>NC_091246.1:163402500-168402500 GCF_042477335.2 Ovis canadensis
TTGCCTTGCCCAGTAAAGAAATACAACTTTGTTCGAAGATGGTAGATTGTGAAAGATCTTGAATAGTTTCCTAGCAAAATAGAGACATTAGCACTAGTGGCAGTGATTTTAGGAATTAACTTGTGACACAAACCCCCAGATTTTCCATGTTGCTCCCCAGCCTATGCTCTAGTACAACATAGAATCCATCCACTTAATTTCTTCCTTCCTTTAGGTGGACAATTGTTAACACTGTGAGGGAGGGTAGAATGAGGAGGCCAAAAGGCTCTGGAAGTTCCTCACTTGTTCCATTAACACTGGAACACTTGAACCCTGTTCAAAAACACTAATTTACACAATTTACAAAGTTGCTCTTGCTGCAAAAATAAACTATTCAAGTCTCATTACATTAAGGGGTACCTAAGACTAAAGACCAGTTAGGAATTTTCTGAAGAAAATACAAAACAAAATTCTCAATATCCCTCTAAGAAGAGTACCCATGATTAGAAAAATTTAAACCAAGCCCCCTATTTATAACCTACTGTGGACCTACTATATTCAAGGGACTAATACTAGATGTTATGAAATGCCTAATTTTTTTCATTGTTAATGTATTAGCACTATTTAATGCATTTTAGGAATATATTGATACTAAATGTTGACTAAAGAAAAGTGCCACAACTTAGTACAGTCATCAAGGTAGTAACTACCTTTGAAGAGAGAAAATAAATATTTGTGGCATTTTTTCCCTTATTCTTAAATGTCATGTTTGAAAGCTAGATTCTTTCTGTGAGTTTCCACCAAATAGCTGGCCTATAGGTGTAAATCTGAAGGATTCATGGTCATTTCACTTTTTTAGATGTTCTAATTATCTTCTACAGGTTATGTACAAAGAGAACCTGGGAACAGGCATTCCAACCCCTGTCACTCCAGAGATTGAGAGAGTCAAACGCAATCAAGAGAACTTTAGCTCGGTATTTACAAATACGTCAATTAAGAAACTTGACTTCCCATTTAAAAAAATTACTAGAATAATCCATCATTCTTTTAAAAAATAACATCTTAACAGTTTTGTGTGTGTGGTGTGTGTGTTACCACCTGACCAAGACCATATAGTCTTACACAAAATGACTCACTTTTCTGATGTTATTCTAACCCTTTTGGTGACTGATCAGTGTGACCATGTAGATCTGAAATACTGTAAATACAATTAACGTAAGATTTCTCATCATTACATTCATATCCTGTAACTCAGTGCTTTCTGTTGTACTTTTTCATTCCCAGAATTAGCAGAATTTATCTTTAAAACGTGAAGTAACAAGTAAAAGTATTATTCTTACTAAATATAACTCACTAAAACTCCCTCCTCACACACCCCTGCCCTCAGTTTTCTCTCTTCCTTGATCTTTGTGCCTGTTTTGAATGTCTTTTGGGTACTTTTTTGTATCTCACAGGTTTTGTACAAAGAAAATTTGGGGAAAGGAACCCCAACACCTATCACTCCAGAGATGGAGAGAGTCAAACGCAATCAAGAGAACTTTAGCTCGGTATTTCTTAGGGGGAAAAATTTTAAATCCCTTAATTTTTATTTAAAATAATATTTTTAACACATTACCAATATATAATTTTCTTCCTATAAAAATACTAAATTCATAGAATGAAAATGACGCCAAATGTTACCTCAGTTTTCAATCCAAATCTAATTTAGTATTGTAGTTCTGGTGTGAAATTTTAACTGTTTTTCCTAAAACATAGCTATTGATCACATTCCTTAAAAACCTAAAATACTTAGTGTTTCCTTCCTCAAATCCTTGAATAACAGTAGATGTTTCTAACTGTTGTGGCACAGATCAAAAGTAAAATCTAACATGCCTTCAAAAGGACAATGTTAACTAGAATTCTGCTTGTATTTACTATGGCTCTGTTTGATGTATTCTGTGTTTGCAGCATTTCTTAAAAGAATGTGATTCTTGAACATTTTCATTCCAAAGACAACTTAGCAATTCACAATGACTCCGAAATACAAGTTTACTTGGCTCAGCTATTTTTTGTGTATCACAAGAGATATAAATGGGTTTCTTTGGAATAGTTTCAGGGTTATTGAAAAGCTAATATTTATTTAGCTTTTAATACTTATTTATTTTATTCCCCAAATCCCTTTCTTTTTGGTCTCCTGAGAATTACCAACAGCTCATCATGCATATGAATTTCAGTTAACTTGAGCACTATTTGGTAAATCCTAACCCTGCCTTTGAGAAAAGACCTATATATGTATGGGGATTGGCCAAAAAGTTCATTTGGGTTTTTTGGTAATATCTTACAGAAAATCTCAATGAAATTTTTGGCAAATCCAGTAAGTGACTCCTGCCTGTAATCTGAAAGTTCTGTGGGTATTAATGCCACTGTTTTTGTATGAGACAGACCTCATACTGTTTGTGATGAAATGACCAAAGGTAATCTATACTTGTTCTATTTCTTAAATTTATTTAGGCCTATTTCATGTCATTAGGAAAACAAACAAGCAAAAACACTTTTAGAGCCTACCTTAAAAGCTAAGTCTACCTAAACAATGGATCCAGGCTGATCTGATTGTTGGTTTTATACACACAGATTCTGTACAAAGAGAACTTGAGCAAGGGGACTCCCCTCCCTGTCACCCCTGAGATGGAGCGGGTCAAGCGCAACCAGGAGAACTTTAGCTCGGTATTTGGGAGAAAGCTCCTTTTAACTTCGTATTAAAAAATAATAATACCTTTCTATCAAAACTCCTTTTAGTCCCTATAAAATAATCAGTTTAACAAATTCTTTAAAACAAAAAACAAAAAAACTCATCAACTGAATTCTTCCTTTTTCCAGATCTCTTACTCACCATTTGATTCTAACATTTTATACTTCCTATAACAGTCCTTTACAACTTTTCACAGGTTCCTTTCCATGTTTTATAGGACTTTTGAAGTTAATTGATATCCAAAACCCCCCAGTACTATATAGCTTTTACTTACTTAGAACTATTTTTGATGTGGCTGGGTTAGCACTGTAAGAAAAGACACAGGACTTGAGGCCCCATGTAGAAATAATGGCCCTTGCTGAGGACAGGTATTACCTTAACAGAGATCCTACCTTTTAAACAGTGGCAACAAGAGAGAAAACTGCTCAGAATCAGAACCCAAAGGAATCTTGATACTTGTTCCAAACAAGACATTCCATCAATAGAAATCCAGACCTTCTGATTTTTAAAAAAATATTTGAATTAGATGAGTTTATGTTTTTCTTAATATTTTTGTTGAAAACTATAATACTCAATAATCTGTGAAGCTTTTATATAAGTATCCTAGATTCACTTATGCCTGAGATGGAGAATCCAATGTCATTAGGAAAATTTAGCTGGATTCCTTTTTTGGGGGGTGGAAGGAGTAGAGCAGTAGGGAGAGGTTTCATCCAAAATGTTTAATTGTTCATTGAAATAATTATGTGAAGGAATCAAACTTCCAGATAACATCAGTAACTTTCTTTGGTCCCACTGTCTTTTTGTGTTTTGTTTTGTTTGTAATCACTATTCACTAACAATCTTTTGATTTTATTGACTTTTCAGTATAAATTGATATTTTTAGAATGTTATATTTACTGTTTTCCCTATAGGTTTGTTATTATTATTCCTTCTTTTGGAAAGGTTTACATTAATTTTCAAAGTTATTTAAAAATTATTTTCATCTATATTAGAGTAAGTATATCATTGTTTATATCTATTTGAGATATTAATGATCCTGATGATCCTGGACAATTTCTTCCTTTAAGTAACCATTTGTGTTAATTTTTACATAGGTTGCATTTAGGCAAAATTGTCCAGTAGTACATAGAACCTTTAAAGATTCTGTATTTAGACTCAACCACTTGTATAACGTGAATTTACACAACAAAGACCTATTTTCTATATTGCATAGATTTGACCTGAGGTTTAAAATATGTTATTCTGTAAAATGAATATTCTGTGTAGGGAAAATGAATATTTGCCCTCCAATTAAAAAATAACCTTTCTATGGTACACTAAGTATTTTAGTACTTTTATAAAATAATTTTTCTTAAATTTTAACACAGAAAATCAACATTTAACATAAGTTAGCATAAAAATTGAATATCAAATACACTGGCCCTTTAGCCAGGGAAATGTGGAACATGTTCTCATCCAGACCTGTACTAGAAAAGACAGGCTGACTTGGTGATTTGTCTTTCCTGTGTGATGTCTGTGTTTCATAGGCTCCCTAAATGATAGCTGAAAGGGCTGTTTTGACTGCTCTTGTTCTTTTCTGGATGCTTTCTTATGTCGTACAGGTGTTATACAAAGAAAACATCGGGAAAGGGATTCCAATTCCCATCACTCCAGAGATGGAGAGAGTCAAACACAATCAAGAAAACTTTAGTTCGGTATTTAAAAAACAAACAAAAAACCCTTTAACTAATTTAAAATCCTTTTTAAAAAAGATTAATGGCTATATCTTAAAACCTAATCAACTTATTCCAGTAAAAACTTTGACATGTCTTGTTCCCAACTTAATGCTGCCATTTCCTGTGAAATCAGTTTCCCCAGTTTGGTTAAACATTAATATCACTTAAAAAATGTTCAATATTACTTTCCAACCTTTAAAAACATAACATACCCAATTCTCTAAGCCCCCACATCTATCCTGCTTTGGCAACTTTGAACGTAGAATTTACAAAAATTTGTTCTGTAGATAAATATAAACTGTTGGCCTTATTTCCTATTCTAACCTTTTTGATCTCTACTGGTATTTGTATAGATATTTTCAAGTTCTTTTAGCATTTTGTCACTGGTCTCCATTTGCCTCAAGTATAATTCCTCCCAATATTTCACCCAAACTAAAAATTTGACTTCTTTTGAAAGTCAACAAAAGAAGATCTGTGTGTATGTACCTTCAAATATGCAATGTTTATGAAACCTAAATATCCTTACGTGGTTGATTAATATTTCCAAAACAAAATAACTTCCTTGGTTCTCCTGTCTCTGCCCTTTCTGTTTTCTCCCATCCTCATACCAAGCTTGGGGGTGCAGCTCATGGTTCCTTTCTGTGGTGCTCTCCTTTGCTCAGCATTGCAGAGATTAGTTCAGCAACAAAACTTTCAAGTTTTTGCTGCTCCTTCCTGCATTCCCTTGCTTTTAAGGATGTCTTTAGGCTCCTACTGGATGGACCTAGAAGCTTCTGGTATTTTCCTTCCTCTAACTCATTCTCTTCCTCTCTGCCCTGCTGCTCGCCACTGCTCTGCAAGAAGGGGAGAGTGGCTGACTGCTCTTTCTGTTCTGGATGCTTTCTCATCACACAGGTGCTATACAAAGAAAACCTGGGCACAGGAATCCCAGTCTCCACCACTCCAGAGATGCAGAGAGTCAAACTCAATCAAGAGAACCTTAGCTCGGTATTTTGGAAAGAAAGGGAGAAGATAATGTCATTTAACCTCGTAAAGAAATTGATACTTAACATTTTTTCTTCTTTTAAACCTACTTCCCTTCCTTTGCTTCTAGTATACCTCACTTAGCAAGAGGACCTTTACTCATTTCTGTGGTACTACTATGGATCCTTTTTCTAACTCTGATTTCTATTCCACCTGGCACTTAAAAATATTTTTTAAAACCTGTTTTCTTTTAGTTTGCTTGGATAACAACAAAACCACATTCTAACAGTCTCAAATCCTCATGTGTTTATTTGGAAGGTAATTTCACAGCTTTTCCCCAGCAGCTAAAGACCCTAGATAAAGTCAGTCTCCTTATCCCAAGAATGGCTATCGTTAAAGTTTTTGGTGGCATCTTCTCAGCATATAACTCCTGGCTCCTTGGATTATTGTGTCGTTTGATAACAAGGAAGTTGAACTCACCCTTAAAGTCTCACAACAAATGTTACTTACGGTTGTTTTTCTGGATGCTTTCTCATCACACAGGTGTTATACAAAGAAAACATGGGCAAGGGAACCCCTTTACCTGTCACTCCAGAGATGGAGAGAATCAAACACAATCAAGAAAATATTAGCTCGGTACTTGTGGCAAGACAAAAAAAACCCACTTCTTTAATAGTTTAAAATAATACATATTAATCCTACTTTTTAAAGATAACTGAAATTTTGTGAATTTCTTAATCACATTTATCCTTTTTCCTTCTTTAGGGCTACTCCTGGACTTAACCTCAGAATAACAATGTTGCTTTAATCCATTATTTTAAAGTTCTAATATCAGGAAGTAACAGATTTTCCAATGTCATCCTTTGCTCGTCTCTCCCTAAACTTAACTATCCATTATCCCTAAGGTCTCTTTGTTTTATGTATTTGTGAAAAGTCGGGAGTGGAGTAGTAGGTGTGACAGGATTCTTTCTGGAACATCAGAATTGCGATTTTATTTTTTTTTGCAGCTGACTTTAGGTTATAATTTACCCCGTCAGATTTGGACAAAGAGACCTTGGGAAAAATAACCCCTATCCTATCCTTCAGGCATAATGACATAAATTAAGATCCAGTAGTGGTTTTGCCAAATCACTGTCCATTTACTTTAAAAGGAGTGTCATTTGAACTATTTTTTGTTTTACCAATTTTAGTTATTTCTGTTCTTCTGTCTATCACGGTCTTTAAATGCTAATTTTAGTAAGCCACTTTTTGTAAGCCTGTGTTCTGTGATGTAAAGAGATGGCTGTGGATTGGGGTTCGTGTGGGGACACTGCCTTACATACTGGAGAGGTTCCTCCGATACTGGAACTACTGAGACTTTAGTGTGCTTCAGGGTCACTAGGGCCCTGAGTCTCAAGTCTCTTATTCTGTAGATCTGGTATGGGGCCAGATATGTTGCCATTCCAGAAAGTCTCAGGTGATGTTAACCTTGCTGTCCAGGGACCTCAACTTTGAGGATCAGTTCTTTGACAGAATTCTTCCTCTTGAATGCCATGGCTCGGATCTTCTGTGACATCGAGAATGACACTGGTGACAGGGAGGCTGGGAATTTTTCACAACGCATTAGTGTTGTTTCCTACTGACCAGCCCTATTAGTGATGTAATTCCTGAAAACATTTTTACTTACTGATGAGTATGATGATGTTCTGAATTAAAGCAAGAGGCACAACACAGATGCATTTCCCTGATGTGTGGCAGAAGGGCCCAGTCTCCCACTCCGCTGTAGGGAGCAGCCTCCACCTTCTGTGTTATTCAAGTGCCTGTTCCTAAGTATTCAAGCACCTTCTCCTACATCCTGACATGATCTGTCAGGTGCTTGGCATGCATAGACTAGTGGTAGAGTAAAGGTGGTCTCCCATCTGGGCCCCAGAACTAGGCACAAAAAGTTATAGTTATGTCTGTTAGGCCGCAAGGATTTCAGGACAGGGTTCTACTCTGGAAATGTGCTCTAACTATTGTCAGCTTGCTTTGGAAACATATTTCTTTCCATCTAATCTTACTGCCCAAATAGTTTAGCAACCTGAGCCTCCTAACAAATGATCTGTTCTGTTTAATCTTTTGTAACTGTCACTCTTTTTTTCTTTTTGGATCCATTGGACTCACATAGGTTTTGTACAAAGAAAATGTGGGCAAAGGCACCCCAACCCCTGTCACTCCAGAGATGCAGAGAGTCAAACGCAATCAAGAGAACATTAGCTCGGTATTGTCTTGAGAAACAAAAGTGCTTTTTATTCTGCAAAGTAACCCCTGCCGTTTGACCTGCTCCTAACTCCATCCCAGGTTAAAAAGAAAAAAATGCCAGTTTTTTTAGAATCTCCCCTAAACGACATACTACATTGACTGTTGCCATTAACTGTTTTTTAAAGCTTTTTCTTGAGTTGTTCTCACTAATAGTAGTAGATAAAACCTGGGTTTTTCTCCCCCAAACCGCATTACATTGAATAGCCTGACTGCTGCCCCCCAATGACTTTCGGGTCCAACTTTGTATCTCACAGGTATTATACAAAGAGAACCTGGGGAAAGCCACCCCCACACCCTTTACTCCTGAGATGGAAAGAGTCAAACGCAATCAAGAAAACTTTAGCTCGGTATTTGAGAGAGGGAAAAAGAGATGATGACACTTTTAACAAGCCTGGCAAACATAGTTATACCACTAATTTATCTCTCAGTTTCCTCCAAAATTTATCTTTTAAAATCCTTCTTTACCCACTTAAAAACCATACCAACCCTGCCAGCTCAAACTGATTTCTTTCTTCTTTTGCTTTATACCATAACATTTTAATGGCTTCTCTTCATGAGGTGTTATAGAGTGTGACATAATTGAGCCATAACAACAGCTAGATGGTGGTTTTCAGAATTGGGTTTCTGCTCTCTGATATCTGGATGCTCTCTTGGCTCCTCTAGGTGTTGTACAAAGAGAATATGAGAAAAGCAACTCCGACACCGGTCACTCCAGAGATGGAGAGAGCTAAGCGCAACCAAGAAAACATTAGCTCGGTATTCTCCAGGACTAAAAAGGAGTAGTGCAACAACTTAGAAAATAACAATTTAACATCATAAAGTGTCTTTCTCATTCAACTGGAAAACACACTAAAACGAAAAGAGAAACGCAACATCTTGAAAATAACATTTTAACACCATAAAAATGTGCATTTTTTTATCCCACTGAAAATTCACACTAAAATTAACACAACTATGCTTTTAAATCCCAAATGATTGTACTAAGACATAACAAGTTAATTGCCAATGTTTTCTTTCCCCTTTTACTCTGAGGTAGTCTTACATAACTGACTGTAACATATTGACTCCCTAACATTCTCAGTTTTCAGCAATCCTTTAAGATGCTTTATGAAACAGGTAATACTATGAAATGGATGCCTTATTCTGACTTTGATATTTTGGGTTTTTCGTGTCTGAGACTTTGATTTCTGTATTAGCACACTGGTTTATAAAATCTAGACATAACCCTTCAAAAAATGATCACTTATTTTAAAGGATAGTTCTTTCAAATATATCACACTTAGTGCCATATACCATCCAATGTACTGGTGCTACAATTCCCAGCAAATTCAAGAACGATTCTTTTTTCCCTTTCCTTTCAAAATTATACTTTGCCCCATCTCCTTTGAAAATGAAAGTTATATTTTCAGAGTCAAAACAAATCTCATTCAAGCCCTTGCTAGCAGGTCTGCTGTCACGGGCTTGCTGGGAATTTTTAGGTGACTCATGCTTCCCTCCCCAGCTCCCTTCACTTCCATCTGTTGGGAAGATTTTGAGACTTCAGAATTAGAATGGTACCATAACTTGCCCTCATCCATGGTTTCTCCTCCGTCAGGTGCTTTATTCTGATAGCTTCCGGAAACAAATACAAGGCAAAGCTGCCTATGTCTTGGACACGCCAGAGATGAGACGGGTGAGAGAGACCCAGCGCCACATCTCAACGGTGAGTCAGGAACTCCTCAGATGGGGTGGGCAGCCTGCTGGAACAAGGGAGAAAGTAAACGATCACACCATCCTATTTTCACCGAACGAATTCATGAAATTTCAGGTGAAGTATCATGAAGACTTTGAGAAACACAAGGGCTGCTTCACGCCGGTGGTGACGGACCCCATCACTGAGAGAGTGAAGAAGAACATGCAGGACTTCAGTGACATTAGCTACCGGGGCATTCAGAGGAAAGTGGTGGAAATGGAACAGAAACGGAATGACCAAGACCAGGAAACTGTGACAGGTAACTGGGATCTGGGGGAAAGCAGCTTTAAAGTATCCAGTCTGCCTGTGGTTGGTTAGGATCACGTTTCCGTCTCCAAATTTTGCGTCAGAGTCTGAGAACACCTGTGCTGACCCTTAACCTCACTTTCAGGTTTACGTGTCTGGCGTACCAATCCTGGCTCAGTTTTTGACTATGATCCAGCAGAAGACAATATTCAGTCCCGAAGCTTACACATGATTAATGGTATGTGATGCTGCAAAAGGCTTACTACATAAACATCACGATTTAGTGGGTTAGCGCCAGGGGCGTTTAGGCTCAAAGTTGTCTCCTCCAGGGCTTTCAATTTCCTGAGTTGCTCATTCAGCATAAAAACATCTCCTTGACTAGTGGGCCAAGCTCACTTTCTAGACAAGTTCAAATTAGGAAAAGATTGTTTCACTGCCTCAAGGTAAGTCCCCTTCGGTCCCCATTGTAATTTTTTCTCCTAAAGAAAAACAGGTAGTAAATTTTTCTCTTGGAGAAATAATGACAATAAAATACATAAGTAAAGGGAAAAAAACAGGGTTGACTTTTAGCAACTTTCTGAACTCCCTTATGTCAAGGAAGATAGTCATTCAACAAGAGGCCACATGCCTTCATACCCTTTATTCATGTTCAAAGTAAAATAATACATAGTGCCTGTAAGTCTCAGAGAATTTATACTCTAGTCTGATGAAGAGACCAGTAAATCAGTAGTTATACCCTGACATGAACAGTTTTAACGGTCTTCACACAGATTATGGAAACAGAGGGCATCTAAATAAATTTGGAAATCAGGGGAACTTTCTGGAGAAGGTGAAAGGTGGAATTTGAATATGAACATTACTACCTGTTTGTTTTGGTGAGCCAGGAAAATGAGCAGGCTAGAGGGAAGAAACAGTAGTCAAGGACAGACTCAGGTATTGGAAGCCTGACAATACCACTGAATGGTTAGGGGGCCTTGGGTGATTAAACTCTAAACTGGAAAACGAGGACCACCTTGTATTATAGAGTTTTGAGGGTTTAATCCATGGAAATCTACTAAAAACTGTTTGATAATGAACAAAAACCAACTGAGATTTCCTTACCATTAGGGATCACTGCTAGGGAAATTTCCTTTCTGCCCACTCTCTGATGGGTCTTACCTCCTTCAGCACAAGCTCAGCGCCGGAGCCGGGAGCAGTCTCGATCAGCCAGTGGGCTGAGCGTCAGTGGTGGTGAGGAGAAGTCTGAGCATTCAGAAGCTGCCCACCTCTCTACCTACAGTGATGGGGGTGTCTTCTTCTCTGCAACCTCAACAGGTACAAGTGGATGGCCCTGACCTAGACAGCCGTGGGAACCAGTTCACTGGATGTTACTAAAAGAGATGCTTTGAGTAGAAACAGAAAAAAAATCTGGACCTTTTCTTCTAATGAGTCTAAAATTGTGGAGATGTACATACAGTTAGCTATTTAATTTTCATTCCTCCTGTCTTGGAAAACATTCTTTTTAAATTAGGGGGTAAAGACACTGCTGCTCAGTTGCTAAACACAAAGTAAATGATATCTAGTCACGTTTTCTCCTAATGCTATTTTCCCCTTTCCTTTCAGGTTACAAACATGCAAGAACCACAGAGCTGCCACAGCAACGATCATCTTCAGTTGCTACCCAGCAGACAACGGTATCCTCCATCCCATCCCATCCCTCCACTGCTGGAGTAAGTAACCATCACTTACTCAAGTCATCCTTCTATTTTGATATGCGAAATAATGGTTTACAGGTGTGATCTTTTTTTTAAATCAAAACTTCTGTTTTGTATAATGCTAACAGTAATAAACTGGAGAAGGCAATGGCACCCCACTCCAGTACTCTTGCCTGGAAAATCCCATGGACAGAAGAGGCTGGAAGGCTGCAGTCCATGGGGTCACTGAGGGTAGGACACAACTGAGCGACTTCACTTTCACTTTTCACTTTCCTGCATTGGAGAAGGAAATGGCAACCCACTCCAGTGTTCTTGCCTGGAGAATCCCAGGGACGGGGAAGCCTGGTGGGCTGCCGTCTATGGGGTTGCACAGAGTCGGACACAACGGAAGTGACTTAGCAGCAACAGTAATAAATATCAGAGAACCTTCATTAACAACTCACATAACTAAAGAGCATTATTCAGGGACTTAAAAACACACACACGGACACGCACAAAACACACAGAAAAACTAAAGCAAAATAATCATTGTGGGCTCATGAGACCCACCCACCATCTTAAAGCAAAGCATCTGTTGTTTGGAATCATTCTTCCATAGTATGTGTGTGTGCACATGTCACATGTAGTCTAGTCATACCTTATATGTACAAGAGATAAGTCAAATCATGCTCACCAGTTCACCAGACTATCTTAAAACTCAGTCTAAAACCCTGGATCTCTTGGGACTTCCCTGCTGGTCCTGTGGTTAAGACTCTCAGCTCCCAATGCAGGGGGCCCAGGTTCGATCCCTGGTCAGGGAACTGGATCTCATAATATTACAACATAATATTATAATTCTTTACGAATGAAATGAACAATATCTGTATGAAGAAAATCTTTACTAAAGGACATAAAGATTGGTAAAGGACATAAAGATTGGTAAGTATTCAAGCCTATTATAGTTCAGGAAGGGAATCTAGCAGTCATTTCTCCAGAAATAAATCCATAAATGCAAGGTAATTCCAATCAAATCCTAGTATGATAGTTATAATAATTTTATACATTAATCCTAAAATTTATTTGAAAGAGTAAAGATGTAAATTTTTAAGCAAATTTTGAAAATGACAATAGGAAAGGACTTAACCATAAAAGTAAAATATGCTAGAAAACTATTGTAATTAAATATGAATTTAGCATGAGAATAGATTTTAAAACAAGTGAAGTCCAAAAACAGACTCGAAAAGAGTTACAAATAAGCAGAGGGAAAAAAGCAAAATTGTAAAATAGTACAGAAAAAGATTATTTTTACAATATTGGAGAATGGGAAATCTTCCTTGGCAACTTCAAAAATCTAGAATGTAAAGGAAAAGACTATAACAAAAAGAAATATCAAACTGGGAGAAATTATACATAACAAAAGATTAGTATCTAAAACCGCATAAAGTATCCAAAAGTCATTATTATTCCCCTTCCCTTCAAAATGAGGCCTGGAAGCATATGACTAAACCATCTACAACAAAAGAAATAAAAATGGCCAAGGAAAAGAGGTTCACCATGACTACTAACCATAAATATGCAAATTATAACAAAGTATTCTATTAGAGTAGCAAACTTTTAAGAAAACTTAAAAGGCAAGTAACTTTGACCTGATACATTCAGCCCAAAGACAGACACCTGAAGACAAACACTGTGGGGTTAGTGGACGAATACAGAGTGATAGTTAACTGTCTAGAAATACAGAAATGGCTAAATAACTTGTGGTTATTATTAAAATATGGAATTCTCTTCAGAATAAATCTATATACAGACAGACCTCCAAGCTATATCAAATGGAAAGAACAAGTATTGTTTATAGTATTCCACTTATGTGGGGGGCTATCCTTGAATGTGAATCTGTGTGTTTCAGAATGCTAGGGAAAAATATGTAGGTTTCATGCCAAATAACTAACCAGTGGCTGCTCCTATGAAGAAAATCTGGGCACTTTCAAATTTGTATCTCTAAACTGTTAGTTTGTAAACCTTTCATTGTTGTAAGGACACTTAACATGAGATCTACCTACCCTCTTATTTTTCAGCGTACATTTACTACAGGTTCAAGGTTGGGTTGTCTCTAGAACAGCACAACACAACTCTAGCATTCCTTCATCTTGCTTAACTGAAACTTTATGCTCTTGATTAGCCACACCCCATTTTCCTTTCTCACCATACTGTATTTTTTGTTTTCACCATTGTTCAAATTAGCTTTCCAGAAAAACTTATTTCTGGTATGCTTCCAAATTCTCAGAGAGAGAAATATGCACTATTGCTGATTTTTTCAAATTCTTTTTCCCTAATAAAACATTCAGTTCAGTTGCTCAGTCGTGTACGACTCTGCAACCCCATGAATCACAGCACGCCAGGCCTCCCTGTTCATCACCAACTCCCAGAGTTCACTGAGACTCACGTCCATCGAGTCGGTGATGCCATCCAGCCATCTCATCCTCTGTTGTCCCTTTCTCCTCCTGCCCCCAATCCCTCCCAGCATCAGAGTCTTTTCCAATGTCAACTCTTCGCATGAGGTGGCCAAAGTACTGGAGTTTCAGCTTTAGCATCATTCCTTCCAAAGAACACCCAGGACTGATCTTTAGAATGGACTGGTTGGATCTCCTTGCAGTCCAAGGGACTCTCAAGAGTCTTCTCCAACACCACAGTTCAAAAGCATCAATTCTTCAGTGCTCAGCTTTCTTCACAGTCCAACTCTTACATCCATACATGACCACTGGAAAAACCATAGCCTTGACTAGACAAACCTTTGTTGGCAAGGTAACGTCTCTGCCTTTGAACATGCTATCTAGGTTGGTCATAACTTTCCTTCCAAGAAGTGTCTTTTTATTTCATGGCTGCAGTCACCATCTGCAGTGATTTTGGAGCCCCCCAAAATAGTCTGACACTGTTTCCACTGTTTCCTCGTCTATTTCCCATGAAGTGATGGGACCAGATGCCATGATCATAGTTTTCTGAATGTTGAGCTTTAAGCCAACTTTCTCACTCTCCTCTTTCATCAAGAGGCTTTTTAGTTCCTCTTCACTTTCTGCCATAAGGGTGGTGTCATCTGCATATTTGAGCTTATTGATATTTCTCCCGGCAACCTTGATTCCAGCTTGTGCTTCTTCCAGCCCAGCGTTTCTCATGATGTTCTCTGCATATAAGTTAAATAAGCAGGGTGACAATATACAGCCTTGACATACTCCTTTTCCTATTTGGAACCAGTCTGTTGTTCCATGTCCAGTTCTGTTGCTTCTTGACCTGCATATAGAGGTAGGTCAGGTGGTCTGGTATTCCTCTCTTTCAGAATTTTCCACAGTAGTATAACCACTAATGAAATTTCTGTGTTTGCCTATTTAGGACATATATGAAATCATGTAATATGTGGCCTGCTGTGACTGGTTTTATGTTTTTAGGTTTATCCATGTATCATTTATCAGTACTAATTCCTTTATATTAGCAAGTATTACTACATTGTATGAAAATGTTTGTTTCCTTCATCAGTTGGTGGGCATTTGAGCTGTTTCTAGTTTTTAGCTATTATGAATAAGGGCATACAAGTTATTGTGTGGACATACGTTCATTCCTCTTGGGTATATACCTAGGAGTAGAATGCTAGGTCACATGGTAACTATCTAAAATAGAAATTTCCAAACTGTGTGCACCATTTTCCATTTGCATCTGCAGTTTATAAAATATTTCAATTTTTCCACATCCTCAATACCTTTTTACAGTTACCATTCCAGTGTGTAGTGGTATTACATTGTAGCTTTACATTTTCCTGGTGACTAATGATGTATTTTCATGTGCATGTTAGCTCTTGGTGTATCTCCTTTCGACAATTCAGATCCTCAGCAAAGGATCTGAATAGATGTGGTGTATGTAGTCAGTCAGTCGTGTCCAACTCTGTGACCCCCATGGACTGTAGCCCACCAGGTTCCTCTGTCCATGGAATTCTCTAGGCAAGAATACTGGAGTGGGTTCCCATTTCTTTCTTCAGGGGACCTTCCTGACCCAGGGATCGAACCCAAATCTCCTGCATTGACAGGCAGATTCTTTACCATCTGAGTCATCAGATAGACAGTAATCCTTATTGGATATATGATTTGCAAATTTTTTTCCTAGTTCGTCCTTTTAGTTTTGGTGGTAGTTGCACATTCTGTTTCGTGCAACTTAAGTTTTTGGTGTCATAACTTTAAAATTAGCTGTTTAGGTTAATTGTTGCAAATCTAACATTTCCCTTTTTTGTCCTTACCGACAGAAAATCTTCCGTGCCATGTATGATTATATGGCTGCTGATGCAGATGAGGTATCCTTCAAAGATGGCGATGCCATTGTCAATGTTCAAGCTATTGATGAAGGTTGGATGTATGGCACTGTGCAGAGGACTGGCAGGACTGGCATGCTCCCAGCCAACTACGTTGAAGCTATTTAGATACTTCAAAGCATCAATCCTGTCTATAGAACCTACAAATCTTGTTAGTATTTCAGTTTAGACTCTCCACTATTCTGAGTTCTCAAATTGCTTAATAGTTTTTGTTGAGAGTTACCGTCGTACCATCCCTTAATTTGTTTCTACACGTACCTAAGTAATTCACCAGTATATTAGTACAATTAATCTATCCAATTATTAAACTAGACTTACCTCTATTTTCTGGACTTGCACATAAAACCTGAGACAACATTAAACCCATAGGTGGTTTTTTTATATAATTAAAAAATTTTCTTTTGGGTTTTAAAATGATTTCAGCAGACATTTTTAAAAAGTTTCTGCATTGTTATATTATCGCTGTATCAACCCAGTCTTTCTCCATTACTAAAATGTTTAACAGTATTTCTTTTCTAAATCAAGAATTCTAAACATGTTAAACACATTTTTAAAAAATGGCAGATACTCCTTTTCCTTGCTTATTAACTGCTGATACTTGTATTTCTAATCCAGTTCTGAAGTTATGAAGCTGATAGTCAATATAAACTGGTGTTATACTAGTGTCTAATAAAGTCTATAATTCTGCAACAAACACCATTGATGGAATGAGCATTACTTTTTAATAGTTTTAAGATCTATAAATAAAAACTTCAACAGAGCAAATCTATGCTAGACTTCACTACAAAAACTGAAAAATGCACGAGACACAACACTGAAAATCAACTATTTCAATTAAAACCATGAACAAATGTAGGACTGTGTTCAGCAAGCTTTCCTTATGGCTTGGCTTATAAAGTTGTTTTAGAAATAGCTGTGGGATCCAATCCTAACTTCAAGGGCTCTTCCTCATCTGGATCCAGTAGGTTGGCAGTTTGTGTTAAAGACATTAAATGGGCAAAGAGTGGAGTGCCAACCAATAATGGCTTGTTGCTTCAGTGTACAGATTACCTTTACTAAAATGCAAAAGATCTGTCACGTTATTTTATTGCTGTAGTAATACTGCTCTTCCTAAGCTCCTTAATTTGTGTCTGGAGACACAGAGCAAAGAGCACATATGAAAATGAAGGCAGAGACTGGGGTGATGGAAAGCCAAAAATTGCTAGCAAACCACAAGAAGCTAGAGGAGAGGCATGGAATAGCCTTCCTCACAGCCCTCAGAAGGAACCAACCCTTGTTGACACCTTATGTCAGACTTCTAGCCTACAGAACCAAGACAATAAATTTCTATTATTTAAGCCTTTTAGTTTCTGATTTTTACAGAAGCCATAGTAAACTAATCACAGTATCTTTCAACATCACTAAGTCTTACACTTTTTCTTAGTTGAAAGTATGAATTTACAGTCTTCTAAGCAAAATAAAAGCAAAAATAAACAAATGGAACCTAATCAAACCTTAAGCTTTTGCACATCAAAGGAAAACCATCATATAATCAAAAAGACAACCTCGGAATGGGAGAAATATATTTGGAAATGATGCCACCTATGAGGGCTTAAGTTTCAAAATATACCAACAGTTCATGCGACTCAATACCAAAGAAACCAAACCACCCAATCAAAAAACTGGCATAAGATCTGGACAGACATTTCTCCAAAGACAACATGTGGCCAACAGGCACATGAAAAGATGCTCAAAATTATTAAGTATTAGAGAAATGCCAAATCAAACCTATAATCAGGTAGTGTGTATATATATACACCATACACAATATTAGCCATAATAATGTAACATTGTCATTTGAAACAACATGGACTGACCTAGGAAATATCAGAGTCAGTCAAGTATCTTATATGCAGAATCTATAAAATACAAATTAGTCTCTATAAAAACACACTCATAGAAACCAAACCTACGGTTACCAAAGAGGGAAAGGAGGAAGGGGGATAAACTTTTAACTATAGGAGTAACGGATAAACACTACTATACATAAAACAGATAAGCAACAAAGATTTACTGTGTAACAAAGGAAACAATATTCAGTATTTTCTAATAACCTATAATGGAAATAATCTCCGGTTAAAAACAGGCCATAAAAGAGGGCAAGAATATGAATGGTTCATATCATTGTGGAGGAATACAATACTCATTTTTGGCTGGTGTCTGAACCATTTAATTTCAGGAGGCCTCTTTGAAACAAAAAAATTAAAAACCCAAACACCAAAGAAAAACAAGTACCAGAATTTATTTTTCTTTTTAAATTTTATTTCAGATTAAAGTGCATTTCTTTAAAAATGTTTCAATATCCAGTTTCGATTGGCAAGTGATAACAGTCAACTCTCAATAGATCATGAAAGCTTTACTGTGGATCAGACACAGATTCTCTCTCCTTCAACCAGTCATAATGAACCTGAAAATACAACTTTAGGTGTACCTGCTTCAAACATTGTATAAACATTAAACAAAACTGACTGTACCCTTATTTCCCATCTACTAGTATAGGTAATCAAGGAATGAACACATACTTCTGTGAAGTTTCAACTTAAATCATTCGACTTATCAAATATAAATACTTTCTGAATGTAAAACTAAGCTCTCAGAATTTATCAAATGATGAAAACAAGAATATTATAGGGCTAATAAACGGCTGATTTGGCTTCTCTCAGCCCTCTTCTAAGTGCATATCAGTCAAGCCTATCCACAAGAGGTAGTGTTAAGATTGAGGGTAACTGATTACTCACCAACAGAGAGCAAACTCCCAACCCCCTCCCCATTTGTTTTACAGGTGTGAGTTAACCAATTAGTGCCAGATGCCTTTCCTTCACATATCATGTCCCTTAATATCCATGGCAAATACATAATAATGTTTTAAGAATTTAAGGAGAAAAAGGTATACCTAAAAAATACTAGTTAAGCAACAGTAAGACATAGATGAAATCAGGGGAACTCATTTTATAAAATAAAATCTAAATAATGGATATAGAAATTAAAAAACCCTATTCTGCCAGCCAGCAGTAACCAAACTGACGACATGCCATATATGAACAAAACAACTGCATATGTCAAGGACTGGCACAATTTAAGGGCCAGCAAGTAGTAAATGTGTAATTATGTTCATTATCACAGGCCACCCAGTCTTCAGACTACTCCATTCTGCCACAATAGCAGGAAAGCAGCCAAGCATGTAAATAAGCAAGGCTGTGTCCCAGAAAAACCTGGTTTATCAACAAAACAATTTTATGCATTGTCAAAAAATATTTTCTTTTCAACCACTAGAAAACATAAAATTCATTCTTAGTTCCTTAAATGTAAAAAACAGTGTCAGGCTACAGTTTGTCAATCCCTCCCTGCTCTTTAAAAACTTATTAAAGACTGCTGTCTTTTGTTTCCTATTATCAAAATCAACTATTAATTCCATTATTTCTAGAAAATTTCCATTCCATAAAAATAAAAAATTCTTCAGACACCTATTATTCAATTAAGTATCAAAACAGCTATTATTCTACATTCCATTTTCAGTTTCATAACACTATTTTGAAAGTGAGCTTTCTACTTGTATGCAGTTCATCCATTTAAGAAGTCAGTCTTTTGTTGAAATTACTGATGGGAGGTAGAGTATAAAATAATATATTTCTAAATAATTACCCAAGGGATTAATAAACTATTATGATACTATATTATATATAGAATAACTCAGGGACCACTGGCTGTCAGCTACTTTCAAAATATAAAGATAACTGTTTCTCTATACTTAATGGCCTAATTCTTTATTGCTATTTCAATCGATCTCTCTTCATCATTTATCAGTGCATCAATCTCAATCAACATGTGAATTTGCTGATAAACTTAGTTTCATCCAATTATAAAATGGTACATTGTGGCATAAAGATATTGTTCCCTCTATTACAGGTAGAAAACCAAAAGCTACGGACATTCTTTTCTTTCATGTGACATCAATTTAAAATACTGTCTTTAATTTTATAATCACAGGTAAAGGGAGAAGTTAACTTTTATTCTAATGGCATATTTCAGGGGAGTAAGCATTTACAGCTTGGCACTTAGTTTTAACTGTTCTTTGGAGAAAGGCTTGGCACAGAAAGAAAAAAAAATGGTAAAGATCACACTGTAAAATTTAACATTCTATTCTAAGAACTAAATGAACACTCATAATTCTATTAGACTACAGATCTAATTTACAGATTTTCAAATCAAAATGACTCAGATTTTAACGGAACTTTCAAAGAGCAATATACAAAACCTGGCATATAATAGACACAATTAACTGGGCCATGAAAAACCACAAAGACCAGATTTGTTTTACAGTTTGAACAATCAATAAATCTTGATAATCAGTTTTTAAAACCCATTACTCTGACATTTCCTTAACTAAGTGCTTTAGATGAGGGCAGTTCTTACAATAAAAGTATTCGTTTTTAATAAACACGAAGGAAAATATCATCTAAAAGAATGCCAAAAAAACCCCTCATTTTTGAAGATCAGACTACTCAACTCTTTCAACTCCATTTTACAACAAAATAGGAAGGTTCAATCATATGCTGTCACAGCACTCACCAGAGGTCTTCAGTAAACTGAATATCAAGACATACTTGTCAGAATGGACTTATTACAGCACTGCTAATTTCACTGCCAAATTAACCTTTGTCAGGGGTAGCCTATTTTCAATGTTTATTAATAAAATAATGAAGTCCTATAACCTAGAAGGCAAGATTTAGAGACTAAATTCATCTCTAATATTATGAAAATTTACCTTTATATTAAAAAAAAATCAGAACATAATTCATATATACTTGTAAGACTCCACATTGTCTGAACTGCTTAATCAGGTTCTTGGTAGCATAAAATACTTATCTTCTATATTAAAAGACCCCATATTAGGCAAAATTCTACCTTTAACAGTTTTATTTTTTAATGTTAATATGAAGCCCTCAAGACCAGTCAGAATCCTCAATTCAGACATCTGAAAAGGTTTCTTAAAAAAAGACTAGTAGTTATATTTTAGCAATAATTTTAAGGATATAAATCTGCCTGGGTTACCAAAAGCTAATTTGGATCTTGAAGCCTCTTAGACCTATGACCACAAATGCAGTACACAGATATCAGCATTTGTATGGATCACATGGGAATTCTTAGAAATGAACTATTAGGCTCTCATCACATACCTACTGAATCAGAATCTGCATTTTAACAAATACATGCAGGTTTGAGAAGCACTGTATTGAAAGTCAGGACTTCACTTTCATGTTTATATACAAAGTATAAGACCTTTCTAATGGCTTAGGGATAAAATGGACATGTGTTGTAATAACAAGCAGGCAGCTAACTCCCCTGACTCAAGCCCCAGCCTAATAACATTAACAACTGCTTTTTTTTACAACCTCTAACCCTGGCTCACAAATAATCTCCCAGAAAATCAGTTATGAAGAATACTAGATAAAAACTAGGCTTTTCTTAGTGGATTATAAAGTCAAAGCCAGAAGGAATGGCATTAACAGAAAATGAGTTAAGTTTTCACATCTTCTGTTAAATTTCAACTAAGCCTGCCTTTAAAGCAGCACTCACTTTTAACTACTCATCTCTTTAAAAATCAAAACAAAACTCTACTTGTATATTTTCCACATAGCCACCCATTTTTCCAATTTTCCCAATTTTCTTGTCTTCCCTCTGACCTTTAGTCAAAACATAACTGAATTTTCTTGACATTTTTATGATTCTTAAATATAAAACACCCGTGACTACTACCAACCTGCACATAAACAGAATCATGGGAAATTCATATTCAAATCTTATTTTTGACTGTTGCCCTACTGCATTATTTACCTAAATCATCCTATAATCGACAAGGAAACTAGAGCAAAAGCTCTCCAGTATTCAACAATGGCTTTCAAACTTGTTCAAACTGCAGAGCATCTTTAATTATGTGCTCACTGAAATAATGGAAATTCATTTTTGAACATGAAAAATTATACTATGGTTCTACATGCAACTATATTATTTATAAATGCATAAAATTACAAATGACATTTCAGTGTTCTTAGTAATGTTTGTCATGTTTTATTAACCATTAGAAATTATTTGAAAAAACTTATTTCACTTTAATGGTAAAAGGACACACACTGGAGCTGATCATGGAATATTAATGCTTTTTGCTCTTCCAGAAACACTCAGGAAAAGAATCTGCAGAAAGTTTTAAGGCAAGAATATCGAAAATAAGGAGCCTAAATAAACACATAACTATATCAACAACTGAAGATTTAGCAAATTGGTTTTTAAATATTTTAGAGTATATCCTTGTTAAACTAGGATGTTCTAAAATTAGTATCTGCACTTGCATCAAACTTGTGATTTAAGTAAATGGTATTCATTTTGGTCACATTTTCTGCTATACTGTTCACCTTCCCAGGAACTTTAGTCCACCAGCAAGTAAGTTTAGCTCACACAAATATTAAGAGGTCACGAAATGAGTTAATTCTGGTTCCTCTCAACATACATACATATACCTTCTACTAACACCTGTTCAATCAAAACGTGCCTATTTACTCAAACAGAACTTGGGGAATAAATGACAAACAAATTAAGCCAAATTATAAGTGTTTAAATTCAAGCTACAGTCCTTCAGGTTCAATGGTCCCAGATTTTCTTTTAAAACCATCCTCAGCATATAAATATCAAACTTAGACCCCAAAATATTTACAATGCAATGATAATGGATCATGAAAATGAAACCAACTTTTATCATGACTGGGTGGCAGTCCCCTTCTGAATATAAAGCTAACCAAACCACAAGGATTAAACTTTCCGTAAGTTGTTAAAGAATGCGTGCCTTTTCAAGTAGGGGTTACTTCTGAATTAAGTCTAAAACTGAGATTACTCATTCTATTTAGAAAACAAGTGAGATATTTGTTAAAAAGATGAAACAAATATGGGAAAGGCAGGCACTAATACCAGTTGGTAAAATTAGAAATGTTTTAATTACATACACCCTATTTTTTTAAACTCAAAAAAACATACATATTTTAAAGAACAGTTTTCAGATTTCTCCCAAGTTTGCTTTAGGTATAGGTGGAAAGAGCAGATAAGCTCTAGGTTTCTTATGATCCAAGTTATAATGAAAATACTCAAGCTAACTCCCCATTAAAGAGAAATGTAACGAGGCACTATTTCTAGTGGCTGATCCCCTTTTTCAAACCAAAAGGAAAAAAAAAAAAGGTTATGGGAATGAATAGCAAGGTTGTCATGTAACACTTTCTCATTTCTAATACTTGTTCTGCTTACTTTAGAAAATAAACTCATGTTTAACTATTAACTAAATACAAAACTTTTTGTTGTTTTATTTGTAGATACAGAATCCTACAAGTATCTGCAGCAATCCCACGTCTATTATCCATACTGATATCTCAGTATTCAATATATACAAAATTATGTTTCTATTAAACAAAGGTATTCACAAGAGGCTACAGAAAAACTCATGCAACTAATGAAGACTGAAATTCATAAATTAAAGATTTAATCTATACATAATGTACAAACAGTCGTGCATTTTTAAATGAATAGTATATATCTCATAAGAGTATATTTTCACAGGCAAATGCTGCTGCACAAGTATTTGCTAATGCAAAGGAATGGAATCACTAAATTCTGCTTTAATATTTAACCCTCAAAGTTGAAACTTTTGATTATTTTTCTTGAAAGCTGTCCAAATGAAGCTGCTTTGTCTGTGAAAAACATTCCAAAAAATTGTTTTGTTGCCTCTCATTTGGGGTGTTTTACCAAGAACAAACTTCTTAAACCTCAAGCACCAAAAAAAAAAAGTATAAACATCTTATCAGTTAAGCAAAAACTTCAAATAAAAATTTTCAGTTTTTCTTACTTAGAAGAGGTATATTACATAAAATGTTTCATTAAAATATGCATGAGTACGTAAAACAAAATTTATGCTTTTGCTTGTAGTTTCTGCTTTCACATTTCAGTAAACTACTTTAAGTTCTGGAAAAACTATGCATAGCAGCCAAGAAAATACGTTATACAGGAAAGATTGCTCTCACTCACAAAATTTAACTTACTTAATAAGCTATTGCTGTTTAGCATTTGAAGTTACCAACTTTGCAAACATTCAGTCCGAAATTGTGCTCTATTTCAGAACTTACTTTATGAGTCAACAAATCCAGTGATTAAAAAAAAAAAAATCCAATTTTCTCTTAAAACACTAAAAAGAATTTTCATGGGCTGGTGACCTCCAACGTGACTGCAGATTTTTAATTATAGAGTTTGCCATGCTACCAAGTTTCTCATGCATTTCAAATAGCTGGCTTCCTGAGTAATTATAGAGATCTTCTGAATCTAGTTGAAGAGCAAGTGCACTAATCTGTGCCACAAGATTTTTAGATAACGGAGCTTCTAAAGCAACAGGATCAATTAAATCTAAAGGAAAGAGAAGAAAATAGCACAATTAAAATCTATTCCGGATACATCTTAACTTGCATCTCCTTCTAAGTTAATAAAAAATTTAAGTGCCTAGGTTTCAAATTAAGAGTGCACACTGAGGTAGCCCCTGCTCAAGATCAAGAGAGTGAGGCTACAGAAAAAATCACCATAGCTTACTCTGTGCCACTAAAGAAATCCTGACTACTTCATTTTCATGAACATAACATAACTGGATCGCAATGTTTAGTTTATATCCTGATTTTAGATCTTGATAGAATAAAAGCTGTCAGTTAGAGAAAAAGCAACTGGATATACTTGAAGTCATCAGTTATTTTTTCATGTATTTGACAACTATCACACAAAAAATTCCACAGAGCATGCTCAAATTAGAACTAAAAGCAGAGTAACAAAATATTTCTTCAATAAAGTCAACCAATCTTATAAAACTGTCCCGTTTTGTTAAAATATACCTGAGGCAAGTCTTTCTTCATCAGGAGAGACAGATTTATTTTCCATTCCATTTATTGTTTTTTCAGAAATATCAAAAACTGGAATCTCTTCTAGTCCACGAGACTTCACCTTGATTTATACATTAAGATAAGTAAAAATAAAAACAAAAGTGACAAACTGAGTTATTTTTAACAGGACTAATAATAATAAAACGACTAATACTGGAAAAGAATCTGACATACTATGTTTTACAGTCTAGCTAATATTGTTAAGAACCCATGGTTTTACTAATACAAAAATAGAACTATGTAGTCTTTTTTCAAAGAGATGGCTAAGGAATTTATATTATTTCTTAATGAATTTGTCCAGTAATATAGCCATGGTAGCCAAGAAAAATGACATTTTATTCTCCAGGTTTGGGAACATGGGAAAAGCAAGTCTAAGGCAGACATTTTCAAGCTTAATTATATGGACTCCTTTTTAAAAAAAGAACACAATTTTCAAAGGTCTGGGAACAGGGCTTATTGATTGCTGATTGAGAAAATGCTACTTTCAGATTGTTAAAGTTTTTGCTGTTTAGTCATTAGATCATGTCGAACTCCTTGCAATTCCATGGACTGATAATTTCATCCAAAAAGAAAGATCCCTGAATTCAATGACTTAAAATTTATCAAATTTAAATTCCCCCTTCCTCAACACCTGTCCATCAACTTTTTAACCATTCCCACAACTTAGGTTTATAAAAATGTGAAGGGATGCCACCTCCAAGATTTGTAATCTGGAGAATAAAATTAAGGTATGGTTATACTTAGCTGCTTAAAAATCACTGGGGGTTGTTTAGTCTCTATAAACAACTGACTCTTTTGGCCACTCCATGGACTACAGCCCACCAGATTCCTCTATTCATGGGATTTCCCAAGCAAGAAAACTAGAGTAGGTTGCTTTGTCCTTCTCCAGAGGATCTTCCTGACTCAGGGATCTAACTGGCATTTCCTGCATTTGGCAAGCACATTCTTTACCGCTGAGCCACCAGGGAAGCCAGAGTTCTCATATGACCCAGCAATTGAATTCTGTTACAGATATACCCAAGAAAAATAAAGAACCATGTCCACACAAAAACCTGTATATGAATGTACATAACAGCACATTTGTAACAGAAAAGGGTGTAAACAACCCAAATGTTCAATAAATGATGAATGGATAACCAAACATAGAATGAGGTATTATTAGGTTGGTGCAAATGTAATTCTGGTTTTCACACTGTTGAAATTCATCATTTGATATTGAAATACATTCCAAAATAAATGTGGTTATGTTATACATCTTTTTAATGAGCATTTCTCGCTTTATGTGTTTTTGCTAATGACTTATTACTTGCTATTTGTATTTATTCAGACTATGGAAATGCTATTACACAAAAAACAAGTGTGAGCAATTTTCTTATTTGAGTTCAAAATGAGTCACAAAAAGAGCAGTCAACTTGCAACATCAACAATGCATTTGGCCCAGGAACTGCTCATGAACATACAGTACAGTGGTAGTTCAACAAGTTTTGAAAAGGAGACAAGAGCCTTGAAGATGAGAAGTATAGTGGCTGACCATCGCAAGTTGACAAAGACCAACTGAGAGCCATCATCGAAGCTGATCCTCTTACAACTATAAGAGAAGTTGCCCAAGTACTCAACGTCGACCATTCTACACTTGCTCCGTGTTTGAAGCAAACTGGAAAGGTAAAAAGGCTTAATAAGTGAGTGGGTGCCTCATGAGCTGACTGCAATCAAAAAGAATCATCATTTTGAAGTGTTGTCATCTCTTATTACACATGTTAACAACTCAACATTTCTCAGATTGTGACATGCAATGAAAAGTGGGTTTTGTATGACAACCAGCAATGAATAGCTCAGTGGCTGGGCTGAGAAGCTCCAAAGCACTTCCCAAAGACAACATTGCACCAGAAAATGGTCACAGCCACCGTTTGGTGGTCTGCAGCCCACTGATCCACTACAGCTTTCTGAATCCTGGCGAAACCATTACATCTGAGAATTATGCTTAGCAAATCGATGAGCTATACCGAAAAGTGCAACCCCTGCAGCTGACACTGGTTAACAGAATGACCCCAATTCTTCTCCACACTAACGTCTAACCGCATGTTGCACAACCAACACTTTAATTGAATGAACAACTTGGGCTACAAAGTTTTGCCTCATCTTCCATATTCACCTGACCTATCGCCAACCAACTACCACTTCTTCAAGCATCTGAACAACTTTTTTTAAGGGAAAACAATTCCACAACCAGCAGTAGGCAGAAACTACTTTCAAGAGGTTCATCGACTCTCAAAGAATAGATTTTTACACATGAATAAACAAACATTTCTCACCCGGAAAAATGTGTTGACTATAATGGTTCCTATTTTGATTAATAAAGATGTGTTTAAACCTAGTTTATTCATACAATGATTTAAAATTCAAGGTCTGAAACCACAATTACTTTTGCACCAACCTACTATTTAACCATAAGGAATGAAGTACTAATACTTGTGAACTTTGAAAACACTATGCTCGGTTAAAGAAACAAATCACGAAAGACTATACAGGTTATAAGAACCCACCTTTTATGAAATGTCCACAATAGGAGAGACAAAATTAATAGTTGCCTTGGGGATGGAAATGCAGTGACTGATGAATGAGTAGAGAGGTTGTTCCGTTTTTTAAAAGAATAAAAAACGTTCTAAAATTAGGTCTTGGTGAAGGCTGTAGTACTTTGTACTAAAAAACCACTTGTGTGCTTTCGGTGGGCAAATTTTATGGTATGTGGCTGTACCTCAATAAAGCAGTTTCAACTCTTCATCTTACAAAAATGCAAATTACTAATAGTTTTTGTTTTTCTTGAACTGGTTAAATGTTTTAAAAGATCAAACAAAACTAGTAATAAATCAAGGACTTTTAAGAACACTGAAGTCTTCAGTAGCCTGCAAACTCCAATCTCAGAAATTCTAATAGAACACCGTTTTCACTCTTAACATACTCCATTTTTTATTTATTCACAGTTTTGCCTATCGATGAAGGTTTATGAATGGGTTTCAGAAGAGTTTGTAAATTCTGAAATGATATACAAAATTTTCCATACGTATTTTTAGAGGGAAAAGAATCTCGGTTTTCATAAGAATCCAAGAAATGCCCTTAACCTGAAATGTCTGTGTATTAAAAGCTGATGGGAAGAACAAGTTAAAAAAAAAAATTGATCACAACTGCTTTGGATATCAAAATCAAAATACTGTTAACCACAAATCTGCAAGATTTTGGGGGGTAAATGTTTAGATTTGAACATCTAGGGTTTGGAAATGGCAGCCAGGAAACCAGTCACTTATTTGGTAGATATAAAAGACAAGCTAGAAAAGTAGAGTTCAAAGAATAAAGAGGTGTAATACACCATAACAGTACAAAATAAGTAAGTAAACTTCTCTGTGGAATTAAAAACCAACCTTTTAAGTTACTCTTGACTGTAGGGGAAAGGAAGTTAAGGCATCATATAAAATGAGCTTTTAAAGCAAGAATACTTGAAATGCAAACTTTTGGAGTTGTACTGTTTCGTCATTTACTCATTCGCAATTTAACATCTCTGTCTTTACCTGCTGCTCATGATACATTCTGAGAGCCTTTTTTACGTTAGACACTTTTGGAGAACGGATAGGAAGCGTTTTTATTTCAGATGCTGTAAGGGTACTCAAATCGCCAATTGTTTTTATATTCTTGGCTCTAATGAGCTGTCCCAGTCCTCTTGCCCTAAAGAGATAAGAGAAACAGGGAAAATGTCACAAAGTTTTATATTTTCTATTTATAAGGGCCTATCCAATTGAATTTCCTGATTTAAACTCAATCATAACAAAATTTACATAGACACACCTATCCTACAGAGAACAGACATGTGCATTTAAAACAAAATTTGAATCTGATGTATATGCCTGGCTCAAGCAAGATCAACTGTTCAATACTTCTATTACTGCCCTATCTCAACCATCTTCCCAGCTGCATTTTCATTTACTTCTAAAATAAAATGTGTCAAAGTATGGATAAATCAATTATAAACATGAGAACCCTGATCATTTAAACATCCCTGTTAATAAAGTGGCATCTCTAGGTATAGGCCAGAGATCAAAAACCACTTACCACATGTTGGATGTAATCTGAGGTAAAATGATTTCAACTGGTGCTACACAGTTCACCAAAGCCGGGTAAACACTTTCTGTTGGGCATGGCACAGATTCCTTAGCCATTTCTGCAATCTTAGAATAAATTTCAAAAGCTGTTAAACGGAGGTCACCTAACTGAACATGAAAATATAAAGTTGCATGAAAACTAAAGCACTTCTTACTAAACACTTCTTTGAGCTCTTAAATTTAGAGCTACGTGATCCTGGGGACAGAAATCCTTTGGCTGAAGTGGTATTATGCTAGACAGAAGAAAGGAGAAAAAAAACTCAGAACCCTAGATTTACAAGTTTATTTTTACAACTGACAGACTGCAGTCATATCTTACAATTTTCAGAAAATGTAAAATGTAATAATACTACTACTGGATCAATTACTGGCTGGCTCATCAATGCTTCTTACCACCTCTTCTCTTCATGTCTGCTTACCAAGTAAGCAGACAAAAGGAAAATATATCCAAACGAAGTACGTTTTGTTTCTTAAAAAGACAAATTACCCAATGCAATTCTGTGTTTGCGTATGTACTTTTTAAAGCCTACAGCTTACCTTAGATTGCACAGTAGGTGAAGTTCTAACACTTTTTACCATGAGAGAACTATTTGAAGAATGGCACCTAACAATAGAGCATCGCCTATCAATGTCATCTGCCAATCCTGCTTGGTATATAGGATCTGCAAAGGAGACACGGCGAACCTGAAAACATTTAAGTCATGTTTTTATTTTTAAAAAGTTTTAAAAATACCATAAATTCTCATTATAAGGTCAGCCAAAAATAGCATGTATGTTTAGAGGCCTAATTTATCTCACTAGAAGCCAACTGCACATACTTGCAGTTGTTCCTGGTGATTGTTTTCACAAACATTACTCAAGACCAAGGGTCATTCCAAGTATCCATGGTCTAAACTGTCTACAAAGTACAGCAACAAGGAGAATGAAAGGATAGTAGCAGAAACTTGATGAAATTGCATGTGACAGTTAAAAGTATACAAATTTCTACTAACCTTTTATGCTTACTACAGACCATAAAGAACGAGGTAAAGAGGCAAAGACGGTACTAACGGGCCTCTGGTATACCTTAATAATCTTAGTTCTTAAGTCTTTGAGGGTAACAGAGTCACAGCAATGGGGTGGGATTTTTTGTTAAAACAAAAACAAAAAACAAAAGCTTAGCCCAGCTTGAAGTTATTTTGGCCTTTTCTAAACTCTTTATTCAGTTACTCAGCTATCTGGTAAAAGTATTCAATGGAGCATGTAAAACCATAATGTGTATATAAATGTCTTATTCCCCAAATATTGGGAACTTTTTGTAAATATCTGCTATAGAAAACCATCATATGTAAATAAAAATTAAACATGAGCTACTATCAAACAAAACATGGCTATAGTTAACTGGCATTAACAATCTAAAGCATACTGAAGACATCATTTCATCTTCATAAATTTTTCAAGAACTTTTATGGCCTATTTAAACCTAAGATTAAAAAAAAAGGTAAAAGACTCAAAAGCAAAGCAAGACCAAACCAAAAACCCTCAAGTGTTAAGTCTTCCTAAGAACTAATCTTTGAACTCTCAATATAAAAATTTTTAGTATATTTTGGGAAAGTTTTCACAATGTGCTGGCTAAAGGCAAAATTACATGTTAGTATGACTTTTATCTATATATACATGTTTGTATACATAAATACATATATTCCACAGTAAATGGTAGGTCCAATTTCAAAATTAAGGAATGCCCACCCAGTACCTTTATAAAATAGCTAGTTACAGAGGACAAGCGCAGCTATGTAAAGCACATGCAACTTTTCCTTTCTAAACTATGTGCAAGTCACAGGGTCAGAGACTAAAGCAGATACATAGGTAATCCATATGTGTACAAACTAAAAGAATTAAAATGTAGTGAAGAAGATGGGGACATTAACAAGATTAATTACAAATGAAATCATATGCAGAAATTAATGAAGGCATAGCCTAAAGAAATTTTTAATTAGAAAAGGTCTAAGTTTATATAAAAACTTAAATGTGAAACAGACAGCATAATGTCCTAGTACACAGTAAGTGGTAACTAAAGCTCCTTTATTGGTTTCTAAGTGTTTCCTTGTGTATTATATGAAGAGCAGAGAGAAAAAAATCACCATGAGAGATTATCAATTTGCAAAATGTGAAAAATGGTGATGGTTGCATTAAGATTTATAGCTAAGTGTCAAGCTTCCCTGGTAGCTCAGTCAGTAAAGAACCTGCCTGCAGTTGCAGGGTACCCAGATTTGATCCCTGGTTCGGGAAGATCCCCTGGAGAAGGAAATGGCAAACCACTCCAGTATACCTGCCTGGAAAATTCCATGGACAGAGGAGCCTGGCAGGCTGCAGTCCATGGGGTCGCAAAGAGTCGAGCACAACTGAGCGACAGACACCAGGTTGTGAAATAAAGGAATACCTAAAGGGTTTCAGTCTCTTTTCTCAACATCTTGCCTTCTGCCTGCCCTTTTCCCTTGTCCTAGCATATATTCATTATGGTCATGTAAGCCCAATACCCTACCATTCACTACGTGTCAGCATGTGGCCAAACTATCCCCATTAAACTTGGACTCATTAGCATTCAGCCTCCATCCCCCTACCTTGTGGACAGGTGACGAGATTTCATCTTCTTGGGGTCTTTTTAGTCCTCTCTTTAAAATGCTGGTGGATGGAGAAGCCAGAGGAGACCACACACAACGTGTGTGCATGCCACTAGGACTCTCGTTTGCTGACATGAGTAAAGGATCAATATCCTTTAATTTTTGAGGAGATGTATTACTGTCTTCTGAGATCAGTCCAGAAACACCTGTTTCAGATGTCAGAGGTTGTGGTATCTCCTCTACTTTCTCTGAAGTATGGTGAACTTCCGGTAAAGTTTCATTACTTTCCACTACCATCTGATTGTCATCTAACTGTGTTTCCTCCAATTTATTAGGTTCAATATTCGTTTCAGTTTTGTTAGGGTCAACCTTTCCTTCTTCCGTGATCATCTCAAGCGTGTCAGGAACAAAGCTATTGACTTCTGTATCTAACCCCTTTGTTTCAGCTTCTACAGGCAGAGAAGCTGTGGTAGTTAAATCTTCCTCTTCTGTTTCAGTGACGTGGTCAGATTCAGTAGTCACCTCACCAACCACTGTTTTTTCACAATTTTTCATTTCAGCGTTCATTTCTTCAGATGAGCCTGGATCAGATTCATCACTTCCTCTGCCTAGCTCCCCCACCGTCATTTGTTCAGAGATCTCTACCTGAGCATTCCCTTTTACAGGTGTCGGGTTATCAGAATAATCAGCAGCTGAATTAAATTCCTCAGTTACTGCTTCATCGACTTTCAGTGATTCAGGTGTATCCATTCTTTCACTGTTTTCCTCTGTTACTTCTTTCTCTGCAATACCAGTTTTGACACTCTCTTGTTCAGAGAAGCTGGCTTCAGACTGATCATTTTCTATATTCAATTCCATAGCATCTACTACTTCTGGATTTGATTCTGCATTTGATTCAACAATAACAATGTTCTCTGTACTCAATTTCTCTTTTGGAGTGGCCTCTGACTCTTCTTCTTTGGTCTCCGAAGAAAAACATTCCAATGCAATATCTTTGGAAACATCTAAATTTGGGTCAACAGTTTTACATTTCTTATTAGATGGCTCCTGACTTTCTAGAGATATTGCTTCCTCAGAATCCCTATGAGAAGTTTCTTTAAATTTTATCATTTCAGAAGGAAGAAAGCTTTGAGTAGTATTTTCTTTCAACTCAGTTTCAGGTATAATTAATGAATCATTAGTAGTATCATTCTCTTCCTTGAGATCCAAATGAAAATTCACACTATGATGCTCATCTAAAAGTTTAACCTCCGAGTACAGATCAGCTTTCGAAATTTCTGAAATAGATACAGGTGTTTCCACATCTGTCTTTTCTGTTTCATTGACTTTTACATCGTAATTTTCTGTATCCTTTAACTCAGTAAATGACTTTTCCTGAGGCTGTGATTTTTCTCCACAACAATCACAACCTTTAGATCGCCTCACCCTCCTACTTCTCTTGTGCTGGCATTCTACTGTTTGAAGAGTTTTTTCAGAAAGCAAAGAAATGTCTGATGTCCCTATTTTTGAGGATTCCCCCATGCTATTTTCTATAGAATCTCGCTTATGTAACCTCTTATTGGCATTTCTAGTCCTTAGATTTGATTCTGGTACAGAAGGATTTGAAAAGGAATGTTCTGCATCTTTGTTACTTTTACTTTTTCCCTCAGAAGTATTCAATACATCATCATAAACTTGCAATAAATCTGGAGATACTGCAGAATCTTGAAGAGTTACAGTATTACTTTCCTCTCTTTTTTCACAGATTTGAGATTTTATATCGTTGTCTACTTCAGGATTCCCTTGTGCCTGATTTTCAACTTTTATACATTCCTGTTGTACCATTTTCTCTTCTTGATCTTCAATGTCAACACTGTCACTGCTTTTGTTCTTCCATTTTCCAGATCTTTTCTTTTTAGAACCTTCTTCTTTTGCCTCAGAACTATCAGATTCTGAGTTTTCAATGCTGGAAAGTAAACCCTGGGATGCTCTTCTCGTTTGATATCGTGTTCGTCCCCTTACTGGTTTCTCAGAGGATTTATCTACAATGTCCTGCACACCATCTCCTTCAGATTTAGTATTCTCAAGATCTGGCTTCCTTCTATTTTCATCAGTTTCAGCATTAGCACTGGTCTCCCCAAAAGCCTTCTCATGTAAATTATTTCCTTTGTCAACTAAGTTTTCCTGTACACTTTGTTCAGAAATCAATTTTTGCTTAGGTAAAACATCATCTTTTACATGTAACAGACTCTTCTGTGGAGTCTTTTCTTCTTCTTTACGTCTTTCCCTTTTTTGATGATTATTTTCTTTATCTTGGCTATCAGTGGTTGGTTCTGCTATTTCTGAACGTCGCCTTAAAGATCGCCTAAGGGTTTTCTGATTTGGAGTTACCTGAATATGACTATCCTCACTTACTGTCTGATCCGTTATTATGGCTGGGGGTGTATTTTCTTTGGATTCCAAGTTGATTTCTAAGGCTCTCTCTTCTACAGTATTGTTTTCTAATAATACAGTATTCTCCACTGTTGATTTAAGCATTGTATCCTCACACTCCACTGTAGATTCAGAGAGATGAACCTGATTATCTAACACACATTCTGTCTGATTACTCAAGCCAGGTGGGTTATTTTCTAAGGCTATTGTGCCATCAACAGATTCTTGAGTACTTTTCTCTTGTTCAGATCTCATTAAGGGTTTAGACTTTTTACTCCCTATTGGTTCAGGTTTACTCGACCTTCGGCTTGATCTCTTAGTCCCATGTGTTTTTTCAGAGTCAGGTTTGGAAAGAGCCACTTCTCTTTTCTTTGCTTTTGATGGATTATCTGTTTTAGCCATGCCTTCCTGGTTATTTTTCACTATTACAGTTGATGACATACTATTCAAGGGTGACGGACTAAAAGGTCTATTTTCTGAACCATCAAACTTTTCCAAAGTAATAAAGGATTGCCTTCGACTTGTAGGCTGTAAGGGAGCTCCAGAAATGGTGGCATTAGAAACCGAGCTACTGGGGACACCAAATGGATTTTCTGTAGTAGATGCACATTCAGTTGGTTTATTTGAAGCAATTAAAGCTTTTTTTCTGGCATCATTATTACTGCTCGGTATTTTTGGACTGGTTTCCTCAATAGAACCACACTCATTATTCAAAAGGGAAGCCTTTTCAAGATGTTCATCCATACCGCAGTTTTCCATAACATGTTGAGGAACGACAATGTCATTCTCCTTTTGTTCCTCCTGCACAAAAATGTACACATACATACAGATCAATCGGCAAATAAGTCTGACTTTCTGGAGAAATTCTGTTTAAAACTTTAGCAATTCAAAGGGCACTCTGACTTTCAACATTTTGCAAATATTCCAAAGATGATGGTAGATGCTCATTAATTTGTGTTTCCAATTAAGTAGTCGATAAAGCCAAATACATTTAAACAAACATGCACTCACACAGATACAGATCCACACATAAAACAACTATAATTCTGCTAAAGACACTAAGAAGAGTTAAGACATTATAGAACAAATCTTAACATTAATATAAGAGACTCAATAATGGAAAGCTGATTTGAAAAACCCCAAAATATGAAAATAACAATATACCTTAAATACCATCTTGGAGTCTTCTTTTGATTTTTCAGTTAAAGTAGAAATTTCCCTGAAATAAATAAGTGTGCAAGTTAGAATACTGTTAATAAAGAACCAGAAAATCAGTTACTTCAGCAATTTCTATACTTACATAGATTCTTCCTGACTATACTGAGAAAATAAAGTATCTTGTGAAACATCCAGATTATTATACATGGCAGGAATATCACACCTGAAAAAGATTTTAAGACTAACTTTGATATTGTGTCTATTAAGTCTCTCAAACATGTCTGACTCTGCATCCACATGAACTGTAGCCCACCACACTCCTCTGGTCCATGGAATTCTTTCATCCATGAATACTGATTTCCTTCTGCAGGGGATCTTTCCGACTCAAGGATTAAACCTAGATTTCCTGCATTGCAGGCAGATTCTTTACTGCTTGAGCAATCAGGGAAGCCCCTTGAGAGTACCCTGAATAGCAAGGAGATCAAACTACTCAACCCTAAAGGAAATCAACCCTGAATATTCATTGGAAGGACTAATGCTGAAGCTGAAACTCCAATACTTTGGCCACCTGATGCAAACAGCAGACTCATTGGAAACGACCCTGACGCTCAGAAAGATTGAGGGCAGGAGAAACATGGAGATGGATGGATGGTATCAACAACACAATGGACATGAGTTGGAGCAAACTCAGGGAGACAGTGAAGGACACAGAAGGCTGGCGTGCTGCAGTCTATAGGGTTGCGAAGAGTCAGACATGACTTAGCCACTAAACAACAACTTCAATACTTGATATTCTTACAATTAAGCTTACAATTCTACATCTAGTTACCTTTTAAGAACAATATAAAGTCAAGTCTTAGATGCCTGTTTCCCAGATTTTCCATGAAACCATTTCCCTAATCTTTCAAGACCTTAATAAAGGGATTCAGTTTAGGAACATTTGGTGCATTTCAAGATAGCCACATTTCATAGTGTGTTGGGCTATGTACAATCTTTTTGACATTTAAAATACAGTACAATATACACTATCTTAGTTCTAAACTCAAAATTACATTTGCTGCATGAAATCTAAAGTACAGAAAACTCAATTCAAGATAAAAGTACTACAAACCTCTTTGTTTTGAGTACTTCTTTCTGGTGTTCAGTTAGTATTCTTTCCTTTGTTTCTTTTACTTCTGGAGGTATAAACACAAAGTCAGTAGACTTTTCTTCTTCCAAAGGCATTTCACACTTTGCTTTTGGAGTTGAAGACTCTAGTTTCAACTGGAAATTGAAACAGTAAATGCACATTTTAAGTTTTTAAATTATTTTCCAATACATCAATCAATCTCTTTGGCACTCTGATAATGGTTTTTGATGATTAAGAAGTTTGAAGTTCAAACCTATAGGATATTCCTGCATAATTATAATTAGTATTGTCCCTAGTTTTCTTTTCATTTTGCCTGTATTAAATACTCAGAAAATAAAATTACACCTCTTTAAGAAGTAGGCAAATGTGTGCTTACCAGGAAAGCATGGGCAAATGTGTTTTTCAGCCCAGCACGCAGAAATCAAGTGGTTTGGCAGGAAAAAAGTACATCCGTGATTTCAAGTTGAAGCACAAACTACTCAAGTAAAAGTTGTCAAAATCATATGCCCGACATACTAATATTGGTACCTAATGCCACTTTTACACAATTTCAGCACAGCTGTTTCCATTTTACTTTATAATGCTATAAGACTGTGTCAAAGTTATTCTTTAAAAATACATTCTCTTTCTAGTCAAGAAAGGAAGCTCTAAAATATTCTCCTTTCATCCTACCTGCTGCTGCTAAGTCACTTCAGTCATGTCCGACTCTGTGCGATCCCATGGACTGCAGCCTACCAGGCTCCTCTGTCCAGGGGATTTTCCAGGCAAGAGTACTGGAGTGGGTTGCCATTGCAACTTCACTTTCACTTTTCACTTTCCGGCACTGGAGAAGGAAATGGCAACCCACTCCAATGTTCTTGCCTGGAGAATCCCAGGGATGGGGGAGCCTGGTGGGCTGCTGTCTATGAGGTTGCACAGAGTCGGACACGACTGAAGCGACTTAGCAGTAGCAGGTAGGATGAAAGGAGAATATTTTAGAAGTTATTCAAATCTAGTTTCATTCTATCTGAAGAGGGTTACTGCCTGGAGTAGTTATACTAAATAAATGCTTAGTATTATACAGATTTAACTTTACTAAGAAGTAATCATCTCCCAAAGTGTCAAGATTTCCATACCATCTTAATAGTCTTCCTAGGCCAAATTGTATTTCCCTATAATCCCATCTTTTATTTAGTTTTTAACAGCTTTTTCTTCCAGTTAGAAGTTGTATGTTCTCAAGCTGGTATATATTTTAATCTTAAGAGTTCTATTAAATACACTTTGGAAAAACATACTTTAGCTGGTGGTTTCATACTGTCTTTTGTATCCTTTGTTTGTGCCAAAAAAGAATCTCTTTTTCCACTTGATTTTCTTTCCATGCCACTTATCTTCATATTTAATTGTGAATTTTCTGTCTGTTTTTATAAAAACAAAACAATTTCATTACGTGCAAATGTTATTTATCCTTTTCACATTGGTAATTACAGTGTAATCAATATTCATTTCAGATTTGAGTATTCAAATCTACTAGATCATGTCAAAGAAAACAAAGCCATTGTCTGATACAGTAACAGCAAACAGATTTGGTGTCTCCAACTTATACAGCATTAGTTTTGCATCATTTAATTTTATAAATTCTAAAATAAGTGATACCAAATAAATATTCTGAAAACAAATTACAGGACTCAGATATCCCACTTATTTCTGAAAACTTTAACAGAAAAACCCAAACCATAATACTTTGAACAATAAAACATACATGACACAAAATATTATCAGGCCCTCCTATCAGAATATACGGCTTTTTTGAGCCATATTACACTGAATGAGTCTCAACAAGTCTAGATAAATTTTCTGATAAGAATTTTAATTTTATCCAAAAAACAAAACTTTAAATAGAGTACTTAGCTATAACGTTTTTTCTTACAGGTTCTAAACAAATAATAGCTAGACTCATTTGTTGTTGAATAGGAACAAAGTGTCCAAGAGTGTTCTACCTGATGAGTATACAGTACTTTTATCTTTACTCCTTAATCTTTATAGTCATCTAGTATTATTAACCACAGTAAGCTTGTTCCAAATGGAAAATGTGGTATCAATGATTTGTTTCTCTAACAGAAGGAATGAGATTCAACAGAAAGAAATGAGAAAATGAAGTATAGCTCTTACTTAGGTGGGTAATAGTAACTAGAATTCCTAGTTTATACATAGCAACATTTAACCATATCTTAATAATTCTGACCTTTGTAAACAATACATGAGATGCCAGTTTTTTAAAATAAAAGATCATTAATGAATAAGAATTGGGTATTATTTACATGAGAATCTATGATGAAATTTACTGCCTTTTAATTTGTAAGTTTTCTAGGCCACACAACTAACTGTATACAAAACCCCTATGTTGTGGAACTTTTCTGTTTAGGTTTTGTCATTTCAATCAAACAGTCTTAAGCTTCTGTCCTTTTTAAAGTTACACTGATATCCAATAAATTACTCAAACATCATATAAAAGTAAACAAAAACATCCCCCCCAACTTACTGTATCTGAATACGGTCCACTGGATTCCTCCATAATTTCAACATTTTCCAAACCAGGCAATAAAAGTAGAGATTTTTGTTTGGCTTGTTTTAGTATTGGCCTTCAAATATAAATAAATATACTTAGAATTAAGTAGTACTGATGGCACATTAACAAGAACAGTTCAATTACAATTTTAAAGTGATAAAACACATCCAGCTTAAGACTGTTTCTCTTAAGACTCTACATACATAAAGCCGGGAGAAATTTACAGACAATATTAGAATTTTTCTCTAAACTCTTCAGTTTCTGAATTTTATTCTTTAAAACTTCTCAAACTTTCCCAATTTTTACCATAAAATTTCAAATAAGAGCAGACTGTTACATTAACTACATATCAGCTAGATTTAACAGCCATCAGCTTCCTGCCCCTTGTTGGAAACTTTTGTTAAGCATAATTTGAAACTGCTTTTTATGTTTCTAAAACTAAGTTTATTCTAAGGACCAAAGCAAAGGGTCAAATAATTTTAATAATTACCATGTACTCCAAATAATATTTTAACTAGGAAATCCTCTACAGTGATTCTACATAATGATTTATGTTAAAACCAAAATGTCAATTTACATAATCAGAATAGAGTAACTATATAGTTTTATTGTTAGCATACTTTAACTCCTCAGGATAAATCAACATCGTCACTTTAGCAAATGTGGCATTCCAGAACTGAGCACTTTGTTTTCTTATTTGTTTGTTCTTGTGTGAAAATATTATGCATAATAATGGCGAGATCTGTTCAAGAAGTTCACTGTCATAAGTTCCAGTGTAGCTGACATGTAGACAAGCAATAATTTCTCCTAGTAACTTTTCTAACTAGGAAAAAGAAAAAGTTCATTAGGGTAACACTTAGAAATGTTACTTTTCAAAGAGAAAAAAATTAAAGCACAAAGCATACCAAACAACTCACAGAGTATGTTACCATTTCAATTTTTAAAACTCAAATGACTTTAAAACGATTTTATTGATTTATTTTTGGCTGTGCTCCGTCTCTGCTGCTGCATCGGCTTTTCTGTAGTTTCACAGAATGGGTGGGGGCTCCTGTCTAGTTGTGGTGCCTGGGCTTCTCGCTGGGGTGACTTCTGTTGTGGAGCATGAGCTCTAGGGCACACAGGCTTCAGCTGCTGCAGCACGCAGGCTCAGTAGTTGCAGCTCCAGGGCTCTAGAGCACTGGCTCAGCAGCTGTGGCATGCAGGCTTACATGCTCCGCAGGATACAGGATCTTCCCAGATAAGGGACAGAACCCATGTCGTCTGCATTGGCAGGCAGATTTTTTTTACCACTGAGCCACCAGGAAGTCCTCAAATGGCTTTTAAAAAGCTGTCACCTTCAATATATAATACCCTTTATAAGCTGACAGGAACTTACTTTATTGATAGAACAGCTTGAATTCAAGCTTATTTTCCATTAACAGAAGAAATTTGTTTTCACATAAATTATGAGATTAATAGTTGCCTAACCTTGGAGCCAATTACCTTCACACATAAAAGAATGAGACAGGAGTAGTTGAGTTATATGAATTTAAGGCAATATTATTAAATCATGAATGATCCTTGGATTATACCCATTTCATATCAAAAGTTCATTAAAATTAAAGTATAATGATATCCCTTTAAAACAATCAGCAGAATTATATTGAAGGGAGACATTTAAATTCTAAAACTTTTCTTCATGAAAGTATGTTTTATGAACAATGTCTATTTGTACCTTGTTGTTCATACAACTATACACTTTAGGAACTTCATCAAACCTAGAAGAAAAACAAAGAGTAGCATTTATATTCTAGAACATTAAACCTAGAAACATTGTAATGCAGCCAAAAACTGAGACATGTAGTGATATAAAAAGGTGCCCAAAGACTTAACAAAAAAATGTCAAACTGCAAACATTAAACAAACTTGTCTTTTAACAAAGGAGTTAAAGAAAAATATCTGGAATAGACCTCAAATTATTATTACTAGTGACCTGTTTCTATGCTTTTTAAAAAGCATATTTTTATGAAGTTTAAGGACTAAAAAAGGCTTGCAAAAACTTAATAAATTTGAAGTCCCTTTAAATCTGTTCCTAAAGCTTCCTCTGTGTTTATGAAAAAAAGACTATATTATTACTGAACCACATAAGCTTGCTATAAAGAACACTGATGAATTCTCTCAAAATGCTTCTTTAAAATACGTTGGGATTTTTTCATGGTTTTTCTCTCATATGCTGCTTGCTTTGGTTCAAATGCAAAAGGTAATATAAAACACCACAAACTTCTGGAGAGTAATTCAGAAATTTAAATGCACACACTTTTTGAACCAACAATTTCATTTTAGGGCCCTGTTCTGCAGGAATAGTGGCAGATGATTTATGTACAAATATATTGACCTGTAATATTGTTAGTTATGAGAGAAAAGACTAGAAAACATGTTCAGTAGGAAATTGGGTAAAGTGTCATGGAGTCCTGCACAGACATTAAAAACAATGAGATACTTAGGTTAATGAATATCATATACTTGACTGCTAAGTAGTATGTCAACTCATATACATTATATATTTAACATATAAGCTTTTTGTACTAACAATTCTGTAAAGAGATGCACTAAAGTAAAAAGTGTGTTGGATAAAAAATGAAAAATAAAGGGACTTCCAATTTCTACCTCATATTTTATTATTTGAGCTATCTTTTTAACAAAAGCATAGTTTCATATATTATCCACTCCAGTAAACTTTAAAGATTAAGATCTTTAACAACAAAGCTGATATGACAACAACAGAAGTTTGCTACCCATATCTAGTTATATATGTTTAAGTCTAAGAGCTATTAAGGCAAAATACTTACTTTGAGTTTTCATAAAATAATGCCAGAGGTCTTGTTAAAGTTGCAAATATATTCCGGATCATAGAAGGCAGAGAAATACGTCCAAGAACACTGGAAAGAATGCTGGTGATTGAGTTGCCAATGGTGAGGAGAGTATCAGAATGTACTTCCTTGAGGCTCAATGTGTGAAAAGAACAGATCACTCTCACAATAAGTTTAATTAGAGAAGCCAACTTCCCTAAAGGTTCCTTCTTCTTTTTGGACCAGTCTGTAGGTCTCTGTGGTGCTAAAATAAAATTAAACAGTGACAGCTTTTAGAATTAATGGTAATTAAAGCAAACTAATGTAACTAAATGAAAAATATGATCTACTATTTTGGGAAACAGTGTTTTAAGCAAGAAGCATCAACGGGTGAATAACTCATGAATCAAAGTATGCTGAGTAACAAGATATTTACGAGTCTCAAAGCACTTGCCACAAAACATTATTAATTTTGTTTCCTAATGAATTTTATAGTGTAAAACCGACAGATATGATCTTAATCAAACAGTAAATGTTAACATCCTCAATAGTGGGACAAACTGACTTATATGCTTGCTGACATAATGCACTGATAATACCGAATTACTTCTGTAGCATCCCCATAAAGAAATAAAACCTCAATCTAATATTGAGGAAATACTGATAAACCCCAATTGAGAGACCTTCAAAATTTAACCTTGCCTTTACTTCACTTCTACTGGTCATGAAAGACAAAACTTGGGGAACTATTTTAGATCAAAGATTTGTCTTAATGAGTGCTGTGAAATGTTCTAGGAAATAAAAGTGGAAAAGGGGGCGGGGGTGAAAATAAGAGAAAAGAATCAACTGAAACTGAGGGATCCTAGTAAAAAATATTTCGTGTCTGTGTTTAATTTTTGCCATGTTTCGCTAAAACAAATATTACAAAGTAAAAATTATCAAAAACTCTCAAAGTGATCCTGATGCATATTTATGAATAATAACAAATTTTATTTCAACTATTGGTAAATTTTGTTTCCTCTCAGCTTGTGCTGGCAGTTTTTAGATATTTCCCCTAGTTTCAATAAATTTAAACAGCCAGGAACACCTCTTGCAAGACAAGGATTGAAAACAAAAAAACATTTCTAATTCTGGGTTTATAGATCATGGAAAATGATATTCAGTTAATTCTAATTTTTCAGAAGTTAACAAAACATGTAAAACTTTCAACAAGGAGATCATCATCTATGCCTTATCAAACTTCAGGGGCTTAAAAAATATATTCTGATATAATTTTCTATATAACCTTTCTATAGCTCAGGTATTTTAGAGAATTTTATTTTTCCTGACAAAGAGGTAATCAAATTAAGTGTTGTTCGGTCTGAAAGGGGACTAAGACTAAAGAAAAAAATCTATTTCTGTGTCTTGAGGCTGGGATGCTTTAACTACCAAACAAGTTATTCTATATTACTATAAAAATGAAACACCAAAAAACAAAAAAAGCACCAAAAACCACCCCCACCCCCAAAAAACCCTGCAAATATTTTGTTCTAGAAATCTTTACACTAATTCAAAGAAAGATGTTATTAAAGGAAAATTGAGTATGTTCCCACTCTTTAAACAGGAAAAGTAACCTTTAAACAAAATATTTTTTGTAACTAGAAGGTTCTTTTCTATTCAGTATGATCATATATAATCACTGGTAGAAAATATAATTTCAAAGAACCAATTAGTACATTAACAGCTCATATTATAATATAATCTAGAATTAATCAAGGCATATAGTTATGAAAATAAGATTTGTTAAGATTTCAATTGCCAAATTTTACACAGTAAAAACTGTGTTACACTTTTAGAATCATTTTACATTTCCTATAAAACCATAACCAATTAACCACTGCCATGATTTTCTATGCAATTTATATCAATTCAATGATCATTTCAGATAAGGCTATCAAATAAGAACATTTTAACTAACTTCAAGCTTTTTGTCCAGATAATCTTTTGTAACCAGATGGAGTAAGTAAAACCATCTGTATTATTAGGCAATCTCTACATAGGACAAAATTTGTTTCTGCATCATAAAAAGGAGTTATACATTGCAGGGGTGGGTGAGAGAGATACATGGAGAGAGGGAAAGAGAGCAAGCATGTGAACTAGCAAAATAGCATGGTTATATACCATTAAAAGTAGGTAAAATGAGGCGGGAAAAGCTATTAGGATTTGCCCTGATACAGTTCAGACACCCTTGCTTATACTGAATGAACAAATAAAATACTTACATTTAGTTTTGGGTTGATATTTAATATTATATGGTGAAAAGTCGATGCAATCAACCATTACAGTAATAATATGAGTGATCCTATCCAAGAACAATAAATTCTGGAAAAGAACAGTTAGGTATTGCATGACAATTTTTTAACTAATGGCATGGTTTATAAAACTTGTAAGCATGAATAAAAAAATATAACACTTTAACTCCCATGTATGAGGTATAGTAACACACATCACAGTTGATGCCATTTAAGATACATTAACTATATGTGTGAGTCTGTTAGTCCTTAGTTGTGTTCAACTCTTTCTGACCCCATGGATTGCAGCCTGCCAGGCTCCTCCACCCATGGAATTCTATAGGCAGGAACACTTGAGTGGGGTGCCATTTCCTTCTCCAATTAACTGTATGGTTATGACTATTTCCCAGTTATCTGCTGTGTGCCAAGTATTCAATACTATACCTTTTTTTCCCCTCAATACTGAAATGGAAGTGTTCACTAAACCCAGAAAAACCAAACATAAAGAAGTTGCTAAGCTCCCTGATATTCTTTCCACCTTCTTCCTCAGATCCAAATGAAACAGAACAGAGGAAATCCCAGTACCACCAGTCAAGAACATCTCAAACAAAACAACTCAGTGAGCTTTCATAGAAGAAATTGAGTAACAAGACACAGGGAGGGTTCTGAGAAAAAGATCTAATCATTATTAGAAAAACCATATGGGTAAAAGACCACTGTAAAGTTCTATACATTTGCCTTTCCTTTATTCTCCAATACTGTTCACTTCTCCAATTCACTGGACTAATTCACAGGGCTGCCAAAGACAACCTTCCCCAGTGGATGTTAAGAACCAAGGGGAAGGGAGAGCCCCCTGGCCTGTTAACCTATGGATACCACATGGAAGGTTCAGTCCAAATGACAATCTACACACCCATACAGAAAAGATATTAAAGATCTAGATGCTTCAATCTTGATCACAATTACAAGGCAAAGCTTCCTTCTAACTACAATTTGCTATCAAAGCCAGATAAACAGGAGTTCTCTCCTGGGTTAGGAAACACATTCCAGCTAATAATATTGCTCAACATTAGCGTTTATTGTCAAATATGAAAAGGTGTGTTAAACACCAACAGAACTAATCAACAAGGAAAGAGGTAGTAACCGAAACAGAAGAAAATACCCTCAAAGGTAAGAGGAAATCATATTCACTTAAAAACATTAAATGTAAAAATAAAATTATAAAACACTTCAGCATTTAAACTGAAAGGCGGACACAGGAATATCAAGCTCCCAAAAAGCAGTACCAGAAATAAAGCAAAACACAAAGAGATACAGAGAAAGAAGAGACACAGATGATGATGCCTCAAGACCTCAGTACTTTTCCCTCAGATGAAGGAACAGCTCCTTAAATTCAAAGGATCTACCAAGTACTTAAAAGAACAATTTTAAAAGATGCCACAAGACACAACCTTGGTGAAATGTCTAAATTCCAAAGGTAAAAAGTAAACCCTAAACTTAAACTAAAAAACAGGTTGATAATAACAAAATTAGTATCAAATGATGAATTTGCAACAGCAACAGTAACAAAAATAACAAGTCTTAGACGTGTCGTTTGTAGAAAATGAAAAACTTTACAGAAAATGGAACAAATGAGACTATCTTTAACTTCAGAGCTGTGATAAAAAATTTTCTGGAACCTAAAACTTGTAACTAACTGGTTATATATTTGACAAGATGTTATTAGTCACACCATATGTTTATCATTTCTACAATATAAAAATTGGACAACAAGGAACTCCAATCTCACAAATGAAGGTATCTGCAAAAAATCTTAAAAACACTAATCTACAATGTTTGAAAAGAATTTCACTGTGACCAAGAAGAGGATCTCAAGGACACAAAATTGGTCTAATATACAGAAATGTAAAGAGATTTCAAATATGCTAGCAGTAACTAAGTACAGGCAAGGAAGAGACCATTTATACTAGATGAAAAACAACTATAAAAACCCCCCAAATCAAGCAAGCTAGGTTAAGTTTAGAACTAAAAAAATATTTCTGAACAGAAAAACTCAAAGTTATAAAGATAAAAATTATTTTCCACATTAATCTCTGAATGCAATATAACCAATCATGCCAAGCAAAATCCCAACAGGGTATTTTTAAAAATTTAGGAAGATTCTAAATTTCTTCAGAAAAGAACAAAATGTTAGTCCATCCAAGACAAGAATTTAAAGGCAAAAACCAAGGGTCAAGCTCTTCCCTAAAAATCACAAAAGCATTCAACAAGTTCACTGTCTCTGTGGCCAGTAACAGCACACTTTTAAAGCCACTCTGCCAAATACTATGATATCAAAATTCCACAATCACAACCGACACATTATAACTATCTCTACTCTTCTCAGCAGCGTAACCACATCAAGGACTAGAAATCTTTTCAAATTAATAAAATGGTATGCTTCAGAGTAATAAATAAAATAAATTTCAACTGGGAAGAACACTGTATTCACATATATATGTGCATATAAATATGTAGCTTATTGGTTTATTCTAGAATGATACATACCAAACTGCTGACAGCAGTTATTCTTTTTATAGAGTAAGGGAAAGGTGTGAATAGGAACCTACATTTTTAAGACCACAAACTTCCAAAGGACAGACTTTAAAAAGCTAATAGGTATATTAAAGACCTAAATGTAAGACCAGAAACTGTAAAACTCATAGAGGAAAACAGGCAGAACACTGTAAGACATAAATCACAGCAAGATCCTCTATGACCCACCTCCCAAAGTAATGGGAATAAAAACAAAAACAAACAAGTGAGACCTAATTAAACTTAAAAGCTTTTGCACAGCAAAGGAAACTATAAACAAGGTGAAAAGACAACACTCAGAATGGGTGAAAATAATAGCAAATCAAACAACTGACACAAAGTATATAACCAGCTCATACAACTCAACACCAGAAAAACCCAATCAAAAAGTGGGGAAAAGACCTAAACAGACATTTCTCCAAAGAAAACATATGGATGGCTAATAAACAAACGAAAAGATCCTCAACACTGCTCATTATTAGAGAAATGAAAATCAAAACTACAATGAGGTATCACCTCACATGAGTCAGAATGGCCATCACCAAAAACTCCACAAACAATAAATGCTGGAGAGGGTGTAGTGAAAAAGGAAGCTTCTTAAACTGTTGGCGGGAATGTAAATTGATACAGTCACTATGGAAGACAATATGGAGACTCCTTAAAAAACGAGGAATCATCATGACCCAGCAAACCCACTACTAGTTATATATCCTGAGGAAACCGAAACTGAAAAAGACACATCTACCCCAACGTTGTGAGAATTGGACCATAAAGCAAATTGAGCACCAAAGAACTGATGGTTTTTGAAGTGTGGTGTTGGAGAAGACTCTTGAAAATCCCCTGAATGGCAAGAGATCCAATCAGTCCATCCTAAAGGAAATCAGGCCTGAATATTCATTGGAAGGACTGATACTGAAGCTGAAACTCCAATACTTGGCCACCTAATGCAAATAACTTACTCATCTGAAAAGACCCAGATGCTGGGAAAGATTGAAGGCAGGAGGAGAAGGGGACAACAGAGGATGAGATGGCTGGATGGCATCACCAACTCAATGGACATGAGTTTGGGTAAACTTCAGGAGTTGGTGATGGACAGGGAGGCCTGGCGTGCTGCAGTCTATGGGGTTGCAAAGAGTCAGACACGACTGAGCAACTGAACTGAACCCCAAGGTTTACTGTAGCACTATTTACATTAGCTAGTACAAAGGAGCAAACTAGATGTCCATAGACAGATGAATGGATAAAGAAGCTGTGGTACATACTTTTTCTCAACTGCACATGGAACATCCTCCAGGAAAGGCCACATCCTGGACCACAAATCAAGCCCTGGTAAATTTCTAAAAATTGAAATAATTTCAGCATTTTTTCTGATCACAATGCTGTAAGATTAGATTATCAACCACTGGGGAAAAAAATGTAAAAAACACAAACATATGGAGGCCAAATAAGGATCACTAAGGAAATCAAAATATGCACAGAAACAAATGATAATGAAAACACAACAACCCAAAACTTATGGGATTCAGTGAAAGCGTTAGGCGGGAAGTTCATAGCAATACAAGGCTACCTCAGGAAACTAGAGAAACATCAAATCAACAACTTAACCTTACACTAAAAGCAACCAGAAAAAGGACAACAAAAAAAAACCCAGTTAGTAGAAGGAAAGAAACCATAAAATTCAGAGCAGAAATAAATGGAAAAAAAAAAAAAAGGAGACTATAGCAAAGGTCAATAAAACTAAAAGCTGGTTCTTTAAGAAAATAAAGTAGATAAACCATTAGCCATACTCATCAAGACAAAAAAGAAAAAGTCTCAAATCAATACAATTAGAAATGAAAATGGAGAAATTACAACACAGAAATACAAAGGAACGTAAGACACTACTATGAGCAACTGTATGTTCATTAAATGGACATGGAAGAAATGGACAAATTCTTAGAAAAGTATAACCTTCCAAAACTGAACCAGGAACAAATAGAAAATTTAAACAAATCACAAGCACAGAAATTGAAACTGTATCTTCCAACAAACAAAAGTCTAGGACCAGATGGGTTCACAGGTTAATTCTACCAAAAATTTAGAGAAGAGCTAACACCTATCCTACTCAAACTCTTCTAGAAAATTGCAGAGGAAGGAAAACTCCCAACTCATTCTATGAGGCCACCATCACCCTGACACCAAACCCACACAAAGATGCCACACAAAAGAAGAGATAACTACAGGCTGGTATCACTGATAAACATAGATGCAAAAATCAACAAAATTCGAGCAAAGAAAATCCAACAACATACTAAAACGATCATACATCATGACTAAGCAGGCTTTATTCCAGAGATACAAGGATTCTTCAATATTTGCAAAAGCAATGTGATATACCATATTAACAAATTGAAAGATAAAAACCACGTGATTATTTCTATAGATGCAGAGAAAGCCTCTGACAAAATTCAAACCCATTTATGATAAAAACTCTCTAGAAAACAGGCACAGAAGGAACACACCTCAACATAATAAAACCCAGATATGACAAACCCACAGCAAGCATTATCCTCAATGGTGAAAAAAAGGAAAGCATTTCCTCTAAAATCAGGAACAAGACAAGGGTGTCCACTCTCACTGGAAATCCTAGCCACAGGAATCAGAGAAGAAATAAAAGGAATTCAGACTGTAAAAGTAGTAGTAAAACTATTTGCAGATGACATGATCCTCTATATAGAAAACCCTAAAGATGCCACCAGAAAATTACTGGAACTAATCAACGAATATAGTAAAGTCAAAGGATATAAAATTAATACACAGAAATCCCCTGCATCCCTATATGCTTACAATGAAAAATCAGAAAAAGAAATTAAGAAAACAACACCACTCACCACTGCAACAAAAAGAATAAAATACTTAATAAATTAACTTAAAGAAACAAAAAACCTGTATACAGGAAACTATAAAACACTGATGAAAGAAATCAAAGATGACACAAAGAGATGGAGAAATATACTGTGTTCTTAGACTGGAAGAATCAGTATAGTGAAAATGAATATACTACCCAAAGCAATCTATAGATTTAATTCAATTTTTTTTTAACAAAAAAATTTCAAAATTTATATGGAGACACAAATGACCCTGAATATCCAAAGCAATCCTCTAGGAAGAAGATTGGAGCTGGAGGCATCAACCTTCCTGACTTCAGACTATTCTACAAAGCTACAGTATTGTACTGGCACAAAGACAGAAATATATATCAATGGAACAAAACAAAGTCTGGAGATAAACCCATACACCTATGTACACCGTACCTTTGACAAAAGTGACGTCGCTCAGTCGTGTCCGACTCTTTGCGACCCCATGGACTGTAGCCTACCAGGCTCTGAGGAGCCTCTCAGTCCATGGAATCCTCCAGGCAAGAGTACTGGAGTGGGTTGCCATTTCCTTCTCCAGGGGATCTTCCCAACCCAGGGATCGAACTTGGGTCTCCCGCACTGCAGGCAGATGCTTTACCATCTAAGCCACCAGGGAAGCTTTTGACAAAGGAGGCAAAAGTGTACAATGGAGAAAAGAACAATCTCTTCAACAAGTGGTGCTGGGAAAACTGATCAACTACATGTAAAAGAATGAAACTAGAACATTTTCTAACACCACACAAAAATAAATTCAAAATGGATTAAAGACCTAAATGTAACATTAGAAACTGTAAAACTTTTAGAGGAAAACAAAGGCAGAACACTCGATGACATAAATCACAGCAAGATCTTCTATGACCCACCTCTCAGAGAAACTGAAATAAAAACAAAAATAAACAAATGGGACCTAATTAAACTTAAAAGCTTTTGCAGGAAAACTGTAAGCAAGGTGAAGAGTCCTCAGAATGGGAGAAAATAACAGCATATTCAACTGGTAAATAATTAATCTCCAAAATACACAAGCAGCTCAGTACCAAAAAAATGAACCCAATCAGAAAGTGGGCAAAAGACCTAAACAGACATTTTTTCAAAGAAGACATACAGATGGCTAGTAAATACATGAAAGATGTTCAACATCACTCATTATTAGAGAAACACAAATCAAAACCACAATGCGATATCATTGCACATAGATCAGAACCGCCATCATCAGAAAGTCTACAAACAATAAATGCTGGAGAGGGTTTGGAGAACAGGAAACCCTCTTACACTGTTGGTGTAAATGCAAACTGGTACAGCCACTGTGGAGAATAGTATGGAGATTCCTTAAAAATCTGGGAACAGAATTGCCGTACGACCCAGCAATGCTACTGCTGGGCATATATTCTGAGGAAATTAGAATTTAAAGAGCAACCTAGAGTCCTTTGGCAGATGAATGGATAAGAAAGTTGTGGTATACAGACACAATGGATTTCTGTCTTTTTACTCAGTTATAAAAAGGAACATATTTGAGTCTGTTCTAATGAGGAGGATGAACCTGGAGCCTACTATACAGAGTGAAGTAAGTCAGAAAGAGCAAGAAAAATATTGTATATTAACAGATTTATATGAAATTTAGAAAGACAGTATCAACAATTCTACTTTTATGGCAGCAACAACACAGATGTAAAGAGACTTTTGGACTCAGCAGAAGGCAATGATGGGATGATCTGAGAGAGTAACATTGAAATATATACACTACCATATGCAAAACAGATGACCCATGCGAGTTTGATGCATGAAGCAGGGCACCCAAAGCTGGTGCTCTGGGACAACCTAGAGGGACAGGGTGGGGAGTGAGGTGGGGGAGGGTTCAGGATGGGGGGGTGGGCCACACGTATGGCCAATTAATGTTGATGTATGGCAAAAACCATTGCAATATTATAATTATCCTCCAATTAAAAAAAAAAACAACTAGGAATAAAACTACCATATGACCCAGCAATCCCACTACTAGGCATATACCCTGAGGAAACCAAAACTGAAAACAACACGTGTAACACAATGTTCTCACTGCAGCACTATTTACAGTAGCTAGGAAACAGAAGCAAACTAGATGTCCATAGACAAATGAATGGATAAAGAAGCTGTGGTACATATATACAATGGAATACTGCTGCTGCTGCTGCTAAGTCACTTCAGTCGTGTCTGACTCTGTGTGACCCCATAGACGGCAGCCCACCAGGCTCCCCTGTCCCTGGGATTCTCCAGGCAAGAACACTGGAGTGGGTTGCCATTTCCTTCTCCAATGCATGAAAGTGAAAAGTCAAAGTGAAGTCGCTCAGTCGTGTCCAACTCTTAGCGACCCTGTGGACTGCAGCCTACCAGGCTCCTCTGTCCATGGGATTTTCCAGGCAAGAGTACTGGAGTGGGGTGCCATTGCCTTTTCCGACAATGGAATACTACTCAGCCATAAAAAGGAACATATTTGAGTCAGTTCTAATGTGATGGATGAACCTAGAGACTATTATACAGAGTGAAGTAAGTTAGAAACAGAAAAATATTGTACATTAGTGCATATACATGAAATCTAGAAAGATGGTACTGATGAACCTATTTGCAGGGCAGTAATGGAGATGCAGATGTAGAGAACAGATTTATGGACAAGTGTGTGGGGAAGGAGAATGTGGGATGAATGGAGAGAGTAACATGAAAACATATACAGTGCGCTAAGTCACTTTAGTTGTGTGCAACTCTTTGCAACCCTATGAACAGTCTGAGCCCACCAGGCTCTGTCCATGGGATTTATCAGCCAAGAATACTGGAGTGGGTTGCCATGTCCTCCTCCCAGGGACCTTCCTGACCCAGGAATCAAACCACGTTTCTTACATTACATGCACTAGCAGGCAGGTTCTTTACCACTAGCACCACCTGGGAAGCCCAACATATACACTACCATATGTAAATTAGATAGCCAGTGGGAATTTGCTGAATGACTCAGGAAACTCAAACAAGGACTCAGTAACAACTGAAGATGCATGGGAGGTGGAAGGAAGTTCAAGAGGGAAGAGACCTATGTATACCTATGGCTGATTCACGTTGACGTATGGCAGAAACCAACACTATATTGTAGAGCGATTATCTTTTAATTAAAAGATTTAAACAAAAAGCTACCAGGTATGAAAAAGCAAGATATAGGATGGCAAAGTCCTGTACTGTTCATCTAGAATGGCAAAGGCATACCAGAGCAGTAAAAGCACATCACCATCAAGTGGTCCTGATACACAGACCTTAGAGTCCAACGACACAAAACTGTCTCGCAAAGCTGTTACCTGTTTTATACCCTGACTTCATTACTTATAAACTAAAAGCATTAGTTAATGATAGTTCACAAACATTATCTCTATTTACTTGAAAAGAATTTAAAGCAAAAAAGGTCGGTATCAGAATAAACTCACTGAAAGGCCTTCATCTTCCAAACTGGACATTATCTTAGAAGACAGTTCCTCACAGCATAAATTCTCTTCCGCAGTTGCCACCAAAGCTGCACAGCGAGCAAATGCTCTATATAATTCTGACCAAGTTTTAAGTAAGGTCTTCATGGTGACCTAACAATAATTTAAAAAAATTTAGAAAATGTGTATCTACATAGCAAATAACTTAATAGAATACATCTTTAACATTTTAAAAACACAGTAACACTTAAGGTATCAGAAGAGACGAGCACAGGGTAGTAAGTTTGCCTACGTTCCCAGAGCTCTAACCAAAGAGCTGTAATAATACCACTACACCGGCAATTAACAAAGGTGAAGAGGAACTTCACTCTCTTCACCACTTTCCTTTCTTCTAAGCTGATTTATAAGTCAATAGAAAGTCTTATAGAAGCTCATTACAAAGAGTAACATAATATTTAAAAACTGCAAATTCCTCAAGTAAAAATTTACCTTACCATTGGAATTTTTTGTGCTGGAAAAATATGATTTATTGGCAAAATCAGCGCACCATAGATAGCACTGAAATTATGTTCTAAGGCATCACCTTGATTCACTTCATTGGTCTGAAAAAAGAAAATTAATGAAGTTAGACAAATCACCACCTAATTCTAGTCCTAAATAGTGACATCTTACAGTAAGAATCATGTTCCCCAATGTTGAGATGTTAAAACAGATGGTGAACTCCTAACCTCTGTAATCTTTGAGATTAGGGTCCTTGCAGATGTAATCATGCAATAAGGAAGTCATGCTGACTTAAGGCACGCTCTAATCCAATAACTGGTGTCCTTATAAAAGAGGAGGTTTAATAGAAGATACTTGGAAGAACACCATGTGAAGATAGGCTGAGATTGGAGTGATGGATTCACAACATCAACAATTGCTGGCAGCTAAGAGAAGCATGGAACACACCCTCTTTTAGAGCTCCAGAAGAAACCAAATCTGCCAACATCTTACTATTTAAATTCTGGCCCCAAGAGGTTTAAAAAATAAGTTCCTGTTGATTTAAGCCACCAGTTTGTGGTAATCTCTTAAGCAACCCTGGGAAACAATATTATACTGTATTTTAAGTCCTAAAAAAGAATCCCAGACGTGATTCCAGAATCTTTTACTATACACAGAAGGTAAGACTCAAGCAGGGACTAATAAAAATGGCCTCTAGCAGACCTCAAACAGTAGGAAACCATTTAGGAACATAAATCTTGTTCTTCCAAAAGAATATGTATAATGGAGTGTTGGCTCAAGTAGCTAAAACAAGGGCTACTGTATAATCACATAATTCTTCAGAGTCCTCACTCCATTTGTAAGTAATAACACACGATTTCACAAAGAATAATTCCATTTAAAGATTGATAAAGCTGCTAATGAACTATTAATAGTGACAGAACTTGAGCTCCATACTCTGCCAATATTATCACTTTAGGTATTTAAATGTAAAGGTCAGTCAACTCAACAATTAAAGGTTTAGGAACTATATGGCTTTGAGGTAATCACCACCATGATTTGACCACAGAAACCTAAAAATATATAGTTTAGTCAAGACATCCATATTATTCCCCATAGCACAAATGAAAGAATCCAAGATATAAACAGGGAAATCCGGATCTATCATGTGAGCCTTCTGGCTTTCTAATCATAAGAGAAAATGGACTATTTAGTCTCCACTAAGTTACACGTTTTTGAATAAGAAAGAAACACAATGAAAAGAAATCAAGTAATTTAAAGAACAGAAAATTAACCAATCCCACGGATAAAATATGTAATATCTTCCATTCAAATACAAATTTCTATTCATATACTCTTGTGCTATATAACAAAGAAAGAAAAAAAAGGCACTAAACTGGAGAGAAAACATGCAGCTGACTTATATCATACCTGATTAATCAATTCTGTTAATGGGGTGACTATAATATTCCACATTCTCCAAAGATGCTCCTTGTTGTCCAACTGCTTTGCATTTTGATTAATAACATTTAAGACAGAGTCACTGAAAGCTAGTGGTGAAGTTGGACCAGAAAGAACACAGCCCACAAGTGTTTCCAGGTTGAGAAAAAACCTGATGGAAAAAAAATTTTGAACTATGCATTAACTGTACTTTTTGTAAAAAATAATTTACATTACAGCAAAGTTACCCCCCAAAATGAATCTCAACTTTTTTAATTTTTAAAAAATTTATAATAGTCTGTAACTCAAAAGAACATCATTCAACAAACTTTCCAAAATAAACAAAATAGTTTAACATTACCTTTCGTCTTCCACACCACACTCCAATAGATTGTTATTGAAAATTAACTGAATTAAGAACAAAGCAGGGGTTCCCTGAAGAAAGATGGGAGATGGCAATCAATCTTCTTGTTACCAACAATATACTCCTCTTGTTACACTTGTTTTGTACAATTATGTGAAATATGACCCTTTCAAGTCTGAGGAATTTTGAAATTACTTAGGATGCAACAAAAACGATAGCAAATGTACTTCCATAAACTACACACAAAAATCAAGTTCTTTATATTTAATTATAGCTGTTCCATCTAGTCAAGCAATTGAAGAATATTAAGAGATTCCAGATATAAACACTGACTTAAAACTTGCTGGATCAACAATACCTACCATCCAGCAGATATTAAATATATTTCACTATAACTAAGCCAGTGTTACAAAGCTTCCAAAACTTGTAACAGTAACCAAAACTACATTTACATAAAAGCAAAGAGAAACCTTTTATTCTAGAATCCTTTAATCCAGGAAAATAGTTCCATCAATATGCCATTATTTAATTCCTCACAAGCATACTTCGTTGTATTGTGCTTTGCAGATAAACGGCATATTTTACATATTGAAGGCAACCCTGTTTTGAACAAGTCTACTGAAACCCTTTTTCTAATAGTATTTGTTTACTTTGTCACATTTTGGGTAATTCTCACGATTTTTCAAACTTAGTATGTGTCCTGACTGCTCGATGGACCAGCTATAATTTTGTCACCCTCCCTCTCCTCCGGCCTCCGCATTCCCTGAGACTCAATATTGAATTTAGACTAATTAACAATGCTAAAGTGGCCTCTAAACGCTGAAGTGAAAGGAGCTGCACATTTCACTTTCAACCAAAAGCTAGAAATGATTAAACTTAATAGTGAAGGCATGCTTAAAGTCAAGACCAGGGGAAGTAACTACAGATGTGGTGGAAATAGCAAAGAACTACTGGACATGGAACAACAGACTGGTTCCAAATAGGAAAAGGAGGACATCAAGGCTGTATATTGTCACCCTGCTTATTTAACTTATATGCAGAGTACATCATGAGGAACACTGGACTGGAAGAAACATAAGCTGGAATCAGGATTGCCAGGAGAAATATCAATAACCTCAGATATGCAGATCACACCACCCTTACGGCAGAAAGTGAAGAGGAACTAAAAAGCTTCTTGATGAAAGTGAAAGAGGAGAGTAAAAAAGTTGGCTTAAAGCTCAACATTCAGAAAATGAAGATCATGGCATCTGGTCCCATCACTTCATGGGAAATAGATGGGGAAACAGAGGAAACAGTGTCAGACTTTATTTTTGGGGGCTCGAAAATCACTGTAGATGGTGACTGCAGCCATGAAATTATAGATGCTTACTCCCTGGAAGAAAAGTTATGACCAACCTAGATAGCATATTGAAAAGCAGAGACATTACTTTGCCAACACAGGTCTGTCTAGTCAAGGCTATGGTTTTTCCTGTGGTCATGTATGGACGTGAGAGTTGGACTGTGAAGAAAGCTGAGCGCCGAAGAATTGATGCTTTTGAACTGTGGTGTTGGAGAAGACTCTTGAGAGTCCCTTGGACTGCAAGGAGATCCAACCAGTCCATTCTGAAGGGATTTCTTTGGAAGGAATGATGCTAAAGCTGAAACTCCAGTACTTTGGTCACCTCATGAGGAGTTGACTCATCGGAAAAGACTCTGATGCTGGGAGGGATTGGAGGCAGAAGGGACGACAGAGGATGAGATGGCTGGATGGCATCACCAACTCAATGGACATGGGTTTGGGTAGACTCCAGAAGTTGGTGATGGACAGGGGGGCCTGGTGTGCTGTGATTTATGGGGTCGCAAAGAGTCGGACACAACTGAGCGACTGAACTGAACTGAGAATTAGGAGTAGAGCCTGAAAATGTGATCTGAAAATGTGATTGAATTGCTGCAATTTTATGATAAAATGTAAACAGATGTGGAGTTGCTCCTTATCGATGAGCAAAGAAAGTGGTTTCTTAAGACAGAATCTACTCCTCGTGAAGATGTTGTGAAGACTGTTGAAATGACAACAAGTTAAACTTAACTGATAAAGCAGCATCAAGATTTGACAGGACTAGCTCCAATTCTGAAAGAAGTTCTACTGTGGGTAAAACACTATCCAACAGCATTATATGCTACAGAGAAATCATTTATGAAAGAATCATTCACAGAAAACATCACTGTTGTCTTAAGAAATTGCCATGGCCACCCCAACCTTCAGCAACCATCACTCTGATCAGTCAGCAGCCATCAATACAGAGGCAAGATCCCCAAGCAGTAAAAGATTATGACTCACCGAAGGCTCAAATGATTAAGTAACAATTTTAGCAATGAAGTACTTTTAAATTAAGGTATGTACATTGTTTTTTTTTTAAGCCATAATGCTATTTACTTACACTTAATAGACTATAAAATAGTGTAAACATAACTTTTACATACATTAGGTAACCAAAAATTTCATGTGACTTGCTTTATTCTGATATTCACTTTCTTAGCAGTGGTCTGGAACTGAACTTGTAATTATCTCTGAGGCACATACTTTGTGATTTTTTTCCTTTAATATAATCAGCATATTCAAATTCAATTCTTTTCATACTTTGCAATCTTAAGTTTCTCTAGCTTAAAAACACATGGATTTTTAGCTAATTTAATCATATCATTACATCTAAGATACTTGCATTAAGAATATCCATATTAGCAACCTGATATGCTGGAGAACCTAATACTTTCTGAGGAAGTCCTTTAATTGTAATTTCCATGAGAACCTAAGAAAGACAAAAGGTTTTACAGTATATTAGTCATATTCACTATAGTTTTAACTATTTATTATAAGTAATGTTCACTCATCAATGTAAACACATTTTTATTAGCTTAAAACATTCAAGTACAGAAATACAAAAAATAAAATAAAAATGTCCTTCCTTATCTCCAGGAATAATCAATGCTGTCAGTCTGGAGTTTTAGACCTAACTTTCCATATAAAGTACACAAAGAACGTAACTTCCTGAGCTGGCTGTCATGTATCTATTCTTTTATGACATTATTGATATTATACCATGAGATACTTTGAACTTTCTTCACGTGACTGTGAAACAGTTTTCAGTCTACATAAACATATTCTTAAGTGATAAAACAAATATGCATAGCTTATTCAAACTTTTTAAAAACTAATGGTTCTAGAGGCTATTTTTAATACTACAAAAAGAAATTCTGCAATCAATTATGTACTCACTAGCGCCAGAAGCCAATATTTAAAGGATTTCTAACTAAAAGCTGGATCTAAGACACATCTCTCAAATGTGACAGAGCCTATCAAACTGCCATCCAAATGTATTATTACACAAGTATTAACCTGAAGTATGTAACAGTGACATGACAAAATTATTAGTGAAAATGGTTTCACATACTCTCATTTTGAACAGAAACTAAAGATAATTATGCATTCGTAGACACATTTACTTTGTTCCAGCCCACAGTGCTCTGCATTTATCAACTCATTTAATCATAAACTACTACTATATCTCTTCTTTACAGAGAGGCAAGGGAGTAGATGAAGTGTCCAAGTTCACTCAGTCAGTAGTTAGGCTGAGGTTCAACCTCATACTAGAGCCTGGCTCTAACCACTATCCTCTACTGTCACAGCAGATATCACTGTCATGCACATAAAGGAAACAGACTCAAAGTTTATGTAAGGGTATGGTTTGTTCCATCTGGAGATTATTTTCGGAAACTCACTATTACAAAAAGTATTCCCAATTTTCTTTTTCTTTTCTCTACTATATAGGTCACTGTTAAAATGGAAAAGCTCTACAAGATTATTACTAGGTATTTTTTCAAATGTACAAAGTAACAATTAGTGGAGCTCAGCAATCTTGTTATAAAATTAGTGTTCATCTGAGTTTCTCCAGTTCAAGTTTCACGCTTATCCCATTTTCTCTGTATAGCCAATGCTTTTTCTCATCACATTGGAAGATTTTTGGAGTTGCCATTGTCATCATTTACTTTATTAAGGTTTTAAATGACCACAAAACCAATGGGACAGCATTTATTTCAGGGTTAAATTGCTGATAAATACTTGATATAAAATGTCTCCCCAAATCTTGATCTGTGCTAGTACCTTCAAAATAAAATTCAATTTCAGAGTATGGTTTTAAAATTTTAGCACACAGGTATTGTACTTACCAGTGTTTTCAATACAGGAAATACTTCTGAATTCACTATGCTTTCCAAAGATTTTAATAAAAGAGTCAAAACTTCAGAACCTGGTCTCTCTTTTTTGTTACCTATCCAAAAGCACAAGAAGGGTTATAGTTCTAAAGATGTATCTTTAGGAGTGAAAATACAGTAAATTCAGGAGTAAAAATATATACTCAGAGCTATTAAAAAGCAATTTAAAAAAATAGTGATTTAATAGAAGTCTAGAACATACAATAAGTGATTTTAAAATAAATTTTATATATGAAAGCCAAACAATTCACTGACTGCTATAAAAGTCTTAATCACTACAGTGCTTACCTGATTCAATAACTGACTTCACCAAGCTAATTAACTCCTTCCAAATAGCATTAATAACTACATCTGCCAAACAAAAAAAAGACTTTAGAATGAAGTAGATATAATTACAAAGGCTCCCCCTTTTATGCTTACACTATAGAAATAAACTGAGCAATACTTTGAAATACAATTCTCCTTGTAATAGTCAACATTTTAACTCAGTTTATAATATACTATTACCTCATTTCAGTTTAGAGAAAGATGTTTTCAAATGGACTGATACACTCTGGGTAATTTTTTCTATCAACCGTATTTTCTGTTATTGAACATTTTTAATTTTTGATACAAGGAAAAACCAAGATTCAGAAGGATATCTGAAAGCCACTAGAAAAAAATCTTCCAGCAAGTTAAATAGCAAACTATCTTATTTTTGAAATGTGTCATTATTTGATAGGCTTTAGAACACAGGAGGTTTAGGTATAGACACTAAAATCACAAAGCCCAGGTTTGAATCATAGCTCTAGCACTTACTACGTAACCAGGCAAGTTACTTCTCTATACAACACAATCCATTATCTGCAAAATGGGCTAACACATAAGGTTACTATTAGGATTAAATGAATTACATATAAAGCTCTTGCAGAACAATCTAGAAGCAAGTGGCACAAGATAAATATTTACTATTTTCTTTTTAAACACAAGTTTAAGCAATAAAAATCTTCTCTTAAATATTCACCAGAAGCATCTTTTCCAACTGCAACAAAGCTATCATGAACAGCAGTGATAAGTGTATTTGAGTGTTTGGAGAAAAAAGAAGAGCTGCTGATTAATGGATGTTCAAGCGGCTCTAGAAGAGAAAAAAAAGACAAGTTATTCAAAACCAAAGCTTTATGAAATAAATTTCCTAATATAAAATGTTAGGTGGTCTGCTATGTTTTCTATTAAAAGACATAAAATTTCTTCAGCCCAATTAACAGTGTTCTGAATTGTTTTGATAATTGAAATTATTAAAAAAAAATTAAATACCTAGGCTCAGTATAAGTTTGTTTTGCTTAGCAAAACTCACAACTTCTGGACCCAACAAAAAATGAAGTAACATTTCAAGCCCCAAAAGTTGTATAGAGGGGATTGTTGCCATTCCAAAATTTGAATTCAAGTTCATCCGAGGGGTTATGGGAGATCCATATGGAGAAGCACCTTCAAAAAACAAAACAGCTAAGTTATGTATGATTAGTTACTGAAATATGTTTTACTTCATTTCAGTGCAATGTACCTTTAAGACTAAATAATGTGTTTCTCAAATAAAAGTTGAAGAGTTTTTGTTTAAAGCCCATAACAGAGTTCTTAATACTAATCTTACTAAGGACTTCCCCAGTGGTCCAACTGATTAGACTCTGTACCCTAGCAGAGTGCAGATTCGATCCCTGATCGAGGAAGTTATAACCCCAAAACAAAACTAAACATACCAGGTTAAGAACAAGATTAGAGTCTTACACACAAAAGAAATGAGTGTCATACACCATTTAAATGAAAATAAATCTCAGGCATTTACCTATACCCTTAAAATATTTATACGCAGGTATTTCTAAAAATATAAAATATGACTCAGAATAGACGTGCTACTTTTAATAATAACTCTGAGATTCTAAAAACAAACCTAAGGATCTAATGCACTTCACATAATGCCATGGAAGAAAGTTGGTCTTATCCAACTATAATAAAGCAATGACAGCAGTAGACAGTAACTGGATTCTTTACCACCTGAGTCACCAGGGAAGTCCTAATACATACAGAATACAAAGCGATTTTGATATGGGAGACAAAATTATGGGACTGATTTTATGTAAATTACATGGAACAAAAACTTGATTCAAAGTCTTTAAAAAAAAAAAAACAACAGCAGGTAGGTCTACCTCTTACCTTTGTGTACTGGGGTCACAGGGTTTAAACCTGGAGTAGCTACACGAGATGAACTCCCTTGAGGTGAAGCATTAGAATCAATGCTTATTGTGCTTTGAATCAGAGGTACACAAACCTATTGGGATTAAGAAAAAAAGAGACAGACGGAACTGTATCTGTGAACTGCATAAATGTCATTTTTTAAAAAGTCTTACAAAATACAGTTAAATTTCCTTAAGAAGCAGTATAAATTATCTCGGTATGTTGAAATTTTATTAGCCTTGATGCACAAAGTAGAAACTGAAATCTGGAAAAGTGAAAAATATTTGCCCTAAACATATATTATTTATAAATTTCAGTATTACATTCCAGATGGAAAATTATACACATAAAGAGCTTTTACAAATAACATATATTTGAGTTTTAATGTTCCTGGCAGATAGACCATTTTAAGCTTTTTAAAAAAACACCTTAAAAAATATGAACTAAGACAACTTCAAGCTCATTTCTAAGATTATTCCAAGACCTGTCAAATCTAGCCAGTAAGTAGATTATGCCAAGGAATGGATGGGACAACTGGGTAAGATTAGCCTACAAGGAGGGCATCCCTGGTGGTACAGTGGTAAAGAATCCTCTTGGCAATGAAGGAGAAGCAAGAGATGGGGGTTCAATCCCTTGGTCATGAAGATCCTCTGGAAAAGGAAATGGCAACCCATGGAAAGAGCCTGGTGGGTTACAGTCCCTGGGGTCAGAGAGTCATACATGACTAAGCGACTGAGCACACACAGCCAACTAGGAACTAAGAATGGTAGAATTGGGGAAAATTATGATCCCAATCACATTTTAGCAATCAATGTCCAGTTTTAATTAGTTCATGCTTTAAGCTGAAACTCTAATACTTTGGCCACCTGATGCGAAGAGCTGACTCATTTGAAAAGACCCTGATGCCAGGAAAGATTGGGGGCAGGAGGAGAAGGGGACGATGGAGGATGAGATGGTTGGATGGCATCACCGACTCAATGGACATGGGGTTTGGGTGGACTCCGGGAGTTGGTGATGGACAGGGAGGCCTGGAGTGCTGCGGTTCATGGGGTCACAAAGGGTCGGACACGACTGAGCAACTGAACTGAACATGCTTTAACAAATTTAAAAACTTCAATATAGTAAGCAATTAAGCATTTAAAAAGAACTTGCTAAAAAAAAACCCAAGTATACCTGAGGAAGAAAAGATAAACGAATTCAGCAAGGTATGCATGATACCAGGTGAACACACAGAAATCTGCTGCACTTCTATTCAGTAATATCATCAGAAACGGAAAGCAAAAAATCCCTTTTAAAATCACACAAAAAAATACTTAGGAATACTCTTGATCAAGGAGGTAAAATTCTTTTATTCTGAGAACTACAAAACATTAATAAAGGAAACTGAAGATGATTTAAAGAAATGGGAAGGTCCGCGCACAATTACTGAGCCTGTGCTCTAGAGCTCAAGTGCTCCAACTACCGAGTCCCGTGCCATGGTCTATGCTCTGCAACAGAAGCCACCGCAACTAGAAGTCCGTGCAGCACTGCAACAGAGTAGCCACCGCGCCTCAAAACTAGAGAAAGCCCAAGCAAAGTAATAAAGAACCAATACAGCCAAAAATAATTAAAAATTATACAGACAAAAAAAAAAAAAAAAAAGAAATGAGAAGATATCCCATGCTCTTGCACTGAAAGAATATTGTTAAAATAGCCATACTACCCAAAGCAATTTAATGGGATTGCTATTAAATTAGCCATACGGAACCATCCCAGAATTGCCAAAGCAATCCTGAGGAGAAAGAATAACACAGGAGTATAACCTTCCCAGACTATTACAAAGCTACAGTAATCAAAACAGTGTGATAACTGGCACAGGAACAGATATATGGATCAATGGAACAGAATAGACAACCCAAAAATAAACCTTGTGGTCAATCAATCTTTGACAAAGAAAAGTAAGAATATACAATAGTGAAAAGACAGTCTCTTTAGTAAGTACTGTTCGGAACAATCAATGAAGTAGAACACTCCCTTACACCATACACAAAAATAAATTCAATGTGGCTTAAATACTTAAATGTAAGACAGGACACCATAAAATTCCTAGAAAGCAACACAGGCAAAATACTTGCTGACATAAATTATACTAATGTTTTCTTAGGTCAGTCTCCCAAGGCAACAAAAATAAAAGCAAAATAAAACCCCCAAATGGGACCTAATTAAAAGTATTCAGTATAGCAAAGCCCCAGTAGAGTAAAGGAAGGCATAACAAAATGAAAAGACAATCTACCAAATGGGAGAAAATATCTGCCAAGTGATGCAATCAACAAGGCTTAACTTCCAATATGTATGAACAGCCCATACAACTCAGTAATGAAAACCCAACTGAAATGGGCATAAGACCTAAACAGACACTTTTCCATGTCTATAGGCACATGAGAAGATGCTCAGTTTCATTAACTGCATTAGAGAAATGCAAATCAAAACTATAAGGAGGTACCATCAGTCAGAATGGCCATCATTAAAAACTCTACAAATAACAAATGTTGGAGGGTGTGGAGAAAAGGGAACCCTCCTACAATGTCAGCCAGAATGTAAATTGGTACAGCCACTATAGAAAATAGTATGAAATTTCCTCAAATAACTAAAAACAGAGTTGCCATCTGATCCAGTAACTCCATTTCTGGGCATCTATCTGGACAAAACACTATACTTTGAAAACACACATGCACCCCTATGTTCACAGCAGCACTATTTGTAATAAATAGCTAGGACATCGGAGAAGGCAATGGCACCCCACTCCAGTACTCTTGCCTGGAAAATGCCATGGACAGAGGAGCCTGGAAAGCTGCAGTCCATGGGCTCGCTGAGGGTCAGACACGACTGAGCGACTTCACTTTCACTTTTCACTTTCATACACTGGAGAAGGAAATGGCAACCCACTCCAGTGTTCTTGCCTGGAGAATCCCAGGGACGGGGGAGCCTCGTGGGCTGTTGTCTATGGGGTCTCACAGAGTCGGACACGACTGAAGTGACTTAGTAGTAGTAGTAGTAGCAGCTAGGACATGGAAGCAATGTAAATGTCCATCAACAGATGAATGCATTAAAAAACATGGTATATGTATACAACAGACTACTGCTCAGTCATAAAAAAAGTGAAATATAATAGCATCTGCAGCAACATGGATGGACCAACATTATCGTATCAAGTGAAGTCAAAGAGAGACAAATACCACATGGTATCACTTATACGTGGAAATAAAATGACACAAATGAACTTATTTTCAAAACAGACTCAGAGACACAGAGAACAGACTTGTGTTTGCCAAGGGGGAGGGCAGGTGGGGGAGGATTGGACAGGGAACTTGGTTGGCAGAGGCAAACTGTTAAATGCAGGATGGCTAAACTACATGGTCCTACTGTAGAGCATAGGGAAATATATTCAGTATCCTGTAATAAGGGAAAATATGAAAATATGTAACTAAATCACTTTGCTGTACATCAGAAACTAATACATGTAAATCAACTACACTTTAATAAAAAATAAAGGACTTCCCTGGTGGCAGAGCAGATAAGAATCTGTCCCCAAAGAAGGGGACATGGGTTCAATCCTTGGTCCGGGAAGATTCCACATGCTGTGGAGTAACTGAGCCCATGTACCACGATTACTGAGCCTGTGGCTCTAGAGCCCGTGAGCTGCAACTACTTAAGTCCACTCGTCTAGAGCCTGTGTTCTGCAATGAGAGGCCTCCGCAATGCAAAGTCCACACACCAAAGAGGAGCCTTGCTTGTTGCAACTAGAGAAAGCCCATGCAAAGCAACAAAAATCCAGCATAAAAATAAAATTATTAAAATATAAATTAATTAAAAATAAATAAGAGTAGTTATCAGAGCTACCCTTTTTTACTTAGACAAAATAACAAGTTTAAATGCCAGCAAGGATATCAAGGAATACATTCATGTGTAACAATGAAAAGCTGCAAGGGTATTAAATGATTGGTTATCACTACATAACCTAGAAAGAGATTTAAAAATTAGAATTACTCCAACTTTGTATCATCTACCCAGTGTAGCACATGATTCCTATTTCAGTAATGCTGACTCTACTCTCAATTATATTCCAAGTCATATGCAATTCCTTTAAAAAAATCTGTCATAACGCCTCTAGAATAAGAACAGACATATGAGTGTCTACTGATTAAAAACGTTGTAGAGGTCCATTTCAGACAACTGGCGAATATCCTTTAAGGAAAATGACCTCAAGTTCTGTGTCAGGGTGAAAAACATTTTTTATATGTAACATGGTCCGCTGGTCTGCTAAGCACTGAAAGTTAAGACTGATAGGATTTTAAGAACATACTATTAAAAAAATACACATCAAGTATCATAATCAACACTTGTAATGTTACCTGTTCAAAATTAGCAGGAAGATGAGGTCCTAGTCTCATCAACAAATACCACCAGACTTCTAGTTTTGTCAGCGCTAGAGTTTCTGTTCTCACGTGGATAGAACTCAAAGGCTGCATCAACAACTTCAGTCTTTTTGCACTACATAGTATTTCTTAAAAGAAAATAAGCACCCAAGTAAAAACACTGAAGAACTAAAGATTAAACTTTAAGAATGACAGCATGTAATCGAGAATTTAAAAATTTTTTAATCAGTAGCTATTCCTATTTGCCCCAAAATTTTCATGCTGACAAACTCTAGTACAGTTAGGTCACAATACTTAAGACTTATTAAAAAATAATATTTATTAGATACCCTCCGCCAGGGCTGATTTTCCCACCATTCAGCAATGTCTGCAGTATTTCTGTTGTTCCAACTGGGAGCTAGGGATAGAGAGAGCTACTGGTACCTAGTGGACTGCATCTAGGAATGCTGCTGAACTTCCACTGACACACAGGGCAGTTCTTCACAACAAACTGCCCAGCCTAAAGGCTAAAATGTTCAGTAACTCTAACTGCTTGAGTATTCTCATTATCCCCATTTTACAGATCACAAAATAGAGCATATTTTTTAACCTCATAAAAGGCTGTCATTTAAAATTTCTATTAGTTTTTTCAGTTTTTATTGAAATTTTTTTTTACAGCACTGCTTCTATGTTTGGGTTTGTTTTTTGGCCACGAGGCATGTGGCATCTTAGCTCCCCGCCAGGGATCAAACCTGCATCTCCTGCACTGCAAGGCAAAGTCTTAATCCCTAGACCACTAGGGAAATCTCAAAAAATCTACTAGTTATTTCTTTTGTCAAACATTTTAACTGTTGGTGCCATGAGACTTAGGAAATCTAAATATTCACATTTATTTAGAATTAGGTGTCTACTTTTGGACTACTTTAACTAGGCTCCCATTTAGCCACTCTCCCAGTGAGATTTAAGCAGAAGTCTATGTGGAATTTCTGAAACGCTGTTTATAGATTGTTGACTCTCCGGGAAGAAGTTCATTTTTGCCCCTTCTGCCTTCCCTCCTTCCTATAGGCTGCAACAAAGGCATATTGACAATGATAAGAGAAAGACAAGCATCTGATTCCTTAATGAGTTCATAAATACACAGTATCAGTCAGACTCTCTAGATCTTGACCTATTTCAAATCAGATAGCATTTTATTGATCTTATTTAAGTCACTGCCATTTTATTCTTTAACTCAAAGATCTATAATTTCAGTAGAGTTAATCCTCAACAATACAATACCTCACACTGAAAGCTCATCAACAAAGGTGACATTTCCAATTAAAATATATGCCTGCCAATATTTTCAATAAAAGTAGTTGTAGTTAATGCATATAATGCACATTTTCAAAGGGAGCAAGAATTATTAATGGCCTTTGCAAGGGAAAACAGGATGAAATCAACATTACTTAGCATATCTTATAAACTATCAATTATATCCAAGATTAACTACAGTTACATCGGCAGACTCATACTTCTCACTTACGGGAAAAATACTTTCTCATACATATATTAAACACTTTCAGTGGACAATAAAAAGATAAGGGTAAGAAACATCAAAAGGAATCACTCCTATATATTAATGTTAACCCACTATTAGGTGCTATTCTTAAAGGTCCCGAAAAAAAATTTCTCTGTCACTGATACCTGTATTCCACAGCAATCACAACTGTTTGCTATAGTTTACTCGTTTTGTGACTTTTGATAATACTTAATCGCTCTGGAAGTGTTAATACTTACCATCTGAAGTCTATTATGATAACTGAGAAGCACATAAGTGCTCAAGTAAGTGCTGGAATGTACTAAGAAAACCACAAATGGCATGTCACTTTGTTCAGTTTTTGAAATAGTGTAAATTTTATACCTATGATTTTCAATAATGCCTGGCCTTTACAAATTCTATTGTTAGCTACAAATTTATTCCCCTAAAATACTCAATGATAGATAAATATTCAGTATTAAGTAAAAAAAAAGAGATCATAAAAGCTTTTTCATCTTGCTTAAGTAAAACTCATAACAAAAATCAGTCTTAAAATATTACTTACCTGGATTTAAAGCAAAATTATCTATTAAACTCTTCCAAGCAATAAAAGCTATTTTTTTAATCATGGGTGCTCCACTACGAAATCCCAGTTCTTCCAGCTGTAATAGAGAATTAATGAAACTCCCACTTCGATGCAAGGTCTAAAAAGGAAAAATCATTAGGAAGTTTTTTACTTGCCTGAAACAATTATAGGCACTATTAACATTCATTTGTCTAATGTATTCCAATAAAAAATACACAGGATAGAACATTAACAGTCACAAGTGATTATATTCCACATATAATCTGAATGGAATATAAATAAAAAACTGGCTTAGAAATTCACGAAAACTGTTAAGAAAGCCACTAGAGCTAATAAAATACTTTCAGCAATGTTGCAGGGTACAAGCTGTTGTTTAGTCGCTAAGTCTCGTTTGATTCTTTTACGACTGCAGCTTGCCAGGCTCTCTGTACAGAGTACTAGACCAACACACAAAAATCAGTTGTTTCTACACAAAAGCAATGAACAGTCTAAAAAGCAAATTAGGAAAGCAATTCCATTTATAACAGCACCTAAAAGAATACTTAGAAATACATTTAATCAGAGATGAAAGACTTAATCTAAAGGCTACAAAGTACTGTTGAAATTTGAAAAGACCTAAATAAATGGAAAACCATTCCGTGTTCATGAACAGGAAGATTTAATATCATTGTAATAGCAATATTATCCAAAGTAATCTACAAGTCCAATGCAATTTCTATCAAAATTCCAAAGGCCTTTTCCAGCTGAGAAATAAAAGCTTACCCTCAAAAATTCATTATTTAAGAATCCCATTTAGCCAAAACAACTTTGGAAAAAAAACATTATGAAGTTGGAAGACTAACTCCCTTGACTTCCAAACCTACTACAACACTACAGTAATTAAAGCGTATGGTAGTGAGGACTTCCCTGGCGGTCCAGTGTTTAGGACACCATGCTTCCAAACCAGTGGGCATGAGTTTGACCCCTGATTGGGGAATTAAGATCTCTCATGCCACATGATGCAGCCACCAAAAATAAAGCTATGGTAATGGTTTAAGGAGAAACATAATAGACCAGTGGAATAGGGATTTCAAAAACACTCTCACAAATACTGTTAACTGATCACCAGTAAGAATTACCAAGATTACCAAGACCACTCAATAAGAACAGTCTTTTTAACAAATGGTGCTTGGAGTATTCACCTGCAAGAAAATGAAGCTGGATCCTCATCTTATTCTACATACAAAAATAAACTCAAAATGGAACCAAGATCAAAACTTATGAATTAGCAAATAAATTCAGAGAGAAAACAGAATAGAGGTTATGAGGGGCTGCAGGAAGGGGGGCAGAGGGAGCCACTGCTTATTTAACATGTACAGTTTTTGTTGGGGATGGCAAAAAAGTTCTGGGTATAGACAGTGGTGATGTTTACACAACTGTAAATGCTTTTAATATCACTAAACTGTATACCTTAGGATGGTTATGATAAATATTATGCTTCTCACAATAAAAAAAAAAACACAACTTCCCCCCTCAAAACAAGGCTTAAAGAAAGAATATACAGTCAATTCTCATTATTCATAGGTATGTTCTATCAAGTTGCCTTGATACTGTATTAGCAAATTCTGTGCCATGGCTTCTAAGGAAAATGCAGGATTAGGTTCCTATAAGCCTCTGATCACATTTTCATCAACCATCTGACACACAATCTTGCCTCATGTATGTTTGGTTTAAAGACAACTTATTTAATATGCACAGTTTGATTCACTAACATTGAGCTCACAGCAGACAGCGCTATAACTCACGCCTTTTCTCCTAAGGCACACAACAGACTTCCTCTGCTTAGCAACCAGACAGCACTTCAGCACTACACTTGGGGGCGATTTAAAACTGAAATCTCCAAGAAAAAGTGCAAAACATGAAAAATGTGGCCCCAAATGTATCATGAAATGGATATCTGTCTAAAGGACATTAAGAATTAAAGCAAAAAAGCAGAAATAACCCTGGCTCAACCTCAGACTGGAACATGCATGCTTCCATGTAAGACTCAAATTTGTTGCCACTCTACATGTCTACAATTGACTGCAAAAGCAGCCCACATACTGACACTGGGTTTACAAATAAATTTTAATAAGTAGGTCAATTTTGATATATATGGCACGCATGAATAATGAGGATCAACTATACTACGGAAAGTTAAGAAAATAAAAGGTCCGGTGTGTATAAAAACCTTAACAGTGAACTTACCTTCCCAAGAAGTTTGACAAATAAAGGCCATAATTTTAACACGTAAGTCTCATTTTTACTCATAAACAGTTTCTGGAGTTCTGAAAGTAATTTCTGGGGGAAAAAAAAAAAAAGCACGAAAATATTTACCAAAAGACTCCTGAAAAGAATGCAGTATTAAATTGATTGTCTCAGCCAAGTAACTTTTCCCAAAATTTTATCAAGAAGTTTCACACATACAGCAATGCTGGCAGTTTATAGTAAATGTCCAAGTATAAAGACCACTAACATTTTACTATGCTTGTCTTATCACCTATCGGGCCATTCTTCCATCCATTAATATAGCTTTCTTTTCCCCCACCAATATACTTTGCTCTAAAAACTTCAGCATGCATATCATCAGAGTTCAAATGATAATGTTTTGATTTCTCTATTAACTTAAAAAATACATTAATAGCTTCATGGGTAATACATCTGATAAAATTTGAGTTCACATTTATTATTAAGAATTTTATACAATGGACGCTTGAATAAAGTTTGTTAACTGTGTGGTTCACTTACACTTGGGTATTTTTCAGCACTAAATACCACAGTACTACAGTCCGTGGTTGGTTGAATCCAAAGGCGCAGAGGAATCACAAATACACAGGGTCAATTATAAATTATACAGAGGTTAAACTGGAGCTGTTCAAGGACTGTCTATATTAGCTCTTAAAAAATTAATAAATTTATCAGTTAAAAATCTCACAAACACATTGGAGTAACTTTCAGCTCAGGCATTACCATGAGGAACCCTGAATTTTAAAAAACGAAACAAACAAAACCCCAGGTTTTAGAATGTGGCATCTGCCCCTCTGCCTGGATTACTGTACTACCTCCCAGCTAGGTTCCCTGCTCCTATGCAACCCCTGCCTGGAAATTTTTTCAACATAGGCAGAGGGATCCCCTTAAAAGCCAAGTTTGTACATGTATCACTCATAGACTCAAAACCTTCAAATATGGTTTTCGATGTAATCCAGATGCTTTAAAACCAAGCAATAAAACAACAGAAGCCAAGTGCTTACAATGGTCTACAAGGTCCTATGTGGGTTGGCCCTGTTTCTGACATCACCTTCTACCCTCTCACCCTCATTCACTTTATCATACTGCCCAGTGTTTGATGAACACAACCTAGCACATCAGAACAATGCCTTTTGCTTCCATGGTTCCTCCTAACTTGAATAAGTTTACTCCTTATCATTCAATTAACTAACTCCTATTACACCTTCAAATCACCTATTCTTTTTCCTTCCCTGACCACATCACCTTTCCTCTTGGAAAGCACTTTCATCCAGTCCCCACTGTTTCCCATAATCTCTTTCCTAAATGTACTACATATTTTATTATTGCTCCCACTAGAAAATAAGCTCCAAAACAAACTGCTTTTCTTCACTGCTATATACACAGTACCTAAACCAATGTCCAGTATATAACAGGTACCCAATAAATATTACAAGAAAGGCTGAAAAACCTGAAAATTTGGGCAAATAATAACTTTAGGAAATTGCACACACTACATGCACTTTTATGCCTTAAATCTGTAGCTCCTGGGATTATGCTGTAACAATCCAGAAAGTGATGAATCAGATAATGCTCTCCCTTTTCCAAAAATGCAATTTCTTCATCCTTTGGGGATGAAATAAAATGCCTGGATTGCAGTTAACACTGAATAGACAGCTCCTTTCCTTACCGTAATTAGAAGTGGGTGACATTAATTCAAGCAATTCTTAAATTTAATTCAAAGAGGAACTTCCTAGATCACAGCGCAATTACATCAATATGAGTCCTATGCTTGGTGCAAAACCTCACAGTGCAATATCCAAAAAAGTATTACTTACGGTAGTCATAAGCTGCTCTGTGATAGATGCTATTTCTTGTTGTTTCTGAAGCAACAAAGGCATTCCCATCTCTAGAGCAGTGGCTCCCCGCAAATGTACTTTTTGGGCTGAATGAACCAGTAAAGGTATGACCAATTTTGCCCACCTAATTGACTCTTCTCCCATTTGAACTGGGGCTTGCTCAATTAGTCTGTAATAGAGAAATCAATGACTAAATTAGTTTAAGTAGTTTTATTTCTAAACTACCTTTTTGTCTAAACTACCAGGAAAGTAAACAGTACACAGAAATATGCACAATATGGTCCATTTATTTTAGAGTATTATCTACAATACACACACACAAAAATAGATCTAACATAACAATTTGTAGACTTCCCTATTTTAATAAATTTTTCAAATAATGAAAACATATCATCTTTCTTCAGATTAAAAAACTTTAATAATTATTTTTACACAAATTATATTCTTACAGGAGAGACCAGCTAGAGAACCATGATATACTGTGAACATCAATCAGGGCATCAGAATACTAGTTAAAGCATATAGCTCAACAACTAAAGAACAGGTTCAACTAAAGAATGAAAAACAAGTTAAGACAAAGCACATCAGTAGTTTGTGTTGTCAGCATATCCACTGTGAAAAGCAAGGATGGGTAGGAAGAAGATAGAAGATTTTCCTGTTCTCCTCATCCGCTGTTAGAAATTGTTTTCATGCTTTCCTAAATACCTGCTACCGGGTTCCCTGGTGGCTTAGATGGTAAAGAATCTGCCTGCAATGCAGGAGACCCAGGTTCCATCCCCCTGGTCAGGAAGATCTCCTGGCGAGGGGGATGGCAACGCACTCCAGTATTCTTGCCTGGAGAATCCAATGGATGGACAGTCCATATGGTCACAAAGAGTCAGACACGACTCAGTGACTAACACTTTCACTTTCAAATTACCTGCTATAGCCAACTTAGAAGTCTCTATTTTTTAAACTTTTGCAAAAGCTTTAACAGAGATATTTTTAAGAGTATTTCAGTAACAATAAAGAAACCTAGTAACTTAATGCACATTTACTTTCCTCTTCCTATTGAGAATTTTAGTCTAGAAGAAGATATTTCCTTCTTTCATATGTCTAACTCAATTTCAAGTCCCAAAAGATTACTCCTTTAATTCTACATTACTGAAACTATTCTAATTTACATAGTATCCAAACTCATACCTTATAATGACATTTAATGCTTCATAATCCACAACAGCAGAATGCATCTCTCCTCTATTAAACACTATTTCTAATGAGTCAATTATACTAGATACCTGAAAGACAGAAACAAATAAACCGAGTAAGCCTGTATTTTTTAACTGGCATGTAGTTAAGACGACATATACAAAAACTATACTCACGACTTTGCCAACAACTTCAGTGGGAAACGTCTGCTTGGATATCACCCAAAGTGCCCTAGTACGAACATTTTTATCTGAACTTTTAACAATATCATTCAGTTTTGAAAGCAGTTCTTGAATATTTATCTCTGAAAAACAAGCAGAAAAACAATTATGCAGAATCTTTTATATCCTTTAAAATCCCTAATAGATAAAAATCATTGTCATTAAAATTAAATGCATATCCAGAGAAAAGGACCAGAAAACTTATGCTAATAATCAAACTTTCCCCCAAAACACAAAATTCTGGTCAGAGAGAAGGTATACTCAGCGAAAACAGATGGTAGACTTGAAATCAATAATTTTTCAACTAAAATATTTCTTTACAATCTTATTATTAGATTTGATGCTTTCAAACTGTGGTGTTGGGGAAGACTCTTAAGAGTCCCTTGGTGTGCAAAGAGATCAAACCAGTCAATTCTAAAGGAAATCAGTCCTGAATATTCATTGGAAGGACTGATGCTGAAGCTGAAACTCCAACCCTTTGCCCACCTGATGTGAAGAACTGACTCATTTGAAGAGACCCTGATGCTACGAAAGACTGAAGGCAGGAGAAGGGGATGACAGAGGATGAGATGGCTGGATGGCATCACCCACTTGATGGACATGAGTTTCAGCAAGCTCTGAGAGTTGGTGATGAACAGGGAAGCCTGGCATCCTGCAGTCCATGGGATGGTGAAGAGTCGGACACGACTGAGCAACTAAACTGACTGATTAGCTTTGAACGTATGAGTCAATTTTTGGCAAGATATTATAAATCCTGTATCTCTGCTACAAAATGAACAACTCCTACTTCAGATTGCTAACATTTCTGTATATTAAATAAGTGAAAACTTTTCCCTCAGAAAAAAAAGATGGTAACAACTCTCTGATATCTTTATTCCCTATTCCTAATTATCCATCTCTAAAGGTCATCCCCATACCTATAAGAAGCTACTTATAGAGCAACAATTAGGATTACAGTCCTCCCCAGATATCCATGGGGAATTGGTTCTAGGACTTCCCCTCAGGAATACAAAACACCAGGAGATGCTCAAGTCCCTTACATGAAATGGTGTAGTACTGAGATCTCCATATCCATGAGTTCTGCATCCAAGGATGCAGAGGGTCAAGGATACTAGAAAACTCAAAAGAGCATCAGATACTGTGCTTTCATTAACACTTTTAGCTCCAAATTATCTAATTTACCACTACGTAAAAGAACTTTTCTAATAGCAAATTCCTTAACACATGCTTGTATAAAATAAATGACCCATCCAATCTCCCAAAATTAATTCCATCTAATTATAAACTTCCAAAGCAGGTATGTTTATTATAAAAGATGGTTTTCTCAACATTTTAAAATAGGCTTACTGTATTTTCTTCTAGAACAAATTTTATAGTTATCAAAGCTAGAGCTATGTCTAAGAAACTTTACTACAATGATATAATCTACAGACTCATTCTCAAAAGCAAACCCTAAATTACAGGTTGTGAAATTGAGAAGTAACAGTACTTTTCACAATATCAAACTATAAACTCTAAAAACATTCCATCACAACAAACTTACCTGACAATCCAGAGGCAATTTTGGGATTATATAAGCAAAACCCCAAGGCCTGTAGAGCAGCACTACTGAGCTCTGAGTTTTGACTGGCAATGTGAGCCTACAAAAACGAAACCACATTTTTACAAATAAGTACAACTGCAAATGAACTTTTAGATGGAAAAGTTGATTAAAAACAAAATTATATTTTAAAGGCAAAAATCAGCAAATCCTTGAATAGATTAAAAGGGAGTAAGATTAAGAAGCCAGGCTTCAGCAATACATGAACTGTGAACTTCCAGATGTTCAAGCTGGTTTTAGAAAAGGCAGAGGAACCAGAGGATCAAATTGCCAACATCCGCTGGATCATAGAAAAAGCAAGAGAGTTCCAGAAAAACATCTATTCCTGCTTTACTGACTATGCCAATGCCTTTGACTGTGTGGATCACAATAGACTGTGGAAAATTCTTCAAGAGATGGGAATACCAGACCACCTGACCTGCCTCTTGAGAAACCTATATAAAGGTCAGGAAGCAACAGTTAGAACTGGACATGGAACAACAGACTGGTTCCAAATAGGAAAAGGAGGACATCAAGGCTGTATATTGTCACCCTGCTTATTTAACTTATGTGCAGAGTACATCATGAGAAACGCTGGGCTGGAAGAAACACAAGCTGGAATCAAGACTGCCGAGAGAAATATCAATAACCACAGATATGCAGATGACACCACCCTTATGGCAGAAAGTGAAGAGGAACTAAAAAGCCTCTTGATGAAAGTGAAAGAGGAGAGTGAAAAAGCTGGCTTAAAGCTCAACATTCAGAAAAACGAAGATCACGGCATCTGGTCCCATCACTTCATGGGAAATAGATGGGGAAACAGTGGAAACAGTGTCAAACTTTATTTTGGGGGGCTCCAAAATCACTGCAGATGGCGACTGCAGCCATGAAATTAAAAGACGCTTACTCCTTGGAAAAGTTATGACCAACCTAGATAGCATATTCATTTTTCTTTTCTTTTTTTTTATTTTTTAAATTTTAAAATCTTTAATTCTTACACGCGTTCCCAAACATGAACCCCCCCCCACCTCCCTCCCCATAACATCTCTCTGGGTCATCCCCATGCACCAGCCCCAAGCATGCTGTATCCTGCGTCAGACAGACTGGCGATTCAATTCTTACATCATAGTATACATGTTGCAGAGACATTACTTTGCCGACTAAGGTCCGTCTAGTCAAGGCTATGGTTTTTCCTGTGGTCATGTATGGATGTGAGAGTTGGACTGTGAGGAAGGCTGAGCACCAAAGAATTGATGCTTTTGAACTGTGGTGTTGGAGAAGACTCTTGAGAGTCCCTTGGACTGCAAGGAGATCCAACCAGTCCATTCTAAAGGAGATCAGCCCTGGGTGTCCTTTGAAGTTATGATGCTGAAGCTGAAACTCCAATACTTTGGCCACCTGATGCGAAGAGCTGACTCACTGGAAAAGACTCTGATGCTGGGAGGGATTGGAGGCAGGAGGAGAAGGGGACGACAGAGGATGAGATGGCTGGATGGCATCACTGACTGGATCACTGACTCGATGGATGTGAGTCTGAGTGAACTCCGGGAGTTGGTGATGAACAGTGAGGCCAGGCATGCTGCGATTCATGGGGTCGCAGAGTCGGACACGACTGAGGGACTGGACTGAACTGAAGATTACGAGACCATGGATACAGCTTGACAAAGAAAGAGGGAAACTATGTGGAGATCAGCTACAAATTTTCCTTAAAAAAAAAAAAAGAACATCTCTGCACACCTGAAAGCAAAAAAAAAAAAGAGGGGGGGCTACAAATGGAAGATGGTGAAGACACTAGATAGGAAGTAAAAGTAGGTGCAAAACTTACATAAAGTAAGCAAGGATTCCAAGGCAAAGCTGACATTCAGCTATAGAGTGGAACACCCCCTCTAACAGAGAGGGAAGGAGTTAGAAGTAATGTTCACTAAGTAGCTAAAGTGCAACAGGCTTTAAACATCATCTCAATACTTCAGAGAGAAGACTCTGAATCCACGACCATTTGGAATTCAAAGCCCAACCCCATAATCTGCATGTAAAAGCTATAAAATCTCAAACCTGTCATAGTCTTGCCATTTGTTCCTAACCCTACATTTACTTGTAGCCTTGCATCTTTCTTGGTACCACTTCCTATTCCAAACTAATGTATCTCTGCTGCTGCTACTGCTAAGTCGCTTCAGTCGTGTCCGACTCTGTGTGACCCCGTAAGTCTCCCCATTGCTTCTAAAATCAGATATCCAAGAAATCCTCAACTATTTGCTATGCTTGACCAGGAAGAATGGTAAATGTTAGCAGTCATATATAAGAACAGACACTTCCTTGGAGCACCCATTTTATAATTAATCAAACCAAACATCCAAAATACTAAACCCTGAGATACATGGGAGATTAAGGCAATCAGTTCAGATAATCACAAATAGATGAAGTCTTACACACTGAAGACTATGAGAGCTAATACTGTATCTCCTAAATAGCAGCTAGCATATGTGCGATCAACTTTTGATCATCCTATCATTAACCACCCACAGGCTTCTAAATAATTATTCATCAGGCATTTTAGTTACCAACTCTATTTACAAACAATGCAACTTGATTCAAATTGCATGTAAATGACTTCCCGATCCTACATACTCTCAAATACCAAATAGATGATACATGTCATCACATCAAACAGTACTGAAATGTGAAAATGACAAAGAAAAATGGGATAATACCGTTAACACTGCTTACTTACTGATAAGTCTTGAACTATTACACAGTAAAGTTCCTGCTTATATGAACAAAAAGAACTGAAAGCTATAAGAATATTTAAGGTTAGGCAAGGCAGTATCCCCAGTGCCTCAATTATTTAGCCAAAAACAATGTTTAAGTGTGCAATAAACATCTTTAGAGTACTTCCACATAGAAGCACAAAAACAAGGTTATAAAAATAAGAACTCAAAGGGACTTTGGAGATTTAGTTCAACCTGTTCATTCCAAAAACAAGGAAATTAAGTTAGGTGTTTAGGAAAGCCACAAAGCAACAGTATACTCAATCGAGGACAAGAATATATGTCCTCAGTGTGATGCTAAACTACACAACCTCCCTATAAACAAGCAAACAAGATAAGCATAATAACTGTTTTTTAACCAAGTAAGAATAGCAGAAATATGGGTGAGTGAAGATAAAACAATGAATGTTACCAACACAGTAGATCAAAGACAAAACTATAGAACCATTTAGAAGCACTGTTATATTAAGAGTGAAAGTTTTGGACTCAAGTGGTCACCACAACTAAATTTACACGCGTTGAACTAATCTCTTCTGCAAAGCGCGGATTAAAGAGGAGCCTCAGCTGGACAGGGAGGATTACGTAAGAGAAAACAAGAAAATTAGACATCACTTGATACATTGCAAGTCCTCAAATAGTACTATAATAACCCTGCTGTTATTTTATGTTAGAGTCAAAGTTTTTGAGTTAGTTAGCAAAATCTTACCCCCACAAAGTAAAAAAAAACTATTTACTATTTACAACAAAGATATGTACCTTTAAAACTTTAAATAGCTGAGGAAGTTTTTTCTCAATTTCTGTAATGATTTCTTTTCCATCTTCTCCAGTCATACGACTTAAAAGCAGAAAGAACATTAAGTTTATGCAATTGGCAGACACAAAAATGAACTATGAAATACCTGCACAATCTTTTTAAACATCATGTTAGAACATTGGCAAATTGATCCAGTACTTAAGATACTTAGGAATATTTAATATGATACACATCTGAAATAAGTGAAGCTTCCCTGATGGCTCAGCAGTAAAGAATCTGCCTGCCAATGCAGGAGACGTGGGTTCGATCCCTGGCTCGGTAAGATTCCCTGGAGAAGGAAATGACAACACACTCCGGTATTCCTGACTGGAAAATCCCATGGATAGAGTGGGCTACAGTCCATGGGGTCGCAAAGAGTTCGACACAACTTAGCGACTAAACAACAACTAAACGTGAATAAACCTCAGAATAACTTGGGCATCCACACAGTACACGTTTTGACAGCTTCACTAGGTGAAGAAGAAACAAGGAAACCTATCGCTAGTTACAAATTTACTAAAACTTACTAAACACTTATCGTTTTGTATCGATTTCCAAACAACCGACAGATAACTCGGAAAAATAGTCTGCAGGGGAGAAAATAGTGTGAAGCACTTGCGGTTAAATAAAACTCGAGTTATTGCTCTATATTAAAAAACCAATTCCGGGTTTCCCCACTGTCCCGAAATACAGGTGGCTTACACTGAAAAACCACTTCTCTGGCCAAATCCCTCCCAATCAAACTTTTCTTAATCCTCCTCTTACAAGACACACGTGCAGGCTTCCTCATTCCAAACACCGTTGAAGGGCTGCAGCACCTGCACCCCGGAATGTCACCCAGCACGCACCCCCCACCCCACCTCGCCTCACCAGCGACCCCGGCGTCCCCCCGCCAGCTCCCAGGCTTCTTGAATACACAAACTCGTTCGGCGTGCAGCACCCAGACTGTCTTCCCCCCACGACCCCCCAGGGTGCCCCACCCCCAACAGGCCTCACCTGGTCAGGGTCAGGTAAGCGTCGGTCTGCTCTCCAAGGGAGGCGGAAGGGTCTTCCAAAGTCTCCAACAGCGGTGCCAGGGGGCTCTGATCCGCGGCCGTCATGTCGGCCACCCTGAGGCCCGGACCGGAAGAGCAGACAATTCGGTGACCGCTGGAAACCGACCCGGGCGGCCCGGCGTTAGTCCGGGTCCCAGACCCGCGCTCCCGCCGCGGGCTCACAGCCCCACCGCGTCCACACCGGGGCCTCTGGCGCACAAACCCAAAGGCCTAACCTTCCCCTGAGCGCCGCAACACGCACCCAGAGCCACGCTGCGCTCCGGTCCCGACCCGCTCCCGCCACCACTTTCCCGGGCAGCTTTCAACAGGGGGAGGAGACCAGCGGGGGGCGGGAGAAGCCCGGGGAACGAGGCGTCTCGCCGCGAGGGGGCGGAGATTGACCAGGCTGAAGGTTCCCCGCAGCCTAGCACTGAAACCCCAGCATTCACCCCGACGTACGAGGATAGGCCTGCGTCGTCTCCGCAGCTGCCCTGCAGCACCCGGACGTGGCCACAGCTCCACTTACCCGGTTCGGGCTGTTTACTCCCGCGTGCGGCCCGCTCGGTCCTCGACCAAGATGGCGGCGGGGGCGGGCCCCGGAGCGCGCGGGAGTAAAACAGGCCTAGCGGGAGAGGCTCGAGCCAATCCAACAGGGCGCGGAGTGCCCAAATCATCGATCGCCTCCCTTCCCCGCCTGTTGTCCCTCCCTTCCCCGCCTGTTGTCCCTCCCTACCCCTCAGGTCACCTTGTGGGATGGAGAAGGAGGTTGGACCCAAATTTTACTTTCTAGAGACTTGAAATTCAAAATGTAAGCGGATCGCCAAGTTCACCAGACTAAATTTAGTGGATCTTCAAACTGCAAGTCCAGTATTTGTTGAAGTATTAGCAACAAATCATTTAACGACAGGAGATAACTGTACTGTGATATTTACCAGCAGCGTTTAGGTTCGTCTAGATTCCAACCCTAGTTCCGCGTTACCTTGGCGAGTTAATCAACTTTTTTATGCCTCAACTTCCTCCTGTGTACAATATGGATGATAATAGTACCGATTTCAGGTGAAAGCTAAGTGAGAAAACGTTGAAGAGGCCAGAGGCTCTCATGTTTTAAGTGTACAGTGCAGCAGCAGCAACAATGGCCGGGAGCATATTCACGATTCAACTGCCAGCGTCTGCTCCCCACCCCCTCCAGCCTTAGATATTGTGATTCAGTTGATTTAGGATCAACATTCTTCTAATTGGCCTCAGGTGTTGAAGGGTGGGACTTGATTAACACTTAACACTTGGAGACTTAATACTTGGAGAACCTTATGCCCTTAATAAAAGTCCTTGAAAGTGAAGTCGCTCAGTCGTGTCCGACTCTTTGCGACCCCATGGACTGTAGCCTACCAAGCTCCTCAGTCCATGGAATTTTCCAGGCAAGAGTACTGGAATGGGTTGCCATTTCCTTCTCCAGGGGATCTTCCCAACCCAGGGATCGAACCCAGGTCTCCCGCACTCTTTACCGTCTGAGCCACCGGGGAATGAAAGTCCTTACCCTCTTTATAGACCTTTGAGCACTCAAAATTGTATCAACTTTAAAATAGGCATGTAAGGCCCAAGAGCAACTGGTCTTTCCACCCTGGTCTCATGGGTGCAGCCTCTACTTATCCACACTGTACAACTATCAGCCGGACTGAATTCAGGGCTGTGGTTTGCCCTGCTCTGTGTTATCTGCACCTAGCAAAGCGTCTGCCAAACCAAGCTCTCAGAGCGTGTTTCTTAAACAAAAAGATGAAGGAAAAGAGAGGAGACACACAAGTCCTTGTGAGCCAAGCTGTGGAAATTAAAGATTTTAAGAAATAGTTTAAAGTTGTGTGTGGATGAAATGTAGAGACACTTCAGACATAATGGAGGAGAAAGCTTTTCAATGCAGTCTGATAGCAAATCCTTAAACATTTGGAGGGAAATTTGCTCATTTTCTGCATTTTGGCAAAACACAGATACTTAAGAAGGGAAAGAGGTTATTAGACTGAAATATATGGACAGCATTGCATTGCATTGAGATTTCAGTATTGTGGAGCTCTTGTGTTGGAAAGAGAGAGGATCTTGAAATCCTGTTATTTTTTATGAAGGCTATGAGATTAGTGGAAAAAACATTAACTTTGTCTGGAGACAAATATTCAGTACCTCCACCCAGCTGGTGTGCCTTGCTCGGCTTTTCTCTTCTTTCTAACACTTATCACACTCTGATATTTCATTGTGTATCTATTTTTTTTATTGTCTGTTTCTCCCTACTAGAATATCAATCCTTTGTGTATAGGGCCTTTGTTTTATTCTTTTTTTTTGTCCCTAATTCCTCATTTATAATTAAAGAGGTTGAGATGGTCTTCTTGCTCCTCTTTCAAGTGTGTACAACTATGCTCTTCCTGAGATGTTTTGTAATATTTTATCATTGTCACTCTCACACCCGAGATCCTTTAGCAGTTCCCATCAATCACAGGATGAATTTCAAAATTCTTGGCATAACATGCAAGCCTATTATTGGGTCACTGCTTCACCTCCAGCCTGACCCCCACTTCAGCCAGGTACTAAACAATCTGCCAAAATCTGTAAATTTTCTGTGCCTTTGAAGGTCTATGTTATTCTTTGTGTTTAGAACATTAAGTCAATTTTTTAAGTGTGATAAATGTCAACTAAAATATACCTTTTAATGAAATCCTTCCCTTATCTCCTTCATCCCAATGGAGAATTAAATGTTATCTCCCTGCTGGCTCAGAGGTTAAAGCGTCTGCCTGCAATGTGGGAGAATGAGTTCGATCCCTGGGTCGGGAAGATGCCCTGGAGAAGGAAATGGCAACCCACTCCAATATTCTTGCCTGGAGAATCCCATGGACTGAGGAGCCTGGTGGGCTATAGTCCACAGGGTCGCAGAGCCAGACATGACTGAGGAACTTCACTTTCACTTTCTCCCTGCTGATAGCTCTTTGTATGTAAACCTGTTTAATTATCTTACATATGCCTGAAGTGGAAGATTTGCAGGTTAGCCTGAGGGGCATTGTTCCAGCCATTATCTCAATCATTGCCCCCTCCCTGTTCTTTGGTATTTTCTCAGTCTGATCTAAAGTATCAATACTAAGATATTGCAGCTTTGTCTAGACAAATCTCATTCATCACATAGACCCTTCTCCAGACATCTTTCCAACTAGATTGCTATACCCAAGCTTCTCTATTATAGGAATTCTGAAGCAACCACCATGAACCGGCTCCCACTGAATTTTATATTACCAGACACCCAGAGGATATTTTGTTTTAGTTTATCAATTTGTCCATGTATTAACTCATCCATCTTTCATCTATTCATTCAACTAATTTCTATCTTCTCTGCCTCTCCAAATCCTGTATCTCTGTCTCTCCTCAGAACATAAAGGTCTTGCACAGTCCCATCACTTCATAGGAAACAGATGGGGAAACAGTGGAAACAGTGTCAGACTTTATTTTGGGGGGCTCCAAAATCACTGCAGATGGTGATTGCAGCCGTGAAATTAAAAGACGCTTACTCCTTGGAAGAAAAGTTATGACCAACCTAGATAGCACATTGAAGAGCAGAGACATTACTTTACCAACTAAGGTCCATCTAGTCAAGGCTATGGTTTTTCCTGTGGTCATGTTTGGATGTGAGAGTTGGACTATGAAGAAGGCTGAGTGCTGAAGAATTGATGCTTTTGAACTGTGGTGTTGGAAGAGACTCTTGAGAGTCCTTTGGACTGCAAGGAGATCCAACCCAATCCATTCTGAAGGATATCAGCCCTGGGATTTCTTTGGAAGGAATGATGCTAAAGCTGAAGCTCCAGTACTTTGGCCACGTTATGCGAAGAGTTGACTCATTGGAAAAGACGCTGATGTTGGGAGGGATTGAGAGCAGGAGAAGGGGACGACAGAGGGTGAGATGGCTGGATGGCATCACTGACTCGATGGACGTGAGTCTGCGTGAACTCCGGGAGTTTGTGATGGACAGAGAGGCCTGGCGTGCTGCAATTCATGGGGTCGCAAAGAGTCGGACACGACTGAGTGACTGAACTGAACTGAACTAAAGTTGGTCATAACTTTGCTTCCAAGGAGTAAGCGTCTTTTAATTTCATGGCTGCAATCACCATCTGCAGTGATTTTGGAGCCCAAAAAAATAAAGTCAGACACTGTTTCAATTGTTTCCCTATTTATTTCCCATGAAGTGATGGGACCGGATGCCATGATCTTAGTTTTCTGAATGTTGAGCTTTAAGCCAACTTTTTCACTCTCCTCTTTCACTTTCATCAAGAGGCTTTTTAGTTCCTCTTCACTTTCTGCCATAAGGGTGGTATCATCTGTATATCTGTGGTTACTGATATTTCTCCCGGAAATCTTGATTCCAGCTTGTGCTTCTTCCAGCCCAGTGTTTCTCATGATGTACTCTGCATATAAGTTAAATAAGCAGGGTGACAATATACAGCCTTGATGTCCTCCTATTCCTATTTGGAACCAGTCTGTTGTTCCATGTCCAGTTCTAACTGTTGCTTCCTGACCTTTATATAGGTCAGGTGGTCCTTAACCTTAACCTTATATAGGTTTCTCAAGAGGCAGGTCAGGTGGTCTGGTATTCCCATTTCTTTCAGAATTTTCCACAGTTGATTATGATCCACACGGTCACGGGCTTTGGCATAGTCAATAAAGCAGAAATAGATGTTTTTCTGGAACTCTCTTGCTTTTTCTATGATCCAGCGGATGTTGGCAATTTGACCTCTGGTTCCTCTGCCTTTTCTAAAACCAGCTTGAACATCTGGAAGTTCACAGTTCACGTATTGCTGAAGCCTAGCCTGGAGAATTTTGAGCATTACTTTACTAGTATGTGAGATGAGTGCAATTGTGTGGTAGTTTGAGCATTCTTTGGCATTGCCTTTCTTTGGGATTGGAATGAAAACTGACCTTTTCCAGTCCTGTGGCCACTGCTGACTTTTCCAAATTTGCTGGCATATTGAGTGCAGCACTTTCACAGCATCATCTTTCAGGATTTGAAGTAGCTCACCTGGAATTCCATCACCTCCACTAGCTTTGTTCGTAGTGATGCTTTCTAAGGCCCACTTGACTTCACATTCCAGGATGCCTGGCTCTAGGTGAGTGATCACACTATCGTGATTATCTTGGTCTTGAAGATCTTTTTTGTACAGTTCTTCTGTGTATTCTTGCCACCTCTTCTTAACATCTTCTGCTTCTGTTAGCACCATACCATTTCTGTCCCTTAGTGAGCCCATCTTTGCATGATATGTTCCCTTGGTATCTCTAATTTTCTTGAAGAGATCTCTAGTCTTTCCCATTCTGTTCTTTTCCTCTGTTTCTTTGCACTGATCGCTGAGGAAGGCTTTCTCATCTCTCCTTGCTATTCTTTGAAACTCTGCATTCAGATGCTTATATCTTTCCTTTTCTCCTTTGCTTTTCACTTCTCTTCTTTTTTTTTTTTTTTAAAGTATTTATTTCTTTATTTGGCTGTGCTGGATCTTAGTTGCTAAACTCAGGATCTCTGATTTTCATTGTGGCTTGCAGGATCATTCGTTGTGGCATGTGAGATCTAGCTCCCCGGATCAGGGATCAAACCCAGGCCCACTGATTTGGGAGCATGGTGTCTTAGCCACTGGACCACAGGGAAGTCTCTTCACTTCTCTTCTTTTCACAGCTATTTGTAAGGCCTCCCCAGACAGCCATTTTGCTTTTTTGCGTAGCTTTTCCATGGGGATGTTCTTGATCCCTGTCTCCTATACAATACCAGGAACCTCCGTTGATAGTTCATCAGGCACTCTATCTATCAGATCTAGTCCCTTAAATCTATTTCTCATTTCCACTGTATAATCATAAGGGATTTGATTTCGGTCGTACCTGAATGGTCTAATGGTTTTCCCTACTTTCTTCAACTTAAGTCTGAATTTGGCAATAAGGAGTTCATGATCCGAGCCACAGTCAGCTCCTGGTCTTGTTTTTGTTGACTGTATAGAGCTTCTCCATCTTTGGCTGCAAAGAATATAATCAATCTGATTTCACTGTTGACCATCTGGTGATGTCCATGTGTAGAGTCTTCTCTTGTGTTGTTGGAAGAGGGTGTTTGCTATGACCAGTACATTCTCTTGGCAAAACTCTATTAGCCTTTGCTCTGCTTCATTCCGTACTCCAAGGCCAAATTTGCCTGTTACCCCAGGTATTTCTTGACTTCCTACTTTTGCATCCCAGTCCCCTATAATGAAAAGGACATTGGGGTGTTAGTTCTAAAAGGTCTTGTAGGTCTTCATAGAACCATTCAACTTCAGCTTCTTCAGCATTACTGGTTGGGTCATAGGCTTGGATCACCATGATATTGAATGGTTTGCCTTGGAAACCAACAGAGATCATTCTGTTGTTTTTGAGATTGCATCCAAGTACGGCATTTCGGACTTTTTTTGACCATGATGGCTACTCCATTTCTTCTAAGGGATTCCTGTCCACAGTAGTAGATATAATGGTCATCTGGGTTAAATTCACCATTCCAGTCCATTTTAGTTCGCTGATTCCTAGAATGTCGACGTTCACTCTTGTCATCTCCTGTTTGACCACTTCCAATTTGGCTTGATTCATGGACCTAACATTCCAGTTTCCTATGCAATATTGCTCTTTACAGCATTGGACCTTGCTTCTATCACCAGTCACATCCACAGCTGGGTATTTTTTTGCTTTGGCTCCATCCCTTCATTCTTTCTGGAGTTATTTCTCCACTGATCTCCAGTATCATATTGGGCACCTACCCACCTGGGGAGTTCCTCTTTCAGTATCTAATATTCCTGCCCAATTTCCCCATTCTTTATTTAATCACATATTTTCCAGCCACAATCAAGCCTATGCCATGTCTATCAGTGACTCCTTTGTCATACTTGTCCCTGTGTCCTAATGAATCATCCTTCCTAATAATTCTTAGATCTGTCCTCCTGTCCAACTAGAATCCAGTGTATGACCTAAACATATTTCAGAATTATAATATTGCTTTTATAAAAACTGTTTCTTACTGAGTGCCAGATGTTTTAATATATGATCTCATTTATTTCTCACGATGGTTCTAAGATGAAGTACTTCTCCTGAGTTTACAAATAAATAATGTGAATCTCAAAGAGTAAACTAGGGAACTTCAATGTAGTTGTGTGTAACCCAAAATTAATCTGTTTAACTACATTCATTCATCAACTTTTAATGAGCTCTGCCTTGTAGGATATGATTTTTATGGTGGATTTACTCTTGAACATTGTAAGAGTCCTACAAAAGCTCTTATTGAAAGAACTCTTTTAGTAACCATTTAGTAACATAAAATATCTATCTGTAATCCAAATTATTAAAGTTAATGCAGTGAGCCCAGTTTGGGAATCAAATAGGTGAGGAGTGAAATACTGCTCTCCCACTCTGCAACTTAGGATCCGCCCCTAAAATGCTTAACTTTTCCATGTGTTCATCAGTAAAATGAGAAGAAAAACACCATCCTCAAAGTTCAGTAAATGATAAATATCCTTACTTAATGCCTAGCACAAATCCTGGTGCATAGTAAGAATTTAACTGGGTTTTATTACATAAATAGTCTTCCCTGGTGGCTCAGACAGTAAAGAATCTGCCTGCAATCCAGGAGACCTGAGTTCAATCCCTAGGTTGGGAAGATCCCCTGGAGAAGGGAATGGCAATCCACTCCAATATTCCTTTCTGAAGAATTCCGTGGACACGGGATCCATGGGATTGCAAAGAGTCAAACACGAATAACACTTTCACTTCACTATTACATGAATAGGTTGATTGAGAAATTGCATATTTTTTCTGAAATATATGAGTTAGTTTAATTTTGTCATTTAAAAACTGTGGAGTATAATGATTCCAATACTTTGGCCACCTGATACAAAGAGCCTACTCATTGGAAAAGACCCTGATGCTGGGAAAGATTGAAGGCAGGAGAAGGGGATGACAGAGGATGAGATGGTTGGATGGCATCATAGACTCAATAGACATGAGTTTGAGTAAACTCTGGGAGATAATGGACAGAGGAGCCTGATTTGCTGTATTCCATGGGGTTGCAAAGAGTTGAACATGACTTAGCAACTAAACAGCAACAATACTGGTTCTGAGAGATGTTCGAAACATTACCCAACACGATAACTATTTTGCTAGATTCATTTAAAGAAGGGCAGACTTTGAGATCTTTTTAGCTTTTTAAATCCTATGTTACTAAGAGATCCCGTGATGGACTTTTCAATAATTAATAGATGGAAAAAAATTTAAAGATTATTTTAACCCATTATTAGTTCCTATACAATAAAAATATAGAGCTAACAACATTACCCATGACCATCATGAAATCTACTACCCTTGCATTCAGACCTACTATACAATGTTATATAATTATATTAACTAAGAGGTGTTTTAATCCTTTCACAGACCAAGAGCTTTATCTGTACATGTAACTACACACTTTCCACTGTGCAGAAGGTTCCTGCCATTTAGGACCAAGTCAACTCCTTTTCAGATGAGAAAATTGAATTCCTTCAAGTTAAAATGAAAAGAGAGGGGCAATATAGTATGAGAGCGGCTGATTACTAGGGTTTAAATCCTGACCCTACAACTTCTTAACCATGTGACTGGCAAGTCACTTGATCTCTTGTGCCTCAGTTTCCTTTTCTGTAAAATGGGAGTAATTGCACTTGCCTCATACGCTTATGAGGTATATGTAAATCAATACATGAAAAATGCTTAAACAATGAGTGGGTACATGCTATAAATATTCAGAAAATATTAGCCATAGAAACATTGGTTTCTCAGATTTAAATAAAACATGTTAGAAAACCATGAATACTCTCCCAACAACAACAACAAAACACTTTTTCATTGAAATGGTTTTTCTAGCCCACATTAAAAGCATGAGACTACAGTTCATTAACAGTTATTTAATGCTATATTTCTCAAAATGTGGGCTTCTTTTGTGACTCAACTGGTAAAGAATCTGCCTGCAGTGCAGGAGACCTGGGTTCAATTCCTGGGTTGGGAAGATCCCCTGGAGAAGGAAATGGCTACCCACTCCAGTATTCTGGCCTGGAGAATTCCATAGACTATATAGTCGATGGGGTCACAGAGTCAGACACAACTGACTTTCACTTGAAGTCTCAAAATGTGGTTCCAGAATCACTACGTCATGAACTGGAAAGCTTTTCAAACTGCAAATATCTGGTCTGTATCTCTCAGACCTACTGAATCAGTTGTTCTTGGACAAGTCAAGCAGTCTACATTTTTGATATGCCCCTGAACTATTCTTTTCAGAACCAAAGTCTGAGATTCCTACTGTGCCCCAGGCACAAATTTTCTTTAACTTTTATAGGACAGCTTTTAACTATTAATACTAGTTGTAATTGAAACACAGATATCTGCTTTTGAAAGGACCCCTCGGTATATGGCAGAAATCATTTGCCTATATCTCAAACATATTTATGGAGGGAAAACAAGTCTTTAGAAGCTCGAGAGCTACAAAGATAATTGAAACTGACAGTCTTGAGCAGCCAAAAGGAATAGTGACTCATTGTTATGCTTCAGGCCTTTGTGGAGAAAGAACATAACCACAAATTTAGAAAATTAATCCAGTTTGAATTCATCACCAGGGCTACTCATGGGCAGGATTATATGTTCTACTTTTCCTGATCACTGGATTAAGGAAATTTTTCTTAAACTGCCTATTCTAGTAAAATGAAACAATCGAAAATTATAAGTCCTCTAAGTGTACTATGGATAAAACAGAATTTTGACCTAAATTTGTAAGCTTCGTTTTTGGCCCTCATGATACTGTTAGAAATGTTAATTGGTGCAATCTCTAGGAAAGACAATTTGCAGTATTTATCAAAGTTACAAATTCTTTGATGCAAAAATACCACTTCTAAATGATTATCCTACAAATATGCTCATTTGTAAAGTTTGGAGACATTTCATTGCCAGATTGTTTGATTTAAGAAAAAAGATTGGAAACAACTCAATGAAGGCATGTTAAATAGATTAGGTACAACTATACTGTAGAATACTATTCAACTATCTATGTACTTACTAATATGTAGTGAAATCCAAACTATTTTAATGGGAAAAAAATGTTTCACTGAAAGGATCCAAACATCCTTAGAGAAATGACTAATACCAGGGCTGGGTTGAGAAAGTATAAGAAGAGCCTGGAATATCTTTTTTTGTGCCAGAAAGTAACAAGTGCTTTAAAAATGTTGGGAATATGTTTAAAGGACACAAGAGCCAGCTTGAAGGGCTCCCACTGGCTGAATCTGGAACAGTGGAATCATAGACCATTGAATAAAATAAGAATCATGAGCCTATACTGATACTAAAAATATTAGTAAATAAAGAAAAGAGACAGAATGACAGAGTTAGGAAATGCCATTTTGCAACCATGATAATTGATTCAGGCAATAATTATCAGTAATGTTAAAAACCATTGACCAAAAGTCTAAGGAGGAGCACAGTCTCAAAGTATCTCCTCATAAGATACTTAGTAAATAAGAGATAAATGGTAACTTTACAGTGGAGACAACCATAAAAAATCACCAAAACTTGCACAAACTAGTATCACTCAGGTTCCATGAAGTAATTCACTGGGGTAACAACATCACTTCTGTGATGTGCTTACCAATAATTTATAATCTAAATCTATCCATTAAGAAAGAATCGGAAAAATCCATATTGAAGGGTGTTCTTTAAAAACCAAAGTCAAACAAAAAGCTGGCCCATGTTCTTCAAATAACAAGGTCATGAGAAACAAAGAAAAGCAGAGGCACTGTTTTAGAATAAAGATGATTCAAGGCCCATAACAACTAAATGCATGCATGATCATGGATCAGTAGGGACTCTCAGGAGTTTTCTCCAGCACCACAGTTTGAAAGCATCAATTCTTCGGCGCTCTACTCTTTCACTCTCATCAAGAAGTCCTTTAGTTCCTCTTTGCTTTCTGCCATTAGAGTGATATCATCTGAACATCTGAGGTTGTTAATGTTTCTCCCGCCTATCTTGAATCCAGCTTATAACTCATCGAGTAAATCAACTATGCTTCAGTTGAAAATTTTTTTGCTCTAAGGGAGTAGTGAAATTTGAACACCGACATGTTATAACAAATATGTTTAATAACTGTCCTATGGTTCTATAAGAAAATCAGAATGAGAAATTCTCACAAATTTAGAAAAAGATGGATTTTTCTGCAGCTATAAAACCAAGTCGGGCTTCTCAGGTGGCTCAGTGGTAAAGAATCTGCCTGCCAATGCAGGAGATGTGGGTTCCATCCCTGGGTCAGGAAGCTCCCCTGGAGAAGGAAATGGCAATCCATTCCAGTATTCTTGCCTGGGAAATCCCATGGACAGAGGAGCCTGGTAGGCTACAGACCACGGGTTTGCAAAGTCGGACACAACTGAGTGACTAAACAAAAATAGAACCAAGCCACGATGAGAACACATTCAGCTGATAAACACAACTCATCTCAGTGAACCTGCTTTTGTAAGCCAAGTGATCATCGTTAGCCTTTTGCTTATAAAAGTCAGCTAATCAGGGATAAACTCAATCCAAAAAATATGCCTTAGAGTACCAACCAATCAACAATAGTCACTTGCATAACCAAGCTTTTAAGGATCATGCCAACCCTTCTATGCTTCTCAAAGCCCACGCATCCTGAATGCCACGCTTTCCAAAGACTATGAGTCCTGCAGTTAGGTTTGCGCAGATTCTGCCTGACCAGCGTAGTTCTCCATCACTATGGTAAGGAGCAAATTCAGCTTTGTCCGTTTATTTCAGATGGCAATAGAAGTCTCATTATCCCTTGGCAATTCTGGAATTTCTGCTAAGATTGTTTTAAAAGCTGATTTTGCATTATCCCAGGTAAGCTCTGGGTCAACAGGTGCTTTTACTGAGCCCTTGTGTCCAAACTTTGTTAAGTCAGCTCCCAGATGAGTCAGTTTCAGTAACCACCTGAGCTCTACTTTCATTGACTTCTCATTATTGTGTTTATTGTTTTAGCCTGGGATATTTAACTAAGTTTTTTGCATAAGGTTGTTACACTTAGGTCTTTGTTCTAAGTAATTAGACCTTTTGGTTTGGAGTAGTGTCATTTGGTAGCTATATGGAGGAGTTTAATAAAGTTACTAGACCTTTTGCTTTAAAGCTCTACCATTTGAAAATGTTTGCCATAGACCTGCATATTCTCCTGCTGCTTGCTTTGGTTTTGTTTTGTTAGAAATTTTAAAACATTTACTTTTAAAATTCTTTTAAAAACAAAAACAAGTCCACTATGTGTTAGTATAAATAATATAATGACAAGATTTTATGAAAATAATTAGAAGTATAGCATTATGTTTTACTTTTTTGTTTGTCTTAACAGAAAACAGCTGAGTTCTCAGAAAGTATTCTGCCTTTAATTTATTGTGCTGTGTTGTTTTGTTGAAGAACAGGAAGAAAATCCAGCCTGGCATAGGGAGGTAGTTGGAAGAAGGAACAGTGTTTTTATAGCCTCTTCAAATAATTGTGGATATTTTTCTTTTATGTAACAGCAAAACTTGACAAGCAATGGTTGCTTTCTTTTTTTTTTAATTTTTATTTTTACTTTATTTTACTTTACAATACTGTATTGGTTTTGCCATACATTGACATGAATCCACCACGGGTGTACATGCGTTCCCAAACATGAACCCCCCTCCCACCTCCCTCCAAGCAATGGTTTCTTAAAGATTCATTGCAATGTGGAATCTGAAATCAGATGAGCTTTTTATATTCTGTTACATTAAAGTACATTAGTGTATCTTGAATTTTGAATGGATCTTTTAATCATGTATGATTTTGTATTAGTTTGCATTGGTCATTTGAAAAATATTGTCATTGAGTAATTTGGATCCTTCAAATGTTTACACATTTCAGCATGCATGTGATCACTACTAATCTCTTTCTATTGATATATACTTACTGGAATTTCTGAGTCACAGGAAATAAGAACATAAGGCAATGACAACTCATTTTCCCAAGTACTGTTACTAATTCATAATGCCACAAGCAATTTTATAGGAGAGTTCAATATTTTTTTCCTAGAACTTGATAATTTTGAACACTGGTGTAAAAGAGTATCTTGCTGTGGTCTTGATCTGCCTTTTTCTGATAATGAATTTGAGTAATTTTTCATATTTATTCTTTTATGTGAAATAAATGTCATGCTTTTCATTCCTCCCTTTTTTTCTAACAGCTTTATTGAGATAATTTCCATTCCTTACAACTTACCCATTTGAAGTGTACAATTCAGTGGCTTTAGTATAGTCACAGATTGTGCAACCATCACCAAAAGGATATACAATAACAGATACATCAATTACCTGGTATCTTCATGCTAAAATAATTGCTGTCATAAAGCTAGACGCTCAGAGATATTACAAAGGTGAGTATACTATTCTATAATCACTATAGTAATACTTTACATATACTATATAAATACGTTTACAGATTGTCATGCTAAACAGATTTCCCTGATTAAAGTCATTATACAGGGACATCATTAAATCATCAAAAACAAAAATAAGAACAATAAATTCATGTAGAAGTTTAAAGAGTTCATCATAGATGGATAAAATCTGAATACCCAAATTCTGAAAATAAATGCTGGGGATGATTAAGGTATCTAATCTATGAGGATAAAGTCTGGCAAATCCATAATGGCCAGCTGACAGCACCCAGTAACACCCCAAATGAACACTTGTGGAATCTTCCATGAAACAGCCCATCATAGTAGGGACAAATTGGCCACAGAATCAAACAGTTATGTGAATACTTCCAGGAACAGAGGACGTAGTCAGTTCATGCCCTGTTACAACACAAATTAACCTGGAAAAATTGTGAAAATAAGGCAAACACTAAGATCATGCCCTGAAAGATCCTTTGAGATCACTGAAGGAATTGTAGCAATTGATTCCCTCTATCATTTATGAATATGTACTATTAATAGTACATTTATTTTCTGGATAAGTTAAGACACTTGCCTGTTGAAAAGCCACAATACTCACAATGGTTAAAATACTATTAGATCTTGAATTTCCTGTATAGAATATTTCATCTTATTTATCCAGCAATATAAATTGATGCTTTTGAACTGTGGTGTTGGAGAAGACTCTTGAGAGTCCCTTGGACTGCAAGGAGATCCAACCAGTCCATTCTGAAGGAGATCAACCCTTGGATTTCTTTGGAAGGAATGATGCTAAAGCTGAAACTCCAGTACTTTGGCCACCTCATGCGAAGAGTTGACTCATTGGAAAAGACTCTGATGCTGGGAGGGATCGGGGGCAGGAGGAGAAGGGGACAACAGAGGATGAGATGGCTGGATGGCATCACTGACTCAATGGACATGAGTCTGAGTGAACTCCAGGAGATGGACAGGGAGGCCTGGTGTGCTGTGATTCATGGGGTCGCAAAGAGTCGGACACGACTGAGTGACTGAACTGAACTGATGGGGTAAATTTTAGTTACATAGGATTCTGTTCTTTGCTCCAAACCTTATTGTCTATACCACTGACAATCCTCTAGAAAAATATAAAGACCTTAACACAACTGAAAAGTTACAGCTATTGGAGATACTAAACAGACATTTTCCAGAGACCCTCCAGTAACTGATGGTTCCTGAAAGTGGGTTGCTGATTCAAGATCTTAAGAATAAGCTGGTAGCTACACACTGTAAAATGTGTTTTCCCAAGACCTCTGGGGGATTTCCCTAGTGGACTAACAAGATTCTGGGCTTTCACTGCCATGGACTGGGTTCGATCCCTGGTCAGGGAAATGAAATCCTTCGAGCTGTGTGGCCAAAAGAACAGAAAATCAGAAAAAGATCTATAATTCCCAAGAGAGCTGGAGCAATACTCTTCTATATATCACACGCCTTCTTAAATTATTTTACACAATAATACTGATTGAAATTTTGTATTTTTACAAAATTGTAATTCTTTACTGATTGAAAGTTTGTATTTTTTATTCAGTCCGTCATGTTCCATTCACGAATAATAATGATGTGCTTGGATGTAAACTTTACTAAAAACAACCACCACCTCTCCTCAGTAAAACTGGAAAAGAATAAAATTAAATAAATAAATGTATTTTTTAAAGCTGGAAAAGAAAAAAATTAAAAATAAAAACAATCACTTTTCTAAATCTATAATTTAGTTCTGCTAAGCTTTGCTAATACAGCCAGGTTGAAAAGGAATTGAAGGTATGTTAGTTACACAATAAAAATTAAATATTTTTAAAATTTATATAATATTGTAACATACAGTATTATATAATATAGCTTATATGTTAATAACTATATTATATAATACACTATATATTAGTTAATAGTATATAAGATAATAGATTATATAAAATTAAGTATAACATATAAATGAACAAAAATATTCTTTTGTGGCAAGAGAAGGATATAACTATTCTTGTGCCTTAGTGGCAATTGTTTCTCATAACTATACCCAGAAACAACAGATCTATAACTTCTAGATTGATCATGCCCTTTGGGTACCTCCTGGATTCTTTTTCCTTTGCGAAAGTCAGTCTTTTCAGTGCTGACCCAGAACCAAGGTTAATGATCTGGAGGGCTATTTGTGAGATCATTCGAGGAGTTTAACTCCTCAGCACTTTCAGTGAACTACATTTCTTTGAAAAGAGTCTAAAAGATAAAACCTTTTGTGGGAAAAGCCTCCCCAAAATGTTTTCCCCTACCCGCAAGCCCAACTTCAAATGGTAACTAAAAATGTGTTCCTTATCATTGAGTGAGCCCTACAGGTAGTAGAACAAAATAGCCTTAATTTTCTTTTTTCGGCTAGCCAGGAGAGAGTCTGTGCTATTACTAAAATTTCTCCTCATATAGGGAAGAACACGTTAGGGGAGATAAAACTAATGTTGGAAGAAAAGACAAACTAAGGTCAACTCGGTGAGTTGTTAGGCCTGGTTTTATTCCTCAGTCTTGTAAAGTCTTGGTGCGTGGCTATGGTGTATCTTCCTTTCCCTTTTAATATTACAGGAACTTCTCATTGTATTCGTTGTGTCACTGTTGTTCAGTGTCTGTTGTCCAAACTTTTAAATGATTCCACCCAGCCACTGGGCTAACAGTGATTCAGCAAATGATTCAAAGACAAAAGCAAGATAAAATCACAATGATGAATGTGCAAATTGAAAATCCTATCTCCATAAAGGGAACCTCAACATTCCGGAACAACAACAAAAGTGGTGGTAAAAATCTGGACATTTGGTCGCTCTTTCAGCTTTGACTGAATGAGGATGAAAAGAGAGGACTGATTATAAAAGGATCCCCACGAATGCTGGAAAACACTGTTTCCTCAGAAGCCGTAATTAGAAGTAACCATCAGAGCTGGTCTTAAGCCTATTCGATTGATCCGCAGCTCACCTCAGCGAACACGGATTTTAAAAGCAAAGTAATCAGCATCAGGGCCTCGCTTCTGAAAGTCAGCCCATCAGGTATGAACTCAGTCCAGTAAACATGACGTGGAGCGCCAAACAGTCAACACTAGCCTAAGTCACCACACCACAGTTAATGACGTTAACCATGGATGCTTCCAAAAGCCTGCCAATCCCAAAAGTCCTATTTAAAAAAACTCTTTTCTATAGTAAACAATCAATTCCACACTGTTATATCAAGTGTTGATCCTGTCATCATTTGACAAATATCATCCTGTTTTAAAGAATACACATGAAATATTTAGAGTCAAACATGTGTCTGCAACTTAACTTCAGATGGTTCAGTGTTTGTTCATATGAGACAGAGAGATAAAGCAAATGGGTGAAAATATTAGCCATAGTTTTGCTAGTCAACTTAGGTGAGTGTTCATTATAGTAGTCTGAACTTTTCCGTAAGTTTGAGTTTTCAAAACTGAAAAATGTGAACAAGAGCAGTGATAGCAAGAAGATGGTAGAATAGGAAATTCCAGGCCTGTGTTCCCTGTGGAGACACTAACTTAGTAACAGTGGAGGTGCCAGGGCTCCCCTGCTGGTCCAGTGGCAGAGAATCCACCCGCTGGTGCAGGCGACGCAGGTTGGACCTCTGGTCCCGAAAGATTCCACATGCCCTCGGGGCAACTAAGCCCGTGCGCCCCAACTCCTGAGCCAGCACGTCCTGGAGTCTGTGCTCCAAACAAGAGAAGTTACAGCAGCGAGAGCCTACACACCACAACTAGAGAGTGGCCCCCACTCTCCACAACTAGAGAAAGCCCAAGAGCAGCAGCAGAGACATAGTGAGCCAAAAAACAAAAAGATAAATATCTAAAAATTTAAAAAACACAATAGAGGTGCCAAATTGCCTCTATGAGAAAGCAGTTAAGAGGCTGCAACAGCCAAGTGCAAAGCCAAGAAGAGACATAAAGAAGCAAGGAGGAAAGATCTTCCCATTTGCCTATCTTAGCTCCTCTGTCTTCCCCGCCTGCTCCCAGTAAAGCACTGGCACTCCCAACTCCTAGATTCTCCCTTGGAAGGGAAACAAAAAAGTGAATCTAATGGTCTGGTTTTTCTGCCCAAGGGATTGATTTCTCTCTTGTCTGATTCAGTGTGCTGATGGGAAAAGAATGGATGTGAACATTAAATACTGGGCTGGGGGAAGCTGAAAAGGATGCCGTACAACAGCTTGTTATATCAGGCAGAAAACTGGAGCTACCAAGAGAACATTTCATGCAAATATGGGCACAATAAAGGACAGAAATGGTAAGGACTTAACAGAGGCAGAAGAGATTAAGAAGAGGTGGCAAGAAGACATGGAAGAACTATGCAGAAAAGGTCTCAAAGACCTGGATGACCACAGTGGTGTGGTCACTCACCTAAAGCTAGACCTCCTGGAGTGTGAGGTCAAGTGGGCCTTAGGAGGCATTACTACAAATAAAGCTAGTGGAGGTGGTAGAATTCCAGCTGAGCTATTTAAACTCCTAAAAGATGATGATGTTAAAGTGCTGCACTCAATATGTCAGGAAATTTGGAGAATTCAACAGTGGCCACAGGATTGGAGAATGTTCAGTTTTCATTCCAATCCCAAAGAAAAACAATGCCAAAGAATGCTGAAAAACTGCTTTACGCTCCCAGTTCACATGCTAGCAGGGTAATGCTCAAAACCTTCAAGCTAGGCTTTAGCAGCACATGAACCAAGAACTTCCAGATGTACAAACTGGATTTAGAAAAGGCAGAGGGACAAATTGCCAACATCCATCACATCATGGAGCAAGGGAATTCCAGAAAAATTTCTGCTTCATTGACTGTGCTAAAGCCTTGACTGTGTGGATCACAACAAACTGTGGAAAATTCTTAAAGAGATGGGACTATCAGACCACCTTTACCTGTCTCCTGAGAAACACGTATGCAAGTCAAAAAGCAACAATTAGAATCGGACATGGAAAAATAGACTGCTTCAAAATTGGGAAGGGAGTATGTCAAGGCTGTTTATTGTCACCCTGCTTATTTAACATATATACAGAGTATATCATGCAAACCAAAGATGGGCTGATAAAGGACAGAAATGGTATGGGCCTTACAGAAGCAGAAGATATTAAGAAGAGGTGGCAAGAATACGCAGAAGAATTGTACAAAAAAGATCTTCACAGCCCAGATAATCACGATGCTGTGATCACTCACCTAGAGCCAGACATCCTGGAATATGAAGTCAAGTGGGCCTTAGAAAGCATCACTACAAACAAAGCTAGTGGAGGTGATGGAATTCCAGTTGAGCTATTTCAAATCCTAAAAGATGATGCTGTGAAAGTGCTGCACTCAATATGCCAGCAAATTTGGAAAACTCAGCAGTGTCCACAGGACTGGAACAGGTCAGTTTTCATTTCAATCTGTAAGAAAGGCAATGCCAAAGAATGCTCAAACTACTGCACAATTGCACTCATCTCACACACTAGAAAAGTAATGCTCAAAATTCTCCAAGCCAGGCTTTAGCAATACGTGAACCATGAACTTCCTGATGTGCAAGCTGGTTTTAGAAAAGGCAGAGGAACCAGAGATCAAATTGTCAACATCTGTTGGATCATCAAAAAAGCATGAGAGTTCCAGAAAAACATCTATTTCTGCTTTATTGACTATGCCAAAGCCTTTGACTGTGTGGATCACAATAAACTGTGAAAAATTCTGAAAGAGATGGGAATACCAGACCACCTGACCTGCCTCTTGAGAAACATGTATGCAGGTCAGGAAGCAGCAGTTAGAACAACAGACTGGTTCCAAATAGGAAATGGAGTACATCAAGGCTGTATATTGTCACCCTGTTTATTTAACTTCTATGCAGAGTACATCATGAGAAATGCCGGGCAGAAAGAAGCACAAGCTGGAATCGAGATGGCCAGGAGAAACAGCAATACCCTCAAATATGCAGATGACATCACCCTTATGGCAGAAAGTGAAGAAGAACTGAAGAGCCTCTTGATGAAAGTGAAAGAGGAGGGTGAAAAAGTTGGCTTAAAGCTCAACATTCAGAAAACTAAGATCATTGCATCTGGTCCCATCACTTCATGGCAAGTAGATGGGGAAACAGTGGAAACAGTGTCAGACTTTATTTTTCTGGGCTCCAAAATCCCTGCAGATGGTGATTGCAGCCATGAAATTAAAAGACACTTACTTCTTGGAAGGAAAGTTATGACCAACCTAGAGAATATATTAAAAAGAAGAGACATTACTTTGTCAACAAAGGTCTGTCTAGTCAAGGCTATGGTTTTTCCAGTGGTCATGTATGGATGTGAGAGCTGGACTATAAAGAAAGCTGAGTGCTGAAGAATTGATGCTTTTGAACTGTAGTGGTTGGAGAAGACTCTTGAGAGTCCCTTGGACTGCAAGGAGATCCAACCAGTCCATCCTACAGGAGACCAGTCCTGGGTGTTCACTGGAAGGACTGATGTTGAAGCTGAAACTCCAATACTTTTGGCCACCTGATGTGAAGAGCTGACTCATTTGAAAGACCTTGATGCTGGGAAAGATTTTGAGAGGAGAAGGGGATGAGACAACAGAGGATGAGATGGTTTGATGGCATCACCGACTCAATGGACATGAGTTTGAGCACACTCTGGGAGTTGGTGATGGACAGGGAGGCCTGGCGTGCTGCAGTCCATGGGGTTGCAAAGAGTTAGACACGACTGAGCAACTGAACTGAACTGAACAGCGTGTATCATGCGAAATGCCAGGCTGGATGAATCAAAGCTGGAATCAAGATTGCTTGTTGAAATATCACTTTGCTGACAAAGCCATGGTTTTTCCAGTAGTTGTATAGGGATGTGAAAGTTGGCCCATAATGAAGGCTGAGCGCCAAAAAACTGATGCTTTTGAACTGTGGTGCTGGAGAAGACCCTTTAGAGTCCTTTGGACTGTGAGGAGAACAAACCAGTCAATCCTAAAGGAAATCAATCCTGAGTATTCATTGGAAGGACTGATGCTGAAGCTCCAATACTTTGGTCACCTGATGTGAAGAGCTGACTCATTGGAAAAGTCCTTGATGTTGGGAAAGATTGAGGCCATGTGGAGAAAGGGGTGACAAAGGATGAGATGGTTGGATGGCATCACCAACTCAATGGACATGTGCGTGATTAGTTGCTCAGTCATGTCAGACTCTTTGTAACCCTATGGACTGTAGCCTACCAGGTTCTTCTGTCCATGGGATTTCCCAGGCATGAATACTGGAGTGGGTTGCCATGCTCTCCTCCAGGGGATCTTCCCAACCCAGGGATTGAACCCAGGTCTCCCGAATTGCAGGCGAACCCAGTTCCCAGTTCTCCCTCATTGTAGCTGAGTTACCAGGGAAGGCCCAGTGGACATGAGTTTGAGCAAACTCTGGGAGATAGTGAAGGACAGGGAAGCCTGGCGTGCTGCAGTCCATAGAGTTGCAAAATGTGAGACAGAACCTAGGGACTGACCACCACCACCCAACCAGAGAGACCGCAGTACCTCAGACAGACACTAGAGGGAGGAGAAGATTATGAGCTCCAAGAAGCAGCAGAGGCAAACCTCTGACTGGGAAGTTACCTGCACAAGTCCAGAGAAGATCCTTACCCACCAAAGTTCTTATAGGTCCCCAAATCTCTAGCTAAGCTAGTTTTCATATGCCCAAATCTCTAGCTAAGCTAGTTTTCAGATGCCCAAATCTCAATAAACAAGCACAAAGCAAAGAAACGGAAACATGGCCTATTTAAAGGGAAAACAATTAAAATGAGAGAATAACCAAAACAAATTTGTAAAATAAGCAGAAATTTGGAGAACTTCCTGATTTCAAAACTTATTATAAAGCTTCAATAATCAAGTGAAGGTGGTATAAAGATAGACCTATAAATCAGTGGAACAGAATCCAAAAGTAGACCTATACATGTATAGTCAATGGAATTTTGACCAAGATGCCTATGCAATTTAGTGTGAGGAAAGAAAGAAAGATGACCATCTGCCATTTAGAAAATTAAGTCGTATTAACTGACCTAAATGTGAAAATAAAACCTATGAAATTTCTGGAAGAAAATACAGGAGAAAATCTTAATAACTTTGGAGTAAGTAAATATTTCTTAAATAGGACTTAAAAAACATAAGCTATAAAGGAAAATGATACATTAGACTTCATTAAAATGTAAAACATGCTCTTCCAAAAAATACTGTTAAGAGAGTGAAAAAACAGACCAATAGAAATGTTTGCAAAACATACATCAAAGGACTTGTATCTAGAACAAAGAACTCTTCACTTCATTTCAGTTCAGTCACTCAGTCATCCCCGACTCTTTGCAGCCCCATGGACTGCGCAGCACACCAGGCCTCCCTGTCCATCACCAACTCCCAGAGTGTACTCAAACTCATGTCCATTGAGTCGGTGATGCCATCCAACCATCTCATTCTCTGTCGTCCCCTTCTCCTCCTGCCCTCAATCTTTGCCAGCTTCAGAGTCTTTTCCAATGAGTCAGCTCTTCGCATCAGGTGACCAAAAGCATTGGAGTTTCAGCTTCAACATCAGTCCTTCCAATGAACACCCAGGACTGGTCTCCTGTAGGATGGACTGGTTGGATCTCCTTGCAGTCCAAGGGACTCTTAAGAGTCTTCTCCAACATCACAGTTTAAAAGCATCAATTCTTCAGCACTCAGCTTTCTTTATAGTCCAGCTCTCACATCCATACATGACTATTGGAAAAACCATTGCCTTGACTAGATGGACCTTAGTTGACAAAGTAATGTCTCTGCTTTATATTATTTTATTTTATTTTATTTTTTGCAAACGCAAAAAGGGAATTTATTTCTAGCTCGAGCCAGGACCCAAGTTTCATCCAATGCAATGGAGTGGAACAAGGGCCCCAAGCCCTGAATTACAGGAGTATTTATAGGGTTAAAACAAAGACAGGGAGTTGACAGGGGCAGATTGGTTGCAAGGGTTCCTTAGCATCTGCTAATTGGCTAGATTTTCGCACGCGCAGGCTTTCTCGGGAGTCTCTGCTTTTTAATATGCTGTCTAGATTGGTCATAACTTTCCTTCCAAGGAGTAAGTGTCTTTTAATTTCATGGCTGCAGTCACCATCTGCAGTGATTTTGGAGCCCAGAAAAATAGTTTGTCACTGTTTCCACTGTTTCCCCATCTATTTGCCATGAAGTGATGGGACTGGATGCCATGATCTTAAATTTTCTGAATGTTGAGCTTTAAGCCAACTTTTTCACTCTCCTCTTTCACTTTCATCAAGAGGCTCTTTAGTTCTTCTTCACTCTTACAACTCAATAATAAAAAGACAAGCAAATAAAAATTTTAAATGGTCAAAAGATTTGAACAGACACATCACTATAAAAAGTATAAAGATGGCAAATAAACACATGGAAATGTGCTCAACATTGTTAGCCATTAGGGAAATACAAATTAATACCCACTCAATGACTGCTAGAATGGCTAATACGAACAAACAAAAACAACAACAACAACACTATACCAAGTATATGATGATATGACCACCTAGAATTTTTATTCATTGCTGTTGGGAATGCAAAATGGTAGACATTTTGAAAGCAATAGACAGATTCTTAATAAGTTAAATGTAAATTTATTATACAACCTTGGAATTTCAGTCCTAAGTATTTTTTACACCTAAGAGAAATGAAAATATCCATCAAGACAAAGCTTGTACATGAATGTTCATAATAGCTTCTTTCATAGCAGCCAAAAACTGGAAAAAGCACTTGTCCATCAGCTGATGAATACCAACAAACTATATGCAAAGGAATACTGCTGTTGCTGCTGCTGTTGCTGCTAGGTCGCTTCAGTCGTGTCCGACTCTTTGCGACCCCATGGACTGCAGCCTACCAGGCTCCTCCATCCATGGGAGTTTCCAGGCAAGAGTACTGGAGTGGGTTGCCACTGCCTCCTCTGAAAGAAATACTACTCAGCAATAAAAAGAAATGATACAAACAGCAACTTGAAGTAATCTGCAAAGTGCTATGCTAATTGAAAAAAGCCAGACACAAAAGATTACACACTCTATGATTCCATTTCAGTGAAATTCTAAGAAAGACAGAACTCTAGTGAAAAAAACTCAGTTATTGTCAGGGGCCAAGGGATGGCAGGAAAAGACTGACTGCAAAGAGGCCCAAGGTTGCCATTTTAAAAGATAGTTATATTCTATACCATGTTTATGGTGTCAGTTATGTGAGTGTATGCATTTACGAAAGCTCACTGAATTGTACACATAAACTTGGTAAATTGTATTATTTGTGTAATGTATCATAAATGAAGTTAATTAAGACAGAGATGAGGAAGAAAAAATAAAATATATGTATCTGTGTGCAAATATATATATTTGCATTTATGTAGGAGACTTCCCTGGTGGTCTGCTCTGAGACACCATGCTCCCAATGCAGCGGGCGCAGGTTCAATCCTTGGTCAGGGAACTAGATCCCACATGCTTCAATTAAGAGGTTGCATGCGGCAACGAAGAGTTCTTGTGCCGCAACTAAGGATCCCGAGTGCCACAGTGAAGAGTGAAGATCCTGAGTGCCGCAACTAAGATTCGGTGCAGCCAGATTAAAAAAAAATTAATTAAAGTAAGTAAATAATTGTTTAAAAATATATGTGTTTATGTAGACTGTTTTTTGCAGGCTATCCGAGACACTGGAAATAGCTCTCAAGGAGTAGAAATGAGTAGATGGAGAACTAGAATGAGTAGTAGGATCGAAAGAACAATACTCGTAATACATCATCTGTCAGTTCTTAAGTTTTATTAATATGAGCCGACAAACTAGCCCCAAATTAAATTAAATTGAAAACAAAAAGAAACAGAAATCTTAGTTGACTTACACACCTCTCGATGGAGAGGTATGTAAATAGATGATCCAGTGTGCTGTACATACTGCCATTTAGGCAGCATGTTCCTTTTCCCCATAGCAGTGAAATTGTAGCTGGAACGCCAGCATTTATCGAGCAATGCATTGTCCTCCACAGCATTCTTAAACTTAATGACATATAGCCTTTAAATTGAAAAGAAAAAGTCAGCTCGTCACACTTCACAATTCTAATCATTTTTATCTTCTAACCTTGCTCTTTCTGGTTTTGCAAGAAACAGCTCATATGCTGGGGCAATTTTTCCTACTTCTGCCTACAATATATGAATTAACTGTTGATGAGGCATACTTATTAGGTATAAAAATATACATAGAAAAAGTTGATTTCAAATGCAGCCAACCGTCTAGACTCAACCTGCTGTGTTTTGCTAATCACTCTGGTCTATGCACCCCTCCAAATCTGATTCTCTGTGACAGCTTGTGGGTGTTTGTTTTTTTTTTTGGGCCATGATCCAGGGCTTGCAGGATGTTAGTTTCCCCATCAGGGACTGAACAGTGGCCCCGGCAATGGAAGGTGACAAGTTCTGACCACTGGGCAGGCAGGGAATCCCCCTCTCAGTAACATTAAAAGCCTAATGCTATTTTATATTTTCAGATTGACTTTAGGGCAGGAGCTATGTCTTATATATCTTGAATAAACTCTTATAAAGGGGAAACTGTGTATTCTATTGGAAAATACTTTAAAGCTTAACTTTCATTGAGAATACTTGAAAGAGAATGTTTTAACAGCCTAAGAATATAGCAAACAAAATTCAAGTTCAGGCAATTTTCATGCCTGAAATCCTTAATGGACCTAAGTTTTCCTATAATTGACGTATCTTAGACTTTTGTTCAAAGTGTACTGCTTACTATTGTAAGAAGATCTTATTATTGTAATTCAAACATGAACACTTCCCAGCAAAAATGACAACATAAGACATATTTGTAATTGCTGCAGTTAATAGTAAATGTTTCTAATTCTTAAGCCTTTCATCTTTTTACCTTTGAATTTATCATTCCTGAGCAGCTCACTAAATTGATCAATATAGCTATCACTTATAACATTCAAATGAATTTGTCCAGAACGTGAGCACAGATGACATTTTGCTTTGGGAAGTCCACACATTCCGAAGGCCTGTATATTTCAGATGGTTCTTCTGTGGGATAAAATCTTGGCCTATATCATAGAGTCTCCTAAAAATATAGGTTTCAGGTAGGAAAGATGCATTTTTCCAAATATTCAGGAGTATGTAAAATAGTACTATTTATTATAATTTTGGGAAATAGATATTGTGCTGGTATTCAGTTCATTCCTTTTCGGTTCTAAGTATTTCATTGCCTGCTCTGTGAAAATGGAGATGGGCCTTTTAAAATTGATCCTTTATGAGACTTCCCTGGTGGTCCAGTGGTTAAGACTCTCTGCTTCCAATGCAGGGGGTACAGTTTTGATCCCTGGTTAGGAAACTGAAAACTAAAGTCCCACATGCCATGGGGTACAAACAAAAAAAAAATTTTTTTTAATGAATAAATAAATAAAAAGAATTAAAAAAAGAAAGAACTTGTTAGGTAATAAAATATATGTTATAGGATTACAAATATTCCATCCTACATGTGAATAAAAAAAAAGAAAAAAATTTAAAAGTTTATCATTTATGCATCTTTGCACAGTGTTAAGCTTTGTCAGTGGAGAGCACTGGAGAGATGGGGGAGGGGCTTTCTGCTTTCCCTCCTGGTTTTACAGTGCTTGCTCAGCAAGTTCTTAGGGTACACAGGGCCTCTTCAACATCCAACTCCTGCAGTGCTTCGAGACCAACAGCACCTAGGTCTCCTTAGCTCCCACATCAAATGATTTGAGTAATGAAGGGTCTTCCATGAGACACCACTCTATGAATAGCTTTCCCCAGTAGGGTGCTTTCCAGAAAGTTCCACACACACTGTCCTGTTACAAACTGAACTTGGGTTCACTTGCATGTTGCACAGCAAAGCCAATCTACTGACTCAGGATCATGGTGATGGAAAGTACAACATTTATTTGCAGGGTACAACCCACTCCAGTATTCTTTCCTGGAGAATCCTCATGAACAGAGAAGCCTGGCGGGCTACAGTCCATAGGGTCACAAAGAGTCCAACACGACTGAAGCGACTTAGCATGCATGCAAGTAAGGATAATCGGCAGTTAAGGTTCAAAACTCATGTGAAGAGTTGACTCATTGGAAAAGACTTTGATGCTGGGAGGGAAGAGGGGCAGGAGGAAAAGGGGACGACAGAGGAAAACCTGGACGGCATCACTGACTCAATGGAAGTGAGTCTGAGTGAACTCCGGGAGTTGGTGATGGACAGGGAGGCCTGGCGTGCTGCGATTCATGGGGTCGCAAAGAGTCGGACACGACTGAGCGACTGAACTGAACTGAACTGAACTGAACTGAATGTTCAAAAGACCTGAACTCCCCAGTGACTTTCAGGCAAGGATGTTTACAGGCAGCATTATGACTAAGGGTCACAGGGTACACGGTCAGCTTGTAAACGTTCTTCTGATTGGCTGGCAGTGAGGTAGCAGGTTAATGTTTGTTTCAGGAATCTTGATCAGTCTTCTGGTTCCAACTAGTCTGGGGTCTAGTGCTTTTACCTCAGTATCTTCTTTCACAAAAATCCACTGTTTTTTCTGTGTGTCCTCCATCGTGTCTGATTCTTTGTGACCCTGTGGGCTCTAGTCCACCAGTCTTTTCTGTCCATGGAATTTTCCCGGCAAGAATACTGGGGTGGGTTGCCATTTCCTACTCCAGGGAAACTTCCCAACCCAGGGATCGAACCCGCATCTCTCATGTCTCCTGCTTGGCAGGCAGCTTCTTTACCACTGACACGACCTAGGAAGCACTGGGGTCTAGTGCTTTTGATCAGCACATAGTTGACATCCTCCACTGTGTGGTGGGCGGGTAGGGGTTTAGCTTCTGCAAAATCATTCAAAGATACACATCAGATTGTTATCTATATCCCTTGAGGAGAAGCTAGGAATCCTGTGATTCTGTTTATCACTGAACTATTGTTCAAGAGAGGAGAAGGCAATGGCACCCCACTCCAGTACTCTTGCCTGGAAAATCCCATGGACAGAGAAGCTTGGTGGGCTGCAGCCCGTGGGGTCACTAAGAGTCGGACACGACTGAGCGGCTTCACTTTCACTTTTCACTTTCATGCATTGGAGAAAGAAATGGCAACCCACTCCAGTGTTCTTGCCTGGAGGATTCCAGGGACAGGGGAGCCTCATGGGCTGCCGTCTACGGGGTCACACAGAGTCAGACACGACTGAAGCAACTTAGCAGCATTGTTCAAGCTAGTATTACTTTCCTGGCTTGATTGCTTTTCCTTACTTTATGTATTCTCTCACTTCTCTAATCATTAATTGTTTGAGTGTGCTCTTTGGAACTCAGGGAAGGCCGAGGAGACTAAAGCTTTTTCCTATAAATAAGAAGTGGGGACATAGAGGGGCTTGTACTTGGGAGGACCCTGCAGGGTCCTGCTTGATTTCAATACCACTGTGACTTCTTTACCATCCAAAAGCCAATGTTACACTCTCCATCAAGGTCTGGGTCTCAGTCCTGGGGGATTCCATCAAGGATGCTCTATCTTGTAGAGCTCATGGCTCTATGTACCTATGCTGATATCTCTTTATATTTTTACTTTCTACAAGCCAATATATTGCTGCTTATAAAAAATCTCTTGTAGTAGTTAATAATTCTTTATGTAAACTTGCCTTGTTCACATTTTAATACTATGTGGTTTCAAGCCTCCTGACTGGACCCTATTGATACAATGTAAAACATACACTTTATATTACCTGTATGCAGGTCAGGAAGCAACAGTTAGAACTGGACATGGAACAACAGACTGATTCCAAATAGGAAAAGGAGTACGTCAAGGCTATATATTGTCACCCTGCTTATTTAACTTATATGCAGAGTACATCATGAGAAACGCTGGGCTGGAGGAAGCACAAGCTGGAATCAAGATTGCTGGGAGAAATATCAATAACCTCAGATACGCAGATGACACCACCCTTATGGCAGAAAGTGAAGAACTAAAGAGCCTCTTGATGAAAGTGAAAGAGGAGAGTGAAAAAGTTGGCTTAAAACTCAACATTCAGAAAACTATGATCATGGCATCTGGTCCCATCACTTCATGGGAAATAGATGGGGAAAGAGTGGAAACAGTGGCTGACTTTATTTTTCTGGGCTCCAAAATCACTGCAGATGGTGATTGCAGCCATGAAATTAAAAGACACTTACTCCTTGGAAGGAAAGTTTTGACCAAACTAGACAGCATATTAAAAAGCAGAGACATTACTTTGCCAGCAAGTCTGTCTAGTCAAGGCTATGGTTTTTCCAGTGGTCATGTATGGATGTGAGAGTTGGACTGTGAAGAAAGCTGAGGGCCGAAGAATTGATGCTTTTGAGCTGTGGTGTTGGAGAAGATTCTTGAGAGTCCCTTGGACTGCAAGGAGATCCAACCAGTCCATCCTAAAGGAGATCAGTCCTGGGTGTTCATTGGAAGGACTGATGTTGAAGCTGAAACTCCAATACTTTGGCCACCTGATGTGAAGAGCTGACTCACTGGAAAAGACCCTGATGCTGGGAAAGATTGAGGGCAGGAGGAGAAGGGGACAATAGAAGATGAGATGGCTGGATGGCATCACTGACTCAATGGACATGGGTTTGGATGGACTCTGGGAGTTGGTGATGGACAGGGAGGCCTAGTGTGCTGTGGTTCATGGGGTCGCAAAGAGTTGGACACGACTGAGTGACTGAACTGAACTGATTACTTAGTTCTTGGCAGATGGTAAGAATATTCATGGTAGCCCATGCCTTAATACTTTTTCCACTTGACTTTATGAGTTTGTTGTTTTTGTTTGGGTTTCCCAGGTAGCACAGTGGTAAAGATCCCACCTACCGATGCAGGAGAAGCAGGAGACGTGGGTTTGATCCCTGGGCTGAGAAGATCCCCTGGAGTATGAAAGGACAACGCCCTTCAATATTCTTGCCAGGAAAATTCCAGAGGAGCTTGGTGGGCCTCAGTCCCTGGGGTCGCAAAGAGTCTGACACAACTGAGCATGCGTGCATGCACCTATTGTTCAGTTACTGAGTCATATCCCATTCTTTGTGACCCCATGGACTGCAGCACGCCAGGCTCCTCTGTCCACTCTCTCCCAGAGTTTGCTCCAATTCATGTCCATTGAGTCAGTGATACTATGTAACTGTCTCATCCTCTGTTGCCCACTTCCTTTGTCTTCAATCTTTCCTAGCATCAGGGTCTTTTCCAATGAGTTAGCAATTTGCATTAGGTGGCCAAAGTATCAGAGCTTCAGCATCAGCATCAGTCGTTCCAATGAATATTCAGGGTTGATTTCTTTTAGGATTGACTGGTTTGATCTCCTTGCAGTCCAAGGGACTCTCAAAAGTCTGAGTGGGCTTCCACTTCCTTCTCCTAAGAATCTTCCCAACCCAGAGATGGAACCCATGTTTCCTGGATTGGCATTCTTTACTGCTGAGCCACCAGGGAAGCCCTTATGAGTTTTAAGCAAGTTATATTTCATATACTGTATTTCATTCTAGATAAAAGGCTAACACTAATACATTCTTTCATTTAATTGAGGATCTTCTATGTGATGGCTCTTTTGCAGGGCCTATAGATAGAATAGTTAAACAAGCAAATAAAATCCTAGCAAAAGTCACTGTTGTCATGGAGCTTACATTCCAGTAGGAGATCAAACCAAGGTAAATAATTAAATATGTAAGTAGCAATAACTTCTAAGGATAAGAATAGAGTAGGGAAGAGAGTATGAAATTTTAGGGAGAATATGTTTAGAATAAAGCGCCCACTAAGGATATCAGTGTAGCTGGGATGAAATAATTGCGGATGAAGGGTGAGGGAAGAAAAAGGAGATGAGATGAAAGAGGTTAGAGGGAGGGGGCCAGATCATGACTTAGATGGGTCTTCTAAGTCATGGGAACCATTGGCTTTTCTTGAGTGAGATGCAAGGCTATCACCACTGGCGTCATCAATACACTGTCACTTATTTTATTTGGCTGCACTAAGTCTTAGTTGCAGCATGTGGGATCTAGTTGCCTAACTGGGAGTAGAACCCAGGCCCCCTGCACTGGGAGCATGGCGTTCCAGCCACTGGACGGCCGGAGAAGTCCCAATACCTGTTATTTTCAGTGTTCTTGTTTGAATTTGAAAAATGTTAATTACTAAAATACTTGGTGTTTTATCAAAGAGAAGTAAAAAGAAGACTATAAAAATTGTTTTGTGATTCTCATTCACTGTAGCAAGGATAATATTTCAAAAAGCAATGAGAAAATTATTTTTTGTACTGTATTCTACATGTAATTTTATTTTAAATGAGTGTCTCAATTCAGTTAAATCTAATACCACGTAACTTTTCTTTTGACATCAAGAGAACAACTGTAAAGTTATTAATGCTTAGGCAAGTAATAGTCCTGTCTATAGTTGTTTGACAGTCAAATTTTTATTTTTTTTAAAGAATATTTTAAAAATACTCTTAAGGATGTGGCTTTCCCAGCAGAGGCCCAAGAGTTTGTGTTTTTAGGGAATCTACTTTTATACATTGAGGTTTTGTGGGATGTGATTTCTTCTTGTGGTTTTCTTTGCTGGGCATTTGTTCAGAAGGAAATTAAACAGCTGTAGATATATATTTTAGAAATTTAAAAACAATACAAGACATGAAAACAACTTCCCTTCAAAATAAACAGAGCCTGGAAGAAAATATTTTTTGAGAGGAATGAGTTATAAAACATATTCCTAAAAAACTTCCTTTGCAAAAAATTTTCTTCAAAAAAATATGAATTTGAATGCTATGTTAAATAAAATACTGAGTATGTATATATATATAAATATTAGTAAATTTGTTTTATTTTCAGAGAATAATATTGCTATCAAGATCACATTCAATTGAAAGTAACTAAAGCTTAAAAAAGAACCTCCTAAACCCACACATAAACATGACAAAGAAAAAAAATAGAGAAACAATCTACAAACACATCTGAACAGAAAGTTGAAAACATTCAAATAAAGTGAAATTTCTAGAATGTAAAAAATATTAGATTAGAAATACAAAAGATGCTATACTGAATTAAGAAAATCATGTTTTAAAAATGCTCTATGTCAGTTTTTCTTTTACTCATTTTTTGTACTAAAATTTTTGCTAAAAGTTATCTATATATAACTCTTCCTTTCCAAATATTTCTATAGATCTTAGAATATGATCATAATGTATCCTAAATCTCAGTAGAAAGGTTTGTAAATGATTCAGCCAAATCTGTAGAAGTCATTATAACCTGTCTCTGATGGTGTATAATCTTCTCACAATACCATCTGGATATAGGGGAATCTAGGTCAGTGTGATAATGCCATCTATTAAAAAGAATATTTAGAATATCATTCTAAATATTTCACTCATTTTAATATTATTTTCTGGAAAATTTTAGAGGATTTATATTTACCACCATTATCATCAATAATAATTCCTTATATCCTAGACAGCATTATAATTTTCAAACATTTATACATTCTTCAATTTATTATTTAAATTCCTATTCATGGTACAAATATAATCAATAGTATTCCTTTGCCAATAAAGATCCATACAGTCAAAGCTACAGTTTTTTCAGTAGTCATGTATGGATGTGAGAGTTGGGCCATAAAGAAGGCTGAGTGCCAAAGAATTGATGCTTTTGAGCTGTGATGTTGGAGAACACTCTCAAGAGTCCCTTGGACTGCAAGGGGATCAAACCAGTCAGTCCTAAAGGAAATCAACACTGAATATTCATTGGAAGAACTGATGCTGAAGCTGAAGCTCCAATACTTTGGCCATCTAATGCAAAGAGCTGACTCATTAGAAAAGACCCTGATGCTTGGAAAGAGTGGAGGCAGGAGAAGGCGGGGACGACAGAGGATGAGATGGTTGGATGGCATTACTGGCTCAATGGACATGAGTTTGACAGGCCCTCGGAGATGGTGAAGGACAGGGAAGCCTGGCATACTGCAGTCCATGGGGTCGCAAAGAGTCGGACATGACCGAGCGACTGAACAACAACTTTGTATGGTGACAGATGATAATTAGACTTAAAATGGTGATCATTTTGTAATGTATAAAAGTATCAAATCACTATGTTGTACTCCTGAAATAATATAATATTGTTAGTCAATTATCCTTAAATTTCTGAAAACTGTGGGGGAAAAAGACCAAAAAGCCTATGGATGTGAGGGAAAATTTTTTTTAAAAAGGATGAAAAAAAAATCATGAGTAAGGAAGTGGAAAAGTATTAGATGTAGGCAGGAGAACATATGAACAAAGAAATGGTATACTAGCCTTAAATAATATTTACCTGAATTAATTTTGCTGAGTTTAGAGAAACAACACTCTTCTGTTTATAACTTCTTGTGTATGCTTTGTTATCTAGAATTAGACTTTTATTCTTGTGTCTAAGCCTGCATGAAATTGATTAAAAGGTGTATTAGCTTTCTATTACCGCTGCTGCTGCTGCTAAGTCACTTCAGTTATGTCCGACTCTGTGCGATCCCATAGACGGCAGCCCACCAGGCTCCCCCGTCCCTGGGACCCTCCAGGCAAGAACACTGGAGTGGGTTGCCATTGCCTTCTCCTTTCTATCACTGCTCCCCTCAAATTATAGCATACCCAGTGGCTTCAAACAATATGAATGTATTATTTATAGTTCATAGTTCAGAAATCCAGTGGGGACTCATTGGGCTAAATCTGAGTCAGCAGAGATGCATTCTGTCCAGAAGCTCTAGGGGAGAATTTCTTTCTTTGCCTTTTCCAGCTTCCAAAAGTTGCCCACATTCCTTGGCTCGTGGCCCCTTTCCTCCATCTTCAAGGCCATCAATGTTGCATCTTTCTGGCCTTGCTTCTCTTGTCACGTATTTTCTCTGACTCTCTTTTCTTAAGCTTCTTTCATCTACTTTTAAGGACAGTTGTGATCACATTGGGCCCGCTTGGACAATCCAGGATAATATCCCATTTTAAGATCCTTGACTTAATCACTTGTGCAAAGTCCCTTTTGCCAAGTAAGGGAACATATTCATAGGTTTGGGGGATTAAGTTGCAGACATCTTAGGGGGAGCGCTGCTCTGCCTATCATAAATTTAATGTCTCATTCTCAGATCACAACCTACTATCTCTCCAGTGTGTCCTCTCTCATACTGATTCGACAGCCCTTTAAGCTCCCTTGAGACCTTTACTTCCGTCTACTGCTTTTCTACTATTCCTTATTTCCTGTCTTCTCTTCACTCTTTATGAATCTAAATTTCCCAAGTTATCATTGCAACACCTCCTGACCTACATCCTCTATTCCCTTACCCCTGTCTTATCACACTCGGCAAAAGCTCAACTCTGGTGATTCCTACTCTCTCACTAATCTGTCCTTGTCTTTATATAGCTGAACATGGTCAGAGGAAAATAGCCTTGCTGACCCATCTCCAATTAAGGTCCATACTGCAGGGAATTCCCTGGCGGTCAGTGGTTAAGACTTCCACTGCAGGGGGCACAGATTCTATTGCTGGTCTGGGAACTAAAAAATCTTATGCCATGTGGGGTGGCCAAAAATTTGAAAACAATTTTTTTAGTTAAAAAAAGAAAGGTCAATATCACAAAGTTCATATGTGCCCTTCAGTTCAGTTCAGTTCAGTCACTCAGTCGTGTCCAACTCTTTGTGACCCCATGGAATTGTAGCATGCCAGGCTTCCCTGTCCATCACCAACTCCTGGAGTTTGCTCAAACCTGTGTCCAGTGAGTTGGTGATACCATCCAACCATCTCATCCTCTGTTGTCCCCTTCTCCTCCCGCCTTCAGTCTTTTCCACCATTAGGGTCTTTTCAAATGAGTCAGTTCTTCATGTCAGGTAACCAAAGTATTGGAGCTTCAGCTTCAGCATCAGTCCTTCCAATTAATATTCAGGACTGATTTCCTTTAGGATGGACTGGTTGGATCTCTTTGCAGTCCAAGGGACTCTTAAGAGTCTTCTCCAACACCACAGTTCAAAAGCATCAATTCTTCAGCACTCAGCTCTATTGTCCAACTCTCACATCCAAACAGGACTACTGGAAAAGCCATAGCTTTGACTAGACAGACCTTTGTTTGCAAAGTAATGTGCTATCTGGGTTGGTCATAGCTTTTCTTCCAAGGAACAAGCATCTTTTAATTTCATGGCTGCAGTCACCATCTGCAGTGATTTTGGAGTCCCTCAAAATAAAGTCTGTTGCTGTTTCCATTATTTCCCCATCTATTTGCCAGGAAGTAATGGGACCGGATGCCATGATCTTAGTTTTCTGAATATTGAGTTTTAAGTTAACTTTTTCACTTTCATCAAGAGGCTCTTTATTTCTTCTTGAATTTCTGCCATAAGGGTGGTGTCATCTGCATATCTGAGATTATTAATATTTCTCCCGGCAATATTGATTCCAGCTTGTGCTTCCTCCAGCCCAGCGTTTCTCATGATGTACTCTGCATATACGTTAAATAAGCAGCGTGACGATATATAGCCTTGATGTACTCCTTTTCCTATTTGGAATCAGTCTGTTGTTCCATGTCCAGCTCTAACTGTTGCTTCCTGACCTTTATATAGGTTTCTCAAGAGGCAGGTCAGGTGGTCTGGTATTCCCATCTCTTTCAGAATTTTCCAGTTTATTGTGATCCACACAGTCAAAGGCTTTGGCATAGTCAATAAAGCAGAAGTGTATGTTTTTCTGAAATTCTCATGCTTTTTTGATGATCCAGTAGATGTTGGCAATTTGATCTCTGGTTCCTTTGCCTTTTCTAAATCCAGCTTGAACATCTGGAAGTTCACGGTTCACGTACTATTGAAGCTTGGCTTGGAGGAGTTTGAGCATTACTTTGCTAGCATGTGAGATGAAATGTGCCCTTAGTGTGCCCTTAAAACCTACTATTTTCCTAGTCCATCCATTTCCTAGCTTCCCTAGAAGATACCTTCGTCTGCTGAGTGAGTATGGCCCACCTGCCATCCAGCCTACCACCCATCCCATTCAGTGTCATAAAGTCCAGCTGATCTACCTCAAAATTTTTTTATTTTAATTAATCTCTGACTCAGTAATTCCACCTCTAGGACCCTATCTTGAATAATTAGAGGGATGTCCAAATACATATATGTTCAAGGATGTTTATTGAAACAATATTTATAAAAACAACCAATAATTCCCACAATAGAGACAGGTTTACAGAAAGTATAGGACAATCATACCATGGACATTTTACAGTTATTCAAAATCATGTTTTTGCAGAATACTCAGTGATAGGGGAAAATGTGCATACCATAAAGTTCAAGGTTAAAAAAATTCAAGATGTCAACCCGTATATAGAGTAGGATTCAATAATTTGAAGTATGAATACATATAGATGCATATATACATATACCACAAATTGAAAAATGACTAAAAAAGTATGTATAAATTTAATGCTTGCTATTTTTATGCAAGGAGATTATGGGAGATTTTATTTTCTCATTCAGAGTTTTCTGTATTTTCCAGTTTTCCTCAAATTATCAGGTATTGCTTTCACATTTAGAAAAATAATAAATAAATGTTAATAATAATAATATAAAAGTGAGATCAAAAGTGTTCCAAAAGATAGAAACATAAATACTGAATGTCTCTTTTTTTTTTTTTTTTTGCTTTTATAGATGGCTAAATCTTCCAGCTAAAAAGTTTTTATTTCCAGCAGAAGTAGTACTTGTAGTACTTGCATTCTTTCCTTGAGTGGATTTGGATAGAGGATCCACTGCGACGTATTTGATTTGGAAACCTCCTGCAGTCACTGAAGCATCACTTAGGAACTTCAACGTCATGACATTTCCTGGGGAGGAGGAAGATGCAGAAGAACCAAGATGTTACTCTCCTTCAAGTTGGCTGACACTTCAGTGACTCATCATTCTCATATAGAGAACATAAAAATTCTTGAATAAGACTCCTAGAATTCAGAACTATATTTTCAAGTTGTTGAGTCTGTAGTATCATTGCCAGGTGAAGCAAGGACTTCCAGATTTTTCCTGTGGCTCTCTAATCTGTCCTACAGGAAATTTTGTCTATTCTGTTTTAAAAGGTTTTCTTTGTAGAAGGAATATCCATAGAATTACAGGATAATAGCAGGCAGTTCAAACCAGTGAGATACAGATGGGTTATTTACTAAATGATGGCAACAAACCTTACATTTGTTAAGAAAACGAAAAAAAGGAAAAAAGCCACAAAGCTAGATCTCTCTTTTAAACAAAGCACTTAACTACATGTTACCTGCATTAAAGACCAACATGTACCAAAAATAAAAAAGAAAAACTTCATTATATGAAATAGGTAGGGATATTTTTCTTTTTCATGTGGGAAAAGCCTTCTTAATCCAAATCATAAATCCAGATTTCTTTGCAAAATCCCCATACACACTGAATGCTGATGTTTGCTTTTGTCAAGCACAGCTTTAAGTATCTTTCATCTTATCTTCCACAGTAACATGATGAAGTGCATACTATTAAAATAGTCATTTTATAAATGAAACTGAGGCACAGAGAGCCTGGGTAGCTTGCCCAAGGCCACAGGGTTTTAAATGGCAGAACCAGATTTGAACCTAGAGTTCATGCTCTGATCTACTGCACTCTTCTCAAACTTGGGAGAGCTGCTTAAATGAAAAAAGAAAAATTTCTTGTAGACTACTCAATGGTTAAAATAAAAATTGGCACAGTAGGGCCTAGTGCCGATTTGCTGGCATCTATCCACATCTATGGCTTCCACGTGGCACAGTAGTAAAGAACCCGCCTACCAATGCAGGAGACACAAGAGCTGTGGGTTTGATCCCTGGGTCAGGAAGATTCCCTGAAGAAGGAAATGGCAACCCACTCCAGGATTCTTGCCTGGAAGAGTCCATGAACAGAGCAGCCTGGAGGGCTACAGTCTAGGGGGTTGCTAAGAGTCAGACTCAACTGAACAGACACACACACACACACCCCTAAGGGTACATTACTTGTGACCCCAACATTTCACTTTTAGGAATTAACTCTGAAAAAAAAAATAGCACTAACAAGTAGAAGTAGAAAATATCTAGGGGACTTCGCTGGTGATTCAGTGCCTAAGACTCTGCACTCCCAATGCAGGGAGCCAGGGTTCAATCCCTTGTCAGGGAACTAGATCCTACATGCCGCAACTAAGACCCAGCACAGACAAATAAATTAATATATATTTTAAAATGTCTAGTGAAATGTTGAATAGCAAAAGACAAAAAAATCAGCAACAACTGCCTTCAGGATGTTAAATATTGGTGTATGACAAATTATGGCACCTATTAAGAGTCATTAAAAAGAATTAGAGTGATCTAAATACACAGGGCTTCCCAATTATACTGTGACTTTGAAGTAGCTCCATGGTCTCCATGTATGTAATGTTTGTTTGTTACAGGGAAGACATCTGGAAAGGTGGACACCACATAGTTGTCCAATGCCTTTCTTGGGTAGGGAGAGGTGAGAAGAGTGGGCACTTTCTTTCCCTATATACCTTTTATTAAAGTGGTATAGCTATGGGTAGTTTTTAGTTTATTTTTTGTTTTTGTTTTTTAATATAAATATGCTGGGGTGAGTAAGCATATATTTAAGAAGAAAACTAGATCAAAATGTTAACAGCAGTATCTTGACTGAGAAGTTAGTACCTTAAACTTATTTTATATATTCTTTTTCTATTACTCTGTATCAGTGTGCATTCTTCTTGCTGTTTTGCTAAATCTTTGCCATTTTATTTAACTATGTTCTTTCTGTTGATTCGTTTCTTTTTGAATAATAAATTGTGTGGGTTTTTCTTTTTTTAGTTTCTTGCAGTTGTGCCAGAAAAACACTGATTTGGTATTACATTTGGAGTCTGCTTTAGACAAAATAAGAAAAATGTCAAGTTTCAGGCTTCCTTTGGATTCTCCCTCTGTTTCACTTTTTTTAAAATAGAATTCTCACCCCCCTCCTAACTACCCTCCTACATCTCATAAAGTGTCTTCTTTCAGTTTTCTGTTAACATGAAATATGTTCTCAAGTAAAGAATAAGAGATAAATAAAAAGTTTAAAAGATTACTCTTCCTAAGGAGATTGTGACATAGTAATGAATTAATAAACTTTAAGCTTTAATCATTCCAATACTGAACAAGAATTTCCATCTCTTGTAATGATTCATCAATGAAAATTGCATGCACTGCAAAGCTAGGGTGTGGGACTAATTCAGTTTGTAGTATCTCAGTTTAAGGACTGTTTGGAAATTGCAATTCAATGTAGCTTTGGTGTTTTTAGTTGCAGAAGTATTGTGATAATTTTTTTTTAATGTTGCAGAAGAAAACGAGCCAGAATGCGAATTACTGGTGCAAGTTATGAAAATAAAGAGAAAAATGAAGACATCAAAGAAAGTAAAAGTTCTTAGCCAGAAAGTATCAGTTTGAGGCAATAGCAGTGGTATTGCTCATTGTGATAAATGTATGCTGCTCCTGGAACATTTCTTGGTGCACATTTCAAGGAACAGTCTCATAAAATAATTAGCAAGAGGAAAAAGATCTGGAAAACATTGCTCACTATAGTTAGTCTTTTAAGATTAACTATGGCAAAAAGTGAAGAGGAACTAAAAAGTCTCTTGATGAAAGTGAAAGTGCAGAGTGAAAAAGTTGACTTAAAGCTCAACATTCAGAAAACGAAGATCATGGCATCTGGTCCCATCACTTCATGGGAAATAGATGGGGAAACAGTGGAAATAGTGTCAGACTTTATTTTTTTGGGCTCCAAAATCACTGCAGATGGTGATTGCAGCCATGAAATTAAAAGACACTTACTCCTTGGAAGGAAAGTTATGACCAACCTAGATAGTATATTGAAAAGCAGAGATGTTACTTTGCCAACAAAGGTCCATCTAGTCAAGGCTATGGTTTTTCCAGTGGTCATGTATGGTTGTGAGAGTTGGACTGTGAAGAAAGCTGAGTGCTGAAGAATTTATGCTTTTGAATTATGGTGTTGGAGAAGAATCTTGAGAGTCCCTTGGACTGCAAGAAAATCCTACCAGTCCATTCTGAAGGAGATCAGCTCTGGGATTTGGAAGAAATGATGCTAAAGCTGAAACTCCAGTACTTTGGCCACCTCATGCGAAGAGTTGACTCATTGGAAAAGACTCTGACGCTGGGAGGGATTGGGGGCAGGAGGAGAAGGGGACGACAGAGGATGAGATGGCTAGAAGGCATCACTGAATCGATGGATGTGAGTCTGAGTGAACTCCGGGAGTTGGTGATGGACAGGGAGGCCTGGCGTGCTGCAATTCATGGGGTCGCAGAGTCGGACACAACTGAGCGACTGAACTGAATTGAACTGATGTGTACTTAGCATAGTAAAAGTTCTCTAATGTCTTCTAACAAAGAAACCTGTTTAACCCAATGTTTCCCCAATTTACCTGACCTTAGAGCCCTTTTATCATGTAATATCTATTAAAAACACCTAACAGATCTGTGATTTTCATAAGACTTCCTTGGGATTACTGTACTATTGTGAAAATGCAATAAATACAACTTAAAATTTTTTTCAGTGATGAAAGATATTTTTAACAACTTAACAAATTACTTCAATCCTTTATCGATGAAACATTTGCGCCTTTTGTTACCACATTTTATGGGAATTAGAAGATACAGCAGTATTTATGGATTTGCAGACTATTCAGATTGCATTTCCTGCAAGTAACCAGAGACTACACACTTTTTAAGTATAAATAGTTCTTTGCCTTTTACAAGCTAGCAAGCCATGTCTGTCTTCAGTTGTCAACTTGAAAAAGTTATATAGTAATAACTGTTGGATCCTTCACTTTCAGTGACACTGAGAAAGCAAATCATAGTTTTGTTCCTCAATTTAGAGCCATTACCTGTACTAATGATGTCTTCTGGAAGGTCATCTCCGCAGTATCTGAAAGAGAATTTTTAAAAAGGAGAGGCCGCATGAATGATTATAATATAGCTCTTGCAAGTGACTAGCTGATAATTGATGTACTTTACATTTCCCCTAAGAGGTGCATGTGTGCTCAGTCCTGCCTCTCTGCAACCCCATGGACTATAACCCACCAGGCTCCTCTGTCCATGGAAATTTTCCAGGCAAGAGTACTGGAGTGGGATGCCGTTGCCTACTCCAGTTCCTCTAAGCAATGGCTCACTTTTCTATTATTTACAACATTGGCACCCCACTCCAGTACTCTTGCCTGGAAAATCCCATGGACGGAGGATCCTGGTGGGCTGCCGTCCATGGGGTCGCTAAGAGTCAGACAGGACTGAGCGACTTCGCTTTCCCTTTTCACTTTCCTGCACTGGAGAAGGAAATGGCAACCCACTCCAGTGTTCTTGCCTGGAGAATCCCAGGGGCGGGGGAGTCTGGTGGGCTGCCGTCTATGGGGTCAACAGAGTCGGACACGACTGAGGTGACTTAGCAGCAGCAGCAGCATTGTTTATTTATTTTTACTAGGATTTATAAGAGAGCCTGCGTGAGTGCTAAGTTGCTTCAGTATGTCTGACTCTGTGTGACCCTATGGACCGTAGCCCACCAGGCTCCTCTGTCCCTGGGATTCTCCAGGCAAGAATACTGAAGTGGGTTGCCACGCATTCCTCCAAAGAATTTTTCCCGACCCGGGGATTGAACCCGAGTCTATTACATCTCCTGCACTGGCAGGTGGGTTCTTTACCACTAGAGCCACCTGGAAAGCCCTTGTAAGAGAGAAGAGAGGCTAAAATATTGTTTGAAATAGACTTCTTGCAGTATTGAGACTCTTAGGAAAGAATTTGTGGCATTTCTACTCTGTGTGTCTACAAAGCTTTATGTGTGGTAGACAATTTGAATCTATTTGGGAAATTTAAAAAATCTGTTTCTGATTAATCTCATGAAGTTTTCTTCACAGTTAAAGAATGGGGAGTATGACTGATTTAAAAAGGAAAAAATTACTTTGGACCTTATAAGATGATGTGATTTTTATCTGAATCATGGCTTGAAAGGAATTCCCTTGCACACAATTATATAAAAAGTAAGGGTTTTTGTTAGTTTCTAAAGAAAAAGTAGTTTATTCCAGAGAAGGAGAAAGTCTATCATAAAGGTAAATCACACAGTATAATCCAATAAATAACAAATTAGCCTGTAAATTAAAAAGTCATTTTATCTAGAACTGTAATTGATTTCTGAAACTAGATTTAGAATAAAAATGTTATCTTAAGTCCCAAGGTAGGAGATCCATTCTTTCAAAACAGACTTTGTTCTTAATTCCTCAGATCCTACTTCTAGTCTTCTTCAAACTATTTTTTAAAACTATTTGTATTTCTTTCCATAGTAGTAGTCTCAGCTAAAGAACAAAACAACAACAGCAAAAAAACTCCATCCAAAAACTGCTATTTACTTATACAAGAAATACCTTTGTCTATTTAAGTTACAGATTTCAAAGTCAAGAAAGATATATTGTCCATTATTTTAAATTATCCCCACTACTATTTTCTTTCATTAAATTACTATCATGGATAATAGAATTGATAACCAATAGTCCATTGATGAGAGATATTTTAAAATACACATTAAGTGGGGACCTGAATATATAGAACACCTAACTGTGCTCTCTTTAATTTATAATGTTTCATACAATGTTGCAAAATTTGTATTGTAAAATGTAAACTATATTAAAGATACTGGGTGAGAACACGCACCAAAAATATTGTATCCCAGCATGTTGAAAAACCAGGAGAGAAATACTGAGGGAAGGAACATTTGTTTTTTCATGGCAAAGAAAGCTATTTTTAAGAAGATATCCATTGTATAATTAGCTGAACTGTATGAGAGAAGGGGCTCTAGTGTACTTGTTTACTTTATATCCATAATGCTTAGTACAATGCTTTGTACACAGAAGAAAGACAACAATTACTGAATTTAGGCTGACAGAAATCAGAACACTTAAAAACCCCAACAAATTTCCCATCCTACATATCTTCTTCCTCCTGTTAGTCAAATCTTGAGGTCTGCATAAATAGAATATTTAACTGTTACAATTTAACAAATCAAAAAGTAGCTATCACTATATTTATCATAAGTAGAGGTAGCAGCTAACTATGGCTTGTTAGGACTAACAGCGGAAAGAAAAATCTTGGTTAGGAAAGGAAAGGATGTTGCGGGGGAATAGATAAACTGGAAAATCAATATTGTAGGGACAGTTGGGGAGAAATTAAAGAAGCATCATGCAAAATATCAGATGTTCATTAGCTTCCTGTATGGAGAAGCAACACATACCTTCCCACAAAGCCATGGACATCATCGTAACTGTCGTATACTTCAACATAGTCAGCCAAGCAAGCTGGGTCATCTTCAAGGTCAAAGTCCAAAAAACTCAGGTGAATGCGCTGACCATACTTGAGTCTAATGTGCCAGTAGCAGATTTGGTTATCATCATACTCATCTGGGAAGCCTGGAGATTTAAAAATTCTCTTTGGATCTGTAAACACACCACCACACTCCTTTGCTGAAATGAGAAAAGAAAAAATAAGCATTTAAAAAGATGATTCCTACTTTAAAAAGATATTCATTTCTTAGTGTCCATCTATTTAGTACTTTTTATGAAATAAAAATAAAGACATGAATAAATGTATAGCCTCCATAGTATATTGTGTGTAATTTAGCTGAAGAATAACTGTATTTTTTTGTTAATAGTTGCTAAATTCTCGAAAATAAACGTAGACCACTTGTGATTTTTTTTTAAGTAAAGTAGCAAAAAGAAATAATTGTGCTCCTGTTTACATTTCTTGCTCTGTTCACATTTTAAGCATAGAGCACACATCTTTAGTGCACACTTAAATGTGTTTTGACGAATCTTGATACATATACCTACCTGTATTACCAACATATACCTACTTCACCAACATCATCTACATCACCAGCCATGACAGGGATTTTGTCCTGTGGTGTCACCACTGTGTCTTCAGGGACTTGAACACTTAGAACAATGCATCCAATAAATTCTGTTTGGAAAATCCTTATAAAGACCACTAGGGAACTTGCAGGTCATTCTAATCCAGTTAAAAGGAAGAATTTATAATCATTCTATACTCCTTTTACTGGTTTAAATTAGCAACTTAATTCTATTTGATGGAGATATCTATGTTGCTTTTTTCAAGTCATTTACCATTTCACAGATTTCTGTCATGTCCCATAACCTCTTATAAAAGCGAACAATCTCTACCAGAACAGTAACTTTGCAGTATGACCTAGAAGGAAAGCTATAGCAGGGTCCCAGTTCATTTTAATTCCATATCAACTAAATGTCTAGCATCTTAAAAAAAAAGATAGAAACTGAAAATTCAAATATAATCTGACTGGTGGTGTGGAGGTGGTGACTTTGGTAGTATTCAAAGATATTTTTATTGTATCAATTAGAGGCTTTTTACAAGAATATTCTTCTTTAAAATAACTATGATAAAAAATTGTGCTAGAATCCTTAACACCATAGAGGTTAAGGAGCTTGTGTCTCCAGGGCAGAATAGGCTCTTAGAAAGGCTAGGGAGTGACAGGGAAGGTCAGCAACCTAGTCTGAGCTCGGTGACCAGTCTGTACCTCAGTGTCTTCATTGATGAAATAAATGTAGTCATCCTCCTCTGTTACCTCCCTCACAGCACTACTCTGAGGATAAATATAGAGGATAGCTTAATGGTGTTATGCAAAGGGTAAGCTGTTCATATTGTGTTATTAAATATTATAAAATATAGAGTGTTTATGGGCACATAAGGGGCTTCCCTGGGGGCTCAGATGGTAAAGAATCTGCCTGTAATGCAGGACACCTGGGTTGGATCCCCGGGTTGGTAAGATTCCCCTGGAGAAGGGAATGGCTACCCACTCCAGTATTCTTGCCTGGAGAATTCCACGGACAGAGGAGCCTGGTGGCTACACAGTCCATGAGGTCTCAAAGAGTCAGACATGACTGAGCGACTAACAAGTGCCTACTTTGGGAGTGATTTTCCCTGTCCCACAGCATCCTACATTTACATATATACAATATCTATATATAAATTTTATATATATATATATATAGCCCCATGTCTTGTGGTTTGCACTGTCTTACTTCCCCATCCAGGGATTGAAACCACACCCTTGGCAGTGAAAGTACGAAGTCCTAACCACTGGGTCACGAGGAAATTCCCAGCCTCCTATATCTTTGATGTATATATCACTAGATTAGGGAAAAATCCAAATATTGAACTACTTTGGTTGTATATTTAGCTATATCTACCAGCTCTATATTTCATGTTATATATAGCTGTTGCCTCATCTCTGGCTTATTTAGAAAATGACAGATTTATGAAGCAGACTTCTTAAATCTGACTTTATAAATTTGAGCACTGACTGCTAATTGGTTAAGAAGTGTTTATGCAGGAGGGAGTCAGCATCATGCCACATGGTCAGAACTTGAATGAGCAAGGTTACTTCTGAACACTTCTAAATGATCCTGTTCTTCCTTGCTTCAAGCAGCTGTAACTTGGTGATACTGATTAATTTATAATCATTAATTTATTTTCCTGATACTGTTATGATTTTTTTCATCCTAATCATTTTTCAGTGAACTGCGCTTCTCCCATTGCTAGTTCAGGCGGCCCCCAGTCCCCTTCAGGTTAACCACATCCTAAATAATCAGCGTGTCACTGAATCTAAAAGTAAGCTGAGAATTGAGTAAGATTCCTTCATACACATTTTCCCAGAGTGAAACGTATTCAGCCTCTATGAGAAATAAATACAACTTACAAAAATTTGTAAGTTAATTTGGCATTCTTATAAAAGAGCAATGAAATGTACAGGATCCTAGGAGACTTGTTCTTACTCAATTCTCAGCTTACTTTTAGATTCAGTGACACGCTGCTTATTTAGGATGTGGTTAACCTGAAGGGGACTGGGGGCCGCCTGAATTAGCAATGGGAGAAGCATAGTTCACTGAAAAATGATTGGAATGAAAAAAAAAATCATAACAATATCAGGAAAATGATGATTACTAATTAATCAGTATCTCCAAGATAGAGTAAAAAGAGAAGTGCCTGTATAATATATTTAAGGAAAAGGGGGAGTTCCCTGGTGGCCTAGTGGTTTGGATTCTGGGCTTTCACTGCCTTGGCCTGGGTTCAATCCCTGGTTGGGGAACTGAGATCCTGCAAGCAGTGCAGCACAACCAAAAAAAAAAAAAAAAAAAAGGAAGAGAGGAGGGGAGAGAGAGGAAAAGGAGGAATACAAATTATTAACAACGACTAAATATGGGACTAAATGTTGTACGCGTGCTTGCGCGCTCAGTTGTATCTGACTCTTTGCGACCCCATGGACTGTAGCAAGCCAGAGCCCTCTGTCCGTGGAATTTCCCAGGCAAGAATACTGGAGTGGGTTGCCATTTCCTTCTCCATAAACATAGTGTAGTATAGGCTTAACGTAATGTCAAAGTGGGTTGCAAGAGTCTATATGAATGCGCTGTAAATATTTATTTATATTTTGTCTCAAGCAGGAGTAGGTGATAGCTCTAGACAAAATTCTTTTCTACCAGAGTATATTATTTTGAAATACAGGTTAGCTACAAACATGAGAAACTGTTCTCCAATGACTAATATTATTAAACGGTAACATATTCTATAATACTATGCTAGAACTTCACTGTAACTCTCCTACTGTGTTACAGACTTTCTCATAAAGTAGATCCAAATGGGACGCCACCTGAGGATATTTATGATCATAAATGTAGGAAATAGTTTGTGACATGTTGTAACAGTTTGTAATATTATCCTGGGGGAAATAAATCCCCAGTCTGTTTTTGTCTAAGAACATGGAGCAAGAATTACTCTTCATAGTAATTATGATGAGTTAATTTTCTCTTTAAATTTTTCCTGACTACAATCAACCATGGAAAAAGAATATGAATAAAACATATACTATATAACAATAACTAGAATATCCAGTATATATTCATTAAAAAAAACAGAGTGGGAGTTGCTTAGTTTGGAAGTTTAAGAATTTGTACACAAAAAGAAATTAGGAAAAACAATTTGTTTATTCTGTCTCCTTTTTCTCAATCTATTAAAAGGATAACTTTGAACAGTTAACATTTTGTAGTATTATACTACTTCATAGTTTTAGCTAATTCACTGTGATAAGTTTATAATCTGCTTTTTTTTTTTTTTCTTTTGTGCTCAGGAAGTTCCCTGGCACAGAAAACTAAATTTGAGATCTCACTTGCCTGCTAATTATCAGCTGTCTGATCTGGGGAAAGTACTTAAGTTCTTGAACTTTCAGTTTCCTGAAGTCTAAAATGAGTATAACAATAACTCCTTGCAGAGTTGTGAACATTAAGTGACAGTGTGGCTGAAGGTATGTAAGTCAGCATTTGGCACAACATAATCATTCTATGAATGGTAGTTGTTATTAATAATTATTACAGGGGACTTCCCTGGTGATCCAGTACTTAAGAATCTGGCTTGCAGTGCAGGGCCCGCAGGTTTGATCCCTGGCTGGTGAACCAAGATCCCACATGCCATGGGGCAGCTGAGCCCACACGCTGCAACTAAGACTTGATGCAGCCAAATGTATATTTAAAATTTTTAAAAAATTGTCATTATTAAATTGATTTGTCTCTGGAAAAAGAAGACATTTCTTTTTCATAACATGTAACTGTTTTTGTATAGTATAAAATTACTGTTTTCCACAAACCATGTGGGTTGTAGCAATATGCATCCCATCTTTCACTCCTATTGAGACGGATTCCATAATCGATAATACCAGTTTTTCCAAATCCACAGTTGGGCCCTGGCTTCACAATAGGGTATCCAACTCTGCCCTTGGCCATCCACCCAGCAGCACAGACATGAAATCCTGCAAGAGAATGGAAGGATAATGGCTTAACTTGTATGTTCCCTCAGCTAAGCAAAGGTCATCTCAATCAAGATGGCCCCTCCCAACAGGGACAGGGTCTTAACTGCAGAAATCCAGTTCATATATAAGGGGGAAAACGGTTTTCTTAAAAAATAAAGTTTGAACACATATAAAAGTTCTTATAACATCTCACTTTTACTAGAAAATGACATCTTGGCAAAAAAAAAAAAAAAGATGGACTAAGAAACAATAATACCATGGATATGAAAAGAATCCAATTTCAGAGCTGGCTTCTTTTCACAAATGACCCTACTAGTGCCATGAGATAACTAAAATTATCACCAATACTGAAAAAAATCTATTCAAATGATAGTGTCTCTTTCAGGATCAATTAAGATATTGCTAATATTTTTAAAAATTTGAATAAAGATAAAAGTACTCAACATTTCAAACAAAGCCTTAGCCCTGTTTTCCTTGCTCAGCTTTGGCGGCTCTTTTAACATTTGCCAATGCCATCCAAGAACGATCTGACTGCGAGTCCCTGGTGGCTGGGAATGGCTCTGCTTTAGCCTGCATCGTTCCAGTTGCTGTGTCACACACAGCCCTGTGGGTATAGACTGAGCAGTCATCTGGGGAAGACTCTGGGCCATTTGTAAAAACACCTTCATTTTTGTCTTGGGTAATATAAAATATTTGCATGAGCTTTGCCAGGTATGTTCCTATAAGCAAAGAGATTTCTTTAATGGAGAAGATAATTCTGAATGGAGGTGGCCTTTTGGATTCTCCTGAAAGTCCAGGAGAGACAGTAGCAGCCCCCTCGCTCTCTCCCAACCCCCAGCTTTTATCATAAAGAAGCAAACAGTATTTGTTAATCACTGGGTTTTCACCAGGTGTCCTGACATCATCTTCCCAATATCTTTCATCTGGTGCTTTACAACTCTTTTCCTCATGGCTTTCAATCCTAAAGTACAAAACATTCTCCCACTTAATGTTAAAAACGAAAAGGAAAAACTTGAAAAAAAAATCACTAAATTCACTATTTCTTCTACCAAGTGAATTTCTTTGTAAGATTTAACATAGTAATATCATTTAACAGCTGAGGAAACCCACAGAGATCAAGAAAAGATAAAATGGTATAATATTAAAAATGAATAGCAATGGCTTAGAATTAATGAGTAAATTAAATGATATCAAGATGATATCTTCATTTTTTTTTGACTTTAATTTATTTGCTCGGAATGGGAAGTGACCCCAACTCAGTTGCTTATTTTAGAAAGTGTCCACCATCGAGCTCTAGGCAGAGAAAATGGGAGAAGCAGAGGTGGAGAAATAAGTCTTAATAAGAGGTTGCAGGAAAGGTGGAAAAATTTTTTTTCCAAAGGTGAAAAAGAAGAAATATTATATTCAAAGCAGTTACCAATTTTTCTGGCTGCCTCTAACTGCTTGTAGGTGGCAAGACTGCCACCTTCATATTCACACACCGCCTTCGCTTCTGCATAGGTGAGCTTGTATTTGCCGGACCGCGCTTCTCTGTGGTACACGCCTGCTGCTTGTTCTGTGAATTCACAAAATGTCATAAATGCACTGTTATCCATTCTTGTCGAACAAGGGAAATTTTGTGGCCTCATCTGGAAGATTACATCAGCTATTGTTCCTGCCAAAGGGTTCCCTGGGTCGGCTGCCTTGAGTGGCTGAGTTTTCATTGTTAGAAAGCTTTGGGAAACATTTTGAATGAGGGGAATTTTGGGGGGACACAGAGAGAAACTTAAGACTAAGTTATGTTTTTGAACTGAGAGCCTGAAATAAAGTTTTAATACAGCATTGTATTTCTGCCCTATCCAAAGGTGATAAAGTTTTAACTTGTTTTTTTGGCTTGGTTTTAAAAACTTGGGAAGGTAAACACTAGGAAAAGAAAAGGAATGAAAATTGAAAAGAAAAGCCAATGAAAATTGGCTCATAATGAAGGAGAAAAATAAGCCAAAATATCCATTTGAGGGAAATGAGTAATGCAATGTAGTTGAGAATTTAGTAAACAAATTGAAAACTGAGGAACAGTTGGAAAGAATCCAAAGGCACCAAATAGTGCATTAAAGAAAAGAAAAATAGATATAACTACAGCTGAGAAAAAGTGGGACACACCCAACTACCAGTTCCTAGGTTCTTTACCTGGTTTGTCTTTTTTTAGTTCACATTTGTTCCAGCATAGTTTAGATGGTATTAAGTCATATGTGAGCTGTGTCCTAGTAGATCACTGTTTAAATGGATTGTTTTGAGTTTGGAGTGCATTTTGCCATAGAAACAATGTGAAAAGATTCCCAGGACAATAATCATAACATAGCTCTAATAGTTCTGTGTAGACTATCAAGATTTTTGTTAAGTCTTTGTACCCTGACCTGTGTAATCAGCCACCATTAAGACCATTTCCAACAAGAATTTATATTTCCAGCCTTGCAGCAAGATATGAATCCAGCAGTATTAGAAATACTGTTCTTTACTCTCCACCCAAAGCTGAAGTTGACAATGTCAATTCAATAGGAGATGCTGCTTGGCATTTTCCCTGCTTTTCTAGACTCAAGAGATCCTGCTCTTATACCTTATACGGTAAAAGCCTATCATGCATACACAGTGGGTTAGTCAGTCTGATACTTAGAGGTCAGAAAACACAAGGAACATCAAAGTCATTCGCTCTTTTGAGTTACCTACTTTCCAAGTATCCTTCATCAGTAAAGCTTCATTAACTCAGCTTTTACCAGTTTCCAATGTAGCTGTTTTGAGAGTTTACCATGAGGTACTTCGCTAGGTTCTGGGGAATCAAGCCCTGTTCTTAAGCAACTTGGGCACTAATGGGCAAGGCAAGTACATCTATTTTGAAGTACAGGGATACTGAGGCTTTTAGTAGAGAAGAGGGACACATAGTACTTAATGATATATGTGATGGAGATGATTGTTACTTTTAAAAAGTGTTAGAATTGTATTTGTTTTCCAAAAGGTGTTTATTTGAAAAAAATTTGATTATTTTGTCTGCCCAGATTTCTCAAACTAAAATTTCCTTTATATTTTACTCCCCAAATAAAAATCTGATGTATTAGAAACAAGACAGCAAGCTAAGTCCCACATCACCAAATGAAGACTGAAGTATAGTTTCAGCTTACCCAGAAATGGAATCTTAAACCAGTCAGTCAGAAGACTCCTGATCATCACTAGTTAGATCATCTGTCTGATAGACCACTACTATCTCCTAAAGGAATGTAACTTAGCCATCAAAACCCTACTATTTTGCTAGTAAAACTTCCTTATACCTGCACCTTTCTGCCTATGAGAGTTTTGCATTTTGTACCACTCCTTGGAGCTCCTTCTGTTAAATTGGATGCTGCCGAATTCAAATGGATTGTTGCTCAGATAAACTCAAAATTTTAAGTATGTCTCAGTTTTTCTTTTAACAGAGGTTTGGAGGGGGAAAAAAGAAACAGAAAGATTAAAAAATAATTTTTAGTTTTATTCCCAGTAGTTTTTCTTAAAACTTTGGTACCTCTTGAAACTTGTCTAGTAATAAGATAGTAACTTAAATAGCAGCAATGTCTATACTATAATTTTTAATTGATTAAATGATATTAATATACCACATTGCTCCTGAAAGAGATCTAAACTTCCCATTATCTTGCCTTATGAACAAGTTGAGAACTCTTGGCATATGTACTTGAATATTTTAAGCACAGATTTATTTTAAAGTATTTCTTAATTCAGAATTTATAGTACTAAAATGGTCCTTTGATTAATGAGTCTTAATCTAAAGAGTTTCACTTTTCAGAAGAAGTAATAATTTATTAATTTTTCTAGCTGTCATTCATTAAAATTGAAAATCTGCTTAACCAATAATTTCCTTTTCCTTTTATTAATAGTAAGTGGTAACAGTAGCAGGTTGGCTCTGATTTCTGCTTCTGGTTCTGTGATAGACCAGTTGTGTGACCTTGTATAAATTACTGCCCAAATCTCAGTTTCTTCATCTATCAAATGGGAATAATGACAGTTATTTTTTGGAATATACAAACTATGAAACCTATAAGCATTGCTTCTGGATTCTAATAGGAGCTCATGATAATGTTACTTTTCCCTTCTCCTTTTTCAGATTCGTTATTTTTTGGAATATACAAACTATGAAACCTATAAGCATTGCTTCTGGATTCTAATAGGAGCTCATGATAATGTTACTTTTCCCTTCTCCTTTTTCAGATTCGAAACAATCGTTAAAAGGAATTGCTTATTTGTACATTTTTTGATTTTCCATTTAAACTAGTTGAAGTCACTTGTCCTTATGTGTCTTAAAACTTACTATCTAAGAAATTAAGAGTATACAAGAGTTAAAAATAAACCTTAGGGTCCCTTACTTCAGACTTCTCATTTTACCAGCATGGAACTGAGACCAAGAATTTTAAGTGCCTTGTTCTTGATAGTTGCTAGCAGATTCCTGCCTTATAATTCAACTCTCTTCTCCCTCTAAACAGTTTTCTAATACTACATTGATCTAACCAACTATAAACAGTTTATGCCAGGCTGACTGGTCAATAATTTGTCCCACTTTGAAGCAATATGCAATCACTCCAGGCCCCAGATGTGCAGCATACTATTAACAAATATTTGGGTTTGCGTCCCTCTACCTCCGGGACAGCACTTCTATTGTCCAGGTTTCTATTTTGGTGATATACAACATCACTTTAAAAAAAAAACCCCAAACTACGTTTTGCTTCATCATTAGAGAATTTGACAGAATTTCAGTTGATCCATTTGGGTTCAACTCTTACTAGCTTTATGATCCTCTTTTTCATTTCTGACAAATAGGTGTATGTTTCCCAAGTTCAATGGTGTGCAATGAAAATAAACAGAAAGACTTGCTCATTCCTCTAGTAAATTCCAGACCCCATCTTGGCCAAACGGATTGCACTGTTCAGCGTGAAAGTAGTTCACTGGCTCAAGCTGAAAAAAGAGGCGGTAAGGCTGTGCATTGCAAATCGAGCTTTTTAATGAAATCCGCATGGCTGTAGTTATACCAGAAAGAAATAAGCTGAAAGGGAAGATATACTACAACTCTGTGCCGCTTAGCAAGCCTAAAATCAAGACCTAGGTTAATTTTACTTTCTCTTTATTTCTTTGTTTTATATAAGGATCTGTCAATTTTCTTCTTGAGCAATTCAAAAAATTTTCACCATCAGATACAACAGTGAACATAAAGCAATAATAATCTGTATCATGAGAATGAAAACATTATTTAGAGAACTCTATGGAGCATTTGGGGTTTTCACTATTTAGTTTTTTTTTAGTCTATTGTTTATATTCTCAGTTAGGCCTGTGTCATTTCCTTACATTTAACAAAACAAAACAACAAAAGAAACTTTCCCTGTCTAACAGAAGAGGTAGTAAAGTATTTAAATGGCAAGCTCAAACAAAAGAAATCAAGTGATAGGAACACATTCAGAAATACAAGCTTTCTTCATTTTTTCTATATTACAAGATGGCTTTGTAAAACTATTTGAAAGAAAAACGTGAGTTATACTACAGGTCAGAGTACACAGAGCAGTGATTGTAAAATTATTTTATATTCTAATTTACCTGTTATAATTCTCTTATGGTTACCTGTTATGAAATCTGACTGCAAATGCATTGAAATAAGAACAAAATAATGTATTAGTAACTTTATTTTGTTAAAGACACTTTTCCCATTATACTACCACACCTGCTTTGAAAATTTTAAAGGACATATTCATATGGACTATAAATATTAACTTCTATTTTCTACTCAACAGTTCACTTTATAAAAAGCTATTCTAAAATTTTAGAAGGCAGGAACACTTAAAAAAAATGATATATACACTCCATCAACTGTTTTTCCCAAATAATTTTCTTAGAAAACATCAGCCTTAAACAGAAGAGAAAAATTTACAGCTTTGATTCACTTCTGTATGAATTCAAAGAAGTGACTTCCCCAGCAAGAAGCTCATGAGAGAAGTTTCTTACCAAGCCATATGGAGTTATGAAAAATTCCATTCTTGAATCCCCATCCGTGAGCCTCTTCCCATAGCAAGACAAATAAGTAAATTAAGATGATCATATCTCAGTCGTAGAGAAAGAATGTCCTGTCAGAGGCTGCTCGGGATAAATTCTCAGAGCAGAGGCTGAAATGTGTCTGAAACATCTGGTTTCCACATCTTTTAAATGTTTTTTTTTTTTTTTTTCAGCTGTGAGGTCAGCACGCGCCCTCCAATGGCATTTTCTGCTGTAGAGTTACACAATTAACTCACTGTCTGAGGCAAATCCTCTGACTCATTTGCATTGGCAACTCAAACTAAGGATATGGAACCATCATCTACATTTTAAAATTCGCTTACTTGGAAAGGGGATAATTTATTCTGTCTGTCACGGACACTCCTCTGTTAGGAAGTTCTTTATAACTTGGTGCAGATCAGCAGTGGTTTCAAAAAACAAAAGAAAGACACTTCAGTAAGAATTTTAAGAGAAACCCATTTGCAATAATGAGTATCTCATTTGCAATAAGTCAAATGTGGTATGGGGTTTGGGGTTAAACATTAATCTTGAACTTGACCCTGGTAGTATTATTAACACCTCAGTTTCCCCTAAACATTGTCAAGCTTGAATAGAAGGTTTGAAACCAAAAGTGTGCATAGCTGGCCAATTCTGAACTGTCTCCAGTGTTGTAGGATTTTTTTACTTTATTTTCTGTCTGCTTCTGTCTTAGGGTGGGGTTTGTTGCAGTCCTTAGATTACTGTGGTCCAAGGTAGGTAAATACATCATTTTTCAGAAAAGTAGTTCAGTTTCAGATGCTTAGGACATTCCAGCAGTTTGGGGCTTTCTTATTAGAACACAACATTTTCCAGGTCACAAATCCTTGTTATTTTGGGAGGAAGGAGGGTTGGTAGGTTGTCATAAAGTTAATTAAAACACGGTGCTAGCTTCCCTACTCTAACTTTGAAGATTATCAGAATAATAGGTACAGTTATCATAGTGAAGTCACCATGCCTTAATATACCCAAACTTTCCTCTCCTGTTGTGCAAGGTCTTTGGGTAACCTGTTCAGCAATACTCCAATGCTCTGATGCTCCCTAGCTTTTCCTGTTGATTGACAGCCATTCGGGGAGGGGCAGCTTTGACATCTCTTTCTCATTGGTCATTCTTTGCTACTTATCCTCTCTACTCCTGCTACGAAACTGCTTCCTTTTGTTCCTATTATATTCATTTCTCTCATGCTTTCTTAGTTCCTCCTTTGATATTTAATCTTTAAGATGGTCAGCTTTCTGGACTTGCTCTGATCTAAAGTTAACTTGAATCTCTTAGGCATCTTTGCATTGTACATCAAAGGCTTGCCCTGATCTCATCTGCCCTGGAAAGAGCAGTTGTAGGAGGTAGGCTGAGGTTACAGAATTTACTAGACACTCACGGAGGTTGGATAAAGCTGTCAGGATTCAAAAATCTCTATTTTGGACCCAGAGCAAATGAGAGATGAGATGATTATACACCAGCTCATCCCACAGCATTTCGAGGGTTTCAGTTTGGTGCCAAGAAGAATCTAGTCTAGACCAGGTGGGTGTGGCTATGAAGACAGGTATGGTCAGCGCGAATAGGATGAAGAGGTAGTTGGGAGGAACAGACCATGATATTTCTCTGGAAAATGGAATTATATGACTATTTTAAGCCATAGTTTAGGAAGTAAATATAACTTTACTTGGGCAAGGCAACAGCTGAACCGTCACAGCTTCTCCCATTCTTTGCCTGGTCACATTCTCTGCCCATGTGTTTTCTGCATCTCTCAAAGGTACTCAGTCCCTTCTTGTCCTTATTTATAAAAAATTATTACCAGGAAAGGGTTGAAATTAACCTTTAACTAGGCCAAATAATGAACAAGAGATACCCTTCTTTATTCATCTTATTTATCTATTCATTTTAACAAATCTCCAAGTATGACAAGGTGTACATGTTCACCTTATTTTAGCATAAACATTTAATGATTACTTTAATGGATTAACCCAATCAAGGGGGGAGGGTTTCTTTCTCCTCCTCCCATTTCCTACGGGCACTTCCCCCCATCTCTGCACAGTGTTGGGAAATCCTACATTAAGCAAAGAGGAAACACTGCCTAATCTTGTGAGTTCTGGTTTTGAGGGGGTGTTCAGTTCTATTGCGGAAGGAAAAAGGAGAATGAGGGTTTTGTGTGGAAAAGATGCTATGGGTGTGGGTGGGAATTCAGGGAGGAACCAGAGGGAGAAAGATAGAGGAGAGAAGGAGTTTTGTTTGTGAACTTAGCTTGAAAGTTGCCCAAGAAAACAAACCTTCCCTGCCCACCCCCCTCCCTCCCAGTACACACTGCTGCTGCTAAGTCGCGTCAGTCGTGTCCGACCCTGTGCCCACCAGGCTCCCTGGTCCCTGGGATTCTCCAGGCAAAAACACTGGAGTTGGTTGCCATTTCCTACCCATGATGTATTTGAGGAGTTGAGAGAAGATACATTGATGAAAGTTCCTTTCAAAGGCTAGAAGACTTTGCTAGTCCAGTGTTCAGCCTTTAGAGATAAATGTCACCTTACTTCCCTACACCTTCCATCTCTTGATTGCACTTGCCAGTCACTGACTAAAAGCCAGGCAGGACCTTTTTTTTTCTGGCAGAGGCAGGTCCCCTTTCAACCACTTTCCCAGTGTTTCAGTGCTCATGAGCCCAATCCCTTCTAGACACCTAAAGACAAGGTGGGGAGATTGTCATACTTGATTTGGGCTAAGAGTGCATTGAGCAAGCTTTAAGATTGCCTGAAGTGGCACAGTGGTATGGTGATGTCATTATTCCACAAACTTTAAAAAGAGAGACTCTAAAGAGAGACAGAATGTCAAATGTCAGAGGAAGAGAGGAGACATTTAAAACCTTTTCGATATGTTCAACCTCAGCTAACAGGGAAAAGCTATGGAGAAGTGTCAGGTGGATGCGGATCAAGCAGTAGAGAGAAGAAGAGAGGAAAAAGAAACACGTTCTAAGAAATCACGTGAATAATTATAATAATCTAAACAGAATACAAAATAGCTAGACATTGTGGGGAAACAATTGTTTGGCATATAGTATTAAAACTAAAGCATAAATTATATAATTTGTTGTTTATATCATGTATTTTGTAATCTTGGGAAGTGAAGGAAAGAGCAAGAGAAGAGAAGAAAGAGGTGGAGCTCAGTGAATTACAAAATATGTCAGTAGAGGACAAAATTAAGAACATTGGCAGTAAGGCCATGAAATTACAGTACAGGAGTTCTCCACCCATCCCAAGAGCTTCATACAGACCATGGTGTGAATAAGGGCAATAAAAGAAATAAAACTCACTTCCCTAGTGCACAATTTAAAACAATTGGAGAGAAATTCTAATGCATGGCATAGAGCAAGGTTTAAGAAACATGTGGCTTCTTAAACTCATTTATTCAATAAATAAATATTGAATAAATTTAAATTTCCACTCATTTATTCAATAAATACTTAATCTTCAAGTGGAGATACTCAGTCTTCAAGAGCTGCAAACTTTTAAAGCACCATTGAACTGAATGGAGTCTATGTAGAACGATGGGAAATATATGGAAAAGTGAAACATTTAATTATTTTATATCAAAAAGCTTTTTAGAAACGGAATATGACATTGAACAGAACAATGTGCTTTCAAGTTTATGGGAAAACAGATGTCAGAAAGAGATCTGAAACTGACATTGGACTTCCCGTAGGCATATAGTGTGACAGTAATTAGTAAAACCTGCCAAGTATTTCTTGTTCTTCACCTTCCAGCAGCACTTTGGTAGCATTGTACCCTATGGTTTGGTGAGATCATGTGACTATTTCTGGCTGGTGAGATATGAGCAGAGATTTGATGTGTTATCTCAGAGATGAGCATTTGATTGCTGATTCTCTAGAGCTCTCTTTCCCTCCGGCATGGAGGGAAATGTTTAAGATAGTGGCTGGTCTATCACTTGGATCCCTGACTGAATCTGATGTTGTGTGTGTGTGTGTTTTTAATTGCTAAGTCACATGTTGTGTCCAACTCTTTGTGACCTCATGGACTGTAGCCCGTCAGGCTCCTCTGTCCATGGGATTTCCTGGATGAGAATACTGGAGTGGGTTGTCTCTTTCTTCTCCAGGGGAATCTTCCCGACTCAGGATTGAACCCACGTCTCCTGCATTGGCAGGCGAGTTCTTTACCGCTGACCCACCAGGGAAGTTCCTGATGTTAAGTAGCGTGAATGAAATATAGACCTTTATTGTTTTATGTCATTGAGATTTGGGGGTTGTTCATTACTGTTAGCATAACTTAATCTGTCCTAGTTTATAGGAAGCATGAGTATATGTGTTGTGCTGTGCTGTGCTAAGTAACTTCAGTCGTGTCTGACTCTGTGTGACCCCATGAACTGTGGCCCGCCAGGCTCCTCTGTCCACGGGATGCTCCAGGCAAGAATACTGGAGTCGGTCGCATATCTGTATATGGGTATTCATAGCAAAGAATTACTTCAGAAGTTTGGAGATCTAGGGACATTCAGATACAAAAGTTAAAGCCAGAAGAAGAAAGAGGAAGAGGAGAACAAAAGAGAAGGAGGCAATGATTAATATACTTAATATCCTTCCTCTCCCCACCCTGCCTCCTTATAATACACAACACCCCAATTTGCGTATGATCTGTCTTCCAATTTTTTAAAAATTGGAGTATAATTGCTTTACAATGTTGTATTAGCTTTTGTTGTACAGAGAAGTGAATCAGCTATATGGATACATACATCCCCTCCCTGTGGGACCTCACTTCCACCCCCCACCTCCCACCCCCATCCCACTCCGCTGGGTCATCACAGAGCACTAAGCTGAGCTTCCTGTGTTTTACAGCAGGTTCTCACTAGCCATCTATTTCACACATGGTAGTGTATATATGTCAATCCTAATCTTCCAGTTCTTCCCAATCTCCCTCTGCCCTCATGACCACATGCCCATTCTCTATATCTCTGTCTCTATTCCTGCCCTGAAAATAGGTTCATCTGTACATTTTTCTAGATTCCATATATATGCATTAATATATGACATTTGTTTTTCTCTTTCTTACTCCCCATATGCATTCATTACCATCATACAGTTCCCTGTACCTCTGGTAAACCTTGAAAACTCTTGCTTCCTCCTCTCTACCTCTTATCTTCCCTTACTCTAGATAGAGAATAACAGAACTCACTTTTGGGGACTTAAAGATCAACTGGTTCAAATTCTACCTGTGTTGTAAATCCCTGCTACGCTGCCCTTACTTATACTGACCTGAAACTCTTTTAGTTAAATTTTGACTCATTTGTGTTATTGAAGTCCATAGAGTAAGTGTTACCTATATCTGCTGTTAGGAAAAATTACCATGATGTGTGAAGCTGGAACAAAGAACACATATTTGAAAATAAATTTAAAACATTCTCACTTGGAATTTGCCTTCTAAATACTATTTAAAATGTAGGTGCAGAAATATTAAGTTCAGAGTGATCTTATCTTGATAAAGGAGGGATATATATAAATATATATGAAATATAAAGTCCAGAAGGGTATACATACAGATGCCAAATATCTCAGCATGGTTCGGTTATAAGCATTTTATATTTTCTTCTTTTTGTTTTTAGTTTTGTATTTTGTAAATTTTTGTTCAATAAATTTGTATCATTTGTATAATGAGTGAAAAAGTTGCGATTCATATACATAGATTTTAAGACATTAACTTAATTAACATGACAATGAAATTGATAGAGAATACTAAAAAGAATCACGACTAGAACAGAATATTAAATTTTTAGAAGTTCGTAAGAAAATTAAGTATTTTGCATCTAACAAGATAAATGGGTGGTTTCGAATTAAGCATCTTTCCAAGGAAAATGAGATTAGTCATAATGGGATCAAAACTGAAGCCAAACCATTGTTCATAAATTTGTACTGAGGTCTTGTAGTATACTTGCTTGCTTTCAGATAACTTGCTATATATAAACAACCTTGACCTTTCAGTTCAGTTCAGTTCAGTTGCTCAGTCATGTCTGACTCTGCAACCCCATGAATCGCAGCACGCCAGGCCTCCCTGTCCATCACCATCTCCCGGAGTTCACTCAGACTCATGTCCATCGAGTCAGTGATGCCATCCAGCCAACTCATCCTCTGTCGTCCCCTTCTCCTCCTGCCTCCAATCCCTCCCAGCATCAGAGTCTTTTCCAGTGAGTCAACTCTTCCCATGAGGTGGCCAAAGTACTAGAGTTTCAGCTTTAGCATCATTCCTTCCAAACAACACCCAGGGCTGATCTCCTTCAGAATGGACTGGTTGGATCTCCTTGCAGTCCAAGGGACTCTCAAGATTCTTCTCCAATACCACAGTTCAAAAGCATCAATTCTTCGGCGCTCAGCCTTCTTCACAGTCCAACTCTCACATCCATACATGACCACAGGAAAAACCATAACCTTGACTAGACGGACCTTTGTTGGCAAAGTAATGTCTCTGCTTTTGAGTATGCTATCTAGGTTGGTCATAACTTTTCTTCCAAGGAGGAAGCGTCTTTTAATTTCATGGCTGCAATCACCATCGGCAGTGATTTTGGAGCCCCCCAAAATAAAGTCTGACACTGTTTCCACTGTTTCCCCATCTATTTCCCATGAAATCTTGACCTTTAGCCTACATATAAATATTTAATTTTTCACAAATGTTTCTGCTAAGTCGCTTCAGTCGTGTCCAACTCTGTGCGACCCCATGGACAGCAGCCCACCAGGTTCCCTCGTCCCTGGAATTCTCCAGGCAAGAACAGTGGAGTGGGTTGCCATTTCCTTCTCCAATGCATGAAAGTGAAAAGGGAAAGTGAAGTTGCTCAGTTGTGTCTGACTGTTTGCGACCCCATGGACTGCAGCCCACCAGGCTCCTCCACCTATGGGATTTTCCAGGCAAGAGTACTGGAGTGGGTTGCCATTGCCTTCTCCGACAAATGTTTACAGAGGGCATAGTTTATGTTAAGTATGCTGTATACTAGGTTTGGATATGAAGATTTAAAAGGTGACCTCAAAGAGTTCAAAATTTCCTTTTAAAATGTTATCAAGTAGGCTTGATTCTTCACCTGGGAGTCTGGGGAAGGGGTATAGTTAAAAGTAAAACTATGCCCATTGTCTTTGCACATCCTCTGACTCAGTGAAGGGAAAACCTACCAGGAAGATTTTTGGTCTTAGCATCTTCAGTATGAACAATGCTGGTAAGACTAGTAGCTGCTGCTTGCTGCACCAAGACTGATGGCTGCTCACTTAGTATTAGGTATACTTAGCCAGGTGAGTACACCCTTCTTCAGGGAATTACTTTATATCATCAGGGACAGTTTCCCTCTAGAATAACTTCCTCCCTCTCTGCCTTCATGTTTGGCTCAATTGCTATGGGCGAAATCTTTGTGTCTCCTTCTATTCATCTTCCCTCATAACAGGTGAGATCAGAGAAAGGTGAGGAATCAAGCACACATCCTAGGCATTCTTCTACCCCCATTACCAAGCATCACTAGTGAGAGAATTCTGAGACTTCCTTCTTTGGGGAACATTTTTTATTGAGGTATAGCCAGTATGGATATGAGAGTTGGACCATAAAGAAAGCTAAGGACCAAAGGACTGATGCTTTTGAACTGTGGTGTTGGAGAAGACTCTTGAGAGTCCCTGGGACTGCAAGGAGACCAAACCAGTCAATCCTAAAGGAAAACAGTCCTGAATATTCCTTGGAAGGACCGATGCTGAAGCTGAAGCTCCAATACTATGGCTATCTGTTATGAAGAACTGACTTATTGGAAAAGACCCTGATGCTGGGAGAGACTGAAGACAGGAGGAGAAGGGGTGACAGAGGATGAGATGGTTGGCTGGCATCACTGACTCGATGGACGTGAGTTTGAGCATGCTCCCGGAGCTGGTGATGGAGAAGGAACTCTGGCGTGCTGCAGTCTCTGGGATTGCAGAGTTGGACATGACTAAGTGACTGAACTGAAATGAACTGAACTGAACGGATAGCCAGTTAACAATGTGAACTGAATATTGTGATAGTTTCAGATGAACAGTGAAGGGACTCAGCGATACATATGCGTGTATCCATTCTCCCTCAAACCTCTCTCCCATCCAGGCTGCCACATAACATTGAGCAAAGTTACCTGTGCTACACAGTAGGTCCTTGCTGGTTATCCAGTTAAAATATAGAAGTGTGTACATGTCTGAGGCTTCCTTGTTGATTCCTCTCTTCCTCTCATCAGTGTCACACAATCCCTTTCCAAGTCTTGTTATCTCTACCTCTGAAAGAAAATGGCAGCAGAGATTGATGAGTACCAAACCAGGTTCCCTTTCTAGCTGGGCACAGTCGTAGATCACTTTTCTCTGCCTCCTTGGCAGTTAGGTGCATGGAGTATGTGATTAGTTAACACACCGTATGAGATTCTAGTTAACATAGTGTGGGTTAGCTTGATGCATAACAGTTTCAGACCAGGCCCATAAAAATCTCCCACAATTGGCCATGTATTTGCCATCTGATAACTGAACGAGGAGGACTTCCATAGTCCTGGAGGAGAGTGCAGTCAGAAGGTAGACGGAGCCTCATCCTCTATGTACCAAATAAAAGCACACCAGTCAGGAAGACCAAAGAGAATCCTACTCTGCTAAGCCACGGAGATCAGGATTTACTTGTTACCCTAACTAATATAATAGAGTTATATGGTATTTGGGGGCTTCCCTGGTGGTAGGTAAAGCAGGTCAATGCATGAGACACAGAAGATGCAGGTTCAGTCCCTGGAATGGGAAGATCCCCTGGAGGAGAAAATGGCAATCCACTCCAGTATTCTTGCCTGGAGAATCCCATGGTCAGAGGAGCCTGGTGGTCTATAGTCCATGGGGTCTCAAAGAGTCGGACACGACTGAGTGACTAAGCATGGAAGCATATTGTGTTAGATCTCCTTCTTTCTATCTTTATGTTTTCATCCTTTCTATCTCTATGTTTTCATCCTGTGACACCATAATCTCTTGCTTGGACTATTTAATAGTCTCCTGTGTCCTTCCTTTCACTCTTGCTTTCTACAAGTCTGAATGATCATTCAAAAGCATAAATCAGAACTTGTAACTCCCCTGCTTAAAAACCTAAGTTTTCCTGTGGCACAAAAATAGCCTTAATCTTTTGATTTTGGTTTCTAACCTCCCCCCTGTTCTGGGTCTTGTTCAATTCTCCAACCTCACACACTGTGCTCTAACTTGAGTATGCAAAGCTCATCCCCACCATAGAGATTTTGCAAAAAAAAGCATGCCTTTCAATTCACTTTCTTCCTTACATTCGAATCTCAACTTAATGACAACTGTCTAGGTGAGGCTTTGTTGTACAACCCGAAGCAGTCTTCTGTAGCTTTTTATTATAGGATCCTATTTTTTAAAGGTCAAGGTTTTCAAGATTTAATTTACATATGATGAGTCACCCTTTATAAGGTATACCATTCTATGAATTTTGACAAATGCACACAATTGTGTAACCACCCTAAGGAAGATGTAGAGCATCTCAAAGAGTGGATATATGTATATTTATAACTGATTACTTTGCTGTTCACTTGAAAGTAACACAGCATTGAAAATCAACTGTTTCAAATTTTTTTTCTAAAATATGTAGACCGTCTCCATTACCTCCAAAATTTCCCTTAATATCCCTACTTTAAATCCATCACAACCTAATATTCTTAATACACTTATTGCATCTAATATTTTTCTTGTTTATTTATGTATTTGTTTATATTTTGATTCATTTATTTGTTTTATTGTTTATCATCATCTGCTAGGATATATAGATCCATGAAAGCAGGGACCTTATCTCCTGGTTTACCTCTGTTTGCAGCGCTGAGAATAGTACCAGCCTCATCACAGATTCTGAACAAATATTTGTGCAAGGAAGGAAGAAAGAAAGGAAAGAGAACTTTGTGAGTCTTGCTTGACTCATGTTTTCATATGTCCACCAGGGATATGTAATAATATCCCTTTTGGAGTACCCATGAGGACTGCGGGGGATGTTGATTGACTCTAAGCGCCCCTGGCACCATGCTGGCGTTTTGTAGCCTTCAGTACAGAGAGCTCCTGTAGCGTCTGAAGTCAGTTCACAGTCTTCCTTGGCCTGTTTGGCACTTTCAGCTGGACTGGTCTTCTTTCTTCTGCTTTTGCTATTTTGTTCTGTGGTGCTGCCCTCCACGGGTCTAGGGCTTCTCTCTCACTAGTGGCATCTCTTCAGGTCAGGGTGGTCACTGACCTCCCTCAGTGGCCTCCATAGTAGCTGAAGAGAGAAGCTTCCAGATTCCTTCCTGCTCTGGCCAATAATTACACGTGTTTCTTTCACAAGACCCAGAGGGCTTTATGAGGAGCAAGATAAGGGATTCTCTGTTATCTCCTGTCTTTAAGGCTCCAGTGACTCAGCAAATCGAGGAGCTCACCTAGCTGTGAGGTTCTGGGTTCTCTCAAGGATTTACTCCCCTCTCTAAGACCTCGTCAATGCTCATCCTTGGCCCAAACCTCAAGAGAGTCAACACCCTACATATCAGCCCTGACATCCTTCTCCAAGGGATGGCTGCCCACAGCTGAAATTCATCTAGCTCCAGGTTACAATTGTCAGACTTCAAGGGAAAGTGCTTTGTCGCTATTCTGAAGCTTCCATCTCTAGGGGACTTTTATCTGCATACACTGGAGACCTTTGTTTTAATGCTGCTTAGCCAATAATCCCATGGGCCAAGGAGCCTGGCAGGCTGCAGTCTATGGGGTCGCAAAGAGTCAGACACAACTGAGCGACTTCACTTTTACTTTTCACTTTCATGCACTGGAGAAGGAAATGGCAACCCACCCCAGTGTTCTTGCCTGGAGAATCCCAGGGACAGGGGAGCCTGGTGGGCTGCCGTCCATGGGATCGCACAGAGTTGGACACGACTGAAGCAACTTAACAGCAGCAGCAGCCAATTTATGGTGGGAACAAAACTCAGAGCACAGACTTTTTGCTGTAAGTAAAGCAGATACATTAGAAAATATGCAACTTCTTACCAGGATGTTCCCTCTAACATTGTGTATAATAAGACAGAAAAATAGAAGTGACTGTGATATACATCAGCAAAGGAATGATTACATAAATGATGGTCTGGCAATATCTTGGGGTACTGGGCAGCAGTGCAAAGAATGAGAAGGAAGAATTCTGAGAACTGGTGGGAAACATTTTTCTTTTAGTGTTATTTGAGTATTTTAATAATATCGTTGGTTACTGAGTAATTAAAATAATTCAGAATTTTAAAAAAACACAAATTTATTTGATCTGCTACTATATTAGAAACCTGGGAGAAAGGTGAGGGGGCACCTTTCTAGCACCCTCATGTAGAGGATACATCCTCAGTGTAGAAACCGAGGCTGAGAGAAATTAAATTGTCTTGGTTTGTCAAAGTCATATTGATCAGAATCTGGATTAAGACCCAAGTCTGCTGAATCCTGTTCACACATCATTACTGAAGTCAATAATGTTATCATTCTTATCTCTCAGAGAAGGAATAATAAGGTGTTTCTGAAAGTCTTTTTACCTATCTAATACCCTGTCACTGCACAGGCAATGCTCCAGAGATATTGATGGTCTTAGGATCAAGGAGAGGCTGACTCATAAATCATGCTCTGGCATCCTTGAAAAGGAAGATAATGTTGCATATCATGGGCTGAAACATGGTAGCTAATTGTAATAAATACATTATCAGTTGGAGTCTTTAAACAAAGAATTATCTTTAAACAGTGTTAATATTTGGATGTGAAAATCTTGCCAGGGACGAAATGTGCCAAGCAAAGGAAGGCTCAGAAACTGAAACTGCTGATAAATTTGGAGAACAGCAAGTTCTCCAGTTTAGCAGGGAAAGGGGCATAGTAGATGGGGAAGTGATCAGAGGTGAGGCCAGAGGGAGGCCAAGTCAAGTCTTCTTTGCAAACCTAAGGAATTTGAATTAGATCCTGAAGTTATAGAGGATGCCTTTTAAGGGCCAAGAAACAATCTCCCACATGTTTCTTTCCTTAATTTTTTCAAACTTCACAACTCTTTTTCAGGAGTCCTCTAGTTCATAAACTTCTATGAATCCTTGGTCCAGTTAAATGCATTTATTTGAGAGAATTAAGGACTGCAATCTGTTTTAAAGGAAGAGACTTTTTAATTGAATGGCAAAGTGTGTTTGTGTGTGTATGTGTGTTACCATATATTTAATATTTTTGCCATTAGGTACTATTGGGAGAATAAATAAATAGAAATAAATACATACAGGAACACACACACATGTATAATATTTTTTGGCCACATCATTACTGTATGTGGGATCTTGGTTCCCTGAGCAGGGATTGAACGCATGCCCACTGCATTGGAAGCAGAGTCTTAACCACTGTCTTAACCACTGCCAAGGAAGTCTGCAAGAACAGATACATATACACAAATTTTTGAAATAATTATTTATTTACTTGTGTTTCAATAGCACTCAATGGCATATCATCGATATTTAAAAGTCTCTGTAAAGTCAGACAGAGAAAGACAAATATATGATATTGCTTATCTGCAGAACCTAAAAAATGATTATACAAATGAACTTATTTACAAAAGAATAATTTTGTAATAATAACTTACAGAAACATACTCACAGACTTAGAGAATGAACTTATGGTTGCCCGGGGGGAGGGATAAGGGGAAGGAATAGTTAGGGAGTATGGGATTGACATGTATACACACACTGCTATATTTTAAGTGGATAACCAACAAGAACCTACTGTATAGCACAGGGAACTCTGCTCAATATTACGTAACAACGAAAATAATTTAAGTCTCCTCCATAGGAACAGATTGTAGCCCTTAAATCTCTCCTATATAGACATTCCACAGCAGCCACAAAATAAAAAAAAATTAAGAGAAAAATATATTCATAGAAGGACTAAAAGTCAGGGAAAATGCCATCATTGCACAGAAATCTTGAAAAATTCCAAAGAGAAACACCCATGATTATCTAAGAAGAGGCAAATACGCAAGCATGAAGGCGCTTCTGCCGAAGATGGGACTGGCTCCAGGATTGCTCTGAACACATAACAGTGACTGTAAGGAATAGAAAGGATCTCTTCAGCAATCATTAGTATGATTAAGGAAGCATCTAGAATGGTCAACCAGGTCAACCCTGGCCCAGCAAGAGGAAGCCAGCAGAACTGTCCCCTCCTAACTGAAGCAGTGGGGGTGAGCACTCGAGTCCAAGGCAGGGCAGTATCCTGGGTGATTTTTACCCTCAGAAAGGAGCTGGTATTTCCAGAAGATAAACTACTGTAAACAGGCATCAGATTCAACTCTTTCCTGATGATAACTGATGCAGACTCTGTTGAACAGAAGCAGAATTCTCAGACAGGTAAATGTAGGATCTCAAATACACAGAAGAACTGAAAACCAAAATCATCAACCATTAAAGGAAAAATCAAAACCACGAAGGGAAACATTAAACCCAGCTAACATCTGCAGAGGCTGGATTTATAAAGAGGTAAGAGTGGATTGTAACCATGAAACAAGAACAGAATATTATGAAAGGGAATCAATGAACAATGATGGCAATGAAAAATATGATCATTGAAATGAAAACTAGATGAGCTGAATAGCGGAATGGACACAACTGAAGACTGAATAAGGCCTGGGAGATAGAGAAGAAGAATTATCTTGGAGCTTAATATTGCAAAAGGACAGAAACTTGAAAAGTATGAGAGACATTGAGAATATCTTGTAGCCCCACAGTTTTCACATTTACTTAGTTAAATCCTAAAACAATGAGATAAATATAGTCTCATAGGCTTATTGATCATTTGTATTTCTACCTCTGGAACTTCATTTTTATGTTAAGCTGAACTATTAAAACTGGTGAATTTTAAGAATTGATAGGAATAATGATTCAGACTTATCTGAGGCTACGTTTGCACAAGGTCAAGGAAACAGTTGTGTAGGGATGCTCCTTTCTAATGCACCTCATAGTTAGCATGAAAGCATGTCTGAAGTTTGGTCATCTCTGCTACCTGTAAGAATGTAGCATTCTTCAGATCAAGAGATCCCAGAATTGTGTGACTTTGTTTCTGCTGTTGTTATTCAGTAGCTAAGTCGTGCCCGACTCTTTGCAACCCCATGGACTGCAGCATGCCAGGCTCCTCTGTCCTTCACTGTCTCCAGAGTTTGCTCAGATTCATGTCCATTGCATCAGCTTAGGGAAGAAGAAATAAAAGTCAGGAATGTTAGCACTCATGATTCTACTTTATAATCATTTCAAGTATCACAAGGACATATTTACAAGTTTCATTTTCACAGTTCCCCTGGATCTGCTCAGAGTTTCAGTGTTCAGTTCAGTTCAGTTCAGTCGCTCAGTCGTGTCCGACTCCTTGCGACCCTATGAATTGCGGCACGCCAGGCCTCCCTGTCCATCACCAACTCCCGGAGTTCACTCAGACTCACATCCATCGAGTCAGTGATGTCATCTAGCCATCTCATCCTCTGTCGTCCCCTTTTCCTCCTGCCCCCAATCCCTCCCAGCATCAAAGTCTTTTCCAATGAGTCAACTCTTCACATGAGGTGGCTGAAGTACTGGAGTTTCAGCTTTAGCATCATTCCTTCCAAACAACACCCAGGGCTGATCTCCTTTAGAATGGACTGGTTGGATCTCCTTGCAGTCCAAGGGACTCTCAAGAGTCTTCTCCAACACCACAGTTCAAAAGCATCAATTCTTCGGCGCTCAGCTTTCTTCACAGTCCAACTCTCACATCCATACATGACCAATGGAAAAACCATAGCCTTCACTAGATGGATCTTTGTTGACAAAGTAATGTCTCTGCTTTTCAATATGCTATCTAGGTTGGTCATAACTTTTCTTCCAAGGAGTAAGCGTCTTTCAATTTCATGGCTGCAGTCACCATCTGCAGTGATTTTGGAGCCCCCCAAAATAAAGTTTGACACTGTTTCCACTGTTTCCCCATCTATTTCCCATGAAGTGATGGGACCAGATGCCATGATCTTCGTTTTCTGAATGTTGAGCTTTAAGCCAACTTTTTCACTCTCCTCTTTTACTTTCATCAAGAGGCTTTTTATTTCCTCTTCACTGTCTGCCATAAGAGTGGTGTCATCTGCATATCTGAGGTTATTGATATTTCTCCTGGAATCTTGATTCCAGCTTGTGCTTCTTCCAGCCCAGCATTTCTCATGATGCACTCTGCATATAAGTTATATAAGCAGGGTGATAATATACAGCCTTGACGTTTCAGTGTTGGAGGCCTGCAATTGCTTTTCACATGAACTTTGCCATTTTTTGGGTGTTGACATATGCCATTTCTAAATGTACCACATATGTCTATGTTTGCCCCTTCCTCCACTAGAAAAAAAAGTCTATTTGTAACTCAAAATTTTGTTCCCTCTCCTTTATGAAAGTTTCCTTTATCCTCCCTAGGTAGAATGAATTTCTCTCAGACTCTCTTAAGAGTTCATTCTTGTGGTAGTGTTCTCTGAATTAAAAGTGATTTCAGGACATCATTGTCACATTGGTAAGGTTTGTTGAGCAAATGAACCAACATATTCTTGAAAACAAGCCTGTTTTGGAAAAGCCCTGCCACAAACATAGCAATTATTCCATTGAATTCACCTTCAATCTGAGAAGCATAGCCATAATAATAATAATGATAATTCATAAGAGAGAGACAGTATGGTACTGAGAAGAGAACAAATTTGAAGTCAGACGAATTATCTCTGTGACCCTGAGCGTGTTTTATCTCACTGAACTTCAGTTTACTTGTCTGTAATATGTGAGTAAATAGATTGCAAGGTTCCTGTGAGAGTTCAGTGAGCTAACACATGAGAAGTACTAGGCACATAACAGGCACTCAGTAAAGGCTAATCCCTTTGGGGCTTTATATCACACTTTTCAAAGAAGTCTCTGTTGATTATTCCACCAGGGTATCACAATCCAGATAGCATTTTTAATTTTGGAAAATTAGTTATGCTACATGAATGCTAGTCACAGGATACATCGTTTGAATTAAAACATGTCTGAATTTTAAGCATTTTAAATTTTATTTACTTATTTATTTTGGCTGTCTTGGGGTCCTCATTTCTGTGTGGGCTTTTCTCTCAAGTTGTGGCAAACAGGGGCTACTCTCACGTTGTGGTGAGGGCTTCTCACTGCGGTAGCCTCTCTCGTTGTAGCGTCTGGGCTCCAGGGTGCGTGGGCCTCTGTAGTTGCAGCTACTGGACTCTGAAGCATGGGCTTCATAGCCGTGGCACACGGACTTAGTTCCTCCCATATCAGGGACTGAACCCACGTCTCCTGCGTTGGCAGATGGATTCTTCACCGCTGAGCCACCAGGGAAGTCCTGAATCTGTATTTTAAAAGGTCTCCTGAGAAAAAAAGTCTTCCACTTAAGGTGTCATTGTCTCCGTACCTCTCCCCCTCGCCACTAGATCAGGGTGGCAAAGAGAGCAGAAGTGCAAACCAAATCGGCAGTTGACAGCTCCAAATTCCCTCTCCCTCCCTCCCACTCTCCTTCTCTTCCTCCTTCTTCTCTCTCTCTCTCTCTCTCTCTCACACACAGTTTGCTTGAGGAAATAAAGAGAAGAAAGATATTCCAAGAAATAGTGTCCATTTAGGATTCTCCTGGCCACCTCATATGAAGAGTTGACTCATCGGAAAAGACCCTGATGCTGGGAGGGATTGGGGGCAGGAGGAGAAGGGGACGACAGAGGAGGAGATGGCTGGATGGCATCACGGACTCGATGGATGCGAGTCTGAGTGAACTCCGGGAGTTGGTGATGGACAGGGAGGCCTGGCGTGCTGCGATTCATAGGGTCGCAAAGAGTCGGACACAACTGAGCGACTGAACTGAACTGAACTGAGGATTCTCCAAGTGGAGTTTCCTCTCTTTCCCTGCTTGGCTTTTGTCCCTCTCATATATGTACACAGCTGGATGTGAGGAGCAGGAGAGTCCTCAGGGGCACTGTGTACTCTGACGCTGTCCTATCCCCTCTCTGCATGGGGTTTCCCAATTAAGAAGCAATGAGGAGATGGAAAAAGAGATTTTTGGCGGAAGGATATGGAAGATTACTCTAAACCCAGGGAAAGAGGAAGTGGGGAAACTCGGTGCAGACAGACGTTTGCTACTCTCTTTTCTCTTAGTTAACATCAGTTACTGCCAACTGTCTGCTGCTTTTAAAAAAATGTATCCCAAATTTTCCTCATTTCTGTCTCTCTTCTCCTGTGCTTGTGGTTGAATGGTTATAGAAGTTCATTTGTAAAAGTGGCAGACACGAATTCTTTATTAAAATTGAATTTTTCCAAAGTAATCAATAATCATAAAAAAGGTTGAGCGCCAAAGGATTGATGCTTTTGAATTGTGGTGTTGGGAGAAGACTCTTGAGAATCTCTTGGAATGCAAGGAGATCAAACCAGTCAATCCTAAAGGAAATCAGCCCTGAATATTCATTGGAGGGACTGATGTTGAAGCTTCAATACTTGGCCACCTGGTGAGAAGAACTGACTCATTGGAAAAGACTCTGAAGCTGGGAGAAATTGAAGTATGAGGAGAAGGGGATGACAGAGGATGAGATGGTTGGATGGGATCACCGACTCAATGGACATGAGTTTGAGTACACTCTGGGAGTTGGTGATGGACAGGGAAGCCTGGCATGCTGCAGTCCATGGAATCACAAAGAGTCAGACATGACTGAGCAACTGAACAACAACAAAATCAGTATATTTATTTTAAAATATGGTTATTTTATTCTTAAATATTGAGTATAATTATAAATGGTAGTGTGACACTTCAGGCTACTTGCCACTGCTTGCTCATACCCACTCCTTGCTAATCTGCCTGCTCTTTTGCTTGAAATAAGTTCCATATTAGCTTCTTAAATATTTATCTCTATCTTAGCCTTGTTGTTTTATGTTCTTCTTCTTCTTTTTTTTTTTTTTTTTTTTGCCAGATTACAGGTGTTTGGTGGTTGAGGGGTGGCGAGTACTGCAGATGAGCAATTGCTTAACTTGTTCCTACGTTATGATTTTAAAAGCAATGTCAGGAACTATCTCCCACCTCTCTAGACATATGGAAAGCCTCACTTTGATGAGTATGTTTTTCCATGCTGCTATGGTTTTTTATCAGGTCAGGTGCAGGTCAGTCAGTTGTGTCCAACTCTTTGTGACCCCATGTACTGCAGCACGCCAGGACTCCCTGTCCATCACCAACTCCCGGAGTCCACCCAAACTCATGTCCATCGAGTCAGTGATGCCATTCAACCATCTCATCCTCTGTCGTCCCCTTCTCCTCCTGCCCTCAATCTTTCCCAGCATCAGGGTCTTTTCCAATGAGTCAGCTCTTCGCATCAGGTGGCCAAAGTACTGGAGTTTCAGCTGCCACATCAGCCCTTCCAATGAACACCCAGGAGTGATCTCCTTTAGGATGGACTGGTTGGATCTCCTTGCAGTCCAAGGGACTCTCAAGAGTCTTCTCCAACACCACAGTTCAAAAGCATCAATTCTTTGGCCTCAGCTTTCTTTATAGTCCAACTCTCATATCCATACATGACTACTGGAAAAACATAGTTTTGACTAGATGGACCTTTGTTGGCAAAGTAATGTCTTTGCTTTTTAATATGCTGTCTAGGTTGGTCATAATTTTCCTTCCAAGGAGTAAGCATCTTTTAATTTCATGGCTGCAATCACCATCTGCAGTGATTTTGGAGCCCCAAAAATAAAGTCAGTCATTGTTTCCACAGTTTCCTCATCTATTTGCCATGAAGTGATGGGACTGGATTCCATGATCTTAGTTTTCTGAATGTTGAGCTTTAAGCCAACTTTTTTACTCTCCTCTTTCACTTTTACCAAGAGGCTCTTTAATTCTTCACTTTCTGCCATAAGGGTGGTGTCATCTGCATGTCTGAGGTTATTGATATTTCTCCTGGCAATTTTGATTCCAGCTGTGGTTTTTCACGGTGATGCATAATTCTGGAGGAGTGTAACTAACTTCTGAAATGTTTCTGTGTAACAGATGAATATTTATTACTTCTTCACAATCCTATCAGAATGCCCTCTCTTGTGAAATGGTCTTGCCTTCTCTTAAATAGTTAATTTCTTGACTCTTCTACTTGTCTGTTCCCATACCACATGGAACACATCTCTACTATTCATAGTATGGTGTCTTTTTCATATATGGTCTCCTCCTGTAATGGGTCTGAAGCTTTTAAGGACTTTTAATACATAATACCAGCTTGCTGTCTAGAAAAGTTTGCATTCATACATGCCACCTTCAGTATGAGTACCATTTTTCCTCCACGCCAACAAGTATTAGGTAACATAATTTTAGAAATCTTTGCTAATTTGATAGACCAAAATTGACATCTCATTATTACTCAAATTTATATCACATTGTGATAAAACATCGAACAATATGTTTTGTATAATATCAGTTATTTGCTGTTTGAACTAATCATATTTTGAGATCAATTCAATTCTATTATTTTCCTATTAAGTGCCACACCCATCCCAACCCCTTACCCCATTCTACTTAGCACATCTGGGGATGATAGTACTTATGTTGCAAAACATTGCACTATGGTGATCTGATTAAGTTCCTTCATGGGAAAATACTGTTAAAGTCATAACATTTTCCTGGAAAATAGTAGTGCTGACTTAATTCTGTGTGGTCATCTCTGCTTAGTCACACTACTTCTGAATTACACATCACTACCCGTAAGTCCAATAAAAATTTATTACAAGTGACATATCCCTAATAAATCTGGAAAAAATTTGAAAAGTTCCTGGGAGTCAAGATGAAATTTTTTTATGCTAATAAAATTTATTATATATTTTATGTGTTTGTGTTGAAGAAACTTATCAGGGAAAGAGGAAAGGAATTTAGTAAACGATTGGAAATTTTGTCAGTATTTGATTTCATGTGACTTTTCATAGTTCCCTGTTAATGATGATAATGATAGTGAACAAACAGTAAAAACAGCAATAATGGGTAAGATATATTGAGTGTTTAAAAGGTGATGATCAGGGACTTCCCTGGTGGTCTAGTGATTAAGAAGGTTTAATCCCTGGCTGGGGAACTAAGATCCCACATGGCTCAGAGCAACTAAGCCTGCATACCACAACTAGAAAGCCCGCATACCACAACTAGAAAGCCCGCGCACCACAACTAGAGAAAGCCTGCCTGCCAAAATGAAGACCCAGAGCAACCAAAAAGGAATAAATAAATAGAGATGGCCAATATTCTAAAGGCTTTATATATTGAAACAAATCTAGTCTTTATGACTTGGAGAGGGCAGTGGCACCCCACTCCAGTACTCCTGCCTGGAAAATCCCATGGATGGAGGAGCCTGGTAGGCTGCAGTCCATGCTAAGGGTCAGACACAACTGAGCGACTTCCCTTTCACTTTTCACTTTCATGCATTGGAGAAGGAAATGGCAACCCACTCCAGTGTTCTTGCCTGGAGAGTCCCAGGGACGGGGGAGCCTGGTGGGCTGCCGTCTATGGGGTCGCACAGAGTCGGATACGACTGAAGCGACTTAGCAGCAGTCTTTATGACTTACTCTCCCTGCTTTCACTTTACTTGGTCTCCTGGGAGTTGAGGTTTACAAACAACACTGTTAGAGTTCCCCATCTTTGGGGTGTCTGGTCCATGGGAACAGGCAGGAGACTGAAGGGAGGCAGAGGGAGAGAGGCTGGGGCCTTTATTTCCTGGCCTCCTTCCTGTCAGCTTGAGACAGTTGTCTGCATCCTCTCCTAAAAGATGCAACCCTTGTCTTATGACCCTCTGCATCTTAGGAATTCATTCTTCTCTTTGTGCCCTGGTGGGAATAGGCTCTGCTTGAACCTTCACAATCAGTTCCTTTGTTCAGCCTTCTCCATTATCCTCCTGGAGGGCACCCTCTTCCTGACTGATATGCTTGATTGATAATTTATAGATTTCTCAGTTAGAAATTACCTTCTTCAGAATTATAATGACATTGCTTCTGAGATTTTGGTTCCTAAAGTGTCTGTCTCCCCAAGCCCAGAATCTTGTTAAATCTTCTCTTTTTCTCTGGTACTATGAAGTTTCACAAAGTTGTGTCTTCTTTGAGAGACTTTTCCCATCATTGTCTTGGACAATGGGCTCTTAGAATCTGGAATTTGCACCATTGAACACTGGGAGTTTTTCTTGATTATTTTGTTGTCTTCTTCTGTGTTTCTCAAGTTCTTTCTTTCTAGTATTTCATATTACTATATAGTAGATGTTAGAAATTCCTTTCTTACCCTCTAGTTTTCCTGATCTTTTCCTCTGTTTCATACTTGTCTTTTTTGTTTACTCTTTGAGAGATGTACCTAACTTTACCTTCCAACACTTCTATTGAAATTTTCATTTTTGCCATCATTCCTTCCCTGCCCCCCATCATTCTTATTTTCCTGGAATTAATCATTTTAAAAGTTGATATTTACATTTCGTGGATATACTATCCTTTTTAACTATGTGAGGATATTGGTTTGTTAGATTCTGAATTTTGTTCTCTCTGCTTAGTCTCCATTTCCTGCACATTCCTTTCATTCGTATATTTTCATCACTGTTTTTCGTATTGCATACTTTCTCAATTCCTGGTAGATTAATCTTGTTGGCCATGATCTTCATTTTAGGGTGACTTGGCTGAGCTGTGTTTTTGTGAAACATAGCTTAGGTCTGAGCTTTTGCTGCTGCTACTGCTAAGTCACTTCAGTCGTGTCCAACTCTGTGTGACCCCATAGACGGCAGCCCACCAGGCTCTACCGTCCCTGAGATTCTCCAGGCAAGAACACTGGAGTGGGTTGCCATTTCCCTTCTCCAATGTATGAAAGTGAAAAGTGAAAGTAACGTTGCTCAGTCGTGTCCAACTCTTTGCGACCCCATGGACTGCAGCCCACCAGGCTCATCCGTCCATGGGATTTTCCAGGCAAGAGTACTGGAGTGGGTTGCCATTGCCTTCTCCTAGGTCTGAGCTTTTAGACTGGTCCTATTCCCCAGATGGCTTCCCAGGTGGTACAGTGATAAAGAATCTGCCTGCTGATGTTGGAGACGCAGTTTTGCTCCCTGGGTCAGAATGACCCCTCTGGAGGAGGAAATGGCAACCCACTCCAGTAATCTTGCCTAGGAAATCCCATGGACAGAGGAGCTTGGCAGGCTACAGTCTGTGGGATCACAAAAGAGTCAGACACAACTGAACAACTAAAACCCAGCAGTTCCCCAGATAAGAATCTTCTGATGATTTACTTTGGAGAGACAGTCTGGCTGCCCTACCTAAGAGCCAAGTAGGGAAAGAAGCCCGGGCTTCATCATTCATTATGAAAATATCCACTTAATCACTCTGGTTTAAGTACATCATGTCTCCTCTCTATTGTAATTGATTTTTTTCCTATCTAGACATCTTCTACTTTGCCCTCTTCAAAGGGGAAAAAAATGCAAAAACCAAAAGGAGCTTGAGTCTCCTACAGGAGGAGAATGGTGGTTAAGTTGATCAGCATTGGGTACAGATCTGGGAGTTATGATGATTCCTCTACACTCTTTCAACTAGTTCTCACTATTTTACCACTTATGCAAGGATATGGCACTATCAGTTTTTTAGCATTTTTTTTCTATACAGTGTAATTGTTGCTTCTCAGCTTCCCTCACTATTAAGACAGGATTTAGTTCCTTGTTTTGCTAAGGTAGTTGTACTCTCACATCTGCTTTCTAGCATCCAAAATCTTCATATTAGATAAGGATCTTTGAAAATATATCCATTTAGGGAATTTCCAGACAGTCCAGTGATTACGACTCTGTGCTTTCATTGCCGAGGGCAGGGGTTGAATTCCTAGTCTGGGAACTAAGATCCCCACAAGTCGAGAGGTGGGGCCAAAATTTTAAAATAAATAAAATATAAAAGACATTTAGTGTCTTTTAGTGGGCTTTGGGGGCTTTCCTGGTGGCTCAGTTGGTAAAGAATCCACCTGCAATGCAGAAGACCAGGGTTCAATCCCTGGGTTGGGTAGATTCCCCTGGAGGAGGGCATGTCAATCTACTCCAGTATTCTCACCTGGAGAATCCCCATGGAAAGAGGAGCCTGACAGGCTGTAGTCCACGGGGTCACGAAGAGTTGGACATGACTGAGCAACTAAGCACAGCACACAGTGGGCTTTTGGGAGGGAGAGAATAGTAATGCATCTGTTAAATCCACCATATTTACCTATTTAAACCTAATTATAACTTTCTATAGCTGAAGAAAAGAGATCCATAATAGTCTGTTGTTTGCCATCTATATACTTTAGAGCACTTTCTTCTCCAATAATTGGCTGTTTATTGATTGCAAATGAAACAAGACCACTTTACACTTCATAATTATTGACACTGGGAAGATATATAATTCTTATATGAAAATCAGTGATCCTGTAAAAAGCAGGGTAATTCAACAACTGTGCTCTGAGGTTATTGTGAAAATACCATTGGTTGTTGTTCAGTCACTAAGTTATGTCTGAATCTTTGTAACCCCATGGACTGCAGCATGCCAGGCTCCTCAGTTCTCCACTATCTCCTGGAGCTTGCTCAAATTCATGTCCATTGAGTCGGTGATACTATCTAACCACCTCATCCTCTGCCCTCCTTCTCCTTTTGCCCTTACTCTTTCCCAGCATTGGGGTCTTTTCCAATGAGTCAGCTCTTCGCTTAAAGCGGCCAAAATATTGGGGCTTGATAATACTATCTTAACAACTTAATATTAATAATAGTCCACAATTTTGCCTTTAGCCATGGCCACCATGAAACTGTATTTATTTTGTTCTAGCACTCTCATCGTCTATCTTTTGAGATATCTCCCAATACGTGTGTTTTCCGTGGGAGATAGTAACCATCTTGGTCTCGACAGATTTAGGGGACATATAGCTTTGGATCTCCCTATTGGACACTGTCCTACACTTTGTCCTGCAAGGTTGTGAAGTCAGGTTTATTACAGAGGCAGAGGCCTTGTCCTCTGAGTGACCATTGTCAGGGTTTCTGTTGCTCAGCATGGTCGTGCAGTCTACTCTGAGATTATTCTCATTTCTCAAGTGGGGCCATCTGGATTCTCATCAATTCGGTCAGCTCTGATGACCTTATAATAAATTTCTTTTTTGCTTAAGATAGCCAGCTCTTTCAATCACTTTCAGACAAAAGCTTTGACTAATAAACATGGCAACCAAAAGAAGGCTACCTACCAGTGCCACTGGAGGCTGCTGGCAGTTGGCATGGATAGGCACAAATCCAACAGGTCTTCAGAAAATAAATGAAAATTCTTACCCCATCAGGAATAGATGGCCAGTATACCCTGCCTACAGAAAAAATGGTCGACTTTCTACACTGCTGGTTACAGTCTAAGAGTAGATCAGTGCTCACTTCTGTGCCTCTGAAATCCCATGTTTTTTAATGAGAGCCAAAGAAAATGACTCATTAATGAGCACCAGATTTGCCTTTGTCTAAAATGCCAAGGGAGTTGTTTGGTAATATTTGGGATCAATCCCTGAAAAAATAGCATAAATCTAAAGAGTCTTAATAAATTAAGTGGGAAACAAAGTCAGTATTGGTCGACCAGCATTATATTAGTCCTATGAGTGGCATTTTAGTCACTAACAGGTGGTTTAGTCTGACTCTTGAGACCCCATGGACTGTAGCCTACCAGGCTCCTCTGTCCATGGGATTTTCCAGGTAAGAATACTGGAGGGGGATGCCATTTCCTTCTCCAGGGATCTCCCTGGGTTGGGAAGACCCAGGGATTGAACCGAGTCTCCTGCATTACCGGCAGATTCTCTACTATTAAGTCACCAGGGAAGCCCAATATTACTCCTATACATTCAGTTAAATAGGTTCAATTTGACTTATGATAAGAGTTACTTGAGGTTGCAAAGTGAAAGTGAAAATGAAGTCGCTCAGTCATGTCCGACTCTTTTCGACCTCCTGGACTGTAGCCTACAAGGCTCCTCCGTCCATGGAATTTTCCAGGCAAGAGTACTGGAGTAGGTTGCCATTCCCCTTCTTCTCAGGGGATTTTCCTGACCCAGGGATCGAACTCAGGTCTCCTGAATTGCAGGCAGACACTTTACCACCTGAGACACCTGGGAAGCCCTCCCATACATAGTGTATCTGTTATCCCTACGTATCTTTACACACATTTGTAGATCTGCATTTTTACATACTTGTAGCCTTATTAAACATGTTACTCTGTGACATGTTTTCATTTATCCAATACACCTTAGAGATGTTTTCATTTAAATACTTAAATGTCCTTCATTGTTTTTAATGCCTACAGAGTGTTAAAAAATATGGCTAAGAAGAGTTGACTTATTGGAAAAGACTCTGCTGCTGGGAGGGATTGAGGGCAGGAGGAGAAGGGGACGACCCAGGATGAGATGGCTGGATGGCATCACTGACTCGATGGACGTGAGTCTGAGTGAACTCTGGGAGTTGGTGATGGACAGGGAGGCCTGGCGTGGTGTGATTCATGGGGTCGCAAAGAGTCAGACACGACTGAGCGACTGAACTGAACTGAAACACAATTAACTTGGTGAGTCCCACAGTCATGAACTTAAGCTGTTTCCGTTTTTCTCTGCTAAGAACGGCTAACTTGGACACGCTGAGTTTTACTTTTTTTAAAAAGTATTTATTTATTTGGGTCTTTGGGCCTTAGCTGTGGCACATATGCTCTTTTAGCTGTGGGATGTGGGATCTAGATCCCTGACCAGGGATCAAACCCCAGCCCCTGCACGGGGAGTGCAGAGTGTTAACCGTGAGAGCATTATGCAAGTCCCTATATTTCTGTACGTGTTTATGTTTTCTGTAAAATAACTATTTCCAGAAATAGCTGCTGCTGCTGCTAAGTCGCTTCAGTCGTCTCCAACTCTGTGCAACCCCGTGGACGGCAGCCCGTCAGGCTCTGTGCATATTTAGCATTTTGAAAGATCCTGCCCCCTCAAAGATCTCCTATGACTTTAATTTGTGTTTCTATGCTTTTAATGAGTTTATGAGATATCCTTATTAGATATTCATTCGTTTTTGTGAAATTGCCTGTTTATACTATTTTGTGCACTTTCCTGTTGAGTTGGTTTTCTCTTTCTTGTTAATTTGATTGAATAACATATTTATAGTAAACCACCCATGCATGCATGTTCATGTTAGGCACTAGAAGTCTATAAACAAATGGCCATTTCACCTCCTTACCCCCATTAATTGAAGCAATATAAAAACTTAATGGCTTACTCAACTATAATGCCAAAGAGTCAATCAGTGCCAGCCATAGGCATTAATCCAACTTGTACTATATGTCTCAAAATAATTTAAAAAGACAAATGTATGACTCAAATAGTATTCTCTAGATAGCTCTTTTAGGCTTCCTAGGTGGTGCTAGTGGTAAAGAAACTGCCTGTCAATGCACGAGACATGAGACTCAAGTTCAATCCCTGGGTCAAGAGGATTCCTGGGAGGAGGGCAAGGCAATCTACTCCAGTATTCTTGCCTGGAGAATCCCATGGGCAGAAGAGCCTGGAGAGCTACGGTTCATAGCGTCACAAAGAGTCGGACACTACTGAAGGAACTTAGCATGCATGCAGATAGCTCTTTTAAATTATATACATTTAATTAATTTAAAATTAGGGTATTTGTACACCTCAGTAAGTTTCCTAGTTAAGTTTATTCTAAAATTTATATGGAAAAATGTTGTCATTGTTATTTAGTGACCCCACAGACTAGCCTGCCAGGCTCCTCTGTCCACAGGATTTCCCAGGCAAGAATAATGGAGTGGGTTGCCATTTCCTTCTCCAGGGGATCTTCCCCACCCTGGGATCGAACCCAGGTCTCTTACATTGGCAGGTGGATTCTTTACCACTGAGCCACCTAGGAAGCATATGGAAAGATACAGGTCCTAAAATAGCTAAAACAACCTTGAAGAAGATGCATAAAGTGAGAGGAATCACACTACCTCATATAATTTGCCCACCAAGTAGCTCTAGTGATCAAGAGAATGTGGCACTGGCTGAAGGGTAGACACATAGATAAATAAAACAGATAGAGAAATAAACTCAAATATGTCCAAGTAATTTTTGATAAGCATGAAATGCTAAGTCAGTGCAGGGAAACTAGGAATAGACTTTTGTTACTGAACCAGGTTTATTTTGCCTGAAATACGACAAGGTTTGCAGCAAAGAGAGGGTTTATTTGCAAGACAGACCAAGGAAGGAGACAGGAGAACAAATCCCAAATCTGCCTCCCTGAAGGTAAGCGGCTTAGGGCATTTATGGGATAAAGGTGGCTCAGTGGTAAAGAATCCACCTGCCAATGCAAGAGACCCGGGTTTGATCCCAGGGTGGGGAAGATCCCCTGGAGAAGGAAATGGCAACCCACTCCAGTATTCTTGCCTGGGAAAGGCGAACAGTGGACCCTGGTAGGTTACAGCCCATAAGGTTGCAAAGAGTCAGACATGACTGAGCATGCACAGTGGTTCACACTGGGATAAAAAATAAAGCAACAGGGCAGTTGGAGGCATGGAGAGCATGGAGAAAGGTGTTGGGGAAAGTGCAATAAAAATGGTTCTGCACAGGCTTGACTGAGTTACATGACTCTGTGTGTCCCAAAGGTCACTAAGTGGTCACTCTTGAGGGCCCAATTGAAGGGTTGGTGACCTCATCCAGCTTTCAGCAGCTCAGCTGGAACTACACACAGCTGACTCTTTGCTTAGCTCAAGCTAAATGAAGATGACTCCAAGTTTGTAGAAAAATTGCTCAGGCAACATCATATTGTTTAGGCTATGTGCAGCTTGGAGGACCAAGTCTTTTGTAGCCACAACTAAAACGACATTGATTAGTGAATGCAGGTTAGAGGGGAAACGGATTTAACTAATGATTACTCACCAAAGGGCTTCCCAGGTGGCGAAAGTGGTAAAGAACCCAGCTGCTAATGTAGGAGATGTAAGTGATGCAGGTTTGATCCCTGGGTTGGGAAGATCCCCTGGAGGAGGGCATGGCAAGCCACTCCAGTATTCTTGCCTGGAGAATCCCATGAACAGAGGAGCTTGGCAGGCTACAGTCCATAGGGTCACAAAGAGCTGGACCCAACTGAAGTGACTTAGCATGCACACATGCATATCCCCCAAATGGTGCTACAGCAACTGAATATCTGTAGGCGAAAAAATCAAACAAGACTTCAACCTCACATTTTATTAAAAATTAGCTCAAATGGATTATGTGCTCAAAGTAAAATGTAAAACCAAAACTTTTAGAGGAAAAAAGAAAAAGGAGAAGATCTTCAGAATCTGACTAGGCAGAGACTTCAGGATCAAAGGACTAGGTGTTAGATTGGACCCCAAAACACTATCTGTTAAAAGTAAATGCTAATGAATTGTCCCTCATCAAAATGAAAAAACATTTTTTTTCTTTACTCTAGGAAAGATTCTGTTAACAAAATGAAAAGACAAGCTACAAACTGGGAGAAAACTTTGAAATTCATATATCTGAGAAAGGACTAGTATCTAAAATAAAGAACATTCAAAACCAAAATAGTTCAATTGGAAAGTGGGCAAACATATAAATAGAATGTATAACTCACTGAAGAAAGTAGATAGCTGGCAAATAAGCACATTTAGATATTCAACATCACTAGCCATCAGAAAATACAAAATTAGAATATCATGATGCATCTATCAGAATGGCTAAAATTAAAGAAACTGACACCACCAATGCTGATGAGAATGCATAGAAAATGGAACACTCATACATTGCTGGTAGGAATAAAAATGATAAGCACATTCTAAAAAACAGATTGGTAGGATTTTACAAAATTAAACATGCAAGGACAACCGTCAGAATGGAAGAAAATATTTGCAAAATCTGATAAAGATCTAGTATCCAAAATATATAAAGAACTCTTACAACTCATCAATAAAAAGACAATGCAATATAAAAAATAATAAAAGGATCTGAACAGGCATTTCTCCAAAGAAGATATACAAATGGCCAATAAGCACATGAAAAGATGCTCAGTATCACTGGTGATCAGAGAAATACAAATCAAAGCTACAATGAGATACCACTTCATACCCTACTAGCATGGCTATAATTAAAAAGTCAACTAAAAATTTTTTTGGGGGGTGCTGCACCACACAGCTTGCAAGATCTTAGTTCCCCAACCAGGGACTGAACCTGGGCCCTCAGCAAGTGAGAGTGCAGAGTCCTAACCACTGGACCATCAGTGAGTGAAAGTTGCTCAGTTGTGTCCGACTCTTTGCCACTCCATGGACTGTGAAGTCCACGAAATTCTCCAGGCCAGAATACTGGAGTGGGGTAGCCATTCCCTTCTCTGGGGAATCTTCCCAAGCCAGGAATCGAACCGGGGTCTCCCACACTGTGAGTGCTTTCTTTACCAGCTGAGCCACCAGGGAAGCCCAAGAATGCTGGAGTGGATAGCTTATCTCTTCTCCAGCAGATGTTCCCAACCTAAGAGTTGAACTGGGGCCTCCTGCATTGCAGGTGAATTCTTTACCAGCTGGGCTACCAGGGAAGCTCTTGGACCACAAGGGAATTCCCTACATTTAATTTAAAATTTTTATCAGAGTTTGCAAAGTCAGTTCTGTAAGACAAAATACAGCAACCTCTTGTCTGACCTCTCTTTAATCTGCCCCACCCATTTAATTTCTACTTTGTGTCAATTATTTAAGATTCTTTCAGTAGTTTCTTTAGGTATTTATACCCCTGCATTTCTGTTATAATATGCTATAGTACTATTTCTTAATTTTTAACTTTAAGTTATTATCCACTGGTTTTCTACTATGAAAAATAAAGATTTAGGTCTCTTATCTCCTTATCATCTCCACACTTTGCCACCCTCATCCTCCCAACATAGTTGAAGTATAAACATGTATTTAAGTGCTTATACTACTATGACTATGCATATTCGTAAATGGCTCTCTTTAGCTCAGTCAGGTAAGTATACTATGATTAAATAGGCATTCCTGTATAAGATGGATATTTTCTCTGAAGATACTATCTCTGAGGGTAATACTTGCCTTTTTCCCCGTTTGTTCAGTTTTCTCTGCCTGTATTGCTATTTCAGCTCTAAACCTCCTGCAGAATTATACGGCAGCTTTCCATGTAGGCAAACATGTTCATGAAGCTATCTGTTCAGATTTGCTTGGAGATCTCTCTAGGGTCCTTTGCAGAGGAGGAGGGTGTATTTCTTGGCTGTGCAGGGTAGTGAGGAGATCTAGTGGTTGAACTGCTTTTATGCTCTTGTTTACAGCTTCATCTGCTTCCCCTGTTGTGGGAAGCCAATGTGTGGCTCTAATTTCTGGGCTTTAAAGGATTTGGTGACTTAATCCACATGCTTCGTGGTATTCTCTGGCCTCCCTCTTACTGCACATTTCATTTCTTCTTCCTCTAGTCTGCTAAGTTATGCTGTCTGTTTTGTTGATGTCTCTTAGCAGCTATTATCTCCTCTCCCACCCTCTCTATGCTTGTAAATTTTTGAGGTTTTTCTTTTAAGAATTTTTCTACCATGATTCCAGTGAGATTTTGGGGTAATGAAAATGAGGGTCAAGAGGTGTTTTTGCTTTGCCATATTGGAATGGCAGTCCAAACTTCTTGCATTCTAATATAAATACAAAAGGTAATTATTTCCCAACGGTCAAACTTATGGAGCATCAGAAGAAACTGTGATCCCTTCTAATTGTCCTCCACTAATTTTTGGCCAATCAAATACAAAGAACTGATGAACACTAGTTCTGGTACCTGGCATATGGACATTGACAACATATATGAAAGAGGCACCCTAGAGATGGCAGATCAACAGTGTAAAAACTCTGAATCCTTGACCTGTGATGCTGTCACACCCTTGTGCTTGCAAAGTTTTGTGGGAGAGAAATTAACTTCTATTTTATGCAAACTTCTCTTACTGCTTTTTATTTATTTGGTTGGTTGGTTTACAGTCACTAAACCAGTACCTTACATAATGAACAGTAATATTTTTTAATGAAATCAAGATATGAGAACAATCATGAAGAGGAAGGTTGAAAAAGAGAGGAAGAAAGGAAAGAGAAATATTAAGAATAAGCTTTTCCTCTGAGTGATTTTATACTTCATTAAAATAAAACAACACTCCTTTAAAACTTAGAAAGTAAAATTTCTTATTCTGCTTTTGGAAATCTTTCGAAAAAGATCTTCTGTGCACCATGAAACTTTGAGTTTTTTCTTTTATATGAAAATGTTGGAGAAAAAGTAACATTATGTTCTACTTGGTAGTTGACTAATCTTAGGTTTATTTTTATTATTAGTGAAAAATGGAACTCTTTCCTCCATTCCTGTATTCTAGTCAGACATGATATCATGCAAGCTGGTTGCATTAAAATAGTTTTTCTCTGGTGATTCAGAATCTTTCTCATTTCTTGCACCACCATGTCTAAGTTCTTGGGTTGGAAGAAGATGATGTTAGACTGATATGTTTTATTGAACATTGATTAAAAGAGTTCACAATGTTGACAACTTTTGTTTTTAAGAACTAGGCCTAGATTACTTTTTAAAGACTTTTTTTTTTACATTTTTTCTTTATTATTCTTTTAGTAGAGGTATAATTTACATAAAATGTACAGACTTTAGATGGTTTGTTCAATGAGTTTTGATTAAATAAGATATAGAACACTTCCAGCTCTCAGAACTTTTCCTGCTGCTCCTTTCCAGACAATACCTTCAAACAGCCCGAGGTAAGCATTGTTCTAATTTCTGTCATCACAGATAAGTTTCACCTATTTGGGACTGTCGTTTAAATGGAATCATATAGCGTATTTTCTTTTCCAGTTACTTCCTTAGGATATGTTAGATGTATTATTGTTCTAATGACTTGGTGCCTGAATGGATGCAAGGAACCCATGAAATAACTTCAGCATTCACAGGTTGGAAAATGTGGTTCTGAATAAGGTTGGCAGCTAGGTTCTTTGTTTTCTCAAAGTGTTCCTGGTCATGCTGTTCTTGTGCTTTAGTGCAAAACCTGAGCCAAGAATTCTGGCAGCAAGTGCAAAGAAAGATGTGCTAAGGAGTGCAACGCTGCTTGAAAGCAATCTTTCCGGCCAAGTTAGGGGAGATTTGTCTCCATAGCCAATCATTGTCAATGTAATTAGGTTACCAGTTTATTTTAAAAGGATATAAGTCAGAAATAGCCAGATGATAGAGATACATAAGACAAAGTTTGTGAGAAGGTGTAAGGAACTTCCAAGCTCTTCCCAGGGTTCCATTTTCCCTGAAGCTCCACGTTTACCAACTCAGATACTCCTTAGAAAATTCTTGACCACTGTCTCCTCACATGCTTCTTTTTCCCATTCTTTCTCCCTTCTTTATGGGGACCCAGTACCTATAATATATGTTAGATCATTTGTTGCTACGACTCTTGGATTCACTGTTCCATTTTGTTTTCTCTCTTTTCTTTCTATGTTTTCACCTGTATTTGAGTTGATCTTTCCTCTGCTCTGTGCAGACTTCTGTTGAGCTTGTCAAACTGATATTTCTTATTTTTTGTTTCAGATATTTACAATGAGTTCTTTTTGATAGGTTCCATCTCTAAAGAAATTATCCATTATTCGTGCAGATTATCTATCTGTCCACCAAATCGCTGAACATTTTCACACGGTTACCTTAAAGTTCCTGTCTCTGGTCTATAGCTTCAACTTGAGGTTTGCTCTCTTGACTACATCCTCTCTTAAAATTAGGTCACATCTTGCTTCTTCATGTGTCTTACAAATAAATTTTCATTGTATGCCAAAGATTTTGAGTGGAGATTTCAGTTGAGACTGAGGTGAACAAATTGCTTCCTCTCTTAGGCTGCTAGTCTAGTTGACTGCGTCAGTCTAGTCTATGACTTTCTCCTTCTCTCTCTTGTCTGCTAGTAATGAAAGCAGCTGTGAGCCTCATCTCTTCTAGAATGGGCTTATTACTTTCTAGAATTTAATTAACCTAAGGGAGGTTTTTTTGGGGGGGTGTTCTTAGTTCTCTGATATATATATATATATATATATATATATATATATATATAAATTGACATGTAATTGACATACATTGTATTCATTTCAGGTGCTATGATTTTTTTTTTTTAACTATGGTTTTGTAGCTAATACCTTGTTCTCACCAGTAGAGTAGAAGCAAGTGTCTCTCAAGACTTTGTAAATTTTAATTTGAAATAGAAATTTCTGGTTTTTTTTTCTTAATCTGTTTGTGGAAATACAGGCAAATGTGGACTTACATAGCTCAAGAATCAGTTTTTCTCTCCATCAAAAGATCAGAAAATAATGTGAAAGACTTTAAAGTGAGCAAAAGTTTACTGGTAGCATTTTCAATGGAAAATTAAGTATTGTATATTGTGCTCTTTACTTGTACCATAGCTTTGTCTAGCTCAATGAAATTATGAGCCATGCCATGTGGGGCCACCCAAGATGGACGGGTCATGGTGGAGAGTTCTGACAAAAGTGGTCCACTGGAGAAGGGAAGGCAAACCACTTCAGTATTCTTGCCTTGAGAACCCCATGAACAGTATGAAAAAGCAAAAAGATATGACACAGAGAGATGAACTCCCCAGGTCAGTAGGTGCCCAATATGCTACTGGAGATCAGTGGAGAAATAACTCCAGAAAGAATGAAGAGATGGAGCCAAAGCAAAAACAGCTCTCAGTTGTGGATGTGACGGGTGATGGAAGTCAAGTCCAATACTGTAAAGAACAATACATCATAGGAACCTGGAATGATAGGTCCGTGAATCAAGGCAAATTGGAAGTGGTCAAACAGGAGATGGCAAAAGTGAACATTGACATTTTAGGAATCAATGAACTGAAATGGACTGGAATGGTGAATTTAATTCAGATGACCATTATATCTACTACTGTGAACAAGAATCCCTTAGAAGAAATGGAGTAGCCATCATAGTCAACAAAAGAGTCTGAAATGCAATACTTGGATGCAATCTCAAAAACGACAGAATGATCTCTGTTCGTTTCCAAGGCAAACCATTCAATATCATGGTAATCCAAGTCTATGCCCTGACCAATAATGCTGAAGAAGCTGAAATCAAATGATTCTATGAAGATCTACAAAATCTTCTAGAACTAACACCCAAAAAAGATGTCCTTTTCATTACAGGAAACTGGAATGCAAAGGTAGGAAGTCAAGAGCTACCTGGAGTAACAGGCACATTTGGCTTTGGAGTACAAAATGAAGCAGGTCAAAGGCTAACAGAGTTTTGCCAAGAGAACACACTGGTCATAGCAAACACCCTCTTCCAACAACACAAGAGAAGACTCTACACATGGACATCACCAGATGGTCAATACCGAAATCGGATTGATTATATTGTTTGCAGCCAAAGATGGAGAAGTTCTATACAGTCAGCAAAAACAAGACCAAGAGCTGACTGTGTTCAGATCAAGAACTCCATATTGCCAAATTCAGACTTAAATTAAAGAAAGTGGGAAAAACCACTAGACCATTCATGTATGACCTAAATCAAACCCCTTATATTGTACAGTGGAAGTGACAAATAGATTCTAGGGATTAGATATGATAGACAGAGTGCTTGAAGAACTATGGACGAAGGTTCATGACACTGTACAGGAGGCAGGGATCAAGACCGTACCCAAGAAAAAGAAATGCAAAAAGGCAAAATGCTTGTCTGAGCATTAAAAATAGCTGAGAAAAGAAGAAAGGCTAAAGAGAATGGAGAAAAGGAAAGACATACCCATTTGAATGCAGAGTTCCAAAGAAGAGCAAGGAGAGATAAGAAAGCCTTCCTCAGTGATCAATGCAAAGATATAGAGGAAAACTACAGAATAGGAAAGACTAGAGATCTCTTCAAGAAAATTAGAGATACCAAGGAAACATTTCATGCAAAGATGAGCATAATAAAGGACAGAAATGGTATGGACCTAAACAGAAGGAGAAGATATTAAGAAGAGGTGGCAAGAATACACAGAAGAACTATACAAAAATGCTCTTCATGACCCAGATAACCATGATGGTGTGATCACTCACCTAGAACCAGACATCCTGGAATGTGAAGTCAAATGGGCCTTAGGAAGCATCACTACAAACAAAGCTAGTGGAGGTGATGGAATTCCAGTTGAGCTATTTCAAATCCTAAAAGATGATGCTGGTGAAAGTGCTGCACTCAATATGCCAGCAAATTTGGAAAATTCAGCAGTGGCCACAGGACTGGAAAAGGTCAATTTTCATTCCAATCCCAAATAAAGGCAATGCCAAAGAATGTTCAAACTACTACACAGTTAGATTCATCTCACATGCTAGCAAATTAATGCTCAAAATTCTCCAAACCAGGCTTCAACAATACGTGAACTCTGAACTTCTAAATGTTCAAGGTGGTTTTAGAAAAGGCAGAGGAACCAGAGATCAAATTGCCAACATCTGCTGGATCATTGAAAAAGCAAGAGGGTTTCCAGAAAAACATCTACTTCTGCTTTATTGACTACAACAAAGCCTTTGACTGTGTGGATCATGACAAACTGGAAAATTCTGAAAGAGATGGGAATACCAGATAACCTGACCTGCCTCCTGAGAAATCTGTATGCAGGTCAAGAAGCAACAGTTAGAATTGGACATGGAACAACAGACTGATTCCAAATCGGGAAAGGAGTACATCAAGGCTGTATGTTGTCACCCTGCTTATTTAACTTATATGCAGAGTATATCATGCAAAATGCTGGGCTGGATGAAGCACAAAGTGGAATCAAGATTGTTGGGAGAAATATCAATAACCTCAGATATGCAGATGACACCAACCTTATGGCAGGAAGCAAAGAACTAAAGAGCCTCTTGATGAAAGTGAAAGAGGAGAGTGAAAAATTCGGCTTAAAACTCAACATTCAGAAAACTAAGATCATGGCATCTGGCCCCATCACTTCATGGCAACAGTGACAGACTTTATTCTGGGGGGCTCCAAAATCACTGCAGATGGTGACTGCAGCCATGAAATTAAAAGATGCTTACTCTTTGGAAGAAAAGCTATGACCAACCTAAATAGCAAGTTACTTTGCCAACAAAGGTCTATCTAGTCAAGGCTGTGGTTTTTTCAGTAGTCATGTATGGACATGAGAGTTCGACTATAAAAAATGCTGAGCGACAAGAAATTGATGCTTTTGAACTGTGGTGTTGGAGAACTCTTGAGAGTCTCTTGGACTGCAAGGAGATCCAACCAGTCCATCCTAAAGGAAATCAATTGTGAATATTCATTGGAAGGAGTGATGCTGAAGCTGAAACTCCAACCCTTTGGCCACCTGATACGAAGAGCTGACTCATTTGGAAAGATCCTGATGCTGGGAAAGATTGAGGGCAGGTGGAGAAAGGGATGACAGAAGGTGAGATGGTTGGATGACATCACCAACTCAATGGATATGAATTTGAGTAGGCTCTGGGAATTGGTGATGGACAGGGAAGACTGCTGTGCTGCAGTCCATGGGTTCTCAAAGAGTTGGACACGACTGAGTGACTGAACTGAGTGCAAAAATGATTCTCTACTCTAACGGACTTTATAGATATTCTTGTCTTTCATTATCTGTGAGCTATTTCACAACCTTGTAAATTAAATAAAGCTGACAGTAATGTAACTTGTTCTCATCCATACAGATGTAAAGTTGTCCAATGGAGATACAATTATTGTCCTGTGGATATTGGTCAGTTTCGTGTCTATTAGTTAATTAATTTCAGCATTCCTGATGCTCTATATTTTGTGGGATCTCAGTTCCCCGACCAGGGATGGAACCCGGGCCCGTGGCAGTTAAAGCACCAAGGCCTAACCACTGGACTGCCAGGGAACTCCCTATTTGTTTTTCCTTTTTTAGCATTTTACTGCATTCCTAATTAATTAATGAGTTACAATGAAATATGTGTTTATTTTATATTTTATTGAGAACTACGACTGCATCCTTTATAAAAATTACTTTTTGACAAGAGTCACTTTTCTCTAGAAATGTTGCATGAAATCTTGTATTCTCTCTGCGGCTCCAAGTTACATGTGAACCATGACTCGGTTTGCGGCCATTTTCTGGGCTTTTTGGGCACAGACTTTCAATAACATGCTGTTTGCTCTTGCTCTGATTAAGCATCAGGTAAGCGTGTGATAAGCCTCAGTTCCACTTAGAGCTCTTTTCCTTTATTTGCTATAACATCACACTTAAGGTTGTCAAATGTTTTTACACTTTACTGAAGGATTTGATAGATAGCAGATATCTGTTAGGGCTTCCCTTATAGCTCAGTCAGTAAAGAATTTGGCTGCAATGTAGGAGACCCAGGTTCGATTCATAGGTCAGTAGAGCCCCTGGAGAAGGAAATGGCAACCCACTCCAGCATTCTTGCCTGGAGAATCCCATGGACAGAGGAGCCTGGCAGGCTAAAGTGCAAGGGGTTGCAAGAGTCTGACACAACTTCACGACTAAAGAGAGAAAGATATCTGTTATTTGTGACTAACTGGAATTTTTGAACATATTCTTCTTCAGAAGAAGAAGCTGCTGCAGCCAGCTTCTCAATCATGACAGATGCAGCAATGGTGTATTTTACATAGGGGTGAATGAGTGGGATAGGTTATTATACTAATGACCTTCAGTGAGTCATGTCTCTCCGTTTCTATGTCCCTGTGTAAGATGACCTTGCATTCACTTCCTCAGGAAATGAGTCTCTTTCTTCATTGTCTAGGACCTAGTTAGCCTTGATCGTCATGCTGTGAAGACATCCAGATTAGCCTAGTGGAGGATGTGGGATTGCGTAGAGGAAAAACAAAGCTCCCCTGTCAGCAGACAGCATGATGTTCTCAGAAATGTGGTGAGGTCTTGGACTTTCCAGGCCAGCCTAGCTTCTGCTTGGAAAGAGTCACATGACCAGCAGCTCACAGTTCAGGTGAGACCAGCAAAATCATCCAGCATGCCAAACAGTGAAATTATAAGAAATGATAGATTATTAGGGATTCCCTGATGGCTCAGGAGGTAAAGAGTCTGCCTGCAATGCGGGAGGCCCGAGTTCAATCCCTGGGTCTGGGAGGTCCCCTGGAGAAGGAAATGGCACCTCACACCAGTATTCTTGCCTGTAAAATCTCATGGACAGAGGAGCCTGGTGGGCTACAGTCCATAGGATTGCAAAGAGTCGGACTTGACTGAGCAATTACACTTTCTTTCTTTCAATAAATTATTGTTGTTTCAAACAATAATTGGGTGGCATAGAGTGTTTTGCTCTATGTATAGAGCAATAGACAACTGAAACAGGAGTTGGGCTGTTCTTACAACAAAACCTTAAAATACTGGTTTGGGAATTAGGCAGTAGGCTGAGGCTAACGAGGTGGCAGGGAAACTATCAGTGGAGGCTGGAAGGCTTCAAAAAGGGCAACTGATATAAGGTAGCTGCTGCTGCTGCTGCTGCTAAGTCGCTTCAGTCGTGTCCGACTCTGCGTGACCCCAGAGACGGCAGCCCACCAGGTAGCAGTGGAAAAATTAGTGACACGGTCAACTTCTTCCTAGTAAACCGGAGATGGCTGATGACAACACTGAAGGTGCCAAATGGCTCCTTTTAGCTTGGGATAAAAAGGTGTCATAAAATAAAGAGGAACTAAAAAAGGAACCATTTTATTTGCAAGCAGAATGCAGAGGAAATGTGCACAGCCTGAAACTTGCTCACAAGTGCCACACATCCAGTATTTCCTATCTGAATTTATCGTCCTCTTTCTAAGCCTACCCGTATATTGGTAAAGGTATCAGTAACATCGGATGCCCAAGCTGGAAACTGGGACTGACTTTAGACTGCCTTTTTTTATTCATGTATCCGTTCATTTATTGCGAACTTAGATACTTTGTGCCAGCGGATATAATTGTGTCTATCAATCCTGCATCCTCACAGACCTCATAACCTGAAAAGCTCTAATTGGTCCCCAAGTTCCACTACTTCTGCCCCCTAAATATGCCTGAGATCTGTCCTTCCCTCTCCATTCTCTCAGCCCCTACTTTAGTCCAGTTGTCATCCTCTGACTGTTCTGTGTTCTGACACATTTCTGCCTTCTATTAATTTGTTACTCGGATACAAGAGTAGTCTTTTTACTTGCAAGTCAGAGAGTATCCTCCCTTTCTTAAAATCCTCCAGAATAAAGTTTAAACTCTACAGTTTGATAGTAACCTCTATTTCCACCCTGCCCAAAGGTGCCATTCTTTTTCTCAACTCTCTGTCCTGTGTTTCTTCTCTCTGAAACACATTTGGTGAATTCATTCTTCAAGATGATTGGATCTCCCTGGTGGTCCAGTGGTTAAGGATCTGCCTTCCAATGCCAGGGGTACGGGTTCAATCCCTGGCAAGGGAACTAAGATTCCCACCTTCTACAGGGCAACTAAGCCTCATGCCTCAACTAGAATGCTGTGGAACCCGGGCTCTGCAACTAGAGAAAGCTCACTCACCACATCGAAGAGCCCACATGCCCAATCATTCTATGCACATTTTTAATATAGCACTTAGGACATGATCTTATAAATCTTTTCTTGGTTATATTCCCCAGTTTTGAGTATAGGAATTCTAAGTATACAAGAAGGTATATTTGTCTTTGTTTTCTGAAATACTACCTGGTATATAACTGATTCAATAAATTGTTTCTGAGTAAGTGAGTGAATGAATGAGACTGTGTAATGGGTATAATATCAAGCTCACCAAATCTACAAACATTTTCTCTTACACATTTAGCAACTTTATTCAGCACTTACTTGTTTCACGTCTACTTTGTGCCAGACATCAATCCCAGAACAGTAATGAATAAGACGTAAAAAATTACTGCTTTTGTGGAACTTATATTCTAGAGACAGTGACAGATTAATAAAGCAATAAATAAATAAATGAGAAAATTACCGGATAATGATAAATGCTTTGCAGAAATAAAGTAAGGTGATATGATGAGAAAGACTAGGAAGCTTCCAGAAAAGAAAGTCAGGAAAGGCCTCTCTGGGGAGGTGAAGTTAAAGCTTAGATCTGAATGAGGTGAAGAAAGCATCAGGCAAAGATCAATGGCCAAGTGTGCCAGAGAGACTGAAAGGCTGGAAAATACGCTCTGGGGCAATTATGAACTTGGCCTCTACGCCAGGGACAGAAAGGAGACCACGGTGATGGAACTGAGTGACAGGGGAAAAGCAGGCAATGACCAGTACTATGTGGTTATGGAAGTCACTTCAGCAGTGTAGGCTAGTCTACATGCAGGAGGAAGCTATTGGTTGTTAAGCAGGAGATGTCCTTGGTGGTGCTAGTGGTAAAGAACCTACTTGCCAATGCAGGAGACGTAAGAGATGCTGACCCCATTGCTAGCTTAGGAAGATCCCCTGGAGGAGGGCATGACAACCTATGCCAGTATTCTTGCCTGGAGAATCCCATGGACAGAGGAGCCTGGCAGGCTACAGTTCATAGGATTGCAGAGTCGGACAGAGGCAACTCAGCAAACATGCAAGCCATGATTTAATCTACGCTTTAGCAATATCCCTTTGGAATCTCTTCGGAAAATAACTCATGGTGGGTTAAGAAGGAAAACAGGAAGTCATGTAAGGAGGACCTGCAGATGTCCAGAGAGAGAAATGGGATGGTGTCATGGATAGTGGTAGTAGCTCTAAAGAAGGGGAAGAGGTGTGCTGACTTGGGAATATTTTGGTTTGGAGGTTTGCTCCTGAATTTGATGAACAGATGAGAGGATAAGAGCTTTCAAGTGTAATTTGATTGACTCTAAGTCTTTTACTCACCTTTGTTACTAGTTCTTTCTTATATTCATCACGAGAAGAAAGGGTGTAGAAGGACATTCAAAGATCTTGCTTATGGCTATTGAACAGAAAGTCAAGGTAGAGTAGAGTGTGTCCTTGGAGACAGGGCATCCCTGGAAAGACTGAGTCTTTCCTTGAGGAAGAGAGTGCCCAGGTTACAAATATTTAATAATTTTCCCTCTCTGTCTGACTTACAGACAGTGAAGGAGAAATGTCATATGACATCCCTTATTGTGGAATCTAACAAAGAAATGATACAAGCAAGCTTACTTGCAGAACAGAGACTCACAGACATAGAAAATGAACATCATGGTTGCAGGAGGGAAGGCATAGGTAGGGCCTTTGGCAAGGTCATGTATACACTGCTATATTTAAAATGGATAATTAACAAAGACCTATTGTATAGCACATGGAACTCTGCTCAATGTTATGTGACAGCCTGGATAGGAGGAAGTTTGGGGGAGAATGGATACATGTATATGTTTGGCTGAGTCCCTTTATTGTTCCCCTGAAGCTATCACAATATTGTTAATCAGCTGTACCCCAATACAAAATGTTTGTGGTATTAAAAAAATTAAATTAAAAAAACATAAATATTTAATAAGTCCAGGCCAAAGCTCACCAGAACAGATCAGTCGGGGGTACATGGGATCTGCCCACACCAGTGATATCAGAAGTTGAAGATGCCAACACGGAAAGAGCTCCCGGGCTTTTCCTGTAGGTAACTGTGAGCTGTGCAGAGACAATGGGATGTGGTAAACCAAAGTTTTTTCTCTTTTTTTTAGCATTTATTTGGCTGCACCAGGTCTTAGTTGGGACACAGGAGATCTTCAATTTTTGTTGCCGCGTGTGGAACTTTAGTTGCAACATGAGAACTCTTAGCTGCAGCATGTGGGATCTAGTTCCCTGACCAGGAATTGAACCTAGGCTCCCTGCATTGGGAGTGAGGAATGTTAGCCACTGGACCACTAGAGAAGCCCCTAACCAAAGTATTTCTGAAAACACCTTCGAAGACAGCATCAGGTTGCCTACCGGAGCACTTTTCTAGCCAAATAGGATAAGTGTGAGTGCCTTGAGAGCAAGGATTGTGTCTTAGTCATCTTTGAATTCCTACTCAAGGCTTAACACCAGGTGTGACATAAGATAAACTCTAAGGTTCAACATGTATTGAATAAAGGAGTGGGGTGGAGAAGCAAGCAAAGAGAAAAATGACAATTGTTTCAGATAATGCCCAGTCCTTTGTATTGTGTTATCTTCAACATCAAATTTATGTGTTATGGTTTAGTTTTGATCCTATGAATACTAATCTCTCTGTCCTTGGAAACAGAAGGCCAACACCAATTCCTTCACTCCATTTGTTTGATTACACTCAATTCTCCCAAGTGCATTTCAAAGTTAATTCATGTTTTTTGTTGTGTTGCAAATATTGTATCATTATATAACTAGTCACCACTTCAATTCTTTTCACTTACATGAATAAACACACTTTATAGATACTTTCTTCTTCTTTATTGAAAAAATAATAAACCTCAGTTGAATAAAAATTACAAGATACAAATAAACAAAGGTAGAAAATAAAGAGCACCCATGACTTTACTGGCACAGAAACTATATATTTCTGTGGGGACTTTTTACACAGACACACATTTGGGAGGGGACAAAAATGGGATCACTATAGACAATGTTTTGTAATTGGATTTTAATATTCTTTTAAGATAAAATTAATAAGTAAGAAAAACTTGACTTTTAGTTTAGAGTGTGCTTATTTCTTTTTTGTCCTGAAAGCAGTTATTTTGTAAGAATAGTCTGTGAGCCCAACTTAAAAAAAAATGAGTGAAAGATCACCTGAGCAGGATGCCAGCCCTACTGAAGGAACGATTGTGTAGAGAGGATTCAAGCATCTGGCTAACAGTTGGACCACGTGACCTCTGAATTCTCCAACTCTGAGATTCTGTGAATGAAGAGAGGAGACAGGAATTTCTAAGGCTAACCAGACTGCAGTGGCTGAAGGAACTAGTGTAAGGGAGTTCTGGGAAATTAGATTGGAAAGTCAGATCTCAACTTGGTTGCGTTTATATCTTGGATCCAAAGCTGGGAACATAGTGTGTGTGGAAGCTTGTGGGAGTGAGTTTGTATGAGAGTGCCAAGGTCAGGAGTCATTTTCTCCCTCCTCTTCTTCCTCCTTCCTCTTTTGTCTTCTCTTCCGTTTTCACCGTATGATCAAGTTCTTTCAACATTCTGGGTCTCCTCTTTCTTGAATTCCCGTATGAGAAATAACTAGCTCACTTCCCAGATACATGAGAAATTTAACGCCAGATATACAAATCAGTCTTCTTTTTACCCCATCGATCTGGAAACGGTAAAATAGTGATTGATTTTACTCACATCATATACAAAACTAACATGCAAATAGGACTACAATTTTTAATTGTGGTAAATAGAATTTTGTTGTTGTTTAGTTGCTAAGTCACGTCCGACTCTTCGCAACTTCATGGACTGTAGCCCACCAGGCTCCTCTGTCTGTGGGATTTCCCAGGCAAGAATACTGGAGTGGATTGCCATTTCCTTCTCCAGGGGTTCTTCGCAACCCGGGGATGAAGCCCACATCCTGCTTTGGCAGGTGGATTCTTTACCATTGAGCCACCAGGGAAGCCCAGGTGGAATTTTCCAGTAACCATTTTAAGCTTGCATTTCAGTGGCACCAAGTACATTCACACTGTTGTGTAATGATCATCCATCTCCAGGCCTTTTTATCATCCCAAACTGAAATGCTATATCAAATCCTCCATTTCTCCCATCCCCCAGCATCTGGGAACCATGGTTATACTTTCTGTCTCTATAAATTTGACTCTTCTCAGTACCTCATATAAACATTGAATCATAACAATATTTATCCATTTTTGACTAGCTTATTTCACCTCAAATAATGTCTTCAAGGTTCAGCCATGTTGTAGCTTATGTCAGAATTTACTTCCTGTTTAAAATGATAACTCCATTGTACATATTTACTGCATTTTATTTGTCCATTCATCCTACCAAACATTTTCTAACAGTAATCCTATAACCCATAGTTAAGGCCTTTTACTACTATTTCACTTGCAAGTTTCCCAACATTTCCAGATTTTGGCAGCCTAAAATTCTTTGAGTTGTTTTTTATTCTCAGATGTAGCTGCTGTTCTCACAGGGAGCAGGCCATCTTAGAGCCAGGGTTGTGGTGTAAATAGGCAAAGGGTGTGGTCAAGGCCATGAGTTGATTCCTACTACCTTATTCAACAAGTATTCCCAGGTTGCTTCTGTGCACAAGGCAGCCCCTTAGTCACTCTTCTGATAATGGCCAGATGGCCGCTTGGTGGAGAGAATGGACAAGAGTGCTAAAACAGTAGGCTTAACGCTCCTTCAACCCTGTGTGCAATACCCAAGACAGATTGCTGGAGAGAAGTTGCGTGTTTCACTCATTGCACAGGGATTGCCGTAAGTCAAGAAACAGCAGAAGACAGTCAAGCAACTGTGCTTCCCCTTCTCCCCACCATGCCGTCCTTCTCACCACGACTCCTTGCTTCTTGTAGCTTGGTTTCGAGAGCATGTTGAATTAGCTGCACAAGAGCAGGGGAATTACTTCTCCTGACGCGCATGCCCTCGACCGCCCGAGAGTCCCTTGATCGCACAGTCATCACAGTGTTTGCGCTATACAGAATGACATAGAGAGAATTCATTTTCTCCTTTTCAGGCACTTCCATATCCCATCACAGTTGTCAAAGTGGATGAAAACTAGGGCTGCACCGAGTCACAGCCTGTTTTATTGCGTACCCTCTCTTCGACATGTGTCCAGAGCATGATGTAATTTCTCCAAAGAGTTCTTGGAAAATATCTACTACTTTTTTGTGTCTCTCAGTAATATTACTTTGGTCTTTGGCCAGAAAAGCCAAAGATTCGCTCTAATTTTTTTTTGGTTGTTGTTGTCTAAGTGTAGTTGATTTACAATGTTGTGATAATTTCTGCCATACAGCAAAGTGACTTAGTTACACATGTATAAACATTCTTTTTTATTTTCCATTATGGTTTATCACAGGATATTGAGTACAGTTCCCTATGCTACATGGTAGGACTTTGTTGTTCTCAATTCTATATATAATAGTTTACATCTGCTAATTCCAAACTCCCACTCTATCCGTTCTGCACCCCCTCTCCCCTTTGGCAACCACAAACCTGTTTTCTCTGTCTGTGAATCAGTTTCTGTTTCATAGTTAAGTCCATCTTTTATATTTTAGATTCTGCATATAAATGTATTGTATGGTATTTGTCTTCCTCTTTCTGATTTACTTCACTTAGTATGATCATCTTTAGTGCCATCCATATTGCTGCAAATGGCATTGTTTCTTTTTTTTATGGCTGAGAAGTATTCCATTGTATATATATATACCACATCATCTTTATCCATTCATCTGTTGATGGACATCTTGTGTGTGTGTCTCTGTGTGTGTGTGAATTAAAACTTATTTTTATTTTAATTTTTTTAGTTGGTCCTAATATTGTTATCTAATTAATTTTTTAACCTGGAGTATAGTTGATATATAATGTTGTGCTAGTTTCTGCTATACAGCACAGTGAGTCAGTTATACATACACCTATATCCACTCTTTCTAAGATTCTATTCCCATGTAAGTTATTACAGAGTATTGAATAGAGTTCCCTATGCTATTCAGTATGTTATTAATGATCGACTCTCTACATAGTGGTGTGTATATGGGCTTCCCAGGTGGCACTGGCAGCAAAGAATCCACCTGTCAATGCAGGAAATGCAAGAGACACAGTTTTAACCCCTGGGTCGGGTAGATCCCCTGGAATAGGAAATGGCAACCTGCTCTAGTATTCTTGCCTGGAAAATTCTATGGAGAGGAGCCTGGTGGGCTACAGTCCATGAGGCTGCAAAGAGTTGAACATGACTGAGAGAGAGAGAGTGTGTGTGTATATCAATCTCAATCTCTCAGTTAATCCCTTCTGATTGGCTCTAATTTTAATCGGCATTTACTGCCTTGTTTTTCCACATTATTATCTTCTGGGGTTCTCTTCATTATCCACATCTATTGATAATGTGTTCATACTACTAGCGAGCTCCAAAAACAATCCAAAGATTAATATTCATAGTATATAGATTTTCTACTTTTTTCAAGAAGTAAAGGAAATCAGTGTAAAATATGAGGAAGTATAATTTTTCTAGACTTTCATGTCTCTACCATAGCAGGGAGCTCCCTTATAAATAAGTGCTCTTCTTACAGCAAGAAAGAAATTTATTACAAGAGGCCAGTTAACTACCTTAGGGAGCTAATGGAAGTCCCATCTCTTTGAGTCATGGCGCGTAACTCGGTGGGAGTCAATTCCGTACAGAGTTCTAGTGACGATGATCTCACTGTTTTATACTTCACATCTATGTTTTAGTTTATGTGCCAAGTTTGCTTTCCCTGCTGAACAAAATTCTGTCTGAGACAAAGTTGATCTTGCCTTTTCCTATGTTCCTTTTCTCCATAGTTAGATATACTTTGGCCAGTGGTACCTGTTAATGAATCCAACCAAAGATGGTCCCACTCCAGATTGTTACTGGCATTTGTTATCTGACATCTACGAGTATAGCTGGCAACGTGTGCACTTTAGCTGAAACCATAGTCAGCAGGACCACATTCCCGGGGAGACTGGACCATTACGGCAAGCATGTGGGTCCTGCTGCTCTTCTGCCTTCCAGGTAGAGGCAAGGAGATCGGCACTGAGATACTGTGATCCTAGCGCTGACCTAGGATGAGCTTGCCTAAATATTTTTCACTGGCTTACCAAGGGAGCATCCAAGTTAAGTCTTTAGTAGTTGTAGGGCCTTGCTGTGGCCTGAGCCACTTGTCCTGCTCCAAGATGCTTCAAAACCTTATTCAAAATAGTACCGATGAACCTATTTTCAGGGAAGGAATGGAGATGCAGACAGAGAACAGTCGTGTGGACACGGTGGAGGAAGGAGAGGGTGGGACGAATTGAGAGCATGGCCTTGGCATGTATAGCACTACCATGTGTGAAACAGCCAGCTGGTGGAGAGCTGCTGTGCGACACAGGGAGCCCAGGCTGGTGCTCTGTGACGACCTAGAGGGGTGCAAGTGGGGAGGGAGGCTTTCAGGGAGGGGACACATCTATATATAAATGACTATGGCTGATTCATGTTGATATACGGCAGAAACCAACACATCATTGTAAAGCAATTATCCTCCAAATGGAAAAAAAGGTTTGGATCCCTGGTGAAACCCTACTGGACTCAAGTTTACCAGGAGATTTGGGTAGGAACAGGGTTGATGGGCTTCACTGTTTATAAAACCAAGAATGCTAACAAAAGAAATCGAGCTTTGAAAGCTTCAGGTCCGAGGCCTGCTCATAGTCATCATTAACCAGCCTTACTTGGAGTGCACATTGGGTGAAACACGGTCTGGCTGTAAATGCAAGCAATTTCTGTAAGACAGGAATATGAAACATTTGTACCCCTGTATAAGGGCTGTTTCGTTATAAATATACTTATAAGTACAAAACCAAAACAAAATCCAGTTAATTCTTTAGATTTATGTTCTGGTTCTATAACATTCCTTTTAAATCACAGACGTTAACCTAGATTCTATGGACTCCCAGGAATCTCTGAATGACTTTAGGGGATATAGGAGACACCCGAAACTGTATGTACAATTTTGTGTGAGTATTTCTGAGAAGAAAGTGTCTAGCTCTTCTCAGAGTCTCAAAGATGTTGGTAACTCCCTCACTTCATAAATGAGGTCGTTTGAAATGACCATATTATGGTGTATATAGTTCCCAGTTTCTCATTCGGTCAATTTTCATTAATAAATAAAGGATAAGTGATTGCCTAAAAAAGGCAAAGAAATACTTGACATTTAGGAAGAAACAGAGTTACAGTGTAACTCCTGTTTTGGAAAAGATTACCCTCAAAAAGACAATTAACAATTCAAGGCTATGAATTATGATTACCTATTAAGTGGTATGGGTGGTGGTGATTTAGTCACTAAGGCATGTCTGATTCTTGCAACCCCATGGACTGTAGCCTGCCAGGCTCCTCTGTCCATGGGATTCTCCAGTGGTATGGGTAAAACATGCTAAAATAATTTAGAGGGGGTGGGATCATTGCCTCTGGGGTTGTTGCACTGGGGTTGTTCAGCCACTGTGCCCTGGGTGTTTTCGTCTCAGATGTTAAATAATGAAATGTTTGTGTCATTGGTTGCAGTCTCCCCGCAAGCCCACTCGAGTGCCGCTACTGCCCTGGCCATATCTCCACCAGGAATTCCCAACAATTTCCCTCTTCCCTCCACCTTCTAGAATCTAGTTAACTGTAGGATTGATGCCTGGCCTGGAAAGATCTTCTAGACACCATTCCAGCCTCCTGGCTAGAGCTTTTCTGGGGGTTCAGTGTCCATTCTGACCAGCTATTGATATCTTACATATCACTACCTTTAAGGTATGATATGTGTTTGTTAGAAGTTCATGTGTACCATCGTATGACTGAAATAATTGAAAGGAAAAGGAAAACATCTCAGGAAGGGGAAATGGTGAAAGAAACAAAACCAGTTGGTTGATAAGACTATTCTGGAATTGGAGGATAGCTGACTAATTTGGTTGGATTCAAAGAAGAATGAATGAACAGTAAAGTTGAAAAGATGATCTGTAGCCAGCTTGATGACGAAACAGTTTGGGCCTGGGAGCATGGGACGGAGGCTGGGTCTTGCACGCTGGAGTATGGGCTGTATATATTAGATGTCACTTGCAAATGCTTAAGGTGTGGAATGGCATGATGACAGCAGAACTTGTAAAAGAATAATCTGGCAGGGGTGTGTAGGATGAAAGGGTGAAGGAATCATTAGCGAATAAATTCTAGATGTAAATTAGCCGTTATGAAAATTCCCCTCCCTTTTGGATTTCCCTCCCACCGCTCCCATCCCACCCATCTAGGTCATCACAGAGCCCCCTATGCTATACAGCAGGTTCCCGCTAGCTAGCTATTTTACCATGGTCGTGTGCATATGTCAATCCCAATCTCCCGGTGCATCCCACCCTCCACTTCCCCACTGTGTCTGCATGTCTGTTCTCAGCATCTGCATAACACAAGAGGGTGTGAAGAAAAAGAGACAATGGCTATGGCACAGAATGAAACTGGGTGGAATATCTGAAGTGAAGTCTTAAGAAACTTGGACCATCTGGTCACAGTGTCCCTAGGAGAGGGCAGCTGAGGTCAGTGGCCACAGAAAGAAGCCAGTAAAGAAGAGCATGGAAAACTGTATCGCTGCTTGGGGTATCATCAGGGTAGTAGGACAGTGTGTGTGTGTGTGTGTGTGTGAGTTGTGTCTGACTCTTTGTGACTGCCATGGACTGTAGCCTGCCAGGCTTCTCTGTCCATGGGATTCTCCAGGCAAGAATACTGGAGTGGGTTGCCACTTCCTTCTCTAGGGCATCTTTTTGACCCAGGGATTAAACTGGGTTCTCCTGCTATGCAGGCAGGTTTTTTATCATCTGAGCCACCAGGGACCCAGTAGAATAGAGACTAGAGCTCACATACACACAAAAAACCACTCAACAATTACTTATCTGTCTTATGTAAAGTTCGTAAGGTAACATGAAAAAATAGTTGGGAGAAACAGTGAGAATATGAATGAATCCTGAACTTGTTATTCGACTTGTTCTTACTTCTTCTATGTAATTCTAGACCAGCAAGCAAGCAAATCTTGGCTGTCCAGAGTTCCTCCCCAGCAGGCATTGCACATTTCTGGAACACCAGGAGAAGTACAATGAACAACCACTGTGGTTAGTCATTGCCTTGGTGACCCCATGAGATCCTAAATTTTATTTAAATTTTCTAGTTATTTCTCCCATCTACAATCACCTCTCATTTTACGATTACCTCCTATTTCACAATTACCTCTGAAAATCAACTCAAAATCCAATATTAATAATATTATTTTTACATTTACCATTCAAAAAGCATTTTTATGTACATTAGCTCACCAAACACCCTATAATTGTTACGTAGAAGTTATTGTCTTAATTTTAAATTTGAGGAAACTAAGAAACAAAACCTTAGAAAATTCAAGGAAACGTGATCAGAACTCACATTTTTTTGAGCACCTATTTTGTGTCAGATCCATCACATATGCCCAGATTCACAGAACTGGTAAGGGTCAGAGCAGAGACTATGCCTAGTCCTCTTGGAGATTTTAAAGTGGGGCAATTTCCACGACAAGCCAATCTACCAGTTGTTGTTCATCCACCTGAGAAAGCTTCGCTTTGAGTATTGGCACCAAAATTAGAGTTCTTATTCTTCAAATGATTGAAAAACAGCTGAGGTCAACCTCCCAAAGGCAATAATGTTTCTATGCCATTTCATAATGTCACCAAGCAGATCTGAAGGACACTTCTTTGTTTCGTTTTCATTGGAGATGAAGATGTTTTTCCTCTATAATTTCTCTGGAGGAGTTCAAGCATTTAAAGGGATGAATTACCTCTGGCTTTATGTGTCCAACATCATCAGACTGCCCCATGCAGATATTTTGTTATTAAAATGAGCTCTGTGTGTGAAGTCATTCTATCTTTTTACAGTGAACACCAGGGCAAACTATTTAGAATAAATTGAAATGAGTAACTTAATGAAATAGAAAAGAATAGTCCTTTCAGGATCCCTGAATACACTAGTCCTGTTCTTTTTTTCTGGCTTCTCCTTACTTCTTCTTTCCACTTTTGCATCATTTTGACCCATTCACCCTCATGGCTTATTCCTTCCTTTCCATTTCAGAGTAGCTGTAATGGCGGCCTAACTGCACACAAGGAGACTCTGTCCTCTGAAATAGATGGCATGAAAGACAGGAACTGCTGTTGTCCTGTCTACCATGGACACCAGGAAATTTCTTGCCTTCTACCAGTGAACCTAGGCCAATGGGCTGGCAGACAGGAAAAGGTCTGTGCTCCCTGACTGAGCCACTGGAGTGCCCCTTCCACCCCTTCTTTACTCTTCAGTGAACCAGTTAGTCGACAGCCTTGCTACTCAAAGTATAGTCCAAGGCCTGGCACCATCAGCACCACCAAGCAAGGTTCAAAATGAAGAACCTTCACCCCATACCAGTGGTATCAGGATTTGCATATTAACAAGATCCCCAGCTGATTCGGATGGGCATTAAATTTTGAGAAGCCCTGGTATATAGGGTGTTCTCGTACCCACAGACACATTTTCTTTTTTGTGACTTTGAGACATGATTCAACAGAAATTATATACTACACTGAGATATATCTTAGCGGGAATTATGCCCCTACGTATAACTGGGTACGCTAAGATCAAATAGAAAACAAGTTTAACTTAGAACCTTGAGCTCTTTGCCTGATATGTTTTTAATGCTCTGAATAGACTGCTGAATTTCCTTGTTTCCATGACTTCACACCTCTTGTAGAGAAATATTCAAACCAGGGGAATAATCAGAAACAACTTATTCAAACACCAACCCAAGTCTTGCTACTTGGCAATTTTTAGAACCTCTCATACAGCTTCTCAGGCAAAAACAAACTATAAATTCCCAAATCAAAAATTACAGATGGTCAAGCAAATTAAATTTCTTATCAATTTCTTTAGTTGTTTTCACTATGTTTATGCACATTCTCTGAACTCCCTGAGAAGCCGCATTGATCTTTTTGGATGCTTTGCCCTATTTCTCATTTGAGATTTTTGGTGATAACATAATTAATTTAGAATTTAATATTTTGATTTTTCCATCATTCCAAAGCTATGTTCTTTTTAAGCGTTATGAAAATCTCAAGGTTCTTTAAGCTTTTCCTCCCCTGTGATCTTAAGTTCAAGCCAAATGGTTAGATTTATCCTATCACTTCACCCTGAGAGAATTCTGTCAGAAGCAGTATTCGGTTTGTAAGCAAAGCAGGAAAACGTCAGCAACATTCTCATATTCCCTTAAAATAATTTCCATAATATAATATTGAGGTTTACTGCTTGATACCTTACAGGATTGGATATTAAGGATCAGTGTTTATTTCTGAGCACCTATTTCATGAGCAAAACAATTACTTGTTCTTTTCAGCATTGTCCAAAGACAGTAGCTTTATTCTCTAAATACTTTAACAAAAAACAGAATTTTCTGACTGATCATTTATGTTTATATGAGAAGTTAGTGGCCCAGGCATGATTTAAGGAGATAATGTCCTTTATACGTTAATTTTATTCTTGTTATTTTACTTGGATTAACTTCTATTTCTAAATACTTGATCGATTTCACAATATTTTATGCACGTAGTCAAACTTTCATACGCTAACATGAAAACCTATTCAAAGGGGTTATAACATTGGACCCAGAGTGTTTGACTCCTATTTCTGTATTTAATTACTAGTTAGAAATAAGTATTTATATTGCATGTACTAAGTAACTGCAGGTGACACAAAAGAAATAAAAAATGATCTTTGTCTTAAAAGTATCTTTTTAGGTATGAAGACAAAGCAGAAGAAACATACAAGGAAAAAAAACTGGAAAAAAATTCTGGCCCATGTGTAAGATAGTAAGTACCAGAAGGAAATTCCCTGGTGGTCCAGTGGTTAGGACTCTGCAATTTCACTGCCAGGGCATGGTTTGATCCCAGGTGGGGAACTAAGAATCCCTCATGGTGAAGTGCGGCCAAAAAAGAAAAAGAGAGTAACAGCTACCTGGGCTACCAGTGTCAAGCTAAATGAGCACTTTTCCTGGGTGATGCACTGTGCTTAGCCTTTGACATGTAGCAGTACCTCAATAAAAACAGCTCCATTCTACAGAGGAGAAAAATGAGGCTGGGAAACTTCAGTAACTTGAAATTGGTATTCAAACCAACAACTCCTACCAAAACCATGCTCTTTATGTAGTACCGTCTTCCTGATAGTGAGTGAGTGAAGGTCACTCAGTTGTGTCCGACTCTTTGCAATCCCGTGGACTACATGCAGCCCATGGAATTCTCCAGGCCAGAATACTGGAGTGGGTAACCGTTCCTTTCTCCAGGGGATCTTCCCAACCCAGGGATTGAACCCAGGTTCCCCGATTGCAGGGGGATTTTTTTTTACCAGCTGAGCCCTGCCTGATAGTAAGGGATAAAATATTCATTTTCTTTTACTTTTTAAAAAACCTTTGTCTACTATTTTACTAATTTTTTTACAGCTTTGTTAAGATACAATTGACATACAAAGTATTGATTTATTACGTTTGTATAGTATCAAATGATTACCATAGATAATACCTCCATCATGTCATGTAATTATCATTTTCTATTTGTGGTGAGAGCCTTTAAAATCTACCTTCTTAGCAACATTCCTTTACTCTAGATATTTCAATTCAAACCTCTTGAAAACCAGGATGATGTTACCTAATTCTTTTGTGGGCTTCCTCAGTAGCTCAGTGGTAAAGAATCCCCATGTAATACAGGAGACTTGGGTTCAATCCCTGGGTGAGACGATCCCTTGGAGAAGAAATGGCAACCCACTCCAATATTCTTTTTTTTTTTTTTGCTGCTTGTTCAATAAGTTTATTATTGTCTCTATCTGAAAAATCTTGCTAGAAAATTGTGGTTTTGTTTAACTCTCGGCAGCCCATTCCCAAGCTCTAAGGAAGCCTGCTTGCTTCTGAGCTACCTGATCTTTCTTCTGGGCAAGCGACATTTTGGGATGGTTCTGCCTCTTCTTTTTAACTTCTTTCTTAGGCTTCTCATGCACTGAATTTTCTCGTGTTGCAGCATGAGCTTTCTTATACATTTCCTCCGTCATGTTTGGAGTTACGTTCGTTATGTACTGAGAAAATTGTTTCTTGTAAGCATCCTCATCTTCTTCAATTAGCTAATGCATGTAATCTACAACATTCTGCCCCGTGATGTGCTTTCGGTGTACCTCAGCACTGAATTCTTTGCTTTTTGAGTCATAACCAGGGAACCGTTTGTACTATGAGGGATAGACCAGCCTCCATTGACAGCTCCCTTTAGGGCCTCAAAAACTTTATTCCTGGTAGTAGTTCTGGCAAGTCCTGCATCTAGGTAACAAGTGAAGGCACCAGGTTGACCATCAACGCCTTCCACATTGTATTTATCTCCAGTCACTTTGACTTGGCCTTCATAAATTTTGTCCATACCAAATCTATTAATAAGCCTGCAGGCCAGCAGCAGGCCAGTACAATATGCTGCAGCAAGATTTGTCAGCCCAACCTTCACACCATGTTTTGGGAGTTCGTGAGCATAAGCTGCACAAACTATCATATCTCCTTCTATACAGGCATAAGAAACCTGACAAATAATGTCTCTGTTTGTTACATGACGATCATTCTATATTTAGGTGTGTTGTACGTATTTTTATCTTGGATTACCAATCGTTTCTGAGCATAGTTGTCAGTTTTGCCCTCTTGCTGTATTCTGAATTTCACTTTGTATCTCTTGAAGTATCTCTTTGTATCTCTTGTATCCTTGTTCTTGACAACTTGAACAATCCCTACCATGTGGAACAGAACCCTGACTGGAGGGCTTGCCACAGAGCTGCAGGAGCAGTGCGGTTTTGGAGGTGGAAAAGCCTCACGCCAATATTCTTGTGTAGGAAATCCCACAGGAGACTCGGGTTCAGTCTGTGGGATCGCAAAGAGTCAGACACGCTTAGCGACTAAACAACAATAAAGATTCCTTTGTATCACTCTGTACCCTGCACAGTGCTTGGCATGGATGGTACAAATGTTCCAGCTTCCCCAAGCATGAACTGCAAACAGAATTACCAAAATCATGGCAACAGCAGTATAAACTTGGTGTGCTAGACCTTTTCTAAAAGAAAGAGTATAACATAAGAGATATCAGGTGGTTTTTTCGTGGTTTGCATACCCACTAATCTCTTGGTGCCTCCTGAGTTGTTTCTTTCTTTGGGGATTTTTCACCTGAACTTTGATCTCAGTTCACTTCCTCTTGCCTTTAAGTGTGTGTGCGTGCTAAGCCGCTTCTGCCTTTAAGAGACAGCTCAGTCTTCACCTGTTCTGTGGAGGGAACATTCCCTGACTTCTTGAGGTAGAAGCAAGTCCTTTCTCCTTTGTGTTCTGCTACTCCTAGTATTACACTTCATAGCTACGTGGGACAGTATGTAACACTGATATGTTTGTGTGGGGGTGGGGGTGAGGTGGTGCATTTACAGGGAAGCCTGGGAGAAGTTCATTGCCATCTAGTGGGGAGATAAATCTGTAACACAATATACATCTCACATCATGGCTGTGTAGATTTACATGACATGTTAAGATATATAAGTAGGTAGACAGGTAGGTAGGTAGATAGAAGGAAGAAGTTTTCCTTGACCTTCATAGGATTCCTGGCTAGGTCTAAAAATGAAACTGACAAAGACAGAAGAGCAAGAGAAAAGCACACAAATTTATTTAATGTAAGTTTTACATCACATAGAAGTCTTCAAAAGGAAATGAAGACTCATGGGAATTCCCTGGCCATTCTGTAGTTAGGACTCTATACTTCCCCTGCAGGGAACACAAGTTCCATCCCCAGTCCGGGAACTATGATTCTGCATGCTGTGTGGCGTAGCCAATAAAAAAAAGAAAAAAGAAATGAAGACCCACAGAAACAGTTAGGCCTGAGTATTTTTATGCTAGATTTGATGAAGAGAGGATAGTCATGGAAGAATATAATAGGTTAGAGAATATGAGGTAATCAAAGTAAACTGGGGAAAACTTAGCAAAGCCAATTTGTTAGGATTCTTCTCCGGGTCCATTTGTCTTTGGAGAAAGAATGCTCCTTCCCTACAGGTATAGAGACAGCAACTCTCACAGGAGGTTCTTTGAAAGGCAATAGTGGGGAGAAGTTCAGAGTAACTGTTTTAGAGCTTCTATTGTTTTCTCAAACTCCTTCCACTTAAAATAGTCAATATCCAAGGTGCCATATTTTGAGGAATCAAGTCCCCGACCCCATCATTAGTAAAGCATAGTTCAAATTGCCCCACTGGAAACTTTTCAAGATTTAAATAGCTGTTTCTTGAAAAATAAAAAAAGAATTTAAAGGTCAAGTTAGTTTGATAAATTCAAAATTAAATAAAGTTAAAAATTTAAATGTATGCTTTAATTTTTCCTTGCAATATTTCTCAAAACTCTTGATGTGTGGATGTGCATTGGGAACCTCCCAAGTGTGAATCCAGTGTGCAGCATTTCCTAATCACATGTGCCCATAGAATTCCTTCTTTTTTTTCACGCCCTGTAGAACAAAATGTAGAGCTTGATTTCATGGTTGAGAATAGAGAAAGACATTACTGTCATCATGGATTCATTGCCTACATTTGGATCAGCATGTTAAGTTTCCTCATCTGCAAAATGGGGATAATACTTGTTTCATATTGCTGTTGGCAAATCAGAAAAGGTTTATAAAATGCTTAGGTGTTCTCGGTAGATCTTTGCAATTACAACAATTAACAACAATATATCTGGGATCTGACTATTTATCTTCAGAACCTCAGTGTTTTGCAGAGTCCTGAATCTGCTGAGTTGAGTTCAGACTGTTACACATGGCTCAGCTTCAGCTCCCTCCCAATGGCTTCCCTCCTATCTGTTTCCTTTGTCCTTTAACAATATTGGAGTCCATCTTAGATGAGTCCCATTGTGGTCATGGTCCTGTTGCTTACTATCTTCTTGTAAAAAACAAATATAAGGTAAAAGAAGAAATGAGGTTTGAACTAAATAATTTCCAGAGTTCATGTTCTCTAAAATTTTAAGGGATGGGATTTTCCTGGTGGTTCAGGGGTTAGGTCTCGGTGCTTTCACTGCTGTGGTCCCATGTTCAGTTCCTGGTCAGGGAACTAATATCCCACAAGCTTCATGGTGCAGCCAAAAATAAAATAAAAAATAAAATTCTAGGGGAGACCAAAAGTAATTCTCAAGCTGTATCAGGTAGCGTTTTATTGCTCTTTTGACTGGGTTGATGAGCACAAATGTCTATATACCTTTATTTTTTTCAGTTAGGAAGTCCAACGTAAACTAGATTGCCATCAACATTCTTGATATAAAGGAATTTGATTTTGGTTAATCTTTTATCAGATAACATGTCAGTTTTACATATGACTATAGAGCACTATCAACTAGAATTTCTGTCTAAAAGTCATTTCATGCATCTGTTCCCTGACCTATTCACAGTAAGTGCAGCTGTAGGGTGGTTCTCTATGTAGGATTCAGAAACACTGCCATTTTTTAAATAAACCAGATGTTTTCCGTTTCAAAGAAAAAGATCACACCTAGTGAAGCATTTGTTTACAAGCTTCACAATAATACCAGAGAAAAGTTTCAAGGGACATGGATCACAGAAATCAGCTGAACACCACACTTTGCCAATTTCCTGCGAAGTTACAAAAGAAACACACCAAAGCAGACTCCGTGCTGGCTGTGAGGATTTGTAGATTAAGGCTGCAGTGACCAACAGATTACAGTGAGAGTTATTGTCTGAAGAGAGACTGCCACTTTATTTGGTTTCTGCCCATTTTCCCAAAACACGTCCTGGGATACACATCCGAAGGAGTGGTTTTTAAAACATGTCTTAAAATGAGTGTTTATGGAAACTTCAGGAACACTTTGGGAGTAGATTTCCTCCAAACAAAAACAAAACCAACACATTTTAAAAACCGAAAGTGAAAATATGTATAACTTGTTAGTGACTAATCATTGGGGAACCGGGTTTGGTATTCGACCAGTGACTAGACTGAAGCAAAATCATCCTTGGGTAGTTTTCTTCTGTTATTTTCTCTTTCTTTTTTTAAAAGGAAGCAAACTGTTGATCCGCGGGCCATCCATTTGAAAAAGGCTGAAGGCGCTTCCGGACGAGGGAGCCCCAGCCAGGCCCGGAGGGTTCCAGCGACTACCCGCGCCGCCAGCGAGGTTTCCGGGAACCTGGGCGCGGCGCTCGGCCGGCCGAGGCGCGTGAGTGGGCGACCCCTTCCCGCGCTGCCATTCCTGCTCCTAGTGGGCCCGGCTGGAGAGGCTGTGAGTGGCGACCCTGTGGGCTCCGCGGGGCCGGGGACCTCCGGTGGGGTTGAGGGTTGGTGGGAACGCCTGGCGGAGAGTAGGGTGTCGTTGGCTCTGCGACCCCATTCCCTGCGCCGCCCTCCTGCGCTGCCCGCTGCCGAGGTCGTGGGGGCCACCTAGCCGCCGAGGGGGCGCGGCTGCCCCCTGCCCACGGGGCTTTCTGCCTGCAGCCCCGGCCTCTGACCCCGTCTCCTTTGCTTTGCTTCATTTAGGAAATTAAAACTTAAAATGGTTTGTGTTTCCCCACTGTTTCTGTAGTGTCTCTGGAGAAAGTTCTTAGGAAAACAGATTCCTTAGGGAGATTTAGTCTCCTGGCAGGCGCAGGGTTTGGCAGTCGTGCCTGATTTTTCAGAACATACAGGAATTTTATTTAAAGAGACATCCAAAACAGAATGTGGTGTTTCCCTATCTATGCGACACGCATAAGTTAAAAAACAACAGGAAGCAATCCTGTCTGTGCATCTCCACCTCCTTTTTCCCTTCCTTTGCCTCATTTCCTTTGTTTTTGCTGCCAGGCATGCCTATGGGAAGATTTGCCTTAGGGAAGTAGGTGGTGAACAGGTGGAGGTGATTTGTACTGTTTTTTTTCATTTGCTGCCATAATAAATTACCATGGACTCAGTAAAACCTTAAAAGCTACAAATTTATCTTAAAATTATGTATGGGGGATTTCCCTGGCCGTCCAGTGGTTAGACTTTGTGTTTCCATTGCAGAGGTCATGGGTTTGATCCCTGGTCGAGGAACTAAGGTCCTCCATGCCCTGCAACCTGTCCAGATTACCACACGCACACACACACACACACACACAAAATTCAGTATAAGTCTGGGTGGCCTTCACTAAGTTAAAATCAAGGTGTTAGCTGCTCTGCCTGCCTTTCTGGAGGTTAATGATGTGAACCTGTTTTCTCGTCTTTTATGCTTCTATCGATTGCTCATCTCCTTTGGCTCAGGAGTGGTGCCGTATCTCCATCCTCAAAACCAGCAGGATTGCATCTCTCTGACTATTCTTCCCTTGTCACATCTCACTCTGATTCTGCCCTTCTCCCTTCCTCTTTCACTTTGAAGAAGGACCCTGATGATTACATTGTTCCCCACCAATAATCCAGGAAGAGCTTTATATTTTAAAGTCAGCTGTAAATTAGCAACCTTAATTCAGTCTATAACCTTAGTTCTCCTTTGCAGCATAACCCAACATTTTCACAGATTATGGGGGTTAGGATGTGGACCTCTTTAAAAGGGCCATTATTTTGCCTACCTTTTGAGTGCATAAAAGGAAAGCTATTACTATGCATCCCATTCATCAAGGAGGGAAAGTATCCAGATACTAGATATGCTGTAACAAGTTCTGGGAATATTAAGTAGTAGACCATTTATATGAGTTAAATGTATTACTGAGAGCTTTTATTACAAGCATTAAGAATAGACTTAAAAAAGCAGTTAAAGAATGTTGCAGTTTCTGCTTTCTGGAAATGTAATGAGAACATTTCATAGAACACTGCATGCCCCAGGTGTCCGGGGCTGAGCAAATACCTGAGTCAAGATACCAGGCAGTCCTATAAACATTAAGTGTTTTCAGTATGTGAACTCGTGCTCTGAATGGATACAGGGAAGAGGGAATGTAGGCCCTGGCCTCAAGGTCATGACCATCTTGTCATGGAAAATGACAAAAGTAGCCTAGTAGGCTGCCGTCTATGGGGTCGCACAGAGTCGGACATGACTGAAGCGACCTAGCAGCAGCAGCAGCAGCAGACAAATAAAGCTCCCCAAAAGAGGTAATGGGGAAGAAGTAACATCATTTGGGGGAATCAGAAAAGACTTCAAGAACTTGGGGGTGGAATTTGGGATGGGCATTGAAGAACAGTAGGATTTCATTAAGTGGAAATTAAGGTTGGCAGGGGAGGGAGGATGTGACATTGAGGAACATGAGGGAGAAGAGAAACCCTTAGGTTGTTCAGTGTGGTTAAGGAACTTGGTCCAGGAGTTGTCTAAATAAGACAGGGTTCAGTTCAGTTCAGTCACTCCGTAGGGTCCAACTCTTTGCGACCCCATGAATCGCAGCATGCCAGGCCTCCCTGTCCATCACCAACTCCCGGAGTTCACACAAACTCATGCCCATCAAGTTGGTGATGCCATCCAGCCATCTCCTCCTCTGTCGTCCCCTTCTCCTCCTGCCCCCAATCCCTCCCAGCATCAGAGTCTTTTCCAACGAGTCAACTCTTTGCATGAGGTGGCCAACTAAGACTAGTTGGGGTTAAATTGTGTAAGATCTGGGATGAATAGCGTTGTAAAGACTGCAGTTGTTGATGCAATAAGAACTACTAATATGTATCTTTAAAAAATTTTTTGAACCCTTTCAAACTTACAGAAAAGTTACAAGTAACAACTTTTCTTTTTCCTGAGTTATTTGAGTGCAGGTATCATGACCCATTAACCTGGAAGTCTTGAGTATTTATTTCCTGTAAAAAAAAAAAAAAAGGTATTCTTTACATAACTACAATACAGTGATCAAGATCAGAAAATTAATATAGGTACATTAATGCCATCTAATCCTTTGATGTAATTTGAATTTTGCCGGTTGTCCCTATTATATAGTGTATAACAAACAGAGCCAAGAATGATGCATGGTGTTTAGTTACGATGTATCTTTAGCCTCCTGTCTGGGACAGTTTTTCAGTCTTTACTTGGCTTTCATGTGCTTAACACTTTTGAATGAAACAGGCCAGTGTGTCTCCTGTTTCCTCATTCTTAGATTCAGCTTGTGCATCTTTGGCAGGAATATCACAGAAGTCTTGCTGTGTTCTTGCTGGGCCTATCATATGTCAGATAATTTTGATGTATCTCATTATTTACTTTGACTACTTCATTATAGTGGCATCTGCCTGGCTTCTTCACTAAAATTTATTCTTTTCCACTTTGAAATTAATGTGTTTTTTTGGGGGAAGTATTTCTTTTGTTTGTTTGTTTTTGTTTTGCTTTAAGAAGCTTTCTTCATAGTGACCCCCAAACAGGAAACAACCAAATACCCACCTCCAGGAGAATGGATAAACCAAGTGTGAACTATCCATGTTAGGAATACTACACAGCAATAAAAAGGAATAAGCTACGAATACATGCAATAACGTGAACAAATCTCCAAAACATGTTGAGTTTAAAACTACTACTACTACTACTACTAAGTCACCTCAGTCGTGTCCGACTCTGTGCGACCCCATAGACAGCAGCCCACCAGGCTCCGCCGTCCCTGGGATTCTCCAGGCAAGAACACTGGAGTGGGTTGCCATTTCCTTCTCCAATGCATGAAAGTGAAAAGTGAAAGTGAAGTCGCTCAGTCGTCTCTGACTCTAAGCGACCCCATGGACTGTAGCCCACCAGGCTCCTCTGTCCATGGGATTTTCCAGGCAAGATTACTGGAGTGGGGTGCCATTGCCTTCTCCATTAAAACTCTAGCACATATAAAAGGATACATGCTAAATTATTCTACTTATGTGAAGTTCAAGAACAGGTTGCTCAGTGTAAGGAAACTTTAACACAATTTAAAAATATCATTTCTTGAGTACAAACTATGTCCCTAGCATTCTTTTAGTACTGTTCCAGTATCGTTCTGGATAAAGTAGGGCATACTTTCGAGAACAAAACAAAAATCACTGCCCTTGTGGTGCTTATATTCTTGAAAATCAGCTTGATATGTTCAATGCAGAAGGGCAAGCTGATAGTTACCCCTACTGAAGTTGTTGATCTCCTTCAGGGCTGATGAGTAACACCTAAGTGGTTGAGATTGCACAGAAATTTGGTTAGCAGTACTTGTATTTTAAGCTACTTAAATGGTCCTTTTTTCACAAAAATATCAATTTATCTATCTGTTTTAGTACTAAGTGGATTTAATTATTGCTGTCATTTATCTCTATGCTTAATCAATTCCCAAATTTTCCCAGTAAGAACCCCCTCAAGCTGGACTCTGTTCTTGTGACATCTCATCACTCTTTGAGCACTTCTTGCTTTCTGGCATCATAAGACGCTTGTCTTATACTTTTCCTGTCCCAGTTCTAGAAACGGCCATTTCTCTGAATAGCCTTGGTTCCTAGTAGCTGAGAATGGTATTAGAAACCAAATTCTGGATGCTAAATGTGCTCATTGCTATTGTCTTTGTTACCAGGCCCCTTTAGCAGACAGAACTGGGAAATATCACACATATGCACACTTATACCTATATTTAAATTTCTGTACTTTCCTATCAATCCATCAGAAATCATGAGATTATACTGATATCTCCAGTTCCATTTCGTAGCATTAATTCTATTTTTTTTCCCTTTCCATATTTACAATCACCTTCTCTGACAATGAAGAACCTGGCTCCTATTGTCCTCCATATATTTACTTACTTGATAAATCATGTTTATGTACCTTTAGCCACTGGGAGCTCCATGTTTGCAGCTTTTGACCACTTTCCTCCAAATCACCTTCCAGACCACCCTCTGCCTCTGGTAAGCACACACAAAAAATATTTCCAAACCATATATCTGATGCATGTATATGTACAGTGCTTAGTCATGTCAGACTCTTTACCACCCTTTTGACTGTAACCCTCCAGGCTCCTCCGTGCATGGGATTTTCCAGGCAGGAAAATCCAGTCCATTGGAGTGGGCTGCCATTTCCTTCTCCAAGGGATCTTTTCAATCAGGGATCAAAAGGGTGTCTCCTGTGTCTCCTGCATTGCAGATGGATTCTTTACCTGCTGAGCCACAGGCAAAGCTGCAGTATATCTGATAAGGGGTTAATATCCAAAATATATAAAGAACTCATGAAACTCAATGCTAAAATATCTAATAACTCAATTAAAAACTGGGCAAAAGGACTTAAAAAGACATTTCTCCAAAGAAGATATATGAAAGATCAAAAGGAACATGAAAAGATGCTCACCATTACTAATCACTGTTGCTGCTGCTGCTAAGTTGCCTCAGTCGTCTCTGACTCTGTGCGACCCCATAGACGGCAGCCCACCAGGCTCCCTGTCCCTGGGATTCTCCAGGCAAGAACACTGGAGTGGGTTGCCATTTCCTTCTCCAATGCATGAAAGTGAAAAGGGAAAGTGAAGTTGCTCAGTTGTGTCCGACTCTTCGCAACCCCATGGACGGCAGCCCACCAGGCTTCTCCGTCCATGGGATTTTCCAGGCAAGAGTACTGGAGTGGGGTGCCATTGCCTTCTCCTACTAATCACTAGTGCAATGTAAATTGAAATCCCAGTGAGATGACATCTTACATCTATTGGAATGGCCATCATCAAAAAGACAAGAGTTAACAAATGCTGACAGGATGTGGAGAGAAGGGAACCCTTGTGCACTCTTGATGTGAATGTAAATTGGTGCATTCACTATGGAAAATAGTTATGGAGAATCCTCAAAAAATTGAAAGTAGAATTACCATATGACCCATCTTTTGGACACTGCTTAGGTTCACACTGAGTAAACTAAGCCATAATTAATTTTTTGCTAATCTTCTATTATATTTTTAAAGAGAAATACCTGTCTTTTCTGTTTGTTCTATAGGAATAGTGAGAATTTAGTCAGTTGAAATCTTGGAAGATTGTGTTACTAGACACATTATTAATATGCTTCTAAAACAGTAAAAATAGTGGTGGTATTCCTTGTGTCATATTTGATCTGGGACTTCTCCATTTTGGTAAATTCATATGCAGGCAAGAGTTTTTACTCTTTTGATGCCAGTCTGATAAAGCCTATGAGCTTTTCTCAAAAAGTTTTTTAAGTAGTCTAAAACAAAATACAGAGAATTATAAAGGAAACCAGTTATATTGAAATACGATTATCAGTGTTATTTAAAAAGCAAATTTTTAATTTAGTAATGTATACCAGTATACTGATACCTTCCCAGGTGGCGCTAGTGGTAAAGAACCTGCCTGCCAGTGTAGGAGACCCAAGAGGCTGGGGTTCAATCCTTAGGTCATGAAGATCTCCTGGAAAAGCGCATGGCAACCCACTCCAGCTTTCTTGCCTGGAGAATCCCATGGATAGAGGAGCCTGTTGGGCTAAAGTCCATGGGGTCGCAGAATCGGACACTGAGTGACTAACACTTGGCTTCACTTTCCACTTTACCAGTATACTACAGTTTATTATAAGGCTGTATTATTATGGTCATGAGTTTAATAGCTGTCATAATTTTGAAGCAGGGTTAAGCACAAGCAATGTTTCAGGCTATCTGGGAGAGTTAAAATATTTTATGAAACTATATGCCATCCTGGAGATGTTTTAAAAATTAACTAATTGATTAATGTTTGGCTGCACTGGGCCTTCATTGCTGTGAGGGCGTTTCTCTAGGTGTGGTGAGGGAGGGCTATGCTTCAGTTGCTGTGCTTGGGCTTCTCACTGTGCTGGATTCTCTCGTTGCCGAGCATGGACCCCAGGGCACAAGGGCTTCAGTAATTGAGGCACATGCCTGGTGACTTTCGTCACAGGTGCTACAAGTACCATGTGACTTGTTGCCTATAATCATATTTGAAGAGAATGCCATTTCAATCAGAGATTTTTAGAAATAAACATGAATTTTGTTTCTCATGTTCTAGTGTATGAACTCAGGGGAAGTTTTGTGAAAACCTCTGTTATCATAGAGGAAAGGTGTTTGGAGATATTTTCACTCCAGTACATTCTTGGAGTATAATAAGGAGAATTAAATATTTAAATTAAAGCCTTTGGAAAAAGTCTAGAGGACTGAAATAATAGTCTTTTAAAATGGAGTGTCATATCGTGATTGAGATGAGAACTACAAAGGAATGTTAATACCTATTATGTTCTATTATGGTATTGAAATGCAAAGGATTTTTAGAACCTTTTAAATATTTATGGATGTGAAAGTTATTTGAAATACAGAATTTGTTTGAATATAGTTCACATGATATTAAAGACTTTGGTGGTAGGGGAAAAGATATAGCAAAGAAGAGATATTTTATCCATAAAAAGGTAAAAGATATTTTTTCTTCTTTGTGTGTATGTACCATTTTCGAAGTATTTATTCATTTTAATTGGAGGCTAATTACTTTGCAATATTGTGGTGGTTTTTGCCATACACTGACATGAATCAGCCATGGGTATACATGTGTTCCCCATCCTGAACCCCCTCCCACCTCCCTCCCCATCTCTTCCCTCTGGGTCATCCCAGTGCACCAACCCTGAGCACCCTGCCTCATGCATCAAATCTGGACTGGCTATTTATTTCACATATGATAATATATGTGTTTCAATGCTATTCTCTCAAATCATTCCACCCTCGCCCTCTCCCACAGAGTCCAAAAGTCTGTTCTTTACATCTGTGTCTCTTTTGCTGTCTCACATATAGGGTCATTGTTACCATCTTTCTAAATTCCATATATATGCGTTAATGTACTGTATTGACGTTTTTCTTTCTGACTTACTTCACTCTGTATAATAGGCTCCGGTTTCATCCACCTCATTAAAACTGATTAAAATGCATGCTTTTTAATAGCTGAGTAATATTCCACTGTGTATATGTACCACAGCTTTCTTATCCATTCGTCTGTCGAGGGACATCCAGGTTGCTTCCAAGTCCTGGCTTTTGTAAACAGTGCTGTGATGAACACTGGGGTACACATGTCTCTTTCAATTCTGGTTTCCTCTGTGTGTATGCCCAGCGGTGGGATTGCTGGGTCATATGGCAGTTCTCTTTCCAGTTTTTAAAGGCATCTCCACACTGTTCTCCATAGTGGCTGTAGTTTGTGAAGTGTTTATTTTTTTATAATTAATAGGGAGTCATGGCAGCTGATGAAGATAACAAAGAACAAGTCCTTAAGGAATGTGAGCAAGCTGAAGAAGTTATGAAAGATAAACAAAACCAGGTAAAAAGGAAAAATTACTGAGTACTATTAAAAATTGACCTATCTATTGGTTTTGCAGTGAGGCATGTTTCATATGTCTTTGTCCAACACTAACTTGAATTTGGGAGAGTATTAGGGTTTTCAGTTTTTTTTTTTTTCACTTCTAATATTCAAGACTGACAAGAAGAATCACATTTCTATTCTTTCTCTTACACAACTCACATTAACTGCTTTTTTATTTCCTTTCATTTCTTTGACTTGCACCTAGAAGTTAAGAGCTTTGTTAACAATTATATGATCAGATCCAAGATGGAATGGAGGCTATGCTTTAAACTACCTGAGCTATATTGTGGGAAAAAAATCTGTAATTGCCCCAGACTAACATATGTCCACAATTATGGTGCAATTTAAAATTCATGTTTCGAGTCACAAATAGCTAGGAATGAGTTGGTAGAGCACTGAGCTAAGATTCAGAAGACATGGGTCTCAATCCTTGCTCTACTATAAACATTTCTGTGACTTTGGTAAGCATGAAAGGTTGTTTCCTTGTTTATATGATAGAGATAATAATCCTTGGCAGTCGTAGGAAAATAACAGATAATGATGTATCAGTTCAGTTCAGTTCAGTCGCTCAGTCGTGTCCAACTCTTTGCGACGCCATGAATTGCAGCACACCAGGCCTCCCTGTCCATCACCAACTCCCGGAGTTCACTCAAACTTATGTCCATCAAGTCAGTGATGCCATCTAGCCATCTCATCCTCTGTCGTCCTCTTCTCCTGCTGCCCACAATCCCTCCCAGCATCAGAATCTTTTCCAATGAGTCAACTCTTCACATGAGGTGGCCAAAGTATTGGAGTTTCAGCTTTAGCATCAGTCCTTCCAAAGAACACCCAGGACTGATGTCTTTTAGAATGGACTGGTTGGATCTTCTTGCAGTCCAGGGACTCTAAGAGTCTTCTCCAACACCACAGTTCAAAAGCATCAATTCTTCAGCGCTCAGCTTTCTTCACAGTCCAACTCTCACATCCATACATGACCACTGGAAAAACCATAGCCTTGATTAGACGGACCTTTGTTGGCAAAGTAATGTCTCTGCTTCTGAATATGCTATCTAGGTTGGTCATAACTTTCCTTCCAAGAAGTAAGCGTCTTTTAATTTCATGGCTGAAATCACAATCTGCAATGATTTTGGAGCCCCCCAAAATAAAGTCTGACACTGTTTCCACTGTTTCCCCATCTGTTTCCCATGAAGTGATGGGACCAGATGCCATGATCTTAGTTTTCTGAATGTTGAGCTTTTAAGCTCAACTTTTTCACTCTCCTCTTTCACTTTCATCAAGAGGCTATTTAGTTCCTCTTCACTTTCTGATGTATAACATTGTACAAATGTTTATTCATGTGATCATATTTATTCTGAGACTATCTAATGTCTTTCTTTGCCTTGTTCAGAGAGAGAAATTTTGCTTCTTTAACTCATTTGGAAAAATGAGGTTGGGGCTCTTTAAATTTGGACTGTTATTTTATTTTATTTTTTAGAAATCAGTTAGTGAAATCATAAAGGAAAATATTCAGTTAAAGAAGGAGATCCAAGAACTTGAAGCTGAGTTACAAGAGACCACCAGGACCTCTCAGGTACCCCTTTAATTATTTTTGTATCTCATTTTAACAGATGCTAATTTTTTTTCAGAAAAAGAAATTTAATGATACAGAAGTCATTTGTAAGACATTATGATCATTCATGTCACCACTGTTTTCCAAACTGAAAACAATCAACTCTCCCTCCATAGTAGAATGAATTTATAAATTGGGGTGTATTCACATAATGGAATACTGCACAGCAATGAAAATGAACAGGCAATAACTATATACAATAATATGGATGAATTTCATAGACACAATGTTGAGCCAAAAGAGGAAAAAGAGGGCGTACCATATACCTTGACTTAAGTAGAGCACAAAAGCACAGTGTTAGAAGTTAGTATGGTGCTTACTGTTAGAGGCAGGTAGAAACTGGAAGGGAACCCCAGAGGGCTTCTGAGTCGTTGGTCTTGTCCTGATGATTGATCTGGGTGCTGGTCACAGGTGCATGATCCCTCCATAACATTTCATCTTGCTATAAATTATTGTGGGATGCCCTGGTGGCTCAGATGGTAAAGAGTCTGTCCGCAGTGCGGGAGACCTGAGTTCAGTCCCTGGGTCTGCAAGATCCTCTGGAGAAGGAAATGGCAACCTATTCCAGTATTCTTGCCTGGAGAATCCCACGGATGGAGGAGTCTGGTGGGCTACAGCCCATAGGGTCGCGAAGAGTCAGACACGACTGAGCAACTTTATATATTCACTCACTCACTCACACATTTATGCTAATGCATGTTTTAATATTCATTATACATTAATACAACACACACAGCCTCCCAGTGATGGTCATTATCAATCACTTTTGGGTCAAAGTCTTGGTCTTCTCGCTAAATTTTTTCATTGCTCTCCTCATCCAAGTAATAATTTAAGTGCGTTTCACAGTTTAAAAAAAAAAATTGGAAGAGTATCTTCACCATTTAAATTATTTCTTAATTTTTCCTTTGTTTGAGTTAGACAGCTCTCCTTTTTTCTTCATCAAAATCCAGATTGTTAAAACACTTACTTTAAAGCATTATCACTTTTTATTTCTGAAGTTGGGGGTAGAATGTTAAATATCGAAAGTGAGGTTTCTTGTGTTTGTGAGGTTTAGAGAAGTCTCTGTTAAGATCCTGCATAATTTTTAGACCGGAGCTAGAATCACTTAATTCTACAACCCAAATGGGCCTTGGGAATCCAGCCAGCTTAGTTGATCCGCTTCACAGAGGACTGAAAACTGGGCTCTAGGGACCATGAGTGCATTGCTCCCTGCCATGGTGCACTCAGGACTAGAAGCAGGCATTCCCACTCTCACTGGGGAAAGCTCTTGACCCTTCTGGGTATACTGGATGTTTCTCTGTTATTGGAAAACACTGTCTTTTCACACTGCAGATTGTTTTGAAATCAGACTTATGGTAATCAGAAATTCTACCAAAGTGACATGTCAAATTGTAGAATAAATGTCAGATTAGACCAAATGACTCATTGGCTGTTTCTAATCTCTTCATGATAACACTTTTTCTTGCAACATGTGAAATAACCGTGAGAAATAGAGATGAAAACACCTGACTCATTTGTGCATTTCTGTGTGACTGTACTGTGTGTTCGGGGCTTCCCTGGCAGCTCAGTAGTAAAGAATCTGCCTACCAGTACAGGAGACATGGATTTGGTCCCTGGCTCGGGAAGATCCCCTGGAGAAGGAAATGGCAACCTTCTCCAGTATTCTTGCTTGGGAAATCCCATGGACAGAGGAGTCTGACAGGCTATAGTCCAAGGGGTTACAAAAAGAGTCAGATATCACTTAGAGGCTAAACAACAGAGACCTGTTCATCCTAGTGATTTTCAGCACCAAAGTATAACCACTTAACTTTATCCTCCAGATTTTTTTTTTTTAACAAATCTTGCTATTGGTATCCCTTCACATTTTTATAAACCTAAGTTGTGGGAATGGTTAAAAGTTGATGGACAGGTGTTGAGGAAGGGGGAATTTAAATTTGATAAATTTTAAGTCACTGAACTGAATTTAGGAGTTTCTCTTTGGATGACATTACCTGAGTTTGCTGTCAAAATAGCTGCAGTATGCACCCACGTCTATTTCATACCTCTTTGCAATGAGACCAAAGATACTGTGCAGTGATTCCTTTGTGAAACAGCCTATTATTGGCATAGTTGTTTAGAAGATACTTTTCTGTAGGAATGATGTAGGCTTAAGAACCAAACAACACACAGTATTGACCAGTTTAAACACTGATTGATTAGAAAAAGTTAGAGACTATATACTTACAATTTCATCTGTGAAATAATAAATTACTGAGTATTTTTCTGGGAAGAAGCAGTTACTAGTGATATTAAATCAGCGTTCTGTGGGGTTCTGAAGTCAGTGGAGAATGAATTATTGGATGATGAGATCACATTATCATTGGAAGGACTTAAGTTACTTCTTGTGTTGATTTTAATCAAACCTTTCTGTTTGAATTAGATTAATGAGGATATTCCTGAAACAAAGATAAAGTTCACATCTGTGGAGAATCCTGAGAGTGACAGCGAGTTTTCAGACATCTCCTATTCATGTCAAGTGAGCTCAAAAGTCCCTTATGAGCTGCAAAAAGGACAAGCACTTATTACCTTTGAAAAAGAAGAAGGTATGACTAATATTCAAAAACTTGACCATGTTACCTTTAGAAAGCACGGGGACTTCCAAAGAGTTTTTGTAGATATTTGGCCATTGCTTTAGAATTTTTATAGCATTTCGTCCTATCCTCATAGGGGTGCCCTGAGGTAGATAGGATTATTCCTGTTTTACAGACCAGAAAACAAGACTCTGAGATGTTGAGTGATTTGAACATGATCACTAGCACAGAATGTGAGTGCTCTAGAAATCAAACCCATGTTGTGATGCCCAATACCAGCATTTTTACACTACTCCTGCTACTTGCCAATGATAATCCTAGTCATAATGTTTCAAAGTAGCAAAGCAGAGAGTTCTGACAGACATGATCTCATTTTATACTCACATGACTCTGTAAAAGTAATAAGATAGAGACACTGTTTACATCATTAAGAAACCAGATTCTCAGATGTTTCAGTGATTTACCTAAGTGCACAAGGCATGAGAATGAAAAGAGCTCTGGAGTCAAAGATTTGGCATGGGACCTGATGTTTGCCATGGTGTGGAACCCTCTTGAGAACTGGGGACACCTTAATGAGAATCTGGCTTTGAATGCCAGCTGTGCCTCTTCTTTTTTTAAACAAACCAAAACAGCACTTTATTTATTTATTGACTGCGTCGGGTCTTGGTTGCATCACTTGGGATCTTTGTTGCGGTGCGTAGGCTTAGTTGCCCCGCGGCATGTGGGATCTTAGTTCCCCAGCAGGGCGTCCAACCCGTGTCCCCTGCAGTTGGAAGGCAGATTCTTAACCACTGGACCACCAGAGAAGTCCCAGTATTTTTATGTATTTGTTTGACTGCACCAGGTCTTGGTTGTGGCATATGGGATCTAGTTTCCTGACCGGAACCGACCCTGGGCTCCCTGCATTGGGAACAAAGAGCTGTAGCCACTGGACCACCAGGAAAGTCCCCAGCTTTGCCTCTTTACAGAAGTGTAGTTTGGGTTGGGTTCTTTATAAATCTCAAGTTTTTATGGCAGGCCTTGTAACAATGCCTACCTCATGGGGTTGCTTTGAATATTAAATGAGAAGCGTTGAAAAAATACTTAGCACAGTATCTGATACATAATAAACACTTAATAAATGTTAGTTGTCATTATTGCTCCATGCTAGAAATTTTTTAACTAAGGAAACAAAAGCTTGCTTGCATAAGGTCCATATAGGTAACAAACAGCCGAGCTGAGAGCCAAACCCCAAGTACCCTTGTACTTTCTACTGGACCGTTATTCCGCTGAGCAGGCCACCATCTGGGCCTCTGTTCTCAGATTTGTCAAGTGATGGGTGGGATCAGATATTCACAAGCCCTTCCAGTGCTCAGGTGCTGGGAGTCTATGATTATAACTCATGTCTCCTGATGCCTGTTTAGTTACTATAGCCTGAAAATAAATAGAAAGGCATTCTGGCAGGTCACTATATGCACACACTCTTTGTCCACCCTGGCTCCACCCCTGTAGCTGCGGATGGAGGGTGAGGTCAAGAGCCCTGTTGGCCATTGGTGGTGGTCACTGGGATATAACTGAAAGATGGAAGTGAGGCTTTGGGAAGTTGGGATCCCGCACAGAAATCACCTGGGGCTGCTGAGAATAAGATTCTCTTCAGAGACAGCTGTGTCACTGCTCCCACCCTTGGCGTGACTCTGACGTCCTGCTCCTCTGGGACTGCTTTGGGTTCCTACACAAACCAATGGGAGTTGGCTTTTGACAGTCAGAGTCACAAGGGTTGAAATACAAGTAGTGCCTCTCAACTGCGTCAGATCACCAGATGTTGGAGGTTTGGGGGGCGAGGGAGAGGTGGGGATGGGGAGGGAAAGGTCATCATCTAAGTATTACTTATAGTTGGCCTCCTCTGCTATTGTTGCTTGTTGTCATTAACAACAACAGAAACGCTATAATTCAAGTTACAGAGTCATATCATGGTACGAGGCATCTGAATTCCCACATGACAACGCCCTGTTTCTCTCTTTCTCTGGCTGTGGTGTGTTGTCTGGTTGTCATAAACACATGTGAGGTTTACAAGCCCAGGACTGGGCATCTTTTGTCTTCATGACGTATTAGAATAAAAGCTCCAATATCAACAAGTAAAGTGTTATGAACTCTCATGTCACACAGTTTAAAAAAACACATACCCACATTCATTTTAAACTGACATAGTTGCTGTTGGATTGCTAATGATTTTTGGCAAAATTGTACTACAGAGCCTCTCCTATTTGCATGGATAAATTAGATTTGATAGTTTTGTGGTCAGTATACCAAGGCTATTGACTTTTTAATGAATGATCTCAAGAGCATTTTAGTAAAAGTAGAATTCTTTGTTAAATATGACCCGCCTTCCAAAAAAAAATGAGACTCACTCTTTGATATTTAAGTCTATGTGGTCTTTAATATGTAATCTTTGGGAAAGACAGAGATAAGAACAAATATTTATTTCTATGGTGCTTGTAACATATTAAGAAGAAGTGAGAAATGATGAAAAGATTAATTGTCAGAATTAATCTGACCTACAAAAGTCTTCCCAGCTTACTCAACCTGGAAGAAATTTCTGGCTGTGCTTTAATGTACTGAGGGAATTCGCTGATAATTCTGTCAACAGTGGAAAGGAGGGGTGTGGACTGTACTGAATTTCTAAAGGATCATCAGGCTTATCTCTTAAACTTGAGGATTTCTACGTTGTAAATTTATGCTGATGTATTTTGGCATTAATATATCCTAGTATGGTGGCAACACCATTATTATTTAGAAATCCTAAGAAAAATGTAAAAATAAGATCCCTGAAAATTAAAGAAAATTTGGAGACTTCCCTGGTAGTCCTGTGGTTAAGAACCTGCCTGCCAATGCAGGGGACGCAGCTTTGATCCCTAGTCTGGAAACTGAGATCCCCACATGCCTTGGGGCAAATAAGCTGGCGCACCGCAGCCACCGAGCCCACTCTCTAGAGCCAACGTACCACAACTAGAGCGGAAGCCCCACTCACCTCAACTCAGCATCACCAAAAATAAACAACACCAAAAAAACACTTTTTTAAAATAAAAAAAATTAAAGGAAAGCTCAACTACCCAGGATTATTTTTTTATTAAGCCAAACATGTAAAAATGTATTGAAATATTGGAAATTAATACTTCCCGAATTATTTTTCAGTTGCCCAAAATGTGATCAAAATGGCACGCCATCTTGTGCAGGTGCAGAATGAAAATGTGATGCTCATGGCCAACCCAGTTCCATTAAATTCAGGAGTCAGATTCCAGGTAACATGGTGATCACAGCTTTTTAGAATGCTATTAAGCACGGATACTTCTTATCCATATTCCTGAACATGAAACAATTTCCCAGGTTTATGTAGGAGTGTCTAAAATGAAAATCAGCGTTACTGACATTCCTGATGAACTGCCAGAAAGTCAGATGAGAGACAAGCTAGAACTGAGTTTCTCTAAGTCTCGCAACGGAGGCGGAGAAGTGGAGTGCGTGGAGTATGACAAGCAGACCGGGAGCGCCCTCATCACCTTTGTGGAAAGTGGAGGTATTCCAGCATTGAGAGAGTTAAACAGTGCTCTAGCGTTTAAATTATGCTCTGCCAGGTCTGAAAATATTTCTTTTTCTACTTCTTTTCTTTGGAATTTATTAGGCAGCATAATAACAGGGATGTTTTTAACCTTATAAAATGGTAGTGTCCTGAAAATGATTTTCCTGAATACTGTTAAGAATAAGGTTAGAAATAACAAGTCCCCCCGTGTTAGTACCTTCCTATCGCCTGCCAGGCATGGAGCTGGGTGTTTCATATATATGTCTCCTCTGATCCATAGCACAGCTCTAAATGTAGGTGTTACATTCATTTTAATGATGAGGCAGCTAAGACATATGCAAGATAAGTAGTTTATCCAAGATCACACAGTGGGTGTGTGGCAGAGAAATTGTGCGACTCCATGGACTATAGCCTGCCAGGCTTCTCTGTCCATGGAATTCTCCAGGCCAGAATACTGGGGTGGTTAGCCTTTCCCTTCTCCAGGGGATCTTCCCGACCCAGGGATTGAACCCCGGTCTCCCGCATTGCAGGCAGATTCTTTACCAGCTGAGCCACAAGGGAAGTCCTACATATATATATATATATATATAGCTTTTCCAGCTGAGCCACTAGGGAAGCTTGTTTTATATATATATATATCTATATCTTTCTCTCTCTATATATATGTAGATTCTTTACCAGCTGAGCCACTAGGGAAGCTTGTTTTATATATATATATATGTAAGACTTCCCCAGCTGAGCCACTAGGGAAGCTATATATATATATGTAGGACTTCCCTTGTGGCTCAGCTGGTAAAGAATCTGCCTGCAATGTGGGAGACCGGGGTTCAATCCCTGGGTCGGGAAGATCCCCTGGAGAAGGGAGAGGCTGACCACCCCAGTATTCTGGCCTGGAGAATTCCATGGACTGTAGAGTCCATGGGGTCACAAAGAGCTGGACGTGACTGAGCGACTTTCACTTTCACACATATGTATCTATGTGTATGTATATATATATAAAACTGTCTCTTCCATTGCACTTTTTACCATTGACAAGGGCCTCTTAGATGGAGGGAATCGTTTCCAGGAAGAAAAAGGGGGAGAGCTGTTCCCTTTTTCAGTAGAAACAGACTTTTAAAATAATCTTAGGGAGGTTTACATTATTATCATTAAAAATAAAAGGTTCTCCAGCTGCTTCTGTTGGTATGTGCAAGTGACTTTCTTTTTTATTAATTCCTTTTTAGTTGGAGGATAATTGCTTTATAACATTGTGATAGCTTCTGCCATACAACAGTGTGAACCAGCCATAAGTGTACATGTGTCCCCTCCCATTTGAGCCTCCCATCAATCCCCTGCCCACCCTCCCCAGGCTGTCACAGAGCTCCACGCTGAGCTCCCGGTGTTAAACAGCGGCTTCCCACTAGCTCTCTGTTTTACATATCTGTTTTATTTTCAGGGCTGCTGTCTCAATTCCTCCCACCCTCTCCTTCCCCCACTGTGTCCAAAGTCAACTAATTTTCAATAAAAAAAAAGTCTCTTGCTCTGGTTAGTTCTTAGGGCTTCTCCTGAGTTTATTACATATGATAGAAATCCAGCCATACAATTAAAAGCCATTGCCTGATTAGATTTTTTCATAATAAAAAAATACATGCTTTTTAAAGAAAATTGAAATAATAAAGAGTATTAATTTAATAAAAATTGAGACATTTCCTTAAATTTCCAAACTCCCTTTGTCCTGTTATGTAGTTATGGTTAGGTGAATGTTTTTCAAAATCTTTCTGGAATTGCTAGATAATATGGTAATTCTATATTGAATGTTTGAGGAACCGCCATACTGCTTTCCACAGTGACTGCACCATTGCGTCCCTACTAGCAGTGTATCAGGGCACCAGTTCCTCCACGTTCTCGCCAGCAAGGGTCTGCACTGTTAATTGCTGTACCACATTGCTGATTGAAGGTGGACTGGTGAGAGGAGAAAAGAAGGGATCAGATATTCTTAAGAACTGTTTCTGTTAAACTTTATGCAATCTTGACACATTAGCTGTTTCCCCTCTAGGAGAAAAATGCTTCTAAAAATAATTCTGATTATTTTTTATGTTGGAGAAAACCGATGAATTCTTTTTTTTATTTGCATTCATGTTTTCTGGATGACATTCAGCACCCTTCCACCTTTGATTAACATCATTATAGAGGTTTATTGAATGTCATGTATCAGTTACAGTAATTTTATGTATATCATAGTAATGTAGGTTCTATAAATCTCTCACATAAAGATATAGAGAGAGTATTCTAATCATATTTTTCATGTATACTTCTTGAAAGATTGGGAAATACTGGGTTTTGTTAGGGCGGCTGGGTTACTTTTTGCAGATGGTTATCCCATTTTATGTAGCTCAACGTGGGTCTATCCGAGGCCTTTGTAGCACATTGTCCATTGACTGACTAATAGTGTAAGACAGATGGAGCTGAGTCTGTTTATCATTTGGTCTTACGTTTTTCAAAACTATGTACTGTGAATTGTTTAAAAGCGACTTTCAGTTCAGTTTAGTTGCTCAGTCGTGTCCGACTCTTTGTGACTCCATGAGTCCCAGCATGCCAGGCCTCCCTGTCCATCACCAACTCCTGGAGTTCACCCAAACTCATGTCCATCGAGTCGGTGATGCCATCCAGCCATCTCATCCTCTGCTGTCCCCTTCTCCTCCTGCCAGAGTTTCTTAAAAATTAATCACTCAAGTCACTGTTTACTTTGACATTCTATTTGAAGGAAGTTTTATCTTTGGTTAAAAATGTTTATGATAAAGAAGAAAATGTATATAATAAAGAAGAAAATAATTTTTAAAAATTTATTTTTAGTTGCTGACAAGATTTTGAAAATGAAAGACTATCCTCTTTATATAAATCAAAACTGCTATAGAGTTACGGTTTCTCCATACACAGAAACATACTTGAAAAAGTTTCAGGTAAAGTCATCTCTTTTCTTTCATTTTGGAAGCTAATTGCTTGACTCCCCACCCCCACAAAAATAAAAAGTTATGATTCTGTTTTCATTTGAATCTTATTAATGAGGAATATCAAAATAGTCTCTTCATATCTGCTTGGTACAGAATGAATTTTTCTATTTTAAGAATAGTTTTTAATGTAAAACTGTACCTTATTTAATTGACTGTGGCACAATATTTTTATATGTGGAGACATACCTACATTTTTCTCATATATCTACTATCATTGAGCATTAAAAATGGTTTCCCTTTCTTATTTTTTCTGAATTCATTATCTTTACTCCAAACCTGCTGCTTTTTTCTGTTCCTAAAAGAAAGATCATCTTTTCTGTTCCTAAAAGGTCATCATGATCTGCCTAGCCTACCATCCTGAAAACTGGAACTCAAGCCTAACTCTTGGTTTAGCTTCACCTCCAACATCCATTTCATCACTCAGGTTTTCCACTTCCACTTCTCACTGCTTCTCTAACTGATCTCTCTGTCCATAGAGTTGCCTTCCTTTCCTCCACTTGCCACATTTCTGCTAGAGTTATCTTTCTGAAACTCACGTCTAACTCTGATATTCTCTTCCTTGAAAAATCTTCCTGAGGCCCCTTGTCTCTCTTAGGATAATGTCCAAAATATTGAGCAGAGCTTATAAAATGTAAAGTTTTGCAATTCAGAGTTCTTAGAAAATTGCTGTTTATCTTTTATTTTTCTATTTTCCTCCTTAGGTATTTTCAGGCGTATCTAAGAGGACAGTGCTTCTGACAGGATTGAAAGACCTTCAGATGACAGATGAAGAAACTGTAGAGGATTTCATTAGCATTCACTTTCAGCGGGAGAAGAATGGAGGTGGAGAAGTCGAGGTGGTCAAATGTTCCCTCGGGCAACCTCACACAGCATACTTTGAAGAATAGGCTCATGGAATCCTATGAAAATTGGAGCTTCTGAACCCAACTTCCTGTCAGTGCTTGACAAAAATGATTGTCCCGTTCCTTAAAAAAAAATGAAACGTGTAATTCTTTAGTATTCGTTTGTCCTTAGATACAAAATATATTTCTGTGATTTTAAATTCTTTGTTTCCAACTGTGCAGCATGTTTACAAATGCAGTAACTGTATTAAAACAGTTTTTTTCATAAATTTTGTGGCTGAATGCCATGTCTGTTGAAAAGAACCGTAAGTCATCCAGTTGTCCGCCTGCCGTGTGGACTCCTTCGGTCATAGTCTCGTGGGCTCCAGTCTGTTTTGGCTCTAGGTCCACCAACATGCAGACTTGACTCTTAACATTTCCCCAGAGAAATGTTGCATTTAGCAGTTTGTAATTTCTGTAGACTTTACTGACTTCTCAAGGAACTTCAAGAGCAATGCTTTTCCACTTGGCCCAGCATTTCATCCCACAGCCCCAAAGTCTTTCTCAGAGCTGAGTGTGGTCTTTCTCTTGAACTTTCACCCAGAATGCCAAGTGTCCCCTGATTCCTTTCAAGACATCTCCCCTCCAAATTGAACTTGTAAACACTGGAATGTTCTTTTACACTTATAATGTAAGGAGTCAGTTTAACGGATTGAAAAACCTTGGAATAAAGAGATTAAGTGTAAAGCTAGTGACTCATCATACATCTTGGGAGATGCTGGGAGTGAATGTCTGCGCCATACCTACCGGTTAGGGGCTTAAAATTTAGCTGGAGAGAGACTGAGTTTATTACCATCACGCTGTTTTTAATCTGCAGAAATTAAATGGGAAAATTCAAGGTTCCTATCGAAGAAGGTAAAATTCGCTTTGGTAAAGAATATTTGGACAGTTTTAATCCTAATGTTTCGTGAAGAGCCAACAGCAGAATTAAATTCATATTAAAATGATGGCAGAAATGACATGCTTTTAGAAAAGATTATAAACCTATCCAATGCTGCCTGCCATCTAAAATAAAGGGAAAACTAAAGAAAAAAAATATTGGTTTTGCTTCTGATATTTTATTTTTAGGTTTTAAAGTTGTTATTGTGTGTGTGCTCAGTCATGTTTGACTTTTTTGTGACCCTATGAACTGTAGTCTGCCGGGCTCCTCTGACCATGGAATTTTCTAGGCAAGAATACTGCAGTGGGTTGCCATTTCCTCCACCAGGGGATCTTCCCAAGGATCGAACCAGCGTCTCCTGCATTGCTGGTGGATCCCTTACCGCTGAGCCACTGGGGAAAGCCTTAAAGGTGTTATAGTAGCATCAGAAATATTCACTACTCTTATATTTCTCTTTGGAATAAGAAATGGTACCTAAAAACTGGGCAGTTTATGATAAATCTTTGTGTTCACCATTTTAGGGGAAAAAAGATCTCTCATTTTGTCAGTTGTTCTTTGGAAATAGTAAGATTAGTTCAAGCTTCCCAAAATATTAAGACGAAGAATTTAAAGAACCTCATTTAATTTTGATTGACACAGTCTCATAGCACAGAGGGGGTCATTTTGAATCTATAGCAGACTGCCAGTCAGAAATAAATTTTTCCTAACATTTACAACAAAGTTGGACACTGTCACTTTTGTTCCTCTGGGGGCCTTCTTCAGGCAGTACAATGGATAATTTCATTTCATTTTGAATTGTCACAATGGTTTTGATATGTTACTTATTCTAGAAAATTATACTTTTCCTTTGGGTTCTTTCACCATTTCACCTAGTGTGATCTGACTGAAACTCAGAAATCAAGCATTGATGTTCCTGCTTATTTCCAGAGTTTTAGAGATTTTACAAGAGGAAGGTTTTCTTTAAAAATTTACCAAAAAATACTGTATTGACTATTTAATATATTGCATATAATGTTAAGAACCCTTCAATTGTGCATCCAGAGTGAGCTAGCACCACTTATTAATGTGTGAAAAGATTTTGTCAGTATATGTCAGGAAAAGACAGATATGTGAAGTTACATGTGCATTTTGCTGTTTGTAGACTTATCAGTCAGGAGAGGCTAGGTCACACTCAGATAACACAACCTTCCAAGTCTTAGAGACCTAGCAGAATAAAAGTATAATTCTCACTAGGCTAAATATCCAGCAGAGATTGGTAAGGGACTCTGTCCTGATCACTTCAGGCCCCATCTTGAGGCATGCTTCCAGAATCATCAAGGTGGGGAAACCGAAGTCTGGAAAGTCTTGCACCAGAAATTAAATGCTGTGACTGGAAAGTGACCTGTGTTATTTCCTCTCATATCTCACTGACCAGGAAGTCACATGGCCTCACTGAAACATAAGGGGACTTGAAAATTCTGTCTTATAAAAATGAGAAGAACCGGATATAGCTGAGCCCAGAATACTAATAAGGGTAGTCTGTGCTGTCCTACTGGTTATCAATATTTGGATCACTCCTCTTCATGCACAAAATACACTCACCCCATCTCCAAGGTAAAAAATCCTCAAAAAAAAAAAATCCTCAAATTTCACCCCATCATAACATCAAACTCAAGGTGGAAAAACTCTTGATGATATGTGGAAATTTCTATATCCCCCCCTCCCACAGACAGTAGTAGGACCAGAATAAGATAACTGCTCTCTTGCATTTGGAAAAGGAAAGAATGGGAGGCACAAAGCCATCACTGGGCCAGAGCCATTGTGAAATCCTATGGAGTTTTTGATGCGACTGCAACTCCCTGGAAATTTGTCTTTTGCTCATTGTTCTCATAGGTCCTGGACCTTCTTCTTTTTCCATTATTCTCCTGGGCCATATCTAGAATGGACATTCATAATATATTTTTCTTGGAGGCTGAAAAGCTTCCTCACTTGGTACACTTTCTATGATAAGTGTTTGGGACCAAGTTTTTAAAGTTTTGAACCGTCATAGTTTCTTTACCTGGGCCAGTGGCTGGTTAGCTGGTATATTTAAAAAACTTAATAGGCTTTCTCTCTACTAAAATAGACTAAAGTCTGGTCAGCTTACATATGCTAATAGCCAAACCTTTGGTTTTGTTTTTCTAGACTTCTGATTTTAGCTGTGCTCAATTGTGTCTGACTCTTTGACACCTGCTCTGTCCATGGGGATTCTCCAGGCAAGAATATTGGAGTGGGTTGCCATGCCCTCCTCCAGGGATCTTCCCAACCCAGGGATTGGAACTCAGGTCTCCCTCATTGCAGGCAGATTCTCTACTGTCTGAGCCACCAGGGAAGGCGAAGAATACTGGAGTGTATAGCCTATACACTCCTTCTAGAAGGAAGCCTATTCCCTTCCTCAGGGCAACTTTCTGACCCAGGAAGTGAAACAGGGTCTCCTGCATTGCAGGCAGATTCTTTACCAGCTGAGCTACAAAGGACGCCCTCTCTTTTTAGAGTAGCTATAATTCTCTGCTTTTTTGGCTCCGTTCTTCTCTCCCTGTCTTCACTTGATTTGAGTCTATCAGGCCACTTATAGTTTCTTTTCCCTGAATTAGTTTGTTTAATTGAAAGTGTTTATTGAATTTCACAGCCTTAATTGCCATTTTTACTCTGAGGGACCTTAACTTGTTCAGATTTAAACCTTGATTTGATCACCGATTTTATCCTTGCAGAAGATCTAATCAGCCTTTTTTACTCAAAGGTCTTTTCAGTTTTATCATTTAAGAATGAAAAGGATTTTATGTCCAACTCTGCAAGTTCCCATAGTTTTGGATTTTACTCCCCATTTTTCTGGCTTTCAAATTGGCCAACTCTTTGTTAAGCTCATTTCTTTCTTATACTATTTTGTTAAACTCACTGAGACATATGCTACTAATTCTGGTTTTCACACTGTCTTAAAAAAAAACAAAACTGCAAGCTAATAGGTACATTATCTGTCTTCCAAGCTATCATGTGTGATGGTTTTACCACATGTTTTCCCACTACATAAAATGGACTACCATCCTAATCTCTATTTTCTAATCATCTGCCGCTTGGACTCTGAGCCAAAGCCAAGTGTTTCAGATTGTGTTGTGAATTGTCTCTTTTTTTTTCCCTACAAGATCCTTTGGAGGAGGAAATGTCAACCCAATCCAATATTCTTGCCTGGAAAATCCCACGGACAGAGAAGCCTGTTGGGCTACAGTCCATGGGGCTGCAAAGAGTAGGACACGACTGAATAATTGAGCGTGTGCGTGTGTGTGTGCACACACACACATACAGCAATACTCCAGAATGCCAGTTTCTGTATTAATTGTGTTAGAATATGTGATGTTAATGTGATAAATTATCTCTAAGTTTTAGAGACCTAAAACAACAAAAGTTCACTTACTGTTCATGCTACATGTCCATGATGGGTCAACAAGAGGAATGCCCATGGTAGACACTCAGTGACCACCAGCTTTATTGCTGGATGCAATGCCAGAGAAAAGGAGTTTTGAAGTCTCGAACTGACAATGAAATTCTCGGTCCAAATATGTTCCTTCCATTCACAACTGAACTAGAGCTATATATATGGCTCCACCCAACTGTAAAGGAATTTGGATATTCAGTCCTATCATATGCTTGGAAGGCAGAAAGCCAAAACTGTATGCTGCTGCTGCTGCTAAGTCCCTTCAGTTGTGTCCGACTCTGTGCGACCCCATAGACGGCAGCCCACGAGGCTCCCCCGTCCCTGGGACCCTCCAGGCAAGAACACTGGAGAGTGAATAGCATTAACGATATCTAGTTAATACTTAAAAGAAAAGGATGCTTATTCTTGAAAAATACACAAAGTATAATGAAGATGATAAAAATCATTAACACTTTACCATCATGGATAATGGAAAATATTTTTATGTCCTCTTTTCTAGTTTTTCATTTTTTAATCATGTTACATTTAATCTTATGAATATATCCTAGGCTATTATTTCCCCAATTGTTTGACATTAAGATTGTTTCCATTTTTTTCACACTTAGCAGTGGTAAGTTGTCCATGAACCCTTGTATATCTTGTTACCCAATATCTTTCTGCATTGCTGACCTTATTTCAAGGTGATACTTGTTAGGTTGATATGTTGAGGATCTTAAGTTATGGCTTTTAAGTTAACTTTTAAGGATCTTAACTTACGGCTACAATTGCTTTCTGGAAAGGTAGGCATCAGTCCTATACTTGTATAAATTGTGCCGTGAAGAACTATCCCACTGCTGCATTTCAGCACTGACAGCTACACCTTTAAAAATAACTTTCTTTCCATCCTATCTTTGGATATCTTTACAATGAATACCACATCTTAAGAAGATAAGTAATTATCAAGATAGAGGTAACATATCTAGTAATAGGCTTTGTTTTTGTTTTTCTGGTATCACAGATTAAAAACATTCAGAAAAATGTCAGCCAACTTGATTTTACTTAGGCTGTGAGACAGAAAAAAGTGTACTGAGATAGGAGGCTTTCTAACTGGGCCTATAAGAGGTTAAATGTTTTTCTTCTGGATGTAGTTTTAGTAATAAACTGCCAGGATTATTTTGGCCACATTTGGAGTCATGATTCCTCAGAGACAGTCTGACACGGTGTGGGAGACACAAGTTTTCCTTTAGCCTCTTAGAGTGCCTGGCTGGATATGGAAATTACATTGACAAAGACAGATTAAAAGAAGAAAAGTATACACATTTATTTAATATCAGTTTTCTGTGACATGCTGCTGCTAAGTCACTTCAGTCGTGTCCGACTCTGTGCGACCCCATAGACGGCAGCCCACCAGGCTCCCCTGTCCCTGGGATTCTCCAGGCAAGAACACTGGAGTGGGTTGCCATTTCCTTCTCCAATGCGTGAAAGTGAAAAGTGAAAGTGAAGTCGCTCAGTGTGTCTGACTCTTAGCAACCCCATGGACTGTAGCCTACCAGGCTCCTCCACCCACGGGATTTTCCAGGCAAGAGTACTGGAGTGGGGTGCCATTGCCTTCTCCTTTTGGGAACCTTCATAAGGAAATTAAGACCAGAAGAAATGGTTACACCTGAGTGTCTCCTTGCTAGAGTTGAAGAGTGATGTTGTGGAAGGAGGGCAATGAGAGGATACAGAGTATCAGCTAAGTGTGCTTCCCCACTGGCTCAGCAGTAAGGAATCTGCCTGCCAGTGTAGGAGACAAGGGTTCAGTCCCTGGGTGGGGAAGATCCCTTAGAGAAGGAATGGCAACGCACTCCAGTAATGTTGCCTGGAAAATCCCATAAACAGAGGAGCCTGGCAGGCTAAGTCCATGGGGTCATAAAGAGTCAGACAGGACTTAATGACTAAACAACAACATCAGCTAACTATAATAAAAGGAGGGGAGCTTCAGTTCAGTTTAGTTCAGTCGCTCAGTCGGGTCCAACTCTTTTCGACCCCATGAACCGCAGCACGCCAGGCCTCCCTGTCCATCACCAATCGCCGGAGTCTACCCAAACCCATGTCCATTGAGTCGGTGATGGCATCCAACCATCTCATCCTCTGTCGTCCCCTTCTCCTCCTGCCCTCAATCTTTCCCGGCTTAGTGAAGCCTATTCACTCAGATTCCTCTCTGTATCTCTCTGTCTCTGGAGATCAGGATGTTCCTTTCCCGTGGGTACAGGCAGAGCACCTCTCACATGAGAATTTTACGACCTGCTTTGGGAGAAGTTCAGAAAGTCCTTCTAGTACCTCACATTTCCTTCAGGTTGGAATATTCAATATGCCACGGAGTCATTTTGCGGGGTAGTGTATCCGGAATGCTCTAAGCACATACAAGTTGGAATAGATGGCACATACAATGTTAAGGGTCAATCTAGGCCAGGTTTGATTCCACAGGTGAGTTAGCCCTGCATTGTTGACTCTATTCTGAGGTCTCTCATTATTCCCTGGAAAGGAGGGATTCCCAACTTGGATTATGGTGTTCATGTCCATCTACAGTTAATCTTTGTTTCCACCTCCAGCCCAAGGCCCTGCTTTTCTACTTTCTCTCTTCACATAGTTGTCTTTTCTGGTTAAGTGTGGCACTATGTGTCTAGTGTTTTTGTACTTAGCAGGATTTTCTTGAGCTTCATCCTTGTTATAGCATATATCAGTATTTCATTCCTTTTTATTTCCTAGCAGTATTACCTGTGTGTGTGTGTATATATATATATGTGTATATATATATATATATGTATATATCAACATAATGTGTTTTATTTATCTATTAAGCAACTGATGGCCATTTGGGTTATTTCTGCTTCTTGGCTATTATGTATAATGTTATGAATTTTTGCTTGTAAGTGTTTGCATGTTTTCATTTCTCTTGGGGGATTATTCAGGAGTGAATTTTCCTGGTCACATGGTAAACTTATGCAGAAAAACTGATCAACTATATTAAAAGATGGCTGTAACATTTTACTTCCCCACCAGCAATGCATGAGAGTTCTCATTTCTCCACATTGTTGACATTTGCTGTTATCTGTCTTTTTGATTACAGTCAGTATGGAGTGACATTTCATTGTTTTAATTTGCATTTCTTTAATGACTCATGATGTTGAGCACATTTTCATGTGCATATTAGTCATTCATGTATCTTCTTTGACAAAATGTCTATTCAATTTTTGTCCATTTTAAAGTGGGTTATCTTAGTTTTGAGTTGTAACAGTTCTTTGTGTATTCTGAACACAAATCCCTGACCAGATGTGTGATTTGCAGATATTTTCATGGTGTTCTTTTATTCTAGTGTCTTTGATATACTAATAAGAGTATGCTAGGTGATATTGCTGAAAAAAGGCTCAGTGGTTTTAAACTTCAAAGTTATTTCGTAATCATGTAAATTTTGTTATGGGTTCAGGCAACTCCCTCTTGCAGCTGTGTTCTATGTGTGGGCTCACTGACACATGTTCCTTTCAATACATGCTTCTATGAGCACCAAGGCAAAGAGAGCATGGACGGCTCTTGGGCTAAAGCAGTGAAATTTTCCCATCCAAATATTAGACATATCAATTCTTACATTTCTTGGCTGAATGAATCTTATGACCATGTCTAGCATCAAAGGGAGAAGGCCAGTACCTCCACATGAAATTGAACTGAGGACAAGCAGAATATTGGCGAGCAGTACTACTGTTAGGGAAACCATTGAGCAAAACTGCCCACCCTGGCCAGGCCTGATAGTAGGCACTTGCTTGAGTTATCGTAACTAACAAGCTGCTACCCACCGGAAGAATTCAGGATAGGCCAAAAGAAGAGAGGAGATGCCAGCCCATATGTCCTACCACTCTCCCAGAATCCTTCTTGCTGGATTTCATCTTGGCTGAGCAATGCACAGCACACCAGGAGGGACCCTGAGTCAGAATGATTGGCCAGAGAGCCTGGAAACTAATCCCATCACCATAAAACCTGAGCCTGTCAGCCACATGGCAGAGCGATTCTCCTGGATTCCCTTACCCTCTCGCTCTCCATCCCGTTGCCCCTTCCCCCAAAAATGTCTTGTTCTGCCAGCACATATGTCTCCTCGGAAAGTTCATTTCTGAGTGTTAGACAAAAGCCCAGTCTCCTGCCTTGAAGGGGTCCCCCTTCCTACTACCCTACTATGTATTGTGTTGGTGCAGGTGATGGCTTAAGAGAAAAGAAATGAAGGTGTGCAGATAGTTTAGAAAAAGGTGAGTGTTATTAAGATGGGATAATAACTGGGGGGACAAATTTGGACTCGGTGATCAGAGTCTCTCTGAAGAGGGCTCATTTGAGCCAAGGCTTCACTGAAAGCAGTGAGGCAGTTAAGTGAATATCGGGGAGGAGCCAACAAGGCCTAGAGGTAGAAGCAGGGCCAGGGAAACCCCCTTGGTGGGGATGTAAATCTTATTCAAAGTGCAATGGAAAAACAATGAAGTGTTGAACAGTGATCAAACCTGATGTACATTTAAAAAATATCTTACTGGGTGTGGTATCCGGCATGAATTGAAGGGGAACAAGGCCAAAAGGCTGGGTTGATTTGGGTGGTAGAAATAAAGTTGGAGAGTGTGCAGTTAATGGAACGTACTAACCCAGCTGAGAAAAGAGGGATTAAGGAAGACAAGTGAGTCTTAAATTTAAGCTCCTTGGTGGGTGCTAGAGCAGTTTACCAAGAGAGAAGAATGGGAGGAAGTTCTCACTAAATTTTACATGCTTATCGGACATTAGAGTGGGCTTTCAAGTGCAGGGATCTGAATATAAAATATAATTGGGGAATTGCACGTAGATTTACCTCACTGTTTTAAAATCGTCATAGCCCTAGGCCTGGCTCATTAAACGTGCCATTGGCCATATAATAAATAGTTATATTCTTGGTTAAACTGGGTAGATGCCAGTGTCTGAAAAAAAGTTGTATTTCAAGCAATGCACAGTTAAAATTTCTGTACAATATCTTAGTTATTCTTGTGCACTGTAACTTCAGTTCAGTTCTGAAAATGGAGTTGCTAATTCTAAGGATTTATGCATTTTAACTTTTTTTTTTAATTTTGCACTTTACATTTTTGAGAGGGGCCAAAATCCTTAAAATGTTTATACCGGTCTACAGTTGCAGCAACATTGATGCTTCCCCACACTGGCCAACAATGGGTATTACCAAGACTTTTAAATTTTTGCCAATCTAATCCTCAGAGAAAGGGATTCTGTTCTGATATCAGCTTGTATTTCTTAGTCGTGGAATTGGATTTCTGCATACTAGTCAGCCACCTGCTTTTCTTATTCATGCTCTCTTTGACTCTGAAGCTATGTATATATATTCCCGGTGTCCCAGTAGGTGTCTGGCTGAGGAATCTGAGCACAGGGTGGACAGAGTGGTGAGCTCTTTTTTGGCAGGGACAGTGAGCCGTCCATCCTGCGCCCTGCGCACCTGGCTACTGGCCCTGGGTAGGTGACAAGAGGAGAAACAAGCACGGCGTGGTGGGAAGAGGGCTAGGGAGATAATGAGGGCGTCAAGAAGGATCATTCAGATTCTACTGCGCACAGGACACAGCCGCGGGGAGAATCCCCGCACTCCCACCGAGGAATCCTCCGGCCTCTCTCCAGCTTGGTTTCAAAAGTTGCAAAACTATCGGGGGCGTCCTGACAGCCGCTGTCCCAGGTCCCTGCTCCCCTCCCGAGGCCTCCAGGCCGCAGAACCGCGGGGTGGGGTGGAGAGGCGGTCTCCAAGAGAGCGGGAACAGAAAACCGAAACCAAAACCCGTGCGCCCGCCCAGACTCCCCCAGCTCTGGGCCCCGCCGGCAGCCGAAGGCGAGTCTCTTCCCCGCCATGGCAAGTTGCTTTTGTTTTGGGTTTTGCAGGGCGGAGTGGTCCCCGTGTCGTCATCCGGTCCCCCAAGATCCAGAGGACAGGCGTGAGTGAGGGGTGACCGGAGGAGGCGCGAGGAGGGACCCCAGAGGCAAACCCAGCCCAGCCTTTCCGCACCTGCGGGGCTGGCAGTTGGGCGCGTCCTGAAATTGACCGCGGCTGTGCGGCCAGCTCCGAAGGCGCGCATCGCCGCGGCCGCCTCCCGCACCGAGTGCCCGGCTGTCCCGGACACAGCCGTTTGGTCGGGGAGTGGCAGTGTTAGGGCGAACTGTTGTCCTCCCACGCTTTGGGGAACAGGAGCGCAGAGAACTGCCCAGAAATGGAGGCCACCGTTTCCTTTGTTAAAGGGCCAGCCCGAAGAGTTGGAGCCAAGGACACAAGTTGGGAAAGCAGCGTGGTGTCTTAGCGGGAATTCTTTTCTCTTCTGGCCTTAGTTCTTTCTCTAGACACAAAGGGCGTTGTGTTGTCACCATCTTTGATGCCTCGCAAGAATTGTTAGCAAATTTAAGATTTAGACTTCCGTGTTCTTTCCATCGGGTGGGGAAAATCCCTTGGAGGAGGACATGGCAACCCACTCCAGTATTCTCGCCTGGGAAATCCCATAGACAGAGAGGAGCCTGGAGGTCTACAGTCCAGGGGGTTCCCACAGAGCGGGACAAGACAGGGCTACTAAGCAGGCAGGCTCCTTTTTTCCATCAAGCACCTGAAAACAGTGGCAGGGGCCTTTTATTTCAGGTGAGAAACGCCAAAGCAGTTGTGAGTTTAAAGTGTGATTTTGTTTACCGAGGGCGGTAAAGGCAACGTGAATGAAACCAATTTTAAGAAAAGGAATGTAGGTAAAGGAAGGGACGGGGGAGCCTAGTGGGCTGCCATTTCTGGGGTCGCACAGAGTCGGACACGACTGAAGCGACTTAGAAGCAGCAGCAGCAGCAGCAGTGCTTTCCTTACAAAAATAAATTCAATTTTTCTTTATATCTTTTTGCTTTCTGATAGGATGGTCAAAAGTCTCTTAAAACGTTATCACTGATACAGGGAAAATGCCATCACCTTGATAGCTCCTGGTCAGAATGTTGCTCTTATTTCAAAAAAATTGTATCTCCATGTGACAACTGTTGAAAAGGCTATCTCCAAGACCTCTCTTTTTCTTCTTAATGGTGGATGGAAGAGATGAATAGCGGTCTGTTGATTTCAAAGATAAATTTTAGACATTTGAATAAAGAAATATGACACTAGTATTGCTGAAGGTAGTGGCAAAGAAAAGATTTTCTGAATTTAAATTGATTGAAAGGTTTTCTTTGATATTGATGAAGGACAAAAAGGATGCTTATTCATTAGCCACTTTAACCACGGACTGTTAGAGCCAGATGCATAGCAAGTCAAGACAAATCTTGTATGAAACAAGATTCCCTGAATGTCTGAATAGTCTGTCATTTTTTTTTTTCTTCTTCTAGAACTATTTTGAGATAATTACATCTTACACTTGGGGCTAGAATGCAGGAACACATTTTTATATTTTTCCTGTCTCCTATGCAATCGAGTTGTCCCAAATATTTTAAGAAACTGTTTTGCTCCATTGAAAGTACCTAACATAACAGAGTCAATTATGAATTTCCCTTTCAGGAGACACGAAGGACCTTTGCTTTCTTTGTCTCAACAGAAGCTATTTGCATCCTCCACTCCTCTGTCCCTTTGTTTTGCTGTGAACTCTGTTTGCATTTTTAATTAAATTTGACCACTAATTAAAATTTGACCTCAGCCATCAAGGTCTCTCTTTCATGAAGCCTTCTTTGACTGCTTTAGCCAGCATTAATCTTGCTTCCTAATTCTGAATGGCTTCTATTGTGTGTTTTAGCATTTTCTTGTGAATGGTCTTGTATCCTTTTCACATTTTCGGTTGTTCGTCTGTTCTTGTAAAGAAGACCTTCTTCTTTTCGTGTCTACCAGGCACTGCTAAAATGATTTATATATGTGTCTGCCTCCTCCTCGCCCATAAGGGAGGTCCCCTTTGTGTTTTGGTAATCCTAAAGCCTGTCCAAATGCCTCACACATAATAAATGTTCAGTAAATTTTTATGGTGGAACAATTTCAGGGTAAGGGGTGTTTTATATCTGTGTGCGTCATCTTTGGTACCCAACATATTGCCAGGGATAGAACACATGCTTAGTTAATACGGTATTAGTTAATTGATCAACTGATTGACAAGATATTATGTATTCTAAGAAAGGCAGGTGCATTTTTGCCACCCTATTTTAATAACTACAGGCTGAAATGTCAAAGGAGATACTGAGAGATCAGTTATTATTGGCTTCAGTCATTTTCTATTGAATTCCTGTTGTGATAAATGACGATTTCACGGAAGTGAACTCTGCCTTTTCCCTTCTTCCAAGTTTGGAAGTTTTAATAGTATTTTAAATTCTCTTATGAATTATTTTTGTTTCTTTCATAAAACACTTAAGATCTTGATAGTATTTACATGATTTTCTGTAATATAAGTTAGATTTTTCTTTTTTTCTCAGCTTCTGTTAGTTTTGCCTTTAGGGTTGAATGATTCCATATTATTCTGTAATCATATTTAAGTCTGCGGTAATTTTGAAGATTTTTACAGAATTCATTTAAAAGTTTATGAGAGTGTTCATGTCATTATGCAAAGAGTAAGTATTGCTTACAGCAGGGACTAATAGATCCTGTATTACTTTTTCTCCTCTTGGTCCAATATCATGTGTGTTTTTCCTTTTTCCAGTTACAAAAAAATATTCCTAGCAGCTGTGTCAAATAGAGTCTTTATTTGTAGTCTGTAATTTATTCCAAACATGCCATGCTTTAATTTTCTGATGATCTTTAGGCTTGGGCTTTTTCAAATACCAGAAAGCGGGGGAGGGGTGTTTGCTCTGGGGTGCCAGCACCCATACTAGCAGGTCAGATTCTCCCTAGAATGTTCATTTAGTTTTGCCTTGCTGCTAGCCTTTCAACTAATCATTTTGGTTTTGTTCCCTTTTTTAATTTCTGAGGTTCTGCCAAGAAGGTTGTCCCCTTTCCATTGCAGCCCCCACTTCTTTACTCTGGGTTTCCCCTGTCATATCCTTCCACATACTATTATGTCTTTCCAGTCTTCAAGAAATTTGAATCTCTCCTGTGCTGCTGCTGCTCCCCTTAACTGGGTTTATTCTCTTTTTAATTCTATTTTCATTTTTATTTTAATGTATTTTTGGGATAGGACATTGTATGTGTGCTTAGACTGTTTTCCTTATCTGGGAGGTCAGAAGCAGTTTGCCTATCGACAGTAAAGTCTGACTCTGAGTATACAGAGTTCTTTGAACTGAAAACCAAGACATCTTTGTGATTGATCAACCATGACTTGGACCCATGAGACATCCTGTCCTCCTTGGGGATAATTTAGGAATAGATTATATCCGCATTCTGGTGCAATCAGGCTGGACTACCTATACAAGCATTGTGAGAAGTTTATAGGTCCAGTTCCCTAAATGAGCTGGGGAATAAATTAAAACATTAATATAAGAAGTTAAGAGAGAGTGTATTAGAATCATAATCTCTTATGATTATACAGTGGAAGTGAGAAATAGATTTAAGGGACTAGATCTGATAGACAGAGGGCCTGATGAATTGTGGATGGAGGTTTGTGACATTGTACAGGAGACAGGGATCAAGACCATCCCTAAGAAAAAGAAATGCAAAAAGGCAAAATGGCTGTTTGAGGAGGCCTTACAAATAGCTGTGAAAAGAAGAGAAGCGAAAAAGCAAAGGAGAAAAGGAAAGATATACCCATTTGAATGCAGAGTTCCAAAGAATAGCAAGGAGAGATAACAAAGCCTTCCTCAGTGATGAAGAAATAGAGGAAAACAATAGAATGGGAAAGACTAGAGATCTCTTCAAGGAAATTAGATACCTGGGGAACATTTCATGCAAAGATGGGCTCAATAAAGGACAGAAATGCTATGTACCTAACAGAAGCAGAAGATACTAAAAAGAGGTGGCAAGAACACATAGAAGAACTGTACAAAAAAGATCTTCATGACCCAGACAATCATGATGGTGTGATCACTCACCTAGAGCCAGATATCCTGGAATGTGAACTCAAGTGGGCCTTAGGAAGCACCACTACAAATAAAGCTAGTGGAGGTGATGGAATTCCAGTTGAGCTATTTCAAATCCCAGAAGATGATGCTGTGAAAGTGCTGCACTCAATATGCCAGCAAATTTGGAGAACTCAGCAGTAGCCACAGGACTGGAAAAGGTCAGTTTTCATTCCAATCTCAAAGAAAGGCAATGCCAAAGAATGCTCAAACTACCGCACAATGGCACTCATCTCACGTGCTAGTAAAGTAATGCTCAAAATTCTCCAAGCCAGGCTTCAGCAATACATGAACTGTGAACTTCCAGATGTTCAAGCTGGTTTTAGAAAAGGCAGAGGAACCAGAGATCAAATTGCCAACATCTGTTGGATTATTGAAAAAGCAAGAGAGTTCCAAAAAAAAATCTATTTCTGCTTTATTGACTATGCCAACACCTTTGACTGTGTGGATAACAATAAAATGTGGAAAATTCTGAGAGAGATGGGAATACCAGACCACCTGACCTGCCTCTTGAGAAACCTGTATAGGTCAGGAAGCAACAGTTAGAACTGGACATGGAAAAACAGACTGGTTCCAAATAGGAAAAGGAGTACGTCAAGGCTGTATATTGTCACCCTGCTTATTTAACTTATATGCAGAGTACATCATGAGAAACGCTGGGCTGGAAAAACCACAAGCTGGAATCAACATTGCCGGGAGAAATATCAATAACCTCAGATATGCAGATGATACCACCCTTATGGCAGAAAGTGAAGAAGAACTAAAGAGTCTCTGGTAAAAGTGAAAGAGGAGAGTGAAAAAGTTGGCTTAAAGCTCAACATTCAGAAAACGAAGATCATGGCATCTGGTCCCATCACTTCCTGGCAAATAGATGGGGAAACAGTGGAAACAGTAGCTGACTTTATTTTTCTGGGCTCCAAAATCACTGCAGATGGTGATTTCAGCCATGAAATTAAAGGACGCTTACTCTTTGGAGGAAAGTTATGACCAACCTAGATAGCATATTAAAAAGCAGAGACATTACTTTGTCAACAAAGGTCCATCTAGTCAAGGCTATGGTTTTTACAGTGGTCATGTATGGACGTGAGAGTTGGACTGTAAGGAAAGCTGAGCACCAAAGAATTGATGCTTTTGAACTGTGGTGTTGGAGAAGACTCTTGAGAGTTCCTTGGACTGCAAGGAGATCCATCCAGTCCATCCTAAAGGAAATCAGTCCTGGGTGTTCATTGGAATGACTGATGTTGAAGCTGAAGCTCCAATACTTTGGCCACCTGATGCAAAGAGCTGACTCACTAGAAAAGACCCTGATGCTGGGAAAGTTTGAAGGCAGGAGGAGAAGGGGATGACAGAGGATGAGACGGTTGGATGGCATCACCGACTCAATGGACATGAGTTTGGGTAACCTCTGGGAGTTGGTGATGGACAGGGAGGCCTGGCGTGCTGCAGTTCATGGGGTCACAAAGAGTCGGACACGACTGAGCGACTGAACTGAACTGAACCGAGAGTGAACTCAGGGAAGGATCTGCTTGCAGCTGATCCTGTGTCCAGGGTTCCATGGTCTGCAATAGCATGTGCTCAGTGGTTGGGTTGTGTCTAGATGTGTGCTGAAAGGTAGGGTTTACTCCACTGCAGTCCCAATATTATTGGTAGGGTTTCATTTATTTTTTTATGGTGACTTTTCCCTAGTTTTGACCAAAAAGAGAATGTATTTCTTATTGTCTTATGTACTTTCAACTCTACATTCAAGAAGACAGTCAACTCCAAACTACCACATTTTGTGATTAGCTTGACTTAAAAAAAAATTTGATTTAGAAAACTCTCTCTTAATTTTTTCCTTTGTGATTACTATTATTTTTAGGTCTTTCTAACATCTGACAAATATTAAGCAGTGTTTTCCATTTCTTAAAAAAAAGGCTTTACATTTTCCATTTTAACTCTCAAATTTATATAGCATTTATGATGGTATATGTTGTGAGGCCAGGCTCCTTTCCTTATTTTTCTCTTCAGGTATCTGATCAGTCCCAGAGGGCCTTTATTGAATAAAGTCTATTAAATAAAATAGCCTTTCCCACTGGTGTGTAATATTGCCTATAATAAGTAGGATCAGATACTTAAAAAGTATCGTATTGTTTCTTTCACAGGCATCAGTTTTGAATGTTAAGGAATCCAAAGCTTCTGAAAGAACAGTTGTAGTTGCTGGTCTTCCAACTGACCTTGATGACCAGTTACTGACCACAGTAGTGAAGATTCACTTTGAAGATACTGACAGTGGGGGTGGCGTTGTTGAAGATGTGATATATCCAACAAGAACGAAGGGAGTTGCATATGTAACATTCAAAGAAAAAACAGGTATTTCCAAATCAAATGTTTATAACCTTAGAAATACTTATGGAATGAAATTAAAAATTGAACTGCAGTAGAATAATTCATGAGATGGTTGGATAGCATCACCAACTTGATGGACATGAGTTTGAGCAAACTCTGAGATAGTGAAGGACAGGGAAGCCTGGTGTGCTGCAGTTCATGGAGTCACAAAGAGAAGGACACAACTTAGTGACTAAACAGTGGCAGCAACAAAAGCAACAACAAAATAATTCATGGGATTTGTAAAGTTTAAATTTAAAAAACAGTAATTCTATTCTTGAATATAAAAGTGGCACAATAGTGCATTAGGAAGACTGTATGTGAAAGTGCCTTATGATAGAGTTGTCAGTAACCGAAAAAGTCTTAAAGACTTCTTGTTTTCTGTATTTTATATCCATCTATATCATGAGATAAAGGTGATACATTTTATTGTAGAAAACTTGTAAAATACAGAAAAAAGCCCCACAAAAGCTATCCATAACTTCATAAAAAAGTACTGTTTTATTAATGGCAAAGTTGGACTGGTGAAATATGGCTTGGGTCTGAGGTCACATTGAGCCAGTCTCTCCCTGGCCTACACCTGACTTAGGTGAGAAAGTTGGGTGTGCAGAGCTGTTCACCCCTCTAGCCTCGTGGATGGTGCATGCCGATGCCTTGAGAGAAGGGGGAGGGAAGGAGAATTGGTGAAGGAGACTGAGCAGGTTAGCCAGTGAATCGGAGGAAAACCAGCCAGAATAGTGTGATATCCTGGATTCAGAAAGGTGAAGTCTCCTCATGACCATAATTAACAGAGTGGTGGGGGCTTTACTTTTAGGTGTCTGTTACATATGTAACATACATAACAAACATGTGTTTTATATATATATATGTATACATACGTTTAAATTTTAATACGTTAAACTAGAAGGAAAAGGATTTAAATGCTGAATTTAGAGGAAAAACAGAAAAAAAATCTTAGGTGTTTTAAAAGAACTAAACATCTCTATTACTATTAATTAAAATAATTATTACTGTATTGTGCCGCAAAACTTTCTGAAGGCCCCCCCTCCACTTAGTTGCAGAGAATGTCGTCAGAAAAAAGAAACACTGTATAGAAGGCATGGTTGGATCTGCTCAACTCATAGTCTCCCACTTCAGTGAAAAGGTAGGTGTGATGCTGAAGGCATGTTGATTGTCTAGATCCCATGTTTTCTGCCGAGTGTCTCCTACACGGGAGGCACAAAGCACCCTCACCCCATGACTTCTAGGAAGAAAGTGCAAGGTCCTTAACCTGGGTCAATGTTAAAAGCCAAACCTGTGTCTTGAGAGTTTTTTGGTTATTGCTTGTTCTATTTTCCTGTTTTTCTATGATGCTCTTGATACTTTTAAAGTATCAAGACAATGAGCTCTTATATGGTCATGGATGATGTCTGGCATCTATCTAAAGACTTATTTTGTGGGGTAAGAAACCAATTTGGATGAACATTAAAAAGGAGCTTTGAAGACACAGGTAAGGAGGAAGTAAGAGGAAAAAGTAAAATTCAAAGCATTGATTTAAAACTATTCTGTAACAAAGGTAGGGTTCTCTGCAGCCATCCAGTGACCTTCTCATGAGGAGGGAGGGCTCTCTCCAGGGACCCGTATCCACAGAGCACCCCTGCAACAGTTCATCTATGCGTTCTGCTTAAAACTTTGATTCAAAAAAGCATTCTGCCTCTAAATAATATTTAATCAACTCTATTTGGGAGAATCCAGTGAGGAACTGTGAACCTCAAATGGAACACTGTGGCCTTGATAGGTTGTGGGGCCCCTTGGAGGACGCGTTAGGGCTGCTGCTGGGCAGACAGAAAGTGGCAAAACAAGAATGTATTTATGCAGTCTTTCCCCTAGGTGGTGCTGTTTTAACTTTTCTGTTTAATTTTAGGTCTTCAGCTCTGTAAAGGCTGTCCTTGATCTTTCTGTTTTTCGGAGTCAAATCCGTCTAGAAAGTCTGGTAATGGACCTGAAAATGGAAATCCCAACGTTATGCTTAAGTCCTTTGGAAGCCAATGGAAGAATCTCCGTTCAAGGAACATTTCTGGCTATCAAGAAGCTCAAAGAATCTTTGCTATTAAAAGCAAGTTTTCTTTCAGAAAAAAATAGGAATAGACAGAGCCCCAGGGGAAGTACACGGAGAAGTAGTCACTCTTTAAAGCCCCCCAGGTGGTTGACACCTGAGGCTACGAAAAGAGGAGAAAGTCTTGTTCTTGACACAGATACTTTCCTTTACCTGAAAAAGAAGACAGACTTTTATGAAAACACACTGAGAACATTGCATGTTCTATGTCAAGAGACAGTGGATGGTGAAATTACCACACTTTGTATAAAGAATGCTCAAGGTAGTTCTCAGTCAAACAATGAAAAACAGGTAAAAGAGTTCATTGAGAAATATTCACATGCTCTTCACTTTGAGCTTAGAAAGGAGACACTTCTTTTAGAAGGAAAGGAAGATAGAGAGAAAGAAAATATTAAGCTGGCATGCAAGCAGCTAAGTTTGAGTCACCTTCATGTTCTGGTTAATTTCTATAAGACACACATTGATGTTATAGGGCCTCCTTCTGACACATACTTGTTTAAAAAAGAGGTCATGGAATTAATAAGGCAAAAAGTTAGGTAATAAAATCCTCAGCAGTAGTAACAAGAAGGGCTGATTGATTCCTTCCCTTACTGAGCAGTGGTGATGTCATGCATGATGCCAGCTTTACACACATTATCTTATTTAATTTTTTTTTGGCTATATCACACAGCTTAGGGTTCTTAGTTCCCCAACTAGGGATCAAACCTGGGCCCCCTGCATTGGAAGCTCCAAGTCCTAACCACTGGACTGCCAGGGAACTCCCTATCTCATTTAATTCCTGTGACCATCTTTCATCATAGGCATTGCCATTCTTATGCTACAGGAGAAGAGACTAGGATTTGAGAAGGTAAAAACCCTTGTCTGAAGTTACGTAGCTGTCCATCAGTAAGAGTTAAACCCAAAGATAATATCTAAGGTATAAAACTTAAAAAACTCACTAAACTTTGAGGAAACCTCGCTTTTTCTGCAACCCCAAATTCTTAGGAAAAAAAAGTAGCCTTCAGTGAACTCAAACTGGGGCTCTGTGACAACCTTGAGGGGTGGGAAGTGGGAGGGAGGTTCAAGAGGGAGGGGGCATGTATATACCCATGGCTGATTCATGTTGATGTATGGCAGGAACCAACACAATATTGTAAAGCAATTATCCTTCAATTAAAAATAAATTTTAAAAAGAGACTTCATTCTAATATATAAGAAGTTTGAACGATTATTATTATGCCATAGACAATATTTATACATTTATAAAGTTATATAGGCTTAACATTTATAAAGTTTATGTTTACTATTAATAGAATTAAAATGTTAGCAAAACTTGCCTGAGAAGCTACTTAGATGGTAAATGTTTCTGATGCAGGTAGTCACTACTTGACTAAATCCCATATTGGTATAAGGCTACCGGACATACAGGACACTTTTCCTGCCGCTTACTTAGCCTAACTGCTTATATAAAATGTTGATTCTCTTGTTGAAATTATGTAGTGTCTATTTTATAGTTGTAAAAGTAATAGCATTTCAGCAATAGGATCATGGATGATGGGAATAATAGCATACACTTACTTGCTAGGCATAAGTTTAAATGCATTGCGTATCTTTACTTATTCAGTCCTGACAGGAACCCTGTGAGGTAGGCGCTGTCTTTATCTCCCTTTCTCAGATGAGGAAACTGGTGTCCAGTGACGTGATGTAACTTGCCCATGCTCTTGGTTAGTGAACTGTTCTTCTCCCTTTCATAGTCTTCTGAATGCTACTTAAACACTTGAGAAATGTTTCCTTAAAGATGACAGAAGGATTTGAAAATTTTTTACTGAAGAAGGGAAGTAAAACTTGGAAGTCATTGGGTTGTCTGTGATTGTCCTGCATTTAATTTAGCATTAAGCCAGTTTTCAGTATCTGGGGCACTGCAAAGACCCTCCCAGGATTATAAAACATACATCTTGCTCGTCTCAACATAAACAAACATGATTATGATGATTTGAACTGTTTGTAGCAGTAGAAAAGCTTAAGACAAGTCTATGTGCTTTCCTTTTTCTTAGCTACCTAAATCCCAACTATGTAAATTATCTCCATTTCTTTAAATGTCTTATTTCATTTCTGTACGGCTAAACTTTTTGTCATGGGAAACTTCTGTTTATATTAAGTACAAAGGAGATCAGCCTTGGGATTTCTTTGGAAGGAATGATGCTAAAGCTGAAACTCCAGTACTTTGGCCACCTCATGCTCAGAGCTGACTCATTGGGAAAGACTCTGATGCTGGGAGGGATTGGGGGCAGGAGGAAAGGGGACAACAGAGGATGAGATGGCTGGATGGCATCACGGACTCGATGGAGGTGAGTCTGAGCGAGCTCTGGGAGTTGGTGATGGACAGGGAGGCCTGGTGTGCTGCGATTCATGGGGTCGCAAAGAGTCGGACACGACTGAGCAACTGAACTGAACTGAACTGAAGGTATCTTTAAAAAGATGTTTGATTTTCATTTTGCTTCTGGGGGTATTGTCTCAGTCTAGGTCCAATCAGGAGAGAGGAGGCGCACAGTAATTTGAACAGGCAGTTTAAGATAAAGGATTGTTAGCAATGACAGGGAATTGGGATAATGAGGGATTGGCTCATAAGAAATAGAGAAAACTCTACCAGATATAGAAATAGCAGATATAAGGAGTTTAGATAGAGCACCCGATGAAGAACCTCCTCCCATCCACCACGCACCCCAGAACTGAAATCCAGACTTCGCTGGAGGGTTTGTGCCAGGGGATCTTGCTAGAAATCCATCCTCTAGGGTACTGGAAGAGTCTGTTCACAGTTGCTGTCTGACCAGGGACTCGCCCTTAACATACATGCCTGGAGGGTTCCTGCTAGCCACTGTGTACTACAGCTGCTGAGTGGGGGGAGGCCTTCTTTGGGGGGTTGGGGGGCTGGACACGGGAGCATCCGCCCGTGCTGCAGGAGCCTAATGTTGGAGAAGCTGCCTGTGCTGAAGAAGCTGGGTAGGTATGGGGGGGAAAGCCGGATTCTGAAGAGCCTGTCAATTTAATCCACTGAAGCAGGAACAACACTCTTTCTTTGCGCAGTGCCTCTCCAGCGCCCTCTACTGAGAAAGCCTAGCATCTTGTCAGCTACAAGGGGGGAATATTTAAAGGGCCCAGATTTGTTGTTACTGAGTAGGCATACAGGATGAATTTAAAGCCGAGTTAATAAATTGATAACTGGTGCAGTTACCTTTGATACCTGCACAGGTTTTCATTATTTACCACAAGTTTAACACCAATATAATAGGCTTTCAACAAAGAGCTGGGTCAGAGTGATGATCATTCCTTGATAGCGTAGACTGAATGTTGCTAACTGGTTTGCAGGTATGAATATTGCATCTTCTGTTTGAGAGGATTATTATTGTTTCAGGTGTTTTACATATTGATGTCCATTTTAGAGTTCATTTAGTGACACTCTGCTTATAATATGCTTGTGTAATCAATTTCTATCCCTAATAAAAACTGACTCTTTAATCTTCCAGTTGGTAGTAGTGATTTTTATTAAAATTTATTTTTGAAAGTTACTGATGCCTAGGAAGATAATGTGAATTCTGTTCTGCTGTCAAGCCTAAACCCTCCTATGTGTCTGCCATTGGGAGAAAAACCTATCATTTAATTAAATAGTAAGTTGGTACTTTTCAAAGAGGCTGCAGAATGTGATAAGAGCCATTATCAAATTAAAAAAAGAAGATGTGTGGGTTTCAGCTCATGATGAACAAAGGAAAAGAATGGGAGAAAGGACTCTGAAACATTTGAGTAAGAAACTCAGGGATTTTTGCTGTGCTCGTCCTCTGGGTTCTGGAGGCAACAGTGTGACGTGAACAGAAATGTTCACTGACTGTTTAGAATTCAGCCTGTAGTCTGGCGGAGAAAGAAGGTAAGCAAGCCATCGCAGCGGCCATCGCAGCAGGGCTTGCTATACACACACGGAAGCACTTGGGGTAGAGTTGGAGAGTCAGCTCTTACCTGTGATATGTTAGTCATTTCCCAGTTTTTAGCACAATTCTCATGGGAAAACGTGTGTCAAAGTTTTATCTACCTTATTGTTGAGGAGTAAATGAGCATAAAGACAAAACCGATTCAAAAAGAACATAAGAAATGAAACGGAAAAGTCAAGGGGAGAAAGCATGTTAGTAAAAACTGCTAAATTAGAAACCAAACTTGTCAGTGCAATAAACCTGATTTGGAAGGTTGTTTTCTCAGCTAAACAGAAAATAATCACACCTTAGCAGTTTTTCAAGAAGTTAAACGTCTAATTTTACAGAGTTGTAAAATGTCATTGCCCTAATTAATTGTGATATTAAGTGAAACAAACTTATAGTCCTCAAAGAGATGACCCAAAAGTGGGCTTTATTAGAGCTTGTCTAGCATGGCATTAAAGGTCACAAAATTATTTTTTGCCTTCTTTTTGTGTTTTGAGTAATTTTCTTCAATAAGTGTCAGGAGAAGCTCCCAGAGCTTACGGATGAGAGCCTGTGGATGGATGTTAGTCCAATGGAGGGATGAGAAGGGAGAGCAGGACAGTACTTGGTTTGGTAGATGAATGCCAAGTTTAGGGATGGCTGAATTTCTTTCTTAATGCTTTCTAAAAGAGGTCATTTATTGGATAAAATATAGGAATGCAAACACTGCCAAATCATCAGTAAAGAGTTTACTCCAGTATTTTCTTTTTTCCAAATAATGCCCATTTACAAATCACGGAATATTTGTGCTTTTTTCATATATGAAATTTTTATTTAATATATGGAATTTTAATTTGCAGAATTTTAACTGCATTTAGCCATTCAGAAGTTAAAGTTCCGAGTACATTGTCAATATAATAAAATTTAGCTATAAAGTATGTTGCTATTCAGAAATTAAAAGTTACAAATCAACCTTGGACAAATAGTGCATTTTGTATTGCTTTTATGTTACTGCCTTTCTCTGAGAACAGAGCATCTCTCAATTTCCACTAATAACCTATATAGGGACTAATGGGATGGCTCTTAAAAATGCATTTACATTACAAAATTCTACTTCCAAATGAGAAGGATGGCTGAATCTTGACAGCTTTAGTTATTATATACAACTTCTAACTTAGGGACAAGATTCTTTGATTCCTCTATAGAAAACTCACATGTATAAAGGAGTAAAGGGAAGGAAATGTCAAATTTGCCTTGAGAATTTCTCCATCAAAACCTTGTTAGCTACAAGGTATGGAGCTCCCCAAAGATAGTAGTTTAAGGAATGTAACTATCCTGTCAAAATGTCATTACTCTAGGACCATTTCCTGGTATGAATATTGGCTTAGGAAACTCAAGTGGGAACTTTTCCATATTCTCCACCCACCCTTTCCCTTTCATCTTTTACCTCCTCCAAATTGAGTGGTTTTGGAAAAATTCCTCACCCCTCTAGCTTCAGTGTTCTCAGTTGTAACCTGAAAATAATATCTATTTTGCAGGGTTCTTGAGTTTTAGAAAACATGTTAAGCAAGAGACGGTCAAGAATAGTAGTTGTAGCAAATTCCCTGGTGGTCCAGTGATTAGGACTCCATGTTTTCATTGATGACACTGTGGGTTCGATCCCTAGTTGGCTAACTAAGGCACTTTTGTAAGCCGTGCAGTGCAGCCAAAAAAAAAAAAAAGAATAGTGGTTATCATCTTAAGAACTTGGTAACACCAACAGCCTAAGAAAAGCTCCCTCTGCTTGAAATACCTCATCTCAGAGCTGGTACCAACATGTTACCCAAACTGGAAAACAGAGTCATTCTGGATTTCTTCTCCTTTCCATTCATGTAGCCACCACCTTAGATCAGGCCTAGGTTGTTTCTTGCCTGGTCTAGAGGGTTGAGTAGTATTCCCTCAAAATTCACGTCCTTTTGGAACTTCAGAATATGACCTTATTTGGAAACAGGGTCTTTGTAGATGTGGTTAGTTAAGAGTGAGGTCTTAACCCAGTGACTGGTGTTCCCGTAAGAAGGGGAGAGGACACTCAGGGGAGAGACTCACGGGAAACAGGGAATGTGCTCTTGTGAAGACAAAAGCAGAGGGTGGGGTGACACAGCTGCAAGGAAGGTCAAGGACGGCAGGGAACACAGGAATGGGGCGAGGCGAGGCGGCGTCTTTCCTGGAGTCTTCAGATTGAGTGCCATCCTGCCAATACTTTGATTTTAGGCTTCTAGCCTCCAGAACCGTGAGAGAATAAACTTCTGTTGTTTTAAGCCACCAGCTTTGTGGTAATTTGTGACGGCAGCTCCATAAACCAATACACATGACTTTCCTTCAAAAAACTCCTGATCCTTGCACGGACTATCTATGTGGGACCCTGTTGTATGCTCTATACCCCCCTCTCTGTGATAGGATTTCACCGTGCTTTTCGTTGGTTTCTTGTCTGCCTTTCCCACTACATAGCTGTGGATTCCTTGAGGATTAGAAATTTTTTATAGGTTTTTCTTATAAGATTTTTCTTCTTGGCCACGCCATGAGATTCTTAAGTTCCCTGACTAGGGATTGAATCCATGACCCCTGCAGAGGAAGCAAGGAGTCTTCCACTGGACCACCGGGGAATTTCCAAGGGCAGAAACTTTTGTCTTTTTTCTACTTTATCTACCCCCTGTTTATAACAGACTGCCTGGCACAAAGTGGGCATTCCACAAATTAGGAAATCTATGAACAATTTCTGCGTTCCTCACAGAATTTAGTACAGGATTTTGTACTGAAATAAATGTCTTAGAAATGTGTGTTCATTAGAATTTTCTGTCTTTTTACATAGTTGTCCCACTTGCCAATATCATAAAGCTAATATCTCTAACCCTTTCTTTAGGATGTGTCCTCAATTCTTGTATCATTTCCTTTTGTATAGGAAATTCTAGCAAGACAGACTCAAGCAGCTTGGCCAGTTATTGCCTGGCTGAGAAGGACTAGGCATGTCCCCTGAATTGCCTCCATTTGCCTAGCTCCTGACTAGGTTTCACCCGTAAGACGAAGATCGCTTGTGACTTAATTTGATAGTTATGAAGATTCACTGGGTCTCTCTATGCTGGTGTCTGGCTGTTGTCAGTTCTAGGAGCTCACTGGAGAAGCTATGAAGATTCACTTACTTGTGTAAGTATATTAAGAACATGCCACAGTTAACATATTTCTGAGGAAAGCAATATGAGTAGAATACTAATACCTCCTTTTGATTTTCTATGGATTAAGGATGGGAGGAAATTAGTCTAACAAATATGTCACTGATTCAGATATTATGAGAAGATTAACTTAAAGAGTAGGGACTTTTAGGGAGGGGGTGAGTAGAGGGACATAAAATATAAAAAAGGTTCTCTCTGTTGGTGGAGAAATTTGTTTAAAATAATTTCTTGAGGACAATAAAAAGATAAAATGTAAAAATGGTAGCCTTTTCCAGGGATGTATATGAAGATTGGGAGGAACAACTTGCTCCTGGTGAAGGTAGATGTTTGAGGTTTATAAAAATGTCAACCAAGTTAGACAGCTCGCTCACCTTCTTTCTCCCTGGCAAGACACCTGTTAGACTGAAAAGCTCACAATTCCCATCCCTCACCAAGCATTTTGGATTCTATCTCCATACCATCACTTGCGTTTGTTTCTTCTTTCCCATTCTTAATGGCTCTACTGTAATGAGCTCATACCTGAGCCATTATAAATTCTAACTGGCCTTTCTGGGTCTGCTCTCCCCACCCTCATGCCCTCAATCCGCCCTGTATGTCACTGCAAGATTAATGTGTCTACAATGATTAGCGGGATTTGGGAGCTTTCAACTGCTTGGCTGGTGTTAGTTGTCCTACCCTGCAATTTCCTTGCAACATTTAATCTTATGTTCTCCTTATCCATCTACAGCATGTGTTTTCTGATAGGTACAGCCTGCTTATGCTCATAAAAGATTAGTGTTTTGTCATATATTAACTAATATTCTCTGTTTTTTTAAATGTCTAGTATTCAGAAGTGAATAAATTTTTCTTTATTTTCTTTTTATAAGCTAGAGCTAGTAGGCATCACTTACAAGTAGCACTGTGTCAGAAGAACACATGTGGTATGTGTTATGTGGTATTGCCTATTGGTAATCAAAAGTACAGAGACTGAGAGCTTAGTCAGCTTGACAGTCTAAGATTGAATTTTAGCAACGCTACTTACTGACTCATGACTTTGGGCCTTCAGTTTTCACATCTATAAAATGGGAATAATAACTCTGACCACATAAGGTTTTGAGCTGATACAATGAAATTCCCGACCCAGGCTTGGCTCCCTGTAGTAAATGAGACCCATTTCTGTCACACCTGTCACTCAGGAAAGAATTTGCCTTGGTTCAGAATAAATATAGTAAGATGATTTGAACAGTTTTCCTTATATTTGCTTTTGCTTCAAGCCTTTATCTATAATAGGAGGAACATGGGAAGGAGTAACTTCCCAGATGGCTCAGTGGTAAAGAATCAGCCTGCTTGTACAGGAGACATGGGTTTGATCCCTGGGTTGGAAAGATCTCCTGGAGAAGGAAATGGCAACCCACTCCAATATTCTTGCCTGGGAAATCCCATGCACAGAGGAGCTTGGATGTCTGCAGTCCATGGGGTCCCAAAGAAGCAAACTTGACTTAGTGACTGAACAGCAGCATGGGAAGGCACTGCTTGATGTTACAAAATCTCTTATAAAAGAGAACACCCTCTTTTGTCACCCCATAGGTACAAATGTATAACTGAAGCAGGATTCATTGTTTCACAGCATAATCTTGGGAGGGAATATCAGAATGTCTCAATATTTTCCAAACCCCAGGGAAAGAGGAAGTGGTTTCTGTCCAGGCTGATAACAATAGGTGACTCCAACTCACCCCCTAAGAGAGCTGAGCTCTGGCTCTATTATGTTAAGGAAGTGACTTTCTGCAGCTTTTAGCCTCCAGGGGCCTTGGACCACCTAATAGATTCTGGTAGTTTTCAAATTTTCCCTTCAGATTTTTTTTTTTCTTTGTGAGTGGGGAAGCAAGCACGTGAAGAGGGAGTACTGGAGTGTACGTCTGCAGTTAGCTGTATGTCATCAACCACTATACATAGCAAACTGCTTTAAACCCCCTTCAAAATATTTTTAAATATTTATTTTTGGCTGTGCTGGGTCTTTGCTGCTGCACAGGGTTTTGCTGTGGGAGCTTTTCTCTAGAGCAGGGGTTATCTTCATTGCAGTGCACCGACTTCTCATTGCAAGCAGAGCACAGTGCTTTAGGGCACTCTGGCTTCAGGAGTTGTAGCACCTGAGCTCAACAGTTGTGGTTCCCTGGCTCCAGAACCCTGACTCAGTAGTTGTGACACATAGGCTTAATTTCTCTAAGGCACGTGGGGTCTTCCTGGACCAAGTGTCTCCTGCATTGGCAGGAGGATTGTTTACCACTGAGTCACCAGGAAAACCTTGCTTACAACCTTTTTAAACTGATCTATTCTGTTCCATCACATGGGGGTATAAAATGGAACTCTTTAAAAATATTTAAATAAATGACTCTAATCCTTATGATTATTATTTTCCATTGTGAGAAGGCCTTTCTTCTTTTTTTCTGGGGTCCTCACTGTCTCTGACTCTAAAATCCCAGGGATACTTTCTCAGCCAGGAGGGTCAGACCTGAAACAAAGCCAACTGGTAAGCCTGCCCATTTGCCAGAGGAATTCATCCTGGTTAATTAATAAGTTATCAAAAGAGGTTTGTCATTTCAGTGTGTCAACCTAAGTAAAGAGGTAAACTGAGGCAAACTCACATCACCAGAAACTGAATTTATTCAGGAATAGCTGAGGAACTGCAATTCGGAAAATGCAAGCTATAGCAAGTGACAGAGCATGCTGAGGGTTTAGGGAAAGGAGTCCTTGATGATGGGGAGAGTTCCTTGCGGCATGCTCACGGGTCTGCAGACATGTCTCCGTCTCCAGCCAATCAGGCGTTGATGCAATGTCTGTTTCACCGTGTAGGCGCATTCTTTCGAGGGCGCATGCGTGAAAGCCGCCATGTCTTCTCCTGCGGGCCCAATTTTGATCCACATTCTTTTGTAAGAGCGACCCTTGTCATCCAGGTGGTCAAGAGCAGTGCCCATCACTGATCCTGTAGCAGTTTCTGCGGGTGAAAAAGAAAGGCTGGCTGGTGTCATACTAGGCAGTCTTCACTTCTCTCCAAGGTAGGCCAGCTCCTGGGGAGATGCTTCTTTAGGAACGGAGCTTGCTCTTCTCAGACAACACGGTCCGTTGTCATTATTCGTGGATTCTGTATTTACAGATTCGTCCATGCTATAAAATGTATCTGCAACCTCCATTCCTGAACTTGAGTGCAAGCTCACAAAGTTTGAGTGGCCCTATAGGCCTGTTCCCAGCTGAGGGGGCCAAGGTAGCGCACAGGCTTTCCATTTCAGCTCTGCCACTGCCGGGAGGTGTCTTCTGTATGGTATTCAGTGCCATGTTTTCCACATGTCTGTGCTCTTTGGGGGTGATTTTGCCTTTTAAAGTGGCTGCGGTGCTATGTGGTATCCGTGGATGTCAGAAGGCTGCCGTGGACTTTACTGAGAAGAGGCCTGTGGTTGATAAACTTCGTTCAGGCGTGACTTAAATACTGGATAGGAATTCCGTGTTAATGAATCAATAGCATATATTAAACTAGATGCCTTTCAGCAGAAGCTCCTGTAAAACAAGGTTCTGGGTTGATGTGTTGATGAAAGTGTTGTGACCAGAGGCTTGCGGGAATCTAACCCTGTGTTTGCCTGGAAGTCAAGGTCAGACACGACTGAGCGACTTCACTTTCACTTTTCACTTTCATGCATTGGAGAAGGAAATGGCAACCCACTCCAGTGTTCTTGCCTGGAGAATCCCAGGGCCAGGGGATCCTGGTGGGCTGCTGTTTATGCGGTCGCATAGAGTCGGACATGACTGAAGTGACTTAGCAGCAGCAGCAGCAAAGTTCAGTAGGGCTTCCCAGGTGGCTTAGAGGTAAAAAATCCACCTGTAGTGCAGGAGCCAGAGGAGACGCTTGTTCGATCCCTGGGTTGGGAAGATCCCTTGGAGGAGGTCATGGCAACCACTCCAGTATCCATACCTGGAGAATCTCATGGGCAGAGTAGCCTGGCTGTCTGCAGTCCATGGGGGTCCCAAAGAGGCAGACACCACTGAAGCTCCTTAGCGCTCACCAGGCACAATGGTTCAGTACCATCAGTTGTTTCAGTGTTTAGGGCAACTTAATGGGATATGCAGGTCAGGAAGCAACAGTTAGAACTGGACATGGAACAACAGACTGGTTCCAAATAGGAAAAGGAGTGCGTCAAGGCTGCATATTGTCACCCTGCTTATTTAACTTATATGCAGACTACATCATGAGAAATGCTGGGCTGGAAGAAGCACAAGCTGGAATCAACATTGCAGGGAGAAATATCAATAACCTCAGATATGCAGATGACACCACCCTTACGGCAGAAAGTGAAGAGGAACTAAAAAGCCTCTTGATGAAAGTGAAAGAGGAGAGTGAAAAAGTTGGCTTAAAGCTCAACATTCAGAAAACGAAGATCATGGCATCTGGTCCCATCACTTCCTGGCAAATAGATGGGGAAACAGTGGAAACAGTGTCAGACTTTATTTTTTTGGGCTCCAAAATCACTGCAGATGATGATTTCAGCCATGAAATTGAAAGATGCTTACTCCTTGGAAGAAAAGTTATTACCAACCTGGATAGCATACTAAAAAGCAGAGACATTACTATGCCAACAAAGGTTTGTCTAGTCAAGGCTATGGTTTTTCCAGTGGTCATGTATGGATGTGAGAGTTGGACTGTGAAGAAAGCTGAGCACCGAAGAATTGATGCTTTTGAACTGTGGTGTTGGAGAAGACTCTTGAGAGTCCCTTGGACTGCAAGGAGATCCAACCAGTCCATCCTAAAGGAGATCAGTGCTGGGTGTTCTTTGGAAGGAATGATGCTAAAGCTGAAACTCTAGTACTTTGGCCACGTTATGCGAAGAGTTGACTCATTGGAAAAGACCCTAATGCTGGGAGGGATTGGGGGCAGGAGGAGAAGGGAACGACAGAGGATGAGATAGCTGGATGGCATCATGGACTCGATGGACGTGAGTTTGAGTGAACTCCGGGGGTTGGTTATAGGCAGGGAGGCCTGGCATGCTACAATTCATGGGGTCGCAAAGAGTCGGACATGACTGAGAGACTGAACTGAACTGAATGGGACAGAACTACCCCCAATAATGAGAACTGATAGTCTGGACAGCTCTTTTCCTGAGATGTGCCCACTGTGTCAGGAGGATGAGTCAGAAGTGGTCCTTCTGGAAGGACCAGGCTCTCCTAGTTTCAATGGGGTCAGCCTTGGACCTCTTGCTGTTCTTCACTGGGCTGGAAGCAACCTGGGGGATGTCACTTTCTTGTCATTCATTGATATTTGCTTGGGTGGGACAGTGGAGGAGTGGCCTAGAGTGGGAAGGTAACCCAGATATATGACTATGCAACTTCACCATCCATCATGGGCAGCCTTCCACTAACCCCAGTCCTGTGTCTCTCCTTTGAACCCAGCTGTGGAGGAAATTCCTCATTCTGGCCTCAGAATGAACTGTAGTGGGAATATCCACTGTCTTGCTCTCATTCCCTTCAACGTGTAATTGCAAAAATAAAACCATCAGACACTCATCCATTTCCCCAAGATCTGAGCTATCCAGTTGAAACCAAGGTCACCCTGATAGAGAGTGATGAAAACACTAAAAACGTTATCTATTGGTCCTGTTTCTATCATTCCTAGAATAAAACCTGAGGCTTCATTGGAGAGTGAGGAATAAATCAACATTGCCTGCAGTCAGGTCAGGTTTGAGCTGGGCTGGAGATTGAATTCGTGTTTAGTCAAAATTATATTGGATTTTGTTGTTGAACCTTAGCCTTTTGTGAACAATTCGAAGGTGGCAGTGTTTTCCTAAATTTGGCATTCGCTTGACACAGTTGAAAAGATTTCTCACATGTTTAAGAGACCTGTCTTGAATAGCTAAGCTACTGCTACTCTGAGAATTTCTATATGAAGGACTTTGTGGGGGGTTGTTCAACTGGTATTTAAGAGAATGGGTATAATTTATGTATTTTAATTGGAGGCTAATTACTTTACAATATTGTAGTGGTTTTTGCCATACATCAACATGAATCAGCCATGGGTGTACATGTGTTCCCCTATCCTGAATCCCCCTCCTACCTCACTCCCCATCCCATCCCTCTGGGTTGTCCCAGAGCACTGGTTTTGAGTGCTCTGCTTTATGCATGGAACTTGCACTGGTTATCTGTTTTACACATGGTAATAATATACATGTTTCAATGCTCGAGAGAATGGGTATAATTTATGCTTTGCTTCTTTTTCACTTTAATTCAGCTTTACGCTCTTCTTTCAGTAATGCATTTTAAAGAATGGCTTATGGCAGAACAATGACACTTTTTAAACATAAACAAAAATATTTTTAAAGCTTAACATTTTGGCAGAAAATGCATGCTTATCCACATACTTAACTCATAGATGTTAAAATTATTCAAGGCAAACAAGTCTTACTTGATTAGGTGTATCTTTTCTTTCTCTTTGTTTCTCTTTTTTATATCGATTATAGCACTGTATGATCAATTATTATTTTCAAATATATTGATTTAGCACATGTTGATAAATAACATCTATACCTCTCTCTTCTGGTGCTGCCTGCTACTATCTGCCAGTTCTAAGAATTGTTGTAATAATCTGTTTTTCTTTCATTGTATCTCTTTCTTCTGTTCTCTATTTCATTATCCTATGCAACCTCAAAAACAACTATAAGACATTTATGAAAAAAAAAAGACATTTATGTCTTATATCTTTTAGAGAAACTCCGATGTACCCTTCAAATACAGTAATGTATAGAACAAAACAAAAGCAGTTTGAAAGAAAGGTGCTGTTAAAACAATGGGGTAGCTGGGAAATAGCAACAAGATATTCAGCTATAAATGTACTTTGTAAATGGTAATGTAAATGGTAATGTTACTTTGAATGATGAAGTATGATCTTCCATGACAGAAAATATCGTGAGGAATTGACTCTGTACTTGGCATTCAGTAACTTAACTTTCATTATCAAAAGGAAGAAATAATTCCGTTCTTATAGTAGTATGATATAAGAAACATGCAGCTACAAGGTTGAACAGCATGGAACAATAGTTCCATCATCAGGATTATTTTTCTGTTTCTTAATTGGTTTGAGAATCAGAAACAGTTATAGTTTGAAACAAGCATTAGAGGGCGCCAGACCCCTTTCTGATGAATTGTTTGTCTTGGAGCTAGAGCACAACTCCAGCCCACATTTAGATCAGCTTGTAAGCTTGTGAATTTAGTGCTCATTTCAGTCCAGAGATGTGATTACTTGTGTATTTGACGATTAAAAATGACAGATTTTAGAGAGTAAATTTTTACACATTAAAAGGGACTTAGACCTATTATCTGAATGTGGTCTGTGAACCTTGTTTGGGCCCTGATTCAATGAAACCAGCCTGAAAAAGATGTTTGTGGGACAACTAGGGAAATTTGAACAGGCATAAATGTTACATTAGGGAACTATTGTTAATTTTACTAGGTGTGATAATGGATACTAAAAAATTCCTTTTAAATCCGACTGAAGATATATGCAGAAGGGTTTTTGCTTGAAATTATATGATGTCTATGATTCATTATAAAATATTCCACAGTAAAGTATGTGTGTATTTATGCGTGTGTGTAATAATAGATGAAATAAGATTGACAGTATCTTGATAATTTCTGGAACTGGAGTTCATTACATTATTCTACTTTTGTGAGTAGCTTGAAACTTTTCATTAAAAGTAAAAATAAAAAAATGCAGACATTATTTTCTCACAATTTATATTTATGATCTAATTGATGATCATTTTTGACTAAGGCATCCTTCTTAGGTTACAAGCTCATGTGTATAAGAAAATCTCATTTTTCCCCTGCAGGGTAGCAGAATATGTTACTCCAAACTCTTTACTTTAGGAGTTTAGGACAATCTACGTCAGAATATGCTGCTTTGGTTTATTTTGAGCTGTAGGCACTTTAAAAGCAGCAGATGCAGGGAGAGGCTTTCTCCTAACTCCCCTTTTCTACCTAAAGACAGATCCTTCCAAAGGAACTCACCTGTCAAAATCCCCTCCCTGAGAGTTTCATCGACTGAGGAAAACTGTGCTACCACAGTGCTAGCACCACACCCAGACAAGCTTTATCTTAACTTTCATTCCTCCCATCTGTTCTTCAAGGGCGCATTCATCTTTCTTAAAAATCACTTACTCTGCCCCAGGAGGCTGACGTGCCGCTTCCCTTTTCCAGTTAAGATGGGCTTTCAATCTTGAGTTTTAAGCCATCTCGGGGAGTTACTCACTTTTCCCTGGTATCTCTCAGGTATATATGAGTATATATATCTGTTTGTTTTTCTCCTGTTAATCTGTCTTTTATTACAGAGGTCTCAACTAGGAGCTCAGAAGGGTAGAGGGGAAATTATTTTTTTCCTTCCTTATACCCTTCATATGGGACTTCCCTGGTGGCTCAGACGGTAAAGCGTCTGTCTACAATGCGGGAGACCCGGGTTCGAGCCCTGGGTTGGGAAGAAAATGGCAATCCATTCTAGTACTATTGCCTAGAAAATCCCATGGACAGAGGAGCCTGGTAGGCCCCAGTCTATGGGGTCGCAAAGAGTTGGACATGACTGAGCGACTTCACTTCACTTCACTTCACTTCATACCCTTCATAATTTATATTTTGAATTTCCATTCTATTGTTGTTTAGTCACTAAGTTGTGTCCGACTCTTTTGTAATCCCATGAACTTAGCCCACCAGGCCCTTCTGTCAGTGGAATTTCCCAGGCAAGAATACTGGAGTGGGTTGCCATTTCCTTCTCCCGGGGATCTTCCCGACCCAGGGATTCAACGCGCGTCTCCCACATTGCAGGTAGATTCTTTTATCGCTGAGCCACTGGGGAATCCCCTGTCTATCAGATATCAGAAACTAAATATCATTCAACTCAGTATAATCTCATGTTGTGTTGAGACAAACAGTTCAAGGTAAACTTAGCCAGTTTTGGATTTTCCTACCTCCATCTGCACAGCAGGGTCTAAATCCAATAGAATTGCTGCGTGAAAGTCAGTAAGTGGGAGGTGGTGATGGTGAGGCAGGGGCTGGCTTTGGTTGCCACCTTTGTAAGTCAGACATCCTGAAAGACAGCTTTCGTCTTCTCTCCTGTCAGTTTGTCCTCCAGATGACAGTCATGTTGTTGGACAAACTTTTGCAGGGCCCCTCCAGAGCTGCCTCTCCTCAGGGGGGCCAGACCTCTTGGAATGAGGGAAGGGCCCCAGAGGTTGTCCTCTCCAGCTCTGGCTTTCTCGCCCTGCTTTCTCACCCTGCTCTCTCGCCCTGCTTTCTCACCCTGCCTGCCCGCCCTGCCAGCCCGCCCTGCCTGCCCGCCCTGCCTGCCCGCCCTGCTTGGCCACTTCAGCCCTGCCTTCCCGCCCTGCCTGCCCGCCCTGCTTGGCCACTTCAGCCCTGCCTGCCCGCCCTGCCTGCCCGCCCTGCCTGCCCGCCCTGCCTGGCCACTTCAGCCCTGCTTCTCCTGTGCCATGTTTGTCATGGAAGGTTTTGAAAGACTTCTCTAGGACACTTGCCACTTTCACAGGCTCTCTTTGGGGACAAAAGCACATGTACTTTGTCCTTTCAAAACCCTTTATACATCTGGGGACTCTGGGACATACTCAGACAAGAGAGATGCACGCAGGCCACCATCTTAAGAAAATATCACAGTATCTGATATCTCTCCCATGAAGAGAGATGTCCAGAGAAGAGAGAGACCAGTGTCCGTCTGGTCTGATAGGAAGACCAGCACATAATTTTCAATAACAACTGCATATGGCATAAACGTGCCCAAATTTTTCAGAGCTCCAGATGCAGAGAAGGGTCAGGGCTTAGCAGGAATTAGGAGGAACTTTTTCCATCAAATAAATGTAATAAAACATTATCATGTTGAATATTTTAAATCCTAAGCTTACTGCTTACTTCTCATGCAGAAATGAAGGGAAGCAGTAGGTAAATAACAGTTAAGCCTGTGGATCCTCAGCTTAGTTAGACCAGTGTTCTAATCCTGCATCTATGTCCTCTAATTAATAGTAGAGATCAGCACACATTTGTTAAGTTTTTTAAACTTCAGTTTCTTGTGTATAAAGCAGAGGCAGTAATATCTAAAATGTTCTGGGGAGAGTTAAATAAGGGTGTGTATAGAGAGTGTGCAAAGAGAATTTAGCCCTTTGTATAAAACCAATACATGACAACCATTTTTTATTAATAATAACACAAAAAGGCCTATATGCAATTTTTGTATCAGGTTTTTTCCTTGGCGTTGTTAGATCAGATCTTATAGGACCACATGGGAATTTGGGTGCTGCCCCAGAAAACTGAAACTACTACAGCTTAGAAAAAAATTATCTTTCTGGTGTACAGAGCCTGAATTCTCTTGATATTTTAAGAGTAACTGCTTAGCTTTCATTCCCAGTGTGGCCATCCTTTATGAACTGTCAGAGGAAAGGAAGCAGATGAAAGGAGGAATTCCAAGAGTATAATATCACCATGACCTCATGAAACAGGGGAAAAGAAACCAAACAGTTCATAATGGGCAAGCTTCCAGATGTTTATTGCCAGGACCTTCTGCTCAGAATGAAAAGAAAATCCAAACAAATGCCAGGTCCCTCTCCTACGCTATTATAAAAAGGAAAGTTACTCACTTTTTTTTTTCCACTTTCTTTTTTTTCCCATTCGATTTGGTATTCTGGATTGGGCAGGAAGGTAAATTGCTCCCCCATTTTCTTGGAAAGACTTGACGGTGATTCTCTGTTGAATCAGTGATTTCTGATCCCTCTTTGCACTTGGACACTGGATTCTAACCCTCTTGGTAGAGACGTCAAGATTTGTAATTGACCATTTTGTAGAGGTAGTATGGTGCTGGCAAGGTGCCAAGAATTGGCTTGGAGTTAGAAACTGCAGTCTCAAATATATACAGACTCTTTATTCAGATACAATCTGTTAATTAATATTATATACCCAGAGTGTTATGTTAAATTTTAATGCTTTACTGATTAAAGTCAGTTCTGTGAAAAAAAATGTGATTCACATTCGGAAATCAGTTGATCTCAAGCTACTATTTAACATAAAGCTCTTAGATCCAGCTAATTTTTCAAAAGTGTCCTGGGTGGGCACTTGTATTAGTTTCTATTGCTGCTGTGAGCTCTGTGATGGGTCTGTCCAGACAATTCCTCCATTTTAAGATCCTTAGCATAATCGTCTTTACAGAGTGGCTTTTTTATTATAACATAGTGGTAGGTTTTGGGGACTAGGAGGGACATCTTTGGGGGCTACTGTTCTATCATGGTCTACCTTCTATCCCCTTCAAATTTACTTCTGTTCCACATGTTAAATACATTCACCAGCACCTCCAGAAGTGTCAACCCATTGCAGATCAACTCCAAGTCCAAAAACCTCATATAAATCTCATCAGCTCAGAAGTCCTAAATCTCATCAGTTATGGATGAGGTTCTGGGTAGTCATGCGGCACAATTCATCTCCATTTGTGAATCTGTGAAATTGGAAAAACAGGTTATTAATACCTGCTCCTCCAAAACAATGGTGGGATAAGCATGGGATAGATATAAACATTCTGGTTCAAAAGGGGAGAAAATGGAAGGAATAAAGGAGCCACTAGTCCCAGGCAACTTCGAAATACATCCATGCAGATTCATCCATCCATGAAATTAGGTTTCAAGGCCTGGGAATAATTCTCTGCGGTTCGCAGCTCCACCCTCTGGACTTGAAGCTCTCTCCTTGGAGTCATCCATCTTCATGAGGGATAGCATGTATTTGCAGATGAGTAGTTTTATTGGCCTGTTTCTTGCCTATACAACTTTGGGAATCTGACAGTCTTCTTTTATTTCATCCTCTCCTTTCCCCGTTTACAGTGCCTTCTATACAATGAAAGTCAGTTTGGGCTGCAAAAACACATTAGGGATTAACACCTGAGCAAGGAAATGAGCAGACACAGAGAAAATATTCGGACTTTGATGCAGGCCTGATAAAACCTTGGCCAACTTGAGGCTAATTGATGCAGAGTTGTCCTGTGTTGGGCCAAAATGGTCAAGCTTTTATACTCCCTCTTTGCTCAGCCACAGAATAGGCATTATCTACAGTAAGCGAGCTCTCTTGAGTGGAGGAAGGCTGTGAAAGAGCTAACAGTTGGAGACTGTCTGCTGATTACAGGTCAAGAGAAAGTCCTCCCTTGAAGAGTGATCTGGATCATGCATGAATTTCTCACACATATTGGCTTATGGTGAACATGAGAGATTAGAAAGTAGGCCTGTTGGTTCTTACAGCCTTTTAGGGTTGAATTGGTAGCTTCTCCTGGACCAACTCTGTTGTTTTATATTGGAATATAAGTGAAGTGTTAGTCACTCAGTTGTGTTCGACTCTGTGTGACCCAATGGACTGCAGCCGGCCAGGCTCCTCTTTCCATGGGGATTCTCCAGGCAAGAATACTGGCATGGGTTGCCTTTCCTCCTCCAGGGGATCTTCCCAACCCAGGAATGGAGCCTGGGTCTCCTGCATCGCAGGCTGACTCTTTCCCAGCTGAGCCACCAGGGAAGCCCATTGGACCAATTAACAATTTGTAATAGTTTCAGGTGGACAGCAAAAGGACTCAGCCATATAGATATATGTATCCATTCTCTCCCAAACTCCTCCCAACCAGGCTGCCACACAACATTGAGCAGAGTTCCCTGTGCTGAAGTCCTGAAACAGCCATGACAGAACCATCATGGTATTTAAGGCAACCAGGTAGTTTAGGAAAGAGCTCAGTTGTGTTCCAGGAACCAAAGGTCATTATGGAAGTTTTCCCTTTAGGCTGAAGGCTCTTCCTCTTGGAGGTGGGTTGAAGGGGAGTCTAGTTTATTTAGGCTCAGACACAACCCTCTATCTTCATGCCAGTAATCACTGTCATTATCATATTCCACATTGCTGTTATTTATTGAACACTTGCTCTGTATCAAGCACTGTGCTAAGGAGTTTACGTGTAAACTATTGTTTAAGCACTTCAGGACGCCTCAGAACTGTTCAAGGAGTAGTTGTGGGTTAAGTAAAGGAGCATACAGATGTTCAGTTCTGTGCTCAGTGATTCTGAGATGTCCTGTCACAACTCAGCGACAGTAACCTCCTCCTGGTCAGCATTTACTTTTGCCCAGGTTTCTAGGTTTAACTGAAACATGTAACCTGGTACCGTAGGGTTCAGTGAGTTAAGTTGTTTGAGTTCTAGAGCGCCTAGAGACTTTGCCATTCCAGTGTTCTCTAGAAGGTGCTGCCTAGTCTCTTTCACTTTAAATTTAGATTTGGGCCTCTTTCTTGGTGGGTCTAGGTCAAATGGGAAGAAAGATTTGTCATGCTATTTGTACCATTAAAGTTGGATTGCACACTGAAAGTGATTGGTAAGACTACCAGTCTAGAGGCTGTAACCGAAACCAACCGTCCTCATTTTCTCTGGTGCTATTACATTTTTGTGTTTATATTTTCCTAGGCTTGGTAATTATGGTAATCAGGAAAACATTGTATAACACATCTTACATAAAGATATTTGCAAACATTTCCACATTTTACGTATGATCTGGTGTCTTTTTGAAGTTTTGGGCTCAGCTATGAAAATCTGTTCCATTTTTATATTTTTGTGTAACTAAAATTTTGACTCTTTAAATTTAGGCTATGACAGAGTGTAAGTGGAAGGCAAATTAAATCTTCTCATTGTGTAATTTTGGATTTAAATTTCTAGGTCACATGTTTGAAGTCTCTTGCGTTATGGACTGCATGCATAATTTCCCTGCAGTGCGAGACTCTGCTGAATTCTCTAAAAGAATAAAGAGCTTCCCAAAGCATGTTCCTGTAAACAGGATTTCAGGTTCTAAATGTATATGGGCTTTTAGTCGGGTCTTATCAGGATTCTGAGTTTTCTGGCAGCAAGTAAGCTTGAGACAACAGCTTCCTTGTAGAAATAGTAATCTCTGGACAAATCATTAATGCAGTCCTTGAGAGAGAAGATAGACACAAAAAACTGCAGGTTTGTTTGATGGGACAGGACCTCGACAGTTCCTTCTCAGTTAGTGAGTCTCTTCTGCATTACCTAGGGAAAAATCTTGTAACTAGCCTGATTTTTGTTTTTTGGCCATGCTTGACAGCATGTGGGATCTTAGTTTCCCAACCAAGGATTGAAGCCACACCCCCTACATTGGAAGCATGGAGTCTTAACCACTGCACAACCAGGGAAATCCAGGAGTTCTTGAGCTCAGGCTTTCATCACATCTACCCTGTGTTAGTTTCCTGTTGCTGCTGTAATGAATTATCACCGATTCAGTGGCTTAAAACAGCACAGACTCTAGTAATTCTGGAGGTCAGAAACCCGAAGTGTGTCTTATGAGGATAAAATTAAAGGCTTGGCAGGGCTGGTCCTTTCTGGAAAGTCTAGAGGAGAATCCATTCCTTGCCATTTCCAGCTTCAAGAGGCTGCACTCATTCCTTAGCCCACGGTGCCACATCACTCGGCACTTTGTCATGTCTGTGTCCCTGGCTCCGACTCTCTTGCTTCCCTCTTATAAGGACCCCATGATTACATTGGGCCCAGCTGGATAGTTCAGGATAATCTCTCCACCCCAAGTTCCTTAACGTAGTCACATATGCAAAGTCCTTTTTGTGCTGTTTGGTGACATGTACCAGGTTCGAGCGGTTAGGTCATGATCCTCTTTGGTGAGTCATTATTCAGCTTACCATGTACCCATTCATATCGAGCCTCCCAACTCAAATCACTCCAGTGAGACATCGTCCTACTTCTTCCAACATCAAATCCAGATTTGGGAATGCCTGCTCCTCAATCCGTCTAAATCCTACTATTCTTTAAGGTTTATGCTCAGATTTTGCCTTTTGCTTGAGACTTCCCCTGAAAACTTCACCTTCTTTGCTTTCTTTCTTCATGGTCTTCAAAAGCATTTATAAATTTTGCACACAGATTTTGTATACATGTTTATACATACAATATTAGTCTTTTGCTATTACTTCACTTGTGTTTTTTTGCCTCATTTTGATTATAAGCCCTTTGAAAGTAGGAAAAATATCATATTTCTTTTGTATATTGAATCACTCTTAGCATGATGCTAAGGACATGGGAATGTCAAATAAATATTTATTCTGCCTCATTTGAAATTCTCTTTGGTAGGTCCATGACTTTCAGAAACTTCCATTTAGAATATAGTAAAAATATACCTCAACTTAGTATTTACTGAATAAACCATAGAGGATTCTGTATGGATCTGTTCCATAACCCACTGTAAAGCTCTTTTTCTTTGTTTGCATTTTAAGATCTGTAGTTTATAATCCTTGTAACCGAACTTTCTCCACATTTTGATAAACTGGCATACTGTGCAGAGTGCATGCTCTGTCCCAAGGGGGCTTAGCTCTGTGTGGTACTGTGGTACTCCTTTGGTTTATGGAGGGCTTTGTTACCTTTCCTGAGCAGGTAATGTCCTGCCATCAGAACTTTGTTGCTCTGGCCTCAGAGTGAACCTTTCGTGCAAGGGGAACGTTGGAGGGCTTGAACACAGAGTGGGGCTTTCTCAAACTTAAAACAATAGATTATGTGATTATCCTTGTGTTTGCTTGCTAGTAATTGCTGGTGCATTTGGTAGAATTTTGCCTAGGAGTTCCTTTTATTTTAATATTCCACCAAGAAGGAAATTGTGGAGAAGGGGAAGGTGCTCCTCTTTATGTTTTTCTTTTTTTTTTTGGCTGTGCTGGGTCTTCTTTTCTGCACGGGCTTTTCTCTAGCTGCGGTGAGGGAAGGCTACTCTCTAGTTATGGCGTGCAGGCTTCTATTGTCTTGGTTTCTCCTGTTGCACAGCACGGGCTCTAGGGCACCGCAGCTTCAGTAGTTGTGGCACGTGGGCTCAGTAGTTGTAGCTTCCTGACTCTGAGCACAGGCTCAGTAGTTGTGGCACATGGCCTCAGTTGTTCTACAGCATGTGGAATCTTCCTAGATCAGGGATCAAACCAGTATGTTCTGCGTTGGCAGGTGGATTCTTTACCTAAGTCCCCAGGGAAGCTCTCCCCTTTACTTTGAATTGTGGAGTCTATTTCAAGGCAGTTTTCATCGTTTACCAAAGAACCTGATGATTGTTGAATGGCCAATTTGGCTTGGATTAGTGTGCAATAACAAGCCTAGGAGAAAGATATTATCATTAATTATTATTACTGCCTTCATTTTATTGATGAGTGTACTAAGGCATATGACATTAAATGACTGGGCAGTGATGAAGCTAGGATTTGAATCTAGGCAGTCTGACCTGAAGGTATTTGCTTTTATCTCTACTTTAAATAACTGGGGTATGTTTGTGTTCATTCAGGGTAATTGGCAAGCCTGATATATGAAGAATATAAACTGACATAGAGTAGGGCAAGAAAATGTTTAAAGACTTGAAAGTGCTGAAATAAAAATGGCTTCTCTTCTAGACTAGAAACATTTAAAAGCAAGGTACATCTTTTGCACATTAAATAGGCTTGTTTCTTGCTTCTGTTGTTATGGAAGAGAGGGTAAGTAGAAAGGACCTTATTGATTTCCTTCAAGGCAATTTAATAGTTGCACTTTACCTGGAAGAAATTTTTGCTCAGATTTCCCAAGGTGGTTTAGAAGACTGTTGGCCTGTATAGACAAGTGTAATTGTTTACATGGTAATTGATTCCTGAATATATAAACCATATATAGAAAGTATAGGTATATGGAATATATCTAAATGGGATATATAGGGAATATATATATTTTATAAAGCTGTTTGATTAATTTCAGTCAATTCATTTTTCTCTATCTTAAAGTCTCAAATTATAGAACTATTTCACATTATTTTTTAAGCCAGAAATACCTAGGCCTTCAAGGAATATAAATATTGACTATAATGAAATACCAGCATGTTGCTTCTACATTTGTAATAATTAGGATGGATATTAAATAAAAATTAATTTTAACCAGAGCCTTTTATCTTGGGGTATCATTTTCAGTAAAATTTATGAAACACTTGGCATAGCAAAATAAAGAATTTGGCTCTTAGCAGTAACTACTGTTGTTTGATTTATGCCCTGTGAACAAAATATGATACAGCTAACTGCATCTCTCTAGCTTATGGAAGATTAGAATAATAATAAATAACTACTTTTTACAAAAGACTCAACAATGCGAAGTGTCTGTCTTTGAATTTTTTTTCTTTTTTTTTTTACTAGCTGGTAGAGTTATCTCAGCTGGGGGACATCTTTAATCATCATCAAATAAATAAATCCTTGCTGTTACTCATTTTGGAGCAGAATTCATAGGGTTTGCCCACATGAGAAGCAGCCCTATCACAAACCAGTGCCTTTATTATATATATTATTTGTCTTTATAACTTTTGATTTATGGTTCATGTTGGAAGCTTCAGTTTATTTTCTCTATTCAAAAAATTTCAATGTAATATATTTTTTTCAGATCGTTGCTCAACTTAGTGTCTTATGCTTCAGTGTCTGCTGTTTTTAAGCATTGTAGTCTGTATATTTGCTGTGTTCTCTGGGTTCTTCCCAAACACATTTAATGAACATATATCTTTTTTTTTTTTTAATGTCCAAGTGATTCCAGACATAACTCTAAATTTGATTAAGAGTCTGATTAGGTCTTTTTTGCTTGACATAGTTATAAAAAAAAACATAAAAATTTAACTATGTAAAGCAGAACGTGAGGAATAGGGACTGAAATACAAAAACAAAGCAATAGTAATAATAATAATTAATTCCCAAGTTTGCTGGTCTTTTTACTTTCTTAATGATGTACTTAAATGAATAAAAATTATAAAATAAAATTAAGTCTAGTTTATTGATCTTTTTTTCCTTTTCTTTTTTTTTACTTCTTAGTGCTTTTTATGTTTCTTTGAAAAATATCCTAGCCTCACCTAAGATCAGGAACACATTTTCCTGTGTAATCTTTTGGGGGTTTTGTGCTTTGCCTTTCACATTTAGGTCTACGATTCATTTGGAATGGATATTTATATATATGTGGTATGTGGTAGGCATTGATATTTACCCCCCGACCTATTGATCTTGAATCATTTATTGATAAGATCACTTCTTCTCCACAGTATTACAAGTGTCTAGGTCTGTTTCTGGACTCAGTTTTTTCCACTAGTCTATTTGTCTCTTTTTGTACCAATAACATTTTATTTTCTGTAGCTTTGTAATATGTCTTGATATCTGGTAATGAAGTCTTCCAATTTTGTTTCTCTTCTTGAAGATGATTTTGGCTATTTTATAATCAAGTTAATTACCCTCTAGCCTACTGCTAGCCTACAACTGAAAGACTGAACAACAACAAGCCTACACCTAAGTGGTAGCGTTTTGATTGGGATTACACTGAATCTAAAGACCAATTTGGAGAGAATTGACATCTTTATAATATCAAATACTCTAAAGCATGCCCATGGTACTTTTTGCATGGAGGTCTTGCCTATCTGTTATTAGATTTTGTTTTAGGCATTTGATGGTTTTTTTTGATGCTAGTGTTATCATCTTTTAAGAACTACCTTATGACCCAGCAATCCCACTGCTGGGCATACACACCGAGGAAACCAGAATTGAAAGAGACACATGTACCCCAATGTTCATCGCAGCACTGTTTATAATAGCCAGGACATGGAAACAACCTAGATGTCCATCAGCAGATGAATGGATAAGAACGCTGTGGTACATATACACAATGGAGTATTACTCAGCCGTTAAAAAGAATTCATTTGAATCAGTTCTGATGAGATGGATGAAACTGGAGCCGATTATACAGAGTGAAATAAGCCAGAAAGAAAAACACCAATACAGTATACTAACACATATATATGGAATTTAGAAAGATGGCAATGACGACCCTGTATGCAAGACAGCAAAAAAAACCACAGATGTGTATAGCAGACTTTTGGACTCAGAGGGAGAGGGAGAGGGTGGGATGATTTGGGAGAATGGCATTCTAACATGTATACTATCATGTAAGAATCGAATCGCCAGTCTATGTCTGACGCAGGATACAGCATGCTTGGGGCTGGTGCACGGAGATGACCCAGAGAGATGTTATGGGGAGGGAGGTGGGCGGGGGGTTCATTTTTGGGAACGCATGTAAGAATTAAAGATTTTAAAATTTTTTAAAAAAAGTTTATTTTCTGACTTTTTTATTGCCCATTATTGTTCAGTTGCTGTTGTATCAGGCTCTTTGTGACCCCATGGACTGCAGCATACCAGGCTTCCCTGTCCTACACTATCTTCTGGAGTTTGCTCAAACTCAGATCCACTGAATCAGTGATGCAATCCAACCATCTTATTTTCTATTGACCCCTTCTCCTCTTACCCTCAATCTTTCCCAGTGTCAGGGTCATTTCTGATGAGTTGGCTCTTCATATCAGGTGGCCAAAGTATTGGAGCTTCAGCTTTAGTATCAGCCCTTCCAATGAATGTTTGGGTTGATTTCCTTCAGGATTGACTGGTTTGATCTCCTTGCTGTCTAAGGGACTCTCACGAGTCTTCTCCAGTGCCATAGTTTGAAAGCATTAATTCTTCAGTGCTCAGCCTTTTTTATGGTCCAACTCTCACATCCGTACATAATTACTGGAAAAACAATAGCTTGGACTATATGGACCTTGTCTCTGCTTTTTAATACACTGTCTAGGTTTTTCATAGCTTTTCTTCCAAGCAGCAAGTGACTTTTAATGTCGTGGCTACATTCACCATCCACAGTGATTTTGGAACCCAAGAAAATGAAATCTGTCACTGTTTCCATATAAAAATTCAATTGATTTATAAATATTGATTTTGTATCTTGTGACCTTGCTAAATTCTTTTTAAAATTTATGTTCACTTTTATTTTTTTAATTTTTTAAAATTTAAATTTATTTATTTTAATTGGAGGCTGATTACTTTACAATATTGTATTGGTTTTGCCATACATCAACGTGAATCTGCCACGGGTGTACACGTGTTCCCCATCCTGAGCCCCCTGCCACCTCTCTCCCCATACCATCCCTCTGGGTCATACCAGTGCACCATCCCCAAGCATCCTGTATCATGCATCAACCCTGGACTGGCGATTTGTTTCATATATGATATTATACATGTTTCAATGCCATTCTCCCAAATCATCCCACCCCCTCCCTCTCCCACAGAGTCCTAAAGAGTGTTCCATACTCTGTGTCTCTTTTGCTGTCTCGCATACAGGGTTATCATTACCATCTTTCTAAATTCCATATATATGCGTTAGTATACTGTACTGGTGTTTTTCTTTCTGGCTTACTTCAGATATATGTATTTATTTTGGCTATTCTTTGTAGTAGATATATTTTCAACTATTCTGTTGTGATATTTCTCTGATCTAAGGAAAATGCCTTTCATTAGCTCTGTAAATTTTTCTGCTTTTGTTTTGGTTGAATATAGGTCTTCCATGTTCCTAATTTTTAAATTCCTCTCTTTCAACTAGAGATGTTATTGTAAATTTGCCAAAAACAAAGAGAAAAACCCACAAAGCAACCTGAAAGAAAAGAGATTACTTACAAAGGAACAATAGCTAGACTGGCAACAGATTTTATATTACCAGAAATAGAAGCCCAAGATAATGAACAGTATATTTAAAGGGCTGAGAGAAACTATCAACTGAGAATCCTATATCAAACTAAATTTTCATTCAAGAGATAGGGTGAAATAAAGACCTTTTCAGCGAAAGACTCATAATTTAATTCTCCTTTGGCATTGCTAAGATTACTAAATGATGTATATCACTCAGAAGAGAGAATGCAGAATAAAACAATATTAGAGAGATGGGGAACTACTGATGGTAAAAGGATTTAAACAAGCATTAGAGATTATCCTGAACAGTTTTCTACCAGTGCATTTGAAGCCTTATATTAAAGAACAGTTTTCTAAAAAAATAAAATAAACGTTTTCAAATTGGAGTAAAGAAGAAATAGAATGCTAGAACAGACCAAGTTTCATTAACAACACTGAGTAAAATAAAATCACCCCATGTAAAAAAATACAAAATACATAGATGGCTTAAGGGTAAATTCTAACAACCCTCAAGATTACCTGTATATAAGTTATTGTAATAAATAAAGAGGAATTTTCTATTCTCAGGCTCATTTTATGATATTTGTATAACTGATAATAAAACAAAATATACAGGATAATATAAGAAAGCAAAATTATGAACAGAGATATAAGAATATAAAATATAAGCAAACAAAATTTGCAACTGCTTATCATGATCCAATGCATCATATCTAAGTTAATTTTACTTAGGAATAAAAGACATTAACATCAGATAAGATGTAATTGCAAACCAGGAGCTCCTCGTAAGCTGAAAAAGCATGTCAAATGCATAGCAAGTATCATGCATAGTGGTGATACATTTGAAAGGAAAACAGACTACACTCTGCCCGTCAGCCATGTTGCTTATTTGGGATTTGTTTAGGATGACTGAAAAATGTTTTCATTTGCATCTCAAAGAACTACCTATTTCAGAACTTTTGTACTGTGATAAACTGCAGTTCATGTCAGAAGAGCTGTGATCTAAAAATAGTTAATTCTTTGACATCAAATGGCTCATTCAAGCACTTCTAGATATTAGTGGTAGATGCTTGGTTTTGACATTTGGATAAAGACAGGCTGCTTATATTTTAGAGCAGTCCAGCTTAAACTCATCCCTGAATCTTATTATATATATATTTTATATAAGCTCTTATCCATATGTAAATAAAATACAAATGCATTGGAAAAACCAATTAATAGAGGTATTACTATTAGGTAATAATAATGATTGCTACATAAACATTATACTGAGACTCCTGCTATTATATGCCGTAAGAAAGAAATATAACAGGTATAAGAACTGGAAAACAAGAAACAAAATGGTTGGCATTCATAGGCTGTATGATTGTCTATCTAGATAATTCAAGAAAATTAGAACTAGTAAGAAAATTCAATAAGTTACTAGATACAATAAAATTATGGAACAGTTAATGGCATTTTATTCAGAGACAAAAAGCAATTAGAAAATAATTAGAATATCGATCTCATATACAGTGGCAACAGCAGTGATAAGGAACCAAGAATAACTTTAAGAAAAAAATGTGTAAGATCTTATTTCTAAAATTATAAAATTTTACTAATATGAAAGAATATTTAGATAAATGAGAAGCATTCTCTGTTTATGGATTAGGTTGAAAGTGAAAGTGTTAGTTGCTCAGTCATGTCTGACTCTTTGTGACCCCTTGGGCTACAGCTAGCTGGACTCCTCTGTCCATGGAATTCTCCAGGCAAGAATATTGGCGTGGGTTGCCATTCCTTCTCCTGGGGATCTTCCCAACCCAGGGATCAATCCTGGGTCTCCCACATTGCCGGCATATTCTATACCATCTGAGTAACCAGGGAAGCCCCATGGGTGAGATTACCCAATGCCATATAACAACTATCCCTAAATTAATTTGTAATAAGTGAAATTCAAATGGAAATATCAACAGTGGGTTTTTCCATGAAACTTGTGATCTTGAGTCAAGAAAATTTTGAGGAATAATAATGACACAATTAATTATTTGTAATTAATTATATTACTATAATTAATATACTAATTAAAACAAATTATCAGTACAAGGATCAACTGATGATTGGAACAAAATTAAAAGCCCAGAAATATATCTATACACATATGAAAACCTTGTGCATTTATTCATCCAATAATTATTAAGTACTCTGCTTTTGGGGAGCATCTTCAGGTTGTTTTCCAGGTTCTTTTGACATGATCCTAAGAGTCATTGATAACTCCCTTATTATTGGTGACAAAATTTTCCAGCCTCACCTGGTACATTTCTTGCTCCTAACCTGGAATCAGCCATTTCTCCAAGAAGCCTTGCTTTCTCTTATAGGAAGTAGAATTTTTAAGACCACGTTTATGTAATAGGGATGCTCATCGTTGCTGGGTTGGGCAGTATTTTTAGGCCTTTTCAGCTGACAGTGCTAAAAATTAAATGTATATAACATGCACGCACATAATATATCCATAAATATATGTTTAATCTAGATTATCTACATATTAATATGTTACATATATTATATGTTAATATATTGTCATTTGTTGTTTAGTCACTGAGTTGTGTCCAGTTCTTTTGCGACCCCATGGACTGTAGCCCACCAGATTCCTCTGTCCTTGGCATTTCCCAGGCAAGAATACTGGAGTGGGTTGCCATTCTCTTCTCCAGGGGATCTTCCCAACCCAGGGGTCAAACCTGCATCTCTTGCATTGCAGGTGGGTTCTTTACCACTGAACTGCCAGGTATAGCCAAGTACATACTATATATATATTTAAAGATTAAAAGCCTCATGAGTTCATACTAATCCTTCCAATTCAAATTCGGAAACACAAAATTTTTACTTATATTCTCATATATTAAATCTTTATCTCCTTTGACATTCAGAATCATGGCTGTCAAGGACTTAAGAGATGAGAAAATTATAATATACTTTCATTACTAGCTTGTTTTATACTTTATTACACACACATCTTAGAATAATAATACTAATACAACCAGTACCAATATGATAAGTGAAAACACTTTGTTATAAATATTGTCTATGGGTTTTTTTTTTTGGCATGTGTGTAGTTGTTTTGTCTGTTTTTATGTGGGGATTAAAATCTATGCTGTTGCTTCTGTGGAACAGAGTCCTCTTTTGAAAAGTTTTGACATCTTTCATGGATAATAAAAAATACCTAAAGAGTAATCCAACTGGCTAATCATTGTTTAGTTCCGTCTAGGATGCACTTTGTGGTTTATTTCTAAACGCCATTGTTGTGTCATTATTGTATGTGGTGACCTCTCTGGTTAGTCCTGCTGGAGATTCCAGAATAAGGTCAAAGAAACTATTATAGCAAATCAGGGGGTGTCTTTGGGGTTGTGGTCAGTAGAGGGGGCCCAGCTGTGGCTTGGAGAAGCTTAAATTAGCCAGTAATTTTCAGCAACCCTTCAAATTACCCAAATGGAGTCAGAATCGAAGTCAAAGCTGTGCCATGGCTAGTGAAATGCAGCATAAAAAAAAAAAATACCCTATTGGGCTTCCCTGGTGGTTCAGTGGATAAGAATCCACCTGCCAGTGAAGGGGACACGAATTTGATCCTTGGTCCAGGAAGATCCCACATGCCCCAGAACCACTAAGGCCGTGTGCCACAACTGGTGAAGCCTGTATGCCTAGAACCTGCGCTCTGCAACAAGAGAAGCCAGTGCAACGAGAAGCCTGTCCACCACAACTAGAGAGTAGCCCCCATTCGCTGCAGCTAAAGGAAGCCCTCTTGTAGCAACGAAGACCCAGCACAGTCAAAAATAAAGTAAAATTTAAAAAATACCCTATTGTCTCCTTTCAACCAGATTGCTGTTTTTGTGTAGACGTTCAGGAGCTGGCACTGGTGGTTGTAGACATATTTTGGGCTTTGGTTCCCTATCACCCATTTTCCCCTGTTTTAGCATAAGCACACTAATTTTCCCTAATTTTTTTTTTTAAAATTAAAGGTTTATTTCTTATAGCAGTTTCAGATTCTCAGCAGAATTAGGGGAGGGTACAGATTTCCTGTCTATTCCTTGCCCCCACATATGCATAGACTCCCTCACTACCAACATTCCCCACCAGAGGGGTGATTTTGTTATAGTTGATGAACCTACACTGACACACTGTAATCACCCCAAAGTCCATAGGCTGCGTTAAACATTACAGTTAACTCTTAGTGTTGTACATTTGGTGGTTTTGGACAAATGTATAATAATAGCATGCATGTGTCATTATGGTGCCATAGTATTTTCTCTGCCGTCTGCCTCTTCATCCTTCCCTCTCCTCCTCCCACTGAGCCCTGGCAACCACTGACCTTTTTACTGTTCCATTGTTTAACTTTTTCCAGAATATCATATATTTGGAATCTTGGAGTATATAGCTAATTTCCTTTTGAAGAATTCTCTCTCCCTCTAGAAATTTTCCTGCCTTTGGAAAATTATCTACCCACTAGGAGTAGGAATGTGTTACTAGCTAGATTAATTAGACCCTTGTGAAGCTTCCAATATTGATTGGACTAATGCAGAAAGGTCATAAGGTGGTAGATGGTTCATTCCAGTGATGGTACTGTGGTAAGAATGTTGATTAAATCCACTTACTTTGGAACTGCCCTGATTCTTAACCTTTTCCAGCTTGTTTCTCCAATCTTACTGTCAATTTTGTGTATTCTTGGATATACATTTAACACATTCATTTTTTGTTTAGAGCTGCTTTCTTTTACTTGTAGCCAAACAACTGTAACTGATTTGGTGGTGATCCTTAGAATATATTAGAAATGTTTAATCTATAGCCCTACCTTTGTGGGTTCCATACTACTGTAATAAAGTTAATATTGCAATGAAGTGGGTCACACGAGTTTTTTGGTTTCCCAGTGCATATAGAAGTTACATTTATGCTATACTGTAGTCTATTATAAAGTGTGTAATAGCATTATGTCTAAATAACAATGTATATACCTTAATTAAGAACTTTTTGATTACTAAGAAGTACTAACCATTGTCTGAGCCTAGTAAGTTGTCATCTTTCTGCAATAGTAATGTTAAAGATCACTGATCACAGGTCACTGTAACAAGTATGATAATAATGTATGTGTGTGTGCTTAGTTGCTCAGTTGTGTCCGATTCTTTGTGACCCTTTGGACTGTAGCCCACCAGGCTCCTCTGTCCATGGGATTTTTCAGGCAAGAATACTGGAGTGGGCAGGCATTCTCTTCTCCAGGGGTTCTTCCTTGACCCAGGGATCAAGCCTACCTGTCTCCTGTGTCTCCTGCATTGCAGGTGGATTCTTTACCCGCTGAGCCACCAGGGAAGCCCTGATACCAGGCTCCTCTGTCCATGGGATTTTACAGGCAAGAATACTGGAGTGGGTTGCCTTTCCCTTCTCCAGGGGACCTTCCTGACCCAAGGATCGAATCCAATTCTTCTGCATCTCCTGCATTGGCAGGTAGATTCTTTACCAGTAGCGCCACCTAGGAAGTGAAAAGGTTTGAAGTGTTTGATATATTGCAGGAATCACCAAAATGTGACAGAGACACGAAGTGAGCAAATGCTTTTGGAAAAATGGTGCCAATGGACTTGCTTGATGGAAGTTGGCCACATACCCTCAATTTGTAGAAAATTCAATATACGAGAAGTGCAGTAACGCAGAGTGCAATAAAATGAGGTGTTCCTGTATTTAAATTGCAACTTCTCTTCCAGTAGTTCTTCTGATCCTCCTTTCCCTATTCTATTAAAAAATATACTTTATAATTTATTTTTTATCTATGTTTTATCTCTCTACTTTACTATAATATAAGCTCTATGAGGGCAAGAATTCTTTATTTAAATCTGTTTCTATGAATCCTGTATCCCAAGTACCTAGGACAAATCCTGGAGCACAACAGGTGCTTAAGAAATATTTGTAAATTTAATTAATAATTAAATCAAATCTGCTGTTTTTTGAATCTGTTGATCATCTAAATGGAGTTGTGCTTAGTCCCAGTTCATTGTAAAATGTTGGCATGCTTTTGCTGCAGATGGTTTTGTTTTGTCATCACTGTGTGGGTTGGGAGAAAATGTAATTATATGGCAGCCAGTAACCAGCTGCTCTCCACCCCCAAGGAAATGAACAACACTGTGGGCTCCTTAGACAGTTAAAGTTATACGTGGTCTTCCATATCTTGATACCTAACGTAAGCTTATTTTATTTTCTAAGGGAAATTTTGAAAATATAATGTCATATTAAGGTAAAAGCAGATTTAATTGAAAGATTAAAAAATAATGCATTCATTTTTATAAAAATATGAAAAATTAAAATTTGCCCTACTGCAGCTGAATGACATAGTATCCAAATGAGATGTAGATCCAACTAAAACTGAATCAAGAGAGGACCTCAGATTGGAGAGGATGGCTGGTAAGTGGTTGGAGGTGTCATTATAGAAACCAAGTCTCATTAAAATGTTGCAGTTGCTAGTGGAAGGTCAGTTGAACAACTAATCTTGGACAAGGAAGGGAAATTAATATTTATAAGCAAATCTGATCTTTCACATATGTATTATATATATTATTTGACATATGCTTTTCATATGTTTTTCATATTATCCTCAAAATGAACCTGTAACTTGTCACCTTCGTTTTATAAACAGAAAAACTGAGAATAAAAAGTTAACTTGCATTCACATAACAAGAAGAAAAGTGTCAGACTCAAAATCTGGCTAAGGTTAATCTAAATCTTCTACTCTTTTCACTATATCACCCCAACACAGGAAATTGAATCTGAAACTGGAGAAAAAGAACCTTTTTTTCCTAGGTGAAGATAGTGGATTATATATATACAATAGCCATCACTTGCTTGTCAAACAGCAAACCTCTTTAAAACAAGAGTAACTATTTTTTAAAGGCGTAAACACACAAAGACAAGAGAGCAGGAGAGGAATGAACAACAAACTTTGAGAAGTTGGTAAGTAGATGGAAAAGTGGGAATTAACTAGGCAGACCTGGGGTAACTGAATTTCAAGTCAGCAATAAAGTTGAGTAACAGATGGATTTGCACCATTGTGTCTCTGAGGCTCAAGAATTAGAGCTAATGCCCATATGTAAGGTCAAGGAAAGTAGTCTGATTTTGAAGCTCCCAGTTCAGTTGCCAGATTGATATCCCAACACCATAGACCTATATGATGACTTGCTCTTCTCACATTCTGGAAGACTGAAGATGTATTCTCTGGAGAGGGTAACGTAAAAAGTCACTGGAGGACCCCAAGCACAACTGAGGACAGGTGACTTAGCACCCTGAAAGTGGGAGGAAGGAGTTAAAGTTTGCACACCCAACGCTGAAATCATTGACTGTCTTTCCCTACACACCTCACAGAAAGCTGGCAGCCAGCCCCATACCTTTTTGTAAAAGAGGAATTTGGGCAATCATTCTTTGGAATCTGAGCAGGCCATGGCTCTCCAGGAGGAAAGCGCTTATGACATTGACATCAGGGATTCTTCACTGAAATAATTTGTCTTACCACTTGGAAATGAAGCCCATGGCAAACCAGTCCCACCTTAGTGCTCAGAGTTTCTAACCAACATTTTAAAAAAGTTAATTTAAATTTTGGTTAAAAAAATGGGTAACATAAAATTTGCCACCTTAGTCATTTTTAACTATACAGCTTAGTAGCATTAAATACATTCACATTGGTGTACAGTAGACCTCCAGAACTTTTTCATCTTGCAAAACTAAAACTCTGTACCAGCTGAACAACTCCCCACTTCCTTCTCCTCCTAGCCCCTAGCAGCCATCATTTTTCTGTTTCTGGGTTTGACTGCTTTAGATACCTCATATCAGTGGAATCATACAGTTCTCATCTTTTTGTGCCTGGTTTAATTCACTTACCATAGTGTCCTCAAGCTGAATCCATATTGTAGCATGTGACAGGATTTTCTTTTTCAAAAAATTCTGAAAAATATTCCAGTTTTTCTAATCAACTTTGGACTCTCCAGTCTTAAATATGTGCAGATGTGTACAATTACCAGGCATCAGAGGAAGCTCTCTTTCATGGAAGACAGACACAAACAAACATGAGACACCAGACTATTCAGGGATAAGATAACTTCTCAAAACACATCAATTAAAATGTTGGAGAATAGAAATATCATACAGGAAGCAAAAATAGGATAATTAATTTTTTAAAAAGAACAATAAAAACAATAAAGAAACAAAAAGAGTTCTTGGAAAAACAAAGAATGGTGGAATATCAAGTTGGGGAAATGTCTCAGAAAGTGGAGAAAAAAGAAAATAGATGGAAAACAAGAAAAATAAGGTAAAATAAGGGTAACAGATAGGAAAATCCAAAATCTAAAATAATAGGTGTCCTTAGGTAGAGAGAACAGAGAAAATGAAGGGGAGGAAATCAACAGAATAATATACAATCTAGAATGGAAAGGGATGAATTTTTTTGTTTGAAGGATCCATTGTAATTCCAGCAAAATAGCACAGCATCATGAAATCTCAGGAACCCAGGGACAATAAGAACACTCTACAAATGTTAGAGACAAAAAAAATTTAGGAATTGGAATGACATCAGTATTAAAGTAGCAATGCTGGAAGCTAGAAGATAAGGGAGATTTGTGTTCAATGGAAAAATCATCTCCAAAGTAAAATTCTCTACCCAGCTAATTTAGTAACCAAGGTATTTAATGAATATTAATTTTGTGAGTGCCAAAGCTGTACATTTCACTTGCGGGGAGCTGTTGGAGAAATAAATAAAAAAGGAAGACAGGTCACTGCTCTGTACTTTATTATTGTTGTTTTAAAATAAATGTTTAAATTTAGGATAGTTTCAGATTTATGGAAAATTGTGGAGACAGTAGAGTTCCCATTTCTCCACATCTAATTTGCCCTATTATTAACACCCTACATTAATTAGTATTGTACATGTCACAACTGATGCACTAATATTGATATATTATTGTTATCATCTAAAGTCCACACTTTATTCTCATCTCCTTAGTTTCTACCTAATGTCGTTTTCCTACCCTGGGATCCCATCCAGGACACCACGTAACTTTTAGACATAACATCTCAGGCTCATGTGGCTAGGAAAACTTTACGAACTTTCTAATTTTTTTATAACCTTGACAGTTTTGAAGAGTGCTGACAGGTATTTTATAGAGTGGTCCTCAACTGGGATTTGTCTGATATTTTTATTATGATTAGACTGTGGTTTTAGGTTTTTGGGATGAAGACCATGAAGATAAACTATCATTCTCATCATATCAAGGATGCATGCTATCAATTTGGCCTCACTGTTAATGTTGACCTTGATCACCTGACTGAAGTACTGTTTATCAATCAGGTTTCTCCACTGTAAAATTACTCTTTCCCCCTTTTATTGCTATACTTGTTGCAAAGTCACTGTGTGCAGCCCACACTTCTAGGGTGAGAGTTATGCTGCACCTCCCTATGGATGGAGTATCTACATAAATTATTTGGAATTCTTCTCTGTAGTAGATTTGTCTTTTTTCCTTTAATTTATTTTTTCAATAATTTTGTTCAATAATTTATATCATTGACTCATGTGTAGTAATTTTATACTTTGGGTCATAACCCAGTATTGCTAATGTTTACCTTGTATATATATTTTTTTGTAATACTTATTTCAGAGGTGCTGTGTCACGAAGACATAGAATAGTCTAGTTGTCTTTCTTCTAGCCTTGTATCCTTTGGATTAGATCCCAAGCAGGTAAAACTGATACACTGAAGAAATGTTCTTCTACTTATACACAAGTCACAGACTTTAATTAAAATAAATGTAGTCAGCATTCTCTGGTAGCAATGAAGACCACTCTGTGGAAGGCACAGTGCCTGTGGAGCTTATGTTCTGTTCACTTACTGTAATGCCATTTCCCTCAAATTAGGTCTGTTGAGATGAATTTATGGTGTCGTTGACCTGAGCTCCTATGGAACTTGAGGCAATAAAATGCTTCTTACTGTACTGATTATCATCTGACTCATATTCCTGTCAAGCAGTATATGTAAGAAAGTGTACTTTCTTTAATTTTTAGATGACTTTATCACAGAGAATTCTATTTAGAGAAGTTAGAGCTTCTTCAGCAGGCTTATGGAAAGAAAACAATCCTGAAAAAGTTTAGATGCTAAATTTTGAGTATTAAAAATATGTTTGTTGTTTGAATTTTCTAACTAGTTTCTCTATCTGTGCTCTTCATGACCAACTGTACACCTTCAGTCATGTGAATTACTGTATGCTCAAAACAAGGACTCATGAAAAGTCATCCACAGTGTAGAAAAATATCAGTGATAGAAGTACTTGTCTTATTCATAACTATTAAGTTTCATAATTAAGTATAAGATTTTCTATAGGTTGCTGGTAGAAATATTTTATCAAATTCAGGTCATTTCCTTCTATTCCTTGCTTAATGAGATTTTTTTTTTTAAATTGAGAACTAATGGTAAATTTGTCAAATACTTTTAAAGAAACTTCTATATTTTTTTCCTCCTTTAATTTCTTAATGTAGTGATATGTATCAGTAGATTTTCTAATGTTGACCATTCTTCTGTTCCTGGGGAGAGTGCTGCTTGGTTCATTTGGCATAGAAATGACCTGTTCTTTGAGGATTTGGTAATGCTTTCTTATAAAAATATCTTGGTACCTTTACTATGAGGGCAGAGTTTTTAGTACTTAAAATTTTTTCTTCTATGTTTATGAATCCATATAAATTTAAGAAGTCTTCTTGAGTCAATTTAGTTAATTTGTATTTTATAATCACCCATTTTATCTGATTTTCCAGTTCATAGATATGAAGTTGTATCATATTATCTTGAAATTAAAAATATATTTAATATATATTTTGTATTATATCTCTTGATGCTATATTAATGTTGTTATTTGTGGTTTCTTTAACCATTTTGGGGGGGTCTACTCCAATAATAGGTCTTATATTTACTTGGTTGATTTATTCTTTTCTATTATTGTTATTTATTTTTCTGCCACATGATGCCACATATGGGATCTTAGTTCCCTGACCAAGGATTGAATCTGCACCCCCTGCATTGGAAGCGTGGCATCTTAATTACTGGACCACCAGAGAAATCTTCTCTATTATTTTTTATAAACAAAGTAATACTAAATGATCACTTAAAAAGTTAATTCTTTTTGGACAGAATTTTGACCAGAAATATATTGTGATGAAAAAAGAAGTCCAACCAAGTCCTGCTTCTTTCCCTTCCCACAAAAATAGAAGTTTGGGGTTGCTTTAATTCTTCTATTCTCTTTTTTCAGTAGGAGAGAAACTTTATCATGATATTCACAGATGTGTTAGGCTCCATTCCATAAGAATGCTAACGGTGTTGTCTTAACAAACTAACTTGGATGGGACTGAAATAACCCCATGCACGAAGGATGCCTGCTGTTTTAGTTGTTACTGTAGACCTCTCCATAATGCATACAGTTATGAGTTGATAAGGAGACTGTATAATGAACAGGAGAGCAGCCTGGGTAAACGAAGTTATATAGCGAAATAGGCAAATAGTTTTGCATAAAAATTATGCATCCATTTTGAGCTTGCATCTAAAATGCATAGAAGACTGGCTTTTAGTAATATTTGAAAACAGCTGTACCAGTTCTGTTCTGCCCCTGGGGTCCTTTTATGACTATCCCTGCAGGAAAACTTCAATAATAAGGGAGAAAATGAAAATATTTGCATTTTGAATTAAGTTTTGCCATCATTTTGTCTGTCTCGCTTCTTTATCCTTACTCATATGCATTTTTTTTTTTTGCAAACATCAAAGCCAGAATTGATTAGAACAAGAATTCTGTGGTCACACAACACATGCTAAATCAACACTCTTGTCTGGGAGTTGGACATTTATCTTTCCAAGCCAGGCAAACACCTAATTGTCTCCACATTGTGAGAAGTGTAAAGGCCATCATGACAATGGGGCAGAAAGTTTACCCAATTCAATTTATTTAACACCTCATAACACTCTGGAGTTTTCTTCACTGCCCAGGCTTGTAAAATTTATTATGAACTATTAATCCCTATCCCGGCTTTCCTTGGAGTTTTAAAGTGAATGTAAAACAACAACAAACAGGGTGTATAAAAACATTTCCACGGCAGCAGCACATGCGGCCTTGCACGTGCTATGACTACAGCTTGAAAAATCTGTTCCCAATGTGTTAGACTTTTCAGACTTTCTTACACAAACTTTGTCTTTCTCTCATGTGAAAGATGTGGACAATAAGTCCATATATATATAGTCTTTTTCAGAATCTTTTCCATTGTAGGTTATTAACGGCTTTGAATATTGTTCCCTGTGCTCGACAGTAAATCCCCGTTGTTTATCTATTTTGTTGTGCATCTGTTAATCCCATACTCCTAATTTGTACCTCCCCACGCAGTCTTCTTTGGTAACCATAAATTTGTTTTCTATGTCTGTGAGTCCATTTCTGTTTGTAAATAGTTCATTTGTATTATTTTTTAGCTTCCACATATATGTGATATCATATAATATTTGTCTTTTTCTTACTACACTTAGTATGATAATCTCTTGGTTCATTCATGTTGCTGCAAATTATTTTGTTTCTTAGGTGAGGTCTTGTTCCACATTTTAATTTTGGTACTTATTAGCAAGCACCTTGGCTTTCGCTTTTTTTTTTTTTTAGATTCCAAGGAATATCCAATAGAATGACTGGTAAGAATTTACCAGTATTAAAAAGAATTGAATGATTAGTTAGAAATGATAGTAAGAATTGATTAAGTTTTTTCTTTCTTGATTGAATAACAAAGACCATCACGACTTGCTAAGATTTTTCCATCCTTGCCTCCTGTGTTTCTATGGGTTATTGGGTTTTACAATCTTTTTTTCAAAGCCTCTGAAATGACTTTGAGATACACATAGGAGGCCTCCCTCCTGATTCTGGGAGGTCTGGACTGACTACTAACTCTGTGGCCCAGATTGCCTAGCAGCCTGTACGACCAAGTTTGTTGATGTTCTCACTGTATTTTCAAAGTCACTGGTTCTCTTCCTGAGCTTCTAATCTACTTCTTTTGGGTATAGTTACAGTATCTAATGCTTATTGCTGACACTCAGGAGATATTCAATCTCATACAAATTAATTACAAATAAAACTTTTAGAAGAAGACAGGACAAGAGGGAGCAATGATTTACTGTTGGAGAAGAAACTTCATTAAAAGCTTCCTCTCTGATGGCAGGGCTCTTTTCCACTGGAATTTCTTTACTTGCCTTCTTAGGTTTGGAAATGATTCTGTACTCACTCTCCCATCCCCTTCAAAGATGCTGAAGGCAGAGGCCCAGCCTGCTGGGAAGATAGTGGGGAAGACAAATGCTTGAGCAAATAAATTGCCATACAGCCTTGTATAAGCAACAGTAGGCAAACTTGTGATCACTTCTGAAGAGTGTGACAAGCTCTATTCGGGTGGGAGTAGTGAATGAGGTGTGATGTCAGGGCAGATCTTGATCTGGGTTTTGAGAGACTAATACATCCGTTATGAAGTGTGGGCATAAAAGGATCTTGAAAGACTTCTATGAGTTAAAAAAAAAAATCCCATAATTGAAGTGTTGGGTGATAGAAGGTACTGTTAAAAATGGATATGTGTGACTAGTTAAGTTTTTTCACAGAAGGTACGAAACTATGGGTGATTTCTTTATATACCACGTATTTGTATAGAGACTGATCCAAACGGTATTTGAGTGATTTTTTTGGTCCTAATAATTGTAATATAGTTTAATAAGACACTATATACAATTCATATCACTAAAAATACATGCATAATTATACAAAATATACATTTTTATGACCCACAATTAGATTCCCCTTCTCCTAGTCACCTGTTTATTTTTTAAAACTACAGTTTAGATCTTCATAGAAGCACTATATTTTACATGTTAGATCTCCTTGGAAGTGTCATATTTTGCAACAAGGAAAGGTCTTTGAGTTGCCCCAAATTCATAAACCTATGTCTAGAGATTTTAACTTCCTTAGTGAAGCACAAAACACATATGCTTAAGTAATTAAGGATACTTATGGGGTTAAAACATATTTAAAGTCCCCAAGCAAATGTGTAAGCACTTTTCCAGAGGACTTCTTGTTTGAGAAAGGTTATGCCAGTGGTCAGCATGGCAGTGATTTGCACCACTGAACGGAGCACCTGATGACTAGCTTTCCTCACTACGTAAGTGTGATTTTTTAGTTTGATTGTTTTCGTCTCTATGTACTGAGAATGTATTGTTGTACTTATGGCTTGGAGATATGGTGAGTAAATGATGGAAAAAGAGTTTTAATGTCCCTGGTTAGGCTTTCTCCCTATTGTTGATGTTGCTATAACTAAACCTAGGGTGTTTTCCTCTAATGGTTTGATTTTGTTCTCAGTGATCTGAACCCAGTGGTGGTCTGCATAAATGACTGACAGATACAGTAAATCCATTTTGCTTGGTGGATGTCATAGTTCTGGTCCATGGCAGGAAGTGACTTTGGTCACCTTGGACCAGCCTTTGAAGTAAGGTCTTATACCTTTGGTTAGTTTTTCTAACTTCACTGTCCAGACCCTTTCTTTTCTTTAACGTTTTACCTAGGAGAGGCAGAAGACAGGTAGTATAGCACTACCTTGTGGGAATTGGTACTTGGGGGACCAGTATAAGAAAATGCTGTTACTCTGGCTACAGCAGTGATCAGTAATGAAGTCCTTTATCCCTGATCCAGGAGTCTCCTGTCTTCTGCCAGCAACTGTGAAATAAGTTAGCCTGCAAGTTGGGTAAAATCTCACTCTTCACAGTTTTTTGGCATTTCTGTCCTAAGCCTTTCTGTGGTTTCCTTTCTTTGCTCACCTCATTTAACATGGATGCTTCTCAGAGTTCTGCCCTTGATTCACTGCTTTTTTACTTCCTTCATCCTAGTCTCATGAGTGCAGTTCTGAATAATGGACGATGCCTTCCAAATCTGCATTAGCCTCAATTTGTCCTATCAGCTCTGTACTCATATATCCCGCTTGGATGCTCAGGGCACCTCAAAACTTAACATATCTTATGCTAACTACCTGTCCCATAAACTCCTGCCTGGGCTCTCATTTCCAGGGTCTCTGCCTCTTTTGGGGTTATAGCCAGTGTCTGAATATAGTGTTGTTCAATAAATGTTGACAGATCAACTGTTGGATTTTAAGTCCCCCAAAACTCCCTATTGGAGTGGGATGGAGGAAATAAAAGAAGAGAAAATAGAGATCTGTTTTAGTGACAAAATTTTTTTAAAATCCGCCATGAAGTTAGAGATTCTCTGGGGAAAGTAACTTTAAACAACTTATAAGCAAATCGAGGGTTTCTTATTGAGCATTGATTACCTGTAGGGTCAAAGACTGGCTGTGACTTTCTTCAACAGTAACATAAGGCTGTTTAGTTCCCGCCTAGATATCTATGGAAGGTTTAGATTTTAGTGTGAGGATAAGCCTGTGAACTCAGAACAGGGATGAGTGATGGCTCTCATACTAACAAGTAAGATAGGCTGACACTTCAGAAGAATTGTTATTAATCATTATTACTGTTATTTTTGAAAGATTTCAAGTGCCTGAGAACACTGTAATTAGGTTTTTTTTTTTTTTTTTTTTGAGACTTGTACTTAATGCACAGGCATTTTTGTTGCAAGGCAGTGTTTAGTCCACACACCATATTCTGGGCACCTGAAACTATGGCAACCATGATTTGTAAGCAATTTAATTTGGCTTAAACATTTAGAAGTATTATTTTGTCAGTTATTTCTGGAAATGATTGAAAAAACACTTCAACAGACATAAAATTTTATTTTATTTTAGTGCTTTTCTTCTGAACCATTGTCTTGCTTTTCTCTCAGTTTCCCAGGGTAGGAAGTGATTTACAGCCATAAGGCTGTCTGTATGCTCATGTACCATTTGCTTAGTTTTCGAAATTGGGCTCAAAGAATTCAGTGTAGGGCAGAGACAGGTATTATCCTCTAAAGAAAGTCATAATGCCCCTTTCTCATTTTTATCTTAAGTTAACACTCTGAGGAGGTTCAAGTAATTTTAAATCCTTAATTGCAAACTGAGGTAAAGATAATTGCTGATGCTTTTATGTGTGTGTGACAGAGTAGGATGGTATGATTGTTTTTTACAGCTATTAATTATAAGAGAAAAGTACATCTAAGTTCTACCAAGCAGCCTTTTAATCTAATCTTGCGTTAGCTTTTCCATGTACATTAGCTGAATCATCTATAGATTTTAAAGATTGTTATCACACACAAGGAACAGGTTGAGTTTTAATCCTAAAAGCTTGATAACTAATGTTCTTCACAGGTCTCTTACAATTGGAATTTAGAAGCTTCCATTCAGAATGACTCAAGATAAATTCCCCACATTTGTCAAAATCTGTGGATCTGTATGGAAATTTTTCTTCTGTCCAACTGGAGGAAGACGGGTTTAGTTTTGTTCTTTCTCGTTGTAGTCAGTGGGTTGGGGAGTGCTAAAACTTCTTGTTGATAAAATATTTATAAGACAGTATTTTCAAAGTTATAATCATGGTGGTAAACACATTTATTCAAAATTAAATGAGGCCAAGTGGAGTGTAGTTAAATATCTTCTTAGAAATTTTGGCAAGTTACAATGGAGATAAAGATTCTAAGTCATTTGAAAATAGGATTCAATAATCTGTTATCTTTCATCCCTTTTGTAATTGTAATTAGGGAGCCATAAAATTATACAGATATTAAGATTGCTTATTCAGATATTTGTTTGACTTGCCAATATCTTTACAACCTATTTTTCTTTGTTCAGATCACAAGCCTGACTACATAGTAATTTTGCATTTTGATATGTGAACTGGGATTTGTTAGTGGTAGAAATATTTTTATAAATAAATTAGAATAAATTTTAAAATGTCTTTTTTCTGTATATAAACATCTATCAGCGCAATTAACCCCTCAACAGTGCTTTGGTACTATGAGATTAAGAAATAAGCAGACAGTGCAAGGAGTCTTGATTAGGGATCCATTAGACAATCCTCCATGGGGTTGCCGCTGCTGCTGTTGCTGCTGCTAAGTTGCTTCAGTCATGTCCGACTCTGTGCGACCCCATAGATGGCAGCCCAACAAGGCTCCCCCATCCCTGGGATTCTCCAGGCAAGAATACTGGAGTGGGTTGCCATTTCCTTCTCCAATCAATGGGGTTGAGACTCTTCCAAATAAATTCTACTAGCAATTGAGATTTCCTTTCTCTGATTTCCAGATCATTCCCTATGTTGTAATAGACTCCCATAGACCTTAAATATAAAGTTGACTGGTGCAAGTTTGCTTAAAAAATTTCACTTTGATTTTTGAAGCAAGATTGAGGAGTTTTTAATTTAAAAACTTTGCCTGGCTACTCCAGATTTTGAAAAATGTAGACTATGCCTGGCCACTCGATAAGTTAGATTAAACTTGTTCGCTTTATTGCAAGGGTGCCTGTTGCTCAGTCTCTGAGTCCCGTTAGGCAGTACTCAACATTCAGAAAACTAAGATCATGGCATCTGGTCCCATCAATTCATGGCAAATAGATGGGGAAACAGTGGAAACAGTGACAGACTTTATTTTCTTGGGCTCCAAAATCATTGCAGATGGTGACTGCAGCCATGAAATTAAAAGATGCTGCTCCTGGGAAGAAAAGTTATGACCAACCTAGACATCATATTAAAAAGTAGAGATATTACTTTGCCAACAAAGGTCCGTCTAGTCAAAGCTATGGTTTTTCCAGTAGTCTATGTATGGATGTGAGAGTTGGACTCTAAAGAAAGCTGAGTGCTGAAGAATTGATTCTTTTAAACTCAGTTCACTTCAGTTCAGTTCAGTCGCTCAGTCATGTCCAACTCTTTGTGACCCCATGAATCGCAGCACGCCAGGCCTCCCTGTCCATCACCAGCCCCCAGAGTTCACTCAGACTCATGTCCATCGAATCAGTGTAGCCATCTCAAACTCTGTTGTCCCCTTCTCCTCCTGCCCCCTATGGTGTTGGAAAAGACTCTTGAGAGACCCTTGGACTGCAAGGAGATCCAACCAGTCCACCCTAAAGGAAATCAGTCCTGAATATTCATTGGAAGGACTGATGTTGAAGCTGAAACTCCAATACCTTGGTCACCTGATGTGAAGAACTGACTCATTTGAAAAGACCCTGATGCTGGGAAAGACTGAAGGCAGGAGGAAAAGGGGATGACAGAGGATGAGATGGTTGGCTGGCATCACTGACTCAATGGACACGAGTTTGAGTAAATGCTGGGAATTGGCAATGGACAGGGAGGCCTGGCATGCTGCAGTCCATGGGTTTGCAAAGAGTCGGACACGACTGAGTTACTGAACTGAACTGAAGGCAGTACATACATAGCTGGCCAGTGCTGTTGCCTGGTGTCTGCTGGTCCTGTTGATGGACTTCTGTTTGGCTGGATTGATGATAAAGAACCCAGTTTTCCTGAGGACTTGTGGCTGCCAAACTGTACCTGTTTCCTTGATTTGACCTCCGAAATATCGTGATGTCCTGCCTGGAATGTTGAGAAAGATCTGTTCCCCTCCTTTTTGGCTAGAGGTATTCCCTTTGTTTCCTACTGTATTTGAGAAGTTAGGTAGAGGCATTAAATGCTGCTTGTCTTTTTACTTTGCTCTGAAAGTCTGTATTCCTATGTAGGGGTGTAATTCCTTAGGCAAAGAAGAATCTGCTCTTGACCTCACCTTGGATCTAGAAAATCAGTCTCAAACCAGACTAATACACTCTCCCTGGTATGTCATTGTGATCTCATCCTATTCATCATCTAATTTCTCAGTTCCCGTCATAATGGGTCAGCTCTCTTCCTTCCGATTTCTATTTGTACATGACATCAGAAGTTATACAGATGATTACAAATTAATCAAAAGCTTTGGGAAAAATCAAAGCTCTATATCTTTAGCATAACTTGGTTTCTTTTAAAGTCACTTCTCACTTGGCCGTGGAAAAACAATCTTGTCACATTCATGTATTCTAGTCAACTAAAATTTAAATCTTGCTTTAGGGTAAATGTTCAGTCACATTTACGGGGTACTATCTCTCATTTAGCTGTTCACGGCTCCTTCTCCCTGTCTTCTCTTTCTCTGACTCGCAGTCCTGCTTCTAGTTCTTTGGGCTCTAGATTCCATCACCTGGCAGTGGAAGGAAGAGAGGGAGTTTGTTTAGGGGGATGGTGTATGCTGAGGCAACATAAAGGCTGTCCACTCCCTTAATCTCATTTCTTACCCTGATGCTAATGCTGGTAATGTTCGTTGATGACTTTGGAGATGTGGATGACATCCAACATTGACTCTTGTGTGTTATATTATTATAGATGATCTTTGATGTCCAACGGGTACCCTTTATGGCCTATTGCAGAGGATCCTATGGAGACAGCATTGCTTTCCTTCCTGTCCTTTTAATTTTTTTTTCATCCTTCTAGCAGGCCTAATTTGGGGCTAGCAAGCAGAATCATCTCACCAGATACTTCCAGGTACCTACTTGAAGTTCACAAGAAGCCTCAAAACCTCCACTCCACTTGGGAAACCAGAAGTGATGCTTGCCCAGCCCTGTCTGACCTTCCTTCTCTCTGTTGATGCCTTGTCAAGCCTCCTACTGGGTCTGTTGCTCACCAGACAGATGGTCGACAATTCTTCTTATCCAGAATCACTCACGTTTCTGGGGAGATTCTCTCTGGCAACTACTCTTCCCTTGAGATTACAGTAGGAAGTGGGGAGGGTGGTGTCCCAAACATGTTTCTTCTTTTTCTCTGGTGGTGTTTCCCAGCTTGTTTTATATTTTGTCTTCTGAAATAACGTATGTTTATATCCCCTCCCAGGCTGTTTTTCTTTTACAGCTAGCTAGGTGTTCACTGAATAGTTTATGATCTAAATTTTAGTCCATGGTGTGTGTGTGGGCACGTGCACGTGTGTGCACTGGGTGTTTGTTTTGAAAGTGGAGAGTTGTCTCAGGGAGAAGAGAAAACCAGACTTGTGTTCTCTTGCCCAGTTACTGCTTTGGGCATTCTGAAGAATGTAGCAGAGTGGATGAGAAGAAATGAGAACTCTTAAGAGGTCCAAAGTTGGACTTCCTAGATTTTTTATAACAAAAAATGTATTGTGAGCTGAAAATAGCAATATTCAACCAGCAATGCAAGCTGTTAGATAGTCATGGTTAAGTGTATATTATATGCTGATTTTTTCCTAAACAAAAATGCAGACTTCTCCTATAGTGGCAAATGTTGGTATTAGAGTTGGAAATGCAGATGGAAGATGGACTCAAATAAGAATATAAGACCAGAAGGGCCAAAGTCTGAGCAAGGTTGAAAGTGTCTTAATGAAAATTATGTCATTTCCAAGCCCAGTGAGTTTTTATAACATCATTGACATTGAATAATATTATCACAACTCCCTGAACTAATAAATCATGCAGCAGTCTTCCCTGTCTGAGGTGAAGTGATAAGCTATGTGTATCTGTGCTTTTTTTTCAAAAATGGAAATTATACTTGTTTTACAACTGCATAAAATTTAGCATAATTGATCATGCTGGTAAAATACTGGTCTACAAAAATGACTTCATTCTTATCTCAGGAAAAAAAGGGGTAACAAATCTCCTCAGGTTTCACGTGTTGAATAGAGTCCTTAATAGACTGTCTACACATACCAGGCATCAGAAGTGGGTTTCTTTTAGTGAAGGATGTGTCAGACCAATAGAGCTGACACCGGACGTTTAGGTAGACCCACTGGGGAAGGTCCAACACAGAAGACTGCAGTGTTGAGAGATCTAGTGAGAGACAGTGCTATGCAGGTGCGAGTGAAGGAGAATGTAGGCAGGAAGCCTGGCGGTGCTGGAGCTTGGAGACCAGAGAGGAGGGTGAATAGAAGGCAGAGGCGGCCATCTAAAGGGCCTGCCTGGTAGGGCCAAGGGTCCAGGAGTGCAGGCAAACTCAGTAGGACTTACCGGCGGATACAAAATGTTGACTTCAAGTTTGGAGTGGATAAGGAGTAAAGGTGACATAATCTAGGCTAAAATTTTGGTAACAGTTATGGCCATGAGAAACAGTAAAGATCATGAACTCAAAACTTAGGGTTCTAAGCTCAAGGCTTTCTGAGATAGAGACCAGATATGGTCTTAGTGTGATGGAGATCAGTGAATATATGTGGCTAAAGCAAGTAATGTGGGCAAGGTATTCCAAGACTCACATCTCTAGAATATTACACACACACACACACACACACACACAGAGGACTGAAAAATTACAGAGCCAAACATTCATAAAATCTCTCTTAGAAATATAATAAAAAGAAAATATGGGTGATATCATTTTTTTTTGCCTGCTTATGCTTGTCTACAGTGAACATGTATTATTGGAAAAAATGTAAAAATGTTCTGTAAAAATAAAAAAAAATCTACCCGTAGTGAACTCTAGTTTATTTGCAAATTGTTTGAAATTTTGATATTTTGTACCATGACTGAGTGACCGATCCTGCCTAGGTGGGGCACCGATATAAGGCCAAATTATTGCAGGACACAACAAATTCTCTTGGAATTGGATAAATTTCCGTATTCAATCTGCTTGCCTTTTATCTTCTAGGGGAAATTTCTGATTGACCTGTAAAACAGTTACTTTCTTCCAAAACAGTCATTTAGGCTGGGTCTATCTGGGACAAAATGAACTAAGAGTTGGAAATTGTTGAGGTGAGGTGATTAATTGGAAGAATTTGGACTGAATAAATTACTGTTGGATCCCAGTCTATGTACCCAGCTGGATACTTTTTATTGGCCGATTGAGCCTGTAATGGGATAATGGAATAAGGAGAATGTTGGGCTTTGTATTTTAGTTCATTTTGCAAATGAGAAAAGCCTTAGGCAAAGTTTCTTTTGTTCTTAATGCCAAAATATTCCACCATTAACACAACACGAAATGTATTAGATAATAATTTTTAAATAACACTGGACCAATAAATCTCATAAAACTTAAACATGTTTCCTGCCCTAAATATTTTCACTAACCCCAATGATGTAAATGGAGCCAAAGCTATCAATAATGAAAAGATAAACAAGTTCTCTTCTCCGTTAAGCTCTTATTCATACCTCAGGAATTGGATAATAAGAAAAGAAATGTTTGGTTGCATGAATGAAATTGATATTCAAATTTGTTACACACACATACGTGTGTATTATAATTGTCTGGCTCAGTTGGGAAAGTCAGTTTAAATAGCAGTCGTGATTTTAACCTATTCTTGTTTGTGTGCATCTGCTGAATTTTGGAAAGCCATAGCAGCTTTAGGACAAAATGGAACGGTTTGGCTACAGATTGGATGCTAGATAACTCACATGCTGTGTCCTTAATTAATGCAAGACTAGTAATGTTTAGCAATGGATAACAAATTGGCCATTGTCAGGTTCAATAGGTACATATCACCCTTATGGTGACTTGGCTGGATAAAGATCACCAAGGAGTCCATAGGGAATATAACGACACTAAATGGACCCTAAATGTCCCATTCTCCACATAAGCACCAATTGAGGTTGTACTATAGACTTTATCAGAACTCTGCTAATTAAAAATCCTTTTTCACTCTTTACTAGAGTGACATAATGGACCTCGTTTAATATTGTCATTAGCATGCTGTGAGCCTGGTGATTTACTCCTGTACACAAATAGTCTCAGTGACTAGTGACGCCCTACGTGGGTGATGGACATGCATGTTTTTGATTTGGCTATTTGCTCTGTCATTAAGTCTTTGGATGAGATAATTCAGGCTGCGGGGAACTTGGATGTGAGGGGACAGGTCTGGGACGATTAGGCTTCCCTTTAGTGTCTTCCCATCCTTTATGCTCCACTTAACAGATGTGTCTCCTGATGACACCAGCCCTAAGGGTACAGATGCGTCATCTTTTCTTTGTTGATCCCACCAATTGTTCTCTCCCACGTGTTCCCCTGGGCTTTCTTGCTCTCGGGTGAGCCTGCCTCCTCACCGCTCTTCTGTGAGTGTGCTTGGGGCCACTAGGTCACCGCTCTTCTGTGAGTGTGCTTGGGGCCACTAGGTCACCGCTCTTCTGTGAGTGTGCTTGGGGCCACTAGGCTCAGCCGCCCGCTGCCCAGTGTTTCCCGGCTGCCGTGCTCACTGTCGCTGCACGGTGGCCCTGGCACAGAACTTGTCGCTGGGATGCCTTCCCTCCACTTCCACTCCAAAGTGCGACACCCTTTTCTTTTCTCTTCCTTTGCAAGGAGTTTAGCTGCTCAGGCCTTACGGGTCAGGTTACATGGAATCCTACCAAGGCCTTGGGCCCTTTCTGTGTGATTTAAAAGTATATTTGAAGCAACTGGTGGAACCTAAACAAGGTTGTGTGCCTTCTTTTGCCTTACACAAGTTCTTTATGCCTTCTCTGTGCCCCGCATATGTTGGTCCAGGATTAGCTGTCTGGTTCCTTAAACCACTGAATGCAGAGTTGGAAAGAGGTACCTATAGCAGGCTCTTGTGAGCTGCTGTGAGCAGGCACCAGCTCACTGCAGTCTTGGGTATCTCACACTTTGTGTTTGCTCCTAATTACAGTGAGAAAGTGAGGTTAAATTCAGTGGAGTAAACAGTACAGAGGCATATATTGGCTAATGCAATAGAAATGGCCCTGAAGACTGCACCTGAATAGAATATTCTTAATGATAAGGGAGGTCATTATTTCAGAGAAAATGTAGTAAAGAGCTTAGTAAAGCAAACATTCTGTTTTTGTAAAATTTTAACCATGCTTCCTGATTTATCTGATTTATACATTTGGATTTTATCTTTCAGATTTTTCTTTAAAATAATACATGTATATAAAACAAACAAACAAACAAAAAACAACCTGAAGAGTTTAACGGGGGGCTGGGACTTGAGCAGGACTCTCTCATGATTTTTCCATTTTTTTCTTGAGGGTTTCTTCCTTCCTTTCAGATGGAAAAGTGACTGGAATCTTTGGCAACTTTTGATAGGCCCCTGACAGTCACCTGCAAGGGCTTATTGTCTTCTGAGGAGAATCTGTGTAGTTTAGACTTTCAATTTTTTTCATATACTTTTTCTATTCCTTTGAACAGAAGCACAAGGAAACAAGGAAGTTAGATTAGGGCTCTGGTTCTGCCCTAGATGGCTGCATGATTTGAACAGATCAGTTGGCCCCTCTGGGTCTCCTTTTTTCTTATCAGTAAGCTGAGCAGACTATGAGCTCAGTCGTGTCAGATTCTTTGTGACCCTATGGACTGTAGCCCACCAGGCTCCTCTGTCCATGTGATTTTCCAGGCAAGAAACTGGAGTGGGTTGCCATTTCCCACTCCAGGGGATCTTCCCAACCCTGGGATTGAACTTGCATCTCTTGCGCCTTTTGCATTGTAGGTGGATTCTTTACCACGGTGCCATCTGGGAAGCCCCAACATGAGCAGAGTAGGCTTCATGATTGCTAAATTCGCATCTGTAGTGCAATTTTAAGAAACAGACAAACAAGAAATAAATTTTAGAGTCTATCTTTGGAAACACCACCAAATCATGAATTTCTTTATTCATATTCAAATGCTAACTAACTACGAGGGGCATGTGCTTTTCTCAAGGCAATAATGACAGAACTTGTGGAAAACCTGTGTATTTAGTAGCTCTAAATGGTTCATGCAGTGGCAAACCACATTCTTGAGTAATGGTGGAATATATTTTCTCAGGTGAGAGCTTAAATTCATTTCTACTGGGGGTTAATTAAGGCATGCTGTCTGTAGTCACGAACAATTCTGTGGAATAAAATCACTGAAGGAATTGAAATGCCCCAGAACGCAATGCCAGTCTTTGACATTTGAGGTATAATCTGGTATAGTAAGCTTGGGTTTTTAAATTTGAAGGAGATTCAAGCCTCTGTTGAACGTGCTAGGGGTGAATCCCAGTGGCCTTGGCCTGTTGCAAAGAGCCAGGGAAGTTTATTTTGTGTCTGGGCTGTTGGGTGAGTTCCCGAAACCAATTTTCTGTTGGAAACGGTGTGTATCCTTCTGGCAACAAGCTGCTTGAGCAACGAGCTGTCACATTTCAATGCAGAAGCCTTTTGTTTGGCAATAAGATAATTTTAGTTCTTATTCTATCAGGATTCTATTTAGAATTTCAGCATAAATGCATTTGGAGTACACTGGGCTCTTCACAGGGGAGCTGAGGTCCAGGTAAAACCATAATGTGTGTGTGTGTTTTTTTTTCCCCTACTTTCTCATCTTCCCCAACTTCTGCATGCCATGTTTTGATATAGGAAAAAGAACACCAGAGGCAACCTTGAAAGCACAGTATGTGCGGAGCACAGGGAGGTATGTATGCAGCAGCATCCACTCCTCGCCTTCCCAGTGGCGGTCAGAGAGTGATGCCGAAGCTGAAGCTGTGTATATCGGTTACTGAGGTTTTGTTGAGTCCTGTCAGGACTTCCCAGGTCGTGCAGTGGTAAAGAATCCGCCTGCCAATTCAGGAGCTGCAGTTTCGATCCCTGGGTTGGGAAGATCCCCTGGAGAAGGGAATGGCAACCCTCTCCAATATTCTTGCCTGGTAAATCTCTTGAACAGAGAAGCCTGGTGGACTACAGTCCGTGGGGTCACAGAAAGAGCTGGACATGACTTAGCGACTGAACCAAACAACAGCTGGCTTTTGGACTTGATAAACTTATATCAGCCACTTCAGCTTTAAACATCTAAGATACTAAAACAAAACTGGAAGTATTGTAAAGGGTGTACTCAAATTCAGATATCTCACAGGTCCATGAGGGCAATCTATCCAATCTCGTTTATTTTTATCTTCAAGTTTTATATATAAATTGTTCATTTATTCTTATATGCTATCATAATGGTATTCAAGCAGACTTTCCTATTATTTTGTGATTCTTTATTGCTTATATAAGGAAAAACTGGCATGAGAAATTTACACTGTTTTTAAGGTGGCTTATGTACGTGTCTGGGGCTTCCCAGGTGGTGCCAGTGGTAAAGAACCTGCCTGCCAATGCAGGTGGAAAAGGCGATGGCACCCCACTCCAGTACTCTTGCCTGGAAAATCCCGTGGATGGAGGAGCCTGGTAGGCTGCAGTCCATGGGACTGCGAAGAGTTGGGCATGACTGAGTGACTTCCCTTTCACTTTTCACTTCCATGCACTGGAGAAGGAAATGGCACCCCACTCCAGTGTTCCTGCCTGGAGAATCCCAGGGACGGGGAGCCTGGTGGGCTGCAGTCCATGGGGTCGCTAAGAGTCGGACACGACTGAGTGACTTCACTTTCACTTTTCACTTCCATGCACTGGAGAAGGAAATGGCAACCCACTCCAGTGTTCTTGCCTGGAGAATCCAGGGACGGGGGAGCCTGGTGGGCTGCCGTCTCTGGGGTCGCACAGAGTCAGCCACGACTGAAGCGACTTAGCAGCAGCAGCAGCAGCCAATGCAGAAGACACGAGATGCGGGTTCGATCTCTGAGTTGGGAAGATCCCCTGACAGAGGGTATGGCAACCAAGTACAGGGTTCTTGCCTGGAGGATCCTGTGGAGAGAGGAACCTGGTGGGCTGCAGACTGTGGGGTTGCAAAGAGTTGGACATGATGAGCGACTGAGCACACAGGTGCGTGTCTTCCAATACAGAGCTTTGTGTAAAATGTAGCCTGAACAGAATCGTGATGTCTTCCTTCCTTTCCAGGAAATTCCTGTTCACTTATCTTTATTTATGTACCAGCAGAGACCAAACTGCAGCTTTTCCTTTACGTTTCCTTATATTTGCTCTTTCAATAACCCTTTTGAATTCAACAGACCATGTAATTATTGTACCATATAGAAACAGTTGGGGGAAACAAATGGCATAGTGCAAAGGGTATAATTTATGGAGGTAAGTCATCCAGAAAATCGTGGAAAGAATGTTCAATTTATATTAAATATCTTAGTACTATGGCCTTTCCCCCATTTCAGTTGTGCACATTAAATTCTTTGTGTGACACATGAAAAATTATTAAATGTATGCCTATATAAACATCAAGCAGAAGTTAAAATCAAAATGTTCCAATTTAAATGAAAAGAGAAAACCAGCAGAGTTTAAGGCATTCATTTCCTTGGTTCAAGTGTGACTGTACTTGAGTCAAGACATTTTCAATTGTCAGCAGCTCAAATACCTATGCTCTTCAATCTTAGAAAGATGGGGAGGTGAGGTTCCAGCCTTACAGAGCATTAGCATGAAGTGTGTGTATGTGTATGGTGGTAGAATGCGTGTATGACTGAAATTTTGATGTTACTTTTATCCAAAAACCTGATGCATAGAATACAGGACTGTAGTCGTGTAACAATAATGCACTCACAAAGTTGTATTCATCACATATATGTTTGTGCCTATGTATGTGTACAAATGTATGCATACCTATCTTGTAAACTTATGAATAATATACTAACATATATAATCTGGGTGTTGCTGTTGTTGTTTCATTGCTAAGTCTCATCACATATATGTTTGTATATATATATGTGTACATATGTATGCATGCCTATCTTGTAAATTTATGAAGAATACACTAACCTATTTAATCTTGGTGGTGTTGGTTAATCACTAAGTCGTGACCGACTTTTTGTGATCTCATAGACTGTAGACCTCCAGGTTCCTCTGTCCATGGGATTTCCCAGGCAAGAATACTGGAGTGGGTTGCTATTTCCTTCTCCAGGGGATCTTCCCAACCTGGGGATTGAACTTGCATCTCTGCTCTGGCAGGTAGATTTTGTACTGTTGAGCCACCAGCGAAGTTCTAATTTTCCAAATAAACAGAAGTAGAAGAAACTGTTTTGGAGTGTTTACTTCAATATTTAGGTTATTTAGCTTCTATGTTAAATCTCCATGGTAACACAATGTGTCTTCCATCTTAGAGCTCAGCACATCTCAGCACTGGATTCAGGAGAGTTATCTAGGGAACATTAAAAAAAAAAAAAAACTCCACTGCACAGAGTCTATCTGTGGAGATTCTGATTTAATTGGTCTGAGAGTGGCGTTGGGCATTAGTAATGTTTAAAAGCTCCCTTGATGAATGTAATTGTAAGGACCAAACCGAAGCCAGAACAGGCTCTAAGGGGCAGGCTAGGCCTGAGATTTAGTCTCTAGGAAAGCTGAGGCACTGGGAACTCCCGCAGGCAGTGTAGCTCGACCAATCAGAAAAAATCCCCGTAGCCCCCCGCTGGCGCCAGACCTGAGCCAATCCGGATAGGGATGCGAGGTTTAAAAGTCCCCCGTGCACGTAGGGATTAACCAGTCAGCTATGCTGTTACAGGAATAAAGAACCACCTGTATAAAAGTAGATGTGATTCAGAGCTCGGGGCTCTCATCAAGACTCCACTGTGCTGGATGAGACTTGAGCCCTAGCTTGAGCTAGAAATAAAACCCCTTTGTGCTTTTGCATTGCTGTGAGCATCTTATTCTCTCAGTCTTGGAGAACCAGACTGTGGGCATAACATTTGGGGGCTCGTCCAGGATTCCTCTGACTAGGGAGAATAACGCCCTCCTGGCAGAAGGGGTTTCTTAGCCTGGGGAAGGTTACAGGTTTGGTCAGGGATGAATTGGTCGTCCTAGCCAGCGTAAGGCTGAGGCCCAGCAGTCGCGCTGGAAGGCAGCTGGCTCTGCGGGGGAAAGAGCTCCTCTCTTGATCCCGAATCTGGTGGGCGGTGGACGCCCTTGGTAAGGTAACTTTGGGAGGCAAGAAAACTCAGGGGGCCCAAAGAAAACCTAGTGTTGTGTTCTCGGCCGACGTTTGTTTGTCCTCTGTTTGTCGTATCCTTGTGTGTGCCGGCATTGTCTCTGCTCTGTGTGTGTTCCTTTTGTTTCTTGTAATTTACTCTGTGATCATGGGTCAGGGAGCTTCTACCCCGCTATCCCTCATGACTGACCATTTTTCTGATTTCAAATCTAGGGTGCAAGATCTATCGTTATTGGTGAAAAAGCCGAGAGTGACATCCTGACCACTCGGGGTACTCAGGGGCCAGCTTGCCTGCCCATGGACCCTTTTGTCCCTGGTCTCCTCCTGATGCGGACAACTGGCCAGAGTGCCCTGACCGGTAAGGAACAAGAGACTTTATTGATCTCTCTTCCCTTCCCTCTCTCTTTCCTCTCCTTAACCCTTCCTATCCTTCCCTGTTTTTCTAGTCCCCCGGTCCTAGACGCAGGAATCTGGTCAAAGGGCCCTCAGCCTGAGCTGAGGATTGGAGACTGATCACCTCCTCTTGGCAGAGAACTCGAATTCTGGTTCTGATTTCTGGTAGGGCCGAGTTCCAGTCCTCCCTTCTCTGGAGGCCCAGGGAAAAGTCCTGTAATGCCTGGGTATCTGTAGGTAGCAGGAGACGTTTGTAAGGCCACCCCTTTTGCCCCCCTCTCCTGCCTCCTCCCCCTTCTTCTTTCAACCTGGGTTCCTTTCCTCCCTTGAAATATTTGATGTTAGTACTTGGATCTGAAGTTCTGTGTCTCTATAGGAGGTTTTCTGAGAGACTGTATTTTTGTATTTAAGGGCTTCCCTGGTGGAGCCGAGGTTAAAGCGTCTGCCTGCAACATGGGAGACCCGGGGTCGATTCCCTGGGTCGAGAAGATCCCCTGAAGAAGGAAATTTTGCTTTGTCTGGCCATCGTGTGGTTTAGACCTGCTGCCATTTTGTTAGAACTGGATTTTCTTTCCCTGTGCCTTGAGACCAGGGCTCTCAGGAACACTTATCTAGACCATCTCTAACTCCTGACACTGAGGAAAAAGGGAAAAAAAAGACTTGAAGCTAAATCTTGCATTGTGTCTGTCTAAATATGTCTTGGTATGTCTCTGTTTCTGGGTAATATTTTTGAGGTTAATTTGTATATGAGCTCTATTTATTTGGCTTAAAAAAGGGGTAAGCACTTACAAATTAAGTAATTCTAAATTAAACAATAAATTCCAGGTTCATGTGAACTGGGAAATATTCAATGTTAAATACCTGATATTAATGTTTGTTTGTTGACCTATCTAATATAGACATGTCTTAGAGTAATTAATGTTAAGTAGAATATTTTCATTGTACCTAGGTTTAAGTTAAATATTATATCTGTTACAAGTTTGTCAACAAGGAAATTAGAGTCAACTAGGTCTAAGATGGCGGAGCTGACTTTCACTAGACCTTGAGCCTTGGTATTTAGGCTCATTGTGGCATATCAACAAGCTAAGTGATACACCCATCAACACTGACTAAATCTGACCAAATGTTCTAAACCCTTTTAATTGATTTTTTGATAAAACTTCCTAAATGTAACTCTTTTGAAGTTCTTTTGATCTCCAGCTAACTTTGGGCCTCTGGAACATCCCAAAGAAAGATATTAAACTGTGTTTATTTGGTTAAATTACATGGAAAAGATTATCAAATGAGTAATAAATCCGCTCATCTTATAATGTATGGTAAAATTACTAATACAGATATCCTAGAAATTATATGGAGTTTTTAACATTCTGATATGTCCTGGTATTTTAATGAAAAAACCTGATGACTTCACAAAAGTTAACGAAAGGACTGAATGAACTAGCGAATATGCTTATAACTTTTATGGTTTCTATTTGAAAAATTATGGGTTTGAATCTTATGTTTACAGGGAGTAGAGATGATCTTCCTCTCAAACTAATTATGACAATGCTTTGGTAAAATTAAATGTTATAAGCAAAACAATTATATTTTCTGTCTGACTTCTCCAAAAATTGGAAGTTCTTAGGTTTCCAGTAAGTTTATCAAATGAGTTAGGAAGGTTATCTCATGGGTACAAGAATCTCAAGAAATTTTTGAGACCTTAAAAAGGGAAGAATTCACCTAGATTTGTTAGGCAGAATCTGTGATAAGCCTTTGGTGTGAGTTTCCCAGCCCTGTTTTATTTTAAAAGTTCAGCCTGAGACTCTGTAAATGTTTCAGCAAAATAAAAAGCCTATAATCAATTATGGTTTTAAAAATCATCAGACCAAAATCAGTGAGAACAGACCTATTTTGCAAACAAACTAGCCTTAATTTGGTTATATTTAATAAAAATAAGGGTAACTATAAGGAGAAAAAGATATTTCAAAATGTTAAATCCCAGTTTGTTGACTCATCTCTTAGATAGTTCTTTGCTGTTATGTGATATTGATGTAAAATTTAATTGAATTCTTGAAAAACACCCTAAGTTTGTTTCTGAAGCTTATCTCGGTAATCTGTCTTTGGATGAAGATCAGATGCCTCATGACCTGCAACCAGGACTGGAAAAAGACATAATTTAAGGGACTGTCTCCAACATGGATGGAAGGACTTTTTTATTAGGAGATAAAACTACACTACACCAGGATGAGAAGATGACGACATGAGAGGTAGACAGCTTCCCTGAGATGCTGGACCTGATTCGTATGATCATTTATGTTTTCTTGACTTCTTAGACCTTTGCATATAAGTCAAATGCTTTTCTATCACAGGCCTGATCCTATACTAGTTTTAAAAATCAATCCAGTTGTTGGGTTTGTGGCCAATTACCTGTGTCTAGTTCTGGGTTACCTTGGTAAATGTCTCTACTACCAGACTCTAATTGGTTGGCCCTGAGAAAATTTACTTAAAAATTAGAGTCATATTCAGGTCACTATGATATTACTAGATAGGATCCCCTCACTGGGCCAATGAATAATGCTTGCTCTGACTCTGGCTATAAATTTGAGCTTTTTTCTATTACCCAAGCTCAATCAGGACAAGAAAAGTTTCCGCAAAAGATGGGAAAATCTCCCACAATTATGGGATGGATTTATATAGATAATAGCAGGCTACAGTAATTTAGGTTTAAAGTCTCCTCTATGTTGAAAAAAAAATTAAATCATACTAAAGATAATCAGTCTAGTAACACTAGAAAACTGGACTATGTGCCTTATAGATGGTGCTAATATATAATTTCCCTGGAAGATAAAGATTCTACAGGGCAGACTAAGTCAGATTACACTGTCAAATATGTGTGTGAGGCCTCTAATAGAATAATATATAGTCCCATATGAGATCGATGATGGTAACAGTGTAACTCTAGATATGGCAAGAAGCAACAAGAGGGAATATTTTCCTGGACCAAAAAGCTAGTAAGAAAGGTGGTCCAGAGAATTTTGGATACTGTTTTATGGCCTAGTCTGGTAACAGCACATTGAGTGGCCTGTTTACCTGAGAATGGACACTCTCAGCACCATGGGATAAAATGGTCATAAAGTGCCCCCCTCATAACCATGGTCAAGTTTATGAGCTAAAAGGGGCTCTGCCAAACTGAAGACTGACACTCGCCATCTGCATCTACAAAGATTAAATCATGGCTGCTGCAACTGCTGACTTTCAATGCCCCTGAAAGGAGTTCAGGGTGAAAATCAGGAATGAGGCACTCTGTGCTCTGAGAAAAACTGGCAGAACAGGCCTTCAGATAGTTAGATCTTTTCAGGAAAAGATTTTATGAGTCCCAATTCTTGCATCTTCTCATACCTAGAGAAACACTGACGTCATTAACGGTGAAATCTGCTTTGGCTATTAAGGAATAGTTTACAATTAAAAGTCAAAATAGAGTAGCTACGGTTCAGATATCCTGGGAAATAACTAGGTGATGCTATGGGTGTGCTTTCAGATTAGAGCTTGTATTGCTCCAAGCTGGGGCAGTCCTATGCCCCATTTTGACAGGAAGTTATCACAGTCATAGTTGCCTAGTTCCCTAAAATTAAAACTGAACGGGACTCTGTGGGGCTCTGGAGTATAGATCTGTTCTGTGTTCTCCATTTCTTATCTGTAGGATATAGACTTTGTTCAGCCTCCTTGGCCTTCCCTGAATTTCAAAGCCTGGATTCAAACAATTGCTAATCAGGGAAGGGAGGGGATACAAAAACAGAAACAATCAAAGGCTGGTACAGCCTCCAGACAGAGTCCTGGTTCCTACTCAGAGAAATATGCATAGCAATGTCTTTGAGCCCCCACCCAGGTGGAAGATGGTAACTTCAGACTGAACACAAGATTCTTGGAGCACTGCTCTGTTGCCTCACAACCAACCAATCAGAAGGGGTCACAAACCCTGCAACCCTCACCCCAAATGTTGCCTTCTGTTTCCGGGGACCAGAGATGACCATCCTGTTAGGTCTCTTGTTTGGCCCTTGTCTACTTCATCTCTGAGAGGGGCCAACTAAATTGCTGCAACTACAAGGGTAGAAGCTGGTTTCAGAAGTTAAAAACCCCAACTTAGATCAGGTAGAGAGAGACTTCTGTTCTGCTAGGCAGGCCTACTCCCATGCACAGCAGGAAGAAGTTACAGAAGAAAGAGACCTCTGCCCCAATTCCCAAAAAGTATCTTGAGTATGAGGTCTCTCAGGGGGCCTATGTGCTGCGTTAGGGGGAGAATGTTGTTTTTATGCAGACCACACCGGGGTGGTAAGAGAATCTATGGCCAAAGTAAGGGAAGGGCTGGCCCAACGAAAAAGAGAACGAGAGGCCCAACAAGGATGGTTTGAGTCCTGGTTCCAACAGTCCCTGTGGTTAACAATGCTAATTTCCACCCTGGTGGTCCCTCTAATAGTGCTACTATTAATACTTACTTTTGGTCCATGCAGAATAAATAAGCTTGTTGCCTTTCTAAAAGACCACGTCAATACCATCCAACTGATGGCACTGAGGCAACAGTATCAGGCCCTGCCCCAAAATAAAGAGGAAGATTCCTCTATGTAGCTGAAGACAGGGGGGGATGTTAGGACCAAACTGAAGCCAGGACAGGCTCTAAGGGGCAGGCTAGGCCTGAGGTTTAGTCTCTAGGAAAGCTGAGGCACTGGGAGCTCCCGCAGGTAGTGTAGCTCGGCCAATCAGAAAAAATCCCCGTAGCCCCCTGCCTGCGCCAGACCTGAGCCAATCCGGATAGGGATGCGAGGTTTAAAAGTCCCTGTCTGCCTACGGATTAACCAGTCAGCTATGCTGTTACAGGAATAAAGAACCGCCTGTATAAAAGTAGATGTGATTCAGAGCTCGGGGCTCTTGTCAAGACTCCACTGTGCTGGGTGAGACTTGAGCCCCAGCTCGAGCTAGAAATAAAACCCCTTTGTGCTTTTGCATTGCTGTGAGCGTCTTATTCTCTCAGTCTTGGAGAACCGGACAGTGGGCATAACAGTAATGTACAGTAGGGTTGACAGCTACTGCATTAGCTGTGTGTTGACAAGCAGCACTGGCAATATCTAACAACAACCACATGGAGATCTGGGCTTTGTTGAGATCTTTTCTGCTTTGTCCTGACTGCTGTTAAGACTCAAGTCAAGTGGGCCTTAGGAAGCATCACTACAAACAAAGCTAGTGGAGGTGATAGAATTCCAGTTGAGCTGTTTCAAATCCTAAAAGATGTTGCTGTGAAAGTGCTACACTCAATGTGCCAGCAAATTTGGAAAACTCAGCAGTGGCCATGGGACTGGAAAAGGTCAATTTTCATTCCAACCCCAAAGAAAGGCAATGCCAAAGATTGCTCAAAGTACTGCACAATTGCATTCATCTCACACACTGGCAAAGTAATACTCAAAATTCTCCAAGCCAGGCTTCAACAGTTTGTGAACCAAGAACTTCAAGATGTTCAAGCTGGATTTAGAAAAGGCAGAGCAACCAGAGATCAAATTGCCAACATCCATTGGATCATCAAAAAAGCAAGAGAGTTCCAGAAAAAACATCTATTTCTGCTTTATTGACTATGCCAAAGCCTTGACTGTGTGGATCACAAGAAACTGTGGAAAATTCTGAGAGAGATGGGAATACCAGACCATCTGACCTGCCTCCTGAGAAATCTGTATGCAGGTCAGGAAGCAACAGTTAGAACTGGGCATGGAACAACAGACTAGTTCCAAATTGGGAAAGGAGTATATCAAGGCTGTATATTGTCACCCTGCTTATTTAACTTATATGTGGAGTACATCACGAGAAATGCTGGAATGAATGAAGCACAAGCTGAAATCATTATTGCTGGGAGAAATATCAATAACCTCATATATGCAGATGACGCCACCCTTATGGCAGAAAGTGAAGAGGAACTAAAAAGGCTCTTGATGAAGGTGAAAGAGGAGAGTGAAAAAGTTGGCTTAAAGCTCAACATTCAGAAAATGAAGACCATGGCATCTGGTCCCATCACTTCATGGCAAATAGATGGGGAAACAGTGGAAACATCAACAGACTTTATTTTTCAGGGCTCCAAAGTCACTGCAGATGGTGATTGCAGCCATGAAATTAAAAGATGTTTACACCTTGGAAGGAAAGTTATGACCAACCTAGGCAGCATAATAAAAAGCAGAGACATTAGTTGCCAACAAAGGTCCATCTAGTCAAAGCTATGGTTTTTCCAGTAGTCATGTATGTATGTGAGATTTGGACTGAAAAGAAAGCTGAGAGCTGAAGAATTGATGCTTTTGAACTGTAGTGTTGGAGAAGACTCTTGAGAGTCCCTTGGACTGCAAAGAGGTCCAATCAGTCCGTCCTGAAGGAAATCAGTCCTGAATATTCATTAGAAGGACTGATGCTGAAGCTGAAACTCCAATACTTTGGCCACCTCATGTGAAGAGTTGACTCATTTGAAAAGAACTGATGCTGGGAAAGATTGAAGGCAGGAGAAGGGGATGACAGAGGATGAGATGGTTGTATGGCATCACCAACTCAGTGGGCATGAGTTTGAGTAAACGCTGGGAGTTGGTGATGGACAAGGAGGCCTGGTGTGCTGCAGTCCATGGGATCACAGAGTCAGACATGACTGAGACACTGAACTGACTAACTGACTTCCTGCTTCCTCTTGCCTGTTGTTAATACTCAGAGCTGCTGAGGTTTGCAAAGGGTGCCACCTATTGCTTCAGACAAAAAGAAGCAGGAAATGTGAAGCAATAGAAATGACTTAGATTAAAAGTGAGGTGACTTGCATAAGAGTATAAGCTGAGATGGAGGGGGACTTGAACCTGGGTCTTCTACAGTGATGTGATTGTAAGTAAGGGCTCTAGAGTCAGCTTGCTGTTGGCTTGAGTGTGTTGGCTCCTGCGTTAACTAGCTGGTTGAGTGATGAGGGGCCTGCCATTCATTTGTCAGCCTGGTAAATACTTTGGAATTCAGTCCCTGAGCCAGTTATGTTTGGGGAAGAAAAATACTGTAACAGTCACAGTCTTATGTGACAGGTCTTAGATACCGTATTTTGGCCAAAGTTTTCATACTTCCAGAATGGAGATAACTTCCCTGATGGCTCCAGTGGTAAATAATCCACCTGTAATGCAGGAGACCCAAGAGATGCAGGTTTGATCCCTGGGTTGGGAAGATCCTCTGGAGAAGAGAATGGCAACCTACTCCAGTATTCTCACCTGGGAAATCCCATGGACATAGGAGGCTGGTGGGCTAAAGTCTAGAGGGTTGCAAAGAGTCTGATACAACTGAGCATGAGCATGCACACACATTGTTATGCCTACTTCATATGTTGAATGGTTGAGAGGATTAAATGATGTGATCAATGTAAGCCACTTGTGACAGTACCTCACACAAAATATCTCCTTAGTACAGGAGGGCTAGTATTATTGTTATTACTATTATTTTTATTTGATTTCACATCCTATTCTCTTCTACTATACAATGCCACTTAGATTGTGCATAGAAAACTCTATTTTAAGTTTTTTTTCTCATGACTTGGAATCTTTTAGGAGCTAGGACATTAAATCAAATTTGTTATCTCAGCACTTATCTGAATAATATTCTTTCATTGTTTTTTATAACAGTTCCTTGGATGGCTTCATTTGCTTTTTCTTCGAAGTCAGCTAGAGATATTGCTTATTGCTTCCCTTTTCCTTATGTACTGGACACTAAAAATAGAGGCTAAATGTAAATATAATTAAAATAAATTAATATAAGTCCTTGAAAATGCAGTTCTAGCTGTAATAATACCAACTGCTATATGGTCCTTACCGTGTGCCAGGTATAATTTTAAATGTTTTACATAAAATACTAAAAACATGTTTTTATTATGGATAATTCCAAACACAAACAGGAGTATCTGTGTATAGAGAGTATATGAACCCCCACATACTCCTATTTCATTTTTAGCTATTATTCCATCATGGTCAGTTTTTTGTTTGTTTATGACCCTCCAACTCCCTTATCTTAGCCTCACAAATATTTTTTTCTAAACAGTTCTTGAAAAAACAAAGATCTTAAAAAAAATATCCTCACAATGCCAGTATCACATATAAATGTAACCCTTACAAAGAAACATGATATGTTGAGTAGTGTTATCCCCATTTTACAAAAGAAGCAGCTAGGCACAGACAAGTAAGTTAAGTCAGACAAGTTAAGTAAGACAAGTAACTCTCCCAAGGCCACACTTAAGGCTAGTAAGTGACAGAGATGAAATTTGAAGCCAGGTGGTCTGGCTACTTGGTCTGTGTTCTTAATCACTTTGATGTACCAGCTTCTCTAACGAAAAATTGTTCTTGTCCGTGAAAACTATCAGTCGATCTAAGAAAGAAATGGAAAATTTTGTTCAAGCCAGATTGAGGTTACAACCTGGGAACAGCATCTCAGGATGCTGTGAGAACTATTCTGCCCATTAGAAGTTAAGGCACAGTTCTGTTAGGTTGGTGCAATTGCAGTTTTGGACCGTGAATTTTAAATCATTATAACTAGGTTCAAACACATCTTTAGTAATCAAAATAGGGGCCATTACAACCAACATGTTTTTGCCAACAAGAAATAAGTTTGTTTCTTCCAGGAGCGTAAAAATCCGTGCTTTGGGATTCTGTCACTACACTGCTCCTCTTCAAGGCTCTTGTTCCCTTTCCTAAACCTCTTGAACCACCACTGCACTGTATGTTCCTTAGCAGTTCCTGGACCAAATGTGTTGTTGATGTTGCCAGTTGTCTCTGCTACTTTAAGACCCATTTTGAACTTGAATAAGAAAATCACTCGAATTTGCTTTTTGTCTAATCTTTTCCGTAGTCTAAAATAAATATAAAATAAGCAGCAAGTAATGTTATTAGCAAAAAAAACATGAAGTGAGAAATGCACATTAAAATGATGTATAGCATAACCACATTTATTTAAGAATGTATTTCAATATCAAATGGAAAATTTCAACAATGCGAAAACCACAATTGCTTTTGCACCAACCTAATACAAGTGTTTTGAGACAGAGGGTTGTACAGTAAATGATGTATTATTGACAGTTTACACATTCCAGACCTAAGTGTCATCTTGGTCCCTTGCAAGATCAAGAAGGAATATTATCTTTAAAGATTTGTCTTGTTGATGCTAGGAAAACCTGAGTTTGAACCCTGGCTTCATCACTTATTAGCCATGTGACTTTGTGCCCAGTGCTTATCCTCTGTAAACTACAGTTCCTTTGTTAACATGATGATGTAACAATACCTACGTCATGGAATTGTTGTGAGTTGTGTGTAGAGTGCTTTGTATCATGCCTGGTGCGTATTGGTACTTACATATTATTATATGGGTACATAAATTAGGCAGCTAAGTATCTAGGAAGACAGGTGTATATTTCCATGTGTATGTTTGGGGTATTTAAGTTGCATTTAAGTGATGACATTAACAAGTGTAGTTTTTTTTTTTTTTTTTACTTGTTGAAAGGACACAGTGTACTTGATCAGATTGATTCTCATGACTCTCTGGGTTAGGCAACAGTCACTTTGAATGGTTAAGAAATGGCTTGATGATGACTTACTGCAACTGGTTTAGAAATACCTTCTAATTTATAGGTGGAAAGCTGCCAGCTTGTTAAATAAAAATAAATGTTATATGAGCTCATGTGAGCAAAGGAGCAGTATTTTCAAGGAGTGATGTCTTTCTTTTGAGCCACTTTAAAGTCGTTTGTCAACATCCGTCCTAAGAATACAGTGAAATTCTCATGGAAAATGTGCACATCTTTTGTTGCCTGGCTTCTTCCACTTCAGCAGGAATGCATACTGTGAACAATAGGATGGGATGTGAAGAATGTTAAGACCACAAAGTGTAAAATGTGTGTGTATGTGTGTTTGTGTGTATGTGTGTTTGTGTGTATGTGTGTTTGTGTGTATGTGTGTGTAGGAGTCCCTGTGTGGGACTCTAAATTTTGCCCTCTAAAATTAAATATAAATTATTTCTTAGTCACCTGCTCTTTTGAAATTTATGTGCATTCCTATACACTGCTAATGTGGATAATTGATCACACACACAGTATTTTATGGTATTTTTCCTTTACTCTGTAACATCTGATATTCAGATACTCTGCTCCATTCCAGATCTTTCTTTCTTCCTCATTCATATTGGTAATTCCCAGGATTTATATTGAACAATTCATCCTGTCAAAGAAGAATCATGCTTTCCCAATATTACATTTAATTGTGTGCCTTGTTACTTCTAATCCATGTGATTTATATACCTTGCACATTGTGTCAACATTGCCATTCCTTTTAGTATTCCCACTGGATAAGAGCACCACCCTGCAGCCTGGTCCCTTCTCCTTTCTCTGCTTTGTTATGTAAAAGTGAAAGGGTTATTTTGATTTATAAGGAGCAGCTGAGCTTGGCTCTCACCTTGGTTATCCTTGCACATGAAGAAAACAAATGTTATTTTTCTCCACAAACATTATGTTTGAGAATTTTCTTCACATGGCTTTTGACTTCCTGCCCCTTGGTTTGGAATTCCTCCCTAGCCACTGCAAGTGAGAATTGTGGTGGAGGCTGATTCTGGGAAATTCTCGTGTGAAACCAAATTTCTTGCCTCCAGCAGTGTATATATAGGGGAAATTAGGTTGCTAGTTTTCCCTAAAGCTGTGTCAAGGTAATAACTCACGCTGTCTGACCAAACACTTGGCAGGATTTAGATGACATGCTGGCCTCTTCGAGTTTTGCGTTAACAATTTCTGAATGAAAGAAAAACTCCAAACTGTGTTCAGTTTGGGAAATTCTAACAATTCGGAAATTGGTTTGTCACTCAGATGATTTTGGTTTTGCTTCATTTTATCTACCTATCTGTCTATCATCTATCTACCTACTTATCTGTTTATATATATATTTTTAACAATCCCCTTTTTGAAGTAAACTTTGTGTATACTAAAATGTGTCAGTTCTAAGTAGAGTTTGTTGATAAATGTATACATTTAGGTAACCACTACCCTAACTGATTTATAGAACCTTTCTGTCACACCCCAATCTTTCCTTGAGCTTCACAGGTGGCTCAGGGGTAAAGAATCCGCCTGCCAAGGCAGAAAACACAGGAGGTGTGGGTTGGATCCCTGGGTTGGGAAGATGCTCTGGAGAAGGAAACGGCAGCCGCTTCAGCATTCTTGCCTGGGAAATTCCATGGATGGAGGAGCCTGGTGGGCTGCTATCCATGGGGTCACAAAAGAGGCGACTCAGTGACTAAACAGCAGCAGTACTCATCTTTCCTTATGCCTCTTCCAAGGTGATAAGAACACGCTTCAGAGACTGTCATTCTTAGATGAAGACGCCTTGTCAAACCTAGTTGTAACTAGGTGGCCAAGACTGGCTTTGCTTAACAACAGTCACTGTGATTGCCTTATTATAAGTAGAAACGTGCCGGCACTACACAAGTTCCTACTTTTGACTGACAGCTCAGAGAGGAGGAGGAGGGATGGGTGGAATGAGTGGATGCTGGGCAGCAGTTTATACCACTGCAGTCAGCTCAAGATGCTAGCTTCGGGTTTGGAAGGACCTGGCTTTCCGTGGCTATAGCAAAAGGGATGAATGATAGTCGACGTGTGCAACGAACGGAGAGAGATGATTCAGAGGGAAAAATGTCAGATGTAGTGGAGGTCAGAGAGCTTTGCTGAATTGTCATTCAACAAATGCAGGTTTGGTAATTGTCATTCAACAAATGCAGGTTTGGTGTAGAGACCAAAGGCAGCTGCCAGAGAGTCAAAAGATGTTGGGAGATATGTGTTCAAGAATAGAAAGTATCCAGAGCACACTGGTCAAGGTATTGGTCCTTTATTAAATCAAGCAATTCCTCCAGCTGGGCAAGGCAAAGGTGGGACTTTATGGTGGTTGACATAGTGGGTGAGAGGGCAAGACAAAGGTGAGGAGGCTGGTGATTCCAATTAAACAGGGTTTATTTTTGAGGAGCTAGGTCTGAGTTCTTTCCCCACCACATCTCTGTGGGCGTTTGATATTGTTCAGACAGCTCTATTATAGGATTTTGATGCCTTTAGTGGCTGAATCAATCATCTGCAGTGAGGTTTGGCTTGTTTTCGTGCTTCAGTGTGCTGATGAAGATGGCAGTTAGCTCTTTCATTATGAGAATGGTGGGGCTGCAGTGGGGGAAACACTGAAGCTATTTCTGATTCAAATTGCCTGCGCATGATTAGATCTGAAAAGAATAGTTTGGAAGATGGAATCAGAGAGAAGTCTCAGTTTTGGTCCATATGCCAGGCCTTCTTTCTTTCTTATTATTCCATTTATGCAGCATTTAAGTAGAAGAACATTCAGCTTGGTCCCAAAGACATCTAATAGGTAATGACTTCTCTGGAGAGTGGATTCAGAGCAGTTAAAACAGACTCACTTGAGGAAGTAGGAAGGAGAGTGCAGTGGTGGTTGTGGTCAGATTTCATGTCCAAGTCAGAATAATTTTCCAAATCAAGTGATGCCAGGACGTTGGGCAAGGTCTCCAGTGGTAGTGGCACATGGTTACTTTTTCTGCCCTCCTGACAAGGAAAAATGCCAGAGATTTAGTTGATCTTCTGGGCTCTTCACGGAATGCCCGAGTTTCCCTTTGAGATTATGTTTCCCCAGAATTCAGTCAGTTGATTTTTTTGTATGGTATTTCTCCAGCCTCCTCAGAAAGAGTGAAGTGTACCTTATAATACACTAGAATATCCTTTATCCATGCCATGCAGCTGCTTACTGCTATTTAAATAACATTAATAATTCTTAATTATGCATGCTCTTTCTGTATAGACATGTACTTGACTTACCAACTGTTCATTGTGTTTTTGTTAATTTGCAGCAAACCAGTGTATTTGATGGTTGTAGTCTGCCTATGAAAAAGTCTATTGTTTCACTTCATTACAAACTAATTCTCCTAAGACTAAAGTCTTCAGTTCATTTCCTTGGAGACAGGGTAAGAAAATCCCAAATTCATCAGGATCAGACTATTGCACACCTTGGGAAATTTTAGGTAAATTGGTTTCCCCCACCAAAGGATATTTTGATTAAGCGAAAAAAGCACATACAACCTTCCCCTCTAATTCTCCAAATCACCTTTTAAATACAATCCCTCCTCTTCTCCCAGCTTTGGAGGGACTAGTTTTCTTCTTTCTCAGTTTTCTCTGTTTTCATTCTTTAAATGGAGCTGGATAACAGTGATTTTTAACTTTCCGTCTTACAGCTATTAAAATCCCTGACCTGTTGATCCTAATAAAAGAGTTATGAACCATGCCCTGCTAAAATGACTTCACTCCCCCTCTCTCCCTTCACCCCGATAAATTCCCTTGGTGGGTGATAAAATACTGGATTGAAGTGGACACATTTGGTCTCTGTTAAAGCTATTTATGGTGATTTCTCTGTCGCGAGCATTATACTTGGGGCAACCAGATGCTCTTCTTTTGGAGTCCATCTCGTAACATATTCTCTCAGTATTCTAGGAACTCCTTGGGGTCCAGCAAATTATCCTCTCTTTATAAGTGCAGTTATATAATATAGCTCCATCCAGAGAAGCCAAGCATATGGGGAGGAAAGATGGCACAATAGGAAAGCCACCTTTAATTTTTTTTAAAAAAAGCATTCAACTAAATGTCATTTACTTTCCCTTTGCCCATATAGTTAGCATCCTGTAGTGAGGGCCATTAGGAATGGGCTGGCAGCTGTCTGCAGGACATGAATGAGTTTTACTGTTTGCTGTTTTGTTTCTGAAAGGATCCAAGCTGGATGAGCCATTTTAAGGCTCAGGTAAGCAGACATTCGTCTAAAAGTTTATTGTGAGACACAGTATCGTTCAGTTCAGTTCAGTCGCTTGGTCGTGTCTGACTATTTGCGACCGCATGGACTGCAGCACGCCAGGCTTCCCTGTCCACAGACTGAAAACCACAGTACCGTTGGTTTTTCTAATAAGTGTATTGCATTTTTCTCCATTTATCTTCTTGATGATTGTTATAGCAATTAAAGAAACTTAGAATTCCCATACCTCCCCAGTCATCTCCTGGGCCTTAGGATTTAATGCTGCTAGGGCTGTATCAGCATCTATTTGAAGAAGACGTTCTTGGATATATGTCTTTTATTTGTATTTTGGGAAGATCTGATGATCTAGTCTAGATTACAGTTTGTCAGTTGGATGTTTGGTGTTGTATCACTTCTTGTGTTGTTTAGCCACCAAGTCATGTCTGGCTCTTTGCGAACTCATAGACTGTAGACCGTTAGGCTCCCCTGTTCGTGCGATTTCCCAGGCAAGAATACTGGAGTGGGTTGCCATTTCCTCCTCCAAGGGATCTTCAGGGGTCAAACCTGTGTCTCTTGCTCAGCAGGTAGATTCTTTACCACTGAGCCATCTGGGAAGCCTACTACCTCCTGTTGGCCTACTTTATTATTTATTTATTTATTTTTTGGAGTGGGTTGCCATTTCCTTCTCCAGGGGATCTTCCTGACCCAGGGATCAAACCCAGGTCTCCTGCATTGCAGGCAGAGGCTTTAACCGCTGAGCCACCAGGGAAGCCCATTTATTTTTTGAGACCAACATTAAGAAGAACAGCACTAATACTACTGTTATTAAAACTGCAGTTTGCTTTGCTTATTACAGCATAGATGAGTGCTTCCCTGCAAGCACCCAAGAATGTGGAGAAGTTCGTCTTTATTCCTCTGGGTGAGTTGCCTAGAAGCCTAAAAGGACAAGGCTGTGGTAGACCAGAACCTTCAGCTCTTTGGCCTTGCTGGGCACTGTTTCTTCAGTTTCACAAGCAAATGACACAATTACCAGGTCTGGAAGACAACATTCCCAGAACAGACTATTAGATTTCATGCAGATGATCAGATTGAATTTTCTTCTACTGTTTCAAGAAAATAATTTCCTTTTAGAAGTGATAGGGAAACAAGTACCCAGAATTACATGGGAACTTTCTTCTCACAAGCCATGGGAAGTTGTCTGTAGAAACGGGACAATGTCTATCTGTGTCTTCAGAGAAATCAGTGTGAGAACTGGATGATGGTATATCCTAAACCCATTCAGAGTCCCAGCACAATGTCTGTCAAAAAGTAGGCCTTCAAATATTTGCTGAATCAACATTTCCATATTAAAAATATCTATAAACTAGAAAAATAAAAATTAGTGGTAGCATTTTAAATATGTGAAAAGAAGACAAAGTGACTAATGTGGATACCTGCATATACATTCGGAATGTTTATATACAGTTTGTGGAGATTTAACGTTTATTCTTTTTATACCATGATTGGACAGAATTCCCTTGTTATATATCTTGATCTCGACTGTTTCCACTGCTTACTTTGGAGCTGGCTCTCCTGATCTAAGTTTCCTGTATGTAAACATGAAATATTTAAAAATTGTTTTAGAAGCCATGATGTAATCTTTTGAAATTCGATTTCCTGAAGTGAAGTCTATTTTTGGCAGAAAAAAATCCTCCTTGAGAAATAGGATTGTCTATGTGCGGTTGAGGAGGCATAATTCAAACAAGGTTGTTATATCAATCAAAGCAAATTTGGAGAAATAAGAACAATCCGAAGAAGTTCTAGCATGATGGAAAAATAACTACCAAGTTTGGTGAGATCTCATTCTTAGAAAGTTAGCTTCAGTTTGATTCAATCTTACTTAAACGTTTACTTTCTGCCAGACATTGTGCTAAGTGCTAGAAATAAAAAGATGATTTAGATATACTTTGTGCCCTCCAGGAGCTCGCAGACTGACTGGTGGGGAGGATAAATGATTCCATTAGAACCTAACCTCCATGAGAGCAGGACTTTGTTTTGTTTGCTCTTGAATCCCTAATGTCTAGAATAGTTTTTGGCACTGAATAGGTGCTTTAGTTTGCTCAGACTGCCTTAACAAAATACCATAGATTTGGTGGCTTAAAGAGAATAAATTGATTTCTCACAGTTTGGAGGTTGAGAAGTACAAGATTAAGGTGTCTTCAGATTCAGGGTCCGGTAAGGGCTTGCTCTCTGTCTTGTAGACAGCTTCCTTCTCACTATGTGCTCACATGGCCTTTCCTGGGTATGTGCTCACACAGAGACAGAGAGGGCTCTTATATCTTTCCTCTTCTTATAAGGGCATGAATATCATCATAGGGGTTCCATGATGAGGGGCATTTCAACCTAATTGCCCCTCAAAGGCCCCACCTCCAAGTACCATCACAGAAGGGGTTAGATTTCAACATATGAGTTTTGAGGAGGACACAAACATTAATCTATAACAGTAGGTACTTAATTAGTAACTTTTGAATAAGAAAGAGTGAATGGATTATTATGTTGGAAGATTTTGGTCATCATATGCTTTCATGACCAGTGCTCACTAGCTGGGAAGCTGAGCATGCTCCTACTCAATCTCTGTTCTCATCTATGCAGCGCTCAGTTGCTGTCATGTCCGATTCTTTTGCCTGCCAAGTTCCTCTGTCCATGGGATTTCCCAGGCAAGAATACTAGAGTGGGTTGCCATTCCCTTCTCCAGGGGATCTTCCCAACCCAGGTACTGAACCTGCATCTCTTGGGTCTCCTTCATTGGCAGGCGGATTCTTTACTGCACCACCTGGGAAGACCAATTATCTCTAGAGGACCATTAATGTTGCCACCCTTTTCAAATTCTAAATTATAACCTGGTATATTTGGATGTAAACTTGGCATCACCCGCTGTTGTCTCTGGGCTGTCTTCCTGCATAGGACAAACCATAACAATTATTTCTTTAAAAGATCTTAGTCCCTGGGAAGGATCCTGCAGTCCTTTGACTCCCAGTTGCCTGTCTCATTAACAAGAGGAAGCTCATGGAAGGTGGTTTGTCCAGTAAAAATAGTTTGGAAACTCTCAGTCAACAGCATCCTGACAGAGGAAACATAGAATCAAACAACATAGGCAACAGAGAATCAAGTCATAGCAACAGAGAATCAAACAACATAGAACTGTAACCCTATCATCCAGAACAGGTGGTTCGTCTGCCTGGAGAGGGACCACAGTATTGTGGAATTACAGTAGCTGATCTTCTGTCTAGTGTGACTGGACCCAGGAGACAGTTAGTTAATCAACAAACTCAGCTGAAAATGGAAAGTCAAAAAAGAGGATTCATGATAATGTACACAATTTATTTAAATGTACTTTAAAACAGGCATATATGTAGTCATTATTCAATATTTTTATATGGGTTCAGGGCATTTGTTAAGTACTGTTTAGCTGATTGGAATACTTGCTTTTCTGTCTTACATAAACCAGGTCCATTTTGCATCTTCCATGATTCCCGGTGTCAGTGTCTTTAGATTGAGAACTTCAATTCAAACTTTCCAATATAGTTGCAAAGCATTCTGAGAACAAAATCTTTCTATACCTCTATGATTTTCTGTATTTTTATGGTTATAAACCTGCTAATTCCTCACAAGTTTGTCCCTATTGAATCCTTTCAAACCAATAAATTCTTTTTAGATGAGTAGTTAATTGGTTTTTCCCAATATTTTATTAAATTATGAAATTGCAATACCAAGTACCATTTTCATAAATAGGTTTCAGGACAAACACAGCTGATTCTAGATAAGAGCACAACTCCGTGATTAGGGGCAGAAATGCATACTTCGGAGTAGTCAATTAGCTGTGAGTAGGAAAAAGGTTCGTAGGTTTAGCACAAGCTTTGCCTCTAGTGGCCTGTAAAGCTGTGTTATTAGCAGTGATCTACATTGTGTAACAATGAGAAACAACAATTTTTGGCTTTTAGTGGGCAAGGATGAGTCGCTCAGCTCATACTTTTAATATAACATTAAAATTTCTTCTAAAAAATAGAAAATATAACACTTGAGCTGGGTTGACAGTTCAAGAGGGATTTGTTTATTTGTGCTGAGAGAAATAGAACTATATAATAAAAATATTTGTTTGGAGTCAGAAAACCCAGATCCAGCTCTCAGCTCCAACTCTTCTACTCACTAGCTGGGTGAGTTTGGGCTTCACTCGAACCATCTCAGTATGCTCAATGGGTGTCTGAAAGGTGTACCCTGAATCAAGATTTACATTCAACCCATAGGGGTCCAAGATGAGCACTAGCATGAGAGATTTTGGGGAAAAGCGTCAGTTTAGAGAATTTATTGTGTTATTCAGAGCTCTCTGTTGCAAACACTAGATATGGAGTGATTAAACAGAAAAAGTTTATCAAAAGAATGTAGTAGGTGCAAATAATAGAATCCTTGGGAGGGCTGTCATGCCATGCCACGGACAGTCTGCCAGAATGGGCACCAGAACTGGTCTTCAGCTGCCACCAAGCCATAGATGCGAGTGTTTGTATCACTTCTGCACCAGGAAATTGCTTTTATCACAACCAGGTGGTGCTAGTGGTAAAGAATCTGCTTGCCGAGGTAGGAGACAAGTAAGAGGCCAGTAAGAGACGCAGGTTTGATCCCTGGGTCAGGAAGATCCCCTGACAGAGGAAACGTCACCCTTCTCCTTGCCTGGAAAATCCCATGGACAGAGGCTCTGGTGAGCTACAGTCCAGGGGTTGCATAGAGTTGGACAAAACTGAGCATCTGAGCACAGTGCTGACCTCACTGTTGTCAAGGAGTCAATCTTGTTTCTGTTGTGTGTGTGTGTGTGTGTGTGTGTGTATCTAGGAAAGAGGGAGAGAGGGAGAAGGAGAGACAGAGAGACAGACAGACAGCGAGGGAGAGAGGGAGAGGGAGGGACAGTGGAATGCTCTGTCCTTTCCTGATTGAGTCCCCCTAGATCCTGAGTCTCGTCTGGTATGAATGGATCTCTTTTGGATTGGTTACAAGCTTGAGCCTAGTTATAGATAGCTTTAGGAAAGCAAGTACCTAGAATTTTAATCTTCAGATAGGAATATACCAAACATAGGAAGGGTTTAGATTCTTAGCTGCTGAAATGAATGACAAATGTCTGTCTAGTCACCAGACAGCCATGTGGAAGCCTCCGTGAGGTGCATGAGTGCTAAGTATGTGCCTAAGTGAATGTAAAGTGTCCAGAAAGGAGAATCAAAAAGACCACTGTTCTGATTTTGGAAGCGGGCAAGTCACTGAACCCTCCTAAGCTTGGAGGGAATTCTGTCAAGGTGATAGCTAGGAATTTCAGTTTTGCAGTTGTTCTCAAGGTAAAGAGAAAAATTGAGATGAGTGTCTGGGCCTTAATTACCAATTTTTAAGGGTGATGAATGAGCATTTCTGTCTGCCTGCTGGAATGGAAACGGGAATAGGATGTATCCCTAATGGGATAATGGAGCAGTGCTACAGTGCTTTAATTTTCCCATTTTAGGAGGATCTAGGCAGCTGTGATTAACCTGACAAATCAAGGAGGGGGTGGTTTGACGAGATCCAAACAGCTGAGCCAACCTGGCACTCCTCCTTTCTGCATCCTTGAGGGACTCATCAGACAATGGCTTGGCGCCACTCTTGGTGGGGATTCTCTGTCGGGCTTCCAAGGCGAGGTCCCAGTGATGCTGAATGCTGAAGTCTGGGCCAAGATTCTCCTGGCCCTGCTCCTCTGTGTGCCCGTGGAGGCTGTTTCTAATCCTGTTTTGGAATGGACTGCAGTAAGGAAGATCTCACTCAGAGATAACCAGCCAACAGTTATGGCACCCAAGGTGGCCTTCGGATTATCAGCCATTTATATATATGGCAAATATTTGTTGAATACCCACAGTGTTCAAGATGCAGGGTTAGTCCTGTGGGCATTTTAAAGAGAAGAGAAATGCACCACCTTGGCCTCAGAAAGGCAAAAGGAAGGGACTAACATTTCATGAAACGCTGGCAGGCGGGGACTCTCATATGTTAGTCTAACAGAAAACTGTCTCTGTTTTCATCTTGGGCTGCCCTGGACTGTGAAAATCATTCCTGCTTGGGGAGCTAGTGATGTCTGAGGGAGCTGATGAGGGCTGGACCTGCGTGGCACTGGTTGGTGATGGCAGAGGAAGCTCCCAAAGGTCCCCCCAGGCTTCTGGAATTAGCTGCAGCCAATTCCCAAACCTCTGGGTATGAAAGCCAGATCCACCTGGGACAGCCTGGTTGAAGAGGTTTAAATTTTGATGCCAGTGTAAGATGAAAACAAGACTCTTTATGTTTTAGCTTCTGCCAGTTGGACTCCTCAGTGGCTTATCTGGCCTTGTTTGAGCACAGGGAGAAATGAAGCTCAGGTGGTCAAAAGAATTCTAATAAAGTCCAGTTTCTACTTCAGTTGCTTTGTATCTGAGACTCTTCCCTAAAGAGAGAGACTGTTTTCCCTGGGTCATGTGGACTCTTGTATTGTTAAAAACAAGAGAAGCCATCCCCTGGCTTCTGGTCAGAAAAACAAATGTGTGATGCCATTGAGGCTGATTCTAGACAAGGCCTTAGGACGGGGAACAGATCCTTCCACAGGGAAAATTCTTGAGCAAAAGTCTGGGGGGCTTCTATAAAAAAGGTCCAGACACTGCCTGAGGCAGAGTATAAGTACAGAGTGCTGTGTGCAGAGCAAGTCCTAGCTTCTCCCACGTGTCCCAGTTAATGCTCCTCTAGTGTGTCTCTCAGAGAAGGCAATAGCACCCCACTCCAGTACTCTTGCCTGGAAAATCCCATGGATGGAGGAGCCTGGTGGGCTGCAGTCCATGGGGTCGCTGAGAGTTGGACATGACTCAGTGACTTCACTTTCACTTTTCACTTTCATGCATTGTAGAAGGAAATGGCAAGCCACTCCAGTGTTCTTGCCTGGAGAATCCCAGGGACGGCAGAGCCTGGTGGGCTGCCATCTATGGGATCGCACTGAGTCGGACACTACTGAAGCGACTTAGCAGCAGCAGCAGCAGCAGCAGCAGCAGCAGCAGCAGCAGCAGCAGCAGCAGCAGCAGCAGCAGTGTGTCTTTCGGAGAAGGCAATGGCAACCTATTCCAGTATTCTTGCCTGGAGAATCCCAGGGACGGGGGAGCCTGGTGGGCTGCCGTCTATGGGGTCGCACCGAGTCGGACACGACTGAAGCGACTTAGCAGCAGCAGCAGCAACGTGTCTCTGTTGAGCGCAGTTCTGTATCCATATATTTGAAACCTAAGATAGATCCTCTGAAATCAACTCTGCTATCATCCTGCTCATATTTAGATGAAGCGACTAAGGTGCGGAGGTTAAGCATGGGCTCAAGGTTCATGCATTAAATGTATGAGCTGGGCGTTTACCCCAGGGCTTATACTTTGAACCGCCAGGCCAGACTGGGTTTGGAGGATAGATTTTGGGGGAATAAAGGAGACACGACAGTCAGACAGTGAATCTGCTGTGGTGAGCCAGGAATGCTGTTTCATCATGACTCAGATGCACCACCTTTCAGTTCCCTTACACAGAGAAATCAGCCTTCCCTATGTAGTGGGAGAAGTGAAAGTGAGTGTTAGTCATTCAGTCATGTCTGACTATTTGTGACCCCATGGACTGTAGCCTGCCAGGCTCCTCTGTCCATGGGATTCTCCAGACAAGAATACTGGAGTGGGTTGCCATTCTCTTCTTCAGGGGATCTTCCCGAGCCAGGTACTGAACCTGCATCTCTTGGGTTTCCCGCACTGCAGGCAGATTCTTTACTGTCTGAGCCACCAGTGGGAGAAGAAATGAATGTAAAAGGAATAAGATGTAGTGTGTCCTCCTGATTCCTTCCTACTCTGGTCATTCTCAAATTAATCTCTAAGTTCCTTGAGGTCAGGGATGATGTCTTTCTCAGTTTTGTGACTGCTTGTTATCCAGTGCAGTGCCCTGGCACACCGTGTGTCATGGGAATACTGAAATGCCTTCTCTGGAGTCCTGCCTACATGGGGGGTGAGCCCCTGGGCTGCTGGAGAAATATTTGATAGGAAAATACTTTAATTCATAGATATGTTTACAAACCTCTAGCACTTTGGGCATCAGTGGTGACACTGATATTTCATGCTAATGATTTGAAGGAATTTGCAAAATAAGAAAAAGGGTGTATAAAATACAAAAGAAGAAAAGGGTGCTTGCTTGCTTCCTTTATGACCTGGTCTGGTGATGGTGTGCTTAGGTTGAAGAGTCCCAGGACTGTCCTGACATCCTGAGAGCTGAGATCTGTGATGGGGATGCTGTATTCAAAAACAGCCGTGGAGCATCCATTGTTAAATGAGCTCCTCCCTTCATCGTTTTGAATGGAATGCCAGTTCTATGGAAGAAGGCCCGGTTATGTATCCAGCTAAAATGATCACCTTTCTGAGCAACTAGAGCTGGTCATTTTTCATAGTGCCAGCCAAGGAAATTTAAATTGGGTTTCTTGGCAAGCTTTTCAGTTTCTGATACAGGTACTCTCCTTTCTTCCTTACTTTGTTATTCTTTCTGCTTGGAATAATGACACGAGGCTGAGCATGCAGCATCCGTCTTTTTACAATGAAGCAATAAGCAGGAGGAGTAAACCCAGCATGCAAGAGATGGCAGAGCAGGAAGCATGACTCTGGGTCACTGACAGCTGACTTGAAAACCTGCAGCAGCACTGGGACACTTTAATTTGGACTTTTATTATGTGCAAAAAATAAACTTGTGGTCAAGGCTTCTATACAGCAAGTGTTTTGCTACTTTCAGATAAATGTAATCCTTCCCAACCCAGGTGGTATCTTCAGACCTTGACATTAGTAAACTGCTGAAGACTGAAGTAGAAGTTTATAATCATTGCTCAGTGCATAGAATTAACTGGCCCAAGCAGCACATTTAAGAGGTCGTTGTAAACATGCTTTTAAAATGAGAGAATAGCATGTTTCCAATAATTTCATCAGGAAGGCTTTAATGTAAAGCACAAGGAGCACACACTACATTTTTGAGAATTATAACGTGGGCTTTAACTGTCCCATAGTTGACTGATAAAGAATTCTTGATTGAGAGAGTAAAAATTTATGAATTCACCATTGTTCAAGGGAGGATGGACTTAGTTCTAAATATCAATACTGGTTATACAGACAAATATATCCGTGGACAAGTGTGATTCATCTGGTTCCCTTGACTGTGGGCTTGTGATTAGTGTTGGCATGACCTTGGAAGTTGTAAAACTGTAAATTCCTGGCTCCTATTGTGGACCTGCTGATTTGGAAATCCTGGGGCTGGGGGTGGTTGTGTCTAGCAATCTGTGTTTTAATAAACCCTCTAGGTGATTCTGATGCAAGCTAAAGACTGAGAGTCACTGTGACCTTGGATTAATTTTCATACTTTAACCTCCATACATTAGGTTTACTAAGACTGTCCCATTCCAACCCCCCCCCCCCTCCCCATTCTAGGGTCATTAACATCTTTCTGATTTGTGACTTGGTCTCCTGGTGACCATCTCCAGAGGGAATAGCCTGTGATGGTAAATTAAGAAGTTGGCATTCTGCTTTCTAAATCAATGTCATGTAAGATGTAGGAGCCCTAAGTGAAACCTCTAATATCGTGTTTCTAAACCCGAGTCAATCTATCTTACTGAGAGAAGACTCACTCTGAAGCAACTGACCTCTTTTTATTCATCTTTACTATGACAAGAGCACTCAAAGTCATGCTAAAGTTTTTTTTTTTTTAATCTAAAAGGACTCTTCAAAGTTGAAAAAAGGAATTTGCCACTAATAATCCAGAATGTGAACAATTAACAAATTGATTCTTGGCTCTAAGTTAACAAGAGGAGCAGTATATAACATAGGTCCTCCTGGCTAGCTAAGAAGATTTGCTGGTTTAGACACTTTACAGAAGGTTAACTCTACAATTAAATTCAGCACACACTTAAAAGGGAAATAATATTTAGGGAGCTTGCTTTGTGTATTTACTTATGCTAAAAGCTAGCAAAATTAGTGATCTATTTCTTCCTTCATGAAAAGTCCTTAAAAAATGAAGTGTCCTTTAAAATAAATCTGATTTGATTTATTCTGGAAGGGAATGTCTTCAGCCTTCCTTTCTTCATGACAGTAGTATAATTCTTTGTCCCAGAAGACAGAAGCAGGTACATGTTAAAGAGGAATTTGATGCTAGAACAGAAGTGCCTGAGTGGGACAGATGGTCTATGGAAGCTGGTCAACCTTTTGATTAGGACATTTGACTTTTAGGAATAAAATTAATATCTGATATTATCATAGGAATTTTTTGGGTGTGTGTTTATGAGTATTTGTAGTTATTGTGAGGTACATGTGAATAATATGAACTCAGCTAGAAAGAGAGTAGTGAATACTACTTAATATATATTGAATCCTTATTATAATAACCTTCTATAATGATGTATTTAAAAGAGAACAAGTCTTCTTGGATCTCTTTAACTGTGGTACAGCTACAGATATATTAGTAAACTTCCATTTTACCCTATTTCCTGGAATCTAAAATACTATCTTCTAGTCAGGATTCAGAGTGTTTACATCAAAGACTATAGTAGTGTTTGTCAAATGATGGACTAACATTCAGTAGGACCATGGATGCCCATACTATTTGCATCATTAAATACTTTTAACTCTTCACTTCTGAGAAAGTACAACCCTTAATAGTGTATGGCAGGGAAAATATGACTAAGAAAAGTTAAGTGAGGGAAAGTGTTACAGCTTGCCCAGGATCTGGAAATATTTTCACTATTGGACATGCCTAGTTAGGACATAGCATTTTGAAACTGTGCTTGGAGTCCAGATAATGGAAAGTGGTGTTTGGAGTAGAGAGAAGAGGAAACCGTGAAGTGGGGAAAATGAGTAGAGCTAGACTAAAGATTTAATCTAAAAAATGCTAGAGAAGAGTGAGGGAAGCAGGGATGTTCAGGGTATCAAGATAGTTCCAAGTGGGCATCTCCAGCTGAGATTTTACTCATCTACTGGGCCAGAGGTACCCCCTGCATGGATTCCTGTTCCCAGGTCCTTCATTGCTCCACCTCCTATTTTATAGAGACCTTCTATTGGTTGGTGATGTAAGGTTTTTTTTATGTTATTATTATTATTGGAGGATTCTTGCTTTACAATATTGTGTTAGTTTCTGCCATACGTCAACATGGATCAACCACAGGTAAACATATGTCCTTCCTGCTTGAATCTCCCTCCCGTCTCCTACCCCATCCACCCCTCTAGGTTGTCACAGAGCACTGAACTGAGCTCCCTGTGTCTCTTTTACATATGGTAATGTATATGTTTCTGTACTATCCTCTCAATTTGTCCCATTGTCTCCTTCCCGCACTGTGTTTACAAGCCTGTTCTCTATGTCTGCATCTCCTTTGCTGCCCTGCAAATGGGTTCATCAGTACTGTCTTTCTAGATTACATACACATGCATTAATATACAATATTTGTCTTTCTCTTTTTGACTTAATTCACCCCATAGTAGGCTCCAGGTTCATCCACCTCGTTAGGACTGATTTGAATGCATTCTTTTTTATAGTTGTCGCCCTTCGTTGCTACACCTTCTATTTTATAGAGACTGGTTGGTGATATAAGGTTTTAAATCTAATAATCAAGCTAACCAGCTATAACAGAGTTTATGCCACAGGGCCTGCTTCCAGGCAGGTTGACTCTGATGTACAGGCGTAAAGGTACTTCCAAGTTGACCTTCATTTGACCTTAAGAAAATAAATACACAGAAAGGAAAAGCCTAGGGTGTAGGGTGGTGGTTTACTTGACCTCTGGAGGCTTGTGTACAAGGACACATTAACTAGCTTTCTGACCAAGGCAGCTCTTCTAGACGTTGACCCCAGAGCTGCTCTCTGAGCTGGGCTAAGCTCTGCTGGCAGTTCTTCCCCTGGCACCTCTGATGACTTTGAAACCAAAGAGTAGTCTAACCCCTTATTTGCCAGTGTTCAATGAAAATAACCACAGTTCTCTCTTCTTTAAATTTAAGAATAAGAAAAATAAAAGCTTTTATTTTATCTTCACTTCACATTTCCCTTTTTATCTTACATAGAGCATTCCCTTTTTATCTTATATACAGCAAGATCAGTTTTCTGAATGAAAAATTCAGATTAATGATACCAAATGTGTTATCCAGTGGTTTTCAAAGTGTGTTGTGCAGGGACTCTCAGGGACAGTGGTGGGGAAGGTGAGACCTAGTATGGGGACAGGGCTGGCCCCTTTTCCCTTTGGAGCACTTCTGTCTTTTCCCACTTTATAATTTGGCTTCTGATATGATTTTGCCTGATGACAGTGTTCCTGTGCTAAAAATAATGTATAAAAATCTTGATGCAATAATTATTTGCTTTTCAAAAGTGCCTATAAAGTGATTCAAATGAAGCCTCCTTTGGTGCCTAGAACCATCACTTTCCCCAGATGCTTGCATTCTTCTGTGAAGTCTGTCATTTTGGTGCCTAGGTGCCTACTCTCATCCCTCTCCATTATTTTTTCCTGAGGTTCTGCTCCATGGAGATCCACATTGTTTTCCGAAGTGGGTACGCTAGTCTGTGAGCTTGGATCTCAAAGTGTGCGCATACCCCATGTTCTTTACAGGAGGTGTGTGGGCTCCATGCCCATCACAGTTTGTGACTAGATGGAAGGTGGGGGGTGGTGCCATCTAGTTTTGGAAGTTACATATTCTTCGGTCTTAGCGCCAACTCTTCTGGGATACACAAACTCACACACACACACATGCACAATACATACATGCAGGTACACCCCTGTGCCCATTTTCTGCCCCACCACACACATAATTATTCACTCCTTTGAGTCTTCAGTTACATTCGTCCCACTGTGTTTATCTCTCTTCGGCTCCCACTTTTCAGTTTGTATGCATGGTGTTAGGCTGATGGTTGTTAAAACTGTATATAGAGTTAGCTAAAGAGATTAAGCTTCTTTTTTGTACAGTTCTAATGCAGAGGCTTGTAAACTATTCCATCTGTAGTTGACACTGTAGATATCTATGGTATAGGTCCTATTTCCAAAGGTTTTCTTAGGCTTTCTATTCTTACTTTGACCCATGTTAATCTCCAGGCTTAAAAAAGTCTGTTCTGCTTTTGATTGCCTGCTACTCTTGTGCCTTTGAGTGAGAGGCTGTGGTGTGGTTCTTTAAATGCAGTCTTTCTTTCCACAGTCTGGGCTTGTCCACTTGAGCCAGTGTGTCTTATTTCCATTCTCCAGATCAGAGTTCCATGTGCCAGAAAGCATGAGTCTGCTTACTAGGATTCTGCCTTTGATTGTTGCCTTATGGTGGTACCTCCCAATCCTGGCATAACGGGCAGCTTCTGGAGAGCATTTGAAAAATATCAAGGCCTTGTTTCCCACCTCTGAGAATTTTGCTTTAACTAGTGGAGTGGGCCTAGGCATTATTATTGATGTGTTAAAAAATCTCCCTAGTGATACTAATATGCATCAGGAACTAAGAATTACTGCCTTATGGTTAGTAGGGCTTTCAGGTGGTAATTACCCAAATGATGTCAGCTGAGGGTGCCTGACATCTCTAGAGCTAGAGAGAATTGTTCCCAAAGTGTGGTCTCCCTTCCAGGAGCATCAGCATTCCCTGGGAACTTGATAGAAATATAAGTTTCAGGCCCACCCTGGACCTACTGAATGAAAATCTCAGGTGTGAGCATAGGGATTTATTTTAACAAATCCACTAGGTCATTCAGATGCAAGTTAGAGTTTGAGAGCCACTGCTCAAACGTGCCATTTCCGTGACTTGGTTATGTGATTATGATCGATTATTGATTATGCAGCAGCTCTTAGATGTCACGTGTTCTCCAGCCCTGTTGCTCGCACTGAGCCCTCTGCTTCTAGGTTCCAGGTTCTATGCTGATTCTTTGCTGCCCCACATTGACTTAGATGGAAATCTAAACACTCCTTGTAAGTATCCACTCACAAAAAGCACTTATGAATATGCAGACTTTACTGAAGATAAGAGTGGCAAGGAAGTATTTATATTAAATACCCCCCGTGGCGGATTTATGTTGATGTATGGCAAAACCAATACAGTATTGTAAAGTAAAATAAAGTTAAAAAAAAAATACCCCAGAAGAAGCCAGTTAATAATGGCCTATTAGAAATTACTGTTGTTTCTTTTCAGCTGTACTGGCTTTGGGGCTGTTCTTTTGACCCTCACCTCCTACAGCACTCAGCTTCTTCCCTTCTCATTAGCTCCATTGGATCTTCAAAATATTATCTCTCTGTTGTGTTGCTCTCTCATCAACTCCCACTTGCCACCTTGCATTCACAAACCCGTGAAGGTATTGGTAGAGCAGAAAAACTGCCCTCTAATTGGATTTACTCTAGCAGACAGTGGTTATACATTATACTTCCTTCCTATTGTGTTTTCTGCTACATAACCCGAACATTACACATTTTTCCTATTGTGTTCTCTGCTACATAACCCGAAACAAGCTGACTGTCTGAGGCAGATTCAGTTCCCACTGCCACAGAGGGCATTAAACATCACAGTGGCTCTGCTCGCTGTTTTGACTTGTCACTTGAGCCCATACACTAATTAGATCAAGATAGTGTCAAATAAATGACTGAAAAAATGGAAATTCCAACCAGCTGATTGCTTTGTCTAACTAATTCCAAGCCACCAACTTGATTGTTTTCCTCTTATATGTTTACTTTTCTTATAGAACTGGGGTGGGAGTGGGGGAGGCGAGGGATGGTGTCATGCATATATGTCTTTTCTTGTCAGTCTTTAGATGATGAGCTTGGTCTCCTTCACTTCTTCGTGGATGATAAGAGAATCATAGTACTCCAAAATTAACAAAGATGAGAAAAATTCTTTAAGGGAATTTAGAGCCTCCAAATGCCTAAGGACAACTTGAAATTTGTTTTAGGCTTCTCTAGAAATAAGAACTGCTAATGAATAAATTTGTATTAAATTTAAATCAGCTTGGTCGTGATTCTGAATGTGTCCAAGATGAGGAAGTTTTTACCTTACTTGACGGGTAAATAAAGACAGTGAATAGATTATTCAATGGACTGCTGATGTGGCTTCGCATCTATTCTGGCAGGTGCACTGTGCTCAAATATACATGATAATGGTTTGAATGTAAATAAGGTTAATGAATTTTAATATTCCTCTGAATCGTGTATTCATCCTTCCATTTGCATAGTGACTTATTTCTCAAGTCCTTTTGTAAATATTGTAATGAAATAAACATAAGAGGCAAGCACAAAGGGGCGCATACAATTAGCTCAGCAGACAGCCCTCCATGAAGGCAAATTGGAATCATATCACAGGATCACAGACGTCAGGGATGGACGAGTCGCATAAGTAAACCAGCTGATCCTTCTTTCCTATTATTGTTATCCTGTTTGGGGAGGTTTTCAGAAAAGTAGCTTGGCTTAATTTTCTGTGCCTCAAGTGACAAGGTTTCTGAACTTGGCTTCAATAGAATATTTGCTGTGCTTCCCTCTGAAGTGATCATGGTCCCAGGGATGCTGTGTGAGGGATGAAGAGGAGCAGAGGTGCCTACCCAAGCCAAGCCACCTTGGGCATCAACTCTGTCCGTTAGAGGAGCAGGGCAGCCTCTTGTCACCTTGCCACACTCAGGCCCCAAAGTTTATCTGGGAACCATTGTAGCACAGAGCAAGACTCACTTTGCTTTTCACAGCTTCCACTTTTTCTATTATGTTTTGAAAATAATTTTAAAAAAAGAAGATTACCCTTCCCCCTCGCTGCTGTTGTCCTGGTGAAGGAGGAAACAGACAGAACAGGCCCCATCTTGAAAGCAGGACTCCATCGTGGGCCGGACTGTGGACTTTGAGCTATATGCCCAGTATCTATGGAAACGACATACCAACTGGAAAACCAGACCCCCCGGGATGGAAGAACCTCGGGGCTCATACCTAGACTCTCCATTGCCTAAAAGAATACCCTAATTAGTTGTGTAACCAAATAGAATCATAAATTCTATTATGCTTATTGGGGTATGACCACAGGCCTATTGATAATTGTCCACTGTAAACTACCTAGGCTTAAGGCATATGAATCACGGGTTAACTTTGATTGTATCTTTCTCTTCCTTTGTTCAGACTAGTTTCAGGGAATTGGGGGAGGTGGGTTTGGGCACGTACACTTAGGGTATATAAGGTTTTCATAAAAACTGGCTGGGGTCCTTGGCTAAGAGGAGACTCTGCCTTGGGCCCGCCGGTGTAATGAACTGCACTCCACTCTCTGCATTGTCCTTCTGAGTGAGTGTGTTTCCCGGAACTCATGACTACAACACTGGCAAAGACAGGCCACATTGATTGTAACTCTTGCTGATTAAGAAAACTATTTAAGTTTAAGGCAGTTAATGGTAACTTTATCTTTCAGTCTTTTCTTTATCCCCAAACCATTATATGCAGTGACAACACAGCATTTCAGCTGCACGTTGAATGCACTGCACTCGTGGACACCTCAGTATCTGCAGTATCTCTACTGCAGGAGGGCAGTGTGGATGCTGGGATCACGGTGACAGCCTGGATGCTGGCATCAGGACCCCCACATTCGGCTCTGCGTGAAACAGGACTATTGATAGTAGCTGCATCGTTGGTTTGTTGAGTGGGTTAAATGAGTTACTGCATGTAAAATGCTGGGAAGCACGCCCGGCGTTGCTGAATGCTGGGACTCTTTAGCTCTCACTGGGTTCTCTGCTTGAACAGTCCTTTCTCCTCATCTATGAAACTCTTCTGCACTTTAAAGTCGAAGATTGTTAGCCCACCTCCCCAGCGTTCTAATTCAAGGTAGAGTTAGTTGCTTGTTCCTTTTTTTCCCTTGACACCTTGCACATATTTTTTATTGTGTGGTATTTGTCAAGGGTATTCCATTTAGTCTCCAAATCTTTCTCCTGTTCCCAAGCTATAAATTGCTTGAGGATTGGACTGTATTTTACTCATCTTTTTATGTTCCCTCAGCACCCAGAACAAGCTCTAGATATAACCAGTACTTATGGTTATTTGTTGGATTGAACATAAGCAAATGTGTAAGCGTTCGTTGTTGTTAGAATAAGTCTGGCCAAGGACTTACTGCATTCCCCTATTGCTCTGGATGTGTGTGGACAGAGAGAATGTTTATTTCTCTCTGTTCACTGCAGAAATGTGTCATTTGTGAGTGTAATGTGCTGCAGTAAAATGGGCAAGACCAGGAGGATGGAGCCAGAGGGGCCTGGAATTCTGCTTTTCATTTCAACTGAAGTCCCAGTTTGTGAGAGCTTCGGCTGCTCATTTACCTTTGAATAGCCTTTGCATATTTGGGGAAATTCCCACATGATGAGTCTCAGTGTTCTTTGCGTTTAGAGTAAATGTGGGATGCTGGGCTTCCAGTGAGAATGTCTGTGTGAGGCTTTCATTTGCTAGAGCAGGAGGAAAATAGAACAGAGCTGACTTTCATTCTCTGGTTTGCCAGACTTTCGGGGGCACCTGACTTTCAGGTGTGGCATAGGTGGGAAAAAACAGCGTTTGTACTGGAGGTGGGGGCAGGGACAGTAGAGTCAAGACCTCCTTAGGCTAGTTCTGTGGCATTATTTGGGGCATTTTCCTGGAACCTGAGGCTCTAGTCTCTCTATGATTTTGTAAGTTACCTAATATCCTTTAATAAAATCTCCTTTCTGCTTCAGTTAGCCAGAGGGGATTCTGTTGTTTCCACTAGAAACCCTAACTAATAGAACAGCTATTGAACCAACTCCTTCTGTCCAGAATTTTCACAGCATAGTGATGGTATGAATAATAATCATGTGATTTGTCAGTGACTTAAAATCAGAGCAAGATGTCAGTAGGTCCCTGCAGATGTCGTGTGATAAGGGTTAGTTATGGAAGGAATGTTAAAATCATACAGTACACTTATTTTCAGTGGAGTCTTTAAAAACAACAACAACTCAGTTTTCATTTTAATAAAAGGGTGGACCATATGGTCTGAAAAATGTCCCCATGTTTGACCAAGAAACATATTCTTTTCTACCATCATTGGAGGTTACAGAGCAGGCGTGTGAGTTAGTGCTTTCCTTTGATGGCTGCCTGGACCTTTGAAAACAAATTGGTTGCAATCAGCAGAGGGAGCTAGAATGAGGAAACTAGAGGGCTGAAATGAAATGAAGCGAGTGTTTCCAGGGGGAAAATTACTCAACATAAAAGAAGGTCAGGAAGAGTTCACTGAGGATTTTCTGAAGGAGAAAAAGATTGAGAGAAAGCAAAGAGATCAGAAAATTGTTATAAGAGTAATAATAACAGATTAAAAAATAGAAAAGAATTAAAAGATATGATTAACAGCTGTCACTACTTCAATTGACAAAGCTGGTTAATTGCCCGTGTAATCCTAGTGTGTAATTTCTTACCTAGTATATTTCACTTCTGAGAATCAGAAATGAATTGCATGTTACTTTTGTTAGGAGGCTGAGGATGTGAATACGAGCAATGGTTTTGACTCAGAAGGGTCTTTGACTTGAAAGGGTCTTTCCTGTGTACAGGTTGACGGCCTTTTAGAGCTGGGATTGAAGACAAAGGTGATCTCTTTCTTCATTATAGATGCAAAGCTTAAGGCCCCAAGACCGGTGCTTGGATGGTGTATATAGTGACATAAATATCAGGAAATTCAGTATTAGACCTCTTGCTTTTTAACAACAAAACAACCACCACACAGAAGTCCCCAAGTCTTAAAAAAAAAAACCCTTCTCTTTAAGTGCATGTTCAAAACCCCTTCTTCCCCTTTATTTACTCAATTCTTGACCACGTGGAAAAAGATAGGAATCTCTGTGCATGAGAAACACAGGCAAAGCCTGAACAGATTGCTGGGTTGTGTTCTTCATCTCTCTCTTTTGCTTTTGTCCTTCTGAAGAAGGAATTCACAGGGCTTGGACCCCATCTTAGGCCTGTTCTTGCTGATCATGCTCAGCCACCTCTCCAACGGACTCTGGACTCTGTGCTTAGTGCCTATGGAATCTACAATAGAAGGGTAAGACCCCCTCTGGACAGGGGAATCTTGAAGATCAGTTCCGTTCAGTTCAGTCCCAAATCACTGCAGTCACCATCTGCAGTGATTTTGGAGCCCCCAAAATAAAAGTCTGACACTGTTTCCACTGTTTCCCCATCTATTTCCCATGAAGTGATGGGACCGGATGCCATGATCTTCGTTGTAGATCACATCCAGGTTATTCATTGCCTAAGAGAACACATACTCTAATCACCCCTTGCCTCCGGACAGGTCATAAGTTCTTTCTGTATCTATCGGAGTAATTTTTTTAAAATTTAAATTTATTTATTTTAATTGGAGGCTAATTACTTAAAAAGCTTGGGCACCCTTAGATATTTCTTCAAAATATTCTAGTCTGCAAACATTGGCAAAGAAGGCTTCCGTTCTCTTGCGTTTCAAGTGTAGAGATTTTTTTTTTTTCAGTCTACACTGGAAGATTTTTTTTCTTCTGTGTATTTGGATGTTTAAAGATTTAATACATTCTGGGTTGAAAACAAGTTCGTCAGATTCAGGCATTTGACTGACTCTTTGAGCCAGTGAAGAAAGCCTGTTTAATACTCCACCTTAGCAGTTCCTATATGGTTGCTATCTATAGAACTAGAATTTCATTTCATTAAATTCTAAGTGCTAGTATTACTGCACTGTAATCCTTTGACTGTCATTTGCCACCCATTTCCTTCTGTGGTTTACTTGGATCTTGTTAGTGATCCTTTGTAAGTCTTAAAAGAATGGGAAAAGGAGAAAAGCATTTTTCTTTGTCATTGCTCAGGCTTTTTCTTGGCTTCAACTCTGATTTTGGCTGTGGAAACCAAAGCTTATTTATTGGTGTAATAAATGATAATTGCTGTCACCTTCCTGTGCTTTTCTATTCGGGTTTCTTTTATGACCTTAGGAGAAAATGGAATGTGTTTTCTTGGGTGTTGTAGTCATAAAGTGACCTTAAAAGCACTTAAGATGTCATATTTAGAAAAATATTTACTTAAAGAAACAAGTGTAACATAGATATGGGTAGAATAAAAGGGATACTTGCTCTTACGTTATAAGTATACTAATGTGCAGTAGACCACCTATCTCCAGCGGTCCCTTGAAGATATTAATACAACCGGCACAAGGAAGAATCTATTTGATTTAGACCCTCTAAGGCTTGTTTGGGATTCCCAGATGGCTCACTGGTAAAGAATGCTGCCTGCCAATGCAGAGACCCGGGTGATACGGGTTCTATCCCTGGGTTTGGAAGATCCCTTGGAGAGGATCTTCTGGAGTGGAGTGGAGAAGCAACCCATTCCAGTATTCTTGCCTGGAGAATCTCACGGACAGAGGAGCCTGGTGGGCTACAGTTCATGGAGCTACAAAGAGTCAGATACGACTGAGCACACACACATACACTTGCACGTGCACACACACACACACACACACACACACACACAGCTTGTTTAGCTGATCCTCTACACTTATACCAGCCATTTTCTAAAGTGAACTTTTTGTTGACTCCATGATGTGGTTTTCTGAATGTTAAATCTCTCCATTTTATGCTATCGGAGTCCTCTGATGTCTTTTAAAACCTTCCCAAGAATATTTATGTACCGCACTGTGAGCTTTGCATCATTATCAGCTAGCCAAGGGCTTCCCTGGTGGCTCAGAGGTTAAAGTGTCTGCCTGCAATGCAGGAGACCTGGGTTCGATCCCTGGGTCGGGAAGATCCCCTGGAGAAGGAAATGGCAACCCACTCCAATATTCTTGCCTGGAGAATCCCATGGACAGAGGAGCCTGGTGGGCTACAGTCCATGGGGTCGCAAAGAGTCGGACACGACTGAGCGACTTCACTTTCACTTTCAGCTAGCCAATACCACTCGATCTTTATCCTTCAAGGATTTGATATTTGCAGTTTTCAGTGCTTTCTCTTGGATCTCAAGGTCTATGATATGTACTTTATTGCGGTTTTGAAAAGGTGTGATTTGAGGTTGGGTAAAGGATAGTAGGTGACAGCTCAGTATTTGTTTTCTGGCGAGCCTAGAAGACTGCTAGCTCCTATATTTTAATATAGTTTTAAAGCATTGTTTTTCTCTGCTAATTTTCATCTATAATAGGTGTGTGTTTGAAAATGGTCATTGAGAGGGAAAGATGAGTGATGTGACGGTCTGCCTCAGAAATGTGTGCCTCTTAATGAAACATGATTTGGAAGAGAACCAGTAGGTATCAAAAACAGTTCTGATTTGGGAGTTTATAAATATCTGGGAACATGTAAGTGTCAAAAGGCTAATTTACATGTACTTTAAAAGAATCTAGGAATTGTACCAAAAAAGAATAAAAGATATTACTACCCTGCCAGCATCTGACTCACCTGAAACACCCCCCTGCTTCATGTTAAATTACTTATTTGTCTTTATGGGCTTGTTCATTTGTTTTTGTTGGATAGAATGGATATTATAAAACTCAAAGTATTATTAATGGTATTTTCTTTGAAACATAAACTTCATATCACACCATGCTTTATTTATAAAGAAATTTTGGCTTGCGTATGCAAATAGAATTAGCCAAGTCACTTTATTCAGAAGAAGAACGAATAACATTTTTTCATAATTTTACACTTTGTTTTTGAGAAATCCTTAGACTCATACATACAAGTCAGGTTATAATAACACCTGAGGTGTTTCACAGATTTGTTGGCTAAGCAATTTACTCTGAAGGGAGAAACTCCTTTAAAGACAGCTGTCCATCAGGTCTGGCTGCAAAAGAGTGAAAAATGTCATGAGCCCCTTCTGGCCCTCTCTGGTCTGAAGACTGACTTCTAAGGCATCATGCTGGCCTGTGTTGATTCCAGAATACGCATGAATCTAAAACCTTAGAGGGGAGAGGGATTGACACTACAAAGTGCTGACTCAGTTGGTCTGACAAAAAAGTCTATTACACCACAGATAATTTCTCCTACAACATAGATGTGGAAAATCCCTACTGTGAAATCCTATCCTTAGCACATTGGCTTTACAGGATAACAGCTCATCAGAAGCAGACATTGTGGTCTGCTTAGTACCTTGGTGGCTTGATCTTAAATTAACTAGGTATGTAGGTCAGCCAAAAGCTGGCTGGCTGGCCCACGAGCACGTGTAGCATATTTACTACTGGGAGGATATAATAAATGAAAGATGGAGGAAAGCAATTTTTATAGATGTTTCTTTAAAGAAAGGAAGCTTAAGCAAAACTCCTGAAATTGCCCTGTGATGTTCATTTTGTTCAGTTATTCAGTTTTTAGGTTTAAAGTCTCCTTTGGCCATTTGCTTATGAAAAAAAGAAAATAATTTTATTTTTTGTTTTGAAGTCAAGTTATAGAGAATAGGCTTGATCACTGAGTTGAAAAATATTTAAGTGTTATGCATTTTTTTTGGTCTCCTTGCTGCTGCTGCTGCTATGTCGTGTCAGTTATGTCTGACTCTGTGCGACCCCATAGACGGCAGCCCACCAGGCTCCTCGTCCCTGGGATTCTCCAGGCGAGAATACTGGAGTGGGTTGCCATTTCCTTCTGCAATGCATGAAAGTGAAAAGTGACAGTGAAGTCGCTCAGTTGTGTCTGACTCTTAGCGACCCCATGGACTATAGCCTACCAGGCTCCTCCATTCATGGGATTCTCCAGGCAAAAGTACTGGAGTGGGGTGCCATTGGTCTCCTTAAGTAGATCATAAGTTCTTTGGTGCCACAGATTACATATGACTATTTGAATCCTCATATCACTTACTAAAGAGTTCTAAAGGGATTTACACTTTAAAATTTTGTACATTTTCCCTTACAGTTCTTGCTAGGATATAAAATTGTATTTACACTATTCTTATAATGATATAAAAAAGCATAGGAGAAAATAATTTAAGAAAATACTAAGTTGAATATATTAAAACGTGATCACTGGAGAAGGGAATATTCATGAGAACCCCATGAACAGTATGAATATATTAAGATGATAACATTATGGGTGAGCCTTTTTGTTTTTGGTACCATTCAGTAGTAGAATAATTTATTGAAAATAAAACGTGCTTCCACTTCTGACTATAATGGAAAACTAATATTAGATCTGTTCTCTCATCAGTACTCAAGCACAGTTATATTGAAGAAGATATTCCAAAACTACCCCCCTCTCTCCTCCCACCTTCAAGTCCTTTCCTGTTCTGTGAGCTGGAACCTAGAAGGGATATGTAAAGCAGATTCCATTTTATGGCTTACCAACTTGCTTCTTCATCCATGAGGAGTTTCTTTTCAACAGAACAGGTTCTAGACAGGTAGATTTATTCCCAGTTCTGTTTCAGCCTCTCTGAATGATCTGGGCCATCAAGTCATAGTTTCCAGCTGAGCCCAGATGTAACTTTAGAACCTTCCCAGCATCACATTCATGACAGCTAATACCAAGTGATTGAGGTTGCTTTGAGACAGATTGTCTCTGGAAGCTCTTCTGGCACCAGAATGCTGCAGTTGTATCCAGCAGTTGGTTTACAGTTGCTGTTCAGTGTATCTGTGTGTAAGGAGTGTGAGGGATGGTTGAGTGGCAGGAAAGGGTGATACAACTACAACCACTGATGCATTTGTTTAATCTAAAATTGTGTCCATAGTCTCATATTTTCTTGCCCTGAGTGGTACAGTCTATATGATGGACCTTGCTGATATAGTATGTAATCAGTTGCCAAGATAGTTGAAAGCTCTGATTTGGACTTTTTCTATCTGGTGCCTTTTGTGGTATTGGACACAGCCAAACACAGCTTCCCTGTCTCTCAAAGTTGCACCTCATCAAGCTCTAGCCCCATGATTTCTTCACTGCCATCTGCAGCCCTGCTCTGGTGCTCCCAGTTGATTTACACTGCAGCCTTGGAGCAATTCATCTGAAAGCTGTGTCAGAGCATGGCTACCTGTACCTCTGGTGTCAGTAATGATTTCAAGACCCCAGAACACAGGAGGAGAAAGTCTTTGTTTTACTAGATAGACAAAGCCTTTTTTTCCCTTGATTTAAAAAATTGTGGTAAAATGCATGCGACATAAAATTGACCATCACATCCATTTTAAAGCGTACTTTTCAGTAGTTAAGTGTGTTAGCTTGTTGTGCAACCAGTCTCCAGAACTCTTTTCATCTCTTAAAATGGAAACTCTACACCCACTAAACAACAACTGGCTTCTCTGCCTGCCTCTAGCAGTCACATTTTAGTTTCTGTCTCTATAAATTTGACTGCTCTATGTGACCCACATAAGTGGAATCATACATTATCATTATTATTATTGTAACTGGCTTAGTTCACTTAATATACAGTCCTCAAGATTCATTTGTACTGTAGCATGTGTCAGAATTTCCTTCCCTTTTAAGGTCAAATCATATTCCATTGCATGCATATACTACATTTTGTATATCCATTCATCTGTTGGTGATCATTTGGGTTGCTATCACCTTTTGGCTATCGTGAATAATGCTGCTGTAAATGTGAGTGTATAGATATCTCTTCAAGACTGTTTCATTTCTTTTTGGCATATAATACTTGACCCAGTAATTGCATGGTAATTGGGTTCTTAACTTTTGGAAGATCTGCTGTACTGCTTTCCATAATGGCCACATCATTTTATAGGCTTAACAGAGCAGAAGTATCCTAGCTTCTCCATATTGTCAACAAATCTTGTTATTTTCTGTGTTTTGGATAGGAGTCATCCTAATGGGTGTTAGGTGGTGATAGAAGCCTTTTTATTGAAATAATGTCTTCTTGGCATTTAAAAATTATTTTCCTGCAACTATTTGTAACAAATATATAAGGTAGATAATAGACATAGTCAAACTCATTATTACTGTTGCTAGTCACCGATCTTTAAAACCTCTACTTTAAATAGTTTCTTTGGAAAATTTCATATCAGGTACCTGCTAGGCAATAACTGGCCAAGAAGTCAGGAGTTTAAATGAACCTAAGTATGGTATTCTGTTTTTCCTCAAGTTAGGGCTTCAGTGAATTGGTGAACTGTGGCAGGCAAATGGATTAGAGGTCAGAGTGTCAGAGTGGAATCATGAAGCTCTAATATCTCTTCAAAATTCAGTTGGTCATATTCGGGGACGTGAGAGCTGTAGTTATATTCTTCCAGGATGTTTCAGAAGGTATAGGTCTTTCTCTGACAATGAGGTTAGAATGAACTTGCCCCAGCCCATGAAAAATATTTCATATGCCGAAATAATTTAAAATGTGCATCAGCAAGGTTGAATGATCACCATCCTGTAAGACAGACATCATTTCTTGTATAAAATTATGTGTCTTTTGAATTTTGAGGATTTTAGATATCTAAAAAGGGGTATAAAAACGCAGAACTGACTTTTCTTTGTTTCAGGACTATTTTAGCATTCAAAAGTGTTTTTAATCTCCAGATCCAGCGTTATTTGTAAAGGGTTTTAGCTATTCCTGGAGCCGTAGATTGGCTGTATTTTAGAGAGATGAGTCAGGAGGAAGGAGGACTGGCTTGCCACAGCTGGCTCTGTAATCAGGCTTATTGTCCCGTTCTAGGCTACAGGGGAGGTTGGTGCAGGTGTGTACAATGTGACTTTACCTGCTTTCACCCCTTCTGGGCATCCCTTCACTGCCTCCAAAAGCTGTGATCTGCCTCCTCCTTTCCAGATACAGAGTTCTACACAGTTTGGCCTCATGCCTGCATGGCTTCCTGACTTCGATCAAGATAGGAAAGCCTTTAAAGTTCACTTGGGGGAATTCTGTGACTTCTGGTAGCTGTGTTCCTGAGCAGAGTTTCTGGGGAAAGCACAGAGTTTAAAAATGTGAATGTAGAGAAACACATCAAATATCAGATAACTCGTAGGCTACCATGAAAACTGATAAACTTCTTTGTCCTTATTTTTCCAAGCTCCAATACAGGTTTTTAAAAGTTGTAGTGTAGCTGATTTATAATGTTACATAAATTTCAGGTGTACATGGTGATTCACAGCTTTTAAAGGTTGTATTCCACATTTTATGTTTCCCTGGTGGCTCAGCTGGTAAAGAATCCACTTGTAGTGAGGGAGACCTGGGTTTGATCCCTGGGTTGGAAAGATCCCCTGGAGAAGGGAATGGCTACCCACTCCAGTATTCTGGCCTGGAGAGTTCCATGGACCATATAGTCCATGGGGTCACAAAGAGTTGAACACAACTGAGTGAACTCCAGGAGTTGGTGATGGACAGGGAGGCCTGGCGTGCTGCAATTCATGGGGTCGCAAAGAGTTGGACACGACTGAGCGACTGAACTGAACTGAACTGAGTGATTTTCACTTCCATATTTTATAGTTATAAAATACTGGCTATTTTCCCTGTTCTGTACAATATATCCTTGTAGCTTGTTTATTTTATATGTAGTAGTTTGTGCCCCTTAATCTTCAATATAGGTTTGTACCTGCTGCTGCTAAGTAGCTTCAGTTGTGTCTGACTCTGTGCGACCCCATAGATGGCAGCCCACCAGGCTCTGCTGCCCCTGGGATTCTCCAGGCAAGAACACTGGAGTGGGTTGCCATTTCCTTCTCCAGTGCATGAAAGTGAAAAGTGAAAGTGAAGTCGCTCAGTTGTGTCCGACTCTTCGCGACCCCATGGACTGCAGCCCACCAGGCTCCTCCATCCATGGGATTTTCCAGGCAAGAGTACTGGAGTGGGGTGCCATTGCCTTTTCCGATAGGTTTGTAGAAGATCTTTGACTATGGAACATTTCAAACCTATACAACATAGACGGTATAATGGACTTCCAAGTACCTACCATGCAGTTTCAACAAGTGTCACCATCTGCTACTCCTATTTCATTTATACTTCTTCCTCCTTTCTGCCTGCCACTCAGTAATTTTGACAAATGGATAAAGTGGATATCAATAAAAAAAAAACTTTCATTGGGGAATTTCCTGGCGGTCCAGTGGTTAGGACTTGACAGTTTAACTGCTGTGACCCAGGTTCAATCCCTGGTTAGGGAACTAAGATTCCACAAAAACAAGAACAAAAACAAAAAAAACCTTTGATCAATAAAACATTGACTATTGCCATATGGTTTGAGTGTTTTGATCTATATGTTATCTTGGCAGTGTTACCTAAAACCATTGTGAATGTAAACTGTTTCATATATTATCAGTTAAAATAATCAGTTATATAATCAGTTTAAAGTAAATCGATTAACCTCAAAGTAGCATCCAGTCCTCCATTCACTAAATATTTAGTGAGAGCCTACTATGTTTTGAGCAGTTTTCTAGGTTCTGGGAAGATAGTGGTGGAGCAAAACAACCAGAAACTCTTGCGTTAATGGGTCAGTTCAATTTAGTCGCTCAGTCTGGTACAACTCTTCATGATCCCATGGACTGCAGCATGCCAGGCTTCTCTGTCCATCACCAGCTCCTGGAGCTTACTCAAACTCATGTCTGTCGAGTTGGTGATGCCATCTAACCATCTCATCCTCTGTTATCCCCTTCTCCTCTTGCCTTCAGTCTTCCCCAGCATCAGGGTCTTTTCCAGTGAGTCAGTTCTTCGCATCAGGTGGCCAAAGTATTCAGGAGTTTCAGCTTCAACATCAGTCCTTCCAATGAATATTCAAGACTGCTTTCTTTTTGGATGGACTGGTTGGATCTCCTTGTAGTCCAAGTGATGCTCAAGAGTCTTCTCCAACACCATAGTTCAAAAGGATCAATTCTTTACTGCTCAGCTTTCTTTATAGTCCAACTCTCACATCCATACATGACTACTGGAAAAACCATAGCTTGGACCTTTGTTGGTAATGTCTCTGCTTTTTAATATGTTGTCTAGGTTGGTCATAGCTTTTCTTCCAAGAAGCAAGTGTCTTTTAATTTCATGGCTGCTGTCACCATCTGCAGTGATTTGGAGCCCAAGAAAATAAAGTCTTTCTCTATTTCCATTGTTTCCCCATCTACTTGCCATTAAGTGATGAGACTGGATGCCATGCCATGATCTTAGTTTTCTGAAAGTTGAACGTTAAGCCAACTTTTTCACTCTCCTCTTTCACTTTCATCAAGAGGCTCTTTAGTTCTTCACTTTCTGCCATAAGGGTGGTGTCATCTGCATATCTGAGGTCATTGATATTTCTCCCAGTAATCTTGATTCCAGCTTGTGCTTCATCCAGGCCAGGATTTCACATGATGTACTCTGCATATAAGTCAAATAAGCAGGGTGACAAATTATAGCCTTGAGGTAATCCTTTCCCTATTTGGAACCCATCTGTTGTTCCATGTTCATTTCTAACTGTTGCTTCTTGACCTGCATACAGATTTCTCAGGAGGCAGGTCAGATGATCTGGTACTGCCATCTCTTGAAGAATTTTCCACAGTTTGTTGTGCTCCACATAGTCAAAGTCTTTGATGTAGTCAATAAAGCAGAAGTAGATTTCTTTTTTGATGATCCAGAGGATGCTGGCAATTTGATCTCTTGTTCTTCTACCTTTTCTAAATCCAGCTTGAATATCTGAAAGTTCCTGGTTCACATACTGTTGAAGCCTGGCTTGAGAAAATTTTGAGCATTACTTTGCTAGCATGTGAGATGAGTGCAACTGTGTGGTAGATTGAACATTCTTTGACATTACCTTTTTTTGGAATTGGAATGAAAACTGACCTTTTCCAGTCCTGTGGCCACTGCTGAATTTTCCAAATTTGCTGGTATATTGAATGTAGCACTTTCCCAGCATCATCTTTTAGGATTTGAAATAGCTCAACTGGAATTCCATCACCTCCACTAGTTTTGTTCATAGTGATGCTTCCTAAGGCCCACTTGAGGTCACATTCCAGGATGTCTGGCTCTAGGTGAGTGACCACACCATTGTGGTTATCTGGGTCATGAAGATCTTTTTTTTTTTTTTTTTTACAGTTCTTCTGTGTATTCTTGCCACCTCTTCTTAGTATCTTCTGCTTCTGTTAGGTCCATACCATTTCTGTCCTTTATTGTACCATCTTTGCATGAAATGTTCCCCTGGTATCTCTAATTTTCTTGAAGAGATCTCTAGTCTTTCCCATTCTATTATTTTCCTCTATTTCTTTGCATTTATTACTGAGGAAGGCTTTGTTATCTCTCCTTGCTATTCTTTGGAACTCTGCATTCAAGTGGGTATATCTTTCCTTTTCTCTTTTGCCTTTCACTTCTCTTCTTTTCTCAGCTATTTGTAAGGCCTCCTCTGACAACCATTTTGCCTTTTTGCATTTCTTTTTCTTGGGGATGGCCTTGTTCATTGCCTCTTGTACAATGTCACAAACCTCTGTCCATAATTTTTCAGGCACTGTATCAGCTCTAATCCCTTGAATCTATTTGTCACTTCCAGTGTATAATTGTAAGGGATTTGATTTAGGTCATACCTGAATGGTTTGTGATTATGGTTTCAGTGTGTCTGCCCTCTGAGGCCCTCTTGCAACACCTACCGTCTTACTTGGGTTTCTCTTACCTTGAACATGGGGTATCTCTTCACGGCTGCTCCAGCAAAGCACAGCCGCTTCTCCTTACCTTGAACGAGGGGTATCTCCTCACCGCTGCCCCTCCTGACCTTGACGTGGAATAGCTACTCTAGACCCTCCTGAGCCCATGCAGCCACTGCTCCTTGGACGTGGGGCCACCCAAGATTGGTGGGTCATGGTGGAGAGGTCTGACAGAATGTGGTCCACTGGAGAAGGGAATGGCAAACTACTTCAGTATTCTTGCCTTGAGAACCCCTTGAACAGTATGAAAAGGCAAAATGATAGGATACCAAAAGAAGAACTCCCAGGTCAGTAGGTGCCCAATATGCTACTGGAGATCAGTGGAGAAATAACTCCAGAAAGAATGAAGGGATGGAGCCAAAGCAAAAACAATACCCAGCTGTGGATGTGACTGGTGAGAGAAGCAAGGTCCAATGCTGTAAAGAGCAATATTGCACAGGAACCTGGAATGTCAGGTCCATGAATCAAGGCAAATTGGAAGTGGTCAAACAAGAGATGGCAAGGGTGAACGTAGACATTCTAGGAATCAGTGAATGAAAATGGACTGGAACGGGTGAATTTAACTCAGATGACCATTATATCTACTACTGTGGACAGGAATCCCTTAGAAGAAATGGAGTAGCCATCATGGTCAACAGAGTAGTCCGAAATGCAGTACTTGGATGCAATCTCAAAAATGACAGAATGATCTCTGTTCATTTCCAAGGCAAACCATTCAATATCACAGTGATCCAAGTCTATGCCCCAACCAGGAATGCTGAAGAAACTGAAGTTGAATGGTTTTATGAAGACCTACAAGACCTTTTAGAACTAACACCCAAAAGAGATGTCCTTTTCATTATAGGGGACTGGAATGCAAAAGTAGGAAGTCAAGAAACACCTGGAGTAACAGGCAAATTTGGCCTTGGAATACAGAATGAAGCAGGGCAAAGACTAATAGAGTTTAGCCAGGAGAACACACTGGTCATAGCAAACACCCTCTTCCAACAACACAAGAGAAGACTCTACACATGGACATCACCAGATGGTCAACACTGAAATCAGACTGATTATATTCTTTGCAGCCAAAGATGGAGAAATTCTATACAGTCAACAAAAACAAGACCAGGAGCTGACTGTGGCTCAGATCATGAACTCCTTATTACCAAATTCAGACTGAAATTGAAGAAAGTAGGGAAAACCGCTAGACCATTCAGGTATGACCTAAATCAAATCCCTTATGATTATGCAGTGGAAGTGAGAAATAGATTTAAGGGCCTAGATCTGATAGATAGAGTGCCTGATGAACTATGGAATGAGGTTTGTGACATTGTACAGGGGACAGGGATCAAGACCATCTCCATGGAAAAGAAATGCAAAAAGCAAAATGGCTGTCTGGGGAGGCATTACAAATAGCTGTGAAAAAGAAGAGAGGTGAAAAGCAAAGGAGAAAAGGAAAGATAAAAGCATCTGAATGCAGAGTTCCAAAGAATAGCAAGAACAGATAAGAAAGCCTTCTTTAGCGATCAATGCAAAAAAAATAGAGGAAAACAACAGCATGGGAAAGACTAGAGATCTCTTCAAAAAATTAGAGATACCAAGGGAATATTTCATGCAAAGATGGGCTCGATAAAGGACAGAAATGGTATGGACCTCACAGAAGCAGAAGATATTAAGAAGAGGTGGCAAGAATAAACAGAAGTACTGTACAAAAAAGATCTTCACAACCCAGATAATCACAGTGGTGTGGTCACTCATCTAGAGCCAGACATCCTGGAAAGTGAAGTCAAGTGGGCCTTAGAAAGCATCAATACGAACAAAGCTAGTGGAGGTGATGGAATTCCAGTTGAGCTACTTCAAATCCTGAAAGATGATGCTGTGAAAGTGCTGCACTCAATACGCCAGCAAATTTGGAAAACTCAGCAGTGGCCACAGGATTGGCAAAGGTCAGTTTTCATTCCAATCCCAAAGAAAGGCAATGCCAAAGAATGCTCAAACTGCCGCACAATTGCACTCATCTCACACGCTAGTAAAGTAATGCCAAGAATTCTCCAAGCCAGGCTTCAGCAATATGTGAACCATGAACTTCCAGATGTTCAAGCTGGTTTTAGAAAAGGCAGAGTAACCAGAGATCAAATTGCCAACATCTGCTGGATCATGGAAAAAGCAAGAGAGTTCCAGAAAAACATCTATTTCTGCTTTATTGACTATGCCAAAGCCTTTGACTGTGTGGATCACAATAAACTGTGGAAAATTCTGAAAGGGATGGGAATACCAGACCACCTGACCTACCTCTTGAGAAACCTGTATACCGGTCAGGAAGCAACAGTTCGAACTGGACGTGGAACAACAGACTGGTTCCAAATAGGAAAAGGAGTACATCAAGGCTGTATATTGTCACCCTGCTTATTTAACTTATATGCAGGATACATCATGAGAAATGCTGGGCTGCAAGAAGCACAAGCTGGAATCAAGATTGCTGGGAGAAAGATCCATAACCTCAGATATGCAGATGACATCACCCTTATGGCAGAAAGTGAAGAGGAACTAAAAAGGCTCTTGATGAAAATGAAAGAGGAGATTGAAAATGTTGGCTTAAAGCTCAACATTCAGATAACGAAGATCATGGCATCTGGTCCCATCACTTCATGGGAAATAGATGGGGAAACAGTAGAAACAGTGTCAGACTTTATTTTTGGGGGCTCCAAAATCACTGCAGTGGTTGACTCTAGCCATGAAATTAAAAGACGCTTACTCCTTGGAAGAAAAGTTATGACCAACCTAGGTAGCATATTCAAAAGCAGAGACATTACTTTGCCAACAAAGGTCCATCTAGTCAAGGCTATGGTTTTTCCTGTGGTCATGTATCGATGTGAGTTGGACTGTGAAGAAAGCTGAGCACTGAAGAATTGATGCTTTTGAACTGTGGTGTTGGAGAAGACTCTTGCGAGTCCCTTGGACTGCAAGGAGATCCAACCAGTCCATTCTGAACAAGATCCACCCTGGGTTTTCTTTGGAAGGAATGATGCTAAAGCTGAAACTCCAGTACTTTGGCCACCTCATGCGAAGAGTTGATTCATTGGAAAAGACTCTGATGCTGGGAGGGATCGGGGGCAGGAGGAGAAGGGGATGACAGAGGATGAGATGGCTTGATGGCATCACTGACTCGATGGACATTAGTCTGAGTGAACTCTGGAGTTTGGTGATGGACAGCGCGGCCTAGCATGCTGCGATTCATGGGGTTACAAAGATTCAGACATGACTGAGCGGCTGAACTGAACTGAAATGAATGGTCTAGTGGTTTTCTTCACTGTCTTCAATTTCAGTGTGAATTTGGCAATAAGAAGTTCATGATCTTAGCCACAGTCAACTCCTGGTCTTGTTTTTGCTGACTGTATAGAGCTTCTCCATCTTTGGCTGCAAAGAATATAATCAATCTGCAGAAAGTATAATCAATCAGGTGATCAAATATGATCAGTCATCATGTGGTGATGTCCATGTGTAGACTCTTCTCTTGTGTTGTTGGAAGAGGATGTTTGCTATGGCCAGTGCATTCTCTCGGAAAAACTCTGTTAGCCTTTGACATGCTTCGTTTTGTACTCCAAGGTCAAATTTGCCTGTTACTCCAGGTATCTCTTGACTTCCTACTTTTGCATTCCAGTCCCCTATAATGAAAAGGACATCTTTTTTGGGTGTTAGTTCTAAAAGGTCTTGTAGGTCTTCATAGAACCATTCAACTTCAGCTTCTTCAGCATTACTGGTCTGGGCATAGACTTGGAATACTGTAATATTGAATGATTTGCCTTGGAAATGAACAAAGGTCATTCTGTTGCTTTTGAGATTGCATCGACGTACTGCATTTTGGACTCTTTTGTTGACTATTATGGCTACTGCATTTCTTCTAAGGGATTCTTGCCAACAGTGGTAGATGTATTGATCATCTGAGTTAAATTCACTCATTCCAGTCCTTTTTAGTTCACTGATTCCTAAAGTGTTGATGCTCACTCTTTCTATCTCCTATTGATCACTTCCAGTTTGCCTTGATTTGTGGACCTATCATTCCAGGTTCCTATGCAGTATTGCTCTTTATAGCATTGGACTTTACTTCCATCACCCATCACATCCACAACTGGGTGTTGTTTTCGCTTTGACTCCATCTCTTCATTCTTTCTGGAGTTATTTCTCCACTCTTCTCTAGTAGCATATTGGGCACCTACTGACTTGGGGAGTTTATCTTTCAGTGTCCTATCTTGCCTTTTCATTACTGTTCATAGTGTTCTCAAAGCAGGAATACTGAAGTGGTTTGTCATTCCTTTCTCCAGTGGACCACGTTTTGTCAGAACTCTCCACCTTGACCCATCCATCTTGGATGGCCCTGCAGGGCATGGCTCATAGTTTCACTGAGTTAGACAAGGCTGTGGTCCATGTGATCAGTTTGGTTAGTTTTCCATGAATGTGGTTTTCATTCTGTCTACCCTCTGATTGATAAGGATAAGAGATTGTTCTGATGGGCAGGGCAATGATCAGTAAATCTTTAATCCAATTTTCTGTTGATGGGTGGGGCTGTGTTCCCTACCTGTTGTTTGACCTGAGGCCAAACTATGTTGGAGTTAATGAAGATAATGGTGAAAGAGAAGTTAGTGACTCAGCCTGTCAGATTCTTTGTGACCCCATGGACTTTAGCCTGCCTGGCTCCTTCATCTGGCCTCCTTCAGAAGGTCCCATGCACGCGCTGCTGCACCCAGCGCCCCCCACCCTGCAGCAGGCTGCCCTTGACCCACACCTCTGCCAGAGACTCCTGGACACTCACGGGCAAGTCTGGGTCAATCTCTTGTGGGGTCATTGCTCCTTTCTTCTGGGTCCTGGTGTGCAGAAGGCTCTGTTTGTGCCCTTCAAGCATCTGTTTCTCCAGTCCTGAGTAAGTTCTGCCGGCTCTGTGGTGGGGCTAATGGCAACCTCCTCCAAGAGGGCGTATACCATACCCGAGTCTGTTGCACCCAGAGCCCTGCCCCTGCGGCAGGCCACTGCTGACCCGTACCTTCACCGGAGACACTCAAACACAGGTTTGGCTCAGTCTCTGGGGTCTCTGGGTCCTGGTGTGTACAAGGTTGGTTTGAGCCCTCTGAGTGTCTCTGGAGGGTAAGGGGTTTGATTCTAAACATGGTTTTGCCCCTTCTACCATCTTTCTGGGGCCTCTCCTTTGCCCTGGGATGTGGGGTATCTTTTTGTGGTGGGATCCAACATTCTCCAGTCGATGGTTGTTCAGCAGCGAGTTGTAGTTCTGGAGTTCTCACAGGAGAAGATGAGTTCACATCCTTCTGCTCCACCATCTTATTTGGTTCTGTTTAAACCCATTAATGGGGTCTTATATCCAAATGAGTGTGTGTGTATTTGAAGCTATGGTATTAAATAGGGGTATAGGCTGGGTCTGCAGGGAGGAAGCTCTCTGAATGTGGGGTGAAGAGCTAGTCATGTGAAAACAGAAGGCTGTTACTGTTCTCAGAGGAAATAGCAAGCATGGGGGCCTAGAGGGTAGCAGGGGCCTGGTTTGTTCTAAGAACATCAAGGAGGCCAGGAAGGCAGAGGAGTGGTTAATGTGAGGGTGAATGAGGGAGAAGGAACTGGGAGATGAGGTCTGAGAGAGGTAAGAGGAGGGCTGGCAAATGATTTCGGGATATGGAGAGGACTTACGCCTGCCTGGGGTAGCTGAGCCTGAGAAAGGGGTATGGTTGGCCAATGGAATTAAGATTGAGGCACAAGCACTGATCTGATCAGAACAAATGGGACCAAAGATACTTTATAGCTTTAACGTAAACTGGTTTTCCTGGAGTAATTTGGACAGTACCAAGATGTTGTTCCCCAAATCTAAAAGGAATGCTGATATCATGGGCACCTTTATTTTTCAACCAGATTATATTTCAACCTTCATTTATTCAAGTCCTCCTGTCCAACTGGATTGCTTTATGTACCTTCCCTTGTTTGAAAGCTCTACCTAATAGAATTTGCAAAGAACCATTTCCTTAGAAAAATATAATTCCCAGCCCTGTTAGTTCAGTTTTTAGTTCAGTCGCTCATTCATGTCTGACTCTTTGTGACCCCATGAACCGTAGCACACCAGGCCTCCCTGTCCATCACCAACTCCCAGAGTTTACTCAAACTCATGTCCATTGAGTCGGTGATGCCATCCAAAAATCTCATCCTCTGTCATCCCCTTCTCCTCCTGCCCCCGATCCCTCCCAGCACCAGAGTCTTTTCCAATGAGTCAACTCTTTGCACGAGGTGGTGAAAGTATTGGAGTTTCAGCTTCAACATCAGTCCTTCCAATGAACACCCAGGCCTGATCTCCTCTAGGATGGACTGGTTGGATCTCCTTGCAGTCCAAGGGACTCTCAAGAGTCTTCCCCAATACCACAGTTCAAAAGCATCTATCCTTCAGTGCTCAGCTTTCTTTATAGTCCGACTCTCACATCCATACACGACTACTGGAAAAACCATAGCCTTGATGAGATGGACCTTTGTTGGCAAAGTAATGTTTCTGCTTATTAACATGCTGTCTAGGTTGGTCATAACTTTTCTTCCAAAGAGCAAATGTCTTTTTATTTCATGCTGCAGTCACCATCTGCAGTGATTTTGGAGCCCCCAAAATAAAGTCAGCCACTGTTTCCCCTGTTTCTCCATCTATTTGCCATGAAGTGATGGGACTGGACGCCATGATCTTAGTTTTCTGAATGTTGAGCTTTAAGCAAACTTTTTCACTCTCCTCTTTCACTTTCATCAAGAGGCTCTTTAGTTCCTCGCTTTCATAAGGGTGGTGTCATCTGCATATCTGAGGTTATTGATATTTCTCCTGGTAATCTTGATTCCAGCTTGTGCTTCATCCAGCCTAGCGTTTCTCATGATGTACTCTGCATATAAGTTAAATAAGCAGGGTGACAGTATACAGCCTTGACATACTCCTGTTCCTATTTGGAACCAGTCTGTTGTTCCATGCCCAGTTCTAACTGTTGCTTCCTGACCTGCATACAGGTTTCTTAAGAGGCAAGTCAAGTGGTCTGGTATTCCCATCTCTTTCAGAATTTTCCACAGTTTCTTGTGATCCACACAGTCAAAGGCTTTGGCATAGTCAATGAAGCAGAAATAGATGTTTTTCTGGAACTCTCTTGCTTTTTCCATGATCCAGCAGATGTTGGCAATTTGATCTCTAGTTACTCTGCCTTTTCTGTGGGATCGCAAAGAGTTGGACATGACTGAGCAACCTAGTGCACTTACACAGAGTGGCTAATACCACATTGTAAAGCAACTGCATGCCAATAAAATTAATTAAAAATATACACTCTACTGTAAAAAAGAAAAGAACTCTATTGCCCTGCCGCTACTGGTTGGCCAATGTCACTTGCTTCATCCAACACAGTTTGAAATTAAGGTATTTCACTTTAGCAGAACCTTTATCAAAAACTTCACTTTACTCAACCACTCTCTTTTTTTCTCTGCAAATAGCTGCAGAAGGCACTGCTTTTTCAGCCTGTGTGCCAGACGATGACATGGAGCAGAGCTTCCTCCAGTTGCCCCTGGACACATAGCATGAGCAGAGAATAAACCTTCGTAGCTCTGAGATGCTCAGATCTTGGGTGCATTTATTGCCACAGCAGGTGGCACTGGTGGTAAATAATCTGCTTGCCAATGCAGAAGAAGAGACCTGAGTTCAAGTCCTGAGTCGGGAAGATCCCCTGGAGTAGTAATGGCACCCCACTTCAGTAGTCTTGCCTGGAAAATTCCACAGGCAGAGGAGTCTGGCAGGCTACTGTCCATGGGGCTGAAAGTAGTTGGACATGACTAAGCACACACACACACACACACACACACACACACACACACATGCTCTTATTTATCCCAATGGGTACAGTTATTATGCTAAAATTTTTTATCTAGTTTTCTTTTTATGTCAGTCATCTCCACTCCCACCTAAGAAAGAGTAAGGAGGTAAGGCAAGAAGGGAATGATAGGAAAAGCAAAGCCTGTTCTGCCACATTAAGACTGTAATGTCACCAGATGCCTATTTTACATCTAATTTCCAAAATATACTTGACATTTTATTTTAGCATTTCCAGTCATACAGAAGCAAAATGTTAAGTAAGGTGATTATGGTCGCCTGAAATGTCCCCTAAATGAATCTATTTATGTCTAATTTACTATTGAGAGTACCTATCTGTCCAGGATCAATGACAAAATAATGTCTTTAATAAAAAAAAAATTAGCACATTTCTTAATTGTGCTTTTACTTATGTATTTAGCACTTCAGTTAATGATATATTTGATTGAGAGACTTTGTCTTTAATATAGCCATTAGTATATAAGGTAATGGGGTTATTAGTAAGTAAAAGTTGTATTTCACAAATGAATGAGAACTTTCCAAGTTGTACAATTTCATACCGGGAAGTTTGGTTTACCAGAATTTGTGTATCCAGCTTCAGGGTTCAGGCAGTTTGGAGCTTGGCCATCTCTGCCACTACTCTGTGGCTTCTTCAGGGTTTGTTAGCCGTAGGCAGTGAAGTCTGGGCATGGGATTATGGTGGGGCTTCAAAACATCTGTCAACAATGCAGAAGACCCAGGTTTGATCCCTGGGTTGGGAAGATCCCTGGAGAAGGAAATGGCAGCCCAGTTCAGTTCTGTTCAGTCGCTCAGTCGTGTCCAACTCTTTGCGACCCCATGAATCGCAGCACGCCAGGCTTCCCTGTCCATCACCAACTCCCGGAGTTCACTCAGATTCATGTCCATCGAGTCGGTGATGCCATCCAGCCATGTCATCCTCTGTCGTCCCCTTCTCCTCCTGCCCCCAACCCCTCCCAGCATCAGAGTCTTTTCCAATGAGTCAACTCTTCGCATGAGGTGGCCAAAGTACTGGAGTTTCAGCTTTAGCATCATTCCTTCCAAAGAACACCCAGGGTGGATCTCGTTCAGAATGGACTGGTTGGATCTCCATGCAGTCCAAGGGACTCTCAAGAGTCTTCTCCAACACCACAGTTCAAAAGCATCAATTCTTCGGTGCTCAGCCTTCTTCACAGTCCAACTCTCACATCCATACATGAGCAGAGGAAAAACCATAGCCTTGACTAGACGGACCTTAGTCAGCAAAGTAATGTCTCTGCTTAAGTACTATTGCCTGGAAAATTCCATGGATGGAGTAGCTTGGTAGGCTACAGTCCATGGGGTCGCAAAGAGTTGGACATGACTGAGCAACTCCAATTTCCACTTTCACATTTTGTAGCCCTCTTCAAAACTCACTGCACAAATATTTCTCAAACATCCATACAACTTATAAATTGTCAGTCTCTTTCCCCAGCCCTCATCTCTGCCTATGGTTAACTCCAAAATTTAGGTGAGGCACAGAATCCCTTCACACCAAAGAAGATTTAAATGTCAATAGTAAAAGAAGAAAAGAAGAGAAGCGAAAAGCAAAGGAAAGAAAAGATATAAGGAAAAGAAAAGGAAAGATATAAGCATCTGAATGCAGAGTTCCAAAGAATAGCAAGGAGAGATAACAAAGCCTTCCTCAGTGATCAGTGCAAAAAATAGAGGAAAACAATAGAATGGGGAAGACTAGAGATCTCTTCAAGAAAATTAGAGATACCAGGGGAACATTTCATTGCAAAGACGGACTCAATAAAACAGAAATGGTATGGACCTACAGAAGCAGAAGATATTAAAAAGAGGTGGCAAGAATACACAGAAGAACTGTATAAAAAAGATCTTCACGACCTAGATAATCACGATGGTGTGATCAGTCACCTAGAGCAAGACATCCTGGAATCTGAAGTCAAGTGGGCCTTAGGAACCATCATTACAAACAAAGCTAGTGGAGGTGATGGAATTCCAGTTGAGTTATTTCAAATCCTCAAAGTAGATGCTGTGAAAGTGCTACACTCAATATGCCAGCAAATTTGGAAAACTCAGCAGTGGCCACAGGACTGGAAAAGGTCAGTTTTCATTCCAATCCCAAAGAAAGGCAATGCCAAAGAATGCTCAAACTACCACACAATTGCACTCATCTCACACTCTAGCAAAGTAATGCTCAAAATTCTCCAAGCCAGGCTTCAGCAATACATGAACCATGAACTTCCTTCCAGCTGTTCGAGCTGGTTTTAGAAAATGCAGAGAAACCAGAGATCAAATTGCCAATGTCCGATGGATCATCAAAAAAGCAAGAGAGTTCCAGAAAAACATCTATTTCTGCTTTATTGACTATGCCAAAGCCTTTGACTGTGTGGATCACAATAAACTGGAAAATTCTGAAAGGGATGGGAATAACCACCTGACCTGCCTCTTGAGAAACCTATATGCAGCTCAGGAAGCAACAGTTAGAACTGGACATGGAACAACAGACTGGTTCCAAATAGGAAAAGGAGTACATCAAGGCTGTATATTGTCACCCTGCTTATTTAACTTATATGCAGAGTACATCATGAGAAACGTTGGGCTGGAGGAAGCACAAGCTGGAATCAAGAGTGCTGGGAGAAATATCAATAACCTCAGATATGCAGATGACACCACCCTTATGGCAGAAAGTGGAGAGGAACTAAAAAGCCTCTTGATGCAAGCGAAAGTGGAGAGCGAAAAAGTTGGCTTAAAGCTCAACATTCAGAAAATTAAGATCATGGCGTCCGGTCCCATCACCTCATGGCAGATAGATGTAGAAACAGTGGAAACAGTGGCTCACTTAATTTTTTTGGGCTCCAAAATCACTGCAGATGGTGATTGCAGCCATGAAGTTAAAAGGCACTTACTCCTTGGAAGGAAAGTTATGACCAACCTAAACAGCATATTAAAAAGCAGAGACATTACTTTGCCAACAAAGGTCCATCTAGTCAAGGCTATTGTTTTTCCAGTACTCATGTATGGATGTGAGAGTTGAACTATAAAGAAAGCTGAGCACCAAAATTGATGGTTTTCAAGTGGTGTTGGAGAAGACTCTTGAGAGTCCCTTGGACTGCAAGGAGATCCAACCAGTCCATTCTAAAGGAGATCAGTCCTGAGTGTTCATTGGAAGGACTGATGTTGAAGCTGAAACTCTAATACTTTGCCACCTGATGTGAAGAGCTGACTCACTGGAAAAGACTCTGATGCTGGGAAAGACTGAAGGCAGGAGGAGAAGGAGATGACAGAGGATGAGATGATTGGATCTCATCCATCCATTGATGGCATCACCAACTCAATGGACATGAGTTTGGATAAACTCTGGGAGTTGGTGATGGACAGGGAGGCCTGGTGTGCTGTGATTCATGGGGTCTCAAAGAGTCAGACACGACTGAGTGAGTGAACTGAACTGAACTGAACTGAACTGAGGAGCCTTGAAGAAGCTAAGAATTGGTTTGGGGAGTAGATGTGCTGACAGTTTGCTATAGAACTAGCAGAGTAATGCATGCATTCATACTAAGTTGCTTCAGTCATGCCCAACCCTTTGCTATCCTATGAACTGTAGCCCACCAGGCTCCTCTGTCCGTGGGATTCTCTAGGCAAGAATACTGGAGTGGGTTTCCATGCCCTCCACCAGGGTACCTTCCTGACCCAGGGAGCAAACCTGCGTCTCCTGTATTGCAGGTGGATTCTTAACTGCTGATCCGCCATGGAAGCCCAGCAGCATAATAGTTTGATGGAATATACCTAGTATGTTTATTAATACCATTCCGTCTCTAACATCCAGGATAGTACTTGGCACATAGAAGCTACTCAGTGAGTCTTTGCTGAGGGAAAGCATGATCGCTCTTTTTGAGCTCAGAACCAAGACTTCCAGGTGATGCTTGGCCTTCTGATTCTCTCCTCAGTAAAGAGATGGGCTTCCCAGGTGGCATTAGTGGTAAAGAACCTGCCTGCCAATGCAGGAGATGTAAGAGATGCTGGTTTGATCCCTGGGTCTGGAAGATCCCTTGGAGGAGGAAATGGCAACCCACTCTAGTATTCTTGACTGGGAAATCCCATGGACAGAGGGGCCTGGTGGACTACAGTCCATAGGGTCGCAAAGAGCTGGACATGATTGAAGTGACTTAGCACACCAGAAAGATGTATTTTTCGTATTTCTGTCAATATAAACTCTTAACATTACAAGGTGTCTCTGGGAAATAATTAAGTGTGCTTTTAAAACAATGACATCAGTACATCCAGAAGAGGTTCGACCTTCAGTTTCCTCACCCTGGGAAGTTCAATGACATTGCCATTGCTCAAAGCACTTAATGAATCCCCCTTCTGCCCCAGCAGGTAATCCCTCTGCAGGGCTGGTGTGTTTATATTACAGGTTTTACCAGGTACTGGCTGCTGTGCCTGGATAACATGAAGTCTGGAGCCTGCAGTGCCCCTTCTGTTCATCTGACTCCTACCCTGAGGCAGTGATGGTTGGTAGACACAATCATTGTTGATGGGCCTAATTTCTCCCAGTGTCTAGTTGATTGTCTAGTGGTAACATATGCAAACAAATGTACTGAGTTTCTCAGGTTCCATAGTATCAACTCTCTCTAAGAAGTGCCTTGTTTGTCCTGTTAGGGTGTATTGGGCACTAAGGAAGCCACTTGAGCACTAGGGGGAAATTGATTCATTTTAACTGAAACTTTTGTAGTTTTTTTTTTTTTAATAAGATTAAAATTTTGTGCTGGCTTTCAGTGACTACATGAGCTAGATAATCATGGTGTAGGGGTAAAAAGCATGGGCCCTGGGGTCAGACTGGCCGGATTCAAATCCCAATTTGCTGGTCATGTGGCCTTGAGCAAGTAACATTTTCTCTGTATCTCAGTTTCATTATCTGGAAATGGGAAGGGTGATAGTGTCTACCTTATAGGGTTTTTTAAAATTTGAAAAGATGCTCAACATCATTCATTATTAGAGAAATGCAAATCAGAACCACAATGAGGTACCATTTCATGCCAGTCAGAATGGCTGCGATCCAAAAGTCTAAAAGCAATAAATGCTGGAGAGGGTGTGGAGAAAAGGGAACCCTCTTACACTGTTGGTGGGAATGCAAACTAGTTCAGCCACTATGGAGAACTGTGTGGAGATTCCTTAGAAAACTGGAACTAGAACTGCCATATGACCCAGCAATCCCACTGCTAGGCATACACACCGAGGAAACCAGAATTGAAAGAGACACGTGTACCCCAATGTTCATCACAGCACTGTTTATAATAGCCAGGATGTGGAAGCAACCTAGATGTCCATCAGCAGATGAATGTATAAGAAAGCTGTGGTACATATACACAATGGAGTATTACTCAACCATTAAAAAGAATACATTTGAATCAGTTCTAATGAGGTGGATGAAACTGGAGCCTATTATACAGAGTGAAGTAAGCCAGAAAGAAAAATACCAATACAGTATACTAATGCATATATATATGGAATTTAGAAAGATGGTAACAATAACCCTGTATGTGAGACAGCAAAAGAGACACAGATGTATAGAACAGTCTCTTGGACTCTGTGGGAGAGGGTGAGGGTGGGATGATTTGGGAGAATGGCATTGAAACATGTATATTATCATATGTGAAGTGAATCACCAGTCCAGGTTCAATGCATGATACAGGGTGCTTGGGGCTGGTGCACTTGGATGACCCAGAGGGATGGTATGGGGTGGGAGGTGGGAGGGGGGTTCAGGATGGGGAGCACATGTACACCCGTGGTGGATTCATGTCAATGTATGGCAAAACCAATACAATATTGTAAAGTAATTAGCCTACAAAAAAAAAAAAAAAGACATGATGACAATACGTGAGAGAGACTTTTGGGGTCTGAACATTTTCTCTTTCTTATTCTATGTCAATGAATTAAACAGATATGTTTGACTTATGAAAGATCAGCAAAATATATATGCTATGTACTTTTCTTGCTATATATATATTTCAACAAAAATTGAAAAAAATAATCTTAACCTTAGTGTCAGGAGATTTCTTCCATAAGATCTTTCTCTTTGCCTCAGTAGAGTTTCTTGCTCTTTGGCAGGTAAATAAATGGAAAACCTCAAGTTATTTAATTGGTAAATTGATCATGTATGGATGTGAGAGTTGGATTGTGAAGAAAGCTGAGCGCTGAAGAATTGTGGTGCTGGAGAAGACTATTGAGAGTCCCTTGGACTGCAGGGAGATCCAACCAGTCCATCCTAAAGGAGATCAGTCCTGGGTGTTTATTGGAAGGACTGATGTTGAAACTGAAACTCCAATGCTTTGGCCACCTCATGCGAAGAGTTGACTCATTGGAAAAGACTCTGATGCTGAGAGGGATTGGAGGCAGGAGGAGAAGGGGACGATAGAGGATGAGATGGCTGGATGGCATCATCAACTCGATGGACATGAGTTTGAGTGAACTCTGGGAGTTGGTGACGGACAGGGAGGCCTGGCGTGCTGCGATTCATGGGGTCGCAAAGAGTCGGACACGACTGAGCAACTGAACTGAACTGATTTACATAAAATGTATTTACATTTTAAGATATATTTTAGGCTTGTTGTCCCAAAAGGATTGACTGCTCTTTGAACTAATCGAAACTTCGGTTCTGCAAAGTTATTTGTATAGGTGTGTTCTAAGCTCAATTTTAAACATTAGGCTTGACGGCAGCTATGCCTGTTGTGAATGAATATTAAAGATCTTGAGGTACTTTGTGAAAAGATATTTTGCTTCAGTGATTTGGACCAAAACTTTAACTGTTGGGCAGAGGAGAAATTGATTCTTTCCTGGGGAGATGGTGTTTGTATGATTATACTGGGGCCAGATAGAGACTAGGTTAAGGCCCCTGGGCCTCTTTGCTCTCCTTCAAGTATCTATCAAATATGATTTAAGGTGCATTGGACCTATAAAAAGGTAGTCAAAAGTTATGTGTTTGTTGGGGAAAAATTGGAGGCAGGATAAATAGGACAGAGAGAATCTTCTAGGACTGAAAATATTTAAGATACTTTTTACATGGAGTTGGTCAACTTTGCTAATTTTAGGAAATGAAGCTGAGATGGATTTCAGAGCACCTGTAGCTTTAGTGCATTTTATTTCTTAGGATAAGTATCTACTAAATAAATTAATACCACTAGCCCATTCAGACAAAAAGAAATGTGAGAACAAAGAATGTAGTGAGAACAAAAATCAGTCTGTAGACAAAACAAGCTGATCAATTAACTCTTCACTCAGCTTTTGGTTCTGTTACAATGATTAAGCCTTAAAATCACATTGCTTAATACATGCTCTTCAAAATGATCTTAATTAAACACAGATGCACATTTTGCAGTTTAGGTTATGTGTCTCCCTTCAATTCCACTGATTATGCCAAAGAAAACAAACCACCTCTAAAAATCCAAACCTTGTACTAAATAGTTTATGTTCTTTAAATGTCTCCTATTCCACGATCTTGCAAGTTAATTATGGAAGAACAATGTATTTAGAGAAGGTCTCTTATGCTCAGTAGTATCATAATTACTTAGAATTACTAATTATTAATGACCTGTATTATAAAGTACTTTTCACAATACTGTTTACCTTTTTAACCCTTTGCTTTACAGTTCTGAAAAATTATGGCTCTCCTGGTAGGTGGGGTAGGTCTTGGATATGTGATAGATTAGAACCTCATGGACTAATAATACCCTTCTGACTGACTGGCACAAATTCACCCAGGAGTATAGTGGTAATATCTCTGGGTTTCTGTAAAGGGGGTAGTTGTACCAATCTACTTTATGAGACTGTTGGGAGAGATAAATTGTTAAAATCAAGCATAATGACAACAATATGTATGAATCAACCCCTTGAGGCACTGGAGTTTAAATGCATCTACAAATCAGGTACATAACTGGTTATCCAGCAATGTAACCAAAGAAAGCAAATGTCTACTTGAATTAAAGATAATGAGAATAACATATACAATAGACAAACATACCAATCAAGTAGGTAGGATTGCTTTCCTGTATTTGGAAAGGTTAGTAGGAAATGTTAAGTATGTAATTGAATGTATTATGGCAGAAATGAGGTATATAATGCTATTATAATTGATTACAAACTATCCATAGGTAGAAATATGTAAAGTCATCCACATGTGGCTTTTCAATCTGTCTCAGAAAGCTTTATGATAATTTATTAAGAGAAAAAGCTCTGGTCATTACTTGTTAATAATGCATTTGAAATGTTTTCCTTAAGTATTTTCCCACTTTATGTCTGTTAAAGTGAATACAGCTGATGAAAATACATCTGAGAAAAATGTGCATGAGGTCTTGCGGGAACAATTAACAGTGACTCCAGGCTTATACGCTAAAGATTTGAAACTGTGGCTCAGTTATGAGAAAAGCCCCAAATTTTATAAATATTTTCTTCCCAATAGATCTTTTAAGTAAACAAAAGAGAATTTGGAAAGAGCTGTGTAGTTCAAATATTCCTTCCTTAACTCCACGTTTGGAAAATGAATACAATATTCCTGTCCTTGTCTTAGGACAAGAATAAGGTCCCAATCTACTTAATGGCTGGCAAATAACTTTTCTATAGAAATAAGAAATCTGCAAAATCCAGAGAAGAGCCTTCCTCAAAAATTGAGGATATCCTGCTACTGACTCTGATGCCCAGCAGTATTATTTCTTAGTGCAAAGTGAAACCATTTACAGAGCAGGTTAGTTCAGTCCATCACAGAGGGTGCTGGCCGGTCATGTTAGAATGATCTTGTGGAGACCTCATGACAACCTTTCCTGTTTTCCATGTGACTGTTGATACTGCAGAGTCACAAAGAGTTGGACAGGACTTAGCACTGAAAAGCAACAACAAATAGATACTATAAGCAAGACGTGTGGGCAAGAAATTGTGCATGAATGAGTAAAATCTAGCAAAAGCAGAGAACAATATTGTTTTGTAGGTTTTAGTGTATTGATCTTACACTAAATCTTACACTTTAAAATTATTCTTAAATATTTTCTATTTTTGTGCTGTTGTAAATGATATTTTAAAAGTTTTAACTTCTGATTATTCTAATAGTATTCAGAAATGCAAATCATTTTATACTCTGATCTTGTATCTTTCAATCTTGCTATATTCACTTATAGTTCAAGTAGCTTTTTGGTAAATTTTGTAGAAATTTCTTAGTAGATAATTAGCCTTGTTATTTGGTAAACAAATACTACTTCCTTTCCAATCTGGATGCCATTTATTTATGTATGCCATTTGTTTTATGTGTGTGTGTGTGTGTGTGTGTGTGTGTGTGTATGTATTTGCCTAAGAGTGCTCTCTGGAACCTTCGCTACAATGCTTAATGGAAATGGATATTCTTTTTTCTAATCTTTACTAGGATTTGAGCTGTAGATTTTAAAAATAGATACCCTTTAGTTGTTGTTCTTGTTTAGTTGCTAAATCACATCCAACTCTTTGTCACCCCATGGACTGCAGCACACTAGGTTTCCCTGTCCTTCACCAATTCCCAGAGTTTGCTCAAATTCATGTCCATTGAGTTGGTGATGCCATCCCACCATCTCATCTTCTGTTGTCCCCTTCTCCTCCTGCTTTCAGTCTTCCCCAGCATCAGGATCTTTACCAATGAGTTGGCTCTTTGCATCAGGTGGCCAAAGTATTGAAGCTTTAGCGTCAGTCCTTCCAATGACTATCAAGGGTTGACTTCCTTTAGGATTGACTGGTTGATCTTGAAGTCTAAGGAATTCTCAAGAGTCTTCTCCAGCGCCACAATTCAAAAGCATCAGTTCTTCAACGTTTAGACTTCTTTATGGTTCAGGTCTCACATCTGTACATGACTACTGGCAAAACCATAGCTTTGACTATATGGACCTTTATTGGCAAAGTGATGTCATTGCATTTTAATATTTTGTCTAGGTTTGTCATAGGTTTTCTTCCAAGGAGCAGGCATCTTTTAATTTCATGGCTACAGTCGCCATCCATATTGATTTTGGAACCCAAGAAAGTAAAATCTGTCACTGTTTTCATTTTTTCCCCATCTATTTTCCATGAAGTGATGGAACCAAATGCCATGATCTTAGTTTTCTGAATGTTGAGTTTTAAGCCAGCTTTTTCACTCTACTTTTCCACCATCATCAAGAGGCTCTTTAGTTCCTCTTTGCTTTCTGCCATTAGGGTGATATCATCTGCGTATTAGATTGAGGAATTTCCCTTCTATTCCCAGTTTGCTGAGAGTTTTTGTTTTTTAATCAGGAATGGATGTTGGATTTTGTCATTGCTTTTTATGCATCTATTGACATGATCATAAACGTTTTTTCTTTTTTAGGTGGTCGATATGGTTAATCATATTAATTAATTTTTGAATGTTAAACCAATTTTGCATCCTTGGGATAAGTCTCACTTGGTAATGATATATTATCCTTTTACTGTATTTCCTAGGAATGTATACATCCATGTTTATGAGGAATATTGGACTGTAGTTTTCTTTTATTGTAGAGTCTTTTTCTGGTTTTGATACCAGGGTAAAATTAGCCTCATGGAATTAACCAGAGAGTATTCCCTATTTAATTTTTTAGAAGAGTTTGTGTAGAATTAGTATTGTTTCTTCATTAACTGTTTGGTAGTAGCATTCTTCAGTGAAGCTGTGTGGGCCAGGAGTGGTTTTTTTAAGTGAAAAAAAAATTTTTTTTTTTGCTATGAATTTAGTTTCTTCAATTGATTAAGGGCTGCTTAAGATACCTTCTTTTACTGGAGTAAGCTCTTAAAGTTTAAAACTTCCAAGCAACTTGCCCATTTAATCTAAGTTTGTAAAAATTTTTGGCCTACAGTTACTCATGTTACTCCTTTATTTTCCTTTTAATATATGCAGAATTTATAGTAATATCCTCTCTCTCATTCTTGATATCAGTAATTTTTTTTCCTGATCAGTTTGGCTAGAGGTTTACCAATTTTATTGATATTCTCAAATAATAAAGTTTTTGGCTTCATAGATTTTCTCTTTGTTGTTCTGTTTTGATTTCATTGATTCTATCTTTACCTTTGCTGTTTCTTTTTTTTTTCTGGTCAGTTTGTGTTTAATTTTTTCCCAGTTTCTATGATAGGAGTTGGGGTCATTGATTTGAAAATATTTTTCCTAACATAGGCATTTTGACTCCTCAAAATTTTGCTTTAGCCATAACCCATGAATGTTAATATATTGTATTTCCATTGTCACTTAACTTTAAATGACATCTTGATTTTTTTTTGAGCTATGGTTTATGTAGAAGTTTGTCATTAACTTTCCAAATATGTGGAGATTTCCCATACATATTCTCTTATTTATTTTTAATTGATTTCTACTATGGTCAGAGAAAATCCTTTGTAAGATTTAAAAGCTTTTAAATGTATTGAGACTTGCGTTATGGCCTAGAAAGTAGTCTATCTTGGTACATGCTCTGTGTGTCCTAGAAAAGTACGTAAGGGGAGAGTAAAATCTCTAACCAAAATTGTAGGTTTACCTATTTCTTCTTGCAGTTTTATCAGTTTTTCCTTCGTGCATTTTGAAGATTCATTATTTGGTGCTTAAACCTTTGGGGTTTTCTGTAATGAATTGACCTTTTTATTATTATGAAATGACCCTCTTATTCCTGATAACAGTATTTGCTTTGAAATTTACTTTAATAATAATATCACAGCAATTTCAGCTTTCTTTTGATTAGTGTTAGTGAAGTCTGTTTTTATTTATCATTTTATTTCTAACCAATTGGTGTCTATATTTAAAGTACATTTCTTGTAGACAGCATACAGTTGGGTCTTGTTTATTTTTTAATGCAATCTGACAATCTCTGCCTTTTAATTGCAGTGTTTAAACTGCTTACATATAATATGATTGTTGAATTGGTTGGTTTTTATTTTATTTTTTATTTTTTAAATTTTAATTGGAGGCTAATTCAGAGAAGGCAATGGCAACCCACTCTAGTACTCTTGCCTGGAGGACGGAGGAGCCTGGTAGGCTGCAGTCCATGGGTCGCTGTGAGTTGGACACAACTGAGTGACTTCACTTTCACTTTTCACTTTCATGCATTGGAGAAGGAAATGGCAACCCACTCCAGTGTTCTTGCCTGGAGAATCCCAGAGATGGGGGAGCCTGGTAGGCTGCTGTCTATGGGGTCGCATAGAGTTGTACACGACTGAAGCAACTTAGCAGCAGCAGCAGCAGGAGGCTAATTACTTTACAATATTGTGGTGGTTTTTTGCCATACCTTCACTTGAATCAGCCATGGGTGTACATGTATTCCCCATCCTGACCCTCCCTCCTACATCCCTCTCCATCCCATCCCTCAGGGTCATCCCAGTGCACCAGCCCTGAGCACCCTGCCTCATGGCATCAAACCTGGACTGGTGATCTATTTCACATATGATGTTTAATGCTATTCTCTCAAATCATCTCACCCTCTCCTTCTCTCATAGAGTCCAAAAGTCTGTTCTTTACATCTGTGTCTCTTTTGCTGTCTCTCATATAGGGTCATCATTACCATCTTTCTAAATTCCATATATATGCATTAATATACTATATTGGTGTTTTTCTTTCTGACTTACTTTGCTCTGTATAATAGGCTCCAGTTTCATCCATCTCATTAGAACTGATTAAAATGCATTCTTTTTAATAGATGAGTAATATTCCATGCTGTATATGTACCAGAGCTTTCTTATCCATTCGTCTGCCAATGGATACCTAGGTTGCTTCCATGTCCTGGCTATTGTAAACAGTGCTGTGATGAACATTGGGGTACATGTTGTCTCTTTCAATTCTAGTTTCCTCAGTGTGTATGCCCAGCAGTGGGATTGCTGGGTCATATGGCAGTTCTATTTCCAATTTTTTAAGGAATCTCCACAGTGTTCTCCATCGTGGCTATACTAGTTTGCATTCCCTTAGTTGGGTTTTAAATCTATTATCTTGTTATTTGTTTTGTATTTGTCCCTCTATTTTTTTCTGCCCCTTTTTGTGTGTGTGTGTTTTTTTAATGATTCCATTTAAAAAAGTCTCATATCTGCTTATTATGCATAGTGTGTGTGTGTGTGTGTGTGTGTGTGTGGTTGCAGTGAGGTTAAGAGTTTAATATGTCAAAGGCTAATTTCAAATAATATCATTGCACTTCATGTATAGTAAAAGATCCCTTAATAGTATGCTTCCATTGTCTTCCTCCCAGGCTTTGTGCTATTTGTTATTTTGAATCTTCACCTGGTGGCTCAGTGGTAAAGAATCTACCTGCCAATGAAGGAGATGCGAATTTGATCTCTGGGTCAGGAAGATTCCCTGGAGAAGGAAATGACAATCTACTCTAGTATTCTTGCCTAGAAAGTTCCTTGGACAGAGAAGCCTGGCGGGCTACAGTCCATGGGGTTGCAAAGAGTTGGATATGACTGAGTAGCAGCAGTAATCTATATGTATAAACGCCACAGTACATGGTTATTGCATTTTTCCTAAACTGTCAACTGTCTTTTAAAGAAATAAAAAACAGTGTCTTATATTTACCAATATAATTGTCATTTCTGTTGTTCTTCATTTCTTTGTTTAGCTCAAGATTTCTATATGGTGTCATTTTTCTTGTGTAGGTCTCCTGGAAATGAATTTTTCCATGTTTTTATTTTTGAAAAGAATTATTTTGAGATTACTTTTAAAATATATTTTCACTGGGTATAGAATTCTAGGTTGACAGTTAATTTCCTTCATTACTTTGAAGCTATTCCTTCACTGTTTGGTTTTACACTGTTTTCAATAAGAAATCTGATGTCATTCTTATATTTGTTCCTCTATTCAATATGTCTTTTTTCTCTGGATGATTTAAGATTTTGTCTTCATCATCAGTTTTAAGCAATTTAATTTTTAATGTGCCATGTCAAACTTTTCATTTTTTAAAAAATGCTTGGTATTCATTGATATGATTGCAACTGTGGGCTTCCAGTTTTCTCAAACTGAAAAAAAAAAAAATGAAGTTGAAAGCCTTCTCACTAAAATGCAGAACAAGACTAGGATGCTCAATCTCACCACTTCTATTCAGGATAGTATTGGAAGTCCTAGTTACGGCAAACAGACAAGGAAAAAAAATCTATCCAAATTGGGAGGGCAGAGCTGAGATTGTCGTTATAAACAGATGATATATACTATATATGGAAAATCATAAAGACTCCACACAAAAAAGTACTAGAACTGATAAAGAAATTCAGCAAGGTGTGCAGGATACAAGATTAACACACAAATCTGTTGCATTTATTAACAATAGCCATGAAATATCAGAAAGGGCAAGTTTAAAAAAATCCCCTTTAAAATCACATCCAAAAAAAAAAATACTTAGGAATAAACCTGACCATGGATGTGAATGACATATGTTCTAGGAACTATGAAATATTGATAAAGGAAATTGAAGATGATTCAAATAAGTGGAAAGATATACTATGCTCTTTGATTGGAAGAATTAATATTTTTAAATGGCTATACTACTAAAAGCAATCTACAGATTTAATGGAATCCCAGTCAAATTACCCATGACATTTTTCATGGAACTAGAACAAATAATCTTAACATTTATGTAGAACCATCAAAGGATCAGAATTACCAAAGCAGTCCTGAGGAAAAGAACAAACTAGGAAACGTAATACGCCCAGACTTCAGACTATACTACAAAGTTCCAGTTGTCAAAATGGTATAGTAATAGCATAAATAGACATATAGGTCATGGAGAGATGTATAGAATAGAGAACCCAGAAATAAACCCACACACCTACAGTCAATTAATCTTCACTGAAGGAGGTAAGTGTATACAATGGAGAAAAAACAGTCTCTTCAGCAAGTGGTGTTGGGAAGGCTGGACAGCTGCATGTAAATCAATGAAGTGAGAACACTCCCTCACACCCTACACAAAATAAACTCAAAATGACTTAAAGGCTTAAATATAAGGAAGAAGATCAATATGAGAGATGGGAGAAGCCCTTCTTTAAAAGAAGCCTGTAAGCTGATCCTGGGGAGAAAGGAGAAAATCCTGGAATTGCTGAGTGAGTGAACCTGGAAGACCAGGTATTCATGAATGCTGTGTCCTCACTCGTCTGTCACTGAGGTTTCATTGAGGTGGAATTTTCTTATTGACTCTTGAGCTTCTGTTAGTAGGTTCTACCATCTAGATTGGAGAGTGTTTTGTTTGATTTCTCCCAAGTATTTGCTTGATAGGAATGAAAACTATCCATACTACAAAACTTTGGGTGAGCTTCTCACTTCCATTTAATTTTCCTCTGTGTCTACATCTCATAAGGCTCCAGGATGTGCATAAGCCAAAATCTAGGGAAAGGGAGTGGGCCTGGATACTTGGCAGGGTAGTGATGGGGATGTTGTACGTACTAAGAGTATGAAAAGGCAAAACTGAACAACTATAAGATGCTTCAGCTGAGATGATGGTTAAGATATCTTATCATATATTATTATATGCATCTTCTCTTGTTGAAATAAAATTTAGTGATAATTCTTCTAATTTACTTCCAGAGTGGTATTCTCTTAACTTTTTTGTTCAAACATCTGTCAATAAAAATTGAACAGATGTTCTCAGTATACATATTTATTACCTTACATGTTATTTTGAGGAACTAATTGTAAAAATAATATGTGAATTATTAAACACAAAATAAATTTTATAAGAACAAGGTATAAATAATTGGAAGTAGAAATCCTCATATTTGTGTCACGAAGAGTCGGACACGACTGAGCAACTGAACTGAACTGAGGTGGGCACAGCCTATTTTGGAGACAGCAGCCCTGGAGTAAGGGCTCAAGAGAGGCAACCTATCCATCTCACCAGTCATCCAAGAAGGAACCTGTCAAGCCCTGTAACAGGCCTTACAGGTGAAGTCTTCACTTACCATGTAGGATAAAGATTATGGTGCCATCTAAATGCAAGCAGACAATCAGAGAGCATTTCTAGGAAGCTCTCAGTTATAAAGCAAAGCATATTCAAGGTTACCTACTATGTGCCCAGCACTGCACATTGTGCAGTGGCATTAAAAAAAGACAATATTTGTTCAATCCAAACCCAACCCTATGAAATAGGTATAATTATTCTCATTTTGTAAATAAAACAAGTAGCTGCCCAGAGATTCTAATTCTGATATATCTTCTTCTGAAACCTGCCTTTCTGTTCTCCCTGGCTGCTTAAAGACTCTGGCATGTCCATCTCTTCATGGACCAGACTTCTTAGTTATCTTTCAAGGAAAGACCCTGTTCATGGAAACTTAACCAAAATTTTACATGATTTTTAGAATTATTTTTGAGGAAGAACTTGTTGGTTTACAGTAAATTATTATGATATTTATTTATTGTATAAAAGGCACTGCAACAAGGGAAATAATGAAATGGAATTTGAAAATACCAATAGACACTGATATAATATATTCTATTGTATTTTTACTCTGTTCATGTTTTCTTTCCATTCCATTTTTAACTGTGTATGTGTTTGCTGCATACTTTTAATCATAGTTTAAATGTAACATTGTTTTCTGATAATTTTTTTCACAAAACAATTTTGTGTGGTGATATATAGTCCAGTAGCAACATGGAAATGTTTAATGGCTGTGTTATAGTATAACCTATCAAATGTTAGTATTTCATTTAGCATTTCACCAATTTTCAGGCACATTATTTCCAAATTGTTTTATAATACGTGATACTGTAAAGAACATTTTGTGCATTCAATAAACATAAATTTAATATCCTTAGAGTAATAACTAACAATAAAAGCTATCATGTATTGAGTATTTACTATGAAGTGGGCACAGTTCTATGGAGTGGAATTTCAGGTCAAAAGGTGTAAACATTATTATTGTTCCTAACGTGTTACTAAATTTTTGGAGGCAGTGTAAACTGATACTAGAACTTGGAAAAATGCAGGAGTTTACCACTTTCTCCGCTACTCTGCAAGCTTAAAAAATTATTATTGTATTGAAGTAAAGCATTTTGTAACTTTAATGGTTGATGTTAGAATTTCTCATAAGGAATAGACTTTGCTTAGGAAAATACCATGATAAGCCACTTCGGGGTATAGAAAGAAATTCTAAATTCATAGATTGGCAGAAGCCAAGATGACAAACTACCTTGAATTTGAAATAAATGGGAAACGGAGGTGAGGAACAGAGGAAGGAGAAGTGAGAGCAAGAGGAAAGTTGAATATGACTGAGCAGGAGATGGAAGTTCTAATTGGGCAAATGACCGAGTGACTTTTGCAGCTAGAATATCTAAACTTGCATTTTGGTTTGTCTTGTGGCCATACAAATTGCCCCACATCCAAAATTTTCAGTCACATCTTTTCCATATATAGATACCCATTGGAATGATTGGTTTGTGGGAAGTTAAGGAAAGGAATTCAACATTTAGATCAACATAGCGTGAAATTGAATGTGGTGAGGTATTCTCTAATAGAACTAATTCAAAAATTTTAGGATCTTTAACTAGAGGTGACCATCAAGAGAATATAAAATTCCTAATAAATTCTCTGAAGATTTTGAGAGGTTTTGTATCTCCACAGAACATAAAATAAAGGTTTGAATGTTCATATTTGGATCTCAAAAGGTATCTAGACTTCAGTAGACATCTGATTTGTGTTTATTTCCTTACAATGGCTTCAAGTGGCCCTCTTCCACCTTGAACTTCTGCTGCAGTAATACACCTTTATATTAGTTATTGACTATCAGTGGATTGCCAGGTCCAATGTCTAAAAAAGGCATTTGTTCACTTTTGTCATATCAAAGGAATCTTTACCATAACACTTTCTGAGCTATCATCACTGCATTTAATCATCATTAAACAGCACAATGGAGAGAATACTAGGGGCTTGGTCAAATGTTATGGGAGATGGTCAGCAAGAATAGTAGATTATTATTTTTTTTTTTTTTACTGTAACTAACATATCCCATTTAACAAAAGGAACCAGTCTTGCTATTACAAGACTTTTAAAAATGACAATTGACATTAAGTAGGCAATTTTTAACAGCTGTTTTATTAGAGATGTTTGTGATTGAATCTTTTCTAAGTTATAATTAACATACAATATTATGTTAGTTTTAGGTGTACAACATAGCGATTCAGTACTTTTATACATTATGAAGTGAATACCTCAATAAGACCAGTTACCTTCCATCATCATACAGAATTGTTATGATATTGTTGACTATATTCTCTTGAAAGTTACATCACCAAGACTTATTTTGTAGCTGGAAGTTGGTATCTTTTAATCTCCTTCACCTATTTCTTTTGTCTCCCACCTCCCCCTCTTCTGGCAACTACAATTTGTTCTGTGCATCTATGAGTCTATTTCTGTTTCGTTTCTTTGTTTTAGAGTCTAAATATAAGTGGGATCATATGGTATTTGATTTATCTGTCTGACTTATTTCACTTAGCATGATACCCTCCAGGTCCATCCATGTTGCACAAAAGGCAAGATTTTATTATTTTTATGGCTGAGTAATATTTCATTGGTGTGTATTTATGTGTATATATATATATATATATATCTCGCGTCTTTATCCATTTTCCACTGATGGACACTTAAGTTGTGTCCATATCTTGGCTGTTGTTAATAATGCTGGAATGAACACTGTGCTTGCTTAGTCACTCACTTGTGTCCAACTCTTTGTGGCCCCATGGACTGTAGCCTACCAGGCTCCTCTATCCATGAGGATTCTCCAGGCAAGAATTCTAGAGTGGGTTGCCATGCCCTCCTCCAGGGGATCTTCCCAACCCAAGAACTGAACCCAGGTCTCCCACACGGCAGGCAGATTCTTTACCATCTGAGCCACCAGGGAAGCAATGAACATAGGGGTATGCATATCCTTTTGAATTAATGTTTTTGTTTTCTTCAGATAAATACCCAGAAGTGGAATTGCTAGATTATATGGTAGATTTACTTTTAGTTTTTTGAGGAAACTCCATATTGTTTTCCTTAGTGGCTGTACCAATTTACGTTACCGCCAACAGTGTGCCCAGGTTACCTTTTCTCCACATGCTTGCCAATATTTGTTATTGTAGGCTTTTGGACAATAGCCATTCTGACAGTTGTGTGGTAGAATCTCACTGTGATCTTGATTGGCATTTCCCCCATGATTAGTGATGTGAATTTGCCTGTGCCTGTTGAAATGGTTTCAAATACCATTTTCATGTGCCCGCTGGCCACCTGCATGTCTTTTTTGGCAAAGTGTCTATTCACATCTTCTGCCCATTTTTAAATCATATTTAAAAAAATATTGGATTGTATGAGTTCTTTATATATTTTGGATATCAGTCCCTTATCAGAGATATCATTTACAAATATTTTCTCCTATTCAATGGGTTGCCTTTTTGTTTAGTTTGGTTTCCTTTGCTTGCTAGTTTGATGTAGCTCCACTTGTTTATTTTTGTTTTTGTTTACCTTGCCTGAGGAGGCTTCCCAGCACACACACTCATTTGCTCAATCTTTGAGACCCCATGGACTGTAGCTTGCCAGACTTCTCTGTCCATGGAGTTTTCCAGGGATGAATACTGGAGTGGTGGCCATTTCCTCCTCCCGGGGATCTTCCTGACCCAGGGGTCAAACCCATGTCTCTTGCGCCTCCTGCACTGCAGGCGGATTCTTTACCACTGCGCCACCTGGGAGGCCCTGTCTGAGGAGACATAGCCCCCAAATATTGCCAAGGCTGATCTGAAGAGCATATGCCTATGTTTCCTTCTAGACATTTTATGACTTTAGGTCTTACATTTAAATGTTTAATCCATTTTGAGTTTAGCTTTTGTGTATGCTGTAAGAAAGTAGTCCAGTTTTATTTATTATTTTTGCATATAGCTGTCCAGTTTTTTCAGCACAACTTATTGAAGAGATTGAAACCCATGTATATTCTTGCCTCCTTTGTTATAAATAATTGATCACATGAGCATGGATGTATTTCTGGACTTTCTTTCTGTTCCATTTATCCATATGTTTATTTCTGTGCCAATATCATATTATTTTGGTTACAACTTTGTAATATAGTTTGAAATCAGCTTTGTTTTTATTTTTCAAGATTGCTTTGGCTATTTAGAATTTTTAATTTTTTATAATAATTTACAATTATTTGTTCTAATTCTATGAAAAATGCCACTGGTATTTTGATAGGGATTGCATTGAATTTGTAGATTGCTTTGGGTAGTGTGGACATTATAAGAATACTGAGTCTTCCAATCCATGAGCACGATATTTATTTCCATTTATTTGTGTCTTTTCAATTTCTTTCTTCAGTGTCATATAGTTTTCAGAGTACAGGTCTTTCATCTCCTTGGTTAGGTTTACTCCTGGTATTCCATTGTTTTCGATGCGTTGTAAATGCGACTATTCACTTCATTTCACTTTCTGATAATTCCTTATTAATGTGTAGAAATGCAACATATTTCTGTGTATTATTTTTGTATCTTGAAACTTTATTTAGTTCATTTATCGGTTTTAATAGTTTTTTTGGTAGACTAGTTTTTTCTACATATAAAATATTATCTACAAAGAGTGACAGTTTTACTTCTTTCTTTTCAATTTACATGCCTTTTATTTCTTTTTCTTGTATATTTACTGTGGCTAGAGCTTTCAAAGCGATGTTGAATAAAAGTGGCAGGCATTTTTGTCTTGATCTTGATCAGCTTTTTATCATTGAGTATGATGGTAGCTGTAGGTCTGTCAAATATGGTCTTTAATGTACTGAGGTGTGTTTCCTCTGTACCTACTTTGGTTGAGAGGAAAGAGGTTTTTCTTTGTTGAGAGTTTTTAATTCTAAATGAATGTTGAATTTTGTCAAATACTTTTCTGCATCCATTGAGATGACTGTAAGATTTTATCTTTTGTTTTGTTAATGTGGTGTATCATGATTAATTTAGGAATTTTAAACCATCCTTGCATCCCTGGAATGAAGCCCACTTGATCTTGTTTTATTTTCCTTTTAATCATTGTTGAATTTGGTTTGCTAAGTTTTTTGTATATCTGCATTGATCAGGGATATTGGCCTATAATTTTCTTTTTTTGTGGCATCTTTGGTTTTGGTATCTGGTTTTGTTGCTCTGATTGCATGATTTACTCTAATCTATTATCCATTCTTCTGTGTCATGTAATCTGCTACTGATTTCCTTTAGTGAATTTTTAACTTGTTTTATCATTCAGTTCTGATGGTTTTTTCTTTTATTTTCTAAATCTTTGTGCAAGTTCTCACTGAATCCCCCCCCCCCTTTTTTTTTTGGCTTAAAACAACAGAAATTTATTCTCTCACAGTTCTGGAAGACAGATTTTGAAATCAAAGTATTGGCAGGGTTGATTTCTTTGGGAGGCTCTCTGAGGAAAAAGATGTTCCCTGTCTTTCTCCTGGTTTCTGGTGGCTGGCTACCTGGTAATCCTTGGCACTCCTTGGTTTAAGGCAAATCACTCCAATCTCTGCTTCCATCTTCATATAATCTTCTTGGCTGTGTGTGTATCCCCCTCTTCTTTCTCTTGTGAGAGAAATTGGATTTAGAGCCCACTCTAAATACTGGATAATCTCATCTCAAGATCTTTAATTTAAATACATTTCCAAAGCAACCTACTCCAGTACTCTTGCCTGGAAAATCCCATGGATAGAGGAACCTGGTAGGCTATAGTCCATGGGGTCACAAAGAGTCGGACCCGACAGTGACTTCACTCACTCTCACTCCAAAGATGCTATGTCTAAATAAGGTCACTTCATAGGTACTAGGGATTAGGACTTAAGCGTATCTTTTTGATGTCATGATACCTGGGTTCTTCCGCTGTTGAGTTTGGTGAACATCCTTATGACTGCTTTTTTGAACTCTTTCCCATGTAAATTACTTATTTCTGTTTCACTAGGTTTTTGGAATGTATTCCTCTGTCTCCTAATTTTGTTTGATTTTTGGTTTTGGTTTCTAAGAGAATTAGGTGAAACAGCTGTCTCCCCTAGTTTTGGAGGAGTGGTCTTGTGTGGGAGCATCCCCTGTGTAGGCTGCTTGTGCCTGGAGGCTTTGGCAGGCTGGCTGGAGAGAGTCAGTGGGCTGGGTGCAGTGGGCCTGGTCCACTGTCCTGGGGCTGTGTTGGTGGGGAAGCTGGTGCTTGAGTAGGTGTGGGCTGGGGGCTGTCCCTTGGGAGCACTATGCTGAAGGCTGTATTGGTGGTATGGCCAGAAGTGGAATGGGTGCAGGCTGGAGGCAAGTCCTGGGGGAACTCAAACAGTGCCTTTGACCTTGGAGAAGGCTCCAGCAGTTCCCTCCCTGTTTGGCAGAAACATCAGTGTTGGTAAATGGATTTCCCATCTAGGTGCTGCTTAACTGCTGCTTTTTTTTTTTTTTTTGGCTGTTTCCTAGGGCAGGAGGGGCTGTACTAGGGTCTCTCAGCACCATCCTCTACTTCAGGTCACTGTGTAGGGGATGGGGTCCCCATGGATACCATGTCTGTCCTTTCTATCTGTTTCTATATGGTCTTTCTATGTGCAGTAACTGCTCAGTCAGCCTTCAGGTCTTCTTTGGGAGGAATTGCTCTAGATGTAGGTAAGATTCGGTGGGAGGCGATGTGCTCAGGGTCTTCCTTTACCACCTTGTGATTGTGTCTTGTTATGTCTGCTAGCATGACAACTCTTGGAAGGAAGGTTCTGTGTTCTTCTTTTCTCCACTGTTGTCTTTAGCATAGCTTGAAGCTTGTAGTCCATGTTAAGTATTTGTTGATTAAAGAAATGTGGATTCCCCCACCTTCACTCCCAAACACACATTATGTTCACCTTTTATTCTGATCTTTTTGTTTTCCTATTTTTAAAAATTTTATTTCCTTTGTGTGTTCTCTTCTTTAATTGTTAGTATCATCTAATTTGCATTATTACATTACCCATGATGTATAATGCTGCTTGAACCATGAATTATTTTCCAGGTATGTTCTCCTCCTTAATGTTATAGTTATTTTCTCCAATATCTTAAAGTAACTAGTATAATGAAAATAAGTAGTGGGTATTTAATAAATGCTTCTTGGCTGACACACTCATTATTGACAGAAATTTGTTAGCACAAATTATGAATCAGTCAAGGCACATAATTGACAAAGTGTTCTTTTATTATTTATTAACAAACAAAAACATGAACATTTTGGGGGCAGTCTCTGGGCAATTTGAAAGAGCAGATGGAGTAATTTAACTCCTTTAGTTTGTTGGATTGCTGACAGGTACCACATAAAGTCAGAGCAGTCACCTCCATCTGGCACACAGACGGGTGGTTACTGAGATGTTTAGCACAGCAAGATCATGTTAGAACAGATGCTACTGTGAAGATACAGGATTACAGTGGCAAAAATAGACTTTTCCCATTCATGGACCTTACTTAAAGGGCAAATTTTGAGGTGCAATTAACAAAAATAATGAGACTATTTTTAGGTAATGACTACTTTCAAAATGTTGTTCAGAGATATAAAATCCTGTATTTAGTAGCAGCAAAGTGAATATGCTTTTCCCTATTCATTTGGTGCCCTGAGCGCTCGGCAGCATTTCGTGAAAAAATCAGAGGGCACTTCGAAGTCAGCTACACAGAAAATACTGTCACATGTTCTGAATTAAATCCTTAGGCTTTATAGTCTCTGATTCTTCCCTGTAAACCTGACAGAAAACTCTTGTAGTAGATGCTGTCCCTTTTCCATTTCTAAACGTGAGCAGCTTTCACTTTATTTGCTAGAGGCTCTATAACTATATCAATTATGGAAAAAAGGGGAAATAGTGTTTTACAAAAATGAGAAGTATTACCAATCTCTGTCATCATGCAGAGCAATTTGTATCCCTGAAAGTATTCAGGGAAAGTCATTTAAGGAGACCCCCCATTGTCCTGAATTGCACAAATGTTCATGTTGAAAGGCCACATTTTCTGATGTGGCATTAAGGAGAATGACATTTTTAAATATCTGCTGCTGGAGCTGTGGAATAGATGATTTAGGGAAGTGGAGGTTCCTGTGCACCAAAAGACCTTTGTTGTCTATGCAAAACTTTTCCTTAATAAAATGGGTCTGTCGAGGCTGTCTGAACATGCAGGTGTGTCCTGTTTGAGATCCTGGAATGAAAGGTATTCAGAAGAATAAAGAGTCACACACAGAATAATGATGCTTCCCTCCTCCAGTTTCCAGATGAGTTGGGAATGTAGCAATTAAATAAATCAATAAAGCTTGTACATTAGGCTATTTATTTTTTAAATGGGCATTTTCCTAGCAAAAAATTTATGCAAAGAGTGAGAATGAAATCTGTGTGTTTTCGGTTGAGTGTATATGCTCGGTTGTCATTTAGCAGTGGGGTTGTGTAAAGGGATTTTCTCCAGAGGGATGCCCAAATCCATATTTGTAAAGGAATATATACGGAAAGCAGTAGTTTCTTTGTTGGAGTAGAATGTTTTCTATTTTCTTTTAGTGACTGTATGACTGGGACAGTGGGGAAGAATGCAGGTAAACTAGGAGAGTGGTGGGCAACTCAAAGTTCTGGTCTGGCCGTGCGTGGGCTAATTAGTCTCTCTGGATATTGTCTCATTGGGCATGTGGGAGGCAGAGTGGGACTAATCAAGTAGTAGGGTTATCGCTACACATTGAAAATGTCACTCCAACTTTTTTGGATTTCACTTTCTTTCATGGCATCATCTGTCAGCTTATTTGCGTCTTTGAATGAAGCTTCATCTTTTTTCTCTGGCTGCTAATAATTTTTTTGACTTTGGTTTTCAGCAGTTGTACAGTGATGTACCTGGGTGTTCTTTTATCTGTATATATCCTGCAGGGGCTTGTAGAATATCTCAAATCTGTGGCTTGATTTCTTTCATCAGTTTTGGAAAATCACTTTGTTAAATGTTGCTTCTCTATTTTTTTTCTTTCCTTTTCCTTCCTGGGCTCCCATTACATATGTGTGTGTACTGTATGTCTTTTATGTTAATGTCTACATTTTCTATTAATATTTGTTTCTCCATGTGTCAGTTTGTACATTTTTTTCTGACCTAAGATTTCATGAATCTTCTCATCAGCTTTATTTAATCTGTGGTTAGACTCACCACTGTGCTCTTAATTTTACTTACTGTATTTCCAGTTCTAAAATTTTCATTTGATTCCTTTTTTAAAAATAATTTTCATTTCTCTGCTGAAATTCTCCAAGTTGCCATCTAATATCTTGAAGGTATTTCTCATAGTTTTAAAAAGTCGTGTCTAATAATGCCAATAAACTTTCTGTGGACTTGTTTGTACTATTTATTATTCTTTTGATTTTGATCAAGTGCTTTTGTTTCCTGATAATATAGGATTCAGTGCCAGATATCATGTATGAAAAATTTGGTTCTGAATTTTTTTTTCCCATAGAGGAGTTGTTTGTGTTTTAAACAGGCAGTTAAGGTAAGGGGTGCCAGCTAAATACAGTCAGAAACTGAGCTGATTTAGAGCCGGGTTTCACTACTTGTGAGTCTCATTCATTGCTGTCTGTCTGACTCACCCCTCTTTGCGGGGGTTCACAACAGTCTTTGAGGGGTCCTGACTGAAAGCCTTGGTGATTTATCGAGATTCCTTTTCTTTAGTGAGCTGTGGACTCCAGTTTGTATCTTCCTTGGCCTCTTAGAATGTTTGGAAGTTCTATTTAGCTTCTCGTCCTCTCAGACACAGGCTTCCGTTTGACTTCTTGGCCTTTTAAGCCGCCACTGGTGAATTGGCAAATGCCTTCAGGGTAAAAGCATTACATTGACTCTTTTTTTTTTTTAATTTTTATTTTTACTTTATTTTACTTTATAATACTGTATTGGTTTTGCCATAAATTGACATGAATCCACCACGGGTGTACATGAGTTCCCAAACATGAACCCCCTCCCACTCCCACCCCATATCATCTCTCTGGATCATCCCCGTGCACCAGCTCCAAGCATCCTGTATCCTGCATCGGACATAGACTGGCGATTCGTTTCTTACATGATAGTATACATGTTTCAATGCCATTCTCCCAAATCATCCCACCCTCTCCCTCTCCCACAGAGTCCAAAAGTCCGCTCTACACATCTGTGTCTCTTTTGCTCTTGAGTTCATTTTCTTTGTGTTCTTTTCCTTTACTGGAGTCCACTTTCTCAGAGGCTCACTATTTTTTTTTTAATTTTTATTTTATTATTATTATTATTTTTACTTTACAATATTGTATTGGTTTTGCCATACATTTACTTGAATCTGCCATGAGTGTACATGTGTTCCCCATCCTGAATGTCCCTCCCTCCTCCCTCCCCATCCCATCCCTCTGGGTCATCCCAGTGCACCAGCCCCAAGCACCCTGTATCGTGCATCAAACCTGGACTATTTTTTAAACTCTCTGATTCTTCAAACGTTTATATTTTAAAAAATATCTTTTTAGCTTTCCATTTATTCTCGCAAGGAAGATTTATCTGGCAAAGAACAAACAAAGAAAAACAAAAACAAAACTCTAATCTGCCTTTACAAGAAGCAGAAAATTTCTCTTAAGTGTTAAACTCTAACATTCTGTATTTTTATGATTTTATTTTAAAAAGGTGAGTTATTCTTTCTTAGTAGTCAAGTCTGTAGAGGGTATAGGACAGTAAATAGTTGGATGTTTAGATGCCCCATCTATTGTTAAATATGTTTCTTTCATTGGTTCTAATTCATGGAATTGCAAGGCCAAGGATATAGAGTGACTGACAATTCCTTTTCCTACGGCACTACATAGGCATGCCCTCTCCTGACTCTGCATAAACCAGTATGACATTTCTGTGTTTCTTTAATGAAAACAGGATTTTTCCATTTTTCATTCTATGAAAAAAATCTTAAACTAGAATAATGATTTATAAGCTATTGATCTGAGATCATGATGAAACTCTGCTTTTTCAAAGTCTTCTGGGATATACCAAGACCAAATTATAGGTACCTCCATAAATAATTAGATACACAATATTTCCACAGCTGTGCAATACCAGATGGTTTTGCTTTCTTAGGCTTAAAGGAACTTCCTTCCTTAGCAGTTAAAAAGTCAACTGTGTCAGCTTCTATACACTCATCCTTCTTAAATGGGGCAGGGGAGGTCTGAGAGGCTCAGGTTTGCACTCCATGATATTCTGACTTTTAGTGGAAGAGGATTCAATTAAGGATGTCACATGTTGCAGTCTAGAGGTTCTTCAGCCAGTGCAGCAAATGTTTTAGCTTTCAACTGAATTATTTAATTTGCAGTAATGACACACTAAAAGACAGGTGGACGAAGTGAAGCTGCATGCCCCACTGACCACAGGTTTTCTTTCTCAGCTAAGGATGTCCCTGCACATTAGCTGAAGAGTGCATATTTGGGTCTCTGATCAACCCTCAGGCTCATGTTTGGCTTGGCTCCTTTTTTTGCTTTTTTGATTTCACTATTGTAGGTTCACTGAAGGCTGAATATCTGATGTCATCTTTGTTTTTACTACAACCTAGTTAGAGTAAACATAATAGGTACAGTCTTATATAATATTAAGAGACAAAAAGTGATCTATTTGAATAAAGTTACTTTGGATTTCACTGTAGGAATTTTTTTTTCATTTTACTTTGTTTTTATTTCAACATAACATGCAATAAAAAAATTAACAGGATTTATTAGCATTTACAATGCTTACAAAGAAAAAGGACTCTAAAAAGCAATTTAGTTCAGATTTAAGAAATCACTCTAATTAAACACTTACAATAAATCTATTTCCAAATGATCAGTTTGGACCAAAATTTAAGATAGCATTTGGTAGACATTTATATCTGCTGTCTATCTGCAGTATTTTTATATAACCTCTTATTCTTGGGATATCCAGCCCGCATTTTCCTAACACAGCAGGGAAAGACATATACATGTGGCCATTTAAATTAAAGGAAGAAATGGAGTAAGGGAGATCCCAGGTTGCAAAAATATATACAAGTATTTACCTTTTCCAGAACTAAACATTTCTTCCATAAAAATATTAATAGCCAAGCCCTGTAGAACTAGGGCCGGGACTACTTCATATATAACTATTCTGTATTTTAAAAATATAGGGCAGAAAGCCTTTTGGATAATATTTATACATTTTTGCACAATATTTCTAGGTCCCTAAATGAATCATAAAGCATTATGAAGAACAAAAAAATCTGCTTTCTTACATTATCTCTTAATTTAATCTCATAAATCTCTAGTAAATATTGCAGGTAACTCATTTCAATGTGAGCATTCACCTCAATAGGAAGTCTTTATAGAAGGTTTAATCTCCATAGCCATATATTACCAAAGTTCAGACATATAATGAATGGGTAGTTGGCAGACATTCGCTCTGTAAGACAAAGCAATAGTTTTTTGCCCCCTCCCAACAAAAGGCAGAGTCACTTTGAATACTAGGGATTTTAGAGACCATAGTACATTTCCTAGACTATGTAAAATAAAATCAAAATATAGATAGGACTGGGGGGAGCCCAGTCTCTCCCTTTACACTAACAACTTCTGGATGAGGCGACCCTTTTACTCACATGTCTGCTTTATGATGGCAGTGTTTTAGAATACAGATATACAAGTTTAAAAATGTTTTTGTCATTGTTTCAAGATGTAAAAGGAAGAGTAGTTAGGGACAAAAACCCCCATTTCCTTTCCAAATAGAACAGGGGTTTGCTATTTGCTTATTTTTGGCTCAATGCTACTTTTTCATGCTATGCTACTGAAACCTGCCAAAGTCCCTATTTCATGAGATATTAGGTTATGAGTTCAGTTATGATAGGCACTCAGCTGGCTTAGGCTTTCTCCCACTGTCCTCTGACAGCAGTCATCTTGTTAAATATAAGCAGGCTAAGTTAAAAAAATTACCACAGAGAAGGTCAGAGTGCATTAATCAGTTACTAACAGAGCAATCTAATGTTAAATAGTCATGGGAAAAACCTGTTAAAATTGTTAGAGGTGAACAGAAAATCCAAATCAGGACAAGAGAGAATGGAAGTAACTACTGTAACATTTGTCAGAGAAATTGTCAATTTGTGAAGTTTTAATTCACGCAGAATTACTATGCAAGCATTTACATTTTCCAATTACATTACTAGAAATGTATTGCTGTAAATGTATTACTTGCTTTTTTAGCCAGTACCACAGCTTTTCTTCCCTAATGAAAATGTGATTTTATAGATGTTTTCATTGACCTCTGCTTGGATTAGAAAGCACTCTAATGAGGAAGAAGGCAAAACTCTTCATTTTTGATTAAGAATTAACCAATAATTTTTGAAGGGTAAGGACTAAACACAGAAACAGAAACATCTTTATCTGGAGATCCTCCCTCCAGGTGATTTTCCCCACCTAGGGATCTTACTCTCCTGGATTGGCTGGCAGGTTCTTTACCACTAATGCCACCTGGGAAGCCCACTTTTGCAGTTACTATTTTTGAAAAGTATAAAGCATTGTTATGTTTTTATGGTCAGTTTGTAAATGTAAGGCTTTATTTTACTTATAAAAGTGATATTTGGATGGAGCTGGAGGAATCAAGCTTCCTGACTTCAGGTTATACTACAAAGCTGTAGTCATCAAGACAGTATGGTACTGGCACAAAAACAGAAATATAGACCAATGGAACAAGACAGAAAGCCCAGCAATAAACCCATGCACCTATGGGTACCTTATTTTTGACAAAGGAGGCAAGAATATACAGCGAGGCAAAGATAGCCTCTTCAACAAATGGTGCTGGGAAAACTGGACAGCTACATGTAAAAGAATGAAATTAGAACACTTCCTAACACCATACACAAAGATAAACTCAAAATGGATTAAAGACCTAAATATAAGACCAGAAACTATAAAACTCTTAGAGGAAAACATAGGCAGGATGATGACATAAATCAAAGCAAGATCCTCTATGACCCACCTCCTAGAGTAAGGGAAATAAAAACAAAAGTAAGCAAGTGGGACCTGATTAAACTTAAACGCTTTTGCACAGCAACGGAAACTATAAGCAAGGTGAAAAGACAACCTTCAAAATGGAAGAAAATAACAGCAAATGAAACAACTGACAAAGGATTAATTTCCAAAATATATAAACAGCTTGTACAAGTCAATACCAGAAAAACAAACAACCCAATCAAAAAGTGGAAAAAAGACTCAAACAGACATTTCTCCAAAGAAGACATACAGATGGCTAACAAACACGTGAAAAGAAACACTGCTCATTATTAGAGAAATGCAAATAAAAACTACAATGAGATATCACCTCACACTGGTCATAATGGCCATCATCAAAAAGTCTAAAACAATAAATGCTAGAAAGGATGTGGAGAGAAGGGAACACTCTTGCATTGTTGGTAGGAATGTAAATTGATACAGCCACTATGGAAGACGGTATGAGATTCCTTAAAACACTAGGAATAAATCCATTGTGTGACCTAGCAATCCCACTTCTAAGCATATGCCCTGAGGAAACCAAAATTGAAAAAGACACATGTATCCCGTTGTTCATTGCAGCACTGTTTGCAATAGCTAGAACATGGAAGCGACCTAGATGCCCATTGACAGATGAATGGATAAAGAAGTTGTGGTAATATACACAATGAAATATTACTCAGCCATAAAAAGGAATGCACTTGAGTCAGTTCTAATGAGGTGGATGAACCTAGAATCTATTATACACAGTGAAGTTTGTCAGAAAGAGAAAGATAAATACCATATTCTAACACATATATACAGAATCTAGAAAAATGGTGCTGAAGACTTTATTTACAGGGCAACAGTAGAGAATCAGACATAGAGAATAGACTTACGGACATGGGGAGAGGGGAGGAGAGGGTGAGATGCATGGAAAGAGTAACATGGAAACTTACATCACCTTATGTAAAATAGATAGCCAATGGGAATTTGCTGTATGGCTCAGGAAACTCAAACCGGGGGTCTGTATCAACCTAGAGGGGTCGGATGGGGAGGGAGATGGGAGGGAGGTTCAAAAGGGAGGGGATATATGTATACCTATGGCTGATTCATGTTGAGGTTTGACAGAAAACAGCAAAATTCTGTAAAGCAATAATCCTTCAATAAAAAATAAATAAATTTTAAAAAGTGATATTTGCATTTTCCAAATGTCTTTTGGTCCATGTATATACATATAGAAATTTTCTATAACATCCTATAAATAAGATCCTACCATAGTATAGTCTGGTATTTTTATTCAGCATTAAATTATGAATACTACTCCAGGTAACTAATTATAGATATTTAGTATCAAGATGCTAAAGCTGAAAGTCCAGTACTTTGGCCACCTCATGCAAAGAGTTGACTCATTGGAAAAGACTCTAATGCTGGGAGGGATTGGGGGCAGGAGGAAAAGGGGATGACAGAGGATGAGATGGCTGGATGGTGTCACCAACTCGATGGACGTGAGTTTAAGTGAACTCTGGGAGATGGTGATGGACAGGGAGGCCTGGCGTGCTGTGATTCATGGGATCGCAAAGAGTCAGACACGACTGAGCAACTGAACTGAACTGAGTATCAAGATATGCTAAGTAGAAGATGAATGTTTACTACCATTTAATAATCTTATTATTTTTGGCAAATGTAAAAGTTGCTATAAGTTGTAAGTTGAATTGTGCCCTTCTGAAAGTTATATTGAAGTCCTGACCTCTGGAACATGTGAATGTGAAATTTGGAAATAGGATCTTTGAAGAAGGACTCAATTTAAGATGAAGTCATACTGGGTGGGTGGGCCCTAAATCCAATGATGGGGTTGTTTTCTTTTTCTTTTTTTTTAAAGGAGAGCAATTTAGAGACACAGCCACACAGCGAAGGAGGCAGTGTGACTATGGAGGCAGAGACTGGAGTGATGATCTACAAGCCAGTGAAAGTGAAGGGTTGCCCACAACTACCAGAAGCAAGGAAGAGGCAAGGAAGGATTCTTCCCAGAGCCCTTAAAAAGAACAGGCCCCACCAAAGCCACCTTGACTTCACACTTCTAGCCTCCAGGACTCTAGGAGAATAAACTTCTGCTGGTTTAGCCAGTTTGTGCTAATTTGTTATAGGAGCCCTAGAAAAGTAATGCAATATGCTATGCTGAGTTACTTTATTTTGCGTATTTGCCTATACATGGAAGTTAGTTATTATTCGTGTCATCTGTTCCATGTTTCAATGGTTGGCACTTCAACTCTGTAATTAAAGAAGCAAAATGCTGTGGTGTGTAAGAAGGAATATATGGGTTTCCCTGGTGGCTCAGTGGTAAAGAATCCATCTGCCAGTGCAGGGGCCACAGGTTCAGTCCCTTGGTCGGCAAGATCCCCTAGAGAAGGAAATGGCAACCCAACCCAGTGTGCTTGTCTGGAAAATTCCGTGGACAGAGGATACAGGTGAACTACAGTCCATGGGGTCACAAAAGAAGTCAGACTTGACTTAGTGACTAAACTACAACAACAAGAAGGAATATAGAATTTAGGAATTATTACATATTAGATATGATAAATTTTGAAAGAGATCTTTATCCAGTTTTAGTCTCTTCCATTCAGAGGGACATGGAAAACTCAGACACTTTAGGGAAAGAAAAAAGGCAAATGGTCTGAAAAATAATGTAAGTTAGTCACAGTATCTGATAGACAAAAGGGACTGTAGATATTATTCATCTGAGGGCTGATGTCCTAACAGCAAAGTGCTCCCCCTTCCAGAGCAGACATTGCTCTTCAAACAGGATGCTGTTCAGCCCTAAGCCCAGACCTGGACGCATAATCCTCCTATACAGTGCACCACAGTTCAGTTCATTTCAGTCGCTCAGTTGTGTCCGACTCTTTGCGACCCCATAAACTGCAGCATCCCAGGCCTCCCTGTCCATCACTAACTCCCAGAGCTTGCTCAGACTCATGTCCATTGAGTCGGTGATGCCATCCAACCATCTCATCCTCTGTTATCCCCTTCTCTTCTTGCCCTCAATCTTTCCCAGCATCAGGGTCTTTTCAAATGAGTCAGTTCTTCGCATCAGGTGGCCAAAGGGGTGGAGTTTCAGCTTCAGCATCAGTCCTTCCAATGAATAATATTCAAGACTGATTTCGGATGGACTAGTTTGATCTCCTTGCAGTCCAAGGGACTCTTCAAGAGTCTTTTCCAACACCACAGTTCAAAAGCATCAATTCTTTGGTGCTCAGCTTTCTTTTTAGTCCAACTCTTACATCCATACATGACTACTGGAAAAACCATAGCTTTGACTAGATGGACATTTGTTGGCAAGGTAATGTCTCTGCTTTTTATTATGTTGTCTAGGTTGGTCATAGCTTTTCTCCCAAGGAACAAATGTCTTTTAATTTCTTGGCTGCAGTCACCATCTGCAGTGATTTTGGAGCCCCCCAAAATAAAGTCTCTCACTGTTCCCATTGTTTCCCCATCTATTTGCCATGAAGTGATGGGACTGGATGCCATGATCTTAGTTTTCTGAATGTTGAGTTTTAAGCCAACTTTTCCACTCTCCTCTTTCATTTTCACCAAGAAGTCCTTTAGTTCTTTTTCACTTTCTTCTTCACCATAAGAGTTGTGTCATCTGCATATCTGAGGTTATTGATATTTCTCCCGGCAGTCTTGATTCCAGCTTGTGCTTCATCCAGTCCAGCGTTTGTCATGATGTACTCTGCATATAAGTTAAATAATCAGGGTGACAATATACAACCTTGACATACTCCTTTCCCAATTTGGAACCAGTCTGTTGTTCCTTATCTAGTTCTAACTATTGCTTCTTGACCTGCATACAGATTTCTCAAGAGGCAGGTCAGGTGGTCTAGTATTCCCATCTCTTTAAGAATTTTCCACAGATTATTGTGATCCACACAGTCAAAGGCTTTGGCATCATCAATAAAGTGGAAGCAGATATTTTTCTGAAACTGTCTTGCTTTTTTGATGATCCAGCGGATATTAGCAATTTGATCTCTGGTTCCTCTGCCTTTTCTAAATCCAGCTTGAACATCTGGAAGTTTTCAGTTCATGAGAACCCCATGAACAGTTTGAAAAGGCACCACAGTTACAGCCAACCAATCAGAACTGGCCCCCAATAAAGCTTGTGCACTCCTGGGGTTCAAGCCAATCTTTTTACAGATGGAAACATGGAAGCTCAGGCAGAGAAAGGGAATTGGGCTCAGAGTAAATTAAGGGCTATTATTAGTATCGAATCCCCAGTCTAATGCCTTTCTGTTTCACCACAGTGTCTCCTCAGCAGCAAGCAAGAGATTAAAGTCTTTAAAAATTTTTTTGTGTGGTGAAAATATAGGGGGCATCAAAAGTTCTTTCAAAATCTAAAACAGATTCCATATGACTCCTTAATAGTATGTCCGGGGGTTCCATAGGCATGTTAAATTCTTTAGGACAAGAATTCAATGTAAGAGATTGGGTATAATTTTAGTGGGTAATGATTGCGGTGGCAGTCAGTGAAGGAAAAAAAGGGTAAACTTTATTACTAGAGGGGTACAGGCTATACTATTAGATTGACCAAAAAGTTCTGTGTGGTTTTTCTGTAAGATGGTATGGGAAAACCCAAATAAAATTTTTGGCCAGTGCGATACTTTGGTTTTCCTATGCCACTAATCCACAGAATTTATTAAGTAAACCTTGTGCTTCATGACAGGAGTATCAAGATGAGTAAAAGGGTGACCTTAACCTCAAGGAGGCCAAGATGTAAATAATTAGTGGCACTATGATGAGTTTAGCAATGCATTTTTGTGCTGGGACACTGCTAATAGACAGTACTTTATTATTTATAGAATTAGAATGAAGTAAAGGAAGTTGGAAGCTAATTAGAGGTCCTTGATCTTACCTCATAGTCAATGCAAAAATCCTCTTTGCACTTTATCTTACAACAGATCAATTAGTCCATTTTCTTTTGACCTGATTGACTTAAAGTTAAAAATATATGTACTTCTTAGTTTCATCCTTTGCATGGCAGTTAATGGGATCTATTTCTAAAAGATATGACCCTGAAATTTTCCATCTGAAATCATTTAGTGATGTCCTGTTTACTAAGATGAGACTTTGTAACAGGTTCCTTGGAGCCTAGAAGACAGTGGAGCTAAGCTCTCAAAATTCTGAGGTAATATATTTCAAACTTAGAATTTTGTATTTAGTCCTATTAAAACTAAAGTGTGAAGACAAAATAAATATTTTCAGGAAGCTGCTGAATGATGTGCTTCACCAATACAGGCAAGTAAATGGAAGAGAAATATATGGAATCCTAGGTCTTGGGGGACCTACCACAAGAAGCGGTACTGTGGTTTTCCAGGACGATAGTGAAGGGAAACTGCCAGATAGGAGAAGCGACGTAGAGGGTTCTAAGAGCAATGTCTCCCGAGGAACAATTTCGAAAATGTATCCAACTGATATATTACCAGGTTTTGAAAACTATAACATAGAGGGGAATTGTATATATCTTGAGGATGGATGGGTGTGAATTAATAAGTACATATATAGTGAAGCAAATGAAAGAATGAGGCTATTATTAACTCAAAGGAAACCAAAATATTCTACAAGAAATTACATAACACATACCAAGAAATAAATCTCACATATATGGTCACCTTATTTGTGGTGAGAATGTCAAGACCATTCAATGGGGAGAGGATAACTGGTGTTGGGAAAACTGGATATCCAAAAGCAGAAAAATGAAAGTGGATCTTTATCTTAATGCACATAAAAATATTAATGCAGAGTGGATCAGTAGCCCCCATGAAGAGATAAAACAATAAAACTTTTTGATGGAAACATATGGAAAAATCTTGATGATTTGGATTTGGCAATGCTTTCTTGAATGTAGCACCAAAAGCACAGGCAAAAATAGATAAACAAGACTACACCAAAATGAAAAACTTCGTGCATTAGGAGATACTACTAATAGAATGAAAAAACAGCCTAAGGAATGGGAAGAAATATTTGAAAACCATTGATCTTAAAAGGGATTAATGTTCAGAGTATATAAAGGACTCCTACAACTCAACATGAAAAAAAAACCTGGTTGAAAGTAGGCAAAGACTTGAATAGACATTTTTCCAAAAGAAGATATATGAATGGCCAATAAGCACATGAAAATATACTCAGCATCACAAATCATTCAGTTCAGTTCAGTTTAGTCGCTCAGTCGTGTCCAACTGTTTGTGACCCCATGAATCACAGCATGCCAGGCCTCCCTATCCATCACCAACTCCTGGGGTTCACTCAAACTCACTTCCATCGAGTCAGTGATGCCATCCAGCCATCTCATCCTCTGTCATCCCCTTCTCCTCCTGCCCCCAATCTCTCCCAGCATCACAGTCTTTTCCAATGAGTCAACTCTTCACATGAGGTGGCCAAAGTACCAGAGTTTCAGCTTTAGCATCATCCCTTCCAAAGAATACCCAGGGCTGATCTCCTTTAGAATGGACTGGTTGGATCTCCTTGCAGTCCAGGGGACTCTCAAGAGTCTTCTCCAATATCACAGTTCAAAAGCATCAATTCTTCAGTGCTCAGCTTTCTTCACAGTCCAACTTTCACATCCATACATGACCACTGGAAAAACCATAGCCTTGACTAGACGGACTTTGTTGGCAGAGTAATGTCTCTGCTTTTCAATATGCTCTCTAGGTTGGTCATAATTTTCCTCCCAAGGAGTAAGTGTCTTTTAATTTCATGGCTGCAGTCACCATCTGCAGTGATTTTGGAGCCCCCCAAAATAAAGTCTGCCACTGTTTCCACTGTTTCCCCATCTATTTCCCATGAAGTGATGGGACCAGATGCCATGATCTTCATTAGGGAAATGCAAATCAAAACCATAATGAGATATCACTTCATACATTTTGAAAAAGAAAAAAAAAAAAGTGTTGGTGCCAGTTTGAAAAAGTGAAACTGTTGTGTTTTGTTGGTGGGAATGTGAAATGGTATAGCCACTGACACTAAACATTGAATTACCATGTGATCCATTTATTCCACTTCAGCATAAATACCCCAAAGAGTTGAAATTAGAAACTCAAAGAAATATTTGTATGCATTTTGTTTGTCCACTCATCTGTGATAGACCCTTGGTTGCTTCTACCTTTTGGCTATTGTGAATAATGCTACTATGAAACAGTGAGAGAGTTAATTCTTAGGTAGATTGATAAGGAGTCTAGGGCCCTCAAGCAGGAAGGGGTCCAGAGCCCTTGCAAAGGAGAAAGGGGTACAGTGCTCTCAAGGAGGAGAAAAGGACAAACTTTTTTCTTCATTGCTTTGTCTTCAGTTCAGTTGCTCAGTCGTGTCAGACTCTTTGTGACCCTGTGGACTGCAGCATGTCAGGCCTCCCTGCCCATCACCAATTCCCAGAGTTTACCCAAACTCATGTCCATTGAGTCGGTTGCCATCCAACCATCTCATCCTCTGTCGTCCCCTTCTCCTCCCGCCTTCAGTCTTTCCCCGCATCAGGGTCTTTTCAGATGAGTCAGTTCTTCACATCAGGTGGCCAAAGTATTGGAGTTTCAGCTTCAGCATCAGTCCTTCCAATGAATATTCAGGGCTGATTTACTTTAGGATAGACTGGTTGGATCTCCTTGCATTCCAAGGGGCTCTCAAGAGTCTTCTCCAACACCACAGTTCAAAAGCATCTTCTGTTCAAAAGATTCTTCTCAGCTCTGCTTTGTCTTAGTATAACAATGTATCTTGCTCATGGAAGTGTTTCGCCTTAACAAGAACCTTCTGACTAATCTTGTTATCTTAAAACATTTGTTGTGGGAGGGGGTCTGGTAAGACCTTGCTTTTGTTAGTTTTAATCTTATTAATGTAAGATGTATGTTGTGGGAGTGGGTCTGGTAAAAGTATATAAGGCCTTGATAAGACTATTGAGGGGGGCACTCTGTCCCCCGTCTGATGTCTATGTCAGAAGCTTTCTCTGTCCCTTTTTATAGCTTAATAAAATTATGCTGCACAAAAGCTCTTGAGTGATCAAGCCTGGTCCCTGGTACTGAAGCTAAATCTTCTTCGGATATCATGAATTCGACACTGTTCACCATAACCTATCAAGGACTGTACAAGTATATGAAAACATTTACAATACCAAAGTGGCCTCTTAGCCAAAAGAACAGTGTGATGATTTCTTAGTGTTTTCATTTCGGTGGCTCAATTTGGATATAGGAAAGTTCATTCTGGTAGGTTTTAAGTTCAAACCTGTCGACTTTTTCTTTAGGAATTGTGACTTTCAAATCAAATTTCCTTTGTAAAACTATGTGTAGCATTTACAGCCCTCCCTTCATTTATGGACTGGTATCTAAGACTACTAACCCCTAATAAGACATCATTGCAATAGTCAAATCTGGAAAAATTCAAGTATCTTACATATGTACCAAGTTCTCACCTGGCCCACACACTGAGTCATTTCTTTTCTATATATTACCTTTCTTATTTATCTCTTGGATTCTGCCTTTGAATGAAAAATAACCTTTAAAAGAGCACTCACATTGTAATATTATAAAGAACTTGTAACAACTCATTTTTTCCATCAGTGCACTAAATATAGAAATGACTATTAACTTCTTGCTGCCTTCATACCACATTTGAATAAGTATTTCAATTTGCCTTTCTCTTCATCTCACAGATTTTTAATTTTCTGTTTCATTTAAGGTCATTAAAGAATATTACTCAAAATGGGCAAAAAAGGCTAGTGTTTAGTCATTTTTAATTTACTGTGACACACACTTTTGCTGATTTACTGAATGGACTAAGGTTATCATAATGCATGGTCTGTGTTCCTCGATGCTTCGGATTGCGTTTCCATATGGATGCATTTTCCATTAGAAGTCCTCTTGGGCACATAGTGCCCCTATTAACTGAGTCATAGATTGTATAACCCTCAGGAGAACTTAGTAACCTGATTTGGAAGTGCAGGGAGAGTTAGGATGAAAGACCAAGCCATAGCCAAATCAGTTAGGACTTCCCTGGGCAAAGATCACTAGTTTTGTCTTTCGGCTAGTCTCCCAGACTGCCATCCTGGTTAGCCAGTTTCCTCAGCAGCCTGGAGTCTACACCAGGTCATGCTGGGAAACCTGTATTCATGTCGTTCTAATAGGTATATCCTGGGGAGCTCTGAAGCCCAGAGTGTGTCTGGGCTTGGGCATGAGCTTGAGACAGGAGGATGAATTGCTGGAATGCCTGGAAGTGACATTGAAAGAAGAGGGAGAGGAGGTTTGTTTCATCTTACTTCACAAAGCTGCTTGTGGAACCTGGGCCATGGGTCTCCAAAGCCTCTTGTCTGTCATCTTCCCCTTCGCTTGCTCATGGCAAGTTAGTGATAGCTGGTTTATAGCTTAGACCCAGGGAAAGGCAGATAACACAGAACTGCTCTCTGCATACCAATTACCAACCTATTGTTTCTACCATGGAAACTGGGAAAGCTAAATATGCTTTAGCTAAATTAGCTAAAAACGCTAATTTCTTTGACTGTCAGGATACTAAGTGGAGAAGTTTTGGCCAATGAGACCTTAAAGGGAGCATCTCCTGAGGGGTGTTTGAAAAGCTGTGCTTTCCAGATAAAGTGGATTAGAGGTGCTTGATTCATGCCTTTCCCTTCTGCTTTGTCTTGCTTGTGTGTGTGGTTGTGTGTGTGTGTTTGTGTATGACTTTGTGTGTATGGCTGTGTGTATATGACTGTGTAGATATGGCTGGAGGAGCATCAGTTTTCTGTGGTCGTGAATTTTTGAGTTAATATGCTAAGAATGGCAGCACAGGCAGTAGGAAGAGTCTGAATCCTAATTATACCTTCAGGGTCCTACACTGTTACTGGACTTCCTCCTGTTGTGCTTTTGCTACATGAGGAAAAAAAACCAAAATAAAACAAGATGAAGGTATGTTTAAGATATTGTTGCTTGGCCATTCTGCTCCTTGAAAAATAAATCCCTCCTAATTGACACACCAAAAAATCAAATCCTTTTGGTGGTTTGTATAAAACAGGGCTTTTGCTTTGTCCCTGTTGACAGTTTAGGCTGGATAATTCTTTGTTGTGAAGGACTTTTGGTCCACTGTAGGATGTTTAGTAGCACCCCTGGCTTCGACCCACCAGGTGTCTCTAGGATGCCCTCGATGTGACAACCAGAAATGTCTGTAGACGTTGAGAAATGTTCACTGGGGGCACAGATCAGTCTCTGCTGTAGAATCGGAAGCGCAGTGAAATGGGCCTCACACAGATGCAAGGGGCCGTCTTTGACATGCAGATTATCCACTTGGATCAGCCAGAGTGAGTTAGTTCATACTGCAGTAACAAAAGACTTGAATGTTTCAGTGAGCTACAGCTACAAGGTTTCTTGCTTATCAGGCTCTATATCCTTAGTGGTTTGGCTGAGGTTCTGTTCTGGACATTTCCAGTCTAGGACCTAGGACAATGGAGTAGCTTCTTTCTGAATGCTTGCAGTTTCTCAGATAAAGGAAAAAGAGTTCATGGCAAAGCAAGGGCTGTTTCTTAAGACTTCTACTTGGAAGGCTTGCATGCCGCTTCTACTCACTTTTTATTGACCAAATAAATCCCAGGGCCCTGCCTGAGTCAATACGGTAGAGAAATGCCATCTCTTCACAGTGAAAACTCTTCTTCATACAGGTTTTGAGGAAATAATACTATCAAATCACCTAAGAAAAATAGACACTGGAAAGGGTGGTACTAATTAATGATAATTACGGTGCCCAGATCAGCTCTTAGGTCTTTTTTCTGGCGTGATAGGCCTTCACAGAGTGAGGGGCCAGCACATGTCCTGAGCAGAAAAGGACAGAGTCAGAGCACAGGGCGGAGTTTTAGAAAGCCCTAATAACCTCTGGGAAAAAAATGTAGAGGATAAAAGTCCAAAAGAACATAGAAAGAGACTGGACTAGTATGGTGGCTAAATGCACAGACTTTGGAGTCAAACCTGTTTTCAAATATAGAATTTACTGCTTTCCATCTCTCTGATCACAGGCAAGTGAATTAACCAAGTCTCCCTACATTCGTCTATAAAATGAGATGTGTTTGTGTGTATGTGTGTGTACAGAGGAGGGATGGGGAAGGAGGGAGAGAAGGGGTCTTCCTCTTCTTATAAAGTGCTAATCCCATTGTTAAGGCCTCATTCTCATGACCTAATCTGACCCAGAGTCACCTCCCAAAGACCCTCCTTCTACCCATCACATTGGAGGTCAGGGCTTCAGTGTATAAATTTGGGGGCGGTAAGGGTAGGGGACACAAACATTCAGTTTATAACACAGCCTCTAATCACTTCGCTTCAGGTTCCGCCCTGGCACTCAGGAGAGCAGAACTCTTTGAGGAGGCAAGGCTTTGGGTAGGAGGGAGGGAGGAAAAAGGGAAGATTAAATATTCAATAAATGTGAGCCTCTTTTCACCTCCTGCTGTTATTTTTCACTGCACCACAGGAAGACCCAGTTGATGGGTGAGCTAGATGTCACTGAAGGATTGGAGCCCTGTGAAAGGGAATTTACTCAGAAAGACATTAATACTGTCCAAGGCAAACATTCAAAGGGAAAGCTTCCAAAAAATTAAAAACTTTATGGGTAGTCCTCTCAAAGGCACACCTGACCTCAGACATACCCCTCTCTCTCTCTCTGAGAACCTCTCTTTAAACCTCTAAGGGCAGATCTCCCCTAAGCCTGCAGGAAATCCCCCTGGCCACAGGGGCTGTGCATGCTAGACCTGTTTCTCTTCCCAGCAAAGCCTTTCCCTGTATCTGGGGATTTGGGATGGAGTTAGGCTCCACTGCCACAGCAGAAGAATTTCTAACAACCTTTGATTTCCCAAGTCCTGCAGAAAATCTGTAAGTGAGGGGTGCTGGGGAATTCTTTTATTCCAGGTCTGTCCTTTTAAAAGTCTACTCCAAGCGTAAGTTACAGAGGTGAATTTTTGCTTCTGACTTTCCAGCAAGTAACTTTATTTATATGTGCACATGAACACACACTAGTGCACATGAATATAACTTACACACATACACACACACACACATCTGCCATGGACATACTGATTCCCAGGGAAAGGTCAGTCTAAAGTCATATGAGAATGAGAAAGTTTAGTCCCCTTCAACCCCAAATAGTTATTAGCAGGATTCCTCTGTTATACTGGACTTAGTATGTTAAGTTATTATGCAAAGTAGGGTTAATTCCTTTTATTTATCTCTCTGATTTCAGGTAGTGCCCTTTGAAATAAATGGTAGGAAGGAAAAAAAGCAGGTGCATTTTTAACCCACATCCATAAATGGCTGTTTTCTTAGCCAAGCAAAACTGAAGATTGGGTCCATAAATGTCTTAGACAAAGTTATTTTCCTTACTAGTCTTTGGCCCAAATGGAGGGAAACTGTGGATAGAGGTCTTTCTTCATGTAACATTATAATCATTTGTGATTAATATTATTATCAATTATCTGCTACACTGGTATTATTAGTTATCTGGCACTAACTTATTGTTTGTATGTTCTTTCCTTCTTAGCTTAAATTTTTAAAATAACCATTTAGTAAAGCTCTCAGAGATGGTGCAGATGTCAAACAATATTGTCTGACTTTGCATGACAATATCTCATTTTATTCTCTAATTTAGTTTAATTCAAAACAGGACTAATGTCTGTGAAATAGCCAATACAGAGACCAGCTGGGAACCTAACTGGCATTACTAGCTCCACTCAGATTAACATTTCAAAAATGACACCATATGGTGGAGAGCTTTGGATTTTATGACAAAGAAGCACAATGAATGCTGGACATGACAAACCAGCACAGGCTACGTTGAGTTGTACACCCGTGTGAAAGGTGCATAAGGGAGAATGATTTAACCATCACCTGCTTCCTTAGCAAGTTCTAGGCACAAACTGTTATTACACGGTTTTTAAGCAGACACCTTTGTCATTTATGAGAGAGCTAGATGGCCTCCGAGTTCAATGTGTTATTTTCAAATTATTATGATTGTTGAAACCATTCTTCAGAAAGCTATAATTACATACCAGAGAAAGGTTTGGTTGAAAAGTCCAGATACATGTTGACATTCATACATATGCCAAACAATTGAGAAGGTGCTCTGAGTTTTGCCAAATTTCCTTTAATTTTTATAGTCACATGAACTTGAAAGGTGAGGTGTGACCTGTATGTTTCTAACTCATTTACTGTCTTTTACTGTGAGATCTTTCAAATGATGCTGTATCCATAAAGGAGTTATTTTCAATCCTTTTTCATAAACTCTTGAGGCATCCTCCTATCTCAAGCCCTGATCGCTTTCTGATGCTAGGAGCCGGATAATCTTTTTTAAAACTATGTTGTATTATACCAAATAAGTATATCCAGATCTAGGCCTAGATCTATTTATATACTCAGTGTGTATCTCCCTATTTCTATACCTATGCCTATTAAATAAATATGGCAATGTAGTTCCATGTAGCATATAGGTGAAGTTCTGCAGGTGGTGAATCTTTAATTTGTTATAAAGTGATACTTGAATTAAGTTAATAAGATCTGTTTTTGATTCTGAATGAAAACCATAATGAATGTGTAAATTTCTTAGTCTTAGTGCTGTTTTTCAGTGACTTGTTTTCTCCTCAAAGTTATCCTTGATGTTATTAGAACTTGGTTTCCTTGGTATCAAAATGTTGGGAGTTGGTATGGGTGCTTCAGGGAGGGGAACCCAGCACATGATGTATTTTACATCTTATCCCAAATCCCTCTAGGGAACATTGTGTGCAAAGGAAAAGGGCAGCTTTTTCTCTTTTTGCAAGATAAATTTTCTGCAAATATGATTTATTCCTGGAAAAAAAACTTAAAAGAATAAATCATTGTAATTCAAAAATGTAATTGCCAATAATTTAAATGGGGAAAATTTTATGTTTTGTTTTAAACTTTTGTTTTGAAATATTTATAGATTGATAGGAAGTCACCTCAAAATGTACAGGGAGTCCCTGTGTGCCCTTCACCCAATTTTCCCTAATGGTAACCTTTTGCACAGCTAAAATACAATACCAAAACCAAAATTTTGACATTGGTACAGTCCAGACATATGCGCGTATGTGTGTGTGTGTGTGTGTGTGTGTGTGTGTGTGTGTGCGCGCGCTTGTGTAGTTGTACTCAGTTTTGTCACACATTTACTTGGGTAACAACCACTGCAATCCGGATTCAAGGCTGTGCCATCACCACGAGGCTCCCTCATATTATCCCCTACTTGCCATGTATCACTCCTATCTCTACCATCCCTAATCCCTGGCAGCCATGAATCCTTTTCCACTTCTAGAATTTTGTTATTTCAAAAATGTTGAATAATTGGAATAATACAGTATGTGATATTTCAGAATTGGTGTCCCCTACCCCCACTTAGCCTCAGTCCCCTGAGAACCATTCCAAATTGTCCCATGCATCAATTTTTTCTTCCTTTTTACTGCTAGGTACTATTCTATGGTAGCATGTGTCACAGTTGGTTTAACCATTTACCCATTGAAGGACATTTAGTTATTTCCTTTTTTTTTCTGTTATGAATAAAGCTGTTATGAGCATTCATGTATAGGTTGTTGTGTGACACAGATGTTTGTTTCTATGGGATAAATGCCCAAGAGTGCAGTTGCTGGGTCATATGGTAAGTGCATGTATAGTTTTTAATTTTGTATGAAAGTGCCAGATATCTTTTCAGAGTGGCTGTGTCATTTTACATTTCCGCCAACAATGCAAGAGTGATCCAGTTTCTCAGTTCAGTTCAGTCGCCCAGTTGTGTCCGACTCTTTGTGACCCCATGGACTGCAGCACGCCAGGCCTCCCTGGCCATCACCAACTCCCGGGGTTTACCCAAACTCATGTCCATTGAGTTGGTGATGGCATCCTACCATCTCGCTCTCTGTCATCCCCTTCCCCTCCTGCCTTCAATCTTTCCCAGCATCGGGGTCTTTTCAGATGAGTCAACTCTTCACATCAGGTGGCCAAAGTATTGGAGTTTCAGCTTCAACATCAGTCCTTCTAATGAACACTCAGGACTGATCTCCTTTAGAATGGACTGGTTGGATCTCCTTGCAGTCCAAGGGACTCTCAAGAGTCTTCTCCAACACCACAGTTCAAAAGCATCAATTCTTCAGTGCTCAGCTTTCTTTATAGTCCAATGTTCACATCCATACATGACCACTGGAAAAACCATAGCCTTGACTAGACGGACCTTAGTCGGCAAAGTAACGTCTCTGCTATTTAATATGCTATCTAGGTTGGTCATGACTTTCCTTTTAAGGAGAAAGCATCTTTTAATTTCATGGCTGCAGTCACCATCTGCAGTGATTTTGGAGCCCCCAAAAGTAAAGTCTGCCACTGTTTCCACTGTTTCCTCATCTATTTGCCATGAAGTGATGGGACCGGATGCCATGATCTTCGTTTTCTGAATGTTGAGCTTTAAGCCAACTTTTTCACTCTCCTCTTTCATTTTCATCAAGAGGCTCTTTAGTTCTTCTTCGCTTTCTGCCAGAAGAGTGGTATCTATGGTGTCTGCATATCTGAGGTTATTGATATTTCTCCCACCAATCTTGATTCCAGCTTGTGCTTCATCTAGCCCAGTGTTTCTCATGATGTATCCTGCATATAAGTTAAATAAGCAGGGTGACAATATACTGCCTTGACGTACTCCTTTTCCTATTTGGAACCAGTCTGTTGTTCCATGTCCAGTTCGAACTGTTGCTTCCTGACCTGCATACAGGTTTGTCAAAAGGCAGGTCAGGTGGTCTGGTATTCCCATCTCTTTCAGAATTTTCCACAGTTTATTGTGATCCACACATTCAAAGGCTTTGGCATAGTCAATAAAGCAGAAATAGATGTTTTTCTGGAACTCTCTTGCTTTTTCCATGATCCAGTAGATGTTGGCAATTTGATCTCTGGTTCCTCTGCCTTTTCTAAAACCAGCTTGAACATCTGGAAGTTCACGGTTCATGTATTGTCGAAGCCTGGCTTGGAGAATTTTGAGCATTACTTTACTAGGGTATGAGATGAGTGCAATTATGCAGTAGTTTGAACATTCTTTGGCATTGCCAGTTTCTCTGCACCTTTGGTAACGTTTGATCTTATCATTAGTTTTTATTTTAACTTCTCTTAGGTATTACTAATAGGTGTTACTAATAGGTTCTGATAGGTGTATACTAATATCTCACTTGGGTTTTAATTTGCATTTTACTGCTTGCTTATGGTGCTAATGTGTTTACCATTTGTATATCTTCAGTGAAATGTCTGTTGATGTCTTTTGCTTATTTTCTAATTGGATTTTTAAAAAAAATTATTGAGTTTTCAGAATTATTTCTGTATTTTAGATACTAGCCCTTTGTCTGATAGCTATATGTATTTTACAAACATTTTCTCTTGGTCTGTACTTGTATTCTTATCCTTTTCGCAGGGTCTTTTGCAGAGGAAACATTTTTAATTTTGAAGTCCAGTTTATCAATTTTTACTTTCATGAATTGCATTTTTTATGTCAAGTCTGAGAACTCTTTGCCTACCTGTAGGTCCTGAAGATTTTCTACTGTTTTTTTTTTTTCTTTAAAGTCTTATAGCTTTACATTTTATGCTTAAGTTCATGGTCCATTTTGTGTTAATTTTCATATGTTATGAAGTTTAGGTGTAGTTTCTCTTCCTTCTTTCCTCCCCCATCTCTCTTCCAGAATGTCGAATTGCTCCAGTACCATTTGTTGAAAATGGTAATCTTTTCTTCATTGAATTGCTTTTGCACCTTTGTCAAAAATCAGTTGGGCATATTTATATGGGTCCTTCTGCTTCTCTATTCTGTTGATCCATGTGCCTTTCCTTCCGCTGGTACCAGCTGTCTGGATTACTGTAGCTGGTAATGAGGCTTAGGATTCAGTAGAGTGACTCTACCCATTTTGTTAACCTTTTTCAAAATTGTTTTAGCTATTTTATATTTTTGACCTTTCCATAAAAATTTTAGAATAAGTTGTTTATGTCTATGAAAAACCTTGCTGGGATTTTGATAGAAATTCTCCTAAATCTATATGGATCAATTTGAGGAGAGCTGCTATCTTTACTATGCTGATTTTTCTAATGTATGGCACATATTTTTTTAGATTTTCTTTGATTTTTTAAAAAATCAGCTTTTAATAATTCTCATCATTCAGACCCTTGTACATGTTTTGTTAGGTCATGTTTTTTTTAAATTTTTTTATTTTATTTTATTTTTTTGTTTTAGGTCATGTGTTTTTGAGCCCTCGCATCAGCATTTACTTAGATTAAAAACAACACAATATTCTATTAAATTATGCACAATTATTTTAATTGTTCTTAAAATAATTTGTTATAATGGACCTGAAAAGGTGTTTCTCTTCACTAATGAGAAAAAAAGCTGTTTACTTGCTCTTGCTAAGCAATTTTTACCCCTTATAGTATACTTGGGACTACACTCAAAAGCAAAACATTCCAGTTCTGCTACTTACTAACTGTATAATCTTGAATAAGTTAATTAATTTGTGTTTCAGATTCCTCATCAGATAAATGGGAATAATAATAATGCCACCTCTTAGAATATGCCAGGATTAGCAAATTAGTACTTGGAAAGTGCTTGGCATAAGTCCCTCACACATTGTCAGTGCTTAGAAAGTTACATATTATTGCTAGCATTACTGTTACAAGACAATAGTATCGCTCAAACTTTTCTGCAAAACAAACAAACATATAATAATAATCACAATTCAGAGAAAAAGGAAGCAATGAAAACAAATGAGGATGATGTCACATTCACTAAACAAGATGACACATCCTAAATAGCCTGAGATTATCTCTGCTGCTATAAATGAGCAAAGCCAAAGTTTCCCGAGAGGAGAGTTGAATGTAATACAAACTAACTACATGTGCAAAGATGACAACATGTGGCTCAGGAGGTGATGTAAATCCAGAATGGTCCTGTTAATGGGAAGAAATGCCTCATAAGTCAAAGGAAGGAATATTATATGAAACCGCTCATAAATGTGAATTCTCATAACCTGAACAGACACATCTTGGATTATAACTATATTTATAGGATCACTTCACTTGGTACTTATAAAACAGATTTCAGGCTTTAAATGTCCCCTCCTCTATCATTGTTACCTTTGAATTATGGTTCTCCAATATAATTATTAGCTCCCTTGGCAGTACTTACTAAGAAACATGTAGAATTCTAGGAACTTTGGGAGCTTTGTTGATTCACTGATGTCGAAGTGTCTACAAATGAATGCCCTCTCTTTCCTGTTGTCAAGTCCCAGCTAGAAGCCCTAGGTGATCTTTCTCCTCTCAATAGCACAGGCAGGACTTCTCCCAACCCTCAAACCCTGATTTATTTTTATTAAGTCTTCATTGTCACACTGACATAGCATCTACGCAGCTTGAACAATAGCTTTCCTAAGCGTCTCCTGCATACTTTTATCCGTCAATTTATCTTCTCTTTAATACTCAAGAAAGATAAACATCCAATTCTCCATGGTCTGGTATCCCTCCTTAACATTCATTATAGCAAACTACCCCATGTCCTGCCAGAAGGGCTTAAATTGATTCCTGCCTGTATGTCCCAGCTGGGGCTCCTGGCTTCTTGTCAGTCCCCAGGCCTAGAGATGAGCTGGATGTATTTTGAATGCAGCTGTAGACCTTTTTAAAGAGCATAAGCCCAAATGAATTCATAATCCCTGGAATGCATGCTTTATGTAGGCTTTTCATTTGTTTTTGGAGAAATCCCAGAGCTGGCAATTTCAGATAGAGTTTCACTGGCCTCAACCCTGGGTGCGTCCAGGAGGGGATTTTTATTTCTTTGTCTACTGGACTTTCTATTGCCTTTGTGACATTTTGGTTATATTTCTGCCTAGTATAGAACAAGAGAAAGGTACATATTCTTGGTGGAAAGGTTTTAAATTCTGAATGAATACACTTCACACATGCTAGTAAATGTTTGCTAAAGTAGAAAACGTGATGGAAGATACAGCTATTTGGATACATGCTGCACTTAGGATGAACAGTAGGTTTGAAACACAGGGATGGATGATTGAGTTTTAGTGGAACGAATATGCGACATGAAATTAGGAGAACATGATCAGTTTTGTTAACTCATAGAATACTGGAGAGCCTGTCCTTACATTTGTTGTCACAACATTTATAATATGTTTAAGATATCAATAAAATAGACACTTTAAATCTCAGTAACTTGGTAAGGATCTAAAAGCATATTTTCAAAATAGTACAAAGAGCTCAAAAATGTAATTGATTTATAATTAAGTAGCGATTAAAACAACAACAAAATATGTGACTACTATTAATGATTATCTCATAAAATGCACTTCATGTTACTTTGGCAGGCATAAAAATTCTGTCTATATGGAATTCTAAACTTACAGAATTCTCCTCATAAAATCTTGATTGTGGCTACCCAGAGGCTACAATATGGTTCATTTCCTCCCCTTTCCTTTCTCTATCAAAAAATAAAGGAATGTTTTTGGTGGTCCATTGGCTAAGACTCCTCATTCCCAATGCAGGAGGCCCAGGTTCAATCCCTGGTTAGGAAACTAGATTCCACAGGCCTCAGCTAAATGTCTGAATGCCACAACCGAAAATTCCGAATGTTGCAATGAAGACAGAAGATAACTGTGTGCCACAAGTAAAATCCAGTGCAACCAAATAAATAAGTAATTGTAAAAAATAAATGGAAAATGAGACTGCTTTTGAAAACCTCACACATTGAAGTTTAACATCTTGTGGATCTGAGCAGACTTGGGCAATGTGAACAAAGAGAACCACCTTCAGGCTGCTGAGACAGCTGTGATCCTATGCGGAAAGGCTGAGTACATCAGAATGGTTCTGGCCAACAGTGGAATTACAGACGCAGAACTGGGGCCTGTGGGTGAGACCCGTCCAATCTCATCAAGGGGAAGGGGAATCTCTAGTGCACTCAAGCACTGTGTTTCCCTTGAGAGGACTCACCCAGTAATAGATAAAGGCCTTAATCTTCTTTTCTTGAGAGTTGTTTCTTAAGATACCTTGTCCCTCAATTCTAATTCCATAATTTCCCAGCAACCAACAGATAGCTTGGCATCCCTCATGAGTTGTTCATTTACAGGGAATGAATGTGGTGACTGTATGACTGTTCAGTTTCCTTGAGAGTTGTGTCCCTCATTGTAAGTTGATGACTTGATATTCTACTTATAATTTGATTTTTCTCATTAATTAAGTAGATACCTATACTGATCACCTGTTATGTGCAAATCTTGCTTATTGGGAAGGAAAGCAATACTTTGTAGATGTGAACGATTCAGTCTGCTGAGAGCAGAATTTCTTATTGCGGGTTAGTAAATGGACTTTGTGCTGTGTGTGTATATGTTCAAGTATCTGTGTGTTTGCTTAATCTTGTGAGTCTGTTTCTGTGAGATAGAATCCCTCTTGTTGGGACCAGGATGGCACCTCAGGTTTCTGTGCCTGTAAATTGATTTCACCATAGTACCCCTTCCATTTTGAATTATCCAAACAGCCTGCAAGAGAGCTGTGCCTTTATGTGCTCCTTGCAGTATAGCCAGTTCTTTTCCAGTGAGTCAGTTCTTTGCATCAGGTGGCCAAAGTATTGGACTTTCAGCTTCAGCATTAGTCCTTCCAGTGTATATTCAGGACTGATCTCCTTGCTGTCCAAGGGACTCTCAAGAGTCTTCTCCAACAGCACAGATCAAAAGCATCAATTCTTTAGCACTCAGCGTTCTTTATAGTCCAACTCTCACATCCATACATGACTACTGGAAAAACCATAGCTTGAACAAGACAGACCTTTGTTGACAAAGTAATGTCTGCTTATTAATATGCAATATAATATCTGTAACTATTAGGAACTGTCTGCCGAAAAAGTAGTCCTTTTTTGATGCCTGTGAGGACAAACTGACCTAAGATAAGAATTGCTGAAGAAGTCTTTCTTCTCTGTTCAGCAGTCCTGGCCCACACCATCAGACATAGTGCTAGTGGACAGTTCACTTCTTTGAGTGATATACTAAAGTAGACCACTGGACAAGTGCCTAATCAAGGGGCAGTTGACAGGTAGAAAGCAGCAGGTTAGGATTCCCTAGCAATTCTTTTCCCCCAGGTCATGTTTATCTTAATATTGAAGGAGTGTTCATTTGTCATAAAATGACAAAATTTATCCTTCCCCCTAAAAAAATAGAGGCCTGTCTGAAGGAAAAGGAAACACAAGCCAAAATAAACAAATAGGACCTAATTAAACTTAAAAGCTTTTGCACAGGAAAGGAAATCATTCAAAACAAAACAAGACAAAACAAAAAGACAGCCTATTGAATGGGAGAAAATATTTGCTACTGGTAAATCCTGAAAGATGATGCTGTGAAAGTGCTGAACTCAATATGCCAGCACATTTGGAAAACTCAGCAGTGGCCACAGGACTGGAAAAGGTCAGTTTTCATTTCAATCCCAAAGAAAGGCAATGCCAAAGAATGCTCAAACTACCGAACAATTGCACTCATCTCACACACTAGTAAAGTAATGCTCAAAATTCTCCAAGCCAAGCTTTAGCAATCCATGAACTGTGAACTTCCAGATGTTCAAGCTGGTTTTAGAAAAGGCAGAGGAACCAGAGATCAAATTGCCAACCTCCGCTGGATCATGGAAGAAGCAAGAGTCCCAGAAAAACATCTATTTCTGTTTTATTAACTATGCCAAAACCTTTGACTGTGTGGATCACAATAAACTGTGGAAAATTCTGAAAGAGATGGGAATACCAGACCACCTGACCTGCCTCTTGAGAAACCTATATGCAGGTCAGGAAGCAACAGTTAAAACTGGGCATGGAACAACAGACTGGTTCCAAATAGGAAAAGGAGTACATCAAGGCTGTATATTGTCACCCTGCTTATTTAACTTATATGCAGAGTACATTATGAGAAACGCTGGACTGGAAGAAACACAAGCTGGAATCAAGACTGCCAGGAGAAATATCAATAACCTCAGATATGCAGATAACACCAGCCTTATGGCAGAAAGTGAAGAGGAACTAAAAAGCCTCCTAATGAAAGTGAGAGGAGAGTGAAAAAGTTGGCTTAAAGCTCAACATTCAGAAAACGAAGATCATGGCATCCGGTCCCATCACCTCATGGGAAATAGATGGGGAAACAGTGGAAACAGTGTCAGACTTAATTTTGGGGGGCTCCAAAATCAGTGCAGTTGGTGACTGCAGCCATGAAATTAAAAGACGCTTACTCTTTGGAAGAAAAGTTATGACCAATATATAGCATGTTAAAAAGCACAGACATTACTTTGCCAACAAAAGTCCATCTAGTCAAGGCTATGGTTTTTCCAGTGGTCATGTATGGATGTGAAAGTTGGACAATGAAGAAAGCTGAGAGCCAAAGAATTGATGCTGTTGAACTGTGGTGTTGGAGAAGACTCTTGAGAGTCCCTTGGACTGCAAGGAGATCCAACCAGTCCATTCTAAAGGAGATCAGCCCTTGGTGTTCTTTGGAAGGAAGGATGCTAAAGCTGAAACTCCAGTACTTTGGCCACCTCATGCGAAGAGTTGACTCATTGGAAAAGACTCTGATGCTGGGAGCGATTGGGGGCAGGAGGAGAAGGGGACGGCAGAGGATGAGATGGCTGGATGGCATCACCGACTTGATGCATGTGAGTTTGAGTGAACTCCGGGGGTTGGTGATGGATAGGGAGGCCTAGCGTGCTGCAATTCATGGGGTCGCAAAAAGTCAGACACGACTGAGCGACTGAACTGAACTGAACTGAACTGATGCCCAATAAGGGATTCATGTCCACTATATATAAACAACTCATACAACTCAGTATCAGAAAGACAGACAACATGATTAAAAAATGGGCAGAAGGCCTCAATAGACATTTTCTAAAAAATAGTTTCTAAAAAAGATGCATAGATGCCAAATAGATATGTGAATAGATACTCAACATCACTAATCATCAGAGAAATGCAAATCAAAAGTACAATAAAGTATCTTCTCACATCTGTCAGAGTTCTGTCATCAAAAAGACCACATATAACAAATGTTAGCAAGAATGTGTAAAAGTGGAAACCTTTATACACTGTTGGCGGGGATGTAAATTGGTGCAGCCACATAGGAAAAGAGTACAGAGATTCCTCAAAAAAATAAAAATAGAACTATCATAAGACCCGGCAGTTCCACTCCTGGGCACTTACCTGAAGAAAACAAAAGCACTGACTTAAAAAGAAACATGTATCCTAATGTTAATAGTAATGTTACTTATGATAGACAAGGTATGGAAACAACCTAAGTGTCCATTGACAGACGAATGAATGCAGAACCTGTGGTGCATATAGTCAATGGAATATTACTCAGCCATGAAAGGAACGGAAATTTTGCTGTTTCCAACCACATGGATGAATCTGGAGGCTGTTATGGTTAGTGAAATAAGTCAGACAAAGACAAATACTGTGTAATATCATTTGTATGTAGAATCTAAAAATAAAACAAAGGAATGAATATAACAAAAACAGAAACTGACCCATAGATAGAACAAACTAGCATTTACCAGAGAGGAGATGGAAGAGGGTAGGCGCAAGTCAAGGATTAAGAGGTATAAACTGCTTTACATAGAATAAGTGAGCTACAAGGATGTAGTGCACGGTACAGGAAATAAAGCTAATATTTTATAATAACTACAAATGGAGTATAATCTGTAAAAATTTAAAATCCCTGCGTTGAACACCTGAAACTAATCTAGTACATCAACTGTATCTCAATCAAAAAATTAAAAAAAAAAAAAAAGAAGTCAGTTTCCTCAGTAATAGCTTTGAGCCCTGCTGGCTTGTGTGCTCCCTGCTCCCCTACGACACCCCTCAAGTCTGCTCCAGGGAGAGGCTTTAGTCCAGTTTGAAAATCTACTAACAGTATTGCTTCCCTTTAATTTTCTAGGGATTATGTCAGGTTGTGACTGCTCATCCATCCATCCCTCCTTTCACCATTTGCACGTGTGTCAGACACGACTGAGCAACTGAACTGAACTGATGTATGTATGTACGTGTGTATGTATGTTTATATGTTTCTGTCTATGATTAAAAAAATAGTTCTGAAATTAGAATGCCTGGGTTTGTGGTCTCATTTACCACTTTCCTGCCTGTGTGACTTAAGCTAACTAATTTCTCTGTGCCTCGGTCCTCAGCTACGGAGAGGTAGACTGGGGCAATACTATTCAGTATCTATTTCCGGATATTGCTGTATTATATATGTAAATGTGCTGAGCACAATGTAAGAACTCAGAGTCAGCAAACATTAGCCATTATTGTAATCTAGGTAAACCTCTGATGTTTAAGATGAATTTTAAAATATATATTTCAAGAGCGTGAGGCAGCTAGGTCCTTTGCCCTCCCTTGGGACAAAGTATGTCCCAGGTCCTCTTAGGAGCTGGAGTGCAAGACAGTTGAGTCAAGGAGTGGCCTTCAGAAAACTGGGCTGGGTCGGTGGTGCTCATAAGGCAGGGGCTGGGAGTTTAAGGCAGTTTAAGGCTCTTCTCTTAAAACCACTGACCACAGCGACAGAGTGAGACTCTGCCTACAGTCAGGATAATGCAGTCTGAATATTGACATAACATACAGACCAGCTTTTACCCTTGTCAGACATCGCAGAGCTTCAAGTCCTTTGAAAACCCACCATTTTCTCCTAAGAACTCAGGCAGTTTGGGTCGGATGTGCTCATGAATGTCAGTGCCTATTTGATCCTCTGTTTTTCTGGCCCAGGCTCACTTCCCTGGATTCTCAGCAGCTACCTGAGCATTGTGGTGCCTTCTGCTGGGCACTGAGGCACTGCCACTGGTACAGCAGAGAGGCTGCCATTACTTTGCCCTGTCTGCAGGGCATCACTCACCTTGGTGCACTGGAGCTGGTAAGGCAGGAAAGCAGTGCCATGTTTCTGTTGAAGAAGGAGCCAACACCTTTCTCCTCATTTCTATAGGCATCATCAGAAGGGCTGGACCCTCCACTGGCCACGTTTGCCAGGGAGTCCTGAGGCTAGCACAGCAACCCCAGTACAAAGATCTAAAGCCCCTTTCTGCCACCTCAACACCTTTTAACCTCTAAATTTGCCCAGACGCCACCTGGAGGAGTAGTGGAGAATGGGGAGAAATCTGAAAGACAGCATTTACTTACAAGCAATTGCTTAAATTGAAAGACTTAGATCTGTGATGAATTGGTAAATTTCAGACACATGCTTTTGCATTTTCTTTCATACCATGATTGCTCATCTAAGTCCTTCCCTTCTGTTCTAAGGACTCAAGAGTGTTTAGGACTATTGAGTAGTAGTAGGTTGTTCACAGAAGAAAGTTTAGAATGTGGGTGTAGCTGGGAAGTGTATTCAGGGCACTGAGTTTTTCTTTTTAACCAAATACACATTGTGAGAAAAGCTGACTCTGCAGCAGTAGGTGGTTCTCCCCAGATTGCTGCCAGAAGCTTAGCTTGACTCTGAGTCAGCTTCCCACATACAGACTGGAGTTTCAGTTTTATAGAAAACATTTTCAAGAGAATGAGTTATGGATGCTGTAAAAAATACTAGAGCTATGACCATTCTTTTTGAAGCTCTCATGAAAGGAATTCAGTAGATGTTTATATGCAGTGTTTGTAAAGTCATTGTTCTGACCGTTCATCTCTGGGGTCCCGTTGCAGAGAACCAGAAGTATTGATGCAGAGTCTGTATGCTGGCCACTTTCTAACTGTGGCCAACGGCATCATTATTCCTAATGTCCTCTGGGGGAACCCTTGAAAGTGAAAGTTTCTCAGTCGTGTCTGACTCTTTGTGACCGCATGGACTATTCAGTTCATGGAATTCTCCGGGCCAGAATACCGGAGTGGGTAGCTTTTCCCTTCTCCAAGGGATCTTCCCAACCCAGGGATAGAATCCAGGTGATTCTTTACTGGCTGAACCACAGGGAAGCCCAAGAATACTGGAGTAGGTAGCCTATCCCTTCTCCAGGGAATCATCCAGGAATTGAACCAGGGTGTCCTGCACTGCAGGCAGATTCTTTACCAACTGAGCTATCAGGGAAGCTTGGGGGAGCCCTTGGGTGACCTTTAATTCCCCTCCTCAACTTCATTCCCTGTGACTGGTCTGTTACTGACCTCAGTTATCATTCTTGAGAGTCTTTCCTGTTTCCATTTTAATGTATTTCCCATTTTACACCTCTACCATGGTTTCTTAGCTTCCTCACTAACTCTCTGTGATTCTCCTCTGAACCATCTGACAAGTTGTTAAGAATCTAACATCCCATTTTATTGTTCCACTTAAAATTAAAGTGACCTGCCCCGACCTCCTCTCCTGTCCCCACCTTTGGGATTGCACTTGACAACCATCCATGAGCTGAACGGGTTTTAAATGCAGCCCATACTATCAAACTAATGTTCTTATTTGAAAGAGTGAGAGGCTGGCAGTTTTTGTAAAAAGCCCACACTAAGGCCCTATAGCCTTCATTCATTCTCTTATATGATATGTGCCATTAAATCTGAGGCCAAGTCCAGCTTTTATGGTTACCTTCCAAGGAGGAGAATACCCACCGTGACAAACACATTTGGTATGCCGGGCACTGTGTGAACTGTTTTTTGAGCCTCTCCATAGTATGCTTTTTCTTTCTGATACAAGTAGGACAGTGCTTTGGATAACAGCTCTTTGGAATGATATAGTGAATAAACAGATACATTTTAAGGTGAAAACCTTTTCCACTTTATTTTCCATCTTCTGTAGTCAGTATTGGCAAAATAAATGAGAAATTATTAAAAAAAAATTTGAGGCCAAGTCGACATCTCTGGCCCCTGCCCACCACACCCCATAACTGCAGTCAGTGTGGTCTATCCACTGCTCTGTGTGCGAGCAGACAGCATTTGTGATTCTTTGTTTTGGAGGATCTCTCCTGCTCTGCTACCTGCTAGCATCAACCCATATTCCACCTTGTCCATGAAACCTTTCTTATATGACCACTACAGGCTTCACTGAGCTCTCTCTATTCTTCTCTGAATTTTTACAAATGGTAAATTGAGTGGCACAGACTAAATACAATGGGGCTTTCATGCCTCACTCCATATTAAAGATGTTCTGACTTCTCCACCCCCTTTTGCTTGGAGGAATGTCAGAGGATAATCACCCTCTCTTTCTGTATGCTTGTGTCATGGGTAGATAGATCCATCCCCTCAGGTATCAACACTATTAATTCTATCAGGGACCTGGCTATATCTCATGCTTACTTTGTATTCTCACAGTTTTCATGCTCTGCATGGGGTGGAAGCTCTATAAATACTTGCAGATTGACTACTAGGTTAATTCTAGGACATAGCCATGCTTAACCTGAAACCATCATGTGGAACATGCAGTCAATTCCAGAATTATAGGGAGGAAGAAGTTAACTGACTTATCCTGGAGTACACATATTTCAGGACAGAATATAAAACTCATCTTCAGATAGTAATAATTCTAGCTAACATTTATGGAGTGCTAATTAAACACACATCCAGAGCTATTCTAGACATCTTTATCTGTGAGGTAGGTACAATTATTCCTTTTTTTATAGACAAGGAAACTAAAGCACAGCTGTTTATGGTAGAATCAGAATTTGAACCAGTGAAACATGGCTCTGTGCTCAAGTATCACAGGGATACTGCTGAAGTCGTTGGAACATTATAGCTTAAAGCAATCAGAAACAGCACTAAAAAGGTCTCTAAGAAGTCTGCACAAGGTTTTGCTGATAGAATTGGCAATGAGTAAGGCTATGGTTTTTCCAGTAGTTCTGTATGGATGGGAGAGTTGGACTGTGAAGAAGGCTGAGCACTGAAGAATTGATGCTTTTGAACTGTGGTGTTGGAGAAGACTCTTGCGAGTCCCTTGGATTGCAAGGAGATCCAACCAGTCCATTCTGAAGGAGGTCAACCCTGGGATTTCTTTGGAAGGAATGATGCTAAAGCTGAAACTCCAGAACTTTGGCCACCTCATGCGAAGAGTTGACACATTGGCTAAGCCTTTGATGCTGGGAGGGATTGGGGGCAGGAGGAGAAGGGGGCGACAGAGGATGAGATGGCTGGATGGCATCACTGACTCAATGGACATGAATCTGAGTGAACTCCGGGAGTTGGTGATGGACAGGGACGCCTGGCGTGCTGCGATTCATGGGGTCACAAAGAGTCGGACATGACTGAGCAACTGAACTGAACTGAACTGAACTGAACTGAAGTCAAATGCTGATTTTTACATGTCTTGTGAGAAAGACTGAACAGCACTCTTTTTAACTGTTGAGAAGTACTTTTAGGATATAGACACTTTTAACAGTCACAACAGTACTGGCAGTTTCCAAATACAGGGGCAATATAAGATACAGTTTGTTCTTGTTTTTATTAATTAATATATAAGACACAAGTTTTCTAAATACTGTATTAGTTTTTTTGTGAAGACGCATATAGTAAGTATATTAGGCTTTATGGCCCACAGGGTCTCTGTCATCTCTACTCAACCTGACCATTGCAGTGCAAAAGCAGCCACGAATGTTTTAGAAATGAATGGATGTGGCTCTGTTCCAATAAAACCTTATTAACAAAAGTAGGCAGTGGCTTGGGTCTGGTCCATGGCCCTTATTTTCCTGACTCTTGGTTTGCATGAATTATTTCTGTCCTGTCAGGTTATCACTGAGTTTGTGTACATCTTTCAAATTGTTCTTTCTGCACTTCTGTTAAGAACCACCTAATAATGGAACTGTTTTTTCATTTCTCTGGCAAGGCCTTTATTATTCTTCCCATCCATGGATTTTTAAAAATGTTTCTCCAATACTAAATCAATTTAGGGCTCTAAAAGCAACAGCCAGCTCAATGCTTTGTTCACTGTTTTACATTCATTGACTGTCAGGGACCCGAGGAAGGCAAAGTTCTCAACTTTAGTTTCTTGTAATTGAGATGCTTCAGGTTTGTTTCCAACTTTTAGCTTCTAAATATTGGTGAGGGGGCAGTTAGATATAGTAGCAGACAGGAGAAGGCAATGGCACCCCACTCCAGTACTCTTGCCTGGAAAATCCCATGGATGGAGGAGCCTGGTAGGCTGCAGTCAATGGGGCCGCTAGGAGTCAGACATGACTGAGCAACTTCACTTTCACTTTTCACTTTCATGCGTTGGCGAAGAAAATGACAACCCAGTCCAGTGTTCTTGCCTGGAGAATCCCAGGGATGGGGGAGCCTGGTGGGCTGCTGTCTCTGGGGTCGCACAGAGTCGGCCATGACTGAAGCAACTTAGCAGCAGCAGCAGCAGACAGGAGATGAGAATGAAAGGAATAAGTGAAATCAGAAAATGTAAAGAGAGGAAACAGGTAAGGGAGCAGGAGACTCTGGATTATACAGCAAATAAGTATCTATGGCATTCTTAAGACTCAGGCCTGGGAAGACCCTGATGCTGGGAAAGACAGAAGGCAAAGGGAAAAGGGGTGGCAGAGGATGAGATGGTTAGATAGCATCACGGACTCAATTGACATGAATTTGAGCAAACCCCAGGAGATAGTGGAGGATAGAGGAGCCTGGTGTGCTGCAGTCCATGGGATGCAAAGTCAGACGTGACTAGTGACTGAGCAACAACAGTAAAGCTCAGGCTACTCTAGCATAGAGGAACTCATGAAAGATCATATATCCATATGACATCCCTTTCTAATACATACACACACAGACAAATATTGAACTAAGTAGGTGTTACCTAGAACAGTGGAACCAACTACCATTAACTATTGTACAAAACCTATAGAACCAATGTATGGATTTTCTCTTCAAATGCTGCAATTTTAGAATGAAAGTATATAAAGAAATTTTGATTTCTGTTTGTATTAAATAACTTTTTTTCTGAGTAGAAGTGGTAGAACATTATTCTTGATCCTGAACAGTTTCTGTAAATGAGACAGTGGTGAATTCTCATTTGATCCTATGGAGATCAGTATGAGAGATGCCATATCCAAGAATTAGGTTAAGCCTGAGGGAGAAAGAAGGGACCTTTTTGAACTCTTGACCAGGCCTTGGTGTCATCAGAAGATGGTAATTAAGGGCAACTGGGGCAACTGGCTTAGTGGTATGAAAAGACTTTGCTTTTCTTACACTTGGTCTCTGAATATGAGAATGAGGCCATGGGGAATCATATAGTCTGAGAATAAAGTTAGTGTATGTTGTATTTAAGGAGGTATTTATTTTCCTTAATATGGATTAAGAGATTGTAATTTTCTGAAAATTCTCTGATAACATATGCTGAGAATTGCTGTACGTGTGTGTGTGTGTGTGTGTGTGTGTGTTGATACAGTGCTTCTCTGCTGCAGAACCAGGGAGACGAGAGGATGACCTGGGTTTGGGTGGGTTGAAACTACTTCACTTCAGCATCCAATGTGGTGTTAGTTGTAGCTGAATGTAGGTGTAGAACTTCACTATTGTGGGTCCCTTATGGCTTGATTGTAAAGCAAAATACACTGTTGTGGTCAAGCAGTGGATTTCTCCTAAAAGGGTGGGAATGGATCTGTGATTTAAAGGTTTGAATAAAGTTTGAAGAAAAAGAAAGACAGGGTCTAATATGGATGTGTCTGTGGGATTCATCTGAGAATGGCTTAACTTTTTTGTTTTGTTGCTGTGTTTTTTCCCATGAACTCTGGGAAAAAAACCCCATATTTAAATAAAGGTTCTGAAGTTGTTTCCTCATGCTGGATTTGATTTTAATTACCCACAACTTGTTTGTAAAGTGAATTTCCCCCGAATCTTGTAATGTGGGTGGTGCTTGGAATTAAGAGATGCAATATTAAAAGGATAACTCGTGGGAGCCTGCACAGCAGTGTGGGTCTGAGGACCCAGGGAAGTGGGGTGTGGGAGGCCTTGGTGGAGCTGAGACCCGCTGGTGTGTGGGAGAAGCCCTGGGGAGAAGCAGCTGCCAGCTGAATAGCGTGGAAACCCATGCAAGCTCCCAAAACAGTCTTTGCAAGATGAAAACAAATACTGCTTTCAAAAATCAGAGAATCAACAGAAAGGTTCTGTGCTGATTCACTTGACTCCCATGTCTTACTCCTACAGATTGCCTGAAAATAAAACATTTTAAGAACTCTGGTACTGTGAGAAATTATCAGATGCATCTGGCTATGAACATACAAAATTTATTTTCTTGCATTAGATCTCTCAACTGTCTTCTGTATTTGCTAAAAACAACCACTTAGGTAGTCCATCTTACCTAGTGTGGCAATGTAGTTCCTAGTTAGCTTAGACTGTGCTGCTATTGCCAAAATGGCATGCAGTGACAATGTAAGTATTGGGTTTTCTCCTTTGTACTCAGATGGACAATTTAATGGCTTTGTTACTTGTTCCATTCTTATGCCTTCCATATATCTTTCTTCTGTAACTTTCTGCCTGACTTAAAGGAAAAGGAGCCACTCTTGAGATACAGTACTTTGTTCCTGGGAATGAACTGGTAAGGTGAGAATGGAGGTGGGAGCCCAAGAGCTCGATTAAACCCCTTAATAGCATGTATGATATCATGTGGGAATTGAATTGCCAGTCCATGTCTGACGTAGGGTGCAGCGTGCTTGGGGCTGGTGCATGGGGATGCCCCGGAGAGATGTTGTGGGGAGGGAGGTGGGAGGGGGGGTCATGTTTGGGAACGCATGTAAGAATTAAAGATTTTAAAATTAAAAAAATAAATAAATAAATTAAAAAAAAAATAAGCAAGTGTCATTGGCTTTAAAATCAGACACGCTATAGGGTACTAGGCTAGTTGCTTATTTTCCTTAGCCTCAGTTCTCTGTCAATAAAAAAAGGGATAATAATGGAACCTTCTTGTTAGGATTATTGTAAAAAATTATATGAAAAAGTGTATTAAAAACGTAAGGACAATGTTCGGGTCATGATAAACACTGAATAAGTGCTCTTTATTCAACGAATATTTCTTGAATTAATATCCAAATATTAAAGCTGATCAACATAACAATTTGAAAGATCCTATCACCATTTCCAATGGGAATAATTTTAATTCTGATTTCCTATTTCTGATGCTAGATAAGAGAAGGGATAGCCTATCCTTTGCTCTTGATTAGCATCAATATGAGTAGATTTTATGTAAATGAGACATTTGCATTCATAGTGACTAGAAGAATGAGTTCTAAATCATGGAGACTACTTGGCACCTCATTTTCTTGTATTTTAGTGTTGCACTAATGCCTGCAGCCAATGCACCTGGGTCATCATGTTCGACTGAGCCGAAGTCATTAAACAAATATGTGAACTGTCTCTTTTCAGATTAATGACATATGTATCCACTCTTTACGTTTTGGGCAAATAATGAAAATTTCCTCTGCAGCAATGGGTAATTTGTAATTTAGGTGAAATCTCACCATTTAAAAAATCTCACCATTTATATATACTTACTTTTCCAAATAGCCAGTTCACTAGCATCAGGGACAAATGGGAAAAGTTGCTGATGTTGATGTGGCATGAGCTTTTCTTATCAGCATAACCATGTGATTAAATATGATTCAGTAAATTATTTGCTTGATTTGTTGGGATATTTTCCTTGCCAGGATTGTCTTCTCCACTCTACTCTCGTTTATAATAATCATAACAGCAACTATACTTATGGACTTGTTCTGTGCTACACATTGTTCTAAGACCTTGACATGTTTCAACTAAATTTAATCTCACCATCCTTTTAATATGGCAGGTACTATTTAATCCTTCTTTTGCAGGTGCATATATTAGAGCTCAGCAATGTAAAACAGAGTGTTTCAGGCCACTAAGTGACAGAGCTAGAATTTGAAGCCAGGGAATTGGTTCCAGAGTTCATACTCTTAAAATATATATATATAGAACTATGCTGCCTCTCCATTTTGTTCAATCTCAAACTTTCTTAAAGGCTCAGTTTATTTTCACTTCCTCCCAATCTGTCTCCCCTGTTCAGTGCACCTCCCCTGCATCAATTCCTATAGCGTTATTTCATTTATTTGTTATTTAAGGAACTCTCCTTATCATTGTTAATTAACTGATTCATATGTATCAGTTATGTGTATCAGTTTATGTGTACCTTCTGTCCTTGAAGATTTGAACTTCATGTATCATGCTCAGTAAATGTCAGGTATTGCTGGGTGAAAAATGCTTACCTGACAATATCTCTCTATACAGGAAAAGTGCAACACAAGTTTCCCAACTATAAACTGAGGAGTAGACGGGTCAAGGTATACATTCTTTTCACCTATTTGTGGATATATGAGACAGAAAACCAGTCTTAACTGGGAGGGAAACTAAACATTTAGGTTCTTGGATGCAGTTCTTTATTGCCTATGTGTGAACAATCATCCTGAGTCCATATGTTCTGAGAGTTATTTTACCCTGGTCAACATTTTGCTATAGCTCTTTATTTATTAACATTAACAAGAATCATGGGACTAGACCCTCATGCCTCAGATGGAAAGTTTACACCTACTAAGAGAGTCCAGAGCAAGGCAATTAGCACTTAAAGTTTTTGAATTGGATGAATGGGAACCATCTGAGAATTAGAAAGCATGCCAAAGTGTCTGCACAATGGAAATCGAGCTTTCAAAAATGGCTAAATGGATGCTGTGACTGCATAATTATTTTCAGAAACGTTCCTCAGCCAGAACTTCTCAAAACCCAGATCACATGATGCATAACTGCTTGTTCTAGAGCTATCCTTATTCCTTCTGTGGGAGATGTGTTTCAAGATGGGAGAGGGAATCTGTGGTTGGCATCTCAGAGTAGGTAAAATCACATGTAGGCTTCCCTGGTGACTAAGTGGTACAGAATCTGTCTGCCAGTGTAGCTGCTGAAGGTTTGATCCCTGGATCAGAAAGATCCCCTGGAGGAGGCAATGACAACCCACTCCAGTATTCTTCCCTGGAGAATTCCATGGACAAAGAAGTGTGGCCGGCCACAGTCCATGGCATCACAAAAGAATCAGAGACAGTTTAGAGTGACTAAACAACAACAACGAAACCATATATGGCTGACTTCACTAACTGGAGAGCCAAGTATTTGGTGGGCTCCCTTGCCCAGGAGACAAAGAAATTCCCATTGTGAATCTCACCATTTATGATCACCAGGCAAGAATCAGTATTCACAAGGCAGGTGATGAGGGAAGTTAGAGGATGCCCAGTAGAATTCCATTGTTGTTATATTTTAGTTTCCTGCAAACCATTGGTGGGAATTATGGCTGCAGTGCTGTGCTAATGGACATCATTACAAGCCCCGTATTGGCTTAAAAATGCTTACAGGCAGAAGTAAACAACAAAGGAGCGGCTTCTTTGTTAAGACATACCTGGAAAACCGGTGTGATAAAGAAAGCAGCACACCAGAGCTGGCCGGATCTGAAGTGGGGAGGAGGAGCTGTTCTTTGGATGAATCCAAAAGAGCTATTGATTTTCCAGTGTTTTTTTGGAAGTGCCTGTGTTGCTTTATGTTGTATTTCATTCATTTGTAGTTGCTTCTGTTAATAAAGGTCCTCTGGTGGCACTAATTCTTTTCAGTGGAGTGAAGTCGTTTAGCAGTGAAATCCTTGGTGTATTCACTAACATGAAGTGCGATCTGTCCTTGCACCTGGTACACACTCAGCTTTCCAGAGTCAGTTGCTATTCATGCCTTTTGTTTAGTCACACAAGGGAACTAGAACAAGAAGTGTAGATTTTCACCTTGGCTTTTATAACGTACATTATTAGCTATACACCTCCTGCAAATGAGCTTGGCAGTCCCAGTTGTTAGGCAACAATGATTTGCAACTGGACATAAGGAAAAGGGACTATAATTGCTAGTAATTAGTAGCTCACAGAGATTTTTTTTTCTTTCCGCTATGAATTAATCAATCCCCTGAGAAGAATGGGGAATAGGAAAGCAAAGTTTTCGCTTTATAATTCAAGCATTTCAAGTTTAGGGTCAGAGCAATGACTCATTCTCATTTTATTTTGAAGCTCACAAAGCTTTATGTCACCCTTTCATTTAAAATTTAATATTACTTTATCAAAGCACTACATGTACATTGTTTAAAGAGTCAAATCTCTTACAAAACTCATAATGAAAAACATCTATCTCCTGCTGTACCTTCTTTGATTTCTAGTCTCCAGAGGCAACCTTTTTCAACGTTAAGCTGTTTCTTCTGCTGTTTTACTGACATATTTCTAAATAAGTTGTGTGCACTGTTTTTGGAAGGTAAAAATTCAGTGCTTTTAAAACCACTTCCCACATCCTCAAGGTACACCCCACCTCTTCATCCTCTCTTGTTATTGCATGATCACTTTTGATTACATCAGTAGTCACCAATCACACTGTTGGTACTATAGAAATATTATTCACAGCTGTGAAGCATGGCAAGTTATAGTAACTTTTTCTGTTTTTTTATAAGCTTAGGATTTCCTGGAGTATTCTCTGGAATACTCATGGAGTATTCTGGAGCTTTTCCTGGAGCTTTCTCTGTCTTGTTCTTTGTCTCTTCCTTTCTTTTATCTTTTCTTAAGACTGCGTAATTTAGCAAAAATGAGTAGTAACTCATTCTCGAATCATCTGCTAAAAGTGTAATTCTCCTCCCCCAAACATGGGAAAGTATTTGGTAATCTGTCATGTGCTTTTTGCGGTGGGGTGGAGAGCTGAAAGCGCAGCATTCTGGGGCCCTTGCTCCTGTTCTGATCTGGTCTGAGTGCTAGCAAGGCTTGCTGCACCACTGCCATTGTATGGCTTCTCTTCCCAGCCCTTGGGAAGGTTTTCTTTGCCTTGCTTCTGTGATGGACCCCCTGTTTCCTGGATCTGCTTCTTGGTTTTCTCCAGTATTTTAGTTGAGGGCATTATTTGGGAACTTACTTTTGTTTTGTTGCCACAAATGTTTTCTGGATTGGTCGGGTTTAGATGTCTAAGATGGAAGTCAGGTTTCTGCAGAATATGTGAAAGCACTCCTCCTAATTTTGGGCCTTCTAGTATTGCTCTTGAAAGATCTGATGTCATAGTGATTCTTGATCCTTTGAATCTGAGCTTTTTGTTTTTTAATTCTTTCTGAGAATTATTGAATATTTTCTTTTGCTCCTGGTGATCTGAACATTTCTTTTTTAACTTGATGTGCTTTATAATTTTTTTTCCCATTCCTTTTATTACACTTTTAATCTGGGAACTCCTGACTTTTAATTTGAGGAAATTTTCTTGAAAAAAAAAAAAAGTAAATAATTCCCTTCCATTTTATCTATTTTATTTTTTTCTAAAACTCTTAGTATTCTGATATTGTATCTTTTGGACTTAATCTTTTCCTTCTTATATTTCATCTATTTTTACTTTAGAAAGATTTACTTACTTTTATCCTCAAATCCTTTTGTTGAAAATTCAATTTTTGTTATTGTCATTTTAATTTTCAAACACACTTTTTATTTTGCTTTCTTTTCTTGTTTCATGAATATACTATCTTTCTTCTCTTTCTAAATATAGCCCTATATTGTCTTTCTTTCTTTTAAGACAGTTTCCGTTTGTTTGTTACTTTGGTCTCAGCCTTTCACATTAGGAATCTTCCTCTAATAGCTGGTGACACTGGACAGTCCACTTACTTTTACTGCTTACCCAATAATGTTTGAAAATTTGAGTAGTTTAATGCAGTTTCACTTTTTCTTGTCTTTTGAAAGATTGTTGTCATGTTGTGCAAGTGATTATGAATGATTGTTGTCATGTGAAAATGTTTTACATACGTGTAAAATCACGCAAAAACACTATGACCATTGTTTTGTATAGTCAGATTTGTTTGTTTTTATGTTATTTCAATCTTACCTCTCTTGGTGGTCTTCATTTCTTTCTTTATGTCTTTGCTTCTAGACTCATTTTCCTTTTGGCTAAAGCATTTCCTTTAGTATTTCTTTTAGTTCAGGTGTCCTGGTGATACATTCTCAGAGCTTTTGTCTGCTGGAAAAGTATTTATTAAGGTTTCATCTTGACTTCTGAAGTGTATATTCACCTAGTAAAATGTTGTAGGTTGGCAGTGATTATCTTTCAGATTTTAAGATGTCATTTCATTGTCTTCTGTCTTCTGATATTTCTGTGGAGAAGGCAGCTCTCAGTTTTATTTTTGCCCCTTAGAAAATGATGCTACTTTAAAGATCTTTCTCCGTCAGTTTTACTATATGTGCCTAGGGGAGGCTTTCTTTTCACATATTGAATTGTACTTAGGATTTATTATACTTCTTCAATTTGTAGGTTAATGTTTTTCATCAGTTTTAGAAATTCTCAGCCATTTTCCTTGAAAATAATGCTTCTGTTTAATTCATTAAAAAAAAAAAAAGCATGTATTCTTCCCTACCTGTCCCAGCTGTATTGAGTATAGTTGTTATATAACTTTAAGGTATACAAAGTGATGATTTAATATACATTATATTGAGATATGCCTTTTCTATTGCAACATGATTACCACAGGAAGTTGTTAACACATTCATCACCTCACATAGTTGCCTTTTTTTGCTTTTTTTTTGTTGTTGTGAGAATTATTAGGATTTATTCTGCTAGCAGTGTTTCAACATGCAACACAGTGTTGTTAACCATAATCATCATGCTGTATTTATATTCTTAGAATTTATTCATCTTATAACTGGAAGTCTGTACTCTTTAAACACCTTTACCCATTTCTAATACTCCCTACCACTGGCAGCCACCAATCTACTCTCTGTTTCTATAAATTCAGCTTCTTAGATTTCACATGTGAGATAATACCCTATTTGTATTTCTCTGTGTATACACCACATTTTCTTTTTTAATTTATCTATTGGCAGACCTTAGGCTGTTTTCATGTCCTGGCTGTTGTAAATAGTACTGCAATGAACATGGAAGTGTAGATATCTCTTTGAGATGGTGATTTTATTTCCTCTGAATATGTATCTATCAATAGAAGTGAAATAGCTGAATCATATGGCAGTTCTATTTTTAATTTTTTGAGGAATCTCCATACTGTTTCCCATAGTGGCTGCACCAATCCCCATTCCTGCTAATAGTACACAAACGTTCCCTTTTCTCCATATCCTGCCAGCACTTTTCCATGGTCTTTTTGAAAATAGCCCTTCTAACGGTAGTGAGATGATAGCATCGTGGTTTTGATTTGTATTGCCCTGATAATTAGTGATGTTGAGTACATTTTTGTGTACCTGAGGGCCATGATTTAGAAAATTTTTTTATCTCTCACTTGGCCTTTTGAAACTCTGGTTACACATATATTGCTTGACTATAGCCTACATATTACAGAGATAGCTGCATGGCTGAACAAGGGGTGTGTGTGTGTGTATGATCTGGGGCATACTTTTTATAAAGACACGTACAAGTTTTTACAGACCTACCCTTTTGTATTCTGCCTTACTTGATTCCCCACCTCAAGTCCTACCCTCCTGGTATCTTTAATTCCTGAGCCTTTCTGGGGTTCTGAAGTTTCAGTTAGCTGCTCGTGGGCCTTACACTATGCTGATTTAACTCTGGGCTTACTTCTTTCTGCTAAGTCAGTTACTATTTGTCCATCTGTCTCCCAGTGACAAATTTTTTTGGTCCTTGGGTATTTTTTTAAAAATCCATCTTTTTATTGTTATTTTATTGGATTTTAGGAGGGCATGGAAATAATAAATTATTTAACCACAAATCCCACTGTTAATTTCTTTTCTAAAAAATTGGCATTGTACTGTTATACTACTTCGTACATAAATGGTGCTTGACTATCAGAGATGATATTAACCAAACTGTTAGTCAAAGTTAGAAATGGAATGGGTGGGACAATTTTTCCCTTTAGTCCTATCTCTCATTTCTTGTATTTTACCATCCCTCACAAACTGCATTGTTGAAGCACTTGCTTTTCAATGAGACTCAAGGCATCACCTGACTTTACTTGAGAGTCTGCCACAAGAAATACAGAGAGATTATATAATGAGGATATAATGATCTTCATAATAGAGTTATTTCTTATGAAGATATTTCATTCTGTTTCATAGGCCTACACAGTCATTTTTTAAAACAGACTTCTAGAGAATTCTATAATGTGGCTTTCCAAGTATGTGCATGTGTCCTGGGAGTATACAAAGGTTATAGGTATAATGTGAGAGTCAACATTCAGAAATTAGTACTTCATTTCAGTGAAACTGTTTGCCCTAAAAGACTCAGTTCACTTGTTCTATACACAAATAGCTGTTGAGTTCTTACTTTGTGCAGAGCTCTGTCTTAGGTGATAAGGATATGCTGCTGCTAAGTCGCTTCAGTCGTGTCCGACTCTGTGCGACCCCATAGATGGCAGCCCACCAGACTCCCCCGTCCCTGGGATTCTCCAGGCAAGAACACTGGAGTGGGTTGCCATTTCCTTCTCCAATGCATGAAAGTGAAAGTGAAAGTGAAGTCACTAAGTCGTGTCCAACTCTTCACGATCCCATGGACTGCAACCTACTAGGCACCTCCGTCCATGGGATTTTCCAGGCAAGAGTACTGGAGTGGGTTGCCATTGCCTTCTCCAGATAAGGATATAACAGTGATTTTTTTTCTCTTCGTTAAAAAAGTATTTTTTTATGTTCAAGTATAATTGATGTACAATATTATATGTTACAGGTGTACAGTATTTTGATTCACAATTTTACTTCATTTATAGTTATTATAAAATATTGATTATATTCCCTGTGTTGTACAATATATCCTTGTGACTTATTTTATACATAGCATTTTGTACCTCTTAATCCCCTACCACTATATTGTCCCCACTTCCTCCTCCCACTGGTAACCACTATTTTGTTCTCTGTATCTGTGAGTCTGGGAGTAATGTTTTAAAATAGTTTTTTAATCGAGATATAATTGACATAATATTATATTAGTTTCAGGTGTACAACATAGTGATTAAATATTTGTATATGGTGTAAATGATCAACACAGTGAGTCTGGTTAACATCTATCACTACACATAGTTATAAAATGTATTTTGATGAGAACTTTTAAAATCTACTCTCTTAGCACCTTTAAGTATAAAATCCAGTATTTCTAACTGTAGATACCATACTGTTCGTTATATCCGCAGGACTTGTTTATTTTATATCTGGAAGCTTGTACCTTTTGATTCCCTTCACTCATTTTGCACATTCCCTCCTCTACCACCTTTGGAAGCCAGAGTCTGTCCTCTGTATCTATGAGTTGTTTTCCCTGCTTTACATGTAAGTGAGATCATATGGTATCTGTCTTTGTCTCACTTATTTCCTTTAGCAGAATACCCTCAAGTTCCATTCATGTTGTTGCAAATGGCAAAATTTCCTTCTTTTTATGGCTACATAATATAGATCTCACATTTTCTTTATCCATTCATCCATCAACGGCAATATAGCAGTGTATTTATTTAACACAACCCTTCTCTTTGAAGAGCTTTGCATTCTGCTGAAGGATATGGCAATAAGCAAATACATATGTATTATAATATTAATATAATTATAATATAGTAATATAATGTATGTGTCATTAAGAAAAATAAAGTGGGCTGAAAAAATACAGAGCAGGGGAATACTCTTTTAGATAAGATGGTCAGAGTAAACCTTTTGAGAAATGACTGAGCTCTGAACAAGCTGAAGGTGGACCCTGTGTATATCCAGCAAAGAAAGTAAAAACAAAAATAAAGTCAGTCACCTAGGTGACTGGTTGACATTGTGCAAAATAACTTGGATGTTTAGATTTAGGAAAATCTCTCTTCACTTTGTTTTACTTAGTAATCCAGATCCCTGTCCATCTAGAATGATTCTTTAAAATGTATATAGTAAGTAGACTGGTTATACTGAGAGAATTGGTATCATTTCAATTTGGGACATATTTATTGTATCTAAATCCATTGGAGACTAAGATAGAATATTTATTTGTGGTAAGCCAAATTCAGGTTCTCCTTACCATTTCATCTATGTGAAGATGTTTATTAGATTCACTAGGAACTATCCTCAGAGTTGCTTTTAGAAACATACTGTCTCCAGGAGTAAAGAATGGGTCAGTTTTCTGGATTTCTGTAAACCTGCAGAAGACACTGAAATGCAGTCACAAAGAGCCTGTCACACTCTCTTTCCTAGCTGAGCTGTGCTTACTCGCTCAGTTGTGTCTGACTCTTTGTGACTCCATGGACTGTAGCCCACCAGGTTCCTCTGTCTATGGGGATGCTCCAGGCAAGAATACTGGAGTGGGTTGCCATGCCCTCCTCCAGGGGATCTTCCCGACCCAGAGATTGAACCCAGGTCTTCTGCTTTGCAGGTGGATTCTCTACTGTCTGAGCCATGAGGCTCTTGGAAATGCCTGCTCTCCTGGCCCAGCTGCTGCAGGAGTCAATGTACCAGGCGAAGCAGCTTCTCCTCCAGTGTTTTGGAGAGTGTTCCCGCTCAGTGAGCTGTGTCTGCAAGATGCTTGTCTTCTTTTCTGAAGTCAGGATAGAGGCAGGTAAGAGAGACCACCTTCGCAGCAGGTCTCCTGTCGTCCCTGATGTCTGGCAAGTATGTTCAGCTTTCTCATTCTTTTTTTTTTTTAGTTTTTTATTTTTTTAATTTTACAATCTTTAATTCTTACATGTGTTCCCAAACATGAACCCCCCTCCCACCTCCCTTCCCATAACATCTCTGTGGGTCATCCCCATGCACCAGCCCCAAGCATGCTGTATCCTGCATCAGACATAGACTGGCGATTCAATTCTTACATGATAGTATACATGTTAGAATGCCATTCTCCCAAATCATCCCACCCTCTCCCTCTCCCTCTGAGTCCAAAAGTCCGTTATACACAGCTGTGTCTCCTTTGCTGTCTTGCATACAGGGTCGTCATTGCCATCTTTCTAAATTCCATATATATGTGTTAGTATACTGTATTGGTGTTTTTCTTTCTGGCTTACTTCACTCTGTATAATCGGCTCCAGTTTCATCCATCTCATCAGAACTGATTCAAATGAACTCTTTTTAACAGCTGAGTAATACTCCATTGTGTATATGTACCACAGCTTTCTTATCCTTTTTGAAGCCAAGCTATTTGCACTCCAAGGAATTTGGAGTCCTCAAGAATGTCAAGGCTGAATGTGGTCTGAAATCCAATGTTTTCCTCACTATTCAAAAGGTCTGTCTTTGAGAGCTTATTTCCCAGTAAGTAAACTGTCTGGGGGGCTTCCCAGGTGGCACTAGTGGTAAAGAACCTGCTGCCAATGCAGGAGACGTAAGAGACTCGGGTTCTTGGGACAGGAAGATCCCTTGGAGGAGGGCATGGCAATTCACTCCAGTGTTCTTGCCTGAAGAATCCCATGGACAGAGGAACTGGTAAGCTACAGTCCATAGGGTCACAAAGAGTCAGACATGACTGAAGCAACTTAGCACGCATGCATGCAAACTGTCTAGGAAAATTTATAATGATAACCTGAAACATTATCAACTCTGAATTTGAAATTGTCCTGCTTCGAAAATGTGTTTGTTCTGGCTGTTGTTAATTTAATGTAGCAAGTTGATGCTTTTCAGTGAAACATTTTTTTTTGTTTTATTTTTGTAAACTATGCAAATATTTTGGTAGCTCTGTAATTAATTATATTGTAATACACTCAATTGATACTAAGGAAATGGTCATGAACAGAATATAAACATGTTCAATGTGTTAACTAAAGTAGTCCTTCAAACATGAAAACATTGAAAAATGTGTTTTAAAAATAACTTAATGACTTATCCATATTTTATAAGTTTAATCAATGAAGTATGTATTCATAAATTACGTTATATATGTGGCTCAAGTTTTAAGTAAGGGAAAAAATATTCTCTATGTAATATACTAACCCAAAAGACCATCCTGTAACCACCAATAGTCTTTTTCCTGTGGGCTCTATCCTATTCTATTGGTCCCCAAGAACTATTAATCAAACATGTGCTATATATTTTGGGCCATTTGCAGTAATATATTTTATATGTAAAATCCACATGTAAAATAGTAGGTGGGACATAAGTATGGATTTTTGTATCAGTCAATTATGTGGCTCAAATTTGTCCTATGGTTTAGTGTGTGTTTTTATAGAGTTAATTGGTTGCTTAAGGCTTAAACTCAATTTTAACCTAATTACTAGGTGTAGAACCATATAGAAGCTGCTGGGAACTTTAACTGCATTATTATTCTCTGGTATGACAAAGTCCCTCCTCTGTCCTAAAGAATGTTCTTCACTCACTTGTATGTGTATAGGATAGTAAAGTAATGCTCAAAATTCTCCAAGCCAGGCTTCAGCAATACATGAACCGTGAACTCCAGATGTTCAAGCTGGTTTTAGAAAAGGCAGAGGAACCAGAGATTAAATTGCCAACATCCTCTGGATCATGGAAAAAGCAAGAGAGTTCCAGAAAAACATCTGTTTCTGCTTTATTGACTATGCCAAAGCCTTCGACTGTGTGGATCACAATCAACTGTGGAAAATTCTGAAAGAGATGGGAATACCAGACCACCTAACCTGCCTCTTGAGAAACCTGTATGCAGGTCAGAAAGCAACAGTTAGAACTGGACATGGAACAACAGACTGGTTCCAAATAGGAAAAGGAGTATGTCAAGGCAGTATATTGTCACCCTGCTTATTTAACTTCTATGCGGAGTACATCATGAGAAACGCTGGACTGGAAGAAACACAAGCTGGAATCAAGATTGGTGGGAGAAATATCAATAACCTCAGATATGCAGGTGACACCACCCTTATGGCAGAATGTGAAGAGGAACTAAAAAGCCTCTTGATGAAAGTGAAAGAGGAGAGTGAAAAAGTTGGCTTAAAGCTCAACATTCAGAAAACTAAGATCATGGCATCTGGTCCCATCACTTCATGGGAATTAGATGGGGAAACAGTAGAAACAGTGTCAGACTTAATTTTGGGGGGCTCCAAAATCAGTGCAGATGGTGATTGCAGCCAAGAAATTAAAAGACACTTACTCCTTGGAAGGAAAGTTATGACCAACCTAGATAGTATATTCAAAAGCAGAGACATTACTTTGCCAACAAAGGTCCGTCTAATCGAGGCTATGTTTTTTCCACTGGTCATGTGTGGATGTGAGAGTTGGGCTGTGAAGAAAGCTGAGAGCCAAAGAATTGATGCATTTGAACTGTGGTGTGGGAGAAGACTCTTGAGAGTCCCTTGGACTGCAAGGAGATCCAACCAGTCCATTCTAAAGGAGATCAGTCCTGGGTGCTAAAGCTGAAACTCCAATATTTTGGCCACCTCATTTGTAGAGTTGACTCATTGGAAAAGACTCCTCTGCTGGGAGGGATTGGGGGTAGGAGGAGAAGGGGACGACAGAGGATGAGATGGCTGGATGGCATCACTGACTCAATGGACATGAGTCTCAGTGAACTCTAGGAGTTGGTGATGGACAGGGAGGGCTGGCGTGCTGTGATTCATGGGGTCACAAAGAGTTGGACCTGACTAAGTGACTGAACTGAACTGATGTGTATAGGATATAACCTAGAATTCAGCCTCAAAATCTTATGTATAGAAGTTATGGGCGTGTCCCCGCATCAAGGATTATTGAGTTGCTGCTGATAACCCATGGAAACTCTGCCAATGCATATATATGTGCATGCATTTGTGTATGTGTGTGTGTGTGTGTGTGTGTATGCATGCCTGCACATGTGTGTTGTCTCCGTTGGAAAGTCCAATAGCAAGTCTCAGGAGCGTTTGCAATCCTTTCCCTGAGATTCTCCTTTGTGTTTACTTTTTCCCACGTCAAATACACAACTGATTTTAATGGAGGTTATGGCATGAATCTCAATGTTGTAACTTTGTTGTCCACTTACAAGACCGAAGGGAAGGGCTTATGGACTTTCTGCTTCAAGGTATGAATGCTCTCTCTTGATTCCTCCTGTCTGCTTTTTCTCCTTTAGTTTCAAAGCAGCCACTCATGTCCCTTGGTCAGGTGCCCATAGGACTCCTTTGGAAATGTCAGTCTTTTCACTAGAGGAAGAAATAACCATCTCAACACATACCTTTGATTCTTTCTTGGGTCTTATATCCCTCAGGGCCTCATACTTGTCTGAGTGTTAGTGGAGACTCTCCTCTGCTTATCAACAGTAGCTGGTCTCAGATACCATGACTGAGAATGAATGTGGGTGCCCAGTTCTTATTTTGTCTACCCAATAGTGTGAGCTGTGGCTGATTCCCTCACTGCTTTCCCTAGGAAAAAAGCACACTAGACTAAAGAGAGAACTATTTTTTCTAATCACACATGGAGCGCCTCCCTCACCCCCGCCAATTAGGTTTCCTGTTACATAATTTTGTGCACCTCTAAAATAATCAGCCCCTACATTTCTGTGCAAGTCAGCAATTTATGTGGCATATCCCTGAATTGGTTCTCATATCCATGGATTATTTCTCCTCCATAAAATGTACATTTTATAAGGGCAGGGCTGTTAGTTTTGTTATCTATTCTACTGCAATCTCTGGAACAGTGCTTAGCACAGATAAACATTTAATGTGTATTCATTGAATAAATGAATACTGTAAGGGTTACACACTACCTACAAATGGTTACTTTTTTGCCATAAAGAATTGGGATGTATCTCTAGAGAATGTCAGCTTGGATTAATTTCTATTTTATTGTGAATTTTACCCCAAATCTGAAAGTAGGGAAGTTTGTAATTCACCCCTTCCTCCCCAACACTGATGCTCATCAGGGATGACTAAGGTAAAGGAAACTGAAGGATGGAGGATATACATAATTTGTGCTCATGAGGGGAAGCTGGTAAGTTTGTAGTGCTAGACCAAGGACTCTAGACTTGGACCTTCTTCAAACTGATGTGGCTTAAAGGGACTATAATTTGGGAGTTTGGTGCGTGGACATAAAGTTTATCTCTTAAAGCTAAAAATAAATTTAAAAGTAGGTATCAGTAGTAAACATTATACATGTAACTTTTTTCAAATTACAGTTTGTAGCACACTCAAGGATGTTAAACATCTAGTTTTTTTTTTTGGAACAAGCATGTTTTGAATAGAGTAGATAAGGAATAAAGCAGATAACAGCTCTGGCTTAGAGAAGTTACAGCAAGGACCAGTCATGCTTTGCAGTAAGTGGCTTTCATGCTGGCTGTTTAAATTGTGTTGTGCTGGGGGAAGGCCAGAGGAAATGTGAATATGACACAAATAAAGAATGGAATGAATGCAAGATCCATTCTGCTAAAAATATCAGCATGGTGCTTCAAACTGAGAGGAGAAAAGAAGACTGGGTTAATTTTCTTTGTAGATAATAAATATTGTGGCATAAGGCAGTAAGAGAGGGAAAGTCATTGTGAGTGACTAAAAAGAAAATTGCTAAAAATCTCTAAGTCAGTAATTGATCTTAATGGAATTTAATTATTTTATTACCGTAATCATTCACCTCTTATCTTACCTTAGCTTCCACTCCTCTTTGAGAGCTATTAGGTCCTATTACCTAGCTGTGGTCAGGAAGAAATTGCTTGATAACAAGTTTTAATTTTTGTGGCACAGTAACTTTGGCAAACTCATTTGTCTGTGTTAATAATACTGAAAGAAAAATAGTTATTATAAAATGAGTTGGGGTGGGAGAGATGGGTAGATGTGTATATGACTGTGTTTATTTTTACTTCTAAGACCCAGTGTGAATTCTCTGCAGTCACAACTCATGTTGATTTATTTTGTATTCCTAGTGTCACCCACGTTGTTGTTGTTGAGTCACTATGTCTGACTCTTTGTGATACCATGGACTGTAGCATACCAGGCTCCTCTGCCCTTCACTATCTCCTGGAGTTTGCACAAATTCATGTCCGCTGGGTTGGTGATGCTATCTAACCATCTCATCCTCTGCCACCCCCTTCTCCTTTTGCCTTCAATGTTTCCCAGCATCAGGGTCTTTTCCAATAAGTTAACTCTTTGCATTAGGTGGCCAAAGTATTGGAGCTTCAGCATCAGCCCTTCCAGTGAATATTCAGGTCACCTGTGGTACCTGTTTTAAAGTAAGCACCTGATAAATACTTTTGGAATGAGTAATAAAAATAAGTAATATAGGGAGGAATAAATTGGGAGATTGGGAATGCCATATACACACTACTATATATAAAACAGAGAACTAACAAGGACCTACTGTGTAGCACAGGGAACTCTACTCAGTACCCTGTAACAGCCTATATGGGAGTAGAATCTAAAAAAACAGTGGATGTATGTATATGTATAACTGATTCACTTTGCTGTACACGTGAAACTAACAGCATTGTAAATCAACTGTACTCCAATAAAAATGTAATTAAACATTAACTAATATGCATTTAATTCTTCATACTACTGTTATTTCTTAGACATGGAGATGATTTATATACTGTCACAGGTCAAATAACTCTTGTAATTGATTCTTTATCAACAGATATAAATATATAAAAATATATAAAAAACTGGTTCTGGGAAATTATTAAATATTTTTTCTGTTTTGAAAAATTATTTAATGATAAAATTTTAGACTTGAGAGAAGATGGTGTTAACACTGAGGACATATTAATAATATTGTGACCATTTTATTCCTAATTTCAGTATCCAACAAGTCTATGCAGTTTTTCCTGTATACCTAAACAATTGGGTAATTCTGAACAGCCTGTTATTCCCTTCTCTATTTTTCTTGCAGAAGCTATATATTTGATTTGTAATATAGCTTTTATTTTGACATATATTCAGACTGAGAAAGAGCTGCAAAAATAGTACAGAGAATTTTCAGTGTATCCATCACCTGGCTTCCCCTCATGATAATATATAATTACAGTGCATTGTCAAAATTGGGAAGTGGGTACAATATTATTCAAGTACAGAACTTATTGAGATCTCATCAGTTTTTAAGTGTACTCTGTGTGCATGTTTGTGTGTGCATGCGTGTGTGTGTGTGTAGTTCTATAAAGCTGTACCACATGTGTAGATCCTGTAGCGCTTAGGATTAGGATACAGAACTGTTCCATCACCAGGAAGAAACTCCTTGTGCTTGCCGATAAAAGTCACATCCTTCCTCCAAACCTAACTCTTACAGCTACTAATCTGTTCTCTACCACGATAATTTTGTCACTTAGAGATTGCTCTACAAAGGAAATCATGTGGTATATAGCTCTTTGAGACTGATTTTTTAAAAATTCAATAAGGTGTCCTTTAAATCTATCCAAGTTGTTGCATTAACAGTATTTTGTGCCTATTTATTGCTTAGTGGAATTCCACATATGTTTGATTTTCTGATAACAAACCTTTAAACCCACACCCAAAGCATCCTATATGCTGAAACTAAAGGTCTTCCAAGAATTATGATCTTAGGGAATATTATGAAGGTTTCCAAAGCCAGAGAAAGATATCAGAAATGGAAAAGACCATCTTTTTCAACTTCTTCCTGTACTCTTACAAACTAATACCATTCAATCCAGCCTTCATTTGTTTTATTATTATTATTTGTTTTATGCTGTGACAATTTAGGGTTTCCCAGTGTTTCCTTGGTTACTTGGGCACTGGTGATTTCTTTGGCTGTCCGTATTTCCTAAACTTCAATTCTTTCTAAATTGTTTTTCAGATCCCACTTTTAGCAGTAGTCCTCAGCTTGAATAGCCTAAGCTTCTCCGTCAAGGATTCAAGCAGCTTGGGAACATACGTTGACCCATGGGGCAGGCCTGCTAAGCCTCTGTGTGAATGACTGAAAATTCTCCTAGGAAAGAGTCAGGTTTATTAAGGCTCAGGGCCAAGGTCTACAGGAAAATGCACTTCTGAGAGCACCATTATCTATCACTTAAAATTTCTAAGCGGTTTTCAAATAAAAGACTTTTGAAAAACCCAATGAACTCTTTCTCTTTAATCTCTGAGGGATGTAGAGTACAGGACATAATGGCGATGTGCCAGAAGCTCTGCACTAGTGGGCAGTGGTGATTAGGGCAGCTTTGGCAACAGAGGTGAGTTCCCTGGTGTCAGTAGCAACGTCAGTCCAAGACAGGCATCTCCTCTGGGGCACTTGACCTTGTTACTGGGTTCCTTAGCATTGCCAACAGCACCTCTGTATTTTGGCAGCTTGGGCACACCTCCACCAGCTTGGCAGAGCAGCAGTGCCTCCTGCGGCCACTGGCAACAAGAGCCCTACTTTCAGCATCAGTGATGAGAGGAGGTGTGTATGTGTGTTTGTGTGGTGTGTGTGTGCATGCGCTCAATCTTCAATCTCTGGAGGTATCCTCCTGCAGAACTATCAGACCTCTGAAACTATTTCCTATATTGATTTTGTAGAAGCAAAGTAAAGTTTGAGACTTGACCTGGCTAGGAAACTAAGAATTTTGAAATTCAAAGCTTCTACTGGATCTTATTGTGGTAACAGATGAACATCAATAGAAAGATGCTTTTGTAGAGGGCTTGACTGTTACTCAGATATGAAAATAATATTTTTCTATGGCATGAATTATATATTTTCTAAGAATGAAAATAAAAGGAATACAAGTGGCACATGTGCCTTCAAATAATGTGAAATACTGATATTGAGTAGTTGTATAGAGGTGGATAGAGAAGTGTCTCTTTCCTTAGTGTTTGAAACTCTGTTCTCCTAAGGATTACGTTATATCTGGGAGGTGTGTGTGTGTTTGTGTGTGTTCCTGTTGTTAAGAACAGAATTCAACTGAGTAAACTGTAAGATCTTATTGGCTTTATTGCATGATTCATGGATTAGGCAATGACCTATCTAGCATATAGAAAGGAGCTCTGAGGAGCAACTCAGAAGGAATTATTGATGCTTTTATAAGCAGAAGAGAGCAGGAACAAGGAGGTTAGACTTGGCAAAAAAGCAAATTGGATATTGTAAGGTCACTTTCTTTTAGTGGATGGCAGGACTCCACCAGGCAGATTACCCAGCCATGGCTGATCAGGAAATTCCTGATGGACTGGTTTGAGATTCCGTTTCTGGGAGAAATGAAACTGTAATTAAATTAGGTCTCTACTTGATGACTTGGACTTAACATAAGCAATTCCACTTTGGGACTGTTGTCTTGTTGTTAACACTCTATTTACTTATGAGATGAATGAATGAAGAATGAGAAGTCACCTCATTCTGATATGGACACCTTAGAAAACACTATATTTGACTGAATTACTCAGAACTTGGGGGAATATATTTCCATGGATGACCGAACTGCACCATGTTTTTGAGGTGAAGATGGATCTTACAGCTAGACAGGTGATGGAGTTTCCCTAAAATGGGCAGATTTGTGTGGTTATGAATTCAGTTACGGGTGGAAATTAGCAAGTGGCTACTGGGAACAGTGAGGTCATTGGAAGGATTTACTGCTGTGTTGATCTATGTATGTTGGTGCTGTCCCTCCTTTTATATTTGACCCGCTTTAAATGCACACGTAATGCAGTGATGACTGTCATTACTCACAGCTCCATAGTCTACAGTGACATTCCCCATAGTTCTTTCACTATCCTCTGCCATCCCCATGTCCTGCTGCTGTATCCAGCCTGAGATTCTCTGAGCTGCAAGACCCAGGCGATGTCTTATCCTCTATTCTCACTGCTAAAAATACAGAGTTGAGTTTTTGACATGCTAAATTTGAAATTTCTATTGGACACTCAAGAGGTGGTATGAAGTAGGCTGTTTTGTCTGGAGTTTAGAGAATAGGTCTGAGCTGTTAAATTTGGTTGTTGTCAGCACAAACATGGAGACTAGATGGGATAGACCAAGGAGTCAAGTGTCCTGGGATGAGTCTGGGAAGAGGGGAAAGAGGAGGAGCCAGCCTAGGAAATGAAAAAGGAGTGATTTAACGAGGAAGGATGAGAACTTGGAGAGTGTGGTCTCCCAGAGACAAGCAGAGTATGGTCATTTGGACCATGGGAGGTCATTTTTGACTGTGGTAAGAGCAGATTTAGGTGAAGGACATGGACAAAATTCTCTTTGGATTGATTAGAATAGAGAATGGGAGCTGAATTGAAGGCCCTGGGAATAGATGGGACAGCAAAGAAACAGGGTGGGACCTGGTGGAAGAGACGGAGTCAGCATAATGTGTAGGTGTGACTTGGCGATGCATTTCAAGGGGAAGAAAGTGAGAGACAGAGGTGAACAGAGAACTGTTTCTTTCCTGGGTGTTGTTTGAAACTCTGTTTTCCTAAGGATTATTATATACCTGGGAGATGTGTGTGTGTGTGTGTGTGTGTGTGTGTGTGTATGTGTTCCTATTGTTAAAAAATTCAGAGGAGACATTTTTAGTCAGTTTGTGTCTCCTAATGTCCTACAACTTTTCTCTCATCATAATGAAAAAGAAAGAGATCTGGTCCCGATTTTGGTAGGCCTGAAGACAGCACATCAGCCTTCACAGGGACGTTCTCAGTTTGGCTGTGCAGCTTCTCTCGTCTGTTCCCAGCACTGGAAGCACACCTAGAATATTCTCAAGTCAGATTTAATAATCAATCCTTCACATCAGCTCCTGACATGATTCCTGCTCTTCTCTGCCAACTCTGCTCTCTCTCTCTGTCTTTCTGGCTGCTATCCACCTCCCTCCTTCCAGCTCAAATAGTAGGGCAGAGAGGGTGGCTCTCAGAAATTGTCACTAACTTCCTCCACCCTTCCATGCTCATTCTGTCTTTGGGAGTGCTGAAGTGGAATCCAGCAGATTTGAAAGAACCTGAATGCCCTGTCCGTGCAGAAGTCCATGAAAATAATACTCCTTCATTGCAGTACCCCACAAAAGTCATAACCTGCTGTTGCTCTAATGCTTAAGGAAATGAAAAGTTAAGATTAAAAAGTCCTAAACTTTGTGGCATAATTAGAAACAAACAGTATCCTGTAGTTCATTTTCAAAAGAGGAGAAGTATTGGTTGGGTAGCTAAATAGTAAATCAGGATTTTGGTGGTTGTTAAATGCCAATAGGCTTTTTAATCTGTTATAGCAGATCACATTTCTTCTGAAAAAGATGATACAAATTAGTAACATATTCGCTGCTCTGATCTCCGACAGCAGTTTAAACCATGTACAAGCACCTTTCTCTCTCTGCACTCCCCATCCCATGGCAGCATTTTAACCTTGTGATGAAAATCAGGGACTCTTGCCTCTGTTTGCTCCTCTTTCAAGAAGCAAACTGTTATGTCAGCATGTCACCAACATACTAGATATGTGTCTTCAGAGGTTGCCATGGCAAATCTGGAACCAGAACCTCCCTAATGAGCCAAAACTATCGACGCCTGACAGACTAAGTATTCTCAGACATTTCCTGTTAGACTGGTATTGGCTTCGGCTGTGAAAGCAGTTGCTTTCATTTCTGCGGGCAGATTAGTATTGGATGGGAGTCGGGGGGGTGGGGGGTGGGTGTCTTTCCAGGTCATGAAGTGTCACTTAATCCGACAGAGGAATTTCTAGGTCTGGAAATGTATCATGTACAGCAGTAAACTAAGAAAGTATGTTAAGTTAGAATCTAGATCCTGGTAACTCTATAATAAATCCCTCCATACCTCTCGGAAATAGACATAGCAACTCCTAAGGTGAAAGAATGTTCATTTGTATTCCAATAATTGAGCTAAAAACAAAGAAGATTAAAGAGTAAATGGAAGAAGAGAAACCAAGTATCCTAGGATAAGAGAACAGTGCTCTGAAATTGCTTCTTGTTTTGGTTGGTGAGTTTTGATAGTGAACACCACACATGCAATCCTCCTCTGGTCACAAGTCAAACATTTTCACACATCAAGTGTGGAAGACTCACCATGGTGATGATTCCCAGTCACAGCAAAGTGTGAATGCGGCAAGCACTCTCTTCCATTACCGTCTCATTTAACATAGTTTTCAATTATTTGCATAGCTTAGAACTGGAAGTGACACCTTTTTCAGTTCTTCCAGAATTGATGTGACTATCTTAAGGCTGAAGGGAATAATTGCTACTTTGAATTGAGAAAACAATATGTGATTAATTTACTCTTTTCTCCTAATTATAGTAACACAGTTGAACCTTTTGTGTGTTCAAAAATAAAACAAGCAGCACAGAGGTTCAGGTTCAGGTGTAGGGAAGCCATGGGGGAAGTTTGTGAATGCTTGTTGATGGGGATAATGAAATGGATAAAGCTATGAATTATTAAGTGACAGAACAGGAAACCTAGGAAGTTCTGGTCTTTTCTATCTTTTGGGATCCATTTCAGTGTTCCTGGAGTGTGGGAAACCTTGGACCAAGAAGAACTCCTAGAGAAGAAGGGACAGATGTGTACTGTGAAATAGTAGAAAAATATGCACATCTATTTATGTATCTCTGTCCATCTGTCTGTCTGTCTATCTCCCTCCCTCCTTCCCTACCTATCTCTGTCCCTCATTCCTGGTGTGAGTGTGTGTACTCAGTCTCTTGGTGGTGTCAAACTCTTTTGCGACCCCATGGACTGCAGCGCATTAGGCTCCTCTGTCCATGGGATTTTCCCAGCAAGAATACAGGAGTGGGTTGCCGTTTCCTCCTCCAGGGGATCTTCCCACCCATGGACTGAACCCATGTCTCCTGTGTCTCCTGCACTGGCACGTGGATTCTTCACCACTGAGCTGCTTGCAAAACCTGATGTAGCACTCCTCTAACACTTGTCATTTCCAGGTTGATAGAAACACCTTTTGTTTTGATATTTGGTCTTTGACCTGGTGGTTCCTGACACAGAACTCCTAATCCCCTTGAAATTTCCTGGGTAATAGGTACATCCTTTGTTCTAATGAGGTGACTGAGAGTGGCTTTGTTTTACTCCTGGATGGGGGCTAGTCACCAGGAAGTATCAACCATGATTAGAAGCGTGGAATATTCAGTCCCACCCCTATCATTCAGGAAGGGAAGAGGGGAGAGAGACTGAGTTAATGATTGATCGTGCCTATGTGTTGAAGCCTCCATATAGATCCTGAAAGTATGGGGTTTGATTAGCTTCTGGATTGTTGAGTCCGTGGAGGTACAGGGAGGGCAGCATGCTTCTGGTGAGGACATGGATGTTCTGCACCACTGCCTCCATACTCTGTGCTATGTGCCTCTTCCTTCTGAATAGTCCTGTGTATCTTCATCATATCCTTGTATAACAAGCCAGTGAATCTAAGTGTCTCCCTGAGTTCTGCGAGACAGTCTAGCAAAGTATCAAATCCAAAGAGGTGGTCACGGAAACCCCCACTTAACAGGCAGTGGATCAGAAGTACAGGTGACAACCTATGACTGGAGATTGGCATTTGCAGTGGAGGGTGGCAGTTTTGTGGGTGGGGTTTGATGCTGTGTCAGAGTTGAATGACATTGTAGGATACCCAACTGGTGTTGCAGAGACTTGCTTGCCATGGGGAAAAACTCCCACCCATTTGGTGACCAGAAGTGTCAGAAGTGAAGTGCTTTGTGTGGATAGTAAAGGAGAGGCACACAGGGGTATAGTTTTCGAAGAGAGGTAGTACCGACACAAGATAGCAAGCTTCCCACAGAGCCAGCCACTCTGCCTCGTTTCTGACACATGGTGGTAGGAAATCCAGTAAGCAGGTTTTCCTGTTATAGAGACAACTCATCATTGTTGCTGCACATCTTTGTCTTGAATCCAGATGTGGTTTGAGGGTGGTTTGCATGACAGGTTGGACTCCACTGTGCTCCTCTCAATATGAACATAATACCTACCTCTGGCAGCCCTGTTGGTAGCATTACTTTTTCTCCACATCTCCTGAATAAGGTCTTCATTCATTGAGATACAAGAAAAAGACATGGAGTTCTTGTTCTTCTCACAGGTGCAAACCCACATACCTCAGGAAGAAGCACTCCTAAGAAGTGTAAGGAGTTCTTAGTTTCCTTACAGAATTGATAGGCATTTGGACTGATTTCCAACTCTGTTTGGAGCTGGACTAGATAATTGTATGAAGGGTGTGGGTTAAGGGGTCAATTTACACCCTTGGAACAGGGCAGAACCAGTGGCTTAGGACTAAATTGAACCCATGTTTTTAGATTTATAAGAAATGCTATCATTTTGCCTTTTCATACTGTTCATGGGGTTCTCAAGGCAAGAATACTGAAGTGGCTTGCCAGTCCCTTCTCCAGTGGACCACGCTCTGTCAGACCTCTCCACCATGACCTGCCCGTCTTGGGTTGCTCTGCAGGCTTGGCTTGGTTTCATTGAGTTAGATAAGGCTGTGGTCCTAGTGTGATTAGATTGGCTAGTTTTCTGTGAGTGTGGTTTCAGTGTGTCTGCCCTCTGATGCCCTCTTGCAACACCTACCATCTTACTTGGGTTTCTCTTACCTTGGGCGTGGGGTATCTCTTCACAGCTGCTCCAGCAAAGCACAGCCACTGCTCCTTACCTTGGACGAGGGTATCTCCTTACTGCCGCCATTGCCAATATGCTACTGGAGATCAGTGGAGAAATATCTCCAGAAAGAACGAAGGGATGGAGCCAAAGTTAAAAACAATACGCAGTTGTGGATGTGGCAGGTGATAGAAGCAAGATCCGATGCTATAAAGAGCAATATTGCATAGGAACCTGGAATGTCAGGTCCATGAATCAAGGCAAATTGGAAATGGTCAAACAACAGATGGCAAGGAGGAACGTCGACATTCTAGGAATCAGCAAACTAAAATGGACAGGAATGGGTGAATTTAACTCAGATGACCATTATATCTAGTACTGTGGGCAGGAATCCCTCAGAAGAAATGGAGTAGCCATCATGGTCAACAAAAGAGTCCAAAATGCAGTACTTGGATGCAATCTCAAAAACGACAGAATGATCTCTGTTCATCTCCAAGGCAAACCATTCAATATCACAATTATCCAAGTCTATGCCCCAACCAGTAACGCTGAAGAAACTGAACGGTTTTATGAAGAACTACAAGACCTTTTAGAACTAACACCCAAAAAAGATGTCCTTTTCATTATAGGGGACTGGAATGCAAAAGTAGGAAGTCAAGAAACACCTGGAGTAACAGGCAAATTTGACCTTGGAATGCAGAATGAGGCAGGGCAAAGACTAATAGAGTTTTGCCAAGAAAATGCACTAGTCATAGCAAACACCCTCTTCCAACAACACAAGAGAAGACTCTACACATGGACATCACCAGATGGTCAACACCGAAATCAGACTGATTATATTCTATGCAGCCAAAGATGGAGAAGCTCTATACAGTCAACAAAAACAAGACTGAGAGCTGACTGTTGCTCAGATCATGAACTCCTTATTACCAAATTCAGACTTAAATTGAAGAAAGTAGGGAAAACCGCTAGACCATTCAGGTATGACCTAAATCAAATCCCTTATGATTATGCAGTGGAAGTGAGAAATAGATTTAAGGGACTAGATCTGATAGATAGAGTGCCTGATGAACTATGGAATGAGGTTTGTGACATTGTACAGGAGACAGGGATCAAGACCATCCCCAGGAAAAGAAATGCAAAAAAGCAAAATGGCTGTCTGGGGAGGCCTTACAAATAGCTGTGAAAAGAAGAGAGGTGAAAAGCAAAGGAGAAAAGGAAAGATATAAGTATCTGATTGCAGAGTTCCAAAGAATAGCAAGAAGAGATAAGAAAGCCTTCTTCAGTGATCAATGCAGAGAAATAGAGGAAAACAACAGAGTGGGAAAGACTAGAGATCTCTTCTAAAAATTATAGATACCAAGGGAACATTTCATGCAAAGATGGGCTCGATAAAGGACAGAAATGGTCTGGATCTCACAGAAGCAGAAGATATTAAGAAGAGGTGGCAAGAATACATGGAAGAACTGTACTAAAAAGATCTTCATGACCTAGATAATCATGATGATGTGATCACTAATCTAGAGCCAGACATCTTGGAATGTGAAGTCAAGTGGGCCTTAGAAAGCATCACTATGAACAAAGCTAGTGGAGGTGATGGAATTCCAATTGAGCTGTTTCAAATCCTGAAAGATGATGCTGTGAAAGTGCTGCACTCAATATGCCAGCAAATTTGGAAAACTCAGCAGTGGCCAAAGGACTGGAAAAGGTCCGTTTTCATTCCAATGCCAAAGAATGTTCGAACTACCGCACAATTGCGCTCATCTCACATGCTAGTAAAATACTGCTCAAAATTCTCCAAGCCAGGCTTCAGCAATACATGAACCGTGAACTCCCTGATGTTCAAGCTAGTTTTAGAAAAGGCAGAGGAACCAGAGATCAAATTACCAACATCTGCTGGATCATGGAAAAAGCAAGAGAGTCCCAGAAAAACATCTATTTCTGCTTTATTAACTATGCCAAAGCCTTTGACTGTGTGAATCACAGTAAACTGTGGAAAATTCTTCAAGAGATGGGAATACCAGACCACCTAACCTGCCTCTTGAGAAGCCTGTATGCAGGTCAGGAAGCAACAGTTAGAACTGAACATGGAACAACTGCTTATTTAACTTCTATGCAGAGTACATAATGAGAAACGCTGGACTGGAAGAAACACAAGCTGGAATCAAGATTGCTGGGAGAAATATCAATAACCTCAGATATGCAGATGACACTACCCTTATGGCAGAATGTGAAGAGGAACTAAAAAGCCTCTTGATGAAAGTGAAAGTGGAGAGCGAAAAAGTTGGCTTAAAGCTCAACATTCAGAAAATGAAGATCATGGCATCTAGTCCCATCACTTCATGGGAAATAGATGGGGAAACAGTGGAAATAGTGTCAGACTTAATTTTGGGGGGCTCCGAGATCACTGCAGATGGTGATTGCAGCCATGAAATTAAAATACGCTTACTCCTTGGCAGAAAAGTCATGACCAACCTAGATAGTATATTCAAAAGCAGAGACATTACTTTGCCGACTAAGGTCCATCTACTCGAGGCTATGGTTTCTCCTGTGGTCATGTATGGATGTGAGAGTTGGACTGTGAAGAAGGCTGAGCGCTGGAGAATTGATGCTTTTGAACTGTGGTGTTGGAGAAGACTCTTGAGAGTGCCTTGGACTGCAAGGAGGTCCAACCAGTCCATTCTGAAGGAGATCAACCCTGGGATTTCTTTGGAAGGAATGATGCTAAAGCTGAAGCTCCAGTACTTTGGCCACGTTATGTGAAGAGTTGACTCATTGGAAAAGACTCTGATTCTGGGAGGGATTGGGGGCAGGAGGAGAAGGGGACGACTGAGGATGAGATGGCTGGATGGCATTACGGACTCGATGGACGTGAGTCTGAGTGAACTCCGGGAGATGGTGATGAACAAGGAGGCCTGGCGTGCTGTGATTCATGGAGTTGCAAAGAGTCAGACACGACCTAGCGACTGAACTGAAGTGAACTGAACTGAAGAAATGCTAATCCCACCAGTCGAGTGAGACTGGGAAGGGAAAAGAGCTCTCAAGTGTTGTTGACATGCTGAGTCATGGGTCTCAGCATCTAGCAGGTTTGGTCCTGGGATCTTCAGGCCTGTGAGTCCTGGGATGGCTTTGAGTTCTGGACTACTTCAGTGATTTCAGTCATTCAGTGACCTTCAGTGTCTGACGGTGAGTGCTGATGAAGAAATCAGCCTCCATAATAGGCAAGTTGTCATGTAACATAACCGAGGAACAAAATTGTTAGAGCCCTGACACTTTATTGGAGAATTATGAACCCTTTTGGAAGAGCCTTTGAGTAAAAGTTTGCTAACATCAACTGTCGTACTTTTTTAAATGCTATATATTTCTCTTCCCTGATTATCATAAAATTCTCCCTTTTGCATTCTTTGAGTGTTATAATTTATTTATGTAAGTGGGTCATAGACTGTGGCTATGAATAAGAGAAATTCTATAATTTTGCTGTGTTAAAGGAACTAGAATGGTAGGTTTTAGCAAATCAACCAGGGTCTTAGTTTAGATTCTGTTGTGGTTTTATTTTCCACAACAGCCCTAGGGGGTCCTGTAAAATGCATCCTATTTTAGAGAGTAGAAATTAATTTGAGTAAGAAGAGAAGTGAAAGGGAATCCATATGGTTTGCTTTTGTCAAGGAAGCAGGCATTTTTGATACAATTCTTAGGGGAGTAAGAAAATTATAATAGAATATAACAGCTCTCTAGTGGAAAGAGCACATTTCCTATATAATGAGGGTAGTTACACATTATATCTGTAGTAGTTTTTCCTTGAGTCAAGGTATCAGATCTGCTAAGGGAACTCTAGGAAAAGACTACTATAATGGTTGCGCTAAGAAGGGAAAATTGGCTCGGGTTTTCCCAAGAAGTAGATGAGACAACAGAATTTTAACATCCACCAGGTATCTGTCAGATGGTGGCAATTTCCAGCAAAAACATAACGGGGACATATCAGTGACAGATTGAATTGGTTACCTAGAAATGAAAGGCTCCCCAGACCCTCATTTCTTCTAGGATTCAGCTTTTGATTGCTTGCTTTGTCCTTTATATCTTTGCTTCACAATCTCATTGGTTCCTTTCTCTTCTCTTTCAAAACCTCAAACTTATCTTTTAAACTGATTTATTTCTGGTTTTATGGCTTAGGGAGCAGCTGAAACTACCAGGAAAAATACAAAGAGCAAACCTGGGTATTTTGTTATTGTCAAACAGATGCTGTGGCAGGTGTTAATGGTATGATATTATAATCAAATAGGCACAAAAAATGCAGAATTTTATTTCTCTGTCTTAGGACTTTCAACTTGCTGTTCATTCTTGTAATTAAGAGCAAATTAATATTTAAGAAATTTGCCCACAGACTATGAGATAGTGACATGTGACAAAATCCTTTATGTACTCCCATAATGCAGATTCATCTGGGAGGAATGATGTTCACCTCTTAATTAAGTCCTTGTTACATTACATTTCATGCTATAGTGAAACAGGAGCGGCTCTCTCCTCCCAAAGAGGAGGAACATTTAATCATTCAGGCCAAGCTCAGTAGTCAAAGAGTGTCTGGTTTTGATAAATTCTCATGTTTTGATTATAAGTAGAATATTCAGTTTGTCTGCTTATACATTTGTCGTAGGTTTGGTGTAATAATTCTCTCTCTAAATTACTCATATCTCAAGTAATCTTTTTGGCTTACTTTATGTTTTTATTCTTGGGGCCAATAATATACTTGTCAATTCTGTTCAATGGCTCTTTTGGCTAATTTTCAGAAACTTGGTTGTTCGCTTTTTTAGTAAACTATTGATAGTGAAATTTAACCTAATTTTTCTGCCCAGAGAAGAGGCTGTGGTAGGCCAAGGTTGTTTGGGCTGTTTAGATATCTGATCTACGAAGTGGGCTGGGCAGGTACCTGGTCCATGATTTGAGGCTACCAGTGACTCTGCTCCATCTTCCAAAGAAGACATGGCATATCTTGGTGTTTTAAAGCAATACTATTTCCTGGAAAAGTTGAAAAATTTTTCTTGATTTGGAAAATGATATAATTCCTAGTATGGATGAATCAGTTCATTCAGTGAGACTGCTAATTAGAACATGTTGATGTTTGGGGACAGGAGGAGAAGGAGACAACAGAGGATGAGATGGCTGGATGGGATCACCAACTTTATGGACGTGAGTTTGAGTGAACTCCGGGAGTTGGTGGTGGACAGGGAGGCCTGGCGTGCTGCAATTCATGGCGTCACGAGGAGTCTGATACGACTGAGCGACTGAACTGAACTGAACTGATGTTAATATGCACTCCCTTTTCATTTTATCCAGATTTATGTGTTTAAGACTCGCAGTCATGATATTGTTAAAGATTAATTATTCTTATAATTTGCATATTCTTATCCTTGCTCACATTAGTGATATTGTTAAAGATTAATTATTCTTATAAGAAACATTTTTTAAGACTCGCAGTAGTGATATTGTTAAAGATTAATTATTCTTATAATTTGCATATTCTTATCCTTGCTCCTACACGATACTTACGATTTCTCTGGGCCATCAGAAATTGAATGTTCTTGAAGCCTATTAGTAATTTTCTTTCTCCTGACTTGCTTTAGGGCTGATGGAAACGCCCTGGTCAATATGACCTCACAAGTCAAATTGGAGCTATTTGAGGGGAACATTGAAATATCTTTGGTGGCTAGGCAATTCAGTCACTTTTATCAGTCCAATTATCTAACTGGAAGAGAGCTGAGAGAAAAATTGATTCAAGAGGCTGTTATAATGCTAGTATCATATTGTTTTAGTTATTGTAACTTTGTGATATATTTTGAACAATCATCAGTGTGATGACTCCAGTTTTTTCTTCTTTGTTAAGATTGCTTTGGCTACTCAGGGTCTTCCATGGTTCCATATGAATTTCAGGATTGCCTTCTCTAGTTCTGTGAAAATACCATTGGGATTTTTTTGAATTTCATTGAATCTGTTGGTCACTTTGAGTAGTATGACATTTTAACAATATTAAGTCTTCCAGAACATGAACGCTGGATGTCTGTGCATTTATTTGTGTCTTTTTCAATGTTTTGTAGTTTTCATTGTACAAGTCTTTCATCTTAATTGTTTATTCCAAGTGTTTTATTCTTTTGTTTCAATTATAAATGAAATTGTTTTTTATTTCCTATTTGGATAGCTTATTTTTGGTATATAAAATGCAGCTGACTTCTGAATGTTGATTTTGTATCTTACAATTTTTTTTGAATTTGTTTATTATTTCTAACCATTTTATTTGACATCTTTAGAGTTTTCTACATATAATGTCACGTTATCTGCAAACAGAAATAAATTTACTTCTTCCTTTCCTATTTAAATATCTTTTATTTGCCTAATTGCTCTGGCTAGGACTTCAGCATTGTGTTGAATTGGAGTAGCAAGAGTGGCCATCCTTGCCTTTGTTTCTGATCTTTTAGGGAAAGCTTTCAGTTTTTGCCATTGAGTATGATGTTTGCTGTGGACTTTTCATATCTGAGTTTTATACCTATTAGGATTTATTCTGTATATAAGTTATTGAGAGTTTTTATCCTGAAAGAATATTGGATAGAGAGACCAGAAATAAACCATGTGTATACAGTCAACTAATCTTTGATAAGGGTACCAAGAATACACAATGTGGAAAAGATGGTGTTTTCAGCAATGATATTAGAAAAATTGGATATACACATGTGAAAGAATGAAGTTGGGCCCTTATCTTGTACCATATAAAAAAATCAATTCACAATGGATTAAAGATTTAAGTGTATGACCTGAAACTGTAAGATTCCTGGAAAAAAACATAGTGGAGAAGCTTCATGACATTGGTCTTGGTACTGTTTTTTTGGATATAATACCAAAAGCACAGGCAACAAAAGTAGACAAGTGGGATGACAGCAAATGAAAAAATCTTCTACACAGCAAAGGAAATAGTCAACAGAGTGAAAAGACACTGATGGGAGAAAATATTTATAAACCATATATTGATAAAGGATTAATATTCAAAATATATAATGAGGGGCGGTCCTAAGATGGCAGAGGAATAGGAAGGGGAGACCGCTTTCTCCCTCACAAATTCCTCAAAAGAACATTTCAACGCTGAACAAAATCCACAAAACAACTTCTGTAGGCTGGCAGAGGACATCAGGCACCCAGAAAAGTAGATCATTGTCTTCAAAAACAGGTAGGAAAAAATATAAAAGACGAAAAAAGAGACAAAGGAGGTGAGGAGGGAGCTCTGTCCCTGGAAGGGAAGTCTGTCCCGGGAAGGGAATTTTAAGGAGAGAGGTTTCCAAACACCAGGAAACACTCTCCCTGCTGAGTCTGTGGCGAGCCTTGGAAGCACAGAGGGCAACGTAACAGGAAGGAAAAATAAATAAATAATTAAAACCAACAGATTACAAGCCCAAGAGAAACTCCCCCAGCAGAAAAGCAGCGCAGACGCCTGCATCCGCCACTAGCAAGTGGGGGCAGGGCAGGGAGGCCCGGGAGGCACGGGCTGCAGTGCTTTGTAAGAATTGGGCAGGAACACCCCACACATAACCAGAATGAACTAACGTGGGCTAGCAAACCAGACTGTGGGATAACTACCACGCTAAAAGCTCGAACATAAGACACTGCCAGGACCGCACACAGAACAAAGAACTGAATGGAAATAGCCAGCTGCAGACCATCCCCCGCCGGGGACAGGCAGCCAGAGCCGTAAGGGCTGGAAGGGGGCAATCGCAGCCCCGGAGAGACTTTACCTACCAAACTGCAAGCAGGCTTCTTTGCTAAGACTTCTAGGGGCGCTGGACAGTTACCATCTGCCTCACAAGGGGCGCCAGTGGTACACCCAGAAGACTGAGCAGCAGAGACAGGAAAGGCGACAAGTCGCAGCAACCGCGCCCACCAAACTCCTGAGCTACTCGGACCTGGGAAGGGCACAAAACGCAGTCTCAACCGAATCTGTGCCTCTGAGGGCTACCTGAGCGCCGAACCTGAGTGGCTTAGACCAGGGAGGTGCACGCAGCCTAGGGCTGGCCTCAGACGGTTCCTGGCTGAGCATCGTAGAGCCGGAGTGGTTTGTGTGCCGCAAGCAGGGACAGGCCCAGCGGGGCTGAGAGACTGCGAGCACACGACAGTGCTATTTGTTTGTAGCATCCCTCCCTCCCCACAGCACAACTGAACAAGCGAGCCTAAAAATAAATAAATAAATAAAGTGTCCACCACCGCCCCCCTGTGTCAGGACGGAAATCAGACACTGAAGAGACCAGCAAACAGAAGAAGTTAAACAGAGGGAACTGCCTTGGAAGTGACCCCACACTGCCCACAACACCAGAGAAAGGGCCAGATATATCTTTACTGTTTTTACAATCATTCCTTTTTTTTTTTTTCTTTTTCTGTTTTTTGTTGTTGTTGTTTTTTGTTGATGCTGTTATGGAGTTCTTTTTTCTTCTTTTCTTTTTCTTCTCTTTTTTTTCTAACTTTTAAAAATTGTTAAGTCTTCTATTTCTCCTCTAAATTTTATTTCTACAACCTACTATTACTTTTCAAAAAAAAGACTCTATTTTTTAAAGCAAACACCATATATAGACTTTGTGTGGTTGTTGTTGGTGTTTTTTTAATAATTCTTGTGGCTTTTTTTTTCTTTTTTCCTTTTTCTTCTTTTCTTTAATACTGTATTTTTGAAAATCCAACCTCTACTCTAGATTTTTAATCTTTGGTTTTTGTTGTCAATTTTGTACATTTAAAAACCCAAACTTCACTACCCAATTTTATCTGAGAGCGAGATTACTGGCTTGACCACTCTCTCCTCCTTTGGACTCTCCTTTTTCTCCACCACGTGGCCTCTGTCTCTTCCCTCCCCCTTCTCTTCTCTATCCAACTCTGTGAATCTCTGTGTGTTCCAGACGGTGGAGAACACCTAAGGAACTGGTTACTGGCTGGATTTGTCTCTCTCCTTTTCATTTCCCTCTTTTATCCTCCTGGCAACCTCTGTCTACTTCCTCCCTCTCCTCTTCCCTGTATAACTTCGTGAATACCTCTGAGCGGTCCAGACTATGGAGCTCACATAAGGAAGTGATTACTGGCTAGCTTGCTCTCTCCTCTTTTGATCTCACCGCATCTCATTCCAGTCACCTCTAATTACTCCCTCCCTCTTCTCTTCTCCATGTAACTCAGTGAACCTCTCTGGGTGTCCCTCAATGTGGAGAAACTTTTCATCTTTAACCTAGATGTTTTATCATCGTTGCTGTATAGATGGAGAAGTCTAGAGGCTACTGTAAAAATAAAACTGAAAACCAGAAGCAGGAGGCTTAAGTCCAAAGCCTGAGAACATCAGAGAACTCCTGAATTCAGGAAACATTAAGCAATAGGAGCTCATCAAACACCTCCATACCTACACTGAAACCAAGCCTCCACCCAAGGGCCAACAAGTTCCAGAGCAAGACATACCATGCAAATTCTCCAGCAACACAGGAACACACCCCTGAGCTTCAATATACAGGCAGCTCAAAGTTATTCCAAAACCATTGGCGTCTCATACCACATTGCTGGTCACTCCACTGCACTCCAGAGAGAAGAAATCCAGCTCCACCCACCAGAACTCCAACACAAGCCTCCCTAACCAGGAAACCTTGACAAGCCACTGATACAACCCCACCCACAGTGAGGAAGCTCCATAATAAAGAGAACTCCACAAATTCCCAGAATATAGAAAGGCCACCCCAAACGCAGCAATATAACCAAGATGAAGAGACAGAGGAATACTCAGCAGGTAAAGGAACAGGAGAAATGCCCACCAAACCAAACAAAAGAGGAAGAAGTAGGGAATCTACCGGAGAAGGAATTCCGAATATTGATAGTGAAAATGATCCAAAATCTTGAAATCAAAATGGAATCACAGATAAATAGCCTGGAGACAAAGATTGAGAAGATGCAAGAAAGGTTTAACAAGGACCTAGAAGAAATAAAAAAGAGTCAATATATAATGAATAATGCAATAAATGAGATCAGAAACACTCTGGAGGCAACAAATAGTAGAATAACGGAGGCAGAAGATAGGATTAGTGAAATAGAAGATAGAATGATAGAAATAAATGAATCAGAGAGAAAAAAGAAAAATGAATTAAAAGAAATGAGGACAATCTCAGAGACCTCCAGGACAGCATGAAACGCTCCAACATTCAAATTACAGGAGTCCCAGAAGAAGAAGACAAAAAGAAAGACCATGAGAAAATCCTTGAGGAAATAATAGTTGAAAACTTCCCTAAAATGGGGAAGGAAAGAGCCACCCAAGTCCAAGAAACCCAGAGAGTTCCAAATAGGATAAACCCAAGGCAAAACACCCCAAGACACATATTAATCAAATTAACAAAGATCAAACACAAAGAACAAATATTAAAAGCAGCAAGGGAAAAACAACAAATAACACACAAGGGGATTCCCATAAGGATAACAGCTGATCTTTCAATAGAAACTCTTCAGGCCAGGAGGGAATGGCAAGACATACTTAAAGTGATGAAAGAAAATAACCTACAGCCCAGATTACTGTACCCAGCAAGGATCTCATTCAAATATGAAGGAGAAATCAAAAGCTTTACAGACAAGCAAAAGCTGAGAGAATTCAGCACCACCAAACCAGCTCTCCAACAAATTCTAAAGGATATTCTCTAGACAGGGAACACAAAAAGGGTGTATAAACCCGAACCCAAAACAATAAAGTAAATGGTAATGGGATCATACTTATCAATAATTACCTTAAACGTAAATGGGTTGAATGCCCCAACCAAAAGGCAAAGACTGGCTGAATGGATACAAAAGCAAGACCCCTCTATATGCTGCTTACAAGAGACCCACCTCAAAACAAGGGACACATACAGACTGAAAGTGAAGGGCTGGAAAAAGATATTCCACGCAAATAGAGACCAAAAGAAAGCAGGAGTGGCAATACTCATATCCGATAAAATAGACTTTAAAACAAAGGCTGTGAAAAGAAACAAAGAAGGCCACTACATAATGATCAAAGGAACAATCCAAGAAGAAGATATAACAATTATAAATATATATGCACCCAACATAGGAGCACCGCAATATGTAAGACAAACGCTAACAAGTATGAAGGGGAAATTAACAATAACACAATAATAGTGGGAGACTTTAATACCCCACTCACACCTATGGGCAGATTAACTAAACAAAAAATTAACAAAGAAATGCAAACTTTAAATGATACAATAGACCAGTTAGACCTAATTGATATCTATAGGACATTTCACCCCAAAACAATGAATTTCACCTTTTTCTCAAGTGCTCACGGAACCGTCTCCAGGATAGATCACATCCTGGGCCATAAATCTAACCTTGATAAATTAAAAAAAATCAAAATCATTCCAAGCATCTTTTCTGACCATAATGCATTAAGATTAGATCTCAATTACAGGAAAAAAACTATTAAAAATCCCAACATATGGAGGCTGAACAACACACTTCTGAATAACAAACAAATCACAAAAGAAATCAAAAAAGAAATAAAAATATGCATAGAAACTAATGAAAATGAAAACACAACAACCCAAAACCTGTGGGACACTATAAAAGCAGTGCTAAGAGGAAAGTTCATAGCAATACAGGCATACCTCAAGAAACAAGAAAAAAGTCAAATAACCTAACTCTACACCTAAAGAAACTAGAAAAGGAAGAAATGGAGAACCCCAGAGTTAGTAGAAGGAAAGAAATCTTAAAAATTAGGGCAGAAATAAGTGCAAAAGAAACAAAAGAGACCATAGCAAAAATCAACAAAGCCAAAAGCTGGTTCTTTGAAAGGATAAATAAAATTGACAAGCCATTAGCCAGACTCATCAAGAAACAAAGAGAGAAAATTCAAATCAATAAAATTAGAAATGAAAATGGAGAGATCACAACAAACAACACAGAAATACAGAGGATCATAAGAGACTACTATCAGCAATTATATGCCAATAAAGTGGACAACGTGGAAGAAATGGACAAATTCTTAGAAAAGTACAACTTTCCAAAACTGAACCAGGAAGAAATAGAAAATCTTAACAGACCCATCACAAGCACGGAAATTGAAACTGTAATCAGAAATCTTCCAGCAAACAAAAGCCCAGGTCCAGATGGCTTCACAGTTGAATTCTACCAAAAATTTCGAGAAGAGCTAACACCTATCCTACTCAAACTCTTCCAGAAAATTGCAGAGGAAGGTAAACTTCCAAACTCTTTCTATGAGGCCACCACCACCCTAATACCAAAACCTGACAAAGATACTACAAAAAAAGAAAACTACAGGCCAATATCACTGATGAACATAGATGCAAAAATCCTCAACAAAATTCTAGCAATCAAAATCCAACAACACATTAAAAAGATCATACACCATGACGAAGTGGGCTTTATCCCAGGGATGCAAGGATTCTTCAATATCCACAAATCAATCAATGTAATTCACCACATTAACAAATTGAAAAATAAAAGCCATATGATTATCTCAATCGATGCAGAGAAGGCCTTTGACAAAATTCAACATCCATTTATGATAAAAACTCTCCAGAAAGCAGAAATAGAAGGAACATACCTCAACATAATAAAAGCTATATATGACAAACCCACAGCAAACATTATCCTCAATGGAGAAAAATTGAAAGCATTTCCCCTAAAGTCAGGAACAAGACAAGGGTGCCCACTTTCACCGCTACTATTCAACATAGTTCTGGAAGTTTTGGCCACAGCAATCAGAGCAGAAAAAGAAATAAAAGGAATCCAAATTGGAAAAGAAGAAGTAAAACTCTCACTGTTTTCAGATGACATGATCCTCTACATAGAAAACCCTAAAGACTCCACCAGAAAATTACTAGCGCTAATCAATGAATATAGTAAAGTTGCAGGATATAAAATCAACACAGAGAAATCCCTTGCATTCCTATACACTAATAATGAGAAAGTAGAAAAAGAAATTAAGGAAACAATTCCATTCACCATTGCAACGAAAAGAATAAAATACTTAGGAATATATCTACCTAAAGAAACTAAAGACCTATATACAGAAAACTATAAAACACTGATGAAAGAAATCAAAGAGAACGCTAATAGATGGAGAAATATATGATGTTCATGGGTCGGAAGAATCAATATAGTGAAAATGAGTATACTACCCAAAGCGATCTACAAATTCAATGCAATCCCTATCAAGCTACCAGCGATATTTTTCACAGAACTAGAACAAATAATTTCAAGATTTGTATGGAAATACAAAAAACCGCGAATAGCGAAGGCAATCTTGAGAAAGAAGAATGGAACTGGAGGAATCAACTTGCCTGACTTCAGGCTCTACTACAAAGCCACAGTCATCAAGACAGTATGGTACTGGCACAAAGACAGAAATATAGATCAATGGAAGGAAATAGAAAGCCCAGAGATAAATCTACACACATATGGACACCTTATCTTTGGCAAAGGAGGCAAGAATATACAATGGAGTAAAGACAATCTCTTTAGCAAGTGGTGCTGGGAAAACTGGTCAACCACTTGTAAAAGAATGAAACTAGATCACTTTCTAACACCACGCACAAAAACAAACTCAAAATGGATTAAAGATCTAAATGTAAGACCAGAAACTATAAAACTCCTAGAGGAGAACATAGGCAAAACACTCTCTGACATAAATCACAGCAGGATCCTCTATGATCCACCTCCCAGAATTCTGGAAATAAAAGCAAAAATAAACAAATGGGACCTAATTAAAATTAAAAGCTTCTGCACAACAAAGGAAAATATAAGCAAGGTGAAAAGGCAGTCTTTAGAATGGGAGAAAATAATAGCAAATGAAGCAACTGACGAACAACTAATCTCAAAAATATACAAGCAACTTATGCAGCTCAATTCCAGAAAAATAAACGACCCAATCAAAAAATGGGCCAAAGAACTAAATAGGCATTCCTCCAAAGAAGACATACGGATGGCTAACAAATACATGAAAAGATACTCAACATCACTCATTATTAGAGAAATGCAAATCAAAACCACAATGAGGTACCACTTCACACCAGTCAGAATGGCTGCGATCCAAAAGTCTGCAAGCAATAAATGCTGGAGAGGGTGTGGAGAAAAGGGAACCCTCCTACACTGTTGGTGGGAATTCAAACTAGTACAACCACTATGGAGAACAGTGTGGAGATTCCTTAAAAAATTGCAAATAGAACTGCCTTATGACCCAGCAATCCCACAGCTAGGCATAAACATCGAGGAAACCAGAATTGAAAGAGACACATGTACCCCAATGTTCATCACAGCACTGTTTATAATAGCCAGGACATGGAAACAACCTAGGTGTCCATCAGCAGATGAATGGATAAGAAAGCTGTGGTACATATACACAATGGAGTATTACTCAGCCATTAAAAAGAATACATTTGAATCAGTTCTAATGAGGTGGATGAAACTGGAGCCTATTAAACAGAGTGAAGTAAGCCAGAAAGAAAAACACCAATACAGTATACTAACACATATATATGGAATTTAGAAAGACGGCAATGATGACCCTGTATGCAAGACAGGAAAAGAGACACAGATGTGTAGAGCAGACTTTTGGACTCAGAGGGAGAGGGAGAGGGTGGGATGATTTGGGAGAATGGCATTGAAACATGTATACTATCATGTAAGAAACGAATCGCCAGTCCATGTCTGACGTAGGGTGCAGCATGCTTGGGGCTGGTGCACGATGATGACCCAGAGAGATGTTATGGGGAGGGAGGTGGGAGGAGGGTTCATGTTTTGGAACGCATGTACACCCGTGGTGGATTCATGTCAATATATGGCAAAACCAATACAGTATTGTAAAGTAAAATAAAGTAAAAATAAAAATTAAAAGAAAATAATGAATTCCTACAACTTAATAGTAAAAAGCCAAACAACCCAATTAAAAAATGAGCAAAGGACATAAATAGACATTTTTCTAAAGAAGGCAAATAATAACCAACAGATATGTAAAAGACACTCAACATATTAATTATAGCTAATGAAAATCAAAACCACAATGAGATATCAGTTCTCACTTGTCAGGATGGTTACTGTCAAAAAAAAAAGCAGAAGATAGCAAGTATAGATGTGAAGAAATCGGAACCCTTGTGTGCTGATGTTGGGAATGTAAAAATGTGCAACCATTATGGAAGACAGTATGGAAGTTCTCAAAATATTATGAAGAGAACTAGCATAAAATCCAGCAATCCTACTTCTGGATTATATCTAAAATAATTGCAGCTAGAATGTTGAAGAGCTATCTGCACTCCCATGTTCACTGCAGCATTATTCACAATGATCAAGGTATAGAGATAACTTAAATATCTGTCAATCTGAATGGATAAAGAAACTGTGGTATATATTTACACAATGGAATATTATTCACCCTTAAAAAAGGAGATTCTGCCATTTATGGTAACACGGATGGACATTATGGACTTTATGCTTAGTTAAATAAGCCAGTCACAGAGGGACAAGTACTGCAGGATTCCATTTGTATGAGGTATCTAAAATGGTCAAACTCATGGAGAGAGAATCTGTATTAAGGGCCAGAGGGAGGGAAATGGGTAGTTGCTGCTGAATGGGTATTGGTTTCAGTCATGTAAGATGATAGGTTTTAGAGATCCTCTGTATAACAATCTGTGTACAGTTAGGAGTACTGTGTTGTGCACTTAAAAGTTTGTTATGAAGGCAGAGTTCATTTTATGTGTTCTTACCACAATTAAAAAAAAAAATGGAAGCAGTCACGTAGTGAATACGAGTGCAAGGCTTGTAGTCAAGGCAGCATTGATTCAAAGCCCAATTTGCCACTTATTAGCAATGTGACTTTGCCTTGCTGAGACCGAGTTTCCTGTTCAGTAGTGAAGGCAATGGCACCCCACTCCAGTACTCTTGCCTGGAAAATCCTGTAGACGGAGGAGCCTGGTGGGCTGCAGTCCATGGGGTCACTAAGAGTCAGACACGACTGAGCGACTTCACTTTTACTTTTCACTTTCATGCATTGGAGAAGGCAATGGCAACCCACTCTAGTGTTCTTGCCTGGAGAATCCCAGGGACGGGGGAGCCTGGTGGGCTGCCGTCCATGGGGTCACACAGAGTCGGACACGACTGAAGTGACTTAGCAGCAGTAGCAGCAGTATTAAGATCTAACTGTTTTGTAACAGAGTAAATGCAGTAACAAACAAAGCCTGTAGCCATCTTAATAAATGGGAGTTTTCTTCCTGTTCTCCTTTCTCTGAGACTCAGTTTCCTCATTTAAAATGGAGACAACAGCTACTTCGCAAGGTTATTGTGAGAATTAAAGCGAATTTGGATTTATTCATGGTGATGGATAGTTACTAACAAAAAAATAAGTCTTAAAAAAAAAAACACACTTGTTTAACTCACTCTCTCACTTCCTACTTTATAGACAAAGTAAGACCTAGTAAGAGGTTGTACAGTGGTAGCCTGGGTGTAGACACACTGGCCAGAGCTCATTTTACTGAATTTTTATTGATCATTCAGATATTCTAGATAACTTGGTTTGAGGAGTTGGAAAGTAAATTTTAAACCATGTGATGAACAGACCAGATATATTACTAGACTTACACAAAGTCAAGAAATATTTTGAGATTGTTCATTGGACATCTAGATTTATCAGAAGAAAAAAGTCAATGTGCTGTGACTACAAAATTTGATTTTAATTTAAAGGAATACCTTAAAGTATGATTATTAAAAAGCTGTTTCACCTTGAATAAAACAATTTTCTTTGATTATCTTGTTTTTCTTTGAGTATTGTCAGTGTTAGCTAATATAACAATTTTGTCTTAGTGAATTCTTTCCTAGGTGTCTCTTTACCATGAAAAGCCAAATAATACTCTCATTCTATATGACACCGATACCAAAGTCAGATAAAAAGGGTTTCATTGCAAGGCTATGAAAGGGATAATTTTCTAAAATTGGAACATTATCTGTCATGTGTTACTACTCTATAATTATGACTATTATTCTCATTGGGGAAAAAAAGATATTTCAGAAGGGGAAAGATTTTTATAAGAGGCTTTTAATATAAATGGGCAATTATATAAAAATACTGACTTTTATACTTAGATACTATGTTGGAGATACATTATATTATATTTGATGTAAATTTAGTAAATGATATGCATGTGAAAGCTTAAAATATATGAATATTACTTCCTTAAAGACATGAATAGTCTGGCAAAATAGATTTTTGAGAAATGGATTCATGACTTTTATGCTTACAGAGGCTTTATTGTTCATAATGCATTGTGGTTTTTTTTTTCTTTTTGGGTGAAGAATGAATCATTTTCATTTGGCAATGATTCTGAATATTTTTGCAAGAGTGACTGTACTATTTAAATCATTTGTGATGCTCAACTGAATAAAGGGTGGTGATAAAAATAAAAATTAGAACCATGATTCTTCTTTTTCTAGAAGAAGAAGGCAATAGTATAAATTATGAAGACTCAGTTTTGCTGTAAGTGGTACATAGAAGGAGAGTTCTCAAGCAGATAGAAAGTTTGGACATGGAAGAAAATACTTTACTGTGTTTAAGATGTTTATATTGAATAGCTGTGAGGTACAAAATCTTCTCAGCATAATTCACCTTAAATGTCACTCTCAGCATGAGAAAATCTAGGATTAGTAGGCCAGAAGCTTATACAATTTTGGAAACTTTAAGAAATAGTAGAAGGTGAAAAAATACATAATGAGACCAAAGATGGTATTTATTTGGAATGAGAAGAGAAATTTAAAAAAATTATAAAATAAAAAAACTGAGAAATGCCACAAGTATAGCTATATCCAGAAAAACTTCATATTTTAAATTATAACTGCCTGATATCTTTATAATACAATTTTATTTACATTTTAGCTGATTAGTTTCTGATTGCTTTTTCATGTGAAATGATTTTGTAATATTTTCGGTATAGGGGATGTGAAGATAATCCAGTGTTTCTTTTAACATGGTTGATTAAACTTTGCTTGATAGTTTGATAGCTGGGATGCTTAGGTATTGCTACTGTTGTTTAGTTGCTAAACCATGTTTGACTCTTTGCAAACCCATGGACTGGAGCCCGCCAGGCTCTTCTGTCCCTGGGGTTCCCAGGCAAGAATACTGGAGTGGGTTGCCATTTCTCTCTCCAGGGGATCTTCCTGACCCAGGGATCGAACTTGAGTCTCCTACATTGGCAAGTGGATTGTTTATTGCTAAGCCCTACCAGGGAAACCCAAGCTTAAGTATGACCATACATAAATGTATTGCTGTGTAGTACTGCTCCAAGACTGCACCTTTGAAACATACATAGGACTGCCAGCAAATTCAATTTCACATAACTTCCACAAAAAAATATGGTTCATTTATATTTTTATATTCTGCATTATTGAGTTTTCCCCAATACATGAGAGCTTCTGTTTTGATGAGGATGGTAAATGGATCCTCTACTTAGAATTTTGCTCACATGATGGCTGGAAAATTTTTCTACAGACTAGCTTTTGGTTCCATACAGTTCAAGACTTGCTTTTTCCTCTGTTGCCCACATACTTCTAAGTGCTGGGTGCTGTATGGACAGGCATATTTTAATATGACTTCTGGGCTGGGCCCCTATAGCTTGGCTCAGAGGGCAATACAAGTGTTTCTGGAAGTCATTCCTAGAATGGGATAGCTAGGAATAACTCAACTATATAAAGAAACAACTATGAGCTACCTAAATGTATCCCATTAACCCAAACTAAATGTTTCTCAACTCAACTTCCTCTTAGCTGGATCTGAAAAATGCCTGTAACCACTTAAGTGCCCACCAGGTTCCTCTGTCCATGGAAGTCTCCAGGCAAGAATACTGGAGTGGGCTGCTATGCCCTCCTTCAGGGGACCAGGGCTTCTGCCTAACAGAAATGCGAGGGGGTGTTGGTTGAACATTCGGTGACTCCTACTCACTCATTTTTTAGCTTATTTTTTCTTCGTGGCCTTCATGGCCCCTTCATGGCCCTACTACCTTCATGTTCTTTTTCAAAGAATGTATGTATTTCTAAGCAGAAATCTTTCAAACTGAAGATTGAACAGAAACCCAAGTGATTAAATAAATACATGTAGACCTACTTTGATCAAAGCAGGGGCTGGGGCTAAAGCCCTGGCTACTTGGCCTCCTCTTTCCCTTGTGGTAAGTCTCTGAGTAAGCTTCCAGAAGCCCTCAGAGTTCCCACTGAACAAAATTGGAAAACGCTGGTATAGAACAATGATTCCTAGGTAAAGAATTGTAAAATCTGAGTTCTTATTTGCATTTCTACTGGTAGACAATAGCAAATCATTAATTGCTCTGAGCCTTAATTTTTGCATTTGTAAAAAGCTGACAATAATATATTGCTTTATTCAGCCTACATCAAAGTGAGGCTATGAGAATGAAATAGGTCATAAATGTGAAAACCCTTAGCCTTTCTAATAAAACGATCCTTAAGATTATTGACATCACAAAATCAAAATAGTAACAGCTTGAAAGAGTTATCTCTGATACTCTATGTCCTTGATATTATACCAAGTATCAGGTAAGGGCCACCCATTCCCTGTTCACAGTGACAAGGACACTGCAAGTATGAGTGTGACATTTTCCAGCATGTCATGGGATGCAAAACCCATGGCCGTGACATAAAGGATGATGACTAAGCATAGCAAGAAAGGAATGTAAAGTCACAATGGCCTGTAGGCTCTCCTGGCACTGGCAAATTTCTGCTGGGGTTAGCAAAGTAAGATGATACTGGTTATATGGTATGATATGCAGAAATGAAACATTTGGAAGTGACACTTTGATCTAATTTTCATTTAGTGCCCAAGTGCATCTGACTTGTAGAATCCACACTGTAAAACGACAGGATATAAGAAGATTTAAATGAAAGCAGAAGAAAATAGGGCAGAGAAAAGTGAATACAGAGTATTTGGGCTATTTAACTTGGAAAAAAGATGGAAGAAGGCAGGAAGGCCATCAAGTCTGCCATCAAGTCCATTTGGTACCTAAATCATTTCAGAGAAATGAAATCTCACTCATTCTTAAAGAGACAGAATTGATTCTAGATGGGATTAAAGATGGAATGACGGAGGAACTGGATCTGAAGCCTGATCTTGAAGAAAAGCTGGTGATTGACACCAGGAAAGTTCAGAGCCAGGAAATGTGGAGAGGCCAACTGCATAGCAGCTCTTAAGTCTTCAGAGATGACAGAACCTGCTTCAGTTACCTGAAGAGATTGGCCTCCACACAAGGTAGATAAGGACAAAAAACCCCTTATAATAAGCAACTTTAATTGACATGTGGGATAGCTCTGGCAGACAGAGAAGCTCAACCTACATCAAGATAAGCTTGGCTTGTTGTCGGCTGAAGGGCTTGTTGCAAATTATTAGGCACAATTTCCATACCAGGAAGCTATGAAAGAGAGAGAAAATACACAAAGCACAAAATCTCCTTTGTGGGTTTATAGACTTTCCACACTGTTAATGCAAAGGGTTCATCACATTCTGTAGAGTTAGTCCACATGAGACAAATGTGAGTTTATACTTCTGAAGGTCAATGTCCAATATCCTGTTCACCCACGTCTCGTGTACCAACAGGCAGGATCAATATCAGGTCTCTTGGGTCATAGACAGATTTCCTGGATAGGATATTGCTGTCTGTCTCATACACTACTGGACACAAACCTGACCACCTTTAGGTTTTCAGACTTATTTGAGGAGAAGAGAACATGATCTAAAGAGTCAAAGAGAGTAGGAAATAAGATTTAGCAGGCATCACATGTTGTTGTATTTTCCATTCATTTTTCTTTGGGGAGAGATTTTAATTGTCATTTGTTCTAGTGAAAAAGAAGTTTTACAGACCCCCTCTAGTACATAAGACCGGAGAACATTTTTTATATTTATTTCCAACTATCAGACAGAAGTGTAAGCAGCTTTCATGATTTTAACAATGAATTGTTAAGGGTCTTTTAAAAAATATCAAGAGTTATGGTCACCCTGTCTTTACTTCTCTTATTCCTTACTATATGTGATGATAATCCATTGCCTATAGAATGATCTAATGTGTACTTGTGTCTCGAGTCCATGTCTGTTAATTAATGGAGAAAACATTCTTCTTTACAGAGTGGAGTCAATATACATCACAGGTTAGCCTCAGAAAGTGTTGTTTGGCTTTCTGGAATTGGGTTCTGCTCTAAATCAAGACTTCAGTGTAAAAAGTTTAAATTTCCATAGGTGGCTTTGCATTAGTCAGAACTGAAATAGAGCCTGTTACTTACAAGAGGTTGTGAAGAGCCACTGATTCAAGACACCTGGGAGTTTTGCCCAACATAAATCAGCTAGTTAATGGAAAAACTAGCACCATGATATGTTAAATTTTCTTTGCGTGCAATACATCAGGGTACCTTTGTCATCCCTATATCTGGATAATCCCAAATGGAACTAGACTTAGAAGAGTAGAATTGGGATGCACTTGAGTCTATGAACACTAGGTGGCATCTATTTCTTTGTGTACCTCATCAGTAGATGGATAGTGCTTCAGTTAGACTTGTGCATCGAGAAAGGAATGGGCAAAAATGTTCAATCTGTGATCTTTGTTCTTTTGTAGATTTGTGGGAGTTAAAATGGCACCTGTGACTCATAAACCAGGGTGAGTATTATAGGTGAGAGGTAGCAAGTTCTTGGTAGATATAAAGACTCCTTGTAAGGACAGCAGTATCTAAGAAATATTATTTACCTAACCTTCTCACCTTGGACATGAGATATGTAAGGGATTTTAAAAGCTTATGACTTTATGAAGATAATAAAAAGGACTGGCTGAGAAGAAGTGTACCTGTTTAATGGAATGAGAATTACTATACTATTTAAACTTGAATGATAACAAGTGAAGGTGTGCTGGAGGAAGGCATGGTAGTCCACTACAGTATTCTTGCCTGGAGAATCCCCTGGACAGAGGAGCCTGGCAGGCTACAGTCCATCGGGTTGCACAGAGTTGGACAAGAGTGAAGTGACTTAGCACACACATGCACGGAGGAATGGTATTAATTTCCAATGTTATATTGATAGATGTTGGTAAAATCATGTAATCATTTTAGGTAATGGCATTATCTCTCATCTAAACTAACCTGGTTTTCTTAAATTTTTTTATTCTAGGTTCACAGCATGGAAGGATTAAAGTTCTTCTTTTCCATGTTTAAGCTGATGATGTTTTGTTCTTGAGTCAGGAACCTCTGCTGCCCTGCAAAACCTCCTATAAAATCCCTGATGGTTGTTAAGTCTCCCTGGAAGTTCTTTCTTCTGTCCTCAGTTCTGCAGCCGTGTCTTTACTCTGAGTAATGGTTTAGTAGGATCGTTCCCTTTCTTATTCAGCAATTTTAATTTTGCCCCCCTTTTTGTGAAATTTCTGCAACAACTGCAGATACAACCTGAACACTGGTCTCCTATGTTATGGAAATGTAGATGTCAAGTTCTGCTATCAAAAGGAGCAAGCCTATAGACAGATCCTGGATAGCTGGGTGCAGGTTTATTACTGAAAATACGAGCTCACTACTGACTCTAATGGATTCTTAGCTTTGCTTTGTTCCTGGGTTTTCTTCATGATCTTAATAACCATCATGTGATGATATTACTTTAGAGGAGGAAAAGAGGACTTTTCAAAATTGTGATCAAAGTCAGTGTCAGAATCTCTTGTTATTGACCCTGTCATCTTTCTACAATCAGAAACAGCTCCAGTCTCTTACTCTTTAATAGTTTCATTCTGTTTGAGCACAACCTCGAGAATCTCTCTTTGCCTCCAAGCCGGAAGCTATGGAGGATTGCTTAGGTTGCCAGTGTTGCTCAGGTGTGGTAGGAAGGCTGGTATCATGGTGATATTGGCAGAAAGCGCAAATTGAACTCATTTAATATGTAAGATGGTTTGCACCTTGGATTGAGGATGGTATGTTTTAAAATGGATAAATGTATGGGTGAACCTATGGTTGATTTGTGTTGGTGTTTGGTAGAAACCAACATAGTACTGTAAAGCAATTATCCTTCAATTAAAAATAAATGAATTAAAAAAACTTGGAAATGGAGCTGAAAACACTCACAAATACAGTTGTCGAATATTGAAGTAGAAAATTCTAACATGCCAGGAATGTGAATCTCCACTAGTGGGTATCCTGTACACCTTAAAGAATAAATCTTAAATACCAAAATGCTGCAAATTTTACAGAGAATTATGAGAAGAGATGAATAACTTCTATATAAGGAAAAATCTGCAAAGCCTTGACAAAACCCCTAGTGCCAAATGTGTTTACAATGCTCTGTAAGGGAAGGGAGAAGCATGAAGAAAACTTATAAAACAGAGACGGGCAAACAAAGGCTTGCTAACATTCTTACTGCCATCATCAATCTTTTTCTCTAGGGCTGATGGTTGTATGTAAGACATGTACATTCATCTACCCACAACAATCCGTGCAGAGCATGGGACAGTGTATCTCTGTCTGTGACTGTTTGCCATGCTGTGTTGGGGAAAATGAACTCTTGAAATTTAGGAAGAAACAGATTTTGCTTTTTTTTTGGCAAAGCAATGGTATGCTTGCCGTTTAAGGTTCTTAGCTACTTTGTAGACAAAAAAGGGAGTCTATTGCTATTGGCAGCTTATAGAAGCACAGAAAGTATTTTTGAAAAAAAAAATTGGTGCATAAATATGCTAAAGCAGAGGTACCAATTGCAAGTTTGCAAATATTGAGAATGGCTTTTAATACTTATGCTAGGAGATGTAAAAGCACTGGAGTTCTTAGAGTTTTTATTGTATGAAAAGGAAGACATGAGCAGATTTTGATATCAGCCAGTCAATGGAGAAAACCATACAATGCTGGGATAATCAAATGAGTGAAGGACTGTGAGGACCTTGAAAACATAATAAAGCCTGAACCTAAGTTCTTGCTGGTTATTTCTCATAAAGTCTCTTCCTTTTCCTTGAAGGGCATACTGTCTCTCCAGTTAACACATGAAGTTCACTTCCTTTGTATGGCTGCACATCAGCTATTGCAGTGGCCAGAGAGGAAATGATGTTTAAAAATTTTTTATTTTATTTTGTGACACTGGTGGGAGCTCGGGAACTATGTTGAAAATTAAGTGCTGGGGGAGTCCCAAAGGAAATGCCTCTCTTGATTCTGCTTTTGGAAATTGCAGCTGATCAGTATGATGATGCTGCTTTGCCAATATGTTTTCTGGGCTCTGTGTGACATGTATTTCCTCAAAAAGATGAATGCTTCTAATAAAAATGAAAGAAGAACTGGCACAACCAGAATATCAGCCAAAGTACATTATTAGGGAGTCTTCAGTCTCCAGGGAGAAAATGCATTTAATAATAATTTAACAAATATTTATTCAGCGCCTACTTTATTTCAGACAGTGTGCACACAGTGACAAATAAGACAGAAAAGGCCATGGCTTGATTAGAGCTTATATTCTAGTGGAGGAAGATTGACAATAAATAAGTAAATACTTAAGCAATTTAAATGTTGTGTTAAGTGTTTTATTCCCCTTATAAGACAGGGAAAGTATTTTCCCTCTAACCGTTCTGTTCTTGGCTGAGACCACCATAATAAAAAACAGATTAATAAGAGAAAAGCAAATAGTTTAATAACTTGTGTATTTCACATATACTCAGGAGAGACCCAGGGAAATTGAGCCCCAGCCACCAATTTAAATACCATATTCAGCTAAAGATAAAAGAGACCTATTGAGGGATAAGGCAGGGCAGGGGGCGGCACAGTTAGGGGAGGTTTCCAAGAAAAGCAATGTAAATAAGGTTAAGGTTTGTCATATAAGGTTTAAGTGGGCACCTTCTCCACTGACAAGATTATCTTGTGATTTAGTCATCCTTGTATTCCTGGTACAGAGGAGACTCTTAAAAATGGAAATTTCCTTATAAATGTAACTTTCCCTTAAAAACTTAACTTCTGTCTTGTTTTCAGAGCTTCTACTCTGCTCTTTCTCAAAAATTCTCAGCTCAAAAATAATTTTTATGCCAAAGAGGCATATTCTGGAATGTCTTACTCTTCTCTCGTTCACTTAGTGCCTTAAAACAGGTGTTCATTTTTTCCTTGATTTCAAGGGTTAGGAATGGGGTGGGTTTGGCTGGACAGGCATCTCTGATCCACATGGTATCAGCCGGGATGGCTGGGCATTGAGGGTTTATTTCCAAGATGGCTTCCACACTCACACGACTAGTGCCTTGGTGATCCTGGCCTCCTTTTCTTGCTTTGTGGGGTCTCGTCATTTGATTTAACATGAGTGACTCCATCTTTGACCCAGTCTGATTTAACAGATTTCTCATAAAGCAGTTGTCATACTTTTTACATGGTGTCTGACTGCCAAAACTCACAAAGTTAGAATAGTTAAGGGTGATCCTGGCAGTGATAAAATGTCATTTTTCATGCATTTGATTGGTCAAATCAATCTCAGTGCCCACCTAAATTCAAGAAGGGGTTGAGAAATAAATAGGTCTCTTAGGGGAATGGCAAAGTCGCATAGAAGAAGAGCAGGTCTACCAATCTGTGGAAAATACAATAGGCTATATGCTTGAAGGCGATGAACCATAGGAGGGTGAGAGTGATGGGAAGGATGGAAATGTTTTTAGTTAGGATAGTAGCCATGAGAAAGAGAGGGAGAAGAACATTCCAGTTAGACTGCAGTGGGTTCTAGTTTGAGTAAACCTCTATAGAAATGGTCAGTTTACATTCATATAATGCTTCATCAACAGTATTGATACCAGAAGTTGGCAAGTTGAGACAGAAACTCCACTAGCCTTATTCATCCACCTTGTCTGGACATTTGCTTCATTCAGCACATCCTTAGTCATTTACATTCTTCCTTTCTGTCTAGTTATTTGCTGAATGTTCAGTGCTGAATGTTTAGATATGGTTGTAGTGCCAGGTTCCTCAATCTAATAAGCAAGTGCAGATATATCAAAATGGATATTGCCTGTGAATTCCATGTTCCAAGTAATCAGATCAGGGCTGTAGATGGTGGCACTGTGAGACAGAGCAGAGAACTCTTCAAGGCTTTTTATGATAATGTCCATGACAATGTTTTTGCAGAATCATCATGGATTATTGACTGCAACTTCTTAAAGTCTTCCCAAGAAGTCATGTACACCATTGGTAGGTTATGAGGTTATGTTAAGTAACTCAGTGGTTAGAGAATTTGTTTGATTTTCCAACACCGGAATCCGTCCTAAATTGCCGGGGGCCAGCGTGAGGAACTCCGTCCATGGTAAAGGTCATGAGGAAGGAGGCTTGGCATACGCAAAAGCATGATCAAGCCTCAGGAAACCCCCTGTTCCCAAGCATCTACCCCCAAAACCAGAGTCTATCTACTGTTTCATGCTCTCGCCTACACCTCTGACTTTATGGGGGGCTGTTCCCCACCAGTTCTCTCGGAGAAGGAGTAAATGTGCAGCTCCAAGTCAATAAAAATTCCTGGGCATGACAAGAGTGTTTCAACTTATGAACTCCTCTGAAGTTTATCTAGCCCGCCTGTATAGTTTTGTCCGGCCACATGTGATTGTTTACAGCCTCCCAACCTGAGAGGCATGAGATGTTTTAGACTTACTAAAGGCAAATTCTTTTGGGAAGTTAGAAATTATTAGTATAGTGGGTTGGTTAGGAATTACATTGGTGAAGGGTTTTTTCATTTGTTGTACCAATAATTTCTGCTAATTCCCTGCCCTGGGTGTGACAAGGGTGTCTCAGGTCAAACCTCTCTGCTGACAGACTAGCTTGTGTGACAGATTATCCATACTGCTGCCACTACGCACATGATTATTCACTACCTCTCAACAGTAAACAGCACAGAGAGTTTTGGAGTATTTTGAGACTCTTACTTAGCATAGGGCTTTTCTCATTGTTGAGTCAATGATTGCCGCCAGGCCTCCATATCCTTAGGCACTTGGGAATATATTAATCAATGTATTTGGAATATAGAAAAGGAAATATAGTAGTTTTAAGGTTAGCCATACTAGACTTTTTGAGTTAATGAATTTTCTCTTTTGTAATAGATCACTGTACTTTGTTATAAATCACTGTGTCCTTGCTATGTAAAAATGTAACTTTATCACTACCTTAAGACTAAATAGATCTTAAAGGGAATATTGGTGAAAGAATTTTCATTTGTTGGGCTGATGTTTGCTGCTAAATCTCCATATTCCCTGCCCTTATAATGAATATAACTAACATATAGGAGAAATATGTATTAATCTTTAAGATTAATCATGTTAACCTTAGGTTAAATAAATTCCTTTCTTGATTGTAACTCACTACACCCTCACCCTATAGGAATGTAACTTTATTTGGAGGGTGGTGCCTGGTTTAAGAAAAAACATGCTTGGAAAAAAGAAGTTTTTTGGTTATCAGAAAGAACGGGTCGTAAAATATCAGCAGGTCTCATGGCCAGAAGATGATGTAAAACCCCTAAGACCTTTTTCTTTCATACATTTATGTGAAGCACCTGATTTTGATACAGGTCAGTACTACTGACCCCCACATGACTCTGTATTCATCCCTATGTGTAACAAAAGGTATATAAGCAAACCCAAAAATAAAGAAATGGGATCTGTTTCCAGAAAGACTGATTCCCCCATGTCATTCTTTCTTGCTCCCCGTTTTTCTGGCTGAATTTCCATCTGGAGCATGGGTACTCGCCACGTCTACTTACTTGTTCCGGCTTTCAAGCCCACGCGAGAAGGAGCCCAAGGAGGGGCACCTTCCGATATTCAAGTGGCACCGGTGGCCCAATGTAGATGGTGTAAATTCCCTGTCTTGGAATTTTATTGGTATCCCACATAAACCAAGTTATTCAGCCTCTTTTTCTCTCCTACTATTTTCTGGCCGAATTCCCATCTGGTGCATGGGTACCCACCAAGCCTGCTAATTTTGCCTGGGCTTCTAAGATTGGACTGGGGGGGCCTCAGTGCCTCCTCTCCTTTGGGAGAATGGGAAGACACCTGCGGCCTACCTAGGTGGTGATTGGTATTCCATGTAAACCAAGTTATTCAGCCTCTTTTTCTCTGCTAATTTTCTAATCCCTCTCTATCTGTAATTAAATAAGTTATCTTCAAGGATGCCGACTCCGTCCCCACCTTTGAATCACCCTGGATCCACCAGGACAGGACCCCGGCACCAAATCACCAATCCTTATGCCACAGAATGCCTCCAAGTAAAAAGTCCCCAGATGTGTCATTTAACTTCTGTTGGATCAGTGGCTCTCATTTTTTTTTTCTTTATTTCATAAGAATTCTAGTGGGCTTTTCAAGTGTACCTTCAAATATTCTGATTCAGAAAGTCTGGAGGGAAGCTGGGCACCTGTATCTTCAAAACCCTCCAGATCATTGAGGAAAATGAGGGTATATACTACTCTGAATTAGTGGCCCTATCGTTGTCCATGGCCACAGTATTAAAAAAAAATTGGGGAGCCGTATAATACTCTGAGATCCAGGGTATGCTCAGTATATTCAAAGAATACCATTGCATTTGGCTTTGATATAATCTTGACTGGGGCTGATATTATCTCACTTTCATTTCTGAAGGACATCTTAACTGGGTGAAGTATTCTTGGTTCACAGGGTTTTGTGTGTGTGTGTTTTTTTTTTTTTTAGCACTTTGACTATATCATACCACACTCTCCAGCCTGAAAGATTTCTGCTAGGAAATCCACTGTTAGCCTTATGGAGGTTTTCTTGTATAAGAGATTTTTTTTCTCTTGCTGCTTTAAAAATTCTTCCTTTGTCTTTGATTTTGTTTATTTTTATTTTAATTGGAGGCTAATTACTTTACAGTATTGTGGTAAAGTCAGGTATCCTGACCTTCCCACCCACCTCCCTCCCCATCCCATCCCTCAGGGTCCTCCCAGTGCACCAGCCCTGAGCACCCTGCCTCATGCTTCGAACCTGGACTGGTGATCTATTTCACATATGATAATATACATGTTTCAATGCTATTCTCTCAAATCATCTCACCCTCGCCTTCTCCCACAGAGTCCAGCAGTCTGTTCTTTACATCTGTGTCTCTTTTCCTGTCTTGCATATAGGGTCATCGTTACTGTCTTTCTAAATTCCCTATATATGTGTTAATGTACTGTATTGGTGTTTTTCTTTCTGATTTACTTCACTGTATAATAGGCTCCAGTTTCATCCACCTCATTAGAACTGATTCAAATGCATTCTTTTTAATGGCTGAGTAATACTCCATTGTGTATATGTACCACACCTTTCTTACCCATTCACCTACCGATGGACATCTAGGTTGCTTCCATGTACTGGCTATTGTAAACAGTGCTGCGATGAACATTGGGGTACATGTGTCTCTTTCAATTCTGGTTTCCTCAGTGTGTATGCCTAGCAGTGGGATTGCTGGGTTGTATGGCAGTTCTATTTCCAGGTTTTTAAAGGAATCTCCACACTGTTCTCCATAGTAGCTGTACTAGTTTGCATTCCCACCAACAGTGTAAGAGGGTTCCCTTTTCTCCACACCCTCTCCAGCATTTATTGCTTGCAGACTTTTGGATAGCAGCCATTCTGACCAGCGTGAGATAGTACTTCATTATAGTTTTGATTTGCATTTCTCTGATAATGAGTGATGTTGAGCATCTTTTCATGTATTTTTTAGCCATCTGTATGTCTTCTTTGGAGAAATGTCTGTTTAGTTCTTTGGCTCACTTTTTGATTGAGTCATTTATTTTTCTGGAATTGAGCTGCAGGAGTTGCTTGTATATTTTTGAGATTAATTCTTTGTCAGTTGCTTCATTTGCTATTATTTTCTCCCATTCTGAAGACTGCTTTTTCACATTGCTTAGAGTTTCCTTCATTGTGCAAAAGCTTTTATGTTTAATTAGATCCCATTTGTTTATTTTTGCTTTAATTTCCATTACTCTGAAAGGTGGGTCATAGAGAATCCTGCTATGGTTTATGTCAGAGAGTGTTTTGCTTATGATTTCCTCTAGGAGTTTTATATAGTTTCTGGTCTTACATTTAGATCTTTAATCCATTTTGAGTTTATTTTTGTGTATGGTGTTAGAAAGTGTTGTAGTTTCATTCTTTTACAAGTGGTTGACCAGTTTTCCCAGCACCACTTGTTAAAGAGATTGTCTTTTCTCCATTGTATATTCTTGCCTCCTTTGTCAAAGATAAGGTGTCCATAGGTGTGTGTATTTATCTTTGGGATTTCTATTTTGTTCCATTGATCTATGTTTCTGTCTTTGTGCCAGTACCATACTGTCTTGATGACTGTGGCTTTGTAGTAGAGCCTGAAGTCAAGCAGGTTGATTCCTCCAGTTCCATTCTTCTTTCTCAAGATAGCTTTGGCTATTTGAGTTTTTTTGTAATTACATACAAAATTTGAAATTATTTATTCTAACTCTCTGAAAAATACCATTGGTAGCTTGATAGGGATTGCATTGAATCTATAGATTGCTTTGGGTACTATACTCATTTTCACTATATTGATTCTTCCCATCCATGAACATGGTATATTTCTCCATCTATTAGTGTCCTCTTTGATTCTTTTCATCAGTGTTTTATAGTTTTCTATATATAGGTCTTTTGTTTCTTCAGGTAGATTTATTACTAAGTATTTTATTCTTTTCGTTGCAATGGTGAATGGAATTGTTTCCTTAATTTCTCTTTTTGTTTCTCATTGTTAGTGTATAGGAATGCAAGGGATTTCTGTGTGTTAATTTTATATCCTGTGACTTTCCTATATTCATTGACTAGCTCTAGTAGTTTTCTGGTGGAGTCTTTAGGGTTTTCTATGTAGAAGATCATGTCATCTGCAAACAGTGAGAGTTTTACTTCTTCTTTTCCAATTTGGATTTCTTTTATTTCTTTTTCTGCTCTGATAGCTGTGGCCAAAACTTTCCAAAACTATGTTGAATAGCAGTGGTGAGAATGGGCATCCTTGTCTTGCTCCTGACTTTAGGGGAAATGCTTTCAATTTTTCACCATTGAGGGTAATGTTTGCTGTGGGTTTATCACATAAGGCTTTTATTATGTTGAGGTATGTTCCTTCTGTGCCTGCTTTCTGGAGAGTTTTTATAATAAATGGATGTTGAATTTTGTCAAAGGTTTTCTCTGCATCTATTGAGATAATCATGTGTTTTTTAATCTTTTAATTTGTTAATGTGGTGTATCACATTGATTGATTTGCAAATATTAAAGAATCCTTGCATCCCTGGGATAAAGCCCACTTGGTAATGATGTATGATCTTTTTAATATGTTGTTGGATTCTTTTTGCTAGAATTTTGTTAAGGATTTTTGCATCTATGTTCATCAGTGATTAGCCCATAGTTTCCTTTTTTGTGGCATCTTTTTTCTGGTTTTGGTATTAGGGTGATGGTGGCCTCACAGAATGACTTTGGAAGTTTACCTTCCTCTGCAATTTTCTGGAAGAGTTTAAGTAGGATAGGTGTTAGCTCTTCTCTAAATTTTTGGTAGAATTCAGCTGTGAAGCCATCTGGTCCTGGGCTTTTGTTTGTTGGAAGATTTCTGATTACGGTTTTGATTTCTGTGCTTGTTTCGAGTCTGTTAAGATTTTCTATTTCTTCCTGGTTCAGTTTTGGAAAGTTAAACTTTTCTAAGAATTTCTCCATTTCTTCCAAGTTGTCCATTTTATTGGCATATAGTTGCTGATAGTAGTCTCTTATGATCCTTTGTATTTCTGTGTTGTCTGTTGTGATTTCTCCATTTTCATTCCTAATTTTGATTTGATTCTTCTCCCTTTGTTTCTTGATGAGCCTGACTAATGGTTTTCAATTTTATTTATCTTCTTGAAGAATCAGGTTTTAGCTTTGTTGATTTTTGCTATGGTGTCTTTTGTTTCTTTTGCATTTATTTCTGCCCTAATTTTTGTGATTTCTTTCCTTCTACTAACCCTAGGGTTCTTCATTTCTTCCTTTTCTGATTGCTTTAGGTGTAGAGTTAGGTTATTTATTTGATTTCTCCTCTGTTTCTTGAGGTTAGCTTGTATTGCTATGAACCTTCCCCTTAGCACTGCTTTTACTGAATCTCATAAGTTTTGGGTTGTTGTGTTTTCATTTTCATTCATTTCTATGTATATTTTGATTTCCTTTTCGATTTCTTTTGTGATTTGTTAGTTATTCAGAAGTGTGTTGTTTAGCCTCCATATGTTTGTATTTTTAATAGTTTTTTTCCCTGTAGTTGACATCTAATTTTACCACATTGTGATCAGAAAAGATGCTTGAGATGATTTCATTTTTTAAAAAAATTTACCGAGGCTATATTTATGGCCCAGGATATGATCTATCCTGGAGAATGTTCCATGTGCACTTGAGAAAAAGGTGAAATTCATTGTTTTAGGGTGAAATGTCCCATAGATATCAATTAGGTCCAACTGGTTCATTGCATCATTTAAAGTTTGTGTTTCCTTGCTAATTTTCTGTTTAGTTGATCTATCCATAGGTGTAAGTGGAGTATTAAAGTCTCCCACTATTATTGTGTTGCTGTTAATTTCCCCTTTCATATTTATTAGCATTTACCATATTGTGGTGCTCTTATGTTGGCTTCATATATATTTACAATTGTTAAATCTTCTTGGATTGATCCTTTGATCATTATGTAATGTCCTTCTTTTTCTCTTTCAACAGCCTTTATTTCAAAGTCTATTTTATCTGATATGAGTATTGCTACTCCTACTTTCTTTTGGTCTCCATTTGCATGAAATCTTTTTCCATCCCTTCATTTTCAGTCTGTATGTGTCCCCAGATTTGAGGTGGTTCTCTTGTAGACAGCATATATAGGGGTCTTGCTTTTGTATCCATTCAGCCAGTCTTTGTCTTTTGGTTGGGGCATTCAACCCATTTACGTTTAAGGTAATTATTGATAAGTATGATCCCATTGCCATTTACTTTGTTGTTTTGAGCTCGAGTTTATACACCTTTTCTGTGTTTCCTGTTTAGAGAAGATCCTTTAGCATTTGTTGGAGAGCTGGTTTGGTGGTGCTGAATTCTCTCAGCTTTTGCTTGTCTGTAAAGCTTTTGATTTCTCCTTCATGTTTGAATGAGATCCTTGCTGGGTACAGTAATCTGGGCTGTAGGTTTTTCTCTTTCATCACTTTAAGTATGTCCTGCCATTCCCTTCTGGCTTGAAGAGTTTCTATTGAAAGATCATCTGTTATCCTTATGGGGATTCCCTTGTGGGTTAATTGTTGTTTTTCCCTTGCTGCTTTTAATATTTGTTCTTTGTGTCTGATCTTCATTAATTTGATTAATATGTATCTTGGGGTGTTTCACCTTGGGTTTGTCTTGTTTGGGACTCTCTGGGTTTCTTGGACTTGGGTGGCTCTTTCCTTCCCCATTTTAGGGAAGTTTTCAGCTATTATCTCCTCAAGTATTTTCTCATGGCCTTTCTTTTTGTCTTCGTCATCTGGAACGCCTACAATTTGAATGTTGGAGCATTTAACATTGTCCCAGAGGTCTCTGAGGTTGTCCTCATTTATTTTAATTCTTTTTTCTTTTTTCCTCTCTTCATTTATTTCCACCATTCTATCGTCCACCTCACTTATCCTATCTTCTGCCTCAGTTATTCTACTGTTGGTTCCCTCCAGAGTGTTTTTGATCTCAGTTATTGTATTATTCATTATTGATTGACTCTTTTTTATTTCTTCTAGAGCCTTGTTAAACTTTTCTTGTATCTTCTCAATCCTTGTCTCCAGACTATTTATCTGTAACTCCATTTTGTTTTCAAGATTTTGGATCATTTTTACTATCATTATTCTGAATTCTTTTTCAGGTAGACTCCGTATCTCCTTCTCTTTTGTTTGGTTTGGTGGGCTTTTATCATGTTCCTTTACCTGCTGAATATTTCTCTGCTTTTTCATCTTGTTTAGGTTGCTGTGTTTGGGCGGCCTTTCTGTATGCTGGAAGTTTGTTGTTCCTCTTTATTGTGTAGGTTCCTCCCTGTTGGTGGGGTTGGACTAGTGGCTTGTCAAGGTTTCCTGATTAGGGAAGCTTGCTTTCGTGTTCCGGTAGGTGGAGCTGAATCTCTTCTCTCTGGAGCACAATGAAGTGTCCTTAGTGAGTTTTGAAGTGTCTATGGGTTTAGTGAGACTTTTGGTTGCCTGTATTTTAATGCTCTGGGATATGTTCCTGCATTGCTGGAGAATTAGAATTAGAAACTAAACAAAATTGCAAAAATTATTAAAAAAACATATGAAATTTGCTTTAAAAATAGGGTCTTTTGTTTTTCAAGGTAATAGTAGGTTTTAAAAATGAAAGTTAAATGAATAATAAGGAACTTAAAAAAATTAAAAATTTAAAAACAATAATAGTAAAATATATCTGTAAAACAAATATCAATATATTCTGACAGAATGTGGTCCACTGGAGAAGGGAATAGCAAACCACTTCAGTATTCTTGCCTTGAGAACCCCATGAACAGTATGAAAAGGCAAAATGATAGGATACTGAAAGAGGAACTCCCCAGGTCAGTAGGTGCCCAATATGCTACTGGAGATCAGTGGAGAAATACCTCCAGAAAGAATGAAGGGATGGAGCAAGCAAAAACAATACCCAGTTGTGGATGTGACTGGTGATAGAAGCAATGCTATAAAGAACAATATTGCATAGAAACCTGGATGTTAGGTCCATGAATCAAGGCAAATTGGAAGTGGTCAAACAGGAGATGGCAAGAGTGAATGTTGACATTCTAGGAATCAGTGAACTAAAATGGACTGGAATGGGTGAATTTAACTCAGATGACCATTATATCTACTACTGCGGACAGGAATCCCTCAGAAGAAATGGAGACGCCATCATGGTCAACAAAAGAGTCCTAAATGCAGTACTTGGATGCAATCTCAAAATCAACAGAATGATCTCTGTTGGTTTCCAAGGCAAACCATTCAATATCACGGTAATCCAAGCCTATGCCAAAACCAGTAATGCTGAAGAAGCTGAAGTTGAATGGTTCTATGAAGACCTACAAGACCTTTTAGAACTAACACCCAAAAAAGATGTCCTTTTCATTATAGGGGACTGGAATGCAAAAGTAGGAAGTCAAGAAACACCTGGAGTAACAGGCAAATTTGGCCTTGGAATGCAGAATGAAGCAAGGCAAAGGCTAATAGAGTTTTGCCGAGAGAATGCACTGGTCATAGCAAACACCCTCTTCCAACAACACAAGAGAAGACTCTACACATGGACATCACCAGATGGTCAACACCGAAATCAGACTGATTATATTCTTTGCAGCCAAAGATGGAGAAATTCTATACAGTCAGCAAAAACAAGACTGAGAGCTGACTGTTGCTCAGATCTTGAACTTCTTATTGCCAAATTCAGACTTAAATTGATGAAAGTGGGGAAAACCACTAGACCATTCAGGTATAACCTAAATCAAATCCCTTATGATTATACAGTGGAAGTGAGAAATAGGTTTAAGGGACTAGATCTGATAGATAGAGTACCTGATGAACTATGGACAGAGGTTCGTGACATTGTACAGGAGACAGGGATCAAGACCATCCCATGGAAGAGAAATGCAAGAAAGCAAAATGGCTGTCTGAGGAGGCCTTACAAATAGCTGTGAAAAGAAGAGAAATGAAAAGCAAAGGAGAAAAGGAAAGATATAAGCATCTGAATGCAGAGTTCCAAAGAATAGCAAGGAGAGATAAGAAAGCCTTCCTCAGTGATCAGTGCAAAGAAATAGAGGAAAAGAACAGAATGGGAAAGACTAGAGATCTCTTCAAGAAAATTAGAGGTACCAAGGGAACATTTCATGCAAAGATGGGCTCGCTAAAGGACAGAAGCAGAAGGTATTAAGAAGAGGTGGCAAAAATACACGGAAGAACTATACAAAAAAGATCTTCATGACCAAGATAATCACAATGGTGTGATCACTCACCTAGAGCCAGGCATCTTGGAATGTGAAGTCAAGTGGGCCTTAGAAAGCATCACTACGAAAAAAGCTAGTGGCGGTGATGGAATTCCAGTTGAGCTGTTTCAAATCCTGGAAGATGATGCTGTGAAAGTGCTGCACTCAATATGCCAGCAAATTTGGAAAACTCAGCAGTGGCCACAGGACTGGAAAAGGTCAGTTTTCATTCCAATCCCAAAGAAAGGCAATGCCAAAGAATGCTCAAACTACTGCACGATTGCACTCATCTCACATGCTAGTAAAGTAATATTTAACATTCTCCAAGCCAGGCTTCAGCAGTCCATGAACCGTGAACTTCCTGATATTCAAGCTGGTTTTATTTATTTATTTTTTCTATCCATTAGTTCTGGGTTTAGAAAAGGCAGAAGAACCAGAAATCAAATTGCCAACATCTGCTGTATCATGGAAAAAGCTAGAGAGCTCCAGAGAAACAACCACTTCTGCTTTATTGACTATGCCAAAGTCGTTGACTGTGTGGATCACAATAAATTGTGGAAAATTCTTCAAGAGATGGGAATACCAGATCACCTGACCTGCCTCTTGAGGAACCTATATGAAGGTCAGGAAGCAACAGTTCGAACTGGACATGGAACAACAGACTGGTTCCAAATAGGAAAAGGAGTACCTCAAGGCTGTATATTGTCACCCTGCTTATTTAACTTCTATGCAGACTACATCATGAGAAACGCTGGACTGGAAGAAGCACAAGCTGAAATTAAGATTGCCAGAAGAAATATCAATAACCTCAGATATGCAGATGACACCACCCTTATGGCAGAAAGTGAAGAGGAACTAAAAAGCCTCCTGATGAAAGTGAAAGAGGAGATTGAAAAAGTTGACTTAAAGCTCAACATTCAGAAAATGAAGATCATGGCATCTGGTCCCATCACTTCATGGGAAATAGATGGGGAAACAGTGGTAACAGTGTCAGACTTTGTTTTTTTGGGCTCCAAAATCACTGCAGATGATTGCAGCCAGAAATTAAAAGACACTTACTACTTGTAAGGAAAGTTATGACCAACCTAGATAGCTTATTAAAAAGCAGAGATATTACTTTGCCAACAAAGGTCCATCTAGTCAAGGCTATGGTTTTTCCAGTGGTCGTGTATGGATGTGAGAGTTGGATTGTGAAGTAAGCTGAGTGCCGAAGAATTGATGCTTTTGAACAGTGGTGTTGGTGAAGCCTCTTGAGAGTCCCTTGGAGTGCAGGGAGATCCAACCAGTCCATTCTAAAGGAGATCAGTCCTAGGTGTTCATTGGAAGGATTGATGCTGAAGCTGAAACTCCAGTACTTTGGCCACCTCATGTGAAGAGTTGACTCATTGGAAAAGACTGTGATGCTGGGAGGGATTGGGGGCAGGAGGAGAAGGGGGCGACTGAGGATGAGATGGCTGGATGGCATCACTGACTTGATAGACATGAATTTGACTAAACTCTGGGAGTGGATGATGGACAGGGAGGCCTGGTGTGCTGCCATTCATGGGGTCGCAAGGAGTTGGACATGACTGAACGACTGAAGTGAACTGAGCTGAAAATATACCTAGGAATTTCTCTGGAGCTGTTGTGGGCAGTGTGTGGTCAGTTCAGTTTCAGATAGTTCCTTGTTCCACCGTGTACTTCTTCTCTAGGTCTACAGGTCCCTTCCAATGTAGCCAGCGCTAACTACAGGGTTTTACTCTGTTGCACCTGTCACTTCCAAAGCCGTTCCCTCTTTGTTTATTTTGTCTTCCTCTGTTTGCAAGTCCCTTCAGTATCTAACCTCTGCCCTGACGCAAGGGGGCTAAGGTGGTCATTTATGTTCAAGTGTGCTGTGGGGAGGGAGGGTCACTGCAAACAAATATCACTGGTGTGTGTGGGGAGTGCTCGCAGTGTCTGGGCTACGCTGGGTTTGCCCGCGCTCATGGCGTGTGTGCTTTCTCGGTCTACACTGCTCAGGCTCCAGGTTGCTCTGCCAGGGAACTGTGGGCCCTGGGTTGTGTGCACTTCCCACATCTACGCTGCTCAGTTTCAGGTTCTTGGGTACTCCACAAAGGCCTCAGTTGGGCCTGCGTTTTGTCCCCTTCCCAGATCTGAGCAGCTCAGGTGACCGAGTGCTTGGCGAGCGCACTCTTCCCAGCTGGGCAGAGCATCTTACCACCTCCCCTATCCCAGCTGTTTCCTGGGTGCGCAGTGGGAGCGCCCTCTCAGGTGTGCCGTGTGTCTCTACTGGGGAGCTGATCTCTGGCTGTGACCCTCCTGGCAGATGTCAACGGTCCAGGTTCCCAGCAAGACTTGGTTAGCAACTGGGAGCCTGCTCGCAGTTTGGTAGCTGATGCTGTCTTGGTATCAAGACGTATATCTTGGTATCAAGGCTACCGTCTTTGGTAGCCCCTTTCCTTCCAGCTCTGGCTGTCGCCTGCCTGCTTCCCTGCCTCTGGTGGGAGATGGGCCAGTCTGCAGCTGGCTAACTTTCTGGTATTTGCTCAGTCCTTTGTTCTGTGAGAGGGCTGGCAGTGCCTTTGGTTAGAGCTTTTTGTGGGAAAGTTCTCTCTCTCTCTTTCCTCTTTTTTTTTTTTTTCCTCTCTGGCTATCCCATGGTTTGGGTTGCTGTCTCACGTTAGCGCCCTCAGATTGCCCTCAGGGCATTCAGGCCTGGTCCTTACCCTAAGCAATGCAGCCTGTGCCTCCCTGTTCAGCCCCCATTTGCTGGTGGCAGATGCGAGCATCTGGGCTATTTCTCCGCTGGGAGTTGCCATTAGACATGTAATCTGTGGGTTTTATTTATTTATATTTTCCTCCCAGTTATGTTGCCCTCTGAGATTCCAAAACTCCCCACAGACCCACCGGTGAGAGGGTTTCCTGGTGTTTGGAAACTTTTCTTTTAAGACTCCCTCCCCAGGACAGGTCGCCATCCCTAACTCTTATCTCTCTTTTTATCTTTTATATTTTGTCCTACCTCCTTTCAAAGACAATGGGCTGCCTTTCTGTGCCTGGTGTCCTCTGCCAGTGTTCAGAAGTTGTTTTGTGGTATTTGCTCAGCGGTCAAATGATCTTTTGATGAATTTGTGGGGGAGAAAGTGGTCTCCCTGTCCTATTCTTCCACCATCTTAGGCCTGCCCCCTTGTCTTTGATTTTACATAGTTTTATTATAATATGTCTTGGAGCACATTGTTTTGGATTGAAATATTGGGGTGATCTATTAGCTCCTTGAACTAGGATGTCCAGATTTCCCCCTTAATTTGGGAAGTTTTTAGCCATTATTTCTTTAAATAAGCTTTCTTCCTCTTTCTCCCTCTCTTCTCCTTCTAGCACACCAATTACTTGTAGTTTTATAAAATAGTTTGTGTAGGCTTTCTTTACTTTTTTTCATTCTTTTTCTTTGTTCTCCTCTGACTAGATAATTTAAAATTATTCCTGTATTATACTTTACAGTTTCTTTCCTCTGCTTGCTCTATTCTGCTATTGACACTCTCAATTTCCTTTTTTTTTAAAAATTTCATTCATTGTATTCTTCAACTTCAGAATTTCTGTTTAGTTTTTTTTTTTTTTAATAGTTTCTATCTCTTTGATTCAAGGAATTAGATCTGGCAGACAGAGTGCCTGAAGAACTATGAACAGAGGTTTGGAACATTGTGCAGGAGATGGTGACCAAACCATCCCAAAGAAAAAGAAATGCCAGAAGGCAAAGTGGATGTCTGAGGAGGCCTTACAAATTACCAAGAAAAGAAGAGAAGTGAAAGGCAAAGGAAAAAAGAGAAAGATACACCCAAATGAATCCAGAGAAAAGCAGAGGGAGATAAGAAAGCCTTCTTAAGGGAACAATGCAAAGAAATAGAGAAAAACAACACAATGGGAGAGATAGGAGATGTCTTCAAGAAAATCAGAGATAACAAGGGAAAGATGTCTAAAGATGGGCACAATAAAGGACAGAAACAGCAAAGACCTAGCAGAAGCAGAAGAGATTAAGAAGAGGTGGCAAGAGTACACAGAACTATATAAAAAAGGTATTAATGACTCAGATAACCACGATGGTGTGGTCACTCACCTAGAGTCACATCAAGGTCTTTTCACATTGGAAAAGATCTTGATGCTTGGAAAAAGTGAAAGTAGGAGGAGAAGGGGGCAACAGAAGATGAAATGGATGGAATCACTGACTCAATGGACATGAGTTTGAGCGAATTCCAGGTGATAGTGAAGGACAGGGAAGTCTGGTGTGCTGCAGTCCATGGGGTTGCAGAGTTGGACATGACTTAGCGACTGATTAACAACAATAACAGCCTGTTACACTTCTCATTTTGTTCATGTATTATTTTCTTAATAATGTGATGTTATATTTCCTTGATTTTTCGCGTTCCTTGAAGTCTTGTGTTGTTGTCTCCACATTTGAAGTAGCCATCATCTCCTTCAACTTCACTGCCTGATTTTGGGAGAGAGAAACCTTCTATTAACCTTTCTCAGGATTCAGAGGATAACTCAGACCCTCAGTCCCTCTCTGTGGATATACTGCTCTATACTTCTTGTTCTCTCTTGTGGCAGAATTCTTAAACTTGTGTGCTTTCTCCTGATTCTGCAAAGCCAGCCTGAATGTTGGCATCTTCTCTTTTCCTTTTCCTAGTGTGGTGCTGAATGCTCAAGTCTGTTGTCTCTCCCAAGTCACAGATTTGGGCCAGCTTTGGGCCAGTTTTCTGTGTGTGTTCACTTCAGTTCAGTTCAGTTCAGTCGCTCAGTCGTGTCTGACTCTTTGTGACCCCATGAATCACAGCATGCCAGGCCTCCCTGTTCATCACCATCTCCCGGAGTTCACTCAGACTCACGTCCATCGAGTCCATGATGCCATCCAGCCATCTTATCCTTGGTCGTCCCCTTCTCCTCCTGCCCCCAATCCCTCCCAGCATCAGAGTTTTTTCCAATGAGTCAGCTCTTCTCATGAGGTGGCCAAAGTACTGGAGTTTCAGCTTTAGCATCATTCCTTCCAAAGAAATGCCAGGGTTGATCTCCTTCAGAATGGACTGGTTGGATCTCCTTGCAGTCCAAGGGACTCTCAAGAGTCTTCTCCAACACCACAGTTCAAAAGCATCAATTCTTCGGCACTCAGCCTTCTTCACAGTCCAAATTTCACATCCATACATGACCACAGGAAAAACCATAGCCTTGACTAGATGGACCTTAGTCGGCAAAGTAATGTCTCTGCTTTTGAATATGCTATCTAGGTTGGTCATAACTTTTCTTCCAAGGAGTAAGCGTCTTTTAATTTCATGGTTGCAGTCACCATCTGCAGTGATTCTGGAGCCCCCAAAAATAAAGTCTGACACTGTTTCCACTGTTTCCCCATCTATTTTCCATGAAGTGATGGGACTGGATGCCATGATCTTTGTTTTCTGAATGTTGAGCTTTAGGCTAACTTTTTCGCTCTCCTCTTTCACTTTCATCAAGAGGCTTTTTAGCTCCTCTTCACTTTCTGCCATAAGGGTGGTGTCATCTGCATATCTGAGGTTATTGATATTTCTCCCACCAATCTTGATTCCAGCTTGTGTTTCTCCCAGTCCAGCATTTCTCATGATGTACTCTGCATAGAAGTTAAATAAGCAGGGGGACAATATACAGCCTTTACGTACTCCTTTTCCTATTTGGAACCAGTCTGTTGCTCCATGTCCAGTTCTAACTGTTGCTTCCTGGCCTGCATATAGGTTTCTCAAGAGGCAGGTCAAGTGGTCTGGTATTCCCATCTCTTGAAGAATTTTCCACAGTTGATTGTGATCCACACAGTTAAAGGCTTTGGCATAGTCAATAAAGCAGAAATAGATGTTTTTCTGGAACTCTCTTGCTTTTTCCATGATCCAGCGGATGTTGACAATTTGATCTCTGGTTCTTCTGCCTTTTCTAAAACCAGCTTGAACATCAGGAAGTTCGCGGTTCACGTATTGCTGAAGCCTGGCTTGGAGAATTTTGAGCATTACTTTACTAGCATGTGAGATGAGTGCAATTGTGCGGTAGTTTGAACATTCTTTGGCATTGCCTTTCTTTGGCATTGGAATGAAAACTGACCTTTTCCAGTCCTGTGGCCACTGCTGAGTTTTCCAAATTTGCTGGCATACTGAGTGTAGCACTTTCACAGCATCATCTTTCAGGATTTGAAACAGCTCAACTGGAATTCCATCACCGCCACTAGCTTTGTTCGTAGTGATGCTTTCTAAGGCCCACTTGACTTCACATTCCTAGATGTGTGTTCACTAGCTATCTGTAAAAGCTCACACTACCTGACTTTGGAATCACACACAGGGAGCCAGCCGTCTGTGAGGTGGGGGTATATGGGGCTGAGTGCATGGAGTGCTGGGGTTCCTTATGGGTCACCTGGTTGGATGTCCAGGCATGGAGTCCCCAGTGGCTCATGGGCAGGCCTCTTGATGGAGTCCATGATGCCATTGATAGGCTCGTCCCGAGCCCTGGCTGCTGGTCTCCTAGCTGCTCATCACCGCATCCCCCAGTCACAACTCCCTACTCTGGATGCGGCGAGAGAGACTTAGGGATCTGTGGCAGCTTCCTGCAGAGCTGGGGAAGCTGGGTGCTCACTCCCACACCTGACTTTCTCTGGTGGGAGAAAGGGCTCTTGTGTGCTGGGTGGTGCTGTCCTGGAAGAAGGTTGATGCGGTTAAAGCCAAACTCTTTTCCTTGCCCTCTTGCAGGGGTCCAGTCTGGGAGATTTTTGCTTCTACAGTGTGCTGAAACTTTCCCCCTAGATTTCTGTACTTCCACAGAGGCTCACTTGTCTAGTGGGGTTGTTTAAGTTATTGTTCTTCAGGGGTCCTCAGACCATGGGTGAGAGAGGCTAGTGGTGGCCTCTGGATACTTAGGGTCCATAGGGTCTGTTTCCTTATTCCCTGAGGCACATATGGACAAGATTCCTGGGACCCCGAATTTTGGGGCTGATAACAGAAACAAAGCCAAATGGGTTGTAGCCACGTCACTGGGGATAAGGAATGGTTTCTGGATCTATAGTCAGGATCCTGGTCAGTGAATCAGCCTCCTGAATGCAAACTGTTTTCTGAAAATGGCTTTCCTCTCTCTTAAACTGCACAGGGTTTTCACAGTATCCTACTGAGATCCCACAACTCCCACAGGTCACTTTTATATGTGGATGGGTGCCAAATTATTGTTGTCTAGGGATGTCTTATGTAGCAGCTTCTCAGACTTGGATTCTTTTTTGTGAGTTGCTCACAGTCTGGGAGGGAAGAAACTGAAGCAAAAGCTCAGTATAAATGGTGCGAGAAATGTTAGATTAATGCAGGCTTGGGGACCAAGGGAGTCAAGGAGAAGGGGATACTCTCACAATAAATCATGCAACCAACCTTGTCCATGGTTATTCTTTGCTTGAAGTCTAGGCAGGCTTAAAACTCAGCTTACATGGTTTCCAAATGCTTCATGAAATTTTCTTAGCAATGTTAGCCTCATATCTGTGCAAGATGTACTAGAAATTCTTATTGCCAGCAAAATTATATTTCTCATAAATGATTGATGGCTTGCAATTACGTTACTTGGTATAGTATTATAGTATGATAGTACAATACCATAGTATTACTTAATACTATTCATATAAAGAGATAATTGTATGAGAGGTAATATTTTAAGCTATATGAACTCCTCAACCTTAAACGTACACATACTTTTTGAAAAGTAGATTCAGATGATAGAAGGGAAAGAGAGTCTGAAACCATTGGATACTTTGTTAAGCAGATGAGTGGAAGGTTGTACAGTAAAATAGGGATAAAGATAACCAAAGAAAAGGGAAAATACATAGAAAACTGTCCTAACTTACTTCACAATTTTTGCTTAAGGATCTCCCTCCTACTTCATATAAGCACAGGTAAGCATTGCTGCTTTAAGTCACTGTTGATGTAACCACAGAGGGGCCAGGGGTTTCAGCCAAAGCAAACAACATAGACAACTCATTGAGCCCTCGTGCTGTCAAGACCATGACACCCCTTCGTTGTGGCCTGAAACCTGTCTTCCTACCTTGTCTCCTTGTCCTTCTTGCCTTCCGTTGATTCCTGACTTCACTCCCTCTCAGTCTGGTATCTTAGAACATGGACAGTTTTCTGACTGAATCAAGGCTTCTTTCTTGTGTTTTCTCTCATAAAAGCCTCTGGTTGATACACCTGACTCCTGAAAAACTAGCAGTGGTTCTAGGACCCCAGAGGTGAAACACACTCATAATTCTGGTTTCTGGGATCATGATAATAATCACCTGACTGAGGTCCTGTCTTACAATTCCTTTGAGACAGTCAGTGTTTCTCCAAGGGTGATTCATGGACCACCTGCAGCAGACATCAGCTGATGGGGTTTATTGAAACTGTAGATTCCTGCTCCTAGTCCATAACAGAACATCTCAGGGTGGACTCGGGATAGTTAGGTTTGCTGAAGTTTAAGAATCCTGGGAAAGCTACTACAGTACAATTCTGTAGGACTGAAGCATTTGAAAAGGATTGACTAACATTTAAAAGGACCCTCCTTCAGAAAAACAGGTCACTCAAAAGGCACAAGGAGGGGGGGGATGGGAAACAGCGATGCCCAAAGAGACTGCGAGGGTCTGTTGAAACAGAGCATCAGGCCTGCATCCAGTGGGCACCCACCAGGGATAGGGGAGACTTCATGAGACAGCAGAGCAGGGCGGGGATCACACGTCACAGCTGCCATCCTAACAAGAGACGGTGTGCACATACACACCTATTATGGGGAAGTGGCTGCTGATTCCACATCAGGATCAACTTTCCGCTCGATTCCATGGGTATTTACTGAGTGGTGGTGGTTGTGGTTTAGTTGCTAAGTCGTGTCTAGCTTTTGTGACCCATGGACCGTAGCCTGCCAGGCTCCTCTGTTCATGGGCTTTCCCAGGCAAGAATACTTGAGTGGATTGCCATTTCCTTCTTCATTTACTGAGTACTTACTATGTATTTATTATTGAACTATTTCAAAGGGCAGAGCCCTTTGAGGAGCTTGTGATTTAATTGGGAAGCCTCTTGGAGAAGAGTCCAAGGAGGGCAAACAGTCAACTGCTAGGAGGGCATCAAATTTTGTGGTATAAACAGTGAAGGGAGAAAGTCCGTATGATCTTTGTGTTTTCACAAATAGTGATTACTGCTGATTGTCACTGTGTACTCTGTGAGTTCAGAAAAGGTCACACCCATCTCTCATGTCAGGATCAGTGTCAGAAGCATCATCTTTTGCACAGTGCCACTGTGTTTTCTCCTGCAGGCCCTTGGGTATGGAAACTGCCAGGAACTCTGGCAGTGATGAAGCAGCCTCGTGAAGTTTTGTTTGTCTGACGCTTTCTTTGCATTGTTGAAGGGTGCAAGCTGCCAGAATGAATTGCAATTCCCTCTGGACTCCACTTGAATTCAGATCCTACTTGGTTAATTAATTTGTTGCTGTCCTTGTTCTACCTCTTGCCATTGTCTTTGTCCATATGGTGCTGGGTTACAGCCTTGAATAATCAGAGATGGCAGCACCTGGCACACGGTGAGAGCTCCATAAATACGCATTATTATCCCTCTTATTGTTCTCATCGTTCCCTCCCCTGATGTGCAAAGTTATATAAGAAAACAGAGACATGTTTCTTCTCATGGAATCCTAGGGTTCATGAGACAGTTCAAAGATTATGTAGTTTAATTTAATTAATTTGCTTTAGAATCCTCTCTACTATATTCCTGACAAATATTCAACCAGGTGGCTCCATCCAGTCCTGTTTTTTGCACCATATTTGTGCAAGCAGAACACTGCTTGAGAACATGAGCAAGGTCCCGGGGAGGGTTCCCCCAGAATCCTCCACACCTCAGAGGGCCCAGCAGCTTAGTTTATTCTCAGATGCAGAGCTGCTAATGGTTGTCATGTGGCTCCATCTCTAGGAACTAGCATTCAAACTGGAACTTCATTTTGCTGGTTTTGAAGCAAACTCTCATGTCTCTGTACAGTTTTTTCTTTGGTAGTTCAAAGAGCAGACCTTCAGTACATTCCCCAAACATACTTCTTCTACCTCAGGTTTTCAGACACACCCCATCTGAACTCTGTGTATGTTTATATTTGTGTGTGTACGTGTGTGTGTGTGTGTGTTTTGAGGGGAATTTGTAGAAGCAGAAACTGAGGTCATAAGCTGAGAGCAGTTGGCTTGAGGTCAGAATATCTAGATTCAGTTTTCAACTCAGACTTGCTGGTGGCCTTGGGATGCTCACTGAACTTCTCATCTCTAAAATAGAGATGATAATAATTATTATGCAGTTCCTTCAGTGATGCCAAGAGATGGGGCTTAGAGCAGTGCTTGTCTCCCATAAGGAGCTCATTTTAATCCCTCATGAACTGAGGCTTTCCTGGGTTTGGCTGAGGTTGTGAAGCTTGAGAGAGTCAACACTGAGAATCACTGGCAAGAGAAATGCCTCCAACTGCTTCCACAAGGGTGGGGGGAGATTAACTCAAAATTAGCCCTTAATATTTTATTGTCTTAAACATCGTGATGGGGGAGGACTTGGACAAGACTTTAGAGATGGTGATGTTCATTTCCTTTATCCGAGTCACGTGTGCAATCTGACTTAGATGCAAAGACCTGCCTGTCAGCCCCGCTGTCCTTCTACTGCAGATGCTGCCTCCCCTTAGTCTGGTTGCTTGGAGGTATTTTTCTTGAGCCTATCTGCCGCCTTAAGTGCACAGTCTTGTTGGATGTGACAGATAAACACAATAACAAAACAAAGCCACTTTCTGTTTCATATGTAGGCTTAGATCCTCTCGGCACAGAATGGGGGATTTCAGGGTAGGGAGAATGAGGGAGTCCACAGAGTGCATTCTCAGCCCTGTTCTCCCTCCTCCCATCCCAAATACAAAGCTGCCAGTATCCATCACATCACATCACTCCCTTTCTCAACTCCTTGGCCCCTGGGGCCAGGGTAAGGATTTGTGTTCATGTCAGAAGAGGCCAGGTTCAATGTGAATTCTTGTGTGTCCTGCTACTAATGACCTGCAGCTTCACCCAGAGAGTTTCCCCAGTAGATTTCTCTGTTCCTCTGTAAAGAGAATCCCACCTATTTGTCAATTCCACTTTGGACATACTGCAGACAGAATTCTTGTTTTCTTAAATGGAGCAACGTTTGAAATATTGGCATTAGTCAAGAGGAAAGCAGATGACCAGTCAAGACACCCTTTTAGCCCATGGATGCTCTGCACTGGACAGTGGGGAGAAGCAATTACGGAGTTCAGATGCATTAGGAAAGGTAATACTTGGGAAGGTTTTGTGTCCAAAAGTGAGGCCTCAGCAAAATTTCCTGTATGACAAAAGAGAGATATGAGCCCTTCTGCTTATCTGACAGAATTATGGGGAAGAATGTGCTCTGCCTGGGACAGCCTGGGCCAAGGAAGGTGAGTGAGCTTGGGACCCAGACAGATGGATTTAAATCTTGACCCTGCCACATCATGAGTTACTTTATACCTCTTGACCTCAGAAACAATACCTATAAAATTGAGGGTGAGGGGCACAATGTAGGGATCTGAGATTAAGTAAATATATAACAGAACTTTTCACAGTGCCTGGCTTATATGAGCCTTTATTCCCTCCCCTTCCTGTCCCTTGACTTACCTCATCTTGGCTTATCTTCCCTTGTCTTGCCTTTTCATGTCATGGAAGTTTTCTTGGTGGTGAAGAGTCTTACATACTTGCAGAAGAAATTTTATCCAGCTATTTGAAAGTTGATGAGAGGCTTGTCTACTCAAAACTATGCCCTCAGCCTCCCCCTCACTTCCCCAGCTTTGTCACAATATCTAAATTAGTCTATGAGTCACTTTTGGTGGAGTGGGGAGGGGATCAAGACGCAGGAGGTTTCTGTTACACAAATGTTACGTGATGTTAAGCACCAAAAGTCTTTGACAACTAAGCATGGGTTAGCAATTTCAAGAGGATGGAGACAAATGGGCCACAGGAAAAGTTTGTTTAATGGAGGAGAGAAGGTGAGGGAGGAAGCAGAGCTGAGTGGTGCCTCGGAGGAGAGGTATAGGAAGAAACAATAAATTTCACAACCCCCCTGGACTTGTCAGTGATGGTGGGTGACGTGAAGTCCTGAGGAAGATGGAGCTGGGGCAGGAAACGTCAGTGTCATATGGAATTGGGGCCTCTACCACGTATTTATGAGAGTTTATGTCTTATGTGTTTTTATTACTACATTTACATCTTGGCTCTCAGAAATGTAAATAGAGATAAAGGGGCTGAAGTGTTTATTTTCCTTCTTCTTCTTCTTCTTTTTTTTTTTTTTTTTAGCATCAGAAGTTAACTGTTTGGCGAATGATTATTTGGTATGCACTTAATAGCACCATAGTGTCCAATTCAGCCCATTTGAATGAATAGTACTTCCCCAGGAGAACTTTATTCACTCTGGCTTGATGGCACTAGGAAATAATTTTAGCTTCTAGGCAATATATACTCCTTTCCCTCCCCACTCCATCTCGTTTATTGCTGTAAATACTAAGGCAAGGATTTAAGCACAGAACCCAGGGCTATTTTATCTTGCTCATAATTAGTATTTACATACACAAATAAACATCTCTTATCAAATTGTACCAAGAGTAAAAAATGACAGTGACTAGCTACATGTTAATGTATTTATGTATAATGTTGGCATACTCTAAAAACACAGGGTTTGGGTTGTTAATGAAGCATGATTGGGCTAAGAAATATTAATAAGGTCTCCATACAGCTTTTTGTTAGTATCTGAAAGTATTTCTGCATCTTATTTTCATTGGGGAAAGAGAGATGTAACAATTCAGGGTCTAATGGTCAAATGATTCTTCTCCTACCCAGATACTGTCATTAATGCAGCATGATTATATGGATGGATCTTTCCAATTTTGTCAGGTCCTTTTGTGTCATTATTCCTTCAGCTGGTTAGTTTCTGGCTTTCATATCAGCCTTCCCACTCCAACTCTCCCCTCCCCCTAAAAAGCAGTTAACAGTGCTCACATTTCTGTTGCTAATCTTTGGTTTATTAGATCTTTTCCTATAATTGCATTTCAGGGGCTCTACTGAGCTGCAGGAATAGTTGGTGTATGTCAGGTATTATTGTAAGACTTGAGGATGGTAATCCTGGGCTTTACAAGGTAAGACAAATGTGGTATTGGGGAAAAATAGATTGTTGATGGTGAGGCTTAGTAAGAAACATTTGTTTTCCTTCCAGCTTTGGTTGTTAAATTAAATTATGACTTTGAGGAACAGGGGCTCTAAATTCTTTCTTCCTGTCTTGAAAAACATATTCAGCTCGGATTCTATGCTGGGTCCTTTCCCTTACTCTGTCAGTGGCTGGCACCCTGATGAAGACTGCTGTCAGCTTAAGATAAATCATATTTCAAACATATTTTTTTTCAAATTGGACAGCCAAAATTAGTGCAAGGAATGTCAGTCTGTTGCCAGATCTGTCAATATAAAGTTTAGATCACAGTTAGCTGGTGCCAGTTTAGTTAACTACCTGACAAAAAAGGCTCATAATATGCCATGAAGAATGATTTCACTCTTAAAATGATAAATACTCAAAGCCAGCAGGGATCCTGAAGCCGACACTGGCCCTTTTAAAAAGGAGTTGATAACATTATGGAATAATGGAACGGAAGGAAATCTTGACCTGGAAATAGATGGAGGCTGAAAAATTCTATCTTTATTTTACACAACTTATGTACTAGTATAAAAAGCCCCCAAGCACCCTCAGTCTGAAGGTGTGCAGAGATTTGTCATGTGATAAATCAGCCTCTTGGTTAGTTCAGGCTGCTTCTAAGGGCTGTGTTGATATTTCAAATTCCAGAAGGACAGAAAGCAGCCTCAAGATGGTTTAGCAGTAGATAGACTTTGTTGTGCTTCCCTGATGGCTCAGGGGTAAAGAATCTGCCTGCAATGCAGGAGACGTGGGTTTGATCCCTGCGTTGGGAAGATCCCCTGGAGAAGGAAATGGCAACCGCCTCCATTATTCTTTCTTGGAAAATCCCATGGACAGAGGAGCCTGGTGGGTTACAGTCCAAGGGGTTGCAAAGAGTAGGATATGACTGAGAGACTAACCACCACCACTACTATGTTTTGTTGTATTCTTTAGAGTAAGCTCATCTGTGTTAAAAAATAGAAGCTAAAGAAATAGTTCATACATAGTTTATTTCCTAGTTTTTCATGAATGCAAGGCAGATGTTTCTAGTCAGTTGTGGCTTTCCTCCATGTGACAGTTCAGGGATTCATGCTCGTTTCATCTTGCAGATATACCGTCTTCCAGTCTATTCTCTTAGGTTTCAAACTTGAATGCATGTGTGTATCACCTGGGCAGCTTGTTAAATGAAGATTCTGTTTCAGGAGGCCTGGGATGGCACCTAAGAGTTTGTATTCTAGTAAGTGCCAAATGATGTCAATGCTGCTGATTTATGGACCGGACTCAGAGAAGCAAGGAATCTAAAGGGCCCCATCATCAATTATGTCTAGCTGGTGAAAGAGATAAGAATGTGAAGCTTTTGGGGGGTAGTTTCTGTGGGACAGGCTTGGAAATGACATTGTTCGTATCTGGTCACATTTGATTGACCAGAACTCAGAAGATGGCTACACTCCAACTTTTGCGAGGCTGGGAAATGCAGGTTAGCTGTATTTTCAGGAGGAAGAAGAAACACATCTTTGTGAGCTTCCAGAAGTCTTTGCCACATTAGGTAATTTCAGGTGCTAGAGCTCATTTATTTTTATAACCTCATGATAATCCTATACAAGAATTCTTCCTAGATTTTCCTTTTCCTTATCATTTATTATGGGTTTCCCAAGTGGTGCTAGTGTAAAGAATCTATCTGCAAACATAGGAGACATAAGAGATGCTGGCTAGATCCCTGGGTTGGGAATGTCCCCTGAAAGATGGCATGGCGATCCATTTCAGTATTCTTGCCTGGAGAGTCTCATGGACAGAGAAGCCTGGTGGGCTACAGTCTATAGGGTTGCAAAGAGTAGCACACGACTGAGGTGACTTAGCACACACATGCTTTATTCTAATTAAGAAAGAGTAAATTTTAGACATTTTGTAGGAGGGATTCTGAATAAAAAAAATATTTTGCCTCAGAAAAAAATGTTGACAGTTTGCTCTCCTTCTCTGGGAATGATCATGGCTGGCACTTGTAAATAACTCATTTTTGAAGAAGCCCAAAATTTCTTTTGAGCCTGGTTTAATTAATCTTGTGGGTTTGAAGTGGAGTTGGGTCTCCATTCCCACCTCTGGGGTGCTTCGGTGTGCAGAACCGATGTGGCCCACGTGTGGCCGCCAGGGCAGCGGTTCTACAGGGTGCTGTCACCACCGTCAACCCACTCCTGGAGTCCTCCGTGGTTTCTTCTGATGGCAGTACCCATGGTTCTCCTGCTTCTCTGCTCTTATGGTAGGATTTGCCTTATCCCTTAACTGAATAGAATTTTCTCCTAGCTCTATACTCTGTTTGTATTTATTCGGTGCACTTGTCCTTAAAGGATTTGAGATACATTTAGACTGTGTAACTCATTTTAAATAGCTTGGTGAAAAGTTAGCTGAACTCAGGCTCCAAGGACGATTTCAAACAAATGCATATGTTATTGGAGCTGGTCTTCAAACAGAGACACCAGGGAAATGTCTGTGCAGGGGTCTGTGCATGAGGCACTTATTTGATTTCGCCTTGTGATCACCAGGGCATAATTCATAATTGTGGTGCCTAAGCCATAGGTGGGGAAAATGAAGACTTATTCCTACTATTTTGTGCCAGACTGCAGGGGAAAAAAAACCTAGAGTTTTTTTTTTACAAGGTTTGCAATCATGTCTTTCCAGCTTAGAAGTGGTCTGCATGATAAATAAGGCTATAGCAGTTGGTGGTTTTTCAGTCCTAATGTATGTGTTGAGGTTATAAAGGCTGCTTTGGTAAAATGAATGTTTCTGTTGTTATTCCTGTTTTCTAGTCCAAACACCTGGATGAAATCACTTGGTCAGCCTCCAAGAAACCTATAATAAAGAAAGTTTAATTTTTCATTAATAAACTGGCAATTTCTTCTCTGTTCCCAAAAGACACATTCTATTTTGTGGTATTTTTGTACAACTGTGACCTTAGAATATGTGTTAAGAAGCTGGGGCAGAAATTTCAACAATGCAGTCTTCACCCTCAAGGTTCCCAACCCCAGTCTTCCCAAAGTCTAGGCTTCTGCAATTCCAAATATCAGTTTCTCTCTTTAATGGTGCCTTTCCTCACATGTTTAGGAAAAGGAGAGTTGATTTCAGTTTACCTTATGAGTCACCTGCTGTCTCTGCTTCTTCAAGGCCAGTTCTATTGAGTCAGTCCCAATTCCGCTGTTGTGCTCCATTTGCCTCGCTGCTGATCGCTGCCTTGGATTCTTGGACCACAGTCCTCGCAGAAAGTCCCTCCCTCTGCATAAGCATCAGCAGAAGATGATTTAAGCCAGACCATATTTCCTTTGCCTTTCATGTTCCTAGTTTTTCACCCTCCCAAATGCATGTTGTATACGTACACTGTTGTTGTTGTTTAGTCACTAAGTTGTGTCCGACTCTTTTGCGACCCCATGGATTGTAGCCCACCAGGCTCCTCTGTCCTTGGGATTCTCCAGGCAAGAATTCTGGAGTGGGCTGCCATTTCCTTCTCCAGGGGATCTTTCCAACCCAGGTATTGAACCCACATCTTCTGCATTGCAGGCGGATTCTTTACCAACTGGGCCATGGGGTAAGGCCTTATAAGTATATACAACCTGATTAATGTGTTGTGGAAACTAAAAGGAACTACATCATAGGAAGAGAAAAATTTTAATTCTGTGCCTCAAGTGAGAGTTTTTATCAACCAAGGGAAAAACATACAGGCATTTAAATGCTGTCTGGGTGTTGTCTCCATCACGTGCCCCAGTTCCTAGCTTGCTCCTGACCTTGTGTCCACCTTCTTGTAAGGAAGAATGCCTCCTTCTTAAAAACTCTCCAGGATGTATCTTGGCTTTCTGTTAGGCTCAATGTTGTCTCAGGTCCCTTTCTCTTCCACATCTGGTAGCCAGACCCAGTAGTTCCAGTAGTAGTTCCCAGTAGTAGAATGAGTACACATGTATTTACATGTATTTACTCACTCCCCAAACAAATACTAATTCTCAAAAACAGCAGTGTTTGGGGCCATGGTAAGCATGGAGCAAAATCTAATCTGCACAGATTCCTGAATTATGCCTGTCAGATTCAGGAGAGATTTCTCCCTAACCGTGGCTTTTTTCATCTTCTAGGTCCAGCTTAGGCCCTTGAATCTCCTGCTTAAGAAATTCATGAGAAACTGAATCCTTTGCGCTGAAGCCTATACAGATACCCAGATGAAGGTTTGAAATGACCAGCTCTTGGTATGTAAAAATTGATCAAGTCTGTTGTCGGGATATTGCCACCTGACTCAGCTTTCTTTAGGTTTAAGGGAAGCATTATTTGGGTTGGAGTGGGGAACCGGGGAGGCAGTGTTACCTTTTTCAGTGGCTTTGCTTTACTCCTCTGGTGTAGGGAAACAGCCACTGTTTGCTTGTGGAATATTTGTAGACAGGGATTTGAAACATAAACATCAGCCTCATTTTCACTCTAATGGCATGAATACATTTTTTAAAATGTGCAAACAGTTGTTAAAAATCACTTTACTTGGAGACACTTATTAGCACCATTCAAGGTCCTAAATCAGGTTAGTTTTATAATATAGCTATGTATTTAATATACATTTTTAATATTCTGGTGTGGATATACTCTAATATATACTGGTCTAATAACGACTTAGTTGTAAGTCATCAGTTTTGTGGGCCTGCACTAAAAATAGTACAATACTGGTCTAATAACGACTTAGTTGTAAGTCATCAGTTTTGTGGGCCTGCACTAAAAGTAGTACAATTCTAGGAGTGTTGAGTTTCTTAAACATTGTATGTGTCTTTGAAGTAAGAGACAGGAAGGAAAACTTGAATCCCAAGAATCCTACCAAAAAAGTCATAGAATCTGACTTTTAGACGTAAACTCCGAAATTATCTAGAAATGAAACTGAGGGCCAGAAAGATTAGATGAAATGATTCTACTGCACAGGATTTAAAAACAATTGAAGGCTATGGCACCCCACTCCAGTGCTCTTGCCTGGAAAATTCCATGGCCAGAGAAGCCTGGTAGGCTGCACTCCATGGGGTCGCTAAGAGTCAGACACGACTGAGTGACTTCATTTTCACTTTTTACTTTCATGCATTGGAGAAGGAAATGGCAACCCACTCCAGTGTTCTTGCCTGGAGAATCCCAGGGACGGGGGATCCTGGTGGGCTGCCGTTTATGGGGTCGCATAGAGTTGGACACAACTGAAGCGACTAAGCAGTAGCAACAGCATGGTGTGAAAAGAACAGGAGTGCAGCAACTATTGTTTTATGTTGCCAAAGCCTAAATCAGACAGTTTATTTTTTTTTTTTTTAGTATTTGTTTATTTTTTTTTTCTTTATGAGTATTAACATTTTATTTTATTTATTTTTTTTTAAATTTTAAAATCTTTAATTCTTACATGCATTCCCAAACATGAACCCCCCTCCCACCTCCCTCCCCATAACATCAATCAGACAGTTTAGTAGAGATGAAGGAAACCAAACAAACAAAACAATGGTAGCAAAAATTTACTAGGTGAAACCTTATCCAAATTTGCATACTGCTAAGGGATGTGCTACGGTTCATGGGATCGCAAAGAGTCGGACGCGACTGAGCAACTGAACTGAACTAAACTGAAGGGATGTGGACATAGTAGAACCACATTCCAAACCATGTGAATCACAGAGGTGCTTCAAGAGATTGAGTGTTAAGCACTGGGCTCACTTTGGTTACCACACCTGGATTTTTAACTGCTCTAATTATTAGGATTCTAAGATTTCATTTACACAGAATTTTACTATTTTAAAAAATGCTCAAAAACTTTTGTAATATAAATTTCCATCTATGGACTACAGTTTATTTGACTTGCAAACAATGAATGTCTTTTTTTATGCTCATTATTATGACTCCTCTTCTTGTAATTATTCTTGTTTTATTCAACAATATTCTAAATAAGTAGGTTTATTGACTTCAAAAGGTAATAAAGTCTATTTTTGTTATAAATATAGGTTATATTGCCAGGCATAGGCAAAAATCAAAACTCCTAATTAATTACCTCTTGATTCTAACAAAAATTTATTGAAATATTTAAAGCTGAATGGTTTAACTTCTCAATAAATGCATAGATAATTTTCCTTTAGTCTTTTCACTTTCTCTTTAGGTTCTAGACAGCATGATTTTCCCCATCTTTTAAAATGAGTTCTTATTAATAGAGGATGGGGGATACTTTGTAGACATGGGTCAAAAATCTCGATATCATAAATTGCGTATGAATGCAAAATCATAAGTTTGAAAACAGTCACTGAGCCCAATATTCTTGGGATTCCTTATAGCTGACAAAGGATCTATTTGGATCCTTCAATACGGTTCCCTGTGGCTCAGCAATTATGAGTGATTTTTCTGTCATCATCCGTTGAAGACAGAGCCATTTAAGACGCCTGGAAACCGGAGGCAGGAGAGAGTGTGGGAATTCATGTTCATGAAGACTGAGCTTTTAGTTTAGTTTTTAGGTTTCAAGTTCTCATAATCATGCTCCTGGACTAGAGAAGACTACAAAGAAGAGGAAGGAAAGAGCAGGAGAAAGGAAGACATTGCTCAGTTGTTTTCACTGTGTCTGTGAATACAGAACATCTGTTTTCTTATCTGTAAATCTTTTGTTAATAAAGGAAAAGTCTCAATATTTTAAAATGCCATGAGACCTAAAATTAGAAATTTCTAAACAGTGGTTATCAATGCCTTTTCAGCTTCAGAGGGAAAATATATTTATCAAATTCCAAAATATCTGATAGAGATTTATATCTATTCCTAATGATTTTTGCATAGCCTACTTAAATGATCAATTTTGTCCAATAATTCAACACTGGGCTTGAAAGAGGAAAATCTTAATGAGTGATTATTGATCCCAAGTCACTAGATTTTGATTTATTTTTTTGAATTAAGCAAAATAATGTCCAGTTAATACTACTTATGGGATTACTTATAGAAGTACTTTTGGAACACCCATAGAATTTGGGATTTCACAGTTTTACTTGGTGTATGTTCATGAATCACACATTTTATTAACATATTTCAACTTGTTCTCTTTTCAAAAGCAAATTTTTTGGAGGGTGGTGGTGAGGGGTCAGGAGATTTCTTAATGCAAAATTTACCATGGAAATCTTGAGGGACTTCACCTGATTGAAAACAGGATCCTCATTCTGACAGTTTAATGCATTTTACATTATGATGGTATTGCATGCTTCATAGTTCCTGAAAAAGAGCTTACATTAGGTCTCAAAGTAGCTTCTTTTTCTCTCTGAATTTCCTGATTTTTTTTTCTTTTTTTGCTCACATCAGGTCCCAGAGGGGACCCATTTGTAGAGTGGAGATAATTTTACCACTTGGGAAGAATGCATGTTGTTCTCTGCCTTGAGTAATATTGGTTATTTAAGAAGGTGTCTTGTACTGAAAGTGTTTTGTCCAGCTGTGGGATGGCCTCAAAATTCAGCCCCCTGACTACATCCTGGTTCATGGCTCCTTATAGAAATCCTATGTGTAAGTGAGTCTTCCATTTTCCTGATGTTGGGAGTAAGGACATGCATACTGACACCAGATTTCAGGGTGCCCGCCTGTCTCTCCTGTTTGCTTCCCTGGCACATGAAAGGACATATGTATGTACGATATGCACCTCATTTAGTGACCCCCACAAACAATCTAAAATCTGACCCAGAACCCTCCATTAATTTGTTGTAAAATTTTGGATAAATAATTTGATACCTGAGTTTCAATGTCCTTATCCTATAACAGGAAAATCACAGTATCATTTATTAAGTTCTTGCTGCATATTTTAATTTATTTTAGTTCAGTAATATTTACCTGTGAACTAAACATTACTAGTTCCATATTATTCTAAGAAAGTAAGGCTCAGAGAAGGTAGGTGAATTGCCCACTGTCTTCTACCTGGTGAAGGAACGTAGGTTACTTTTGAGCACAATTAATGTCTGACTTAAAAATTAATGCTCTCTCCACTATGCCATGCAGCTGCTAGAATATGCAACTGCTCTGCAGCATATTATTATGTAAGGTACATAGAGTGTTCTGAGGGCTATAAAAAGAAAAAACAGTTTATTGTTTTTTAATTAATCAAAGTGTTGTTATTAGTAATAATACTCTGACAGGACTAAACATCCAACATGCTTTGGTTTCAGCTTCCTTAGAGCAGCACAGATAGTTTTGTCTGAGGGGCACTCTGTGTAATGTTACTAAATTTATTCAGAATTTTGGCAAATGTAATAGGATTGAGAACAGCAGGCACTGATGTCTATGACTTTGGCTGATAACCTCTTCTGGAATGGGTTATGATAAACTGTTTTTAATCCAAGCCAAATTATCTGTTTGATAACTAGTGAGGAGAGATGGACATTGTCTGAGAAATTATGTTAAACTGATGGGTAAATATTCCCAGGAAGTGAAAGAAATTCTAATTATGATGTAAAAAGAAAAGCAGTGCAGTCACAACCCTTATGCACTGCTGAAGTCCTACGTCAATTGAGGAGAGGTGAAGGTCAAACTGATGGTATTTTAAAGGTTATATTAGCGTATGACAGAATAAGAATATCTGGCTGTTGATCATGTTAGCTGCTGCTCCAGATTCTGCATATTTCACATTTTATACCCAAGTGCTAAATAAAAATTTGGAACATGAATTAAGTTTATTGTGATAACTTCTGATTTTTTTGACCTGGGATACCAAAGTCCATTGTAATTTGCATGGCTTGCTTCTGCAGCTGTCTGTGTCAGTGCCCTGAAGAATTTGCACTCGTGTGATAAGAGGAGCCTGGAACATAAGTTACCCAGAAGCTGCTCCCTCCCTTGGGATTTTAGGTTGCTAGGCTCAAACCAGACTTCCTATTGGGGAAGGAGGAGTAGAGGGATAGGACTCAAAAAGATAGAACATTATTGCTAAGCTCAAGTTCTCCCTCCCTTGGGACATATTCCCTGTACCTACCCACCCCCACCCCGGGCAGTGACAGTTCCTTCTTCTGACCTCCAAAGGTTCAAAGTATACATAGCATAGAGACTAGTATGTTATTATTTTGTATTTCTTATTTCTCTTCCCAATGAGATTTCATGTGCTATAATGACCATTTCTCTCTTCAGTGTTTCTCACAGTGTTTTGTGCTGAGAGTACAGAAGACATGTTTTAAAATCTTGTTTAATTAGTTACATAGCACTTTTTTCTTTCATAAATCATGCTTGATCACATTTGGAGATGTATTTTCAATTCTGTAAGTGATTTCAGTAATCTACTTTTGGGAAAAGAAATTTCTTTGTAAAAACCTTGACAGATGTAATTTACAACTTTAAAGTTCCCATCTTAAATCAAACTAAGCCAAACAATGATAGCTAGTAGATAAGAATGCAATTTATATTATTTGTGAATGAGAGGGTGGGTCTGAAAAAATTGAGTGCTCTTGAAAATAAATGATTATTAAATATTTTTAAAAGAAAGTTTCAGTTCAGTTCAGTCGCTCAGTTGTATCTGACTCTTTGCGACCCCATGAACTGCAGTACGCCAGGCCTCCCTGTCCATCACCAACTCCCAGAGTCCACCCAAACCCATGTTCATCAAGTTGGTGATGCCATCCAGCCATCTCATCCTCTGTTGTCCCTTTCTCCTCCTTCCCTCAATCTTTCCCAGCATCAGGGTCTTTTCAAATGAGTCAACTCTTCACACCAGGTGGCCAAAGTATTGGAGTTTCAGCTTCAACATCAGTCCTTCCAGTGAACACCCAGGACTGATCTCCTTTAGGATGGACTGGTTGGATCTCCTTGCAGTCCAAGGGACTCTCAAGAGTTTTCTCCAACACCACAGTTCAACAGTATCAATTCTTCGGCTCTTATATATATATAGAAAAGAAAGCTTATAAGAAGGCAAAGCTAACCTGGCTTGAGGTAAGGAAAAAAGTCCAAGCAGTGGAGAAGTATTTGTTACAAAGGCAACACTTCCTCCCCACACCATGTTCTTGCCCCATGGAGTAAATTAAGTTTTATATCCATCACCTTTACTCTTTGTCACACTTGCAGAGACTTTTTGTAAATGTAATGGAGGTCACTAATCAGCTGACTTTAAGACAGGGAAAGTGCCCTGGATTATTCAGGTGGGCCCAGTGTAACCCACATGATCCCTTAAAACCAGAGCTTCCTTCCATCTGAGGGCAGAAGAGAAGTCAGCTGGTTGGACAATGGGGAATGTTATTGTTAAAGGAGGGCCACAGAGAAATCGCCTGTTGCGAACAGCAGTTCCTGGCTATCAGCCAGTAAGGAAATGGGTGTCTCAACTGTAAGGGACTGAGTCCAGCCAACAATTTGAATGAACTTGCAAGTGTAGTCATCCCCAGAGTTTCCAGAAAATAACACAGGCCTGCCAACACCTTGATATCAGTCTTATGATGATTTTAACCAGAGGAGCCCTCTGAGTCGGGCTGTAACTGGACTTTGACCTACAGAACTGTGAGGTGATAAAATGGATGCTGTGCTAAGCTGCTAAATTTGCTAGGATGGTGATGAAAGAGGAATACACCCCACATCTGTTCCCAGGCAGTTAATAGTTTGATGTGATTCTTTAGACTATTGAATATATTGAAACATTTCTGACTGCAAGTCTTAGTAGTGCAATTTACTTTTATTATTGTTATGAAAAAACCTTGCCAAGCAAGCTAGACTTCTGCTGTGATAATACTGAATGTTCACACTTCCCAATTCACATTCTCAACTAGTCCCATCAATGAGAATTTCTAGTATGTAAAATTTAAAACATCAGATGGGAACTTGCCTCATTTATAATTGTCTGCCCGGGAGGTCTCTGTACAGTTTATTCCTTCTTCTATATATGAATATGTTGATTCATTTTACTACTATTCTGTATGTTTTCTGGCTTCTGTGGTGACAGAAACTTTGACTTAAGGCAATGAATGAGCTTTTGATCAGGGACACAAGGACCTATGCAGGAAGGACTCTTTCTGTTAAGGACTCTGGTGGCAAGGAGCAGTTTGAATCATCTTTCTGATCAGGTTCAGGCTTTATTGAGGAATACCTAAGTGGATGCAATGCTAAAAATATTAGTTTTTTTCATAGTGGGGATGGGGAGAGACTAAATATAAAGATGGGGAAGACCTTAAACTTTGTTTTTCGCCTTCCCTTGGATTAGAGCATGCAGAGCTAGCTTCTGTGTGAAATCTAGGCTGCATTTCCATAGTCACTGAGCTAAAGTGGCTGTTGACCTGTTTGTTCATCCACCCATATGTTGCTACGGGGTTTTTCACTACAGGTTAGCACCCAGTGATTGATGGCCTGGACTTTGGACTCTGTTTGACCTAATCACAGGAGTAGCAGTAATGGAAATTGACCTAGTAAACAGAGAGCTTCTTGAGCTGAGACTCAAGAAAATGTATTAAAATGTCTCTCCATTTTATGGCATTTTAAACTTTGTGTTTGATTCTTACAAATACATTAGGTCATAATGGATAGGCTAGGGTAGGAAGGCCTACTTCAAGGCTATTACAGGCATGTCTGGGCCTGTCTGGTGAATAGTGAGGTATCTCTATTTGCATGAGAGCTGGGGAGACTTCAGGAAGAGAAGGACTCAAGAGTGATGGCTTTGACCCAGTAAGAAAGATTCTTAGTAGAGAGGGGACCCCTTGATTTTGAAACAAATGCTGCCTGGTTGGCATTGAGGGCTCCTTTTCCTCAGTGGCAGTGCCTGGTGGAACAGTGTAACCACAACCCTAGGCAGGGGCATGGTGCCACGTGGCAGTGTGGTAGTCTCTCTAGGAACTCCCAGTAATGCTGAGAAAGAACGGAGACTTTAAGTGTTTGAAATGTTTAGTCAATGAGTAGGGCAAAAGCTGGTGAAGTTTGAAATATCCATGTGACCTTGACCTGCAGGTTCATGAGACGAGGAAGATTGTCCAGACTCCCAGCCTCAGGACGGTCTCCAGTGGTTCCTGCTCCCAGTGTTTACACCTGTATGTGGTCCCCTCCCACATTAAATACAGCTGGCCTGTGAAACCAACAGTGTTTTAGATATGATGGTGTGTGACTGCCCAAGGAAGGCCAAGAAGGACATTGTAGCTACCACCTTTCATTTTCTCAGATCACTTGGTTTGAAAGGAGCAGCTTCCGTATTATAAGGATGCTTGGGCAGCTCTATGGAGGGGCCTCTCTGTTAAGGGATTGAGGCTCTCTGCTATCAGCCAGGCAAATGAGCTGTCCTAGGAACAGATCTTGCCACCTAATCAAGCCTTCAGGTGACTGTAGTCCCAGCTGACATCCTGACTTCAACCTCAGGAGAGACCCTGGGTCAGAATACTTAACGGAGCCTGTCCCAAATTCTTTCTTTTTAACCACTAATTTTCAGGTGCTCAGCTTGAGCAAGACAAAATTCCCCACCCATCCTCCAGCCCTTTTTAGAAGGAATTTATTTATTACAAACCACTCTCAAATCCTTGATACACAGAAACTGTGAGATAATAAAGATTTGTTTTTTTAAGTTACTAAGTTTGAGGGGGTCATTTGTTATATGATAACAGGCTCAGCACCCCCCCATGTCTGTTATTATAGAGTATAAATCCCTTTCTCCAATACATTCTCAAATATTAATTTTTAAATACAAAATCTGTATCTCATTCATCTTTTTTTTCTCCACAGTTCATAGTGCCTAATGTTTTTTTTTTTTGCTTTTTCTTTTAAATTTTAAAATCTTTAATTCTTACATGCGTGTCCCAAACATGACGCCCCCTCCCACCTCCCTCCCCACAACATCTCTCTGGGTCATCCCCATGCACCAGCCCCAAGCATGCTGCACCCTACGTCTGATGAGATGGATGAAACTGGAGCCAATTATACAGAGTGAAGTAAGCCAGAAAGAAAAACACCAATACAGTATAATGTATTTTTTTAAAGAATTTTTTTTTGATGTGGACCATTTTTGAAGCCTCTATTGAATTTGATACAATAGTATTTCTGTTTTACGCTTTGCTTTTTTTTTTTTTTTTTTTTTTTTTTGCTGAAAGACATGTTGACATCTTAACTCCTGACCAGGGATCAAACCAGAATCCCCTGCAATGGAAGGAGAAATCTTAACCACTGGACTGCCCAGAGAAGTCCCTAACATGTCCTTCTCAATATACAAAGTTTAAAAAAAAAAGAAGTTGCCTTGGACAATTATTAAATTTCCCCATTCCTTTAAAATAGTATTTAAACTGAATTAAAATGTTTCATCCTGATAATTACTGCTCTCAGAAACATCTTACTGTGTGTTAGTGAAACATCTTACTCAAGTTGTGTCTGACTCTTTGTGACCCCATGGACTGTAGCCCATCAGGCTCCTCTGTCCATGGAATACTCTGGGTAGAATAGTGGAGTGGGTTATTATTCCTTTCTCCAGGGGATCTTCCCAATCTAGGGGTGGAACCTGGGTCTCTTTCATTGCAGGCAGATTCCTTACCATCTGAGCCACCGGAGACGTCTTATCTATGATACATACGCATCTGTAGGAGTGGAACAGAGCTGGGGTGGATAGGAGAAGTGAAGAAGGAAAATCAGGACGGTGATTTTCCTTTATTTATGTCTCTCACTTGTTTCTACTGCTCTTGTAACTTTAGTTATAGCTCCCTAGTCATGGAATCAAGATGACTGGGTTGTGTGGTTGTAGGGAGCTAAGATAGATAATTGGCTGGCTGGCTAGATAGGTAGGTAGGTATATAGATATCCAGATAGAGAAGAGAGATCTTTTACTCACTGCCTTATCTAAGTTTTCTTTACAGTACCACACTGGTAATGAGATGTATTGAGCTTTCCCCTTAAAAGTCATGTTGGTATTTATCCGTTTCTCAGTTGATATATTCATCTGCCAGTTACATCCTCATAACTTTGACAGCAACTTTCTGAAACTGACGTTTAATATGGTGGTGGTGGTGGTGGTTTAGGTGCTAAGTCATGTCTGACTCTTTTGTGACCCCGTGGACTGTAGCCCACCAGGCTCCTCTGTTCATGGGATTTCCCAGGCAAGAATACTGAAGTGGGTTGCCCATTTCATTCTCCAGGGATCAAACTCACGTCTCCTGCATTGCAGGTGGATTCTTTACTGCTGAGTCACCAGGGAAGGCTTGTTAAGTATGGGAGGTCTTTTAGAAATGTTTCTATATTGGAAGAATGAGATAGAGGAAGTATATGCTTCTAATCACCCCCCCCCCAAATATGGTCTGACATATCTTAAGTGTCACTAATGGACCCCAGTTCATTGTCATCATCATGAACATAATGATAATGATGACAATGATAGGATAATAACTATAATGATAATAGATATAATAGAAAGAATCCCAGCCTGGGACCTATGTATTCAGACATGTCTGGAATATCTAGTGGCAGGGGGTGAGGGGTGGGTGAGTGTCTATTTATATGAGAGATCTTGAGTCTCCAGGGAAGAACATACCCTGGAGAGAGACAAATGGGGTGAAGAAACTGGTTCAAAGATGATGGGCCAAGAGTAAGAAGGAAGGTGACCTAGGATGCCACCTGGTATGTTATTCTCAGGCTGAGGTAGCTGCTATGTGGGAAGTAACTAATCCAAGAGGCCTATGTGCCTTCATTCAGAGGGTCAGTGGATGTCCCTGGGAGAAGTGGCTCCGGTGCTGGCAGTTCCTGCAGAAAGAGGAACTGGACTTCTCCTCAGGAAGCTTGTGGCAGGAGAGCAGGCTCTGGCGGCCACTGCACAGATCCGGTGGGGATTAGCAGCGGCACAGGCACCTTTAGCCGGCATCCTCGTAGGTATGGTGCCATCAGTGGGCATCAGCAGGGTAACAGTGTCAAGGAAGCTCATGGTGTGAAGTGAGACCACTGCCTGGGGACTCCCAGACGATTTGTAAAGAATTTGAGGGGAAGTAGAGAAGGAAATGGCAACCCACTCCAGTGTTCTTGCCTGGAGAATCCCAGGGACGGTGGAGCCTGGTGGGCTGCCGTCTATGGGGTCGCACAGAGTCGGACACAACTGAAGTGACTTAGCAGCAGCAGCAGCAGCAGCAGCAGTAACTCTAAAGGACTTCCCAGGTGGTGCTAGTGGTGAAGAACCTGCCTGCCCAGGAGATACAGGTTGGGAAGATCCCCTGGAGGAGGGCATGGCAACCCATTCCAGGATTTTTGCTTGGAGAACCCCATGGACAGAGGAGTCTGGCAGACTATAGTCCATGGGGTCATACAGAGTTGACTGAAGCAATTTAGTACACATGAACAGTGATTCTAAAACTGGAGAGGGGTTCTAAAATTAGAGAAATGCTGGATTTCTGATTCTTAGTGTAACTCTGTTTTTAATCAGATCAGAATGGACCTATCATGGGAAGTCATTGTTAGAGAAATAATAGTTGCTGTCTACTCTATCTCTGTATAATCTCCATCCAGCAGTGTCAAATTTGCTACTGAAAATGCATTCATCTCAAAAGACTTCAGTAGTTAAAATAATCACAACACAAGTTACCCAGCTTCTCTGATAGCTCAGTTGGTAAAGAATCTGCCTGCAGTGCAGGAGACCCTGGTTTGATTCCTGGGTCAGGAAGATCTGCTGGAGAAGGGATAGGCTACCCACTCAAGTATTTCTGGGCTTTCCTTGTGGCTCAGTTGGGAAAGAATCCACCTGCAATGCAGGAGACCTGGGTTCGATCCCTGGGTTGGGAAGATCCCTTGGAGAAGGGAAAGGCTACCCATCCCAGTGTTCTGGCCTGGAGAATTCCATGGACAATAATAGTCCATGGGGTCGCAAGGAGTTGGAGATGACTGAGCGACTTTCACTTTCACTTTCACAAGTTATGCAAGTGGAAACATCAATCTGATATCTTATTTCCTGTCAACGAAATAAGTATGTTTTAAACCTGATAATGTTTTAATGTTAATGTTTAATGTTAAATATTAAATGTTTAATGTTGTTCAATTGCTAAGTCGTGTCTGACTCTTTGCAACCCCATGGATTATAGCATTCTAGGCTTCCCTGTCCTTCACTATCTCCCAGAGTTTGCTCAGACTTGTGTGCATTGATTTGGTGATGCCATCCAACCATCTCATTCTCAGTCATCCCCTTCTCCTGCCTTCAGTCTTTCCCAGCATCAGGGTCTCTTCCAAAAGTCAGCTGTTCACATCAGGTGACCACAGTATTGGAGCTTCAGCTTTAACATCAGTCTTTCCAGTAAATATTCAGGGTTAAATTCCTTTAGGATTGACTAATTTGATCTCCTTGCAGTCCAAGGAACTCTCAGTATTACTCATTGTAATTGTGTAGGATAACGTATTTTTTTGCCCCTTGGCTTGGTGATGGCTCTCTGACTCTCTTCCAAGCTCTTGCTTGCCAGATGAGAACTGAATAGATCTCCTGATATAATAACAACACTGACAACAACAGCAATAAAATCCTAACCTCAAAGTCTGAATCACACCCCTTCCTTGGGTCAGTGACAATAAACATACTGTAAGATGCCAAGTAAAAGCAGCTGCATGCAACTTCTGCTTGCCCATAGAGTAAGAGTAGGGCTTATGTGGTAGAGCCCAAGGAAGCTTCCTGTTGCAGGTGTGGTTTCTCAGGTGGCCACCAGCTGATCTGTCAAGCAGCCTCCCCACATCCCTTGTGCTGACCTCTCTCACACGTAGCCTTGGATTAGCAGGAGGTGTCTATGTACTCCAGTGGAGGTGACAGCATGGCTCTGGGTGTGGTGACAAGGTTTCCAGGATTTCCTGGCCACTCTAATGGAATAAATAAGAGCATGGGCTTTACAACCAAACTTTTCTGGCTCAGAATTGCAACCCTGCCATGTAAACACTATGTGACCTTGGGCAAATGGGCAAATCACTTATCAACTCTTTCCTTTAGTTTTCTCACCTTTAAAATCAAGATATTTATATTATCTACCTCATAAGATTGTTATAGAAATTGAGTGGATTAATAAAAATAAAGCTCTTAGAATGTCACTTGTTTCATTGTAAGCAGCTAATAAATGCTAGTCTTATTACTATTTTAATCATTATTCTGTCTACTCAAGGCTATGGTTTTTCCAGTAGTCACGTATGGATGTGAGAGTTGGACTGTGAAGAAAGCTGAGCACTGAAGAATTGATGCTTTTGAACTGTGGTATTGGAGAAGACTCTTGAGAGTCCCTTGGACTGCAAGGAGATCCAACTAGCCCATCCTAAAGGAGATCAGTCCTGAGTGTTCATTGGAAGGACTGATGTTGAAGCTGAAACTCCAATACTTTGGCCACCTGGTGTGAAGAGCTGACTCATTTGAAAAGACCCTGATGTGGGAAAGATTAAGGGCAGGAGGAGAAGGGGACAACAGAGGAAGAGATGGTTGGATGGCATCACTGACTTGATGGACATGAGTTTGAGTGAACTCCGGGAGTTGGTGATGGACAGGGAAGCCTGGTGTGCTGTGGTCCATGGGGTCACAAAGAGTCGGACACGACTGAGTGACTGAACTGAGCTGAACCATTATTCCTGGGCCAGCTTAGCCTGAGCTGGTCTTGATGAATACTCTGTCTTAGAAAGGTCATTGCAGCTCTTAGAGTTTCAAAAACAATTTGTGAATATTTTCTTTGGGACCTTCAATTAATAGATTATGTCTAACAATTTCTAATTTCTGTGTCTCCTTTTATTTTTGACTGTACTCTGTGGCAGGCAGAATCTTAGTTCCTCAACCAGGGATAGAACCCATGGCCTGCAGAGTCCTACCACTGGACCACCAAGGTATTCCCTCTGTGTCTCCTCTTGTCTCCTCTTTTCTTTCTGCAGTTTCCAAGAGAAAGACTAAAATTCCATAACTCAGATCAAATGACCACTCTTAGCTTAAATAGCTTTGGACAGGTCATTGAATAGAGACATGAAAACTGGGCCCATCCTTGGTGGGCTGCTCTCAGAAGTCATGGTGAACTGGTGGCTATCCCATCTGTACCTGTTAAATTAGGCCCAGTAACAATTGCAGAGAATCCATTTCTGTGTGTCTATATGTTGTGTGTGCACACATGTGTGAATTGTTAAACAAGACAGACAAGCATCTGCAAGTGACATAATGTGTCATTTAACAAAACTGCTGGTTGCACTAAAACTAGCACAGTCTTTCCAAAGAGCCATTTCCTTTTAAAAAAATTATTTATTTTACCAAAGAGCAATCTCTTAATTCCTGGCAATAATAACCTTATAATTTTGCCTAGATTTTGACCTAATCACTTTAATTCTAGAAATTTATTAAGAAAGTAAAAGTTATTATAAGAGATTATTGTAAAGATACAGTTATAAAGATATTCATCATTTATAATATAAACGTGGAAAGAGCATAGCTATTCAACTAGTATATGGTGATGGTTGAATAGGTGTTGGTGGATCTATGGGTGTTTATTCTCAACAGTCAATGAAAATGTTGTAGAAGAACACTTAATAATATAAAATTTTTTTCACAATATATTAAATAAGAGAGCATGTTACAAAGTGATGTGAGCCATGATTCCATTTTTGTAAGAAAAAATAAAGGAAATAAAATTTTAAGAAATGTGATGAAGGGTTTAGTGACTATTCTGAAGTGGTGAGATGCAAGTAATTTTTATGTTCTTTTTTCTTATCAGAAGTTTCCATTTCCCCCCAATAACTGTTTTTCCTTTTGTAATAAGGAAAAAAGTACACAGAGTAGTTTAATGTGAATCTGTGAGCCACCAGAATTGGCTAAAAGCTGTCTAGCAGCCTACACCAAGACGCGACCGTTTTCAGGTCCCTGTTTCACTGTGCCCATAAAAGAAAAACAAACCCAGTTGCCTGGGGAGAAACACAGCTCTTTCCAGAACCAAGACCTATGAAAAATTTATTTTGTGGGTCTCTTTAAGGGGTCATGGGTGGTATAAGAGACGATGTATTTATTTCACAGCATCCTGAGAGAAAATACAGTCCTGAGTTTTATAGGGCTCTTTTTCATACTGTTTCTCAACATATGCTGATGAGAGATAGTTAATGCACATCCAGAAAAAACAGATTTATCTAGGAAACCAATATGATGCCATCCAATTACATAATTCATTTATTGGGCTTAATCTGGTGAAGATTTTTCAATAGCTAAAGGAATAGATGGATTGCATATTCTTCAGTCTTCTACTGAGGAACAGAAATTCAAGGTTATTATCCCTGGCAAGGAACAGAGGTTTGCAATTTGATCTCATCTGTTACCTTGTGTAGCTTATCCTTTATCTGTTGGCTGAGCAAAATAATCTGGCAAAAGAGACAACTGTCACCTCTTAATGAAAGTTAGGAGCCAGACAAGGAGATCTTCCTAACTGGAGACTCTGGGCAAGGCATGGTCAGGATAATCCACAGAATATAAATCTTGAACCACTTTAGCTCATACTCAAATAGGAAGACAAATCAGGCTCAAATATTTTCCTGTAAGACACTGACACAATACATGTGGCCCATATGGTTTTATAAGCAAGCACAACAAAATGCCTCATTTGTTAAGACTAAACAGAACCAAATAATAACAGCTATGTTAGGAATCCACAGAACACTGACATGAGCGATATAGGTTTCTTAGTGTACAGTTCAAGACAAAATGATTGTATATCTGGTTTAAAAGAAATGTGTGCTTAGGTAACTGAGTGAGTTGAATTACTTACTTTTGATTCAATTAGGTAAGAGAGGACATTTACCTAAAAGAGTTACTTTTTTTTTCAGAATGGCTTCTTTATGATTCTTTTTGATATTAATTAGTTGCTATGGTAGCCATTAAAATGATTCCCAGTTCTTTACTGTGTTATCTGCAGTGAAGAGGACACATTCTCCCTGAGACCTGCTAGTAATTGTGGAGTATTTGCTGTAACCATTAGGGAGATTATCATGTGGTATATTTTCCATCTCTCTGTTTCTGCCATTCAAAAACATATTTATATTATACTGGGAGTTCTGTGCTTTGTTCTGACCGAAAAGATAAACTCCTGATGTAGTAGGCTTTACACTGTTTCCCATCTCCCAATCAGGTTTACACAAAGGCAGAAGGACAGTGCTTGCTGATTTTGTCCCTGGTCGAGGGAATGTAAGGAGAAGAATATGACATCTTTTTAGCAGGGTTTCTTGCACAGATTCTCTGTTGGGCTGTCCTCACTGCTTACCAGCTAAGTACTGTGAGTGTACTTGTTGCAAAAATAAAAATGCTTGCCCTGTTGATTGATTGAACTATGAACTACTGCAACGCTTAGGAAATTCAGTGACTTTCTTCATGGTAATTATGGTCACAGTGCTTAAGTGTTACCAGGTGTATTAAAAATCCAGATGTTGACGAGGCAGTCTGGCATAGGGCAGTCAGAGGCCCCTTGATCATCTGGGGAGTTACATATTTTCTGCCAGTTTCACTTAAAATTTTATTGATGAAAAGGGGGAGTGGTAAGATATGCATTTGAGTTAGAATTTGGCAAATTATACTTGTTTAAAATATATAGGTATAAGCCTCCTATCATATACTTGTGACTGGCCTGGATTACTGCACCAGGCTTCTAATCAGTCTCTCTGTTTTCTACCTTGTTCTCTCTCTTTTTAAAACACTGCTCTTTTTTTCCCATAATTTTATTTATCTCTAGTTGCCCTGGGTCTTTGTTGCTGCATGGACTTTCCTGTAGTGAAGTGAGCAGGGGCTACTCTGCAGTTGCTGTGTGCAGGCTTCTCACTGCAGTGGCTTCTCTTGTTGTGAGCAATGGGCTCTAGAGAGCACAGGCATCAGTGGTTGTGGCTTGCAGGCTCAGAAGTTGCAGCTCATGGGCTCCAAAGCACAGGCTCAATAGCTGTGGCACATGGGCTTAGTTGCTCTGCAGCATGTGGGATCTTCCCAGACCAGGGATCGAAACTGTGTCTTCTGCATTGGCAGGTAGATTCTTCACTGCCCCCAGGGAAGCCCCTGCTCTGCTCCCTTGCAACCTAGTCTGTGCCCTGAAGCAGAGTGATTATTTGAAAATGCAAATTTTGATTGTCTTTCAGTGGCTTGCCACTGTCCTCAGACTAATACCTGGATTTCCTCATGTGTAAAAGACCTGATGTGACCTGGCTTCTGCCTATATCTCATCCTCACCTCTGAGTTTGCTACCCCAGCCATCTTCATACTTCCCCTCCACCCAGTGATGCTTTGAAATTGTAGGGCTGTTTCTCTCCTGGTGTTCTCATAACCTATTCCTCTACCCGGAGCAATTAACCACTACCCAGCCAATTCTCCTGGCTAAATGCTTGCATCTGAGTCTCTAACAGGGTTTTCTGTACCTGAAGTCTAAGTTAGGAACCCTGCCTGTGTCTCCTACACCAGCCCAAGAGCCTCTGTCTTCTGTGGAACAGTGGTCATTGCCTTTTCAGTGGTTCTTCACGCCTGGAAGTTTCTTGAGGACATGTGCCAAGTTAGTTTTGATTATGGTTATATTTCTAATACCTACTTCAGTGCCGGCATTTATTTGCCAGTTCAATGGTTTGTTGGATGGCTGTTTGGCAGAAAGCTGTCAGAAGCACAAATACAGGATTGTTTCTGATCATGGAAATATGATGTAAGACTCATATGGGTCAGGTAATAGAGTATAGAGTGGAATAGAGCAGCAGAGTGCTCTGGAAATTCAGAGGAGGGAGAAAGTACCACTGTGGGTATTTGAAAGGACTTCCAGGCAAAGGGAATTTTCAAATTGGGCTTTGGACAGTTTCAGTTATTTTGACTGGGGAGAAATGCATTTGAGGACACTGGAAATGAAAGTAAGGCAGACAGCTAGGGGAAGTAGCCGTGTTTGGAGAGAAATGGCATTTAGTTCAGTCTGGCTGGAATTTAGGATGGGTGAAGGGATTATTGGAGAATGTGCTGGCAAAGCAGATCTGGCCACATAGTCAAGGCCAAGAATGGCGGCTCACAAGGAACACTGACTGCATGCTGAGTGGATGACACTTATTTTTAAAGATGAACAGAGGAAGATAAAAGAATATGGTCTTTTTTCATTGTGTTGTGTCCTTCACTATTACTTACTGTTACTTGTAGGGGCATCAGTGTGGGTGTCAGTGCCATTCTTGTTTTATTTTAACAGGAAGATTTTAATGATGTTTATTATAGAACTACTGGGCTTCCCAGGTGGCTCAGTGGTAAAGAATCTGCCTGCCAATGCAGGAGACACAGGCTCAATCCCTGGGTCAGGAAGATACCCTGGAAAAGGAAATGGCAACCCACCCCAGCATTCTTGCCTGTAGAATCCCACTGACAGAGGAGCCTGGCAGGCTAGAGTCCATGGGGTCACAAAGAGTCAGACACAACTTAGCGACTAAACAACAACAGCAAATCTGGAACTGACGGAAAACATGAAGTTTTGTGTTTCTCCTGGAGTCCTGCTTTATGTATCGCTTCCCCTTGGTGCATTTTAAATATCATCCACAATACTCTTTAGAACGAAGTGGGATATAAACAAAAATGTTAGATTATGCAATTATCGAATAAAACAGGTGAACAGAGCTAGAAAGCTTGTGCTGCTAGTTTTCACAAGTAATCCTTGTCAATGGAGTTAAAGCCATGAAGCTTGTCTCTCTTACTCCATCGCAGCCAGCTTCTTACTCGAGATCTACTATGAGTTTGGAACTTCATCTGAAGACAGATACAGGGTGGGAAGTTTGGATAACATCCAGAGAAAAGCAGTAAAAATGATTAATAGGTTAGTAAATAAGACCTCAGAGGGATGTTATTTAAAGAAGTTGAGAATCTTAATCAATGGCAAAAGAATGGCTTAAATATCTTAAATCACAGTATTTTTATCTTCATTTTCACAGTGAATACATGGAGAAGTGAGCTTAACTTGTAGCAGGCAAACTCAAGTTAGACCAAACAGGAAAAAAGACTCACAATATTAGCATTTACTTCAGTTCAGTTCAATTCAGTCGCTCAGTCGTGTCCGACTTTTTGCGACCCCATGAATCGCAGCACGCCAGGCCTCCCTGTCCATCACCGTCTCCCGGAGTTCACTCAGACTCATGTCCATCGAGTCAGTGATGCCAGTCATCTCATCCTCTGTTGTTCCCTTCTCCTCCTGCCTCCCCAACCCCTCCCAGCATCAGAGTCTTTTCCAATGAGTCAACTCTTTGCATGAGGTGGCCAAAATACCGGAGTTTCAGCTTTAGTATCATTCCTTCTAAAGAACATCCAGGGCTGATCTCCTTCTGAATGGACTGGTTGGATCTTCTTGCAGTCCAAGGAACTCTCAAGAGTCTTCTCCAACACTGCAGTTCAAAAGCATCAATTCTTCGGCACTCAGCTTTCTTCACAGTTCAGCTCTCACATCCATACATGACTACTGGAAAAACCATAGCCTAGACTAGATGGACCTTTGTTGGCAAAGTAATGTCTCTGCTTTTCAATATGCTATCTAGGTTGGTCATAACTTTTCTTCCAAGGAGTAAGCATCTTTTAATTTCATGGCTGCAATCACCATCTGCAGTGATTTTGGAGCCCAAAAATATAAAGTCTGACACTGTTTCCACTGTTTCTTCATCTATTTCCCATGAAGTGATGGGACCGGATACCATGATCTTAGTTTTCTGAATGTTGAGCTTTAAGCCAAGTTTTTCACTCTCCTCTTTCACTTTCATCAAGAGGCTCCTTTGTTCCTCTTCACTGTCTGCCATAAGGGTGGTGTCATCTGCATATCTGAGGTTATTGATATTTCTCCTGGCAATCTTGATTCCAGCTTGTGCTTCTTCCAGCCCAGCATTTCTCATGATGTACTCTGCATATAAGTTAAATAAGCAGGGTGACAATATACAGCTTTGACGTACTCCTTTTCCTATTTGGAACTAGTCCAGTTCTAACTGTTGCTTCCTGAGCTGCATATAGGTTTCTCAAGAGGCAGGTCAGGTGGTCTGATATTCCCATCTCTTTCAGAATTTTCCACAGTTTGTGGTGATCCACACAGTCAAAGGCTTTGGCATAGTCAATAAAGCAGAAATAGATGTTTTTCTGGAACTCTCTTGCTTTTTCCATGATCCAGTGGATGTTGGCAATTTGATCTCTGGTTCCTCTGCCTTTTCTAAAACCAGCTTGAACATCAGGAAGTTCACGGTTCACGGATTGCTGAAGCCTGGCTTGGAGAATTTTGTGCATTACTTTACTAGTGTGTGAGATGAGTGCAATTGTGCAGTAGTTTGAGCATTCTTTGGCATTGCCTTTCTTTGGAATTGGAATGAAAACTGACCTTTTCCAGTCCTGTGGCCACTGCTGAGTTTTCCAAATGTGCTGGCATATTGAGTGTAGCACTTTCACAGCATCATCTTTCAGGATTTGAAATAGCTCAACTGGAATTCCATCACCTCCACTAGCTTTGTTCGTAGTGATGCTTTCTAAGGCCCACTTGACTTCACATTCCAGGATGTCTGGCTCTAGGTGAGTGATCACACCATCGTGATTATCTTGGTCCTGAAGATCGTTTTTATACATTGGTTTAACACATTTGCAGACTGAATTATTCATTTAGAATAGAGGTGGTTACTAGGAGCTGAGGGCTGGAGGACATTTAGAATAGAGGTGGTTACTAGGAGCTGAGGGCTGGAGGAAGTGGGAAGATGTTGGTCAAAGGAGCCAAATTTCCAGTTGTAAGATGAATAAATTCTGGGGTCCTAATACAGAGCATTAGTGAAGTGAAGTCGCTCAGTCGTGTCCGACTCTGCAACCCCATGGACTGTAGCCTATCAGGCTCCTCCATCCATGGGTTTTTCCAGGCAAGAATACTGGAGTGGGTTGTCATTTCCTTCTCCAGGAGATCTTCCCAACCCAGGGATTGAACCCAGGTCTACTGCATTGTAGGCAGATGCTTTACCATCTTAGCCACCAGGGAAGTCCCATAATATAGAGCATTAGATTATAGTTAATAACACTGTATTATGCACTTAAGAGTTGCTAAGAGAATAGATCTGTTCTCACCACAAAAAAGAAATGCTAATTCTGTGATGGGTTGAAGGTCTGTTGCTAATTGTTTTGCAATATATAAGTATATCAAATCAACATGTTAAACAAGTTATATATCCGTTATATCTCAATAAAATTGGAGGGAAAAAAAATAGAAGAGATGCCTGTCTGAGATGTTTTAGGCAAAGTAATGAAGAACCACATTTCCATTGATTTTCTGTCTGGGTTTGTTGTTGTTATTGTTGTTGCGTAACATAAATCTCTGAAACAGCTAGGTGTCACAATTTGAGTTCTCTGGAAGCAGATGCTGGGGTAGTTAGAAGAGCAAAATATTTATTGGGGAGAGAACCCGTGAATGGGCGTGAGAATCAGGAGTGGGCAGAGAGTGCTATTAGTTTGTGTGCCAGCCTAGAAAAGTGTTTGCCAGCCAAGTGGGAAGTCAGAACACAGCATGCCCAGTCGAGGGATGCTGCCCTGAGTGGAAACGGCAGACCTTTGTATCTCTGCTTTGTTCAGTTGGTGGCTGGAAGCTGCTGCAAGAAGAGCATGCCCTTAGCTGCCACTGTCTGGCTCAGTCATTTGCTGGGGGCCACCCTACAAGTGGTGTGACGTCAGCTGGAAGACTGAGGCAGCCTCTGATGGACTACCAGCTGGAGGCTGAGAGGGCACTATATCCCTTACAGCTGGGCAGCAAGTCCTTTCTGGAAGGGGAATAGGAGTGCCGTATCTCTCTGAGTACCACATGGTGAACAACACACTTCTCTTTGATTGCAGTTCGATAAATATTTTTAAAAAGCCATCTTTTGCAATCTACAAATTGTTATTGAAATATTCACTTTTTTTTATGGAGAGTTACATGAGGTAGCCAAATGCACCTAAGTATGAATTATTAGGTTTACCTAATGAAAGACCACAGCCTAAGAATAACAGTGGGCATTCAAAATCAGACATTTTACCCACATTATTTATAACCTTCCAACAACCTTGCAAGATGGGGACTATGATTCAGTTTTTCAGTTGAAGAAGCTGTAAGTCACATTGTTTAGGAGATTTTTTTCTGTAACCTTTGGCTATTAAATGGCAGAGCTGATATGTTAGGTTTTTATATTATTCTGAAGGTACTTAGCATTTTACCAAGATGACTGATGCAAAAAATTACAATATGACTGCCTACTTTGTATTTTGTCAAAATAATTCTTATGTACTTTGGTCCAGATTCTGGGGATGTTTGATATAATCTTTATTGTAGTAAAATAAAACATATGGTTTTTGGCATACACTTAGCAGGGTAGAATTAAGTTTTGTCTGGATTCTTTGTAACACTTGGGTAATTGTTTCCTGTATATGTATATATGTTAACTGACCACATTTGCTTGAGTTATGTCTCCTTTCCATAGGATCTTGGGGTTTAGAGATCCCCTTTTTATTTCTAGCTTTATATATCATTTACCTAATCTTTAAAAGTAAGATAATGTCACAGTCAAAATATAAAGTTCAAGCAGACTATGACATCGACTGTAAGGAATTTCTGAGTATAAAATCAATCCTCCTATCTTTAATTTTTGGTATTTTATGCACAACAACATATGTTAAGCATCTCAGTAATGTTCTCTTAATATTTTTAACTGATGAAATTAACTTCTTTCTTTTATCTAGAGGTCATTAGAACCAGCTGTGTGATCAAATACTTACTTCTAAGGCTAGAAAAGTGATACTGCAACTTGTTTGGGTATTTACTGATGGGTAAATTCAGCACCAGGGCACTTCATAAGCTTGCATTTAATTCATTCAGATTTCTTAAGAATCAGCCTCAAATCAGACTAAAATTTGTTTTATTGAATAAAGTAGCCATGTGAACAATTTGGAGGAATTGACTATTTATTCCAAAGAAATGTTTTTGAAGAACTTTACCATGTTACATTTTATTGCTAATGATGCAACTGGATAGCTGCCATCTTTGTACTGAGGTGGAGACACCATCTGTGAGATAATAGAAAAATATATATTGGTCTCTGACACTGATTCTTGGCAGAGAGCTCCTAAAACCCTTATAGATTCCTAAATGATAAGAGTACAGGAGTATCTTTTGTTCTAATATTTGGTCTTTGATCTTGGATTCTTAACAAAGAACTCCTAAATAATTTGGAATTCCCTAGGTGATAGGAATGTTTTTTGTTCTATTGAGGTGATTGTTGGTGGGCTTCTGGATGGGGCTGCTTACCACAAAGACCATGTCATAATCAAAAGCTTGGAATTTTCAGCCCTATTCTCCATTCTCCAGAGAGGGGAGAAGAGCTGGAAATGGAGTTAGTAATTGATCATGTCTCTATGAGCAAACCTCCATAAAATCCCAATCGTGTGTGGTTTGGAAAGCTTGGTGAACACATCCACATACTAGGAGGGAGACATACCCCAGCTCCATGGGGACAGAAGCTCCTGTGCTCAGGATCCTCCCAGACCTTGCCTTATATATCTCTTCATCTGGCTATACAAATACACGTGCATGTGTGCCAAGTTGCTTCAGTTGTGTCCGACTCTTTGAGACCCTATGGACTGTAGCCATGCCCTCCTCCAGGGCATCTTCCCTACCCAGGGACTGAACTTGCATTGGTTATGTCTCCTGCATTGGCAGGCAGGGTCTTTACCACTAGCACCACCTTGGAAGACTCTATTCATATATATCCTTTGTTATATTCCTTAAAAAAACTGATAGGTGTAAGTGTTGCCCTGAGTTTTGTGAGCTATTCCAGCAAATAATGGAACCCAGTGAGGAGCAGGTAATGGGAACCTCTGATTTGTGGCGTTCAAACAAAAGTTGTGAGTAATCAGGGGAACTACACGATTGCATCTGAAACTGGGGACAGTCTTGCAGAGTTGTGGGATATGATAGTATCTCCAGGTAGATAGAGTCAGCAGTGAGTTAAATTGTGGGACACCCAACTGGTGTCACAGAATTGCCTAGTGTGGGAAAAACTCCCACACTTCTAGTGTCAGAAATGTGAATGTGGTAGTCATATGAGAGTAAAAGAGAAATGCAGGAGAAGGGCTGAGTTTTTCCCAATTCACTATCACCTGTCCATTTAAATTCCATGTTATGGAGTTCTGATTTCTACAACCCTATTTGTCTCTGAAACAGTTTCCAAAACCCACTACAGTGTGTATGTGTGTATGTCTGTATGTGCAGGCAAGACTAGTTCAGTCAGTTCAGTTCAGTTGCTCAGTCCTGTCTGACTCTTCGTGACCCTATGGACCACAGCACGCCAGGCCTCCCTGTCCATCACCAACTCCCAGAGTTCACTCAAACTCATGTCCATTGAGTCAGTGATGCCATCCAACCGTCTCATCATCGGTTGTCCCCTTCTCCTCCTGCCTTCAATCTTTCCCAGCATCAGGGTCTTTTCAAATGAGTCACCTCTTTGCAACAGGTGGCCAAAGTATTGGAATTTCAGCTTCAACATTGGTCCTTCCAATGAACACCCAGGACTGATCTCCTTTAGAATGGACGAGTTGGATCTCCTTGCAGTCCAAGGGACTCTCAAGAGTCTTCTCCAACACCGCAGTTCAAAAGCATCAATTCTTCGGCTCTCAGCCTTCTTCACAGTCCAACTGTCACATCCATACATGACCACAGGAAAAACCATAGCTTTGATGAGACGGACATTTGTTGACAAAGTAATGTCTCTGCTTTTTAATATGCTTTTTAATAGGTTGGTCATAACTTTCCTTCCAAGGAGTAACAGTCTCTTCATTTCATGGCTGCAGTCACCATCTGCAGTGATTTTGGAGCCCCCCAAAATAAAGTCAGCCACTATTTCCACTGTTTCCCCATCTATTTCCCATGAAGTGATGGGACTGGATGCCATGATCTTAGTTTTCTGAATGTTGAGCTCTAAGCCAACTTTTTCACTCTCCACTTTCACGTTCATCAAGAGACTCTTTAGTTCTTCACTTTCTGCCATAAGGGTGGTGTCATCTGCATATCTGAGGTTATTGATATTTCTTCCAGTAATCTTCATTCCAGCTTATGCATTATGCAGCCCAGCATTTCTCATGCATATAAGTTAAATAAGCAGGGTGACAATATACAGCCTTGACGTACTCCTTTTCTATTTGGAACCAGTCTATTGTTACATGTCCAGTTTTAACTGTTGGTTCCTGACCTGAATATAGGTTTCTCAAGAGGCAGGTCAGGTGGTCTGATATTCCCATCTCTTTCAGAATTTTCCACAGTTTGTGGTGATCTACACAGTCAATGGCTTTGGTATAGTCAGTAAAGCAGAAATAGATGATTTCTGGAATGCTCTTGCTTTTCTGATGATCCAGTGGATGTTGGCAATTTGATCTCTGGTTCCTCTGCCTTTTCTAAAACCAGCTTGAACATCTGGAAGTTCACGGTTCACGGATTGCTATAGCCTGGCTTGGAGAATTTTGAACATTACTTTGCTAGCGTGTGAGATGAGTGCAATTGTGCAGTAGTTTGAGCATTCTTTGGCATTGCCTTTCTTTGGAATTGGAATGAAAACTGACCTGTGGCCACTGCTGAGTTTTCCAAATTTGCTGGCATATTGAGTGCAGCACTTTAACCAGCATCATCTTTTAAGATTTGAAATAGCTCAACTGGAATCCCATCACCTCCACTAGCTTTGTTCGTAGTGATGCTTTCTAAGGCCCACTTGACTTCACATTCTAGGATGTCTGGCTCTAGGTGAGTGATTGCACCATCATGATTATCTTGGTCGTGAAGATCTTTTTTATATAGTTCTTCTGTGTATTCTTGCCACCTCTTCTTAATATCTTCTGCTTCTGTTGGGTCCATAGCATTTCTGTCCTTTATTGAGCCCATCTTTGCATGAAATGTTCCCTTCATATCTGATTTCCCCTCATCCTTAAGAAGCAGAGGTAAAGCCGGTATTATATTCTGTTGGTCCATTGACTATAGTTAACACATTCTGTCACCTTTTTATTTAGTTGAATATGGTCCCAATAAGATAAGGTACCCCTGATATCTGTGAAAGTGAAAGTATTAGTCCCTCAGTCATGTCCAGCTGTTTGTGATCCCATGGACTGCAGCCCACCAGGCTCCTCTGTCCTTGGAATTCTCCAGGCGAGAATACTGGAGCGGGTTGTCATTCCCTTCTCCAGAAGATCTTCCTGTCTCTGGGGCTGAACGCAGGTTTTCTCCATTGCAGGTGGATCCTTTACCATCTGAGCCATCAGGGAAGTCCCGGTTTTGGCCTCTGATCTTATTTGGAAACAGCATGTGGGCAGATGTGGTTCAATAAAGGATCTTGAGATGAGATGATCCTGGTTTTAGCGTGGGCCCTGAATCCTGTGACTCAGTTCAGTTCTAGCATCTTATAAAAGAAAGGAGAGGGAGCCTTGAGACAGAGAGTGGGAGCTCAAGTGAAGAGAGAGGTGGTGTTTGAAGAGACTGAAGATGTGTGTCTCCAAACCAAGGACTGCGTGCCGCTACCAAGAAGGTCAGAAGCTGCGAGAGAAGAAATTTCTGTTGTTTTAAGCTACTGAATTTGTGGTATTTTGTTACATTACCCCCAGAAAACTAGCATATACTCTTACTCTCAGAACCCTGAGTTGTTCTGAGTTGAATATATTAGGTGACATAGACCATCAAGTGTGAGGGGCAACACTTGCTTGTGAGGTCATCTCTCCACAGGGTGATCAGGGAAGGTCCTCACTGCTTCCCAGCTAAATTTGTTTCCATAGCACTTTCAGCACATGGCATACTTCATGTCATATTTTTCTAATTTTTAAAAATTGAAGTAGAGTTGACTTATGTGTTTTTCTAATTTTTATTGTTTATTAATGTCTTTTTCCCACTAGATGATAAACTCCATGAGAGCATGGATTTTTGCTTGTTTTATTCCTTGTTATCTAGACCAGTGATGTAATGAAATGACTAATTCAGGAGGATTATTGGTTGTCAGTTATCAATTTAGTGAACGTTTATGATGAAACGCTTGTATAACCCCAGAGTAACACTACACAGATTACTTTCAGGTTGTAAAGGGGAAAATACTGCTATTAAATAGAGAAATCAAATTATCACCACCCTAATATAGTGGTTAATCTTAGTATCATCAATGGTAGGCAACTAGATAGTACATTGTGTTTTCTTAGGTGATGTAAAATGAAGTTGGGAATATTACTTATGATACTGTGTAGCCACATGTGGTTAACTTAAATCCACAGAGTATCCTTATAGCTCTCAGTTATGAAGTAAGGAACAAGCTAAATTTCACCGCAGAGAAGAAATCAGACAAATTCAGAAGATGGTATATCCTGTAAGATGACAGTTCAGAGTCATTAAAATAAAGGGTTTGTTCCAGATAAGAAGAGGCACAAGGAATAAAACAACTAGGTGCAGTATATGGGCTTGATTTATGTAGATCAGTCTTAAATGGAACATTTGGTCCATGAATAGAATTTAAGTTCTCATGTAAGGTGAGATGAACATTTTTTGAAATAAATATAATGAATGTGAACTGGAAAAGTATAGGAATATTGAGAGTATTATCTTATTTTGATAAAAATACAGTGTTTCACTGTTCAATAATTATTTCTATTTTATATAACAAGTTACCTCAGTTATATTCAACTCTTTGTGACCCAGTGGACTGTAGCCCTCCAAGCTCCTCTGTCCATGGGGATTCTGCAGGCAAGAGTACTGGACTGGGTTGCCATGACCTCCTCCAGGAGATCTTCTCAACCCAGGAAGAGATGAACACTCATCCCTTATGTCTCTTGGCATTGGCAGACAGGTTCTTTGCCGCTAGCGCCACCTGGGAAGCCCCAAGATAAATGGTTAAAATAGTATGTATAGAACAATAATAAAGGGGAATATACACATGCAGATTTTTTTTTAAATTAGGCACTTAGCTCATAGATTTTTTTGAGTTATTGTTTCTGGATGAAAGGAAGGAAAATTGCCTTTGGGGTACAAGTGAGAGAGGGGAGTGGGTACACAGAGACCAAAGTGCTTCACGTTTCAAGTCATAAACCTGCCACCTACAAGAAGGTTAACTGTTACAATTAGTTTGAAGAGCTGTAGGGCCCAGAGTAAGTTTTATAATTGCATGCCTTTAAATTCTCAAAATTTCTGGACCTAAGTCAAATTGATCTTCCCCTAGTTGACCTAAATTAGTGAGTTATATTAACTCATACCATAACTAGCTCCATTTGTTCATTATGTTTCAAAAAATCTGGAAATTCTCCTTTAATCTTTTTAAAATTTAAATGACTCTACCCCAAAAAGACAGAATCTCAGTATTTGATCTAGAGTTTTATACGCTCTAAGTATTTTTGCTTCTTTTCCTTCCTGCCCCATCCCTGCCGTATTTCCTTTCTCCCTTCCTTTTATCCATCCCTCTCTCTCTTCTGCCTTCTTCCTCTTACGTCTCTTGATTTACATCATCTACTAATACCATGGGCTTCCCAGGTGGCTCAGTTATAAAGAATCCACCTGCCAAGCAGGAGATGCAGGTTCGATCCTTGTGTTGGGAAGATCCCCTGGAGAAAGAAATGGCAACTCACTTCTGTATTCTTGTCTGGGAAATCCCGTGGATAGAGGAGCCTGGTTGGCTGCAGTCCATGGGGTCACAAAAGGAGTCAAACATAACTTAGTGCATAAACAACAACAATCAATACCATATTCATTTCAGATTTTTTTTTAAAGAAAAAATTCAAAGCCCCTGATTTGAAAGCCCCTGATTTCATTCCTATCTGTTTCTCTTCAGAGAGAAGCGCTTCTAGTGTTGGTTTTTTTTTTTTTTGTATGCATGATTTTATACTGTTAAATAAGTATAAACAATCTTTCACTGTTCAGTAAAGCATACATTTCCATAAGTTGTTTTGATAATGTTTTTGCTTGTTTTGGGGCTGTATATATTATACTGTACAAATGCTTTGCAACTCTCTTTTGTTAGTGTTATATTTTTGAGATTTATCCATGTTGCCATAAATAGCTAAATTTAGTTTGTTCATTTTAGTTGCTAAAATAGTGTTACATTTTATGAATCTATCAAAATATATCCTTTTAAAATTTAAATATATTGGGCTATCTGTTGTTTTGTTTCCATAAAATAGCTGTAAGTAGCATTTTAAAATGTCTTCTTTTGTGCATGTTAGAGAGTTTCTCTAAGATATATACATATGAGCAGAATTACTAGTATGAGGCTGTGTGTATCTTCACCTTTTCTAGACATGCCGAATCATGCTCCCAAGTGGTTTGTTCCAGTTGCCATTTCCTTCTCCAAGTTCTATCAGCAGTAAGTGAAAATTCCTGTTGTATTGTATCTGGCCAATAATAGGTGTTTTCATACTCTAAAAATTTGCCAATTTGGTAATTGTGAACTGATACCTAATTGTTCTATTTACCTCATTCCTAATAAGATTAAAAATCTTTTCACATATTAAGTGACCAGTGGATTTCCTGTTTTGTGAGCTGCCCATTTTTCTGTTGGGTGATTGATTTCCATGCATTTTTTATATGTTCTAGGTGCTAATTCTTTGTTAGGTACATGTGTTGCAAATATTTTCTCCCAGGCTGTGACTTGCATTTTCACTATTTGTAATTGAATCTTATTGTAAAAAAAGCTTATTTTTAATATAGTGTATCTAGTGATCTTTCATTTTGTCATTTGCGCTTTTCTGTGTTTTGTTTAAGAATATACTTTAACATCATTTTATCTCCTTTATTTTTTTCTAGAGTGGTTAAAGGTTTGCTTTTCACATTTAGGTTTTTAATCTCCCTGGGTTATTTTTAATATGTGATAGTATTAAGTAGCGAATCATATGGGTATCTTATTTTCTGATCACCACGTGTCTATTAGCCCTTTCTTTTTCCATTGTAATTAAACCTCTGTCCTATATCAAATATCCACACATGAAGTTGTACTCTAGTTTCGTTGATCTACTGAGAGTCTGTCATAATTTCAGTACTCTGATTTATAAATGGGATCAACTTTCTGTGTTATGCTAATTAGTTGTTACAATTATAGAGATACCAGGTTTTGTATCATAAGTTGCATTTGCCAGTTTTTCTCAATTCTTTCATTAAGGGTTTTCTTACTGACTTGAATCAATGAGGCCTAGATCCTACTTTCAACTTCATTAATAACTAGTTCTGTGACCCTGGGAAAGTTACCCATGTCACTAACCATCAGCATTCTCTTTGCAAAGAAGCAGGTCTTATTACCTAACTCACAAAGTGCAGTTGTTGTTGTGAAGGTTAAATAGGAAAGTGAATGTAGATAGTGTAGAGACCCCCAAAATGTTCATTCATTTAAAAAATTTTATCATCTGACAGTCTGAAAATTAGTAGATATGTAATAAAGGCTAATTAAATCAACATTTATACACACACACATACACACATACTCTGAAGATCCTTCTTGCCATTCAAAGCTTTAGGGAATTTCTCTCGTTATGAAGTCACAAGTTTCATTTGTTTTCTCTTCTTGAATAAGAACATACTATGCCTTTTATTAAAGAAATCCAAAACATAAGCCTGGGGGAAATGATTCCAGGGGAGATAACCATTTGAAAACACCAAGTTATCTCTTGGTTTCAGGTAAGATACCTGTGCTTTACATGATTCATTGTAGGTATGAAAGCTGTCAGAGAAAAAAATGGCCATTACAATTATGTGACTTTAAAGTATTTTCCAAAAGAGCCATATCTGTCATCAGTTATGAAAGCTGACCGAATGCACATGATGACTGACAGACAGCTGGTTCCCATTCATATTAAGTTCCTCTCAAGCGAAAGGAATGTTAAGGCAATCTGGCCTCATATTATGTTGATTCCAAAGTAATTACATTTGTTATTTCCAGGCGATGCAGTAAATCAAGCCGTGGCAAGTAGGTAGATGTTTCATAGAAGTAATTTTGGAGACCATTAAATATGATCACGTGTTGCACTGAGCCCTCTTCTGCCTCAAGACAAATGAGGTCCAGTCTAGGTGTGGGGGAGGGGAGAGAATGAGAAGCAGACTTATTTTCTTTGAAAGGTAGAAAAACATGTTTTTTTGCATGTTGAGGGAGAATTGACAAGAAACAAAGGAGTTTAGTTAAGGCATGCAGGGGTCAAAGGAATGGTCAAACTGCCCCTATGCTAGGGATTTGTTGTCTCTGTTCTCAGTCCAAGGGCTGCCAAGTCCAGCTGCTTCCCAGGCAGTCGTGTACCTCCCCCAAACACACCCGCTATCCCAGCATTTCCTCTGCTGTGGAGTAAGCTGGCCCTTAATTAATGTCTACAGCATAAGGTTTATGACCCTTCTGATTTCATTATAGTTTGAAACTCTGTGGAGCTTTCTCCCATTCACATAAAGGCCAAATGCTTTTAGAATCCTTTAGTAAACCGATTGCCTAAAGGCTGAATTCAGGAAGGAATCTAATATAGACACTAAATGATCATTTTGTTGTCTCAAAGTCTCTGTTCAAAATGGACATAATTCTTCTTTTAACCTATGGTCTGGCCTCCCCTTAATACCAGCTTCCTAAAGTGTTATCAGAATGCAAGAATAAAGAAAACCAAAGCTGAATTTGACTTTAAAGGGGATCCTTGCCTTAAACAGAGATTGGCGTAAGAGTAGAATTAAGACTCATTGACTCTAACATTTTTTTCTGTAGACATCAGAGATCTGTCAGTTGCTTAGAGCATTTGAAAGAATTGGGGAATAAAAATTCTGGAATGCTTTAGAAAACTGCCTGGAGGCCTTAGGAAAAGGTGACCTTTGGAAGACTTTTCCAGCTCTGCACCATTCCTGGAGAGAGAACACAAACTGGTTCCATGTGGAAGGCGGCAGGGGAGGGCATGGCTCCTGATCATTAAGGGTTGGCTGGTTTCAATTGCCATGAAATACCCAGTGGTGAAGATTTTTCACTTCATGTCTCTTCAGAGAAATTGGGCCCTTCTCATTGTTCCTGTAACATGGTTTAACCTGGCCAGTGTTTGTCAGTAATTTAGCTTATAGCCTACAGAATTTCACTTGGGGAACCTGAAATCAGAAATAACATAAACACATGAGGATGCGTAGAGAGTAGGAGAGAAGGAATGAGAATTATTAATCAAATGGAAATATAAATAAATAAATAAATATAAAATTTCAGGGCTTCTGTGATGACTTGGATGGTCAAAAATCTGCCTGCAGTGCAGGAGACCTGGGCTCAATCTCTGGGTCAGGAAAATCCCCTGGAGAAGGGAATACCTACCCACTTCAGTATTCTTGCCTGGGAGATCCAATGGACAGAGCAGCCTGGCAGGCTATAGTCCATGGGGTCACAAAGAACTGGACACGACTGAGCAACTAACACTTTTTTGCTTTTTCATACATATATGTGTGTGTGTGTATATATATATATTTTTTTCTTAGTTTTGTTTCTTTCCTCTAGATTCATTTCCTATATTTACAGGTTATATTTAAAGATGAGCCAGAAACAGCTTATTAAGGGAAGTGGGTTTTGTTTTCTTCATTTTGGAAAACATTTGAAATTCCAAAACCCTCACTACGTAACATGAGTTTTTAGAGCAAGTATGATTGATTATGTAAATGGAGAGGAAAATAAATATATAAATATCTATGTACAGTTCATGCATTGTATTATACATGTACTTAAGAGAATGTATGCTTTGCCTTTGGCAGATCCAAAATAGTGGATACTGTGAAATGTTTTGAGAAAAGCAGACTACAGGAGCCCACACAAGATGACATGACATGATGGTGATATCACATTTTTCTTAGTTTATTCATTTCTTTCCTCTACTTCATGTGAAGATGTCATAAACATCTCAGCCTACACTGAGAGTGCTAACATACTGCTCTGTGGAGCTCAGTAGTCCCAGCCATGTCTGAACTGGATCCCACATGCTTATTTCCCCTGCCTGGGGAACATCACACTCACTGTCTGCAGCAGGAGTCTAATCTGCTTGGGGTTGCGGATTCTCATGCTGGTTTCCCCACTAATCGCCTGTGTGAATTTGGAGACCGCACTTCACCTTTTAGCCCCTGATATCCATTTACTTGGCACAGAATAATTTGCAATACATTTTGATTAATTAACTAATTAGGAGTGTGAGTTTGATCTTGGAGTCTTAAGATCCCTCTGCCCCCTTCAGCAATTTTTTGTAACCATTTTTGACTCAGAAAAAAATAACAGATTTTTAGTGTCTTGACTAACAAGATGGTACGTCAACTGGCAGACTTAACCTTTTCTAGATATGCCAAGAAAGATGCACTTGAATACTAGTGTGAAATCCGGAAACTATTTGTTCCCACTGTGGGATTTTGAACGCAGGTAGTAATAACAAGAAGTCATTACACATGGGATGACTTTGTATACTGTTTCAAAATGATTTAAACAGTGCACTTCTTCCTCCAACAGGATGTAACCTTCCTTCAAAACACATGGCTTAAGGAGCGCAGCACAAGTTAGACTTCAGACCCATTCACCCCCTTATCTAAACAACACTTTAGGGCATCACTGTGCCATGCACTGCTAAAACCCTAGAGGTATCATGTGTATGACAATCCCAAGTCAAACCTAAACCTTTCAATGTCTGGGAGGTGATCATATCATCTGTACCTATTAAACAGTGACTCCGTTTCTCCTTCCCCTCAGCCCGTCAGGTCAGCTCAGTTCAGTTGCTCAGTCATGTCCAACTCTTTGCGACCCCATGAACTGCAGCATGCCAGGCTTCACTGTCAATCACCAACTCCCAAAGCTTGCTCAAACTCATGTCTGTTGAGTTGGTGATGCCATCCAACCATCTCATCCTGTCATCCCCTTCTCCTCCTGCCTTCATTCTTTCCCAGCATCAGGGTCTTTTCCAATGAATCAGTTCTTTGCATCAGATGGCCAAAGTATTGAAGTTTCAGCTTCAGCATCAGTCCTTCTAATGAATATTCAGGACTGATTGCCTTTAGGATCGACTGGCTTGATCTCCTTGCAGTCCAAGGGACTCTCAAGAGTCCTCTCCAACACCGCAGTTCAAAAACATCAATTCTTTGGCACTCAGCTTTCTTTATAGTCCAACTCTCACATCTATACATGATTACTGGAAAAACCATAGCTTTGACTAGACAGACCTTTGTCAGCAAAGTAATGTCTCTGCTTTTTAATATGCTGCCTAGGTTGGTCATAGCTTTTCTTCTAAGAAGCAAGTGTCTTTAAATTTCATAGCTGCAGTCACCATTTGCAGAGATTTTTGAGCCTAAGAAAATAGAGTCTGTCATGGTTTCCATTGTTTCTGCATCTATGTGCCAAGAAGTGATGGGACCGGATGCCGTGATCTTCATCTTTTGAATGTTGAGTTTTAAGCCAACTTTTCTACTCTCCTCTTTCACTTTCATCAAGAGGCTCTTTAGTTCTTCTTCACTTTCTGCCATAAGGGTCTGCCTCAGCCCATGGTAACCTCTATTCTACTTTATGTCTCTGTGAATTTTCCTACTCTAGCTACCTCATACAAATGGAATTGTATGATATTTATCCTTTTGTGCTTAGTGTATTTCATTTGGCATTATATTTTCACATTTCATCCACGTTGTAGCATGTATCAGAATTTCATTTCTTCCTAGGGCTGAATATTCCACTGCATGGGTGTACACATTTGTTTATCTGTTCATTCATTTGGGTTGTTTCTACCTTTTGATTGTTATGAATAATGTTGCCATGAACATTGGCATTTAAGTATCTGTTTTAGTCTGTTTTCAATTCTTTTGGGTATATTCTTAGAATTAGAATTGCTGGACCATGTGGTAATTTTATGTTTAACTATTCCACAGTGACTGAACCATTTTATATAACCACCAACAATGCATGGGCATTCTAATATCTGCATACCCTCACTAACACATTACTATTTTTAAAAAAATGTTACTTTTTAAAATAAAAAAACGTTTTAAAACAAAAAATTGTTATTTAAAAAAAAATAACAGTTAGTTTCTTTAGGTAGATATATTCCTAAGTATTTTATTCTTTTCATTGTAATGGTGAATGGAATTGTTTCCTTAATTTCTTTTTCTACTTTCTCATTATTAATGTATAGGAATGCAAGGGATTTCTCTGTGTTGATTTTATATCCTGCAACTTTACTACATTCATTGATTAGTGCTAGTAATTTTCTGGTGGTGTCTTTAGGGTTTTCTATGTAGAGGATCATGTCATCTGAAAACAGTGAGAGTTTTACTTCTTCTTTTCCAGTTTGGATTCCTTTTATTTCTTTTTCTGCTCTGATTGCTGTGGCCAAAATTTCCCGAACTATGTTGAATAGTAGCGGTGAAAGTGGGCACCCTTGTCTTGTTCCTGACTTAAGGGGAAATGCTTTCAATTTTTCACCATTGAGGATAATGTTTGCTGTGGGTCTGTCATATATAGCTTTTATTATGTTAAGGTATATTCCTTCTATTCCTGCTTTCTGGAGAGTTTTTTTTTTTTTATCATAAATGGATGTTGAATTTTGTCAAAGGCCTTCTCTGCATCTATTGAGATAATCATGTGGTTTTTAATCTTTTAATTTGTTAATGTGGTGAATTACATTGATTGATTTGCGGATATTGAAGAATCCTTGCATCCCTGGGATAAAGCCCACTTCGTCATGGCGTATATATAGAAAACTATAAAACACTGATGAAAGAAATCAAAGAGGACACTAATAGATGGAGAAATATACCATGTTCATGGATTGGAAGAATCAATATAGTGAAAATGAGTATACTACCCAAAGCAATCTACAGATTCAATGCAATCCCTATCAAGCTACCAGCGGTATTTTTCAAAGAGCTAGAACAAATAATTTTACAATTTGTATGGAAATACAAAAAAAACTCGAATGGCCAAAGCAATCTTGAGAAAGAAGAATGGAACTGGAGGAATCAACCCGCCTGACTTCAGGCTCTACTCCATAGCCACTATCATCAAGACAGTATGGTACTGGCACAAAGACAGAAATATAGATCAATGGAACAAAATAGAAAGCCCAGAGATAAATCCGCACATCTATGGACACCTTATCTTCAACAAAGGAGGCAAGAATATACAATGGATTAAAGACAATCTCTTTAACAAGTGGTGCTGGGAAAACTGGTCAACCACTTGTAAAAGAATGAAACTAGAGCACTTTCTAACACCATACACAAAAATAAACTCAAAATGGATTAAAGATCTAAACATAAGACCAGAAACTATAAAACTCCTAGAGGAGAACATAGGCAAAAGACTCTCTGACATAAATCACAGCAGGATCCTCTATGATCCACCTCCCAGAATACTGGAAATAAAAGCAAAAATAAACAAATGAGATCTAATTAAAATTAAAAGCTTCTGCACAAAAAGGAAACTATAAGCAAGGTGAAATGACAGCCTTTGGAATGGGAGAAAATAATAGCAAATGAAGCAACTGACAAACAACTAATCTCAAAAATATACAAGCAACTCCTGCCGCTCAATTCCAGAAAAATAAACGACCCAATAAAAAACTGGGCCAAAGAACTAAATAGACATTTCTCCAAAGAAGACATATGGATGGCTAACAAACACGTGAAAAGATGCTCAACATCACTCATTATCAGAGAAATGAAAATCAAGACCACAATGAGGTACCATTTCACTGCCAGTCAGAATGGCTGCGATCCAAAACTCTACAAGCAATAAATGCTGGAGAGGGTGTGGAGAAAAGGGAACCCTCCTACACTGTTGGTGGGAATGCAAACTAGTACAGCCACTATGGAGAACAGTGTGGAGATTCCTTAAAAAAACTGGAAATGGAACTGCCTTATGACCCAGCAATCCCACTGCTGGGCATACACACCGAGGAAACCAGAATTGAAAGAGACACATGTACCCCAATGTTCATCACAGCACTGTTTATAATAGTCAGGACATGGAAGCAACCTAGATGTCCATCAGCAGATGAATGGATTAGAACGCTGTGGTACATATACACAATGGAGTATTACTCAGCCATTGAAAAGAATACATTTGAATCAGTTCTAATGAGGTGGATGAAACTGGAGCTGATTATACAGAGTGAAGTAAGCCAGAAAGAAAAACACCAATACAGTATACTAACACATATATATGGAATTTAAAAAGATGGTAATGATATCCCTGTATGCGAGACAGCAAAAGAGACACAGATGTATAGAACAGACTTTTGGACTCTGTGGGAGAGGGAGAGGGTGGGATGATTAGGGAGAATGACATTGAAACATGTATACTATCATGTAAGAAACGAATCACTAGTCTAAGTTCGATACAGGATACAGGATGCTTGGGGCTGGTGCACAGGGATGACCCAAAGAGATGGTATGGGGAGGGTGGCGGGAGGGGGGTTCAGGATTGGGAACTCAGGTACACCTGTGGTGGATTCATGTCAATGTATGGCAAAACCAATACAGTATTGTAAAGTAAAAAAGAAAAAAAAAAAGAGCAAATAAATAAATAACAGTTAGCCTAATGGATGTGAGGTAGTATTTCATTGTAATTTTGACTTGCATAATAATTAATGGGGCTTCCCTGTGCCTCAATCAGTAAAGAATCTATGTGCAGTACAGGAAATCCAGGTTCGATCCCCGAGTTGGGAAGGTCCTCTAGAGTAAGAAATGGCAACCAACTCCAGTTTTCTTGCTTGGGAAATCCCACAGTCAGAGGAGCCTGGTCTGTTATAGTCCATGGGGTCACAAAGAGTCAGACATGACCTAGCAACTAAACCACCACCACCACCACCAGTGATTAATGATGTTGAATATTTTTTTCATGTGCTTACTAACTATTTTTATGTCTTCTTTGAAAAAATGTCCATTCAGGTCCTTTGCCCACATTCATATTGTTTTTGTTGTGGTGGTGAGTTATGGGAATTTCTATATATTCTAGATAATAATTCCTTATCAGATTCATGATTGGCAAATATTCTGTTTTGTGAGCTATCTTTTCAATCTGTTGATAGTGTCCTTTGATGTGCAAAAGTTTTGAAATTTTGGGCAATCCCAGTTTATCTATATTTTCTTTTGTTGCTTATATAGCTAATTTTAGTATATGAACTAATGGTGATGTTCACCTCCTACATGTCCATTTGTCAGTTGACAGAGAAGCTGTGTTGTAGGAAGTGGAATTCCACATCATGGGCAGGTGGAAATGGTGCCCTCATGTGATTGAGGGCAATATACTGTAGTGCATTGTAATTCCTTGTCCTCTTATGTGGATTTTTGGATCATATTTTTATGTCATTTATATATTTTCACTTACGTATTTACTAAATTAACCTTTACAGTTATGGAGCAAATGGCTGATAAAATGTCTTGCACAGAAAGCTCAAATGTAAGGTAAAACTAATAATAAAAGCTGAAGTAAGAGCATGGTAGAGTTGTCACTTCTAGTAGGAGCTTTTTGTCAGTCACATTAAGAAAGTCTGACAAGAAGTTGTTAGAAATCTTGAGTATCAGTGTAACTCTTTTATTTGTTTATTAACAATATGTTATTTTTTTATTTGACTGTGGCAGTTCTTAGTTGCAGCACTCGGGATCTTCAGTCTTCACTGTGACTTTTAAGCTCTTAGTTGTGGCATGTGGGATCTAGTTCCCTGGCCAGGGATCGAACCTGGGCCTCCTGCATTGGGAGTGTGAGGTCTTAGCCACTGGACCACCAGGGAAGTTCCTCAACACAAGTATTTTAAAATGTGAATTTAGCTCTACTATGTTTAACAACATATCATACTCTAAGTATATATTAATATTATGTATTAGGATATTATCAGTGGTAGGATAGAAATATGAAAACTTGCATGATATTCATAAATATTATTTTATTGTTGGTCATATCATTTTAAATTCTTTTAAACATCATTGCATCAAGAGCATGTTTTTAGAGTAGGTTGATATCACATACATATACATTTTTTTATTTATATAGCCAATACTGGGGATGAATCCTCCAGGTTTTTTTTTTAATAGGGTCATTTCAAAACGTTCAGAGACCACTGTGTTCCATAAAGAGAACTAATCTTACAGACACATTTGTCTATCAGCATTGTTGGCTAGGAAACTGGCACACTTTTATGCCTGGAGTTTCTTCTCATTTTAAAACTATAACATTGACTTGACTCCGGTCTATTTGGCAAAAGTTCCCTGATGGATCACTGAAAAGGCAGCAAAGGATTAGCATGTTTGGCTTTATTATTTATGTGACAAGTGTGCTTTTTTGGCCCATGTTTGTACAGAGTTTGTGTGTGTATAGTTGAGTAATCCTTGGGACAAAACAATTATCACCCCAGGAGACTGATTGGATGCCAGAAGGAAAATACCATAGCTGAGTTCAGTGATGAAAGTCATTCTGGGTCTAAGTTGTGTTAATAAGGAAGATAATTTTCTCAACAGCAAAACTACGGCTAATCAGTCACATTGATTCTGGATTTCTTGTTATGCCGTTCTATCTATACTCTTATCCAAGCTATAGATTTGCTAGAGTTCTTGTTCACCCAGACAGTTTCCCACTTCTCACTCCTCTGCCCATTTCACTGCTCATTAATACATCCATCAAAGAGCAAGCCAGGACAGAGATGGGAATTTTATCTGGTGGTTTTATTCTCTTGTTGTTTACATTGGCATGAAATTTTGGGGTTATACGTGAATTTTCTTTATCCATGTGGCTCTTCAACTTCAGAGCTGTGGATAATCAACTGCCAATCAAGCCTACTTTCATAACAACTGTCTTAAAGCCAAGACAGGCTTTTCCGGTCATGCTTTAGGTGGCCACAGCTGTAAAGTCATTTATGAGAAAACCTGACATTTTGATGTGACTTTATAATCAACTTTTGCATTTCTTTGAAACTAGAATGGGAGCAAAGCCAGGCTAGGCACTGAAATTTTTTTTCCACATAAGACAGCCTGAAATTAATAGAGAATAAATCATGAAGTCTGAAGGGAACTGAAAGTGAACCATAACTTGCCTTCTTCAGGAAATTGTGGTTATCTGAAATCTAAAGTAAAAAGCTTCCTTTTCCAGAGAGAGTTAACTCTCTCCACACAAGTCTCTCTACAAAATCCGAAGAGACTTCCTTTTAGTCTGCTCCAGATGACCGTGTCTTCTTAACTGTTTCAAGTGAAGGGGAGCTTTCTGCATCTTCAACTGATCTTCAACTGGCTGACTTCTTCCCTTATCACATCCTTTCTTATCATATTCCCTTGTTGCGTCTCTAGCTCTCTCATCCTTTAGTCCCATGCAAACTTGAGAGGGTAACAGGCAGGAAGGCCAGGGGTCTCCAAATGGAGGAAATAGCCTGCAAGTGTCAGACATTTTATCTCTCTTAAGTGGCAGGAGGAAACAAACGTGATATTTTTTCCTTCTCGATACAAATTTAAAAGGAGGTTTCTCTTAAAATTCTGTGTTGCCATAATGACACCTGGTTTCACCTGAAGTTAACCAATGCCTTTTTCTTAAGGGAATGTTTATCTTAAGCTATGCTAATATACTATGCATTTACCCCAAACTCTGTCTTCAAGTCGGTTCCCCCTTTTGGGCTCAGAACCTACTTGATAAACCAATATGTTATACTCCGATATTGTTCCTCTAATCTATGTAAATGAAACTATTTGTATGGTGATCTGCCCTTCTTCAAGATTCAAGTTAATCATTTTATGGCCCAAGATAAACCATTTGGAGCCAAGATTACCGCAAAATACATCTTATGGGTGAGGGGCCTGGTGCCATTCTAAGTTTTGAGACATTCCTTTCTTTCATTAACAGACTGCTGGTGACTATATAACATCCAGCTAAAGACTAGCAGGGGGGTACTCTTTCTGCCCCCTTCTGATGCCTATGTCAGAAGCTTTCTCTATCTCCTTTGTACTTTAATAAAACTTTGTTACACAAAAGCTCTGAGCGATCAAGCCTATGTCAGAAGCTTTCTCTATCTCCTTTATACTTTAATAAAACTTTGTTACACAAAAGCTCTGAGCGATCAAGCCTTGTCTCTGGCCCCGGATTGAATGCTCCTCCGGGGGCCAAGAATCCCGGTGCCATAATTGAACAACAACCTTTCAAACTGTTCTTTGGCTTTCCTGAATCTCTAGGTTTATGATCATTCCATTTTTCTGCTAGTCTATGAGCCATCTTTGACTTTACATACATCTCTGTTTAGTCAGGATCTTACCGCAGCTTCTCTCTTAACAGTAGCTTCAGTATCCCTGGTCCCTTTTCTGAGCTTGTCCCCCAGTTCTCCCATGTTCAGTCCCTGACCCCATTGAATAACCAGACCCTGCTACCAGGGGAAAATGTTCACTCACAGGCCCAAATAAGAGAGGCGTAATAGGCAACATAGCCTTTTGCATCCATGTCCCTGGAGACCCCTAACGCTTTTCTGATATCTTTGTCAGCTTGTGACATGGTCCCAAGATACAGCCTCAAAAAGTGTGGCATCCAGACTTTAATTTTCCACTCAGGAATGAATGTAGAAAGCTAGGTAGAGTATCACTCTCACCTTTTTAATAAAAAAATATAGCCAGGCAAACTGCAAGTTCAGTGCTTTTATTGAAATCAACAGAGAGCTCAGTTTTTAAGGCAACTGACTAGTGTGAAATCTAAGACTAGATATGCTCCTGTTGGGTGAGATGAGATCCTATCACTTGCTTACCTGGGATAGATATAGTCAGATGCTGGTGAGAGGCATTTAGCAGGACCCATCTCCCCGTTTTTACTTGATGAATTGTGGAACGATTCATTCTCCAGAGGTTCAAGCAGGAAAAACAAATTATATTTATAAAAGGATACTTGACATTTGGTTCATCAAACTAAGGATATCTGGAGTTATTTTAAAGACCTCACATTTTCTCAGCAGAAGGAATCATCTGTCTGTGGGCCAGACCCTGGTCCAATTTCTTATTCAGCTCTTGACTTAAATTGAATAAGTCTTGTATTGGAATTAGACTACTGGGCTCTGTGTCTCCCGGAATTGATCTCCTCCAGGACCTAAATATTCTCAGTTAATGAGACCCCTCCTTGTTATTGCTTATAAAGTCACTAATAGTTTTCTGAGAGTTTATGAACGCAATTTATGTTAATGTGTATCCACCCATAGAATAACCTAAGTAACTGTTTTCTCATTAAAGTGCTCTTAGCTCCTGTATTATAGTAAGAGTTTATTCAGAAGGGTTACTTCTGGTCATTAGAAATTCTAAGTGTTTTTTTCATCTTTAATTTTATATAAACTGGTTGCTTGGTTATTTATGAGCTTATTTATAGATGGTTTGTTCCACTGTTTATATTTCTAATTAGGAAATGCATAAAATCAATTGTTAATGAAGTGTGATTCAGTAAGATAACTCTTTGAGGGAGTGTAAATGTGAGACCTGGGGATTTTATGGAGAGATGACTCTCCTGCTGGTCTCCCAGAAGGCATCTGTTTTGCTTTGTGTTTCTCCTGGCCTTTCTGAAGCACGAAACCAAAGTGAAGGGGAATGGAAGGGGCTCAGAGTTAATCCTGTATCCAGGGAACAAACTTAAACTAATTGTTCCACCAGAGGTTTGGACCCATGACGTATACCTCATTATATTTAACATCAAGGTCTAACCAACTGAGCTAGTAAGGAAGAAACCTGTGAGAGGAACATGACATCAAATCTAAAGCAATGCATGAAACACATCACCCCAGCTGCTTCTATTGTCACCATTAACCAAAAGAATTTTGCGAACTACCTTTTTAGGAGAAGTTTCTGATAAATCCTCCAAAGTTAGAAAATTCTTCAGGATTCAACAGCATGGATTCAATGCTTTGACAGACTTCATAGGGAATGACAGTCCTTTCCAGACTTAATGAGATAACTATTGGTATTTTCAAAACAAAAGGAAAGATTTCTTTTATATCATGTGTCAAATGATAAAATGCCATAGGATATTGGAACAATTACCATCAATGTTTACTTCAAGAGGGAAAGTGAGAATCGACTTGACTTCCTATTGACTCATTCTGGGCATGTCATGCATGCATTTTTAAAAGTTTTTATTTATTCATTTCTTTTTGGCTGTGCTGGTCCTTGTTGCTGTGCATGAGCTTTCTCTACTTGCAGCAAGCAGGGGCTGCTCTCTAGTTGTGTGCGGCTTCTCATCACAGTGGTTCCTCTAGTTGTGGAGCATGGCCTGTAGGACGCCGAGCTTTCAGTCTTTGTGGCACGGAGGCTCAGGAGTTGCGGCTAATGGGCTCATGGAAACAAAGCCTGGTTTCCATGGAGCCTGTATTATTGCAGAGGCACATAGACAGTAAGCATGTAAGCAAATAAATGAGCAAGAATTGATCATTAAACAGTGATAGCACATGATTTTTTTTTTTTGGCTTTGAAATTTGCATTTGATTATTACCTACTCTTATTAGTGCTATGAACTTGGAAAGCTTTTTGGAGTTTTCTGAGTGTCAGGGTTTTTTGTCTGTAAAACGATGCAGTTTTGCTATATTAAATAGCACAGCATAAGTAAAACACATGGCACTTAGCAGGTACTCAAGAAATATTAGTTCTCCCTTCCAGTGAAAAAGAATGATATGGTGTTTATCCCTCTTACAATAACCAGGTGAGACTTAGTTTGACTGCTAGGTATAAAAAGTTTAGAAAATTTTTTCGAAAAAAACTTTTAGAAAAAAGTTTAGTAAAGAATTTGAGCTATGGAACTTTGCAGAATGATTTGATTACAATACGCACGATTCCCTTAAGAACATTGTTGGCCTTAGACATAAAGGTAGTTCCATTATAACCCTGCTTTCCAAGATAAAATGAGCATTTGCTAAATCGTGTTTAACTTTCCACTAGTGATTTACGACACTCTTTATCTGAAGATATTTTTCTTCCAACTTTCAGAGTTGAGGAACAGAGAAGACGATAGGTTAAGGGGAGAACTGCATATTTAACTTACAACTTTTCATCTCTGTGCACTGATCTAAGCATTCCTTTCTCCAGGTAGAGGTTTGGCATTTGAAAAGCAAAGGGATCAAGTTTCTTGGCACTCTGTAGCCTGAAACATTTATCAAAATAAACCCCAGGAGCTGGGCCCAGCACTGTTCTTGGGAGATTAGAAGAATGCTGTGCATGTGGCAAGGGGTGTGGGAGAGGGGAGATGATTGCCCTCTAGGGAGCTGATTCCTGGAGGTTTCTGTGCTCCAGCCGACTGTCTCTCTGTTAGTAACAAAAGACTTGCCTTTCTCAGCCCTAGGCATCTGGCTTCATCCCCAGATGTTCTCGAGGCCAGAGTAAAATACAGAAAAATATCTGGATGTTTGGATTTAATAATACTTGGTACTGTAATAATGATGATGATAGTAATAATAATTATATGAGTGATTATATTTATAAAATGTTATATGCTTGATAATTATCAGTAAGTTAGAACTATAAAAAGTTTTATAAATTATAATTGGATTACATGAAATATTTATAGAACAATAAGCATTTTTATTAGAGAAATAATAGTATTTTGGTGTGCTTACTAAGTACACACACCACCTCTTTGAAACTCCAACCAAAGTATTTTGATTCAGGTATTTCCTGAATATTTTCTATGCAATATCTCCCCATTGCACAGAAAAGAAAACTGAGACAAAGTTAAGCCAAGTGACTTCTCCCAAGTCATGTAACAGGATCTGGGATGTGAACTCAGGCAGTAAAACTCTGAACTCCACTATGTTCAGCTTTGTTTTCTATTATTGATCAAATGCTTTGAAAGAGCAAAACATATGGAATGTGAAGGATCAGCCACATACTGTTGTGATCCATGATGCAAAAATGGCAATGTTTGTCTTTCTCAGAAAAAATACAGAGGATGTGCCTTCCCCTCTGCATCCTAGCTAATGCTGCAGGCTCAGACAAAACTCTCATTTAATTAGCAAATACAGTAAATCAATTGAGTAGAAAGGAGGAAGCCTTTGTGATTTGTAGAGAGAATTTATAGCTTTCACTGATTGAAGTCAAAATAGCTCTGTATCATTTTCTTTCCTTGATGTCAATTTATATTTTAGTCCTTGTTATTTTTCCTTTTTCAAGGAAGTGACCCCATAGCTGTTTTTCTTGTGTGCTCATGGATCCAAAACCCAGATATTTCAAACATAACCTTCCCGACCTTAGGCTGTTTTCTTGGCCAATCACTATGCTCAACTCTGAAGAAGTCTTTCAGGTTCATTTGCTACCAGACTCTGAGGTGAGAGCTTGCACCTTCTGGTTTTTTGTTTACAAAAGTTGTTTTCATGCAAAATAATGCCTTGTGCTCCAGAAAAACTAAGTTGGGGGTTGCTATTCACTTCAAAGGACTCACACTAGGCTGGAATGTTCTTCTGAGGTCACAAGCAGGGGAAGAAATGTGAAAAGCTAATGTTGCAGGTCACTGACTTGGCAGCTGCTTTCAAATATGTCACCTGAAGCCACACAGGTTTAGTCCTATTTTTGTAAAAGCAGAATTATAAAGTCTCTTGACTACAAGAATTAGCTTCCCTCTGCCATGCTTTCTGGTTTTAATGTCATCTCTGGTAGATTTAATGAATTTCTGCACTTGTTGTGAATCAAAAACTCTTGAGAATTCAGAGCCCAAATTGACTTATTGGCTTAATATTTTGGAGTTTTCAGTTAATTTGGTGCTTTTTAACCAATCTCATTCAGCAGTATATCTGCAAATGTGTTTTAATGTGATATTAGTCTGGGAAATGAAACTAAAGGGTGGTGGAAAGAAAAACAAAGAGAAGTTTTCTTGACTCCAACATTCTTGCTTCAGTTTTTAGCTCAAAAGCTAAAACAATTCATTTATTCATCTAGCAAATGTTGTGATCCTTTACTATGTCCTGAGTGTGATAAATGACTCTAGGGGGATATGAGGCTTTCTTTTGATACTCGAAATATTTAATTTGGTTACAGGATTCAATTTTTTATCTGTGTTTTCCAAAGGAAGAATTAAGAGCAATGGTTAGACATATAAAATGCAGACTTCAACTGGATTATAATAATTTAATAGTGAACACTCTACAAAATAGTGAGCTTCTTGTCATTGGTTGGAGTCAGAGGCCTGTCATTTAGAAGATTTCTGCTTGGAAAAGTCACTGAGTTGGTGTTAATTAAGCTTCCAATCTGGAAATGCTGCAGTTTTTTGACTTCAGTGTTTACTTTGAGTGGTTCCCAATCTCCTTGAGAAGATCAAGACCTGAAGTCTGCACATCTTTACTGGCATCCTTCGAGCACGAATTAAGGGCAATAAAATAGGTGTGAAGACCTCGGACTTTTACACCTAGCATGCTCTATATTACCTCATTTTTGAGCACTGCAGGCTGGTGGTGGCTTATTATAACAGAAATTCAAACCAAAGTCTTTTCTATTACAATAAAGAGAAGGTAACATGTTTTATTTTGAAGTATTACTATTTTCAAATGTGCTGTAATATACAAAGCTTTCTCTAGGATCACTGCCTTAAATAATTCTTTTCTTTCTTAACAAGTTGAACCTGAAAGGTAATGATCTTTCCAAGTCATAAAACCTCAGTTCCTCTGAATTAAAATTTAAAAAGAAAAACACATGTGCTATTAGCACAGATCTAACTGTAGAGCATAATATGTTTGTATCAGAGGCATACACATATCTAGGTATATTTGCAACAGATATAGGAGTAGGCCTTGATGTTACTTCAAGTAGTTACTACAAGTTCCTTATATTAAAAAATCTTCCCTAATGACCAAGGGCCTTAGTTTTTAATCACTTTCAGTCCCACAGAACAACTAAGATGTATTTGATACATAAACTGAAAACCAGAGTTATGAGACTCATGAACATTTCCTGTATTCATTATTTTTATATATTTTACTTTTCTTAATAACAGATTTAAATTTTTTCAAGTAATTCTTCAATGCCTCTCTGCTTTTTTATTAATAGATTTTAATTACTGATAATTGCAGAAGTAGTTAATTTCAGTTGATATCTTTTGAGTTGCTGTTATAAACAGATATTGTCTTAGTGACAGTTATCTAAACTTAAGAGAAACTTACACATTCTTCAGTAGCAGAACTCACTACTTCCGAAAGTCAACAACTATGAACAACCCTTAGGGAAGGGGGCTCTTTACCTAGGCCCTGAGGTCTTTGTCATGGTAACACAAGAAAGAATTTTCTCCAGCAAGGACTACATCAAAAAAATGGAAGATCAAACAAAACCCATAACCTCTTAAGCCTCAGGTGATTTTAAATGACAGGAGAAGGAAGCATAGCAAAGTTGATTAAAAAACACTTTAGACTCATATATAAAGGGGACTCTTCTTTATGTACTCAGAACTTCTCACTTAATGAAGTAACCATTATCTTCTTTGACTTATTTGAATTTTATTTATTTTTTACATAGGCTCCACTTTGGGGAATTAACCTTCTGCTCCAGTTGGAGGAACACCATTCTCATTATACAAGTCAGACTGGGAAGGTTGCTGCTGCTGCTGCTAAGTTGCTTCAGTTGTCTCCGACTCTGTGTGACCCCATAGACAGCAGCCCACCAGGCTCTTCTGTCCCTGGGATTCTCCAGGCAAGAATGCGGGAGTGGATTGCCATTTCCTCCTCCAGTGCATGGATGCCTGCTAAGTCGCTTCAGTTGTGCCTGACTCTGTGCGACCCCATAGATGGCAGCCTACCACGATCCTCTGTCCACAGGATTCTCTAGGCAAGAATACTGGAGTGGGTTGCCATTTCCTTCTCCCCTGGGAAGGTTGAGGGGCATTAATTGTCATCCCCCAAGTAAAAATCCAAGTGCTCAAATAGAAGATTTGGCAGCACTAACTAAACCCACATTAACTTGAAGAAAATTTTTGTGAGTCATTCATGGATAATTTCTGAATCATATGCAGAAGAATCTTTTTGGAAGAAGAATGTAGTGTGAATGGCAGTTTTGTCTCTCCCTCCTGATGTTAATAGTACTCCCACAGAAACAGTTTTACATTCCGCTGCACCCCAAGGCGTCCGAATGGATCCTCTTTCCTCACATGTGCGTGTACACTTGGAAACAGTAAATTTGCTTTGAAAAGGAGTTTCCCAGAGTTGCCCTGGCTACATCAAAAGCCTTTTTTTTAACCTTACAAAATTTATGAAATACTGATTTAGGCTCTATGAAAAAGGCAGAGCTTCTGTCCTCAAGAAATTCACAGTGTAATTGTGTAGTTGTTGTTCAGTTGTTCAGTCATATCCGACTCTTTGTGACTCCATGGACTGCAGCACACCAGGCTTACCTGTCCTTCACTATCTCCTGGAGTTTGCTCAAACTCATGTCATCCTCTGTCGCCTCCTTCTTCAAATTAACAGTATTAATAGTTACATAGACGGATGAGTGTGGTCGGACGGGAGAAAGCTCCCAGCTCCTGTGAATGCCTGTGAGCATTATCAGCGTTAATCCACAGATGTTTCTTTAATTGTTTCCTAATTAGTCCATGAATTTCTAAAGGAGAGAAAGTATGTTTTACAAGTCTTTGTATCCCCTACAGCTTTTAGTGCATGTGTGTTGGTTTTATATTTAAAATCTTAGAAAAATTACTTTTTCTTCTTTTTAAATTTTTTCTCTTACTGTCCAAGTGTCTCAGAAATTCTTTACAAGAACATCTGGTTTTTCCCATACTGTGGCATAGTCCATCCATAGGTGACATACCAATTCCTTACTATTAGTTGATGACATGGTATTATCTAATTAGAGACTCTTAGGAAGGAAAATAGCATTGGATAGTTATTAATTCATCCCTTGTTCCAAAGTAGAAATGTGACATGTTTGCACCTGTTACCTACTCTAATAGGCTTGTGATATTTTGGTCATGTCTTTAATAAAGAGCTGCATATGAAGATGGTTCCAGAATTTGTTATTTACTGTTGGTAGAGCTAAAACAAGATCTTTGTCATGGCTGAATCACAGGTAATCTCAGCCATTAAAGACTTGACCAACAAGACTGAACTGCCCTGGCAAAGCAGTTCAAATCACTAGTTTTTAGTGTTCAATGACAGTGAGCCCTTCCAGGAAAACCAAAAGCTATAAAGTGGGGAGAGAGGTGCTGAGGAGATAGGCTTAGAAACAAGATAGAAACGAGCTAGAACCAGGCACCAAGCATCTTCTTAAACAATTACTGCCTTTCCCCCCTTCCCAGGACTTCTAACCCCTTATTTTTTACCCTTTTTCATAGCTATTCAGAAATGAATGACAATAAGTTTTCAGTGTCATGCAATTTTTTTTTTCTACTGTAGGATTTAGGAAACCAGAAGTTCAAAGTTAATTTTTTTGTTTCCATGCTATTCTTAGGCAAGTGGCAGAATAGTATTTCCAGCCAATGGATATTTTATTCCTTTAAAAGAAATAAGTAAATAGATTGTCCAGAGGAGTACTGTTGACTCTATTTTAATTTCTGACTGTGTATGGTCAACATTAACAGGACCTAGGTTTGGGCCCATGTGGAAGAAATTTGTGCTATCAACAACTCTTGAAATACTGTAACTGTTGAATTACAGGTAATAAACCAATCATAGGTACATAAGTTGTTCTTGCTCAGGTGGTAGATTCAAATTCCTGATTTATGAGTTAATATTTTATCCTTCCATTGTATAGAAGGAAATGGTAGCTGTTTGACCAGTAAAAAAAAAAAAAAAAAAGAACTTAAAATGTATTTCTGTTTTAGTGTCAATTGAGCAAAATTAAGCAATCCAATTTGTTTAAAATTATGCCCTGTGAATAGCCCTGTTGATGAGGCAACACCAGTAGGCCATGAAGATGACTCTCAGTCACTGAAGAACGATGGGGCTCAGGAGAGTGAGACAGAATCTTTCATCCTGCCCCTGAGTGAGGCACAAACTTCTGACCTCAGCTAAAGAGTATTTTGTTCCCAGATGTGAAGTGACGGAGTGGGAAGTGATGCTGCAAAGCTATTTTAGAGCTCTGTTCAGCGGCTTCTGATTCTAGCTATGATGGATTAGTTCTTACCAGACTCATCTTTCTGAGCCAAAAAGCTGGATAAAAAAAAAAAGCAAGATAAACGAACAAACAGAAATATCGGTGGCATCACTGGAGAACAACTGAGACAGCCAGGACTTGAAGGGCTGAGAACCCAGAGAAAGAAAATAGTTGAGATGAATCCTTCATCCATTGCTGCTTTCACACCTCAGAATATGGCATGCAGGTTGAAAAGAAAGCAGCACCTTTGAGTTCTTGCAGCTTCTCTGGGAAAGGGATACAAAAAAATTGGACCTTAGAGTTATAAGACAACTAGGACTAGAAAGGTCTTTGTGCTGAGAAGAGAATCTGCAGAGATGTGAATCCAGCATTGTGTGTGCAGTTTCCCCTTGAGTTATTTGATTATTTGTAAGCTGAATGTTCACAGGATGAGACACGTAGAAATCTAGCCGAATGCAGTTGCTAAGACACTAAAAAGCTAAGCTGCAGATATTCTGGCAATCTGACGGCACTGAGGAGTAACTGGAATTCAGGCTTGCCAGGGAGAGCCCCTCATAAATAACTTCGGCTTTTATTTGAGGCTCATGAAGGGCCATCATCTAGGAAAAAGGCAGAAAAGTGGAAGAAGAAAAAGTATCCCCCAACTCATTTTATGAGGGCAGCATAACCTTGAAATCAAGACCTAGCAAGGTTATTATAAGAAGGGAAATTTAAAGCCAATTTCTTATATAAATATAGATTCAAGAATCTTACATAAAATATTAGCAAATCAAGCATATCATGACCAAGTTAAGTTTATTCTGGGAATGTGTGGTTGATTTAATATTAAACAGCAATCATCATAAGATATGACAGTAGAAGGATATGAGAAACCACATGATCATCTCAATAAATACTGAAAAAGCATTTGATAAAATTCAACACCCATTCATACTGAAATCTCTTAGGAGCTAGATATAGAAAGAAATTTTCTTAAGCTATTAATGGATATCTCTTAAAAACTTACAGCTAACCACTTAATTTTTGTTGTTGTTTAGTTGCTAAGTCGTGTCTGACTCTTTTGCCACCCCATGGACTGTAGTCCACCAGACTTCTTTGTCCATGGGATTTTCCAGGCAAGAATACTGGAGTGGGTTGCCATTTTCTTCTCCAGGGAATCTGCCTGACCCAGGAGTCGAACCCACGTCTCCTGCATTGCAGGTGGATTCTTTTACTGCTGAGCCACCAGGGAATCCCAATGACTTAATGGGGAGATAGAGAGAGGGCAATGGCACCCCACTCCAGTACTCTTGCCTGGAAAATCCCATGGGCGGAGGAGCCTAGTAGGCTTCAGTCCATGGGGTCGCTAAGAGTCAGACACGACTGAGCGACTTCACTTTGACTTTTCACTTTCATGCATTGGAGAAGGAGATGGCAACCCGCTCCAGTGTTCTTGCCTGGAGAGTCCCGGGGACGGGGGAACCTGGTGGTCTGCCGTCTGTGGGGTTGCACAGAGTCGGACACGACTGAAGTGACTTAGCAGTAGCAGTAGCAGTAAATTCCTTCTCTCCCAAAGTTAGGAGTAAGACAGAGATGTTCAATATCCTTATCTCTATTCAGTATTGTACAGGACTGCTTAGCCAGTGCAATAGAACAAAAAAACAAAAGTCATAATAATTAGAAATTTTTGAAATGTCATTCTTTGGAGATATATGATGTTATCATGTACATAAAACACCCAAAAGAAATATCCAAAATAAACTTATTATGTAAATTGGCATGGTTGCTGAATGGCAACCCATTCCAGTATTCTTGCCTGGAGAACCCCACAGACGGAGGAGCCTGGTAGGCTACAGTCCACGGGGTCGCAAAGAGTCAGACACGACTGAGCAACTTCACTCATGAAAAGACTATTGTTTTTCTATATAATAACAATAAGCATGCAGATATATTTATTTCAAAATGATATTCTTTACAATGGCATAAGACATTAAATAGTAGGAGTAAATCAATCAAATATTGAAAACCTATAATCAGAAAACTACAAAATATTATTTAGGTAAATGAGAGAATGCCAAAATAAAAGATATGCCATTTCGATGGATTTGAAATAAGCAATGCAAGGATGTCTATTCTCTTTAAATTGATTTGTACAGTTAATGCAATCCCAACCAAAATTGCACCAGCATTTCTTTGATTGAAAATTGATAAACTAACTCTAAATATTTTCTGTCCAATCAAATGATCTAGATATTTAAAGCAATCTTGAAGAAGATCAAAGTTGGAGGGTTTATGTCAATAGATACCAGTACTTATCAACCAACCATACTTAAAGCATTATGATTCTGGCACAGAGATAGACAAATAGATCATTGAGCAAGACAGCAAGTCCAGAAATACCTACGCATGTACAGTCATTTGACTTTCAATGAAAATGCATTTTTAAGAAAAGCTTTTAAAAGATAAGTTGAGCTAGATTAATTAAACTGGATTATCCATGTGGTAAAAAATGAACCTTAACTCCTATCTTATATACAAAGTTAATTTCAGATGGATTTAATAGCTTACTTAAATGTGGAATGCTTAAATGTAATATTCTTAAATGTGAAAAGTAAACTAAGGTTAAGATTAGCATAGGACAAGATTACCATGACCATGAATTGAGCACAGCTTTCTATTATTTTAATTTTATTTTTAAAAATTTTATTATTTTTTAAAGATTCTTTAAATTCTGTTGTGCTTTACAATTTTAAAAAGTTTCACAGATGTACGTTCATATAATCCCTTAATAACTCTATTTTATTTTTTTATTTTTATTTTTTTCAAAGTGAAAACAATCAAATTTTATTCACCATTTTCTAATTAAGAAGAGCAAATGTCAGGGTTTTTTTTATACTTTTTTTTCTTTTTTTTTTACTCTACAATATTATATTGGTTTTGCCGTACATCAACATGAATCTGCCATGGGTGTACATGCTCTATTTTAAAATCTCCTAATGACACCACCCGTGTGGCAGAAAGTGAAGAGGAATGAAAAAGCCTCTTGATGAAAGTGAAAGAGGAGAGTGAAAAAGTTGGCTCAAAGCTCAACATTCAGAAAACTAAGATCATGGCATCTGGTCCCATCACTTCATGGGAAATAGATGGGGAAACAGTGGAAACAGTGTCAGACTTTATTTTGGGGGGCTCCAAAATTACTGCAGATGGTGATTGCAGCCATGAAATTAAAAGATGCTTACTCCGTGGAAGGAAAGTTATGATCAACCTAGACAGCACATTAAAAAGCAGAGACATTGCTTTGCCAACAAAGGTCCGTTTAGTCAAGGCTATGATTTTTCCAGTAGTCATATGGATGTGAGTTGGACTGTGGAGAAAGCTGAGTGCCGAAGAATTGATACTTTTGAACTGTGGTGTTGGAGAAGACTCTTGACAGTCCCTTGGAATGTAAGGAGATCCAACCAGTCCATTCTGAAAGAGATCAGCCCTGGGATTTCTTTGGAGGGAATGATGCTGAAGCTGAAGCTCCAGTACTTTGGCCACCTCATGCGAAGAGTTGACTCATTGGAAAAGACTCTGATGCTGGGAGGGACTGGGGGCAGGAGGAAAAGGGGATGACAGAGGATGAGATGGCTGGATGGCATCACTGACTCTATGGACGTGAGTCTGAGTGAACTCCGGGAGTTGGTGATGGACAGGGAGGCCTGGCGTGCTGGGATTCATGGGGTCACAAGGAGTCAAACACTACTGAGCGACTGAACTGAACTGAAACCCTATATTTCCTCTCCCCCTTTTCTTCTCCCCACTGGTAACCACTGGCTTATTCTCTATATCTGTTAGTCTGCTTCTTTTTTGTTTTATTCACTAGTTTCTTGTATTTTTTAGATTCCACATATAAGTTTGTCTTTCTCTTCCTGACTTATTTCACTTAGCATACTGAGCAAAGCTTTCTAAAAAGGACACAAAAGCACTAACTATAAAGAAAAAGCTTGATAAATTGGGTTTTGTTAAAAATTAAGACATTTTATTCATTAAAATATACCATGAAGAGAGTTAAAACTCAAGTCATAGAGGAAGAAAGATATTTGATATGGATGTAAAGAACTTGTATTAATAAATAATAATAAAATAAAGAAATAAGGCAACCCAAATAAATGGGTAAATGACCTCAGTAGGCAATTAGAGGAATATAAGCGAGTCATTCCTATGAAAGAACACTGAAAAGAGAAATGCAAGGTATATACACAATAACATAATACTATTCACCTGCCAAAATGACTAAAATGAGAAAAAAGAATATATAACACCAGTTATTGTTAAGGATGTAGAACAATTAATACTCTCCCACCCTGCTGGGGAAATGTAAATTGGTGCAACTACTATAGAACACTATTTGAAATATCTACTAAAGCTAAATATATACCTCATGTCATAGACATATACGACCAACAGAAATGCATATAGATATATACTCATCAGTAGGGCTTCCCAGCTGGCACTAGTGGTAAAGAACACGTCTGTCGATGCCAGAGTTATGGGAAACATGGGTTTGACCCCTGGGTCAGGAAGATCCTCTGAAGGAGGCCATGGCCACCCAATTCAGTATTGGTGCCTGGAGAATTCCATGGACAGAGGAGCCTGATGGGCTACAGTTCACTGGGTCACGAAAAGTAGGACACGACTGAAGCCACTTAGCACGTGCCCATGCGTTCATCAGAAACATGTACAGAACATTTATATTAGGTTTATATGTAAGAGTCCCTAATTGCAACTAACCCAAATGTCTATCAAATCCACAGTAAATTGTGATGTATTCTGTGATAGAATATTTTATAGCACCAAAGAAATATCAAACTATGGCAATAAGTAAAAATTTGGATGACTCTTACAGTTAAAATATTGAACAGAAAAGCCAGACTCAAAAGAGTATATATTATAGGATGATATATGATTCAATTTTTATGTAAAGTTTAATAACAGGCAAAAATAATCTTTAGTGATAGAAATCAGAATATCAGTTACTTTTGGAGGAATAATGATTGAGGATGATTGATAGAGATGGAGGATGCTTCCAGGATGCTGATGATGCTCTCAGTCCTGATCTAGGTAATCAAAATGTGTTGAGCTATGTGGTTACTGTTTATATATATAGAACTGTTTAGTGTATATATATTTCAACATAAAGGTTTACCAAAAAGAAAAGCCCCATAAGCTTCTTCAGTTGTAAATTAAAACCGTTTCAAAACATTAAATTTTTGAGCTTATTTTGAAAGAACATTTTCTAGTGATAAGTTTACAGGGTTAGCCAGTTGAAAGATTATACCTATTGTGTACCAGTTGTCAGATTATACAAGTTGTAAGATTATAGCTATTACTTCGAAAACAAGCTGTAATTCTTGATGTCATCTTTCATAGACCTTCAATTTAAAAAGGTCAAGCTAGTGATTTTATTTCTATTTATAATATGAATCATCAGCAATATTTCTACAGGCTGCTCTAAACATAACGTTAGATTTGTCATTAGTTTTGATTCTCAGCAAACTTCATGGTGATTCTGACTGATAGTTGTAGCTTAAAAAATTCTCTGTTTTGGTAAGGAAGTGGTTTTGGCTTAGATTTTAGGAGCTGAGTGAATTTATCTTGGCCCTGAGGCATCAAAAGCAGTTTCGTTGAGTTTGGCTATGTACATGTATGTTTGGCCTGCCACTATTCATTTTGGGTAATTGGGAAACAAAATCATACTTAATTTTCATTTTTCTTTTTAGATGGCTATTTTAATGACTGTAACCTTGGATTGAATCTTTGAAATAACATGATTAAAGGTTTGTAGGAAAAATATTAAATTCTTATAACCATGCCCATCATTACTAGCTAGTATGTTAATGTGCAATTCACAGGACTAAAGATAGCAAGTCTTTAAATAAAAAATCATGTAGTTTGAGTGAGAAAGGGAGTTGAAAGTCATTGTCCTGTGAAAGAAGACTTGGGAAAGGGGGGGAGGATTATAGAAGGTACTGTCTTTTTTCTCTTGGGGGCAGGGAATGGTTAGCCTTATGGTTTAAATAAATCTGTTAAACTATGGCATGTTTTATCTGATAAAAATAAAAATAATAAAGTCAATGGTGGAGTAAATATTCTTGTGAGGACAGTGCAATACAATCTCTTTGCTCATTGCTTGAGAGTATTTAATCTCTAAAAATGGATGACAAATCTTGAGTAAAATAATAGCTACTTTTCAGTAGTGCAAATATATATATATTTAAAATATAAAACTATTTCCAAGGTAGAAAGTACCATAGTAAAACAGTGATGTAACAAGTTATGCTAAATTAAGTAGGTATGTATATACACACACACACAAACACAAAGACACATGTAGGGTCCTTATTTTTTCTTATGTATTGTTTCAAATTTTAATGTTATGGATTTCCTGTCTGTAAAGATCTTGTTCAATATGGACCAATCTCCAACCCCAGAGTCTGCAGTAGTTCAAAGCTTCCCTGTGAATTAGCCCTTTACATCCTTCACAATACTTTATTTGTGTTTAAAGTTTATTCCCTTTTCTGTTTCCTTCCAAAAAGCCAATCATACCCCCAGATTTCTGAGCTTTGAAACCTCCTTGAAAAAAGGAGAAGTCATAATAAGTGATATCATCAGTCTCTACTTCTTTCCTGGTCTTCTGCCCTCTCACTGGCCCCATTTCTGCTCAGCTGCTTCCCAAAGGCCAGGTGCCTTCTGTTCCTCATGGTGTGGGAGTCACTTTAAAAGTGTCAGGCAGCCTCTGGAGACAACTGCTTCCCTTGAAGGGTGGTGGGGTTGTGTGGTCCTTGCCAGCTTGGCTTGCGTTCTTAGCTTTCTTAAAGTTCTTGTACAGAAATGTTCTCTGTCTCTCTCTATACGTGTATGTATATATATACATGTATATGTATATATTATTTATTTAAACCTCCAAGGTATAAGATTAAGTATTTCCATACTCTATTACTGACACTTGATATCAACTTCATTTTTTTTAACCAATCTAGAAGGAAAAAATTTTGTGTCTTATTGGCTTAATGTAGGCTTTTTGATACCTAGTAAGGCTGAGCATATTCTAAAATTTACTTACTCTTTATTTATATTTCTTCTTCTGTGAATTGCTTCTTTACAACTTGTGGTTATATTTCTATTGTTTTTTTCTTTTTATTATATAAATATAGAAAAGGGAACTTTATTGATTTTTGCCTATTGTATGTATTGCATATTTCTGTATTTTTCTTTTCTACCATTTAACTTTTGTTATAGAGCATTTTTTCTTGAATAGAAGTTTTCAGCTTCTAAGTAGTTTGGTTATGGTAGTCTTTCCTTCTGTGTTTCTTGGCTATCTTTCAATTTTCTTGCTAACCCCAAGGTGAAGATAAAAATTGTACTATATTTAGTGTCACTAACCATGGAATATATTTATTTATTCATATTTCTGTTATAACATAAAATACATTTTTTTCCAGACTCAGTGATTTTTATTGAATAGTCAGCCCCTCCTCCTTATTTGAAATGTCCTCTATATCCTCTACACCACCCTTAATGGCAGAAAGTGAAGAGGAACTGAAGAGCCTTTTGATTAAAGTGAAAGAGGAGAGTGAAAAAGCTGGCTTAAAACTAAACCATTCAAAAAACTAAGATCATGGCATCCAGTTGCACCATTTTATGGCAAATAGATGGGGAAACAATGGAAACAGTGACAGACTTTATTTTCTTGGGCTCAAAAATCACTGCAGATGGTGACTGCAGCCATGAAATTAAAAGACACTTGCTCCTTGGAGGAAAAGCTATGACCAACCTAGACAGCATATTAAAAAGCAGAGACATTACTTTGCCAACAAAGGTCCATCTAGTCAAAGCTATGGTTTTTCCAGTATTTATGTATGGATGTGAGAGTTGGACCATAAAGAAAGCTGAGTGCCAAAGAATTGATGCTTTTGAACTGTGGTGTTGGAGAAGACTCTTGAGAGTCCCCTGTACTGTGAGGAGATCAAATCAGTCAATCCTAAAGGAAATCAGGCCTGAATATTCATTGGGAGAACTGATGTTGAAGCTGAAGCTCCAATATTTTGGCCACCTGATGTGAAGAACTGACTCATTTGAAAAGACCCTGATGCTGGGAAAGATTGGAGGCAGGAGGAGAGGGGAACAACAGAGGATGAGATTGTTGGATGGCATCACTAACTGAATAGACATGAGTTTGAGCAGGCTCCAGGATTTGGTGATGAACAGGGAAGCCTGTCATGCTGCAGTCCATGGGTTTGCAGAGAGCTGGACATGACTGAGTGACTGAACTGAACTGTATCGTGTATTAAATTACTACATGTGTGCATGGGTGTGTTTACATATATACATCTATTTCTATACTTTGTCTATAGTACCGTTTAATTTCTCAAGATTTCACTGGAACTAGAGGAGAAATGGAAATCACCCAGAGATCCTGAACAGATGAGAGACAGTAGTTAGGAGAGGCAAGATGTTTCAATGTAAATATTTTAATTATTTTTTAAGTCAAACTGTGTGAATGTGTTAAAAATTCAAAAAATTAAAGATATAATTTCCATAGTCAATTAGAATTTCAGTGTTTCTTTGGTTGTTTTTTTTCTGTCTCCTCAATATTTATTTTTTAAAAATTTTATTGATTACTTCAGAATTATTTCTTTAAAAATGCTGAGTGTGCATGTTTGTGTCCGCATGTACTGCAACGTTGCATTGAAAAGTGGAGAGTTAAGCACAAACACCAATTTTCAAAAGTCATTGTTTAGGTTTCTGATGCTCATCCATTAGTAACTTTATAATTTTGAAGGACTGGAACATTAGGATGATTTACTTGGCACAGTTAAGAAAAAGTGTTGCTGGAAGTAGTCACAGTGGCTTTGGCTTTCCATATATGCTCTTTCATTTGCATATTGCCTCAAGGGAAATAGTATTTGACTACACAGAGTCTGACCCAGACGACATGGGCCATCTGGAAGAGGAGTTTCATGAGTTAGTCACTCAGTGACTGAAATGAGAAAAAAAGCTGAAAGCCAGGGATAGACTGAATTTGAGTCTCTTACATGGAAATAACCCAGACTGAAGAATCTGCACAAATATGCAGTGAATTCTGCTATTAAAGAAATCATGTGTTTTTTAGTATCAGAATCACCTCTGGTTCTGCATGTAGTTTATAATTTATACTTTATAATATTTTGTATTTAATAATATTTTTATTTGGGAACAGAATATTATATAATTATGCTCCAAGTTGATACTACTTGTCTACGTGCTGCCTATCATATAGTAAATATCAGTTTTAGAAAGTCAAATGATCTGAATTGTGGCTCTTCATAGAAAATATTATTTATCAAACTAGAACTTACTTTTACACTCTAATAAAATTAAAGTGGAAAATGTGATTTGAAGAAGAGTATGCTAATTATTACTAAATGTGATAATTTATTTTATATTTTCTTGATTTCAGTGATGTTTATTGAACATCCTCTCTATACCTACTAGTATGGTAGTGTGACTATTGAATTTCTTTTAGACATATTTGTCCAAATATGAGTCTGCAAGTTGTTGGCTGCGATCTATAAAAATCATTTCTATTTCACTTAGCAAATATATAGCTATTCTGTTGATAATGGACATTACAAACAATTAAAATTCTATTTTATAGGGTGAAAGTAAGTCTAAGACTATTTTAATTTTATAGACACCTCTATTTATGCAGTACCAGTATACTGACACAACTGTTAATACCAAATATTTGATATTGTTACTAGTTCAGTTCAGTTCAGTTCAGTCACTCAGTCGTGTCTGACTCTTTGCGACCCCATGAACCACAGCACGCCAGGCTTCCCTATCCATCACCAACTGCTGGAGTCTACCCAAACTCAAGTCCATTGAGTCAGTGATGCCATCCAACCATCTCATCCTCTGTTGTCCCCTTCTTCTGCCCTCAATCTTTCCCAGCATCAGGGTCTTTTCCAGTGAGTCAGCTCTTCGCATGAGGTGGCCAAAGTATTGGAGTTTCAGCTTCAACATCAGTCCTTCCAATGAACACTCAGGACTGATCTCCTTTAGGATGAACTGGTTGGATCTCCTTGCAGTCCAAGGGATTCTCAAAAGTCCTCTCCAACACCACAGTTCAAAAGCATCAATTCTTTGGCGCTCAGCTTTCTTTATAGTCCAGCTCTCACATCCATACATGACTACTGGAAAAACTATAGCCTTGACTAGACAGACCTTTGTTGGCAAAGAAAGGTCTCTGCTTTTTAATATGCTGTCTAGGTTGGTCATAACTTTCCTTCCAAGGAGCAAGTATCTTTTAATTTCATGGCTGCAACCACCATCTGCAGTGATTTTGGAGCCCCCTAAAATAAAGTCTGACACTGTTTCCACTGTTTCCCCATCTATTTGCCATGAAGTGATGGGGCCAGATGCCATGATCTTAGTTTTCTGAATGCTGAGCTTTAAGCCAACTTTTTCACTCTCCTCTTTCACTTTCATCAAGAGGCTCTTTAGTTCTTTACTTTCTGCCATAAGGGTGGTGCCATCTGTATATCTGAGGTTATTGATATTTCTCCCAGCAATCTTGATTCCAGCTTGTGCTTCATCCAGCCCAGCGTTTCTCATGATGTACTCTGCAGAAGTTAAATAAGCAGGGTGACAATACACAGCCTTGATATACTCCTTTCCTGATTTGGAACCAGTCTGTTGTTCCATGTCCAGTTCTAATTGTTGCTTCTTGACCTGCACACAGATTTCTCAAGAGGTAGGTCAGGTGGTCTGCTATGCCCTTCACTTTCAGAATTTTCCACAGTTTGTGGTGATCCATACAGTCAAAGGCTTTGGCATAGTAAATAAAGCAGAAGTAGATGTTTTTTCTGGAACTCTCTTGCTTTTTTGATGATCCAGCAGATGTTGACAATTTGATCTCTGATTCCTCTGCCTTTTCTAAAACCAGGTTGAACATCTGAAAGTTTGTGTTTCACTTACTGCTGAAGCCTGGCTTGGAGAATTTTGAGTGTTACTTTACTAGCTGTGAGATAAGAGCAATTGTGTGGTAGTTTGAGCATTCTTTGGCACTGCCTTTCTTTAGGATTGGAATGAAAACTGACCTTTTCCAGTCCTGTGGCCACTGCTGAGTTTTCCAAGTTTGCTGACATATTGAGTGCAGCACTTTCACAGCATCTTTTAGGATCTGAAATAGCTCAACTGGAATTTCATCACCTCCACTAGCTTTGTTTGTAGTAATGCTTCCTAAAGCCCACTTGAGTTCACATTCCAGGATTTCTGGCTCTAGGTGACTGATCACACCATCATAATTAACTGGGCCGTGAAGATCTTTTTTGTACAGTTCTTCTGTGTATTCTTGCCACCTCTTCTTAATATCTTCTGCTTCTGTCAGGTCCATACCATTTCTGTCCGTTATTGAGCCCGTCTTAGCATGAAATGCTCCCTTGTTATCTCTAATTTTCTTGAAGAGATCTCTAGTCTTTCCCATTCTATTGTTTTCCTCTATTTCTTTGCACTGATTGCTGTTGCATTTCAGGTTTTTTAAAAATTTGCCTATTTCCTTATACTGAACACTACTTATTAGAACCATGAGTGACTTCCTATTCTACTTCTTGCCCTAAGCGGGCCTGATCCTCTGGGGAGATTGGAAGAGCAGAGCACTTTCCAGAGTGCACTGTAAGAGTGTGCTGCTTCTGCATTTTTTCCAGACTCAAGTAGTGATGCTGAGGAGAGGACCAGATGGAGTAATATTCAGCTACAAAATTTGTTACTCAACTGACTGGTCAATAGTGATGGGAGAACCTCTATATCCATAGAATCCAGATACCCTCTTGAATTGTGCAGGCTCATGGTACCCCTTTGATATATAACTAGAATTATTTGTCAGTACCTCTTGATCTATGTTACAGAGCCCTCCTAAACTCTTCCTATCTTTTCTCCAGAGTAGAGATAACTAGGCTACTTGAGATTCTGCCTCTAATTACCATTTGCTTTATTTGCATGTGGGTCATTTCCTTTTATTAGCATTGATGGAAGTACCATGGCCAGGAACTCTGGGAGGAGAGCATACATAATTCCATCTCTGTTTTGAATCTTCTATTTAGTCAAACTCCAACTTTGGTTCACTCTACTTTTTGAAAATGTAGCTGGGTACAGTTTCCTCATTGTTATTTTGTCTGTTTCTCCATAATTCTAAGTGAACTCCCTACCCACATTCCTCTGAAACCACTGTCTTCCCCCACTCTCTCTATGCTGCACTCTGACATCTCCCCTTCTTCCAGGGCTGTGTTCTGACCCCCTGAATGATGCTACCACCCAGCACCACCTCTTTAGCCCCAGATCTCTCAAAACTATCAATCACCATTGTCTTCAGAGTGCTCTCCTCTCCTTTCTTTGTTCTCTGCTTACCTATATCTTCCTAACACATGAATTTTCTTGAAATACTTCTATTATCATATCACTTTCCAAGGACATAAATTGTTGTTACTCATCAAATGAAAACCAAATGCTTGTGCATCAAGCCTTGAGTAACCACTCTGTTTAATGTTCCACAACCTCTCCCCATTCATCTATATCTTTAAAGTGCAGTCGCGCAGTCTTGTCCAACTCTTTGTGACCCCATGGACTGTAGCCTACCAGGATCCTCTGTTCCTGGGATTTTCCAGGCAAGAGTGCTGAAGTGGGTTGCCATTTTAAACCACCCTCTTATTTTTTAATTGAGATAAATCCCACATCTGTTCAAGTTTTAGCCTGCTCATATCTCTCGCATGAAATCTTCTTGAATAATTAAGTCTTTATTCCATTGCCTTTCCCATTTCAAATCTAAATGCATTGAGTCTGTAGCACATAGTTTAAAACCCTTTTAACTTTGTATGCTTATTTTATGTTGCATCTGTTAGGAAGTGCATTTGGCAACTTGTCAGAGACTGAATATGTTTGACTATGAGAGGTATTTCTTTCTTTCTTTCTTATGTAATGAAGACATCAGGAGGCAGGTTCATAGTTACCACTCTGGCTCCTTGTGGCTCCCCACTCTGCTGTCCCTCAGCTTTCGTCCTTAACCTCATGATATAAATGCTCAGTAGCTCCAGCAAAAAGAAGGAAGGACATAAATGGTCAGTCTCTTTTAAAAAGTTTTCTGGAACACTGCCCAGTGAAAGGCTGCCATTTTTTGTGAGGGAACCTGGGAAATGTAATCTCAGAGACATTTGAATTACTCCCCTCCCTCTCATCTAAGAATTCTGTTAGGAGGGAGGAAAGAGGATGGTTGCTTTGGGGGCACCTCTCTGTCTCTGTGTTACATGCATAATATGAGGCTTCTGCATCCACCTCCCTCCAGATACACAGCCGATGTCTGCTTTCCTTTCCTGAGCAGTGGTAAAATAAGTCAACTACGCATGCTCCGCAAATCAGGATGCAGTCCTCAGGTCAGGAAGAGTATTTCCTTTTCACTTTGTCTCAAACTCTTTCCCCAGAAATATGTACAAAAAGAGATAAAACTGTTTTTTAAAGATATAGTAGATAAAATAAAATAATAAAGGTGAGACTTGTTCATTTAGGAACACTATGTTTTGTTCTGTTGATAAAACACAGTTATATAGGTGTATCTGGATTTTGATGCTAAACTACTGGGTTGTTACATTCAACAAATATCTAATAAATACTCCTCAGTATGGCATACAATTCCAGGTCTATGTAACACAAAGTTTTTTTTTTTTTTTTGGACATATGTCTTAAATTTTCAATCTTTTGAGGCAGTAAAGTGGTTTATTAACCCAAGTAGGCTGTCTGTATTCTTATCAGAATTTAAATAAAGACTATGCATGATAAATATTTGCTATATTTCTGTTGATGTTGAGGGTGGCCATTAGGAGCGTGTCTGCTTCCACTGAAGGGTGTTTTCCTACTTTTGTCAGACACAAAGCAAGCCTCCTTTTGTCTCCTGATCACAGCTCCAATTTTCCCAGCTGGATGAATTCACCAAGTTGAGAATCTGAGAGGCCTTAACATTAGCAGAATCTACAAAGCGCCAGAGGGGCACAAAACCTACATAGAAAACGTTCGCTCTTCAGGCTTGGCGCTGTGGTTGCTACAGCTACCAAGCTGCTGATTTCTCTGCTTTGTGTTCATGTGGGAAGAGAAGCTCTCAAGGTGACAGGGGCTTCATTATATAACTGACATTGCAATTCGTTTGCTTTAATGTTTGCATTTTAATCTACCGTGCCTAGTCTTGAGGAGGACGTTTTTTTTGGGAATACTCAGGAGGGGGATGGGTAGACTGAATTTTATACAATCAGGAGGGCAAATCATGGAGTATAATTACATTTTTTTCTCTGAACTTTATAACCATTCATACATTGGCTTGAATTGATGTGGGGGGTGTTTTGCTGCATGTGCCACAAAGAGAACACAAGAACCATTGATTCATATATATATAAATACTATAAGCCAATATTAAAATAGCAATTAAGATGAAATCACATCAGTCTGTCCTTCGTGAAGTTTAAGAAGTTATCCATGCATAAATAACTGACAAATCATTCTGAAGACTTAACATTCTATACTTTAATGATCTTTAAGCACTGTCTCCGAAATATTAATTGCAGATGAATAGATTGTGCTTGAAACCAAATCATGTACAAAATGTAATTGACATATGACCTTCTCTAGGGGAGGTTGCATAGTGACAGATATGTAAAAATGTGTTGACAGTGGGTTCACAATTTATATATTTCCATTTCTTTTAATGAGTTTCCTTGGTGGCTCAGTGGTAAACAATCCGTCTGCCAGTGCAGGAGATGAGGGTTCAATCCCTGGGTCAAGAAGATTCCCTGGAGAAAGAAATGGCAATCCACTCTAGTATTCTTGCCTGGGAAATTCCATGGACAGAGGAGCCTTGTGGGATAAAAAGTTCATGGGGTCACAAAAGAGTTGAACATAGTCTCTGAACAACAACAACTTCTTTTCATAAATATATGTTATCAATGATAAAAAAGTCGTTAAATTTCCTCCACATTCTTTTCCCCAGTTTTATTTTTGAAGAAATTTTGTGAATTTTATAATTTCTCTTTAATAGAATGGCATTATCAATAGAAAAACACTACTTTCCCCCTTTGTTTTAGGTTAAGGAGAAGCTAAAGCACTATTTCTGAAATTTAATTTTTCTTTTTTGAAAGAAAGCATGCTTAACCACTATTTGCAGTTCTTTAACAGCTTCTATGAAGCCTTCTGAGTGAGAAGGGAACAAGTTTTGGAGCATCTATTATGTTTTCTCTTACTTTGTGTACATTGTCTTGTTTAATATAGTACCATTAAATATTATTAATTTATTTTACAGATGAAGGTAGAAAGAAGATTTTCATATCCATAATCATTAAGTCTGCAGGTCAAGAAGCAAGAGTTAGAACTGGACATAGGACTTCAGACTGCTTCCAAATAGGGAAAGGAGTACGTCAAGGCTGTATATTGTCACCCTGCTTATTTAACTTCTATGCAGAGTACATCACGAGAATTGCTGGACTGGGTGAAGCACAAGCTGGAATCAGGATTGCTGGGAGAAATATCAATAACCTCAGATATGCAGATGACACCACCCTTATGGCAGAAAGTGAAGAAGAACTAAAAAGCCTCGATGAAAGTGAAAGAGGAGAGTGAAAAAGTTGGCTTAAAACTCAACATTCAGAAAACGAAGATCATGGCATCTGGTCCCATCACTTCATGGCAAATAGATGGGGAAACAGTGGAGACAGTGACAGGGGCTCCCAAATCACTGCAGATGGTGACTGCAGCCATGAAATTAAAAGACATTTGCTCCTTGGAAGAAAAGCTACGACCAACCTAGCAGCATACTAAAAAGCAGAGACATAACTTTGCCAACAAAGGTCCATCTAGTCAAAGCTATGGCTTTTCTCGTAGTCATGTATGGATGTGAGAGTTGGACTAAAGAAAGCTGAGCACCAAAGAATTGATGCTTTTGAACTGTGGCATTAGAGAAGACTCTTGAGAATCCCTTGGACAGCAAGGAGATCCAACTAGTCCATCCTAAAGGAAATCAGTCCTGAATATTCATTGGAAAGACTAATGTGGAAGCTGAAACTCCAATACTATGGCCACCTTATGTGAACAGCTGACTCATCTGAAAAGACCATGATGCTGGGAAAGATTGAAGGCAGGAGGAGAAGGGGATGACAAAGGATGAGATGGTTGGATAGCATCACTGAATCAATGGACATGAGTTAGAGTAAACTCTAGGAGTTGGTGATGGACAGGGAAGCCTGGTGTGCTGCGGTCCATGGGGTTGCAAAGAGTCGGGCACAACTGAGCGACTGAACTGAACTGAATCATTAAGTCAATAAATAAGAGAGACACAGTTGTCTTTCTAACAGAGACTTGAGTCTTTCTTATCCCCAAACCCATGTTCTTTTCATCAACTTGAGAAGACAGACCATTCCAAGATGACTTGAAATGTGGAGAGGTAGTATGGTATAATTCGTCTCTATTTTAATTTTTAGCAATCATTAAATTACCTATAAGAAGTTTAACATAAACATTATTAAATATGAATCTGTATTGTCCTGGATGCTATTTTTTTATCCCTAGCAACCATTGCCCCTGTCTTTCCCCAAAGATCTTCAGTTTTCTTTAGGGGATTCTTGTGGGTCCAGGGAAACTAAATTTAACTTGGATTTTAAGGGTGTATCATGTGACACAGCCAAAGCTGGTCAAAGCTTTCTTTTTCTTTGGCCATACTAATTAGTTTAACAATTGAGCATGGAACCGTAGCTCATCTAATCAGTATGAATCTCAAGACTTACTTTGGAATGCTGGAGTGAAGGTGCTTCTGCTCATTACAATAGTATCGATTTTTATTTCCCAGCTCCCTTGGCTTTACACTAGGACATATGACTTACTTTGGCCAATGACATATAGGAGAAACTCATGTGTGCTGTGTCTGAGTAGGACTGTTAATAACCCTTGTGTATTTCCACTATATTCTCCCCCCTGCCACTGTCATAACACTGGCAATATCCCAGATAGGTTTTCCTTCTTCAGCCTGGGTCCTGGAATGAAGTCTCTGTGACACAGGGACACAGTTGATCTACCATGAAAATGTATAGTGAACTGAAAATAATTTTTTGTTGATGTAAGCCATTGACATGTGTAAGTTGTTTTATTCGGTGGCATAACTTAGCATAAATGGTAAGGTGTGGTAGTGCTGCTGGAGTTGCTGCAGCCACTGTTGCTGCATGAAGTCAGTCTAACGGCAAAGCTGACGAAAGAAGGAAGCAGAATCTGGACAATTATAAAGACAGGTGGAGCTCTGATGATGATGTCATAAACCTTTGACTCATGGCTGCAATCATCTCTGTACCTGAACATTGTATTTAAGTGAATCAGTCTATTTGCTTAAGACAATTTTAGTTGGATTTTCTGTTACTTGCAACCAAAGCAAATTAATTGCTTTATGTATCATGCTATAAATGTCACTTCATTTTCCCTCAAACAGACATCCAAAATAGCCTTGAAATAAACTCAAGCAACATAAGTTATAAGGTCCTGAAAGTGACTAGCTGGATCAGTATTAACAAAGGAAGCCACTCAATAGGCAAATTTAATAGACAAGTAAGTAGATGCCAAATGAGAACTATGTAAGATTGCTTTACTAGTAATGAGTCAGGTTAGTTTTTCAAGAATAATCATGAAGAGTTTACACTTTCCAAAATAATGCCTATTTAAAAATATATGAACATAGATTTCTGATGAGAAGTGTTGAGGGGAGGGCACAAGAGGTCATGAAGCGATGTTCTGAAAGGCCTTGGCCAAATTACCATGAAGAGGTTAAAATCACTGGATTCTTTTTATGATCAATCATTAGATTTTTTTTCTCCATTAAAAAAATAGAAAGTAAGAAAGCAAGTAGAATATCGAACAATTGCTAAGCTGTTGGGAGAGTTTCCCTTGGGAGAGTGACTATCTTGTTCTCAAATGTTGCTACTCCAGAGAAGAAGGAGCTTCCTGTTGAACTTCCTGAAGTAACAGCACGGAGTTAAAAGGGGGCCTTAACTGTAGCCAAGTTTTCTGTTCTGAGAGAAGTAATTACTAAGGTCAGAACACTTTCCCTCTATGAAAGTCATCACCTTGTGGGAAAAAATTTCTGTGTCTACTCCCCAAATGTGAGTGGACTTTTGACAGCAATAAATTGTACATGTAGAGTTCTGAAACCAAGAACTAAATAGTAGTTTTACTCTTTGTTAGGATACCATGATAGTAAAACAGCAGTAACAAAAAGTTGAAATATAGTCACTTTGAATAGTCTCATGTACTAAAATTAACTGCAATTAAGTTTTTACTTTGTTTTATTTCTTATTTAAAAAGTTTTGTTCCTACCTCTGTTGCCATTAGCCCCATTTGTCTCTGTCACCAGCAAGTAATCATATTATTAATTGTTGAATGTCTTCCCAGAATTTCTTCATGCACAACCAAGGAAATGCACAGATGTTTTGTTAATGTCTCTCTTTCTTCTGTAAAATATAGCACACTGTAGACTGTTCTTTATTTTCTGCTATTTTCGCCTAATGCTATCTCTTGGAGATCTTTCCTTCTCAGCAGTACGTCAAGAACTTCGTCATTTTCTCCTACATCTGCATAGTATTTCTCACAGCATGCATGACCAGTAATTTATTTAGTCAGCGCCCTATTGAGGCAAAGCTGGATTATTTCCAGTTTTTTACTATTAGTGCTTTTGATAACCTTCACATATTTTGCTTCATACATTTTCAGTGAATGAGCATAAAGCCAAGCCCTAAAAAAAAAGTCATCCTCAATTTTGGCAAGCTTCTGAACCTGAGGGTTCCCTTGGATTATTTTTACTACTTAAAGTTATGAACTTTTTTTTTTTCACTCTCCAACTCATTTAGCCAAGAAAAAGCAGCTTTTTGTTTATAAATAAATACAAGATACCTAGACACTTGAAAAGAAGGGACAATGTCTTATGTGTTTTCATAGGGCTATCCTAAGGCTTCTGTAGAAATGTTGCCTCTAATAACAATGATGGAAAAAAGGGCAATTTCTGTAAGAGCCATGTAAATAAGCACATCAGAGCCCTGGAAAATCTTGGCTTTTTCATCTTGACCTCCATATTTAATCTTGATGATTTGTTTTCTGGCTTGATTCTCGCGTACATTTCTTCTCTTCTATTCCTTTTTCCTCCAGCTGCATCTGCAAAATGTTTGCTCTGTTACCAGCACCCTTTTAATTCCATCCTATGTGCATTCTGTTGGTGATGTATCACTTTAAAATATCACACTTGTTATATAATACCTCCATCATTTTTGTTTTTGTTTTTGTTTTTTTTTGGTTGTTGCTGTGGTTTTCTTGAGGAATTCTTTGGGTAAAATTACTTTAATGGAATTTGATTTTTGATCATTTATCCCAGCACTCCCCTCTCCAAGCACTCAATGGGAAGTTTGAAACATGGGTAAGATTTTGCTTGGGGTTTTGTTTCCTTTTTTTCCTCCTTCATTACAAACTGCCCGAATATGAATTAAATAAATATTGTTAAATAGTATATTTTTATAGATCTGTGTCTTTACGAGAGACCAGTGTTTCCAACTCTGCCCACAGTCTAATCTCTGCATTTCCCTCTTTCTGACAACAGTGGCTTTCCTTGAGTCCCCTTCCGTGGCTTCAGTTGTTGGCATCATCACCAACTCCTCTCTTTGATTCCACCTTTCAGACCATACTCTTTATTTGTCAGGCAAATCCCTGGATCATTTTCAGAATCCTGCAGCCCATGCTTTCAGTGTTGCTTTGAAGAGAAAAGCACGAGTGGACACTGAGAGGTACATTCTACTTTTCCCACTGTTAAAAATATATCTCATTGCTTGATTCATTACCATGTTTGTCTTTTTCCCCCTTTGTGCCTGTATTTTTGCTCCCTGGTACATACGTCCGTGGGTCTCTGTTTAAGGAGTTTCTTCTGCTGCTGTTTTTATCTGCCTTTCAGAATTCTGGAAACAGAGTTCTCCAAAACATAAAAGACCTGTTAGTACAGTGGGAACAGTTGATTGGTTTAGTTTGTTTAATTATAGTTGAAGTTAAGTCAGCATTACTACAGTCCCCTTTAAAAAAAAAATTCATTAATATTTCACTTTATGGTTCTAAATAATTCTCTAGTCCCTTGCTAGATGTTTCTTTTATCCCCCTTTTTATTATTTTTAAAAATTGAAGTATAGTTGATTTACAACATTGTGTTAGTTTCAGGTATACAGCAAAATCATTCAGATGTGCGGGCTTCCCTGGTGGCTCAGCTGGGAGAGAATCTGCCTGCGGTGCAGGAGACCCAGGTTCAATCCCTGAGTTGGGAAGACCCCTGTTTTTTTTTTTCTCCTTTATTGTTATTTTAAAAAATTGAATTATAGTTGACTTATGATCTTGTGTTAGTGTGAGGTATATAGCAAAGGGATTGAGGTATATGGGCTTCCCTGGTGATTCAGATGGGAAAGAATCTGCCTGCAGTGCTGGAGATGCAGGTTTGACCCCTGAGTTGAGAAGATCCCTGTTTTATTTCTCCTTATTATTTTTAAAATTGAAGTATAGTTGACTTACAATCTTGTGTTAGGTTTAGGTGTTCAGCAAAGTGACCCAAGTGTGTGGGCTTCCCTGGTGGCTCAGCTGGGAGAGAATCTGCCTGCAGTGCAGGAGACCCAGGTTCGATCTCTGAGTTGGGAAGGTCCCTGTTTTGTTTTTTCTTTCTCTCCTTTTTAATAATTAAAAAAAATTGGACTATAGTCGACTTACAATCTTGTGTTAGATTTAGGTGTGCAGCAAAGTGATTCAGGTATATGGGCTTCCCTGGTGACTCAGATGGGATAGGATCTGCCTGCAGTGCCGGAGATGCAGGTTTGATCCCTGAGTTGGGAAGATCCCTGTTTCATTTCTCCTTTGTTATTATTTTTAAAAATTGAAGTATAGTTGACTTACAATCTTGTGTTAGGTTTAGGTATGCAGCAAAGTGATCCAAGCATGTGGACTTCCCTGGTAGCTCAGCTGGGAGAGAATCTGCCTGCAGTGCAGGAGACCCAGGTTCGATCCCTGAGTAGGGAAAGTCCCTGTTTTTTTTTTTCTCCCCTTCTCCTTTTAAAATTATTTTTAAAATTGAAGTATGGTTGACTTCAGTTCAGTTCAGTTCAGTTGCTCGGTCGTGTCTGGCTCTGAGACCCCGTGGACTGCAGCGCAACTTACAATGTTGTGTTAGTTTCAGGTCTACAGCAGAGTGAGCCAGATATGTTGCCTTCCCTGGTGGCTCAGCTGGGAAGGAATCTGCCTGCAGTGCAGGAGACGTAGGATTGATCCCTGAGCTGCAAAGTGCCTGTTTTTTTCTCCTTTTTTGTTATTTTCAAAAACTGGAGTATAATAGATTTACAATGTTGTGTTAGTTTAGTGATTCAGATATATATATAGATAGATAGATATGTATATACATATATTCAAGATTCTTTTTCCTTATATGTTATTAAAAAAATATTGTGTATAGTTAACTATGTGATACAATAGTAGTTCCTTGTTACCTATTTTGCATACAGTAATGTGTAACATTAATCCCAAAGTTCTAATTCATCCCTCCTTCCTTCCCTTTGGTAACTGTTTTGTATATATTTGTTTTGTATAAAAATTCATTTGTATCATTTTTTTTAGATTCTACATACAAGTGGTATCATTTGATAGTTGTCTTTCTCTGTCTGGCTTACTTAGTATGATAAGCAATAGTAATCAAGAGGTCTGATTATGTATTTGTGCAATTTTTCATAGACATTTATATAATAATCACAGAAATACAATCACTCAAACATATAGAGACTGTATGTTTTTATAGGGCTGCAAAAGATAACACCACTGGCTTATGAAATCAAACTTGTTTTCTGATATAAGTGAGAAAAAACAAAAACATGATTTTTTCCAGTGGTTATGGTTACCTTACAATAATTAATCCTCCAAAATATTATTATTTGGGCAGTGGGATTTTGAAAAGAAGAACAAAGGACAGGAAAAATAGAAAATAGTCCACAACAAAGAGAGAGGAAATTGTGTTTGACCAGATTGCAATAGTTGAATTGCCGTTAAACTGCTGGCCTGCCTGATATTCTAAGACTGATTATTCCCTCCCCAGGGGGATATTATAAACAAGGATTTACTATAAAAATATTTTTTATTTGTCTGAAAACTAATTTGCCAAGCCTGGAGATCAGAGGTGTGGAGCAGATGGGGAAAGCAACCTGTTTCTCTGCCTTTAAGGAATCAGCTGTGGAGGAAACTCAGCAAGTGGGATGGAAATGTCACTTGAGCCCCGAAGCTCCTGTAAATATCAGGAAAGAAGACAATAGCAGTCTCCCAGCCCACAGTCCCACAACGTCACTCTCTCTTCCAGCAGGTATTAAACATTCATGACTATTTTATAATGAGGGGCAGGAATGACTCCGGCAGGAGAGCTGCCCAACCACATGGGTTGTGTTGGATTTTCAACGGCAGCACATTTCATATATTTTTTCCCTCCCTGTTCCTTTTATCTCTCTGAGAATCTTCAGCCTGAAGGTAATGAAACACTTCCTTTATCATTTGCTGTCATTGAAATATTTATCTGATTATTTGAATAAAAGATTATGGCACCAACAGTAACTCTGTCCCTATGTATCCTTAGACTTCAAAAGGAAAAAGGAAGCTTAATGAATAAAAGAAGACAAGATGTTTGGCCATCAACTTTACAAATAACAAAAACCACTGTGATCAGTTGCAGCCTGCTTACAGCATGTATTATGCAAGATACTAAACATGGGTCCCAAACCAAAACAGTTGGCCTTTGGAGGAATCATTTATTTAGACAGCGATAAGCTTAAAAGGTTCTTTTATTTTTTTTCTTTCCCCACACATTTGAGCATTTGTAAATACATTCTTGCCACCTTGTTGACTCAAAGTGGAGTCACTGGAGATAACGTGGATTCATTAAGGCAATTTTCTCAGGACCCGATTTACCCCATCCTTGTGTCTTGGGTGTTATTACTTGGTGTGAACAAAGCAAATAAAACCCTAAATGTAGTTGACTCCGAATTTCCATCTGCCTGGCTGCAAGGAGGTTGTTCTTTTGCAGAAAAACCCTCACCAGGCACTTCCTGGGTGCTTCCCTGGTGTCCCAGTGGTAAAGATCCCACCTGCTAATGCAGGAGATGCAGGAGATATGGGTTCGATCCCTGGGTCAAGAAGGTACCCTGGAGAAGGAAATGGCTACCCACTCCAGTATTCTTGCATGGGAAATCCTGTGGACTGAGGAACCTGGCGGGCTACGGTCCATGGGGTCACAAAAGAGTTGTATTCATCTTAGCAACTGAACAACAACAAAGCACTTCTTAGAGGAAACATATGTGACAACACGAATCCAAAAAGTGCACTCTTGCACTCGCTGATTGCCATGGGTGGGTCACCTGGAGACCTTGCCGTTAAGTCTCAACAGAGCCTTAGACTCTGAGCTGACATTCTGTCCTGGTTGCCATAGCTGTGGTTCAGATACCATTGAACCGGCCAGTCAGCGCCCAGTCTCAGAGATCCAGGGAGATGAGAAGAGGAACATTTGTCCTGTCTTCCCCTCATGGAGGCCTGAGTTCAGGGAAAGGCCATCCCAGTGTTGGTTGAGCTCATAATCATTTCTGAGTTGAGCGAGACACTTATCTCAATACATATACAGCCCCTGCCTTCCGCAGTACACACGTACCCATGAAGGTGGTGCGAACTTCCATCCAATCTGTGCTAGGAGCATCTGTTACCCTCCACTCAGCTGTTACAGTTGAGTTCACTTAGCAATTTCATCTTTCTTTCTTGTGAGTCCTCTTTCAGGGATCCCCATTGCTCCTTCTTTAATATCTCTTCTTTTTCAGGGTCCTCTTAGACTGCTCTACAGGCCTCAGCATCAGTTGTGCTCAGTTTTAAGTGTTTATTCTAGAAAGCTTTCTAGCACCTACTGTGATTTTGTGACTGTCAGTGGACACTGCAGAGAGGAGCATGGCCTTAGTCTGGTGGCCGGGAGAGTTCCTTCTAAGACCAATTCTACAGTTATTGCTTCTTACATTACTAACTATACAGAGAAAAGGATGACAGTTTTTGTCTTCCGCAGAGCCTGTGTATCTTAAAGGATATATTTAAAAAATAATTTTATTGTTTTTTTTTATTTTAGGCTGTGCTAAGTCTTCATCCCTGGAGAAGGAAATGGCCACCGACTTCAGTGTTCTTGGGAAACCCCATGGACAGGGAGCCTGATGGGCTGTAGTCTATGGGATCGCAGTAGGTCAGACTCGACTTAGTGACTAAACAGTGTCTTCATTGCTGTGTGGGCTTTTCCCTAGTTGCGGCAAGTAGGGTCTACTCTCTCGTTGGAGCACATGGCTTCTCATTGCAGTGGCTTCTCTTGTTGTAGAGCACGGGCTCTAGGCATGAGGGCTTCAGTCACAGCTGTACGTAGGCTCAGTAGTTGCAGTTCCCAGGCTCTGGATGGAGAAGGAAATGGCAACCCACTCCAGTATTCTTGCCTTGAGAATTCCAGGGACAGAGGAGCCTGGCAGGCTGCAGTCCACGGGGTCACAAGAGTTGGACACAACTTGGAGATGAGACCACCACCGCCAGGCTCTAGGGCACAGGCTCAGTATTTGTGGTGCATGGGCTTGGATGCTCTGTGGCATGTGGGATCTTCCCGGATCAGGGATTAAACTGCGTTGACAGGTGGATTTTTACCACTGAGTCATCAGGGAAGATTCTATTTTTTTATTATTATTTTTAATAGACTTTATTTTTAATGGCAGTTTTAGATTCACCACAAAATTGGAGAAAAGGTATAGAGATTTCTCGTCCACACCCACACATGCATAGCCTCCCTGCTATTGTCTTCTTCCACCAGAGCAGTACATTTGTGAAAACTGATGAATCCACACTGATACATCATAGTCACCCAGAGCCCATAATTTTTATTAGGGCTCACTCTTAAGTGTGCATTCTTTGGGTCTGGACAAATGTATCATGACAAGTATACACGATTATCATACAGAATATTTTTATCGAGCTAAAAATTTTCTGTGCTCTGCTGATTCATCCCTCCCTCCTCCTTGGTCCCCAGAAACCATTGATATTTTTATTGCCTCCATGCTTTTGCCTTTTCCAGAATGTCATACCATTGGATTCATTCATTATGTAACCTTTTCAGAATGACTTCTCTCACTGAAATATGCATTTAAAGTTCCTCCATGTCTTTTCATGGTTTCATAGCTTATTTCTTTTTAGCACTGAATAATATTCCATTGTCTGGATGCACCACAGTTTGTTTATCCATTCATCTTTCATGAAGGGTATTTACAGTAAATAAATACATAAGTTATAAATAAATAAGCTATGGTTAATTTGAGTGGAGTCACAGCAATCAACATAGATGTTACATGGCAGTGTTCTCTGGGCCTGTATTTCTCTATCCGTGGCCCCTCATTCCAGTACTGTTGCTGGAAAACCCCATGGACGGAGGAGCCTGGTGGGCTGCAGTCCATGGGGTCACAAAGAGTCAGACACAACTGAGCGACTTCACTGTCACTTTTCACTTTCATGCATTGGAGAAGGAAATGGCAACCCACTCCAGTGTTCTTGCCTGGAGAATCCCAGGGACGGGGAAGCCTGGTGGGCTGTTGTCTATGGGGTCACACAGAGTCAGACACGACTGAAGCGACTTAGCAGCAGCAGACTACTTTCATACATAATGTCTATCTTTTTGTTCTTTTCTTTCCTTGGTGGTGGTTACATGAGGTTGTTATATAACCAACATGGTATTGGTATGAATAGAACTGCATTCGATCTATTTTCAGGTTTTATTAACTTTTTTTCTCTAAGGTTGTTGCTACCCAGGTTACTCTGAGATGGACAGTGGCCCATGCCTGACTCAGTGGACATGTAGGTGTTCCTTTCATGCCTGTCTACTTTAGTCTCAAGGGAAGGGAGGGAGATGGGGAAGAAGAAGGAAGAATGGGGAGGTCATCAGTTGATTCTGGTCCATTTGATACTGCTAGAGAGATGAATATTCTCTGAATAGCAGGAGATGTGTGAGAATACTTGGGCTGCTGAGAAGATGAACAGACAATAGAACCACTCCTGGAGGAATTCTGGCATGGAGAATGGTTTGGCTCACTGTTCTGTCTGGGACAGAAACCTGAAGTGTTTCTCATTCAGCTGATGGTGTTTGTGACCTAAATCAGTGATAATAGAAGCTGGGATGATGAGTTTCAGCTGTCAGACCCTCCACCCAGGAAAGGTTTCGGGACCCAGGCTGCTTCATGGGGCTATGTCACCAACCTTTTAGGCTGTGTGGCATTCTGACTGAGGTAGAAATCTTAGTATTACCTCTGAACCAAACCTTCATTTTAAGCTCTTAACATTTTTAGCAGATTTATCTATTTGTTTATATTTATTCTAAGTGGGTTTTGAGGGGTGCTAGGGCATTTATATTTTCATTATACAATATTTTGATTCATGAACATGCCTTTGCTCTTTATAATCTTCAGATAATAATATGTACTTCTGTTTAATATTTCCTTAGCGATCCTGAATCACATGAAACCATTAGAAAGTATCATTCATGGTTAAAGAGAGGGAGAGGTCTCTTAGGAATGATCCTTACCCTCAAAACAATTCTGTCCCACATTCCATTCATTCACCCTGCCTCTAATCTCAAATAGGATTTGACATTTCACCCATTCATCTTGCTGCTTTGCTAGTTAACCACTGTATGCACAATTATAGGTCTTCCCTCATAGCTGAGTTGGCAAAGAATCCGCCTGCAGTGCAGGAGACCTCGGTTCCATCCCTGGGTTGCGAAGATCCCCTGGAGAAGGGAAAGGCTACCTATTCCAGTATTCTGGCCTGGAGAATTCCATGGACTGAATAGTCCGTGGGGGTCACAAGGAGTCGGACATGACTGAGTGACTTTCACTTTCACTTTCAAGCACAATTATATGGGGATTATATTAACACTTTCTTAAGTACAATTTCATGAAAGAATGAGAAGATAGGGGTTCTGATTAGCCAGTGGTCTCATGAAATGCTGAAATACCTGTTTTATGAAAAAAAATTTTTTTACTTTGCTTGTATTTACGATAGTCTTACTCTACCCTGAAGGGTAGAATCAACCCTTTCCATGTTTTGTTTTTTTCTTAATTACATTTTTACAGACCTAAATACTAGTCACAGTTTTAAAACCAAGCTTTATTGTCACATCTATCCACTAGGAGTTCCAATTAATAATCAATCAAATGATCTATGGTACATGGGGCCTGGTTTTGCAGTATTGTCTTTCTTACTATCTGTGTATCAACCACTTTTGAGCAAACCATGAGCTTAGACAATTGGACCTCAAAAAGAGATCCCCAGCTCTAATCTTCTAAGTTAATAAGAACTTTGTAGGATTTCCCTGCAGAAATTTTATGAAACGTCTTAAAATCTTTTACTAATTTAAACTCATCCCTAGCTTGCCATATGGAATTTAGCTTCCTCAGTTTAACTTTCCCATCAACAAAGCTGGCTAAAAATATATAAACAGTCAGAATGCAGAATAAGTTTATCATTTTACCCTTCTCCACTGCCATCCTTTCTTGGCAACAAAATGAAGGGAAAGGGAATATTGATATTTCCATAAGGACAAAATAAATAATTTCACAACTTTGGCTTACCAGTACTGGGCATATAAAATTCATTCAGTCATTAATCAAAGATGTATTGTGCACTAATTTTGTGACAAGTTTTGTTCTAGGTGCTCAAAATAGAGTAGAAGTTTCATGAACTCTATAGCCTAGTAGAAGGGGGAAGAATATAATAAAATATGAATAATATGTTGTCAGAAGCCATGGATAAAAATAAAACAAGGTAAACGGCTTAGACTATAGATGGCAGGAATTACCAACTGACCCTCCAGTCTGATTATAGAAGCATATAATGTCGTTGTCTGGGGGTTAACTCGGGACCAAGTGCTTTACATATGTCATTTTATTCCCACAACACTTATGGGAAAATACTATTGTTAGGACAATGTGAACGATGAACAGATTGGGTGTAGAAGATTAAAAACTGACCTGAGGTTAACCAGCTATGAGACAGTCAGGATTGTCTGATAGGTGGCCCTGGGACCTATTTTGGTGTTCTGTTTTTGTTTTCCCAATAAGCAAGCTGGGCCTAGAAGCTTCTCTTTTCCCAAGCAAGGGAAGCAGTTTATAAAACTCAGTTTCTCACAGGACTGGGAACTTCAGGTATTAGGGAAGTGTGCAAATGGCATTTCCTGGCACTTCTCTAAACAGATGGCCTTGAACTCAGATTATTTAGACCTGAGCCAACATGTTTATTCCCCAGTGTAAAGTTGCTCTCATGTTTCCCTAAGTTTATTCATAACTTTGCATAAGTTCGTCTCCTGGAACATAACCCCATAGGTGTGCAACTGCTACTGCTGCCGGTGCTAAATTGCTTCAGTCGTGTCCAACTCTGCGACCCCATGGACGGCAGCCCACCAGGCTCCCCCGTCCCTGGGACACTCCAGGCAAGAACACTGGAGTGGGTTGCCATTTCCTTCTCCAATGCATGAAAGTGAAAATTGAAAGTGAAGTTGCTCAGTAGTGTCCGACTCTTCATGACCCCATGGACGGCAGCCTGCAAGGCTCCTCCGTCCATGGGATTTTCCAGGCAAGAGTACTGCAGTGGAGTGCCATTGCCTTCTCTGCCCCCTTGCTTAAGCAGACTTCTCTGTAGAATGTTGTTAGAATGGGGACTGTGCTCCCCACCTGGATCCTTTTGCCTATCATTTCTAGGAAGCACCAGGTGGCATTCCCTAGTAAACATTTTGTAGGACAATAGAAAAACGTGAAATCAGACTCAAGTCTGGTCTGGCCCCAAAGCTCCTAACAGCTATATGATAATACATAGCTTCTGCAACTCTTGTGATTAAGTGAGATATAATATGAAACACTAGTGCCTGATAGAAAGTTTTCATAGTTTAAAAATAACCGTTAATTACTATTTTAGCTTCATATTATAACTTGTTGTTGTTCATTTGCCCAGTTGTGTCTGACTCTTTGCAACCCCATGAACTGCAGCATGCCAGGCCTCCCTGTCCCTCACCATCTCCCAGAGTTTGCCCAAGTTCAGGTCCATTGTATCAGTGATGCTATCCAGTCATCTTATCCTCTGACACCCTTTTCTCTTTCTGCCCTTGATCTTTCCCAGCATCTGGGACTTTTCCAATGACTTGCTGTCTGCATCTGGTGACCAAAATACTGGAGTTTCAGCATCAGCATCTGTCCTTCCAGTGAGTATTTAGGATTGATTTCCCTTAAGATTGACTGGTTTGAACTCTTTTCGGTCCAAGGGACCCTTATATTATAACTACAAAATTGATTTTTCTAGATATTGTTTTAATACAAGTTAAACTTGTGGTCCACTGGAGAAGGGAATGACAAACCACTTCAGTATTCTTGCTTTGAGAACCCCATGAACAGTATGAAAAGGCAAAATGATAGGATACTGAAAGAGGAACTCCTCAGGTCATTAGGTGCCCAATATGCTACTGGAGATCAGTGGAGAAATAACTCCAGAAAGAATGAAGGGATGAAGTGAAAGCAAAAGCAATACCCAGCTGTGGATGTGAGTGGTGATAGATGCAAGGTCCGATGCTGTAACAAGCAGTATTGCATAGGAACCTGGAATGTCAGGTCCATGAATCAAGGCAAATTGGAAGTGGTCAAACAAGAGATGGCAAGGGTGAACGTCGACATTCTAGGAATCAATGAACGAAAATGGACTGGAATGGGTGAATTTAACTCAGATGACCATTACATCTACTACTGTGGGCAGGAATCCCTCAGAAGAAATGGAATAGCCATCATGGTCAACAAAAGAGTCCAAAACGCAGTACTTGGATGCAATCTCAAAAATGACAGAATGATCTCTGTTCGTCTCCAAGGCAAGCCATTCAATATCATGGTAATCCAAGTCTATGCCCCAAACAGTAATGCTGAAGAAGCTGAAGTTGAACGGTTCTATGAAGACCTACAAGACCTTTTAGAACTAACACCCAAAAAAGATGTCCTTTTCATTATAGGGGACTGGAATGCAAAAGTAGGAAGTCAAGAAACACCTGGAGTAACAGGCAAATTTGGCCTTGGAATGTGGAATGAAGCAGGGCAAAGACTAATAGAGTTTTGCCAAGAAAATGCACTGGTCATAGCAAACACCCTCTTCCAACAACACAAGAGAAGACTCTACACATGGACATCACCAGATGGTCAACACTGAAATCAGACTGATTATATTCTCTGCAGCCAAAGATGGAGAAGCTCTATACAGTCAACAAAAACAAGACCAGGAGCTGACTGTGGCTCAGATCATGAACTCCTTATTACCAAATTCAGACTTAAATTGAACAAAGTAGGGAAAACCACTAGACCATTCAGGTTTGACCTAACTCAAATCCCTTATGATTATACAGTGGAAGTGAGAAATAGATTTAAGGGACTAGATCTGATAGACAGAGTGCCTAATGAACTGTGGAATGAGGTTTGTGACATTGTACAGGAGACAGGGATCAAGGCCATCCCCATGGAAAAGAAATGCAAAAAAGCAAAATGGCTGTCTGGGGAGGCCTTACAAATAGCTGTGAAAAGAAGAGAAGCAAAAAGCAAAGGAGAAAAGGAAAGATATAAGCATCTGAATGCAGAATTCCAAAGAACAGCAAGAGATAAGAAAGCCTTTTTCAGCGATCAATGCAAAGAAATAGAGGAAAAGAACAGAATGGGAAATACTAGAGATCTCTTCAAGAAAATTAGAGATACCAAGGGAACATTTCATGCAAAGATGGGCTCGATAAAGGACAGAAATGTTCTGGACCTCACAGAAGCAGAAGATATTAAGAAGAGGTGGCAATAATACACAGAAGAACTGTACAAAAAAGATCTTCACGACCCAGATAATCATGATGGTGTGATCACTAATCTAGAGCCAGACATCCTGGAGTGTGAAGTCAAGTGGGCCTTGGAAAGCATCACTGTGAACAAAGCTAGTGGAAGTGCTGGAATTCCAGTTGAGCTGTTTCAAATCCTGAAAGATGATGCTGTGAAGGTGCTGCACTCAATATGCCAGCAAATTTGGAAAACTCAGCAGTGGCCACAGGACTGGAAAAGGTCAGTTTTCATTCCAATCCCAAAGAAAGGCAATGCCAAAGACTGCTCAAACTACTGCACAATTGCACTCATCTCACATGCTAGTAAAGTAATGCTCAAAATTCTCTAAGCCAGGCTTCAGCAATACATGAACTATGAACTCTCTGATGTTCAAGCTGGTTTTAGAAAAGGCAGAGGAACCAGAAATCAAATTGCCAACATCCTATGGATCATGGAAAAAGCAAGAGAGTTCCAGAAAAACATCTATTTCTGCTTTATTGACTCTGTCAAAGCCTTTGACTGTATGGATCACAATAAATTGTGGAAAATTCTGAAAGAGATGGGAATATCAGACCACCTGACCTGCTTCTTGAGAAATCTGTATGCAGGTCAGGAAGCAGCAGTTAGAACTGGACATGGAACAACAGACTGGTTCCAAATAGGAAAAGGAGTACGTCAAGGCTGTATATTGTCACCCTGCTTATTTAACTTATATGCAGACTACGTCATGAGAAATGCTGGACTGGGAGAAACACAAGCTGGAATCAAGATTGGTGGGAGAAATATCAATAACCTCAGATAGGCAGATGACACCACCGTTATGGCAGAAAATGAAGAGGAACTAAAAAGCCTTTTGATGAAAGTGAAAGTGGAGAGTGAAAAAGTTAGCCTAAAGCTCAACATTCAGAAAATGAAGATCATGGCATCTGGTCCCATCACTTCATGGGAAATAGATGGGGAAACAGTGGAAACAGTGCCAGACTTAACTTTGGGGGGCTCCAAAATCACTGCAGATGGTGACTGCACCCATGAAATTAAAAGGCACTTACTCCTTGGAAGAAAAGTTATGACCAACCTAGATAGTATATTCAAAAGCAGAGACATTACTTTGCCAACTAAGGTCTGTCTAGTCAAGGCTATGGTTTTTCCTTTGATCATGTATGGATGTGAGAGTTGGACTGTGAAGAAGGCTGAGCGCCGAAGAACTGATGCCTTTGAACTGTGGTGTTGGAGAAGACTCTTGAGAGTCCCTTGGACTGCAAGCGATCCAGCCAGTCCATTTTGAAGGAGATCAGCCCTGGGATTTCTTTTGAAGGACTGATGCTAAAGCTGATACTCCAGTACTTTGGCCACTTCATGCGAAGAGTTGACTCATTGGACAAGATTCTGATGCTAGGAGGGATTAGGGGCAGGAGGAGAAGGGGATGACAGAGGATGAGATGGCTGGATGGCATCACGGACTCGATGGACGTGAGTCTGAGTGAACTCTGGGAGTTGGTGATGGACAGGGAGGCCTGGCGTGCTACGATTCATGGGGTCGCAAAGAGTCGGACATGACTGAGCAACTGAACTGAACTGAACTGAAACTTGTCAATAGAGTTGTGTGAAAAGTGCCAGATTTTCTGCACCCTGTTTTTGGTATTTCCAGGATTTCTGAAGGATGACAAAGGAGTTTTTCATAAAGTTAATTACCTGGGGAAACTGTGCAGGACTTTTGTGCAAGGAATACATAGATTAAATTTGTGATCAATTTGTGATATTTGGTGGGCTTGTGATCATTTGTGATCATTTTGATGGACTTGTTGTCTTTGTGGATTTTCTCTGGAAAAAGGATGAGGATGAGTTTTGCGTGGGAAGTGGTAGGGGAGAAAAGTGGTTTCTATCCAGTGAGGTCTAGGGATAGCTGGACTTTGACCAGAGTGGAACTGCCAGGAGGACACCTGCCTGGAGTCTAGATAAAGGGCCTATGGCTCTTGTTCCGTACAGTTGCTTGGCCAAATGGGGACATTGGGGGCAGAGTTAACCAAGAAAGGAGAAAAGGAGGATAGGTGTAGCACCAAGTGACTTCCAATCAGAGGGCAGTTTTCATGGGAGTCACTGCTGCTGATTCAGCAGTGAGGTGTTTTAGCCACGTGAAAACTCAGCTTTTCAGAGTAGGAAGAGCAGATGGATCTGTCCTCAGACTGTGCCTTTAGTCACAAGGAAACTTAAAACTAAAAAAAATAATAAACAGGAATCTCAGTTGCAAATTAATAAAGAGAAATCTCAGTTGAAAATGAAAACACAGAAGTCTAAGTTGAATTGAGTGGGGCGACCAGCAGGCGGAGAAGGGCTCTCATGCTATGTGAAGATGGCAGAACCCAACAGGAAGAACAATGACTCTTCTTTCTTCCTGGCAACAGTTCAACCAATGAAAAGCCATTGACTCCGTTAATTGGAGCTCTCCCAACTTCCTTTTCCCCTTTATAAAAGAGTTCTCCTTGCCATTTTTGCTGGGAATTTGCATGTGACTCACCGTAGTTGCAAATCAGGAATTCCAATTCATTGTTGATTCCAAATAAACCCATTTTTGCTGAAGAAATAACCAGCAGTCTATTTGTTTTAGCTTAACAAAACAATCTAATGAAAGCTATGAGAGGCTGTACAACATTGTGAATGTAGTTAATGCAACCGAATATGACATTCAAAATGGCTTAATTGGCAAATTTTATGTTTTATATATTTAACAAATATATTTAAAAAATTGCATTAAATATTAAAAATTAACTGTGCAATATACCAAAAGTCACTAAAGTGTGCACTTTAAATGAGTGAACTATGGGATGTGAACTATATCTCAATAAAACTCTTTTTAAAAGTTATGGGGAGCATTTGTTTCTAGAATTGTAAGTTTTACTTTAGTTTTCTAAAAGGTGTGTAACATAGACTGTCCAGTAAACACCAAGAATTTGAAGTAACAGTAATCACATAAATCTTGAGATTGTAGGTAACTATGCAGACACAGATAAATAATTCATTTTTAGTATTTTTGACAATGTAATCAGTTGAAGGAGAAATAAAAAGATTGAAACATAGGGCTTGTATGTTATGAGATTCTCATTTTCTTGTTCTTCAATAGCTAGCTACTGTGTATTACTATGTACCCTGCCTAACAAAGCTGTGCTTGTTAAAAAAGTGTCATCAATACAGAATCTGACAGGATCAAACAATAGACTTTTGCTAATTAATATTTAATGGGCCTATGGATTTTTCTCAGCAGCTGGAGTGCTAAATAATAGTCAATTAGCAAATGTGTTAATTAACTCTAATTACACAGCACATGAGCTTCTCCAAGGATTTTTCCTTTATAGATTTATATGTGAATGTTCCACCACTCTTCTTTAATATACCAGGTAGCTAATTAATTGATAAGTAATAATTCTTTCTTCTCTCTAAAACATGTGTTTAAAAATGAAATCCAGTTTAATGCTTGATGACTTTTTAAAATGACATTTAAGTATATAAGACGAACCCAATGTCTGCTTTTTAAATAGACTTCTCTTAATCACTAGGAAGTTTTTCATCTCTGAGGAAGAGGGAAAGAACATTGTGAGTTTTGTATATTTGTGTAAGAGGTGTGTATGAAAAAAAGAGAGAAAGAAAGGAAGAAGAAAGGAAGGAGGGAAGGGAAGAAGAAAAATGAACCAAAAAATGCAAGAGAGGTTGGTTCTTTGTGAGGAGTGAGGATGTACCCAGGTTGCTTTGCAGTATGCAAAATCATGAACTCCAGAAGCAAGGGTAATCAATATGTACCATGCAATTAACAGGGATCTTTTGAGCTTCGTGTGCCAGTTAAAGAAAACACTTCTGAACATTGTGTGGTGCCTGCCGCCAGGGACAGAGAATGCTCTGAGGAAAGAAATTAGCATAGCAGCTTTGCACATGGTCTGGCATGACTGGTTAGATCAAAGGCAGTGGATGGCAGCAGGCTGCTCTTGGGGAGCCAGGAGCCCTACCACCATTTTAGTGCCAGAGGATGCTGCTCAAGGCATTAGTGGAGAAACCCTCCAAGGGGACTTTGAGAGAACAAAGTGTTGTTTTTTTTTTTTTTTTCAAATAAGATGATGGTCATGGAATTCAGTTCAAATGGACTGCTCATTTGAAGGGCTCTAAATCACCAAGCTTACATTAACTCTGCATTCCCTGCTGTTAGCTTTTACTAAGACCCTTAAATGTTACCTAGATATAAAGATTGTTTAGAGAAAAGATGTTAAAATTGATCTTTCAGATTGGACTTGCTTGATTATTTCAGTAAGGCTCAGAGGAGCTACCAGCTTTGAGCTAGCACACCATACCATTTGACTCTCCTTTGTGGCATTAGAATTACCAAATTCTTGTTAAGAACACTGTAAGTAAACAGAGAGAAAAATGCAATATTGTGAAAGTATGCATTGAAAAATATCAAGCTTTATTTATCTGCTTATTGTATTGAGAGACAATGATTCTTATCCTTTCCATGACTGAGAGGCAATGGGTGCCTTAGAAGACTGTGAATCTATTCTTGTGAGCAGGACACACTTTGAATGACTAGCAAACAGTACTTTCAGATCTGACGGTCTGGGACCTTGTCTACTGGGTTATTTTGGGGGGGATCTGGGGACCTAGTTGACAGCCACCGTTGGAGAAGGCCTTCAGGAAGCTCTGAGGCCATGGTTTTTGGTGGTGCTAAAAATAGAGCTGGGACCCTGATCTGGGAGAATTGGGCAAATTGGGAAAATGAAGGTCTGGGGGTCTGGGTGAGTTGAGGCTCCACAGTCAGAAAGCTGTTGGTCTCCTGTATTGGACAACTCACTGCCTGCCTCGCATTCGCTCAGCCTTGCTCTTTATTCTAGCTGTTACTGAGGCAACCAGCTGCAAGTGGGTGTGACTTGAGGGCTCCTGGCCTCAGCAGGATCACTGGCTAGCTCACGTTGTGTTCAAGGGCATCTCTGTGACCTCGTGGTACTTCTGTGGGCCCTAGGAAGCCTGCGCAAACCTGGGAGGCAACCACTTCTGTCTCTGGGTCCTCATGGGGACTGAGGCTCGCTATCCATGGTGGCAATAGCACGGTCCTGCACCCTTGTGGTGGCTTTCCCACCTGCCTTGCTTCATTCTCCCTGGCCTCAACCTCCTGTTCCCTGGGATTGCTACCTGCACTCAAGCCGAGGTTTTTTGGGGAACCTAGGCTGTAACAGATCCACCCTAGGAGCCACACTGAAGCAATGGCTGAATACACAGACAAGAGTGAGGAGCTGGGGAATGCAGACTTCCAGAGAACAATAAACGGCAGAGAGATAGAAACCAGTCAAACAGTGGGTGTTGTGCAGCCGGTACTCTGGGCCTGAAGGAACGAAGGAATGCAGACATCTAGGGTGGTCTCATGCAGTCCTTTCAGCCTCTGAGATAGAGAGCTTTAGAGGCTGTTTGAGTGAGAGCAAAGCCTGTGGCTGGAAAATTCCACAGAGACATTATTTAGTCTATCCACCTGGCAGGGTACTTCCATTGCCAAAGGAAAGGGAAATGCAGTGTTTACCACGGAGCTTTAACCCAAGTGGGGAAAAGCTTAGGTCAACAGAGAGGAAACCTAAAAACGAAAAAGCACTTTTGCTTTTCTTCTTAATTCTGTCTGCCCAAGAATAATTTCTGCACAAGAGGCACTGCAAGGAGGATGTGACTGCTATTTCAATCCTGAGTTAGTATTCTCTTGTTGCCATAACATATCACCACAAACTCGGTGGCTTCAAACATCATGGATTTGTTATCTTATGATTCTATACTTCAGAAATCTAACATGGGTCTCACAGAGCTAAAATCAAGGTTTCAGCAGAGCTGCATTCCTTTCTGGAAGCCCTATGGGAGAATTTGTTTGCTTGGCTTTTCCAGCTTCTAGGGGCCTCCTGCTTCCCTTAGCTCATGTTCTCTTTCCTCCATCTTCAGTTTCAGCAACGACAGGCTGAGTTCTCACATCGTACTGCTTGCACCTCCTGTGCCCCCCTCTTGCATCTTTAAGGACCCTTGTAATCACATTGGGCCTACCTGGATAACTTCAGATCATCTCCCCATTGTAAGGTCAGCTGATGAGCAACCTTAATTCTGCCAACAGCCTTAATTCCCTCTTGCCATGTGACATAATACTTTAACTCACAGGTTCTGGGGAGTAGTATGTGGACATCCTTGGAGCAGTCATCATTCTGCCTACCACAGGTCCTTTCTGAAATTTAAGTTACAGGCTCAAAATTTTCACTACATAGAAAGTCCTCTGATTTCTCCATCAAGGTTCAACTCAAATATCTTCCATTTAAATTTTACCTTGAACTCAGACAGGTGGAAATAATTCTATAATACTATCCCTGAAATACTGTATATATTTGTTTAATTATAGCACTTAGACACGTACACACAGCACTTTATATACTGTAACTTCACTCCTCTCTTAGTATCTTACAGACTAAAGGAAAAGAATTGTTATAATTACTTTTATATCCCTAGTTCACAGGTGAAAAGCATAGGATGGTCAATTTACACAACTATTGTTTGAACTAAATGATGATGGAAATTCAAGGAAAGACTGTGTAATGTATCTGTCATATTAACACTTGTTAAGTGGCATGCAGGGTACTGGGCAATGAACTGCAGTTCAACAGCAGATCACAGAGAAATTGAAATAGAGATATTTATTATTCACACGGCTTGGAGGAAGTACCCAGCATACCATGAGGGGCTGGATGGGGAGTTCAAGGCAAAGTGCAGACAGAGAGATAGGACCTGGGGCACATGCCTTTATTAGGGTCCACAAGTGGAGTGATTTGGGATTCCTGTGCTAAGGCCAGATTGGTCATTCAAACCAAGAATGGGCTTTTGGTGAGCTCCTTGGGGGTCTTTGGAATATCAGGGGACGTTTTGCTGGGAGGTTGGGGAGACTGTGATCACAAAGGCTATTGGGAAGATCATATCAGGAACTTACATTTGCTTTTGACTCTCTGGGCTGTTGTCTAGGACATGGGCTTACATGAAGTGTGGTGTCAATTTAAGGACCTTGTAGGACATTTGATCCAATAAAATGGCTGTCAAAGCAACAATAACATGTAGTAGCTTAGCTAAATTCTTGACAGATCTTCATCTCCAGATCTAAAGCTTCTTTCCATCTTCATATCCATTTAAATACTGAGTGCATTTGCCACTAGCTTATGGTAGAATGCAAGGAAATGTATTTGTTCTTTTAAGTTTAATATTTCTAATCTGTATAATGAAGATGCTGTTTCTTTAGATGTCTTTCAGTGTTTCTGCCATTCTAACATTCAGTGACTTGAATATTGAAACTAAGAGATGCAAATTATATTTAAATCCAGTCAAGAAATATTGAATTTGTGTCTTACCTTGATATAAGAAAGTTTCCTCCAAACAACTCCTGGGACTAAATGTATCCTAATTTAACTGAGGATTCATGTAATTGCAGGAGGACTGTATATTTCTTATGTGAGCAGTTAGTTATTGGCAGCCAGCCTTCCTACCCTCAGCTTAGGCCATTCCTCTGAAACAGCCTGGGCAGGTGAGCAGCTGGTACAAAGTAAGGAAATGTTCCGTGTGCTTGAGGCTCTTCACTGAAAGCTTCTCAGAGACTGCAGAGTCTCCCCACCTGGATAGAGGATGTGAAATGTGTGGATTGGCAGAGAAGATGGTGGAGATAGTCTGTGAACTCATGGCAGTGGTTTCCCTTTGTTCTTGTTTCATCTGAAGAAAAGGGAGTTGGGATGGTAATATTTCTGTTGATAAGACATTTGAGTGACCAGACTATGACAGTTTCACTGTAGACTGTATTTGATGAGACTTTTTCTATTTTCTGTTTCTATCCCTGAGATGGGAAAGACAAACAGATGAAGGAAACCATCTGAAACTTAAAGAAATTCCTATATGTGAGGGCAAATGATTCTGTTTTAATAAGATGACTATCATTGAGATGATGAATCCTATCATAGAAAAGTTATGCCCCTGTTAGACACAGGATTTCATTGCTGTTTGCGTCCATGTCACATGTAGATAAGCATGAAAGTTTTATAAGAGTTACTTAGTTCATCCTCAGTTATTTAAGATAGCAGGGATAGGGGAAAAGGCAAGTCTTGTAAGGTTTCAATTATCAGGCTCAATTAAAACCAGAAATTTTTGTATAGCAGTTCATTCATTATATGATTCTATGATATAATCATATCATTATATATATATATAATACGGTTATATATACGTATATATATATATACGTATATATATATACGGTTATCTTAAGTTGCTGATCTCTTAATTTCAAATGCAGTTTTTAAACCCTGCATTTGTACTCTCCTCCCCTCATGATTACTGTTTTTGATGTCATATTGTACAACTAATTGTTTTGTGTATCCCTTAACTCTTTATTTTGGATATAGATGAGTTTACTACTTTTGTCTTTTAACCTCTCTATTAGCTTTATGTGTGCATGGTTTTCTACCTTTACTGCATGTTTGCCTTTACTAATGAGCTTTTTCGCTTTGTGATTTTCTTGTTTATAGGTGTGGCCTTTTCTTTTTCACCTAGAGAAGTTCCTTTAACATTTGTTGTAAGGCTGGATTGGCGGTGCTGAACTCTTAGCTTTTGCTTGCCTGGAGCACTTTTGATTTCTCCACCAAATCTGAATGAGAGCTGGGTAGAGTATTCTTGGTTGTAGATTCTTCCCCTCTGTCACTTTAAATTCGTCACACCACTCCCTTCTGGCTTGTAGCTTCTGCTGAAATTCAGGTGATGGTCTTATGGGAATTGGTTTGTTTGTTATTTGTTGCTTTTCTCTTGCTGCTTTTAAAATTCTCTTTAAATTTTTGTCATTAAAATTATAATATGTCTTTGTGTGTTCCTCTTTGGGGGTAGTCCTGTAAGGGAATCTCTGCACTTCCTGGAACTGGGTGACTGTTTCCTTTCCCAGGTTAGGGAAATTTTCACCTATTATGTCTTTAAACATGTTCTCAGCCCCTTGCCCTCTCTCTCCTCCTAGTGGGACCGCTGTAAAGTGAATATTAATATGTTTGATGTTGTCCCAGAGACCTCTTACACTGTCCTCATTTCTTTTTATTCTTCTCTCTTCTTTATGGCAGGGATTTCTGCCACTCTGTCTTCCGTCTCACTAATCTGTTCTTCTGTGCCCTTGAGTCTACTGTTGATTCCTTCCAGTGTATCTTTCATTGCAGGTACTGTATGCTTCAGCTCTCTTTGGTTGTTCTTTGTGTTTTCTAACTTTTTGTTAAAAACATCTAACTTTTCACTCTATGCATCCGTTCTCCTCCTGAGTTCTTTGATTATCTCTATGATCATTACTTTGAACTCTTTCTCAGGTAGATTGCCTCTGTCCACTTCATTGAGCTCTTCTTCTAAGGTTTTATCTTCTTCCTTTATCTGGAGCCTGTTCTTCTGTCAGCTCATTTTGTCTAAGTTGCAGTTTGTCTTTTCATAGATGTAGTAGGTTAGTCACCTTTCTCAACCTTAGAGAAGTGGCCTTCTGTAGGAGATGTCCTATGCATCCCTGTAATGCACTCCCCTCTCATCACCCACATTATATGCTCCCTAAGAGGGAGCCTGTGTCCTTCCATTGTGACAGGTTAACCATGGGTGGGTGGTCTGGTAAGCTTATTTGGCCCTTAGCCTAGTTGGTTGCCAGACCCTGACTTGTGCAGATGCTACTGCTTACTGGTTAGTGGGGCCTGGTCAGTACAGAGATTAGGAGTCTGACAGTGGCACAGTGCAGTGAACAGACTGGGAGGTGTCACTTCTTTAGTGTTGCACATTTTTTGCCGCATCCTTCAGGGTATAATCCTGGACTAAAATAAGTGGAGTAAATAGCTGCTATAAATGTGTTTTAAGGATTACCAAAATGTCCATTTTAAGTTCTCAGTATAAAAACTCTTACTCTTTAGGCTATTTATTAAAGCTTCTTATAATCTAAAATTTAGAAAGGGAAAAGAAATAAAATTCCTTCTTAAGAAAAAATTTACATAAAATAAATTCATTTAACAATTTATTTTTATTTAATAAGCAGTATACCTATTTACTATGTGTTAGGCACTGTTCTAAATGCTTTATAATATTATTTAATTAGCCTTATTATCTATTTTAACTCTAAGTGAATAATTCATAGAGATAGAAAAAAAAATCATTGTGTGTATTAGGAATTAAGGGAAAAGTAGTGGTATCTGTTGAGGAAATAAAAGGCCTAGTGGGTCAGTGAAATGGAAGGAGCTAAAATGAAGCATGAAGAGGGAATCAGGATAAGGGAAAAATATCTAAAACACATTCCCATTTGCTTTATCAGGTTGGCCAAGAGGTCAACCTCTGGTTCTCTTTAGGTTGCAACCCACAGGCTAAAATAGAGAAGAAGATACTCAACCTGTTTTGGAATAAGGAAAGAAACCTGAAATTCATCTCAGCAAATCCCAAGGTGTCTTTTAGGTGCTATAAAAAGAGACCTCTTGGTACCATGTTCAAACCTAACACTAGCAAAACAACCACATCCACAGTGAGTTGTAAAATAGCAGAATGTCTAATGCATTCACCAAAGTCATTGCTAAAAATAATTAAATGAATTGTTGATCTCAGGGATTTCAAAAGAGGAGGAAATTCATGCCAGAGCCATCCATACATTTCCTGGAGAAAGGTAAAAGAAAAAAAATAAACTATGAATAAAATTAGGGCTGTGCTACAATAGGTGATCAAGCAATTAGCATACATGAAAAGAACACAATTATGAGCCACAGCAAGGTGACACCACAATTCATTTGCCATGATTGATTTCTTAGATTCCATGTTTCAATAATATCAATATGTGCTTTCATAGCTCTAAATGAGCTTTTCATATGAGATCTGCAAAACTCTTTTGAACTAGATTATTGAAGAAATCATTTTTTTCAAGAGCAGAGTCACTACTGTGGTAACAATTTTTAGACATATCATGGGGAAGCAAAATTATTTTTAACAGTTCATTTGGTAATTTATAGGTTTTAGGGCAATGAATGAGGTTTAAGTATGAATCAATAAAAACAGAATTATCTTCTGACCGTTCAGCAGGGTACTGGGAAAAGATATATGTCAAGTTTGGAATACTAGGTCTTGGTTCTGGCTTTTCTCTTGTGTGACCTGGGTAAATTGTTTAGCTTTACTTAGTTTTCATAGCAGTAAGATGAGATTGTTGGAGCAATAAAAAAAAAAGATAATAATTAACATCTTCTTAGTACTTAGTGTTTGTCAGAGATATTCTATGCATGTTAGACACACTGGAGATATTCTATGCATGTTAGACACACTGAATACTTATGGCCTTAGCACGGCCCTGTGAGACAGAATAGTCAGCCCCACATCACAACTGAGAAATCAAGGCACAGTGAGGTCACCAGCTCGGGTCCAGTGGTGACAAGACTAGCATCTGGAAGGCAATCTGATTGCTGAGCCCAAGTAGTAGCCACTACGCAGCACTAACTAACACGCTGTTGGAGCACAGTCTCAAAATATGCCTCAATGCATATTGATTATTTTGAATTAAAGATCCTTAAGAAGCAACTGATAAAAGAGGATGTTGATCCTCTTCTCTGTTTCCATGAAAGTAGGGAAAAGAAGCCTCTCATGTGAAACATGCCCTTCATGTACCAGGAGGTAGAAAGATACCCTTATCGCCAAGAAAGGCATTAAGGGCCATGAAGTCTGTGTAAACAGATCTTGAAACTTCTTTACTAAGTTACCGTATAAGCCAAAATTTGCTGAAATTCCTTACCAGTTAAGCATACCAAACCTGTTTCTAACATTTCTCTGTCTTGTCAGTTCCTCTCAAATTTACTGGTTGTTGTTGTTGTTGTTGTTGTTGTTTTGGTATAATAAAATAAATGTTGCCTACTTTGGCCACTTCTTAGGTCTCATTTCTGTGAGCCCTGTCTTGTTCAGAGAATTAAAGTTGTTTCTTTTTCTTCAGTTAATCATCAAGGCTGTATATTGTCATCCTTTTTATTTAACTTATATGCAGACTACATCATGAGAAACACTGGGCTGGAAGCAGCACAGGCTGGAATTAAGATTGCTGGGAGAAATATCAATAACCTTGGATATGCAGATGACACTACGCTTATGGCAGAATGTGAAGAAAAATTAAAGAGCTTCTTGATGAAAGTGAAAGAGGAGAGTGAAAAAGCTGGCTTAAAGCTCAACATTCAGAAAACTAAGATCATGGCATCCAGTCCCATCACTTCATGGCAAATAGATGGAGAAACAGTGGCAGACTTTATTTTGGGGTGCTTAAAAATCACTGCAGGTGGTGACTGCAGCCATGAAATTAAAAGATGCTTACTCCTTGGAAGGAAAGTTATGACCAACTTAGACAGCATATTAAAAAGCAGAGACATTATTTTGTCAACAAAGGTCCTTCTAGTCAAGGCTATGGTTTTTCCACTAGTCATCTATGGATGTGAGTTGGACTATAAAGAAAACTGAGCGCCGAAGAATTGATGCTTTTGAACTGTGGTGTTGAAGACTCTTTAGAGTCCCTTGGACTGCAAGGAGATCCAACCAGTTCATCCTAAAGGAGATCAGTCCTGAGTGTTCATTGGAAGGACTGATGCTGAAGCTGAAACTCCAATACTTTGGCCACCTGATGTGAAAAGCTGATTCATTTGAAAAGACCCTAATGCTGGGAAAGATTGAGGGCTGGAGGAGAAGGGGACAGCAGAGGATGAGATGGTTGGAAGGCATCACTGACTCAATGGACATGAGTTTGGATAGACTCCAGGAGTTGATGATGGACAGGGAGGCCTGGTGTACTGAGGTTCATGGGGTTGCAAAGCGTTTGACATGACTGTGCGACTGAACTGAACTGAACTGAATCTGTCTTGTGTCAATTCTATTAGAGAACTCAAGGTTCTATAATAAGAGAAAATTTATTACAGAACTCCACAGAACTCAGGGAAGGTTGAGGGAGAAACTTCGCTCCTCCTTGATAAGCTGAAGTCTTTATTATGTCCTGTATAGCTTTGCAGTATCAAAAATGACAGAATGATCTCTGTTCATTTGCAAGACAAACCATTCAATATCACAGTAATCCAAGTCTTTGCCCCAACCACTAATGCTGAAGAAGTGGAAGTTGAAAGGTTCTATGATGATCTACAAGACCTTCTAGAGTTAATACCCAAAAAAGATGTCCTTTTCATCAAAGGGGACTGGAATGCAAAAGTAGGAAGTCAAGAGATACCTAGAATAACAGGCAAATATGGCCTTGGAGTACAAAATGAAGCAGGGCAAAGGCTAATAGAGTTTTGCCAAGAGAATGCACTGGTCATAGCAAACTCTCTTCCAACAACACAAGAGACAACTCTACACATGGACATCACCAGATGGTCAATGTTAAAATCAGATTGATTATATTCTTTGCAGCTGAAGATGGAGAAGCTCTATACAGTCAGCAAAAACAAGACCAGGAGCTGACTGTGGCTCAGATCATGAACACCTTATTGCAAAATTCAGACTTAAATTGAAGAAAATAGGGAAAACCACTAGACTATTCAGATACGACATAAATCAAGTCTCTTATGATTATACAGTGAAAGTGACAAATAGATTCAAGGGGTTAGATCTGATAGACAGAGAGCCTGAAGACCTATGGATGGAGGTTCATGACATTGTACAAGAGGCAGTGATCAAAACCATCCCCAAGAAAAAGAAATGTCAAAAGACAAAATCGTTTTCTGAGGAGGCTTAAAAATAGATGAGAAAAGAAGAGAAGTGATAGACAAAGGGAAAAGGAAAAATAAACTCATCTGAATGCAGAGTTCCAAAGAATAGCAAGGAGACATAAGAAAGCCATCCTCAGTGATCAGTGTGAAGAAATAGAGGATAATAATGGAATGGGAAAGACTAGAGATCTCTTCAAGAAAATTAGAGATACCAAAGGAACATTTCATGCAAAGATGGGCACAATAAAGGACAGAAATGGTATGGACCTAACAGAAGAAGATATTTAGAAAAGGTGGCAAGAATACACCGAACTGTACAGAAAAGATCTTAACGATCCACAACCATGATGGTGTGATCACTCACCTAGAGCCAGACATACTGGACTGCGAAGTCAAGTGGGCATCACTTGACTAGGAAGCATCACTATGAACAAAATTAATGGAAGTGATGGACTTCTAGTTGAGCTATTTCAAATCCTGAAAGATGATGCTGTGAAAGTGCTATACTCAATATGCCAGCAAATTTGGAAAACTCAGCAGTGGCCATAGGACTGGAAAAAGACAGTTTTCATTCCAATTCCAAAGAAAGGCAATACCAAAGAATGTTCAAGCTATGGCACAACTGCACTCATCTCACATGCTAGCAAAGTAATGCTCAAAATTCTCCAAGTCAGGCTTCAACAGTATAGGAACCGTGAACTTCCAGATGTTCAAGCTGGATTTAGAAAAGGCAGAGGAACCAGAGGTCAAATTGCCAACATCAGTTGGATCATCGAAAAAGCAACAGAGTTCCAGAAAAACATCTACTTCTGCTTTATTGATGATGCCAAAGCCTTTGACTGTGTGGATCACAAAAAACTGTGGAAAATTCTGAAAGAGATGGGAATACCAGACCACCCAACCTGCCTCCTGAGAAATCTGTATGCAGGTCAGGAAGCAACAGTTAGAATTGGACATGGAACAAGAGACTGTTTCCAAATTGGGAAAGGAGTACGTCAAGGCTGTATATTGTCATCCTACTGATTAGCTTATATGCAGAGTACATCATGTGAAATGCCAGGCTGGATGAAGCACAAGCTGGAATCAAGAAGGCAGGAAGAAATATCAATAACCTCAGATAAGCAGATGATACCACCCTTATGGCAGGAAGTGAAGAGAAACTGAAGAGCCTCTTGATGAAGATGAAAGAGGAAAGTGAAAAAGCTGGCTTAAAGCTCAACATTCAGAAAACGAAGATCATGGCATCTGGTCCCATCACTTCATGGGAAATAGATGGGAAATAGATGGGAAATAGATGGGGAAATAATGGAAACCATGGCAGATTTTATTTTCTTAGGCTCCAAAATCAATGCAGATGGTGACTGTAGTCATGAAATTAAAAGATGCTTGCTCCTTGGGAGAAAAGTTATGACCAACCTAGACAGTATATTAAAAAGCAGAGACATTACTTTGCTGACAAAAGTCCATATAGTCAAAGCTATGGTTTTTATGGTGGTTCGTGTGTATAAAAGATTTGGACTATAAAGAAAGCTGAGTGCTGAAAAGCTGATGCTTTTGAACTGTGGTGTTGGAAAGGACTCTTGAGAGTCCCTTGGACTGCAAGGAGATCCAACCAGTCCATACTAAAGGAAATCAGTCCTGAATATTCATTGGAAGGACTGATGCTGAAGCTAAAGCTCCAATCCTTTGGCCACCTGATGCGAAGAACTGACTTATTGGAAAAGACCCTGATGCTGGGCAAGATTGAAGGCAGGAAAAGGGGACAAAGGAGAATGAGATGGTTGGATGGCGTCACCAACTCGATGGACATGCATTTGAGCAAGCTCCAGGAGTTGGTGATGGACAAGGGAGCCTTGTGTGCTGCAGTCCATGGGTTGCAAAGAGGTGGACACGACTAAGTGACTCAACTGAACCAAACTGATAGCTTCGCAATTCTGATTCTGTAATTTTCTTTCAAAGATACACTTTCTAGAGGAATTTATTTTTAAATTCTTGATGAAGTAAGTGATATTTTCTGAACAAGAGTAAGCAGAGTAATTTAATTAGAATGTCTCATTTTTTATTTTTTTCTCTACCAATATCAATTGATGGAGAAAATACGACATTTCCAGGCAGCTGATCTTGATTTTATGTGTGTATGTAGTGGGTGGTAGTGTTTGGGAAAGTAGGCGACTTGTTTATGATTGGCAAAACTCTTTCCTAGTAATTTCATAAAATGTTTTGGAATATTGCAAAGATTATATAAAAATCCTTCAGTCTATACCCACTCCTCTGTAAATAATTCACAGGGCTGATTTGGAATGCACCCTGTCCAATGACATTTTTGTAAGCACCAATCACTCTGAATTTGCTGTAGCAACGAATGCAATATTCATTGGAAGATTTTTGTTTAAATGTTTTTCTGGGTGAAGATGTGTTAGAGTTTCTGAAACTTTAGCTTGTATAAAGATCACCTAGAAACAGGTTTAAAAATAGCGATTTTGGATCTTGTGTCTCTCTCCCAATTCTGCACCAGGAAATATAGACGATGGATTCCAGGAAATGTCATTCTTAACAAGTGCACCTAAGTAACCCTCCAAGAATGACAATGGATACCTCTGAGAGGTGTTCATTCAAAGGTTTTATGTGATTGGTCAGGTAGTCCAGTCACTTACCTGTAATTGTGCAGGTGTATCACTTTAAAGAGGAAGTGTCAACTCTAGCCAATTTATTTTTAAAATAAAAATTTCCAATATAGAAGTGATAGTAATAATTAGAATACATCTTGTTTTCATTATGCATCACACTTTTATTATGCATTTAACTTTAGTCCTTTAACCTTCAAAGTAACCCATCCAGTACGTATGGTTATTGTGTCCATTATATAGAGAAGGAAACTGAAGGCTGTGGAGGTTTTGGAAGATAATTGAGAGTAATTCTTATTCAATGTCACACAGCAAGTAAATTCTGGAGTCACAGCTGGCAGATACCTACCTTATCTCATGTGCTTTGTTCCCCTCTACTTTTTTCCTCTTCTCTCCTTTCCTTCCCTTCCTTCCTTCCTTTACTCTCTCTCTCTCTTTCTTGTGAGAGATGATAAAATTTTCCTCAACTTTATTAGGGTCCCTTGTGCGGTCTGAAAATTAAACTCATAAAGACCAATTATGACAGGATAAAAGCATACACATTTATTTACTGTAATTTTTACATGACATGGAAGTCTTTGTAAGGAAATGAAGACCCACAGAAACTGTTAGACATGAGTGTTTTGTGCTGGGTTTGATGAAGAGTGGACAGTTGAGGAGGAATAGGATAGGTTAAGGAATATGAGATAATTGTAGCAAACTGAGAAAGGCTTATCAAGGCTTGTCTGTTAGGATTCTTCTTGGCATCCCTTTGTCTTTGGAGATAAGGATGCATGTTTCTTCCAGATATTGGGAGAATACCTCTCCTGGGAGAGTTTTATGACCTGTTTCAAAGAAGGATACGGATGGTGAGGATGTCAGCATAACCTTCTGTGGCTGTTTTCTTAAATTCCTTTACCTTAAGACATTCAGTGTATCAAAGTGTCATATTTGGTAGTGTGCCCTGAATCCCATTACTTTTTTCTTTCTTTTGCCACCTAGTAATTAGTTTTTACTTTCCCATGTTCTGTATGCCATGTAGGCCATGCCTTAAACTTTACACAAGTGTTTGCTACATAGCTTTGGCCTACCTTTATGAAGACAGAGCAAATTAGCTCCCCAGAGCAGATAGGAACTAGCTTTCTGCCCAATGTCTCTTTCCTGCCATCTGTGTTATATCTACAATCATAAATGTCAGAGGTGGGCCTCAACAGACATTATACAGACGCCAAGGAAAGAGAAGAGAAAAAGGATTGTGTCTTGATTTATATGATAGCTTAAAAAAATGCAACTAAGAAAAAGAGAGAAGGTATTCCATTTTTTTCTACCTTTTACTGAAAGAACCATAACATAAAAATGAAGCCATTTTCTCTGTTGTTTTAAAATTGACCATTTTGCATTAGAGTGATCATTGGAAAATGATTAAATAAATTATACATGGGAAATTATCAATCTGTAAGATGATTTTTTTTTCAAATAATTCAGCATATGAGAAAATAATTCTTCTATATTAGGTGAAAAAATGAAGATGTGATAAAGTCAACATCTGAAAAGAAATAACTGAAGCTTTCCTATGACTTTCTTAGAGTTTGGATTGAAAGGGATTTTTATTTTTTTGTTTCCCATATTTTCCAAGTTTTTTTTCTTGGTATTTAGGTATTGTTTTGTAATCAGAAAAAAAGATATTATAGTTTTTAATGGTATAGTTTTCTGTTGACAGTGAGACAGGTACTATTTCGCTTCCAAACCACTGCCCTTTAAAATAAAAAGTATTTATTGAGCTTGCTTACAAATCAAACTGGGGTAAAGATTGGTATATTCAAAAGCACACAGTGGATAAGAAAATGGATGAGGTGGGGTGGGCAGGCAAGCAGGAACTGAAGAATTTCTTATCGATCATGTCCTCCCTAAAACTAGGAATTGTATGTTCTGTCTTGTCCACATTGATGGTACCCAGCATGGGTGCTGAAAAAAATGTGACTCAAATGAGTAGGGAATAAAGAGCAGATTTGATCATGTGTGGGTGGACTGCCTGCATTTCTACTTCGGAGGACAAGACATATTACCGTATCTCTTAGGAATCTTAAAAACTGTAAAATGCCTATAGAATTCTGACTGATCTGACTATGGCACATCATTTTTGGTTACTTACTCAATTAAAAACTTCCCAGACTGATTTCTTCCACTTCTTGCCATATTTCTGAGCATCTTCCTCAGACATAAGATGGTAGAATCACAGGTAGAGAAAAGCAATATTAACAATAGTCTAGACCAAATAATTAGGGAGGAAGAGGAATTCATTCACTGTCATGAATTATGCATTCAAGTGACTTTTTTGATCACTGACAGTTTGAATCATCTATATGAGTTAAGCACGCATCACTTTAGTGCAGCTCACTTTGGGAGTTTCAGAAGGAAAACAAATTGCATTATTTCTAGTGTAAACAGAAAACAATAGATAGAAAACCAATAAATCACACCCATATAATTATAGCTGATCCAGAACATGAATACCAATCAGCCTGCAGCCACATGCTTTCCCTAGAAAGGAAGATTGAGTTGGTGATGGGCATTGAATGGTGTTGCTCCAAGCCATTAGAAGGTTGAAGTGACATAGTCAATTTCATTGTCATATTAAAAGCAGAGCCTCCTAGCTAAGGACTGGCTTGATTGTTTAAGCCTATCACCATGTGTCAAAATTCCTAATTGATTTCCTGCTCATTAAAGCTGTTATGCTTTTTCAAGGCCAGATTGCTGGCTGTGCATACTTGAGTGCTCATGACTAGAGGAACTTGCTTCAGACTCTATAGATATAAACTAACAAATGGATTATAGAAAGCAGGATGTAAAGCTAGTGTAAGTCGTTTAGATGTATTTCTTAGTATAGTATTCTATGTAGGTCATATGTGGCAATCAAGTATCTTATTCTAAATTCTAATAAAGACATTTTTAAACTAGAAATGCTCTTGAATATGACTAAATTTCAAGGCCCTTTTCTTCCTGTTGTATTTTCCTCTCTGTTTAATCTTGCAACAGAATGAATTTCTTATTTTACAGTTTTGATATATTTTACACACATATACACACACACATACATTAAATCCCTTGTTAATTTGATTTTGAAAATAAAAACTTAAAATAAGTCTGAACATTATGTATGAATTTGCTCATTGATTGGGAAAGATTATACAACTTAGCATATTAACTTTTTCAAGAAGACAAACTTTATTTAATGATATACAAATGTAATTAAAGAGAGAAGCTAAAAATTTATTTTGGTCTAGAATTTTAGACATGTTTTCCCTTTACAATTCTTTTCTTTCCCTAAAAAGCAAACAATGCTATCTAAACAGCAAATATTGTTGTTCCTCTGATTTTTTTTCATCATATGGTTAATGAACTTAAAGGTCTTTATGACGAGTGATTTTCTATTTGCTTTTGCTATTGCTATATATATATATATATATATATATATATATATATATATATATATATAGTTTCTTCTTTAATGAACCAAACATGGCTCAAATGTTTGGTAGCAAAATATAATTTCTTGAGCTTGACCATTTGTATTCTCACAACTGTAAGTTAGTTTTGACTTTGGGGTTTATCTGCAGAGTCATTGATTGAACTAAGACTTCTTGAACACATCTGGAGATCTAGCTACATATGATATAGATAGGAAATTTTTGCATCTTTCCAAATTTAGAGAACTATATACATATATCAGGTCAGTTAAGTTCAGTTGCTCAGTTGTTTCCAATTCTTTGCGACCCCATGAACCACAGCATGCCAGGCCTCCCTGTCCATCACCAACTCCTGGAGTCCACCCAAACCCATGTCCATTGAGTTGGTGATGCCATCCAACCATCTCATTCTCTGTCGTCCCCTTCTCCACCTGCCCTCAATCTTTCCCAGCATCAGGGTCTTTTCAAATGAGTCAGCTCTTCACATCAGGTGGCCAAAGTATTGGAGTTTCAGCTTCAACATCAGTCTTTCCAATGAACACCCAGGACTGATCTCCTTTAGGATGGACTGGTTGGATCTCCTTGCAGTCCAAGGGACTCTCAAGAGTCTTCTCCAACACCACAGTTCAAAAGCATCAATTCTTTGGTGCTCAGCTTTCTTTATAGTCCAACTCTCACATCCATACATGACCACTGGAAAAACCATAGCCTTGACTAGACAGACCTTTGTTGACAAAGCAATGTCTCTGCTTTTCAGCATGCTGTGTAGGTTGGTCATAAATTTCCTTCCAAGGAGCAAGTGTCTTTTAATTTCATGGCTGCAATCACTATCTGCAGTGATTTTGGAGCCCAGAAATATAAAGTGAGCCACTGTTTCCCCATCTATTTGCCATGAAGTGATGGGACCAGATGCCATGATCTTCGTTTTCTGAATGTTGAGCTAAGCCAACTTTTTCACTCTCCTCTTTATGTATATATATATATATAGTGTGTGTGTGTGTGTGTGTGTGTGTGTCTGTGTATATCTTTGTCTCTTCATTAGGATTTTTGTATTTTGCTAAATTTCCCTTATGCTACTTAGCATCTGTTACTGTTATGAGTTGAAATGTGTCCCCTCCCCCCAAACAAGATATGTTGAAGTCCTATCCTCCAGTCCTCAGAATGTGTCCTTACTTAGAAATAAGGTTGTTATGGATGTAATTAGTTAAGAAGTTTCCTGAAGTGGGGCAAACCCCTAATCCAATATAATATAATATAAGACAGCCATGTAAAGACAGAAGGCACAGGAAACTCTTGTGACGATGAAGGCAGAGACTGGAGTTACACAGCTGCAAGCCCGGGAATGCCAATGATTGCTAACAACCATGAACCTAGAAGAGACTAGGAAGGGGTCCTCCACAAGTTTCAGAGGGAGGACGACCCTGCTAACACCTTGGATTTGGACTTCTCAGGGTCCATAACTGTGAGAGAATAACTTTCTTTTGTTTTGAGTCACCTGGACTCCTGTTCCAACAGAAGTCTAAATCCAATATTTGTAATCAATGCATTTTCCAGCACTGGTTATAAATATTCCTTGACTTATTGTTTTATAAGAACTATTCCACAAGATTTCTCATTCTTTTTGTCCTAACCTGTTCAAAGCTTCTCTTTCCTTTCAGCCTGTGTCATATTGTTTTGTTTCCCCTTACAGCTATATGTTACCCAGGTTAAATCCTTCTAGACCCTGAAAAGCCATAAGGGATCGAATGATAATTGATCTAATGAAAGAGGCCTATCCGGATCTCTTTAAAAAGACATTTATGGCTGGAAACTCTTAGGATTTCTAGTTTACTGTTTCTAATTTGTGACTTGAGAACCACTACTATGTGTCACTGAGTTCTTAAAAAAAAAATTATTTGGTTGTGTGGCATCTTAATTGTAGTATGTGGGATCTAGCTCCCTGAGCAGGGATCAAACCTGCATTGGGAACACAGAGTCTTAAACACTGAAACAACAGGGAAGCCCCTGCATCACTGAGTTCTGATGTGGTCCAGACGTGGCGACAACAATGATGTAACTTAGGGTGGGTTAACCCCTCTGGGCAAGTGCCTTCCCCTTGACCACAGTGGTTAATTTTGGACAGGACCCGACCAAACTGGTTTACTCACAGTGAAGCTCAAGACTTTTGTTCCATGTTCAAGGGAAGAAAATGAAGCCTAGATAAGAGTAGCCTTCTTGGATCTGGAACAAGACAGAGGGTGAGGCAGTATCATGCAAGATGGAGCCTAGAGATGGAGTGACAACCCGCTCCTTTGTGACATGCCTGGGTTACTGCATCGTCTCTTGCTGGAAATCCAAAATGTTCTGAATTTTTACATTACTTTGAGGGAGTTTATTCCTATGTGTTAAAGATCATTTGAGTTGGGAATTTAATTTTCTGACAAGTAAAATAAATCCTAATTGATGTAATAGAAAAAAAACTCTATATTTCTCAGCTGTTCAGTCAATTGAATGAGGAAATTGTTGCTCCCTTGAACTAGGACTCCCAAATATACATTTAAATGCTTATAATAAATTTTTCCCAGAGTGAAATATCTATGCATGAAACTTAGTCAAGTTTTTACTAGAAACAAGTAACACTTGAAGAAAAAAGAAGATTCCAGATAAAACTTTCATTTCTATTAGGAAAGAGAGCTCAGATAAGAGATCTGGCAATTAGTTTTTTAGTGTTCAACATCCAAACCCACAACTGTTGACTATCTTGACTTCTGTGGGAATGTACACATGTGCAATATTTCACTGTTAAGTTATAGGGAAGAACTGGTGCAAAACTAACCTAGAGGCAACCATTTGTGGTTCCTACAACTACAAAGGGCATAAAACACATAGGTTTTATGAGAGTTACCGGATTCCTAGTGAGGAGAGCTGGGGGACTCAGTTAAGCAGGTGGGTTAAAGGAATGTGTAACCAGGGCTTTCTGAATTAAGTTTTTGAGAGTTCCAAAATTATGGTTCTAATTCCTAGTCAGGAAAAGAATTCCCTCCCATATCTTCTCTAGTGCAGAAATTAAGCTAGCCTTGGGATTGACAAAATTAATACGTTGTTGGTCTTCTTAGACTTCTGAGTTCTGTGGCACCGGGGAGGCACCAACGATGCTTATTGGCCCTCAAACCCCTGAGAGCTATGGCCCTAATGATGACAGGAGTGTCACACAGCAGAGGAGAGGTCTTCACACTTGGCCCAGTGATTTTACTAATGTCATATGTATACCTTGCTTGCGTGTGTTCATGCTAGGTTGCTTGAGTTGTATCTTACTTTTTGTGACCCTATGGACTGTAGCCCTTCAGGCTCCTCTGTCCATGGAATTCTCCAGGCAAGAATACTGGAGTGGATTGCCAATCCATGGAGTTTTCCTAACCCAGGAATTGAACCCATGTCTCTTATGTCTCCTGTATTGGCAGGTGAGTTCTTTACCACTAGCACTGCCTGGGAAGCCTATGTGTACCTTAGACAGCCAATATGATAGGATATTTAACTTATATTCAGAGTACATCATGAGAAATGCTTGCCTGGAAGAAGCACAGGCTGGAATCAAGATTGCCGGGAGAAATATCAATAACCTCAGATATGCAGATGGCACCACCCTTATGGCAGAAAGTGAAGAGGAACTAAAAAGCCTCTTGATGAAAGTGAAAGAGGAGAGTGAAAAAGTTGGCTTAATGCTCAACATTCAGAAAACGAAGATCATGGCATCTGGTCCCATTACTTCATGGCAAATAGATGGGGAAACAGTGGAAACAGTGTCAGACTTTACTTTTTGGAGCTCCAAAATCACTGCAGATGGTGATTGCAGCCATGAAATTAAAAGACGCTTACTCCTTGGAAGGAAAGTTATGACCAACCTAGATAGCTTATTAAAAAGCAGAGATATTACTTTGCCAACAAACGTCTGTCTAGTCAAGGCTATGTTTTTTCCAGTGGTCATGTATGGATGTGAGAGTTGGACTGTGAAGAAAGCTGAGTGCCAAAGAATTGATGCTTTTGAACTGTGGTGTGGGAGAAGACTCTTGAGAGTCCCTTGGACTGCAAGGAGATCCAACCAGTCCACTCTAAAGGAGATCAGTCCTGGGTGTTCATTGGAAGGACAGATGTTGTAGCTGAAACTCCGGTACTTTTGCCGCCGCATGCAAAGAGTTGACTCATTTGAAAAGACCCTGATGCTGGGAGGGATTGGGGGCAGGGGGAGAAGGGTACGACAGAGGATGAGATGGCTGGATGGCATCACTGACTCAATGGACATGAGTTTGTTTGAGTGAACTCTGGGAGTTGGTGATGGACAGGGAGGCCTGGTGTGCTGTGATTCATGGGGTTGCAAAGAGTCGGACATGACTGAGAGACTGAACTGAACTGAACTGATGATAGAAAAACACTTACACCCCAAAGATTCCTTCAGAAACATTTCCCTGGCTCCAAGTGACTTCATTATACTATTCTGTTTCACTGTTTCTTTCTCATCCCTTCCCAGTTATTTAAATAACACTAAGACCAAATCATAAGCTTTGGTTCCAGTTTGCTCCAATCTCCTCTTTTGTCTTTTCTTCTTCCCACAAAGCAAGTGTTTCCTAACTCTACTAGCAATATGCTTGCTAAAGTATTTTGCGTTATATCTGCCCAGGCAATAATGACTCAGAAGCACAGCTCAGTGACTAAAGCATAGCACTCATATGATAAATGTTATCTTCCCAGGGGGTGCTAGTGGTAAAGAACCCGCCTGCCAATGCAGAAGACATAAGAGATATGGGTTTGATCACTGGATTTGGAAGATCTCCTGGAGGAGTAAATGGCAACCCACTCCTGTATTCTTGCCTGGGGAATCCCATAACAGAGGAGCCTGGAGGGCTACAGTCTATGAGGTTGCAAAGAGTTGGACACGACTGAGGCAACTTCTCACAGGACACAGTAACATCACTATTATTAATAATATTGTTATTCTTTTTATATCAGCTTTTCATACATTTCAAATGTTACTTCAGGGTTAAAAGAATACATATTTAAACAATATCTCTGTTTCTTCATTGTATTCATAGAATGTTATTTATATTTGTGGGGCATATTCTAAATGCAGTCATGTATTACCTAAATCAGGTCCAGGATTACATACATAGGAATCTAGATTTATACAGCTTTGGTTTCTTTGAAAAAGCTGATTCTCTTTTTGAATTTTAGATATGATTTAATGACTTTAGTGTGGGTTTCTCTTTTTTTCCAAACAAATTCACCAGTTGTGCTAAGGGAAATTCACTAATGTGCTCCTTGTGGCAGCACCAACAAAAAGGTGTTTATTATGAACTAGCGTCTTTGGTACGCTTTCTGGGCTCAGCAGATGTTACCTCACACAAAACAATTCTACTGTGGTTTTATCCACTAGGATTTGTTTTCATTCTTATGCTAGTTTAATTTTTTGTTCAGACAAAGAAATTGATTTTCCATGCAAATTTCCTGACTGTTTCTCCTTCTTTCCATTTTTCAATGTCCATAATTTACTCACATTATTTTCATTTGCCTCTGCTAGTTTTGATTGATATGTTTATTTTAAATTAAAAAAATAACCAACCTTTACTCCCCAATCTTCACAATAAAACTCTATTTCCAGTATTTGTTTACAAAAATGTGTCTGTTTTTATAGTTTTCAAGTGCTTTCTTTTCACTTTTATTGTTAAAGTAGGGGAAATTTATTGCAATTCTTAAAATTATCTGGCAATTCAGTCAGATGCTGCAGCTTATCTGAATGTATTTGGCAATTGTCTGGACTGGCATCATTAGCTTCTATCTTCTCATCTGCTATAATTGCTGATTGATGATGAAGGCTCTAATTATAGATATGTGATGGTCCAGCCGGGCTATACGATGCCTAAGGCTGAGTGAGTGGTTCTTTTGCAGACACTCATTCTTCAGTCTACAAATGACAAAATAGGATCTTTAGGGAATCTTAGCTTATTATTATCCTGCCCTTTAAAATACCATCCCCTTGTGAATTTCCATACACATACACCAGGTGCCAAAATAATTGGTTCATTTACTTCACAATTCAACCAACCAATCATAAACTGCCAAACATCAACAATAAAGGTAGAATTTTTAGGTAGACTTAATTTATGTAAGGTTTGGATTCAATAACAAGGATGTACATAATTAATAAAAGTTGACTAAATTTTCTAGAAATCAACTTTAAAAATGAGACATTTTGAACCATATCTTACATAAATGGAACAGAGAATGGGGATTAAACACTAGGCTTTGGGTAGGAAAAATGATTGTTAGTATTAAGAATTTGAGGAATAACCAAAACAACTTTCCTTGTGTTAGTACAAACATTAAAGTTAGGACAACCATCCAGGTAAAACTGAATTATAGACTATATTCGTGCACAGTTTGGCAGAATTTACCGGAATCATTGGAAAAAGGTTACCTAAAAACACGTGCTGGCAGATGGTTACCTAAATGATAATTTTTCTTAAAATAAAACTAAAACTGCTGTATTTGGAAAAACATGGAAAACTTAATGGGTGTAAAATATCTTATTGTGATCAGTGAAAACACAGGAGACATTCATTTAAGTAGCCCATTTCAGTTACTCATTAACCACTGAAATTTAGCTAATACTGAGGAGGAAAATAAATACTGTTTTAATAGGAATAATTCATTTAATATATAATAAATAAACATATTATGAGCTTATTTCAGGGAAACCATGTACCACGTTTATAATTTGAGTTAAGCCTTAACATAAAAACTCATCTAGCAAGGGTCAGAGACCCTTAATAACTGCCACAATAAGACATCACTTACTGTTCTGCCTACCATGTGTGAAACTCTGAAATAGAGACCGTAGTAATGCAAGGAACAGTAAGCCATTATCCCTTCCCTGTTTTGGTCAAGTTGTAGAAATAGGCTTTCACACACGATAAGGTAATGAAACAAATCTAAGCAGCACGTGCTTCGTAGTGAGTAAATGGTAACGGCGACAAGTGTCATCAAAATGTCAAGGCTGGGGATGTAATTTTTCAGCTCAGCTGGTCTGAGAAAACTTCTAAGAGACTGATTGGCTTTGGACTGTGCTAAAAATGATGGGTAGAATAGGTACTGTCTTGAAAAGGGAAAGAAAATGTGAACTTACGGCAGGCAATATAGGGATAGATGAAGAAAAATGAATAAGATAAAAAAAAATGTCAAGGTGTGTTTTAGTAACCAGCTTGGCTTACTTCCAGTTTTCTATCCGAGAATGAAGAAATGAGGTCGGGAATGCAGATGGAGGTCAGATTCTGGAGCATTTAATTGTAGATACAGGAGCCATTGAGTAGGGTAGCATTCATCCCCAAAACTGTCACCAAAGACACTTTCTCACCCCATCTTTTGTCTTTCTGTCACTCTATACCCTGAGGTCTTTGACTCTATATGTAGTCTTGTCCTGTCTGTGCAGAGCTTCATGTTGCATACTTCTTGTTCCGTGGCTATATAGGCTTTGAAATTAGCAGTCAGATTTCATTTTGCTGTATATTTTTTTTCTGAGCAAATCCAAAAGACCAGGTAAATTTTTATTAAGAAGAATTTTCAGGGAACAGAACCTAGACTTAAATGTCAAAGGTATTACTGAAGAAGCAATGACAAGAGATTTCACCATATCTCCTCTTGTGCCCCAAACTATCTGTTCTTAACTTGAATTTCATGCATTTTTTTTCCTTTCAAGATGACATCAGCTTATTAACAATTAACTTAGCTCTGATTCACTTCCAGTATCCACCATGAAGTCGTTCATTTATTTATGCAAATTTATACCCTTATGCTATGTTGAGAACCATACCATGGACCCCAAAGAACAAGATAGAACCAAACTCCAATACAGATCTTGCTTTGAGAAATTGACTATGCAAATGGATGGTGGCCAGATCATATGTAAAAATAGGATTGTGACCCGCTGCCTTCCCAGGAAACCAACCCCCTTCTCTACAATAAACAACCCAGAAAGCCAACTTGCTGTAAGTCAGACTTGCAGTAAGCCGGATTGCTGTCTCTCATAACAATCCAAGAACCTAAACAATAACTTCTATAGAGATTGGTGCAAAATGGCCAGGACTTGATTAGTAACCAACAGCTTCTCTAACTGTTGTCCCTGCTTCAAGCTTAGAATCACTTGAAGGGAGAGCACTGCCCTGACAGAGTCTTAGTAGTACCTCAGAGAGGGAGAGGCAATGTTGGGATATTACTGAAATTTTAGAAGACTGGTTTATGGTAGAACTTTCATGTCAGGGGGCTTGATTAGGATTGGAAAAAGATCATGACAGAAAGGTTAGGATTACCGGGCACAGCAATGAGAACTGAGAAACAAGGAGTCTAGGTGTAAACCATCATTTGATGCTTTCTGTGAAAGAGTTATTTGGTCTTTCAGAAAGTTCTTGGAATAAAGAACTATTATCTTCCAGGCAAGAGTTTCCTGGAATAGTTATATTGATGAAAAGATTGCAATAGTGAAATCTGCTTAATCTAATAAGCTGTGTAGATGGTTTTGATTCTCGTATCAGTAATTTCCTGAACAACACTTAGTGGAAGAATACTACTCAATATTCCCCAGAAACCTGCCCAAATTTAGCTAGAAATCTTTGCTGATGAAAGTTGGTACCCAGGCAGTCTAACAGCCGAGTCTGTGTTCTTAACCATTACTTATTGCTGCATCCAGACTCTACTCCTGCAAATTTAGGACAAGTGATAAAGCTAAACCTTCCAGGTCACTTGCCTTTGTTCTGATTAGCTGTTATGTAGAACCCAGGTCCAAACCTGAATTGTGACCCATGATCAGGAGCTCTAAAAATAGCCTTTCCATTGTCCAGGAGGTCTTTAAGGAGGCCAGCAATGGCATCTGGACCACTGGACCTTAGGACTTAATATTGAATTCCATGCATCCAGGGGTTAAATGTTATTAACTTAGACTCTGTACCAGGCAGAGTGAATGAGAGATGACGGTGGCCCTGAGGCTGCAGAGACCCTCATATTTGGAAGGAGCAGAAAAATCAGAAGCAGGCACTTGTGCATGCAGGTGAAGTTTGAGAACAGGCTTAACAAAAAGTCAGTGAGGAGTTCTAAGCACTGGTATTGAGGAATCTTATTGGTATCTGAATCATTTAACAACCCGGGGAAGGAGCAATATTTGCTCAGTGCACCAGTTGGACTCAGTTTTGTTTGCTTTTGAGCCCAGTGGCAGAAAAATATCCAAGCAGGTGGCTGAATCTTTTATTGAAACAGTAGCTGGAATTTATTATCTTATTGAGAATGGGGTAAAAACCTGCCTATGTTATTCATGGACTACTTTTTATGATCCAAAGGAGTAGTCACTTAGTGGCTAGAGTGAAGGCAAATTAATAATAATAGATCAGACTCTCATCCCATGCAATCAAATAGATGTTATTCTCTATTGAGTTATGTGGCTTAAGCATCTCACCTAATCATAATAATAAATAATGGGGTAATTTCTATGCCAACTGCTAACAGTTTTCTTGCTTCTAACCAGGGTTTTATATCATTGTATTTCTGCCTTTTGGAAACAATAACATTCTCAGACCTACTTTAAAAGTTTGCACTTTTTGCTTTTATTGCTACAGTTTTTATGTGTTGTCTCAGAGCTGGGGTTGAATTTTTAGGTTTCTGAGAGAGAGAAATGTGATCAAAACAATACTATAAATGGAACTTGATGTGGCTATTAGGGAAGGTTGTGTATTTCTGTCCCAAAGATCTGGGGGCTTCAGGATTTGGGAAACTTTGAATACAAGTCTTCATAAAGGTGATTTGTATGATGTTTGGGAAAGAATATATACTTTGCCAGTATGATTACTATGCTAGCAATTTTGATCTATCTTGGGCGATATGGACTCACTGACTAATCAAATTTAGTAGAGTAAGCTTACCTGGTGTTGTAGTTCTAAATCCAAGGGTATGTAGTAAATTGATGTGTGATATATATACATATATATATATATATACATATAGTATGTAATATAAATTAATATAATATTTAAATTATTTACTTGTATGTTTTAAAATTTTGGAGATAACTCAGAAGATGAAAAGCACAATAGAATCTATATGGGACTTATAAATATTCCTGAGTCTTCCTTCAGACTCCATCCCTGTGTCATCTGGGACACTCACTTTGCTTTGTTACCTTAGAGTGGTTTTACCATCACCCGAGTGTTCCAGATGCAAATGTGCCCTAACCCCCACCTTTTTGGGGATAGGTATTTGCATTATAGTTCTATTTTAACACATCACTTTTCGCATACTACTTTGATCGTGTCCCTCTTTCTTTTCTTTGCTAGACTGCCCCCGTCCTGTTTTCTACCTCTTGAAGTAAGTGGTTTCTCTGGTTGACTCCCATGTACACTGACACATAGGGAACTCTATGTGCCCCAAATTGCAGAGCCAGTGAGCACAGACCCAAGACTGGAACCCAGGCAGTCTAGCTCCAGAGTCCAGGATCTCAACTCTGCTGCCTCTCCTGTGAAAAGCTAGCACAATGCCTTAGAGACATGGTTTGTTGAATGAATCGCTGTGCTCACAAAGGTGATGTGCAAGCATAAGACAGCGTTACTGTGAACCTGGACTGTTTCTTGGGAGCAGATGTGGTTCAGGATACTTTCCAATTCTTACCTCTCTGAAAGAGTGTTACCTCTTTGTGGTCCTTGCATCCCCAGTAGCGCTACCCTAGGTCTCTGAATCTGTCTAAAGGAAAGAGTGTAGGACTAGTACTGAAACTGCTTCTGTGAGCTTGGAAAATTCCTCTTGGGTTTAGAGCATTCCAGGCTGCATCCCTTGTAGATAACTTGTGCGGGTATCCTTTGGTGATGGGAATTGCTCTTATTCATCACATGGAGTAAGTGAAGTGAAGTAGCTCAGTCGTGTCTGACTTTTTGAGACTCCATGGATTGTAACCTATCAGGCTCCTCTGTCCATGGGATTTTCCAGGCAAGAGTACTGGAGTGGGTTGCCATTTCCTTCTCCAGGATATCTTCCCGACCCAGGGATTGAACCTGGGTCTCCTGCATTGCAGGCAGACACTTTACTGTCTGAGCCACCCTACCATACATGAGTAAGAATACCTAACATGTCCTTCATATTCTCAAGAGTAGGGAAAATAACATGAAATAGACTTTCTTTTATGGTAAATAATTCATTTTGTTGAAAGAATATTTACTATCATACTTCATTTCCATATCCTCAAAGTCTCATTTTAAGACTTAACAGTTACTCAATTACAAAAAGAACATTTTGAAAAACACTCTGCTACATTCCTCGAGACAATTCCTAGTGACAATACATATGGAGAGTAAGATACTAATTCTGGATCCAGACAGACGCTCTTTCGGTTCTCTGAGTGGCATTTTCCTAAACAAACTACTGAACCTTTCAGAAATGAAACCTGTGATGTCTAGCACAGGTTGTACAGAATACATATCAAAGAGTTCCAGTACCTGTTGTCAGATGGGTTCTGATATGTCTGGCTGATGGAAATTTGTGTATTTGTGAATTCAAGGAGTGTTGGGAAATATTTAAGCTCTTTTATTTTTATCCCTACTCATGGTAAATAAATAAGCCTTTGTAAACAAGCAAATGTCATACATCTAAGAAAGATTTTGATGACAACTGCTAAAATCAGATTTTTAAAATTAGAAAACAATAAAGTGTATGTACTCTAAATAATTTATATAAGGGTTCTCACAATCACTTCTTGGGAATAATTTTTTTATTAGGATAGGAAAATCCTGTGGCCAAGGGACTTTATTAAAAGAAGCTTGACAGTCAACTGTAAGTTGTCTTGTGTATAGCTCTGTGATTTACCCCATCTCTCTGATACTTCTAAATGCTCCTATGAATCATGAGAATGGTATCTGGTTATTTGTGTTATGGATTGCGTCTATGTATGGTGGAGCTAATCAAAGGACGGTAACCGTGGTAATCAAGAAATAGAAAAAAGCCTTATAATGGAGAACAAAACAAACACAACAGAGGATGGGAATCTGAACCACACATGACAGAGAGAATACTATGACTCCATACATTTATAAAATTTGTAAGTAAGACATTGACAGAGATTGGATTTTGAGTTAATCTTACATATTTTTAAAGGGTGACTCCAGATGATATTTTAGTTAAAATTAATTCAACAATATTTATTTTAAAACTTTTTATTATTTTCTGTTGGGGTATACCTGATTACCAAAGTTGTGATAGTTTCAGATGAACAGCTAAGGGGTTCAGCTGTACTTATATACATGTGTCCATTCTCCCCCAAACTCCCCTCCCATCCGAGCTGCCACATAGCACTGAGCAGAGTTCCATGTGCTCTATAGTATGTCCTTGTTGGTTATCCATTTTAAATATAGCAGTGTGTACATGTCCATCCCAAACTCCCTAACTATCCCTTCCTCATTCTCTAAGTCTGTGAGTCTCTCTGTTCTGTAAGTTCACTTGTTTCATTTCTTTTTAGGTTCCACATATAAGGGATGTCATACGCTATTTTTCCTTCTCTGACCTGCTTCACTCGGTATGGCACTCTCTCTAGGTCCATCCATGTTGCTGCAAATAGCATTAGTTCATTCTTTTTAATGGCTGAGCAACATCCCATTGTATATATGCAGCACTTCTTCTCTGTCTGTTTCTCTGTCGATGGACATTTAGGTTGCTTCCATGTCTTGCCTACTGTAAGCAGTACTGCAATGAACATGGGAGTGCATGTATCCTTTTGGATCATGTTTTTTTCTGTGGATATATGCCCAGGAGTGGGATTGCAGGGTCATGTGGTAGCTCTATTTTTAGTTTTTTAAGGAACCTCCGTACTGTTCTCCATAATGGCTATACCAATTTACAGTCTCACCAACAGTGTATGAGGGGTCCCTTCTCTTCCCACCCTCTCCAGCATTTATTGTTTGTGGAGTTTTTTGATGATAGCCATTCTGGCCTATGTGAGTTTGTATCTCATTGTAGTTTTGATTTGTATTTCTCTAATAATTAGAGATGTTGAACATCTTTTCATGTGCCTCTTGGACATATGTATGTCTTCTTTGGAGAAATGTCTATTTAGGCCTTCTGCCCATTTTTTGATTGGGTTGTTTGTTTTGACACTGTTAAGTGTCGTGAGCTATTTGTAAATTTTGGAGACTAATCCCTTGTCAGTCACATCATTTGCAAATATTTTCTCCCAATCTGTGGGTTATCTTTTGATTTTGTTTATTCTTTCCTTTGCTGTGCAAAAGCTTTTGAGTTTAAGTAGATCTCATTTGTTTATTTTTGTTTTTATTTCTATTATTCTGTGATTTATGTCAGAGAGTGTTCTGCCTATGTTTTCCTCTAGGAGTGTTATAGTGTCTGGTCACATTTAGGTCTTTAATCCATTTTGAGCTTCTTTTTGTGTATGGTGCTAAAGAATGATGTAGTTTCACTTTTTAATATGTAACTGTCCAGTTTTCCCAGCACCATTCAGAATTCAACAATACTTATTTATAAAGTACACATGTGTCAGACAGGGTATATCAATGAGCAAAAACCATGGTACCTGACCCATACCATACCCCTACCAGGGTGTGATCAGGGACCGTGTCAAGGGCTTATGGGCATCATTGCATTTATATAACATTCACCTCTCAGTGAAGACAGGAGATCCAGAGATTAAGTGACTTGCCCTAGGATACACAGCTAATAATTAGCACTACAAAGATCATACCCTTAAGCTCTTCTTTTTATTTTTTTACTGTGCCATGTGGGGTCTTAATTCCCTGACCAGGTACTGAACTTGTGTCCCCTTCTGTGGAAACGTGGAGTCTTAATCACTGGACCACCAGGGAAATCCCAAGTTGGATTAACTATTAACCCCACTTTATACATGAACTGACTAGGGCCCAGAGACACAGATGACTAATCTAAATTATGTTTACAGCAAATGGTAGAAGGAACTATATCTCACATGTCTAGTTTCTCTGATGGTGCTTGTTCACTGTTCCATGTGCCTTTGAAAGTGAAATTCGCTCAGTCATGTCTGACTCTTTGTGATCTCATGGACTGACTATACAGTCTATGGAATTCTCTAGGCCAGGATACTGGAATGGGTAACCTTTTCCTTCTCCAGGGGATCTTCCCAACCCCAGGATTGAAAGCAGATCTCCTGCACTGCAGGCGGATTCTTTAAGCTGAGCCACCAGGGAAGCCCTACTGCCTTTACACCTACAAAACTAGATCTGAATGCGATTTGCATACATTTCTGGTATTATAAGGTACCATTTAATAGTTGAAATTGTGGAAATGGAATATAAGACTGTCCTCATTTGGTAGAATTGATGTATCATGAGTGCAGAATAGCCATGATTTTAAAAAAATGAGTATTGAATAGTTACAAAGATAGGCTTAAGAATTTTCAAAATATACTGCTCACATTTGAATAAGGAATTATGTTATTATTGTTAATGTTTCTAAAACAATTTTTGCTTTTCAAATTTGAAGTACTACTCTAATTATTCATACTAGTTAGCTCATAAGAAAAAAAACAGAGAAATCAATTGAATAAGTTATTTAGGTATCAGTAACATACTAAATTATTAGGATGGTTGAGAGCATTTAAGAATAATTGCAATATGAAGATTTCAGGTAATTCTCTTTAAGTGATTCATAATTTCCTTCTTCTTATTACTTCTGTCCCTTATATCTACAAGCTGAAAGTTGATAGAAAACAGGAGCATGGTGTGTGTGTGTGTGTGTGTCTGTGTGTGAGTGTGTAGGCTCAGGATATTACATTTGTGTATCCAAGGATTGGTTATTTTATTCAGTTTATTTGGAATTCAAGAAAGCAGGAAACACATTTAACTCTTCAGCGTCATGGGAATAGGTCACATAACACAGTCAGAAACCTCTCATAACAAATTAAATACAGCCAGGTGTGAGGGAAAATAAATTCCATATGTTTAAAAATTATTGGAGCAGATAGAATTTCACTGGAAAATATAAGTGAAATTTGAAGGTCCTTCCATTAAAGTTTATTAAACTGCAATATGTCGGATGGCCATTGGTTGTCTGAGAACAGGGTGAAGTTACTATTGTGGGTATTCATTCAATTTACCTTGTACAAACTAGACCTATGACTTAACTTGCTCAAAATAAGCTTCCTTTATTTTATGAGTTAGAATATTTGCTGAGTCCTTATAAAATGTCTGGAGCCATACTGAATCTTTGGAAACTTCTTTATTCTTGAGAGATGGCAATGTGTCCACAATCTGAGATGGCAAACGAACTGTTACTCCAGCTGAGGAAGAGCTTTTACAGTAAGCCTGACCCTGAGTTAAGTTGTAGTTAACCATGCTAACCGCAAGCCTATGAGGCTCTGGTGTTGTCCTCTTTGGTCAGATGGAGAGATGGAGAGGTTGAACAATCCACCCAACTTTTCCCATCCTGTCAAAGATTAGTATTTGAATTGAGATCTGCCTGGTTGCAACCCAGTTCTACTGAATCACGGTACCCCTCAATGGGGAGAATTACAAGGTGATGAAGAAAAAAGACAGAAAACACTGAGAAGAATGCCTGTATAGAGAGTTGAGCAAGGCTGTGAAGAGATGGTAGACGTGGAGATGAAGGAATAAAGTGACTCGGCTCCTTCTGGGTGAGTCCTCCTTGTTCTTGGACCTCAGCCATCCTTCATCCACTGCCACGCCTGACCTCTAGTCCTGAAGTTGTGTTCCCAGATGGCGCCCTCTGTCATTTCTCCGTCACCAGGGTCCTGATCATTCATTTTATTCCTTCTGTTACAGAGCTGTCTTTAACAGCCTCATGCTCAGTCCTGGTGGACCTTGACCTGCCATTATTAGGGCAGCTGCCTTCTTATAGGTTACAAATAGTCACTTGTTTTTAAGACATTGAAAGATTTATAGTGACTCTCTAAGTCACTATGTTGAGAATATTTTTTTTTCTCATTGGGAGGATTGGTTGGTTGGTTGATTATGTCTGTGATTAGAGATGAAAGGAGAATGTAGGCAGGCATGTTACATATTTGCTATTCTTCTACAGGATAGACAGAACTTGTCTCTGCTTTCTGACCTATCCTCTGCAATTTAGTCATTAAGTTGTGTCCGACTCTTGAGATCCCATGGACTGTAGCCCACCAGGCTCTTCTGTACATGGGATTTCTCAGGCAAGAATATTGGAGTTGGTTGCCATTTCCTTCTCCAGGGGAATCTTCCTGACCCAGGGATCAAAGCTGGGTCTCTTGCATTGTAGGCCGATTCTTTACCCCTGAGCCACCAGAGAAGCCTGAATATTAGCTGATTAGGTGACTATCCTCAAGCTAATCTGATAAATAAAAATCCTGTATCTTAAATGCATAATGAGCAACCATGCACGCATTGTGTCTGCTCTTGGAGTTAGAGAGATGAATATGCCATCCTCCTTGTTATACTAATTAACATTTTTAGACACTTTTTGAAACATACTCATAGACTCTCTTTTGGTCATCTCAACAGGTGTTGTAGTCAGAATATAGTGAATATCATTATGCATGTGTGCTCCAGATCAGTTCAGTTGCTCAGTCGTGTCCGACTCTTTGCGACCCCATGAATCGCAGCACGCCAGGCCTCCCTGTCCATCACCAACTCCCGGAGTTCACTCAGACTCGCGTCCATCAAGTCAGTGATGCCATCCAGCCATCTCATCCTCTGTTGTCCCCTTCTCCTCCTGCCCCCAATCCCTCCCAGCATCAGAGTCTTTTCCAATGAGTCAGCTCTTTGCATGAGGTGGCCAAAGTACTGGAGTTTCAGCTTTAGCATCATTCCTTCCAAAGAACACCCAGGGCTGATCTCCTTTAGAATGGACTGGTTGGATCTCCTTGCAGTCCAAGGGACTCTCAAGAGTCTTCTCCAACACCGCAGTTCAAAAGCATCAATTCTTTGGCACTCAGCCTTCTTCACAGTCCAACTCTCACATCCATACATGACCACTGGAAAAACCATAGCCAAATAAACTAATCTAAAAAAATTTCTGACCAAATGAGAGGAATACTGTGTCAGTTTGGGAGTGCTTTCAGAGGAGAACCCAAATCACAACGACTTAAATGATTTAGGGAAGTCCTCAAGAATGCTGTGAACATCGACGCTGTAGTTTCTGCCCTTCCCCTGGCCTTTCCCTCATGGTGGCAGGATGGCTGCTGTGGCTTCAGCCGTCTAGTCAGGTGAAGGCGTGAGCAACAAGGGAAATGTGAAGGCACTTCTACCAGGAAAACAAACCCTTCTCAATAATCCCAGAAACTTTCTGTTCACTCTGGCTGAAACTGTGTCACATGGTCACCTCTAGCTGCAAGGGAGGTTAGATAATGTTTATTTGGCTGTACCCAATAAAACTGAGGTTATATTTACCATAGAAAAAGAAGAAAATATATTACATAGCCAGCTAGTAGCATCTGCCACAGATACAATCTCCAAGGAAATAGATTGGTCATTTAGGGACTTAAGGTAGAAGTGGGAACGTATTACCATATAAAGAAACACACTTAAAACCTTGCTTTATAGTTGGCTGTATCCATGTAGGGTTGATTAGTCCCATTTGGTTTCCAGTTTCTAAAAGTACCAGGGTCCGTGGCAGCTCTTTTCAACAGTTGTCTGTGGGTGCACATGTGTTTGAATATAGCAGTGTATTTCTGTGAATTTTCTAAAATGCAATTTAAGAGCCCAAAGATAATGAGAACCTTACATTGCAAATCACTTCTTTTTTACAGGATGTCTTTGGCACTAGCCATGAAGTTAATGAACACTGTTGTTAGAACCATGCTCCAGTATGGAATATTCCCATGTCACTGAAGTGCAAGAATGCCTTAAAGCATAGCCCCTCAGGATATCAAGAAGTTTCCTGCTGATTTGCTTCCTGCTAAAGAAGGTATGTGATTTGGCAATGTAAGAAATGAAAATCATTGGGTATAAACTTTTGGTACCAGGAACACATATTGAAAACTGTCAGAGCTTAAATTCAGGAATTTAGGGTTTAGAAGACAATATACTTCTTATACCTGTTTCATTCTGAAAAAGATTGTAATAACTTTCTGGGGAGATAAAATTACATCTTTTTTTTTGTAATCCCAAGAAGAATGGAGGGTGAAGACCAAAGGAAAGAGAATATAAAAGACAGTGACATTTATTCATTGTCTGTGTGCCAGGAACTGTGCTTTGGGTCTAGAATATATTAACTCACTAAATCCAAGAACAAGCCTACAAGCAGGTATTTGTATTCCAGTTCTAGAAATAGGTAACCTGAACTGTAGAGAGGTTCGGTGAATTTCCCAGGATAGCAGAGCTAGTGAGTTGAAAGAGCAGATCTTGCTTTCTCCCCACACTACTCTGTAGAACTGGTAAAATATTCTGAAAAACACTACATTTAACTCTTAGTTTAAAAAATGTAGTGGACACACCACCTACCAATTCCCAATGTTTCTTTCCCAGCTCTGACCTGTTCCTACTTCATTTCATTTTATTCTGCTTCAGTCTATATGGGGTTAATAAGAATGCCTCTAAATGCCATTTTTAGAGATGAAACTAACAGGAATGGGAAGAAGGCATGGCTGGAATCAAGTCTCTCCTGACCACCTCTCTTCTCTACCTTCATCCCAGTACAAGGGAACCAGTTCATAGACATATAACAATAGATTAGCTATTAGGATCATAAGTGTTTGCAGTGCAAATGTACAAAATACAATTTTATCAATAGAATAATATTAAGATGCTGTTATATCTGAACAAGCCTGTTGCTTCTCTTGTAATGTGACATTCTGGGTTTTTACTAATTTTTCCAGAGTAAGCAAAGAACTCCTGAAGGTGGTTAAGCAGACTGCTCAGGAGCTGAAAGAATGACCCCAGTGGTAAATCTAAATAAATCTCAGTTACCTAGAACTTTTCATGGGGCTTCCCAAGTGGCACTAGTGGTAAAGAATTCGCCTACCAATGCAGGAGACATAAGAGATACGGGTTTAAAAATGAAGGGAAGACGCCCTGGAGAAGGAAATGGCAACCCACTCCAGTATTCTTGCCTGGAGAATCCCATGGGCAGAGGAGGCTGGCAGGCTACAGTCCATGGGGTCGCACAGAGTTGGACATGAGTGAAATGACTTTCACATCTCAGCCCATGTTATGATTGTACTGTGGAGATTTTCCAATCTAAGGTGAATTACTTGTGTATTGTAGATCACGCGTTCTTACACAAGGTATGCTCCTGATTCAGAAGGGGCCTCCCGAATATGAGTGTGTATGTTTTAAATTTATTGAATGTTATTAATATGGGCTGCATTAAAATGGATTGAGCAGTGAATGAAGGTTTGGTTTTCCGCAGCTTCTTCCCTCTCTGAGGGAGTTCCTCAGGCCAACCAGTTTGTAGGTAAGTTGGGGTTAAAGTCAGCGATAGGGCCTTCCAGGCATCTGTTTTCTGTTGTTCATCCCACAGTGTCAGAAGAATTGAAGTGAATGAGATTTCTCTCTGGAGCCAAGATGCTGGCTGATCACTGCTTCTCACCTCAAGCATTTGGTTGAAGTGCCATGGACTCAAAACTTGGATCCCTCAATTTGCCTCCTCTGGGTGTTCCACATAATGGTTGTGAGCGTGTTTACTTTAAGTAATTTATCTTCTAGACAGCGGATATATCTATCCACCCATCATTTCATTTTTAAAACAGGAATTGTCATTCCCTCTAGCTAATGGTAGTTGCAGCTGTTCCCTTTTGGTTACCTCTGGTTAACCCACCTGCATAGCAGGTAGACTATTGTAATAGGCACACACGGGCTGGATTTAGGTAGGCATGATTTTGTCAGACAATGGAATAGATATTTCCTTTATTTTAAGAAGTTTTACATGGTGATGAGTCTGTGCTTTCTCCTCTGTCACCCTCTGTACCACCTCCAATACACCTTAGCCCAGTTGTTTTACATTAAAGCTGAGGTTCAAGGCCAGCCTGGTGGATGTGTGGTCTGTGCAGTCCTACTGGGTCCCCTGTTCAGAAGGGCCCTACACTCAGCTCTGTGGTTGCTGTCTTGAAACTCTTCATAATTTTTTGACAAGGGGCTCTGCATTTTAATTTTGCACTAGGCCTCGCAAATTATGTAGCTGATCTTGCCTAGATTATCTGCTTTCTAATTGCCAAAAGCAAATGGTTGGAGAGAATGAGAATAGAAGGTGGCAATTTTATAATCCCAGAGACCAAACGCTGTGATCAGATGCAGACACAAGAGACATGCTGAGTAGGAGCAGAGCAAGGGTGCAGGATGTGAAGTAGTTTTCCAACTTTCAAGTCACATTTTTGCATGAGGCTTAATTATAGGGTTTATAATGTGAATTCCTTGAGTAGAGAGAGGCTTGTAATCATGTCATTTAAAAAATGCTTTCCAAAGTCATATGCTGATGCCTTTTGGGTTCTTGGTTCTTTATTCCTGCTTCCCCATAAGCTCACATAATCACAGGTGTACGGCAAACCTGTTGTACAACGGCCTGAGGAGCTGGAGATCTGTGTTCCCGGCACCTGAGGGTGAAACTGCCTCTTTTTTCTCCCAAGCAGCCTTCCCATCTGCCTACCTGCTGCACAGCTAACATCCAGCTTACTATCAAGTGCCAGATTTTTTATTTATTTGAAACTATAAACAGCAGTCTCGCTACTGCCATCTTTTGTGAAATATAGTCACGTCTAGTTTGGGATACATAATTTTCAACAGCAGGCATATCTTCCGCTTTTCCTTAAGTCGTATTACCCGTTCCCTTGATTGTATGCCAAATTCCATCACTTTGTATTTCCTGAATTTGTCCCCTGCTGGTCCATAGCTTGTTTCCATTACCTTACTTCAGTTCCTCAAAACTTCTCTCATGGATAATCACTGTAACGGATCCTTAACTGGTGTCAAATTAGTCCCATATGAAACATACTCCTCACTGAAATCTATATACTATTGTTCACCTGTATTATGTGCCATGTATTATTCTAGGCGCTGAGGATTCAAATGGAGGATTCCATAAGTCCAGAGAGAATCATTTATACAGACCAAAAGTTGAACGGTGCTCTCTGAAAATATTTTTGAGCCAAGATTTGTGGAAAAGAGTGGTCCTGTATGCAAAGCAAGAAATTTCAGGAAAAGTAAATATTATGTTCCTTCTTTGGTTATGAACAATCTCAGCAAATAATTCCTGAAGATTAATTCCTTCTTCATTAGTATCAGTGTGTTAGTTTTGTCAGACAAACATGAATATCTTCTGCTTTGAGGGATTTCCAGAAAATATCCCTTATTGGAAACTGGGTACATGTATCTGTATGGCTGAGTCCCTTCTCTGTTCACCTAAAACTATCACAGCATTGTTCATTGGCTGTTAGTGAAAGTGTTAGTTGCTCAGTCATATCCGACTCTTTGCGACCCCATGGATTGTAACCCACCAGGCTCCTCTGTCCACGGGATTCTCCAGGTAAGGATACTGGAGTGGGTTGCCATTCCCTTCTCCAGAGGATCTTCCCAACCCAGGGATCGAATCCTAGTCTTCTGCCTGCAGGCAGATTCTTTACTGTCTGAGCTACCAGGGAAGCCCTGATTAACTATCCCCCAATATAAAATTAAAAAAAAAAAAAAAGAAAATCTCCCTTATTGAAGATCCTTCTTCTCCATGCTTATTTTCCTGCTCTTTGAATCAAATACACTTGTTGGTTTCCTCAACATGCCAACTCAGAGTTTTTTCTATTCAGTTCTTTATACTGATGAAACAGGCCTAATAAATACATTAACTTTTTTGATTGTGGTAAAATATTTCACATAACACAATATTTATCATCCTAACCACTTTTAAGGGTACAGTTTAGTGGCATTAAATACATTCACATTGGTGTGCAGCCATCACTACCATCCATGTCCAGAACCCTTTCCATCTTGCAAGACTGAAATGCCATACCCATCAGACAATAATTCCCTGTTCCCTCCCTTTCCCAGGCCCCTGGCAGCCAAGCTTCCAGTTCCTGTCTATATAAATTCAACTACTTTAGCCACATCATGTAGAAATAATGGTATCATACAATATTTTCCCTTTCATGACTGGCTTATTTCACTTAGGCTAATGTCGTCAAGCTTCACCCATGGTATGTCATGTGTCAAAATTTCCTTACTTTTAGAAGCCAAATAATATTCTATTGTAGGCGTACACCCACCATATTTTATTTATTCATTCATCTGTTGATAGACTCTTGGGTTGCTTTCACATTTTGACTGTTGTGAATAATGCTGGTATGAACATGGGCATTAAACTTTTTTGAGTTCTTATTTTCTCTCCTGGATATATATCCAGAAGTGGAATTGCTGGATCAAGGACGATTCTGTGTTTAACTCAGGAAGTCCATTTTAAAAGCTCATGATTTGCATTTTCCTCTCAGTTGTTCATTCCGTGAACTCCATTTGTCATTCATAGTTCTAAGAGGGTATAGTGATAATGCTGGGGGGCGGTGGGGTGGGGTATGGGGAGGAAAAGAGCATAGAGATTAAGGAGGAAGACAGGGAGAGAAATGTTTTCTCACCCACTCGCTATTTCAGGCCATGATGTCAGGGTGAGGGTTGTTGGGAAAGATAGATTAAAGGGAAAGTTGAAAGCAGAGGAAAATTTGCTTGATTTCCCATTTGGGATTCACCTCACAGGATAGTCTCAACACCACTATAGGCAGCCTTATCAAAGTAAAACTGGTAGATGCAGAAAGTAGCTAATGGCATTGATAGGTGAATTTGAGCAAGAATGAGGTATGATTTATAGATTTGAGCATCCACTGGCCATGGATCTGCTGGGTAGACTTTGTGGACAAGACAGGGAGTGGCTAAGATGAGACAGCCTTCAGGATGGATAAAAATGTACTACATGCTGAGGGTGGATCATGATGGCAAGGAGAAGAGAAGAGAACAGATCAAGAAGAGAACAGACCTCAAATTCATCAGTAACAAATGCCAACACGACAATCTATTAATGACACAGCAGGCAGAGAATACAATCACTGAAGGTGAAAGAAAGGAGAAGGAATAGGGAATACTGCTAAGGACCGAATTATCTGAAAGGAACAATTATACACAAAATTATCTTTAGTGAAGAAGGTTAGATGTCCTTATAGTCTCAGAGGATAGTGCATGAGGAAGATCAGAGTGAATGTAAGAATACAGATTATTATACAGATTATCATGCTGATAAACCTATACCATGTAGATTTCCTCATTTTCAAATTAACTATGAGACTGGAGAATTGAAGGAAAGTAAGTATGATAAGTACATCCAATAATTATACCTGTTTTAGTATAACTTCATAATTAATTCAATATTCTATTTTATTTGGGTGAGGAAAAACCATTCTCTGCCATTTGTCTTCCTATTATGCATTCAGGTTTGAATCAGGCTTGTTGGATATGTAGGTCTCTTAGCAAGAGAGTGTTCATGGTTTAAATCTCTTCCACAGGACAGAGTATTTATTCATGTAGCAAATATTTCTTGGCCATCTGCTATGTTTTAAGTACTCATAAAAAATACTGAAGTATCAGTTCAGTTCAGTCGCTCAGTTGTGTCTGACTCTTTGTGACTCCATGAACTGCAGCACACCAGGCCTCCCTGTCCATCACCAACTCCCGGAGTTCACTCAAACTCATGTCCATTGAGTCGGTGATGCCATCCAGCCTTCTCATCTTCTCATCTCATCATCACCCCCTATCATCTCATCTCTTCTCGTCATCTCATCCAGACATCTCATCATCTCATCATCATCCCTTATCCACCTACCCCCAATCTTTCCCAGCATCATGGTCTTTTCAAATGAGTCAGCTCTTCACATGAGGTGGCCAAACTATTGGAGTTTCAGCTTCAACATCAGTCCTTCCAATGAACACCCAGAACTGATCTCCTTTAGGATGGACTGGTTGGATCTCCTGGCAGTCCAAGGGACTCTCAAGAGTCTTCTCCAACACCACAGTTCAAAAGCACCAATTCTTTGGTGCTCAGCTTTCTTCACAGTCCAACTCTCACATCCATACACGACCACTGGAAAAACCATAGCCTTGACTAGACGGAACTTTGTTGACAAAGTAATATCTCTGCTTTTTAATATGCTATCTAGGTTGGTCATAACTTTCCTTCCAAGGAGTAAGCGTCTTTTAATTTCATGGCTGCAATCACCATCTGCAGTGATTTTGGAGCCCAGAAAAATAAAGTCAGCCACTGTTTCCACTGTTTCTCCATCTATTTGCCATGAAGTGATGGGATGCCATGATCTTAGTTTTCTGAATGTTGAGCTTTAAGCCAACTTTTTTCACTCTCCTCTTTCACTTTCATCAAGAGACTCTTTAGTTCCTCTTCACTTTCTTCCGTAAGGGTGGTGTCATCTGTATATCTGAGGTTATTGATATTTCTCCCAGCAGTCTTGATTCCAGCTTGTGCTTCTTCCAGCCCAGCGTTTCTCATGATGTACTCTGCATAGAAGTTAAATAAGCAGGGTGACAATATATGGCCTTGACCTACTCCTTTCCCTATTTGGAACCAGTCTGTTGTATATCATGTACTAACAGGCCATTCCATTCTTTCTCCCTTTTGACAGTTTCCCAATATACCAGTCTCTTCTGCCTCACTTATGAATATTTAAAGTGATACATCATGACTAAGAAGATAAGAATAGGTCTAGCACCCAAAGCTCATACCTACAGAAAGGACTGCTATGTAAGGTGATCCTTCCTAAGTGAGATTTCTTAGTTTTCAGAAAGTCATTTTGTTTTATCATTAACCCAAAGTAAGGAAATCTTTTCTGACATTTTCCCTTGGGTTTTGTATTTATAGTTAAATCATAATCCTTGGGGTTTTGTATTTAGAGTTAAAATGTGGGGTGCATGGACGTATGTGTCAGTGGTAGGGAAGGGGTTGTGTGAGTATGTTTGGAACACAAACAGTATGTTTGTGTGAGTATGTTTGGCTAAGAGCTGTGACCTTAATTTAGCAGTGGAGGAGATTGTAGAAGGAAATAGAATGACTAGGAGAAAGAAGAGGTGTCTTGAAAATGTGGATCAAACTCATATATCTCCTGTGAACTATTAGACAGTCTATAGTTACCTCTCAGAAAAAAATGGTAAATCCATTTGGCAATCAATGTAGTTCCTCCCCAGTTGCTTTAAATGCACCCAGGGATGTTCCTGGCTCTCCAGTAGTTAAGACTTCACCTTCCAGTGCAGGGGTATGGGTTTGATCCCTGGTTGGAGAACTAAGAGCCCATGTATCTCATGGTCAAAAAGCCAAAACATAGAACAGAAACAATTTTGTAACAAATTCAATAAAGATTTAAAAAAAAAATGGTCCACATAAAAAAAATCTTTAAAAAGAAATGCAAAATTCCAAAGGAGTTCTGACCATCATATAGCTTATACTCTGTCAAAATGATAGCTTCACTATTTACTTCAACTATACTTTCTAGTACTATAACACAGTATTGTACCAAACATCCTCATATTCAGGTATTTCCATACTTTTCTGATGATCTTTCTTAGTATAGATTTAAAGGTAGGGTTCCTGGATGGAGGTTTGTGCATGCTTAGTCGCTAGTAAATGAAAGTCACTCAGTCATGTCTGACTCTTTGCGACCCCATGGACTATACAGTCCAGTGGAATACAGGACTGGAGTAGAATACTGGATACAGAATACTGAATACAGAATACTGGAGTGGGTAGACTTTCCCTTCTCCAGGGGATCTTCGCAATCCAGGTCTCCTGCATTACAGGCAGATTCTTTACCAGCTGAGCCACAAGGGAAGCCCAAGAATACTGGAGTGGGTAGCCTATCCCTTCTCCAGCAGATCTTCCAGACCCAGGAATTGAACTGAGGTCTCCTGAGTTGCAAGCTGATTCTTTACCAACTGAACTATCAGGTCAGGGAAGCCCAGTCACTAAGTCGTGTCCACCTCTTTGACACCCCATGGACTGTAGCCCGCCAGGTACCCTCTGTCCATGGGGTTTTCCACGCAAGAATACTGAGGTAGGTTGCCATTTCCTTCTTCAGGGGATCTTCCCAACCCTGGGATCAAACCCATGCCTCCAGTGTCTGCTGCATTGGCATATGGATTCTTTAGCACTGAGACACTTAGGAAACCCAGGTGAATTGCATTCATTTGAAAAATACTGCCCTTCATTGTTGGACAAAACTATGTCCCCATTTATGTCAGAAAACCCATTTGCCCACTCCACACTAGCCTATAAGACTGCTTAAAAAAAAACCTTTACTGGTGTTCATTTGCATTTCTTTAATCACTAAAGAAGTTAATGTTTATATGTGTTTTATGACTGCTGGTATTTTTACTTTTATAAATTGCTTTTAAAAAATGTTCTGTTTTCCTTGTAGGTTTATAGAATCATCAAATAATAGCATGCTGAATGCATTTTTAAAAAATCTATCAAATCTTTTTTAACCTTGTAATGGCCCTCTGAAATGGCAAAGATAAATTTTATTGTTTTTTATTAGAAAGAGAAGCTGAGAGACTGCTTTCTCATAAAAACAAGCTGATGGTGGAAACAATCACAGAATCTTAGTCTCATTTACTCCTTTTTGCTTCCCACTTTGTCCTGGTGCCCCTCAACCTAGTTGACTAGAGCCCCCTTTAACTAAAGCAGTAATTGAACATGAAGAGTATCCCATAAAACAAAGTAAGCTGACATGGGTGACTTCAAATGAAAAGTAGCCCAGTTCCTAGAGATGGAGTTTATTGGGCAGTTGTGAAGCATTAAAAGGGACAGGAAATTTAACAAGAGAAGGACGAAACCAACTCCTCCAAATACATCTGATGAACTAGGCATCTCCTCGGTCTGGGTTAACACCTGGACTTTGTAATATCATATGTCAGGTAAAATTCCAAAGCCAAAGAAACAGAATTGAAGGAGGCTTAAGTCATAATTTGTAACCGTGTCAAGCTGCAGTGGAAGAAACTATGTAAACGAGATGGGTTATTTAGAGAGCTTTTGAAGTCCTAATTTCTAAATAATATGAAATACCTGAGGTGTCCAAAGCAGTAAATATATTTTGAAGAATTTGACACTTTCTCGGTGGAGGATGGTTCTAAACTAAACTGCATTCAGTCCCATTGAATAAATATATCTATTGTTGAAACTAAAAGGAGAAAGAGAAGCAAACTAGAGAGATCGATGGCTTTGTTTACATTAAATAATTCAGTATTTAATACTAAGTTCTGAAAAAATTCCCATTTTCTAATTGTTCTTTAAAGATATTCTTATATTAAAATACAATAGTCAGAGGAAGACCTTACCATATTTAAATTAGTTTAAATAAACTCAAAAGCCAAACAATATTGTCACATTTTAGAATGACCATTTTATATATGTGCTAGTAATAAACTTAGGGAAATTTCCTTTGGGAAAAAGGGAATAATGCCAGAAATAATTGTTAAATATAAAGTGATTTCAGGAAAAGATTATTAACTCAGAATTGCCCAGCAGACATATATAAATACTGAGGAAGTCTGAATTCCATTGGGATTTTCATCACTTAGTCCATAGTGTTAGCAAAGAAATCTGAAATCTCCCTATTAGCCTTCAGAGTGGTGCTCAAAGGAAATGTAAACCAGATGAGGTCTGTTTCCTGAGACCCAGAGCCAAAGCTGCCGGTGAGGTCCCAGGCACAAGAGGAAAGAACACACAGCCACACTCAGGGCAGTTGAAACTTACCACGTCCTGACAAAGAGAGAAATGAGGGTTATTTGTTCTGGCGACCACTTGGCTGATAGAAGATATAAGGTCACCCAGCTGGTTTTGAAACTTAATTTACTATCTCTAGACTCACATTGTATTTATTTGAGAAGGAAGAGTAGCCAAGGCTCTTATTTATTTTCCTGTGAACAAAGCTAGAAGAAGTTAAAGTGGATTTTTGAAGCATCTATTACCTGCTAAATGCACATTTCCCATTAGATTATGGGGTTGTGTTCCGGCCCCAAGTCATTTTGCTGGCAAGTCAGATTAGAGTGAAATTTATTACAGATGAAAGAAGGTGTCAGTTTTTCCAGTGTGGTTGCTCCTCTGAAGTGCTTACAACGAGGAAGAAATAAGGAGTACGTGACATGAAGGGAAGAGATGATATTCGTAATATCATGCTTAAGAATGTGCCATTCTAACTAAGATCATTAAAAAAAAAGTTCATTCATTGAGCCTTTACTGGATATCTACTCCATGCCAGGCACTGCTTTCTGTATGCTGGGGAGGAAAAGATGAGTAATGGACACCAGCAAGTAGTGCTGCCAATTGAGTTGCGGAGCCCTAAAAAATGAAAAGTTACATTACCTGTTTGAACAGGATGAACTTGGAGAATTTAATATAATGAAGTATGAAAATGTGACCAGCAGTTTCTTTGAAGAAGCAGGCTTGGGAAATGGAAGATGAACTTGTATTTCTAAGGGCTGAGTTTTATCCCCAGGAAAGAGGAAAGTCCTTTTGTGTTCCAAAGATTTAAACTCTACAGAAATTGGCATTAAAATTTTAATTTTCACAGTAAAAGAAAACTGACAGGATGGATGGTGGTGTAGTGGTGGGTGAATAAGGGGCTCCGGGGCTATCTCCCTTAACTGCAGAAACTGGTGCCTGAGTGCAGTGCCCCATTTTCCATGCCTCAGATAGCTGAGGACAGGTATCTGCCTCAGCCAGAGGCAGACCCCACTCAGGAGTCTTTCTGGGTGTTGTCACCAAGTTGTTCAAATCAGGATGCCTGCACTACTGTCTGTGGGGAATGACAGAGTGGGGGAGTTCAGGTCTTCATCCCTGCTGGTCTGCAGGAAGGAAGCCACAAGAGGACCTCAGGCCACTCAGGGGACTGTTGCTGGTCAAGGCAGGAGCTGGGCAAGCAAGACTAGCTTTAGCCTAAGCCATGGTGCAAGACCCCAGTGAGGCCCTGTTCATACCTGCAATTCTTTTCCCTACCCACAACTATCCCAGGAGACATAAAAAGAAAACAACAGGGCTTCCCTGGTGGTTCAGTGGTAAAGAATCTGCCTGCCAGTGCAGGAGACATAGGTTCAATCCCTGATCTGGGAAGATCCCACATGCTGGAGAGCAACTAAGCCCGTGCACCTGTTGAGCCTGTGAACAAGCTAGAGCCCAGGAGCCCCAACTGCTGAAGACCACGTGCCCTGCACCTGGAGAGTAGTCCCCGCTCACCACTGGAGAAAGCCCACTCAGCAAAGAAGGCACAGCACAGCCAAATATAAACAAATAAATACTTATAAAGAAAAAAGAAGAGAGAACAACATAGTGACAAGTCTTGGAAAGACTCCCTGTGGTGTCGACCTCTAGCTTACACAGGTGTCAGACATGTTATGTGACAATACCCACGCTTCCATGTCAATGTCAAAATATTATTGTAGTAGAGTGAGTTATTCCGATTTTAGTGTAGCTGGATATGAAAACTAATTATGATTGGGGTTGAGAGCTGCAGAGTCCCCATATGATTTTGTTGGACTCTGATCCCATTGCCTCCTGTGACATTCAAGTAAAGTGATTTGTCCCATGGTTGGAAGATTGTTGTGGTTAATTTCTGAGAGAGGCTCCCTGGTGTCATTTGGAAACTGTGTAGCAGAGACTTCTTGCAGAGTCATGTCAACTTCTATGCTACATACTTGCCAAAGAGGGAGCAATGAAAATGGGTCACCTGCCTCTAGGAAGACCTGGTCACTTTGCTCAGGGAAGCTGTCTTCCAGTTAAATGAGAAACATGCATAAGGGCAGTACAGGCCAGGATACAAATGGCCTAGGATGAAGGATTTCCACTCCATCAGCATAAGCCAGCTTTGTTTTAAGGCAGCCACAGCCTTTTCAGCTGATTCTGTTTTATGGATGCACAATAACCAAGATTGAAACTGAGGTTTAGTTGGCCAAATTGTCACTTAACACATCAGTGCCTAAGCTGCTGAGTGTACATAAATAATGAGATCTGTGTTACTGCCTGATGTGGGACAGGTCTGCTAGAATGAGAGCCTTAACAGTACGACCGCATTCCAGGGAATCAAATGCTCTACAGACCTTGAGACCATTTCCATCTCTCACTGTATTAAGATTAAGTGTAAAGTCTCCTGAGTTTATACACAAGATTTAAATTCTATTTTAAAAACCTATGTGCATTTGTGTGAGAGAGAGTAAGTATGTGTATATGTCTGTGAAGAATACATGGCTTTGCTAGTTTTGGGGTGATGGGCAAGAAGAACTGTTTGGTAGAGTCTCTTTGTTTAAAATAGTAATAGGTAAGGACTATCTGAGGTCTTCCCTGGTGGCTCAGATGGTAGAGAGTCTGCCTGCAATACAAGAGACCTGGGTTCGATCCTAGGGTCAGCAGGATTCCCTGGAGAAGGGAATGGCAACCCACTCCAGTATTCTTGCCTGGAAAATCCCACAGATGGAGAAGCCTGGTAGGCTACAGTCCATGGGATCACAAAGAGTTGGACATGACTGAGTGACTTCACTTACTTTCTTTCACTTTCTTTGCAAGAAACAGTTCTGCTATAGAACTTGTAACGTTGAACAACATTTAATGAGTTATCAGCAAACATTAAAGATAAAAGAACTTTGATTAAATTTCCTAAGCTGTTTAAGATGCCTGTGTTCTATAGATTGCAATGGATGTTTACACTTCTGTTAATAAAATTCTATCAAGCAGATGACAGGTACCAATTAAAAGCAATCACAAAGCATGCTCTTTCCAAAATCCCTGAAGTAGAATCTTTAAATACTGGTTTGTAGAAGCATTAGCTGGCACAGAGTATCTTCAGTCCTCAGCAACTTCTATAGCCTGTGGGATTTCCATCATGTCAATGCAGGAGAGTAGAGGAAATATAAAATGATTTTTGGTGTTTGCTGAAGGGTGGAGAAACATCGGGTATGATTCAAGTTGCTAAAATAGTAGATACTTGTCTTAGTTGCAAAAGTCTAGACTGTGGTAACAAATAGATCTTCACATATAAAATGGCTTAGATCCAGTGAATTTTATTTCTTATTCACCTAAGCTCATAGGATATGTTTCTGGTAAGAGGTTAGCTCTCGTCTAGATAGAATCATTAGGACCCAGGCACCTTTTATCTTAGGGTTTTACCTGTAGCAGCTTCCTTAAGATTCACTTCTTAAAAAGGTTAGCCTGAAAATGGTACCCATCATTTCCCCTCATATTCCATTGACTGGAATCCAGTCACAGGAGCGCACCTGACTCATGGGAAGCTGGGAAATATAATTGTGCTGAGAGTCTAGAAGTATAAGGAAATAGGAGCTTGATGAATAGCTAGGCATTGCCCTAATATCTAAGTACATTTCCTGTAAGACAGTTTCTTTTGGAGAAGGACTTTTGGAAAGGGCTTGCCCATGGTTCTGCTTTGGGATTGTTGTGTGTAAGGGTAGAGTCAGATGGATGTTTCAAGAAAAGGAAGTAATGACAACCGCTGCAAGCAACAGTCCGGGACTACAGGAGTCTGATAAGAAGAGGTGTGGGTGGACATGGATTCTGTATTTGTTGGTTTGCATATGAAAGGTTTTCCCACTGGTATGTTGTCTGCTCTCTCTGAAAGTGAAAGTGAAAGTTAGTTACAAATCACTCTTTGTGATTCCATGGACTGTAATCTGCCCTGCTGCTTTGTCCGCGGAATTCTTCAGGCAAGAGTACTGGAGTGGGTTGCCATTTCCTTCTCCAGGGGATCTTCCCGACCCAGGGAGTTGGACACGACTGAGTGACTGAACTGACTGAATTGACTCCTGCATTGCAGCAGATTCTTTACCACCAGGTAAGCCCTAACTCTCTCTAGGGAAAGCTAACTCTAGGAAGGGCAGTCTCTTCTAGTTCCACAAAGTCCCAAGGTGTCCAAAAATCATAAAAATATAGAAAATAAAAATATGATTCATGCAACATGCAGGTTCTCATGGAAGGCATCTGTGGCCCTGAGGAGATGCTGCTTCAACTATATTTAGAGGCAGTGAATGTAATTATGAGTCTTCCCAAGAGAGTCTCAGAACTGGGTATGCAATGCTTTGACTAGTTATAGGAAGCTTTATGTTGAGAGGAGGCATTCTCTTATAATATCTGAGTTATCACTCAGTATAATTCCTTTGGTGCAGGCAAGCTCAAGAGGCCTGTTTATACAGGTGACCAATGTCATTCCTGCAAACATTTGACTATTTTCTCTCTGGATATAGACTTAATGGAGATGAAGAACTAGTTGCTAATGTTTATTTTAGCATTTCATACATCTGTAGACTGATTTGTGCCTTAGACAGCTCTTTTTCAGGATGCTTAATCTTAACTTGCTTAGTCTTTTCTCTTTAGCCTTGTTTTCTTGAACTTTATAAAAATGTTATTGTTTCCCCTATTTACAGGGTAGTAAAAACAATGTTAAGGGCTGATAATGAAACTGCATTCTAGGGGCAGCTGCTTTGGGAAGCCTACAGAGTTATTACGTGGAGCGAATTCAGTCTAGCCTCCATATTTCTCATAATACATATCCTACAGTGTCTGGTAGGCCTTCCCTGGAGGGTCAGTGGTAAAGAATCCACCTGCAATGCAGAAGACACAGGAGACGTGGGTTTGATCCCTGAGTCGGGAAGATTCCCTGGAGGAGGGCATGACAACACACTCCAGTATTCATGCCTGGAGAATCCCATGGACAGAGGAGCCTGGCTGGCTACAGTCCATGTGATTTACAAAGAGTCAGACATGGCTGAAGTGACTGAGCGTGCGCGCATGCACACAGACACAGACACAGACACAGACACACACACACACGCACACACACACATATGAGCATCCTGTAGTTATCAGGGAAATTAGCACCAGTTTCTGGGTAAAACTGGGTGTTACTACAGTCTTTTAAATGAACTTGCTGGGAGTGGGTGGAGGAAGAGCTGGACTTTGAGAGCCTGTTATAAATTCCAGAGCTGAGGGGCCCAGGAAGGGCTTCTTCCGGGCTGTGGGGAGAATCCAAGCTCCTCTTATAGAACACAGATGCTCTATTGGAAGGAAGCAATTCAGATTAGAAGCTGGGCAGCATCCAGGGTCATGAACTTAGAGTTTAAAATATCTGTCTTTGACCCCAGCAGCCAGCTAAGATTTCCTGCTGACCCTAGAAATTCAAAGGATTCTTAAGTTGGCATAAAAATCTGCCTTCTTCTCACACTCCAGATGTCTGACTAAGAGTTTCCAGGCTTGGAAACAGGTAGCAAACATTCTGTGGTTTTGCTGTTGTTAATAAAGGGCTGAGGTCAGCACCCTGAATAATAGAAATGGCCAAACTATACCTCCGAATAATACAACTTGAAAGGAAGAACTATGAATTCACTGTTAGATAAATGATGACAGTAAAGAAGGATTAAAAAAGTAAGAGCAGCTGTGTTATTGTTAAAGGGAAGAGGCAGCTGGAATCCATAGGATCCCAGTCTGGTCAGTGGCCCAGTAGACTAAATTTTAAAAACTGTTCAGTGTTAAATGTTAGGAAGTCCAAAACCCACAGACCAGCTCTAGTGGAGGAAGACATTCATTTTCTTGCAATGAAAATACTTTCAACAAAATGTGAGGGTTCAAACTTGGAGATTATTTTTAAGAAAAAGTATCTGTTAAAGAATAATTTTGTAAAGGATATAGTCATGACTCACGAATATGAAATAAACATGTGCCAACGATTTTATTCAACTCATTAATTGAAGAATTCAATAAAATGTGACAAGTAGTTTGAAAGAAAATTCAGAGAACCACATAATATATATATACACATGTGTGGGCGTGCTCAGTCGTGTCTGACTCTTTTCAACCCTCTGGATTGTAGCCCGCCAGGCTCCTCTCTCCATGGGATTTTTAGGCAAGAATACTGGAGTCGGTTGCCATTTCCTCCTCCACAGGATCTTCCTGACCCAGGGATCAAACCCAAATCTCCAGCATTGCAGGCAGATTCTTTATTCACTGAACCCTTGGGGAAGCCTGTATATATATATATATATATATATATATATATATATATATATATATATATATATATATATATATACACATATATATATATACACACACACATAAGAAATAGAGGAAAACAACAAAGGAAAAAAATAGAGGAAAACAACAGATTAGGAAAGACTAGAGATCTCTTCAGGAAAATTAGAGATACCAAGGGAACATTTCATGCAAAGATGGGCTCGATAAAGGACAGAAATGCTATGGACCTAACAGAAGCAGAAGATATTAAGAAGAGGTGGCAAGAATACACAGAAGAACTGTACAAAAAAAGATCTTTATGACCAAGATAATCATGATGGTGTGATCACTCACCTAGAGCCAGACATCCTAGAATGTGAAGTCAAGTGGGCCTTAGAAAGCATCACTACGAACAAAGCTAGTGGAGGTGCTGGAATTCCAGTTGAGCTATTTCAAATCCTGAAAGATGATGCTGTGAAAGTGCTGAACTGAATATGACAGCCAATTTGGAAAACTCAGCAGTGGTGACAGGACTGGAAAAGGTCAGTTTTCATTCCAATCCAAAAGAAAGGCAATGCCAAAGAATGCTCAAACTACTGCACAATTGCACTCATCTCACATGTTAGTAAAGTACTGCTCAAAATTCTCCAAGCCAAGCTTCAGCAATACGTGAACCATGAACTTCCAGATGTTCAAGCTGGTTTTAGAAAAGGCAAAGGAATGAGAGATCAAATTGCCAACATCCGCTGGATCATGGAAAAAGCAAGAGAGTTCCAGAAAAACATCTATTTCTGCTTTATTGACTATGTCAAAGCCTTTGACTGTGGATCACAATGAACTGAGGAAAATTCTGAAGGAGATGGGAATACCAGACTACCTGACCTGCCTCTTGAGAAACCTATATGCAGGTCAGGAAGCAACAGTTAGAACTGGACATGGAACAACAGACTGGTTCCCAACAGGAAAAGGAGTACGTCAAAGCTGTATATTGTCACCCTGCTTATTTACCTTATATGCAGAGTACATCATGAGAAATGTTGGGCTGGACGAAGCACAAGATGGAATCAAGATTGTTGGGAGAAATATCAATAACTTCAGATATGCAGATGACACCACCCTTATGGCAGAAAGTGAAGAGGAACTAAAAAGCTTCTTGATGAAAGTGAAAGAGGAGAGTGAAAAAGTTGGCTTAAAGCTCAATATTCAGAAAATGAAATCATGGCATCTGGTCCCATCACTTCATGGGAAATAGATGGAGAAACAGTGGAAACAGTGTCACACTTTATTTTTGGGGGGCTCCAAAATCACTGCAGATGGTGATTGCAGCCATGAAATTTTAAAAGACGCTTACTCCTTGGAAGGAAAGTTATGACCAACCTAGACAGCATATTCAAAAGCCGAGACATTACTTTGCCAACAAAGGTCCATCTAGTCAAGGCTATGGTTTTTCCAGTGGTCATGTATGGATGTGAGAGTTGGACTGTGAAGAAAGCTGAGCGTCGAAGAATTGATGCTTTTGAACTGTGGTGTTGGAGAAGACTCTTGAGAGTCCCTTGGACTGCAAGGAGATCCAACCAGTCCATTCTGAAGGAGATCAACCCTGGGATTTCTTTGGAGGGAATGATGCTAAAGCTGATACTCCAGTACTTTGGCCACCTCATGCGAAGAGCTGACTCATTGGAAAAGACTGATGCTGGGAGGGATTGGGGGCAGGAGGAGAAGGGGATGACAGAGGATGAGATGGCTGGATGGCATCGCTGACTCGATGGATGTGAGTCTGAGTGAACTCCGGGAGTTGGTGATGGACAGGGAGGCCTGGTGTGCTGCGATTCATGTGGTCGCAAAGAGTCGGACATGACTGAGCGACTGAACTGAACTGATAAATACACACACACACACACACATATATATAAGGAATATTGAATATGAATCTACAAATAAATGCTAAAGGGAGAGAGTGAAGGATGGGAAAGGAAATCAATTGTCATTCCATCTGGGCAGAAATAACTTGTATGTCTATGGACAATAATCATTTGCACAGCTATTTATTTTCTATAAATAACAGAATTCTAAAATATTGCAAAAACAATGAAAGTTACAAACCCCAAGGATTCAGAAAAATGAAGAATTGGATGAGGCCTAGTTTTCCATGAAGATATCTAATAATCTTGTCTTGATGGTCTGTTTCAAAATTCTTCACAGTTTATTTTGACATATGTGACTCTTGAAAATAATGCAGAAATATTACTGCAAGTCTTTTTAGTGTCAGGCTAGGGGAGTGGTTCTCAAATATGGTCCCTGAACCAGCGACTAAAGCACCACCTGAAAGCTGTTAGACATGCCAGTTCTAAGGGGCCTCCCCAGACCTACTGAATCAGAAACTGTGAGTGGGGGGCTAGCCATCTGGCTTAACACCCTGTGGCTGACTCTGGTGCATTCTCGTTTCTGAAATGCTGGTAGATGATCTGACTTTGCCCACCTTATTACTAATTAGAATCCAAAGTCCATAAGTTAGATATTACCTTGCAGAAGATTGAAAAATTGCAAATGACTTTTCTTAGGCAAATGATTTCTGTCTTGTAGACAAAATAACCACAAAGTCTATGATTTCTGCATCTTTCTCTAGTAATCCTATTCTTTCTTTCTTTCATTGCCTCTATATAGTAGTTTCCCCTATCTTTCATCTAGCTTTGTTATCCTGCTGGTTTTCTTATTAATGAAGTAAATATGTTTTTGACAAGTGCTTCCTAATGATTGTTTGAGAATCATGTCTCTAGCTTCATGAAAGTTTTAACTTGAAATAATGTAAAACAAGTAGTTTGACTTTTTCAAGTGAATGCAATGCAATTGAGACACTTAAAGGGGTTCAGTCAGTATGTGGGACTGGACCTGTGGGAACTTTTTTGGACAGTATTATTATATATCATAAGTCAAGCCTTTTGTTAAGCTTTTCGGAAAAATATGAGTTCTCCGAACATTATCCAGCTCTTTCCATGATTTATCTCTGGATGGGTTTTCACACTGCTCATTTCTTTCTTCCTCACCCTACTTCCTACTCCTCTGCCTTGTCACCATGCCACCAAACACCAACTTCTGCTTTGTCTCCTTAGAGGTCTATACCAATCCTTATATCTACCAGTTGAGAATGTCATTGATAAAAAATGTATTAGGAATTAGAGAGAAAAAGCAAGTTGAATTTTTCTCACTAAATGGTAAAATAAAAAGTAAATGTTAGTAGTTTTAAATTATGGTCTACTTGGAGTTTTACATAAATACCCAAAGGATGCTTATAAATTTTAACCTGCGTTTGTGGGTAGCTTGGTGGGAAAAAAAAATTAAGACAGAAGGATGTTCTGAAAAGACTTTGTTAACTTTTTGAAAATGCTTAGGGTAAATACACACTATATTTAAGGCAGCTTTCCAGGCTGGGGAAAACATATCTGGAAGCTTGAAGGAATTCTTCTGCTATCCTTTCAAGAGTAGACTTTCTACTAAATTATAGAAATTTTCTATTTTCCCAGATGAAATTGGTCATTGAGGGGTTCAGGAGAAAGCTGTAGACATATTTAAAGGATAGAAGATTTGGACTACTGTGGAAGGTTTTAAAGATGAGATCAGACTGAAAAGAACCTAAAATTCAGACGGTTATCTTTACAAATTTGTTTTTTCCTTTTGGTGGCTGCAGTGTGCAACTTATAGGATCCCTAACCAGGGATTGAACTTGGACCCCCTGCAGTGAAAATGCCAAGTCCTAACCACTGGTCTGCCAGGGAATTCCCTACAAAGTTCTTTAAAAATGTTTGCATTACAAATGCAGTTTCCAACTCCATTGTAATGACAACCAAAAAATGATGAAACCCAATTACCCAACTACAGTAGTGGTGGTTACAAAATTTCCTTGGATTCACCTACATTTATCTCATACTTTGTCTCCATAGGCCCTCTGCTCTGGTTCCATGTTTCTCACATCTATAGACTCATTAGACAAAGTGTTACCTGTATGCAATTTTGTTTGGTCTGCATGCTGTTTAAAACAATTAAATTTCAAGTATCTTTAAATCCATATTTTCTTGACTTACCAGACCTGTGAGTTTGTCATTCTCTCCTAGCCAGTGGTGATTGCCTTTTCTGTTGAGATCTTCCTAAATATAGGTTCATAGTATCCTTTTTATACTAAATATAAGAAAAGTGTTTGTTAAATAAATGTAGAGACATAATTAAACTCTTTCAAAAGGAAAAAGAGAGAAAATGTGCCAGAGACCTTATAAAAACCATAGATTTGAAATAGACAAAGAGGTCATGCAGTCCTCTGCAAGCTTGAACCTTCCCAGGAAGATGAAATTATCTTGTATAATAATTCCCACATACATGACCCAGGGCTCTGGCAGAGTAACTTGATTTACTCTATGTGATATCTGCCCTGGTGATAATAACACAGGCAGCGTGACTCAGTGCTCTGAATCCTTTCATCTCTTCGAACCATCCTGTAATGTAAACCAGAGTGGTTACTCCAGTTCCCTCCGTCTCTGTGAGACCATAACAGGCTATGTAAACAAGGAAAAGACCCCCTTAGTGCATAACTCTCAACTGTAATGAACTTCAAAGACATTTGTGGTATTCCATTCACAAGTATTCCTAATTTGGGGCAGATGCACATATGCAAAATAACTCAGCCAGCTGTAAGTGGTATTTCTATTGTGCAGATTTTGTGCTCTAGTACTGTTCTCTTCCTTCCCCCAGATGAAATTGGCTTAGAGAAGTCATCTTGGAGGTAGGGAGAGTAAGTGGTTGGTGGCAGTCTTCAGGCTGGCAGGCTTGCTTTGTGTGTGGTCTTGGGGAAAGTCCGCTTTGAATGAGAAAACTGACTATGGATTTCCATCACCCTAAAGAAAGAATGCTCAAGGAAAACCATCTGCATAAAAATTCCTTTGCCTGGAAATCAGAAGGGGAAGAATTTTCAGAGATGCCCCATAGGATGCCTTTTGTCTCTTAAAATGCATTAATGGTAACTGCATCTCTGTGCAGACTGAGCTCAGTGTTCCTGTACAACATCCACAAGTTACAGAGTACAATATTTTCTTTATCTTGCTGTTGAGTAGTCGCTCAGTCCTGTCTGACTCTTTCTGACCCCATAGACTGCAGCACACCAGGCTTCCCTGTCCTTCACTGTCTCCTGGAGCTTGCTCAAACCCATGTCCATTGAATCAGTGATGCCATCCAACCATCTTGTCCTCTTTCACCCTTCTCCTCCTGCCTTCAATCTTTCCTAGCATCAGGATCTTTTCTAATGGTCAGCTCTTTGCATCAGGTGACCAAAGTACTGGGGCTTCAGTTTCAGCATCAGTTCAGTTCAGTCGCTCAGTCGTGTCCGACTCTTTGCGACTCCATGAATCACAGCATGACAGGCCTCCCTGTCCATCACCAACTCCCAGAGTTCACTCAGACTCATGTCCATTGAATCAGTGATGCCATCCAGCCACCTCATGCTCTGTCATCCCCTTCTCCTCCTGCCCCCAATCCCTCCCAGCATCAGTCTTTTCCAATGAGTCAACTCTTCCCATGAGGTGGCCAAAGTACTGGAGTTTCAGCTTTAGCATCATTCCCTCCAAAGAAATCCCAGGGTTGATCTCCTTCAGAATGGACTGGTTGGATCTCCTTCCAGTCCAAGGGACTCTCAAGAGTCTTCTCCAACACCACAGTTCAAAAGCATCAGTTCTTTGGTGCTCAGCTTTCTTCACAGTCCAACTCTCACATCCATACATGACCACTGGAAAAACCGTAGCCTTGACTAGACAGCATCAGTTCTTCTAATGAATATTCAGGATTGATTTCATTTAGGATGGACTGGTTGGATCTCCTTGCAGTCCAAGGGACTCTCAAGAGTCTTCTCCAACACTACAGTTCAAAATCATCAATTCTTCAATTCTTCGGAGCTTAGCTTTCTTTATGGTCCAACTCTCACATCCATACATGATACTGGAAAAGCCATACCTTTAACTAGACAAAGCTTTGTTGGCAAAGTAATGTCTCTGCTTTTTAACATGCTGTCTACGTGGGTTATAGCTTTTCTTCCAAGGAGCAAGTGTCTTTTAATATCATGACTGCAGTCACCATTATCAGTGATTTTGGAGACCAAGAAAATAAAATCTGTCACTGTTTCCACTTTTTCCTCATCTATTTGCCATGAAATGATGGGACCACTGCCATGATCTTTGTTTTTTAAATGTTGAGTTTTAAAGTCAGCTTTTTCACTGTCCTTTTTCACTTTCATCAGAGGTTCTTTAGTTCCTCTTTTCTTTCTGTCATTAGAGTGGTATCATCTGCATATCTGAGACTGTTGATATTTCTCCCGGCAATCTTGATTCCAGCTTGTGATTTATCTAGCCCAGCATTTCACACAATGTATTCTGCATATAAATTACATAAAGAAGGTGACAATATACAGCCTTGTTATGCCCCTTTCCCAATTTGGAACCAGTCCGTTGTTCCGTGTCTGGTTCTAACTGTTGCCTCTTTGAAGGAGGAAACAGAAAGAACAGGTTCCATCTTGAAAGTAGGACTCCATCTTGGGCTGGACTGTATCCTTTGGCTATATGCGCAGTATCTGTGGAAATGACATACTAACTAGAAAACCAGACCCCCAGGATGGAAGAGCCCCAGGGCTCATACCTAGACTCTCTGTCGCTTAAAAGAATACCATCATTATTTGTGTAACTGAATAGAATCATAAATTCTATTATGCTTATTGGGGTATGACTACAGGCCTATTGATAATTGTCCAGTGTTAACTACCTAGGCTTAAGGCATACAAATCACGTTAACTTTGATTGTATCATGGGTCTGAGCATGTACACTTAGGATATATAATATTTTCACAAAAACTAGTCAGAGTCCTTGACTAAGAGGAGACTCTGCCTTGGGCCTGCTGGTATAATAAACTGCGCTCCACTATCTGCATTGTCCTTTTGAGTGAGTTTATTTCCCGGGATGTGTGGCTACAACATCTTAACCTGCATACGGGTTTCTCAAGAGGCAGGTCAGGTGGTCTGGTATTCCCATCTCTGTAAGAATTTTCCACAGTTTGTTGTGTCCCACACAGTCAAAGGCTTTAGCATAATCAAAGAAGCAGATATTTTTCTGGAATTCCTTTGCTTTATCTATGATCCAGCAGATGTTGGCAATTTGATCTCGGGTTCCTCTGCCTTTTCTAAATCCAGCTTGTACCTCTGGAGGTTCTTGGTTCACATACTCTTGACACCTAACTTGAAGGATTTTGAACATTATCTTACTAGCATGAGAAATTAGCACAATGGTAAGGAAGTGTGATTACCAATTGTTCTGCCCTTTGAAACTGAGAGAAGGTCATGGTGGCTAGAGAGTTGCCTACAAGAAATGTGGTGCAAAATGGCCTGCATGCCTGGGAACCACACAGGGCCCTGCTTGGCATCATGACCACACTCACAAGAGGGAATTCCATAGTGTGTCGTGTTGGAGAGAAGAGATCCTGGAGACCATCTTAGAATTCTGCTTCTACAACATGTAAATGATCTTAAAGTGTCCAATTTCCATAATATTTATTGCACATTATTGTGCAGTGTTTATTACACACCATTATTTCATAATGTTTTCTATGAACAGTTCTCCTCCTCTACTGTTTTCTGCTACCCAGAAACAATCACTTCAGCATGTTTAGGCTATTCTTCTGGCATTTACCTCTAAGTATACAAATAGTATAGGCTGATATGGCATATATGCAACTAGTGTACCTATATATTTTTTGTATTTAACATTTTTATTTATTATTTATTGACTTCCCACTTGGAGGATGAGGATCTTGTTCTCTTTCACCACCCTGCCTTTCTCCACCACTCGGGCATACTCTCTTCCTCTATTTTGCCTTTCTAATACAGTTATAACAAGTTTAAGTCAGTATTCAGGATCAGGGGGCTCCCCTGATATCCCAGTTGGTAAAGAAACCACTTGCAGTACAGGAGGCCCTGGTTTAATTCTTGGATCAGGAAAATCCCTAGAGAAGGGAATGGCTACCCTCTCCAGTATTCTGGCCTGGAGAATTCCATAGTCTATATAGTCCATGGGGTCACAAAGAGTCGGACATGACAGAGTGACTTTTTACTACTATTACTCAGAATTCAGAACATCATTATTATTCATAATTTTCCTTCATCTATATCTTTTTATTTCCTTGGAGTTGATAAATACATTGTTTTTGTGTTTTTCTAGGGCCTAATTTTTACAATATACTTAACACTCACTAATTTATTCCCAATGTAGGGGAGTAAAATTTGCCACCCCAAAATACCTCTTTAGGCATTTGTGTTATTTCAAGCTGAAAACAATCAAGGCCCAAAAGACTCAGGAAGAACCTCTGACCTTCCCTCTGCTTACCTAAGAATGTAGATAGAGGATACATTTAAGAGAACTTTGGTAATGTTCAATTTATAGGTATAATACTTTGGAGGTTTTTTAAAAAATATGTTTGCAAATTTTTGATATCCTTCTTATTGACAGTATCATTCCCTGGCAGCTCAGATGGTAAAGAATTCACCTGCAATGCAGGAGGCACAGGAGATGCAAGTTCAATCCCTAGCTGGGAAAGCCCCCTGGAGAAGGAAATGGTAACCCACTCCAGTATTCTTGCCTGGAAAACCCCATGGACAGAAGAGCCTGGCGGGCTGCAGTCCAAAGGGTAGCAAACATTTAGACATGACTTACTTAGAAGACTCTCTGAGATGTGGGGTCTCTATCTCTCCCTGAATCCAGGCTGACCTAGTGACCAGTCAATCAACAGAAAACAGCAGAATTGGAGCTATAGATTTCTAAATCTAGAGTAGAAAAGGTCATGCTGCTTTGTGCTGGTTCTGTCATTTTGCTTCGGGAGCCATGAGCCACCATGTGAGAAAGCAGAGGCAGCCATGCTTGGAGGAAGCCCAGGCCACCATAGGGAAGCCTTGTGTAGGTGTTCAGGACCATAGTTCAAATTGAGGTCCTGGCTCACACTTGTTGTCAGTAGTCAGATATATGAGAGAAAATGGCTCCAGACAATTTCTTCTCCCAGTGCATGTCACTCCACCCCCAACCCTAGGTTTTGAACCTTCCTAGCTGAGACCCTCAGACATTGTAGAACAGAGAAAACAATCATCTTCATGTTACCTTTCCCCAATTCTTGATCCATAGACTCCAGGAACTTAGTGATTATTTTAAGCAACAATTTTTAGAGTCATTTGCCATATAGTTACAGGTAACTAGAACAAATACATTATCTCTATAAGAATTATTTAGGTTCATGGAAAAGTTTTATCTGTTGGATAATTGAAAACAACTAAAATGTAACTGAGTATAGTTTGAGAAATTCAGGATATTTAATTATTGAGTTGTAAATAGAAACAAACATTATTTTAAAACACAAATATTATTTAAAACCCTTAAAACTGAATGTTAAAGCTGAATGGTGTAATTTGCTAGATATAAACATTGAAAAACAAGACTTTAAAAGCTTAGAAAAAAATTAGAGTTTTGAAAATATTAATTAATAATTTGAAACTACATATTGAAATAAAAAATAAAATTTCACATTGATTTTCTACATCCAGAGCTGCTGTCAAGGACATCAGAAAACATCAACATCAGTCTTATAGCTTCAAGGTTGTATTTCATGTATATATAATCTGTACGTAGATTTTCTTACTTTGAGAATATAAATGTTAGCTGTTTTCCCTCAGGGCTGTTATTTTTTTTCTGCATGTTTTTTGTTTTCTCCAAGTTAATGTGTTTGCCTATTTGGTCTTTGATTTTTATTATTTGAGACATTCTTCATTTGTCTGGTGACCTAAATTGATTGCCTGCTTTCAAGAACTGGGCATCAAGAAGTTAATTGGGGGAAAAAAAAAACTGAAGTAAATTGAAGCTCTTTTTCTAGACTGGGATTGTCAACCCTGAGTTTTGCTGAGAGTAACCTGATGGGGCATTTCTGTTTGTTTTGAACTCCACTGTTAGTATATTTCAGTTTAGACTCCTCAGAAAATAAAATTTCAATTTTCTGCCTGGAGAATATTAGCTTGAATACCAGCATTTTGGGAAGCACAGGAATATGCCGGATATCTCAACATTCAGTTGACAAACCTCTATTCAACCCCTTGTTTTCAGTAAAGTACAATGCACAAGAGATTCCTTGGCCAGAGATACCCTGTTTGGCCCTCTCTAGTATTATTAATCTGAAGCCAAGTATAAGAATTTCATGTGTCTCTGTCGACCCCTGCCCAGTGGGCATCACTCAACAGAGTCTTTAGTCTTGAAAGAATTACTCCTTGCAGTGATTTAGTTATAATCACTTAAATACAAATGGTAAAAATGTCTCTTGTATATTATGAGTCATAAATTCAAGAACATTCTACACTGTATTCTCTGGATGTTAAGCAGAGAAGATTGATTCAAACACAGGTAAACAACTCGAATTGAAAAGCAATTTCCGTATCTTGAAAAAACACCACTTGTTACTAGCTAAAGTACCTATTGATTAGAAGTAAATACATCCCTTGTTGCTGGGATTTGAAACATATTCAATTTGTACCATTTAAGAGATTCTTATAGATTTCTGAATTTGACACCTACTAACATGCTATTTTGTATCACTGACATGTGATTGGCTTCAAATGCCTGAACATAAGTATAACAAGAACACTTTTTCCTCTCCATTTCTTGTGCCAAGCTCTGAAGTAATACAAAATATCTTCTTGGAGAGTACCTTGATGGTGCTTTTATCATAATTATGATTATTATCATCTACTCTCATCATTTGAGACCTTCCATTTTCTTGCGGTATGAAAGGAATAGCTTTAAGTCACATGGCTTTTTAAAAGAGAAGAAATTGAAAAATAAGTTGAAATTTCCATCTGAACTGACCTTTTTTTTTTTTTTTTTAGTTTTTTATTTTTTAAATTTTAAAATCTTTAATTCTTACTTTGACTTAAATACAGCTACAGACTTTTTAGGGATTGTCAATCTTGGTGTGAGATAATATATTTTTTTTTCTTTAATTCTTTTTCTTTGGAAAGTTGTTTCATGAAAAATAAGAATAATTAATAGGTCCCATGAAAAGATAAAAGGCCAGGTTCTAATTACAGCTCTGAGTTCATTGTGTTTATTGAAGTTGGGGAAGGACATTTGTAAAAGCAATTGCAAAACTGGTTTGTAAATCAGCCAGTGTATCCAGTTCTCTTAATCCCACCGATAGAGATGATCTTTATCGCCAACATAAGAATTCCAAAATAAGGGTTCAGCATGATACCTGGTATAATTAAATATTAAATGCTCTGTCAAAGTTCAAATCATCTAATGTCATTAAGGTCAGTCAAGAGTGTTTTATATATTTGCAAAGTTTAAAGACTCCTTTCGTAATTCTAGCATCTAATCTGTGAGTGAGTCTTCCAGGATTTGGATTATTAACTGAGGAATAATACTTACTTGAATCAAATGTTTAGCTCTCACTTACACATGAGTGTAAAGGGAAATACAGAAGCTGTTTAAAAGGTCTGATGAAATGTTTGAAAACAAATTGCTCCTGAAAAAGCATAGCTTTTCAATTTGTTGGTATCGCAAAATGTAGTTTATGGATTTATTCTGACATATAATTATATCTTATGGTTTTTATTATTAAGTAATTCAAGTGCTCAAAAAATAATATAACAGATTTATATTATTTGGTTTATACATCATAAGTTTACCATGAAGACTTGAAGCATATTTCACATAATTTTTTCAGATCATTTATTTTTAATAAATAAGACTGGGAGAACTAAGCTAAAAAACCCTACTATATTTTTATTGATCCTGAAATTTATGGAAATCATTCCCATGTAATTTAAAAAATAATTTTTTTTTACCACGTTTAAAGTATTGTTTGGATATTTATTAAATACTTAGCATTGCAGGCAGATTCTTTAGCAGCTGAGTCACAAAGGAAGCCCAAGAACACTGGAGTGGGTAGCCGATCCCTTCTCCAGGGGATCTTCTGACCCAGGAATTGAACTGGGGTCTCCTGTATTGCAGGCAGATTCTTTACCAACTGAGCTATCAGGGAAGCCCTTTCATTTAAAATGTATATAAATGGTACTGCATGCTGCTAAGTCGCTTCAGTCGTGTCCAACTCTGTGCGGCCCCATAGACAGCAGCCCACCAGGCTCCCCACGTCCCTGGGATTCTCAAGGCAAGAACACTGGAGTGGCTTGTCATTTCCTTCTCCAATGCATGAAAGTGAAAAGTGAAAGTGAAGTCACTCAGTCGTGACCAACTCAGCGACCCCATTGACTGCAGCCTTCCAGGCTCCTCCATCCATGGGATTCTCCAGGCAAGAGTACTGGAGTGGGGTGCCATTGCCTTCTCCAAAATGGTACTACATGGTACTAGTCTAATACAGTTTGTTTTTTAAATTCAGTTCAATTCTGTTCAGTCGCTCAGTCATGTTTATGTTTCTAAAGATGCATTCACACTTATAAGTAGATCAGTAGACAGATATAGCGTTTCTATCTTACTCCTTGCTGTTGAGTAAAATTTTGTTGCAAAAATAAACCGAAGTTTATTGATCTGTGCTCTTAGTAATAGACAACTAAGCTGTGTCTGATATTTTGCTATTACAAACAATGCTTCAATTAATATTTGGCAATCTTTGAGACATTTTTGATTGCCACATCTGGGCAGGGCATACTAATATTATCAGATGGGTAGAGATCGTGCATGCTAAGTGGCTTCAGTTGTGTCCGACTCTTTGTGACCCCATGGACTGTATCCCTCCAGGCTCCTCTGTCCATGGATTCTCCAGGCAAGAATACTGGAGTGGGTTGCCGTGCCCTCCTCCAGGGGATCTTCTCAACCCAGGGATCCAACCCGTATCTCTTAACGCCTCCTGCCTTGGCCGGCAGATTCTTTACCGCTGACGCCACCTGGGAAGCGGTGGAGACCATGAATACTGCTAAGCATCTTATAAGGCAGAGGGCAGCAAAGAATTATCTACTCTCAAATGTCAGTAGTGCCAAGTTTGAGAAACCCTGCTCTAGGATATGTAAATAGAAGAACTAAATAATACGTCATGATCATTGGATTCAGTAGCTTCTTTAGCTTATAAATTAACTTATAAATTCAGTCTTATTCCAGATAATATTCACATAGTGTTTGACACAGAATTTGACAAGCATTTCCCATAAGAATATTTTTAAGTCTCACCAGGATGGTAAATGGATAAAGTACAGTTTATCCATTGGCTCAGTTTTAAAAATATGGAATATACAAGGGGAGTCCAGTGATCTTCTTCCAATAGCATGTGATTGTTAAGGAATTTTCTATAGGCTGGATTTGGATGGCATCAATTGGCCCAGTTAGTGGCATGCTTTCTTTTTCTATAATTACTTATCTGCACCTGGGCATAATACTTGCGGTCTTTCTAGCTTCTAGAGGCTACAGTGCCTACCATTATCTTTCTACTCAGTTAGACTGGTGACAGGATTCATGTTAGGTTAACTTCAACTCTTGGGAAAGTCAGTGATCCTCCATGGGAATCCAGACTCTAGATAGCCTTATTTCAGAAAGAAGCGCACATCAAGATTTAATTTCTCAACTTTCCTAAACCATCCATATTTTCACTAACTTTTGAAAATTTTGTACTTCATGTCAGAAATAGGTTTTTATTGTCAAATTAGTCTAGCATGATGAATTACTAAAATGACTTCTCTCTGGTGAAATAAAATAATTCAAGTTTTTTTTTTTTATGATTCAAGTGTGAATGACCCAGGTTTTCATTTTAAAGAACTGTCTTTCTCTCTCTCTCTCTCTATGCACGGAGTTCAGTATTCCTCTGTGAGTTATGAGGGACTTGGGCTTTGATTGCCTTTACTAGGGAGTTATGACGTTCCTCACAGAACCTTTGAGGTCTGCTATACGCTGCAAGTTTTTACTGTTTACCATTTCCCCAAGACCCTAATGAAATTAGCACTAGATCTTAATCATCACTATGACCCTGTTGGCTAACAATGGTATCATAATATATTTGGCCTGGAGTGGTCGCTTCTGACAGCTTCATTATAGGCTTGGGAGATGCGGTCAGTTGTTAATGGTAGTCAGTTCTTCATTCTTCTCTTCAAGCTAAGTGATTCTATGAATAAATGGAGTGCGGAGTGATAATGTGCTTTGACTTGTTTAGTTGTATATATTAATTGTTTAGCTAATTACTCATTCATTTGACTAATAACTGAGCATCAATCTGGTTTAGGATCTTGCCTTGCCTGCATATGTGAGGCTATCTCAGCCTGGCACTCTCTTCCACATAACTTTAAAAAAAAAAAAAAAACAACCAGCCATCTCCTATTCCTGAATTAAGAGCCTATCCTAAGAGATCCAGTATACTCTGTGCTCCTCTCAAAATAGCATTTGCCATGCTGAAACATTATAGCTTATCAGCAGTCTGGACTGAGATTACCTGAATCCAAATCCTTGTTCCAGTCCTTACTACCTCTATGACCTACGGCAAGTTACATATTTTCCCTAAGTTTTAATTTTTTATTTATTTTTTAGGGTTTTAAAAATTGTTTGTTAATGATGTAATAGTATAATCATTATTATAAGCTGAATGAATAAAATGACCATCTAATTATCTAATGTGGTAACATATAGTGAGAGAAACAGAGGCTTTATTGAAAGAATATGAATCTAAGATTCAGATCATTTGGCACTATTCCCAGGAATGCCTTACTCCAGCTTCATGGCCTTGAATATATTCCTGTAGCTCTCTGTGGTTCAGCTTTCAAGTATGCAGGTTGGCGGTTCTCAACTGAGGGTGATTTTGTACCCCAGGGGACATTTTTTCCTGAGTTTTTATTTCTTTAGCTATTAAATGGAGACAATAGCATACCTATCTAATAGAGTTGTTTTTATAATTATATTTATTCATTCAGCAGCAAGTTATTGAGTAACTTCTACATATCAGTCAACTATTCCTAATGCTGGAGGGATGAGACAATGAACAGAAAAAAAATCCCTGCCCTGCTTACATTTTAGTGGGAGATAAACAATAGATATATGGAGATATAGCATGATGGGGGGCAGTTCTTGAAAGTATCTGAGAGTACTGTATTAGTTAGGAAGAGACATTGAATAGAGCCAAATGGAGATGGAGAACAGTGAGAGAAAAAGCATGTTTTCTGGAGACTGGGATGGAATGGAGTGTGATATAAAGATCACTGCTGGTCATAAGACACCCATTATTCATTCAGGGGAGAAAATAAGTACCTAGTTCAGCCTTGGGCAGAATTGTGTTCTCTAAGGCAATGGCCCCCTACTCCAGTACTCTTGCCTGGAAAATTGCATGGATGGAGGAGCCTGGTAGGCTGAAGTCATGGGGTCACTAAGAGTCAGACACGACTGAGCAACTTCACTTTCACTTTTCACTTTCATGCACTGGAGAAAGACATGGCAACCCACTCCAGTGTTCTTGCCTGGAGAATCCCAGGGACGGGGAAGCCTGGTGGGCTGCCATCTATGGGGTTGCACAGAGTCAGACACGACTGAAGTGACTTAGCAGTAGCAGCAAATTCATATGCTGAAGTCCTAACTCCAGTACCTTGTAATGTACTAGAATGACTATATTTGAGGCTAGTGTCTTGAAAAGGTAATGTAAAATGGGCGGCTCCACATCCAATTTAATTGATTTCTTATTGGAAAAGGAAATTAGAGCACAGAGGGAAGACCACGTAAAGACAGAGGGAACTGAGAAAAGACGTCTTAAAGGAAACCAACCCTGCCAACACTTTGATCTCTAATTTCTAGCCTCCAGACTGGTGAGAATATAAATTTCTGTTGTTTTAACCATCGAGTCTGTGCTATTTTGTTATGGTAGCCCTAGCAAACTAACACAAATCAAATAGCTGAGTGGGCAGCCTACCATTCAAGGGAGACAGATGAGCTGGAGTGATTGGCACGTCAGTTCAGTTCAGCTGCTCAGTCATGTCCAACTCTTTGCGACCCCATGGACTGCAGCACACCAGACTTCCCTGTCCATCACCAATTCTGGGAGCCTGCTCAAACTCATGTCCATCAAGTTGCTGATGCCATCCACTCATCTCATTCTCGGTCGTCCCCTTCCCTCCTGCCTTCAATCTTTCCCAGCATTAAGGTCTTTTCCAATGAGTTAGTTCTTCACATAAAGTGGCCAAAGGATTGGAGCTTCAGCTTCATCATCAGTCCTTCCAATGAATATTCAGGATTGATTTCCTTTAGGATGAACTGGTTTGATCTCCTTGCAGTCCAAGGGACTCTCAAGAGTCTTCTCCAACACTACAGTTCAGAAGCATCAATTCTTCAATTCTTCAGCGCTCAGCTTTCTTTATGGCCCAACTCTCACATCCAAACATGGCAACTGGAAAAGCCATAGCTTTGACTAGATAGACCTTTGTTAGCAAAGTAATGTCTCTGCTTTTTAACATGCTGTCTAGGTTTGTCATAGCTCTTCTTCCAAGGAGCAATCGTCTTTTAATTTTGTGGCTGCAGTCATCATCTGCAATGATTTTGGAACCCAAGAAAATAAAGTCTGTTACTGTTTCCATTGTTTCCCCATCTATTTGTCATGAAGTGGTGGGACCATATGTCATGATCTTCATTTTTTGAATGTTCAGTTTTAAGCCAGTTTTTCCACTCTCCTCTTTCTCTTTTCTCAAAAAGCTCTTTAGTTCCTCTTCACATTCTCCCATAAGGGTAGTGTCATCTGTGTATCTGAGGTTATTGATATTTCTCCTGGCAATTTTGATTCCAGCTTGTGTTTCATTGATCCTGGCATTTTGCATTGTGTACTCTTCATATAGGTTAAATAACCAGGGTGACAATATACAGCCTTGACATACCCTTTCCTGATTTGGTACCAGTTTGTTGTTACATGTCCAGTTATAACTGTTGCTTCTTGACCTGCATATAGGTTTCTTAGGAGGCAGGGAAGGTGGTCTGGTATTCCTACCTCTTTAATAATTTTCCATAGTTTATCATCATCCATATAGTCCAAGGCTTTAAGCACAGTCTATGAAGCAGAAGTAGATGTTTTTCTGGAATTCTCTTGCTTTTTTGATGATCCAGTGGATGTTGGCAATTTGATCTCTGGTTCCTCTGCCTTTTCTAAAACCAGCTTGAATATTTGGAAGTTCTCAGTTCACATACTGTTGAAGCCAAGCTTGGAGAATTTTGAGTGTTACTTTGCTAGCAAGCATATTGAAATGAGTGCAATCATGTGGCAGACTGAACATTCTTTGGCATTGCCTTTCTTTGGGCCTGGAATGAAAACTGACCTTTTCTAGTCCTGTGCCCACTGCTGAGTTTTCTAATTTTGCCGGAATATTGAGTGCTACACTTTCACAACATCATCTTCTAGGATGAAATAACTCAGCTGGAATTCCATCACCTCCATTAGCTTTGTTCGTAGTGATGCTTCCTAAGGCCCACTTGACTTCAGATGCCAGGATGTCTGGTTCTAGGTTATTTGAGTCATTAAGATCTTTTTTGTATAGTTCTTCTGTGTATTTTTGCCACCTCTTCTTAATATCTTCTGCTTCTGTTAGGTCCATACTCTTCCTGTCCTTTATTGTGCCCATCTTTGCATGAAATGTTCCCTTGGTGTCTCTTAATTTTCCTAAAGAGATCTCTATCTCTCCCATTCTATTATTTTCCTCTATTTCTTTATATTGATCACTGAGGAAGGCTTTCTTATCTCTCCTTGCTATTCTTTGGAACTCTGAATTCAGACAGGTATATCTTTCTTTTTCTCCTTGGCCTTTCACTTCTCTTCTTTACTCAGCTATTTATAAGGCCTCCTCAGACACCCATTTTTCCTTTCTCGCATTTCTTTTTCTTCAGAATGGTTTTGATCACTGCCTCCTGTACAATGTTTTAGGCACTTTGTCTATCAGATCTAACCCCTTGAATCTATTTGTCACTTCCGCTGTATAATTGTAAGGTATTTGATTTAGGTCATACCTAATCGCCTGGTGGTTTTCCCTACTTTCTTCAATTTCAGTCTGAATTTTGCAATAAGTTTATGATCTGAGCTACAGTCAGCTCCTGGTCTTGTTTTTGATGACTATATAGACCTTTTCCATCTTCAACTGCAAATAATGTGATTAGTCTGATTTCACTATTGACCATCTGGTGATGTCTGTGTATAGAGTCTCTTGTGTTTTTGGAAGTGGGTGTTTGCTATGACCAGTGCATTCTCTTGGCAAAATTCTGTTAGCCTTTGCCCTGCTTCCTTTTGTACTCCAAGACTAAACTTGTCTGTTACTCTAGGTATATCTTGACTTCTTTCGTTTGCATTCCAATCCCCTATGATGAGAAGGAAATCTTTTTTTGGTGTTAGTCCTAGAAGGTCTTGTAGATCATAGATCCATTCAACTTCACCTTCTTTGGCATTAGTGGTTGGGGCATAGACTTGACTTGGATTATTGTGATGCTGAATGGTTTGCCTTGGAAATGAACAGAGATCATTCTGTCATTTTTCAGATTGCACCCAAGTTCTGCACTTTGGACTATTTTCTTGACTTTGAGGGCTACTCTATTTCTTCTAAGGGATTCTTGCATACAGTAGTAGATATAATGGTCATCTGAATTAAACTCACTCATTCTTGTCCATTTTAGTTCACTAATTCCTGAAATGTCAATATTAACTTTTGCCATCTCCTATCCGACACTTTCAATTTACCTTGAGTCATAGACCTAACATTCCATGTTCTTATACAATATTGTTATATATTGTATATAACAATATTGTTAATATTGTTAAAAGATTGTTTTCCATCTTTAAAATGTCCGTAACTCAACAAAATTTCCTATGTCCAACACAGCAGGGCACTCGAGAGATCCGCATGTCTGTACATCTGAAGGTGGGTGAACTGGAACTTATAGACAGGTGGGATCTCAGGGAGTGGAGATGATGCCCACAGTCCCAGCCTCTTGGCTGTGGAAGCTGTGCCTGCAGCCCTGAAGAACCTCACAGTAGCAGGAATAGTAGCACACGTGACTGTGGTCTACACCATGGCGATGCCTGTGACCGTAGAGTTCCAGGGAGCAGTGGCTGTGAGGTCTGTGGCCCTTCTCTATCCAATCATGGCAGCACTCCCAGCTGTGATCCCCCTTGCCACGCTGGTGGTCCCCGCAAGCCTGACCAACTCGGATATGGCTGAGATACCCAGGAACCTGTTTCCTCTCCACTCCCCCCCTCCACCACTGTGGCAGCAGTGCCTGCAACCCAAGTGACCCACAATGTGGCAAAGGCACCCACCTTCCAGTGCCCTTGGTGGTAGTGCCAATGACAGCAGTGGCATCAGCTTTTCACTTAGTACTTGTGAATGACTTCTGTGTATCTTTACTTAAATTGCCACAGACATATAATAATCCAATTCTTGGAAGTATTCATTCAGTTACATAAAAAGGCAAAATTCTTTCATTTTAGCTGTTTCATCAAATCTCCTGATATTTCAGGCTGTGTATACAAAATATAACATTGGTTGGGAAGGGTAGGTTTACTTTGTTTACTGTGATGTGGATTCTGGGCAGTGGCAACTGACCCAAATGGCTTGCAAATCCAAGGCTTTAGGCTAGAGTTCTGATAGGTCCTCATTAGAAATGAGTAAAACTTCATAATCACAGAGAAATTTCAGTTTGATCTAAGTTTAATTTCTATCTCTGCAAAAGGCTAACTTCCTTAGCTAAGTGGCTAAATGAACAACAGCTGTGTTTAGGGAAGCGCGGCACATAGGATGTAACTTGTTTTAGGCAGTCACCAAAGGACTAAACTGAAAAGGACAATTATGTTCAGAGCCTTTTCAGTGCACTCTAGGACTGCTAAAGAAACTGTCTCCATCCAAGCATGTTAGCATGGAAAGGCTAATCCACAATGCCCTAAGGAAGAGTGCTTTGCTCAGAAATGTGGCATTTAATTTTTGTAACTCTGCATGGAAATTCCTTTTAAAGTTGTGCATTTCACCAAATGCAGTAATTGCCTTGGGGTGTAATGGATTACAAAAGATGGGAGTAATCACAAAGAAAAAACATAAAGGAGAAAGAGATGCATAGAAACTTCATTGTTTCCAATGATCATCAAAAATAGGTCAGGAAACAAGTTCTGCTTTGATGTTTGATGTTTTTATTTTCAAGGAATTCTGCAGTAATGAAGTGTAACCTCAGCAAATGGAAACTAGATTCTATAAAAGAGTGAGGGAACTTGCCAGAGGAAGAGGGTGGATGAGTCATTTTTATGAAATATTTGAATAGAATCTCAATTTTTATAATTTCCTTAAAACTTTTTCTTTACTTTTCTCTCAGTTTGATTAATTCACTGAGCCGGGTGTAGATAGGTGGGAACAATTTTACATGGAGATTATACTAATATCTTCTTCACTAAGTTGTTATCACGCATGGTAGGCAACATGGAGAGGGCAGTGGTTAGAAGTACATGTTATACGCACCTGGTTTTAATACAGACATACTTCATATGTCAGTTTTATCCTGTCAGACATATCCTACTATACTTTACAGATACTGAGTTTTTTTTTCCTTTTCATTTGTTCTTAACAAATTAGAGGTTGGTGGTAACTCTATGTTAAGCAAGTCTTTTTAAAAAAATAACAGCATTTGCTTACTTCATGTCTCTGTGTCATGTTTTGGTAATTTTCACAATGCATCACTTTTTTTCATTGTGATTACATTGGATATGGTGATCTGTGAAGAGTGATTTCTGATACTACTATTTTAGTAATTTTTTATTTTATATTTTGTAATTAAGGTATATACATTTTGTTAACATAATGCTATTGTACATTTAATAGACTACAGTATGTTGTAGTTGTTCAGTCTCCCAGTCATGTCTGAGTCTTGGCGACCCCGTGGACTGCAGCACGCCAGGCCTCCCTGTCCCTCACCATCTCCTAGAGTTTGCCCAAGTTCATGTCCTTTGCAATGATGATGCCATCCAGCCATCTCATCCTCTGATGCCCTCTTCTGCTTCGGCCCTCAATCTTTCCCAGCATCAAGGTGTTTTTCAATGAGTCAGCTGTTTGCATCAGGTGACCAAAATACTGGAGCTTCAGCTTCAGCATCATTCCTTCCAATGAGAGTCAGGGTTGATTTCCTTTAAGACTGACTGGTTGGATCTCCTTGCTGTCCAAGGGACTCTCAAGAGTCTTCTCCAGCACCACAGTTTGAAGGCATCAATTCTTTGATGCTCTGCTTTCTTTATGGTCCACCTCTCACAACCATATGTGGCCACTGGGAAGACCATAGCCTTGACTATAAGGACCTTTGTTGACCGAGTGATGTCTCTGATTTTCAACACACTGTCTAGGTTTGTCATAGCTTTCTTGCTGAGAAGCAATTGTCTTCTGATTTCGTGGCTGCTGTCAGCATCTGCAGTGATTTAGAGCCCAAGAAGAGGAAATCTATCACAGACTACATTATAGTATAAACACAACTTCTATATGCACTGGGAAACCAAAAAATTAGTGTGACTCACTTTATGTGATATCCACTTTATTGAGGTAGTCAGAAACTGAACCCAGGATATAGCCAAGGAGGCTATATTAACCCTACCACTTGCAAGCTGTGTGATTTGTGTTAAGCCTCAAGTTTCCTATCTGTAAAGTGGGAGTGATTATAGTGTCTTACACTACTGACATGAGGATATAAAGAATTAATGTATATCAAGCTTCTGATACATTCATGATGTATTTTGGGGGAGGGAAGGATGCTTTATCATCTCCTGAAATAATCATTAAATGCACAGAAGAACCTTTAGTGTGTTAAATGAAGAAATTGTTTCCAGCTACTAGAAGATTAATTTTGTCACTGAATGACGTTAGATATGTAGCCAGAAGTCGTTGGTGAGTACTTACAGGAAGCTGAAGCTCCCAATCTCTTCTTTTATGTTTGACTTTCAACTTTCCTCACCAATAAGAGCTCTAGTTGTCAACATCTCTGGTTTTAAGATTTTGATAAATAGATAACCTAGGACCCAGTGGGATTCACATGAAGGAAAAAGTATTTGCCTCTACTCACCTTAGGTTCATTGACCGAGGCCTTGCAAATTAGACTGGCAAAACATAGTTTAACAAGAGAAAAGAAACAGGAGTTTATGAATATGCTCATTGTGTATTCACGTAGGAGTACTAAGAGAAAGATAACTCGAAAGAGATTGGAACTTGCGCTTGTATAGCATCTTAGTGAAGAATAACCTTGTAGAGGTGATAAGATAAGGGAATAGGAATTTGAACTTCTACAAGTGGCAAATATACGGGTCAATTAACGGAAAATAAGGGTACGGCTTGTTCAAGTAGACCTTTGGTACCATCTTGTCTTTAGTAATAAGATTGTTTTTCCCTTCCTGGTATGGGAAGGGGCAGGGGCACCTTCACAAGAGGCATTTGTGTCCTGTTTATAAATAGATACGGATAAAGCAGAGAGCTCCAGCCTGTCTCTACTTTTCTCAGTTGCCTTCAGTTCGAAGTCATCCTGTGCCAGAATGGCATACTTTGAGGTAGAATGTTTGGAACCCCTTTAGTTCACAAGTAAGTACAAACTCATCTGCCATTCAGATGCCATAAATGTAGTTACAATTCTAGGTTGGAAAGTCTTTCCACAATGCTGGTAAAACCCATTTGTTCTTTTGGATGATGTCCCTCACCAGCTGGCTCCCTTTTGTCAGTAGTGTGTGCAAATTTTTCTCCCTTGAGAAATGAATATTCATGAAGAAAATGGCAAAATAGCCAAGTCTTAATGGCATGGCTAAAGCTATGGGGCAGCTCCTCCTAAAACTTGGAATGGGGATAGAGGTATAGTCATAGCACAGACACACACATATGCTTGTATATATGTACACACACACACATATGCATCTATATGCGTCAGTGTGTGTGTGAACATGCTCAGTCATGTCTGACTCTTTGAAACCCCATGGACTATAGACCTCCAGGCCCCTCTGTTAATGGGGTTTTCCAGGCAAGAATACTGGAGTGGGTTGCCATTTCCCACTCCAGATCTATACATTTATGTGTACGTATATGCACATAATCTTTGGATATTCTTTTCTATGCTCTGCCTTTAGTAAACAAAATGTCCCTTTCTTAATATAGAGCCTAGAAAGGGTTTATCAAATTCTTTTAGGTTTCACTTTTGTAGGTGAGATAAGCTCCCTAGAAGCACTGATGCACTGAAGTCTACCCAGTTTTTGAAATGAGCTCTAAATTCACTGTGTGCTGTTTCTACTCACATTATCTAATTAGCTGCTAGAAATGCATGTCAGCTCCCTTTACCTGCATTGAGACATTTTAATGCTTATTTTCAATATTTAGGGGGATGGCTTCACAGAGTCTTTCATTTTGTTAAGTAGTTAGAATAGGAAAAAGGAGTCCAGAATGGTAGTGGCTAAAAGACAAAGAAGGGAAAAGCCCAGGAAAATAGAACAAAGGAAGGCCCGAGGACCAGAGTGAGAACCTCAGGTAAAACAAACAGCCCTCCTGGCTAGCCCAGTTTACATAGGGCAGGCTCAGGTGGAGGAGGAAAAACACATATAAAAAGAAGAGCCAAAATTGAGCTGGGGGCTTCGTTTCTCTTCTTTTCACATCTTTTGGGTTGGCTCACTCTCTTGCCTCGAGGATGTATTTTCCTTTGCTTGCCAAATAAAACTGAGCTTAACATGGGGCTGTAACACTGGTCATTCTGTCGCTTCAAACTTTTGCTGTGGTGGCATGACAGAACTGAGGAAATTACACACTCCCCTGACAATTTCATTTTAGTTTATACAATTTTAGATATTCAAAAACATCCCATTGTGTGCACCTCTAAACCAGCATACCAAAAATTTACTCTTGAAAAACTGGTATGATTTAGACAGCTGCCTGAAGCAACTGTTCAGTTCAGTTCAGTCACTCAGTCGTGTCCGACTCTTTGAGACCCCATGAATCACAGCACGCCAGGCCTCCCTGTCCATCACCAACTCCCAGAGTTCACTCAAACTCACGTCCATCGAGTCATTGATGCCATCCAGCCATCTCATCCTCTGTCGTCCCCTTCCGCTCCTGCCCCCAATCCCTCCCAGGATCAGAGTCTTTTCCAATGAGTCAACTCTTCTCATGAGGTGGCAAAAGTACTGGAGCCTCAGCTTCAGCATCATTCCTTCCAAAGAAATCCCAGGGTTGATCTCCTTCAGAATGGACTGATTGGATCTCCCCACAGTCCAAGGGACTCTCAAGAGTCTTCTCCAACACCACAGTTCAAAAGCATCAATTCTTTGGCGCTCAGCCTTCCTCACAGTCCAACTCTGACATCCATACATGATCACAGGGAAAACCATAGCCTTGACTAGATGGACTTTAGTAGGCAAAGTAATGTCTCTACTTTTGAGTATACTATCTAGGTTAGTCATAACTTTTCTTCCAAGGAGTAACCGTCTTTTAATTTCATGGCTGCAGTCACCATCTGCAGTGATTTTGGGGCCCAAAAAATTAAAGTCTGACACTGTTTCTACTGTTTCCCCATCTATTTCCCATGAAGTGATGGGACCAGATGCCATGATCTTCGTTTTCTGAATATTGAGCTTTAAGCCAACTTTTTCGCTCTTTCACCAACTTTTTGGTGCAAAAGTAATTGCATTTTTTGCATTGTTGAAATTCGCCATTTGATATTGAAATGCATTCTAAATAAATGTGGTTACATTATCTATCATTTTAATATGTATTTCTCTTTATGTTTTTTTGCTAATGACATTACTTGCCATTTATTTTAGCCTATGGAAATGATGTTAGACAAAAAGCAAATTCAAGTGATTTTCTTATATTTGAGTTCAAAATGGTCTGTAAAACAGAAAAGACAACTCACAACATCAATAGCCCAGGAATTTTTGACAAACATACAGTGCGGTGGTGGTTCAAGAAGTTATGCAAAGGAAACGAGAGCCTTGAAGATGAAGGTTGCAGTGGCTGGCATCAGCAGTTGACAATGACCAATTGAGAGCAATCATCAAACCTCATCCTCTTACAACTGTGCAAGAAGTTGCCCAAGAACTCAACGTCAACCATTCTACAATCATTCAGCATTTGAAACAAATTGGAAAGGTGAAAAAGCTCAATAAGTGGGTGCCTCATGAGCAGACTGGAAATCAAAAAAATTTTCATTTTGAAATGTCGTCTTCCATGCAACAATGAGAACTATTTCTGGACTGGATCATGATATGTGACTGAAAAGTGGATTTTATATGACAGCCAGCAGTGACCAGCTCAGTGGTTGGACTCAGAAGATGCCACAAACCTCTTCCCAAAGCTGAACTCAAACCCCAAATAGGTCATGGTTACTGTTTGGTGTCTGCTGCCAGTCTGATCCACTACAGCTTTCTGAATCCCAGAGAAACCACAATATCTGAGAAGTATGCTCAGCAAATTGAAGAGATGCCCTGAAAACCTCAATGCCTGCAGCAAACATTGGTCAACAGAAAGAGCCCAGTTCTTCTCCATGACAACACCTGACTGCACATTGCATGATCAGTGCTTCAAAAGTTGGGCAAATTGGGCTAAAAAGTTCTGCCTTATCTGCCATATTCACCTGACCTCTCCCACCCGACTACCACTTCTTCAAGCATCGCAACAATTTTTTGTGGGGAATATGCTTCCACAACCAGAAGGAGGCAAAAAATGCTTCCCAAGAGTTTGCTGATTACTGAAGCAAGGATTTTAATGCTACAGGATTAAGCAAACTTATTTCTTGGCAAAATTATATTGATTGTAATGGTTTCCATTTTGGTTAGTAAAGATGTGTTGAGCCTAGTTAAAATGATTTTAAAGTTCATGGTCCAAAACTGTAATATATACTTCCTAATATATACATATTATGTATATATATACAATATATACAACCTAATATATACTTCCTCTAAACTTCAATGAATATATAGTGAAGAAAGAAAGGAAAGAAAGCAAGAAGGAAGAAGTAAGACAAGAGGGATGAAGAGGCTGAATGAGGGAAGAAAGTGATGTGTTTCTCTTTAGACCCACTGATTTCTTTTCATTGGGTCTGTCTGTATTTATTATAAATTCTGGGCTCAAAGCTGGTGCTGTGCTTACTTGGGACACTGAATGAGGCTGTGATGATAATTCTTTCTCTGAATGGGTGTTATTTCCTACACATGAGAGCTCTTTTACAGTTTCCAAGATTTGAAACAGAGTCACTAATCAGACTAGCTTTCCCTTGTTCCACCTTCATTTTGAACTTCTTGTACCCCCTCTCCCCACCCAAATTTTCTTTTAACTTTCTGACCATCATTTTGTCAAGACTGAGACTCCACCAACCTGAAGATAGCTACTAATAAGTGAAATGTTTCCTTTCAAAATTTCACATTTGCATTTTTATATTAGTGGGTAAAGACCTTAAACTACAAAAATCATGTTAATGTTCCAGATGTTAGATACTTGAATGTAGGCTCTTTTTGTAGTGTGACTTCCTAATAATAAGCTATCACTTAGATAATGATTACTGTCTACCATGGACACTATGAGATAGGTGCCATTGGAGGTGTTCCATTATTTTTTTCCATATGAACATGAAGCCATCATTTGTATGAAAGAACAGAGCCCATCAAGACCTGGCCCATTTCATTCCCTACAGGCTTCCATCCACCCCCACTGGATAAACCAAGGACATTCTTTAAGCAGAATAGTTATAGAGAAAATGTTTTGAAATACTCTTACTCACATATATTATTAGCAAACCAGATGTGTGGATAAAGCATAATTTTCACTATATGCTCCCATTTTCCCAGTGGACTGATGCATGTTCCCTTTAACACAGTTCTTGTATTGGTTTTCAATGTGTACTTTGGTCTTTTTAGAGACACATACATAATCCTTCTAAACAATAAAATGTCTTCCCAGACAGTAAAGCTCAGTATGTTTTAAGTGCCACTGAGATGTTACTACCAAAAATAATAAATAGATAACAATTAATTAACTAGCACAGATTATACAGATCTAGTATATTTAGTAAATTTGATGACAGCATTTGAGTATTACTATATTCTTGTAGTAGAATAATATAAAATGAGGTAATAATAAAAGCAGCTTACTAATTGTTTAGGGATATCAATTTTGATGTCATTATTGGTTTGAGTAATGTGTCATTACTTCTAAATGGCATAGACAAGTAGTATTAAGTAAGTGTTCATTTGTTCAGTTCAGTTCAGTTCAGTTCAGTTCAGTTGCTCAGTCATGTCCAACTCTTTGCGACCCCATGGACTGCAGCATGCCAGGCCTCCCTGTCCATTGCCAACTCCTGGAGTTTACTCAAACTTGTGTCCATTGAGTCGGTGATGACATCCAACCAGCTCATCCTCGGTCATCCCCTTCTCTTCTTGCCTTCAATCTTTCCCAGCATCAGGGTCTTTTCCAATCAATCAGTTCTTCGCATCAGGTGGCCAAAGTATTGGCGTTTCAGCTTCAACATCAGTCCTTTCAATGAATATTCAGGACTGATTTCCTTCAGGATGGACTGGTTGGATCTCCTTGCAGTCCAAGGGACTTGCAAGAGTCTTCTCCAACACCACAGTTCAAAAGCATCAATTCTTTAACGCTCAGCTTTCTTTATAGTCCAGCTCTCACATCCATACATGACTGCTGGAAAAACCCTAGCTTTGACTGGATGGACCTTTGTCGGCAAAGTAATGTCTCTGCTTTTAAATATGCTGTCTAGCTTGGTCATAACTTTTCTTCCAAGGAGCAAGCATCTTTTAATTTCATGGCTGCAGTCACCATCTTCAGCCATGTAGTCACCATGGCTGCAGTGATTTTGGAGCCCCCAAAATTAAAGTCTGCCACTGCTTCCAATGTTTCCCCATCTATTTGCCATGAAGTGATGGGACTAGATGCCATGATCTTAGTTTTCTGAATGTAGAGTTTTAAGCCAACTTTTTCACTCCCCTCTTTCACTTTCATCAAGAGGCTCTTTAGTTCTTCACTTTCTGCCATAAGGTGGTGTCATCTGCATATCTGAGGTTATTGGTATTTCTCCCACCAATCTTGATTCCAGCTTGTGTTTCATCTGGCCCAGCATTTCACATGATGTGTTCTGCATATAAGTTAAATAAGCAGGGTGACAATATATAGCCTTGATGTACTCCTTTTCCTATTTGGAACCAGTCTGTTGTTTCATGTCCAGTTCTAACTGCTGCTTCCTGGCCTGCACACAGGTTTCTCAAGAGGCAGATCAGGTGGTCTGGTATTCCCACCTCTTTAAGAATTTTCCAGAGTTTGTTGTTGTCCACACTGCCAAAGGCTTTGACATAGTCAATAAAACAGAAGTAGATGTTTTTCTGGAACTCTCTTGCTTTTTCTATGATCCAGCACTTGTTGGCAATTTCATCTCTGGTTCCTCTGCCTTTTCTAAATCCAGCTTGAACATCTGGAAGTTCTCAGTTCATGAACTGTTGAAGCCTGGCTGGGAGATATTTGAGCATTACTTTACTAGCATGTGAGATGAGTGCAATTGTGCAGTAGTTTGAGCATCCTTTGGCATTGCCTTTCTTTGGGATTGGAATGAAAACTGACCTTTTCTTGTCCTGTGGCCACTGCTGAGTTTTCCAAATTTGCTGACATATTGAGTGTAGCACTTTCATAGCATCATCTTTCAGGATTTGAAATAGCTCAACTGGAATTCCATTACCTGCACTAGCTTTGTTCATAGCGATGCTTCCTAAGGACCACTTGACTTCACATTCCAGGATATCTGGCTCTAGGTGAGTGATCACACTATTGTGGTCATCTGGGTCATGAAGATCTTTTTTGATAGTTCTTCTGTGTATTCTTGCAACCTCTTCTTAATATCTTCTGCTTCTGTTAGGTCCATACCATTTCTGTCCTTTATTGTGCCCATCTTTGCATGAAATGTTCCTTTGGTATCTCTAATTTTCTTGAAGAGATCTCTCGTCTTTCCCATTCTGTTGTTTTCCTCTATTTCTTTACACTGATCACTGAGGAAGGTTTCTTTTTTTTTTTTTTTTTTAATTCTCTCTTTGTTATTCTTTGGACCTCTGCGTTCAAATAGGTATACCTTTCCTTTTCTCCTTTGCCTTTAACGCCTCTTCTTTTCTCAGGTATTTGTAAGGCTTCCTTAGACAACCATTTTGCCTTTTTGCATTTCTTTTTCTTAGGCATGGTCTTGATCACTGCCTCCTGTACAATGTCATGACTATCTGGGTTGTGAATATCTTTTTTATATAGTTCTTCTGTGTATTCTTGCCAGCTCTTCTTACTATCTCTGCTTCTTTTAGGTCCATACCATTTCTGTCCTTTATTGTGCCCATCTTTGAATGAAATGTTCCCTTGGTATCTCTAATTTGTACATTGTATAAAAGATGGAAGCTGACTCACCAAGTTCAACCAAAGTTGCTTCCTATTTTTAGTGTAAGGGAGACAAAATAATTTTCCCTCAAAAGACCCCAATTCTTGGAAAGATTGAGGGCAGGAGGAGAAGGGGGTGACAGTGGATGAGATGTATAGCATTTTAACAGAAAATAATAATTTCTGGAGAAATAATAGGAAAGGATAAGAGAGCAGTTATAGGATCCTAAGGGCAGAGATAAAGGCTTTTTTGTTGCTTTGTGACTTGGTGGCTCTTAAGCCTCCATTTCTCTTTAGAGAAGATCGATAAAATGATGGTTGTTTCTAAGAACATGATGATAGCTTAAAAGGAAGAAAAAGAAATCTTATCATTTCAGTTAATTTATTCTTAAACTTTTTTTGAGCACCAAGTACTGCTCTAAGTTTTAAGATTATAAAAAAAATCCAATCTTTTTATTCCCAAAGTGGTTAAAAATAAACAGCTACACAGATAATGGAAAGGCAATGTCATACTATAGCAAAGTTTGCTACAGTATGGGATGCTGCTGGAACATAAGGGCAATGAGAAAGTCAGGGAATGCATCATGAGGAGGTGATGCTTAGTTTTAGTTTTAAAGTATGAATAGGTATTTCAGAGGTGCAAACTGGGGAAAGCATTCAGGCCAGGCCAAGAGAACAACATGAGTGTACATGTCAGGAGCTTTGTATTTTCAATGTGCTCACAGCACAGGAGTTAGTGGAAAAGAGCTCTAGTTATAGTCACCAAGATAGACAGGCATTAGCTCAGGAAGGGCAATGTATGCCAGGACTGAATTTTTCCTGTAATCCAGTAGTAAGTCAAACCTTGTACAATCACTTTCTTTTTGAAAAATATTAATATAGTCATAGGCATTCTGTTATATGTATCATGTATAAAAATCAGGGATATATTTAAATTTATAGTTTTATTATTGAGACTTCTGATAAATTTTGTAGTCAATATTGGTACATATCTAAGACAGTGTATCATAGTGTATGCGAACCTTGGCTGTGGAGTTAGGCAGGCTGCATGAGTTCGGGCAAACCACTTGCCCTTGTAAAGCTTAAGTTTCCTTATCTGTAAAATAATCATAATAATGCTAGAAAATATCAGAGAGTGTATTTGTGACAATTAAAATATAAAATATACGAAGGCACAGAGTAAGTTCTTATTAAATCACACTTTCATCATTATTATTTGTAAAAAGATAATTTTTAAATAATTGCAAACTTGTTACTCTCATACAAATATGAAATGAATGTCTTGAAGATTTTATTTAACTCACTCACTAATTAAGGAAACAGAAAGATGTTACACATTGTTCAAAGGGGAACTTAAGCAACATACATGTTTAGGCAACCAGGAATGCTGTAGTCAGTTTACAAATAGATGTAAAACTGGTGTATATTAATAGGGTAATAATCAATTACATTTTCAGTAGACACAAATCATTTGCATTTCTGTAGACAAGGATCTTTGGAATTTCTATTAATTTTCTGTGATTGGAATTATAAAATAGTTCATAAAACAATGACATGTAGAGACAACTGGAAGTGTACAAGATAGAACATCTAACAGTCTTCCCCCACCCCAATTCAGTCATTTATAATTTATCTTGATAGATTTACTTTGTCAGATATATAAGGAGGGTCAAAGTTTTCTGGCATTAGAGACTTACTTAAATGACAGGAAGATGAAGCCCGAGTTAGAACACAAAATTTTGCCAATGCAGCCATTGGTCAGTACTAGTAGAAAGGGCCTACCTTGTTAGAAAGGATCATTTAGAAAAAGAAAATTAAGACTACTTGGCTGGGCTCCCTGTGTTAAGTAGCAACTTCTTACCAGCTATCTGTTTTACACTTGGTAGTATATATTATAGCTGAATTGCATTGCTATATGGCAGAAACCAGCACAACACTGTAGAGCAATTTTCCTCCAATTAAAGAATTTTAAAAAAAAGGGAAAAAAAATAAGGAAAACAGACAAATAAAAAGGACTCTACCCGTAAAATCAGGCCAAATTTAAAATCAACATGTCAAAGTTAATAGATAAATAATCCCTGACTGGGCTAATTATTCTGGGAAATCAAAACCTCAGGAATACTTGCAGACAATAGACAAAAATCTTGATTTAGCATTAGCCATGTTTAAAGCATTGTGCTAGGTCCTTGTGGATTTGGGTTAGTTTCTTACCTAATTATATTTAAAATTTTCTGCTAGTAGAGTTTGAAATATTTCATAGACACCTCAAAATTGACAATGTCAGGCTATTTTCCACACAGCTGCTAATGTTTCTTGTGGTCCCTATTTCAAAAAGTCATGTTTCAAGTTTCCAAGTCATAAAACTGGCAATTGTCCTGAGTTCTCAATTATCTCCCATATTCAATTGATCATACAATGGAAAATCTATTGATTGCTTTCCATCGAGTGTAAGCTGTACCTATTCTTTTGAGTTTTTATCACATTCTGCCTAATGTAAATTGTAACCTCCTTGTAGCTATACTTACTTTCACACTCATGGGGCATCCACATTAGGCCAGAGGGAGCTTTCTAAAACCTAACAGCTTTCTTAAAAGCTTCTGAAAGATTATAGTAGAGGTCCTCACATTCCTTGAAGTGGCAAATTCTGTCCAGATGAAATGCAGAGATTTCACCATAATTAATAGGCATTTATACTTTTATAGTGGCCACATGGCCACTAAAGTGGGGTGGCCTATATATATCCTGGTTTGCCTGAAATAGTCCTAATTTTCATTCACTGTCCCTGAATAATTATTAATAGTGCCTTCTATGTTTGATGATAAATTACATGGCACTTGAGTACCACAGGCTTGTTAAAAAAGTTTGTGAGGATTTGTTGGTGAGAATAGCTTGGAGATGAATAAGCTAGAATTTCACTTTTCTTACCTAAGAATCTTAGATGTGTTTCATAAATTATGCTGCTGCTGCTGCTAAGTCACTTCAGTCGTCTCTGACTCTGTGCGACCCCATAGACGGCAGCCCACCAGGCTGTTCTGTCCCTGGGATTCTCCAGGCAAGAATACTGGAGTGGGTTGCCATTTCCTTCTGGCTCAGATGGTAAAGCATCTGCCTATAATGCGGGAGACCTGGGTTCAATCCCTGGGTTGGGAAGATCTCCTGGAGAAGGACATGGCAACCCATTCCAGTATTCTTGCCTGGAAAATTCCATGGATGGAAGAGCTTGGTAGGCTACAGTCCACAGGGTCGCAAAGAGTCCGGACATGACTGAGTGACTTCACTTTCACTTTCTCCAAAGCATGAAAGTGAAAAGTGAAAGAGAAGTTGCTCAGTTGTGTCCGACTCTTAGCGACCCCATGGTCTGTAGTCTGCCAGACTCCTCCATCCATGGGATTTTCCAGGCAAGAGTACTGGAGTGGGTTGCCATTGCCTTCTCTGTCATAAATTATAATTAGTATTTTAGAAAAATAATACAGTACATATATTATGTATTATATAATAATCCCAGCAGGCTCTAGACTGTACTCCTTAATCAAGTACATCGCTATTTCTGTAAGGAATTGTTTGAATGTAGGAAATTTATTCTTAAGTGAGAAACATAAAGACTCTATATAGTTCAGCATAGGATTTGATGCTAAGTGACTATGAAAAACATAGTCACTATGTTTTATATGTCTATTTTATATGTCTATTTTATATGTCTATTCACTATGTCTATTTGGTTTATAGAGCTTTTTGAATTTTGGAATAGTAATTAAGGGATTATAGGCCTGTACGTGGGCTTCCCTGGTGGCTCAGTTGGTAAAGAATCAACCTGCAATGTAGGGGACCTGGGTTCGATCCCTGGGTTGGGAATATACCCTGGAGGAGGGCATGGAATCCCACTCCAGTATTCTGGCCTGGAAAATCGCCATGGACAGAGGAGCCTGGAGGACTGTGGTCCATGGGGTCTCAAAGAGTTGAACATGACTGAGCAACTAAGCACAGCACAGGCCTATACTTGGGCTTCTCAGGTGGTGCTAATGGTAAGGAACCTGCCTACCAATGCAGGAGGTTTAAGAGACACAGGTTCAATACCTGGGTTAGGAAGATTCTCTGGCGTAGGTCATGACAACTCACTCTAGTATTCTTGCGAGGAGAATCCCATGGACAGGAGCCTGAAGGTCACAAGAGTCAGACATGACTGAAGAGACTTAGCATGCATGCACAGGCCTGTAGTTAGTTGTGTGAAAATGTTCTTTATCCTCTCTGATCTTTGGTTTTCTAACCCGTAAATTAGGAACAATAATTTTACCTGCCTAATAGAGTTGTTGTAAGGATAATATGAAATAATTATGTAGCTGAGCTTTAGCAAAGGGCCTGGTACAAAATGCTTAATACATGGTAGTTATGTTTATTAGCCACATTTTGTGCTCACCTCATCCAAAGGTAAAAATCCCAAATCATGTCAAGGCATGCAGAGCAAATTGAGAAAATGTGGTGTCTGTGGCAACCAAAAAACCTCTATTTCTTTTTTCTAACTTCAATTCATTTCCTGCAGGACGGTTTACATCTCTCCACTGTATTATAAACAGAACTAAGCCGTCTATGGGGTCTCACAGAGTTAGACACAACTGAAGTGACTTAGCAGCAGCAGCAAGCCTTCTTATTCCCCATTGTATCTCCAGGGCCTAGTACTCTTTCTGGCACACAATCATTACTTTAATAAATAAAGGTTCATGAGTGAATAAATGCCTATGAGATCCCTACACAATTATCACAAAGATATTCTGAGCATAAGTGTATAGTTGTGAAAGTTGCTCAGTCGTGTCCAACTCTGCAACCCCATGGACTGTAAAGTCCTTGGAATTCTCCAGCCCAGAATACTGGAGTGGGTAGCCTTTCCCTTCTCCAGGGGATCTTCCCAAACCAGGGATTGAACCCAGGTCTCATACATTGCAGGCAGATTCTTTACCAGCTGAGCCACAAGGGAAGCCCAAAAATACTGGAGTGCATAGCCTATCCCTTCTCCAGTGGAGGTAGATAGTTGAGCAAGTCCAAAATGTAACTAGCTAGGAACATTATCCATAATAATACCAAGGAAATCCTAGCACACTCTTTCTTCCGTTTTGATCATGTGAAATGTTTGCATCCATCCATCTGACTGCCTTATTCCTCAACCAGGTATTATAGTGCTTGGGGCCCTGGCAGGTTCTGAAGAGCTTTCTCTTCTAAACCATCTCAAAAAAAAAAAAAAAAAAGAGTGAATGTGCTAGAATTATGCTCAGTGATTACCTTTTAACAGTTTTTAGGAGCTAAAATTAAAGTGATTTTTTTGAAGTCTTATTTTCTTTAATTTACAAACAAATAACTTACTTTAACTTTTCTATCAACCCTGGAAAACACTTTTTAAATAAGTTGGTGAATTACATTTTATTCTCGCTTGACAGTGTTTCATACCAATAGCTTAAAATCATCACAATAAAAACCATCACTCATACACATGTTTTTGTATTATCAATACAAATCTAAAGTGTGATAGCAGAGTTTGAAATAATTTATGCCCTTCTATGATTTGAGCAAATGGACTTAAATGCTTTTTTGGACCCTTCTCATTAGATATAAGGATTTTGGATTTAGTAACCTAATAGGATTGAAAACTCCTTTAAGGAAGATATACCACAGGTTCTCAATCATTTATCCATTATTCTGAAATAAGTTCTGAAAAATGTAAAAATTTTCCTTCTCAATTTGGTTGTGAAACTGTATAAAGTAAGTTCACACATGAAGTGAATGTAAGGTTCTTCTGGTCTTTTTTTTATCCTGCTAATGTGAATATTTATATATTAAATGCAAAAATAATATGTTTAATCACAGGTGCTCCCCAGAACTACTGAGTTGTTATTTAATACAACGTATATAGGCAGCATTACCTCTAAAAATAAGGGAAATTTTGCATTTTAAAATACATCGATCTCCTTGGAAAAACTGGCAGGTTGTGGCCCCATATTCCCATTAGGTTTATTTGGGGAGGTCTGCTCAAATTAAGAATTATGTGCTGCAATTTCTAAACTAGTATTTATCACATGGGTTTGGTCTGAACATACATTTAAGCTAGAGGTAGCTGCTTCTTCTAGGTCACTTTTCTTTCTTTTTTTTTTTTTTTGGTAGTATTCTGTGTACTGAAGGAATGTTGTATCTGTAGCCAAGTCGAGAAATCTGTTCTATAAAAATATTGAAGCTGCCCAAATAAGAAGATAAAGGGTATGGTCAAAGTCATATCCAAAGTTTACTGGCCTTTGGGCTGAATTAATTTACATGATTCTGTATCCTGATATGTTTTTCTCTGTTCTAAATAGAGCTTGCCAGCCCATTCCCTCATAAGAAAACCAACCCATCCATAACGATGCTGTTTCTCACACTAGGCTTACCGCTGTGAGCTTGCCAGGTGGCACTAATGGTAAAGAACCCACCTGCCAATGCAGGAGACATGAGATGTAGGTTTGATTCCTGGGTTGGAAAGATCCCCTGGTGGAGGAAATGGCAATCCACTCCAATATTCTTGCCTGGAGAATCTCATGGACAGAGGAGCCTGCCCTCCTTTCCCCCTTGCCACACAACATGCACACCCAATACAGCAGTTTCTCTTCATTGAGTGGTTCTTAAACTGAAGTCTATCAGAATCTCCTGCAGGGTTGTAATAGCACAAGTTGCTGGGCTCACCTCTGCAGTTTCTCATCCAGTCAGTCTAGACTGGGGTTGAAGAATTTGAATTGTTAACAACAGCCCAGGCCATGTTGACACTGCTGGTCCAGAGACTATACTTTGAGGACAACTGCTGTGGTGAATATCACTTAACTTGTGCTGCACCGAACCTTAGGGCACAATTATAGAAAGGTAATAAGCATCAGAATCACCTGGGAGCTTGTTAAAATGCAGCTGCCCCACTGTTGATCCTTGACCTTGGTTGAACATTAGACTTGTCTGGGGAGATAGTGTGCTCAGAATCCAGCTGAGGCCCATTGGGTCAAAATCTCTGAGGCTGGGACTGAGGAAGGATTTTTTTAAAAAAAAGCTTCTCCGGTGATCTTAATACCTTGGAGGGCTCATAACCACTTCAGATCTGATCTGGAAGCATGCGTGGGTGGTTGTGGGATATCCATTGAGGAACTTGTCCTAGGCAGTCCTCATGTACTTTGAGGAACAGTGCTCTCAGTCCAAGACCCAAACTTCCTCAAAGACTTATCACCCACCCACCATGCCTCCAAGTGCCCCCTCTCTCACATACAGTCCCAGGCTTTGTGCTTGCTTCTCCCTTGCCTGAAAAGTCCACCTTCTCTGCTCACCAGGTCAGCTTTTTCATGTTCTTAGAAACTAGTCTCAGGGAGCCCGTTGCCCAGAAATCCTTATTGTCCCTTTTCTGTGCTTCATGGGACTTTTACCTTATGCTGATTACCCCATATAGTAGAATTTCTTTCCACTTTTCTGTAGGTCTCTCCAATTTCCAGGCTAAAATTTGAAGGGAAAAATGATGATTTCAGCTTTTATTTCACTTACTTTTACTATATATAATTTTTCACAATGCAAAGTGCTCAATAAAATTAAATGGATTGATGTTAATTAAATTTTACAAGTAGGGAAAAACCTGTTTTTATTACTTTGGTATAATGATATCTCTCCATTTCTTTCTACCTCCCTCCCATCTCCTTCCCTCCCTCCCTCCGTTTTTTCTTCCTTCCACCCCTCCTTCCCTCTTCTTTTAAAATATGAATCAATATAAGTCTGTCTTTTAAGATAGGATAAAACAGCTTGCTGAGGTAAGAGAAATACTCTACATTAATAAATAAAATCACCAGCAGTGCACATAATAATCATGAGAGAAGTCTCATATTTTTCTTCACTCAAGTGAGTTCTGCCTTTATGATATGCAATCATTGTAAAATATCATTCGCAAAAAACTATACTCAAATGCCTGCTGCTTTAAATTTTTCACTTTAGTTGATCTGAATTTTTAGTTTGTATTTTCTGAGATAGTAACCATATGGTCAAACAATTGTTTTGACTGTGAAATTCCTTAGCACACCCCAAGGAGTGATCACAAAATACTGAAATGGCAGACAGGAACCTATACTGATGTTGAGGGCCCCTTTGAAAATATTTGGAGCATCAAATACCTCAGGACAGATCAGGCATCACCAGCGTTTGGAACAATTCCATATCATAGGTTTCTACTTTATTATCTCACCGTGTGACTCTCTCTCACTTAGTAACATCGTGCGACAGCTCTGCACAACGGTAGTTTGTTACAGTAATGCACAAATCTTTGAACTTGGGATGGGGGAGATGGTGGGACATGTTTTGCTCTTTTCAATCTGGAATGTGCTGTGCACACATCATAGCTCATGTATTGGTTATCATGTATTTCTCATTCTCTTATAAAAGGCAAACTTTACCACAAATTGTTTATAACCAATGCCACCCTCTGTCTGGCTAGGGGAAAAAAATGAATACCAAGGAAAAAGGAAAACAAATGTCTAGCTTGGTTGTAGGGATTTCTTTTATAACATATACTATATAAGCATATGCATGTTTCCTGCTTTAATGGACTTAAGCATTACCATATTACTATGTGTGGTTTTATTGTCAGCCCAACACGGACAAATTGTTAGCTAGAACCTGTTGTCCATCTACACTCCTCTGGAAGACTGTATCACAGGCCATTATTCATTCTCATGTGAACAGATGTTCCCCTGTTTTGAGATTATAATATAAATTTTGGACTAGGTCTATGGTATTAATATTTGAGTGCAAGATTACCTCTAGACTCTGGGATAAAAAGTTTATACTCAAGAAGAATAATAGTTTTCCTAGAAATGTGGAATCAGTGAACATGGGAAAAACCCAAAAATCACTCTTTAAGACTTCATAACCAGGAAAGGTAGGAGATGCTCTGACCTCTTATCCCTAACAGTGTCACTTTCTGATCATCCTTAACAAAATGTTTCTACCTCTGTCTTCAGTATGTGATTGGAGATATATGATTATTGGTATATACAATTGTGTTCCATTTATGGTAATGCAATATTTTAACAAAAATGGAGAATGGCAATAGATACTAACAATATTCATTCAATTAATTCTGGATTTTTTTTTCCTTTAGCTTTTAAGGAAAAAAAAACAATAGATTTCTTTTGGGTCTTCAGTCTCTTGGAATATATCTTTTGAAGGACATAATTTTTACACAGTGAACCATGAATGAGGAGTCAGTGTAGATTTTTGGATAGGCAGGCAACGTGACTGGAACCGACTTTTGGAAAGTAAATCTGGTCCCTTTTTGTAGGATAGGTTGGATCTGGGAGAGGCAGAGAATGGGAGGCTTGGTTGGGAGGCCATTATAATAATCTCAGTGAGAGAGAGTGGACGATCACATCAGGGCTGTGGCAATAGAAAGGAGGCAGGTATAATCGTGTGGAGATAATTTCTGAAGTTGTACAAGTGGTAAAATGTATGTGGCAAGAAAGAAGGAAATGCTGAAATGGCTTTGAAGGTTTGACTCTTATTGACTTTAAGGATCATGATAGTGATATAAAAAGCATTGGAGGATGTAAAGTTTCTTTTCAGAAACATAGGTTCAATTATGTTTCAAAACATACTCTGGATTTGTTTTAATCATGTATGGTAAGACACCCAGATATGGGGATGGTTGTTATGAAGGAAAACCTTTTGTACTCATAGATTTCTAGAGGCAGGAATTATGGTGTGTCACTCAGGTGTGCTGTGCTCAATTGCGTGCAACTCTTTGCGCCCCCATGGACTGTAGCCCACCAGGCTCCACTGTCCATGGGATTTCCCAGGCAAGAATAATGGATTGGGTTGCCATTTCCTTCTCTAGGGGATCTTCCTGACCCAGGGATCGAATCCATGTCTCCTGTAGGTTGCAGGCAGGTTCTTTACTCACGGAGCTACCTGGGAAGCCCACTCAGATCTGTATGGTAAAAGACCAGGGTTGGTCAGGAGGCAGAAGAAGTTAGGGGAGAGCCTGGGCAAAAGCCTGTATTGTAGTCTTTTAAGGAAAGGAGTGGGAGAGGCAAGGTGAGCAGCTGAGGAGGCTAGGATTTGTTAGTCTGAATATAGTTAATTGTCTCTAGTTGTCTAGCACCTGGCCTTGGGATGATTTAGGGCATACACGCGTGTATGTGTTCTCAGTCGCTAAGTAATGTCCAACTCTGAGACCCCATGGTCTGTAGTCCGTCAGGCTCCTCTGGCCGTGTGATTTAGGGCAGGGGAGTAGTATCCCGGGCAGCCGCAGCCTGGTAAGAGACAGATTGGAGTGTGAACATGGAGTTGGTTGGTTTGCACATAAAAGGCATGCTCACTGGTAAGTAGTTTGCTATCTCTTGAGATGAGTTAGCCCTGGGAGGGATAGTGTCTTTCAAATCAGCAAGGCTCCAGATGTCAAAGCATCATAAAATACAGAAAATTAAAAATGTGATTGATACCTAAGTACCAAGGTCATGTATCAAAGTAGAATTTCCTCAATCAAATTCTAGATACTGGAGGACCTGAGGAAAAGTGAGGATTCTAAAAATGGAGTTTGGAATTATCCATGTGCAATGGAGCTCATGTGGCTGGGTGACATTATCAGAGGAGAGAGAGCACATGTGAAGAGAGAAGGGAAAATGATGGAGTGCAGAACTTGAGGAATGCCTACAGTGAGGAGGTGGGGAACGGAAGGAGAGTTAGGCGAGACCTTGGGGGCTCTCAGGGGTGACAGGAAAGCATGCAAAGGAAATATTCTGGAATGGAAGGTAGCGGTTAAAGAAGGGGTCACTCTAGAGAATGACAAGTGAGCAAAGACCCAGGGATTCTGCCACCAAGGGGTCATTGAGGACTTTGGATTGTATAGAATACTAGAACCACAGGCACGGAAGCCAGATTGCAAGGAGTGAAAGCATGGGTGGTGTTGAGGCAACAAATGCAGACCTCTTTCTAGAGAAGCTTGATGAAGAAAGAAGGAGATAGAGAGTGTTTACCATTATTAGCTAATCCTCACTAGATCCTCCAAAACCCTTTATCCTAATTTCATTTCTGCTTCCTACCTGTGTCCTACAACCCTGGGAAATGAACTGAATCTTTTAAAAAAAATTTATTGTGTTCTAGTGTATTTTTACTTTCCTATCTCTTCTGTGAAACTATAAGCTTGAAGATAGGAATGCTGTGTTACATGACCCTGTATCCTCGGCGCTTAACACTGTTCTCAGTATAAACTTTTTCAGTGCATGTCTGTTGAATAAAAGAGTGGATGGATACTTCTCAGAGGAGTAGTTTGCCAACTGAACCTGCCATAAACCACGTCTTCAATTCCATCCCTCTCTGTTTATATTCTCCTCATTGCTTATATCTATCAACTGCTGCAAAATGGAAATGGTAATTAATTTCCTCCGGAAACCTTTTCCCAATTAACCTAATCTAAACTAAACGGTTATTTTGCATATTCTCAGTGCATAAATGATGTATTCAATGCATATGAATTTAAACTGTGCTTAATAAAATGCTGTTCTGTAAGCTTAGGTCGTGATATGTACATATGTTTTCTGTTCTCAAATATAGCAAGACATTGTACATGCTAAGCAAATATTAACAGGCATACATAAACTTTAAAATACTTCTGAATATGTCAACATCATAGATCAATATCAGAGATCCACTACCTCTTTGACCAATGGGGTAGAAATTTCTATCAGCATCACTGTTTTGGGTCATGTAAAACAGAATTTCATGAACCTAGTGACCTTCAAAATATTGAAATGACACACTAAAGATAATGCATTATCAATATATTGCTAACACTTAGATTTTGTCTGTTGGAAAAAAGGAAGAGGCTATTTAATTATGAATGATGTTATTCATTTCATTTTTATAAACTTCTAGCAAGTAAATCATTTGATTGAGAGTTATTGGAAATTAAAAGCTGAATCTTCCATGGTGAGTTAACTTTACCAGAGCAAAGCTGTTTTTCAGAATGTAGATAGCATATAAATTAAACCAGGAAGCCTTAGATCTCAGGCCTGCCTCTTACCAGACATGGCAACCTACTTGCATAAGTTGTAATTTAATCATATGAGAAAAGTAAACAAATAGATCTGCCCTTGTAACATTATGGGATTGCTTTGAAGGCCAACAGGGGTATGTCTTGGTACAAAATTTGAGCATTTCTTTGGTTGGTTTTTGTGTTTACTTTGAGCCCTTGTTCTGTTCTACTGATAGGAAACGTTACCTTGGTTCTTTTTGGAGTTTCATGTCCTTGCTCCCCAAAGTTATGCTTGAGTTCTGGCATTTTATATGGCTTTAAGACTTGGGATTTGCAGAGAGTAGGTCAGGGAGTTACTGGTTGAATGTCCACAGTCTTCAGTGATGGGACATCCTTTCTATTGGCCTGCATGGCCCCTTCAGAGCCCGAGGCTTCCTCTGGCTTCCAGATTACATTTGGGGTGCTAAGACATTTTACAAATTTTCCAATAGCCCTGCCTGCCTATTCATACCACTATTTTTTCCCTCAGTTTTTGCTTACACACAAGTGCAGTGTCTGGAATCCAGGCTGGGAAGCTCCTCTGCTTTCAGAGGCAATAGCTGGCCCCCCTTCAGTTCAGAGCTCAGAAGTTACTTCCTTTTCTGGGGAAGGAACAGGGAAAGCTTTCTTGTCCGCAGTCCTCATTCTTCATTTTGTTGCCAAGAGCTGCTGTCTCTATGGAGTCCTCTCCAGCTCTGGGAATTATGGATATCTTCTCTTTTGCATCTTGTCACAAGACTCTCCAAAGACTATGAGTAAAAGGGCTGTACTGATTAAGTGACAGGGAATAGATATAAAAGGACAAAAACAAAATCTAGAGGTATCTTAAAATACTGACAATATGAAAAGGTTATGATCCTGGGAAATATGTAGAGTGGACATAGGCTAAATAGAAGACACTTTACCAGCCTTCTCAATAGGATCCTGAGAGGGAATTAAGTCCTAACGTCCTGAGACGTCCTGTTCTTTGAATGTAATAAATTACCTTCATTCTCTTACGCTCTCCTCGGATGGTAAAGAATCTGCCTGCAATGCAGGAGACGCAGGTTAGATCCCTAGTTTGGGAAGGTCTCCTGGAGAAGGGAGTGGCTACCCACTCCAGTACTCTTGCCTGGAGAATCCCAGGGACAGAGGAGCCTGGCAGGTTGCAGTCCATGGGGTCGCAAAGAATAGGACATGACTGAGTGACTAACGCTTTCATGTTCTTTCTCTCCTTGGGGGAAATGAGAAAATAGTTACTTAAACCAGCTCCCAGGAGGACTAATTATCTCCCTGAATTTGTTGAGAAAGACCTACCAAACTGATAGCTATGCTGAAATTCAAGTGAGGAGACCCATCACTAAAAAGGCAGTACAAAAATTATAGCAAAAATGCGTGGATATCTATGCCAGGAATGAGAGGTCAAGGGAAGTGTTCTTAGGAGTGAGTGAGAGGTGTGAGATTAAGATGTGGGAGACCTGAACTCTTGCACTTTTGTTGTTCAGTTGCTAAGTCATGTAAGAGTCTTTGTGACCCCATGGACTGTAGTCCGCCAGACTCTTCTGTCCATGGGATTCTCCAGGCAAGAATATTGGAATGAGTTGCCATTTCCTTCTCCAGGGGATCATCCTGACTAAGGGTTCGAACCTGGGTCTCCCGCACTGCAGGCAGATTCTTTACCATCTGAGGCACAGAGATTCAAATGAGGTAAAGAGCCTAAGACAGTGTCTGGTATATACAGATGATCAGTAATTCCTCCACAGTTAGATAAGTATACACACTATCTTAAACAAAAATTTAAAAACTATAAAATGTTTCATCTTTTCCCATTTTCTAACCTTTTGAGTAGTATTCAAATCATAGGAACTGGTTAAAAAGAGGGAAAAAGAAATGAGGTTATAGGATCCAAAACTCTCCTGTGAAATATAAAGAGGTGTTTTGTGTTTCTTCCTATTTATTCAGTGGTGAATAGATTCGTTGTTTGACTACCTATATTGTGGGATTAAATGGGATGTGTGGAGAATTGCTTTTCTTGGGGGTGCGTATGTCATGCGTGTCTATTTTTATTAAGTGCTGATCCTGGTTGATACAGAATACCTTTAATTTTCAATTACTCTGCATTCTTCTAGAATCCTCTTGCATCCACATAGTCAGTAATGGAGTATTATTTAAATAATGTATCATGCTTAGAACATAAAAATGTGGTTAAGAGAAGCATTTTGGAGATTCACTTAGAGTACATTGACTTTGAAATCAATATACGTCTGGTATAAAGAATAGATTTAACTAAACATACATATTGGTTTTACTAACAGATACCACTTTGGGAAGATCTGTGTTTTGGTTTTTAAAATACTTTGGTTTGAGTTACATTGTATTATAGCTTACATAATTCTGATTAGATGCTGGCTTAGAAATATGTGTTAGTCATAAAATTTTGGCTAGATTCACAACAGAAATCTGATAAGGTAAAGAACAAAGTGACTGCTCACATGTTTAAAATCTTGGGGAAAACATACTGTGTATCACTTAACACTAAAATTGTTCCATGATGTTGAGGGGCAACAATGAAGTTGCTTCTTTAGGTTATAGAGGACAGCTAAGTTAAGAATGACTAGATTCGGGCTTTGTTTCTTGAACACATAGCTGAGCTGAATAGTAGTCTCTACCCACAGCTCTTTGAGCTGTGATTTCTAATAAAACAAAATGTAGAAAGCATTCATCTCACAATTATTTTTTTGAATTTCTTTTGATGAAATGAATGGAAATTCCTTAATTTAATAGATTTCTTTTATAATATCTGTGTTGACAGATTAGAAAAACTCTTACTGTAGAAGCTAATCAATATTATTTATTTATTTGGCTGCACTGAGTCTTGGTTGTGACATGTAGGGTCTTCAGCTTTGTTGAGGCATGTGGGTTCTTTAGTCGTGGCATGTGAATTCTTTGTTGTGGCATTGGGATCTAGTTCCCTGACCCCTGGGGCTTCCCTGATAGCTCAGTTGGTAAAGAATCCACCTGCAATGCAGGAGATCCCGGTTCGATTCCTGGGTCAGGAAGATCCACTGGAGAAGGGATGGGCTACCCACTCCAGTATTCTTGATCTTTCCTAGTGGCTCAGCTGGTAAACAATCTGCCTGCAATGCAGGAGACCTGGGTTCGATCCCTGGTTGAGAAGATCCCGTGGAGAAGGAAACGGCTACCCACTCCAGTATTCTGGCCTGGAGAATTCCTTTGGACTGTATAGTCCATGAGCTTGCAAAGAGTCGCACGTGACTGAGGACTTTCACTTACTCCCTGACCCCAGCATTGGTAGTGCAGAGTCTTAGCCACGGGTTCACCAGGGAAGTCCCTAAATTACTTTATATTGGGCATTTACTATCAGTAGTTAATAGATATCTGGATATTTGATTTGACCTGCTATATTGAAGCTAAGTAATTAATAAATTTATTGAATACCTATTATGTGTTCAGTTAATTCAAGGTAATATCCCAAATAATGAAATTATAAAATTGCTTTTTTCCTAATGTGGCAAATTTCAATGCTAAATTCATCCATAAAATAATAAATGTAAGGTAGCTTATTGGTTATTCAGAATTGTTTAGAATCATAAGAAGTGTGTTCTGTTTTCTCCTCTGCACTCTACAGTTTCTTCAGGGTGGTAAAGAGAGAGAAACTGATGTGGCTGATGTCAGAAGGTGAGGTATGTGTCTGTATGTAATAAGAGAAAAATGCCTTAGGTCATGTCTCACTACCAGCTTCCTGTTCCTCTTGAAGTGGTCTTCATTTTGGCTCTTCATTCCCAGCCAGCTTGACTTCTGGCCTTCTCAAGGGCCTATCCTCCCTTTGGTGGTGGAGTAGACTCTGGGGCTTTACCTGTGCCTGAGTCCAGGTGTTCAGAGAAGGTGTGACTTTGTGCATCTGTGGTGCTGATGCTCTTCTCACCTTCCCTCTCTGAGGAATGAAGGAAATGTCATCTGTCTTCTTTTTACCTTTGACTTCTTTGTGCATATAAGACATACTGAGAGGGACAGATCTAGCTGGGCATCTATATGAGACACAGACCAATGGACTACACCAAGGGAGATGCTAAGTGGCACATCCCTGGTAGTTCAGTGGTTAAGGCTCCATATTCCCAATGCAGGGGCCCTGGGTTCAATCCCTGGTCAGGGAACTAGATCCCACATGCTGCAACTAAGAGTTCACAAGGACTCTGCATGTCATAATGAAGATCAAAGATCCTGTGTGCCACAACTAAGAACTGGCACAACCAAATATAAAGTAATGAGAATAAATATTTAATTAAAAAACAGAGAGGTGAAAATGATGACATCATTAAGATGGTGACATAGATTGTTCCTGACTTCAGTCCCTCACACAATAAGACCAACCAGCAACTATTCATAAACAAGACACAATTGAGAAAATCTCCAAGCCCAGGGGTTAGATTGAAGTACCTCCTGGACAGCAGAGATCAAGGAAGACTACATTAGAAGAGTAGGAGGAACTGTTATACTCCATCCACATTGCCCTTCCCCCAAGCTTCACAGAGCCACCCCCAAGCCTGAGCCTGCACTTCCTCCAGTGGGAAGAGAGGCCAAGGTGAATGTCTAGCTCTCCCAGTGTTGTGTGATTTTGTATCATGGAGCTCACTGGGGGAGTCTGCAGGGACTGACCACTGGGTATCAGAGAGGGTGAAGAGGGGTGGGGCTTACAGCAACCAGTACTCAGATTTTGGTGGACCACAGCCTGAGATCACACCCAAGCAGGAACAATTACAGAGCCTAGCTGATAGTCTTGCCCAATTGCTAAGTCCAGCCAATGGCACCACTCTGCTAGTAATGTAGCATGAAACTTCCATGGACCAGAGATAATTGCAGAGCCAAGCTTGAGGCCCCACCTGACTTCAGAGCAGTCAACAGCCCTGTATAGTTAGGGAGTCACCAGCTGCCCTGCTTGAATGCATAGCCCAGCTAGTAGGCCTGCACTGCTGCAGAGCCCAGACAGTGGCTCATCCCTTAATCTCACAGTACAGGCAGTGGTCTTGCCCAGCTAGAGACCCTGACAGCAAGCCCCACATGCCCACAGATGCTACCAGCTGACCTATCTAAACCTTAAGTAAAAGTCTGTCCCAACTGACATGAGCCTGTTAAGTCTGAAAGAGGAGAGTGCTTTCTCAAATGGGCAGACCAATGCAAGGAATCAAGGACCGTAAAGAATCAGGTAACATGATAGCACCAAAGGAAATGAATAAAGCTTCAGATAACTGACCCTAAAGAAATAGAAATCTAAAAACTAACAAAGAATTCGGAAAAATCTTCTTAAAGAAGTTTAGGGAACTATAAGAACACACCAAAAACTAAACAAAATTAAGGAAAAAAAACGCATGGACAAAGTGAGAAGTTCAACACAGAAATAGAAACCATACAAATAAATAAATGAATAAAGAGAAGGCTTAGAGCTGAACAATACAATGACTGAACTAATGAATTCAAGAGAGCTCCAGCAAAAGACTCAACCAAGCAGAGAGAAGAAGCAATGAGCTGGAAGATAGTGCATGTGAAATTATACAGTCAGAGGGGGAAAAAGAATAAAAGTGAAGAAAACCTATACAACTTATGAGGTACCATCAAATGGAATAATATATTCATTGGGAATCTCAGAAAGGAATGAGTAAGTAACTGAAGTCTATTTAAAGTCTATTAAATAAAGTCTATTTATAGTCTATTAAAAAAGTCTATTTAAAGCAATAATGGCTGAAAAAGACCCAAAATAGAACCCAAAAGAGCAACACCAAGACATATTGTAATTAAATTGTCAAAAGTCAAAGAGAAAATTTTGAAAGCAGCAAGAGAAAAGTGACTTGTCACATACAAGGGAACTCCCATAAGACTATTGGTGGATTTCTCAACAGAAACTTTGTAGGCTAGAAGACAGTGTGATGAGATATGCAAAATATTTTTTTAAATAGTCAACCAAGAATACTAGCCTTCAGAAGTGAAGAACAGTTGAACACTTGCCCAAACAAATGAAAACTGAGGGAGTTCATCACTAGTCCTCCCTTATTAAAAGAAAAAAAAGTGCTAAAGGGCATTCTTCATGTGGGGAAAAAACCACAAAAAACATATGAATGTGTCAACCTGATTAAAAAAATGAGCAGAAGATATGAATAGACATTTTTCTAAATAAGAGATACAGATGCCAAAATGCACATGAGACAATGCTCAACATCATTAATCATCTGAAAAAAGCAGATTAAGACCACAATGAGATATCACCCCATATTTGTCAGAATGACTATTGTGAAAAAGAGTGTAAATAATAAATGTTGGTGAGGATGTGGAGAAATGGGAACCCTCGTATACTGTTAGTGGGAATGTAAATTGATGCAGCCACTGTGGAAAAAGTATAGAAGTTTCTCAAAAAATGAAAAATAGAACTACCATAAAATCCAGCAATTCCACTCCAGGGTATTTATCCCCCACCAAAAAAAAAAAAAAAAAAAAAAAAACCCACAAAAAAGCCAAAAACACAGTTCAAAAAGATACATCTACCTCCAACGTTCCTAGCATCATTATTTACAATTCCAAGATATGGAAGCAACTTAAGTGTCCTTTAACAGATGAATGGATAAAGAAGATATGGTAGGACTTCTAATACTATGTTAACTAAAAGTGGTAAGAGTGGGTATCTTTGTATTCCTGGTCTTAGAGGAAATGCTCTAAGGTTTTCAAAATTGAATATGATATTAGCTATAGGATTATCACAGAGAAGGCAATGGCACCCCACTCCAGTACTCTTGCCTGGAAAATCCCATGGACGGAGGAGCCTGGTAGGCTGCAGACCATGGGGGCGCTAAGAGTTGGACACGACTGAGTGACTTCGTTTTCACGTTTCACTTTCATGCATTGGAGAAGGAAATGGCAACCCACTCCAGTATTCTTGCCTGGAGAATCCCACGGACAGAGAAGCCTAGTAGGTTACAGTCCACGGGGTCTCAAAGAGTCGGACACGACTGAGTGACTTCACCTTACCTTAGCGGTAAAGAACCTGCCTGCCAGTGGGAGATGTAAGAGACCAGGATTTGATCCCTGGGTTGGGAATATCCACTGGAGGAGAGCATGGCAACCCACTCCAGGGTCCTTTCCTGGAGGATCCTATGAACAGAGAAACCTGGTGGGCTATGGTCCATAGGGTTGCAGAAGTCAGACATGACTTAAGTGACTTCGCACACACATGTTCCATCTATAACTGTCTTTGTAGGGAGTTTTTACCTTAAATGGGTATTGAATTTTGTCAAAAGCACTTCCTGTATCTATTTAGATGATAGCATGATTTTTATTCTTCAGTTTGTTAATATGGTTTATTACGTTGTTTGATATGTGGGGGTGGTGGGCATGACTGAGGCTGTCACCCACTGACTGCTGTGTGAGACTGATCCTGGGGCTAGTACTACCCACAGGTGTGGAGAGCCATGTCCCAGAGTCTCTGGCTGCAGCATCCCAGGAGTTCTGGGGATGGTACTTGTGAGTTTTGTGTGGGGCCATGTCCTAGGCTCTCTGGTAGACAGGGCTAGTTCCTGGGGTGGTCGTGGGCTCAGGAGATTTTAAGGCAGCAGGCCTGTTGGTGGGTGGGATTGTGTCTCCTCCCGGCCTGTTGCTTGGCATGACGCATCCCAGGACTGGTGCAGACTGTCTGGTGGTTGGGGCCAGGTTCTGGGGCTAATAAGCTAAAGTTGTTGTTGTTCAGACCCCACAGACCGCAGCATACCAGGCTTCCCTGTCCTTCACCATCTCCTGGAGTTTGCTCAAACTCATGTCCATTGATTGATGCCATCCAATCATCTCATGCTCTGCTTCTCCCCTTCTATGGTGGAGGTGGTTTAGTTTCTTTTTTAAAAAAATTTATTTATTTATTATTTTTTCAGTTTTTTAAAAATATAAATGTATTTATTTTAATTGGAGGTTAATTACTTTACAATATTGTATTGGTTTTGCCATACATCAACATGTATCTGCCACAGGTATACACGTGTTCCCCATCCTGAACCCCCCTCCCTCCTTCCTTCCTGTACCATCACTCTGGGTCGTATTGTTTTTATTTTACTTTATTTTAAGTCATGTCTGTAGCCCGCCAGGCTCCTCTGTTCATGGGATTTCCCAGGCAAGAATACTGGAGTGGGTTGCCACTTGCTTCTCCAGGGGGTCTTCCTTATCCTGGGATCGAGCTTGGGTCTCTTGCATTGCAGGCAGATTCTTTACTGACTGAGCCACCAGACTCAGTGCTGGCTTACACCGGCAATAAGCCAGAGGGAGGATTCCAAAATGGCACTTGCCAGCACCAGTGTCCTTGTGATAGAATGAAATCCTCCAAACAGCTGCTGCCAGCATTTGTGTCCCCACTGTGAGTCCCAGTTGCTTCCTGCCTCTCCAGGAGGCTCTGCAAGTTCAGCAAGTGGGTCTGACCCAGGCTCCTTTCACATTTCTGCTTCTGCCCCAGGGGCTGGAGTGTGCGAGATTTTATATGTGTCCTTCAAGAGTGGAGTCTCTATTTCCCACAGCCCACTGGCTTTCCCCAAATTAAGCCCCACTGGACTTCAGCGCCAGATGTTCTGTGGGCTCATCTTCCCGGAGCAGGACCCCTGGGCTTGGGAGCCTGATGCGGGGCTCAGATCCCTTGCTCTGGAGAAAAGCTCTGCAACTGTAATTATCCTCCTGTTTTGTGTGTGGGCTACCTGGTGGTGTGGGTCTTGACGATGCTGTGTGTCTGCCTCTACTGCTCATCTTCTGTTCCTTTATATTTTTACTTGTAGAAGGTCTTCTAGTCTTCAGGTTGTTCTCATCGATAACTGCTTTGTAAACAACTGTAGGTTTGGTCTGCCCATGGGAGGAGGTGAGCTCAGGGTCTTCCCACTCTGCCATCTTGACCACTGCTGCATGGAATTTCATTTTAAGTCAGCCAAAGGTGAGCAGTTGGTCCATTTTAAAGGAACCGTAATACGCTTTCCAAACAAGTTTCATTTTATTGTAATTCCAGCTGATAGTTCTTTAAATTATAATGTTTGGGCAGCTAAGACATGATTTTATTTTCATGGCCCCCTGAACGGTATCAGAAAAATTAATTTTGGCAACTAATCCAGAGGAGGATGAAGTAATAGCCATTTTCATTCCTGTTTGGATTTCTGACATAAACTTGCCGATACTGAGAGAAAGCGGTTTGGAAAGAAGTAGCTGGGATGTTAACAGAAGGCAATATTATTGCTTTTTCCCTCCAACTTTCCTCACTTACAGTATCCCTGAAGGGAAGCCTATCGCTCAACGATTTTGACTATATCTGTGGCTCTGCTCTCTGGTATCAGAGTTCTTTTAGGCAGAAAGCTCCTCTTCATCGATTAATATATTTAAGTGGATGTGGAAATTTATTCTCGATGTATCCAAAAGATATCATCTGAGCTCAATATTATACACATTCATTCTAATGTGAAGCTTGCTTCACTATTTTAATAAAACTGGCTGGAAACAATCTGAAAAGCTGTCCAATGGTTAGATGTCAGGAAGATGAAAAAAGCATTACTTTATCATCTTTACCCAAATATCATAGCAGAATGTTTGCCAAGCTGTAGGAATCTACCTAAATCCCCTTGGTGTGAAGAATTTTACTCAGCACATGCCCAGGCCATTTGCATCCTAGGAAACAAATGTAGAGCACATGTTCTGAAACAAGTTTATGTGAGAGTAGTCTGGACCCCGGAGCCAAGAATCTGAATCTTGGCTGTAAACAACAGAAGGTTTAAAAATGTCTACTTATAGAAATATAACATTTGTCTTTAATGTCTATGCTCTTTCCTTAAGACAATGGGAAGTCAGCTTAATGAATGAGAAGAGCATGCCACAGTGCAGTGCTAAGTCATGGCAGTTTGGTGGCATGTGTTCAACCATGTGACAGATTTTGTGAAACAGAAAATACAGTTGCATTTTCAACAGTAACTAAAGCCATGAGGCAGCGTTTTTGGCTTCGTTCATGGCTTCAGGATCAAGCCAGTGGACGAAATACTTAAAAAAAAAAAACAAAACAAGGTAAAAGAAAAGGCATTCATACTGATGGAAATGTTAATTGTGTAATTAACCCCCCCAAAGAAAATATTGACATTTATTTTGAATAATTTTAAGTGTGATATATCTTTAAAAATTTGTTGGAGTTGGTGAAGTTAAGATTAATTCTTGACAGATATGGTATTTTGCTTAGATGTTTGGAAAACATGATGATGCAATATGGAATACCTTATTGTGTATATGTGTTGAAACCACAAATAATCTCAATGTGGAGGTTCATGGGTAAACGTAAAGGTTGACAAACAGGAACTTCTTTTTCTGCTTTATTTTACTTTTAAAGACTGCTTTGGTAATCTTGTAGGCAGAATGTCACTGTGCTAATGCACAGCTATTACTCGCTATTTTTCCATTGTATGATTAGGCACGTTAGAATTTGTGGTTTGCATAAACCCAAAATCATAGCTTTGTTTCTTTCCCCTTTGAATGAATAACACTCACTGTGATCTTGATGGCATCCTTAGTTCCCAATGACCATATCAAAAATACGTGAGCAGCAGGTTAGAGTATAAATATGGAGTTAGAAAGACCTGGGTGTTAATTCTAGCTGAATCATTTACTACTTCTATGAAGGTAGACATGGCACTTGACCCAGAAACCTCACTTTCCTCCTCTGTAAATGGGGATAACACTACCGCCTCCTTGGGATTATAGTGGTGAAGATTAAATTATTGATGGATACTGTGCTGAGCATTTAGCATTCAAGGAATATTGGCTATTATTCTTCATGGTAAACATGATAAGACTGGTTAATTAAAAATAAAACAATGCAAACAGTGTGAATTGCTGAGTAGGAGTCATTGGCAGTGTCTTCACACTTGATGGGGAAAGGAGAGGCGTGGTCAAGAGTAAGTGTGAACAGAACTGACTTCCAGATTCTCCTTGTATCATACCACTGCACCTCCACCTCGGCCCCCTTTTTTCTTTCCAGACAGTTCAAACATCAGTAATCCTAATTTACTCTCCTCCAAAATAGCTCAAAAGAAGCAAAACAAAAATATTGATAAAATAAGGATGGATCAAGAAAGAAGAGAAAAACTTTGGCTCCCAGCTTTGGTGATATCAGATCCAACTAATTGTATTGTACAGACTCAATAGGATTAAAATCTTTTTTAAAATTATTATGTGAAAACATATCATTTGGCTGTTTATTTTAAAATTGTTTGTGGCCCATTTGGCTGTTCACATTTTCGTGTTTGCTTCTACATGGTAATATTTTACCTTGCAATTCATAGTCAATGTCATTTTTTATTTTCACATGGCATAAGAACTGATGGTTACTCTGACATTTACTCAGTGTAAATGACACAGTTTTCTGAGTAATAATACCTCATGGGTTAGATAAAGCAATGTATTAGAAATATAGAAATGTGGATTATAATAAGAGGTACAATCACATCAAACTCTTTACTAATATTAATAACATTTTCTGAAAAGAAATACATTTTTCCTTCTTTACGTCTTTAATGATGAAGGGAGCTATTAAACAGATGACTAGATTCACAAGTATGAAATGGTTTTATCTAAATTCTGCAATGAGAATTTTCTCCAGTATAAACTGGATTTTCAGATAGCCTCATGGATAAGTGGAAAACAAAAGTGTGATTTAAAGAATAATCCTCAAAGTTTAGATGCTGGTGATCTGGAAATTCCATAAGGATTAACTGTCTTGAAAAATTTATACCCTTTTCTCCTTTTGCTGAATGAAGTATATTGTGAACAAGAAACCTGTCTCTCAGAATTTTGTCACTTATGTTGCCAGCTGGTCCCAATCAATATACAGATGAAAATCCACAGCTAAAACCACCCACATGTTCATAAAAATGCAAGCCAGTTCTTAAACATTTATTAAGAACTGGCAATGTGTTAGGTGTTAAAGAAATGATGGTGAGTATCTTAAGACTGTTGGTAATGCCAAAGTTTTCTTCACAGGAACAACACATAAGAATGAAAACCCTAATGTGGTAGTTCAACTGTGACACAACCTTCAGTTGGAAGAAAGGTGACAGCTGGATAATTCCTCTGTACTGAGTAGGACACAGGCCATTTGGTTTGCACAGAGAGCCTGTTTGAACCAATAACGCAGTTGTCAGAAAGCTTCTGGTTTTGCCCTGGTGTGAATTCCTGTATTGTGATAGAACTTGCACCTACAACAACCTAGCTCTAGTGTTTTCTTTACTTGCTCTCTGGACTCGCCTACTGTTCAACATTTGGCTAGCATTTCAACCTAAGTAAGAAATCTCAGGGTGTCAGTACTTTGTTGGCAATAAATGACTATCATTGCATGACCTTAAGGGTCTCTTCATCTGTTTCTTCTTGAGATAAAAGAAGAAATTTCAATTCTCCAACTGTAGTGCAATAACTCAGTTGAGGTTAGGTGCTTGTAATCATTCTCTAATAAAGCTGACTCCGTGCAAAGTTTCATTTTCTTCCTTCACATTAACTTTAAGCCAAATAAACATTTCTTAGAATACTAATCCATAAAACACACTAAAATGTGTTTTGATCATTTCTTATTGTATTGGCTGTTATAAACACCCAAAAGATTGATGGGCTTGAGAAAATTGCTAGATACTGAAATGCATAAAAATACACCAAAAGTCTAGCACTATATACCTGTATGTCTAATAGTGCAATGCAGTTAATTAATCTAAATTTTTGCTATTATTTGGCTTTTACTTTTCCTACAGGAGGAGAAATGGTCATCAAAAGAGTTCAGTAAAAAGAAAACATTAATTTCTTAAAAAATATTTATGTTTTCCCATAGCACATTGATTAAGAACTTGATCTCTGGTCTCTAGCAGCCTAGAGATGAATCTCTGTTTCATCATGAAAGAGCCAAATATCTTGGGCAGGCTGTTTATCTCCACTAAGCGTTTGTTTCCTCAATTGTTAATATAAACTCTCTGGCAGGAAGGCTTTAAGGTAGCCCCAGTGATCCCCGCCTCCCAGTATTTGCGTACCTGTGCAATTCTCTCCCCTTGAATGTCGACTGGGTTGAATGAATAGAATATGGGAAAAGCAGTAGAATGTCATTCGCAAGGTTATGTCCAAGGTTGAAGATTCTCTCTTGGGAGTTTATTCAGTAATATCTCCAAGGGGAACAAGTTGCTGTGTTGTAAGAAGTTGTATCAAAAGGCTCATATAGCCCAGGAACTGATGTCTCTAGGTGATAGCTGGTGAAGACCTGAGGCCTGCCAAGATTCCTGAGGTACCCAGATAATCTGTGTCTGACTTCCTAACCCACAGAAACTGAGATAATAATGGTTACTGTTTTAAGCTATCCACTTGGGGGTTAATTTGGATACAGGTAACTAATATGAATATAGAGTGGCTTCCCAGGTGGCTCAGTGGTAAAGAATTCGCCTACCAATGCAGGAGATGTAGATTCAGTCTTTAGGTCAAGAAGATCCCCTGGAGAAGGAAATGGCAACACACTCCAGTACTCTGGCCTGGGAAATCCCACAGACAGAGGAACCTGGTGTGCTACAGTCCATGGGGTCACAAAAGAGTTGGACGTGACTGAGCGACTAAACAACAACATCTAATATATACTAGGGTGATAATAATGATGACTGAGTGTGGTAATATTCGAACAGACCCTGACACACGGCACAATCACTGTGACAATTGTTATTACTGCCACTGAAAGGGGATTGCTATGGTCTGAATATGCTTGCTTCCCTGCCAGAATTCACTTGTTGGAAACCGAATCCTCAAGGTAATGATATTTGAAAGTGGTGCCTTTAGGAGGTGATTAAGATTAGTAACTTTATGAAAGAGGGCCAACAGGGCTCCCTAGCCCAGCCTCCATGAGGAGTCTGCAATCCAAAAGAGGACCCTCGCCTCACCACTGTGGTACCCTGATGTCAGACCTCCAGCCTCCAGATTGATGAGAAATTTCACTTGCTTATAAGTCACTCTGTCTGTGGGATTTAGTTATAGCAGCCTGGACAGACTAAGATATAAATGAAAATTTCTTGGTTTTACTATTTTAAAACAGAAGAAAGCTCATTTTGCAAAACACATTAAATTATATATGTAGCTGCTCTTTTTCTGTTTATAGGGTCTCCTTTTAAGCCATGCTCTTTATGAGTCAAGTTTTCTCACATTTTCCTTTCCATAAGAGGAAAACATTCCTTCTGTTGTTAATCTCATATCATACTGGGATCAGATTATTCAGAACACCCCCCTACCCCAGGAAACATCTCAGTTCTGTTCAGTTCAGTCATTCAGTCATGTCCGACTCTTTGCCACCCCATAGACTTCAGCATTCCAGGCTTCCCTGTCCATCACCAACTCCCTAAGCTTACTCAAACTCATGTCCATTTAGTCAGTGATGCCATCCAACCATGTCATTCTCTGTCATCCCCTTTTCCTCCTGACTTCAATCTTTCTCAATATCTGGGTCTCTTCAAATGAGTCAGTTCTTCGCATCAGGTGGCCAAAGTATTTCAGTTTCATCATCAGTCCTTCCAATGAATATTCAGGACTGACTTCCTTCAGGATTGACTGGTTGGGTCTTCTTACCATCCAAGGGACTCTCAAGAGTCTTCTCAAATACCACAGTTCAAAAGCATCAATTCTATGATGCTCAGCTTTCTTTATAGTCTAACTCTCACATTCATACATGATTACTGGAAAAACCATAACTTTGGTTAGATGGACCTTTGTTGGCAAAGTAATGTCTCTGCTTTTTAATATGCTGTCCAGATTGGTCATAGCTTTTCTTCCAAGGAGCAAGTGTCTTTAATTTCATGGCTGCAGTCACCATCTGCAGTGATTTTGGAACCCAAGAAAGTAGAGTCTGTCACTGTTTCCATTGTTTCCCCATCTATTTGTCATGAAGTGATAGGATCAAATGCCATGATCTTAGTTGTCTGAATGTTGAGTTTTTCACTCAGCTTTTTCACTCTTCTCTTTCACATTCATCAAGAGGCTCTTTAGTTCTTTGCTTTCTGCTGTAAGAGTGGTGTTATCTGCATATCTGAGGTTATCTTGAGTTCAGCAATCTTGATTCCAGCTTGTGCTTCATCCAGCCCAGCATTTTACATGATATACTCTGCATATAAGTTAGATATGCAGGGTGACAATATACAGCCTTGACATACTGCTTTCCTGATTCAGAACCAGTCTTGTTCCATGTCTACTTCTAACTGTTGCTTCTTCACCTGCATACAGATTTCTTAGGAGGCAGGTAAGGTGGTCTGGTATTCCCATCTCTTTAAGAATTAGAATACATCTAGTTATCTATATAACCCATAACTGCCAATCCACAGATACTGTACAATATTTTGAGTTACCCACACAATATTTTGAGTTTAACATCCTGGAGGAAAAAGTCATTATTTTTTGTGTTTGTGACACATGATAATGGAAATATATGCATTATATTCATTTTAAAATCTCTGTGTGTGCTAGAACATGGAAGCAACCTAAATGCCCATTGATAGATGAATGGATAAAGAAGTTGTGGTACATTTATACAAAGGAATATTACTCAACCATATAAAGGAACACATTTGAATCAGTTCTGGTAAGGTGGATGAACCTAGAGCCTGTTATTCAGAATGAAGTAAGTCAGAAAGAGAAAAACAAATATTGTATGTTAGTGCATACATATGGAGTCTAGAAAAATGGTACTGCTGAATCTGTTTGCAGGGCAGGAATAGAGACACAGACACAGAGAGCAGACTTGTGGACACAGTGAGGGAAGGAGAGGATAGGAGGAATTGAAAAAGTAGCATTGAAATGTATACAGAAACATATATGAAATAGAGAGCTAATGGGAAGTTGCTATATAACACAGAGAGCTCAATCTGTGACAAGGTAAAGGGTGGGTTGGGATGATGCGGTGGGAGGGAGGAGGTTCAAGAGGGAAAGGATATACATATACTTATAGCTGATTCATATTGTTGTATGGCAGAAACCAACACAACCTTGTAAAGCAATTATCCTCGGAGAAAAGGGAACCCTCCTACACTGTTGGTGGGAATGCAAACTAGTACAGCCACTATGGAGAACAGTGTGGAGATTCCTTTAAAAATTGCAAATAGAACTACCTTATGACCCAGCAATCCCACTGTGGGCATACACACCGAGGAAACCAGAATTGAAAGAGACACATGTACCCCAATGTTCATCGCAGCACTGTTTATAATAGCCAGGACATGGAAACAACCTAGATGTCCATCAGCAGATGAATGGATAAGAAAGCTGTGGTACATATACACAATGGAGTATTACTCAGCCGTTAAAAAGAATTCATTTGAATCAGTTCTGATGAGATGGATGAAACTGGAGCCGATTATACAGAGTGAAGTAAGCCAGAAAGAAAAACACCAATACAGTATACTAACACATATATATGGAATTTAGAAAGATGGCAATGACGACCCTGTATGCAAGACAGGAAAAAAGACACAGATGTGTATAACGGACTTTTGGACTCAGAGGGAGAGGGAGAGGGTGGGATGATTTGGGAGAATGGGAATTCTAACATGTATACTATCATGTAAGAATTGAATCGCCAGTCCATGTCTGATGTAGGGTGCAGCATGCTTGGGGCTGGTGCATGGGGATGACCCAGAGAGATGTTGTGGGAAGGGGGGTGGGAGGGGGGGTCATGTTTGGGAACGCATGTAAGAATTAAAGATTTTAAAATAAAAAAAAATAAATAAAAAAAATTTAAAAAAATTTCTGTATGGAATTTTGTTACAGTGCTTATCTAAGTGTTTTTGAAATTTTGTCTGGAGACTTAGATTAATGAAAATGACTAGTAACTTTATAGATTCCATTCATTTTTTGAGACAGTTCTTTTATAGAGAAAGTCTGACTTTCAGGAGACAGCAAGTTCTGGCATTTGGGAATTCTGATGGGGTTATTTAAGTATGTCCAACATCTCAAGGAGTAGGTCATGTTTCAAGATAGAAAAAGCATAGACAAGAAGAATTTCCCTTGTCTTTCCCTATGCTTCCTCCTGTACCCTTTCACGTAGACAGATGGAAAATATTCCTTTTATATGAAGTGGAAAAAACTTGGTATAAGACCAGAATTTTTAAAACCCCCTCATACCCTTTAAAGTGCAACATCATTATTCAAGTGCCGTAAAAGTCAAGGCGTGTGCCTGGGCTGTGGTTCAGCAAACATTGTGGCCAAGTTGTGGATTCCACACACATTAACAGTACAATTGGGTTCGTATTCAATAGGTCAGGGACTCTTCTTCCATCAAGATTTTTATGCTTAGCTGACGAAGACTGAAGGCAAGCCATTAGTGCACTTGACCTTTTCCAAGGAGGGGCAGACACCACGAAGGACAGACCCTGATGTCTGTCTGCCAAGTGCAAGCATATTGTTTAATTCAGTGGATTAGCAATAACTAAATAATCCTTGGAAATTCCAATTTGTTCTCACAAGTTTGGCTTAGTAGTTCCACATACACTACTTTACTAGAAGCCACTATGTTGCCTTTGGGTGTTTTAGGTAATCAAATTTATGCTTGGAGAGGCTGTTCAGTGTAAAAGAAAGATACCATTTAACAGTTTCAGTTCTGCTTTTGGCTGTATCTTTCGGTGTGACTATGGGCAAATTTCTTAATCCTTCAGTCCCTCATTTTTTTATCCATAAAATATCTTCCCTCTTTCATAGGGTGTCATGGGGATCAGGTCTTGTCAATGAGGAGGGGGACATGTATTTTTATAATGTCAGTAAGACTCTTTTGACTACAAGTTATAGATCTTCAAGTCAGATGAGTGTAGCAAAAATAAATAACAGATTTTTTTTAAGGATATGAAACTTCTCACAGAAGTAAACACTAGATAGTATCTGTGGCTCAGTAACAACTGTATCCAGTTGTATCCAACTGTATTTTACTCTCTCATAGAGTGTCTTTGGGCTTCCCAGGTGGTGCTAGTGCAGGAGCTGTTAAATACGTGGGTTTGATCCTGGGTTTGGAAGATCCCCTGGGCAAGGCCTTGACAACCCACTTCAGTATTCTTGCCTGGAGAAGCCCATGGACAGAGGAGACTGGTGGGCTGCAGTCCATGGGTTCTCAAAGAGTTGGACATGACTGAAGCGACTTAACTTGCACGCAGGGCATCCTTATTCTTCTGTGCCTTACCTTTGGTTTTCATTGCTTGTATTGTTTCCAAGGAAGGCAAGAACAGCTAACTGATCCTGAGTTTTAATGGCTTAGCATGGATCAGATGCCTACAAAGCAATAGTGATAAGGGGTGGTAGATATGGTAATTGGGGAGAGGTAGGAGGTGATGGTCTCCAATACTCTTGCCTGGAAAATCCCGTGGACAGAGGAGCCTGGTGGGTTGCAGTCCATGGGGTCGCTAAGAGTCGGACACAACTCTGACTTAGCAGCAGCAGCAGCAGGAGGTGGTGGTAGGAAGAGGATTCTGGGTAGATAACACTGTAGGACTGTAATTTATGGAGGAATTCACACCAACTGTTCAAGTTGCAGAGAGAGGAAAGGAGATAAAAAATATTGAATGGTTAGAAGTACTGCCAAATCATTTGAAAGGCAGAGTACCAAAGCAGAGGTCTCCAGCCTTTTTGACACCAGGGACTGGTTTCATGGAAGACAATTTTTCCATGGACTGAGGTAGGAAGGATGGTTTGGGGATGATTCAAGAGCATTACATTTATTGTGCACTTTATTTCTATTATTATTATATCTGCTCTACCTCAGATTGTCAGAGGTTGGGGGCCCCGGTACCAAAGCACTGATTCTTAGCCCTGACTGAATGTTTAATCACCTAGGGAACTTTTTAAAAATGTAAAGCAAAAGTCTGGTCTGCTGTCAATAGAATCACCAGGGGACTTTTTAAAATGTTTAGCCTTCTTGGATCATTGCAGCCCTATCCAGTCAAGCTTTCTGGGTTGCATGGATGGGAGTGATGGTCCAGGACTTTGTAGTTAAGACAAGCTCCCTAATGGTTCTTTTGCATGTGGACATTTGTGAATCATTGTTCTAGATCAGTTATTCCCAAGGTATGATTCTCAGATCAACAGCTCCAGTTTTACCTGGGAACTTCCTAGTAAAACAAATCTCAAGTCCTGCCTCAGACCTACCTAAATAGAATCTCTTGACATAGAGCCTACCAACCTGTGTTCCAAAGAGCCTTCAAGGTATTTTTAATACCCGCTAAGGTGTGAGAACTGTTGCTCTAGACCATTTCAGTTTTTGTAAATTGAAAGATCTTCGTAGTATGCTAATAATTCTTGCAACAGTTTCAAGCAGGTTTGGGATTTCTGCCAGAGTATACAGTTGAGATTGTTAGCAAAGCAAGATGAGGCAGCCAATTACCTTCCAAGGGCAATTTTGATGGACTTCTAAGAGTTAGCACTGGAGATGCTTTGGTTGAGGACATTGCTTGGTGATAATATATGGATATTTAGAGTATTTCAAATATGGACAAAACACCATTTTTGTTTGTTTTTAAACAAAAGTTGATGTTGGGACAGAGAATATGTAAACAAACTTCACCGGGTCTGGTCAGAGAGCTAGTCACAGATGTATTACACCATGTGGGCAGCAGGGAGGAATAATTGCTATAGTTCAGCTGACAACACCTCAGACTTCATGAAACCTGTCATCAAGATGGGATGTAAGAGATGTATTGGGAAAGAGGTAGAGGGATGTCTGTAAAGGATACAGAGAAGGATCAGGGGAAGGGGAGGATAGTCTTCAGACCACAAGGAAAAGAGAAATGGAAGGAAGGAGGAATGAGTAGGAAGAGTCTTGGGCTGAGACTTTTTCTGGAAAAATTTATCCAGGCCGATGGGAAGTCCTGGAGCTAATGTCACCCCCTGGGGAAGTCCTGCATCTGATCGGAATGGCCGTCTGCATCGCACTCCTACCATGCTCAGTCATTGTCTGGGGCCAGCCTGAAGGAGGCTTGGAGTCAGCACAAACACAGTGAGAGATCTAGAGCAGCAGCAGCCACAGCCAACAGTCAACGGTCCTCCACAAGGAAGACACCCAAGAGGTGAATTTTCACTGCTGCCATGCCAGGCTTCAAGACAGAGCTCTGAGGAGAGAGGAAAAGTAAAAAATGCCTCTGGCAAGGCACCAGAAGAAAAAGGCAAAGGAAATAAAGTAATAAAATAACATCTACAATAAAATAAGTTCAGCAATCAATTCTGGTTATGGTTGCAGAAGTGAAAGCGGGATTTCTAGAATTTTAATATTTGGTGGGTTCTTCAAAGAAGCGCCTCATGTTGTATTAATAAAAATCAGTGAGTTAATGGTACTACACATAAATTTGACAGCTATTCAGTATTTTCTAAAACAAGCTGTCCACAGAAAAGTTTAAGTTGCTAGTTAATAAATCTTTTTAGTAGGCCTCTCTGTGATCTACTGAATTATCCTCTTCAGGAGCTAGAACGTAAGACTTTTTTCTCTGTTTGAGGAGAAGTTTAAATGGTGGCAAATGGGTAATGTAATCAAGGGAAAACTTGAGGGAGAAAGGAAGAAAAGAATAAGATGATAAAGATCAACAGAAACATACAAAGGAAAAATACCAAATAGCCAAAGGTAGATGGAGGGAGGTGACAGAACTAATTGGGTAGGGAGAAAATGCTTAAAGGAACTTTCAAGTTATGGAGTAAATGATCACACATATGAACAAATTATAATAAAGTAAAATTTTTTGATATGAAAACAGAAAAAATAAAAATCTGTGATACCAAAAACATAGAAACTCAAAAGCTAAACCTTTTTTAGTAAATTTTTTTAAAATTTGAATTTTATTTTATTTTTTGGCTGTATCATATGGCATGTGGGATCTTAGTTCCCTGACCAGGGATTGAAGCTATGTCCTCTGCATTGGGAGATCAGAGTTTTAAACCCTGGACCACTGCGAAAGTCCTTCAAAGACTAAAAGTTTAATGACTCTCTGAATAAAGAGGGACTTAGTATAACATTGTATGTAAGTGGGTAATGTAAGGAGAAAAATCAGTTGTCTTGGAAACGCAACTGCCTTTAGAAAAGTCAAAGGGGACTGAAGTCTATGAATGAAAGCTTTTGGTGTGAGAACAACTATGCAGATTTTTTTAAAAGGTTTGTGGAATTTGAGTACACCAGTGCATAATCATCATCATGAATAGGTGAAGGGAAATTGGGTTTATAGAAAGGAATGTCTATCCTTTAAATAATTCATGGGAGCAGGGAAAGCCCTTAAAGAATTTGGTGGCTTTCCTCTATGCTAAAAAAATGGTTTTGAAATTTTGTCAGTATCAGAAGACACATTTCTGGTCATGCCACATCCCAGATCCAGTGCTTTCAATGGCCCTCATGTGCTCAAGTCTGCCTTTGGGGTCCTCCTTGTCATACTCCTTTCCTCCATGTCTAGTCTCATTTACATGCCCTTCCCCCAAAAAACCTACAAAGGATTTGGAAATAGTAACACAACACTTTGTGTAACAATAGGCTAGAATTATCTCTGTGCTGCACTCAATATGCCAGCAAGTTTGGAAAACTCAGCAGTGGCCACAGGACTGGAAAAGTCAGTTTTCATTCCAACCCCAAAGAAAGGCAATGCCAAAGAATGCTCAAACTACTGTACAGTTGCACTCATCTCACACACTAGCAAAGTAATGATCACAATTCTCCAAGCCAGGCTTCAACAGTTCGTGACCTGTGAACTTCCAGATGTTCAAGCTGGATTTAGAAAAGGCAGAGAAACCAGAGATCAAATTGACAACATCCGTTGGATCATGGAAAAAGCAAGTGAGTTCCAGAAAAATTTCTACTTCTGCTTCATTGACTATGCCAAAGCCTTTGACTGTGTAGAGCACAACAAACTGGAAAATTCTGAAAGAGATGGGAATACCAGATCACCTGACCTGCCTCCTGAGAAATCTGTGTGCAGGTCAAGAAGCAACAGTTAGAATTGGACATGGAACCATAGACTGATTCCAAATCGGGAAAGGAGTAAGTCAAGGCTATATTTTGTCACCCTGCTTATTTAACTTATATGCAGAGTACATCATGAGAAATGCTGGGCTGGAAGAAGCACAAGCTGGAATCAAGATTGCCAGGAGAAATATCAATAACCTCAGATATGCAGATGACACCACCGTTATGGCAGAAAGTGAAGAGGAACTAAAAAGCCTCTTGATAAAAGTGAAAGAGGAGAGTGAAAAAGTTGGCTTAAAACTCAACATTCAGAAAACTAAGATCATGGATCTGGTCCCATCACTTCATGGCAAATAAATGGGGAAACAATGGAAATAGTGACAGACTTTATTTTGGGGGGTTCCAAAATCACTGCAGATGGTGACTGCAGCTGTGAAATTAAAAGACACTTGATCCTTGGAAGAAAAGCTATGACCAACCTAGACAGCATATTAAAAAGCAGAGACATTACTTTGCAACAAAAGTCCATCTAGTCAAAGCTAGGGTTTTTCCAGTGGTCATGTATGGATGTGAGAGTTGGACTATAAAGAAAGCTGAACACCGAAGAAATGATGCTTTTGAACTGTGGTGTAGGAGAAGACTCTTGAGAGTCTCTTGGACTGCAAGGAGATCCAACCAGTCCATCCTGAAGGAAATCAGTTATCAATATGCATTGGAAGGACTGATGCTGAAGCTGAAACTCCAATACTTAGATGTGAAGAACTGACTCATTTGAAAAGACCCTGATGTTGGTAAAGACTGAAGGCAGAAGGAGAAGGGGACAACAGAGGATGAGATGGTTGGATGGCATCACTGACTCTGTGGACTTGAGTTTGAGTAAGCTCAGGGAGTTGGTGATGGACAGAGAAGCCTGGTGTGCTGTAGTCCATGGGGTGGCAAAGAGTCAGACATGACTGAGCAACTGAACTGAACTGATTATCTGCTTGACAAAATTTTCACTTGTGAGTTTCTCTAGGATGAACTAGTCAGTTTGTCCATAAAATAAGCAAAAGCACAACTATGCAGATGGTTACTGCAGCCACGAAATTAAAAGATGGTTGCTCCTTGGAATAAAAGCTACCTAGACAGTTTATTACAAAACAGACATCACTTTGCCTACAAAAGTTGGTATAGTCAAAGCTATAGTTTCTCCAGTAGTCTTGTACACATGTGAGAGTTGTGCCATAAAGATGGCTGAGTACCAAAGAACTGATACTTTCAAACTGCGGTGCTGGAGAAGACTCTTTAGAGTTCCTTGGACAGCAAGGAGATCAAACCAGTCAATCCTAAAGGAAATCAACCCTGAATATTCACTGGAAGGACTGATGCTGAAGTTGAAGCTCTAATACTTTGACCACCAGACAGGAAGAGCTGAATCATTGAAGACGGGAGGAGAAGTGGGTGACAGAGGATGAGATGGTTGAATGGCATCACCGACTCAATGGCTGTGAGTTTGAGCAAACTCTAGGAGATAGTGAAGGACAGGGAAGCCTGGCATGCTGCAATCCATGGAGTCTCAAAGAGTTGGATATGACTTAGTGACTGAAAAATAACAGCATCTCTGTTACTTGTGCCTGAAAGTAATTTCATTTCATATATGTCTATATATCTTATAAACCCCATAATACATTATTATTACTCTAACCAGCTAAACAATTATGTTAAATTTAAAAGTCATTGCACATTTATTTCTGGGGTTCTTCCTTCTTTTCTGAAGTTCGAAGCTTCCATCCAGAATAATTTCCCTTTATCTTGAAATTTCTTTAGTATTTTTTTAGTGCAGGTCTTCTGGTGACAGATTAGCTCAGATTTTATTCTGAAGTTCATCAGAAAATGTCTTTAGTTCACTTTCAGTTTCAAAGGATGTTTCTGCTAAATATAAAATCTTAGATTTATTTTTTCCCTTATAGAACTTTAAGGTATCAGTCTATTAGCTTCCAGTTTACATTATGTATGATAATTTAGCTTTATGTCTTCTTATTTTCTTCTAAATGAAATGTGAAGTTGTGATCTAACTTCTTTTGAGATTTTCAATTCACTTTTTGTTTGTAGGAATGTGGCCAGTATAGCTCTAGATACGGTTTTCATAATATTTGTGTTACTTAAGAGTCTCTGAGTTTCTTATATTTGTGGGCTGATATCTTTCATTGATTCTGAGAAAAACCTTAGCCATTATCTCTTCAAATAATTCCTCTGCTGGATTTTTAATTTTTTCCATCTGTAATTCCAAATATAGACATATTAGAATATTTGTTATTGTCCCATATGTTGCTAAAATTATTTTTTAATTCTTTTTTCAACTCTGTGGTTCAGTTTACATTATTTCTTTTGACCTGTAAGTTACCTAATTTTTTTTTTTGACTGAATCGAAGCTACTTTTCAGCCTGTTCAACAAATCTTTAATTCGAATATTGTATTTTTACTTCTAGAAGTTCCATTTGGTTCTTTTTAGAGTCTGCATTTCTCTGCTGAAATTCTCTTTTCTCTAAATTCTTTAAAATTTTGTCTTTTAATTTAACATCCTTATATGTTAATTTCTACATCTGGGTCATCTGTGATTTTGCTTCTATTGACTTAAAAAATCTTTTATATTCTCCAGTTTCTTTGCATATAATTTTTCATTGTATTGTAGATACTGTGTTTAAAAGACCAATAGAGACTAGAATAAATCTTTTCCCCAAATGAGGTCTGCTTTTTCATCTGTCAGATATCTAGAAAGGGAATGATCCCTCTGATCCAATCATTTAAGGTAGGTCTGAGATGTTGTGCCTTTATTAAATTCAGTTCACCTCTTGTGTCAAATGTCTTGAGGCCAATATCTGTTATGTGTAATACAAGCATTTCTCTCTAATGAAACTTTGGAATCTATCGATGACTGGGACTACAAGAAGTTTTTGCTTTCTAGCCCAGCACTGAGCATCCTGAATCACCATGGACTTGTAGGAGAGAATCAATGGCAGTTGGACAGAGCTAGTTCTTTGTTTGGGACTGCTCTAGATTCCAGTCCTTCAAGCAGGCTCATGTGACCAGTAAAAAGTATACTGATTTCTCCTTATCTTACGTACCAACACTCTCCTCCCCATGGCCTATGGCAGGCAAGATACTCAGCTTACCTGTACCCAGACTTGACCCTTGTTCTTATTGTTGAAAGTAGTAACTGACCTTAGAACAACCTCTAAGGGCTCATCCTTCTTTGGAATTCAGTTCTTTTGGATTTCTTTGAGTATATAGCCTTCTGGTGGCTTAAAAATTAAGTGTGTGTGTGTGTGTGTGTGTGTGTGTGTGTGTGTATAAAACATACTCTGCTTAGTTACTCAGACATGTCCAACTCTCCATGGCCTCATGGACTGTAGCCCACTTGGCTCCTCTGTCCATGGTATTTTCCAGGCAAGGATACTGGAGTGGTTGCCATTTCCTCCAGAGGATCTTCCTCCTCCAGGGAATCTTCCCGACCCTGGGATCGAACCCAAATCTTCTGTGTGTGTGTATACATACACACACGCACACACATTTTATACCATCTATGTCCTTGAACTCAGTTTCTTCCCATTCCACCCAGATAACATGTGTATCTTTCTTACAACCTTGGTTATACAGGAGTCCTTCTGCCAGTTTCCAGTCAGTTTTCAGTGAGAACTGTTTTGCGTGTAGATATGTATTTAGGTTTTCATGAGGGGAGGTGAGCTCCATATCCTTGTGCTCTTGATCTCTCTCCCAAACTATTTCAGACAATATTAATAAACTCTTTCCTTCTTTGTTTTTTTGGCTGTGCTGTGCAGCCTGTGGGATCTTAGTTCTCTGACCAGGGATTTTCCCTCCAGGCCCATGGCAGTGAAACTGTGAGGTCCTAACCACTGGACCACCAGGGAATTCCAATGAACTATTTTCAATCTTTCTCATCTTGGGTCCATTTGAATCATTAATGGGAATGTTTTCATTTCATTTTTATTTTTCTTTGTAGGCCTTGTTTGACAATCCAAACAAAGTAGGGAAATACTTTTTGCAATGTTTTTAAATTAGGTTATTTCAAAGAAGATATTTGCTGGAAGTATTTCAAGAGATTTTGCTTTAGTTGCTCTAGTCATCTTTACTAATCATTGGGGTTCCTATGCTACAATTTCAAATCTGTTCTCATGAAGAAAAATAATTTAAACTGGACTCTAATTTCAAACATGACTAAAATCTATAAAATTAGAATGAAAAGGAAACAAATTTAGGGAAATCACAATAATATTTGGAATCACTACTAACTTTAGAAGTTTACTTAGAAAATATCTAAGCTTATTTAGAAAGTATCTGCTGATAAGTTTCTTTCTGTGTTCAAAACCTCTGGGTCCCAAACACATTCCATTTTAATCTAATAGGAGAATACATAAAAACCTCACCCTCTTCATGACCTAAACTAACAGACCCAAGGAACAGCACTTAGGAGAAGATACATTTATTCCAGTATAGCTAATTTGGAAGATTTGGGAGCTACGTCATAGTTTAAGTCTCTTAAAATTTTTATTTTCTTTTAAATGAAAATCCCAGTTAAATTATAGTTTACGAGTTGTTCACAGCAAGATTACATAATAAACCCATTGAGTAGCAATCTGAATTCTCTGCAGAGCAAAAGACTGGGAAATAACAGCACAGCTTGCAAAGTCCACTTTGTTCCTTTTGCATTATTTAATTATCTTCTGGACTTTAATCCTGTGGCCAGCAATTATTGTTCTTCTCCATATGAAACTGTCGATGGGCCAACCGGAAAAAACTTCCCACATTCCTGAATCTTGCCAAATTACAACAAAGCTGTCTCAGAGTAAGAACAGCTGGGAAACATGTTAATTCTTTGTAGAACAGAATGCTTGCTCCTACTTCTGTTTATCACAACAGCAACTTTATTATTTCATATATTTTCTTGATTCCTATATATACAACTTGGTATAAAAATTCAAGGATTTTGAATCTTTGAATCTTTTTCCACTTGGGTTTGACTCTTTCTTGGGATTGATGCAGAAATAACTGGTGTAGATAAAAACCTAAATAAAAAATCTTAGGACGATACATATGGGATTTTCCATAAAGTGCTAGAATGCATTGCCTAAAGGCTGTGGATCACTTGAGCAAGAGAAAAGAATTATTGAGTTAAGGAGTCAAAAATTAAGTGAATCCACTTAGCCTAAGGAAATGGTTATTTTCCATGCACTGTTTTTCCAGCTGGATTTCTATTCATTGATCACACTTGGCAGTATTTTAAACAAATTTATATACTGAATCTGCAATGCGGGAGACCTGGGTTCAATCTCTGCATTGAGAAGATTCCCTGGAGGAAGGCATGGCAACCCAGTCCAGTATTCTTGCCTGGAGAATCCCAATAAACAGAGGAGCCATGTGGGCTACAGTCCATGGGGTCACAAAGAGTCGGACACAACTGAGTGACTAAGCACAGCATAGATACTGAGTTGAACTTCCAATGGATATTCAGTATATTCTAATGTTTATCACATGGCTGCCTATCCTTATCTTATGGTCTTTATTAAGGAAGAGGGAAGATGCCTGAAGGCAAGGAAAAGAAGATGTGATACTTTTGTGTATTAAACAACAACTTTATTTCCTATAAATTTCATGCAGTTATAATTAGGGTCATGTGGATTTAGGCCCCTGTTAGTAGGGAAACTATGACTATGGCCTTGGAATTCCAATGTACTCTACTGTTTTTACTGTTTGTTTTTAAGACTGCTTCCTAGTAGCTTAGTTGATAAAGAATCTTCCTGCAATGCAGGGCTTCCTTGTAGCTTAGTTGGTAAAGAATCTGCCCAAAATGCAGGAGACCTGGGTTTGATCCCTGGGTTGGGAAAATGCCCTAGAAAAGGAAATGCAACCCACTCCAGTACTCTTTCCTGGAGAATTCTGTGGACAGGGGAGCCTGGCAGGCTACAGATGATGGGATCACAAAGAGTCGGCCATGACTGTGTGAATAACTTTTTAAGATTGCAGATGGCACCCAGAAAAGAGCTTAAAAAGAGAGCACAAAACTGTTTTCTGCCCACCTACCCCACCCCCCTCCAGTTTGGAAACTAGAGTAAACTGTAATTCAGTATTTCATTTTTTTCCTAAATGATATGTAGTCACTGTTTCTAATTACCATGAAGTATTTCTGTTAAGTTCTATAATATAACTGTGGCATTTTCCAAAAGATTAATGTTTCCTAAGAACAAAACTTAAAATGTGTTGCCTGATCAGTAAGGAATGAGAGATTGTACAATAAATTTAGAAGTGACCTCCTCTTACCTTCTAAATTATAGTTGGAATCAAAAGAATTTTTCGTCATCTTTTCTTTCTCTTCCCTCTTACTTTTAAAAACTTCTCAACAGAACAAGATGTCCTGAAAATAATAACCTAACTTTGCTGAGCACTTAGATGTCAAGCACTCAGAGCTTGAGCAAACTCCAGGAGATAGTGAAGGAGATAGGAAGACTGGCTTGCTGCAGCCCATGGGGTCGCAAAGAGTCAGACATGACTTTGCAACTGAGCAACAAGAATATACACTAATTTATTAAATTTTTGTGAAGCACCGTGATGTGGAAACCATTGTTTTCTCTATTTTCCAGTTGAGGTAACTGAGGCTCAGTGAATTGACCAAGAATTAAAACCTAGCCTAGCTGCCAGAATCATGCTTTTAGACTTCCATGTAGGTGTTCTTATTCTTCCATAGTTTTTGATATCCAGAATAATAAATAAGAAGGGAAGTTTTGGAAATTCTTTCCCCTAATGCTCTAAAAAGTCAATGCAGGGCAGATTCATGGACATAAGAGCAACTAATAACTGGGGAGAATCCAGTTAGTCATACAACAAGTAACTGGGGACTTACTGACTAACTTCACATTGTTTTCTTCTGCCAATCTCATCCTTGTAGGTAGAAAAATACCACACTGGGAGCACTGGCCCAACAGGGAATCATTTATTCAGAAATTAGATGAATAAATGCAATGATTTTTAGAACAATAGATTTAATTAGAAATTGAGAACCAGGTCAATTATAGAAATTGACAGCTAAGGGTAGGATTATGTTTTAAAAATCCTCATCTAAAAGGTTTCAGAAAGTAGCTTTAGATAACCAGAGATGCTTTGATGATTGAGATTTGGGGATTCAAAACCTAGCTTCAGAAATCCGCTTGATGTCACCAGGGAAAAGGCATTAAGCTATTTTGAGGGAGGCAGTTTGAGATATATTGGTTGGTCCTACTCATCAACTTTACCACTGAACTTCTGTTTCAGGCATTACAGTCAATTGAGAATGTGTTCCATATGAAAGTACTTTATAAACATCTTATCTTCTAAGAGTAGAGTTGCTCTTAGGATATTTCACACATCCTAAAAAGACTGATGGAGTAGATGATAAATGTGTGCCTTGAGAACATTGAGTTTTAATTTTAATTTCACTGAATCAGATTCAATTTAGTAAAACAATGTGGGCTGAAAATCATTCCAGTAAACTCCCAGATTTAGTGAACAGATAACCCTTCTAGTCAATAAAGCAGGTCTTAACTGTAAATCTTGTGCTTGCAATAAGAGAACTATAGTAAATTCATGGGGCTCAGTAGCTATGGCAACTGCAGATTTCAGTCAATACCCTTTGATCTTCAACATTAGATAATCATGTCTGATTGCTGCACATAATTCTTTTCCCCAAAGAGGTCAATATGTTCTTGCTGAAATACTTCAAAGTATTCTGGTCCTTGGAAATGCCTAAGGGTTTTTGTATTAGTTACTCCCATCTTTCATCAGTAGTCCTACTTGAAAAGTTATGTGATGCCCACACAAACACACAAACATACACAGCCTACATAGGAAATGTAACTTGTTCATATGTACATGTTCTTTGCCAAGAGAGTGACCATTGCTGAGTATTTATACATATAAATCCTATCTAACATATATATGTATATATGTATATATATATATATAGAGAGAGAGAGAGAGAGAGACATATTTGTATTAGATATCTGTATATATTTGATATGGTTTATATAAACGTAACTAACTCCTGAAAATAAAAAGCCAGGGAAAATATTCTAGTAGGCACTTAAAATGATGAAAGCACATTTTAATGACCTCAAAATGACTGGAGACAATTCAAATACTACTGTCATTAATATTAATTTAAGATAGTAATAACACTCTTATTTGAATAAGCCTAATTAAAATAATGATAATTAAAAGTGGGACAGTTTAAGTATGTGTCTCAATTTACTTATTACACATTCAATTTTTATCTAATTATTCAATGAACATCTTATTGAATTCTCATTTTATGTGAGGTATTTCTAAGCACTGAAGGGAGTAAAACAACAAATACAATGTAATGTCAGGAAACACATAATTCCTATTTAGGGGACAGTGAAAAGCAAGAGTGTTAGTTGAGTCCAACTCTGCAACCTCATGGACTATAGCCCATTGGCTCCTCTGTCCATGGAGTTCTTCAGGCAAGAATACTGGAGTGGGTTGCTATTCCTTTATTCAGGGAATCTTCCCTGTCCAGGGATTGAACCTGTATCTCCTGCATTGCAGGCAAATCCTTTACTGACTGAGCCAGCAGGGAAGCCTTGAATCATATAAAAATGTCACATACAAGAACAAACACACTAAAAACTGCAAATCAATGCTCTGGCTTCCCAGGAAGAATGGGTGCCTTTTTGCAGGAGATATCGGAGAAGTAATATCTGATCTGGGGCCCAGAGTATAGGAGACTTTCAACAGTATGGGTGCAGGAGCAGGGATGATCTCGGGGGAGGGCTACAGTGCAGAGAGCTCCAGGTGGGGAGCTCTATACACCTACAGGGGCAAGGGTAGTACCTCTAGCGATGCAGAGTGGGCATCTCACAAGGGGATCTTAGCCAATCAAATCACCTAAGAACATTTTAGACAAGAAACGGCAAATACTAGACTTAGGAAACTGTAATGCATTGTAAAAATCAAAAGTAGAAATCTAACATGCCTTGTTTTTTTTTTTTTCAAAATTAGAATTCTAAAAATCTGTGTCTCATCTTGGAAACACTCTAATGCATACTATTGTAGAAAAACAAGAGTTTTACCTGTTCTTGGAAATAATTTTTAATACTAGTCCATCAGAATTCTAGTCCTTTTTTTTTGAACAAGATGATATTTGAATTCAAACTGAAGGAGGTAAGGGAGCAGCATATGGGCGTATCTGGGGGAAGAACATTCCAGGGGGCATTTCTCCTGTTCAATGATGCAAGGAAGCTAGGGTGGCTGTCAGAGAAGGGCAATAAGAGGTGAGAAGAAGGCAGGGCTAAAAGGCTCAGGAAGCCATCAGAAAGACTGTTGGCTTTTACTCTGAAAGAGATACCAAGCTGCTAGAGGATGTTGAAAACAGTGTCAGGAACTGGCTTGTCTTTTATCAGGCTTGTTTTAGCTGCTGTGTTGACAAGTTGAGACCAGTTTGGATGCTCCTGTACTAAGCCAGGTGAGAGAGAGTGAATTAGGGCAGCACTGGAGGTGGAGCTGAGATTTGCTTGCAGAAATTCTGGAGATATGTTGAAGGAAGAGCTGCTTAGATTTACTGATCAATTAGACAAGGGATGTGTTAAGTTCAGTTCAGTCGCTCAATTATGTCTGAATTTTTGTGACCCCATGGACTGCAGCACACCAGGCTTCCCTGTCCTTCACCGTTTCCCACAACTTGCTCAAATTCATGTCCATCGAGTTGATGATGCCATCCAACTCTCTCATCCTTCGTCGTCCCCATTCTCCTCCTGCCCTCAATCTTTCCCAGCCTCAGTCTTTTCTAGTGAGTCAGCTTTTCTCATCAGGTGGCCAAAGTATTAGAGGTTAAGCTTCAGCATCAGTCCTTCCAATGAATATTCAGGGTTGATTTCCCTTAGGATTGACTGGTATGATCTCCTTGCAGTCCAAGGGACTCTTAAGAGTCTTCTCCAATACCACAGTTCAAAGGCATTAATTCTTCGGTGCTCAGCTTTCTTTATGGTCCAACTCTCACATGCATACATGACTGCTGGAAAAACCATAACTGACTATATGGACCTTTGTCAGCAAAGTAATATCTCTTCTTTTTAATATGCTGTCTAGCTTGGTCATAGCTTTTCTTCCAAGGAGCAAGCATCTTTTAATTTCATGGCTCCAGTCACCATGAGCAGTGATTTTGGAACCCAAGAAAATAAAGTCTGTCACAGTTTTCATTGTTTCTCCATCTATTTGCCACAAAGTGATGGGACTGGATGCCATGATCTTAGCTTTTTGAATGTAGAGTTTTAAGCCTGCTTTTTCACACTCCTCTTTCATTTTCATCAAGAGACTGTTTAGTTCCTTTTTGCTTTCTGTGGTGAGGGTGGTATCATTTGTATATCTGAAGTTATTGATATTTCTCCTGGCAATCATGATCCCAGCTTGTGCTTCATCCAGCCTGGCATTTCACATGATATACTCTGCATATAAGCTAAATAAGCAGGGTGACAGTATACAGCCTTGACATACTCCTTCCCAATTTTGAACCGGTCTCTTGTTCCATGTCCAGTTCTACCTGTTGCTTCCTGACCTGCATACAGGTTTCTCAGGAGGCAAGTAAGGTGGTCTGGTATTCCCATCTCTTTAAGAATTTTCCACAATTTGTTGTGATCTACACAGTGAAAAGCTTTAGTGTAGTCCCTGAAACAGAAGTAGATGTTTTTCTGGAATTCTCTTGCTTTTTCTATGATCCAATGGAAGTTGGCAATTTGATGTCTGGTTTCTCTGCCTTTTCTAAATCCAGCTTGAACATCCGAACGTTCTTGGTTCACGTACTGTTGAAGCCTGGCTTGGAGGATTTTGAGCACTACCTTGCTAGCACATGAAATGAGTGCAATTGTGCAGTAGTTTGAACATTCTTTGGTATAGCTTTTTTGGGGATTGGAATGAAAACTGACCTTTTCGAAGTCCTGTGGCCACTTCAGAATTTTCCAAATTTGCTGGCATATTGAGTGCACATTTTCACAGCATCATCTTTTAGGATTTGAAGTAGCTCAGTTGAAATTCCATCATCTCCACTAGTTTTGTTTGTAGTGATGCTTCAAAGACTCACTTGATTTTCCATTCCAGGATGTCTGGCTGTAGGTGAGTGATCACACCATTGTGGTTATCTGGGTCATGAAGATCTTTTCTTCTGTGTATCCTTGCCAGCTTTTCTTAATATCTTTTGCTTCTGTTAGGTCCATACCGTTTCTGTCCTTTATTGTGCCCAACTTTGCATGAAATGTTTCCTTGGTTTCTCTAATTTTCTTGAAGACAACTCTAGTCTTTCCCATTCTATTGTTTTCTTGTTTCTTTGCATTGTTCACTGAAGAAGGCTTCTTATCTCTCCTTGCTATTCTTTGGAACTCTGCATTCAGATGGGTATATCTTTCTTTTTCTCCTTTGCCTTTCCTGTAGAGAGCATCTAAGGATAACACCAAGGCATTTGGCCTGAGCAACCAACGTAAGATATTGCAGTAACTGAGACACTCAGAAGAATTGATGTTTTTGAACTGTGGTGTTAGAGAAGACTCTTGTGAGTCCCTTGGACTGCAGGGAGCTCAAACTAGATCAAATCCTAAAGGAAATCAGTCCTGAATATTCATTGGAAGGACTGACTCTGAAGCTTCAGTACTTTGGCCACCTGATGCAAAGAACTGACTCATTGGAAAAGACCCTGATGCTGGGAAAGATTGGATGCAGGAGGAAAAGGGGACGACGACAGAGGATGAGATGATTGGATAGCATCACTGACCTGATGGACATGAGTTTGAGCAAGCCCTGGGAGTTGGTGATGGACAGGGAAGCCTAGTGTGCTGCAGTCCATGGGGTTGCAAAGAGTTGGACATGACTGAGTGACCGAACTGAACTGAGAAACTCCAATGAGGAGGATTGTGGGTGGGGCATGTTAGCAGAGGAAACAAGAAGGTTCCCTTGAATATGTTGTCTGAGATACCTGTTAGTGGGTATGGCCAGAGAGCAGCTGGGCATATATGAATGTTATATCTGATCACCAGGCTTAGCAAATGAACATCACTGGTGACTATGACTAGAATTTATCAAATAAAGTGGCGGATCTGAATAGAGTAAGCTTAACTTTTATAAAGTTTTAAAGTACCAGTTAAGTATCTGCCTCATATGAAAAATGGGGAAAAACCCAATATTAGGACTTTCTGGTAGAAATGTGGTACCCAGATTAAGAGGAGGACACATCCAACTACACCCCATTGAAGCTTCCCTTCAGCTGGAACACGGAATTTTAAAAGGCACATCAGCCACTGGAGTCAATTCTGGGGTTGTAGTCAGCCTGAGAAATGATCCACCAGCTGTTTTATATGAGAAGGGGGAGGAATTGGTGTTTTTAATAGGCTGAGGAAGAGCGAGCGGGTTTTGGAATCTGGAGTCTGAATAGACTTTCACAACGAGAAAGTCTTCTCCAGAGGGCACAACTAGAATGAAAGGAATGGAGGGGTGATAAGATGTAGAATTTTTAAAATATAAATTTATTTATTTTAATTGGAGGTTAATTACTTTACAATATTGTATTGAAATAAAAAGTGGAGGCTTCACCTGGAAGAAGCTGGGATATCTGGTGAATAAGCCAAACAGCAGTCCCTCTCCTGAGTTTTCAATTAGATTTATTGATTGAGAAATGAGTTTAAGACACTTTCCCAACTGTATGAGAGAGATCCATACTGTCCAAAACTAAGTTTCAAGCATCTTTTTAAAAAGTTTTACTGACAGAAGTGGTTCTGTCAAAGATTGTAAGAAAAGACAGAAGAGGCCTTGAGAGAGAACTCATAAAAATAGATCAAGCGCAGCCCGGGCTCAGCAATAGGGGTTTGCCTTCTGCAAAGCGATGACAGTTCTAGCTATCTGGTGGTGGCTCATCGTGCGTTTTGTCTTGACTCAGTCATCTGGTTGGGTGCTTGTGCCCCCAGGAGAAAGTGAATGTGAGTGTGAATTGAAAGAACCATTCTGCTATAACAATTTTGGGTCCAGGCAGTCTTGCCACAGGTTCGCTGAGAAGCTGAAAATAAACACAGATTGGGTATTCTCTGTTAGTTGGACATATGTCTTTGGACTGAGGCTCCAGGGAAGGCATCCAGTTCCAATGGTGACAGTGATAGGACAGTGTTTGAGGATGGAATAGAGTCTTCGTAGAAATGCCTGGAGTTACCATGGAAACATCTCAGGCAAGCTGACTAGAGTGAGCAAGAACCACAGTCCATAGGAGACTCAGGATTCCCAGGAATTTTCTGTGAAATCTGAAAAATTTTGTATTTGTGCAGGTGGAACCATTGAGATTCTACTCTCAGTTATCAAATAATTACATTTGCTCTTACTAGCTGGCATGATTTCTTTAAGTAGATAGCCTTAAATGTAATGAGGCCATGATTATAAATAGTATTTAAGGAGAGACTGAACGTCTCTGTATGTCATCCTCACACTGGAAAGCCTGCATATGTGTATGGTTGGAAATTGTAAAACATACTCTGCAATGTAAAGATTCTACTATTGTTACATATATTACTTGGGAATTCTCATTGCACAAATGAGTGATAAATTTCAAAGTCTCCTTTTTAACTCTGAAGAATCTGTGAATTCATCAGAATAAAAAGTAGGACATTTTACCAAGTAAAAAATTGTCATGTATGCAGATTCCACAATAGGTTGTAGCTTGAGAATAAGCACATTTGGTCTTAAAGCAGAAGGTCTGATCTGTCATGTCTGAAAGTGAAAGTGTTAGTCACTCAGTCATATCTGACTCTTTGTGACTCCATGGACTGTAGCCCACCAGCCTCCTCTGTCCATGAAATTCTCTAGGCAAGAATACTGGAGTGGGTCGCCATTCTCCTTTCCTTGGGCTCTTCCGACCCAGCGATCGAACCCAGGTCTCGTGCCTTACACGTGGATTCTTCACCATCTGAGCTATCAGGAAAGTGGTTAATAAATGATATTAAGGAAAGTATGGGAAATGACTTTTTGATACAGTCTTAGGCTATGGAGATAAAGAACTGGGGAAATATGATTCAGATGAAGGGGAGAAATAGAATAAGGGAGAAATTCACATACTACTTGCCCATGAGTAGTTACACCATAGAAGAACCCCTATGCCACCCCACCCAACATCTTGACCCCAGTTAGTAATGAGGTAAAGAATGTTTTGATAAAATTTGCAACAGGCAGATAGATGTGACCGTGTATAATCCTATGCACAGAAACTTATATTTGAATGTTAATATGTTAAGACTTTGAAAAGAAATTACATTTAAGTAATTCAAATAGGCTTTAAAAGCTTTATTAATCTGATGTTCAGCAGGGAAAACCTGATAACAAGGTAACTTTTGAATTGAAGCTGGATGGGTATCAGGTAAGGAAAAGGGGAATGTGTATCTTTGTGGTTTGGCCCAGATAGCTGTTGTGTCTTTAACTGCTGTGAAACTTGCAGTTGGAGTGTTCTGGTTTTCATGCTTGTGGCTGGGGATGGTTGGTGCCAGCCTGTCCGATAACTGTCGGAGCAATACTTTCCAAGAGCTGCTTTTGAAGCCCTGTGGTTTGTCAGTTAGTCAAGGTTCAGAGGTAGGTGAGGTAGCCAAAAAGCCAAAGTATGGTAGGGAAGGGAGAGGAGAAAGGGGAGGAAAGTCCACGGTTGAAGGCAAAAGGGAAATTGAGAATCCTGTACCATGTTTGTTTTAGTCTTTTTACAAGTCACACTGTGATTTATATTCTCTGTTAATGTCTAATAGGAAGCACACATATGCAAGGTTATGTGCAGATTTCTTCAAGATAAAATAAAACTACAGTGATCTTACAGATATTTAGTTTAGATTTCTTGCTAGTCTACTGAAAATGCTCTTATAGATTAAATGTCTTAAGGCTAATAAAAGGAATACCACAAATCAAACAAATCGGTTTTCTTTTTTTCCCCACTCACTTTAAATGAAAACAATTTATTCTTTTCATGCTGGATTAAAATTCCTGATACATCGCCTTCATCTTTTTAAAAAGATTTTAAAATCCAGGTTAAGTGATTTCTCAAATATCTCCATTTACACGCATTCTCATGAGTTAAGATATGATTACAGGAAGTTCTTAGAAGTCATAACACTCTCTAAAAACGTATTTACCGAATTGTTATCTTTTAAAACGGAAAATGTTTACTATTATTTGGCTGGTGATCATGTGAATCTGGCCTACTTAGGTGAGGGCAGAGAACTGCAGAGGAAGCTGGCTGTAGCAGCACAGGGAAAAAGCAGTTCAGTACTAGAAAAGGATGGTTAAAAGGCTCAGAAAGAGGAAGACCACTTGTAAAACTTTCTCTTTATTTTATAGATGGCCAACAGCTTGAGCTTTGTTACTATGCTGAAAAAAAAAAACCCACAAATGCTATCCCTAAATCTCTATAGCATTAACTCTATCGGGTTTGCCAAAAAGTTCATTCAGTTTTAAGTACAATTAAGACATATTTTTCAGCATAGGAGAATCCCATGGACAGAGGAGCCTGGTGGGCTACATACAGCCCAAGGGATCACAAAGAATCAGATAAGACTAAGCATCTGAGCATACAGGGCGCACACAACATGCTATCACTATCCTAAACTCACATTTTGTTTTCTTCTCTGCCTGCGAAGGTAAGCCAAGAGAGACGGTTTAATTTGCATTTCCCTGTTCCTATATGCTATCAGCTGAAGAATGTAAAAAATATGTGGGGACAGAGACACAAAAGAGCCTGGGGCTTAGCCTTCGGGTACATTTATGACAGTAAGTCCTCCTTTATATATTTGCTCTCCGGGCCCTAGAGATAGCATCCATTTTTTTCTCATTTTTTCACTGCTGGTGTCAACTTATTGCTATGGCTTTCAGATACTGTGCTCAAATTAAATTGGGTGATAGGTATGTAATAGAAATGTTAACTTAAAAACAATTTGCAGTCACTTTTGCCTTGTAGGTGAAGGGCTTTGGAATGATTCCTAACAACAAAGTAAATGTATACTGTTTCTTCTCTCTTGTGGTGACTGGTTGGGAGAGAAAAAAATGTAAAACAGATGTTCCCTGGGGTCACCATGCTCCTAAGCATCGGGATAAGGTTAGGTCAAACTCTGCAACTATGTTTTATGGCAAGCCCAATGCCCTCAGGATTTCTGCAGATGTATTTGTGCTAGTCACTTCTGACTCCAGTTTCCTGCTTTTGTTGAATTCTCATTACTCTGAATCTTGAGGTTTCTTCCTATCTCTGACCTGGCTTTGTGTCAAATGTGGGAGCATTTCCTGTTCCTTTTATTTCGTGTCTTCCTTACCCCCATACTGCTCACAAGAGGCAGCTGTGAATACAAGACATACGCTGAGATTTGGGGTTAGCAAGCCAAGTGAAGGGCCAAATACAATACAAATAACTTGAAATTGGATATTAGATTTCTCTGACCTATAAAGTTCTTCAGCTATTCTTTTCCAAATCAGGTTTTAAACTCTGACTTCCCTCTGCCTTGCCCTCTCTTGATCTCACTTTCTGTCTGCATATCATAAATAACTGTCTCATTTTAATATGCAGAAAAACATAGCACTCTGCAACTTATTTTCTCTTGGTACCTGTTCTGTGTACACTTGAAAAGCATGTATATTCTGTTGATGTTGAGTAGAATGCTTTATAGATGTCAATTAGGTCAGGTTTGAGTCTTGCTCAAATCTTCCACGTCCACATTGTCTTTCTGTTTTGTTGTTCTATCAGTTATTGAAACAGGGGTAGTGAAATGTTTGAAATGTTGGATTTATTTCTTTATGCAGTCCTATCAGTTCTTGCTTCATGTATTTTGAAACTCTGCTATTAGATGTATAAATGTGTAAGAGTTTTACGCCCTCTGATTAACTGACTCATTCATGAAATGACTTTCTTTAGCCTTGCTAATATTCTTTGCTCTGAAATTTGTCATCTCATTTCAATGTGGACACCCCATCTTTCTTTTGAGTAATGTTAATTTGGCATTTAAAAATATTGGCTCACTTTTAATATATTTGCATTTTTATATTTAAAAATGATTTATTATGGACAGTATATATTTAGGTCTTGCATTTTTATCTAATATGACAATTTCTGCCTTTTAATTAAGGTGCTTAGATTAATTATATTTAGTGTAAATGCTTATACGATTGGGTTTAAATCTACCATCTTGTTATTTGTTTTTTATTTATGCCATATGTTCTTCATTACCTTGTCTCTGTTTTTCTGTCTTTTTTTAGATTAACTGAGGATTTTTGGAAAATGATTTCATCTTTTTTGTTGGCTCATTAGTGATAGCTCTTTTTTTTTTAATTTTTAGCTGTTGCTTTTGGGTTTGGAGTATACAATTTGAATTTATCATAGTCTATTTGCAAATGACTTTGTACCATTTTGCCATACCATTGTATATTTCTGTTTTTCCCTTCTTAGTGTATGTGCTATCGTTATCATATAATTCACTTTTTTCACTATCATGCAAATAACTTATATATATATTATAAGCCCTACACATTGTTATTAATTTTGCTTAAATAATGATCATTTTAAAAGGATTTAAATAATTAAAATTACATAAACATATATATATATATATACACACACACCCTTATGTATATATCATGTACTTATTAATTCCAGTGTTCTTTATTCTCTCTTGTAGATCCATCATATCTCCACTTGGTATAATTTTCCTTATTCCTTTAAGACTTCCTTTAACATTTCTTATAGGTAGGGGCTGCTGCTGATTAATTCTCTCCCACCTTCATTAAAATTTTTTTTCATGAGTATAGAATTCTTGGTTGACAAACTTTTCTTTAGTACTTTAAAATGTTGATTCACTGTAGTCTTGCTTTTATTGTTTCTGATGAGAAATTTGCTTTCATTCTCACTTTCTTCTGTGTATGATATACCTTTATTCTCTGGCAGACTTTATCACTGAATTGATGATATCATTGACTCTAGTATACTTTGGGGCAGTTTTCTCATGTTTTTTGTTCTTGGTATTTATTGAGCTTCTTGGGCTTATAATTTTCATTAAACTGGGAAACATTTTTTCTCTTCAGTGAATTTTCTTTCTTGATTTAGCATCTAGATTTAATACCTCCTTCAGCTCAGTTCAGTTCAGTTCAGTCACTTAGTCATATATGACTCTTTGAGACTCCATGAATCACAGCATGCCAGGCCTCTCTGTCCATCACCAACTCCTGGAGTTTACCCAAACTCATGTCCATCGAGTCAGTGATGCCATCCAGTCATCTCATCCTCTGTCATCCCCTTCTTCTCCTGCCCCCAATCCCTCCCAGCATCAGGGTCTTTTCCAATGAGTCAACTCTTCGCATGAGGTGGCCAAAGTATTGGAGTTTCAGCTTCAGCACCAGTCCTTTTAATTAAGGTGCTTGGGAAGCTCCCCTGGAGAGGGAATGACAACCCACTCCAGTATTCTTGCCTGGAGAATCCCTTGGAGAGAGGAACCTAGTAGGCTACAGTCCATGGGGTCACAAAGAGTTGGACACGACTGAGCGACTTCACTTTCATACTTTCCCTTAGATTAATTACATTTAGTGTAAATGCTCATATGGTTGGGTTTAAATCTACCATCTTGTTATTCGTTTTTTATTTATGCCATATGTTCTTCATTTCCTTGTCTCTGTTTTTCTGTCTTTTTTTAGATTAACTGAGGACTAGGATCTGATCTCCTTTAGGATGGACTGGTTGGATCTCCTTGCAGTCCAGGGGACTCTCAAGAGTCTTCTCCAACACCACAGTTCAAAAGCATCAATTCTTCGGTGCTCAGCTTTCTTCACAGTCCAATTCTCACATCCATACATGACCACTGGAAAAACCATAGCCTTGACTAGACAGACCTTTGTTGGCAAAGTAATGTCTCTGCTTTTCAATATACTATCTAGGTTGGTCATAACTGTCCTTCCAAGGAGTAAGTGCCTTTTAATTTCATGGCTGCAATCACCTTCTGCAGTGATTTTGGAGCCCCCCAAAATAAAGTCTGATGCTGTTTCCACTGTTTCCCCATCTATTTCCCATGAAGTGATGGGACCAGATGTCATGATCTTCGTTTTCTGAATGGTGAGCTTTAAGCCAACTTTTTCACTCTCCTCTTTGACTTTCATCAAGAGGCTTTTTAGTTCCTCTTCACTTTCTGCCATAAGGGTGGTGTCATCAGCATATCTGAGGTTATTGATATTTCTCCCACCAATCTTGATTCCAGCTTGTGTTTCTTCCAGCCCAGTGCTTCTCATGATGTATTCTGCATATAAGTTAAATAAGCAGGGTGACAACATACAGCCTTGACGTCCTCCTTTTCCTATTTGGAACCAGTCTGTTCTTCCATGTCCAGTTCTAAGTAACTGTTGCTTCCTGACCTGCATATAGGTTTCTCAAGAGGCAGGTTAGGTGGTCTGGTATTCTCATCTCTTTCAGAATTTTCCACAGTTTACTGTGATCCACACAGTCAAAGGCTTTGGCATAGTCAATAAAGCAGAAATAGATGTTTTTCTGGAACTCTCTTGCTTTTTCCATGATCCAGCGGATGTTGGCAATTTGATCTCTGGTTCCTCTGCCTTTTCTAAAACCAGCTTGAACATCCATACCTCCTTAAGAATTAGCTTAACATTTTTTTGTAATGACATTATGAATTGTGTAAATAGCCAAATGCCTTTTTTTGGTTTAGAAACACATATTTGCCTAGTTTTCTCCCCTTTTTCTTTATATGCTTAGGATTTGTCTGAATTATGAAATTGGAAACAAGCAGAGCTCTCCCTCCTTTGCATCCCTTGCTTTGCTTCTCCAGTCTGAATGGGTGTTTTGTTGCCTTTCACTGTGCTCCCATGGTATGCACTACATACTTCACTCATAGTATTTAAGACCGTATACTGTCATCATTTGATTTCTGTCTATATTTTGTAGTGCCAATACATTTCTAAAAATAGACTATTTTTTAAAAGAGTAGTTTAAGGTTCACAGCAAGTTGAGTGGAAAGTACAGAGAATTTCTATATACTCCTTGCCCCCACACATGCACAAATTCCTCCACTATCAACTTCCTCCACCAGGGTGGTACACTTGTTATAATTCATAAATCTACATTAATATATTATCATCACCCATTGTCCAGAGTTTACATGATGGTTGTGAAAATTAATAAAGGGAAACCTAATTTAAAATGGAACCAGGAAGCCCTGAAGGGAGAGCTCTCATGCATTACCTCTTGTTACCATCTGCAGCCTCCAAACAGGAAGAGAGGTACCTTAACCATCTCCAGCAGGGAGAAGAAGAAAGATGGAGGAGGGCATGGCAACCCCCTCCAGTATTCTTGCTTGGAGAATCCCCATGGACAGAGGAGCCTGGCAGGCATGGGGTCACAAAGAGTTGGACAGACTGAGCTACTAAAGACTGCACAGCCCAGGATTCCAGCAAGAGAAAGGAAGATTTTTCTCCTTGCCTAGCAACAGCCCCAGCCAATGAGAGTACCATCACTCAGCCAATGAGAAAATGTTACCACCCTAACTCATGCTTTCCTCCAATCAACTTCTATTCAAAGCAGCAGCTCCCAACTTTCTTCTTTTCTTATTTTCCCTATGAAGTAATGTTCCTCTCCTTTGTTTGGAGGACTGGCCCATGATTTTGCCATGGCTTGCATATTCTGAATTGCAACTTCTCTACTATCCCAAGTAAACCCATTTTGCTGGTAAAATAACTGCCTGCTTTACTTGAATGGACGTCAACGATGGCTCATCTGGTAAAGAATCTGCCTGCAAAGCAAGAAAGAAAGGAGAGGCAGGTTTGATTTTTGGGCTGGGAATGTCCCCTGGAGAAGAAAATGGCAACCCACTCCAGTATTCTTGTGTGAAAAATCCAGCGGACAGAGTAGCCTGGTGGGCTACAGTCCAAAGGGTTGCAAAGAGTCGGACGTGACTGAGTGATTAAACACAAGCACAGTCCTTACTTGAATGGTTTGCAGAGTTCACTCTTAGTGTTTATACATTTCATGTGTTTTGTCAAATGCATAATGTCACAGAGCCACCATTGCATAATTGGTGGAAAAGTTTCACTGCCCTAAGAGTCATCTGTGCTCTGCCTATTTGTCCTTCTTTCCTCCCTGGCAAACTGTGTGTGTGTGTGTGTGTGTGTCTCCACAGTTTTGATTTTTCTAGAATCTTGTAGTTTGGAATCATATATATGCATGTAATTTGAAGCCTTTTATTTTAAATATCTTACTTAGTGATATGCATTTCAGGTTTCTCCATGCCTTTTTATAGATTCACAATTCATTTATTTTTAATGTTGAAAACTATTCCATTGTCTGGATGAAACAGTTTATTTATCCATTTGCCTACTGAAGGACATTTCAGTTGCCTCAAAGTTTTGCCAGTTATGACTAAAGATTCTATAAACTTCTATGTGCAGGCTTTTATATGTGCTAGAGTTTTAAATTCATCCACGTAAATACGAAGGAGTGCAATTACTGAATTATATATTAAGAATATGATGCGTTTTATAAGATATTGCCTAAGAGTCTAAGATATTTTGCATTCCTCCCAGCAATGAATGAGTTTCTGTTGCTTCACATGCTTGCCAACATTTAGTGTAGTCAATGTTTTAGATTTCAGCCATTCTACTAGTTTTGTAGTGGTATTGTTTTAATTTGCATTTCCCAAATGACATATAATGTTGAACGCTTTTTTATATGTTTATTTTCCATCTGCATATCTTCTTTTGGTTCAGGCCTTTTGCTCATTTTTAAATCAGATTGTTCATTTTCTTATTGTTGAGTTTTAATAATTCTTTGTATGTATTAAATAACAATCCTTTATCAGATGTATATTCTGCAATTGTTTTCTACAAGTCTGTAGCTTGTTTTCTCATTCTCTTGACCTCGACTTTTGCAGGGCAGAACATTTTAATTTTAATGAAGTATTTCTTTCATGGATGACAACACAGTTTTTAACAGAAGAATGTCATATTCTTATTTATATCTTCTGCTTCTGGAACAGTGACTGGTGTATTATAGGCACTTAGTATTGAACGGATTAGTCCCCTCCCCTGACTGCTCAAGTAATTCTCTTTTCAAAACAGGATCACCTACATTGTTAAATCAATAAAAGAACTTAGTGGATTTAAAAGAAAAGAGTTTATAACAAGTGATTGACTATTTGCTTATCAAGCTGACTCAGCTCTCTGACTTTTGCTATCTCCTTCCTCCATGAGTTACACTAGAATGCTTATTATATTTACCAATTGTCCCTGCTTCAGATATGAAAGAACTTTCTGTTATACATGGGAAACCTCTAATCATCTTTTGATGTGATTGAATTCTGAGAATTTGTCTTTTATTATTGAGATATCATCTCATTTGAAGGAGATCAACCCTGGGATTTCTTTGGAAGGAATGATGCTAAAGCTGAAACTCCAGTACTTTGGCCACCTCATGTGAAGAGTTGATTCATTGGAAAAGACTGATTCTGGGAGAGATTGGGGGCAGGAGTAGAAGGGGATGACCGAGGATGAGATGGCTGGATGGCATCACTGACCCGATGGACGCAAGTCTGAGTGAACTCCGGGATTTGGTGATGGACAGGGAGGCCTGGCGTACTGTGATTCATGGGGTCGCAGAGTCGGACATGACTGAGTGACTGAACTGAACTGATCATCTCATTTTCTATAACTCAGAACTTGCACCTGAATATCAAATTTGCAATGGTATGACATTATCTTATTAACTGAAATCTATTCTCTACCTCTTTATAATATTTTACTATAGGCATCAAAAATAACAAATCCTTAATAATTAATCAGAAAAAATGTTTATTATTTTAATGAAAGTAATGGTATTTACCTGCTGTTTCATTTCTGAGTTAATCCAAGTTCAGCTCAGTTCAGTCGCTCGGTCGTGTCTGACTCTTTGCGATCCCATGGACGCAGCATGCCAGGCTTCCCTGTCCATCACCATCTCCCTGAACTTACTCAAACTCAAGTCCACATAGTCGATGATGCCATCCAACCATCTCATCCTCTTTCGTCCCCTTCTCCTCCCTCCTTCAATCTTGCCCAGCATCAGGGTCTTTTCAGATAAGTCAATTCTTTTCATCAAGTGGCCAAAGTATTGGACTTTCAGCTTCAGAATCAGTCCTTCCAATGAATATTCTGGACTGATTTCCTTCAGGATTGACTGCTTGGATCTCTTTGTGGTCCAAGGGACTCTCAAGAGTCTTCTCCAACACCACAGTTCAAAAACATCAATTCTTCGGCGCTCAGCTTTCTTTATAGTCCAACTCTCACATCCATACGTGATTACTGGAAAAACCATAGCCTTGACTAGATGGACCTTTGTTGGCAAAGTAATGTCTCTGCTTTTTAATATGCTGTCTAGGTTGGTCATAACTTTTCTTCCAAGGAGCAAGCATCTTTTAATTTCATGGCTGCAGTCACCATCTGCAGTAATTTTGGAGCCCCCCAAAATTAAGTCTGTCACTGTTTCCATTGTTTCCCCATCTATTTGCCATGAAGTGATGGGACCAGATGCCATGATCTTAGTTTTCTGAATGCTGAGTTTTAAGCGAACTTTTTCACTTTTCCTCTTTCACTTTCATCAAGAAGCTCTTTAGTTCCTCTTCGCTTTCTGCCATAAATGTGGTATCATCTGCATATCTGAGGTTATTGATATTTGTCAAGCAATCTTGATTCCACCTTGTGCTTCATTCAGCCCAGCATTTTGTATGGTGTATTCTGCATATAAGTTAAATAAGCTGGGTGACAAAATACAGCCTTGATGTACTCCTTTCTGGATTTGGAACCAGTCTGTTGTTCCATGTCCAGTTCTAAGTTTTGCTCCTTGACCTGCATATAGGTTTCTCAAGAGGCAGGTCAGGTGGTCTGATATTCCCATCTCTGAAGAATTTTCCAGAGTTTGTTGTGATCCACACAGTCAAAGGCTTTGGCATAGTCAATAAAGCAGAAGTAGATGCTTTCCTGGAACTCTTGCTTTTTTAATGATCTAATGGATATTGGTAATTTGATCTCTGGTTCCTCTGCCTTTTCTAAATCCAACTTGAACATCTGGAAGTTCATGGTTCATGTATTGTTGAAGCCTGGCTTGGAGAATTTTGAGCATTACTTTGTTAGCCTCTGAGAGAGAGCAATTGTGTGAGATGAGTAAATCCCCAAGCATGGTTAAATATGTTGTGATTGAACCGTAAAGCTGAGCATGAGTATTACATAGAGATAATAAAAATATTTTTCAAAACAAAAATGTTGTAAGATTGGAGTTGTGAACACATTTATATAAATGTCCCTCAAAACCTTAAAAATTAAATCTTCTCTAACAAATTGCTTTGAAAATAAAATATATAATATGGCATAACTCATTTAGTTATGCTTTATTTTATTGTGCTTTGCAGAAATTGTGTTTTACAAATTGAAGATTTATGGCAGTTCTGCATTGAGTGAATCTATTGATGTCATTTTTTTCCAACAGCATTTTCTTACTTCATGTCTCAGTGTTACACTTTGGTAATTCTCAGAATGTTTCAAACTTTTCATTATTGTTATAGTTGTAATGGTGATTTATCAGCGATCTGTGTTGCTGTTGTAATTTTTTGTTTTATATTTTTAAAGTATGTACAATGTTTTTATAAACACAAGCTATTGCACACTTAACAGACTACAAAATAGTGTTAACATATTTATTTGCACTAGAAAATAAAAAATATTGTGTGACTTGCTTTATTGAGATATTACTTTATTGTGGTGGTCTGGAACCAAACCCACAATATCTCTGAGGAGGGCCTGTATAAAATTAATTTTTTTAAGTTTAAGGGAATTTCCCTAAAGTGCCAAAACCTATGGTTTTTGAACAATTCATATGGTAATACTATTTATTTTGGACCCCCCTATTAATTAGAAATTTAAAAAGACATAATAAGGGAGCATATTACAGCAAAATTTTGTTTTTAAAGTCTTCTCTCAGCATGAAATACAAATTGCAACCCTCCTAAAGCTATAAAATTATATTATATATAATTGACATTATAATAACAAGTAATTTCAATCTATCTATTCTGGAAATTCATTAGTCAGCAACATTAGCTTATGTCTATTCTGTATTTCCATGAGGATATTCAATAATTCATAGTTTCATTCTCTCATCTGAACTGACTTTCCTCTCAGCTAATTTGAATTTTTGAGACTAAATCATATTTAATGATTTCATTATGCAAATTTACCTTCATAGTATTATCCAAACATACTATTATTTATTATCACTAAAAGAATAAAGAATGTAGATGTGTATATTGTAAGTCATTATTCTTCATTTATTCAGCACTTTCTACATGTTAGATAATGCAGAATGCAGCTGAGAGCACATGATATGATACAAAGATGAATTCAAATGTCTATTTATTTATTTAATTTCCTATGCTTTTTAATTGAAGTTATAGTTGGTTTACAATATTGCATTAGTTTCAGGTTTGAAGCACAATGATTCAGAATTTTTGAAGTTTGCACTCCATTAGAGATTATTACAAGATAATGGGTGTTATTCCCTGTGTTCTATAGTATATCCTTGTTGTTTATCTATTTTATATATAGTAGTTTTTAATCTGTTAATTCCATTTTCCTAATTTGTCCTTACCCTTGTCCTTCTCCTCTTTGGTAACCACAAGTGTGTTTTCTATATCTGTGAGTCTGTTTCTGTTTCACAAATACATTCATATGTATTATTTTCTAAATTCCACATATAAGTGATATCATGAAGCATTTGTTATCTCTGTCTGACATTTCACTGAGCACAGCATTCTCTGGGTCCATCTACATTGTTGCAAGTGGCAGTATTTCATCCTTTTTTTATGACCAATATTCCATTGTGTTTATGCACCACATCTTAATCCAGTTGTCTGTTGATGAACACTTGGGTTGCTTTCTTATCTTGACTATTGTAAACTGTGCTGCTATGAACATTGGGGTGCATGTATCTTTTTGAATTAGAGTTTTCACTTCTTCAGATATATACCCAGGAGTGGGAAAGTCCTATTTTTTTTAGCTTTTTGAGGAATCTCTATACTGTTTTCCAAAGTGGCTGAACCAATTTACATTCCCACCAACAAGGCACAAGGGTTACCTTTTCACCACATCTTCTCCAACATTTGTGACTTGTAAACTTTTCATATAACCATTCTAACTGGTGTGAGGTGATGCATCACTGTGGTTTTGATTTGCATTTCTCTAAGGATTAATGAAATCTGGCATCTTTTCATGTGTCTGTTGGCCATCTGTATGTCTTCTTTGGAGAAATGTCTGTTCAGCTCTGCCCATATTTTTGACTGAGTTGTTTTTTGATACTGAATTATATGAGTTATTTGTATATTTTGGATGTTAACCCCTGGTCTGTCACATCATTTGCAAATATTTTCTCTTCTTCTTTGGTTGTCTTTTTGTTTTGTTGATGGTTTCTTTGCTATGCAAAAGCTTTTAAATTAGGTCCCATTTGTTTAATTTGCGTTCATTTCTTTTGCCTTAGGAGACTGATCCAAGGAAATAATTGCTATGATTTATGTGAAAGAGTATTCTATTTCCTCTTCTAGGTATTTTATGGTTTCAGGTCTTATATATGGGTCTCTAAACTATTTTGAGTTTATTTTTGAATATGTTGTGAGAGAGTATTCTAATCTCATTGTTTTACCGGTAGCTATGCTATCAAGTAAAATATTGCTAAATTCAGACTTAAACTGAAGAAAGTAGGGGAAAACCGCTAGATCATTCAGGTATGACCTGAGTCAAATCCCTTGCAATTGATTATACAGTGAAAGTGACAAATAGAGTCAAGAGATTAGTTCTTTTTTTTTTTTTTTTAGGCTAGAGATTAGTTCTGATAGACAGAGTACCTGAAGAACTATGGACAGAAGTTCATGACAGGGATCAAGACCATCCCCAAGAAAAAGAAATGCAAAAAGGCAAAATGATTGTTTGAGGAAGCCTTAAAAGTAGCTGAGAAGAGAAGAAAAGTGAAAGGCAAAGGAGAAAAGGAAAGGTATACCCATTTGAATGCAGAGTTCCAAAGAATAGCAAGGAGAGATAAGAAAGCCCTCCTCAGTGATCAATGCAAAGAAATTGAGGAAAACAATAGAATGGGAAAGACTAGAGATCTCAAGAAAATTAGAGATACCAAGAGAACATTTCATGCAAAGTTGGGCACAATAAAGGGCAGAAATGGTGTGACCTAACAGAAGCAGAATATTTTAAGAAGAGGTGGCAAGAATACACAGAACTATACAAAAAATATCTTCATGACCCAGATAACCAAGATGGTGTGATCACTCACCTAGAGCCAGACATTCTGGAATGTGAAGTCAAGTGGGCCTTAGGATGCATCACTATGAACAAAGCTAGTGGAGGTGATGGAATTCCAGTTGAGCTATTTCAAACCCTAAAAGATGATGCTGTGAAAGTGCTGCATTCATTATGCTGGTAAATTTGGAAAACTCAGCAGTGGCCACAGGACTGGAAAAGGTCGGTTTTCATTCCAATCCCAGAAAAGGTAATGCCAAAGAATGCTCAATCTACCACACAATTGCACTCATCTCACATGCTAGTAAAGTAATGCTCAAAATTCTTCAAGCCAGGCTTCAACAGTGTGTGAACTGTGAACTTCCAGATGTTCCAGCTGGTTTTAGAAAAGGCAGAGGAACCAGAGATCAAATTACCAATATCCATTAGATCATCAAAAAAGCAAGAGTTCCAGGAAAGCATCTACTTCTGCTTTATTGACTATGCCAAAGCCTTTGACTGTGTGGATCACAACAAACTCTGGAAAATTCTTCATGAGATGGGAATATCAGACCACCTGACCTGCCTCTTGAGAAACCTATATGCAGGTCAAGGAGCAAAACTTAGAACTGGACATGGAACAACAGACTGGTTCCAAATCCAGAAAGGAGTACATCAAGGCTGTATATTGTCACCCTGCTTATTTAACTTATATGCAGCATACATCATGCAAAATGCTGGGCTGAATGAAGCACAAGCTGGAAGCAAGATTGCTGGGAGAAATATCAATAATCTCAGATATGCACATGACACCACCCTTATGGCAGAAAGCAAAGAACTTAAGAACCTCTTGATGAAAGAGGAAAGTGAAAAAGTTCGCTTAAAACTCAGCATTCAGAAAACTAAGATCATGGCATCTGGTCCCATCACTTCATGGGAAATAGATGGGGAAACAGTGGAAACAGTCTCAGACTTTATTTTCTTGGGCTCCAAGATAACTGCAGATGGTGACTGCAGCCATGAAATTAAAAGATGCTTGCTCCTTGGAAGAAAAGTTATGACCAACCTAGACAGCATATTAAAAAGCAGAGACATTACTTTGCCAACAAAGGTCCATCTAGTCAAAGCTATGGTTTTTCCAGTAGTCATGTATGGATGTGACAGTTGGACTATAAAGAAAGCTGAATGCTGAAGAATTGATGTTTTTGAACTGTGGTGTCGGAGAAGACTCTTAAGAGTCCTGTAAACTGCAAGGAGATCCAAGCAGTCAATCCTGAAGGAAATCAGTCCTGAATATTCATTGGAAGGACTGATTCTGAAGCTGAAAGTCCAATACTTTGGCCACCTGATGAGAAGAACTGACTGATTGGAAAAGACCCTGATGCTGGGAAAGATTGAAGGGGACGACAGAGAAGGGGATGACAGGTGATGAGTTGGTTGGATGGCATCACCAACCTGATGGACATGAATATGAGTAAGCTCTGAGAGTTGGTGATGTTGCAGTCCATGGGGTTACGAAAACAGTCGGACACAACTCAGTGACTGAACTGAACTGAACTGATGCTATCAAGTGTCTGATATTTAATCTCTATCTTCAAGGGGCTAATAATCCAACAGGGGCTGGAACAATTCTACACTATGATACTAGGTGGAAATTAAGGAGTTCTAAATGACACAAAGAAGTAAACTCGCAATTAATTAACAAGAACTTTATATTTGAAGCCATCCATGGTCTTTAAAAAGATTCCTTCTCAAGAATGGGTTTTATTTTAAGGAAGAACTTTCATTACTTGAAAGCTATCATATTTATTATTCATTGTATAGTGCAACTATCAGAGCTAATATAATATAGCAAGTTGCTTACTCTGCTCTAAATGGCCATAACTCATCTACTTGGGGTTCTGATTTCTGTTTCCTAAACCTTCTTTTTTTTAAAAAAAAAATTCTGTTTATCTGTCATCACAGCTTTCTGCCATTAAAGTGCTTGTCTCAAAATGAGGATCTGTCTACAGCTAGCTTATTATTTCTAACTTGCTTTTGAGTGGTAAATCAGTTAGCCAAGTTAGGGCTTTCTAAAATGGGAGTTAATGGAATCTGATTACAACTTTTCAAGGAGTGAAATATATGAACTTTAGTAAATATAGTTTTGGTAGTTAATATATAGTGGACTATTAATCATTTATTTGAATTTTTGATTTTATATCTAGCTTTATATAATATATATAATACCAAAATGATTGTTTTTCTTCTCAACATTTATAATATGATCCTTGTAAATGTTTTTCATGAAAACAGAATCACACATTTATATGTCTGTCACTTGACTTAATTTTTTTAAATTTCAGTGAACATGAGCAATAATCTTAAATCATTATATTGGTTCCAGTCAAAACTGGTATTAGTAATTCCAAGTATGTTACTTAAGTGTAACATGGAATATTATACCACGTGTGTGCAGGCTAAAAATTAGCAGTAATATGGTTGAAAAATTCTCTCATTTCAAATTTATGAGGCTAAAATTGCTGTGTGGAATTATGCCACTTTTTTTTTTCCTTAACCACATAATTGTATCTGCAATAATTAGTATAAAGTCTAAACCAAGAACCATTTGCTGCAGAGTTACTGTAAGTGCAGATGTTATTGTGGGATTTATTGAATTGTCTGCATGCCTAAATGTCCATTTTGGAATTCTCACACCTAATAACCAGAGTAGAATGTCTAGCAGCTTTTGGTGTGCTGCTGTTGACCTTTTGTTCTGATCATTTGAAAGTTCTTTAACTCCAAATTATAATGTATGTAATAAATGTCTATCTATATTGTGAGATTCTCTACCCTACCCAACCATAAACTATTAGTGCCTCTCAGGGCTTAGATCCTATTTAAATCATATCTGAATTCACTCCTATCAGGGCTTCCTTGATGGCTCAGATGGTAAAGAATCTGCCTGAAATGCAGAAGACCAGGGTTTCATCCCTGGGTTGGGAAGATCCCCTGGGGGAGGGCATGGCAACCCACTCCAGTATTCTTGCCTGGAGAATCCCCATGGACAGAAGAGCTTGGTGGGTTACAGTCCATGTGCTTTCAAAGAGTCGGACACGACTGAGCGACTAAGCACAGCACAGCCAATTAATACTTTACTTCAATTATCATCCATTTGCTGAGGACTTAGGATTCTACGTCACCCTTTGGAGTTTGAGACCACTGCATAAATACTTTATGGGCATTTATATATGTGTGTATCTCAAATTCAGTATATTAAGAAACTAAACTGATGTTCTCTTGCCATGTCTTATCCCTCCGCTTGGTGTTCCAGTCAGCAACCCTGATCCCAAACCTGGAATCATTCTTTACTGATCTTTCACATTACCCCACCAAATACCAACTCCTGATTACTAGACTTAGATACATATGTTTTCAAATCTATCTGCTCTCCGTTCCATTTGCCAGATCATTAGCACAGTGCTTTTCATTTGGATTTAGTCACATCTTTTGGTTCTCCCCATTTTGAGACTTTTTGTTGTTTAGTTGCTAAGTTATGTCCGACTCTTTGTGACCCCATCAACATACAATAAAATGCACATGTTTAAAGTGCACGATTTGATAAATTTTGATATATTTATTCACGTATGGTGATGACCACAATCAATAAAATAAACAGAGCCACTGTTTACAAATGTTTCCTTGAGTCACTTTGTAATCCTTCCCTTACATTCCATCTACATCGCTAATACCCAGAGAACCACTAGTCTGCCTTATTTCACTGTAGATTACTTTACATTTTCTATAATTTTATATAAATGAAGTCATACACATTGTATGCTTTTCACTCTGTTTTAGATTTCTAATTTTAGGTGATACTGAAGTATAGAGTCTACTTTGAGGTGACTTTTATATATGGTGTGAGGTATGAATCAAGATGATTTTTTCTCTTTTCCAATTTTTTAAAAAATATATTGTTGTAAGTTTGAAGTGTACAGCATAATGATTTCATTTACATCATTCAGTGGTTGTCACAATCAGTTTAGTGAACATCCATCATCTCCAGAAATTTTTTTTTTGACTTGTGATGAGGATTCTTAGGATTTCCTCTAAAACTTTCATATATAACATACAACAGTGTTAATCATAGTTCTCATGATGTCCTTTACAACCCTAGCACTTATATATATTATAACTGGTAGCTTATATCTCTTGGCCATCTTCATCCAGTTACCCCTGCCTCTAGAAACCACGAATCTGATCGCTTTTTCATGAGTTTGTTTGCTTTTTAAGTATAATTGACCTACAACACTGTTAGTTCCTGTTATACAACATAGTGATTTGATATTTACATACTTTTCAAAATGATCACTGCTGTAGATCTAGTTATGATTTGTCACCATGCAAAAATATTACATATTTCATGACTGTTTTCCTGCACTGTACATTTCATACTCATAATTCATTTATCTTGCAACTGAAAGTTTATATCTCTTCATCTCCCTCAACTATTTCTCTCCTTCCTCCCTCCCCTCTTCTTTCTGACAACCTGTTTTCTGTGTCTGCGACTCTATTTCTGTTGTTATATTTGTTCATTTGTTTTATATTTTTAGATTCCACATAGAAGTGATATCATACAGTATTTGTCTTTGTCTGATTTATTTCACTTAGCATAATGCCTGCTGTACATGCTAAGTTGCTTCAGCCATGTCAACTCTTTGTGACCCCTATGGACTGTAGCCCACCAGGCTGTTTTGTCCATGGGATTCTCCAGGCAAGAATAATGGGGCAAGTTGCCATGCCCTTCTCCAGGGGATCTTCCCAATCGAGGGACTGAACCAGCATCTCTTATGTCTCCTGCATCGACAGTGTTTTTTGTTTTTTACCATTAATGCCATCTGGGAAGCCCATAACACTGCCTAGGTATGCCCATATTGTTGCAAATGGTCAGATTTTATTATTTTTTAATGGTTGAAAAATACTTCATTTTACATATATGTTATATCTTCTTTATCCATTCATCTGTGGATGAGCACGTGGGTTACTTCCATATCTTAGCTATTGTAAATAATGCTGCAATGAACTTTAGGGTGCATATATCTTTTTAAATTAGTGTTTTTATTTTCTCAGATAAATATCCAGGAGTGGAGTTGATGGATAATATAGTAGTTCTAATTTTAGTTTTTTGAGGAGTCTCTATGCTGTTTTCCATAGAGGCTGCACCAATTTACATCTCCACCTACAGTGCACAAGGGTTTCCTTTTCTTCAAATCCTTGCCAACACTTGTTATTTGTTGTCTTTTGGATAATGGCCATTCTGACAGGTGTGAGGTAATACCTGATTTTGGTTTTGATTTGCATATCTCTGATGACTAGTGATCATATATAATTTTCCAGCACCTTTTACTTAAAAGACTATCCTTTCTTTGTTTATCTTTTATCCTTTGGATCCTTCCCCAAAATCAATTTCTTTAGCATTATTTGTTGAAAAGACTATTTTTTCTCTGCTGAACTTCCTTTGTGCCTTTCTTGAAAATTGTCCATATCTGTAGTTCTATTCCCTATTTTATTCTAATCTTTAAATCAGTACCAAACTGTGTTTATCACTGTAGCTTTATAAATAAGTCTTGAAGTCAGGTATTGTAGTTCTACAAATTGTTTATTTTTTAATGGTTTTTTTTGGCTGTGCTAAGTCCTTTGTTTTTCATTATGAATTTTTTAATCAGTTTGTCAGTTTCTAAAAAAAAAATGCACTTGGAATTTTGATGAAATGGTATTGAATCTATAGAACAGTTGTTCAGAAATTACCATCATAAGAATACCGAATCATCTGATTTATGAAAATTATTTATCTTTGCATTTATTTAGGTATTTTTAAGCATTTCTCAGCATTGTTTTATAGTTCTCAATGTAAAAGTTTTATATTTCTTTTATTCTATTTATCCCAAAATATTTTTTTTTGATATTTTACAAATTGTGTTTTGAAAATTAAAAAAAAATTTAGTGTATATAAGCACAGTAGGTTAAAAAAATTGATCTTGTATTGTACAAACCTGCTAAACTTGCTTATTCATTCTAGTAGCTTTTTTGTAGGTCCCATAGGATTTGGGGTTATCTTGAGGCTCAAACAGTGAAGAATCTGCAGTGTAGGAGACCTGGGTTTGAACCCTCGGTTAGGAAGATCCCTTGGCAAAGGGAATGACTACCCACTCCGGTATTCATGCCTGGAGAATTCCATAGACTGAAGAGCCTGGAGGGCTACAGTCCATGGAGTCGCAAAGAGTCAGACACACCTGAGTGCCTAGCACTTCCATAGGATTTTATACGTAGGTGATCATATCATTTTTGAATAAAAATAGATTGAATTGCTTCTTTCTAATCTGGATGCCCTATCTCTGTTACTTATATTATTATGGCTACAATTTCCAATAAAAAGTTGGGTAGAAGTAAGGCGAACAGACTTCCTTGACTTGTTTCTAATCTTAATGAGGAAAATTTTAGCCATTTATCCCTAATTATGATGTTACCTGTAGATTTTTAATAGATGTCCTTTATCAGATTGAGGAAGTTCTCTTCTATTACCAGTTTATATACAAAAGATGTTGAATTTTGTCCATTGCATCTACTGAGATGATCATATGTTTATTCTTTTTTGTTACTATAGTGAACTACATTGATTAATGTTTGAATATTAAATTAACCTACACTCAGACATGATGTGTTATTCTTTAAATACATTTTTATATTAGATTTTCCAATATTTTGTTAAGATTTTTTATATTTATGTTTATGAGTAATATATATTAGTAGGTATTTTTCTTTCCCATGTCTTTATCTGGTTTTAGTATCAGAATACTATTGACTTCATAGAATGGATTGGGAAAAGTTGTCTCCTCTTCAGTTGTCTGGTAGAGTTTCTACAGAACTGATATTATTTCTTCCTTCAATATTTGGTATATTTGGTAGGATTCCCCAGTGTAGACTCTGTGCCTGGAGTTTTCTCTGTAGGAAGATATTTGCTAATTTAATTTCTTTAAAGCTAAGGTCTTCCCTGTAACTCAAACGGTGAAGAATCTGTCTGCAGTGCAGAAGAACTGGGTTCGACCCCTGGGTCGGTAAGATCCTCTGAAGAAGGGAATAGCAATCCACTCCAGTATTATTTCCAGGAGAATTTAATTTCTTCAGTAGATGTGGGGCTTTTCAGGTTGTCTATTTCTTCTTGAGTGAGTTTGGGTAGTTTGTGTCTTTCAAGGTATTTGTCCATTCCCACCATGTTGTTAAACTTATTAGTGTAAAGTTGTTCATAATTTTCTTTATTATTCTTTTAATATCTGTATTATCTATAGTGATATCTTTCCTGATATTGGTAATTTGTGTCTTCTGTTTTTCTTGACCAATAGTGGCTTATCAATTGTATTGATCTTCTCAAAGAACTGGTGTTTTTAATAAATTGATTTTTCTCTAATTTTTTTTTCTTTGCTTTTGTCTCTAATCTTTATTATTTCCTTCCTTCTGCTTGTAGTAGTCTAGTAGTAGTTGAGTCACTAAGTCGTGTCTGAATCATGTGACCCCATGGACTGTAGCCTGCCGGGCTCCTCTGTCCATGGGATTCTCCAGGCAAGAATACTGGTGTGGGTTGCCATTTCCTTTTCCAGGAGATCTTCCCGACCCAGGAATTGAACTCGGGTCTCCTGCATTTCAGGCAGATTCTTTACCAACTAAGCTATAAGGGAAGCCCTCCTTCTGCTTGTAGCATTGCTCTTATTCTCTTCCCAAGCTTTACTGGGGTATCATTGTCAAAAAAAATTGGATATTTTTAAGATATACAACCTAGTAGTGTTTTGATATATGTATGCACTGTGAAATTATCAAGTTAATTAATGATCCATCACCTCACAGTTTTTTTCCTTGTGGGAAGAATATTCAAGATCTACTCTCTTAGCAAACTTCGAGATACAATGCAGTATTATTGACTGTAGTCACCATTCTGTTCATTAGAGCTCTAGAACTCATTCATTCTACATAACTAGAAAAGTGTTCCCATTGCCTCCACACCCAGTCCTTTGACCACCATTCTACTCTCTACAGCCATACATTCAACTGTTTTAGGTTCCATATATAAGTGAAATTATAACAGTAATCTTCTTTTTTTTCTTTAAAAGTTTAGTTTTTTAATTAATTTATTTCTTAATTGAAGGATAATTGATTTACAGAACTTTGTTGTTTTCTGTCAAACATCCACACGAATCAGGTGTATATAAGTCCCCTCCCTTGTGAACCTCCCTCCAATCTTCCTCATCCACCCCTCTAGGTTGATGCAGAGCCCCTGTTTGAGTTCCTGAGACATACAGCAAATTCCCATTGGCTATCTGTTTTACAAATGGTAATGTAAGTTTCCATGTTACTCTCTCCAAACATCTCATCCTCTCCTCCCCTCTCCCTGTGTCCATAAGTCTGTTCTCTATGTCTGTCTCTCCACTGCTGCCTTGCAAATAAATTCATCAGTGCCATCTTTCTAGATTCCATATATGTGTGTTAGTATTTGATATTTATCTTTCTTTTTCTGACTTACTTCATTCTGTATAGTAGGTTCTAGGTTCATCTACCTCATTAGAACTGACTCAAATGTGTTGCTTTTCATGACTAATATTCTATTGTGTATACATACCACAACTTCTTTATCCCTTCATCTGTTGATGGACATCTAGGTTGCTTCCATGTTTTACCTATTGTAAATAGTGCTGCAGTGAACAATGGGATACATGTGTCTTTCTCAGTTTTGGTTTCCTCAGGTTTTATGCCTCGGAGTGGGATTGCTGGGTCATATGGTGGTTTTATTCCTAGTTTTTAAAGGAATCTGCATACCATCTTCCATAGTGGCTATATCGATTTACATTCCCACCAACAGTGCAAGAAGCTTCCCTTTTCTCCTCAGCGTCTCCAGTGTTTATTGTTTGTAGACTTTTTGATGATGGCCATTCTGACCAGCGTGAGGTGATAACTCATTGTAGTTGAATTTTCATTTCTCTAATAAGTGATGTTGAGCATCTTTTCATATGTTTGTTAGCCATCTGTATGTCTTCTTTGGAGAAATGTCTGTTTAGGTCTTTTTTCCATTTTTTGATTGGGTTGTACGTTTTTCTGGTATAGAGTTGATGAGCTGCTTGTAAATTTTAGAAATTAATCTTTTGTCGGTTGTTTCATTTGCTATTATTTTCTCCCATTCTAGGGTTGTCTTTTCACCTTGTTTAAGCATTAATCTTCTTATTTCTTCATGACTTATTTTTCCTTCTCTGGAATATGTAAGGATTTTTAAAAATATCCTTGGTGTTTTGAAATTTTAAAATAATACAATTTGATGTGGACCTTTTACAGCTATTTTTCTGAGCATTCTTAGAGTGCTTTCAGTCTAGAAATACATGTTCTTTAGTTCCGGGCAATGTTATATCTCCATTTAAATTGTTGTGTTTTCTGTGTTACTCATGTAATTCAAATATAGGATCCTCTGGATTTATCATCTTATTTTATTTTTCTCTTTTCATCTTTTTTTGATTGTGTGTATATTTTCATACTTGGGAGAGTTCTCCAGCTTTACCATTAAATACTTTTATCCTGCTTATTTCTCAGATTTTTTTTTCTTCTGTTCTCTTACTGTTACATCCTTATAACCTTCTGTTCTTATTTTGTGGATGCAACATCTCTTAACTTCCTGAGAATATAAATTATGAATCTTGTTTTCAAGTATTTTATGCTCTTATGCTTTATCTATTAATTCTGGTTCCTTTCTTCTTTCTTTCTTTCTTTTCCTTTTTGATCTCTTCCTTTCTACTTTCTATGTAGGAGGCTTTTTTTCATACATGTGGATGTCTGATTTTCTTGCCTGTCCATATTTAAGATTCAGGAAATACAGATGAAAGCAACATTGTGTGTGCGTGTTGGAGACAGATGTTTGTCATTTAGTTGGTTTTCTGGTAGGATGCCTAAAGGGAACTTCACCAATTCATTGGAAGATTACAACTGCCAGTGTCTGCAGTTCTTTTTTATTTTTATTTTTTCTTTAGGTTAGCTAATTTCTCTGGAGAAAAGCCTGTTCCCAGTATTCTGTGACTCAAAAAAGAGAGTTCTCACCATTCAGAATGTAGAGTTTCAGTGAATTTCTCTGTTTTTTTTAAATGGCATCACACACTAACCCTTTCCTAAATCTTGTGATTTTAGAGTTTTTCCACTTTCATTCCTCCACAAAATAAACATCTGGTTTACTCTCAGGTTGGGAACTTGTTGCCTAGTTACATGAGCTGGTGAGGAAGCCTGGAATCTAATTACTCCTCCTGAAAGCTTCCAGCCAATTGTATGGTAAGCCACACTATTCTTGCCCCCTGCATCCCAGACACACTGAGTCTCTGTTTCTGAGTCTAGTGTTCTCTGTGTGAACCAGTCTGGTGCTCAGGTCACACTGAAATGGAGCGAGATTCTATGGTCCTTACTGCCCACCCTGTGTCCTCAGCCTGCCTTTTGTCTGTAGAAAACTTTAGTCAAAGAATAAGTTTTATCAGAGCAGTGAGAAATGCGGGAACAAAGGAAAACAAAGGAGACGAAATAATAATAATGTAGTCATTAAGCATTGTCAAGGACCTTATTTCTTTTTCAATGGCTATAGACAATTTTCCGAGCCATATCCTGTGAGCTGTCTTATAGATACTAAATACATATGATCAGACTGTACCCACTACATGAGCCGCCACAGTTGAGAACTGACCTCAAAGAAATGGAAACAAACCATTTCTTTGAGAAATGGAACTCTGGAACTGAAGACTAACTGTACCTGAAACAACCAAGATGGTGCTGCTCAGACCATTGATGACCAATTTGAAAATGACTGTAGGAGATGACTGCTGTTTCTACATGTAGCCCCCAAATCTTTCTGTAAAACCTCCTGCCCTGCTGGTTGCCAGTGGTAGAGGTGGGGAGTCAGCCTTAGGACAGATGTCCATCTCCACTCATCCCCCACTTGCCAGCATCTGAAATAAAGAAAACTTTCCTTTCCACCAACCTGGGCCTGTTTATTGACTTTTGGTGGCAGTGAGCAGCCAGAATCTGCACTCTTTGGGTAACAACACACTTCCTTGAAGGCATTTAAACTTCGGTTTTCTCTGCACTGCTAGGCAACTCTTCCATTGACTTACCACCATTCAAAAGTCTATTTTCTTTTCTTGTTTTTTTCCTGTGTGTGTTTTTTTTTTCTGGTCTTCTGGTTTTATACCATTTTTATTACATTATTCATTTTTGTAAATTTTAAAGAGGAGTCATATACGCATATGTTTGGACGTGTTGTGCTCAGGAGATGATCTCATGTGTAGACCTTTCATACTGCAGACACGGTGACCTTCCTTCAGTGGAGCTCTGACAGAAAGCACATAACTCACTGCTAGACATTACCATGGCCTGCCATCGGCTGCATTCAAACTCCTTCTCATGTCATTCAGGGCCCTTCGTGGAGCTCTGACATAAACCACATCACTCACTGCTTAGACATTACCATGGCCTGCCATCGGCTGCATTCAAATTCCTTCTCATGTCATTCAAGGCCCTTCATGCTCGATTCTGTTCTGTCTTCTGTAGCTCTGTGCTTGTGAGCTGCCATGCTCAGGTTCTGATTGTATCAAAGCCCTTGAAGTTTCACTGAAGTGGCATTGTCAGGCTTTTGTTTTTAACATACTATTCCCTCTGCATAAATCCTTCTTACCCTGTGACCCTCTGACTCGGGGGTAGATCATCAAAGAATGAGCTCTAAGTGTGCTTCCTATGTACTTCCTCTATTTGGTATTAAAATTATTCAGGTTCTTGTCTTCACCCTGGCAAAACTTTAAGCACTTGTGGTAAAAGGCTAACTTTTCACTGATTTATTCCCTGATTTATTCTCAGTAGCTACTACAGTACCTGGCATACAGTCGCCAAATCTATAATTAAAAGTTGACTAACAGTTAAATTTTTTTCTATAACAGAATAAAAATGGTGAATGGATAGAGTTGGCATTTTAAAAGTGTTCCATCTCTAGATGTAAAGCAAATAATTCTTAGATTTCCTCAAACTTACACTCTAAGACTATCTACTGTAGATAGAGTTATGATTTCTAGTTTGAAAGTTAAAGTGTTAATCGTCCAGTCGTGTCCAACTCTTTGTGACCCCATGGACCATAGCCCACCAGGCTTCTCTATCCATGGAATTCTCCAGGCAAGAATACCAGAGAGGGTTGTCATTTCCTTCTCCAGAAGATCTTCCTGACCCAGGGATTGAACTCGGGTCTCTTGCATTGTAGGTGGATTCTTTACCATCTGCTGCTGCTGCTAAGTCACTTCAGTCATGTCCAACTCTGTGCAAACCCATAGACAGCAGCCCACCAGGCTCCCCTGTCCCTGGGATTCTCCAGGCAAGAACACTGGAGTGGGTTGCCACTTCCTTCTCCAATGCATGAAAGTGAAAAGTGAAAGTGAAAGTGAAGTCGTGCCTGACTCTTAGCGACCCCATGGACTGCAGCCTACCAGGCTCCTCTGTCCATGGGATTTTCCAGGTAAGAGTACTGGAGTGGGTAGCCATTGCCTTCTCTGCTTTACCACCTGAGCCACTCCTAAAACATCATCAGTTAATTAATAATATTATACTTAAAGATTTTCTACAATATGTTTTTAAACTAGTGCTTTTTATAACATTTTCTTTTTCATTTTATCTACTACCCTCCTCAACTTGTTTTATATATTACTGACAAATTATATACTGGACCTCAGATAGTCTATTCTGGTTCAAAGATCAAGGTAATAACTTTGCAGTATACTTTTGATATATTACCTAACCTTTAAAAAAAAAACAAACAAAAAACACAAAACTAAAACTAGTCAAAAGTCAGATAAAAGGTAACATGTTTGAAGTCATGGTGGAACCATTCTTCACAAGTGCTTGAGGGAAAATAAAGCAATACCATCAGAAGGCAAAATAAGGATTTATCCAGTGAAAGAACTTATTTTTTGTGCATCTGCACAAAAGTGACTTGTGCTAAGTTGCTTCAGTCGTGTCTGACTCTTTGCAACCCTATGGACTGTAGCCCTCCAGGTTCCTCTGTCCATGGAATTCTCCCATCAAGAACACTGGAGTGGGTTGCCATGCCCTCCTCCAGGGGATCTTCGCCACCAGGGTCTGAATCCACGTCTCCTCAGTCTCCTGCATTGGCAGGCAGGCTCTTTACCACTAGTGCCACCTGGGAAGCCTGATGACTTTTTGCTTCTTCTTTATTTATTTGCACACTTATAAAGGACACAAACCCCAACAACCAAATAAAGGGAGAGGTGCACTGAGCAAATTGTGGGAGTGGGAGGAATCATGGAGCTTCCATGCCCCTCTGGACCCAGCCCTCTTTTAGCACTTTAGATAACATGTTTATGGACTACTTTGGGGCTTCCCAGGTGGCTCAGTGGTAAAGAACACATCTGCCAATGCAGAGACGTGAATATGATCCCTGGGTGGGAAAGATCCCCTGGAGGAGGAAATGACAACCTACTCCAGTATTCTTGCCTGGATAAGCCCATGGGTAGAGGAACCTGGCAGGCTACATTCCATGGGATCACAAAGAGTCGAACAAGACTGAGTGACTGAGCATGCATGCATTATAATAAAGCTAACTCCTCTTTTTTTGCATGAAGTCATTAAAACATAAAGTAAGACATTTAAAAAAAGTCAATCCTCAAGTGCTCTCTTTTCAGTTGTCCAGAATTAGATGTCAATGCTATGTTAGCGTGCATCTATATTAATATATTTCAAGAGATTAGTAGAGAAGATCAGAGAATGTAGACATTAACTCTTTCATTTGCTAATGTAACATGGCTAGAAAGTGTGATTTAGTGTATTAAGAGGAAGTGGAGACATGGGGTATAATTGGGGGTGTGGGGTGGAGAGAAGGTGGAGGAAGGTACATCAAATTTTACTCTAATTGGCTTCTTAGCTTTTAGAAGATTTAGGATAAAATCACTAAAGTGAGTGACAATCTTATAAAACAGAACAAAAATTTTTAAGAGAAAAAGAAACAGGATGAAAGAAAGAGAGAGGGGAAGAAATGGGTTGAGGGGAGAAATGCTTCTTTTTAAAAATGTGAAGCGTGTGGTCACTGTAATGGCATGGGAGGTCTCCCCCAGGGGCAGATCTGTGTGACTCCTTCTGACAGCTTCAATAATGTCACAGGTAATTGCTAGCAACCATGAAATACCCTTTTCACCTTTTTGTGTGTGGCGCTCAGACTGTTCAAAATGTCCAGGTTAATTAATATGAACTCTGCCTTTTAGGTGGAGAAGGAGGATGGTCCTAATTAGCCTTGCCTGACTGATGAGCAAGTGTGGTCATAGAGGTTGGGACTCTTGCTCAAGGTCATTCTGCAGCTCAGCTGCACAGACTGAATTGAACAAGGTCTCTTGACACCCTGTATGCAGTCTTTCTTCCTCTTTCCCTCTCTCTCCCTTTCCTTTCATTTCTCTGTCTCTCCCCTCTTTTATTCTGGTTTTAACTTTACTGTATGCAAAACCAAATCTATAAACACTGGGACAATTTTTAATCTTTAGGCAAGTCATTCATTTCATTTTCAATATTTGTTCGTCACAAAGATAGTTGAACAATCTTTTATTCCATGCTCTTCTTTTTACCTGCTAGTTTGACTCAAGGTGGATAGTTTCACTTGAAGCTGTTTAATTGGTCTTTTACACTAGATGAGGATGGGTGAAATTTTTCTTGAAAACGTTTTATGACTTTGTTTGCTTTTAGCTCTGGAATTTTTAAAAAGAAATCTCCTATGGATCAGCTTGCCACTGAGTCCCAAATCAGGCCCACAGGCTGATTGTCAGTGGCCAGCTTGTCTGGTTTTGATCACTGGCTTTGTCTTCAGTGGCTGTTTGCTCTAACATTTCCAGAGGTAGAAAATTCTGAAGCTATGTAGTTCTTCTTTTAAAACTATATCGTGATGATTTTTTTAAATTATTTTATTTTATTTTTGGCTACTCTGGGTCCTTGTTGCTGTGCATGGGCTTTCTCCAGTTGGTGGGTGGGGGCTACTCTGTAGTTGCAGTGCAGAGGCTTCTATCACAGTGGCTTTTCTTGTAGAGCATAAGCTCTAGCCGTTGTGCATGTGGGCACAGTAGTTGCGGCTCCTGGACTCTAGAGCACGGGCTCAATAGTTGTGGTGCTCAGGCATAGTTGCCACATAGGTGCACCATGGCATGTGGGATCTTCCCGGATCAGGAGTCAAACTGGTGTCTCCTACACTGGCCAGGGGATTCGTTACCACTGAGCCACCAAGGACATCCTGAAGCGATTTAGTTCTGAAGCATAATTTCTTTCACACACACGGGTGATACACAGATGGGAATTTCTCCCTTTTTGCCTCGATGGTCTCCATTTCTTTAGAGTTAAGAACTCATTTGGATGGACTCGTGCTGATTTTCTTTGGTGAACTATTACATTGTAAAGTTGTGTTTTGTGTTTTATAATATGTTTTGGGCCACACTGAAGAAAGAGGAGCCATCTGGAGTGTAACAGCTTAAACAAAAGGCAGCAGAGAATGTCAGAAGAAGTTAACCCAAAGGCAGCATTGAAACACAGAGGTCAGGGGAGGGGGCAGGAAATGGAACCACAGCTGAAGTAGGCATCAGTGGGACAGGCACTGGGTCACAGAATAATATTCTCTGGAGGAGAAAGATACTCTTAAGCCTTTGGAAAGAAATGCAATAAATATTTCACAAACCTGCCAAGAAAAGCAAGAGGTAGAGAAGTTATTTATTATCCAGAGACTTCCATAGAGTTGTTTTCCTCCTACACCAGGAAAGGCAAACATCTTTTAACTTATCTTTATGACATTTTTTGTTTGTTTGTTACAATGAAATTGGACTGAGATAAGAAAGAACATGGACTGTCAAAAAGTTCACATAAATAAATAGTGGATGCCTATTTTCTGCCTGCAGTGCAGGAGACTCGGATTCGATCCCTGGGTCAGGAAGATCCCCTGGAGAAGGAAATGGCTACCCACTCAGTATTCTTGCCTGGGAAATTCCACGGAGAGAGAAGCCTGGCAGTCTACAGTCCATGAAATTGCAAAGAGTCAGACATGACTTAGTGACTAACACTTTCACTTTTCACACAGGTGAATGTGTTGGGTTTTTTTCCCTCCCTAGATATGACTGAAGTAGCTGTAGAAATCAAATTTCTGCTTCTCGCTATTTGCAGCCCCAAGTTTCCTACTTCTTTTTCTTCTTTGCACAGAGAATCATGCATTCCAAGCCAGGGAAAGGGCATGTAACCCCACCACTGGAGACCTTTGGGCATAGGGGGCTGGCATCATGGCAGCCTTCCCGAAGTGACACTTAAGCTGAATCTTAGCGAGTAAAAAGGGGGTTGGCAAAGGTAAGTGCCCCAGGCAGAGAACTGCATAGGCGTAGTTCCAGAGTGACTCGGTGCCTGCTGTTGGGGAACTGTCTATAGTCAGCCTGCCCAGCCTGCGTTGTGTATCTATCTATGAAGGTGAGGGTTGACAAAACCTAGCAGACTGCAAACATGTAGGGTTCAGAATGGTTGGGTTCCAAGCTTGGCTTTGCTGTTTACTGGCTGTATAACTCTGGACAAATTATGTGGCCTCTGTAAGCCTCAGTTTTCTAATCTATACAGTGAGAATAATAATATTAATTCCTCCTGTGGTTGTCTATAAAATCATGCATTTAAAATGCTCAGAGCAGTGCCTGTCATATCGTAAGGAATCAGTGTTAACTTTTATTTGATTGTAATTAATGTTGCAATTTTACTGTTTGATTGTTCACCTCTAATTATGCACGTGTGTTTAGTTTTAATGGTGATTATTGCTAAATTATCCCGTTATTGCTGCTCGATGGAGCTCCCAGCTCTCTTCTGTTGGCTTCAGAGATTTCTCTACTATTCCAATAACACTGATGTCTGCATTATATTTGTTACCTTGTGGACTAATAAAAGAATATTATAGGCCTCACTTTGAAACGGATTCGCTGGCTGGAAAGTATAAAATAAAAGGCCTTTGTTAGTGTTTCCCAGTTGAAGTCCAATTAATTTAACCAAAGAAGGGAGTCATATTTTATGAATTGTGGCCCTCAAAGGTTGAGCTATTACTGAGTTTCCTTAATGGAGACACTTTTTCTTGGGGAGTTCAGTCCTAACGCAGGGTTGGGATGAGCAAAGTAACCTGCTGTACAGGTCTGTGCAGCTAGAAGACTAAGAAGCATCACCTCAAAAATGTTCCTGCTTGAGAACAAAGAGTTAATATTTTTCTTGATGCAAAAAAAAAAATGGATATCACATTAAAAACAGAGTGGAGATGGCTTATAGTTGACAATTCTAGATCCTCATGTAGGGCTACTGAAGAAATCACTGTGTGTACTGAGAGGGTTTGACCCCTGGATCAGAAAGATCCCCTGGAGAAGGAAATGACAACCCACTCCAGTAGTCTTGCCTGGGAAATCCCATGGGCAGAGGAGCCTGGTGGGCTACATCCAGTCCATTGAGTCACAAAAGAGTCGGAAATGACTTAGCAGTTAACAACTGAGCTGCCAGGGACTGCTCATGCTTTGCAAAATTAAAAAAATATATTAGTTGTTTCTGCCAGTGGGCCATATAGGAGAAAATTTCCTTAAAATCATACCATCATCGGTTTTAAACAAAGGTTATAATAATAGTTCCTATACCTCAGAATTTGGGGAAAGGTTAAATGATATGATACCTGCAGTGGGCTTTCCATAGTGCACAGAAGAGTGGGAGGACTTGATAAACGGCACTGGATGCCCTGCTAGGAGGGCACAAGTGGCATAGTTTGGTGGTTAGAGAATGTATTTGTTGTTTAGTTGCTAAGTCATGTCTGACCCTTTGGATTGCAGCCCGAATACTGGAGTGGTTTCCAGGAGATCTTCTCCAGGAGATCTTCCAGATCCAGGGATCAGACCCATCTCTCCTGAATTGGTAGGTAGATTCTTTACTGCTGAGCCACCAGGGAAGCCCCATAGAGAAAATATAGCCTGGATTTGAAGTCCAGCTTATCACTGAGTGCTAAGTACCAGTGGGCAATTGCTTAACCTTTCTGTGCTTCTGTTTCTTTACCTGTTGAAGGTAGATCAGTATCGTTATCTGCCTTACAGGGGAGTTTGCGAAGTGCATGAGTGAATATGCACAAAGCATATGCAATAGTGATGGGACCACAGTAAGGACCGAACCAAATATGAGCTCTTAGCTGCAGCAGTTGTAGCGCAAAACCATTTATATCTGCCTGAAAAGCACAGGATTAACCATACGTTTTCATTAAATTGACCTTTTTAGATAATAATTTATGATAGTTTATAGATTTGTCTTGCTGAAATTTGTTGTTTTGTCTATAGAGGACTCACAGATTCCATATTATTATTCTAATATTAACTAACTGTTCTGGCAAATATTACTGAACCACCTTCTGACCTACTTTGGGGACTTCAGAGGTATTATTTAGGATTACATTTTTTCCCAAGGAAACAGTTCAATAACTCTTTATTATCTCTTCCCCTCTGGGATCTTGGTGGTGTGGTAGAAGGCAATATTGATTATTTACTTACTGTTTTTACATTTTCTTTCATTTATGGGGAAACAGATGGATTGCTTGCAGGCAACACCAACCTTAGGAGCTAAGGGCACACTTTAGGGTTCTTGGTGGGGTTTTTTTTTTTGACATTAAACTGGTCAAAAAACTAAGCAGGGCTTTGAGAAACATTTTTTGAGGCAATTCTATCATCCACTTTTCTCCCTTTACCTCCCCTCAAAAAATAAATAAAAATCTGTAGCTAAACTCTACATTAAGTCACCACAACATACAATGAAAGAATGTCAAAAAGCGTGAAACAGCAGTTCTTTCTAGTAAACATAGCATTCTTGATGGACCTGGGGAGAGTTCCTTGAATCTGTCCATTGCTGGGGAATCTGGAGAGGAAAGAGGTCAGGAAAGATGATTGTGATAAAGAGAATTCCAGGCAGAGAGGCTCTCAGACTCCCATAGCAGAGAGAAGGTCTTCCCCAGACCAGAAGAGCAGTTTGAGCACTTTGATGGCACTAGGTGTGGCATGAAAGAACTATAAGGTCTGAAATACTAGCTTTGCAAAAAGGCCTGGGCACCCATCACCACATCTGGACATTGGGTCTCCAATGTGGATTTTCCCAGACATGCTGAAGGTAGCCAGGCACTAGCCCATTTAACATCGTATAACTTAACAACATAAGAAGATTGGCCTGTGGGCCTCTGACACTGGGTCATAAATAATTTTAATTCCAATCATTCATTCATTTGTGAATATTCTCTAAGGGACTGCTATGAGATGGGCACCATTATTGATCCTAGATACAGAGTGGGAAGCAGCAGAGACAAGATTCCTGCCCTCATGGAGCTTACAGTCTAGTGGGATAAGACAGATAATAAAAATGCAAATGAATTAATGCACCAGATACTTTCAGAGACTGATAAGGGCCACAAAGGGGTACTTGATGAGAGGGACTACGGCTGGGGTATTGAAAATCCTTCCTGAGCATTTTGGGGAAGAAGCCATCCATCCATATGTAGACCTGGAAGCAGAATATTCTAGACTGAGGGATCAGCACATGTAAAAAACACGAGGCGAAAGTGAGCCAGTGTGGCTGGAGGGAGTGAAAGGAGGTGCGGCACAAGAGGCAGGCAGGAGCAAGCCACTCAGGCTTGGGTGGGCCTTGGTGAGGGGTGTAGATTTGATTCCACGTGCGGTAAGAAGCCACTAGGGCTTTAAGCAGGGGCATGCCACCGCATGATACACGTCTTAACAAAGTTCCCTCTGACTGCTGTGGGCAGAGGGCAAGAGCGGAGGCTCTGCTCCCTGTTGGGAGGTGGTGCACATTACGAGATGGTGATTTCCCGGGCGAGAGTGGTCTCAGTGGAGAGGGAGAGAATTAGATGGATTCGAGATTGATTTTGGAGATAAACCCACAGGACTTGATCAGCTGGGAGGAAGAGGGAGAGAAGAGTCAGGGGAGATGTCTTGGTTTTCATAGAGTCCATGATGTTGACAGGTACTGGGGATAGATGACAGAGGAGAGTGGGAACAAAGAGATTTTGGAGGGAGAAAAAGAGTTCCATATTAGCCAGGTCAAGTTTAAGATGTACATAAACAACCCAGTGTAGAGGTCAAATTGGAAGCTGGGGAACTTCCCTGGTGGTCCAGTGGCTGTGACATTTTCTTCCAATGTGCAAGGTGTGGGTTTGTTCCCTGTTCAGGGAGCTAGGGGTCCCACATGCCTTGTGGCCAAAAAACTGGAACATGAAACAAAAGCAATATTGTAACAGATTCACTAAAGACTTTAGAAATGGTCCATATAAAAAAATCTAAAAAACATTGACAAATCTGAAGTTGGATATTTGAACTTGAAACTCAATGAAGAGGTCAGAGATAAGAATAGCAATTTGGGAGGCATGGCTGAATAGTTGGTATTTAAAGCCAGGAAAGTGGGTGAAGTCCCCGGAGGACCATCAGCTTTTGAACAAGCAATCTCTAAATCAAACCAAAACACGACTCCTGAAACATTTCATGTTCATCTCAGTCATTGTTTTACCTTGAGACTCTCAAACAAATACTCTTACATTACTAATGCTATTAAAATATATATTTTATTGGATATTTTTACATCCTCCGTTACTATCATTGGAACTCCTTTACTTCAAGTCGTGACCGGTTTCTCTGTCTCTAGTTTTGTGTCTGTATCTTTGGACTCTAGACAAAGGCAGTCAATGCCCCATAATTCCCTTAGGCCTTAGCCTTAATGAGACTCAGAAGAAGCATCTAAAGGGTTACACAAGTTTATTTGAGCATGAGCAGGAAGTGCCATATTTAGATAATTCTCTTTCCACAGCATCATTATCTCAGAATGCTTCTGCTGACAGCCTTAGAGATAATAGCACTGAATATGTAAGCAATGAAACAATACACATGGTAATGAGGGAGACTCAGAAAATACAGTAGTAATGAAAAAATAACAAGACAGCGATTCTAATATTGTAAATACACAAGTTTGTATTAGTGACATATTATCTCTGTAATGCCAAGCTGAAGCAATTTAGAAGCCAGTGTAACAACTGCTGATCAACATAGAAGGTGTCAATCCAGTGCCAGTTAATACATTTGGAGAATTAGGCAGACTCTGAATAGTTAGGAGTGTATGTGAATCTGGTGTGAGCAGGCTGCTGTTAAGTAGGGAAGTGCTGAAGCCACACAGCACTTGACATCGAGAATGGTTCTAGGCAGGAGCACAGTGGAAATCAGAGACAGAAAAATACCTTATCGAAACCCAATGACTTTTTGAATTATGATTTTCTCTGGGTGTATGCCCAGTAGTGGAATTGCTGGGTCATATGGTAGTTCTGTTTTTAGTTTTGTAAGGAATCTCCATATTGTTTTCCATAGTGGCTGTATCAATTTACACACCCACCAACAGGGTAAGAGTGTTCCCTTTTCTCTGCATGCTCTCCAGCATTTATCGTCTGTAGATTTTTGATGATAGCCATTATGACCCGAGTGAGGTGATACCTCATTGTAGTTTTGATTTGCATTTCTCTAATAATTAGTGATATTAGGCATCTTTGGCCATCTGTATGTCTTTGGAGAAATGTCTATTTAGGTCTTCAGCCCAGTTTTTGACTTGGTTGTTTGCTGTTTTGATATTAAACTGCATGTGCTAGTTTCTATTTTTGGAGATTAATCCTTTGTCAATTGCTTCATTTGCAAATATCTTCTCCCATTCTGAGGGTTTTCTTTTCATCTTGCTTTGAAAACCGTAAATCAAAGAGATACATGCACCCCAACGTTCATTGCAGTACTAATTACAGTAACCTGGCTATGGAAGCAAACTAAATTTCCATCAACAGAGGAATGGATAAAGAAGACATGATACATATATACAATGGAATATTACTCAGCCATAAAAAGGTATGAAATTATGTCATTTTCAGAGAGGTGGATGGGTCTAGAGACTGTCATACAGAGTAAAGTAAGTCAGAAAGAGGAAAACAAATATTGTATATTAATGCATAGCTATGGAATCTAGTGAAATGGTAGAGATGATCCTATTTACAAAGCAGAATCAGAGACACAGACATAGAGAACAAACATATGGACACTAAAGGGGAAGGGGGCAGTGGGATGAACTGCTCACTTGGGGGATTGGGACTGACATATATACATCACTATGTATGAAATAGGCGACTAATGAGAACCTACTGTATAGCATGGGGAACTCTACTTGGTGCTCTGTGGTGACCTAAAAGGGAAATCTGTAAAAGAAGAGATATATGAATACATATGGGCTTCCCTGGTAGCTCAGCTGGTAAAGAATCTGCCTACAATTCAGGAGGCCTCAGTTTGATCCCTTGGAGAAGGGGTATGCTACCCACCCCAGTATTCCTGGGCTTTCCTGGTGGCTCAGATGGTAAAGAATCTGCCTCCAATGTGGGAGACCTGGGTTCAATCCCTGGGTTGAGAAGATCCCTTGGAGGAGGGCATGCAACCCACTTCAGTATTCTTCCCTGGAAAACTTCATGGACTATATAGTCCAGGGGGTTGCAAAGAGTGGGACACAGCTGAGTGACTAAGAGTTGGACAGAGCACAGCACTATACTATATGTATAGTGCTATATACTATATGCACAGCACAGTATACTATATGTATACATATAGCTGAGTCACCTTGCTATATAGCAGAAAGCGACACAGCAGTGGAAAGCGACTATATTCCAAAAAAAAGGTGGGGTGGGTGATGACTTGGCTATATATGCAATAAATGTACAAAAAACCATTGCAATCACTTTGTTAGTAGGCTAAAATGGTGCATGTGCTAAGTTGCTTCAGTCTGTGTCCAGCTCTTTGCAACCCTTTGGACTGCAGCCTGCCAGATTCCTCTTTACATGGGATTCTCTAGGCAAGAATACTGGAGTGGGTTGCCATGCCCTCTTCCAGGGGGTCTTCCCAGCCCAGGGATCAAACTTATGTCTCTTACTTCTCCTACATTGGCAGGCGAGTTCTTTACCACTAGTGCCACCTGGAAAGCTGAAATCTGTGTCATACAATAGGAAAGGACTTCCTTATTCTTCATCTTTACTGTTCAAACATGCTCCATTGGATCTCCTTATCCCTACCCCTTGTTAATTCGTACTTTTCCAGTATTGTAACATTCATATTTTAATTAATGAAGATTTGTATTGAGTGCTGAAAGTTTTGGTGTTGTCTAAAATCAGAATTTCAATCTCATGTTCATTCCATGGCTTCTCTTTTCCTGTTGGCTTAGGCTTGACCTCCCTAAGGCACATCTTGTTTTGTTTTCTTGTTTCCTACTTTTCACTTCAAACCCAGTTATCAGACCTGGGTCTTCCAGGGTCAGCAGAAAAGAAGGTAGCCTAAAGGAAATCTTGGCTTGCTTGGAGCTATTGGAATTCAGCATTGCTGCCTTTTGAGGCAGAGGTCCAGATGTTAGATCCTTCGTGGGACATGAAAGAATTTGAGAGTTTTAGGAGAGTCATTTCTATTTAAAATATATTTATTTCTGCTTAAAATTCTTGCACTAGAGTCTCTTTCTTTGTGTTAACAATGCACATATTACTCTTTCAAAATGCAGCAAAGTAATATTACAGATGGAGAAGGCAATGGCACCCCACTCCAGTACTCTTGCCTGGAAAATCCCATGGATGGAGGAGCCTGGTAGGCTGTGGTCCATGGGGTTGCTAAGAGTCGGACATGACTGAGTGACTTCACTTTCACTTTTCACTTTCATGCATTGGAGAAGGAAGTGGCAACCCACTCCAGTGTTCTTGCCTGGAAAATCCCAGGGATGGAGAAGCCTGGTGGGCTGCCGTCTATGGGGTCACACAGAGTCGGGCATGACTGAAGTGACTTAGCAGCAGCAGCAGCAGCAGCAGCAGCAGCAGCAGCAGCAGCAGCAGCAGCAGCAAGATTACAGATAACAAAGCAAAAGTCTATCTTTCCCATGTGTGTGTGTACGCTCAGTTGCTAAGTTGTGTCTGACTCTTTGCAATGCCGTGGGCTATAGCTGGCTAGGCCCCACTGTCCATGGGATTCTCCAGGAAAGAATACTGGAGTGGGTTGCTATACCCTCCTCCAGGGGATCTTCCTGACCCAGGAATTGAACCCATGTCTCCCGAGTTTCCTGCATTGGCAGGTGTATTCTTTATTACTGAGCGATCAAGGAAGCCCCCTGTCTTTCCTACCACTGTGTTAAATAAGTTTGCTCTGTTAGTAACTCAGTTGTGTTGCATTCTTTGCGGTCCCACTAACTGTTAATTCCAGGCTCCTTCGTCCAAGCAGAAATACTGGAATGGGTTGCCATTCCCTTCTCCAGGGGATCTTCCCCTAGGATCAAACCTAGGTCTTCTGCCTTGCAGGCAGTTTCTTTACTGTCTGAGACACCAAGGAAGCCTATTAACTAAGTTTACTGTAGTGATATTTTTATAGTGTCCAGCACAGTGCCTGGCAAAAAATGGACACCTTAGCACATGTTTATTGAGGAAATGCATAAATGAATCATTATATCCATTTGTGTGAATAAATAGCCTGAGGTGACTTATGGAACTTGGTCTGGAAAGGACTACTTCAGGGGGAGGCTGAGCTAACATGTTCCTCTGAAACCAGAAGTAAATCAAAGGCCTCTGGAGGACCAGAAGTTGGGGAGAATATGCAGGAGGGAGGTGTGAGCCTCCGAGGACAACTCTGCCAGTTTTGGGTTGTTCTGCTTGTATTTGCCTCTGGCTATTCTGAACATGCAAATTGTGATCAACATATTTAATCTACTATGAGTAGAATAGTAGTTTGAGACCTTTGGTAAAATAGAACACTTTAAAAACAGTTGTGTTATTTTTCCTTCCAAACAAATGTTAAATCTGGTCTCAGTTTTAATGGGGCTTCCCAGGTGGTGCTAGTGGTAAAGAACCCTCCTGCTGATGAAGGGGACATAAGAGATGTGGGCTCCATTCCTGGGTTGGGAAGATCCCCCGGGAGAAGGCATGGCAATCCAGTATTCTTGGCTGGAAAATCCCATGGACAGAGGAGCCTGATAGGCTACAGTCCATAGGATTGGACAGAGTGAGACATGACTGAAGCAACTTAGCATGCCGGCACGCAAGCTCAGTCTTGATTTGGGGTGTTGTTGGCATTTAGCCACCCAGCCATTTGGGAGTCACTCAGTAGAAACTCTGTGTATCATCATAGATGATAGAAATAAAACTCTTGGCTGAGCATCCAGATACCACTTAGGATCATTTGGAAGCTTTTGTTTCATTTAGTACGTGAGGCCCTTTGCTATATATTAAAAACAAAGCACCATATGTATTTTACCCTTTTTTTGGCTTTACCTGTATTCTGTCTTTCCATGTTATCTTTCATCTTACAATTTCTTACAATGAGATTCTTGGATAACTGGAGTACATTGAAAATGCAATACTGTGAAAATTTCTAGTAACCTAACATTTTAACGAGGTTATCCACGATTATTCTAACCAGTCAATGTTTAGACCAAGGTTTTTCATGAGAATCATAAGAATTAAATCAATGTATAGGAGCCAGGCAGAGATACATAAGATTATTTTACTTTTGATATATTCTTATTTACTTAAGAGCTATGTTCTGAAATTAGTGTTTAATTATGCTTAATAATTAATGTAAAAAGTTTTTTCACTGATGTGTTTAATTGTACCATGGGGAATATTTTAATATCTGATCATAAATGATAATTTAGTGATTAAAAAACTGAGTTAAATATCTCTGTGTTAACTATAAGCATAGATTTGATTTTCTATTTCATGTCATGCCTCTTAAAGCTTGTGAATGATATATTGGTACAACTTCATATTTTGCTAGCATAGACTTACCTTAGTCCCTGTGTGCATTACCAGCTTTAAATTATGCAAGTGCAATAAAATAAACACATGTTCAACGTTGACTGTAACAAAAGCTTTTCTTTGAAAATGAGAAAGGACTTCAGTGTTTCTTAGGTATCAGAATTGTCTTGTGGCTGTCCTTTATATTTGTATTGGCAAAGCACAAATGTGTTGGTAACAGACACTGATAGGTGCTGTTACTACTTATTACTATAGTGAACGAAATGTTGAACTAGTTGAAATATATCCAGAAAGTTAATATTGTCATGTGCTGAGTTAAAAGAAAAATATTTTTTAAATTGTTAAAAAATTTTTTTAAACTTGTCAGTTATCCTTGACAGCTGCTGCTGCTGCTGCTGCTAAGTCACTTCAGTCGTGTCCGACCCTTGACAGCTACAAGGACTATTTGAATGAGATATAATGCTATAGCTCTAAGTTACTAGATGTTTTTTACCATGCTGCTACTGCTGCTAAGTCGCTTCAGTCGTGTCCGACCCTGTGCGACCCCATAGATGGCAGCCCACCAGGCTCCGCCATCCCTGGGATTCTCCAGGCAAGAATACTGGAGTGGGTTGCCATTGCCTTCTCCAATGCACGAAAGTGAAAAGTGAAAGTGAAGTCACTCAGTCATGCCCGACTCTTAGCGACCCCATGGACTGCAGCCTACCAGGCTCCTCCGTCCATGGGATTTTCCAGGCAAGAGTACTGGAGTGGGGTGCCATTGCCTTCTCTGGTTTTACCATGCTGGAAAAAGGTAAAATATTAAAGGAGTATTTAATTTGTGTACCTGTGGGTTAATGAGTGATTTCTAAGTAACGGGTTTTTTGTGGAGGGAAGAAAATCAAAGGAAGGAGATGAAATTTTAAAAAAGATGGGCAGGTAGCTTTTTCACCTGTGCTTGCCTCTTATTAGCTATGTTCACCTGGTAATTCTGAGGATTTCCCCAGTGGCTCAGCGGTAAAAATCCACCTGCAATGCAGGAGACACAGGGCATGCAAGTTCTATCCTTCGTTCGGGAAGATCCTCTGGAGGAGGGCATGGCAACCCACTCCAGTATCCTTGCCTGGAGAACCCCATGGACAGAGGGGCTTGGCTGGCTACAGTCCACAGGGTTGCAAAGAGTCGGATATGACTGAAGCAACTGAGCACGCATGTGAATGCACCTGTAATTTATCATTCTCTCGTGTCTTAACTTCCACAACTTTAGAAAAGAGAAAACAATTCTTTCATTTGTGGAGACTAAGTAAAATAATGTATATAAAGTAAGTTGCTTAATGCCTGCAGCCATACTTTTGACACAATAAATGGTAATTCCTTTCCTCCTTTTTTTAAAAAAAGGCTGTTAAAACATGAGACTGTCCAAATGGAATCATAAAATTATAGAATTATAGAGATGTGTTGCTCACTTAGAAATAGCCTAATGCAATTCTTTTTAATTTTGAGATGCAAAATAGGATTTGGGGACCAGTAATGTTAAGAAAAAAGAGAAAGCTGTTTTGATTTTTTAAAATTTATATTAAACAGATCACTTCTAATATAATGCTTTAACAGTTCTGGAAAATGGCCATTTTACAAATAAATAATTTTAGTATCCTTGCTGATAGTCATAGAATTCTAATGTGAGAATTGAGAGTTAGATGAAGTTTATGAATTATTCAACTCTATTCTTGAGGCTCAGAAAGACAGGATGACTTGTCCAGTTTCACAATGGTACTTTATTTGGGGAACATAAGCCCAGAGTAATGAAAGGTGGAAAGAGGAGAGGGAAGTAACATACAAAACAATAAAGAATGAAATGCAATCATTTTAATGTGTCAGTCATACATCCACAAGTTACCTAGTGGGTATATTTGCTTGGCATATAGGACTTTCCTGAAGACTTGCAAAGAACTGCACCTTGGAGCAATCCAAGATTAGAGGAAGAGGAGAAATTTATCTACTTAGTTTCATTTCATCCTCATTTCCCAATGATGACATTTACTCCACAGGAAGCTCACACTCTCATATATCCAGGTAATTTATCTAACACCTTGGTGTCCTTTCAACAAGCCAGATCCCTAAGATGTAGCTCTTCATCTAGTCATAAAGGAGCTACTAGGCATGGGCAACATGCTGACCAGGAAAAAGAAGAAATGAGGGCAGTCAAGGGAATCTGCAAAGAAAAACAGATTTTTGCCTGATACACATGCATTATCAGGTTGAATCCTTAAAACAGTCTTAGTATTATTGCTCATTGCTGTACCTAATGGCGGTCAGCACATGTTGGTCCATCTAAATGATTAAATGAATGGATAAATGAAACTCTGTTTCCTCTTTCCCAAATCAAGACACTTCCCATTATATTACAGCCTCCAAAGTCAGTTGGAATCTTGCATTTGTATTCTGTCAAACTCTGACATGACAGCTAAAGAGATGATTCAGTCACATTTACATGCCTGGTCCGTTTGTCTTAAACATGTAGAACTTGAGTCTGAAGTTCAAATACCTTCAGGAACCAGTCACATAATGTAAATGAATAAATCAATATAAAGCAATAGACTGTGGACAGTACAAATGCCACCTAATGTCATTTAAATTTTAGCTAAATAAAACAGGTTTGAGGCCAAGGTAGGCTCTCACTAATCTGCTCTTCACTTTGCATTAATTTCTCCTCTTACTAACATTTTAGTACAAAAATCAGATGCCTATATACCAAACAGAAAGATCTTTGTTTTTATGATAAATAATTCATATCACATGCTATTAACACCGAATTAGTATATGCAATCTCCAAAATCTCCTTTTCTAAAATGTTCCAAAGTCTTATTTAGGATATATACTGACATTCCTGATGAAACCTTTTTGCATTCTCACTGGACTTTGTCGGCACAGTCTTGGAGCTTGGGACTTAACATATTACCACTAAGAGGTGTTGGAATGCATATTAGGAATATGTAATGAATCTTAATAGCATTAACTTATTATCTCAGAATGCTCAGTCATACTCATGCAGGTTTGCACTGGCATACATGTGCTCATAATTACGGAAGGGATATTTCTTTACCCTGGTATCTGGGCTTCTCTGATAAGTTGTTATGCAGCTGGCATTCAGTGCAAATTGGAGTTTGCTGGCTTCTGATATCCGTACATACACTAATCAGCAGATTGCTCATGTGGAGGCTGCCCATCTCTATCGCTATGCTGTCACATTTAGAATAAATAATAGAGTCTTGCTTTGAATTTATAAAATACTGAACTGTCTAGTTCAGACTCATAAAGTATACCTTGGTGAATATGGTTTCCCTGTGTTAAAAAATAATTACTGGACCTTGTAAAGTCTAGAAAATGAACACTATCATTTCATTATAACAGTGATTACAGCTGAACAAAATTTGTCATAAAGTGCTTATAGGAACTAAAATACAGAAAAATTATTAATATAATGTGGTCCCTCTGGTCTGGACTAATGAAACCCTTTCTGAAAATGCTAAATATCCCCCATTAACAACTAGGGAATTAAGTTTAAAATATCTTTTCAGACTTATTTTAAACTACTAAGGCTTCATTATAAAAAGTGTCATTAACTCAGACTGATGACTTTAGTAGTATTGATGATGAATGAAAACTGTTGACAAAGCAACAGGTTTCTGAATAAATGATAACACTGAGAGCAAAATTTTAGTAAATACAATTGAAGAATTTTTTGGTGAAATTTTAAATAAGCTGAGAGATCAAAACAGTTAGCTTTCAGAATAAATATTAGTAAAAATATGCACTACAAATTGGGTCAGAACAATGGTAAACTCTAGACTGACTTTGTTAAAATAATCCTCATAATGGCTCAGCATGGAAATTTTTCTTCTTAGATGAGAAAACTGAGATTCGTAGATGCTGTTATTTACTCAGCTAATAAATGGTCAATTTATACCTTTATCTGCTGGACTCCGAGTGTTTTCTTTATCACTATCCATAATCATTAGACTGTATTCGTGGTAGGTTGAGAACAGAGTTAGGTTAACAGAGAAATGTGAAGCAAGGATCTTGAAGAGCACAGGGTTTTTCAGACCACTGTTTACATGCTGCAGCTTAATGCTAAATGAAAACATGCTTTCAAATCTTTTTTTTATAAAAATAACTCTTGAGTTTTCAATGAGGCTATTCTAAAACAATTTAGCTAAAACCAGAAAATTGTTCAACACAAGTGAAGGCAGATGTTGAATTTACAATGCTGAGACACCTGTAAAACATACATATGTACTAGCAGATGTCAACTTTATCCCTAAGAACCAGTTTCCTTCTTTTTTGTTTTTGGCAGCTCAATAACTTTATTGGACAATCAGCAGTTACTTCTCATCCACATTAACTAAAGATTTTGGGCTCTAGGTAATCAATGTGCAGGGCTTTTTTGTGGAATCTTTGTCGCCGTTACATTTTCTGCACAACTGCACGCAGATCCGGCATGGGACACTCCTTATTCTGTGGCCCAGATGCGTTTGTTGAACCTGGTGTTGATGCTCACATCCAGTTTTCCCATCTCCTTCATGGAAAATTTCCAGATTTCTTTGAGTGTCCTAGGGGCACACTTCTTGAAACCCACTCCATGGATGGACTTGTAAATATTGATAGTGTATTCTCTGATCATCACCTCGTTGATGGTGGACCAGCACTGCTTCTTCTCACCGCCCTTCCTTGCAGGAGCCATCCTGCAGGGCTGGGTTTGGAATGACAAGATCCACTTTTTAACCTTTTAGGAAAGAGATTCAGTTTCTATGAGTGGCCTTCTAATAAATTACCATCATGTAGCAACCATGTTTACTTTTAGTATCTCCAACTACTAAGGGACAGTTCCCCCTACTCTGGTTTCAATATCATTTAAATAGACAGCGTCACTCTAGATTATTAACACATTTATGCTGGTGATTATAAGTTTAAATATACATGTGCCAGATAAAGAAAAACAGGTAAAGGTTTGTGGGAAAACTTTTTTAGACAACACGTAGTCTTAATACTTTTGGGATCATCCTATTGGGTGAGTTTTGAATAGTAAAAGAGAGAAATTAGTATTTTCTGAAATGTGGAATTTTCAATGCTGCATGTATTCAGATACCAAGGCAGATGGTCATTACCAAAAACTACCTTTAGCTTTGATCGTGCAGCTCATCTTTGTGTCTTGGCTGTATTTGTTCTCTGTGTTCCGTAACAAAATTACTGCACACTCAGTAGTTTAAAACAACACCCATTTATTAGCTCAGGATCTCTTACGTCGGAAGCTCAGAATGGCAAAGCTGAGGGCTCTCACAAGGCCAAAAATCAAGATATTGGGGGAAATAAGTTCTTGTTCAGAGACTCGGGGGGTGGAAATCTCCTTCTAAGCTTATTTTGTTAGCAGAATTAAGCTACCCATGACTACTTGGCCCAAAGTCCCCACTGCCTTGCAAGTTGTCAGTTGACAGCTGTTTCTAGAGGATGCTCTTGGTCCTTTGCCCATGGCCCTCTTTCAGCTTCAAACCAGAAACCTTGTTTCAACTTCTCATCCCTGATATCCACCTCACTTCCTCCTTTGCTACTCTCTGCTCACAAGAGAAAACTCTGCTTTTAAAGGGATCATGTGATAAGGTTAGGTCTGCTTAGGTAATTAGATTTTCATTTTGATTGTGTGTGTGTATGTGTTCTCGGTCATCTCCAACTCTTTGTGACCCTGTGGACTGTAGCCCACGAGGCTCCTCTGTCCTTGGAGTTTTCCAGGCAAAATTATTGGAGTGGGTTGCCGTTTCTTTCTCCAAGGAATCTTACCAACCCAGGGATTAACCAAAGTCAATTTAGTGGTAATCTTAATCTGTAAAAGTCTCTTGCCATTTTATTAGAGTTATTCAGAAATGAATAGGATACTGAATCCAAACATGGACCAAAGCCACTTGAAACTTTGGTCCACCCCCTACCCTATCTAGCTCAAATGTTGTCAGGAACCCAGTGGTCAATTCTGAGTAGTGGTAGTGTAGAAAGGATCAGAAAAGGTTAACCAAAGGTGAACTCAATCTAATTAACAATCTGCTCAGCCAAAATTCAACTTGACTTTTGAAAAAATAAACAAATAAATTAAACTGAATCATCATCTATGTGCTCTAATTGCCAAAGACAAGAAAGGGCTTAAATTCTCTAGAAAATAAACAAAATAAAGCCCCCCTCCCCAATCATATCTTAAGCCTCTATTATTTCTTTATTCACAATGCTTGGGATTCAGTTATAATATATGAAACATACAAAGAAGCAGAAACAAGTGACCCCAAATCAGAAGTAGTCAGTAAGAGCAGACCCACAGCAATTGGGAGTCACAGAAGAAAAAGAAAGTCATGTAAAGTACATTTCAATAAATAATAGTCTGGTTTTTTTAATTTAATTAAAAATATTGGCCCACAAGTATCAGAAGCTCATTAAATGCTTTTCATCAGATGAGCACCTTACAGCATACACACAGAGGCATGTGACTGTCAATCTGCTGAAATCCAAAACAATAGAGAAAAATACTGAAAGCAGCAAGAGAATAAGCACACACTACATATACGGGAACAATGATATCAATTTTGCCTAATTTGTTATCAGAAACAATGGAAGCCAGAAGATAATGGAATACCATTTCTGAAGCACTTAATGAAAAAGAATTGTCATGATAATTATGTGCATAGTTGAAATAATCATTTAAATATGAAGGCATGTTTTCAGATAAGCAGAAGTTGAGAGACTTGTTGGCAATAGATGTACATAGCAGACATGCTGAAAGAAGTTCTTTAGGCTAAAGGATCATGTAAATGCAGAAATTTGGATCTATAAGAAGGAATCAAGAGTGGTGGAAATAGTAAACATATGGGTAAATAAAGAATAATTAAATTAGCAAGCAGTTAATTTAAAGCAAAATAATTCCAATTAATTTGAGGTTATATAATTAATGTACAAATACTATATATGATGACAACAACAGCACAAAGGACAGGAAAGATGTAAATTGAAGTGTACTGTTACAAGTTTCTTACACTATTTGTGAAGGTTATAATAATAAGTAAAGTTTGATTATTATGAGTTAAGGAAGCATAGGGCCAGCATGAGAGTATTCATTAAAACATTAAGACACTGAAGTATAACTAAAGAATCAATAGAAGTGATAAAATCTATTAATAAAAATTATCCAAAGGAAGTAAAAGAAACAAGGGAAAAGAAACAAGAACAGACAAGGGGTATAGAAAACAAATATAGTGGTAGTCTTAAGGACAATTTAAGGTATCATAAGAATCAATAATTTAAAACTTAATATTATATTCTATGTCAGTTTAGTTCAGTTCAGTCACTCAGTCCTGTCCTACTCTTTGCGACCCCATGAACCGCAGCACACCAGGCCTCCCTGTCCATCACTAACTCCCGGAGTCCACCCAAGGACCTGTCCATTGTGTCGGTGATGCCATCCAACCACCTCATCCTCCATCGTCCCCTTCTCCACCTGCCCTCAATCTTTCACAGTGTCAGGGTCTTTTCAAATGAATCAGCTCTTTGCATCAGATGGCCAAATTATTGGAGTTTCAGCTTCAACATCAGTCCTTCCAATGAACACCCAGGACTGATCTCCTTTAGGATGGACTGGTTGGATCTCCTTGCAGTCCAAGGGACTCTCAAGAGGCTTCTCCAGTGCACCAGCCCCAAGCATCAGGGATGATACGGGGAGGGAAGAGGGAGGGGGGTTCAAGATGCGGAAAACATGTATACCTATGGCAGATTCATGTTAATGCATGGCAAAACCAATACAATATTGTAAAGTAATTAACCTCCAATTAAAATAAATAAATTTATATTTTAAAAAATAAATAAAAAAGAAAAATATGAAAAAAAGAAAAAGAGTCTTCTCCAACACCACAGTTCAAAAGTATCAATTCTTCAGCACTCAGCTTTGTTCACAGTCCAACTCTCACATCCATACATGACCACAGGAAAAACCATAGCCTTGACTAGATGGACCTTTGTGGACAAAGTAACATCTCTGCTTTCTCATATGCTGTCTAGGTTGGTCATAACTTTCCTTTCAAGGAGTGAGCGTCTTTTAATTTCATGGCTGCAATCACTGCCTGCAGTGAGTTTGGAGCCCAGAAAAAAAAGTCAGCCACTGTTTCCACTGTTTCCCCATCTATTTGCCATGAAGTGATGGGACTGGATATCATAATCTTAGTGTTCTGAATGCTGAGTTTTAAGCCAACTTTTTCACTCTCCTCTTTCACTTTCTTCAAGAGGCTCTTTAGTTCTTCACTTTCTGCCAGAAGGGTGGTGTCATCTGTATATCTGAGGTTATTGATATTTCTCTCGGCACTCTTGATTCCAGCTTGTGCTTCATCCAGCCCAGCGTTTTTCATGATGTACTCTGCATATAAGTTCAATAAGCAGGGTGACAATATACAGCCTTGACATAATCCTTTTCCTATTTGGAACCAGTCTGTTATTCCATGTCCAGTTCTAACTGTTGCTTCCTGACCTGCATATTCTATGTAAATGTTTTAAAAATTAAAAGGCACAGATTGCTGCTGCTGCTGCTGCTAAGTCGCTTCAGTAGTGTCCGACTCTGTGCGACCCCATAGATGGCAGCCCACCAGGCTCCACTGTCCCTGGGATTCTCCAGGCAAGAACACTGGAGTGGGTTGCCATTTCCTTCTCCAATGCATGAAAGTGAAAAGTGAAAGTGAAGCCGCTCAGTCGTGTCCGACTCTCAGCGACTCAATGGACTGCAGCCTACAGGCTAATTATTAGGATTAAAAAAGGCAAAACCCAACCCCGTGCTGCCTACAAGGGATCACCTTAAGAGACAAATAGTATCCTGTGAAATAAGTAGCATACTGTGAAATAATCATGAATCATAAAATCACAGATGAAATTAGAAAATATTTTCAACAAAAGCCCCAAATATCAAAATATGTGAGATGCATTTACAGCAAAGCTTTGAGGAAACTTTATATCTCTAAATGCCTATATTAGAAAAGAAGAAAAATTCAAGTTACAAAGGTAATAAAAAGAGTAAATTAAACCCAAATAGGACTTCCCTGGTGGTTCAGATGGTAACGAGCCTGCCTACAATGCAGGAGACCCGGGTTCCATCCCTGGGTCGGAAAGATCCCCTGGAGAAGGAAATGGCAATCCACTCCAGTACTATTGCCTGGAAAATCCCACGGACAGAGGAGCCTGGTAGGCTACAGTCTACGGAGTCGCAAAGAGTTGGACACGACTGAGCAACTTCACTTCACTTCTTCAAACCCAAATAAGTAGAAAAAAGGGCACAACAATAAATGGGAAGTCAAGTAAAGAAAAGGAAAAAAGAGAAAAATCAATAAATTTGAGTTAGCTATTTGAATAGGATAATGAAATTGAGAAATTCTTGCAAAGATGATGAGGAGCAAGAGAGTGAGGAAGAGTAGAGGAGATGAATTAACAGTATCAGTAATGAGAAATCCTGTAAATGTAACACATACTAATGAACTATGGTGTATCAATTCAGTTCAGTTCACTCGCTTAGTCGTGTCTGACTCTTTGCGACCCCATGAATCGCAGCACACCAGGCCTCCATATTCATCACCATCTCCTGGAGTTCACTCAGACTCACGTCCATCAAGTCCATGATGCCATCCAGCCATCTCATCCTTGGTCGTCCCCTTCTGCTCCTGCCCCCAATCCCTCCCAGCATCAGAGTCTTTTCCAATGAATCAACTCTTCACATGAGGTGGCCAAAGTACTGGAGTTTCAGCTTTAGCATCATTCCTTCCAAAGAAATCCCAGAGCTGATCTCTTTCAGAATGGACTGGTTGGATCTCCTTGCAGTCCAAGGGACTCTCAGGAGTCTTCTCCAACACCACAGTATTGTGAATAACTTTACGCAATGCTTAAATTCCTTGAAAACCTCAAGTTACATAACTGATACACACATAAAAAGAAAATGTTGATAGCCCTACAGTTGTTAAAGGAATTGAATCTATAATTAAAAATTTGTCCCAAAGAGACCTCCAGGCTTAGATCCTTTCACAAGAATTCTTTGAAATATTTAAGAAAGAAATAACACAAATCTTGCCCAAATTATCTCACAAACCATGGTAACAGGGGACACTTCTAACTTATTTTATGAAACTAGCATAAACTTGCTATCATAATCTTAATGACAAAGACACAACAAGTAAATAAAATTATGGACCAAAAACTGATTATATTTCTAGATGTGAAGCATCATCAGTCAAGAAAGCAACTTTTATTCATGGGAAGTAACACTTCTGTGAAAGTCGGTGTTACTTGTCATTGCAGACAGCGATTTCATAACGGTGAATTCAGCTCAGTGGAAAGACTTGTCTTCTTGGTCAATGGGTTGTCTCTTCCTAGACTGCTTTTGATGGGAAAATACGGCAAAACTTGAGTAGGCACTGGCAAGTTGAGTTTGTGTGTATGTACTTGTCTGTGTGTATTTGTAAGAGTATCATGGGTTAGGGTTCTGAATATCTTATTTGAGATAAGTTGAATATAAGGATTGTGGTGAAGGAGTATAGTTTCCTGTGCTGTAGAGTGGGTCCTTGTTAGTTAGAGCAGTTTTAAGTTCATAGTAAAATTGAACAGAAAGTGCAGAATGCCCATATAGACCCTGACTCCATACATGTGTAGGCTCTCCTATTATCAAGATCCCTATCAGAAGGGTACATTTGTTTCAAGTGATGAACCTACATTAATACACCATTATCACCCAGAGTTCAGAGTTTATATTAGGATCCACTCTTGGTATGTTGTATATTTTATGGATTTGGATAAATATATAATAACATGTGTCCATCATTAAAGTATCATAAGGAGTATTTTTACTGCCCTAAAAAGCCTTTGTTCTCTGCCTTTTGTCTTCTAGGAGTTTTATAGTTTGATGTTTTATATTTAGGAGTGCTACTGTGAATGGTGTGTTTTAATAATTCTATTTGTTCATTGCTGGGACTGGTATATAGGAAAGAAATTTGCTTTTGTGTATTAACTTTGTATCCTGAAAACTTGGTATAATTTCTTACTAGTTCCAGGTTAATTGTTGATTCTTTTGGATTTTCTACTTCGACAAGCATGTCATATGTGAGCAAAGGCAGTTTTATTTCTTCCTTACCTGATCTGTTTACCTTTTATTTTACTTTCTTGTTATGTTTCATTATCTAGGACTTTCAATACAATATTAAAAGGGAGTGATGTGAGAGAACATCTTTGCCTTCATCCTCAGGTCTCAGACAGGGGGCTTCTAATAGAGTCTCACTATTATGTATGACATTAGCTGTAGGTTTCCTGCAAATGTTCTTTATCAAATTGAAGAAGTTTTGGTTATTTTTCTAATTTGCTGAGTGTTTTTATCATGACAGGGGGCATATTTTTTCAAATGCTTTTTGTGCATGTATTGATATGATCATTTGATTTTTATTCTTCTTTGACATGAGGAATTAACATTAGTTGATTTTCAAACATGCTACCAACCTGCATACCTGGATAAATGCCATTAATCTTGATATATAACTGTTCTCATACATTGTTGGGTTTGATTTGCTAATAGTTTGTTGAAAAGTTTGACATCTATTTTCATGAAAGATATTGATCGGTAGCTTTCTTATTTTGTAATTTCTTTGTCTGGTTCTGATCACCTGATGTGAAGAACTGACTCATTTGAAAAGACCCTGATGCTGGGAAAGATTGCAGGCAGGAGGAGAAGGGGACAACGGAGGATGAGATGGTTGGATGGCATCACCAACTCAATGAACATGAGTTTGAGTAAACTCCGGAGTTGGTGATGGATAGGGAGGCCTAGCGCACTACAGTCCATGGGGTGGCAAAGACTCAGACACAACTGAGCGACTGAACTGACTGAACTTGTCTGGTTTGGTATTAAGGTCATTCTAGCTAATTTAACTTATATACAGAGTACTTCATGAGAAACGCTGGGCTGGAAGAAGCACAAGCTGGAATCAAGATTGCTAGGAGAAATATCAACAACCTCAGATAAGCAGATGACACCACCCTTATGGCAGAAAGTGAAGAGGAGCTCAAAAGCCTATTGATGAAAGTGAAAGAAAGGAAAAGTGTTGGCTTAAAGCTCAACATTCAGAAAACTAAGACCATGGCATCTGGTCCCATTACTTCATGGAAAATAGATGGGGAAACAGTGGAAACAGTGTCAGACTTTATTTTGGAGGGCTCCAAAATCACTGTAGATGGTGATTGCAGCCATGAAATTAAAAGACGCTTACTCCTTGGAAGGAAAGTTATGACGAGCCTAGATAGCATATTCAAAAGCCGAGACATTACTTTGCCAACAAAGGTCCATCTAGTCAAGGCTATGGTTTTTCCAATGGTCATGTATGGATGTGAGAGTTGGACTGTGAAGAAAGCTGATCACCGAAGAACTGATGCTTTTGAACTGTGCTGTTGGAGAAGACTCTTGAGAGTCCCTTGGACTGCAAGGAGTTACAACCAGTCCATCCTAAAGGAGATCAGTCCTGGGTGTTCATTGGAAGGAATGATGCTAAAGCTGAAACTCCAGTACTTTGGCCATGTGAAGAGTTGACTCATTGGAAAAGACTCTGATGCTGGGAGGGATTGGAGGCAGGAGGAGAAGGGGATGACAGAGGATGAGATGGCTGGATGGCATCACCAACTCAATGGACAAGAGTTTGGGTGCACTCCGGGATTTGGTGACAGACAGGGAGGCCTGGCATGCTGCAATTCATGGGGTCACAAAGAGTCGGACATGACTGAGCGACTGAACTGAAGGAAGTATCTCCCCTGCTTCTATCGTGTCAAAGAGACTGTAGAGAATTGGTGTAATTTCTAACTTAAGTGTTCAGTAGAATTCACTTATGAATTCATTTTTGGTCTGGTGTTTTCTGTTTTAGAAGGTTATTATTGATTCAATTTATTTAACAGATATAAACCTGTCACATTGTCTAATTCTTCTTGTGTGAGTTTTGGCAGACTGTGTTTTCTGTGGTATTGGCCCATTTCATGTAGGTTATCTCATTTTCACTTTAGGTAATGGTTATTTGTGTGTCTAGTGCAGTAATACTTATGGTTACTCGTTGATAATCCTCAGTAACATCTTTAGGAGGTGGGTATCAGTAAACCAAACTTCCTATTCAGAAAAAAATAGCTAAGAGAGATTTCATAGACTGGGACTGCATATTATGATTATTTTGTAATCGCAATAGATACCAATCTTACCATTAGGTATACTCATTTATTCATACATTAGAATTTTGAGTAAGTGTCTTGGAAAGGCCAAGCTCTATCTTTTTTTTGTGTGTGTGTGTGTGTGAGTTCATGTCTTTATTTTCTTTGCATAAATACACAGAAGTGAATTATTAGATCATGATAGCTTTGTTTTTAATTTTTTTTGAGGAAGCTCCACATTGCTTTTTGTAGTGGCAGGACCAATTCACCTTCACACCAACAGTGCACAGGGGTTCCCTTTTCTACATATCCTTACCAACACTGGTAATATTTATTTTTTTTAATTTATTTTATTTCATTTTTTTAAATTTAAATTTTTATTTATTTTACTTTACAATACTGTATTGGTTTTGCCATATATTGACATGAATCCACCACGGGTGTACATGCGATCCCAAACATGAACCCCCCTCCCACCTCCCTCCCCACAACATCCCTCTGGGTCATCCCCGTGCACCAGCCCCAAGCATGCTGTATCCTGCATCGGACATAGACTGGTGATTCGATTCTTACATGATAGTATACATGTTTCAATGCCATTCTCCCAAATCATCCCACCCTCTCCCTTTCCCTCTGAGTCCAAAAGTCCACTATACACATCTGTGTCTTTTTTGCTGTCTTGCATACAGGGTCATCATTGTCATCTTTCTAAATTCCATATATATGTGTTAGTATACTGTATTGGTGTTTTTCTTTCTGGCTTACTTCACTCTGTCCAAGCTCTATCTCAAGGTTCAGGGACTCTGGGTTAGGTACCATTGAGTCGGCATAACATATTAAACACAGGTTATTCACTTTAGGAAATTAGTGTTTTTACCTTTTGGCCAAATATATATCCATGGTTTTGAAGCAAGCTCATTGCAGCTTTTCATGGATCAAACTGTTGTATCTCATACGTAGTCTTCTTAAAAATATATATATATATATATAGTATAAACAAATGGAATTGTTCTAATTTCAGACTATTGTATACTATATAACTGTGTTTTTTGAGCCATGGGCCAAAACCCACACATTTTTCAGTGGAGGATTTTTCCGTGAAGGGAATAATTGTTAGCCTGGAATCAGGGAATAAAGACCACCATGTTGGCCTTGCATTGAAGGGAGAAAAATCATTTACCTTCTCTTTAGGGTTTGGAAGCAGATTAGCCCAGATCTGAAGCCCTGAAATGCCTAGAACATTTGTACTGACAGAAGGTGAGGGTATGGGTGATGGAAGTTGTCAGCTGCTCTTTAGCACATGATATATACCATGCTGGGAACAGAGGAAGAGCTGGCCGGGAAGAGTCTCTAGAATGATCTGGGTCTGACAGGAGTTTAGGCTAATTTATTATCCTTGCACCTTTCATAAGGTCTTGTTGAAAAGTATAGCCCAGTCTCTCCTATGCCAAGAGAATGTTAGGAAAACACTAGTTCATATTTGGAGAAATTGATAATAGTATTGCATTGTTTTCCATCCTTTTATATACTTTCAATATTGCCCACGAGTTATGCCTATTAGGCAGCATGAATCCCAGCAGAGAGCTCATGAGAGTCACTTGAGGCAAGGAGGGGGCAAGTTAAAAAGGCTGAATTGAAAAACCTGATGGACTTGTGAGAGGAGAGGCAGACAGCTGGGACAAAATTCAAAGGGGAAAATTTCAGGCATAAATGCAGAGAAGACTTGTAATTTGTATTATATATGCAAATACAAAACCCCAAAGATTATCAAAATGTTCCATTGACACTCACAACACCATCACAGTGGTTTCTGCCTCATGAGTTGTTACCTGGATGGGTTGAGTTAGGACACGAGACAGTCTGCGTTTAACCTTTCCCGTTGTCTCACTTTTGCTATCATTGTCCTTCTTTTTCTAAAGTATTATTATTTAAGAAATATTATTCATTATTTTCTTTCCATCCCTAGTTATCTAATTAAAGATTTTTAGAGAGAAAAGAAACAGAGAAGAATATTATTATTTATAACCAGTTTTTATTTCCTTTCTCTTCCTTTCTTCCTCCCTTCATCATCCCATGTTCTCTCTCTTTCTCAGAAGAAAACTTAAGTTTATTAAACATCTGCCATATGCCTAGCCCCATCACACACATTCAGTAGGTGCTGACAACAGATTACTGTAAGTAGCATAGTGCTTAAGGGCCTGCTAAATAGTCAGCTGGATTGGGTTGAAACCCAGGCTCCACCCTTATTAGCCAGTGATAATTATGGTACAGATAATACTACATTTAAGTTTCATTTGAGCAAACAGAAAGACTACATGACTCTACAGTTAGGAGGTATCCTGTGAATGATTTTAGCCAATAAATTTTAGCCAGAATTATATATATCACTTCTGAGTTGGGGTAGTTGTGTATTTAGTTTACCTTTCCCCATGTTCTATGCACCTCAGCCATCTCTACCTGCTGGCTGAATGACACTAGTGTGAAACTGAAGGTGCAGGAAAGCAGAGCCCCAGGAAGGAGGGAGCCTGGATCCCTGCAAAGCACTTAGAACAAAGTTGCGCAGGAGAGCTCCTTTAACCTTGGGTTAGAACTGGACTTTGTGTAAAGCCACTGAAGTTTTGAGATTATTTTACATCAATTAACACTGATTACTCTAGTACATTACCTCTGGCAAATTACTTAACATCTAAGCATCAATTTCCTAATCAGTAAAATGGAGATAAAATTAACACTTCACAGAGAGTCATTACAGATATTAAATGGAGTAAAGCAGCAATTGTCTGAGTTACAGTAATTTTGTAAAACAGTAGCTTTTATGTTCAATTTTACAAGTTAGGACACCAAAGCATAGACATATTTGGTAGGTTGTGTCAGTTGTTGCTTATTTAAGCAAACAGTAAATATTTTTATTTTATTGCTAGATATTTCAGTGGGTGAATCTGGCTGTCTGGATTTGGAGATATAAACAATGTTATAAGGAGCTCTCTATATTTCTTTTGATATATATCCTCAGCTCTGCTTTCTTTCTTTGGAAAGAAATTAAAATTTCTTTCTAATTCTCATGTGCATTCTGGCTTAATAGCAAAAAATGGCCACCATCAACTTAGCAATTACATCCACCAGAGAGAGTCTTTTTTTGACCTGGCCCTGTTCATATTCTAAACCCTGGACCTGTCACTACTTTGCAGAGGATGGCTTACAGGTATTGACCATTCTAGCCTTGAACCCAGTGACTGGCAGAGAAGCTTAGAATGTGTATTTCACAGCTTCACCAAGAATGCATGCTATCAGGATGGGAGGACTTCTCAAGGGAAAATGAACACACTGTGACTCAGGAAAAGAGCAGAGGTGAAAGCAACAGATGACCACTGTAAAAGCTGGCAAAGGCCTGTGTATCACAAGAAGGATATTAACATAGGCTTGTGTGATTTTGAGACCAAGCTGCCACTAACAAATGTTTTGGTTGGTGACAGGCTAACTTGTAAATATCCTGAACTTGTCTCCAGTACTCATTGCACTGTTAAACTTGAAAGGGCAGTACAAGACAGAGAGTTGAATTTTAGGTACTCAAACTGATGCTTTTCCTGAAAGGATAGCTGCTTTGTCTTAACTGTGCTCTAAAACTATAATTATAATAATATTGATTTATTCATTGCCTCTTACTGTTTATGAAGTGAGGAATACAGATTATACATATTACTTTCCTAAGATTTCGCATCATCTTTAAGCACAGAAGATTAGTTTAACACCTTTGGCATATATTCCAAGTAACAGAATATACTCTAATTAGATCTGAGAAAGCTGTTACCTTGATTACTAGATGTACTAGTTATCTTGTCTGTCATTGATCTTATAATTATAAGGGAGGATGTTGTTATTTTCAAATGATCTGGGCTAAATTCTGCCCTTGAGTTCAGGGGCTTTAATTGAGTCCCAGCTCAGTAGATGTTTACTGCTATTTCTGTGCACACAGCAATTAGCTGCATTTCTTTATCCTCAAGGCTTTAAAATTAAAATACTTTGCGATCATACCAAATAGGCTCAAATCACCTAATCCCATCACCCTAACATAACAGTTTAATTTTAAATCCATAAAAGGTAAGATGAAGAATTATATTCAGTCTTTAATTAAATTAGCTTAATTTTAATCAGTAGATATTATCTGTAGGTTTTTCTTAATGTGTATCACAGTTTGCACAGAGTGTTTTACATTGTTGATTGAAAAGATAATCGTCTTTATTTTCACTTATATGGGGTTTATAAAGAAGTGTATTTAACTCAGTTATGTTGTGTATTGCTTTCAGAACATATCACATATATAGCCCTTTTCTGTCAGAATAAAAAACATGTTTTACCATATTACCATACATCTTCAGGCTAGCAGATAAATGTTTTCCTCTTTGTAACACTCACAAACCTTAGGATTTACTTCATATTATTAGGTGCAATACATATCTTCCACCTCCTTTACAGAGCAGGTGTAATGACTGGGCCTTTAGAAGCCAGCAACCGCAACAGCACACTATTCTTTAAATTCTTCAAACATCTCCCGTGCTCTACTTTCCTGGCCTGTTGACTTTTACCCAGACACTATAACAAGCAACCCGTTTTTAGGAAGGCCTCATTGTTTAAGTAGATTTTTTCCTTTTTACATTGAGCTAGAAATCTGATTTGTTCAACTTTGATAACTTTTCCATATTGACTTAATGGACTTGATATGACCCCTTGGGATGACACAATAAAAGTCTAAGTCTTTTTTATGCTATGTTGTTGATGAGAAACAGCCATAAAAATGCTTGCTTGTATGAGGTAAAAACAATACCCTGAACTTGAGATGGAAGTTCAGTGGTTTGAAGCCCTGTCTCTGCCACTTCCCCAACCCCCATCCCCCAGTGGTTTTTAGCAGACCAGTTAAATTTTTTAGCCTCAGTTTACTTAACTAGAAATTAAAGGCAGTAATATTAACTCTATCATCTAAAGGTTTATTTTTTATCTCGTTTATGGTTATATAATTTTCACACCCAAAATTTTACCCTCCAGAAGTAGAGTTAATTAAGTTTTGAAAAATATAAAATCACATACGTGATGCATCTCAAAAAATTCTCATGTGCTTTGAAATCAGTTCCCCCTACCAGTCTCCAAGCCAGGCTCCAACAGTATGTGAACCATGAACTTCCAGATGTTTAAGCTGGATTATAAAGGCAAAGGAACCAGAGATCAAATTGCCTACATCCGTTGGATCATTGAAAAAGCAAGAAAGTTGCAGAAAAACATCTACTTCTACTTTATTGACTATGCCAAGCCTTCGACTGTGTGGATCACAAAAAACTCTGGAAAATTCTTCATGAGGTGGGAATACCAGACCACCTGACCTGCCTCCTGAGAAATCTGTATGCAGGTCAAGAAGCAACAGTTAGAACTGAACATGGAACAACAAACTGGTTCCAAATAGGGAAAGGAGTACGTCAAGGCTGTATATTGTCACCCTGCTTATTTAACTTATATGCAGAGTACATCATGTGAAATGCTGGACTGGATGAAGCATAAGCTGGAATCAAGAGTGCTGGGAGAATAGCAATAACTTTAGATATGCAGATGACACCACACTTATGGCAGAAAGTACAGAAGAACTAAAGAGCCTCTTGATGAAAGTGAAAGAGGAGAGTGAAAAACTTGGCTGAAAACTCAACATTCAGAAAACTAAGATCATGACATCTGGTCCCATCACTTTGAGGCAAATAGATGGGGAAACAATGGAAACAGTGTCAGATTATTTTTTTGGGGGGAGGGGGCTCCAAAATCACTGCCAATGTTGACTGCAGCCATGAAATTAAAAGATGCTTAACTTACTCCTTGGAAGAAAAGTTACGATCAACCCAGACAGCATATTAAAAAAGCAGAGTCATTACTTTGCCAACAAAGGTTCATCTAGTCAAAGTTACAGTTTTTCCAGTAGTCATGTATGGATATGAGACTTGGACGATAAAGAAAGCTGAGTGATGAAGAATTGATGCTTTTGAAATGTGGTGTTGGAGAAGACTCTTGAGAGTCCCTTGGACTGGGAGGAGATCCAACCAGTCCATCCTAAAGGAAATCAGTCCTGAATATTCATTGGAAGGACTGATGTTGAAGCTGAAACTCCAATACTTTGGCCACCTGATGTGAAGAACTGACTCATTGGAAAAGACCCTGATGTTGGGAAAGATTGAAGGTGGGAGGAGAAGGAGACAACAGAGGATGAGATGGTTGGATGGCATCACTGACTCAATGGACTTGAGTTTGAGTAAGCTCCAGGAGTTGGTGATGGATAGGGAGGCCTGGCGTGCTGCAGTCCATGGGGTTGCAAAGAGTCCAACATGACTGAGTGAGTGAACTGAACTGATCGTGAACATGAAGTTGCTCAGTCGTGTCTGACTCTTTGTGACCCCATGGACTGTAGCCTACCAGGCTCTCCACCCATGGGATTTTCCAGGCAAGAATCCTGGAGTGGGTTTCCATTTCCTCGGGAGATCTTCCCGACCCAGGGATTGAACCCGGGTCTCCCACATTGTAGGCAGACGCTTTACCATCTGAGCCACCAGGGAAGTCCCTGAACTGAACCGAACCAACCTCCAGTCCCTGGCAATCACTTATCTGATTTCTGTCTTTATAGTTTTGTCTTCTTCAGATTGTCTTCTAAATGTAACCATAGCATATATAACCTTTGTATCTGGCTTCTGTCAGTGCAGTGCTTAGAGATTCTTTCACACTGTTGCGTGTACCTATAAATAATTCCTCTTTATTGCAAAGTAGTATTCCGTTATATCCATTTACTATAATTTTTTTTACTGATTCACCAGTTGATGGACTTTTGGGGTTGTTTACAGTTTGGATGATAAACACTTGCATATAGGTTTCTGTAACTATATATATTATCATTTCTCTTGGTTATATCTAAGAGTGGAACTGCTGGGTTGTATGGCCAGTGTAATAAAAGTGGCTAACTCCATTTTTGATGTTTGACCACAGATAACTTTAAGCCCCACCCCTCTCCCTTTCTTTTTTCATATCTGGGCAAGCCATAAAAAGCCCAAAATGCTCCCTCCCTTAGTGTCAATGGACAAGTTCAAACTACTCTGTCACTTCCACCTTGGTCTTCATCATAGTAAAGAATAAAGTCATGACTCCCTCAAACCATTCTGAACTGGCTTGGGAGCTTGCCTTGCTCTTCCCAGAAAGCCTCATTATGTGAGTAATAAACTTTTTCTTATTCTCCTTCTGCATATGTGGCATCAACTGTCTTGACATCTGAACTGATTCTGAGACGAGGGATTGATCCTGCCTTCAGCAAGACTACCATAAGATGTTAAGCATGGGTTTAACTTTTAAATCAATACTCATATATTTCCTATAAAGTATATTTTGTATGAAAATGCCAACTCTCTTCTGAAATAGCACTACCATTTTGTATTTCTACCACTAACTCACAAGGATTCTAGTTATTCTTCAATTCTGCATCTTCACTAACACTTAGCATTTTCAGCCTTTATCATTTTAGTCATTCTGGTAAATACAGGTTTTTAATTTGCATTTTCCTAATGATTAATGATGAACACTTTCCCCCATGTGCTTATTTGTAATCACTTGCAATTAGTATATTTTCTTTGGTTCAATGTCTGTTCAAACCATTTGACTAGTTTTAGCTTGATTGTTTCTTATCTTATTATTAGATTTTTAAGAGATTTTCATGTATATATTTTGATATAAGTCCTTTATAAAATATGTTTTGCAAATATTTATTCCCGTATGTGGGGTTTTATTCATTTTATTAATGTCTTGCAAAGAACAGAAGTTGGTTATTTTGTCAAAATACAGTTTACCAGTATTTTCTTATATAGTTTGTGCTTTTTGTGTCATATCTAAGAAATATTTACCTAATCCAGACTTACAAAGATTTCTTCCTTTGATTTTTCCCAGAAATTTTAATTTTTAGCTAATTTTTTTTTGTGGCAGACTACTTGTCAGTTTTTTAAAAATATAAATATATTTATTTTAATTGGAGGTTAATTACTTTACAATACTGTATTGGTTTTGCCATACATCAACATGTATCCACCACAGGTATACACGTGTTAATTTTTAGCTAATTTTATATGGTTCAAGATAATGGAGTAAAGATTGAGATTCCGTTTGATATTGATATCCAGCTTTACAGATGGATATTCACTTGTCCAGTATTTGTTGGAAAAAGGTGTCTATTGCTTTTGAATTACCTCAACGCCCTTGCTGAATATCAGTTGGCTGTGTACGTGTGGGTCCATTGCCCGACTCTGTTTTTCTCCATTGATACCATCCTTATGTCAATCCTCAGTTGTCTTGATATTTCAGTTTTACAGAAGTCTTGCAATCAGACAGAATGAACTCTCTATCTTTAGTTTTCAAAATGGTTTTAGTTACTTTAGATTCTTTGCATTTCCATATGAATTTTGGGTTCAGTTTGCAAATTTTTTAAGCTTTATTATATTGTATTACAATATATATCAATAGTATATTCATTTTTAAAACACATTTATTGAGCTATGATTCATATGTCGCGTATTCACCTGCTCAAAGTGTATGACTCCTTTTTCAGTATTTCACACAGTTGTGCAAGAACCACCACAATCTAACTTTAGCATGGTGGTGTCTCCTCTAAAACCCCACACTCGTAAGCAATCACTCCAGCCCTTGTTGTTGTTTAGTCTGTAAATCATATCCAACTCTGAGACCCCATGGGTTCTACAACCCCATGGTTGTAGCCCTCTGTCCGTGGGATTTCTAAAGCAAGAATACTGGAGTAAGTTGCCATTTCCTCCTTCAGAGGATCTTTCCAATTCAGGGATCACACCCAGGTCTCCTGCTTGGCAGGCAGATTCTTTACACTGAGCCACCTGGGAAGCCCACTCCATCCCTAAGCAACCCCTAATCTACTTCTGCCGCTACAGAGTTCCTCCTCTGGACATTTCACATAAATGGAATTGTACAATGCATGGTCTTTTGTAACTGGCTTCTTTCATTTAGCATAATGTTTTTTATTATTATTTTATTTTTAAACTTATTTATTTTACTTGGAGGCTAATTACAATATTGTAGTGGTTTAATGCATGGCAAAATTCTTAAAAAAAAGTCTGGGATTTTGTTTGATATTACTTTGAATTTATACATCAATTTGAATAGAATTGATATCATAACAATATTGAATTATTTGAATCTTGAGCAGAGGACATCTGTCTCTTAAATTAGTTTTCTTAACTTACCTCTGAAAACTTTTATAACTTTCAAATGTATAGGTCCTGCACATGGTCTGTTAGTTCAGTTCAGTTCAGTCGCTCAATCATGTCTGACTCTTTGTGACCCCATGAATCACAGCACGCCAGGCCTCCCTGTCCATCACCAACTCCCGGAGTTTACCTAAACTCATGTCCATCGAGTTGGTGATGCCATCCAGCCAACTCATCCTCTGTCTTCCCCTTCTCTTCCTGTTGCCAATCCCTCCCAGCATCAGAGTCTTTTCCAATGAGTCAACCCTTCGCATGAGGTGGCCAAAGTATAGGAGTTTCAGCTTGAGCATCAGTCCTTCCAATGAACACCCAGGACTGATCTTCTTTAGGATGGACTGGTTGGATCTTCTTGCAGTCCAAGGAACTCTCAAGAGTCTTCTCCAACACTACAGTTCAAAAGCATTAATTCTTCAGCGCTCAGCTTTCTTCACAGTCTAACTCTCACATCCATACATGACCACTGGAAAAACCATAGCCTTGACTAGATGGCCCTTTGTTGGCAAAGTAATGTCTCTGCTTTTTAATATGCTGTATTCAGTTCAGTTCAGTTCAGTTCAGTCGCTCAGTCATGTCCGACTCTTTGTGACCCCATGAATCGCAGCACGCCAGGCCTGCTTGTCCATCACCAACTCCTGGAGTTCACTCAGACTCATGTCCATCGAGTCCGTGATGCCATCCAGCCATCTCATCCTCTGTCATCCCCTTCTCCTCCTGCCCCCAATCCCTCCCAGCATCAGAGTCTTTTCCAATGAGTCAACTCTAGGTTGACTTTTCTTCCAAGGAGTAAGCATCTTTTAATTTCATGGCTGCAATCACCATCTGCAGTGATTTTGGAGCCCCACAAAACATGGTGTGTTAGATCTGCCCCTAAATGTTTCATATTTTTTCTTGTTTTAAATGTTACTGTTTGTGTCACTGTTTATTTGATTTCACTTTCCAATTATTCATAATAAGTATGTATAAATACAACATGATATATTATATCATGCAACTGTAATGAACTCACAAATTGATTTGTGTAATTTTGGGCGTAAATTCTTTGGGATTTTCTAAGTAGATAACCATGTTTTACTTCTGGTTTTCCAATTTTAGTGAGATCTATTTCTTCTTAGGGATCAATACAAAGAAATAGAAGAAAATAACAGAATGGGAAAGACTAGAGATCTCTTCAAGAAAATTAGAGACACCAAGAGAACATTTCATGGAAAGATGGGCTCGATAAAGGACAGAAATGGTGTGGACCTAACAGAAGCAGAAGATATTAGACGAGGTGGCAAGAATACACGGAAGAATTGTACAAACAAGATCTTCATGACCAAGATAATCATGATGGCGTGATCACTCATCTAGAGCCAGAAATCCTGGAATGTGAAGTCAAGTGGGCCTTAGAAAGCATCACTACGAACAAAGCTAGTGGAGGTGCTGGAATTCCAGTGGAGCTCTTTTAATCCTAAAAGATGATGCTGTCAAAGTGCTGCACTCAATATGCCAGCAAATTTGGAAAACTCAGCAGTGGTCACAGGACTGGAAAAGGTCAGTTTTCATTCCAATCCCAAAGAAAGGCAATGCCAAAGAATGCTCAAACTACCACACAATTGCACTCATCTCACATGCTAGTAAAGTAATGCTCAAAATTCTCCAAGCCAAGCTTCAGCAATACATGAACCATGAACTTCCTGATGTTCAAGCTGGTTGTAGAAAAAGCAGAGGAACCAGAGATCAAATTGCCAACAGCCGCTGGATCATGGAAAAAGCGAGAGAGTTCCAGAAAAACATCTATGTCTGCTTTATTGACTATGCCAAAGCCTTTGACTGTGTGGATCACAATAAACTGTGGAAAATTCTGAAAGAGATGAGAATACCAGACCACCTGACCTACCTCTTGAGAAACCTATATGCAGGTCAGGAAGCAACAGTTAGAACTGGACATGGAACAACAGACTGGTTCCAAATAGGAAAAAGAGTACATCAAGGCTGTATATTATCACCCTGCTTATTTAACTTATTGCAGAGTACATCGTGAGAAACCCTGGACTGGAAGAAGCACAAGCTGGAATCAAGATTGGTGGGAGAAATATCAATAACCTCAGATATGCAGATGACACCACCCTTACGGCAGAAAGTGAAGAGGAACTAAAAAGCCTCCTGATGAAAGTGAAAGAGGAGAGTGAAAACATTGGCTTAAACTCAACATTCAGAAAATGAAGATCATGACATCTGGTCCCATCACTTCATGGCAAATAGATGGGGAAACTGTGGAAACAGTGTCAGACTTAATTTTTTTGGAGCTCCAAAATCACTGCAGATGGTGATTGCAGCCATGAAATTAAAAGACACTTACTCCTTGGAAGGAAAGTTATGATCAAACTAGACAGCATATTAAATAGCAGAGACATTACTTTGCCAGCAAAGGTCCGTCTAGTCAAGGCTATGGTTTTTCCAGTGGTCATGTATGGATGTGAGAGTTGTACTGTGAAGAAAGCTGAGCACCGAAGAATTGAAGTTTTTGAACAGTGGTGTTGGAGAAGACTCTTGAGAGTCCCTTGGACTGCAAGGAGATCCAACCAGTCTGTTCTAAAGGAGATCAGTCCTGGGTGTTCATTGGAAGGAATGATGCTAAAGCTGAAACTCTAGTACTTTGGCCACCTCATGCGAAGAGTTGACTCACTGGAAAAGACTCTGATGCTGGGGAGGATTGGGGACAGGAGGAAAAGGGGATGACAAAGGATGAGATCATTGGATAACATCACTGACTCGATGGACGTGAGTTTGATGCACTCCGGAAATTGGTGATGGACAGGGAGGTCTGGCGTGCTGCGATTCACGGGGTTGCAAAGAGTCGGACATGACTGAGCGGCTGAACGGAATTAAATTGATTTCTTTTTATTAACTTATTGAACAAGGTAGGACCTCGAATTAATGCTGACTAAAAGGGTTGAAAGAAGAAATTCTTGCCTTGTTTTCTTGGTCTGAAAGGCGAATCATTTTCTTTCATCGTTAACTCTCATGTAGCTGTGTTTTTTTCAAAATGCACCTTATGTGGGAAAAGAAGTTATTCCCATTAGTTCACTGAGAGATATTTTTTTCATTTTTATCATGAATAGATACATAATTTTAATGAATGCTTATTTTGCATTTATGGAAATAATCTGACAGTTTTACTTTCTTTGATGTGTTGATATAGTGAACTACATTGATTATTTTTAAATGTTGAACCAACCTTTTGTTCCATGACACTCCACCTATTCATCATGTATTTTCCCCAAATACTGTTTGATTTTCTTTTAAAATATTTTAAAAGAAGTTTTGTACCTACAGCTGAGAAATATTGGTCTATGGTTTTCTTTCTTGCATTCTCTTTGTCTGGTTTTAGTATCAGTGTGCTGAGCCCATCAAATGATTTGAGACATCATCTCATTTTCTCTAGCTTCAGAAATATTTTATGTAGATTGAGATTATTGCTTTCTTACATATTTGATAGATTTCACTAGTTAAGTCATAATCATAGGCTGTAGTTTGTGGAAATTTTAAATTGTGAATTAAATTTAATAGCTAGAAGGCTTTTCAGATAAATTTTTTCTTGAATAAGCATCACCAGTTTGTATCTTTCTAAGATTTTGTTAATTACACTTAAGTTATCTATTTATATACATAAATTTGCTTATAATTCACATTACCTTCTATTGTTTATAGAATTTCCATTAATGTCCCTTCTTTCAGTCCTGATGTTGTTAATTTGTCTTTTTTTTATCTTTTTTCTCCTTAATTATTTTGGCTAGAGGCTAAAAACACCAATGTTTATAAAATAAAATTCAAATAGGAAAAATATGACAGGTATATGACAGGTAAAGAGCTAAATTCCTTTACCTAACAAAAAGTTCTTTCAAACAGAGAAGTCCTTTAATTGCAGTGGTGATCAGGGCAGATTTGATCTATACACACCTGGAATTTCCTAATTTTTGAGACAAACAGATAAGAAAATAATTTTAGTGATAAATGTTATACCAAGAACAAATATAAAAAAAATATGACTAAATCCTCTTTTCTGAGGATGTGCTAATTTTAATGTTCCTGCTTCGGGAAATAATAAGAGTGGTGTGGGAGTGAAGCGTAGCAAAGAGGGAAGTGACAATGGGAGCTGTTACCTATATGCCCTCTCCTCTAATAATATAGAATTTGGACGGTGGTTATTAAATACTGTCCTGGGGAGGGTTAAAGGTACAGGCTCTGCAATCAGATATTGACTAGAGCCCCCGTCTCTCCATGTATCAGCTATGTTCCTTTATAGACAATTTATTAAATGTCATCAGCTTTAGTTTCCTCATATGAAAAATGATAATAATGCCCACCTCATAAAATTGTTACAAGGAATACCTAAATATGTGTTATTATATATACATATACCTCCTGGCGGAGGACATGGAAACCCCACTCAAGTATTCTTGCCTGGAGAAGCCCATGAACAGAGGAGCCTATGGGCTACAGTTCATAGGGTCACAAAGAGTCAGACACAAGTGACGTGGCTTAAGCACACACGCACGCATATGTATATATATGCAGTTGTTACTATGCTTGGCAAACATTGTGTCACTAATACCAGTAGTTGTTATAACAGACATTTATGTGTAAGGAGCTTTATACATATCACTCCACTAGATTTCTAGAACATCCTAAGAGAAACGCATTGTAATTGATAAATACGTGGTAGGTTTGTAGATATATCAACTGGGTAGGAGGATAGAGGCAGTGTTCCCTATTACGAATGTCTGCTTTCTTAGGAGTTCATAGCTTAAATTTCTGTGGTGTATTGTCTGTAAATTTAGGTCTTTAGGGCCTTTACTCGAAGAATTATTCTACCTGTGACATTACTACAGGACTGCTAAGACTGGGATTACTGGCATTACTTACTCAAATAAAATACCATTAAATGAGAACAATCATTGATCTTCCTGGACAAATAGACATAAGCATAATCCTATGTACACATGTATTCTACACATACATATTAAATAGGTCAAGCCAAAATGTCAATTCAAGTCAATTCATGTGAGCTGGAATCCACTAAGTGCTGTGAGGTACATAGAAGAAATGTAAGTGCTGCTGATAGTCTGTGCTGGCCAACCCAGCTCACATTTATTCTCAACTCTTTTTCTCCCTTGCCTCCTTCAAGTATAGGATCTGAAAAAAGCCAAATACTCCATAGCTTTTTAGCCTTCCTTGTGGAGAGAAGGGACCATGTGACACACTTCTGGCCAAGGAGATATTATTAGTGGAGGCTTGCTTTCTTTTTTTTTCAAAAACGAAATTCTTCCATGTTTATTTCCGAAAACAAAGGCACTCGTTTTTGTAACTGCTATGCAATTATCAAAACCAGGAAATTAATATTGATTCAGTACTAATAGCTAATCTTATTAAAATAATGACAATAGCTCCAATAATATTCCATCTAAGATCACAGTTTACATTGAGTGGTCATGTCTCTTTAGACTCTTTTATTTTATTTTATTTTTGGTACTGTAATGAACTTTATTTTTTTATTTTTTAACTTTTTAGTCTTTTTTTTAAAAATTTTTTATTTTTACTTTATTTTACTTTACAATACTGTATTAGTTTTGCCATACATTGACATGACTCCACCACGGGTGTACCTGCGTTCCCAAACATGAACCCCCCCTCCCACCTCCCGCCCTATAACATCTCTCTGGGTCATCCCCGTGCACCAGCCCCAAGCATCCTGTATCCTGCATCGGACGTAGACGGGCAATTCGTTTCTTACATGACAGTATACATGTTTCAATGCCATTCTCCCAAATCATCCCATCCTCTCCCTCTCCCTCAGAGTCCAAAAGTCTGCTCTACACATCCGTGTCTCTTTCGCTGTCTCGCATACAGGGTCATCATTACCATCTTTCTAAATTCCATATATATGTGTTAGTATACTATATTGGTGTTTTTCTTTCTGGCTTATTTCAGTCTGTATAATCGGCTCCAGTTTCATCCATCTCTGGAAATAGAAACAAAAATAAACAAATGGGATCTAATTAAAATTAAAAGCTTCTGCACAACAAAGGAAAATATAAGCAAGGTGAAAAGGCAGTCTTTAGAATGGGAGAAAATAATAGCAAATGAAGCAACTGACAAACAACTAATCTCAAAAATATACAAGCAACTTATGTAGCTCAATTCCAGAAAAATAAACGACCCAATCAAAAAATGGGCCAAAGAACTAAATAGACATTTCTCCAAAGACATAAAGATGGCTAACAAACACATGAAAAGATGCTCAACATCACTCATTATTAGAGAAATGCAAATCAAAATCACAATGAGGTACCACTTCACACCGGTCAGAATGGCTGCGATCCAAAAGTCTGCAAGCAATAAATGCTGGAGAGGGTGTGGAGAAAAGGGAACCCTCTTACACTGTTGGTGGGAATGCAAACTAGTACAGCCACTATGGAGAACAGTGTGGAGATTCCTTAAAAAAATTGCAAATAGAACTGCCTTATGACCCAGCAATCCCACTGCTGGGCATACACACCGAGGAAACCAGAATTGAAAGAGACACATGTACCCCAATGTTCATCGAAGCACTGTTTATAATAGCCAGGACATGGAAACAAACTAGATGTCCATCAGCAGATGAATGGATAAGAAAGCTGTGGTACATATACACAATGGAGTATTACTCAGCCATTAAAAAGAATACATTTGAATCAGTTCTAATGAGATGGATGAAAGTGGAGGCTTTCTAAGAATTTTTTTGGTGAAAAAAAGAAGAGACTGCTAGAATAGATTCATTTTCTTCTTTTCTGCCATGAACTTGCAACCATAAAGCTTCATGCATAAGAATGAAAGCCAGTATGCAAGACAAGAGAGGCTGCATGAAATAGAAGACCTGATATTAGTAAGAGTAGCTGGATTTGTAGGCCATCCACTGGCTGTGTGGCTCCAGCATTTTCTTATATTTTTCAACATCCTAGGGGGACAGACAATTCCCTACCTAGGAATCAAAATTCCTCTAACTTGTAGTCACAGAAGTATTCCGAACATAGAGTAAGACAGGGAACATAAGAAATCAAGGATTCTCATATTTCCCAATAGCCCAGACAGTAGCAATGATGGAAATACAAATTGTGCAGCATTTCCTCCAGAGGGGAAAAAGTCAACAGTAAGAAGAAATTATATTGAACAAAACTCGTGCTTTCAATCTAATTGGAAGACAGAAAATTTTAAAACTACAAACTGACTCTAAATAGAAAAATATATATCTGAGCACAGTTAGCTATCTCCTTCCTTACACTTCTCCGCTCCTACTGCCAGCCTTCATAGAGAACAAGTACAGTTGGCTATCATCAAAGAACCCACAAACAGCAAGTGCTGGAGAGGGTATGGGGGAAAGGGAACCCTCTTGCACTGCTGATGGGAATGTAAGTTGATACAGTCACTGTGGAAGACAGTATGGGGATTCCTTAAAAAACTAGGAATAAAACCACTATACTACCCAGGAATACTACTTCTAGGCATATACTGTGAGGAAACCAAAACTGAAAAAAACATGTGAACCCCTATGTTCATTGAAGCACTGTTTACGATAACTAGGACATGGAAGCAACCTAGATGCCCATCAACAGATGAATGGGTAAAGAAACCATAGCTCATATATACAATGGAATACTACTCAGCCCTTTAAAGGAACACATTTCAGTGAGTTCTAGTGAAGTGGGTGAACCTAGAGCCTATTAAACAGAGTGAAGTAAGTCAGAAAGAGAAAAGCAAATATCATATATTAAAGCATACATATGGAATCTAGAAAGATAGCACTGATGAATCTATTCACAGGGCAGCAGTGGAGATGCAGACATAGAGAACAGACTTATGGACAAGGGTGGGGGAGAGGATGAAATGAATGGAGAGAGTAGCATGGAAGCAGATACTCTAACATATTTAAAAGAGGGAGCCTGTGGAAATTTGCTGTGTGCCTCAGGGAATACAAACCTGGGCCCTGTAACAACCTAGAGGGGTGCGTAAGGGCGGGACGTAGGCATATGTACATCTCTGGCTAACTCATGTTGATGAATGGCAGAAATCAAACCAATATTTTAAAGCAATCATCAATAACTTAAAAATAAATATAATTTTTAAAAGCTATATGGAAGAGATAAGATGGAAGCTTGCCCCAGGCTAAGACTGTTCTAAATCCTTCACCACTAAGAGAAAGTTATCACCTAGGTTAAAAAATCATGCCATAGATCAAAGCACTGCTCACCGGGCAGGTACCCAACAGCGTCCCAGAAGGTGACCAAGCCTTCTTAGAAAAGGAATACTCCAAGGGAGAGAAGATGATATCATTGAGGGAGAAATACCTTTAGGAAAGAAGGTAGCTAAGGTAAAATGCAAGGGAGGTAGGTGGATTTAGATGCTGCAAAGTAAAAAGGAAAACAAAAAGGGCAAAAACTTGATTGCTACATTTCACTTCTCCACTCGGTGCTCTCTCCAACCAAGGGCTTAACTCACCCGTTCAAAGAAAAAGACCTTAAATTTGTGCTTCATGGATTAAAGTCCAGCTATATGGTCTATACAAGAAACTCATTATCCCTAAAGGCAAAAATAAATAAATAAGAAAAAGATAAATGAGTACCAGCAAATGGGAAGAATGCAGAGATGTTGGTGTCAGAGAAGTAGAATCAAAATATACAGCAACTAGAGTGATAAAGGATATATTTTAATGGTAAAAGTACAATTTGCAATAAAAATGCTAAACATAGTTATAAACATCAATGCACCTAAGAACAAAGAAATCACATTGATAAAGCAAACAGTAGATGTGCAAAGTCGCATAGAAAGAAACACTAGTAACAGGAGAATGTACACACAACTAAGTAGAAGGCAGATCACATAAATGAAAAATAAATAAGAATTTAGAAAATCTAAATAAGGCAATCAATGAGGCAAACTTTTGGGACATATATTGAACTTTACATACAGGTGACAAAGAATGAACTTTCTGCTTGAGCACACATGAATTTACAAACATTAATCATACAGTAATTAGAAAAGAAAAAACTCCAGAAAGTTCCATAAAGCAGAGATATTACAAAAATCATTCAATCACAAATGCATAACCTACACACACCAATGCATTTTAAGAAATGTTTTCTTTTATTCAAATATTTTAAAACTTTTGATAGAGTCAAAGTAGAAAGAAATACAAAAATTAAAGAATTTCTAAAAAGCGGCAATGATGAAAGCACTACATATTAGAATCTATATATTAGTAATCACTGAAACTTTTCTAGCCTTAAATACCTTTTCAGTGTACATTAAAGAATTGAGATAAATGAATTAATATCTGGGAACAAAAATCTAGAAAGAAATAATTAAACCAGATACAAGTAAAGGGAAAAATAATAAAAGTAAAAGTAGAAAATAATGAGATAGAGAGTAGTAATATAATAAGTCTGAAGAATAAATAATCTCTTGGCTTATTTTTAGTTAAAATATAGATAAACCCTTGGCTAACTTAGTCAAGTAAAAGTGAGGATGCACAGATATACAAAGTAAGAAATAATTAGGGAGAAATAACTATTTATATAGAGGAAAGTTAAAAAAATCACGGGAATGTTTTGCTGGCCTTCTCACAAATAAGCTTAAAATTAAATGAAGTGGATAATTTTAAAGGAGAAAAGCTTCTAAAATTAACCATATTAAAGATAGAACCCGGGCATATAACTGCACAGACCCAGAGCACATACCCAGACAAAACTGTGGTTCAAATGCTGGGAAAGATTTAAGGAAGGAGGAAAAGGGGATGTCAGAGGATGAGATGGTTGGATGGCATCACCAACTCAATGGACATGAGTTTAGGTAAACTCCGGGAGCTGATGATGGACAGGGAGGCCTGGCGTGCTGCCTTCCATGGGGTCGCAAAGAGTCAGACACAACTGAGTGACTGAACTGAACTGATGGTTCAAAAAGATACAAACACCTCTATGTTCATAGTAGCAATATTCACAATAGCCAAGACATGTGTTATGTGTGTAAATCACTTCAGTCTTGTCCAACTCTGTACAACGCTATGGACTGTAGCCCACCAGGCTCCTTTGTCCATGAGATTCTCCAGGCAAGAATACCAGAGTGGGTTGCCATGCCCACCTCCAGGGGATCTTCCCAACCCAGGGATCAAGCCAGCATCTTTTACGTCTCCTGCATTGGCAAGCAGACTCTTTACCAGTAATGCCAGGTGGAAAGCCAGGACATAGGACAACCTAAATGTCTGTCAACAGATGGATGGATAGAGAAGATGTGGTACAGGTATACAATGAAATATGACTCAGCCTAAAAAAGAATGGAATAATGCCATTTGCAGCAACATGGATACAACTAGAGATTATCATACTAAGTAAGTTGAGCCTCCCTGCTAGCTCAGTTGGTAAAGAATCCACCTGCAATGCAGGAGACCCCAGTTTGATTCCTGGGTCAGGAAATTCCCCTGCAGAAGGGATAGGCTACCCACTCCAGTATTCCTGGGCTTTCCTGGTGGCTCAGACAATAAAGAATCCACCTGCAGTGCAGGAGACCTGGGTTTGATCCCTGGGTTGGGCAGATCCCCTGGTGGAGGGCATGGCAAACCACTCCAGTATTTTTACCTGGAGATTCCCCATGGACAGAAGAGCTTGGTGGGTTACAGTCCATGGTGTCACAAAGAGTCAGACGCAACTAAGGATGCACAAGTCAAAGAGAAAGATACCATATGATATCATTTATATGTGAAATCTAAAATATGGCACAAATGAACCTATCTACAAAACAGAAACAGACTCACAGATGTAGAGAACAGACTTGCGGTTGCCAAGGGGGAGCAGAGAAGATGAGGGATGGATTGGAGTTTGGAGTTAGTAGATGCAAACTACTACATTTAGAATGGAAACAGCAAGATCCTACTGTAGAGCACAGGGAATTGTATCCAATCTCCTGGGATAAACCATGGAAAAGGAAGAAAAAAAGAGATCAATTTTCCTAGAGAAAATTATCAAGAAATGAGCATGCAAAAAGCTACCAAGCCTGGATGGTTTTACTGTCATCCAGAAACTACAAATATTTTTCCAGAGAATTAAAGATGAAAGAAATTGTTCCAGTACTTATGAAGAAGGGATAATATTGATGTAAAATGTGATGCTGTTTAAAAAGAAATTAGAAAATGCTATTATTTATAAGTATGGAGGCAAAAGTTCCAAACAAAATATTAGTGAATGGATTTAACAACATGTTAAGAAAATAGTAAGCCATGATCAAGTGGAATTTCTATCATAATTGCAACCTTGATTCAGTATTAGAAGAGCCATTAATATAATAAATCATATTGCTAGATATAAGGAAAAACCATACAATTTTCTCCATGCTGCTGCTACTGCTGCTGCTAAGTCGCTTCAGTCGTGTCCGACTCTGTGCGACCCCATAGACGGCAGCCCACCAGGCTCCTGCGTCCCTGGGATTCCCCAGGCAAGAACATTGGAGTGGGTTGCCATTTCCTTCTCCAATGCATGAAAGTGAAAAGTGAAAGTGAAGTCACTCAGTCATGTCTGACTCTTCGCGATCCCATGGACTGCAGCCCACCAGGCTCCTCCATCCATGGGATTTTCCAGGCAGGAGTACTGGAGTGAGGTGCCATTGCCTTCTCCGAATTATCTCCATAGAGGCTGAGAAAAAGTCTTAGGTAGAGTTCAATGCTTGTCTTTTTGGTAGGGGCATGGGTTAGCAGTAAAGAAACTAAACACATATTCTAGGATTAGGCAAATAAAATACGCAGTGGATGATGGGAGTCAAGTTTTTTATTGACAGAGAAGGAAGTTACAGTATAGAAAGGATAGAATGAACTTTGTGAGGCTGGGTAGTAGTTGTAGGTATCACTGTGAATTCATTGTCTTTAATAGATTCATTAGTGATTCTTAATTGAAGACAGTTTGCCCTCCAAAGGAAATCTGTCCATGTCTGCAAACATTTGGTTTTTGAATCTGGGAGGTGGGGCATGGCATCCAGTGAGAGGCTAGGGGCACTGCTAAACACAGCAGGTGCAAAGCACAGGACAGCACCTCCACCTCTCCCAGCAAAGAACCACCTGATCCACAGTGTTAATATTGAGAATGCAGAGGATGAAAACCCTGAGATAGACAGACAGACAGACAGATAGATAGATAGAAGTAGATAAGGGAATATATCCTGATGTGCAAGTGTGGCTGCATGTGTAAATCTATTTCTTAGCTCTCTGTGCTGAGAGTGCCTCAAAACAATGACCCACGGAGAGCCCAAATGTTACTTTCTAAAAACTAACAGGAACCACAGCTCCTCAGTGAAGTGGCTGCTTCCTGGATAGGGCATAATAGGTTAGTCGTGTGTGTGTGTGTGTGTGTGTGTGTGTGTGTGTATGTATCAGAGAATAAGATTCTCAGAGAATGAAGGTATGTCAAAAACACAGAAGGGCCAGCATGAAATGGTTCGCTGAGGCCAAATCTGGGATTATTTGGCCATCAAAATAAATAGTGAGAGTAAAGAATTACAACTCATTGAACAAACTGAGAGCTCTTGACTTCCGTATAGAAATATATACACACATTCATACATAACACTAAATGGAAAAGAAAGAAAAGCTCTTGCTTATACTAGAAAGTCAACCAATAAACATGATGGAATTAGCAAAATCATCATTTGGAAATGTTCATAATAGTGCTTTATTCAGGCAGAAATCATCAGCTAGTGCTAATGCTAGGATATTTACATAGCCTCAAACTATGTTCCCATAAGATAGTTATTAGTTATATGGGAAAAAAGTATTAACTTTACAACAAGGACCTGAAAGTCGCCACCTTAAACAAGTGAGCAAAAAAAAAAAAAAAGAAAGAAAAAAGAAAGAAAAAACCCACCAGCAGTGGGATAAATTGACATCATGTAGCTCTTGATACATTGCACTGAGAAGAAGAAAACAATTTCTATGGTATTCCTGGCTCAACATGCATATATTGAGTTGAATCATGAGAAAACATCAGACAAACCCAAAATGAAGGCCATTCTACAACACAGTAAGGTTGTACTCTCTAAAAAATCTGTGAATGAAAATGAAACCTTTCTGAGAAAATTTTTTAGATTAAAAGAGACTAAAGAGATATTACATCTGAATGTAAGAACTGAGATTTTCTTTTGCTCTAAATTGCATTGTTGGTATAATTGGTAAACTGAATGAAGTTTATAGGTTATCTAATAGTATCAACATTAATTTCCAAATATTAATGATTGTACTGGGACTCTGTAAGACAACTGTTTTAAGGTATGTACATTGAAATATTTAGGCATGAACACACCACCAATTTAGCCTTAAGCAGTTTTAATGTATATATTAAGAGTTACAGTGATAGAGCAAATATGGTAAAATATCAACATTTAGAAAATCTGGAGAAGGGTACGTGAAAATTGTAATTCTAGAAAATATTCTTGCAATCTTTCTGTAAGCCTGAATTTATATAAAAAATGAACAAAGATAGAAGTCTTGCTTTTCTGTCTAAAAGAATCTAAAAAATCCCTCTCTTTTTCTATGTGTGAAATGAAATACTCTTGCTTTCTAATGCATACTTATAAAATGATAAAATTAATATATTGTCAATATCCAATTAATGCAAAGAAGCAATTTTAGAAATAATCTCCTTATGAAAGAATATTCATATTATATCTTTGCCACTTTTAATGGCATCATTAAGGCCAGACTTTATTTATTGCTTAATATATTTTCTATCCTCTTGACTCAACACATTTATTGTTTCATTTTATTCCACACTTTTCAGTGATAAGTATTGACATTGAGTCAAAATCTATGGGTTTTTCTTTGAAAACTCTGGACTGTATTTTGAAAAATATATCAATTTTAGGACCAAGGAGGCAAATGGATTGCTTAGTTGTTAAATAATCTTAATGAGATGTCAACAGCAGAAAAATATTCTCAATCCTCTGCAAGGTCTTCAGGTAATGAAACATTGATTTTTTTTTTAAACCTCTAAAGTCATTTTGCTTACTGTATAGGAATTAAATGAAAAATAGTTATTTGTTTCCAAGGGCAAAATCTATTTTCAGATAATTTAATAATTAAAATTATTTATAATTTTTCTGCCTTTATTAGCTACTTGTTTAGTTTGCACTATTGCTTTTGTTTCTGCACTGTTAATTTTTTGAGTAAACATCTCAGGTTCATTTTTGAAGCAAGTCTCAGACCAAAACTGACCTGAATTGTTAGAGGGATTATACTTTGGGGAAGCATCTGTATTTTAGCTAAAAATTGCTTCATGAACCAATAGACATGATCTGAGAATTTATCGTCCTAACTTATTTATTTTTATTCTTTCATTTATTTAAATATTAGTGCAATTAAAATTACTTAGCCATTTGGGTCAAAGGTTTACAGTATTCATAAGAATTATTCGGAATCCAAAGTCTCTGTTCATCCCATTTGAATTCTTTAGTTCTACATTCAGTTCAGTTCAGTCGCTCAGTCGTGTCCGACTCTTTGCAACCCCATGAATCGCAGCACGCCAGGCCTCCCTGTCCATCACCATCTCCCGGAGTTCACTCAGACTCACGTCCATCGAGTCGGTGATGCCATGCAGCCATCTCATCCTCTGTCGTCCCCTTATCCTCCTGCCCCCAATCCCTCCCAGCATCAGAGTCTTTTCCAATGAGTCAACTCTTCGCATGAGGTGGCCAAAGTACTGGAGCTTCAGCTTTAGCATCATTCCTTCCAAAGAAATCCCAGGGTTGATCTCCTTCAGAATGGACTGGTTGGACCTCCTTGCAGTCCAAGGGACTCTCAAGAGTCTTCTCCAACACCACAGTTCAAAATCATCAATTCTTCGGCACTCAGCCTTCTTCACAGTCCAACTCTCACATCCATACATGACCACAGGGAAAACCATAGCCTTGACTAGACGGACCTTAGTCGGCAAAGTAATGTCTCTGCTTTTGAATATACTATCTAGGTTGGTCATAACTTTTCTCCCAAGGAGTAAGTGTCTTTTAATTTCATGGCTGCAATCACCATCTGCAGTGATTTTGGAGCCCCAAAAAATAAAGTCTGACACTGTTTCTACTGTTTCTCCATGTATTTCCCATGAAGTGATGGGACCGGATGCCATGATCTTCGTTTTCTGAATGTTGAGCTTTAAGCCAACTTTTTCACTCTCCTCTTTCACTTTTATCAAGAGGCTTTTTAGCTCCTCTTCACTTTCTGCCATAAGGGTGGTGTCATCTGCATGTCTGAGGTTAATGATATTTCTCCTGGCAATCTTGATTCCAGCTTGTTTCTTCCAACCCGGCGTTTCTCATGATGTACTCTGCATATAAGGTAAATAAGCAGGGTGACAATATACAGCCTTGATGTACTCCTTTTCCTATTTGGAACCAGTCTGTTGTTCCATGTCCAGTTCTAACTGTTGCTTCTTGACCTGCATACAGATTTCTCAAGAGGCAGGACAAGTGGTCTGGTATTCCCATCTCTTTCAGAATTTTCCACAGTTTCTTGTGATCCACACTGTCAAAAGGCTTTGGCATAGTCAATAAAGCAGAAATAGATGTTTTTCTGGAACTCTCTTGCTTTTTCTATGATCCAGAGCATGTTGGCTATTTGATCTCTGTTCCCTCTTCCTTTTCTAAAATAGTTCAACATTAAAACAGCAAAATTTTTAAAAATCTCTTATTAAGTTGAAAGAATAGTAGTTGTCCATTGGCTTTAAAATCATGTTTAAAAAGAATTAACACTCTATTTTGGGGAAATAGCAATGTGATTCTGAGAGGTGCAGATGAGCCAAACTGAGGTGTTTTCAGAATCATGGAAGCTCTACTCTCCAGATATAGAAACAATTTCTAGAGTATTCAAACTTTGGAAACTACTACTTCAGAAAAGATGAGAAGCCATGTTTTTCTCAGCAAATACCATAAATGTAGACCATTTTCACCTATTATGGTTTCCAAATGGAAGCATTTTTCTCTGCATTTGAGGATGATTAAGCATGTTTACTTAAGATAGAGTGTATTTTTTCCTTATTTTGGACTCCAGGAGAAGTCACAAATGTGGTATTTTCAGCTAGTTTTGATCCTGATTTTGACAGTGAAAGCCCAATGGATCAGTTAACTATTGAATAAGAAGCTACTTCAAAATTGAGTGGCTTTCCACAAGAATCATCTATTAGTAAACTCTTCTCATGGCTATGGAAAAGATAAAAAAAAGCAACCAGAAGATGGTTTTTCTACTCAGATCTTGTTGAGCAATATAAGTCCCATGGTCCAGTCCAAGGTCAAGGAACAGACCCGCAGAATCACAAGACTGAAAGTATGGATACTGGGAGGGATGAAGAATTGGGTCCAATAATGCAACCTATACAAACAGGAGGAAATATCTGATAGATTGTTTTAGAAACAGATCCTATTCTGCATATTACTTCCTGTCAATGTTTTTTTTTTTTTTTTTGATGATGAAAATAGTGTTGCCTCACCGAGCTACAAATATATCACCTTAGGAGGAGAACTAGCCTTTACAGAAATCATGAATGTCTTTTTCAGAATAATGGGGTATCAGACCATTAATAACTGATACTGATTTGATGGCTAAATTTTAGGAGAGACTCAGTTTTTAATATTCTTCAGAAGAAAGAATCTTATAACCCCTTTGCAGCAAAGAATATCAAGAAGTAACGAATTGGCAGGAAAACAGTCACTTCTAAACTATAGAAGTGATAGGAAGCATGAGCTTCTAAGGAAGAACTCGCACAGCTGGATTCTGGTGATAAGACTGGTCCTCCCTCTGTTACGGTGACATAGGAACAGTCACTCCAAGGAAAACAGAAAGACAACAACAAAGTGTCATCACCCAGAGGGCAGTCATTCTGATGGCTTGGGTGTGGAGAAAGACCATTTTCAGGTTTAAGCATATTGCAAAAGGTTTTAGAGTTGTACACGTTTTGTTTTCCATTTGATCAAACGTTGTAAGTGCAGGAGATGGTTTTTTGCATTTCTAGCAAATACTTCTAAATTCTTTTTATTGTGGAGATAGAAATCTTGTTTTTATGCTTCAGTTGTCTGAATATGAACTGAATGCTTATAAGCTTATTATGGACACCCGAAGAGAGAGGGTTTACAGTGCCAACACGTAAAGAATCTTAACAAAGGTGCTAATACAATGCAATGGCAAACAGCATCCATTTCCAGCAGTGGTGCCGGAGTGATGGTGTGAGTTCACAGCATCTGACTGGTAACTGCCAACGTGTTATCTGTCACATCTTAGTCACAGTTACAATTATCCAGAAGACATTGATTTCTCTCATGCTGACAGAAGCATTTATCACTTTTCACTCAAGATATATCTTATCTAAGCACATATTATACTCTGATTGTATTGGAAATCAAGATCCCTAGAACCTGAGATCTAGTCTACCCGTCCAGTGTTTACCTATATGACCTGTGACAAGTCCAGCTTTCAGCTCCTCATCTATTTAAGGAGAGGGTAGGAAAAGAGAAATCCTTAGATTACTTCCAGCTTCAATATTCACTAACACTACTGTGCTGGTTCAGTGTTCATGGGGCATTCCCACTTGACCCACCCAGGATGTATTTCATAGATTCTAGTGCTGCTTCAAGTAATAGGTAAACCATGATAAAACCATGAGCCACAGATGGGTTATACTGTCATGAAAAAGCCCATGAAACCAATACTTCAAATATTTGAAAAATATGTATTTCTGTTTATGAGAAAAATACAAGGGAATTTTCTTATGGTCTTTGAACTAGTATTTAATAAATGCAAGATTTAATAAATCTTCAGTGACTGATCAGCAAGGGAAAGGAAGAAGATTTTGAAGATCAACTGAAGCATTTTTCTTCTTATTTTAGTGGATGAGAAAGGTAGCAGCTCTGTATTGGGACTTTGCTAAATTAGAGAAGAGTGTTGTTTTAACTGGTGTTTAGGGCTGGCACATATGAGTACGCACATTGTGTGCCAGACAGTCCAGAGGATGCAGTTCCCTCAGTCTCTGACATGAATATCTTCATATAGTTGTATAGCCCAGAACCTGTTTGACTGTGGAGTCCCTGCAGCACAATAGCTTAAAATGGCATTTCTGTGTACGTGACCTCACAAGAATCTGCTGGGATAGGATGAAAGCAGAGCCAGCTTCATGGGCATGTAACTGCAGAGGGTCTTGGGCTTACAAGGGCCTATATTGGTTTAATGCTCTGCTGTCACCATCTTTTTAAAAAAATTAATTTATTGATTTTAATTGGAGGCTAATTACTTTACAATAATGTAGTAGTTTTTGCCATACATGGACATGAATCAGCCATGGGCACACATGTGTTCCTCATTCAGAATCCTCCTCCCACCTCCCTCCCCATCCCATCCCCCAGAGTCATCCCAGTGTACCAGCCCTGGGCACTCTGTCTCATGCATCGAACCTGGACTGGTGATCCACTTCATGTATGATAATATACATGTTTCAATGCTATCTTCTCAAATTATCCCACCCTCACCTTCTCCCAGAATCCAAAAGACTGTTCTTTACATCTGTGTCTCTTTTGCTGTCTTGCATATAGGGTCATCATCACCATCTTTCTAAATTCCATATATATGTGTTAGTATACTATATTGGTGTTTTTCTTTCTGACTTACTTCACTCTGTATAATAGGCTCCAGTTTCATCCACCTCATTAGAACTGATTCAAATGCATTCTTTTTAATGGGTGAGTAATATTCCATTCTGTTTATGTACCACAGCTTTCTTATCCATTTGTCTGCTGATGGACATCTAGGTTGCTTCCATGTCCTGGCTATTGTAAACAGTGCTGTGATGAACATTGGGGTACATGTGTCTCTTTCAATTCTGGTTTCCTCTGTGTATATGCCTAGGATTGCTGTGTCATATGGCAGTCCTATTTCCAGTTTTTAAAGGAATCTCCACACTGTTCTCCATAGTGGCTGTACTAATTTGCATTCCCACCAACAGTGTAAGAGAGTTCCTTTTTCTCCATACCCTCGCCAGCATTTATTATTACCATCTTGAAATTCTTAATTTTTAAGCAGGGAGCCCATCTTATTATTTTTAACTTGGTACCAAACATTATGCAGCTAGTTCTGGATGGATGTGGGAGCAATTTTTTTTTTTAAAAGACTCATAGCAGGAATGTAAAGAGGAAGGAAAGTTGCTTTTCAACTTCTGATATCCAAAAGAGATTTTTAAAGCATTATGTATTTATTCACTTTTGGCTGTGCTGGGTCTCCATTGTTGTACGGGCTTTTCTCTAGCTGTGGGCGCAGGTTTTTCATTGCAATGACTTCTCTTGTTGCAGTGGCTTGTGGACTCAGGGCATGCGGGCTTCAGTAGTTGCAGCCCATGGGCTCTGGAGCACCAGCTCAATAGTTGTGGCATACAAGCTTAGTGATCCACAGCATGTGGGATCTTCCTGAACCAGGGATCGAAACCATGTCTCCTGCATTGGCAGGTAGACTCTCCACCACTGAGCCGCCAGGGAAGCCCCCAAAGAGCATTTTTACAGCAAGACTTGAAAGCCAGGATTTAAGACAGCAGACTAATTTTCTACTTTCTTTAGTATATCAAAGGCCAAATTTGCAGGATTCAGATTATACAATTTCACAATAAACATAGAAGAAATTATCTTTTCACATATCAGCAAATGTCTGTTGCCAACATTTACAATTATTTTATTTTATTTTGCAGTGTAATCAGTAACTTACCTGGGCTAGATAATACCTTGTGTTTACCTTTGGCATAAATTTGCATAGACTGATATCTGCCATCTGGCTTAGTTAAATTGATCCACAGATGTCAAACCAAATAGAAAAATTTCTTACGTGATTGTTATTCATATTAAAAAAATTTGAGTAACTATGTGTGTTTTACATGAGTGTAAAATTCATTTCCCTGGTGGACTTGGATATTTTCCTTATTATTATTTTTTTGATCCAAAATAACCTAAAAGTAAGGACACTTAATTTGATCATATTGAGTTGTATATTGTATACTAACATAGCCAGCTCAAATAGTCATAATCCAAAATGGATTTTAAAGATGAAATTATTCACTTTACTTACATTAATCATTAAAACTCACAAGAAATGTGAATACTAAGAAATCTAAGATTAGTTAATAGTTGTCATATTCCTAAAAAGGAGTTAGCTGTGATTATAATATTTGAATCTTTCCAGTTAGAAACTGAGTAGTATGTCGCTCTTATTTGGAGCGAGAGAAGGGAGAGAGGGATGGAGGGAGGGAGAAAGAGCTGTGATAATTAGGTTGAGCAAGTTATTGACCCTAAACCTGCCAGCCCTTGTGAGCGAGATGATTTCTCAGTCTCTGCAGTGTTGACATACTGGCATGAGGGTTGGACAATTCTTTGTTGGGGGGAGTGTCCTCTGCATTGCAGGATGTTTGGCAACATCCCTATCTCTACCCACTGGATGTTAGTAGCATAACTCCTCTTCAAGTGTGATAACAAAAAATGTCTCCAGATAGTGCCAAATCACTGTCAGCTGAGAACCACTGGGCTAGACTGAACTGAGGAGGTCCTGAGGGGGCCGGTCTGCTTAACACACACAAAAAAGGAGGACAAGTGGTCCTCCTGGTTCCTCTTTCATAGACTGATACCTTGATATTGTACTTGAATGTTGAAGAGGTAACCCAAAGAAAAATGAATGTCTTCCCATATGTTAGAACAGTTAAACTAGACTGCTTTTCCCAGGGCCTTCCCCAGATATGCACTTTTGTCTGTGGTTTTTGTTGGGGGGTGGGGCATAAGAAAATATTCCAAGCTGGAGGTAGCCCCAGTCTACCCATTCCTTCTTTATTTACGTGAGAACAAGTAATACAATAAATGGCCATGATCTCAAAGAGCACTGAGCCACAAACGCACTGAGTTAATGCCACAGCAGCTTGTTTTCAGCTGCGTTAGTGATTTTTTTAAAGATCCATCCCCTAGTATGATGGCCCTACCTACATCGCTATCCTTTCTTTGCAGAATGCTTGGTTCAGAATGTTTGGAAGAATTTGAGAACTCCCTAGACCTCTTTGGCCACCTCATGCGAAGAGCTGACTCATTGGAAAAGACTCTGATGCTGGGAGGGATTGGGGGCAGGAGGAGAAGGGGACGACAGAGGATGAGATGGCTGGATGGCATCACTGACTCGATGGACCTGAGTCTGAGTGAACTCCGGGAGTTGGTGATGAACAGGGAGGCCTGGCATGCTGTGATTCATGGGCTCACAAAGAGTCAGACACGACTGAGCGACTGAACTGAACTGAACTGAACTAGACCTCAGGGTACCTGAGAACTTGGAGATATAGTCCCCCCAGAGTGATTATTTTTTCCTAAGATTTAAAACAGCCACAGTCAACACTTAATTGTGCCTAGTCACTTGGAAAATTTGAATTACTTGCCCCACTTTCATTCATTCCAGGTCTTCAATAATTAGTTTGCCTAAAGATGAGTAGCAGATCATCCATTTTTAGGGCCTGTCGAAACGTAAGAGACCTGGATTTGATCCCTGGGTCAGGAAGATTCCCTGGAGAAGGGCATGGCAACACACTCCAGTTGCCTGGAGAATCCCATGGACAGACGGAGCTCTGGCAGGCTACCGTCCATCAGGTTGCAAAACGTCAGATGTGACTAAAGTGACTTAGCCTGCATTATTTACTGTTGGTTCTATGCTTCTCTGACATTTGGAAAATATACTGACCAGCTCATTTAAAAAATCTTCCTGACCCATGGAAAGAAGAAAGCAGGTATAGTATAGATCCTTTTAAGCTTTAGCATAAGGAGATGTTCCATAAAGATAACATTGTTCTGTGATTTAATCTGTGAGTGGGAAACGGTTGTATACCACTTCTGTTACGGGGGAAGAATATGTATCTAAAATTACCTATTTTGCTGTGAGGTATTTGTATAATTGCTTCCATCCTACAAAGGAAAATACTTTCCAAATAGATAATGCAGAGGAATGCACTGTACTTACTCAAATATTCCACGATCAGACTAAGGCATGCTATGTAATATTTGTTCCTAAGTTTTTGTTGCTTCTAATTTTATTTATTTTCTTTGTAAAATAGATTATTTTAAAATAAAGTTTTACTGAATATCTAGAGGCTTGGTTAACATATTCATTTCAAAACACAGAATAAGCTTCCTTGTGTTAAAAAGTACCTCTTCATTTTAATGTAAGGAAATGCAAACAGGGAAGTGGAGAGATTTGCCTAAACTTGCAAGGTGAGCTTGGGCGCTTTCTGCGCCCTGTGGCCGGCTGACAGTGCATATGAATGTCTGTTCTCTGTGTTCAGTGACATCACTTTGGCTGCTTTCTGGGAGCAGCATACGGGGAGGCTGTGTCCCTTTGCTCTCCCTCTCTGACTGATAACACATTGAGGTATCCCTTAAATTTTATATTCTGTGTTTGATCCCTGCCTACAGTTAGGCTCACAGAACTGGAATATCAGGAAGCTGAGAGACTGAAAGTAATTCAATGTGATGAAAGGATAACAACAATTTCATTTTGATAAGAAATGAAAACTATTACCCATCAATGCTTTGACTTAGTATCTTTAGGGTACGTTCAAAAAAAAGAAAGAAAACATTGCAAATTAGGAGTCTACAGGTCCTTTCCCTATTCTGGCATTTGTTACCTATGTGGCCTTAGTAAATCATTTATTCTGGGCTTATCTCCATTCTTCAGTCTTGTTTCCTGTGGAAAGAATCCTAAAACATCATGATCACCGTCAGCACGCCCATGACTAATAATCACTAGTGTTGGTGGGACTATGGGAAAAAAGAGAGTCTCACTCACTCTTGGTTACACTATAAAAAACCTTCTTAGAAAATCATCTGGAAGGGCTAATTAAAATGTAAAACATATACATCTCCCTGACCAGCAGCTCCATTTTCAACTACTCATTTACTGGATATAGAAAATATTTAAGTGTTTAAAGACATATCTGTAAGAAATTTATCACATGATTTTTGGAAACCAAGAACTGCAGGCAATCTGAAGAATCATCAATAACAGGATAATGGAATGAATTGAGTAACTCATATTCTGATGTGCTACACACATTTTAAAAAGGACAGAGATCTATATGAATTGACTTGGAAAGATCTCCATGATGCATTTTTAAAGTAAAAAAGAAAATTACAAAATGCAGTATACTGTTACCTCATTTGATAATAAATCCTCATATTTATGTGTATATATATTATGCTTGTGATAAGCAAAGAAAAATATAGATTAATACATCCAAATTGGCAGTAGATAAATCAAAGAAAGAGAATACTGCTTTTCTCAAGATGTGTCTCTGCTGGGCATACACACCGAGGAAACCAGAATTGAAAGAGACACATGTACCCCAATGTTCATCGCAGCACTGTTTATAATAGCCAGGACATGGAAACAACCTAGATGTCCATCAGCAGATGAATGGATAAGCAAGCTGTGGTACATATACACAATGGAGTATTACTCAGTAGTTAAAAAGAATTCATTTGAATCAGTTCTGATGAGATGGATGAAACTGGAGCCGATTATACAGAGTGAAGTAAGCCAGAAAGAAAAACACCAATACAGTATACTAACACATATATATGGAATTTAGGAAGATGGCAATGACAACCCTGTATGCAAGACAGGGAAAGAGACACAGATGTGTATAACGGACTTTTGGACTCAGAGGGAGAGGGAGAGGGTGGGATGATTTGGGAGAATGCCATTCTAACATGTATACTATCATGTGAATTGAATCGCCAGTCTATGTCTGACGCAGGATGCAGCATGCTTGGGGCTGGTGCATGGGGATGACCCAGAAAGATGTTATGGGGAGGGAGGTGGGAGGGGGGTTCATGTTTGGGAATGCATGTAAGAATTAAAGATTTTAAAATTTAAAAAATAAAAAACTAAAATTAAAAAAAAAAAAAGATGTGTCTCTGTCCTGTTTGAATATGTACAAGAAGCATATTACTTTTAGTAAACAATATTTTTCCAACATTTTAGTATGAAAAAATTTAAACACACAGCAAAGCTGAAATAATTTTGCAGTATGCAGCCATACATATATATTACTTGGATTCTATTCCATTAGCATTTTACTATACTTGTTTTATTATGCATCCATCCATTTATCCCTTTTTCTATTCATTCCTCATTCTACTTTATTTTTCTTGATGCGTTTCAAGCTAAATTTCATACCTCAGTCCGCTTTCTCCTACATACTCCACCTTTCAGAATAAATGACACTTTTATTGAAATTTAAATATAGTACATTTTAAAGAAAGAGCTTTGATTGTGGCTTCACTCACTAAGCATCTTGGATTTCTTCTCCCTGCCCTCAACATAACAAATCTTCCAACATCTATAGAATTTAGGGCAGTTGGGTCCTGAGGTTTGAGGGCAGGATCTTAGAAATATTAGTGAAATTAATGTTCTTTCCTACATTCTTTGGGGATCTATAAACCAACATATCTCTTGGTAAATGCTTTTTGGAATTCAATGTAAATTGTCTGTACATCATGAAAATGTGAGCCAGAGATCCCCAAGGAGGTTCAGGCTTTTGGAGACATAGAAGGTACACTGCTCAGAGTTCAGTTGTCAAGGATAGAATCCACTCTACCTAAGCATGAAGGGAGTTATTACATGGTATTATATGATTTAGAGAATCACAGTTGGCGTGGGTACGGGGTGCTGAAGAAAAGCTGTGTGGAGATTTCAGGAAGCATTTAAAATCCACCCAGTGGAACTGGGCCAGGGGAGGTGCTGCCTCTACTGTAATCAGAAACATTATTTCAGAATCAGAATTATGTCATGACTGCCTGTTCCAGAATGATACCTCAGCCTCTTCTAGGAATCTGCCAAAGGAGGAAGCTACCCATAGAATCAGGAAATCATTGCTATAGCTGTCCATTCCAGAACCAGGCTGCCTTTGCCATAATCTGCACAATCAACACAGAAGCTCCTCACTTTGCTTGCCTCCTGAAATGAATCAGCAACCAAACTCTAAGATAGTACCTGGAATCTCACCATAAGGAAATCTAAGAAATGTTTTATGAACACTATTAGTTGACTGAAGTAATCAATTTTCTTCTTCTTGATTGCATGGGTACATTCTGTTTTCCAAACTCCCCTGAAGTTATATGTGGTTAGATGTCAAAGTTCTTTCCTAGAAGATGCAAGTAGAGGTAATACATGCCTTTAGGCAGTGGTCATGCCTCACCCCAAGTTTTTCTCCTTATTGTTGGCTGGAATCTGACCAAGATTCAACCATGTGGGTGATGATAGTGCCAGAGGGTATAAAGCTGTGTCACTGCCTTGAATTTCTGATGACTTTGTGGAGCAAAGTCCACTTAACCATTTTGGATGATTACATGAGTGAAGAGGAAAAAAGAAACTTAAATCTTCTTTTCGTCACTGGATTATTGTTTGGTCTTTTGGTTATAACGGTCTCACCCTACCTCTGTACCTAGAAATGTTGATTGGGTTTTGTAGAGCAAACCAATCCCTAGTGCCCTCCTGAACAGGGTTCCTCTCCCTTCAAAACACACTATCGTTCTCCTCTTCTCTCCCTGTCTGTCTCATCACTCAGAACCAAACACACCACACACACACACATACACAAAAACATTACCTATCTTGTTTGTTGTTAGGACCTCATATGTCATAAATGTTTAATAAATATTTGGTTAATGAATAAATAAATGAAAACATCTTCACTTTTGAAGACTACTGTGGGGACAGCTTATAATTTTGTCTTTGACGTATTTCAGTGAAAGTCGTGCTTTTAAACCTTGGAAAGGATTTCAACATATTGTAATGGGTTGAGGGCATTCTATCAGCAGAGAAGTATGCTTGAAGCATGACAGTGTAACAGGGGTGAACATAGCTTGTGAGCTGGCTGTTGTACACGGTGGGAAGGCTGAAAAGGGGGGTTTGGGTTGAGATTGGATTCAGATTGGGCAAGTTCTTGAAAGTTCTCCTATGGCATTAGCAATTCTATTAGCCAAGAAAACATCAAAGGTTTGTTTTTTCCTGTTTTTGATTTTTACTCTCTCATTGTACTAACATGCTTGGATCTGCATTTTACAGAATGAAGTGCTGGCAGTGTGGAGGAGACCGGAGACAGGAAGCGAGAGCCTGGGAGGGGAAAGGTCAGGTAAGGGACCATTTGAATTTCCCGGGAAAGAAAAATGGATGTCTAACCTTGACAGAAGTCAAAGATACATTTGAGAGATATTTTGGAGGTAACATTAAGAGAACTGAGTGACTTATTGGATGATAAGTAGAGAATCTCTCGTTTCTAGATTCAGTTGATAGTGCTATTGACTTAACACAGGAAATGCAAGTAGAAAAGTACATTGTGTTTGGAGTAGTGAAGTAATAAAATTTGTTTTTCTAACTATTGCATTACATTTTAAGTCATGGAAATATTAAGGAGCTAGATGGTAATACAGATCTGTAATTCAAAGAGACAGATTAGGCACTGGTGACTTGAACTTGGAGTCATGAGCAAACTCTGTGACATACGCTATTAGTATGTCCCAGGAGGTCATCTGTAAACATTTGCATCAGAGATCCTTGCTTCAGGATGCTTGTAAAAATGAAGATTCTTGAGCCTTATTGCAAATATATTCAATCAAATTCCATGGAGGATGTGACCTGGAATCTGGTTTTCTAATTCATGATTATTCTAACACATTTAAAATTTTTGAGAACAAATAAAGGTGATAACTAAAGCATGATAGATAAGATTACCTGGGATAATGTATTGAGTAAAGAAGACAAATAGACAAGGTTATGGGCAAGAATGGTACTGGAGTACAGAAACTGCAGAGTTTAAGAACTGTTTAAAGAGGAGAAAAAATAAGAGATTCTTGAGAGTAGAGAAGTAGCAGTGAGAAGAGAAAAGTTTTGCGGAGGTGAGGTGGTGATGGCTCCTGAGAGCTATATCAGGCTCTGTAAAGAAGCTGCATAGAATGAAACAGAAAAAGAGGATACTAGCTTCATCAATTTGTTGGGCATCAGTGACCTGTGAGGCAGCAGTTTCAATAATCTGATGGGAGGGAATAACGTGACATCACTAAAGCACTGAAGGAACAAAGGATTCAGAGACAGACTATTTTGAGACTATTTTCCTTGCAATGGTGACCCAGTCGAGTACTCTTGCCTGGAAAATCCCATGGGTGGAGGAGCCTGATAGGCTGCAGTCCATGGGGTCGCTAAGAATCGGACACGACTGAGCGACTTCACTTTCACTCTTCACTTTCATGCATTGGAGGAGGACATGGCAACCCACTCCAGTGTTCTTGCCTGGAGAATCCTGGGGACGGGGGAGCCTGGTGGGCTGCCGTCTGTGGGGTCACACAGTGTTGGACACGACTGAAGCGACTTAGCAGCAGCAGTAGCAGCAAGGAAACAGTACATATTGTTTAAAACTCAGTGTAATTTCTATTTCAAATTTTCATTTTTCTAAGGAAGAGAAAATGTGATATTGGTTGGGGATTTTCCCCGTACCTCTTTCTCCTAGAATGTGCAGCTTTCCACTCTGTGCTCAGGTGGGCCCAGGCAGATCATTGCTGAGATGTCTCTTGGCCCATCTTCAAGGCACCTTCCAACCTGACAGCTTTCTCTTTCCTCGTGGGTCATATTCAAGTGGGGGGTGCCTGTGAGGCAGCTGTGGCCTGGTTTGTAGAGTTGTCCTGTACAGACATTTTATCTTGGAATAAACCCTCTTTCTGGAATATTCTCAAGTATCATATGCCCATCTTGCAGTTTTGTTGTATACCAGGGCTATCATGTGACACCTGTCAGACACCAGTCCTGGAGTGCCTGCTTCTTCCTTTGAAAGCCTCTTCCTCCTCCCTAGATGACATTCCAAATATGTTACACATACGGTACACTCACTATTTACTTAATCCTCTTAAGTAATGTCACAAGATCTTTTTTTTAAATTTTTTTAATTTTTATATATATTTTTTATTTTTTTAATTATTTACTTAAAAAATTTTAAAATCTTTAATTCTTACATGCATTCCCAAACATGAACCCTCCTCCCACCTCCCTCCCCATTGTTGCTGGTAACTTACATTTAGCAAGAGTCGCAGCTTGAGCCTAAACTCCATTTGAAGCTTATATGTGTGAGTGCAACTATGAGAAGGTGAGAGAGACCTGCGTGCCTAGGGAAGAGCCAGAGTAAGGAGAGGAGCTCTTTGGAAGAGAAGGAAGTCCAAACATGATTTGTGGGGAGTATACAGGAATGATTCCAAGTGTGACTTGGTGTCTATTGGATGGTACCTGGATTAACTCTCATTGCAGTTCTGCCAAGTCCTAGGGTGAGGGGGTGCAACAACAGAGCTAATGTAAATTAAAAGAGTCATTTCTGTAAACTCCCTGTAAGACATTGACATGCATATTGTCAACTGCATTCGGAATTGCTGGTCCCCATAGGAAAAACAGTAGTACAGACGTAACAGGCTATAATGATGGCGATGATGTTAAAGACAAAGGCACCTTTTCGTTACTGTCTTCTGTCTTTGATAATCTGCAACCTTTCTACAGATACAGATTCTCTTAAGCCTTGGACAATGGCAGCCTTACAGCCTTTGGAAGGCAACAATGGGGAGCACTGGCATAGATGCCACTTTCTGCATCCTCAGAGAACTTAGATACTCCTCCTGTATGGGGTCACACAGAGTCGGACACGACTGAAGTGACTTAGCAGCAGCAGCAGCAGCAAAGCTCCCATGAAACAGGTCAGAAAGTAGTAATAGGGCTACTCTTCTGTATCAGTTACTAATCGGGCTTCCCTGGTGGCTCAAGACAGTAAAGAATCTGCCTGCAATACTGGAGATCAGGGTTTGATTCCTGTGTCAGGAAGATCCTTTGGAGAAGGAAATGACCACTCATTTCAGTATGCTTGCCTGGAGAATGCCATGGACAGAGTAGCCTGGCAGGCTACAGTCCACGGGTTGCAAAGAATTGGACACATCTGAGCAACTGAGCATGCATGCACATGGGGAATAAACACATTAGTTTATTCATTAGTCTATTTTTAAAAACTTATCTTGAATGCAATGAACAAAATATATGAAATTGATGAAGAAAAAAGTTTAGGGACTTATAAAAACGTGATCAAAATTCTATACACAGCTAATGAGTTGTGGGATCATTTGTCAGCTCATGCTGCCATCTTCCTATTTGGGACAGAGAAAAAGATGCCAGGGCAGAAAAAAGATTGTAATTATCTAACAGTAATCGATGACAGGGTCTTGAATAAACTGGGAGAGGAGAAGATTAAGAGGGTAGTTGGAGGAATTAATTAAAAGATATTTAGAAAATGGAATGTGAGAAACTCAGGCAGAAGTGTTTCAGGCAAAAGATGATGAACATATGGAATTAGATAAGAAAGCTAGCTGAAGTTTCAGCATACAAAGTAATTAAAGAAAGACATCTGGAATAGCAGAGAAATAAGAAAGCTGAGGAAGTAAAAGGTAGGTTTGAGATAAACTAGATAAGCTAGTAAGGCCAGATGGTTTTTTTTTTTTTCTCCTTTGCTTAACATATATTATGTCTTTCTTAACCACAGTCCCCAAAATATTGCACATTTCAACATGTTGTATTTATTTCTGAAAATATATCTAGGAACTACACTAATTTATCTTCCAAAGCAAAGGATTCAAAGATCCACATGATTTGTTTTCTATGGCTAACTTAGCCTATGTCTAGCTTCCCACAGATGTAACCAGAGATATATATTTTGGGCAACAAAAATTACAACAGAAATGGCTATTTAACATGGTTTTCCATAGCAATAGGAAACAACATCCAGTAAAGGACTTATACAAATGTCTTTCACCAGGCTCTTCTCATGTTAAGACATGAAACAAAGCAATTATGATGATGAAGGTAGAGGTGCATTATCCCTTGTTTCTTGTTGAACTGGAGGTAATCGTATAATGAGATATGTCTCATTTTACATGAATTCTCACTTGTATTTGAAGTGTAACTTCAGCTGGTGGAATGTCTTCGGTCATTGCCTAAACTATGGTGGTGCAGATGGCTGCTGATGTGATGTGATGGGGCAGGCACCAAAGAAAGTCCTGCTCACCTTCAAATATTTTTCACTCTGACTGGCTGGATTTGGGTATCACTGAGTGCTGTCATTTCCCAAAGGAAAAGAGAAACAGTAAATAAATAGATTTTATGATAAAACAGATCCTTTTGCCTTAATAATGTATTGTTTACTCATGGGGAATTGAGGGTATCAAATCTTGGTGAGTTTTTTTTTTTTTCAATGAATTCAGATCTTTATTTCATTAGAAAAAATTTTGTTGGAGTATAGTTGCATTACAATGTTGTGTTAGTTTCTACTATATAGCAGAGTGAATCAGCTATACGTATACTTATATGCCCTCTTCCTTGGATTTCCTTCCCATTTAGATTACCACAGAGCATTGAGTAGAGTTCCCTTTGCTATACAGTGGGTTCTCACTTGTTATCTATTTTACACATAATATTAATAGTGTATATATGTCAATCCCAATCTCCCCATTCATCCCTCATGATACCAAATCTTTGGATGGGAACATTGTGTAGCTAAATTGTTTCTGGCACAAAAGAGAGCAATGATACAGAATCGCTCTGGCCAGAGAAACTGCCTCCCAACAAAAGGATTTGTGGTGCTGAGCTCTGTCATTTTCAGGTTTTACTGATAAACTATGGAAATGGCAACCCACTCCAGTATTCTTGCCTGGAGAATCCCATGGACAGAGGAGCCAGGTAGGTTACTGTCCTCAGGGTGGCAAAGAGTCGGACATGACTGAGCGACTTCTCTTCCATGTACGGTACAGCTGGTCATGGCTCTGAGCAATCTGTCAATCTGTTGTCCTTGGGTTGGATTTTCAGGAAAAAAATCTACTCAAAGCGCCTTTTAATAAGGAGAGATGCCAGATTACTTGCTCTTTAATCTCTGAAAGACCAGATATATTGAGAGATCTGAGAGGGTTTCACATTCACATTATTAGAGTCATTGATTTATTCAGTAAGTATTTATTGAACAATTTATTGAACAATTACTACATCTATGCTAGGTAATGGAAACATAGGGACAAATAAGGGGACATTCCAGTCATTGAATATCTCAGAGTTTAGGTAAAATGAGGACAATGCAAAACCCACCAAATAATAAAACAAACTAACAAAAAATAATAAAGTCATCAGCAATTGCGTAGACTACCTATACAGAGTATTGGGGAACACGGGATAAAGGGTAACTAATTCTTCCTAGAAGTAATCAGGAAAGATTCAAATAAATTATATTTGAGTTGAGTGAGTTTAATTTTTCAAAGGAGCAGAGAAGTTAAGTATTCTAAGAAAGGGAGAAACAGCTTATTAAGATGGTAGTATTGCTATGGGCTGAATGTTTGTGTCATTCCCAAATTCATATGTGGAAATTCATGTCTTTGGGAACTAATTAGGCCATAAAGGTAGAGCCTTCATGATGTGATTACTGCCTTTATGAGGAAAGACACAAGGAAGCTTTCTCTCTTTCTCTGCCATGTGAAGACAAAACAAGAAGATCAACTACAAACCAGGAAATGCTCTCACATATGCCAGCTCTGTGAGTGCCTTAATCTTACACATCTTATTCTCCAGACCCATGAGAAATAAGTATCTGTTGTATAAGCCACTTGGTCTGTGATCTTTTTATAGCAATGCAAGCTGACTAAGTACTCACTAACTCATCAGAATAAAAGTTGTAAATCATAGTGATTAGATGTCACTGAACAAAAACTGAGAGATGGTCACCCTCCACAGATAAATTTCACTGGGCTGGAACATAAAGAATTTTCTAGGGGGAGGGATCCAGCATTAATGGAAGTCCCAAACATTATGAAGTCATTGGAAAAGCTGGTGGCTGAGCAACTGGCATGGAATAAAGGATGCTGATAGAAAGGGGAAGGCCAATAGGAATAAATTTTTCCTTCTTAATAATTTTACTTAGGATCAGCCCTAATCAATTTTATCCCACCAGAGCCCATGTATCCAAATCAAGATGACATTAAAAGTATGGAAAATTTAAAATCAATGCCCATGACTGTAATAAAGAGCTGAACTCAGCTTGTACCATAGAGGGTGTCAAGATCTAACTCCAGGCCTTTTAAATTCTGTAAAGTGATGAGCTTTGAAAGCATACTGTGCCTGCTCCAGAATGTCAAGTAACTGTTATGAAAGTCAGAGCATACGCCTATAACTCCAGGTTTGCCTAGTTTTTGAAGCCAAATATATATATGTATGCATGTATGTATTTAATTTTTGCTTCCTTTAGGTTTTTGCATTGTATCTGCCTTATAGATGTAAAAAGTCACAATGAGGTCATAGAGATTTTGTTTTAGAAAAGCAGCCACTGACTATGAACAAGCTCTCAGAGAAAGTCTAAACAGTAACACATGTTAGGGTGTCATGAGACATCATAAAAATATGCCCCCAACTCTCTACATTTTAAAAGTGATGTTTAGATGCCAAAAGCAATACTGCATTTCTTAGAATCAACAGGATTGCTAGCAGCTTCCCTAAGATAATATATTGGTGTGAGAATTTTTAAAAAAACTTTAACATGAGAATTTGGCTAGGTATATGGAAAGTAAATGAAACTATAACACAGTAGAGTCTCTAGAGGTAAAGAGATTCTTCTGGTAGACAGCAATCCTTCTTGTTTGGAGCAACAGACAATCTATATCACAGGGTACTGTGCTTTCTGAACAATAGAATTTCTATTGGCTTGACCAAAAGTTTGTTTGGGATTTTCCATAAGATCAAATGAATTTTTTGGTCAACCCAATAAATAGCTTGGGATAAAGGGAAACTTTAACCTAGTTATCATGGAATCAATCTTAGTTTCTGGTGAAGGGATATCTCACTTTATTTAGGACTCTGAGAAGGAAAGAGTTTCCCCTGGACCTTAGAAGTTATACCATAAAGGCCAGGCACCTTTCTCTAATCCTTGCAAAAATCCCATTCTGTAAGAGAGGATACTGAGGTTCTGAGCTCTGAAATGATTTGGCAGAAGTGGACTTGAATCCACCTCTGTCTGCCTCTGTTGCTTCCTTACTCCATCCTGTGACTTCCCTGTGAAGACTCCACATTCGGTTTAAAATCTGACCTGGCCAGATGTTTTTCATGCAAAACCCTGATGATCACTCAGACCCAATTTCGAGGAGTTGAGAGGCAGAATTTGAGGAGTGACAACTACCTTCTCCCATGTGATTTAGGACTGTGACAGATTCTTGAGGCATATGTCAATATGGGACACGTTTGAAATGCCTTACATATATTAGCTTGATTAATCTTCACCCAATCCTATGTGCTAGGCACTTTTAGTATCATTCCCATTTTAAAGATTATTTACCCAAGATCATACAACTAGTCTTTGGTGAAGGTGGCATTTGAAACCAGGTAATCCAACCAATCTAGATAGCATATTAAAAAGCAGACATATTACTTTGCCAACAAAGGTCCGTCTAGTCAAGGCTATGGTTTCTCCAGTGGTCATGTATGGATGTGAGAGTTGCACTGTGAAGAAAGCTGAGCGCCGAAGAATTGGTGCTTTTGAACTGTGGTGCTAGAGAAGACTCTTGCGAGTCCCTTGGACTGCAAGGAGATCCAACCAGTCCAACCTAAAGGAGACCAGTCCTGTGTGTTCATTGGAAGGACTGATGTTGAGGCTAAAACTCCAATACTTTGGCTACCTCATGCGAAGAGTTGACTCATTGGGAAAGACCTTGACGCTGGGAGGGATTGGGGGCAGGAGGAGAAGGGGACGACAGAGGATGAGATGGTTGGATGGTATTACCGACACAATGGAAATGAGTTTTGGTGAACTCCCGGAGTTGGTGATGGACAGGGAGGCCTGGCATGCTGCGATTCACGGGGTCGCAAAGAGTCAGACACGACTGAGCGACTGAACTGAACTGAACTGAACTGCATCTGATTTCAAGCATATACTTTTCGCCATCAGGCAATATATACATACATACATACATAGAGGTAATGCGTTTCTGTTTCTTTCTCCTATAGATAGATGTCTAACCAGTTCTCAGTAGTCCAGAAATTGGTTGTCTCTTTTATGGATTATAGCATTATTTCATTTTCCCATATTTTTTGTTTATCTCATGAAAATTTCATCAGCATATATATTATTTAGACATATTGGGGAAATTTAACACTGTTCATTTAGCAAATAGCTAATGAGCACCAACTCTGTCCAAGACATTATTCTAGAAAATAACCAAAAAATAAAAAATATGGTATCAGAGTCTCTGACCTTATTATTATCTCAAGGGGAGGTTAGATTAAGAGGTAAAACGAGAGAAACAGCATAAAAATTATACATACAGTTTAGGGTGGATCAATTAAGTGATCACACCTTTTTGCTGAGATGAGCAGAAGGGCTTCTAGGAGGTTTGATGTGTCAGAAGGGTGTGGGTAGCAGGGCTGACTGGCTGCTCTGAGCTGTAGCCACACTGTCACACCCTCAGTTTCTCTTCCCTCCCTTTTAAAGTGCTCTGGTAATTCTGGGTGTTCGGAATGTCTTTTTTTTGGTAATTATCAGATTGCAATTTTATATGAATCTATAGTATTTGATTAATATCTGTCTTACCCACTGGTTTACAAACTCCTTAAGGGCAGGGGTTATGCTGCTTTTGCTCATGTTTGAATCTCCACTGTCTAGCCTGACACATAATAGGTGGTATTGAATAAACACTGGGTGAGCCAGTAGAGCCAGGGTTTTAAGTAGGGAGAGGAATCACGTGAACAAAGGCAAGATGGCAATACAATAAAGGGTTCACCAAAGGAAGAGTAGGTTTACAGGGACCCAAAGCTGGCCCTGGTGGCTCAGAGGTTAAAGCATCTGCCTCTAATGCAGGAGACCTGGGTTTGATCCCTGGGTCAGGAAGATCCTCTGGAGAAGGAAATGGCAACCCACTCCAGTATTCTTGCCTTGAGAATCTCATGGATGGAGGAGCCTGGCGGGCTACAGTCCACGGGGTCGCAAAGAGTTGGACACGACTGAGCGACTAAACTAACTTTATTTAAAGCTGAGAAATATATTGAGATGATGCTAAGGAGGGCCTGGGATGCCAAAATGAAATGGCTGTATTAAGTTGGAAAGCTCTTGGAGAACCATCCAAGTAGCAATATGAACATAGCTGAAGGTTTATCGGGAGTGGTGTAGAGGACAGATTAACAGGGAATATCAGTAAGGCTCCTCGAAAGGTCTGTATCCAAAAGCTTGGTTCTTCCTCCCACTATGTCTGTATTAGACAGGGTTCGCCAAGAAACAGAACAAGGAAGATGGGTATACAGACAGACAGACAGACACACACACACATATATTATATAAATATAAATAGAAAGATTGATAATGTCTTATGATGAATTGGCTAACATATCTATATAGGTGAGAAGTTTCACAGTCTATGGTCTGAAAGCTGGAGACTCAGGAAATCTGGTGGTATATTTCAATCCAAGTCTACAGACCTGAGAACTAGAGAAGTCAGTATTTAAATCCCAGTATGAGAGCTGAGATGAGACACACAGGAAGCACTTTCCTCCACCGTTTGTTCTATTCGAGCCCGCAGTGGATTGGATGATACCTACCCATACTCGGGAGGGTGGACTGCTTTACTGCTGCTAAGTCGCTTCTGTCGTGTCCGACTCTGTGCGACCCCATCGACGGCCGCTCACCAGGCTCCCGCGTCTTTACTGAGCCCTCTGATATAGATGCTAAACTCATCCAGAAACCCCCTCATAGACACATCCAGAAATAATTAATCTGGCAGGTCAAGATGAAAACAGCCTCAGATTCTGCAGGCAGATAAGGAGATTGGAAAGCTTAGAAAGTATTGCTAAATTCGATCACAATAAAAGATCTGTGTGGAGCAGAAACCAGACAGTAAAGGGTTAAGGAGTGGAAACCGAGGCCTCAGAGGCCATATATGGAGACTAATTTTCAAGAATTTTGACAATGACAAAAAGAGGATGCTATGGTAATCGCTTGATGGGTCAACCCTATAGAGGGAAAGATTTTAAAATAGAGATGATCTGAACATATTGTAAGTAGAGGGGATGTGACTACAGAGATGAAAAAAAAATCAAAATATATGCTATGAAAGAGAGAATTATTCATGAAGAATTGCTTTAGAATTGGTATTAAAGCAGTAGGGTGAGGACCAATATTCATAATTAAGGTAGAGATGATTCTTCCTCTGAATCAGAAGACATGAGATAAAATTGATGGAAGATGCAGACAGAAGTTTCCAGAGGAGAAAAGCAATATGAAAATGTTTGCACTGAGCTGTCTCAATCTTATCAGTTATAATAAGAACCAAAACCATTTTTCATAATAAAAAGAAACACATTCAACACTATGAAATATAGATGGCTGAATGCTTGTGTTAACCATGTCTTATTTTCTGTGTTCTGATGCTTTAACGTTAAGACCTTTGCTGATCCTGGAGGAACTGCTTTTCCCTGGGTTGCTGCTGCTGCTGCTGCTAAGTCGCGTCAGTCGTGTCCAACTCTGTGCGACCCCATAGACGGCAGCCCACCAGGCTCCTCCGTCCCAGGGATTCTCCAGGCAAGAACACTGGAGTGGGTTGCTATGTCTTTCTCCAATGCATGAAAGTGAAGAGTGAAAGTGAAGTCGCTCAGTCGTGTCCGTCTCTCAGCGACCCCATGTACTGCAGGTTAGTGTTCGCTAATTCTTAGATGAGCAACTTGCCAGTGAGTGTGCTTTTCAAAAGCAACTCAGCCAAATCAGAGTCCACATCCCCAACTACCTCCTCTCCTTTGGTTTCAAATACTCCGGGGTCATTATCCACCTGCTCTAATTACCTGTGGGGCAGATACCAGACAGCTAGGAACAGCTCCTGTGCCCCAGAGCCCATTGAAATTATTCAAACTAGCCAGTCCTAAAGCTGCTTACCTTGCCTCACCCATTGCTTACTGTGGAAGCCATAGGAGAAACTCTTGCTCATATTTTGCCCCCTCCCTCTGCCTTCTGACTGTCCTAATGTTTCCCCATGTGGCCCCTCCATGGTGTATGCACCGCTTCACTTGGGACCTGTGATCAACAAGCTGTCTTTTCAGTGGCAATCATCTGTTGATCCGTTGGCTTACCATACGTAAATAATAACAAAACCAATGAAAACAATACCTTATAATTATAGACCTTACACTAATACTTCATACTTCATTCATAAAGCAGGTAGACTTAGAAAGCAGTTTGCAAAAGAGTAAGGAATAATTATTCTTCAGTTTAAGTTTTATATTAAACACTATTTTATATCATTATGGACATCTCCTTTGTGGATATTTATGGTTGTTAGAATAATCATAACTAATGTCAATTCATGATGAAACGTAGACATGCATTTTAAAATATAGAAGTCAAGGCATGTGCCAAATTTGAAAATATCCACATAATCCATGAATCACAGTTCTGAGGTCTGTAAAGAGAAGAGCTGAACTCCTAGTAATAAGGAAGCTGGATGTGACTGTCTGCATTAAACAAGACATCATCTCCACAAATCCCCTCTGTGTACATCTCTCTGGATAGAGTCAGCAACCGAGTGACGAGGCTATCAGTGGGCCTCTCAAATGAGAGTAACATTTTTTCTGTCCACTTCTATTTGCTTTTTTTTTTTAATTTAATTTTATTGCTTTTTTAGTTTTTTATTTTTTTAATTTTAAAATCTTTGATTCTTACAGGCTTTCCCAAACATGAACCCCCCTCCCACATCCCTCCCCATAACATCTCTGTGGGTCATCCCCATGCACCAGCCCCAAACATGCTGTATCCTGCGTCAGACATAGACTGGCGATTCAATTCTTACATGATAGTATACCTGTTACAATGCCATTCTCCCAAATCATCCCACCCTCTCTTTCTCCCTCTGAGTCCAAAAGTCCGTTATACACATCTGTGTCTTTTTTCCTGTCTTGCATACAGGGTCGTCATTGCCATCTTTCTAAATTCCATATATATGTGTTAGTATACTGTATTGGTGTTTTTCTTTCTGGCTTACTTCACTCTGTATAATCGACTCCAGTTTCATCCATCTCATCAGAACTGATTCAAATGAATTCTTTTAATGGCTGAGTAATACTCCATTGTGTATATGAACCACAGCTTTCTTATCCATTCATCTGCTGATGGACATCTAGTTTGTTTCCATGTCCTGGCTATTATAAACAGTGCTGCGATGAACATTGGGGTACATGTGTCTCTTTCCATTCTGGTTTCCTCGGTGTGTATGCCCAGTGGTGGGATTGCTGGGTCATAAGGTAGTTCTATTTGCAATTTTTTAAGGAATCTCCACACTGTTCTCCATAGTGGCTGTACTAGTTTGCATTCCCACCAACAGTGTAAGAGGGTTCCCTTTTCTCCACACTCTCTCCAGCATTTATTGCTTGCAGATTTTTGGATCGCAGCCATTCTGACTGGTGTGAAGTGGTACCTCATTGTGGTTTTGATTTGCATTTTTCTAATAATGAGTGATGTTGAGCATCTTTTCATGTGTTTGTTAGCCATCCGTATGTCTTCTTTGGAGAAATGTCTATTTAGTTCTTTGGCCCATTTTTTGATTGGGTCGTTTATTTTTCTGGAATTGAGCTACATAAGTTGCTTGTATATTTTTGAGATTAGTTGTTTGTCAGTTGCTTCATTTGCTATTATTTTCTCCCATTCAGAAGGCTGTCTTTTCACCTTGCTTATAGTTTCCTTTGTTGTGCAGAAGCTTTTAATTTTAATTAGATCCCATTTGTTTATTTTTGCTTTATACAATGGAGTAAAGACAATCTCTTTAACAAGTGGTGCTGGGAAAACTGGTCAACCACTTGTAAAAGAATGAAACTAGATCACTTTCTAACACCCTACACAAAAATAAACTCAAAACGGATTAAAGATCTAAATGTAAGACCAGAAACTATAAAACTCCTAGAGGAGAACATAGGCAAAACACTCTCAGACATAAATCACAGCAGGATCCTCTATGATCCACCTCCCAGAATTCTGGAAATGAAACCATTTGCTCTTAATTTGGAGCACCAGTCTTATTTTGGAAGCAATCTTCATTTTGATGGGCTCAAACACAAACTCAAATGTTGATTCTGAGTAAGGATCGAAGAATGTCTCTTTTCTGTTGCATCTGACATTATCAACTGGTTCTCTTAAGAACAAAGACCTGAACCAACAGTGTAAGATGTAAGCACACATTAAGTAATGAGCTTTAGACTGAGCTGACCCGTTACTTACTGTTCTGCAAATGATAATAATAGTGATGTAACCAAACTGTGGCCACCTCATGCAAAGAGCTGACTCATTGGAAAAGACTCTGATGCTGGGAGGGATTAGGGGCAGGAGGAGAAGGGGACGTCCGAGGATGAGATGGCTGGATGGCATCATCGACTCGATGGACGTGAGTCTGAGTGAACTCCGGGAGTTGGTGATGGACAGGGAGGCCTGGCGTGCTCCGATTCATGGGGTAGCAAAGAGTCGGACATGACTGAGCAACTGAACTGAACTGAACCAAACTGTTTATACAATCAGCCTGTTATATTAAATTACATGTATTCCCTGTCTACCCTGAGTAGCTCTGTCATAATGAGTGGCGACTTTTATAAATTATATAATGACTAGTTACTTTTAAATATTGTAACAGTTGCAAAAGGTTACCATCAAAGTTCTAATTGGAAGGTTGATGGTTCACAGGGTGACTAAGCTTCTAGCAAGATTACAGATTGAAGCTATATTGGGTGAAACAGTGTCTGAACCTGCCACTTTAGCTTCACTCTTGACTTTTATAATTCTGATTACTCTGATATTGGTTAATAGAGCTGCTGTTTCACTTACCTGAACATTCTAAAGGATGGATGCCACAAAGCAATTAAGTTAAAACTCAAATGCATTGAGAGAAGCATTGTCTTTTGTTTTCATTTTTTAGTATTAAAATCATGTTTTGATTGTTTACAAAAACACTCATCTCATCTATACAAAACCCAATAAATTTGAATAAAAAGGAAGTTTTACAAAGGCAGCTGTGAAGGTATTTAATGCTGTAGTTGTAGTGTTGAATCTTTACCATTAAGAAAAAAAAAAACCAAACATTATTTACAAGTTTCTCCAATTGGACACATGTACCGAGTTAATAAGATTTCTTGTGTAACTCATAAAGTGAGTTTTAGAGAAGTGTTTGGTTAGGCTTCTGAAAAGGCTATCATCTTAAATGTTCATTATTTTTTTGATTTTTGAAATCTTCTTACACTTGTAAATGTATGAAAACTACACAATTAAATTATATATTTAAACTATATGGAGACTTGCAATTAATACATATAGTTATATTAATAATACAAATCTTTGTATATCATATATAATATATATTATTAGTCTATTTATATTAATTCACAGAGAAGGCAATGGCACCCCACTCTAGTACTCTTGCCTGGAAAATCCCATGGATGGAGGAGCCTGGAAGGCTGCAGTCCATGGGGTCGCTAAGAGTGACCCGACTGAGCGACTTCACTTTCACTTTTCACTTTCATGCATTGGAGAAGGAAATGGCAAGCCACTCCAGTGTTCTTGCCTGGAGAATCCCAGGGATGGGGGAGCCTGGTGGGCTGCTGTCTATGGGGTCGCACAGAGTCGGACACGACTGAAGCGACTTAGCAGCAGCAGCAGCAGCAGCAGCATATTAATACATATATTAATAATGCAAGTCTTCTTCTTTACGTTTTTTTTAAAAGTGTTAATTTATTTAGCTGCGCCTGGTCTTGGTTATGGCCCTCGGGATCTTCGGTTTTCAGTGCAGCATGGAGGCTCTCTAGTTGCAGCGTGCAAACTCTTACATGTGGCACATGGGATCTAGTTCCCTGACCAGGGATTGAATGCCGGGTCCCCTGCACTGGGAGCTCAGAGTCTTAGCCACCAGACCACCAAGGAAGTCCCTAAACTCTATTTTGTCAAAGCTGTCTTCTTTTTTGAAAATTCTATAAAACCTCTGTGATGAATTTGTATCTTGATTTACCCGCTAATGCCTTCTGCTCTTCTGAGCATGAAGACCCCACGGTCCTTGAGAGCGCTGTCATGTATTTTCACTAAGCAGAATGTTTTAGTTAATATTCAGAAAAGTGAAGTGAAGTCGCTCAGTCGTGTCCGACTCTTTGCGACCCCATGGACTGTAGCCTACCAGGCTCCTCTGTCCATGGAATTTTCCAGGCAACAGTACTGGAGTGGATTGCCATTTCCTTCTCTAGGGGATCTTCCCAACCCAGGGATCAAACACAGGTCACCCACATTGTAGACAGACGCTTTACCATCTGAGCCACTATTCAGAAAGGACCTTAGTTATTCAAGAAAATCTAGATCATGAGCTAAAAAATCAAGGCTTAATTTTATTAATTCCTAGGTTATTTAACTGCAGAAGATGGTTTTTTCCTTTGGTTTGTTGATATAGCAGCCTCTAGAAATAAAAGAGTAAATATGCATAGCAAAAATGGAATGTCCTTGACATTTAAACTCATTTGTTATTCAGTCATTTGTTTACCAAATAAATTTTAGCAAATAGGGGCAATAACACCAGAATGAGAATTTGGGTACTGTTGTTTATGGGCAGAAACAAAGAAAACCTTTAAGAAGTAAACAGACTAACACATTCATAGATTTCTTTTTCTGGAAAAGCACTATATTGGATAAGACAGAGTAGGGAGTCTCCGTCAGGGTGGGAGGGTCACTGAAGGAGTGACATCCTGACCCTTTGGAAGTACCTTATTTCTCTCGAACTGTTTTGAGAATTAAAATAGGCAAGTGTACTTTCCCCTTTCAATAAGTGACACCCTAAGTCAGGGGTCTGCACACTTCTCTCTGAAGTGGGCTGGATAGCAAATATGTTGCCACAGCACAGTCCTCCCACTGTAGAGAGAAAGCGACCAGAGACAATAGGTAACAAAGCGTGTAACTCTCTTCCAATAAGACTTAACTTTTGAACTCTGAAATTTGAATATTATATTCGCTTCATGTGCCACAAAATATAATACTTCTTTTGATTTTTCTTTCAACCATTTTAAAACACAGCTATTCTTAGCTCAATGCTGTACAAACACAGAGTTCTGGATCTGACCCTCGGGCAGTAGTACGTTGCCCCTGTCTTAAATAATAATCTTATTAAAAATCTCATATACATATATTTTTATGTATTTAAGCATTCTAACTTTTTTGCCAGAAAGTAAAAACCTAAATTATAATTCTGTGTTCACTAAACACAATTATTGTAAACATGTCCAACTCTCAGCCCAAATAAAGACTGTAATCTTATCACATCTGTGACAGAAGCCCAGACAAAGAATCCCCCAAGTCCTGAGTTTCTCTCTATTGCGCTCAAGCTTTCCTTAGTCTCATCTGCAACCTTTTCATTCACTGGAGATAATGTGGTACATGGCCATAACCTCTTTACTCCTCCTTTCTCTCTTTCTGTATCCACTCTCTTTCCTTACTTACATCAATTTTAGGCCTCATAGGACAAAAGGGATTTTAATTGGATACAACACAGGAAGAGAGAAAATTGCAGAGGGAAGGAAACTAATGAGGTTAGGAAGGTGAGAGATGAAAAGAAAAGATGAAAGAGAGAAGCACAACAAAGAGGTGGTTTTTCATGTCAGCAAAGGATGTGTAAGGAGAGGCAGAATACTGTTTCTAGCCCTTTTCTTTGGCACTTCTCCTCCTCTTCCTGTTTCCCTTGCTTCACCCTCAACTCATTCATTTGCCCTCAAGTGTGAGCTTGGCCCTGTGTCTTGCATGCATGGACCTTCCTAATTCTCTCTGAACATCTTACCTGATTCTTTCACTCCTACTTCTTCTTTTATCATTTACTTCACAGCAGTGACCTTGGGCTCATTATCTTGAATGTGTTGCTACAACCTGCCTTTCACCTCTCTGCTTCCAGCCTCTCCAGGTAACTACCCTATAGGCCGTATCCCCTGGCCTCTGTGGGTGTGACCAGGCTCTGCAGAGCAGCATCAGGCTCTATTGAGTGCAGGCCTCCTGCTTCCTGGAGCATCATGAATTGTCCCCTCTTGCATTTGCGTTAAGAAATGGTACAACTGGACTTGTACGTTTACACAGCAGATAATTATTCTGGCTCCTTTAATTTGTTTTTTAAATATAGAATTTAGCTTTTATCATTCTTTTCCATATACTGGTCGACTTGTCTGATATATTGGGGAACATGTGTACACTTGTGATACCACTCTAAAATTCGAATTCCAATTCATGGGTTTGGTTACACTCAGTTTTTCTAATAATGGACTCACTAATGAAAGGCACTAAAATTATTTAATTGTAAAATTTTTAGGTGTTGGGTAACATTTCACTGTTGAGATTTCAGAGGATAGTATGAATAAACGAAAGTCAGAAATCGCTGACTTTTCCCAAATGCAACCACTGTAAGCATTTTGGTAAAAAAGTTTCCAGAGTTTTATATAAACTTAAACATGGATAGATTATACAAGTGTATCAGTCATAATTTGATCAAAGAAGCAGAACCATTTGGAGACACACATAAAGTAAGGGATTTGACCTTTCCCAATTATGAAAGCTGGTTAAATACTCATTCTATACATTATTTTTGTGTCTAGTGCTGGAGTTTGAAGACCTATCAAGCTCAATATAATCTCTGACCCTCAATTTTCTCATTTGTTAAATAAAAATTATATTTACCTAGTAAATTTTTAAGTATTGAAATCAGTGTTAAGCAAAATAGTGTAGTAATATGCTTTATCATAGTTCTTAGTTTGCAGGAGGAACTCAATGTACTTCACCAATAATTATTATTAATAATTATGATTATTACATTTTTAGCACCAACATTTACTAGCTATGCACAAAGTATATAGCTTTTCTGAGACTCAGGTTCTCACCTATAAAACAAAGTCATTAATACTTAATTCAAATTGCTATTGTGAGAATTACATGAGAAAGTAAATCCAAAAGCAAAGTCTTGCATAAAGAGAGAACTCACTGAAACTCAATTCTCCTAATTCTAAGGCTGCTCTAGTTTCATTAGCAGCCCTGCCATGTCATTATTTCATCTTGAGCTTGTCATCATTTAAATCCTTGGAACTTCTTTTATCTGTGTGATTAAATATCTCTGCCATTCTACGCTCAAAATTTTTTGTTTATCCAGCTCAATACATGATTTGACATTTATCTTTGTTTTCTTTCAATGCAATAAATGTCTACTCCACATCTCAGAATGCCCAGAGTTTTTTCAAATATGGTTCTGGGTCCAGTAGATTATTTTTCCTTACCAATTTATCTAAGATATTAGGCTGAGCCTTGTAAAATTGCTGTTTTTGTAGGTCAAAGTGGTCACACATGGGCAGCTGTATATGGTTCAGTCTAATATTTATTATAAAGTTGAATAGAATAGAACCAAGGACATGATTGTGAACTAACTTTTTATTAGTAGTCTTGACCTTTTATGGGTCATGAATCTTTTTGAGAATCTAATAGAAGCTATTAAATTTTTTTTCTGGAAACACACACACTTCTTAATACCATCATTTTATTGCATTGGATATTCATTTCCTTTAGGGAGAGACATAATATAAAACACATTTTTAAAAAGGTTTCTCTTATTCTCAACTTTAATGTGAAAATGTTTATTGCTTTGAAATCATAGTAAAATAAATTGTGTATAAAACCAAAAATGTAAACCTTAATCAAGTTCAATTTTAAATTTCAATGGGAAAGCAGCTATTTTCTGGTTTGGATAAGAAGTCAACAGTGTGGAGTGAACTTACATGGCTCTGCGAAAATCATCTTTTGGCAATCAATTTTGAGTTTTCATTTCTGTGCCTACAAATGCTGGAAACTCCCACTGACAAATGTCTGTTACACCAAAAAGAAAAAGAATCAAAACTCCCACTTTGGGATTTTACTAGATGAGAATAGGCTTGTTTCAAGGAATTTCTGAGGTCTTCAGGTAGGATTTATATCTTACCACATCGTATACTCTCAAGTCAAGGAGTTGGATTTTCATAAGTCCTGCCAGTCAGCACAGTAAGGATTATAACTGTGTATGACCAAATATCTCATTTTCAGGTCATCTGAGGAGAAGTAACCTTTCAGAAAATTCTGTGGTGTTTCCAAATGTTGGTACATACTGGTTTTCTTTAAAAAATGACAGAACTGTGTTACTTTTGATTTCGACTTTCAGGACTACTTTCTCCAGCCAAGGAAAGGTTTCAGTTTATCTCTGATCTTTTGTTCCAGAGTCTCTGGTTGAAAGTCCTCATATATTTAAAGCAGTATCTCTCATGCTGACTCTAGGGACTTAATGGAAAAGTTGATGCAAAAGTAATTGCGGTTTTTGGATTGTTGAAATTTGCCATTTGATAATTGGAGTACATTCTTACATAAACGCATATTATATATCATTTTAATGTCTTTTTCTCACTTTATGTTTTTTTGCTAATGACTTGCTGTTTATTTTCTATATATTTTAGACTAGGGAAATGACAAAACTTAAATTCAAGCGATTTACTTACTCAAGTTCAAAATGGGTCATAAAGCAGTGGAGACAACTAGCAACATCAGCAATGCATTTGGTCCAGGAACTGCTAGTGAATGTCCAGAGCAGTGGTGGTTTAAGAAGTTTTTCAGAGGAGATGAGAGGCTTGAGGATGAGGAGTGCAGTGGCTGGCCATCAGAAGTTGACGATGATGAGTTGAGAGCAATCATTGAAGCTGATCTTACAGTTCACAACAAGTTGTGAAGAACTCAACGATGACCATTGTACAGTCGTTTAGCATTTGAAGCAAATTGTAAAGGTGAAAAAGCTCAATAAGTGGGTGCCTCATGAGCTGATTGAAAATTTAAAAAAAATTGTCATTTTGAAGTGTTGCCTTCTGTTATTCTATACAACAACGAACAATTTCTTGATTGGATTGTGATGTGTGACAAAAATGTAGGTTTTATATGACCCTGACGATGATAAACTCAGTGGTTTTGCCTCATCTGCCATGTTCACCTGACCTCTTGCCAGCTGATTACCACTTCTTCGAGCATCTCGGCAACTTTTTGCAGGGAAAACTTTTCCATGACCACCGGGAGACAGAAAACGCTTTCCAAGAATTCATCGAATCCTGAATTTTTACGTTACCAGAATAAACAAACTTGTTTCTAACTGGTAGCAATGTGTTGATTGTAATGGTTCCTATTTTGATTAATAAAGATGTATTTGAGCCTAGTTATAATGATTTAAAATTCGTAGTCTAAAACCCAAATTAGGTTTGTATCAACCTAATAATATTCCTGAATGGCTGAAAATATTGAGCCATTTCAGAATGGTGTCCTCTGTAACAAATGGTTCTGAGTGAATTTCTTCTGAGAAACCATTACATTCAGGGGGGATGGTTCTGTCCAGAGTTAACCTGTCCAGTATTAAAGTCTCTTTCTTTTATATCAGATGAAGGAACTCCATATTCTGCTCCTCTATCTTGGAAAAACTTTTTGGCAAGATGGTTTAGGTCCTCAATCATGATGAGGATGTCTTTCACAGCAGTCACCAGGTGTTTCAGGCTGTTGATGCCCGCTCACAACACTAGGTTCATGAGTATGGGTGGAATTGATCTCATCATTACTTTTTTTTATCAACCTGCATGATAATTGTTGCCTGAAGATCCTTAAGGACAAGGATCCTGTAGAAGTAGCATTTCCCACAGAGAAAGAAGACCAACATTACCTACTTTCTCAAGCCACAGGAGTTGTATAATTATTATGTGGTTTATTATAGTACTTGAAAGATGAACAGTCATAAACATGTTCCAAGTAAAACTCTCTAATTGATAAGACATAATCATATTTTATTATTAATAACAAGTTAATCTGCAAATGCTTGCATGAACTGTCTTAATATTATTGTTATAAATCATCATGATTATTGGTTAAAATATGATAACTACAGCAACTTTGTTCGAAATTTAGCTTTCAAATCCCCCAAGTAAATGGCACTTAGCCAATCAATCCCCCAGTTGGCTAAACCTTCACCTAGAGATTTCTTCCATTCTACATTCATTTTTATTTATGATCCCAACTAACATTGTGGTTATATGTTTTGCTCCAAATTTTTTTCCCATAGACCATGGTAATCTTACTGTGGTTATTATTTCCATCTGGTTTTTACCTTTGTTGAACATCTTCCGTTGTAGAAATTATTCTCTTCCCTGACTTATTCCTTCTACAAGCTGAAGTATATAGTTACTGCCCTTCCAACAATTCCAAAGAGAGCAGCGGTCAAGGCTGCTACCTGGTCAGCTCTCTATAGTACACTTTTTATAAGATTCTGTATGGATCTCAATTCTCAAGTTTAGAGATGTCCTCAGAAACAACATTTGATGTATAGCACTATTAATTATTCCCACACTAGTAGAGATGTTTCTGTTTAAAAATGATTCTCTCCCATTCTGCATTTTTTACCCATAACGCCTATTGCAAAGTGTCACATAAGATGGTATTCACTTATTGGTGTCTAGAATTTATTTTTAGTGGTTTATACTATTTACTCAGTGAGTAGCTTATGAAAATTACGAAAAAGAAGTATCTCACATTCTGTTACTCCCTATCACCTATGCAATCATCTTTATACATCATTTGAATTACTCATCATATTTTTTTTTCCTCTCTTTCCTGCAAATATGACTTTGAAGCTTTTGTAATCAAGTTGGTGATCTCCTGGAATCACACTTTCTTTAAACTTTTTGAAATGATCTTGGACCCTTTTCAGGGACCAAATTCAGTGATTGTAAGAATATAATTTTCAAGTTTTAAGCCATGGAATATTTAGTTCCCTTAAAGAAAATCTTGTTCAAAGCCCTATATTTAATATATAAAATATATAAAAGTGAAAGTTCTTCAGCTGAAGGGTGCTGTGGGTGGGGTTGGGAGATGGGGAGCCTTCTTCTATTAATAATAATAATAATGACATAATAAGCAACACTTCCATGACCCCAGATCCCATGCAAAGGACAGCTTGACAACCAGTTTTATAAGACATGCACAAATTAATACAAATCTTTCCTTTTTATGGCAGTTTCTTTCCTCTCTGGATGTTTATTGAATACTCACCATTTACAAAACTATATGCTCTGCGTGAGGAGCCTACTCTCATTTCCAAAGTGTTATCTTTATATTGAAAGAGTACATGAAAACACAAACATCCTCAAAAATCACTAGGAATCTATTCTGGGCAACTTTCGGTGGTTGCATTCTTTCCAATATCAATAAGTACACACACACAAACCAGTTTTTCGTTTCTAAAGATTATGGATCTGAACCACTGGGCTAGGGTCTTGGCATGTAATATCGTGGATGTGGTTGCCACAGAAGAAACCTCGACTTCTTTTCTGTATTTCCTTCAGTGACCCAGACCCCAAACGAGAGGACTTGGTGTGTCTTGCACACACTGTATCTCCACACCTCTGCCCCTGTGTTCATGCTGCCTGGTCTGCCCACTCTAAATGAGCTGCTGTAACTCCTTTCACTTAAGTCTTTTCAGCCCAGTCTGCCCAAAATAATTGTTTCCTCTTCTATGTCACAAACTGCACATCTCTTCTAAAACCACACATTAATCCTTTTATTGCAGTTATTTTGATATATGTTACATCCGTCTTCCTACAAGATGGTAAATGCCCTACAAGACAGAAGAATTTGTGGGAGATTTAAGGTCCAGGTTAGCAGATGAGGACAAGACCTGGTGAATTTGTACTACAATTGTTAATGGAACTTGCTGAAGAGGTCAAGAGATATTTGGATTTCATTTATTTTACCAAAAATAAAAATAAAAAATGCGAAATAAAAAAAAAATTTTAATTGGAGGGTAATTGCTTTACAGGTTTTTTTAAATTTCTTGTTTACTTTTTATTTTGTATTGGGGTATAGCCGATTAACAGTGTTGTGATGGTTTCAGGTGAACAGCAAAGGGACTCAGCTGTATATATACATATATCCATTCTCCCCCAAACTCTCTCCCATCTAGGCTGCCACATAACATTGAGCAGAGTTCCGTGTGATATACAGTAGGTCCTTGTTAGTTATTCATTTTAAATATAGCAGTGTGTGCATATTGATCCCAAACTCCCTATCTCTAACTAACCATTCTCTTAAGTCAGTGGGTCTCTTTCTGTAAAAAAAAAAAAAAGAAAGAAAAAAAGTTTTAAATGAAAAGATCCAATAAGGAAAGGATACACATGACTGATAGAGTTGAATATATATGCTGTGTATACATTACATGTTTGTGTGTCTGTGTTTCTCCTCTTCTTGAGGAATAAAGAAGAGATTTTGCCAAAAGGGCAAAACTGGCCAATCAAAAATGAAAAATTCATAGAGAATAGAAACAGAATAGATTGTCTGGTTATTCAGAAGACAGCAGATGATTCTTGTTTTCCAGTTTTAACTAAGATTGCCTAGCTTGGTGAGATCTATTTCATATTAGCACTTTGCCCAACTCTTTAAAAAAAAATTACAGATTGGCAGGAAGGGAAAAAACATGCTTTGGCCTCAAAATTGAAAATAGTTGTTCTGAAACTATGAAAATAGTGAGACCATAAGGATGACTATAAGCAGATGTCTCTGGAAAAAGTGTAAAACCCACAAAAATTCTAATTTCCTGTTATCATGAACACTCCCATTTGGTTTTTTGTAAATGATGGCCAGGTGGACTTGGGGAAATGGCTAACATGTATAGACTTTCAATTTCTCTAAGTACACGTATTTGGGAGCTAGTGAATGTCTGGATCATCTCTAAACCATCTTTCACTCAATAATTTTTTGGATCAAGTTGAGCCAGTGTCTGCAATCCATAGCCATGTAAGTTATTTCTGGCCCTGAAATTTTATTGAACTCGGTGAAACATTTCACATTTCATAGTGAAACATCAACTTATTATTACATTATTCTTCTCTTTGATTCAATCATTTTAGACACATTTGGAAGGGATGAACTCAAATCAGTGTTAGTCATGTTCTTAGGAGACCATTCTGACAAAATACAATCATAGAAAGATGTCAGAGCCAGCCAGTAGGACCATCTGGGCTTTCACATTTTTAAGACTCAAATCTTTAGATTTGTGAATCACGCCAGTAAATTTCAAGCCAGTTGAACTGAGCCTGGGAAAAAAATGGCCTGTGTCTGGGTCACATTTTTCTTCTTTTGTAAATTTATACTTTAAGCTACAAGTGCTTATGCTGGAATATTCTTCCCTAAAGTAACTCCTGTTTATCACTATACTGTATTTGATATTTGCAAAATTAAGGCTGATGCTATTTAAACTTTGAAGGAATACATAACAATATAAGCATGCACTAGTAATTTTTGGTGGTATTCCAATTCTAATGGTCAGCAGTTCTTCTTGGAGTTTATCTTGCTACTTGGGCATAGAAGAGTAAGACAGCGAGTTTGGTACCCAGGAACTCAGTTTGAATTCAAGGTAGTAGACAGAACTATAGATGAGAGGGTGTGGCCATGCATCTTCAAGGAACCAGCCTACTTTATGTGCTTACTACTCAATAACAAGACACTTGTTGTTGTTTAGTCGCTCAGTCTTGTCCGACTCTTTGTGACCCCATGGACTGTAGCCGACCAGGCTGCTCTGTCCATGGGATTTCCCAGGCAAGAATCCTGGAGCAGGTTGCCATTTCTTTCTCTAGGGGAGCTTCTTGATCCAGGGATGGAACCCGGGTCTCCTGCATTGGCAGGCGAATTCTTCACCACTGAACTATTAGGGAAGCCCAGGATATCATAGTAAGTATTATTAGATGCTTTCCAAACAGCCACTTTTCATTCTTTTTTTGCTGATACTATCTCAGTTCTGCTGTGTTCCACCATTTACTCAGAAAAGGCAAGGAGAGCTGACTTTATTCGGAGATTTCTGGGCAATACCACACTCATCCCTGAGGTCATTCCTCTTGACAGTGATTGGATCGCCCCAGTGCTGGTATGCAGTCAGCCAGTGTTGTGGAAAATCAGACCACGGACTAAGAATTTAGAATTAGACCTTATTGTTTATTAAGAATTCACTGTCAGAAGGAGAAAAAGAAGTGTTAAACCAGCCAGTTAGTGGATGCCCATAAAGCCCTACTTTTGTAAGACAGCAAAATTATAGACTTTCTTTTCTAGATGGTTGCAAGCAAAGACCTCTGCTAAGAATTACCTAGTGGCCAGTGTGGGGAAGATGCTTTGTGATGCTCAGGAAGGTAAAGCAGAAATTCATGGCAGGGAAAATAAGGGCAGAACTTGTAGTGATAATCAAGAAAACTTTCAAATAATATTTAAATAATGTGATTATAAATGTGAAGAGGGTTACCGTTGGTACAGTAAGAGGTTAAGATTATTTTGTTGAGATTTTAACTTTTGTTTTTCTAGCTATCTGCCTATAGTAATAGCTGATTATGGGGAATCTGGTTTTTTTCATAGTAGGAGCTTCTAGAAAACTCCAGTTTTCAAAAGAAGCCAGAGAAGACATTTCTTTTCTCTTTTTTTGCTATATGTTGTTGTCTCTGCATGGCATACTTGTGACCTTAAGGTCAGTTGGTTTTTGACAAAATGGGAATGCTAAAAATGAGAGAACTAAGAGAAAGATTTCTGGTTGTTGATGATGTCCTTGAGCAATGAATTAATCAGCCTTAGAGTCATACTGCCTCAAGATATCTTGCTCTGTTGGATAGTAAAAGTTCCTTAATTGCGTAAGCCACTATGAAGAGAAATTTCTCTAATTTAAGTCAAAGACTTCCTAACCAATGCATTGTTTATTTAAACAATAAACAATAATGTCTCTATAATGGGCATAACAATACTTAGCATAATGCCTGGTATGTAGAAAATATGGATCCAATAACATTTTATCTATTCACTTTAATTGTAACTATACACTTTAACTTGGAGAAGGAAATGGCAACCCACTCTAGTATTCTTGCCTGGAAAATCCCATGGATGGAGGAGCCTGGAGGGCTCCAGTCCATGGGGTCACGAAGAGTTGGACACGACTGAGCAGCTAAGACTATGCACTTTAACTATATACTTTAATTATAACTAAACTTTTCAGTGGGTAAATTATTTTCTGAAGGAGCAGGAAAGCCTGTGGAATTGTAGTAAAGAAACATTTACAGTGAGTCAATGCTTCCTTCATATTAGACAAATGATTCAAAGAATGTATGGTTTAGGATATTAATATGCATAAACATTCAAGATTCCCAAGGTTCCAGTAGTTAATAATGGTTTAAACAAGTTTGTGGCAGAACTGATCAGAGCCTAGTCTACTTATATATCCTTCAAATTCCCAAAAGGAAGTATAATAAGCAGCATTTCCCCTATTTTAAAGTCAGAATATTTAATAAAACTAAGAAAAACCACTAGCTTTCTTTAGTGAGGAGAATAAACAATATCTGAAGGCCATAGCCTCTGTACCCTTGAAGATTATTGAAATACGTGTTTAGTGGTTCAGACAATAAAGAATCTGCCTGCAATGCAGGAAACCAGGTTTGATCCCTGGATTGGGAAGATCCCCTGGAGAAGAAAACGGCAACCCACTCCAGTATTATTGCCTGGAGAGTTCCATGGACAGAGGAGCCTTGTGGGGTACAGTCCATGGGGTCACAAAGAGTCTGACACAACTGAGCGACTAACACTTCACTTCATACGTTAATAACAGCACCCTGTTTTTGGGCCCAGTTTCTTCTTTGCTGTTATCTTTTGGGACAGGAGGCTTCTGGGAAAAGTACACATGTCTGTTCATAATGCAGAGAGTGGGAAAAATCATCATGGCTTTTAGGAAACTCCAGTCTCAGGATGAAAGAGAAGAACTAGAGACTAACTGGCTTTAACTTAATTGGAATAAGACTTGGGAGAATTTTGTTTGGTTCTGGAATTTAATACTTCACATTTGTCCTTTTTGTTTGTTTACATTGTCTTGTGTTAAAGGATCTATTTTCTTGTGTTAAAGCCAGTGATGATGTAGATGCTGAAACACCATGCTGGGGTCTGCAGCCAGTTTTGAGAAAGGCAGAAATCAAGGGATAGGGAATGTGAGAGCAACTCTGAGGTAGACCGAGAACAGTAGAAAAGTAGGAAAAGAGACAGGCGTCGCCCAAGGTGCTTCTCAGTAGAGCAGCTGAGTGGTTCCTGGAAGAGAAGGTGTGATGGTATTTTTGGGCATTTTGGGTATATTTTGTATCAGTTATGATACAAGTGAGGGTGAAAGGGGGAACACTAGAGACCCAGGAACGCAAGAGGGACACAGAAGCTGTGCCCAGAGTGTCCTTCAAGAATTATCACGTACACCCTCTAGGTCCATCCACAGCTCTATAACTGGCCCAGTTTTGTTCCTTTTTTATGGCTGAAAAATATTCCATTTATATGCACCACATCTTTTTATCCATTCCTCTGTTGATGGACATAGCACAGGGACCTCTAATTAATGGACTGTGGTGATCCGAATGGAAAAGAAGTCCAAAGGGGAAGGGATGTATGTGTACATATAGTTGATTCATTTTGCTGTACAGTAGAAACTAACTCAACATTGTAAAGTACATATACTCCAGTAAAAATTCAGTTCAGTTCAGTTCAGTCGCTCAGTCATGTCCGACTCTTTGTGACCCCATGAATTGCAGCACGCCAGGCCTCCCTGTCCATCACCAACTTCCAGAGTTCACTCAGACTTACATCCATTGAGTTTGCCATCCAGCCATCTCATCCTCTGTCCTCACCCTTCTCCTCCTGCCCCCAATCCCTCCCAGTATCAGAGTCTTTTCCAATGAGTTAACTCTTCGCATTAGGTGGCCAAAGTACTGGAGTTTCAGCTTCAGCATCATTCCCTCCAAAGAAATCCCAGGGCTGATCTTCAGAATGGACTGGTTGGATCTCCTTGCAGTCCAAAGGACTCTCAAGAGTCTTCTCCAACACCACAGTTCAAAAGCATCAGTTCTATCATGGAGTGCTGTAGGAGCCTGCATCATCAAGGAAAGGGCCTGTTAAGACAGAGTCCACCAAAACAAGTGGTGTGTCTGGTGGAGGACATTCTAAAAGGTTGGTGTCTCTAAGCATGTGTGTGTGTATGTTAGTTGCTCAGTCATGTCCAACTCTTTGTGACCCCATGGACTGTAGCCCATCAGGCTCCTCTTTTCATGCAATACTGGAGTGGGTAGCCATTCATTCCCTTCTACAGGGGATCCTCCCAACCCAAATCAAACCTATGTCTTCTGCATTGCAGCCAGATTCTTTGTCATCTGAGCCACCAGGGAAGCCTGTCTCCAAACATTTCTGTTGCTAATAATTGTGTGACTATGTCAGGGTAAATCTTCATTCTTTCTGGATCTTAGTTTCTCCATTTGTGAATGGACTGTCGCCAGGACCCCTTCCAACACCTAATAGTCTGTGATACCCCTACTTGTCTTAAGACAGCAGTTGGCAAGGTGATTATAGGAGGGAAAAAAAGACAAATGACTGTAGGAACACAATTACAAAAACTATCATGGAGACAGAAAGATATATTTGTTCCTATTCAGACTAAGGTTGCACGCTAATAATGGAAGCAAGAAATGATTTTGAGGCTGCCATGTGTTTGATGAAGCAATTTGGGGCTGTGCAAAGATACTTTGCTCTAGAGTAGAATTAGAAGTTACTACTTATGAGGGGGTTTTTAGCATGTTTTTTGTTTGTTTGTTTGGACAAGGCAACATTGGAATTTTAAGATGTCACTTCATTCACCTTCTGGCTCTTATCATAGGATAAAAAATGTAGATATTGGTCAATTCTGGGAGAAAGGAAGAAAATCAATATAGGTGGCTATCTTTGACAAATTATATAGCTTTAGATTGTTGGGGTGTGGCAACCAGGAGTTGAGAGGATAGATGGAAGGAAGATTATCCTATTTGTCTGTAAGAAGAAGGAAATATGGGTGTAGAGCAAATGTCTCTGCTGGTGCCCTTCCCTGGGATCTCCTCTGAAACTCCTCACTGAGGTTTCCATAGAAATTTCTTTTCTCTATTTTTTTCTTTTAAATTGTAATAAGAACATTTAACATGAAATCTACCCTCTTAATAAATTTTTGGGTGAACAATTCTGTCCTGTTAACTATTGGCATCTCTAGGACATACTTGCTTAACTGGAACTTTAGAGCCATTGGTTAGCAAATCTCAGGCTCCACCTCCCGATAGCCCCAGGCTACCCCCTTCTACTCTCTACTTCTTTGTGGGTTTTTGGTTTTGTTTTTTTTTTGTTTATTTGGGCAGGGAAGGAGTGTTAAACTTTTAATTTATTCTTTGCTCCAATTCTTTCTTTCATGACATTTTCAGTTATGGGAGCCACTGTACTCATTTGGGGCCAGGTTTAAGGCCACTTGCTGCTAAATGTTCCGGATTGAATCAGTTCCTTTAAAGCTTCTCCAAGTCCTCTAGGACCTTCCCAAAGCTCATCAGCAGCTCTTAGAGATGTTTGTCCAACTTCCCTTCTGACCTTTTCCCCACATTCTACGCTGAAGACCAGTAAGCCCACTAGGGACCTTTGCAACTAGCCGATTATCATTTCTGTGCTTTTTCTTGGATTTTCTCCAGACCATGAGTGCCTTACCCTTCATCACCACCTTACTTCTTATGCTATCTTCAGCTGGTGCATGGGCTCATAGGACAAGAGTTAACTGAATGCTGTCCACTGAGTTCGGAATAGACTATGTGAACCCTCACTGACTGTATCCTGTTTATCTGGTGTGTGCCCTAGTGATCTGTCCTGAAAGTGTGTTCCGTGGAGAGCAGCGTCCTTTCCTTTCCCTAGAGCACAGCTTAGGGCCGGGTGCTAGACGGGTGTACAGCAGGGGGTGCTCGGTTGAAGGCTCAGTACTGTTTTGTATTGCCTCACCCTTATGCCAATTACTATTCTGGTTCAAACACTGTATCCCACATTTAGTCTGGTAGCCCTTATTGATGGAAGCCAAGACTCATAGCCTGTAAATGGACAGCACCTGATTCATAACTTTCATAATGAATGGTTAACAAATATTAGTTCTCTTTGAAAACTATCTCTCCCTTTATCCTTGTTTTTTCAGCTTTATTGAAGTATAATTGACAAATTGCTAGATATCTAAAATACACAATGTGATGAATTATATGTGTGTACATTGTAAAAGGATTCGCTACCCCCATCAAGTTCATTAACACATGGATCACCTCATACAGATACCTTTCTTTATTTACTTTTTTTTTTGATAAGAATATTTCAGTCCTACTCTCTTAGCAAATTTCAGTTGTCAGTAGTGTTATTAAATATAGTCACCATGTTATACATTAGATCCTCAGTCCTTATTCATATTATAACTTAAAGTTTGTGCCCTTTTACCAAAGGGCACAACCTCTCCCTAGTTCATCTGCCCTGAATCCCCTGGCAACCACTTCTCTACTCTGTTTTTATGAGTTCAATTTTTTTAAGATTCCATATAAAAGTGATAACCATGCAATATTTGTGTTCCCTTGATCTGTTTTTTTTCCCCTAGCATAATGCCCTCCAGGTTTATTCAGGCTATTGCAAACCACAAGATTTCTTTCTTTTTAAAGACTGAACAATAAATATCCCATTGTCTATACACGCCACATTTCCTTTATTCATTTATCTGTCAATGGACACTTAGGTTGTTTCTATACCTTCACTGTTGTGAACAGTGCTGCTATGAACATGGGAGCACAGATATCTTTTTGAGATCATGGTTTGAAATCATGGTTTTGTTATATATCCATGGTTTTATATATATATATATATATATATATATATGGTTATATATATATGTGTGTGTGTATATATGGTTATATATATACGTATGTATACACATATCCTTTGGATGTTTACCAAGGAGTGAGATTGTTGGATCATACGGTAGTTCTATTTTTCATTGTTTGAGGAAACTCATACTGTTTTCCACAGTGGCTACACCAGTTTACATTCCCACCAACAATGCACAGGGTTCCTTTTGAATCGCTCTTCATTGACACTCCTATCTGTTGTCATTTCTGATAGTAGACATACTAACAGGTGTGAGTTGATGTCTCATTGTGATTTTGATTTGTATTTTCCCTGGTTATTAGAAATGTTGAGCACATTTTCATGTACCTTTGTTTGCATATCATTTTTTGGAAAAACATCTGTTCAGGCCTTTTGCCCATTTTAAAACTGGGTTATTTGGTTATTTTGATACTGAGTTGTATGTGTTCCTTTTATATTTTGGATATTAACTTTATCAGATGTGTGGTTTGCAAATACCTTTCTTCCATTTCCTAGGCTGCCTTTTCATTTTATTGATGGCTACCTTTGCTGTGCAGAAGCCTTTTAGTTTGATATAATTCTACTTTTTTTTTTTTGCTTTTGTTGCCTTTGTATGTATTTTTATAGTTCTGGATACCTCATGTAAGTGGAATTAATGCTGTTGCACACTGAAAGATTCCCTTCCTTTTTAAGGCTGAATAAGTACATTATATGTATATAACACATTTTCTTTATTCATTTTTCTCTTGGTGGACATTAGCTTGTTTCCACATGTTGATTATTATGCATAATGGTGCACTGAACGTTTGTCTGCTGGATGACAGGGATGAACCAGGGAGCCATACCTTCACTCTGCTGCTTGTCATACTGTTACTCAAAGCTGTTAGCACAAAGGGCATCCTTTTTTCATGGAGCTGCTAGTACAATTCAAACAGAGACCCTGGTCTTGCTCCCTGTGTAATGTTTTGTTCTAAGTCCTTAACGCAAGTGAGAGTTTTTAAAAAATGACTTACTTCGTGCTTTGTACTCTCAGCAACAACCTTCACCCCCAAGTTAAACAAATTTTTAAAAAGAACTATGTGATTGTCCAACCCCAGCCTCAGCTCAACCCAGTTAATGAAATCCAGACTTTGTTTTGAACACCAACAAATGAGGTCTGGGGATCAACCAGCCAGGAGCTATAGATCTGACTCAAGAGACTGATTTTGAAGGGAACATAACAGTTTGGACTGCTCTGTGAATGCTCTGGCTTCCTCTGCATCGAAGACTTGCTCCAGTCAAGGCACAGAAAATATTCGGCCTAATGTGTTGCTGAATGTGTGAGCATTTAGTCTCTGGTAATGTGGGCAGGAGGAGAAGGGGGCGACAGAGGATGAGTTGGTTGGATGGCATCATCAGCTCGATGGACGTGAGTCTGAGTGAACTCTGGGAGTTGGTGATGGACAGGGAGGCCTGGCGTGCTGCGATTCATGGGGTCGCAAAGAGTTGGACACGACTGAGCGACTGAGCTGAACTGAACTGAATGTGACTATAATTTAAGGGAAAGTTTTTAGCTTTGTTGGCCAAATGAATTAACTCAAGAACAGTCCAAGTTCATATCGTTCCAGGAGCAGCTAAGGTTGAAATTAGATGAATGGAAATTTCAGTTTAATTTAAGGGAGCACTTTCTAACACTAGAACTTTGTGGAGATGGAATGGATATTGTTTTCACAATTTTCTTTTCCCCGCTGGAGGACTTCCCATGGGCTCCTGGAGGACTGAGAACCAGAAGTTTGGGCTATATTCCCTAAGGGTGGACTTAACTAGTGACTTGCAGGTGTGGGAGTATGACAGCAGCTTTGACTTGGGTGAAGACTAGTAGAGGCAGAATGCACCGTCCAGAGTTTCCTGCAAGATCAGGATGAAGGTAGCCTTTGGGAGACTTTGTCTGAGTTCACGCCCTTGCATGGCTTCCTTCTCTTTCCTGTCCTGCTTTCACCACTCCTTTTCCTATTCCCAGGCTGGCTTCCCCTGGAAGCACTTTGTTAATAAATCACTTAAACTGGAATCATACTCACAGGTTTCCTTCTGGGGAGTCAACTGAGATAATCCATCTCCTAACAAACTTCAGGTCTGAGCACTGATAAATAGATTTCATGAAAAAACTTGAAGCCAAATACTTCTGGACACATCTATCAGAAGATTTGAAAAAAAAAAAAAAAAAAGGAAGGAAGGAAGGAAAAGAAAGAAAATGTTTACGGTTCTACTCAGTGGGGTACAGACATGAAACATAATTTTTTTAATCTAATCGCTGCTTTCAACTATGCTCTATCAAATCCCTTTTCTTTTCCCTTAGTAATATTTTGGATAGTTGTCAATGCTCAGTCTAGTTGAAAAATGAATCTCAAGCTTGATTTAAAATGCAGCTCTTCTCCTACCTCCAGAACAGGATTCAGTTGGGATAGTGACTGCTTGGAGAGTGTGTGTGCCAGCGGATTCTTCTCAAATACATCTTGCACCATTTTCTACAAAATGTAGCTCTTTCTGTGTTGATGGTACTAAGGAGAAGATTGAGAGAAAATAGTAAGCATCTCCAGACTTACCTAACTCCAGGTGTGGTCCTCATTCTATTGGTAGCCATCTCCTCTCTGACTAGCCATGACCAGGTATTAGGGCTGTGATGCCAGCCAGGTCATGCTGGCTCCTGTTGGCGCAAGGGTGGGTTCTTTGCAATTCATTGCAAGGTTTCCAACCGCATAGCTCTCCATGGGTAAGTTGGCTTTCATGTTGCCTTTTTTTCTGCTCCTTTTCCTGCCCCCTAGAAGTATGCTGCACTAATTCCTACTCCTAGATCCCAGGTGGGATGTCAACATGCTGGTTATATCCATGAGAATTTTATCCATTTCCCCCCTAATTCTCTTCTCTTGTTCACATAGTATGGATCAGAGTAAATCAGCAAGTTTACTAACTAAGCAGACATCTAAATGCAAGTGAAGATGCAGCGTTCATTTTTGAATGGATCTTACAGTCTCCATGAGAGATTGTCTTGGAGTCTCTATGCCCAGGCACCCCTCTCACTTTAGAGAAAGTGTGAAATAATCTCTTCAGACTAATGTAGCATTCCCCATGAGGCCCAGACCAAGGATGCTGAAGACTGCCACTCTCCCTTTCCATACCAGAGTCTTTTAAATAGACAGATGATAAATAAATGATAATGGATAACTGAATTTTGCTTGGTTATAAATGATTAATGATAGATAACTGCTATATAGATAGGTGATTGGTTCATAGATAATAGATAAATAGATGAATGTTGTTCTTATTTTTTAGTTGATAAATTGTATCTGACTCTTTTGTGAACCCATGGCCTATAGTCCACCAAGTTCCCCTGTCCATGGGACTTCCCAGTGTGTTGACATTTCCTTCTCCAGTGGGTCTTCCTGACCCAGGGATTGCGTCTGCATCTCCTGTGCTGTGGGTGGATTCTGCACAGCTGAGCCACCTGGGAAGCCAAAAATAGATGAATAAATGATGGAGAGATAGGTAAACAATAGCTAAGCAATTAGATAAGGAATTGTGTAGATTTTGCTCCCTTTAGTGGATCCCTGAAGAAATTAGTCTGACTCCTATTATTGGGGGCTCTTTTACTGAGAGTGCTGAGCACATGTTGTTTTGTCTGTGTGCTATAGAACACGATTGACTAGCTATGACCCACAATACAAATATGGTTTGTGGCCTGTTTTTGTATGGCTTGTGAGCTGTGAACGGTTTTTAAAGAGCTGTAAAAAAGTAAAGTATAAATGATACAGCCTAAAATATTAACTAGTTGTTTATTTATATAAAAAGTTTATGAATCCCTCCTTTAGAGGCAATTTTAAGACAATAGGAAAAGTTCCTCTCAACATCCCACTACACATTTTTTTCTGTTATACCAAATGAAGAAAAGAGGGTTTACCATTTGTTTTTTGTCCAACCCCAAAGATTAATTTAATAGCTATTTACTAAGCACATATTGTGAAATCAGAGTAGTGTTTGGTGACAAACTGTTACCCAAAAACATATCCTAGAAGCTGACTTCCACTCGGGAATTTGAAATCTCAGGAGACCTTAAATCACAATGTAAAGTGTTAATAGAAAGCAGCCATGAGTAAGTTATTAAATCAGTGGCACTAATAATAATTGCTGTGGGATTAGGATGATTACGAAGTCTACGAAGACTGAAGTAGCCAATAAAGAATAAGCCTTTTTGTAGACTTTAAGGCAGTCTTAGAGAGTTTTAAACCCAAAGGATTGGAGAACTGAAATTCAAATGCTTGTGGTTTCCTGGCACTTGGGAATATTAGATAGTCAATTACCTATTCAAAGAGGATATCATTTATTTAAAGATGCTTAAGTTCTATTAATAGAACAACTATAATAAACAGTGAACATTATTCTTATTGAGTTTTTTAAGTGATTACCAGAAATACTGCTCGAACCATGATTTCCTATGGTTCATGGTGTGGTCATTTTAACTGTACAAACCATTCAGTGTTCTCTCAGGAGCCTGATCCCAAGGCTGCAGACGGGATCCTGAGGACCATAAAGGATAATCATAGAGCTCTCCAGTCTTCATATAATTTGGAAAATAGCAACTTCTTACAATGTTGAACACTGGCAATCTGTTAATCTACAAAATGAGGAAAAAAATGGCACAATAGCAATGCACCTATAGGATAACAGGGCCGAGTAGAGTCTGTTTTCATCCTATGCTGAATAAAGTCAGATCATATGGTCAAGTCATCTTTAATTCTTCTCAACTGGTGACCAGCTTCCACAGCTATTTATGTAACTTTTTTTAGAGTTAAATGCCTACTAGTGCATGTTTATCTAGCAAGGTGCTAGGAATGGCCAACATTTGTAGTCTGCCAGTTGTGGGAACATGAAGATTGACTTCTGAAGTGTCGGATGAAAAATTATTGCCCAATACTCCCCTGTACACTTTTATCACTGTACTTGTCAACAAACCAGTTGGCATATGTGTAGCATTTGGTAGACTCATTATCTCACTGAGGTTCTTGGATCCTTATGCTGCGACTGTTTCACCCCATACCTGATCCAGAGGTCATTTTAATAAACACTAATAGAATCACCCTTTATCATCTTAAAGCAAGTGCATGACTTGGCTAGTTTAGATATGCCAGTAGTATCGTCTTTGAAAGCAAGAGATGAGTTCCAGATTACCGGACCCACTAATCTGTGTGAGTGTCTGTGTGTGTATGTGTGTGGTGTGTGACATCTGTATCTCTATCTAACTGCATCTGCATCAGTATCTCTACCTCTCTTTGCATCTATGTTGAGAACTAGATAGATATTTCAATAATAGCTCCAGTAGATTTTTTAGATTTTTAAAAAGCTTTTATAATGTATAACCCCTTAAGATAACTTGGGAGAGTTTTTTGTTTGACCAAATATGCATTTTTTTGGACACTCTCTAGCAGGAAAGAGAGCATTTCAACCAGAACCAGGCTCTGGGAAACATGAACACATCTGTGTTTCATAATGATTTTGAGCCTAGACTCTAGTTGTAGGGATTTTGTCTATTCTGCCAGGGTTATTACCATACTGACTTCTTATTAAAAAAAAAAAAAAAACTAAGAAAAGGGAAAGGAAAAACACTAGGCATGCTAAGAGACTAGCTTTCTTTATTTGCTTGGCTTTTAAAATACTCTTGTGAAACCCTGAATTGAACATCATCTTACTTGGTTTACAAGCAAACACAAATGGTTGAACCATCACATCCTGCTTGCACAGCTTCAAAAAAGCAGAACATAAAAGCCAGTGATGAGGATCAAAATGTGCCCCCTCCCAACGAAACATGTGACTGTGACATATTGATTATTTTAAGCTGAACACATTCAAGATACAATAGATGCAGGAGGGGCTCTCTGACCTCCACTTTTTCTGTCTAAAAGCAGGTTGGTCAGAAAATTTTCCATGAGAAAGAAGTCCTCTCCGTACCAGAAAGAAAGAACATTTTTATCACCGGAAACTGGAATTTGACACTGAAATGGACTTGTCCAGAGAGACCTACTGTCTCACAGTTAACTGCTCCTAGCCCAAGTCCTTTTGTCTTGGCACATCTCCCCAGTTTATCATTACTTGTGTAAAAGGCATATAAGCTTTTGGGCATAGCAATTTCTTCAGTTCTTCATTTTCCTTCTGAGGACTCTTGTATTCACATAAAAATGTTAAATAAGTAGGTATACCTCTTTTCTGTTAACCTGTTTTATGTCAGTTTAACTCTTAACCTAAAAGGATAGAGGAAAGTTTTTCCTCCCTTGCACTGAGAGCCCTTTGAGAACATTTATTTGCTTAAAGCAGTGGATGAGGTAGGCATCCCACTTTTATTGGCTGTTTACCAGATCATAGCACTTAAGGAAAAACGAAAGCATGCTATAGTTTCCAAAATATTGACATGATACATGTAGCTCTGAATAAGGGACTTACTTTCTTAATTTAGAACAGGTTTTCAAAAGATTGCAGTCAAGAAAGCCAAATAGAATTAAACGTGTGTGAGTTTTAAAATCAGATAGACCTAGGATTAAATTTTATTTATACCATATATTTGCTTTTTGTCTTTAGGCAAGTTATTTGACTTCATGATCTTATTTCCTCCTTTGTAAATTTAATATGATAATCCTACCAAGTGGGACTGTTTTATGTATTAAAAGAGGTAATACATGTAAAAATCTTAGGACATAGCAGATGCTCAATAGTATCTCCTCCCCATCCCTACTCCCAATTATTTGCCATGAATAGTAACCTAATCTGGAACCAGTGCTCAGAATACATCCTAGATTTTAACTGTTTCTGCTACTGCTAAGTCACTTCAGTCGTGTCCGACTCTGTGCGACCCCATAGACGGCAGCCCACCAGGCTCCCCCATCCCTGGGATTCTCCAGGCAAGAACACTGGAGTGGGTTGCCATTTCCTTCTCCACCACATGAAAGTGAAAAGTCAAAGTGAAGTCGCTCAGTCGTGTCCAACTCTTAGCGACCCCATGGACTGCAGCCCACCAGGCTCCTCCGTCCATGGGATTTTCCAGGCAAGAGTACTGGAGTGGGGTGCCATAGATTTTAACTAACTTACTCAAATACACATGGGAATGCATATATATGAAAACAATTTTTGCATCAACCATCCCATCACTGTGCATATAAAATTTTTTTCAAACTAATGTGAATAGCAGAAGGCTGCCATATCATTCGGCTTTTCTTTTAAAGAGTCCTTCCTTTTTTTGTAAAAAGGGTGAATTTTAACATTTGAAGCAGGTGAAGCAAAGACTGTGAGTTAAGACCATACTTTGTTGAACTTCTTTTACTCTTATGCCCGTTGGGATTGTTGTCTTAGGAACATGATAGCTCACAAATGTCACCAAATTTTGTTTCTTTCACCTAGAAATAGAAAGCAAGGAAATTCACAGAAGTGTCAGTATTAAAGCAAGCCAGTTTCCCCTCCCCCCACAGGGTTCAAGTGGTGTTTGATGCAAATGTGGATTATAAGACTCCAGAGAAAGTTTGTGGGAAAACAGAGAAGAGATCTGAAACCATAGCATCATGAAATATCTTCCAGGGACTTTTCAATCATGAAGACCTTTCTTGATAAGATTCTGGTGAATCCTGCTGGGAGAATATAGAAAGCAGATAATTGGAGGTTCCTCTATCGTCTACCTAAGGAGAGATTTACTCTAACACCCTGGGTCCTGAGGGGAGTGGGAGGAGTGATAATCCTTCAGCTTACAAATATAGTTCTGAAAAAGGAGGTTTAATTTTAAACATTGGTTTGAAATAATTTTAATTATGTAAATAATATAACTACATAACAGAAAATTTAGAAGGGAAAAAAGTGACCATTAATTCCAGTACCTTAAAACCATTATGATAATAATGAGTTGAACATGGCAATATACATTACCATATGTAAAATAGATAGCCAATGGGAATTTGCTGTTGCCTCAGGGAACTCAAACAGGGGCTCTGTAACAACCTAGGGGGTGGGATGGGGAGGGACCTGGGAGAGAGGTTCAAGAAGGAGGGGACATATGTATACTTATGGCTGATTCATGTTGATGTTTGGCAGAAACCAACACAATGCTGTAAAGCAATTATCCTTCAATTAAAAATAAGTAAAAAAAATAATAAGTTGATGTTTTTATATAGTGTATATAGTTGTAATCATAATATAAAATCTTCTTTTATTTTAACACTCTTAATACTTTCCACCCTGAATATAGATTTTATAATGATTGATTTAACACTAGCCTCATATTTCACTTGATATCTGTAACAGTTAACATAAATACTTTGCTACTTTTAGACATTTAAATTGTTTCCAAATAAATTGTTTCAGGGATTGTGGCACATATATCTAAATACCCAAGAGTATTAAAAAAAATGAAAACAACAATAGAAAAAAACAGACTCTTGTTTAATGACAGAGGTAGAAGGGTCATCTAGATCAGCCACTTATCTAGAATCACGTCTTTTTCCCTCTGATCTAGGGGTCATCCCACCTCTGATTTAATACTTCTGTTACCATATTCAGGTTCAGCTGCTCACTGCTCAAACACCATCACTCGAGACAATGGTTGGTAGAAAGAAAAGCTGTTTTAATCAGTAAAGCTGGCAATCTGGGAAGAAAGCATACTTGCGTCCTGAAAACCAGCTCTGAAGATTCTGCTCAGCCATGAAGGTTTTTAAGGGAAAAGGGGAAGGAATCTCTGTTAATCATTGTGATAGAGGGTCAGACTCACAGTTATCTCCCACTGCATGCAGGCTTGTCAGCTCCTATGAGATCTTTCTTTAGATGCTATTTGTTCACAAGATTACTGAAGAGAAGCTTGGGAAGAATTCTGGTCATTTATTCTGAAAGAGTCTCCTGCAGAGAGCTCTTGCTTGCTAAAAGCTGCTTACGCTTTCAGTGGGTGATGAGGATCAAGCCCAAAACACAGTTCTGAAGCAGAGGATCTGATGGCTTCCTGGAGCTCTCTTCCAAGTGGCATCTGTAACTGTTCTTCGCACGTGTACTTGTAAAGAACTGATGAGTTCTGCCGACTGTTTTAAGAAAACAAACTATTTTGGTTGTTGAGGGTTTTTCTTTTTTTGCTCTTTTTTTTTTCATCCAAGGATAAGTTGCTTTCTCTTCATCAGCACTTTCCATAGTGTATAGAACAGAAATCTCCAACTGGCAGCCCAGAGGCTAATTATGGCTGCAGAGCTGTTTGGTTTAGCCCAAACAAGGTTCCAATTATATGTTAAATTAGCTGCCAACTTTTAAAATTCAAGAGATTTAACATACAGACCTAGATTTTTTTTTTTTGGTATCCTTTGAACAATTGGAGGATCTGGTAATACAGAATCTGTATTTTCACTTCCCCAAAACAGCCTGAACCTAACTGTGCCTAAAAGAAGGAACATATTTGTTCCCTTTACCTCTAGCCAACATCGTTTATTTAAATTATTTTCCTACCTCTGGGAGATCTGAATTTGCAACTCTTCTGTGCTGAATATCTTTGGTCTCTATGACTGTATCTGCACAAAGATAGAAACACAAGTAAGGAATAAGGAGCAGGGGCACAGATTCTTTCATTTAGGATACAAAGCTATTAGACATTCATAATGAGACTTAGTAAATGCAATAGTTCTGTGTGATCTTTACAAGCGCGGAGCATAAAAGACATGTGCCGAAGGTAAAAGAGGGCAATACAGAATCACTACAAAGACGGTGGGCGACTCAGCCCTGAGCCAGGGAAAGTCTCTCATTCTACAGAGAGAAGGGGTTGATGGTCAAGATGGGTGTGTGCGTGTTTGTGTGAATGTCTAAACCAGCACGCACACTAAATTAACATAGGGGGATTTGCTGAAGGATGCTCATCCTACAAAGGACTTAGCTCTTCTCAGTTATTCCTTTTATTTTATTTTTTGACATTTGGATTAATCTCCACTCAGGCATTCATCTGTAGGAAAAGGAAAAGCAAAATATCAACTGGTATCAAGTCACATATGGTGACAGAATTGGCATCTTAATGGAAATACAGAAACTGATGTGACATTTTTATTCAGCTTTATTAAACTACTCCTAACAAAAGTGTAATCAAACACTGGATTTATTTAGAGTTCTAGCACATTCATTTTGGCTGCTGTGTATCATTTTAATACATACAAAGAATATATAAAATATTTTCTAATTTTTTTACAAATACAAATATTTCTGCATTAGATATTTTAACATTAGTATTTTTAATGCACCCTTTAAACCTAGGAGGGGAATTGCTGCTCACTCATAGGATTTATATCTTTGCCACATCACTAGATTTCCAAATTTTTTCCAGTGAGGTATACCTATTTATGTCCAATTTTCCTTGATTCATGGACCTAGCATTCTAGGTTCCTATACAATACTGTTCTTTGCAGTGTCGGATTTTACTCTCATCACCAAATATATCCACAACTGAGCATTGTATCTGCCTTGGCTCAGCCACTTCATTCATTCTGGGGCTATTGGTAATTCTCCTAGTCATAACAAATACCCTTTTTCAGCAACACAAGAGATGATTTTACATATGGACATCACCAAATGGTCAACACCAAAATCAAATTGATTTCATTCTTTGTAGCTGGAGAAGCTGTATACAGTCAGCAAAAACAAGACCTGGAGCTGACTGTGGCTCAGATCATCAGCTTCTCATAGCAAAATTCAAGCTTAAACTAAAGAGTACTGGAAAAAACACTAGGCCAGCCAGGTATGACTTAAATCAAATCTTGAATCAATTTGCATTAGATTTAAGGGAATAAGTCTAGTTAACAGTGTGCCTGAAGAATTGGAAAGAGGTCCATAAAATTGTATAGGAGGCAGCAAACAAGCCACCCCAAAGAAAAAGAAAAGCAAAAAGGCAAAGTGGTTACCTGAGGAGGCTTTGCAAATAGCAGAAGAACGAAGAGAAGCAAAAAGCAAGAGAGAGTGGGAAAAGTACATCCAACTAAACACAGAGTTCCAAAGACTAGCTGGAAGAGACAAGAAGGCCTTCTTCAATGAACAGTGCTTAACCATAGAAGAAAACAACAGAAGGGGAAAGACTAGACAGGTCTTCAGGAAAATGGGAAACATCAAGGGAGCATTCCATCCAAAGGTGGGTACAATAAAGGATAAAAATGGTAGAGACCTGGCAGACACTGAAGAGGTGGAGAAGAAATGGAAAGAATACACAGAAAAACTGTATAAAAATCGTAATGAACCAGATTACTATGATGGTGTGGTTAGTCACCCAGAGCCAGACATTCTGGAAAGCAAAGTCAAGTGGACCTTAAGAAGCACTGCTGTTAATAAAGCTAGTGGATGCAATGAAATTCCAGCAGAACTATTCAAATCCCTAAAGGAGGATGCCATCAAGGTGTTGCATTTATTATGTCAGGATATCTGCCACCAGCAGTGGTCACGGGATGGAAAAGGTCAATCTTCATCCCAATTCCCAAGAAAGGTAATACTAACGAATGTGCTAACCATTGGACAATTGCATTCATCTCCCATGCTAATAAGGTCATGCTTAAAAGCTTGCATGCTAGGGTTCAGCATTATGAGAATCAAGAAATTCCAGATGTCCAAACTGGGTTTAGAAATGGAAGGGGAACTGGAGATTAGATTGCCAACATTCACTGGCTTATAAAGAAAGCAAGGGAATTTCAGAAAAACATCTATCTCTGTTTCATTGACTATGCCAAAGCCTTTGACTATGTGGATCATGACAAACTATAGAAAGCTCTTAAGAGAGATGGGAGTATCAGACCATCTTACCTGTCTCCTGAGAAACCTGTATGCAAGTCAAGAAACAACAGTTAGAACCCTGTATGGAACTACTGATTGGTTCAAGATTGAGAAAAGAGTATAACAGGGCTATCTGCTGTTACTCTGTTTGTATAAACTATACGCTGAGCACTTCATGAGAAGTGCCAGGCTGCATGCATTACAAGCTGGAATCAAGATAGGCAGGAGAAACATCAACAACCTAAGATATGTGGATGACACCACTCTAATGGCAAAAAGAGAAGAGGAACTAAACAGCCTCTTGATGAGGGTGAAGGAGAAGAGTGAAAGAGCAGGCTTAAGGCTTAAAAAAAAAAAAATAACATCATGACATCCAGCCCCATTACTTCATGGCAAATAGAAGGGGAAAAGGTGGAAACAGTGCCAGATTTCCTCTTCTTGGGCTCCAAATTCACTGCAGATAGTGACTGGAGCCATGAAATCAGAAGATGATTGCTTTTTGGCAGGAAAGTGATGACAAACCTAGACAGTGTGTTGAAAATAAGAGACATTACCCTGCCACAGAGGTTCATATAGTCAAGGCTATGGTCTTCCCAGTGGTCACATACAGTTGTGAGAGCTGGACCGTGAAGAAGGCAGAATGCCAAAGAGTTGATGCCTTCTAAGTAGTACTGGAGAAGGCTCCTGAAAGTCCCTTGGACAGCAAGGAGATCAAACCAGTCAATCTTAAGGGAGATCAACCCTAAGAATTCACTGGAAAGACTGATGCTGAAACCGAAGCTCCAGTATTCGGTCATCTGACAACTCATTGGGAAAGTTCCTGATGCTGGGAAAGACTGAGGGCAGAAGGAAAAGAAGGTGTCCGAGGATGAGATGGCTGGATGGCATTACCAATGCAATGAATATGAACTTGGGCAAACTCCGGGAGATGCTGAGGGACAGGGAGGCCTGGGGAGCTGCAGTCCATGGGGTCGCAAAGAGTTGAACATGACTGGGCGACTGAACAACATACCTATTTACACTCATACTAGTCTTGTAAGAGATTTGTTTTGCTATAATTTTGCCAATACTTAAAATATATATTTAATAAAGCTGAGGAATGTAAAGTGGTGTTTCAAAGTTGATTTTAATTTGCATTATTAGTAAAAGTTTAGCATCTTTTCTATGCTTTGGGTTTTCTTTTTGGATTGTTGTTTCAAATTTTTATGTTTCAAAAAATTATCCAAATTGTTTTTTCCTGGACTGTTAATTTGTATTTTAAAAGTCAAAATGATAATATATCTTATGACAATCAACTGATTATATGCATTGACATATTCTCCATTTCCTAGGTTACACTTTTTGAGAATGATTTCAAAAAAACAAATTTTGTAAATATATCTTTGATACCCTGAACACATACAAAAGTTAATGGGTCTGGTTGCCAATTATGTTTTAAAATTATTGCTGAGTTCTTTTCATATATGCTAACACAACCCAGATTTTTTTTAAACTGGTCTAGGGCCATTAGAGTATCTTTTGCCTAGTTTGCTACTGGAAATTTTTGAAGGAAAATTTCAGTTTAGGCTGATTTATGTAGCTATGTTAAATGCATCAAAAGTCTCTTGGATTTATCCCTTGTGACTTACAAATTTTGCCCACATTATGCTTCTGTAAATTAATACCTCATTGGATTATACAGGGGACAGTTCTCTTTAAGTATTTGACATCTGCTTTTTATGTCAACCTTAATTCTACAGCTCATTCTTTGTACTGTAAATCTGTTTTTATCAGATGAAGATTTATTTCTTTTCTTTTCTTTTTTTTTTACTTATATAAAACAGTGATTGCCACGACTGACAAAGTCATGTTTTTCAATGTATTCTGCATTTCAACAAAACCACTCAGCTTCAAGTAGTCACGAATCACCTCAGTTTATTTCCCTGATACAAGTTTGAATGGCACAGATGAGTTCCTACTCAACCTTGCTGTGTATGCAGAGAGAGAGTGAGGTAGTTTGGATAAACACACAAGTACAGGATTTAAGCTATTTTATTTCTTTACAGATACATTTTGAAACAGAGTATATCTATGAAGATCTTCTTGATAGTAGGAATTCAGTAAACATCAAGAGCTAGCATGTCCTTGATTTTTACGAGTGGCAGACAATTGGAAGTCAAATTCATAATAAACATGAATAAATACAGAGGACAAGTTGAAAAGATTTTGAAGCAAATGTGATGGCATGAGTCTATTCTGGAGACAAATCTAAAATATGAAATACCCAGAAATCAGAATAGTTAGAAAAACAGAAAGCTGCGCCTCAAGTTACTTTTCGGAGTAAAACAAAAGACAGGAGACAAATAAATACAACTAACACCACCACAGCATATCCTCAAAACACATAATGGTTAATAATTGAGTCATAACCCTATTGCTGCCACAAACATAGACAATGGCCTTCTGATCTACTAGAACCTTGTCTAAAATCACTGTGGTAAATGATGAAGATGAAGTGTGGATGACCGGGAGCCACAGATCTCACTCAGTCTGAATGCTATAGAAAACAAAGAAAGAATTTTAAAACGAATTTCTAAAATGAGTCAAACTATCTGGCCCATGAAAGACAGACAAGTAGGAAGCAACTGTGCTTTATGTAGGCTATCTCAGAGGAACAGTTTTCAGTTAGGAATCTGCCATAATACAGTGATGTGGCTTAACAAAAGAGAAATGTTCAAGGGGTATCACAGGATAAATGTGGGAATCTATCTGTTAACATTGATAGGAATATTTAACCATTGGAACAAAATTTAGAGCAGTAATGGAGATATTATTCCTGAATCGATCCAGAAGTATATATTTTTAAAATATCAGTAAGGGTCAGGAGAGCTGATCCGTGAGGTCTTACCATCTGCAACTAATTTTATGAAACATTAAGCAGGTTTTAACCTGATTTCCTCTTATAAATTAAAAGCCATTGCATTTTTTTACTTTATTATCTCTGTAAAGCTACCTACATTTGTATGATTCTATACATAGTCTTGGCTTCCCCTGTGGCTGAGCAGTAAAGAAGCCGCTGTAATGCAGGAGATGTGGGTTCAATCCCTGGGTGAGGAAGATCCCCTGGAGGAGGGCATGGCAACCCACTCCAGCATGCCTGGAGAATCCCATAGAGGTGCCTGGTGGGCTATAGTTCATCAGATTGCAAAGAGTCAGACACAACTATAGCGACTCAGCACACACACATGCATACATGGTCTAATTCTCTTTGTCATGCTTCTAAGAGGAAGCAATGAAAACAATCTCCATATGACTTCATAAGAGTTATCATTCTTGAGCTTGGACATACAGTTCTCTGTATGAATCTGTGAATGAGTTTAAGCGTCTTTTGCATTTTCTGTCTGGTAACTGGTAGCACTTAGTATTAATGGGACAACCCAGAGTTAATATAGATCCATAGGGAAGGTGAAGGTTAATGGTACCTTCCCTCCCTTCCAATGGTACCATCTTAGCTGCAACATTTATGTGAACTTTGTTTTCTGTTTTTGCAGTAGACCAAAGTTGGCTTTAACATTATGACAAGTTTTTTTTTTTTAATTGGTGAATAGTTGACTAACAATGTGTATATTTCAGGTGTACAGCAAAATGATTTAGTTATATATATACTTAAATTAATTCTTTTTTAGATTCATGAGTATTCATCCCAAGCTCATGATTTATCCTTCCTCCATAACATATTTTAAATGACCTATAATCAAGTCACATTTATGTTTCAAAGAGGTGCACATACTTATCATGTCTTCTTGCAAGTCCAAGAATATGAGGTAAATACCCAGGGTGCTTCCTGCCCCAGTGTGAGAAGCACAAGAGTAAAAGACCTTGTTCTGCTCTGCAAGATCATTCGTTTCATAAATCCCTAATGAGGACTGCCTATGCGCCTGCCACTGGGTAAGGTTGGGAATATAGCAATGAACAATACTTAAGACTTAGAGTTTAGTACTAATCAGTTTACACCTATAAACATCTTATTAGTGTGTATATAACACTAGTATGCAGGTCAGGAAGCAACAGCTAGACCTGGACATGGAACAACAGACTGGTTCCAAATAGGAAAAGGAGTGCATCAAGGCTATATATTGTCACCCTGCTTATTTAACTTATATGCAGAGTATATCATGAGAAATGTTGGGCTGGAAGAAGCATAAGCTGGAATCAAGATTGGTGGGAGAAATATCAATAACCTCAGATATGCAGATGACACCACCCTTATGGCAGAAAGTGAAGAGGAACTAAAAAGCCTCTTGATGAAAGTGAAAGAGGAGAGTGAAAAAGTTGGCTTAAAGCTCAACATTCAGAAAACGAAGATCATGGCATCTGGTCCCATCACTTCATGGGAAATAGATGGGGAAACAGTGGAAACAGTGTCAGACTTTATTTTTCTGAGCTCCAAAATCACTGCAGATGGTGACTGCAGCCATGAAATTAAAAGACGCTTACTCCTTGGAAGGAAAGTTATGACCAACCTAGATAGCATATTGAAGAGCAGAGACATCACTTTGCCAACAAAGGTCCGTCTAGTCAAAGCTATGGTTTTTCCAGTGGTCATGTATGGATGTGAGAGTTGGACTGTGAAGAAAGCTTAGTGCCGAAGAATTGATGCTTTTGAACTGTGGTGTTGGAGAAGACTCTTGATAGTCCCTTGGACTGCAAGGGGATCCAACCAGTCCATTCTGAAGGAGATCAACCCTGGGTGTTCATTGGAAGAACTGATGCTAAAGCTGAAACTCCAGTCCTATGGCCACCTCATGTGAAGAGCTGACTCACTGGAAAAGATTCTGATGATGGGAACGATTGGGGGCAGGAAGAAAAGGGGATGACAGAGGATGAGATGGCTGGATGGCATCACCGACTCGATGGACGTGAGTTTGAGTGAACTCCGGGAGTTGGTGATGGACAGGGAGGCCTGGTGTGCTGCGATGCATGGGGTCGCAAAGAGTCGGACAAGACTGAGCAACTGAACTGAACTGAACTAAACTGGACACTAGTACAAACAAGTCAATGAATGTACTAAGTATTGGGAGGGCTGAGGTTTGGTTCAGATGGTGGAGGAGATCGGCAAGTAGAAACAGAAACTTGATGACATATTGATGGAGAAGCTGCATGTGGGTGTCAGTTATTAATGGGGCTGAAACTGCAAGGCAACTCCTTTTAGAGCTTTAAATTTCTCCAAATGAACCTGTCCTCTTGGACAGTGTTAGGGATTAAACTGGGTGCCCCTCAAATTCATGCTGAAGCTCTAACCCTCAATGTGATTAGGTTAGGAGACAGGGTCTTTAGGAAAGTAATGAGGTATAAATGAAGTCATGGAAGTGGAGCCCTAATCTGATAGGACTGACATCCTTAGCAGAAGAGGAGACACCAGAGACCTCTCCCTTCCCATGGAATCTCAGAGGAAAGGCCATGGATAGACACAGTGAGAAGGCGGTTTTCTATAAACAAGAGGAGATGCCTCACCAGAAACCAACGCTGGTACCTTAATCTTAGACTTCAGTCTCCAGAACTGTGTGAAAATATAATTCTGTTAAGTCACACATCCTGTGATATTTTGTTATGGCCGTCTAACCTGACTAATATAGACAGAGGTCATGATATGATTCATTCGCTCAAAAGAAATTGACTGACTGTCACTTGCTATGTGTCTAGGACTGTGACCAAAGAAGAGAAAACCTCTGCATTTGTGGAGTTTACCACTCCACTGGAGAGAGACAATGTACAGAATGAAAATGAAAGTGTTAAGTCACTCAATCATGTCCAACTCTTTGCGACCCCATGGGCTGTAGCCTGTCAGGCTCCTCTGTCCATGGAATTCTCCAGGCTAGAATAATAAAGTAGGTTGCCATTCTCTTCTCCAGGGCATCTTCCTGACTCAGGGATCAAATCCATGTCTCCCACATTGTAGGCAGATTCTTTATAGTCTGAGCCACCAGGAAAGATACCACACAGAATGCGTAAATATAGTATGTAGTGCATATGTAGTGAATGGTGATAAATGATATGGAGAAAAACAAAGCTGAGAAAGAGGGATAAAGAGAACCAGAAGGCAGGAAGAACATACAAGAGGGGTTTGGCAATAGAAGAAAAATAGAAGAAATATAATTTCTATTTTAAAAATCTTTGTACATTTAGAATACAAACTTTATTTCTCTTGCACATGCATTTCTGTTACTTATTCTAAGCATTACATGCCCACAAGCAGCTTTTCAGTATTTCCTGGCAAAGATTTTTCTTCCATGCGTAGAAACTGGCTGTGACCTTGCTACATTTCTAAACATGTTCCTACTAAAGGAACATGTCCTTTCATAAGGTGGGAGTAATTCCCTTGGATGATTGTTTATAGAGAGAAAGAATTTTTCTCTGCTAAAAGCCCTGAGTCCTCCCCCTCCCCCACCAAGGCACACAAATACAGGCCAGGACAATATAAACAAGCATTTTCACAGATCATATGAACAGATCATAAACTATCATTTATTTGTTGTATCTATCTGTTCCAGATAGTAGTTTATGATAAGAACATATAAAAATTAGCAAAAATTAAAATTATTAACAGAAAAATAAACCACTGTATACTAATCACTCAGCTGGACGAGTTACTAAAGCTTTTTTTCTGAGACTCCTAGAAGTCAAAGGAAAAAGGGATGAATTACAAGCTTCTTATCCAGTTGGTGCTAGAACTAATGATATTTTTGAGTGCCTGTTATTTTGTTTGTTTGTTTGTTTGTATTTCTTTTTTGTTCTTTTTTTTTTGAGTGCCTGTTATTTGTTATAATATAAACCTTATAGCTATCCCATGAGATTAATTCACCATCCTCATTTAAATGAAGATTCATGAAAGGAAAATGCCTTTGTCAGATCAAATGACTGGAAATCATAAAAGTATTTTGTCTACAGCCAAACCCTTCCTTTGTTCTTTGTAGAATCTAGGAGCTTAGTCATAAATTTTAACTTAGTAAAGTTGTTTCTGCAGATCTTCCCTTGGTATCATTGCCTGGGAGCAAAAGGAAAAGGAAAATTCGACATTCAATTATTGTAGTCTGTAGGCAATTATTTTCCTCTCCATGACCGACAACAAGTTGTAATCTCAACAGATTCTTCTTTGTCAGGAAAAACAGTTAGTGAAGAACAGTGTTTTAAATATGGGTTTCTTCTTAAGCGCTTTCCATAGTCTAATAGTAAAATTAACTAAATCCACCTCCATTGTCATTTAGTTTATATTAGTTTCCTGGGGCTACTATAGGAAATTGTCACAAACTGGGTGGCTTAAAACAATAGGAATTTATTCTCTCATAGTTCTGGAGGCAAGTCCAAAATTAAGATATCAGCAGGAACATATTTTCTGTCGAGGCTCTCGGGTAGAATCCATTCTTGGTCTCTTCCAGGTTCTGGTAGCTGTTGTCATTCTTTTACTTGAAGCTACATCACTCCAATCTCTGCCTTTAGGATCACATTGCTGCCTCTCCTGTGTGTCTGTGACTGATTGCTCTCTGACTCTCTTATAAGGACACTTATAAAGGCTTTTAGGGTCCACTTGGATAATTCAAGATAATTTTATCACATTTTTGCCATAAAATATAATACTCGCTTTTTGTCATATAAGGTAATATTCATATATTCAGAGATCAGGAAGTGAATATATCTTGAGGGTGTAGTTTTTTTTCAGTTGCCCACAATTTTATTTCTGACTGCCAAAGATTCACTTCTATCCCACATGCAGAATAAAGCCAGCCCGTTCCAACATCTTCAAAAGTCTTAACTCATTTTAGTAATGGATCCATGAATCTTTGCTGGATAATCAATTTTCTTTACTCAATTCCTGGCTTCCTTGAGATGATTGAGTAGATCCATGAGTCACACACCTAATCTCTTTAGCTGAAGGATGTTCCACTGTATTTTTAGACTTCTCCCCAGAGCATGCTTTCCTAAGAGTGAATCTCCTTATTCTGGCATTGTTTGCAATTTGGAAAGGCTGAGAATTTCTCAAATCAACAAATTCTGATTTCTGTTTAAGTTCTTTCTTTATCTCCTTCCTCTCATTTATGATGAGCAACAAGAAGAAACTAACCACATTTTCAGCACTTTGTTTAGATGTCCAAGTTTTTTGTTTACAAATTCCGCTTTCTATACAACTGTCAGATGCTATTCTCCCTTGTAAGGACATTTGTGATGGTATTTAGCGTTCACTTGGACTGCAGGGAGATCCAACCAGTCCATCCTAAAGGAGATCAATCCTGGATGTTCATTGGGAGAACTGATGCTGAAGCTGAAATTCCAATACTTTGGCCACCTCATGCGAAGAGTTGACTCACTGGAAAAGACTCTGATGCTGGGAGGGATTGGGGGCAGGAGGAGAAGGGGACGACAGAGGAAGAGATGGCTGGATGGCATCACCGACTCGATGGACATGCATTTTAGTGAACTCCAGGAGTTGGTGATGGACAGGGAGGCCTGACGTGCTACAATTCATGGGGTCGCAAAGAGTAGGACACAACTGAGCGACTGAACTGAACTGAACTGAACTGGCTACAATCCAAGATAAGGTCCACTTTTCAGCATCTTAAACTAAACCACATCTTTTGCCTTTTTTCCCTTTATAAAGAAATATTCACAGGTTAGGGATTAGGAAGTGGATATATCTTGAGGGAGGAGGGCATATTTTCAGCCTATCATGACCTGCAGAATCATTACCCTTCAGGGGAAAAGGAGTTTTGGTAAGATTGTGCCACCAGAGATAAATTCAGTTCACCTAATCAGTCAACTCTTGTTTAGAGGAGAGGTTTTGATTTTAAACCTGAAAGATATTCTATACATATATCAATAGGATAGGAGAGAAAGGGAAGCATGATTATTATTTCATGATGAGGTTCATGTCTGTTTATGCAGGGGGACATAAAAAGATCTGACTGTTGAGGGCTAGCATAAGAAAGTGAAGAGCTAGATGCAGAATGAGACAGACTGTTGCCATGGTGATACAATTAGTATTTCCTTTGACTTCTCTGAGAAACCCTGCAGCCAACTTTTCTACATACAGATACTTAGCACAGTTTGAAATCCACTTCAGTTTTCCTTTATTCAAATAAAACTTATTCTCCTGCTCAGCAGAGAAGCAGACATTGAAGTTGTTCTGGTTAGCGAAGGTCTTCCTGCTGCTCGTCTTCTTCCTCCCCCAACAGATAGAGAAATACACACAGCCATATACCTACAGGACTGCTAATAATCCATTTGCCTTTAGTCTTCCATTTCTTGTAAGCCAGAGGGAGAGGGTGGGATGACTTGGGAGAATGGCATTGAAACATGGATACTATCATGTAAGAAACGAATCACCAGTCTATGTTCAATACAGGATACAGGATGCTTGGGGCTGGTGCACGGGCATGATCCAGAGAGATGATATGGGGTGGGAGGTGGGAGGGGGGTTCAGGATTGGGAACTCATGTGTACCTGTGGCTGATTCATGTCAATGTATGGCAAAATCAATACAATATTATAAAGCAAAATAAAGTAAAAATAAAAATTAAAAAAATAATAAATATTGGGTATATATTATATTATAATCATGCTAAGTTATTTAAGAATATATGGCAAATCAAAGCTTATAATCAGAGAATGTGTGTGTGTATACATATATGTATATATACACATATATACATATTGAAGTGATTTGTGATTTTGGAATTATGGAAGACTGAACTGTATGGAACCACTTCATTAAGAAATCTCCCATTAAAGTAGTTTTTTTTTTCTTCTAATTACTTTAGTTTACTGTAAACTGAGTCCTTGGATATTAATGAGGCTTTCTCTGAGCCTTTATTACTAATCTGTGCCTATGCTGCTGGGTGTGGTATCTTGATGTTCTCTGGAAGGGTAATCGGGATCAACAACATAACTCTAGAGTGTGTCTCTCCTCTTCTGTAATATTTTTCCTTGGGTTCCCTTGATATTATATAGCTGTTTTCAACTTGAATGGTAAAAAATGAATTTTTAATAAAGTTGTTTATTCTGTTGAAAGGTAGTATTGTACTTAAAACATTTTTAAAGAACGTAAAAATGTATACATTGAGAAATAACTACCTCCCTCCCTTCAGACTCTCAGTCTCTTAAGGACAAACATTATTAGTAAATTCCTTTTGCTTTTTTTTCTTAAAAGGTTTTCTGCCTCGAAAAGTTTATATATCTTTAAACACACACACCAAAAAATACAAATGAGAACATGTATTTGCAGTGCTCTGCATTTTGCTTTTAGAATTAAAAATATCCCTTGGCATTTTCCCTAAATCAGCGCCTGCAGAGATATGGCTTCTGTGTAGAGCTACGGCTTCTGTGTAGAGCTACGACCTCTGTGGCTCCTTCTACGGCTGCCTCTTATTCTATTCTGTGTATGTACAGAATAGCAGTTTAGCTCTGTACTGGATGACGTTTTCTCTCCAGTTTTCTGGTTATTCCAAATCCTGAAACTGTGACCATCCATATATGTCTTTGCACAAATGTGTGCACAAATGTGTGGCCACTTATTTACCCAGCTCTATGGGGGTGTCATTCATACCACAGACTATGGGAATGGAAGCCTCAGAAGGTGTGCAGTGTGCTGCCTGCAAGGCTGTTCTCAGTGGCTATGAGTAGGATACTTTCCTAGAAATATGAAACGCTAGTTGCAAAGTCAGAACATCTAAAACATGAATGTATATTCATTTACAGTGTCATTAACCATGTGCGATAGCCTGTTTTTTGGATGGCTTCTAAAATGTGCAACACACAATCCTTCATAAACGGTCACTCCTGGAGTTGTGCAACACGTGACCCTGATTTCTCAAAGCTCTATAATCAGACTGATTGAAGCAGAACATTCAATAAAAAATAGTATCGTTTTTTAAATTTGCATTTGTGCAATTGCAAAGGTGTTTGAGCATATTTTAGGGATTTATAATCTGTTAAGTATGTGTGTGTGTTCATACTATTTGCCTATTTCACATCTTGATAATTACTGTATAGGTCAAGACTTTATTAAAGACTTAAAGATGAAAAATAATTTGCTTCAAATGTGCTGGATATAATTTTTCAGCTCTGTATCATTCTGTTGACCATGAAAAATTTAATATAGTTTGAGTTGTGAGTCTTTTATGTAAAGACTATTTCCATTATATTGTAATAAAAATACCCCATGTTTGCCTCTTAATCCTTTTTAACCTTTAAACTAATTTAAGGAGCAGAGTCGATATTGATACCAATTTTGTTTTCTTTTTTCTCCAAGTGGTTTATTATTTTCTGACACCATTTATTTAATAAAACACATTTTTTACTGACTAGAAGTGTACTTTTATTGTGTGCTAAATTCCCTTGTATATTTTAAGTTGGTAATACCTTTGTAACTGAGCCAAAAGAAGAGCAAAGCTATACAAAATATGATGGAAGAAAAACAATGGATTCAGTTTGGGGTGTATTCATTTGAGTTTAGGACAAACATTTGGGTGAAGAGACCAATTCAGTATTTGAGGCTCCTGTGTTTAGCCTCATTTTAAGTTAGGCCCTCATGGAAATTTAATTGCCCCATTACATAATTTTGTTCACGCCAGTTTGCCCCAGATATTTTGTCTTCAGTCTCATCATGGTTTGTCCCTTATGGCAGCAGCTTTTAGTCTTGGCACTACCACAATTTGGAAAAACAAAATGGTTCTTATTCCAACTGATAAGTGGCAGATAATTCAACCCTAACTTTTGTACTTTGATTTCATGTAAAGAGAAGGTGTATAAAAATGTGCCTTTTATGAATGGACAGTTCTGATACCTCAGTTATTAATAATATAACTTTATCTAATTGTAAAATGGTTTCATTGTATGTGAAGTCTTAACTTGTTCTAAACAACCATTCTAGGACGAAGCTCCCTATGGAGAATCTATTCAAGCAGTCATCTTTTTAAAAACCATATCAGTTTTCAGAATGCAAAGGCTTACTTTTAACAATTTTTTTATTAAGTTATCAACGAAGGTGGCCTTAGGAAAAAACATTGGGAATGTCACCTCAGCCGAGAAGCCTGTTAGAGAAGACATTCCTGGAAGAAACCAAAAAAGTTATTAACTGTCTACTTCTAATTTAACCTTGGATTGAGTGAGAACATTGGATGATTGCCATCCTCTGAAGCCTTATCGTTTTTAGTTAATGTTTAGCTAATTCTTTCTTTTGTATTTCCCTTGTCCATTATGAAATAAAATCTAATATCCAGCCAGTTCACTTCTAAATTCTAATTAGATTACCACCTGTCCTTATCACATTTACATGAGTCATTTTGGAATGGGTGTTACATATTGGGCCAATTTGTATGCAATAAGATAATATGCAACCATCAAGATGTACAGTACTGATAGGTTATAAATCTCACTTCTCCTCAATTTTTTCAGGCATCTAGATTTTATGAGTAAATTTTAGATTCACCCAGAAGGGATCTTAATGCTTAAAATTATTTGGATCTAAAGTATAATAGAATGAGATGGTATGAATTATGGACAAAGCTCTCATTTGATGTCCAAAAGGTGGGTCACTTGGCAAACTATTAGAAGGTTATGATAAACTCAGAATGAAAGTTCCTTAGGTCTTTTTTCAAGGCACTGACAAAAGAAAATATTTTAAGCAGGAAAAAATGGTTTTAGGGACTCAGAATTCTAAAAATAAGTGTAAAGCATTAAGTGTTTAAATTGGCATGCATAGCCTTGGTCACAATCGGATTTATAGATTTGCAATTTATGCTGGGACTTCCTTCTTGGATATATTTTATGCAGCCCCAAACAATGCTAACTGAACACCTACCCACTGACACATCAGCCAGGGGGTCTCTGTGAAAGTCTTTAAGAACAGTGTTAAATAATGCAGTCTTGACTTGGGATGCTAGGATTCAGCAGCAGCAGGCAACCGAGCAAATGGACCTGCATCCAACAGTGTACTTCCAGTTAGTTTCCAATCATGAGGCTTTAACATCGCAAGAAATCAGATGGCTCTCAGAGCAAACTGGGCCAAATGTATGAAACTACAAACTTTTCAAACACTATCAATGTCTGAAAATTGTGCTGGCTGAGATTTAAAACCCTCACATTCTTTTTTTTTTAATTAAAATTTTTTTTTAATTTTGGCTATGCTGGGTCTGTGCTGCTTTGCACGGCCTTTTCTCTAGTCGTGACAAGCAGGGGCTACTCGTCCTTGTTGTGTGTGGGTTTCTCATTGTGGTGGGCTCTCTTGTTGGAAAGCACAGGTTCTAGACATGCGGGCTTCAGTAGTTTCTGCTTCTGGGCTCTAGAGCATGGTCTCAATAGTTGTGGTGCATTGACTTAGTTCCCCCAAGGCATGTGAGATCTTTCTAGACCAGGGACCAAACCCATGTTTGACTGGCAGGTAGATTCGTATCCACAATGACACCAGAGAGGTCCAAAACCCTCAAATTTTCATGCAAACTATAACTGCTGTAGGTTCATGAAGAAGATCTGAGAGTGGACATTGATCAGTACAACGCACGCTTGGATTATTGAGCTTTGACTCTTGGGAAGTTGGACTAAGACACAGGAATTTCTTTTGCTCATCTGATTGTAGGCCTGGACTGTAGCAGAACTGATAACCACCTCAGAACTTTTTGCCATCTTGGAACTTTCTCCTAAACCCATGTGTTCAAGCTTTTTACCACTCTCATAGCGAGGAAAAGCCCAGAAAATCTAACCCGGGGGTTATAACTCAAGGAAACAAACCATTTTTATCTAATGCGTATTCACTGTTTAAGGAAACCAGTACATCCCTAGGGCTTCTTGGAAAGTTTTTTATTTTGTTTTGATTTTTTCTGCCAAGTAAATGTCAACTCCAAGGTTGGCTGTGATTACAGTTATGCTAGGGAATCTGCAGGAGGGCTTGTGAGCCATTCCTCACTGTTCTTTGTAAGTCAGTTGCTACCTTCGTGGTCAGAGTTCTCTCCCCTTTCCCTTAATTCCTTCTCATTTTTGGTGGAGGGATTTGGGGGGTTGCTGGTAATGGTAGACTGTCCTGGCCAAGTTCTGAGAAACCCCTGTTAAGAATTCTACTTGAGGTAAAACAGGCCTGGAGAGCCAGAGGGCAAGCTACACCAGAGGCTGTGAGTCAGTTTTCATTAGATTTCTAAGAAGACACAACACACACACACTCCCAGGGGCCTATGGTCAGAACCAGCTCTGGTTGAGGAACCAAAACTTTGAGACCAGAGCTCAGCTCAGAGTAGCAACTTGTTGAGAACAAGACACAGGATCCTGGGCAGTTATTGCAGGTGATGTTGGACAACTCTGGCTGATCTTTTATTTTCAGTGTGAGGGGAGGCTGGACTTGTTTCAGGGCTCCATGACAATGCAGAGCAGACCTGCCATCATCTGACGTGTATGAAGCTCAGGAGGAATAAGGTCAGTTGTTGCAAAAGTATAATATTAGAGCTTTGCCCGTTGTTGTTTTAGTTGCTAAGTCATGTCAGACTTTTGGCAACCCCATGGACTGCAGCTCGCCAGGCTTCCCTGTCCATGGAATTTCCCAGGCAAGAATACTGGAGTGGGTTGCCATTTCCTTCTTATTATGTGATAAGTATTCTAAGAAATTTTTACATGTCATACTTGATTGAATCTTCACAACGCTCTGAGTCGGGTACTATCAGTGTCCTTCATTCTTGGATTCATCCAAAGGTATAAAGAGTGCGTGACAGAGGAAGGATTCATTCCAAATCCCTGAATGTGTGCTTTTAACCACTCTGCTGTACTGCTTCTCTTTCACTGCCAAGGTAGCGGGCAGCAGTGATCACCCAAAGAATGGGTATTCATGAGTTAATTTTGTGGTCAGTTGCAAGTGATTTTATCAGATGACTCTGGACAGGTTGAGTGAATAATAGCTCTCAAAACCTTCATTGCAAAGAAATGACTGTTAACTAATTAAAATGGGTCTGTCAGTCAGTTACAAAATGTTCTTTCAAGGTTAGTTAGCTTGCACACATTGCCTTGTATACTCAATCAAATCCTTAGAGTCTGAACGGTTTCTACTCGAGAAACTGTTCATTTGAGGAGAACATCTATGTGTCATAGGGTAATTCACACCCTTGCTGCAAATCAAGAAGTTTCCCGACATACCCGTCTCCACTCGAGAGGAAGCACGAGGGTCATTCATTTCTTCATTTAGTAACATGCACTGAGCGTCACTTTATGCCAGGCTGTATCCAACTGCCAGGGATGAAAAAGGAAAGATACGATCCTGCCCTTATGTAACTTTAAACAGATGTGCCATTGAGCACTAGGATGATTTCTATAAAGATGCGTGCACAAACCTGACTGAGATCACCAGAGAAGTGACACGGTCAGCTTCTTCGGGAGTCAAGGAAGCCTTCTCAGAAGAGGTAGCTTTTGAACTGAGGCTTGAAGAATGAGTGAATTTGTCCCACACAATCTAAGGGGACTGTTCCAGGGAGAGCATGTGTAAAGGCAGGGCGCCAGCCTGGAGCTTGGTACGTTCAGAGAACTCTAAGTAGTTCAATATTGCTGGCTTGCAAAGAGCAAGGCAGGAAATGACAGATGAGACTTGACATTTCAGCAGTGGCCAGATCTTGAAGTTCTTTGTATGCCAAGTAAAGGCATTTACAGTTTACTCTGTAGACACTAGGGAAGCATTTTAAGGGCTTTAAGCCAGGGTTTCATGGTTAGATCTTTCATATCGGAACTCTGAGTTTGGCAGCAAGCGTCGTAGATGGATTGGAGGAAGCTGATAGGAGAGGCAGGAGGCTAGGAGGAGTGTGAAGCTGCCCTACTTTGGGGAGTTTCTTGGCACTGGAGATAGCAGTTGTCTTGAGCTTTCCCAGTGGGTCTGGGTCAGACCTCATAGAATTGCAGAGTTCAATATCGTATGCGATCAGCAAGGAGGTACAAGGAAAGAGTGGAGACTCAGTTTCAGCCACGGGTGTACAGGGTAATAGGCAGAGTCGGAATTTGAGCCCAATGTGTTTATAGTGTGCAAAGTCTTCTCAGCCATCCACTACATTTGGAGGACAGCACTGTCATCCTCAAACGGAAAATTTCACTTTAGTAGCACTGCCATTTTCATCGTGATGCCATAGACTCTACTTAGAGGCCAAATCAATCCATAATTCAGTTATTTTTTTAACTTTAAGGAGTCGCTTCCTTTGGATTGTGTCCAAGTGAGATTCAGAAATAAGATCTACTTTGCAGGGAGTGTGTTTGTGTTGTGAATATTAGTGTGAAATGTATTGTTACTTATTTCAGAGAATTATTGATCAGATTACCTGTAGTTTTGTAATATTTCTGTCATAGCATCCTGCAGTTAGTCGACAGGAGGTTTACTCCTCTCCTCTCACAGTATATTTTTCATACACGACCATGCACAATATATCCACACACATTCAAAAGGATATTCATATGTATAAAAGATTAAATGTTGTCTTTGGATTTTTGTACATTCTCTGAAAGGCAAAAGCTTGATTTACTGAACTTTGGTCATAAATTAATGTTCATCTTCTTCAATAAGTTTTTCAAAATACTTAAAACATAAGGCTTATTTTCATGCTGATTCCATTCTATTTGCATTTGTGTTGTATGCAATTCATGTTGTATGTACTTCTACCAGAAAAGTCAGTATTAAAATAAGCACTGACAATGAATGCATGAGAAGGGTATTAGACCCTGGCTGATAATTTTTAACGTGTGTCATCCCATCAGTATTCTAACCTGATGTGACTAAATCTAAATTGGGCCCCAACTCATGGTCACTTTAGAGGTGATACTAATAACTGGCAAGTTTCTTTTAAACAGCATGTGTTGCTTTGATGTTTTTGCTGTCGGGTTCTCTGTGTCTGTAGGCACATGCATGGGCCCCATAAAATCTTCTGTAATCTAGACAGCTGCCAGGCTCTAGTTTCATGTTATTGATTGTACACTCAGGCATCTAGCTTAATAAAACAGGCCCATCTGCAACGAGGTGAGCAAAATGGAAAACATATAGGATGGCTGTGTGCCAGGAAGCTGATATGTACATTCCAGTAAGCTAATGACTCACATACGGTACTGTGTTGACTGTCACGACTCATGAACCTCAATTGATATCACCTGGTACTGGGTTTTCCTGAATGTTCTATGTCATTTGTTGTCTTCAAAACTAATTTGAAAATGTGGGAATTTTGCAATGTTATTATTTCAGAAGACTGAGGCATACATGTACAGCAGTATAGGGTGGGAAGAATCATCTCTTTATTAGGTAACATAAATAAAGTTATCCTGATGTATAGTGAGCCTTCCCTGGTGGCTCAGTGGTAAAACCACCTGCAGTGGAGACACAGGAGATGTGAGTTTGATCCCTGGGTTGAGAAGATCCCCTAGAGAAAGAAATGACAACCCATTCCAGTATTCTTGCCTGGAAAATCCCATGGACAGAGGAGCCTGGCAGGCTACAGTCCAAGGGGCTGGAAAAGACTTAGAGACAACTGAGTAACTGGACACAAGGACAAAGCTTGGTGACCGCCGAAAGTGAAAGTATTGGCCATCCAGTCATAGCCGATTCTGTGAGACCCAATGGACGTAGTCCACCAGGCTCCTCTGTCCATGAAATTCTCCAGGAGTTTCTGGAATGGGTTGTCATTCCCTTTACCTGGGGATCTTCCCTATCCAAGGATCAAACACCGGTCTCCTGCATTGCAGGCAGATTCTTTGCCATCTGAGCCTGCAGGGAAGCCCCTATAGTGACCGTTAGAGAATTATCAGTAGAGATTTTGGAGTTTAACTGGCTGGAAAGTTCAGATTCCAGCTTGACCTGGAGCTCTGTGACCTTGAGCAAGTTGTTTAAGTTTTCTGTCCCTCAGTTGGCTTATCCATTAAAAAAAAATGTAGACTAGAGCCTTTCTAGTAGATTATGAGGGCCAGCTAAGAAATGCATAAAGTGTTTGGCACATTTTTAAAATATTTAATAGATATTTCCTCTGATTAATCAAGTCAAAATTTTTATTATCCTTTGCCCCACCAATGAACACTGATGCTATTTAGTTCACCCAGGCTAATTAACTGTCTGGTTAGCATAGGTTATGAAGGTGGAAAAGCTCTCTTCCAAAGTGGGTTGCTTAAAGTCTGACTGAGAGAGCATCTTCGCTACCCATAACAAGCCCCCAAACCCTGACCAAAGCGATTCTACTCATTTGTGCTTATAACAGCCAGTGGATGCTAATGGAAAGCATGTAATATAAGCACAACATGAATACCAGCTATTCTTAGAGCTACTAGAAGTCCATGGTGATCGTGATGGAGGAGGGCGGGGAATTCAGGGCCTCTCTTGAAGCACCTTGTAAAAATGCAATTAACTGTTTTTTTTATCTTTTAAAGTCATCATAAAATACATTTTTAAAATGTGAAAAAAAGAACATATAAACACCAAATAATTATTCCCAGGAGAAAAAGATTTTTTTTTTTCAGAGCTGCAGGCAGAACTTGAGGAATTTATCTGTTTACTAAAGAATGCTTTTACATATGAACTAATTTCAGACAGACATAACTCAGATGACTGAAACAAAGTAAAAGTTTTCCTTTGGCATAAAATAAAGGGTGTTTAATTTTGTTTTCAGATGTTGTGAACTGTGTAGCAATTATTTTTCTATTTCTCATTTCACTTACAGTGTTTTGCAGAGTTTGAATAGCTGTTCTAAAAGGAAGCTAAATCTCAAATTTTATGTGACAGTGTCACGCAGCTTCTTTATGTGTTTTAAAAATTAAAACTGGTGCCTGAATATGTGCCCCTGACTGGAAGACTTATGCAAGAATAAACCAGTGCTAGTGATTACGGAGATCCAACCAGTCCATCCTAAAGTAAATCAGTCCTGAATATTCATTGGAAAGACTGATGTTGAAGCTGAAACTCCAATACTTTGGCCACCTGATGTGAAGAACTGACTCATTTGAAAAGACCCTGATGATTGAAAAGACCCTGAAAGATTGAAGGCAGGAGAAGAAGGGGGCGACGGAGGATGAGATGGTTGGATGGCATCACTGACTCAATGGACGTGAGTTTGAGTAAACCCTGGGAGTTGGTGATGGACAGGGAGGCCTGGCATGCTGCAGTCCAGGGGGTCACAAAGAGTCAGGCACCACTGAGCCACCAAACTGAACTGAGTGATTACAGACCCAAATGTGCTAGGTCTCCTTGGAGCCCACTCCCACTCCCCTGGCCAGATGTAACAACTGTCAGCAACTGCTAATCCTATATTTATGTTCTACTTTCTCTGCTCCTTGAATTTGGTCATCTGTATCTAGCTGCAAAGTGTCCAGGTTTATTTTCATTAATGGAGTATGTACAAGTGAACAATCAGTTCAACTTTCTTATCATCTCTGCCATTCTGTGATTTTATCATCTTTTCACTCCTCATATTTTTGTTTTCTCTGTTTTGTTTTGTGTTTCTGCTCGGTTTAACATGTCAGAAATGTGTTTACTTCAGTGTCCTTTCCAAGGCACACAATCTGGGTGTGATCAATCTACTTTGAGGGATATTTTCCATTAGTAATAATAACAATGGTATTCCAGACAGGTCTGAAGACTAAATGAGATGTTATATATAATGACATACATGAAGTGAGCACTTTATGAAGGTTATCTCCTTTTATTATTAGCCTTAAGTCTGACTTTATTCATTCATTATAATTTCAACACTTTCAGCTAAACCATACTTTAGAGTTCATAAAGCCCTTTCACATATTTATTGTGCAGTAGCTTTCCACTGAATGTTTGTGTGCCCCTCCCCCAAATTCATATGTTGAAACTCTAATCCCCACTGTGCCGATGTGATGGTGGTTGGAGATGGGGCCTTTGGGTAGTAACTGAGCCATGAGGATGGAGCCCGTGTGGTGGGATTAGTACTTTTATTAGAAGAGACACCAAAGAACTTGCTTCCTCTCTCTCTCTCCCCAGTGTGAGGATAAGAGAAAGTACAATGTTCCTATAAAACATCATTCTCTGATTCACCATTTTCTAGGAGATCGCCAGGAAGACACAGCACAAAGAGTGCATGAAGTAGAAAAGCCAGGTTCCTTCCAAACCTCAGGTGAGGGAAGCAACGAGGCTCACCATGAGGTCAGCAGAACTAAACATCAAGGATCTGGGGGCACGTCAGCACAGTGATTTCCTTAGCAACAGCTCCTGTACTCTGTATTTGTTCTTCTATCCTGCCTGTCTACACACACTCATTGGAAGTCCCCTTTCCTGAGCCAGATGGAAATGCCCATATGTGCATTCAAATCTGATACTTGTTTTTCTCTTCCTGATTTACGCTGTATGACAGACTCAGTCCATCCACATCTCTACACATGACCCAATTTCTTTCGTTTTTATGGCTGCATAATATTCCATTGCATGTATGTACTGCATCTTCTTTATCCATTTGTCTGCTCATGGATATTTAGGTTGCTTCCATATCCTGGCTATTACGGCTAACACGTGTACACTACCATGTGTAAGATGGGTACTAGTGAAAAGCTACTGTAGAGCACCGGGAGCTCAGCTCAGCGCTCTGTGATGATCTAGATGGGTGGGGTGGGAGAAGGGAGGGAAGTCCAAGGAGGAGGGGATATATGTGTACATACAGCTCATTCACTTTGTTGTAGAGGGGAAATTAACACAACATTGTAAAACAACTATACTTCAATTTTTAAAAAAATGAGACAGAAAAAAAAGCACATATTATATTTCTTAAAAAAAACAGAAAGTGACAAATCAAGCAAGGAAAGGGAGAAAGAGGAAGAGAGTGGAGAAAGCAGAGATGGTCTCTCAGAGGGTATCCCAGACAGCACCCTTTGAGAAAGGAGTTATGATTCCCATTTTATAGATGAAGAAGCTTAAGAAGGCAGCAAATGGATCATCCACTCAGATCCACAAACTTAAAATTTCTTTCTCATTGTATGAAGTCCTGCCTTTCTCCCCACAAAGTACAGGAGAATCTAAAATTCCAGATGGATCAGGGATCTCTTTCAACTTCCAGTTCTTACTATCACACAAAGAGAAAAAGGCTGTGTGGTTGATCCATGGAGGCTGTTTATGTAACAAGAGGCTTTACCTGGGGGAAAAAAAGTTTCACTTAATATCACTGTACAAGTAAAACTTTTAGTTTGCTGAACAACGAAACTGTGTGGTTAAACATGTCTGAGAGATTATCTAAAAAGTGAGGAGATAAGCCTCGTGGTTTATCTGTTTCCCTTTGCATTCATGTGAATATAATTTTTCTGTATTACTCTGTAACATTGTTCTTAATTGTGCATCAGGGAAATTGCAAACTCTGAGACTTCATCCCGTGTGTAATTGAGGTCAGCCTCTGCAGAAAACTGGGACATCTCAGTTACATAATCCTGCTTCAGTCCACACTAGCCTTATTATTTACAGTTTCAATCTCACCCTATATAGCCCATTTCTAAAATAAAAAATGTCATATGTACTTGTCTTAGATGATTTGCTATTTTAATTAAAATGATTGTAAAGTATTGATACAAGTTAACATTGACAATTTCAAATAAAATATAAATTCCTAAATAAAGCAAGCCATACATCTTACATGAGACTATCTTTAGAAAACAACTATTTTGATCACATATTCTCTAGTAAGACGTTCACTTTTAGTTCAAATGGTCCAGGAGTCTGAGTACCTTTTATTTCCTGGAGGGATGTATATAGTTGAAATCTGGCACAGCCCGCTGAATGTCAGTGCATTAGATATAAAGAGAAGAACAATGAAGAAAAAGAAAATACATGAAAATAGACAGATGAGTTTGGGAAGCTTACTTGCCTTAGGCTATAAGAACCATGAAATAGCTGCTAGCACCCTTGAAAATACTGCGTTTGTGCCTCATTATCCTACCTAGATTTCCAGCCTGTCACATTCAATGAGGTCTTTGCAAGCAAAGATGCTAGAGCTGTCAGCATGATGTTCTATAATTTGGGATGGCTCCCACCCCCGCCATTTTGAAATGCTTCCTGGAAAGCAATGGAGGGAGCCTTGCCAGATATTCTTTCTAACTCTATTTAATAAGCGTATTTTCAGACTTCAGTAAGAACAGCTCAGTACTACTGAAGTGCTGGGGCATCCAGTCATTCCTGGCACCATTAAAAAAAAAAAATACAACTGACGCCTCAGCGGGAGGAATGCATTTGATTCGGCTGGGAGGAACTAGTGTTATATATGGTGCCTTCAGGTTCACCGCTCGACTCACATCTGCATTCAGCCTGATCCATTTTCCCAGTTCTGTTTCTCAGATAGGATGCTGATTTGCCCATGCTGTGCCAGTTTTTGATTGTTGGGAGAGCCTTGCTAGAGAAAGTGTGCATTGTCTAGAAGTAGGGCAGCAGGTGCCTTGGGGCATCTTATAGTTCTTCATGCAATGTTGGGATTCTCTGTGGTCTCAGAGGGAACGATAAGTCCCTCTCTCTCCTTACCACGTGCTCATGGATGCAGGAGTACACAGAGCTGGTTTCCCTTGAGTCCTCCTGAGATTCTGTCCTAGCCTTGGCTTGGCTGCAAAATCACTGACACAGAGACCCAGACCATTCAGTAACATGTTCCCTGAAGCTTCCAGAAGCCTGTAGTAAAGTGAGGTCATTAGGAGAATAAAGTACTGTAATTCAACTCCTAAATGAATTGTTCAGTTGCTCAGTTGTGTCTGACTCTTTGTGACCTCCTGGACTGCAGCACGCCAGGCTTCCCTGTCCTTCACCGTCTCCTGGAGCTAGCACAGACTCATGTTCGTTGAATCGGTGATGCCATCCAGCCATCTCATCCTCTGTCATCCCCTTCTCCTCCTGCTGTCTATGTTTCCCAGGATCACGGTCTTTTCCAGTGAGTCAGCTCTTCACATCAGGTGGCCAAAGTAATGGAGCTTCAGCTTCAGCATCAGCCCTTCCAATGAATATTCAGGACTGATTTCCTTTAGGAATGACTGGTTTGATCTCCTTGCCGTCCGAGAGTCTTCTTCAACACCACAGTTCAAAAGCATCAGTTCTTCAGTGCCTTCTTTATGGTCCAAATCTCACATCCATACATGATTACCAGAAAAACCATAGCTTTGACTATAAGGACCTTTATCACAAAGTAATGTTTCTGCTTTTTAATACGCTGTCTAGGTTTGTCATAGCCTTTCTTAGAAGGAGCAAGTGTCTTGTAATTTCATGGCAGCGTCTTTTAATTTCATGTCACCTAAATGAATTACAAGGTGACACTGGTGGAACCATAAACTACGGCAATCAGTGAGACGCAGATCATTTAGAAAGTTTCTCTCCTAAAGAGAAAGAGGATGAATCACCTTCCTTCCTTCTTCTAATTTCCTCCTCAAACTTTTCACATCCTTGAGAGGATAGCCACCTGCCACCTACCACCCACTTCCCTTCAAGGATGCTTCAACTGGACTGTCTGTTTTTAATGGAGTTAGAGAAACTATTTGTACATAGAGCTCATTTTTTCTCACCTTTTATTTTGACAGGGCTGGTGTCTGTTTGGCATAGGAATAAACTGAGATTTCCATCTTTGGTGCTGATGGGATCACAGAAAAATGATGACAGAGAAAGGAGAGGGAAGACAAGAGAGCCTCAATACAGCCCTCTTATCATGGCACCAAATACTCTGGAAACAGTATCTTCCTCTGCCTACACATTCTCCCACTTAGTGTGTGCTTGTTTTCTTGCATCACACAGACGTTCAAATGCTCTCAGTGCCCTAAGTTCATGTATTTCCCTTGCTATCCAAGAGTAATTATTTCTGTTTACATTTTCCTCTCACTATTTCTTTTCTCACTTTGTTTGGTTGTACTATTACATTCTGAGGGCTGTGCACTAAGCATAGGAGATTTTCTGGGAGTATTGTTCTCCCTGTTTGATCTCCGAGAAGTCCCTCACTTGCTCTCCTGCTCTCTCTCTCCCTTTCTCCTTCTAGTTTTGTGCAAAGACTCTGCAATCAGCTCCCAGTCCTTACTGTTGACACATCAAAGAAATATGACTTCAATTTTTCAAAGAAAATATGAATCATGCAGTGTTCCCCACACAGACAGTACCCTCCTCTGTTAGCTCGCTGTACAATCTAAAATTCTGAGCTTCGTTTTATACACAAGCAATGGTCAGATTATTGGGCCCATACAGAGCAGTGCAGAGAACCACGCCGCCAGGATATGAGCTCATCTTCCCCGAGAAACTAAGTGGGGTTGAGCTGGGTCAGTGTTTGGAGGCACACATTTCCGATGAAAACCAAGAGAATTCCAGGCAGGAACAACAATCCCTCCTTCTGAACCAGAGCCTCCTCTGGGATGAGAACACTTCAATTGAAAATTAAAAAGCAATGATAGGCTTATTATTGTCACATAAAAACCACTTAGTTGAAAATAAATTCCCATTTTACATGATTATCCAACAAAAGAGACATCAACTAAATTGCATAGAAAAAAGTTCACTCATAGTTCACTTTTGTATGAGTGACAGAGAGAAAGTAAACAAGCGGAAATAAGATTTTTTTTCCCAGATTAACAATTTCTCTGGTATGTGGTATGTGGTCAGAACAGTTTCAGCTTGTGTCTGTGTGTATTACACTTTGAATGATGAATTGATTTTTCTAATGAAGCTCCTGTCATTGCAAACCCTTGAATATCTTTGTGATTCACCCAGGGACCTACTTCCAAAGACTTACAGTAAAAATCAGGATACCTGTGAAATCAAAATGAAGTATTGTGGCAGGACCCAGGAATCAGAATATTTGATAAACCAGCATCCCACTATGAAAGGAGATTTCTTGTCTGGCGATGATGAGATAAAGGAAGGGGATAGGGGATGGCCAAAAATTGAATAATCAAGAGCAGCACATGAGCCTGAACATTGTTCTTACACCCTGCCCACTACAAGGTCCTATAAATTCCATCTGGATTCAGTTCTCTCAGTCTCTCATCACTCATTCCCATGTCCGTTAAGGCTTGTTATCTGACTCACTGTGAGGAGGATGTATGCAAAGCTGAGGGAATTATTTCCCTTGAGTTGTGCAGGTGGGCGGGTGGATTTACAGTTACAGGCATCCAAGAATGTATCAGTGACAGCAGAGTTCCTGCAGGTTCGTTTCAGCTGCCAAAGAAATGACTCTGATGAATATCGACTCTGTTCTGCGTTAGGTGTTGCCCTTGGAGGCAGTCACCATCAACAACACATGCAGACTCATCCTCGCGCATCCCACACGGCACCTGCGTGCTGCTCTCAGATAACGGCAGGCAGCGATATTTTCCAGGATCAACTCTGGGCAGAAAAGTGTTCTAGATTGTATGTGTGTCCCCATGGTGGAGGATAGAGAAGGAGTATGCCAAAAATAGAGAAGGTGTTTTTATTTAATCTAGAGATATTAATACTTAATAAAAAACATAAAATAAAAACCACTAGTAAATACAATAAAATGGGCATTGAAACATATACATACACAACTGGATTGGTACAGTGAAGGCATAAAGCCCCATAGTTTCAAATGAAGCGAAGGAAAAAGGAGCAGAAATTAAAGTGTGATGTGGAGCAGACAGAAGGTAGCATGGCAGACCTGGGATGGATCTCAAAGGAGAGGATGGAAAAGCTAATTTTTTCCTAGTCTTTTACAGGAGAGATATGAAGTTGGTGTATTTAAGGCAAATGGATGTCCTTTGCCATCAGGTCAAAGGCCCTGATGGGAGCATGGAAGGCTAGCATGTCCAAAGTCTGTTGTTCTTAAAATCCACACAATGTTCAGTGGTATTTGTTGTACTCTTTTGAGAAATAAGTTCTGTTGAGAAATAAGAAAGCAAAAAACAGAATTCCAGCTTAGATTCTTAGAGATTAAAAAGGGCACCATCATCTTATGGGTCCTGAAAATTGTTTTGGTGATACATCTCTTTGTTTTTAGTTTTATTCCCATATTTTTCAAACTTATTTCACTGAGACACTTGGGTCTGTGTGTGTGTCCTAGATGTATTACTCTAGGAATTTTCTGTGATAATCAACTGAGACACAAATAGAATGGGATTATCACAGAGGAAGAAGATGGCACTTTAATCTTTCTTGCTTGCTTGCTAGTAGAATCATGGAAATACTTTTTCGTGAGGACTCAAGAGTTTTCAAGTTTCTAACTAATTACACACACACACACTATATATATATAGTGTGTATATATATATAGTGTGTATATATATAGTGTGTGTGTATATATATATCCTTTAATATATGTCATTAATATAGTGTATGCATATATATATATATATATATATATATCCTTTAATGAGTGAAGTGAATAGCATTGTTTGCTTTCAAAAATATTTAGGACTTGATTACATTTATCAAACAGTCTCCTATAACCTTTGAAATAAATTTGCCACTCTGCAGTGAATCATCAAAGGGAAGGCAGTGGTAAAGGACACTCTGTGTTGTCTAGAAGCATTTTACTTTGAGGGGCATGAAATCAGGAGCGTGAGGGGTCATGTTTTGAAGAATTTCTACAATGCAGTTACAGCAAAAGGCCTGATACTGTTTCTAATTCACTCACTTGGCATATCAAGAGAAAAGCAGTGGAAATTATTTTTGTTTATTTTGTATTAACATCAGATTAAATTTCTTCCTTGTTGGTCACAGATTTAATAGTCTGTGTTCAGTTGTCACTAGTCTAAATAGATGGAGAGAGATCCTGATATGAACTAGTTTAGAAACTGGAGACTGGAGGCAAAAGCCACGAGTGACATTTACCACTAGACTGTAAGAGGGACTTTTGTCTGTGTCATCAGGCATTTCTAAAATCCAGAATACATAACATCCCATGCAAACAGAAGCAATCATTCTTATGAAGCAAGAGTAGGTTTTTTTTAAGACTTTCAGATAACATTAACTTGGACTTTTTGGTTAGGTCTTTGATAGAATTCAATGAAAGTGTGTCTATAAATTAAAAATTGTATCAATGAGAGAGAACTAACTCTATGCTCATGATGATTAAGAATTAAGGAGAACTGGAAAGACTAGACTCAATGTTCTCATGCTTGTAATTCCTTTTCAGACTTGTTAAGCCAGCCTTTAGGACAATCAACACACTATACATGTTTCTCCTTGTTCTGAAGTATTTTAATAAGTGATAGGTAGGGGAGATTTTCTCTTGAAACCTCCAGTCAAAAAATTTACAAAAGGAACAAAATTTAACTCCCTAAAATATGAAATGAAAACTTCTCTACTACAAAAATAGCCCATAAGGGACAAAAGCCTGTGAAAAGACAAAAGAACACCAGAAGATATGTGCCTCAAATATCCTAATCAAAGGGCTAATAATACCCTAAATATAGAAATTGCTGTTGTTTAGTCACTCAGTTGTGTCCGACTCCTTGCAACCCCATGGATTGTAGCCTGCCAAACTCCTCTGTCCATGGGGATTCTCCAGGCAAGAATACTGGAGTGGGTTGCCATGCCCTCCTCCAGGGGATCTTCCCTACCCAGCAATCGAACCCAGATCTCCCTCATTGCAGGCAGATTCTTTACCGTCTGAGCCACCAGGGAAGCCCAAGAATACTGAAGTGTGTAGCCTATCCCTTCTCCACAGGAACTTCCCAATCCAGGAATTGAACTGGGGTCTCCTTCATTGCCGGCAGATTCTTTACCAGCTGAGCTATCTGGGAAGACCATCAATAGTATATACGCCTTTTTAAAGTAGGTAATTTCCCAAGTCAAGCAGTAAGTGACTCCAGCAGATCTAAAGAAAAATTAACTTCCAAACTTACCTATGATTTTGCAGTCATCATGCTCCATCGATAGTTCTCATCCTTCCTCTGAATTTACTGCCTTGACCTTCAAACTAGTCTCCCTGCTTTCACTGCTGACCCTCTGACTTACTCATTCTCAACACAGCAGTCTGAGTTGTCTTTATAACATTTAAATGATACCCACGTCATAAGTGAGTGGTTGTGATATGGCCCCACTTCAGGGGCCTCCTCACATTTAAGATGAAACCCCAAATCCCTAGCCTAGCCCTTAAGGACCTATGTGTCTTGTCTTCCTCAACTTTCCAGCCCCTTCTAATGGTCTGGAAGATCCTCTGGAGAAGGGATAGGCTATCCACTCCAGTATTCTTGAGCTTCCCTTGTGGCTCAGCTGGTAAAGAATCCTGCAATGTGGGAGACCTGGGTTCAATCCCTGGTTGGGAAGATCCCCTGGAGAAGGGAAAGGCTACCCACTCCAGTATTCTGGCCTAGAGAATTCCAAGGACTGTATAGTCCATGGAGTCTCAAAGAGTCAGACAAGACTGAGAGGCTTTCACTTTTACTTCACGTTTTCTAGTGGCATGCTGCCCTGCCTCGCTGTGGGCCAGCCACTCTGGACCCTTTCATTTGTTAAAAGGCGCTAAGTGCTTTCCTCTCACGAGGACTTCGAACATGCTTTTCACTTTCTCTAGAAGGCCATTTTTCTGCCCCACAACCCACTCTGTCCCTCCCCTTTTCTTGGCTTAAGACACCATCAGTCTTCCAGACTCAAGTCTTCCTCAGAGAGGATTTCTCTAATCATCTTTACTAATTAAATCTCTATCAGTGTCTCATATCACGAAAAGTACATACTGCGTACTTTTTCTTCAGTTTTCTTGTCATAATTTATAATCATATTTTTGTGGTTGTTTACTGTTTTCTTCTCCAAGATTAATGCAAGCAGGAGCTGCATACTTAAAACAAAAACAACCTATAAAATGCCTTTCTAGCAGGACCTGGGAGGATGACAAATATTTTTGAATGAATGAACAAATGAATTGATACTCCTAGTTCCCTTCTTGTTGATTCTTCTTTTGGGGGGAGATGCTGAAATAGGCTTTATTTATTTTTAAATTGGAATATAATTGCTTTACAATGTTGTATAGTTTCTGCTGTGCAATGAAGTGAATCAGCTATATGTATACATTTATCTCCTCCCCCTTGGACCCTACCCCCTTGGGCCCTCCTACCCTACCCCCCATCCCACTCCTCTAGGTCGTCACAGAGCATTGACCTGAGCTCCCAGTACTATACAGCAGGTTCCCACTAGCTATCTATTCTACACACGTAGTGTATGTATGTCAAACCCAATCTCCCAATTCATCCCACTTATTACTTCCCTCCCTGTGTCCATGCATCTGTTCTGTACATCTGCATCTCTATTTGTGCCCTAGAACTAGGTTCATCTACATCATTTTTCTAGATTCCACATGCATGTGTTAATGTATGTTTTTCTTTTTCTGACTTACTGCATGTCAGAAATAAATGACACTATGAAAGATTCTAGTGTCCATCAACAGATAAATGGATAAAGATGTGGTACAATGGAATAGTACTCAGCCATGAAAAGGATTCCTAGTTTTTAAAAAGCTTCTTTAGCCTACTTCTATGAGTGTGTCAAAATATTCTGAAGTAAACTATAACACAAAACAAATCAACCACAATGCAAAAGTATCTTAATTAATGAACTGAATACTGTTATTATGGTTGCACAAAAACCACCCCAGATACCACTTACAAAAATAGACTCCACTTTTTTCATATGCTTTCAACCTGTAGTAGAGTGGGTATTGTAACTTTGCTAATAAGCATTTGTGCTGTTAGAATCCCAATTACGAGGGGAGCCTAGCAACACCTTTAGTTAAATTGTTCTGTCTCAACTCACATATTATTTCTGATAATCTAACCTCTCCTGTAAGAACATATCATCTTGTCCTCCCCAGTTTCTCAGCTTCCTTTAATGGCATGCCACCTTTCCACTTTTTAAAATAGGACCCCAGCTGATCTGTTCTACAGCCTCCAAGTTTATAAATTTCCCTTTGAGGAAGGAGGTGATAAGATGGAGAAATGTTAAAAAAAAAAAGTCTCCTACCAAAAATATCACTCATCTGGGAGGAGAAAGACAAACAGAAATCTAATTCTGTGTTCATGAATCAAATGTTGCTTGTCTCTCTTAGACGAGTTTTGTGAAGGAGCTTATTAGTGTGCAGGCTTTCTTTCCAAGCTCCCAAGTTGCATTTGTCTTGCTCTCATTTATCATTTCCACTAGGAACATCTGCATCTACATTTGATACAGTTCTGAATACATTTTACTCTAGGTAAGTTTCTTTGAGTTGTATGCTTTTTTAAGAAGGTAAAGAAATGCTAAAGAAATGTGCTGGAGAGATTCTAAGACATCAGGGAAAACTTGAACGATGAAGCATTAAAAAGGATAGAGATAAAGGTATTCCAAATTCATAGGTTTTTTTTTTTTTCCTCTAGAGTTCCAGAATGGACACGGGCCAGTTCCTTTCTCCTTATTGCTTGTTGGTTGAAAGTCTCAAGGCACAATTCTGATTGCATAATTTGAGTTAGATGTCCACTTCAGTGTTCAGGCAGGTATTACCAACCAGTCCCTCTTCTGTGAATGGAGTAGGCAGAGACGAGGTACTTGGAAGACACCTTAAAGGATGCTCATCACAAACAGCCTATGAATACCTACTGAAACACTTTCTATGGTGATTGATAATAGAGAAAGTTGCTCAGTTGTGTCTGACTCTTTGCAGCCCCATGGACTATACAGCCCATGGAATTCTCCAGGCCAAAATACTGGAGTGAGTAGCCATTCCCTTCTCCAGGGGATTTTCCCAACCCAGGGATGAAACCCAGGTCTCCTGCATTGCAGGCAGATTCTTTACCACCTGAGCTACCAGGGAAGCCCTAGAAAATCTATAAATATAGATGGATAATTCCTTGAAAGACTTCAAAAGAGCCTATTCTAATAACAGGATTCTAGAGGGACATACTTTGGCTTTGTCCAAATAGAGAGGATGTAGGAAACCAAGTCACACAGGAAGCTCTTATGTTTGGAGATAGAATGGTAACCTTTGAAAAATATGGCTTCACATTTCTCCAGTTTCCTGTTGGACTGAAGAAAGGACTTTTTATTAGTTCCCATGGTGTCTTCTTAGCTTTGACTGTCTTTCTCCTTTCTCACTCATGCAAGTTCCCACCATCAGTTCTTTTTCCCCCATTGGTTTGTCTTTTTCTCCCCCATTATCTTATATGGCCCTTTCTTTATCACCTTATTCCCAAACTGGCCATCAGGTCTTCCTACCTAGAGTTACATCCTTAATTTCACTGTGCATGTGCTACAAGAGGAGTCTTCCTAAAACACCCCTTTTGTCATGATGGCTGTCTCCTCAAAAACATTTCATCTTCTCTGTTTTCCTCCTTAATCAATTCTGATTTTCTCTGATAATCTGTTCAAGTTCTTTGATTGGCTGTTTCTCACTGCAATTTGGTCTCTGCTTTTCCTTCGTCTGAATGCCTGGATATGTCATTTTGGCCCCCCTATTGGCCTCCTTCAGCTGTATCCACTGCTTGATCACACTCCTGGCTCACTTTTGATCTTTTGTTGACTGAGAATGCTATAGTTCATCCTTTATGTTCACCAGTTGAAATTCAAATTATTATTCTAAAGTTCATCTCAAGTCTTGACATACTCTTAGGTCTACCTCATGTCTACTCTCCACCTCACTTTAAAAAATTCTCTTCCTTTTGAATTTGTTATATATATGACCTTATGAAGGAATATGCATATGTATGTGCTAAGTTGCTTCATGTCATGTCCAACTCTTTGTAACCCCATGGACTGTACAGCCCACCAGGCTCCTTTGTCCATGGGATTCTCTAGGCAAGAATACTGGAGTGAGTTGCCATGCCCTCCTCCAGGGAATCTTCCTGACTCAGAGATTCAACCTTTGTCTCGTGTATCTCCTGCATTGGCAGGGGTGTTCTTTATCCATAGTAGCACCAGGGAAGCCCATGAAGGACTATACTGTTCTTCAATGCCTGCACACAAGTTTGCAAATTTAACATATCACAACATAGAAAGGATATGATACTCTCCTAGTCATTCACATTGTCAACAAATATTTATTATATGCCCCCTACATGCTTGCTATTATTCCGGGCAATACAGGCACAGAGAACAAGACAGGTAAAGACACATACTCTTATGGGACTTACTTCTGATGGGAGAAGATAGTCTGTACTTGGACAAGGTGAGAAGTGATAGGAATTGAGGTAAGAGAAGTAGGCAGGGCCAGACTGGGAAGAAATTTGAAAACTATGAAGCTAGGGAAAACAGCATGATGATTTCTCTTCCTTCTCCTCATCCTCCTCTCCTCTCTGTCTCCTTCAGTAAGCTAAACAGTATAGATTTTATGTTAAGTGCAATTGATGATCACTGATTTCCATGTGGAACAAAGATTGTAGGAAGGCAGGAGCAAAACGGACAGCCAGAAATCTAGGTATGAGATGATGGTGTCTAGGGCTGAGGTGATAGTAATGAAGTTGGAGGCATTGTTTTGTGTGTTAATCCATGACCTCTCCTACCATATTAAAAACAAACCACCACAGACAGATACCATATCTTAATCCAAGAAGTATTGCATAGGTAAAAGAATGTAACAGATGGTCCATATATATCTGCTGGCAGAGTGGTTGGATTTAATGTTATCTTTGCTTATTTGAAAAAACAATAATTTGTGAGGTAGAAGACTGCATTGACCATTCTTTTTGTTAAATATTTCCCTTCATTATTGTGATGGATACTTGACAATTCATTTGTTAGATTTTACAGGCACAGTGATATTCAGTCGAAACAGAGCCAAGCTACTAAATTGAAACTTCCCTAAGTTTTTAAAATTTTAGACGTGTCCTAAATGTGTCACATTAATTTAAGGACTTTTAATAAGAAAATCTCAAGGCAGTGTAGGATAACTGAACATTTTTGTCTTCTTGCAAGTATGTTTCTTTTTAGCCCAATCTGTTTGCTTATATATATATACATATCTAAATACCATGGTAATGCTTCAAATAATTATATAGCCCCCAATGTATAGTTTTTGAGTAGGATGTGCCAGTGATTAAAAATCTATGTATGGAACTAAAACTGCTGTTTACAAAGGTTGCTAAGTCTCAAGAATGTGCTTGGGTGTGTAATTCATATTTCCTTTTATAACTGCAACTTGACAATTTGAAAACTAACTTTTCCTGAGTAACTTAAAAGAAAATTAATGCTCACAAAAGAAAGGCATACACATAAGAAAGTTGATCCAAAAATCTAAGTGATCTGCTGCTCAGAGATCAATTATATAATTGATAGAAAACCTGACATCTCAGGTTCTCTGTGCAGAATTTTTCTGAAAAAGTTACAGTCAAAAGAGAAAACAATGAAATATTAGATCCAAAAGCACTTTGAAGAATTCAAAGCAGTGTATACATATTTAGCAGTTTATCAGAACACCTCAGTTCTTCATCCAGAACAGTTCTAAGCCCGGGGATGCTAAAGAAAAATTCATTTGGAATGGTCAATTAAATGTCAAGATCCATTTCACCACCCTGAACATCTACTATTTTATTTTAATGTACAGAAGGAAGTCTCAATGGGAGGAGCATCCTTCAACGTGTCTTAAATTCCACTTGAAAAGAAATATGTTTCTAACCAAATGGTTCATTAACCAAACATTTTCCATGCCTGAGTTGTGGTCCCATAAGAGTTGTGGAATAAGAGTTTCACAGAATTTTGAAGATGGACAGGGTGCTAGAGAGCATCTGGTCTAATTCCCCCCTCATTGTTACAGAGTAGCAGAAAGCAGGCTGAGTTCCTGTGGCAGAGAGAGGAGGGACAAATGAAAGGGGATGCAGGCACTACATGTTCCCAGCTCAAATAAGCACTGTTTACTGCAGCAGCAATAGGATTCAAGCTCAGCTCTCCTGAAGCTGAGGCCAGGATTCCTCACTCACAACCTGCTAGTTTGCTCACCCTCATACTATTGTATATTATTAAAGCCATGTCATTAACTCAACTGTAGAGAATCAAATAAATGTGTTTCAGTGAATTTACTATGTTCCAGGGACCATTCCAAGTGCTCTATACGTATTCACTTGTTTCGTCATTACTACAATCCTATGAGGTACAGACCATTGTCATTTCTATTTTACAGATGAGGAAACTTAGGTTTAGGGCTGTTTAGTTAATTCATCAGAAGCTACTGAGTGGTAGAGTATAGATATGATTCCGCACAATAGAGACTACATAGTTGCTCATTGCTTTAAGGTTTCCAAAGCAATTAACTAAAATGATAATTAGTTAAGTAACGAACACTTATGAAGTCAAACAAATTATGTCTTTAAAAAACTATATAAAATTATAATGACTGTTTTTTTATTTAGAATAATAATAATTTTTCTTTCAGTATTAGGAGTTCAAATATATCATCAAAGGGAAGTCTGAAAGATCCTTTGCTAATTTGGGGAGCATATTTCTTGATTCAGGTAGTCATGTGAATGACTGCATCTGGTTCAATCATGTCTCTATCCCTAGTTATCTACTTGGAACATTGTAGGAGCTCAATAGTATCTGTTGAATGAATGAAAGATTGTCATGTGAGATGAACTATTGAATTATAAACAAGTTTTATGCCTAAAAATGCTAAAGATTGTTTTATTAAGCAACTCTGGTGACCTGGAATGATTCATGTAGTTTCCCCAAATATTGTCTAATTCTTAAAATATACTTTACATAATAAGCTTAAGCATTATAGATATTGTTAGATAAGTTTACAAATAATTTTATTGTCTTTCTGTAATTACTACATCAGTTGAATTGAACTATTTAATTTGAAACACCCAGAAACACGTATTATAAGAAAATGAAATTTTATGAATCACATTTGTACTATCAGTGTATTATTTTCTTAATAGAACAGTTTTGTACCTTTGAAAAGCAAGCCAATTTAATATTGGCTGATCAAATTAATCCACAGATTGAGACATTTTTTGCCAAAGAAAATATAAACAAGATAATACGTTTTTGTAGTGTTTATTGAAATCCACACTGGTAACATAGGGTTTAAATAAATATTTGCATGTTCAGGGTTTTTTGTATGTTCTTTCCAGAATATTTAAAATTGAATTACCGATTAAAAGAACCTTCACCAGGAATCGATTCGGAATCCTTGCAAATGATCTCAAGGAAAGAGAAAGTGAAAGTCACTCAGTCGTATCCAACTCTTTGTGACCCCGTGGACTATACAGTCCATGGGACTCTCCAGGCCAGAATACTGGAGTGGGTAGTATTTCCCTTCTCCAGGGGATCTTCCCAACCCAGAAATTGAACGCAGGTCTCTTGCATTGCAAGCGGATTCTTTACCAGCTGATCCACAAGGAAAGAGCCCTGTTAACCTTCCCTTGATCCTTTTGATCAGAATTTGCTTCTCCTGTGTTTAGATGTTTTTCTAGCTTCAAAGAAACACATGGTTTGGAATTTTTAAAAAATTACATTTCATAACCATTTGTCTTCCTCCACCATGCAGAAAATGTTTCCAGTATTTCAGGGAAGGATCGGCCAGAAAGTAGTACAAATGTCAACCTAACCTGCCTGGAGGCCCTTCCAAAGGGACCTTGGTGCTGTTGACAAGTACATACTTCACAGACAACACCATTTTACCCAGAAACTCCTGACCTGAGTATCACCGATTTGTAAACTTACAGAAATAGAAAAGGTGTGAACAGCCTTTGATCAGCAACAGGGCACTTCGCACAGAACCTCAGAGCTGGTAAAAGATGTCTGCCGGCCAGTTCATCACAGTGTTTGTGCAAACTCCATTAGCTATGCTGCGAGGAATGCCGCTTGCCCTTTGTGTTCTGTGAGGTAGAACAATCGGCCACTCTCCTCCGGAATAGCTACTTATTCCTTCAAAGTTCAGTCAAAGCCCACATTTTTTCCCCTCTGAATAATGTATGAGCTTCGTCCACCAAGGGCTTCTCATCTAGTATGGTGGGAACTTCCAGCCTTCTTGACTGATGTCACTGAAATAAACCACTGGTTCAAACAGGAAGGCATTGTCATTTGACTTTGTTTGGCAGAGGGTTGTGGTGAAAAGGTAGGAGTGAGAGAGCTCCAGAAGCATATGTATAGGCATGCAGCAGCCAGGAACGTGGACCTTTGAGACATCCAATTTAATACCAATCACCTCACAGCCTCATTCTAGATGGAAATATAGGCCCTGACTTCCCCATGCACAGTGGTGACCAGATGTTCTCTTGAGGTAGAACCTCCTCCATTTCTCCTTTTGAAATTCACAGCCCAGTCCGTGGTCAGCTCTCAAGCCTTGCCATTCCATGAAGTAAGTGGCACGCATGAGGAGGCCTGTATATTGGTGTCCTAAAGCTGCTGTAATAAATTTCCACAAACCAGATGGGTCAACACAACAGAAATTTATTCTCTCACAGTTCTAGAAGTTCTAAGGACAAAATCAAGGTGTTGGCAAAAGCCATGCTCCCTCTGAGTCTTCTGGGGAAGACTTCTTGCCTTCTACAGCTTCTGGTGGGTCCTGGTGTTCCTTGGTTTGGGAAGCATAACTCTATTTTCCGCCTCCACCTGTACATCACCATCATCCCTGTGTATCTTCACATACCTTCTTAAGAACATCAGTTATTGGATTTAGGATTTAGCGAGTATCTGAATCCAGATAACGACCCCATGGACTGTAGCTTACCAGGCTCCTCCGCCCATGGGATTTTCCAGGCAAGAGTACTGGAGTGGGTTGCCATTGTTTTCTCCATCATCTTATTATACTGATTTCTAAATAAGGTCTCATTTTGAGTTCTAGGAGGCCATATATTTTGGAGGAATGCTATTCCCCCCCATATAACCTGGAAGATGCATAATTTATAGACCCTTCCCCTGACTCTTGTGTCCAGAAGTCTCTGAGGAGTATGGTTAATGCCTGACCATTCCTGAGGATGGGGGTGAGATGCTTCTAAGTGTTATATCCCACTTCTGCACGCAGAAGGAAAAATCTAGGCCTGCATGCCTGCATCTGCTGGATGGAATGGTTTTCCCTCCAGATAAGCTGTCAAATCTACATCCTTCAGGGCCCTCCTCTCATACTACCTTTTCCTTGAAGCTATTTTCCCAGGGGGTGTTGTTGATATTTAACCCTATAGTTTGAAGGAGTTTCATGGATTTGGAACTTCTCAAGGTCACCAAAGGTCTACTGTCTCAGGATCTCTGTGTAGGAGGGACACAGAGCCATTAGTGAAGAATAATAAAATCACAAAGTTTATAGAATCTTTAGGTGTCAATCAAACTTTTATGTAAAATGGTGCCTTAAATTTATTAGTTAGCACATCAAGCAAGAATGACCTAGACCCTAAGGTATTCACCTAAAGGAGGGCCTATGTAGGATTGGAAAGTGTTACAGAGTAGGTGAGCCCCAAGCAAGCCTCATGTGTTTTATAATTTTGCCTCAAATTATCCCTGAAGCTCACAGTGACCTTGTTTCATTATCTCAGTTCTCAGGTACCTAAAAATCAGTGTGGGTGTTGTATTTATTCATTGTGTCATAGTTTGCCAGTACTTGCCCGCTTGAAAGTGTTAAGCCTTCTAAGAGTGGAGAAATGTGAGGGGGTGGAGTGGAGGTGAGGTCAGCATGGTCTATGCTTAGGTTCCAAAGAACACACTGGTCCTCTCATGCTTTGCAGAGCAGTTGGGGAAAAGCGTTCTCTAGGGGAGTGGCTCTAGATTTGAATCTTAGAAGAAAATTCCTCTAGCTTTTTTATTTTTTTCTTTCCACTTTTTATTATTATTAATAATGCTGCTATGAACATTTGGGTACAGGTTTTTATGTGGACATATGTTTTCAGTTGTCTTAGTGTGAAATTGCTGAGTCATATGGTAACTAATTTAACATTTTTTTTTAATTGGAGGATAACTGCTTTACAATGTTGCATTAATCCTGCCATACAACAGCATAAAAATCCCCCATAAGTATATATATGTCCCCGCTCTCTTAAGCGTGCATCCCACCCACCGCTCTGGGTCATCACAGGGCACTGAGCTGAGTTCCCCAGCAGCTTTCCACTGGCTCTGTTTCACACGTGGTAGCACAGATATTGCCAGCACTACTCTCTGTATGTCTGACCCTCCCCTTCCCCACTGCGTCCACACACCCATTCTCTATGTCTATGTGTCTCTTCCTGCCCTGGAACTAGGTTCATCTGTACAATTTTTCTAAATTCCACATAAATGCGTTAGTATACAATATTTGTTTTTCTCTTTCTGACTTACTTCATGCTGTATGACAGGTTCTAGTGTCTTTTGACAGAGGAATGGATAAAGAAACTGTGATACATATATACAAGGGAATGTTGCTCAGTCATACAAAGGAATGAATTTGAGTCAGTTGAACTAAGATGGACAAACCTAGAGCCTGTTATACAGAGGTTGAAGTCAGAGAGAGAAAAAACAAATACCATGTATTAACACGTATACATGGAATCTAGAAAATGGTACTGATGAGTCTATTTGCCGGGAGGAATAGAGATGGAGACATAGAGAATGTACTTGTGGACACAGCGGGGGAAGGAAAGGGTGGGACGAAAACTCCTCTAGCTTAATCACCTCTTTCTATTACCTTTGCAGACTGATCAACATGTGATCTTTCCTGTCAGAATACTTTCAGTTGTGACTAATGAAAGACCCAAGTACAAGTGTCCTGTAAAACAGGGGGTTTATTACCTCCTATAAATAGAATTCCTGAGTATGGGCACTTTCTAAGGTTGGTTAATGTAGGAGCTTAATAATATCCAGGAGCTGGGTGCTTTTGTCTTTCTTCTCGAACTTGGCCATGTTTTGCTAGTGGTCTCGAAATGGCTGAGGTAGATACTAGTAGTACATACAGACTTGAAGACCAACTTCATGAGCCTGTGCTCAACGCATCTGTAGAGGCTCCAGGTTCAGAAGAATCTCCTCTGTGTGGGCTAATGCTCTGTGGGCTCCATCTGGAAATTCTTCATGATTTTACTTTGAATTTCTGTTTGGTAAGTGAAGTTCAATAGGACAAAGGAATATGCACCAAGGGCATGGAGCCTTCACTCATACACAGTCCTACTTCACAACCTGGACTGGGCAGGTTCTAGACCACCTGCTCCCTGACCCCTGCTCAACCCTTTACTGCCACCCTTTGCCTCTAGTGAGGGTCTAGAAGTGGATGTGGGGAGGGCCAAGGTAATGTATGCTCTGCATGCTGAGTTGCAGGGCGAGTCTTTCCGGTGCCTATGAGGGTCCCAAGCCTAAATACCTAATACTACCCACCATGACAGGTGGAGAGAGAGGCAGCTGAAGATAGGAAGATCTTCACATTTTAAGTTTTCACTGAGTCCCACAAATTATATGGATTTCTGTAGTGGCTCAGAGCTAAAGAATCCGCCTGCAATGCAGGAGATGCAGGAAACACAAGTTCAATCCCTGGGTCAGTAAGATCCCCTGGAGAAGGAAATGGTAACCACTCCAGCATTCTTGCTGGGAAATTCCCATGGACACAGGAGCCTGACTGGCTACAGTCTGTGGGGTCACAAAAAGACAGGACTGAGCGACTGCACATGTACATATATGCTCATACACACAAATCATATAACTTTCTCTTATGCAGAGTTCCAGCAAAGGCAACAAAGTTTCTGTTGCATCTCTTCTCTCTATCAATGAGTCTTTTTCAGATACTCCTGGTAGATTCTATTTCTACATAGCCCAAATTTAGAGGCTATGTCCATGCTTTAGGCAATCACTGGCCAGAGACAGAGGCTACCCTGAATGGCATAGATCAAAAGAGATTCATCTTGGGCTGGAGATAATTTCTATCCCTGAACCCATGGCTGCTTCAGACATCAAAACAAAGTCAGAGATCTGCCAGCATGGAAACATGGGACTGAGGTGAAGTGGGAGTTAGGATCAAGGTAAAAAGCCAATAGTGGCTGTCACACTCCTTTCTCCCTGATTCACCTCCATTTTCATTGCATCATATCAGCTAGAGAGGCCATGGGATCCTCAGAAATAATTGAAGCCAATGCTTTCCTAGTTATTTTAGCGTGGGAACTTTTCTTCAAATGGAATCACATCAGAAGGCAAGAAGAATAAAAGGAAGATACTTTAGTTGAAAAAGCTGGATATTGTTTGGGTCCCAACCAATCAGTTCAGTTCAGTTCAGTTCAGTTGCTCAGTCATGTCCGACTCTTTGTGGCCCCATGGACTGTAGCACGCCAGGCCTCCCTCTCCATCACCAACTCCTGGGGCTTACTCAAACTCATGTCCATTGAGTTGATGATGCTATCCAACCATCTCATCCTCTGTCGTCCCCTTCTCCACCTTTGAATCTTTCCCAACATCAGGGTCTTTTCAAATGAGTCAGTTCTTTGCATCAGGTGGCCAAATTATTGGAGTTTCAGCTTCAACATCAGTCTTTCCAATGAATATTCAAGACTGATTTCCTTTAGGATGAACTGGTTGGATCTTCTTGAAGTCCAAGGGACTCTCAAGAGTCTTCTCCAATGCCACAGTTCCAAAGCACCAAATCTTCGGCATTCAGCTTTCATTATAGTCCCTCTCTCACATCCATACATGACCACTGGAAAAACCATAGCTTTGACTAAACGGACCTTTGTTGCCAAAATAATGTCTCTGCTTTTTAATATGCTGTCTAGACTGGTCATAACTTTTCTTCCAAGGAGCAAGCGTCTTTTAATTTTGTGGCTGCAGTCACCATCTGCAGTAATTTTGGAGCCCCCCCAAAATAAAGTCTCTCACTGTTTCCATTGTTTCTCCATTTATTTGCCATGAAGTAATGGGACCAGATGCCATGATCTTAGTTTTCTGAATGTTGAGTTTTAAGCCAGCTTTTCCACTCTTCTTTCACTTTCAAGAGGCTCTGTGGTTCTTCTTCACTTTCTGCCATAAGGGTGGTGTCATCTGCATATCTGAGGTTATTGATATTTCTCCTGACAAGCTTGATTCCAGCTTGTGCTTCATCCAGTCCAGCATTTTGCATGATGTCCTCCACATATAAGTTAAATAAGCAGGGTGACAATATACAGCCTTGACGTACTCCTTGTCCTATTTGGAACCAGTCTGTTGTTCCATGTCCATTCCTAACTGTTGCTTCTTGACTTGCATATAGATTTCTCAGGAGGCACATCAGGTGGTCTGGTATTCCCATCTCTTTCAGAATTTTCCACAGTTTATTGTGATCCACACAGTCAAAGGCTTTGACATAGTCAATAAAGCAGAAATAGATGTTTTTCTGGAACTCTTTTGCTTTTTCCATGATCCAGAGGATGTTGGCAATTTGATCTCTGGGTCCTCTGCCTTTTCTAAATCCAGCTTGAACATCTGGAAGTTCACAGTTCACGTATTGCTGAAGCCTGGTTTGGAGAATATTGAGCATTACTTTTCTAGAATGGGAAATGAGTGCAATTGTGCAGTAGTTTGAGCGTTCTTTGGCATTGCCCTTCTTTGGGATTGGAATGAAAATTGACATTTTCCAGTCCTGTGGCCACTGCTGAGTTTTCCAAATTTGCTGACATATTGAGTGTAGCACTTTCACAGCATTATCTTTCAGGATCTGAAATAGCTCAACTGGAATTCCATCTCCTCCATTAGCTTTGTTCATAGTGATGCTGCCTAAGGCCCACTTGACTTCACATTCCAGGATGTCTGGCTCTAGGTTGGTGATCACACCATCATGATTATCTAGGTCATGAAGATCTTTTTTGTATAGTTCTTCTGTGTATTCTTACCACCTCTGTTTAATATCTTCTGCTTATCCCTAATGAAAGTCTATCAAACCAATCCAAGGGTATCTGCTTAAGTGTTGTGCTCTGAAAAATGTTTCTGTGCTATTTGTCTTTAATTTTTTTAAGTTCATATTTTAAAAAACATCCTCAGAGTTGATGTTTGGTAAGACACGTGCACTGCAGCTTACTAAGTTTTCCAACTGGAGTGCCACTTTTTTTCCTCTTTCAAGACATATAAAGCAAACTAGCCCATCAGAAGTGATATGAAAAACAATTAGTGTTTTTACAGTTTAATTCTTGCTTTTATCTAGGACTTAGCATCTTACAAAACCTTCTGATGTTTTGACTCCTATACTTAATTTTTAAAACACCAAAAGCACATTAAAGTTCCTAAGTGCTTGGGATTGGATGAGTGGCTTGACTGGCAGAATGTTACTGGACAAGAAACCAAGTTGGAACTTAACTTGTTTTCTTTCCACATCAAACTCTCAGCTGCTGGGCAAGGAGATATTACATCTTTCTTTAATCGTTGTCCCAGAGGATTTTTATGCCAGTCATTCAGTACCAACTACTCAGGTACACTCCCACAGAGGTCCAAATACAACCAGCTGAGAATATCCAGGGAGGAGAGCCAAGCCTGGCTGTACACTTGGACTTAAGAGAAAACATTTGGTGACCTGGAAGGGCGTCAACAGAGAGTGTCCTGACCCCTCCACTTTCTGTTCACCTCTCCAACATGGAACAAATTCATGTACCACCGGCCTCATCCCAAAAATACACACTGGAATCCACAAACTGCACTCCTGTGTCCATTCACTTAGAGACTGTGCTGATTACTTCCCAGGAATTCTGAAAATGAAGAGCAGAGTCTGAGGTTTTCACCACAAAGTCTCCACCAGGATTAACACAGCTGCCCGAGAAAGAGAGGGGCTCAGATGGATGAAACTCTTGCCACACATTTCACTGAGTGGAAGAGAGGGAAGCACCAACTGCTCACACACTGCAACATCGTTCCAGCCTTTCTGTGATTCTCAGAATTGGGCTGTAGTTCAGCTAGGCCTGGGGCACCGAGGCTGGAGACATTTTTACACAGACTGCCAGGATCTCTTAGCCTTGTTCTAATCTTAGGTCAGTGGCAGCAACTAGCTGAGGCCAGTTACCTAGGAGGAGTGTGCCAAGAGGACGGGGCAAGCAATAGGTTAATGATAATTTTAAAAAAAAGGAAAGAAAATCCAAACCTTCAAAATAATGTTTGAAATATCTTCATTTTAAGAACAGGATGGAAAACAAGAATTGCACTTGGACCTGCCATTTCTAGGCTGTCAAGCTGGCTCCATCATTTTGAATGGTATCAAATTTGGTGGAGATACACGACTTATCTAAAATCAGAGAGTAACAACACAGGAGCACACTTGTGAAAGTGCTTAGTAGACTAAGATGATTTTCTTATTCAGTCCAAACTCCTCATTTCCAGAGTCAAACTGAAACTCAGAGAGGTTGGGTGAATTGCCCTGAGTCACGTGACTGCAGTCTCCCGTTCTCAGTCCGGTTGCTGTGAAGCTCATGGTCCAGAACAGATTCTTCTTGCATTAGTAACTTTGCCAAATACATTACTGTGCACGTAATATAAGTAGTTACTATCTGTCTGGAAACCAACATCATTAACTACACTAGGTCATGGATGGGAGCTCTTTGAAATGGACATTTTCCTATAGCTTGGATCATTTAGGTGGTTTTGGAACTCAGATTTGAATAAACACACAGAAAGTGTATTATGCATCTTCTGCGTCCAGTCAGAATCAGCTGACGTTTTCTTCTAAGACCAGAGAGACCAGAGCAGCCACAAACCGGTGATGAAGAGATGACCCAGAGCTTGGGGAAGCTTGTGAGTGTTGCCTGTAAAAGCCAGGTGCGTGTCGTCATCACCCTTCCCAGGCACTCTGGGCTCTGCCGGTGTCACGGCAGTGTCACGGTCATCTGGGCCCAGCTGTCAGGTGTGCGGTCACAAGGCTAGGAAGCATCCCAGCTTGAGCGGAGAGGACGAGTCACAGAGAAACTAACGTCTGGTGCAATTTCTTTGTTAACATTGAGGAAAATAATATTAGGGCAGTGGGGAACAATTTCTAATCAAGAAAAGGGACTATGCGATGGAGGAGTACATCTTTGATTTTTGTAATATTTAAAAAATATGAGGTCACTTGGCCCTCACTTTTGCCTCTACCTGGTATAAACCTGTATAAGTTGAAAACAAGCGTCTTTTTGATTTACTAAATCTTGGCCGTGACATGCAATTGAATCAGTCCTGCCGGTCATGGGGTTTTACTACCAAGGAGTCAGTACACTTTTTCACTGAAGGGTCAGACAGTGACTATTTTAGGCTTTGGGGCTGTATGGTTTCAGCACTATTAAACCTTGACACTGTAGTATGAAAATAGTGATGGTCAATTTGTAAAGAAATGGACATTGCTGTGTTCATGAGGCCATAGTTTTATCAGTCTCTGTTCTAATAGTTCTGAAATTTCTGGAGTTACTATAGAGAGTGAGAGGGCAGGTCTTAATGCATTCTGGGAAGTGTTTAACTTGGAAGAGAACCACAGAAGGGTGGAAGAAGAGGGTTGAGTTTTATGCTCATCCTAGCCATCTCTAGGTGTCTGGAGAGAGGGAGATTTGGAAAGTCCTGGTCGCATTAATGGAATGGCACCCCACTCCAGTACTCTTGCCCGGAGATTCCCATGGACGGAGGAGCCTGGTGGGCTGCAGTCCATGGGGTCGCCAAGAGTCGGACACGACTGAAGCGACTTAGCAGCAGCAGCAGCAGCAGAGGATCCAGTAGAAATGTTCCAGATACTCTATGTGAGTTGGTTAAATGGATTCTCACACCACAATTTGCAAGTTCTTTTCACTAAAGACAGTAGATGTCATTTGAAGAGGGTTTCATCTACTAATTCCATCCTGCTGCCGTCTTAAAAAACACTGAGCCTCCTTTGACATGGTTTTATAGATGCCAATGACATATATTTTGAGCATATACCTCAGAGGGTGGTTAAATAGAATTTTGGCCAGTGCAATGTAACTTTCAGGCATAGAGACAAATGGCCTGAATGACGAGCTCATGCTCTGTGTGTGTGTGTTTGTGCGTGTGTGTGCATGTGTGTACAAAACAATATCATCTGACTGAAGAGTAGGCTTGGTGCCAGATGCCAGTCTGGCTGAGACAAGCACACAAGTGAACAACCTAACTTCAGCCTCCAATTCCTCCTCCCCTAAGAATTTATGAAAAGACAGAAGGGCTGTTTAGCATCAGAGAATGGGGCACAGTGCTGACATACATGTTCCCCAGTGTCCAGATTAAAGAGGTTGCAGCCCAGTGTCAGTGACAGTTCTGCTCCTGCCATGCGCCAGTGCATCCCAGAAGTCAGAGGAGGAAACTCTGTGGGACTTCCAGGATGCGGGGACTGGACAGGAAGAGGAGAAAAGCGTGCATTACAGAACCCTAGGAGACATCTTCTGGAGGCCAAAGCTTTCTGAGCTGCTCCAGCGGCACAGGGTGAGCCCACGTCCATCAGTGATAAACTTACCCAGTTTCCCTCTTACTTAAAACTTAGGAAAAATAAATGAGGTAATAGAGAAGAAGAACCCAAAATCTCAGGGACCCCAGTTTGCCACTTCTTCCAAATATTTGCCTATATAGCACAAAGTGGATTGTTTATCAAGTAATAGTATTTTTATATTACATATACATTATAAAACCTTTCAAACATACAAGAATATACAAAATATAAAAACCCCTCTATATCCACTATGCAAATCTATTGAGTACTAACATATCTACCATACTTGTGTCATTTTTAAAAGAAATTTTATGTGCTTATTTGCTCAGTCATGCCTGACTCTTTGCAACCCCATGGACTGCAGCTCACCAGGCTCCTCTGTCCATAGGCAAGAATACTGGAGTGGGTTGCCATTCCCTTCTCCAGGGTATTTTCCTGACCCAGGGACTAAACCTTGGTTTTCTGCATTGTAGGCAGATTCTTTACCATCTGAGCTACAAGGGAAGCCCAAATAAATATTACAGACACAATTTAAGCCCTGCAAAACACTCTTTCTTTCCTTTCCCCTGCTGTGTTTACATTCGTTAACTCTAGTAATTCCTGAGTTTGGTTATGTATCCTTTCGTACTATTATACATACATAGTATATATTCGTAATCTGTAGGCATATTTGGTATGTTTTCACTTTTTATGAAAATTGTATCATAATTTCTATTTTCAACCTACTTTTCAGCACATTATGTTTTAAGAAAATTTCCATGTTGGTACATAGAACCCTAATTCATATATTTTAATTGTTGTGTCGTATTCTGTAACCCATGTCCCCTGCACTAGCAGATGAATTCTCAACCACTGGACCACCAGGGAAGTTCTGGACCATTTTTTAGGCTGAGAATTAAATAAAGGAGCCTGTGGCGGCTGCTCCGGTGCACAAGCGCGGCCAAGAGGAGCTACCCCACGTCCGAGGTCAGGGATAGCGGCTGAGAGGAGCTACCCCACATCCAAGGAGTGGCGGCTGTGCGGGTGCAGGAGGGCCTAGAGGAGCTACTCCACATTCAAGGTCAGAAGGGGTGGTGATGAGGAGATACCCCTCGTCCAAGGTAAGGAGCAGCAGCCGCGCTTTGCTGGAGCAGCCGTGAAGAGATACCCCACGTCCAAGATAAGAGAAACCCAAGTAAGACAGTAGGTATTGCAAGAGAGCATCAGAGGGCAGACACACTGAAACCATACTCACAGAAAACTAGTCAATCTAATCACACTAGGACCACAGCCTTGTCTAACTCAATGAAACTAAGTCATGCCCGTGGGGCAACCCAAGATGGGCGGGTCATAGTGGAGAGGTCTGACAGAATGTGGTCCACTGGAGAAGGGAATGGCAAACTACTTCAGTATTCTTTCCTTGATAACCCCATGAACAGTATGAAAAGGCAAAATGATAGGATACTGAAAGAGGAACTTCCCAGGTCAGTAGGTGCCCAATATGCTACTGGAGATCAGTGGAGAAATAACTCCAGAAAGAATGAAGGGATGGAGCCAAAGCAAAAACAATACCCAGCTGTGGATGTGACTGGTGATAGAAGCAAGATCCGATGCTGTAAAGAGCAATATTGCATAGGAACCTGGAACGTCAGGTCCATGAATCAAGGCAAATTGGAAGTGGTCAAACAGGAGATGGCAAGAGTGAACATCAACATTCTAGGAATCAGCAAACTAAAATGGACTGGAATGGGTGAATTTAACTCAGATGACCATTATATCTACTACTGCGGGCAGGAATCCCTTAGAAGAAATGGAGTAGCCATCATGGTCAACAAAAGAGTCTGAAATGCAGTACTTGGATGCAGTCTCAAAAATGACAGAATGATCTCTGTCCATTTCCAAGGCAAACCATTCAATATCACAGTAATCCTAGTCTATGCCCCAACCAGTAACACTGAAGAAGCTGAAGTTGAACGATTCTATGAAGACCTACAAGACCTTCTAGAACAAACACCCAAAAAAGATGTCCTTTTCATTATAGGGGACTGGAATGCAAAAATAGGAAGTCAAGAAACACCTGGAGTAACAGGCAAATTTGGCCTTGGAATACGGAATGAAGCAGGGCAAAGGCTAATAAAATTTTTTCAAGAAAATGCTCTGGTCATAGCAAACACCCTCTTCCAACACACAAGAGAAGACTCTATACATGGACATCATCAGATTGTCAACACCGAAATCAGATTGATTCTATTCTTTGCACCCAAAGATGGAGAAGCTCTCTACAGTCAGCAAAAACAAGACCAGGAGCTGACTGTGGCTCAGATCATGAGCTCCTTATTGCCAAATTCAGCCTGAAATTGAAGAAAGTATGGAAAACCACTAGACCATTCAGGTATGACCTAAATCAAATCCCTTATGATTATACAGTGGAAGTGATAAATAGATTTAAGGGACTAGACCTAATAGATAGAATGCCTGATGAACTATGGAATGAGGTTTGTGACATTGTACAGGAGACAGGGATCAAGAGCATCCCCATGGAAAAAAAATGCAAAAAAGCAAAATGGCTGTCTGGGGATGACTTACAAATAACTGTGAAAAGGAGAGAAGCGAAAAGCAAAGGAGAAAAGGAAAGATAGAAGCATCTGAATTCAGAGTTCCAAAGAATAGCAAGAAGAGATAAGAAAGCCTTCCTCAGTGATCAATGCAAAGAAATAGGGAAAAGAACAGAATGGGAAAGACTAGAGATCTCTTCAAGAAAATTAGAGATACCAAGGGAACATTTCATGCAAAGATGGGCCTGATAAAGGACAGAAATGGTCTGGACCTAACAGAAGCGGAAGACATTAAGAAGAGGTGACAAGAATACACAGAAGAACTGTACAAAAAAGATCTTCAAGACCAAGATAATCACGATGGTGTGATCACTCACCTAGAGCAGACATACTGGAATGTGAAGTCAAGTGGGCCTTAGAAGGCATCACTATGAACAAAGCTAGTGGAGATGATGGAATTCCAGTTGAGCTGTTTCAAATCCTGAAAGATGATGCTGTCAAAGTGCTGCACTGAATATGACAGCCAATTTGGAAAACTCAGCAGTGGCCACAGGACTGGAAAAGGTCCGTTTTCATTCTAATCCCAAAGAAAGGCAATGCCAAAGAATGCTCAAACTACCGCACAGTTGCACTCGTCTCACATGCTAGTACAGTAATGTTCAAAATTCTCCAAGGCAGGCTTCAGCAATACATGAATGGTGAACTTCCAGATGTTCAAGCTGGTTTTAGAAAAGGCAGAGGAACCAGAGATCAAATTGCCAACATCCGCTGGATCATCAAAAAAGCAAGAGAGTTCCAGAAAAGCATCTAATTCTGTTTTATTGACTATGCCAAAGACTTTGACTGTGTGGATCACAATAAACTGTGGAAAATTATGAAAGAGATGGGAAAAACCAGACCACCTAACCTGCCTCTTGAGAAATCTGTATGCAGGTCAGGAAGCAACAGTTAGAACTGGACATGGAACAACAGACTGGTTCCAAATAGGAAAAGGAGTACGTCAAGGCTGTATTTTGTCATCCTGCTTATTTACCTTATATGCAGAGTACATCATGAGAAACACTGGGCTGGAAGAAGCACAAGCTGGAATCAAGAGTGCCAGGAGAAATATCAATAACCTCAGATATGCAGATGACACCACCCTTACAGCAGAAAGTGAAGAGGAACTAAAAAGCTTCTTGATAAAAGTGAAAGAGGAAAGTGAAAAAATTGGCTTAAAGCTCAACATTCAGAAAACGAAGATCATGGCATCTGGTCCCATCACTTCATGGGAAATAGATGGGGAAACAGTGGAAACAGTGTCAGAGTTTACATTTTGGGGCTCCAAAATCACTGCAGATGGTGACTGCAGCCATGAAATTAAAAGACACTTACTACTTGGAAGAAAATTTATGACCAACCTAGATAGCATATTGAAAAGCAGAGACATTACTTTGCCAACAAAGGTCCATCTAGTCAAGGCTATGGTTTTTCCAGTGGTCATGTATGGATGTGAGAGTTGGACTGTGAAGAAAGCTGAGTGCCAAAAAATTGATGCTTTTGAACTGCGGTGTTGGAGAAGACTCTTGAGAGTCCCTTGGACTGCAAGGAGATCCAACCAGTCCATTCTGAAGGAGATCAACCATGAGTGTTCCTTGGAAGGAATGATGCTAAAGCTGAAACTCTAGTGCTTTGGCCACCTCATGCAAAGAGTTGACTCACTGGAAAAACTCTGATGCTGGGAGCGATTGGGGGCAGGAGGAATAGGGAAGAACAGAGGATGAGATGGCTGGTTGGCATCACTGACTATGGAAGTGAGTTTGAGTGAACTCTGGGAATTGGTGATGGACAAGGAGGCCTGGCGTGCTGCGATTCATGAGGTCACAAAGAGTCAAACACGACTGAGTGACTGAACTGGACTGAACTGAACTGATTCTGTTTTGTATACACAATTAAACTGGAAAATGGGCATTCATTCAATACTGAAAAAAAAAATTTGAACATCCCCTGTGCTTCATATTATTTTACATTCTGAGAATGGATAAGTGAATAAAATAGACACAGTATCCTACCATCATGGAATTGCCATCTAGCAGTGGAGATTGCGAGGAGAAATATCAACAACCTAAAGCATCTGCCTGCAGTGTGGGAGACCCGGGTTTGATCCCTGGGTCAGGAAGATCCCTGGAGAAGGAAGTGACAACTCACACTAGTACTCTTGTCTGGAAAATTCCATGGCTGGCGGATCCTAGTGGGCTACAGTCCATGGGGTCACAGAGTCGGGAATAACTAAGTGACTTTACTTTCTCTCTTTCTAAGAGGAGAGTGAAAGAGCTGAATTAACACTCAATATTCAAAAAACATCAGATCCATCCTGGAACATGCTGGACTTTAAAAAATTTCACCCAACCTGTTTGCCTTTGCATTTTCCTAGTTATTGGTCACTTGGAAAATGTTTTCATAGAATTGTTGGCCAGTAAGTTTTCCTCCTCTGTGATTCACATCCTTTCCTCATTTTTCTACTAGGCAATTCATTTTTCTTATTCGTCTACTGAGCTACTTTTTTTCATCAGTACTAATCTTTGGGCAGTTGTATACAGATATCATATCCCAGTCTGTCGCTTGTCTTCTAGCTTTATTGGTGCTTTTTGTTCTACAGACATTAGACAAAAATAGACATTTTAAGACATAGTGATATTTTCCCTTACAGTTCACACATTTTTGTCTTAAGACTCCTATTTTGGGGCCATATAGTATCGTAGTTTCCTATATGTTTTAAAATTTATTTATTTTTAATTCAAAGATATTTATGTTACTGTATTGCATTGGTTTCTGCCAAACATCAACATGAATCAGCCATAAGTATACATATGTCCCCTCCCTCTTGAACCTCCCTCCCACTTCCTTCCCTGTCCTACTCCCCTAGGTTGTTACAGAGCCCCAGTTTGAGTTCCTTGGGTCATACAGCAAATTCCCATTGGCTCTCTATTTTACATATGGTAATGTGTATTTCCATGTTATTCTCTCCATGCTTCCCACCCTTTCCTTCCTCTCCCCCTCCACCATGTCCATAAGTCTGTTCTCTATTTCTGTGCCTATTATACAAAGTGAAGTAAGTCAGAAAGAGAAAAACAAGTATCATATACTAACGCATATATGTGGAATCTAGAAAGATGGTACTGATGAAATTATTTGCAGGGCGACAATGGAGTTTCCTGTATTTTTTAATACGACTTTTCCTGTTCGCATGGCAGTCTTAACTTTGTCTGGTGCTGATTTCCTTGAAACCACATTAGTGAGTTTTATTTTATTTTATTGTTATTTAAATTTCATTGTGACTATATATCCGTGTATTGAATGGTCCTTCAGGCCACTGGCCTACAGACACCTTCATAAACACACCATCCTTCCTTTGGCAATACATACTCCTGTACTGAAGAAGAAGGGGGCTGACAGCGATAGTCATATGTCATTGTGAGGGTCCCTGATGGCCTGAGTGGGCTCTAGAGCTGCCCAGCACAACCGTAGGGGATAATTCGAGAATCTCTCCTTGTGCATTTATGACTTGTGGCAATTAAACTTCGGAGAAAACTTTTTGACTGAAGACCTATTTAAAACTATAAGTGAATTAGTCATGCCAAGGCTCATATGCTATTATCTTGAGCTCCAGAATAAATCACAGCCAAGGTACAGACGAGACCCAACCACCAAATTTCAAATATCCTAGGATTGAGAAATGTAATTAGTTGACGTATAATAAACACATTTTATCACTTAGGAGTGTTTCGCTCAGTTTCTTGGAAACTGTGAGACACGTGCATTATAAACCTCATACATTATTAAAGCAGCTTGTTTTCTTAAAAAAATAATAATAATAACTTGGCAGAATAACATTGGAATTAAACCAAAAATTCAACTTTCTGGACTTTAGAATGGCACAGATCCAGACCAAGATTCAAGAAAAAAAAAAAAAAAAACCTCTCAGCTATTTTAATTAAGAACCAAAACAATCAGCAATTTGAAGAAAAACTTCACAAATAGCCTCATGGTAGAGGTTTCTGTTAATGGAAATGCTAACAAAGAAAGAGACTGGAATCTACCCTTTTATGGACATTTAGTATTGGTTAGTCATCATATAAAGCACTCCTATATATGCTGTGCCATTTAAAACTTACAATGGCCTTTAAGACATTATTAAGATTCCCATTTCAAGGGTGAGAAACTGAGATTTAAAACCTTGGTAAACTTGTCCAAAATGCAGAGTCGGTAAATCGTAGGTCAGGGATTCTGACTCAGATCTGCATTGTCCATTGTCTTTGCTCATCCATTTTCCACCATGGCTTCTGGTTCTAGCACTTGGATGCACTGGCTCTAAGAATTGTTCAAAGACCATATTAATTTTAGGACCAGGGGTCAAGCTATAGCTCAAGACTGAATGTGTATGACACCGCCAAGGATGTCCTAAGTCTGCTCTGGAATACACCCAACCAATGGCTGACCCCAGTACCACCCAGCCTCTGACACCCACACAGTCTTTACCCAGAATTATGGGATCCTGTTACTGGGTGATCTCTAAACTGCGTCAGTGGGATTCCACTCCACAGTACAAATCCCATGATCCCTCCAAAATCTCTAAGACCGATATACACCAAAATGTAGGATGGTTGGATTTTAGAGAGATAATACACTGTGCTATCAATCATTGCAGAACACCTACAGGTAGGAGGCAGCCACTCATAACCTTGTAATTATATTGACATTTCTGCTGTGAAACAATGGCTATCCAGACTAAATAAGAAAAAACAAGATAATAGATGGACCTGTCAGTTCAGGTAAGACTTTTGCTAAATGAGTTAGAAATACTTTTGGGTTTAGAGCTTTGGGTATTCCAGAATGCAGACAATAGACTGTGAACCCATTAAAAAACAACAACAACAACAAAAAAAAACTGAATGCTTCTGGAAATCTGTAGTTACTATTTGCAGGGGAGCAGAAGAGTCAGTATGACTTGAACTCTGCATAGTTCAGTACTCTGCTGTTGACAGAACTGTTTTCACACATTATTTCATCTTAGAGCAACAATCTGAGAGATTTTTATTCTATTTTATTGACAAGACTGCTCAAGCTCAGAGAGCCTGAGATACCTGCAGATCACTTAGCCAGGAAATATTAAGACTACACTTACATTCTTTGGCCTCTGTAGGAGACTTGCTAAAATCTACAGATCCTATTTCCAATTTTACCATTTCCTACTGTAGGACCTTGTAAGCCACTTGAGTAGGAAAAACTCAGCCCTCCTCCTATGTTTCTCCTTTACTCTCACACAACTACCACACTCACAGCATCTGTGATATCAGATGTGTGAAGGGTTTTTTGCACACAATCAATTCTGTGGCACCAGCTGGGCTTCCCGCAGTTTCGCTCAAATCGGACACTTTCCATCTATAGAGTGTCATATCCCACAGGTTAAGGGCTCAGCCCTACAAGACTGCACCCCCACCCATCTGCTTCAGATGCCAATCCCACGTCCAGGTTGTTACCTGTGTTTCTGACCAACTGGCCATAAATCTGAGGTCCCCATAATCCCCTTTGTGGTAGTGGTGGTGATTTAGTCACTAAGTCATGTCTGACACTTGTGACCCCATGGACTGTAGCCCGCCAGGCTCCTCTGTCCATGGGATTCTTCAGGCAGGAATACTGGAGTGGGTTCTCATTTCCTTCTCCAGTGGATCTTCCAGACCCAGAGATTGAACCCGGGTTTCCTTCATTGCAGGCAGATTTTTTTTTACCAACCGAGCTATGAGGGAAAACCAATCCCTTTCATGGGTTCGTTTAAATTGCTAGAGCATCTCCTAGAACTCAAGAGCAGTTACTGTTTACCACTTTGTTATAAAAGGATATGATAGGGACTTCCCTGCTGGTCCAGTGGCTAAAACGCTGTGCTCCTAATGCATGGGGCCCAGATTAGGAGCCCTGGTCAGGGAAGCAGATCCCACATGCCACAACTGAAGATCCTGTGTGCTGCCACTAAGACCTGGTGCAGCCTAATTAGTTAATTATTTTTTAAAAGCATATGGTAAAGATGCAACTGAACATCCAGATGGAAACGATGCTTAGGGCCGGTACATATGGGAAAGAACATGGAACTTGCGTGCCTTCTCTGATAGCACCACGCTCACACTCCTCTACTTGTTCTCCAGCCCCAGAAACTTTCCAACCCCCACACTTTGGGGATTTTTAAGGAGGGTCATCATGTAGTCCTGCTGCTGCTGCTAAGTCACTTCAGTTGTGTCTGACTCTGTGCAACCCCATGGACAGCAGCCTACCAGGCTCCTGTGTCCACAGGATTCTCTAGACAAGAATATTGGAACGTGTTGCCATGTCCTTCTCCCATGTAGTCATGATTGATCATTAACTCCATTTCCAGCCCCTCTCCATTAGAGGTTGGGAGATGAGACTGAAAATTACAAGCTAAGCATGACTTTGTGACCAGCCCCCATTGGAAAGCCATCCAGTGGACAAGTCAGTTCACTTCAGTTCAGTTGCTCAGTCATGTCTGACCCTTTGCAACTCCATGGACTGCAGCACGCCAGGCTTACCTGTCCAACACCAACTCCTAGAGCTTGCTCAAACTCATGTCCATTGAGCCAGTGATGCCATCCAACCATATCATCCTCAGTCGTCCCCTTCTCCTCCTGCCTTCAATCTTTCCCAGCATCAGGGTCTTTTCCAATGAGTCAGTTCTTTGCATCAGGTGGCCAAAGTATTGGAGTTTCAGCTTCAGCATCAGTCCTTCCAATGAATATTCAGTACTGATCTCCTTTAGGATGGATTGGTTTGATCTCCTTGCAGTCTAAGGCTCTCAAGAGTCTTCTCCAATATCACAGTTCAAAAAGCATCAAATCTTTGGCGCTCAGTTTTCTTTATAGTCCAGCTCTCACATCCATACACGACTACTGGAAAAAACCATAGTTTTAACTAATCAAGCCTTTGTCAGCAAGGTAATGTCTCTGCTTTTTAATATGCTGTCTAGGTTGGTCATAGCTTTTCTTTCAAGGAGCATGTCTTTTAATTTCATGGCTGCAGTCACCACCTATAGTGATTTTGAAGCCCAAGAAATTAAAGCCTGTCACGATTTCCATTGTTTCCCATCTATTTGCCATGAAGTGATGGGACGGGATGCCATGATGTTAGTTTTTTGAATGTTGAGTTTTAAGCCAACTTTTTCACTCTCCTCTTTCACTTTCATCAAGAGGCTCTTCACTTTCTGGCATGAGGGTGGTGTCATCTGCACATCTGAGGTTATTGATATTTCTCCCAGCAATCTTGATTCCAGCTTGTGCTTCATCCAGTCCAGCATTTCGCATGATGTACTCTGCATATAAGTTATAATAAGGAAGGTGACAATATACAGCCTTGACGTATTCCTTTCCCATGGAAACAGTCTGTTGTTCTATGTCCTGTTCTAACTGTTGCTTCTTGACCTGCATACAAATTTCTCAGGAGGCAGGTAAGGTGGTTTGGTATTCCCATCTCTTGAAGAATTTTCCACAGTTTGTTGTGATCTACCCAGTCATAGGCTTTGGCATAATCAATGAAGCAGAAGTAGATGTTCTGGAATTCTCTTGCTTTTTCTATGATCCAATGGACACGTGCATATTCACATTGCTATATTTAAAATGGGTAACCCATAAGAACCTACTGTATAGCACAGGAAACTCTGCTCAATGTTATGTGGCAGGCTGGATGGGAGGGGTGTTTGGGGGAGAATGGATACTTGTATATGTATGGCTGAGTCCCTTCTCTGTTCACCTGAAAGTATCATAACATTGTTTGTTAATTGGTTATACCCCAGTAAAAAAATAAAAAAAATTAAAAAAAAAGCCATCTAGGAGCCTACCCAAAGTCACATCTTTAGAATAAAAGATACTCCTGTCCCCAAGGAAATTCCAAGGTATTTAGGAGCTCGGAGTCAGGAACCAGATAAAAAACCAAATGTTGAACTAAAGAAGTTCTTAGTGCTCTTATCACTTCAGAAATTACAAGGGTTTTAGAAGCTCTGTGCCAGGAACAGGGACAGAGACTAATATAAATACATTTTTCTATCATCTCCTGCCATTCAACCTTGTGAGACTTTGGTTTCCTGGTCTATAACCTGGGAGCAAATATCTTTTGTGCCTAATTCAAAAGATTGTAGTGAGAAGCAGATTATAGTGTGCTATGCAAATATAAGATCTTATTATTACCGTACACCTGCATCTGTTTGGTTCAAAACCTATGTGGGGCTTTGTCGGTACAGGGAGTATTGTCTGTGACTCCCTGGGGAGCTCATCAGAACTTGCAGGATGGCCAGAAGGGGACCTGCCCTCTCCTGCTGAGCCTAAGCCCATGGACACAGCTGCACAGCTCTCATTTTTAAAATTTTCAGCTGATTTCTGAGCACATTCCATTCTCATGATGTGCAGATTTTAAAGGACATCTGCCTTCATGCATGCTGGAAGAAATAAATTGGAACCTCTTTTTCAGTCTTTGGACCTCACAATATGTAATTCAGGTAATAAATATATATATATATTACATGTTTTATGACACATTTCTGTGTAAAACAGAAATATTTAGATGGAGGTTACCTTTCTTTTCATTGCAGTCTTCAGGACCTAACTAAAAAAGCATCAATGCCAAAATCTGCTTCATGGATAAAACCTTTAAAAGTGTGTCCAGAAAAATATAATAAAGAACATTATTATACCGAAGATTCAGTTGAAACGCAGACCAAACCAATTCCCTCTTACCTAGTTTCATAGTTTATGACTTGCACTATAACATCACAGGATAAACTGAGCAAGGCTCTGTTTTCTCAACATTGGCATGATGGAAATGTACTACATTTGTCATTTACTTCCTTTTAATTTTACACACATACCAAGTGCTACATAAATAAATATCAATTAAATAATTTATATACGTATAAATCTATTGAACATATGCACGTATATATGTACATATCTGTACATGTGTCTGATATATACACACATTCTACCAGTGGGTTCAATAAATATATATTACCTCATGTGAATTAGCTACTTATATGAGGTGCTGGGTATAGACAGTGAATATAACCTTGTCCCTAAACCCTCGCAGATGGACATTCATGGAAATGAATGATTTGATTAATGTAGTATAAGAACATTAAATTTTATTTTGCAGTTTTATTGATGGTCCATTGAAATTCCATGGAGAATAAATTCATCTCCACAATTAGATATAAATTTCCTGGAATCTAAGACTATAGAGGTACTACTTTGTATGTGTATTTGAACACATAAGATATTGCTTTGTACATAGTAAATGCTTAATTTATATTTTACTAATCAATATTGTTTTATTTTAAAAATCTATTTTAAAATAACGAAAGGTGTCATTTAGAAGTGACCAAATTTTGATTTTCTTGCCACAGTGATTTCTATACAGGACCAAACCAAATTAATGTTTTTAAAATCCAGATTGTGCAGACACTGTGTTGTCTTTTCATCTGTTAATAGCTCCTTAAATTCCAGAAAATAGCAATTAGCCCCGAATCACTTAGATGAAAGTATAAATAAAAATAAAGAAAGGAAATGAATTAAAACTACATTTGTGATTTTAAAATGATTCGTTCATTTCTTTGCTAGCACTCTCACATTTCAAGCCAATTTTTTTGTTTTTACAACCAGATATAAGAAGTCATATTTCTGTTGCTTTTTGAAATTCTGGTAGAAGATAAGATGGGAGCAGAGCTTGAAATTCTTTTTTAAATATGAATGAAGAGTTGTCTGTGAATTTTAGCAGACCTTGGGTAACTGAAATTTTAGCAAGCCTTGGCTGTGATGCCTGAGACAGAAGAGGCCAGAAATGTACCCTAGATGAAATAACAGGGAGAGAAATTCTTCTCGAAAGTGCTCAGTTAGCGGCCTTGACTTTTCTTAGCATCATGTGTTTGTAGGGTTGTGTTTAAGTACAGAGAGAGTTGTCACCATTAATTTCTGTTTATGAGACATTCCAAAGATATTGTAGTATAAAAATAATAAACCAGCATTGTGATTTTCAGGTATGTGAGCTGTAAAGCTGACACTTTAGCCTTCTGGCCATTTTTCAAGACATTACCTAATACATTACCTCATAATGATGACTAGAGGAAAACATTTTCAAAAGCACAGTCATAAAGTGCTTCGATAAAGACCACTCTTGGTTTTGTAGCAAAACCTAGACATGAATCCCTCCTATAAAGGAGTTAAGAGACACAGAATGTCTCTGCCCATGCATAACAGCATCATTCATGCCCTTCAAGACTCTCGATTTTATCTGGGGACAGAAATCCTAACAGGTAGACTATGTGACTAAATTCTGCCTCAGGGAGGAAGGAGCCTACTGAGAGGCTGTGGTGGGCAGAACACCGTCTCCTCTTTATCTTTATGTGGTAGGAGAATGGTCAGCCCAGAAAGCCTGGCTCTTGCAATAATGCCTCTCAGGGGGCCAGTCCCCTAGAAAGGTTTGGGACATACAGGCTCAGAAGGGTAACAGTGGCCTTCAAAGATGCACTGGGAACCCACAATAAGGCTGCATTCTGATACTTCTGCCAGAACCCAAGATAAAAGAAGTCAACTGCCAACCGCTGGTCATGAGGCTCATTCTCTGTTTGTTGTCAGAGAGGAAAGACTCTATCTTCCTCATACTAGGACATTTAGAGCAACATCGTAATTGGCTCAATTCTCTCCTTCGGTTGTTCATCTCCTCTTTTTTTCTTCCCCATTCTTTATCATATATCCCAATCTCTGCCCCTGCCATTTTTATGCAGAGTTTAGGAAAGATCATCCAAGACGGTGTTTCTCAAAGCTGGCTGTACATTAGAATCACTTGAGGGCCCTTGAAGGGAATACCAATATTCGGACCTCACTGCCTAGCATTTCTGATGCAGACGATGCAGGCATCCGTCCGTTCAAAATATTTACCAGGTGATTCTAATGTACAGCCAAAGTTAACAACCATTGATCTAAGGAGTTAGGGCTTTTGTGGGTAAGTAACAAGAGGCTGTCTATGGGGTCTCACAGTGTCGGACACGACTGAAGTGACTTAGCAGCAGCAGCAGCAGCAGCAAGTAGCTATGGAGAAGGCAATGGCACCCCAATCCAGTGCTCTTGCCTGGAAAATCTCATGGACAGAGGAGCCTGGTGGGCTGCGGTCCATGGGGTCGCTAGGAGTCAGGCACGACTGAGTGACTTCACTTTCACTTTTTACTTTCCTGAATTGGAGAAGGAAATGGCACCCCACTCCAGTGCCCTTGCGTGGAAAATCCCATGGACAGAGGAGCCTGGTGGGCTGCCGTCTATAGGGTCGCAAAGAGTCGGTCATGACTGAAGTGATTTAGCAGCAACAGCAGTAGCAACAGGTAGCTAGTAATGTTTCTGGATATGGGAGTGTATGAGAAAGATAAACCTGGTGAAATTGTGCAGAGTATATTAGAAAAGAGATAAACTAGAGGTGGACATCGGGGCTTTATCCATTTTGTCAACATTCCAAGGGGGATCATTCCTGGTGGCTGCATTCCCACTGCAGGTGAAATGATGCCACTCAAAATCTGTTCAAACCATGTTAAATATTTTGTTTAAATGTCATTTTAAAATGTCATCTTCTGTGGTAAAAGATATCATATTCTCATGATGCATTTCTGTAGAGGAGGATTTGTAATTGACAATAATTTGCACCAGTAGATAAGAAAAAATACGTGGTCTATGAATTTCTGGACTAACTTTCTTTTAAACTAAGGAGAAACGCAGATACCTTCAAACCTGTTCTCCTGTTCTTACGTTAGTTGGTGAAGTTCTCCATCAGAGAGTCTGACTAGAGGCCAGTGAGGCTTGAGTCAATCAGTGCGGAGATGTGGGATGTAGAGAATAAAGCCATCCATTCACTGGGGACCACCACTCTGCAAAGATAATCTGACTAAAAGAAATTGAGGAAAGTTGGATTCAGAGCACATTCATGCTGCTGATGGTGGCTCAGCAATAAAGAATGCACCTCCAATGCAGGAGACATAGGAGACGCAGGTTTAATCCCTGGGTCGGGAAGATCCCCTGGAGAGGGAAATGGCAAACCACCACACTAGTCTTGCCTGGAGAATCCCATGGACAGAAGAGCCAGAAGGGCTACAGTCCACAGGGTTGCAAAGAGGTTACAAATGGCTGAAGTGACTGAGCACACATACACTGCTGATACGGAAATGCAAAGACATATTCATGTCATTCTCTTCTGCAAAGTGGAAGAAGGCAGAGAAAACTGGTTCCAGTTTGAAAGCTAAATGCTAGAAAGGTATAATAGTTCATTTAATCATAATTTGTTCTTTTAAAAATTCAAGTAGGTAAAATTCAAGTAGAATAAAATTAAACACTTAAAAGGAAATAACTAAGGGTCATTTAATGCATTCACAATATTATGCAATCACTATCTCTTATCCTAAAACTTTTTTGTCACTCTGAACATTGATTTACTATTTTTTTGTTGTTGTTGTTCTGCTGGGTCTTCATGACAGGGCCTGGGCTTTCTCTAGCTGCTGCACGTGGGGGCTACACTCTAGTCGTAGCCCCAGATCTAGAGCTCGGGCTCAGTAGTTAGCACATGGACTTTGTTGCCCCATGGTGTGTGGGATCTTAGTTCCTGGACCAGGTATCAGACCTGTGCTCCCTCCGATGCAAGGCGGATTCTTGATCACTGGACCACCAGGGAAGTTCCCATTAATTCATTCTTAAATTACTTCTTTATTGCTCTACACACAAATCCTGTTGCACCAGGTACAATAACTATAAAGAAAAATGAAACATGGTTTACGGCCATAAGAAGCAAATGTTTAGTAGGGATCTTGGCCATTTTCCTCTTAAAATACAAGAAAATATATAATAAATTCTATTAAAAAAAAAAAAAAACACGACACCAAGGGAAAGCTAACTTCTGACTTGTGAATCCCAGCAGGATGGGTGTGATAATCTTTACCAAGGAGGCAGTGTTTGAGACAGGCTTCAAATGATGGACAGAAGAACAGGCAGAATGAGGCAGTGAGCTTCCGGTAGCAGGAATAGCAGGAGCAAAGCGAGGAAAGCGTAAGAAACGCCTAGAGAATGTGGTATTCCTCCACCTGGTCTGCATCCCTGGAGCAAAAGTTCAGTCTGGAGAAGTAGGTTGAACCAATACTGTTTGTAGAGATCTCCAAATAACTAAGGACTTTGCATTCTATATTCTAAGCAACGAACAGCTACTGAATAATTTTTAAGCAGAAAGAAATACAACGAGTATTTTTGGAAGATACACCCGATGACTGGGTACAGGATGGATCTGAGAGAGGGAAATGGTCTCTTTAGTATTTTTAGTGATACAAAGGATCTGGTCTGTCAGTGTGTAAGCCGTTTCCAAGGCTCCAACAGCAAGCTGGGGGAAGGGGCATTAAGGAGGAGGGCTCAGGGTACCTCAGCCACCCAGCTCTGCTTCTGGTGTCTTACTACCTCGGTTGCCTCATCTTAGAGACCCTGTCTGAATACTGGGCCAGCCTTATTGGTAGATCACAGCTGGGAGTTACTAGCCATTCTTCAATGACTACTCCTCTCTCTGGTGAGTCTGGACCAGGGAAACATAGGCTGTATGGACTAGGCTTGCTTCATCTTTAGGCAAGTCAAGCTATTGCTGCTGCTGCTAAGTCGCTTCAGTCGTGTCCAACTCTGTGTGACCCCATAGATGGCAGCCCAGCAGGCTCCCCCAGCCCTGGGATTCTCTAGGCAAGAACACTGGAATGGGTTGCCATTTCCTTCTCCAGTGCATGAAAGTGAAAAGTAAAAGTGAAGTCACTGTCATGTCCAACTCTAAGTGACCCCATGGACTGCAGCCCACCAAGCTCCTCCATCCATGGGGTTTTCCAGGCAAGAGTACTGGAGTGGGTACTGCCCACTGCCATTGCCTTCTCCGAAGTGATGTTAGTGATGGTTATTTTTACATCCAACTGATGTATTAAAGACAATTTTCCTCTTTAGCAGAAGTTTGTGGTCAGGTGTGCAAAGAATCTTTTAGAATATGAAGTATGTAGATTTGTTCCACTGCTCACATTATTCTCATTTAACAAGAATTTATTGAGTGCTTACTGTGTGTTAGGGCCTGTCTCAGACTCCCTCAAAGGGCTCTCATGGTTCTGAGAGACAGCATCAAGTCCATAGCCTACTTACCATTTCCTAACCGAGAGACGACAGGTACAAGCCATGTTTGCCTCTGCCCTGCTCCCATCTCACGTCCACCGCATGGTCATGGCACATCCATCTTCCCACTCAGAAGGTCACAGCGCTCACCTCAGCCCACCGCTCACCTCCTCCTCCCACCTGCTGGCAGCCCTTAAGTTCCTCCTAGTCCGTCTTTCTCCTTAGGTCCCTTCACCCCTCCCTGCAGAGTCCTCTCAAGGACATCCTTCCAAAGGTTGACCTCTGAACAACAAGCACAGTTTTTTCCTTGCCCTTCCAAACTGTGGAAGTATAGGTTTGTCTCAACTCAAACCTGTCCCTTCCCTCTGCCACCAAACAGGACACATTCCACATACAGCCTTGTGCATTGACACTTTCTGGGGATGAGGCAGATTTCAGTCCTCACATCTTCTAGGTGTTCAGAAGTCAAGTTCTCTCCTCCTGAAGCCACCTTCACTTGCATTGAAGTGAGGAGGAGGTACCCCTCATGTCCTCCATGAGTGGGAAAGAATGAATGTCTAGCAGCTCTCCCTTTGAAGAAATCTTATTATTCATCTCTTTAGCCCCCAGATGAAAACTTTGCCTTATCTTCCATTGCAGTGGGTGATGGACTCATCTTGGCAGAATAAGTATCATAACCTCCAAGTGTGTCCTTCATAGATAGTCTAGCAGGTTTTAGGCTGTTGCATTTTTCTCTCTGAAAAGCCAAGACAACAGGATAAGTCAAATGTAATGTCCAATTACATGCCTGATTTTGTGTGTGTGTGTGTGTGTGTGTGTGTGTGTATGTGTGTGTGAATTAAATATCAATCAAAGTTTGCAAACTACATGTCTCCACTCCCATCTCTGAAACCTCCTGGGGCACATAACTTTCAGAACTCGCAGCTTTTCAGATTTTAGAAAAGCAGTATGATGCATGTATCATGGATCATCTCACAGCCCTAATAGGATCGGTGGCAGCACTCCATAATCAAATTCAGCAAAATGTGCACATAGTCTCCCAAAGTGGAGTAACTAATGGTGATAAATAGCCTCTTGTTAGTTCTGGGCAAATCTGGCCACCAATGACGTGTTACCTAAGTGAAGTAAGTGGTAGTAGGAGACATGCCCCGGCTCTCCCTTCTTCCTCTCTCCACCCCACCACCAGTGACTTCCGTTGACCATTAACCAGCAGGCAAGGGAGCCTGAGAAATCCAGCCTGTTCAGTGAGTCTCCCTCGGTGTAGAGCAGAGGAGAGAAGGGCCAGAAAAGCAGGTGAGGTAAGCAAACCTGGGAAGAGAAACTTAACTTGTTCACGTAGGCCTCCCCTTTCAGGAGTCCTTGATTTTATTGTCCATCACTCTGCACTTTCTGTCACTAACATCTCTTCTCAGCTAACTCTACATAAAACCAGCACTGAACTGAAAACCAGACAGGGGTCTGTCATTATCTCTTACTGTATCTGAAGTTCCCACAATGAGACAGTGCTTTCGGAAAATGCATAAAATAATTTTATATCCTAAGAAAAGCCAGAGAGAGGGGATATACGCATACATATAGCTGATTCACTTTGCTATATAGCAGAAACTGATACAACATTGTAAAGCAACTATCCATGCTTAGTTGCTCAGTCTTGACTTTTTGCAACCCTATGGACTATAGCCCACCAGACTCCTCTGTCCATGGAATTTTTCAGGCAAGAATACCGGAGTGGATTGCCATTTCCTCCTCCAGGGTATCTTCCCCACCCAGGGATCAAACAGTCATCTCCTGTGTCTCCTGCATTGCAGACAGATTCTTTATCCATTGAGTCAGAGAAGTGTTCCAACAAAAATTTTTAAAAAGGAAAAAAAGCCAGAGAGTTGAATCTGTATGGATCAAGTATATCTGTTTTCTAAAAATTTGACTTAATGAAAGCTATTTAAGTTTGGTGATTTAAATAGTATTGGGGAAAAAGTATAAAGATCTCTCTAAGCATTTGGTTAAATCTTTTTTATATGACAAAGACAAAAAATCACTACTAAGTGCATATTCATAGCATCCCTCCCCCCATGAAAGAGGTCGTGCTGGTTCTTGGCTTTCTGCGGTTCTAATCTGTAGGAAAGACGGATGCACAGTGACAGAGCTGAAAGAGCCAAGCTTATTTCCATAAGAAGGCACACATCGCTTCACTACAAAGAGTAATTGCTCTTCTGAGGGAGGGTAGGCGGAGGAAAGACAGAGGGAGAAATGGACAGGGAAGAGTCAACATCAGTTCAGCTAGGGGACAGAAAGATTGAACATGTGTGGAGAAAACTACTCAGGGCGTCAATTCTGCCGTGAGTACTTCTGGGAGAATTTTTAGGAAGTTTTGTTATGTCTTGTGAATGCAGACCTCTTTGCTGCCTCTTCACGAGACTTCATTTTAAATTGCTTTTCAGTATCTTTCTGGATTTTTCCTTTGTGTATGACACGTGCTGAGATGGGTCACAGAGAGGCCCAGTTTTGAGTTATATTTTTATAACATCTTTTTAAAGTGCTCTCTAATGCTTCCATTTAACTCTATTAGAGAATTCTTCTTTTGAGTTTAGAATCAGTAAAAAAAAAAAAAAAAAACAAACCCAAAACATCATCTTTTTCTCAGCTAACAGAGGTTCTGTAAGAATCCTGGTGATTCCAACAGATTCCAACTCTATCTATGTAGATAGAAACAAAGAAAAATACCTCAGCAGAAGAAAAGTGGTCTTTGAGTAGTGAACTTGGAAACTGAAACCTACAATGTTACAACATGAAATCTCCCAACAAAAATAATTTTGTGTTTTAGGTTGTGAACTTTGTGCGTTCTTACCCCAGAAACAGACATGCTAAAGTTTTTTAAGCCATTCCCAGGGATGCAATTTTGTAAAATTTCCTCATTGTTTGTGACGAAGTGTGTGAGTGATTCTGGCATCTATGCCCATTCATTTCACATGCCCTTCCCTTCAGGTTTGTTTGGTCCCAGACGTCAGAGAGGGGGCACTTCACCTTGGCCCAGCTCTGCATTACTCACCACACTGCCCCTGTGACACGTGCATCTTTGGTCTGCATGAGGGTCTAGCACATCCTCTCCTTTTTCAGCAATTTCAAAATGTGGCTGTTAGTTTCCCATATCTTTCTCAATTCTCTTTGTTTATAGGAAAGCATTTCTGGTTATTTTCTGGACTTTGACTGCTGGCTGATGGGCTGATAGGTTCTGCTGGCAAATTTGAACAGTTTTCTGTGTTTACATCTGTTCCTTCTCTGGGCACTGGTTGTTGGCAGGCTGCAGACTTCCTTTTCTTTGGCTGAGTCTCTATTTTTTAAAACAATACAACCTCCACCATTTGCCCTGAAGTAATGATCAACTTTTCCCAGATGCTCACATGACAGAAGTGGGATAGGGATTTCTTTCTGCTGGAGTTTACCTTTCTCTAACCCCTTTCTCTAAAGTGGTTTGAAATATCTCTATACTTGTTTCCATTATTTTTGAACCAGTTCTTTGTCTTAGATTATTCTTGTTCTTGTCATTGTCTCATCATGAGACCCTGTTGGTTTAGCTGCACTTATGATTCTCTTTTTGTCATTGTACTTTAACAGAATTAGTTATAAATGGACTTCTAAGGATATGACAGGCTATATCTTGCTGTGTGTTGGCACTTAAGACTTTTCAGCTAAAAAAATTATAAAAATCTGAGGTGGCTGACAAATAGTACTGAGTAAAAGCACTTGCCATCTATCAACAGGCATATTATTCAAAGATAAAATATTGCCCATGGATGAACAATGTAGAATTTTAATAATTCTCTACTTTGCAGTTACCAGGTGTGGGGAACCTATGCAACTTGGAAGCCAGCAAGATTGTCAGGTTGGAACGCTTTACTTCAAGAGGCAGTGTTGCAGAAAGTATGTGACCTCTAGAGCAGACACACTTGGATTCATATTCTACCATTTCATAGCTCTCAGAGTTTCACCTCTCCATGAGACGAATTTTTTAAAAGTGAATAATATTTACTGGGTAAGATTATAGTTGCGATATATTTGTACATAAGAAGTGCCTGAAATATAGTAAGTACCCCCCCATTTCTACTTTTATTATTGATTTCTCTGAAAATACCCTCAGTCTGCCTCACCCAAGTAATCTCACTGGCATGATTAATTATTATACTCAAATTTCATAAACCACATTTGGCTTTAATGAAATAATGCACATGTCCATCTGGAAAGTAAGTTAAAAAAATAAATTCTATAGAGTGAATAATAGTCCCTGGGGAGAAGCACAGCACTGGGCAGACTGAGAATTTTTAGGTACAGGACAGAAATTTTGTCTGGAGGTAAGCAATCAACACCTACTTTTTCATTAAAAACGCCAGGAGAAACATCATAATGTGTTCAGAGCCTATATATTTCTGAGGGTTCATTTCTATAACTCCTCCACAGTAAACTTTATTGTACTCAATTTCTGTCCCTGGAAAACCAGCCCAGTTCTTGGATATGATCAGACTAAAGGAATATTCCATTAGCTGACTCAACTCCCAAAAGCCTTCTAAGATGCATCACAAGTGAGTTTTTAAGAATTTGCTTTTTTTGTGAAGAAAAGAACCATTTCTCTCGAAACATAATTCTGCTTTTCTAGATTAAAAACAAATTTTATAGAAAGATGGTAACGCTGACCCTATATGTGAGACAGCAAAAGAGACACAGATGTAAAGAACAGTCTTTCAGACTCTCTGGGAGAAGGCAAGGGTGGGATGATTTGGGAGAATGGCACTGAAACATGTATATTATCATATGTGAAACAGACCGCCAGTCCAGGTTCGATGCATGGGACAGGGCTGGTGCACTGGGATGACCCTGAGGGATGGGATGGGGAGGTTGGTGGGAAGGGGGTTCAGGATGTGGAACACATGTGTGCCTGTGGCTGAGTCATGTCAATGTATGGCAAAAACCACTACAATAGTGTAAAGTAATTAGCCTCCAATTAAAATAAAGAAATTAATTTAAAAAATTAAAAAATAAAAACAATTTTAAAAGATTTAAATAGGATAGAGGGTCTTTCAATTTGGCAGTGGAACAAATCTTTTAGAATGTCTTTAGGAATTCCTATAGAGCAAATGTTTTCATATCAGCGTTGGTCTGTCCCCAGTGGACCAAAGAAAAAAGTTGGAGGCAAAAAGGGTTCTGTAAAAATCATGGAATTGTGAATTACAATGAAGATATTAATGACTGGTTCAATTTTGAGGCAATTCTTATTATTTTAAAAATTTACATTTTACAATTAAATGCAAAGCATGTATAAAGAGTTACCATACTTTTGAAAAAGCAGGTTTGACTACTTAACAAAAAACGTATTTTGCACATTTAAGACATATTTTTTAAACCAAATAATCTTTTGACACTTCATTTTGTGTGAGGCTAGGGTGGAGCATTATTTTATTCAGTGTTACATCTACCAAGAGCATGTGTTCTTTTCTTAATACCTTCCCTATTCACTCTGGGTTAGTACTTTAAACCACTTCACTAACATTTTAATAAGTCATATTTAAGGCATGTGACAAAAGCTTCTAATGAATCTACAGCCCGGTGTCTTAAAATGATCTGAATTTTGTTACTGTGAGATTTCTAATGAAAAGTAGAACTTTTCCACTTAACAGCATTAAGTTTTAGACTTAAAAAGCCTTTTTAAGTCTCCCAAAAGCCAAAGATAGATTCATCCTTGGTTAGAATAAAGGGAAATGAGATCGCTTAAGAAATGTGGGGGAAGACTGAGGCTGAAAGCAGGGAGAGATTTGGCCCTGCGTACTCAAGAACTTTGGAGAAGGCAATGGCACCCCACTCCAGTACTCTTGCCTGGAAAATCCCATAGATAGAGGAGCCTGGTAGGCTGCAGTCCATGCGGTCGCTAAGAGTTGGACACGACTGAGAGACTTCGCTTTCACTTTTCACTTTCCTGCATGGGAGAAGGAAATGGCAACCCACTCCAGTGTTCTTACCTGGAGAATCCCAGGGACAGTGGAGCCTGATGGGTTGCCGTCTATGGGGTCGCACAGAGTCAGACATCACTGAAGTGACTTAGCAGCACCCAAGAACTTCCTGGTGGCTTTCCTGGTGACTCAGATGGCAAAGAATCTGCCTGCAATGCAGGAGATCCAGGTTTGAGCCCTTGGTTGGAAAGATCCCCTGGAGAAGGGAATGGCTATGCGCTCCAGTATTCTTACCTGGGAAGTCACAGGGGAAGAGGCACCTGGTGGGCTGCAGTGCATGGGGTCAGTATATGGAGTAACACACCACCCAAGAGCAGCATAGCCGCGTCAGGGATCATCTGCTCTGACATTACTACACGTTTCCTCCAGAAGGTGGTGCTTGTCAGTCACTCCTGGCTGGTTGTCAGGGAGGACTAAAATATATCTTGCCTCTTAAAAATGTTCCCCTCACCAAAAGAAGCCAGTGTATACAAAAGCATTCCTGGTGTGGCAGCAGACATCATACTTAGGCATATCCACAACTCCCACGTAAAAGGCACTGGGAGCTTGTGTTGGAGGACTGCCCAGGGAGATACGAGTCCCTCAGCATTACAAAAGAGAAAGTTCACGATGTCGTAAAATTCTAAACTGAACGGGTCTAACTAAAGACCAGCTGTCCTAAGAGTTCTTAGCAAAGCCCTGTTTTGAGTTTGAAGTTATTATGTTATTGAAGTTGTTTGCAAGTTTCCTATGTGTATTTATAGGGGGGAGTTGATAGATTTCATTATATTTTCAAAGGTGTCCAAAAAGAAATAAGACTAAGGAAGACTTATTTTAGGAAGGAGGAAGCTGATTCACAGCATGGTTAAGCAACCTTCTCATGTTCCAGAATCCTTGTGGCAGAGACGTAGAATCCTGTTTTCCTGAGGGATGGTGCAACTACAAAAAATTCTAACAAAATTTCTTCACTTCTAAGAAAGAGAAATTTTTACAATGCTGGGCTATTCTGTATCACATCATAATAACTCTGAGGCTGGTTAAATAGTCAAAGCTATTAGCATTATGCTAATCATTTAAAAAGTGCTTATTTGACCAAATGTTTCCGTTTTGATTGATTATGTTGGCACTATCCAGACATAGCCCAAATAACAGCACACTCCCGTGACTATAATCCTGTAAATATTCTGGCATTTCCCCCATTACCAATAAAACTATTCAACACAAGTATGCAGCATAAAAGGGAGAAAAATGGGAAACATATGTTTGAGTTCTCCATGTGAAATCTATAGCCATTAAGGGAATGATTTGCATTATGTGGCCTGATCGTGTAGCTAGCAACCATGGGATGCAGCAGATAGGAGGGGCAAGGTTGGGAGAGAGATTTCCAAAGGATACAGAATTACAATTCTTTCTAAACCAGGACAATCCAGAGGCAAAACTAGTGTGAAAACATTTATATAGGACAAATCTTGTACTCCTATCATATGATGTGGTTTAGGGTAAACTAATAAAAAGGCAAATATTCTGAGAAAAACTACAACCTAATCATTGTTACAAAGTCGCTAATAAGGTAACTCAAACCCAAAAGGAAAAGACAGACATCAACAGCAAAATAACACCTAAAATCCCACATAAATATCAGAGGATAATAATTACTAGCTTGAATAAGGCTCACTTCCTTTCCACAGCTCTCTTTGAGTGCTTTGCTTCTCCTACCACCAAGGTTAGAAGTCAATTTTTCATGAGAAAATAGAGTAAAAAGAAGCTGAGTTTCCCATGGTGGCTGCATGGGGCAGGAAGCTGGAGTGAGGCTTCTATGACAGTTCAGGCTTCATGCTGTGACAGAGGCAGGGAGGTTCAAGATGTCAAGGGAAGATGGCAGGGAGAGGAGGATGCTGTGGGGTAGAAGGAAAGACTCTGGGAGTGAAGTGGAAGATGGGAGAAGATGAAAAGTTTTCATAGCTTGGAAGCCCTGACAATCTTGAAAGAAACAGAGCAAAGCAGAGTAATTCCAGTTTGGAGGATGTATCCTTCAGTGTGACACTGTTGAGGGGGAGATAAGGGCAGAAAGTCATCAAGACTTTATGAAGACAAGCAAAAAAAAAAAACAAAAAACGGTAATATTGCCTAAAAACAATGCCCAGGTAGCATTTGTATTTATGACACAGATACACCAAGTGTGACCTAATTTTCACAATGGGACACTTTCAGTGGAGTGGGTATATTTGTCATTACACTTATCACAAAAAATAGGTGTTCAGCACACAGTGGAATCACATCATATTGTTTGTAATGAGGATTAGGGCTGGAAGAAAGTGAAGGGTGAAAGACAAAGGTTAAATATACCACCACTTAAAACTTGCATCAAGGTCAATTGCAAGTTTCAGTGCCTGGTAATACCAGGAAGTGAACTGAGTAAGTAAATCCTTACTATATTTGGGATGGCTGCTATCAACGTTCGTCAACTTGGGAAACAAACTTGCCTTATTCCTCATGCTTGTGAAGGCGTGGAGCACAACAGGTTACAGTGCGTCTCCGGCTGTGGGGAACAGGCTCAACCCTGCTATCAGTAGGCAAAGTCTTCAGCTGTCCCTTCCCCCCTTCTCCCAGGTCCCACAAGTCTTTGTTTTAGTGACTTGCTTGCAGGAGGATGCTTTGAATCATGGATTGCTGCATAAAACCCTCAGGTTGGGATTCAGTGGAGATAGCTAAGAAGGAAGAAATTTAATGGAGGATGTATTGGAGTATATCAGCTTGTTGTTTAGTGAAAGAGGTCTCTGAGCTTTTGTGGCCAACTGTCCAGAAAATATCCTCTCTGTGGGGGCATTTCATGCCTAATTGTTATTAATAGAAATAGGTTTTAATTACTTGCCACTTTTCCATAGCTCCATTAAGCCATATTGTATACTGGGCAGTGGGCATCATTTACTCACTGCTCACAGGCCAGCACCTACCAGACTCAGGTTAAATTCCACCTACGTTTGCTTTATGTGTAATGTTTTTATTGTGATCAATATTCTGGAATTCGAGCCAAATCACAAAGCCATTTTACTGCTTGGGGATTAAGTTGATGATCACAGTTCCTAGACATCAGATACCATTCTTCTCCTTGAAATTTACAATAGGGGGATCCCAATGTAAGGCAGATTTTGTGACTTTATAAATCCCATGAGGAATATATCTGGGGTATGCTATTTCACAGTATGTTTGTGAGTAATTTGCCCTAGAACATCACTCAGTATCCTCCAGTTTGCAGGTATGCATGCTCGGTGGCTCAATCTAATGCAGCCCCATAGACTGTAGCCCACCGGGCTCCTCTGTCCGCAAGATTCTCCAGGCAAGAATACTAGAGTGGCTTGGCATTTTCTCCTCCATGGGACTTTCACCACCCAGGGATCAAAAGTGCATCTCCTGCATTGGCAGGCAGATTCTTTACCACTGAGCCACCTGGGAAGCCCATCCTCTAGTTTAGATGAACAGAAATCCCAGTCTCCTTTGTATATGGATATTTCCTCTTCAGTATTCCAAGAATTCCCCTAGGATGCTTACATGTATGCAAAGGGATAGCCTTGCGTGCTGCCACTGCCCCTGGAATGTGACTCCCACACACCTTCTTGAGGTTGAAGAACATGGTAGCCAATTCTATAGACTAGCTGCAACAGAGCAAATCCCACCCACCTCCTCTTGATTGTTGTCAGCAAACCCAAAATCTGCTGAGCATCTAAGGACCCAGACAAAAGAGCCCCAATCCTGAGACTCAATCAGCTGTATCAGTGGGTATCATTCATATCAGAAGCAAGACTGCTTGGGTCTGAAACCCACAGTACAATCATTTCCATTAGGGCAAGTCTTTACCCAGCAGCCCAGAGATTTCAGGACTTGAAACTTCATCCAAGGGTATCTTGTTCCAAGATAGCCTCTGCTCTCCTCTGTATTCACAGAAGCACTTCCCAACTAATGGGAATAAGACTAGGGCAGGTCCTGGTGTTCAGTTACTCAGCATATGGTTCAGAGTACTGACCCCATTTTTTCTTAGCATCCAAAAAAGTTTAACTCTGGTACTCCTGCTGCCCTTCCTGCCACTGGGCATTGGTAAAGACCACCCTGGCAGGCCACAGGAGCTTTGAAAATTGAGTAGAAAGTTAAACTTTGTGCCAGTTTGCCAGTGCTCTTTCTAGTCATCATAGAAGTTCATATATCAGTAGTTGTTTACTTATCTCCCTGCCGCAAAAAAAAAAAAAAGAAAATCACTGGATACTCCACTACCCTAAGTAGAACATAGTGGCAAAGTCTGAACATTAAAATTAGGAAGCCCTGGATTAAAATATGAACTTCATTCTAGATATGCATCCTTGAGGGAGCTAGTGAGCCTCTTTAACTTGTTTCCTTATCTGTGCACTGAAAAGAATAAAGAGCATAATAATCTTCTGGGGTGGTTAGTGTGATTCAAATTAGTGATAGAGTTTAGAGCAGTATTTGACACAGTAAGTACACAACAAAGGTAGCTCTTATGAATATCAGTTGTAGTGTCTAAAAAACACCTGCAGTAAGTTGAAGGCGTGGTGCACCCAGGGGCAGATGAGGCTTATGGACATGTCCTGCTGCAGGGGGACGCCTCTGTCCTGCCCTCTTGAGCAACAGAGTCTCAACCACAATTGGCAGGTGGGGTCCTCTGGTTCCAGATACCTATCTGTAATAATGCCTGACATGCACCTTAAATGAGGGCTATATGAAGATAACAAAATTATTAGCTGAAAATGACTGGACCCACCCAAAGGAATGAAAATTATGTGCAGGTCACTACACAGTTAACTCAAATACATTAAGACACCATAAGCACTGTTCTATGATAGTAGTGGTTAGTTTCTTCTTAGTATAAAAGCTTTAGAATTGATACACTTTTCAGTGATTATTTTATGTTTATTTTCCCTTTTTTCTTGAAATGTTTCAGAATATTAAAAATTCTTGCATTATAAAAGAAATACTCATTGTTTAAAAAACTCGAATATGTAATTCTCAAGATAATAAAAAGCTGTGTACTTAGGCACTCAGTGGTGTCCAACTCTTTGCGACCCTATGGACTATAGACTGCCAGGCTTCTCTGTTCACAGAATTCTCCAGGCCACAATCCTGGAATGAGTAGCCTTTCCCTTCTCCAGGGGATCTTTCCAATTCAGGGATCAAACCCAGGTCCCCCACATTGCAGGCATATTCTTTATCACCTGAGCCAAATAAAAAGCTAAATTTAATAAATTTAGAAGGATGAATTGTCTGTCCTTATGAACTTTCTGCAGTAGCCACAGGATTGCAAAAGGTCAGTTTTCATTCCAATCCCAAAGAAAGGCAATGTCAAAGAATGCTCAAACTACCACACAATTGCACTCATCTCACACACCAGTAAAGTAATGCAATGCCAAAGAATGCTCAAACTACTGCACGATTGCACTCATCTCACACACTAGTAAAGTAATCCTCAAAATTCTCCAAGCCAGGCTTCAGTAGTACTTGAACCATGAACTTCCAGATGTTCAAGCTGGTTTTAGAAAAGGCAGAGGAACCAGAGATCAAATTGCCAACATACGCTGGATCATGGAAAAAGCAAGAAAGTTCCAGAAAAACATCTATTTCTGCTTTATTGACTATGCCAAAGCCTTTGACTGTGTGGATCACAATAAACTGTGGAAAATTCTGAGAGATGGGAAATACCAGACTACCTGACCTGCCTCCTGAGAAATCTGTATGCAGGTCAAGAAGCAACATTTAGAAATGGACATGGAACAACAGACTGGTTCCAAATAGGAAAAGGAGGATGTCAAGGCTGTATATTGTCACCCTGCTTATTTAACTTATATGTGGAGGACATCATGCAAAATGCTGGGCTGGATGAAGCACAAGCTGGAATCAAGATTGCCAGGAGAAATATCAATAACCTCAGATATGCAGATGACACCACCCTATGGCAGAAAGTGAAGAGGAACTAAAAAGCCTCTTGATAAAAGTGAAAGAGGAGAGTGAAAAAATTGGCTTAAAGCTTAACATTCAGAATACGAAGATTATGGCATCTGGTCCCATCACTTCATGGGAAATAGATGGGGAAATGGTGGAAACAGTGGCAGATTTTATTTTGGGGGGGCTCCAAAATCACTGAAGATGGTGACTGCAGCCATGAAATTAAAAGACACTTACTCCTTGGAAGCAAAGTTATGACCAACCTAGACAGCATATTCAAAAACAGAGACATTACTTTGCCAACAAACGTCCGTCTAGTCCAGGCTATGATTTTTCCTGTGGTCATGTATGGATGTGAGAGTTGGACTGTGAAGAAAGCTGATTACTGAAGAATTGATGCTTTTGAACTGTGGTGTTGGAGAAGACTCTTGAGAGTCCCTTGGACTGCAAGGAGATCCAGCCAGTCCATTCTGAAGATCAGCCCTGGGATTTCTTTGGAAGGACTGACGCTAAAGCTGAAACTCCAGTCCTTTGGTCACCTCATGAGAAGAGTTGACTCATTGGAAAAGACTCTGATGCTGGGAGGGATTGGGGGCAGGAGGAGAAGGGGACGACAGAGGAAGAGATGGCTGGATGGCATCCCTGACTTGATGGACGTGAGTCTGAGTGAACTCTGGGAGTTGGTGATGGACAGGGAGGCCTGGCGTGCTGCAATTCATGGGGTTGCAAAGAGTCGGACACGACTGAGCGACTGAACAGAACTGAACTATGAACTTTCCCCCCTACTCTTTATCTAATCTCAGTCCAGAGCAGCAAACTCTATAAAGAGTGTGGTGTATGCACACCAATACACTTTCTATCCATATATTGACATGCATAGGTATGGAATTATGCACTTTTTTCTTTGCTGAAACAATCCTATACTACACATGCTGTCCTATGACTTGCTATTTCCTTTTGCAATTATATTTGAGGCAGCTTTCCACATCAACACATTTAAATTTTATTGATTTTTAACTATTGTACAATTTAGATTGAATTTACTTGCTTAGAAGACTTAAAGCAATGTATCTTATTATCTTTATTTACCTGCAAGGCTGTGAAATTTTAATAAAATTTTTGGTGACTTGCACTTCTTACCATGTGGTCTTCATTCTTATATCCTTTCTCCAACTTCCTAAGGGTGATTTGTCTTCTTGCTATTGATTTATTGGAAGTTTTGCTTATTAAAGTAACTCTTTAAGAGTCATTTTGTGGCAACTATATTTCTCCAGGCTACTATATTATTGTTTTACTTTACTTATAATGTATTGTGCTAAATGTAAAGATTTGTAAATTTCAGTAGTCAAATTTATCCAAGTTTTACTTATTTATCATTTATTTCTTCAGTTCAGTTCAGTTTAGTCACTCAGTAGTGTCTGACTCTTTGTGACTCGATAGACTGCAGCACACCAGGCCTCTTTGTCCATCACTAACTCCCAGAGCTTACCCAAACTCATGTTTCTTGAGTGGGGATGCTAGCCAACCATCTCATCCTTTCATCCCCTTCTCCTCCCACCTTCAATCTTTCCCAGCATCAGGGTCTTTTCAAATGAGTCAGCTCTTTGCATCAGGTGGCCAAAGTATTGGAGTTTCAGCTTCAACATTAGTCCTTCAAATGAACACTCAAGACTGATCTCCTTTAGGATAGACTGGTTGGACCTCCTTGCAGTCCAAGGGACTCTCAAGAGTCTTCTCCAACACCACAGTTCAAAAGCATCAATTCTTCTGCACTCAGCTTTCTTTATAGTTTCCAACTCTCACATCCATATATGACCACTGAAAAAACCATAGCTTTGACTAGACGGACCTTAGTTGGCAAAGTAATGTCTCTGCTTTTGAATATGCTGTCTAGGTTGGTCATAATTTTTCTTCCAAGGAGCAAGTGTCTTTTAATTTTGTGGCTGCAGTCACCATCTGCAGTGATTTTAGAGCACAAAATAATAACGTCTGCCACTGTTTCCACTGTTTCCCCATCTATTTGCCATGAAGTGATGGCACCGGACGCCATGATCTTTGTTTTCTGAATGTTGAGTTTTAAGCCAACTTTTTCACTCTCCTCTTTCACTTTCATCAAGAAGCTCTTTAGTTCTTCACATTCTGCCATAAGGGTGGTGTCATCTGCATATCTGAGGTTATTGATATTTCTCCCGGCAGTCTTGATTCCAGCTTGTGTTTCTTCCAGCCCAGTGTTTCTCATGATGTGCTCTGCATATAAGTTCAATAAGCAGGGTGACAATATACAGCCTTGACGTACTCCTTTTACAATTTGGAACCAGTCTGTTGTTCCACATCCAGTTCTAAATGTTGCTTCTTGACCTGCATACAGATTTCTCAGGAGGCAGGTCAGGTGGTTTAGTATTCCCATCTCTTTCAGAATTTCCCACAGTTTATTGTGATCCACACAGTCAAAGGCTTTGGCATAGCCAATAAAGCAGAAATAGATGTTTTTCTGGAACTCTCTAGCTTTTTCGATAATCCAACAGACTTGGCCATTTGATCTCTGGTTCCTCTGCCTTTTCTAAGTCCAGCTTGAACATCTGGAAGTTCATGGTTCATGTATTGTTGTAGCCTGGTTTGGAGAATTTTGAGCATTACTTTAATAGCGTGTGCTACTGCTGCTGCTAAGTCGTGTCAGTCATGTCCGATTCTGTGCGACCCCACAAACGGCAGCCCACCAGGCTCCCCCGTCCCCAGGATTCTCCAGGCAAGAACACTGGAGTGGGTTGCCATTTCCTTCTCCAATGCATGAAAGTGAAAAGTAAAAGTGAAGTCGCTCAGTCGTGTCCGACTCTTAGCGATCCCATGGACTGCAGCCTACCAGGCTCCTCTGTCCATGGGAGTTTCCAGGCAAGAGTACTGGAGTGGGGTGCCATTGCCTTCTCTGTTACTAGTGTGTCAGATGAGTGCAATTGTGGGGTAGTTTGAGCATCCTTTGGTATTGCCTTTCTTAGGAATTGGAATGAAAACTGACCTTTCTAGTCCTGTGGCCACTGCTGAGTTTTCCAAATTTGCTGGCATATTGAGTGCAGCACTTTCACAGCATCATCTTTTAGGATTTGAAATAGCTCAACTGGAATTCCATCACCTCCACTAGTAGTGATGCTTCTTAAGGGCCTCTTGACTTCACATTCTAGCATGTCTGGCTCTAGGTGAATGAGCACACCATCGTGATTATCCGGGTTGTGAAGATCTTTTTTGTACAGTTCTTCTGTATATTCTTGCCACCTCTTCTTAATATCTTCTGCTTCTGTTAGGTCCATACCACTTCTGTCCTTTATTGAGCCCATCTTTGCATGAAATGTTCCCTTGGTACCTCTAATTTTCTTGAACAGATCTCTAGCCTTTCCCCATTCTATTGTTTTTCTCTATTTTTTTGCGCTGATCACTGAGGAAGGCTTTCTTATCTTTCCTTGCTATTCTTTGGAACTCTGCATTCAAATGGGTATATCTTTCCTTTTCTCCTTTGCTTTTCACTTCTCTTCTTTTCACAGCTTTTTGTAAGCCCTCCTCAGACAGCCATTTTGGTTTTTTTGCATTTCTTTTTCTTGGGGATGGTCTTGATCCTTTTCTTACTTCTTAGCTTATTTCTTGCCATGCTAAGAAATATCTTTCAGAGTTCAAGATTACCAAAAAAGAGTTAATTTTTCCACAGATATTTTAAACATTTAAAACATATTCAGATTTTTAATATGTCTGGAATTTGTTATGAAGTAAGAAGCAAATATTGCATTTTGTTCAAATGTCTAAACATTTGGACCATTATTTATTAAATAGTGAATCTCTTCCTGTTTGAAAATCCATGTTAACATATAGGAAAATTTCCACTTTTTCATGAATATATTTCTGAGTGTTCCATTCTCTTTCATTGATCTGCCTGTCTATTTCTCTTCATAATTTAGTCTTTCTAATAAATTTAAAATTAGTTTTTGTAAAAATAATTCATTTTTAAACAAAGATTACAAATCATTTCAGAGGATGAGATGGTTGGATGGCATCACCAACTTGATGGACATGAGTTTCAGTAAGCTCTGGGAGTTGGTGATGGACAGGGAAGCCTGGTGTTCTGCAGCCTATGGGGTGGCAAAGAGTCGGACACAACTGAGCAACTGAACTCAACCGAACTGACAAATAATTTCAACATTCTTTTAAGGCGAATTTGAATCTTTATAATATTGAGTGATTTTTTTTTTCTGAAAAGCAAGAATATACTTTTCTATTTTTTCAGGTCTTATGTGTCAGTAAAATATAAATATTTCCTTTCATATATATCCTGTGCATTTCTTGTTGATTTTGTGACATTGTAATATTTTGGTAATAGTTCAAATGGCATCTTATTTGAATTTTATTTCTTATTTTTATAAAGGACACATTTATTGTGTCAATTTTTTAACTCCCACTTTGAGTGACTTCTCCTCTTTTCTCTAATGTTTTCTGACTCTTTCTAGTAAAAATCATGGTATGTGATATGATGACCTAAACCTAGGTGGTAGATATATAGGTATTTGCTATACATCTTTCAAATTTTCTGTATATGTGAACATTTTCTGTGTGTTTGACATTTTTTATAATAGAATAGGGGCAGTGAAATAATTTTATCTCCCTGCACTCTCCTAAGCTTTGAATATTTCTCTATAACCCACCCACAATTATATAGCTACATGAGATATGGTTCTCAGATCTTATTTGGCAAAATACTTGTTATCATGTTCCTTACCTTTTCTATTGCCTACATTTTCTTATTCCTTATATCTCTAAATCCTCACCAGTATTAATCAGAATGGTGGCTAATTAACCCAATGACTAGGGCTTATTTTATTATTTCCTATATTGAGGGATTTTATATAAAAAACTCATTGTGGTTTTAACTGATTTTAGCATAATTCATTATTTGTACTGTTAATTGTAATTATCATTTGTAAGCACACCCTGCACAAACTTCCTGCCCTAAGGAGCATAACAAAGCTCACATTTAATTATTATCTTGAATTTTCATGGTATTCCAGGTAACAACAAAAGCTATGAGAGCCTAGAAATAATTAAAGTATATAATTAATATTATCAGTTTAATGTTACTATACACAATCTCCAATCAGCCAAATAAATTATTACCAAAATTCCAACATTATTAAAACTTATTAACATCTGTTGGGACAATTTGGCAGTAACCTTAAGTCATGAAGCCTTATCATTCACATGCCATTAATTTTATTGTTTTTATGCTTCAGTGTTCAAATAGAATAAAATGATTAACTCTAGCTGAGGTTTTATATGAGAATTAGTACACAAATGCCTAGTTTATAAAACAGTTGATTTATTCTACCACACATTTTCCTGAGAAGTTTGCAGAGCAGGTACTTTGTTCTAGGTTATATTTTTGTTAAACCCAAGTACATGGACTTACATGACAAACTTCATAAGAAATTAAATGATCACATGTATGTATACTCTCTATTACTACTGACAATTTTAGAGATACTTGATTTCCTTGATAAGCTACTAAGCCTTTTTTAATAGCACAATGAGCTTGCACTTCTCATTAGATAGTACTGGACGAAAACATGCTCTTCCTTTTTCATTTGTACCTCCTCAGATGGTACAGAGTTTGCTTTGTTTATAAAGAATTCTCAGTAAATTACTGTCTAAATAACAGAGCTTCTAAGAAGAGTGTGTGTGTGTGTATGTGTTAGTCACTCAGTCATGTTGGACTCTCCGTGACCCCATGGACTGCAGTCCTCCAGGCTCCCCTGTCCTTAGAATTCTCCAGGCAAGAATACTAGGGTGGGAGAGTAGACTGTCTTATTATAAACACTTCATGCCTTTTTAACTATGGCCGTGAAGACCCTGATGCTGGGAAAGATTGAAGGCAAGAGAAGGGGGTGACAGAGGATGAGATAGTTGGATGGCATCACCAACTCAATGGACATAAGTTTGAGCAAACTCTGGGAGATGGTGAAGGACAAAGAAGCCTGGGGACCTGCAGTCCCTGGGGTTGCAAAGAGTCAGACACGACTTAGCAACTGAACAACAACAAGAACATTTAGAGACTAGGACGGAATTCTAATAACACCCTATTTGTTTTTTGAACGTCTGCCACATGCACACTTAAGGACAGAGCAAACAAATGTTACATTGGGTCCAATTGGGTATACTTCATTCCTGATCCTGTGGCTTTCCTGGTGGCTCGTGAAAAATCCACCTGCAATACAAGAGGAACAGGAGAAGCTGGTTTGATCCCTGGGCCAGGAAGATCCCCTGGAGAAGAAAATGGTAACCCACTCCAGTATTCTTGCCTGAACGATCCCATGACAGAGGGACCTGGAGGGCCACAGTCCATGGGGTCACACAGAGGGGGCACGACTGTACAACCCAGCACATGCTGGGCTACGTGTGCTGGTTTGCACGTGTGCTGGTTACCTGCTGGTTTACACATCCCTGATCCTGCCCATGCCGAAGAACTTTGCTTATCACTGCACTAGCCTCACGGCATAGCATGGGTTCTGAAAGAGTATAGCTATTCAATCATTACTTAACTGAACAAATATTAACAATAACGACCCTAAGAAAGGTTGTTTTTAAATTACAATAAACATAATGAAGAGTATGATTTAAACCACCCCCAGTGGTGCATCACCCACTCATAAAATTATCTGAATCTTGAATCCTCCTTCCTGTGGGACAGATACTCCTGTTGATGCTCTCAAATGCAGGAGGAAAGCTAGGAACCTACACCTTAAGAAACACTACAAACTAGAAAAGTAGTGTCTGTCCAACTTTCATATAGTCCTATGGTTTCTTCCCACTACATAAATGGTCTTTTCCAATTTTTTTATTTACCATCGCATTCCATTTTGGAACTCTCTCTTCCTGACAATATCTGCCTTAGGTGCTTTTTCATCATTGACTGTAGAGTCTTCTCTAACTTCTACCTTTGCTTTGCAGAGTCATCTGAGAGTTTTAGCTGCCTCTCTGAGACTGGGTTCCTCTCTGGTCATGGAGGCCACCATGAAAGCCAGCCTCTTAGCTAGTATTTAAAAGTTGTGAGTCTTGCCAATTCAAGGCTGTGGGTTATTCTGTGCTTAGTTTGTGTGCTTAGTCGCTCAGTCATGTCCAACTCTTTGCTTAGCCCACCAGGCTGTCCATGGAGATTCTCCAGGCAAGAATACTGGAATGGGTTGCCATTTAATCCTCCAGGGGATCTTCCCAACCCAGGGATTGAACCCAGGTCTTCTGCCTTGCAGGCAGATTCTTTACCATCTGAGCCACCAGAGAAGCTGGTTGTACTAGAGTCCTGGAATTTGGTTTAGCATCCTTCTGGTCCAGAATTTTTATAAAAATAGATTTCTAAACTATTTTCACACCCTATTAATTATACAATAGTCATATACAGATGTGAAAGTTGGATTATAAAGAAGGCTGAGCACCAAATATTCGATGCTTTCAAACTGTGGTGCTGGAGAAGACTCTTGAGAATCCCTTGAACATTAGGAGAGCAAAACCAGTCAATCCCAAAGGAAATCAACCCTGAATATTCATTGGAAGGACTAATGCTGAAACTTTAGCTCCAATACTTTGGCCAACTTGATGCAAACAGCCACCTCATTGGAAAAGACCCTGATGCTGGGAAAGATTGAGGTCAGGAGGAGAAGGGGACAATAGAGGACAAGATGATTGGATGGCATCACTGTCTCAATGAGTTTGAGTTTGAGCTTGATCAAGTTCTGGGAGATGGTGAAGGACAGGGAAGCCTGGCATGCTACAGTCCATGGGGTTGCAAAGAGTCAGAAACAGCTTAGCGGCTAAACAACAACAGCAGCAATTAATTATCCCAACACTTTTTTGTCAATTACCTCTAAATGCAGTATGCATTCCTAAACTCCATGCACTGTTCTATTCCAAGATACTGAGTCATTTTACAGGAAATGTACAGCGTTTTCTGGTGATACCCAATATTTTACTAATCTTTTTGGCTTCAGCAGCACAGTTAGCTATCTTAAATAGCCTGAGAGATTTTTTTTTCCTGACATTTAGTATTTGGAAAGAAACCCTTTTCCTGCAGAATTTTGAGAGTATTTCTTGGTTTGGGACCAGCTTTTGTCAGCTCTTGAGATATTCAAGTTATTGCAGTTATTTATAAGAAGGAATCTGCTCATAGATATTAGGTTAGTGTCCCACATAGAATGGCAGAATTTTCCCCATCTAGTCTGCTAGCATGCCTGTAGAAGAATGAAAAATATCCACGTTTTCTTATTTCCTATTTCTCTTATCCTATGATGGGTCATTTTAAAATGAGATTGATACTTCTTGACTTTGTGTTTATTTTATAATATTCTGTTTATAAATTCTGATTTTTGGATTAATCACTTGACCACCATAGGCTATTTGGGAAATACATTAAAACGTGTAGGGTCTATGATTAATTGCCTATCCTACAGCAGTTCTCCTCATCCTCCTTGGCAACATAACCTTGACTTTTTCCCAGTGGCTACATGCCTAGCTCCCAGGGATGAATCATAATTGCTCTGTTACAAATGCAGTAATCTTATATCCAGGGAAGGACATGTGACCCAGTTTGAGCCAATGAGATATAGGGACTGACAGGCTTTGGGGAAATATTTGCTTCTCTGATGAAAATAGAGGACTGCATAAGAGGGGTTGCATATTGCCTTTCTTCATGCTTTGAACATTGTCATCTGAAAATATGGCACTAAAACTGCTGCAGCCAACTTGCTTTGTGAGGGACAGGCCAACAGAATCCAGAAACAATGATCTGAGCACTTACATGATTGAGCTGCTCAACCAACCACTTGAATCACAGATCTCCAGACATCTGTGATGATGAAATACTATTATTTAGGCAGGACTCTTGCCTGGTAAATCCCATGGACGGAGGAGCCTGGTAGGCTGCAGTCCATGGGATCGCTAATAGTCGGACACGACTGAGCGACTTCACTTTCACTTTTCATTTTCATGCATTGGAGAAGGAAATGGCAACCCACTCCAGTGTTCTTGCCTGGAGAATCCTGGGGACGGGGGAGCCTGGTGGGCTGCCGTCTATGGGGTCGCACAGAGTCAGACATGACTGAAATGACTTAGCAGCAGCAGCAGGCCATATCAGTTATAGATTTTATTTCCTTCAGTCAAAATAATTATATTGAAACCAAAATGTAGGAAAAAAAAAAGTTCTTAAATATCCACATTGTTGTTGTTCAGTTGCTAAGTTATGAATGACTCTTTGTGACCCCATGGACTGTAGCACACCAGGCTTCCCTGTCATTCACTATCTCCCGGAGTTTGCTCAAACTCATGTCCATTGAGTCAGTGATGCCATCCAACCATCTCATTCTCTGTTACTCCCTTTTCCTCCTGCCCTCAATCTTCCCCAGCATTAGGGTCTTTTCCAGTGAATCGTCTCTTCACATCAGGTGGCCAAATTTTGGAGCTTCAGTTTCAGCATCAGTCCTTCCAAGGAATATTCGGGGTTGACCAGACAATATTAAAACTATATTTACTGTTTTTCCTTTCACTTTCCTGTACATATACAAATATATTTAAAGCCATTTTTATAAAACTGGGATCATACTGATATTCAATTTTGCATTCTGTTTTTTGGACTTCCCTCGTGACTCAACAGTAGAGACTCCTCCTGCCAACTCAGGAGATAGGGGTTTGATCCGTGGGTCAGGAAGTTCCCCTGGACGAGGAAATGGCAGCCCACTCCAGTATTTTCGCCTGGGAATGCCAGTATTTTCGCCTGGGAAATACCATGGACAGAGGAGCCCATCAGACTGTAGCCCATGGGGTCACACAGAGTTGGATATAACTTAGTGACCGAATAACACATTCTGCCTTTTACTCATCATTATATTATGTTTTAGAATGTCATGGAACAACTTCTAAAATCATGACTTATAATATGAATTTCCATAATTAATTTACATAGTTCTGGACAGAATAGCCTTTCTTATTTTGTGTAATATTTGAGATAGAAATTTTGTTGCCTGGAAGTCATTATGTTGCTTTCAGGGTAAAGAATAGATACAGAGTAATTATTAGAAGAAAAAAAATTAAGGAAAATTAAAATATACTTCTCCTTTTGAAACTAATAATTACATGGGGAAATCAGATAAAAGACAATTTAAGAGGTGCGACATTTCCAAAATATAGCTGTAGTATAACTTTACAGTTCCAAAGAAAAGAAAGCTAGAGTTAACTTTTGAGTATGGGACTGGTAATTGTTTAAAAGTTCATTTCCTCCAAGGGATGATCAGTACAGACATTCTGCCATTCTAGCTACAGGGTCTAAAGTTTTTCAACTCTGTTTATGGAGCAGATGGGCCACATAAAGAGCTGCACATGGTATGTGTGGGACATTAAGTTCCTTACCTTTTCTGAAATTGTGACCATGAGAACATTCAACACTAGCTGAAACTTTTCCAAAAATTTCTGGCACATTTCCTCTCCTATAAAGCAGGAGAAAAAGAAGCAATAGAGGGGGGGAATTCTCTAGCTCGTGGGCCTCACACACTCAGGTCCCCAAGCTTTTGCCATCTGCATTTAAGAGCAATAGCAGGTAGACGCTGCAACCAGACTGCTTTGGGTTAAGGCCTTATTTTATAAGCAGAACGGCTGACACTGAGAACATTCCTTCTATGCCTGACTCTTTTCCACTTGGTTGGCGTGTACTGACTTATTAACGCGCACAGTTACTCACCAGGGCATGTCCCATTTTAACCTCCATTTTATAGATGAAGATGTGGAGGTACACACAGGTGGCGCTCAAGGTAGCACACCTGGTAAAGAATGAAGCTGGGATGAAGATTCCCAAATATCTGGTTCATGGCATCCTTAGTATCTCAGAATTTTTTTTTAACATTGCCCCCAAAGCAATCAGAAGAAATCTTTTCATTTAAGTAGTTATGTCAAAACAACATGATTTTATGCCCTAACAGCCTACTACCCATTTAAAAATTTTTAAATTGGAGGATAATTGCTTTACGATGTTGTTGGTTTTTGCTGTACAACAGCATGAATCAGCTCAAGTACACACACATATACCCTCCCTCTAGAGCCTCCCTCCCACCACCCCTGCCCCACCCCACCCCTCTAGGTCATCGCAGAGCACTGAGCTGAGCTCTCTGTGCTGTACAGCTGCCTCCTGCTAGCTATCTGTTTTACATACGGTAGTGTATTTATGTCGATGCTACTCTTTCAATGCATCCCACCCTCCCTTCACCCACCCCCCACCCCCCGCCGCTGTGTCCACATGTCCATCCATTCTCTATGTCTGTATCTCTATTCTTTTCCTGCAATTGTTCATCCTACCATTTTTCTAGGTTCCATATGTATGCGTTAATATTTGTTTTTCTCTTTCTGACTTACTTCATTCTGTATAACAGACTTCTAGGCTCATCCACCTCATTACAACCTACTAGCCATTTTCTAAAAGAATGCAAATTCTTACACAGCCACAGTTGCTTGCTAATGTGATGTGGGTATTGTACAGCATCTTCAGTCTCAGAATCAGGTTAGAAGTCACGACCCTCACTTCTGATTCACATTGATTATGGCGCCACATTTTCTTTTTATTATAGCACCTGCCAAAAACTCAGCTTTATAATAATAAGCTATCATTGAATGGAATGTAGCACAATCTAATGTTTTAATTATGAACTACCTCGATCTAGCAGTTCTCATGGTGTTAACAGATGTCAGTTATGAACATGTTTCCGTCTGAAATTGAAAATACTCAGTATAACCCTTGTAAGTTTCCTGTGTGACTCTGGGACACCTCAGTGCAGTATGGGATCTGTGGTTTGAGGCAGTGTTGCCACTTGGACTCAGAACCCAGTAGAGGAATAAAATGTGATCATTTTTAATTTAAAAAAAATGCCTGTTGAAAAATTGCATTCAAAAGTCCTAGCTTGATTATTCAGAGCTTTATATATATTTGAGAGATTCTTTCACTTGACTTAGTACTCCTTTGAGATAAGTGTTACAAATCAATGGAATGGAACGAAGATGAAGCTATTTTGAGTCTAAGCCATTTGGGGTTTCTTCAGGAGAAAACTGTGGGGCTAGACTAATTTCTAAAATTCTTTCTAAACTTTGATCTCTGAAATTTATACACTCAAATCTTTTCTTTCATGTTGAGTGAGCATTGCTTTTTCACAAGCAGATTTCCCCCCTCAGTTCCCTTAAGAATTGAGTCATAGACCATGATATAGTAAACAGTGCATGCGTGCTAAGTCACCTCAGACGTGTCTGATTTTTTGTGACCCTATGGACCGTAGCCTGCCAGGTTCCTCTGTCCATGGGATTCTCCAGGCAAGAATACTGGAGTGGGTTGCTATGCCCTCCTCCAGGGGATTTTCCAGACACAGGGATGAAAACCATATCTCTTAAATCTCATGCATTGGTGGCAGGTTCTTTACTACTAATTCTGCCTGGGAAGCTAGATCAGAGTTGACACACCTCCTAGATTCTACTCTGAGCTCCTCCCTATACCATCTGTAAAACTTTGGGCAAATCACCTTTCGTTTCTGTGCCTTATTCATTTAATCTGCAAAATAAGGACCACAGTGCCCATCTTATCAAATTATGGTAGGGTTAAAACAGTGTCTGTCATAGTGCTCTTAACATTATAAAGCACCATATGGATCTATTATGATGCACGAGTTTATATTCTAGGACTCTTAAAAGTCTGTCTAGATTAGTGCCACCGGTGGGCTATGGTACTAATTACAAGTATTTTAAAAGGAAAAATTATTTTTAAGATTCCTTAATTTGTAACCTGTATGCCAATCCCACATCACAATTCTACCCATCTGTGATCATTTCAAAGCTGAGTAGATTAAATATTTTTAATGCAATATATCTTCAACCTGGCCTCATTTGTCTTGGTGTCTGATCATTTTGATGTTGGCCAACAAATTTTTGAATCTTCTAAACAAAAATAGGCATATATCATATTACTCCAAACACTCATTGTATGTCCTTAAAAGTTGTCTCATTCAATTTATCTTCCCTAACCATCTACTGCTGATCCCCCTCCCCCTGCCCCACAAAATTGAACACAAGACTTTGTTGGTATGTTATGTACAGATTCCCCTTAGGAAAAAAAAATCATAGAGATCATACAGTAACATTTTGATGTTTTGAGGAATAAAGCAGCATTGGAAAATATTCTCTTGTGATTTAGTCAGTCGTTGAGAACGTGGTTAAAGATGTCATTTACTACATTACAGCTTCCTCTTTATCTTAATGGAAATATCTGTTCTTGGTACGAAGGATGTTATACTTCTGTAAAGCTTTTTAAAACATTTTTCTCTTTTTATCTACTACTTCAAAGATGAGTTTAGCAAACACAGTGTATTTTTGGTCTTCATTTTACATGCTAACGTAGCTACTGATTCCAGTTAAGACCTTGCCCCTTACTTCCCCTTTGCCTCATTTTTTTCTTGCCAATATTCATTTTATTTTGCCTTGTATAGTCGATGCATTGCTTTAAAATATGCCAAACCCTTCATAGAACACAGCATGGAATAAAAGTTATTTATCACATATTTTAAAAAATATTCAAACAAATGAAAATACACCCTGCCTGATTATCAGTCCAGGTTCTGACAAAAATGAATAGCACATCTAAGGGGAAATAAATACCTCAACTTTGTCTTTTCCTTGCCTTCTGATCTACCAGCAGTCAAACCCAACAGGAAGATGGAGGGCAACGGAGGGCAATAATGGAGGGCAACCCATTATTGCAGCCCATATGGGTGGGCCTCTGTCGGGGGCAGAGAACAGAGCAGAAAAGAGTGGTGAGTGGCTCTGTAGGTGAAGATGGAAGATCTCCAGCAGATCTAGCAATGCTTAGTAATGGAAACAAATGGCACAAAAGTAGAAGATTCTGTACACTGGAGAAGATAATGTGGCACCAACTGTTCCCATAGGTCAATTCAAAAAAGTAGTTCTCAAGAAATCCATGATTAGCTAATAATATAGAATCTAAGACGCTACAGAAAATACTGAATACACATGATCTCACCATATAAAATAAAATTTAAAACCACAGCATAGTCTCAAGACCAAAAGTGTTAAAAATAGGAATTGTGTATATGTTTTGCCCATCCCTAACTGTACACAAATTAAATTGAAAGTTTGGTGTTGAAATTCAGAAATTTTGTGTATTCCTTGTTGTCCTGTCACTGCCAATACTCAAAGAAATAATTGCTGAAATAACAAGACAAAGATGAAATACATGTGGGTCGTAAAAATGAGCACATAAAACATTAGGAGACTAATTTCAGAAGTTTCCTTGTGGACATTTAGGAAGGGTCTTGACAACAGATACTTTTGTTAGACAAAAGTGAAAATGAGTCTAAAAAACAGATAAAAATATTTGGAATAATTAAAAAAATTTTTTTTTCTATCCCCTATTCAACAATGCTCCTCACCATCGAACCTGAATATGTTGTTAGAATTATTACTTTCTCTCAGCCTGGTTTCTTAGCTTTAGCTTGGAGATGAAGCAAATACACTTTTTTTTTTTTTTCCTCAAGGCAAAAACAAAGAAAGAAAAGAAAGAAGCAAATGAAAAGATTAAAAAAAGACACAGGATACTTTGAGAAAATAGGATGAGTTTAAGTGATTAAACAGCTTAAATTGAATGTACTCAGCAAAATAGCCCCTTGCCATTATGTCACTGAAATATTCACCACTGTCGCTTGCTTTAATCATTACTGTGCATCTTTGTGGATTTTAAATTGGTTTTGCCATTTATGTCTGTTTGTAGTTTCTAGCTTATTTAAATCTAAAGGTTTATCAGTGAGTTTGATAATAAATTTTGTTTGATTTGAAAAATTAGACTGTTGTTCTTTCCATCAGCCACTTTGTGAATTAAATCAGATTTCAAATGCTACTTAATCGCAACTATGTCTACTGAATACTGACTTTAATTAATTCTCTGTCTTTGACTGAAAAGCAATCAACAGCAAAGCCAAAATTTAACCTCTTTGGGGGTGTTGGCTGCTTGAAATGTAATCTTCTTCCTGGTATATCTTCAAATCTCTGTTAATACAATACCCTAAACCCATCCCTTGTACTTACAGTTAGAACAAAGTTGTGAGGGTGGCAGTTTAAAAAAAAAAAGATATGGATTCTCCATCTTGAGTGCATCAAGTTGCTGAAATTCTTGATCTAAAACTCAGGCACTTTAGAAACATTAGTTAATTCCTATCTCCTAACAAAACAATGCTCGTAATTTTCTGATAAATTTCAAGGCATGTCTACCAAATCATTTGCTTCATTCCTAAGAAGCTTCAGTTTCTGAAATGAGCTTTCAGTTCTTCCTGATAAAATAACAGCTTTGTTGGACATGCCACCGGATACTTATACGTTAGCCTTCAACCGGGTTGTCTTACGTCCCAGAAGAAGTGTGTATGGGAACAAAAAAAACAGAGGTGACTCCAAGGGTCATGGGAAATTTCCCTGGCATACAAAGCAATGTGAGATATGTCTAAGGAAAATATTTAGTTTCATAAATTTGGAATAAGATTTCATTTAGCACTTTGGGAACATGTGTTTAAATCAGTAGGCAGTAAGCTCAGGAAAACTGCAGTGAAGGGCTTGAGCTTTCCATCATGTCACTGGGAGCTTGAATGGCTGCGAGGCTGACAGAACCCTGAAGCACCATGGACCACAGAAACACATCATTTTTGTTTCCTAGGTGTTGCATTTAAGGGTCTTGGGGTTGTTTTGTTGGTTTTGCTGTGTTATACCCAGAATTGGCAGCCTTATTTCCTTAGTTTTCCATTTTCTTTAGGCTTCCAGGACTCTGGGCTGAAAGGGAGCTTTGAAGATGTTTTGTCCAATCCACCATCTGGTGCTGAGTCTGTGCACCCCTCTACTCCTTGCATTTCCCAGTCCTCCCAGCGCATAGCAGGTGTTGAGGGAAACACATTAAATGAGCTATAAATTTCTCTGTCATTTGCTTGCCTTGGACTTGTCAGTTACTAATAGGTCCCAGTTCTCTGTGAGCCAGGAAAATGGGAACCTAGAGGGATTACTTAGAAATAATAATTAGGGAACACTTTTTCCAATCTCTGTAGGCTTTGTTTCCCCTCCAGTTTTTCCCCTCCTAAAGGCTAATTTCTGGTGTTCCCGCTGAGTCAATTGCCAAAACAAAACGAGGTTCAAACCCTGAAGGATCGTCATGCCCCAGGTCATCTGATGGCCAAGGGCAGATTCTACTACCCAAGCCCTAGCATGATAGTACGAACGCTGGCCACCATGGTCTGCTTCAGTTTGATAGGCTGTTTCTAGAGAGTGATTTACTATGGTTTTGGAAATGAGCTGATGCTTTGATTATCTTGGTGGAACTCAAAATAGAACCTTTGGGGGCACATGTCTTTTTTAGAACCACATTAATACTATTAATTCTCAGGTGGCTCAGTGGTAAAGATTATGCCTGCCAAGCAGAAGACACAGGTTCAATCCCTAGGTCAGGAAGAGCCCCTGGAGAAGGAAATGGCAACGTACTCCAATATTTTTGTCTGGGAAATCCCGTGGGCAGAAGGAGCCTGGCAAGCTATAGCACATGGGGTCACAAAAGTGTCGGATATGACTTATCAACAAAGCAATGACAATCTGTGGGACACAAGTACACCCATGGCTGATTCATGTCAGTGTATGGCAAAAACCACCACAATACTGTAAAGCAATAAGCCTCCAAGTAAAATAAAGACATTTTAAAAAGAGAGATACTATCACTGTTTTTGACATAGTTCACAACAGGAGGCAGAATTGCAGACAGTTTGAAGTCAGAACTGTAGCTACCAAGGCATGGATTTGAATGCTGCTTCCGCTTTTTGTTGGCTACACTGTATGACCTTAGGCACATTGCTTAAACCTCTTCATTTATAAAATGAGAATAATAAAAAGAACATGTAAAGCACCATGGACAGTGCTAGCCCATAGTAAACATGAAATAAATATGAGTCATTATTGTTGCTGGTTTTGGATAAATTATGATGGGGAGGCCACCTGCCAGGCAGGTAGTAATAAGTAGAGCCCAGGAAGAGCTCTTGACATTTCCTGTACATGTTATACATGCTGCACCCAGTTCATGGAATTGTCACACCTGGACACCCACTCTACCTTTAGGCGAGTCTGCTGTGCTTTACTCTCATAGTAGAGGACAATGAATTGTATCTTAAAAGAGATCTAAGAAATGATATTTCACAACTGCCTCTTAAGACAAGCAGATTCTAGCAGCAGGAATTTTATCTCACATATTAACCTATATCCTTTGTGTTACAGTTTGGACCAATTTCCTTAATCTGTTCTTGGTGAATGAGAAAAGCCCTTGCTCACTAGATTCTCTAAACAGTGAGTGAGGATGGGTGGAGATGGGTGGGGAGAGGCAGGAAATGAGAACTTCCAACTTGAGGTCAGTTGAGTTCAGTTCAGTCAGTCAGTCGTGTCCAACTTTGCGACCCCATGAATCGAAGCACACCAAGCCTCCCTGTCCATCACCATCTCCCGGAGTTCACTCAAACTCACATCCATTGAGTTGGTGATGCCATCCAGCCATCTCATCCTCTGTCATCCCCTTCTTCTCCTGCCCCCAATCCCTCCCAGTATCAGAGTCTTTTCCAATGAATCAACTCTGAGCATGAGGTGGCCAAAGTATTGGAGTTTCAGCTTGAGCATCAGTCCTTCCAAAGAACACCCAGGACTGGTCTCCTTTAGAATGGACTGGTTGGATCTCCTTGCAGTCCAAGGGACTCTCAAGAGTCTTCTCCAACACCACAGTTCAAAAGCATCAATTCTTTGGTGCTCAGCTTTCTTCACAGTCCAACTCTCACATCCATACGTGACCACAGGAAAAACCATAGCCTTGACTAGATGGACCTTTGTTGGCAAAGTAATGTCTCTGCTTTTGAATATGCTATCTAGGTTGGTCATGACTTTGCTTCCAAGGAGTAAGTGTCTTTTAATTTCATGGCTGCAGTCACCATCTTCAGTGATTTTGGAGCCCGAAAAAATAAAGTCTGCCACTGTTTCCACTGTTTCCCCATCTATTTCCTATGAAGTGATGGTACCAGATGCCATGATCTTCGTTTTCTGAATGTTGAGCTTTAAGCCAATTTTTTCACTCTCCTCTTTCACTTTCATCAAGAGGCTTTTTAGTTCTTCCTCACTTTCTGCCATAGGGTGGTGTCATCTGCATATCTGAGGTTATTGATGTTTCTCCTGGCACTCTTGATTCCAGCTTGTGCTTCTTCCAGCCCAGCATTTCTCATGATGTACTCTGCATATAAGTTAAATAAGCAGGGTGACAATATACAGCCTTGACGTACTCCTTTTCCTATTTGGAACCAGTCTGTTGTTCCATGTCCAGTTCTAACTGTTGTTTCCTGACCTGCATATAGATTTCTCAAGAAGCAGGTCAAGTGATCTGGTATTTCCCATCTCTTTCAGAATTTTCCAGTTTATTGTGATCCACACAGTCAAAGGCTTTGGCATAGTCAATAAAGCAGAAATAGATGTTTTTCTGGAACTCTCTTGCTTTTTCTATGATCCAGCTTGAGGTAGGAGATCATTATTCTGGATTCAAGTCTGTTCCAACCAGCAGAGTGAACCTGAGGAAATTGTCAGTTTTCTCATCTATAGATGATCTCTCACATTTATTTTATCTCCATCTTCATCTAGCTGTGACTTTCTCATAAGCATCTTGATACGTGAATATTGCTTTGAAATTGCTTTCAAAAGATAGCACAAGTTAATTGTTTACTTCAGTGCCTGGCTTTTACTAGGAATGCAATGTGTTTTTGTTCCCTATTCTTCCTTCTTTCCCCCTTTCCCCTCCCTTAGCATTAAGAGAAACCTCATTATTGGAGAATAGTTTCTGGGATGATAGTCTATTGTAATTTTTCTTAGATCACTCACGTATGAACTTAAGAACGCGTATAAACACTGAAATTTCAGTAATTGCTGATATCCTCCATTAAAGAAAGGCAAACAGGAAATAATGGTGCCAATTTTCCCTTGCCCTCCTACTGAGGGTGGTCCTTAAGGGTACACAGGGTTTTTGATGGTGTTAAAGATTTCTTATTCTAGAATTGCATAACTGCATGGCTGATGCTGAACCCCCACTTTGAGTTGTTTTGGTCATTCCTCCAGGAAAAATTTAGAAGAATTTAGTTTGGTTTCAAAATGTATACAGATCCAGCTGCAGCCCCACACCCACCTATAGAGGACTTCAGTTTACTTTCATACACTCTGCATTCAGTTTATTTTTATTAAAAAAAATTTTTTATTCCTCACTGCAGATGTTTGTATTACCAAGATGTTCCTACTAGAGAAGGTTGGTGTGATCCCTTAGACAAAAAGATGTTTCTCCCAGCCAAGTACTTACATAGCTATCGTCACAGCTAACTCCTAAAACAACTCTGTGATCTGGATACTGTTCATCCCATTTAACAGAAATGACACCTAAAGGTTCAGAGGCTATGCATTTAGTTTTTAATTTTCAGAATAAAGCTAGTTTGTCCCAACTCATCTGGCTTACTGACTACATTAAGAGAGAGAGTTTGTGTATGCATGTGTCTGTGTTGAGAAAAGTGAGAGCATGGACTTACCTTGAATAAGCTCAAGTATTTTCAATAACATGAACTACCAAAATATTTCTCCAGATTTTGCTGATTGGTACAAAACTGTGTCTGACTCACTCTCACCATTTGCACATCCAACGTGAGAATATCCAGAAGTGGAAACATAGTACTTCACAAAAGAATGTCTCTGGTACAGAGCAAAACACACGCCTTACCTTTCCAAAGCAAATAGAGCAACTAAGGTTAATTAATTACAGTCAGAACTTGAAGGAAAATGCTCAGTGTGAATGTTTCTCAAACTTGACTATACATTGGAATTACCTGAAGATTTTTACAAAGTACTGATGCCTGGGTCCTGCTTCCTAACACTCTGATTGATGCTGCCTGGGGTGCAGCCTGGGCTTTAAGATTTGTAAAGACTCTCCAGAAGATTCTAACATGTAGCCAAATTTGAGAACCACTATTCTATATCTGTGCATCTCAGAGTTAGCGTATCAAAAATCTTCTGTGAGTGGGGAGGCAGCTTTAAAGGTGGATTCCTTAATGACAAGTCAGTTGCTTCTGAGTTGTGAACATAAATATTTCTCTCTTGAGATTACCGTTTTATAGAAAAAGATTGAAGATGTGCTGGGGAAATTATGTTTCCATTAAAGAACCCATCATAGCAAAGGAATAAGGGAAATAGAAGTTTATGTTGCTCTTATGTGGTATGTTTAGCTCTTATGAGATAGGCAGACCCGTGGTGATCATAAGGACCCCCTCCCCTCCCATCTTGTTGCCCTCTGTCTTTAATGATGCTATTCCTCATGTTTGTTCAAAACAGCAGCTCAAGCTTCAGTCAACACAGCAGGAAAGGGGAAGAAACAAAGAGTGGACTATTAATAGAATGTCCTAGAAGTAGAATAGATGATTCCACTTACATCCTTTTAATTCAGTGGTTCTTACTTAACTGAGTGTGGTTTTGCCCTTCAAGCGATATTTGACAAAGTCTCAGGATATGGTTTGGTTGTCACAACTTTGATAGGGCACAACTTTGATAGGGGACAGGTAGAGGTGTGTGCATGCTCAGTTATGGCTGACTCTTTGTGACCTCGCGGACTGTAGCCCGCCAGGCTCCTCTGTCCATGGAATTTTCCAGGCAAGAACTAGAGCATGTTGCCATTTCCTGCTCCAGGGATCTTCTCAGCCTAGGGCCTGAATCCATGTCTCTTGCATCTCCTGCATTGGCAGGGGGGTTCTTTACCTTGGCATCACTTGGGAATCTTGGAGATACAGGACTACTGGCATCTAGTGAGTAGAGGTCAAGGATGCTGCTTAACTTTGCACAGTGTCCAGGAGAGCCCCCACAGCAAAGAACTCTCTGGCCCAAATTGTCAATAGAATTGATATTCAGAAACCCCACAAGCGTAGCCATAAGTTGATCTTATGGCTGTACCTAGCTATAGGAAGGTAGTAAACTATAACCTATAATCAGAGAGGATGTCCATCTATTAACAAATCAGGGATTCTGTTACTTAAAGAGGCAGAATGTACATGGCCAGGGCATCTATTTCTCTGCATTATGTTGTTCTATAACTTTCACCTCTGGCCGAAGAGGTTTGAGAGTTGGAGTTTTTTCCCTCATATCTGATCCATCATGCAGCCATGATGCAAACTCATGCCCACCATTAATGGGCCAATTTTTGAAGCAAAACCAGCCATTTGCATAAATAGAAATGCAACCTTAATGAAGGCTTTTCTGGCTACTCTTCCTGAGAAGCTGGGGTTATACTGTAATGACTTAATCTCTCATGAATATGTAAGAAGAGCCTGCTGGGCATTGACTACATCAGCGGTGGGTTACAAGAAGAGTTTCCAGGGTACAATGTGCACTTTGCATTTTTTTTTTCTTTCCTCCTCTCTCCTCTTGGATAGAAATATCTCTTGAGGTAAGGCAGGGTTACCATCAATATCTACCTCCTCTGATCCCTTCCAGGGCTTGATATATACAGTGATAATAAAATAAAGCTAGACCTTCAAGTATATCCAGTCCACCTCTCGGTTTAAAGATGAGAAAAGCAGGCCCCCTGGAGACTGAGCTTCTGATCCTAGCACTTCTTCCAAGTAAATTTGTGATTTTAGGTGAGTTCCTTGCCATCTCTCAGCTCTTGTCCCATCTCTAAAGTAAAAGAACTGGAGTAGATAATGCCTTAGGTTCCTCCTAACTTTTTTCAAAATTGAAGTATAGTTGATTTACAATATTGAGTCAGCTTCAGGTGTACAGCAAAGCGATGCAGTGCATATGTGTGTATGTATATTCTTTTTCAGATTCTTTTTCATTACAAGTTATTACAAGATACTGAATACAGTTCCCTGTGCTATAAAGTAAAACCTTGTTGTTTTATCTGTTTTATATATGGTAGTACGGGTCTGTTAATCCCATACTCTTCCAATTTATTCCTCACCCCCTTCTCCTTTGGTAACCATAAGTGTGTTTTCTATGTTTGTCTGTTTATGTTTGTAAATAAGTTCATTTGTATTGTGTTTTAGATTGCACATAAAAGAGATAGCATATAATAGTTGTCTTTGTCTGATTCATTAATCTCTAGATCCGTCCATGTTGCTGCAAATAGCATCATTTCATTCTTCTTTATGGCTGAGTAATATTCCGCTGTTTATACATACCACATCGTCTTTATCCATTTATCTGTTGATGGACACTAGGTTGCCTCCATGTTTGGGCTATTGTAAACAGTGCTGCAATGAACATTGGGATGCATGTATCTTTTTGAATTAGAGTTTTCATCTTTTCTGGAAATATGCCCACAAGTGAGATTGCTGGATCATATGATAACTCTATGTTTAGTATCTTAAGGAACTTCTAAGCTTTTCTCCAGAGTGGCTGCACCAATTTCTAAGTTACAGAGAAGACTTGTTTTCTGGAATATTTTTTTTCTGTACTTGATATGTTGTGAATGTTGGCTATGAACACAGCCATGTTGTGCAATGACAACATTGTACAGAATGCCTTTACTCCACACCCTCTCCAGCATTTATTATTCGTAGACTTTTCAACAATGGCCATTCTGACTGGAGTGAGTTGATACCTCATTGTAGTTTTGATTTGATTTCTCTAATATTAGTGATGTGGAGCATTTTTCAATCCTCCTAATATTTAAACTCTTTGGTACCATGAAACTCTGACCTGAGAATTTCACCTGGACTTACAGAATGTGGAGTGAAGGAGCTGAGGCTGCTTTCCAAAGCTGAGCCCCCTTTTGGATTTTGAACTTTTGTTCTTGTTTCCAGGTTTATGCTTGTGCTTGTTTAGACATTTCAGTCGTGTCTGACTCTTCGCGACCCCATGGACTGCAGCCCACCAGTCTCCCCTGTCCGTGAGATTCTCCTGGCAAGAATATTGGCGTGGATTCCCATGGCCTCTTCTAGAGGATCTTTCTGAACCCAGGGATAGAAACTGCATGTCCTGCGTCTCCTGCACTGCAGGCAGAGTCTTGACCACTAAGCCGCTGGGAAAGTCCTCTTGGGTTTATACTGGCTGTCAATTAGTATGATGGAAACGTAAACATCCTGAGAGGCTAGACTTTCTATGGTGACAAGGTTTTGTTAAACAGGGCTAAAACTGGAGCATTCTAAAGATCTTTTTCAATTCTATTTCAACTCATTCCAATTCTAGGATAGTAACAGATCACAGATAATGAATGAAATCTGAACTTTGGAAGAAAACTCAATGAAATTCTATCTATGAAGCAATTATTCCTAAAGTCTCTGTTTTTTTATAATGACTTAATTCATAATTCAAATGAACTCTTTTTTAAATATCAAAGCAAAGTATAATATCTGATTTGGATTTATTATGGTTTATGAAAATTAAAAGAAATAATATCAAGACAGCATGCAGAAGATCACCATTAGGTTTTCCTCAGGTGGGGAAAAGTTTCCACATAGTTAACTTCTTTCATCTGATTAACACGCTTTAAGTACAGCAAGTTTCATCTCCTAGGCAGGATGGCCTCACACACACACACACACACACACAATGCTCTTCTATGGAAAGTTACAGAGAAGGCTTAGTTTCTGGAATATTTTTTTCTGGACTTGATATCTTGTGCATGTTGGCTGCGAACACAGTCATGTTGGGGCAATAACAACATTGAGACTGCCTTCTCTCCTCAATTATGCATCTTCCTCTCAAGATATAGGGGAGAGGACTCCCACTGCATAGGAAGTGGACTGTTTCAGCGACCAGTGCTGCCATTCAAATGTGACAGTGTGGCAGAAGTGGAGAAAGTTGCCTTGGAGTTTCTATAACGTGTTGTTACTTCCCCAAATTTCTCTGTTTTCTGAGGACAAGCCATGGGTCATGGCTTAATCTCCTCTGGAGGTGAAGCTAAAATAACTAATTTGAAATCCTACTGGTTTATATGTATTGGGCTTGTTTTACAATATAGAACCCAGGGTAATTCTAGCTTTAATTGCTTCACAATCTCAGTGTTCATGGAATGTTTTCAAACATGTCATGTTTTACTTCTCAAAATACTGCTATATCTGTTTTTTTTTAATCCCCTAGACTTTAACCTTTAAAACAAGCTGACAAAAATGACAATAAATAGGAGTATTTTTTAACAGGTAGATAAAAATAGGCCCTAGTTCATATCAGAGAGTTTTGGTAAAGTTAGTAAATTTTTAAAGAGCTCTCAGTATATTCAAATATTTTGAAAAGTGAGTTCTTTGGAAGTTGCCATAGCAGCAGGTATTAGAGGCTAGAAATATCTTTGAGATTATATGTTCTGTTGGTGTTGAAATTGTCTTATTATAGAAAATGTCACAGACTTTCAGTTCAACATTACTAAGTAACAGTCACGGCAGGTAGGAAAAATCTAAGGAAAGTTGTAGTGAAGGGAGGTATTCCCAATACTTCCTTATTTAACCTAGCCTTCCTAGGCAATTTTAAAAGGATGAAATGTGACCTCATGCACATTTCTTTCACTCAGAATAACTTCATTTCTTTGATAATGATATTCACCACATATCAATAACCAGGTGTAGATATCTGCCAGAGATGCAGATTCTCTTTTACATAATATGTCCAATTTTGCTCAGCTAGTTTTGTAAACAGAAGATGATTACTTATTCAACAGAGATCAGACAAAGTGAAATAGCAGAAATGTTAGCTGTTACCTCTACGGCGACATCCGGGGGGTCTCCTTCAGGGTTGATTAACTTCACATAGAAATCTAAAACAATTATGACTACACATGCTGAAGAATGAAATGTTCCCATCAGGCAATGATTACAACCAGCGTCGAGAAGAATTTCAGCTAGGCAATCAGAAATCACCAATTATGCAGAGTATCTGCAAGAGATGATATTAGCTCATAAAAGTGCTGAAATGAATAACTGGATAAAATTCTTAAAGGAAGCAGATGGGCCCATTTTGGCTCCTGACAGTTGACTTGCACAAACTATATGCACAGGTTCAAACAGATTATGACCCGTGGTAACAGCCAACTTACAAAGTCACGTTCGTTGTTATCTAAATTCATTTGCAAAATGCTCTCCAACCGCAATGATGAAAAACAAAGCAGAGCAATGATTGAACAAATTGGTTCTATTTCTCTTATACTTTGGCTGCCCGAATCCCCTTATTTTTTTCCCAGAGCATGAATTTCTAATTTACATATCAATGAGCCACACAACAACTATTTGTTTGCCTGAGTGCTTTAGAGATGCATGTTGTTCTACCTCAATGGTACCCATTTTGCGTTTCCATCTTTAGGATTTATCCTGTTAGTCCTTCTTACTGAAAAAGCTCAATGGCTTTCTGCCAGCCCAGGGATTCAAGTTAGCAGATTTGGAGAAAGTTCTATAACACGGAAGCAAGAAGGGACTTGAGCTTTACATAGTTCACTTTTCTAAGTTTGAGATGTGAGATAGCTAAAGAATGTAAAATAAAATGCCTTGCCTATATAACACAACTAATTAGTGGCAAGGCCAAAACGAGAATGCAGGTGTTTGTTTCCATTATTTATTGTTTAACAAAGCACTCCAAAATGTAGGGGCATAAAACCACAATGATTTGTTTCTTGTGATTTTGTGAGTTGACTGGGGGTTTTCTGTTTGCATCTGAGCTCACTTGCATGTTTGCATTTAGCTGGAGGGTCATGTGGACAGAAAGGAACAAGATCTTTCCTCACTTGGCTAACAGTTGAAGCTGCTGTGTCAGCTGGGGCCCTTGGACTCTCTTCTCTGTGGCCGCATGTCCTCAGGGGATCTGAAACAGTTTTGTTACATGGTGGTCTCAATGCTCCAAGAAAGCAGAAGCAAAAGTTGCAAGTCCTCTTAAGATATAGGCCCAGAAATGTCAGTGTCACTCCTGTCCTGTTCTATTGCTCACAATAGTGAGACCAGATAAAAGGAGAGATGTATTCACCTCTTAATGAGAGGTGCGGCCAAGTCACGTTTCAAAGGACCATGGAAGCAATTGCCAGAGCCATCCTTGCAAGCGCTCTTTCACATCAGCAGATCAGTTTCAATAGGTAAGCCCAGATTTCTGTGTCAGCTCAGTCCCTTTGTCATTCTCGTCACTGCTGCTTTCACAGTGAATGGGTGTATCCTCATCTGTCCATGAACAGTTGGCTAGTATTCATCCTGCAGAGAAAACTTCCTCATTGTGATCCTTTGGCTTTAAAGTGAAAACTTTAAAACCACCCAGTAAAAACAACTAGTTTCTCTTTTAAAATTAACTTGATTTGAAACCTAATACATTTTACAAAGTAATAAAACCCTGAGAAATCCTTTTTCTGCTCTTAAGCAGAATCCTTAAAGTTTGATTAGTTTCCAACTGAAAGCTGTCAGGCTGAGCAAGATGCTTATGTTCACAGTTTATGAGGGATGCCATTTGGAAATCTGAAAGTGGCAGATGTGATGGCCAACAGTGGAGGGTGGTGATGAGGCTGGGGGCCGGGGGTCTCCAGCTGCTTTCTTGATGGGCTCTTTGTCAAAGTCTATCTTCTAAGGAACGTGACTCCTTGCAAGTGGCTGTAGGTTGTAGAGTAAATATTTCATTAGTCATGATGGTTTTGAAAACTTAAAGCTGTGAAGGACACATTGGAATCTCTGTGATTTATGATAAATCTGAAGGAAACTTGATCATTCCAGTCCTGCCATATGTAGCTGTGTGGAATGTGCAAATGAATTGAACTAGCAAACTCCACAGATTTTGTTTCATGATTAAAAAAAAAAAAGTCTTAAGTCAGATCAGCTAACAGGCAATTTGAAACAGGGATTTAGCAAGGCAGCTGTTTTAGATGAAATTCCTTCCAGATGCTTCTCTCTCCCTTCCCCCTTCCATATATATATATTTTTTTTCAAATTTCTTTTTTATTTGTATTTTTTGGAAGTTTCTCTTCCAGATTTTCTTGGTTCTGCGTATCAGTGATTAAAAAATGAAAACCTAGACTAGTCCTGTAGTTTCATATGTTACTCTTCTATCAGTTTTCTCTTAGAGGACAGATAATATGTGTTAGTTATCCTAGCATGTCCACTGAATCTTATATCCCACACATATTAATTCTTTGTATAACACATATAAAGTATTTAGGACAAAAGTTCAGTAAAATGAACAAATGTGCTTTTTAGTATATCATTAGATTTAACTATTACACCTCTCTAGAAAGCCAGAAGAAATAGATTTTTTTTTCTTCTGTAAAATGGGACATTAAATGACTCAAAGAAATTAAGTGACTTGTGAAACTTTATACAGCAGTTATGTGGCTAAACTGGTTAGAACTCAAATTTCCTGAATTGTAGCTCTGTTATTTTTTATTATGCCATGTTGATATTCTGTAACAGGTATTTAATAAATATTCACTGGATGGGTGAATGAATGAACAAATGAACAAAACTTCTTGTTAATTATCTTTGTTACTGAACATTACAGATTCATGATCAGAGCATATTTTATAATCTAAAATTTAGATTGATGTATCCCTGTTCTAGAACGTAGTGATTCTTTAATTCTGATCCTTAGTGACTCATGAACAGATCAGACTGGCCAAAGAGGAACTAAGTGATTCACAGGCAATAGTTAAGTCATTTGAACAAGACTAGCCCATGTTGATAGGTGCTGAGAGGTGCTCAGACTCAGTGAGCTGAAAGATCCATACTCCGTTATCCAAAATTCTTGGGCAAAAGTTTAAAATAGTTAATAGTTTAGAAAGAAAATGCAATGCATATTCTGAAAGATATATAAATAAATACAGACATGAAGTAGCACCACATAACAGATATCCTACTATTTCTGTTGTGAAACAAATATTGTTTCTTCATAGAATAAAGTCTGTTAATAGGCTCATATCAGATTTTGACCCTCAGTGAGCTTAGAGCCAAACTTACCAAAACATATACAGTTTCTGGGTTTTCAATTTTGGCACACGGGATAAGAGTTTGTGGACCTGAAGTTTAGTGAACAGGCAGGTCATATATAAATAGACTTTCTTTTGAGAAAAGGAAGACTTTGAGTGACAAACGCTTGTAAAGCAAACAAACACAGCAGTCTTCTCTTTGTTAATGTGGAAAAAAAGCAAGATTTCTTTTCTAAATGGAAGAGGTTGCTGTTGTTTAGTTGCTGAGTCATGTCCAACTCCTGTGACTCCGTGGACTCTCGCCCTCCAGACTCCTTTGTCCACGCAATTTCTCCGGCAAGAATACTGAAGTGGGTTGCTATTTCCTTCTCCAGAAGATCTTTCTGACCCAGGGATCAAACCCACAATTCTGGCATTGCAAGCAAATTCTTTACCACTTAGCCACCTGGGAAGAACAAATGGAAAAGATACCTGTATCTTTTAGTGGAGATACCTGTATCTCCACTAAGTCCCTATCAAAAAATCCTATGCAGTATTTTGGGTAGGAGAATACCCATCTTAAAGCCTTTTAATGCTCATTTGAAGAAGCTCTGTAAGTAACAGGCATTTCCAGAGAAATCTACATTTTATTTTTTAGCATGTCAACCAAATATCTTACCTGACACATCTCAAGTGAATAAACACAATTTTGAGCCAAGTTTTTCTCCATCTCTGAGCTCAGTAATCAAAGGCCCTATTAATAACCACTGCTTTCCTGACCCAAAACTGTCATATTCCCTCAAGAGAGACCCAGTGGAGAAAAAGATCAATGTAGAAGCAGTACAAATGCTGTAAGATCGTATAGTATTCATCAATTTAACCCTGAAGATGGGAGTGGGGATGAGAGGCTTTAAAATAACTACTCCTCACAAATCCTACCTCTTGAAATCAGAACCCAGATTTCCTCCATGTCATTTTTGAAGTTGAAAGAGAGTTATTTTCTTAAATTGCATTTTATTTTTCTGGGAACATCTGCCCTGTTGGTTTCATCTTGTGTGTAAATGAGCTACAATAGCAACAATTTCTGTCATCCTTTTCACTGATCTGGAATCAAAGTTAACCAGAGAGCCTCTTGAGAAAATGTGTGGTAGAAAGAACTGTGGATCCCACAAAACTGTGAGTCCTACACTGCTGTAGGTCAACCCAGAATCTTAGCAAAAGATATTATCTCCAACCACCAAAATGTCTCTGCATAAATCGCTTATGTAAGAATGTTCTCCATGATATGTGCAGCTTCAGATAAAAGAGAGCATTTTAAAAAAAAATCAGTGTTTTTCAAAGAATTGAGCCTGGAGTGGTTATGAAAGCAAATTGGATGGCGTGATGACATTAATAAGAAATCAGATAAAGAGCAAAATGGCTCTTTATGTTTCTAGTTGTCTGAGATCTCAGGCTATGGGAATTAGCAAAATGAGATTAAGTCACATGGGAAGGGAAGAAAAAACCTATCAGTTATCTATTGCACCCCTAGCTCGAGCCAAGTACTAAAATTGTACATCTGTGTGTGCATGTGAGTGCTCCTATTCCTCTTTTTATTGTTACAATAATTATATTGTGTGTACATGCTAAGTCACTTCAGTTGTGTCTGACTCTGAGACCTCATGGTCCATAGCCCAGGAGGCTCCTCTGTCCATGGGGTTCTCCAGGCAAGAAAAATGGAGTGGGCTGTCATGCCCTCCTCTAGAGGATCTTCCCTATCCAGGAATCGAACCCGTGTCTCTTAGTCTCCTGCATTGGCAAGAGGATTCTTTACTACTAGCACCACTGGGAAGCTCCATAATCTACTAATTCATCTTCCTCATTTCTGTCCCTCTCTATACCTAGCAGCTACAGTGACTGGTTTACAAATGAAGATCAGATCATATTGCTCACCTATTTGAAACTTTTTAGTGGCTTACCGTCTCACTTTAGAAATAAAAAGTTTTCGTTTTTTTTTTTTTTTCAAAGAGTTTATGCTTTATTCTGCAGAGGATAATGAGCTGTGAAAGGATTTAATCCCCAAAGTGTCACTGTTAGGTATATACAAAATTCTTAATTTACACACAAGGCCCCATATGAACTGGTTTGGCTCTATCTTTGAAGCATTACCAGGGGCCACCTATTCCCCTGTTCCCCATGCTCTCGATATACTGGCCTTCTTCCAGCTCTTTGAACATCTTTCTTTTTTTGTGTCCAGGCCTTTGTACATGCTGTCTAAAACACTTTTATTCCAACTTTCTGGCCTTCAGATTTCAACTTAAATGTCAAGCCTTCAGGGAAATTTCCCCAGGTTTCATAGACTTGATTTCTCATACTTTCTCATGAAACCTGTATTTTTCTTTGACATTGTTCCCTTCTATTTTTAGTTATATGATTCGCGGTGTGATTGTGAATTCATTGTTTTCCCCACAAACTTCTAAGGTCTTTTAGACTTGGAATTATGTCTGCTTATTCCTTACTATGTTCCCAGTGACTAGCAAATCTCCTGGAACATATAAAGCACTCAATAAATACTTTAATTAAAGAGGTAGATGCCACTTTTATCACACATACCTTCTCTTATGGAAGATTTGCTCACTGGTTGAGTGAGTCACTTGTCCTGTGCTGGGTGGCCAGGTTCTCTGAGGCAGAATGAGCAGACATCTCGAATCAGTTGAGGTGAGAACAGCATACTCAAGAAATGGAAAAAGGCCTAGCTGAGGAGTGGGTGCACCCCGTTCACCTCCAGTCTCTCTCCTTAACCGGTCAGTGGTTTTTTCATAAATTATCTCCATGTTTATCACACTTCTCTGTAAAATGTGCTAATCATATCACTTCCACCTCTTTATAGAATTGTATCAGAAGTAGGGCAACGAAGGTTGCTAGAAACACGCTATATAATTTAACTGTCCAGTAAATGTCTTATTTAATGTCATGTTCTTATGTATGCTTCTAATCTAAATCAAGCTGTACTGAAGGGAAAAGGATTTAGCTTTCCAAATGCACCTCCAAAATTATAATTGTGATAAATAAATATCAGAAATCGTTGGATTAGATTTTAGCTCTCTAAAACATAGAAGACAACATTAATCTGAAATTTCTGGATCTGAAAAGTGGTTCTTATTAGAAAAAAAATAGCTATACCTGAGTAATGATGTAGAAGTAGGCTGTATCGAATAAATTATCATATGCCTCAGTAAATAACTGCTTTGGACAAGACAGTTCTAACAGACAAAAGCAGATGTAGACAATAAAAAATGATACTGGCTAGTTAACTTAGAAGGAGGTTTGATGCCCTTCCAGATTCAACAAAATCTTAGACCAAAGTAAGGGTATCCAATAGTTTAAGGGATAGGAAAGAAGGAAGAAGATGGAAACAATTATTAATTCTTTGCTCTTTAAAGACTTGATGTATTTATTTTGGAGTCAGAGAAAGATTGGGATGCAGATCATTTCAGATTGGACATTTTTGTTCACTGCCTATTCAACCATGGTTCAGTGCTAATTCATGAGAGAGAGAGAGAGTAAGTGTGCGTGTGTGTGTGTGTGTGTGTGTGTGTGTGTGTTTTAAGAGGAGTGGTATGGTGCTTCAAACAAACAGTTTTGCAGCCGCCAGCAGCTGTTCCTGATTTCTTTTAATAATCCATGACAAAAATATTGAGTGTATAATAATGCAAACAGCCAAACAATGAAATGAAAACAGGAAGAAGAAATCATTTGCTCTAACTCCTTCCGTTTTATTTGAATACATTGAGTGGGTTGCAATGTTGAAATAACTGTTACTCTTTATGAGACTGTCAACAGTGATGGCACCAATCTTATGTGTGTGTGTGAAATGCCTTTATCCATTTTTGGGGTTGAAGAATGAGAAATCAATATGGTTACTTTTGTTTCTAAGAGATCTTTCCGTCTTGCTAATTTGTCTTTTCTTCCTCCTCGTTTGGGTAATTCTCTGATTCTTTCATTATGTAACTCAGCCAGACCTTGGGGAACCCCTTCAAATGAAAAGTATATAGATGAGTTAAAACACATATTATCTTAATAGCTAGTGCCAGAATTCCTGTAAATTAGGGACTCTTTGTCAGGAAAAATAGTCATTGGTGCCACCTACTTCTTTATACACCATTCTCTGAACAGCCTGGCCTTCCTTGAACAGGCTGCTTTCTTTCTTGCCTGAAGACTTTTACATGTGGCATTTGTTGGGACTAGAAGGTGAGGCTATGAGGGTAGGAGGTAGTATGGGAAAAGAAAGATAGGTACAGATGGTTACATTAACAAGTGAGTAGAGAGCTGTGCACTTAACATTTGTATTTTCATTTCCTGTGCAGTAATTTGCAACTTCCCAGGTGGTTCTGGGGTAAAGACCTTGCCTGCCAATGTAGGAGACTAAGATATGTGGGTTTGATCCCTGGGTTTAGAAGATCTCCTGGAGGAGGTCATGGCAACCCACTCCCAGTATTCTTGCCTGGAGAATCCCATGGACAGAGGAGCCTGGCTGGCTAGAGTCCATGGGGTCATAAAGAGTTAGACAGGACTGAAGCCACTTAGCATGCATGCGTGTGCATTCATTTCCAAGGACTAAATTATTCTTTAACAGTTCTGGAGGCCAGTGGTCTGAAATGCTGGTGTCGACAGGTCCTCACTCCCTCTGAGGTCTCGCCTCTTCCAGCTCCTGTTGACTCCAAGATTCCTTAGCTTATGGACACATCACTCCAGTCTCATGCTTTCTTCTCCTTTTCATGTCTCCTTGTCTTGTCTCTTTTATAAGGACACCTTTCTGGATTTGGAGCCTATCTGAATAATCCAGGGTAATCTCATCTCAAAATCTTTAACTTAATCACATCTGCAAAGACCCTTATTCCAAATAGGGTAATATTTACAAATTTCAAGGCTTCCCAGGTAGCTCAGTGATAAAGAATCTGCCTGACAATGCAGGAGACATAGGAGATGCAGGAGATGTGAGTTCAATCCCTGGGTTGGGAAGATTCCGTGGAGTAGGAAATGGTAACCCTCTCTGGTATTTTTGCCTGGGAACTCCATGGATAGAGGAGCCTGGTGCACTACAGTCCATGGGGTTGCAAAATGTTGGACATGACTGAGCACTTACTCACTACAAATTCCAAGGAATAGGACTTTATAACTTTGGATTGCCATCATTCCATTAACCTCTGTAAGCTCACTTGCAGAGTATTGAAAAAGGTCATATCTAAACTCTTTGGTCATGCTCATATTGGAATTTTTGGTTTGTGTAGTTTTGCAGTCTTCATTTTTTCATAATTAGTTTAGCTAATATACTGCAATTTTTTATACTTTTTAAAGAAACAACACATGGATTTAGTTATTAATTTTATAACTTATGTAATTATTTTAATTTTTGTATTGTCTTATTAGTTAATTATTTCTGCTTTCATTTGGCTTGTTTGGGGTTTTTTCCTAACTTTTTTATTTGGATAGAGAAGGAAATGGCAACCCACTCCAGTATTCTTGCCTGGAGCATTCCGTGGATGGAGGAGCCTGGCAGGCGCCATGACTGAGCAACTAACACTTTTTACTTGGATGTTTGACTCATCTATTTATCTTCTTCCTTGATGACTGACCTAAGATTTTAGTGGTAGGTATTTTCTCCTAAGAACCACTTTAACTAAATTCATAGTTCTAATGTATACTTGAACCGTTGACTCAAAAATTTTTTAAAGGAGATCTTTTGATTTAGAGAAGAAACTATTTTTATTTGTTTTGTAATTTCTACATTAATTTCAGTACTGTTACATAGTTTTCAGAGACTATTGCCTCTGTTATTACTGCTTTTATGAGTTGATCATATTTCCTTTGTGGCCAAATTTTTGACTGTTTGTTGAGCACCCCAGAAATATGTTCTGGGTTCAGTGTTGAAAATCAAGTAGAGTTATCTTGTTAATTATGTTATTCAGGTCTCCTATATCCTTGTTTTTTAAACTTGATCCACTTCAAATGATAGTAAGTCAGAGTCTGTTTCTCCTAATATGATTCTTTTTATTTTTCTTTGGAGTTCCTATACTATTTTCTTTATAATTATTAATGCTAGATTATTTGATACATGGATATTCATAACTGCTCAGTATCATAAATTTCATCCTTTATCTAAGTTGACCATAATTCTAATACCAGTGGTTTTTCCCTAAACTCATCCTTTCTAATAGTAAGATTATGATGCCTGTTTTTTTTACCTGTCTTCATTTTCTTCATATGCATTTTCCCCTATTTTAATTTTCAACCTTTCTGAGTCATTTGAAGTATCTATTATATAAAACATGTAATTGAGTTTTAGCTTTGTAACTCTAATAAAACATGTTTTCTTTTTAACAGGCACATCTATTCATTAATGTATTTATTATTATGAAAATAATAATAAATCTTCTTGTTGTCCAATCACTCAGTTGTGTCTGACTGTTTGCAACCTTATGAACTGAAGCACTCCAGGCTTTCCTATCCTTCACCATCTCCCAGAGTTTGCTCAAACTCATGTCCATTGAATCTGTGATGCCATCCAACCATCTCATCCTCTGTCGTCCCCTTCTCCTCCTGCCTTCAATCTTTCCCAGCATCAGAATCTTTTCCAATGAGTTGTCTCTTTGCATTAGGTGGCCAAAGTTTTGGAGCTTCAGTTTCAGCATCAGTCCTTCCAATTAATATTTAGGATTGGTTCCCTGTAGGATTGACTGCTTTGATTTCCTTGCAGTCCAGGGGACCCTCAAGAGTCCTCTCTAGCACCACAGTTCAAAAGCATCAGTTCTTTGGTGTTCAACCTTCTTTATGATCTTAGTTTGATCTTACATTTGTGTAATATTTGATGTAGTCATCTCTGCTTTTATTCTTACTTTGCATGATTTTCTATAAAGTTTATATTTCCATTGCTATGTATATCTTTATTCTTGAAATTTGAAAGGTGTTCACATTTGTTCTGTATGATTGCCAGTATATAGCTTTATACAATGTCCTTGATCCTCTGTTCCTTTTGAAACTCTCTGTAAATTCCCTCCTGTGAACAGTGACAGGATAGGCATTGTTCTGTTTCCTATCTCCTACTGGCACCATCCAATTTTTGGATGACTTGTTCAGTTGCTAAGTTATGTCTGACTCTTTGCAACCCCATGTACTGCAGCACACCAGGTTTCCCTGCCCTTCACTATGTCCTAGAATTTGCTCAAACTCATGACCAGACTATATGTCTTTAAGTATTCTTCATCTTTTGTAACTTAACTGTGCAGACTTAAATAGTTTTGCTCACCCAGACTGCATGTGTTGAAGGTTATCCCTGGGAGCTTTTCCAGCACTGCCTCCCCCCACCTCCACCCAACTTCTTTTTAGGCTGAGTAGGTTTCCTTGACTTTGATAAAGGCTCTGAGGCAGAAGATCAAGAGCCTACACCCACCTGTCCGCACAACTGCACCAGAGTTCAAGGTGAATCCAAGGATATGACTTGAGCACCAAAAGCACCTGTTCTAGCATTTCCAGAAGAGTGGATATTAATTCCTACAGCATCAGTTAGGCATTGATAGCATGCCCAAGCCTCAGGTTGCATCACCTTGTGGCACCAGTAAGTGTGGGAAAGGCTGTGAAAAAGGCTGATAGGTTCACACAGTCTAGCTTTCAGGCTTATCTTCTCTTTTGTGTTCTGAGCAACAGCTACTGTTGTTGCTATTCTTGTTCCCATGAGAACAAACACAGGCCATGTGACCTAAAAATCAGCACCGTACTGCCTGATGAGCAGGCTGCCTTTGAGACAGACACTAAAACTAAATCTTAACTAAGAAACATAGGGTCACTATATATAACATAGGCCACAAATATAACACTATCCTATTTGTGGTGATCAAAGGAGTTGGTTAATTATGGCCTCACAAATTCAGCTTTAAAAAAATCATTAAAAAGTAGATTTCCCAGTGCTTTTTCCTGGCCTGAAATACATGAGATGAAACATCAATTTCTTAGATTGCTTAGATAGATCTCTTATTTTAATTTGCAGTTATTAAGCTCATAGGCCCTTGGATATCACATTCTAGATTAAAATTCTGCCTACACCATATATGACAATGTTGTGTGTGTTAATCATTCAGTTGTGTCCGACTCTTTGCGACCCCATGGACTGTAGCCGGCCAGGCCCTCGATCCATAGGACTTTCCAGGCAAGCATACTGGAGTGGGTTGCCATTTCCTTCTCCAGGAGATCTTCCTGACCCAGGGATCGAACCCAGGTCTCCCACAATGTAAGCAGATGCTTTACTGTCTGAGCCGCAAGGGAAACCCTTATATGACCATGTGACCTTGGGCAAATTACTGAATGTTTCCGTGACTCTGTTTCTTCCTCTGTTTAACAGAAGCATTAAGGGCTACTTACTTCATAGGGTTGACAAGTAAATTGAATAAAAATGATACATGTGAAGTGTTTGAGAACAGTGTCTGCCCCATAGCAAACACTTTACAAGTATTATCTTTTATCATTATTATCACCATTATATCCCCCAGCTTGAGAACCCCTCTCTGTGTGTGTCTGCAATGCTTTCTAAAACTGCTTACTTACAATCACTTGTACAGTGCCTCTCTTACCTACTAGATTGCAGTTTCCATGAGAATAGGGACCCTATCCCAGCTCCTGGTAGCCAGAATGGAACATATATATGTATGCTCAATCACTCAGTCATGTCCAACTGTCTGAGACCCTATGGACTATAGTCCACCAGGCTCCTTTGTCCATGGGATTCTGCAGGCAAAAATACTGGAGTGGGTTGCCATTTCCTTCTCCAGCCAGGGTGGAACATAGTATGGCTCAGTAAACGACTTTGTTGCATAAGTGGATAAATGAACCAATGAATCATCCAATCAGTACTGCTCATCTAGATCCCTTACATGCCAATTTTCTGAAGTAAAACATATATTTTGAACTCACTCACTCATTACAGAGAAGCATTAATTTCTGGTTAAGCTTTGAACAGATCTTTTCAAATTATATTTACCCGTTAGTGGAGAGATGTGAATCAGATGGAAAGATCAATGCAACTTATAACTCTCCTCTTTTCCCTAACCCACCAAATAATCATTGACCTAGATCACCCAGATACCCTGTTTTTTTTTCATTGATTTATCCAGATGTAATGACCATTCAGCGGCTTTCCAGGTGGCACTGTGGTAAAGAATCTGCCTGTCAATGCAGGAGACACAAGAGACACAGGTTCAATCCCTGAGTCAGGAAGATTCCCTGGAGAAGGAAATGGCTCCAGTATTCTTACCTGGAAAATCCCACGGACAGAGGATCCTGTGGGCTACAGTCCATGAGGTCACAAAGATTTGGACACAGCTCAGCACACACAATGACCGTTCAGGGAAAATTTGGAGAGTCTTAGTTCTGTTCCCCATCCCCATCCTCCTCCTACTCTTTCAGAAACTAGTCACCAATAAATTGGCTGCTCCACATATCAAACTTCTCTGATATATATATATATATATATATATATATATATATATATATTTATTTATTTATTTATTTATTTATTTATTTATTTTAGGTATCTCCTACTCTTTTTCCAATTTTTCCAAAGCCAGAATTGGTAAACTTCAAAATGAATTCAGAGACATTGACCCAAAGAGTTTTGATTTCCAGGAAATTGAGATGATTTAAGAGTGCAAACACTGTGATGGAATTATCCTTTTGTAGAGGCTTGGGGTCTGTTCCAAGTACGCTGAAACACTCGGCATTCAACACATTAAGGTTAACACTCATGGGCCGCCTGCCTGCTACCACTGTGAAGAGGGGCAAGAGTGGATGGATAATCACATTTAGCAAACCCTAGTCATGCCAAGTGCATCTTCTCACTTAATCCTCACAACTGTCCTATGACTCCTAAATGATAGATGGGAAGAAACAGAGTCAGAGAATGGAAGTTACTTGTTTGGACTCTAGAGAGAAAGCAACAGCCGGTTTTTGACCATTCTTTCCACTGTCATTGGCTCCTCCCTAGTCTCTTATCCTACTTAGTAAAGTATGCAATGCTCTTCTCTTAACCAAGCTCACATTTTTAAGACTTTCATTATTATTTCTATTCAGAAGAATCATGTCTTTTATTTCTGACCTCTCTGTTGAGTTCAAGACTTGCATTCCCACCCCCTAACTGGACATCCAATAAATGCATGCCCAGGTTTGGACATGTTGATCTTAAGATTCTAGTCCAAGACCCATTTGCAGACTTTTGATCTATCTCTGTATTTGTTTGTTTATCTTTCAGTGGATGTCAAGTTAATACCTCTAGGTTGTCAACAAGCCCAGTCTTGTTTTTCTTCCCTAGACTAATGAATATTATCACTCATCCACACAAATTTAAAGCCTCACAATTATCTTTGTCTTTCTTTTCCCCTAGACATCCACATCTATCAGGTCACTAAATTTTGTGCATTCTAATCAACCATCTCCAGCCCCACTTTTGTTGGTTCTTTGTTTCAGTTCAGTTCAGTTCAGTTCAGTTGCTCAGTCGTGTCCAACTCTGCAACCCCATGGACTGCAGCACACCAGGCCTCCCTGTCCATTGCCGACTCCTGGAGTTTACTCAAACTTATGTCTATTGAGTTGGTGATGCCATCTAGCCATCTCATCCTCTGTTGTTCCCTTTTCCTCCTGCCTTCAATCTTTTCCAGCATCAGGGTTTTTTCAAAGGAGTCAGTTCTTCTCATCAGATGGCCAAAGTATTGAAGTTTCAGCTTCAACATGAGTCCTTCCGATGAATATTCAGGACTGATTTCCATTAGGATGGACTGGTTGGATCTCCTTGCAGTACAAGGCACTCTCAAGAGCCTTCTCCAACACCACAGTTCAAAAGCATCAATTCTTCAGCGCTCAGCTTTCTTTATAGTCCAACTCTCACATCCATACATGACCACCGGAAAAACCAAAGCCTTGACTAGACGGACCTTTGTTGACAAAGTAATAGCTCTGCTTTTTAATATGCTGTCTAGCTTGGTCATAACTTTTATTTCAAGGAGCAAATCTTAGTTTATCCTTAGCCTTTGCTTGATCTTGACTCCTTCTTATAGTCCTCATTTGTCTATGTCTTTCTGCAAGTTCATTAACAGTGACACCAGAGTTATTTTTCTAATTCACAGATCTGATCTTTTTCTCATTTACCCCAGAACTTCTAGTTTCACTCCATTACCTATGGAATAGCAGTACAAATCCTGAGTAGGTGTTTTAGACTCTTCAGGGAATTAGCTCAGCTTACCTTTCTCATCAGTCCTAACCTCAATTCACTACATTAGAGCTGTGCCAGACTAAGCCAGCAGCCCTGATTCCCTGCTTTTTTGCCTTTGCCAATTATGTGCTCCTATGTTTGGGATGGCCTGCATTCCTGCTCCACCACACTCATCCCAAATCTATAATACCTCAACCCTCTCCCAGTCAGAAAGCATAGCAAAATATAACTATTTACATTTAGATGGACAAACAAATTTTTTTAAGTAAAAATTCAGTTCTTCAGTCACTAGAAATGTTTCAAGGACTCCATAGCACCGTGTGGCTTGTGGTTACTATAATATATAGCTTGGATATAGAACATTCCATCATCACAGAGAGTTCTTTTCAACAGTACTAGTCCCTTCCTTTCCTCTCTTGATAGTACATTCTCCCTTAAGGGAAACTTCTGTTTCTCTTTTGGCGTTTTTGGTCTTTATTTTCACTTGCTTCTGCAAATGTCAGTTCTGGTGTTTGGGCTATGTCAGGATGAATAAGTGGGACATGATTTTCCTAATACCTTTTATAAACTGGCTTGATCCTTTCCATGTCCTCAAGCTTTCTTTCAAGTCAGTTACTTCTCAGCTGAAGTCATGAAAAAATGACTCCTATTTGCATATGGTATTTTCCTTAAGTGCAAATCAACTACACATCATTTTTGTGAAACTATATGGCTCCCACTTTGCTTATTCTGGCTTAGTTATCAGCATAAGGCTATAAAAGTAAAATTTTACCCACAAATGGAAGTAATAGCAAAGAGGCTTAAGAGCAATTTGGTCCAATTAGGAACGAGGGCAGAAGAGGAAGAAAAACTTTTGCTTTACCACCCTTTTCACTTACTTACACACACACACACACACACACACACATACACACACACACATACACACACACATTTACTTCTTAAAAGATATTAGGGTCCACATAAAAGTTCCAAAATACTTTACTGTTAAAGTCTCTTGTCAGTTGCATTCTGGATAAACACTTTCTCTCTCTTTTTTTTAATGAAGTATAGTTGATTTACAGTGTTGTGCCAATCTCTGCTGTATAGCAAAGTTATCCAGTTATACATATCTATACATTTTCTTTTGATGTTCTTTTAATATTCTCTCTTAGTTACCTTAATGTAAAGAAACTTGAACTTGTTTTCAGAACAATGAAGTAATCACTGCTATCTTTGTACCACATCTATGTTCTATTCTAGTCATAGTTCAAATATTATTGCCACATGTTGTATTTGTTTACAGAGTCATCTTTGCATATTCATTTCCCTGATCTTACTGTGATTACTGAAGGCAGGAGAGCCCACTCATCTTTCCATCTCTAGCATATGGTGCAATTCTTGGCAGATATTAGAAGGGCTAATATATCTGATCCATTCCTCAAGTCTTGAGTAGTCCTACCTTCCACATCCCCAGCCACACACCTCGTCTATCACTAGCTCTCCCTTATTGCAAAGTTTCAGGATAAAAAGATTTCTAGGAGCAATATTAATCATCTTTCCTTCCAGTGGTGGGCAACTCTTTCCTGTGCCAAATATACTTACTTCCAACTTTGTACCTCCTTGTTCAACAAACCAGTAAAGGGCAGTGAAGAAACCATCACAATATTGTAATTATCCTCCAACTGAAAATAAAATTAAAAGAAATCTAGACTTCTGAGGGTTTCCATGGGCATCTTCTTGCTCGACATTGACTGGAGTAAAATTGGATTAGACTTTCACATTGTTTATATGCCAGATAATAGCACAGAACTCTTCTAAACTCCAAGTGGATAACTAAACAGGATAGTGCTTCAGGTCTAGCCCAAAACTAAATTAAGACTTCCAAAAGATTTTTCTTCTTAGGATTCTTTTCCTGATTTACAAGACTTTGATCAAACCACAGTTTTGAACTGATTACAGCTTCTGAAAACTTAGAAGCTCCAAAGATTCATTATATTGTTAATAATGAGGTGTTAGGCCAATGAGGTATTACTCAGAGGAGTGGGACAAGCTCAGATCTTATTTCCAGCAGCCCACCCCACCCATCATGAGTCTATCCCAACCATCATGAGACCACCCCACCTGTCATGAATCCACCCTGGTATGGCTGGTCTCAAATTGAGAAAACTCCTGAGGACGAAATTAGTTCATTTAGCTTTGAGATCAGAGTACAAAAGCTATGGAAAGAACTTCACATTTTCCTCCGGAAAGGAAAGAACTATATTCTGCTCAGTCTCTGATCAAGCTTTTTATGACATATGGAATGACTAGGTTCCTTTTTTCCACAGAGGCCAGCTTTCATTAATCAAGTTTCTCAACGCCTATAGAAGAAAGCCTGACTTAACAAATATTAACTAACTTAAACAAATGGTTAAACTAAAAATATGATGTGGTTTTTATTTAGTTAAATGATTTAATGGCATAAGCTGGAATTTTAAGACCATATTTATTTTTCAGTCTTCTTTATCGTCAGAATTAAATCTATTACCTGGTCAAACCGACCACACACAATTGCTCATTAAAGGAACCCCCCAAAAAAGAAAAACAAAGAATGGGAGGGAAATCAATTAAATTGCCAACATAAAGACAGCTATTGATGACAGGAAGCTCCAGGAAGTTTGTATATCATATGGAGACTGTTCTCCAAAGCTTCCTTTTAAAAGGAGGATATTGATCTTCTTTTTGGACAAAAGCAAACATATTTTCCCCAGGCCTACCCTATGTATTCTAAAGTTATCTGATTTTTTAAAATACTCTTTCCTTGGTCTGTTAACATAGCCTGTCTCCGTAACTCATAAATAATACACAAAACTGTGTTGCAAATGTCTGCTGAGACCAAGCCAGTGCTCCCCTGTATTAGCTTTGTTCTCTTTGTTCTTATTTGTTTGTGACTGCCCTTTTTTCTTTCATGTTTACAACATCATATAAAAGGAAAAGAAAATAATAAAGCTACAGCAGAGGATTGAGGATAAGGAAGATTTAAATCTCAGCAAAAGGCAAGTGGGCCATACGTTTTGACTGTGCCCAAGTCTAGTCTCCCTGCACAGTGGTTTAGGGTGTAATTTGATCACGCACAATTTTAGCAAGCAAGACACTCTATCTCTGCAGTTTGGACGCAGAGAGGATTGTCACACCATGATGCCAAGGAAAAGTACCACGTGGCCTTGATGCTGATTCGTGTATTTAAATCTAAATTGGCATTCTTAAAGCTCTGGCTATATTCTGTACAGAACACACTGGAAGTTCAGTGCTTAGTGGGAAGTGCCTGACAGGCCACTAAAGGACTGATATTGGGAGCATACATGATGAAGCAATAAGCGATTGTGAATGGCAGATAAGCATTCTGACTCGAGAGTCCATTTTCCTTTTAGGCAGCATCGAGGCTGATCGTGGTCGATCAAGATTATGTTTTTACACATTTGGCGTCTGTCTTAAACCACAGCATATAAACGCTCCAGACAACATACACTTAAAACTGACAGTTACACAGAGTTTGGAGAGGGGAAGTAGCGATTGCGCAACTAGATTAGAGAGGCAGGCCACATTCCAAAGAATTCACATTTGCTCAGCATCTGGGATAGTTTAAAGTTCATAGAAAATGGGAATGGATGCTGACAAAGGTAGAATAATAGACATCGAGTTCAAAGATAACACAAATAAACCCATACAACCAGTGACATTTTATATGAAGAAAGGCCTTTAACTAGAATACTGAGAGGCAAGTCTGCACACCCATTTGGGAGTCTAGACATCTGGGAGGAAGGAACCTAACCACATGTTCCAAACCCTTCTTTCTCACACTGATTGAATCTGGCTGCAATGGCTCAGCCTCTGCCTTAAACAGAACAACTGGCATTTCCACCTCTACTGCTTCATAAGTTTCAGAGTCTGCAGTTTGGGTCAGGGAATTTGTGGACAACAATTGAGCCATGCACAAAAACCAGAAATTGTCTATTGATCCCAAAACCTTGGCTCAGTGTTTCCTTCATTTAGAGGCTCCTAGTTTTTCCCAGGTTATCAGCCTTCAGGTACTTGAACAAACATCTATAGGGGGCCGGTTGACCTTGACCAGTGAAGCCTCTGCAGACTTAAAACTGAGTACCTTTGAAGGTAGGGGCTTCTCTTGAGTTTCTAAAACCTTTGTTGACTTCTCCATGGGAATCTAAAACTAACTTCTAGTGAAATGAAGATGCAGGACATTTTTCACTTTTTCTTTCCTTTCCAGATATTTGGCCAGTTATTGATACTTGATTGTTTGATGATGTCTATTCTTAGGCCAGTTCGAAGCCATGTCCCTACGGTCACCTTTATCCAAGGGTCAAAAATTGAATTTGGGTCTTGAGAAAGGAAAGCAGTTATATGCACACATCACAAAGGAAGCATAAGAACCTACTATTGTTTATTTATTTAATTACATTGAAATAAAATAGGATGACATTTTTAAGTGAGAATTTGAAATCCAGCTACACCACCAAGTATTCCAAGAATCTTCCAGGACAGTGTCTACTGAGCAGATAGCGGCATCAACAAACTAGAAGAAAAAGATTGAATTTCCCTGGTGGCTCAGTGGTAAAGAATCTGCCTGCCAGTCAGTGCAGGAGACACAGATTCGATCCCTCATCCGGGAAGATGTCACATGCATTGGAGCAACTAAGCCCCTGTGCCACAGCTGCCGAGCCTGTGCTCTTGAGCCCAGGAACTGCAACTGCTGAGGTCCGTGCCCTAGAGCCTATGCTCTGCAACACGAGAAGCCTGTGCACTGCAACTAGAGAGTAGGTCCCACTGGTCGCGACCAGAGAAAAGCATGTGCAGCAGTGAAGCCCATCACAGCCATAAAGAAATAAGTAAAATTATTTTTTAAAAAAAGAAGAAGGAAAAGACCACCCCAGTGAGCCAGACACTCCGAATTTGGACCGGGGTTTGGGGTGCCGAGGGATGTCTCAGTCAATAAGGAACTTTTGTAAGATAGCAGTTACTTCCTAAAATTAATCCTGAAATATTGAGTATGGATCCCAAACACATAGCTTTCTGTAATCAAACATGTAAACATGTATGGTATTGGTTTCTTCAGTATCACAGTTGGAGCTTCATGCTTCATGAGTTCATTATGCCCTGTTGAATAATATCATTAGTGTAGACATACAGAGAAAAACAAGAACAGATTCTATTTATGAGTCTCAGTGGCACCCTACTCCAGTATTCTTGCCTGGAAAATCCCATGGACAGAGGAGCCTGGTGGGCTGCAGTCCATGTGGTCGCTAAGAGTCGGACACAACTGAGCGACTTCACTTTCACTTTTCACTTTCATGCATTGGAGAAGGAAATGGCAACCCACTCCAGTGTTCTTGCCTGGAGAATCCCAGGGACGGGGGAGCCTGGTGGGCTGCCATCTCTAGGGTCACACAGAGTCGGACATGACTGAAGTGACTTAGCAGTAGCAGTAGCACTCATTGATGACTCTAAATTCATAGAGAGGATGCTTGACCAATATTTGGCATCATAGAACCTATTTTACTCTCCGCCTGGGACCCACGCTGTCTGGAGCCAAAGTCAGGCTCTACCACTACTAGTACTAGTAAGTAGTCTAGTGTGTGACTGGGCTTCTCAGAATTCTCCAAAGAAACAGAGTCAGTAGGTTGTATATACATACATACATACATACATACATATATGTATATATAAAGAGAGAGAGAGAAAGATATTTATTTTAAAGTATTAGCACATATGATCACAAGATTTTAGAAGCTTGGTGAGTCAAAATCTGATAAGGGAGACTGGCAAACTGTTGACTCAAGAAAGAGTTACAGTTCAAGGCCAAAGGCAGGCTGCTGGTGAGCTGGGAAAATCCTGTGTTGCAGATGAAGTCTGAAGGTTGTTTGCTGGCAGCCTGGGACTTCTGAGAGATCAGCTTTTGCTCCCATCAGACCTTTACCTGATTGGATGATGCCCACCATTATGGAGGGTAATCTGTGTTGCTCAAAGTCCATTATTTGAATATGGATCTCATCCAAAAACACCCTCACGGAAACATCCAGAATAATATTGGACCACAGTAGTGATATAAGTTGACATAAAATAAACCTGCACAGTGACCTTGGGCAAGTTACTTAACCTCTTTGTGCCTCAGTATGCTTGTCTATAAAATAGAATAAAGTATGGGTACATATTTTGTAGGATGATTGTGAGGATTAAGTGGGTTCATTTTTAAGTAAGGTGCTTAGAACAGTTTCTGGTATATAGTAAACACTTTATTATATATCACTGGAATAGAATGGATTTTTGAGCTATCAAGTCCACTCTGAGATCAGAGAAGTGTAATGACTTGCCCAAAATTGCAGAGTGAGTTGACATCAGAGATGAGATTAGAATTCTAATGTTCTAAATACCGGTCTGGTGACTATTGTAGAAAGCTTTGCTGCTGCTTCCCTTGACTGGGGGAGTATATCAACAGTATTTCATATGAACTGCATTATTATTAGCCTTTAAAATCCCTTAGTTTTTGAGATTAAAAAAAAGTACTCAGTAATCACTGCAGAAATGTATGTTTGGTTATTTATATCTACAGATTATTGAGGAAAATATACCTTTCTTGTGCACTGAATGATTCTTTAAACCGAGATTCCTTTATGCTTCTGAAGCTCCACATTAGTCATTCAATTCCTTTGAGACAAACTGAGCTAATACTAACACCTGGTATTTCCACAGAACCCATCCTTTAAGGTTCAGTGAGAATCAAGGTCAGCTAATTGGAATGACTGGGATAGTGTGAGCTGTTTCATTTTTTTCATTTTGAAGAATTATATCTCTCTGCATTCCGAGCCTGCTGAGAAGATATATCTCTGCAGAACTTTGTCTTCCATCTCATCCAAAAAGTTACTTTATCTGAGATTCTAGATCAATGTTTCTTAGAGTGATTACTGCCAAGATTGCCTGGATTATAATTACCCAGAGAACTTGATTAAAAATATAGGTAATTGGTCAGTACTATAGAACCACTGAATCTGAACAGTTAGCAGTGGAATCCAGGAAAGTACACCTTTTACAAACTCCTTAGGTTGATTCTTATGTTGCAAAAGCTTGGGAACTGCTGCTCTAGATTATTATGATCTTGCTAGTAAACCCTGCATCATGGAATTTTAGAGCTATAATGACCTCGTTTGAAGTTTTTAGGTTGATCCATCTCCACTTGTTTAATTATATTGCATTATACCTTCCTTCTAGCTGAAAACAGTTTGGTTCTTCTGCATTAATGAAGTGTAGCTGTGCTTACATAGTATTTCCTGATTTGAGCTGCTGGGTTAGTAATTGTTGTTAGCTCTGCCTCACAGAAGCTCCAGGAAAGGTATTTCTTGTTTTAATGCTGATTGTTAATGTTCACAGTTTACTACATTTACAGCCAATTTTTAATTGCCTACTAAAAAAGTTTCCATTTTCAATGCACATTAAATCTCAGCTGTATTCTAAAGTCAGTCGCATTTTAAAGAAAATATTTAGTAAATGACTTGAATTACGTAGAAATATACCTGCGTGGATGTTGCTACTGATTATATGTCAAGGAAAAAAAATCATTGCATCCCAAGGTGAAAATGCACAGAACCTATTGGACTTAGTGAGCAGTTAGCATTGACAATACTGAGAGCAAAAACAATTTTAACACTTGGCAAATGCTTATTACATGGCAGGGACATATGCTAAATTCATTTATGCCTTACTTTATTTAATCTTCCAGCAACTCTGTAAATCAGATTTTTAAAATTTATCTCCATTTTAGAGGAGAAGCTAGAACTTAGAGAGGTCATGTCTCTTTTCCATAATCATACAGACTGTCAGAGCAAGAGTAAGAATCTGAACACGGGTCAGTCTGAATTGTAAAACCCATGCTTTAACCCTGCATTGTGGTAGACCAACTTCCTGTTTCTGTTCTTTTCCATCTGATATTATTCATAAAAAAGATGCCAGACTAACGAGTAAATGAGATTTGACTGTTGAAAATAGTATCCCTCTCGAGAGGTCTTTAACATGCTACTATTCTAAATTGAAAGCTCACCACTGTGGTTATACTGTGGAAAGTATGGTGGTACCACCTAGGATCCAGATGAACTGAGCTTTAGAATAAGCTCTATTACTCACTATGTAAGCTGATGCACATCTTTCAATTTCTTTGAATTCCGTTGGGGCCATTGGTCATACATCAATCAAGGGGGCTAGAATCTCATCACCTCAGGCTGTAATATACTGTGACTCCTTATATTTTCATAGAGATTTTAAAACTAGCAGAGATTATCTGGTCAGCAATCATTTGGTTGTAAGGAACAGATATCCACTCCAGCTTGTTGAGGTTAAGGAAATTTACTATAAATAAAACAGTTCATCTCTAGGAAACAAAGTTTAAAGAATATAACCCAACTTTATAAGAACGGAGAAGTCATCACTTGCCTCCTGTCTCCTTTTTTTCTGCTTGGGGCCAGGCCATCTCCATTTCTAAATCGCTTTTCTCCATCTCTATTGATTGACTTCCTGTCCCTGTTTCTTGTAACCAATCAGAGTGTGGAAGTATGGCAGCACTCAACACTGACTCACTCCAGTTTCTGGGTGTAAATTTCAAATTGCAGGATGAGAGCATCTAACTTGCACAGTGTGGGTAACAGGTCTACTATTGATTGAATTATCTGGGCCAAGTGAATAGGATGGAATTATTCCATATTTGATGTGGTTCATGATCCCTGGGTTGGGAACATCCCCTGCAGAAGAGAAAGGCTACCCACTCCAGTATTCTGGCCTGAAGAATTCGATGGACTGTATAATCCATGGAGTTGCAAAGAGTCAGATACAACTGAGCGACTCTCACTTTCACTATTCAATAAAATTATTTCAATCATTTATGGAAAGACTATACCACCTTTGTGAGAAATTGAGACCGAATCTTTATTGGACAGCATGGATATAACTTGATGTAGGATTTTCAACTACATTTTTAAGTTATTTTCCCTTATCCTAATTCTGTAGCATTTGATCCTATTCTCTTTCTTCCTCAGGGCCCTCCAGTTACCCTACACCCCAGTCTTTTCAGGCCTCCCTGATTTCTTTCCTTTCTCTGTTCTCAAAATTTCTTATTTCTTTGGTTTTGAGATGTTGTAGGCAGCTTTTCAAGGTAAAAGCAAAACGAATCTAATCATGTGATTCCTACCTAGAGTTAAAATAAACACAGTGTCATTATTTACTGAGGCATTATTATGTGCCAAATATAGTGCTAAGACCTTCAATATGTGATTTTATGTACTGCTCACTGTAGACTAACAGGGTTTCCCTGCTAGTGACTCAGATGGTAAAGAAGTCCCCTGCAATGCAGGAGATGCAGATTTGATCCCTGGGTTGGGAAGAGCCCCTGGAGGATGGCAACCCACTCCAGTATTCTTCCCGCAGGATCCCAGGGACAGAGGAGCTTGGCGGACTACAATTCATGGAGTCACAAAGAGTCGGACACGACTGAAGCAACTTAGAATGCGCATAGACTAACAAGATAAATGTTATTTAGTTTCTGATACGGGAAAATTGAGGTTCTCTGTAGTTAAAGAATGTGTGTGAGCTCACACTGCTAGGAAATATAAGAACTGGGATCCAAACTCAGCCTCCCGAGCCTGAACTATGCCTGGGGCTTCCGTGGCCACCACAAGTTAGTCCAGGGTATGCTGCAGCCACCTCATATTGACTCGAAAGAGCCTAGTGTTAACAACAAGAAAACAGAAAGAGAAATTAAGGAAACAATCCCACTCACCATTGTAGCAAAAAAGAATAAAATACTTAGGAATAAATTTACCTAAAGAAGCAAAAGACATATAGAAAACTATAAAACACTGATGAAGGAAATCAAAGATGACACAAATAGATGGAGATATAGACCATGTTTATGGATTGGAAGAATCAATATAGTGAAAAATTATACTACCCAAAGCAATCCATAGATTCAATGCAATCCCTACCAAGCTACCAATGGTATTTTTCACAGAACTAGAACAAATAATTTCACAATTTGTAGGCAATAGTACTGGAGTGGATTGCTATTTTCTTCTCTAGGAGATCTTCCTGACCCAGGGATCAAACCCAGGTCTCCTGCATTGTAGACAGACACTTTACCATCTGAGCCACCAGGGAAGTCTATGGAAACACACAAAAAAACTCAAATAGCCAAAGCAATCTTGAGAAAAAAGAATGGAACTGGAGGAATCAACCTGCCTGACTTCAGACTATACTAGAAAGCTACAGTCATCAAGACAGTATGGTACTGGCACAAAGACAGAAATATAGATCAATGGACAAAATAGAAAGCCCATAAATAAATCCACACACCTATGGACACCTTATCTGTGACAAAGGAGGCAAAAATATACAACAGAGAAAAGACAATCTCTTTAATAAGTGGTGCTGGGAAAACTGGTCAACCATCTGTAAAAGAATGAAATGAACACTTTCTAACATCATACACAAAAACAAACTAAAAATGGGTTAAAGACCTAAATGTAAGACCAGAAACTATTGAACTCCTAGAGGAAAACATAGGCAGAACACTCTCTGACATAAATCACAGCAAGATCCTCTATGACCCACCTCCCAGAGTAATGGAAATAAAAGCAAAAATATACAAATGGGACCTAATTAAACTTAAAAGCTTTTACACAACGAAGGAAACTATAAGCAAGGTGAAAAGGCAGCCTTCAGAATGAGAGAAAATAATAGCAAATGAAGCAACTGACAAAAAATTAATCTCAAAAATATACAAGCAGTTCATGCAGCTCAATACCAGAAAAATAAATGACCCAATTAAAAAATGGGCCAAAGAACTAAACAGACATTTCTCCAAAGAAGACATAGAGATGGCTAATAAACACATGAAAAGATGCTCAACATCACTCATTATCAGAAACATGCAAATCAAAACCACAGTGAGGTACCATCTCACGCTGGTCAGAATGGCTGCTATCCAAACATCGATAAACAATGAATGCTGGAGAGGGTATGGAGAAAAGGGAATCCTCTTACACTGCTGGTGGGAATGCAAACTGGTACAGCCACTATGCAGAACAGTGTGGAAATTCCTTAAAAAACTGGAAATAGAACTGCCATATGGCCCAGCAATCCCACTGCTGGGCATACACACCAAAGAAACCAGAACTGAGAGACATGTGTACCCCAAAGTTCATCGCAGCACTGTTCACAACAGCTAGGACATGGAAGCAACTCCATCGGCAGATGAATGGATAAGAAAGCTGTGGTACATATACACAATGGAATATTACTCAGCTATTTAAAAGAACACATTCAAGTCAGTTCTAATGAGGTGGAACTGGAGCCTATTATACAGAATGAAGTAAGTCAGAAAGAAAAATACCAATACAGTATATTTATGTATTTATATGGAATTTATGAAGATGGTAACAATGACTCTCTATGCAAGACAGCATAAGAGACACCAATATAAAAAACAGACCCTGTGGGAGAAGTCAAGGGCGGGATGATTTGAGTGAATAGCACTGAAACATGTATATCACCATATGTGAAATAGATGGCCAGTCAAGTTTGATGCATGAAACAGGGCATTCAAAGCCGGGGCAGTGGGACAACCCAGAGGGATGGGATAGGGAGGGAGGTGGGAGGGGTTAGGGATGGGGGGATCAGGTACACCTGTCGCTGATTCATGTCAGTACGTGGTAAAAACCAACCACAATATTGTAAAGTAATTAGCCTCGAATTAAAATAAATTAATTTTTAAAAGAGAGAGAGAGAAACAGATGGCATACTGAGCACAACATAGCTGACAGTGCCTGAAAACACCCTTCTAGAAAAGGGAGTCCTTCACCTAACCAGCTTTACAACAAATGCTAAAGGATCTTCTCTAAGCAGCAAACACAAGAGAAGGAAAAGACCTACACAAAATAAACCCCAAACAATTAAGAAAATGGTAAGAGAGTCATACATATCAATACTTACCTTAAATATAAAGGGACTAAATGCACAAACCAAAAGACATAGACTGGCTGAGCAGATGGAAACACATGGGTGTGCACACTTTGACTCACCACATCACCATGTCTAACCCCCCAAATTGTATGTAATTATTTTATATTATTAGGTTAATCACGTTTCCATTATGGCTTGCCATTATAATGACCTTTTCTTGTTTGTCTTGGTATTGATGGTGAAACGTGTAGTTAAGTTTTCTGCTATTGTGATTTTTGCTTAAGGAAAAAAAAAGAGCCTAGTGTTAAGTTTTCAAGAATTTCAAGAGCTGGTTATTAAACAGCCATTGCGAAAATTTAAATTATATAAACTTACAATTAAAATAAGTTAAACAATTATTTTTCAGTCGTTGGGTCGTGTCCAACTCTCTGCGACCCCATGGACTGCAGCATGCCAGACTTCCCTGTCCTTCACTATCTCCCAGAGTTTGCTCAAATTCATGTCCATTGAGTCGATGATGCCCATCTAATCATCTCATCCTCTGTTTCCCCCTTCTCCTCATGCCCTCAATCTTTCCCGTTAAATTAAACAACGGTAAAATAAATAATCAAAACTCATCAGTTTCTGATTTTTCACTGATTTTTTATTTGTGTTATTTACACCTATCATATGTGTATGATGGAAATGCTATATAATTGCTGTGCACATTTCTTCTCAACTCTGGTCTGTAATCAGACATTGTCAGCGAATTTACATCACAGAAACTGGCAAAAATCCCCATCGAAGTGTATTCACATTTTTTAAAAAAATGAAAAAGCAGACAGCCGTCTGGCCTAAACAAAACCCATCTGATAGCTGACTTTGGCCTCTGGGCCCCCATTTTTGACCTCTGCTTTACAGAAATGCATCTCTAATGGCTGAATCCTAAGCTATCCCTCCAGAGCACTCTCCTAGGAATCTAACACAGCCGCACATCTGGTCAGTCACGACTACCTTTGGGAACTCCCAATAGCTTGTTGTTCAGAAAAAAAAGAAGGAATCAAGTTAGCCCAAGCCAATGGCTGCCTGTTGCCTAAACTGAGGACTTTTTGAGGGCCAGCTGAGGTTTCCTGTTCTGCACAGCCAGGTATTTTTATTGGCAGATGCAGAGCGGCCACAGTCTCTACAGGGATCTGGCTTGAATCCTTGACTGCTCCAGTGAGCAGGGAATAGCTGACCCAGAGATTAAATTAAGCACAGTGGCACTTCTTATGCACACTGCCTTTGCATCTGTTTTAAACTTTGTTTATTCATTAGTTCTTCTCTTTAGTTTGGTGGGAAGCCAAAGAGAAGAGGGTCTTGCAGCTGGAGAAGATAAATCTATGATGTGGTATGTGGGTGGTCATTTGATGTTGCTTTCTGGGCTGGAACGATGCTGGTTTCTTGTGTTGTCTGTGGAAGTAGCAATTATCCTTCTCTCTTTGACTGAAGTAGTTATTTTTGGTAAAAAGCTATTAAGTCTTTTGACTAAGAACTAAGAACATTTTGGGTACCCTGTGGCTGGCTGGCTATGTTTAGATCACTTGGACAAATCTCTCAGCCTTTCCACTTGTCTTTTGTTAAACTGAAAATGATAGACTGACAGTATCTAAGATAATGGAAGCAAAAAGGCTTAAATTTTTTTCAAATTCTAAAATATCACTTCAGTTCTTCAAATTCTTATATTTTTGTTTAAACAACTACCCCAATTGCCACTAATTTATTTTGTGCTTTGGACACTGCTTCATATCCATATGTATTCTAAATTTTAGTGCAGGAACTATACTCTTAGTTTCCAAAATGTACTTGTGTTCTGATTTTCTCTCCCAGTCCAATTACAGTATATTGTTTGAAGTTCTGAATCTTTGGAGTGTTTCCCTTCCATGGATTTCTAAAAAGTCTCTTCCCTTCTTAACCTTGCCATATGAATTTAATCAGCAAATAGAATGTACCAAATACTTTATATAATCTTATAAGATCAGTATAATCTGCTGTGAAGAAGACTTTGAAGAAATCTTAAAGTTCCAACTATAACAATTTATATAAAAAGATAATTATATCCCTCCCCCATCTGTTTATAATCAGTCAAGTAACAAGACAGACTATACATATAAATGAGAATAATCTCTCCTCACCATTCTCTTAACCAACTCTCTCAAATAACTTCAGCTCTCCATTCACTCAAGTATATTGTCATAGCATGCTGCCTGCTCCTGGCCCTCAGCAGCCCTCAAGAGCACCCATAGTTGAGTGCTATGTTGCTAAAACATGTTTGTTCCAAATATATTGATGGTGTTTGTTATTAAAATCACATAATTAGATCAATGAAATATAGGGTGGGGACTTTTTGTATTGACTGCTCTATAAAGACAAATATGAGCGGCTAGAAAGAATCACTAACAGATTAAGTATTGCAAAAGATTAGGGGGGAAATGACAGAAATTTAGGGAGATTTTGCACTCATGCTACTTGGGATATCCTTGCTCTACATTTAAAAAGCAGAACAGAATTGGGAGCAATCAAGGTTGCATTATGGATATGTTATATGCAAGAAAGATGCTATAAAATTCCTATTATCAGAATTTTAATTGAAGTACAGTTGATTTACAATGATGCATTAGTTTCAGGTGTACAGTAAAATGATTCAGATATAGATATATATATAATATATATATTTTTCAGATTCTTTTGCAGCATAATTTATGACAAGATATTGAATATAGTTCCCTGTACTACACAGTGTGCCCTTGTTACCTTTCTCCTTTGGTAACCGTAAGTTTGTTTTCTATGTCTGTGAGTTTGTCTTTGTTTTGTTGTTCAGTTTATTTGCCCCATTGTTTTTTTTAGATTCCACATGTAAATGATATCATGCTTTCTGTCTGATTTACCTCACTTAGTATGATAATGTCTTGTCGTTGTCATTGTTTAGTCTCTAAGTCATGTCCAACTCTTTTATGACTTTAGCCTGCCAGGCTCCTCTGTCCATGAGATTTTGCAGGCACAAATACTAGAATGGGTTGCCATTTTCTTCTCCAGGGAATCTTCCAAACCCAGGAATCAAACCTGCATCTCCTGAATTGGCAGGTAGATTCTTTACCACTGAGTCACAAGGGAAGCCCTACTATATTGAAAATTTGGAAAAAGAAGAAATCTGTTGGTTCTAAAATAGTTGGGAAATTGACCTAAAATGGCTGGTATGATCACTCTAAGGGAGCAAACAACAGTCTTAGATCAAGAGCACACACACAAGTGATAGGAGAACGCAAAATTCAGAACATGAAGTGCAAAAATCTGTGGAGAAGAATAAAGAGAGGAGAAGAGAAGACTGGGAAGAAACTTCGGAAAGCTCTCAGAGGAGCGACAGAATCTGGTTGTAGGTAGTAGGCAATATTGAGCCTCTGACTCAGAACAGTGAAATTCTGAGAGAAATATTTTAAGGAGATTTTTCTGGTAACAGTGCCCAGGGTGAAATGAATCCCCTATGGCAAATATAGCTTTTTTTTGGGGGTGGTGCAAGCTCAGAAAACTGGTATTGTTTGCCTAGAGCAGTGTGATGAGGACCATAAGGCTGAGGCTGGCCTCAGTGGGAAGAGCGTAGTTTTCTATTAGTGATGCCTGACACAAGGAAGGGGAAGGAGGGTGCAGTGTCTGTGCCATACATTTGTTTGCCCTGGGTCAGATTAAGGGTAAAGATAGTGGCAGTAGTTATGCCACTGCAATAACATGAGAAATAATAAAGGAAGGAATGAGAGATATTTTGAAAATAAATGCTAATTCAGTTGTGTAGGTTAAATTATCTTATACGTGTAATTTTAAATTGCTTTTTGGGGGTCAAGTGAGATGTTGCCTGATTATTGATGTAAGGAGATCATTAGAAGATAGTCATAAATAGTAGAAGATTTAGAGTAAGACAGAGTTTTGTTAAAAACCTAGACCTGCCATTTGCTAGTAAATAATCTGAGATAAATTTTCTGAACTCTTTGAAAATAATTAACTTGCTCATAGAGATTCAAACTATTAAAATGATCACAAGTATTTAAAGGAGTAACATACTGCCCATCACAGAGTGCCCAGGAAGTGATATTCATTATGTTTAGAGTTTGAGCAAGGAAAATCTGGCTTCAAAAATATTTTACTATTTTCTGTCTCATTGAGTATTGCCTTAAAAATAAAAATCCATAAAATTATTGCTCTACTAGTTGAGATTTTTCTGACTTCTTAGCACCAAAGTAAACTGAACTGACTCTGGATTAAAAAAAAAAATAGTATCCGTATTTCCAGGTCTTTGGAAAAGAGACACCAATATTTGTTTTCTCTACAAGAAACTAGAAATTATAAAATCCCTTTCTGTCTAGACCACTGTTTGCTTACCATTCATGGAAATAATCAAAGGCTTCATGAACGAGGGATTATCACAGCTATGAAGACATGGTCTGAACTGCAGGGTACTGATGCACCCATATATAGACATTACAATATATTTCTCCTTCTATCTCTGCCCAGTGGGCACTGATTTCTTGGCAATGCATATGATAGCACTGGGCATCGATTCTCAGAATTTCATGTCTTGTTTGTGAGAAGTTGGGATGTTCATTTGCAATTGGGTTTTGGCAAACTCTTGGCAGAGAATATCTTTATAAAAAAAAGCACAGAGCTCTTCATTTGGCAGAACTCTTTAATGTGTAGGTTTGCATTTCCTGTCTTCTAGTTTCCTTAAAAAAAATAATGTTGTAGAAACACACACATACCCATTCATTAAGCACTTTGAAGCAGCAGTTTGTGATATTCCCAAACAAAACATTGTTTTACCAACATGGTTGATTGTCTCAAACAAAGTCTCCTTTCTATGGAATTCTACCAACTGACATTTGAGACTAAAAAGCCAAAAAGGCAGATTATGGCTCGCTGTATAGTTCATTACTTATGGCAGAGAAAGACTTGAACCAATTTTAATCCCAGAGAAATATCATGAATCATCAATTTATTATATCCAGATCTCTATACACTGCATGGAGAGACACATTCAGAACTTGAATATCTTAGAACTGATTTCTTTTTAAGTCCTATCCCTTCCCTGCAAACTTTTTCTTTGAGTTTACTCAGAAATGGTAAACTTTTATTTGCAGTATAAAACTAATAAAGCTGTGATATAATAAACATATATTATTTACAGCAGACTTGAATAATTATGATCTCTATCTCTATTATTATTAATTATTCAAACACAGCTAATTCTAAGTCTGCATGTGTTTAAAAAGTAATGTTAAAAAATTTGACATTCGAAATGCTGTTACATGAAATTAAACATCAGTCAACTGGCATAAAAAAAGATGTCCATTCACAGCGTGAAAATTTGAGTAACTTTCTTCCTTTACAGCGTGAGCTGAAGGCAACTCCAACAGCGAATCCTCCATCCTAAATCCTCTGCCCCCAGCTTTTCAAAGGGCACAGAAATTGAACCCAGCAAAGATGCCCTGTCAAAATGATTTAAAAGGAGGAAAAAAAGTTGCTAGAGGGCTGGAGGGGAATTCATACTCCGGATCAAGAAAACATTTTTAAGTGGTCTTCACTGGTGGCCTGTGTTGAGACATGTAACAGCTCAGACTGCTGTTTTTCCAAGAGGTTAAATTTCAAAAAGAGGAAACAACAGCAAACAGGCTTCCAATTTACTCAACAATGTCACAACTGGCAGGAGATCTGCTCAAAGTAAAACAACTGATTTACAAATTCTTGGACCTAATGTACTAAGTGTATTAACACTTAGAAAACTTGGTGCTTGAGCGTCCCATTCATGACTCCTGGGTTGACACAGCCATGTCCAAGCACACTGGCCCTCATGATAACTCTTTGCCCTGCAATTCAGTCCCACGGCAGGAAGCCACTATTAACTCAACCTTCAATGCCTGAACAGATCCTGTGCCAATGGACACAGACTGGAGTTAATATCCCATCTTTTTACAGAATAAGTTAGAGGCGAATGCTTACATCACAATTCCAAAATCATAGCTGGTAGAATATTGCATTTCCCTTTTTCCTGTCTTGGGAAGGCAAGCTGACTAGATCATCATTCAGTTTCCCACAGATCTTTTCCACAAAGGGAGCACTGCTGTCTGGCAGTAGAAACAATAGAGAAACTACCTTACCATGTTGAAAATGAAGGGTGGGGAAGAAGTCACTGAACAGGAATCCTTGAAAGAATGAAGATGTGTTTTGGAGGAGGAGGAACACAGAAATAGAGAAGTGAGTGTCAAACAGCTAGTAATTCTAAAAATTTAGAGCTGCAACTGGCTTTAAATATCCTGTATACCCCAACAAGGCTTCTTTCCAGAAAGCATAAATTTCTCCAGCTTATTTAGCTATTTAGCTGTAAGCGTGGTTAAAGAGTCCAGTCACAAAACAAGTTTAAAGTAGGTTTGATGAAGGTTTCAGCACTGCATATATGGAACCATTAAATGTATTTATCAAAAGAAAAAACAATAACACCGAAATGTATACGTTTTTAACTAGAAAAATAAGTTCTCATATAAAAAATATTTTTATATACATATATAGACAAATACCTAGAAAACATAAAACATTGCACTAAAATCTGTATGACTATAAATTGTACCGGATACATTCATTTTATATATTTATGTGTTAATTAACCTGTCTATCCATTTATCTAGTTGCCCTTGGAAAAGGAAAAGCTGTAAGAACAATATATTAGGAGGAGTGATAGTGTTAATTGTAATTATAACCTGGAGCTTCTATGATGGCAATGAATATGTAATTTAACTGATAAAGAATCCAAAGTAATGCTCATTAAGATGCTCTTGGAATTTGGGAGAGGAATGAAGAACACAGTGGAACTTCAGCAGAGTTATAAAATATAAAGAATAAATCAAAGCTGAAAAATAAAATAACTAAAATGAAAAATACACTAGAGGAAATCAACGACAGATGAGATGATACCGAAAAATGGATCAGTGATCTGGAAAAGAGGTTTTTTAGACATATCTCCTCAAGCAAGCGGAACAAAAGTAAAATAAGCAAATGGGACTATATCAAGCTTTTGTATATCTAAGAACACTATCAACAAAACAAAAAGACCACCTATTAAATGAGAGAATGTATTTGCAAATGATCTGACAAAGGGTTAATATCCAATATATGCAAAAACCTTATACAACTCAACATAGATAAACAACCCATTTTTTAAAATGGACAAAAGATCTGAATAGATATTTTTCCGAAGAAGACATTCCGATGGCCAACAGGCACATGAAAAGATGCTCAATGTCAGTAATTATCAGGGAAATACAAATGAAAACCACAATAAGATACCACCTTATACCTGTCAGAATGGCTGTTATCAAAAAGACCAGAAATAACACATGTTGGCAAGGATATAGAGAAAAGAGAACCCTCATACATTGCTTTGGGAATGTAAATTAGTTCAGCCACTATGAAAACCACTATAGAGGTTCTTCAAAAAATTAAAAATTGAGCTATCATATGATCTAGCAGCTCCATTCTTGGGCATTTATTTAAAGAAAATAAAAACACTAATTTGAAAAGATTTGTGTACTCTAACGTTCATTGCAATATTGCTTACAATAGCCAATATATGGAAGCAGCATAAATGTCCATCAATAGATAACTAGATAAAGATGTGGTGTACACACACACACACACACACACACACACACACACGCCATAAAAAAGAACAAACTCCTGCCAAATATGACAACATGGATGGACGTGGGGGTATTATGTTAAGTGAAATAAGTCAGACAGAGAAAGACAAGTACCATATGCTTTTGCTTATATGTGGAATATAAAGAAAAACAAACAAACATAACAAAACAGAGACAGATACAGAGAACACATGTGTGGTTGCCAGAGAGAGGGTTACAAGAAGTGAAATAGGTAAAGGGGATTAAAAGGTACAAACTTTGAGTTATAAAATAAGCAGTCAGAGGGCTGTAATACACAGCATGGAGAATATACTCAATAATATTGTGATAACTTTGTATGGGAACAGATGGTTACTAGACATCATGGTGATCATTTCTAACGTATAAAAGCATCAAATCACTATGCTGCACACATGAAACTAATAAAATATAATGTCATGTATATGTCAATATTTAAATAAAGAAAAGGCTTCGAGAAAGATGGTTTAAGTTTTAAACAGTTGTATTCACCAACAATAATCAAATCACAGTGGCCCTAAAACTAAGCTTTGTGTTACTCTTCATAGATTGTTTATTCAATTTAATCAAATACCACTTCATGTATCAGTTATTTAAAGAATTTTTCCTTCCAGTTTGTTGGTTGCATTAAGAACTCAGAAAATATTTAGAAAAGCCAGTTTACACTGAAAAGATGAATATGATACACTTTGTCCTTTACCACGGTTTAGCATTGTAAACCTTACCAATAAGTAACAATGTATTGTGTTAGTTCAACAAAAATAGTAATGTTCAAAAGATAGGGCATGGGGATTTGTTTTTTTATTTGTTTGTTTGTTTGTTTTTAACAAATATCCCTGGTAATTCTCATGCATACCAAAAATAGAAACCTGCTGGCTTAAGCGGTAGAATTTCTGTTGTTTGCAGGATGCTCCTGTAAGTTTCTTTTCTAATCTTCCCCCTCTACTCTCTCATTCTTTTCTTAAAGAACCTGCCTTCATTGTGCACTAAGTGGTCTGAGTCCCACAGTCCTTGCTATTATCCATAGCTAAGTAGAACAAAGATGGAGCCCTGAGCCAATATGGGTCTATGAGTCACTCTCTGGTAAAATGTAGTTCGGACTCAAAGACTGGTCCACCTCTTTTGGGAACTGAGAAGCAGTAAAAAGCAAGTGCATTCACTCGATTAAGGACTAATTTTCTAGTCCCAAAGGTAGAATTAAAATATGTATGTAGATAGATAGATGATAGATAGATAGATAGATGATAGATAGATAGAGAGATGATAGATAGATAGATAGATAGATGATAGACAGGCATCTCTTGTGTCTCCTGCATGGGCAGGCAGATCCTTTACCACCGTGCCTCCTGGGAAGCCCCACAGCTGCAACACACACAGAGATACAGACGATTTTACAAGAAAGCAAACTCACATAGTGTGAATAAAGCAAAAATAAATTTAAGACCACTTTCCATGCTCTCAAAGGTAAAAGGAGAGAATTGCCAGATAAATAAGAATAAAGACTCTAGCATCTTATCTTGCCAGGCAGAGTATAAGTGAGTGAAATTCTCTCAGTTGTGTCTGACTCTTTGCAACCTCATGGACTGTAGCCCACCGGCTCTTCTGTCCGTGGAATTCTCCAGGCAAGAAGACTGGAGTGGATAGCAATTCCCTTCTCCAGGAGATGTTCCCAACCCAGGGATCGAACCCAGGTCTCCCGCATTGCAGTCGAATTCTTTACTGTCTGTGCTACCAGGAAAATTGTCTGCTGTAGGGGAGGGGCCTTAAACCAATGTTGCTTCAATTGCTGCCACTTCATCTAGCAATGATATTGTTGCTGCTCCAAACCTATCGATGGGGAGAGTGAGAATTCAGAGAGCCTCTATTTAGTTCATTCTACCTGGCAGGGACTGGTGTCAGCATTTCATATACAACAAGGCAGTAATTTCTCACAATAACCCCATGATGTTGACATTGTTATCAACATTCTACAGATAAAGACTTGGAAGTGGTCAGAGAAGTAAAGAAAGTAGGTCCAAAATTGCTAGTTCAGTTCAGTCGCTCAGTCGTGTCTGACTCTCTGTGACTGCATGAACCACAACATGCCAGGCCTCCCTGTCCATCACCAACTCCCGGAGTTCACTCAAATCCATGTCCATCGAGTCGATGAGGCCATCCAATCATCTCATCCTCTGTCGTCCCCTTCTCCTCCTGCCCTCAATCTTTCCCAGAATCAGGGTCTTTTCCAATGAGTCAGCTCTTGGGATCATGTGGCCAAAGTATTGGAGTTTCAGCTTCAACATCAGTCCTACTAATGAACACTCAGGACTGATCTCCCTTAGGCTGACCTGCTTGAATCTCCTTGCCATCCAAGGGACTCTCAAGAGTCTTCACCAACACCACAGTTGAAAAGCATCAGTTCTTCGGCACTCAGCTTCCTTTATTGTTCAAGTCTCATATCCATACATGACTACTGGAAAAGCCATAGCCTTGACTAGATGGACCTTTGTTGGCAAAGTAATGTCTCTGCTTTTTAATATGCTTTCTAAGTTGGTCATAACTTTCCTTCCAAGGAATAAGCGTCTTTTAATTTCATAGCAGCAATCACCATCTGCAGTGATTTTGGAGCCCCCCAAAATAAATTCTGATGCTGTTTCCACTGTTTCCCCATCTATTTCCCATGAAGTGATGGGATCAGATGCCATGATCTTAGTTTTCTGAATGTTGAGCTTTAAGCCAACTTTTTCACTCTCCTCTTTCACTTCATTAAGAGGTTCCTTAGTTCTTCTTTACTTTCTGCCATAAGGGTGGTGTTATCTGCATATCTGAAGTTATCGATATTTCTCCTGGCACTATTGATTCCAGCTTGTGCTTCTTCCAGCCCAGCGTTTCTCATGATGTACACTGCATACAAGTTAAATAAGCAGGGTGACAATATACAGCCTTGACGTACTCCTTTTCCTATTTGGAACCAGTCTGTTGTTCCATGTCCAGTTCTAACTGTTGCTTACTGACTTGCATAAAGGTTTCTCAAGAGGCAGGTCAGGTGGTCTGGTATGCCCATCTGTTTCAGAATTTTCCACTTTATTGAGATCTACACAGTCAAAGGCTTTGGCATAGTCAATAAAGCAGAAATAGATGTTTTTTCTGGAACTCTCTTGCTTTTTCCATGATCCAGTGGATGTTGGCAATTTGATCTCAGGTTCCTCTGCCTTTTCTAAAATCAAATCCCTTATGACTATACAGTGGAAGTGAGAAATAGATTTAAGGAACTAGATCTGATAGACAGAGTACCTGATGAACTACAGATGGAGGTTCGTGACATTGTACAGGAGACAGGAATCAAGACCATCCCCAAGAAAAAGAAATGCAAAAAAGTAAAATGGCTGTCTGAGGAGGCCTTACAAATACTGTGAAAAGAAGAGAAGCGAAAAGGAAAGGAGAAAAGGAAAGATATAAGCATTTGAATGCAGAGTTCCAAAGAATAGCAAGGAGAGATAAGAAAGCCTTCCTCAGTGATCAATGCAAAGAAATAGAAGAAAACAATAGAATGGGAAAGGCTAGAGATCTGTTCAAGAAAATTAGAGGTACCAAGGGAACATTTCATGCAAAGATTGGCTCGATAAAGGACAGAAATTGTATGGACCTAACAGAAACAGAAGATATTAAGAAGAGGTGGCAAGAATACACAGAAGAACTATACAAAAAAGGTCTTCACAACAAAGATAATCACGATAATGTGATCACTCACCTAGAGCCAGGCATCTTGGAATGTGAAGTCAAGTGAGCCTTAGGAAGCATCACTATGAACAAAGCTAGTGGAGGTGATGGAATTCAGTTGAGCTATTTCAAATCCTGAAAGATGATGTTGTGAAAGTGCTGCACTCAATATGCCAGCAAATTTGAAAAACTCAGCAGTGGCCACAGGACTGGAAAAGGTCAGTTTTCATTCCAATCCCAAAGAAAGGCAATGACAAAGAATGCTCAAACTACCGCACAATTGCACTTATCTCACACGCTAGTAAAGTAATGCTCAAAATTTTTCAAGCCAAGCTTCAGCAATATGTGAACCATGAAATTCCAGATATTCAAGCTGGTTTTAGAAAAGACAGAGGAACCAGAGATCAAATTGCCAACATGCACTGGATCATCGAAAACGCAGGAGAGTTCCAGAAAAACATCTATTTCTGCTTTATTGACTATGCCAAAGCCTTAGACTGTGTAGATCACAATAAACTGGAAAATTCTGAAACAGACAGGCATTCCAGACCACCTGACCTGCCTCTTGAGAAACCTATATGCAGGTCAGGAAGCAAAAGTTAGAACTGGACATGGAACAACAGACTGGTTCCAAATAGGAAAAGGAGTACGTCAAGGCTGTATATTGTCACCCTGCTTATTTAACTTGTATGCAGTGTACATCATGAGAAACGCTGGGCTGGAAGAAGCACAAGCTGGAATCAATAGTGCCAGGAGAAATATCGATGACTTCAGATATGCAGATGACACCACCCTTATGGCAGAAAGTGAAGAGAAACTAAAAAGCCTCTTGATAAAAGTGAAAGAGGAGAGTGAAAAAGTTGGCTTGAAGCTCAACATTCAGAAAACGAAGCTCATGGCATCTGATCCCATCACTTCATGGGAAATAGATGGGGAAACAGTGGAAACAGCATCAGACTTTAGTTTTTCGGGCTTCAAAATCACTGCAGATGGTGATTGCTGCCATGAAATTAAAAGATGCTTACTCCTTGGAAGGAAAATTAAGACCAATTTAGACAGCGTATTAAAAAGCAGAGACATTACTTTGCCAACAAAGGTCCATCTAGTCAAGGCTATGGTTTTTCCAGTAGTCATGTATGGATGTGAGAGCTGGACTGTGAAGAAAGCTGAGCACTGAAGAATTGATGCTTTTGAACTGTGGTGTTGGAGAAGACTCTTGAGAGTCCCTTGGACCTCAAGGAGATCCAACCAGTCCATTCTAAAGGAGATCAGTCCTGGGTGTTCTTTGAAAGGACTGGTGCTAAAGCTGAAGCTCCAATACTTTGGCCACCTCATGCGAAGAGTTGACTCACTGGAAAAGACTCTGATTCAGGAGGGAGTGGGGGCAGGAGGAGAAGGGGACGACAGAGGATGAGATGGCTGGATGGCATCACTGACTCGATGGACATGAGTTTGAGTGAGCTCTGGGAGTTGGTGATGGACAGGGAGGCCTGGTGTGCTGCAATTCATGGAGTAGCGGAGTCGGACACAACTGAGCGACTGAACTGAACTGAACTGGACTACAGCCCTCCAGCCTCCTCTGTCCATGGGATTTCCCAGGCTAGAATACTAGAGTGAGTTTTCATTTCCTTCTCCAGGGGATCTTCCCCACCCAGGGACTGAACCTGAGTCTCTTGCATCTCCTGTGTTGGCAGGCGGATTCTTTACCACTAAGCCACTGGGGTATGTCAGTGTAATTAAGAGCCCAAATTAGTTAATTTTGATTTACACTAAAGGGAGATTATCTGGAGTGTGTTTGACTTACTCAAGTGAGTCCATTCAAAGAAAGTTTGAAGGTCAGAAATGTCCTCTCCTACTGGGGTCTTGGAGAAGCAGGCTACCCTGAACTCTACAGCTATGAGAAAGTTGATTCTGACAGCAACCACATGAGGTTGAAAGATGACCTTAGCTTCAGATGAAATTATAGCCCTGGCAACACCATAATTATAGCCTTGAGGGACCCTGAAGCCTTTGAAAACCAAAGTCATGATTTTCAGTTTTTTAAAATGTCTAAACAGTTCAAATAATGGTGTTGAAATGTTGGAAAAGTGATGGAATTTTGCCTAAGTTTTCCACCTTAATTGCTTTTTTTGTGTGTTGTTTGCTTCATATGACATATGTTAGTTGCTCAGCAGAGAAGGCGATGGCACCCCACTCCAGTACTCTTGCCTGGAAAATCCCATGGACGGAGGCGCCTGGTGGGCTGCAGCCCATGGGGTCGCACAGAGTCGGATACGACTGAAGCGACTTAGCAGCAGCAGTTGCTCAGTTGTGTCCGACTCTTGGCAATCCAGTGGACTGTAGCTTGCCAGGTTCCTCTGTCCCTGGAATTTTTCAGGCAAAAATGCTGGAGGATCCCCTCTACAGGGAATCTTCCTGACCCATGCTTCGAACCCAGGTCTCCTGCATTGCAGGCAGATTCTTCACCATCTGAACCACCAAGAAAGCTCTGTTTGCTTTATACATTTAATTTTTTACCAGAATAATACATGTGTATGATTTAAGAAACCCGCCAGCTATAGATAATATCCTTTAATTTGCTACTGTGAAAGTTAAAAATTTAGCTTTATCAATCTGCTCTATTCCTCACCCCAAATAAAAGCAGTTACCTTTTATCCTCACTACTCTTTTCAGTTAAAGTAAAATTGTTATTATAATGGAAATTGTTGTTTAGTTGCTGAGTTGTGTCTGACTCGTTTATAACCCCATGAATGGAGAAGCTGGCACGCTACAGCAGGACATGACTTAGGGAGTAAACAACCACAACTCACACTGTGACTGTTTTCAAGCTACCAGTAGTTTAATAGTGGCTTGTAAGAGTCCTGAGCATTTAACAATTGTCTCTTGACACCAGGCAAAGCTGCCTCCAGCCCAGAACTATTTACGCCTTTTTAAAAAAATTTTTGTCATTTTAGTAGGACTTTGTGATAAGGTTGAGATAAAGTTAGAAATTCACCCACCATATTTAATGGGAAGTCTTAATTCCTTACTTAACTAGTTTGTATAGACATAAACACAGTGACTAGAAAAAAATATTCACATGAGTGAAATAAATATAAGAAATGAAAATTACCTGCATTATATGCGTAAGGTGGTGCTGCAAACAATGATGAATTTGTTTTTTCCTCATTCACCTTTCTTTCCCTAACCTCTAAGTTAACAGGATTTCTTCCTTCTTACTCTTTCTCTCCCTTGAATATGTGTAAACACATCTATTAAAATAACTACAAGATTGAAAAGAAGCAAAATAAAGTTCACTTCCTTTGAACACAAGCTCAAACTAAAAAGCTTCACTTAGAAGGATGTATTTTTAAATGGTGAGATGATATTTAGGGCTACCATGTCCTAACACCAACTCATCGGGCATTATCACTAATCTGTGTCTTGGAGGTGTGGTACAAATAAACTTACATGTTAAAATAATATTTGCTTTCACATTCGTCACTCCTCAGTTACTCAGAGAAGTAAATCAGAGAGGATATCTAACTTGTAAAAATTATCTTATCCTTTCTAATTAGACTGTGGAGTATTTATCACCAGCTCCATTTCTAAGAAATCTTAAGGCAAGGCCTGAAGGCCGCAAAAAACTGTGACTAATAGTCAGTGAAGCTCCCTCATGTGAAACAAGGATTTTCCCCAGATGACGTCACTGGATTAATATCTGCAACATGTGATACTCAGTGAGGAAACATTAAGAATCATGGCACAGAGGTTAATGCTAAATGGCAAACAACACAGTGAGCGAATTAAACTCATACTTTCTTTACTGAGACAAGGTTTGTCAAACACCCACAAAATTCACGAACAGGTTCTGAAAGAATTGCACTCCCCAAATTTAGAATGGAAACAGTCTTAGATTTGTCTTTTTACAGCATTCAATTACAGATAAAGAAACTGATGGCCAAAGCGGTGAAGCCAGTAGCTAAATGGGAACTGAAGAGACTCAGTATTTCTGCCTCACATCTGGAAATCTCATGACTACAGATTCCTGTCACCCCCAAAATCTCCCTCAGGATCAGGAGAAAATGAAACTAGGAAATGTATTAAAATACCAGCATAGTTTTTTGCAGTGTTCTACTTGTGTGAAATAATTACAAATCTTGGTTCTGAGGATCATAAACTTATTTTTGTTTTGACCGTGGCTTCTGTTATTGTACATCACGAGCCTTTGCATGAGTAATATGAGTGAGGAATGTTGCCTTTGGCTGTTTTATGTTCTGTGTCTAAGATGCAGACAATGTGACCAAAAAAAAAAGTTCTGAAAACTCAGCAATGCTAAAAGAAAACAAAAAGAATTGTGATCTTGGTAACTGCTGTCTATTGCATGTAAAAATATTCCCAACTTTTAAAAAATTGTATTTTCTCCTCCAGCCAAATGTTTGAAGCAGAGCCCATGTTGGACATGAGCCATATCTTGGCTTTAGTTGTCATATGTAGTGTTTCAGAAAATCTGCTTTGGTTTATTTTGTGTGATGTCATATTACATGGAATAGTCTTAAAATATAGCTATTCATGAGCAATTTCATGAGAGAAGTGACAAAATGTACACATGGCTAGAGTTAACTTTTGAAACTTAGAAAAAAAAAAGATCTAGGTAATAAAGACAAAAAAAAATTCCATTAAGTTAAAAAAATATCCCCAAGGTATGCAGAGTATAGGTGAGATTTGATGTTCTCTGATTTTTCATGTAGGTCCTGATCATTCCAACGTTGTTGGCAAGAAAAGATCCAAAGTTTTCTTTCAGTGAATTGTCTTTTCAGTGAATGACTATAGGTAAGGCTCTGCAATCAAAAGCGGAGATTATCCAGTATGAACTTCAACAGTGATTATCTACATGCCATGGGTAGCATCTCTGTTTCTTTAGAGCTGCCCTCCTAGGAAGTTGAGGACCATCATTCATCTTGTTTCACCATCAGTTGCCAATGGATGGCCTTATGGGGGTTTAATATCCTTTTAAAATTTTGTCAGATTTCCTTTCAGTGACTTATGTACTTGATGACTTAAAATTTTCTTGGTATCTTATGATTTTCACTGTGTGTGTATGAAAAGTTTTGTCCTTATAAGACCCTGATGAAGGAAGAGGAGATTCCCATAAGCCAAGGAGAAGATGACAAGGTGATTGACGCCAGGCAAGAGGATTAAAAATATTTTTGTGGTCTAAGGAAGCCTATGTAATAAAGCAATGAAAAAAATATTTTAGGATTCCTATTCTATTAAAAACAGTACAAGGGGACTCTAAGAATATAGAATTAAAGGTATGTCCAGGATCCTTTGCCATATTGATTGTCGCAATTCTAAGTAGTTCTTTGAGTGCTCACTCAGTCACGTCTAACTCTTTGTGACTCCGTGGAACGTAGCCCACCAGGCTCCCCTGTCCATGGGCTTATCCAGGAAAGAATACTGGAGTAGGTTGCCATTTCCTACTCCAGGGGATCTTACCGACCCAGGAATCGGACCTGTGTCTCCTGCATCTGCTGCACTGTAGGCAGATGCCTTACCACTGAGCCCCCTGGGAAGCCTAAGTAGTTCTTTAGGGATGACTATAAAAGCCAAGAGGTAAATAGGCACATGTGGGCTCCTACGCATCACTCACTGTCACTACTGCAGGAATTCTAGATAAATAACAATTCGATTTTCAGAAAAATATTGCTAATGATGTACTGGAAGACTATTTATTCCTTGGTAATTGTTTTTAGGTCAACTCCTTGTAAAGTCTTATAGGTGTTTTAATTAAGATCATTATACCCAAGAGTTTGGGACTTCCCTGGTGGCTCAGATGGTAAAGAATTCGCCTGCAATGTGGGAGGCCCAGGTTCGATCCCTGGGTCAAGAAGATCCACTGGAGAAGGGCATAACAACTCACTCCAGTATTCTTGCTTGCAGAATCCCATGGACAGAGGAGTCTAACGGGTTCTGGACACAGGAGCCCATGGAGAGCCCATGTCATGAGCCCATGGACAGAGCCCTGGCCGGCTATGGACAGAGAAGCCTGTGGGGTTGCCAAGCGTCAGACAAGACTGAGCAACTAACACTTTAACTTTACCCAGGAATTTACTTGCATCCATGCTGGCTTCATCTTTTCTAAGTAGCACTTGTACCTCCATCTTCTGGGGAGCATTTTATTTCACTAAAGCAGGGCTTACTCCTTCTCTGTTGCTGTTTGGTCATGTTTGATCCATTGGCCCATTATAGATCCTAGCCCACAGATGTTTAGATCTGAATTCACCTTTTTGGTTTCCTGTTCCTGAAAAGTCATGTCATGGCTTGAGAGTTCCCGAAAAACCTGTGTAGGTAACCTCTTTCTTCTTTAATCTGATTGGTTTTCCTTTTATTTTCCAGAGGAAAAAAAAAAAAGTCCTACAGTGTACATATTGGTTTTGGTCTGCAGATTGTGTTAAGGTGGGGCAACTTCCGGTTTTCTTGATGTCTTATGATTATCAGTGGACATGTACAGTTCAGCTGTCACTGAAAGGCTCTGATGATTGGGAAAAAGGAAAGTTAACAAACTTCGAGGAAGGGGATAAAGTAATTAGCATTTGGCTGGAGATTCAGAGCTGATTGTGCTCTGCTGGCATTGGTCAAGAAAGCTTGTTCCAGGGCGTAAAGAACAATCCAGACAGATTGCTTGCGTTTTTGTTTGTTTGTTTGTTTTTGTTTTTATGTAGCTACAAACTATAATGATCCCTCAATATAAATAGATGATAAGTATTAGGGCTGAAGAAAAGCAACACACTTGATAATATTCAACCTAGCACAGTTGTATAAATGCCAGGAGCCAGTGACACAAGGAACATCCATAAAGGGGGTGGCTTTCCTCTATCATTTCTCAGCCTGATACTTGAGCCTAGGAGTGTTGTACTGTCCAGAGAGACAAAATATGTTTAAACATTACTGTGATTCACTCTTCAGAACCGATGGTGTGGAGTAGACTAAAAAAAAAAAAGCAGAATGAAAACAGAAGCGGTAAATATTGCTGTCATTTAATCATTTCCTGTCGAGGATGATCAGCCTAATGTAACCAAGTGTTTAGAGATCAGTAGATCAAATAACATGGACTCTCTGGTGCATTTTTCCATTTCAATTACATTGTTGGCAATACGGTGAGACACGTTTGAGTAGCACTCTCACTTCTATACATAAAAGATAAGAAATAATTTATAAAATTTTAAGGGAGACAAAAACAAATATACTAAAACTTTCTCTCCAGAAAGAGAAAAATTTCAGCCTGCAAAAATTTTATTATCTGACATAGGACAAGCTTTTCTTTTATAGCTACACTACCCTAAGCCTGATAATTGTTTCATGAATTATTACACAAAGCTCATTGGATTATTTTTCTCAAAGGCCCTCTCCTATCCATGCAATCTACCTCCTTCTGAATCTATTCATTATTTTATAGGATGTATATACATATATATAAATATATCCTATAAAATAATCATATATATACATATATCCTATAAATACTGAATACATATATCTACACACACAAACACATATATACCTTCCACTTCATCTTTATGAATAAAAATATTTCAAAAAGCTGAACTGCATTTTATAATTAAATATTTCAAGTAAGTATTTGAAGCTATTTAAACTTGAATCTCTTTTGTAAAATGTGCATAACACCTACCTTGAAAAGGTATTGTAGGACTAGAGGTAATGTGTATAAAGCACATAGCCCAGTACCTGACGTGTGGTAGATGCTAAGTGATTCACAGCTATCATTATTATATTATTAAAATGTGTTTTAACAAGCAAATAAGCCACATCATACAGAACACTTTATTCAACACCGTGGTCTATGACCATTTGTAGCTCAGGAAGTCAATTTGGTGTGTTTTGGTCAGGATGAAAAGAAAAAGATGAAAATAAAAGGAAAAACACCTGTGTACATTAGCATGCACTGATAAGTAATGTTTTGTGAAATTGTTGTTTCCATATAGTGTATGTATTAGTGTTGTTGTTTAGTCACTAAGCTGTGACCAACTTTTTGTGACCCCATGGATTGTAGCCCTCAGGCTCCTCTGTCCATGGAGTTTTCTAGGCAAGAATACTGAAGTGGGTTGTCATTTCCTTCTCCCAGGGATCTTCCTGAGCCAGCGGCCTAACCCAGGTCTCCTGTTTGGCAGGTGGTTTCTCTACCGCTGAGCCACCAGGGAAGCTTATGTATTAGTGTATGGGGGTGCATTTGTGCTAGGCTGAGATTTCTGTGGATCAGAGTTTAAAAACTTTAAGAGCCATTGACAGAGAATTGGGTGAAGAAGTGGCAGGCTTGAAAAATGGGTCCAGAATCTCACAGTATCATATAACCCTTCCAGCTCTGCCTTTTTTATGAGGCTGGGGGAACCAGGCCATTCTAAGACCAAGAGTCTATCCCCCTGCAGGTATTTCTAGGACTGACCACCAGGGAGGACTGGAAGAAAATCACCTGGGATGCAGTGCTCTAGGCGGTGCCAAAGCTCAGGACCCAGGAATTCCCTGGTCATACATGTGCCCACATGCCCAAGAGTTTTTGGGAAGGGTGACCTGACTTCCTGGTTCTTTTAGAGATCCTGCGATTGATAAGGTTGTCATGCAACACTGGGATTTACCTGCCAGGCTCCTTTGTCAGGATTTGTACATGTTGCCAGTGATGCTTGGGTGAAGAAAGATCTAGATCTGTGGGTGAGGAGCAGTGTTATGCTCTGCTCTCGCCTGCACTGCAAGGGCTGTGGTACCTGCCCCATGACGGAGCCAAAGCAACAACCAGGCCCTCTCCATACTTTCTGGGTGCGAAAAGAATGAGACAGCTGTTTTGTAAATTCCAAAACCATGTTAGAAAATGAGAAATCTTACAGTATTCTAGGAAAAAATGTATAATTTCTGAGCAACAGAAAGTGATTTGTGCCTGACACTGTAAAAAATAAAAAAGTCATAGTTATCTTTATTATTATTCAAGAAGGTTGAATGGTACTTAACAAAAGAGAAGCATTCACACAAATGAAGAATTTGCACATAGAGGCTTCTACTGGAGTATGGAAACACCTCCTCCTGTTCCTTGCGGTCAGCAAGGCAGTCTGGACATCAGGAGCTCCAGGAAGCTTGGTCAGAGGAGCTAGTACAGGGAGAGAGGCAACTGGCTTGCCAGGATCACAGAGGCAATGACGTGGGAGATTCCAAGTCCCATTTGGCTTCAGTTCAATGTTAAGTCCACAAGAGCAATTCCTGGAGGTCTAGAGCCAGCCCTGGGCACAATGCTGAAGTGTGAAATATTTGGACATTATGGGAGACTTTGTCAGGAAGCCCCATGTTTTGAATCACTTCCCCCAATTACATGGTCCCCCCCAACCCTGGTTGTACCCATGAAACACTTCAGGCTTGAGGATCACTCACCAGTGTGGTGCCGCCCTACCTTTGGTCTGTTTTCTGAATAGTTCTCTCCGTCACCTCTGGAACTCTTCAGTGTCCTCCTCAGACACTAGACAGGGTCTAGGAGGAAATGGCAAGAGAGAAGGGGATGAATTTGGGTTTCATGAAGATTTGCAGAATATGTGTCATCATCCTGCAAGGAGGAAATTTCCTACAGTTATCCAGTGAAAAGGTGGTTTCAGAAACCCTGGAATCTCTCCTACGAGGGCAATAGGTAATTGAGGGTAGAGCAGAGATTAAAGGAAAACCACGAATAAGCCACCATCCTCACAATGGAGGGAGGATGTGTCCAAGTCTCCTTTCTGAAGGCTCAAGTGTGTACACCTGCATCCATCTTTCAGGAAAGTTATTATATGTGTTTTCTAAGTTAAAAATGGTGTGTAACCTTACACATGTGAATGATATCCGTGCAAACGCATCATAAAATGTAATAAGACAATGCACTATTGGGATATAAATGCTCTATTTCCAAAAACATGCTAGAAGATGTTTTATGCACACACACACAGAGATGCATGCATGCATGTATTGTATCTACTCCCTAGCCACTAGTAAGAGATTTTCCAAATCACCTGTTGGGAATCCTGTATTATTCAGGGTGATATTTGTAAGACTGTGCAACTGGATGCCTTTTGGGTAACCCCACAATTGAATTTTTAGCACAGACCAGTCATTCTAGGAGTTGCTGTGCTTTTCCAGAATAGACTTGGACGTTTTTGAATGGGAAAGCAATTCAACTACTTGTAGATGCTATATATTCAGTTTTCCTGTTATCTACCTTTTTTGTCTTTTTAAGATGTATTTCATACTCCAAATCAAGAGACTTTTTGTCAGAAATTTTCCTTGTAACCTCTTAAAAAATCTACACTTTTACAGGTAAATGTGATCCATATGTTTCTGGTTTAGTCTCGCCTTCTTCATCAAAATGTCACCCTCTACAAAGTGTTTGATCACCGAAAAGCTATGTGAGATTTTTTTTAAGGCTTTTTTTCTTAGTAAAGGGAAACCGCATTTGATCAATATAGTTATAAAGTCAGTTACATGAGGACTTATGAAGATATATTGTTTTACTATTTAACTTTAATAACAGGCTAGACATATTTGGAAACTCACCAATCACTGTCAGAAAACTGCGCATTATTGGTTTTTTTATTTTCTTCACAAGCTAAAACTCTATTTTTTTGTTTATAAGATGTACTTTATCTTCTCATTACAGTGACTTTTTCCCTCAATTTTGTTCCTAGATCTGCACTTAGAATTCATTGCAAATAACTATGTAATATAACTCTCTTACTTCTCACTACATCTGCACATAAATGCTTTATAAAAGTCCATAAATCTGTAAACCCAAACACACAATTATCATACAAAGTTATTAGACACATAATACGAGGCAATAGTTCTCTCTAGACAATGAGCTCCCTGAAAGTAAGAGGAACATCTTCCCCATTGTGGTATCTGAACGCAGTAGGCCTTCAGTAAATATTCACTGGGGCTTCCCAGGTGGCTCAGTGGTAAAGAATCCACCTGCCAATGAAGGAAACACAGGTTCAATCCCTGGTCCAGGAAGATCCACATGCCTCGGAGCGACTCAGCCCATGCACCACAGCTATGGAGCCTGGCTTCTGGAGCACCGGCAGTGCAACTGCTGAGCCCACGTGCCACACAGCGGAAGCCTGTGGACTGCAGAGCCCGTGCTCTGCAACAAGAGAAGCCACCGCAGTGAGAAACCTGCTCTAGAAAGCAGCCCCGCTTGCTGCAACTGGAGAAAAGCCCACGTGCAGCAAGGAAACCCAGCACGGTCAAAAATAAACAGAAGTAACGTAAAAAACAAGTTAAATAAATATATATTTGTTAACCAAAGAAAATGTGATTGAAAAATAACAGTAAAAAATATAGTTACAGAAAGAGTCTGTGGATTTAGACCACAGAGGGATGTCATCTGAGCAAGGAGGAATATGTCAACAGGATACAATAGTACACCAACCCCTACTTTAATCCAGCTTCAAAGGGATTAAAGGCACAGGGTTGAGGGCATGAGGGGCTCGGGAATGTTCTCAGTCACACAGCTGTTCCAGCCAGGCCTTTCCCAGCACGTCCTTTTGTTAGGAAGAGGTGCTGGGGGCTAGACTCAGTTACAGGGCTGTAAATTCATTTATAGTGCTTCAAAAATAACCATACTTCAGTTTTTTGATGTAGAATTATATATATATAATGTGTATGATGAGACATGACACTATAATGCAAATACATGTGGTATATATGTTCAGCTAAATATTCTTTTCATCATACATATTAATTTGTGTAACATATATATACATATATACATATTTATATGTTACCTAAATTAGATGTTATCTACATAGTGATTTACATTATAAAGGAATACAATGGAGGCCACCATCATTGTAGTTGATTGATTTCTTTTACATTAAACATTACTGACCCCAAAATATTATTTTTTTACAGACTCTTCAAGGAAGCTGGCAATGTTCTCTGATGTCTGAGGCTTGTTCACACTCTTTAACTGTATGTGAATTATCAAAGAATAAAATATGAAATTCCCTCTGGACATTTAGGAAATATGACCTCTCCCTAATTGATCTAATCAAATTTCGAGAATCACAAAAGCATAAAGAAAACTTGTTTGAAAGCTCCATTCCCCATCAAAGATTTTCAGTGGATTATTTTTTCAAGCTGCAAAGACTATGAAATGAAGCCCCAAATGGATTCTAAGCCCCAACAGCACTTTCCCACATACTACGCATTCCTGACTTTCGAGCAAAAAGTCATAGATCAGAGTTTCACGCCCACAAATTCCAAGCTTACAAATTCCAAAAAAACCCCATTCACCTTTGTACAAAAATGTTGATTCATAACATAGCCATTATGAATGATATTTAGATGTGTAAGCAATTGTTCAGTTACTAGCACCTGATTTACAAATAACCGACACTTGGAACCAGAGCAGTCTTTCCTCTTCAATGTTCTCTTTTCCCTCATTCATGCTAAAGACCATGGTGATTCTGCCAAAACAAACACAAAGGACCACCCCCCACCCACCCCACCCACACACATGCATCAGCCACAGCAATAAACAAGCAACCAGAGCTGTAAGAAAGTCTCAGAGTATGAACGTGGAGAAAAGCAGGAACTGATACACTTTGCTGTGGGGCAAGACATCAAAATGCAAAGCACAGAATTAAAAATGCTATTAGTCATTCCAACCTTAGTGGGTATGAGTTTATCCAGAGCTGCTGCCATTCTCATTAAAATCAGCTTCCTCTCTCTTTTGGTCTTTCTCATTTCCCACTCCTACAAGAGCTTTTACAGGAAAGGTAGAGACCAGCAAAAAGCTGTGGTGCAGGTGGGAATAGGGGTGAGTAAATCACTGTCAGGTGAGATGTAGGGGTGAGTAAGGAAAGCACCAGAGAAGGCAATGGCACCCCACTCCAGTACTCTTGCCTGGAAAAATCCCATGGGCGGAGGAGCCTGGAAGGCTGCAGTCCATGGAGTCGCTAAGAGTCTGACACAGCTGAGCGACTTCACTTTCACTTTTCCTTTCGTGCATTGGAGAAGGAAATGGCAACCCACTCCAGTATTCTTGCCTGGAGAATCCCACGGATGAGGGAGCCTGGTGGGCTGCCGTCTATGGGGTCGCACAGAGTCAGACACGACTGAAGTGACTCAGCAGCAGCAGCAGCAAGGAAAGCACAACACGATTTGTGAGACAGTTGCAAATCATAAAAAATAAAATGTGGAAGACTGTCTCAAATGACCTTCATGTGTTTTAGAATTTTGACAAAGCCACAGCTGGTAGCAGAAACTGCCTTCATTCTCTGTCTTCTTCCTTCCTTCACTGTTCCACGGCCACCGGCTCCCAGAGAGAAATTCTACACAGTCCTTTCACCACATAGGACCCCATCCAATACCACATCTTGGTTACTGATACCTCCAGGGATGGTTAATGGGTTTCTGTGTCATATAAACTCAGAGGTGCTTTCTGGAATAGAACCAATTTATGAGTTAAAGACTTCCTATAATAAGCCCACAACGGTTTCAACATGATAACAGAAGCAGGCTTTTTTATTGAACCGGGAAAAGGAGATGGAACTCTCTACATTTGTCCTTTTTTGGACTTCCTATGATATGCCTGCCATACATGGAGCAAAGTGCTGGGAAGCACACAAGGGTGGATCAGTTATTTTCTCTGTCCTCAGAGTAATTAAAGTCTTGCTGGGAAGATGAATGTGTAGGTTAATGAAGACAATTGCATGTTTAAAGGTATTATGGACATTGTTGCAGTATGGTATGAGCGGTGCAAAGGAGCAGGGTCGGTTAAAAATTTGTGGGGTGGAGGAACTATTTCTAATATTCATTGTTCACAGGCATAGAGCCCAGTGTTATGGCAGTGAGTGACTTGTGGGAGTGGAAGACAGTATAGCAGCAAGAAAAGCAACCTTCCCTTCCTAGCTGTGTTTAGGGTCCTAGACTGGATTATGTATGGCTTCCCCGGTAGCTCAAATGGTAAAGAATCTGCCTGGAATGCAGGGGACCTGGGTTCAATCCCTGGATGGAGAAGATGCCCTGGAAAAGGGAATGGTTACCCACTCCAGTATTCTTGCCTGGGAAATCCCATAGACAGAAGAGTCTGGCAGGCTACAGTCCATGGGATTGCAAAGAGTTGGACATGACTGAGTGACTAACATACAACACACACACACACACACACACACACACACACACACACACACATATATATATATATATATACATATATATATATATACACATATAACTGGCCAAGGTATGATGGAAAGGGAAGAGCCAGAGAAGGAAAAAATCTAATATCTACCAATACATCGAAAGAAGACTTTTAGAAAAAAATATTTATTTCTGTATTATTTTTGGCTAGGTCTTCATTGCTGCGTATTGGCTTTCTCTTGTTGCAGTGAGCTGTGGTGGGGCGTGGGTTACTCTTTGTTGTGATACACAGGTTTCTTATTGCAGTAGCTTCTCTTGTTGCAGACCACAGGCTCTAGGGCACATGGCCTTCCGAAGCTGCAGCCCAGAGGGCTGCAGAGGTTGTGAGCATGGACTTAGGTGCTCCATGGTCTCAGAGCTTGTGATGCATGGACTTAGATGCTCCACAGCATGCGGGATCTTCCTGGACCAGGGATTGAACCCATGTCACCTGAATTGGCAGGCAGATTCTTAACCACTGGACCACCAGGGAAGTCCCAGAGAAAGCTTTTTAAAAATTAATTTTGTTTGATTTTTGTGAGGGGGGTGAAGGAGTAATTTATAGAGAAATATAATATATATTATATATAAAATATATTATAAATATAAGGTGAATGATATAGAAGCAATTATTCAAAGGGTCATGGCCAGCAAAGAAAACATAAAATGATTTCTGATAAAATGTTCAGATAGGTAAATAAAAATAAGTAAATGAAATTTTAAAATAACTAAATAAAAATTGTTTAATTGCATGATCTAGCCATGTACTCTTCTCTGATACTCTCTCCCTTTCAAATGAATTAAAAGCCATTAAAGAAAGTTAATTTAGTAATTTCTACAATGTTTTAAATATATATTTATGTTTATTTTGCTTTTTAAGAAAAAAGTGATCTAAAATGATGATTTCCACAAGAAGAGGAGGTCACATTCACAATCATAATCATTGAATTAACATATATAACTGCATGTAGCCACTTTAAGATGTGAATGTTGAAGATAATATTGAATTAAAATTAATCAAAGAGGCACACTGCATCATACACAACACCTAGACATCATCAGAGGCTAAAAGAATATCTTGGAATATTTTCTTCTCTCAATTAAGAATAAAAATTAAATTGTTCCAAATTCACTTTATATAGTGCAGGATATCAATAATATGTCCATAATATATCTGTGATGAAAATATCATTTGAGTGTTCCTGGACACATGCAACTATTTAAAAATGATTTCAGAAAAATTCCGTGGTCACAATGCTATTCCCCAGCAGTGGTGGCAGTACCAGTAACCAGGCAGATACTGGCTTTTCTGGTTCTGAAGACAGCAAAGAATGTTGACAGAAAGCACCACCCCATGATTCATGTGCCAGAACAAGGCTTAAATCACTCTTCAGTAGAAGCATTTCCAAGGTTATTCCTTCCCACAAGCTTTGTATGTAAGATATTCTGCTATCCCCACGGTTACCAAAAGGGGAGGAAAAAGCCATACTCCAGATTTCAACAGCTTTGCTGTTGAGTCTCAAGCACACCATGACTTCCACCTCAGCAATGTCTTCTGGGTTGTTTCAGTTTTTTCACCAGATCCTGACTATGACTTGTCTTTTAAAAAGACAATGAAAAAAAAAAGCACAAACAACAACAACTTGTATTCTTATACACACATAATAATAAAAGCTAGATTTTTGCATCTCACTACATTGTTTAAATTATCTAAGGAGCTGGGCAGCAGGGAAATCACCCCCAAAAAAGATGACCTGAGAAAAAATAGTAAGAGCAAATGAATGATTTCTTGAGTTGGGTTGTTGGAACCAGCAAACCATGTGAATGGTCCCCATCAACTCCAGTAAAAAGGACTATTTTTAGTTTGGAGTTAATGGGAAATATTAAGCTCCAAGAGAAAAAAGCATCCAGGTTATATGTTTCATTGCTTATATCAGTTATTTTTTCTCAAAGAAAACATTGAAAAGTACAGCAAACAAAGCAAAACCAAAAGACTGACAATGACATCAGGATCCCTTGTCCCTGCTTATCTGGGCTTCCCTGATAGCTCAGTTGGTAAAGAATCCGGCTGCAAAGCAGGAGACCTGGGTTCGATCCCTGGCTGGGAAGATCCCCTGGAAAAGGGAAAGGCTACCCACTCCAGTATTCTGGCCTAGAGAATTGCATGGACTGTATAGTCCACGGGGTTACAAAGAGTTGGACACGGCTGAGTGACTTTCACTTTCACTGCTTATCTAAATGGATCTGTCTCTTTGGTGTTAGAGTCAGCTGAGGTCTCATTATCCTTTAGAGGTCTCATTACCCCATGAGATGGATGTTTTCAGCAAAGTTCTGTCCTATCCTGGCCAGGAAACAACAACAGAACAGAATCAACACAGGAAATTCAGGGCTTTTATTGTGTTCTCAGTATGTGTAATGGTCACTGTGTAAGATTCAAAGATGGATGTACCTGAAGCCTTGTTCCCCGTTGTCAATACAGGTTAACAGAGAAGCAAAACAGTTTATTCTACCCTTTATTGTCATTTAATTTCCTCTTTGGTGATTGCACAGGGAAATTAAATAAGAGTTTAAAGAAGCAATTAATATCTATTTGGAAAAAAACAAAAAACAAAACAGAAATTGTCTTCTAGAAACTGACCTTGAAAATGTAGGAAGGGCAGGATTTGAAAGGGGGCAAGTGAAGGGGAGCTGATTATGAAGAGATCAGAGCACCAGTAAAGGCATGTAAGTGGGTATTTGGGTCGTAATGAGTTTAGAGCTGGTGTTTCAGAGGATATAGACGGCAGGTCAGAGAAAAGTAGCAGATAAATTCCACCAAGGGTCTGAAAGGCTAGTTTAATAATGCATTTTGATCAGTGGATAATTGAAAGTCATGAAATGTATTTCTAAAGAGTAGTGATTGAGCTTCCTAAAGTGTGGCCCTGACCATGCTGTGTCTTGAATACAAGAATCATTGTACAGAATGAGTACAGGGTGGAGGTTTAAGAGGAGGCTGAATCCTTGGGCTTCAGATGGACCACTGTGCTAAAGCTATCATCTCTTTAATCTTCAGTAGGGCTGCCCTGCACCATTTCTTTTCTCAACCTCCCACCCCACCCCCAGCCAGCATTCCTCTGCAAGGCATGCAGGCCAGCGCCGCTCCAGTGTTAATCCTTATTCCATTAGGAATATTTCATAAACAGTGTATTTCCCATGCACCAGCTCTGTATCCCTGAGTATGAAGAAAAAAGAACCAGGAAACAATCAGCCAGAGATTGGGGAAATGCTTTCTGGCTGGGACAGTGGTTAACTCCACAGGAATGCTACCTGCCTTTTATTTTTGGACCACTTCCTTCTTCATGAAGGTTCAGCCTCTGGCCCAGCCAACTCTGTGTAAATTCTTGGTGCTTCTTAGTGTTGGCAGGATGCACATGAAACTCCAGCTGAGAGAATGCCGTGGCAGGTTGTGTGTGGGAGACCATCACAGGTGTAACAGATAACCTAAAGGCTAAAGAGGTAATAGTGATAGGGCACCTTTTGATGGGGACAGTATCACCTCCAAATGGTAAAGACTGGCTCTTGGGGAGTGAAAGCCTCTAACTTGTGTGACATATTAAACACGGAGATAGATACAGTACATAAACAGCTATCTGGTAAATCTATGGTGGCTCAGCTGGTAGAGAATCCGCCTGTAATGCGGGAGACCTGGGTTCAATCCCTGGGTTGGGAAGATTCCCTGGAGAAGGGAAAAGCTACCCACTCCAGTATTCTGGCCTGGAGAATTCCATGGACTATATAGGCCATAGGATCGCAAAGAGAGATGACCAAGTGACTTTCACTATGGTATTAAATTGCCATGGGGGATATTTTATTCACTTACTAATTTATTGGGAGAAGCATGGCTTCAAAGTCTGCTTTGAAACATGCTTCAAAGACCAATGACTTAAAATTTAAAAAAAAAAGAAGACCGATGACTTATAGAAAAAGGTTGAAACATTGTCATGGGGGCATAGGAGCCTCAACCTTGTCTCTGTGTGTTCACAGGGAAAATGGAGAGAGAGTGAAGGAAATCTGTGAGAAATCTCTACCTTGACAAGGCAGAGCTGTCTGAATACTTTGCGCTCTGACAAGGCTGATGTAGGTTTTCAGAGAGTTGATGGCAAAATATGACATTCCTAGATCTTGCCAGGCTGCAGAGAGAGCTTGCTGAGTGGCTGTTGGGGCAGAAGCAGGCTCTCCCACTGAAGAGTATACCTTTCTCTTTCTTTTTTTTCTTTTTAGACTTATTTTTAATTGGAGGATAATTGTTTTGCAATATTGTATTGGTTTCTGCCAAATACCAACATGAATCAGCCATCAGTTGAGTTCAGTTCAGTCACTCGGTCATGTCCGACTCTTTGCGACCCCATGAACTGCAGCACATTAGGCTTCCCTGTCCATCACCAACTCCCAGAGTTTACACAAACTCATGCCCACTGAGTCAGTGATGCCATCCAGCCATCTCATCCTGTGTCATCCCCTTCTCCTCCTGCCTTCAATCTTTCCCAGAATCAGGGTCTTTTCTTCACATCTGGTGACCAAAGTATTGGAGTTTCAGCTTCAGCATCAGTCCTTCCAATGAATATTCAGGACTGATTTCCTTTAGGATGGGCTGGTTGGATCTCCTTGCTGTCCAAGGGACTCTCAAGAGTCTTCTCCAACACCACAGTTCAAAAGCATCAATTCTTCGGTGCTCAGCCTTCTTCACAGTCCAACTCTCACATCCATACACGACTACTGGAAAAACCATAGCAGCTTTGACTAACCAGACCTTTGTTGACAAAACTATGTCTCTGCTTTTTAATATGCTGTCTAGGTTGGTCATAACTTTCCTTTCAAGGAGTAAGCGTCTTTTAATTTCATGGCTGCAATCACCATCTGCAGTGATTTTGGAGCCCCCCAAAATAAAGTCTGACACTGTTTCCCCATCTATTTGCCATGAAGTGATGGGACCAGAGGCCATGATCTTAGTTTTCTGAATGTTGAGTTTTAAGCCAACTTTTTCACCCTCCTCATTCACTTTCATCAAGAGGCTTTTTAGTTCTTCCTCACTTTCTGTCATAAGGGTGGTGTCATCTGCATATCTGAGGTTATTGATATTTCTCCTGGCACTCTTGATTCCAGCTTGAGCTTCATCCAGCCCAGTGTTTCTCATGATGTACTCTGCTTATAAGTTAAATAAGCAGGGTGACAATATACAGCCTTGAAGTACACTTTTTCCTATTTGGAACCAGTCTGATGTTCCATGTCCAGGTCTAACTGTTGCTTCCTGACCTGCATATAGGTTTCTCAAGAGGCAGGTCAGGTGGTCTGGTATTCCCATCTCTTTTAAAGCAGAAATAGATATTTTTCTGGAATTCTCTTGCTTTTTGTATGATCCAGTGGATGTTGGCAATTTGATCTCTGGGTCCTCTGCCTTTTCTAAAACCAGCTTGAACACCTGGAAGTTCACAGTTCACATATTGCTGAAGGCTGGCTTGGAGAATTTTGAGCATTACTTTACTAGTGTGTGAGACGAGTGCAATTGTGCAGTAGTTTGAGCATTCTTTGGCATTTCCTTTCTCTGGGACTGGAATGAAAACTGACCTTTTCCAGTCCTGTGGCCACTGCTGAGTTTTCCAAATTTGCTAGCATATTGAGTGCAGCATTTTCATAACATCATCTTTTAAGATTTGAAATAGCTCAACTAGAATTCCATCACCTCCACTAGCTTTGTTCATAGTGATGCTTCCTAAGGCCCACTTGACTTCACATTCCAGGATATCTGGCTCTAGGTGAGTGATCACACCACCATGATTACCTGGGTCATGAAGATCTTTTTTGTAGAGTTCTTCTGTGTATTCTTGCCACCTCTTCTTAATATCTTCTGCTTCTGTTAGGTTCATACCATCTCTGCATAAGTTACATATGTCCCGTCCCTCTGGTACCTCCCTTCCACCTCCCACCCTATCCCACCCCTCTAGATTGTAACAGAGACTTGTGGACACTGGTAGAAGGAGAGGGTGAGACAAATTGAGAGAGTAGCATTGAATCATATATATTACCGTATGTAAAACAGATTGCCAGAGGGAATTTGCTGTTTAACACAAGGAGCTCAAACCAGGAGTGTACCTTTAACTTGCAAATGGGGGTTTTCCAGGGCCTGCATGATAGCTAAGGCTTGTCGGAACACGGCTGGGCATCCCACTGTCGCTCCACTCTTGGGACTGATGTGCATGAAAAGCTTAGCCTTAAATGCTGGCTCTCCAAAACCTGCAAGCTTCTGCCTTCTCAGGAGATAGGGAGATACTCTGAAGGACGTGCTTTGGCTACACTGGGCTTCCTTTAAGCCAGTGGGCTGGAATGGAAGGACTTCTTGGTAACAAAATTCTGGCCTAGAGTGATGACATCTTCTCTTCTTTGTGACTGAGGGACAAACAGATGCAGAGAACAGCTGGAGGTCTGGGGCCATCCATGACATCAGACAGGGAGTCTTCTGTGTTTCTATCAGAGTTTCTATGTAATTGTTTTGTCCACCCACAAACAGCTGGAGTCTTGCCCAGTATCTGAGACTTGGAAGGGGCTGGGAAAATGAACAAAACCAGAGGAGGAGGAGGAAAGAGGCGGCCCTGCAAGCAAGGCATACAATGTGAAGGAAGGTAGAGGAGAGCGGAAAAGGGGGGGCATGTGAGGGTTAGACTCCAGAAAAGGAAGGTAGCAGCAGGTTATCAAGAACATTTTAGCTCAGGAGAAAGAAAATATGAAGAAAATTGTTCTGAAGACTAATTGGCTAGATATGTAATTTTCTCTAATTATGTTGTATGAGAAAATTATGCATATTTATAGTTGCCAAGACTGTGTATCTCATCCAAACATGCAAACACATGTATCTGTCATCTTATTATACATGTGTGGGATATTTGGGTATATAATTTTCCAATTTGATAATGATTTAATGAAGTTCTTCTTGCAAGGTACTTTCCTTTGAATTCCTTTTTTTTTTTTTTTTTTGTTCCTGTATGTCAAGCAGAAAGTGAGAGGAGACTTCCAAAAATGGAAATGCATCAAGGGAGGCAATAAGAACTTGATGAGGCTGTCACCCTTTAGATCTTTAAGGGATTTCTCATGAAGGGTGAATAACACTCAATATAATTACTTGCTAAAGGATTAGGGTATATTCTTTTAATTATAAGTTTATAAAGGTAAATGTTTATGGGCTTGCACGGACAAGCCTCCAGAGAGGTAAAGAAGTTTTATGTCTCATGGCAGGAGAAACAGGTCCACAAAAGGAAGTAATATTGTTATCTCACGTCATCTACTGTGGAATCAGCTTTGGAATTTATGTTCATGCCATTTATGGTTAAAAAAGGAGACTCAATTTGCATGTCTAATATGTGCTTAGGTTCATATCCAGTTAAAGCCAACTAAACTCACACACCCATGTCATTCTGACAAGACTGAGGTGTAGATGAAGCTAAGAATTCTCTAAGTTGTTCATACCAGTATTATATTGAATGCCTGCAAACCGTAGTAGATGGACAGAGGTTTTTACTGTATTAAATCAAGAGAGAAAACATCTCAATTTTCCATATTTTTGATGTGCTTTAAACCTAAATGATCCATGCCATATCTACTACTTTGGTAAAACAGAATTCAGCCCAATGTGTTCCAGAAGGGAAAAGTTTCCCAGGAGGGAAACTTTTAATTACATACAAAACTGCCAATATGGCATGGAGAAAAAGAATTCTTGGCCATAAATCAAACATACTTAAAAATGGCTTCCATCTTTATAAGAAAAAAATCACTATACTCAAGTACTACAAGCTATTGTCCCAACTCCCTCCATCCATCCCACTTAGTGGGGAAGAGCCCACCTGTCATCGATGCATTTGTCTCCACAATTCTTTGTAGTTTTGCAAAAGGCACTTCCGGAAGCCAAGCTCATCCCTGAGAGTACAGGGGCTCCAGCGTTGGTGTGTTGATTCTTCCCTCCAAGCGTACAAGAATCCAGGAATGAGATTTCTGTGCATGAGCTGTGTCTTACAGCTTGTGTTTCCAAATATGCTTTTATTTGGTTGGTTGGTTGTCCTGAGTTCACAACTCTGCTCTATATAACATAAGTGGAAGAATGTCATAGTGTTATTCCTAAATTCAAATTCTAAATGAATATTTAGGCAGAGCACTACTGAAAAACATGAGACAAGCATGCTTGGTCCAGGCTCAATGAATGCACTCTGTCATTTCCTTTCAAACATTCCTAAAATTTTTTTTGCAATTAAGACCCTTTGTTCACAACAATTCCTCCAACCTGTTTTATTTTATGAAACAGCACAGGTTAAAAGAGGTGAGTAAATGCCAAGACTTGTTTTCTTGCTGAGTTTTCTCTTTAGTTGTTTCAAGAATTTGGGGTGGTTTTGTTGTTTTCTCTTTTTAAAATCTACATAACACAAACTTTTTTCTAATTGCAGGATTTGGCTTTGATGTCATGTAATGAGCCGTTCCTTAGGAAGTACAAAGTAGAAATAACATGAATAGTTAGGCTGCAATTATTAAGTCATCTTTCACCATAAAACCCAGTATATGGTGAAATGAAAGTCATCTCTTCTCTATGCAGTGAGAGAAATTAAGATTTTAAAAACAAACAAAAAAGATCCTCCCACATGTGAAACTGTGGTATTTGTGGCTTTAAGTGGTCACTCATTTCTCAAGAAAAAAAAAACAACAAACACCTTTTTTTGTTAAAAAAAAAAAAACAACAACAATTTTCCAGGTAGAAATATATACATGAGCAAGGATTTCTTTTCTAGAAAATTTTAGTTTTGAAATTATATCATCAGTAGCTATTGGCTTTCTTTCAATTGGCCATACATTTGCCCCTCCCTAAAGAAAAACAAATGGGCTTCCCAGGTGGTGCTAGTGGTAAAGATCCTGCCTGTAATGCAGGAGACATAGGAGATGCCAGTTTGATCGCTGGGTCAGGAATATCTCCTAGAAGAGGGCATGGCAACCCACTCCAGTATTCTTGCCTGGAGAATCTCATGGACAGAGGAGCCTGGAGGGCTACAAGTCCTTAGGGTCACAAAGAGTCAAACATGACCAAAGCAACTTAGCAAGGAAAAACAAACTGTATGAACTGTTGTTTTTCACAGTATTCTACCTTAATTGGAATAGCTTAAGAAACAAAGATAAAAGTCAGATTTGCCTTGAAATAGTATGTGCTTTTTTAAGCCCTGGGTCACTATGGCCACCACAAATACAAAGTCAGAAGATCATGAATCATACATGAATGAATGCCAAATATTTTTTCTCCACCTGAGGAGATATGTGAAAGGATAATAGTAGCTTATAAAGTACACCATATGCCCTGTGTAAACCTAGTAATATGTTAAAATATTTTATTGTGAAAAAAAACACCAGAAGGTAAAAAAGAAAAAAGCTTATTTCTTCTACTCCAAAAAACTAAAGTAAAAAAGTCAAAACAGGATACCATAAAAAAAAAAAGCAGACATTTCATTTGATCTAAAGAAATGGAACAAACCTACAAATGTGGAAGAATTTCAACTTTTGCAAATGTAAGGAGTGCAGAGTTGTTGAGAAAGAATTTTTGGCATGCCAAATACAAGCAGGGCTTTTTGCCCTATCTTGTGACTTGTTCATCACTCATTCAAAAGCTATTCACTGTTTAACTTCACTGAAAATCCAAGAGGGCTTTACATTGATCTGTACAGTGAAAACCCAATCACCAAAGCTTATTAAAATCTAATTTTTATGCTGCCGCTGCATCTGTCAGGGTTTTTAATTCAAGGAGCTGTAGCAAAAATATACTCTGGAGAAATTACCCTGCCATATTAGCCCCTATTAATAATGACGACCCTTTAGCTGGCTGATCTGGTGACCTTTAACATATTCTCTACAATATGATCTTTTAAATGAACAACTTCCAAATATTGACACCACCATTAATAATAATGTTTGTAGGATAAAAGAAAACCTTGCAACACTGAATTCAGATAACCTGGGTTATACTTCAATTTCCCTCACTTTTCCTTGCCTTTTATGTAGATAATGCCTAAAAGCATATTTCCTAAATTCCAAGCCAGTTTTTTAAGTCAGTGAATCAAATTGCTCAAATTCACACAGTCATTTAATGGTCAGTAACAACTTCTGAAACCTATTTCTTCATCTGTAAAATTAGAAGACTGACTTGATTGATCTTAAAAATCCTTTCCAGATTTACAGTTCTTGTTCTAACAGCAAAAGAAAAACAGAAAAGCTTCAAACAAAGTTGGACGGGAAGTTAATATTTGTAATGTCACACGGAGAGATTAGCTCAGCAATTTCTATTAATAGGAGTCATATGGTAAAATTCCCCGGAGCTGTTTGGAAACAAATCTCTGATTGCTTAGAACTATAGGTAGAGCCAAGATACCTTGACTTTTTGTTGTTATTATTAAAAAAATTCAAAGTATTCAGAGGTTATGCCCTTTCTTAGGGTGGAGTACCAGAGATACATTGAAGATTATGTTTAAAGTTATGGTTTTCAGATGAATATTGAAGAAGGACTGAACTGAGTAGGAGATGGAATGGAGAAGGATCAGAAATGCTGTAAAGGTCACCGAACTGGGCTATGAATCGGCATGTGAAAAGTATTTCAATACCTCATGGTTCCTTGTTGGTTCTTTTCAATGTACTTAACACTCAAACTGATGAAAGAGGTATTGAGATGTTATGAACAGTTGCATTAATCATTTTATCTTGAATTTTGTCGTGGGATAGCTGATGCAAAGTCGAAGGGGATTGTGGGGGACTGGGTGCTATCAAAAGAAGTTTTCAAAGACTGAAAAGAAGCGTTCTAACATGTTTCCTCCATTAAAAGTGGGAATGTTTGGGTGGAGGGTGTGGGGAGAAAGTGTTAATTTTCCTTTAACATGTGTTTAAAAATTGTTCCTGGAAATTAATGCTAGATGGTTCATATGTCTATAAATATGAAGGATTTCAGATTATTAAAAATAGGACTCGAAATATTAGAATGAATACTTAAAAAAGGAAGTAGTTTTATGTTTCATCTTCATATGACTCATTCTTGAATTGTTCTTTAAAAATACTCAAATGGCTTAATGCTGATAAGACACACAAATTTTGAATAATTTACTTATTAAAATTTTTGAAAATAAAAATGTAAAGTCTACTAAAAAGTTGAAAATTATAGTTAATTCATATACTATTAGTATATATAATGAGGCTTCCCTGGTGGCTCAGATGGTAAAGCATCTGCCTGCAATGTGGGAGACCCAGGTTCGATCCCTGGGTCCAGAAGATCCCCTGGAGAAGGAAATGGCAACCCACTCCAGTACTCTTGCCTGGAAAACTCCATGGATGGAGTAGCCTGGTAGGCTACAGTTCACGGGGTCACAAAGAGTCAGACACAACTGAGTGATTTCACTTTCTTTCACTTTAGTATATAATAAGAATTCAACTGTCAAGGCAAACTGATGTGTGTAAAAAAGAATTCATAGAAATAACAAACTAACTCTGAGTTCTCTGATAGTCCATGCTGCTGCTGCTGCTGCTGCTGCTGCTGCTGCTAAGTTGCTTCAGTCATGTCCAACTCTGTGCGACCCCATAAACAGCAGCCCACCAGGCTCCCCCCTCCCTGAGATTCTCCAGGCAAGAACACTGGAGTGGGTTGCCATTTCCTTCTCCAATGCATGAAAGTGAAAAGTGAAAGTGAAGTCGCTCAGTCGTGTCCGACTCCTAGTGACCCCATGGACTGCAGCCTATCAGGCTCCTCTGTCCATGGGATTTTCCAGGCAAGAGTCCATAGTTAGTTTTAAATATTCTTTTTCCCCTGTATCCAACAAATATTTTTTTAAAAACCTATTATAGTAGAATTGCTTATTAATAGGTCTATCTGCTCCTTGTACTGGATGATCTTCATAGTTAAAGGTTGTCTTTCTACCTTAGTGTCGTCTGTGATTATCTGGCCCAATGGCCATTCAATAAGAGTTTACTCAGTAGTTTGGTACTGTTTTACTTTTAATCTAGACAAAAAGAAGCTCAAACAAATACATGATCTTACCCAAGTCTTTAATGCCCTGGATGGTAACATTGGGACATTTATGAATAAGAAACTTAAATGACAACAAATGACAGTTTGGGAAAAAATACTTGCATCATATATAATCAGGGAAATATTTCTAAGAGACAAAGAACGCAAAATCACAAGAAAAACACAAACAGCTAAGTAGGATGATAATAATAATGTAAATGTATGAATAAAAATACACATGGCTAATAAACACATGAAGATCAGCTCCACTAAGTTATCAGAAAGTCAGATTAAAACAATAGTGAACTATCATGTTTGCCTGTTTCATGAAACATAATTTTTAAAGGTTACTAATATCAGTGGTTGGTAAAAATGTGGGGAAATGACCTCAGATATTTTTAGTGGGAGTGTAGAATAGTATAGCCCATTTGAGGGAAGGGCGTTTTCAATTTCTCATCTAGTAAAATTTAAAACACATGTGTTCTTTGAACCAGCAATTTCACAATTTGGAGTTTATCTTAGAAAAATACTGGTACAAAGAAGCACATGTCTGAATGTTTCTGGCAGCATTTGTTGCATTAGGGAAAAATTGAAAGCAATCTAAATATCTATTAATAAGGTGCAGGTTAAATAAATTGTGGCTTGTCCATCTGAAGAAATCTCTACAGTCATAAAAAAAAACTAAGTGTATTAACAAGGAAGTATATCTATGACAGTGTGTGTGAAAAAGCAAGCTGTGAAGACATATATACAGTATGATTTTTTTTTTTTTTGCTTCAAAACTTTATGTTATTTAAGTCTTATGCTTAGTGACAGGGAACTATTGGAAATAAAATACATCCATTAGAAGAAATTATTACTATTAAAATGTTTTTCAATGATTATTTAATAACAAGGTAGATAACATATGCTTATCTAATATTTTTATATCACTGAGGGTAAAGCAAAATGTCCTGTTTACTGCGTAAGTATGACCTGCTGTCTGTGGACACTGCAGTGCAATTTAAAAAATACTATAATTATAATTTCAGAACTTCAGAATCTGAATAGGTGCCAGTGTTCTCTTTTTTAATATGGGAAAAGGAAATCCTTTGAAGATCATTTGAAGCTTGGACCAAAATTCCATAGCTGTATTATTAGGATCACTCTGTAGTCTTCAGGATTCAGATACAAGGGAAGCTTCAATTCAACCTTTTAGAGAAGACATTCCAGCTCTCATGATCTCATCAACCAGGAGAATGTTGGTGGCAATCACAGTGCAGGAGTGAAGAAGCTGTTTCTTTACACAATAGTTATCCCATATGCCAGCTTCTGCTGCTACCATTGGTTCACCAGTGTTCAAGTCCACACCCACAAGCTGACCGGATTCTGAATGTTCTGCTTGAACTTTACCTAGTGTTTCCTGAAGGTCAAAACCAGGATTCTGAGCAAGAACCTTGGGAATAATGAGCAATGCATCAGCAAATGCTTGAACTCCAAGCTGGGCCCTGCCCTTTACACTGGGCTTGTATTTAACCAGGGCTTCTGCCGTCGCCACTTCCACTGCACCAGGACCTGGGACTACACAGCCATCATCAATAGCATTTTTAACCGCCCTCAAGCCATCTCTTATTGCATCTTTGATTTGAGTAAGTGTGTGCTTATTTGGTCCTTTGATCAATAACGTGACAGAGCGAGGATTGTTACATTTCTCAATAAAGGTGAACTTCTCTTCTCCCAATGTATATTCATAGACAAGTCCTGCATGTCCCAAACAATCAGGATTCAGGTCATCAAGAGAATTTAGGGCTATCCCACCACAAGCAAGAGTCAGCCTTTCCATGTTTCTCCTTTTAGCTCTGCGCAGAGCTATAATGCCTTCTTTGGCAAGAGCGTCTAAGGAAAAGGGATCAATTCCCTTTTGATTAATAACAACAAATCCTTTATCTGAATCACCACAGACTTTCTTTTTCAGGTCGATTATTTTTTTAACTCTGTCCTCAATGAATTTTCTTTCAGCTTTCACTAACTTCTCTCTCTCCTCTGCACTCTTGTAAAAAAAGCCAGAATTCACCTCTGTTTTTTCATATTCTAATGACACGTTGCATGTGAGGATGTATGCATCTTCTACTCTCTTCTTCATATCAGGATGCCGTGCCCCATGGTCCAAAACAAGGCCTCTGATTAAGCTTGTATCTGTTTCAGATTTATGTTTCATCTCCATGATCTCAACCATGAAGAGGTCAATAGGTTCATCTTGTTTTTTAATGGCCAAAATGGAGTCCACTACGGCCTCTGTTAAGACATCAGCAAGTTCAGCATGAACTTTAGTTCGTAGAGATGTTCTGGCCACGTCTATAAGTGTTTCCCTGTCCATCTCTTTGCTTACTTTGACTTGTTCCAAAAACTGAAGTGCCTTTTCCTTTGCAGCTTCAAATCCTTCTGTAATTATTCTGGGATGAAGACCTTCAGAAATGTAGAGATCCGCCTGCTTTAGCAGCTCTCCAATGATGAGGACGTTGGAAGTGGTACCATCACCAGTTATGTCATCCTGGCCTGTTGCTACTTTGGCTATTAAGGAGGCTGTTGGGTGCTGAATTTGCATTTCATGAAGCAGCACATTTCCATCTTTAGTGAGTTTGATGTCTCCAGCACCAGAAACAAGCATCTTCATGGTGCCCTTAGGCCCCAAGTTGGTTCTCAGCACGTCCTGCAGCCCCCGGGCCGCGCTGATGTTGACCGCCAACGCCGCCTGGGCTCGGGCCACCTCGGCCTTGGGGTTCAGGGTCTTCACGGCCGCCATAGCTGACCCAGCAGAGGAAGATAAGGGGACGCGGCGTGGCGAAAAGCCCTGAGCTGGTTCAGCGTGGCTGGGAGGCGCTATCCGGGCCTTCTGGAACCTGATTTTTTTTTTTGGTAAAATATATAATCACGATAAAAACTACACATACTAGAGTTTGAGAAGATGCACAGTGCTAATGGTTAATGACCAGTGGGCATTTTACTTTATACTTTTGCAATGACTGATATTGCAACTGGATAATTTTTTTAAGCACATGTTTTTAAACTGCGAAATGTAGAAGGAGGACTTTTTGTGTTTAGAGTAAAATTTGTAATGTGTACATACACTTCTTTTTCTTAAGTATTTCTAGTGAATGTAACACATGAATATGCTTTAAAAATCGAATAATACAGGAGGGCTTTATATATCAGTTTGTATAGTTTTGACTGCAAGTAACAAAAGCCTTGAATCAACTGACGAAAAAATAAGGTGAGTATTAGCTGACATTACAATGTGTCAAAGGAAGTTAGTCTTCAAGGTTAATCCAGTTGCTCACAGGTGTCATGAAGAACCTGTGTTCTTTCCAATTCATCTCATACTCAGATTCACCTCACTTAAGGCTTCACCGGCCCTAAGTGTCTCACCCAGATAAGGCAACATCATCAGGAAGAGAATATAGCATATGTTCTTATAGTTCCCTCTAAGGAGTGAGGGGCACTTTTCTCAAAAACACCCCCTCCTGCCCCCGAGGAGCCTCCCTTTCCCTTTCCACTGGGCACATACCCAGCAAAGGAAATGTGATTATCCTTGGAGTTTAGATAGAACTGAGTACAAATGAAATCAGGGTTGTCTCAGGAAGGAAAAAGCAGCAAATATATTTGGGATAGCCAACCAACAATGCCAGTTACAGCGTAGTATGAAGAGGATTAACCCTAGCTCCATCACTCATCCTTCTGTAGCCCCTCTCCTGCTGCTGCTGAGTCGCTTCAGTCGTGTCCGACTCTGTGCGACCCCAGAGACTGCAGCCCACCAGGCTCCCCCGTCCCTGGGATTCTCCAGGCAAGAACACTGGGGTGGGTCGCCATCTCCTACTCCAATGCATGAAAGTGAACAGTGAAAGTGAAGTCGCTCAGCTGTGTCCGACTCCTAGTGACCCCATGGACTGCAGCCTTCCAGGCTCCTCCATCCATGGGATTCTCCAGGCAAGAGTACTGGAGTGGGGTGCCATCGGCTTTTCCAAGTCCCTCTCCTAGAAACCACTTTTTTTAAAGCCAATTTTCTTTCTTTTTTAAGATTTCTTTTGGGATGTGGATCATTTTTTAAAGTCTTTATTGAATTTATTGCAATATTGCTTCTGTTTTATGTTTTAGTGTTTTGGCCATGAGGCATGTGGGATCTTAGCCCCCTAACCAGGGATTGAACCTGCACCCCCTGTGTTGGGAGATGAAGTCTTAACCACTGGACCACCACAGAAGTTCCCTAGAGACCACTTTCAACACCTTTATTCTTTGGATAATTATTCCTGTATCTTTAAATAATATACTGCTATATCTTGATTTATGAGTTTTAGAGTTTATCTATGGAATTTAACAACACCTCCATCACTAAAGCAGTCTTCTAACAAATATAATTGTGTTATTTTTACTTCCCTGAAACAGAACCTTTGTAACTCTAAGGGGAAAAAAGGATACACAATTTGCTTGAGCTCATGCTTTTCTTTTTTTCTTGGTCCATTTCCCCATTTTGCTGATAAATATCTGCAAAAACTCCTGAGAAAGTTTGAGAGGTTGAGTCTCTAAAGAGTTTATTCTGACACCATGTTTATTTGATAGGCTGGCTTGTAAATCACATTTCCAGCTTCAAAGGTTAGTTTTGTTGTTGTTTAGCCTTCGGGGTGGCTATTGAAAATTTGGATGCAAGTTATTCTCTTGATTTTGAACATGAAATATATATATATGCATATATGTGTATTTTCTCTGGAAGCTTTAAAGATTTCTCTTTGTGGTCAATGTTCTGAAATTTCACAAGAATATCACTGATTATGTGTTTTTCCTTCATTTTGTATAAATGCTATTGAGCCCTTTCAATCTGAAAGTCCATGTGCTGCAATATGAAATGTTCTTTTGTTACTTTAAAAAAAATAATATTTATTTATTTATTTTATTTTTGGCTGTGCTGGGTCTTCATTTCCGTGCACAGGCTTTGGCACGCTGGGGCTGCTCTTTGTTGCTGTGCACGGATTTCTCACTGTGATGGCTTCTCTCATTGCGGAGCACAGGCTCTATGTGCGTAGACTTCAGTGTTGTGACTTATGGGCTCTAGAACTTGGGCTCAGTAATTGTGGCCCGTGAGCTTCGTTGCTGCACGGCATGTGGAATCTTCCTGGATCAGAGACTGAAATCACGCCCCCTGAGTTGGCAGGCAGATTCTTATCCATTGCTCCACAGGGAAGTCCCTTTTGTTATTTTTTTGATAATATGTCTTCTTAACTAAGTTTACTTTTCTTTCTCTTTGAAACATTATTTAGAGAATACATTTACTAGATGGGTTGTTTTTAGAAAATTCTTTTCACATATTTTCTTTCTTGTAGTGTTTTGACTTTATTTTTTGAAATAATTTATTTATCTTCTTCTTCTAAGTCACTTCAGTCGTGTCCGACTCTGTGGGACCCCATAGACGGCAGCCCACCAGGCTCCCCCATCCCTGGGATTCCCCAGGCAAGAACACTGGAGTGGGTTGCCATTTCCTTCTCCAATGCGTGAAAGTGAAAAGTGAGAGTGAAGTCACTCAGTTGTGTCCGACTCTTAGCGACCCCATGGACTGCAGCCCACCAGGCTCCTTCGTCCATGGGATTTTCCAGGCAAGAGTACTGGAGTGGGGTGCCATATACTTTCCTATAAACATTTTAATTTTTGTTTTTTTAATTTCAGTATTAATTTTTTACTAATTCCAGGAGCTCTTTTTTCCCCTTTGTTCTTTTTTCATATTGTTTTACTTTTTCATGGATGTAATATGCTCGAGTCTACCTAAGGATGCCATTTAGAGAATTTTTCATTCTCTTCAGTTTCCTGAATTCTCTTATTTCTCTCTAAAGTTAAGTTTTTTCTTTATTTCTTTCTCTTTCATTTTGCAGGCTTTCTACAAATCCCTGTTTCTCAGTTGCCTTATCATATTCATGAGAAAGGCAACATACAAATTTACTCTGAGCTTGAATTTAAAGATAGGAATCCTCAACAAGCAGTGTTCTCCCAGGGGGAGCTGGCAGGCAAGGGACTCTCAGAGTTTGATGGCCCTAAACAGCAGCATGCAGAGAGGCTTCTGGTTTGGACTGTCAACTGCTACTCCATCAGCCCTAATTTCTACCACTTACTTCAGCTTCTTTAGGGAAGAGTGCTTTGGTTCCAGTGGTCGTGGTGGCAGGGACAGTGGTGGTGGGTAGATACCTTGATGCCAGGCATTCTGTTAATGGAGATCAACTTGGTGTGCTCAGAATTTAATTTCTCTGTTGTTAGTCCCACAACCTTTCTTTACCTTCAATAGCATCTGCCATTCCCAAGTCCTGATCCTTTTCAGGGTCATAAGTCCTTCCACATGATCTCATGGCTGTGTGTTCACTGACAAGCTTCATCATTCACCAGCTGTTCATCCCACATTTGTTTCCCTCAAATCTGAAAGTCTCACCTGTAGATGCTCACCTCCTCCCAACCTCCTAGCCACCATTTTCCTATTGTTACAGGATTTTATCATCCTTCAATTGATTTCAGTTCAGTTGCTCAGTCGTGTCAGACTATTTGTGACCCCATGGACTGCAGCATGCCAGGCCTCCCTGTCCCTCACCAACTCCTGGAGTTTACCCAAGCTCATGTCCACTGAGTCAGTGATAACATCCAACCATCTCATCCTCTGCCTTCTCCTCTTGCCTTCAAACTTTCCCAGCGTAAGGGTCTTTTCAAATGAGTCAGTTCTTCCCATCAGGTGGCCAGAGCATTAGAGTTTAAGCTTCAGCATCAGTCCTTCCAATGAATATTCAGGACCTGATTTCCTTTAGGATTGACTGGTTTGATCTCCTTGCAGTCCAAGGGACTCTCAAGGGTCTTCTCCAACAACACAGTTCAAATGCATTAGTTCTTTGGTGCTCAGCTCTCTTTATAGTCCAATTCTCACATCCATACATGACTACTGGAAAAACCATAGCCTTGACTAGATGGACCTTTGTTGGCAAAGTAATGTCTCTACCTTTTAATATGCTGTCTAGGTTGGGCATAGCTTTTCTTCCAAGGAGCAAGCATCTTTTAATTTCATGGTTGCAGTCACCATCGGCAGTGATTTTGGAGCCCCCAAAATATAGTCTCTCACTGTTTCCATTATTTCCCCATCTATTTGCCATGAAGTAACAGGATCAGATGCCATGATCTTAGTTTTCAGAATGTCAAGGTTAAGAAAACTTTTTCGCTTTCCTCTTTCACTTTCATCAAGAGGCTCTTTAGTGGAAAAATAACTCCATAAAGAATGAAGAGACAGAGCCAAAGCAAAAACAACACCCAATTGTGGATGTGATGGGTGATGGAAGTAAAGTCCAATGCAGTAGAGAGCATTATTGCATAGGAACCTGGAATGTTAGGTCCCTGAATCAAGGCAAATGGAAGTGGTCAAACAGCGGATGGACTGGTTGGATCTCCTTGCAGTCCAAGGGACTCTCAAGAATCTTCTCAAACACCACAGTTCAAAAGCATCAATTCTATTGAGATAATCATATGGTTTTTATTTTTCAATTTGTTAATGTGGTGAATTACATTGATTGATTTGCGGATATTGAAGAATCCTTGCATCCCTGGGATAAAGCCCACTTGGTCATGGTGTATGATCTTTTTAACGTATTGTTGGATTCTGATTGCTAGAATTTTGTTGAGGATTTTTGCATCTATGTTCATCAGTGATATTGGCCTGTAGTTTTCTTTTTTTGTGACATCTTTGTCAGGTTTTGGTATTAGGGTGATGGTGGCCTCATAGAATGAGTTTGGAAGTTTACCTTCCTCTGCAATTTTCTGGAAGAGTTTGAGGAGGATAGGTGTTAGCTCTTCTCGAAATTTTTGGTAGAATTCTTGGAATAAAAGCAAAAATAAACAAATGGGATCTAATTAAAATTAAAAGCTTCTGCACAACAAAGGAAAATATAAGCAAGGTGAAAAGACAGCCTTCGGAATGGGAGAAAATAATAGCAAATGAAGCAACTGACAAACAACTAATCTCAAAAATATACAAGCAACTTATGCAGCTCAATTCCAGAAAAATAAACGACCCAATCAAAAAATGGGCCAAAGAACTAAATAGACATTTCTCCAAAGAAGACATACGGATGGCTAACAAACACATGAAAAGATGCTCAACGTCACTCATTATTAGAGAAATGCAAATCAAAACCACAATGAGGTACCACTTCACACCAGTCAGAATGGCTGCGATCCAAAAATCTGCAAGCAATAAATGCTGGAGAGGGTGTGGAGAAAAGGGAACCCTCCTACACTGTTGGTGGGAATGCAAACTAGTACAGCCACTATGGAGAACAGTGTGGAGATTCCTTAAAAAATTGCAAATAGAACTACCTTATGACCCAGCAATCCCACTTCTGGGCATACACACTGAGGAAACCAGAATTGAAAGAGACACATGTACCCCAATGTTCATTGCAGCACTGTTTATAATAGCCAGGACATGGAAACAACCTAGATGTCCATCAGCAGATGAATGGATAAGAAAGCTGTGGTACATATACACAATGGAGTATTACTCAGCCGTTAAAAAGAATTCATTTGAATCAGTTCTGATGAGATGGATGAAACTGGAGCCGATTATACAGAGTGAAGTAAGCCAGAAAGAAAAACACCAATACAGTATACTAACACATATATATGGAATTTAGGAAGATGGCAATGACGACCCTGTATGCAAGACAGGGAAAGAGACACAGATGTGTATAACAGACTTTTGGACTCAGAGGGAGAGGGAGAGGGTGGGATGATTTGGGAGAATGACATTCTAACATGTATACTATCATGTAAGAATTGAATCGCCTGTCTGTGTCTGACGCAGGATGCAGCATGCTTGGGGCTGGTGCATGGGGATGACCCAGAGAGATGTTATGGGGTGGTAGGTGGGAGGGGGGTTCTTGTTTGGGAACGCATGTAAGAATTAAAGATTTTAAAATTTAAAAAATAAAAAACTAAAAAAAAATAAAAAAAAATAAAAAATAAAAAAAACAAAAGCATCAATTCTTCGGTGTTCAGCTTTCTTCACAGTCCAACTCTCACATCCATACATGACCACTGGAAAAACCATAGCCTTGACTAGACGGACATATGTTGGCAAAGTAATGTCTCTGCTTTTCAATATGCTATCTAAGTTGGTCATAACTTTTCTTCCAAGGAGTAAGCGTCTTTTAATTTCATGGCTGCAATCACCATCTGCAGTGACTTTGGAGCCTCCTCAAAAAAGTCTGACACTGTTTCCCCATCTATTTGCCATGAAGTGATGGGACCAGATGCCATGATCTTCGTTTTCTGACTGTTGAGCTTTAAGCCAACTTCTTCACTCTCCACTTTCGCTTTCATCAAGAGGCTTTTTCATTCCTCTTCGCTTTCTGCCATAAGGGTGGTGTCATCTGCATATCTGAGGTTATTGATATTTCTCCCAGCAATTTTGATTCTAGCTTGTGTTTTATCCAATCCAGCATTTCTCATGGTGTACTCTGCATGTCCATTCTGAAGGAGATCAGCCCTGGGATTTCTTTGGAAGGAATGATGCTCAAGCTGAAATTCTAGTACTTTGGCCACCTCATGCGAAGAGTTGACTCATCGGAAAAGACTCTGATGCTGGGAGGGATTGCGGGCAGAAGGAGAAGGGAACAACAGAGGATGAGATGGCTGGATAGCATCACTGACTCGATGGACGTGAGTCTGAGTGAATTCTGGGAGTTGGTGATGGACAGGGAGGCCTGGTGTGCTGCAATTCATGGGGTCACAAAGAGTCAGAGATGACTGAGCGACTGAACTGAACTGAAACAGGTGATGGCAAGAGTGAACATCAACATTTTAGCAATCAGTGAACTAAAATGGACCGGAATGGGTGAATTTAACTCAGATGACCATTATATCTACTTCCGTGGGCAAGAATCCCTTAGAAGAAATGGAGTAGCCATCATAGTCAACGAAAGAGTCTGAAATGCAGTACTTGGATGCAATCTCAAAAACAACAGAATGAAATCTGTTTCCAAGGCAAACCATACAATATCACGGTAATCCAAGCCTACGCCCCATCCAGTATTGCTGAAGAATCTGAATTGAATGGTTCTATGAAGATTCCCTGGTGGCTCAGAGGTTAAAGCGTCTGCCTGGAATGCGGGAGACCTGGGTTTGATCCCTGGGTCAGGAAGATCCCCTGGAGAAGGAAATGGCAACCCACTCCAGTACTCTTGCCTGGAGAATCCCATGGAGGGAGGTGCCTGGTGGGCTACAGTCCATGGGGTCGCAAAGAGTCGGACACGACTGAGCGACTTCACTTTCACTTTCACTTTCATGAAGACCTACAAGACCTTCTAGAACTATCACCCCAAAAAAGATGTCCTTTCCATTATAGGGGACTGGAATGCAAAAGTAGGAAGTCAAGAAATACCTAGAGTAACAGGCATATTTGGCCTTGGAGTACAAAACAAAGCAGGTCAAAGGCTAACAGAGTTTTGCCAAGAGAACACACTGATCATATCAAACACCCTCTTCAAACAACAAAGAGAAGACTCTACACGTGGACATCACCCAGATAGTCAATACCCAAATCAGATTCATTATATTCTTTGCAGCCAAAGATGGAGAAGCTCTATTCAGTCAGCACAAACAATATTGGGAGCTGACTGTGGCTCAGATGATGAACTCCTTATTGCCAAATTAAGACTTAAGTTGAAGAAAGTAGGGAAAACAAGTAGACCATTCATGTATGACCTAATTAAAATCTCCTACAATTATACAGTGGAAGTGAGAAATGGATTCAAGGGATTAGATCTGATAGAGTGCCTGAAGAACTATGAACAGAGGTTCATGACATTGTACAGGAGGCAGTGATCAAGACCATTCCCAAGAAAAAGAAATTCAAAAAGGCAAAATGGTTGTTTGAGGAGGCCTTACAAATAGCTGAGAAAAGAAGAGAAGCGAAATGCAAAGGAGAAGAGGAAAGATATTCCCATTTGAATGCAGAGTTCCAAAGAATAGCAAGGAGAGATAAGAAAGCCTTCCTCAGAGATCAGTGCAAAGAAAAAGAGGAAAAGAATAGAATGGGAAAGACTAGAGATCTCTTCAAGTAAATTAGAGATACCAAGGGAACATTTCATGCAAAGATGGGCAAAATAAAGGACAGAAATGGTATGGACCTAACAGAAGCAGAAGATATTAAGAAGAGGTGGCAAGAATACACAGAAGAACTGTACAAAAAGGATCTTCATGACCCAGATAATCATGAAGGTATGATCACTCACCTAGAGCCAGATATCCTGGAATGTGAAGTCAAGTGGGCCTTAGGAAGCATCACTATGAACAAAGCTAGTGGAGGTGATGGAATTCTAGTTGAGCTATTTCAAATCTTAAAAGATGATGTTATGAAAATGCTGCACTCAATATGCTAGCAAATTTGGAAAACTCAGCAGTGGCCACAGGACTGGAAAAGGTCAGTTTTCATTCCAGTCCCAGAGAAAGGAAATGCCAAAGAATGCTCAAACTACTGCACAATTGCACTCGTCTCACATGCTAGCAAAGTAGTGCTCAAAATTCTTCAAGCCAGGTTTCAACAGTACATGAACTGTGAACTTCCACATGTTCAATCTGGATTTAGAAAAAGAAGAGCAACCAGAGATCAAATGGCCAACTACTCTTGGATCATCGAAAAAACAAGAGTTCCAGAAAAACATCTTCTTCAGCTTTATTGACTATGCCAAAACTTTTGACTGTGTGGATCACCACAAACTGTGGAAAATTCTGAGAGAGATGGGAATACCAGACCACCTGACCTGCCTCCTGAGAAATCTGTATGCAAGTCAGGAAGAAATAGTTAGAACTGGACATGGAACAACAGACTGGTCCAAATCATGAAAGGAGTACGTCAGTACTGTTTATTGTCACCCTGCTTATTTAACTCATATGTAGAGTATATCATGTGAAATGCTGGGCTGGATGAAGCACAAGCTGGAATCAAGAATGCTGGGAGAAATATCAATAACCTCAGATATGCAGATGGCACTGCCCTTATGGCAGAAAGCAAAGAAGAACTAAAGAGCCAACCACCACCTACACAACCATATTGAGATATCACAGCTTTCAAGATGTTCTTTCGGTCACTGGCATATATAGGATGTATGATGATATTGTGTGAATAGCTCTTGGCTGGAAGAGTCAGAAATAGTCTCATTTCCGTACTAATAAACCACACCACTGTGGATTTTTGTTTCCTTACCTGTAAAGGGACAGAGTCAGAGGTGATGCCATTTCTACCATTCTTTTCAACTCTATGGCTGGTGTTTCTATAACCCTGACTATGTCACCAAATGGTATCATTTGAGACTTAATAAACATTACTGTAGAAGTGTTTTCTGAGCATGTTGCTGTGGATTTGCAATGCCCTGCCCTTAGTGGGATGGGCTTCATCAAGAATTTTCCTAGGGCACCAAATTAAGTCTAATAATACTTAATAGCGAGGACTCTTACCTAATTGGGACAGTCATGCTCACTTAACTGAGATGCCTCTAGGTGATTGCGTGTTGTATCTACAGAACCAGAGGTGACGGGAGACTGGTGATGCTTTGGGACTCTTCAAATAATTCTGTTAGTGCCAAGTCAGCAGAGCAGGGTAGAGAAAGCAAACTCTTCTCCAGAAGAGTCGTCTTTCCTCTTTGGGAAGAATCAATTCTCCCAGGAGGATTACCCATCAGTTCTCCGGTAAAAATCAATTAGTAAGGGGCACTCTGACTTCCTCATTGATAGGCTGGTCTGGTATGTCGAGTGCTCGAGATAGATATGTACCACAGCAGATAGTGTCTGCCAGAGAGAGTCTTATAATCTACATTACAAGACAAACCCACATAAAGATGGGAGGCAGGAGCTGAATCTGCGGCTGAGTTAAAGGGAAGGCTTGAAACATACACAAATAGGCACACACGCCTATTAGTCAAATGTTTTAAAAGGCATGAGATTATAGATTCTTCTTTACAATCTTCATAACCATAACAGAAATGCTGAATTTAACGCCTGATTGTTTTTAACCATCAGTCATCTGTGCCTTTAAATTGAATGATGTCTCTGTTTCTTTGGCTTAAGGTTTGTTGCCATTGTATCATAAAAATCTTGATTTTTTTTTCCAATATAGTTCATTTTAACTCCTTCACTTGGCCTATAAGACAATATTTTCCTTATAAATAGCAGTTAGGGAAATTTTATAGTGTAGAACTTTTTCATTATAAGACTTAAAAGAAAGCATGGTTACATTTTTCTCATGTGTTTGGACACACGGGCCTAGGAATTGTGAACTGATTTCCTGCTGTGGAGATTTTGACTTTCTTTGATATGTACTGATTCTGTGTAATAGTGAACATGTCCTAGGACAATCTTGATACTCCCTGAGTGTTGAATAGTCCACACATGACATTTGTTCCTAATCCAAATAATCCCAAATCACATGTCTCATATAATCACTGCAGTTGCCTATAGCAGACTCACACTCATGACTTTTTTCAGAGGGGTGGAGCCTCTAGATACTTCATTTAAAAGTTAAAGGTGTAAGTTTAATTATTGCTTTTCAGCGGTTTACATTACATTTGGGCTCAGTAACATCGTTGAGATTTCTTCCACCCAAAGCAGGAATGCTCCATGCCCTTGATTTAACCTCTTCTGAACTAGGTGCTCACCTACACTGTTATTAGCAAAAGTAGTTTACAACTCACTTCTCATGTAGGAACTTACTTCTCTCTACCTGTCTTGCTGAGACACTGAGGCTGGGGCAAGAGACAAGTGGAAGTTAAGCAAACTAACATGCTGAAGTCAGGTGGATTTCAACACCCCCAAAGACACTTGAGTGACTTTCTAGCAACGACAAGCTTTTATTTAGGATGCTTCTTTCCTTTCCTTTGGTACCTTCTCACCCTCATGTCTGATCTGTACTGAGTAGTGAATTGACGTCTTTCACTACAATGGAACTCGACAATTTTGGATATATTTACTATCTTTAAAGAATCTATGATTTTGATTTAAAATTTTTAATTGTTTTGCCTTTGTTATAAAATCTTAAGTTTATGAGACAATGCACGTTTGTTTCATAGTAATTTAAAATACTTTATGTGACATTGGAAAGTTGTCTCTATTTGGAAAGCAGAGCAATTATGCCAGCAGACACCCAATCAATGACAAATGTTGTTTATTAGATAACTGCTAAGAATATATTTTGTAAATTAACCCGTATAATACTTTATCAGTATTCTGGTCTCTCTGATGATTGCTAAACATGCCAACAACTTCAAGTGTTAAATAAATTGCTTCAGTCCAGAGTCAATATCTTTCTCTTTGTGGCTATATATTATTACATTATTTATTCTCCTAAATAAGGTCATCTTATGACCCACAGAATTCCTAGGAATCTCTAACTCACTTTGAAATTCAGATTTATTGGATAAATTCTTAAGGTCAAAGTTCTGCCACCGCTTCACAGGCACAATAATTTCTTCAACTATAGGTTCGGGTTACACCTTAAATGTAGAAGAGTTCTACATTTATTTTTGGACTTTAAAAGAACCTGGATAGGAGCAAGGATTGTGGATGAGTTACTGAGGAAAGAAAAGTTTAGCGAGAGTCCGAAGGCTGGTCGAGGTTGCAGAAGTGCCTCAGCTAACTTATTTGTTTGTGATTCTCTTTAGACTTTAGTTTCATGAGTTTTACAGTGGGGGTGCTATACTGAGTCTCTCTGGCCACATGTGTGTGTTAGTCACTCAGTTGTGTCTGAATCTTTGTGACCCCATGGACTGTAGCCTGACAGGCTCCTCCGTTCATGGAATTCTGCAGGCAAGAATACTAGAGTGGGTTGCCATTCCTTCTCAGGGGATCTTCCCAGGGGATCTTCCTGACCCAGGAATTAAACCCAGGTTTCCTGCATTGCAGGCAGATTCTTTACGTCTGAGCCACCAGGGAAGCTCTGACCATATAATAGAATGTTAATTCCTTTCACTTTCCATGTAGATTCTCTAAAGACTATAAAACTATGGCGATCTTCTGAACCCAACAACTGGTGATGTAAGAAGGTCATTTTCAGATTTATGAAATATCAAAAGTCTACCAAAGTCAAGCAGAGATACAAAAGTACTTTACCTTTAAAAAATCTAGCAAAGGTAAAAAAAATAATAAAAACAAATCACATTTAAATAATTGTCTTTTTCATTAAAAAGAAATTTAATTTCTTTTCAAAATTAAGACAATGCGAGTAAATCTCCATATTTATTCTCTACTTTGGACTACATTGTGCCCCCCCAAACTCACATGTTGACTCCTAACACCCATTGTGACTGTGTTTGGAGACAGACTCTTAAGGAGGTAACTAAATTTAAATGAGGTCACAAAGTTGGGTCGCTAGTCTGCTAGAACAGAGGAATTTATAAGAGGAAGAAGTCTCTCTCTCTCTGCCTGTCTCCTTTTTCTCTCTCTCTGTCTCCATGCACACAGAGGAGGCCATGTAAGGATACAGCAAGAAGATGACCATCTACAAACTAGAAAGAAACATCTCACCATAAATGGAAACCATTCAAACCTTGATCTTGGACTTTCTAGCCTCTAGAGCTATCAGAAAATAAATTTTTATAGTTCAAGACATGTAGTCTTTTTTTATGGCAGCCCAAGCTAACTAAGACATTCTCCATGCTTATTAAAAGTACAGAGAAATGAATAAAATATGTCACAGAGGTCCACAGGAGTCCTCAAAATAGTTCTCTAGTGCTATTCTTTGCAAACATTTGACTATCTGGAAATCATGGCATCTAACACTAAGAAAACCCCACTCTACTGGGTTGCAAAAGGGAAGGTCTGACCCTGGGATCACCCTAGTTAATATTCAGGCAATGTATACCACAGGCTTCCCAGGTGGTGCTAATGGTAAAGAACCTGCCTGTCAATGCAGGAGACAAAAGAGACACGGATTTGATTCCTGGTGTCAAGAGGATCCCCTGGAGAAGGAGATGGCAACTCATTTCAGTATTCTTGCCCAGAGAATTCCACAGAAGAGAAGCCTGGCGAGCTACAGACCATCGGGTCACAAAGAGTCAGACATAACTGACCGACTTAGCACAACACAATGTATACCACATGTGTAATTTTAAACTAAACAATGGCAAAGTCTATCTATTTACAGACACTCAAGATGATCTCTTTTTTTTTTTTCAAGATGATCTCTTAAGATTCATTCTGTCCAAGATAGAGAAGGGTACAGGTGTTCCCTCCAGGGTGGAGAATACTGTGGGGTATCCTGTGGGGCTGCAATATCATCACTACCAGCTTTCTTGGATTTGTAGGGGTTATTCTGCCTTCTTTCAGACTGAATAAGTATAGGCACAAGTAAAAAATAATAATAATAATAATACATAAGTCAGAGATGAATGTTACTAGAATCTAAAGAATGTAATTGAGACACCATCCACAAGCACAGAGAAGCTTAAGTATAATTGACTTATCTATAGAGCTCATTCACAGGAAGTAAATGAAGTCCAGAGGAGGATTATTTGAGAGTTTCTTGTTGACCAGAGCTAAATTATTTGTTTTTAAGTGGCAAGAGAATGGGGGCTTCCCAGGTGGCTCAGTGGTAAAGAATTCACTTGCCAATGCAGGAGACGTGGGTTTGATCCCTGGGTTGGGAAGATCCCCTGGAGGGGGGCATGGCAATGAAGCCAGCTCTCTCCAATTTCACCATTCAATCTCCTACCCAGTCCACTACCCATAAGTCCTCTCTCTGCGGAGAATATGATTGGGCCTAAATAATATGCCACAGATTTAGGATATGCCACAGATTCCACAGGATAGCAAAATATATTATAATATCCAATAACGGGTGCATATTACTCGATGGAAAAACAACATGAAATATGAGATATTTATAAAAACACCAAAACCATTCCAAATTACTGGGTGTTATAGAGTAATTGTTTTTCTTCCTTTGTAAATTATCTGGGATGAGGACAAGTCAAATGATCTCCACATGTGTTCTAGAGAAATAAACTTATTTACTTTCCTTGACTGGTTCTCATTTTGTTATCTCCTATAGAGGTGCATTATTTTTCTTTAATGATTTGGCTGTGTGGCCATTGCCAAAATCACTTGTAAACACTCTTCCATAATGGAAAAGAATCAACCTTGAAATAAACTAAAACAGCTATTTTTCCTTGACTGAAAGTACTGCCTAAGCAAGAATTTTAATTTACTTTCAACTATCAAAGTTATTGTTTTAATTGTAGCACAGAAGAGCAAAGTAACAACAAAAATCAACCTCTGAATTTCTAAGAGGATCATTAAGGTTGTTCCAAGTCTATATGTCTGAAATTATATAATACAGATTTTAATGTTATTTGAACTTCCCATTTAAAAAGCATTGGCCCTATAAGCAAAACCCACCACAGATAATGACTTTTAATTATAGTTTTTCACATGGTTTGTAGTATCCATTCAAACCTCATGGTAAATGGATATCTGGGTTTTTATTTCCCCAGTAAGCTAGTAGCGAATTACACTTTTGAACAGTTCATAACTTAACATTTTTAATTTTGACATAGTACTCATGAAGAATTCCATTTGCTGCTGACAAGTAGCGTTGTACTCTCCAATAGGTCTTGAGAATACATTTTGGTCAGCCAAGGGCATGCTTGTAAACTGTCTCACCTAACACCACAGCCCTTTTCATTTACAGTAAAGATAAAGTGGCAAACTTACAGTAAAGGCTCAGCAGGGAGGTGGCTCACTCTGGAAATGGAACTGGATGATACTAAGAACGAGAATGTGTCATTGGTTTCAAGTTGTATTTCTCTTTCCTGGAGTAAGATCTTGCAAGAGAATAATAAAGAGGCACAAAATAAGGGCAAATAAAAATGATCTAATATGGAAGTTTAGCGAACTTAAACAAGATCCTCCCATCTGTAGAGGTGACCATTCTAGACAGGTGAAACAGATCCTACTTTTTAAAAAACCAAACCTCTGGGGAAGAAATACCGCGAGTCACCATACTAATAAAGTAATGGTTCTCGCTGTGCGTTTCCTATATCCCTTCCATAGTACTTCATTGTACATATTCTTTTCTTTAGTCATCCATGGGAATTAAGCCCCTGGTTAAAGGAGACCAAGAGTGTCTGGTCATCATTTTTTTAAATAAGAAATTTTCATAGGCTTATGATAGGTATTGTACATAAACATTTTCTCCTCTATAATGAATAATCTCACTTCCTTGCACTTCCTTCTTCTATAATGAATAACCTCACTTTCCTCATCTCCTCTGATTTCAAAATCTCATGTTCATTTGTGAGCTAGAAGAAGCAATAGGCAAAGGATTAAAAGTTAGGGCTCTAGTTACAGTCCTGCCACATACTATGCCTTTGGATGAAACACTTCAACCTTTCTGAGTTTCATCATTAATAAAGTGTTGGAAGTTTGGACAGATTTATCTCTGAGTCTAGCTCTAAAATCAAAGTCCTGTTACTTCCCAGAAATGGAGCTAGTTCTTCCAGGTTAATTAGCGAATTTAGAACTGGACACAGCATGCTGATGTTAAATATGGAAGTTAGATCACCATATGACTTGCTTTATTATTATTTCTGAATCTTAGTCTCACAATAGTATTTGTAAGTTGTTGGGCTTCAGTGGTAAGAGAATCATGTGATTATTCATGTTAACCTCAAGACTTTTTCCTGCTAATTTTGTTCATCCTTATTAGCTTTGAAAATATGTTTAGCTTTGTTTTTAAGGGTATCAGCTGAAGATTTACCTAAATAACAATCATTTTGTTTGCTACTGATTATTCCTCCAACATATTATTTCATTATTATAACCTGGGAAACCATGGACTAGCTAACCTTTCCACCTGACAGTGTATCATTTGCTCCCTTAATTATATTTCTCACAAATCACTAAGGAAAATATTTAGCAGTATCAGAGCTGGTGCTGGTCCCAGACAACTGCCACCAGTATTGACTCTGATCCTCTGATAAGTTCTTTCCGCATAGTAACCATAAGTTGTGTGACTCATCCTGAGCCTATGTTCCCAACTGACTTATTTTCCTCTCCCTGTTTATTTGATTATGTTTAGCGTGTATACATTCTATTGATATACTTCCTTTGACAGACAGAAAATCAGTCCAAGTTGATAGGATGAATCCTAGGAAACTGCTTAGGTAATATATGACAAAAAGAAACTTAGCATGGCAGGAACACGAAAAAATAAAAGCAACCCCAAAATCATAGCCCAATTGAACTATATCATTTACTATATTAAATGTAAATGGGATAAGCACTCCAGGTAAAAACAGAATTATCAGAATAGAAAATAATACAAACCCAACTGTATGCTGACAATATAAAGCACACTTTAAATACAGAGTCATAAATAGTTTTAAAATAGAAAGATACGAAGAAAAAACCACCGTCCAGACACTAATCAAAAGAAAGCCAGTTTGACTGTATTTATGTCAAAATAGGCTTCAAATAGGAAGTATTACCCAAGATAAAGAAGGATATTTTATAATAATAAAAATTGAATCTGTAAAAAATACTAATATCGCAGTTTTGAATATAATACAGCTAATAACAAAGCTTCAAAGTAAATGAAACACAAATTGACAGAAACATTTAGGGAAATAGATAATCACAATCATCATGGGAAACTTTAGCAGTCAACTGTCTGCAGTTGATAAAACAATGAATATTTAAAAAGCCAATAGCAATATATAAGATTTGAATGGCACTGACAACAAGTTACCTAATAGACTTTTCTAGAACACCACGTCTGACAGATGCAGAATATACATTTTCTTCAAGCATATGTGGAATATTAAACATAGAGACAATATGCGGTCTATTAAAGGCTTTCAATATACTTAAAAGGATTGAAACCAGAGTATTTATCTCACCCTAACAGAATTATATTAGAAATCAATAACAAAAAGATATCAATAAATTCCCCCAAATATTTGGATATTAGCAAATATTTCTAAATGATTCATCAGCCGAAGAAGAAGTCACAAGAAAATTTAGAAAATATTTTGAATGGAACAATAAAAACATACAACACATTGAAATTTGTAAGTTGCAGCTAAGAGTACTTAAAAGGAAGGTCATAGCTTTAAATACCTATATTAGAAAAACAAAAAAATCTCTATAATTAATTATCTACTCTTTCACCTAAAATTATAGAAAAACAAATTAAGCCCCAAGTAAGCAGAAGAAAGGACGTAATAAAGGTAAGAGCAGAAATCAATGAAATGAATCTCAAATAATAATAAAGTTAACATTTGGAAGAATTGAAAATTGGTTCTTTCAAAAAAATTGATACAACTGAAACCTCATCAAAAATTAATCAAAAACAAAAGATAGGGAAAAAATACCAAAATCAAGAATGAAAGAAGGGCTAGCCCCATCGATCCTATAGACATTAGAAGAATAATAAGAAAAAACTATGAACAGCTCTGTGCCAACAATTTCAATAATATAGATAAAGTAGATAAATTCCTTGAAAATATTATTTCCAAAATGGATACAAGAAGAAATATATAACCTGAATAAGAGTATCTGTGTTATAGAAATTGAATTTGTAGCCCTACGTTGGCAGCCAAGTGCTATAGGCTGATAGAAGGTGGGCAATGGGGATGTGGTTCTTCCCGCTAATCTAAAATACAATCTGAGTCATAGGCCATGCTCTGTAAAGCTGTTCAAGATCTCAGACATCATCTAGGTCAGCTCTCTAGTTTTACAGGTGGAGAAATTGACATCCAAAGAGGTTAAATATTTGCCCATGATCACCAAGCTAGTTAGTGGTAATCAAAATATCCATATTTCTAACACTATGTGAAATCATTATATGGGGATATCTGTCACACTTACAGTTACCCGCTGTTTTCAGAGTTCAAAAGTGAGTGGCCCATTGGCGCATATGTTCTTCAATCTCCCTCAATCCCTTTAAGACTTCATCTGATAGACACTAGAAGCAGCTTTAGAACAGAAGGGAAAGTGTGTAACTACGCCCAAGTCCATGAGGGCTGGCTCATGACTGAGAAAGAGTTTTATGACAAGGAACTGCATTTCAGTGTCTTCCAGTCACTCCTCCATAGAGGTTTTAAGACCAGAGTGGGGAATGCAGTGCATCATTGAATTGAACCATGAGGTGAATACAACCGTTCATTTGCATTGAGTTTAAACATAGTAATTTCATTGGGCTTAAAAAAAACAACAATGTGAGGGTCATTTATATTTTCAAGATGTAAGCAAAATTTTACCCTCCAAAATATAACCTCATTGTTTTTACTCCTGTGTAATTTTAGAAAACCTAGAGACCATGTTTTTCTCCTAGATTTCTTTTGAAGACTGGGTCCACCATCTGATGATCTGTTTATATTTTAATGCTGACTTTCCTCATGGTAATAAACAGTGTCCACAGGGCTGTGTGGAAGGGAATAGTGAGTACTGGGAGCCTGGAATTACCCAAATCATTGACCCTCAGAAGGACTTCCTCTCTTATCCTTGCACCAGACATTCTGGACTATTATAGAACAAGATTTTCTGTTTCCAGAGTTTCCCTCGTCATTCACCTCGATGTGTTTCAGAGTCCTGCGAGAATTTCTGCCAGCACCAGTCAGTTTAGGAAGCCTCAGGAGGTCACACAGTCCATGGACAGCTCAGTAGGTGAGCTCCAGAGAACTGCAAAGTCTGCTGATTCTCTTTCCTCCAAATCTTTTGACCTGACTTCCAGGCCCTCTGACTGAGAAGTGTAGGCCAGGTAGGATTCCCCAAGACTGCTGAAAAATACAGAGAACTCAGCAGGGGAGGTGGGGAGTAACACTGTGAATTTGCATATGTACATGAAAGGCATCATTTCTGGAACGTTTCCAGGATATATTAATTGGGCAACAGCTAGTCAGCTTTTTGGGAAAATGAATCAAAGTTGAATGCCTTCCATTGTACCTTATAATAAATAAGCCTCTCTTTAGGATGCTAATACTAGCCTTTCTTTCTAGTTCTTGTTTTTTAATAAAAATAAATACATTCATATTTTCCCTAATTTTCTTCTTTTCTCATCATGGCAAGATTTATGATGTATTTTGAAATTTGGTTTTGAATGTCTGTTTTAATTATATATGAACCACCATAAGTGCCCTGGTTCCAATGTGTTAAGAGACTTTAGCGATCTTGTCTAATATGAATCTAGACATCTATGTAGGACTTGATGACAAGGGGGACTCCTGAGAACAGTCATTGGATTGATTCCATAGCATCGCTGTGACAGTGTAGAAGCACCATGGGGCATTTTCAGAAGCAGCATGGAGGCTATAAGCCAGAGCAAAGTGCACTGGCATAAATCCTCAGTAAATATTTATTAAGATCAATGGCTGCATACAATGTGCTGATGGTAGCCTTTTGCTCTCAGTTATAATTAAGATGAATTACATTATTGATGTATTAGGACCTCCTCCTTGCCTTTAAAGCACAGGACAGGACTTTTTTTTCCCAAGACAACTTACATATCTTTCTAGTTACCAGACACTGCACCAGTGCTTGCTCATAATGCTTGCTTATTCTTTTAACCTATAGCCAGTCTGTAGTGGTTTGGTGACAATGATGTGACCCACAGAGAAGTCTTGGTTAAGTGCCAGAATCAGATAGCTGTGAATCATTTGACCTCTACTCATGTGGACAGTTTGAAGGCACTAATAGTTCATAATCACATTCAACAGCTCTCAATGAGTAATAGCTAGCAATGGTAAAAAGCGATGCCTCTTAGAGAGGATTTCTTGAAGATCAGGGGGAAGAAGGAGGACCCAGAGGACCCTCAAGACTAGATGTTTATAGAAGGCAAGATTCTTGTTGGCCAGATGTAAAGGAATAATCTTCTTCTCCCTTATATATGTTTTCAAAAATTGGTGGTTGCAAGACTTTATCTGAACCTTCATTGTCTTAGATATTCTTGAATACTATTTTGGGTACATTTTCCAGAATGCCCTCTTCCCTCAAAGTGGTTTCCTTCAAAGGAAAGAATAAGATTTGGGGTGTTAACTTACACCTTGGAAGTAAAGAATAGTTAACTGAAAGCGTCTTTTAGGAAAAGAACATAAGACATATTGAATAATTCAATGAAAGCAAATGAAATAATTTTTCTCCATTTCTGCAACAAAAAGGAGAGAATTTATATTGTCATATTTTTTACAGTCTTTAACAGTCATAAACTCTTTGATAAGTACTGTGTGCTGCGTGCTGTGAGGTCGCTTCAATTATGTTTGACTCTTTGTGACCCCATGGACTGTAGCCTACCAGGCTCCTCTGTCCATGGGATTTTCCAAGGCAAGAATACTGGAGTGGGTTGCCATTTTCTACTCCAAGGGATCTTCCCTACCCAGGGATCAAACCCATGTCTCCTGTGTCTCCTGTGGATTCTTTACCACTGAGTTTATGATCTGAAGTACTAAATCCACTCTGCTGAAGTCAAATCAGTTGTCAAAAGGAAACATCTTTCATCCCTAAAAACCTGGTCTGGAGTGGTGATCCTCAAATTCTGGGTTTAGATCACTGCTGCTGCTGCTAAGTCGCTTCAGTAGTGTCCAACTCTGTGCGACCCCATAGACGGCAGCCCACCCGGCTCCCCCGTCCCTGGGATTCTCCGGGTAAGAACACTGGAGTGGGTTGCCATTTCCTTCGCCAATGCAGGAAAGTGGAAAGTGAAAATTGAAAGTGACATCACTCAGTCCTGTCCAACTCTTAGCGACCCCATGGACTGCAGCCCACCAGGCTCCTCTGTCCATGGGGCTCCTCTGTCCTCTCCTCTCCAGGCAAGAGTACTGGAGTGGGGTGCCATTGCCTTCTCCTAGTGATCCATTATAATCTTTGTTCATGGATCATGCATGATTCAAATTCTATTACAATCCCATCTAAAGCATTCAACTTTTAAATAAATATTACAGACTGAGAAACAGACCCAGACATCTTTTTATAGGTTTGTCATCAAAATTGTTGCCATTCAACTACTAGTTCTAGGCACAGAAAACATCTGTGGATTTTATTTGTTGACTAGTTGGTTTTATTTACCAAAATAGTAACCTTCTGCCCAAACATAAATTGAGAGCTTCTGGTCAGCAAACTGAGGTTATTTAACTTGAAATCTACTCTGTTTTTGTCTTTCCATAAGTTAATGACTCCTTTCAAGTTGCTCTAGCCAATTATTTCCCATTTCCTCACTTTGAGCTCAGAAATAATAAAAGAGTGGTTACTAAGTGTTTTGTTTATAAGTTTGATCTAACAACTGCCTTTTCAGTAAACAAACACTAACCTCAATGAAGTTTTCACATTTCCTTTGTTAAAGTATTTCAACATAAGGGACAAGAATGTCCACAAAGGATTTTTCCAGAAATTTGATAAGTCATCTGTGACTCCATCTTTTTAGTCTTGGATTAAAATATTGAATGCCCCTTGACCATAGGCATAACCACAAGGAACTCAATTCTGTGTATCTCATCAGACTGGCAACAAAGCTCTGGCCATGTCTGAAAGATGGCCTGATTACTGTTCAGTAATATTCTTTGCTTTTCTTCGACTACTCTTGGAACACTGAAAACGGTATATCTTTCGAATACACTACATGTTTTTCAAAGACAACCATTTATAAAGAACACATTCTTTTAAAGTTTTTTCTTAGGGAAGTTCCTTAAATAGTTTTCATATTGCACTGACAAACTGATATACAGTATATTTGCATGTTTAGTAGTATCAATGAGTCTTATCATTCTGTGTTGATTCTTTGAATGTTAATCTTTTGTTCTAGCCCCAGGAGATCCTGAATTATAAAAGAAATGTCATCAAGAATCAATGACACTGAAACTTGGAAGGAGCAGTTGGAAAGAGCTATATGTGCCTTATAATATACAGAACCAAAATTGTGTGACCTGGGTTTCTAAAGAATGCAACAAATTCTTTGTCTAATTCTTTTCTGTAAACAGAGAAAAGGATGATCAGCTGGGCAATGGCTTATTCCACATTCACACAGCTGTGTCATTTCCTGTCAGTTAAAGGGTGAGGGCTAAGTCCACACAGCAGCAGTAAATCATATTAGCAGTCAGCATTAATGAGGAAAAGCAGGACCAAATTCTGCAACCTGGGCCAGAGTACCCTTACCAAACAGCCTACACAGCTTATTGCAATGCCCTTGATGGAACAATCAGCCATAATTTTGAAATAAAAGATTCCTTTCCAAGAGGACAAATTCTTCCCAAACAACAAGTTCAATCCATTGACTTTTTATCAACCTTCTTTCTTCAATTCTTCTTTCTCCAATAATAATAAAGTAATAATAATAATAATTGCCTCCTATTTGGCTGTTACATAAGACTAGCTGAGTGACCATCTCCAAAAAGGGACTGCTGTGAAAGTGGCACCCTTCAGTACAGAGCAGGTCACAATTTTTACACCCTGCTATTATTTTATATTAAACTTCATGTATTTGAAACTACTTCATATCCACCATAGTTCAAAATTCTCAAACAGAATGCCTATGACCCATACTCATATTTTCTAACAAAATGTCTCTGAAGACATCCTGAACGTTTTCTTGTTCTTAAGTCATCTCTCCACTCTGTTGACTGTAAGAGACCTGGGCTTCCTCCTCAGGACACACTTGCTCCTTCAAACCCTCCTTCTGGCATTTTAGGAAAGGCAGGCAACCACGAATAAACAATTAGGATTATGCCTTTATATTCCACTGTGAGCTCAGATCTCCATAAATACACTGGACCTGAACAGGGAGGCAGAGGGGTTGCCTGATGTGTTTCTAAAGAATGTTCAAAAGTAGAGAGCACATGAGTTTCTTAGCAGCCTTCTTGCAGGACTTAAAGGAGGCAGATAATATCATCACCTTGCAGGGATGAAACTAAGGGAAAAAATTCAGTGTTTGCTCAAGGTCAGACAGTTCATTCGTTTAGCTGGGGCTAAAAGCCAGTGTCCTGACTTGTAGTCCAGTGCTCATAGAAAGAATACAGAGCTATTGTTGTTTATCAGGTCTAAGCCATCCCTAGATGGCTATTCTCTCTCAATTAGCCCTCTCTCCAGGCCTGGAATCAACCCTTTTTGTGTTAGATGGGATGTAGTATGAGAGGGGCTGTTTCTGTGTAATATGTAAAGAGCTTACCAGAGAGGAAAGAATTCTTAAGTTCAAAATTCTTAACTGAATTTTGAATTCAGTTTGAATTTGAGGGCAACTGAATGCTGAATGTACATGATGTATCGAATATTAACCAATCCATATTGAAACATTTGCCATTTTTTCTCTTCTCTTGAACTTAGGGGTTAATTAGAGAAAGGAGAGAGTAATAGGAAACAAGAAGAATAACAAAAGATAGGACATTAGGTAATGCATGATTCCCTAGATAGGGAATGTCTTCCAAATGAGTGCTTTCCTTAGGGAAAACCTTTCACTGCAGTCTAAAATTTTAGTCTTTCCTAGGACTTTAGGTGGCGCTAGTGGTAAAGAACCCACCTGTCGATGCAAGAAACATAATGAGATGTAGGTTCAATCCCTGGGTCAGGAAGATCCCCTAGAGGAGGGCATGGCAACCCACTCCAGAATTCTTGCCTGGGAAATCCCAGGGACAGAGGAGCCTGACAGGCTGCAGTCCATAGGGTCGCTGAGTTGGACACGACTGAAGTGACTTACCACACGAAGGACTTTAGGTTTGATTTAGATCTGAAAATCTCATTGAAGATAAACAGTTTCATCAAAGTTTCATAGTTAGTGGAAGGAGAGGTGAAAATTTAGAACTGAAGCCATTCATTCGTTCATTCAAATAATCAAGTCATTACCCTGCTTCACACTCTCCTGTGTCTATCTGTTTTGCTTAGGATGAAATCCAAATTTTATGAGCCTATCTATTTTCTTCCTCCTTCAATGGGCCCACTTGACTCCAGCCTTCCTTCTGTTCCTTCCACCTGCTGAGTTCTTTCCCTGGATGTAACTTTTCCACTGTCTGCCCCCTTGTTTTCAAATGGACCCTCTCATGGCTGATTCGTTCTCACCATTGACGACTTAAGCTCGTTAGAGAGGTGATGCCAGGCCTCTGGGTTTGATCTCCACCTTCCTATGCTTCGTCACACCATCCTGTTTGGTCTTCACAGAGCTTAGTGCAGTCATTCTTATTTGCGCACTTGCTTACTTCTTTATTGTTTATCTTTTGTCTGGCATATGTATGTGTAAGAGCAGCAGGCAGGCTGGCTTGTTTACTTTTCTGTCTACAGTCCCTAGAACAGTATCTGGCATATTGTTACTGTTGTTTACGTGCTAAGTCCTGTTCGACCCTTTTTGCTACCCCATGGACTGCAGCGCGCCAGGATCCTCTGTCTATGGGATTTCCCAGGCAAGAATAGTGAAATGGGTTGGGTTGCTATTTCCTTCTCCAGAGGATCTTCCTGACCCAGGGATTGAACCCATGTCTCCTGCATTGGCAGGTAGATTCCACTGAGCTACCAGGGAAGCTCATCTGGCATACAGCAGGTGCTTAATAAATATCTGTTGAACTAAATGCTAAGTGAATTTTTAAAAAATATTGAGTATCTACTACACACTGAATAATAGAGACTCAAAGTTAAGGCAAGGAAAGAAATCTTACCCTAAAGAAATTTGAAGCCTGGTGACTTCAGGCAATTGGGTTTCTACTCAATTACACAGCCGCTAAATTGCACTCAGCAACTCACAGATTCCTAGAAATTCAGGTCACCTGATTTCCAAAATTGGTCTATGATTTCAGATTATTCATTAAATTGATTAGGTCTCTCATTTTGCCTGGGCCAGATCCTATTTACAGCTGTTGTTCTGACCATCAGTGGTACCTCCTTTTGCTCTCAAAATTGTCCCAGCATATATGATGAATTACATGGTCATCTTACTGTCAGCCAAGTACTAATAATTCATAACTTATTGTTAGTTAGAGAAGTTTAACTACATAAACTTCATCAGTTCAGAAATGTGAAAGGTCAAATCATATCTCCAGAAAGAAGCAACTTCCTAAGTTAAAACTCTGAGAAAAAAAGGTGAGGTGTGAATCTATTCTCTTATCATCAATTAGTCAGTCCATTAACAAGGCCAGAATTTCCCAATATATGTTCAACAATTCTGAGAAGTGCAACTAAGAGTTACATGTGACAAATAAAGTAAGGGCAAAGATTCTTTATTGTACCAGTAACTACCCTGCAAACTTCACTTGCATTTCCTCATCATTACTATTGGGATTTTACAGATGATGAAATTAAGGCTTTGAGAGATTAAGTAACTCATCCAAGGTCACACAGATACACTTCTTTATGTTTTCCTGCTCCCAATCACTATGTTCATTATTTCCCAAGCAAGTAAATATTTTGATAATTTGGGGGGATGCTGGGTTAAACTCTGTTAGGCAGGCTACTTTTCTACAGAGCCTCTTACTGTTGTAATATATCAAAGGGCATGGTATGTCTTCAAGGAGTGATACAGGCATAGTGTCTCCATCACTCACTGGGACATAAGACCCTTTTTGTGAGGACCCTTTCTGCAGAGCAGACTTTGGCTAGTACTGCTTTAGGAACCTGAGCAGGGCCAGCAATCCCTTTTTCCGTAGGTCAGTTCTCTGTGTATATGAACACAGCCTTACACTCAGACTGAGTCTGAGTCAGTCTTCCTTTGGGGAGCTCCAGTTTTCTTTGCTCTGAAATGAAGAAGAGACAATCCTTAGATCCCTGAGGCTTCATGGTCCTAGGGTTGATACTTACATCTGTGCTTTTAACCATCTTTCATTGTGCCTTTTCACTCCCCATACTGAACTTTCTGGTTTTTCACCTTATCCTCTCATTTACAAATCTAGAAATGTCCATCGGGAAACCTATACTTTTTTTTTGGCTAATGTCCTTAGTACAATTTAATAGCTAAAACCTCTGCAAATTTTGTCGGTTGTAACAACATGGATGGACTTGGAGGACACTGTACTAAGTGAAGTAAGTCGGAGAGAAAGACAAATGTTGTATGATATCACTTATATAAGAAACCTAAAAAATAAACTGGTGAATGTAACAAAAGAAACAGACTCAAAGATATAGAGAACAAACTAGTGGTTACCAGGGGGAAGAGGGAATTGGGAGGAGCAAGATAGGGTTAGAGCATTAAGAGATACCAGCAACTATGTATAAACTGAATAAGCTACAAGAATACATTGTACAGCACAGGGAAGATAGTCAATATTTTATAATAACTATAAATGGTGCATAATCTTCAAAAATTGTGAATCTTTATGTTGTACACCTGAAATTTATATGATATTCTAAATCAGCTATACCTCAATTAAAAAATTGTAAAAATAGGTGAAACCTTCTGATCACTTGGAGCACAGGAAATGATGACTAAAGAAGGACTTTTAGAGGGAAGAGAGAACAAATATATGGCTATTTTTAGTCCTCTTAGACTTTCAGGTGGGGGTGGGGGTGGGGGTGGATGTTGAGGCAGTGGAAAGGGAGTGGTGGGTTGTACCTGCATTTTTCAGCTAAGCATATACGCATTTTCCGGGCCAGTCAAGGGTGCTTTGGTTTTAGGGAAGGGGAGACTGCTTATAAAGGAATTAAAGGGCAGGGTCAGAATCCCTCCTATCCCCTCTTCTCACTGAAACAGGGGCAACCGCTAACCTTGCATGCTTAGGTCCCTAGTGTAGTAGGATTGAGTTTTCCAATGGCTTTTGTTACTCAGCTATGATCATCTTCCACTTTTTTTTTTCTTCTACTCACAAACCTCCCCTCCCCTCTCTTCCAAACCTTTCCCTCTCCTCCTGAGTCACTGAAACAGAGGTTTCCAAAGCCAGTCTGTTGCTGTGACCCCAGCAAGCCAGTTCCGGCATCTCAAACAACCTGGCTTAGCTATTGTTCCGTGGCCTAAATACCTGATGCAAAACATTTCCTAAGAAAATACAAGCATTTAACCCTTCCCCACCCAAGATTTGCTTTCCGTGTTTCATAACGATGTTTTGGGTAAGAAATGCTTTTGTTTTCATAAATGCTCACGAAGCTTCCGTAGAGCAGCCCCCATGAAAACGTTTATCCAGAAATTCTAATAAAAATCAATATGCACAGACAATTCCATTCCCCACTTCTTCCTGGACTTGTACAGTCCCAATCTTCAGCACAGCGTCACTGGGGTCCTCTAGTCGTCGCCGAGCTTTGGGCTGGAAATCGTTCCCGCATGATCACCCTAGAGGGCGCACTGTCTACATTTTCTGCAAGTAACTAGACGGCGCTGTCTCCCAGGCTCCATAAAAGGGGAGGAGGCGGATCAGTTTCCTTCTCTCATTGAGAAAGAGGATTGGAAGGCCGGGCGTATAAAGCCGCGCAGAGAGCGTGAAACAAAGCAGTCGGATCGGAATTGGACTTGGGAAGCGCCGTTTGGAGTCAGGCATAAAACTTGTTGGAGGAGAGTAACGAGCCTGCTCCTCTAGCTCTCCTCGTCCGCGCGGCGCCTCAGGGGTTCCCACCACCCTTGCGGTTTATTTTTATATCTGCTTTTTAATAGAGAAAGAAATATATATATATATTTTTTTTCCTCTTAAGTGAAAATTCCTGTTTCAAGAGAAAATAAGACAAGATCAATGAAGGAGAGAAGAGCCAGCCAGAAATTATCCAGTAAATCTATCATGGATCCTAATCAGAACGTGAAATGCAAGATAGTAGTGGTGGGAGACAGTCAGTGTGGGAAAACCGCGCTACTCCACGTCTTCGCCAAAGACTGCTTCCCCGAAGTGAGTGTGGCCGGCTGGGGCTGCGGGCGGGCGGCAGGGAAGGGATCCCCGTCTCGAGGTGGGTTTCCCTGGCTTTCACCCTTCACCCGGTTCTCTCTCTCTTTCTTTCTTTCTTTTTTTTTTCAGCCGTCTTTCTCATTGCTTATTACTTTCGCCCCGGTTAGTTGCCAGGAAAGGAAAAGTGGGGTGGAAGCGTGGAGGGGTTGGGATGCGCTTGCACATTCTCCTGTTAGCTTCTGAAACTTGTTCGGTCATGTGTGCAGAATCTGGGATTGGGAGATTCAGATCCTCCACTTTTGGAGAATCCGGGTGGGGTGAGAGGGAACTTAGGGCTTTCGGAAAGGATCTGCGTGTTTAGTGTGAGATGTGGTGCGTGTGGATTTGAGGGGGGGGGGGGTCTTCGTTTTTTAATGGGAGAGTAAAGAGACTATTTTCAGAGGGTGTTCTGCAGCTGTCGTGCATTTTAAGATAACCTCTTTGCCCTCTTTACTTCTGTCCATTTTATCCAGAATTACGTCCCTACAGTGTTTGAGAATTACACGGCCAGTTTTGAAATCGACACACAAAGAATAGAGTTGAGCCTGTGGGACACTTCGGGTAAGAGAGTCATCTGACCGCGTGGCGCTCGGGCGGGTTTCCAGGCGTTCAGGGGGTGCGCAAAGGGTCTCGGGGCCCCGCGTTTCTGGCACGCTCTCGGCGCCCGCCAGCGCCCGTTCTGCGTTCCTCCGTTAACTTTGCTTCTTACGAGGGATTCCCTGATATATGAAAATTTTGCCCCTTCTGAATGGGGGTGGGGGGACGATATTGGGTCGGGCAATAGCTGTGGGAAGAAAAGGAAGCTCCGTGCCCGAAGGGTCACCCCGGGATGTAAAATGCTTGTAGCCGGGTGTCCGGGGAGCGGTTGGCCCGCGGAGCTGTGCCCGAGTCCTCTCGGGGCGGCCAGGGTAGCTAAATGTTAGGGGGATGTGTGCGCCTTGTCGGTATCAACTGGCTCTAGGATGCGAGCGCCCCTCCAGGATCTAACCTGCTGCTTGGCTGGTAGACTGGGAGCACTCAGAGGGTGGTGGCCAGTGGAAGAAAACCCCCGAAGCCACGCACTTACGTGCGGATTCCGCGCTTGCGGAGAGAGTAGGGGGCGCGCAAGCACCCGCAGCGCTCGTGACGCCTACTGCCAGGAATGCGCTGGCTGCGCGGGCAGCACCCGGCGGGGGTCCCCGGGCCTCCTCTCCTAGCTGCCCGCCGCCCGCGCCGCCTCGGTGCCGACCTGCAGCTCTGAGCTCCCCCGCCCCCGTGATCACTTGGTGTCCTCCGGCCCACGCCATTCCCTCCTACCCATTGCATCACCCCTCTCCAGTGTGCGAGGCTGCGGGCTGCCCTATTCGCCTTTGACCTTCCCATCCAGTTGAATTATTGGCACGGTGAATTATTTTCTAGTGTCTGGGGTTCAAGGCCGGGTTATCGCCTTCCCACGCACTCACGCACCAACCTGGCACGCAGCTGTAGGGAGGGCCGGTTACACCGCGAAGGGGAAGGCTTCCCCGCGCAGATGTTAGGGGTTCAGTCTGGGTCAGGCGCGGTGGGGGCGGTAACATCACCTAGACTCTCCGGCTGGAACCCGGGGACCCGCCGACCCTGCTACGGTGCCTGGCGGCGTAGGAGTGCCTTTTCCAGGAAGGGTGTAGCCTCTGGAGAAGGAGGAGGAGACAGCGGGAAGGCCCGGGGAAGGCCCCTGAGCTTAGGTCTAGGAGTTTAGCAGGGAGCTGGGCTGCTGCGGGTGAACCGAGCCAAATCCTGGGTGAAACTGGCGAGGAGGAGCGCGCAAGTGCCAGCACGCAGACTTTACTGTCGGGCGGGGAAGGCCCGAGAGATGGCCCTGTGCTCAGCTGGCAGGGGCCTCGCGTAGATGCTTGTGGGCTGTGCGAGCTTCCCACCGCCCCCGGCTGTAACCTCTGGAGCCCCGGAGGGACTGAGGCGATTAGAGAGCACAAGGAAGAGGCCAGACTGACAGGGTCGCCAGAGGCAGTCCCTGCACAAAGGCAAGTGAGAAGTCTCGCGCGAGCGCCTCTCACGGTTGTTGCCAGGTGCTCCGAGGGCTGCAGTAAGATGCGCTGATTTTGTTTCTCCCTGGAGAGTCGGGCTCTTCCTGGAGCCTCGCCAAGGGTAGCAAAACCAAGACCTCACCGGATTTTATGCTGAGGATTGCACACACTCTCAAAACTATAGGGAAGGTGGTGATAGACGTAATGCTTGTTTCAGGCATTTCCATCGTCAGATTTGTACACAGCCTAGTTCTTAATGGACTCCAATTACCAGATATATCGTGGTATTTGTTATGCCTCGTGGGCAGGACAGCTGGTACGGTACCAATAATTAACACCAACACTCAACCCCCTCTCCCAGTCTGTTTGGACCTAATGCAGGATAAGAGTGATTTAGACATGGGGGTCTGTGAGTCTGATTCGGTCTTTGATACAAGAGCTATGTTTAGATTTTAAGCTACTTCTTACACGGATATCTGGGTACGGATCCTCTCCTTCCCTGAGTCTCATTTCGTCATCTGAAAAAAGGATACAGAAGCAAATAATGTGCAGGATCATTCCTAGCTGTAGACTTCTTGGCTTTGGGTCACCAGACAGGCAAATCTTTTTGTTTCACTGATGTTGGTTGGCTTCAGCTCTTAGTCCCAGTGGATCTGGCATCCCACGCCCTAGTTTTCACCACCCATGAAGCCAGCCAGATTCTGAACAGAGCCACTGCTTCCCGGTGGATTTAGGAAGGAGACCCATTTGGGCAGGGAGGGGGCATAGGTAACCTTAAAGGAATGTTGGGTTATTTACCCCTTCCTTGTCTCAAGCTTCGAGAGTCACGGGACCACCAAAGGAGATTTTAAATTGGGCTCCCAAAGGGCTAAATTGACTTTTTTTTCTTTAAGAGAAAAAAGACACATGCTTTTCAAAGGCTAGGAAATAAACAGAATGTAGGCAGTTTATAGTTGGAGGCTATGCTTCACATGTGCAGATAAATACCACTTCAGATAGTTTCAAATATTTAATTCAAACTCTACCGTTTGTTGTCTCTGCACACATAGCATCATACCTTACACACAGTAGTTACCCAGTAAAATCTGTTGAATGAACAAATGAATAATCATATGCATCATTTCCAAGGAGATGAGATTCCCTGACATTTATCATCACTGAATTATCTGTGCACAAAGAATGGCAACTTTATAAACATTGCCTTTCATCAGATTAAATATAATTACCTGAAATGAAGTCTGTTGTGAAGCAATCACTGTATTTTTATTTAATGAAACAAAACATATGTGTATTTAACTAAAATGCGCAGGTTTGAAAAACCTGTGATTAAGAAAATATCACACTGCAAATTTATCCAGTAATGAAATCTTAGGGCAAGTTTAGATTAAGATTTATATATAGTGGATAAAAGGCATAAGGGAATTATTTAGAATCCCATTATGTTGTTTGTGAGGTGAAGTGTGAGTTAATTAAACACAGTCATGAAACACTATTTGGATTCTTCCACCAAAAATGGTTTATCATTCATGTCTGATGCCTCTTGCTACATTTATTTTTTCCAACTGCTATCAGTTTAACTCTGGAGAAGAGTTTTCCCCTTCTAGAACTTTATGAATGTTAGAGGGAAAAGGAGGCATGTAACTTCTCTTACATAGAGAGAGTGATGACATGAACTTTGTTCTTTCAGTGGCATTCACATCCTGCTTAGCCTCCTACCAGATATTAGGAGACTCTCTCCCCTTTCTTTCTGCACCTACTATGTGCAGGCCCTCTCTGATGCCTTAGAGATAATAGTTTTAATTCAAATATTGTCCTATCTGCTGAGGGTCATACACCCAGGTAGGGCAGAGAGTTGGAAGAAGGAGTTTCTCCCCACTTAGTTTGGCCCATATGCAACCTGTGATAAGCCAATTTTGTCAGATTCTTGAACCCAAATGCCCTTTTCATCTGGTTGCTGTGGATTTCCCTTGTCAGGCATCCCTAATGTTGACAGATCCCCTGGATCCTCCTCAGGTAGAAAATGCTTCTAGCTGCCCCCAGCGCACACACCAATTAAAGCAACCACAAGTGGCAATTTGCCAGCAGGTGTCTTATGGCTGCTTAAAGTTATTTCAGTCCCTCTAAAAGGAAACATCATTTGAAAAGATACATGTACTCCAGTGTTCATGGCAGCACTGTTTACAGTATCCAGGACATGGAATCAGCCTAAATGTCCATTGACAGAGGAGTATGTAAAGGAGGTGTGGTACAATATACAATGGAATTTCACTAAACAATGAAAAAGAACAGAATGCCATTTGCAGCAACATGGATAGACCTAAGAGACTGTCATACTGAATGAATGAAGTAAGTCAGACAGAGAAAGACAAATATCATATGACATTACTTATATATGGAATCTAAAAAAGTGATACAAATGAATTTATTTATAAAATAGAAATAGAGTCACAGATGTAGAAAAACTTACAGTTACTGGGGGGGTATGGAGGGTGGGCAGGATAAATGGGGAGATTGGGATTGACCTATAATGCTGCTGCTGCTGCTGCTAAGTCACTTCAGTCGTGTCCGACTCTGTGCAACCCCATAAACGGCAGCCCACCAGGCTCCCCCGTCCCTGGGATTCTCCAGGCAAGAACACTGGAGTGGGTTGCCATTTCCTTCTCCAATGCATCAAAGTGAAAAGTGAAAGTGAAGTTGCTCAGTCGTGTCCAACCCTCAGCGACCCCATGGACTGCAGCCTTCCAGGTTCCTCCGTCCATGGGATTTTCCAGGCAAGAGTACTGGAGTGGGGTGCCATTGCCTTCTCCGACCTATAATGCTACTATAAATAAAATAGGTAATCACCAAGGACCTATCTATAGCACAAGGAACTCTACTCAGTACTCTGTAATGGCTTATATGGGAAAGGAATCTAAAAAAGAGTGGATATTCCTATGAAGTGAAGTGTAGCACTCAGCTGTGTCCAACTCTTTGCGACCCCATGGACTATAGCCAACCAGGCTCCTCTGTTCATGGAATTCTCCAGGCAAGAATGCTGGAGTAGGTTGCCATTCCCTTCTCCAGGGGATTTTCCTGACCCAGGGATTGAACCTTGGTCTCCTGCATTGCAGACAGATTCTTTACCATCTGAGCCACCAGACAAGCCCTGGATATGTGTGTAACTGATTCACTTTGCTGTACACTTGAAACTAACACATTATCAATCACTATACTCCACACACTATTATCACTATTAACACTATTATCAATCATGCTATACCAAAAAAAAAAAAGTAAAAAGAAAAACCCAGGAAGCAAAGCCTTCTTATAAATAAAACAGCATTGTGAATCCTCCTCTTAAAGGGGGGTATTTTAAAGGTAGTCTTTAGACATAGGTCTATGATTTCTTTATTTTAATGAAAAATATTCACTTTTTATTGATGATAAGACAAGCATTTGGTTAAAAGTTGCAGAAATGCTCCTATTGGTTTTTAAATTCACTCAGTGAGTTTCTGTAAAACAGTGGGTAATGGTTTCAACATTTTGATGTGATGAGACCAAAGTAGTCTTGTGCTTCAGATTCTTGGCCACATTCGCCAAGCATAGAAGCAATTTGTAGCATGAAGCCAGTGCCTACTAATAATAGAAATCCACCATTTAAGGATCACCATATCTTTTCCTAAGTGATTTGATTGCAGTGTAATTTCAGGACATGTGATGTAGGGAGTAATAATCATTCATTTCAGCTTTTAACCAAGGCAAGGTAATGCACATTTTATCGAAGGCATATTATTAGTTTTTAAAATACCCAATTTAGCTGCTAATATTCCCCCACGATAACTCCTATACACTTTTTTGAATCCTGTCCTGATACAAGGTTCTTTTAGGCCATGAGTGCTAACGTTAACACTTCCTGTACTAGCTTTTAGTAGTATTAACAGGAAAGGTAATATACTTTAACTTTTATACCTAAAGAAAAAGGGAAGAGAAGAAACTCTTGATCACTCATGACCTGACTTTGAGGACAGATTCCTTGACATCCATAAATCTATATTGTTATGTTTGTAGATTATGCATCAGGTTTGAAGAGTGGTCTCAGTGATAAGCACTTTTGAAATATTTCTTAACTGGGATGGGAATGTCAGCAGTGTAACCAGTATATAATTAATCCAGAAAAGCAGCGTCAAAAGGGTCACTGGTGCCTTTTTTGTCATTTAGGAGGCAAATTAACATTTCAGTACTTACAGAAATAATTGAAACAGGTAAACATTTTTTAGAGCTTTTTAATGTGCCTGAACTCTGCTAAATGCTGTGGGAGCTGGAAGAGGGTGGTACAAAACCTGGCTAGCATGGTGCCTGCCCTCAGAGTACTCACAGTCTAATACTTGTTCTTAAGAGGGTGAGCTGGAAGGTTCTAAAGCTGGACTCACTTAACAAGAAGATCCAAAGAAGAGCTGAAGACTGCAGGGTCAGCCCAAGGCCTGATTGCAGCCCGCCACAGTTTCTTCTTTATTGCTAACAAGTTGACTCAGTTCTTAAATCTGTAATATCCCTGCCTCTTGAAAACATGCTTATTATGTTAAATGGCTGGCAAGGAAACCAAGATTCTGAAAGCTGAAGCATTTTAACTGCAGTTAACCTTCTTAGGGAAAGGAAGAAAGGAAGAGTTTACACAGAAGCCAAAGAAGCGTGGGTGCTTGTGTTGTGAATCAAAGGCAAAACTGCACAAAACTAGTTAGATCGTAAGACAGTAATGAGCTCTAGGAGCTTAGAATTTCAAAGCCAGGTTTGACTCTTGAATTTTTTCCTGAAACTCTGTAAGAGGTGTGGGTTAAGACAAAACAGCTCTGAGTTAGGATGGTGATATCTGATAAAAAATACCTAAAACTATATTTGGAGAACTGTCTACTATGCAGTGGTTTCTGTTTATATCTTTCAAAGTTTATATTTGTCTAAATCTGTTTTCTTGCTAAGTTGCACAGTTTTGCTGAGGCATCCAGATTGGTCATTCTGATGCCACCTGTAATAACCAGATGTTTCCTCATTAATCCAGTTCTTTTGCATGTAGATATAACACCAAGGACCAATATTTTTTCCAGTTAGCTCATGGTGCCTGGTGGCCTGTGCCAAATGAATTGCTTATGTTGCCACCCTTTTCTGATGCCCTTTAAATGTCAGCTACTATATCTTGGCAGCCTTACTCAGAGACCCTCTTGACAAAACAGGAATTTCAGTGGCACGAAAGTAAGCTGCCTCAGAAGTCCAACCAGGAGTTGTACACGTTGACTTTGAAAAACAAGCCTGATGACATAGTGTGTGGCATAGCAGCTTCACTCATGGGTTGTTACTGAATAATAATGTAATATTTTTAGATGTATACCTATCTGCTCTTCTCCCTAAAGCTCTGTGACTTGCTATAGTTCCACTTTAAGTAAAATATTTTGATTCTTGTATTTTTAAAGAGTCTCAGTAAGATTGGGACTTTAACCCTAAACCGTTATTTAAAGCTCAGAAATAGCAGTCTTATTTCTACCTCTTTGACTTTCCATACAACTTCGTATCTACATTGTTCCCCGAAACTGAAAATATTGATTCTATTTTTATAGCAATAGAGAAATGCCCCCCCCCCAAATTTTCATAAAATGTGTTTATAATTTCTGTTGATCTGAACCTATAGAAGAAACAAAATATCCTTCCTGGGAATACTTGTTGCATGTTTGAGGGCATGATGCTCGTAGTACAAACTGCATGGAATAAAAGAGTTCAAGAGTCTCACACTGAGCCAGACCAAAGGTTCTGCCTGGACTCAATTCACATTCCTGAGGTGATTGCTGATTGGACCATTTACTCTTAAGTGGAGATGGCATCAGGAAATAGAATCTTATAATAACTGGGCAGTTCATCCACATGGTAACTGCTGTTGGGTACAAATATTCTCTTAGTCACAAAAAAATACCAAAAGCAACTGTGGTTCCTCTGCCCAAAATATGCAGTATTCCTGATTTTATTGTTCTAGGTAGGAATTTCTTATGGGGGAAAGTGAAGTTTTTCAATTTTAGGTTCAAATATTAATAAAAGAAAGTTATATTAATGAAATATTCAACTAGATGAGTTTTCAGTTCTCAAGCTCCCATAAAAGCTTCCCAGTGTTTGAACTGGTTTTGCAAAAGGTTCCACACAGCCTCCCTTTTGGGCATTAATCTTCAAACATATACGTTTAATTATGTGCATATATGGTATGTTCTATCTTTGTGAACAGATGACTTAAGCAGACAGGTATGTATCTGCAAAAGTAGTTTCTGGGTGAGGCACATTGTGACTATTCTTGGGCTGGAAAGACTGCTCTCGCCCAGAATTAATGCTCTTGAAGACAAGGATGGGTAGACCTGAAGATTCAGAAGCCTTTTAGAACTTTGCTGATGTTTGCCAAACTGCCGAAACTCAGAGAACCTCACAGGGCTCTATTGCAGTCTTCGCCCTGCAGAGCTTGGTCCTTGAGAGGTTTGGGGACACATTTTGTGTATACAGTGTCCTTGTTTCTTTACAGTGTGGAGTTTTCTGAAAGTTGATGATCTGACGCTTAAGTAGAAAGGACCTTGGAGTAGTACTAGGTACTTAAAGTTACGCACAGTATAAGGGAAATGCTGCATCAGAACTACCATGTGCGTGAAGCCTACTTCACATGGTGAGAAAGTTTTATTCAACAAGCAAAGCTCAGTACCTAGACTAACTGAAATGGTTAAAGAAGAAAATGAAAGTGTTAGTCATTCAGTCCTTTCTGACTCTTTGTGACCCCATGGGCTGTAACCCACCAAGTTACTCCTATGTCCATGAAATCCTCCAAGGAAGAATACTGGAGTGAGTTGCCATTTCCTCCTCCAGGGGAATCTTCCCGACCCAGGGATTGAACCCTGGTCTCCTGCACTGCAGGCAGATTCTTTACTATCTAAGCCACCAGGAAGCCCTGAAGTTTGGTACATTTCTACATAATACAAAATCATTCAGTGTTCTTTCTTGCCCTGTGTTTAGTTCTATAGTTACCTTGGAAGTTTTTTACATGCTTCTTTATTTAAAATAAAGAATCTGTAGAACTTAATCTTTTCCTGTTTGGCTTAACAGAATGCTTTAAGACATTTCTGATGGGATGGAGGAGGAGGGGCAGCCACTGTTCCTGTCTCATCGGCTTACTTTCTGCTTCTTTCTTTGGGGTCACTTCTGCCTCCCTGTATTGCTTCTCACTTCACAGGGGCATTCCTGGAATTCCTTTCCTTTTTTTTTTTTTTTTTTTTTTTTTACGGGTGAGTTATCCCACTCATGCCTGTGATGACACCGTGCACTCTTAAGCTTGGCTTTTCCTCCTTGCTTTGGGCAGTAGTTTGGCTTTATAGGCAAGAATTCCAGGTGCTTGAACACAGAGCAAGAACATGCAAGTTGAACTGGATATTTTCTTTTCCCCTGAAGGTTCTGCTTAGCTGATGAACTGTTAGATTCTTCCTGGTAGGACAGTTTTGCTTTTTGTTTTTTAATCTGTATCCGTTTTCCTTTTTACTCTGAGAGAAAGCAGACCATGGATTTTTCCATTCAAAAAAAGTTTTAACCTTGCCTTATCAAGCCTTATAATAAATAAATGATCTTGTTATTTTTAATGACAAATTATTCTTGTGGTTAGGCAAATTATGCTTATAACTAATAAATGTGGAGATCAGTTTTATTGCTACCTTTGGACACTCTTGGTTGATCTGAAAGCACTGTTCATTAGCAAAAGTAATAGGACAGATCAAAGTGTCATTCCTAATTAGATCTTGTTAAAGCTCTTAAAAATGACTTCAGAACCTCAACAAGCAAGGTGGTTTATTTCTCATGAACCTTAACCTATATGTTTTTTACATGTGTGTTTTCATTCAAAATATGAAACTCAATAAAAACAAAAGCAGAATCAAACTTCCATAAGAATGTGGTTTAGGTTGCAGACTTCATTTATTTTAAAGTCAGGCCAGTGTCTACATTTTTTAGATATTTGGGTACAACCACTAAGCATGGGGGGCTTCTTCCCAGGTGGCTCAGTGGTAAAGAATTTGCCTGCCAAAGCAGGAGACATGGGTTCGATCCTCGAGTCGAGAAGATTCCCCTGGAGGAGGAAATGGCAGCCCACTCCAGTATTCTTGCCTGGGAAATCCCATGGACAGAGGAGTCTGGCGGGCTAGGGTTCATGGGGTCCCAAGAGTCGGACACAACTGAGCGACTAAAGGACAACACTAAGCCCTGGAGGCTGCTTCCTTGATTCTAGGAAGCCCATGTCTCCAGCAGTGAGGCCTGAAGACAAAGCCACATCCCCTTTGTGGCCTTAAAATGGGAGGAGGGGAGAACCCAGTACACAAAAGGGAGGGCAGGGTGGTCTCTGCAGACATGTGCTGGCTTAGAAGTTAAAACCATTCCTCTGGATTTTCTCTGTAGTTTGAATTTTAAGTACTCTGTTTTAGTACCTTTGTAATTCTCCAGCTGTCTTTCCTTAATTTGTGTTTGGGAAAGATGATTTTCACTGTTTTGTAACACAGTCTTAGATCAGAGATTAGGAGTGTTTACTTGCCTTCATCTTAGTCAAAGTTTCTGTCCTCCAAAGTTCAGGTAAACTGGAGACGCAGGTGAGCTGGAGACGGGAAAGTAACCACAAAGTTTTCTTCCCAGTGGGACTGATTTCTAAGAAAGGAGATTTCTGAAGCCTGATTAGGCTTCTGACAGTCTGAATTATTGCAACGCTGGGACTTTCTGGATTTGGGGTCAAGTCATCTCCTGCTAACTTTGGCAGAGCAGAGGAAATCCTCATGTATATGTCTGGTATTTGAATTCCCACTCTAAGATCTGGAATTTTCTGATTCTATGTTTGGAAAAAGAGATCCCCCAATGTTTATGGCAGAAACTGTGCCCAGGTTAGACTTTGGACTCGAAAACAGAAGCTGCAATTGAGAAAGTCTGAACTTCACAGAACAAATATGGAAATCCCAGTGTGTCTGTGTAGAGTGATAAGCCATCTCGTTTCTCAGTCCTCTCAAAAATGTTGAAGTTGATGGAGTCTTTGTGAATTTTTCTCTTAACCTCAGATAATCTTTTTCCTTGAGTGACTGAAAAGGCAGCAGCTGCAGTGTGTCATTTTCAGAAACAGCCTTATTCTAATAAGTCTTACTGTTTAAAATGGCGTGATTGCTTTTTTTTTTTTTAGCTCTAAAGCCTTTAAACTTTGTCAAAATACCTTTCTTTTGTCAGTCTCTGCTTCATCAGGGTCCTGATTCCAGATGTGGGCAAAGAACTGCTGTAGCTCAGGACTGATTCTGGCTTTAGTTGGTCTGTATTTATTCACACTTTCCTTCCTTATGCCTAGAACATTTCCCTTCTTCCTGGCTTGGTAGACACACCTGGCTTGAAATTGTCACTGCTGGTGAAAAAGCCACAGCATTCCTGGGGTTAACCAGTGGGTACTGGGCACCCACCATATCCTGTGAAAAAAGAATGGTGCACCCTAACCGCACATAGTAACTTCGACATCTCAAGAGCAGCCTCCTGAAGATTTTTGTTTTGATAGAAATTTAAAAGATTATTTGAAACGCCTCTTTAGTCTTTCTCTTTCCCTGTCTTTGACTTTTGAAGTTTTGATTTATCAGGGGACAACATGTCATGTTTTTCTGCTAGAAATGGAAGGTGATGTCAAAATGAAATTGGGTTTCAAAAAGACTGGTAGTTTAGAGGTTTCTCCTCTATCCTGGAGTCAACTTATATATATATATATATATATATATATATATATATAAATGATTTTCCTATTGTGCTTGTGCAGTGTCAGTATACCGACAGTGATTTTTTGAAACAAAATAAATAGCATAACAAACTGTTATTTAATTGTATAATTGGCCTCATGCAATCACGCATCCTTTGGGGTTCTTGAAAGAACAGAAGAAATGCCCTATATGATTAGAAGAGGGTTCTGTGGTTAAATTAATTGGCTGGTAACTTGAAGCTTTAGGATTTAAATTAGGCTGGATTTAACTCAGTCTCATATCCTAGGTGTTACTCCTAGAGATGGAACTGTGTAAAACAGTGACAGAATTCAGTATGGCGTTTATTACATTCTTTCTCTGTAACAGGAAGAGTCTGTACAGGGTTTGGTGATAAGTTTTAAGTAAGCACACTCAAAGGTTATGGCTCCTTGTAACTGGGAGACAGGGTGGTGCGAGATGAGGCTCACGATGGCTCTCTGTGCATAGCTGAACCTACCCTTCCTTCTCTCCCCCACCTCCATGGTACTGACAGAATGATCTTGAATCTGGGGCTCCTCCCCAGGAAGTAGCTCCAGCTACGGTGCTTCCTGCTTGCACACAGCTTGCAATAGCAGCCATGTGTGTGCGCTCAGTCCCTAAGTCGTCTCCAGCTCTTTGTGACCCCATGGACCGTAGTCCACCAGGCTCCTCTATCCATGGGGTTTTTCCAGGCAAGAATACAAGAGTAGATTGTCTTTTCCTACTCCGGGGGATCTGCCAATCCCCTGCACTGGCAGGCAGATTCTTTACCACTGAGCCACCTGGGAAGCCCTTAGCCCAGCCATAACCATAGTTAAGACTTTTTGATCTCTTACTAAGTGCGGGCACTGCCCAGGTTCACTTAATCCAAGGTAGCTACTGTCATCGTCTTCGTTTCATGAGTGAAGAACTGAAGGAGCAGTGACCTGAAGCTACGTGCTCCTCCCCTGCAGGAGTAGAGGTGGATTTACGCTTCAGGACGTTGGGGTCCAGAGGCTCTGCCTTTCCAGCTGCCTTTCTGGCTCTGCTCTTTGAACTGAAGATCCTGGCTCCTTCCCTTGAATTTAAGTCAAACAGTGAGGCTTCCTTGCCTTGTTGTAGAAAGAAATACAGTACTGTTACAGACGGTAAAGAATCCACCTGTAATGCAGGAGACCTGGGTTCAATCCCCGGGTCAGGAAGATCTCCTGGAGGAGGAAATGGCAACCCGCTCCAGTACTCTTGCCTGGGGAAATCGCGTGGACAGGGGATACTGGCGGGCTACAGTCCATGGGGTGGCAAGGAGTCGGACACGAGTGAGTAACAGAGCACGCATGACTACACAAAAACGCGAATGAAGTTTTTGGCCAGCCCAGCACTACTGGACTTTTGTTTGCTTTCTTTTCCGAGAATTAGAGGTGATGGGAGCCGTGTGACCCTCCAAAGATTTAGCTCCAAAGGGCAAAGTTCATGCATGACCGGCAAAGGGGATTTTCATCTGACAACTTGTGTATCTTCGTTTCTTCTCAGGTTCTCCTTACTATGACAATGTCCGGCCCCTCTCTTACCCAGACTCGGACGCTGTGCTGATTTGCTTTGACATCAGTAGACCAGAGACTCTGGACAGTGTCCTAAAAAAGGTAAGTGCTAGGGAGTGATGACACAGATCAATACTGTCTGCATATAAATTAGAAACATTTGGTTGACTGGGAGCTCAAACACTCCAGTTAATACCCTGCTGTATGTTCTGTAACTAAAACACTGAAAAGGACACTCTCACATTATAAAAGGGTTCCCACTCATATGTGACCTAAGTTTTGATGATGAACCTGCTAAACATTTGATCTCACTTTAAGAAACAAAATACGTTTTTAAGAACCTCTGTGTTATACTTTGGGTAGCAATGGTGCAGCTGACAATAACGATACTCTGTTACTGTTCAGTGTGTCTTCCTTCTTTCATTAACCTGTAGACTGTGCTTACTTTTCAGGTTCATATTTGACCTCGATTCAGGGCTTGAAATGAATGCAGTCATAGCTGTTTAGTTAAAACAAAAAACCACTATATTTCAGTAATGATGTTATTTATTAGAAACAGAAATATAATGCATAGGGGAGAAATAGGTCTATGTTTCCAGGCAATAGACCAGGTGACTTGTGATCGGGGTGTTGTTGTACACTAGTAAACACAGTGGTTGTATACAGGTTGTAAGTGATATCACATGGCTAGTGTCCGGAGACAAAGGTAAGGGAGGTTTTGTCCATGGCGAGGGGACCCTAGGAAGCTCTGTGTGGAACCCAGGGAAGGTCAGGAAGAAGGGACCCTGTTGCAGGTGGTCCCTGGTCCTGGCGAGGCCAGGAGAGGGAGGAGACAAGCTAGGACTGAGCCCCAGGATAGCTAGAGAAGGCACATGCCTGTCCAAGGGCCGGCGTGGGGCAGCCTCTAGTTGACTCTTCAGTCCTGGCCTGAATGCCGTGACGTTTCAGAATCAAACATTTCTAAAGCCCCCTTCTCCTCCAGGCACTCGGGCTTCATCTGAGGATGTGCTTGAGAGCACAGAAGGGTCCTTGTATTTTGTATGTTTCTATTAGTTTGGTTTTCCCTATTATGTTTGACTACAGGCCTTGTGTGTCGTGATGAAATTAAGATCTAAGGTGAATCAACCCCTCTCTCCAGCCCCGTCTCTTTACTAAACATGAGAAGCACAGTTCAATGAAATACTAATTTCTTAAAAGATGAAAGCCTCTTTTTAGCTTTTTAACTCGTTTCAGTGTTGTGTAACGTTTGTATCTTAACACGAGTGACGTGACTGTCAGATTCCAGCAGGAATACGCCTTTCCTGCCTTCGATGCTTGTGAACAATTGCTAGATGTGAGGCCAGAGTCATCACACAGCGAACAATGACAGAGCAGCTTGCCTCGTGCTTGTCTGTGGATCAAAGAGACCGCTTATTTACTGGAGTTCTTACTTGATGGAGTATCGAGTTATGCATCATTTATGGTGAAAAACCCTGCTTCTGTTTTGTTTTGCTTTTGTCTGCTAAGACCAAATGAGGAGCGACTCAGCCTTAAAGATATTAATGAGTGTATTTGATGTTTGTGTGAGGTTTAAGGCTCATGATAACCCCTGCTATGGGTTGTCTAGATTCATTGAATCCTTTAAGTCCTTGAATATCAAAGAGGTTAGAGTGACTTAGAGCTACAGAGATCTTATTCTTTTTTTTTTTTTTTTTTTTCCGATTCACCTTCTAGTTCTTACTCCAGGGCTGTCTAACACATGGTTCAGTTCAGTTCACTTCAGTCGCTCAGTCGTGTCTGACCCTTTGCGACCCCATGAATCGCAGCACGCCAGGCTTCCCTGTCCATCACCAACTCCCGGAGTTCACTCAGACTCACGTCCATCGAGTCAGGGATGCCATCCAGCCATCTCATCCTCTGACGTCCCCTTCTCCTCCTGCCCCCAATCCCTCCCAGCATCAGAGTCTTTTCCAATGAGTCGACTCTTCGCATGGTAGATGCTTCTAAATAACACTGGGGGAAAAGGGAGGAAGGAGAGGAAAAGGGAGAAAGGAGGGAGGGAGTAAAGTGAAATGAAAGTCACTCAGTCATGAACTGAGTCACCAACTCTTTGCGACCCCATGGATTGTAGCCCACCAGGCTCCTCGTCAGTCCATGGGATTGTCCAGGCAAGAATAGAGTGGGTTGCCATTCCCTGGACTTTTGTGCAAAGTAGGTATTACTCCCTTTGGTACCCTGGTGTACTTTGGATTAGAGTTTATTGCCCACACTTCTGGATCCAGAGGTGTCCTCTAGAGATCTTTTAAATTACTCATGCAAGATGTCCCTTTTATGTAATATTATAGACATGACTTCATCACCCTCCTTTCTTGTGAATTCCTTTCTGGAAGACACAGCTACATTGTAATCATCTCTGTAACCACCACAGAATTTAGAGCACTGAACACATGTTTGTGAACGTGGGCAGGGAGAGTCAGGCGGAGATTCCTGACCTCAGCATCTCTGATCACTCCTCTTCAACGTGAGAGCTCTCCTATGAACTGTCTGAACTCCTGACTGCCATCCTGATGGTCACCTTGAGGAAATGAAACCACAAAAAGTCATCCATTTGTTCTTCTAAGAGGACAACTGGAATTCCCTGCCAGCCATTTCTGGAAGTTCTAAGAGTTCTTGTTGGGCCGTGAAACAGCTGGCTAGGTTAGACTACATTAATAACTTACACAGCATAAAACTAACTCAAGGGAATGTGAGCTATAGGACCAGGTGTCTCTCTGATAACCCAGGAGATGGGCCATTGCAAATGTCATGGTCTTTGTTGATTCAACCACTCCAATGGAAGCTCCTTAAAGGCAGGAGATTCTGCTGTATTAATTCTAATCTCCAGGCTCTGAAATCTCAGTAGAGATTTCAATGCAGGGTGACTGCTCTGTCTTTCTAGGTGGGGTCAGTGAATACATATCTCTGCTTGTGTTAACTCTTCCCATGCTGGGAAGTACCAGTTGAACATATCCAAGGATGTAGTGACTTGTTAGAATATATAATTTTTCTTGAGTCATGTTTATCTTTCAGAGATGCCTCAATAATTAAGAAATTGCCTTAGCTACTTTCTGATAACACCCACCATGTCTCTTACGGTGGGAATGAGTCACAGAGAACAGATAATAACGTGCTTAGTTACTTAGTCCATGAGATTTTCCAATAAGAATACTAGAGTGGGTGGCCATGCCCCCCTCCAGGGGATGTTCCGACCCGAGGATTGAACCCGCGTCTCCTGTATTTCAGGCAGATTCTTTCCCTGCCGAGCCACTGGGGAAGCGCCATAGATAATAATATGGTTCCCTAATGGACCCATGGGCTTTCCAGGTAGCACTAGTGGTGAAGAGCCCGCCTGCCAATAAAGGAGACCTAAGGGACTTGGGTTCAATCCCTGGGTCAGAAAAAACCCCCTGGAAGAGAGCATGGCAACCAACTCTAGTATTCTTGCCTGGAGAATCTCCTGGTTCCTCTGCCACCAGGACAGAGGAGCCTGGTGGGCTACAGTCCAAAGGGACGCAAAGAGTCAGACACGACTAAAGTGACTTAGCACACACACAATGGATCCATAATTAAAAGCAGTAACATTTAATATCTACTCGGCAGATAAATGCAAGTTTGCTCCTTTTATCTTAAGTGACACTTTAAAAGTCCCTTCTGCGTCCTATTTCCAGTGCCTGCCAGTAGAGAAATTGTTTTCCTTTGTATGGATGCCAGCACTCTGTTAATTCTTCATCTTCTTTTCCCCCCATAGTGGAAAGGTGAAATCCAGGAGTTCTGTCCCAACACCAAAATGCTCTTGGTTGGCTGCAAATCTGACCTTCGGACCGATGTCAGTACATTAGTAGAGCTCTCGAATCACAGGCAGACCCCGGTGTCCTATGACCAGGTATGTATATAGTTAGTGTGTACATGCGGATTATAAAGAGTGACAGAAATGAAACATCACTTGTAATAAATAAACTGAAAAGTAGCTACTTTTCTACAGGGTCAACCAAGGGTCACCACCAAGTCCAAGTCCCTCTCCTGAGATGGAGAATGAGCTCTCTGTGTCCAGACTGTGCCCATCTGTGAACAGAGGTGAAAGGGGCTGGTGCGTCTGTGCCTCTGGCTTCACAGCAAACATCCAGGCCCCTTCCTGGCAGTCCATTGCTCAGATTAATGTAAAAACTGCCCCGTGAGCATCAAAGTGATCCAGGACAAGATTGGGCCAAAATTATGGTGATATTTTGATTGTGAGTTTCTCAAAAAGCTTTCCTACATTGAGCAATTGACTGGGTAAGGATTCATATGTGTACATGTATACATAAGGCAAATTTGAGAGGAAACCCTTTAATATGTTCTGCCTTTCAGCAGAAGAACCATGTGATGCTTGATTACTTGAGGGCAGAAACAGTGGCTCATATTCAAAGTTGTATTTCTCTGTAACTCTAACTGGGTTTAAAGTTAAATAGATTTAAGAGGGAATGTGGTCAAAATCAGTAATACTCTTAAAGAGAGTTAATCTTATTTTACACTCAGCAACATAATAAAATACTACAAAAGACCATTGTCAGTAAAATAGAGCCCCCCCCAAAAAACGTCTAGTTTTATCATTCCTGCAGGCATTTCTCCCAAGTATTTAGGAAGGAGGAGGATTAGTTTTAGAAGTTCATTCTCTTAAAACTTACAACCAAATTCTAAAGACGGTTCATGTTGAAATAGCTAGAATTCTATTTATTCATTGTTTGACCAATCATACTGTGGTCTTCTTTGTCCTTCATTCCAGTTAACACAACTCTGGCTATTTAAATAAGCTATTTTGATGTAGACATGGTCTTCTTGGGTCCCCTTTTTGTCTGGTCCACATTTAAAAATTACATATTTTATGTCTCCCAAATTATAGATGTGTAACAGTATTGTTCCTTTCCTCAATTTGTTTTGGCCCTTAATCATATAAGTTTCAAAACTGATTCTAAATTCTCTTACGGCTGCTTTTTGTACAGCCTATTAGCCTTGAGTGCCATTTGCTTAGTTGCTCAGTCATGTCTGACTCTTTATGACTCTATGGACTGTACACCAGGCTCAGAAATTTTGCCAGAAGTTTTCCTGGCAAGCATACTGGAGTGGGTTGCTGTTTCCTACTCCACGAGTGCCATTTACACTCAAGAAAAGAAGAGTTGAGTTCCCCATGAGGTGCTGAAATAGGGTGGAAGAGCCGGATGACTCTACCAGAACTGTGTGAAAAATGCAGCATTTACATCCATGATCCGTAGCTTTTTCACTCTTTTCCAGCAGTAAGATTCTCTGGGTAATTCTATACTCTGCTGTAACTTGGAAGACCTATGTGTCTAGTTACCCTAGGTTACCATTGGTAGTGAAGATAAAGCACCTCCTAAGACTTCTACTTCCTGGCAACACCCCATACTAACAAACTACCTGATGATTGGGCTGTTTATTGATAACCCAGTGTCATCAGACCAACCTTTGGCACCTCTGGGAAGTCAAACAGTGCCTACTGAGTGATGGCAATTGAATATCTTAAGACTGGTCCTTGACTGCAAATATTTATGCAATAATAAAGAAGGTAGTTAAAATGTTTAAAAAAGATTTTTTCATCAATACCTGGAAAATTCAATTACATATTAGAAACATTTTGTGATGCATTATAATTTTGAGGTATTGGAATATACTTTCTAACTTTTCCCAGAGACTTATTGCTGATCACAATCCCTTTTGCTTTACAGGGAGCAAATATGGCCAAACAGATTGGAGCAGCTACTTACATTGAATGCTCAGCTTTACAGTCAGAAAATAGCGTCAGAGACATTTTTCACGTGGCCACCTTGGCATGTGTAAACAAGACAAATAAAAACGTTAAGCGGAACAAATCGCAGAGGGCGACAAAGCGGATTTCACATATGCCCAGCAGACCAGAACTCTCGGCAGTGGCTACAGACTTACGAAAGGACAAAGCCAAGAGTTGTACTGTGATGTGAATCTTCGGTTATTTTTTATGAGGACAAGGAAATTAAGTGTAAAAACCACCACCAACAAAACAGAAAGGTGAAGTCTGAACAAAGTGCACAGCCAAAGTCACGTGTTCTGGAGGCTTAGGAGGCATTTGGAAGGATTGTTCATCTTTTTGGAATCCTGTCCTTAGATTTGGCACGTAGAACAAGTGGTGGGAAGTGAGTTCATTGAAGAGTTTTGAAATGTGACTTGAAAAATATGCCAAAAAAGAGAGATTCAGATGGGCTAGAGGCTGAAGAAGAGGAATGCGAGTACCTCCAAGAAGAAAAATCACACTCTGATGGTGCTTGCGTTTTTGTTTTCTTTGTTACAATCTGTTCACGGATCTCTACTTTGATTTAATTTTTAAGTGTTTTAATCTCCTTTACGAAAAAGTATATATTAATATACCATCCTCATTGGGGAACTGGCACTGTGACCGTAGCGTTTAGTTTTCTAGAGGATGTGATCTAATTTTCTCCTAGCTCATCATTAAAATGGAAATTGTATCAGGACCCATGGGATATCCAGAGGAAAAGTTGGTGAGGCTTTGAAATCTTGCTGTCCTGAAGATAGTTGAGTGAGATGGTTCTCAAGGAAGGCTTTTGCAGTGTTGCGGGGTGTGCAGACCAGCACTACAAAGATTGAATAGGTCAACTAGAAGAAAAGCGTCCATTTTTATTCAGTCTGATGGTTCTGTTCATCCTTGTGATTGTCATTAAAAAGTGGTAAATTGCTCAATGTGATATTTTTGTGTGCTGTTTAGAAAAGAGGGTGTGTGATTTTCTTTTTTTTTTTTGCCATCGTTGATAAAAATGCAAAGTCAAATAAAAGGTGTCTTGGTATGACGTCATAGAATGATCAAAGGGGGAAAAAATGTAGGTACTATTGATATTTTCACCTGATGAGATAACGAATGAAGGATAGTAGCAGAAAGCACAGTTTGTGAGTTAAGTTGTCTGGATGTAAGAGACCAAAAGTACGAAGCAAAAGGCCTATTTTGGGATGAAGCTCCAAAGTTGGCAACATTTGATAATCAGTTGGCTTATTTCAGTATCTTTCAATGAACATGATAAGAATGGCCCTCTGTTCCATGCTTTTGAGAATCCTTAGAGGAAAATTATATACTGTCAGCCCCTACACTATCCTATGGCATTTCTAGAGAGTGATTGCTAAACCTCAATCAGATTCTGCCAAGGCCGTGTTCCATACTTGATCACTATTGTTACATAAAATAATCAGCCTTTAAAATAGTTTACAGATATTTTTTGACCAGTTGCTTTTAGAGCTTCTTTCAGAGAAGAAACCAGATCTGACCTTTTTATTGTTGGCGCTTGTTGAAAACGAGCTTTCTTTCCAATGATAAAGCTTCATTTTTGAAGTGTTGAAGCTGTGCTCCCATTCAGCTGTGGCAGGAGAGGAGATTAAGGTAGTTACAACACTCAGTCTGTGTCTTACAAGCACTTTGTTTTGTCTCTGCAAGAAAATACCATTCCAGTCATTTTCCCCAAGAAATACAGGCGTTTTACCAACATGATATGCTCTGATTAATGCAGCATTATGCTTTGGGCAGTATTACAAAATAGCTGGCAAGTGCTTTCTGTATTTAAATATTGTAAAAAGAAAATAAGTTATAACTGTTATAAAGCAGAACTTTCGTTGCAGTTTTTTAAATGTTGAAGTCACTTTGTATGTTTGTTTGGTCAATGTTTCTGCAGTATTTATTAAAACATACTTTTTTTTGTTTCTTCAAATAAAAAAGTAACCATGTCTTTGTCAAAATGTGAGCTGCCTTTCATTACCTACTTCCTGATTTAGCTGTTTATTTTTCTTTAATAGAGTTGATTACAGAATCTGGCCTCACATTTCCTGGATGGGTAGGCCTTGGAATTATTTGCTTCTTGGCAGAAGTTGGAATTTCTTGGGGGAAGATACATCTGTGTATATAAAAGTTTTTCATGATGATTTCAGGAAGTGGAATGTAATTAGAATGAGTAATTTGATCATAAACAGAAAGCGCCACCATACTGCCTAGGATTAATTCTTAGAAAATGTGGGGATTTCCTTCAACCCTTCAAGTAATAACAGTATGATACAGTCTCAGGTCCCAGGTTAATTCTGATAATAGGGCTAGTTTGCTTCTGTGGCCTCTGTAGCCCCAAGCCTCAATTCCTAATCCAGCATCCACCTTGCAGGTATGCTCTTGTTCACAGAGGCCTGGTGTGCAGATGACCCCAGACTCAGCTATTGCAACAATTAAAGAAAACAGAAAAAAAAAAAAAGGCCTTATTTATGGTAGCAGCATTTCTAAATAACACAGAACAGCAGAATTCAGGCTTCCTCAGTGACCTGAAAGTTGTTACGTCAGCATGAAAAAGCTTAGGATCAAGAGAACCATGGTGGCCCATGAACCCAGTCTTTTAGCTGAGACTCTGACATGCAAGTTTTACAAAAATGTCCAGAGATACTCCATGTGGGTATCTCACAGCTCTTTAGGAAAATTCAGCTATTGCTACACAGTTAAGCCACTTCATATAAAAACTACATCCTTGTGACTTTAAAAAAAATTGGAATATAATTTATTTATAATGTATTGTTTCTGCTATACAATGAATCAGCTGTGTGTATACATATATTCCCTGTTTCTTGGGCCCCCCTCCCCCCATCTGCCCCCCCACCCCTGCCAGGTCAACGTAGAGCACCGAGCTGAGCTCCCTGTGTTACACAGCGTTTCCCCCTAGCTAGCTATTTTACGCATGATAGTGATATATGTTGATCCTAATCTCCCAGTTTGTGCCCCTCTCCCCTTCCTCCCCTGTATCCACACATCTCTTCTCTACGTCTGTCTCTATTCCTGCCCTGCAAATAGATTCATCTGTACCATTTTTTCTAGATTCCACATATATGCATTAATATTAAACTATTTGCTTTTCTCTTCCTGACTTCACTCTGTATGACAGACTCTAGGTCCATCCACATCTCTATGAAAGGCTTTAGAAATCTGAGATGTAGTGACTTGCTTGAGAATAATCCTCAGAAACCAAGGATCTAACAAGCACGACTGAACAAGTGAAAGAGCATTGACATTATGGGATAGTCTCATAAAATTTTTTTAAAAGCCCAGAATTACCAAAAATATCTGTAACTCATTCTTGTCGGCATGTAGTAAAGGGAATAAAAAGACTTTCCTAATCCTTGGTGTTGAGTAACTTCTTAGGCATAACATCAAAATTGTGCTTGCAAGAAACTCGTTTCCCAACAATGACTGACACAGGAGAAAAAAACCCAACAGTTGAGTTTCTGCTGACCTTGGCAGTATTTTATGGGTTGTACAGTAATGTTTCCCTCTGGTGAATTGTTCTTTTCCAGTGGCTTTAATTTTGTACAACAGAAAAGAAAAAAGTTGGTCTTCAGCCCTAGGTATGTATGCTTTCCTTTTCTCCTCTGAATTTTTGCTTCAGCAAACATTTATTCTAAGCATTCTGTGAACATTCCTTTCTATTGATTAATGATCATGATTAATGCCTCTTTAAATGCTAAAAGGTAATTTTCAAACTCTGAGTAAGACTTTGTGTCTCACTTCTATTAATCTTTCCCAGCAATAGGAATAGTTGCTTAGAAGAGTCTCACCTTGTAGGGAATGTGCCTTAAATGCAAATTTAGAAATAACCCAGGGAATTATTTTTTATTGGAATAAAAAAAGAATAAACTCATCCTTAAGACTCCTGAAACTCTGAACGTTTAATGTACTTGAGACTCCCAAGGAGATCAAACCAGTCAATCCTAAAGGAAATCAACCCTGAATATTCTTTGGAGGGACTGATGCTGAAGCTGAAGCTCCAATACTTTGACCACCTGATGCAAAGAACTGACTCTTTGGAAAAGACCCAGATGCTGGAAAAGACTGAAGGCAAAAGGAGAAGGGGCAGCAGAAGGTGAGATGGTTAGATAGCATCACCGACTCAACAGACGTGAGGTTAAGCAAACTCTGGGAGATAGTGAGGGAGAGGGAAGCCTGGCGTGCTTCAGTCTGTGGGGCTACAGAGTCAGACACAACTTAGTGACTGAACAAAAAGCACCACCAATGCAATAGTGACATGTTACACCAGACTTAGAATGCTATGGTATGATGGTGCAAAAGAAGTTTGCAAGTGCATCCTAATGGCTGATATCCATAAGTGGTGACTATGGAAGGGCAGTATGAGTGTAAATGATGGTTGCCCATCATCACCATCCGATTTGTATATGGACTTTAGATTTTTGTGCTGGGTTAGAAGTCCAATAGGGGACTACATTACTACATAATCCATGGTTAGTTGAATCCAAGGATATGGAACTATGAATATGGAGGAAACGTAGATGTACAGAGCTATGTTGGCTCTGAGTTGCATTTGAATTTTCAGCTGTAATAAGTATGGGAACTCCGTCCTCCACATTGTTCAAAGGTCAACTGTATTATAATATTAATACAATGTATAATACTATGGTTATTACTTTAAAATCCTCCAGTGTTCTAGTCTTCCACATGGATGATGTAAATGTGGAAGATTGGCAAATTGCTGGTGAGAGGAGGCTTCTTCTTTCCTTAGGTTCCCCAGAGGGGCAGCTTATTAAAAACTTTAGGTTCCCTTCAGCTCTGAACACAAAGTTATTCCCTCTTTCGTTACTGCTTGTTCTTGTTCTTAGCTATGTAATTTCCCTTTCTGCTTTTGCTGCACATAATATCCATGAATACGACTTCCTACAGAACCATAGCATAATAAAAAATAAGTAGATGTAAGCAAATGTAAGGTAAAGTGGTGGACTGAATAATGGCTCCCAACCAAGTCTCCCTCCTAGGCTCCAGTAACTGTGAACGTTACCTTATTTGGTACTTCAGGTGCTTACTTACCAGAAGGACTTCGGGCTTCCCAGGTGGCTCAGGAGTAAAGAATACACCTACAGGAGGCACAGGAGAGGTGGCTTTAGATCGCTGGGTTGAAAAGATCCCCTGGACCAGGAAATGGCAACCCACTCCAATAATCTTGCCTGGAAAATCCCATGAACAGAGAAGCCTGGTGGGCTACAGTCCAGAGTGTCAAGGAGTCTTACATGACTGAGCATACAGCACGCATCCACTCATGCACACAAAGGGACTTTGCATTTGTGGTCAGTTAAAGATCTCGAGATTGGGAGATTATTCCAGATTATCCAGTTGTGCCCCCATGTAATCATACTTGTAAGAAGGACACAGGAGGAATCAGAGTCAGACAGTAGCAGCATGGCAAGACACTCAGCAGAAGGACAGAGAGAGCTGAAGATTCTGAGCTGATCGCCTTAAAGACAGAGGAAGGGGGCATTAGGCAAGGGATGTAGTTGGCCTCTGGAAGCTGGAAAGACCAAGGAAAGGGATTCTTCCCTGGAGTCTCCAGAAGGAATGCCATCCTGAGGACCTCGTAGATGTCTCACCTAAAGAACTATAAGAAAATAAGTCTTCATTGTTTTAAGCCACTAAGTCTGTGGTAATTTGTTACAGAAGTGATCAGAAACTGATACAGGCATATTAACTAAAACCGTCCTCTTCCTTCACCCCTCACATTTGCCTCCTTAATTTTAAAATTTATTTTCCTCAGTAGTCGCAGCACTCCGGCTCTCTACTAATAGTTGTGACATGGACTTAGTAGCTCTGCAGCATATGGAAGCTAAGTTCCCCACCCCGGAATCGAACTCAGGTCCCATGCATTGGAAGGTGAATACTTAACCAATGGACCACCCAGGAAGTCCCACAACTGACTCCTTTAAATGATGAGGCCATGGCCTTTGCTCATTGAGCTGCTACTACAGACCCAAATTACTCCTTTTAGGAATTGCCTACCCACCATTCCTAATGAGTGTTAACAACCTCCCCTCTCTCTTCACTTGGTATCTCCCAATGTTCCTAGACCAGTGTCTCACCCCACTGACTTCTTACATGGACAATCTTAGCAAATGGTCCCTCTACTATCCTTGGAGCTCCTTTGGCTAGATGATATTTATAGCCTGATCCTGGAAGACATGGAGGTGTCTTATGAGGTGAAATAGTCAATGTCTGGGATAAAATAAACCTACAAAAATTTTCGATCACAATTTTCCCACAAAAAAATTTTGTGGGAAATTGGAGAAGTCAAAGGCCAAGCTCCAGATTCAAACAGTGAAGGTGAAGTTTAACCTGAACACACGTAGATAGCTAAAGTGTCATGAGGCAGTGAATGATTAGGGGCAGAGGAGCAATTGGGGCTGGTTGGGAAGCACTGCGGCTCAAGGAGTTTTAGAAGTTTTCTTAGAAGTATAGAGATTTTATAGAGAAAAGGGATATCAAAAGTTAGCTATTCAAATGTTTCTTAATGGTTTTTTTTTGTTTTTTTTTTTTTTGGTATTTATTCCCCCACCCCCGCCCCTCCAGAAGTCTATTTTAACACTTTTCAAAAAAAAGAAAAAAAGGATTTTTGGTCACATTGCCTAGCATGCAAGATCCTAATTTCCCAACCAGGAATTGAACCTATGCCTTCTGCTTTGGAAGGCAAAGTCTTAACCTCTGGACTGCCTGGCAAATACCTCTTACTTTTTTAAAAATTTATTTTATTTTAACATTTTTTAGAAGCTATTTTTCTTGAAAAAACTTGATGAACGCTATCAACACTTTTGCTTAAAAAAATGCACAGGTGTACACATCCATATAAGAAAGGCATGGCATTGCACTTCAGTATTCTTGCCTGGGAAATCCTGTAGACAGAGGAGCCTGGAAGACTATAGTCCATTGGGCCACGCAGAGTCGGACATGGCTGAAGTGACTTAGCATACACATCCATACAACCATAACACATCACACACAAATCTCAGGAAGTTTACAGGCTTGCTGTGGTAGTCATCCATGAATCTGTGTGCTCCAGCTTAGCATTTCCTGTGGCCAGCTCCTGTGGACTACAAACCAGAGACTGGAAGCCCAGCTGCAATCAGGGACTTGTTTGCGGTCTCTAGAAGGAGGCTGATGGCAGAGACGAGTGGGCCTCCTGAGTGCTGTTCTCCCAGCCCTTCACGGGTGAGCAGAATATTGCATGAGGAGGACCAGTTACTGTGAATCTCTCACCGGAACTGGAGAACTTGGCTTCTTACAAATCCTGATGTGGCACCACTGGCCGAGGCAACAGAACTTTTGCCAAGGCGAAACATTATACAATGGAGATCATTGTGCAAGGGACGCCCTTTGCTTTTGTGGAGCCAGTCACTGATGTCATCAGCAAATACTTTTTCAGTATTCTCCATGAGTCAGAAACTGAGTTCTGTACTGGGCATACAGAAGGGTGAATTAGACCTTGTCCTTGTGAATGCTAGTCTAATGGGTGAGAAAGACAAAGATAAATACAACCACAATTCAGAGTGATAAGTAACACTGGGGACATATAAACAGTCTTCTCTCTGTGTTGTTATTACGCTTATTGAAGTCCTCTGCTCACATCCTAAATTGCAAAGACAGATTCTGAGAAGCATTGGAGGACAAAAAAGATCACATTGCAAACGGTTACTATTTTTTCCCTCTGTAACTGGATGGAGAACAATGACAAGTCTAATTCTGTCGGGGAAAGCCGTGTACCTCAGTCTCCTCCAAATGCACTCTCACTTTTTCCTCAAGATTAAAAGGGAGAAGTCTCTAATGTTCTCCTGATCTCATGTGCAGAAACTGGAAGGTATAACTTTCTTAATAGCAATATTAAAAGGAGTGACACGTTTTCTTTTTTTCTTAATGTGTGTATTTTATTGAAGTGTCACTGGCTTACAATGTTTCAGGTCCACAGTACGGTGATTGGGTAATACACATATGCTATTTTTGAAATTATTCTCAATTAGAGGAAATTACAAGATATTGGCTATGGTTCACTGTGCTGTACAGTAAAGCTTTGTTACTTGTTGCACATCTATTTTTTTTTAATTAGAAATCTAGCATTCTATTCATACTAAGTCAAACAAGTAGGATCAAATGTCATAAATTTTTTCAGTTCAGTTCAGTCTCAGTCGTGTCATACTCTTTGCAACCCCATGGACTGCAGCACGCCAGGCCTCCCTGTCCATCACCAACTCCTGGAGTCCACCCAAACCCATGTCCATTGAGTCAGTGATGCCATCCAGCCATCTCATCCTCTGTCGTCCCCTTCTCCTCCTGCCCCCAATCCCTCCCAGCATCAGGGTCTTTTCCAATGAGTCAGTTCTTCACATAAGTGGCCAAAGTATTGGAGTTTCAGCTTTAGCATCAGTCCTTCCAATGAATATTCAGGACTGATTCCCTTTAGGATGGACTGGTTCCCTTTAGGATGGACTGGTTGGATCTCCTTGCCGTCCAAGGGACTCTCAAGAGTCTTCTCCAACACCACAGTTCAAAAGCATCAATTCTTTGGCACTCAGCTTTCTTTATAGTCCAGTTCTCACATCTATACATGACTACTGAAAAAACCATAGCTTTGACTAGACGGACCTTTGTTGGAAAAGTAATGTCTCTGCTTTTTAATAAGCTGTCTAGGTTGGCCATAACTATTCTTCCAAGGAGCAAGCGTCCTTTAATTTCATGGCTGCAGTCACTACCTGCAGTGATTATGGAGCCCCCCAAAATAAAGTCTGCCATTGTTTCCACTGTTTCCCCATCTATTTGCCATGAAGTGATGGGACCAGATGCCATGATCTTAGTTTTCTGAATGTTGAGTTTTAAGCCAACTTTTTCACTCTCCTCTTTCACTTTCATCAAGAGGCTCTTTAGTTCCTCTTCACTTTCTGCCATAATGATGGTATCATCTGCATATCTGAGGTTATTGATATTTCTCCTGGCAGTCTTGGTTCCAGCTTGTGCTTCATCCCGTCCAACTTTTCTCATGATGTACTCTGCATATAAGTTAAATAAGCAGGGTGACAATATACAGCCTTGAAGTACTCCTTTCCCAATATGGAACCCGTCTGTTGTTTCATGTTTAGTTCTAACTGTTGCTTCTTGACCTGCATACAGATTTCTCAGAAAGCAGGTCAAGTGGTCTGGTATTCCAATCTGTCGAAGAATCGTCCACAGTTTATTGTGATCCACACAGTCAAAGGCATTGGCATAGTCATAAAGCAGAAGTAGATGTTTTTCTAGAATTCTCTTGCTTTTTCAATGATCCAACAGACGTTAGCAATTTGATCTCATAAATTTTTTAGTTAGGCAAAAATTCATAAATTTTATAATATATTATACATATACTATATATATATGTATACGAAAGCTTTCTACTATGCTTGATAAAGGCTTGAGAAAGAACATTTAAAAAGAGAAGAAATGGAGAAATTGAAAAACATAAGCTAAATGAAAGGGAACACTGAATATGAAATAGAAAAAGTGAAACAAACTAGATAAAAGATTATCATATAGGAGTCACACGTTTTCTTAATAAAGACATAAGTTCTACAGTATGTGCGTCTCTAGATAAGAAGGGATACTGATACATATAGTAGGACCAATTAACTTCAGGAGCAAAAGAGCAATAACAGCTGAGCTGTCCTAAAGCACAGAATTCAGCAATTCAAATCCAGTCTTTAAATCCATAACAAGGGATAATGAAAGTGCCATCTTTCCTTCTCATAACAAGCTATTTTTCTGTGTGAGACTCCCAAAATGCTCCCCCCAGGGTCTGTTAAACCCACCTTAGGCAGGAGTTACTCATTCTCTCCACAGTTTTAAATGGAAGATGATGGAAAATACCTGTAACGTTGACTTTTCTTTTGGCCTTGCCACACAGCTTGCAGAATCTTAGCTCCTCCACCAGAGATTGAACCCATGCCCTCGGCAGTGGAAGTGCAGTCCCAGCCACTGGACTGCCAGAGAATTTTCCTATAATGTTGACTTAATTTGGAAATAGGCGACTGGAGGAAAAGAAATAGGTTACCTCTATGCTTAAAGATCCACACTCCAGTATTCTAGCCTAGGAAATCCCATGGTCAGATCACCCTGGTGGGCCACAGTCCCATGGGGGTCACAAAAGAGTCAGACACAACTTAACAGCTAAACAACAACAATAACAATGTGTCAAGAATTATCTAGATTTACTGAAGTAAATTTTCCAGCTGTATGGTTCAGAATGTGGTTGGCAAAGCAAAATCCAAAAATAAAACATCCAAAAATGAAACTGTCAACCAAAAGGACCAAAACTTGTCAGGTGGCCCTTTCCTATCATGGTTGCTTTTGTCATATTCTGATGTCCTGCCAAGGTGAGAAGAAAATAGTTTCTGGATAGAATGTTGCCAATTTCCTTGGCATCTCTTGACATTATGCAAGAGACAAGTTGGGTTGGATTTCCAATTCCCTAATGAAACAAAACAGGTTGAGGGAAGGTAGAGAAATAATAGTTTATGAGAGAACACAGAAAGAGTAGTAAATAATAAGTTTCTAGAGAGCAGATCCCAGATATCTGTTTTTTTTGTCTGTGTTACTGCCTTTAAGGGTTACAATTAGATGGTGATAAAATCTTTTAGATGATAATTTAAATATGGGTCTATTCTAATAAAAAAATTATCAATGATGTTGTTTCTCATAAGGCTGGGGTAGGAGAAAGTATCATTTTAATTCATTTTTATTTACATTGAAAGTGAAAGTGAAAGTGAAGTTGGTCAGTCGTGTTCGACTCTTTGCAACCCGTGGACTGTAGCCCACCAAGCTCCTCCGTCCATGGGATTCTCCAGGCAAGAACACTGGAGTGGGTTGCCATTTCCTTCTCCAGGGGATCTTCCCGACCCAGGGATCGAACCCAGGTCTCCCACATTGCAGGCAGACACTTTAACCTCTGTACCACCAAGATCAAAGGAAGTGATAAGAATGGCTGGATAGAATTCAGTGACCGCTACCCTCCCTGGTGAGACAACAGAAATAAGCCTGAAACTGTGGCTAAATCAAAGACTCTCACAGTCCATGGACCAGCTGACCCTCCAAATGGACCCTTCAAGTGGGTTTTAATCTGATCCCAAAGCATATAGGCAATCATTCTACAAGGAAATTACTTATACATATGTAAGATGGGGCTTCTCAGGTGGCGCTAGTGGTAAAAAACACATCTGGCAATGCAGGAGATGTAAGAGACGTGGGTTTGATCCCTGGATTGGGAAGATCTCCTGGAGGAAGGCACAGCAACACACTCTAGTACACTTGCCTGGAGAATCCCTATGGACAGAGGAGCCTGACGGGCTGTAGTCGATAGGGTTGCAAAGAATCGGACATGACTGAAGCGACTTAGCGCACACACACACACACATAAAATATAAACTTTTTTCCTCTCAAATAAAATGGTACATTTTTAATGTATAATCTTTTGCATTTTTTAGTTTGCATGAAAATTAGGGAAAAAGAGAAAAGCGGGCCACTGTTGCACTCTCAAACCTTCTGCCAGAAGACTCTTCTCTCTTTCCATGACTGGCAACTGTTGTCTGACAAACACATTCTGACCTTTCAAATCTCAACTCTGATGATGCTGATAGAGATGTATTCCCACTGACATCACAAGTTGGGTTAGATGTTCTTATTATCTGGATTTATGATGCTTCCTATATCATAGAATATATCACAGTCTAAGGAGGCCGTTTCTGTCTTATTCATCATTATAACCAAACATTCGGGCTGATTTATGGCACATGGTAGGCTTTTAATAAACATGTGTTTATTGAATGGACCACAAAGTTACTAATTCCATATTTTCCCTGTCAATTTTTAACCCACCTGAGGAGAAAGGAAGAGAGAAAACACAGGCTCTGCTAGTCTGAAGCTAAGAGGTTAAAACTCACCAAGAACATGTGCTGAGTTAAGCACAGAGCTGGGGAGGGAGAGATGGAAAATGATAGAAATAGAATATGGAACATAGTTAACTGCATTTGGTAAAATAAAGGAATCTAGGCCATTTTTAATATGACCCCAAGTGAATACATGAAAAAAGTAAGCAATTATGATTTAGAAAATATATTCAGTTTTGGAGTGGGAGGTAACAACAAGTAAGAAAGTCTTCCGGAAACCTGGATCTCACCTGGCATGGCATTTCCAGAGGGACTAAATGCAAAGTGTGCTGCTGGAATCAGGACTCTCAAACAGAAGAGGGGGTCGAAGGGACCAGAGTAGAACTTGCTCTAAACTAAACTTAAGGAAAATAAGAATATTCTAAACATTCAAAAAGGAACCCCATTACTGCTTTCAAGGAATCTATGTCATTTCAGGATAAGAAAATAAAGTAATAAGGCTTGCTTTCCAAAGATGGTTCATAGAATTCAGCTTTGTTGTTCTGCTATCATGAATCAACTGTGACAGCATGAAGTCAACATTTCTCATTTCTGTTTATGAAACAAATAATAGAAGCTAATAGAAAATATAATCAGAATACACTTTGCTTCAAAGAATTTGCTAATGGGAAACAGTATCAGGAAGGACGTTGAGGGAAGTACTGGATTCTTGGAACAAGCTTCTACTTTTGTGAAGGGGAGGTTGATGAAGACTTCCCATAGCAAGATCCCTTCCGGCCCTCGACATTATAATACAGGGCATCATGAGCTCAGAGGATGCACCTCAGTGTCATAGATACTCACAGAGAATCAGGTTCAAATCCTGGCTCATCCACTTCTGTATTGCCAGATATAGATGAAGCTCAATTCTCTCAATTCTCTATATATAGATACAATAATACCTAAACATAGGTTTGCCAAGAACATTTTAATTTTATTCCTTCTTTCCTTCCATCCTTCCTCCTTTCTTTCTTTCTCTCTCTCTTCTTTTTCTTTTATTGTGAAAAGAACACTTATGATGAGATCTACTTCTTAGCATATTTTAAAGTCTATGATGTAGCATTGTTGACCAGAGATACAGTGTTGCACAGCAGGCCTCTAGGTCTTATTCACCTACTTCGCTTAGGTCTTTGCATGATTAGCACTGTTTCAGGAAAGCTCTTCTTAACCCTGTCAACAATGTCACTTTCCTAATAAAACACTCTCGTGGCACCATGGGCCCCTCCTTATCACTCATCACGGCTATAAACTTACATTTTTGTCTATAATTCTTTTTATATATAATTTTTTGATTAACTTGTGTTCTTACCTAGTCCAATACCTGGAACCCAATAGATGCTCAATAAAGTTAGGTTGCTGAATGAATAATTAAAAGAATGAATAGTTGACTCTTGAACAACATGGATTTTGTCTATGTAGATCCACTTATAGGCAGTTTTGTTTTTCAATAAATTTATGCTATTACTACAAGGTCTGCAGTTGATTGAATTGATAGATCCAGAAGCGAGAATGGGAGGGTCAACTGTCAAGTTCTTCAGGACTTTTGACTGAGCTGGAGGGCACCACTAACATGACCCCAAATCCCTGAGGTATTGAAGGGTCAACTGTGTACATGCAAGAATAAAGATTAAGAGACAAGTAATGGTACATGCTTAGCTCAGTGCCTGGCCTTTGGGGTGATGCCATATCCTTTGCTAGTAAAATTATTGCATTGTCCTCATAGGAAATATTATCAGAATTTTTTTTTTTTTTTTGGTTTCTTCAAAATGCATGTAACTTCTACAGCTGCTAACAACCTAGTCCAGGAGACATTTTGGAATATTTAGGAGCTGGGAGACTTCCTAGTACAGTTTCTTCTGTGTTTGCTCCTCCAAAAGATTTATCTTTCCTCATCCTCCAATTTCTGCCCATAACCCCGCCAGCCCTGCAGACGAACGTGCCTCAAACAAGTCTATCCGAAACCACAGGGACCACATCCTTGAGTAACAGATAATTACACAGTAGTGATTTTTTTTCTGGCTCACTTATCTATAATTTTTTCATCCTCCCTGTTTTTTCTCACTGTCTCATAGTTCTTGTTCTTTTAACCTCATGTAGCTGCTTGTGTTTCTGTGTGTTGCTTACCATCCTGATGGCATTCTCACAGTGCCCCAGTGTACTCCTGAAACTGAGTGAGGATTATAGGCCCTTTTTTTTTTTTTTCATTTTTATGGTTAAAGACATTAAAAGTTTTTAAAAAGAAAAGTGGAACCAGTTTCTTGAGAACATAGTTCTCTAAATCTGAATTCCTTTCTGTGTGTATGTGTACACTCAGTCCTATCTCTTTGTGACCGCATGGACTGAAGCCTGTCCAGCTCCTCTGCCCATGTAATTTTCCAGGTGAAAATATTGGAGTGGGTTGCCATTTCCTGCTCGATGGGATCTTCCCAACCCAGGGATTGAACCCTCATCTCCTGTGTCTCCTGCATTGCAGGCAGATTCTTATCTGCTGAGCCATCAGGACTTCATTTTGTCATGTGAATGCATGTAATAAAGATCACTCAGCTGTAAGATCCCTGAGCCCAGGTGCCATATCCCAGTGCTTAACATAGTATCCAGTGTAAAATGAACGTGCTGTGCTGTGCTTAGTCGCTCAGTTGGGTTCGACTGTTTGCAACCCCATGGATGGTAGCCCACCAGGCTCCAGGGAAGAGATATTGAATTCTCCAAGCAAGAATACTGGAGTGGGTTGCCATGCCCTCCTCCAGGAGATCCTCCCAACCCAGGGATGGAACCTAGGTCTCCCACATTACAGGTGGATTCTTTACCATCTGAACTGTATTTGTTCAACAAACAATGAAAAAAATTATTACACACTAGAAACATGGGATTTCTTTACCAAGAAATATATTTTAGCAGTATAAATACACTTGGATGGATTTAAAAGTGAACACACTTAATGCTCTATAAGAATTAGAATAATTGAATTATATTGTAATATAGGATAAGGTAGTATATTAAAGATGGAAGAGAATTCTGAATCTCTTCATCATGACCAGAGTAAAGAGTAACACATTTCTTCCAAAAATATAAGCTATTTAAGTGGCATTTGGCATGGGGTTTAAATTGTTATTAAAATTATTCAAGCCATTACTAAAAGACTAGCGTGCTGGCTGATATTGCCTGATGGATAAGGACTGTGAGTATTCTCTGAATTTCTCCTTGGTATTGTTGATAAACATTCACTAAGTATTGATTTAATGGTTGATTGAACTAATAACAGAGGAATTTCCCTGGGTTGATTTACCCACTGTTTTCTCTCCTATCTCCTTGATTCTTCTAACGAAAAACCTGGTTTGGTGGAAATCATTAGCTGACATGTTCCCTTTCAGGGAGTGGTTCTACTAGGGCTGGTTAGAGAGTCAAACCAAATCTTCCGGGAGCATCAATATTTGCTCGCATGTCAATATAAAATACACTGAAGAAAGTCCTGACTTTTCTTCTTTTCAGATGTGTAGATCTCTGTATAAAACTAAACAGTGAAAGTAACCCAGGTGTAACATTCCCATGAAACTCAGGTTCTCTTCTCTGTAAACTGGTAGGAGTGTCTCTTGTGTTCAGTGATTCTGAGAGAATTCCTTTGTGTTAACAACATATTGTCTTTTTAAATCTTCCTGTTGTAGAGAAGTTTGACCAAACCTAGCATCTGCCTTAAAAGCTAACCTTAGATCAGATTTTGCTTTTTTTTTCCCACTAGATGTCATTCAGTTTTAGAAGACCTAGTTAGACAGCTATCCTAAGAGATAATTTGGAAAATTGATGGTTATCAGTTTAAGATTTAAAGTGCCTGAGGACAGTACTTTGGAGAAAATAAGATCGAACTCTTATTCGATTGCTGCTTCTGTGATGATTGCAATGTTGGTGAACTTTTAAGATGTAGAAATCCTAGCCACAAAGCTTGTTCTGTAGATATCTGCTCTTGAAATAAATTAATTTCATAAGGAATCTATACATGTATTCTTAGTTTTCTAAAATAAGACATAGGAAATCAGTTCCTCTAGAACACCAGCTCCATGAAATGCCCATCTTCTCTTCCTCCCACACTCACCCAGAGACTGTAGCTTTGCTTGTTTTCCCATCTTTGCTCATTTACCAGTCTTAGTACCCATATCCTTCACGTTTTATTACCTTTATTTACACATTCAATCTTGGCACTTGGCAGTGAATCAGGAGCCAGATGACAGAACTATTTACTCCTGGTACAAAGGTCCTGTAGAAAATACCCACACAATTATCCCCTAAGTCTCCTCATCACCATCACCATTAACATCATCATCAAGACACCACTTAAAATCCCCTCATGGCTCCACCTCCATGCCCCGCCCCCCACTCAGATTCCCTTTTCTGTTTTCTTTTTCCTAGAAGAGTGTTCCTTAATTTTTCCCAGATGCAAAGATTAAAATTAAAATAAAACATAGAAGAAGAAAAATGGAACTAGTTTCATGGAAGCTCATTCTCTAAATCTAATTTCCTTTGTGAGGCCTTTAAAAATGATATTTGTTTATTCATGAATATCTTGCCATATTCCAAGAAGGATTAGGGGTGACTCAGGAGATGCATTTAAAACATGATAACAAATAAATACACTGAAAAAAACATGAAGAAAGAAAAATAAATTGGATCAAGACCTATATCACACAGATCTGAAACTGTTTTAGAATAAACCTTAATTTTGGCCTTGATTTTCCTAGTAAATCAAAAAAAGAGGGAAGCCTTCCTTTAAATAATTTAGGCTGCAAAGGCTATTTGAATAAAGTGATACAGCTTTAAGGGCAGCCCTAATTTCAAATAAAATGACATTTACTAAATATCAGAAAGTGAAGAGGAACTAAAAAGCCTCTTGATGAAAGTGAAAGCGGAGAGGGAAAAAGTTGGCTTAAATCTCAACATTCAGAAAATGAAGATCATGGCATCTGATTCCATCACTTCATGGGAAATAGTTGGGGAAACAGTGGAAACAGTGTCAGACTTTCTTTTTGGGGGCTCCAAAATCACTGCAGATGGTGACTGCAGCCATGAAATTAAAAGACGCTTACTCCTTGGAAGAAAAGTTATGACCAACCCAGATAGCATATTCAAAAGCAGAGACATTACTTTGCCGACTAAGGTCCGCCTAGTCAACACTATGGTTTTTCCAGTGGTCATGTATGGATGTGAGAGTTGGACTGTGAAGAAGGCTGAGTGCCGAAGAATTGATGCTTTTGAACTGTGGTGTTGGAGAAGACTCTTCAGAGTCCCTTGGACTGCAAGGAGATCCATCCAGTCCATCCTAAAGGAGATCAGTCCTGGGTGTTCATTGGAATGACTGATGTTGAAGCTGAAACTCCAGTATTTTGGCCACCGCATGAGAAGAGTTGACTCATTGGAAAAGACTCTGATGCTGGGAGGGATTGGGGGCAGAAGGAGAAGGAGACGACAGAGGATAAGATGGCTGGATGGCATCACTGACTCGATGGACGTGAGTCTGAGTGAACTCTGGGAGTTGGTGATGGACAGGGAGGCCTGGCGTGCTGCGATTCATGGGGTCGCAAAGAGTCGGACACAACTGAGCGACTGAACTGAACTGAACTGAGAGGAAAGAAATTCAGAAATCCTTGGATACTTGTTTAAAATTTCATTAAATTTCCAAGGGGCTTTACTGATTGGTGTCTCAGTGGTAAAGAATCCACCTGCAAGCGCAGGCAATACCAGAGAAGTGGGTTTGATCCCTGGGTCAAGAAGATGCCCTGGAGGGCACGGCAACCCACTCTAATATTCTTGGTAGGAGAATCTCGTAGATAGAGGAGCCTGGTGGGCTGCAGTCCAAAAGTGACTGAGTGTGCACATATGAAAATTTTCCAAAATTTCTTCTCTGCCAAAAAGGTCTTCTTAAATGAACAATATTACCCCGAACATGTTGATTATCATCTAAGCAACCTTTTAAGAGTTACACGTAGCTGGAACTGTGTGTCATGTAAGCTACGGTTTCTGCCCTCAAGGATGTCACAGTCCAATTGGGAAGGCAGGTGTGTACACATATTTCTAGCAGAGCAAGAGCATATATGGAGGATATACAGAGTTGCTCAATGTGGTAGATACATGCTGGACTGTAAAAATCTCAGAGATGGGGGTTCCAGTCCTGACTCACCCACTTCTCCTTGGCTAGGTATAGCTGAGACTCCATTCTCTTTCCTAAGGCATGGCTATTATAATACCTATAACACAGGTTTGTGTTGAACATCTTAACTTCTTTTAGCTCTTAGCATAATTAGTCCCATCCCAGGAAAGCTCTTAACCCTTCCAACCTGTCACGTTTGCTTTCTCCATCAGACACTTTCGTGGTACTACGTATTCCCTTCTTTTTAGCACAATCACACTGTAACCTTATGTTTACATCTGTGATCCTTTATATAATGCGTGTCCCAGGCACCTAGCCCAGTTTCTGGAGCTAGTAGATGCTTGATGAATGAACACTTGAATAAATGAATGAATATATCCATGAATAGAGATTAAGAGATGTAACCTAGCAGATACTTAGCTCAGTGTCTGACCTGTTGGGTGATGCCATATTTTTGGCTAGAAAACTTCTCCCACTGTTCCCAGCAGAGTATAACATTATCAATAGTTCTTTAGCTGTGTGTCTAGGAATTCACTACATAGGGTTATGACTGTAACATAGACTAATTTTCATTCCACTCTATATCTTGTTATGTTGATAAAGTTAAGAGTTCCATTGCTTTCCACTGGTGGATAAATGAGTTTATTTATTTTTATTGGATTATAGTTGTTTTACAATGTTGTACTAGTTTCTGCTGTACTGCAAAGTCAATCAGCCACACGTATACATTTATCTCCTCTTCCTTGGATGTCTTTCCTATTTAGGTCACCACAGAGCATTGAGTAGAGCTCCTTTTGCTACACAATCAGTTCTCATTAGTTACCTATTTTGTGTAAGCATCTGGGCTCAGTCGTGACCAACTCTTTGTGATCTCATGCACTATAGCCTGCCAGGCTCCTCTGTACATAGAATTTTCCAGACAAGAAATACTGGAGTGAGTTGCTGTTTCCTTCTCCAGGGAATCTTCCCAACTGAGGGATTCCCTTGAGTTTCCTGCATGGGCAAGCGGATTCTTTACCACTTGTGCTACCTGGCATAGTGGAAAGTAGTTATCTATTTTAGGGAAATAAATTTAACTCTTGGTATTCAGTTCAGTTCAGTTGCTCAGTCGTGTCCAACTCTTTGTGACCCCATGAATCGCAGCACGCCAGGCCTCCCTGTCCATCACCTAGTCCTCTCTGTCCATCCCGGAGTTCACTCAGACTCATGTCCATCGAATCAGTGATGCCATCCAGCCATTTCATCCTCTGTCGTCTCCTTCTCCTGCCCCCAATCCCTCCCAGCAACAGAGTCTTTTCCAATGAGTCAACTCTTTGCATGAGGTGGCCAAAGTACTGGAGTTTCAGCTTCAGCATCATTCCTTCCAAGGAAATCCCAGGGCTGATCTCCTTCAGAATGGACTGGTTGGATCTCCTTGCAGTCCTAAGGGACTCTCAAGAGTCTTCTCCAACACCACAGTTCAAAAGCATCAATTCTTCAGCGCTCAGCCTTCTTCACAGTCCAACTCTCACATCCATACATGACCACTGGAAAAACCATAGCCTTGACTAGACAGACCTTAGCCTGCAAAGTAATGTCTCTGCTTTTAAATCTGGTATCTAGGTTGGCCATAACTTTTCTTCCAAGGAGTAAGCGTCTTTTAATTTCATGGCTGCAGTCACGATCTGCAGTGATTTTGGAGCCCCCAAAAAGGAAGTCTGACACTGTTTCCACTGTTTCCCCATCTATTTCCCATGAAGTGATGGCACCGGATGCCATGATCTTCATTTTCTGAATGTTGAGCTTTAAGCCAACTTTTTCCCTCTGCTTTCACTTTCATTAAGAGGCTTTTTCATTCCTCTTCACTTTCTGCCATAAGGGTGGTGTCATCTGCATATCTGAGGTTATTGATATTTCTCCCGGCAATCTTGATTCCAGCTTGTTTCTTCCAGTCCAGCATTTCTCTTGATGTACTCTGCATATAAGTTAAATAAGCAGGGTGACAATATACAGCCTTGACGTACTCCTTTTCCTACTTGGAACCAGTCTGTTGTTCCATGTCCAGTTCTAACTGTTGCTTCCTGACCTGCATATAGGTTTCTCAAGAGGCAGGTCGGGTGATCTGGTATTCCCATCTCTTTCAAAATTTTCCACAGTCTATTGTGATCCACACAGTCAAAGGCTTTGTCCTAGTCAATAAAGCAGAAATAGATGTTTTTCTGGAACTCTCTTGCTTCAGTGATCCAGTGGATTTGGCAATTTGATCTCTGGTTCCTCTGCCTTTTCTAAAATCAGCTTGAACATCTGGAAGTTCACAGTTCATGTATTGCTGAAGCCTGGCTTGGAGAATTTTGAGCATTACTTTACTAGCGTGTGAGATGAGTGCAATTGTGTGGTAGTTTGAGCATTCTTTGGCATTTCCTTTCTTTGGGATTGGAATGAAAACTGACCTTTTCCAGTCCTGTGGCCTCCGCTGAGTTTTCAAAATTTGCTGACATATATAGTATATAGTATATAGTATAGTATATATGCTCAGCAAATATTTATTTAACAAAAGAATGTATGAATGAATGATTATATAAATGAAAATGGATGTACAACCTCAAACAATGCTCTCTTACATTTAGGGGAGGAAGCTTATCTGACCAATAGGATCTCAGCCTTATCCATTCATTTTTGGGAAAACCTCACCTTCAGTCACTAGTTTGAATTTTGTAAGCTATTAAACTTGGTTGTTACCTGGTGTCAATGTTCACCACACGAAAGACCAAGAATATACTTATAGAAAGCACTATTGAGAATACTTCTCATTACAATGAGAGAGTATAGGGCATCTCAGCAAGAAAGTGTTAGGAGTGACTTGTAAGATCTGAGCTTATGCTGGGTGACTTGAAGAAGGATGCACAGAGGAGAGAGCTCACTCTGGATTGAGTGCTGTCAGAATATAGGATTAATTCTATGGTTGGATATCTTAATGAATTTTAAGTAGAAAAAAAAGAAGAGAGGGATACTAAACCTGTCATTGGTAAATAAACAATAATCATTCATGTTGTCTGGGCAAGGAGATCATTGATATTTTGTGACATTGATCATGCTCATATTTTGTCATGTTCAGACATTATTACAGAGTAGTTTTGTTTTTGCCTAGATCTATCATGGTCCCAGAGTACCCTGGTCTGATGCTGATGTTCTATGAAATTATTGGTGTTTATTAGGAGAACACCAAGACCTCACTGTGAATGCTGGGCCAGCTGCCAGGTGTTATGGACTTCTTCTCACTGGAAAAGTGACATAAATAACTATTACCATCTATTTGATTTAGGTTGAATTGATGTCTTAGTTTCCTTAGCAGAGTCTAGTGATTAAAAATTAGTCAGAAATGAGTTGCTTTCACAGGGTAGGAGAAGGGGTGAGTTTTGAAACAGGAAGAAGGCAGAAAGGAATGTCTCATTAGAGCAGACTTTGAGGGTGGGAGATTCAAAGACATACAAAACATAAGAAGAAAAATAAATCAGAACCTTTACTCTGTGTTTTGAATTCTTGAGATTGAATTTTAGAAACAGGATTTTGTAAAACGATAACAAATAAAAAGTTGAAATTTAAGTTTTCCACAAAGTTGTGCAACACTGTTGCTGAAATACATGAGAAAGTAGTGCAAATGACAACATGGGATTGCGTTTCCCACACAGAACGCTGCAGTCAGTCCTAGTTCATAGGTAAAAATTCACTTTTATTTTAAAGTATCACTTTAAACATACTTGGGGTTCACTGGTAGCTCAGACAGTAAAGAATCTGCCTACAATGCAGGAGATCTGGGTTTGATCCCTGGGTTGGGAAGACCCCCTGGAGAAGGGCACAGCAACCCACTGCAGTATTCTTGTCTGGAGAATTTCGTGGACAGAAGAGCCTGCAGGCTACTGTCCATGGGGTCACGAAAAGTCAGATATTCCTGAACGAGTAACACTTTCCCTTTCTTTAAAGGTGCTTACATTTCTGTCATTCTTATTGCTCGCTGATAGGTAAATAATAAGTACTGCTAAAAACAGATCTTTATTCTTAGATATTACAATGCTCAAGAATTTATGTATTTAAGCATATTTAAAGCCTTTCTTTGTAGAAGATCAGTCAAGCAACTGAAAGATTATATCTGTATTCTTTACATAGTTTTTCTTTTTTATCATCCATCATATCCTGTCAGTGATGTTAGCTGTTTTTGGCTGGTTCCCAAGACCTTTTACAGGCTTTCATCTTTAGAAACTCAATTGCTTCCTGTATGGGTAAACTCCGGAACATAAAACCTGCCCTTCCACTCATTTGGAGGTGAAAACTATGTCAGAGCTTATGCATGTCTTTTTGCTGAAGACATGATTGTCCTTCTAGCTTCTCATACATAAAAGTTACCGACTCTCCCATCATCTTCATCAAAGGGCATATTGCCATGTAAAGAGCTCTAAGTATACCATTAGTTTTATTTTAGTCTCTGAAGTTCCTTTCATTTACATGTGTGGTCCTCTCCTTTGCATAACTTTAGCACAGTATTTATCTTTTACTTGAGCGAAAACATATACATTTGAGGTATACTACTGAGGGTGATTCTTTGCAAAGACATAAGAAGCATACCACTAAAAACAAAACACTGCTCAGAGATGTCCCTGAGCTTTCATCAGCACAGCCATAACCAAGCAGATATTTGTTCATTTTCTGCTTAATTAAAACATTTCTCAGTTTGGTTCTCCATATTAGACTACAATAATTAGACAATGGCAACATCTTTGCTTCACTACATGTTAGATAGACATGCCAGATTTAAGACAAACATACTGGTCCTTCCTAAACTTCTATCACCAATTTGTTCTGGTAGAACACTAAGTATGCCTGTTTAGAGTTGAGATAATTATCACATAACTTAAATAAAATGCCAGCATAGAAATAATTTACATCCCTGTTGTTTTGGACCCATGTAATTCACAGTCAATCAATTCTCTGACTCATTAAATTGCTGACTCTGTTTAAAATATGACTGTGCTGATAGTGCAAGACAGTAGTTTGGTGCAGTAAAGGGTAACTGAATAGCTGAACAGTTTCTTTGACAGCAATTATTATTAACTCCCAGTAATTTAAATCACAATTCATATTGCAATGTGTACATATAGAAGGGACATGACATTTAAAAGTTGGATTAAAAAAAAATCAGATATGAACTGATGTGAATACCTTGGTGAACAAAATATTATTTATGGAGCTGTCATATTTTAATATTGCTCCCAATTGCTTCTGGGTTTTTTTTTAACTATGTAATTAATAGTTTTTGTTGGAATTTCTTATAAGCAAAAACAATATTGTGTATGTTGTGTTAATCACAAAAACAACATTGTGTTAGTCACTCAGTTGTGTCCAACTCATTGCAATCCCATGGAATTTTCCAGGTAAGAATACAGCAGTGGGGAGCCATTTCCTTCTCCAGGAGATCTTCTGGACCCAGGGATAGAATCCAGGTCTCCAGCGCTGCGGGCAGACTCTTTACCATTTGAGCCACCAGGAAAGCCCAAAAATAATTTTAGAAACTGCTAAATAAAAATATGAATTAAAAATATATAGATAATACCAATTGTAGGAGTGGGAACCCATTTTTCATCTATTTTTCTTTCCTAATAATCATTCTACATAAGCTTGTGCAAACTGAAGGGGATAAAAGCAGAGAAGAATTCTTACTTGTTCAAATGTTTACAGGCCAGTATAATCTTTGCCTTTGTAATTTCCTCTGGAAAGTCTGGGGTTCCCTTAAGCAGGGTTAGACTGAAAGCATCAGGGTAGGATTTGAAGCTTGGTTCCAGGTTGTCTGGAGATAACGGTTCACCACATTGCACATGGGTCACGCATGTTCCTTCCTCTGTCAATATGGTATACACATCCTACCCAGTACTTCTCTGTTTTAGGATAAAACATTTCCAAAGTTCCAAATTGCAATGTGGCTTTCATAAACCTGGTTTTTCAGCTTCTATCTAAAAAGCCTAGAAATTACTCTGAAACCCATTTAAGTACAAGCAGTTCTACAGTGTTCAGAAATTATTGGTTGGATACACAACATATTGGCGGTCCAGCTTATTCGAAGGAAATCTAAAGATTATTTTCAAGTGGCTCAATATGTGTTTCATAGAGTATCTGGAAGACAAAGAAGAAACTGAAAACTTAAAACATCAAAAACCATAACCGACAAATGACTCACTGCTAAGATCTTAGATAATTGGCATTAATGATAAAGAATTCAGACCGAGGGAAAACCTCCTTAGGGGGCAAGTCATAGCAACAGTGTATTTACTTCCCTTTTCCTAACCACTTAATCTTCAAAACAATCCTGTAAGTTTGGTTACTACTATTTTTCCTGTTTTTCAGTTGAAGGAAACAGAAACACAGAGAAGTTAAGTAACTCACATAAGGTTAGTACATGGTGGAGCTGACAGCTAAACCAAGAACATCTATACTCTTAATTAAGACAACATGCTACTTCTTGGTATATCACAGTTTTGTTTTACACAAAAGGGGTCACCTAATAAAAGTACATAAATACTTCACAGCTCTCCTAATATACATATCCATTACTTTAAGACTTAGAACATGTGATAGTGAAGAACTGGGCAACCATTTATCTATCCCTGGGTGCGTCTCCATGGCAGATCATCCTGTCAGCATCTTTCTATGTGTATACAAATTTCGGACAACCCAGGAACAGCTGAGAAGAAAGAGCGGGGAGGTATAGGCTTGTTACACTGCGACATCTCAGTCCAGGAGAAGTGGAGAAAGACAACTGGAGCCTGTGAGGCATGGTGGGGGGCGGGGGTGGAGGGGGAGACTGCTGAAAAGAGAAGGGAATAGTAACAAGAAGATTCAGAATAAGATCTTGTCTTTGAAAATGATTGTCTGTAGCCCTAAGGGGAAAATGTCTGTAAACATCTGCAACCTAACAAAATAGCAAGGGAAAATATGTATTTTACTAAGCAAGGACTGACAATTATTAAAAAGAAAACAGGTTGAGATTTAAAAAAATAAAATCTAAGTAAAGTATAAAAGAAACTGAAGGGGACTTCACTAGTGGTCCAGTAGTTGAGAATCTGCCTGCCAATACGGGGACATGGGTTGGATTCCTGGTCCAGGAGGACCACTCATGCTGCAGGACAATTAAGCTGATATGCAGTAACTGCTGAGTCCACACTCTAGAGCCTGTGCTCAAAAAGAGAAGCTCACTGTAGCCAGAGAAAGCCTGCAGTGCAGCAACAAAGACCCAGCACAGCCAAAACCAAACTAACTAATTAATTTAAAATATAAATAAAATAAACTGTCTTCTTTATAAAAAAAACTGAATAAGTAATCAATGCAAGTGTACTGAATATAAACATGGTAGAGTAATAGCTCATTATCCCTAATACCTCCACATCAGTGAAAGCATTAAAGAGCTGCTATCCATAGACAAAACTAAGAAACCTGCATAGATGAAGAGGAGGACAAAAAAATTAGGAAAATTAGAGAAAATTTTCTAAGGAGAAAACATTCCTGTGGGGAATGATTAAGTACAAAATCAAGTAGACTGATGGTTAAAGAAGAAACTGTGAGCAACTGTTTGGGTAGGGTTGAAAGTGAAAGTGAAAGCCACTCAGTCATGTCCGGCTCTTTGCGACTCCATGGACAGTCCTTGGAATTCTCCAGGCCAGAATACTGGAATGCGTAGCCATTTCCTTCTCCAGGAGATCTTCCCAACACAGGGATTGAGTCCAGGTCTTCTGCATTGCAGGCAGATTCTTTACCAACTGAGCCACCAGGGAAACCAACAAATGCTGGTGAAGCTTCTGCAACTAGCAATAATGAGGACCAGTTGCCACCCCCAGGTCAGAAGGGGTGAGGGAGCAGCAAGCAATGAACCCTGGAGAAGGCAGAAAAAGAAGGCCTGCAGAAGTTGTGATCAGAGCTAGATTCAGCCTTGACCCAGCGGGGAACAAGCTAAGGAAATAAACATACAACTTTTCCTGCCCCTTGATCTTCTGAAGATATCTCCCACTGGCCAGTGACAGCTGGAAGGTAGAGGGCCAGGAAAATCAGTTATACAATATAAAGATCAGGTTTCCAGAGTATAGAGCATAGTGGAAAAGAAGGAGACAATGTGTGGGACAAATGGAAAATATCTAACCCAGTGAACTTTGTAAAGGGGAAAGGCAGAAAGCTAGCGCATGTGTGCTGTGCTTAGTCACTCAGTTGTGTCCAGCTCTTTACAACCCCATGGACTAAGGCGCACCAGGCTCCTCTGTCCACGGGATTTTCCAGGCAAGAATACTGGAATGGGTAGCCATTCCCTTCTCCAGGGGATATTTCCGATCCAGGGATCAAACCTGTGTATCCTGCATTGCAAATTCTTTACCATCTGAGCCATGAGGGAAGCTCAGCCTATGTGAAATTGTGTTTAAAAAAAAAAATGGAATAGGAAAAACAATAAAAAAAAATCATAAAGGAAAGTTTTCCTTAGGAAGCTCTGCATTAAATGGGATCACCGTGCTCTAGATAATGAAAATGATTTATGTCTAAAAGTATCTTGGGTGAAGTAAAAAAATAAAACCATATAGAGTTCAAGGAAAAAAATTTTACTACAAAGGAAAGACAAATAAGCCAGTTTCAATATGTATAATAGAATGCCAAAGCAACAACAATAACAACAGAACCAAAAGGTTTTGAAAGGAAACAATTTTAAGTCAAGAATTTCATATGGTGTCAAATTTTCCTTTATGTGTAAAGAAATCAGAAATGCACAGATACGAGTAGGCACAAAAAATGTAGTATCTATGTTTCTTTCTTAAAAATCATTTCTTAAATATATAGCACGAGAGAAAAAATAAAATGAATAGCTAAGAGATCATGTTATAAACTGGAGTTGGTTGTCAAAATTAAAGCATTAAACACACACACACACACACACAAACACATCTATAAGTTTAGCTACAAAGCAAAATATAAATGTCAAAATATTATCAAAATATGTAAAAGAATTGGAAGGTAAACATCAATACCATAAAAATAATGATATGGATTCCAAATCTAAAAATGTTATCATGTATTCCAAATCTAACCTTGTATAAACAAATAGGAAAGAAGAATAGAAACACTGCTAAATATCTTATCTCACATAAGAGAACATGTTCTTCACTCTGACATTAAATAATAGTAGGAATTATAATAATGATACCACCCTGAGTACTTACTCTATGTCAGGAATTGCTCTGAACTATTTACATGAATTAATTCACTTCAAATCTGAAATAACTCTATTAGGTGTGTGCTACTAATATCCTTATTTTATAGATGAGAGGACTGAGGTTAGGTAACTTGCCCAATGTAAATCAACTAGGTTTTAAGTCTGTCTTTTTAATCACTATCTTACTATGCATGTTCAACATTAGGAAATTAATTGAATGAATCAAGAGACAAAGCGTCTGAAAATAAAACACCTGTCCTTTTACTGTTATAAAAGCATATGTGTTGATGTAAAGCTATTTATTTTTAAGCACATGTACAAAATCTTATTACTAAATAGTAGAATTGGCTTCACAGCATACTTGTCACAGTGCTGTCTAGAGTGCCAAATGATTACAGTGGATTAATCCATGTCTCAATCCTCAGCCTTTCAGTACAAGCTCCAATAAATTCCCTCTTTTAAGTCATATGGTATTGAGCATCCTGTCATTTGCAATTGAAGGAATCCTAATTTTTATTTTTTTAAGTTTCAAACTACGTATCACTTTTTAAACAAAGATACATATATGCATGTATACATAGTGATTAAAGTCAGTGGTTGTTATTCATCATTATTAATATTATATAATTATATTTGGATAGCAGGATTGAATGACTTTTAAAATCTGTATTTCTAATGTTTCCCTTGACAGATATGTTATTATTGTGTAATAAAGGAAAAATAAATTCTTGAAACAACAAGATAATTATGTTTAGATATCACGTCTCTCAAACAAATTTTTATACTTGCAAATCAGGCAGTTTTTCTCTCATGAAAGTACACATATTACTGAATGGATGATGCCAGCATTTACAGAAACAAATGACAATCTGGAGGTTTCTGACCATGCATCTCCTCAGAGAGATGGCAAGAAGAAGCAGCTGCAAGTTAAACTAGATTTCTTCTTAAGATTAATTTCTTGCCAGTTTCAGTGCTTGAATGAAGGATAATTTCTCTAAATTTTATAACATGGAAAGTCACAAGATTATTTTATGAGGAAAAAATATTTAAACTACTCATTACTATTTAAGCACAACTGCCTAGGATAAAAAAATGTACTGATGCTTCTATTCCATTTCCAGATTGGCCAACCTGGTCTCTGGTCAAATAAGAAAAAGAAAGGAGTTAATTGTTTTTTTGTTATTAGAAAATATTTATTATGTTTCTATATTTCACTGCACTTTTCAATATAACAAAAATAAATATATTAAAAATAATAGCAAACATCTACTAGGTGCCAAGTACTTTACATACATTATTCCAACTCTTTAGACACTCCGTATATATGCATATGGGCTTCCCCGGTGGCTCAGTGGTAAAGAGTCCACCTGCCAATACAGGAGATGCAGGTTAGATCCCTGTGTCCAAAAGATCCCCTGGAGTAGAAATGGCAACCCATTACAGCATTCTTACCTGGGAAATTCCATGGTCAGAGGAGCCTGATGGGCTATAGTCCATGGGGTCACAGAGTTGGACATGACTGAGCAAGCACGCATATATACTTATATGTATTTGGTTTTTTTGCATTTATGTATTTGTGCGAATTTGCATATCTAATGTATTGTGATGTTGGTATTTGAACTCAAACCTATTTACTTCTCAGGCAGCTTCAGATCTGCACTATCCTGCCTCTTGTAGGAGCTTATGTTCTGCATTTGAAAAATGCTGGTGTTTTTTAGTTATGAGAGATTCGAGAGAGAAATGACTGAAGTTAGTTGAATAATTTTTGAAACTCTTTCCTTTAACGCAGGCAGACCTCAAACTCCCTTGCCAGCAGCAGGATCACAGGCTGAGGAAAGACTGGCTTCCTCCAAGTTTTACTTCATCATCTCCAGGTGACCACAAAAAGTCAGAACATGATAGGCATGCTGGTACAGAGGCTACACTGGAGGTGCATGAACAGTAATAATGTTTGCTATATAACGAGTAAAATTAGAGACTTCTGATTTTTAATTAGGTCTTACATTTCCTCTTATATGCTAGAAAATGAAAAAAAGGAACATTTCTCCTCTCATATCAAGGTAATCTTATTTACTCGTATTTTAAATCAAAATACTAAAATCCTATAAGAAAAGGTTAGAAAGTCAACTTTCTCTAGTTCATTCTCTAAGTTAATTTTCTGTAATTGTAGATTGCCTATGGCATATACTAAATAAATACTAAAATCTCTAAGTAAATGACCAACAAATGTCATTTGCACATTAAACTCAAAATTAGGGCAAAGTAGTTAAGATAGAGTGATGAGAGAGGTGGGGTCAAGAAAATTTGATATTTATGAAAGACAGACCAAGAGGGGATGGGTCAGAGTGCCCATCTCAATAAATGTAATTTTAGAAAGATGCCATAATTAAATTTAGGAATGAGAGTCTAGAATCTAAAGTGATGCCTATATTAAAAAGTAAATAAGCAAACCAAAAGAAACCCAAACAGAAAGACTATACCAGAGGCTAAGGTTAGATGATATCATTGTTTGTTTGCTTTGTTTTTTAACAAAAGGACTTTGCTTTTCTGGTAAAGGGATTATTTAGTTTGGATACTAGGCTGAGGATGTTTCTTTTCTAAGGAGTCAAGTTTCTCTTTCCAGATGGTTTCTCCTCCCTCAACTAAAAAAAAAATTGCTTTTATGGTTATTGATTTTGATTAATGGATACTGTTATGGGAAACCATTTTCTCTCCCTTAAAGAACACAGACCCCTATGATAAGGACAAAGTTTAGGTTTAAAAGGTTTGTCCATCATTAACCAGTTGGACTGAGGAGGACTATGCCTAGTTCTTTGCAAGATTTGAGAAGATCTAGCCTCAGTAGGCGTGCTGCGATTCATGGGGTCGCAAAGAGTTGGACACGACTGAGCGACTGAACTGAACTGAACTGAGCCTCAGTAGTAGGATTTTCATGGTTAAAGTCTTTTAATTTCTTTTCATTATGTGGCTAGAATACAATGGCTAATGAAGGAAAAGCTCTTGATTGGGGGCCTAATTTCGATTCAGCCATATAATTAATGTTCCCGGGGTCAAGCTTTCGCCTAGTGGATGGCCCCCCGGGCTTCCAATGGCTGAATCAAGGGAACTGAGCAGGGGAAGTCATCTTTGCAAGCCCAGCTGGGCTTCCCCAGTTACCCCTGCCTGGCTCAGTCAACTCCACTGCATCCCTAAGCCCTGCTGGTTATCTGTTATCAAGCGGAGCCAGAGGAAATTGATGGAGACAGTGCCAATATCAGTGCCCCTGAGGCTTTCCCCCTTTGCCAACCTTAGCTATAAAGAAACTGGTCTCATTCTCTGTTAAAGCTATTGATTTTTTTTTCCCCTCCCTCAGGCCAATCCTACATTATGCTCCTTCCAGGGTCTGAGAGCTGTGTCTTTCACCAATGTTTCTTTTAGAACATTCATTTACAGAATCAAAGAAGAGCTCCCCTGGGTATCCTGTTATCTTGCCAGTTCTGACCTGAAATACAGCTGGAAAATGCAGGGAGCTCTGTAAATAACAAACCTGACCTTCATCACTTAGTGCTTCCTGGAATGCTTCTTTTTCAAAATAACTCTAAGAAAATCAAGAGAGAGTGTTCACTTCCTGCCCACTTCTTCTCTGGGTACCTGTATTTAAATCCCCTCTGGCTATGTGTAAATGATATTTATGGTTTCTATTTTCCCTGTGGTGGATATACTTTGTCACTGGTGGTTCCTGTCTTGAATAAGTTACTCATTCCTTTGTTTAATCTGTACTTGTCTATTCAAGCAATGCATTCATTCATTCAATACTTACCTTATTATTTACTTATCTGCTTCATGCTTCATGTGCCAGATGATGAAGTTTCTGTATGGAACCACACAGAGATGGTCCCTTTTCTTATGGACAGAGTAGTGAAGCAGATAGTAAATAAAATGTGCTGTGTGATATTAGGGGAAAAGAACACAATGTTTTAAAACAGTACAGCCATTTAGACAGGGGAATCTGCAGAAGTGACCTCCAAGGTGACACAGCTGGGAGCTGGGACATTGCTCTCCACATGTCATGTCTATGAAGACTAATAGGAGGGAATAATGGGAACTGGACTACAGGCAAGAGATGAGTTAGGAAGCTGATGCTCAAATCCGAAGAGAAAAGATAGCTTGCCTAATGATACAGCTAGGAATTTGGAAGGAACTTATGATGTTCTTGTCTCATTTCATCAACACAGAGAAATAAATAAATTTTTATTTGGAAGAATTATTTTATTTCTAAGTAGTCAAAATTTCTGATAATTTTTAAATAAGAGTAGGCAATAGAGTAAAATATACTGTAGATGAGAAAGAGATTGTATTCTAATCACCCACCAGCTCTTCTCTTGCCAGGCCCCTGTTAGCAGTGAGTTACCCTGCCCCACTTCCGCCCTCGCGTGCATGTATGTGTACATCAGTCAGTTCAGTCGCTCAATCGTGTCTGACTCTTTGCGACCCCATGATCCACAGCACGCCAGGCCTCCCTGTCCATCACCAACTCCCGCAGTCCACCCAAACCCATGTCCATTAAGTTGGTGATGCCATCCAACCGTCTCATCCTCTGTCGTCCCCTTCTTCTCCTACCCTCAATCTTTCCCAGCATCAGGGTCTTTTCACGTGAGTCAGCTCTTCGCATCAGGTGGCCAAAGTTTTGGAGTTTCAGCATCAGTCCTTCCAATGAATATTCAGGGCTGATTTCCTTTAGGATTCACTGGTTTGATCTTCTTGCTATCTATGGGACTCTCAACAGTCTCCTCCAGCACCACAATTCAGAAGGATCAGTTCTTCAGTGCTCAGCCTTCTTTATGGTCCAACTTTCACATCTGCACATAATTACTGGAAAAAACCATGGCTTTGACTGTACAGACCATTGTTGGCAAAATTGATGTCTCTGCTTTTTAATACACTGTCTAGACTTGTCATAGCTTTTTTTCCAAGGAGCAAGCATCTTTTAATTTCATTGCTGAAGTCACCACCTGCAGTGATTTTGGAGCCCAAGAAAAAAATCTGTCATTGTTAACATTTCCCCCCTTCTATTTGTTATGAAGTGATGGGGCTGGATGCCATGATCTTAGTTTTTGAATGTTGAGTTTTAAGCCAGCCTTTTCACTCTCGTCTTTCATCCTCATCAAGAGATTTTTTACTTCCTCTTCGCTTTCTGCCTTTAGGGTGTCATCATCTGCATGTCTGAGGTGGTTGGTATTTCTCCTGGCAATCTTGATTTTGGATTGTGATTCATTCAGCCTGGCATTTTGCACAATGTACTCTCCATAGAAGTTAAATAAGCAGGATGAAAATATACAGCCTTGACATACTCCTTTCCTAATGTTGAACCAGTCCATTGTTTCATATCTGATTCTAACTGTTGCTTCTTGACCTGCATACAGGTTTCTCAAGAGATAGGTAAGGTGGTCTGCTATTCCCATCTCTTTAAGAATTTTCCACAGTTTGTTGTGATCCACACAGTCAAAGCTTTAGCATAGTCAATGAAGCAGAAGTAGATGTTTTTCTGGAATTCCCTTGCTTTCTCTATGATCCAACAAATTTTGATAATTTGATCTCTATTTGATCTATCTCAATTTGATCTCTATCTCCTCTGCCTTTTCTAAATCTAGTTTGTACTTCTGGAATTTCTCCGTTCACATACTACTGAAGCGTAGCTTGAAGGATTTTGAGCATTAGCTTGCTTGCATATGAAATGAGCACAATTGTACACTAATTTGAACATTCTTTGGCTTTTCTCTTCTTTGGGATTAGAATGAAAACTGAAGGACTTTTCTAGTCCTGTGGCTACTGCAGAGTTTTCCAAATCTGCTGACACATTGAGTGCAGCCCTTTAATAGCATCGTCTTTTACAATTTGAAGTAGCTCAGCTGGAATTCTATCACCTCCACTAGCTTTGTTGATAGTAATGTTACTTAAGACCCACTTGACTCCACACTCCAGGATGTCTGGCTCTAGGTGAGTGACCATAGCATCGTGATTATCTGGGCCTTTAAGACCTCTTTTGTATAGTTTTTCTGTGTGTTCTTGCCAACTCTTCTTAATCTTTTCTGTTAGGTCCATAACATTTTTGTCCTTTATTGTGCCCATCTGGCATGAAATATTTCCTTCATATCTCCAATTTTCTTGAAAAGATCTCTAGAGATGACCTGGGGGGCTCATCTTCAGATGTCATGTATTTTCGCTTTTTCATAGTGTCCATGGGGTTCTCTAGGCAAGAATATTGGAGTGGGCTGCCATTCCTTCCTCCAGTGGACCACACTGTCAGAACTCTTGAGTAGGACCTGTCCGTCTTAGGTGGCCCTGCATGGCATGGCTCACAGCTTCACTAAGGTATACAAACCCCTTTGCTATGACAAGGCTGTGATCTGTGAAGGGGTTTGATTTTTACACTTAGTTGTTTAATTCATTCAAAAATTACCTTGGTATATTGTTTGAAGTGAGATCCCAATTTATTTTTTCACCCAAAGTGTTGTTTGTTGAATAATTCATCATTTCCTTACCATCATCATGTACCAAATTCTCTCATAGACGTGTCTTTCTGGAATCTATTTTCTATTCCAGTGATTTACTTATCTATGGATTTCGCAGGTGGTGCAGCGGTAAAGAATTGCTTGCCAGTGTAGGAAATGCAAGAGTTGTGGGTTCGATCCCTGGGTCTAGAAGATCCCCTGGAGGAGGAAATGGCAACCCACTCCAGTTCTTGCCTGGAGAATCCCAAGGACAGAGGAGCCTGACAGGCTACAGTCCTTGGGCTCGCAAAGAGTCAGACACAACTGAGCACAGCAGCATTTCTCTATTATTATGGCTGCACCACACAGTTTTATTAAAGTTGCATGGTATTTTGATATCTTATAAGTAAGAGCCCAAAAGTGGTGGTTAGGATTATAGTCACTGGAATCAGACCAACTAGGACTCCAAACTCTGGAGAATAATAATCTATTTACTCCCAATGCTGTTTATGATCAGTGCGTTCTGACATCAGTAGGATACCAGATTATGATTAAAAATTGATTCGGTGTTGACTTTCAGGGAGAGATGTGTATTAACCAATTTAGTTTAAAAAAAATGGAGTTCTTTAAAACACCACTTTAAAAATTATCTTCTTTCTTATAAATAATTAACTTGGACACAGTGGTGGCTTTAATAAATTTATGAATACAAATACCTTTGGGAACTTGGTAACTATCTCCTTCCACTGTGAACCAGCTCAAGTCCTGGGGTATAAAATGCAAATATTGAGGTGTGTTTTATACCTGGCAGCTTAGACTGTGGGCAGCTCTTGAAGAAAGGAGGAGAGGACTCGGAATATAATGTGTAGTTTTGAATCCTATATGAACAACAATACCTACGGTAACTGGGGATGAAGTCCAGAATGTAGAGTCCTTAGGAGAAATTGCAGCTGGCCCTGTGGATCCTTTGAATCAGTCAGTTGGAAAAATGCCATGAGCAAAACCTCTTGAATAAGCTAAAAGAAAATATTTACAAATATTAATATCATGTTGCTGAAATTATGCTTGCAGGCAAAATATGGTAAAACTTAAAGTCACAGACTCTGATTCTACAAGGGGAGTCTGATTTATGGGCTACATAGGGAGATAAAATATATGAAGGCTTGATTTGAACTCATAAGGAAGTTGGCACCAATTAACTGAAAAGCCAGATCTAGTTTGTGTTTTAGGGCAATTTGAATTGTGAAGTCCAAGAGAAGGATTTTAAGAGTAAAACACTGGAATCACAAAATGTTTCTACTAGTTCAGCAATATACTATTCAATAAGCAAAATGGCCATTTATCCTAAAAATAGTAGGCACTCATTATCATATACTACCCAATTTATCGGACACTGAATCTCTTTTAATAATACGTAGGGCCAACTTAATGCACGCAGCTAGAAAAAAAAAAAAAGTTTTGTTGAGGCATCCACAGATGTCAACTCCCCCTCACTGTTCCCTCTCCCTCTCCCTCCCTTGTGCTCTCTCCCAACCTGCCTCTCTCTCTCCCCCAAACACACACACAAACAGACACACACACACCCAGTTTACTGAGAGAGAGCTGTCAGTCTTGGCAGGGTTAACCAGAGGCATATGTAAGCATGGACCTGGTTACTCTCTTTTCCTCCTTTTCTTTAGCCACACAGCCAATCCGATTAAAATCTTCCTCTCCCGAGCTTTCCTGAGCTGCTTTCCCAGACCATTCCTGCTGTCGCCATCCTTGTCTAGGCCTTGATGATAGCAAGAGTGGACTAATTATCTTTTTCTATCAGCCTTCCTTCGACCAATCCATCAGCTTCTTCAAGAACATATTTTTCTTCTTACATTGCAATCATCACCCCATCTCACAATCTTGAATGGCCCCTATTTTCTGTAGAACAAAGACCGAGCTCTTCATCATGGCCTTTCACAACCTGTTTCTAAACTATCAGTCTCACTACTATACATAAAGTACAACACAGTGAAGCAAACTCCCTAGTCACAGCCCCCAATAAGCTCCCTGCCCACTCTTCTTTTCCTGTTTCCACTGTTTTTTTCATTTCCTTAAAAAAAAAAAAAAAAAAACTAAAAACTAAATCCTTTCCCTCAAGGTCTAATTTACAGTCTTTCTCTTTTCATGACCTTCCTTAACTATTCCATGTCAATAGCTACTCCTTCCTCTGAACTGTTTTAACAAACCTAAGTCTAGTTGCTGCGTAATACTAATTTTGGAGATTTGGGGAATATTGGGAAGTAGAAGGTAGGTAAAGAATATGGCCTTTAATATTGCAAGTGGTTTTCTATCTCTAGAGGTAGAGATTCTGATTAGCTTTTGTGGAAGATTGTTTTGGGGAACAGTAATCATTAATTTTAATCAAATATTTGGACATATGGTCAGATAGAATCTTGCTCTTTTGAAGCTAGGTGCAGGTACCCAATTGACTTTGGCCAATGAAAAGAGAATTTAAGTGATGTGTGATACTTCTGGTTGAGACTCATTGAGTCAATGTGTGATTTTCTGATTTTCTCCCTCTGCCTTACAGGTTGATATAGAGAAGAGCCCAGCAAATCACCAAGTCAGTTCTTCTGGGTGAATCAGAGTCCATCAAAGACTCACGTTGACCTTGAGCTCACCCATGGTTAGTAGATAGCAGGAATAAGAAATTAATCTTGATTTTAAGTCATTAAGACTTAGGGGTTGTTCCTGTGTATCCTGAATATGCTGCATATATCCTGAACAACACATTAAGAAAATCTTCAAAAAGCACCTCTAAGTTTGCAAATAAAGGAGGTGCCTTTCCTGTTTAGGTGCCCTTCAAGAGTGAAGAATCCTAGTGCCAGCTCTTAAGAGTCATTTCAGGACTCCAGAAATGCAGGGCAATGCTTGGAAGATCTACTAGGCAGATAAGCATGCATATTATTGGGAAGAGTGGGGCATCTTTCATTTCCACAGCAATTGGAGCTGCTTTAGCTCACAGAGGGGGGACTTTCAGAGCGTCCACAAGACTAGTTGTTGCCTGAGGAGAATCAGCAACAGGATAACAAACAAGTTCTTTGGAAGACCATTGACACTGGCAGAAGGAACTGAGTCACAGAGAAAGATCATAGCAGTTAATTATTCACTGAGGGCGAATGGCTCCAGCAGACAGACTTTCGTGAGCCCAAATGAAGTAACCCTTGTGGAGTCCCAAAAATAATTAGGGGACATTATGGAACTAGGAGTTTGAGTCAGTGTCATTTGGACCATAAAATATAGTTGACTTCATTTATTACTGGATAAGCTGAGTTAAGTTATGTTAATGCAATTACTATATGAAAAGTTTGTCTATCATTATTAGTTGGTTTATAATGATGGATTTTCATTTCATATTAAAATCTCATCTTCACAAATGCATTGCTGCTTGAAGGCAAGGACAATTTTTAAATTCAGTGGGCACATAATTGGAAGAAGTTTATTTTGAGCAAAAAGAATCATTTTACTTTCACTGTGGGTAGAATTGCATGTACTCTAGCAAATTGGGAATCTGAACTTCAACAGTAGAGAGGAACTTAAAGATAATTTTGTCCAGTGTCTTCAAAATGGGCTTGGAGGAGCCCTTCCTGTAATTTCAACAGGACATCAGATGCCTTAAATTTTTTCATACAAGCTACTCTAATTCTATCTTTTCTGTTAGTCATTTCTATAGGCAAATTCATCTGAGAAAATGAGTCTGCTATTAACGTAAGACTGACCTAGGCCTTTGACTAGATTGATATAGTTCAACTACCTTATTTTACACAAGTTCAACACATGTTAAATGATTTGTCCAAGGACATATACCTGGTAAAAGCAAAGAAATCAGGTCTCCTGGTAGCCAACCTGGTGTAGTCAACCACAGTTATTCTTATTGATTTGTATTCTTTATTTTTTAAATGCATCACTGAATTATTCTGCAGTTCCAAGTGTTCATCGACAGAGGAATGGATAAAGAAGATGTGGTGTATATATATACAATGAAATACTACTCAGTCATAAAAAATAAGGAAAGAATGCCATTTCCCGCAACACAGAGGGACCTAGAGATTGTCACACTGGCTGAAGTAAGTCAGGCAGAGAAAGACACATATGATATAATATCACTCATATGTGGAACCGTTTTATATGCTTCTGCTTTAACCAGACACTTAAAAAACCTCAGAGATGAATGAAGTACAGTAATGAGGAAAAAAGGATTTTGGTATAGTTGGGAAAGTCCCTAGTCTTAGAATCCTACCTTAGATTTGGCAGTAATCTGATTTGTTCCTCATGTGATGTGTCTGTCCCCTTCACGGGACCACTACTGATGGGAAATTCTGCATAAGTGGGGTGACTGAGAAAACCAACCTCTCATCTTTGAACAACAGAGACTGTTCTCTACTTTTGTCTTTCACTGAATTTGAGGTTTTTTTATTGAAATATAGTTGATTTACAAGTTTGTGTTAATTTCAGTTATACATCAAAGTGATTCAGTTATATTGTTTCAGATTATTTTCCATTATAGTTTATTACAAGATATTGAATATTGCTTCCTGTGCTCTACAGTAAAGCTTTGGTGCTTCATTGAACTTAATATCAGTAAAACAGTCTAACCATCCTCTTGAGAATGCATTATGCCAGTGGACATACTTGTGTTTAGCTTGACTTTGAGGGAATTAAAAAAATAATTAATTAGTTACTATATTTCACAATTCAAGTGTGAAGCTAAGTAGAAGCTTCCCCTTTCATACAGGAAATGAGCCCATTGGTTTTCCACAGTCCCCACCGCTCTATATCGCTGGGCCTGATAACCTCTCTGAACATAGGCATTCAAGATGGGCTCCATGTGCCATGCTGTAAATATACCATGTTGCCGTGTTTGCCATTGAGAGCCTGTGGATTTATTACGCAAATGTTCAGACTTTTCCTAAATGAAGGTATTAAGGACCTGAAGAATGGTACTTGCCTCTTTCAAATTCCAGTTTTGTGGTTCATTAGGAATGAAAGGGAGAAAAATAGGTCAGTGAAACCAAAAAGGAGAGAGAAGCGTGTGAACGGTGAGGTGGAGCAGCAGTATGAATAAAAGGAATCCCTGGAAATGCGTGCACACAGGAAGCAACCCAAAATGGGAATGATTTTCGTAGTGCGGAGACAGTTATTTACACTATCTGGGAGACAGAGTCAGACGCAGCAGTCTCACTTGTGAAGCAGAGGACAGTCGTTGTGTGGGCTCGAAGTGGACGGTCCAGCTTTGGAGCCAGGTCCAGATATGGAGATCTGCTCGGCGGGTAGCGGCAGCTCCGAATGCAGATGGACGCTGCCTCTGTGAAGCCAGCTCTCACCTTATGGCAGCTCTCTGGGATGCAGTCTGGAAACACCATATGGGATATAGCCTTCCCCACATAATCCCACGAAAACTGTCTTACAGTCACACATTATGAATATTTCATTTTTCTTCACAAATCCACTTCCAAGGTGTGGAATATTCCTTTTCTTTTTTCTTGCTTTCCCAGTCCTTGGTTTAAATGATTTTCACTTAGCTAAACTGAATGGTTCCTTATCCAATTTAGGATGTTACTAGAGAGTTGAAAATTATTTACTGTCATGGAAATTAATAGGAATCTGCTGAACTTTCTTACTATGCACAGAACAACTGAGTAGACCCTTCTACAAGAAGCAATTGGTTTGACTTTCTTTCTCTCTTTCCTTTTTTTTTTGGCCAGAATTGGATAGATTTTTAAAAGCAGAGTTGGCTAAATTAATTTGGTGCTCTGGTTTCCTGGAAATGTGGCCTCTCTCTCTGACCCAGCTTAAAGGGATAATCTTCAAAGCTTCTTTCTTATTCTATGGTTTAATTTTAAAATATTAACCATCAGTCATTTTAGTTCATATATTGTTTTGAAATCCAGCTTTGTGGCTATTGCTTTGTCTCTTGATATTAGAAGAATCATTTCATCCTCCTAGAGTTACCGATAGCAGCTGGCTGACAGGACAGAGCGTGCTACAGACTGTGCCGCAGAGAGAGGGGAAAATACCATATCTAATTAAAGCAGCAGGGAACGTTTTTAGCAAGGCAAATTGTAATCCTTTATCTGGAAACGGGCCAGGGCATTAGGGTTAACAACCCTGCTTGCGAAAAATAGTCATAAAAAATATATACCCATCCTAGTTTTATAGATCACAAGTGTCTGGGATGTCCAGGTTGACACTTCATTTAAACAGCCTTCTTATAGTCAGTATCCCTAACACCTACCGAACAACATGACAGAAATTTAGCAGCTACAGAAAGAAGGTGTCAGGTTCAAAAATTGGGTCTTATTTGTCCTGGATTTTAGCAAAAATTCTAACTATAATCTCAGGCGGGGTGGGGGGCGGGCGGAAATCAATTGTGCTTTTAAAGGAACAGGGCATAAAACAGTTAAAAACTAAGTTTCTTTTAAATGGATCCTTCCTTTCTGGGTCAGAGTCCCAGGAACCAACCCCAACTGCACCACTTTCTAGCTATGTCCCAGTGAGACAGTTGGCTCATCTCACCCTCAGTTTCTTTCTTTGGAAACTGAGGGTAACAATATTCACTGGCTTCCTTCTCCGAATCATAGTGAGGATCAGATCAAATACCATCAACCCTGTGAAAGCACGTGATAAACTAGAGCAGCTTGCAAACTTTGCTGCTGTTGTTATGGTATTAGTGCCTGCAGGTCCCAGCTATGGAGCAACATCGTAAAGCCTTAGTTGGAAGGCTTATCTCTGAATTGGCAGGCACGTTTCTTAAGAGTAGATTTAATCTATCAACCAAACCTTCCGGTTTAATTCGGTGCCTGGACCCAGACCCAGTGTCTACGTGTTTTTTTAGTTATACTTTGAATTGTGTCTGAATCAAATAAGAGACCCTATGAGGTAGATGGGGACTCAACAGGTTGAGGCAGCTGTTAACAGACAAGCCACATAGACTCACAGGGGAAAGTTTGGGGAGAGGATGTCAAAATTCATATATTTAGGAATAGAGTTTCTAAGTATAACTAAAGGTTGAGTAAGAAAGTTCAAAATGCAGCCTCTAAAATTTGGGCAAAATAATAAAAACAAAACAGGGACTAGGATTTTCGTGTTTAGAAATGCCTAACATGCTGCCATTTCAAGCTGTGTTATGGTTAGCATGGGTTCCATCCCAGAACTACTGTCTTCTTTCTGAGGAGGCAAATTCTAGCTACAGGATACTTCTTGGAATAAAAAATAGAAAGAATCCTGAGATAAATAGCAAAAGCACTGACTATACTCATACCTATTTCTGACTATATTATTGTTTTAATAAGAATACCTACCAAATGTAAAAACTATATTTATTTGTGTTCCTAATCTTTGCATTTTAGAACTTTTCAAATATTGATTTTGAGTTTCAGACAAAAAAAAAAAAAAACAAGAACCTTCTTCACTTTCATTCAAATTTCTTTGCAATTGCAAAGATTTTGATCCAAATGCCTATTTGTTATTTAGAAAAAATCATCTACACAAGAGTTAGGATGGAAGGGATGTTTGGTCTGCTTATTTGTTGCTGTTGTTGAATTCATACATTGTGTTCAAAGAGAAATAAAGGGAAAAAATTCAGAAATAACATGTTGGACAGTTAAATTCAAATAGTTTATCGGGAAAAATGTTTTTCTTTACTGATTAGATGGTGACCTGCAGCACCCATGAGTCATTTTCATTCAACAAAAGTCACAGCCCAGATGTGAGAGGCAGGTAAAGGCCTGGGCTGAGCCTGCCAAATACTGTACAAGTTTGCACATTTTCCCCTTTGTGCCCATTCTCTGCTCTGCAACGAAAGTTGACCTTGCTGTCTTGATTATGAGTCATCCTTCGCAAGCACACCTGGAAAGCTCAGGTCTTCTTCAGGGCAATGTCATTGTTTTACTGTCTCCAGCAAACTCTGGGCCAGAAGGCTCATCTGGTCCCAGTGTTATTCATGTGCAAAGTAGAAACTGAACTGAACACATTATCTCTGAGCTGAAATTGGTCTCTCCAACAGTACCAGCCTCTTGAAGGGGTGGCACACACTTGAAGGTTGGTTATTAGTTCCAAATGCTGCAGAAGCATCTGCTCTCGACTAGCTAGAAATCATGTTTAATAACAAGAAAATCTACTCCAGCCAAATCTCTGTTGGGAGGGCTCGCACATGAACAAAAGGCCCCCACTTCCCCTGATTTCCATAACAGATGTAGTATCTGATGCATGACAGCTCAGCGCAGCCCTGCACCATTATTCCCTTACATATCCATCTGCAAGAAACTGTGCTTTCATTTTATTAATTGCTCTAGTGGACTGCACGTTATTTTTTGTTGCCCAGAGAGTATTCTGTTTGTGCTTCATGCTACACTGGTCACAATAATAGTTACTTTTCTTAATGTTAAAGCTTATTAGCCTTCTTCTTTCACTTTGCTATGCATCTTCCATACCCAATAAACTATTAATGTCTCCCTGGGGGGTTGACAGTTTCACTTAAGTTGTGTTGGTCTGGGGTTCACATCCCTGGTGCTGCTGCTTTGTCTTCTTATCCAGCATTCCTGGGACAAGCCAAATATGGGGGAAAGTCATCAGCAGGATCCTAAAGACTGAATGCAGTTCCTAGCACTGTTATGCAAAAAATTGCATAACAAAGCATTCATTTTGACAGTTTTGAGTCAACAGTCACTTTAAAATCACACACACACACACAACCACAGATAAAAGTATTTGCTGCTTTAAAAAGACAAATGCTGTTAATTTGTAATTAGACCAAGGTCGATTTTCTCCTACTGGTGAAGCTTTAGGTGAATGGTGAAGTTTGCTCCTTGATCCCACCAGCGGGCTGGCTATAACAGTCAGCCACCATCCCTTGTCAAGTTATTACAGGCTGCATCCCAGAAGCTACTATACTGATAGCACTAAATGGGGTTTGGGGGGGTAGGGGTCAGGGTGGGGGGTTGATAAAGTGCTTAGAAGGGGAAAGAGTAATGAAAAGATAGAATATAGTATGCGCAAGAACCATAAGTATAAAATAATAATAAAAAATAATCTCCACATTTCATTTATTCAGTAGAATGTTGATTTATTTATTTTTTAAAGTAAAATAGGATGTACATGTGAATTTTCATCCTTAAAAGACTCTGTTTAGAATTTAAAACATCATAAATTGAAAAAAAGACATTGAATTTACTACTGAGTCCAAAATCCCATGCGTGCAGCTATTGTTCAGGTTTTATCAAAAAAAAAAAAAAAAAGGAAAAAAAGATATAGCACACCAAGGGCAAAGTCACAACAACAAATATGTATGAATCTGGCCAGTCAAGCTCATTTAAATATAATTTGCATGTTTGTGTAACTAGTCATGTAGAATTTAGACATGGAACAGCAGAATAAATGAGCTGTCCCTATTACCAAAATTTCCTGAGTAGAGTATCAAAACATCAGAACAACACTGAAATCTTGCAAATGGTATAGCAAAAGTGAAAGAATACACACAGAGAAAGAAACTTATGCTTCTATTAACTATCCCTTCTGTGACGTGTAATGTTCTTGCCTACTGACTCTAAAAAAAAAAGAAAGAAAAAATAAAACAAAAACAGCACCAAAAGCTGCAACATATCTACTTATATTATAAGTGTCATGTCACTGGAAATCTTTCAAAATCTTTATTTCTTTTTGGACCTGGCACATGTCCACTTATAGACTCATTCACAATTTTTAAAATGTAATTATAATAATCCTTCTAATCATCTATGTTATAAGCTAATGCTTTGATCTAAGACTTCTTTTTTGCATAGGGTTATATTTTGAAAAACTGCCACAAACAAGTCTGCACAACTGAATCCGTAACATATGAAACTGTGCTGTGACTATATACTATTATTTAGCTTCTTCTTGGGTATCTTTTAGAAGATTGACCCCCCCCCCCCCCGCCCCTCCCAATACTAATACCAAGAAAGAACATGTTTAATATATTTTGCCACATATTATTTAATGGGAAAATAATAAATTATTTTAAAAATATTTTATTTGTATTTTTATGTATTGCAATGGATAGCAAGAGGAAGAAGAAAACAATTCATAGCTAATACAAGAGAAGCTTATCAGTGTTCAGAGTCTGTCCCTGACCTCACCTCAGTCCTTTTCTCAGCCTACTTCATACAGAGGGAAATTTCTTCCTCAGTCCCATCCCTGTGACTGAAGTCGCAGCTGGCAGTCATGAGAACTAATCAGAGTAGACCCTTTTGAGATTTTGCATCTTGAAGCCTATGATGGTTGTGTGGGCCTCTGTTATTTTCCTTCTGCTTCCCATCCCAACTTTACCAGCCCCACACAACTGGGCTAATCCTCATTGACAATTCAAGACCCGAAAGAGACTTCAGAGAAACTCCATTTAATCCTGTGTTTCACAGATGAGGAAAAGAAGTCTCAAAACATTGACTATGCAAATTACTTAAGAACCATATGAGTTTGGGATTCTCTTTCTGGATTAGAAAAAACTTTCAGTTCAGTTCAGTCACTCAGTCATGTCTGACTCTTTGCGACCCCATGAGTTGCAGCACGCAAGGCCTCCCTGTCCATCACCAACTCCTGGAGTTCACTCAGACTCACATCCATCGAGTCGGTGATACCATCCAGCCATCTCATCCTCTGTCGTCCCCTTCTCCTCCTGCCCCCAATCCCTCCCAGCATCAGAGTCTTTTCCAATGAGTCAACTCTTCGCCTGAGGTGGCCAAAGGACTGGAGCTTCAGCTTTAGCATCATTCCTTCCAAAGAACACCCAGGACTGATCTCCTTTAGAATAGACTGGTTGGAACTCCTTGCAGTCCAAGGGACTCTCAAAAGTCTTCTCCAAAAAAGCTTATGATCATCTAATTGACAGAATAATAAATGTGCTATTACAAATGTGTAAGCTTTTGCAATACATTCAACACACTCATATAATCTGTGTGATACTCTTATCCCTCCAAACTCTCAAAGAGGCTTGGTAAGCATCCTTATCTCAACTGGCCATGATAAGGATAAAGGAAATGTTCTGGGTCAATTAGCAGAAATTCAGGCAAAATGGAAGGGTGAGAAAGAGGTGGGGAGAAGTCTGTTTAAACACCCATGGAGACACTTCCTGTCTCCCTCCTACGTGCCAGGCATCACAGCTCAGAAGATGAAAGACACAGTCCCGTTCTTCAGATGTTGGTGGTCTGGCTGAGGAGGGAGATGTGAAAGGCAATATTCACAACAGAGTCATACAGGATGCTTTGGGGGCAGAGCAAACACGTTATCTGAGAATTACACCAAGTTTGACAGAGAAGGACCATGTCTCACTAAGCTCTGAAAGGTGAGCTTGGGTGTGAGTGCATCAGTTAGATGGGAGTAAGTGCATCCATCCTTAGGGCATTGCCTACGGAGGTGACTATCAAGATGAGGGGTTTCTTGGGATGTTTTTAGCAATCCCCTTTGACTCCTCCCTGCTCTACTCTTCAATACTACGTTTCATTATAAACAATGGAGAGTTATCAGGAAATGCTTAGTAACCTGTACATAAAAAGTGCATTTACACTCCTATGTATAAAATAGGTAACTAGTGAGAACCTCCTGTAATAGCACAGGGAAATCTGCTCAGTGCTCTGCGGAGACCTAAATGGAAAAGGAATCTAAAAAGAGGGGACTGTGTGTATATATATAGCTGATTCACTTTGCTGTATGGCAGAAGTGAACACAATGTTGTAGAGCAACAGTACTCCAATGAACTTTTAAAAATCTGAAAAAAAATAGCTAGAACAAAGCAATAAAATTGACTTAATAAGTTAGAAGATAATAGAAGAACTAAACCAGTACCATAATATTTTTTAAATGGAATTATTTGTTCAAAAACCCATGCCAGCAGTTATGGTCCTGGTGTACCCTATCAGGAAGAGTGATCCACAATACCACTAACTTGTCATTAAGCTTGGGTTATTTAAGCCACCGTCCCTGATTCATCTTTTTTAATTTTCTCCCTCTCTTGAACACAGTGTGTAAATTTGTGGCTAATGGTGATCTGTGTCTTGTTCCAAAAAGATAAATGAATGACACTTGAATGACAGATAGCTGTGGACCCAGCAGCCATGCTTTGCTCCAGGAGGGAGAAGAGGTGAATGAAGAAAGACTCCACAGCCTTCTGCAAAAGCTACAGAAAGAGAATGAGTTTGCAATGTAAATATAGATGCACAGGGAAGGCTTTTCTGCCCCTCTTTTTATTTTCTTTTATTCTTAAATTTCTGTCTGTACTAGGTCTTTGTTGTTGTATGGGCTACTCTCTAGCTGCAGTTCGCAGGCTTCTCGTTTCAGGGGCTTCTCTTGTTGCAGAGCATGGGCTCTAGGGTATAGGGGCTTCCGTATTTGCAGCTTGTGGGTTCAGCAGTTGCAGACCCCAGGGCTCAGGTTCAGTAGTTGTGGCCCATGGGCTTAGTTGCACCTTGGCCTGTGGAATCTTCTCAGATCAGGGATTGAACCGATGTCGCCTGTGTTGGCAGGCAGATTCTTTAACATTTGAGCAACCCAGGAAGCCCTGCTCCTGCTGCTGCTGCTGCTGCTGCTGCTGCTGCTGCTGCTGCTGCTGCTGCTGCTACTAAGTCGTTTCAGTCCTGTCTGACTCTGTGTGACCTCACAGACGGCAGCCCACCAGGCTCCCCCGTCCCTGGGATTCTCCAGGCAAGAACACTGAAGTGGGTTGCCATTTCCTTCTCCTTTGCATGCACTCATGCTAAGCTGCTTCAGTCGTGTCCAACTCTGTGCGACCCCATAGATGGCAGTCCACCAGGCTCCCCTGTCCCTGGGATTTTCCTGGCAAGAATCCTGAAGTGGTTTGCTGTTTCCTTCTCCAAGGAAGCCCTACTTCCCTTTCGAAAGTAACACAAGCTCCTCCTGAATCCACACACACTTAACTCTTAGCACTGCAAAATCCTGGCTCGGTCATTTTCTGCCACCTTTCAAAGGCGGCGTTAAGACAAGCTCACTTCCTCTGTTAGGTACCCCCAAACTCACAAAGATCTTTGGAATGAGAATGAAAACTGCATCTTATTAAGTGAGTAGAAGGCAGTTCAAACAGAGTCAGAGGAAGGAAACTGGGGCAAGTGCTCCATAAATTAATATTATGAAAGGAAGAAATTTCCCTGTGCCCCTGCTGATCAGCATTCTTGATTTGCATAGTAAAATCCAGGGACAAAGCCTTTTAAATTCGAGCAGTACTGTTCCCTCTCTAGGTCATTTCTTACTAGAAAAGAAGGCAAGAAAAACCTGGGGGCCATTTTGGGGTGCCTAGAGGTGGGGTGTACTTGAAAAGGAAACCTAAAGGAGCTTAATTCTATTCATCACACCCTTTCATTTTCCTTGGAATGGAGGCACGGTGTTTCTGCCAGTGCCCAGGCTAAGGGAGCTGGCAGAGGGACTCAGCACTGCAAGGCAGTTTAGGCCTTTCAGTGGTGACAGCTTTTCTCCCAATGTGTCCGAGTAGGAGTTTGAGTTGACAGACAGCAGAGGGCGGGGAGGAGGGAGGTTGGACAAACAAGCTGAACAACAATCACCCTTCTCTCCATAAGAGAACCTTGGCTAGAGGACAAAGGGAGCACAAATACTCTGGAAAAGAGGCCCTGTCCTCTTGCCTTGGGTGTCTTTAGCGAATACAAGAACTCAAGCACAAGGCACCCGGCACTATCCGCCTGTGGGTCAGCTCTTTGGGGGCCTTAGGAAAGGAGGCCCTGCAAACAGGTCAGAAGGCAGGAAGAAAGCCTTCATGGGAGCTTGTTAAAACACTATAAGATGGGAATTCCTTGGTGGTCTAGTGGCTAAGAATCTGGCTTGTAATTCAGAGGATGCGGGTTAATTTCCTGGTTGGGGAACTAAAATTCCACATGCCCCTGAGAGCCCCTGTGCTGCAACTCCTGAGCCTGTGAGCCACAGCTAGAGAGCCTATACACCTCATGATGCAGTGAAGAGCCCGTATCACAGCCAAATAAATGGAGGAATGAAAAAAATCCACAACACAACAAGGATGAAAACTTATTTCGCAAACCGTGAGACTATAAAAGCTATCTTTTCCCACCACCCACATGATGCCTGGTCTCCAGACGGTGTGCCAACAAGCCATGTTGAAAGCAAATAAAAGAATAGGTGCTGGTACTTGAGATATGATCCAATGTCTGGACCAACTGATGTCATATCTCAAGTTGTATGGTGCTCCACGGCAGCTGATTTGGAATTCTCCATCCTCTTGAAAGAGCTGGGTGGCTGTTGGAAGTTGGCAACTAAAGGGGATGAAAACTGTTTCCATTTGAGCTTTTGCTGTCACATGCCTGGAGCCATCCAGTGACATGTGGCGTGTCAGACATTAGTGATGCCCACTGTGAAATTTCACAATAGTGTTTTACATGATCTTCCATAAACACGTCTCTGAGGCATGGGTAGGGTCATTAAGCAGAGCCTGTGAAAGTCAGGAAGTTAGTCTGACAAAGTCAACACATGTATTTCTTCTTTGCTTTGCCTTCTGTCAGCATATGTTTATATGTTATGACAGAGAAAGGACCACAGTGATTCTCCTGCCTTGAATGTTATTCTAGCAACAATTCCAAATCAAAACACGACTCTGGGCATACCTAGTGAATGGGTCTCCAGAGAAATGTGAAGTCTCACTTTATAGACAAATTAACAAACAAGTTGGTTTGTCTGGAAAAAAAAATTAGATGCTGTAAAACCTGAGTGGTTGAGTACGGTCCCCCAAATGGAAGGCCCACACGTGCTAGGGTCCCAAGCAACTTGATAACTATTCCAGACTGTTCCTTTGTGAAATCCTTCCATGGGAGGAATATATGATGTTTGAAATGAACATGCCCCGACTCCACGGAGAACACAGAGAGGAGGCTTTGGGCCATAGTGCGTGGTTACCAATGGGCTTCGGCTGTGACCTCTGGATACAGCTTCTATTCAGTTGTGTGGTGCTAAATAGACTGCAGATGGTGACTGCAGCCATGAAATTAAAAGACGCTTGCTCCTTGGAAGAAAAGTTATGACCAACCTAGAGAGCATATTCAAAAGCAGAGACATTACTTTGCCGACTAAGGTCCGTCTAGTCAAGGCTATGGTTTTACCTGTGGTCATGTATGGATGTGAGAGTTGGACTGTGAAGAAGGCTGAGCGCCGAAGAATTGATGCTTTTGAACTGTGGTGCTGGAGAAGACTCTTGAGAGTCCCTTGGACTGCAAGGAGATCCAACCAGTCCGTTCTGAAGGAGATCAGCCCTGGGATTTCTTTGGAGGGAATGATGCTAAAGCTGAAACTCCAGTCCTTTGGCCACCTCATGCGAAGAGTTGACTCATTGGAAAAGACTCTGATGCTGGGAGGGATTGGGGGCAGGAGGAGAAGGGGACGACAGAGGATGAGATGGCTGGATGGCATCACGGACTCGATGGATGTGAGTCTGAGTGAACTCCGGGAGTTGGTGATGAACAGAGAGGCCTGGAGTGCTGCGATTCACGGGGTCGCAAAGAGTCGGACACGACTGAATGACTGAACTGAACTGAACTGAAACAGACTCCCACAGCCTGAAACACCAGAACCCACACATCCCCTTCTTCTCCTGCCAGAAAAACACTCTCTCACCCAAGATTATTTGTAAATTTCTTTTCATCACAAACACTTCCCCACCTCAGCACCCCGACAGCCGGCTATAGTGGTGACACCTGGTAATTACAGTTATCCAGCAAAAAGTATTGGAAAATCTGGTGATAAATTGCTTGAATTCTGTGAAACTACTGTCACCAGTATCTCCAAAGCATCTGCGAGAGAGGGAATTTGCAGGTGTGCAGGCGCTTCAAGACTATTTTTTCTGTTGGTTTTTTTTTTTTTAATGCAATTTCTGTAATCCCAGTTGAGTTGCAATTCTATGCTAGGAAATTTACATTCACTCAAGCAGCACTGAAGACATGATAGGAGGGTTAACACTGTAATCAGCTAAATGTGGGCAATCTTAGTGGTGGATTACTGTGAGAAATTATGAGTTGTGGGAAGGTCTACCTGTTCATTATCAACAGAACATTTCTCCTTAAAGATGCTTGATGTATGTAAAGACAATTAAGAATGGTATTAGTTTAATTAATAATATAATTTGAAAGGTAACAGTTTAAAGCAAAACAAACAAATAAAAATCTGTGGGCAATACATTTTAAATCCAAGTTACATTGGGAAGAATCACACTTTGGGGAATTTTTTATTATTTGTTGCTTCTGTCCTCCAGTAAATCTAATTAAGCAGTTAGTGCTATGGATCTGTCAGAATATCTACATGTGAACACCTTTGTCTGCACCTATCCTGTCTGTGCTGTGTTCTTAGCCGTCAGTCGTGTCCAACTCTGTTCGATCCCATGGACTATAGCCCACCAGGCTCCTCTGTCCATAGCACCATTCAGGCAAGAATGCTGGAGTGGGTTGCCAATTCTTTTCCTAGGAGATAGTCCTCTCGAGCCCATGTCCCCTGTGCCTCCTGCATTGCAGATGGATTTTTTACCTGCTGAGCCACTGGGGAAGCCACCTGTCTTCCCTGCTATGGACAGAATGTTTGTGTCCCCCTAAAATTTGTATGTTGAAATCCAGTGCTTAATGTGATGTAATTGGGAGGTGGGGAAGTGAATATATTATGAGGATGGGGCTCTAATGAATGGAATTAAAGTCCTTACACAAGAGGCCAGAGGAAGCTCCCTTACCCTTTCTGCTCTGTGAGGTCAAGGGGGAAAGACAGCTGTCTATAAAGGAAATAAGCCCTCACCAGACATTTCCCAGCCTCCAGAACTGTGAGAAATAAATGTTTGTTGTTTATAAGCCACTTGGTTTATGGTATTTTCATTATAGCACTCTGGCTAGACTAAGACACCACCACAGCATGGTTTCTGCCTCAGCCACCATTCTTTGTCCGTTGGGAGCCATCCTATCTAACATGACTGAAGGTATTTTGTTGACTCAAGCTGATCCTGTTGGAACATCGAGTCCTTTTTTTTTGTTTATCTGTTTATTTTGCCTGTGCTGGGTCTTTATTGCTGCACGTGAGCTTTCTCTAGTTGCATCAAGTGGAGGCCACTCTCTAGTTTCGTTCTGAGAGTTTTCATTTCGGTAGCTCCTCTTGCTGCGGAACATGGGCCCTCGAGCACAGTTTCAGTAGCTGTGGTGCGTGAGCTTAGCTGACCCACGGCATGTGGGATCTTCCCAGATCAGGGATTGAACCTGTGTCCCCTGCATTATCAGGCAGATCGCCAACCACTAAACCACCAGGGAAGGCCCAAGCATCGAGTCTACCTGACCACAAAGCCCCTACTCCTATTGAGCCATCCAGGTCTTGCCTGGCTTCTTAACGTGGAGCCACAGTACTTTTGAGTCAGACTCCACTGATTGCTAACTTTGTGGGATTAAGCTCTAAAGCTCTAAAGTTCCTTGCCAGGTGGTGGGGAGGTGGACAGCTGTGAGAGGAAAAGAGCAGCTCGCTGCACAGAGAGGCAGAGATGCAAAACAGACTGTCGCCTCCTCCCCCTGCCCTCGATGACAGGCGCCATGTCAAGCAAATAGAAGTACAGGATGGGCAAAAGCATACATAACATGCAAGGGAATTCCCATGAGGTTATCAGCTGATTTCTCCACAGAAATTCTGCAGGCCAGAAGGGAATGGCATGATATATTTGAAGTGTTGAAAAGGAAGAACCCACAGACAAGATTACCCAGCAAGTCTCTTGTTCAGATTCAATAGAGAAATCAAAATCCTTACAGGCAAGCAAATGCTTTGAGAATTCAGCACCACCACACCAGCTTTGCCACAGATGCTAAAGGAGCCTAGTGTGGAAGGGTGTAGGGATGGGATAGATTGGGAGTTTAGGGTTGACATGTACACACTGCTATACTTAAAATAACCAACAAGGATCGGCAGTAAACTAATTACCAAGAAAAGAAAAAACATTTATTTATTGTTTGAAATTCCAATAATTTTTTTTTACTATATAAAAATAAAAATGCAGGATGCTCACTTAAATTTGAATATCAGTTAAACAACTAATGGAATACTTATCATTTTCTTTTACTATAGATATTTCTCTACCTCGGTACCCTGACAGCCAGCTATAGTGGTGACACTTCATCACTGGATCTTAAAATTCAGACTTACCTGGCATTCTGTGTTTGATCTGACAAACTTCTTCCAGATATAAGCCCCAGGTGACTCAGATGGTAAAGAATCTGCCTGCAATGGAGGAGACACAGGTTCAGTCCCTGGTTTAGGAAGATCCCCTGTAGGAGGAAACGGCTACCCAGTCCCGTATTCTTGACTGGAGAATGCCATGGAGAAAGGAGCCTGGTGGACTCTAGTCCGTGGAGTTGCAAAGAGTCAGCCATGACTGAGCAGCTGAGCGTGAGCACAAGCAGTCCAGGTATATTGCCCCTTGTTGTTCCTTGGTATTCTAGATACCCTCTCGCTTTAGGTCTAGGCATGGCGTGTTCTGTCCACCTGGGCTGTCCTTCTTGCACATACCCACCTGGCTAACTCCTTCATCCCCTTCAAGTATTTACTCCACTTTTCAACATTTTCTCCTCAATGGGGGGCACACTGACCTAAATCTCACACTAACCACCTCCATCCTTACCCTGGTATTAATTTTCTTTTCCCACAGCACCTATCACCTGAGCATATTCTATGCCTTAGTTATCCATTATGGCTACATTTATTGTCTCCCTCAGCTCAAACGTAAACTTCATAATGGCAAAGAACTGGCACATCCCAGACATGGAAGTGCCTGACACAGAGTTGGTGCTCACCAAATGACAGAGAATTTGCTATTTCAGATTTACATTATTTAAACTCTTCCAGTTTATAACTGCCGTGCATGCATGCTAAGTCGCTTCAATCGTGTCCAACTCTGTATGACCCTATGGACTGTAGCTCCCCCAGGCTCTGCTGTCCATGGGCTTCTCCAGGCAAAAATACTGGAGTGGGTTTCCTTGGCCTCCTCCAGGGGATCCTCTTATAACTGCCATTTTGCCTCCATTCTTTCACATTCCAGATTTTTGTGCAACTGAGTCCTGGTTTATATGAAGCCTTCCAGTAACTGAGGAAAGTCAGCCCCTTCTCCCTCAGGCTCCTCATTTGTTCATTTATTCATTCAAATAAACATGTGTTAAGGGGTCCTGTGCTTTCAATGGTATGCCAGACACTGGAGGTGAACAGAAGCATTAGATCCAGACCTTGCTCCTAAGGCATTCACAATTTACAGTGAGACTTTGAGCAAATTCATTATGGTCTGTGGGCTTCCATTTCCTCAACCATCAACTGGAGATGGGAATATACTGGAGGTGTTCACTTTATGATTATTTTATGCAGATAAAGTGAGATGAGAGAGGACTGTGCTTGGCCTGTATTCGATAAACAGTGGTTGCTATTACTAATACTACTAGAACAAGCCGAGCTGTTCTACTCGCCACCCGTGTATTCTACAATGTGAGCAGTGCTTTTGGAGCTGTGAGGGGAAAACATGGCCTGACCACGTGCGGCAATCTGAGGTAGAGAAGAGACTTGCTCAAAGATACACTGTGATAGATACAACAATAAAAATATGCACAAAAGAGAAGAAAAAAGAAGGAAGTGATTGACTCCTAGGAATACAGAAGGACAAATGTTTTTTCAAGTAGAAACACATGGGCATCAAAGTCAAGAGACTGATGGGAGTCTCACATTGCTGGAATAATAGTAGATGGTAGTCTGTGGAGAAAACAGTCAATATCTAAGGTGTGTGGGGAGGGGCTTAAGAAGAATATCTTATGCTGTAGAAGAGTTTGGGACTTGATCGTTGGAACATTGGTGACAGAGACACCATCAGACTTGCGTTTTCAAGGGTGGGTGTGCAAGAGCATGTACAGAGGCAGAGGCTGCTGCAGGAAGGTGGGTGGTTAGGAGGCTATTAGAAGGCTGTTAGAACAAACACTGAGGGTTGGCCTGATCAGGTTGCATGAGTAGAGAATTGCCTGATGCTACCTGTTTGTTATCTTCTTTTTATTTATTTGACTACGTCAGGTCTTAGTTAAGGCCCATGGGACTAGTTCCCTGATCAGGGATTGAACCCAGGGCCCCTGCATTGGGACCACGGAGTCTTAGCCATTGGACCACCAGGGAATTTCCTGTTTATTCTCTTCTGATATGCTTCAACTTTTGAAAAAACCTCTCAAAGTGTCTGCATTGAGCCTCATGCACTCTCTTCTCTGATGGAAGATGGATTGAGTTGGTCACACGGCAACACTTTCTGAGCTACACTGCAGCCATAGTTGGTAGTCTCCTTCTTGCCAAGAGGGGCTGTGAGTGGATTTCAACCTCTTGGCATAAACTGAAATGAGAGGATCTTTATACTGAGAGCATAAACTCCCCACACCAACTTCCCTTATTCTTCTGATTGAACAGCTTACTTTTGGGTTATGATTCTGGAGACTAAATAAAGCTCTTTGCATATAATTTTCTTCTTCCGTTTCCCTCCTTTTTTTGGGATTACATGTAAATATTAAAATAGAAGTTTTCTTCAGGGCAAAAGCTATCTTACCAGAAATCAGCTACTGTATAACCATTTCAAAGACAACACTGAAGGCTGAAGGCAGAGAATTTTCGGTTTGGTTTTGCTCTTCCCCGAATAAAGGCAGGTTAGACCACAACTTTGTTTTGCTTTTGAACAAAAGTTTTGCAAAGAAAATGCTGTTCCCTCAAAATGATTAGAAAACAATTTACAGATGTTAATAGGGAAAATGCTCTGTGCTCAGTCGCTCAGTCTTTGAGGCCCCATAGACTCCTCTGTCCATGGAATTCTCTGAGCAAGAATATTGCAGTGGATAGCCATTCCCTTGTTAATCTTTGCTTTCTTAGATAAGTGGGAAACAACTTTTCCAGCTCCCTTAAGATATAAAACAAACAAAACAAAAAGATAACAAAACAGCAAAAACAAAAATTTCTTGGCAGATTTTTACTTCTAAGTTTTGTTAGAATAACTTCTGTGTTTTTTTTGTAAGTAACAAGTTCTTACTTTAGGTTTAGAGCAGTCTTAAGTAACTTGAGACCGTACACTTTAAGGACACACATAATAGAAGGAAACATTTGAAGCCTTTGTTTACTTATCAAAACCACATTCTGTAGAAGAATTTAGAGCCAGAGCACGAATGCAATTTTTTGCAATTCCCTCAAGAGAAACTGGAGAATTATTTCAGTGAGATGGGAAATCATATTGAACAATGTGTTAAAAAAGATCGCAGAGAGGTTGAAACTTAAAATTATCATCTACAGTTGCCTAAATTTCAAAATTTAGAGGAAATGAAATTTTGAAAGTGGATGTAAAACTCCTCAGACAAGGAAATGAAGAGTCATTTATTTAAGAAGTATTCAATGTGTCAGATACTTTTCTGGGCTCTGCAGGAACCGGGATAAATTGAAAAGGTGCCTGACCCCAAAGTGCTTAAACTTTAGTGAACTTTCAGCATGGATGCAAATTAGGATTTGGGGGAAAGAATAAAGAAAGCTGATATATCTTGGTTCGTACAATCATTTCGGCAATGGTTGCTTTCTTTCAATTATTCTGCCTTTTCATGTCTCACAACTGCCCCATGGAGTAGATGCGGCAGGGTCTGTATTTTTACAGATGAACAAAGTTATTAAAATAACACAGGGCCTGGGACTCCCCACAGTCCAGCTGTTAAGACTCTGTGCTTCCACTGCAGGGAGCCTGAGTTCGATTCCTGGTCAGGGAACTAAGAGCCTTGTCATGAGGTCAAAAAGTAAAAAAATAATAATATTAAAAATACAGTAAAACAGGACTTGCTCACATAGAAATGTCATCAACTTGCATCTAGAATGTTAAATTTATTTTAGTGGTTTAATTTTTTAAAAAAACAGACAAAGTGTTTTATCTTCTGGGGAAATGCTTTCCAAATTCTTTCTGATATAACATACATGGGAAATGATAGTGTTTGGGCTGCATCAGGACTGAATGGAGGAGGCTTCTCGCAGCCAGAAAGAACAAATCTCCTCCATCCTTCTCCTCTGCCTGCCAAGACTGATGGAATCAAAATCTTGAGAAGGCTGCATCTCATGTGGAGATGATATGTTAGCTGGCTCTGTCTAAAGCATTCAATCAGTTAGCAGAGGTAAAGAGCCAGGAGAAAGATTGTGGTCCTCCCTGCTTCAATTCCTTCAGCCTGCTCCTACCCCTCGATCCTCACTAAAAGGCTAACGTCTCTCCCTATTTGCATAATGTAAGAGTCTTAAGTAAAGATGAGATAAATATTGTTCACATGCAATAGAAATAAATCTACCCACCAAATAAATAAAATAATCCAAAGACAATTTGCAATGGCCAAAAAGATTCTTTATCAGGACTGTGCTTATAGGAAAACAAAACTGTTGTTTCCAAATCCTAATTTAAAAAAATGAGATGAAAGTACCATGTCTTAGGTTTCCTGTCTGCTCTTTTCTTACATATATTAAAATAAAGGCAAAAATCTAAACAAATTTTAATATGTATTTTTCAGGAATGAAATCTGCATGGAGAGCAGAAAAGAAATGCTTTCAACTGTGTAAGGTCTTCACCAGCAAGCTGTCAATGTTATTTTTAATTATAACTTTCAACATTCTTCCTCTTGTATCCTCCATCTTATTGGTTGCATAATGTGGATTTAATATGCTAAATCTTTTATTTTTTTAAGGTTTTTTTTTTTTTTGGTGTGGACAATTTTTTAAATAAAGTCTTTATTGAACTGGTTACAATGCGCTTTTATGTTTTGGTTTTCGGTCATGAGGTATGTAGGATCTTAGCTCCCTCTCTACTGGAAGGCAAAGTCTTACCTGCTGAACCTCTAGCGAAGTCCCTAATATACTAAATCTTGTCTCCTGGAGCTGCCTTACTGCTTTTTTCATTCCAAGGTAGGATTTCATACACTTACACAACATTATATGTCATTTATATATCAATAAACTTGGAGGGAAAAAAGGCCAGAAATAAACTTTCTGAAAATATTGGTAAAATATTTAAACATGTGACCCTGAAAGTAAGCTCTGGACATTAAGAAAATTTATATATGAGGAATATCACACTTTCTAATGATTTTAATAAAAAATTAATTATATTTAGATAAGTAGAATTTCACCAAAACTGGCACATTTTGCATGTTGAATCTGTGACATTATGCATTCATAGACACTGATAGATATCTTGGTTTAAAAAATGAGCATCGCTCTTTATTATAACCCTTCACTAATATGATTTCCACCAGGATGAATATAGCTATGCGGTCTCATTTATATGCTGATTAATGTTATCAAGTGGGATAATGGAACGACCTGGATCTATGTTGCATCCTGACTCTGGCTCTTGGTGACTTAACTACCCTTAGCCTCAGTTGCCTTATCTGTAAAATGGAAATTTACTTTAGAAATTATACAGTGTAGTGATTAGCATGCTGTAGCTGTTCAGTAAATGTCACTTTTCACCAGCTGGTAGTTTCAAGCCCTTGGGCCCAGAGAAGCAGAGGAAATTAGAGCTCCCCCTCGGGTGCTGAAGGTGACACCTGGGTGCCTGGGGCTAATCTCTGTAGAAGCTCTTCTCTCAGGAATTTGACACAAGCCGCATCAGCTCATTATTTCAGGCAGCTGGTTCTATATCACTCTTAGTCTCAAATTTGTTCTTGTTAACATTTTGTAGTTTGGGGCCTAATTGAGGGTTTTCCAACACATGCTCACCATGCATTTTGCAGTTTGGCAAAATCTATGAAATATATTCTTCTCAACCCATGACAATTTCCTCTGTCAAAGATTTGGCCTGAGGGGTTTGACTCTCCTGAGTACCAGATACTTACAAGTCAGACACTGGAAGGGGAGCTTCTACACACTGAAAGTGAAAGCGAAGCCGCTCAGTCGTGTCCAACTCTTTGCGACCCTTGGACTGTAGCCCACCAAGCTCCTCCGTTCATGGGATTCTCCAGGCTAGAATACTGGAGTGGGTTGCCATTTTCTTCTCCAGGGGATCTTCCCGACCCAAGGATCGAACCCAGGTCTCCCACATTGCAGGCAGACGCTTTAACCTCTGCACCACCAGGGAAGCCCTTAAATACAAGAATATAGTTTCTCAGAAAACCTCCTATAGAGACACAGAACTTCAGATCCAAGTACTAACATCAAAGATTTCAAGGGAGGAAAGGAAGCCAGGTTGAAAGAAGAAGGGGGAGGAGGCGGGAGAGGGGTGGGAGAGAGGTGGCCTTACAGATGTCTCCTGCCACCTACAGATATCCAGGCATTATGGGACTTTTCCCTGGGCCTCCAGAGAAGGGAGGACTGGAACTTGGCCCTACCAGAAATCAGACCAGACCAGAACCAGAATTCAAGTTCTCTGCCAAGAGGAGGTGATCAGTCTCCAATCCTCAGCTCAGGCTGAGGGCCCTTTGATCAGATTCCTGCATCCAGAACTGGGGGACTAGATAAACAGGGAAGGATAGGAAGGGTTAAGGAGAGGAAAGAGAGAGGGAAGGGGAGATTGTATTCAACTCAGTGGTAAAATAGCTCAGTGAAAACAAATAAACAAAAAACATTCTCTAGACTTGTTTGACCAACAAATAACCCAGAGTTGCTGAATTCAGAATCATTTTTGGTAGTTTAGATAAAACAAAGGTGGTATTCGGGCTAGATGGAATATTTTAGTAACAATCTTCCCTAATTAGAGCAAAATTCCTGCTTAGAGAGCTGCTGAGAGCCTGAGATTTTGAGGTTTTTGCCTTTGTTTCATTTTTAATTTCAGAGTTGGGTTCTCTCCCAGATATTTAATCACTTACTCCTTGGTTTAGTCAGAATTAGTTAAATTGTGCTGTGGTAATAAGTAATCCCATCGTAGATGCTTAAGTTTATTTAAGTTTATCAAGTTTATTTACACAGAAGTTTATTTATCATTCATGCTATGTGGTTCACATTGGTCAGTTAGAGCTCTGTGGGTGTTCCTAAGCACACTAGGTAGATAGAGGCTGCACCACCTTGTAGCTCTTGAATCTGAAACATGGGACCTCCTTAGTCCTGATGATAGAGGAAGAGGGAAAAATTTGAAAATTGACCATGCCTCAGACTAGGAGTATTAATGAACCACATCCATTCATATTTGATTAGGTAAAATTGAGAATAGCTTCCCTGGTGGCTCAGAGGTTAAAGTGTCTGCTTGCAATGCGGGAGACCTGGGTTCGATCCCTGGGTTGGGAAGATCCCCTGGAGAAGGAAATGGCAACCCACTCCAGTATTCTTGCCTGGAGAATCCCATGGACAGAGGAGCCTGGTGGGCTACAGTCCATGGGTCGCAAAGAGTCGGACACAACTGAGCGACTTCATTCACTCAAATTGAATACTTGGTGAATATTACTATAGCTCTTATTTCTCTCACTTTGGTAATTTTTAAATTAGTGCTCTAAGATTCAGTATTTATTTCCAATATAGGTAATGAACCTATAATTCATCATTATGAACCCTAAATTCATCAACATTTGTAATTAAAACAATTAAATTTACTCTTTCCTCAAAGATAGTGAAGACTCCTGGTGGCTCAGACAGTAGAGCGTCTGCCTACAATGCGGGAGATCCGGGTTCAATCCCTGGGACGGGAAGATCTCCTGGAGAAGGAAATGGCAATCCACTCCAGTATTCTTACCTGGAAAATCCCATGGACAGAGGAGCCTGATGGGCTACAGTCCATGGGGTGGCAGAGTCAGACACGACTGAGCAACTTCTTTCACGTTCACTTTCAAAGATACTGGGCTTTCTCATCGACTCTGCTTTATAACACAATCCAGTTTTCTGAGATCTCCATGTAACAAAAGGTGTTTTTTTTGTTTGTTTGTTTGTTTTTTTTTTAGTTTATGTATTTATTTTAGCTGTGCTGGGTCTTCGCTGTGCATGTGGGATCTAGTTCTCTGACCAGGGATCAAACCCAGGCCCCTTGCATTGGGAGATCTGAGTCTTACCCACTAGAGCACCAAGGAAGTCCCTCCATTTAATGTTTTGAATCATATTTATCTATTACTAACATACATTGTCTTCTCTGAAAAAGTACATTTTTCCTTTACGTAGCAACAAATGCATTGGCAGCCTGATTATATGGCTCACATTATATGGGAAAGGGCTGTCACAAAATCCCCAAATCAAAAGCTTCTTTTTAAGCAAGAGTCTAATCATTTTTTCCCCATCCACTACCTTCAGCAATAGAGAGAGGTAGGAAACACTTCTTCCTCTATATCCAATATGTGTTTTGCACTCTCAAAGGAAGTCCACAGATAATATATGTTTTATATGTTTCCAGTTGTTGCTGATCTTGAAGGAGTAAGACAGAACTAAGAAAGTTGTCCTTATGTAAATCATCTTTATGAAATGACAGCACTTAGCAAACGGAGTTCGCAGTGACCAAATCCCAGATACACACTCATAGCATCATCAGCATGACAATGGATTTTAGCTGTGGGCATGAAAGAATGTGAGTGACTAGTTGTGTGTGTGTGTATGTGTGTGTGTGTGTGTGTGTATTTTAGAGAGACACCAAGGATTGGTTGATATTCAGGGAACTTTGTGAATCCATGTCAGATTACTTGTAGTACTGAAATTCCCAAATTCAATCTATTGCCAAGTTTTATCAGTTCGCCTCTCTTTGGACTCATTCTTTTTGAGCTTGCTTCTTTTTCCCCCCTCCTCCTTATACTTTTTTTAAAAAAATTATTAATTAATAAATCAGTTTTGGGGGGTGTTGCACTAAACTTTCGTGGTTACTCTCAGGCTTTCTCATTTTAGTGGCTTTTCTTGTTGCAGAGCACAGTTCTAGGCACGTGGGCTTCAGTCGGCACAGCACTGAGGGCTCAGCAGTTGCGGGTCCCGGGCTGGAGAGCACAGGCTCAGTGGTTGTAGCACATGGGCCTTGTTGCTGCAAGGCAAGTAAAATCTTCCCAGACCAGGGAGAGAACCTGTGTCCCTTGCACTGGTAACTGGATTCCTCTCCACTGTACCACCAGAGAAGTCCTCCTACTTTCCTTGTAAGTTTTGTTTCATTGCCTCCCAAAGTGAGTTTAGTTGGTGGGATGGCAGTGCATCTATATATGACCTGATGACGCTCATCTCCAGTTTGAACATCACACAACTAGATAGGATGGGAAGGAGTCACTGGCCTCTGCTGGCCTCCTCTAGGGGTTGTGGTGAAGAAGTTTTGATATTTTTAATTATGCCTCCATGACAGATACTGCAAATTGACTCCTAATAGCCATCTCCCCTTTCTCCCATAATCACAGAACACATTGTAGCTGGTAACCTGGCCAACTGTCTCCCTCACAGCTAGATCAAGCCATGGATTTTGGCCAATGAAATATAAGAAATGGCATGTTCAGACTTTTGAGCAGTTCACTGAAAGAAACAGTGGTTACATATGTTTGCTCCTTACTCCACAGTGCCGAGTGGAACTCAGAGATGCTGCTTCGAGTCTGAGTTTTTATCTTGGGCCTTTAGGTGAATGTCACAAGCTAAAGATGAGATGGGAAACAGCATGAAAAGAGGAGTCTGGATTCTTTATGACTTCCTGACAGCGGCCTATCAACCCTAGCCCTCCAGCTTCAGGCTCTGCATGCATGTGTGTGTATGTGCGTGTTCATGCGTGCATGTATCACAGAAATAAATCTCTACCTGCTGCTAAGTCACATCAGTCGTGTCCGACTCTGTGCGACCCCACAGACGGCAGCCCACCAGGCTCCCCGGTCCCTGGGATTCTCCAGGTAAGAACACTGGAGTGGGTTGCCATTTCCTTCTCCAATGCAGGAAAGTGAAAAGTGAAAGTGAAGTCACTCAGTTGTGTCCAGCTGTTAGCGACCCTATGGACTGCAGCCTACCAGGCTCCTCCATCCATGGGACTTCCCCCAGGCAAGAGTACTGGAGTGGATTGCCATGGCCTTCTTTGATTTCCACCTTGCTGCTAAGTCACTTCAGTTGTGTCCGACTCTGTGCGACCCCATAGATGGCAGACCACTAGGCTCCCCCACCCCTGGGATTCTCCAGGCAAGAACAATGGAGTGGGTTGCCATTTCCTTCTCCAATGCATCAAAGTGAAAAGTGAAAGTGAAGTCGCTCAGTCGTGTCCGACCCTCAGCGACCCCATGGACTGCAGCCTGCCAGGCTCCTCAGTCCATGGGATTTTCCAGGCAAGAGTACTGGAGTGGGGTGCCATTTCTATCTTACCTAAACCAATTTTAAACAATTAATTAATTAATTTTGGCTGCTTTGGGTCTTAATTGTAGCACATAAGATCTTTAATCTTCACTGAGGCACGTGGAATCTTTCAGCTGGGGTCTAGTTTCCTGACCAGGGATCAAATCCAGGCCTCCTGCATTGGGAGCATGAGATCTTAGCCACTGAACCATCAGAAAAGTCCCTCCAAATCTTTTTTTTTTTTGGTCTGTGGGACCTTAGCTCCCCAACCAGGGATTGAACCCTGGCCCTTGGCATTGAGAGTGTAGAGTCCTAATCATTGGACCGCCAATTTAATATTACTCTTTGGTTGCTCCTGGTAAACTCAGACCTAACATGTTCAACTAATGAAGGCACTGATGGTCTTAACAAACATGAGCCTTCATTCTTGCTCCTCTATGTCTACATCGAAACCCTGAAGCTTTGAAACATGTTCGGGAGCAGGTTGACTCTGGTATTTGATGGCTCCATGCTCTCTCACTCAACACATTTGTGTAACTAATAGCTGTTTCCAGGATTCAGTGCATTGGTTTCCTCTTCTCCCTTAAACCCCTCCTTGGCTTATCCGCCAGCTACTCACCCTGGGAAAGACAGCCAGTCTCCCTCCAGCTCAGCAGTTCTGAGCCAGACTCATCCTTTGAACACAGCTGGGAGAAGTCACGATTGGGGTTCCTGCCCAGGAAGGGCAGTGGGGAGCAGTGGCTTTACAATGCTGACCTCTTCAGTGTTCCCTCTGCAGTCACACTTAGCCAGGCTCCATCACCTTATTTTCCAATTGTGGGCCCAGCCTCCAGTTTTCTGGTCCACACTGCAGATGGCTCACAGACTCATCAAGGGTGAACACAGGATAAGCATACTATAGGTTCTTATTGGTTGATTGATTGGTGTTCATCTGCTGTTCCAGGAGGGTCATTACAGCAGCTTTGGAAGAAAAGACAGCTGGCCCCCAAATGGTCCTGGTCAGTTCACCCTTTGTTCTGCCAATCAGCCCTTCTCTCTGTCACCAGACAGGGCTTTGCCTCCGCTACTGCTGCCAGCCTAACATTTCTAGACTATCTATCTAGGATTTATTAATAGAAAGTGGATGTATATGCATCTTCTTGGGTATCCAACAAAAGGAGTGAGTAAGTTGCAGTGGCAAGACAAAAACCCATCCTTTAAACTCCAATAAAGTTGTCTAGGCTTAAATTTGAGAAGGAGAACACTGGTGCTCACAACTCACAAGCAATGGGCTTTACTTGCTCATTTCTTGGCATGGCAACATAGCTAGCCTCTGAGTCAGATAGGTTCCTATTTGTATCACGGACTATCTGTGTGATTTGGAGCATTTTTTTTTTAACCTTCTTTAATCTCATTGTCCTTTCTCTGTCAAACAAGAATATCGACATACCTATTTTTAGGCATGTTATGAAGATTAGAACTAATGCACAGGAGATGAAGAGACTGGCGCATGTTAGGAGTTCAACATACATTAGACATGTATCTCAATTCAGTTGACATCTATTGATTCTTTGCCACGTTCAAGGACCTGTGTTGAGTGTTGGTCAGCCACTGAGTTGACAAGCCTCAGGTGTGATGTTCTACTGAGTACAGCCAGCCTCTTCCTTCTCTCTTGCCCTCATCTCTCCACTTGACTGAACATGTTGGTGGGTGCTGGCCACAAGATTCTTCTGATGAGAGCTGGGTCAGGTCAGGGCAGTCAGATTTTTTTTTCCACATGTTTTTGCAATGGGCTTAGTTTCCAAAGTGAATATCTGGACACATTCTATAAAGTGGTCTCCAGGAAAAAAACAAAACAAAACAAAACAAATACTTGCAGCTTTGCTCTGGGTTTTTCATTGAAACAGATGAATCCATGATGCATGAAAAGGCTGTCAGGCTGGCTGAAGGAGGCTGAATGCTGGGATAAAGCTGGGCGTCTGTTACTCCACGCCCCAATGTGAGGTCTGTTCTCCTGGGTGAAACAAGGCTTGGCTAGACAAGCAGTACCATTGTAAAGTCCTGACAATAGACAAGCAAGAGGACTTGGCGGTGATGGAAAAATCCCCACCCCCTTTGAGTTTTAGAGGAATGGGAGCTGGGGTCCAAAGCCTGCCTTATTAGAGAGAGACAAATCACCCAAACCAATCTTTATTATGAATGCCGAGCTATTGAATTTCCTTGGCTCTGTAAAGCCTATTGATTTTGTGACAGTCAAAGATAAGCTATGCTCATGAAAGCTTTTTTTTTTTTTTCCCCTCCTTCTTTTCCCTTCACAACATATTTTTTCAGACATATTGGCATTGGGGATTGTAAGGAAAACTGTTTTTGGTTTCTTTCGATTTAAGAGCAGGTCAGGGCTCAAGTGAGGCTATGGACCATTTTTACAGTGGTTTCCAGTACAGAATAGATGAGGTAGGAACCGCCAGAGCTGGGGTTGCTCTCTTATGTTATTTCAATCTCCAGCAGGAATTCTCCTGGCATCCCAGGCATTTCTGGAATTCTGACATTAGCCATGATCCACTAACTTACTCTTTGTCCTGTCTCTGCTACTCCACTCTCCTCTGATTGACCTCTATTCCCTTCTCACCAAGCCATACCATAACGTCAGTCAACCAAGACTTGACAGGCAGAACTTGAGAGAACGCTGCACTGCAGAATGCTGTGGTATGTATATACAAGAGGGTATTCTGCATAAATCAAAGGTAAAGGTTTCTTAAGTGGTAGGCGTTTATTTTTAAATGTACAAATACAATTCCACATTTTACAAAGGTAGTGGATCCTCTCTTGATAATTTACTCAGAATTCTACCATGTTTTAAAAAATATTTTTGGCAATGCATATACTTATATAAAAGAAAGGCATGGTGGCTTCTATAGCTAGTGAATTTTAAAGAAAACTGTGACAAATGTATCCAGACAACAGCATATATGATGGTTCAGATACCATTTTAAATCCCAGAAGATAAGATCTACATATACTCGATATTGCTAAATGTTCAAATATTGGTGGTATGGTTCAGTCATGTCCAGCTCTTGTGATCCCATCGACTGTAGCCCATCAGGCTCCTCTGTCCATAGGATTTTCCAGGCAAGAATACTGGAGTGGGTTGCCATTCCCTTCTCCAGGGGATCTTTCCCACCCTGGAGTCAAACCTGGTTTCCGACATTGCAGCCAGATTCTTTACTGCCTGAGATATGAGGGACAGCGGTGTTCAAATATTGAATAAACATAAATGAAAAGTCCTTTAATATATTCAGTGGACTCTAAGGCCTGATTACTACTCAGCAACTCATTCATTTAACAAATAGATGTTGAATACCAACGATGTGCCAAGCCACAATAAAAACATTGTGGATTAATCTCTCTCTATTTTTAATTACAATGAGCCTAATTCTGTAACTTATTGACTAGAAAACCCATATTTGGATGAACCAGGGAAAGATGGAGGTGAGAATTACCATCACATATTCTTTTCTCTTCTTCTTCTTCCCTTAGAGAGAAGACACCCTGTTTCCATGAAGTAGAAATCTAGAGAAGATATTTTGGAAGGGCTCATAAGATACTAATTCTGTTTCTGTTCCTCACAATCAACACATGTGGAGTGGCTTTCCCCAGAGTTGATAGTCAAAAACATATTTTTTTCCCCTCCCAATTAAGAAGCATCTCATGGAAAAAAAGGTAGAGTGCTATCTCAGCTGGCAACCACATATCTATTTTCAACAAAGCATACAATCCGCTTGACAATAGACTATGTATAGAAGGAAGGAAGGCTTTGCCCCTTCATAAAAGTAAAATCTTTTACTACACATTCAAATTAATTGAACTGTATATGCCCTGTTTTAGAGTTATCAGAAAATTCCACCATTTAAAGATATTTTCTTTAGCAACAGGTCAGAAGCTCAAAGAAACATATTATTTAGGGGTCAGACATTATCTTTCAAGAATCCTCTTTCAAAATATGTATCTTCTGGGATTTCCCTGGTGGTCCGGTGGCTGGGGGTCTGCACTTCCACTGAAGGGACTGGGGTTCAGTCCCGGGTCAGGGAACTAACATCCTGCATCTCATGTGGTCTGGCCAATAAATAAATAAGCCATTATCAAAATATACAACGTTCTGAATGGAATGCCAGTGGTCTGGAGATTTGGTATGGAAGAGAGAGGAACATTCTACAACTTGGACATTTGCTGGGAGGGTTGGCACAAAAGAGGGCTGTAATAAGAAGGTCTGGGTAGCCAACTTCTAGATCAGACAGCAAGAGCTAATGAAGCAAGACATAAAACAGAGAGGGACAGAAGGACATAGAAAGAAAGCTTCTCTACAACTTCGTATAGTGACTCTAGACTCTAATAATTACTGGCCTCAACCCCATCCTTCCAAAGGGTGGCATTATAAAAGAGAGCTTCAAAGAAAATTTTCTAACATTTACACTCATGTCACTTAATTAGGTTTATATTTTAACTGTGTATAGAAAGGATTCTCACAATTTCTGCTTCATGCACAATTTTTTTTCTGGTAGTCTGAGATCCTTTTAGATCTTAGACTTATAGTCTCTCTAGACAAAAATATACGCAGATCAGGAAGCAACAGTTAGAACTAACTGTACATGGAACAACAGACTGGTTCCAAATAGGAAAAGGAGTATGTCAAGGCTGTACATTGTCACCCTGCTTATTTAACTTATATGCAGAGTACATCATCAGAAATGCTGGGCTGGAAGAAGCACAAGCTGGAATCAAGACTGCCAGGAGAAATATAAAAAACCTCAGATATGCAGATGACACCACCCTTATGGCAGAAAGTAAAGAGTAACTAAAAAGCTTCTTGATGAAAGTGAAAGAGGAGAGTGAAAAAGTTGGCTTAAAGCTCAACATTCAGAAAACTAAGATCATGGCATCCGGTCCCATCACTTCATGGGAAATAGATGGGGAAACAGTGGAAACAGTGTCAGACTTTATTGTGGGGGGCTCCAAAATCACTGCAGATGGTGATTGCAGCCATGAAATTAAAAGACGCTTACTCCTTGGAAGGAAAGTTATGACCAACCTAGTTAGCATATTCAAAAGCAGAGACATTACTTTGCAGACTAAGGTCCGTCTAGTCAAGGCTATGGTTTTTCCAGTGGTCATGTATGGATGTGAGAGTTGGACTGTGAAGAAAGCTGAGCACTGAAGAATTGATGCTTTTGAACTGTGGTGTTGGAGAAGACGCTTGAGAGTCCCTTGAACTGCAAGGAGATCCAACCAGTCCATTCTAAAGATCAGTCCTGAGTGTTCATTGGAAGGACTGATACTGAAGCTGAAGCTCCAATACTTTGGCCACCTCATGTGAAGAGTTGACTCATTGGAAAAGACTCTGATGCTGGGAGGGATTGAGGGCAGGAGGAGAAGGAGACGACAGAGGATGAGATGGCTGGATGGCATCACCGACTCGATGGACATGAGTTTGAGTAAACTCCAGGAGTTGGTGATGGACAGGGAGGCCTGGTGTGCTGCGATTCATGGGGTCACAAAGAGTTGGACATGACTGAGAGATTGAACTGAACTGAACTGAGACAAAAATAGTGAGAAAAAAAAGTGTTTGAGAATCAGACAGATTAGAGTTAAATTTCTGATCCAATACTTGCCAGTCCTGAGGCAAATTACTTGACCTCTGAAAGTCTCAAATGTCTTACCTACAAAGTCAGCTCTACCTTCTGTCTCTTAAATCTACTGTAGTAAAGTGAATTAAAAAATCAAAAAGTAGTTGACACATGGTGAGGGCTTGGGGAAAAGTTGACAATCTCCTACCTTCAGTAAAGACAGTACTTACCAGCCCCTTGTTATGGGGTTGCTTGTACCAACTTCAGCATCCTCAACCCACTGACTTTTGGCTTGGCTTGACCATGGACTTGCTTGAAACAGTAGAATGTTAGTGGAGTGATAGTCTAGCAGGGACTTTTAGAGCATCATGTGATTCTGCTCACCCCTTGGAGATTCTCCCTTCCATCAAAAAAACCAAACCCCAGTTAGAGCCAGCCCCCCCTCCGCCAAATAGGAAGGCATATGAAGTCCATTCAAACCTAGCTGAGTTCAGCAGAGCCCAACAGATTCAGGAACAATCTCCAGATTCAAGGGCAGGAAATACATATTTCAGGACTTCCCTGGTGGTCCAGAGGCTAAAGACTTACCTTCTCAATACAGGGGGTCCAGGTGTGATCCCTGGTCTGGGAGCTAGATCCCACATGCTGCAACCAAAGATCTTACACAGCCAAATAAATAAATGTTTTTTAAAAAGAAAGAAATACGTAGTTTGTTGTTCAAAACAACTAAGGTTTCAATCTTGTTTATTGCTATAACAAAACCTGACTGATTTGTTCAAAGACGTCTCCCCTGGTGGCTCAGATGGTAAAGAATCTACCTGCAGTGCTGGAGACCTGGGTTCAATCCCTGGGTCTGGAACATTTCCTGGGGAAGGGAATGGCAACCCACTTCAGTATTCTTGCCTGGAAAATTACATAGGCAGAGAAGCCTGGCAGGCTACAGTCCATGGGGTCCCAAAGAGGCGGACATGACTGAGCACCTAACACTTTTACATTTACATGGTGTTCAAAAAGTGTCTGTGCACCACACCGCCCCTCCTTCCCACCTTTCTCTTTAAAAAGTTTTTGTTCAGGTTAAATGTGAAAATGTAGATAAAATCCTTAAACTAGTAACTGACATCATTGTTTGCTTCTTCTTCCTCCTTATCCTCTGCTTAGTTTTTTTAAATTGATCTCATAATTTCTCTGGTACTTATTTGGGATTTAGATATTAAATAGGTGGAGCCATTAGTTAGATTTTCAACCATCATCGTGGTTCCTCTAACTATCTTAGGATCAAGTAATTGGATCAGTTTTACTCCCTAGACTTTATCCTACTGAGGCCCTGGTGCCAGTTTAGAAGTTTCAGCATTAGATTAGTGGTTAAATGCCCCGAACTCTGTTCCAGAAGCAACAGATAGGAGCCTTGGGCTTGCCAGTCCCCAAATATTTAGCTGTGCTCCATAGAAACAAGCAAGAAAGAGATGGAAATAAAAGACCAAGCCCCAAAGGAGAGGCATTGTTCAGTGAGTGCACTGCCTAAACGGACCTCATTCTTAAACCAGTCTTTGTCATGTTTACCTCAGTCAGGCCCCACAGTTGGCTACAAAGAGAATCTGGGATGTACTGTATCATTGTATAGACTGCAATATAAGAGGTCATATTAAATCCATAATCTGGAAGTAAGCTTTGTGAGCAGACCTCAGAGGGGTCATTGAAAGGGATCCACATACAATACAACTCTCAGACATGTCTATAGAGGGTTAAAAATCCAAAGCTCAGAGCTGGAAGAAAGCCAGGTTGGGAGCTAAAGAGACCTAATTGGATGGAAATTAGAGCAAAGGCTCAGACATGGGAAGCTCAGATAAATTTTCCCTGATGGCTCTCCTCTTAGCTGGTCTCACGGTTTTATAGAGGCTACCTGTCTGTAGGGGGCTTTAACCCGAACGCCCAAAAAGCGACATTTAGTTTCTGACATACTCCTATAGTTGGAGGACGTGAGGTGGTGAACCCGTAAGACCATAGAGTCAGTTTATATTTCCAGAACTCAATAAAAGAGTAGTATGTGAGAAAGGCAAGACAAAAAGGGCCTCGTCACAGGCCGGCCCTCTCATATGTGAGAATTGGGGGGGGGGGGGGTACTTTTCATAAATTGATGTTCTCTATCCAGTACAGAATCAAAGCTGTTTCAAAAATCACCTCAAATGTGAAAGAATTCAGGAAGCTAATAGTGTTTACTTTCATTCCATTCTCTAACTTTTGGGGAGAAAAATAACCCTTAGGTCGAGTTGAGGGAGAAATATACCTCAATTTTTTTCATATAAAGGTGCCCATTACATGAAAAAAAAAATCCTTTGGGAAATGAAAGTTTAATGAGAGAGACTGGTAAAGTCTCTTGTGAGATGTAGGAAGCTTCCGTAGGTGAAGGAACTTTAAGAGAGAGCATGCTCTATGAATAATGCAATAGTTAGACTTCGCCATCTCTTTCTGCAGATTTACATTTCTGAAAACAAAGGGTCAAAGTACATGGGAAAAGCATCTGAAGCCCCAGAAACCACTAAGCCAGCGGAACCAGCCTCCACAATATATTTGCAAGCTGCCTTCCCAGCTTAATTCCTCTTACACACTCTCTGGGCTACAACAAACTCCACCCCAGGAGGCCTCCTGCAAATGCCCTGGGCTTTCCCCCCACTTCTGCACTCCAGCTCAGCCCGCCCCTGCCATACATCTTCCATGCAGAAGACCGCAAGATGCCTCCTCCTCCACTGAGCCTCCTTCGGCTGCAAGTGACATCTTTCTCCTAAATTTCATGGCATTTTGTCCATCTCTGTTGATGCTTAGAAGTTTCTGCTTTTTATAATGATTATATACCATATCACTTATGCATGCTAAGTCGCTTCCCCATAGACGGCAGCCCACCAGGCTCCTCTGTCCCTGGGATTCTCTAGGCAACAATACTGGAGTGGGTTGCCATTTCCTTCTCCCACAGTCAAGTTGGCTACCTTTAAAGGTGCGGCCTCACAGACTCAAGCCCACACGTGCACACATGCACACACGTGCTCACTCACCGCCCCGGCTGGCGGAGGGCCCTGCAAGGCGGCCCCTCGGGCTCAAGGCCGGGGTTCTTGCTAAGCTCCTGGAAAAAGAGCAGCAGCTGGAGGCTGCGCAGGCTCTCTAGGCCCTGAGAGGACAGCGGCTGCTCCTCGTCCTTCTCCCTGACTCCCTCCCCGTTGTCGTTGTCCGGGGGCTGCGGGGAGCTCCTGGAGATGTAGCCCTGGTCAGACTGCACAGACCGCCGCTGCTCCTCCTCGGGGGGCGTGAGCAAGTCCTGGAGGCTCGGGTTCCGCTGGGGTGGGAGTGGGGGGTGGGCAGTAGCCGCCCCAAAGGGAGGAAGAGGACGATGTTCTGCCAAGGACCCTGGCCCTATCACTTATACTAGACTACAAAACCCTGAGGGCAAGGTTGTACCCAGTATCATTTCTGTGCATCAAAGGGACAAAGAAAACGCTCAAATCAGTGTATAGAGACTTCCCTGGTGGCCCAGTGGTTAAGAATCCACCCTTGCCAGTGCAGGGAACATGGGTTCCATCCCTGGTCCGGGAAGATTCCACATGCTGCGGAGCAACTAAGCCCTTGTACCACCACTACTGAGCCCTCACTGTAAATCCCCTCCCCTGCTCCGCCGCAAGAGCAGCCCCTGCCCCTACACTGAGACGCCTGTGCACCACAACCAAAGAGGAGCCCCCACTCGCCGCAACTAGAGAAAACCCTCACACAGCTACAAAGACCCAGTGCAGCCAAAAGTAAACAATAACAGCAACAAAAAAAATCAACAGGTACACACTGCTGTATTTAAAATGGATAACAACAAGGACCTACTGTATAGCACAGGGATCTCTGATCAACATTATGTCGCACCCTGGATGGGAGGGGAGCTTGGGGGAGAATGGATACGTGTGTATGCACAGCTGAGTCCCTTTGTTGTCCACCTGAAACTATCACAACGTTGTTAATCGGCTACCTGCTTCTGCTCAGGCGCTTCAGTTGTGTCTGACTCTTAGCGACCCTATGGAGTGTAGCCTGCTATACAGGGGATTCTCCAGGCAAGAACACTGGAATGGGTTGCCATGCCCTCCTCCAGGGGATCTTCGGGAACCAGAGAAACAACCAGTGTCTGCTGCATTGCAGGCGGATTCTTGACTGCCGAGCCACTGGGGAAGCCCAGTTGGCTACACTCTGATATAAAATAAAAAGTTTCAAAAATAATAAAATAAAAAGTTTCTTAAAAAAGAAGATGCTCAGGAAATTAATATACTGATAGAATGAGAGGAAAAAACAACCAAGTATCAGCTTTTTAAAAATGTTCATCACTATCTTGTGTTCAAATTTATGAATAGTTCTGTAAAAAGTGTTGAGGCCCAAGATTGAAAAGAGTTAACTATTTCTAGAGGGCTTGCTGCAAACTGATGATGTCCTGCTCGAATATCCAGAGGCAACCACTTTCAACTGTGTTTGCCCTCTCTTTTTCTATTACTTCTATATCCCTCAATGCATGATTATCCTTCCTCTGATATTTTTACTCTTTGGCCATATCTACTGATTTCCTACTTTAAGATAATTTATCTTTCTCTCATCATTCCAGTCTGTCACTCATGCCAACTTCTTGAGAACAGCCCCTGATACAGTTAAATCTTAATTTGGTTAGAGTAATAGTGGTGACACAATTATGATATGTGTAGTGTACCCTGATTAACTTTCTTTGAAAAAAAAATCACTGGAGTTAATAACTGTCCTGCCCTTTCTTAGTTTTCTGTAAACTCATGAGTAATGAAACCCCAAAGTCTCACTCAAATGTTTAAATTCTCTCTCAGTATTTTCTGACATTGTTGGATGTCCAATCAATTTTCCCTTATTGAATAAATATCTCTTGGTGATTCCTGAACTGGTGTCTCCTACTGCACAGTGGTCCTGTGGGAATTCCCTGCACCATCATCACTGGAATCCCCTGGCTTGAGTTGGAACTCATTTTTTATCTTCCTTGATTTAATGGGAATAAACTCTCAGAAAGCTTCCTAGGAAACAAGCAGAGAAAATAAATTTCTTAACATCCGGAAGCTCTGGGAATTTCCTGCTTGTCCAGTGGCTAGGACTCAGCACTTCCACTGCTGAGGGAATGAGTTCAGTCCCTGGTCCGGGAACTAGAAAGAATCCCATAAGCCTTGCATCGTGGCCAAAAAAACACAAAAACTGGAAGCTCTGAAAATATCTTTGTTTTAGCTTCAGGCTTGACAAATAGTTTGGCTTTGTAAAGAATTCCAGTTGTAAAGAATATTTAGTCAGAATTTGGTTTCATTTCTTCAAACATCTATAATTATTGTTGAGAAGTCCAAAGCATTCTAATACTCGATCCAATTACTATGTAAACATTTCTTTTCTCTCTGGAAATGTGTGTGATCTTTACTTTTACTATAAAATTCCCACTGTAAAATTGTTTACAGTGAAAAATTTTAAATTTCACAGTGATATACCTGAACACAAGTATGTGATTGTGCATTGAGCTGGACACTAAGTGCAAAGTTTAATAATAAGTATTTAAAAACAAGATTTTTCAGAAAATCTTAATGCTCTCACTCCTGGGTGGGTGGAGTGGGTAGCCAGAGGGCAGAGTTCAGTCCCTGTCTGGAAACTGCAAACCATGTGGCATGCCCCACCCCTACAATGTATATCCAATTATTTTCTAAGCCACTTAGAATTTGTTTATTATTACAGAATTGCTTTGAAATGTAAACAACTGAAATTTGTATTTACATACTTTTTTTTTTTTTACAGGAAACGCTGTGGGTCCTTAGGTGTTTTTAGAAGGTGAAAGTAAATGATAGAGATGTGTAATCATGATATAATTACCTGTCTGAAAGCTTGAAACCTTGAACCCCGTTGAAATGCCAGGAATTTCAACATCAGAGCTGGATCCTGTGACAGGAGCAGCTGAGGAACCATAGCAGGAAGGAGCTCAAACAAGTCAAACAAAATAATCAAAGATCTAAAGACTTGAGCTTGTTTGTGTCCATTCTTATAAAGTCACAGCTAAGTCTTGACAAGACAGAGTGTGGGAGATTGCTTAGGACCAGCAAATATGTAGGATACAATTTGTCTGTAAGAAAAATGCTCTAAGGCCATTTTTCACTGGCACAAGGGAGGGAAGGGGAGAGGTCTCCACACAAATATGAGACTTAACATTTATGCAGGACTATCATAATTTCTCCAACATAAATCAACATAAAGGAAGAGAAAGAAGAATGTTGCACTGCTTTGTAAGGAAAAAAACCCCTATAAATCAGAGAATATGGAATTATAATTACAGAATGTTCTGATTAAATCACTTATAAAATGCAGTATATGGTAAAGGTCACTAAACCTTAACCAGTGATATAATTCAGATCTGTCAAGACACCTCCAATTATTCCCTAGGGAAATTAGTCTGTCGGTTTCGGAGCACTGCCACTGATCTGAGCAGGCCAGACTGGGACTTGGGACTGGCCATCTGGGAGCTGGGAGAAGACCTTAGGATACGGGGGAACATCATTGCCCTCTTTGATCAAATCTTCTTCCACAATGCTGCTATCAATCACTGCTTTCTTCCTTTTCTCAGGTCCCTCCCTTCCCTTCTGAACAAAGTGAAATTTTTGGCTCTGAAATACTTGATTTGAAATGAACTATTTCCACCACTTCTATTTTTCTATCTGTATTTCCTTCTTCCTTTTCTTCATGGCTGATTCAAACTGGCTTTCCCGGAGGCAAACATTTCTAGTCCAGCTCCCTTAGGGAAAAAACCAAAACCCCAAAGACACAGATTTTATGTGCTTTGAAATGATACATAAGAAAACAATATTAAAAGAGGGTGGGAAAGGCTGAGCTGGTGGAAGAAGAGGTATTGTATATAATCATACATGTTAATTGTTTTTACTGAGATTATTTTAGTCCTCTGAGAAAAAGAACTATATCAAATCATTCCTTGTACAGTTTTCCTGATCAGGAAAACTGTCATACAGTTTTCCTGATCAGGAAAACTGTCATCTCCCTGTTCCACACACAAGCCTGATTATAAACACATGTGTCTTACATCAGACAGGGATGATAGAAGGAAACAACAATTATGTATTATTTATCATGACATTGATATCTTTATAAAACCGTGCATTTTGTGTTAAAAAAAGGTTTGGAAATGGAAAATATATATACAGAGAATTTTAAAAAGTTGTGTTTTATCGCAGATTTACTTCAAATAATAAAAGAATTCAGTTGTGTATGTGTCTATGTGTTTACCCATGAATATGAAACAATAGTATAAACGTCTAAATCCTGACTATTGCAATGCACATATTTTTATATTATTAAATATTGAGAACCTGATCTTTACTGTCATTATTTGGACATATCTTAAATTCTTTAAGCAATTGTTTGTTTTTTGGACATTATCATATTTCTGAAATTCTGTTTATAAGTTGCAGTATTTTGGAATTTCATTACATTAACCTTTATATTTTTCTCTGATTGTTTTCTTTGGATAAATCCAAGGAGTAGAAATATTGAGGTCAAAGGACATGATTGCCTCTGATATTTATATATATATAGCCAAACTACACTTCAGAAAGTTTGTATTGGCTTTCACTAAAGTGTGAATGTGCTTTTATATCAAGCATCCTTTCCAGTCCAGTTACTGTTATTTTTTTAATAGAGCATTTTGGAAAACTGGTTAGTAGTTTTTAGAAAAGTTCATCATATACATATGACTAAGCCATTCTTGCTTTAGTTTAAACTTTGATTGCAAATAAGGTTGAAGTTTTTAAAATGGTGCTTGTAATTTTTTTGTGACTTACAAGAGCTCCCTATAGATAAGAACATTAACCCTTTAAAAGTATTTATTTAGTTACTTATTTGGGCTGCATCAAGTCTTAGTTCCAGCATGTGGTGTCTTCACTGGGACACATGGGCTCTCAAGTTGTGGCCCACTGGCTCCAGAGCACATAGACTTCAGTAAGTGTGGCGTATTAACCCTTTATTGACTTCTAACAGTTAACGTGAAACACAATGGACACACAATAAACCACACATATTGAAAGTACACTTTTGTCACGTGAATTATGTTCCTCGGTTCTTTGTCTCATCACAACAAAGATTTGGAGTGACAGACATTAGAGCCCTTGGTGCGTCACAGCTCTCAGGTCTGGGACAAACCCTGTTATAGCTCTTAGGCAAATCAGTGTTACAGCTCTATTTTATTTAGAAGATAGCAGGAGAATCCATCCGTGAAGCGTGAGGGCATGCCAACCCAAAGACTTGAAGAGAAGAGAGTGGAGGAGCGAGTAGGGGAGAGAGAGGGAGAGAGAGAGAGAGAAAGAGTGCACGCACGCGGGAGAGAAAGAGAGAGAGAAAGAGCTTTGGCTCCTCCTTTTATATGTTTTTTCCTCCACCTGGGCCTGCCCTATGCAAACTGGGCTTAGCCAGGAGTGCTGTTTTTTCTACCTGAAGTCTTCACTCTGGCCTTCGGACCTTCTTTTGTTCTATTTTCGTGGGCTTTTCCCTTCCTTGTCTTTTAGCCACCGCCATTTTGGACTCCTTTTCCCTGTTCTACCTACCTAACACTTTTGCTCTATGAAAGTAGGACCATAATCATGGTAATGAACATATTATATTCATTAGCCCCAAAGTTTCCTTGTGTCTCTTTGTAAAACTCCTCTCCTTCTACCCTACTCTGCACTGTCACATCCCCAGGCAACTGCTAATTTCATTTTTGTCACTATTGATTATTTTTCATTAAAAAAAAAAAACTATACTATATAATATGTACCCCTTTTTTCTTAATCTGGCTTCTTTCATTAATTATGATTAGAGATTTATCTATGTTCGGTCATACATCAATAGTTTATTTTTATTGTTGTTTTAGTATTGTATTGGATAGATATAAAACAATTTGTTTGGCCATTCACCTAGTGGTAGCAATTTGGATTGTTTTCAGTTCCGAGCAATTACAAATACAGCTTTTCCAAATATTGATATACACAGTTTTATATGAACAGATGCCTTCATTTCTCTCATGTAAATATCTCAGAGTGGATTGACTGGATCACGTGATAATATATATGTTTAACTTAGAAAATATTGACCTGTTTTCCAAAGAGGTCGTACCACTTTATATTCTTGTCAACTACAAATTGGCATTCACCAAGAGCATTGCCAATGGCTGAACAACAAGGCATTTGCCATCTGCCTCTCCTGAGATTGAACCCCTGCTGCTATAGCTGTTGACCTTCAACAACCCCTGAAGGATCAGGGTGGAGTGAGGCACTCTGTGCTCCAGGGAATCTGGTGGGATAGGTCTTTAGATAGTTGGATGTTTTTAGGAACAGATTTTATGATCTCAGTCATTGCATCTCCTCATATCTAGAGAAGCACTAAATCCCTTCACGGTGCCATCAGACCCTCATGGCTAACAAAAAACCTTTTGCAAAATAAGTGCTTCGTGGTATTGAACTTCCCCTTTACCAAAACCTGATACATTGACTTTCCCTGACTGCCACTGTGGAACAGTCTCTCAGAGCTACCTGAGATGCTGCCTCCCGGGCTGCAGTCCTCATTTTGTCCCAAATATAACTTAACTCACAACTCTCAAGTTGTACATCTGTATTTAGTCAACATTTTCATCAACTAGATTTAAGAGTTTCATTTGCTTTACGTACTCTCTAACAATTGGTATAGTAAGTCGTTTAAATTTTAACCATTCTGATTAAGTGTGGCATGGTATTTTACTGAAATTTTATATTTGCCTAATGTACATTGTCACCCTGCTTATTCAACTTATATGCAGAGTACATCATGAGAAACGCTGGGCTGGAAGAAGCACAAGCTGGAATCAAGATTGCCAGGAGAAATATCAATAACCTCAGAGATGCAGATGACACCATCCTTATGGCAGAAAGTGAAGAGGAACTAAAAAGCCTCTTGATGAAAGTGAAAGTGGAGAGTGAAAAAGTTGGCTTAAATCTCAACATTCAGAAAACGAAGATCATAGCATCTGGTCCCATCACTTCATGGGAAATAGATGGGGAAACAGTGGAAACAGTGTCAGACTTTATTTTTTTGGGCTCCAAAATCACTGCAGATGGTGACTGCAGCCATGAAATTAAAAGACGCTTACTCCTTGGAAAGAAAGATATGACCAACCTAGATAGCATATTGAAAATCAGAGATATTACTTTGCCAACAAAGGTCCGCCTAGTCAAGGCTATGGTTTTTCCAGTGGTCATGTATGGATGCTAGAGTTGGACTGTGAAGAAAGCTGAGCACCGAAGAATTGATGCTTTTGAACTGTGGTGTTGGAGAAGACTCTTGAGAGTTCCTTGGACCTCAGGGAGATTCAACAAAACTCCAGTATTTTGGCCACCTAATGTGAAGAGTTGACTCATTGGGAAAGACTGATGCTGGGGGAGATTGTGGGCAGGAGGAGAAGGGGACGACAGAGGATGAGATGGCTGGATGGCATCACCGACTTGATGGATGTGAGTTTGAGTGAATTCCAGGAGATGGTGATGGACAGGGAGGCCTAGCATGCTGTGATTCATGGGGTTGCAAAGAGTTGGACATGACTGAGAGATTGAACTGAACTGAATGACTAATAGGGTTTCCTTGGTGGCTCAGATTGTAAAGAATCTGCCTGCAATGCAGGAGACTTGGATTCAATACGTGGGTCTCTGGGTTCAATCCCTGGGTACAGAAAATCCCCTGGAGAAGGAAATGGCAACCCACTCCGGTATTCTTGCTTGGGAAATCCCATAGACAGAGGAGGCTGGTGGGCCTCCTTGGGGTCACAGAGTTGGACACGACTGAAGCAACCTAACACACATATTGGAAAGAAAGAAAAGTTTTATTCAAAATTTTATTCACTGTTGATATGATTGCCAGTATAGAATATCAGATGGAATCTTTAAAAGCTAGCAGAATAAAGGAGTTTATCATGGATGGAGGATAAATTGCATACATATATCAAATATAATTCTATATATCAGCAACAAGCAATAGAAAATTTAAATTAAAATACAATTAAAAAGAACATAAAATTTTTTATTGAAAGGTAAAAGAATATAAAAATTATGAAATGTGTTGGAATAAATTTGCAAAAAACAACACTGAGACATTGAAAATTATAAATAATTGCTAACAAAAAATTTCAAAGACATAAATAAACAATGATATACTTTGTTCAAAGGACCAAATATTCAATATTTTAAGATAGCATTTCTTCTGGAAATGATTTATAGATTCAATGATATTCCAATGAAAATCCCAGCAGGCATTTTGTAAAATTAACAAGCTGATTCTGATATTCATATGGCAATGCAAAGGCCCTAGCATAGTCAAAGAAACTTTGAAAAGGAAGAATGAAGTTGGAAGAGTAACAGTATTTGATTTTAAGACTTATTGATACACTAATTAAGACAGTATGGAATTGGTGTAAAATAATAGACCCATAGGTTGAGGGAGCAAAATAGAAATTCTCGTACATAAATGGGCAAATAATTTTTGACAAAAAATGGAAAAGCAAGGTAATCCAATGGAGAAAGAATATCTTTTCAATAAGTGGTACTGGGTCAATGGGATATTTGAATGCAAAAAAAAAAAAAAAATAGCTTCAATGTATACATTATAAAATACACAAAATTTAACTCAAAATAGACTATAAACCTAAATATAAAGCAAAAAAAAACTATAAAACTTCTATAAGAAAACACTGGAAAATCTTTGTATATTTGGATTAGGCAAACATTGCCTAGATATGTTGCTAGAAGCACCATTCATAAAATGTTGATAAATTGGAATTTATAAAATTTTAAACTTGTGCTCTTATAAAGACACTACTAAGAGAATGAAAAACCAAGCCAAAGAGGAGGAGAAAACACTTAAAAATCATTTATCTGGTAAAATTTATATTTAGAATTTAAAAAAGAAACAAAAAACCTCTCAAAACTTAATGACAAGTAATTAACCTTTTTTTCTCCCTGATATTTGTGAGATTGTCTTCCAAGGTTACCGTTTAATTTCTATTTTCTTTTTTCCCCCACCCCTGTTTATTTGGTTTTGTTTCAGTCTTAGATGAAAACAAAATGTTTATCATGCTCCCTATATCTTTTTTTTTTAAGTCATTTTGAATAGAGTGTTTCATACTTTTTGCATCATCATATTTATCAATTAAAATTCATTTTGTAATGTGTGATAGTGATTTTTTAAACATAAAGATTTTAATTTTGTTAAGTAGTGGGAGAAGGCTAGATCTCATATTAAAATTGATTTTGTTTGTGGAAAGATAGTTCCTAAACTGTCAGCCATGTGCAATTTTGATGCATACAAGTTGTTCTACATTAAACAGATTATACCAGGAAAAGTTGCCATATCTTTGACCCTGGCTTTGTAGCCCCAGTAAACTTTTGTGTGGTGAGGTGATTGGTGTTCATGATAAGCAAGGAAAGCCAGAGAAATGCCTTGGGGACACTCTCAAGCACAACTTGGAAATCAAGAGACATTTTAGCTAGTGGAATCTTGTGTTTACTAAGTCGCTTCAGTTGTGTCTTACTCTTTGGGACCCCACGGACTGTAGCCTGCCAGGCTCCTCTGTCCATGAGACTCTCCAGGCAAGAATACTGGAGTGGGTTGCCAAGCTCTCCTCAGGGGATCTTCCTGACCCAGGAATTGAACCCACATCTCTTGTGTCTCCTGCATTGGCAGGCGGATTCTTTACCACTAGTGGGACCTTAGAGACAAGTTTTAACCAGTCCTGAGAAAACTGAATATGTTGGCAGGTGACTGAACCAGCACATAGCAATCAGGAATTGGGGACTATAGGAGGGTAGAAATAAGAGAAAGAATACACATCTAAGATGCCAAATTCTCCAGCCTGCTCAGGTTTCTAATAACATTCCAGTGACACTGCGTATAGCCACGGTCACCTCAAAATTCAAAGCCCAGCCCTCCTACAAGCCATAGGATCACTGCCCAAATCATCATCCTTAAATACTGAAGACAATCAATCTATGGTCTTTATACGCCTGTTCTTGGTTCATAGCTTTTGATGGAAACTTACTGCCTTTCGGAAGAATGATGCATTTGTCTTTCCCTTCCTTCTCTTTTTTTCTCACAGTAAGCATCAGTTCTGATCTATTAAATGTTTTAATGTTTTGTGGAATGTGGCTTTTACTTTCATTCTCACATGCCTGTGGAGAGGGGGTATATGGAAACTTGAAAGAATAACTTCTGAGATGTCAAAGTTAGGATGAGAAGCCTCACTAAACCACACAGGTGAGCCCCTTGCAATCCCCAAGGGTCCCAGGGATGTCCTCACTCGAGTCAGCTATCAAACCTTGAGAAAGTTATTTGAGTAATGAACATTAATAACATCAATAATGATTGATTCAGAGAAACCAGTTTATCCTGGCTACAAGCCCAATCAAAAACAGTGGTCTTCAAATTTGTTGAAGCACCTCGTTAAGTAAGTGTGGGGAAAAACATGCAAACACGATCGTATATTTTAGGCAGAAATACGATTTTTACCTTGAAATTTAGTTAGTTGCTCAGTCGTGTGCGATTTTTGTGAATTCATGGACTGTAGCCCACCAGGTTCCTCCGTCAATGGACTTTTCCAGCAAGAATACTGGAATGGGTTGCCTTCCCTTCTCCAGGGGGTCTTCCTGACCCTAGGATTGACACCGGGTCTCCTGCTTTGCAGGCAGATTCTTTAACTTTGAGCCACAAGAGAAACCCTACTTAAATTCTTAAATTTCAGTAGCAAACCATGAAGTTTGTGTCATAATGTAAAAAAAGACTTTTTAAAATAAAAATATTAGTTACCATTTAAAATGTATCCAAATAGTTAAAATACCTTACCAAGTTGACATCCACTCTCATCTGTTTTAGAACTGTACAGTGACTTTTGCATTAACAGTATGAAATCGTTCATTGTTTCATTTTCCCTTTACCAAATATTTCCATTTTATTTTTTCACGGTATCCTATCCTAATATATTTATATCTGAAAAAATCTTATTCATAATCTTACCATATTGTATGCCATGATAAATATTTATATATTGAAATTTTATTTTTGGTAATCACAGGCCATAGTTTAAACATTTTTCTAGATTTAGTTATTATTACAATTAGTTTTTATACACAACTGTAAACAAAATACATACATTAAAATATTGAACAGATTAATACTCAATAAACAGATTAAAAAACACAAAGGAAAAAAAAATTTGAAAGAAATCACTTAATAAGAAGGAGTAGGTCTTTATTTTATTGGTAGGTCTTTTTTTTATTGGAGTAGGAGTAGGAGGTCTTTTTTTATTGGTTCTTGGATTCATGAATAAACATTTGGCCAACTCATGTGAAGAGTTGACTGATTGGAAAAGACCCTGATGCTGGGAGGGATTGGGGGCAGGAGAAGAAGGGAACAACAGAGGATGAGATGGTTGGATGGCATCACTGACTAGATGCACATGAGTTTTGGTGAACTCCGGGAGTTGGTGATGGACAGGGAGGCCTGGTGGGCTTCGGTTCATGGGGTAGCAAAGAGTTGGACACGACTGAGCGACTGAATTGAACTGAACTGAACTGAAGCTAGAGTAAGATAGAGTTCAGCCTTAAAACTATTCCTATTTTGCTTAAATAAGCAGAAGCATTAAGAAACCTTACGTACTGAAATGGGCTTCCCAGACAGCTCAGCGGGTAAAGAATCCGCTAGTAATACAGGAGACACAGGACACATGGGTTAGATCCCTGGATCAGGAAGATCCCCTGGAGGAGGAAATGGCAACTCGTTCCAGTATTCTTACCTGGGAAATCCCATGGACAGAGGAAACTGGGAAGCTACAGTCCAAAGGGTCACAAAGAGTTGGACACGACTGAGTGACTAAACACACACAAGAAACCTTATTCACATAAATAAGTAGATTAAAAATGGAAGGAATTTTCTAATAGTAATCTCACTCAAGTCTTTGAATTTTTCCTGATGGGAATACCTGTGGTTTTTCTCTTGCAAAGTGAGAGATCAATCACAAAAGGAGGTTTAGAAAAGTAGAACCATTGATGAATTCTCAGATAAATTTCTTTATTATAAGGAAAGAGTAATAGAAAATTTGAAGACCTGAAACTTTGATCCCATTAAAATTATCAACTCTGTGGTGACCCAAGGATGAAAGAGCAGAGAAAACCAAGGAGGGTCTTGGAATGCAGGAACAGAAAAACCAGACCCTTATCGTCCTTCCATCCCCCGTGTTGTAACTATTAATGGATTTCAGGTCCTCCTGAGCAGTATAACCTGTCTCCCCTCCTACCCCATCAGTTCAGTTCAGTCGCTCAGTTGTGTCCACTCCCTGCGACCCCATGGACTACAGTACGCCAGACATCCCTGTCCATCACCAACTCCCAGAGTTTACTCAAACTCATGTCCATTGAGTCCGTGATGCCATCCAACCATCTCATCCTCTGTCGTCCCCTTCTCATCCTTCCCCAATCCCTCCAAGCATCAGGGTCTTTTCAAATGAGTCAGTTCTTCACATCAGGTGGCCAAAGATTTGGAGTTTCAGCTTCAACATCAGTCCTTCCAATGAACAACCAGGACTGATCTCCTTTAGGTTGGACTGGTTGGATCTCCTTGCAGTCCAAGGGACTCTCAAGAGTCTTCTCCAACACCACAGTTCAAAAGCATCAATTCTTTGATGCTCAGCTTTCTTTATAATCCAGCTCTTACACTGGAAAAACCATAGCTTTGACTAGACAGACCTTTGTTGGCAAAGTAATGTCTCTGCTTTTTAATATGCTGTGTAGGTTAGCATTAACTTTTCTTCCAAGGAATAAGCCTCTTTTAATTTTCCCATAGGGAGAAGGTATTTGCCTTACTCTTCCCACCACCCAGTATATGTACCTCATCCAATCAGCAAATGACCCGCAAGACTCTTATCCCAATCCTTGTACCCTGGGTATAAAAGTGGACTAAGGACTCCTGTTCAATGTTGATTCTCCCTTGAGCTGGCCTGATGATCTAACAGCATCTCCCACTCTAATAAACTTCATTCTTCTTTCATTCTGCATCATATCTGTAAATACTTTTCTAACCCACACCTGGACCACAGCAGACTCCTGAGTACCTCAGGAAAAGTTTTTCTGTATCCCTAAATTTATACATGTCTCAATTTGAATATTGCTTGTTTAGACAAGAAACTCTTAAATGTGGTCCACTGTTTCCACTGTTTCCCCATCTATTTCCCATGAAGTGATGGGACCGGATGCCATGATCTTCATTTTCTGAATGTTGAGCTTTAAGCCAACTTTTTCACTCTCCTCTTTCACTTTCATCAAGAGGCTTTTTAGTTCCTCTTCACTTTCTGCCATAAGGGTGGTGTCATCTGCATATCTGAGGTTATTGATATTTCTCCCAGTAATCTTGATTCCAGCTTGTGCTTCTTCCAGCCCAGCGTTTCTCATGGTGTACTCTGCATAGAAGTTAAATAAGCAGGGTGACAATACACAGCCTTGACGTACTCCTTTTCCTATTTGGAACCAGTCTGTTGTTCCATGTCCAGTTCTAACTGTTGTTTCCTGACCTGCATACAGGTTTCTCAAGAGGCAGGTCAGGTGGTCTGGTAGTCCCATCTCTTGAAGAGTTTTCCGCAGTTTATTGTGATCCACAGTCAAAGGCTTTGGCATAGTCAAGAAAGCAGAAATAAATGTTTTTCTGGAACTCTCTTGCTTTTTTGATGATCCAGCAGATGTTGGCAATTTGATCTCTGGTTCCTCTGCCTTTTCTAAAACCAGCTTGAACATCAGGAAGTTCACGGTTCATGTATTGCTGAAGCCTGGCTTGGAGAATTTTGAGCATTACTTTACTAGTGTGTGAGATGAGTGCAATTGTGCAGTAGTTTGAGCATTCTTTGGCATTGCCTTTCTTTGGGATTGGAATGAAAACTGACCTTTTCCAGTCCTGTGGCCACTGCTGAGTTTTCCAAATTTGCTGGCATATTGAGCGCAGCACTTTCACAGCATCATCTTTCAGGATTTGAAATAGCTCAACTGGAATTCCATCACCTCCACTAGCTTTGTTCATAATGATGCTTTCCAAGGCCCACTTGACTTCACATTCCAGGATGTCTGCTCTAGGTGAGTGATCACATTATCGTGATTATCTTGGTAGTGAAGATCTTTTTTGTAGAGTTCTTCTGTGTATTCATGCCACCTCTTCTTAATATCTTCTGCTTTGTTAGGTCCATACTATTTCTGTCCTTTATTGAACCCATCTTTGCATGAAATGTTCCCTTGGTATCTCTTAATTTTCTTGAAGAGCTCTCTAGTCTTTCCCATTCTATTGTTTTCCTCTATTTCTTTTCATTGATCGCTGAGGAAGGCTTTCTTATCTCCTCTTGCTATTCTCTGGAACTCTGCATTCAGATGCTTATACCTTTCCTTTTCTCCTTTGCTTTTCGTTTCTCTTCTTTTCACAGCTATTTGTAAGGCCTCCTCAGACAGCCATTTTGCTTTTTTGCATTTCTTTTCCATGGGGATGGTCTTGATCCCTGTCTCCTGTACAATGTCACGAACCTCAGTCCATAGTTCATCAGGCACTCTATCTATCAGATCTAGGCCCTTAAATCTATTTCTCACTTCACTGTATAATAATAAGGGATTTGATTTCGGTCATTCCTGAATGGTCTAGCGGTTTTCCCTACTTTCTTCAATTTAAGTCTAAAATTGGCAATAAGGAGCTCATAATCTGAGCCACAGTCAGCTCCTGGTCTTGTTTTTGTTGACTGTATAGAGCTTCTCCATCTTTGGCTGCAAAGAATATAATCAATCTGATTTCGGTGTTGACCATCTGGTGATGTCCATGTGTAGAGTCTTCTCTTGTGTTGTTGGAAGAGGGTGTTTGCTATGACCAGTGCATTCTCTTGGCAAAATTCTGTCATGCGAGTGTATGTTCCCTGGTTCTTTGTCTCATCACAACAAAGATTTGGAGCAACAGACATTAGAGCCCTCGGCACATCACAATTCTCGGGTCTTGGACAAACCGTGTTATAGCTCTTAGGCAAATCAGTGTTACAGCTCTATTTTATTTAGAAGATAGCAGGAGAATCCATCCTCAGTGTGAGGGCATGGCAACCCAAAATTTGAAGGGAAGAGGGTGGAGGAGTGCGTGGGAGAGGAGAGAGGGAGAGAGAGAGAAAAAGCGCATGCACGCGGGAGAAGAAGAGAGAGAGAGAGCGCGCTTTGGCTCCTCCTTTTATATGTTTTCCTCCACCTGGGCCTGCCCTATGCAAATTGGGCTTAGTCAGGAGTGCTGTTTCTTCTACCTGAAGTCTTCACTCTGGTCCTCGGACCTTCCTTTGACCTTCCTTTTTTTTTTTAGCCACCACCATTTTGGACTCCTTTTCCCTGTTCTACCTACCTAACAATTCTATTAACCTTTGTCCTGCTTCATTCCGTATTCCAAGGCCAAATTTGCCTGTTATTCCAGGTGTTTCTTGACTTTCTACTTTTGCCTTCCAGTCCCCTCTAATGAGAAGGACATCTCTTTTGGGTGTTAGTTCTAAAAGGTCTTGTAGGTCTTCATAGAACCATTGAACTTCAGCTTCTTCAGCATTACTGATTGGGGCATAGACTTGGATTACCGTGATATTGAATGGTTTGCCTTGGAAATGAACAGAGATCATTCTGTCATTTTTGAGATTGCATCCAAGTACTGCATTTTGGACTCTTTTGTTATCATGATGACTACTCCATTTCTTCTAAGGGATTCCTGCCCATAGTAGTAGAAATAATGGTCAGCTGAATTAAACTCACCCGTTCCAGTCCATTTTAGTTCACTGATTCCTAAAATGTCGACGTTCACTCTTGCTGTCTCTTGTTTGACCGCTTCCAATTTGCCTTGATTCATGGACCTGACATTCCAGGTTCCTATGCAATATTGCTCTTTACAGCATTGGACCTTGCTTGTATCACCAGTCACATCCACAGCTGGGTATTGTTTTTGTATTGGCTCCATCCCTTCATTCTTTCTGGAGTTATTTCTCCACTGATCTCCAGTAGCATATTGGGTACCTACCGACCTGGGGAGTTCCTCTTTCAGTATCCTATCATTTTGCCTTTTCATACTGTTCATAGGGTTCTCAAGACAAGAATACTGAAGTGGTTTGCCATTCCCTTCTCCAGTGGACCACATTCTGTTTGGTGTCTTAACAGCTAGCAAAGATTTTTGTGCCCTTAGGTCAGTTTTACTAAGACCTTGAAAGGGAACTCAATGTTTTTCTTATCACTGATTGTGATAAGAAAATGGAAACTGAGGCAGTACAATAAGGAGGAATTGCTGTCAATCACTCAGGATCTCAGAGGCCACCAGCTTTGGAAAAGACTTTAGCATTTTATGTTCATGGGTTTCTTTTTTTAAAGAATATGTAATAATGAATGTATTTGGCTAATTTAGATCTTAATAGGAGTACTTGGGATCTTCGCTCTTCTTTGTGGCACTCAGAATCTTTTAGTTGCAGCCTGTGGGATGTAACTCCCTGTAAAGGGATTGAACCCTGGCCTACTTCACTGGGAGTAGGGAGTCTTAGCCACTGGACCACCAGGAAAGTCCCTGTCCATGTGTTTAATCCGCTTAATATGTGCTTCACTAGCCTATTTGGATGAGCTCTACTTTCTGAGGTTTTGATTACATGAGCAAAAGTGATTTATATTTTTTAATATAAAGTTATGATACTGGTCTTGAAAAAGTTTATTATGACCCTTGCCCAAGATCATACAATAAAATATCAGTTTTAAGCTGGATTAGGAGCAGGACTTTCTGTTCGGTGCTTTATTGGCTCTAGCACCCTGCTGTAAGATTTTCTGGAAGAAATTTCTACTTTAGTAGGGGGAAATTCAACAGACTGCAATGTTGGATTCCAGTGTCAGCACCACCGTGCAATGTTTTAAGTGTTGGGTAGATAATTTTATGTCACTAAGTCTTGCTAAAAACCTTATTTTACTCTACAATTTTATGAAGTCTGTCACCTTCAAGCTATTTCTTGGATGAAACTGAAGCTCAAAAATTCACGATATTTGTGATTTGCTTATTGCTTCCATTATCTTCAATGCCTTCACTTACTCTGGTCTATTTGACTTAGCTAATAAATATTAAGAGTTTTCCCAGGTGGCTCAGTGGTAAAGAATCCTCCTGCCAATATAGGAGACGCAGGTTCGATCCCTGATTTGGGTAGATCCAATGGAGTGGAAAATGGCAACCCACTTTAGTATTCTTGCCTGGAAAATTCCATGGACAGAGAGCCTGGTAGGCTACAGTCCATGAAGTTGCAGAGTCAGACACAAGTGAGCATGCATGAAAGAAACATTTTATTGTTCTGCCTGGGGCTTCATAGAAACTTTAAAGGGTGTTTTAGAGTTTGGATTTTGAATAGGCAAAGAGAAACAAATTCTAATATGATAGCTTTGCTTTATTTCATATAAAAAATGATTAACATTTATGTTTTTTTTATTGAACAAAAGGGGCTTCCCAGGTAGCACAGTGGTAAAGAATCCACCTGCAAACACAGGAGATAGAGGAAATGGCAACCCACTCCAATATTCTTGCCTGGAAAATTCCTTGGACAAAGGGCCCTGGTGTGCTACAGTCCGTGGGGTCACAAAGAGTTGGTTACTACTGAGCACTCACACATATTGAACAAAAATAATAGGTAGAGTCAAAAACTATTAAGATGTGCGTATATATGAAAAGTCTTTACTTTTCTCAGAGACTTCCCTTCCTCACACAGAACATACTCCATCCTTGTAGTCCTCAGTGCCAAGCTAGGATGATCTGATTGTGGGCGCAGCAGTTCCTGTTGCTAGTTCCTCTCCTGTCTTCTTAAACACCTTCTTGATCACAAAGAAAGGATATTTGATCATTGAGAAATCCACTTCCAACTCTGCCACTCACATAATTTTTTTTTTTTTTTCTAATATATGCTATGGGAAGTTGAAGGGGAAAACAAAATCCTCTTCCCATGGGGGTGGGGTGAGGTTCTGGAGTTCTTTAGAAATGATTTTATCAGAGGTCTAACAACTCCTTTGAAGGACCAAGTCTCTGCATTTTTTTTTTTTTTTTGTCATTGTGTTCGCATCTATGCTATTTTCTGCGGTAATTTACTTGTCAGAAAGATCACAGGAAACTAGTAATTTGCTTTGTGCACAAAGCATTATGTGGCTGTGGCTGCCTTTTCTCATAGGACTGTGATCTTTCATTTGTCTAAATGGAAAGATGGATGAGTAATATCACTGCTTGGAATGCCCAGGGGGCTCTTTGTCCATGCCTCTTGTGCCTTCATGGCACAGCTCTTCTGATTGAGACACCCCTAGAAAAGGGAGCTACAGGACCTGAGAGAAATACTCGTAAGTGAGGATCTCCAAGATGGGTTGATAACCCCTGGAAACCAATCCATACAACTGGAAATGTTTACCTTGCTCAGTCTATCTTAGTCTCATTATACAACAAAAGAGTTAAGTAAAAGTCCTCACTTGGCTTATGCAGAAAAGTTAATAAGCATACTAAACCTTTCACAGTTGGCCACATTTAAAAATAAGATAAAATATGCGTTGCCTGTGGTTGACCCCTCTCCCTTTCCCAGCCAAAGGCAAACAAGCCAGAGCATCTGTTAATTACTATTGGGTTTCGTTCACAAAGATGTTTCAATTACCTCCTCTACACACACTACGCCTCTTAAGCCCAAACTCCATGCTGAATGAACATAAACAGGATTAACAACTTCATAATTTTCCCAGGCTTCATTCTTATCCACTCGTTTTACGTGACAGGAATCAAAATGAAAAGCGTTTAAAATTTAATAAGGAGGTTTCACTGAAGATAATTATAGAGATATTCAGAGACTTTCAGTTCAGTTCAGTCATTCAGTCGTGTCTGACTCTTTGCAACCCCATGAATTGCAGCACGCCAGGTCTCCCTGTCCATCACCAGCTCACGGAGTTCACTCAGACTCATGTCCATTGAGTCGATGCCATCCAGCCATCTCATCCTCTGTCGTCCCCTTCTCCTCCTGCCCTCAATCCCTCCCAGCATCAGAGTCTTTTCCAATGAGTCAACTCTGCATGAGGTGGCCAAAATACTGGAGTTTCAGGTTCAGCATCATTCCTTCCAAAGAACACCCAGGACTGATCTCCTTTAGAATGGACTGGTTGGATCTCCTTGCAGTCCAAGGGACTCTCAAGAGTCTTCTCCAACACCACAGTTCAAAAGCATCAATTCTTCAGTGCTCAGCTTTCTTCACAGTCCAACTCTCACATCCATAGGAAAAACCATAGCCTTGACTAGACGGACCTTTGTTTGCAAAGTAATGTCTCTGCTTTTGAATATGCTATGTAGGTTGGTCATAACTTTTCTTTCAAAGAGTAAGTGTCTTTTAATTTCATGGCTTCAGTCAACATCTGCAGTGATTTTGGAGCCCCAAAAATAAAGTCTGACACTGTTTCCACTGTTTCCCCATCTATTTCCCATGAAGTGATGGGACCAGATGCCATAATCTTCGTTTTCTGAATGTTGAGATTTAAGCCAACTTTTTCACTCTCCTCTTTCACTTTCATCAAGAGGCTTTTTAGTTCCTCTTCACTTTCTGCCATAAGGGTGGTGTCATCTGCATATCTGAGGCTATTGATATTTCTCCCGGCACTCTTGATTCCAGCTTGTGCTTCTCCCAGCCCAGCATTTCTGATGATGTACTCTGCATATAAGTTAAATAAGCAGGGTGACAACATACAGCCTTGACGTACTCCTTTTCCTATTTGGAACCAGTCTGTTGTTCCATGTCCAGTTCTAACTGTTGCTTCCTGACCTGCATACAGGTTTCTCAAGAGGCAGGTCAGGTGGTCTGGTATTCTTTCAGAATTTTCTACAGAGACTTTAGAACCCTGTTTATTATGATAAATAGTTTGGAGATTTTATTTCAACTTTGTGCAACTTACAGTATGAGTACCACGGCCCAACAGCTGTGTTGTCTAGGGTGGGAGGAAATGTTGAGGTCAAGGTTACATGTATGCAGATATTAATCCCTCAAGGTCATCATCTCAAGCAACAAGGAACAAAAAGTAGAGTCCTTCATCTGGTAAATGTGGGTCCACCAAAAATCCTACAGCAAACATCATATTTAAAGTTGAAATTTTGAAAGCTTTCTAGCAGTTTGAAAAGTGAAATTTTTGTCAAGAAGAACTCATTCACTTCCCTCTAACCACACACTTCCTCGCTGGGAGGCAAGTTCAACAAGGATTTATGAAACATCTATTTCATGTTTAAATATTAAGGGTCCAAAGATGAATAAAACATGTCTCTTGACCTGGGAGAGCTGATGTATTATTGGATAAGTCAAGCAGATTCATAACACATTGCGATAAGTGATACTAGCAACACAAACGAAGTACTGTGAGGCAAAATCCCCTCATAATATACATTGTATAGACTTTGTCATATGTATAAAAAGATAGCAATTTTTCTACAGAAAGTTTGGGAAATAATATTTGTGTCCAGTGGCAATCCTGAAATCATTCCTGAATATTCATTGGCAGGACTGATGCTGAAGCTGAAACTCTAATATTTTGGCCATCTGATGGGAAAAACTGACTCATTGGAAAAGACCCTGATGTTGGGAAAGATTGAAGCCAGGAGGAGAAGGGAACAACAGAAGATGAGATGATTAGATAGCTTCACTGACTCAATGGACGTGAGTTTGAGCAAACTCTGGGAAACAGAGGAAGACAGAGGAGCCTGATGTGTTGCAGTCCATGGGGTGGCAAAGAGTGGGACACTACTTAGTGACTGAACAACAGCAACAAAGTGGCAACTAATTGTGTCTAGTTCACAAAGTTTCTGAGTGAAAAAACAAGTCATTCATTCCTTCATCCATTTCAAACATAATGAAGGACAGGGAAGCCTGGAGTGCTGCAGTCCATGGGGTCATAAAGAGATGGACACAACTGAGCAACTGAACGACAACAACATTGGGTCTTTCTCTTTGCCGGAAATGTGCTAGGTCCTCAGGCTACCAAGATAATTTTAAATTGGCTCCCGTTGCCAAGGAGCTGTGTCCTGGATATCAGAGTATAGATTAAAAGACCTTGAGTGGTACGTAGGTGTCCAAATATTTTTCTGTCGGCAAAAGGAGACGTGAAGATCTGGTCACTTTTGTTCCCCAACAGGAGAATAAATATTCTGATAAGATCTTTGGAGAGTGGTTGGTTTGGAGTGGGGACAGGTTGAGTCAGAGAAGCAACGACATTTGTTCAGAAGGTAAGGGCTCAAACTGGGGTAGATAAATTAGATCTGGAGGCAAGAAATTGAAAAGATAAAGGAAAAAGGAAATAGGGCGTAGGACATACATAATTCAAGAAATTTTAACTGCAATTAAGAAAAATTGACTCTCTCTGCTATGTTTAAAATGGATAACCAACAAGGACTGTATAACACACAGAACTCTGCTCAGAGTTATGCGGCAGCCTAGATGAGAGAGCAGGTGGGGTTTGGGGGAGAATGGATACATGTATATGTATGACTGAGTTTCTTCCATGTTTACCTGAAACTATCACAACATTGTTAATTGGCTATCAGTTCAGTTCAGTCGCTCAGTCATGTCTGACTCTTTGTGACCCTGTGGACTGTAGCCTACCAGGCTCCTCCCTCCATGGGATTCTCCAGGCAAGAATACTGGAGTGGGTTGCCATTTCCTTCTCGGGGAGAAGGAAATGTCCATTACTATCCCAACACAAAATAAAAAGTTAAAAATAAAATCTAAGAATAAATCAGACAAACCAAAAAGAAAGAAAGAAAGAAAAACTGACTCTGGTTATGAATGAAGAAAGGATTTTATTAGAAGGATTTAATCTGACTAGTCTGGAGAATCAGTGTGAGGCTTGAAAATTGGATTTATAAAATGTCCAGCATAGGCACCTCTGGACAGTTAGGAGCAGTGAGGATTTTCGTTTGTCTTAAAGATGAGTCCCAAATGCAATGGCGTTGCTGCTGCTACTTGGCACAACTCCCTCTAAAGCTGCTACCCTGGGTCTGTATTGTGTTCCTACTCTGTTAAACCTGTCTGGACTCAGAATTCTGGGTGCCAAGCCTGAGGCTTAAGGGAGATGGGAGGGGCATATGTAGCAATAATTCTGGTGTATTCTTTCCACCTGGAAAGGGAGCTTTGAACGTTGAATAGCCTCCTGATGACAGCTGTTGACTCCAAGGGTGTTAAACCTTTGTCATCAAGACTCCAGGGGATCTGAATTTATTGAGAGTGAACGATGATGACGTCCTGACATAGGATACACATCCTGAAGGAATGCTATAGCGCTGATGTGCTTGGTGCTCAGTCATGTCCGACTCTGTGCAACGCCATGGACTGTAGCCCACTAGGCTCCTTTGTTCATGGGTTCTCCAGGCAAGAATACTGGAGCGGGTTGCCATTTCCTCCTCCATGGGATCTTCCCAACCCAGGGATTGAACTTGGATCTCTTGCATTGGCAGGCGGATTCTTCACAGCTTGAGCCATCTGAGAAGCCAATAAAATCAGAGGTGACACCACCCTTCAGGTCAGCCAGACCTGCACACAAGAGCTGGCACACAGGCTGCTTTGGGCTCCAGGTGGCAGTCTAAAGGCTCAGAGCCCTGTAAGCATCCAAAGGCCCAAAGGCCCAAACTCCTTGGCGGCGAACACCAAAGCAGGCACGACCACAGGACACACATCCAGAAGGAATGTTATAGTGAGTCAGGAGCAAGTTAAATTTGAGAGAACTAAGTAAAAGGCCCAGAGTAAGAGATTGTGGTTTCTAGATAACAGGACAGAGGTCAGAGCTAAATATAAAGACGTGACTTCCTTTTTCTGGCAATACTATGCTCTGACCACTACTATCTGCCCAGAACACAGAACCACCTGGAAGAATTCTCCTCATCCCTAGGGTAGTTACTATTATTTCAGTCTTCTGAGTGTTTCTGTATTGTGTTCCATTCCCTGGTCTTTCAAAATGATATTTTATCCCACACTTTGGGAGGAAGTTAATCTTTAGTTGCCCAATCTCAACACTGATAACTCAGAGGAAAGAATGTGCCAAGAATGCTCTTGTATACAACTTACACTAAGACACCGCTGTCTCTTCATAAAGAAAATGAATCATTTTGGGGTGTCTTCACCAGTGATTCCACACAGAGTTAAGAGCTCAGTGGACATGAGCTAAGTATTTTTAAGTAAGAGATCTCCCAACTCCTGAGTGCTTGCCATCTGATGGACTGAAAGGAAACAGAAGAGGCGAGAAGAGGTATTCACATCTACAGTCTCCTTTGCAACTCCCCCATCATTCATCTCGGAGAAGGCAATGGCACCCCACTCCAGTACTCTTGCCTGGAAAATCCCATGGGCGGAGGAGCCTGGTGGGCTGCAGTCCAGGGGGTCGCCTGAAGAGTCAGACACGGCTGAAGTGACTTAGCAGCATCATTCATCTTAACGGTTCACCCTCCCATCATTCTCCACCTCCAAAGCCCGGGGTGCCGCATTCCTGCTGCCTGATACATCTCTGAGTGAGGGCTTCTCAGGTGCACAAGTGGGCTTAGCACGCATAGCAGGATACATCCACTGATGCTTCTGCACAGATATTTCATTCTGGGATTACAGAGAGGCACAGGGTGGGTGGGCTCCCTGGGTGGCTTAGTAGTACAGAATCCACCTGCCAATACAGACTTGGGAGATTCAGGTTTGATCCCTGGGTCAGGAAGATTCCCTAAAGGAAGAAATGGCAACCCATTCCAGTATTCTTGCCTGGAAAATCCCATAGAAAGAGGAGCCTGGTGGGCTGTGGTCCATGGGGTCACAAACAGTTGGACATGACTGAGTGAGTGTGCAAGGGTGGGCAGGAGGGGACAGAGAAGGGGCAAAATAGGAGTGCCTTTGGGTCCTTTTCCCACATTTACCCAGAGAAACTCTGATTTTTTTTTTTTTGTAAATTATTGTTGTTTTTCAGTCACCAAGTCCAGCTCTTTGCGATCCCATGTAATGCAAAACGCCAGGCTACCCTGACCTTCACTATCTCCTGGAGTTTGCTCAAACTCATGTCCATTGATGATGCCATCCAACCATCTCATCCTCTGTGGTCCCCTTCTCCTCAGCCTTTCCCAGCATCAGGGTCTTTTCCAATGAGCCAGCTCTTTGCATCAGGTGGCCAAAGTATTGGAGCTTCAGCCTCAGCATCAGTCCCTCCAGTGAATATTTAGGATTGATTTTCTTTTGTATTGACTGGTTTGATCTCCAAGGGACTCTCAAAAGTCTTCTCTAACACCACAGTTCAAACGCATCAATTCTTCAGCGCTCAGCATTCTTTATGGTCCAGCTCTCATATCCATACAGGATTGCTGGAAAAAACGTAGCTTTGACTATATGCACCTTTGCTGGCAAAGTGATGTCTCTGCTTTTTAATATGCTGTCTAGGTTTGTCATAGCTTTTTCCTTCAAGGAGCACATGTCTTTTAGTTTCATGGCTGCATCAACTTTTACATAAAATTTCCCTTAAGGACAGAGTTCTGATGTTAAAAATAAGTTTACAAATCATCACTTTTTAATTGGCAATTCTAAAAACTTTTTTGATTTCAGGACACTTTTATACTTTTAATAATTGTTGAGAACCTCAAAGGGGATTTATTTATATGGATTTCATTTGAAATCAATGCAAAAATTTAAAGATATTTATTTATTATATATTTTTAAAGAACAATAATAAACTTATTACATAACATAAATATCATATTTTTAATCACTGGACAGCCAGTGATGTCTAAAAATGACTATTTTTTTCTGAAACAATGAATGAGAAGAAAGGAATATTTTACTTTTTGCAAGTTTCTTTATTGTCTGGCTTAGTAGAAGGCAGATGGAGTCTGTTATGATATGTCGTTTTGGTACAAGTTTATGAAAAAAATCAGATCTCATAGAGATATATAATTGGAAGGAGGAGGATTCTTTTAACAGATTTTCTAGATAATTGTGACTATTCTTCTTTGACACTAGACCAAAATTTGACAGCTAACAGTTTCTTAAAAGTTAATTGTAATGTGAAGTCAAAACCCATATCAATAAATATTTTGAACTCTATAACATTAAAATATATTTTTCTACCTGACACTTTGTATGGATCTTTTATCCATGAATAACTTGATAGCATCATGCACTGGTCATTTGGAAAATATTGGCAAACTATGGAATTATGTTGCTTTTGAGATTAATACACTTCATTTTACAATCTCAAAAATTCTATCCAACTATATTAACCACAGATTCCATCAGAAACATCTCTAAATACTGGAAGCTGTTAAACTCAGAGTGGTGGATTACAGGTTTTCAAAATTCTAATTTTTGCTTGATAGCTTCATTTTATTCTTGTTAACAAATACCATCAGCTATTTTCCTTTAAGTGACGGGCTCACTTTACTTTCAAAAAATGTCTGCAAAATATCTATTTCTGAATAACCAGTTTGTCTGTTAGTCATTCTTTCAAGTTAAAGTATGTTTCACGGAAAAAGTATCTAGTTCAGCTTGCAACTGAAACTAACACACCAGTGCTTTTCCTCAGGGCAACCAACATACCTTTGTAAGCAGCTTAGAAGTGCCTTAAGTAGACTTATCATTTTATCACCCAGACTATTAAGAAGACACGTACTCAAAGGTAAAGATTAATAAAATGAACGCATATTTTATGTTTCCTCAAGGACATTCTTAAGTGAAATTGGGCAAGCAGGGTTTACTTTTTTTAATGAGTGCCTGACATTGAAGTATATAATAACCACCGGTGGCACTGACTTGATTTCTACTAGTGAAGTGAAAGTCACTCAGTCATGTCCAACTCTTTGTGACCCCATGGACTATATAGTCCACGGAATTCTCTAGTCCAGAATACTGGAGTGGCTGGCTATTCCCTTCTCCAGAGGCTCTTCCTAACCCAGGAATCAAACTGGAGTCTGCTGCATTGCTGGTAGATTCTTTACCAGCTGAGCCACCAGGGAAGCCCTGATTCCTACTGGGGCATCAGCAATTTTACTCACATGGGTTTTTAATTTTTTTAATTTATTTTATTTTTTCCCATGAGAATGCCATTTATGCCTGAACTTGCCAAAATCATCACCAACGATTTACTGAGGGGTGCATAAGGGAATGAGGAGGCTCAAACTGATTGAGGGGTCTGTCAGGAGTTAAAGGAAGGAGAATGTGCTTTTTTAGCGATAATGAAAATGTCACTAGAGTGAAAAAGATAAATACTATTTTAATATTATTATGAAAACATACACACATATATCTATAAATATGTATGTATATTTTATACACATATACATATATGTGTGTACACATACAGATATATTGCTTTGCAGTATTTGTGTCACAGGTTTTTTATTAATAGGTGAAAAAGGTATTTAGATATTTGTGAAAGTGAAGAATTGACAATTCCATTTATTCTTGGTAAAGCGGTCAGCTTTCTTTGGCTCCTGAGACTAAACTGGTGAACTAAGTTTCTCCACTGAATGCATTCCTGGACAAATGGACTGTGTGTGTGTGATCTGCAGGTCTGGAGGCATCCTTGTTTAGCTTCTAACTCACCCATAGGGCAGAGAACACTGCAGGAGTCCTTATGGAAGTTAAGGGCTGAGCATCTCCTCTGCCAGGAGCGCCTCCACATCTGCATGCCTTATGGGACTCCCTGATGGAAGAATTGATGCTTTTGAACTGTGGTGTTGGAGAAGACTCTCGAGAGCCCCTCGGACAGCAAGGAGATTAAACTAGTCCATCCTAAAGGAGATCAATCTTGAACAGTCACCAGAAGGACAGATGATGAAGCTGAAGCTCCAATACTCTGGCCACATGATGTGAACGAACTCATTGGAAAACACCCTGATGCTGGGAAAGATTGAGGGCAGGAAGAGAAGAGGACAACAGAGGATGAGACAGTTGGATGGCATCACCTACTAGATGGACATGAGTTTGAGCAAGCTCCGGGAGTTGGTGATAGATAGGGAAGTGCTGCAGTCCGTGGGGTCACAAAGAGCCGTACATGACTGAGAGACTGAACTGAACTGATGGTCTACACAGGGAACTTACTACCTCTTCTGTGTAACAGGGTTAATTCCATTCACTTCTAACCCTCAGTGAAACTGTTTTGAAACCTCCTCCTGACAGGTGCTAAGTAAAGAAATTATTTCACTTAACTGGTTTATTGATTGAACTGAGTAATTGATGTTATGATCTCTACTTACATCACTCCTTCTTTGTAAAGTAAAAGACTCTAAACAACTGATATAAAATTGAATGTGGATAAAATCCTAGTAGAATATCCTAGAGATGAAATATCTTGGTAAAAAGTATGAGAATTTCAGCAGTCAGCATTCTGTCACTGCCTCCGATTCTCTGGCTCCTACTGGTCTAGTCTAGGCATCACCACTAATCTTTTGTCAGAAAAGCCCCCCAGTTATGTGAACTCATTTCTCATTGACCTACTCTGCTGACAACACCATCCATCACTGTGATGTGGGAGGTAGAGCCATGAGACCTTAAACTGTGAAGAGACGAACAATTAAAACCAAGTGTTTTTCTTTAGTTTGCAAAGACAAACGAAAAACTGCTACGTAAGATCAAATAAGCCCCTCTCTCAATTTTGGCAACGCAGTTGTGGGAAAGAGCATCGCCAAATTGCATCCACTGTGGTATGGTAGTTTGTGTGTGTGTACTCTGTTGCGTCAGACTCCTTCCAACCCTATGGGCTGTAGTCTGCCCCGGCTCCTCTGTCCATGGGATTTCCCAGGCAAGAACACTGGACTGGGTTGTCATTTCCTCCTCCAGGGGAACTTCCCAACCCAGGGATCGAACCTGTAGCTCCCACGCCTGTATTGCAAGTGGATTCTTGACTGATGAGCCATTGGGGAAGCCTTAACTTGGATTGATTCTCAGTACCTGCTGAACAACAACATGCTTTGACTGGCTTGAGTGAGCATATCGAAGTATCCGAAACTCATTTCTTACCACCAATCATAAAAGAATACTGAGTTTAAATTTCTGCTTTAAATCTAGTATTTAGAAAGAAAATGAAAAAAAAAATCCACCCCTGCCATGGTATTTCCTGAAGATGACCTTGTCAGAGTTCCTGTCATTACCACGGCAGCTGAGGTCAAAGAGTAAATTCCACTTGTGCAATTTGACACCCTGGCTTGCTCTGGGGTTTATGCAACTCTGAAGTGCCAATGGCCAAGTTTTCACAGGCTTTAAGGAAAGCCGCCTGCTTGCATAATGTTCAGGTGCCCCCTGCTTTTTGAGTATGCACAACTTCCCTTCATTCATGCAGATTTGGTAATTGTCTATTTAATCACCTATTTGCATGCACAATTACTCAGTTTGGGCACATCCACACAGTATTTGCATATGTAAATCTTGACTGGGGCTCCAACAAAATGACTGCACCTGCAAACTGCAGCGGGCCCATTTATAAACCTTCAGGGGGGATCAGCCTTGTCCCAAGAGGGAGAGGGAGACCAAATGGGCTTGCAGTCCTAATATTGAGCATTAATTGTGTGTATAATGAAATCGATTCTATTTTAAGCCTAAAAAGGAAAAAGTTAGAAAGTATATTGATTATTCTCTAATAAGTGGAAAATATGTAAACAATTTTAATGGGAAAATAAAGGAAGAAAATCAGAATAAAGAGCATTGAAAGAAAGAAAAACAATACAGAGTTGAACCTTCTCCCCAAACTGTCAATATAACATTTGGTACTGTTGATATTTAAAAGGATAGAATTTAAAAAACTGGAGGCCACAGGGCTGAAATTGAAGTAATAACCATCACTGATGGGAAATGGAGCAAGTGACATAAATGCAGGGCTTCATGAAGATCTCTTTTTTCTCCCACTGCTAATAAAATTGCCTGAAGGCCTGATGGGTGAGATTACTTTCTGTTCACACTAAAGTTCAACTCAGCTATCTGGGGCTTCTTCAGTGACCTTTATCTGTCAACATAGATGCCCAGGAAAATGTTGGGAAAATGAACATGTGTGCAGAGAACAGAAGGAACATGAGGTTTTCACACATAGGAACTTCTGGCTACTCTGAAAACAGTTTTTTTGGTTTAGTTGGTCTCATTTGAAAGGTTGTTTAAAATTCAGGTTATTAGGCCATCCCAAAGACTAATTCAGTAAATGTGAGCCTGGGCCTGAGAATCTGCATTTTATCCAAGACTCAAGGGAATTCTGATATATGTGAGTCTGAAACACTGACTACTATGACTTTCCAGGAAACTAATATGTGTGTGCGTGTGTGTGTGTGTGTGTGTGTGTGTGTATTCTTACCCTTCAACTCTCACCAGCCCCCTCACCTACCCCCACTCTTCCATCTCTCCCTACCCCCCAGCACACTCACCCCAAACAAACAGAAAGCTCTTCCTGATTCTAAAAATCCAGTTCCTTGACTGCTGGTTAATAAACTTAAATGGCCACAGTTGATTTTCATTGTGTTTTGTAACAGCAGCCATGTTTACCCAGTATTGCTCTTAATAGCACTCAGGGATGGGTATGCAAAACCGTCCCAAACGGCACCTCCTTTTTTAGAGGTCCAGGGAACCAAGAGGCCCTAGTTCAGCCACATCTCTCCCTGGAACAAGTCCAATTCACAATGCCAGGCTGAAAGCTAAGTAGAAACATTCTTAGGTCGTGATGGTTTATCATTTGTTATCGTCTTTTTGGTTAATATATTCATGTATCTTTTCCAGTGGTTCTCTATGTACAATTTTTCTAACAAGTCAAGCATATATGTATTAATCTTGCCACTACTACCTATTTTTCATTTGCATTTCCAACGTCATTAAAAAACCTTTTGACGTAGTTTTGTCTGTATAATATCCCATCTTGTGAAAGTATTGTAATTTATTTTATTACCTCCTATTTTAAATTTTAAACATAGACATCGTTTCCACTTAAAATGTAAATAACCCTATGATGAACATAGTTTGTGCACATTTTAAAATTTGCTTTAAAAATATTTATTTATGTATGTGTTTATTTATTTAGAGCTACAGGAGGCTATTGAGGAGGCTACAGGAGGATCTTGAAGATCACCCTTGCTTTATCTTTTTTCTTTTTATTTAAGTATATTTGATTTAATATTTATTTAAGATAGGTTGTTGAAAGAAATTGATACAGAGAGAATAGTATTACTAGTTGGTTTTGATTATAGGAATAGTTATGCAACAAATAAATAAATGTCTTTGGTGAATTTATTCACCAAGAAGAGAGTAATTTATTTTGATTCTTTTTTTCCTTTTTTTTTTTTTGACCACAGTGCTTGTGGGATTTTAGTTCTTCAACCAGGGATCGAACCCAAGGTCCCCAGTGATGACAGCAAGGAGCCCTAATCACTGGACTTCTGGGGAATTCCCTGATTCATTTTTTGAAGGTGATGTGTTTTAAAGGGTCTGATTTGTTACAGTGGCTATGATAACCAGAAAACATCATTTTTCAAAATGTCTCTAATGGGGAAGAATCAAAAGAGAAAGACAGCTAGATGTTGATTAGATGGACTTAGAGATTATCATATTAGGTGAAGTAAGTCAGAAAGAGAAAGATAATGCCATATGATATCATTTACATATGGAATCAAAAATATGACAAAATAAACTTATTTACAAAACAGCAACAGACTCACTGATCCAGAGAATACTCTTGTCGCCAAGGAGGAGGAGGGGTGGGGAAGGGATGGATTGGGAGTTTGGTATTAGCAGATGAAAATAAAAAGTTGAAATAGTTTCTACAGAAGGGACGAAAATAAATCCTACCCAATTATCTCATTTAACGCTCACCTGTAAAATAGGGATTATTGTCTCCATGTTGCAAATGAAGACACTAAGGCTTAGAGAAGTTAGGACTTGCGCCCAAAGTTACACAACTAAGAACTGATAGAAGCAGGATTTGAACTCTGGTCCTTCTTACCCAGTTCTGAACATCGCCCTGGCTGCATTCAAGCAAGCAGGAAAACTGACATCTTCATCCATCCTCTCTCCTGTGACTGTTCTCCCAGAGGAAGGGCTGGTCATTAGTTCCTCTTTCGACCACTGACCTTGAAAGCTATCTATCTCTTCCAGTAATTACTTGGATGAAAATGGTGAACCCAGCTGCTTCCCTGGTGATTCTTTAGCTCAGTCTCATAAAAGCTGCCTTTGTAAAAGCTGCTGCTTGTCTCTTTCTTTTACCTCATAATTCCCAAGGGCAAGATTACCTACTGCCAGCTGCTCCTCTCTACATGCAAAGGGATTGAGGAAAATCAAATGCTGATTAAAATCTACACATTGTCTTTCCCATTGCCCGCCAGTGAACACCAGGAAAAATCACTGGAATCATAAGACATTGGCTTCAGCGTTTTTCAGTAATCCCCAGCAGGATTATTAAGCTGATAAAAACAAGAAACAACAGAATAGTTTCCTCTAATCCACATGGAGATTGTATCCAATGTTTCTCTCCATTCTGCCTCCATCCAGGAGTTTTTAATTTAAAACTTAGCCGTCATAGATGCACTCATGAGTGTCTTTCCAAGTCAGGCTGCCTATTAGTATTACTTAATCAGAAAAGCTGTCCCTCCTGGGATATCAAGAGAGTTTTAGGATCTCTTGTTTATTATATGCAAATTGAAAATTCCCTGCCTAGGTACATCTTTTACTAATTAATTGTTGGTAATAGCCATGTATTAGAAACGCTGTGCAAACACATCTCATTTTTCAATAGTTGCGAAGGGTATGCATGTCTAGTTGTTCACTCTAAAGCATCACAGGAAGCATTTTTAAGGACTGCTTAATTTTTCCTAAGAGACACTTGTGTTGAGAATCAATGTCTGTATTATAATAAGATGTTAAAACAGGAACTTTCTGACTTAGTATCGACAGACATGACCACATGATAACTGTTAGACACCAAATTAACAGAACAGTATATGCAGAAATTTTGAAGGCCATTGTGGAGGACCAGTCCCATGGCTCTTAGAAACTTACAACATCAAGAATATTTCAAAACAGAATCAGAGAGTAGAGAGAAATGTTGTAACCACTTTGGAAGGCAATTTGGCAGTATCTTCATAAGTTAAATATAAATCTACCGTATGTTCCAACAATTCCACTCTTCAGAATCTTTCAAGAAAAATTAAAGTATATGTCCACACAAAAACTTGTATACAAATGTTGATAGCAATATTATTTATAATAGCCAAATACTGTGAACAACCAAACTTTCCAATAAACAGACAGTAGTATACCCATCCAAAATTGATGTCCTTTTCATTATAGGGGACAGGAATGCAAAAGTAGGAAGTCAAGAAATACCTGGAGTAACAGGCAAATTTGGCCTTGGAGTTCAGACTGAAGCCAGACAAAGGCTAATAGAGTTTTGCCAAGAGAATGCACTGGTCATAGAAGCCACCCTGTTCCAACAGTACAGGAGAAGACTCTACACATGGACATCACCAGATGGTCAACCCCAAAATCAGATTGATTAATATTCTTTGCAGCCAAAGATGGAGAAGCTCTATACAGTCAGCAAAAATAAGACCAAGAGCTGACTGTGGCTCAGATCATGAACTCCTTATTGCCGAATGCAGACTTAAATCGAAGAAAGTAGAGAAGACCACTAGACCATTCAGATTTGATCTACATCAAATCCCTTATGATTATACAGTGGAAGTGAGAAATAGATTCAAGGGATTAGATCTGATAGAGTTCCTGAAGAACTATGGAAGGAGGTTCGTGACATTGTATAGGAGGCAGAGATTAAGACCATCCCCAAGAAAAAGAAATGCATAAAGGCAAAATGGTTGTCTGAGGAGGCCTTACAAATAGCTGTGAAAAGAAGAGAAGTGAAAAGTAAAGGAGAAAAGGAAAGATATAAGCATCTGAATGCAGAGTTCCAAAGAATAGCAAGGAGAGATAAGAAAGCCTTCCTCAGTGATCAGTGCAAAGAAATAGAGGAAAACAATAGAATGGGAAAGACTAGAGATCTCTTCAAGAAAATTAGAGATAACAGGGGAACATTTCATGCAAAGACGGGCTCAATAAAGGACAGAAATGTTATGGACCTAACAGGAGCAGAAGATATTAAGTAGAGGTGGCAAGAATACACAGAAGAACTGTGCACAAAAGATCTTCACTACCAAGATAATCACGATGGTATAATCATTCACCTAGAACCAGACATCCTGGAATGCAAAGTCAAGTGGGCCTTGAAGCATCACTATGAACAAAGCTAGTGGAGGTGATGGAATTCCAGTGGAGCTATTTCAAATCCTGAAAGATGATGCTGTGAAAGTGCTGCACTAAATATTCCAGCAAATTTGGAAAACTCAGCAGTGGCCACAGGACTGGAAAAGGTCAGTTTTTTCCCAAAGAAAGGCAATGCTAAGAATGCTCAAACTACTGTACAATTGCACTCATCTCACACGCCAGTAAAGTAATGCTCAAAATTTTCCAAGCCAGGCTTCAACAGTACATGAACTGCGAACTTCCAGTTGTTCAAGCTGGTTCTAGAAAAGGCAGAGGAACCAGAGATCAAATGGCTAACATACACTGGATAATTGAAAAAGCAAGAGAGTTCCAGAAAATCATCTACCTCTGCTTTATCGAGTACACCAAAGCTTTTGACTGTGTGGATCACAACAAACTGTGGAAAATTCTGAGAGGCCACCTAACCTGCCTCCTGAGAAATCTGTATGCAGGTCAAGAAGCAACAGTTAGAACTGGACATGGAACAACAGACTTGTTCCAAATTGGGAAAGGAATACATCAAGGCTGTATATTGTCACCCTGTTTATTTAACTTCTATGCAGAGTACATCATGAGAAACACTGGGCTGGAAGAAGCACAAGCTGGAACCAAGATTGCCAGGAGAAATATCAATAACCTTAGATACGCAGATGACACCACGGTTATGGCAGAAAGTGAAGAAGAACTAAAGAGCCTCTTGATGAAATTGAAAGAAGAGAGGTAAAAATTTGGCTTAAGACTCAACATTCAGAAAACTAAGATCATGGCATCTGGTCCCATCAATTCATGGCAAATAGATGGGGAAACAATGGAAACAGTGAGAGTCTTTATTTTGGGGAGCTCCATAATCACTGCAGATATTGACTGCAGCCATGAAATAAAAAGACGCTTACTCCTTGGAAGGAAAGTTATGACCAACCTAGACAGCATATTAAAAAGCAGAGACATTACTTTGCCAACAAAGGTCCATCTAGTCAAAGCTATGGTTTTTCCAGTAGTCATGTATGAATCTGAGAGTTGGACTATAAAGAAAGCTGAGCACTAAAGAATTGGTGCTTTTGAACTGTAGTGTTGGAGAAGACTCTTGAGAGCCCCTTGGACTGCAAGGAGATCTAACCAGTCTATCCTAAATGAAATGAGTCCTTAACATTTATTGGAAGGACTGATTTTGAAGCTGAAACTCCAATACTTTGGCCACCTGATATGAAGAACTGACTCATTTGAGAAGATCCTAATGCTAGGAAGTATTGATAGCAAGAGGAAAAGGGGATGACAGAGGGTGAGATGGTTGGATGGCATCACAGACTCAATGGGCGTGAGTTTGAGTAAACTCAGGAGTTGGTGATAGACAGATGGACAGGGAAGCCTGCTGTGCTGCAGTCCATGAGGTCGCAGAAAGTTGGAGACGACTGAGCTACTGAACTGAACTGAACTGAGTATACCCATAGAAGGAAATACTATTTGCGAACAACAGAACAAAATAGTGAAACACACTACAACATGGGTTTACTGCAAAATTATTATTCTAATTGAAATATATAAAAGACCACATAATGTATGATTTCATTGATATGAAATATGGGCTTCCCACGTGGCACAATGCTAAAGAATCCACCTGCCAATGCAAGAGACACAAGAGACTCAGGTTCAATCCCTGGGTCAGGAAGATCCCCTGGAGGAGGAAATGACACTCCACTTCACTATTTTTGCCTGGAAAATTTCATGGACAGTGGAACCTTGCAGGCAATAGTTCATGGGGTTTCAAAGAGTCAGAAATGACTGAGCAACTAAGTACACATGCATGCGTATTGATATGAAATATCCAGAAAAGGCAAATCTATAGAGATAAAAAGTAGTTTAGGGATTGCATGGATGGACCTAGGTGGAGGAACTGGTACTGATCGAAAAAGCTCATTTTTGGAGTGATGAAAATACCCCATTTTAACATTTTATTATAATATAAAGATTGATTCTTAGTACAAATACCTCTTGGGAAAAATTATACACTCTTCAAAAATGATTTCCTGTGATTCTTTAGAATGAGCAAGAAGATATACACAAAAACTACTGGAAAACAAGGTGTATTTGGACAGTATTTCTAATATATGGCTATTGCCAACAATTAGTTAGTAAAGGAGGTACCTAGGCAGGTTATTTTCAATTTGTATATAATGAAACAAGAGGTCCTAAGAGTTCTAAAATTGGACTGAGGCAATGGTTGCTTAATTCTGTAAGTATTCTAAAAATCACTGAACTGTAAACTTGAAGTGGGAGAATGTGATGGTGTGTAAATTGCACTTTAATAAAATGCCTTTAAGAAATGGAGAAAGTAGAGATTTTCAGTAGATCCTCACTGTCCAAAATGGTAGCCACTAGCCATGTATAGCTCATCCAAATTGAGATGAGTTTTAATTGCAAAATACACACTAGATTTCAAAGACTAGGTATGGGAAAAAAGATTATAAATTGGCCCATTAGTAACTTTTATATATTGGTTACATGTTAAAATGCTAATGTTTGGGATATATGGAGTTAAATAAACTATACTATTACCATCTTTTTTAGAAAATGACAATGACGGGCATGGTTCACATTGCATTTCTACTGACAGTTCTGCTGTAGAGAGAACTCTTGGCCCCATACCCATGTGCCCTGAAAGGCAAAGAGAGTCTTCTGCAGTCTGATACCAAACCTACTGAGAGATTCTTCAAGCGGAACTTGACATAGTTGATAGGTGTTCAGTGTAGTCAAGGGGATGGTGAAAAGTGGCCTGAGCAAGCGCGAGTGCGAGTCACTCAGTCGTGTCGGACTCTTTGCGACCCCATCGACTGTACAGTCCATGGAATTCTCCAGGTCAGAATACTGGACTGAGTAGACTTTCCCTTCTCCAGGGGATCTTCCCAACCCAGGGATCAAACCCAGGTCTTCCACATTGCAGGCGAATTCTTTGCCAGCTGAGCCACAGTGGAAAGCAGGAGGATGAACCGATATACTGATGTGAATCAGCCAGCATGTCAGAGGCAACAAGTGTCCTTGTCTGTCTGGCTCCCAGATGTGGATCACATTCAAAAAGTAACCAGTTTGAATCTGGCAAGAACACCCCTCAAAGCCAAATCTAAGTGAGGTGGACCTTCAGCAAAGCAAGCCCGGAGGGTAGGTTGAGAGAAACTCAGTTCAGTTCAATCGTTCAGTTGTGTCCGACTATTTGCGACCCCATGGACTGCAGCACTCCAGGCTTCCCTGTCCATCACCAGCTCCCGATGCTTGCTCAAACTCATGTCTGTTGAGTTGGTAATGCCATCCAATCATTTCATCCTCTGTCATCCCCTTCTCCTCCTGCCTTCAATCTTTCTCAGCATCAGGGTCTTTTCTAATGAATCAGCTCTTTGCATCCAGTAATCAAAGAATTGGAGCTTCAGCTTCAGCATCAGTCCTTCCAATGAATATTCAGGACTGATTTCCTTTAGAATTGACTGGTTTGAGAGAAACTAATTGAAGAAAATGCTCATTCCCTATCACGAAAATTGGAAGACAAATACAAAAGACTTAGATTCTGATTCCTCCTCAGAGTTTGCTTATTCACTATGCTGATTGCACTGTAATAGCACCCATCTTCAAAATTCAGGCTGCTGCAGGACAGAATTCCAGGAGGTACTGTTCATGGCTTGGGGCTTCCCAGGTGGCACTAGTGGTAAAGAATCCACTTGCCAGTGGAGGAGACATAAGAGACTCAGGTTTGATCCCTAGGTCAGGAAGATTCCCTAGAGAAGGGCATGGCAGCCCACTCCAGTATTCTTGCCTGGAGAATCCCGTGGACAGAGGGGCCTGGTGGGCTGCAGTCCAAGCAGTCTCACAGAGTTGAATACCGCTGAAGTGACTTATCTCACATTCATGGCTTAGCCTAGGTGAGAGGTCCTGGGACATCCAGAAGGCCAAAGAAACCACACAGATGCTCAGCAGATTCTAAGCACGTGGCATCCCAGAGAAGGTGAAGCCAGCTTGCAAAGTCACCAGATAAAATAGAATTTTTTCATCCCTGCGCTACTCCTCTCCCTCATGGAGGAGTCAGACATTGTCCTACAATGGAATAAAGTGAGAAGGAGATGAAGGGAGAGAGAAGTCAGCTTGTTTGCTTTCCTCATCTCAGACTTCCCTGAGCTGGAAGTGGGCGCAAGATCAGATGTTGAATCAATTTCTGGCCATTGATGAATATACTGGTCAAGATGCTAATTTCTGATTTAAGAACTCTATGATTTAAAGAGGCCGTATGATTGTGATTTAGTTAAAAGTCAGGAAAAGAGTCATGGGTCTGCCTGAGTTTTCATCCAGGGGCAATAAAATGTCAATAAATCTAAAGCGACAGTGATAGAATGGCTGAGTTCTGATTATAAGTCAAGTTGTGCTTGTTCAACATAATGACTGCACTGTAATGACCTCTCTCTTCAAAGGCAGGGCTGTCACAGTGCAGAATTCCTGAGAATGGCATTTCCTGGAGTTTATAGGGCGGAACCTATGCTCCTTGTGGAGTCCTATGAGGGTGGGTGTGGTGGGGAGTCAGGCCAACCAGACTTGTGTTTTTGGTAAATGATGAAAAAAATATAAAAACTACTAAGTCTATGGTTCAGTCTCAGACTGATTCTAATTCTCAACCACGTGCTTTTTCTCTACAAGAGGGTAAAGGGTCAAATTCAACACATCTTAAAAATCATTACCTTTCGTGAAATAGGATCTCTTGTTCAAAGGCCTGTGGGCTTTACAATGACTCCTAAAATCAACAATGCCATTGCTATGATCAATAATGTGATCAGTGTCTCATTGATTGTTACTAAGTGAGTGTCAGAGATCAGGCAAGAAACACATCTACACACATCTGAGTCCCATGGCCTTTGGGGTTTTGGTTCGGTGTTCCCAATGGACACTGCTTAAGTGAAATTGGGTATGAAGTGTTAGGCCTAAAAGAGTAGGCAAATTAGCTATGGGCATTATCTAATATTTATCATCAAACTAGTTACCTAATCACAGAGTACGGGCGGCTGCGACAGCACACAGAGCATGGCCGAGAGGAGCTACCCCACGTCCGAGGTCAGAGGCAGAAGCCGGGAGGACCCCATGCCCGAGGAGAGGCGGCCAAGAAGGGCTACCCCGTGTCTGAGGTCAGGGGCAGTGACCCAGAGTGCCAGGCTGAAACGGTGCAGGAATGGCCGAGAGGAGCTACCCCACATCCGAGGTCAGGGGCAGTGGCCCGGAGGAGCAACCCCACGTCCAAATTCAGGGGCGGCGGATGAGAGTGCCATGCTGAGACAGCGCAGGAGCAACGAGAGGAGCTACCCCACGTCCGAGGCCAGGGGCATCGGCTGGGAGGAGCTACTCTGCCTGAGGCCAGTGGCAGTGGCTGGGAGGAGCTACCCCATGTCCAAGGAGCAGTGGCTGTGCAGGCACAGGAGGGCCTAGAGGAGCTACTCCACGTTCAAGGTCAAGAGGGGCAGGGTAAGGAGATACCCCTTGTCCACGGTAAGGTGCAGTGGCTGCGCTTTGCTGGAGCAGCCGTGAAGAGATATCCCAAGTCCAAGTTAAGAGAAACCCAAGTAAGATGGTAGGTGTTGCAAGAGGGCATCAGAGGGCAGACACACTGAAACCATACTCACAGAAAACCAGTCAATCTAATCACACTAGGACCACAGCCTTGTCTAACTCAATGAAACTAAGCCATGCCCGCGGGGCAACCCAAGATGGGCAGGTCATGGTGGAGAGGTCTGACAGAATGTGGTCCACTGGAAAAGGGAATGGCAAACCACTTCAGTATTCTTGCCTTGAGAATCCCATGAACAGTATGAAAAGGCAAAATGATAGGATACTGAAAGAGGAACTCCCCAGGTCGGTAGGTGCCCAATATGCTACTGGAGATCAGTGGAGAAATAAATCCAGAAAGAATGAAGGGATGGAGCCAAAGCAAAAACAATACCCAGCTGTGGATGTGATTGGTGATAGAAGCAAGGTCCGATGCTATAAAGAGCAATATTGCATAGGAACCTGGAATGTCAGGTCCATGAATCAAGGCAAATTAGAAGTGATCAAACAAGAGATGGCAAGAGTGAACGTTGACATTCTAGGAATCAGCGAACTAAAATGGACTGGAATGGGTGAATTTAACTCAGATGACCATTATATCTACTACTATGGGCAGAAATCCCTTAGAAGAAATGGAGTAGCCATCATGGTCAACAAAAGAGTCCGAAATGCAGTACTTGGATGCAATCTCAAAAATGACAGAATGATCTCTGTTCGTTTCCAAGGCAAACCATTCAATATCACAATAATCCTAGTCTATGGCCCAACCAGTAACGCTGAAGAAGCTGAAGTTGAATGGTTCTATGAAGACCTACAAGACCTTTTAGAAATAACACCCAAAAGAGATGTCCTTTTCATTATAGGGGACAGGAATGCAAAAATAGGAAGTCAAGAAACACCTGGAGTAACAGGCAAATTTGGCCTTGGAATACGGAATGAAGCAGGGCAAAGACTAATAGAGTTTTGCTAAGAAAATGCACTGGTCATAGCAAACACCATCTTCCAACAATACAAGAGAAGACTCTACACATGAACATCACCAGATGGTCAACACTGAAATCAGATTGATTATATTCTTTGCAGCCAAAAATGGAGAAGCTCTATACAGTCAACAAAAACAAGACCAGGAGCTAACTGTGGCTCAGATCATGAACTCCTTGCCAAATTCAGGCTGAAATTGAAGAAAGTAGGGAAAACCACTAGACCATTCGGTTCAGTTCAGTTCAGTCACTCGGTCGTGTCCAACTCTTGGCGACCCCATGAATTGCAGCACACCAGGCCTCCCTGTCCATCACCAACTCCCGGAGTTCACTCAGACTCACATCCATAGAGTCAGTGATGCCATCCAGCCATCTCATCCTCTGTCGTCCCCTTCTCCTCCTGCCCTCAATCCCTCCCAGCATCAGAGTCTTTTCCAATGAGTTAACTCTTTGCATGAGGTGGCCAAAGTACTGGAGTTTCAGCTTTAGCATCATTCCTTCCAAAGAAATCCCAGGGCTGATCTCCTTCAGAATGCACTGGTTGGATTTCCTTGTAGACCATTCAGGTATGACCTAAATCAAATCCCTTATGATTATATAGTGGAAGTGAGAAATAGATTTAAGGGACTAGATCTGATGGATAGAGTGCCTGATGAATTATGGATGGAGGTTCGTGACATTGTACAGGAGACAGGGATCAAGACCATCCCCATGGAAAAGAAATACAAAAAGCAAAATGGCTGTCTGAGGAGGTCTTGCAAATAGCTGTGAAAAGAAGAGAAGCGAAAAGCAACAGAGAAAAGGAAAGATATAAGCATCTGAATGAAGAGTTCCAAAGAATAGCAAGAAGAGATAAGAAAGCCTTCCTCAGTGATCAATGCAAAGAAATAGAGGAAAAGAACAGAATGGGAAAGACTAGAGATCTCTTCAAGAAAATTAGAGATACCAAGGGAACATTTCAGGCAAAGATGGGCTCCATAAAGAAATGGTATGGACCTAACAGAAGCAGAAGATATTAAGAGGAGGTGGCAAGAATACACAGAAGAGCTGTACAAAAAAGATCTTCACGACCCGGATAATCACGATGATGTGATCACTCACCTAGAGCCAGACATCCTGGAATGTGAAGTCAAGTGGGTCTTAGAAAGCATCACTACGAACAAAGCTAGTGGAGGTGATGGAATTCCAGTTGAGCTATCCTCTTGATGAAAGTGAAATTCAGAGCGAAAAAGTTGGCTTAAAGCTCAACATTCAAAAAACAAAGATCATGGCAACTGGTCCCATCACTTCATGAGAAATAGATGGGGAAACAATGGAAACAGTATCAGACTTTGTTTTTTTGGGCTCCAAAATCACTGCTGATGGTGACTACAGCCATGAAATTAAAAGACGCTTACTCCTTGGAATGAAAGTTATGACCAACCTAGATAGCATGTTGAAAAGCAGAGACATTACTTTTGCCCACAAAGGTCGGTCTAGTCAAGGCTATGGTTTTTCCTGTGTTCATGTATGGATGTGAGAGTTGGACTGTGAAGAAGGCTCAGCACCAAAGAATTTATACTTTTGATCTGTCGTGTTGGAGAAGACTCTTGAGAGTCCCTTGGACTGCAACAAGGTTCAACTAGTCCATTCTGAAGGAGATCAGCCCTGGGATTTCTTTGGAAGGAATGATGCTAAAGCTGAAGCTCCAGTACTTTGGCCACCTCATGCGAAGAGTTGACTCATTGGAAAAGACTCTGATGCTGGGAGGGATTGGGGGCAGGAGGAGAAGGAGACAACAGAGGATGAGATGGCTGGATGGCATCACTGACTCAATGGACGTGAGTCTGAGTGAACTCCGGGTGTTGATTATGGACAGGGAGGCCTGGTGTGCTGCGATTCATGGCGTCGCAAAGAGTCGGACATGACTGAGCAACTGAACTGAACTGAGTTATCTAATATTCATCATCAAACTGAAAATATATTTTTTATTTTTAATGTTATAATAACAAGTTATTATGCACCAAAATCATGCTTATTATTTCTGAAGATTCTTTTAGGGACATCGTAGATAAAAATATGAGAAATCAATAAAATACTGTATTATTAAATTTCTAATGAGAGTGCACATGCTCATTCGTGTCTGACTCTTTATGATCCTGTGAACTGTGGCCCACCAGGTTCCTCTGTCCATGGAATTTCCCAGGTAAGAATCCTGGAATGAGTTGCCATTTCCTTCTCCAGGGCATCTTCCTGACCCAGGGATCTAACTTGCATCTCCTGTATTTGCAGGCAGATTCATTACCACTGAGCTACCTGGTAAGCTAGCTCCTCACATAACTTTAGATTTTCATGCCTGTGTTCTCTTAATCAACAGCTCAGCTCTATGTTTTACCTTGGAAATTGTATCTGATTTTCCTTTTGAGTGCTGGCCAGACTCCACCTTGTTCACATGCAACGCCTGAGTGAGTTTCTCAAGAAGATAAGAGTCTCTGGATGACAGCACAGTGATCATGCCTCAGATGGCAAGTTTATGTGTTAATATTCTGATCACTCAAAGAAGCAAATGAGACATAACACAGAGAATGCAAACTAGAATTACAGCCAGCCTCCCAGAAGGCCATGCTCGGCCAACCACCTTCCACATCCATTTCCCCAAGTGGCCAAAAGCAGGAGTTAGTTTCTTTTGACGACTCTATCCCGATTCCACATCAGGATCTTTGCATGTGTCCCTGTCACTGTATATTTTCTGTGCATGGCTGCAGCCCTTTTATCTTTTAGTGAAAGTCGCTTAGTTGTGTCTGATTCTTTGCGACCCCATGGACTATACAGTCCATGGTATTCTCCAGGCCAGAATACTGGAGTGGGCAGCCTTTCCCTTCTCCAGGGGATCATCCCAACCCAGGGATAGAACCCAGCTCTTCCGAGTTGCAAGCAGATTCTTTACCAGCTGAGCCACAAGGGAAGTCCTTTTGTCTTTTAAATCTCAACTGAAATGCCATCTTATACTACCCAATTAATTTCTTCTATTGCTTTCTATCTCTAACCTTTCTTTTTTCTTTTGTAGCACTAATCACATTTTGAAATTATTATATTCACTTGATTTTTATTCCTTCTCATTCTAACATATGATCCTGAAGGCAGGAACTCAGCTATCTTGTTCACAACTTTATCTCTAGAGCTGACCTCAGTCCGGATTTGCAATTATAAATCAATAAATATTTGTTAGATGAATAGATAGATAAATGAAAAACATCTCTTGGCATCTGGATGATAAAATGTAGGCTTATTTGGTCAGACAGTTCAGAGGCAATATCAGATAGAGATTAAGAACATGGGGCCTGTGGCTGTGGATTTGCTGGTCACTGGCTATGTGGCCTTGGACATCTTACATTCTTTTGAGCCTTAGATTCCTCAGTTGTAATATAGTAACCAACTCGCTGAGTTGTTGGGATAACAGATGAACAATGCATAGACAACATTTAGCAAGGTCTGACTCCTAGTTGTTAATCAATGAGTCTTATCTATTTTTATTTAAGATCTCCAAAGGAGGATATTCCAAAGTCATTCCAGGTAAAGTAACAATATATACCTCCTCAGCTGTAACATAGTAACCAACTCGCTGAGTTGTTGGGATAACAGATGAGCAATGCATAGACAACATTTAGCAAGGTCTGACTCCTAGTTGTTAATCAATGAATCTTATCTGTTTTTATTTAAGATCTCCAAAGGAGGATATTCCAAAGTCATTCCAGGTAAAGTAACAATATGTAAGTCCTCTTTGGAATGCTCTGCTGACCACTTGCACGGCTTCTTTGGCCTTTCCCTGGGCCTGAGCACTCCTCACCTAAAGATGTGGCCCATCACCTTCAACAAAGCCATCTGATAAATTTGTTAAAAATATAGACTAGCTGCACTCCTGATCTACTGGATTAGAGTGCAGCCCAAGAACTTGCATTGTCATAAACTCCCAGGGTAAGTTTACCTGATAAAATCCAGGACCCCAAGTTAAGTTTGAATTTCACAGAATCCAGATGGCTAAAAAATTATACTTGGTATATCTGAGATTCAAACTTAACATAATTTGTATTTTTATTTGCTTATTTGGCACCCTATCCTAGGGAGAATCTTTTACACAATAGTTTAAGAACCACTGGATTTTGAACTTCTGGTAGGAATTCCATGAGTGAATTAGAAACAGCTCATGTGTTCATAAATTTAGAGCAGTGTTTCTGAGCCACTGGCATCATCTGGGGTGGTTTAAAAATTATTAGGTCCCACCCGCAGAGGTTTTGATTTAATTGGTCTGAGGTGCACCTCAGGTACTGGGCATTTTTTAAAACTCCTAAGATGGTTCAATGTGCAATCAAAGCTGTGAAACAGGACTGGAAGAGAGGGAGAGATGAAGACACAGCTGAAATTCTGATTATGAACAGATGTCATTAAGACTGGAATATAACATTACACCGTCTGAAGATCAACACAGAAATTGTTAAGGCATTTTAATAATTAAAGCCCTCAGTTTGGGGTCAGTTCTTTTCAATTTTTTTTGTGGTGGGGGTGGGAGACAGGATTGAGGTTACTGGTGAGGGGAGGATAATGAGGGAGTGAGATAGAGGCTGGATATCAGAATCTCCTAGGAATTTTGTCCCAGTACTCATGCCTGTGGGATTCCTTGGTGGCTCAGATGGTAAAGAATCTGCCTGCAATGCAGGAGACCTGGGTTCGATCCCTGGTCTGGGAAGATCCTCTGGAGAAGGAAATGGTGATCCACTCCAGTATTCTTACCTGGAAAAACCCCGTGGACAGAGGAGCCTGAAGGGCTACAGTCCATGGGATTGCCAAGAGCTGGACTAAACTTAGTGACTAAACAGCAACACTCATGCTGGTAATCTAGTCCAGCCCTTATCCAAGGAATTCTAAGCATTTCTCTCTCTAACCCTCATCCTAACTAGGAAGTCAGAGAACTGTAATTCCAGTTAACAGCTGATTCAAGCTGAACTGGAAGGGGAGAAAAACTTGAAAGTAGCTTAGGACAATCAAGAAGAGGGAAAAGAAAGTAAACAAATATTTAAAATAAACAGAATCTGCACATAGTATAAATGGCCACAAAATAATTAATATTGAGAAACATATTTTTGCGTGAAAGTGAAAGTCCCTCGCTTTCACTTTTGTGTCTCTTTTTGACCTCATGGAACTATACAGTCCATGGAATTCTCTAGTCCAGAATACTGTAGTGGGTAGCCTTTCCCTTCTCCAGGGGATCTTCCCAATCCACGGATCGATTTTTGTTTGCCTCTAGTCAAATTGGGTGGAAAGAAAGAAATAATGAGTAATTAGTAGAAAGAAATATGTAAAACTAATAAGCAGTTAGTAGGCTCTAAGCAAACTTTTCTTGTTTAAAACCGCTTAGATCAATGGTAGCACATGCTGGGTGGATCACCCTGTTCCTTAGTTAATTGCAGCTTAAGGCATCAGTGCTATGTCTCTGCCATTTACCTGAGGATAGCTTCCTGGGGAGAAGGAGTAAGGATTTAGAAAAATTAAAAATCTTCTTTGGAACTGTCCTGGCAGCTTTCAAATCTTTCTCAGGCAAATCTTTTAAGCAAATTCCTTTGAGTAAAGAAATCTGCCCTTTTTTTGCATGGAAGTATAATTTTCTCATTAATTTTTACTCCTCCTTATTTGCTTTGTATTGTGCAAAGGACTAGGTAGCAAATAAATGGCTGGACTGATTATGCAGGGATTGGATCAAGGAGAGCCTAGAAATATTTTAGAGAATATCAGTAGACTAACTATGAGCTCAGGGCTGCCAGAGGACCAGCCAAGTGACAAGGGTCACTCATATATAAGTGCGTGGGAGGCCTCTAGAGAATGCCATTGCCATTGAACCTCCGCTCAGCTCTAGCTAATTATTGTTACCATGACAATAATACATTTTAAAACACTTTAGCAGAAGCTGATTGTTGATCCTGATCTTTAAAAATCACCTGAGGACATTTAAAAATATACTGATGTCTGAGCCATACCTGGGCATTAAATCAGAATCTCAAGGGAGATGATTGGCATTGGAATTTTTTTTTTTTTTTAAAGTTCTCTAGGTGATTCTAATGCACAGCTAGGGTAAAGAACTGCTAGCCTAGACAACGTGGTAAGTTGTGTGTGGTAATATTAAATTACAGATCAGATATAGAAGGCAATATGAACTGTAAGTAATTCATACTGCAATGGTACTGGCCAATATTATACCAAAAAAGTCACACCGCAGAAGTGACTACTATAAGTGCTTCCGTCAGACCAACATTGGAAGTTTAGTTAATGAACATATTAAATGCCAGAGCTTTCAAATTTTTTATTTTTTAAATTTATTATTAATTTATCTGTTCACCTATTTATTTTTGGTCACGCCATGCAGCATAGGGAGTTCTCAGTTCCCTGGTCAGATATAGAATCCACTGCCCTTGCAGTGAAAGTCCTAACCACTAGACTACGAGGGATTCCCCTCAGAGCTTTTTTTAATCAGCAACTTGTTCATTATCACAAAAGATCTCAGAAATGGGCTCTTTCGGTAGAATTCAAGAATATTTTAGAGACACTTCTCAAAACTGTATACGAACCTAGTAACACCTGTAAGGATGGTACACAAAGCCTGATCCCCATATCCCGCCATTTGATCAGAGCATTGATCTACCAGAGCTACCAGTGCTGACACTGGGGCAGTAGAATCCTGTCTCTGGAATCTTCTGGGGGTGAATGTTTTGCCAAAACACCTAAAATGATCAAGAGCTGGGTAGAGCTTCATCAGCCTCACAGAATAGTTAACTTGCCAGGAGATCTTTATTCAATAAATACTAAAGTGGTGCCAGATGTTGGTTTGAGACTTACTGAGAAGCTGGGAAGAGTAGCTACCTCCCATCTTCCTGAAAGTTTTTACTGTTAATGTTTACCAATTAGGAGAACCCAAGAGTTATATCTTACTTAACTGGTTTGAGTCAGTTTTGCAATAGTCATTAAAGAACAATATGACCCAGTGGTGTCAAATTCTCTGATTTACTTTTTTAAGACAGAAAGAAAAATTTCATGTGAAAATTTTAAATGTTACAACTAAATTTGAGTTTGTAAGGAAAAAACAAAGAAGCAAAAACTCTTCAGTAGAACCAGTACCTTCTCTCTGGGCCAGATTGGACCTGCAGGCCATAAGTTCATGCTCTGCGGCCTTGGCCACGTAAGAGCCAATGCCTGTGGTTAAACCCTGGATTCAGGCTTAGCAATCTGAAAACTCAGGGTCAGTCTAGGCAGGAAGATGAGAACTGGTGATGGAGACCAGAGTAAAATGATCGCAGAAATTTAGAAGGTGAGAGAGCCAGATAGTGATACTAGTGGACAGAAATATTGGAAGGAGACTGCTCCCCAGCACCACACCCACTTTATCCAGAGATGGAGCCATTCTCAAACGCACAGTGAGAAGTGAGTTTGTGAAAATGCCAGGACCTTCCATGGAGTAGGCAAGAAGACACGGGTTACAACTGGGGAGAGATTGATTGGCTTATTGACTTCATCAGTATTGCACTGAGCATCTGCTGTGTACACAGCCTGAAGAAGGAAATGGCAACACATTCCAATACTGGAGTGGCAATCCACCCCGTATTCTTGCCTGGAAAATTTCACGGACTTAGGAGCCTAGTGGGCTTTAGTCCACGGGGTCACAAAGTATCAGATACAACTGAGCGACTGAGCATTCATGTACACAGTCTCGGATTAAGATCTGGAACAGGGGGGCTATTTGGTGTCAGGGAAAAACACTCTCGTGTTCCTTTTACTCACACACAAAATTCTTCTGACACCAGTTATTCTGGCTTTTTTGTTGTTTTTTCCTCCTACACCAAGCAATTCTCAGAGATACCAGCTGAGGAGCCTATAATTCAGTTCAATTCTGACCCTAGCTACCTGGAGTTAGTGTCAGATTCCATAAGCTAAGGCTCAGTCCTATGTGACTATACCCGTTCAGACGCCAAGCAAGTGCCAGGTTGTCACATGCCCTTCTGATCTACTGGCTATATATTAGATTTCCCATGACTCCTTCCTTGGATTAAATCATTTGCTAGAACGGCCCATAGAAATCAGGGAAACACTTACTTTTACCAGTTGATTATTAAAGACAAATAAAAGACACCGATGAACAGCCAAATGAACAAATGCACAGGGTAAGGTACACCAGAAGGGGCACAGAGCTGCCGTGCCACCTTTGCGTACCACTCTCCTCACACCCTCACGTAATCACCAACCTGGAAGCTCTTCAAATCCTGCACACTGGGGACTTTTATGAAGGTTTCCTCACATAGGCATGATCAATCATTAACTAAGTCTCCAGTCCTCTTCCTAGAGGATGGGGAATGGGGTGGAAACCGCCAAGCTTCTAATCATAGCTTGTTCTTTCTGGTGACCAGCTCCCATCGTGCAGCCACGTAGGAGCCAATCAAGAGTCCCTTCATTAGAACAAAAGACAGTCTTATCACCCAGGAAATTCCAAGGGATTTAGGAGGTCTGTGTCGGAAACCAGGTCAGGGACCAAATGTTAGAACACAAGATTCTCCTAGTGTTCTTATAACTTAAGAAATTACGAGGATTTGAGCAGTCCTATGCCAGGCGTTCTCTCTCTCTCTCTTTCTCTCTCACTCTCTCTCTATGTACCAGTACACAGTTGGAGATCTTGAATTTCTGGCCAAGATTAGGCATATAGCAGACCTCTGAGGAAGTGAAGAGAGGTTCTCAGAGACCCTGAGATCACACAGTAGAGCCCAAGCCCAAGCTAGGGAAGGCTCCTGGGAGCTCTGGGGACCTGCGCACTTGGGGGGACTGCTGGCCACCATCTGAGGATACTCCTTTCTGTTTAACTTCAGCCAAAGGTGGATCCCACACCAGGGTCATATGTAGGTGTCAGTAGAGATCCCTGTCCTCAAGAGACATGGGATTTAGCAAAGGTGACAGGCAAATACAAAGCACGCTGCAGAGGGAACACAGAGTGCGATGCAGACAGGAAGCGCTGTGTGTAACATGACAGTCTCAGCCACTCGGCTAAAACAAAAACGAACAGTCTGAGTGATTTATTTAGATGCTGAGATATGTTTGTTCTGTGTGTGAATTCAGACTCAGCTCATGCAAATGGGGGGAAATTCGTCATAATGGGGGCCAAGAAAGCAGATTTGTTTGGATGAGGAAATAGACATTTCCTTTTTCCTTTTATAAATTGAAAAGTAAGGCATAAAGGTGATAAACTATCCAACCAGGTCTAAAAGAAAGGCAATAAAACTTCAGTTTTCTTTCTATCTTAAACCCCCTATCTTGAGAAGGAAAACATTAAATCTCACCTTAAACTATGGTCCGAGGCAGAGCGCTGTGAGGAACCCAAAGTACATAAGGAAGTGTTGCACCATTGAGATCACACCACCACTGTCCTACCACAATACCTGGAGTAACAGGCAAATTTGGCCTTTGAGTACGGAATGAAGCAGGACAAAGGCTAATAGAATTTAGTCAAGAGAGCACACTGGTCGTAACAACCACCATCTTCCAACAACATAAGAAAAGACTCTACATGTGGATATCACCAGAAGGTTAATACAGAAATCAGATTGATGATATTTATTGCAGACAAAGATGGAGAACCTCTATACTGTCAGCAAAAACAAGACCAAGAGCTGACTGTGACTCAGATCATGAACTCCTTATTGCCAAATTCAGACTTAAATTGAAAGTAGGGAAAACCACTAGACCATTCAGGTTTGACCTAAATCAAATCCTTTATGATTATACAGTGGAAGTGAGAAATAGATTCAAGGGATTAGATTGATAGAGTACTTGAAGAACTATGGAAGGAGGTTCATGACGTTGTATAGGAAGCAGGGATCAAGACCATCCCCAAGAAAAAGAAATGCAAAAAGGCAAAACGGTTGTCTGAGGAAGGCTTACAAAGAGCTGAAAAGAGAAGAGAAGCTAAAGGCAAAGGAGAAGAGGAAAGATATACCCATTTAAATGCAGAGTTCCAAAGAAAAGCAAGGAGAGCTAAGAAAGCATTCCTTAGTGATCAATGCAAAGATATAGAGGAAAACAATAGAATGGGAAAGACTAGAGATGTCTTCAAGAAAATTAGAGACACCAAGGGAACATTTTATGCAAAGATGGGCTCAATAAAGGACAGAAATGGTATGGACCTAACAGAAGCGGAAGATATTAAGAAGAGGTGGCAAGAATACACAGAAGAACTGTACAAAAAAGATCTTCACGACCCAGATAATCACGATGGTGTGATCACTCCCCTAGAACCAGACATCCTGGAATGTGAAGTCAAGTGGGCCTTAGGAAGAATCCCTACGAACAAAGTTAGTGGAGATGATGGAATTCCAGCTGAGCTATTTCAGATTCTAAAAGATGATGCTATGAAAGTGCTGCACTCAATATGACAGCAAATTTGGAAAACTCAGCAGTGGCCACAGGACAGGAAAGGTCAGTTTTCATTCCAATCCCAAAGAAAGGCAATGCCAGAGAATGCTCAAACTACTATACAATTGCACTCATCTCATAGGCTAGTAAAGTAATTCCCCAAGCCAGGCTTCAACAGCACATAACTGTGAACTTCCAGATGTTCAATCTGGATTTAGAAAAGGCAGAGGAACCAGAGATCAAATGGCCAACATCCACTGGATCATCAGAAAAGCAAGAGAGTTCCAGAAAATCATCTACTTCTGCCTTATCAAGTATGCCAAAGCCTTTGACTGTGTGGATCACAAGAAACTGTGGAAAATTCTGAAAGAGATGGGAATACCAGGCCACCTAACCTGCCTCCTGAGAAATCTGTATGAAGGTCAAGGAACAGTCAGAACTGAACATGGAACAACAGATTTGTTCCAAATAGGGCAAGAATTACGTCAAGGCTATATATTGTTACCCTGCTTATTTAACTTATATGCAGAGTACATCATGAGAAATGCTGGACTGGATGAAGCACAAGCTGGAATCAAGATTGCCGGGAGAAATATCAATAACCTCAGACATGCAGATGATACCACCCTTATGGCAGAAAATGAAGAAGAACTAAAGAGCCTCTTGATGAAAGTGAAAGAGGAGAGTAAAAACGTTGGCTTAAGACTCAACATTCAGAAAACTAAGATCATGACATCTGGTCCCATCACTTCATGGCAAATAGATGGGGAAACAATGGAAACAGTGAGAGACTTTATTTTTTGGGGGCTCCAAAATCACTGCAGATGGTGACCAAAGCCATGAAATTAAAAGACACTTGCTCCTTGGAAGAAAAGCTGTGACAAATCTAGACAGCATATTAAAAACCAGAGACGTTACTTTGCTGACCAAGGTCTGTCTAGTCAAAGCTACTATGGTTTTTCCAGTAGTCATGTATGGAGGTGAGAGTTGGACTATAAAGAAAGCTGAGCACCGAGGAATTGATGTTTTTGAACTGTGGTGTTGGAAAAGACTTTTGAGAGTCCCTTGGACTGCAAGGAGATCTAAGCAGTCCATCCTAAAGGAAATCAGTCCTGAATATTCATTGGAAGGACTGATGCTGAAGCTGAAACTCCAACACTTTGGCCACCTGATGTGAAGATATAACTTATTTGAAAAGACCCTGATGCTGGGAAAGATTGAAGGCAGGAGAAGGGGATGACAGAGGATGAGGTGGTTGGATGGCATCATCTACTCAATGGATATGAGTTTATGTAAGCTCTGGGAGTTGGTGATGGACAAGGAAGCCTGGCATGCTGCAGTCCATGGGGTCGCAAAGAGCCAGACACAATTGAGCAACTGAACTGAACTGAACTGAACCCTGTGCTAGGTGAAGGAATAGGTTTCATAGGATGTTGAAGCTAGAAGGATGCCTAGATGTTTTCTCTAGCAAACTTCATTTTACAAATGAGAAAATCAAAGCCCAGAGAGTTAATCAGCTCACAAGATCCCTTGGCAGAGTACTGGCTATGTTCTATCTAAACTCTTTCCAGTCATAACACTCAACAGTCACAAAGCAGTGTTGGGTACAGGCTTCTGGTGCATTTAAAGAGACAGTGGATCATGCAGTATGGTCCATATTTTGCCATAATACCGGAGCAAGCTAGTTAATTTCTAATAAAAGAGTGGACACTATTAAAACTCAAGGGAGTTCTCTGATGGTCCAGTGGTTGAGAATCCACCTTCCAATGCAGGGTACACAAGTTTGACCCCTGGCTGGGGAACTAAGATCTCACATGCAGTAGGGCAACTAAGCCCCTGCATCAGAGCTAGAGAAGCACATGAGCCGCAACTCACAACTAAGACCTAGCCCAACCAAAGAGAAAAAGAAAGAAAGAAAGTAAAATAACTAAACGAAATCAAAGTTAGACTTTTTTTTTTTTACCAAATAAATGACTAAAGATACAAAGAACAACAAATATATACTTAATGCAGAACAGACTGAAAAGATATTTAGCAATATTAAGCTTATCTATTTTCAAGTGTTAAAGAATTCAATTCAAAGACTTTTTTTAAAGCATGTTTTCTTGCTATGTATTGTATTAGATAATGTGGAGAAAAGAAAAAAGTCTGAAACACATCCCCATCATGCAGGAATCAGTTCAGTTCAGTTCAGTCACTCAGTTGTGTCTGACTCTTTGTGACCCCATGGACTGCAGCACACCAGCCCTCCCTGTCCATCACCAACCCCTGGAGTTCACTCAAACTCATGTCCATCGAGTCAGTGAGGCCATCCAACCATCTCATCCTCTGTCATGCCCTTCTCCTCCCATCTTCAATCTTTCCCAGCATCAGGGTCTTTTCAAATAAGTCAGTTCTTCGCATCAGGTGGCCAAAGTATTAGAGTTTCAGTTTCAACATCAGTCCTTCCAGTGAATGTTTAGGACTGATTCCCTTTAGGATGGACTGGTTGGATCTCCTTGCAGTCCAAGGGACTCTCAAAAGTCTTCTCCAACACCACAGTTCAAAAGCATGAATTCTTTAGCCCTCAGCTTTCTTTATAGTCCGACTCACATCCATACATGACTACTGGAAAAACCATAGCTTTGACTAGACAGACCTTGGTCAGCAAAGTAACATCTCTGGTTTTTAATATGCTGTCTAGATTTGTCACAGCTTTTCTTCCAAGGAATTTCATGGCGTTGGTCACCATCTGCAGTGATTTTGGAGTCCCAAAAAATAAAGTCTCTCACTGTTTCCATTGTTTCCCCATCTATTTGCCATGAAGTGAAGGAACCAGAGGCCATGATCTTAGTTTTCTGAATGTTGAGTTTTAAGCCAACGTTTTTACTCTCTTCTTTCACTTTCATCAAGAGGCTTTTTAGTTCATTTTCTGCCATAAGGGTGGTGTCATCAGCATATCTGAGGTTACTGATATTTCTCCCAGCAATCTTGATTCCACCTTGTACTTCTTCCAGCCCAGTGTTTCTCATGATGTATTCTGCATATAACTTAAATAAGCAGGGTGACAATATACAACCTTGACAAAATCCTTTCCCGATTTGGAATCAGACTGTTGTTCATGCAGGCATATTGAGCACCAATGTGCTGACCTCAACTACCTAATGAGGACATTAAATTTACAGAAGAAAGAACAGAAAAGCTGAGGGTTTATGAGCATTTTTCCAAGTTTGTGTCTGGTAAGCAGCAAAAATAGGGGTTCCAAAGATATTTTTAAGTTTAACTCCATGTCAGAATTATCTTTAATGATTGTATTTTAAACAACAGTTTTAAAAGCATGCAAAGCAGAACATGATAAACACCAAAGAGAGTGACATGGTGCCTTTTGTAGGAAGTTCTTGTAATTGAGTGCGTAAAAGTGTAGGCTTTGGAAACTGAGGTTGAATCACGTGTATGATCTCGCCCTGATTACACTCCCCAGGATGCTAGTTCAGTTCAGTCGCTCAATCTTGTCTGACTCTGTGTCCCCATGAATCGCAGCACGCCAGGCCTCCCTGTCCGTCACCAACTCCCGGAGTTCACTCAAACTCATATCCATCGAGTCGGTGATGCCATCCAGCCATCTCATCCTCTGTCGTCTCCTTCTCCTCCTGCCCTCAATTTCTCTCAGCATCAGAGTCTTTTCCAGTGAGTCAACTCTTCGCATGAGGTGGCCAAAGTACTGGAGTTTCAGCTTTAGCATCATTCCTTCCAAAGAAATCCCAGGGCTGATCTCCTTCAGAATGGACTGGTTGGATCTCCTTGCAGTCCAAGGGACTCTCAAGAGTCTTCTCAAACACCACAGTTCAGAAGCATCAATTCTTCGGCGCTCAGCCTTCTTCACAGCCCAACTCTCACATCCATACATGACCACAGGAAAAACCATAGCCTTGACTAGACGGACCTTAGTCGGCAAAGTAATGTCTCTGCTTTTGAATATGCTATCTAGGTTGGTCATAACTTTTCTTCCAAGGAGTAACTGTCTTTTAATTTCATGGCTGCAGTCACCATCTGCAGTGATTTTGGAGCCCCCAGAAAATAAAGTCTGACACTGTTTCCACTGTTGCCCCATCTATTTCCCATGAAGTGATGGGACCAGATGCCATAATCTTCGTTTTCTGAATGTTGAGCTTTAAGCCAACTTTTTCACTCTCCACTTTCACTTTCATCAAGAGGCTTTTTAGTTCCTCTTCACTTTCTGCCATAAGGGTGGTTTCTTCTGCACATCTGAGGTTATTGATATTTCTCCCAGCAATCTTGATTCCAGCTTGTGCTTCTTCCAGCCCAGCGTTTCTCATGATGTGCTCTGCATAGAAGTTAAATAAGCAGGGTGACAATATACAGCCTTGATGTACTCTTTTTCCTATTTGGAACCAGTCTGTTGTTCCATGTCCAGTTCTAACTGTTGCTTCTTGACCTGCATACAGGTTTCTCAAGAGGCAGGTCAGGTGGTCTGGTATTCCCATCTCTTTCAGAATTTTCCACACTTTGTTGTGATCCACACAGTCAAAGGCTTTGGCATAGTCAATAAAGCAGAAATAGATATTTTTCTGGAACTCTCTTGCTTTTTCCATGATCCAGCAGATGTTGGCCATTTGATCTCTGGTTCCTCTGCCTTTTCTAAAACCAGCTTCAACATCAGGAAGTTCACAGTTCACGTATTGCTGAAGCTTGGCTTGGAGAATCTTGAGTATTACTTTACTAGCATGTGAGATGAGTGCAATTGTGCTGTAGTTTGAGCATTCTTAGGCATTGCCTTTCTTTGGGATTGGAATGAAAACTGACCTTTTCCAGTCCTGTGGCCACTGCTGAGTTTTCCAAATTTGCTGGCATATTGAGTTCAGCACTTTCACAGCATCATCTTTCAGGATTTGAAATAGCTCAACTGGAATTCCATCACCTCCACTAGCTTTGTTCATAGTGATGCTTTCTGAGGCCCACTTGACTTCACATTCCAGTATGTCTGGCTCTAGATGAGTGATCACACCATCGTGATTTTCCAGGTCGTGAAGATCTTTTTTGTACAGTTCTTCTGTGTATTCTTGCCACCTCTACTTAATATCTTCTGCTTTTGAGCCCATCTTTGCATGAAATGTTCCCTTGGTATCTCTAATTTTCTTGAAGAGATCTCTAGTCTTTCCCATTCTGTTGTTTTCCTCTATTTCTTTGCATTGATCCCATTCTGTTGTTTTCCTCTATTTCTTTGCATTGATCGCTGAAGAAGGCTTTCTTATCTCTTCTTGCTATTCTTTGGAACTCTGCATTCAAATGGATATATCTTTCCTTTCTCCTTTGATTTTTGCCTCTGTTCTTTTCACAGCTATTTGTAAGGCCTCCCCAGACAGCCATTTTGCTTTTTTGCATTTCTTTTCCATGGGGATAGTCTTGATCCCTGTCTCCTGTACAATGTCACGAACCTCCGTCCATAGTTCATCAGGCACTCTATCTATCAGATCTAGTCCCTTAAATCTATTTCTCACTCCCACGATATAATCATAAGAGATTTGATTTAGGTCATACCTGCATGGGCTAGCAGCTTTCCCTACTTTCTTCAATGTAAGTCTGAATTTGGTGATAAGGAGTTCATGACCTGAGCCGCAGTCAGTGCCTGGTCTTGTTTTTTTTGACTGTATAGAGCTTCTCCATCTTTGGCTGCAAAGAATATAATCAATCTGATTTCAGTGTTGACCATCTGGTGATGTCCAGTTAGGGAATATTTATACTTATCTCACAAAGTTGTTTAGAAGATTAAACTAAGTCAGATAAGGCATGTAAAAACTTTATGGTTGCCAACAACATAAGTGCTTGAGAGATAGTAACTAAAAGCAATAAAGCTAATATTGGAAATCATTGAAGCCTTCTTGTAGGAGGGGGTAGCGTTATGCTTTTTTTCTGATACAATGTCCCATTCTTTGTGACTTTCAACAAGTGTGGAATGTACACAGCTCTTCATGTTCTTTAGCAGTAAGAATGCATGGAAGAAATTTCCATTTCTCTCAAGTCATCAACTCAAATGTAGTTCCGGTTATAAGTATGAAAGATGAAAATAGGGTAAGAAATAGCCAAGGGCTAGGTGATAGAAGTATTAACAACTATGTTCTAGCATTCTCTGGGAGCTTGGCTGTGCCTTCCCTGGGCTGCACTGGTGGCCATAGACCAAGGGGTCAGGCGTGTTACTTTGGCTGGTGGCCAGATCCCCCTTGGGCTTTAGGGTGACAGACACTGTGACAGTCTTGCTGCCCTAATAGAACAGCTTCTTTCCTTTTCTCCTTTTCCTTCTGCTTCTCCCATCACCTTCCCTTCCTTTTCCCTCCCTGACTTTTTCTTCCCCTCCTCTAACTCCTCTTCCTTCTCCTCCTCCTTTTATTTAGTCTCCAAAGAAGAATCCATTTTTAGAGATTAGAAAAAAATAGCTCTCCATCTTGTAAGCTTTTGTCTTCTATATATTTAACAACCTAGACATAGTTCTACCCAGAATGGAAGGAAGCAAAGAAGGGAAAAACGCATTGATCTGCCAGCAGACTTGGAATAAAAACGAATTTCTCATGCTCAGATCTTTATGACCTAACTTCATTGTCAGGGTCTCTATGGTAACTGAGGGAGGCTGTTGTCCTGGTGCCCTTGGAGTCCGCTGGTGAAAATCCCAGGTGGCTGACATCTCTACCTAGTCTGCTGCTTTCACTTGAAACACTTGGGGCATATTTGTGTCTTAAAGCCTGGACGCCAGTCATTAGCTGTAGAGCCCTTATAAACTACTGGGGTCACATACACAGTTTCCAAAGGGACATGATGATGACAATCGGATTGTGTGAGGATTTCCTGACACCAGGCACTGGTCAAGTTCAAGTGCTCCACTAGCTGACTCTGCTGTTTCTGTGACTCAGTAAGAGACATGTCCGCAGGAAAGAGACCATAGGCACAAGTTTGACACCATGAGAAATGAAGCGATAAAGTAGCTGCAACATCCATCCTGCTGTTTGTCACACCTCGGGATATCTCCCAGTGTGTTAAACAGTGTCACAACATTCCCTGTACAAGTCTGTATTGAAAATAAATACATATCATCTAACGCTCAAAGAGGGCTGATTAGAGGAAAAAATGTCACAAGAGAACAAAAACCAGTGTTACAGTGCTAAGGTAGTTAAGGATTGTTCAACTGGATGTGTAATTAGACCAGTACTACAGCCATCTGGTCCCATCACTTCATGGGAAACAGTGGAAACAGTGTCAGACTTTATTTTTTGGGCTCCAAAATCACTGCAGATGGTGACTGCAGCCATGAAATTAAAAGACGCTTACTCCTTGGAAGAAAAGTTATGAGCAACCTAGATAGCATATTCAAAAGCAGAGACATTACTTTGTCAACAAAGTTCCATCTAGTCAAGGCTATGGTTTTTTCTGTGGTCATGTATGGATGTGAGAGTTGGATTGTGAAGAAAGCTGAGTGCCGAAGAATTGATGCTTTTGAACTGTGGTGTTAGAGAAGACCCTTGAGAGTCCCTTGGACTGCAAGGAGATCCAACCAGTCCTTTCTGAAGGAGATGAACCCTGGGATTTCTTTGGAAGGAATGATGCTAAAGCTGAAGCTCCAGTACTTTGGCCACCTCATGCAAAGAGTTGACTCATTGGAAAAGGCTCTGATGCTGGGAGGGATTGGGGGCAGGAGGAGAAGGGGACGACAGAGGATGAGATGGCTGGATGGCATCACTGACTCGATGGACGTGAGTCTGAGTGAACTCCGGGAATTGGTGATGGACAGGGAGGCCTGGCGTGCTGCGATTCATGGGGTCGCAAAGAGTCGGGCATGACTGAGCAACTGAACTGAACTGATGGCCGTTGAATGCTTTTTGATACCTGCTTTTTGTTTACTGGCCTTCATGATAGGCAGCCACAAAGCACTGACTGTCTGTCTGCTCTGTCTGCCTTCACTGGCCAGCGGTTGAGCCTTGGAAGACATGGAAGTCCTCAGAAATGCCTTTCTGTTCCTGGTCCCTCCCATACTCCTTCACACAGCTTATGCTTCAGCCACAAACAAGTCTCCTGTTTAGACTTGCAATGATCCATCAGGACCCTGTGCTGTTGACAGGGAGGGCTCCAAGGTGAGATGGCTTAGGCTGGACTCTCAGCTGTGCCTTCATCACACTTGCAATCTTGGGAGAGTGACCTGGCTTTTGGGGACCTGAATTTTCAAATCCTATATAAATCAACGCACCCACCTCATTATTGTAACTGTAAGAATCAAAAGAAATGAATACACGAAAGTACCTAGAACAGCATCTGGCCATAGTAAGTCCTCAGAAATTGTAATCTAGTGTTATTCCAGAGTTTTGGGGCTTTGTTATTTTCTCTGTCCTAAATGCCTTTGGCTTAATTGTTCTTTCTTCTCTTTCCCTGTTCAGATATCTAACCCTAATCTCCTTTCTGACAAAACTCCGTGGCTTGCCTAAGCCAGGCTGACCTTTTTCTCCCATGCATCTCTGTGCCACTCACCTTGAATTTTCCATGTTTGCATTGTTATTGTCTGTTTTGCCTAGCTGTAAGCTTCTTAAGGACACGGTCATTGTATCTCCTTCATGCTTGTTTTTCCCATGGAAGGTTTCAATCAATGCTTATTAAATGAATAGATGAATAAACTAATCAACCAATCAATCAACCAATAAACTAACAACAACCAATTGTTGTTATTGTTGTTTAGTTGCTAGGTCATGTCTGACTCTTTGCGGCCCCATGGACTTCATTACTCCAGGCTTCCCTGTTGTTCACTATCTCCTGGAGTTTACTCAAATTCATGTCCATTATGTCAGTGATGCTATCTAACCATCTCATCCTCTGCCTCCCTCTTCTCCTTTTGCTCCCTTCTCCTTCTCCTTCTCCTCAATCTTTCTCAGTATCAGAGTCTTTTCCAATGAGTCAGCCATTTGCATCCAGCGGCCAAAGTATTGGAGCTTCAGCTTCAGCATCAGTCCTTTCAATGAACAGTCAGGGTTGATTTCCTTTGGAATTCACTAGTTGATCTCTTTACTGTCCGAGGAACTCTCAATAGTCTTCTCCAGTAATTCCAAAGGTGCAGTTCTTCAGCACTCAGCCTTCTTTATGGTCCAACTCTACATTTGTACATGACTACTGAAAAAAACACAGCTTTGACTATATGTACATATATATATATTATCTACTGTATACAAAATAATAGAATTGGTGACACTTGGAAAAGATAGGAAGAAAAGCTTACTGTGTTCATTTATTATGAAAGGAATGATGAATTTAGTACCTTTTACAAGCTGCCACATGAAATGATTTTCTGTATTCTGACCCAATTCACTTGCCATGTTTATACCAGGCCTAAAGCTAAATCTATGCAGTGCTGGATAGCGTGGATATTTGTAATTCATTGGTCAGTGTGATTATTGTGGGGAAATCCAGATAGGGTAGACTCTACTGTATCTTTTTAGAGGGTGTGTGTCATCAATTTAGCCTCTCTGTGACCACTTCACTTCCTAGATCCAGTTCCAAATCTGTCCTTCCTCCTTCCACAGCCACAGATGGCTCACTCCATTGTGAAAAGACCTATTCACAGGAGGCTCCACGGATGAACTTTCGAGGGGCTCACTTACTATTACAGCTGCATATACACTGAGTTGGCCACGGACTGCAGTATATTGACCCAAAACAATCCCCGGGGGCAACACAATCAGAAGAAAATCCCTTTCTGTATGAGTGGAATTAGAAGTCAGACTTTCTGGAAAAATCATGGCACTTTTTCATGACTTTTCTTCTTATCAGTGAGTCTGCCATGGCACCAAAGTTTTTCTTCTCTCTTGTGGATTTCTCTTTTTCCCCCATTTTCCCTGAAGGAACATTCTAGCATTTTAATGATGGGACATTGGGCAGAGATTCAGGACATCTGGGTTCCAATCTCTGTCCTATCACTGAAGGAAGCATCTCACTTCATGGATCTGGGCTTCAGCTTGATAGAAAACAGTTTCCCTCTTTCCACCATTAATACAGAACAGTTTGTTCTTAGAGTCTCATAATAAAATAAATACTCTGTTAATCCAACAAAATTTGTCCCCTTTGGTATATGATCATTGAAATCCCTATGGCTTACATGCATCTGGTTTTCAGTTATTTTACAAGGACATCCTTTCTACAGGAAAGTAAAGTTGAGCCAAATGATGTCTCTAAGAGCTAACAGTTGTCTTGGACTAGTTGTTCTCTTTTTTTCTTTATCTAGTTGTTTATTTCTAGGAGGCAAAAATTAAAATTATAACACATTCTTTCTACAAAACTATCAGGTGTAGTATTTGTTTCTTAAGAGCATGATACAGATTTTATAATAATAGTGATTGTTAGAGAATATTATATCAACCCAGGTGAAATAAAACCATCTCACCACACCCGATACATCTATTAATAAGAAGCAGATTTTAATAGCAGAAATACAACTTTGATTTTATTGGCTCATTTTGGTGACTTGGAAGACTTTTACTGTAAGAGTAATAATAGGGGACTTCCTTGGTGGTGCAGTGGATAAAATCCGCCTGCCAATTCAGGGGACACAGGTTCTATTCTTGATCCAGGAAGATTCCATGTGCTGAAGGGCAAGTGAACCAGTGAAGCACGAGCACCTAGAGCCTGTGCCCTGCAATAAGAGAAGCCACAGCAATGAGAAGCTTGTGCACCGTATCGAAGAGCAGTCCCTGCTGGCTGCAACTAGAGAAAGCCCACACAGAGCAATGGAGACCCAGCACAGACAAAAAGAGATGAGCAAAAACTGTTAAAAAATAGAGTGAGAACAGGGTGCAGCAGCTAGGGTTGTTATATTCAAACTGCACTGTAACATTTAATTATTAGTGTAATTTACATAGACTGCACATAAAACTATATAACTATTATTAATTCATCCTAATCTGCAAAGTTTACCAAAAATTGTTCTAATTTTATTAAATGTGCTATCATTATTCATACTAAATAATTATATATTTCCATCATGGAGATTCATTTTATGCAAACAAATGGATTCTTTTCAAGTTAATGAATCATGAACTCATTAAAGAGTATGTTACTGGAATTAGCATTCCTTTCATTAATTACAATTTTAGTATGGCCTCTACTAGAATTTACAATGGAGAGAGAGTGTCTTTAAAATAAAACACAGCCCTTTATTCTGGACTAATGATGAGTTAGGTGTTGAACTTGCTGAATTCTTCCTTCCCCAGCCAAGGAAGTGAGGAGAAAATAGGCATTTGGCACAGTCTTTGGACCATGTCCCCGGACCAAGTATCCAAAATTAATGCGGATAAGGAGGATAGTTTCCCATTTTCTATGGACACAAGATGTGCTGGTCTCAAAAGGATACCTCACAAAAATGAGAGTGTTGGTAGCTAAGCTTTCTCAGGATCCTCTAGGGCAGTTTCTCAATGAAATGATGTCAATATTTTGGGAAGGAACATGCTTGATTATGTGGCCTCTTGAGACCTATAGGCCATTTAGCATCTATGACCTTTTCTAGTGAAATGACAGTCTTCCCCTCCCTCAGCCACTACTGTTCCACTGATTCACGAATTTAAACTGCCTCATTCATTTCCAAACATCTCTACCACTTAACTCTGTAACCAGATAGGATTATGCACAATGCCTGGCCTTTGGGCAGAATGTCTACTCACTCTTTGCCTTCATTCTCTTAAAAAATAAAATAAAATCCAGGTAACTGCTAAGGTACTTAGTGAAATGACAGGTTTTCCATCAAGTTGCCAGTCCTTCTAGCCCTATGCCATATTCTGGAGTAGGATTTTCATGAAAAATTAAGGGCAGCCTTACTTGTGCCCTGAACATGAGTATATTTTAGTGATAAGTCTCTCATATGTTGTGCGCCTCACTCTCTTCTCCAGACTGTTCTCTCAGCATTGGAACATTAAGCATCTTTGAAAGCATGTAAGTTCCTCAGGGATGTCATAACAAATGACTACAAACTTGGTGGCTTGCAGAAACAGAAAATTATTCCCTCACAGTTCTGGAGGTCAAAGTCTGAAACCAAAGTATTGACAGGGCCATGCTCCTCTGAAGACTCTGGGAGAGAATCCAGTCCCTGCCGCTCTCCCAGCTTCTTGTGGTGGCTGACCATGCTTGGTGCTCCTCAGCTTGCCACTGCCTTTCTAGCTCTACTGCCATTTTTCTTCTTCTTTTTGGACTTTGCTGATCCTTGTTGCAGTGGCCTGGCCACAGGCTTTTCTCTAGTTGCGGCCCTCGGGGCCTTCTCTACTTGGAGCCCACGGGCTTCTCTTATTGTGGAGCACTGGCTCTAGGGCACGAGGCCTCAGCAGTTGCAGCATATGGGTTTAGTTGCCTGTGGCTTGTGAGATCTTAGTTCCTTCACCAGGGATTGAACATCTATCCCCTGCATTGGAAGACAGATTCTTAACCACTGGATCACCAGGAAAGTACCTCTACTTCCATCTTCACAAGGCCTTTTTCTCTGAGTATGTCGAATCTTTTTTTCTCTTATAAAATCATCAGATTTAGAGCTAATCCTAAATTCAGAATGACCTTATTCAAGATCCCTAATTTGATTATATCTGCAAAGACCTTATTTCCAAAAAGGTTCCATTTTCAGATACCAAGGCTTAGCACTTGGAAATATCGTTTGGGGGTCAATCCCCAAAGGTATTCCCTTGAATCCCCTACAAGGAATGAGTTGAAAAGTAGAGTGGAGAACTCAGAATAACAGGTAGCAAACACTGAGGAGACAGCTCCCATATTTCCTCAGGTGGACTGAGGCATCAGGACCACATTTACCCTTAAGCTGGGCTTCCAAGTTGGGATCCTGGATCCTCTTTGTATAATATGATTTTCTGCACAAAGCGAGGAAAGAAAATGTCAGTAAAGAATGTTTTCTGGTGCAGATAGCTTGAGGTACAGGGCTTCCCAGATAGAGCTTGTGGTAAAGAATGCAGGAGACATAAAATTCTGTGCGATCGATCCCTGGGTTGGGAAGATCCCCTGGGGAAGGGCATGGCAACACACTCCGGCATTCTTGTGTAGAGAATTCTGTAGACAGAGGAGCCTGGCGCGTTACAGTCCATAGGACTGCAAAGAGTAGGACACACTGAAGTGATTTGGCACGCATACAGCATGAGATACAAATACAGTGGCTAAACAAAAAGGAGGTTATTATTCCTCATATATCAGAGAATCTGGAAATAACTATTATTGATGGTTCAATGGCCTAAACTTGTCAGGGCATCTCTATAACTTTCTTCACATATGTCACTTCACAAGATAGCTGGCTCAGCTCTGGGTTACAAAGTATTCAATATAGCTCTAGATATCTTTTATCCAAAAAGACATAGTTTTCCCTCGAGTCCCTGACCGACAGCCATCTGCATTTCCCTGGCCAGAGCTATGTCCATGAGCCCCTAACTGCAGTGAATACAAGGAGTGGGGGTATTGAACTTCTCTGGCCTCTAGAGTGAAGGACACAGGGAAGAAGGGAATAAGGTTACCTGCCAGTTACGCTGATGAACAGAACTGCCAAAGGGAGAGGGGATTCTTCCATTATTTTTACAATATATCTTTTTAAACACCAAGATCAAAGAAACGGTATGAAACACAAAGGGCTAGTAGAATAGAATTCCAATGCTAGTTTTGCCATTATTCGTCTTTTAATAGGTGGTACCTCACTGGGAACCAGGCACTAAGCGAAGTAGACTCTAATGTCATCTCTAACTCTGAAAGTCAACGATTCTATTAATCCTTTATCAAGAAAGTACTTCTTTTTTTACTCTTTTTAATTCCAATGGTGACTTTGCTACATCTGAAAGCACAGATCACCACTGATAGAATCAAAAGGAACTAGGGAGATAATGTAGTTTACAGCTCACTTATGCCATGAAATATGGATATACTGGTGGTAGGAGAAATTTTTAATCGTTCTATTTTTCAAAAAATGATTTATTTGTTTGTTTTTGGCTGTGTTGGGTCTTCATCGCCCTGTGGGCTTTTCTCTAGTTGCGGTGAGCAGGGGCGAATCTCCAGCTGCGGTGTGCAGGCTTCTCATCGTGGTGGCTTTTCTTGTTAGGGAGTACAGACTCTAGGGTGCATGGGCTTCAGAAGCTGCTGTTCCTGGGCTCTAGAGCTCAGGCTCAGTGTTGCGGGGAATGGGCTTAACTGTCCCATGGTGTGTGGGATCTCCCTGCACCAGGGATGGAACCCATGTCTCCTGAACTGGCAGATGGATTCTTTACCACTGAGCCACCAGGGAAGCCCCAAACCTTTCTGTTTTATTCTTTACTTATACATTTGGTTTTTAATAGAGGTGTGTCAACTGTTTTCAGAATATAGCCAAGATATATAATGGCTACAATCATTAAGAGGTTTATTTTGTAGTAATTGCAAAATTAGATGAGAGTCTAGCAATTTCTGAAGTGGTATTTTTTGAGGCTGTCAAATGAGCCTCTGCCTGCTCTGTATGGGAGGTGGATTTGCTGCTGTTGCCTTCTTGGCAGTGCGGTGCAGCCTGTGGGATCTTAGTTTTCCTATCTGGGGCCACGACAGTGAAAGTAAAGGGTCCTACTGCTGGACCTCCAGGGAATTCCCCATGAACCTCTGCCTTTTTTGAAGTCGGGGGTGCTGCCCTTCCTCTGGGCATCCCTGAGTCATTTGCATCCTTCTCTCCTTGCTGGGCCCTGCTGAGTAAGACATTCTTTTTCTTGGGTAGGAGAAGTCCTCACTCTATGATTTCCTCAAAGTACTGACTCATGAGGCGGCTCTGATGAGGCTGTATAATTTTTCATAAAAGTACATGAGCTCAATCAAGCAGGAAATGAGGCCCTCAAATTAAATCAAAGACTGTGGCAACATCTCTATCTGCTTTTCCAAAACTCCATGAGAGACATGGTTTCATTTCACATGGTATGAAAAATCAATAAGCAAGGAGTGGTTTCACTCATTTAAGGGGAGCATGACTAAAATTGGCTGTGGAGAACCCACAGATGGAATTCTGACAGTCATTACATCTTTGACAATTTAAGAAGTGCACAAGTAGGTGAGATATATATATATATATATATATATATATATATATATATATATATATATGCTGGAATTGTGCTTAAATATTTTTTAACCTGACATGCAAACATTAAATATTTTACTTCTATGTAGTAAATGGGAGAAAGTGAAAGTGAAAGTTGCTCAGTTGTGTCCGACTCTTTGTGACCCCATGGACTATAGTACATGAAATTCTCGAGGCTAGAATACTGGAGTGGGTAGCCGTTCCCTTCTCCAGGGGATCTTCCCAACCCAGGGATCAAACCCAGGTCTCCCACATTGCAGGTGGATTCTTTACCAGCTGAGCCACAAGGGAAGCCAAAATATCAGTTTAATTAGAAAAGTCCAGTAGGCAAGGTCTATTGCAGTATGGAAGAGTAACATGGTGAGCTACATGTAATCCTACCTGTCCTATTCTTGGCTCCACCCCACCCCTCCACGTCCACTCTCATCCTGACTATTAAATGTATTGCTTCAGCTCTCAGGACCTTGCCTTCAACAAAGGGCACTAAAAGATGATATGACTGGACACTTCTTCAAACTGTTTCTGACCAGGATGTGGGTGAGTAGCACCAGGCTTCCTAGTAAGAGGCTTAAGGAAGTGATGTTCAAACTCATTTGGTCAGATAAAGGGAAACAACACAAAATGTATTTAATTTTCATTAAGGAGAAAGATATCCCCTTCACATCTAAAACTTTTATCATAAGTAGTTTTAAAGAATATAATTCTTGAAGTAGTTCCAAAGAATACAATTTCTGACACGTTGATAACATTGACACTTAACAATGAAATGACTGCTTCAGTCTTTTAAATGTATTTAGTGGAATTTAGATAACTTAATAATTTGATACTTATCACTTATTTTTAAAATATAGGATCATGCTACGCTTAATGGTATGAAATTTTATATTGTTCTTTTTTATGCAAACTCATATTTCTGTTTCACTTTTTCATATTTTTATGCTTGAAAGTCTTTAATCACCCTGCTAAGCTACTGCTAAGTCACTTCAGTCATGTCTGACTCTGTGCGACCCCATAGACGGCAGCCCACCAGGCTCCCCCGTCCCTGGGATTCTCCAGGCAAGAACACTGGAGTGGGTTGCCATTTCCTTCTCCAATGCATAAAAAGAATATGTTTATACATTTAAGTGTAAATTTTTAAAATTTTCTGTGGCCATAGATTCTCACTGCTTAAAATAATCTGAATTAAGATTATTATTAGTATACAATTGTCTCAAGTAGCATAAAATCATTAAAATTGATTATTTACTAAGCATGAAAAGCTAAGTTGTAGTAGAGCTGTGTTTCTTAAAAATATAAACAGAGCTTCTAATAAATTAGTTCATAAATCCATGAGCAAATATTATATATTGTTAGAATTAAACAGGATTCAGCCTTAAGGTGATGGCTATTTTATGTTTTTATGGTTGTACTCACTAAGAAAACCTGCTTGTACAAGCAGATAAGAATGGAAGGAGTTTTATTATAAAAATGTCACTCAATGCCTTTAACATTTTCTGAGTTACATAACTTTACAGAGAGCCATCATAGAAAAGTTATTTCTAATGATCTGTTCATTTGATAGCTGGATTAGACCTTCCTTCAATTTTGTTGATAGTAATGATTTGGAAACCACATGACTCACAAAGGAATTTGTTAGCCACTAGTAGAGTTATTCACTTTCTCAAAATTGGTCCAATATTTCAGTTTAGTCTTTGAGTTGTTGCCCTGGTGATTTTTACTCCCCAGAGGAAGGGCCATGGTAAGATTCAGGAGCCAGCAAAGCCACACTGGGCTTGGAGCTGCCAGTGGCTCAGCTTCCCTGTGCTATCTTCATCCAACCACACAGGCAAGAAACTGTACAAAAAAGGTGATAGTCCTGTTTGCACAAGATGGACCTAGGTTTGTATTCAGGTCTGGGCACTGTACATTGACAATCTGAAACAATCTGAATCATAAACAACATGCAAAACAGGCCTTTGGAGAAATTATTTTTAAAACTATTCTGGGAATTCCCTGGTGGTCCAGAGGTTAGAATTCACTGCCAGAGGCCCAGGTTTGATCTCTAGTCAGGGAACTAAGATCCCAGAAGCTATTTGGAGTGGCAAAAAAGAAAAAAAAAAAAAAAAAAAAACTACTTTGTCAAGAGCAGAGATGGCATGGTAAGAAACTATTTGCCTATCTACAAATCAGAGAAAGATTAAAATTGTTCAGTGTTCTGCCATAGAACAAAGCTAGGATCAATGAACCCATCAACAGGAGCAACTTTTGACAACTGTGTGTATGTGTCCGTTCAGTTGTGTCTGACTCTTTGTAGCCCATCAGACTTCTCTGTTCATGGACTTTTCCAGGCAAGAATACTGGAATGGGTAGCCATTTCCTCCTCCGTGGGATCTTCCCGACCTAGGGATCAAACCAACGTGTCTTGCATTGCCAGGCGGATTCTTTACCACTAACCCCACCAACTATCACTGCCCAACAATGCAGTTAGGACTTCCCTGGTGGCTCAGATGGTAAAGCGTCCGCCTACAATGAGGGAGACCTGGGTTAGATCCCTGGGTCAAGAAGAACCCCTGGAGAAGGAAATGGCAACCCACCAAAGTACTCTTGCCTGGAAAATCCCATGGAAGGAGGATCCTGATAGGCTACAGTTCATGGGGTCACAAAGAGTCAGACACAACTGAGCGACTTCACTCACTCACTCACTCAACTCCACCAACTATCATTGCCCAACAATGCAGTGAGGAGCCATTTTCCTCTCCACCCCCATGACTACTGGAAATGATAAAGCAAAGACTATATTGTTTTCCCCAGGGGTGCAATAGAGAAATGTCTCCATCGCTCAGTGGAGTGGCTCTAATGACCTATAGGGACCATCTACTTTTGCGATTCTAAGCACTTTAGTCAAAAGAAAACAGAAACGTAGCAGCAGGAGTAAAGCAGCAGCTGCCTTGAAATAGTAATATGTTATCTGTTCATAAGTTGTGATGCTAGTTGCCTAGCCTCGTGGAGCATAACCTGAACTCTTTTTTGGACAGTGTCAACGATTTGCATGAATTAACCACACTCCTCTGTCTGATCCCCTTTGTGGCCAAGTGCATGCAATTCTGAGACCTCTGGGTTTGGAACTACAGTCTGTGGCTAAGGCATTGAATCAAACTAGGCAGCCCAGTTGGGGATCAAAGCAAGAAACTTGGCTGTACTCAATCAGTTCTCTGACCAAGTTAGCTAATCACATATTCTTCCCTTACAGTTAATCTCAACTGGGGGTTGGGAGCTGAAAGCTTCATTTAAATGCTACACTTGATGCTAAGATCCACAGAAACCAAACAGGTAGTTATCTAGGTAGGCATTTGAATGATAATAAATTCTGAAAGGCTCCAGTGGCTCTGGGTCATCTTTAAAAAAATTTCACTGGGCTTCCATTTGCCCACTGGTGGTTTATGTCTCCAGGTATTATAATTAATATATTCATTTGTTCTGCATTTTAAAATGTATAACATGCTTTCATGCGCAGTGATTTTACTTAATCTCATCAAATTTGCTGCTTGATCAGGCTTTGTTTCTGTGCATCACACAGTTATATCTTTCCCAAACCAAAGTCTCCAAATGATAAGTGGATAATTCAGTCAAATTGTTTTATTTCAAAATTCATGTACCACACGTATGATTGTGTATACATTTTAATATAAATGAATATTTAACTTGGAATATTTTACTTCAATTTTTAATTTACATGGATTTTTCTTTATTTAGAAACTTAACTTTTACAAAATAATATGTGCTCATTCAAAAAATCAGCTCTACTCAAGTTTATAAAAGTTCTCTCTGCATTCCTATAATTCCACTCCTCCGAAATAAGAATGATTAACAGCAATTAATCCTTAAAGACTTGTTGTTGTTGTTGTTGTTTAGTCACTAAGTTGTGTCTGACTCTTTGTGACCTCAGGGACTGTAGCCTGCCAAGCTCCTCTGTCCATGGGATTTTCCAGGCAAGAATACTGGAGCGGGTTGCCATTTCCTTCTGCATAAAGACCTCTTAAATAAATACACAAACATAGTTTCTGTATTACGTGTTGGAATATAGCATCCATTTTTAGGTTTAAGTAGTCACTTTTATCGGGAGAAGGCAATGGCAACCCACTCAAGTACTGTTGCCTGGAGAATCCCAGGGACAGGGGAGCCTGGTGGGCTGCTGTCTATGGTGTTGCACAGAGTCAGACACGACTGAAGTGACTTAGCAACAGCAGCAGCAGCAGTCGCTTTTATCAAAATGATAAACAGAGATTGCATGAATGCTAAATCATGTTTGACTCTGTGATTCCATGGACTATAGCCCACCAGACTCCTCTGTCCAAGAGATTCTCCAGGCAGGAATACTGGGGTGGGTTGCCGTGCCCTCCTCCAGGGGATCTTCCCAACCCAGGGATCAAACCCCAGTTTCTTGCATTGCAGGCAGATTCTTCACCGCTGAGCCATGGGGGAAACCCCATATTTATAGATTAAGCGTCAAATTGTTCTCCAGAGCTTATTGAGCAATCAGTAGTCCCCAGACACTACCTTCCTCCTTATTTCCTGAGGCAATGACTTCAAAATGTTTAGCTATTTATTTTGTATTTACAGTTACATTTCCTGGTAGTATGGTTATATTGCTATTTTTCTTTTCAGTTTAGACATTATTTACTGGCACCACCTCAACTTACCCAACACACAAACCACTTTACCTTATTCCATCTTACAGATACACTTTATAGAGTATTTTGTATAGATCAATATTCAGTATTTACATTACTATGAGTGTGCATTCACATCTGAGCAATGTGGGAATCTATGATTAGCTTTCCTTTCTTGCAATCCTTTTTGTTTCCCTAAGTTTAATAAGGACTACCCTAGTGGTTCAGATGGTAAAGAATCTGCCTGCAATGCAGGGGACCCGGGTTCTATCCCTGGGTTGGGAAGATCCCTGGAGAAGGGAATGGCAACCCATTCCAGTTTTTTTGCCTGGAAAACCACATGGACAGAGGAGCCTGGCGGGCTACATTCCGTGGGGTCGCAGAGAGTTGGACACAACTGAGTGACTAACACACACATAAACTTAATAATTTTTTAAAAACTTATTTGCTTGCTTATTTATCAGTGGACTTGGCACTAAGGCATCCCTAAACTCTCCTGCTGCTGCTGCTGCTGCGTCGCTTCAGTCGTGTCCGACTCTGTGTGACCCCATAGACGGCAGCCCACCAGGCTCCCCCGTCCCTGGGATTCTCCAGGCAGGAACACTGGTGTGTGTTGCCATTTCCTTCTCCAATGCATGAAAGTGAAAACTCTCCTAAACCAGTATATATCTAAATTCAATATGTTTAAAGACAGACATTTTCCTTTCCTTCTTAAAGAAAACTCTTTGACAAATATGTTAAGGGAATATATCTTTTAAAAGGGAATATTCCTTATTAAAGGAAATTTGAGTTAATCTATTTTGACATTTCTCATTTATACATAAGCCTATTATTCATGCAGCATATACGTTTTATAGTAGTCATTATTTGGATTGAATATTATACCAAACTATGACTGCATTTTATTCATCCTTTTCTGAGTATTTTTTACTGTTTTGCATATGATCAGTTTTCAATAAAATTTCCATGTAGATACAAAATAAAATATGTCTCAAGGGTCAGTGACAACTAGCAAAATTATTTTTGCTATAATATAATAAAAAATACTATAATTTTCCTTGACTCTATGCTTTCCATACATCTCAACAACAACAAATCACCTGTAGGTAACAATCTTCCAAAACTTGTGAAACACATTTGTATTCTGCGAAGCCCTTTGAGAAAGCTCTTGTTGAGTTGGAAGTGTTAGAAATTGAAACGATAGTGATCCTAACAGAAAGAATTCTCACTCATCTATCTCAAGCAGGTACTTACAAGTCGTTGAAATCTGCTTATCTTTCTCTGTCTTCCTACCTCCTCATGCCCACTTTGATCTATATCTAGCAAACCCAGTGTACAAATAACATATATTTTTTCTGGACCATGCTTTTTCTCTTTCCAACCCCTTTCATTTCTTCTTCTGTAATAACCAGTTCCTATTGTTGCTTTGACTTGCTTTGTAAACTACCTCTAAATTGACAGTGTTCCTGACCTGTAGAGCTGGAGTGGCCTGAGGAAAGAATGAAATTCCATTCTCTCTATCACAGCATTCAAGCCCAGCAACCCCAACCCCCTGAAGTAGGATCTGTCTCTGGTGTGCACATTATAATGAGATGGGGTGACTAGAGGACTCCATAAAGTGCTTTTTTTTTTTTTTAACTATGAACCACAGGTGAATCCCAACAATTGTCAGAGTAAGGATGACTATTGTGTGTGCCCCGAGCCACCAACTATGCACCTGGGTTTTTCAAAAGTGCAAATGATCTGTTTACATGATAGATGAAAGAGTGACAATGAGAAAACGATTAGAAGGTTTCACTTGCATCTTGACAGTAGTCTATTTCATTTCATTTCACAAACACTTTTTAGATATTCTTCAGTTGCGGTTATCTACAAACGTAGATAAGTTCTTTGATTCAAGCTCTCCTTTCCATTTTTTTAGTGTCTCACAAAACCTGGATGGAACAGCAAAAGATTAATCACATCTGGTTGTGGGGGTGTATTGACTTACAGCCCAATTTCATATTCTCTCCCCAATACACCCATGAACTTTACTCCAGGACTGCTTCCAGCATCTGTAATGTGGTTAAAAGATTTGGGTTTCTAGGATCTATTAATATAAGAGTATGATTAAGTATTTGTGTAATGCAGACTACATCATGGTCCTTGTTTAAAAGGACTTCACGACAAAATTTTAACCAGGCATTTCAATAATCCAAAGTGATAAATGCTCACATTTTCATTAACAGCCAAGGGGAACCGTCTCTATAAATTATGAGACTCTAAGCTCTCAGTCTTTTTGACTAAAGTTTTATATGCTGCTGCTGCTGCTGCTGCTGCGTCGCTTCAGTCGTGTCCGACTCTGTGCGACCCCATAGACAGCAGCCCACCAGGCTCCCCCGTCCCTGGGATTCTCCAGACAAGAACACTGGAGTGGGTTGCCATTTCCTTCTCCAATGCATGAAAGTGAAAAGTCAAAGTGAAGTCGCTCAGTCGTGTCCAACTCTTAGGGACCCCATGGACTACAGCCCACCAGGCTCCTCTGTCCATGGGATTTTCCAGGCAAGAGTACTGGAGTGGGGTGCCATTGCCTTCTCCAAAAGCTATATATATATTGCCTTGTATAATACTGGTTTGGTGCTCAATAATTGTTTGTTGAATGAATGAGTTATCATAATCAATTTAGTATTAGTCAATGTCAGTGTGAATTTATCAGTTGCCTTTTCTGTTGGAGTACTAAACTGCATAGATTCCTAAATATCAAATCAAGGAATACATCTTAACTCTTAAAAAAAATTTTGTTTATAAATTATTTATTTGTGACTGCACTGGGTCTTAGTTGCTATGCGTGGGCTTCTCATTGTGGAGGCTTCTTATGTTTCAGAGCCTAAAGTCTGGGGCTCGTGGGCTTTAGCAGCTGTGACTCATGGCCTAGTTGCCATGTGGCATGTGGAACCTTCCTAGACCAAGGATCAAACCCAGGTCCCCTGCATTGGCAGGTGTATTCTTAACCACTGGACCACCAGGGAAGTCCCACACCTCAACTCTTAATGGTTTGCTCTGCTGCACTGCATGTATTAATTACTCCTTTGTTGTTCAGTCACTTGGTCATGTCCTACTCTGTGTGACCCCATGGACTGCAGCATGCCAGGCTTCCCTGTCCTTCACCATCTCCTAGAACTTGCTCAAATTCATGTCCATTGAGCTGGTGATGCCATCCAACCATCTCATCCTCTGTCATCCCCTTCTCATCCTGCCTTTAATCTTTCCCAGCATCAGGGTCTTTTCCAATGAGTTGGCTCTTCACATCAGGTGGTCAAAATTACTCCCTTGTCCTCAGTGATTTACTGAGCGATTCGGTGATAAATTATTCCTTTATCCTCAGTTATTTCACTCTCTTCATGGCCTTGTTCTCTATCAGCAACTAATTGCTGTTCTCTTGTTGGTCTTCTTCCTGGGAGGCACTTCTTTTACTCACTGTGTCAACATCAGTGTTCAGTGTGTCTAATAGCACCTGCTCTTCCCACACTAAATTTTTCCCTGGGGACATCCCACTCAAGATCATTATCAGTTATGGATTGCATGTGGCACATAAGAGAATGAGAAAGAAAAGCTGTAGGAGACAGGAGTTTCTTTCTCTTCCATATGACAGGGAGGTCAACCTGAGAGGGTACGGTGGCTCCAGGACAAGAGGGCTGATACCTGGCTGTCCCTTAAGTTTCTCCCATGGTCATTCACAGTACAGCTTTCGCATCTCCAGCAGCAGAACCTGCAAATATTCAGGCATCAGGAGGACAGAAAAAGGACAAGAGGTAGTAGACTCTGTCACCCTTCTTCGGCGTAGTAAAGCAATCTCCACTCAATAACATGAGCCAAAACCCTGTCACAAAGCTAACCCTTCTATAAAAACACTGGGAAATAAAGTTTATTTGTTTTAACATTCATTTATTTACAGTTCATTTCTTTTTGGCTGTGTTGGGTCTCTGGCTGCTGTGTGAGGGCTTTCTCTAGTTGCAGAGGGCAGGGGCTACTCTCTAGCTGTGGTGTGTGGGCTCCTCATTGCAGTGGCTCCTCCTTGTGGAGCACAGGTTCTTGGCATGTGGGCTCGGTAGTTATGGCACAGGAGCTTAATTGCTCCTTGGCATGTGGAATGTTCCTGGATCAGGGATCAAACCTGTGTCCCCTGCATTGACAGGTAGATCCTTACCCACTGAGACACTAGGGAAGTCCTGCTTTATTTTTAAAATCACAGTTCTGTTTGTAAGGGAGCAGAGTGCTAACAAGATTTACATTCTGATAACTCTTGAATTATTGCTTTAACTCTGACCTCTACTCTGGATTCATTTATCCAGGCACTTATTGGACATCTTGCGTTGTTACTCGTGTATGCAGTGTGCTTAGCTGCTCAGGCATGTCCGACTCTTTGCAACCCCATGGACTTCAGCCTGCCGGTCTCCTCTGTCCATGGGAATTCTCCAGGCAAGAATGCTAGGAGTGGGTTGCCATGCCCTCCTCCAGGGCTCAGTGGTGTCCAACTCTTTGTGACTTCATGGACTGTGGCCTTCCAGGCTCCTCTGTCCATGGGATTTCCTAGGCAAGAATATTAGAGTGGGTTGCCATTTCCTTCTCCAAGGGATCTTCCCAACCCAGGGATCGAAACTGTATCTTCTGCTTGTCAGGCTTATTCTTTACCACTGAGCTTCCTGGGAAGCCCCTATTAGACATCTACACCAGCACAAAAAGTCATAGTGCCTCTCAAATGCAACATGTCTAAATCCCTAAACTTCATTAGCATATTCGAGTGGCTTTCCTTCCCTCACTCTCTCAGCTGCCTTCACTGAGTCAACCACATTTTTAAAAAAAAATATCTATTGTATAGACAGCACGCTAAGAGGTGGCTTTACAGATATGAATGAGACATGTGCTGTGTGCTAAGTCATTTCAGTCGTGACCGACTCTTTGTGACCCTATGGACTGTAGCTCACCAGGGTCCTCTGTCCATGGGATTCTTCAGACATGAATACTGGAGTGGGTTGCTATGCCCTTCTCCAGGGGATCTTCCCTTCCCAGGGATCTAACCCACATCTCTTCAGTCTCCTGTATAAGCAGGTGAATTCTTTACCACTAGCGCCACCCATGGGGAAGCCCCACGAATGAGACATATTGTCTGCCTAAAGGGATCTAGACCTGGGGTGGGAGGGGTTGGGGCTGAGGGGTTGGCTCAGCTGGTAAAGAATCTGCCTGCAATGTAGGAGACCTCGGCTTGATTCCTGGATTAGGAAGATCCCCTGGAGAAGGGAAAGGCTACCCACTCCAGTATTCTGGCCTGGAGAATTCCATGGACTGTGTAGCCCATGGGGTCACAAAGAGTCAGACATGATAGAGTAACTTTCACTTTACTTTCAAAGGGATCTAGAAGCAGCCTAAAGTATTTCACAAGAAGATGATGTTAGGTGCTGCTCAGATCCCTCTTCAGGGACATCCTTCCTTTTCTTAGCTGCTAGGTGGATGCTTGCTCTTCCAGAATTGCTCTCAACTAAAGGCTTTATTGCCCATGGTCAAGCACACTTCCCAGGAGAAGCTGATTGAAGAATGAAAGTGAAACCACTGCTCTCTTGCCTTAAGGTAGGGCCAATATGAGCTGTCTCCAGAGCTGACAATGAGGTCAGCTGAGGCTTATGGGGTGACTGCATCACAGTTCCATTGTTCTGCCTGTTTAGTTTTACTTCATTCAGTCAGCCAAAGAGGGATCCCCCCAGGGACTTCCTGAAGGCAGTCCTTTATATAAGAGTCTGTTTGCTGGAGAATCTGATATGCAACAGGGTACCAGGAGTGGAACTAGGAAACAGAATCTAAAAACGGCATTTTGGAGCTGGGTGAGGGGCAACGTTATGCCATCACTTAGGTAGTCAGTGCACTAACGATAGCCCTGGCATGCTGTATTGGCCCTACTGCTACAGCTTTCACAGCTCCTGAGCTAGAATGGGATCGTGATGGCGGGAATGCACTTGGCCTTGAAGCAGTTTGGGGAAAGGGTTGTTTAAAAAATTGAACTAGAGGATTGTTGCTGGGGGCAACTGATGCACTATAGAAAGACAATGTCAGGATGAGGATGATGAATCAACTATGAAGGCCAGAGGTGCCTCCCTGGTGGCTCAGCGGTAAAGACAGGAAACCCGGTTTTGATCCCTGGGTCTGGAAGATCCCCTAGAGCAGGGCATGGCAACCCACTCCAGTACTGTTGCCTAGAAAATCCCATGGACAGAGAAGACTGGAAGGCTGAAGTCCATAGGGTCACACAGAGCTGGACATGACTGAAGTGACTAAGCTGCAGCGTGAAGGCCAGAGGTTCTTCTCGGCAAATAAAGACATTCTCACCTGCAACTAGAGGGCAGAGAAGAATGAAGATCAGACCCATAACTGAACTTAAGAGTAGCAGAATCTTGTGTGTGCATGTGCTCAGACACGTCTGACTCTTTGTGACCCCATGGACTGCAGCCTGCCCATCTCCTCTGTCCATGGGGATTCTCCAGGCAAGAATCCTGGAGTGGGTTGCCGTGTCCTCCTCAAGGGCTCAGTGGTGTCCAGCTCTTTGCAACTTCATGGACTGTAGCCCACCAGGCTCCTCTATCCATGGGAATTTTCAGATAAGAATACTGGAGTGGGTTGCCATTTCTTCCTCCAGGGAATCTTCCAGATCCAGGGATTGAACCACATCTCTTATGCCTCCTCTATTGGCAGGTAGATTCTTTACCACTGCACCACCTGCGAAGCCCCAGCAGAATCTTAGACAAAGTTAAATTCTCAGTCTCAGTAATTCAGCTGTACCAAGTTCAGGGTGTTAATTGCAAAGGACTGGGATTCTGGGCTTCCTTTGGTCCAGAGGTTAAGAGTCTGCCTTACAATGCAAGGAACACTGGTTCAATGCCTGATTGAGGAAGATTCCACATGTAGCAGGGCAGCTAAGCCCATGCGCTACAACTACTGAGCCTGCGTTCAAGGGCCTGAGAGCTGAAACGATTGAGCCCATGCACCACAACTACTGAAGCTCAAGTGACTAGAGTCTGTGCTCTGCAGCAAGAGAAGCTGCCGCAGTGAGAGGCCTGAGGACCACAATTAGAGATTAGCCCCCATTGACACAACTAGAGATTAGCCCCCATTGTCACAACTAGAGATTAGCCCCCCGTTGTCACAACTAGAGAAAGCTCATGCACAGCAATTAAGAACCACCACAGTCATAAAGTAAAATAATAAAACAAATAAATAAATCCTCACACAAAAAGAGTGGGACCCTGAAACTGTGATGGGAACATCCAGGTCAATGTATTAAAAAAAAGCCTTGCATCCTAGATTCCTCTGTATCTGTTAATTCCACAGAAGTGGCCCATGACTCCCTGGGAAAGCCTGACTCTCCCTTCTCTTTGCTTATAGATGATGATGAGGCTTCTGCTGGCAAGACAACATGACCTACCTTCAGGATGTATGCCCACCTCTCTTTCCGGACAGAGAAGAATAACTGTGCCTAAGTCAGACATAATATAGTGAGGAAACCCTGAGTCTGCTAAGACAGGAGATGGATTACACCACAGAGAAGCTACAGAATCAACCCAGGACTGTGTATAAGGGACTGAAGATGCTGATTAAGGAGGGTGGAGCATAACATTATAAAAGGAAAACTCAGTATAGCACTAAGCTGTGATACAGGACTTAATACCCAGGCAAGGACCCCAAGAGGCTTGGTCAGTGTGCACCTAGGCTGACTCTTGGGAGCTGGGGGACAGTGGTGGTCCATGCTCAGTACAGTATAAATACCAAGGCTGCCATGACTGACAGTCAAAGAGGGTATTAAAAGGCTCAGGAAAGTGGACGGCTAGTAGATAAGTCAAGAAATCCAAATAGCCAAGTCTGTTCTGGGAGTTAGCCTAGAGGATGCTCCACTTCCCAAAGTGATAAAAACACGCTAGGGAGACTGTCTCCAGCACACTGAGATGCTCAGTGATGGCTACTCTCTATTGGCTGGGACTGACTGTAAAGAGGTGCTTTTGCAGAGCTGGGCTTCCTGATAGCAATGAAGAAGTTGGGAACCTAGAGACAGGGGCTAGGGATAGTGCTTAGCTGGAAGCCAGGTTGGCCCAATTTCATAATGAGTAGCGAGACTGGCTATGCAGCCAAGAGAGCTTGACCTGTCAAGAGCTATGGGGATGGTTAATGGAACATAGCATCCTCAGAGGCAAGACTGAAGGTCAGCCAACAAGGGTATTGCTCAATCAAATTACTGAAAGAAACTGAGGATGAATATTAGAAGGCTGAAGGAAACTACTGCGCCAAATAGTCATGATTGCTTTCCCACTTTATAGGCTGGGTCTCTAGTAGGAAGGATGCTGCTTCTGATCCACATGTCTGAGTTGTTACACAAAAGATGCAGTATTTCCTATGAGCACGTACACTTCAAACTCAAACCCACACATCACAAATCATGATCCAAAAGTAGCTCTCAATATCAGATTTTACCTCCTATATTTTACTTAAATATTTTTTAATGAAGCATAAAAAGAAGAAAAAATATATTGAATAGGGTCTGTAACTTAAGAGTGAGATATACTGTAGACCCTGCATTTCTCTCTCTTTGTTTTCCCCCCATTGTATCTTAGATTGGATTTCCAAAACTGACCTTGCCAAGAGAACCTCAAGTTTGATCAGCTGAAGAGTAAAGGTTGTTGTCGTTCAGTCACTCAGTCATGTCCAACCCTTTGTGACCCCATAGACTGCAACACACCAGCCTCCCCTGTCCACCTTCTCCTGGAATTTGCTCAAACTCATGTCCATTGAGTTGGTGATGCCATCCAACCATCTCATCCTCTGTCACCCCTTCCCCCTCCTGCCCTCAATCTTTCCCAGCATCAGGGTCTTTTCTAATGAGTCAGCTCTTTGCATCAAGTAGCCTCAGTATTGGAGTTCAGCATCAGTCCTTCCAATGAATAGTCAAGGCAGTAGGCAACAAATGGTACTGGGGTAGAAGGATGAGGGGGAAGGGAAAGGAAGACAACATTCTTTGAGTTGAGCTCTTTGGGATACCTGACAACATTTGTTTATACCATGGGCTGAATCGTCAGTTAATTGATTCAACATTTAAATACCTACTGTGGGCCAGGCATTCTCTAGGTCTTGAGAAGTCAAAGCTGAATAGGGTGCCATCTATGCTCTCCTGTAAATTCTATCAAGAAACTGAGGCCACTAAACCAAAGATTACATTATTTTAGTGTGACTTTGAATTTAGCAAAAGGATACGGGAGACAGTGGTTAAGCAGCCTTGTTATATCTGTGGCCTTTTAAAATCATTTTCCTTTCTGTATCTAAGGAATATACCAGCAACTTCCTCTGAGGATCATTTCTGAAGATGCAATGACATAAAGCGCAAAAAGCACTTAGCAGAGTGCCTAGTGCATTGCCAGCGTTCTGTTAATGTTTGCTACTATTGCTGTTGTTGTTGCTATGAGCAAGCTAAGAAATGCTTTGAAAAATTTTATTACCCAGCTTTTTAATTTTTTAATGACTTGGACTGTAGCTTCTAGGGATTAATTAGGAAACAAAAGTGTCTAAAGCTATAATACCTTTGATTTACGAATAAGATTCTCAGTCTTCTACAGGAAAGACTTTTTACTTCTTGTTTTAATGGGGAAAAAAAAAACCCTTCTCTTTATCTTTATACAACTTTTTCCCACCCATTAACTGAATCATTCATCCCTTCACTCATGCTCATGAACTCAAAGTGCACCTCAATGAGTGCCTGCTCTTCTCTGAGCAATGGGCTAAGTGTAGGAGACCCCAGGATGAAAAGTAGCCCTCGTCCTCAAAACACACGAACTCGTTTCACTCAACCATGACCCCATGAGTTATAGATTGTTGTTGTCGTTTTTTAGTCACTAAGTTGTGTCTGACTCTTTGTGACCCCATGGACTGTAGCCTGCCAGGGCCCTCTGTCCATGGTATTTCCCAGGCAAGAATGCTGAAGTAGGTTGCTGCTGCCTTTTCCAAGATATCTTCCCCACCCAGGGATCAAACCCACGGCTCTTCCCATCTCCTGCATTGCAGGTGGCTTCTTTACTGCTGAGCCACTGGGGAAACCCTTCATTATAGATTGTCAGGTTCTTTTTTTCAAACAGATGAATGCTCAGGTCAGAAAGGCTAATTGATTTGTCCAGTTATAGCCAGAGAGTGGCAGGGCCAGACTAGGGGCCAAGTCCTTTGACTGACGATGAAGCCTGTGCTTTTTTTCTGTGCCAGACTGGATGGTGTTCCAGGTAGAAGGAGTGATCAATCTTCTTTTGACTAAACAGACTTCTAATAATAATAAGCACAACAAAAGGAGCAATATCTTTGCTTATATCTATAACCTGAAGTCTGAGATGTGCTGTTTAACCAGATTGAAATGGCCCCCCTACCCACACTGGCACCAAGAGAAACTTTTGCAGGAGAACGTTTGGAGCCGCTGTGGGCACAACAGCTTGAGACAGTAACCAGGACAATTATTCTGGTCTCTTTAATGTAAAAAGTATGAAGTTGGACGATAACAGTTATCTTAATAGACCATGAGTTTATAAATAGCTGTTGGGCGCAGACTACATATCAAGAAGAAGCTAAAAATAAAGAGCTCAGGTGTCAAATGGGCGCGATATACTCAAGTTTGCCAGTGCTGTCTAAAGTACCCTGAAGGTTGAATCCAAGGGAACATCAACACCACCTGTTCCCAGAGCAGAAATGAGCAATGAAGCTCTGCTGCTGCTGCTGCTAAGTCACTTCAGTCGTGTCCGACTCTGTGTGACCCCATAGATGGCAGCCCACCAGGCTCCCCATCCCTGGGATTCTCCAGCCAAGGACACTGGAGTGGGTTGCCATTTCCTTCTCCAATGCATGGAAGTGAAAAGTGAAAGTGAAGTCACTCAGTCATGTCTGACTCCTAGAGATCCCATGGACTGCAGCCTACCAGGCTCCTCCATCCATGGGATTTTCCAGGCAAGAGTACTGGAGTGGGGTGCCATTGACTTCTCTGAATGAAGCTCTAAGACCAGACAATTTGGATGGGCGTTATAGAAACCTTAACTATCAAAGACACAATCAGTAAGGAACAAAATTCACTTATAGTGTTAGATTATATAAACTCTGAGAGTTTTGTTTCAAAGATTAAAAAAAAGAAACTCTTCTGACATTTACTGTAGCCACTAAAACTGACTGACTCTATCTTTCCAGGGACCAGAGGAGGCTACTGTAACGAATCTGTACTGAAAAATAAGGCACACACATGCGTATATGCATGATCTCTGTCAAATATTTTTGTGATTAATAAATACATTGGAGATTGAAATTCAAAATCCATGAAGTTTTAGTCCTTAGTCCTGCTTCCTGAAAATGCTTAAAATACTCTTTGATTTTTATTTGACATACTTCCACCTGTTTGGAAACGACAGAGAACAGAGAATGGCACAATTTCTAGGGAAAGGGTTTCAGGTTTCAGACTGACCATGAAAACAGCCAGTGACATGCATTTCACTTTTTAAAGGAGGGTGGGGTGGGGGCCAGGAGGTGAGGGATGGACAGGATGGGAAGGCCATCAGAGAAACTAATAGAGATGCAGGCGCTTTCTTTCTAGACAGCCCTAGATGAAGAGCCTGCCATCTGATTGATGAGATCAATGCAGGTAACTTAACGGAGTCATTCATTCTCTGAATGATTTCTTTAAACAAGAAGTCTTAATTATCTGTTGTGGCTGACTCGACAGACTAAATTAACCAAATAACCACAAGTTTGCCTTTCTTTTTCTGTCTCGGGTAGATAATCATTTTAAGAATCAGTGAAAGCTGCTGTACTAATTAGAGGATGGTCTGAAAAGAACTTAAAAATAACTAACTCCAGAAACAAATGCAGCAGAAGATGTGAGTAAAGATGTTTCCATTCAATCCCATTGCAGAACTGTGCCCAGTTCTCCCAGAAAAAGTGTTTACTTAGCTTGATTTAAATAGAGATTAGGGACTGAGCAGATGGAGCTTGTTTGAGGTTGGCGGGCTTGCTGGTTGGACTGAGTAGATGGAGACTGGGTGGGGAGACAGCGGGGAGGAGGGTTGGAAGGAGGAAAGCAGGGTATTCCAAGCAGAGTGGCTGTTTCCAAAAATCCTTCACTCCCATAAAATGCTGGAACCTGGAAGTGGATCTGAATTTGGATTTCAGGAAACCAAAATCGTAAAACATGTTTGGCCTGACTCTATTACGTAAGCAGAAAGAGTGTCAGAGCTAAAGATCTAGGTTCAGAAAATCCGCTAAACCAGATTGGGCTACTTTTGATTTATGTGGGGAATTCAGCTGATGATGGTCTCAACCTTCAGCCCTCACCTTCCTCTCAAATTTCTCAGTCAGTGATTCTAGGAAGAAAACAGAAAATTCATATTCTGGGGCATAGATGGTTAGATGAACCCTGTCCAAAAGACTTTTCCATTCTGTAACTCTCTCACATGCAGCAGCCGCAACTCACATGTGACAACTGAACACTTGAAATGAGTATGAGGGTTGCTTTTTTCTTTCCTGTTGTCAGATTAAAATTTAGTAAATTAGAAAAAAATGAAGATAGATTCATTTTTTAATAGTAAATCTACCTTCCAATTATGGGCTTTCCTGGTGGTTCAGATGGTAAAGAAACCACCTGCAGTACAGGAGATCCAGGGTTCAACCCCTGGGTTGGGAAGATCCCCTAGAGGAGGGCATGGCAAATCACTCCAGTATTCTTGCCTGGAGAAAGAATTCTCTTTCTTGCCTCCTCTAATGGACAGAGGAGCTTGGAGGGCTACAGTCCTGCCAATGGGGTTCCAAGGAGTCAGACACGACTGAGCGACTAAGCACACGCACACACACACACCCCTTCCAATAATACCCAGTGCAATAGGAGGGAAAATCTAGAAACTGGTATTTCTCAACATGGGCTTTCTATTAGAGCTTGATAAGTACAGATGTAGTAAAAGGCAGAAAACAAGTGAATGATAAACACTGAGTAATGCAGAATTCAGAGACTAGGTCTATTGATTGCTCTGGTTCAATAAGTTAAAAAAAAAAAAATCAGGGATCCCAAATCTGTTTCCAAGAGTCAAACTGGTCAGGAATAAAGTCTAAGGCAAGTGATAACTACATAGAGAGATTCTGAACTCTAAAAACTCCTCTGTTTTCTGCTGGTTCCTATTGCTTTCGTCATCAAATCCTAGTAGGAATCTCTTATTGAAAAATATCAGTTTTTAGACTTTCCCATTGTACTGGGTGCCTCTGGGAGATAGATTTATTAATATTTTTTTTCTAGCCAGAAATACATTCTTTCATCTTTAATTATGTTCCGTTTTACATGGAAAAATGAAAACTACATATATACATATACCACAAAAGTTCATATGCTGTGTTCATTAGGCACATATGGGTACTGATGATTGAATTGGGCAATGCAGATACTGAACATTTTTATCATCACAGAAAGCTGCACCATACAGCAGTGGTCAGAGTATACCATAGAAATGAATTTTTTTCTACCTAAGATTACCAACTGGAGTGTGAGAATAGGGGAGATTTAATCTTGGAAGATTTATAAAGTGAATTCTCAACATAAGTAAACACTAGCTTGATTTTGTATGTTTTGAGAAACAGAAATATAAAATAGTCAGTTCAACTGTATTTCAAATTAAAAAGCATGCATACAGATTCTTATAAAAATTAGGACTTCAGTTCACATTATGGCTAATTAATGCTGAGAAACAGAACTCAGGAGAGAAGTATGTACCTGTATATAAAGGAGGGGCAGAGGGAGGGTTAAGAAGTCAACTCTCCAAAGCTGAAGCGTTTATCACTTGTAGGCTCTCTGTGGGAACCAACGAAGACTAAGTCTTTCTGAAGGTGTCAGGAAGAGAAGGGGCAGAAAGGAAAAGAAACTCTAAGAAAGAGGCAGAACTGGGCTATTGGGGTATAGATCTTGATTGTGAATAAATTATTAGTTATTCCCCCTCCCTTTGAAATTCAAAATGCATAGGCCAAACTCTCTAAGGATGCTGGCATGCCTTCCCCGGAGAACTCTAATCTCAGGACTTCAGTGACTCAAGCCAGAGAAATGTAATCTCCCAGAGCACTTGCTGCAAGAATGAAAGCAAAGGGAGCCCTTGATCTATTATGTAACTGATGTCTGCAGAGGGATTTTGAGAGACCAATGTGAACTGTGATATAGAGCTATCTCACAGATTTCAGATACTCCTCAGAGAACACAGGACCACAAGGCTGTGAATAGATTACACCGCGCCATTAACAGAATCTCACCCTCTGTAAAACATACTATTTTGCCCTCACATTGTTTCAATTTTCATAATCTCTTCAGAATTCCAATGTGAGTAGTTATCCATCTGGTTTGTAGAATACATGGAGGTAAACATATTTGATACCTAGGACAGAGTGACTGTAGAAAATTCACTCCAAATAAGCACAGCTATGGAAATGTCAGTCATCCCAGTTACGATTGTGAGTGATTCATCCAGCCAGCTGGACACTCTCCAGTGCCCTGGGATCCCCAGTGTCACCATATGCTATCCCCTGGGGTTTGCGGGGAGGGCATTAAGTAAATTACAGGCAAATGGACAAAAAGCACTTGAAGACATGGAGTAGAAAAAGAAGGAAATTCATTTTTTCATTTCTTTGGCCACACCGTGTAGCATACAGGATCTTGATTCCCCAGAGTGGGGACTGAACCCATCCTCCTGCACTGGAAGGGCAGAATCTTAACCTCTGGACTGCAGAGAACAAACTTATGGTTGCCAGGGGGGAGGGATGGGGAAGGGATAGTTAGGCAGTTTGGGATTAACATGCACACTGCTATATTTGAAATGGATAATAACCAACAAGGTACTATACTGTATAGCACAGGAAATTCTGCTCAGCCTTATCTGGCAGCTTCGATGGGAGGGGAGTTATGGAGAGAACGGATACATATATATGTATAGCTGAGTCCCTTTGCTGTCCACTTGAAACTATCACAACATTGTTAATCAGTTACATTCTAATACAAAATTAAAAGTTTTAAAAAATTAATTAATTTTACAAAAGAAAAACAAAAAAAAAAGAGATGAGAGGGAAGAAAGAAAAGAGGGAGAGAAGAAGGGAGAGACAGAGATAGAATATGTAAGTGATGGGGAGAAATGAGATGTCCCCTGAAATCATTTTGAGTGCCACTCCATGAAGCCATGCTTGCTTTACATGTTTGTACACAGTTATTTGTCCAAGAGGCATGTACTGAGTATTTATGAGGCCAAGCCTCTAAGGGGGTGCAAAGACTTGTCAAATGAACCAGAAAGTGTACCACTGAGGATGGCCCAAGAATCATCTCTTTATAATTTCAGCACTGAATTATATTAGAGAGTCAAAGAAATGCACCAAGTTAACAGTTAAAATAAAAATCTCAGTGAAAGAACAATAATAAAATGGTCCTTTTGAAATGCTTCAAGCCTAGTGTTTCTCGTCACTCACTTCTAATTCCACCTTGAAATCTCTTCTGGCTTCTCTCACAAATTCTTAAGAGTCTTTCCACACTTTATATCAATTACTGCTTTGACAGACTATAATAAAGAAGTCAATCTGGCCTGCCTTTAGTGGCTTGCTGCTTTGTTATTAATCTTTTTTTTTCCTTACTACACATACTATATCTCAATTTAAAGAGAACCAACACAAGTGCACCATTGCCCAATTAGACTTGGGCCTGAAGCTGAAGATCACAGTTTATTTTCATTTTTTACCTTTATTTGGGAATGATGCAGAATGATGAAATGACCATCCATTTTTGACTGTGATTGGGGAAAAAAATTTTTTTCTCAGTTTAAAAACAAAATCATCTCCTAGAAAGAAAAAATAAGTAAATAAATAAAAACAGATTTAGAAAGCCCATGTGCAAGAGGGACAAAGTAGAAAACTACAGAACACAAAACATAATGTAAATCACAAAATAAAAACCCTCGATTGCCACGTAAAAGCCTGCACACAGATAATTATATCAGCTTTATTCATAACTGCCAAAAGCTGGAAGCAACTAGGACGTCTTTCAGTAGATAAATAAATAAACTGTGTTTACATCTAGATAATGGAGTATTACTCAACACTGGGGAGTAAAGGTCTATCAAGCCATGAGAAGACATGGAGAAATCTTAAAATGCATATCACTAAGTTAATCAAGCCAGTCTGAAAAGATATATACTGTATGATTCCAACTATAGGACATTCTAGAGAAGACAAAACTATGGATGTGGTAAAAAGAGCAGTGGTTGGCAGGGTTAGTAGGGGCGGGGAGAGGTGAACAGGCAGAGCACACAGGATTTTGGGGACAGTGAAGCTACTCTGTATGCTATTCTAATGATGGATACTATTATCATCATATATTTGCTCAAACCCATAAAATGCAGAACTCCAAGAATGAACGCAAAAGTAAACTATGGTCTGTGGGTGATTACGCTGTGGCACTGGGAGATGCTGATGATGGGGAAGGCCATGCAGGAGTGGGGCAGGGCATACGGGAAATCTCTGTGCCTTCCCCTCAGTAGTGCTTCAAACCTAAAACTGCTGTGAAAAAAGTCTTAATAAAACCCCCAACCCCATAACTAAATCAATAAAATTAACCGATTAAAAACAAACAGTGATTCTGCTTTAACCAAGTCTACCTAATCCTAAAACATCTAGAATCTAGTGCCCTAGAAATGGTCCCACTATTCAAGTGGTTCCTGTAGATGACCCACTTTGACCCTCCGCCTTCTGCCGCAGATACACACAGGAGTGGGCCCCACCAGCAGGTTTTTCTTGGCAATTTCCTTGTAATAGCTTCTCCTTCTTTGCCAGGGCTTGGCAGCCTTACCTTTGGCATCTGAGGGCAGAGTCTGATTCGCCACACTCAGCAGCTGGGAGATGCCTTCATTGCTACTGTAAAATCTTCTTAGAACACAGCCTCCTAATCTCAGCAGGCTTCACAGAGTCTGCCACATTTTTGCTCATCACTTCAGGTGATGTGACCCTTCCAGGAGAAGCACACCGGTGGATGGCTCCAGCCCAGGCCCGCCGGCTCTTCTCTACTTACCTGGGCTCTTGCATTAAGCATCCTGGGTTAGGCTTACTAAGGTTCTTGCTTTGCCAATCCAGCATTGATCCTGGGCTACTTTACTGATGAGTTTGGATGTGCTAAAGAACACTGTGGAAGGAGCCTCATCACTGTCCCTGCCTGCTCTCCTACAGAGGCATAGCTTTTGCTCTTAATTCGCAGCCACCCAAAGTCATCATGATGGATGCAGCAAGCACAAAAGGACAACTGACTCAGTTCTGGACCTATATTCTTTCTTAGCATCTTTCCTCTGGACACCAACCTCAGACTGGCAGGCAGTTTCTGAGTTTCAAAATCAGATGAGCATTCAGGCACTTGAATGAGAACAATATGGTGAAAGTTTTAAGGGACTTCAAGAAGAGGCTCATATGGTTAATATTTGAACTGATATAAACATGATGGTTAGAGGAAAGAAAGTGAGTTGCTCATTGTATTATAAAACAGGAAATCAGGAAGGGAAGAACTGATATTGTTAAAGTAATTAAGACAGGAAGCCATAAGACTGTGGCCATAATGCCTTGGCAGCTGAGTAAACCAGAGAAATCTAAGCCAGAGTCAATTTTGGTAAATGCCTCAAGATTAACAAGTTGAAACTTGAGAACAACCAATCATAAACAGAAGACTAGGCTTTCCCAAATAAAGCAAATGCTGTAGCTATAGTCAACCCTATAATTTCTTGCATCACTTCTGTGTCTGCTCCCTTTGCTTCTTCCAGCAGGGTCCCCTTATCACTTGCAGTTTGGTATTGCCACGTTTCAATCTGCATGCTGTGCTTCGTTGTTCAGTCATGTCCTACTTGCCATGGTGTCACAAAGTTCCAATCTATATTGAATTCAGTTCAGTTGCTCAGTCGTGTCCAACTCTTGGCGACCCATGGACTGCAGCACACTAGGCCTCCCTGTCCATCCCCAGCTCACGGACTTTACTCAAACTCATTCCATTGAGTCGGTGATGCCATCCAACCATCTCATCTTCTGTCATCCCCTTCTCCTCCCACCTTCAATCTTTCCCAGAATCAGGGTCTTTTCCAATGAGTCAGTTCCTCGCATCAGGTCGCCAAAATATTGGAGTTCCAGCTTCAGTATCAGTCCTTCCAATGAATATTTAGAACTGATTTCCTTTAGGATGGACTGGTTGGATCTCCTTACAGTCCAAGGGACTCTCAAGCGTCTTCTCCAACACCACAGTTCAAAAGCATCGATTCTTCAGCGCTCAGCTTTCTTTAGAGTCCAACTCTCACATCCATACATGACTACTGGAAAAACCATAGCCTTGACTAGATGGACCTTTGTTGGCAAAGCAATGTCTCTGCTTTTTAATATGCTGTCTAGTTTGGTCATAACTTTTCCTCCAAGGAGTAAGCGTCTTTTAATTTCATGGCTGTAGTCACCATCTGCAGGGATTTTGGAGCCCAGGAAAATAAAGTCTGACACTGTTTCCACTGTTTCCCCATCTATTTCCCATGAAGTGATGGGACCAGATGCCATGATCTTAGTTTTTTGAATGTTGAGTTTTAAACCAGCTTTTTCACTCTCCTTTTCATTTTCTGCCATAAGGGTGTCATCTGCATATCTGAGGTTATTGATATTTCTCCCGGCAATCTTGATCCAGCTTGTGCTTCATCCAGCCCAGTATTTCTCATGAAGTACTCTGTATATAAGTTAAATAAGCAGGGTGACAATATACAGCCTTGATGTACTCCTTTCCCAATTTGGAATCAGTTCAATGTTCTGTGTCTGATTCTAACTGCTGCTTCTTGACCTGTATACAGGTTTCTCAGGATGCAGGTAAGGTCATCTGGTATTCCCATCTCTTAAGAATTTTCCACAACTTGTGATCTACATAGTCAAAGGTTTTAGTGTAGTCAATGAAGCAGAAATAGATGTTTTTTCTGGAATTCTCTTGCTTTTTCTATGATGCAATGGTTATTGGTTGATCTCTGGTTACTCTGCCTTTTCTAAATCCAGTTTGTACCTCTGGAAGTTCTCTGTTCATGTACTGTTGAAGGCTCAGTTGGAGAATTTTGAGCATTACTTTGCCAGCATTTGAAATGAGTGCAACTGTGCAGTATTGCCTTTCTTTGGGATTGGAATGACAACTGACCTTTTCCCATCCTGTGGCCACTGCTGAGTTTTCCAAATTTTCTGGCATATTGAGTGCAGTGCTTTCACAGCATCATCTTTTAGGATTTGAAATAGCTCAGCTGGAATTTCATCACCTCCACTAGCTTTGTTCCTGGTGATGCTTCCTAAGACCCACTTGACTTCTTACTCCAAGATATCTGGCTCTAGGTGAGTGCTCACACCATTGTGGTTGTCTGGGTCATTAAGGTCATTTTTTTATAGCTCTTCTGTGTATTCTTGCCACCTCTTTTTAATACCTTCTGCTTCTGTTAGGTCCATATTTTTTCTATCCTTTATTGTGCCCATCTTTGCATGAAATGTTCCCTTGATATCTAATTTTCTTGAAGAGATCTCTGGTCTTGCACATTCTATTGTTTTTCTCTATTTCTTTGCATTATTCACTTAGAACGGCTTTTTTAATATCTCCTTGTTATTCTTTGTAACTCTGCATTCAGATGGGTATATCTTTCCTTTTCTCCCTTGTCTTTCACTTCTCTTTTTTTCTCAGCTATTTGTAACTCTTCCTCAGGCAACCATTTTGCCTTTTTGCCTTTCTTTTTCTTCGGGATGGTTTTGATCACCTCCTCCTGTACAATGTCACGGACCTCTAGCCATAGTTCTTCAGGCAGCCAGTCTATCAGATCTAATCCCTTGAATCTATTTCTCTCTTCCATGGTACACATCAGCTACATGTATACATATATCCCCTGTCTCTTGAGCCTCCCTATTGCCCCCACCCCACCCTTCTAGGTCAGCACAGAGCACCACGCTGAGCTCTCTGTGCTCTATGGCAGCTTCCCACTAGCTGATTTATTCATGGCAGTGCATGTATGTCAATCCCAATATTCCAGTTCATCCCACACCCTTACTGTACCCACACGTCCTTCCTCTAAGTCTGTGTCTCCATACCTGCTCTGCAAATAAGTTCACCTGTGCCATTTTTCTAGATTTCACATATATTTGTTATAATTCAAAAAGACACATGCACCTTGATGTTCATTGCAGCACTACTTACAGTATCCAGGACATAGAAGCAACCTAAATGTCCATCAACAGAGGAATGAGTAAAGAAGATGTGGCATATATATATACAATGGAATATTACTCAGCCATAAAAGGGGATGAAATTGGGTCATTTGTAGAGACATGAATGGACTTAGAGTCTGTCTACAGAATGAAGTTAGAAACAAATATCCTCGTTACCTTTTTCCCTTAAAGCTCTCTTTCTTCTGACAGACACCTATCATTCAAAGATACCAATGATCTCAAAATTGACTTTTCTTTTCTCCCTTTTCACTTATTTTCTATGAATTTCTGTACTCGGGTTTAACACTCTTAGCCTGGCCTTTGAATCAGACAGATCTCAACTGGACAGTTCCACCACTTATGAAGTGTATGACTGTGAGTGAATTGTTGAAATTTATCCTGTTTCCCAAGCATGCTTTATAGAGTTACTGGCAGAATTCAGTAAGTTCATGCCTGTGAAAGTATGTCATCACTGCATGATTACACCCGGCGCCTTGCCAGGCCTGGTGGCAGCCTCCTTTCACACAGTCTCCTCACCTTCTTGTAACATTCTTACCATGTCTTCCCATTGTGCTGTAGAATCTGGGTTTTCCTCCTTTAAGCGCTACCCCCAAAATTTTTTCATGAATGCTCTTCTTCTTTTTCCCTCTAGATATAGGTGAACACCAAGGTGGCTTTCTCGGTGCCTCCTCACCCATGCCAACAGCTCCAGGGGCTCCCTCAGATGAATGAGTCCCACCTGTACGACTTCACCCTGAGGATTACTCTCAAGCTCTCAGCCACATTTCCCCCTGCCTGCTTGATATGTTTCTGTGAATGTCCAAACCTCACCTCAAGCTCCACTCCATACTTCTAAAACTCTTCATTCATGTTACACAATGCTTCCGCCCCTTGGATCATCAGCAACCACGGATTTGCCTACACCAGCCTTATCACTTAGAGAAACACCTCTAGTGGCTTACATTGCATTTAATTGTCATACCTTCATTCATAAGGTGGTCATATGGAGGGAAAGTCTGCAAATAACGAATGTTGGCTAGAATGTGGAGAAAAGAGAACCCTTCTACACTATTGGTGGGAATGTAAAGTGATACAGTCACTATGGAAAACAATATGGGGGTCTTTCAAAATTAAAACAAGAGCTACTGTATGATCTAGCAATTTCACTCCTGGGTATACATCCGGGAAAAAACAAAAGCAGTCATTCAAAAAGATACATGTACCCCCAATACTCACAGTAAATCTGGCCCCTGAACCCCCAGCACCAAACTAAACCTTGGAGACAGAGTTTTGGATGAAGTTGAAAAGAATAGCTTTTGTGCTTTGCCAGGCAGAGAGGACCACAGAGGGCTAACATCCTCAAAACTGTGTCCAGACCCAAGGAGGGTAGTGAGGAGTTTTACAGTAACCTTTCAAAAAGGCATGATCAGCTCGTGGAAATTCTTCTGATTGGCTGGTGGTGAGGTAAGCGGGAGTCCGCATCAGCCTGGTTCTGGCTGGTCTGGGGCATACGTGCTTGTGAGCAGCATGCAGTTAACCTTCCCCACCTGGTGCGGGTTTCAGTATCTGACAAAGAGCTCAAGGATATTGTTATGTATACCCCTTGAGAGGCAACCAGGACCCTGTCCCAGGGCTGCACCATTTTTTCTTAATTTCCTCTCCCTTTCCTCTGCATCCACTCCTTCCACTGATTAGCAACCATTTGAACCTGCTTGTTGGAACTCAGGGAAGGCTAAGGAGCCTGAACAAAGCCTACTTCTTGTAATAAAGAAATTGGGGGGAGGGGCACATAGACAGGCTTCTGTGCCCAGAAACCCCAAAGGGTCCTGCTTGGTTTCAATAACAGCACTATTTACAATAACCATGATGTAGAAGCAACCCACGATCCACCAACAGATGAATGGATAAAGAAGGTGTGAGAGATATATATACAATAGAATATTAATCAGCCATAAAAAGAACAAAATTTTGCCCTTTGCAACAACACAGAAGGACCCAGGGAACATTATGTTTAATGAAATAAGTCAGACAGATAAAGACAAATATAGGGTATCACTTGTATATGGAAATTTAAAAATAAAACACAAGAATGTATAGAGCAAAACAGAAATAGACTCACAGATAGAGAAAACAAATGGGTGGTTTAGCAGCTGGGAGATGATAGGGAGAGGGGGAAGATAGAACTTTGGGACTAAGAGATACAAGCTACAATGTAGAAAATAGATAAACAACAGGCAGGGATATACTGTACAGCACAGGGAATTATAGCCATTATTTTGTAATAGCTTTTAATGGAGTATAATCTACAAAAACACTGAATCCCTAGGCTGTACACCTGAAACTAGCATAATGCTGTAAATCAACTAAGCTTCAATAAAAAAATAGAAAATAAAAAAGTGTTATTTCTTGCGATGTTCTGCATTAAATTTCTTTTTTTTACAATGATGTTTATAATTTATAAAATTGGAGGAAAGAATTTGTAGCTTGAAAATAAAGAACATAACCTAATCATTCACACATATATGCTATCGTAAAGTTAGGACATACCTAAAAGGCAGACCAGAACGATCATGCATAGTAGCACATTCAAAGACAGCGTCTAAACCTGAATGTATTAAGCCACAAAGGGGTCACCACAGAAAAAATAAATGCTGTAAGTTTGCAAGACATAACAGAGAGACGGGAAACAGAGACATACTAATTAAATTAATATATGGCATCAGCAGGGCAATGACATTTGTGAACATCCCATGTGTGTGTGCTAAGTCGCTTCAGTACTGTCTGACTCTTTGTGACCCCATGGACTATAGCCGCCGCCAGGCTCCTCTGTCCATGGGATTCTCCAGGCAAGAGTATTGGAGTGGGTTGCCATGCCCTCCTCCAGGGGACCTTCCTGACCCAGGGATCAAACACGCATCTCTTATGTTTCCTGCACTGGCAGGTGGATTCTTTACTACTGAGCCGCTTGGGAAGATATGGCTGTTTGCATCATTCTGTAAGTGCAGACCATCTCCTGATGATCAGCTCATTGCCTCTAGCACATCCTGGGCTTCTTGTGAAAGGCAAACACAGATGCAGCCTAGAGCTGCTGGGTTGTACAAGCTTATGGGCCAAAATTTCTGCAGTCTGTAGCCAAAGCAGAACGCCAGTCCACTGGCACAACTGAAGGCACAATTTAAAAGCATGCGTAAGTGCCAGCATTTACAGGGATTTAAAAAAAGACATTTGTAGAGAGCAAAGTGCCATTTTTAAACCTGGTTTTGTTGGGCCTTAATTAAAGAGGCCTTCCCCCCCTTTTCTGCCACTTGGGCTGTGGGATTGCAGCCTCTCCTGGCTTGGCGAAGGATTTCATTGGTTCCCAGGCTAATTAGGAAGGACTCATACTGTTCCCCAGCCTCCTGAAAGGCCAGAACAAAAGCTGCTGCTGGTAGATTGCAGTTCTGCCTCAATTGTAGAGGCTCAGGAGTAAAAGAAAAAGAAAAGCTTTTGAATAGAAAAGCCTTTTGATGCTGTGAAAGAAATTAAGAAGCAAAACAGAGGCCGAGCTGCCGCTGCACACAGCTCTCCACACAGACTCATTGTGTATAGGAACAAGGTCAACAAAAGCTTGTCTGATACCGAACACCTTACACTAAAGAGGCATCTATTAGCGCCCGCTTCCCGGGCTCTCCTGCTTCGAAGCACTTTCCCAATCAGACCGTCTGGTGCCGCGATAAACACAGATAAACAGGAGCAGCATCACGCTTTCATGGAAACAATTAATGCATGATTTCCTTGTTGATTGTTTGCAAATCTAGCCCAAACAATTGTGTTTTCTTCTTTGGATCAAACGAAAATAAAGCTGCTCAGAAAAAAAAAAAGAAAAAATCACCATCATTATACTAGCATCTCATTGTTCCACCCAAATTTCACCACCTCTCTCTCTCCATATTTTAAAACAATTGCAGTTTAACCAAATAATGTGAGGAGAAATGCACATTTTTTTTCCTCTATAGAAGAATGGAAATCTTAAATGTTGATGAATATTTTTTTTAATTGCATGGATCAACTAGTTGCAAGTAACTGAAGTTAAACATGCCTATTTGTTCTGAAACATGCATTCTTTCCTCACAGGGCTTCCAATGGAAGTCCTTTGTCTAATTCTATGATTTTGAAAATTGGGTGTCTCTGTTTTTCAGACCTCTAGTTCCAAACAATGATAATGATCCTTTATTGAGCCCTTATATGCCACTTACCATGCTAAGTACTCCACATGCATTATCTCATTTAACTTCCAAAAATCTATGACTTAAGCACTATTATTACCTGCAGTTTACAGATGAGGAAATCAAGGCTCTGAGAGGCTTAACATAAGAAGAAAGATACAGCTATTGGGGTATGGTAGGGATTTGAAATCATGGCTTTCTACCTTCAGAAACTAAACTTTCAACAGTGAGCTATTATGGTAGAATTTTAATTTTTTTAATTGAAATATAGTTGATTTATGTTTCAGATGTACAGCAAAATGATTCAGTTATATATATTTGTATATATATTCTTTTTCATGTTCTTTTCCATTACAGTTTATTACAAGATATTGAGTATAGTTCCCTGTGTTATACAGTAGGTTCTTATTGTGTATCTGTTTTACATATAGTAGTGTGTATCTGCTATTCCCAAACTCTCAGTTTATCCCTCCCTTCCTTTTCTCTTTGGTAACCATAAGTTTGTTTCCTATGATCAGAGATTATTTCTGTTTTGTATATAAGTTCATGTGTCATTTTATTTTTTAGATTCCACATATAAGTGGAATCATATAGACATTTGTCTTTCTCTGCCTGACTTCATTTAGTATGACAATTTCTAGGTCCATCCACATTCCTGCAAATGGCATTATTTCATTCTTTTTAAAGGCTGAGCAATATTCCACTCATAAACATGTCTTCTTTATCCATTCATCCTTCAGTGGAGATTTAGGTTGCTTCTGTGTCTTGGGTATTGTAAATAGTGCTGCTATGCAGGAATTTTGATATTAATGTGTGAGTAATAATATAGAATTACACAATCAGAAATTATGTAACCCACACTCCTCAATATGCTGATAAGAAATTAACTTCAGAGAAGTTGGAGACTTTGTTTATGTTCACCTAGCTGATTTGGTGAATTAGTTTCCTAATTTCACAGAGCTTCTGCATGGGGATGTTCTCTAACTACAGCGTGAATGAGGATCACAGGGAGTATCTATTCTAGCAGACACTCCCCACCACCACAGTTTCTCATTCAGCTGGTGTAAATAGAGTCCCAGTATTTGCTTTTCTAACAAGTTCCCAGATGAGCTGATGTGGCTGGTCTGGGAACCACACTTTGAGAACCACCGTCCTAGCATCACACTGCTTCTCACTTAACTGTGAAGTGAAAAGACTGATAAAGAGGATGAATAGACTTAAGCAGCAAAATAGTTGTAATTTTAGTCAATTCAACTAAATGAGTCTCAGAGATGCCATCATGCATTTTGCATCCTTTTTACCCATTTGATGGTCACATGAGAGAATCTGGGAAAGGCTAAAACAAGGCAATCATTTATGGCAATGTTACTTCCAGTGCAAATATTTTCTGGAGATTCTTCCTAAGATCTTTGGACTCATTTTCCTTTTTAAAAGGTAACTGCAAACTCTTCAACTCTTCTGCATGGCTTAAGTTCCTTTCAAAGTTCCCCTAGGTCATTTTTAATACAGAGATTTGGATAATACAGCTGTGTAATTTATCTTTCCAAGGGCCAAGTATCACCTCACTTCTGTGCCAATGACTCAGCATGGAAATGTAATTTACTAAGATGATTATGATCTGGTACACTCATTTCTTTTATCGGGAAAATTGAAATATCTATCAGCTAAAGTGTGTTTTTCTTATCCTCTTCCCCCAAATAATTTTCACATATCCAAGTCACAATCTGTGATTGCTCAACATGTAAAGTAATACTTACTCAAACCTGTTCATTATTTGAGAAGGAAATGAATGACCTTGAAGGAAAACTTGAATAAGTCCTGCTCTGTCCTACGAAACTGTTTATGTGGGTCATATCCCAGGCCTATTTCATCGGAAGACCAGTGATCAGGTACCATCCCCACCCATTTGCTGGTCATTGGCCTGTATAGGGCTTCCCTGGTGGATCAGATGGTAAAGAACCTGCCTGCAATGCAGGAGACTTGGGTTCCATCATTGAGTTGGGAAGATCCCCTGGAGAAGGGAATGGCTACCCACTCTAGTTTTCTTGCCTGGAGAATTCCATGGACAGAGGAGTCTGGCAGGCTATAGTCATGGGGTCGCAAAGAGTTGAACACAGATGACTGACTAATACTTTCACTTTTACTTCATCCTGTATGTGGAAGTCAATTGAGATTGTCATTGTGCCAAACAGGTGGCCTCATTGCAATTAATGCCACTTACTATTTTTTATCATGTTATTTTGGGATCTATTTGCTGCAAAAGTGACAGATTAAATAGGAAGAAATAGAACTTCTTTAAAGTGGGGAGAACTAAGTGGTCTTCTGAGGAAGTCTGGAAAATATTTAAATGGAAAAAAATAGTTATGAATTGGTGGCAAGTGAACTTGTTTCCTTCTTAAATATGACAATTCTCAGTCTTCAAAGCAGCCTTCTTCCCTTTGAGTTGAAGCCATTTCCAGGCAATGAGACTATTATAGTGCATGCTTGGAAAGATTCCAGTGGCTTCAAGGGTAATTCAAGGCTCCCTCAGTTAGTGTGATACATTAATACGGTAACAGGACAAGAACAGGAAGCGCTGTTGGCAATAACAATTTTAATACAGCAAATGCACTTGGAGTGGTAGAGATAGCCTATAATTTAACATTTGCCCTTGCAAATGGAGAGTTTGAGTATCTGATATTAACTGGTTTCCTAGCAATGATAGCAGGAAGCAACCAGTGAGATGACTGTGAGGGCAGAAATAGAATGTTGTAGAGCAGGGGCAGAAGGTAGAGGAGCCTGGACAGGACCAAAGAGATGTCAGCCTGGTGGGGAATGACTGACAGCTGGCCCTGACAGCATCATCAGAGATTTTGTCTGTGGGCTGGTCGTTTTAAAAATATGGTTCTGAAAGGTGAGTCTACAAATGCAACCAGGGATGATCTAGAACAATACAGCTAATAGAGCTGCAAATAATTTATACTTTTATGGGTCTTAGGCAATTCTTAGGAAGCTTGAAGTTTATTTCAAAGTCCCATGTTACATTTAGCCTACTAAACTTTTGATTACCTCTATATAATCTCAAAATCAGGAAATGCAGGACTCAGAGAAACTTAACCAATATTTAGAGTGATGATTGATGTTTGGTTTAGGTAATTTAGATATCATTTATATTTATGTCAGAGGTGATCATATCATTCACTAAAGTTTTTCCAGCATTTAAATGCTTACAACAAGTTCTTGCAAAGTTATGAAAAAAGTAAACTGATCATTGAACTTTCCTATATTTCTTATACTAATGTTCTTTCATCTTTCTGCCTTCTCTAAGCTGTGACTTGGTTGTTAAATTTTTTATAAAGCGGGAGCTCACTCTTTTCTGTACGCACTAATTCTTGTGAGTGTTAATTGGTGCTCAAAGAACAAAGAGCTTCATGGTCAAGAAAACTTGGGAAATGCCGAATACCAAATCCTATCCTTGGAAAGTCACAATACTCCATTAGCATATTAAAGGCTCTGAAAGGTCTTGCAGTAAAAAAGAAGCCTCTCTAATTTTGCTGAACAGTTAAGCAAACCTATACGAGCCTGGCTAGACACTTTTCCTGGCACATCTCTTAACATATACCAGAAAAAAGTGTTCTCAGGCCTAAGCTGGGAAGTGTAAGTGTTAGCAAAATTTCAAGTTACAACCTTCTCTGGAGTACTTACATTTTAATAGGAGACTTTGTAAAGACTTCTTTATGCAAAGTGAAGTCACTCAGTCGTGTCTGACTCTTTGCGACCCCATAAACTGTAGCCTACCAGCTCCTCTGTCCATGGGATTTTCCAGGCAATAGTACTAGAGTGGGTTGCCATTTCCTTCTCCAGGGGATCTTCCCAACGTAGGGCTCAAACCTGGGTCTCCTGCATTGTAGACAGACTCTTTACCAACTGAGCCACCAGGGATGTGAATCCTTTATGAAAAGGATGTGATAAATAGTGAAGATATTACATACCTGTTCATGAAGATGAACTTTCAAAAAATACAGAGAAATTTATGAAATCATGAGACAGCTGCCACTGTTTAATACTGATTCCAAGATAATGTGACCCATGTATTCCCAAACCAGGCAACAAGCAACCTAGAACACACACACAGACAAACACAAATATACACACACAGCACCAATGATACCAAATTTGATGTTGACTCTTATTTCCATTTATCTTGAGTGTTTCCTCAGGATGCTGTGTGTTTAGAGACAAACAGAGCTCCATTGCAAATCCTGGCTGTGCTACTTACTTACCACTTGCCTGACTTTGGGCAATAGAATGAACTGTTTTCTCCTCTATGAAATTAAATATTTACCTAAGAATTGTTCCTTGGATTCAGAGGGGTAATGTGAACAAAGCACCTAGCATATAATAGGTACTCAATAAATTATAATTTCCCCCACAGCTCTGATTATCCTTCCACATTTTGGAGTCAGTCAAGGTCCTGAGAATGACAGCATTCTTCTCACTTACTAATGATAAACTGCTGTTGCACTGAATAAATTGTAATACAATTAATGTTCCTGTCTATCACCCATTGTGAGCTCTGAGAAGCAGCTTCTGTGTTTAATTCACCAGGCCAGGTCTTCAGCATATGAGGAGCCCAGTGTGCTTGTTAAATAAATTAATAATCTCCGAAAAAACAACTGTCCTTTATCTTTCAGTCTACTTTTTATTACTACTAAGGATGGCTAGTCAAAGCTAGTTCGACTCGATGTTAACTCTCTCTTTGCAATCATGTTTCTCCTCTGAAATAACACACACATCAAAATATCAGTCTAATACACATAAATTAGTTGCTCATTGCGCTGTGATATTAGTTAATTTAGAAATTGCATCATAGATTTCTACATTAAATAGACTGCCTGACTGTCACTCACATCACATACAATGAACGCCAGCATCAGGCATCACCTTTTTCCAACTTTGCCAGACTGAAGGTCATTATCAATTGCTGTTTAATCAGCCAAGTCATGCATATAGACAAAGGTTAACTGAGCATGGACCAATCTGACTTCCTTTGTCATCGCAAGACAATTTGCGGCTTAATAAAGCTGCTCTGATTGCACTTAACAACACCTGCTTTAAAATCCAGCCTCATTAATAGCACAGTAATGAGTTAGGGGTCTTCTGGCAAGGGCATGATCAAAGACAGATGATTTGCTTTCTGATTAAATGACCTAAATAACATACAACCAAGCTCCCCAGTTTCCTTTAGGGAAAGTCTTTCTGGGAAAAGTTATGAAAGCTATTGGCATCTTCAGATAATGATTACTAAAAAAAGAAAAAAAAAAGAAAGAATTCTCCATTGGCCTTCATTGTGATGTGGAACCACAGTGAACAATAAATGAAATTGAGCCAAACCATGTTCTTGACCTCTGAGCTCACACTTTAAAACACAAAATAGCCACTGAACAAAAAAGCAAAGAGATATAAAACTCATAAAACAGAAAGGGAATTTTTGGAAACTTTATGAAGGCAGTATATTAATATAAAGACTATTTTTTAGAAGCAACTGTGTTACGAAAATAATAAAAGTGATTTGATACTTTTGTGTACAATAGAGTTTTGGCGTTTAGTGTTAACTTACTACATGATATCAGGCAAGTCATTTGTTTCTTCTGAATGGCCATGTGTTCTGATCTAATACAACCACTAACTGAACTTCAAACATTGGAAATCTTGCACTTTTCTTTTTGCATTTCTGTTCTTATTCTATCTGTACTTAGAAATGTCAACTGGCCTGCCTGCCTGCCCAGGAAAGGAGAAAGCTTGCTATAGCCTCTACTGCAAAGGCCAGTGAGGGACTAGAATCTGTTATCAGAACTTGACCAAGAGCAGCCAACCTAAAGTCCTGCCAGTGACCAAAGCTTTTGGTTATCAGCTGGCCAATCCGAAGTCTTCTCAGGAATGGAAAAAAACTGGAAGTTCAGAGCCTAGAATAAAGAGGTTGGGAGAGAAGCTGAAATAGATACATACATACACAAAAATAGACATGTTTTAGTTGAGTCACATTCAAACAGGAGCATAAGAACAAATCTCCATTAGACTTTTGGGAGGATTAAAATAAACTGAAGTATAGGACTTCCCTGGCAGTCCAGGGGTTAAGACTCTGAACTCTCAATGCAGGGGGCACAGGTTAGATCCCTGGTCGGGGAACTAAGATTTCTCTTACTGAACAACTCGACCCACCACCCCCAAGTGGAAGTATAGTTGATATACAAGGTTATGTTAGTTTCAGGCATACAACACAGTGACGCGATACATAAGACTGAACGTTTCTTGAGTGTAGGGAGCAAAACTCACATTCCTTTAACCATCTTCACATCACTAACCAGGGCATAAAGTAAGAGCTAGAGCTTCTGTGTGAAATGTTATTCTAAACTTCATCCTTATAAAGAAATCACTTCAATGATCAGGAAGGTGTTGCTTAGACAAGTTTTAAATATAGGTATATCAATAGTTAAAATTTTCTTCTGAAAAAAGTCCCCCAATTAGTTTTCTTTTTTTCTAAGATGATTCTAAAAAAGTGTGTGGGTGAAACAGTGAATGGGAGACAGATGATGGTGTTCTGGTCCGGCCCTGTGGCTTTCTCAGGAGGGGACAAATTGAAATCTCTATGAAACTTGATATCCTCATCAGTCAAAAGGAAATAATATGCCTTCCACTACATCCACTAAGTGGCTTTCAGGAGCAAAGGAGAAAATGAGCTTCCATAGTGCTTATTTATTCCCAGTATTCTATTGTACTTCATATTTCACAATGTATTAGAGGAAATGGATTGTACAGGCTCTCAAGAACCAATTTTTAAATGTTGTAGGGTTTAGTGAGCTGGCTGTTATAGGGAGACATTATTAAATGTTAAATTATGTAACTTACAATTAAATTATATTTAAAATATAATTTAATAATTTTGTTGCTTAAATAGTCAAAACTCATACTCCCTAATTATTTTACTAGATATTGTTATTATCTGTGCTCTTGAGGTATTTATGTGTGTTATCATTGGATGGTAGAAATACTATATAATAGTGTGCGTTTTCATATGTCTTCCAAGCTTTGCATTGTCATGTTGTTAGCTTGAAATTGGCCGTGATGAAAGTGTTTATACCATGAAAAATTTGTAGCAAATGCTACAAATTAAAGCTTTTTGTTCAGATAGCCAGTTTTAAAATATTTATAATGCACTGTGTGTATTTCACCCACTTGTGTATTAATATTTGGAGAGCTGATTCTGAACTTATCTTTAACTGACTCACAGTATGGGGTACTATGTTTAATCTGGTGCCTATCAGAATCCAATAGGGAGTTTTAAAAAAGAAAAAAATAATCTATTGTCTGGACAGCTCCTCTTCTAGATTTTTAATTAGTTGGTTTGGCGATATTCTAGGATTTTTTTTTTTTTAAGCTTCCTCTTGAATCTGTTGTATATCAAATTGAAAACCTCTCAGTGTCTCCTTGAAACTAATAGCATTGAACAAATAATTGTTGAACAAAAAGACTAATGTGTTAACTTTAAAAACCTGTAATGTACTGTCTGAAGATAATATAAGAAACTTGTAAGGAAGATTCTCCTTTAAAATTAGTTTGCTATAGTTGTCAACTTGCCTAATTTCCTATGTAATGGAACCTATGGAGACAAACACCTTTCACTAGAAACCTTTTAAATTTTCTACCATGATTATGTATAAGTCATTCAAAGCACATACATAATGTTTATGATTTCACTTCAGTTCAGTTCAGTCCAGTCCAGTCGCTCAGTCATGTCCGACTCTTTGCGACCCCATGAATCACAGCACGCCAGGCCTCCCTGTCCGTCACCAACTCCTGGAGTTCACTGAGACTCATGTCCATAGAGTCAGTGATGCTATCCAACCATTTCATCCTCTGTCGTCCCCTTCTCCTCCTGCCCCCAGTCCCTCCCAGCATCAGGGTCTTTTGCAATGAGCCAACTCTTTGCATGAGGTGGCCAAAGTATTGGAGTTTCAACTTTAGCATCAGTCCTTCCAATGAACACCCAGGACTAATCTCCTTTAGGATGGACTGGTTGGATCTCCTTGCAGTTTATGATTTAGGTCATAACAATTGTTAGTGAGCAAATTAATTTTTTAAATATGGCTTTATAATTTCTCAATCTGATTTTTGAAAATTGCCTAAATTAACCTTTCTAGAGTAAAGAATTTAAAGCAATTTTTCTTTTTCTGCAGTTAAAGTGAAAGTCTCTCAGTCATGTCTGACTCTTCCTGAGTCCATGGAATACAGTCCATGGAGTCCTCTAGGCCATGATAATGGAATGGGTAGTCTTTCTTCTCCAGGGGACCTTCCCAACCCAGGGATCGAAACCTGGCCTCCCGCATTGCAGGCACATTCTTTACCTGCTGAGCCACAAGGGCAGTTAGCTGAAGCTCAACTACAGGACTATAGGAAGTTGTCAATTGCAGATGACAAGCCAGAGTAAATTATTTTTGAAGTCCCTAGTTTGGAAGAAAGTAGTCTGATTAAGAAAATGTAAGAATTATTTTGACATAAAAGTGAAAGTTGCTCAGGCATGTCAGACTCTTAACTGTTTTCAACCCTGTGCACTATAGCCCACCAGGCTCCTCTGTCCATGGAATTCTCCAGGCAAGAATACTGGAGTGGGTTGCCATTTCCTTCTCCAGGGAATCTTCCCAACCCAGGATTAAACTGCATTGCAGGCAGATTCTTCACCATCTGAGTCATCAGGGAAGCCCACTGGGTAAATCTTTCCTTAAAAGCAGTAAAAGAATGCTAGTATTGATAGTTTTAGATTTTAATATATGGGCATATCCAAATCTTTGAGGACAATGATGATCTAAAATATTACTGGCCAAGGTAGTTTACAATGTTATTTTTAAGATATCTTATGAGATTTTACAAAGTTACATGCAAGAGGAGTTATTTGATAGTAACTACATAAGTTGCTGCTGCTGCTGCTGCTAAGTTGCTTCAGTCGTGTCTGACTCTGTGTGACTCCATAGATGGCAGCCCACCAGGCTCCCCCATCCCTGGGATTCTACAGGCAAGAACACTGGAGTGGGTTGCCATTTCCTTCTCCAATGCAGGAAAGTGAAAAGTGAAAGTGAAGTCGCTCAGTCGTGTCCGACTCTTCGCGACCCCATGGACTGCAGCCTACCAGGCTCTTCCGCCCATGGGAATTTCCAGGCAAGAGTACTGGAGTGGGATGCCATTGCCTTCTCCAAACTGCATAAGTTACATGGAATTAATCATGCTAAAACTCCAATTCTAATCTTCAGTCATATTATACCAAATGTAAGCACTGCATTCATACATTCATTTCCTAATCTAAACTGTGGGTATAAGAACCGTACCAATCTCAAATAGTTCTTTTGAGGATTACCCTAGTTACTATATATAAAATACGTAGAATAATGCCTTGCATGATACGTGTTCAAAAAATATTTGCTAACTCCCTGATGTTCAAGCTGGTTTTAGAAAAGGCAGAGGAACCAGAGATCAAAGTGCCAACATCCGCTGGATCATGGAAAAAGCAAGAGAGTTCCAGAAAAACATCTATTTCTGCTTTATTGACTATGCCAAAGCCTTTGACTGTGTGGATCACAATCAACTGTGGAAAATTCTGAAAGAGATGGGAATACCAGACCACCTAACCTGCCTCTTGAGAAACCTGTATGCAGGTCAGGAAGCAACAGTTAGAACTGGACATGGAACAACAGACTGGTTCCAAATAGGAAAAGGAGTACGTCAAGGCTGTATATTGTCACCCTGCTTATTTAACTTCTATGCAGAGTACATCATGAGAAACGCTGGACTGGAAGAAACACAAGCTGGAATCAAGATTGCCGGGAGAAATATCAATAACCTCAGATATGCAGATGACACCACCCTTATGGCAGAAAGTGAAGAGGAACTAAAAAGCCTCTTGATGAAAGTGAAAGAGGAGAGTGAAAAAGTTGGCTTAAAGCTCAACATTCAGAAAACGAAGATCATGGCATCCAGTCCCATCGCTTCATGGGAAATAGATGGGGAAACAGTGGAAACAGTGTCAGACTTTATTTTTTGGGCTCCCAAATCACTGCAGATGGTGATTGCAGCCATGAAATTAAAAGATACTTACTCCTTGTAGGAAAAGTTATGAGCAACCTAGATAGCATATTCAAAAGCAGAGACATTACTTTGACAGCTAAGGTCCATCTAGTCAAGGCTATGGTTTTTCCTGTGGTCATGTATGGATGTGAGAGTTGGACTGTGAAGAAGGCTGAGCGCTGAAGAATTGATGCCTTTGAACTGTGGTGTTGGAGAAGACTCTTGAGAGTCCCTTGGACTGCAAGGAGTTCCAACCAGTCCATTCTGAAGGAGATCAGCCCTGGGATTTCTTTGGAAGGAATGATTTTGAAGCTCCAGTCCTTTGGCCACCTGATGTGAAGAGTTGACTCATTGGAAAAGACTCTGATGCTGGGAGGGATTGGGGGCAGGAGGAGAAGGGGATGGCCAAGAATGAGATGGCTAGATGGCATCACGGACTCGATGGACGTGAGTCTGAGTGAACTCCGGGAGATGGTGATGGACAGGGAGGCCTGATGTGCTGCGATTCATGGGGTCGCAAAGAGTCGGACACGACTGAGTGACTGAACTGAACTGGACTGAACATTTATTTTATGGAGGCATACAATAAAGCTGAGTCCCAGAAAGGCTAAACAGACAGCAGCCCACCAGGCTCCCCTGTCCTGGGGATTCCCCAGGCAAGAACACTGGAGTGGGTTGCCGTGTCCTTCTCCAATGCATGAGAGTGAAAAGTGAAAGTGAAGTCGCTCAGTCATGTCTGACTCTTAGTGACCCCATGGACTGCAGCCTACCAGGCTCTTCGCTCATGGGATTTTCCAGGCAAGAGTACTGGAGTGGGGTGCTATAGCCTTCTCCGAGTTAATATATATAAAATACATAGAATAATGCCTTGCATGATACATGTTCAAAAAATATTTGCTAACATTTATTTTATGGAGGCATACAATAAAACTGAATCCCAGAAAGGTTGAATGAATAGACCCATAGTCACACAGGTTGTTAATTAAAAAACTAGATATATTGAACACATAATTCTTTAATAATCACATAATTAAAAACTCTTCAATAAACTCAATTATCACCATCCTAAGAAATGACCAACGCTTAATTTTTCCTAGTAATTTTTACTTAAATCATTTTTTCCCATTTCAAATCCACTATCCTCAACTGATCTGCATGTTTTATTTTAGTACTAAATTCTGATTAACATAAATTATGTCAAGATTCAATTATACTATAGGCTTTTCAAAATCAATTTAGAAATATAGCAGTTCTCTATTTTCCCATGGAAATTGAATTATTTAATTTTAAGTTTGTTAATGAACTAGAATTAACTGATTAATGTACATAGAAAAAAGTTCTATAATAAATGAAATTTAATGTTTAGTATAACTGGAATCTATTGAAACTATATGGAACAAATACACCAATTTATCATTGTCAGTTAGGTCTAATGAAATATAGAACATAACAAAATTATAATATCCCTTTAAATTTATAGCAATTGTTTCTAAAAGTCCATTAAAAGTATGATGCATTGGGAGTTCCACTTATAGTAACAGAGACTACTTAACCTGGAAAAATAATCTGAAATAGAAACTAGAAAAACTACAAGGGAAAAAATAAAAAGGATGTGTCAAGATCAAGAAGAAAGAAATCCAGAGAGGGCGCCAACATCTGGGGTGATTTTACACTAGAGTGTTCATTCCATTCTTAAAGAAGTGGCTGAAAGTTGAGAACCCAAACAGAGTTTTCGAGGTACGTAACACTGGGGGTGGTAAGAAAAGAAATGGCGGGGTTCAAGTCTGATAATTAGGGTACCCTTAGTGGTTTGAATGAGGGAAATTCTGGCAGTCTATAGACATTTTTAGTTGTCACAAATGGAAGGAGGCACACTACTGGCAATCTAAGGGTTAGAGGTCAGGGGTGCTGCTAAACATTCTGTAAGGACCAAGATTACGCACGAACAAAAGAATTACCTGGTCCAAAATAGCAACAAGGTTGAGAAACACTGTCCTAGGCTCTAAAGTTTTGGATGAACTAGATACAGATCAGCCATTATAAGAACATAAGTCTAGTTGTGAATTATCTCAATTCCTGATTGAAATAAAGTAGCATCACATTGCTAGCAGTCCTAGCTTACTCTCTTATCAGAGACAGAAGTAAAACCTCTCTAGAACAAGAGTCAGCAAACTATAGACCTTGAACCCAATGCAGCCCACTGTTTGTTTTTTAAATAAAGATTTATTGGAACACAGCCAGACTCAGTCATTCATTTATGTATTGTCAATGGCTGCTTTTATACCACAAAGGCAAAGCTGAGGAATTGCACAAAGATCACATGACTTACAAAGTCAATAACATTTAATATATGGCCTTTAAAGGAAAAGCTTGCCAGTTCCACAGCTGGATACAAGATGCAGATTCTTAAATTATCTGCATAATTTTTCATAGACAGTATGCAGCACTCAAAAAAAAATAACCCAGGTATACAGAAAACAACACAATCTATCAATAAAATGAAGAATCAACCAACAGATGTTGGAATGATAAGATGTAAAATTTAAAATAACTGCACTATATCAGACAAAATTAGTCAGGAAAACAGACCCAACAGTAAGAATTTTTTCAAAAAGAATGAAAAACAAAGATTTATTTAAGTGACTGTTGGTGAAAGAGGAAGTAAAATGGGACCTCTGCAGTCATGCTGTAATGATGCCTGGAGATGGACTTTTCACCATAAACAATGGAAACTAGAAGACAATGGAATGGCATCTTCAAAGCAATGAAAGCAAGTAACTACCAACTCAATTCTACTATTAGTGGAAATATCAGGGGGAAAAAATGAGGTCAGGATGAAGACATTTTCATGCAAATATAAATTGAAAGGGTTCAACAGCAGCAGATGCATATGGAGGCAAACAATAAAGAGTATCTTCAGGCAGAGGAACACTAGTCTTGGATGTTGGTTTGGTTATGCAAGAAGGGATAAAGTGCAATGGAAAGGGCCATAATATCTTAAGGCATATTGAATGTTTAAAGCAATAATAATAATTTGCTGAGAAGTTTGACAAAGAAAATAAAAATCCATGAAAGTGATATTGCAAAATATGGGAAGTTAGCAAATGGTCTAAGTGTTCAAAGGTGCTTACACTGACAAGGATTTGATAAAAGTACTAAATTATTTAGAATTTGAGACATTATGGATATGTTACAAATTTTAGGGTAGCTCCTGAAGGAGTGCTATGTAGTAGCATGATTAACAATAATTAAAAGTTTAGTAGAGGGGGAAAGTTGAATAATTCTTAAAACTTCGGGTTAAAAAAAAAATCCAGAAAGGTCAGAAATGAGAGAAAAAACAACACAGATTGAGACAATGTCAGAGACATAAAAGTAATAATATAAATTTAAACTCAAGTGTATCACTAATCATATTAATTATGAGAAAGCTAAATACCTTGAAAGATGTTCAGTTTTGATAGAAACAAAGCCTAATTGTAACCAGCTTACAAGAGACCTATTTTAGCTATGGGGATACAAAATGGATGAAAGTTCAGGAAAATAACATAAACTAAAACTAGATTATTATTAGACGAAGTAAAATTAAACACACATATCATGGTTATACTGTAAAGGTCATTGTACTCAAACTTATTTTAGGATTCAGAGCAATCCAAACAGACTCTGAACAAAATTTGTAATTTAACCACCTGATACTAAATTGTATATAGAAATGTAAGATGAAAAAGACAATGAAGAGAAAAATTCATCCTACAAGATGTTCTAGAAGATATTCAATGTAGAAATTATATTAAGAGTAGAAAAATGTTTAGAGTGGTATAAAGACACAAAAAGACCACTTAAACAGATGGGAGTTCAGAAACAGACTTGTGAACATATGGATATTTCATTTATGACAGAGGTGACACAACCCAGCAGTGAAGAAATGATAGTCTTGTCAATTAATGATACTCAGTCTATTGACCATCCAGCTGGAAAAATTAAAATTGACCTCTACACACACATCTTCTGAATATAAAAGGTAAAACAATAAAGCATTTAGAAGATACAAATAGAAGAGAACTTCGTGCCCTTTAAATAGAAGATATTCTAGGCAGTACATACAAATAGAAATCATAAAGAAAATATTGATAAAATGTAATACATTAAGATCAAGACCTCTTCATCAGAAGATACCATTGAGTAAAAATGGAAGTCACAGAGTTGGAGGATGTATTTGCAAAGATGATAATACAGACAAAAGGACTTATGACCTAAACACACCCACACCCACGCTGCCACAAATCAATAGGGAAAATATAGCTAATTCAATAGACACGTAAGCAAGAAAACTGAACAAAAATTTTACAAAATACATAATCAAATGGCCTACAAACATTTGAAAGAGTATTCAACCTCAGTCTTCTGGGAAATCCAAATTAAAACCACCTCAAGACAATATTATACACCTTCCAGAATGATGAAAATTTAAAAGACTGTAAATAAAAAGTTATTATGAAATAAAAAGCAATGAGTTGTCTCATCCATTGCTAACTGCAAAGTAATACCATCACCTGGAAAATATTTCCGCATTTTCTGTGAAAGTTGACCCAGCTATTATTCCTAAGTATGTAGCCAAAAGAAACTCATGCATACTTGCATGTAAGCAGATGTACAAGAATATTCACAACAGCAGCATTGGAAATAGTTCCCCAAAAGGAGACAATAGAAATGCCCTGTCAATATCAGAATGAATATTTTTTTTATTCCCTTAATTGAAAGCTACAAAGCAATGAAAATTAACAGAGAACAATTTAGGGCAATAATGAATATCAATCAAAAGAAGCTAGACACACGCAAATATATATCTTATGATTCAATTTCTATGAACTTCAAAAACAGACAAAGTTAATTTATTGTGTTAGAAGTGAGAATAGTGACTATTCTTGGAAGGAGAGTGGAGGATGCTTTGGAATGTGAGTTTCTTCTGGGATGCTGGCAATACTGTGTGGTGGCAATGCTGTTTTAACAATGGGCATGGTTACATGGGCATGTTAACTTTGTAACAGACTATTTAGCTATGCCTTTATGATTTCTCTTTCCTAAATGTATGCACACATTTAGGAAATGTAAATGTATAATGTAAACATAATTTTAAAATTAAACATAATCCTATATGTATTATGCAAACATAATTTTAAAATTAAACATAATCCTATATGTATTATGCAAACATAATTTTTAAATTAAATGAACAAATTTTAAATTAACAAAAATAATTTAATTACAGATGTTAAAACCCCTATTCTAAATAAGTCTCATTAACAAAGAGGTGTATAAATCAGATATTACAAACTATGTGCTGATCAAGGAAGTTAAGAATACATCAGAATCTAAGAAGACAGGTAAAACCTTATTTAGAGGACTGTACTATTCAGCAGGCCCACCAGGCTTCTCTGGCCATGGGACTCTCTGGGCAGGAGATATTCCTTTATATCTCCACTGGAGTGGGTTGCCATGCCCTCTGCCAGGGGATCTTCTGGAACCAGAAATCGAATCCCCAGCTCCTACAGCTCCTGTGTGGGCAGGTGGTTTCTTTACCGCTAGTGCTACCTGGGAAGCCCATTATTCACCTTGGGCTACCATAACAAAATCCCATAGACCGGGTGGCTTAAACAACGGAAATTTATTTCTCACAGTTCTAGAGACTGATAAAACCAAGACCAAAGTGTTGGTTTCCAGAGAGAGCTCCCTTCCTGGCCTACAGATGGCCTCACATGGCCAAGAGAGAGCTCTGGGTCTCTTCCTCAACCTAGGACTTCAGACCTATCACATTAGTGTCTTACCTTTATGACTTCAGTGTACCTTTTTTATCTCCTTTCAGGCTGTATCTCTAAATCCTGTCACATTTGGGCTTCAACATATAAATTTTGAGAAGATACAAGCATTAAGTTTGTAACAAGAATGTTCACAATGTTATATTCTATTTTATGTAAAGAAAAATTATATAAAAGTTTCTAAGTTGTTCAACTTGGTAAATTTAATAAACTATTAGACAACCACCAAATAAACTAAAAGAAAGTAGTGGAGAAAATTCATACACTGCACAGTAGTCAATAAATTTGAATACAAATGTTTCTTCAAATTAAGAACTGAAGTGAATTAATCAATAAATCTTAATAAGAGCTTTCAAATAACAATGTTTTCAGAAACCAACAAGCACTAGCTTCACCTTGGGAATGAGTCTGAAAAGATGGGTTGTTTGTCGACTGGTTACTAATGAACCTATTATGCAATTCCTATTTTGGAATAATTACTATATTAGGTTGGCCACATGGTGATATGATTGATTCCTGGACATTGGCCAATGAGACAATTAAAAAATAAAAATACCCCAAGTGAAGGCAATCTTGGTTGCTTCAAAGAAGTCACTTAAGCTGTGTCATCAGTCTTGCCAACTTAGCCAAGGGATTTGTGAAAAAGACAGAGAAGACTCACTGGTTACACTGTTATAGAGAATAATCAGCCAAGTCACATAAAATCAAATAAAAGTAAGAGGCTATGTTCACTTGTTTCCTCAGGTCAGAACCTGAATCATTTCCTCTGTTGCTGTGTCTGTGTATTTAGTGATGTCTTATCTGTGTATGTTAAACGATGACTTCGCTTAGGAGAGTGAAATGATGGTTCCTTTATATCCTGGAAAGCACTGGTTGTCCTTCCACTTGAAACTAAAATTCTGTTGAGGTAGAAAGCCAACCACAAAGTATCTTTTTATTCTACCTCCTTTATGTATATAAGAGTGTCACTCTGTCAATCTCTGCTTTGCCAAATCCCTTGTGCTTTCAGTCATGGATTTTCGTTAAGTGGCCATTTAACTTGGGTATTTCACCAAAGGACTGAAACTTCCGGGTTCTGAGTCAACTGATTGAAAATATGATTATGACTTCAGCTACACTATATGAACAGATTTCTGTGGAACTGGCAACTAATCATCTCTTAGAAAAATGAATCCTACTTGATCAAGAAAAAAATTACTTTTTTCATATGCTCTTATAAACATACATGTGGGAAAAAAAAGAAGCAAACTACCCATTACATTATAATATATATGGCTTCCCAGGTGGCTCAGTGGTCAAGAATCTGCCTGCCAATGCAGGAGACACAGGAGATGCCAATTCAATCCCTGGGTAGGGGAGAACCCTTGGAGGAGGAAATGATGACCCACTCCAGTGTTTCTGTCCACAAAAGCCCATGGGTAGAGGAGCCTGATGGGCTACAGTCCATGGGGTAGTAAAGAGTTGGACACGACTGAGTGACTGAGCATGCATACCTTATAAAAGCATTCAGGGGACTGAGATCTCTAAGTTAATATGATTAAGATATTATGTCAAAAATTAAGGGGTCAATTATAAAAGTTTCTCAGGTTTTCCTCTTACAACGAAGCAGAAGACACAACCAAAGATTTATCTTCACTTGTTTTACCTTACAACACATATCAACATTCTCTTAACCACATTTTACAGTTTTAGGCTTACTCATGTAATCAAAAGTAAAATACTTCCAGTATTCTGTATTAGTAAATTCTAATACATTAGTAATTAACTTCAGGTTGAGCATAAATTATTATTCAAATTATTTGTTGAAAAAATGCTTATAAAGAAAAAAGAGGTCTTAGAGTTCTCTAATCCAGCAGATAACTCCAGGATCCATTTCTTCTACCTGCTGTTTTTCCTTCTATCCCCATGGAATAAATTTAAATTGAGTTCATATTTTTAACAAGACCTAGAATCAATGTCTGTAGACTGAGATGCAGATGGGGAAAAATCATTAGGTCAAATGTCATAATCTCATTATTTGTAGTCCTGATTCTAGCAATTTTTAAATGTATAAACAAGCTTGACTATTCCTTTATAATTATGGTAGAATTAGAAATAGCAGAGAAACTTATTGGGGTCCATTCTCTGCTGCTTATGAATTAGCCCCAGTGAGAAGAACATTTCCAAATTTCTACCAGTTGGGGGAAGGTTCCTGTTTGACGCATAAGGTAAATGGAGTCTTAAATGTGAAGGTCATATATTAAATTCTGTTGCCCTCACTAATCACACTCTTTCAGAATCTGAGTTTATAGTATATAAAGTTTCTGGTTCATGTACCGTGGTCAGTGAAAAGAACGTTGCTATGAAAGCAATCACTTTGTGGATTAAGCCTTTTTTCTTAAGTAAACAGAATTGAATCTATTTCAGTTCAGTTCAGTTCAGTCGCTCAGTCGTGTCTGATTCTTTGCGACCCCATGAATCACAGCACACCAGGCCTCCCTGTCCATCACCAACTCCCTGAGTTCACTCAGACTTGTGTCCATCGAGACAGTGATGCCATCCAGCCATCTCATCCTCTGTCATCCCTTCTCCTGCCCCTAATCCCTCCCAGCATCAGAGTCTTTTCCAATCAGTCAATTCTTCTCATGAGGTGGCCAAAGTACTGGAGTTTCAGCTTTAGCATCATTCCTTCCAAAGAAATTCCAGGGCTGATCTCCTTCAGAATGGACTGGTTGGATCTCCTTGCAGTCCAAGGGACTCTCAAGAGTCTTCTCCAACACCACAGTTCAAAAGCATCGGTTCTTCAGCGCTCAGCCTTCTTCACAGTCCAACTCTCACATCCATACATGACCACTGGAAAAACCATAGCCTTGACTAGACGGACCTTTGTTGGCAAAGTAATGTCTCTGCTTTTGAATATGCTGTCTAGGTTGGTCATAACTTTTCTTCCAAGGAGTAAGCATCTTTTAATTTCATGGCTGCAATCACCATCTGCAGTGATTTTGTTTCCACTGTTTCCCCATCTATTTCCCACGAAATGATGGGACTGGATGCCATGATCTTCGTTTTCTGAATGTTGAGCTTTAAGCCAACTTTTTCACTCTCCACTTTTACTTTCATCAAGAGGCTTTTTAGTTCCTCTTCACTTTCTGCCATCAGGGTGGTGTCATCTGCCTATCTGAGGTTATTGATATTTCTCCCAGCAATCTTGATTCCAGCTTGTGTTTCGTCCAGCCCAGCATTTCTCATGATGTACTCTGCATATAAATTAAATAAGCAGGGTGACAATATACAGCCTTGACGTACTCCTTTTCCTATTTGGAACCAGTCTGTTGTTCCATGTCCAGTTCTAACTGTTGCTTCCTGACCTGCATACAGATTTCTCAAGAGGCAGGTCAGGTGGTCTGGTATTCCCATCTCTTTCAGAAAATCCATTTACTTAGGACTGAAAAATGTAGTCCTTATTAAATGTTCTAGTGACTGAGCTCAATTCTTCTCTTTGGCTCAGGCATGTTATCTTTGAGAATGCAGAGGGGAGAGAATTCTCCATCCTGGTCTCTCTTAAACTTATCCTCTGGAATACCTCATACTATATTTTAGGGGTCAGGCACAAAGTAAATTAGTCAGGTGCCAATACAGATAGGAGCCTGGGAAGCTGCTTTAGTTTCTGCTTCCATAGTGAAACAAAAGCCTGGTACAGAGGTGAAAAAGCAAACATCAGTTGTTGTAAGCACATGGAGGATGCTGCACTCTTCTTGCACAAGACAACCATAAAGCAACCTCTTACCCAGGAGGTTGGTGGTGGTGATTTAGTCACTAAGTATTGTCTGACCCCTGCAAGTCCATGGACTGTAGCCTGCCAGAATCCTCTGTCCATGGGATTTTCCAGGCAAGAATACTGGAGTGGATTGCCATTTCCTTCTCCAGGGAATCTTCCCTACCCAGGAATCGAACCCAGGTCTCCTGCATTGCAGGCAGATTCTTTACTGACTGAACTATGAGGGAGGAAGAGGTTAACCCAAGAGGTTGCTGCTACTGCTAAGTCACTTCGGTTGTGTCCAACTCTGTGTGACCCCATAGACGGCAGCCCATCAGGCTCCCCAGTTCCTAGGATTCTCCAGGCAAGAACACTGGAGTGGGTTGCCATTTCCTTCTCCAATGCATGAAAGTGAAAAGTGAAAGGGAATTCGCTCAGTCGTGTCCGACTCTTTGCGACCCCATGGACCACAGCCTACCAGGCTCCTCTGTCCATGGGATTTTCCAGGCAAGAGAACTGGAGTGGGGTGCCATCGCCTTAAAGGTGGCTCTTGTCTTTCTGTTACTAATTATATTACCTGTGCCTCTAGAAGCACTTGTTCTCACTCCTTCAGGGTCTCTAGATGTTGCTGAGATCTTTTAGGTAAGTCTCCATGCTTGATCTAACGTACTATAGAAGGGAATGTGTGGCTAGGAAAATCCGATCTCTGAAATAACATTAATAATAACAATTTGTTGTTCAGTCACTCAGTCATGTCCAATTCTTCATGATCCCATGTGCTACAGCACTCCCAGCTTGCCTGTCGTTCATTATCTCCTGGAGTTCCCTCACTCTCATGTCTATTGAGTTGATGATGCCATCCAATCATCTCATCCTTTGTCACCCTCTTCTCCTCCCACCTTCAATCTTTCCTGTCATCAAGGGCTTTTCCAATGAGTCAGTTCTTTGTATCAGGTGGCTGAAGTATTGGAGCCTCAGCTTCAACCATAAGTCTTGCCAATGAATATTCAGGAGTGATTTCCTTTAGGATTGACTGGTTTGATCTCCTTTCTGTCCAAGGGACTCTGAAGAGTCTTCTCCATCACCACAGTTTAAAAGCATCAGTTCTTCAGTGCTCAGCATTCTTTATAGTTCAGCCCTCACATTGACACCTGATTCCTGGAAAAAACATAGCTTTGACTATACAGACCTTTGTTGGAAAATAATAACAATAATTGGATGATAATAGGCTGGAGAAAGCACAAGCTGGAATCAAGATTGCCAGGAGAAATATCAATAACCTCAGATACGCAGATGACACCACCCTTATGGCAGAAAGTGAAGAAGAACTAAAGAGCCTCTTGTTGAAAGTGAAAGAGAAGAGTGAAAAAGTTGGCTTAAAGCTCAACATTCAGAAAACTAAGATCATGGCATCTTGTCCCATCACTTCATGGGAAATAGATGGGGGAACAGTGGAAATAGTGGCTGACTTTATTTTTCTGGGCTCCAAAATCACTGCAGATGGTGGTTGCAGCCATGAAACTAAAAGACGCTTATTCCTTGGAAGGAAAGTTATGACTGACCTAGATAGCATATTCAAAAGCAGAGACATTACTTTTTGCCAGCAAAGGTCCGTCTAGTCAAGGCTATGGTTTTTCCAGTAGTCATGTATGGATGTGAGAGTTGGACTTTAAAGAAAGCTGAGCTCAGAAGAATTGATGCTTTTGAACTGTGGTGTTGGAAAAGACTCTTGAGAGTGCCTTGGACTGCAAGGATATCCAACCAGTCCATTCTAAAGGAGATCAGTCCTGGGTGTTCACTGGAAGGACTGATGTTGAGGCTGAAAGCCAATACTTTGGCCACATGATGAGAAGACCTGACTCATTTGAAAAGACCCTGATGCTGGGAAAGGTTGAGGGCAGGAGGAGAAGGGGATGACAGAGGATGTGATGGTTGGATGGCATAACTGACTTAATGGGCATGGGTTTGGGTGGGCTCCGGGAGTTGGTGATGGACAGGGAGGCCTGGCGTGCTGCGATTCATGGGGTCGCAAAGAGTCGGACATGGCTGAGCAACAGAACTGAACTCAACTGAGGGACCCTAAGAAACCACCTGCAATGTGGGAGACCTGGGTTCAATCCCTGGTTGGGAAGATCCCCTGGAGAAGGTAAAGGCTACTCACTCCAGTATTCTGGTCTGGAAAATTCCATGGACTGTACAATTCATGGGGTTGCAAAGAGCCAAACATGACTGAGTGAATTTCACTTTTCAGGAACCCTAAGAGGGTTGAAGAAAACTTTTTCTTCCTCTACAGTTGTAAGTCCAAATTCCTGGCTTCCAAATTCCTGGCTATTACCCTATCATTCCTGTCTCTCACTTCACCCCACATTGCACTTCTGGCATCCAGAGGTCTTAGAAAGGCACTCGTGGAGGCTGGTCTGGATGCAGTAAGGTCATGTTCCCTGAAAATCACTGGCAGCAGGAACAGTGGTGAGAGAGGTTGGTGAGATGAAAGAACATGCCTGGGCTTGTTTCTCAGCTCATGTTCAATGCTATTGTCCTGGGGACTTCTAGAAATAACTGAGGCAGATATTAAGAGAGGATAGAGAGAATGTGTCCAACAAGTATAACTCAGGCATTAATATGAATGAGAACTCACTTGGTTCACAGGCTCTAAGCCCTGGGGCAAGAGGTCACAATATAATGACACTGTTATTGAGAACCTTCTATGCATCAGGAGCTTTACATGCTACCCCTAATCCTACCAACTCCTAGTATTTTTATTCTCAGTGAGGTTAAGGGAGTTGTCTAAGATCACACAACTAGTAAATAACAGAGACTGAGTTTAATCCAAAGGTCATCTTTTTTTTCAGGTTCAATTGTTGTAGCCACACATTCCGGGAAACAAACTCACTCAGAAGGACAATGCAGATAGTGGAGTGCAGTTTATTACACCGGGGGCCCAAGGCAGAGTCTCCTCTTAGCCAAGTACCCTGACCAGCATTTGTGAAGATCTTTTATACCCTATGTGTACGTGTCTGAACCCACCACTCCAAATTCCTTGAGACTTACATAAACCAAGGAAAATACAATCCTAATAACCCCATCATTCACGTGGTATGTGCTCATGTGCTCAAACAGTCGAACAATTATCCAATAATCAATAAACCCGAGGTTACACTTTTTGATACAGAAAAATGTATGGCCTGTCTGGAGGAAGGGGTGATTAGTGTATGTTTTCCCTTAGGCGATGAGTAACCTAAATAAGATCTTCAAGGTTCCCCTGTCTGGAGGGGGTCTTTTCCTTCTGTTGTTTTCATAGGCACTAAACACAGAGTTCAGAGTCCATTGGAAAGGTGGCTGAGCATGATCAGCATGAACAGGCCTAACATGGAGTCCAGGCCCTATGAATTCCTTCTTCACAATCTCTTCCATTCTGTTTCCCTGTCTCCCTACAGCTCTGCAGAAATCTGGTCCCAAAATCCCATCAGGGAATGAAAAGTTTTTTCTACCCGCCAGGAGGTAGAATTTGGTATGGTATTTAAAAAATGATATGCATTTATGTATGTATGTATGTATTTACTGTGGGATCTTTTTAGTTGTAGCATGTGGCCTCTAGCTCCCTGACCAGGGATCAAATCCAGGCCCTCTGCACTGAGAACTCAGAGTCTTAGCCACTGGACCACCAGGGAAGTCCCTGGTATGGCATTTATTTTTATTTTTTTTAACTTGTTATTTTAAATTGGAATATAGCTAATTAACAATGCTGTGATAGCTTCTGATGGACAGCAAAGGGCCTCAGCTGGTATGGCATTTGTTAACAAGTCCAGCAGAAGCACTTAACAAATGTTTTCTCATGATGAAGAGAAAAACCAAAACTTAGGACAGCAGGGAAGCAAGAGACAAGTTTAATCCCTTGAATTTTATCAAGAAAGTTTTGTAGAAAACACAAGTTATATTAATGGCTATTTAATATTTGAACACCAACATAGAACTTTAAAATATGGGAAATGTTTCCTTTCACAGGATGAAGATGGCCCTGCTCTTTTTACTGATATTTCAAGTTTCTCTCTCCTCTCTCCACCACCCTCTATCTTTCCTTCTTTTCTTCCCTCTCTCCCGGTATATATATATATACACACACACATATATATGAACTGAAAATAAATAGATGTGGATTGTGCATTCTTCCGTTGTGTCCCTTCATTTCTCTCCTACAGAAGAGAAAGCCTCAGGATTTAAAGTCATCTCTTTTTCACAGCAGGTCGGAGCCTATCTGATGTTTGATGCTTCATATATCACCCTGTATGACAGTGACAGCTAAACTCACTGCAGATGTTATTATGGAGTTAAAAGAAGTACTAATGGGCTTTAGTGCCATTTATTCAGGTAGCCCTGCCTCTCTGGGAAGAGTGCTAAATAAAACAACCCAAGGGGATCATGACCGTGAATGGAATGAATACACATAGCTTCCCTCAAGGAAGCTTTACCTCACAACTAGGACTTTTGAAAATTACCTAAGAATACCAGAAGTTAAAAAAAATTATCTAATTGAGCTGATGCTTTAAAAAAATTTCTGATGGATAGTTAGAACAAAAGTCCTGGGCTAATACAGGAAGAACCTCAAGATTGACATTACTTCTATTGTCACCCAGACACCCGCTTAAAAAGAATCAAACTGATGTTCAAGGATTTCTGTTTTTTTAAAATATATAAATTTATTTATTTTAATTGGAAGCTAATTACTTTACAATATTGTATTGGCTTTGCCATACATACATCAACATGAATCCACCAAGGATTTAAATAGCAGGACTAGGAGGGGTCCCCGGGCATGTGTGCAGGTCCCGTCCAAGGCTCTTTGAGGATCTTCAGGACTTAGTCCTGTGTTTGATTATATTTGCAAATTCAGAGTGCCTCAAAACTGTACGGAAGCCTCACATCCCATAATTCTGGGTCTGTCCCTGTGAGAAAGGCATTCCTGGAGTGGCACTAACATTGTGTGTCCCCACCCTATGGGCTGAGCCACCGCCCCAGCAGGGTGACCACGTCTCCTACCATCAGGGCAGCAACCTCTTCGCCTCAGTTTCTTCATCTCTGAAATGGGAGTGTTAAGGAAAATAATGTGTATGTGTCCTCTGGGTTCTAGGTGATTTGAGGTGTGCTCTTTCATATTTTTGTGAGCTAAAAATGGTGCAAATAAAGACAAGAAGCAAGGAAAGTGGATCTTTCAAAAGGCTTTCAATCTTCACTCTTTTTCTACCTCAATCTGTAAAGTTAATGACAACAGTTAGGATGATGGCATATATTTTATAATGCTTTTTATAAATAGTTCCAATTGCTAAAACTAAATAATAATTATTTTGACACACATTTAATTCTATGAAACTCCTAAGAGAATAATACAATGCACATTTTTCTAGTTGATACAAAGGCAGTTTAATATGACATCCCACAGGAGTAGAGTGAACTTGAAAATGTCAGCTTTGTTAATGACAAATTTTGAAACAATTCCGGTGACTGCAGGGTGACATCAGTCAACTCAGAAAGGACAAAAAGTGTGTCTGCGGGGCTGCAGTTTACTTTAAAGTCTCTCAGTTATCCGAACACCAGCAACACCGTGTTCTCCAAGATTCTCTGAATAGTTATGTCATAAACATGATTGGATCAAGTATGCATAAAAAAGAAAAAACATCAGCAAGTTCACCACAGAGTGTGTGTGGGTTAGTCGCTCAGTCATGCCCAACTCTTTGCGACCCCACGAACTGTAGCCCGTCAGGCTCCTCTATCCATGGGATTCTCCAGGCAAGAATACTGGAGTGGATTGCCATTCCCTTCTCCAGAGGATCTTCCTGACCCAGGGATCGAACCCAGGTCTCCTGCATTGCAGGCAGATTCTTTACCATCTGAGCTACAGGGAAAATCTCACCATATAGGGTCAAAGATAAAAATTCTTGCCGCAGAATTTGTTTTTCCAAGAAGTTTCACAAGTAATTCTAACTAAACCTCTGAGGAAAAGTTCTCTCATGCTGTTAAATATTTTAGTGTATAGAAAGTAAAGGAGAGTACACAGAATATTTTTATGAATCTAAGGAAACATTGGTTTTAAAAAAACTAAAAGAGCACAATAAAACAGATCCATACACTAATCTCACTTATGAACACATAGGCCAAAAATGTAAAATAAAATGTCAGAAAACAGAACACACTTGAAATGAATGATATACAAGAAAAGATTCATAGCAGGAGTTCAAGAGCAATGCAATGTTAGTATATCTAGCAATAGTTTACCACCTTACCAAATCAAAAGAGGATATCACATACATAGGGTCTAAAAAAACCTTTAATAAAGTTTACCTTTCATTATCGTGTTTAAAAAAAAAATCCTTCATAAAATATGACTATAGAGGCTTCCAGGGTCACTTCCTTAGAAGTTTACAAACCAAAGCCCAATGTCTGAATGGTAAAATACAAGGCAAAGTGCGACAGAGGTAAAGGCGTTCACTATTCCTACTTATATCAAAAAGTTCTTGGGGGAATCCCCTGGAAGTCCAGCGTTTAAGGCTCTACACTTCATTGCAGGAGGCACAGGTTAAATTCCTAGTCAGAGAACGAACTTAAGCAAGCTGTATGGCACAGCCAAAAAAAAAAAGTTCTGGAAATACTAGTCAATACAATTCAAAAAGAGAGAAAAAAAGTGGTGGTATAAACAAATTAGATAGAATACTTAGAAAGCAAAGAGAAGCAATCAAAAACTATGACATGCAATAAATCATTAAGTGCATTAACTATTATAAATTTAATAAAGACTTAGTCATAATTTTATGCATAATAAAAACAATCAGTATAAAAATTTAATGGTGAGAAATTATTCTGTTCAAAATAGCACCAAAAACTAATAAATACACATAGGAAGTAAATTTAACAAATAGGCATGAGCTAAAGAAAAGACAGTAACAGCAGCTATGAAACCTACGAAAATTTGAATAAGTAGAACCATATTGTCTCGTTAGCTTATCTTTTTTATGTTATTGTAAATATACTGCTGCTGCTGCTGCTGCTGCTGCTAAGTCACTTCAGTTGTGTCCGACTCTGTGCGACCCCATAGATGGCAACCCACCAGGCTCCTCCGTCCCTGGGATTCACCAGGCAAGAACACTGGAGTGGGTTGCCATGTCCTTCTCCAATGCATGAAAGTGAAAAGTGAAAGTGAAGTCACTCAGTCGTGTCCAACTCTTAGCGACCCCATGGTCTGCAGCCTATCAGGCTCCTCCACCCATGGGATTTTCCAGGCAAGAGTACTGGAGTGGGTCACCATTGCCTTATTTCTAAAATAATATACATGTTTAATAGGTTCCTTATTTTTTACCAAATTTTTTTTCTGCATTCAAGAAAAGATGAGTAAGCTTCATTACTAGACAAATCTCGCAAAAACATCTTTTAATTCAAAATTTTTTATATTAAAATATTTTAATAACTAAAGGGAATAGGTCTATCAAAATTAAAACATATTAAAGTTAGAACCATTAAAATACTTTGTATTGATCAGTGAATGGACTGAGATTAATAAAACAAAATGGAGACCACAAAACATGCAAGAATTTAATATAATCCTGGAAACATTTCCAATGTGTGAAGGAAAAAATGGATTATTTAATTAACAGTTCTCCATATGGGCAAAAACTGTATTCTCTGTTTATTTCTTGATCCAAACTCAAGTCACAAAAATCAAAGGGTTGAGCATATGAAAGTGATTCATAAAAATAATAGAAAAACATAGAACAATTTTGTAAAATATGTAATTTTAAGGTAGAATAGACATTTTACAAAGCTATCAGAAACTACAAGCAATAATAGTATAGATTGGAAAAATGAAATGTATTTTAAACATTAGTTTTCTTAATCTTTATTAAAAATTCTTTAAATCATAATTTTAAAAGACTACCAACTGCGCTCTGTTTCTGTGAGGGGGCTATCTACATAAATTACATGGGATTCTTCAGAATGGGAGATGTGTTTCTCCATGTTTTGTCATTTATTTAGAGCAGAATTGACCCATTGACAATTCTATAATTTGGGTTACAATCCAAAGCTATTTTTAAAATTAATTTATTTCAGTTTTGGCCATTTGCTTAAATAGATATTTTTCTGCGCAAATGGCTTTTAAGTAGATGAAAAAAGGGGCAACCACATTCATAATTAAGAAAATACAAAATAAAATAACAAGTGTGATTTAATTTTTCACCTGTCATATTGGCAAAGATTAAAGTATCAGATACTTTTTGAGTTGATAAGACAGTTGGGAAATAGAAACCTGCATTGCAGCTCTAAGTGAAATTTTTTATCATCTCATTGAAAGACAATTTGCTAATATTTATTAAATTAAAATGTACACATCTTTCATCCTAGAAATTTTACTTTTAAAAATGTATTCCAAAACACACTTGCACATATTTTCAAGCATATATAAGGATATTTGTTGCAACATTTTTAACTAAAAACAAACTAGCTAAAAAGAAAAAGCCAACCAAACAAACAAATAAAAGGAAAATGATAGTTCAATTTAAAAATATAAATTAATAACTTATAGATTATCCATCTAATGGAATGTAATGTATGATTAAATAAATGAGGCAGATTTATATATACTGAATTAAGTAATTACCAAGGAGGAAAAAAAAAAAGATGCACAACAATGTATACAGCTCAAATGTATTAAAAAAGAAAAATGATTTTATGTCCTATACATACACACACATATATACATGCAAAAGAGACTGATTGCCTCAAGGAAAGTTGCTTGAGAAACTAAAACAGAGGTTCAGGGTTGGGCAGTATAATTTTTGCTGAATTTCATTCTGTATGTTTGAAAGTTTTGAAGTCTTCGTGAATTATTTGTACAAGTAAAAGGTGAAGTAACAAAAACAAAAGCCAGATAACAGATGAATTATCCTTAGTTATTTAGAACTTTTGCTACTGATCAACAAATAATAAGTAAGAGAATGATTTAAGTTGTCTGCACAATTTTGCATTTTCAGTGCATATCCAGGCTCACTTCTTTAGGTTGACTTGGTCAGGTCAGAGTCGCAGAAGACTATGTAAGTGAACAAATTATTCTTCTTCAAAACAAATGCTAAATATAGATACATGAATTCATACTGTCTGAGAAGAATGATTGCTTGATATTCAAACCCCTAGCTATTTCCTTTACAGTGGTAACTGTACCGAATTAAATTATGCTCCCCTTGCCCAAAAGATATGTTCAGTTTGTAACTCTCGGGTCCTGTGAATGTGACCTAATTTAGAAATAGGATCTTTGCAGATGTAATCAAGTGAAGATGAGGTCGTTAGAGTGTGTCCTAACCCAGTGATTGGTGCCCTTGTAAGGAATGAGAAATCTGGACACAGACGTACACAAAAGGAAGATGGTCATGTGAGGATGGAGACAGAACTTGGAGGTAGGCCGCCACAAACCAGGGAGCATTGCTGGCAACCGCAAGAAGCTGGAAGAGACAGGAGCCTCCAGAGGGAGCAAAGCCCTGGTGACACCTTGATTTCAGACTTCTAACCTCCAGAGCTGTGAGAGAATACATTTCAGTTGTTGTAAGCCATCTAGTTGAAGTAATTCGTTATGGCAGTCTTTGGAAACTAACAGAGCAACATTTACATTTCTCTCTTTTTTGCCCTCTCTTCTAATATGTGCATATAAACTGAAAGTTATGCACTTTTCTTCTCAATAATTCCTCCTCTGCTTTCACCCTGATGTGCTCCTGAGTAAAATGTGATAAAATGAATCACTCCTGAGCAGATCTAATGTCTTTATAAAAATAGTATTCTTATTATATCCAATGAAAACAAAAAAATAGAATTTGCCTATATGTGATAAAAAAATTGTAACAAAATGGTAATCTTTGAAAAATAAAATTTATTTCTAATATAATAAGGACAGAAAGGAAATAAAAACATTAATATACAAAGGGTTTTAACAAATCATCAAGTATATATCTGACTTATATAACAATATTCATGATTTTGACCTAAATTAAATTGATAAATTATTAAAGCATAACTGACATTTTTTTCTTTTCTTACAATTGAGCAGCACTTTTCAAGAATAATTAGGATGATTTCAGATCTTAAAATATTTCCATGTGGGGAAGTTGAGTTGGTGCTTTTTCTTAGATAAATTTTCTGCTCCTGCTAAGTCACTTCAGTCATGTCTGACTCTCTGCGACCCCATAGACGGCACCCCACCAGGCTCCCCCATCCCTGGGATTCTCCAGGCAAGAACACTGGAGTGGGTTGCCATTTCCTAGATAAATTTTCTAGCCACATGTAAATATAAAAATCATTTCATTGTCCTTAGTCAGACAGTGATGAAATAATTTTCCAATGGGGATATTCCATCAGCAAAAAAGAATGACAGGCAGCTCAAATCTCAGTGCTACTACTGGCTAGAGCTGTGTGACTTTGGACAAGTTACTGATAAACTTTTAGTCATCATTTTTGTCATTTGTAAAACACTGCTAATAGCTACTTATTTTGTGCACATTAACTCACCTTATTCATCTACTGTATTATTTTTTATAACCTTATAATAGAAAATTCACTTATCTTCTCAAAGATATAACCAACTGCTTCATAAAACACAAAAATTCCCTTATAGTCATTTTTGGATAGAAACCTTTACACACATTTTTTTTACTTTTTCATTTAAATTGTTTTACTTGAACCTCGCTGTTACAAAACCTTCCTTTATTAACAGAGTCAAAATCAGCTAAATTCCTTTTTGAGAATGAGAACAAAGTAATCAAGTTTTAAAGATCTTGTTTCCAGTTACTCCAGAATAGAACAGAGAACATACAGATATAAATGACATTAGACCATGGAGACAAAGGGGACAAATGACTGCAGGGCTCAGATCCTTAGACCTGTTTACATGAGTCAGCTGCTTAGAAGGCCACTCCAAATGAAACAGTCCTGCTCCCTGTGCCTGAGGCAGCAAGTAGAATATTATAGGGGGTGGGCAAGGGGCGTGAGGAGTGTGCAGGGCAAGGGGCATGGGGAGGGTGCAGGGCAATGGGCAACAAAATCATGGGAAAACAGATCCACCAAAACAAGGAAGGTCTGGCACCTTGTGCATATTAGGCCACGTACACAGTGGGCTCACAATAATTACTGGTTGTCTCAACAACATTTCAAAGCCAACTTTAAAAAGGATATGTTTTATTTTTTACCACATTTCAAATATTAACTGCAAGCTTGATTGGTTCATGATGGAAGAGAGCTGCTTCAAATGAACCAGGCACTGCTCATTGGAGATTTGCACGAGTGATTAATATCATTCAATCCCTATGCAGAAGCAGATGCTAAGAAACATTTCAGTGCTTCTGGTATATTCCTGAAACAGGGAACTCAAAAGGGATCTTGAGCACAATGGTGGCTTAAAAAAAAAAAAAAAAAAAAAGCAAAGAAAGAGAAAGAGGAAGGGAGGAAGAGAGAAGTGGCGGAGAGAGTGAAAAAGAAGGAAGGAAGGGAAGGAAGGAAGAAAGAGAAAGAAGGAAAAATACAGATAAAACCAAATTATCAATACTTCTTGAATTTTGGCAATAATTGTAATATTTTGAAAGATTAGACTACCAAGGCCATTTTTAATACCCACCACAACACAATTCAATGAGCTATTGAGTCACTGCTCCATCTGAAGAACCTAGAAGTTTCCCTCTGTTTCTTCCCCAAATAAGAACCTTCTGCATCCACTCCAGGGACAGATTTCATTTCACTCCTCCTGTTTCCCACACACTCAGCTCACAAATCCCACATGCACGTGTAGGGAGGAATTAGAAGGAAGACAGGGTGAAGTATTTTATGACCCTCCCGTGGACGCACTCTTACATACCCCAGCCCATTGGAAACACATGCTGGCCAGCTGCTCTGGGCTCTTACCCCCAGGGTAGGTGTTAACACACATCGCAGGAACTCAGTGTGGACCCACAGCAGTTGTAAACATGTGGAAATGGCCCAGAAGCAGAGAAGGGTTCAGGCCCTCACCCTCCCGCACACAAAGCAAAGTTTGGTACATAAGAAACTCAAAGGAACTCCCCAAAGGGGTACTGCTCTTCTTATGTCATCGCAGTTCCCCACGCGGGCTTGGAAAAGCCTCATTTGCTCTAGTTTTGGGCTATAGCTACCATTTCCCTCCAGGAAGCAACTCAGCACATCTTAAATTTTGTTTCTGCATTTCCTTGACTGGTTTGAGATTCCAGATGTAGAGAAATCGGATGGAAGTTGGGGGTGGGGGCAGGGAGGAGGTGGAAGGTCCTTTTCTGCATAGGACAGGAATATTGTGTAGAGTTGTGGCCTGGACTGAAGGGGTGCCACACATTGCTTCTGGACATATTTTTTCTTTCATTCTCTCCTGTGAGTTGCCCTGGGAACATGGACCAGTGAGCTCTAGCAGAAAAGCCAATAATATTGGAAGGAGGGGAGGAGCAAGAGAAGAGATTTGAGCTCCTTAAGCACATGAATTTTTCCACTTTGATGTATTTATTAGGGTATTTTTTGAGAAGGGATCAATTACTTTTCTTAAGTGAATTTATCTCCGTGGACATAAAAAAGAATCAATAAGAAATTGGTAGCTCAGCCTGAACAGCCTGGTGGCTTGGAGTTGTTCTGTGAATCTATGTCCATTTCCACGCCTCCCACTGTCATTTTGTCTTTGTATGTGCTCCCTTCTGTGCAACTTATTCTAGAACCGTACCCCTTTCCTTGGGCCCTGGTCTGAGTATCCAATCTGAGCTGATGCTGTAGGTCCTACCTGCTCCTGCTTGGCCCTCAAGATCTAGAACCCTTAAGCACAGACCAATGGCGAAAACCCAACTTTGGCACTGAAAGAACTTTAGACAAGAAGTAGGGCCATCACATGACAGATTGTAAGTATTTGTGTCTATATTCCCATTGCAGCATCTGCAATTGAGGTAAGTCAATTTTGGCCTGACCAATTGTCTTTTTCCCAGGAATACTAATAGCTGGATCCACTTCCCTTAGCCTTTATTTCATTCCACTTTCTGTTCTGTCTCCGAACTCAGAATTTTGGATGCCTAGACCTGCATCTGCTGTTACTATTCAAAATGCAGTTCTTCACCCAAGTAACTGTTCTGTATTAGTGGACCTGACATCTTTTTTTCCCTAAAATGTTATTCTGTAAGTAATTAAAAGCAAAACACTCCAAAAAGTGTTTGAAGAACAAGTACTGGGATGAAAATACTATTTCTTAAAGATTTCACCAAGATTTATAGACCCCAAAGAGTTTATCCATGAAAGCATGGACCTTATAAATCGTATTTAGCAAATCAATTTTGGGAATGGCTACATCTGTTTCTGGGGAAAAAAGTGAGAAACAGATGTGGAAGCAAGGGTGAGACTGAGACAGGAAGCTTGTCAAATGTGAAAACTGAGCAAGAGATCTGAACCCAGAAATCAGAGCACAAAAGGGAGATAAATCCAGAGGAGCTGTTGATAAAGCCGTGCAGTCATCTGAGAGTTGCAGTTAGTCCAAAGAGATAAGAATGTTGTCAATGGACATGATTTTGGCAGATGCTAAGCAGATCTCATTAAAGTCTTTTAAGTTCATCATGAATGAGTAATAAAAGAGAAAATTTAATTTGGGGCCCTAAAGACAGATGTGTTACATAAGGAAGGATGTTATATTAGCACAGCCTCCAAAGGTTCATCTTCCTGGTAGTCATTGCCCAAAGAAAATTTGAAGATAGTCTTTCTTCCACAGAAAGATGAGGAGTATGGTGTCATTTGTCTCCCAGGGATACTTCTGCATGATGCCAGAACTTTGTCAGATGTTTGTGGAAGGACTTTCTGAAGCTGACATGTAAGAAAACACACAGGAAAGAAGCAATTCTGTGGATAAATGAGTCACATGTGTCTCCACTGAGTCACATGAAGTCTCAGGCGTCTATCCAAGTTCAGTATCCCCACGGACCACTCTGAAGCTTTTTCCTGTGTTTTTCTCAGAGATTTATGGAAAGCTGTCCGAATTAGTGATTATATAAAGCTTTCTCTAGTGTCTGAAATCATGCAAGAGGTGGCACTTCCTTCCATGCTCCAGGAGAAGAGAGAAAAATAAGCAGAGACAGCGCACATCACTTTATTTCCTGTTTTAATTCTATTCTCACAAATGAACACGGACCTTGTTAGAGCTATTTTCCTTTGGCTATTTGGTTAGCAAACCCTTATCTCTGTCTGCTGAGAAAGTGTGCCAGGTTTACTTTTATGTAGAAATGTGCAATACATCCTAAAATAAGTCAAACATGACAGCCTTGTACAATGAAGAGGAGCAAAATATGCTCACAACAATATGACCACAGATCTAGACTCTGAGAACTCACTTCTGTTTCTGGAGTTTAGCTGCTTTAGTTGTGTTAGTTTCTGCTGTATGGCTAAGTGGATCAGCTATATGTATACATATACCCTGTCTTTGTCACCACAGAGTTTTTGAGGAGATTTCCCTGTGCCATATAGTAGGTTCTCATTGTTGTTGTTCAGTTGCTGTCATGTCCAATGTCTCTAACTCTTTGCGACCTCACAGACTGCAGCACGCTAGGCTTCCCCATCCTTCACTGTCTCCCAGAGTTTGCTCAGATTCATGTCCATTGGGTCAGTGATGCTATCTAACCATCTCATCTGCTGCCCCCTTCTTGGACAGTACGAAAATGTTCTCATTAATTACCAGATTTATACATAGTAGTGTATATATGTTAATTGGGATGGAGAACTCACTTTATGATTTAAATTTTGCCTCTGGAGCAAGAAGATACCCTGTTTGGAGGAAGGTGATGTCACCGCAGGAAATCCTGGGAATGCAGATATACTTTAGGCTGATCTTTGTTCCTAAACTCAAGGACATTTCTTTTAAAATTATTAGGGAAAACAAGATTTTTTTAAAAAGTTAATGAAATTTGAAATAAGAGCAAAGTGTAGGAACAATACCATCAAATGAAATTATTCTGATTTTAAAAAGATGTAACAAAATATTTCTTCAAATCATATCAAAAGTAGTAATTCATTAAAAGGAAGTAATAAATTTGAAATGAAGAATTTTAAAAGTCCTTAGGTTGCTTGATAATTCCATTCGTGATGAGGAAGGAACCATATGAATATGTCTTAAAAAGTTTCAAATTTTAGATTTGATGAAAAGACATGAGCAAAGATAACATAAGCTCAATAACCATGAAAACAAGGACACTGGTGACAAACTAGTCAATGAATATTATCAGTTCAGAAAGTGTTTAATCACTTCACAAAAAAATTGAAATGCTGTGATATCTTTCAACTCCTCTGTGAGTGAAACTGAATAGTTTTTCCCAAATTTGGCAACAATCTGAAAAACTTATATAGCATTAAAAATCTAGTCATGAAGCTAAAATTTTTCTAAGCTATTGATGGAAAAGAAAATATGTTAAAGGAAAATGGAATTATCTGATTATTTTTTTAGGAAATAAGGTTGAATTTTTCCCTCGTGCTTTCTTTTATCAGGTCCAGCAGTCCTGTTCATTTAGCCTCAGAATAAGAAAGAGCACTTAGAGGCACACCCCAACAAAGGCCAAGACAGCAGTTTACATCAAGTAACAGAACACCATCTCAGCCTGCTGCCCCTGCCTTCGAGTCTATTTCCTCAGGCACCAAGTCTTTCCATCTCTATGGCTAAGGACTGGCTACAGTGATGCCTCTTGGAAAGAAGAAGATATCTAACCTAGACATAATTCTATTTCAACCACAGAATGAAAATGTTCCTTCTCCAGCTTTAATAATTTAAAAGTATCTAACTTCCCTCCACCTCAAGCAAAAGGAAAACAAAAACGAAAAAAAACTCCTGGTGGCTTTCAAATACTAGTTTGTCCCTTGTTTGCATTCCACCTGTTTTAATGAATATCAATACAAGTAAACATTTCAGCCTGGGCTCAGGAGTTTGTTGGCGAAGGCTCTTCAGATTTCATGTTCACTGCGCTCTTGGCTAAATTTTGGCTGACTCTGCATGACTCCACAGAAGGCTTATTTCTATCGTAGTCAGACGTTTTGCATTTACCCAATGACTGGCAAATATCTGCGTCCATAGGAACAAAGCAGGACTTACAGGGGAGAGCGGTCCAAAAACAAAACACCTTTGAGTCACCTCAGCTGGGTCTGTGGCTCATTTTACAGAGCATTTGCCCTTGGGAGAAATTCACCATGTGTAGGGATGTTGCTGCCCCTTGGCTTTACTTTGCTTTCTATATTGAAGGAAGTGCAAGATGCCCAAGGTTTATTAGGGAATGTTAGGTTCATTTTAGATATTTGCATAAACCCTGAAATTTTATTTTACATGAGCTGAAAAATAAACTCTTTAAAATTTATTTACTTTGATTTACTTTGAATAGGACAGTGAATAAGGGGCTTCCCTGGTGGCTCAGTGGTAAAGAATCCACCTGCCAATACAGCAGACACAGGGGACGTGGGTTCAATTCCTGGTCGGGAAGATTCCCCTGGAGTAGGAAGTAGCAACCCACTACAGTATTTTTGCCTGGAAAATTTCATGGGCAGAGGAACCTGGTGGGTTATGGTCCATGGGGTTGCAGAGTTGGATGTGACTGAGCACGCAGGCCAAGTATCATTGAATACACCTACACAAATAAAAATTTTTTGCCTTCCTCACTTATTCATTAAATGTAAAGGGTCTTGGGAACTCCCTGGTTCCTAGCAGTTAGGATTTGGGGCTTTCACTGCTGTGGTCCAGATTCAATCTCTGGTTGAGAAAATGAGATCCCCAAAGTCACATGATACAGTCAAAGGGAAAAAAAAAAAAAAGGGAAAGAAGGTCCTGAGTCCAAAAATTTGACAGTAGATGATCTAAATTGTAAATCAAACAAAGTACATCTTCTAGTTAATTAATGAAGCTTTTTAAAAAGGGCCCTTTCAATGAAGCTTCAGTATGATGCTATAAAATCATTGTGATCCTTTTGTCTTTCCCAAGTTTACATAATTATTCGTAGCAGTAGTAAATCCAGAATTTGAATCCAGGCAATCTGGCTTTAGAGTGCAGGCTTTTAGCCACTAAATAATTTTATTTGTAGAGAAACATGTAAATGTCAAGAATGCAACCATCAAACTGAAATATAAATTGCTGCTTTCTTGGAAAACATAGAGCAAACAAAAAAGGTAAGATTTAAAAAAATGAAACTATTCTTGCCCATGCATCCAACCTTACTGTGGATCAAATGGGCCAATTGGGACTGCTTAATTTTTAAATCCCTGGAATTTTCCTAATCTTGTTAAGCAAACTCATGAATAAAACACTAACTGATGACCCAAACCCTCAGAAAGAAAGTACTTCTGTTAGCAATCAAGTTCTTTTTCAAAAGGAGCAGTAGCGTTCTCAGAAATGTTAAAAGATAGTGGAGGGTCCTGGTAGAAAGCACTTTTTCCACCCAGGGAGCTTGCTTTCATAGCAGTGCAGCATCGATGCTTAACTGGAGAGGTTGTATTCCTTTGAAGGAGTGAGAAAGCTTTTGACCTGTTTTGTGAGGTTGTCCTGTGCAACTGCAATGGGATGGGGGCATACTGGTGCACAGCCTAATCCTTCTTGACCTCTTTGGCGTTAAGCTTACAACCTAAAACAGGAGAATCCATTGCACTTAATGTATGTTAACATCTGAACACACAGGTCACTAAGTTACTTGTCTTTTAAATGGAATTAACATATGGAAAATCATAGGTCATGAAGTGGTGTCCTCTTTCACAAAGACAAGGCCAGACCATTTGACACTGAAACTTCTGCTCAGAGGAGTGAATTCCACGTCCCCCTTCCTCCCAGGAGGTAGTCAAAGTAGAAAAGACTTCCTGAAATCTACATTCTCAGGGTTATTGAGCTTTGCGAAGCAGCAAAAGAGATCCAGGATGTTATCAACTTAGTCATCAAAATAAAAACAACAAATTAAGAGTGTTGAATGTGCTAGAATGGGTGTTGAAATCAAAGGACCACTGTAAACCAAATAACAGAAACAAGTGCATTCCAATATTTAAAGAATGGTAACAGTGGCATTTTCAATTGAATGAGGAGTGTTGAGGTTGTTACTGCTTTTCTGAAAAGAAATTAATACTTTTGTGAAAAAAAAGTTTTATCTTTACCTCAAAACAAATAATAACATAAATGGGTTAGAGGTCTAAATTTATAAACAATATTTAAGTGAAAATTTATATTCTTAGGATTGAGGGGCTTTTCTAGGCATGAATTCTAAAATGTGACTGTAAAGCAAATGCTTGATGTAATTCACTTTATTACAGAAAGAAAGAAAAGGAAGGAAGAAAAGAAAGGGAGGGGGACGGAGGGGAACATTTAAACCAAACTGAGAAAAATACTAATGTATTTTGTATTCTAGCACAGTTATAACAACATTACTCATATTAACAAATGCTGTAAAGAGATAATTCACAAAAGAAACGAAAATGACCAGTGGATGTATGAGTATAGCTTCAATCTCATTAGCAGTCAAAGAAATGCAAACTAAAATAAAGAGATACCATTTTTTTTCTTTTAGATTGGCAGATATTTATTTTACTATTAAATACATAATCTTAAATTTTGGAAAATATAAATAAAAGTCCACACCTTCATACTGCTGAGAGGCATATAAAATTGCATGGCCATTCTATAGGGAAATGTATCAATATGCATATAGAGCCTTTGAAAAGAACCTACCGTTTAACTGAACAAATCCACTTTCAGGATTTCAACCTACAAAAATTCATTAATACACTTACAAAGTGTTTGAAGGAAAATCTTTTATCGTAAATAATCTTTCAATTGGGAAATTGGTTAAATGAATTATAATACAAAAGCATAACAGAAGACATTGTCACAATAAAAATTATAGCAAAGTTGTCTATTTTATAATTTGAATTGATATTCAAAATATACTTTAATGTGGATAAAGAAGTTCAAAATGGTACATACATTATGATTGTAATTTTGGAAAAAATACATGTATAAGTCAAAAAACACTACTATTAACTAATGTTAATAGTTATTTTTGAGTAACTTTTAGTGATTCTTTTCTTTTGACTTAAAAATCATTTTATACTTTTTCTTCAGTGACTATGAACTACTTCTATTTCAAAACACTTTAAAGACAAAGTACAGCTCCAATAGTAATTTATAAAAATAAACTTTGTTTTAAAGAAGTTTCAGATTTACAAAAAAATAAAGATTTTTTGTGAAGATAATCTGTACAGCTTCCATATACCTCACACCCATTCCCTGCATGGTCAAAGATTAAAATAACAACCACAAAAACACTCTCCTTGACCACCTGTCTAAGATAGTATTTGTTGGGTTTCTCCACTGGTATCTTCTTTATTCCCCTTTCTGTAGTCTGTGCAAGGAAATCATTAAGCACAACTCACCCTTGAGTGGGGGAATTGTGCTCACTTCTGTGAGTGTAGAACATCTACCTAAATTATATGGAGTTCTTCTGAATGGAAGATTTGTGTTTTCATTTTTGGTCATTTATTTGTATCAGTATTGACTAGAAAATTATTCTATACTGTGGGTTATAATCCAAAACACTTTTTTTTTCTTTTTTGCTCAATTTCTCTCAATTTCGCCAGTTGGGAGATTTTTCAGTTGGCACTTGGTCTCCTTGACATACTACCATCGTGTGTGTGTGTGTGTGTGTGTGTGAGTGTGTGTGTGTGTGTGTGTGTGTGAAAGAGAGAGAGAGAGAGAGAGAGAGAGAGAGAGAGAGAGAGAGAGCACTTTCCTACTTTCTGACACAGCTGAGTGCTCTGGGCTCCTCTGCATTTCTTACTCCAGTACTATAATTGCCATTTCTTTAAGGAAGCTGGTTCTTCTTATAGGAAATTGATATGAGAAACCATGTAAGCCCTAGGTGTGCTTGTTGCTATCGATGTATTTTTGTAAGTCATCTCCTTTGACAGAGCAAGGAAATGCATGAGTGTGGTAATTCCTGTAAGTACACAAATCTGTATCTCTTTATGTAACCATGTGTATCTATTTTAAGCTAAGCATGAATTCATACGATGGTTTCCAAATCTAACCATTACCACTGCATGGATTATTTTAGCCTCCTCCACTTACTATAACCTCCCACTACAACCGTGAGACCCCCATCCCCAACTCCAGCCATCCACTATCCAGTTTCTATGAGAAACAATTTTATCAACTGCAACACTTACATACTGTTCTTTTGGCCTTTATTCTAACAGACTCTACCCATTTCCAGAGTTACTTAGGTCAGCATCTTTTCCTTCTTTTAAGAATTTTTGCTTTCTTTGTTTTTGTCTATACTGAGTCTTTGCTGCTGTTCAGGCTTTCCTCTAATTGTGGTGAGTGGCGGTTACTCTCCAATTGTGGTGCTCAGACTTTTCATTGCGGTGGCTTCTCTCTTTGTGGAGTATGCACTCTAGAGTGCACGGTCTCCATAGTTGTGGTGTGTGGGCTCAGTAGTTACAGTTTCCAGACTTTCGAGCACAGGCTCAATAGTCGTGGTGCACAGGCTTAGTTGTTCTGCAGCAAGTGGAATCTTCCCAGGTCAAGGACTGAACCCGTGTCTCCCACAATGGCAGGTGGATTCTCTACCACTGAGTCACCAGTGACGCCCAGCATCTTTTTCTTCCTCTGCCTTCAGTTCAGTTCAGTTCAGTCACTCAGTTGTATCCGACTCTTTGCAACCCCATGGACTGCAGCATGACAGGCTTCTCTGCCCATCTCCAACTCCCAAGCTTGTTCAAACTCATGACCATTGAGTCAGTGATGCCATCCAACCATCTCATCCTCTGTCATCCCCTTCTCATCCTGCCTTCAATATTCCCCAGCATCAGGGTCTTTTCTAATGAGTCAGTTCTTAACATCAGGTGGCTAAAGTATTGGATATTCAGCTCCACTATTAGTCCTTCCAATGAATATTCAGTACTGATTTCCTTTAGGGAGGACTGGTTAGATCTCCTTGTAGTCCGAGGACTCTCAAGAGTCTTCTCCAACAACACAGTTCAAAAGCGTCAATTCTTTGTCACTCAGCTTTCTTTATGGTCCAACTCTCACATCCATACATGACTACTGGAAAAACCATAGCTTTCATTGGACAGACATTTGTAGGCAAAGTAAGGTCTGTGCTTTTTAATATATTGTCTAGGTTGGTGATAGCTTTTCTCCCAAGGAGCAAGCCTCTTTCAATTTCATGGCTGCAGTCTCCATCCACAGTGATTTTGGAACCAGAGAAAATAAAGTCTGTCACCATTTCCATTGTTTCCCCATCTATTTGCCATGAAGTGATGGGACGAGATGCCATGACCTTAGTTTTTTGAATGTTGAATTTTAAGCCAGCTTTTTCATGCTCTTCTTTCATCTTCACTCTCCTCTTTCACTCTCCTCTTTCACCTTCACCTTAGTTCCTCTTTGCTTTCTGCCATAAGAGTAATGTCATCTACAGCAAAAGAGACGCAGATGTATAGAACAGTCTTTTGGACTCTGTGGGAGAGGGAGAAGGTGGGATGATTTTGGAGAATGGCGTTGAAACATGTATAATATCATATATGAAACGAATCATCAGTCCAAGTTCGATGCATGATACTGGATGCTTGGGGCTGGTGCACTGGGACGACCCAGAGGGATGGTACGGGGAGGGAGGAGAGAGAAGGGATCAGGATGGGGGACACATGTATACCTGTGGCAGATTCATGTTGATGTATGGCAAAATCAATACAATATTGTAAAGTAATTAACCTCCAATTAAAATAAATAAATTTATATTTTTAAAAAAGAGTAATGTCATCTGCAAATCTGCAGATCATTGATATTTTTCTTGCAATTTTATTTCCAGATTGTGTTTCATCCAGTCCCACATTTCACCTGGTGTACTCTGCATATAAGTTAAATAAGCAGGGTGATGATGATGTACAATGTTGACGTACTCCTTTCTGCTTTCAGTGACTGTAATTAATATCTTTGCAATGCAGTTAGTTTTATCTTTTACAAGCTGCATTCTACTCTGAGATTTTTCAGCCTCTTAAATGATATTTTTATTTGCAGACATTAAGGCTCACTTGACATACTATGAAATCTGAGTTTTGATAAATGCAACAAGTGATTTGATTACCATCTTCATACTTTTGCATTTTCCAAGGCTACTCAAATCATCTGTTTCCTCTTGTATGAGTTTTGACCAAAGAATTGACCATTTCATCTAAGTTATTTGATGTATTTAAAGCTACAAATTTCCCACTTTTCACTGCTTTTGCTTTATTTCACAAATTCTGATAAGCTGTATCCTCACTTTTATTTAATTAAAAACACTTAAAAATGTATCTTGAGATTTACTTTTTGATCCATCTGTTATTTAACTGTGTGTTTCGAGGACTTCCATGGTGGTCCAATGGTTAAGACTCTGCTCTCAGAGCAGGGGGCCTATAGGTGTGATCCCTGGTTGGGGAACTAGATCCCACATGCTGCAACCAAGGATTCTGCAAGCTGCAGAGAAGAAGATCCCGTGTGCCACAACTAAGACTTGGTGCAGCCAAATAAATAAGTAAATATTTAAAACTGTGTTTTTAAATTTCCAAACATCTTGGAGTTTTCCAGTCATCTTTCTGTAATTGATTTCTATTTTAGTTCCCTTCTTATGATTTCTATTCTTTTGAACTTGCTAAGCTGTATTTTATGGACCAAAGTGTAGTCCTGGCAAATGTTTTCAGTGAATTTAAGGAAAATATTTATTATGACTCTGTTGGATGGAGTATTCCATAAATGTTAATTATATCAAATTGGTTGATAATGCTTTTTAGGTCAACAATGTTATTATTGATTTTCTGTCTGTTCGACATATCAGTTACTGACAGAGGGGGGATTAAAGGCTCTAACTATAACTGGATTTGTCTATTTCTCCATTCAGCTCTATAAGTTTCTGCTTTATTTATCCTGACGTTCCCTGTTACATTTATATACATTTAGAGCTGTTATGTCTTTTTGGACATTATTACTATGTAATGTTTCCTTATCATTATGTATTTTCCCTTCTTACCCGTGAAAATGTTCCTTGTTCTGAAGCCAGTTTTGTCTGGAATTAGCATAGCTACTTCAGTTCAGTTCAGTTCAGTCGCTCAGTCGTGTCCGACTCTTTGCGACCCCATGAATGGCAGCACGCCAGGCCTCCCTGTCCATCACCATCTCCCGGAGTTCACTCAGACTCACGTCCATCGAGTCTGTGATGCCATCCAGCCATCTCATCCTCTGTCGTCCCCTTCTCCTCCTGCCCCCAATCCCTCCCAGCATCAGAGTCTTTTCCAATGAGTCAACTCTTCACATGAGGTGGCCAAAGGACTGGAATTTCAGCTTTAGCATCATTCCTTCCAAAGAAATCCCAGGGCTGATCTCCTTCAGAATGGACTGGTTGGATCTCCTTGCAGTCCAAGGGACTCTCAAGAGTCTTCTCCAACACCACAGTTCAAAAGCATCAATTCTTCAGCACTCAGCCTTCTTCACAGTCCAACTCTCACATCCACACATGACCACAGGAAAAACCACAGCCTTGACTAGACGGATCTTAGTCGGCAATTAATGTCTCTGCTTTTGAATATGCTATCTAGGTTGCTCATAACTTTTCTTCCAAGGAGTAAGCATCTTTTAATTTCATGGCTGCAATCACCATCTGCAGTGATTTTGGAGCCCAAAAAATAAAGTCTGACACTATTTCCACTGTTTCCCCATCTATTTCCCATGAAGTGATGGGACCGGATGCCATGATTTTCATTTTCTGAATGTTGAGCTTTAAGCCAGCTTTTTCACTTTCTTCTTTCACTTTCATCAAGAGGCTTTTTAGCTCCTCTTCACTTCCTGCCATAAGGGTGGTGTCATCTGCATATCTGAGTTATTGTATTTCTCCCAGCAATCTTGCTTCCAGCTTGTGTTTCTTCCAGTCCAGCGTTTCTCATGATATACTCTGCATATAAGTTAAATAAGCAGGGTGACAATAGCTACTTCAGATTTCTTTTAATTACTATTCATACCGTATATATTTATTCATTCCTATCTGAGTCATAGGACTCCCCAGGTGGCACTAGTGGTTAAGAACCTGCCTGCCAGTGCAGGAGACATGAGAGACACAGGTTCGATTCCTGGATTGGGAAGATCGCCTGGATGAAGGCATGGCAACCCACTCCAGTATTCTTTCCTGGAGAATCCCATGGACAGAGGAGCCTGGCAGACTATGGTCTGTAGAGTCACAATGAGTCGGACACAACTGAAGCCACTTAGCAAGCACCCACGCATCTGAGTCATATCTATTCCTTTCTTTGTCTTTATTTCCCTGTGATTTGAAAGAAAGATTTCTTTCTTCTTGGAGAATAAGTGTAGGGTTAAATCTCTTGCTCAGCTTGGTTGGGAGTCCATTCTCTTGCCTTTGCTGAAAAAAAAATCAAATCAATATAATGGTTCTCACTTCAGAGTTGGAGTAAAGATTAGGTAGGAGGGAAAAGGAAGTAGAGAGTATGCCTGCATTTGCCCACTCCACAAAGGCCTGTGTTGCTGGAGTTCCATATTCAGACACTAATGAGTCTTTGCAGTTGAATAGTTTTGGCTCTGATTACCCTCTCCTTTGTGTCTGTCCAGAAAGACAGTTGGAAAACTTGCCAACAACCACCACCATCACTCCAAAACTAGCATTTCTTTTGTGACCATCACCTGTGGTCTTCCATGCCACCATCTCTGGAAAAAAGCACAAAAATAAGTACTATTTTTAGGCACATAAGAATTTGCCTTTTAAAAAGCCATTTATTAATACTCTTGGTCATATTTTGTCCAGTAAGTTGGGAGGTTTTTGTTTTCTTTTTATTTCCTTTCTCTCTTTCTTTCCATTTTCTTCCTTTAAAATCAGAATGATTCAGATAATTGTGAAGTCAGTTCTTTTAATTATACCATTATTTCACTTTTCTTTTTTGGTGAAACTTGCAAAACAATGAGCTAATTAATATCAAATTTGTGGAATAATCAAGAGGAAGAATATTCTATCACAATATTTTCCATAGTGGGCTTGCCTAAAATGTGAAAGGATATTTAAAACAAACACATCTATTTCTATTCCTTCACTTTGCTCTGTTGTTACATTATAACATTTTTAAAAGAAATGTGTAATTCCTGACATTTTCAAGATACCTACATAGCCTGCAGGTGTTGCTGTGGAGTCTCCATTTCACTCATACTATTACAAATATCCTGCGAGGTGAATGTTGCATATTTCTCACATTTTGGTTACTGCTTTTAACAAAAGTGTCCATAATGAGGAAATCTGGATGTTCTCTTGCAATTTCTGTGTGCGTGTGTGTATGACAGGGAAGGAAATTAGAGGTTAGATATCCCTGTCTTGAATACTTACGCTAATGAAGTTACAACTGTGTATGTTTGGCACACATGGTAAGTATTCATGCTGAATAAGAGGCTATACAAATTATAGTTTTGCATAAATGAATAATTTCATATATGTTGATAATTCATGCACTGTCAAGTCATCCAAAGAACACTGATGCTTTCCAAGTTTTTTTTTTCCTCCCCTTGCTTAGAGGGACATGATTAGACCCTTTTGTTGATATGAGAGGAGAATACAACAAATGCCCCTCCTCACACACTACCCACAACTTGACAGACTGTAAAGCTGACCTTCAGTGTGTGCCCGCTCATGTGTCTCAGCAGACCGGCACAACACCTGCTGGTTCTTCTCCTCGTGGGGAGACTGGGAAATGTTACCAGATGAAAGCAGGGTCAGTTAAATGTGGTGTTTTGCTAATTCCACCAGACAGCATTATGGTTGCTATTGTCCATGGTTCTGTTAGGGAACCATTGCCCAGAATCACCCACCCTAACCAGGTGGGATTCTGTTAGGGAACCATTGCCCAGAATCACCCACCCTAACCAGGTGGGATAGTAACCACTGGCAGTTACCTCACAAGAGGTTCTGGAAAGGAATGTGGAATTGACAAGTTACTGCCAGCTGGAAGAATTCAGGAAGGGCCAAAAAGAGGAAGGAGGCCAGCCCATAATATGTACTGCCACCCTCCCAGAAAACTTTGTGCTGGAATCCACCTTGTCTGAGAGGTGCGCATGCCACCAGGAAGTATCCTGAGTGAGACCAACATGGCACCAGCAAGAGGACGGGCCAGAGACCAATTTATGGTGACCCGATTACCATAGCCCCGAGACTGCAAGTCACAGGGCAGACTGTTATCCTGAGAAGTATTCCATTACACATCAGCACAAAAAATGGAAGATTGAAAAAAAACATTATACATCAGCACAAAACACTGTTATCAGTTTTAGCTCATTTTTGAGGGCACTAAGAAATGGAATATTGGCTGTTGGCCAGTCTTCATTTTTGTGAGCAGTGTCCCCTGAGGACACCTAAAAATATTTGGAAGTGACTTTACAGAGGTCTAGAAGTCTCACATTAGTAAAGACAGTAATAACTGAATTATTGCTGTGAATCTGAGTTCATTCATTCCCACAGAAGGGTGAACACTGAGAAAAGGTAGGTTATACTTTTTGTTTGAGCTGCTCCTAATCAAATCCTCTAATTTCAGTGCCACCTTCAATGTGCCCCATAGGCTAAGAGATATCAACCTGTGTGCACATGTTTAAATAAGGTTACTTCTTAGCCCTGATATATATAAGCTGGAAACATGATAATGGAAAATTTAGAAAAATGAATCCAAGACAGGAAGCACAAAAGATTAGGGAAGATAAGTGATCTATTTATAAATCAATTTATTTTCCTTAAATTGATCTATGTGATTTGGACTAGCCTATGATATTTTAGAATCATGGTCACTATATTTAATATAAATTCTGTTCTGACAAGCAAGACAGCAGAGCTTTCGAAGAATTTAAGCATCATTTGCAAATTCCTTGACCCTATAAGAATTAATCAGCTAATTAATCAATTAGTTAATAGCTACTATGTATCTTTCAAGAGCCTTGTTCTGCTCTTCCATATTCCATTAAGAGGTCATACTGGTTTCTCCTTTGATTTCATTTTTGTCTTTCAGTTCTGTAGTAACTTGCACAAGACATCTATGCACAACTTGTCCAGCTATGATTGAATATCTGCTTTCAATGTTTTGCTTTTTTTTTTTCCAACTTAAAAATTAAAGACAAATTCCTGAGGATGGAAATATTGGGAAATGGCTACAAACATAAATAGCTCCCAAGGGGCAGATCTTTAAAATCATACTTTTAATTAGGGGCCCAATCATTCATAGCCTCTTTCTAGCAGCCCACTAGTAAATATTATTTTTACAACCTGATTAAATGCATGACTCTCATGAATGAGTCTAATTCTTCCTCAGATTTCAAGTGAGAGGGGACTGAAGGTCATTCTCATACATGAAAATAGCTTCCACTTGCCCAGCTTGTTGTATTGGACTATGTTGCTACAGTGAGAGAAGGGACCAGTAACATATTAATAACAAAGCTTTCTCATATCCTTGGAAATCAAGACAACCCACCAGCTCTCTGCACCCAAGATGAAATTTGGCTTAAAAATTGAAATAAGAATCACTGAGGCAAATTCGTTCCCTCCCATCTGAACAATCCTATAATTAACAAGGAGGAGAGAGATAAATACATATTCTCCCAGTTCAGCCACCAAATATAGGCTTTTCTCACAATTGGTTTGCTGTGTAACTGCCAGACCACAATCTAAGAAGGGCCTCCATCCTGCCATGGAATAGTTTCATGTATTTAAATCCATTTTTCCATAAATAACACTTCATTTTACCAGATTCTCTCCTTGTACCCTTTCCACTGTGAATCACAGAATTGAATTTAAATGTTTCAAGGTTTATCTTGGTGCATTTTTTATTCACAAAGCCGAAGAGCACATAAGAGGCAAAACAGCATTCTGGCTGAATCTCCTCAACAAAAATACATAAAGTTTTATTGTAGCAACTGACTAAATAACATGGGCCAAAGACTCAAACTTTAAGTGCTAATTGTAAGTGCTTTAACATATTTTTCCCTCACTAACAATTAACACTTATTTCAGTATATCCTTCCCTGCTTTAAACATATGAATGGGCGTGACTGTTCCTTTTCAACTGGCAGCTGTAACGCCAATTTAAAAATCTAACAAGTGTTTCCAATACCACTTCCAGTCTTACCATTACCAGCTGGATCTTGAACTGGAGCTTGTGCCAAATGTTTAATTTAAATAAGGATGTCTATCAAATCTGGAGTGTTTGAACTTGGAGTGTGCATTCTCCTTTCTTATGAAAAGTCCTAAAGCCTGGGGCCCCAGCTCTTCTTGTAAAACTGCTGTCTGAAATGTGCAGTGAGATGAGATATTTGAATAGCATCCTGTCCATCATGCTGTGTGGACTCATACTCTCAGTCCTGCACTGGTATCTCTTACAGCCTACTGCTTTGCCTTTCAAGCCCAGTAATATTTATTTAAGTGTTGGAACTGACTGAACAGTTGAGGCTTGGAGACCAGTTCTATTGGGATGAAATAACCAGTGAAAGATTTCAGCAAAGGGAAAGGAAATATAAAGGGTGAAAATTATTTTACAAAGAAAAAAGCATTAATGCAACACAGGCTTGCTTTTCAGGCTGACTTTTTTCTCAACCCGTTTGTAAACTACCTTTTCTGTTAATAGTTCTTAGATTTTATTGTCTACTACTGTTGAAACCTGCAGATTTTTCAAGTTGATAGAAAGTCATTTTACAGTAGAATAGTATTTGACTTATATATTTTTATAATATAATATATTTGTTTATATATTATTACTAATTATTTATTATTATTTATAAAATATGTAATATATTTCATAGGTTTTATACTATAATTTTATTTTTTATAAAATATATTTTATAATTTTTTATACTGTAATATCTCTAATATTTAAGATCTGAGAAAGTTAGGATGTTTTCTTTGATTTTTTACCCAAAAATCTATTGGAAAAGATAAGGAAAATGTTTGCTCTGATAATTGGAGATTTTGATGATTACTGAAAAGTATAAGTCTAGCTCTGGAATCAGACTGTGTGGGCTGAAGCCTGTTTCTGTCACAGGCACTGGCTGTGTGACTCAGAACAAGTCACTACATTTCCCCTTTGCTTCATGTGTACAAGCATACCTACCACTAAGTGTAGGTAAAGATCAAAGGAGTGATATATTAAAACCTTAAGTATGGCATTTGGTATTTGCTAAACTAAAATCATGGCATCTGGTCCCATCACTTCATGGGAAATAGATGGGGAAACAGTGGAAACGGTGTCAGACTTTATTTTTGGGGGCTCCAAAATCACTGCAGCCACAAAATTAAAAGATGCTTACTCCTTGGAAGGAAACTTATGAGCAACCTAGACAGCATATTAAAAAGCAGAGACATTACTTTGCCAACAAAGGTCTGTCTAGTCAAGGCTATGGTTTTTCCAGTAGTCATGTATGGATGTGAGACTTGGACTGTGAAGAAAGCTGAGCACAGAAGAATTGATGCTTTTGAACTGTGGTGTTGGAGAAGACTCTTGAGCATCCCTTGGACTGTAAGGAGATCCAACCAGTCCATCCTAAAGGAGATCAGTCCTGAGTGTTCATTGGAAGGACTGATGCTGAGGCTGAAACTCCAATACTTTGGCCACCTGGTGCGAAGAGCTGACTCATTGGAAAAGACTCTGATGCTGGGAGGGATTGGGGGTAGGAGGAGAAGGGGATGACAGAGGATGAGATGGCTGGATGGCATCACCAACTCAATGGACATGAGTCTGAGTGAACTCCAGGAGTTGGTGATGGACAGGGAGGCCTGGCGTGCTGCGATTCAGGGCGTCACAAAGAGTCGGACAAGACTGAGCGACTGAACTGAACTGAACTCAACTAAACTGAAGTGATTTGTGTGTGTGTTCAGTCGTTAAGTCCTGCCTGACTCTTTGTGACCCCATGAACTGTAGCCAGCCAGGCTCCTTGGTCCATTAGATGCTCCCAAGAATACTGTAGTGGGTTGCCATTTTCCTTCTCCAAGGGATCTTCCTGACCCAGGGATCGAAATTGCACCTCCTGCACTGCAGGCGGATTTATTTTTACTACTGAACCACCAGGGAAGCCCAAATGCTTAATAAATACTAGCTATTGCTCTCATTATGTCAAGTTATGAAATGTGATGATTCTTTCACCTTGAGAGTAACCCATGCTGAACTGGTTGTACCTGCAGGACTTGATATATCTGGAGATGAAGGAAGGCAATAGAAACAAATGGGTAGTCAAAACACCAAGTACTATAAACTAGAATTGAGAATGCATCTTGGGCACCAAAGTAAAAAAGCTCATTTAAGCATATATCATGATAATTAAGCTTAGTGTATCCTTTGACTAAAAGTTCATTGACCTTTAGGCAAAGATGTAGGCATCCTAGCTTTAAATATGTGCTTGGGGGCATACATGGAAAAATACAGAAGGAAGGCAGACTGGAAGTTTCCCAGTGTATTAATGCTGAATTTTATTTTCTATATACAGGCATAGCAATAGATCACAAGATCTTAAAGAAGCAATAAAATCTTTCTGTATATAATAATTCAGTGATGCAGCCATTAGCTCAGTCTATCCTGAACCAAAGTGATTTTGGGCATGAGATTTTAGAAGGATTACGGAACCATTAAGAAACTAGAGACTATCAACACACAGATAATTAAGTTGTAAGAGTGATGAAGACTACCCTCTTGTCTCCATTTTTTACTAGTAACTACTCTTTTGTAGTTTTCCTCACTATTTCCTGTCTCCTCTTTATTTCTTTATTTTCAGGTCTTCCAGGACGTTCCCAACCCTCATATGTCTATCAATTCTATTTCAGTAATTTAATCCACACTCACAGCTTCATTAGCAATAACCACTCTCCTAAAATCTAGATATGAATTGACAAATGCCTGCCAGATTCAGACCTTTCTTATGGAGTAATGGTATTTTATCTTTATCATGACTAATATCCAAATCCACTAGCTTCCCTGGCAAACCAGAGCCTTTGTCTAAATTTCCTGTTTCTGCAAATAGCACAGGCTTGTTGCCTTAGGAACTAACTATAACCTTTGATTTTTAATTTTTTCTACCCTTTCCCCATCCAATCCATTGTCAAACCTATAGAATTTTTCACAGTATCTTCTCCTATCTCCTCCTTTCCATTTAAATGTCATCATTCTAATATAAGTCTTTATGGACACGTTTGCAATAGCTTTACCTCCTGGACAAGCTGCAAATAAGAGAGCTGATAAGACATATGATTCAATTTTGGTCTTCTCTTAATCTGTTCCCTTGTTCCCAGTCTTATCATCAAACTCATACTCTTGAGGCAGTTACTGGAACTGCCACAGTCATGGTGGTTAAAATTCTGCCCCTTCTTTGCTTAAAATATTCTATAACTTGTTGCTTATCCTAGAAGTCCTAAATATTTTGCACATCACACACATGATACTGCAAGTTTACTCTAGTAATAAATTTCCATGTGTTATTAAAGGAATGAAGTGATAAATTCTTCCCTTTCTTCCCCACTCAGGAAAACAGCAAAATGCAGTTCAAGGAAGGGAAGGATGGAATTGCCTGTGAACCCTCTCCTAGGAAAATAGCCATTTAACTGATGAAAGTTTTTCAGAAAATAAATAAAGGCATATAGCAAATGGAGAAACATTCATTCAAGAAAATCTATTAACCCTCAATTAGAACAGCAAGAATTTGTAACATTTGAGTTATAATCCAAAACATAGAAAAATAGGAATAGAAGAGAATTTCTTCAGCTTAATAAAGAACATCTTCAAGAATCACACAGGTAACAAACATCACATATAATGCAAATGAATCAATGCTTTCCTCTAAAATCAGAAACAAGACAAGGATATTCATTTATACCTTTCTAACAACATAATACTAAAATTCTGGCAAACACATCAAGATAAGAAAAGGACATAAAAGGATTATGGTTCAGATTTAGCAAATCTCAAAGTATGCGTGCATGTGTATATAACTTCTATGTGTATATACATATGTGTGTGTGTTTGTATCTTCCAAAACCATGTATATATACCTCTTCCGACTAATAAGTTTGTTGAGCAATGTCTCAGGATATATGACTAACATACAAAAATCAATTATATTTCTATATATTAGCAACGAGTTTACAGGCACCAACATTAAAAATACAGTTAGTAACTCAGAAGGAGAAAAACAAATATATTTGTGTGTTAACGCATACATGTGGAATCTAGAAAAATGGTATAGATGATCTTGTTTGCAAAGAAGAAGTAGAGATACAGACATAGAGAACAAATATATGAATACCAAAGTGGAAGGGAAGATGAGTGGGAGATTAGGATTGACACATACTCACTATTGATTTTATTTATAGAATAGACAACTAATATGAATCATGGTATAGCACAGGGAACTCTACTGAATACACTGTGGTGACCTAAACGAAAAGGCAAGTCCAAAAGGGAGGGCTATAAGTATATGTGCCCCACTGGTGGCTCAGCTGGAAGACATCTGCCTGCAATGCATGAGACACAGCAGACGCAGGTTTGACCCCTGGGTCAGGAAGATCCCCTGGAGGAGGCCATGGAAACTCAGTCCAGTATGCTTGCCTGGAGAAGCCCATGGACAGAGGAGCCTGACAGCTACAGTCCATAGGGTTGCAGAGAGTCGGACACTACTGAAGGGACTGAGCACGCTGCACATAGCGATTCATTCTGCTGTACAGTGGAAAGTAACACAACACTGGAAAGCAACTGTACACCAATACAGTTAATTTTTTAAATTTGCATAAAAATAAATATAAGAGTTTTGGGAAAAAATGAAATTAAACAATACACTATTATTTACAGTCATTCCAAAAAAAAAATGGAATACCTAAGTGCAAACATAACAATTCATGTACAGATACTGTAGCTGAAAACTGCAAAATGCTGATGAAAGAAATCAAAGATCTAAATAGATCTCATCTGACCATGTTCATATTTGTGTTCATGGACTGGAAAAACTCAACCAAATGCTGGCAAAGGATGCAGAGAAACTTGGTTATTTGTACATTGCTCATGGGAATATAAAATGGAATAGTCCCTCTGAAGAATATGGCAGTTTAAACAAAAAAACAAAAAAACTTGCAACTACCTATGAGTCAGCAATTCTACTCCTTGCCTTTTATCTCAGAGAAATGAAAATTTATGGTCACACAAAAACTTGTACATGAATGTTTATAACAGCTTTATTCATAGTAGCTCCAAACTGGAGACAACCTGAAACTGTTTTAGTGGGTGAATGATTAAAGCATGGTATATTTCTACCACAGAATTGTATATACCAATAAAAAGAAATAGACTATAATATGCAACAACCTGGATTATTCTTCAGAAAATTATGAGGAGTGGAAAAAAAAAAGCCAATCCCAAAAGGTTACGTACTGTATGATACCATTTCCATAACATCCTTGAAATGATTAAGTTATTGGAATGGAGAACAGATTTGTGTTTGCCAGGGTTGTCAAGAAAGAGCCAGGGGTGGGAGGGAAGAGGGTATGGGTGTAAAAGAACACCATGAGGGATCCTGTGGTGATAGAAATGTTCTATTTGACTATTAATATCAATATCCTAGTTGAGATATCACATTGTAGTTTTGAGAGATGTTGCTATTGGCTGAACCTGGGTAAATGAACATAGGATCTCTGCATTATTTCCTACAGCTGCATATGAATCTATGATTATTTAAGAATAAGAAGTCTATCATTATTATGATTTATTTTGGCCCCACTGGGTCTTAGCTATGGCATGCAGGGGCTTATCTCTAGTTGCGGCATGGGGCCCTCTTTTTGCGGTGCATGGGCTGTGCTTGTTGCGGAGCACGGGGGTCTAGAGTGTAAGGGTTTCAGTACTTGTGCTGTTGGGACTCTCTAGTTGTGGCACACAGGTTTAGCTGTCCCAAGGCATGTGTGATCCTAGTTTCCCAACCAGGGATCGAACATGTCCCCTGCATTCTTAAAACATGACTGCCAGGGAAGTCTCAGAATGAGAAGGTAGGGCTTTCCTGGTGGCTCAGACAGTAAAGAATCTGCCTGCACTGTGGAAGACCTGGGTTTGATCCCTGGGTCAGGAAGATCCCCTAGAGAAGGAAACAGCAATCCGCTCCAGTATTCTCGCCTGGAGAATTTCATGGACAGAGAAGCACGGCAGGCTACAGTCACCATGATCGCAGTCAGACAAGACTGAGGAACTAACACTTAATCCAGGTACGTAACCAGGGGCCTGTAAACCATGAATAAAATTACAACTTTCATTGGTTGGGAACTGTAATCATTAAAACTGAGAAAGAATTGAAAAAAAGAACTGGCGGTTGAAATGAAAATGAACAAAATGTCTTATAGTCAAAGATAAAGTAGCACGACTTTTCTTTTTCTCTGTTACTTGCTTGCTGTATGTGTATGTGTATTTGTATGTATGACCTCATGTGTATGCTTGAGTGAGCTGTATGAATTTCTTCCAGCAACAACAACAAAAAATTAAGGAATAGAAGAGAAGAAATACAAAGTTAGAAAATGAGCTTGAAATTGTCACCTCTTGAAGACTAAGGCACTCATTCTTTCAGCAGCTAGGAATGTAGGTTGATTGCTCCCAGCTGTGTCCCCTCATTGAGCATTCTCTTTGGCCTAAGGAAGATGCTTCTTCCAAGGTTATACCTGGGTAAGCCCATATTCAGTAACTAGCTGATGCCTGGATTCAGGACAACTCTGAGACAGTGGCCCAGCATGAAGTCTCCATCTTTTTCAGGGAATCCAATCTAAGACAGTTGATGCCAGGTCTGCTCCAAGAAAGCCAAGTGTAAAATGGGCTTTAAGGTCTCCATCACCTACCAGCTGGCTGACAATAAAAACTCCATCACTGACAGCCCTTCACCTTCCAACATGATGCAATTGTGAGCTGGAATGTGATACTGATGGAAGGAAATGGACTGAAAGATCCAATATCTAAGGTATATATGAGGTAGAGAAGTATTAATTGTATGTATTAAGGAATTAAATTATAGTTGCTGAGTGATATCAATGAATTGGAGAAAGATAATGACAGGTTGAGAATGATTAATCAAAATTTAAGCAAAAGTGTGAAAGACTGAAGGTCTCTTGGACAGCAAAGACAACATATTCTCTTGTAGCCAAAGGATAAAAAGTGATTATGAAAAGCTTCAGTATGTAATTATTTAGATAGTATGTAGAACTCTAAAGAAGGCTGTCTTTTCAAACCCAAGCATTACTATAAGTCAAGTCCTGATTAGGAAGGAATAGAATTCTGAGACTTGAACTGGGAAGATCTGAGTTTGATGCACGCCAAAATAATGAAATCTTATTTCTCTGGGCACTTAAAGGCTCCTAGTTAGAACTGACATATTCTTTCTCCTTATAGACTGGCAAGGGATGTGTGTGTTCAGTCACTCAGTCATGTCCACCTCTTTGTGGCCCTTTGGACTATAGGCCACCAGGCTCCTCTGTCCATGGAATTTTCAAGGCAAGAATACTGGAGCAGGTTGCCATTTCCTATTCCAGGGGATCTTCCCAGCTCAGGAATCAAACTCAAGTTTCTTGCATCTCTTATATTGGCAGGTGGATCCTTTACCACTGTGCCACCTGGCAAGCCTGGTGAAGAACTCAGTTATGTCAGTCTCCACAGTCATATTCCAGGACTGACTATTGGAGATGCTGTTATAACATCTGGTTCTCTGGTAGCATTGAGATGACTGAAGCACAAATAACTGAGGACAGCTGATTCCATCTAATTCTTAACTATCAGAAGATAAGTGTCACAATGACAATAAATGACAAGTTCACAAAGTATGGAGATGGTTCATAAAACATTGTTCTTCAAGTGGCAGAATAGATGGGTCACCAACAAGGATGTTGTTTAAACAATCTGCAATTGTTTAGTCAGTTGGAATCAAAGATGAATGATCAGGAGGCTGAGCCCAGTCTCCCCAAGAAAAAGTCACACACCCCTTGCTTAGTTTCCAGACCTTAGCCAATTATAATATCTGAACTCCATTGAGAGAGAGAGGCTCAGTATAAGTGAAGAAGGATCTTGAATATTAGGGCAAGTATAGATGGAAAGGATTTCCCAGTTTGTACAAAGGAACTTATAGCTATTTACTCCAATACCCACTTACTGGGAAAGGGAAATGTTCACACGTCTTGAAGACATTTGAACTCAATACCCAAGTAGACACTGATATTCAAGAAACTACAGTGTCATCCTGGCCCCTTTGTTAGAATGGGGTCCTGAAGCAGCCAGATAATAAATGGAGTCCTGGCACCAGATTTATAAAAAGTAAACCTACTTGGTCCATAGAATTACCTGGTGGACATTTCCTTTGTTCCAAAGTGTTTAATTAGAAATAACATTCTGATGGGCCTTCCCTGGCGATTCAGTGGCTAAGAATCTGCCTTGCTGTGTAGGGGATGTGGATTTGATCCTTGATCAGGGAACTAAGGCCCCACATGGCTCAGGGGAACTAAGCCTGTGTGCTGCAACAGCAGCACTGATACAACTAAGACAACTAAGACCAGACACATCCAAGAGTAAATGCAATAAATATTTTTTAAAAGAAATAACATATTGGTAATGGCAAAACTCATGTGTCGGCCCATAAGTTGAAGAGGTATTAAAGTGAGGAAAACTAAGTGGAAGTCCTGAAACTAACCCCATCCCAACCAAGATATCAAATCCGAAACAATATTTTATCCCAAGGACATGACAAAGATGAGTGCCACCTATAAAATACCTAAAGAATGCAGACATGATGGTCACCATAATTCCTTGATATAATCCACCATTCTGGCCTCTACAGAAACCAGTTGGATCCTGGAGATTACTGTAGACACTTAGGCAAATAGCAGCCCCATTTAAAGCTGATGTGCCAGATGTGGAACCATTGCTAAAACAGAGAAAAATGGCTTTAGGAGCATTATATGAGGTCATTGACTTGGTAAATACATTCTTCCATCCATATCAGCGGAGGATTAGAAGCAATTTATAGGAATACATTTAGACATAACATTATAATGTCATTTTGGTCCACACCATTTTAATCACCCAACATGGGCATGAAATGATAGGTACCTGGAGGCCTCGATAAGATCCATGATACTCCAGTAGGAGATAATCTCTAATATTCAGTGAAGATTTTAAGAGTTCAGATTTTAAGAGTCTGGGACATGCTAAAATATTCTGTCCAAAGTAAAGGACTATGTAATGCATCTTACAACACCCAATAAAAAAAACACACACACACACACAACACAATGATATAACACAGTATCTGTGGTTGGGAACACTGCTGTGACCTACTTTGAGAGTGACATGAAGGATGTCCAGAATTCAGTGGGTAGTAGACCCAGAAAGAGAAAGGCTCTGCCTCCGGGTTGTAAACAGCCCTATCACTTGTTTCCTATAAACAGGCAGGTATTCGTGAGATAACATACTGTGTGAGGTTTATGGCAAGCAACCCAAAGGTTCTGGAAGAAGGCCATGCCATCTGAAGCCCAGAACTATATACCATTTAAAAATCCATTCCTGATGTGTTATTAGGTACAGGTATTATTGGGTCATGAGTCATTAACGGAACATATTGCCAGAACCACATATCATGAGTTGGCTTTTGCCAGATTCACCAAGTCATAAAAAGTGGGCCCTGCAGCATTTCAAGATAGAAATGGTGCATCCATGATTAACATGAGCAGGACCGAAAGGCCTATGTAAGTTGTATGAGCTGGTGGTACAGCCCCAAGTCATCTACCTCCATTGCACTGGCTCTTCACCATCAGATGCTCCAATCATACCAGGAGTCCCATAGGAGTAGTTGACAGAGGAGGAAAGTGGTAGAGTTTGGTTTAAAGATGGTTCAACTCAGTGTGTGCAAGCTGAAAATGAACTGCTTCTAATCTGCAGTGCCACTTAAGGATGACGTTGAAAGAGCTGTTAGAGAACTCCTCGTGATAAACAGCTTTCAGTGGGGGATTTTTCCTGATTTTATATGGAAAAAGAAGTGGCCCAAGGTAAGAAAATATATGGCTCATTGGCTGAGGTCCTTGAAGAAGAAAGATTAAAGGACTGGAGACAAGTAGGTATTGGGTAGGATCACTTAGATGGCCTTATGGGAGTGGGCATGAAGTGTGAGTATCTTTAGAGTGCTTATTAACACCTACCAAAAAGCATCCACCATAGAAGGGGCCCTGAGCCACAAAGTGCACTGTCTCCACCCTCTGCCTGAACACAGTGAGCTTGTGAGTGGAGTAGCCACAGGAGCAGACATGGAAGCTCCACAGAAGGCCAATGGGCATGAACTCCCACTCAGTAAAGCTCACATAGGCTTTGCTTCTATCTAATGTTCAACCTGTCAGCAACAGAGGCCACTGCTAAACCTTGGTCACGGCACCATCCATCAAGAACAATCAGCCACTTGGTAGCAGGCTGATGACACTGAACTCCTTTCACTCTGCCAGAAGGCAGCAATTTATCTTTACTGCGATGATCACATATTTGCCCTTCCTGTCCACAAGACCTTAGCCAGCACCGTTCTCTGAGGGCTTGGAGATTGTTCTCCAACATAGGTTCTCATATAATATTGCTTCAAAAGAAAAGACCCACAAAGCAGTAAAGAGGTACAGAAGTGGACACTGACTATGCAATCCACTGGTGCCATCACAGGCTGCATCACTCAGAACTGCCAGAATGATTAAAGTATGAAAATATCTTCTGAAGATGCACCTAAAATGCCAATTTGAAGATGATACTTTGAATGGCATAATGTCTTTCAGGACAGGATTTTTACCCCAAATCAGTGAAGGTTGTATGATGCTGGGCCCCTAACAGTTAGAAAATTTGAGTCTGGAAACCTAAAGCCACAAGTATGAGAGAGCCTGCTTGTCATCATTCCCTTCTACCCATGTGAGGTTGGTGTTTCCTGCCCCAAATCCTTAGTCTCCTGTGGATCTAGAGTTCCTTGTTCCCAGGTGGAAAATGCTTCCAACATGCCATACTTTCATTACAAAGGGAGAAACCACAATTAGGTGAATGTTTCAATATTTTTAAATGACTGCTCAAGGCTACTTTATCCATTAAGGAATCTATCTGATTCTCCCTCCAGGTCCCCAAATGTAAAATAACCATTAACCATAATGAATATTGGGCTTCCCTGGTGAGTCAGACAGTAAAGAATCTGCCTGCAATGTGGGAGACCTAGGTTTGATCCCTGGGTTGGGAAGAAGCCCTGGAGGAGGACATCGTGACCTATGCCAGTATTCTTGCCTGCAGAATGGACAGAGGGGCCTGGTGGGCTATTGTCCACAGGGTTGCAAAGAATTGGACATGACTGAGCCAGTAAGCGCATTGAGAATATTGAGAAAAATTCTGAAAAATTATTCACTTTAGAACCCAATTTCTAGGAAAGTTCCTAGCATACTGTAGATTCTCAGTGCTTGATGAATGAATGGATAAATGAATGACTCATTGGCCGCAAACATGAAGCAACTGAAATACACAATGATAGAATTGTGTGATATAGTCTTTTGCAAACTGGAACTTGTACTAGAACTAAAAACCATGAGTTGCTACTTCATGATTATGAAAAATAGTTACTTCAGTAATAAAAGCCAGTGTTACAATTGAACTTTTGGTTGAAAAATGCTGAATCCATTAAATGTCCTCATATCATGTCATAAAAAAAATAAAGAAATGAGATAGATATTAAGAGTATAGCTGTAATAAATTCACATTTGATTATATTATACTATGTAAGGACAAAAAAAAAGTAGAAACCCTCATAATATACTAGGTTTTGGACCATAACTTGGACTTAATCAACACACTGTTCTAGATTTAAAAACTGTGAAGTGTGTATTTTTTTTGGTAGTACTTCAGTCAAGTTTTACCATTTTTTCCTTCTAAAAGATAATATAAAGTAAATATTTACTATGACTATCAAGATCTTTAACTGAGATTCTATTTCTAGTAGAAAAAATAAAATGGTAAAATTTTTATTTATAAAAATTTATTCCACTATGTGTGAAGACATCCTACTACACCGTCTATTAGCGTTTGCTTATTTCTTTAATAAACATTGACGTAGCACTTACTAAATACCAAGCAATATTCTAAGCACTTCGCCAAGATGAATTCATATAATTCTCATAGCATTTGGTGGTTATTATCTCCACTTCACAGAGAGAACTGTAAATGCAGAGAGATGGAGTGCCCAATGTCAAAAGGCAGTAAGTGGGGCTGGGATTTGAACCCAGACAGTCTCCTGAGGCCACCCTCTTTAAGAGCACGTTGTGTTTCCTCTCTAAGTATGATCCCAGGGTAAACAGGAACGAATTATACAAATAATTAAGTGGTCAATAACTTCCTGTTGTTTTCCCTCCTAAGCATCCATTATTTTAACTAGCTCTGTCAATGAGTTCAATAGGAAGTCCGCTTCTAGTCTCTGGATGAATATATACCTGCTGGCGGGAAGACAGAAGGCATTGGGGGAGGGTGAGAAAGAGAAGAAAATTAGGAACTCCTCTGCACTGTACATTTCTCGATCCATATGCATACTATATTAACAGAAAACAGCAAGAAATACCCCCATTTACTGAGCATATACATACCTGGTACTGTGCTCACCCTTCAGATTCACGTTATCTCTTTAGTCTCACAGAAATTCTGCAAGGTAAGGGCTACTATTCCCCCTATTTAATAAACAAGACAACCAGGGCTCTGAGAGCAAAAGTGACTCCCGGTAGTCACCGAGGTGTGTGTAACTTCAAAGCTATGTCTGCTCATGGTGGCTGCCACCGACACCACTGAGAAAACTGATCTGACTGATGTGCTTTTTGTAATCGTCTCTTTGCGGCTCAGCTCAACTTTTGTTGGAGTCATGCTTTGGTTTTGGTTTCTCTTTTGCTCTGTGGCTTTGGCACATTCCCTAAACATGCCCTATTTATTCTATCCATATGGCCGTTTTTATTTGATGCCACACAGTTTGCTATCTTAGAAGATGGCTCATGTTTGTTTTTTCAGTTTGCTCTAACATATCAGGGCTCTGATAGCCACTGCTTTGTCATCCAAGTCAGGGAAGAATCCAGGAGCCTTGGGGAAAACAGATTCTCACCATTGGCCTCTATGGCTTTGGCTACTTCCTACGTGATGAAGATATAGGGCTGGATTTGATAATGTAGAGTTTTCTGTGTGTTTTCATTGTTTATGCCACATCTGCCTCTTGGAATTTGTGTCATTGAATCATTGTAATTACAGCCATTGGATGATTCCCTCCCTTTTGCAAGACATCCCCGACTATATGAGTCATCAGAAAAAAACCACCTTACGTCCTTGGGGCACCATCAGGCGGCAAGTTCCACTGTTCATTTAGACGTGGTTATCAGCCACATCCAAAGACATGGCTTCTGTTCCCATTCACTGGACTGAATGTGAGACTTCAGTAGCTCTCTAACTGAAAAGCCACAAATGATAGGAATACCTTTGTCAACATGAAAGTCAAAATTTGGACCCAGAACCTTGCTTTAAGATGTTTACAGAATAATCCATGAAGCTGTCCCTTAAAAGGGGGGGCGGGAATGAACCATGGGAAATCTTCCTGTATTTTCTCTGCTTTCTCATCCTCCAGCCTGGGCAAAGAAGTAACTCCCTACCACCTAGTAAAATGACGAAATGTTGTAAGGCAAATATCTGATTTAATATGTGAAAAGAATTCTTGAAAGAGTGAAAATTAAATGGAAGAGTACCCTAAAGGTGACAAAAGTTCTGTGTGTTTTCAGCTCCTTCTATTTCTCTGTTGCTCCTTCATCACATTGCTGCCTAGTCACCAGGCCTGGAAAAGGTGGGCCTGGAGGGAGAGCTTCACTTTGCCAGCAGACAGCCCCCTCTGATGTTTCTAATAATACGTTACAGAAAGGAAAGGACCTTGTGCGTTATGGCTTTCTTTCCTGACTCACACTATGGGTGTTTAGTGACTGAAAAGAAAGTCACTCAATCATGTCCAACTCACTGTGACCCCATGGACTGTACAGTCCATAGAATTCTCCAGACCAGAATACTGGAGTGGGTAGCCCTTCCCTTCTTCAAGGGATCTTCCCAAATCAGGGATCGAACCCAGGTCTCCCACATTGCAGGCGGATTCTTTGCCAGCTGAGCCACAAGGGAAGCCCAGGTGAAGTAGGAGATATTATAAATGAGGTTTTATTCAACTATTTTTTTTTTTTCAAGAAAAATACGAGTTCCCATTTGTACCCCTAGCACCGTACTAAAGCAAAGATTGCAATACAAACAGGGACCCAAAGAAATGGGAAAGGAGAAAAATGTTATATATTTTCTGAAATGTACCGAGAGAATGTTTTCCTTATTGCTACCATGGAAGCCACGATTGCCTCCTTTCCTCTAAGATGGGCAGGCTGACTGTCCCTGTGATTTGAGATCACACAGAGACGATCTGTCTGTGAATGCCCATCCTTCACTTCCACTCTGTTGTGGGTCCACAAGGTTAGGGCATTGCCTCTCGAAAGTCATAGTGAAAATTCAACCTAGGAGGACTCACAGCCTAACCCCTCCACTTCCATTAATATGGATAATTTCTTGATTGTCCAAAGCAAAATGCTCTCAAAAATAAAGTCTATGGTAGAACTCAAGGATTAAAAAATAAAGAGGAAGTGAGTTGCTCTGTTTGCAAAGGAAAGGTAGGACTGGAGCTTTCTCAGCTACTCTGAAGAAATACTTTTCAGCAGTGACCCCGACACCCATCTATGAGATGTTACACCCTTGTGGAACATTCTTTGAAAAGCACTCAATGGTTGATCAGATTTTAAAAAGGACACCTGAGCCCTAACTGGTTATCTTGTGGTGATGTGAGAAGTCAGCTATGAAGGAAGGAAGGAAGGGCAATGGGGTCCGCAGTGGGGTAACTGGAATTCAACCATCAAAGCAAGTGTTAGCAGTGAAAATTCACTCAATCAATGTCATAGGGGTCTTTTAAATGTTTCCAACTCTTAATGTCACACCCAAGTTTTGGACAAAGGTCTCTGGCCTATACACGATCATCTTCTCAGGGTCCCATGTAGTCTTTTTTGGTGTGCTGTGCTTGGAGAAACTGAGAAAGCAACTCAAAGAACCTACACACAGGGAAATGTATTATAGATCAGTTTGAAGGTGAGTTTATTCCACTATCAGGATGTATATGCCTCACACACAGAGAAGCAGAAAATCAAGAGAGATATAAGACTTTAGGTCATACCCAGACAACTTTATGATTGAGATAAGAATAAAGCCTTAGCAAGACTACTCAAAACCTTAAGCAGCTCACAGCATAAACTTGACATCTAAAGATCAAAATCTTTATTTGTTCAGTGAAGGATATCAGTAAACATTTAAATTATTAGTAAATGAAAACAGTTAACATTTTTTTTTTTCAAAATTGGTTTGGCTATCCTTATTTAGAGCTGGAAGAAAAAAAAAAAGCTCTCTTGTGATCATCTTGTTTTAGGCAAGAATTATTTTTCATGGTTAAAAAGCAAAACCTCTTTTAACTGGGGTGGTGTTGACAAGAGCTGCTCCAAGCAATTTTGAATAATAGAATTTCACAGTAAAAAATTAACTACAAACCACTGACCTGGCCCATTGTCTTTCTCAATACTACAATTTTGCTGCTGAAAAAGAGGGTTTGCTATTCAAGAATGTAAAAGTGGGATTCAAGAATCAAGCCTTTTCATCTCTCATGGGATATTGTCCTTTATCAGAGCATTCTTGGTGGATAAATATGTAAATTATTATGCAAAGCAGGATGGAGTAATTCAAATTGACAGTTGCCCTATTTAAAAAAAATTAAAATATGGAAGGCTTGAAAACGTGTCTCCTGACAACAAAAGAAGTTCTTGTGAAGATCAACATTATTTGGTATCATTTTCATATATTTTTCAAGCAGATGAATTCTTCTTGCTTTACTTTCTATTTTGAAATCATTTTTCTCCACCACTGTATTTTATAAAAATAGTTTCAATGGGATTATTTAAATTTTAGTTGATATATATATATATATATATATATATATCTCATAGAAAATACAGAGTATTTTCTATACTACTCTCCTAACAACTGTAAATCTGCTGTATAGGATTTTTAATAAAGAGCATCTACAGCTAGCAATTATTTACAAAAGAATTAATTGCTGTATCTGAGTGAGCATACCGTTACAATTTGCTATTGAGCTGCCACCAAGTCAGCTTTTCCTCCCCCCACCCCCCCCACAGCCCCCGCCCCTTGCATTCATGCACTGCCTTTCCTGCCATGACACCAGGTAAGGTAACCAACCCTGTTCAAACCCCCAACAAACACTTCACTTAGGCTCTGGATCCTTTGCCTCATGATTTCTCTTGGCCTTTGCTCTTTCATCATTCCATTTTTCCTTTGGTATAATTTCTTTTTCCTTACTTTTTGGATCATTCCCACCATCATGAGTCTAACATCACTCATCTTGAAGCAAAACACTGCCTCAGCTCCAAAGCATGACCACACTTTTCCATTTCCCTCCACTGCCGGACTGCTAGCTATACAATTCTATTTATGGTTGCTATTCCTGCTTTACCTCCCATCCTCTCTTCCATCCAATCCAAATCGAGCCTCCAGTGTCATGGCTCAATTTATTAAGATCTCCAAGGACCCACATCTTGCTAAATCTATTGGTTAACTTTTGTCTTCCTCTTATCTGATTTGTTAGCAGCTCTTGATATTTTCTTCTTTGACAGGTTCTTCTCTAGGTTTAGAGGAAGCTTTGTTTTCCTTCAAATTCAGGGTCTTCCCAAGCTGTCTAAATACTGCTGTGCCCAGACATCTCCTCTATAACTGCAATTACTCTTTAAGAGATTTAATCTGGTATCATGGCTTTGAGAATGATCTCTATAATTCTCAAATAAATATTTCTAACACTGACTTCTTTGATGAATTACAAAATCATATTTAACTCTCTACCTGACATCATCAGTTAGAAGTCCAGTAGTCACCAGTAACTTCAAACAGAGGCAATAGCCAATGTTTCCTCATCTCTAACACAAACCCTAGAGTCCTCAGCATACCAAATCTTCAACTTTAAAGTATATGGTAATATTATCCATTTAGCTACAAGGGTCAGGATCCTATCTCTAATTTGTCAGTTTCTTTCCATGCCACATCTAGCTCACCAGTGTAACTTGTTGCTCCAAGGACAGTATGTATCTTGAATTTGATCTCTGCTGCTATAACCAGAGTCAAAAATATCATCTTTAATCTGGCCATCTGTAACAGGGGTTCCATGACCAGTCTTACCACCTCATTGTAATCAGAATAATATTTCATCTATTTGTTTACCCTACATCATCTGACACTTGACTACCTCTCAATGAAGCTCAAAGCTAAAACTCCAATACTTTGGCCACCTGATGCAAAGAACCGACTCACTGGAAAAGACCCTGACGCTGGGGAAGATTGAAGGCAGGAGGAGAAAGGGATGACAGAGGATGAGATGGTTGGACGGCATCACCAACCCAATGGACATGAGTTTGAGCAAACTCAAACTCCGGGAGTTGGTAATGGACAGGGAGGCCTGGCATGCTGCAGTCCATGGGGGTCACAAAGAGTCAGACACGACTGAGTGACTGAACTGAACTGAACTGAACTACCTCTCAAGTGCATCCCACTGTACTCTTTCCCATGTCTGTTACTCTTCAGCCATAGTAGCTTGGAATATTTATTCCCCAATACACAACTGTTACTTTCCCATATTCAGGTATCAGATTAAATTTTACCTCCTCAGACCAAAATTTCCCAGACCAAAGTGGCTAAATAGGGCCTTCTGCAGGCCCCTCACTTACCACCCAGTTTCTCTCTTTCATATTATTTTCTTTTATTTGTGGCACTTAATCTTACCATTGAGTACACTTTTTAATATTTTATTTCTTTCATTTTCCTATTATTTATCTCCTCATCTATGGATGCAAGTTTTTTGGAAGCAGAAATTTTGTTTCGTTTTTGAAATCTAGACTAGTTTCCAGCACGTAGAATATACTTATAAAATGCAAAAAATACATGGTAACTGATATTGACTGACTTAACAATTCAACAGGAATTTCACCTCTGTGGTTGTGTCTTTCGTATCTGAATAAAATCTATAAAGGCTTGCTAAGCCAAAGATGGTAGTTAGATTCTGTGTGTGTGTGTATGTGTGTGTGTGTGTGTGTGTGTGTGTGTGTATTCTAAGCAGAGCTAGAGAGAAGTGGCTTTAGACACAAGTTTAAAAACCAATTTTCCTAATTTATGTGAAATCTTGAGATGATGTTTATCTATATAATAAATGAAGATGAACTCAATAGATGAGTGGAAGAAAAGGAACAGCTCTTACTAAATTTAAGAGATGTGGGATGCAGTAAGTGTGTTAGTCACATCCGACTCTGCGACTCCATGGACCGTAGCCCATCACACTTCACTGTCCATGGGATTTTCCAGGCAAGAATACTGGAGTGGGTTGCCATTCCCTTCTCTATGGATTCAGTAAATAACAACTCAATAATGTACATTCTTGGTGTTTATGTCCCGTGAGCCTGGGTCCTGTGGCAGACACTGAATGAATATATAATTGTCTGGTAGGTGACCTCCTAGTGAGCACATTGCCTTTACATCTCTTATGCTTACTCTTCTTCAAGTACATACATTCTACAAAATGTTTCTGATTTGCATTGTCGCTGACAGAGAATTCAGTGGTTACAGTTGGTGTCAAGAAATATATCCTATTGCTATAAGATAAGCCATTATTACTCAAGCTATATTATAAGAACCCAGTACCCTGAGAGAATTCAGAGAACAATACCTACTACCTACCAAGAAAGACTGTAGAAAAATGATGGCAGGAAACATGCTTAGCTTAAACTTGTTTAGCCTCTTCTAAAATGCATTTATAAAATTAACAGTGCCTCTATTATGAAGGGGTGAGGAAAAAAATATATATGGGGGGGGTGTTTATGCATAGTTTTTTAAAAAATCAGGATAGCTCTTTTATATACAGTGCTATTGATTTGGAGACAAACCTCAAGAGATTTTTACTATCTCTGAAGAAGAAAAGAATTTTAAGAGGTAAAAGATGGATTTTCAGTACTTCTTGAACCAGTTTTCAGGGGTGAAATTGGATACATTTATCCACATTATGTTGAGACATCTCTTTCTCGAAGGTTTCTCTTTGTGTTTATTGTTTTTCTCCCTCTTCTGTCCAATATTGCTGACTAATCCCAGCATTATCTGAGAATCAGTTTTAATTGCAGAAAGCAGGAACATTCACAGGAAATATGGGCAAGGGCTCCATCGTATAAGGATTTTGCAGAGCATTTAAGCTCACGTGGTTCTCTTCCGTGAGTATGACAGCAAAGCCCACAGGTGGACTGCAGAGCTGAGTTAGGATCCATTATGCCTGGTGATTCGAATAAATCCTAACAATCACAAAATGGTGGCTATTTAATTTTCTCCTCTTTCCCCATATAGATAAAATGAGGTACATCAAGTGTGGGGACAGGCTATGAAGGATGCCAGAATTAGTTGCTGGGCAAGCCAACACCACCTACTTTTTAAATAGAAATGTCAACCTGTTAGTCACCTTCCTGTTAAGCCCTTTGCTGTAAATGAACAAATAATAGAAGTGTGTGCTGTGTGGGCTAGAGGTCTTCCAGGTGCTCTGAGGGACATAAAGGTGGCAGAAGACAAAATTCTATCTCACGAGTTCAATTTGGAGGGTGGGAGGCAGGTGGAGAAGAGGTACATACTTAAACAATCAGAATGGATTCATAAATATGAATCATTTTAGATTTTGAAAGCATTTCTACATGTTATTCTATAAAAACATTAAGAACACAAAGCATTACCCAATTAAAAGTTAAACTCTATGATACAGGTGGCATATTTTAAAATGATCAGAGAGGCAGAGAATAAATCGAGATTGAGCATAAATGGAAAATGAAATAGTTGGGGGATAAGACTCTTGAGAGTCCCTTGGACTGCAAGGAGATCCAATGAGTCCATTCTGAAGGAGATCAGCCCTGAGATTTCTTTGGAAGGAATGATGCTAAAGCTGAAACTCCAGTACTTTGGCCACCTCATGCGAAGAGTTGACTCATTGGAAAAGACTCTGATGCTGGGAGGGATTGGGGGCAGGAGGAGAAGGGGACGACCGAGGATGAGATGGCTGGATAACATCATGGACTCGATGGATGTGAGTCTGAGTGAACTCCGGGAGTTGGTGATGGACAGAGAGGCCTGGCGTGCTGTGATTTATGGGGTCGCAAAGAGTCGGACACGACTGAGTGACTGAACTGAACTGAACTGATGGAGCTTATGCATTGTAGCCAGGAATGTAGTCAGCATTCAAAGCTGAAAGAAGGGTATGGTGCCTCAAGGCAGGTGCAGGGTAAAATTAGGACATCACATGATGCTAAGCAGGGCTGCCAATGGTGAAAAGTGACTTAGATCTCTCAACTCTGAATGTGAAGAAAGCTTGGAATTAACACTGTTTTCGATAGTGATGATTAAATAGCATGCAATTGTAGAGAAATCTATGCCAGTTTTGTTACTCAAAATATTGCTTGCATTTTTTGTTGAAGTATATGTTTTTTCCCCCAAAAAAGTTGACATCTGAATACCTTGTATTCAGAGGGTATTTAATATCTTAATTCAAATTGTATGTAATATCTTAAAATGGGAGACATCTTAGAATTGAGAGGTATGTAATATTTGTTAATTTGAAATAACTAATCCAAATTCCTGCTTTTTCAGTTTTGCACAGTGAAGCATCCACCAGATCTGAATGATATGTTTGGTCTTTTTGATATTATTTATTGTTTTTGAAAAAAAAAACCATATACTCTAAAGATGAATGTTTGCAGTAACACGGCCCCGTTGGGAGAGAAGTCACACTTACTTTGGTTATCTGATGTGTGTATCTGAATTTAGGGACAACCCCAAGGGATCCAGAGGGTCAGATTCACACCCAGATTTGGACTTTGGTTGTCTTTCAACAGTAACCATGGTTTACTGGGGTGGCTATGTGTGTGTGTTAGTAGCTCAGTCTGTCCAACTCTTGGCAACGAAGATCAAGTCCATGGCGACCTCATGGACTGTAACCCACCAGGTTCCTCTGTCCATGGGATTCTCCAGGGAAGAATATTGGAGTGGGTGGCCATTCTTTTGTCCAGGGGATCATCCCAACCCAGGGATCGAGCCTCAGTCTCCTGGATTGTAGGCAGATTCTTTACCATCTGAGCCACCAGAACTATATTTTCCACATTAACTGGAGCCACCAACTCATTGCTTAAGTTATTATATTTGAAAAAGGTGACATTTTATTTGCCACATTAAAATATTTTTTTTCCAAACTAAGCTCCTTGATATGTTTTTACTATAATATGCAGTAACAGAAAAATGCAGTCTCAACTGCATGGTTAATAAAAAATACATAGTAAGTCTCCTGATGAAAACAGGGGATAGGACTATTCCTCAAAGGATCTGGGAAATATTTGTGAACTAGACTTTATCCATTTAAATTTAGAGTGGAATGTTTTGAATTTGGTTTAGCATGGGAGGAATTCCTAAGCAGAAATTTGGCATTCCTAAGAAAAGTGGAGAATAAATAAATCAATGTTAGGTGTATTCTGCCCGTGGTGGGCAGTATAGTTACTTATTTCTCTTTTGTTGTAAATAAGTCTTGGTTGTGTTTGTCTTTACCTGACTGCTGTTTTTGTGCTATAATGAGTAGTAATTCTGATGACATGCAGCTGAAATCAGGCCCATAAGACACCTGGCACACCATGCAATGGGAAATTAATCAATTATGCGTCTTTCCTCATTTAATTCCACAATAAAATTAGCAACTAGCACCCACATTTTGGAGCTTCCTTGGTGACCATTCAGGTATGACCTAAATTAAATCCCCTATGATTATACAGTGGAAGTGAGAAATAGATTTAAGGGCCTAGATCTGATAGATAGAGTGCCTGATGAACTGTGGAATGAGGTTTGTGACATTGTACAGGAGACAGGGATCAAGACCATCCCCATGGAAAAGAAATGCAAAAGAGCAAACTGGCTGTCTGGGGATGACTTACAAATAGATGCGAAAAGAAGAGAAGCGAAAAACAAAAGAGAAGAGGAAAGATACAAGCATCTGAATCCAGAGTTCCAGAGAATAGCAAGAAGAGATAAGAAAGACTTCTTCAGCAATCAATGCAAAGAAATAGAGGAAAAGAACAGAATGGGAAAGACTAGAGATCTCTTCAAGAAAAATAGAGATACCAAGGGAACAGTTCATGCAAAGATGGGCTCAATAAAGGATATGGTATGGACCTAACAGAAGCAGAAGATATTAAGAAGAGGTGGCAAGAATACATGGAAGAACTGTACAAAAAAGATCTTCATGACCCAGATAATCATGATGGTGTGATCACTCATCTAGAGCCAGATATCCTGGAATGTGAAGTCAAGTGGGCCTTAGGAAGCATCACTATGAACAAAGCTAGTGGAGGTGATAGAATTCCAGTTGAGCTGTTTCAAATCCTGAAAGATGATGCTATGAAAGTGTTGCACTCAATATGCAGGCAAATTTGGAAAACTCAGCAGTGGCCACAGGACTGGAAAGGTCAGTTTTCATTCCAATCCCAAAGAAAGGCAATGCCTAAGAATGCTCAAACTACCGCACAATTACATTCATCTCACACGCTAGTAAAGTTATGCTCAAAATTCTCCAAGCCAGGCTTCAGCAATCCGTGAACCGTGAACTTCCTGACGTTCAAGCTGGTTTTAGAAAAGGCAGAGGAACCAGAGATCAAATTGCCAACATCCACTGGATCATGGAAAAAGCAAGATAGTTCCAGAAAAACATCTATTTCTGCTTTATTGACTATGCCAAAGCCTTTGACTGTGTGGATCACAAGAAACTGTGGAAAATTCTGAAAGAGATGGGAATACCAGGCCACCTGACCTGCCTCTTAAGAAATCTGTATGCTGGTGAGGAAGCAACATTTAGAACTGGACATGGAACAACAGACTGGTTCCAAATAGGAAAAGGAATACATCAAGGCGTATATTGTCACCCTGCTTATTTAACTTATATGCAGAGTACATCATGAGAAACGCTAGACTGGAAGAAACACAAGCTGGATTCAAGATTGCTGGGAAAAATATCAACAACCTCAAATAACCCTTATGGCAGAAAGTGAAGAGGAGCTAAAAAGCCTCTTGATGAAAGTGAAAGAAGAAAGTGAAAAAGTTGGCTTAAAGGTCAACATTCAGAAAATGAAGATCATGGCATCTGGTCCCATCACTTCAAGGGAAATAGATGGGGAAACAGTGGAAACAGTGTCAGACTTTATTTTGGGGGGCTCCAAAATCACTGCAGATGGTGATTGCAGCCATGAAATTAAAAGACGCTTACTCCTTGGAAGAAAAGCTATGACCAACCTAGATAGCATATTCAAAAGCAGAGACATTACTTTGCTGACTAAGGTCTGTCTAGTGAAGGCTATGGTTTTTCCTGTGGTCATGTATGGATGTGAGAATTGGACTGTGAAGAAGGCTGAGCGCTGAAGAATTGATGCTTTTGAACTGTGGTGTTGGAGAAGACTCTTGAGAGTCCCTTGGACTGCAAAGAGATCCAACCAGTCCATTCTGAAGGAGATCAGCCTTGCGATTTCTTTGAAAGGAATGATGCTAAAGCTGAAACTCCAGTCTTTTGGCCACCTCATGTGAAAGGTTGACTCATTGGAAAAGACTCTGATGCTGGGAGGGATTGGGGGCAGGAGGAGAAGGGGAGGACAGAGGATGAGATGGCTGGATGGCATCACAGACTCGATGGACGTGAGTCTGAGTGAGCTCTGGAGATGGTGATGGACAGGGAGGCCTGGCGTGCTGTGATTTATGGGGTCTCAAAGAGTCGGACACAACTGAGCGACTGAACTGAACTGAACTGAACTGGTGACTCAGATGGTAAAGGATCTGCCTGCAACGCAGAAGACCCAGGTTCATTCCCTGGGTCGGGAAGATCCCCTGGAGAAGGAAATGGCCACCCACTCCAGTACTCTTTTCTGGAAAATCCCATGGACAGAAGAGCCTGGCAGGCAATAGTCCATTGGGTAACAAAGAGTCAGACACAACTGAGAGAGCCCTTTTACAGAGAGAATGCTAAGGCTCAGGAGCTAAAATATCTTGCTTGTGATGATGTGACCAGTGAGTGGCAGAACTGAGGTTCAAGTACAGTTTTCTCCAGTGTAATGACTCACAGACCTCAGAGAATAGATTTGAAAGTCTATGGGATCCACTTTGAGAAAGCTTGTGTTATTATATGCATCTTTATTGTACCATAGTAAAATGTTTATTTTTCTATTTCTACCTGTAAATTCCTAGGTCTTTGAAGGATAAGTATTCTGGTTCTTTGTCTGTATCTCTAGAGTTCAGTACAGCATTATTGATTTAATACATTAAAGAGGTCTAGCAGAGAGTTCCTCTAGACTGCTCTGGAAAGTGATTCATTACCCCATTCCAAGCAGATGAAAAAACAACTGAGACATAACGAAAAAACAACTGAGACATTACAAAAAAACAGAACCCAAAGTAATTGAAAGTCAGTGACCCAAAGTCCATAAGACAAGAGGGTGTTGTACGGCAGAGAAATGTGTAGTCTTCCTAGAGACACCAGTCAAATGCTTCCTTGACTCTCTGAGCCTTGAGTGGATCTTCTCTCCAGGAGGAAGCTACAGGATAAGTAACTCCCCCAATCCCTCCTCACTCTTCTCTCCACTCAAGCACGCTTCCTGACAGATAAAGAGCACTGAGTAATGTTTCTTAAGTGAATATAATGAAAAAACAGATGACACTCCACCAGTAAGTTAACCGCATGGAACTGGCACCCAGCATCTGAGAGCAGAGCCTAGGGATCACACACCCATGGACTGTCACAGACTAGGGTGCAGACTGGAGTGACCTCTGGGTCATTCTGGAGTCCTCATGGGTGGACCACTTGTTGTCAGTATAGCAGCCTTGAGCAGAGGCCCTGGTCTGGTCTGGGGGTGGTCAACAGAAATGCCCCAACATGTCTACCCAATAGGCACAATGTCAAAGCCAGATCACAGGAAATTCTTTCATGAGGAAGGCCTGAGGATGTCTAGGAACTTAGGCTATTTTCTGGGTTTTGGGTAGAGTTCTGAGAGGTGTGATATACTCTAGGAGACGGCTCAGGTCTTTTGTTTTATGGTTGCTTCCAGCATTATAATTAAGAAGGGAGACTTTTAGAATTATAAAAAGTAAACTCTACCATGTGAAAAATTCTATCGTCTGCCTCCAGTGACATTACAGAAATGAAATCAACTCCCTTTCTCTGCTTAGAGTTCCACACAGTAGACTAGACGAATGTGACAGATATTGTAATTTGAATACAATTGTTCACTTAGCAACCCCCCTGGAAACCTGTCTCCTGCAACTCGGCTTTTTGAATAGAGCTCTTGAGATGTCCTCTAAAAGAACAAAGCCCAACAAGGTTTGAGAACAGGAAATTATAACAGTCTCATTAAACCAGTCCTCTCCAAAGTTCCCCTCTGCCCAGCCCTGTTGTCCCAGGCTTAGAATCCTGCTTCAACAAAGTCGGAATCCAGAAGCTTACCTGTGCAGAAGGAGGCGTGCACACTTTGTCCATTTTTCATTCTTAAATCTGTGTCTTTTACACAGGAGAACCATTATTTCTTCCTATTGAATTAACTGTCCTCTTCATCATGCATTTAGCAGAGCTTCTTGGTAGATATCACAGAGAGCTCTGGAAAAAAAAACAGTCATTGTAAGTATTATTCTTTTGTCGTCATGAGAATACTCTCGTGTTTGATTTGCTTAGTCCTTTGCCTAAATAGAAAATAAAGCTATGTGTGAATGCTAAGTCGCTTCAACTATGTGCAACCCTATGGGCTATAGCTCACCAGGCTCCTCTGTCTGTAGAATTCTCCAAGCAAGAATACTGGAGTGGGTTGCCTTGCTCTCCTCCAGGGGATCTTCCGGACCCAGAGACCGAACCCACCTCTCCTCCTTCTACCTGCTTTGGCAGGTGGGTTCTTTACAACTAGCGCCACCTGGGGAGCCCCAGAAAACAAGGTTACTTTCTCAAAACTCGTCCTTTTCAGATGGCCTAGGAATAGCAAAGAGGGTGTGGCTGAGGTGTGATCAAATGAGGAAGGCTGAGCTCAGCCCAGGGCCTTTGAATTTCGCGGGTGCTGAGGCTAGACATACTCCCTGGAAACTTGGAGGAAAAGTCCTTCAGTCATTCCCGAAGACTTTCTCACCAAAAGGGTTTGTAGCTTCCGTTAAAGCAATTAATGTGCAAACAATAAGCTGTCCCCTTTGTGGAGAATTTCAGAAGCTTGATTACTTTTCATAATCCAAAAAAGGCTAAATACATTGGGGATCTTGTGTCCTCAACTCACCTTGATTTGTGTTTGAAGAATATATGGGGTTACATGGCAGATAAAACCAATTCCTGCTTACCTGTAAGATGGTCTCCATCTTCATGCCTGTGAAGCTTTCCACATGTACTACACATTCTTTCCCAATCCCCTCTGATCTCTAGGAAGGCACAGTTTCTATTTCACACATCTTTATCTTGGAAAGTTTCAAGTCAGAGCCTAGGGTATAATGCAAATAAAGACCTAAACAGTATTAAGGAAAGCAATTTGACACTTTATGAATTTCATCTCCTCCAAGCCAGCTCATAGAGAGATTATGTACAGAGAGGAACAGGTTACTGCTTGCATAACTGATTGAAAATTGGTGCTAATTGGCTTGAGGTTTAAATGAGGGAGCTCTATCAGACAGCTGGCCCAGTTGAGGGTTCTGTATCCGAAAGCGCTACATGGAAATAGAATTTATCTCTATGTGATGATGTTTATTCTCTGAAAATTAGGTTAAAATCGAAGACATCATTTCCCTCATCCTCAATTAAAACAAATAGCTCACGTTTAACTCAACTGTAGCATCCGTGGGCCTTGGGGATAAATTTCCTCTATTTTACAAGTAAGTCACTGCCTGCATTTTCCTGTGACAAGAGGCCTAGAGGATCAGAGTATTTCAGAAAAGGTTAAAAGAAATTGTACCACATCCAGGAAGGCTAATTTTCATGCATCAAGGTTCTTTGAGCTGAATTTGTGTAATGAGTGCACTGGAAATTGAAAGACGAGATTAAAGTGCTGTTTGTCGTGTACAGAGATTTCAGAAATGCTTATCAGCCCTGCGCAGCTGAACATAGCCCAGATTAAAACCCGATCTGACAGAAAGGGAGGCTGACTGCAAATGCTGGGCTTTACATCCATGCTAATTAGAAAGTGCATATTAAACATGGGGCTGACGAGGAGAGCAGCTGCAAAGGTCTTTATCTATATTAAGAGACTGTCCACCTACATAATAAGAGTAATTACCAATGAGAGAATTCTTTAAAAGAAATTGCATTTAATGACACATCATACAATTTCTGCTTGTTTCAAAAGTCTAGTACATCATCCCCCAAGAAGGTGTGACTTTATTTTCTCTCTGGAACTAGGTGACAGATGAGATTTTGAAGACAAGATCCATTCACTTATATTTCTATTAAGGCTAGACCTTTACTTGGAGAACTGCCAGTGTGGAAGCTCTATGGCGTCCCCAATCCTTGTTTCTAATGAACCGACAGGGAAAACAACTAAAATTTTCCCAACCTACGGGAATTACTTGAGAGAGATGGCACCTAAGAGCACTTTTATTGGAAAGTTGTCAATATCACTAGAACTGGACTCTATTACTTTTTTAATTTTAAGCTTATTGATTTATTTACTATTTTTGGCTATGCTGGGTCTTCACTGCTATGTGGGCTACTCTCTAGTTATGTTGCATGGGCTTCTCATTGCAGTGGCTTCTCTTGTTGTGGAGCATGGACTCTAGGATTTGTGGGCTTCAGTAGGTGTGGCTCGTGGGCTTAGTTGCTCCCTGGAAGGTGGGATCCTTCTGGATCAGGGATCGAACTCATGTCCCTTACATTGGCAGGCAGACTCCTTACCATTAAGCCACCAGGGAAGCCCCTCTATCAATTTTTTAAAAAAACTTCCTATTAATAACTGGCAACATTAGAGCTGACTCATTTGAAAAGACCCTGATGCTGGGAAAGATTGAGGGCAGGAGGAGAAGGGGACAACAGAGAATGAGATGGTTGGATGGCATCACCAACTCGATGGACATGGGTTTGGGTGGACTCTGGGAGTTGGTGATGGACAGGGAGGCCTGGCGTGCTGCGATTCATGGGGTCGCAAAGAGTTGGACATGACTGAGCAACTGAACTGAACTGAACATTAGAGCTGTGATTTGGGTACAATAGTATTGAAGGGCTACAAGAGATTCTCTTGGAGTTCCTTTGCTTCTTTTAAAAAGAAAACAACCTTCTGTGGTCTTTGAGAAGTAAACGTAATACTCTGAATGAAAGCATCTAGCATGCACTGGGCACTCCACAGTCATTTCTTGTCCATCACTCTTTCTCTTCTTCCTTCCTTCATCTCTTCCTTCCTTTCATTTTTCTTCATAGTTTTAGGTTGATATAAACCTAAGTTATCCAACTGTTAACCAGCCTGCACATTTCTTTCTGATAAGTCATCTTCAAAATAAAATAGTTACGTTTTTTCTTTGCTTGTAGTAGTTGTTTCCTGAAAACCTAGACACAAAATAAATAACCAAAATCTAATAAATGATCATTGCTGTTTAATCACTCAGTCATGTCTGACTCTTTTGCGACCCCATGGACTGTAGTCCATCAGGCTCCTCTGTCCATGGGATTTCCTAGGCAAGAATATTGTAGTGGGTTGCCATTTCCTTTCTCCAGGGACTCTTCCCCACCCAAGGATCGAACCCACATTTCCTGCATTGCAGGAGGATTCTTTACCACTGAGCCACCTGGGGAATCCCAAATGATCATTGTGAACTATTAAAAAGAAATTCAGCCTGTTGGGGAAGGCAAAGTGAGAAATCAAAGGTCATAAAAACTACACAAATGTGCTATTGAAAGACACGCTATTTTGCCTTTATTATTGTTAATATAATTCGATAGAATTCTTCAATATTTCAGATGGAAAGTCTAAATATCTAACATCCATTTAGATATTTAGAAGCCATTTAACACCTGGCTTCCCAGGTACTGCTAGTGGTAAAGAACCTGCCTGCCAATGCAGGTAGAGGTAAGAGATGTAGATTTGATCCCTGGGTCTGCAAGATCCCCTGGAGGAGGGCATAGCAATCCACTCCAGTATTCTTGCATGGGAAATTCCATGAACAGAGGAGCCTGCAGGCTATGGTCCATAGGGTTGCACAGAGTCGGATATGGCTGAAGTGACTTAGCATGCATGCAACAGCCATTTAATCTCTGTTGCAAGGCTCTACAAAATATTATGAAATATAATGAGCATGCAAAGAAAGTTTATAAGAGCACATGTATCATTTGCCAGTAGTTGTAAGACAAATACTGATTCAACCCCACCCAGGATAAGAAATGGAGTTTAGTGACACCTGTGAAGCTGTATGTTTCCTGTGTGCATCTTTCCATGAGTCCCTTCCTCTTTTAAAGAGTCACCCTCTCAAAACTTAAGAATAATCATTTCCTTGCTTTGATAAGGCTCTTCTGTACAACAAAATGTACTCTTTCATCCCATAATCTAAACCAATTTATTTCCTGTTTTCACCTGTAATTAATGGAAAAATTATTTATTTAATTATTAAATAATAATAATAATATAAAAAGAGAGACCTCTTTTCTTGAGGCCTCTTGACGTCAGTTCCTGTGTTAACTGTGTGTTAGTCTCTTAGTCATGCCAAACTCTTTCTGATCCCATGGACTGTACCCTGCCAGGCTCCTCTGTCCATGGGGTTTTCCAGGCAAAGATATTGGAGTGGGTTGCCATTCCTTTCTCCAGGAGATCTTTCCAACCCAGGGACTGAACCTGGGTCTCCTGCATTGCAGGCAGATTCTTTACCGTCTGAGCCACTGAGAAGCCCTTATGTTAGTCTGCTGGGGCTGCTTAAAAAATCACCACAGACTGGGGGTGGGGAGCAATGGAGGGGCTTAAACACCAGGGTCTTATTTCTTATCATTCTGAAGGCTGAGAAATCCAACATCAAGGTCTCAGAAGATTCCGTGGTGGGTGACACACCTCTTCCTCGCTCTCTGAGGGTCTTCTCACTGTCGTATCCTCATACAGTGGAGAGCAGAGAGGAAGACCTGGTGTCTCTTCTTTTTATTTTATTAATCCCATCATGAGGACTCCACCCCATGACCTTATCTTACTAATTATTTACCGAAGACCTCAGCTCCAAATCCATAACACTGAGAATTAGGATTCCAATATGTGAATTTGGGAGGACATAAACATTTGGTCCTTAATAGTCACTTTACCTTTTCCCTTGATGGCAATCAGGGTCAATATTTCCAGACTGGACTTTGCTCCATTCTTGGGTGGATTTAATAATATCTTAAATAAGATCCCAGCAAAAGGGGAAAAAGAAACATTGGAGTGTCTTTCTTGTCTACTAATGTCTGAGATTCCTGTCTCTCATTTCCTTGCTCTAAAAAAAGAGACAAAATAACTCCAACACAAGTGAAGAGAACTAAGGAGCGAAAAGGTGAATTAAGGGTGAAAGAGGAGAGTGAAAAAGCTGGTTTAAAACTCAGCATTCAAAAAACTAAGATCATGACATCTGGTCCCATCACTTCATGGCAAATAGAAGAGGAAAACGCGGAAACAATGCTAGATTTTGTTTTCTTGGGCTCCAAAAGCACTGTGGACAGTGACGGCAGCCTTGAAATTAAAAGGCACTTGCTCCTTGGAAGGAAAACTATGGCAAACCTAGACAGTGAATTAAAAAGCAGAGACATCATTTTGCCAACAAAAGTCCACATAGTCAAAGTTATGGTTTTTGCAGTAGTCATGTATGGATGTGAGAGTTGGACCTCAAAGAAGACCGAGAGCTAAAGAATTAATGCTTTTGAATTGTGGTGACAGAGAAGACTCTTGAGAGTCCCTTGGACTGCAAGGAGATCAAACCAGTCAATCTTAAAGGAAATCAACCCCGAATATTCATTGGAAGGACTGATGTTGAAACTGAAGTTCCAATACTTTGGCCAGCTGATGCAAAGAGCCAGCTGTTTGGAAAAGACCCTGATGCTGGGAAAGATTGAGGGCAGGAGGAGAAGAGGGTGACAGGAGATGAGATGGTTGGATGGCATCACTGACTCAATGAACATGAATTTGAACAAACTCTGGGAGATAGGGAAGGACAGGGAAGCCTGGTGCGCTACAGTCCATGGGGTCACAAGGAGTCGGACACAACTGAGTGACTGAACAACAGCTTCACCATACCACAAAAGGAGTGTGCTAGGAGACAAGGAAATTTGGCACATGAGTATTGCTAGAAATCTCTGTAGGTATCTCGCCCTTGGAGGACCCTTTATTCCAAAGGCAGCTTCATATAGAAATGTTTGGAAAGAAAGTCACAGTACAGCTCAACATTATTCAAAAAAGAGATCCTGTACTTAATGATAATAAGGGAAATGGTAAGAGTGAATGTTATTCATTTTCTTGAGCTTAAGGAGAGCTTGTGGATCTGAGCCAGTGGACACAACCTTGCTACCCTCACTTCCCTGCTGATCTCATCACTGGGGCCTGCGTATCACAGGCTATGGGTACCAGAACACCACTTCCTACAGACAGAAGGGAAGATACCATCATTGTTTGGCAACAAGAGGCCAAACAGAAGCTTGGAGAAGGCATGGTGAGGGTGGTGGTCCCCAGGAGTGGCCTTCACCTGAGCACCTGCCTCAGGAGGCTGACCCACCTTCCCTGTCCCAGTAGGAGTGAATGTTGCCCTTACCCAGGTCCTCAGAGGCCCTCTCACTCACCCCCTAGGGACCAGGTTTGTTTTCCACACCTACTATAGATGGGTCTCCCCATTTATAATCCAACACACCCAGTGATTAGAAACACTAAAACTTCCTGCCACGCCTGCTCCATGGGAGGGCCCTGGAGAAGCCTCATGCAATTAGCTCACCTCTCCTTCCTGTTTAAAATTTATTAAATTTTATTATTTAATAAAAATATTGCTAAATAGTAAGGGAAAAAATAGATGTTGTGAGGTCTTTTTCAGGAGGGCGTGAGCCCAGCACTCGGCTGGTTTGACCTGAGTAACCTGGGATTCTAATCACTAAATGGCTTTGTGATTTTAGACAAGTTTTCCCATCTATAAAATGAACAGGTTAACTGGATTATCTGTAAGATACCATCAAGCCCCCAAATTCTCTTCTATTTGTAAATAGTGGATATCAGGATCCCATATTAGAGATTTTCTTTTTATATGAATTTCATATTCAATATTTACGTGAGGGATAAAAAACATAATAAAAGGAGCGATCAGGATTATTTTTTATAAGAATGGAAACTTCAGGAATAATCAAATCACAGTGACCAAAAAAAAGCAAACAAGCAAGCAAACAAAAAACCCTTTGTATATACCTATACCTGCATTTTTTTTGTGTATGGATTATTTGTGTTACTCATTCAGTCATGTCCAACTCTTTGTGACCCCATGGACTGAAATCCACCAGACTCCTCTGTCCATGGGATTCTCCAGGCAAGAATACTGGAATGAGTTGCCATTCCCTTCTCCAGGGGATCTTCCTGGCCCAGGGATTGAACACAGGTTTCTTGCACTGCAGGCAGATTCTTTATCATCTGAGCCATCAGGAAACCTATGATTATTTAGGTAGTCCTAAATATTTCAGAGTTGTAAATTAATGCAGGATTGGGAATAAACATTTTTTGTGCAAATATTTCATGCCAGGAATGTGCTCCGAGCATTCTTCTTGACAGTAAGACCATAAAGATAATGGCATTCCCTTTGGAGACCAAGAAACTTAAGCGTGGCAAGTTGAAACAAACTATCCTGTGATCCATAGTGCCAAGACCCAACTTCAGCATCTTTGATATCACCCAGAAATGTGATAGAACTGCAAATTCTCAGGCCTCACCCAGACCTGTTGAGAGAGAGACTCCAGCTGGGTGGCCCAGAGATGAGGTTTAACAAGCCCTCCAACTATAAAGCTTCAGAACTTTTGATCAAGTGAGTTAAAAAACAAGGAATCAATCCCAGTCCTGATATCCAAACCTGAACTCTTTCCATCACCTACAACTATTACAGAATTCCAACTTGCCTGAATCATTTCTGGTTGCTTTTCTTCAACCTGTTTCAGATGTATTTTCCAGGCAGGGAATATTACAATCACATCTTTACCAAGTCAACTAAAGACAAGTGAGAGACAATTTCAAGTTTGAGAGACACAAGGAAAAGCGAGAATTTTCAAGAAGACTCATGATAATAATTTATATCTAATTGTATTATACAGATATAATGCATAATACAACATTTTGCCTCTGTACATTAGAGGCGCAAATGAACAGACTTGATAGTCTATGAGGTCCTTGTCCTTCTATGAGTTTTCTGATTTGATTTTGGAGGTGGTTCACCACTCTTTATAAATTTATAATAGCAGGTTTTATTCAAGAAATGGATTTGATGGCCACGGGCAGTGGGGAGGAAGGAGAGGGTAAGACAAATGGAGAGAGTGGCACAGAGGCATATACACTACCATATATAAAGTGGATAGCCAATGGGAGTTTGCTTTATGACTCAAGGAACTCAAACGGGGATTCTACAACTTTTTTTTTTTTTTTTAATTTTAAAATCTTTAATTCTTACATGCATTCTCAAACATGAAGGGTGGGTCGTGGGAGGGAGGTTCAAGAGGGAAGGGACATATGTACACCTATGGCTAATTCATGTTGATGTATGGCAGAAATCAAACCAATATTGTAAAGCAATTATCCTTCAATCAAAAATACATAATTTTTTAAAGTAAAACAAGGCAATCATTTCAAAATATCATATATAAAATTAAAGCAAGGCCAGATTTTACTTTTTTACTCACTTTCCCACCTCCAGGCCCCTGTCAATGTTTATCTGTAGACGCTTAACACTATTTACTGAACAAATAAAGTTAGGCTGTACAATTAGCTTTGAATTTTATATCTGTTGATACAAAATTAGTCTAATTATGAGATTAAAGTCATGAGGAAGTTTGTAATAACGTTGCCATACAATTGTATGTGCCAACAAGGAAACTGTGACCCAAAGCTTCAGTTCTTGCTAGGATTAAGAGAATAATTTAATTTTCCCTCCACTCGTGCTTTTAGAATATAAGTCTGTGTGTTTTGTATATCATTATCTGTCTTTTTCCTATGCAACAAATCATTTGGAGAGCACATCTAATATTGACCAAATCCATCAGTGCCATAGATGCTACATCTAGAAGCTATAGAGAGAGGAGTGGTGTGATGAGGTCTTATGTGTTTACACTACAGCTGCATGCTGCTGCTAAGTCGCTTCATTCGTGTCCGACTCTGTGCGACCCCACAGACGGCAGCCCACCAGGCTCCCCCGTCCCTGGGATTCTCCAGACAAGAACACTGGAGTGGGTTGCCATTTCCTTCTCCAGTGCATGGAAGTGAAAAGTGAAAGTGAAGTCGCTCAGTCGTGCCCGACTCTTAGCGACCCCATGGACTGCAGCCCACCAGGCTCCTTCATCCATGGGATTTTCCAGGCAGGAGTACTGGAGTGGGTTGCCATTGCCTTCTCCAACAGCTGCATATGCGACAGTAATGGAGATTTCCTCCTTGCCTTGAGGTGTCACAAAATTCCCACTGCCTTTGTAAGAATCAAAGTCCAGGTGGGTGTAGGCTACAAGTGTAGGTCATGTTCACATTTTCAGAAATCATGAAATTTGCTATTTTTCTTACATGCATTTCTTCATAAGGTGAAACATTTAAAATTCTGAGCTGCCTGAGATCATCTTTTATTTACTGAAATATGTTACTTGACTTGCAAACGTCATTTAGATTAATGCATACTCTCAGTCTTGAAACTGAGTTCACCAACTGCTATATTTCTTTTCTGTTCTTGGTTATCAAGAATATTAGTGGAATATGGGCATTTGGATTTAAGGAGGAGGTCTCATTACATGATAAGTAAATTTATACAGAATGTATAAATTACTGATTTGTAATTCAAAGTTTGCAGACTTAGATTGCTGCAAGACATTTATCCCAATCATATGCTTCCTCTGTTCAGGACAGCAAATAATATTTTCATTATTCAAGTTTTTTTGTTTCTTGTACTATGTATATGTGAAATTTGTTTTAGAGAGTTTAACAAGATATTCATTAAATGGAAATTGCAAGTAAACTAAAACATAATAAGCCAGTATCTTTATGAATTATAATGAAAATTGCCCCCAAACATTTAGGTTTGGCTGATTGGCTTATTGGATAGATAGACATAGGCTCAAATCCCAGTTTAACCACTTACCAGCTATTGAGTTTAAGGTATTCAACCTCTGAACCCCACTCTTTGACTCTGATAAAGTGGAGATGTAAATAAAACCTATGCATGCATAGCATTTGTGAGGGAATTAATTTAGACAATCCATGTAATTCACTAGCCCAGGGCTCACAAATAGTTAAAACTCAATAAATGATAGCCATTTTTCTTACTAGTTTATGTATAGTGTGGAATAAGTCAGCATTAGAACAATAAAATATTGTTCTAATATTTTCCTTAATTTCTAATAAATTTCTAGCACAATAATTTCCGATAAATTCCCAGCACAAATTAAAAACAATCCCAGGAATATAAACCAGAACGGTCCTTAAAAGAAATCCCTCTAACTGGTTTTGCAGTATCATGGTTTCTGTCTACCAAGAACTAATCCTCAAACTTGATTCCAGCTTGTGCTTCCTCCAGCCCAGCATTTCTCATGACGTACTCTGCATAGAAATTAAATAAGCAAGGTGACAATATACAGCCTTGACGTACTCCTTTTCCTATTTGGAACCAGTCTGTTGTTCCATGTCCAGTTCTAACTGTTGCTTCCTGACCTGCATACAGGTTTCTCAAGAGGCAGGTCAGGTGGTCTGGTATTCCCATCTCTTTCAGAATTTTCCACAGTTTATTGTGATCCACACAGTCAAAGGCTTTGGCATAGTCAATAAAGTAGAAGTAGATGTTTTTCTGGAAACTTCTTGCTTTTTCCATGATCCAGCAGATGTTGGCAATTTGAACTCCGGTTCCTCTGCCTTTTCTAAAACCAGCTTCAACATCAGGAAGTTCACGGTTCACGGATTGCTGAAGCCTGGCTTGGAGAATTTTGAGCATAACTTTACTAGCATGTGAGATGAGTGCAATTGTGCAGTAGTTTGAGCATTCTTTGGCATTGCCTTTCTTTGGGATTGGAACGAAAACTGACCTTTCCAGTCCTGTGGCCACTGCTGAGTTTTCCAAATTTGCTGGCATATTGAGTTCAGCACTTTCACAGCATCATCTTTCAGGATTTGAAATAGCTCAACTGGAATTCCATCACCTCCACTAGCTTTGTTCGTAGTGATGCTTTCTAAGGCCCACTTGACGTCACATTCCAGGATTCTGGCCTAGGTGAGTGATCACACCATCATTGTTATTTGAGTCATTAAGATCTTTTTTTGTATAGTTCTTCTGTGTATTTTTGCCTCCTCTTCTTAATATCTTCTGCTTCTGTTAGGTCCATACCATTTCTGTCCTTTATTGAGCCCATCTTTTCATGAAATATTCCCTTGGTATCTCTAATTTTCTTGAAGAGATCTCTAGTCTTTCCCATTCTATTGTTTTCCTCTATTTCTTTGCATTGATCACTGAGGAAGGCAAGTCTCTCACTGAAGAATAGCAAGTCTCTCCTTGCTATTCTTTGGAACTCTGCATTCAAATGAGTATATCTTCCCTTTTGTCCTTTGCTTTTCACTTCCCTTCTTTTCACAGCTATTCATAAGGCCTCCTCAGAAAGCCATTTTGCTTTTTTGCATTTCTTTTTCTTGGGGATGGTCTTGATTCCTGTCTCCTGTACAATCTGATGAATCTCTGTCCATAGTTCATCAGGTACTCTGTCTATCAGATCTAGTCCCTTAAATCTATTTCTCACTTCCACTGTATAATCATAAGGGATTTGATTTAGGTCATACGTGAATGGTCTAATGGTTTTCTCCCATCACTTCATGGTCCCACCACTTCATGGCAAATAGATGGGGAAACAGTGGCTGACATTTTTTTCTGGGCTCCAAAATCACTGCAGATGGTGATGGCAGCCATGAAATTAAAAGACACTTACTCCTTGGAAGGAAAGTTATGACCCACCTAAACAGTATATTAAAAAGCAGAGACATTACTTTGCCAACAAGGGCCATCTAGTCAAGGCTATGGTTGTTCCAGTGGTCATGTATGGATGTGAGAGTTGGACTATAAAGAAAGCTGAGTGCAGAAGAATTGATGCTTTGAACTGTGATGTTAGAGAATACTCTTGAGAGTCCCTTGGACTGCAAGGAGATCCAACCAGTCCATCCTAAAGCAGATCAGTCCTGGGTGTTCATTGGAAGGACTGATGTTGAAGCTGAAACTCCAATACTTTGGCCACCTGATTTGAAGAGCTGACTCATTAGAAAAAACCCTGATGCTGGGAAAGATTGAGGGCAGGAGGAGAAGGGGACAGCAGAGGATGAGATGGTTGGATGGCATCACCGACTCAATAGACATGGGTTTGGGAGCACTCCGGGAGTTGGTGATGGACAGGGAGGCCTGGTGTGCTGCGGTTCATGGGGTCACAGTCAGACATGGCTAAGCAACTGAACTGAACTGAACCGAATCCTCAAATAAGAGAACCCCAAAGAATTATTGTTGTTTCTGGACTGTTGTTAAGTAAAGGAACACTTTGAAAAAGAACACAGTAACTGAAGGTTTCTGTCTGTGAGGAATTTCCTCCCTGTTTAGAAAGGTTGCTGACCGTTTGCAAAAGGAGTTGTTAGATATTGCTTGTGTAACGCAGATCAAAAGGGGTTGGGAGGAAGTCCATAGGTTAATTAGAATATTAGGCAGGTGTATGATGTGAGGTGGAAAATATACTTTCCTTCTCTATTCTAAATTTTCCAACAGCTTTTTTGTAAAGAAGTAGCTTAGGTAGACAAGGAATCTGAAAAGAGGCAGATGGGAAGAAAAAAATCATATCTTGGATTTTCCAAGGAGCTTCCATTGCACTATTAAAATTAATACTGTTTCTTGGTGAGGCCAATTTAATGCATCATTGCTTCTAATTGTGTGCCTAACATACACTCCTTTGTACATTTAGCCTGGGATGTAAATAAATGTTAGCATTCACACATTCACACATCTAATTAATTTCCACCAAAAAATTCATTACAGTATTATACCACATGAGCTTATCTTCATAAATTGTAATGGAACTCTTAAAAAATGAAATGTTTCCTGAAATATTGTATGTTGGGAAATGGTAAATACAGCAGACTTTAAAATATAATAAAAGGAATAGTGTCCCTCACTATGTCCCCACATTTTTTTAAAGAGCTGAATGGTGACATTTCATTCTAATTTTTTTCTATTATCTTTATATAATTTTTAAAACCATATCTTATTGGTTATTCATTAGAAAATGAGGAGCTTAAATAGAACCCAGGAATGTCTTAGAATCATAAGAATACATATAATTTAGGATTTATTTAAGACTAAGCCATAATATTGAACTTGTACAACTCCTTTGGGTAAAGAACTAAACTCTGTTTGACAAAGGCTCCATTAAATTGTGGATGTGAAGAATATACAACACAATGAAAATGGTGCAACTAAATGCTATGGCTCAGCCAGGAGGAAGGACAGTGTCTTAAATTCAGGCTTCTCCCAAGCATTATAGAAGTTGTTCTTTAAAAAGTTTAATTCTTAATTCAATTTTGAAAGATTTTCACTGAAGGTAACTTATGTAGTGGATCTTAAATTATTTCCTTTTCTTAAGTCATGGTCATCTTTTTCTGTCAAAATTCAAATTTTCTGTTGCACACAGAGTTTAGAAAAATCTCAAGATATTCCTTAAGTATCACCTTTAAGTCATTTATCAAACATTTATTAATAAAAATCATTTTATATTATTTTGTACTTTTTTATATTAAAGCATTTCATATCTATTAGATTTCTTTAAGTTCAATACAGAGTCAAGCACTGAGAAAGAAAAATAAAAGAACGTACATCTTTCACTGTCAGTGTTCATGTATGGGTAAATAAAATACACCTCTTCCTAGATAATTCTAGACCATTCGTAATCCAGGTAGACAGTGCACAGTAATCCTGTTTGCTCTGTAGAAATTGAAAACATCCTTCTTTGTTTGCTGGAAGTACAGGAGGTCCCACATTTGGCACTGCCCAGGTACAATACTAAGCACATTACAGTCCTCACATGCCAAGGACAGGCTACTCCTTGCAGGTTGATCAGTTGATAGAAGGATTAAAGATCATAGCGCATATGACTAGCCTATGGTAAATTGTTAAATGTTTGTGTTCACGTACTCGTTTCATAAATCTTCATGGTCCAGCAAGTTTTCCCTGAGAAAGAGGCATTTGAACAGAGATTTGAAGGGTGAGTAGGATCAAACCTGGGTCTCCTGCTCTGCAGGCAGATTCTTTACTGTCTGATCCACCAGGCAGATCACCAAGAGAAAAGCTCCAATTCATAAAAGAATATAAGGAGAAATCCCATTTGTTGTGGATTTTCCCTTTTGTATTTTTAACTTTATTAAATGAAATAGCATAAATGCACTCTCCAGAACAGTACCTGGCCCATAGCAGACACCTTTTCTGTGACAATCTGTATTTATCTGGGTTCCTTAGAATTACCTCCTTAAGTGGTTCCACTGCCAACTCAAATTGTTCTGGAAAACATAACAACTGTACAGTGACAGGGATCAGCCAACTTTAGGCTTAAGTTAAACAAACTACTAATATAAAAATTGGAGAGTGAAGATACGGTTTATGTTGTTTTGTTCAATGTCAAAAAATAGTATTTAGCCTGTGAAGAGTCGATGCATTATGATCTTTTTATTCACCAAGCAATTTAGTTTTCCAATATTTTCAGTAATACACTTCTGCTTGTCAGTGTATGAGAGCCCGATTTACACAATAAAAGATATTTTCCGAATTGCAGAAATATGAATTGTAACTTTCTTAAAGCTTGGCTGTAAAACAAGCTTATACGTTACTAACAGCTTTAAAAATAATTTTAGGAGATGATTTTTATTATAGTAACAGCAGCAATATCTTTCAAAAGATATTTGAGGCTCTTCCCAGCTGGGAGGGGAGTTTGGGAGAGAATGGATACCTGTATATGTATGGTTGAGTCCCTGTGACATTAACCCGAAACTATCACAACATTGTTAATTGACTCTGCCCCAATACAAAATAAAAAGCTTAAAAAAATAAATAAAACCAATGGAGGAACATAGAATTAAAAAAATATATATATATATACACATGTATATTTTCGAGGCCTTTTATGTAATAGGCCATGGCCAATGGAAAGAAGGATGTCTTCACGGCAAACCAGCCATGTGAACAATAGTAAATCAAAAACTGTCTGCCCCAAGGAAAGTGTTGTCAAAATCTGAAGTAAATTTTGTATAACTCTCATGGTAATCTTAGCACATCAAAGGCTGCCAACTTGCTATTAGAGGCATCATCTTAACAAAGTTGTCAGCAGTATCAGCCTTACAAGCAACTTGCTAGAAATGCAACTTCTCAGACCACACCTCTGAGCAATTCTGGTCTGCTGCTGCTGCTGCTAAGTCACTTCAGCCATGTCTGACTCTGCGCGAGCCCATAGACAGCAGCCCACCAGGTTCCCCCATCCCTGGGATTCTCCAGGCAAGAACACTGGAGTGGGTTGCCATTTCCTTCTCCAGTGCATGAAAATGAAAAGTCAAAGTGAAGTTGCTCAGTCGTGTCCGACTCTTAGCGACCCCATGGACTGCAGCCTACCAGGCTCCTCTGTCCATGGATTTTCCAGGCAAGGTCTGGGGTCCAACAAATTGTGTATTAATAGACATTCCAGGTTGTCACATTTGAGAACCACTAGTTTGGGAGAAACACTGTCCTTCAGAAATCATATCATCTGCCAGTCAAGTTCCACATTACTGAAATAGCGTTCAGTGTTAGGGCAGATAATGAGGAAAAGGATATAATCCAGAACTATTCTTCTCCTCTTGCCTATTAGAAACCCTTTCCCAAAGAGCCAACATGACCCAAGGAAATCTGATGGGTCCCTGCTGCAGGGGAGGACCATAACTAGGCTAAGTCAATTATGGCAATCCCAACCTGCTTACCTGGGATATCATTAAGGGATAGTGCAGATCTGAATCTATTTAGGCCAGTGAAATACACAAAGGATGGTTTAGGTTTTGTGGCAAGGGATTTTATTATTCTTAAGAGCTAAAGGAGACTATTTCTTCCACTGCATGTAAACACATACTACTGGCAGACTCTCATGAACTTTAGGACAATCAGCCAGAAGATGATGTGTCTTTACCATGGGTTGTGCAGAATGGAAAGTCAGAAAGGCTTTGGGTTCTTGATGACATTGAATCAGCCCACCATTAAGCCTACACTGTGTCTGGCTTTTCTGTTATATATCCCAATGCCCTTTAAATAAGCTAAAAATATTACCTGTAACCAAAAGTATCCTAACTTTTGTAGGATGCCCAATAAACCAATGAGCCACCCTGAGGCAGAGGTGTTGGCCTTAATCAGTTTAATATCCTAAGGGCCCAGGTTGATGCCTTGTAGATAGTGACCGCTTAATAGATTTTTGTTGAATGAATGAAAAACTAAATGCATTTACATTTTATAATATATTCTATGCTAGCATCCAAAGAGGTAGAACTGCAATGCAAGTACCTTAAAAATTGTTTCCTTCAGAATGATGTCATCCTGTGCAGTTTTTCAACCTGATTGACATAGTGAGAAATTTTTTTAGTCAGGACAAAAAAATCTCTAATTACACTTTTTTTTAAAAAATTTACTTTAATAATTTAAAACTGCTCTTGAAGATGAGACATAACTGCTGCTTTTAATGATTGAGCATGTGGTCCTAAATCTATAGATTAAAAACATGAACAAGTCCCTGCTCCATCATCGGTTTCATTACTCACTTTTATTTTGCCTTTATAGTGTTGGCAGATGCTCTTAATTGCTCATGAGCATGAGTGGGAAGTGATTATAAACTTCAGATTTAATAAGAACACCAGAAGAGGGTGAAATATTGATAGATCAAACCACTCTATCATTTAGAGGGATTTTCTGGCTTCGGTCTTTATTTCCTCTCCCGGCATCTGTAAAATTTCCATACAAAAGTGATCTCTGCCTTTGTGCCCTTGTGTGATTTAGGTTTTTCTCAAGACAGAAGAGACTTCAGCTTTCCCCAGGGAGACTACCATGAGGTCACACAGGAGCAGGACTAGGGCTGAGACCTGCCTCTCCATCTCCTGAGAAGCAGACACCCTGCACACTGACGTGGCATTGGTGAGGCTGGCCCAGATATACGAAGCACCTGAAATACCACAGCCGTGATTTTCAGGCACTTTCGCCCCTCTGTTGGTGCCCAAGATGCTAAGTTTCCCCCATTTGATCAGACATACTTCTGATTCTTCCTGAGCTGAAATTCCAACTCTGTTTCCAGCTACAAATGGCAAATGTTATCATCTTAGTCCTTTCACTCCTCACTTCTCCTGAATCACATGTAATTTTAACACCACTAAGCAGAAAAATGATTCCTTAAATGCATTTGGCATCATCAGCAATTGTTTTTTTGACTTAAATTAGACTAATCAGTGAATAAAGCAAACCATAGTACTTGAGAATGATGGTGGATGACAGTTGGTCGGGGTGGGGGACAGGGAGCGGTGACCCCAGTATCTTGAGCTCTCTTTCCTATTTAGGCCTGCCTGTTGTCCCCTTCTGTTGGGAGCATCCCAAGAGCATTTCCTTCATGTTCCTTGCTGGCATTTAAACTCAAGCATATTAGATATAAATGTCTAAAAGTTCACCTGGCCTCTTTGGGAATTTGTATTTTAAGAAGGGACAAACCCCTTTCTCTGTAACTTCTGGCATCTGCAAGCAAGGAGAGGCGTTCATGAAGAATGGTGGTGGCAGTGTTCCCCTTGGCTCTGATTTCACCCACTGCCAGGCTGTCCTTTGGAATGATACCCCTGACTATAAGCAAAATTAAAAGATTCAATATCAGTGAAGAGAGGGTCAAAGTTTTTGTCTCTGGATCATGAAAAAATAGGATGGCGGTTTTATTTCTGCAGGTGTTATTAAACTTATTGTTGGCCACGGGAAAGCAAAACCATGTTCTGTCCATTGCAAACACACCTGTCCTGTAAGCAAGCAAGTGCTTTCTTGCTCACAGATCGATCTGGAAATTAGTCAAAACAGGTTAATATTCCTCCATGGGCCCTCTAAATGGAATTATTTACCTTGGATGGTTATGTGACGAGTTGTCACCTTAGGTTGATCAGAGGGGTCTTCTAATCCGCTCCACACTCCGCTCCTCCATAACACATGAGGGCTTACTCATGGACACCAACAGCCTTGTTCTCTGTGTTACACCTGGACCACAAAATATGTAAGACTATAGGTTTCCCCCAGTAAATCCAGTGCTCTGATAACATACCAACAGCACCGTGGGCTTGTTAGCCTTAAGCCAATTAAGGCAATTAGTGTTAAGATGAAATGTTCTCCAATACACACACTGGCAGGAATATTGAAAAATACAAGCCTCAAGAATTCTGATTTATCTTCCCATTGCCAGAGACAGCTGCTGAGTGCCAAACAGCACTGCGTGTGCTCCTGGCATAACTTTATTAATAATCTTGGCAAACAAAGAATCCTTCAACAAATAGCAGTCACTTTTTGATTATATTGTGCCACAGATAATAATTGCTTCAAATTGAGTGTATTTGCTTATGCATAATGAAAAAAAAAGATCACATAACAGCTTGATTATGAAAACTAACGGCATATTGGAAAGTTACCAAGAATTCACTCAAATTGGACATTTTAATTGTTTTACCTCAGTTGCTGACCCAGGCCAAATTCATTTAAAACAAATTTTGCATACCAAAATCTCTATAAAACAAGGGGATTTCCAACCTACTGGCAATGATTCATTTAGAGTTAATGAATGTGAAAATGTTTTTTAAAGCTTCATAAAATATACTATTATTATTATTGGAATAAGACTGAATTCAGCAGAATTCCAGTATACAGAAAAATTTAAATTGGCTCTTGCAGGTCTGGGAAAGGAGATTTGACCTGAACTGTACATTAGAAATCCAAATTGTGCAGGCTAGATCTTTGCATGCAGGTGTTCTACAATTATTTCCATTTAAAAATGGATTGTGCTTTTTCACAATGTGGAAGTTTCTTTGATTATTGGTTCACATAATGGCTACCATTTATAGAGCAATTACTGTGTTTCAGACACTGGGCTAAATAGTTTACAAGCATTATCCAGTTTAATACTCACAACAGCCCTATTGGGTAAATATTCTTGTCCCACCTTGCACTTAATAGGTACAGGCAAAGATACGTTGCATGAATAGAGACGTTAGGTAACAGGCCCTACATTCGCAGGTAGGAAACCAGCATTTAGACTGCAGGGGTAATTTCCAGTAGCTGTTCTCTTAGATCCTTTATTGATGTGTCTTTCCTGTTTTTAGGAGTCAGGCTCTGAAGTTCCCAAATTCTAAGTCCCCAGACAAGATTATGTGTAACCACAGTAGGAATTCCTCAAGGTAATATCATTTAGGAGTCCAGGCAATGTGACACCGATCAGTTATGGCACCAATTTGTTGTCCCCAGAGCTCCAGGTGAGGCTGCTGACCCCACCAAGGACTGGGTGGTTGAGGAAGTCAGGTTGGCAGGACACAGTTTGAATTCAGCCAAGGACTGAACGGTCCTGCCCAAACTATTTTCCTGTTGAACATTCCACTTAGTTGGCAACTGACTTTTCAATGTTAGTGATGGGTTGACACACGTTAGTAATATGGCCATGGCCAGTGCTAGGCAACATTCTGACATGGACTCATTTCCCCATGGCACCCTCTCTACATCCTTTCAGTATCCCGTTCCATCTTTATCTGCTCCAAGTATCACCTCCCTCCAGTCCATTACTTAACCAGCTCACCTTTATTAAAAATAAAATTAAGGTGGTTATTTCATGGTTTTAGCCAGGGGACCCTTCTCCAAATGCAATCTTAGTTGACGTACAAAAAGGAACCAATCTAATCTTCTCTCAAGGGTGTGGGGCTAAAGGTCTAGAATCACATTAACTCAATGACACTTACACCTGAGTGCGGAATCTCTAGATCTTATCCCAGGGTCCACTTCATTTCAAAAATTTCTCAGATAACTACAATGACTTATTTGATCTCCTCTCTGATTTCCTCTCTGTTAACAGCTGGCAACTGTCCAAGTTGTATCCCTCTTTGGTTTTCACACACAGATTAATTTCTCAGCTTAGTTAAATTGTAAACTCCACCATGGCAGGGACCTCACTTTACAAGTCTTTTGTGATTTTCACTTAAACAGAAGATCCCATCTACTGTAGCTAATTCACCAGAAGTGGACTTTGGAAACAGTTCTTGTCAAGTTAAAGCAAAATAGAAAGACAAAATAAGGCAGGAGGTGTTCAGTTTTATGAAAGCCCCTGCCTGCTTTCTTTCATACCTCCAGCTTTGGGTGACAGTTAGGACACTGGTTAGTCATCAGAGAACCAGAGTTCAACCAGCCTCAACTTATTGTGTGACTGTGTTCAATTTTATTTACCTCTCTGTGCTTCAGTGTCCTAATCTGTTAAAGGAGATAAGGGCATCATCAGCTATTTTGTGAGAATTTAGCAATATTTTGTCTAGAAAGCACATGGTAGACCCACAGTAACTTTCAGCCTCATTCTACTTTCCTTTGTGTTTTGAATCCTTTGGAACATTTGACCTAGTTAACTAGTCCACAAATTCTTAGTTATATGTTAATTGGGTTAAGAAAACTTCTTGTTACCAATACTGACTTGCAGGCACCTCTTCTGAGATTTAATCTTCCCTACTACACTGTCCTGGATATAAATCTTACAGACTTCACTATTCTGTGCAGCTGTGTATTTATCCTGAGAATGGACTGTATGCATGGGCGGTGATTTGGGTTCAAAGGAGGATGCTGGAAGAGCAGACAAGGAACAGAGTCTTGTTTATATCTCTTCACCCAGGCACCCTTCCTGCCTCCCACCTCCCACTTCCTCCACAGAGATGGCTGGCTTTGATTTTGCCTCCATTTGTTTACTTCTAAAAATTTAAAAAGAAAACATTAGTCATTAGGGAAGGATTTCAACATGGTTTTGTAGACAAGTGCTTCTCAGACTTTCATATACTTAGCAAATCTCTTGGCATCTTGTTAGATGACAGATTCCAAGTCAGTTGGGGGTGGGGCTGGGGCCCAAGGATCTGCATTTGTCCCAAGTGCCTGGAAGATGTGGGTGCTGCTGACCCACAGCCCACACTCAGAGGAACTAACCTCTAGATGATTGCATCAAGGCAATGGAAGCTAGTCATAAGAAACACAGGGAAGAGCATAACTAGAGAGGAAAAATGAAGCAAAAACTCGGTCTCAAAATTCAGGTGGTGACGTCACATGTGCATCATGAGAATAGAGAGAATGCACGTCTTCATTTACGCACTTGACATTTTTTCACCCTCTTTGCTTAAACACCAGTCTCAGATACTCACTCTTGATCTCACTTACCACTGGGAAAAGCTCTAGTCTCCTTTTTATTCCACCCCTCCCCCCACCCCCACTGTGGCTCAGTGGTGAAGAATCTGCTTGCAGTGCAGGAGACACAGGAGATGTGGGTTTGATCTCTGGGTTGAGAAGATCCCCTGGAAAAGGGCATGGCAACCTACTCCAGTATAGTCCATGGGGTTGCAAAGAGTCGGACATGACTGAAGTGTCTGAGTAGGGTATGAGCACGTATACATATGTATATTTCCTGGAAAATGAATAAACTGGAGCAAGCACATATTTCAGAAGATTTTAAAATTTATCTTCCATTTCCACACAGTCCAATAACAAATACATGAAAACTGCTGTGAAGGTTGATATAACATGGAATTACCAGCCCTTATCTGGAGTCAGGACTGTCTAAACCCTGACTCCAGCGCTCATTAGCACTCATTGGGCTGGTTATTTAACGTTTCTGTATGTCAGAATGAGGCATACCATAGTTTTTATCTTGGGAAGATTGTGAGGATAAATTGAATTACTATAAGCAAAGGGCTTAGAACAGTGCCTCACACACAGGAAACACCATATAAGTATAAAGTATTATGTAAGCTGCTGTTGCTGCACATTTATGTAATTATTCACATTATGGAATAATTTTGACTTTAAGAAATGATCATATGCCTATGTGATCTGTGTGTGATGCAAATCAGCATTTTGGGCGTCAGTCAACCACTTCATGGAATATTGTCTATGAATAATCACATGCCATGGAACCTGCTCCTTTATTTGAATGTGAATTTGTGATTTTACTCATATTACTTTAATAGTAGTAACCAAATTTTTAATTTTTTCTTGTGGTAATAAATGTATCTTCCTGATGTTCAAGAGGGTTTTAGAAAAGGCAGAGGAACCAGAGATCAAATTGCCAACATCTGCTGGATCATGGAAAAAACAAGAGAGTTCCAGAAAAACATCTATTTCTCCTTTATTGACTATGCCAAAGCCTTTGACTGTGTGGATCACAATAAACTGTGGAAAATTCTGAAAGAGATGGGAATAGCAGACCACCTGACCTGCCTCTTGAGAAACCTGTATGCAGGTCAGGAAGCAACAGTTAGAACTGGACATGGAACAACAGACTGGTTCCAAATAGGAAAAGGAGTATGTCAAGGCTATATATTGTCACCCTACTTATTTAACTTATATGCAGAGTACATCATGAGAAACGTGGGACTGGAAGAAACAGAAGCTGGAATCAAGATTGCCGGGAGAAATATCAATAAGCTCAGATATGCAGATGACACCACCCTGATGGCAGAAAGTGAAGAGGAGCTAAAAAGCCTCTTGATGAAAGTGAAAGAGGAGAGTGAAAAAGTTGGCTTAAAGCTCAACATTCAGAAAATGAAGATCATGGCATCTGGTCCCATCACTTCATGAGAAATAGATGGGGAAACAGTGTCAGACTTAATTTTTTTGGGCTCCAAAATCACTGCAGATGGTGATTGCTGCCATGAAATTAAAAGACGCTTACTCCTTGGAAGAAAAGTTGTGACCAACCTAGATAACATGTTCAAAAGCAGAGACATTACTTTGCTGACTAAGGTCCGTCTAGTCAAGGCTATGGTTTTTCCTGTGGTCATGTATGGATGTGAGCTGGACTGTGAAGAAGGCTGAGCACCAAAGAATTGATGCTTTTGAACTGTGGTATTGGAGAAGACTCTTGAGAATCCCTTGGACTGCAAGGAGATCCAACCAGTCCATTCTGAAGGAGATCAGCCCCGGGGATTTCTTTGGAAGGGATGATGCTGAAGCTGAAACTCCAGTACTTTGGCCACCTGATGCAAAGAACTGACTCATTGGAAAAAACCCTGAGGCTAGGAAAGATTGAATGTGGGAGGAGAAGGGGACGACAGAGGATGAGATGGCTGGATGGCATCACTGACTCAATGGATGTGAGTCTGAGTGAACTCCGGGAGTTGGTGATGGACAGGGAGGCCTGGCGTGCTACCATGAGGTCACAAAGAGTAGGACACGACTGAGCGACTGAACTGAACTGATATGATAGTCATTTTTTGTATACTCTAAGACAAATTGTATCTCATAAGTTCTTGGTGGAGAAAATCAATATTACACACTAAAATATATATTCTAAGGTCAAGTAACTTGAGAGGCATAGTCTATAGTAGTCGAGTATGAATGGGCTTTGCACTCACTTCTTGTATGTACAAGACTTGGTTCTATCATCTCTAAGCTGTGTTACCTTGACCAAGTCACTTTATTTTCATTTCCAAAATATAAATTCCACTCATATTACTATCTTGTGAGATTGTGATGAGGTATGTTTTTGTTGTTTAGTCATTAAGTCATACCTAAATCTTAGTGACCCCTTGGAGTGCAGCACGCCAGGCCTCCCCATCCTTCACTATCCCCCAAAGTTTGCTCAAATTCATGTCCATTGAGTTGGTGATACCATCCAACTATCTCATCCTCTGTCAACCCCTTCTCTTGCCCTCAATCTTTCCCAGTATCAGGGTCTTTTCCAATGAGTCAACTCTTCGCATCAGGTGGCCAAAGGATTGGAGTTTCAGCTTCAGCATCAGTCCTACCAATGAATATTCAGGGTTATTTCCTTTGATTGACTGGTTTGATCTCCTTGTAGTGATCAGGTATAAGTGAGACAATACAAATTAAGTCCTCAGCACAGTGCCAGTTCAATAGTAATTTCCCCATCAATGAAATGATAATAGCAACAATAGTAAATTCCCTTGGGGATGGTGAGACTAGGGAATGAACAGAACTAGAGACAATATAAACATATTTAATATAAATTTTAACATGTCCAGTGTCAAGAGAAAAGTCACATTTGTTTCCCTACAGTCATCTTTGCACCTCTTTTCAGTCATTAAAGGTAGGATAATCAGTTAACCCATCTTGCCCAACACAGTCCCATCTCTTGACTGTTGTCCTCACATCATTGCTGAGAGCACAGCCTTTGCCTCCCCAGAAGTGTACCAGTTAGGACAATTCATGACAATTAGGACATGCTAGTCAATCATGACAAAATGTTGAATTAGGACAAGAGTTCATGACAATTTCATGGTCACCCACCTAAAGAACTCTCTCATGTGACCCTCTGCCTCATTAAGATGCACGGTTTTCAGATGATGGGAAAAAAAAAATAAAGAGTATTTCCCCCAAGTATTACAAAGCTCCAATTTTTCCGAAAATAGAATTGAAATTCCAAAAATGGATTTTCTTTGTGACAACCCTCAATGTATCTTCTCTGTCCCCAAGATGGATATTTGCGATTGTTTGATTTCTCTGACATGAAGATTGCAGGGAGGTGGGGAATTAAGCATGAGGAGAAGCAAGCTCATGTAGTAGAGAATCTATGGTAGAAAATGTAGGTGGGGCCGGGAAACAGCATCACAGGGCAGAGGCTGGACTGAAAATACGGGGAGGGAAATACTCCAGCAGTGCATCCATTTTCTGGCATTGATTTTCATTTTTGCCTCCTGGTTCTCCTCCCAGGATAATGGTTAGTACACAGTACAGCCTGTGTGGTTGCACAAAATTCAGACTGCAGCCAGGCAGCCTCAGTTCATGTTCAGGCTCCAACTGCATAACTTCGAGCAAGTTCCTTCACTTCTCTGAGCCTCGTTTTCTCCCTGCAGCAAAATAGGGCTAATCACCTACCTCATGGGATTGATACCAAGATTAAATAAGGTAATATGTATAAAGTTCTTTCTCAGAACAGTGCCCACTGCTTAGTAAATTCTTTTTTGCTACCTTTTGTCTCATTTCAAGACTATGGTCATAACGATAGAGTCAATCTAAGATTCATCCTGATTCTACTTTAGATCAAATTCATTGATCTATCTTCTACAGCAATAGTATTGTTATTACTATCATTCTCTTCAGATTCATTCTACTGAATCTTATTTTTTAAATGTTAATGTGTTTATGTTAACATGAATTTTCATCTTTCAGTGTTTACTTTCAAACATGTGATTAACGATAGCCCAAAAAGAAAAACTATATGCCCAAGAAAAGTAAAAGGCGAACCCTGGATTTAACTGTAAGAAAAATCAAAGCACCCAATGGTAATAAATGGATTCTATTATTTTATTAATAGAATCTTTAATGGATTCTATTGTTTAAAGGGAGAGGTATTTTGATCACTTTGGTGATGGACAGGGAGGCCTGGTGTGATCTGGTTCATGGGGTCGCAGAGAGTTGGACACAACTGAGCGACTGAACTGAACTGAACTGATAGGAAGACATTCAATTACTATCATAGACTGTTTTAGATTGATATGCTATATACACATTTTGGTGGGCAGAAGAAGAAATGAGACAGACTATTTAAAAGAAATGAGATGATTTACAGAAAAACAAACAACCCAATCAAAAAGTGGGGAAAGACCTAAACAGACATTTCTCCAAAGAAGATACACAGATGGCTTACAAACACATGAAAAGATGCTCAACATCAAGCATTATTAGAGAAATGCAAATCAAAATCACAATAAGATATCACTGGTCAGAATGGCCCTCATCAAAAAGTCTACAAACAAAAAATGCTGGAGAGGGTGTGGAGAAAAGGGAATGTTCTTGCATTATTCAGTTCAGTTCAGTCACTCAGTCATGTTCGACTCTTTGCGACCCCATGAATCGCAGCATGCCAGGCTTCCCTGTTCATCAACATCTCCCAGAGTTCACTCAGACTCACGTCCATCAAGTTCGTGATGCCATCCAGCCATCTCATCCTCGGTCGCCCCCTTCTCCTCCTGCCCCCAGTCCCTCCCAGCATCAGAGTCTTTTCCAATGAGTCAACTCTTCACATGAGGTGGCCAAAGGTCTGGAGTTTCAGCTTTAGCATCATTCCTTCCAAAGAAATCCCAGGGCTGATCTCCTTCAGAATGGTCTGGTTGGATCTCTTTGCAGTCCAAGGGACTCTCAAGAGTCTTCTCCAACACCACAGTTCAAAAGCATCAATTCTTTAGCGCTCAGCCTTCTTCACAGTCCAACTCTCACATTCATACATGACCACTGGAAAAACCATAGCCTTGACTAGATGGACCTTAGTCGGCAAAGTAACGTCTCTGCTTTTGAATATGCTGTCTAGGTTGGTCACAACTTTTCTTCCAAGGAGTAAGCGTCTTTTAATTTCATGGCTGCAATCACCATCTGCAGTGATTTTGGAGCCCAAAAAAATAAAGTCTGATACTATTTCCACTGTTTCCCCATCTATTTCTCATGAAGTGATGGGACCGGATGCCATGATCTTCATTTCTGAATGTTGAGGTTTAAGCCAACTTTTTCACTCTCCTCTTTCACTTTCATCAAGAGGCTTTTTAGTTCCTCTTCACTTTCTGCCATCAGGGTGGTGTCATCTGCATATCTGAGCTTATTGATATTTCTCCCGGCAATCTTGATTCCAGCTTGTGTTTCTTCCAGTCCCGCGTTTCTCATGATGTACTCTGCATAGAAGTTAAATAAGCAGGGTGACAATATACAGCCTTGACGTACTCCTTTTCCTATTTGGAACCAGTCTGTTGTTCCATGTCCAGTTCTAACTGTTGCTTCCTGACCTGCATACAGATTTCTCAAGAGGCAGGTCAAGTGGCCTGGTATTCCCATCTCTTTCAGAATTTTCCACAGTTTATTGTGATCCACACAGCCAAAGGCTTTGGCATAGTCAATAAGGCAGAAATAGATGTTTTTCTGGAAGTCTCTTGCTTTTTTCCATGATCCAGCAGATGTTGGCCATTTGATCTCTGGTTCCTCTGCTTTTGCTAAGACCAGCTTGAACATCAGGGAGTTCATGGTTTACATATTGCTGAAGCCTGGCTTGGAGAATTTTGAGCATTACTTTACTAGCATGTGAGATGAGTGCAATTGTGCAGTAGTTTGAGCATTCTTTGGCATTGCCTTTCTTTTTGAGGAATGAAAACTGACCTTTTCCAGTCCTGTGGCCACTGCTGAGTTTTCCAAATTTGCCAGTATATTGAGTTCAGCACTTTCACAGCATCATCTTTCAGGATTTGAAATAGCTCCACTGGAATTCCATCACCTCCACTAGCTTTGTTCATAGTGATGCTTTCTAAGGCCCACTTGACGTCACATTCCAGGATGTCTGGCTCTAGATGAGTGATCACACCATGGTGATTATCCGGGTCATGAAGATCTTTTTTGTACAGTTCTTCTGTGTATTCTTGCCACCTCTTCTTAATATCTTCTGCTTCTGTTAGGTCCATACCATTTCTGTCCTTTATCGAGCCCATCTTTGCATGAAATGTTCCCTTGGTATCTCTACTTTTCTTGAAGAGATCTCTAGTCTTTCCCATTCTGCTCTTTTCCTCTATTTCTTTGCACTGATCACTGAGGAAGGCTTTCTTATCTCTTCTTGCTATTCTCTGGAACTCTGCATTCAGATACTTACATCTTTCCTTTTCTCTTTTGCTTTTCGCTTCTCTTCTTTTCATAGCTATTTGTAAGTCATCCCCAGACAGCCATTTTGCTTTTTTGCATTTCTTTTCCATGGGAATGGTCTTGATCCCTGTCTCCTGTACAATGTCACGAACCTCATCCTGTAGTTCATCAGGCACTCTTATCGATCAGATCTAGGCCCTTAAATCTATTTCTCACTTCAACTGTATAATCATAAGGGATTTGATTTAGGTCATACCTAAATGGTCTAGTGGTTTTCCCTACTTTCTTCAATTTAAGTCTGAATTTAGTAATAAGGAGTTCATGATCTGAGCCACAGTCAGTTCCTGGTCTTGCTTTTGTTGACTATATAGAGCTTCTCCATCTTTGGCTGCAAAGAATATAATCAATCTGATTTTGGTATTGACCATCTGCTGATGTCCATGTGTAGAGTCTTCTCTTGTGTTGTTGGAAGAGGGTGTTTGCTATGACCAGTGTATTTTCTTGGCAAAACTCTATTAGTCTTTGCCCTGCTTCATTCCACATTCCAAGGCCAAATTTGCCTGCTACTCCAGGTGTTTCTTGACTTCCTACTTTTGCATTCCTGTCCCCTATAATGAAAAAGACATCTTTTTTGGGTGTTAGTTCTAAAAGGTCTTGTAGGTCTTCATTGAACTGTTCAACTTCAGCTTCTTCAGCATTACTGTTTGGGGCATAGACTTGGATTACTGTGATATTGAATGGTTTGCCTTGGAAACGAACAGAGGTCATTCTGTCATTTTTGAGATTGCATCCAAGTACTGCATTTCAGACTCTTTTGTTGACCATGATGGCTACTCCATTTCTTCTAAGGGATTCCTGCCCACAGTAGTAGATATAATGGTCATCTGAGTTAAATTCACCCATTCCAGTCCATTTTAGTTCACTGATTCCTAGAATGTCAACGTTCACTCTTGCCATCACTTGTTTGACCGCTTCCAATTTGCTTTCATTCATGGACCTGACATCCCAGGTTCCTATGCAATATTGCTCTTTACAGCATCAGACCTTGCTTCTATCACCAGTCACATCCACAGCTGGGTATTGTTTTTGCTTTGGCTCCATCCTTTCATTCTTTCTGGAGTTATTTCTCCACTGACCTCCAGTAGCATATTGGACACCTAATGACCTGGGGAGTTCCTCTTTCAGTATCCTATCATTTTGCCTTTTCATATTGTTCATGGGGTTCTCAAGGCAAGAATACTGAAGTGGTTTGCCATTCCCTACTCCAGTGGACCACATTCTGTCAGACCTCTCCACCATGACCCGCCCATCTTGGGTTGCCCCGTGGGCATGGCTTAGTTTCACTGAGTTAGACAAGGCTGTGGTCCTAGTGTGATTAGATTGACTAGTTTTCTGTGAGTATGGTTTCAGTGTGTCTGCTCTCTGATGCCCTCTTGCAACACCTACCGTCTTACTTGGGTTTCTCTTACCTTGGGCGTGGGGTATCTCTTCACGGCTGCTCCAGCAAAGTGCAACTGCTGCTCCTTACCTTGGATGAGGGGTATCTCCTCACTGCCACCCTTCCTGCCCCTCAATGTAGGATAGCTCCTCTAGGCCTTCTAGCAGACATTTAATGATATTTAGTAATAGTTCAGTTCATTGGAGAAAGTGAGAAGAGGTGAAAGACACGATGAGGAACCACCAGTATATATGGAGTGATTACTCAAGTTTTGGTAAATAGAACTGGGTGCTTTGTGTACCCTGGTGGTAGACAGTCTCCAAAGATGGCCTCCATCATTTCCTTTCCCAGGAGTAGCACTCCACACCACCCATTAAGAGATGACATCTACTTCCCCTTGCTTTGCAGTTTGTCTAGTGTTTTAGCTAGCTTTGCCAGGAATTCTGTCTCCACTCATGTCCCATTTTGGTCCAGTTTTGAAAAAGCAGCTTTTTATTCACATTTCATTCAGTTGGGAAGTTTAGCTCCTTTAAATTTGTGGCTTTGTTGGGATTGAGGACATATATTTTATAGCTTTCCTGTGGCTCTACTTTAGGTTTCTTCTTTGTAGGTAGGTTGTTTCCCATGCACTCTGCTTGGGAAGGGCTGATGGCTTGTGTTCAGGGACCAGTCAAAAGGCATACAAGCCTTAGAGACATTTAAATGATGTTTTCACATACTGTTTCAGCATGTCAGAAGTTGAATTCTAGTGTCACAAGTTCAAAAGCTATCATCACATGCATACACGTGCATACTGTTTGAGCTTTTAGTTTGGGGAAATGATTTGGTTTAACCCAGATTGCTTATGAATAATTTCCAGATTAGAACAGGCTATGGGAGCAATTGTTGGGTTCAGTATCTATTGAAAAAAAAAATTGGTTTCTGGGAAAGAAAAAGAATAAACCATTGAAGCTATTTGCAGATTTCAATTTCTGTATGAAAATGGGAAAAGCAGTAATTTCTTAATGGAAACCTGTTTCCCGCCTGAAGAGATCTGGGGAACAAACCTGGTACTGCTGGAACAAAGACATTCTTCATGAGAGCAAGAGCAGTGGAGTCAGCCTACCTGAGGAAACACTCTGGCAATTAACTCAGCTACTCATGCAAAATGACACATGTGGCTTTAGATTAAAATTCACATTTCTTTTTGATTCTCTATTATTTTTGGTCATGCTCTTTCATTTCAAATAATTAAAATTTTTCTATAATTCCACTTAATAAAAGACGTTCAACGTGTTACATTTTCAGTTCAAAAATTTTTCAACAAGGCTTAATTTTTTTCACTTTTTTTTCCCCCTAATCACGTCTGACTTATCTTCTGAATCAGGGAAACAAATGCCATCTCTTACCAGGGACACAGCAAAAATAGAATGATTGGTATTACTTGGCAAGTACTGTGCTGAATGTCTGAAGTGGAAGGCTATGGATCAAAGGCAGACCCAGGATGACTGATAATTTGTATTCTGAGTTCATAACCAGACAGCCATTGTTCTGATGCAAACAGATAGGCTATGTGTGTACTGAAACTGGAATACTGGAGAACACAATCTGGGCAAGGATTAAACAAGGTCGTATTCTTTCTTCCATTGTGATTTCTGGACATCACAGTGCCTTCATCACAAAAGTGCATCTAAACAGGTTCTTCAGTCTTGGGCACTCTGGTTTTCAGGTCTAGGTTTATAGATAAAAGTATGAGTCATAGGTAATAGGCAGATGCATAATGTTTCAATGATATGGGCACATATATGGCTTATGTTTCTATTAAATCCATCATAGATATTTATGCACAGGAATATGTTCAAATAGACAGGAAGAAAATAGAGAATGAGTATTTTTATTGCCAATTTCAGCAAAAGTGGCATTTTCCTTCAAAATATATACATAAGCCGTTTCAACTAGCATTACACAGGTCAACACAGGATAAGAGTAGACAATTTCAACTAATTTCCAGTAAACTCACCAAAAATTCTCACAAAAATAGATACTAAACAAAGGGACAAAATGAGCGGGTTTGGGGTACCTGATTTTAAATCACTTTGATTTGTTTATAAAGAACACGAATTCATATCTCAAGGCGTTCATTATCAACATTGTAAACCATTACATTATACTTTAAAACCAGGTCAGATTCTATGAGTGGGAAGGGCAAGTCCACAATGTGCTTGGGGAAGTAAGTGTGTGTGTGTGTGTGAGAGAGAGAGAGAGAGAGAGAGTGATTCTTTGGTATGTGTGTCTTTTTTTTAATAATTTTTCATTTATTTCCTTATTTTTGGCTGTGCTGGGTCTTCACTGCTGTACAGGCTTTTCTCTAGCTGGACAAGCAGGGCTGCTCTCTTCGTGGTATGAGGGCCCCAGAATGCATGGGCTTCAGCAGCTGCAGCAAGCAGCTCAGTGGCTGTGGTGCATGAGCTTAGTTGCTCCGCAGCATGTGGGATCTTCCTGGATCAGGGGTCAAACTCATGTCTCCTGGATTGGCAGATAGATTCTTTACCACTGAGCCACCAGGGAAGCCCCCTCTTTGGTGTTTTTGAACATACATTTGTTAAGGTATAGGAGGCTTGGTTGAAGTATGACTTTCAAGATTTCGTTGAAAACTTGCCCTGAAGGACAACGGTATATTTGAAGATGAATACTTATGACAGTTCCTCACCTTGTCAAGCAGCAGCAGAAGAAAGGAGAAACAATCCAAGAGTGTTGATCTGCACATAAATTCAACAGAGAGAGGTGATTATTTTCTGGCCATTCAAACAGGAAAAATATTCGGGAAGAAAAGACAGTACATAAAAAATGCATTTAAGAACATCTGTAGCCATTTTTTCCTATGCCAATGATGATAGCAGTACTCACGGATTATCAAATCTTTTACCATTAGAAGTAATTTTCCTTGAATATCCTTTAGCATTCCTAATATAGATGACTTCACTCTCAACAGTAAACAGGCTTCACTCTTACCCCTCCCCTTCTCTCGACCCTGGATTCCCCTCCCCATCGCACACACATACATAGAGCCCTGGAAGCCCACTTGGTTTAAACAGAGTTTCCTATTGAGGAGACGGTGGGCCCATGGAATCATGATCCTATAAGAATGTAACAACATAAAGCTCTCTCTGGTTTTAACTTTTATGACCAACTATAAAAATGCAAGTTTTTTCTTGTTTGAATTCATTTTCCAAATCTTCAAACCATAAAGCTCTTGGAAATTCTCTACTCCACCTTTCTCCTGACAAACTTTATAGATAAGAAAATCAGAACTCCAGATAGTTAAGAGACTTGTCTAATAAACTGGAGAATACAAACCTAATGGTGACCCTTTCAGGATTAAACTCTCTCATAGCTCATTCTCCTCTACAAAATAAAGTGTAAGCTCTTTGCCACTCTTTAAGCTCTTCCTTTATTTTCAGTGTCACCTCCCATCCCAATTCCCTTCCATGATTCTGTTCAGCAACCCAGAACTGCTGAGTGTTCCCCACAAGACACACTGGTTCTGACCTGAAGGCCTTGCTCATGGTTCTCCCTCTTTTCCTGGAGCACCCTGTCCACCGCAGCTCTTCTGTCTGATGCTTTAGAACCAGCATTCACAAGTCAGAATAAGGCATCATGCCTTCAGAGCTGCGCTTCTGATTCCTTGTTTGGTGTGGGGCCTCTCTGTGACCTTGTGGGACTGAAGACCTTGACACAGATTTAGGCCATTGCAATTGTCTGTTGATGGGGCCCTCTCACATTTATCTCTAAGCCCTTTGATGACAGAGATTGTGCCTTTTCATCTTTGCATTCCCAGCAAGTGTCAGGAACAAAATACTTTCTCAACAAACTTATGGAGCTTCTATTTTTATTGCTAAAATAACCTTATCTTCTCTATTACCATCTATATGGTAAGCATGGGTCTATTAGAGAGTGAAAGTCAATAAATATATATCATTTATATAATAGAGACAATTTCTTACAGCATTTTCATGTACATTGTTTCAAGTAGGCATTTGTTAAGGCAAATTATTTCTCTGTAAAGCAATGTCCAGATTTGTAAAAATAGAGGAGAGTTAAGGTGCTCTAGAGATTTAGACTAGGGAGGAAAATGTCAAGGGAATCCATGTTTTAAAATACCTGAGACATTTTATGTAAAAATATGATTTATATTGAATTGTAAATGCATGAATAAAAGGAGTAGAGGGAGACAGAGAAGCTGGTTAAGAGTGGTTTATAGAGACTTCCTATACTGTGAACTCGAATCTTCTATGAAATACTAAAAACTAATAAAAAGCAAATGATCCAGTTTTTATCCTCCATAGAAATTTAGCTTTTTTCAATGAAATGCTAAATGATTTTAACTTCTAAAAGTCTTGACTGTTTTCTATATATCTTAAAAGGAAAACTTCAGTATAACAAAACCTCAACTATTTCACTAAGGAAAACTTTAGTATAGTAAAACCTCAACTATTTCACTGGAGTTCATAGGGGGAAAAAGCTTATGTCAAAGACTGATCATATTTAGCCATTACACACAATACTAAAATTATTTGCATTGATAAATGAATCATGTGTTGTCTTTTATTACCAAAAGATGGATAAAGTTCCATGGGGCAAAAAAAGTAGAAATTAGAAAAAGGAGTACTGTTTGTTCTATGAGAGCATATATCATTCTGAACTTTCCTTCTGGCTTCCTGGCAACCTCCAATTTCAAATTCCATCAACAGGCGTAACCTACATAACACAAAACTCAGATGGCAGTCTACGCGTCTTTCTGTTTGCTTTGGCATACCTCTCATTTCTCTTAACAAGACTTGGGTAACAGATGAAAATCAATAAAATTATAGTTGGTTACAAGAGACTGCAGTCCTAGCTTACTCAGGGTTTGTATTCCACCTCTGAGGGAAGGCAAATTCCACAGATTTTATGCCTCTTGGGGTGGGCTGGCTCAGTTACTTGGACAAACGAAGCAAGAGGATTTACAAGTTGTTCCCGGTAATTTTCCCAGGTGTTTATTTTCTTTAAAAAATATTCATAGCTACTTCAGATTTTCTAGGGAAATCCAAGCATTCCTGGGGCAGTGTCTTCACTGATCCCTCCGATACTCCTCTCTCATTTGCTGTCAGTGCCTTTCAAATTATTCTTTTAGGTTGTTTTCCAAGCATCAGTATTTAAACCGATGGTTTATACACATGCCCACGGGTACATACAGATTTATTTGGGATTCTCTAAGGAGCAGCTAGGGCTAAATCCCTTTTATTTAAGCTCAAGACAGCATATCAAAATGTAAGAAGAGTGATGTTATATAGATAACCTTGAACCTGTTCTGGTTTTTGTTCAGTAAATCATTCTCAAATGTCTACAGTTTAACTATTATTGCTGAGGAATTGCAACATATCCGGCATCTGATTGCCTCATCCAGATGTCCTCACTGAGGTGGAGAACCACTCTTTCAAAGCTGGAATGGAATTGGACCTGCCCATCTGTGGTTTTCCAATTTAAAAAAATATACACACCAAACTTTTATTTATGCTTCCTGGGTGGGGCTAGTGGTAAAGAACCCGCCTGCCAATGTAGGAGACATAAGAGACACAGGTTCAACCCTGGGTTGATCCTCTGGAGGAGTGCATGGCAACCCACTCCAGCACTCTTGCCTGGAGAATCCCATGGACAGAAGAGCCTGGCAGACTATGGTCCGTAGGGTCACAAAGAATCAGACACAACTGAAGCAACTTTGCATGCACAAGCCTTTATTAATAAATATTTCTCATAACCATTCAAACTGCTTTGCTCTTTAGAAGTGTGTGTTACTTTAATGAATTTTACCCACTCATTCTGTTGAAACACTGAAGCTGATGTGTCCATATGAATGCAGTGACATTCATTTCTATACTCATGGAATATGTTTGTTATTTTTTAACCTAACTGTAAATCTCATAGCCTATAACATGCAGCCTGCACCATCTTCATGACTTACTAGTTCATTGCCTACCACATTGGTGATAAGTTAACTCAAACGAGTTATGATGCTAGTGTGACAGAGTATCCCAACTGCTCCATTTCAAAAACAAAGTCTTTATGTTCTTGAATAAGATGGGCAGTTTATAGCTTACAGTTTGATGTGTGCCTGGACTTTTCTTTGAGGGCGTGAAAAAAAGGAAAGATATTTTTGAACTGGTATCAGGAAAAAAATTAGGAAACTCAAAGCAATTGACAAAGATGACTGGCATCTCTCTAAACCAGCTTGAAATAGTCTTGATTCTCAACAGAAAGGGTAGAGCCTTAAGCCGAAGAAAATGTTTCCATGAAAGACTCTGTGAGCAAAAACGTTCTAAGCAAAAGCAGCGGAACTTTGGAGAATAAATGAAAAAGTACAACTTAAAACTGGGAATGGAAAGGCTATCTTCCCCACTTATACCTGGACAGCACTTCACTAGCGCCCTGAGGTCTTAAGGTTTCTCTCCAATCTCAGAGTCTTGTTCTTTTAATGGTTCAGTTCATCTTATTTGCATTTATTGGCATGATAGATATATTTGTTCTTAGTTTTTATATGATTTGTTGTCATTGTTTTCTAAATCATCTATTTTAAAAAATCTATGACCCATAAATGTTTTGCTTTGGGTATGTTTCCCACCAATGGCTTGGAAGGTATGTACTACGCTTTTAGATATTGAAGATGATGTTTATACATTTTAACAATAATCTTAATTTCTCTCTGTCTCTGTCTCTTTCAGTTTTAGAGAGTCCATAATGACTTTCTCCTTGAGTAAACTGAAACACTCATATTTTCTTCCTCTTTCCTCCTCCACTCTGTTTCTTTATTTTAGTTATTCTGTTCTTAATTTAAGTTTTCTTTATGGATCTCTTTATATCTTGAAATAATGTATTTAAAGATATACTTCTACTTTTTTTTTTAAGTCTTTATTGAATTTGTTACAGCACTGCTTCTGTTTTATTTTTTTCTTTGTTTGTCTGCATGGCATGGGAGATCTTAGCTCCCCGACCAGGGATTGAACCCACACCCCCTGCATTGAAAGGTGAAGTCTCAACCACTGGACTACCAGGGAAATTCCAAGATCTATTTCTTGATTTGTCTGTTTTAAGCTATATTAATCAACTCTCTGATATGTAAGGCTGGAAATTTAGTCCAATTACATTTTTTCCACCATTCTTCACCTTCAAGAGTTAGTTAACATGGATTTCCCTGGTGGTCCAGTGGTTAAGACTTTGCCTTCCAATGCAGGGGGTGTGGGTTCGAGGGTCGGGGAGCTAAGATTCCATTTGCCTTGTGGCCAAAAAGCCAAAACATAAAATAATTCAGTAAACTCTAAAAATGGTCCACATCGAGATATATTATTATTTCTACATTTTCAAAGCTTTAAACATTTAAATTCTGATCTAAAACTAAGTCTCTACATTTGGCTGCTGTTAACAATGGATCTGAAAAGATTCTTTATGCTCTGCTCAGCCCTTTCCCACATCCCCGTCTGATGGACCAGAGCTGAGGGATGCTGTCATAGATTGGCCTCAACCCCCTTGTCACCCTGTCATTATAATAAAGGAGCAATGGGTCCATCAGAGGGTTTTTTTGTTTTTACCAAGATCGGTAAATCTTATGGAATAAATGCCTCCTGAATTATTACGTACCTTGGAATGACGTTAGCTGCAGATAAGAGAGGTTAAATGACCATGACATACATGGTGTATGTAATGAAGAATCAACAGGTGGACATTTGCAGGGTAGTTCTCAGTGGGCTCAGATCCACTGCATCTTTCCCTACTGCCAAATCTGACTTGTTCACTTTCCCTTCAGGCTGACTCCTTTCAAGATCTGCAGACCTTGGCTGTATTTCCAGGAATCACATGCAGATAGTAGTATTCAGAGGCAGTAACAGGATTCACCTATCTGTGTTCCTTTTTAAGGTGAACAAAAGTCTTCCAGGAGAAGACTTGTCACACCCATTTTTTAGACCTCTGTCACTTGTCAATCTCAACTCAGTGACAAAGATGAATTATGTCAATGGCCCAAGACTGATCATAATTAACATCTGAAATTCATGACGACCACATACACACACAAATCCAAGATCTACTGACAAAGAATAAAGCCAGGGGCAGAGGCATGAAGAGGGAGGTAGTGTGTATAAGGAATGTCTGTCAAGCGGATAATGTCTGCAGAGCTGAGACACTGTCACAAATCTCCAGGGTGTGAGTCTGCCCTTAGGATTGTCCTGTTGGACCTCTCAGCTAGCCTTAGAAATGTGTGTATGTGGTTGTAGGCCTTTCCCACCTTTATTGAAAACAGAGTCTCTTTCTTTTATTCTCTATTTTTTATAATCTTTGTTCATTTTGTTGAGTTCCAGAGCCAGTAATGACAAAAACCAATGTCATTCTTTTCTCTGGCAAACCAGAGATCACTGAAGTAGAGATTTTCCTAGAGATAAATAACTGGAAAAGGCAATAAAAGGTAACTTTAGTAATTCACCAGCAAGAAGAACACAAATAGACAACTTTTTCTTGGAAAATTAGGGAAGATTCATTCATCAAGGATCGATCATTTCTCTTAAATCTCATAGAGACAAATATTTCACTACAATAAGAGATAGAAGTGGATTAAACGATTTCATGTGGTTTGTTTTCCTATCAGATTCAACACTCTGAAAATATTCCTTACACTGCTTTCTTTCAAGCTTTTTTGTTCTGCTTGGTTTTGTTTTTTCCAAAAAAGTAGTATTCTTGGTTCAAGTGGTCCTGTCACTCTGACCTGGAATAGCTTGTCATAATGGGAGGGGACAAAGATGGATTTGATCCATAACCTGTAGCTGGTCATCAGTAGGGACACTCAATAGAGTGTTTATAGCAAAAGGAGGATACATCTTTATCCTTTTTAGAACCTTTTCTGGGGCAGAGATTGAAAGACATTGATGAAATCTTCTCACAACCTTCTGTTGCCTAATCCCATTAAACTTCACCCAGGGGAAATCCCATTAGATCTTAAACAAAGAGCAAGTCCCTCCCTAAATAGATTAGAGGACATATATCAAGCAAGCAGGCTTTCTGAACAAAGGAGCTCCAAGCAGAGTTATTTTTTTCCCTTCAGTGCAAACAAAGCAGGTATTTTCAAGGGAAGGATGCAGTGACCCTCAGCCAAGTTGCTTCAGAGCAATGGCTACTGTCTCGGCGCACTGCTTTTCTGTAATAAGGATAAATCACTACACGACTAAAGCCTTGTGTAAAGAAGTATTTCCTGATATCTTCTTATAAAGAAACACATTGAGAGGACTCTGAGGTACAACAGCTAGGAAAATTAAGGGCCGGGAATGGGGGATAGAACCCATCATAATTTGGCCTCTATTGTTAACTACATTAACTCTATTAATATTACTATACCTTCATAAGAACGCTCATGTTTATAAGACTAAGGGGTATTCAGGTTATATATATGTGAAGTGTACATAGGTTAGCAAAACCAAGGTCATAGCCCTTAAAGTACATTGATCTCTGCTACTTCTCAACAGACCTCTACCAGGAAGATCTAAAACTGATTGTACATAGAACCCATTCTTGGGATGGAGGCAGCAGCTGTGGCGTGAAGGATTCTAGGAATTCTTTGGGTGTTAACTTTCAGACTCTTGAGACTCAACCACTCCCTGATAGCACAGTCATGAGAGTCCCAGGAGGACCAGGCACACATTGTTTAGAGTGTAGATGAATCCATTGATTTATTTGATCAAAAAGTAGAATCAGAAAGAATCTCAAAACCGCTTTGATATGATTGCAGTCCAGAGTAAGATAAAAAAGCTAGCCAAATGGAAAACCTGAGGAAATACAAAACAACTCCTCTTTGTGACAAACACTTTGGGAATCAGATATATTAGCCAACTAAACTCCCGGGTGCTTAGACAAGCATGGTCTGTGGACTGCCACTCTTCAAGAAACTGAACTCAGTACTTAACATTATGGAAACATTAAATTTTCTTTCATCCTTTTTGATTATTTAGGAGGCATTTTTGATCTTGTATTTTCTTTTCTGTATTCAGTAATTGCCATCTTATATTTCTACAGGAGAAAAGGGGGCTTTTCTTTTTTTTAATGTTTTAGAGTCACTTTCTACATTAGATAAGGCCTTAAAGAGGGAATGGGCATATTAACTACTGTGGTTTATTCATTTTGAATATCCTCCATCAAAAGAGTCCCTAAAGACTAATCAACAGAAACAACCTGATTTTAACATCTGCCAGCATCTTTCTTCCAGTGTATTTGAGTAACTGAGACAATTGCCATTAAACTGAGTTAAAATTCATATTCTCTCTAAAGAGAAAAAGAAGTGTGCCTTAAAATTTTTGAATTATCTAAATGATTGTTCATAGTCTGCCAAAAGGTCTATATATACAAACAAAGCTAAAGCAATTGCATCATAAGTTCAAGAGCTTAAAAAAAAGGAAAACATAAGATTTACCTGTTTCTATGGTGCCTGTCTCCATGGTACCTGGTTAAAAGGACACATGCCTGACCCAGCAAGTCTTTTACCTCTAATTTATGTTGGTGGTGCTAATGGTGCTTTGCACAATTTAAATCAGATGCCTTGTTTGGATCTTACATTTTAAAACAATTATTTCCTCGTACTGTTCTCCTTGGGAAAAGAGGACATTATTCTATCCATGGGATTATTTCTAAGCCACCTCATTTCTTTTATTTTTTTTAATTAATTTATTTTTTATTGAAGGATAATTGTTTTACAGAACTTTGCTGTTTTCTGTCAAACCTCAACAAGAATCAGCCATAGGTATACATATATCCCCTCCCTTTTGAACCTCCCTCCCATCTCCCTTCCCATCTCATCCCTCTAGGTTGATACAGAGCCCCTGTTTGAGTTTCCTGAGCCATGCAGCAAATTCCTGTTGGCTATCTATTTTACATATGGTGATGTAAGTGTCCATGCTACTCTTTCCATGCATCTCACCCTCTCCTCCCCTCTCCCCATGTCCGTAAGTCTATTCTCTGTGTCTGTTTCTCCTTTGTTGCCCTGTAAGTAAATTCTTCAGTACTACTTTTCTAGATTCCGCATATATGCACTAGAATACGGTATTTATCTTTCTCTTTCTGACTCACTTCACTCTGCATAATAGGTTCTAGGTTCATCCACTTCATTAGAACTGACCCAAATATGTTCCTTGTTATGGCTGAGTAATATTCCATTGTGTATACATACCACAGCTTCTTTATCCATTCATCTGTCCATGGACATCTAGGTTGCTTCTATGTTCTGGCTATTGTAAATAGTGCTGCAATGAACAATGGGATACACATGTCTCTTTCAATTTTGGTTTCCTCAGGATATATGCCTAGGAGTGAAATTGCTGGGTCATATGATGGAAACATTGTCAGTGGAAACGGTGTCAGACTTTATTTTTTTGGGCCCCAAAATCACTGCAAATGGTGATTGCAGCCATGAAATTAAAAGACACTTACTCCTTGAAAGAAAAGTTTTAACCAACCTAGAGAGCATATTCAAAAGCAGAGACATTACTTTGCTGACTAAGGTCCATCTAGTCAAGGTTATGGTTTTTCCTGTGGTCATGTATGGATGTGAGAGTTGGACTGTGAAGAAAGCTGAGCACCAAAGAATTGATGCTTTTGAACTGTGGTGTTGGAGAAGACTCTTGAGAGTCCCTTGGACTGCAAGGAGATCCAACCAGTCAATCCTAAAGGAGATCAGCCCTGGGATTTCTTTGGAAGGAAGATGCTAAAGCTGAAACTCCAGTACTTTGGCCACCTCATGCGAAGAGTTGACTCATTTGAAAAGACTCTGATGCTGGGAGGGATTGGGGGCAGGAGGAGAAGGGGATGACAGAGGATGAGATGGCTGGATGGCATCACTGACTCGATGAACGTGAGTGAGTCTCAGTGAACTCCGGGAGTTGGTGATGGACAGGGAGGCCTGGCACGCTGCGATTCATGGGGTCGCAAAGAGTCAGACACAATTGAGCGACTGAACTGAACTGAAGGCACATCCACCAGGAGAAACCCATGGCATGTACCCAAAATATATGCAGTCTTTTCCTTTTCCTCCATTAGCTCTCCATCTTATTTAATAGCACTACTTTTTACCTAATCACTAAAGCCAATATCTTGAATTTATCTCTTTCCTTCAAACCTCCTTTTAAGTCTACATGCTGTGAATTCTAACTTTTCATAGTCAAAACTATGGTTTTCCAGTAGTCATGTATAGATGTGAGAGTTGGACTATAAAGAAGGCTGAAGGCCAAAGAATTGATTCCTTTGAATTGTGGTGCTGGATAATTGACAATCCCCTGGACTACATGGAGAGAAACAAGTCAATTCTAAAGGAAATCAACCCAGAATATTCATTGGAAGGACTAATGCTGAAGCTGAAACTCCAATACTTTGGCCACCTGATGCAAAGAGCCAACTCACTGGAAAAGACCCTGATCTGGGAAAGATTGAAGGCAAAAGGAGAAGAGGGTGGCAGAGGATGAGATGGTTAGAAAGCATTACCACCTCAATGGACATGAACCTGAGCAAACTCAAGGAGATAGTGGAGGACAGGGTAGCCTGGCGTGCTGCAGTCCACAGGGTGGCAAAGAGACAGACACGACTTAACAATTGAAAAACAGCATTATCTCATCTGAACTAGAGAAGGAGCCAGTGATTGTCTTACAATTATAAATGCAGCTCCAATCACATTATTGCCCTCTTTAAACATTTCAAACAGTTTTCCCTTGCCAAACTCCCAAAAACCCCATGACTTCCTATGGCCAATGAGCTTGCCCATGAATTTCTGGACAAGCCAGTCAACGAGACTGAACAGCCTGTCTCTACCAAAGTCATTCTTTCCTCATTCATGACCTACATTTAAGTCGCACAAAATGACTTACTTGTAGTGTGGTCCTCATTATAGCACTCTCCATTGGTGCATTGGTTCCTATTCGTTCTTGGGTTCCAGATCTCAGTTCAAATGTCATGTGGGCACCTGGATTTCAGTCCTAGCTTACTACATACAACGGGGTACTCTTGAAGGAGATATTTAACTTTTCATATTCTTATAATCAGTTCAGTTCAATTCAGTCACTTAGTCATGTCCAACTCTGCAACCCCATGGACTGCAGCATGCCAGGCCTCCCTGTCCATCACCAGCTCCCAGAGCTTGTTCAAACTCATGTCCATCAAGTTGGTGATGCCATCCAACCATCTTATCTTCTGTTATCCCCTTCTCCCTCTACCTTCAATCTTTCCCAGCATCAGGGTCTTTTCCAAGGAGTCTGTTCTGGCCAAAATATTAGAGTTTCAGTTTCAGCATCAGTCCTTCCTGAATGAACATTCAGGACTGATTTCCTTTAGGATGGACTGGTGGGATCTCCTTGCTGTCCAAGGGACTCTCAAGAGTCTTCTCCAACACCACAGTTCAAAAGCATCAATTCTTCAGTGCTCAGCTTTCTTTAGAGTCCAACTCTCACATCCATAAATGACTACTGGAAAAACCTTAGCTTTTACTAGATGGACCTTTGTTGGTAAAGTAATGTCTCGGCTTTTTAATATGCTGTCTAGATTGGTCATAACTTTTCTTCCAAGGAATAAGCATCTTTTAATTTCATGGCTGCAATTACCATCTGCAGTGATTTTGGAGCCCAAAAAAATAAAGTCTGTCATTGTTTCCATTGCTTCTGCATCTATTTCCCATGAAGTGATGGATGCCATGATCTTCGTTTTCTGAATGTTGAGCTTTAAGCAGCTTTTTCGCTTTCCTCTTTCACTTTCATTAAGAGGCTCTTTAGCTCTTCTTCACTTTCTGCCATAAGGGTGGTATCATCTGCATATCTGAGGTTATTGATATTTCTCCTGGCAATCTTGATTCCAGCTTGTGCTGCTTCAAGCCTAGCATTGTACTCTGCATATAAGTTAAATAAGCAGGGTGACAATATACAGCCTTGACGTACTCCTTTCCCTATTTGAACCAGTCTGGTGTTCCATGTCCGATTTTAATTGTTGCTTCTTGACTTGCATGCAGATTTCTCAGGAGGTAGGTCAGGTGGTCTAGTATTCCCATCTCTTTCAGAATTTTCCACAGTTTGTTGTGATCTACACAATCAAATATTTTGTTGTAATCAATAAAGCAGAAGTAGATGTTTCTCTGGAACTCTCTGGCTTTTTTGATGATCCAGCAGATGTTGGCAATTTGATCTCTGGTTCCTCTGCCTTTTCTAAGTCCAGCTTGAACATCTGAAAGTTCTCAGTTCATTTACTATTGAATACTGGCTTGGAGAATTTTGAACATTACTTCACTAGCATGTGACATGAGTGCAGTTGTGTGGTAGTTTGAACACCCTTTGGCATTGCCTTTCTTTGGGATTAGCATGAAAACTGACCTTTTCCAGTCCTGTGGCCACCGCTGAGCTTTCCAAATTTGCTGGCATATTGAGTGCAGCACTTTAACAGCATCATCTTTTAGGGTTTGAGATAGTTCAGCTGAAATTCCATCACCTCCACTAGCTTTGTTTGTAGTGATGCTTCTTAAGCCCACTTGACAATCCTCACTCATAAAACAGTCATAACACAAAACCTACTTTGAGAATTGTTGTGAACATTAAATGAGGTGTTAGTTCTAAAATGGGTTTACAATGACTGATAGTAATATGCACTAATAAATATAATATTATTATAATAGTAAGTAGAAACATATGCAAAGGGATTTTATTCAACTACCAATAGAAAATTTTTCTGCTGGGAATCTCATGTATGAGGTTGAAGGCCAAGTTGGATGGATGTGCGGCACTTGTTTATGTCATGGGGCAGTAAGAGGAAACAGCTCATCAGTTATCCTTCTGAGCTATAGAGAAATCAGACTGATGCCTATGGCTCTTTGGCGCTCATTCATTATTGTCTCTAGTGGATGAAATGGAGCATGATCGTAGCTTTAGGGGCCAAAGAGCACAGCCAAGTATGTATTTTCCACTTGGACACTGAAATCAATCAGAAAAACTAGAAGACTGACTTTAGGCATTACAGAAATTCCAGGGTGGGGAGTAGTATTCAGTATGCTATGTAAGGCACGCTCACTGTCTTATAGAAAAATGATATATTTTTCTCCAAGTTTTCTTCTCTTACTCCCAACTCATGTCTAGCATTTCTGACCAAAACGTAACAGCTGCCCTAGTTCGTACCCATTTATTTATTGCTGAAACTGATACTGATGCTTACCATGGGTGGTATGTGCTATTAAAATCAGTTTGTTCCAGATGCAGTTTATTGTTTTTGGTGTGTTTATTGGCCAATTGCGTTATGACCATTTTTTTTAGTATTCTTTATGACAACCATCTGTAGCTAAAATGAATTTGAAGTTTTCCAATCCAAATATACCCATGTGACCATCAAGTAAGGAACACAGGATTTTATTCTATGCTGACTATTCAGGCAGTCATACCTAAATTAAAACTCTGAATTATAAAGTTTACAACTTTAATATTTAAATAAAAACATCCTATTAATCTAATTTTTTTCTTACATAAACATGTTGGCAGTATTCAAAGCTTTCCAGAAAATTGCTTCCAGTTCCTGGCTTTACCTTTACATGATATTTTTATATAGCTTAATGGATTCAAAATGTATCATGCAATAGATAAGGTGTTTAAAAAATCGATACCTATGCCAAGTTTATAGAAATTGGATATTTCCAAGGCATTCTAGACATGGCATTCTAGACAATATTTATTTTCAAAACAGAAGAATATTAAGAAAAGAGTAAGATAAACAGTATTATGTGAATTCATGTTTAGAGAATTTGAAATCTTGAGAATTTAAGATCACAGTAGCAAAGTAAAATTGGATAGTTAAATAGTAGCAAATATGCTATTATAGAGCTGTAAAACATCGGCATGTGTGATCGGACTATCTCAAATTGAGGTTATGCTATCTTCTCCATCTTTGCCTTTTCCTTAATGAAACAAATATCTTTTCAGAATTATTCAAAGCACAAATGCAGAAAAATCAGAAAATATTGTGAGGTCATTCTTGACCAGTAGACTCAGAGGCATTATTAAACTCATAATCAAAAATGATTTGTAGTTTCAAATAGTGAATCATTGTGTAGGATTTCTAATAAGACAGCCTAGGTTTTAACTCACTTGCCATTCATTCAGTAAGAAACACTGGACATATTACTTAACATTTTAAGTCACAATTTTCTCATTTCTAAAGTGATGGATAATAAGAAGTGCTTTGCAGTACACTGGGATGATGTAAAATGTATATGTATTTGGTTGGCCCAAAAGTTCATCTGGAAACATCTTACAGAAAAGCCAAAATGAACTTTTGGGCCAACTCTATATATGGCACAGAATAAGTGCCTACAAAAGTTGATGATATATTTTATCAATAGTTTGAACTTTAATATTTTAATATATATAATAGTGTTTCCAAATTTTATATGATTAAGCTTTAAATATTCAAAGATATACATTTATGTCTTTATATTTTAAATGAGTTTTTTAATTCAATCTAACAATCTTTATATTTATATTGGTATGTTTAGACCATTCACAGTTAAGGTGACTATCAATATTGCATTAAAATCTAACCTCTTGCTAGCTATTCTTCTTTGTCCCATTTGTACTATACTTCATTTCTTTTTCTTTCTTTCTTTCTTGGGATAGGGGTTTTTATGATGATATTTCATCTCTTGACTTACTAGTTATACCTCTGTTTAAAATTTTTTTAGTAATTACCCTGGGATTTACAACATACATTTCAGATAAATCTGAGTCTACCTTCAAACAATGTTATACTGCTTTATAAGTAATGTAAGGCCTTTACAACCGTGTATTAATTCTTCCCACCTATTCCTTGTGCTATTATTTTTCACATGCTTTACCTTTATATATGCCATGTATGTTATCAGCCAGTCGTCTTCCAGAACATTTACAAATAAGAAATAACTTTTATCTCATTTTCATTCATTCCAGTTCCCTTTCTCCTCATTTTTTTGGGTGTAGACCCAAGTTTCCAACTGACCTCCTGTTTCTTCTGCCTTTCGTATTTCTTCTTTCCTTTAGTATTTTCTTATAAAGTATGTCAGGCAGTGAATTTTCTCAGTTGTTTTAGAATGTTTGGTTTTTTTCTCTCTCTTCTCTTTTACTAGATGTATTGTAAAATTCTGGATTGACATTTCTCCCTAATACTTTAAATATGTCACTACATTTACTATCTGCTTAAATAGTTTCTGATGAGAAGTCTGTTTTCATTATTATGCTTGTTCCTCTGTAGAGAAGTTTTCCTTTTCTGGTTGACTTCAATATTTTCTCTCTCATTTTCAGAAATTTGAATACTATATGCTTATGTGTGTGTATCTGTGTGTTTGATGTTTATCCTGCTTGGTGTTCTGTGAGCTTCTTGGATCTGTGACTTCACGTCTGTTACTAATTTTACTAATGGTAAAATTCTGTGCCATTATTTTAAAAAATATTTCTTCTGCTCCATTTTTGCCCCCTTTTCCATTAGTATATGTTACACTGCTTGAAATTGTCCCACTCTATTTATTGGGTGCTTTATTCTTTTTTATTCATTGTTTGTTTTCTCTATTTTTCAGTTTGGTTAATTTTCACTCACCTATCATCAAATTCATAGATTCTTTCCTTGGCTGTGTTAAGTCTACTGAGCCTATTGGAGGTCTTTAAAGCTGTTACTGATTATTTTACTTTAAGTATTTTTATTTGATTCTTCCTTATAGTTTCCATCTCTGTGCTTAATTATTTCATATTTCATGTCATCCTCTTTGTTCTATTAGAGTCAGTAACATATTGATCAAAATTAGTTAAACTTCTGTAGTTCCAACATCTGTGTCATAGCCAGTCTGATCCTAATGCTTCAACTAGTCTGTGAGTGTGTGTGTATGTGTGTACATTTGTCTTTTCACCCACCTTAGAATTTTTGTTGTTGTTGAAGGTCAGACAACTTGTGTAGGGCTAAAGATCCTGGGGTGAATATTTTTTATAGTTGGAAATGAGCACCCATTTTCCTGAGCCAGACCCTAAGTATGGGGCTTGTGCTAACCTGTGCAGAGTTTGGAGTCTGTCATTCTTAACGGTTACTCTAAGCGTACTGCAGGCTTAAAACTCCTCTAGTGACACCTGTGTTCACAGTGAGGCTGATCTGCTAGAGGTTCTTTTTCTGTCTGTTTCCTCCTTGGATTTTCATCTTCCTTTTGCACTGTTGCCTATGAGGATCAATCTCCTGCGGGTCTCCCAGGGTATTCCACTGCTATTTTACTCTAAGCTTGCTAGCCTGGTTGTGGAGGGATGCGAGGGAGGGAGGAGAGCATGCCCTGGTATTATGATTCAGTTAGTCTCAGGCAGGACTCTGTCCCTGGTCTGGGAGACGGCCTTCACAAGCATTCTGCCCACCCGGCCGCAGAGTAGGACCTTGCAGGTATTTCTCCCCATGTGCTGTGTGCTCAGTCATGTCTGACTCTTTTGTGACCCCATGGACTGCAGTCTGCCAGGCTCCTCTGTCCATGGGATTCCCCAGGCAAGAATACTGGAGTGCGTTACCATTTCCTCCTCCAGGGATCTTCTCCACCGAGGGACTGAACCCAAGTCATCTCCTGCGTCGGCAGGCAGTTTCTTTAACGCTAGCACCACCTGGAAAGCCTTTCTCTCCATAGGGAAAATATAAATACTCATATGGTATGGCTCCCAGAGGAAGCGTGTTTCTTCTTTTCTGTGCCCTTCCCCCAGTGCAGTGGATTTCCATCAGGACCCTGAGCTGTTTCCCCTGCAGATTAAGCCTTTCCTCCTACAACGGAGGTAGAGGAGATGGGTTTAAGCAGTGGTTGCTGTTCCCTTTCTCTGTCGGCACCATGAAAAAAGCTTTCTCAGGATTCTTCCAAGTCTTTCCTATGAGCACAGCTGCAAGAATGTGCAAACACCTCTCTATATGCCACACCCAGGGGCTTTACACTCTCACACTAGCCTACTCAGCCTCCAGCCATTTCTGAAAACATTTTAGCTGTGTCTTCTTGCAGCCTTATGTGGAATCTGGCAGAATCTGCCACAGGTACGTAATGTTCAGATGCTATTTATCCCTAAAGGCATCTGTCTCTCTCGATATTTGAGTTTACTTGTTTGCCCAGAAACTTCAAATCTGTGATGGGCTGTGCTTTTTTCTTGTAAGGATGGGAATATTTTTTACATCTTTCTACATCTCCAAGCTGAAACCAGAAGTCTTTTAATCATTCATTTAATAACAACATTAAGGCAAATATGTGAAAGTTTATTCTATAAAGTAGGCATTATTATAATATCTTAATTGAAAGCAGAGTAACTTGAATATAATAAAGAAGTCAGTTATTATAGGAACAATGAAGACATATCAAGACATTTGGGGATTTTTTCAGTTGCATCCGAAAAAAGTAAATTTGGTGTTTGAATATCTCTAAAACTATATTGGAATTTGTTGCCTTTGGGAATTTTGTATATGATTGTTAAAAATTAAGATAAAGGTGAGCCTTCTATTGTGGCCATTCCAACTATCAAAAAAGTACAATGTGATTCAATGTATTCTTACTTGAATCAAGGAGGGTCTTGTTTCTGTCTCATATTGGACAGAATAATTTGGACTGCAGATAGCAGAGAATCCCAACTGAATCATAGGAAATGGAATGTCTGGAGATAGTTTGGTGAATTCAGAGTCTAAGGTTGGTGAATTCAGAGTCTCCACCAAGACATCTCTGGCCTGGCAACTTCTGTACAAAATCATTGCCAATGACTCAGGACAGCCAAGCAAGAACAGACAGGAAGGCCAGGCACTGAAATATGCATCACTCAGCAACATCAGCCCAGGAAAGCACATGTTCCCACTACAGAAACAGTGAAGATGGTCATTTCCAGTCTTAACACACATCATTCAGATTGAGTGTGGCTGTTTGGCAACTCCCCTTCTGCATCAATTCTGATGATAACACTGGCTTATTATTCTAAGTACTTTATAAGCAATAGCTCGCGTAATCTGCACAATAATCCTATGAGACAAGTACTATTATTATAGAGATTTTTTTCTTTTGTTCACACCACACAGCATGAAGGATCTTAGCTCCCCTACCAGGGATCTAACCCATGTCCCCTGCAGTGGAAGTGCAGAGTCTTAAGCACTGGGCCACCAGGGAGGCCTAAGGCAGGTGCTATTAGTCTCCCTATCTTCAATGGGGACAGTAAAGTTCAGTGATGCTGAGTTACTTGCTTTTGGTCACAAAACCAGAAAGAGATGAATATGGGATCTAAATATGACTCCGTAATCCATACCCTTATGTAATGCGTCATCCTGCCTTGAACATTTTCTCTCCTTGATATCTCTGATTATTTTTTTTTTTGATCATTCTCTGTTTAGTTCACTGGTTCTTTTTTTTTTTTTTTCCTTGCTTGGAAAAGAACTCCTCCCCGGATGCTGTTTTTTTTTCTTCCTCTGTGGACACTTGTGCTCCCAAGGCTTAATTAAAGTACCACAGCACACCATGGTGATCGGTGATGAAGCGGTATGCTGCCCAATCCTTCCACAGCTGTTTCGCACCTTCTCTCCCCACAGTCCTCCAGCACACCCCCTTCCATCGCCCATTCTGCTGATGCTCTGCTTCTTATCCCAGCATCCTCCAAAAGGAAAACCTCCACCACTGATTTTCCACATGCTCCCATCACTAGTCCACCACTCTGTTTTCCTGTTTCACTGATTGCTTCTTCCCAATGTCTTTTGTCGGTTTCTCCATTCTTTACATTTCTGAATATCAGCTTCTTGTGCTCAGACCTGGACTCTCCCTCTATTTCTTGATGATGTTTACATCAATTTTTCATTGCAGACTTTCCCTCCAAACTCTTGTATATTACCCATCTCCTTAGTGTATCCATAAGAGGCACCTCAAATCACACACCCCCAAACGAATCCTGGTTTAGCCCACAAAAACTGCTGTCTTTCCCAACTCTATAAAAGGCAAATATGTCATTTCAGCACTCAGATTCCGAAACCATGGTGTTGACCTTGGTTCTTCTAACAACTCTACATTCAATCACTTGACAGATTTGTTTACCTCTACCTTCAAAATACATCCAGCATCCAAGCCATTAATACTTCTTATCTTGAATTTTGTAATGACTTTTTTACAGCAAAGAAGATCCTTCTTTACTATTAATAGAATCTATCTTTTAGCTAGCATATACCAGCTCCAGTATTCTTGGGCTTCCCTTGTGGCTCAGCTGGTAAAGAATCTGCCTGCAATGTGGGAGACCTAGCTTCAATCCCTGGGTTGGGAAGATCCCCTGGCTTCTATCTGGAGTGGGAAAAGGCTACCCACTCCAGTATTTTGGCCTGGAAAATTCCATGGACTATGTAGACGATGGGTTCACAAAGAGTCAGACACAACTGAGCGACTTTCACTTTCACTTTTTCACTTGGCCTCCATGAATAAAAACTGCACTAACCAGACTTCCTTGCATCTAAGCAAAGCCACATAACTGAGCTTTGACCAGTGGAACGTAAGCATAAGAATTATTGGAACTTTGAAGAAATGCACCTAAAAGGAGAAACCATGGCTTAGTTCTACTCTTTCCCACAGAGTTCTGCCTTTGCTATCTGAATGTGGATGAAATAAAATAATCTTTAGCACCAGTCTTAGAAGATTGGAATTTTATTAAGGGAGCTTAAAGGTTTCCTTACTAAAAAGTTTGGTTTTTTTTTTTCATTCCATCCACTCATGAGGAAGGTATATAAGATCCTCAAAACATATCTCTGTGATTTGCATTATTAAGATTTATTTTATTCACTCCATTTTGCCTATATTAGATATCACAATTAAAATTGATTTAAGATCACATTTGAGCATGAAAAAAAGGTGAATATCTCTTAACCTGTTAAGAAGGGAGAAGGGAAAAGGAGAAAGGGCATTTATTAAATACCAGGAAATGAACTATGTTCTTTTTCCCCCATGTTATCAGGCTTAATCCTTCCAACAACCTTGGTTTGCAGAATTATTATCTGCCTTTTATGAAGAGATATTGAAGGCTCGGAGAGGTCTCTTCAATGTAGTACTGAAGTGGCAGGGCTAGGTTTGACCTTAGTGCTTGAGTGTGTATTTGTTGATTTAAGTAATAGATTACTAGAACATAGATTATGTTGGATTAGCTCTAATGCCACATGTGGCCCTGTCCAGTAAAAACAGAAGAAGCACTCCTTCCCAATCAATGTGCCATGACTTTTCAGTGATGGAATCATGATATGCAGAGAGCGAGGGCAAGGCCTAGAACAGAAAGGATGCTCGAGAAACACTCAATTCCTGCTCAACTCCCTCCTTTCCCCTTTAAGGAAGATTCTGTAAGAAGGAATTTGGGAATATTTGATTATAAATATTTGAATACCTGAAACATTTAAGTGTTTGAAATATTTGAAATAAATAATTACATATAGGGCAAGCCTTGGAAATGATTCCTTCAGTAATTGTGTTTATGATTAGCGCTTGATCTAAGTGTGTTTTTGTTTACTGGTTTGCACTGCAAGCTTGAGGGACAAATTATCAAGGGCTTAGATGGCTGGGGCTCCTGTCTGGAGAGATGCTGTGAGGAGAGGGGGGCACTAGAAGGGTGGCTTGATGTTGGCTAACGTCAGCATCTGCAGCAGAGGGATGAGTCCGCTGCCACCAGTTCCCAGAGCCCCCTAAGACTGGGGGGCCCGGTAACAGGAAGGAGCCTCCCTATCTCTTTTCAGGAAAGGAGTTTATTTAAGGACATTTTAAAGAAAGCTTTTTGTGCTCCAGACACTCCTTTTCATCAGAGCAGGAGAGTATGTTGCAGTGATTTATATTCACATGGGGCCAACATGGATGTGAAAGAGGTTTCAACTTAGGCACAAGGTTAGTTTCAAAGACTAGTTAGTCAGTCTATTTTTTGTTCTTTCTTTCTTTCTTTTCTCTTTGCACAGAAGCTGGTAAGCTAGGACCTACGTGTAAATAACTTCCTAGATGATTTTTTTTTGTATTTGGTTTACGTGGGTTGGTATGATACATTATATTTAAGTTCCTCAAACACTGTGGATCCCCCTAAAGTGTATGAATGACTGAGGCTTTTAAATTAGGGGATGTTTCCCTGGTGACTCAGATGGTAAAGAATTCTTCTGCCATGCAAGAGATCTGGGTTTCATCCCTGGGTCAGGAAGATCCCAGGTATCATCCCCTGGAGAAGGGAATGGCTACCCATTCCAGTATTCTTGCCTGGAGAATTCCATGGGCAGAGGAGCCTGGTGGGTTACAGTCCATGGTGTCACAAAGAGTTGGACATAACTAAGTGACTAACACTTTCACTTTATGTGAATAAAGTTATTTGATGGGGTCAAAGGGAAAAAAGGGGGGGGGTCATAGTTTTCAGATAAAAATGCGTAATATGGCTCATCTACTGGTGGAAAACGCAGAGTGGTACCATTGTACATTTCTGTGTGGAGTGCAAACCTCCAAGAAAGCCCACACCTTTTGTCTTCCGTGTTGTTGAGTCATTAAGTTGTGTCCAACTCTTTGGTGACCTCATGTTCTGCAGCCCACCAAGTTCCTCTTGCCAGGATTCTCCAGGCAAGAATACTGGAGTGCGTTGTCATTTCCTTCTCCAGGGGCCTTAGCCCCAGATTATTAGCCCAGATAGCATACAGTGGACACTGAAGGGGTGTCTATTTGTAGACGGTTGCAGTGAGGCAGGAGTTATCTCCTGTCTGTGGCTTCAATGTGTGCAGTGCTATGTGTGACCTTCCACGTTCCAAGGTGTGAGCTCAACTATTATTTCATTCATAATAAAACTCACTTTCAAGTTTCATCAACCTGCCCAGACTTGTAAAGAAAAGCAATTTCTATTTCTCATTTCAACTATCTATATGGAATTTTTAAAAAAGGACTCTAACTTTTAATGATGTACAGGACGATTCCATTTGGCAGCACTTAGGAGATACAGGGGCCATACTTGGAAAATATTCATTAACATTCAGCAGTTTGAGAATCCTTAGTGCCTAATTATCAAAGTGAGTTTAATTACCACAGACACCATTCATCCAACTGGCTGGAACACAAGAAATTAAATGATGCCAATGCCTGTTTGTCCCCAAAGTCTTCCTTCCATATTTATTTATCACATCTATAAGGTAGGAGTTCACAGTGATTGCCAAAAACAAGCCCAGAAAACCGCAAAAGTAGCTCGGCATTCTCTGTCCCATTGGGAGCCCAATTAAAACGACAGGGGCTTGGCATCTTCATATATCACATACTATAAGTTGTAAATGCTCTCCTGCTATTTGAGGACAGCAGGATAACTGGTTTCATAACCAACCCACCGTCAATCTAATGGGTATTTACCACAGGAAAAAGTGACAGGCAGTGGAGAACAAACTGGGAATCAATGAGTCTCTGCAGTGTTATTATCATTCACTCTGCCTGGAAACACTCCTGCGTCATTGCTCTGCTCCTTCCCCAGATCAGGGAGTTGTCTGAGCCTCAGTTGTCACTGATTCTGATTTCACTGGCTGGAGATGAAGACTACTTTGGCCCTTCTCCTTGGGAGGTCAGCCAGGGGTCACAAGGAGAAGCATGTCCTGTTTACCCAGAGAGGACCTCTCCTTCTGCCCCTCGGCATGATCACTGTCCCCTCAGCATGATCACTGTCATCGTTAACTACTTGGAGAGACTGGTGTCCCACTGGCAAGGAGGATTCCGGTCTGTTTCATCACCTTCTTGTATTTTCAGCTCTCAGAGCATCCATAAGATCTGCCTTTCAGCAACTCTGGTTGCTGAGTGAGGAATGGGGAGAGCATCTTAGAAACTGTAATAAAAATGATCTTCAGATCTGAAAAGAAGCCTGACAAGCCTTGTTGACAAGGTTGGCAACAAAGGTTACCAGTGTGAAGTAGCCACAGTAGACCCTGGGGTGCAAGCAACAGCTTCTTTCTTACTACTACCCTTTTTTCTTTCAAAATCTACTTTTTTTTTCCTTTTTATATTTTCATGTAAGTTGGTCTTTTTGTATTTCTGCTTTATATTTTAGATTTTTATATTTCATACTTGGGTAAATCTGTTCCCCAATTTTCTTAATGTCTGTCACAGCTCCTGGTAGATGTTCAAGGAACATCGATTGGTTATGATTTACTGCCTAGAGAGCTGATGAATAAAACCTGGCTTTTTTTTGTTAAAACAAAATGCTTTTCTGAGCTTTAACCAAAAGCCACATGTTGTTGAAAAGGTATCAGCCACTTGACTCACCAGATCTGAGGCTGATCTCCTTCTTGCTGTTTAATATGAGAATAGTCTCACAATTTCAGTTTCTGAGACTCGACATTTATCAGAGCAATTGCCAGCGTCGCTGTGAACTCACGTTCATTCTGTCTTCTAGCTGGCAAGCCTTTTGATTTATACAGCACTGAAAAGTCAATGGTGAGGCTTACATTCTTCCTATCCCACTTTCGAACTCTTGGCAGATCTTATTTTCAAAGTGGTCTGATGGAATGAGGACAGGGCTGCTGAAACTGCCTGATTTCCCAGTATGAGTCGTGTTTAAATCTTAACCACATATTAGTTAACATGCCATATGTTGCCAAAGGACGCAGCCAAACCTTTCTCAGTGTTGCTCAGGAAAGTAAGGTACTTAACACAATGCCATCCCTAGTCAGCTCTGTCTTTAAAAAGTGGTCCCACTACAGTAATTTATTTTGGATTACAGATCCCATGAGTTTACACATATATCTAATTTTGATGTGAGAACAACTTGGACTACTGTTTTAGCAGAATTGTTTTTAGAAACACTAAAGATTTCTATAACAATCTTAGATGAAGTGTCATGTAATTTAGAGCAAAATCGCTTCAACAATACATACAAAAAAGAAAAGATTGATCAAGAAAGCCATTGGCAAATTGGACCCACTAAGGCTGGAGAAGACTCTTGAGAGTCCCTTGGACAGCAAGAAGATCAAATCAGTCAATCATAAAAGAAATCAACCCTGAATATTCATTGGAAGGATTGCTGCTGAAGCTCCAATCCTTTGGGTATCTGATGTGAAGAGCCAACTCATTGGAATAAGACCTTAATGCTGGGAAAGACTGAGGGCAAGAGGTGAAGGGGATGACAAAGGATGAGATGGTTGGATGGCATCATAACTCAATGGACATGAGTTTGAGCAAACTCTGGGAGATAGTGAAGGACAGGGGAGCCTGGAGTGCTGCAGTTCATGGAGTCACCAAGAGTTAGACATGACTTAGCAACTGAACAAAAGGCTATAACTGAAAGGGTTTGTTTGTGTAATAGAGCCTATTTCTGTCCTAATGCAAGCTTGCTACATCCAGATATCAAATTTATTCTTATTGATTTTCATCTTCAATTTTAAAAGCATCCCTTAAAAAATTGCTTGCACAGCCAAGAAAATAACATCTAAAAAAGTACCTTTGAACATTAGCATTGGGCCAGGTTGACTGATGTCTCTGAGTAATCACCTTACTTTAAGTACCATATGCAACTATATTTTCTGGAATCCAAAGTAGCAAAATAAGCAGGTATACTGTGAACAGAGATAGAGGTAGATGGAGACAGTGAGAAAGAGAGTGAGAGAGAGACTGAGAATGAAAGAACACTGACCCAAATGGCTATGTGTCTGCAGCGAGGTAGAACATTAAGCAAATTCATTAATTACACCTTCCTACTTCAAATGAGCAAGCTAATTATTTGTTTACCTGAATCAATATTGCCCCCAGCTATAGACAATAATAAACACCAACAAAGGCAATTGCGTTTGCCAGGACATGAATATACTTAAATTTCAAAGTTTATATTTATCCTACCACAGAGAAAAGTTCAGATGATATATTTATGTGAAACATCAATACATAAAGCACAGTAACTGAAATATAACTTTATAAAAGAAGTAAATACTTCAAAAAGATTTTTTTGTTCTTCCCACCTATCAAGCAATTCAGTGAAACGTATGCATCTGTTTCAGGTTATAAGGCTAATTTACATCACCATCAAGACGTAATGTAATATATATCAACACACACACATGTATATATAAAATGTCCTGTTTATAGTAAATTATACATGTATGTATATATAATATCAATAGTGAATATTTATTGAACATTTACTAGGTGCCCAGCACTTGTAACTAGTATATTATGCATGGATAATTATGGAATAATCAAAAGACTTATTTTGTTTTATTCTTTCTGGTGTCTCACTATCCTTTTTAAACTTTGATGAAATTAACATTGAAATCAGCAGCACTTCATGTAAAGGAGATAATCCTCTGTGATGTGAATGAGCCTCAACCAATCAGTTGAAGGCCTTAAATAAACAAGACTGACCTTCTTTGAGCGAGAAGGAATTCTGCTTGCAGGCTGACTCTAGACTCTTCCAACGGCAGCTCCTTTCTGGAGGTCTGGCCTGCCAACCAACTCTGCCTGCAGATTTCAGACTTGCCAGGCCCCACAACCGTGTAAGCCAATTCCTTAAAATAAATATCTTGATAGACGGATATCTTAATCCTGTCTCTATTGTCTCTCGCCACACACACATACATCCTATTGGTTCCATTTCCCTGAAGAACCCATGCAACCAGCTTGCAGCTTGCTAGCCAGTTCCTGACCACTTGAGGCCAGAGATATAGAAAAGGGAGTGGTGAGAGATGGCAAGGAAATATCTTCCTTGAACAGATCTCTGTACTACCTGACAAATCCTAAAAAAAAAAAAAAAAAAAAAGCTGGCATTTCTTTCTGGAACACTTTCTGACTCTTCCCAAACCTCATTGAAGAAGCTTGGCTGGATCCACCCTCTTGCAATAAACATGAACCAACTTATGCCTCTTTATATTAGGTGGTCACGTGTGGTTCTTCTCACAGCGTCTAACACACTGGCATTCCTTCCCGGCTCTAGGTCCTGGCCACCCCTCTCAGGCAACTCTGTCGGACACGACTGGTACTAGGTAACTTTCTTTCTTCTGGGTGGTCTCCATCTGGTCAGTGGAGAATGCTCCTGCATCCTTTGCCCTTACAAATAATGGCTCCGCAGCTGCCTTAACCCTGCAGCTCGGTCCTTTCTCTGCTACCCAGGCACTTAGCTGATCTCTGTCTCCGCCCTCAGAATGAATGGAGCAGGAGTCAAGCCTGCTTTCACAACGTTCTCTGGCCCCAGACAAGGTACATCAAGGTCTCAAAGTGGTCCTATTGAAGCCCTTTCTCACTTCAAAGTTAAAAAACAGTAGGTTAAAGGATAATAAGCCACATACCTGAACCTCCAACCCAAAAAGGAATCATAGGGGCTCACAACAGCTCTGGCTGTCTCCAAAGAAATCCCTTCAAATGCTCCTCTCTTTACTTTGGATAGTTTCAAAGAGGCTGGGAGTTCAAGAGTTGTGTAGCCAATTCATTGCACTTCTCTTTGTAATTTCTGAATTCAGTCTCACAGTCACCTTGACATCAATACCCATCACCCAGATGCCTCAGCGAAAGCAGACGTGAGGAGGCGCATTTGAATTTCTTGTTATATTCTTTTTAAAATATATATATTCTGTTTTGAGCACTAAAATGGAATTGCCTCACTTCATTATGCGCCAAACCATGGGAGAGGTACTTTATTATTCCCATTTCACATATGACGAAAGTAAGCCAGACATATTAAGTAACCTGCCTTGGGTCACCTGGTTAGCGTCAGAGCTGAGTTGCCAGAACTGGCGAATCTGATTTTGATTCAAAATCCTAACCACTGCAACATAATGCCAGTCACTGAATATTTACTTGGCACTATTCCAAAATGCAAGTCTGCATCCTGATTGGTGAGTTTTCCATTTGATTAACTTCCTTTCAGGAGAAGGAAAATGCCTATTTCTGACTTTTGGAAATAGATCAATGCCCCATAAGATCTGGGCACTAGGATTTCTAATGTAAGAATCTATTTAGCATCAACTAGGAACTCAGGGATGAGCTGTGATCGATTTGGAGGACAATGAAAGAAGCATATATGAGATAGTAAACCACTAGCCTGGATTGGAGAAGGGAAACGTGATTTTACTTAGAGCTCATCCATTTTAATTTCTCTATTATGTAAGCTGATCTATGAAAGGGGAAACGAGTGGGAAGATGACATGGGAAGTCATGGTATACTGCATGATTCCCAAGCGCTGGGGAGGCTTTTTTCCCCCAAAGATATATTTTCCACTGGCTTCTGGGGAATTAATATCCCCCAGCCAGAGAGACTCTTGCTTGAAGCTATCTTGGCTTATGACTATGTTGTGCATTAAAATGTAATGCCTCTGGGGGAATGAACACTTCACTAACTTTCTCTTCACCCTTTTATCTGTAAGTATTCTTTAGCTTCATTATAGAAAGCAAGTGAGCCTTCCCAGGTAGTGCTAGTGATAAAGAATCTGCTTGCCAATGCAGAGACGCAAGAGACACAGGTTTGATCCCTGGATTGGGAAGATCCCCTGGAGGAGGGCATGACAACCACTCCGGTATACTTGCCTGGAGAATCCCATGGACAGGGAAGCCTGGTGGGCTAGAGTCCATAGGGCTGCAAAGAATTGGACATGACTGAAGCAACTTAGCTCACATGCAGAAAGCAACCGAAGAGAAGGAAAAGGAGGAAAACTCAAGATAAAGTGGAGAGAAAAGAAAACTCCCTCAAAGGCCACATCTGCCCATGAAATAGTTTGAGGAATGTATAGATCACTGATTTCCAGGCTGGAGGGGCTTTGGACCACTGACTGGGCCACAGTGCAGGGGATTTGACTCAAAGGGGTGCACCAAGCACTGCCGCAGCCAGATCAGTAACCCTCAGCCCTGTCTGTGGTAGGGAGGAAAAGCTGGAGTGCTACAAGCTGACTGACGTTCAGGTGGATTGTTTTGGGAAAGCCAAAAGAATGACACTCATTGGGGCTTTTTAAGTAAACCATAGTGTCCAGGAGAGGAATAGAGAAGGCATGAAAATTTCTCTGTGTAGTAAAATAACAGAGATTTTCATTTTATCCTGATGTCAAAGACAGGGCAGGTGGGAATCTGAGTGCCTTGGTGGGCGAACCTGAGATGGAAAAGGAGGAAGACTGCTGAAGGAGGAGCATCAGACATGGGAGAAATTCTTGGTTAGAAGAGAGCAGATCCCAGCAAAATGGAGTCAAGCTAGATCCTGAGAAGAGACAGAGAGAGGGAGGAGAAAGAGGATTTGGTAAGGAAGGAAGATTTGGTAAGGAAGGCTGGTAAGGTCTGGTAAGGATGACAGAACAGAGATACATGCTATTTGATTTTCAACTGCCTTCTTGTCTGTGTTGTAATTGCACCCTTTCTGTTAGTCCCAAATCTTGAATGAAAGTTGTTTGTACAACAGTAGTGTCCTAGGAATACTTAGCAAAGGAAGAAGAATGTATGTCCACGGGGTGATGGATTTAGATAGAAGGACCACAACTATGAAGGCAAGGTGGGGAGTAGGAAGGGAAGAACGAGTTAGAAGGAAAAGCATTCTTCCCAGGAACATAGAGTGAGGGGCTGGACATACTGCAGATACCTATGATGAGGACCTGGGAATTTTTCTGGGCTATCAAAGGAAGGGATATCATGGACTGAAAAACATGGAGTTATTCAGGTGGCCTGTATGAATCATATTTTTCAAGTGTATGCAAATGCAATTGCATTTAATTGCATAAATATGCACACAGGTATAAACATGTAAAGCAGTATAAATGCTGCTAAGTCACTTCAGTCGTGTCCAATTCTGTGTGACTCCACAGACGGCAGCCCACCAGGCTCCCCCATCCCTGGGATTCTCCAGGCAAGAACACTGGAGTGGGCTGCCATTTCCTTCTCCAATGCAGGAAAGTGAAAAGTGAAAATGAAGTTGCTCAGTCGTGTCCGACCCTCAGCGACCCCATGGACTGCAGCCTTCCAGGCTCCTCCATCCATGGGATTTTCCAGGCAAGAGTACTGGAGTGGGGTGCCATTGCCTTCTCCGAAAGCAGTATAAATATATAAATGTTACACATATGTATTTACATTTATATATTTATATGTATATAAAGCAGTATAAATATATAAATACATATGTGTAACATGATAAAACACAGAGAGAGAGAGACACACACACACATATATATAATTAATTAATACATAGGAGTTTTGATGATTGGGGTTTCCCAGGCGGCACTAACGATAAAGAACCCACCTGCCAATGCAGGAGATATAAGAGACCTGGGTTTCATCCCTGGGTTGGGAAGATTCCCTGGAGAAGGGCATGGCAACTCACTGCACTATTCTTGCCTGGAGAATCCCATGGACGGAGGATCTTGGCGGGATACAGTATAGGGTGGCAAAGAGTCAGACATGACTGAATCTACTTAGCACAAACAGCACATAAAACATTACTGAATTCATAGGAGTTTTGATGATTACACATTTTTATGAATCACATGGGCGCTACAATCATGTAGGTGATAGCAACAATGATTAATATTTAAAAGGAATACACTTGAAAAGCATGGAAAGGAAAGATTGTAAAATCTCCTTCAAAGTTTTCAACACACCTCCAAGAAGTCTACCCAGATGAGGCAGATTTAAAACCCGTAGGAAGGTATGCTTTTCCCATGAACAGCATGGCTTCTCCCACACTGACTTGCTATGACCATGTTTCTTTCCAGCACTTGTGTTTCGAGAATCATTGCGTTTCACTCCCTCATCCCCATGGTGCTTCCAAGCTTGACATTATGAAAGAATTAAACCTGAGACAAGAAAAATGTATGAATCCACTTCTCTTGCATTTGCTCTGCTCTTAGTTTTAATACATGCATAAATAGGGTATTTGACTATGATTGTCATTTATTAACTTTTCCCCCCAATTACAACTATCCCCTCAAGGTCAGGGTCCCTAAGGAAGCAGCTGAGGGAACATACATGGTGCACATGTGCTGAATTGTTCTGCAGGCTGGGAAATTAACTAAAACGAGTAATATGCTCTCAATTTAAACCTGGCAGGGGGGATTGTACTTTCATCCCCAGATTGGAATCAGATTGCCTCTGTTGGGGCTGCTCCAGCTTTTGGCATAGCCTATTAACAAGGCCAACTTGGCTCCTCACGGTACAATAAGAGCACAGGGGTTGTGTGAGAGCTCTGTGCAGTTGAGCTGGGAAGGCAGAAATGAAATTCAGCTAATGGGAGAGCATGGAATTGCGATTTTATCACCAAACAAATGAGCATCAACACCCTTACACAAAGCCAGCACTATCAGTTCTCAATGCCCAGTTTTCATAATGACCACATTCCCCAAGCATCTGTGATAATTCCTGGACACTTAGTGGGTACATTTTGTTTCTTAAAAAAATAAAATTCCTTTTCCACACGATTAAAGGAATCTGTAACAGCATATTATTAAATGGCCTGTGATGTTTCTACTTTTTATTTCAAGGTGTGATTTCTCTATTTCTCTGCTCTTCTATTACTAGAGAGTAAGAGATGAGAGTTAGAAAGATAAAAGCGGTATGGGATGTGTCCGAGATTGCGTCACTTAACACCTTTTTAAAGAATGTCAATGAATTTTAAAAGTATATTTTCCTAAGTAGAATCTGAAGCTCCTTGAAGGGAGGTTTAAACGTTGCTTGTTTTATGTTCATGGATCACAGTAATTCTCAGCTATGTCCCAGTAATTCTCTGTCTTGCTATAAACATGAAACGCATGGAGCACCTTTAATCAGCAGTGTTCAGGCCCCACTGCAGACCAATTAAGTCAGCATTTCTCAGGGGTGAGGCACAGACATGAACCATTTCTGAAAGCTCTAAGTGGTTCCGGTGGGCAGGCAGCAACCGCTAGCTTATTGCCTTACCTAGAATAGGTGTCACTTGCTATTTTAAGGAACTGCTGAATAGTTTTAATCACCACATAATTCCCATGAAAACAACAGAACTGCACAGATATAACAAAACTTTTATATAATAAATTATCATTAACCTATTCCATAGAAAATTGGATAAGGCTTTTGTTAAAAACAAGGGAAAAGCCACTAAATTCTTTGTACCTATATTTCATCCCCTCAGGTTCCTGAGATAACAGCAAATTAAAATCCCGTGAGATGCCTATAGATAAATGACATTTTCCTGCACTTCTACCATATATATATAAAAGAAAGAGACAAAAAGAAAATTAAAGAGCTTTCTGTGAATAGGGCACTTCTTGGACAGAGCGGTCAGAATATGCAAAGAACATTTTGTCATGATCAAAATTATAAAAATACAGTTCAAAGGGATATTAGTTTAAACTAGTTGAAACCAGTTTTTTTAATGTGTGTATGATACTGTCTTTGGCATGAAGTGTAAGGCAACATTCCTGCTTTTTATTTGTTTATGAACTTCTAGAATAACTGGCCTTGTTGTCCTCTGAAATGTGGAAACACAGAAACTCAAGCTGACTGTGAGCAGCAAATAACATAACGGAGGAAAATCTGATTTGTAGGTTGAACACAACATTCCAGTCTGTAGTAGTTTTCCTATTATTTACTCTGAGAATCTGAAATTTCATACACAAATGAATATTTCTGGGAAACAATGTACACATAATTGTCCATTGTAATTTTATTAAGCAGTTGCTAAGTATTTGACTTCTTGTGCGTCTAGTCAAGGCTATGGTTTTTCCAGTGGTCATGTATGGACGTGAGAGTTGGACTGTGAAGAAAGCTGAGCACCGAAGAATTGATGTTTTTGAACTGTGGTGTTGGAGAAGACTCTTGAGAGTCCCTTGGACTGCAAGGAGGTCCAACCAGTCCATTCTGAAGGAGATCAACCCTGGGATTTCTTTGGAAGGAATGATGCTAAAGCTGAAACTCCAGTACTTTGGCCACCTCATTGGAAAAGACTCTGATGCTGGGAGGGATTGGGGGCAGGAGGAGAAGGGGACGACTGAGGATGAGATGGCTGGATGGCATCGCTGACTCGATGGACGTGAGTCTGAGTGAACTCCGGGAGTTGGTGATGGACAGGGAGGTCTGGTGTGCTGTGATTCATGGGGTGGCAAAGAGTTGGACATGACTGAGCGACTGAACAGAACTGAACTGAACTGACTTCTTAAGTTCTTTATATGATCTCATTAAACCAATGCTGCAACCCACTGAATAAGGTACAACTATCCCCAACTTACAGATTTGAGAACTGAGGTTTATCAGCTCTGAGTCTTCCAGCAATTCCAAGTGAAGATATCCTTCAAATGTGAAAATACTTAAAATTCTTTCTGCAGACTTTGGTCTAAGAATCCATATTGATTTGCTTCTCTTTACTTCCTTGGATATTTTCATGTCAGATGCAACTTCATTGCCTACAGATGTGCAATCAGAACACTGAGAAAGGAATGTGAATGTTCCTTGGACTACTAGTGCCATCCATTTCAGGCATGCTGGATTCTAGCTCAAGATGACAGTCATTCTCTCCATGGCCTTTCCTTAAACCCCACCAGATTCTTATAAATGAACTAATAGCTTCGTTTTTATATATTGATTATATGATACATGTGCTGTTCCAATTTAAAAGATAAACTAAATGTAGAACTTCCTAATTTTTCAAAAGGTTTGTACTGAGATTCTAACTCATTCTCTTTTTGTAGTTCACTTTAGATGCAAGTATGGCAATGACAGAAAGATTATGTTACATGATGAAGGTGTGTGCAATTGTCCTATGGAGGTAACTCTCAGGAGGCTTGGAGAGAGAAGGAGGTGATCTGAAGGCTGTTTTGACAGATATATCCATCAGGCAGCCAGACCCATGTTAGAGTACTACCGAAATTGCCTAGACAGAGCATCCCATGTAATTCAATAGATAATAAGCAGACACTTTTGTCACTGTGTGTTCTTTTCTTTACATTGCCATCTTTGCCTTGTCTCTATCCTCCAGATTCTATTGGTCTTTACAAAGCTTTACCAGTCTACAAAACTGATAACTCAGATAAGCCTGTGTCTTACAGTGTAGGAAAGAACCAACTGTGGAAAGTAAGAGAAATACATCCAAATTGATGCTGACTGGGATCTTAGTTTGGGCTTCATTTAAGCTTCTGTTTTATTTCTATTGCTTTGTCAAAACATTTAAGAGATGCAATGTTTGCTATCCACCTTCCAGACTAAAGTATCAATACCAGGAATGGTTTCAGTAGATTTCAGACATCCTCTGTATGGCAGACACCATGAAAAAGAGCTTGTGTAAGTTTGCAAAGGCTTTGAGGACAGGAATGAGGATAAAATGCTGATATTTGTTCAGTCTTTTCATATATCCTTACAAGGGCCTGGGGGATTTCTTGGCAGAAGCAGTATTGTAAATGGTTGATTTATTGGCATCAAAGGCAGCAATATGAAAAAAGTGGGGTCTCCGCAATATGAAATAGCCAGGGTCTCTGCACACTCCCTCCAGCATTAAGTCCAAACAGAGATATGATTATACCTGTTTATCTGAAATGTTTTACCAAGTAATTCGCTGCTTTGAGTGTTTAAAGAACTGGGGCTTGGCTAAGAGAGCATAACTATTTGGGTAGGGGGATGAAATATCAGCCATAAGGAAGATAAACAGAGGACTTTGCTAAGAGCACAAACCACCACAAGAAGTATCAATTTTGTGTTTTGATTGTGCTATGAGTAAAAGCGTTACAAAGGACAAAATCCTCAGAAGTACTGTGATGAGTTTAAATGTTTTCTGTATTCTGCATAGCCAGGTGTCTCTCAGCACATGTCTGCACAGCCAGAGTCTGAGATGTTTGCACAAATCAGTTTAGTACCACCAAGTCTCCTGTTACAGGTATGCTGATATTGGTAAGTTTGCTGCAAAACTCCATTAAAAGTCACTGTATTATACTGCTATATTTAAAACAGAAAATCAACCAGGACCTACTGTAGAGCACAAGGAACTCTGCTCAATCCTCTGTAATAACCTCAATGGGAAAAGAATTTGAAAAATAATAGCTACATGTGTATGGGCTGGAACATTTTATGCTTTTAAAGCACCAAGGGAGAGTCTTTCATACTTCCCTGGTGGCTCAGAAAGTAATCTACCTACAATGCAGGAGACCAGGTTAGATCCTTGAGTCAGGAAGATCTCCTGGAGAGGGAAATGGCAATCCACTCCAGTATTCTTGCCTGAAGAATTCCTTGGACAAAGAGCTACAGTCCATGATGTTGCAAAGAGTTGGATATGACTGAACAACTAACACACAGATTCTTCTCTTTTGTATCTTTTACCCGTCTCCAAAAAATTCATTTTTAAAAATATTTAAAATATTTTATGTATAAATATTTTATGTATAAGAGAATATATTGAATAAGGATATGGCAACACACTCCAGTACTCTTGCTTGGAAAATCCTATGGACATAGGAGCCTGGTAGGCTATAGTCCATGCGGTCAAAAGAGTTGGACATGACTGAGCAACTTTACTTTCACTTTCATAGTGAATAAAGTTACAGAAAATAAAACAAAGGTATAGAAAATAAAAATATAAATATCCATGAAATCACCATAGAGCTTAATGAAAAGAAATGTCACCAATGCATTATAGCTCCCCCACACTGTTCAGGAAATCACTTTGCTATACACCTAAAAATTATATAACATTGTTAATCAACTAAACTTCAATATATTTATAAAATACAATTTTTTAGAAAATCACTGCATTAGGATGGAGAAAACCCAGTTTCCAATTCCGCCCCTGTCATTTACCAAAGTTGAGACTTTAGGCTAGTCTTTTAACTTCTTTGCAGCTTAAAAATCCCATGAGTAAAACAGACGAAGTAAGATCTTCTTACAGGTGAGGCTCCAAGGAGACTGCATGAAAGCCCTTCGAAATGGCAAAGTGCAGCCCATCAAGTGGCCTCGCTCATACATGCAAACCTATCTGCATCTCCACCCAGTCTCCGCCACCACTCAGCAGCCTCCAGGGAGCTCCTCTGGGGCAGCACTAAATACCACATTCCCACACGGCCTGACCTCGAGGCAACAATTAAGATCTGTTGAGCTTTTTCATCATATTCCCTTTCTTTTTCAGAATCTTAGCTTTTAGCAGGAAATGCCTTGACTAAGATTTTAGCTGACGGGCTAGAAATTAGAGCAGGAAGGAGAATGTGAAAGAACCACACGAAAATATACAAACTTATTCAAGGGGAACTGGAACTTCTATGCTCTTAAAGCACCTATAGATTCCTTTCTCTTTATTCTTTACTCTTTTCCAAAACACTTATTTAAAAAAATATTTAAACTATTTTATATAGAAGAGAGTAAGAAGGACAGGGGAGCCTGGAGTGCTGCAGTCCATAAGGTTCAAAGAGTTGGACATGACTAAGCAACGGAACAACAAATAATGAATAAAGGTACAGAAAATAAAAATATAAACTTCTGTGAAACAACCACAGAGCTAAATAAAAAGAAATGTCACCAAAGTGTTTATAGCTCCCCTTATCATAGCCACTTGCTTTGCCTATTAGAGTTAACTTCTATCCTAAATTTCATAGTAATCACTTTCTTGCTCTGCCTTATACCTTTATTACCTAAAGATGCATCTGCAAATAATAGAATTTCATTTTGAGGACTATTTTCAGGATTTTCTATAGATGGACTCATACTAAGTGTATATTTTTGTCTTTTTGGTTCAATGTTACATTTGAAAAATTCATTCAGTTTGTTGCATGTAGCTATAGTTCATGAATATTCACTGTAGGACAGCATGCTGTTTATAAGTATGCAGGGCATTTCATTTGTTGCCATCCTGTTGATGGGCATTTGGATTTTTTTTTTCCAGTTTGTGGCTATTAAGAACAATAATGTTTTTTAAAAGTTCTTGCATTTGTCCTCATGTGCAACAGTTTCTCTCCATTGCAGAGGTTATGCTCAAAGGCTATGCACATCTTCAACTGTACAAGGTAACAGCAGATTCCAAAAAAGAGGGGATATATGTAGACATGTAGCTGATGCACAAACTAACATAACATTCTAAAGCAATTATACTCCAATACGATTTTTTAGAAGGATTATACCAGATTCTTTTCCAAAAGAGTGATAGCCATTGGTAATCTTACCAGCCTTTTTCTTTTCTCTGCATGATATTGCTTAGACTTTTACTTTTGCCTTCCAATGGACTTATGAAAACCTCTTGATTCTAATTTCATAGTCAAGTTTTTCATAGCTCGTAGCTTTGGAGCATGGATTATCTAAAGTATTGTTGGCGATTTTGATGGAGTTACAGGATTGGCCCATATATTACTTTCCTGGGGCTGCCATAACTAATTAGCACAGACTTGGTGGATCCAACCAGTCAATCCCAAAGGAAATCAGTCCTGAATATTCATTGGAAGGACTGATGCTGAAGGTGAAACTCCAATACTTTGGCCACTTGTTGGGAAGAACTGACTCATTGGAAAAGACCCTGGGAAAGATTGAAGGCTGGAGGAGAAGGGGACAACAGGGGGTGAAATGGTTGGATGGTATCACCAACTCAATGGACATGAGTTTGAGTAAACTCTGGGAGTTGGTGATGGACAGGGAGGCCTGGCGTGCTGCAGTCCATGGGGTTGCAAAGAGTCAGACACAACTGAGCCACTGAACAGAACTGAACTGGTGGCTGAAAACAACAGCAATCTATTCTTTCACAGTTCTGGTGGCCAGAAGGCCAAACCAGAGCAATGCGCCCTCTGAAAATACTTGAGGAAAATCTTTCCTCGTTTCTTCCTAGCTGCTGCTATCTCCCAGAAATCCTTGACTTTCCTTGACTTGTAGCTGTATCACTCCAGTCTCTGCCTTTGTCTTTGCATGGCTCTTTTCCTGTGTTTACTCTTACAAAGATACCAATTATTCAATTTAGAACTCTAAATGCAGGATGACTTCATCTTGAGATCCTTAACTAATTACATCTGCAAAGATGCTCTTTTCAAATCAAATCGCATTCCCAGATATTGGTGGTAAGGACTTGACATCTTTTTGTAGGACACAACTCACACCACTATGGACTGCAATAAGGAAAGGAAAGAGGAGAGGAGAAGGAAAATTATTAGTCTGTGAAATGATTACTATACATGCCATATAATTTTTGATTGCTTCAGATGTTAACATTTCCCACAAGAGAGTGGTTTAAGAGCCGCCCACTCAAAATAACACACCTGCTTTATATGTATGTATACATATATATATATCCTCTGATCTTATTGGGTTCCTTTCACAGAGTGGTAAACAGTTGAAAGAACTAGGTCAGGTTTCTGGAGAGGTCAAATAGAGTATGTGTGCCCCACCTTTGCACCTGAGTCTTTTATTGGACCACACGATCCAGATAACAGAGGGAGAACTCTGAAGCTGTCCAAAAAAGAACCATTTTTCCAAGACTGCTTTTGTGTGAGTTGGATTCCTAGTTTTGGTGCCATAACAAATTTGTAAAGGTGAAAACTCATCTTATCTATACAAGATTTTCCTTCCACTAAAAACCCTGGTCTACATTCTTTTATGACTTGGCAGGGCTGAGCTTAGTGTTAGAGGGAAGAGCATCTCATAGTTATAGGAGCAGAGCCTAAAGTTCCACTGGCCAACTTAGCTCTGCCCTTCCCCAGCCACCATGCCTGCATCCCACCTTCAGAGAGAGTGGGCACTGTGGGTTCTACTACTGAGTATAGGAATGCCCTGCCGAAATTCAAATGTTTCAGACGGCGTGGAGGTGGAAATGGATGAGGCCATTGAACAATTTTCAGACATCACTATCTGAGACATTAGGTTAACATAAAATAATTTCCTGGCACAATTTTAAGGTGCTAAGCTCAGTAGCCATCGCTTTACTGAAGATGGAGACCATAGGGAGGAGGTAAGGAAGGCTTGAATCAGAGTCTGCAACTTGATCACATAACATCTTCTATCAGGAAGATGAACCTTTGAACAGGAAGATGAACACTAGAACCTTTGAAGATAGCAGAGTCAGAGCGCTTAAGTTGCCCGACTCTTATAATTAGGACCCACGATATCTTTCCCTTGAGTGTCTTTCTTCCTGATATATATCAGCTAGCTCTAAAGCTTGGCTTTTATCCTTTACTCCAAACTCCAGTGTATTTTTCTTTCAACTCTTGGTGTCCTCTCCAAAACAACAGGTATGTGACCCTTGAAAATAATTTTGTTGCAGTATAATTTATGTACAATAAACTGCATACATACGATAAATACAATTACTTGAGCTTTGATATGTCAATACACCCAAGAAACATCACTGCAATTAAGATACAGAATATTTTTATCACCCCTCTCTGCGAAAATATTCTCTCACCCCTTTAAAAAGCTGTTTTACCCGCTGTCTTTGTCACCAGGCAACTAACCAAAAAAATCTATTTTTTTCTCATTATTAGTTTGCATTTTCTAAATTTTATATAAGTGGAAAAATAAAGAATGCATTCTTATTTCTTTCAATCAACACATGATTTTGAGATTCCTCTATTTTGTTGCATAAATCAGTTGCTTGATCTTTGTTATTGATGGGTAGTATTTCATTGTATGGGCATAGCCTAGTTTTTCTATTCTTCTGCTTGATAGATGTCTGGGGAGTCCCTCCCTGGTATTTTTGCAACATGAAAAATACTGCTATGAACATGTATATGCAAGTTACTGTATGGCTATATTTTCTTTTAATTCTCTTGGGCAATTACTTAGGAGTAGCTGTATGTCTAACTTTCTAGGAACCTCCTAAATATTTTTTCAATTTGATATTATCATTTTATATTTCCAACAAAACAGTATGAAAATTCCAATTGCTTCATATTCTCAGTGACATTTGATTTTTTCAGTTTTATTAATTCCAGCTATTTCAGTGAATATATAATAGAATCTCATTATGATTTTAGTTTTTGTGTGCTTCATGACAACATGTTGAACACATTTTCACATGATTCCCTGGTGGTTCATACGGTAAAGCCTCTATGTACAATGCAGGAGACCCGTATTCAATCCCTGGGTCAGAAAGATCCCCTGGGGAAGGAAATGGCAACCCACTCCGGTACTCTTGCCTGGAAAATTCCATGGATGGAGGAACCTGGTGGGCTACAGTCCATGGGGTTGCAAAGAGTTGGACACGACTGAGCGACTTCACTTTCTTTTCTTTCTTATTGGCTATTATATTCTTTTCTAGCCTGTATTTTCAAATCTTTTGCTCATTTATTAACCACGTTGTTTGTCTTACTATTGAGTTGTGATATGTCCTGATGTATTCTGAATAAAGTCCTATGTCAGAGCTACATATTAGAAATATTTTCTTCCATTTTGTGGTTTGCCTTTTATTTTTATAGTGAAAGAAAGTGAAGTCGCTCAGTCGTGTCCAACTCTTTGCGACCCCATGGACTGTACCCCACCAGGTTCCTCCATCCATGGAATTTTCTAGGCAAGAGTACTGGAGTGGGTTGTCATTTCTTTCTCCAGGGGATCTTCTCAACCCAGGGATGGAACACAGGTCTCCTGCATTGCACATAGAGGCTTTACCGTCTGAGCCACCAGGGAATCAATATTTATAGTAATGTCTTTCAAAAGAGAAAATATTTTTAACTTGATTAGATAAAATTTATGAATTTTTAAAATTATGGTTTGAACCTTCTGGCCCTTTGTGTTCTGTCTAAAAATCTTTGCCTATCTCAGGGGTACAAAGATTTTTATTCTTATGTGTTGTTTAAAGCAATTTTATAGTTAAGTTTTACCTTTAGTTCTGTGATCTATTTTAAGTTAATCTTTTTCTGTGCTATGATGTAAGAGATTTTTTTTCATATAGATATCTGGATTTCTTCACTACCACAATATATTATTTGTAACTATTTCCGTGTGCAATTATGTGTGTCTATATTAAGCTAAGCAGGAGTTCGCACTAATGTCTCCAACTCTAATCCATTTCCATATGGATTATTAGCCCCGGTATTGTCTGTTTTGGATTTTAGCATTTGTAGTGTATGTATTGTGGTTGTTGGCAGGTTTTAACTAACAATCCAGTTTGTTTAATAGCTATAAAGCTATTCAGAATTTCTTTTTACTTTTTTTTTTACTATTTTGGAAGTATTTTTTAAAGTGATGCTACCTTGGGGGAAAAACCTTCATCTGTCTGGATATGAGCCCTGACTTTATTCTGATGCTAAATGCTCTTTATAACTGTCACAACTATTATAACAGCTAAATATTAATATCTAATTATATATTTTCCAGTATAATTCAAATTTATTTGCATAAAATAGAATAGTTAGTGAACATGGCCACCAGATTTCTTTTATGTACTTTGGTGTACTCTTGTATACACACACACACACTCACATATATATACTTTACTTTTTTAAAGTGCTTAACTAAAGACATGTGAATCACCCCCAGATGTACACTGATATAAGCAGAAGAATCACATGAAAAGGATGACTAGAAAATCCATTGCTATTTTACAATAGAGGTATTTATTGAGATGCCCATCAGTGGTCTAATCTTTACATACTTCTCTTAAAAATGTTTCTTTTAATTTCCCTTTGAATCTGGCAGGATTTGTTTATATAACTGGCAGAGGAATTAAATTCTGATTCTCAACATGCAAGAAAACAAGTGAGGAAGATATGTATATTTTAATGACATAGTTTTGTTTTTTTTTTTTAATGCAGAGAAATACAAAGAAAACAAGATTTGGACTACAATTTCCTTGCTTAGATAACCTTGTGAGAATTTTTATCAGATGAAATTAATAATATATTTTATTAGAAAATCTAAAAAGATATAATATGAAAAATAATTTTTTTTCTGTTGCCCCAAATCTCAGTTCTCAAGATGCCTCCAAAATGTAACTGATTTATGGTTTTTTATATATCTTAGAGTGAGGAGAACATTACATATAATTGCATCTCTCTCTCCTCTATATATTTTTTTTCTTACTTTATAGCAAAAGGATCATACTAGATGTACTATGCCATCCTTCACTTTTTTCGCTTACATTATGAGATATTTCCATTTAATTTCATATAAATCTAACTCCATCTTTTCAGTGATTTTACGTTATTAGGTCATCTTCCTGTAATTTGCCTAACCCCCACTGATCAACTCTAACTGTCTCCAGTTTTAGTCTTTTACAGACAATGCTCCAATGAAAACCCATATGAGTGAAGATATGGTCACCCTACACCCTCACACACATATTTACACATACACACATTCATATATACTTTTTCAAGTATATCCGGGGAAATTCTTATTTATTTATTTATAGCCATGCACTGCTTGCAAGATTTTAGTTCCCCAACTGTGGATTGAAGCCCAGGCCATAGCAGTGAAAGCACTGAATACTAACTGCTGGACCACCAGGGAACTCCCCAGGGAAACTCTTAGCTGTAATTTGTTTTTATCTGGGTATGTGTATATGCAGTAGAATTGTTGACTTTAAAAGCACATGTGTCATACGTTGATAGATATTGGCAAATTCTCCTGTAGTAAAATTATATGCTATTATTGTCTCATCTGCAATTTATAGAAGCCCGTATTTCTCAGATCTTTGACAGCACAAGGTAATGGCAAATGTTTAATTTTTGCTTTTCTGAGAAAATGAAACATGAAATCTCATTAATGTTTAAATCACATTTTCACTAAGGAATGAGACAAGCATCTTTTTCATGCTAACTAGTTTTTTGTATTGTCTTCTGTAAATTGCCTGTTCATATCCTTTCTCAACTTTTTCTACTGGGTTATAGGTCATGTTTCTATTGGTTGACTTGAATGTTATTTATAAATAGGGAAATATATCCTTTAATTGCTCATAGATGTGGCAAATATATTTGCCCTTGCTCTCTTGAGGTCATGGTTTTTGTACAAAGGTTTTAATTTTTCTGTTATATAACACCTCAGGGGTGGGGGAAAACCTACCTATTTGTATAACCATATACCTTCCAAAGAGTATTTTCATTTATTTTCTTTAAAGTTACATCTTATTATGCAGGTAAAGATTCTGCTTCCATTCAAAGATGGCTGAGTATTCTTCTATCAGAAGAAGAGAGAAGAAGAGAAAGCACCTTCTCCTGCCCAGGTACAGAATGCCCAGTAGAAAGCTGAGCCCAGAGGGTTTGGTTCCCTCCCCGTGGTCAGATGAAGCACTGTTTATTTCTCTGCTTCTCAATTAATGTGGGGCAAAAGAAGCCTGAAATCACTACTAAGACAAAGAAAGAGCATTTTTGTTTTGGCTTCAAACATTGAGCTTACTCCTAATATGACATAAAATATACTTTAAGATTCTCAACACTTTTTATCTTGGGTACATGTGTTCCAAGCACAGGTCACTCTGTGATTTTTCTCCATTTAAATGAGCTTTAGTTTGGGGAATTTTTATTTAAATGACACATTTACCTCTGCCATTTGACAAAATCTGAAAAAATCGTAGAAAGCAAGCTTGTCTTATGAACTCTTTGGTGAAGAAATAACAGGCCTCTCTGTTAAGATTCCCAGATTTTGTTTGCTTCCTCTTAGCAATAGCACAGAGTCGGACAAGACTAAAGAGACTCAGCAGCAGCGGCAGCCATAGTTGTGATGAAATACTGCCAGAAATCTTCGAGATTTTAATAGAAATGCAGGAGCTAACGAAGTTAAGATTTTGAATTAACTTGATTTTAGGAAGGGAAAATCATCGTTTCTCACAAGACAGCAGAGAGATCCGCTGACTACAGAGATGTCTTCCTAGCTAACCACTTCTTGGCCATGCACTTCCATTGCAGGTTTGTTGGAAAGTCCTTAGTGCCCTGGCAGAACTTCCAGTCTTTTCCTTAGTAGCCACCTTGCTGACTTGGGCTTCAGTGTCATGAAGCGCCAGGAATTGTTTGGCCAGGCTCTCTTCCCAGCTTGGAGCCTAGGGAAGGGCTCTCCACAAGCCTCCTGTTTAGCTAAGGAGTCCATCTGCACTTAAAACTTCCTAGTGCTCAGCAAAATCTGCAGCTTACCTCAGGTGAGCAGTCCATTGTATCATCTCAGGTAGCTTCATAGCTTCATTCTCCCTCTTACAAATCCTCAGAACTCAGTGGAACAGAAATTGCAAGTTTGTGGTTTTTTTCGTATATTTACTCATCTGTTTATTTTTTTCATTTTATGATTAAATTTGTTAATTTTTGATTGAAGGATAATTGCTTTACAATATTGTGTTGGTTTCTGCCAAACATCAATATGAATCAGCCATCAGTTCAGTTCAGTTCAGTCGCTCAGTAGTGTCCAACTCTTTGCGACCCCATGAATCGCAGCATGCCAGGCCTCCCTGTTCATCACCATCTCCCGGAGTTCACTCAGACTCACGTCCATCGACTCAGTGATGCCATCCAGCCATCTCATCCTCGGTCGTCCCCTTCTCCTCCTGCCTGCAATCCCTCCCAGCATCAGAGTCTTTTCCAATGAGTCAACTCTTTGCATGAGTTGGCCAAAGTACTGGAGTTTCAGCTTTAGCATCATTCCTTCCAAAGAAATCCCAGGGTTGATCTCCTTCAGAATGGACTGGTTGGATCTCCTTGCAGTCCAAGGGACTCTCAAGAGTCTTCTCCAACACCACAGTTCAAAAGCATCAATTCTTCGGCACTCAGCCTTCTTCACAGTCCAACTCAATCAGCCATAGGTATACATATATCCCCTCCTTCATGAACCTCCCTCCCCATCTCACCCTCTAGGTAGTTACAGAGTCCCGGTTTGAGTTCCCTGAGTCTTACAGCAAATTTCCTTGGCTATCTATTTTACACATGGTAATGTATATATTTCCATGCTGCTTTCTCCATACATGTCACCCTCTCCTTCCTCCACCTCCCACCCCCACCATTCCGTAAGACTGCTTTCTATGTCTGTGTCTCCATCGCTCCCCTGCAAATAGGTTCATCTGGAGTCTACAAAGATGGTACTGATGAACCTTTTTGCAGGCAGTTTTTCATATGAACCAGCTCTTCTGTATGAGCTTTGTGTGACTCGGAAATGGTGATGATTTTTGTAGCCCTTAGTGTCCCCATCTGGGCTGATTTTGAGACCCTGGAATAATTTCCAAGAAAACTATTCCTCTGGACTCCTTCCCATATCCTCATCTAACTTAGTCCCTGCAGCTTCCAGGAACCCCAGGCTTGCCTGGACTAAGTCCTTGCCCCAGTGTGCTGCTTCCGAAGCCATGTCCAGAGTTTCCAGTGTCCATCACAGCCTCCCTCCTTCTTACCATCGTAAATGATTACCAAAGGTCCTTTTCCTTTTTTTTTTAATTGAGTTGGTATTGATTTGATATTGAAAATGTCCTCTTTCTCCCCGGGCTTTGCTTCCATGAGGTGTGCCCTTTTACTTGAAGTTAGGGAAGAGTAGAGAATGCGCTTGTGACCCTGAACACACCCACAACACGCTCCTTTTCAGTGTCTGATGACTCAGCAGAACAGGAGGGAGCACTCTGGAAGGCCCAGTGGGATCCCCTGCTGTCATCCTGTGAAACTAGAAGAGGCAGGGCCTAGAACGCTGGGTGGTCAGCTCCACCTGGGCAGGGTTTACCCACTCTGCTACCTGCTCTATCCACAGCTCCTGGAACAAGGTGGACCAGTGAGAGGGCTCAGGGAATACTAGCTGAATGCATGAAGGAAGGAGGATTTGCTTTTCCCTTCCTTGCCTAGCAAATAGCCAGGCCTCCCTATACCCCAGCTTCACTCATGCCTCGGGCTTATTTTTCTAATCCCAGAGCATGAAGGGCTGCTGATTTCCTGGGCGCTCTGTAAATTCTCATGGTAGTATACCCTAGTAGTTAATTGTGCTCACCTTGCAGGTTTATTTCAGAGATGCATGTGCTGCTACACATTACGCGCTTAGAACAATGCCTGGTACATACTGTGTTCTCAGTACATGTTAACTTTGTGTGTGTGTGTGTGTGTGTGTGTGTGTGCGTGCCGGGTCTTCACTGCTACACAGGCGTTTCTCTAGTTGTGGTGAGTGGGGGCTACTCTCTAGTTGCAGTGCACACGCTTCTCATTGCAATGGTTTCTCTTGTTGCTGAGCATGAGGTCCAGGGTGCTTGGGCTTAAGCCGTTGCAGATCGAGGGCTCTAGAGCACAGGCTCAGTAGTGGTGGTGCACAGGCTTAGTTGCTCTGCAGCATGTGGGATCTTCCGGAACCAGGGATCAAACCCATGTCCCCTGCTTTGGCAGGCAGATTCTTTACCACTGAGCCACCAGGGAAACCCAAATGTTAATTTTTTAAACTGTTATTATTAATTCAGTGTTTATGTGTCTTTTATTAAGACAATGTTTTTAGAAAAGGTTGAGGTTCAGAGTGAAATTGAGGAAAAGATACAGAGATTTCCCATACACCTCTGCCTAATCTCCCCCATGATCAACACCCTCCCATCTCAGCGGGACGTTTGTCATGACTGATGAACCTATACTGACACATCATAACCACCCAAAGTTCATACTTTACATTACTGGTTACTCTTAGTTTTGTTAACTATTGTTTTTAACAAGCCAATTAATAATAAAAATTCCATTTGAAATTATTGCTTGAGTATTTGTAATTCCAAAATTGGAAAAGGGCATATTTGAACTGATTGGTCTCCAAATCAGGGGAAAGGATAAATTAGTATGCTTTAGTTACCTATTTACGTCATCACACATCTCTCCAAAATGTAATGACTTAAAATAACAATAATCATATATTATCTCTGGCAGTTTCTGTGGGTCAGGGGGTGATGTGTTGATTGATGGGGCTCAAGGTCTCACAGAGGTTGCAGTTAGGTATTGGCTCATGTTGGGGCTGTTGGCAAGAGTATCCATCCACTGTGGCCTTTCCATGCAACCTGGGCTTCCTGATAACATGGTGATTGAGTACCAAAGGCAGCAGAGAGAGAAGGAGGGAGGGAGGGAGAGGTTGGGGGGAAGAGAGAGGCAAAGTATGTGTTGCCTTTTTACAACTGAACCCCAGAAGTCAAGCGGCACCTTTTCTACTACATTTTATCAAAGAATTTACAAAGATTCCTTCAAGTTCAAAAAGAGAAAACAAAAAGTCCATATCCTGCTGGAGGTATGCTAACCATTCATCACAAGAAAAGCATGTGGAACAAGATGTAAATACATATTGATGCCACAAGTTACAGATAATACAATCTGCCAAAAGACGTGACTCCAGTTGTAGTGAGCAGGTGCACACACACATGAACACACCCAAATGGACCCACATGCCCCGACTATAAAAGGCTGGGCCTAACTGGTCTCATCAACTTAGATTTTTAATTAGCAATGGATTCTGGGGATCTTTCTGAAATGTTTGCCTATGGGGATGAGAACTGCTCTGTGCAACCGCTTACAAAGCATTCATTGAATTGCCGTCTGACACCCACTTGAAGGGTGTTTAAAGAAAAAAGAAGTCTAGGAGTCAAAATTGAAAGTGCAAATTGCAAATGCTTCCCTTCTAGAGTGATAGGCCTATAAATACCAAGGCTGTTTCTGTTAAACAACAAATGGAAATGCTCCCGAATCAATGAGAGGTGTTAGCACCAGGGAAAAACAGCCTCTTAAATCCTTACGCTAACAATTAAATCAGACATTTTTGACACTGTATCCGAGACACTCCTGGCAGTACTTTATTCTTCATGGCATGATTCGAAAACTCACAGTAGGTGACAAGCAGATTTTGGAGGATCATCAGTTCGGCTTTTTTACCACTCTACCCAAACATAACTCAATACATTTTGTTCAAGCCAATTTCATGTGTTTTGAGCAAAGGCAACTGGTAAAAATGAATGGGTTTCCAGATATGTATGCCATGACCTCACGGAGCTGAAGAATTGACCTGCCCAATAATAGCTGAATATTGACACAATCAGAAAAAAAGTGATTTATCTGTAGGGCCCCAAGGACATTCAGTTACAGTCCTGTGGATCATGAGAAAGCTCTATCCTGAAGACTATAGCCCTAGAGATTACTCACCTCACTGTGTGTTGTGCTTATTCAATTAGAGGAAAAAACTTTTTTTCCTGTGATCACTGTAACTGGGCTGTTTTTTTATAAGATATCCAAAATGGAAACAATATAACTTCAGAATTTTAAGAATCCCATTTCTCTAAAGTGTTGGAAATGTTTTGGCTTTAGCCTGCTGTATTAAAGTCCTAGCTTGAAACCCAGAGTGTTGCTAAGTATTGCTCTGCTATAACTGGTTAGACGTGGCTTACTGGAGATACTGACGCCAGGAGCAGCCGCCATTCACAGCTTCCAAAAGGCACTGCTGCTGGTTCCTGAGCAAGGCAGCTGACAGTGGGGGAAGCTGGTGGGGCAGAGGCTGTGTATGGTAGCACTAGAGTGCAGGCTGGAGCATCCAGACTTTCTCACCAATTAGCTGCGCAATTGTGGTGGATTCCTAGACCCTTCCAAGTCTCCAGTTGTAACATCAATAAAATGGGGATGACCTATCACATGGTTAGGACCTGGCAGTATCAGGTCAGAGACGGTAAGTGGTAGCAATTAGTGTTTCTGATGGTCTCTGGTCCTAGCACCCCATCTGTAGTTACGCAAAGAGACTCCACAAAGTTACAGTGAGGGCTTGAGCCAATTACCGAAGTCCTGCAAAGTAACCTTGCCAGGAATCTGAGAGTGTGGCCTGGGGAAACATAGACCATGGTGTAAAACCTGCCAGGCATATAAATAAACAGCCTCCAGAGTACCCTCCAGGGGACTGCTCTTCTAATCTATGCAGGTTCGTCTTTGGGATCTTAGGGGGACAAAGCAGATCGTGGTGCAGGACTGTGCTTTCAGCCTCCATAGTCCACTGTGCTCACTGTCAGGGTCAAGCATGTGCCCTGTGACTTTAATGGTACGTGTGCCAGAAAGTATCATTCACTCCTGTGGGATCCTAAGAGCGGATGAGAAGGGGGCAGGTCTTGGTGGCTTCTTACACCATCTAGATGAGATGAAGGGAAGAGCAAGTCCCAGACCCATATCCACTGTTCTCCGTACTCTCCTCTGCCACCTCACTGTAGCTCTGACTTGTTTGGGGAAGGGAGCAGTAAGAGAAGCATGCCAGAACCTTTCATGTCCACAGCAATAGACTAGGAGGCAGCAGGAACATTCTCAGCCCTAAGTCTTATCTCGCCATCCTTTTTCTCCGTGTAGCCATCAGAACGGAAGCTCCAAATCCTCCAGTTTCAGCCCTAACATAAAAGCCAACTTTGATGCTTGCTGAACTTCTGGGAGTCCTGGTTTTCTCTTTGCTTTGGATGGTTTTTTTTTTTTTCTTTTGTGATGGCTTAGAAGATCTTTTGATTTCAAATTATCCAGAATTTTAGTTGACTTCATCAGGAAACTTAGTAAAGACAGACAAAAGAGAAATCCCCCGTATTTGCAGTCTGTCAGGACATGAGCACTCACGCATCTTGGAGAATGCAGTCCTTGAGAGGGAATATAGCTATATAACTCATGAAGCACCTGCTGTCGTTTGGGTTAATAACCTCCTTGTTTGGCATTCTTCTCCAAGACTTGGGAAGAATGAGGCTGCTATTTTCATACTTTCCTTAAACAGGGAACAAGGGGTCAGATACAAGTACATGATGGGAGGTGCCTGGAAAAAGACTGAGAAAATGACTCTCTAATCAGATGATCTTTGAATGACTCAAAACAAGCCATGAACTAATGCAATGGAATAATGCAAACCAAAGTGAAACAGAGCTTGGGAATGCTGCACCCTCCTCTTTTCCTCTTGAACAATACGTTCACTTTGGGCCACCCAATTTTTCCATGTGTTAAGCATTACCGTCACATGTATTTATCAGATTGCATTGCACCACCCTTAGCTCCTTGCGCAAATGCTAATTCCACGGCCTTACGGCTGGACTTTCTAATAAAGAACTTCTGAACAGTTACTGTTTTTTCAATCTCTAAATGGTTTCCTTTATTTCCTAGCAATTTATGGTGCTACAACAATCTCTAGTATTAGCCAAAAAAAAAAAAAAAAAAACTAAGACAGCACTGAGTTTTCGCTGTGGGAGTGGGTTTAGTTGCCCCTTGGCAGGTGGGATCTAAGTTCTCCAACCAGGAATGGAACACACGTTCTCTGCACTGGAGCCAGATTCCTGCCTATTGGACTGCCAGGGAAGTACCATAGTCAGAATTTATTGAGCATAGTGTTTAAGAACATAGATTGGGCCTCAGATTTGTGTCAAAATCCATACTCATTTAAGAGCTGTGTAGCTTTAGCTGAAAAGCAAAGCATACTTTGATTATGTATTACATGCTAACTTACTCTTTGTGACCCTATGGACCATAGCCCGCCAGGCCCCTCTGTCTATGGGATTCTCCAGGCAAAAATATTGAATGGGAATAATTATGGTGTAATAGGAGAAGGCAATGGCAACCCACTCCAGTATTCTCACCTGGAGAATCCCAGGGATGGGGGAACCTGGTGGGCTTTTGTCCATGGGGTCACACAGAGTCAGACATGACTGAAGTGACTTAGCAGCAGCAGCAGCAGAAGAAAATTTTCAGGATGTTAAATGAGATAATGTATATAAACTGTTTAGTGCATAACTTAATACATAACAGGTCTTTGGTAAATGAAGAATCTTTCTATTATACATCACTTTTCTTTTTAATTATATTGCTATAACAGTCTATAAAATACTGATGTTTTTACCTTGACTATCCTTTACCAACCTTGAGCGCAAAGGGATCTCTCTTTTTTCCCATGAAATTTAGGACAGCACTTTTTTTAGGATAGGTATCAGGAACTAGGTGATACCACTTCAGAGGGACAAAGATTTCATCTGTCTCATTCTCTTCTGCAACTCTGATCCCACGTGAGTGTCCAAGGTAGTCACTCAATAAATATACCTGTTGAATGAATGAATGAATTATAGAAGGTCAAAAAATATGAATGGACTGTGATGTTAGACATAAGAAAATAGAAAATCTAGGATGATGGTTTTACTATGGGTGACTAAACTCCATTCTAAAAATAAATTCATATTTCTTTTGAGGATTTTTCACAATAATATTAATTTGGCATAACAATTACCATTTTTTATAATTTAAAATACTAAATACATACTACTTAGAATAGAGAAAATATTTCCTTCTAGTAATCAATATTCACTCACTTCTTATTTGAATTATTCTTTGCAATGTTCTTTGTTGACAAAATTCTAAGTGTCCAGTTTTCAATTTTAATCTATATAGTAGTAAACATTTATGATACCCTGAAATGGACAAATGAATGTAATAGAAGTCTTTTTTTTACTATTCTAATAATATGAAATATTAGTTCCAGATTGAGACAGCAAAGATGCTTTACAATAAGATTTCTGTTTACATGTCTAAGTTTTGATTTCTGCCTTGTAGGAGTCAGTTTTCCAGGACTATAAATTATTATTTTCTATCATGAACTAGATTCATTATCCATATCAGCAAAATTCTATCATCACAAAATCCATCTAACATTGTTTAAATGGTAAAAGCTAGTGGAGGAAATATTAAGACATGAGTCAGTTGTAGTTAGTCAATTGTTCAATGGGGAACAATCTTAAATAAGCAAAAAATAGCCATGAAATGACAAAATAGGTTATAGATGCATCTCATTTCCTCTCTGTGTGGGGAACCACCAAAGGAAGTCTTTAATACAATGGAAAATAACTTTTTTTTCTTCCAAATCATGAAAACAGTAAGCAATGGGGCTTGAAAATTAAAATGAATACTGGAAAATCCTGGTTTGCTTTTCCTGTGTTCCAACTTGAAGTGCTAGAGAATTTAAGGTGTGTCCAAGAAAGTTTTAACATGTGGGATGAGACTGCAAAGTGGTCTTGTTTATTGATCATGAACCATGTGTCAGATAGCCTACATTTCACAAGGTGATTGCACAATTTACTGTAAGAACTGAGGTCAGTTTTATTACACTTTGTACCCCTAGACGTAGCCTAGCACATGACATAAAAATACTTGTGTACTAAATATTTGTGTATCTGCAGTATCTTAGTTCCAACTGGGACAGTGAAGACATGGCCACAGATTTACAGCAAGTTCAATTAACAAAAGAAGGACCAAGGTTCTCTCAGGTGATCCACTCTCCCTTGCTTTTCAGTAGAAATTAAAGTAAGTGATGACACAGACAAACTTGTAAGTTTCTTCTCTTGTTTTCTTGCAAAACATGAATAATGTCCCCAAGATTAATGTCTAGAGAAAAACTTGCTATTGAGCTAATTGTTTTCACTGCCACCAAGTAACAATACCGATATTTATATATTAAGTGCCTACTTATTTAACGTTGTTTTAAGTACTTTACAAGATTTAACTCATTTAATCTGAAGAGAAATTAAATAATTTAAAAATAATAACATTATTATTAGAAAGATCTCATTATTGTTCTTATTTTATAGATCAGAAAACCGAGGCCCAGAGAAGCAACTGAGTTTGCTGACAGCTACACGGTTAGGAGGGGTTTTCCAGGTGGTGTTGGTAAAGAACCTGCCTGCCAGAGCAGGAGATGTAGAAGACCTGGGCTCAACCCCTGGGTCAGGAAGATCCCCTGGAGGAGGGCATGGCAACCTACCCCAGTATTCTTGCCTGAAGAATCCCATGGACAGAGGAGCCAGCAGGCTATAGTCTGTAGGGTCGCAAAGGGCTTGACACAACTGAAAGGACTTAGTACAGTACACTGTAGGAAGGGGCTGAGTCTGGATTCAAGCTCCAGGAGTCTGATTTTCAGCTCTCTGCTCAGCCCTTCTTCCGCAGCACTGATTTCTGTGCAGCTGGTAAACGTCACTATGTTCATCTTTCTCCTACCAATAAGCTGAACCTGGAGCCTTTGGCTGCTCTTAGTTTCGTGCTCTCCTGGACCTCCAATAGCTGTTTAGAATGCACATGCTGAGTATTTCCTTATTGGCACTCACCATTGCAACCCCTCATTCATGCTACGCATTGAGTGTCCACATTGTTGTGCCCTTGTTCTCTAACAGAGTCTGGACTGGCTCTTCAAGACGGTGCACACGATGCGGCTGTGCATGTGAAATGGCGGCCATGATGCGCTGTAGGTCCACATGGCCCTTGTGTCCTTTCCTGTTGCATTTCTGCCCTCCAGTCTTTCTGTATTTTCTATCAGTGGCTCTTGGATGGCTCCCCTGGGTGTCTTGGCCAGCCTTGGTGCCTAATAAATCAAACTTGCTTTTGACAGATCGTTTGTATAATTTATTGGGATATAGAAGTTTCAAAAATGCTTTGGTATCTCTAGTGACTCGGTATAAACTGGATGGTGATGGGCCAGAAAATGATTCTCCCAGTCCCACAGAAATCACTAGGAGGCTCACACCATAATTAAGGTAGGGGCAGCTTACGTGTTTTGTTTGCCTCTTACGCAGTTTGCCATTCTGAAATAGTTGTAATAAGCTACAGATCTGAAGTGTGCTCTATTCAGTGGGTGGCAGATCTGTTTCTAAACAGATTTCTTCATGGAGCAAATTCCTAGCAGGGCTTATATTTCTTAACTACTCTATAGTAAACATTATCCCATAATGGTTGCATTTGCATGTCAGCAGTAGAAGTTGTGTGTGTGTGTGTATCCACACATCTTGAAAGGATCACTGATATAAAGAAATGTATGATCATAACAATAACATCAAATAATACTTTTGATTTCAGGGGAAATGCCTGCTTATTTGATTAATTCATATGGTCATTTAAAAAAAAGTTAATTATCAGGATACTTTCAATTCCCCTCTTTACAACTCCAAGCTTAGAAAAAGAAGGTGTGAATTTGGGATTTATGGCCAATGATTGATAACCAGCAGATATTCAACTAACAAAGTAGCCATGGTGACTTACCATTTCCTTTAGGTCTTTAAAATTTTTATGCTTAATTTGAATGTTTCTTTCTGATTATTTTTTTCCCCCAAATTTTGGAAAGCATGGGTGTCATGATGTTTGGTCTATATGTCATGAACCACTTCAAAATCAAACAAACATCTACACTGTGGTTTTATGAAAGGTTTTGAAGAATAATAAAATCTAGGCCAATCATAATTTTAAAAAATGGTCCTTATGTGTATTTTCTCTGCTGCCAGAATTTCAGCAATGCTACATACAGTGAAGGCCCTGTAGGGCTTCTGGTTACCATCAGACCTTTGGAATTTCAATAGAAACCAGAAACAGTCTGTGTAGAAAACTCCATAATATTTTATGAATATTAAGTTTAACTTTCTACAGTTTTTTTCAGAAGGTGTGGTTTATTATTTCCTATCTGACTGTCCTTAGAATGCAGCAGTACAATTCTAAAAAGAGAAAAGCCCTTAATGTTTCTCCCAGGTCTCCCCTCCAAGTTCTAGATGCATAAATATAGTTGCTCATGTGCCACGTCCACATGGGGGCCTCACGGGGGTCTCAGCACCCTTGACTCTTCCCCCAACTCCCACTGAAACCTGTCCTATCTGGGCTTCCGTAGCTGAGAAAAGGATGCTGCTATCCCCAAGGCTCCCCAGCCAGAAACCTTATGTAAATATATGTATTCAAGTGTTGTCTACAGAGTGTAAAGAGCATAAAATATATGTATGTGTTTGAAGCATGCAGTTCAAGAATTATCTACTTATGAATACAGTGAATTTGCAAGATACCAGAAGGCTCCTTTGTGAGCCTCTGGGAGTCATTGATTCCTCCTGCTCTATATCTAAACCTTCATCATATACTGTAGCCAACCAGACTCTTCTGTCCATTGTATTCTCCAGGCAAGAATACTGAAGTTGGTAGCCATTTCCTTCTCCAGGGAATCTTCCCAACCCAGGGATCGAACCTGGGTCTCCTGTATCCCCGGTGAATTCTTTACTGTCTGAGCCACCAGGGAAGCCCTAAACCTTAATCAAGTCCTGGATATTCTTCCTCCATAATTTTTCGAGTCATTTCCCTTTTCTCCATCTCCACTATTCTCACCACGATCACCAATCACCTCTCTCTCTCTCTTTAGTCACTGAGTCGTGTCCGACTCTTGTGACTCCATGGACTGGAACTCGCCAGGCTCCACTGTCCCTGGGATTCTCCAAGCAAGAATACTGGAGTGTGGTGCTATTTCCTTCTCCAGGGGATCTTCTCAACCCAGCAATCGAACCCGGGTCTCCTGCATTGCAGGCAGATACTTTACCGACTAAGCTATGAGGGAAGCCCCCACCCATCACCTGGACGACGCCAATAACTTATCTCCCTACTTCCATTTTTGCCAGTTCCTCATCTCTTCAGAGTGGTCTTTAAGAAATCATAATACTGATCACTGCAGTCCATTTCTTCATGACCTTCCCTTTATATTTAGAATAAAACGGAAACTCATTGTTGAGGCTTACAGTGAATGCCCTTAAAAAGTGGTCCTTTTGTAACTCTTCCAATCTCTGCTTCACTATAAACCAGGTGTCTTCACTTTCCCTCCCTCTCCCCTGGCCAGCCTACATCCCTATCCTTCATACCCCACCCCACCATTTCTTTAAAAGACCTTAAGGCCTTTTGCACAGACTGCTCATTTGGGGGTAAATTCTTTTCCTCTTCTTCCCTCCTCCCTCCCGCCCCACACTCACTCACTTCCATGCCTGTACAGTTCTCTTTATTTGGCTAGTTCTTTCTAATCCTTCATTCTCAGATTAACTCCTGGTCTTAAGGTTCTTTCCTGTACCCAATCTCAAAGGCAGCTCCCCAGTTACTTTCAGAGAGCCACGTCCTTTACCTTTACAGCAGTTTGCAATTTATATATGGAAAAGTTGCTTCTAGATGTTTATTGCTTAACTCTGCTAATGGAGGCTCCATTAGGGAAGGGCCAAGGATGTTATTTCATTCCTTCCTACCTGACAGCTATCAATGCACCTGGCATGCGATAAGTACTTGGTACATAATTGCTGAATGAGTAAGTAAATCAGCAAATGTATACTCATCTCTGAGAATCATGCAGAACCTGAGAGGAAACAGAGGCCAGGTGGGCAGCCCCTCTGAGGAGAAGCTAAACCTGAGAAAGAAGTTTCCCCCCCCCAACCCCTCAATTGAATGCATTTCAGAAACAGATCCTGGGAGATCCCCTGTTTTCCTGAGCCAAGTATCATTCTAAGAAATGTCTTCCTAGGACATCTCTGGAGAAGAATTCAGCTGGAAAAAGTTATTTTCTCTCCTGGTTGACTCATGTCTTTTGACCCCTCAACCCATCTTGTTCCACAGAATCTGGGACCAACTGAGGAAAGATTTTTGCAGACATCTCACTAGTTCATTTCTATAATTCCTATAGTATCAGTAGATGATCCAAAGCCTGGAACACAGAACAAGCTCAGCACAAGGGATAGGATGGGGTGGGGAGGCTTAAAGGAGAGATGGTAGGAAATATTTTTGGAAGGAGTATGATGTTTGGTTTTATAAGCAATGATTTTTTATTTTGAATTTCATTTTCCTTTGCATTGCAATTCACACAGGATAGTCTCAAGCTAGTAAAATTTTGTAAATTCCTAACCTGGTGTTTATTGTGCTTTGGAAAACTCAGGGCTGATGTTGAGTCAATATTTAGTGCCTTGCCATATAAGAAAGAAGGCAATAGCAATCCACTCCAGTATTCTTGCCTGGAAAATCCCATGGACAGAGGAGCCTGGTAGGCTGCAGTCCGTAGGGTCACTAAGAGTCAGACACGATTGAGCGACTTCGCTTTCACTTTTCACTCTCATGCATTGGGGAAGGAAATGGCAATCCTCTTGCCTGAAGAATCCCAGGGGGAAGCCTGGTGGGCTGCTGTCTGTGGGGTCGCACAGAGTCGGACACGACTGAAGCGACATAGCAGCAGCCATATAAGGCAGAATGGCAGCCTGGAACAGGGTTGTGATGTGGAAAGAGGAATCCGGCAAACCGTGTCCAGAGCGGCAGATCAGAGAAAGAACTGACAAATCACTACCTGATGGATTTGTTTAACATGTCACTATAACTTAGGGACTGGAGAAATGCAAAGCAAAGAAAGCTGACATCCCAGGGCTGTAGAGAATGGGGCACATTCCATGTCAGTTGGTATTAAAGAGATGAGTGATCCCTGAAGCCTGCAGAACATTGGGACATTTGGGTGACTCTCTTTGGGTCACAAGACTTAAATTCTCTCATGCAGACATTCCTACTGAAGAGTAGATCTCAACTTAGAAAAATCCACTGCATTTTGGGCTGAAAGTTTCTTCTTTGAAAGAGTGAAAAATATGGCTGAATTGGCTGGACCGCCAGTCGAGTACACTTTGAAGACTGAACTAGCTCAATTTTCTTTCCTCAAAATGCTTAATGTGACTTGTCAACTTTGTCATTGTTCAGTCACTAAGTTTTGCCTGACTCTTTGTGACCACATGGACTGCCGCACACCAGGCCTCCCTGTCCTTCATCATCTCCTGGAGTTTGCCTAAACTCATGTTCATTGAGTCAGTGATGCCATCCAACCTCTGTCATCCCCTTCCCCTGCCTTCAGTCTTTCCCAGCATCAGGGTCTCTTCAAATGAGTCAGCTCTTTGCATCAGGTGGCCTAAGTATTGGAGCTTCAGCTTCAGCATCAGTCCTTCCAATGAATATTTAGGGTTGATTTCCTTTAGGATTGACTGGTTTTGTCTCCTTGTTGTCCAAGGGACTCTCAAGTCTTCTCCAGAGCCACAGTTAGAAAGCAACAGTTCTTTGGTGCTCAACCTTCTTTATGGTACAGCTCTTACATCTGTATCTGTCAACTTAAGAAGCGGGAAATGTAAAGGGTGTGCAGGGGGACAGTGTAGGGAAAGGTCACTTTGGCCCTGCTGCTCTGTCAGAGTGTGTGTATGAGAGTGACAGGGTTGGGGCTTTTAGGAATCAGAGTTACAAAAAGGGACTGGATGTTTAGGGTGTGAAGTAGGGAAAGATGACCAGAGAATGGAAGGTGAGGTACTGCCAAAAAGAAATTCTGCTGACTTTGTAATTTTGCTTTTCCTATATTCAATCATTTTAAAAATAAGCCAGTGATATAATTGGATGCAGTTGTTAAAACAGCCCAAATAAAGTCAGCCCCACCACATGTGAATGTTTCAGAGGAGTGAGAGAGGAAGAGAAGATGAGAAATATGTGACAGGACTCTCCATACCGTGGGTAGAGCCTGCTCTGCAGGTCTGAATTGTATTCTGAACAATAAGGATGGAGTTGTTTCCCTGGCTCTGTTAGATAATTAACGCAAATCATCTGTTTATTTCATGAAATATTATGCCTTTATCTAAGAGGAAATACTTTAAACATTTCTTTCCAAGTAGAGATGTCTATATGTGTTATTTTTGGTTGGAATATGAGCTTGGTGGAGACAGAACCTACCTCTATATTCATGACTTGGAACAGTGGGCAATGTTCTTCAGGGATCAGGGGCTCACTATGTGCCAGGCCCCATGCTAAGAACTCTTCCTGCGTATGTCATATCATCCTCACTACAGTGCTTTGAAGTGGGGACCAAAGAAGAAAGAGATGCTCTGAGGGGCTGGGGCTTTGCCAAACCTATCAGAGTCCTCACTCCTAGTAAGGGGTCAGCCAGAAGTTGGATAGGTCTGCAGCCCAGGCACTACTTATTAGGCATTACTTCATCAGCAACAGCGGCTATCACCATTATCATGTACCATGGGTAGACAATAAAATGATCAAGAGGACAAGATTGACTTTAGTGCTGGAAATACTATTCAAGGATTAGTAAGGAGGATCGTCGTTCATTCACAGTCAAATACGGTCAATTCCAATTACAATATCTGACTGTGGTGTGATGGGAAAGTGACCTAAGCCTGAAGTCATCACTTAGGGTACCAGCCCTGGCTCCTGCGGTGAGTCCTCAGACAAGTGATTCAGGCTCCCTGAGCCCAAGTCTCTACCTCATCTGTGATAGAAAGGAATTAGATGATTTTATAAATAACAGAGCTTTTTCAGCTCTAACATTCCTAGAGTCTACAAGCCTTATGAGAATGAGTCCCCTCCCTTCTGTAGCACATGGAATTAATTTGCAATATGTACTGTGACAAAGTCCGATGGAGCCTGCCCGATGATGTAGCCCAGTGTAGGTCTTGTAAATGGACTTGGGCCAAAGAAAAAGAAAAATGTACCAGCTGGCCACTTGGCAGCACTGAAGAACTTGCAATAAAAGGTGGACAAGAAAACATGTTTCTACCGTTGCTCTAACACATTTCCCTTTGATGCCTTTTCTCTCACAGATTGTCTCAAGGTGCAAGCCTCCGGGATTTCTAGATGGAATGTGCATCCTGGGTAGTTATGGTTGTCCCAGTGACCAGTCCTCCATTAGCCAGCCCCACAGCTGGCAACATTCAGCAGCAAGTGTGAAGTGCAATTTGTATGTGCCTGTGTTTATTTTTTACAAATATCTTTATACATTTTGAGCTAGGAAGCCTGATTCTCTCATGGATAGGGTTGCTGGGTAAAATATAGAATGTCAAGTTGAATTTGAATTTCCAGTAAAGTAAGAGTAATGTTAATGTCCCCCAAATTACAGGAAACATACTAAAAGAGGATTCTTTGTCTAAACTTTGAATTTAACAGGGTAACCCATATTTTTGTTTTCTTAATATGACAACCCCACTCTAAGAAGGAAAGATATTTTATTTAGCTTTTTGGGTGGGATTTAGCTCCGAGGTATTACAGACTGGAACACCAGCAGTTTGGACTTGGATTTATTATTTTGCCCATTTTAAGAAACTGGTATGAAATATCTGCTATGCTATCAATGCATTTTCAGTAGATGTAACTGTGTTTAAATTTCTCAAGGTTATAAGTCTCTCCTTTTTAAAGGAAAAACATCCCCCAACACAATGTGAAACTCATTCATAAAATCAAAGAGATCCTAACCATTGATATGAGAACTTCTGAAGGAGGGAGCATATTTTGGCCCACATCTGCAGCTGTGTTCTTTGAACTAATTGGGAAGTATTTTATGCTGGCAGGCTTTAATGGAGAAATATGTTTCCCCTTTAGGATGATTTGTTTAATTGGCTATAGAATTGCTTCTTCTCTGCTTCAGGAAGCTTTTTCCATTTGTTAATGGTACAGCTTCCCCACCTTCCCCAAACCCCAAAAGCCAAAGCTACCCTGAGCTTACTGAACTTTGTTCAGAATCTTGTGATAAAGCCAGACAATGTCTCAGATCTGAATTCAACTTTAAATGACACATTTTGCTTTTCTCGGCTGCAGTGACCTTTTCTAGATAATGTGTTAGGAGAGATCATCTCTGTGCTACTGTTTACAAGTCCAAAGCGGAGATGATTCTGAGGAGCAGGAAGAAGGTAAAGTAAGAAAGCAAAAAATATGGTTTCATTTTGAAGTCCCCCTTCCTCAGACTCTTTGGCTATGATGAGACAAAGAATTTTTATGTATGTTTACCTCATTCAGTGATAAACAGCTTCTGGATTCCAAAAGATTTAACATTTTGTAATGAAAACATAAAATCCAGCTATAACATTAGAGAATCCAAAGAGAATTTTCATCTACATTGTCCTAAATATCTAGGGGTTTGAATGCATTCAACTGTTTCAGTAAAGTGTTCAGGTTAACGCTTGGCAAAAAAAAAAATGGTGAAATCCATGATGTCACCCAGATGAACAGAGACTCGAGTTCAGGTAAGTCTATTAAATATGGAGAAGCAGACAATAGGTTAGGGCAGAAAGTAAATGAGTCATCATGACTCATATTTTCACATCATTACAGAGACAATGCATATGGAAGGGCTGTGTATGATCTGTTCTCAGATCAGATTCATTTCTAGTCTATGACCTTCTTTACTCTTCACACCATAGATAGGATAGTGATGTCATAACAGGATGCTGTAGAAAAACAGGTGAAAATAAACACTGACATCCTTCCTTTGCTTAACGTCAAACCTCAAAGCAAAGAGAAGGTGTGAGTCTCATTACTTCCTTTCAGAGGGTGAAATCAGGGTTATTTCATTGTATTTTCTATATATTTATGTTGGTGAAAAAACTGTTTTGGTTTCAAATTCAAAGGCAGATGGTTAATGTCATTGCAGAATAATTAAAAGCATATAATACTTCCTAGAAATAAGGATTCTATATTGCTACATTTATAGCAATGATTTGTAGCTCATTTCATCCAAAAAGAAAATTTTTTTGCTTAAAAGTATCACTGTTTTGCAGAAATTTGATGATATCTAAAATGTGAACTGTTTTAGAAATTAATCCTTTGTCAATAGCATCATTTATAAATATTTTCTCCCTGTCCATAGGTTGCCTTTTCATCATTTATTGTTTCTTTTGCTGTGCAAAGGCTTTACAGTTTAATTAGGTCCCATTTGTTTATTTTTGCTTTTATTTCCATTACTCTAGGAGATGAATCCAAAAAAAATCTTGCTGTGATTTATATCAAAGAATATTCTGCCTATATTTTCCTTTGGGAGTTTTATATAGTATGCAGTCTTACATTTAGATCTTTAAATCATTTTTGTTTATTTTCACATATAGTATTAGAGAATGTTCTAATTTCATTCTTTCACAAGCAGCTCTCCAGTCTTCCCAGCAGCACTTATTGAACAGACTGACTTTTCTTCTTTGTATATTCTTGCCTCCTTAAAATATACAAATATCTCTATCAAAAAACAAACAAAAACAAAAACAACTCAATCAAAAAATGGATGGAAGATCTAATAGACATTCATCAAAGAAGACATATAGATGGCAACAGGCACAAGAAAAGATGCTCATCATTACTATTAGAGAAATGTAAATTGAAACTACAATGAGGTATCACCTCACACCAATCCAAATGGCTATCATTAAAAAGTCTACAAACAATAAGTGCTGGAGAGGATACAGAGAAAAAGGAACTCTCCTACATTGTTTCTGGGAATGTAAGTTGATGCAGCCACTATGGAGAACAATATGGAGGTCTTTAAGAAACTAAGAACAGAGTTACCATATGATCTAGCAATCCCATTCCTGGGCATATCTGGAGAAAACTAATTCTATAAAGTACATAGACCCTAATATTCACTGCAGCATTATTTGCAATAGCCAAGACATAGAAGCAACCTAAATGTTCATCAACAAGTAAATGGATAAAGAAGATGTGGATAAAGAAGATACATATATTTATGTATATATAGTGGAATATTATTCAGCCATAAAAAATAAAAAAATAATGCAGCAACATGGATGGAACTAGAGCTTATCATATTAAGTAAAGTAAGCCAGATAAAGATAAATATCATATGATATCACTTATATGTGGACTCTGAGAAAAAATGATACAAAAGAAACTTACTTACAAAACAGAAATCAACTCACAAAGAAAGAAAACAAACGTATATTTACCAAAAGGGATACATGGAGTCAGAGGGAGAGAAACTAGGAGTTTGGGATGAATATATACACACTAGTACAAACAAAATAGATAAACAAATACCTACTATAATAGTGTGGAGAATTATATTCTATATCTTATAATGACCTATAATGGAAAATAATCTGAATCACTTTGCTGTACACCTCAAATTAGCACAGTATTAAATATAAACTATACTTCAATTAAAAATGGTTAAAAAACTGAACACAGATTACCATAAAATGCAGCAATTTTGAGGAGTTTGAAATATTTTGAGAATTACCAGAATGTGACGCAAAGACACAAAGTGAGCAAATGCTGTTGAAAGATGGTACCCATTGACTTGCTCAGTGTAAGGTTACCACAAACCTTCCATTTATACAAAAACTGCAGTATCCATAAACTGCAATAAAGAGAGGTGCAATAAAATGATAAGTAAATAAAATAAAACATGAACTGCTAGTGTGACAACACAAAATAGGAACAGAGTTCTAAAGGGGACAGTTTTCATAATTCTTATAGAATCAATGACAATTTCAAAAGATTTTTTATTTTAATGTTTACATTGCAATAAAGATGAAGTTGAATGCCATGTGTTTTTCTTATATTAGGTTCATATTGAACGTCTTTGGGTTTTATAAGTATATATGCATGGCTGGCATAGTTAATAAAATATAACTGCTTTGATAAAAGATTGCTGAAAAATAAGTAGAAACTAAATATTTTTTAATGTTAGTATTAATAGTTCAAACAAAAAAGAAAGCCCATACCAGCAAGAAATTATAAGGATAGATTTATTTCTGTCCTGTTTTGCGTTAGTTACTCAGCCATGGCTGACTCTGAGACTCCATGGACTGTAGCTCCCCAGGCTCCTCTGTTCATGGAATTCTCCAGGCAAGAATACTGAAGTAGGTAGACATTCCCTTCTCCAGGGGGTCCTCCCAATGCAGGATTGAATCTGGGTCTCCTGCACTGCAGGCAGATTCTTTACCACTGAGCCACCTGGGAAGCCCACATAGGCATATTCTTCTGATAGATAGGAATAACCACTAAAAAACCTTCTAGGGAAGTAATTATATTAGTCTGATGCCAGTAACATGAAGTAGAAAGCTAAAATATGTATCAATTTGAGTCAACCCACCCTATATTCCACCTTCAAAAATAAAAGAAAAAGCAAAAACAGGCATAAATACCCCAAATTAAGACCTCAAACATTCCAGATGACAGATATTTAGAGTGCTTAGTTTTTGTTTTTGCTTTAATAGGAAAATAAATGGCCTTTGAAATAAAATTAGATGCTTTATCTACTATAAAAAGCATTCTTGTGAGAACTAGAAAAAAAGCTTGTGGCTAAATTCAATGAACATTCAAATGTCTCATGTTGCTTCTAGATCATAATCATATATATTTTCATTTGCTTTCCTGCAATAAATTCAGGTGAAAAAATGTGAAGTTGGCATGAAAGCATGATGGGACAGTTTTTTATACACTTTTTTCCCCTTGGTAATTGTCTGAAAATTCATTTCTGCAATTTAGGTTGAAAACCTACTAACACAATATGGATGGATAATGCCCTTCTGTATTGATACATTTTTCTCTTTAATATCCAACCCTGATTCTCCAAATCTCTCACATTCTTCTGAACAAAATGAAGTAGGACTAAACATGAAAGAATCATTTGTCTTTGTAACACCGACCTGAATGAATATTCCAAATAAACAATCAGTAAGTTAAAAATCCAGTTGGGATGACCATGATTCCCACCTTAGGGACATCTTCTGAAAAACTGATCACCTGCACTTTATGGCCCAGGTGGTCTCTGTCCTTCATTCCAATAATTTCAGTAACTCAAATAATGAAGATAAAGACCTCTCTCTTCTCATCTAGCTAATCCCCAGGCCTTACAAATCGCCATACTGACATTCAGAAGTCCTAGCTTTGTATGCAGTTTGATCTTGTTCTGGCTTCAGGCTGTGAGAAGCATGTTAAATATCCTGGAGGCACCAGCTCTGGTTTCTCTGGAAGCCCAGGGCAGAACTCAAGGCAAGTCTCTTGCCATGCATCATGCTTTTTCACTCTTCCTGTCCCCCACAAAATATCAGGACTTTGTAACAAGATGATACCCTCTATGGGAACAGCATTGGCCCATTCCAACAAATTTCCTTCTCCTTTCTCCAGACATTGGCATCCTCTGTGTTTATTAGGCTCCAGGGGTAGGTCCCTTCCAATTTATTTATAATCCATTAAGAAGGCAAACATTTGGAAGCAAATCCATTGGAAATATTGGAAGGATTCATAGTTTTAATTGAGACATATTATCTTTGCAAACTCAAAGCATGCCTTTTGGGACTTTTTCTCTTTTTCCTGAGGACTCTATCTAAACTACATACACACAGTCAATAAAGAAAATGAGAATTTATGTACAACATCACCACTAGAGAAAACAACTATTGAAATACAGCTATATTTCCCACATATAATACAGTAATTTTAAAATATAATCACTCTATAGATTCAATTTTGTATCTAGTTTGCTTTCTTCTTAACATCATTTTATACTGAACATTTCCACTGCATACTCTGCAAAAACAGGTAGGTATACTAGCATATAGCTAGTTATGTTAGGAACTTTAAAACATTGGTTTTTCTCCCTAGGAAGATGATTTCTTGTATATGAGCAGCCCTCTAAAGGCCTTTCAGATGTGTTACCCAACTTAGGTGCTCAGCGGATCAGGAAACATACCTTACTGTCATCTCCATCTCACAGATGAGGAACTGACTCCTAGGAGATTTGTGTGACCAGTCCAAGACTAAAGGGACACAAACTAGAGCCCAAGAGTATCCACTCCTCCACTGTAAGCGGTGCTAGAGCCGATCAAAGGAAGTGCAGGCTAAGCACGCCTAAAGGCAGAAAATGAACCAAGGACCATTCCCAGTCTCATGCTTCATGTTTCTGTTAATGGTGCCTCCTAGGATCCAAACCTGGGTGTCATCTTTAAGGCATCCTTCTCTCTTATCCCCCAAATTAATATTGAACTGCCAGTAAAAGTAGCTCTTTGCTGACCACAGAAAAACTATAAATTCCATGGCCTGAAGCCAAGGTTATTTGAAACCTGGACACTACCTCTATCCCCAAATCTACTCAATAAACACACAGTGCAAGGCTTTCTCAGAGTAGGGATGGTGATCTCTTTACAAAAATTCATTTGTAATGATGATTAAAAGACAGGTTTCTGGAGGGACACCCTAGAATCTTCAGCTTTAAATAGTTGAGGATTCATGAGTATGAGAACCTCAGCTACACTCCAGGCAAACTGAACTGTTCTCTTTCTGAGTATATTGCCCACATTCCCCACTTTTTTTTTTTTTCAGATTGTTCCTTCCATACATAAAACTCCTCCCTTCACTCTGCATACTAAGACCCTGCTCACCCTTCAAGGTCCTGCTGAAATGTCAGCTCGATTAATTGTACTTTCTCGTGGTCTCTCCCATCTCTAGGCATCGCACTTAGTCCTTATTAAAGGAACCAACCTTGTTCTCTTACTGTTCTTCAAAAACTGCATTTGTCAGAATAACTCTGTCACATATTCTTTATATTAGTTATGAAACTTTTCTATCTGGAGGAATTATGCAGACTCTATTTATGCTCAAGATTCTTTGTTTGCTCACAGTTGATCACTGTCTTTGAGTACAAAGACATTCATTTGAAGTTTGCCAAATTTACTGGCTACTTGAGGGTAGATTTTTCATGAGGAAGTAATGGCTTGTACCTGTCTCAGAAGGTCCCCATGGATAATTTAAGAAAGAGATACAGAAATTATCAAGGAAATCCCAAGACTGTGCCCCTTCTGGCAGACTAACTGGGAGGTGTTTTGCAGAGCAGCGGCACCAAGGCTATACTAACATTTCATGTCAGCTTTTGTGGGTGGCAGGGGAAGCGGTAAATGGTAAATAAAGGAGATGGTGTAGCTTAGAGCAGGCAGCACACTTCAGATTTCTACAGAAGTCAGACAGATAATACAAGTGAAAGAAGATGGTCAGGTTAAGGCGCTACATTGCTTTAATCATCCGGCCTTAGCATCACACTCAGACTGGCACAGAGCAGAGAGGTGGTGAAGGGAGAATGCATGCCCCATGCAAAGACTCAGAGCAATTCCAGCTGACTGGCACCACGTGGAAAGGCAGGCTCGGTGTTGCCAAATGGTTGAAGTTTTCAAGAGAAACCATACATAGATTTTTATGGTTTGTCCTCTCTTTTTTATTTTAACATGGATAACAAATTTACATTTAAAATACTGGGTAAGCCTCTAGGCCAAATATATCTAGAAGCAATTTATCTCCTACAGTACAAGTTTAATTGTGACATAAACCAGGATTCCACTATTTTCTCTTCCTCTGAATCCTAAATCCATGTGTAAGAGTCAGCACCTTCTTATAGAAGGTCTGAGTAAAAGGTAGTAATGATTTCAACAGAGTTCTCATTCCAGTCTGAAAAGAGAAAGACAACTCTGGAAGGCCCCAGAGTTGACTATTCTAGACAGTTTGAATTGGACATGCTGTCAATGGTCTCTGAGTCCTGGCTCAGAGTCCCTGAGAGGGAGACACAGGGTGTGGCAGGGTGAGGTTGGTTGGTCTCTCAATAGACCAGGGTGGGGACACTGCTTTGGCAGAGTGCACCCTGCAGCGGGTGTGAGTAATTAAGGAACTGAGTGAGGCTTCTGCATCCAGAAGTACAAGTTCAGGAAACTAGCTCACGCCAGGCCAGGGGTGACCTTCAGAGGCAGCCTTGACACCCTCTAGCTTCAAGCTGTAACCTTCGGACCGTGACTGTCTTCTGTGGCTTTGATGGTAAAATGACAGTTAACAGCTGGAGCATTGTTCATATTTCATTTCATAATTTGATGGACACACTTATCAACATTGCTTATCACTGTAAGTGATGTGCAGACCAGTAAGTTGGATACATTTTTGGAAGGAAGTGTTCTGCAGGCCTTTTTATGCCCTGGGAATCCCAATAAGTGAGAAAGAAGGAATTGGTTTCAGCTTGTTTGATGTCTGTAGTTAGGGTCATTGTAGGAGCTCCGGGTCTCCTAAGGGTTATCACCTCTGTGCTCCTGTGGCCACAGGTGGAGACAGCTATAATTTGCCTGAGGTCAGTCAAATCTGAGTCCTCAGTGACAGTGGTAATAAACAATGAGTACATTGAATGCAGCTTCCCTGGTGGCTCATATGAGAAAGAATCCACCTGCAGTGCAGGAGACCCGGCTTCGATCCCTGGGTCAGGAAGATCCCCTGGAGAATGGAATGGCAATCCACTCCAGTATTCTTGTTGGGAAAACTCCACGGACAGAGGAGCCTGGAGGGCTACAGTCCATGGGGTCACATGATTGAGCCACTGAGCATGCAAGTACAGTGAGTGCAGTTGAATTTGTGTGTGGTTGTCCTTTCCTAAGGGTGACCCTTCATCTATAACACCTGGCTCCTCAAGACACAGATCATTGAAGTTCAAGGGTCCCTTGAATGGCAATTTTTTGAAGGTTCATAAATATTTTAATGGCACTTTTTGTTGTTTAGACATATGCAAATTTTTTGAACATCGTTATTTATCAGTAACATGAATTCAAAGCAACTGTGCAGTTAGTTTCTTTTATACTTGAGCAAATCAATAAATCAAAACACAATTGTCACTGTCAAATCTTATTCTTCAGAGAAAAACACCTCTGTGAGATTGGCCTGAAGATGCTCAGATTCTGCCAATCACTGAGGCATTCCATATTTAAATGTGGAATCATTGAAGCATTCTGTACTTAAATAGTATGGTCTATGCAGTTACTTTCATGGTTTTTTCTGAAGTCATTTTAAGGATCTTTTGGGTAAGATTTCTCTCCAACTTGGCAGTAGATGAACACACATCCTTTCCTAAAGCAGTTGGGGGCACCAGCTTTTTCCTGTGGCATGGGGTAAACCAGGAGAACATGATCCTGACAATGTGCTATTCCATGGCCCAGCTCACCTCACGGAAGCAGGACACACTCACCTCCTGTCTTTCAGATCAGGAGTCCAGGGCAGGGTAGGGCCTCCTGGCAGCCTGGCAGGCATTGTATGAGCCAAGCAAGCCTGGGCTTCCTCATTCCATTTCTGAACTGGGTGTGCCCAGTACCCAGTGCAGGAAACAAAAGCATTTAGCTAATTGAGCTGAGCAGCCAGCCGAATCCCTACTGCTTCCTAGAATGTAGAAAGAGGTCCTTTCTTGCCTCCCTTCATAAACTGGAGCCAAAAAACAGGGAGAGGAGAGATAGGACAATGCCTGGTAGCTGCCGTGGCCTGACTTGCATTTTAAGCACTTGAATCATCCCCATATTAGCCCAGCAACTAAGTATCTACTTTCTTCACTGCTAACTAAAGATCTTGTTTTTAATAAAATAAAAACTTTAATACAATTTTTAATTTTTAATAAAAGGAAAGAAAAAATTTGTTTAATAACATTCATTTGAAATTTTATTTGTAATCTCGTCAGGACATTTTAAGAGCCAGTATCACGTTTTTTTGATTCTGTTCTCTGCAGAGCATCCAGTGACACAACAGCATGGACTGGCTGAGCAGAGATCATACAGAGGCCTTGGAACGTCAGTGTAGCCGAAACACCCGCAGTTTGCTCCTCTCACCTTCGGGATGCGAGCCACGGTGTTTGCTTTGTAGCATTTCAGGCCTTGGCAGCGAGTTGGCCAAATTTGTTTGTGTTCTCTGTCCCATCAGTGGCCTTGCCGTGTTCATCACAGAGGGCAGAAAAGAGAAAGCTCCTATTCCTCTGGGCACTTCGGAGCGCAGGGCTCAGAACCTACCTTTCACTGTGGGTGTGAGGCAGGCTTCAAAGACTCCTCATTGTTAAGAAATGTCCTCTCTCCTGGGACAGAGACTGTGAAACTATGAGGATGTGTGAACAATAGCTCTTTGCTGACCCCGGGGACTCAGGCCCCGGCACCCAGCAAAACAGGCATCGCAAGAGTTTCAGTGCCAAGCTTGCTGTTCCCAGATATCATCCAAATGCCCGGCTGCTGAGGTGAACAGTAGCCAAATAGATTCCAGAAACCTCAAGGGAACAGCATCTGTTGCTGCTGCTTCTCTGTGGCTCATTCAAAGCCCTGATACATTAAAGGGATATAAAAAGACACCCTTGAACCACCAGAGTGAGGTGTTTGTCTTGCGCCTGAGATAACCATTCAGGCCACATATGTTTTTGTTTTGTTTTCCCCCTTGTATCTGTGTGGAAAGCACTCAGCTCTTACACAGCATTCTCTCCCTCTTTCATCAAATATTCTTTTTTTTTTTTTTTTTTGAACACCTCATGTCCCAGGAATGCTGGCATGTGGCTGGATGAGCCTGGGGCTATTTCAGTGGCTATTGCTTGTTACTAATTGCTTAGACAGTGGACCTTCAAACAATCCATTCTGACCACAGCCCTAGACTGCTCAGAGCAACCAAGGTAAACACAGCAGACTGGAGATTAAGCCTGGGCTAGTGATTTTCCACAAAACTCCACAGAAGAATGACAGGGACCTCCACGGGGGACTAGGCAGGGAGACAGAATTTTGGAACCCCCTGCGACTGCAGCTGCTGTTTGGTTATTAAGTCGTGTCCAACTCTTTGTGACCCCATGGACTGTAGCCTGCCAGGCTCCTCTGTCCATAGAGTTCTCCCAGCAAGAATACTGGAGTGGGTTGCCATTTCCTTTCCAGGGGATCTTCCCAACCCAGGGATCAAACCTGGGTCTCCTGCTTGGCAGGCGGATTCTTTACTACTGAGCTAACAGCGAAGCCCTCTGGAACACCCCACATCCATGCTAATTATGATCACTTAAGACACTTGGTTTTCTTCCATTCTGTGAGTCACTTCTCTCCAACTGACTTCAACCCTTTGCCCTGATTTGATATTTTACCCACTTATACCAGGATTATAACAACTCTCTGTAAATCTGTCTTCAGTGCAGGAAACTGGAATGGATAGTGCCATTCATGTTTAGGAGGCTTAGGGGCATGTGCAACCCTATTACAAGAGAGACATCCATCAACCCTGAGTCAGAGGAAAGGGACAGAGTGCCCTTGGCCGAGGTGAGGAGAATGAAGATCCTTTATATGCGAGCCCAGGAGACCCCACCTCACCCCTGCTCCACAATGCTAACCGTGCCAATGGCCAAGGAGAAACTTGATGACAATCCGGTGTTTCAGCAGTGTCCCTGGTTGGAAGCCATCCAGAGAGACAACTGTTCTGACACTTTGGGTCAAGTCCTGGATTATCCCTATCTAGTACAACACTTCGCACAGAGTCGAACTTGGCTGACGCGACTTAGCAGCAGCAGCAGTATAACACTTCAAAGTTCTGCCCCAGCTACATTTCCTTGGTGAAAACAACCCCTCTAGTGTTACCATTTGCTGATTTTCCCCACACCAGATCTGCGTTGCCAAATACCCATCAGTTCACACTGCTTCAGCTTTTCCTTTACTCAGCATTTTTATTATCAGGGTTCGATATAGACTTCTTACAAACTGCTAGATTGTGTTCTCACAGATATCAGACAATGAACAGAGGTTCTCTCACTTTCTTTTGTTCCTCCTTCTACAAAGAATATATAGTGGATATCCAAGAAGTATGAGTTGTTAGATTAATTCATGCTCAACCCATTAATTTAGGGGAAATGATATAGAGAGAATCTGGTTCTTGCCACTTAATGACTAAATTCATATGCCTATTTGAAAATACTGGAAAGCTTTTCTGTAAGTGAAGATATAGTTATCAGAGAGAGTATTTACTTAAAAGATTCTTTGTGACTGTGCTTTGTTGATTGTAGCTTGCTTAGAAATATTTACTAATCTTCAGTGGTATGTGTGTGTTTGCTTCTTATACTACTACTCTCCAAGAGTTTCTTATCAGTGTAAAGTCTTCGAATTGTTTATAGTCTTTTTGAGGGTTAGACCAATACATCCTTTTATTTCATTTATGTTTAAATCTTATTTGCAGCAAACTGAATATAAAAATGTTGTCATTTTTGAGATAACAGAAACAGTTTTTCACGGCTTTGACTTCCTTCCATAGGATGGCTAGGACATCCCAACAGAGGAACACTGTCCTGACTTTTACTGTTTCTCTTTAACAGGGTGGGAAGAATTTCAAAGAATGATATGCCAAGTAATTTCCCCTGAGAACTCTGAATTCATGAGTTTTTCAGTCTTTCAAGTTAGGTGACCCTATTTTGTTGAACAAAAAATAATCTTATACTTATTTATAGCAAAAAAAAAGTCCTATGTAAGAAATGTGACTGGGGACTTAATCTGCAGTCTATAACTGAGAGAAGCACACTTTAATGTGGGTTTCGTGGTTCAACTGTCTCCTCCACTACTTCAAAATGTTTGCAGTCATATAGGGTTAAGATAATGGCCATCAGACCATTCCATTCTTCACAATTCTGGTCAGAGATAAATAAGAATATGCTTCCCTGCTGTGCAAACATCCTTTTTATTAATACTGGGTGAACAAGAATGTAAGCACATTTGGCTGCAGAGAAAACTAACAGAATTGAAAATGTAGACTATTAATGCTCAGAGTCTAACATCGGGCTTTCAAAGGACAAGTGAATAAAAAGAAAAAAATTTACAGAAGCAGCATCAGAGCTGAAATGAAAATGAATCAGCATATTAAAACTGAAGTGTGACACCAAAGTGTTCCACTGGCACGCCCACATGGCCAGGGCATGGTTTGCCCACATAGGAACACTTACATTGCCTCGGAAGTGAGGATGGTTCTCATTGTCTCCAAGGTACAGCATTTAATTTGACTCATGCTCCTCATCTGAATCTATAACATTCTTTGTTTATGCAAACAATTTGGCCAGAAATCCCTACAGCGTCTAGTTACACATATCATATTCTTGTATATTGTTACTTACTTCTTCGATTGTTTTGTTTCATATGTACACATGGCATGTCTTCCTGTTTAGAGCCTAAATGATTTGAGGTCAAGGACTGGGCATAATCATTCCCAAAGGACCCATCCCAATTGCTTTCACATAGTGGGTACCAAGGGATTTCCCTGGTGGTCCTGCAGTTAAGACTTCGTGCTTCCACTGCAGGGGGCATGAGTTCCACCCCTGGTTGGGGAATTAAGATCCCGCATGCCACAAGGTGAGGCCAGAAACAAACAAACATAAATGGGCACCAGTACCACCACAGTGCAAACTCCTTGTTCACATTATGTTGGTGATGCTCCCTGGTGATATGTGATCCAGCGGTAAGCACACAGGGGATATTTGTTTTTTTTTGATGTAACTGGGGAAGTCTGGTGCAATGAAAAACAAAAAATTCTTTTGTTTCTGTGATCTGGGGTAAAGGAAAGTACCTGAACCTTGGTTAAACTCAGTGCTGCTGCTTTGAATATGTGCTCTTTGAATTCTAAAATATAGAACAAAATCATACTAGATTCTGAGTGCAAATTAATCTTCATATTTGAATTCTAGTACTAACTGAAGATGTGCATGAGGAACTCTGCCAACCACTCCGACAAACAGAAACCTTAAGAGGATTGCTCAAAGTCAGAAAAGTCTTTTTCATGGAGCGAAGTTTATGTGGCCAGCTTCAACATTACTGAGTTGGCCTCCCTGCCCTAATGATCAGCTTGGGTCTAGTGAGAATTAGATTTAATACAGATTCAATTGGGATTCCTGGGTAGCTCAGCTGGTAAAGAATCTGCTTGCAATGCAGGAGACCCTGGTTCAATTCCTGGGTAGTGAAGTTCCCCTGCAGAAAGGGTAGGCTGCCCACTCCAGTATTCTTGGGCTTCCCTGGTGGCTCAGAGAGTAAAGAATCTGCCTGCAATGCAGGAGACCTGGGTTCGATCCCTGGGATGGGAAGATCTCCTGGATTGGGAAGATCCTGGAGGAGGGCATGGCAACCCACTCCAGTATTCTTGCCTGGAGAAACCCCATGGACTGCAGCCTGCCAGGCTCCTCTGTCCATGGGAATTCAGAGTCGCACATGACTGAGCAACTAAGCACAGCACAGCACAGACTCAATGGAATAAATACTGCATCTGGGCAGAGAAGAAAAAGCAGAGGTTTTTGAATAGGGGGATTCGTACATTTTTTCTTCCAGCTGTTCTTTGGAGCTTTAGAAGTTTGTTTCTTTGGTAGGAAATGGGATGCTTTCCTCTATGGATTCCCAAAATGTAAAGCGCCTATTAAATAATACTACAGATGTTCTCTGAACAGATAGCACATGTTAAAACTGCAAATGGCCACCTGTAAGCATGGATTTCTGTGATCAAATCATTACTAACCAATAGCTTTCTAGGAAAAAAGCAGTATGTTCAAAGTTGACTTTATAATTCAGGGAAGGTACGATAATCCAGAAAGGTAAGAGGGAAAGGGACCATTTGGTGGAGAAAGGCCCTGTTTCTTGATTTTGCAGAGTGCTAATAATGTTGGCTCAGTTTGACTGCACAAGGTTGGACAGAGACCAATACTGTAACACTGCTGATTGGCTTTGAGGAGAAGTTTCTGAAAAGAAATGAATATGTAGAAGTAAATGGAACCCTCGACAAAACTTGATTATAATAAATCAGCTGTCTGGACTTGAAAACAAAATTCTACCTGATCATTCTCTTTGTTTCCTTTGTTCTTTTCCCCCTTTCTTCTTTCTCTCTCATCTCTTTTTCCCCTTTATGTAATATGCTTCTGTGAGAATAATATTTTCATCTTCAAATACAGCATTTTCAAGAAAATGTGGAATTTTAAAAATACAATAAGCTGATTTGCAATCGGTGAATGCACACCAGTATGGAAGGAACCGCTTTGAATGGCGCTGACAGTCCACTGATGTGAACGGATGCATGCAGGAGCTGGGGTCTTTGTAGGCTCTGGCAGGACAAGGATAAGTAACAAAATAAAGAAAGCCTCTCCATGAACAGTGTGATCTGCGAAGATGACACAGAGATCCTGGGATGTGAGTGGCTGTGAAATATCCCTAATGAACTCTCTCACTCCGTTTCCTCTGAGCTCCCTTCCAGAGCACAGAAGACTACAAAGCAAGCCATCACGCTTGAAAGTGCGGCTACTAGGAAGAAGAAAGACAAAAGTCTGAAGTTGAAGAGAGGTTCTGAATTAGTGATAAGCCGCTGCATCCCACATGCAGCGGCTTCCTTCCGTTCCTGGGGAAAGTGTTTTATTAAACACACCATACTCCTTTGCAGTGTCCTTCATTAACTTTCTTTTGCACTAATATGGTTACTGGAAACAAGCAGATGAGTTTTCTGTTTATCCACATACTACGTAAACAGCTTCTACAAACAGGTGAGACAAACAGCAGGGTCGTATCTGAAGAGTTTCTTTATATTTATATTGAATTCGACAAAAAACACTCACTGGCTACTTTCAGGGCTGTGGAAGCTATTTACTAAAGATGTGAGCTGGAGGGAGCCTGGTGCCAGAATACACTAAGTGTGAATATGGTTTTATCTGTTTATCCTCCCATTATTCACCCTTACACCTCTTTCTTCCAGATTTATTTGGTTTCTTCTCTAGAGGTTCTTGCACAAAGATAACATAATTAATTAATTGGATCAGTTCAAGGCGAAAAATGCTTAGGCGGATAATTTAGATTCATGTAACAAAAAACTGAGAAAAGAAATAAACTGCCACCACCACCACAACAATCAAACTAGGAACCTCACTGGTTTTACCATCTTTTGATAGTTGTGTCCAAGGTACTTGGGGAGAGGGTTTTTCAAATGTAAATTTTAAGTGTGAAGAATGATTGATTTGGATCAGCTTTCACGGAGCAGCACATGCATTGAGCCAGGCACTCCCACACAAAGAGCGGCTCTCTGGGCAGAGAACAGCCCCAGAACCAGGACCAGGGGTAAATTACTCATTCCAGAGAATACACAGTTGCCAGTGTTCCTGCCTTTTAGAAATCAAGTGTCTGATGGCGGAAAACTAACAAAAATCACAGGCACAATGCACTTTATTTTTACAGCACATACGTGCACAAGTACACACACACAATAATTTAGAAAATGAATTGTTCTTGATAAATGAATACCTTACAAAATTTTGCCAGTTCTCAATGAATTAAACACTGTAGAGCCTCAACAGTGAATTCTATAAAATTACTGAAAATAATTTTGTCTCTCTCTTTGATGACCCTAAGTCCTGTGAAAGCTTTGTAGCATTTATTAGCTGTGGGGGCTGGGATGCTTTCTCATCTGTGAAATGGGAATAATCACAGTATTTGCTTCATCTCTACACTGTAAGCATTAAGCAGGATTACTGACTTAGCACCATGCCTGGCACAACATAAGCAGTCAAAACATGCTAGTTCTTGTTAATGTAATCTTATCGTCTCTTTCATGAATACTCTAATGGTAAGAAGTAAAACAACATTAACTTTTTTGTTTGCTTTTAAAAACCTTTGATCTTGGAATAATTTAAGACTTACCAGGAATTTGCCAAGATATTATCATGTCTCCGGACATACTTTCTCCTATGTTAACTCTTACATAATTGTGGGGCATTTGTCAAAACTAAGAAGTCAACACTGATACATTACTACTAACTAAACTCCAGCCTTTCCTTAGATTATGCCAGTTTGACCGCAAATGCCCCTGTTCCAAGATCTTGCCCCACTGACAGACACCCCTCACAGTTCTTTGTCTTGTCTCCTTGTTCTCTTCTTGCCTGTGAGTGTCCCAGTCCTTCCTGATTTTTCATGACTGTGATAGTTTGGATAATACTGGTCTTCTGAAGACCATTCATCTTGTACAAAGCCTCCTAATTTGGCTTTTTCTTGTAGTTTTTCCCATGATTAGACCAGGGTCATGGATTTGGGGAAGAATTCCACAGCGGTGAGGTGCCCTTCTCACCAGGTCCTATCAGAAGGTCCATGATAGTTCAAAAAGGAGGGGGATGTATACCTATGGCTGATTCATGTTGAGGTTTAACAGAAAACAGCAAAATTCTGTAAAGGAATTATCCTTAAAATATATATAAATATAAATAAATTTTTTAAAAAAGAAAAGTCCATGATATCAGTATGATGTGTAGCTGGTGTCATTAACATTAATCTCTTTATTATGGTAGTACCTTTTGGTTTCTCCACAGCAAAGTTTCTACTGTTTCCTTTTCATTGTTGTCTTCCTAGGAAGGAGGTAAGTCCAGCCCAGATTTAAGGGAAGGAAAGTTAAGCTCCACCCTCCTGGAGCTTTTGTTTCATTTTGTTTTGGAGCAATAATCTTTAAGATTCTCTTTTAACAAAGAAATGTCTCATTTTTGCCATTTATGTATTTATTTGATAATTTATATCAGTATACGAATATTGTTATATATACATATAAATATATATACATTATATTTTATACATGCATTTTATACTTTGGGTTATAATATAATACTACATTATTCTGTTGCTCAAATTGCTCCAATTTGGAAAAGAATGTTAATGCATGCAACAATTGCAGCAAGCTTTAAGGATATCATTTTTAGCATGATTTCAATAATTGCAATAATTGAAGCTGACTGGAAAGACATATTGAGCAAAATTTCATAAAAGAAATTCCTTATAAGTATGCATCCAAAAAGCTGCACAAATGGGAACAGATGGGTGGTAGAGGAGTATTTCATGGTGATGGTTAGATACATTAATGAAGGTAATAAAAAGTATGATACTTTATGCATGGGAGTGCTGATTCTGCTTGGCTGCATCTAACCACCTTGGAAAAAGACTTTGTGTCAACTGATTACAAGCTTGTGTTTTGGAGGTGACATCTACTGCTTTGGAGGTGACATCTGTCTAAGTGGATCAGAAATAATTCTGAAACACAAACTGTACCTAAAGTAAATTTTGATTTTACTATCATTCATTGCAACATAGTGATATTCAATAATGCTTTATTCACTGGGGGCAATGACGACACTAAACTAGAGCTTACACTCCAACGTGTGGATCATTAAGCATAGTGAGCTAATCACGAGTGGAAAATAGGTCTTGTAAACAATATTGATGCTTTGTTTTTTATGAGAGAGAAAAAGAAATATAGACAGTTGGATGTTTACTGGCAGTAAAAATTACATTAAATGTTACCAGAGGGAGGTAAAAGTTCTAAAATAGACTTAATTTCCAAGCAAACTATAATGTAACCTTAAGTTATATATGTACTGTATATACAAAATTTTAGAACTATTCCATATAGAGAGCTCACCTCCCTTCTCTCTTATTTCACATGTCCCTTGCTATCTTTTTTTTTTTTTTTTTGGCCACACCACATGGCATATGCCATCTTAATTCCCCAACCAGGGATTGAAACTGTGCCCCCTGCATTGGAAGCGTGGAGTCTTAATCAGCAGAGTGCCAGGGAAATCCCATTCACTGCTATTTTTTAAAGTTTTAATGCAGCTGTGTTTTGATTACCAGTGGAAAGTTTCTTAAAGTATTAGTCCTCTGTAATAATGGAATGGATAAAACACACAATCATCACAGAGTAAGGTGTAATCGGAAGTGTCTGTTGTATAACTGGCAGAACTCCAGCTAATTCAAAGTTACATTAACAACATATTGTATTTAGCAGACACAGCATAAAAAAGATCCTGAATATATAACACATTCTTACACACAAATAAAATTATGTAACTCTAACACAAAAAGAACAAAATGCACAGGGAATTCACAAAAGAAGAAATAAAAGTGTCTTACTCTTGTACTCTTGCCTGGAAAATCCCATGGATGGAAGAGCCTGGTAGGCTGCAGTCCATGGGATTGCGAAGAGTCAGACCGACTGAGCGATTTCACTTTCACTTTTCCTTTCATGCACTGGAGAAGGAAATGGCAACCCACTCCAGTGTTTTTGCCTGGAGAATCCCAGGGATTGGGGAGCCTGGTGGGCTGCCGTCTATGGGGTCGCACAGAGTCGGACACGACTGAAACGACTTAGCAGCAGCAGCAGCAACAAACATCAAAATATAATAAGTCTCAGAAAAAATGACTCAACAAAAGAGACATTTAAGAACAATGTGTGTACCAACCCCGCCCCCCCAAAAAACAAACAAAAAACAAAACCCCCAAACCAATGCATGCATTATTTCTGCATTATTTTAGTGTACCAAGAATGTTCTTGCCTTAAAGGTGTTTACATACTATGCCTCTATCAGGAAAGTGCTCCCTCTCTTCCTCTCTTTCTCTCTCCCTCTCTCCTCTCAACCTGTCTCTCTCACATTGCCTGGCCCCTACTCATCATTTAAGACTCACCTCTCTCTTTCTGTTTCCTAGGGTCACCCTTGTATAGTTCACTCCTCTTACCCTCTATTAAAACACTCTGTTCTTGATCTTAGTGGCATTTCCCACACTTTCACAAACTTGTGTAATACTAGCCTCCCTCTAATAGACCTTAATCTCTTTGGGGCAAGGGTCTCATTTAATGTTCACTACTACACACAAAACACTGTTGGCAAAGAGAGATTTTCCTTTACCCTTCTAGGTTCTCCTGGCTGGCCTAATAGTCAAACTGACATGAGACATATTAAGAGGATGAAAAAAAAAAAAAACCCACCAAATTTAATTATATATATATATGGGAAACCTGGACCAACATTGGAGGTTCCAAAGAGACTCAGGCAAAGTGAGGTATACATGTCATTCTGGGCTAAGGGAAAGGGGGCATTGGTCTGAGACTTCAAAGGGAAGGAAAGGGAATCATAGGAAGATGAATAAAAAAGCAAATGTTTGGTAAGTAAATGTTTGCTGGGCCATGTAGAAACAGTGGGACCCAGGAGTTTTAACAGATTTAACTAGATTCCTCCCCATCTACCACTCTGAGGTCTATATTACACTATAAATATTTCTGCTGATTGTTCTCTTACCTGGAATAGCTGCCTATCTAAATTATTTTAGGCAGTTAAGAGAGAGGTGAAAAGAAAAACTTCCTGAGTCTTTCATTTCTTCCTCATATGCCAGACGATCGAGTTTTGAGATTAGCAAATTTTTCTTCTCTACAACACCGAACCTATATAAGGCCTGGCCTTGTATCTTTATTGATAAATACATGTGTTAATGAGATAACACTAAGCAAAGTATGCTTTTTGGTGCTTAAAATAAATAATCTTGTCCTTGAGATTTTAAGACAGAACTGAAGTGCTTTGTTGGAGCAAACACTGAAAACTTCAAGTTGTTTATATTAGGAAAATACTTAAAATGTGTGACTTTTACAAGGTGTTTTATAGTTTTCAAGTAATCTATGGGCAAGTTCAACATGCTCCAAGTTTCTCTGAAAAGTTTCGCAGGAAACTGAATGAGATTTCAAGAGGTTAAATGAACTAGCTGAACATCTAAGCCTTGGGAAAACAGTGAAGAACTCAGCACCGCCTTCAGCACCTGGCTGATAGACTGGATGGGATGAGGCATCACGCTGTCACCCCAGAGCACACAGGCAGGGAGTTAATTTTCTCTCTAGCCTGTGGTTTAAGTTTTATTCCTAAAGACAGGCACACACTCTCTAAGTTCATGCTGATAGCCACTTGAAGCAATAATTTTCTTAAGTTCGATGTGATCACACCTCTGTCTATGGTCTCAGGGTATGGCCTAATTGTTGCGGTTAGAAACCAGTTTATCATAGCCATATGTGTGCATATATAATGGGTTCCACAAACTTATCCTTTTAAGAAATAGCATTTTCCCCCTTTCGCTTTAAATTTACCAGAGCCCCTTCTCACACAACCCATGTAAAGTCCTATTTCATCCCTCCGTGGAAAATGCCCGTTGTTCATTACTGTGTGGAGCTCCCAGTATCTGACACCTCTCAGATGTCAAACAGGTTCTCTGAACACGGATTCCTCCCGCCTGGCCTCGCCCCGCGTAAGGCTCCAGTCCAGATGACTCTGGCAGGTAGAACTCCGTTTTTCCCACGCTGTGGAGAAGCTGGGAGCCTCACGTGCGTGCAGCACTGAACTCTCTGCTCTGAGGTCCTTCATCTCCCTGGCGCGCTGTCAACAAAGGGGCAAGATCTCTACTTCCCCTCGCAGCATCCGCCTCCGCCCCACCTCCCCACTTCCTCCCAGCTGTAGGAGACCTTCTTCTTTTCTAGTATTTTCTCAGAGGAACACCCTCTCCCAATCTCCCCTCGGGACACTCAGAACATCCCTTTCAGGGGTTTAGGCAATTCGAAACGGCAAGAAGAAATACATCTATTTCTTCTGCGTCCTGCCCTAGAAAAATCCCCAAAGCAATGAAGTAACAGGGATTTAGTGCGCTCTGTGAGGTAGTGGAAGAAGAAAATATCAGGAGCATGTATTTTTAACATAACAGCCTACTATGGATTTAGTTCCCCAATGACAGTGTGGGCATCTTGACAGTAGTGAAGAATGCCTTTTGAATTTTAATATTACGATGCATAGCCTCCGACATAAAGGTTCTTACAAGGAGTAAAAATTGAAGGAACAGAGGGAGGGAAGGATGAGGACAGGAAAGAAGGGAAAGAAGGAGGCAGGGAGAAAAAGAAAAAAAGCCTGAAAGAAAGGGAGAGGAATAGAAATATTGAATCAATGCAACAAGAGTGCCTTGGACTAAGTAAGTATTCCAAGTATGTCACTAAGTACTATCGGTCATACAGAAGTGCATCAGCATGACGAAAATAAGACAAGATAAAAATATATAAATATATATGCATGCATCCTCAGTCATTCAGTCACGTCTACTCTTTGCTATCCCATGGACTGCAGCCCACTGGGTTCCTCTATCCATAGGATTTTCCAGGCAAGAATACCGGAGTGGGTTGCCATTTCTGCCTGTAGGGGATCTTCCCGACCCAGGGATTGAACCCCATCTCCTGTGTCTCCTGCACTGGCGGGCAGACTCTACCACTGGCCACCTGAGAAGCCCATATATATATATAAGTAACGCTAAAACAGAGCGTGAAGACTTGCCCTACAAGGTCCCAGGAATCTGACACATGTACAGCCTGCCTTAAAAAGACCATTCCAAGGCGCATACACTTTGGCCAACATGACTACCAACTTCTAGTCCCAGACTGTGCTGGAGGGTACACCTGACCTGAGGCATTTAGCCAGCAAACTGAGATGTGGCCTTTTGTGAAAAGATGAGCTGAGCTAATGTTGTATATTGACTGGATGTGATTGCAACTCCACTTATTTATGACAAGGACAAAAAAAATATTGTCTTTAGAAATAAAGTTGTATTGATATAAGAATGGAATTGTGTCAGGCTGACTTCTCTCATCTGCTGTCCTTGATGAGCATTTAGCAACTCAGCCACTGAGGGCCCTGCTGGGGGCTCATGGATAAGAACACTTGCAAAAGCAACTCTGGCAAGGGGAAGTTTGGACTTAAATGCTGTGAGTTTGCCAGGAATATCCCCGAGTCTCAGTAAGGATAAAGCTATCTTCTGCTGATCTAGTTCTCCAAAGATCTTGAAACATTTGCTTCTGCCATGGCTAAGGTGACTCTTTGGTGGGCAGTGGTGTTAAATTGTGCAGCGGTCTCAGAAGGAGAAGGGACATTTGCTTCTCACAGGCAGTGTCATAACCCATGCAATGGTCCCCTGTAATTACAGCCCTTGGAGCTGTCTAGCCTGTCCACTGTCCCCTCAGCAATGTGCTCTGGCAGCTTTTGGTTGGCAAAGCCATCTATTTCGAGAAACCAAAAATCATAGAAAAGCTACACCTCAGCTGGATTTGAACTTTATTTCTGTCATCATCCCTTGCCTAGAACAATAGGATAATTACTTTATTATGGGTTTGTAAAACGTTATTTATTCCTTGGCTTATTAAGAATCATTATCCTGTTTGCTATTAGCTTGTGAAATCATTTTGATGAATTTGTGTTAAATAAACTATTGGCAAAGAAAATATCAGTCTCTGAACGTAATGTGCTACCCATCAAAACAAAATATTCAATCAGAGTCTCTCTCAGAAGGGAAGCAGCTATCAAAGGGAGGTGAGGATGAGAGACCATTATAACAACAGTCTAGACAGTTCTTCGGAGAAGGCAATGGCACCCCACTCCAGTACTCTTGCCTGGAAAATCCCATGGGCGGAGGAGCCTGGAAGGCTGCAGTCCATGGGGTCGCTAAGAGTCAGACACAACTGAGCGACTTCACTTTGACTTTTCATTTTCATGCATTGGAGAAGGAAATGGCAACCCACTTCAGTGTTCTTGCCTGGAGAATCCCAGGGACAGAGGAGCCTGGTGGGCTGCCATCTATGGGGTCACACAGAGTTGGACACGACTGAAGTGACTTAGCAGACAGTTCTTAGGGATCAAGTAGAAGTTGAAGTCATGTTGAGCAGAAACTAAGAGGAACCAGAGGCTCTGATATAGACCAAAAATTGACTCCGTGAAGAATGAGGAAGTATTTCAATAGAGATAGAGAAAAAAGCTGACAAACCACTAGATAAAGGGATTTTTTTGAGAGCGATCTGGTGAATGAGAGAGAGACAGAGCAATAATGTGATTCTTGACAATGCAGGAACTGGCAGGGCTGTCTCATTTGACCCTTCTCCTGTCCTATGTGTGTCCTTACTATCCACTCTCTTACTAACTTGTGTGGGGTTTTCTATTCCTTTAGCAGAAGATCCTGACAAAACAAGAGCAATAAAGAGCAAAAGGAGTCAAATTAAGGAGTTTCCTGCTCCTCCTCAGATGGGGATCCTCAGTGCTGGCTGACCCTCAAGGTTACTCATGCAATTTTAAAACACACTTTAAAATGCACTGAGGTTGGGAAGTTCTGGTGAGTTTAAAACCAGCAGCTCCAAGGTGAAAGAAGTCCAGACAGCCACATTTTTTACAGTGTTGAGGATGATTCTCAGGCATAGCCAGAGGGGAGAAGATTACAGTCATTACATCTTTGTGTATGAAGGCAGTCTTGAGCATCATTAGCCTTTACAAAACACTCCACTTTTTCTTTCATTTTGTGTGCTTGGAAAACTTACAGTCCCTGACTCTTTAAAAGAATGTATCGTGATGTGAATTGTCTTGGTGTTAATTATGTGATTAGTTATCTATACTACCCAACCTTTGTGCTCCGACACTCGGTTGTGTTCGTGCTTGACTCTTCTTTGGACTGTAGCCCGACAGGCTACTCTGTCCTTGGTATTTTTCAGGCAAGAATACTGGAGATGGTTGCCATTTTCTTCTCCAGGGGATCTTCCTGACCTAGGCATTGAACCCGTGTCTCCTGTGTTTCCTGCACTGTAGGCAGATTCTTTACTAATGTGATTAGTTATCTAAACAACCAATCCTATAAGGCTTATTTCTCATCATCTGCTTTATTCAGTATCCCCTTCTACTTCATCACTTATTTTTAAATTTATTGAATATCTACTATATTCCAGAAATGGAGTTTTCAGCCTGGCCTGCGAGAGGACGACCATAAACATAGGTAATTATAAGTCAAAGAAGTAGGCGGTGTACATCAGAAGAATAATGACATAAAGTTAATTGTACTAGTTGCAAAGTAATGTCTGGTGAAATAGCTGATTTCAAGATTTCTTGATTTATTCAGAAGGTTCTCAATTTCTAATTCTCTTTCTAAATTCTCTGCTCTTCTCTGAGCTTCTGTTTTCTGATTTCACCACTGGTGGGGTGATTATATATGAAATATTTCCCACTCAGATACTTTCCAAATGTTTCTCTGATCAAAATATTTACCCATAGTCACTGTAATTAAATAACAAAGTACAAGTACATGCATTTTCATTTGTACCTAGTTCAAAAGGGGAGCATAGGTAAAAATATCATATTTAAGTGATAGGATGTCCCTGAAAACATGTAATAGTCATATCGAATCGTGATTCAATTTGGTAAATATTATCTGACTGCTGGGAAATCAGGAGACATATTGTAGCAACAGAGCAGCATGTCGCCTACAATAACCTTTTTATTTATTTAATCCAGCTCATTAATAAAGATCTCCTTTTCGTTTTCCTGATGTACGACTACTCCAAAACCACAAGCTCACATTTTGACAGCTAATTTTGCAGGATATAATTTTCCTGCTTAACCCAAGAGGAAAAAGAGACGGATGATTGAGATTAATCATTTGGAAAATTATAATTCTGTCACAGATAATAATTTGCAAGATCTTTTCCTTTTCTGCAGTCCCCGGAATGCACCATAAATTGTCACACTTTGTAACCGAACATGTAACGCATTGGGGAGCCCTAATAAAGCCAGTCTGCTAGAAAAACAAGCCAGTCGTCTTATGATTGGCATGGTCCCCCCGCGACTATTCTCCTGCGAAGGAATACTGTGCCTTGGGTGAAGAAGGGTTTAAAAATGATTATTCAAGAGGTGGTTATCGCCATCTCTTATTACCATTTGAGCTGTAATAAATGATATTTTCTTTACTTCAAGTAAGCTTGTTAGAAGATACCATTGTGTACCCAGAAGGTGAATCGGTCCCTTGTGGAAAAGTGAGCAAATTCAGAAATTTTTAATTATTTTCAATTAAAAAAGATATCAGCAGAGCCATATAAAAATACTGAGTGTTTCAGAATGGCTATGTTAGTCCAGGGTCTACAGGGCTTACCCTTTTACTGGCAGATCTCTCTGTAAACTTTGCTTTATTTACTAAATCCACCGGATAGGCATTTAATACTGTTCCAACAACAAAGGCAAAGGAACTTCAAGGATTTTCTATGAGGCTGGCAGACAGTACATTAACTGCATGAGACTCTATGGGAGGGATGGGGGATGGAGCAGGGCTCTCTGTAGTTTCATGACCCACATTTGGCTAAATTGATTAGGGCTGAAGTTAAGGAGATTAGGGTCATGGGTTTAATGCCTGGGTGGGCCAGCAAGCTTTGCTCAGTTCACATTTGCAGACTATCCTGAAATCCCACCAGTCACAGGAATATATGCTGAAGGGGTGCAGGGTGGAGAGGGTTTGAATGCAACAGAACACACCCATCCTTAATTCTTCTTTGAAAATAGCACCCAAAGACCTGTTCTGCCAAGAGTTGATCACTTCTCACCAACTCCACAGCCTCCGTCTGGGTTTGACCCACCACTATCTTTGCCAGGACTATTGATGTAGCTTCCAACTCCTCTCCCTACTACAAGCCCTGCCTCCTTCAGACTATTCTCAACAAAGGTGCAGTGCAATCCCGTTATAACGAAAGTCCCAATACATCACTCTTCCGCTCAAAACCCTCTGGTAGTTTCCTTTCTAACCCCAAGTAGGAGCTGAAGCCCTTGCAATGCCAATGAGACCCTAGATAATTTGCCACCTCCTCCCCTCAGTCTTTCTTCAACCCAGTGGAAACCCTCTCCTCCCAAACCCTCTGCAATGTCTGGCATATGCTCCGCAATAAACTTGGGCTTCCCTGGTGGCTCAGATGGTAGAGAATCTGCCTGAAACTCAGGAGATGCAGATTCAATCCCTGAATTAGGAAGATCCCCTAGAGAAGAGAATGGCTATCCAGTCCACAATAAACAATTTGTGTGGGAAAAACTGTTTACCAAAAGATACTGTTTTTTGATTCTGCACCTGAAGAAATGTGGGACAAAAGCCTGGCTTCTTTCTTAGAAACTGGAAAAAAGAGAAACAAACCCTAAATTGATCCCTTATTTGTTTCTTTGACAACAATAAAATCAAAAGACAAATTAATATCTCAAATATCTCAGTAAGTAAAATCATCCCACTACATGTTAAAAAGTAATCTCCTGATTGCCTCAAAGAAAGAAATATTTTCCTAAATTTTTCATAAGTGCCTAGTCCCAGGAAGACACTGGTGTACAGTGTAATGCAATTTAAAATAGGAGATCTGCTTTGATCCTCAATACTCAATGTCAGCTCAGGGAAGACAGAAATAGATAGGACCAGAATAGGATCTCTTCGGTAGAAGAGAATTATACAAATCTTTCCTGAGTATGTTCTGGCAAACGTAATGAACGAAGTCACCATACAGAACTAGTTTTAGTAATTACCTGTTTAATAAAAAATAATGATTTACATTTACAGACTCATACAAGACCTCATTTGAGTATGTGGTGCACATAAGGCATTCATTCAAGCATTTAAAAAACACTTAATGACTGAGCACCTACTCTTAATATAAAGGAGGCACTACTCTAGGCCATGATGGTGGATCAATGAGCAAAGTCGGGAAAAGCATTGTCTTCATGGGGTTTATATTCTGGCAGGAGGAATCTATAAAAAAACATAATAGATACTTTATATACTCTATTACAGGCTGGAAAGTGCTACAGATTAACGGAAAAGTGGACTTGAACAAGGTGAATCAGGAATGCTGTGGGTACCAATGGCATGGGGGGCAGGGTATGTAGCTGTGTGTTACATATGTCACAGGACAGCAAAAACATCACTGTCTCCACTTGAAACATCTTGGAGGTAAACAACTTCCCCAGAGATAGCTGAAAATTACCTGTACCTTCAGATACAGTTCTGAAGTCCAGCTTAAAAAAAAATTCTGTAACTTTTTTTTTTGTCTACACCTTGCTGTCTTTTTGTATAATGGAATAGGATTGTTTTGATCATAACGTCCCTTAAATCATATTTAATGCCTTACTTTAAAGGCATGGTTTCATCTCAAGCACCCAGGGCCAGACCTGCATCCATATGCTAAGGTTTTATCTCTGTCCATCCATGATTTTCCTACATGCCTCCTCCCCATTGTGCCTGCAAGAGAAGCAGATATTAGTGGAGAGGCAAGTCACCATGTTCTGTTGAGACCTGGAGATTATCAGCTCAGTTTCTCTGGCCATGTAGCTCATATATGTTTTTTAGACAACAAAATGACAAGTAATATGAAGAACAACTTTATAGCAATATTTTATTAAGGTGTCATATTTCAAAAGAGGTCTCCAGAAATTCTCATTTACTCTGAATGTCTACATTTCTTATAGAAAAAGGTTGTGACTGCCCTTAGAAAATGTGTATTCAAAGGTTCTTTCAAATTAAAATGAGGCAGTGAAATGAAGAAAAAAATATCAGACAATGAGAAAGAAAGAGGGATCAGCAGCTACTAGGATACCCATGTTGGCTGACTTTCTCAAAAGGAAAGACAGTACAAAAACAATCCACCCAAGACCAGGAAATTAAACATGACTTAGTGATGGTAACTGAATCTGTGGCAAAAGCCCAAGTACCATTTATTTTCTAATTTAGGCTAATGTTTCAGAAAATTTTGATTTTTACTTGGATATAAGTAAGAGGAAGTTGAAAAACTGCCTGGTGTATGGTTCAGTCTTGATCGTCTATGATATGCAAAAATGATTCGACCTTACCCTTTGGCAGACTATTTTCCTGTAACCCTTTACTTCTCCCTGTTGCTTTGATGTGTCTCTTCTGTCATGAGGATACCCTTGTATCCTTACAATCGGTGATTGTCCTTAACATCTGGATTGCCTGGACATCTGCTTGAGGCCATGCACCACTCACAAGACCACTGGGCCACTTCCATCACAAACCCTCCTGTAGCCCTGCTCAGCATAAACTGATGCACAGAACTAGACACTCAACCTTGGAGAGTCATGAGACAAGGGAATCAGATGTTGGTTCTAATGAAAAAATTAACAACCTCTGCTTCTGCTGTCTTCATCTTCTTTGTCTGGACTTTCTGGAAGTCTGCGCTTCTAAACTGACAAATGAAGCTAAGATCACATAATCCAAACAACTGGGGGAAAACTGGAAAACTCAATCAACCAGGTGTTTTGCCTACATGGTCTCTAATGGCCAGTCTGATGAGTTGTTTTTATTATATTATTTTCTTTTAGAATAATTGTTTTTTCCTATTATGTAAAGTAATGTATATTCATTGTGGGAAATATACACACTACATGAAAGTATAGCTGTGGACTTTTTTCAAAAATTCAGACTATACTATTAATATTTTTATATATCTCTTACAAGTCTTTAAGAAAACTTACATATCTGTAATTTCGTGTGTGTGATTTTATGCATTTATGCTCTACCTAGTATTTTGCAATCGATATTCTCTCACCTAAAAATAAGTCATGATTATTTTCCTAGATTATTGAGTAGTACCTTCCAGTATGATTTAATTATTGAATAGCACTAAAATTTTCTTTAATCAGGCCCCTTTTGTTGGGCAATTAAATTGCTTCTAGTTTTCAAAGTTATGAAAACATAACATACTAATAAACAATTCTGAACAAACTTTTTGTACTGATATTAGATTATTAGTAATGATTATAATATGAATGATTTTTGCTGAATAATATTGGTGCATTGACAACTAATTGAATGAAAGGGTCCAAGCAAATCTGCTAAATGATTACTTGTATATTTTTAGTCCACTAGGACAAAAATCCAAAAGAATAATACTATCTTAAAATTCTATACTGACATTTTCAATGGCAAGCTTTTACATACTTAACTCATTTTGATAGCAATACTCATATCATCCTTCTGAGTTTATTAGGAGCAAAGGAAGAGGACCAATACCACTTGGTTCTGTGCTAGTGTTTGCATATGTTATCTTATTATGGTGTGGTTTAAACAAGTATCTTAGACTTGATTAATATAGTAATATTATTTAAGCTATCAAATGTACCCTGATTAGAGGAATTTTTGGAGGCAAGAGTGTTTGAAACTCTGTCTTCTACTGAATTTAAGTCTGAAAGGAGATGTGCCATTAATTCAGGGAATCTCCCTGAGAGTTCATGTTTTAGAAGTTAACTACTTTAAAAGAAGCATACATATTTATTAGCTGCATGGACCTTTCTTTGGTTTTCTACAAAGAAATCAGATTTTGTGTTTGTCCCAATCAACTAAATACCTTTGGATTCTATACAAGTCACTGTTTATCCCAATGCTTTCTTGGCCGTATCACCCAAATCAAGACTAACTTCTCCAGGTTACTGCCCTTAAAAAGATGTGGTGCATGGGACTTCTGAATGGTCTCTGGAGGTCCAGTGAAATTTGGTTTCTAGAATAGCATCTAGGATATCATAACCACCCGAAGTTTCTTGAGTCCTAGTTGAACTATCACTCAGAGGGGATACCAAATCACAAGGCCTTCATCTTTTCCTAATTTGCTTCCCATAACCCCGTTGTTTCTGATAAAAGCTATTAGTTCCCAAGGCTGAAGTTAAAACATCACTTTCTTAGAATCACCCAGGGCTTCTGCTATTTTGCACTGCTTAGAACCTGGAATGCAAGACATTTCTCTTTGGCAGAAATAAGTTAGTTTGTATCATATCTGAACCCCTTCTGCGGAAGTCTGGAGGAAACTGAATGTTTTGCAATTGTTAGTGGAGAGGCTTGCACGTGGAGACCAATCACAGACATCTGATACCTGTTTCCACAGAATAAGTTGTATGCTTGAACATTATATGTTAGTAGAGACTAGACTGTACAGGTCTACAGTTCATTTTGGAAGAGATAGACTGCTTCATTGATTATAGAAGGTAATCATTGGATTGGAACTAATGCTAAATATAATTTGTCTATGTATATCCTAAACCAGCACAAGAAAAATAGTGCAAAAGCAGGGTAAAAGTTCATCAATACCTAATTTTACACCAAGCATTTGTATTAACACAGCAGAATATTCTGTATCATTCACTGGTATTTTGAGTGGTGAAGCCCTCAAAGTAGCTGCTATTTTTGTACTTAAAATTTAGGTCATTTTATAGCATAGAGAAAGAAAAAATATTTTGAACCCCCCTGGGGTTGAGAAATATAAAACATGTGAAGCAGAAAGATACTTTAGGTTTCTTTTAAAGTTTCTGCATAAATCTAAACTGCTCTTCAGTAATTAAAGTATACCCTAATTGCTTGAGGCCATCCATCTTGAATAAACATTAGAAACCTTGACGATTTCCCGTGGAAAGAATCATCTTCACCCTAGTTTGGGAGAATTGAGGGAACCGTACCACAATGCACTCATGCTTTGACATCTTCTGATGCTAGGCCATCCCACAAGCCCCCCCTTGCTCAGAGAAGTGGAGATAAGAACTGGGTACCATAACTACAGACATGATGACTCTCACAATAAGTCAGCAGCAGTATTCCTCAACTTGAGTCACGGTTTTCAGTATGCAGGTTCATGCAGGAGGAAACAGAGTAATGGTTAGAGAATGAATATGCAAGACCAAAATTGTGCTTTCAGATTATGGGATAATATTATGTGCAACGTCCCATCTCCAACAGGGAGTGTGTTCTGCTAGAAACTCACATTGCCCAGTTGCTACCTTTAGAAGTTACCACTTGACTTGCGCTTTTTTTTTTTTTTTAGCAGTTATACTCCATTTGTACCTCTTAGCTTGTCAACACATCTCTGTGCGAACCAATGGTTCCAGCTGGTATGTTAAACTCATTTAACCTGGGAGTCCTAAAATTCTATTGCTTGTATTTGTTGTTAAAAACAAAACCCAAAATCAAACAAACTAAAAACTGGCATAGCTTTAGGGGAAACTTGCTGTCATATCCGACCACTGATATGAACACAATACAAGACTACATAGTTTCAGCATTAGGTTTAGGGATTACCTGTGTGCATTTTAATTAAACCAACTGGTGTTCTCTCAGGGCCTAGAAGAGCCTATAAAGCTAGGAAGGCCACATTTATTACATTCTTATAGGAAAGGAAAACGGCATACCTCTGAAGTGTATATTGTATTTTGGTTTGATGTTATTACTGCCAGGATTTGTCTTCATTGGTTCTGAAACCTGAGGTGAACTGGTACACATTTTAGTTCATGGATAGTTTTAACTTGAAACAAGTAAACAATCTGACCTGATACTGTTTAAGACACGAATGGAAGGAGAAGATCTTAAATCTCAAAATTAACTAAACTCAGTAACAAAGCAGGGACTTCCTTGGTGGGTCAGTGGTAAAGAATCCGCCTGGCTAAGCAGGAGACATGGGTTGGACCCTTGATCCGGGAAGATCTCACGTATCACGGAGCAGCCAAGTCCACGTGCCACAGCTATTGAGCCTGTGCTCTAGAGCCTGGGGGCCACAACTCCTGAGTCCATGTGCTGCACCTCGTGAAACCCGCATGCCCCAGAGCCCAGGCCGCACAAGAGGAGCCACCACAGTGAGCAGCCCACGCACTGCAGCAGGAGGAAGCTGCACACAGAACCAAGACCCAGAGCAGCCAATAAATGAATTAATTTAAATGTTTTAAAAATAACAAAGCAATATCTGTTAGCAACTGGAATAATCCTCCTAAATGGTGGTTTCTGAGTTGATGACCTAAGTAAATTTATGCCTAGGAAATTAAAGCTTTGTTACGATGTAGATGAACCAGCCTCAAATGAAAGTGTATTTAAACCTTAAAAGCACCGCATCCATCTATTCTCCATCAATAGAAATGTTTTAAATAGGTTACATAAAGGAGAGAGAATGAAAGAATGAGATATTCATCAAAATATTTACATCTTGCTCATGAAGACTGTTATAGGCTGATTATTTTGTCATACTGCTGATGGAAGAGATAGGAAGTCTCCTTCTCAGGGCCCCATATGAGAAATGAGATGGGATTGGATGTCATCACTATCAATCATTCAGGTATAAGAGAGGGAGGTGGATCATCTGGACCCCAGTGAAATGAAACTAGAAGGTACCTGTGTCATCTTTGTCAGCCCCTTTACTGATTTAACTTTTGGATATATTTCGAAGAAAGAAACTTCCCAACAGAGGGATGGCTGCAAATCCAATGTGAGAAATATGTGAACAATAATATCTGATATTATCAAGAGCAGAAACTAAATGAACTTGTAGAAAATCCTTTTTGTTATATCTTGGATGTTTAAAGTTTTTTCTCAAGGCTTATAAAATCAGCAAATTAATTAAGAGAGGACCTAGAAAAGAGAAGGGACTCTCCCCTAATCTTTAGCCAAGAATGCTCCATAAACACTCCCCAGCAGCCTGACAAGGTAGAATTATAGCATCATCATTTCACAAATAAGAAAACTGAGACCAAGAAAGATCAGACATCTCTTTCAATATCACCATACAGGAAAGTAGTAAAATGGGAAACCTTATCTGCTGGCTCTGTCAATGCTTTTTCAAATAGCACCGTGAGAATGATGAGATAATCATGGAAGATGTGAAAGTAAGGAATGTATATTGAGTTGGTTGAAAAAAAATCGATGATTTGAAAACCGTAGAATGGCTTAAATGTCACTGCTCTAAACCCCAACCCTTCTGAAGGCATTTGTCTCTTTAAACCAGAAGTTAGATGTATTTAGACCAGAGAGAAAGCTCTTAGGGTTATTTCCCTACCCTACAGTAAACTAAGGCGGTGACACCTCCTGAGAATAAGGCTGCACAATGGTAAATTCCTTTCAAAATTGCTGAAATAAATATGGAGTTACTCAGTTTTCTGGATTTGGACTTGTTTGGGTTCCAAGAACCAAGTTCTTTCTGACTGTGCAAAAATGAGGCTTCGGTAAGCCATGAAACTTTTAACACCGATGTTCACGAAAGTCTGCACATATTTGGAGTCTTTTTTGGAGTCAACCACAGGAATATTTTTGAAGCCAGATGACATAATTACCCTCACTTTTTAGTCAACCACACCCAATTATTGAACAACAAAAATGTTATTAGTCATACCGCAAATCCTCTGTACAGCCCAAAGCGGTTTCGATTTATACGTAGCAAAAACTTGGTACACTTTCAAAGGACAAATATCCGACGCCTTATGCATATTCAAAATAATATCCCAAAGTCTAGGAACTCCAACAATTAGAGAGCAATGTCAGTGTTATTTTAATAGTGGCCTCCATGATGACTGCTTTAAATGACTTCACTCATTTGGATGTTTGGCTCTAGAAATGTTTATATAATCAATTTAAGAATCCATCTCATAAAGATAATGGCAATGTATCATTAATTTCAATAGTAATGTTACATTTTGATTATATGTTATTGACTTCTATGATTTTTCTTTCTAATTGAAATATACCTTGTGGTAAAGGACCCAGATCTCACATGTGCAGCCTGAAGAATTTTAGCACATGTATTAATATGTTCTTTGTAATGAGCATCAAGGTCAAGACAGAGCATTTCAAGCACCTGACAAAGCTCCCTAGGTTCCCCACTCCAGGCTAACTGACCTGACCTCCAATCACAATAGATAAATTTAGTTTACTTTTGAACTTCATATAAACAGAATTACAGAATTGTACTCTTTTGTGTTGGATTTCTTCATTTAATTTCATATCCAGAGATGCACCCATGGTCTTATGTGTAACACTATTTTGTTCTTTTTCTTGCTTTGAATATTACATTCTATGGTTAGACCACAATGCATTGACCCATTCCACTGTTGGTAGAAGTTTGGATTGTTTATGCTGGGGTCATTATGGATAAAGCTGGAGTGAGCACTCTGATATGTGCCTCTGGGTGGAGCTAAGTCCTCATTTCCATTTGGTATGTTGCTAGGAGACAAATTGCTGTGTCATACCTATTTTAACTTTCATAGGCACCGCCAGAAATATTTTCAAAATGTTTATACTAATTTACACTCTAGTGTTTGTCAAACAACATAAAAGGAAAAACCGTTTAAGCAGTTGACCTCCCTGGATTCATCAGTGTTTCTTTACATAAGCTGTTCTTTTTCTGAAGGAAAGCTTAGAGATATTAAAACAAAATCTCTGCCATATTAGTTTCCTCTTTGCTATCCTGGACCATTTCTAACCCATTGAATTTGTAAAGTCTCTGTCTTCTTTCTTGCTATGTTCTCCAGAGACACAAGGTGATTCCTTTATAGCGCTTTACTGTTGATTTGTGTGTCTTGTATTTGCACTTGGGGTGAACTGCTGGCGAGAGAGTGGGCCATGCTCTCTCCTCTCACCTACTGCCTGTGTGGATAAGACTCTGATCAGCCTCAGAGGCAGAAGGCCATGACTTGCTCTGTGTGTGAGCAGACATGAGACCCAGGAGGTTTGACAAGGATGGTGTGATGTCTTCAACAACATCTCATAAAACTCAGAGAAGTACAGCGACAAATTCAATTCCAAATTCCATGCTCACCACTGCCTGAGCCTCCATATTGTCATCATTCAAGATTTCATCATTAACTTGCCCAGATAATTATCTTTTAGTAAGGTCAACGTTCTAATTCTAGTCAAGAAAACAAAATATTACTGGCAGCTCTTCCCAGCTATATGCTTTAGTGATTCCAGATGTGCAAATCAAAGAGATGTTGGCAACAGTGCACTGTCTAACAAAAAGAAAAAGAAATGTGCAGACTATTTGCTAAACATTTCAAAGACCCTAGAAATCCAGCTGACACCAAAATCAATATTTGCATTTTAATCTTTGCTTAATTGGACCTAATAGAGCCTGTACCAAAGATAAAAGCCGTTTGAAGTTGAACTTATTTTCCCCCCATTATTACTTTTGTCCCTACTACTTTTTTGTAAAACATTTTGGAGGAAGCAGATATTTGACTTAAATTGTTCATTTTCAAAATAAATATCTTTCTTTTCTGGGAACACAGATCAGGAATCCTGTATTGAGAGTTTTGTTTATATTATCTTATTATGTATGGCTTAACAGTTCTTTATTTTTCTTGTAACTTAGTGAAACTGAAGGAAAACAATTGGTACTAATTTGTACTAATTTCACATGTGTGTACTGGATTGAATAACAATACAAAGCTATAATAATTAATATGACATATTAATATATTATACTATTAATATGACAGTCTCAAATTTTAATGTTTAATTTAATACTATATTAACTATAATATTAATGACATAGTTTTAAAAATTTTACCTCATTATAAAATTATAAAAACAATAGTAATAAAATAACACTTCATGTTAAATCAAAACAATAGCCCATGTTAGTTTATACTTTGGCTCTCTGACCATTTCACCCAACTAAAACATGAGACCAGGAAATTTAAGAGGAAACACAGGGCCACTGTGCAGGCTAAATGGACATATCAACAGTCATAACAACCTGCGCTTCTGTAAATGCCGTAGTTTTTTCCTTCAGTTTGACTGAGAGATAATTGATATAGCTCAGTGTATAAATTTAAGATGTACAGCATAATGTTTTGACTTACATACATAGTGAAATAATTACCATGATAATTTTGGTTTAGCATCCTCCTGTGTTTCTCAAAAATTATTTCAGGCTTCCCCTCAGGGCCTATTTACTTTTAATTTACATACAATACTAACCAACTATGCAAAGCAATCAACTTTCAAACTCATGGTAGAAGTGAAACAGTTTGGTGCCACAAAAAAGCATATGGCAATAAGAAATGGTAGTTAATAGCAAAAAAGTAATAGTTACACAAAATAAAAGAGCAATAGCAATTATTATTAATCCTGAAGAAGCATGGCTGCTACAGTCATTTTGTTTAGGGAAAACAGCCTACCTGCCTCAGGTATATCTTTTTGTCTTTTACTCTAGTTAGTGGTGCAGTGCTGGCTCCAGGTGAGGGTAGCTTGAAAGCCCCTGCTCAGGTAGCATCCCAAGGATCCCCTTCTGTCCTTAGGCTTCCCTGGTGTTGCAACCTGACATCAAAAGGAGCTCGTTTGTCATCATTGTGCAAGCAAGTGTGGATTTATCACTTCTGGAGACCTGATGGACTGTAAGCCATTGAGCCTGCATGCAACAACTACTGAAGCCCATGCCTCAGAGCTTGTGTTCTGCAAGATAAGCCACTGCAATGAAAAGCCAGCATAATGCAACCAGAGTGGCCCCTCACACTGCAACTGGAGAATAGTCCATGCAGCAACAAAGACCTAGCACAGTTAAAAAGAAATAAATGATGTTTTTCTAAAAATTGAAAAAAAGAAAAGAAGATATGGATCTAGCAGGGGAACTTAAGAAAACAGGGAAACTGAGAACACTAAATTAAAACTGGTTTTCATCTAGACCAGTGTTTTGCAGCCTGGAAATCATATAATTGTCCTTCAGAGTACATCATGGGGTTAGAGGCAGTTGATACAGACAGGTAGCAGTTTGGGCCCACTTTTTCGCCTTAATAGCATGTTTACTTTCTATTCTAAATGTAGAGGTTCTACCTAAAATTACATTTGAAAGAAGAATTTACTGCTATAAAAATAAAATTTGTGAACCATAATGGGAAATCTTCACATATACCATAGGGATATATCAAAATACTGGGATTCTCCATGTTTTGGTGGTAATTCCCAAATTATTTCTTTGAAGTACCAACAATTTCTAGTCCAACAATAAGCTATTATTCTGTACCTGGCTAACAGGATCTCTGTCATTACATGATAACATCAGAGTCAGATGGGCTATAATATTGTTATAATGTTCTTAAATATTAATATAAATGCACATTTCTTTGGAGTAATGCTATGCCCAGGTTCAGGCTTGGGCCTGGTTTTTTATGACTGTGGGAGTGAAAAAGTTCAGACAAGTAATATTTAAAATTAGCATAACATTCCCACCTGCCCTTTGCTGCCTGCAGTAAGAAGTGTCTTGCAGAGTTATGTCTGTGTCACTGAACTATGCTATACAGATGGGGTTTGATTGGCCTGTAGGCTTAAAGTGCTCAGAAAACACTTCAACAACTGGAGACAGGAAGGTCTCTGTCGTTGAGGGTGGTTATTTGAGGGCAATGCAGTGCAGAATGTGTTTGAACGTCAAGGTTAGAGCTTAGTAATAGGGAAGACAGTCTACAAAATGGAAACTCATTTCTCTAAGCCAGCCTAACAAATCCTTTTGGAGGCCGAGTTCTTTGAATGGCCTTAGAGCTGTTAGAAGACAGACTCTAATGTCATATTGAGTTGTATCAGACTTCAGGCTCATTTATTCTTTGAAAACATTACAGGAATCATAGCTTAAGAACAGGAACAAGCAAAGTTTTCAGATTTTATTCATGCTGGATTTTTTTCCCCCAAGGTCATCTTTCTTACATTTCTTTCCTTTCTTCCTCTTTAACTTACAGCTTTTCTCTAAATCAGGTGAGCCCCTGTTGGATAATTTGTCCTCTAGCAAGATCAATTTGTCTTCCACTGACCTCTGCAGTCAATTATGCTATTTTTAAAAGCTCCTCAAGTTAAACATTTTCAATATCTGCTGATATGTCATGTTATTAAATGAAACCTTCAGATATATAAAATTTTTCTTCTGCTTAAAACAGGAGCATAAACAGCAACAACAAAAATCCCATCCCTCCTCTTTGACAGTGCAGCATCCCCCTCTCAGTTGCTGAGGGAAATACAGCAAAGCCAAGCACAGAGTGTTTGTTCATATCTTGTCCCTGCCTCCACGCTCCAGGGTTTCATGTACATTGGAGTCATCAAGGACTGGGGGTAGGAAATCCTAACAAGTGAGGAGAAATTAATTTGGACTACTAAAATTTACTCCCCAAAATGAAAAAAAAAATAGCTGAAAGAGAAAAGGCTATATCAATAAGAAGCATGTCATAAGTGGTGTGAATAAGGAGAGAGGCAAGAAGTAGTTGTCACCTTAGATGAGTGAGTTAGGAGGCAGAGGATGGAGGAGTAAGGAAAGAGAAAAATTCCACCAGTGCACGGGAGTCCAGGCTGAAGAAGTGGTGCCCTTTCTCTGCATTCATGTTCCCTAATCCCCTTGCCAGTGCTCAAATTCTGCATTTTATTAAAATGCAGATCTGATTCCATGGGCCTGAAGTGGGGCCTGCAATTCTGCATTTTTAACTCATTCCCAACTTGATGCTGCAAACCTAGGGACCAAACGTGGAGTCACGAGTTTGAACAACCACTGTTCCTCAGAGAGAGTCTGGAAATAAACCCACACACCTACAGTCAATTAACCTCCAACAAAAGAGGCAAGAATACACAATGGGAAAAACACCATCTCTTCAGCAAGTAGTGATGGGAACATTGGACAACCACATGTAAACCAACAGAAGTTAGGACACACCCTCACACCATACACAAAAATAAATTCAAAATGTCTTAAACACTTAAATATAAGACACAATACCATAAAACTCCTAGAAGAGAATATAGGCAGAACATTCTCTGACATAAATCATACCACTGTTTTCTTAGGTCAGTCTCCTGAGGCAATAAACAAAAGCAAAAATAAACAAATGGGACCTAATCAAACTTACAAGCTTTTGTACTGCAAAGGAAACCATAAACAAAATGAAAAGACAGAGGACAGACTGGGAGGAAGTATTTGCAAATGATGCCACTGACAAGGGCTTAATTCCCAAAATGTACAAACAACTCATATTACTCAACAACAAAAAAACAAATAGCCCAATCAAAGAATGGGCAGATGCAAGCAAACATTTCTTCAAAGAAGAGACACAGATGACCAACAGGCACATGAGAAGATGTTCAACATCACTAATAATTAGAGAAATGCAAATCATAACTACAACAAGGTGCCACCTCATACTGGTCAGAATGACCATCATTTAAAAATCAGCAAATAACAAATTCTGGCAAGCATGTGGAGAAAAGGGAACCTCCTACTATGTTGGTAGGAATGTAAATTGGTGCAGCCACTATGGAAAACTGTATGGAGATTACTCAAATAAAACTAAAATTATAATTGCCATATGATCCAGGAGTTCCACTTCTGGGAATATATCCGGATAAAACTATAATTCAAAAAGATACATGCATCCCTATGTTCATAGCAGCACTATTCACAATAGCCAAGACATGGAAACAACTTAAATGTTGTTTCTTTCTTTTTTAATATAAATTTCTTTATTTTAATTGGAGGTTAATTACTTTACAATATTGTATTGGTTTAAATGTTGTTTCAATTCATCCACTGAGAGATGAACGAATGAAGAAGATATGATACATATATACAATGGAATAACAGCCATAACAAGATGTAAATAATGCCATTTGCAACAACATGGATGTAACTGGAGATTATTATACTCAATTCAGTTCACTCAGTCGTGTCCGACTCTTTGCGACCCCGTGAATCGCAGCATGCCAGGCCTCCCTGTCCATCACCAACTCCCAGAGTTCACTCAGACTCGCGTCCATCGAGTCAGTGATGCCATCCAGCCATCTCATCCTCTGTCGTCCCCTTCTTCTCCTGCCCCTAATCCCTCCCAGCATCAAGGTCTTTTCCAATGAGTCAACTCTTCACATGAGGTGGCCAAAGGACTGGAGTTTCAGCTTTAGCATCATTCCTTCCAAAGATATCCCAGGGTTGATCTCCTTCAGAATGGACTGGTTGGATCTCCTTGCAGTCCAAGGGACTCTCAAGAGTCTTCTCCAACATCACACTTCAAAAGCATCAATTCTTTGGCACTCAGATTTCTTCACAGTCCAACTCTCACATCCATACATGACCACTGGATTATTATACTATGTGAAGTAAATCAGAAGGATAAAAACAAATACCGTAAGACATCACTTACATATGGAATCTAAAATATGATACAAATGAACCTATCAGGTGGCACTAGTGATAAAGAACCAGGCTGCCAATGCAGGAGACACAAGAGACACAGGTTTGAGCCCTGAGTCAGGAAGATCCCCTGGAGAAGAAAATGGCAACCCACTCCAGCACTCTTGCCTGGGAAACCCCATGGACAGAGGAGCCTGGCAGGCTATAGTCCATGGGGTTCACAAAGAGTCGGACATGACTGAAGTGACTTCAGTTTGGTTCAGTCACTTCCGTCCAACTCTTTGAAGACCCCATGGACTGCAACACACCAGGCTTCCCTGTCCATCACCAGCTCCTTGAGCCTACGCAAACTCATGTCCATCACATCAGTGATGCCATCCTACCATCTCATCCTCTGTCATCCCCTTCTCCTCCTGCCTTCAATCTTTCCCAGCATCAGGATCTTTTCAAATGAGTCATTTCTTCACATCAGGTGGCCAAAGTACCGGAGCTTCAGCTTCAGCATCAGTCCTTCCAGTGAATATTCAGGACTGATTTCCTTTAGGATGGATTGGTTGGATCTCCTTGCAGTCCAAGGGACTCTCAAGAGTCTTCTCCAACACCACAGTTCAAAAGCATCAATTCTTTGGTGCTCAGCTTTCCTTATGGTCCAACTCTCACATCTATATATGACAACTGGAAAAACCATATCTTTGACTAGAAGGACCTTTGTCGGCAAAGTAATGTCTCTGCTTTTTATTTGCCATCTAGGTTGGTCATAGCTTTTCTTCAAGGAGCAAACGTCTTTTAATTTCATGGCTGCAGTCACCATCTGCAGTGATTTTGGAGCCCCCCAAAATAAAATCTGCCACTGTTTCCACTGTTTCTCCATCTATTTGCCAGGAAGTGATGGGACCGGATGCCATGATCTTAGCTTTTAAATGTTGAGTTTTAAGCCAGATTTTTCACTCTCCTCTTTCACTTTCATCAAGAGGCTCTTCAGTTCCTCTTCGCTTTCTGCCATCCGGGTGGTATCCTGTGCATATCTGAGGCTATTGATATTTCTCCTAGCAGTCTTCCCATGAAGCAGAAGCAGACTCACAGGTAGAGTACACACTTGTGGTTGCCAGTGGGGAGAGGGAGTGGGGAGGAATGCATTGGGAGTCTGGAATTTGTAAATGCAACTACTACATATAGAATGGATAAATAACAAGATCTTATTGTATAGTACAGGGAGTTATATTCAATATCTCGTGATTTACCATAATGGAAAAGAGTATGAAACAGAATCTATATATATGTGTACATTCTTTTTCAGTGTATATATCCGTATAACTGAATCACTTGGTTGTACAGCAGAAATTAACACATTGTAAATCAACTATACTTCAGAAAAATAAATTAAAAACAAACATACCACCCTCACCCCCCAAAAACAACCATTGTTCCTAATCTCTTGAATGTTCCTCCAGAGGCAATCACTGAACATATAGTCATAACATACACAAGGTTTTTTTTTTTTTCATACACAAGTATTTAAGAAGACATAATACTTTACTGTGTCAGCCAGCATTTACCAGAGAAAAAGAACCCACAGAAGTCACTTTATATCTAGGGGTGTGGGGGAGGGTGAGATTTTTAAGAAATTGGTTCACCCAGTTGTGGGAATTGCAAATCTGAAATTTATAGAGCAGGCTGGATATTATATTACTGTCTTAAAGAAGAGTTTCTTCTATAGGAAAGCAGTTTTACTCTTAAAGCCTTTGATTGATTAGATAAGATCCACCTACATTATCAAGGGTGATGTATTTTATTTAAAGTTAACTAATTACAATCGTTAATTCTGTTTACAAATATCTTCAGAGCAATAACTAGGTTAGTGTTTGAACAAACAACTTGCAGGCCATGATCTGGCCAGGCTGACATGTGACATTAGCTTTCACACATGCTACATAATTTTCAGCAGATTTTTTTCTCCCTCCCTTAAAATGTCTCGGAAATCATTCCTTCTTAATAGCAAGATTGTATTCTATCATATGAATGCATTATAATCATACAAGTAGTCTTTTATTTTTGATATTTTACTCTTCACTATTACAAAATGCTGCTGTGAACATTTTAGAAAAAATGTCTTTAACTACAAATATGAATATATCTGCAATTTAAATACTTAGGTCTAAAAATACTCGTCAAGGAGTGTGTAAAGTTTTAATTTTCATAGAAATTAACCATTTTTGAAAAATACTTTGCTGATTAATACCTTTAATAAAAATGGGTAAGAATTTGTTTTCACACATTCTCAATGACATTATACTACAAAATATTTTCAGCTTTACCATTCAGGTACATGAAAATGTTCCTTCAAGTTTTATTTTGTGGATGATCATTATTTTTATGTTTTGAAGTTATTAGTAATTTCATTTCTTCTGTTTCTCCTGCCCATATTTCTGAGGTCATTAGTATTTTTTATTATTGATTTACTAGAATTCAATATATCTTATGACTATTAGCCATTTGTGTATATATATATATATACACACACACACTATATATAGTATGTATATATATATACACTATATATATAGTGTATATATATATATACATACTATATATACATATATACATATTGTGTGTATATATATACACAAATACACAAATATTTTTTTCCTGGTGTGTTGTCTCTTAACTTCATTTGTGTTATTTTTAACTATGCAAATATTTTCATTTCAATGCACAGCTATTTATCTTTAATTTTATGGCTTCTGGATTTTGTGTCCAAACTTTCCCTCTAAGAAAATATAAAATTTTTTTCCTATATTTTCTTCCATACTTGTATGGTATCTCATCTTGTCTTAAAATCTTTGACCATTTTATTTATTCTGGTGTAAAGAGTGTAATAGAGATAAACTCCTCATTCTCATTCTTCTGGCTAGTCAGTTGTTCAAAATCCGTTTGTTTGATAATCTACTTTTTATCACATATTAAATTCCACTATGTATTGACTCTATCTGTAAAATATCTATCCTTAAAAATCTATTACATAAATATTTATGACTTTTTCTATAATACATCTAATACTCCTAATAGAGCTAGTGCCCCTCAGAATTCTTATACTTTGAAACTTTTCTACCTAGTCTTCTAATTTAAATCAGTGTTTCCATCATCAAAAATTATTGTTGGGACTTAGAGAATGAAATTATGGTTGCCAGGGAGAAGGATGGGAAGAAAGAACAGTTAGGGAGTTTGGGATGGACATGTAGACACTGCTGTATTTTAAACAGATAACAAACGAGGACCTAATGTACGGCACAGGGAACTCTGCTCAGTGTTATGTGGCAATCGGGATGGGAGGCGAGTTTGGGGGGAGAATGGATACAAGTGTGTATATGGCTGAGTCCCTCAGCTGTTCACCTGAAACCACTGCAATGTTGTTAATCACATTGTCAATCGGCTTTACCCCAATACAAAATAAAAAGTTAAAAAAATTATTGGGCATATTTTGGTTGACACTGAATTAAAGTTATGAAAATTCATAACTCCCTTAAAATTAAGGGAGAATGTGTATTTCATGCTTTCTCAACAAGGATAATTATAACCTAAAGGAACAAAATCTAGTTTTTGGAGGTCAAAAAATTTACCTTTTTTTTTTTTTTAAAACTCTTTTTCTGTATAAAACACAGATAAATGTAAGGTATATAAACAGATATTTAGTGTATCTCTGATATTAAAATTTAATCAGAAAGGGAGATTAAGAAAAAAATACATCTAAAAAAGTTCCTTTGGAGGCAATATTGTAAATACAGTTGAGAAACACTGTTCTAGCTATACAAAGCTGAGTCTTCTTAGCTAAGAACAGGTCGGTTCTTAATACATACTTAAGCCTTTTAGGTTCAATACGGAATTTAAACATTTTCTTCAAATATATCTGGCCATTTATTTCCAGGTGGTTTATTTTGACTTAAAATTTAATTTGAGGACGATCTTGTCAGAATTTCTCATTGCAATGGTGTTATGGTCATTTTTATCTCATTTTTCAGCATTAATATAATCAGGAAATAATGAAAATTTAGCATCACTTTCTAATCTGTATACTTCTTATTATTCTATTTGCTTTAATATGTTCATTCTGTATGTGCTTCACTGATACAGAAAACCATCTCAGGAACAATAAAGAAATGTATAAAATACTTTTAAAATAATGTACATTATACATTATATATATGTATTATATATATTTAGTAACTGTATACATAAATATTCATTGAATATTAATATATGCCACAGGCACCTTGAAGTGTTTTTGCTTTACTTTATTTGAAGCACTAAACTCTGAGTTCAGAAGCCATTCTCCTTTTCAGAGAGAAAGATAGACTCCCGGCATTCACAAGGGTTATATCCCAAGAAACCTGCAAATTTCTAAATCTGCAAACAATTCTATTATTTTCCTTAAGAAGAGCACATGCAACAACAACGAGATAACAAAACTGTGGTACCAAGATGGGGACACAGGGCATTCAACCATGTATTTCAACAAAAATGACAAATGATTGCGTTCCATGACGCAAATCAGCAAACAGTAGGAACAGTGGTTGTCAGATCCAGGATCTCCTACATACTAGAATCTTCTTGCAATGTGACAGAACAAGGCACGAGGTTATTTCTAAAGTAGGTCCACTGGTTTAGGCTTAAGAGGAACTTAATTCTTGTGAATGAGCATCCCAAGTAACTAATCACATCCACATTCCCGGGTAACATTGTTCCCAGCAAGCAGCCTGGGGGCGGCATTTAACTGAGACTCTAGTGTATCGGGTTTCCCAGGTGGCTCAGATGGTAAAGAATCTGCCTGCAGCTCTTTTCGTGCCTAGCGCAGCCAAGGCTCGGGGTCCCAAGAAGCACCTGAAACGCGTAGCAGCTCCAAAACATTGGATGCTGGATAAACTGACTGGTGTGTTTGCCCCTCGTCCATCTACCGACCCCTACAAGCTAAGGGAATGTCTCCCCCTAATCATTTTCCTAAGGAATAGACTTAAGTATGCCTTAACTGGAGATGAAGTAAAGAAGATTTGCATGCAGCGTTTCATTAAGATCGATGGCAAAGTCCGCACAGATATAACCTACCCTGCTGGTTTTATGGATGTCATCAGCATTGATAAGACTGGAGAGAATTTTCGTTTGATCTATGACACCAAGGGTCGCTTTGCTGTTCATCGTATTACACCTGAGGAGGCCAAGTATAAATTGTGCAAAGTAAGAAAGATATTTGTGGGAACAAAAGGAATCCCTCATCTGGTAACCCATGATGCTCATACCATCCGTTACCCTGATCCCCTCATCAAGGTGAATGATACAAGATTACTGATTTCATCAAATTTGACACTGGTAACCCGTGCATGGTGACTGGAGGTGCTAACCTGGGAAGAATTGGTGTGATTACAAACTGGAAGAGACATCCAGGTTCTTTTGATGTAGTTCATGTGAAAGATGCAAACGGCAACAGCTTTGCCACTCAGCTCTGGAACATTTTCTTTATTGGCAAAGGCAACAAACCATGGATCTCTCTTCCCCGTGGAAAGGGTATTCGCCTTACCATTGCTGAGGAGAGAGATAAGAGATTGGCAGCCAAAGACAGCAGTGGATAAAACGATCGCTATGTGATGTGATTGGAAAGGTCTTTGTAATTAAAGATAATACCAAGTGAAAAAAAAAAAAAAAAAAGAAAAGAATCTGCCTGCAATGCAGGAGACCTGGGTTCAATCCCTGATTTGGGAAGATCCCCTGAGGAAGGGCATGACAACCCACTCCAGTATTCTTGCCTGGAGAATTCCATAGACAGAGGAGCCTGGTGGGCTACAGTCCATGAGTTCGCAAAGAGTCAAACACAACTGAGCAACTAACACTAGTGCATTATTATAAAGTGGAAAAGAAGTAAAACGCTAAATGGACTCACTTTCTAAAACTTCTCAGAGTAAAACATTTGACTCGATGCCAAACATCCAGATGAAAACTGAAGAAAAATAAAGACAACTCTCCAGATGTCTTCCTTTAGGAAATATATAGGGATCACTCTTCTTGTTCTTTCTTTTTGGGGGAATAACTCAAGCAGCAGAAGAAAACAAGGACCAGAGGACATATCAGGGTCATTAAAGGGCATGCTAACCTCTTACAGGAAAACAGCACACATGACAGTGAGTGGCCAGGACAGCACGAGATGATCACCACACCCCCAAATTACTCACCCGTCTCTGCATCTGTGATTTCAGCCTTTTACCTCATAAAACCTGTATTTCCTCTTACGGCAAACAGATTGGACTTTCCAGCCTCTTGAATTTGAGCCGGTGGGACATGAGCAGATACCATTCATGCAGAAGTTTGCAATGGCTTGTGTAGTTAGAAGACGTACCCATTGCAGTCATGCTGCACCATGAGAGAAGCCACTCGGGTAGCCCACTGGTCCAGGGAAGAGGAGAACCTTGCAGAGTAAATCCAGCCCCAACTTAAAGCCACACCCAGCCTCAATCAGCTTCAATATGCCAGCAAATTTGGAAACCTCAGCAGTGGCCACAGGACTGGAAAAGGTCAGTTTTCATTCCAATCCCAAAGAAAGGCAATGCCAAAGAATGCTCAAACTACCAAACAATTGCACTCATCTCACACGCTAGTAAAGTGATGCTCAAAATTCTCCAAGCCAAGCTTCAACAATACATGAACTGTGAACTTCCAGATGCTCAAGCTGAGTTTAGAAAAGGCAGAGGAACCAGAGATCAAATTGCTAACATCCACTGGATCATGGAAAAAGCAAGAGCACCTATTTCTGCTTTATTGACTATGCCAAAGCCTTTGACTGTGTGGATCACAATGAACTGAGGAAAATTCTGAAAGAGATGGGAATACCAGACCACCTGACCTGCCTCTTGAGAAACCTATATGCAGGTCAGGAAGCAATAGTTAGAACTGGACATGGAACAACAGACTGGTTCCAAATAGGAAAAGGAGTACATCAAGGCTGTATATTGTCACCCTGCTTATTTAACTTCTATACAGAGTACATCATGAGAAATGCTGGGCTGGATGAAGCACAAGCTGGAATCAAGATGAAGAAGAAGGGAGAAATATCAGTAACCTCAGATACGCAGATGACACCACCCTTATGGCAGAAAGTGAGAAAGAACTAAAAAGCCTCTTGATGAAAGTGAAAGTGGAGTGTGAAAAAGTTGACTTAAAGCTCAACATTCAGAAAACAAAGATCATGGCATCCAGTCCCATCACTTCATGGCAAATAGATGGAGAAACAGTGGAAACAGTGTCAGACTTTATTTTGGGGGGCTCCAAAATCACTGCAGATGGTGACTGCAGCCACGAAATTAAAAGACGCTTACTCCTTGGAAGAAAAGTTATGACCAACCTGCTGCTGCTGCTGCTAAGTCGCTTCAGTCATGCCCGACTTTGTGCGACCCCATAGACGGCAGCACACCAGGCTCCTCCATCCCTGGGATTCTCCAGGCAAGAACACTGGAGTAGGTTGCCATTTCCTTCTCCAATGCATGAAAGTAAGAAGTGAAAGTGAAAGTGAAGTCATGTCCAACTCTTAGTGACCCCATGGACTGCAGCCTACCAGGCTCCTCCATCCATGGGATTTTCCAGGCAAGAGTACTGGAGTGGGGTGCCATTGCCTTCTCCAGTGACCAACCTAGACAGCATATTAAAAAGCAGAGACATTACTTTGCCAACAAAGGCGCATCTAGTCAAGGCTATGGTTTTTCTAGTAGCATGTATGGATGTGAGAGTTGGACTATAAAGAAAGCTGAGCACTGAAGAATTGATGCTTTTGAACTGTGGTGTCAAAGACTCTTGAGAGTCCCTTGAACTGCACGGAGATCCAACCAGTCCATCCTAAAGGAAATCAGTCCTCAATATTCACTGGAAGGACTCATGTTGAAGCTTAAACTTCAATACTTTGGCCACCTGATGAGAAGAGCTGACTCCTTTGAAAAAACCCTGATGCTGGGAAAGATTGAAGGCAGGAAGAGAAGGGGAAAATAGAGGATGAGATGGTTGGATGGCATCACTGACTCAATAGACATGAATTTGAGTAAACTCCGGGAGTTGGTGATGGACAGGGAGGTCTGGCGTGCTGCAGTCCATGGGTCACAAAGAGTGAGAGAGAGTAACTGTGTCTTAAGCCACCAAGTTCATTACACAGAATTATTGGGTGGGAAGAGCTGATCCTTACCATGAACCCAAAATAGACTGAGCATGAGTTGATGTCTATAACTCAATGTTTCATGTAGACCTCATGATGTTCATAGTGATGTTATTGGCTAGGAATACCTGAAGCACACAGCTAGGGCCCCCAGAGATCTTTCCCCAACAGGAGCCAGTGCTGTACCTGGACTGGCCCCTGTGGTTCTTACTACAACTGCAAGATGCACCTCAGCAACAGCCATAAAGGCACTTTGGAGAAACAAGGTGTATAACTCACTGAGGATATATGGCAAGGTCTTGGGGAGAAAGAAGAGAATCTTGGATTCCGCCTTTATTGGGCTGAGAGTGGCATGCCTAGGGTGTTGTGGGTTTTCTCTTTATTGAAGAATTTAAAACAGAAGAGCAGAAATTAAGGTGCAGAAAGGGAAAATGCACTCACTCAAGCAATCAGTTATACAGGATATGTAAAAGGGGAGCCTCATGGGTGGAGCAGCCTAGTTCCTTGTCTAGTTGTTTAGATAGCAGCTATGTCATACAGCTGGCAATATGTTTATTTGAGATGCATGTCTTTGAAACGGATGCCTTGGTAATCAAAGGCTCAAGTCATGTCTGACTCTTTGCAACCCCACAGATTATAACCTGCCAGCATCCTCTGTCCATGGGCTTTTCCAGGCAAGAATAGTAGAGTGGCTTTCCATTTCCTTCTCCAGGAGGATCTTCCTGACACAGGGATCAAAACTGCATCTCCTGCTTTGCAGGCAGATTCTTTACTGCTGAGTCACCTGGGAAGCCTAACAGGTGTTGTAAAAATGCTAAATTTGGGCCTGAGCAGTTTTTAAAGACTCTCTAGGGAAGTGAGTCTCCATCATGGCTACACATCAGAATCACCTGGGAGCTTTCAAAAATCCTCATATCCTGGTCCCATCCCAGGAATGTGTAAGCAGAGATGCAGGCATCAGTATTTTTCAACTCCCCAGGTGACTGCAATAGGCAGCTAAGTAAGTTTGTCAATCACTGGCTTTATAAGCTCAGTGATGAGTTAATTTTCTTTCTTTATTTTTTTGGCCACACCATGTGGCATGCAGGATCTTAGTTCCCCGACCAGGGATTGAACCCATGCCCCCTTCAGGGGAAGTGAGGAGTCTTAACTACTAGACCGCCAGGTAAGTACCCTCAATGGTGAGTTAAGAGCCTGGACACTGTGATATATATTTGGTCTTAAACACGATTGCACTTTTGCTGTTGTGAAAGAGCCCTTAGCAACACAGCAGTCCTCAGCACCCCTGTCATAGTGGAAGGGGCATCAGCTGTGCTTCTTTAAGTAATTCAGACTCAAATTCAGACCATTTCCCTCAGGAGATTACTAGGATAAAGATGCTTGAACACATGTTTCCATTATCGCCTAAGAGCCAGACTAATTCTGTACCACTTTAAATTCTTTTCCTGGTTAGCATTCATCCTAGCCAAGCAGAAGTGGTGGTCTGCATTTCATATGAAGTATGTCAGACAAGGACACAATGTCAAAGCCAGATTAAAAACGAGATGCAGGTTTAGAGTCAGAGCATGTGCACTTAAGCATAGGGCCTCTCCTGTTAGGGGGCTTCCATCTGCTGAGTCACCTAAAGCCACCCCTTCTTTGACCATTTTGGGTATTCAATCTTTCTGTGAACAATTCTGGCTTCTGTGCTGCCTCCAGAAGCTTGGCATCGCAGGCAGGAGTGGATTCTGCAGGGCCCCTGAACTTCCTTCTGCTTGTGCCAGTCACTAGTGGAGGAAAGAAAAGAGAAACAAATGAACTCAGTTCTTTAGCATTCTCAGTATCACCACCAATCAAATATATACATTTGTGAAGGACTACAAGGTCCTTCTAGTCAAGGCTATGGTTTTTCCTGTGGTCATGTATGGATGTGAGAGTTGGACTGTGAAGAAGGCTGAGTGCCAAAGAATTGATGCTTTTGAACTGTGGTGTTGGAGAAGACTCTTGAGAGTCCCTTAGACTGCAAGGAGATCCAACCAGTCCATTCTGAAGGAGATAGCTCTGGGATTTCTTTGGAAGCAATGTTGCTAAAGCTGAAACTCCAGTACTTTGGCCACCTCATGTGAAGAGTTGATTCATTGGAAAAGACCCTGATGCTGGGAGGGATTGGGGGGTGGGTGGGGGGGGGCAAGAGGAGAAGAGGACGACAGAGGATGAGATGGCTGGATGGCATCACTGACTCAATGGACGTGAGTCTGGGTGAACTCTGGGAGTTGGTAATGGACAGGGAGGCCTGGTGTGCTGCGATTCATGGGGTCACAGAGTCGGACACAACTGAGTGACTGAACTGAACTGAACTGAACAGAGACAAGAGGACCTGAAAGCTGGATTGGGAGGTGCCTGCTTTCTAAATCCTCTTGATTTTATGGCAGTAGAAAATTGCTATCTGGTCAAGGGCTAGGTGCCTGATGCACAGAGAGGCCAATACTACAGCACTGGCTTGTGAGGAAAGAGAAGCTTTATCTCAAGGTCAGACGGCAAGCGGACAGGAAGTCCAGCTTGGAGCTGTCTCCCAGATCTGGGATTTAGTCAAACGTTTCTGAGTTAGAGGAGGAGGGCTGGTATGTGGAAGCACCGGCAAGCAGGCTGCCATTGGAGGGCTTTAGAACCTGGGGCTTTAGGGAAAGCTATGGTAAAGGATTATCAGCGCTGGATCTTCCTGGACAGCGGACCCTTTGCTTCTGAGAGGGTTCCACTTTTCTGGATCTGGTCATGTCCTAGCCCTTTGGCTCTGTTTGGGGTGAAACAATGGTTCTGGGTGTTGTTTGAGGTCAAGATTTTCTTCTCTGCACTGCTGTATGACATGCAGTTTTGATCTATTATCTCTGGAAAACAGTTCAGTATCTTACAAACCGAATAGGGCCAGCGTGGGGCTGGTTCTGTGGTTACATAAATAAGCTTCTGGTTCATTTTTGGGGAGAGGCTGTTTAGTGCAATGCTTAAAAGCACGGACTGCAGATCCAGGCCTTTGAATCCATTTTATCATCTGTACAATGTAGGTACTTAATTATATTTATTTTTTGATGTAGGTTTACATGAGTAATAGATGAAAAGTATTTAGAACAATATCTGCACATAGTAAGAGTTATAGAACTGTGCTCTTTTATTCATGCAATCATTTATTATTATTATTATTATTATTATTAATTTTTGGCTAGAGGGTTTAGAAAGCCCTACTATGTGTCAGACCCTATGTTGGGTTCTGGTATTGCAATGGGAATAAGATAATATGATCCCTATGAATTTCAGGGAAAAAGAGAAAGACAGTCATGTAAAAATTATCTAGTATCATGTTAGGAGTTTAATAATCACTCTAATTATATCCCTTGGGGGCCAGAGAAGGAGCACCTGAGAAGTATTAAACCTCTTTACTATGGGTTATCAATGAGAACAAATTTCTCCTTATCTTAGCATTCACTTACACATCTGATAATGTACAATAGTTTACTCTCCAAAATGACTGTCCTCCTAAATCCTGGTCTAGGACACTGAAACAAATAGATTTGTTCTCTTTCAATGGTGTATGTGTCCAGCCATACCCTTTATCTGTCGGGCCTTGGGCAAATCACTAGCTTCTTTGTTGCTATTTTCCACTGTAAGATGGAAATAATACCACCTACTTTGCAAAGTTGTTGCAGGCTGATAAACATATGTAGAACACCTAGAGCTCCTTTTATATCTGTGGCTTCCATGAATCTGAAATAACCATCCTGAGTCATTCCAAATGAAGCCTTAAGAAGTGTCCCTCCCCAGGCAGATGCAGAGAAAATGTTCTCTTCTGAGAAGTTCTCAGATCCAGTCCTGTATTTTGGAGGGTTTCTTTTCCTCCTCTATTCTTCTTTTGTTGTCTCTGATATTTTCTCACCTTATTCATACAGGGATCTCTAGATTAAGGAAGGCAAAGGTTTATCTGTGCATAGCATGGAGCTTGATTCAACTCCCTATCTCCTAGGGTTTACAGGATGCCTACAGCAATCTGTTCTCCCCTCATTTACATCAATTCATTGTCATAGACTAATAAAAATTAAACTTTTTAAAGATAGTCAGGAACTTTTTCTTAAAGTGGACTTATATACAGATCATCACGACTATTGGGATCTTTTACCCATACTGAAACATGAACATTTCTATCCTTCCTCCTATTTCTAAAGCTTGTTTTCCTTTTCCAGGCTCTTATCTAACCTATATGATCCAAGGAAAAAGGAAGCTTGACAGCAGCCAAGCTCAGCATCTATCACGGTGTTCCCATTGGTGTCAAATAGATTCGGAAAATTTAGGATCAAATACAAATGAACACTTTTTAAAAATCACTGTAGCACATTATCAGTGAAAGGACAAGCCGTGGAAAGAGAAAGGATCTGCAAGTCATGTATCTGATAAGAGTCTGTGTGTGTGTGTGTTAGTCGTTCAGTTGTGCCCGACTCTTTGCGACCCCATGGACTGCAGTCCACCAGGTTCCTCTGTCCATGAGGTTTTCCAGGCAAGGATACTGGATTGAGTTGCCATCTCCTTCTCCAGGGGATCTTCCCAACCCAGGGATCGAAGCCGGGTCTCCTGCACTGCAGGCAGATTCTTTACCGACTGAGCTACAAGGGAAGCCCGATAAGAGTCTAGGAGCTATAAAATATAAAACAAACTTTCACAACTCAGAAATAAAAAGACAAATAACCTAATCTAAAAATGAGGAAAGAATTTGAATAAGCACTTCTCAGAAGAAGATATATAAATAGCCAATAAGCACATGAAAGAATGTTCAACATCATTAGCCTTCAGGGAAATGCAAATCAAAGCCACACTGAGATTCAGCTTTACAGCCATCAGGATGAATTGAAGATAACAAGTGTTGTTGAGAATGTAGAGAAATTGGAACCCTCAAACACTGCTGGTGGAAACATAAAATGGTACAGCTGCTACAGAAAACAGTTTGACAGTTCCTCAGAAAGATAAGCATAATTACTATATCACCCCAAAATTCCACTCTTACACATATACCCAACAGAATTAGAACATATATTTACACACAAAAATGTACACAAACATACATGTCAATATTATTCATAATAGACAAAACTGGAAGCAACTGAAATTATGAATGGGTAAATAGAATGTGATATATCCATAAGTAAAATACTACTCACCCATTAAGAAGGAATGAAGTACCAATACATACCACAAAATAGGTGAATTTTGAAAACATAATGTTGAGTGGAAAAAGTCACACATACAAAAATCACATCTGATTCTTTTACATGAAATTTCCAGAATAGACTTATCTGTGGAAATGGAAAACAGATTAGTAGTTGCCAGAAACTAGGAGGAAAGGGTGAATTGGAAAGGATTAATAAAGCATAGTTTCTTTTGGGGATGATGAAAATATTCTGGAATTAGATAGTGGTGATGATATACAATGTAGTGAATATTCTAAAAACCACTGAATTGTACACTTTAAAGTAGTCATTTTATGGTATGTGAATTATATCATTATATCTCAATTTTTAAAAAACTATAGGGCTTTTCTAAGGGTTTCTTTGGCTAATTTTAATTCTAAAATTTGTATATAACTGCAAAGACCCCTAATAATTAAAGTGATTTTGAAAAAGACAGGGGCTTCCCTGGTGGCTCAGATGGTAAAAAGAATTTGCCTGCAATGTAGGAGGCCCAGATTCAATCCCTGGGTTGGGAAGATCCCCTGGAGAAGGAAATGGCACCCCACTCCATTATTCTTGCCTGGAGAATTCCATGGACAGAGGAGCCTGGTGGGCTACAGTTCATAGGGTCACAAATAGTTGGACATGACTGAGTAACTAACACTTTCACTTGAAAAAGAAGCTGGAGGCATCACATTCCTTGATTTAAAACTACACTGCAAAACTATAGTAATCAAAACAGTAGGATAGTGGCATTAGAAACAGATGCACAAACTAATGGAATCGAATAGACAGTCCAGAAATAAACCCAGGCACATATGGTCAATTAACTGTTGACAAAGGGGTCAAGAATATACAACATGGAAAGGGCAGTCTCTTCAATAAATGATGTTGGAAAATTGAACAGCCACAAATAAAAGAATAAAACTGGATCACTATCTTGCATCATACACAAAAATTAACTCAAAATGATTAAAGATTTGAATGTAAGACCTAAAACCACAAAACTCCTAGAAGAAAACATTAAGAATAAGATCCTTGACATTGATCTTGGCTATGATGTTTTGGGTTTGATACCAAAGGCAAAGGTGTCAAAAGCAAAAGTATACAAGTGGGGCTACATCAAATTAAAAAGCTTTGCACAACAAAGGAAGCCATCAACAAAATGAAAAGGTAACCTATGGAATGGGAGAAAATATTTGTAAACCATATACCCCATAAGGGGTTAACATCCAAAATACACAAAGAACTTGTACAATAGCAAAGCAAACAAAAAAAAATCCAATTTTAAAATGGATAAAGAACCTAAATAGATTTTTTTCCAAAGAAGACATTCAAATAGCCAACAGGTACATGAAAAGGTGCCCAACATCATTTACCATAAGAAAAATGCAAGTTAAAACGACAAGGAGATATTACCTCAAATGATATCAAAAAGATAAGAGATAACAAGTGTTGGCAAGGATGCGGAGGAAAAAGAACAGCTTTGCACTGGCTACAGTCCATGGGGTCACTAAGAGTTCGGCACTACTGAGCAACTTCACTTTCACTTTTCACTTTCATGCATCAGAGAAGGAAATGGCAACCCACTTCAGTACTCTTGCCTGGAGAATCCCAGGGACGGGGAAGCCTAGTGGGCTGCCAGCTATGGGGTCGCACAGAGTTGGACACGACTGAAGTGACTTAGCAGCAGCAGCACTGTTTGTGGGAGTGCAGATTGGAAAAGCCAACATGGAAAACAGTGTGGGGGAAACAGGACTACCATAGGACCTACAAGCCCCACTTCTGGGCACATATTGAAAGAAAATGAAAATGGGATATGGAAGAGATAGCGGCACCCCTCTGTTTATTGCAGAATTAACCACCATAGTCAAGACATAGTGTCCATTGACAGGAGTAAGTGTAAGTGTAGTGTGAGTGTCCATCAATAGGAGAATGGATAAAGAAGACAGGGCATAGCTATACAACAGAATATCCTTCAACCATGAGAAAAGACATCACGCCATTTGAGAGAACGTGGATGGACCTTAGGGACAGTATGCTGACTGAAATTTCAGGTACAGAAAGACAAGTGTAAATAATCTCACTTTTGTGTGGAATCTAAAACAGTCAAAGATAGAAACAGAGACCAGAATGCTGTAACCAGGTGTTGGTGGTGGGAGGAAAGGGGAAATGTTGGTTGATGAGCACAAACTTCCAATAAGATGAACAATTTCTGGAAGTCTCATGCACAGCATAGCGACTGTAGTTAGTACCACTGCACTGTATGCTTGAAAGTTGTAAGACAGTAAATCTTAAATGCTTATTATGTGATATGATATGCAAATGTTAGCTGATGGTAATCATTTTGCAATATATAAGTGCATCAAATCAACACGTTGTACACCTTAAACTTACGCAATGTTGTATGTTAATTATATCTCGATAGAGCTGGAGGGGACAAAGGAAAATAACAAGTGTTGGTGAGAAATTGAAACCCTCATACTTTGCTGCTGGGAATGCTAATTGTTCAGCTGATGTGAAAGTTTAGCAGTTCCTCAGAAGGTTAAACACAGAACTGTCATATGACCCAGCAATTCCACTCCTAGTATATTCCTGAAAGAAGTGAAAGCATGTTCATATAAAAACTTGTGCATAAATGTTCACAGCAGCATTATTCATAATAGCTCCAGAGTAGAAACAGTTAAATGCCCATGAAGTGATAATAGATAAACAAAATGTGGTAAGTCCATACAATGAAATATTATTCAGCCATCAAGAGGAATGCAGTACTGTTAGACACTACAGCATGGGTTAACCCAAAAAACAGGCTCAGTCAAGGATTATGATCCCATTTATGTAAAATGTCCAGAACAGGGTAATCTAAAGAGATAGAAAAAAGGTAACAGTTGCTGGGGATGGAGGGAAGGAGGGAATTTGGACTAACTGATAGGAGTTATGGGGTTTCTTTTAGGGGGGATGACTGAAATGTTCTGAAATTAGATAGTGGTGATGGTTACACAGGGTTTCCCAGGTGGCTCAGTGGGTAAAGAATCCACCTGCAATGCAGGATCCACAGGAGACAAGAGTTCAGTCCCTGGGTGGGGAAGATCCCCCAGAGAAGGAAATGGCAACCCAACAAAGTATTCTTGCCTGGGAAATTCTATGGACAGAGGAGCCTGGAAGGCTACAGTCCATGGGGTCGCCAAGAATTGGACATGACTGAGCACAACACTTGTGTGTAGTCTTCTTAAACTCATTGTTTATTTTTTCCTCTAAAATAGCTGAATACTCTTATCTCTGTATTATAAACTTGAAATTTTTAATGCGTATGAGTATGTGGGTTTCAGAATGTGTGTCCCGGGAGATAAGAGAAAGTTCAAAAGAAAGAAAAAGCATATTGTTAAGAATATTTGCCCTAAATTTCAGTTGGTAAAATTATTGTTCTTTTGAGGCCCAGAATATGTTTATAAAAATTAAATTAAATTAAACAATAAAATGGTGACTTTATGGAATGTAAATTCTATCTCATTTTTTAAAAAACTGTAAGAGCTCTCTCAGTTTTTTTTTTTTTTTTTTGCTAATATGCAGTATTAATTTCCAAGACACAAATACAGAATTTCCATCTTATTTAACAGTGGAAACTGTTTTTCACAGAGTTACTCTATGGGAAATATTGCTCTAATGAATTGACTTGAAGTAAATATGAATCTAAGAGTATCCGGCACTTTGAGTGCATGGTTTAGCTTAAATATTTCACCATGGTTGATTCTAGGTCATTAGTATGTCCCCAGCTCACTTTGGCTCCACTGACAGAATCCTGCCTCATTATATGTTAAGCTTTTATTGCCCTGCATCTAATTGCTCCTAGTGTGAGGAATGGGACTTCAAAAAACTCTCTTAAAAATGAGATAATATTCTGGAAAATGAGCACAAGGTAACCAAGATGACTAATTTAATATGACAGGTGAAGCTTAAAATACGTACAGAGTTCATAATACAGCGAAGGCTCTAATGCACAAAGCATGACATTTTAAGTCTATTAAGTCTTCCCAACAAGATTAGTCTTTGGGTTAGGTGTATTACTCTGGAGACGATTTTCACAATGTCATGGGGACACTTATGCCAAAATATTTTCTTGGTAATGATACACATGGGTGCCTATACCGCACTAGCCAAAATGGCCCTGTGTTTTAAATCATACATATAAAAAAAGTAATCTGACTTACGCTTCCTTTTTGTCTAAATGATAAAATAAATAAATCCGCTGAGATTAAGGAAACAGCCTGAAACCAACAGACTTTCTTGCATTTTCAATATCTATGATAACTTTGCACAATACCCCATAAAACACTGAATGATAGAATGAACAAAGAGTTGAAGGGGAGGAAAAGGAGCAGGAGGAGGGTGATGAAGGGTGGGAAGGGAGAGGGGAAGAGGAAGCAGCAGCAGCCGCAGAATCAATGAAGTATTTTCTTCAGGGACTCTATTGGGAGCAAAGGTATATGAGGAACACAGATATTTGTGGACAAATGTCACTTCTAATTGTGCATGACTAATTATTTTGCTTTCTACTTGCAAATAGTTATACTGATTTTCTCTTTTCTTTTTGCATGTTTAGATGCTAAACATATTTTATACCAGAAAAAAAGATTTTATTTTTTTCGTGGTATGGAAAGCAAAGCCAGATATCATGTGAACCAGATGTATTCTTTTGGCTGGAGTACAAGAAAACCTGTGAAGATTAACAGTAAATCTTTTTCTGTGCTCATAAACTGCTGAAAAAAATTGGCATAAAATGTGTTGCTGCTAAATAAGTTATATATGCATATCTTACTAGCTACAAATGAGTGAATGACCAAGGTAGTGTTTGCTCTTTAGAAGGAGAGGCTTAAGCAGAGCCAAGGGTACATTTCACATCCCACAGCATGCCTTCCATCTCCCTTATTATGCAAATTACTCCCTGATAGAAACCTAGCTGCTTCAGGTGGAACCTTCACCCTCGCAGGACATGCTCTGGTCAAGCCTTACATGACCTCTGCCACAGTGACCAAGTGCACATGCAGAAAATGATCTTATATAGTAAGCACACGCTTAAATGTTTTGAACTATGTTATCTTTGTTATTAATGGTCAACCTTTTGCATCTCTATTTCCTGCTTCTGCAACTAGACTGTAATTTCCTTGAGATCAGTGTTTGTATTTTATGTGCCTCTCTACAGGTACACAGATTCAAGGAATATGTGTTCACTAAACTAAAAAATATCCTTCAATTTAGGAGAATTTTCCTCCCAGAGAAAATTACTGTGAAAGTGTTGGATGGCTTCATTACTTATTTATCAATTATTCATATAATGGCACCTATATAACAGGTGCCAGCCACTTGTGTGTGGAATACTGATAGAATCTTTGTAGCAACGTAATTCCAATAAATTCTATTACTGTCTTTTCCATTTTAGGGATAAGGAAACTGAGGCACACAGAACATTACTGCTGACAGGTAACAAATAGCAGATGCAGAAACCAGACCCAGGCAGCCTGGCTCTAGAATCTGTGCTCATTTCAGCCACTATACCCTGCTGCCTTGGATGGTCGTTACCTGTTGACTGTTTTCTTTCCACTTCATAGTAGTTTTGGTTACTATCAATAACAAATCATACATATTCTTACCTAGAATATTGATTGTGAGGTGTCTTGGACTAGGTAGCTTCTTTCACATTCAACATGGAATGCATTTGCAAAAGCATTCCAAATACTATCTTGCCACCTCTCTTATCAACTTCTTGCTGATAATTGCCACTGTGTCTTTGATGTGCCCCACTATTACAGTATAACTTAAAACAGTGTCATCCTGTTCTTTTTAAAAATTATTGTTTAGCCATTGAGAATAAACATTTCTATTCTGGTTTCTTCTCTTCTAATCTATTCTGGCTATGTGTACAGTGTTGGTACCTTTTAATGGAAAATAGAATAGCAAGAACTTCTATCTTGGCATCACTTTCAGGCCCCATAAAAACAGATCTGCCAAAGACTCTTCTGGTGCTTCCTTATAGCTGAGATGGGAAATCATCATCGTATCCTCAATCTGCTCCCAGAAGCTACTCAGCAGATCCAGCCAAGCTGTCCTGAAAGAGGAGTTCACCCTGAGAACCTGCATCTGTTAAAAGCAGTCTTTTAAAGTCTCTTTTATGCTAATAAAGAAAGGTCCATTGTAAAGACATCTGCACTTGAAGCAGAGGCACGGTATTCTATGCGAATATTGCCATCCCATTCTCCTCGGCGTCCACCAGCGGCAGGATGCCTTTCTCTGTCTCTAAGTGCCAGAGCACCCGTATTAATATAATGCGAGTAGATCTGATGTGAGCCAGGGAAGAAAGGGGCCAGGGGATGAGAGCGCTTTTGTGGAGGAAACCTTTTAGTGTGTGCCCCCTGTGGAGGGTGGAAGAGAGAAATGATCAAAGGGCTCACAAGAGGCCAAGTCTCCTCTAAGAGGACAGATAAAGGACAAAGGTTGTTATATTAAAATATCTAAGGAACTCTCGGCGCAGTGTGGAGAAACAGAACGCTAGCACAATGCTTCGTTTATGCCAGCCAGCCTACTTTGTTCAGCAGTGTTACACATGCATTTAGGGCCAAGCAGTCATTCAGGCCATCATCCCATAAGTCTATGTGGAAGAATCTCAGAGTGCATGTGACCCTCTAGGCCATGCAAGCCCGGTTTTGGGTGGCAGCTTAACCAGACTCACCTTAAATAAAGGCTGGTGTGACACTATTCAGAAAGCTCATGCTGCTTAAAATTGCTAATGGCAATTTATCTCCTTGACATCAAACCTCTGTCCTCTGTGTTGCAAGCCCATGGCATAAAGTTGAGAAGAGACATGGTAACACATACAGTTCACTTTGTACAAAGACTGAGCAAAAACTGTGGCTGGTAAAGGGATACCTCAGACTATGCTCTCAGGAAGTTTCTCTCACCATCTAGTAAAGATAAGAAGTATAACCAGGCAACCCTAATATAATGTCAAAAACTATGTGTTATAGAAGGATCTGCTCCCAGGGTATTATGGACAGAGAAGGATCCTGCAGCTCAATCAGGGTGGGCTTCCTGGAGGAGCCAAAGTCTATGAATTTATGGTCAATGGGTATATCCTTATCATAGACTCCCTCCCTGGTGAAATTATGTTATGAATAAATTTGACAAAATATCTAGCCCTTAATATCTCACCTGCTTTTCTATTCCTGCCATCAGCATATCTCCCCTTTCACCAAATCTGGTTGCAACAATCCATCAAAACCTCAGTTACAAAAGAGTGCATTTCAATCCCATTGGATACCAGTTTTCCAATTAAGAATACTCCAGCCAGCTCTGGCTCTGTTCCTCCCATACTCAGTATCTTCTCTGTCTAGCTATCCTGCTGCACTTTTGTCTTTATATCTCTTTGTAAGACCTTTTCTTCCTCCTATCTCACCTTTTCCTCCACCCCACTCAACTCCACCACAAACAGACACACCACACACCCACATCACACCTGAGTGACTACGCCTAGAACAAGTTCTATTCATAAATGATTTTTAAAACAAAGAGGCAACCTAAAGGAGAGAATCAATAATGTTATTTTAGTTTCTGGGAAAATCAGTTCTAGACACAAAATTATGGCTGCATTTAATAACTTCAATTTCCAAATATATTTGGCTATCATGTATTTATTAAAACCCCCAAACTACGGTCTACACTGTTGTTCCTGGTGAAATGAAGAGACCGAACCAAGACAGAAGCCAGAGAAAAATTGTGTCAGTACAGGAAATAAATAACAGTACAGGAAATAAATAACAGGTGTAGTTCATGATTCCCAAAATCAATGTCCAGGCACTGTTCTAAATCTCTTATGTATATTAAGATATTTAATCCTCACAATTGCCTGATGAGAGAAGTACTATAACTAGCACCCTCATTTTACAGATGATAAAACGGAGGCATGGAAAGTTAAGAAAATTTGCTTGAGGTTATAAAGGTAAGGAATTGGCAGAGGGAGGCCTTGAAGTCAGGGGCCTAACTCTGGAATCTGCGCACAGGAGAGCCCACCACGTACTCGGCACAGCAAGGTATCTGGGGTCATTAACAGAGCTTCACACACAGCTTGTCCTAAGGGGATGGGAACCCTGGCTCAGGGAGGAAACCTGGATCAACAGGCAGAGCTGTGGGAGAGGGAGAGGGTGGATGATCTGGGAGAATGGCATTGAAACATGTATAATATCATGTAAGAAACAAATCGCCAGTCTAGGTTCAATGCAGGATACAGGATGCTTGGGGCTGGTGCACTGGGATGACCCAGAGAGATGGTATGGGGAGGGAGGTGGGAGGGGGGTTCAGGATTGGGAACTCATGTACACCCGTGGCGGATTCATGTTGATGTATAGCAAAACCAATACAGTATTGCAAAGTAAAATAAAGGAAAATTTAAAAAGAAAAAAAAAAAAGAGCAAGGGCTTGAGCTCCACTTTCAAGCATCTCCAAGACTCTTACCAAAGTCTTTCTCTTTGTCTGCAGCTGCCTTGTTATTTTAATTTACTTTATTTTGCTTATACTATTTAAAAGGTTACTGTTGAGCTTTGACACACACAACACTGTAAAATCAACTGTATAGTCAGGAAAGGACACACATTGAGAAACACTGAAGCTCAAAAGGGGAAAGGATTTGCTATGATTGAGGACTTAGCACCAGGAGCCTTGAATCACCTACATTTTTACTTAAACATCCTGGCCTGCTTTCCTAAAAATCTGCTTTGAAACTCAGAAAGCCAAAACAAAACTTACGTATATCACCCTACCTTATAGTTTTCATAAAATTTCAAGAGATTTTTGTTACCGTCTTCCTCAAAGTTAGATGTACTTATTTCTCAAGAGAATTTATTCTATTTTTGGACATCTCAAATTATTAAAAAGTTTATCTCGATAATGAATAAACTCTAATGTAGCATGCAGAACAGCAACTGGTTCACTCTAAAAGCTTAATGGATGTTAGTTTTAGTATTATTATTAATTATGGGCAGTTTTAATTCAGTGCATCATATAACTACAACTGTATATGTATTTAGAAAAGTTTTTTAAAAGAGTGTGATTCCTAATGTCTTGATTGTTGACATATCCTTATACTAGGAAGCTTTTGTAGCAGAAGGAAAATGATCTGAACAACATATAGAAGAAATTAATTGCTGCTGGTTGGCAGATGTTGCAATAAAGCACTTTCTAATTAATTTGCTATTAATTAAATTAATATCAAAATCTAGTCACTTATAAACTGTGCATCTGGACAAATATGTTTCTCGAGTATAATGTTGCTGATATGCCAGTGACAGTCACATAGCATGGCCTTAGCTAGACCAAAGCACCTCCTCCTCAATTCAGAGGGGACAGAGTAGGAATCACATCCATTATAGCCACTGGAATCTTGAATCAGGAAACAGAGCCACAGAGAGCATAAGATCTCCTGGGTTTGCAGAGAAGAAAAGAGGAGACGTCTGCAAAGGGATTTCGCATCCTTCACAAAGAGAAGCTACATGAAGACAGAGAAGAACGCTTGCTGACTGAAGTACAAACGTGGTGCCGTTGTTTGATGATCCAGCAGAAATAACCCAGGAGTCTGAATTATTTATCACCAGCCCCTTTCTGTCCCTTGATGCAGTGATAGTTATTGTTAGATTGGTTGCTAGAGAATCAGGCAAACAAGCAGATAATTCTCAAAACTAGTCTGGAAAATACTAATTTCAGTTTGGGGAAAGACTTCTTAAATGGCTGTCAAGAATGTGTTTGAAGTGGAACGAAACGATGAATTGAATAGAGCTTCAATTTTCACAGTTTCCTATCAGGATAAGGAAAACAAAAGAAAACATTGTTTTCTAGAAAGCATTATTTCATTGTAATTATAATGAGTGATTCTGGCCATTTATATTTTCCTGCCTGGGGCCACCTTTTGTCACAGAATTTTTGCATATTAAGCATGGGGAAAAGCTAATCTAAAATTAATAACTGCACAAAAGCATACATTTTTGATAGGATAGAGGCATTCACATTTAGAGTTTGCCATGTATTAAAAACATTTAACCTTTACATCTAGTCCTTTTTTCCTCATGGAAAATGACCTAGTGCCTTATATTTCCCCTTACTTTCTAAATCTAACTGCAAAGTTGTCTATGTGATATAGACACAAAAAAGCATAGATAGCCAGTAAAAGTAGTGGCATTTGAGAAGGCCTGCACGTCTATAATAAAACTGAAATGTTGCTGAACCAGAAATGCCACAATTCAGTTTTCACCATTCGGAGTCTTTCATTGATTTCTTTTACCATTTGCTGTTACTGATAATAATAGTAACAAATATCACTTATCGGGCACTTACTCTGGGTCAGACACAAAGCTCAAATCTTGTCATTCCTTTTATATTTATGATAGTCTGTCTGCAAGATGGCCATTATTCAGCTCTACTTAACGGTTGAGGAAAATAAAGCTCAGAGAGGTTAAGGAATCAGCAAAAAGCATACAACATATGAACTCTGAGGCTGGGATCCCCATGCCCATTGTGGTGCTTCCACATCCTGCCCCCATTGTGCTCCAACCCACTGCCTCTTCTGTTCTCCGCCTGCCTGTCTTGTCCGTGATGTTCCGTCTATGATGATGGGAATGTTCTAAACCTGCATCTTCCAATGCATTAGCTGAATGTGACTACTGGGCACTTGAAATGTGGATACAGTGTGACTGAGGAAATCAATTATATTTTTATTTAATTTAAAAAGCCACATATAGCTGCTGCTGCTGCTGCTGCTGCTGCTAAGTTGCTTCAGTCGCGTCCGACTCTGTGCATATGGCTAGTTGCTACTGTCTTAGGCAGTGTAACTCTAAAACAAACAAGGCCGAACTGTGATACCTACTCTAGTGTACTTAACATAGAGGACACTTGGACTGAACAATTTTTGATGGGCATCTTTCTACGTTCATTCTTTTTCAAAGAAAGTCTTTCGTCACTGGTGGTGGGCATCACGGACAGAATCATTATGCCATGAGGAAGTGATATTGCATGAAACTGACCCCCCCAGCCCCCACTCCCTTACTGCAGCCCCAAGTCTGCCAGTAGATCTAGTCTCCCTCCATTAGTATTGGGCCTCCAAAGTATGTGGGTCCACTGCCCACATCTGCTTCCCATTCATTTCTCCTATCCATTAATGTACCAGTTCAGTTCAGTTCAGTTCAGTTCAGTCGCTCAGTCGTGTCCGACTCTTTGCAACCCCATGAATCACAGCACGCCAGGCCTCCCTGTCCATCACCAGCTCCTGGAGTTCACCCAGACTCACATCCATCGAGTCCGTGATGCCATCCAAGCCATTTCATCCTCGATCGCCCCCTTTACCTCCTGCCCCCAATCCCTCCCAGCATCAGAGTCTTTTCCAATGAGTCAACTCTTCTCATGAGGTGGCCAAAGGACTGGAGCTTCAGCTTTAGCATCATTCCTTCCAAAGAAATCCCAGGGTTGATCTCCTTCAGAATGGACTGGTTGGATCTCCTTGCAGTCCAAGGGACTCTCAAGAGTCTTCTCCAACAACACAGTTCAAAAGCATCAATTCTTTGGCACTCAGCCTTCTTCACAGTCCAACTCTCACATCCATACATGACCACAGGAAAAACCATAGCCTTGACTAGATGGACCTTAGTCGGCAAAGTAGTCTCTGCTTTTGAATATGTTATCTAGGTTGGTCATAACTTTTCTTCCAAGGAGTAAGCGTCTTTCAATTTTATGGCTGCAATCACCATCTGCAGTGATTTTGGATGAACCCATAAAATTACATGTCCTGTTCACTCACACCATTAGTCTTCCAAAGGGTAAGGACAAGACACTTTAGAACTTCTTCTCCAAAACATTACACTTTTCCTCTTTGAAACATTGTTAATTTTTGTCTGCTATAAATGGCAACCCACTCAAGTATTCTTGCCTAGAGAATCCTGTGGACAGAGGAGCCTGGAGGGCTGCTGTCCATAGGGTCGCATAAAGTCGGGCATGACTGAAGTGACTTAGCATGCATGCATGCATGCAAGCATAACCAGCTTAACACCCTTAGAACTTCATAATGAGAGCGATAACTATTTCTCAGTGGTGACTCTGAGTCTAGCATCCATCTCATTTAATCATCACCAGGGCCCCTTGAGGCCCATTTTTACAAATGAATAGCTGGTCTGGCTCACCTCAAACTCCGTAACTCTTTCCACTGCTCTACCCTGTCTTTAGCTTTCAAACTTGTCATTGCCTGCTACCTCTGCTACATATTCATCTTGGTTTTGGGACAAATTCATCTCACATAAAGAGAAGCAATTAAACAAATGTTGATACAATAAAGCCTTGGAAAAGGCCTTTGTAGAATCCTAATCTTCTCCAGATCAATGTTGACTGAACAAGAAAATGTGTAGAAGTTAAAACCCAACAGAACTTATTTGACTTAGAAGTGAAATCTGATTACGCCTAAAGATAAACTGCTGAGAACACATCTATGACAATAAAATTAGATTAATGGAAAGATGAGATTTGATTAACTACTTAGGATCATCCATCAAGATTTCAGTATGTTAAATTCAATTCTATTAGGTGAGGAAAAAAATACCAGCTGGTATAAAGTTATGCTTTTAATATGTATCCCTATAGCATACTGTTTGGTGAGCACTCTAGGCTGAACCTAAAGGTCAAGAAAAATGCCCTCTCAAAAGACCTGAAACAGCAATGGAGAAAACAGAAACAACATTTCACCACCCCACAGCACAGTTCTTAGTCTTATCCATCTGAAGCATAAAGAGAGCATACTTGAGTTTGAATAGGCTTCTAGGATTTCCAAGCTCTTTTACAGAGAACCACGTTATCAGGGAAAAAGTACCTCGGTCTTCTATTTCTTCTACTTCTTCTATTCTTCTTCTGTTTCTTCATGAAAAATCAAAGGATGGAAGCAATTAGTCTCAGGATTTTGTTAAGTGCTAATAGATCTAAGGATGCTTTTCTCCATCTAATGGTTTATCTACAGAATGTTTTTTAATGTGAAGTGTGTGTGTGTGTGTGTGTGTGTGTGTGTAATATAGTGTTTTTATTCTGACTTGGCCTAACTCTAACTCTCACCATCATGCCCCCTAAAATTAGACGTATTTGTTGTCACAGACAGGATCTACATTTTTAAAATTTAAAAGCAGATAATAGATATTCTATTGGATTACATTCACTTCATTTTTCCAAACAGCATTCTTAGCATGGGTTTGAAATTATATTAACTGTTTTTAAATCCCTAATATTACAGATCCAAGGTATAGATCTATTTCCTTGATCCTGATTTCCTGAACAGGGCTTCTTCTTGGCACCTATGACTTTGTACCAACTAATCATATTTTTCCCATGAACCTGTATTAAAATACATGGCTATAGCTAGTCATTGCTCTGTACTGTTCTTCAAATGTAAAAGTTCCATCTCTGGGAGCACTCAGAATCTGTCCAGGGACCCATTGCAAATGAAGATAAATTGACACTATGCCTGGGGAGCTCTGGTCAGAAATGCAATTTTCAGGAAGATGGTGACTAGCCTCCAAAAGTATTCACATCATTGAAACATGACAGGTGTCACCAGGAACAGAGATCCCAGGCAAAGGGAAATTAGAGCCTCTCATGCCCTTACTCATCTGTGGTTTCCTAATTGCAGCTGTTGGCATTAATTGATGCTGGTGCCATTTTTGATCATGTGAGGCTGTCTTGAGTGCCTTGCATTTCCAAAGGGCTTGACATCCTGAGAGCCACAGCATGTTTGGGTCAAATCTGCTTTCAACATGCCATGTTCAAGAATCTTCTTCCCGAAGGCCATTAGTGAAAATGACCTGGCAAAATCATTGCCCCCTGAAATTGCACTTGCTGCTGAGGAAGCCATTCATGGTTTATCTTGCCTACAGCTGTAAGAGTTGCAGGGAGTGTTAATAGTTCATCAGGGTGGCTGTGCAGTTGGATAATCAGACATGTATTTCAGATAATTGTCTTCTCTCCCAAATGATGCTGTGTGTTCTCCTTAGGTGTGCTCCAGAGGGCAGATGCATTTAAAAAACATTTATTTATTTTAAATTGGTTTGAATAAGACAAAAGTAATTCTCAGTCACAAACAAAATTTCTTTTTTAAGGGCAGAGCAACTTTCTGGTTTTAGATCCAGCATAAAAGTTTGTCATAAAGGAAAGAAAGGAAGCCCATATAGCTTTTCCTATTGACCCTAGATGGGGCCAAGCAAGGGAATTGAATCCTCAAGTGCCATTTTGTTTTTCAGGAAACACGTAAATGCAAATCTGATGAAACACGCTGCTCCATTAGCCATGGGTGACCTCCTGTTGGATCTATTGAAGACTTAAATTCACAGGACTGGAGGCAGCGAATTGCCTCCTCTGTGACAAGAGCTGGAGGATTAACATTGTTTCAGCATTGAAAGCTTCATGATATAAATAAAAAACTGGGTCCAGCTTTATAATGATATGCTCATTGGCTCAGCATTTCCAATCTGTTGTGTTCCATTTAAGATGATAAAGAACGATACATCCATCATCAACAATGAAATCAATACCAGTGTCTTTTTATCATCATCATCACTATTATATTATCAGCATCATTATATAAAATATTACATATCCTTTATATATTTAATTTAGCCTAATAAGAAATACATATTTGCTTTTGTGATACACTGAATACAAATACAACATCTGTCTGTCACTTTAATTCAAACTAATTGAGATCTAATTGCATAAAGAGCCATGTTAAGACAACAATTTTAAAATACTTCATGTTAGAATGATTAGGTTATCTTAACAAGTCTGCTCTTTGGGGACGAAGTTTATTTCATGAATCTCTCTTATATATAAAGTCTCTCAGTGTCTTTTGAATACCTATGAGGTGATTTAAGGAAAACGGTCCCATCTTTGGCTACCTAGATGCATTTGCGTTTAGGGCCTTGATTGTTTCTGCAAGTTTTCAGGTTATTTTTCTGATCTCTCCTTCTCCCCACAGTTGGTTATCTTTGTGGCTTGCCTCTATCTCCCCTTCCTCCGGGAACTGAGCTAGAACTAACAAACTCCCTCCACTAGGAGGTTTCCAGAAGACAGTGGAAGAGCTGGATGGCACATGTAAAACAAATTGTTACATGGAATTTTATAGTTACTCTTGCTTGTGGAAAATAAGGCCTCCACAGACTTTAGCAGCAGCAGACTTATTAAAGCTTAATACAGAGGTGATGAAAAAAACAGGATTTTATGTCTACAAATCGTTTCCTTTGTCCTCTCTGCCTTTCCCTAAGTGCCATTGCTACCAGGCAAAAATGCAGAATAACAAAGTATTTAAGGAATACAATTGCTTCACAATGAAACAGGAAGAGAAAAATCCTTTAGGGAGCAAATAGCATCCCAGAAACAACCTCAATAGTCAACCCTGTGGAGACAAATGAGCTTTCTGATCAGGCAGCCAGGGCACACCTGGATCCACCAGCTGGACACTCCAAACTCTTTTTGAATAAAGGGGGTCCACACTCCCCAATATCCTTAGGTATTGCTTATCTTATTTATACAACATATACCTCTGTGGCGTTTGACATTTGAAAACACACATATATAAAAATGAATTATAAAATGGTGAGGTAAAATATATAAGAAACCCTAGTATTTTACTCAACTAAATCCATCACCTTGTGCATACTTTGGGCTATCTGTACCCTGTATATTTTGGAACATGGATTCCTAAATCTTTTCATGCATGGAGCCAACTTTAACCTTGAATATTTCATCTTGTGGTTTTGCCTTTTTAGTCTCCAGGCAATGCTTGAAGTACAATGATTGCTGGCAATGGAGATAATGATTTTTTTATTTCTTCCAGTGGTTTGGTAGCACAAGCCTAGCCACAAGTCTTTCACTCTCTCCTTGCAATATTAAGGCTGTACACTGTAACTTAAGAAACACTTCATTTTTTCTCTTGCAAAAAGAAATAAAATCAAATTTGTCTGGAAAGAATGCAAGTGTTGTAGGAAGAGGGACCCCTTCCAGGGCCCGAAACTGGGCTCTTGTCTAACACTCGGAAATGAATTGTCCAAAGAGATACATGTGCTGACAAAGCAAGAGATTTTATTGGGAAAGGGCACCCGGGTGGAGAGCAGTAGGGTAAGGGAACCCAGGAGAACTGCTCTGCCACGTGGCTTGCATTGTCAGGTTTTATGGTGATGGGATTAGTTTCCGGGTGGTCTTTGGCCAATCATTCTAATTCAGTCTTTCCTGGTAGTGCACGCATCGCTCAGCCAAGATGGATGCAGGTGAAAGGGATTCTGGGAAGTGGACAGACATGCAGTGTCTCCTTTAGACCTTTCCCGAACCCTTCCAGTTGGTGGTGGCTTATTAGTTCCGTATTCCTTATCAGGATCTCCTGTCATAAAGTAACTCATGCAAATGGTTACTATGGTGCCTGGCCAGGGTGGGTGGTTTCAATCAGTGTGCTTCCCCTAACACAAGGATTCTGCCCCTTGAAGTCTGGAAGAAACTTTATGTGAAATATCACAATGGATCTCAGAGACTGTTTCATTTTCCACCCCATAACAGGGCAGAAGACCTGTCATGAGGTTTCCATGACAGCCTGCAGTGTAAGAGCCCCAAGCAGCCAGCATAATGTATGAGGGAGTTTGGAGAAATAAATGGAACCCTCAGCTGACTTCACCAAGCCCAGGTAAAGGTGAGCACAATAACAGATGATGAGATATACTTAATATTGTGGCTGGCCAAGTTCTAGAACAGCAAAAACTAAAATTTGTCATGATAGGAATCAGAATAGTGACTGTTGATAGGCGTGCTGACTTGGAAGAGGTCCTGAGGAACTTTCATGGGTGACAGAAACGTTTTATTTCTTGGTGGCACTTCAGCTCAGAGCATGAGGGACTGAAACATACAGGGCCAGAGCCAAAGGGCAGATTCTAAAGATTCGTTAGGCAAAGAGAAAACATTGTCCTTTAAGGTAAAAGAGATTAGAGAGATTAAACTTTGTGCCTAGGATTCGTCTGACACAAAACCAATCTTCCAAAGGCAGGATCAAGATGGTAGATTATAAGATCCTGAGCTCACCTTCTCAGACAAACATACCAAAAGTACAACTACAGATGGAGCAACTATCTCTGAAAGCTACCTGAGGATGAGCAGAACAGATTTCCTTCAACTAAAGATATAAAGAAAAGGCCACATTGAGATGAGAAAAGAGGCAGAGACACAGTGTAGTCAACCCCCTTCGCCACAGCAGGAGGGCTATCACAACCACAGAGTTCCCCCAGAGGAGAAAGGGGTCTTCATCCCATATCAGGCACCCACCCCAGGGGACCAGTTCCAGGATGAGTCCCCATAATATCGGGCTTTGAAAATAAGAAGGACTTACGACTGGGAGAGCCAGAGGGATGTGGGAAACTGAGATTCTACTCTTGAAGGGCTCATGCACAAACTTACTTTCCCTAATTCTCAGTGAAGACACAGCAGTTTGAAAAGTGCACGGATCAGGTGTGTGTCAGGGACCAGGTGGACCTTTCTCCAGGTACACGAGCACTGCTGGGCACCATTCTTTTATAACTCTCCTTGCACCTAGTTATCCTGGTGCCGGCAGGGCCATTTCGGTCACTCTCCCTCAGCCTAGCTAACAAACAGCATGCATTCTGCCTCTGCACTTCCCTGAGGACCAGGCCAGCTCAACACATCAGCCCTGACCAAGCCCTCCAAAGGGACCCTACCCTACCCCATCTGGCAGGCTACCTCGGCCAGCAGACATGCCCCCCCTCAAAGCAGCTCTTGCTCTGGAATCCAGCCCTTCAGCAGCTGTGGTTGGACCTCTCTGTCAGCCTTGACAAGACCAACCCCACACACAAGTACCCACATAGCACTCACAGCCCAAACACAACAGCAGGATGTGTGCAGCACACACAGAGTATACCCTGGGACACTTAGCTCTGGTGAGCCAGAGGACCATGCCAATGAGCCCCACAGAATGCCATCTACATAAGTCCACTCTTTCAAAACTGGGAAACATATCTGACATACCTAATGAACAGACACAAACACAGAAATATTAACATCACACTCTTGGCTTCAGACTGTACTATAAAGCTACAGTAACCAAGACAGTATGGTCTTGGTATAAAAACAGACACATAGATCAATGAAACAGTACAGAAAGTCCAGAAATAAACCTCCACACATATGCTTAATTATTCTACAACAAAGGAGGCAAGAATACAAAATGGGGAAAATGCAGCCTCTTCAATAAGTGATGTTGGGAAAGCTGGAGAGCTACATCACTAATGATCAGGGAAATGCAAATCAAAGCTATAGTGAGATAAAACATTAAACCAATTAGAATGGCTATTATCAAAAAGATAAGAAATAACAAGTGTTGTTGAGACTGTAGAGAAAACGGAGCCTTCATGTACTCTTAGTAGAAATGTAAATTGATGCAGTCACTACAGAAGACAGTATGGAGGTTCCTCAAAAATTAAAAATAGAACTATCAAATGATCCAGTGAGACCACTTCTGGGTATTTATCCAAAGAAAACAAAAACACTAATTTGAAACGATAAGGCTGCAAGTGCACATGTCAGCCAACTTCTCACACATACACTTGCCTTCTGTTCAGAAACCGTCTACATGCCTAAAACATTTTGTTCCTAAGAGACGAATTGAATACTTATCCACAGTCCTTTAGGTTTCTTGGAGTTGTTCTTGTAATCATGAAAGTTATTAAATATGAAGAAAATTTATAAAACATGAGTCTGAAAACACAGTTTTTGTTCTCTTGAAAACCGTATCAATTACAATCAACACAGGTAAATAACTAAGAAACTGTGGAACATTTCATGCAAATATAGGTACACTAAAGGACAGAAATGGTATGGACCTAACAGAATCAGAAGATATTAAGAAGAGGTGGCAAGAAAACATACAAGAACTATCCATAAAAGATCTTATGTGAACGTGAAGTCATTCAGTTGTGTTCGACTCTTGTGACCCCGTGGACTGTAGCCTACCAGGCTCCTCCGTCCATGGGATTCTCCAGGCAAGAATACTGGAGTGGGTTGCCATTTCCTTCTCCAGGGGATCTTCCCGACCCAGGGATCAAACCCAGGTCTCCCTCATTGGAGGCAGACGCTTTAACCTCTGAGCCACCAGGGAAGAAATGACCCAGATAATCAGGATAACCCAGATAACCATAATCACTCACCTAAATCCAGACATCCTGGAGTACAAAGTCAATTGGGCCTTAGCATCACTATGAACAAACTTAGTGGAGGTGATGGAATTCCAGCTGAGCTATTTCAAATCCTAAAAGATGATGCTGTGAAAGTGCTGCACTCAATATGTCAGCAAATTTGGAAAACTCAGCAGTGGCCACAGGACTGGAAAAGGTCAGTTTTCATGCCAATCCCAAAGAAAGGCAATGTCAAGGAATGTTCCAACTACCACACAATTGTGCTTATCTCACACACTAGCAAAGTAATGCTCAAAATTCTCCAAGCCAAGCCTCAATAGTACGTGAACCGAGAACTTCCAGATGTTCAAGCTGGCTTTAGAAAAGGCAGAGGAACCAGAGATCAAATTGCCAATATCCACTGGATCATAGAAAAAGCAAGAGGGTTCCAGAAAAACATCTACTTCTGCTTCATTGACTAGACTAAATCCTTTGACTGCGTGGATCACAACAAACTGAAAAATTCTTAAAGAAATGGAAATATCAGAGATCACCTTACCAGCCCCCTGAGAAATCTGTATGCAAGTCAAGAAGCAATAGCTAGAACCAGACATGGAATAACAGACTGGTTCCAAATTGGAAAAGGAGTATGTTAAGGCTGTATATTGTCATCCTGCTTATTAATTTATATGCAGAGTAAATCATGTGAAATTCTGGACTGGATGAAGCACAAGCTGGAATCAATATTGCTGAGAGAAATATCAGTAACCTCAGATATGCAGATGACACCACTGTAATGGCAAAAAGCAAACAGGAACTAAACAGCCTCTTAATGAAAGTGAAAGAGGAGAGTGAAAAAGTTGGCTTAAAACTCAACATTCAAAAAATGAAGGTCATGGCATCCTATCCCGTCACTTCATGGCAAATAGATGGGAAACAACGGAAACAGTGACAGACTTTATTTTCTTGAACTAAAATCACTGCAGATGGTGACTGCAGCCATGAAATTAAAAGACACTTGCTCCTTGGAAGAAAAGCTATGACCAACCTAGACAGCATATTATAAAGCAGAGACATTACTTTACTGACAAAGTTCCATCTAGTCAAAGTTATGGCTTTTCTAGTAGTCATGTATGGATGTGAGAGCTGGATCATACAGAAAGCTGAGTGCCAAAGAACTGATGCTTTTGAACTGTGGTATTGGAGAAGACTCTTGAGAGTCCCTTGGACATCAAGGAGATCAAACTAGTCAATCCTATTGGAAATCAATCCTGAATAATCACTAGAAGGACTGATGCTGAAGCTGAAACTCCAATACTTTGGCCACCTGATGCAAATAACTAAGTCACTGGAAAAGACCCTGATTCTGGGAAAGATTGAAGGCAGGAGGAGAAGGGGACAACATAGGATGAGATGGTCAGATGGCATCACTGACTTGATGGACATGAGTTCAAGCAACGTTTGGGAGTTGGTGATGGGCAGAGAAGCCTGGTGTGCTGTAGTCCATGATGTCACAAAGAGTCAGACACTACTGAGGGACTGAACTGACAGACTAATGAGTCAGTAAGAAAACTAATAAAAATTGGTGAGTTAATTAGTCATTTTACACATCAAGATACTAATATGAAAAGGTACTCAACCTCCTCAATTATCATGGAAATATGAATTTAAACCACAACTTCATGCCACCGCATGTATACCTGAATGGCTAAAATAAAAATGACTGACAGTGCCTTGTGCTACTAACAGTGGATAGAATAGTTATAACCCTTATATACCATAGGAATATGAAGGAACACAAGCACTGTGGGAAAGTTTCAGCATTACAAATGATGAAAATTGTACCCACTGTGATCCAGCAATTTGACTTCTAAGTATCTACTCATGACAAAGGGACAAAGGCAGTTTCCCCAAAAGACATGCACTGAAATGTACATAGCAGCACCACAATAACAGCAAGAAATAAGGAGTGATCCAAATATCTATTATTAGTAGAGTGAAACTGGTTTAGCTCCATAAAGGAATGCTTCAGAGAAATAAAAAACAGAAAGCTACATTTAGACCTATAACCTAGTTGAGTCTCACAGATACAAATTTAAGGGAAAGAGGTGAAACACAAAAGAATATGTTCTATATGATTCCATTTAAAGAAAAGCCAAAAACAGAAAAATGACCTATGGAGATCAAAATCAGAATAATTATTATTTGGGGAGGATGGTGGGTAAGTGGGTGGTAGAAGAGGGGTTTTGGTGATATTAGTAATGCTCTACTTCTTGATCTAGGCAGCAGTTACAAAGGTGTGTTCAGTTCAGGAAAGCATATCAAAATTTTATATTTATGTTGAGCTTATTTTCTCCAACTACGCAATTTTTAGAACTTAGTCAAAAAGAATTAGTTTCAAATAAGGAAAATGAAAAATCATCCAGTAGAAGACTGGGCAGAAAATATAATCTAGAGTTGGCTGCAATACTCAAATTATCAAGCAAGTGTCTTTATTTTCTTACTCCACTTTAAAGTCGATGTAACTGAAATGATCAGATTATGAGTAAATATTCTGCAAAAAAAACACAAAACAGGAATACATGAAACCAATCCAAACACAAAGAAAAGACTATGGCCCTACCTCAGAAGATTTTCAAATGCATAAGGACATATAAAATTTACATTAATATAAAATAATTCAAAGTAGTTCAAAGTAGATATGCTTGCACCTGTTTATGTCTCTCTCTCTCTCTCTCACACACACACATGCACACGCACACACATGCACACACACACACACAGCATATTGACCAACTAACTACCACATTCAAATGCAGAGCATAAAAGCTTTTTCTGTATTGACAAACAGAAATCTACATCCTTGAAGCTTTCAGAAATTCTGACTCTGTGGGTCCCTCTCCAACCGGACACTAAACACCTCCCTTGATTCAACTGTTCTAATAAAAAGGAAGTAGGTCTTTACCTTTGACCTGGAAGATTATTAGATATCCTGGGCAGCTCAGTGCCTTGGTACCTTCCTTTCCTTCCACTGACATCTGACATCTTTCTTAAGATGATAATCTGTCCCTTGGAAATATATCCAGCAAAAAGTTGATAATGATCTAAGACTTCATTGATAAGCATGAGCCACAATAAAATTCCCAACAACATACTTTGCAGTGAAATGTGCCAAATGACCAAAATGCAAAAATAAAGTTTAATTGTGTGCAAATATATGCTTCGTCTGTAAGGCTATATGTTTGATAGGCAATATAGTGGGTTACTGTGTTTTTTTTAAGTTGAAAAAAGTCTATAAAGAAATCGGTCTTCTTCCCCATCAGCCCTACCTATAAGACTGTCCTGTGTCTCATGGAAAACTTTCTTGGAAGTTCTATGAATGCTTTCTATTGCTTGCTCTCTCATTCTCTCTATTGCTCTAATTCTGCCTCCCCCACACTTGTAATCTCTTCTTCTGCAGCTGTTCTCTCCTGTGCAATAAAAACATGTGGCAGAGAACCTTGTCCTCATTTTCCCCTAGATAGTTTTTATTTTATTTTTGTTTTAATTTTTTGGCCATGCTGCATGGCATGCAAGATCCTAGTTCCCCCACCAGGGATTGAATCTGTGCCCCTGGCATAAAAAGTAGAGTCTTAACCATTGGACCACCAGGGAAATCCTCCCCAAATATGTTTTAAAACCTGTTGTTTATAATAAATACTCAGCTTCTGGTCTTAAGGCATTCCTAAATCAAAGTATTTCTCACTGGCCAGGTTTTTCCTCCTAAGTCTTTGATTCTCCAACCATGAGATTCCTCCTCCATGTCCCCAAAATGACCTTAAAGTGGTGTCCCCAAATCAAACAGCTCAAAAGTGTTCATTTCCCTAATAGAGAAGTGTCACTTTCTTCACCTCTCTTCCCCAACTCACCCCAGCTCAACCCAGAGATCCTACTTTAAGTAAATGAATTCATTATTAATGTCTTCTTAAGCTGATAATTTATTTCCTGGAGGGAAATTCTGTGAACAGCTCTTAATGTTATACTTTCAATCAAATGAAAAATACAAGATCAACATTATTCCTGTCATTGCTCAACAGGCTGGCTTTAGCACGTGTCCTTTGGCGCATCCACCCCAGCTCCCAGGCTTCTCAGGACTCCTTCCTTTCCTTCTTCTCTTCCAGCATAGTCTGCTCTCTCAGCTGACCTCCTCCTCCCCTTCCTCCTCCTTCCCTTTCCCTTTCTCCACCCTCTCCCTGTCAAGGGGAGGCCTGACATTTTGTTCATTAGCCTAGCTGTTTAGTCGCAGGATGAGAAACTGGCCCTGAAAATAGGATTTGCATATCTCCCAGACAAAGGTTAAAAGTGCTATCCTACCTGGAGGTCTCTGTCTGTCTCCAAGCTTTACCATGACTGCTAGTGCCTGTGTGGGGAAAACAGGAGAGAGAAATGTACCCCTTTCAAATTCCAAACTCTGATAGTACTGCTGTTTAATGGCAGCAATGCATCAAAATAATGAATAATCGAAATTCTAGAAACCTAGATATGAAAATAGACTTTGCCAAATAGGAAACCATATTTAACTCCAGCTTGCAGATTCAGATTATTCAAAAGAGCATATCAGTTAATAATAGTCTTGAGCATCATCAGTTCATCTGGAGACAGCGTGGTGTGGGGAAAGCACATTAACGGAATGTCTATGGAAATCCTGTAGGGCCAGCTGGTCCCAGGAGACTTCCAAGCCTTTCAATTATTTCCTCCGGGGTTAAGGCTGTATCACCACCATTAATTCGCCTCTGAGCAGTGAGTCTTTGTATCGCACTGGTAACTCATTGCCTTTTTGGTTCTTATTGGGGATTCAGAAACTGTCTTCCATCAGCCTTTTCATCAGTATCAGTTACAGTTTTGCTGTTTTGCAATTATATGCTATTATCTGTACGTAATCTCATCCCATCTTCTGAACTGACTTCCAAGCCCCATACTGAAAGGCATGTGCTATTTTCTGTGCTGTTGAAATGCCTGGTTTTCGCCCTCCCAGGTCCTTTATAATCAAGGTCTAAAGCAGGGAGGGATGGCATCCATTGCTCAGAAAACCACCAACTACCTTCACTGATAACCAATTACAGTGCTAAAAGCTAAATCTTGTAAGCTTCCCCTCCTGCCCCACAGGGATAAAGAAATAGTCTGGTGTGTGGAAACAAAGCAATCACTTAAAATGTAACAAGGCACATTCTCGAACTAATACCATGACTCACCCTACACATGCAGTATTGATATTTCAGATTATATTTAATTGAACTGAGGTTGCAGTTTATTTTCCAAATGCAAACATGTGTTTAATTAGAGCAAAATGTGCATCTCTATAACACTGAATTTTAAGTACCAGGTTCTAAAGTTTATTGATTGATGATTATTGTGGGGAAACATGAGCTCTTATGCATAAATCTTTTGACAGGAGCTGTCTGTCAAAAATAATGATCCTTTTAAAACTCATGAATAAATAATGATGCAGGTCCACTTTACATAAAAATACATACTCATTTACACTCTGTCCACTGAAATGAAATATGGTTATTTAAAATAATGACTCTGTGATGGGTGAGTAATGAAACATTATTAATTTAATACACATGGTATTTTATACTCACTTTCAAATTACATGCATCTATTTTCAATATTAACACATTAGGCTATTTCTTTTTTTAAAGACATCTAACAAAACGTCGTACTGAAAATCCTTTCACGGACAAGATTGTGAATTTTAATTCTGCCACGCTGGGGTCTCATTTTGGTCACAAGCCCGAAAGTAATAACTGGGCTGTCACTGTGGTGATGTTTTATTGTCTGCCCTGACTTGGAACATCCAGAAGGAACCACCTCCTTTTCCTCCCAAAGGAAAAAGCGTGACGAGTTGAGAAGGAGAGCCAGAACACCATTTGCTTTTCTTCATCCTTTCCCATCTGGAATTCGATTCTGTGAATATATTTTTCTCTGGTCTTTTCTTCCTTTATCCCACCCTGATTTTCTGTTTGCTGAGAAAGAGTTGGGGGATGATCCTGAAATTGGGTGCTTCTCTGAGCACTTCTGTAGGAATTCAGGGACAGAGGTAGGAAATTAAAGAAAATTATTTTCCACTTTTCCTTTTAGATATGTAGTCACTCGTATGCTTCACCTTCAGATTTTTCCATTTCTTACTCCTGCCACTTCCTGTTTTCTCTAGTAATGACCCAACATCAGAAATGGTGGTATTGGGAAAGAGGGTCTGGTTAGGTTTGGAAAGCAGTAGGATGTAGAAGGGGACGACAGAGGATGAGATGGTTGGATGGCATCACCAACTCAATGGACATGAGTTTGAGTAAGCTCCGGGAGCTGCTGATGGACAGGGAAGCCAGGCACGCTGCAGTCCATGGTGTCGCAGAGTCCAACATGACTGAGTGACTGAACTGAACTGCGGATGTGGAAAGATAGGAAAAAGAACCATTGCTCTGTCTCCTCTTATTCCATTTTTTCAAGCCATGCTGTCTACTACCTTAGAATTTCCAGTTGGCTTTTATAAGCCTAGGTTTTTAAATATGAGAAATGCTAATGGAAGTTTTCATCACCATTTTACACAGGGGAATTGAACTGCAACAAAATGACATGCATTGGGTACAAATACACAGAGGCATTCCTACGCCCAAGCAAATAAACTCTTTGCTGGGAAATAAGTGTACAGTAAATAGTACCATGTTCAGACTGATACTAAGCACTGTTCCTTGATGCCATTGTCCTGTTTTACCAACACAGGTTCTGCTACCTCAACCACATGCCATTTTCCATCCAGAAAATTGTCTGTGCCTCCAACAGAAAAAAAAAACCCTTCCACATTTTTTTTTGGCTGTGCTGGGTTGTCATTGCTGTGTGCAGGCTCTCCCTACTTGTGGTGAGCAGGAGGTACTCTTCGTTTTGGGGCGCAGCTTCTCTTTGTTGCTGAGCACAGGCTCTAGGCGTGCAGCCTTCAGTAATTGCAGCAGGCAGGCTCGGTAGTCATGGTGTACAGGTTTAGTTGTTCCGAGGGATGTGAAATCTTCCCGGACCAGGGATTGAACCCATATCCCCTGGATTGGCAGATGGATTCTTATCCATTGTACCACCAGGGAAGTCACTGTTCCAAGTTTTAAATCTGCTGTTTAAGTAACTCAACCAGTGTTGCTCAGCATGTAAAAGGTTCCCACACTTGAAAGATAATGTTTTGACATTTTTTCTTTTAAAATTGAAATCACTTGGATTAAAGAATTTTGTGAAACCCTTGAGATAGTTTTAGAATCCCCTGTCATGTTGCAGGAGAAAACTTGCGAGTACTGAGGTTAGAATGGGGTCTTAAAAGACAAATAGCCAAGTGAAATTAATTTTAAATCTTTGGCTAAAGGTTAACTGTTTCTTAAAATAGATTTGAAAAGTGTCACCTTAAATGCTTTTCAACTCAGTGTTTCATACAAAAGAATGATTCAAAGGGATACATAAAAACATACATCTACAAATTGCTTGTCTATATATGCCTCTTATATAATTATAAAGTGTAAATTTAGACACAGTATCAAGAAACAGTTAGCTCCCACTAGCATATACATATGTCTTCACAGGAGACCCCTGAGATGAAAACTGAGATTATATTGTTTCATTGTGTGTCCTTTTTACTTTATTTATACAACTAGATTGGTTCTTTTCCTTCATATTATCTTCCAACTATGTACTCTAGTTACTCTTTTCTACACTACAGATTTTCACTCAGTTGTGTCTGATTCTTTGCAACCCCAGGGACTGTAGCCTGCCAGGCTCCTCCATCCATGGGATTTTCCAGGCAAGAATACTGGAGTGGGTTGCCATTTCCTTCTCTAGGGGATCTTCCCAACCCAGAGATCAAACCCAGGTCTCCTGCATTGTAGGCAGACTCCTTACCATCTGAGCCACCAGGGAAGTCATTGATAGGCCTTAACCAAGGTATTATCCTAAACGTGTGCTATTAGATTTAAATAAAAGACACTTACATGAATTCTATTTTTTAGTATAATGCTTGTCAAATTAACAAGTCAAGATGAAATTAAAAAACGCTTGCTCCTTGGAGTGAAAATTATGACCAACCTAGACAGCATATTGAAAAGCAGAAACATTACTTTGTCAACAAAGGTCCATATACTCAAGGCTATGGTTTTTCCAGTGGTCACATATAGATGTGAGAGTTGGACTATAAAGAAGGCTGAACGCCAAAGAATTGATGCTTTTGAACTGTGGTGTTGGAGAAGACTCTTGAGGGTCTCTTGGGCTGCATGGAGATCCTACCAGTCCATCCTAAAGGAAATCAGTCCTGGGTGTTCATTGGAAGGACTGATGTTGAAGCTGAAACTCCAATACTTCGGCCACCTGATGCGAAGAGCTGACTCATTTGAAAAGACCCTGATGCTGGGAAAGATTGAGGGTAGGAGGAGAAGGGGACAACAGAAGATGAGATGGTTGGATGGCATTTCCAACTTGATGGACATGGATTTGGGTAGACTCCGGGAGTTGATGATGGACAGGGATGCCTGGCGTGCTGTGGTTCATGGGGTCGCAAAGCATTGGATGGACTGAGTGACTGAGCTGAACTAAACTGAGTGTAATAAATGTTGCAGTTTGTGCTAAGCGCAACACTGAATTGGGCCAGATAAAAAGAAATTGCAGTCAGACTTCCCTGGTGGTGCAATGGATAAGACTCTGCCTGCCAATGCAGAGGACATGGTTTTGATCCCTGGTCCTGGAAGATTCCACATGCTATGGAACAACTAAGCCCATTCGCTACAACTACCGAGCTCGCATGCTGCAACTACTGAAACCTGACCTGCCTAGAACCTGTGCTCTGCAGCAAGTGAAGCCACCGTGGTGAGAAAAGTAGCTCCCACCACCACCACAAAGGGTAGTCCTCACTCACTGCAACTAGAGAAAGCCTGGGCATGGCAACAAAGACCCAGATCAGCAAAAATAATAATAATGATGATGATAAATAAAAATTTTAAAAAACAAATAATCACAAACTTAAGATAAAAAAAAGATAATCACAAACCTATAAAAGAATATTGCAGGATATCACATTCACCCATGCTCCTCAAACAGGTCATAGAAACACCAGGCAAATAGGACATTATTGATTCAGACATTTCTCTTTACAATTTTAAGAATTTCTAAATACTCACGCCATGTAGGGGTTCTTTTATCTCTGAAAATAAATCTGTTCTAATTTATACCTTAGAGTGATCAATTCTGTCCCTGATTTTAGGTTGTCTCCAAAATAATACATTATTAATATTAGGGTTTTTGTAGCAACGGGAGCATGAAAGTAAAACTGACAAGTTTTATGCCAAGACCAAGTGGGATCATTGAACTGGCAAGTGACTGCCAAGGGTGTGGCTGACATCACCCTTGATTTTAGAGAAAGGATATTTAATCTTTGATGCAAAGGCCTTGACTTTAGCCTTCCGCAGTCAATTTACTTTTTGTTTGCTTTCTCAGCCATTTGCGCTGCCATATTGGTCTCAGTACTAGTTCATGCAAAGATGAGAATTAGTTACCAAGGACAGTGGTCCATAATGATAATTTAGCCTTTTAAAAATTGACAGATTAATTCCATGGAGGCATAGAAGAAATAAAAATAAAATGATCATTTTTCAAAACAATAATTTATGTACATCTGGTATGCATGTGAGAATAAACAGACAAAATCTGATATTTGGGCTACTTGTTTCATATATTAATAGATTATTTAGGTATTTAATTTTATTGTTTTGTACCTTTGTGTCTTTGGTTATTTATATAGTTGAAATACCATTTTGGATGAAAACATGTTTTAAAGACTTTCTAATGAAAGAAAATCTTTGTAAGAGAGAAAGTTTTAAAATTAGCTTTGGTCCAGAAATCAAGAGCTGTGGCTTCTGGTACTTCTCGCTTTGTCATTGGTGTGACAAGCCATTGTCACATCCTGGGAGTCATTTAAAAATAAATAATCATAAAACAAAAAATAAAATTTAACGAAAAGAATTCACGTATATGTGCTGCTGCTGCTGCTAAGTCGCTTCAGTCATGTCAGACTCTGTGCGACCCCATAGACAGCAGCCCACCAGGCTCCCCCGTCCCTGGGATTCTCCAGGCAAGAACACTAGAGTGGGTTGCCATTTCCTTCTCCAGTGCAGGAAAGTGAAAAGTGAAAGTGAAGTCGCTCAGCGGTGTCCGACTCTGGGCAATCCCTTGGACTGCAGTCTGCCAGGCTCCTCTGCCCATGGGATTTTCCAGGCAAGAGTACTGGAGTGGGGTGCCATCACCTCCTCCATGTATATGTACACACTGCTACATTTAAAATAAACAACCAACAAGGACCTGCTACACAGCACATGGAACTTTGCTCAGTGTTATGTGGCAGCCTGCATGGGAGGGGAATCTGGGGGAGGATGGACACATGTATATGTATGGCTGAGTCCCTTTGCTGTTCACCCAAAACTATCACAACATTGTTAATCAGTTATACTTCAATACAAAATAAAAAGTTTTAAAAATATTACAAGAGCACATATTGTGTGAGTTTACACAAGTGAGATACAAAGACAATGCCATTACAAGGACAGCCGCTGTCTTTGGGAGAGTGTAGTGATGGGAAGGGCGTAGAATACGTGAGTTTGGTTGCTACAAATGATCTTCTAAATTTTGTTTGGGGTTTCCTTTCTTTCATTTGTTGTTTAATCTGGATGCTGGTTACATGATGCGTTTAGGTGTTTTTTAATGCAGTAAGCTATGGGTGCTTTTTTAAAAAAATATATTTTTTTATTGAAGTATACTGGATTTACAATTGTATTAGTTTCAGGTATATAGCAAAGTGATTCAGTTATATATACATATATATCTTTCTTTTTCAGATTCTTTTCCCTTTTAGGTTATTACAAAATATTGAGTGCCTTTCTCTGTGTTGTACAGTAGGTCCTTGTTGGTTGTCTATTTTATATATAGTTGTGTGTGGATATTAATCCCAGTCTCTTAATTTATTCCAATATGTCTTTGATATGACACTTTTCTGTATGAATATTATATTTCATTTAAAAGGAAAAATTTTAAGGAAGTTGAAATAATTTTCTTTTTCTAAAGTTCTACTAGTCTATGAAAACTGCCTTTTTATGATAGGATACCCATCATAAATCAAGTACTTTCAGCTGTCTCAGGGACATCATTTTGGACACTGAGGAATATGCAATAACATATTTCTATTGCTTTTTACATTTTTCTGCTTCCTCCTCTGTAATCACTCTTGTGACTGTCATTGAGTGTGACTTACAGTAGCCTTCTCATCCTTACTTCTTATTTACTCCTAATCTCATGCAGGCTGGGAAAGAAACAGATAATCAAGCTGCTAAGCTTTCAGTAAAGATCTGAGTACCTGCATTCTGAAAGCTTAAGGCTGCTGGGAATCTAAGCTTTAGATAAGGGAGGCAGTTGTATCAGTTCAGTTCAGTTCAGTCCCTCAGTTGTGTCCGACTCTTTGCAGTTGTATACCTCATCTCAAAAAACCTTAACATCAGGAATCACTTCAAATTTTTACAGTGGCCTTACACAAGAACAGGCATTATTTTAGCCAGATCCTCAGAAGTTTTGTTGCTGTTTTTTAGTCTCTTTATGTCCAAGAGTTTTCAAAAACTTTGTTACCAACTCAGATATTCTCTTACAGAACATTTGTTCACAAGACTTTTTTTTTTAACCTCATATGTATCTCCCTGTAATTTCTACACAAATGGAAGTCCAGAGACTTTCAAATGGACAAGCAACTAGGTCTACTTTGGTGATTCTTCTTTTCTTTTCTTTTTTTTTAATTGGAGGATAATTGTTTTACAGTGCTGTGGTAGTCTCTGCCATACATCAACTGGAATCAGTCATACTTTTGTATATACCTCTATCCTCCCTCTTGAGCCTCCCTCTTCCTCCCATCCAACCCCTCGAGGTCATCATGAGTGTGAGGCTGGGCTCCCAGTGTTATATAGCAGCTTCCTGCGCCTTATCTATCTTACACTTGGTAGTATATATGTTAGTGCTACTCTCTCAATTCGTCCAGCCCTCTCCTTCCCAGGCCATGCCCACATGTTCTCTATGTCTTTGTCTCCATTTCTTCTCTATAAATAGGTGTATCAGTACTATTTTTCTAGATTCCATATATATGTGTTAATATATGATTTTGTTTTTCTGTGTCATACTTCACTCTGTTTAACAGGCTTTACGTCCATCCACCTCACTACAAATGACTCAAATCCATTCCTTTTTATGGCCGAGTAATATTCAATTGTATATATGTACCATAATTTCTTTATCCATTCATCTATTGATGGATATCTAGGTTACTTCTATATCCTGGTTATTGTAACTAGTGCTGCAATCAACATTTGCATACATGTGTCTTTTTGAATTGTGGTTTTCTCAGAGTATATCCCCAGTAGTGAAATTTCTGGGTCATATGGTAGTTTTATTCCTAGTTTGTTAAGGAATATCCATACTGTTCTCCAAAGTGACTGTATCAATTTACATTCCCTGTACTGGTGGTTCTTAACTTTAGCTTTGTGGTGAAGACCAGAATGATCTAAAGATCTTTGTGTAAAACACGTTCATGCATGCTCTTGGGAGGTTCTGATTCAGTCAACCTGAACAGGCTGAGCCAATGGTATTTCTGCACTCTTTAACAGATGATGCAGATGTACATTTAGGTTTGCGAAATATGCCTACACCTTCTGCCTGACAGCCCTTCCCTTCCACACATGGGACATGGTCATCTGTGCACGTTCCTTCCCAAGCCACACAGCCCTGGTTTCTTCACCTGTTCTTGGGTGGGCCTTGGTGTGTACACTTCTCACCACTTAGATCATTGCCCTGAACTTAACTCTCATAGTGTGCTTTTTAAATGTGGCAACAAGCATTGAACTCCAAGCTTAGATTTGGTCCCACTAGAGGGGAATTGACTTGTTCTCTCCCTTTGTTTAGATTCTGAGCTTCACTTGTTGCAGTCTAATGATATGCTTGCTTGAGTCACATTATAATGTGGTCAGATACTGACATTATAGCCGGTTGTAAGACATAGGAGTTTTTACCTGACTTTTCCCTCATTCCTTTCTGCCTCTCTGCCTACCACCATTTCCTCTCTCTTTCATCAGTAACATTTGAGTGTATCTTGGGGTTTGGCCCCGAGGATTAAGAAAGAATCAAGACAGACACAGTTCCTGCCTTGCCAGAGTCAGGTTTCAGACAAACAAAGTGACAGTTATGTCTTAGACTAGTTCTCACCTCTGCTGTGCTGGTGAAACTGATTTATGATCACCTCAAACTTGAGCCAGAAAGGATAAAGGGCTGTTGACAGAACTCTTGAGGGAGTCTGTCATCTTGCTCACATGGAGGGCCAGGATCTCTCTTGAGCGAGTCAGGTAGGTTCTGGCATCCGTATTTAACAACACCTGGAAGGGCTCTTTAAGTCAAAACTTTATGGGCACAGCCAGAACATTTGACAAGAATGATGGGACTGGGACTGTGTAGTAAGAACTATAAACATTTTATCACATAGTCTTTTATTCTCCAATCATGATTGCCAGGCTGGTAGGGTAACCATCGCAGTTCTGGTTCCTCTGAATCCCCTTCTCTTTGGCTCCCGATGGCCATAACGAGGGGCCTGGACCGTGATTGATTCAGGATATATCACTGTTCTCAGTGAGCCATTATTTTGCTTGCAGAATGTTTTTGCAGTACCTAGGCTTGCATTCTCTCCGACGCTGGCTGCCTGTTTTGCCACGTGATACGAAGGGCTGTGGGCTGCTGCTGCTCTTCGGATTTCAGTCCTGAAGGCTCTGTGTGTGTGCTTTGTGTGCTCCCTTTGCTGACCCTCTCTGAGGGTCAACTGTTCTATGTGTCCCTGCAACTGAGGGAGCGTCTTCAATTCCCTTTGAATGCAAGAGCATCTTGTTCATCAGTGACCCAAAGCCAGACCAGCTCACAGTGCCCTCCTGGGCACCTCCTGAAACACTTCTTGGCAGCAGTAGCCCTGAAACCTTCTCTGCTCACACCCGGCAACCGATGTTTGGTGTATGACGCCTACACGGTCCCTGGAACATTTCCTCTTCTAGGTTGGGACTACAATTACAAGTCTGTCAAGACTGTTTTGAATCTTGCTTCTATCATCTATCTCAGTTTTCTGCTTCTGAAAATGTCATAGCCATGGCTCCTTCAATGTTAGATAAATTTGGAACCAAAACGCTGGCAGTTTGGGATAGAGAACTGAGAACACAACCAGATACCAAGTGGATATCCATGTTCTATTTTGTTATGGCCATTCAGCCAGTTCTCAGATTTTGGCTGGAGCTTTATGCTGTGAACATAATATATCATAAAATATAAAATACATGTTGAAAGTTACTGCAAACTAAAACATACAGTTTAATAAGCTACCACAAAGTAAACTGTGTAATTTCTTCTCACATCAAGAATGGAAACTTTGCTCCCAGACGCTACCCGATCCTTATCCGTTTCTCCTACGCTAGAGTGGTTACCACTGTCCTGATTTTTCTGACAGGCTGCCACCACCAGGGCACTGCATAGACAGAAGATTGATACACACTCCAGTCTTTCCGTGAAAAAAAGCCCACTTACTCGTCCTGGAGCTTCAGCCTGAGAGGCAGGTTTCAGGTCTCAGTAATACTCTCAGGGAAGGTAGGCTGGGGATCACCATCTTTGCACTCTTCTTCAGCCTCACTACTGAGGACCGAGAGAGCAGCTCTATGGTACTTTGCAGAAAGGAGCTTATACACTCACTTGGAGACCTGATTTTTACAATAGTTGTCCAGAGGATACCTCAAGATCAGCTGGTCTAGAGGCCAGCAGGAATTATGATTGTGGTCCTATAGGACTGTATATATTTGCATACATTAAAAGCTGCTGCCTGAGGCTCAATGACCCACCTTGTGGAATAATGGAAATAAAAATAAAAATGAACAAATAGGACCTAATTAAACTTAAAAAGCTTTTGCACAGCAAAGGAAAATAATAGCAAATGAAACTACTGACAAAGGATTAATTTACAAAATATACAAGCAGCTCATACAACTTAATACCAGAAAAACAAACAACTCAATTAAAAAGTGGGCAAAAGACCTAAACAGACCTTTCTCCAAAGAAGACACAAATGGCTAATAAACACATGAAAAGATGCTCAACATCACTCATTATTAGAGAAATGCAAATCAAAACTATAATGATATATCATCTCACTCTAGTCAGAAAGACCATCATCAAAAAATCCGTAAACAACAAGTGCTGGAGAAGGTTGGAGAAAGGGAACACTTTTGTAACGCTGGTGAGAATGCAAGCTGATACAGCCACTATGGAAGATGGTCCAGTATGGAGATTCCTTAAAAACCTAGGAATAAAGCCCCCATAGGGCCCAGCAATACCACTTCTAAGCCTATACTCTGAGGAAACCAAAACTGAAAAAGACATATACCCCAAAGTTCACTGCAGCACAATTTACAATAGACAGAATATGGAAGCAACCTAGATGCCCATCGACAGATGAATGCATAAAGAAGCTGTGGTACATATACACAATGGAACACTACTCAGCCATGAAAAGGAACACTCTTCAATCAGTTTTAATGAGGTGGATGAACCTAGAACCTGTTATACAGAGTGAAGTAAGTCAGAAAGAGAAAAACAAATAACATATATTAATGCATATGTGTGGAACCTAGAAAGATGGTACTGATGAACCTGCTTGCAGGGCAGAAATGGAGACAGAGACATAGAGAACAGCCCTGTGGACAAGTGTGTGGGGAAGGAAGAAGAGGGTGAGATGAAGAGAGAGAATAGCGTGGAAACATACACACTACCATATGCAAAACAGATAGCCAATAGAAATTTGCTGTATGACTCAGGGAACTCAAACTGGGAGTCTACAACAACCTAGGGGGATGGAGGTGGGAGGGAGGTTCGAGAGGGAGAGGAGATATGTACACCTATGGCTAAGTCATGTTGATTTATGACAGATATCAAACCAATATTTCAATTAAAAATACATAAATTTTAAAAAGTCTACCAATAACATATGTTGGAGAGGGTGTGGAAAAAAGCTTACCCTTAGTGCACTGTTGAGGGAAATGTACACTGGTACAGCCACTATGGAAAACAATATGGAGGTTTTTCAAAAAGCTAAAAACAGAACTACCACGTGATCCAGCAATTCGACTTCTGTTTATTTATAGTTTTATTTATTTACCTTTGGCTGTGCTGGGTCTTTGTTGCTGCATGGGCCTGTCTCTAGTTGTGGCAAGTAGGGCTGCGCTCCAGCTGCCCAGGCTTCTCACTGAGGTGGCTTTCCTTGTTGCAGAGCATAGGTTCTAGGGTGCACGGACTTCAGTAGCTGCAGTACATGGGCTCAGTAGTTTCAGCTCCCAGGCGCTAGAGGCAGATTCTCTACTACTGAGCCACCAAGGAAGCCTGACTTCGGGTATTTAACCAAAGAAAATGAAAACACTAATTTGAAAAGATAGGTGTACATTGTTCATTAAGCATTATTTACAGTGGCCAAGATATGAAAACAACCTAACCATCCATTTCTGGATAAATGGATAAAGAAGATGTAGTATATATACAATCAAATACTATGCAGCTGTAACAATGAATGAAATCTTGCCATTGGAGACGTGAATGGCACTTGGGGATATTATGCTAAGTGAAATAAGTCAGACACAGAAAGACAAATATTGTAGGATTTCACTTATATGGGGAATCTAAAAAGAAAAACACATGAACAGATGAAACAAACAAAACAAAACCTATAGAGAACAGAATGGGATTTCCAGGTGGGGTGCGAGTGGTAAAGAACCCACCTGCCAATGCAGGAGACGTTAAGAGATGCAGGTTCAATACCTGGGTAGAGAAGATCCCCTGGAGGAGGGCATGGGAACCCACTCCAGTATTCTTGCCTAGGGAATCCCTTGGATAGAGGAGGCTGGCAAGCTACAGTCATGGGGTCACAAAGAGTCGAAAACGACTAAAGTGACTTAGCTGGCACACACATACAGAACAGAATGGGTTTTGCTAGAGGGGAGGGGAGTTGAAGGGTGTTCCACATGGGTGAAAGTGGTTATGTGGTACAAACTTTCAATTATGAAGTGAGCTTTTATAACTTTACAGTCTCTATAAAAGTTCGTTCATGTAGCTTGTAAGACACACTAACATTTTTTGTATGGCAAACAAGTTTCAACCCATAGTGGAATGGCAGCCTCTCCCACTTGTGTGTAGGACATAGCCCTTCATGCAGCCTGGGGGATGGTATATACAGAATGCTGACTATATTTTATGATACTGTAGTGTATATTTGAAAGAAGCCAAGAGAGTATGTCTTAAAAATTCTTATCAAAAGAAAAAAATTGTAGTTTTCTGTGGTGACTGACGTTGTTTTTGTTCAGTCACTCAGTCATGTCCAGCTCTTTGTGACCCCATGGACTATAGCATGCCAGACTTCCCTGTCATTCACTGTCTCCCAGAGTTTGCTCCAACTCATGTCCATTGAATCGATGATGCCATCCAACCATCTCATCTTCCGGCGTCCCCTTCTCCTCCTGCCTTCAATCTTTCCCAGCATCAGGGTCATTTCCAGCCTGGGTCTCTTGCATTGCAGGCAGATTCTTTACCATCTGAGCCTCCAGGGAAGCCCCTTGGAAAAGACTGACAGTAAACTACGTAGTGGGGATCATTTCCCAGTATATACATATCAAATCATTATGCTGGACAACTAAAATTTATATAAGGCCATATGCTCAATATACTTCAATTAAAAACTAACAAAAAATAAACAAGGAAGTAAACAAGTTCTTAAATGGCTTTTAAAAAGATTTTATCCCTTGTCCTTCATGTATATAGTATTTCTATTGAGTGGTAAACTGTCAATCAAATTTTTCTCTTTAAAAGTTTTGCTTTGGTTTTACTGCTCATGACTTTTTCACTGCTTTTGATTTTTAGCAGACTTGTTTTGATCTGTACATGTAGATTTTAAAAAAAATAGTTTATCTCGCTTTGAAGTTTAACAGATTTCTTAATGTATCCCATCAATTTAGAGAAGTTACTATTCATTATTCTTCAATTGCTACTTCTACCCTATTTTCTCTCTTCTCTCTTATGGAACTTTAATACACATATCTTACATCTTCTCACTATACTTCTATGTCTCATACTCACTACAGGTATCCCTGCTTTGCAAAAGTTTGCCTTATACCCCTTTGCTTTTGGGAAAGTCCTGTATTAGCACCTGTTTTCATTAACCAAAACAACTCTGAAGAGGATTTTCAGCTTTTACTAAAAAAGTTAATTGCTTCGTCATTTTACACCATTCTGGCATATGAAAGTTTTAGTAGGAATACTCTACTTTCAGATACCAGTGGACCTTATATTCTATTTTCCATCTTTTTACAACTATGTGCTTCAGTCTAGAATTTTTTTCTCTCTCTAATTTCTGCTTCACTAATTCTACAGCTGAGTCTAATCTATTATTAACCTCATTTATTTAAGCTTTTCTAATTATTATATTTTTCAGTGTTACAATTATAATCAGGGTTTCTTTTATAGCTTCCAATCTCTGTTGAAGCTTTGTCTTTTATATTTCTTAATATAGTAAGAATAATTGTTTTAGAGTCTGTATCTGATGGCTTCATTATCTGAAGCCCCTGAGGTTCTGTGGTTCTGCTTCTTTTTGTTGTTTCCATTGGTGTCTACTCATGTTGACTTGTCTCCTTTTATGCCTGGTTACTTTGATATGTTGCCTTTAATTTTACTAGTAAAAATTGTTTGCAGAAATAATTTGGGGCCAGAATGATATATTCCATCTTGCTAGGAATAAAATTTCAGGCTCTGGAGTGATTCAAAACTGTACTATGGTCCTCAATGCAATCTGTTTACTTGCAATTTATCTTTATTCCTAGAGTCTCACCATTCATGATTTTAACTATATGCAAAAAGTTTTCACCAAGGCTCCCAAATGTGAGAATTCTAATTCCTATCTCACTAGCTCAGTGAGACAGTCAAAAGCACCATTTATTCTTTTTTCCTCAACTTTGACATATAGTTGACGTATTGCCCATGTTTAGGACATACAATGATTGCCATCGTAGCATTAGTTTCTACCTCCATCCAGTCACATAGTTACCATTTCTTTTTTTGTGGTAAGAACATTCTAGATCTACTTTCTCAGCAACTTTTAAGTATATAATACAGTATTTATTGTCTATAATCACCATGCTGTACACTAAATTCTTAGAATTTATTCATCTCAAAACTATCTGTTTATACCTCTGGCCAATGTCTCCTCTATTCCCTCATCTTCCAGTCCTTGGTAACCACCATTCTAGTCTCTGATTGTATTGAATTTGTTTTTGTTTTGTTTTGTTTTGTTTTTAGATTCAAATGTAAGTGATATCATACAGTATTTGTCATTCTCTGATTTATTTCCTTTATTTTTTTTTTTATTTTTAGTTTTTTATTTTTTACATTTTAAAATCTTTAATTCTTACATGCATTCCCAAACATGAACCCCCCTCCCACCTCCCTCCCCATAACATCTTTCTGGGTCATCCCCATGCACCAGCCCCAAGCATGCTGCATCCTGCGTCAGACATAGACTGGCAATTCAATTCTTACATGATAGTATACATGTTAGAATGCCATTCTCCCAAATCATCCCACCCTCTCCCTCTCCCTCTGAGTCCAAAAGTCCGTTATACACATCTGTGTCTCTTTCCCTGTCTTGCATACAGGGTCGTCATTGCCATCTTCCTAAATTCCATATATATGTGTTAGTATACTGTATTGGTGTTTTTCTTTCTGGCTTACTTCACTCTGTATAATCGGCTCCAGTTACACCCTTAAGGTCCATCCACATTGTCACAAAAGATTCTCAGCTCCTCCCACTGAAATCACCAAGTGTGCTTAGGAGGAAAAACAACCCCAGAATTCTGGCTTCACTTCCATGGGCATCAGTTTCCTGCCAGATCTTATCCCAGTAATTCTTTCCTATTTTGCTAATGCCCAATGTCATCAAAGAGATTTAAAAAACACTTTATTCAGCTTTGCAAGTAGTCTTTAGCAAGAGTGTTGGTTGAATTAGCTACTCTATTATTACAAGAAGTAGAAGCCTTCCAATTTACTTGGTTTTTCTTATCCATAACTATAGTCATCCATAAGTATTCTTGGAGACTTGTTCCAGGACTTCCCATAGATACCAAAATCTGAATATGCTAAGATTTTATACTGAGCATAGGTACTGAGTACTGTACAAGATGTTTATGAAAATGGAAGAGATATAGCAAGTGAACGCACGTTGAACATTGCAAACCTGTGTACTACATAAGCCAGTATTTTATAATAGTGCACAAAGATATAATAGAACTCTTTTAATTAGACATTTTCACCAATATTTAAATGTTACCAGCAGCTTCTGTGAAATGATTTAACATTATTTCTTCACTTCTAAGGGTATATCTCTTTCTAAGTCTGCTTCATTCTTATTCTAAAATAAAGTAAAAATACACAGAAATTCTTGTTATCCACATTCATCTCTTTAGGAAATACATCAAAGGTTGCATATCACCTTTTTAGTATTTTGTTTTATATGGAATAAAGAAAACAATACAAAACAAACAAGAATACTTTCAGTTCCACTCTATTTTCAGTTTTGTTTAATAGACTTGAAGTTAAACGATACCAATTCAATCATGATTAGCCATCCAAGATGAGACATAGGTCTTTGGCATTTTTATGTGATTGAATTCTAATCTTTTATTATTTTAATTTAATATGTTGATTAAGAAATGATTTCATTTTCCCTACAGTATTTTAATGTTATATTTGTGAGTTTATTCATATGAACATTATTTTTTTTTCTGTTAGTCTATTCATATGAGTATTATTTTCTCTGTATATTTTTTGTTAATAGGGAAATAACATTTAATGGAAAGATTTGACAAGAAAATAGGAATATCCATTGAAGTTATATAACCAAAGTGAAAATGGAGAGGAAGCAAGTAAAACACATCAAAGTTTTGTTAGTCTCTAAATTTTGCAGTAGGTATAAAGCTGCCACTAAAATACAAAAAGTCACTACTGATTTTATACAACATACCACTTCTGTAGACAATCAAAGGTGTGTGGGAAGCCTGGAACCAGTTCTTTAGAAGGAGACATTCAGAAAACAGTCTCTCTCTCTCTCTCTCTTTTTTTTTTTTTTTGAGTTTGTTTAAAGAGGATCATCATAGTAGTTCTAGAATATCACCGTTTTTGCAAATAAAAGTTCTATGTGTGCATTTATATTTATATCCATATATTTCTCCCAAATTTACTCATTGTAACAGCCAAGGCTGTCATTTTGGTTCAAGTATTATTTTTTTCAGTGATTTCTTTGCCAGTTTTCCTCCTGAAAAATTTCCTTAAAACAAAAAACAAATCCACAACAGATGTATTCTGAGTAATCAAATTTTCTACTTAATCTCTAGAGTAGCTTCTTATCATGGAACAGAATTATTCCAACATCTACAGTATTTGGCAAAGTTTTGTCCAACATGTTTAGGGAAACTTGCCCAATACTTGCAATTATAGTACTTTTTTAGATCTCTATTGAAATTCTTGGTTAACTCATCAAATAGAAGTGTGAATATGACTTTGGTTTAGTAGAAAAACAAACTCTTGTTAAAAGTAATTCTAAAGAGCACTCCTGCTGAAGTAGTGTATATTTGATCCCTTATAGAAGTCCTTAACATGAGCAATCATTACAAAAGAGTCTGGCATTTAACGTAAAATTCAAGGGCTTCCCTTATGGCTAAGCTGGTAAAGAATTCGCCTGCAGTGTGGGAGACCTGGGATAGATCCCTGGGTTGAGAAGGTTCCCTGGAGAAGGGAAAGGCTACCCACTGCAGTATTCTGGCCTGGAGAATTCCATGGACTGTATAGTCCATGGGGCTGCAAAGAGTAGAACATGACTGAGCGACTTTCACTTTCAAGTGATCATTAATAATTGTGGATATCACAAAGGAGAGGCAATCTATTTTACTATTTATTTTTAATAGTCAGAAATTGCATTGCATTTTGAAATTTATTATTTATTTGGTTGTGCTGTTTGTTCACTGTGGCATGTAGGATCTTTAGTGTGGCATGTGGGATTTTTTTTTTTTTTTTAAGTTGATGCATGTGAGATCTAGTTCCCTGATCTGGGATTGAACTGGGGCCCCCTGCATTGGCAGCTTGGAATATTCACCACTGGACCACTTGGGAAGTCCCAATCTATTTTACTTTTTAAAACATTACCTTTCTAATTGGAAAGGAACTCCATCAACATTAAGAGGTACATACCCACTCCAGTGTTCTTGCCTGGAGAATCCCAGGGATGGGGGAGCCTGGTGGGCTGCCGTCTATGGGGTCGCACAGAGTCTGACATGACTGAAGCGACTTAGCAGCAGCAGCAGCAGCAGCAGCAGCAGCAGCAGCAGCAGCAGCATTCACTGGGGAAAGATGAGATATGCGGCAAAACCATTGGAGATTCTGGTTTCCATTCTGTCATGTTCATATTCTGTATTTTGGAACTTACAATAACTCTTCAAACATTTATTTCCTCATTGACAAACCACGAAGGTTAAAGTTAGTCAGATTTTTGGGTAGCTTAGTTATTTCTCAGTGGGAAAAAAGACGAGGTATTAGGAAAGGTATAGTGTTACTAGTGAGTGCTGGTCGCTCAGTGTCTGACTCTTTGTGACCCTATGGACTGTCATCTGCCAGGATCCTCTGTCCATGGAATTCTCCAGGCAAGAATACTGGAGTGGGCAAGCATTCCCTTCTCCAGGGGATCTGCTCAACCCAGGGCTAGAACCCAAGTTTTCTGCATTACAAGCAGATTCTTTACCATCTGAGTCACCAGCGAAGCCCAGGAAAGGTATAAAGCCATATCAAAGCCTTTCCTCTCATTAGCGTTGAGCAGTTGACATGCCCGCTCTTTTGTTGGCTGTGTAAGCTAGCAATCTAAAAGGCTTTTGATGACAAAAATGGCTGTAAGCCACATGCTTGTGAAGCCAAATATGCCCTTAGAAGAAACATTTGACTTTTTTATTTAAGAGAAATGGTTAAGTTGAAAAGGAATATGCTAAACAAGAATTTTAAATGTTAAGCATTGGCACAAGTTCAAAATATTTAAGAATTAGAGAGAAAGGCATTTCCTTTGAAATATTCTCTAGAGCCATTTATGTTTTCAACACACTATTGTGCACTATTGAGTAATATTTAAGCTTAACTGATAGTATAAGGAAATTCATTTTTGTAAAGGATCTTGTTTTACTTCTCTCCTTCCTTTTACCAGCCAAACTTCTTTTAAGTGCTGCTTATATGTACTGTTGCCATTTCCTCATCTCCTACACTTTGACCCTTGCCATTGGATTTTATTACCACTACTTCACTGAGCCTGCAGTCACAGTATGATCTGATTTCTCTGCATTACTGAATGCTCTCTCCTTGAAATTCTCCCGTATCTTAATTCCTATCTTCTCATCACCTCAGATTTTTCTTCCACTTTTCTGATCTGTCCTTTTCAGCCTCTCTCTCTTTTTTTTTTAAGTAAAATAGTTTATTAACGTTTGTAGTGCACATCACCCTGGAGAAAACTGAGTAAGAAATAACTCAAAATGGTACTCAAAATTCCAGGTTTTATAGCCTGTTCAACAGAAGATAATGGTGTTGTAGAGAAATGACAGGACAAAGAAGATTGGTTCTAGGCTTCCAAGGTGGGCAAGTGATGAGAGAGTAAATATATGGGAGGAAATTAATAAAATAAGGTTTGTCTGCAGATTCCTGTGGTATCACCTCTGGACTAATAAGAATGTCTTTTTCCCTCCTAAACAGCGAGGGTACTTTTCACGGAGTTTATCTTCACTGGGACCAACCCATTGCTGAAGACATACAGTTTGGCTTCCCAGTCTGGAACCCTTTCTCTGTCCACCCTGTAAAAGTCTGTTCTCTGAATCACACTGTTAGGATGAACTCCATTTATTTCCAGGGGTCTGTGCTGAGGATTGCCAGTTCTACAACTTTTCACAGATTCACTTCCTGAATTAGATATCTTTCTATCCAATAGTCCTCTGGATATTTCCATTTGGATTTCCAACTAGTACTTGAAACACAACATTCCCACCATGGAATTCATCAACATTCTCCCTGATCAGAGTCATCTTTCCATAAGCCAACCAGGAACTCAGGTTTCAGACCCACCACTGTCACTCTTCATCTAAGGAATAGATAATTCTGTACTATACACTTCTAAAAATCTTTTACTCCTTTCTGTTATCACTGCCATCATTGCCTCCATCAGTTCTCACTTTGACTGCTGTTAACTGTCTCCTAACTAACTCACCTACCACTGTTCTGCTCTCTCTATCCGAGGCATTGAAAAATGCTTAAAACACAAAAATAATATTGTCTTCTTTCCTAAAACTCTTCAGTACCTTCCCATTACTCTTAGAATAATGTCCTAATTCACTGAGTAATTTCCCGAATGATCTGCTTTGGACCCTGTCTTCCTCTCTAGCATCATCACTCACCATTTTTCCCTCCCTTGTGCTTATATTCACCACACTGAATGACTCTCATTTCCTGGACTTCCGTTCTCCCTGTAGGCTCAGCACCTTTAAAAGAATGGTTTCTCTTCCTAGGACTGCCATTTCATCCCCCAGCCTCTCATGTTTGGCTATTACAGACTCTACGTCTCTAATCTTTATGTCTCTTATCAACTATATGTTGGCACATATAGACTTAACCGCTAAGGGAGAAGGGCCATTCAGCCCAAGCAAGGCCTAAACTGGGGTCATATAGAACATGGCAAGCTGGGCTTTTATATATTGATGTTGTTGATGATGATAATGATGGCCACAGTAAAATAAATGTCATCACAGCACCAAACCATGGACACAGATGATTATTTCAAACCTAGCAATCAGCAACACTCAGAATACATGATTTTCAGAATGTAATACTCATACCATGAGACTCATTACCTTAATCAAATAACAAATATTCAGAAGCATTTAAAAAATCAAGTTTGTGGATTCCTTTCAGCCATTCAGCTGCTGATTCCCCTCTGTGCTACTTATTTCAGTGGCCAGCAGCTATGAACAGAAATTAAAGGAAATGAAATTCATAACTTCTAACCTTGCTTAAGGCAGTTCTACTATTTTTTAAAATGATTAAGTTGGGGGTGGGCAAGGATAACATAATCAATAAATGAGTTTTGGTGACATTCTGTGGAATTCAATTATGTTCTTCTTGGCCCCCATAAGGCTGACTAATCATAATTAACTTATAAGTCAAATTTGCCTTTGTGTACAGGGAGCCCTGACTCACAAAACCAAATATAAATACACAAGATGAGTGTTTTTCCCAAGAAATCTAGCATCCTCTCTGAAACATAAAACATGAATTTTTGCTATCTCTCACATTCTTATTTATAATGGAGATCTGTAAACTTGCAGGGCTTCCCTTGTGGCTCAGATAGTAAAGAATCTGCCTGCAATGCAGGAGACCTGGATTTAATCCTTGGGTCAAGAAGATCCCTTGGAGGAGGGCGTGGCAATCCACTCCAGTACTGTTGCCCTACCTCCATGGACAGAGGAGCCTGGCAGGCTAATAATCCATGAGTCGCAAAGAGTGGGACACAACTAAGTGACTAACACTTTCACTTTTCAGGATTTTACATGAAGATTTTGCCATTATGAACACCAAATGGAACATTGTCTTGCTATGCAAAAGAAAACATATAGGCAAGTTCTCGGTATTTTTTAAAAAGGCAAGCCCATCCCAGAAAAGCATAATCTGGATCCTTAAGTATGCCTGTACAGGGAGTGATCCAAATATTATACAATATTAACATATTAGCACGTTACAAACAAAACTCTTTTGATTTACTATATGCATCAAAATCTTGAAGAGATTTATCTGCGTCATATCAGCTTGAAGTCAGGATCAAGTCCTTGCTTTATATTTTTTGCCTAAATTATATAATAGTACACAGATGCTTGAACAAAACTCATGGAAGAGGCAAACCATTGCAATATGAGCTGAATATTTTTTCCTGGGAAACTAGTGTTAAGATACACACAACCTCTTAGAGAAGCCACTTGATGTGTATATCTCCCTTCCTCCATAGCATCCTTATCCTAACTCTAGAACAACATGAGCTAAAAGCTAAAAATAAATGTAGCCCTAAAAAAATGCTTTAGAACTTGGCTCTCAGTTTCTCATTTCTGCAGCTTGGAACTGAGTATGGCTAAGTCTTTGGGTTATGAACTACCATAAGAGAATGATAATTACTTGTTATTTTAAAACACCAGATTTATTGACCGAACAACAACACATTCTTATATATACAACTTTCAAAAGACCTCTGATTACATACATAATCGAGTTAACATACAAGACTGAAAATTGATTTCTGAGAGATAACATTAAATAAGATTTCTTAGAGACTGTAGTTTAATCCTCCTCCCCTATAACACTACCATCATTAACTTTGATTCACTATAATTTTTTTTTAAAGTGCATCATATGCGTTCTGGGTAGAAAAGTCATCTCTCACTGTCTAAATGCAAGACCATGCCTTTGTATTTTTATGTTAGCATTCTTGTTCTGTCAACCACTCTCAGATTTACTAGAATGCTAAGAAGATTCCAGGAAATCTAATATTTTGATGCAACATTTAAGTGAAAATGTGGCATTAATATTCATCTTCTTAGCTATTCAGAACCATTTGTCTTACTAAGACATTTCAGGTCATTTATATATGTATTTTTAAAGTGTTCCTTGTAACAGAGAATGGTGTGTGCTTGTCACAGATGAAGTACCTCAGGACAGAGTTAGAAGGAAGACTTTCTAGAGAACTTTTGTATGTCTGATATTTGAACAATGTGCATATTATTGACTTAAAGAAATATTAGGTAGTTTTTAAAAGTGCAACACAGTTTCTCTGATACAAGTTTCACATGTGTTCTTATGGCTCAAAACCACTTTCTCAGAGAGAAAGTCATTGCCAGTCAAAAGTTATTAGGAATTTAGATCTACTTCCCCTCTCCTATAAGACCTATAAAGACCATAAAAGTGGTTCATGTGGCATCAAAATTAAAGATGTTTGCTTCAGATTAAAATTTGTAGTTTGATTAGGACATGAAAATTACTCTATGACCTTGAACCTAGAATCCCAGGAAGTGGTGAGGATTACTGTGCATAATCCATGAGAGAGATAAAAGGATTTCCGTCCTCCTCCAGGACACATTCCAGTGTGCTTGCCCAACCTGCTGGCCTTTCACACGTGATCTGCATTATCACTCCAGGGCCTGGAAGCCATAGAGAAGAGTAATATATACAGGAAATGGTTGTAAAGAGATAAGGAAAAAGTGGCTTCACAAAGGAAAATTGAGGCCCCTGTTCATCATTTAGGAAAGGAGAGAGAAGAGAAACATGGAAAATATTAATAGAGTCTACAAGAGAAGCTTACCAACTCCTGATTGAAAATTCTTTTGTCTCTTTAGTGAACACTACTAGAGAGGATGTTTGAGAATTCCTGGACCTCTCATTAGGTAATTAACCTATGCAAGTTTGTGCTAAGTTGCTTCAGTCGTATCCGACTCTGTGTGACACAATGGACAGTAGCCCACCAGGTTCCTCTGTCCGTGGGGATTCTCCAGGCAAGAATACTGGAGTGAGTAGCCACGCACTTCTCTAGGGGATCTTCCCCACAAAGGGATCGAACCTGTGTCTCATGTCCTCTGAACTGGCAGGAGAGTTCTTTATCACTAGTGCCGCCTGGGAAGCCCATATGCAAGTTTGGATGACCAAACCGAATATACATGACCTTTCCATGTGGACTGGGCTTTTGGAGAAGAGATATGATGACTTTTGTCTGACAAGCTTGGATTAAGGGTTTAAGAGCAGGCACCCGGACCGAATTTGGTTCTACCATTATTAGGTGTATGACCTTGGACACAGTAGATAACTTCCTAGAGCCTCAGCTTCCGCTTCTGGTAAAATGGGAAAAGAGTAGTATGTACCCAGAGAGCAGTATGAATCTGATGCCTGTAATCCTTTGACTTGGCTGAAAATTCTCTTTGATGATCTCACTGAGTGCTCCCAGGTGGAGAATGTGGTATATTTATATCCCTATGGTATATTTATATAAATTTCAGATTATTGGTGATCACACTAAGCCATGAGAAAGGGGCACTACCTAAAGTTGGGTTTTATTCTGACTTAAAAAATAAATATCTTGGAAATTAAATTGGTTTCTTTGTTGGTTTTGAGCATTAAACTGACTCTTTGTGACCCCACAGACAATACAGTCTATGGAATTCTCCAGGCCAGAATACTGGAGTAAGTAGCCATTTCCTTCTCCAGGGGATCTTCCCAACCCATGGATTGAACCCAGGTCTCCCACATTACAGGCAGATTCTTTACCAGCTAGGCCACAAGGGAAGCCCAAGAATACTGGAGTGGGTAGCCTATCCCTTCTCCAGCAGATCTTCCTGACCCAGGAATCAAACCAGGGTCTCCTGCATTCTAGGTGGATTCTTTACCAACTAGGCTATTAGGGAAGCCTATTAAATAAAAAAAAAATATTTGTAAAGTAATTTAGGAACAGAGACTGGCACACAGTAAGTGTTTTATCAGTGTTTGTTAAAGGAAAATACATGTGACTAAAACAGCGTAAGTTCACTTAAGTAAATCTAACTCAGTTAATTAATGTCCAGTTGCCTCTGAAAGCATCAGTTGAAGCCTGAGGACTCAGAAATGTTCATGATTAATGTCTACTCTGTTGTCTAACCCTGCTTCTACCAGTTGAATTCTTTTCTTATAAAGTCTTGGTTGGGCTTATTCCCAGACCAAAGGAGAAGGGGAAGGATATACCCATTTGAATGCAAAGCTCCAAAGAATAGCAAAAAGAGATAAGAAAGCCTTCCTCAGTGATCAGTGCAAAGAAACAGAAGAAACCAAAAGAATGGGAAAGACTAGAGATCTCGTCAAGAAAACTAGCGATACCAAGGGAACATTTCATGCAAAGACGGGCTCAATAAAGGACAGAAATGGTATGGACCTAACAGAAGCAGAAGATATTAAGAAGAGGTATCAAGAATACACAGAAGAACTATACAAAAAAGAGCTTCATGACCCAGATAATCATGATGCTGTGATCATTCACCTAGAGCCAGACATTCTGGAATGCGAAGTCAAGTGGGCCTTATGAAGCATCACTACAAACAAAGCTAATGGAGATGATGGAATTCCAGTTGAGCTATTTCAAATCCTGAAGGACAATGCTGTGAAAGTGCTGCCCTCAATATGCAAACAAATTTGGAAAACTCAGCAGTGACCACAGGACTGGAAAAGGTCAGTTTTCATTCCAATCCCAAAGAAAGGCAATGCTAAGAATGCTCAAACTACCGCACAATTGCACTCATCTCACATGCTAGTAAAGTGATGCTCAAAATTCTCCAAGCCAGGCTTCAGCAATACGTGAATTGTGAACTTTCAGATGTTCAAACTGGTTTTAGAAAAGGCAGAGGAACAAGAGATCGAATTGCTAACATCCATTGGATCATCGAAAAAGCAAGAGAGTTCCAGAAAGACATCTATTTGCTTTACTATGCCAAAGACTTTGACTGTGTGGATCACCACAAACTGTGGAAAATCGTTAAAGAGATGGGAATACCAGACCACCTGACCTGCCTCTTGAGAAACCTGTATGCAGGTCAGGAAGCAACAGTTAGACCTGGACATGGAACAACAGACTGGTTCCAAATAGGAAAGGAGTATGTAAGGCTGTATACTGTCACCCGGCTTATTTAACTTCTATGCAGAGTACATCATGAGAAACGCTGGACTGGAAGAAATACAAGCTGGAATCAAGATTGCTGGGAGAAATATCAATAACCTCAGATATGCAGATGACACACCCTTATGGCAGAAAGTGAGGAAGAACTAAAAAGCCTCTTGATAAAAGTAAAAGAGGAGAGTAGAAAAGTTGGCTTAAAGCTCAACATTCAGAAAACTAAGATCATGGCATCCGGTTGTATCACTTCCTGGCAAATAGATGGAGAAACAGTGGAAACAGTGTCATACTTTATTTTGGGGGGCTCCAAAATCACTGCAGATAGTGACTGCAGCCATGAAATTAAAGGACGCTTACTCCTTGGAAGGAAAGTTATGACCAACCTAGACAGCATATTAAAAAGCAGAGATATTACTTTGCCAACAAGGGTCCATCTAGTCAAAGTTATGGTTTTTCTAGGATAAACCATATGTATGGATGTGAGAGTCGTACTATAAAAAAAGCTGAGAGCTAAAGAATTGGTGCTTTTGAACTGTGGTGTTGGAGAAGACTCTTGAGAGTCCCTTGGACTACAAGGAGATCCAACCAGTCCATCCTAAAGGAAATAAGTCCTGAATATTCATTGGAAGGACTGATGCTGAAGCTGAAACTCCAATACTTTGGCCACCTGATGTGAAGAAATGACTCATTTGAAAAGATCCTGATGCTGGGAAAGATTAAAGGCAGGAGGAGAAGGGGATGACAGAGGATGAGATGGTTGGATGGCATCACTGACTCAATGGACATGAGTTTGAATAAACTCCGGGAGTTGGTGACGGACGGGGAGGACTGGTATGCTGCAATCCATGGGGTCACAAAGAGTCAGGCATGACTGAGTGACTGAACTGATTTTACTTTTTTAATTAAACAGTTGAATTTTTGAGTAAACATACTAAATATGCAAAAAAAAATGTTGTGTGAAAATTAGGTTGAAGGCTTTGGAGAAATTTAGTAAAGAGATTATTTTTAAAAATGCTCTTGGACTTGGTGTTTTTGAAGCAACTGAACAGACAGAAAAAATCATAGAAATCTGGAATGAGTTTATATTGAAAATTGTTTTTCAAATGTCCTTAAATTCTGAGCCCATTTAATGGAAACTGAAAGTGGAAACTATAGATAATGTACTGTGGGTGTGGTTTGTGCAAGAAAGACAACATAGGATTCCCAAGGGAAGGGTCCAGATGCAATAGCAAATCTTGATTCCAGCCAAAAACTAAATAAAAAATGAATTCATGTGAATTTATATATTTTAAGCTAAGAGAAAACATATTTTGTTATTATGGATCATTGTTTGACATTTCTCTGAATAAATCAAATCTGCCAGGTGAGGATTTCTATCACAATTAAGACTATTAATTTTAGAAACCTGGCCTGGGTTTGAATCCAGTTTCTGCCCCTTACTAGCTTTGGGAACTTTGGAAAATATTTTGCTTAACTTCTTTAGAAGCCAGTTTCCCCATCTCTTAACACTGAAGGATCAACAGTGTCTATGAGGTTTGGCACATAAAATTAAAAGACGCTTTCTCCTTGGAAGAAAAGCTATGACAAATATAGACAGCATATTAAAAAGCAAAGACATCAATTTGCTGACAAAGGTCTATGTAGTCAGAGCTATGGTTTTTCCAGTTTCATGTACGGATGTGAGAGTTGGACCATAAAGAGAGCAGAATGCCAAAGAAGTGATGCTTTGAATTGTGGTGCTGAAGAAGACTCTTGAGAGTCCTTTGGACAGCAAGGAGAGCAAAACAATCAATCCTAAAGGAATCAACCCTGAATATTCACTGGAAGAAATGGTGCTGAAGCCACTTGATATGAAGAGCTGACTCTTTGGAGAAGCCCCTGATGCGGGGAAAGACTGAAGACAAAAAGATAAGGTGGTAGTGGAGGATGAGATGGTTAGATAGCATCCCTGAGTCAATGGACATGAATTTGAGCAAATCCCTGGAGATGGTGAAGGACGGAGAAGCCCGGCATGCTGCCGTCCATGAGGTCACATAGAGTTGGACACAACTGAGCAACTGAACAGCAGCAACGTGAGGTCTGAAGGAGGACCCAGTGCAATACTAAATGGAAAGGAAATACTCAGCACAGTGCCCAGCCTGTGGTTAAACTATGTGCATGACTGATATGCTTTCCTGCACTCTATTCATTACCTAACTTAGTTAATTCCTACATACAGTTTTCACAGGCTAAAAGTTTATTATCTCTTTAAGTCATGATGATGATTAAACAATTCAACAAATAATATTGAGCATACTATTTATGAGACAGTAAAATAAGATGCTGAGAACACAGGTCTGAATTAAGATTTAGCTCTCTGCCCACTCTGAGATGTTTCATTAGCCAGAAGTTGCCTTAGAAATTGCAATGAACCTAACTATTATTGATTTTGTCTTGTGACCAAACACTAAATAGAAAAAGAAAATTTTGATACTGATGATGATGGGTAATGATCTAGCTATTAGTGTTTGGGGAAATATTCATTTATTTATCACGGAATTTCTGAGAGGAGGAAAACAAGTCGTGTTGGGTGACAAGAAGATAAAATGTAATATAAAAATGAAATACACTTCTAGGAGAGCACAGAGAAGGAACAGAAATGAGAGCAAATCCACGTAAAGAAGTCATGTTACTAAATGCTTCTAGCTACTTTGCCCATACATAAATCTAGAGAGCCTGCCCATAAAAAAATCAGACATGTCAAGTAGGATAAACTCCTAAGACTGATGAAGGTATGTGTTGTGGGTATGAGCATGGAATTCCAGTAAGACCAAATTGGAATCCTAACTCTGCCATTTATTAGCTGTTGGACACTGGGAACTAAACCTATTTACTAAACCTATATAAGTGTCAATTTTCTCATCTGCAAGATAGAGTTACGACTAACTACCTATATGGGTTGTTGAGAAGATTCCAGGAGAAAATATGTCAAAGTGCCAAGAGTGACTTGCACATCATCACTTCAGAAGGCAGCTGTTATCATGACATGCAGGAATCAACCCTGTCCTCAGGCTGCATGGCAGACTGCCCCAAAGGATCCCTTAGACCACATGCAAGACACATGCTTCTTAAAAACCCCTGACATAGACTTTCATGGTGTTTGTTGCGTAGCTCGGTGAATGCTCCAACATTCACCCACTGAATCAGCCTCCTACAGGGCAGCTGCTTTTTTTTTTTTCCCCTACCTGTTCTATGTTTTAGTCAAAGTATGTATGTACAGTGTTCAAGAGGTGAACTTGTTCAAAGTCATCCACCCTGTATTTCTAAAGAAAGTCTTTTGATATATTTATTTGTTTCTTGGGTTTATTTGTGGGATGCAGTGGGACTCCTTTGCTTGACTGCAAGTTTCTTTAGACTTTATGTCCACTGCTTTCCAAAACAAACCTAATTTTACACAGACCTTTTCATAACAGTCTGCTTCTCTGAATATTTCCTAAATAACTAAATACAATATTTTATAAATATTAAAAATTTTTGGTTTTAAATTCTTTCTCTGTGGATTAGTAATCTATCTAAATCTCAACTCTAGATACCTTGTTCTACCAACAAAGTTGATGTCCAATAGGTATTTGTTGATTGATTGATTTTGCTGAGCGACTGAACTCCCAAGCCTCTTACAGTGTCTTATGCACAGCTGTGTAAACTCTGTTGAATGAAACTGAAGCTTGTCACATTCCAGCAGTAATAAGGAATGAGTTAGCCAAGTACCTCTTCTCTGACATGTCATCCATCAAACAGCCTTAATATCTTGCTGGCCTAAAAGGAGCTTCAGAATAAGAACACTATGGCAAAAACGAAAATCACTTACTCAAACGGTTAAACAATAAAAGTACCCAATGTATGTGTCTATTGATAAGGGGAAGAGAGAGAGAGAGGAGATCACTTTCAAAATGCAAGTGAAAACTAGACACAGTTTTGTGAAGTTCCCATGGTTTCAGTTTCATCAGTGTATAATTCTAAATCAACAATGCTAGGAGGCTGATGGCCTTACATTAGATCTTTGATATGCTCCCGAGTTTAACAAGCAACTTTACACCATTAGACAGACATGCTGGGAGAAGGAGGAATGGCTCCACAGCAGCTAGTGTGGGGCAACTTGAACTGCCTTTGCTGCAATCCATGACAGCAGATCCATCTTGGGAGAAAAGCTGAACATTACATTTCATCCTATTAATCCTTGTTTGTCATGGTCCAAAAAATAACTTTTAAGAAATTAGCTTGCATTTTAGGGTTCTCAGAAAATCTGTTGGTTTTCATTTCTGATTTGGAGATGATTGCATAATAAAATTGACTTTCCCTACCTTTCCCTATCCTAAACACTTTCCAATTTAGGTTGAAACAACTCATTCCTTGTAGCTAACTCAGACAGAAAGAAAGAAATTGACATTATACATACACTCTCTTGCCAATATCCAAATAAGATGAAGTAACAGAGGAAGATACACACAAACTCATTGTGGAGCTTGCTGAAGTGCTATTTCCTGCAGAGATATTTGTGTGTGTGTGTCAGGGGGCAGGGGGACGGTTCCCCAAAGGCTCTTATGTTCTCTGTCCAATTTTCTAACTTTCCCACTGTTTCCTTCAGTTTGTGTCCAGCCAAATCCTTCAAACTGCTCTGTCGCTTATCTAAAGGGAGAAATTAATTTGCAAAGGAAAGGAAAGAGGTTAGAGACAGAAAAGAGAAAGAAGCTGTGTCTTACAGCTTCCAAATGCCACATTTTCACAGAAGTTGTCTGGGACCAAGAAAAGGTCCTACTGACATCAGTGAAGAGGGGAACTCCATTCCTTGTGATTATCAAAAACCTAAGGCCTTGCTTTATGGAAATTATACCCAGGATAATTTTGCATGGCTTGGAATGTGGCGTGGAGGAGGAACATACCTTTGAGGTTAGAAAGCACTCCTCTTCCTACCCTCTCAAGCTCAACTCAGCACAAATGAAGAAGGTGACATTTTGGACTTCAATTCACACTCTGGTCCCTGTGTTCCCCACATCTTACAAGTACTTAATTCAGAATAAACTCTACCCCCCCATGACCTTCAGGGAAGCACAGAGTTATTTCCAGTTTATCCATTTCTATATCTCTGTCCTGCAGTCCATGGGGGAATAGATCTGAGAACCAAGCACCTTGGCTGAGTAATCCAAAGACTTGACTGGGAAAATATTTCAGCTCTAAAACTAAGGTTTAAAGATTTGTACTTCTCTTTAGTGGATGGTAACTGAAGTAAGCACCCAACCGAAGTGAAGGAGATTCTTCCTTCAAACACACACACACCCCCAGTGAAGCGGAGCATCTAGACTTTTTCCTTATCCCCCTCTGAATTTCCAACCCTCTTACATGCTTTCCTTATTAACCATGCATTACTTTCACAGACTCTTATTTGAATTTGCTTGATGAGCTAGACATTCTAACAGCATTCAGCTGACAGCTCCTACATGCTGTAGCTAAAGAGTCTATTGTCATGAGAATAAGATAAAACTATGTTAAGGTGTCACTGTTTTGTATGGAAATTCCCTTACATGTTTTTAATATTTTGAGGATAATTAATTATTACAGAATAATGTAAGCAATAGAAAAATGAAAGTTCTGATTCCAGATGTATTAATCTTATTATAGGAGAAGGCAATGGCAACCCACTCCAGTACTCTTGCCTGGAAAATCCCATGGGCAGAGGAGCCTGGAAGGCTGCAGTCCATGGGGTCGCTACAAGTCAGACACGACTGAGCGACTTCACTTTCACTTTTCACTTTCATCCATTGGAGAAGGAAATGGCAACCCACTCCACTGTTCTTGCCTGGAGAATCCCAGGGATGGAGGAGCCTGGTGGGCTACAATGTATGGGGTCGCACAGAGTCAGACATGACTGAAGCGACTTAGCAGCAGCAGCAGCAGCAATCTTATTATACCCTTAAATATTCTCATATGCTTTACAGCATGCATCTTGATTTGGGTTAGGAAATTGTTTGCAATGCTCTGAGCTTCCATTTCATACACTGATACAAGGGCCATTAAGACATATTGTTTACAAACTTAAATTCTTATAAATTAAACATGTGTTTTTATGGGCAACCAGAAGCAGTCAGGAACAAGATGGATGCAGACTGGCATCCAGGACTCACTCTGCATTTCACAGTCCTCCACTCAGAGTCTTCATGTGTGTCCATCTCAAGTTTCAAACACTTCTCCAGCCAATTCAAGAACTACCTAAACTGAAACAAAGAAGGCACTAATTTTGAAATATGCCTTTAAGGCATAGCTCTGCTGTGACAAGTTGGGTGATACCGAATCACCACTTAACCTTGCTGGTCCTCAGTTATTACATCGGCAAAATGAAGGTGCTGTAATATGTAATTCTTCAGGAAATGTCCAAGCTCTACCATTCTGTTTGTCATATTGGTGCTTCAGCTACTTATGACTGTCTGTTCCCATTACCTTTTGCAAGAATTTTATACTTTGCAAGGAATAAATTTTACTAGGCCTGACTAATCATAACTGGGAAAGAGTTCTGTAAAAACATGGCTATAGACTGAGCTCATTATTTTTTAAATAAGAGTTTAGCCTAACAAATTAAGACTTCCATTATAAGAACTATTACACCGATCTTAGAGAAAACTCAGCGAGGGCCACACACCCTCACTGTATTGATACAGATATATATTGAACTTCAGTGTCTCTGCTTTAATTTTAAAAGGCTACAGAAACACACCTGGCAAATGCATCGTTACTTTACATGGTCCTTACACTGTGTCCTTTTTTCTAATTTTTTTTTTTAAATAATACTACCAAAGTAACAAAAGTTTGTAGGTCAGGAAGCAACAGTTAGACCTGGACATGGAACAACAGACTGGTTCCAAATAAGAAAAGGAGTACATCAAGGCTGTATATTGTCACCCTGCTTATTTAACTTATATGCAGAGTACATCAAGAGAAACGCTGGGCTGGAAGAAGCACAAGCTGGAATCAAGATTGCCGGGAGAAATATCAATAACCTCAGATGTGTAGATGACACCACCCTTATGGCAGAAAGTGAAGAGGAACTAAAAAGCCTCTTGATGAAAGTGAAAGAGGAGAGTGAAAAAGTTGGCTTAAAGCTCAACATTCAGAAAACTAAGATCATGGCATCTGGTCCCATCACTTCATGGCAAATAGATGGAGAAACAGTGGAAACAGTGTCAGACTTCATTTTGGGGGCTCCCAAATCACTGCAGATGGTGACTGCAGCCATGAAATTAAAAGACGCTTACTCCTTAGAAGAAAAGTTATGACCAACCTAGATAGCATATTCAAAAGCACAGACATTACTTTGCCAACAAAGGTCCATCTACTTAAGGCTATGGTATTTCCAGTGGTCGTGTATGGATGTGATAGTTGGACTGTGAAGAAATCCGAGTACCGAAGAATTGATGCTTTTGAGCTGTGGTGTTGGAGAAGACTCTTGAGAGTCCCTTGGCCTGCAAGGAGATCCAACCAGTCCATACTAAAGAAGATCAGTCCTGGGTGTTCATTGGAAGGACTGATGCTAAAGCTGAAACTCCAGTACTTTGGCCACCTCATGCAAAGAGTTGACTCATTGGAAAAGACCCTGATGCTGGGAGTGATTGAGGGCAGGAGGAGAAGGGGACGATCAAGGATGAGATGGCTGGAAGGCATCACCGACTCGATGGACATGAGTTTGAGTGAACTCCGGGAGTTGGTGATGGACCGGGAGGCCTGGCATGCTGCCATTCATGGGGTCGCAAAGATCGGACATGACTGAGTGACTGACCTGAACTGAACTGAACAAAGTTTGCCATTTCTAACACCAATAATTCTATGGCTCTGCAAAGGGTAATTGAAACTTCAAAACTACAGTCACACTGATACTTAATCTCTTGCTAAATTATTTTGTCAAAACAAAAACCATCAGGACATGTACTGGGGCCCAGTTGATGCCTGGGACTATATTAATTCATGCTGTTGGCAATAGGAAACAACACTTCTTGGTGAGTGGCTGTAGCTTGCATACCTGTAATGCAAACACATCATCAATGCTTTATTACTGGTCTCAGAAGAAGGACTTTTCCTTTTTTCCTAAGTCAAACAGTAAGACATACAGTGCCATATTAAAATTTAAAAAGAGTGGTAGCTGGTGGAATATTATTTTAAGACTATGTATTTGGAAGTAAACAATCTTGATGCTCTAAGGTCAGTCCCAAGTGCAGTGCTTAGGGCTTAGCATTCTTTTCAGAGTATAGCAGTAGATGTTCACTCCACATTTCTAATTACTTAACTCAGGCTCCCCGAGTCCTCTGAGGGAAAGATTGTCAAGGAGCAGAGAAACAGCAAAGGCAACGAGGCATGCATTAAAAAATCATTACTTCCTTGAGCTGAGCTCAGTTTCTCTTAGGTCTGAGTGATGTGGCTGTGCATAGGAGGAAACAGATGCAGGCACAGGTATACAAATGTCTCAAGTGTGTTATTCTTTTACACTTTTATAAGAGCTCTTTACTTAAGAACAACTTTGTTGGCACATTACAGTCCAAAGGGAATTTGGCTGTGTATAAAATCTGTCACATTAAATCCTGGATATGCTTGCTAATTTCCTGGAGTGACTTTTCCAAAAACCTTCCTAAGAAATTAAACTTCCCAAGGTTGATCCTCTTCCTCCCATGTCAGTGAGAGGATAGCTGATTAGGAAATGTCATCCTAACACAATGTGAAGAAAGTCTCAGGCTGACTTCACCTGAAATCTACAAGCAGGTGAAACCTTGTTTGTTCATTTCATCACGTGCAGTGGTGCTACCATGTGATGATATGCAAGAGGTTCCCTCTTCTCCTTTCCCTTAATTTTTTATTTGAATCCATAAAAAATGGATAGAAATATAAACCATGCTGTTTAAAAATATTTGTGACTAAAAACTGTTAGAATAACCAGCACTTCCACTGCCTGAATTGTCAGTAATGGAGGGCTCTGCTGAATTCTGGACTGTTTTAATCAAAGTCCAACTATCTTTTCTTTTTTTTTTTTTTTGTCTCCTTGACCACACCTCACAGCATGCGGAACTTCCCTGATCAGGCATCAAACCCTGCCCCTGCAGTGGAAGCGCAGAGTCTTAACCAGTGGACCACCAGGGAAGCCCCTAACCACCTTTTCAAAATCCAAGAATATAAAGTGATTAGACCTGCTTCTCATTTAATTTTGGAAATTTAAGGACTAAGGGGACTGTTAACTATTCATATGCCAAGTCAACTAGTTAGGATTTTTATCAAGCATCAGTATGATTTTCTCAGATGAAAGAGAGGTCTCTAAATTTGGACATCAGCTTGTACTGCACAATTTGGGTCAAGTAAACATACGTGGACTTCCCTGGTGGCTCAGATGGTAAAGCGTCTGCCTACAATGCGGGAGACCCGGGTTCAATACCTGGGTTGGGAAGATGCTCTGGAGAAGGAAATGGCAACCCACTCCAGTATTCTTGCCTGGAAAATCCCATGGACGGAAGAGCCTGGTAGACTACATTCCATGGGGTCGCAAAGAGTCGGACACGACTGAGCGACTTTCTTCCTTTCTTTAAACATACCTTACCCTGTGTTATCATCTATAAGATAAGGATAATATTATTTACTTTTAAGTTGTTGTGAGTAGAAACAGTGCACATTAAATAAAAGTTAGTGACCTTCCCTTACACTAAATCTTTCCTTTGAGCTGATGCTGTCACTTTAAGATATATTGCATCATCTCAAAGAGGAAATGTAATGTTAGTTAGTATATCAGTCATGGTCCAGTCAGGAAAGCATAAGTGCTCTGAAAATTTCAAACAGAGGTGAATTAAATACAAAAAAATCGGTTGCAAAAATTTTGGCTGAGTAGTAGAGTGGCAGGGAAAACAGAGGCACTTTACAGAGTCTAGAAATAATGGATTTACTGCTGAGTTTGCCACCAACATGTGGAGCCCGTGGTCATCTGTCCTCCCCACTACTGTCTCCTGCTGGTCCCAGATCCACCGAGGCTGCTGGAGGTCATGGTGACCCACAGTTCAGCTGTACCTGTTGACCACAACTCCTACTGGAACCAGAAGCAGAAAGACTACCCTCTGGGCTGTCCTTGTACTCTCACTGACATGCTTTCTACCGGCAAAATTTAAAAGGATCCTGTCAGAAAAAGAGTTTGGGGAACACATTTTCTAGTCATCCAGACCCTGAAATGCAGGGGAGAGCACAAAAGGGAAGGGGAACAGGCTGAACGTGAGCAGACATTATCCCAGAGAATAAATATTCATACTCGTTACCATTCTAGCACCAGGAAGCAAGCAGTGATTCTGGTTCAAAAAGATGAACTGTGTTTATCTCTCCCCCTAAACCTCAAAAAATGTCACAAAAGACATAAAGGAACTGAAAACAAGAAAGGGATCTGTGATGTGAACTCTATGTGTCAACTTCATTGGGCCACAAGGTGCCCAGATATTTAGTTCAACATTATTCTGGGTGTGTCTGTGAGTATATTTTGGGGTGAGATTAACATGTGAATTGGTATACCAAGTAAAGAAGATTGATTATTCTTCCTGATAAGAGGTAGCCCCTTTTCCAATTCACTGAAGGCATCAACAGAACAAAAGGCTAAGAGAATTGTCTCTTTGCCTCTTTCCAAGCTGAGTCACTGGTCTTCTCTTGTCACTGGTCTTCTCTTGCCTTGGGACTTGCGCTGGCGCTTACACTGTTGGTTCTCCTGGTTTTCAGATCTTTGGATCCAAGCTGGAGCTTACATCATTGGTTCTTCTGGGTCTCCAGATTGCTGACTGTAGATCTTAGGACTTCTCAACCTCCAAAATCCAGTGAGCCAATTTCTCGTAATAAATGAATAGAGGGGCATAGGGCTTCCCAGGTGGCTCAGACAGTAAAGAATCCGCCTGCAATGTAGGAGACCCAGGTTCAATCCCTAGGTCAGGAAGACCCCCTGCAGGAGGGCAAGGCAACCCACTGCAGTATTCTTGACTGGAGAATCTCATGGCCAGAGGAGCCTGATGGGCTACAATCTATGGGGTCGCAAAGAGTCAGACACGACTGAGTGACTGACACTTTCACGTCTCACTTTCAGAGAGGTATGGGTTAGATGGAGATATCTTACTGGTTCCGTTTCTCTGGAGAATCTAGACTAATATAAGATTCACCAATAGAATAGAAACGTTGATAAGCTTCTAGAAGAAAATAGATAGAATCATACGATGAATAGACCCCAACAGAGAATACTGACCTCTGAAGATGCACGGGAGTTGGTGGCACTGGGAGGGACAGCTACCTTCCTGGCAGGTGCCCAGCAGGTCCAGCTGATGCTGAAGCCAGAAAGGAGGAAGGGCTGTAATCAAGGCACTTGCTAATGAGCATCTGTGGAACAGGTCAGGTAAATTGTTCCTCCTCATCTCTTGTATGAAAAAACCAGAAAAGTCTGCAAGAAAAGTATGGCCCAAATATGAAGTTAAATAAAACATAAATGACTTTTGTGCCAGTTAGAGTACAGAGAAAGAAACTCCATTTGACTATGAAATGGCAAACATCAAGAACTTAATAATATAGAATCATATTTCTTTCTCTGTTAGCATAACTATACCATTTGGTTCTGGCAATGCAAATATATTGTGAATATTGCTTATTGCTTTTTAATCAGTTTAAAGTAGAAAACATCATTGCAGTTATAGAGAAAAATGCAAGTAATACATTTTGGCGATGGGAAATCAAAGGTACAGCCATTCAAGGTTGGGAGGGAGAAATGGAGGAAAAGACACTCATGCATTTATTTCTCATCTAAGACAGTGTGAAGTCAATGGATTCTGTCTAAGGGGATGGATCAAGAAACATTTATGTGTATTGCTTAAAAGTTGTAGTCAACCCTAGAAGGAAGGGGAAAAAATTAGCAACAGATCAAAAGAATGAAAGAGATGGAAAAAGGACTTGATTCTTCATATTTCACATTTGGGAGTAAATAGATAAATTATCTAAAATTGGCAAATTAACAAATCAAGTTTCATATATGTAATTTAGCATTGCGACTATAACCATAAAAAACAAGATCAGAAAGTAAAAAATGTTGCCTCTTATGAGTAAGGCTATGGGGTTAGTGAAAGGAGGAGATGTTTTTTATGTCTTCATTTTAACATTTTTGAACTATTTAATTTTCATTCTGTACATGTATTATATCTTTATAATAAATCAATATAGGCGAAATGTTCCTGTTGGTGAAGCGGGTACAGTGAGAGGCAGGCACATACAAGCCTCATTTGCAAGCTTAGTTACAGTGATTTCATAAATGTCAAACAGCTACAAATGTAAGTTAAAGAGAGAGATAAATGCTACTGTCTGATCAAACAGAATCAACAGTATATATGTTACCAGGGGTACCATATCTTAGCCATCATGTGAGTGAAAACTTTCTTAAGTCAGCTGTCAAAGCAGCAAACAGTTTGCAGGCTGGTTTAACCTTTTTTCCTTTCCTCCCCAACTTTAATTATAACATTTAAACTCAAAGAGAATTATTGGCAAAGCAAACATGAAACTTTCTCAACAGGACATACTCCTCAGTTCCCTGTAGAAAAAATTATCATAAGAAAAAAAGAAATAAAACACGATGCTTGACATGGTCATATGGTTAAGAAACAACTCACTTTGGTTTTGCATTAAGGAATAAATCAAGTTGGCAGCACTTTTCTCACTTCTGGTTGAGTGTACATAATTTGGAGGAAGTTTCCTTATATTTTGTATATGTGTGTGTGCTCAGTGGCTCAGTCGTGTTCAATTCTTTGTGACCCCATGGACTGTAGCCCACCAGGCCCCTCTGTGCTTGGAATTTTCCAGGAAAGAATACTGGGGTGGGTTGCTATTTCCTTCTCCAGGGGATCTTCCCAACGCGGGGATTGAACCTTCATCTCCTGGGTCTCCTGCATTGGCAGGTGGATTCTTTACTGTGCCACCTGAGAAGCCCTATATTTTGTATAAGTCTCCATTAAAGAAGGTTTATGAAATGAAGTTGTAACTTCCACTGCATCATGAGAAGTCAACTCTGAGTGCACACTAAAGATTTCTGGCATTTGGACCATGCTTCTGTCACGCCGTAGAAGCTTACAACTGTGGCTCATGTTCTTAAAACAAAATAGTGTCAGTTGACATCCATTTATCAAATAACTCACAGAAAAGTGTAAGCAATCTCATTTGGTCCAGAATTGCCATGAGGCCCAAAAGTCAGTATCAGAATATCTGGGCTAAAATAACAAGTTAAATTATTTTTTTGGATATCTTTCTATTCCCATAGTCTTCATTTCCTTTAGTTAAATTTTAGCAAGGTTTTGACAGTTTAGTTTGTCTAGATTGTTCACAATCCTCATTTGTAAAAATATTCTCCAGTCTTTTCTTTAAAATAAGAGCCCATTATTTCCAAACAATCTCACCAAGTTACATCTCACTGGATGCATAAGACTGTAGTGTATAGCTTTCCAACTAAGACTCAGAGCCCAGAGCTCTTATTTGGAATGGGTCCTACTTGTTGCAAGTTCTCACACAAGTTTCCAACCCCATCAAGAGAACTAACATGGTCAGAAAATCCTTGGAAATTCATATATCCTTTTGAAAAACAAAGTCTCTCTGTTTAAAAATGAAACAAGCCAAAACAGCCTATGCTAGCCCATAAGCAAAATAATTGCAGTGACTGTGTGGAGAATTTCCAACTTCTAAACTACCTGGTGTTCCCACATGGTCAAGATTAATGTCATTCCATGCTGACTGGCTCTTCCTGTCCCCGTGGGTGGAAGTCGATTCAGAAACATGGTTGGATGCAGAAATTTCCCAGCGTATCACAGTTACCAGACCAGCTGTGCAAGGTCATTTTTACACAGATAAAGTTGAATCTTACAGATTTCTGACAGGCTTAATTATTGTACCGATCTTGTGAGCGCTGGGGTCTGGGCCCAATTATGGAAAATATGGGAAGTTTTCTACACAGCGGGTAAAGATGCTCTTGTGTATCATAAAGAACACCGGTTGGGGACTTAACATTTCCAGCTCCACATCAGCACAAACAGAGGCCCTGGGCCTTTGTTGTTTATCAAAACATATACAGCAACAACAATTAACCACAATGCTTAGAGAAATGGGGGTTTGGGTTTCCATTTAATTTAATTTTCTGGTTGACTTGGGATTAAACAAGCAAACATTCTTTTTTCTATTTAAGTCTTTGGAAAGGGGAAGGAAGGAAATAACATTTTATTGACTATTGTGTCAAATATAATAGTAACTTTTAAAAAGTTATGTTATTTATCTCCACTATAAGCCTATAAAGTATGCATTATTATTTTTTAAAAAACTAATTTGAGGAAAAAGTCTCAGAAAGATTAAGTTGTTCAAATCACAAAACTAGTGCTCAAACAAAAAAAAAATAAAACGTAAGTCGATTTGCTTCCAAAAGACCATGTCTGCCTCATCTTTTGACAAGATGAAATTCTATTTCTTTGTATGTGTAGATTTAACATAATTAGTTTATTTCAATATTTCTTATATCAATATTTTTTGCCTTCTATTAAATACTAACTTCTGGGCTTGCTATTAAAGATAGTAAGGTGAATTCTATTTAGTAATGCCTTTAAGACATCTTCAAGCATAGGTATTACTTAGTAATAAATATTTAGAATACAGAATGTTTATTTCTGTGAAACAGTCATTTTCACATCATTACAGGGAAAAGAGAGCAGGAGCTACTTCTAAGAGCTAGAGGTAGAAGCATGGCATCAAAAAACTTCAAAGGGAAGGCAATTTGGGCTTATTGGTAAGACAGGTACACCAGGTGGGGAAGAGCATGCGCAGTGGTAAAGACCCATGAAAGCACAAATGTGAGGCTCTGCAATTGGCTTAGACAGTCAGGGGACCCAGGTGAAAAGTGAGCCTGGAAAGGCAAGGGTGGAGCCACAGCACATATGTAATAGTATGTGGTCCGAGTTCTACTGTGTGGGTGATAAAACTGAAAGAAAGCAGAACGACATCAGATTTACATTTTAAATTAAATGCCGGCTGCCCTGATGGCTCAGATGGTAAAGAATCTGCCCTCAGTGCAGGGGACCAGGGTTCAATCCCTGGGTCAGGACAATCCCCTGGAGAAGGGAATGCCTACCCATTCCAGTATTCTTGCCTGGAGAATCCCACGGACGGAGGAGCGTGGTGGGCAGCAGTCCATGGGGCTGCAAAGAGCTGGACATGGCTGAGCAACTACAGCAGAGAGGGCCATCATTTCAAGTCATTTAGAAGATCCCCAAAACGTGGTGAAGGATTATTGGTTGAAGAGAGGAGAGGCTTCCTGTTTAAATGAGGACTCGCACCACTCCAGGATCATTGGCAGGAGCCCAGGTGCTTCTGAGAATACCACAGTACCGGATGGATCTCACTGCCTCGCAGGCATATTCGAGAAGGTAGATTTTAAAAATCCATCTGTTACCGAGTCATGGACTTGGTATTTGATTTTCTAATAAAGAGATGAATGGAAGTACTGTTTGAGTGTTTCATTAACAAAGTTTAATGCACATTTCAAAAGATCATTTGCTGTTGTTTCTCCTGATGCTGCCATCCAAATCCCCTACAAAAGAGGATCCTAGTCTTGATCTGCAAAGTGATCCTAACAGGAGGAGGGTGAGTGGCCATACCAGGGGAGAAGGCTACAGAAGCTTGCCACAAGCTTTGTATTTCTTTGGAGTCATTTTCATTTAGGTCATGTGCAACATATATTCTGATCCATATTATGTTCATTTTGAAAAATTTAAAGTACTGTTGTAAATGTCTTCACTTTTGTCCAAAGTTCTGGAATAAATCAGAAATGCCAGGAAAACATACTAAATTTATGAGGTAAATTCTTATTTCTTGCCTGGCATAGCCCACTGTACTTGGAGACTCAGGCACTACCCTCTTTTTTTAGCCAAGAGCAGGCACCCCATTAATTTAGGAAATTAACAAATGGATCCTCATTTCTTATACGTCAATAGGAAGTGGATACCATTTCTCAAACTTTCTTCACAAGAAACAACTTAGCTGTTAAAAAGAAAAGTCAGATTCCCAGGATTCATCCATGGAGACTGCTTTAATTTAATGTGTGCATAGAACTAACATTAAAAAATGAACAGAAGTGATTCTGTTGGTGTTTTGCAGTCCCCACACAGAGATGCTTAGTCTTAGTGAAACTCTACACTGTGGGCAGCACCGCATGGATTACAGTCCCGATTATTTTCCACTGCATTGTCTAGCACACAAAACCTGCAGCTGTCTAGGCTCCATATCTCTCTATAACACAAGATACAACAAAAATGGACCCCCAGGTAAAGGAACCAGCCTTTTCTCAACCTACAAGCTGTAGGTATTAATGAATTCAGAGCCACTGGACATCAGAACTATAGTATATTATGAAAGTAAAATTTGCTATATGAACAAATGTTTTAAAGCATGTAAAAATATAAGTACATTATCAAATAGCACCGAAGCAAAAAAAAAAAAAAAAAAGACAAAGACAATAAAAAAGAAAGGCAATCTAAAAATAAGTGGTTATGGGAAATCTTCCAAAATTTGTTAAGCTGAGCCTTCCATGATTGTTTCAGTCATGTCAGGAGTGGGAAGGAAACTAACCATTATTGAATGCCCACTGTCTATCAGATAGAACCAGTAATGAGGTATGAATACTTTCCCATTCTTTCCAAAGAGAAGACAAGGGCTTCTTGAGCTAAGCTAAACGGTAAAGTTCAACAAAAGCATACTGGAATGAGTCCAGACTTATTCTACATTAGGTATTCTCTGGAAGCACTGATACCTGTTCGTATTGCAGAACTTGGGTGAGATTTATTTCCTTAGGGGCTGTCCGTTCTCATCCCTTTCCTGCAGCTTAGGACTCTAAAGATGAAGTCGCCTCACCCACAGAGGACAAAGGTGAGATGACAGACACCTGAAGGAAGTCATTTGTCACTGGAGATGCCAACAAGGCCTCAAAAAAGAAGAACATGATGCTACGTTCCCAGTTCGGTTGCATTCCCTAAACTAGCCCAGGCATCAGCCTGCACCATCTCACCCCTAGGCCCAGGGTCAGCACTCTGCTCTGAGAGCCAGAGACGCCAACACCTCCCTCCAGCCCGAGCATGCCAGGGAAGCGTCTGGTTCTAGGGGAATATCATTGACTGAAGAGTTATCAGGACCCCAGCCAGCTTTCAAAATGGAACAAAAGAATCAATGGAGCATGGTTTTTCATTCCAGATTCTCAGTCCCATAGAATGAGCTGAAACGAAACTGGAAGAAAAGACCCAAATTCCGCCTTGTCTACAACAAACTTGGACACAGAACGTCTTCAAGAGAACATTTAGCCCAGTGCCACCCTGGTTTTCTGGGCACCATGCTAAGTCCCATGGAGAGAAAAATCCCAAGACCAGCAGGCAGAGGGTGCATCTTCCAAAGAACTTGCAATTTCAGGGGTTTTATTCTGAGCAAACTTCTCAGCCCCAAAGGGCTTTACTAAAATGGCAAGTTGGGACATGTCCTGATAATACCTAATTGGTGACACCCAAATGCCTTCACTTCTTGTGTTGGAAATGCTGTTACATGACTAAGAAGCCTTGCAGCTCAGGGGCACACCTAGGGTCCAAGTCATGCAACCATGTGCCATATAATAAAGCTAACAAGCACAACTGCAGTGTCACAGGCTCCCTTCTCTGCGCTCTTGCTGCTGGCAGGGTACGCTTTGATGTTAAAGTCATTCCCGTTTCTTCTACCCCAGAAAAAACAATGTGGTGGCCATCCTTTAAGTGGCTGTTCTCAGTCCCTTCATTTTATAACACCAGCTGCCTGTCATTTGGGTAGGAAACATCTTCAGGGAAATGGGGAACTGGCTCTTTCACACTAGCACTTTATGGTTCTTCAAAATCAATTACAGACTGAACCCCCCAAATACAGTTTTTTTCTGTTTCTGATATGCTTTGCTGGATTCTGCTGAGCTAAGTGGAAACATTTCAGTACTGGAATTTCAGAGGAATGAGGAAAATTGAAACCTACCAGTCAGTCACTCTAACATAAGGAGGAACTTTCAGAAACTACAATGAGGTTTCATGCATGTCTAAACCCAGGGACCTTTAGAGACTCAGCAGTAGTTTGATACAAACAGGAAACAGGGGCCTCAGGTTCTAGTTCTAGCAACGTGACCGTGGACAAGCCAGTGTCCACCCTTCTGAAATAAAGATGAAGAATAAGCTACTTCAAATAGATTTTTTGATAAAATTTCCAAGATTCTGGAGAAACATTGTGTGCTGAGGGGGAGAAAAAGGAGGATCAAGAACAGGGAGCAAATAACAGTATCTTTTATGCAAGCACACTGCTGCACTGAGCTGTGTGAGGCAGGTTTCAGTTTCCCCATTTTATAGATGAAGAAACAGACTTGGAACATTGAGGAGGTGGCCCAAGGTCACGTTTATTAGTAGCAGAGCAGAGGATCAAACCCATGTCGGTTTGAGTATAACACAATTGTAAGACATAGGGTGTTTAAAAGTTTTTAAGAGAGATAAGTATATAAACACCCATAATACAGATAATAATAGAATAAAATATTGTAGCAATTCAAAAGAAATCATGATCACATCTGAATCTGACCTTCTGATTAGAAGACTCAGAATGCTTTATGGAAGAAGTATCAATTGAGATACAGTTATATGATGGGCAAGATTTGAGAGGTAGAAATGATAGAAAAGCTTCAGCTGGGGTAAATGGCATACGTAAAGGCCTGTACTAAGGAAACTTGGTGAGGTATTTGCCTGGAAAACAGGAAACACAATGGGAAGAGTAGGCAAATATCTGGACAGGTAGTTTGGGATGTTGTTACAAAGTATATACAAATAGTTATCAACTTAATTAGGTAGATGATAGAATTCCACAGAAGGAAATGATACAATCATGAGGAGAAGTGGTCCAGCAGCAATGTGTATGGTAGGTCTGCGTGTGAAAGAAACTATAAACAGAAAAATTAATAATCTATTGAAAAAAAGCCGTAATGTCTTGAATCAGATAGTCTCAGTGTTAGCAGCAAGGAAGTGTATATAACTGGAAAGACAGTGCAGTTAGAAGCTGGAGAACCATACATCTGACTGGATTGAACTCAGAGAGAAGAGGACTTCAAAGAGGGAAAAACTTTCAGTTCCATCAAAGGAAATAAGGACAAGAATGAGAGTGGTTGCAGGGAAAATGCACTTGGACTTGATAAATATGCCAACACACCTAGGCTCAGATGGCTACTGGGCAGGCCACTGAGTATCACAAAATCCCAGAATTTTCATCTAAGAGAGTTCTGAGAAATCATGCTGTAAGCTCCCTCATTTTCTGGGCAAGAAGACTGAGGTCTAGAATAATTTGCCCCAAAGGACAAAGTTTATAATCTAAGAAATCTGTTGCTGGAGACTTAAGGAGTTAACATTCAAGGTTGATGGATCAAATAAATTTCCAGACTGAGCAAGAACCGCAAAATGAAGCTATATGACAACTCTCTATTTGCCAGTCAGTGTGGAAGTGTGTAAATGCTGGTCATTGGCAACATGGTGCACCTGCTGTGTGCTAAGTACCCCCACTAAATACTGTGCAACGCTTCAAAAGGCAGGAACAATACAGACACCATGTGCCTGGGGAAGCTCAGGGCTCTAATTGGGAGGGTAGGCCAACTTTGAGAGAGCAGCCCTCACTGAGGGATTCCAACCCAGTGTGCAAACAGAGACTGGAACCTCTTGGGATTAATCAAGGGAGAATTGCTCTGAGTATTTTTAATCCAAAACTCAGACAAAAGGAGAGAATTTATTACGTCCTAAGAACAAAACAGAGATTTATAATCGTGTAAATTCTACCAAGGATCTCATTGTCACAAGTTGAAAGTGACTAGCTTTCTTCCTTCAGGGTGGTTAGATTCTGTTTACTGAATTTACATTCAGGAAAGTTGGTGGTATTAACTATGCTCTGGGAATACCTACAGATTTTCAAACTAAAAAACAGGAATCAGTACAATAAATATCATATATTATCTTTGATCCTCAGGTTTTAAGGGCTGCTAAATAATTTTAATAAGGAATTGCATTTTTTAAATAGAAAAAGTTGTGTTAATTGTAATTACATTTTATTAATATCAATACCTAGGTATATATTATTTTAAAATACATTTTAAATGTATTACATTGGGAGATTTGGCTGTGATACATGGTTGGTTGAAATATATATTTATTATTGAAAAGTCTTAAATCACAAATGAAAACTATTATGAGTAACATAGTAATAGAGGCACCTTGGGAACATTTGGGACAATTCCTAGAATAACATTCAACTTTTCCATCTAGTCTCCTCCAACCTACATCCTATTCTAAAGGACTAAAGAAGACAAGATAGATTTTTAAAAAAATTCTCAGCTCTGGCCTTGTAGGCACTCTTCCTGCCTGTTGGTGATTATTTTGACCAATTTATATGCAAACGAAGAAGGGCCCTATCCACTTTAATTTGGAAATCATGCTTTGACAGCTGGGATTTTGCCTTCTTTATCAGGCAGTGAATTCTTATTCCCAAGATTTCAGCAAGTAGATGGAAGTCGCCTCCTCCCCAAGGCAGCCCCTCAGAGGTCCACATAAGGCACGAGGGAAAATGCCTCATGCAGCATCACTGCTGTTAGGCACTGGTGTGGGAAGCCAAGTTTTCTCTCAGGGACAAAGCTTTTCAAGGCGCCCGCATTTTTAAGAGATACACAGATGGTGCTACTTAAGACCTGAATAGGGCATTCTTTGCATTCCACAATGCATTTCTTTCAGAAGCAGCACTTCCAATCCTGCAGGTTATCAGAATGTCAAATGTGTTTGGGCCAGAAACACCTACACAAACTCTCACACAAAAAGAAGAACACACACAGCACAGTTTTTTGATCAAATACATTTTAAGGCAATTTCCTTTTTTTCTGATACTAATGACATTTTCTGAATGGGAGAAGAAAAAAATCAACCTCACAAAGGTTAGCGTCAAAATATCAAGTTAGGCCTGCCCATTAGTGGATCTCCACCATGAAACACCTTTATCCTCTTGCAGAAAGATTCGTGGCTACAGAATAACATGCACCATCTCCAAGGTCACCCAGAGGAAAACTAAGAGAATGATTTTTTTTTCTACAGGCATAAGAGAAATCACATTGACATATGCCCCCAAAGCAATCAATTCAGTTTATGGAGAGGTAGCAAAGAATGCAGCGGTTGGAGTTCAGCTGTAGAACACGGATACTGTTCCCCCTACTTTCAGCATATCAACGAGTGGCTCACAAATTTGAAAATATTGCTAAAATAAAACATGTTTTTAAAACACTGAATTATAATTTTTTTTTCTTTTTTTTAGAAAATGGTTTTGAAGCCAGTAAACTGGAATTCTAATTCTGGCTTAGACATGTACCTGATAACAGGATAACATGTATGAACATCAGATCAGATATGAATATTCATATCTCACTGAAGTATCCATATCTACAGGACTTGTCAAACAAATAACATATGCCATATTCAGAAACTGGGGGTCAGAAACAGATCTAATGGAAAGAAGGTAGCTCTCAGAATCAGCTGAGGGTGTGGAGTCACATGTTTGGAAAAGAAAGCAGGGGAGACTGAGTGTGTGAGGACACGCATGGAGCCAGGGGATTGTCTGGTTAGAACCTATCGGGGTAGAGCCCTGAGCATAGGACTCTAGATGACTGTCCACCTGTCCTTGTTTCTCTGAAGATGCTTGCTATACAAGTCAAGTTCCTGCCAGAGGCCTCTAACTGGCCACACATTAGATCACATACCTCAGGTCAGCTTCTGGGGTTCTGAGAGAAGAAACATCCGATCCTCTCAGCTACCTCCAGCCTTCCAATGAGAATCACAAAAGGAGAATTTCTGAAACACCAACATAATATATTCTTTCTGTAAAATTGTGTAAAGGACAAGATTACAAAATGCATCTAAATTTCACATTATGTTGCTGAGCCCAACCTGTTTTAATAAGAAGGGGAGAAAAAATGTATTGATTGAGTTCTGGCTATGTTGTAAGAAAAAGTACTTAGAAGACCAGTTGAAGGCAATGATATATACATATACAATTATACATAATTTATTTGCACATAAAATATAATTACATATATATCATGATATAAATCTGGAGTCTGCTGGTTGGATGGTATTAATGTTTTTTCTACTTCATTGGCAAAAAAGTGGTCAACATAATACTAGCTGTCATGGAGAGAGATTAGGATGCTCAAGGGCAGAAAAGACATGAACAGAAGTAGAGAAGGAGAGCTAAGTGGAACACAGTAGGAAACTGAAAACGCTTGAGGTACCATGAGATAGAAAGGGAGTGGGGTAAGTTCCTTGCAGGATATGGAGTCTGTAAGTGCACAGATTTCAAATGCAGAAGGGGAATGGTGGGGGACAAGGGAGGAACAGAGTCCTGGCCTCAGGAGGACCCTGGGCACTTAAGGGATCACTGGAAGGTGTTGACGAGCTCATGAACCGGAGCCCTGGGTGTGTTTGTGGGTAGGGGCAAACTACAATAATTTAGAGAGGCCAAAGACCAGCAAAAGTCAAAGAACATGACAGGAGAGGCTCAAAAGGACATCTTGTAATGAGGGTCAAAACCAGAGAAGGCAATCAGAAAGTGCCCCCTTAGAAGCTTATCAGGGAACATTCACTCATCATAAGTTTGGTAGAGATGATTCAGAGCAACGTGCTGCCTCAGACTCAGATGTTAGGACCAGGGACCATGAGGCATATTTGGGAATCAGGTAAGCTCTTATACATTTGCAAGGATTATTGGTATTTCTTAAATTTATGCCTGCTTCATTTTATAGAAAAAAAATCTGAAAAATATGGGACACATTTTTAACTTTTTATTTTGAAATAATATCAATGTTATGAAGAGTTGAAAGAATAAGTCAAAGAATTCTTGTATAATTTCACTTGAATTCATCAGTTGTTACTATTTCATTGCATTTGTTTCACTTCTTTCTCATCTTTCTTCCTGAACCATTTCAGAACAAGTTGTATCTATCATAAGGATTTTCAAACAGTATTTCAACAAATATTTCCTTTTACCTGAAAAAGCTTCTCAATCCTTTTCTTTTTTTCTTTTATAATACTTTTAGAATTTTGATGACATCAGATCTTCTCAATTTGGCTTTCTCAAATGCTACTCGTGTTTAGACTCAGTTTATGCATCTTTGGCAGGAACATGATGTAAGTGATGTTTTGTCTTCAGAAAATCAAACCAGGAGGCACATGTTGGATCTGTCCCATTATCGGTGATATGAACTTTGACTGCTTGGTTGAATTAGTGCCTATCATGATGAAGTTATTTACTTTTTCTCTTATCAGTAGTGTTTTGTATAGAGATACTTAATATCCTGTTTCATGTCAAATTTTCACCTACTAGTTTTAGCACCCATTAATGAGTCTTGCTGGTTTTAGAAAAGGCAGAGGAACCAGAAATCAAATTGCCAACATCGCTGGATCATCGAAAAAGCAAGAGAGTTCCAGAAAAACATCTATTTCTGCTTTATTGACTATGTCAAAGCCTTTGACTGTGTGGATCACAATAAACTGTGGAAAATTCTGAAAGAGATGGGAATACCAGACCACCTGACCTGCCTCTTGAGAAACCTATATGCAGGTCAGGAAGCAACAGTTAGAACTGGACACGGAACAACAGACTGGTTCCAAATCGGAAAAGGAGTACGTCAAGGCTGTATATTGTCACCCTGCTTATTTAACTTATAGGCAGAGTACATCATGAGGAAAGCTGGGCTGCAAGAAGCACAATTTGGAATCAAGATTGCCGGGAGAAATATCAATAACCTCAGACATGCAGATGACACCACCCTTATGGCAGAAAGTGAAGAAGAACTAAAGAGTCTCTTGATGAAAGTGAAAGAGGAGAGTGAAAAAGTTGACTTAAAGCTCAATATTCAGAAAACGAAGATCATGGCATCCGGTCCCATTACTTCATGGCAAATAGATGGGGAAACAGTAGAAACAGTGGCTGACTATTTTGGGGGGACTTCAAAATCACTGCAGATAGTGATTGCAGCCATGAAATTAAAAGATGCTTACTCCTTGGAAGGAAAGTTATGACCAACCTAGATAGCATATTGAAAAGCAGAGACATTACTTTGCCAACAAAGGTCCGTCTAGTCAAGGCTATGGTTTTTCCGGTAGTCATGTATGGATGTGAGAGTTGGACTATATAAAAAGCTGAGCACCGAAGAACTGATGCTTCTGAACTGTGGTGTTGGAGAAGACTCTTGAGAATCCCTTGGACTGCAAGGAGATCCAACCAGTTCATCCTAAAGGAGATCAGTCCTGGGTGTTCATTGGAAGGACTGATGTTGAAGCTGAAACTCCAATACTTTGGCCACCTGATGTGAAGAACTGATTCATTAAAAGACCCTGATGCTGGGAAAGATTGAGGGCATTAGGAGAAGGGGACGACAGAGGATGAGATGGTTGGATGGCATCACTGACTCAATAGACACGGGTTTGGGTAAAGTCCAAGAGTTGGTGATGGACAGGGAGGCCTGGCGTGCTGCAGTTCATGGGGTCGCAAAGAGTAGGACACGACAGAGAGACTGAACTGAACTGAAGAGTCTTCGCTGCATCATTACTACAGTATGTGTGAAATATTGATTTCCTCCCTCCATTATTCCTTTTTCATTTATTATAATTAATGCCCATTGAAATCAAGAACTTTCCTCTGCTATTCATTTATGTATATATGTGTATTATTTTTGTACATGTTATATGAAAATATAATGTTTCTTTGAAGAATAACTAGATTATGGAAAGTTGCCACATTTTAAATTAACTGAGTAAAACAAGACAGATCTGAGGTGTAATCAGGGGATAATAAATGACTGGTAAGACTGAAGCAAGGAGCACTAAAAGTATCCATCTGCCTGCATCCCTTTCCCAGGAAAAAGGAGCCTCTGTGTGTTTGGTTGCCATATGGTGGCCACGCATAGAGCTCTGAGCAGAATTTCAATGTGGGTCACACCATATCTAATGGTTCCAGGTGCGGCAAAGAGAAACCCAAGCACAGAAATCCAGAAACAATAGTATGTGTACATCATTAGATGAGAAAGCAACAAACTCCTATAGCCGAGGGTCTTCAGCTCCTGGTTGTACCACAGTCAGCACCTGGTGGTCAGTCATGAGCCAGATCTAGGGCATTCTTGATTGCCAGAGAAATGACTGAGAACAGAAAGTTGATAGTTTAAAGAAAAGAAAAACTGAGGTAAAACAGAGGAAAAACAGCATCTTGACAATTGTCAAAGGTAAAAACAAATGGAAGCAAATGAATAATTCATTTTTAAAAATTAACAAGTAGAGAAGAGGAAAAAAAAAAAAAAAAGAAGCACAAAGTAAGCAATCCTGAAACAGATGCTCACAGAGATGAAGGAGTGACTTCAAAATAATCCACTGGGGCAATCAGAGAGTCCACCGGCAGTTTCCTCCTATCAGGAGTCTTAAGGAAATAACTGAGGAGCCAGCATCAGCTGAAAGGCAGGAGGAGAGCCACATGACCTGCCAATGAGTGCCGGATGCTTCCAAAATGAATGGTAGTCAGGACATACTTGAAGATTTTTTTAAAATGTATTCCAATATAATATACATACAAGAAAGTGTCCACATCGTAAATTCATTGCTCAGTGAATTTGAACAACTGAGCATACCTGTATAACCAGCCCTAAAACCAAGAAACAGAGTATTGCTGCTGCTGCTGCTGCGTCACTTCAGTCGTGTCCGACTCTGTGCGATCCCATAGACGGCAGCCCACCAGGCTCCCCCATCCCTGGGATTCTCCAGGCAAGAACACTGGAGTGGATTGCCATTTCCTTCTCCAATGCATGAAAGTGAAAAGTGAAAGTGAAGTTGCCCAGTCATGTCTGACTCTTTAGCGACCCCATAGACTGCAGCCCACCAGGCTCCTCCGTCCATGGGATTCTCCAGGCAAGAGTACTTGCAACCTAACAGCCCTTCCTGGGACCCTTCAATTACTACCTCCTTTCTTGCTAACAGTAACACCCAGCAGCATGAGTGAGTTTGCCTTTGTATGTACTTTATATAAATAGAATCACCGAGTATGCATTCTTGTGTTTCAATTCTTCTCAACATTAAGTTTGTGAGATTCATCCACACTGCTTGTGTCAATATAATTTCTTATTCTCAGTTCTGTGTAATATTCTATTGTGTGAATATACCACAATTTATTTGCCCATTCTAACACTGATGGATAATTGGGTAATTTCCAGCTTGAAGTAGTATAAGTCTCTTATGAATATTATAATACATGTCTTTTGGTGCTTATGTGTACATCTCTGCTTACTCTCGATCTAAAAGTGGAATTATTAGGCCATAGCTATGCTATAGTAGATAGCAACAAATAGGAAATACAAATTCTATTCCTACCAGGCCCATGAATTTTTAAAATACAGAGGTTAAAGATAACGGTTATGAATTAAGCTGCTTTCTTGGAAATGAAGAAAAATGGCATTAGGGAGTAGCATTAATTTATGTGGAAGGTAAAACTCACAGGTTTTTTAATTTGTATATATATGTACCTCCATACAAAGTCTGGTAGGAAAAAAAAATAGGCCCAAGAAATGTTTGCTGTTTGTAAAATGCTTTTTAAAAAAATCTTGTGATTTTATAGCATATCACTTAAATTTCTTAATTAATACACACATACACACAGAGATCAAAAAAGAGGAAAGCTGAGGTTTAACAAAGTTAATCAACTTGACCATGATTAAAAGAAGTGAAAAACCGGGAGTCAAATCTATCAGGACTCTTCATCAAAACCCTGCAGGTCAGTAATGACACAGACTTAGCACACTGTCTTCTAGAAGAATTCATTATTGAATTATGATCAAATGGCTTTGTTCCATTTGTATCACATGATATTAAAGTAGCAGTTAATTCTAGGAAATCAGGATAACTGTACAAAAGAAACATCTGGAGATTTTCTCTTCCAGCTGCATGGTGTGAAACAGTGGCTGTCAGCAACTTATATTCGCTGACCACCTACTCTGTGCCCTAAATCATAACTGAATGCTCTGAATAACAGGATGAGATCTTAAGGCACTTTCCAAACCCGAAACAGTAATACGGTAACCAACTCTTTTACAACTTAGCTGTGAAAATAAACCATAACCACCAGAAAGGCCAAATGAAAGTGCAAGAGTGGAAAATAAACAAATTATCAAACAAAATGAGAATGTAGAGAATTCCACATGAGACAGAGAGCAAATTCCTTGAGGTTTCAGGAAGGTGAGACCTCTGTGGGTGGCATGCATGGGAAAGGGCATAAAACAAAGGACATAAAACTGGAATTGGGGCTTGATGGGAGGATGGGAAGTGGGTGAGTCTGTAGAGGACCGTTCAGCTGCAGTGACACTGTGGCCGACAGCGGGGAGGCAAGACACATGCAGCTGTTCAAAGGACCTTGAGTAAGACTGATTTGGCTTGAGTGAAGGCCAGCCTTCAGCAACGATCGCATAATCCAAAGCCAGGCAAAGATGACAGGCCCTGGCATGTGTGGCATTTTCCTGACCGTCAGGGTTGATGGCCCAGGCAAGCCCAGGTTTCTATGAGCATTAGAACTAGGGCAGCATGGCTGGCTCAACCACACCTTCCACTTTTGAAAACTACAGCTTCAAGTGTGAAAGTTCATCCTAGCTGCTGGAAGGCTGCCATCAGGGCTGGGTCACCCAGAGCTGTCAAGTGGCAGGCATGCAGTCAGCCTCCTGATCACATGCAGCTCTGGGAGCCAGGTGTGTCACTGAGGGCGGAGTGTGCACTTGTCCATCGCAACACAAGTTGTAGATGTAAAAATGGAAAGAGAGATTCATCTGGAAAGATACTCCATACGGGAGACCAGGGCAAAGATGATATACTAACCTTTAAGTGGATTAAGAGGTGTCATGAAGATGTGAAGGAAGAACCATTCCAAGTAGGTGGGGTGGGGTGGGGGGAGGCTGAGCTGGAGGGGAAAAACGTCTGGGAGCAGAGACCTAACCACGTGGGCAAAGCCTGATTATTCACTTTGGAAGCAAAGTCTCTTGAGCATTTAACAGAAGGTCCATTTCAAAGTTTAACCTTACAAAAAGACTTTTCTATTTTCAATTAAAAGGGAAAAACCTAATACCCTTTATTTGCACAAACTTCTTAAGAGTGAATTTGTTCTCAATTGCTGACATTGGGTAACTTTATGTTCTTGCATTGGTTAAACAAGACAATATTTCTCCATATTTTAATAGATTTCTCACATACAGACAGAGGTTACTTTTAAAACAAAGTTTTTTGGGGGAGGAAAAAAGGACTTAAAATGTAAATAAGGAGGGGAACATTAACCACAGGATATTTGCTATACTGAACAAACACATGATAACAGACAAAACATACCTCCCTGGGACTGATCACATGAAGATATTAAGTTTTAGTTTTGTGGGTTTTTTGGTGGTTCCTTGATAACAGTATATGAATCATGACTTGCAGAAAGTTAAAGTTTCTCCTTTTTTTGGGAAAAGTGCTTTAAAATTCCTATGGGGAATTTAAATCTTAATATTGCCAAGTATGGGCTTCCCTTGTGGCTCAGCTGGTAAAGAATCCATCTGCAATGCGGGAGACCTTGGTTCAATGTCTGGGTTGGGAAGATCCCCTGGAGAAGGAAAAGGCTACCCACTCCAGTATTCTGGCCTGAATTGCATGTATAGTCCATGGGGTTGCAAAGAGTCGGACACAAGTGACTTTCATTTTCACTTTCATTGCCAAGTATAACCCAAACTTCTCAGACTTCTACAGCCTACGGCTAAAAGCAGGGTCCCACTCATCACCCCACATGAGTAACTGGGGCTGGTCTTAGAGCCCACTCCTCCCAATCTCTTCATGCTCTGTCCCCAGAGTATCTCCCACAAGAACACAGGGAAAAATCCATACACTGTAGATGCTTGCTACCTCAAGCTTTCTTGAGCGGCCACTTCAAATGTGCCAACATCTACATGAAAACACTCTTTCCTGCCTGCATGCTGTCTCCCTGGGCCCCTGAGGCCTATAAAACCATCAGGATGCCAAATTGTACTGGCTTCCCTTGAACTTTCATAGTGTTCAATGTGAAATGAAAGAACGCCATTCTCCCCAGGTCTGGACCTCTAGTTTGTATTGTTTGAAATCCAAATTTCATAAAGTCTTTGATGGAAAAAGTTCTTCTGTGCCTCTGTCTGTAGAAAGCACGAATATTAGTTTTCAGCTTCAAGCAGGAGAGGAATACAAAGTTCTCCATTTCCTGTATGTACCCCAGGGACCTGCACTCAAAACTACTCCCAACAGCACCACCTCCCCACTGTGTACACCAATTCATGCTGGAGGTTTGCAGATCAGCAGGTTTGCATTCACAAACTTTTTTTCCCAGTTTAGGTTTAGCCAAAATATCTCTGCTACTTGAGCATGCATGTATCTTAGTATCTAAGGCTTAACTATTTCAAAGTATGCCAGAAGCCGTCCAGGGACCTGGTGACAGAACCTTCACAAGGTCTAGGACAGCAGTTAGGGAGCTCTCTCCTCTGAACAGCCTTGACAATGCCTCCAGAAACCTGGATCTCACATCCAATCACTGATCCTTTTGTATCTTGGGCAATGTGCCTAAAGAGTCGATCTTTTTAATGTTGGTGGACCAGGTATTTTCAGGCTGCTCCTAGTACTAAAATTCTTTCATTCTGTTAGTCTAGAAGCTTTTTATAAGGCTCTGCCCACTCTTCAACACTTTTCTGCAGGGAATCAAAATGCTTTCACCATATAGAGTTAAAAACAGAGTGGCATAAAGATAAAGCATCAATAAACAGAAACCTTGCCAAGCATAAAGCCTGTGAAACAGTTGATATCTAAGGGACAATCACTTCTTTAAACGTGAATAACAAGGTCCTGCCAGAAATTCAGCAGACACATTTTTGTGGTCTCCTTGCTCATAGATTATTATCTCTGGGTGCTTCTTGGGTGGGTGGTCCCTTGTGCTTAATGGACACCGTTGATTCTGCAGTAGGCCTTGACTTAAAATAACCACAGGTTTGGTATTTTCTAGCACTTATTGCAGATTTCCTTTTCTAAACACCTCCCTGTTTTACTTAAGCTCCAAAAGGAAGCTTGGAGTCCTACTGGTAAATCTCCTCCCTTTTTACCAGGAAATTGTTGGTTAGCCATTTGGAGAGAATTAAAGCAAAACAGCAAATGGCTTTAAAGGCACCAGGGTACTTACCTTATGCCTTGTTCTCTTAGTTGCAAAGAGCAGACAAGTTCTGAAATTTCTCTTGACCACAAGAGGGATTTTAGATACTAATCTGAGTGAACTAAGACCAGTTTCTAGTCTCCTAAATGTTAAAGCAGACCAAGCTTGGCTGCAGAACAAAATCACCACAAACTTTTTTTTCCTCTTACATATATATTCTTAAGGTATCAGATAACTGAACTATGTATAAGAGGTGGTTGCCTCTGTCTAAAATAGGTGTTTGCAAACTGCAGCCCAGACCGGCCCAGACGAGGCTGCCATCCGTTTCTGTAAAGTTTTATTGGAATACAGCTATGCTCATTTGTCTGGAAATTGTCTACAGCTAATTTCACACTCAACCAGAATTGAATAGTCTTGACAAATGCTATATGTCACGCAAATGACTGGGCTTCCCTGGTGACTCATCAGTAAAGAATCTGCCCACAAGGCAGAACACACAGGTTTGATCCTTGGGTCAGGAAGATCCCCTGGAGAAGGAAATGACAACCCTCTCCAGTATTCTTGCCTGGGAAATCCCATGGAAAGAGGGGCCTGGAGGCCTGAACTGGAGGGCTACAGTTCATAGGGTCACAAAGAGTCAGACTCAACGAGTAAACAACAACATTTGTCACACGAAGTCTAAAATACTACAAGTTCCTTTATAGAAAAGGTCTGCAGACCCCTGTTTAAAATGATTCCATTTGGGGGTTACCGAAACCTCAAAGGCTACAGTTTTGAGAACTCTAACGTCACAACAGCAGTTAGTTATGTTTACTGTATTTAGAACAGTGTCACCCAAGTTGAGTTTCCTGAAATACCTGCTAGACATACAGAATGTTATCAGTTATAACAAAAGAAAAGGAGAGCTGTGGTCCAAAAAAAAAAAGGCAAATGTGAGACTAAGTCAAGTGAAACAGATTTCTTTTTAGTAGCTCTTTTAAGGTCATTTAATATGCTAATATATGTGGCAAGCCTAAAAAAAATGGATTAGATGATACAGAATTTCTAAAGTCACTTGGCCTTAGCAAACCTTCTTTTCCATGGGGCATCACATAGAATTAATGTTCAAGAACATAGTGTGGGAAAAATAACTTGTTCAGAGCTGTTGCCTCTGATAATACCGTATCAGATCATACACCACTTGTGTGTCTTCAAGAATGCTTAACTTTAAGAAGAATGAGTAGGCTGACAGAAGAAACATACATACCACAGATTACACAAATTACTCTGGATTCCCATAAAATTTAACTCTTTCAGTAGCAGTGAGCTCCTCGCTTAGGATGCAGTAGAGACAATGTTCTGTTGATGACATCATATGGTGACAGACTAGGAAAGAACTCCCTGCACAAAATTTTCACTCAATGCAGCAAAATTCTCAGGCCCTTGCTTCACCTCTAAAATCTTAGAAAAGCAAAAAGTCTATGGAACAAGTGTTCACATCTTAGTCCCCAGTGAATTCTGGCCAGCTTACTTCTGAGCAGCCAGCACTTAGTATGGGAAGGTTCTGTGGGCGTCAAGAGGTCTCAGGAAGCCGTATGTGTCCTTTGGGGGACATTGCAAGAAACAATGGAAAAGTTCCTGAATATCGGGAAATGTTTTCTCAAGATCAAGAGATGTATTGGTATGTGGGAGAGATTCCAAAGGAGCTCTATTGCCTGAAACATTTCAGATTTGACTGCTAGCTACCAGTGCCAATTTTGCAGAATGGTAATTTCAGTACAGTGGCACACAATGTCCTAGGCCGCCTAAGCAAAGCAGGACCAGTGAAACTGTGATTTTGTTTTCAAAAGCAGGATCCTTTTTCCTTTTTTAAAAAAACCAACAAACAGACTTTAAAAATTTCTACTGACATTGTCACCTGTATGCCTAACTAAGGATGTTCTTGATCATAAGCCAGGTATTTGTTCATGGCGGTCAAGTGGGACTTGGAAATCAAAACAGTTACTCTCCAGTCCAAGAATTTGGCAGCTGTAGAGTGACCTCTACTTCAGAGAGTGCGAGAAACCTGCCTGCTGGTTTTCAGGAAGAGACTTTTCATCTAGCTGATGGATCTGCAGTCCTCTCAGTCAGAGAAATAAAGCCAGCCTTATTCAGCACAGAGTAAGAACCAGAGCCGTGACATGGCAAGGCAGATCACAGCTGATCTGGAATCGTAAGGTTGCCCAGCACCGCACTTGTCAACATTCACAAACATGCACAGGAAACAGGCCCCACTCAGAGATCCTGGGCCTCAAGTCTTCATCATGGTGCTTATGGTACAATAGTCTCCGGCAGGATGCTACAAGGAGTCTTCCCAACATCACGAGCCTTTCCAGGATCAATAAACTCTGTAACTCTGGGCTTCAAAAACCAACAAAACGGATTGTTTGGGAAGAACCAAAATGATGACATCGATAAGTGATTCTTAGCCAGATCCACAATTGGTATTATAGTTCTGATGACCTCTAATTTTTTAGTTTGAAGTAGAACACACTATTGATAGCACACTTGTTCACTCCTTAATCCTAATGGTAACCTACAAAGTAAGGGTGATGGAACTTATTTTATACAAGAGGAAACAGAGGTTCAGAGACTGGTAGTTCTGCCTTAGGACATGTGAAATTCAAATCAATTTGTCTTCTCTGAGACCTAAAATCTGTCACCTGTGTTTCACGTACTACATCTCACTTAGGTACAAGCTCCTCCCAACTAAGAACACCCTGCTGTTCAGAAGCTCACAATCAAATACTTTAATAGAACAGTCATTCAGCAAATATTTACCAGACCTTTTCTATGTCAGGTGATGTTCCTGGTGTTGGGGATACAGCATTGGACAGAGGGCCAAAAATCCCTGGAGCCTTTGACAGTGGGGACAGACAGATGCTTAAAAATGAGTTATCATTACATTATATTACATTATGGACATGGAACAACAGACTGGCTCCAAATTGGGAAAGGAGTACATCAAAACTGTATATTGACACCTTGCTTACTTAACTTATATACAGAGTACATCATGTGAAATGCCGGGCTGGAGGAAGCACGAGCTGGAATCAAGTTTGCCAGGAGAAATGTCAGTAACCTCAGACATGCAGATGACACCACCCTTACGGCAGAAAGCAAAGAAGAACTAAAGAGTCTCTTGATGAAAGTGAAAGAGGAGAGTGAAAAAGCTGGCTTAAAACTCAACATTCAGAAAACCAAGATCACGGGATCTGGTCCCATCACTTCATGGCAGATAGATGGAGAAACAGTGGAAACAGAGAGAGACATTTATATACTTTGCATATAACTTAAATAAACAGGGTGACAATATGCAGCCTTGACATATTCCTTTCCATATTTGGAACCAGTCTGCTGTTTCATGTTGCTAACTGTTGCTTTCCACCTGCAAATAGATTTCTCAAGAGGCAGGTCAGGTGGTCTGGTATTCCCATCTCTTTCAGAATTTTTCACAGTTTATTGTGATCCACACAGTCAAAGGCTTTGGCATAGTCAATAAAGGAGAAATAGATGTTTTTCTGGAACTCTCTTGCTTTTTCAATGATCCAGCGGATGTTGGCAGTTTGATCTCTGAGATAGGAGCAGGTTAACATATTTGATACAGAACAAGGATGGCCAAGTGGCTGGAGATGAGAAAGAGTTGGGGCCAAAGTGATAAGCAAGATAGTCCGTTTTCCTTTCAGCTGCCCTGGATCTGTTCTTGACTCCATTCTCTTTGGTCACTTCTCTCGTCAACAAAGGTAAGTAAACATCCACTCTTCTAAGCTATCCTGTCTATCCACTAGCAATACAGTTAATATTTTACCCTTTCTTGTGTAATGTTTCTTTTAGTTTTGTTTTTCTGCCCCAGTCCCACGAGTCAGTGGACATCTTGAGCTGTGTGTCTGGCGTTATGGCAGCCCATATACAAAAAATTCCAAGAATTTTATCATTGATTTCTCTCTCTTTCTCATCTCTTTCTGGTAACTCTTAGGACTCAATCATATGACTGCTTCTATCTGTGTAAGGCATTCAGTATCCAAATTTTGTAGCAAGTCCTTGCCTTTTTCAAGAAGAAATTAATTTTTCCTGGTTTTCCTTTGGTGACAGCCCTTCTCCTCCATACATATCAGTGCTTTCTTTTCTCCTTTTTAGCTTCAGAAAGCAGTGAGTTGTAGGAAGAGGGGCTCTATAAAACAAGAAAACTAGTCTCTTGATGAAAACATAGGACTTCTCCAGAATCTAAGTACCCAATACTTCTGCTTAACCTTATCCACCTCAGCATCCCACAGTTTCTTTTTTATTTAAACTTCTAAATTTCAGCTGATTACTACTTTCACAGTTATGAACTGACAGTCATACACAAGCTTCTGAAATTAACACATGAAAAAAATAATCATTTCCTTTGGTAGCAGAAGTTGTCCTTGACCTGCGCATCCCCTCCAGAATATCCAGCTCACTTCCAACTGCCCATATCTGCATCTCTGTGCCTGAGGGCATCCTCTCCTGGAAATGCAGAAGCACCACTCACAGGCAGGCACAGGGCAGGTGGGACTCGCCAGGGAATTCACTACCCCAAAGATGGCCCTTACCCAGGACTCTGAGCAGTTGGTGTATAAACACTTCAGCTTCATTGCCCTTCAGTAGAGATGAATTGAAGTATGGCTTTTACCAGCATTTCCCTGCAGGATTAAACTCCATTCGCTCGCTGTGGTAAATGGGTTGGTTAATACCTCACCCTTTATTGGCCTCTTCCTTTCCAGACATCAATTCCTCACTCCCTTATGGCATTTCCCATACCTTCCAAATTACTTGTACTTGTTTTTGTTTTTGTTTTTGCTGATAAGTAAACATTTAAAAAAAATCTTTACATTTTAAATAGGAGCATAGTTGACTAAAAATATTGTGTTAATTTCAGGTGTACAGAAAAATGATTCAGTTATACAAGCAGTTATTTATTCTTTTTTCAAATTCTTTTCCCATTTAAGCTATTATAGAGTATTGAGCAGAGTTCCCTGTGCTATACCGTAGGTTCTTATTGGTTTCCTATTTTAATACAGCAGTGTGTACATGTCCATCTCAAATTCCCAGTCTTTCCCCACCTCATCCTTCCCCTCTGATAACTGTAAGTCCACTCTTGAAGTCTGACTTGCACTTGAATTCTCATCTCAGGTTTTGCTCTGAAGAAATCCAAACTAAGCCATCTTCCTGTTAATATTTAGATTATACAAAGTCATATATTTCTTGAATGAAGACACTTGCCATTTGCTGGAGGAGGTAACCCCTCCTTTTCATTATCTAAGATATTTGCGCCCTAAATAAGTAACTGAAGTGAAAAAACAGCTGAAGTTAGTCACTCAGTCCAGTCCGACTCTTTGCCCAAATAAATAACTGAAATTACAATAAAACAGTGACTCTTGAATCTAGGTATGCCACATCTGCTTAGAACATGCTGGTCAGAATTTACGTATTTAGAATGTGTGCTCTTAAATAGGCTTAAAAATAGAGCATTAAAAAAAAAAAGAAAGAAAAGCTGAATGATCGCAGCAGAAAGACAAAGGTTTTGTGAGAGAGAATGATTTGGAACAGATGAACCTGGGTGACTTTCCTGGATCCACAACTTTTCAGATCAGTCATTCTGGGCGAATTACCTAATTTTCTGAGCAACTTGGAAAAAAACTACATTTTCTTATTCAAGGATTAACTCAGAAAATATAAATCAAGTACTTAATGCAGGCATTTTATAGTAAGTGCTCAATAAACTTGGATTTCCTGAAAAGTCAGGCAGGTATCACCCAGGCAGGTAAAAGTTTCCAAGTCATTTCCATAGTACAACCACAACCACAACTTTCCTGGTGTCACACAAGTAGCCAGTGATGCTTACTGTGGTTACTCTGGCACTAGGTGCTCGAAGTAATTCACATTCCTTATGACAGTACAGTACTGAATATTCATTGGAAGGACTGATGCTGAACCTGAAGCTCCAATATTTGGGTACCTGATATGAAGAGCTGACTCATTGGAAAAGACCCTGATGCTGGGAATGACTGAAGGCAATAGAAGAGGGCAGCAGAGGATGAGATGGTTAGATAGCATCAGTGACTCAATGGACATGAACTTGAGCAAACTCCAGGAGATGGTGAAAGACAGGGAGGCCTGGCATGCCACAGTCCATGGGGTGGCAAAGAGTCGAACACGACTTGGTGACTGAACAACAATAATGGCAGTACAGAAGTGCTTTAGCTAAGGCAAAACATTTTATTTTCCAAAAAATAATTTACAGCTATCCTTCTCTGGTTACATCACTCATTCCCTACTTTGAATTCAACTAAGATCTTTGAAACAGGCCAACATTTGTAGGTATTTTGTCTTGGGCTGGAGGACATGGCCTCAACTGGAAATGGACTGAGATAAATTAGCAAATAGTCTTTAATGCCTACATTCTGCAGAAGTTGTCTGGATCCTGTTATGTAGTCTTCCTTCATGGGGGACTTTAATCTTTCTACTCAGTCTCATTTCTGAGTAATTTGTTCCCTTTTTAGTTTATTTCTATAGAAAATTCTAGTATTTGAAAGGGAAAAAAAATTCCAAAGGGATTGATACACTTAAAATCAACCAGGATTATGTGATGACTGAGGTCATTTAATACAATGAAAATTTTGATCTGGCTTCAGTTTTAAGCTTGAAAGTGCCAGATACCAAAACTATAAGTTGCTTAGGAACAGACTGGATGAGAAAACATTCTACTTATTTCTCAGATGCTTTCTGTGAGTATTAAACCTTAGACATTGAAATTATTGGAGCCTTCATGTTGGAAATGACACTTAGAAAGTATCATGATAAGGGACCTTGGCCGAGTTATTTATACACTCGTGTATTTTGGAAGTAACCATTATTGGTTCTATCATTCTTTGGTGAGGGGACTGGGCTTAGCTTTCTTTTCGTGTGGCTATCATTAGCATGAGGGAGCATGCCCAGCGCACCAGGGTCTGCATGCTGGGGTGCCTCTGGCTGCATCCCCCACCCTAACAATGAATCACTTCCTTTATCCTTCAAGAGGGGCCAGGGTAACAAGACATGCTTGCTTCTTCTCACTTGTACTGTCTTGAAAACCCTCTTCTAAAATACATTTTATTCTTAGACATTTACAACTAAATACATTCAGCCCCCTGACCCTCAGCTAGAACTCTTCCTAAGGACCCTCAGTGTTCCATGAATATATTAGTTTGCTAGGGTTGTCGTAACAAAATACCACAGATTGGGGATTTAAATAATAGGAATTTATATTCTCACGGTTCTGGAGGTTGGAAGGCTAAGATCAAGGTGTCAGAAGGCTGGTTTCATTCTGAGCCCTCTCTCCTTGGCTTGTAGATGGCAGCCTTCTCACTATGTCCTTACATGGTCTTTATTATTTAATTAAAAAAAAATTATGTGTGTGCATGTGCCCCTGGTTTCTCTTTATATGTCCTAACCTCTTCCTATAAGGATACTAGTCAGAGAGGATTAGGGCCAACCCTAATGGCCTCGTTTTAACTTAATTAGCCCTTTGAAAAGACCCTATTGCTAAATGCAGTTCTGAGATACTGGGGTACGGGTTTCATATGAATTTTAAGGGGACACAATTCAGCCTATAATAAAAACATTTTTATATAATTGGCTCTATTAGTTGCTGCTACAACTCAAAAGCTACGTTTCTCTGAAAATTAGTGGCAAAAACAAAAAGAAGAAAAAATTAGCAGTTGTTACTTATATATTTATACTATTCATTATTTTTAAACAGTTTAACAGGGCTTTCACTTAGAAAGTCCTGCTTTTTAGGAACACTGCAGCACGTGTAGAGCAGGGTTACTGCAGTCAGGGTGCAGGTTCTACCTGGAGTCGTTTGAATTCTCACACTTATCTCAACTACTTCCAGAGCTCAGTAAGGGCTGCTGGTTGCAACTGGAAGGATTTTAAGATGCTTGTTCTATTTCAGTGTTTACTTCTAATGGAAATGCTGAGGTTTTTTTTAAAGAGAAGCTCGTTAACTCCCTTGGAGACCAAACCTCTCGTTTTTGGCTGCTTTCTCTTAGAATTGGCCTCAGTAGAAGGGTCAGCACAGGAAACTGAGATGAAATGTGTTGCACTCTTCTGAGTAAAGGAAATCAGTGAATCCTTGTACATTTATTTAAGCTTCGTTAAAAATACATGAACAAGTCAGATGACTGATTGACATGGTTGAAAATTTGCTTAAAGGGTTTCGTTTTATTATGTTCAGTAAAGAGATTTCCCAATTTCTCAAATCGATTTTCCTACAAAGTAGTTTTTACTAAATTCCTTGTACAGCTATTAGGTCAAGTTTATCTATGCCCATCTGTAGGTTGAGTCATTCATCCAACAACCTTAGGCTGCTTTCCAAACTAAAAATGATGGGTCTAATTCCCAGGTGGTGCAGTGGTAAAGAATCTGCCTGACAGTGCAGGAGACCCAGGAGATGCAGGTTCGATCCTTGGGTTGAAAAGATTCCCACTCCAGTATTCTTGCTTGGAAAATTCCATGGACAGAGGAACCTGTCATAGTCCTGCTACAGTCCGTTGGGTCTCAAAGAGTTGGACACAACTGAACGACTGAGCTCACACACACACAGCTGTTGGAAGGAGTTTCTGGAAAAAAGTAGAAGAGTCTCAGATGCTAGAAAGGTGTTATAAGTTTTAAGGATATTGTCCATATATCATTTTAACATAAATTTTATTAAAATTCATAATTTGAATTCTGAGCAAAATTGAACTTAATTTGTAAATGTAAAATTGAATTATTTTGCTTGAAATAACCTCAATTTATAATTTTCAGATCACAGGAAGAGAACTTTCTAATTTTAGAAGTTAAGTCAATATAAATTTAAGCCAATGTTCACTTAAGCCAATGTAAAGCATTTAAATCTTTTTATAAAAAGATAATATATTATTGTTGAATGGAAACACTACAGAAAGGTATAAAGCAATAAATAACTAGTCTCTTTTTCTTGTTGCCTTCCTCACCACAATTCCAACTTAAATCCTCTCAATTTCCTGCTCCAGAGGAAATCACTGGTAATGATTTCTATTAGGCTCCAACAAATATGTCCTATGCATATATATTTGTTAGGCAAATGGAATCCTACTCTGTATAGAGTGCTATGACTTGCTTTATAAGCACACATAAATCTATTTATACATGCTTGCAACTCTATATTGCACAAATCCCTAGATGTGTCAAATGATAGTCACATTTAAAATTTTTGGAACCGGCACTAAATTGTCCTCTATAAAGCATTACACACCTATTAGAATGGCTAAAATCCAAAAACTCCTGGCTGGTGAGAATGCAGAGCCACAGGAATTCTAATTCATTTCTGGAGGGAATGCAAAATGGTACAGCCACCTTGGAAAATAATTCGGCAGTTTCTTACAAAACAAAATATAGTCTTACCATGTGATATGATTACCTTCCTAGGCATTTAACCAAAGTAATCTGAAAACTTACAAATTTATGGTCACACAAAAGCCTGCATGTGAATGTTTATAGCATCTTTGAGTTTTCATTGACCAAAACCAGAAGCAACGGAGACATCTTTTAATAGATGAATGGATAAACTGTGGTACAAAAGATAAATGAGTTAATAAGATCAGAAAGACATGGCTAAATCTTCAATGCATATTTCTAAGTAAAAGAAGCCAATCTGAAATCATACATACAATCTGAAATGATTCCAACTATATGACATTCTGGAAAAGGTAAAACTTTGAAAGCATATAAAAGTACAAAAAACACAGAAGAATTACAAATCATTTATATCAAGGAGGTCAAACATAAAAACAACACTTTAAGTGTCAGCTACCCAAAGTGACTTTTTTCCAAAAAGGACAGTATGGGAATGGAGTGAAAGAGAGTGACTTTACAGTGGAGTGATGTTGGCAGGTCAACACTGACTGTGACAAGCTAGGTTTCTAGCATTGCACATGCCCTTGACATGATGTGTTGGAATGGCGCTTTACCTCTGTGGTCTCCCTCCTGACACCAGTGTGATCATAAGAGAAACATCGGACGCGTTCCCTTTGAAGAACGTTTTACAAACTATCTGACTAGTACTCTTCAAAACTCTTAAAGCCACCAGAAGCAAGGAAAGCCTGAGAAACTGTCACACCCAAGAGAAGCCTAAAAGAGACATGGTGACTAAATGTAGTATGATGAAGTTTGGCCCATAAGTATTAATACCAGCTCATTGACTGCAACATATGTACCATAATATGTTTAGTTGTTACTAATAGGGGAAACTGGGTGTGGTGGGTATAGGAACTCTGAAGTATCATCACAAATTCTCTGTAAATCTAAGTGTTAGCTGCTCAGTTGTGTTCGACTCTTTGCAATCCCATGAACTATAGCCCACCAGGTTCCTCTGTCCATAGCCTCTGTCCAGGCTCCTCTGTAAACCTAAAACTGTCCTGAAATAAAAGGCATATTTTAAATGTACATACGTTTATAATGCTGCTTAAATTATAAACATTTAGGAAAGTTTCTATTTCCCCAGATCTTTTACAACACTGACTGTCACGATTTTTTTTTAATCTCTGCCAACATTATAGGTTAAAAACATTTATTTCATTGACTTACTTTTTAAGCCTTTAAATCCAAAATAAATTGAGTAACATGTACTTTTTTGGTCATTTTTAGTTATTTAAAAAAAGTTTTTGGATAAACTGCCTATTCGTTTTCTTAGCCCTTTTCTCTATCTTGTTGATATTTTTTTCTTCTTAGTTTGTGGATACTAAGTTGCATATCAAGGAGATTATTCTATGTGTTATATATGTTAAAAAAAACTATTTTCCTTCATGTTATATTTGTCTCCTGACAATACCATGATGATTTATGAGGACTTAACTTACACCACTTTTCCTTCTCTCTCCTACCATACCAACCCTCCCAATTGACTTTTACCCCTCAGTTCAGTTCAGTCGCTCAGTCGTGTCCGACTCTTGAATCGCAGCCCCATGAATCGCAGCACTCCAGCCTCCCTGTTCATCACCGTCTCCCGGAGTTCACTCAGACTCACGTCCATCGAGTCCGTGATGCCATCCAGCCATCTCATCCTCTGTCGTCCCCTTCTCCTCCTGCCCTCAATCCCTCCCAGCATCAGAGTCTTTTCCAATGAGTCAACTCTTCGCATGAGGTGGCCAAAGTACTGGAGCTTCAGCTTTAGCATCGTTCCTTCCAAAGAAATCCCAAGGTTGATCTCCTTCAGAATGGACTGGTTCGATCTCCTTGCAGTCCAAGGGACTCTCAAGAGTCTTCTCCAACACCACAGTTCAAAAGCATCAATTCTTCAGCACTCAGCCTTCTTCACAGTCCAACTCTCACATCCATACATGACCACAGGAAAAACTATAGCCTTGACTAGACGGACCTTAGTCGGCAAAGTAATGTCTCTGCTTTTGAATATACTATCTAGGTTGGTCATAACTTGTCTTCCAAGGAGTAAGTGTCTCTTAATTTCATGGCTGCAATCACCATCTGCAGTGATTTTGGAGCCCAAAAAAATAAAGTCTGGCACTGTTTCCCCATCTATTTCCCATGAAGTGATGGGACCAGATGCCATGATCTTAGTTTTCTGAATGTTGAGCCTTAAGCCAACTTTTTCACTTTCTTCTTTCACTTTCATCAAGAGGCTTTTTAGCTCCTCTTCACTTTCTGCCATAAGGGCGGTATCATCTGCATATCTGGGATTATTGATATTTCTCCTGGCAATCTTGATTCCCGCTTGTGTTTCTTCCAGTCCAGCGTTTCTCATGATGTACTCTGCATAGAAGTTAAATAAGCAGGGTGACAACATACAGCCTTGACTTACCCCTTTTCAATTTGGACCCAGTCTTTTGTTCCATGTCCAGTTCTAACGGTTGCTTCCTGATCTGCATACAGATATCTCAAGTGGCAGGTTAGGTGGTCTGGAATTCCAATCTCTTTCAGAATTTTCCACAGTTTATTGTAATCCAGTGGATGTTGGCAATTTGATCTCTGGTTCCTCTGCCTTTTCTAAAACCAGCTTGAACATCAGGGAGTTCACAGTTCACATATTGCTGAAGCCTGGTTTGGAGAATTTTGAGCATTACTTTACTAGCATGTGAGATGAGTGCAATTGTGCAGCAGTTTGAGCATTCTTTTGCATTTCCTTTCTTTGGAATTGGAATGAAAACTGACCTTTTCCAGTCCTGTGGCCACTGCTGAGTTTTCCAAATTTGCTAGCATATTGAGTGCAGCACTTTCACAGCATCATCTTTCAGGATTTGAAATAGCTCAACTGGAATTCCATCACCTCCACTAGCTTTGTTCGTAGTGATGCTTTCTAAGGACCACTTGACTTCACATTCCATGATGTCTAGCTCTAGATTAGTGATCACATCATCATGATTATCTGGGTCGTGAAGATCTTTTTTGTACAGTTCTTCCATGTATTTTTGCCACCTCTTCTTAATATCTTCTGCTTCTGTTAGGTCCCTACCATTTCTGTCCTTTATTGAGCCCATCTTTGCATGAAATGTTCCCTTGGTATCTCTAATTTTCTTGAAGAGATCTCTAGTCTTTCCCATTCTGTTGTTTTCCTCTATTTCTTTGCATTGATTGCTGAAGAAGGCTTTCTTATCTCTTCTTGCTATTCTTTGGAACTCTATTAGTTCAAAATTCATTAGCTTTATGACTTAAAATAATTTACTAGTTCCTTTATTCTTTGCCTTATCAATATGGACAGTAGATTTTGACTTTGTAAGATAAAAATTACATTATCCACATTATTTCTTTCAGCTCACCTACTGTTTCAATTCCAAAATTATATGTATTTATCCATTTACCTTCTATAATCATGGCTAAATTTTAAATTTATAAATCTGTTTACATTTTTATGACTGTATAAATGTTGTTTTCTGAAGAGCTGTGAATCACTATGATTTCACTGTCTTTCTTATATCTTGAGTTTCTAATTGATGGAGTTCCTATAGTGACTTTCCATTTTGCTTTCCCTTCTTTTGTGTGTTTGCTTTTCTTTTGTGTAAATTCACAAAAAGTGTATCTTTAAATTCAACCAAATTTCTGAGAGGAAGGAGTTGAGCAGCTGGACTAAAAGCATTTCTGCCCTTTCTAGTGGGATATGCCTACTCTAAAGAAAGAAAACCAATGATCTGGCCTGAGGCCTGTCCATTGGACCTATATGCAAGTAGATGAGTGAGATTTGCTAGGAGGAAAATACCTAACCCATAGGATGTCCCTTTGTAAGATATCTCTGGCCAAAGTATTACCTGTAGCAAATAAACACAGGATCTAAAAATTTTGAAAGATGGATCCTTACAGAATGCCACATAAATTAATCAACTCTTTGGAGTATAGAGTGAAGATATGTCATAACCTCAACATTCTTTGCTATGTGAATAAGCCCACAAAACTCATTTAGAGACTTGATCTATTATTCTGGGCCAGATGTATGTGCGTAATGTCACATGAAAGACCTAGGAAACCATGTGGGATATTTCATTATTCTATTTCATTTAGAGTTGCATGATTACCCATATCCTTAAACTTTTTAGTAAAACTTGATACTAGCTAAAATCTCTGATTGGTGTGAGTTTGATTGAAAATCAAATCTCTGTGTTAGCTCAATATCCATCCACTTAAATCTTTAAAATATTCTTTGTCTATAAATCCCCTCCCCTTCATTCATCACTGCCTTGTCATCGTAAAGGGCTTGCATAACTCAGTGGGGCCATGAGCCATGCCGTGCAGAGCCACCCAAGATGGATGGGTCACAGTGGAGAGTTCTGAAAAAACAAAATTTGCTGGATAAGGGAATGGCAAACCACCCCAGTATACCTGCTGTGAGAAACCCATGAGCTGCATAAAAAGGAAAAAAAGATATGGCACTGAAAGATGAGTCCCCCAGGTCAGAAGGTGTCCAATATGCTCCTGGGGAAGAGCAGAGAACAACTACTAATAGTTTCAGAAAGAATGAACTGTCTGGGGTCAAAGCAGATACAACACTCAGTTGTGAATGTGTCTGGTGATGAAAGCAAAATCCAACACTACAAATCTGATGCTGCAAAATCCAAACAGTATTGTACAGGAACGTGGAACGTTAGGTCCTTGAATCAAGGTAAATTGGACATGGTTAAGCAGGAGATGGCAAGAGTAAATATCGACATGTTAGGAATCAGTGAACTAAAATGGATGGTAATGGGTGAATTTAACTCAGATGACCATTATATCTACTACTGTGGGCAAGAACCCCATAGAAGAAATGGAGTAGCCCTCATAATCAACAAAAGAGTCCAAAATGCTGTACTTGGGGTGCAGTCTCAAAAATGACAATATGATCTTGGTTCATTTCCAAGGCAAACAATTCAACATCACAATAATTTAAGTATATGCCTCAACCACAGATTCCGAAGAAGCTGATCAGTTCTATAAAGACCTGGAAGACCTCTTAGAACTAACATCAAAAAGAAAAAAAAAAAGGATGATTCCAATCCTATTCACCATAGGGATTGGAATACAAAAGTAGGAAGTCAAGAGATGCCTGGAATAACAGGCAAGTTTGGCTTTGGAGTACAAAATGAAGCAGGGCAAAGGCTAACAGAATTCTGCCAAGAGAATGCACTGGTTATAGCAAACACCCTTTTTCAACAGCACAAGAGACAACTTTGCATATGGACATCACCAAATGGTCAATACTGAAATCAGATTGATGACATTCTTTGTAGCCAAAGATGGAGAAGCTGTATAGTCAGCAAAAACAAGACCTGGAACTGACTGGCTCAGATCATTAGCTTCTCATAGCAAAATTCAAGCTTAAACTTAAGAAAGCAAGGAAAACCACTAGGCTAGCCAGGTACAACTCAAGTAAACTCCTCTATGAATATACAGTGGAGGTGATGAATAGATTCAAGGGATTAGATCTAGTAAACAGAGGGCTTGAAGAACTATGGATAGAGGCCCATGATATTGTACAAGGGGCAGTGAACAAAATCAGTCCAAAGGGAAAAAAAAAAGCAAGGCAAAGTGGCTGTCTGAGGAGGCTTTACAAATAGCTGAACAAAGAAGAAAAGCTAAAAGCAAAGGGGAAAGGAAAAGGTACACCCAACTAAATGCAAAGTTCCAGAGAATAGCAAGGAGACACAAGAATGCTGTCTTCAGTGAACAATTCAAAGAAATAAAGGAAAACAGAAGGGAAAAGACTAGAGGTCTCTTCAAGAAAATTGGAGATAACAAAGGAACATTTCATCCAAAGATGGGCACAATAAAGGACAGAAATGGTAGACCTAATAGAAGCAGAAGAGATCAAGAAGAGATGGAAAGAATACATAGAAGAACTGTACAAAAAAGATCTTAATGACCCAGATAACCATGATGGTGTGGTCACTCACCCAGAGCCAGACATTCTTGGGTGTGAAGTCAAGTGGGCCTTGATCAAACCAGTCAATCTTAAAGGAAATCAGCCCTGAATACTCACTGAAAGGATTGATGCTGAAGCTGAAGCTCCAGTACTTTGGCCACCTGACATGAACCACCAACTCATTGGAAAAGACCCTGATGCTGGGAAAGACTGAAGGCAGAAAGAAAAGAGGGGAACAGAGGATGGTTAGATGGCATCACTGATGCAATGGACATGAACTTGGGCAAACTCAGGGAGATGGTGGTAAACAGGGATTCTTGGCATGCTGCAGTCCATGGGGTCACAAATAGTGGCAACTGAACAACAATGTAAATCTCCTTGCCCATTCGTTAATTTCCTTTCCAGATGTTTCTGTTCTACTATAAAACATAACAAATTTATTCCTTTCCTGCCATAAACAAGCAGGCTAATTAACCAAAAGATGAATCTCTGTAGCATTAATTTAGTAAGTAACCAGATTTTTCAAGTTTACCAATATCTAATTCACCTTATTTTCAAAAGCATTTCAAAATATTATTTTCATTGACTGTACTGAATAAATATTATGCTCACCTCTTGAATATTCAAGAATAATCTATATAATTTAAAATATATTTATTATGAGAAAGAATATACCAGAATTCAAGAGAGGATTAAAGCACTTAATGTTGATTAATTTTCAATAAGTCGAACATTACTTAATGCTATAATATTCATATATATCTTTTTTGCCTATCCTTTTGCCTTATGATACTGTTCATGGGGTTCCCAAGGCAAGAATAGTGAAGTGGTTTCCCATTCCCTTCTCCAGAGGACCACATTCTGTCAGATCTCTCCACCATAACCTGTCCGTTTCAGGTGGCCCCTCACAGCATGGCTTAGTTTCATTGAGTTAGACAAGCTGTGATCCGTGTGATCAGACTGGCTAGTTGTCTGTGAATATGGTTTCAGTCTGTCATTGGAAGGACTGATGTTGAAGCTGAAACTCCAATACTTTGGCCACCTGATGCGAAGAGCTGACTCATTTGAAAAGACCCTGATGCTGGGAAAGATTGAGGGCAGGAGGAGAAGGGGATGACAGAGGATGAGATAGTTGAATGGCATCACCAACTCAATGGCCATGAGTTTGGGTAAACTCTGGGAGTTGGTGATGGACAGGGAGGTCTGGGGTGCTGTGGTTCATGGGGTTGCAAAGAGTCGGACACGACTGAATGACTGAACTGAACTGAACTGAATTCATGTATATAATCATACAGAAAAATATTAATATTTATCAAAATAAGTTTTAAGAAATTGGAATATTTGGTCAATTCAGTGAATTTTAAAGATTGATCCCTCAGTGAGGTAGTTTTTAAGAAATTGATACTTAGCAAAAGAGCCTCTAGGTATATTAATTGGCTACAATTCTGGACATTTGCTCTGCCCTGAGTTTAATAATAATATTGTGAAGTCTCATGGTGAAATGCCATTTCCTATTAATGGGCTTGTATTTGGTACTTGGGAATTCTAGAAATAAATACAACTAAACAGAAAGAGACTTTCAGACTTACAGAGCAAACTTACAGTTGCCAAGGGGAGAGATGGGGGGAAAGGATAGTTAGGGATGGACATGTACACATCACTATATTTAAAATGGATAACCAGCAAGGACATACTGTATAGCACAGGGAACTCTGATCAACGTTATGTGGCAGCCTGGATGGGAGGGGAGTTTGGGGGAGAATGGATAATGTATATGTATGGCTGAGTCCCCTCGTTGTTCATCTGAAACTATCACAACGTTTTAAATCAGCTATGCTCCAATACAAAATTAAAAATTTTAAATCAGAAAAAATAAAAATAATACAAATTTGAACTACAAAAAGAAAAAGAAAGAAATAAACCCAACAGGGACTTGGTTTCATCCAAAACAAACAAACAAAAAAAATGCAACTGCTAAAAGTTCATACCATATAGTGATTTACACTTAAAGCTTTATCCAGAAGTTTGCAAATAATTACCATTTCTAATATTATAGAATTTAACTGTGTAATTCATATTCTACAATTTAAAGCTTGTATATTAAAAAAAATTTTAATTCTAAATTTGAACTATTCATGGGTGCATTACAATCAACAGCTCATTTGAACCTGCAACAATTCTACCATAAAGCAATAGCTATGAATTATTCTTAGGTTAAAAATGAGAAAATTGATATTAGTAAATCTGGGTGATTTGCCCTAAGATCTTATAGTCACTGACTGCAGCAGTGGATATCAACCTGGGTCTGCTACATCTATGTCTAATTTTCTGGAGAATTTCTCATGATTCATGTGCCCTTTCATTATTTATTTTATTTATTTATTTATTTATTTATTTTTAAATTTTTTTTTTTTTTAAATTTTAAAATCTTTAATTCTTACATGCATTCCCAAACATGAACCCCCCTCCCACCTCCCTCCCCATAACATCTCTCTGGGTCATCCCCATGCACCAGCCCCAAGCATGCTGTATCCTGCGTCAGACATAGACTGGCGATTCAATTCTTACATGATAGTATACATGTTAGAATGCCATTCTCCCAAATCATCCCACCCTCTCCCTCTCCCTCTGAGTCCAAAAGTCCGTTATACACATCTGTGTCTTTTTTCCTGTCTTTCATACAGGGTCGTCACTGCCATCTTTCTAAATTCCATATATATGTGTTAGTATACTATATTGGTGTTTTTCTTTCTGGCTTACTTCACTCTGTATAATTGGCTCCAGTTTCATCCATCTCATCAGAACTGATTCAAATGAATTCTTTTTTACGGCTGAGTAATACTCCATTGTGTATATGTACCACGGCTTGCTTATCCATTCATCTGCTGATGGACATCTAGGTTGTTTCCATGTCCTGGCTATTATAAACAGTGCTGCGATGAACATTGGGGTACATGTGTCTCTTTCAATTCTGGTTTCCTCGGTGTGTATGCCCAGCAGTGGGATTGCTGGGTCATAAGGTAGTTCTATTTGCAATTTTTTAAGGAATCTCCACACTGTTCTCCATAGTGGCTGTACTAGTTTGCATTCCCACCAACAGTGTAGGAGGGTTCCCTTTTCTCCATACCCTCTCCAGCATTTATTGCTTGCAGATTTTTGGATCGCAGCCATTCTGACTGGTGTGAAGTGGTACCTCATTGTGGTTTTGATTTGCATTTCTCTAATAATGAGTGATGTTGAGCATCTTTTCATGTGTTTGTTAGCCATCCGTATGTCTTCTTTGGAGAAATGTCTATTTAGTTCTTTGGCTCATTTTTTGATTGGGTCGTTTATTTTTCTGGAATTGAGCTGCATAAGTTGCTTGTATATTTTTGAGATTAGTTGTTTGTCAGTGGCTTCATTTGCTATTATTTTCTCCCATTCAGAAGGCTGTCTTTTCACCTTGCCTATATTTTCCTTTGTTGTGCAGAAGCTTTTAATTTTAATTAGATCCCATTTGTTTATTTTTGCTTTTATTTCCAGAATTCTGGGAGGTGGATCATAGAGGATCCTGCTGTGATGTATGTCTGAGAGTGTTTTGCCTATGTTCTCCTCTAGGAGTTTTATAGTTTCTGATCTTACATTTAGATCTTTAATCCATTTTGAGTTTATTTTTGTGTGCGGTGTTAGAAAGTGATCTAGTTTCATTCTTTTACAAGTGGTTGACCAGTTTTCCCAGCACCACTTGTTAAAGAGATTGTCTTTACTCCATTGTATATTCTTGCCTCCTTTGTCAAAGATAAGGTGTCCATATGTGTGTGGATTTATCTCTGGGCTTTCTATTTTGTTCCATTGATCTAGATGTCTGTCTTTGTGCCAGTACCATACTGTCTTGATGACTGTGGCTTTGTAGTAGAGCCTGAAGTCAGGCAAGTTGATTCCTCCAGTTCCATTCTTCTTTCTCAAGATTGCTTTGGCTATTCGAGGTTTTTTGTATTTCCATACAAATCTTGAAATTATTTGTTCTAGTTCTGTGAAAAATGTGGCTGGTAGCTTGATAGGGATTGCATTGAATTTGTAGATTGCTTTGGGTAGTACAGGCCAATATCACTGATGAACATAGATGCAAAAATCCTCAACAAAATTCTAGCAATCAGAATCCAACAACACATTAAAAAGATCATACACCATGACCAAGTGGGCTTTATCCCAGGGATGCAAGGATTCTTCAATATCCGCAAATCAATCAATGTAATTCACCACATTAACAAATTGAAAAATAAAAACCATATGATTATCTCAATAGATGCAGAGAAGGCCTTTGACAAAATTCAACATCCATTCATGATAAAAACTCTCCAGAAAGCAGGAATAGAAGGAACATACCTCAACATAATAAAAGCTATCTATGACAAACCCACAGCAAACATTATCCTCAATGGTGAAAAATTGAAAGCATTTCCCCTAAAGTCAGGAACAAGACAAGGGTGTCCACTTTCACCGCTACTATTCAACATAGTTCTGGAAGTTTTGGCCACAGCAATCAGAGCAGAAAAAGAAATAAAAGGAATCCAAATTGGAAAAGAAGAAGTAAAACTCTCACTGTTTGCAGATGACATGATCCTCTACATGGAAAACCCTAAAGACTCCACCAGAAAATTACTAGAGCTCATCAATGAATATAGTAAAGTTGCAGGATATAAAATCAACACACAGAAATCCCTTGCATTCCTATACACGAATAATGAAAAAGTAGAAAAAGAAATTAAGGAAACAATTCCATTCACCATTGCAACGAAAAGAATAAAATACTTAGGAATATATCTACGTAAAGAAACTAAAGACCTATATATAGAAAACTATAAAACACTGATGAAAGAAATCAAAGAGGACACTAATAAATGGAGAAATATACCATGTTCATGGATCGGAAGAATCATTATTTATTTTAAATAACACTAGTTACACTAAGAGATTTGCTGTAATTTATTTTAATCAAAAATTTTTAATTTTTATTATTGTGGAAATACTATGCAAATACAAATTCTCTAAAACTTATATGTATAAATAATAAACTCATGTCTTCACAACAGAACTTTAGAAAAATATTATATATAGTCTTCTACTGCATTCCCTTCATTTCCCCTAACCAATTCCCTTCATTTCCCCTAATCAATACTCTGACTTTGCATTAAGAATTCTTATTTTTAAATTATATTTTACCACTTATTTAGTATGACTATTTTCCAAGTTTATATGAAAATATTCATACTGTGAGTATTCTATGGTGGTGGTGGTTTAATTGCTAAGTCTTGTCTGACTCTTTTGCGACCTCATGGACTATAGTCTGCCAGGCTCCTAGTCCATGAGATTTCCCAGCTAAGAATAATGGAATAGGTTGCCAGTTCCTTCTCCAATTCTTCAATGATCTGCTTTTTATGTAAGTACCAGCTTTTGAGATTTACCCATGTTAATAATTGTGGCTTATTCCTGTTCAATACCAGTTTTCCTTGAAATATCTTATTTTGTGTTTATATCTTTTTACTGTAACTCAGTTGTTTCCACTTTGGAATTTTAAAATAATTATCTGTTTGTTTTTCTACTATGAACTGTGAAGATTCTTATCCATTTGGTGGGGAGAACATGTATAAGAGTTTCTCTAAAATTTCTAGAGTGACAGTTGGAGAATATGCTCAGAGTTCTTATAAAGACCATAGAAAATAACAATAGCATTTATGAACATAACTAAATTAATCCTTACATTAGTTATATACGAACAGGAACTGGATGAGAAGAAGCAGCATTGGTATATAAACAACTGTTTCATTTGACTTCTCTGTACTAATCAATAATAATTGATGATAACAAGAATGAATATGACATTTATAGAGAGATAGTGCGTATATGTTAATGAATGCATGCAAGTCCTTTTTTATGAGTATTTATGCTTTTTCATCTTTTCTTCATAAAGATTTTTCTGTGATTTCTTGCAATTTTTCTAATATCCTAAAATCATTGAAAAGAAACCCTACATTCCAAATTTAACTTTTAATAACAAAAATGTGAGCAAAAACTTTTCTACTAACAAATGTATATTTTTGGTTAATTTCTATAAAGTAGAATGATAGGAAATTGTTCTTTCAAATCCATTAAAAATTAAAGCTTGTGGCTATTTCTGCAATGGAAAAGTAATGACCAGTATTAATACATCCCACTTGAGAAAAATAATTTAAAATAAAAATTTAAATTTAAAGAATTTAAAAGTAATTTTCAAATTTCATTTTACTTCTGATATAATCTCTGGTCCATCAATTATATACTTGCATGTTTCTTGGTTTAAATAATTTCTATAATTGAAAGAAAAAGATCCAAATATATATTTTGTTTGCAGAATTGTCTTTCACCATGGTGAGTTTTGGTGCTGTAATACTCTAGTACCAATAGTCCTTTTCAACAGATTGGTGTGTGATATAAATCTGAAGTACACATACAATTGTTCCAAAGAAAATACTGCAGCAAACTCATGACAACTGGCACTCTGGATGTTATCAAAAACCCACACGTATGCTATGAGATGTTCAAGTGCAGTTAAATCCCACGAAGAAGCATAAATAACTTATAACAAAGGACCTGCACACATGCATTAATATATACACACTAACTCTCTAGAAAAAATACGACTTACTAAAAATATATGTGATCCGTGATAATTCTTTGGTGGCTTCCCTGCTGTCTCATCAGTTAAGAACCTGCCTGCAGTGTAGGAGACTCAGGTTTGATCCCTGGGTCAGGAAGATCCCCTGGAGAAGGAAATGGAAACCCACTCCAGGATTCTTGCCTGGGAAACCCATAAACAGAGGAGCCTGGTGGGCTACAGTTCTTGGGGTCACATGCAAAGAGTCAGACAGGACTTAGTGACTAAACAACAACAACAATATTTCTTTATAAAAATATATTATTTATGCATTCTAATGTTGTTTAGGAGTACAACTGACAAGAATAGTCATCTTTGATATCTTAACAGTTTAGTGAAGACTCTAGCGGAACAACACTGTTTGCCTTTCTGTCCAGAGAAATGTAATTTGTAATATATAAATAATTCATGCCATCTTATGGGCATCTCTCAGTAATTATTATATATAGGGAATTGTGTATGAGATCCAATTCTTAACTCCAAGGAACTTAAAACAAGATGGGGAAATGAGTCATATACACGTAAAACACAGTAAAATATAACAAATAATAAACCTAACAGATCAAACATATCCCTCTGAAGTGATTTCTTTAAAAACCGGAAAAACAGAAAGTAAACTTGGACTTGAATTGAAATATTCAAAATTCTCACCATTGTACATTTCCCACCCTTATAACAGGTTTATATTTCAAAAACAGCAGGTGGAAAGATAGAAAGATTTGCCAGAGTAAGCTCCCCAAAAAGTATACAGATTACTTATTGCGACAGATAATTATAATTCTACCCTTCCTCTATCAGGACAACTGCTGCTCAGAGGGTAAGATTTGGAAAACCTAGAGAAGAATACTTTTAGGAAGGCAGAAGACCTCAGGCTTCACACATGGAAGTAGGAAGGCCATTAAAATATGCCAGAAGCCAATATTGGTCTATAATAAAATTATACTACTGATTTTCTAGTGCAGACAAATAATAAGCTCACTATTATTTGAATATCTCCAATCTAAAGGAATAGGGGTGGTTTGGTAGAAAGATAACTGGATTAGGAGGCAAAAGGCAAACAGTTTGTTCCTTTAATTATAGGAACAACTGGCTCTATGACACGTGTATCTTAGTTGCTTTGTCAGTTAAATTGAAATTAAAGTAACTATCCACTATTGTAGTTGTGAATGTTAAGGAAAATTTTGTGAATATACATGCTTGATATAAAGCCTGAAACAAAATGTATACCCAGTAATTATTCTAAAATATATACTGATCATGTGTGAAGACTCTTTAATATATAAACAGGTATCTCCTTTGACACTGAAAGTCTGCTTCTGGGGATATTTTCTAAGAATAATCCTAAAAAGACGAAAAATGTGTATTTACAAATATGTTTATTGAAGCCATATTTCTATTAACAAAAATTGGAAACAACCACAAGACCCCAAAGAGAAATTATAAAATCAGTGCATTCATTGATATATTATATAACCTTTAAAAATGATCTTTTTTAAATTTATTTTTTTATTTAAGGATAATTGCTCTACAGAATTTTGTTGTTTTCTGTCAAACCTCAACATGAGTTAGCCATAGGTATACATATATCCCCTCCCTTTTGAACCTCCCTCCCATCTCCCTTCCCATCCCACCCCTCTAGGTTGATACAGAGCTGATATTTACCAAAAAAAAAAACCAAAACTTTACAAAGTACTTATTATAATACTATGATATTAACTTATTATTATGCTATAGCATATTAAGAAAAATCAGTATTAAAAGTCAGATGTATAACATGACCGTAAATACATCAACCCGTTAAAGAGTATGCATTAAAAGAACAAAAACAACACTAGTGTTTGGGGATGAATACTTCAAAGTGTAGTAGGAATTGTTTCTGTGTAGAAAGGTTACAGATAATTTTTATTTTACTTGTCTATACTTTCCAAATGCTCTATTCCAGTTATTAATTACTTTAATAATGAAAGAAAAATTTTGTGATTTTAGGTGTGTGTTTTACCTCCCAACAAACTGATGTTTCTTGAGGGCAAGAGCTGTGTGATTTACTCCTTTGAATCACAAAGTACCATTATGCCTAAATTAAGTGCTCACAAAAATTTTTTCAAGGGGCCAATGACTGATGGCTTTTTGCCCTCTTAATTTCAGTTCTTTCTAGGACATCACAAAGAGAAAAAAAAAAAAAGCGACTCAATCTGTTTTGTTTCTAAATCACATTCAAAAGATTCCATACACATATCAAATTATGAGGTTATAAACTAGGCTGTTATAAACTGTCTTGCAAGGGAATTTATTTTTTTTTAAAGAGTCAGTTTGCTTCAGTTGTGTGAATAGTGCAGGATGTGTAAGATCTGGCATCAACTCATCCTCTGATAGCACAGACCCCCAAGAGACAACCATTTCTTGTCTTTTTCTCACTTAAGAGAAGAAATATTTGCTTTTACTGAGTAACTAAAAGATGAGGTGAGAAAGAGCCGGTGGAGTATTTCCACTGAAACCTCTGTCCAACGCTGTGGTTGACAGTAATAAATGGTCTCAGGGCCTCCTATACTGGGTCCCATCTGTTAAAATGGCACACTGCCTAACTGCCAGATGGTGTACTAGCTTCACAGGGACAAAGGCGCCAAAAAGATGGCATTAGAAGACACTGGTAATACCATACCCTTGGGTCTCCCACCTCAGTTACAACTCACCCATGTTGGCGCTCCTGTCGCCTCACACCACTCACATAATTTCCAGAAATAAGTGGTTCCAAACACTTACTAAGTCACTTCCTTCAGCTGTCCACTGGTTTCTGATCTTAAAAAGGTTGAAACAGAATACTAAGGTGGGGTAAAGAGAGGTTGAGAGTATTCAAACACTTCACGTTGCCAATATACATAACAAGTGCCTAAGGACCACTAAAATCATATGATGTGTCAAACTCCATTAAGTAAGGGTAGAATGTGTAGGAACTGCTTGTGAAATTTAACCAGTCTCAAAAGGAAGAGAGACGCACTGCTACACAGGAGGACCAGTTTCTTTTACACTCACCCAAAAGAAAAAAAAAAAAAACAAACATGTAGCTCTAGTGACTCCAAAATCAAAACAAAACTTTTCTAAATGGAAGAAAAATTCATTTATTAGTAGTTTAAATATTCCTCAAAACTTGTTCTAAATAACGAAGAATGAGCATAGATTCTGTCAGAGGGTAATTTTTAAAAAACTAAAGATGTCTTTTATAAAACAGATGTATCACTGAATGTTAACTTACTAATTATGTGACCAGCAGGATGACAAAGTTGGTTCAAAGAATACTCAAGAAACTAGTTATAAAGACATTATAAAATATGAATATTAATTGTCTAAGTAAGACACAAAGATTGTTCAAGTCCAGTGGGGACAATAAGACAACAACCTCTTTGATGTTTTATGGGAAATATTTTATGTTTTATGAGAAAAAAAATCTGCAAGTAACATGCAGCTTCAGAGTTACAGCCTCTCAGTTCAGTTCAGTTGCTCAGTTGTGTCCGACTCTTTGCGACCCCAAGGACTGCAGCACACCAGGCCTCCCTGTGCATCACCAACTCCCAGAGTTTACCCAAACTCATGTCCATTGAGTTGGTGATGCCATCCAACCATCTCATCCTCTGTCATCCCCTTCTCCTCTTGCCTTCGATCTTTCCCAGTCAGGGCCTTTTCAAATGAGTCAACTCTTCACATGAGGTGGCCAAAGTATTGGAGTGTCAGCTTCAAACATCAGTCCTTCCAATGAACACTCAGGACTGATCTCCTTTAGGATGGACTGGTTGGATCTCCTTGCAGTTCAGGGGACTTTCAAGAGTCTTCTCCAACACCACAGTTCAAAAGCATCAATTCTTCGGTGCTCAGCTTTCTTTATAGTCCAACTCTCACATCCATACATGACTACTGGAAAAACCATAGCCTTAACTAAACAGACCTTTGTTGGCAAAGTAACATCTTTGCTTTTTAATATGCTCTTTAGGTTGGTCATAACTTTCTTTCAGCCTCTAAGAAAAGCAAATAATCCAAGGGTGGGTGGACCTGTTGACAAAATGTCTTAGTATGTCACTAAAAAAATATACTGTACTTTTCTTTTTGTCTAATTTCTAAGATTAGGATAATTTTTCATAATTCCACTGGATACATTAGAATAGAATCTTAGGGGGAGGGAAGCAATTGTGGAGAATTATGGGAATTTTATTCAGCTATGGTAAAGATGGGTGGGTTCCCACTTCCCTGTGTGGCAGTCAGTTTTCTTCTAGGCAAATAAACTTTTTTTGTGTGTAGCATTCTGCCCCATGACATCCACAATCACGAAGAATGACTTGTATTTCATTCTGAATCCTTTTACCCTAGGATCTTCAGTGACTTACTCTTATGGCAAATATTTATCTATCTTAGTCACACATATTATATCAAGCTAATATATATAATATATTTTATTATGTAATTTGTGTAGAAACAAAGTATTTCATCATAAAATAGGAATTTGGGACATTTAGCATACACTCCTCTTTTTCTGTCACCTGCTCCACTCTTAAGATCAAATGGGTTTGGAAGGGATCTTAAGCACTGTGGCTATTACATGGGATTCAGGCCTATGTAAAATCTGCCCTTCATCTCTTGAACATGTGTGTGTACATATGTATATACATGCATGTGTGAACATACATATGTACACACACATACATAAATACATATAAAACATATACATACATAATTGTATATTTATGTATATTAAATATACATAAAAATTATACGTTTACTGACTTAGAAATTCTAAGGTTCTAGCTTCTCATGTTTATATGAGTTAAATCACTTATTCATTCTGTCAGGGGCTATTTTCTCCAGTAATATTCTTTTCACACAGGCATCTGGTTTGATGCTGGGCATATAACTTTGAAAATAAATGAAGACAGTAAGCCTCCCCCTTAGAGCTTAAAGTCTTGTGGGAAAGACATTGAAAAACAAATTTATCACCTATCTATCATCTATCTGCCTATCAATCCATAATCTATTGATCTATAATATGAAAATGAAATGTAGGGTACCATGAGAATACAAATCAGGGAAAATAAACTTCTCAAAACCAAATAGTCTTCCCTAAAGCAATCACAAGAAAGTTAAGAAGTGAGGAATAAGTAAAGTGTATACAGGATCTCATGGATTAAATTTGAAATAACATTGGAAATAATTAAATGCAGTTTTTATATCAGAAAGCCAAAGGCTCTGTCTTCCATTGTGCTCAAGAGGACAGTGTTCCCTGTGTACCTTTGCTTTCTACAGTAAGTGATGGGCAACCCAACTCAAAACTGTTAAAGAAAAAAAAGGAATTTATTGCTTCATGTAATGGAATCATGCTTTCAGATATTGCTTACTCTAGGGTTCAAATAATTTCTCTCTCAATTTTTAGGCATTGTGTATCTGCCATTGGCTCCATTTTCTATGCCCACACGGTTGCAAGATTGTAGCCTGTAGCCCCCTGGGGCTTGCAGGTTTGAATCCACCAAACATGATCATTCACCATCAGAAGACCAGTTCAGGTCATTTACCAAATCATGAAATAGTATTGCAAAACACTAGAAAATAAAAAACAATATTTATGCCCAATCACAACTATATACTATTAATCTTGCTTTTTATGGGTGCATATCCTTTGATTGCTTCTACAATGACAATTCTATAATATTTTCTACAGAGAATACAGAAAACTAATTCAATGGTTTCTCTAGCACAATTGACATTTTTATTATTGATAGCTTTAAAATGTATCTTGGTTATATGCTTTATTTTAAATATTATAATATTTTTTAGGGTTGTTGTCAAATATGTGAAAACTCTTGAAACTATGCCTATCTTACAACCAGCAATTGGCGCTTATTGTTAGTTTCCAAATTCCATCCTGACAACTTTCTGGGCTACTTTTGCTGCCTCTGTTTTAGCCTGGGTTTCTCCAAATACAAAGGCTGAGCCAAAGTCTTATATGTAGTTCCTTAAGGTAGAAGGTGATCTAAGAGAGCAAGACTGAGAAAGGGGTAGGGAAAGGATAGTATGCCAGCTGTACTGGACACCACTGCAAGGGGCCAATCACAGCACTGGAAAGCATTATTAGATAAATCTCTGAATTATCTTTTGAGGGAAGAAAAGGGGAACACATTCACACTTTGGATTCCATCTTCCACCAGTCAAGGGTGGCCTTTGGGCACTGACGTCCTATTCCACATGCTTGCTCGCCAGGTGAACCCCCACAGGGATCCAACATCACTGTGTTAGAGAAGCTCTGGGGTGGAAGGTGAGAGGTGGCACACTGTGTAGGTCGAAGAGAGTTTTTGTCAGGTTACACCAGTGCAAAGCTGGTCAAAGCAGGTCAAAACAGCAATGGCTATTGGAGCAGCAATGGCTGGAATAAAAGTAAGGTTGAGAGGATCTTCATAGAAATACACATATACCATTTTCTTTTGTGGAAAAAAAAATACTTAGCCTAGAGTTCATAAAATCACCAATTTTGGAATATTAAAAGGCAGACAATGTATATAGATATTTATATTTAAATATATATCATATTCCAAGAACATTTTTCATCCATTGAAAAGCAACCATAATGAAATAAAATGTTTTTTCCCTATCTCTCTTGGATGCATTTTCTATATTACTGCTCCTTGTCATGTATGAGGAAAATAAGGCACTATCTTACTCCACATAATAGCATCTTAAATAAATCATTAAATTAAAAAAAAAACCACACAAAGCTTTTCAAGGAAAAAAAAATAAACTTCTGCATAGAATCTAGCTATTTCCAGACCTATATTTTTATAGGTCTTCTTACAGCAGTATTTCACTGAAAATTCCAGTTCTCTAAACTGCAAATGTTCATAAAATACACTAAATACTTCTCTTTTGTGTGTCTCTTCTGTCTTCTAAATTTAAGATAAAGAAAATTCAATCATCCCCACTGGGTTAAAGACTTTCTTAGACCTGAATGGGCAATAAATTCCTAGTTGGAGAAGGTGATTTCCCGTCCTTGACTTATTTCTCAGCTGTTATAATCATTTGTAAAACAGATTAAGAAACACCTTTGACATTCTCCCGTGGCTTTGAGATTGCTGTGTAGCTATTCATCCTCCACACAGAAATCAAATGAATGAATTACTAGTATTAAACAAAAAAAAGAAATCTTCACGCGAGAAAAGCTGGGAAATAGCTGAAGAGAGCAGCAGGCTGTAATCAAGTTAGTAAATAATAATGCAAACCGCAGTGCAATGGAATTGAAAAGGAGAACAAATAGGTTGGCCTGATGAGATTTCATAAAAATTTTGGCACTAAACAACTGGAAATTTTCTTGCCTATTCATATCAGCTAAAACATTTCTTATTAAGAAAAGCATGTAGAAAATGGAAACCTTCTGCAGAGAGTTCAAATAGTTTTATTTGTTATACAATTTTTTGCTTCACTCTGAGTAAAAGCATTAATTATTTTAGGACACCAGGGAACCAGGTAAATTTACCTATTTTACCTTTGTAAGTTTTTATGTACAAAGTAAGTAGGGAACTTAGAACTTCTTAAAAGTCACTGATTTTTTTCTCAGTCTCGCCAGGAACATAAGTTAAAATATTTGTTCTCTCAAAAACTATTTTAATTACACAATTAATTTTGTTAATTTGAAAAATTGGGAAAAACATATGAGAAAAAATACTATTTGCCTATAACTTTTAACACCCAGAGAGAATCACTCAATGTTTGATAGTCTTCCAAACAGATTTAAGGTATCTACATGAACATAACACCCACACACACACACATAACACACACACACACATAACACACACGTGTGTGCTGCATGTATGCTCAGTTGTTAAGTCGTGTTCGACTCTTTGTTACCCCATGGACTATAGCTCACCAGGCGCTTCTGTCCATGGGATTTCCCAGGCAAGAATATTAGAGTATGTTGCCATTTCCTTCTCCAGGAGATCTTCCTGATCCAGGGAGTGAACCCACATCTCCTGCTTGGCAGGTGGATTCTTTACCACTGAGCCACCCAGGAAGCCCAACATATACAAACACACACACACACACACACACACACACACACACACACACAAATACATAAATTTCAAAACAGATCACATTATAGCTCCTGTTCTATACTCTGCATATATGCTCCAAAAATTCTTTTGAATCAGTAAACAACCTGTACATTTACTATGTGTATATACTGTGTATAAGTATACCATATAGATACACATACACATATGTCTATCTATGTGTATACTATTTTCAAATTTATAAGTTGAAAACTAGAAATCTACACTAACATTTCTGGATTAAAAAAACAGTGATCTTATCCTTAAAGTAAAAATGATTCATTCTCATTAAAAAATTCTTTCCAAGCAAAACTAAAAGGACCAAAGGAAAAAAATTAATTCCATGACCTGAAAACAGCCACTGTTAACTTTGGAAAATCCAACTAAATATTTTTTAGGACTATATTAAGGCTGAGCACCAAAGAATTGTTGCTTTAGAACTGTGGTGCTGGAGAAGAAGCTTTAGAACTATAGTGCTGGAGAAGAAGCTTTAGAACTGTGGTGCTGGAGAAGACTCTTGAGAGTCTTTTGGACTGTAAGATCAAACCAGTCAATCCTAAAGGAAATCAACTTTGAATATTCATTGGAAGAACTGATGCTGAAGCTGAAGCTCCAATACTTTGGCCACCTAATGCAAAGAACTGACTCATTGGAAGATACCCTGATTCTGGGAAAGATTGAAGGCAGGAGGAGGAGGGGACAACAGAGAATGAGATGGTTGGGTGGTATTGACTCAACAGGACGTGAGTCTGAGGAGACTCCAGGAGATAGTGAAGGACAGGGAAGCCTGGTATGCTGCAGTCCATGGGGTTGCAAAGAATCAGACTTAGCAACTGAATGTGAACAAAACAGGACTAGCAGGAAATTTATGGGGAGCAGGGCAACTGGTAGGGGTGAGCAGATAGCGTGATCAGGGAAGTTTAACAGGAAATGTTTTGTTTCTCTAAGTGATCAGCTGATTTTCAGAATGATGTGTTAAGGAGGATGTTTTGCCCCATATGTTATATATGTTGACAAATTAGACTAGCTAGCTAGAAGAAATGGATAAATTTCTAGAAATATACAACTTTCAAAGACAGAATCAGGAAAAAATAGAAAATCTAATCAGACAGATCACAAGTGATGAGACTGTAATATTTATCTTCTATGTTTTCACTGCATTTTTATTTTACATACTTTTCTGTTATATATATTCTCACCAGAACCATTTCACTGGGTCTTTACGCTCTTTTCTAAAACACAGTCACACACACACACACACACATGCGCGCACACACACACACACACACACACACAGGAATACTATTAAGCAATTAAAAAAAAAAAAGGCAATCCTGCAACTTCCAACAACATAGATGGACCACAAGGACATTATGGTAAGTGAAGTAAATCAAACAGAGAAAGACAAATACTATATGATCTCACTTACAAGCAGAATCTAAAACACAAAAAAGCAATCTCATAAAAAGAGAAATCAGATTTGTGGTTACCAGATGTGTGGGGGGGGGGGGTTGAAGTGGTAATAAAATACAAGCTTCTAGTTATAAAATAAATATGTACTGGGGATGTTATATACAATATGATGACATTAACATGACAGTTAACACTGCTTTATAGTATTTGAAAATTGCTAAGAGAGTAAATCCCAAGACTTTTCTTTACAAGGGAAAAAAAGCATTTTTAAATCTATGTGAGATGATGCATGTTAACTAAACTTATCATGGTAATTATTTCACAATATATAGAAGTCAAGTCATTATGCCTTAAACTTATACAGTGCTGTATATCAATGACAACTTGATAAAACTGAATGAAAACAGGAATTAGCTTGGATAAAGAAGTGATGAATAGAGAATATTAACAAAAGTATCAACTTTACCAAGACTTGCATGGAAATGGATAATCTTGTTCAGTTTAGTGTTTAATAAACACATACTTTAAGGCAAATGTTCTACAGAGATTGTTACTTTACTCTCCAAGATATAATCTTTAATTCTTAAAAGCAAACCAAAAAAGCAATCACACTGACTATAATTTGTTGACAATAGTGAGAACTATTTCTTTGAACCCTTCTCTTTCTTTGGTAAGCTCAATTGTCTTTGTAATGTGTTTGCACTTTTATTTAGTTCTCTCCCCTTTTGTTTGGTTGCTTTGTTTTGGGCACACAGTGCAGCATGCAGGATCTTAGCTCCCCAACCAGGGATCGAACCTATACCCTCTGCAGTGGAAGTGCAGAATCCTAACCACTGGACTGCCAAATAATTCCCTATTCTTCCCTTATTTAAAACAATTTTGCTTCATTTCCTGTGGTTTCTTTAAGCTGGGAAGAATTGGCAAAAAAAAAAAACAAAATAAAAAAAGATTTATGAAGAAATTTCTCGGGCAGATGCCTTTCCCTTGCTCTCATGCAGCATGAAGTAGGTTCCTCCGCAATATCTCCTTATTCCTCAAGACTTATTCTTGACCCGGATTTTCTCATTCTATGCTATGCTTTTGATTATTGTGACTCTCTTTTTTCAGGAAACCATGTAGTCCAACCCCAGACCTTAAAACTATGTATAAGTTCTTAGCACTCTTATCAGTTTTGGTTTCTGTATTGTCACTGACCAGACAGAGTCAAAAAAATATGACTTAGGGTTTGGCCATTTTCTTGTTTCCGGAGAAGGCAATGGCACCCCACTCCAGTACTCTTGCCTGGAAAATCCTATGAACGAAGGAGCCTGGTGGGCTGCAGTCCATGGGGTCGCTAAGAGTCGGATACGACTGAACTACTTCCCTTTCACTTTTCACTTTCATGCATTGGAGAAGGAAATGGCAACCCACTCCAGTGTTCTTGACTGGAGAATCCCAGAGATGGGGGAGCCTGGTGGGCTGCCGTCTATGGGGTCGCACAGAGTCAGACACAACTGAAGCGACTTAGCAGCATTTTCTTGCTTCAGTGAAGACTGATTTTTTTTTTTAATATAGTTTTTGTTTATTTTGTTCCTTTTCTAGTTGTTCTTAGGTGAAGGAGAGCTGCCGTGGAGGGACTGCTGGTTATTCACCAATCAATCTCGTCATCTTCCTGGGAGGACAGCTAGACGACATTTCTTATACTCCCTTGTATTTAAGTGTGGTCTTGTAACTGAGTTCTAGACAGTAAGATGTAAGAGAGAGTGAGGGTCGCCAGATGCAGGATTGGTCTAGAAAACCTGCCACACATCATTCTCCAGCCTCTTTCCTATTCTGCAGCAATGTGGAAGCCGTGTTTTGAGGACGGTAGAGCCAAAAGATGGAAGAAAACTAAGTCCCTGCCTCACTTCTCATAGGGAGGCTGCCTCATGGATCAGGACCATCCACTTTGTTTATGTGACTCTAAAGTGCATTGCTGTTTTGTTAAACCACTGAGGCATGAGGATTATTTATGGAGCAGTTAGAATTACCTTAACAACACAGGACTACAGTAAAAGTGAGAGAGAAAAAACCCTCCAAGTTATTCTTGAGAACAGAAGACTGCTTCTATTTTTTTGAATAATGTATTTCATCTATGAGAAACAAGAGGATGCACCCAGGTATTGCAAACTCAAAAGCACACAGAGCTAAGGTAGATAATATAATAAAGTAAGAAAAGGGAGAAGATGTGAAAACATCAACTATGACACACATAATAAAGATTTCTATGTTTTAATTAAACTTATATAACCATGTAAGATAATTCAACCATGGACTTTATTAGGTTATATTTCAAATTAATTTTTTTACAGAAATTGAAAATGATTTCTAATTATTAAATGTTTCTTTCTTCATTGCCATTACATTGATTTTTAACTGGAAAAATTATTCATATTCTTCTGTACCAAGATACTCATTTAGATCTAACATTCAAATTATGATAGGCAGTAAATAATTCATTCTTGGAAATGTTAGCTGAGAATATTTATTTTTATTCTGTTTTATAACATAAAACAGCTGTTCACAAAGATATATACTTTGAACATGGAAAGAATCCATGAAGGTCCTTTTTACATTTTGAATAATTACTCCCAAGATATTTCAGAACCTGATATTCTAACAGTTTCAGATTTACTTTTTAGTACCATTTTGCCATTCAGTTCAGCAATTTCTGGTTGTATTCTTTATTCATATTATCAGCGTTGATTAAGAAAGGAAATTAATCAATTTTACTTCATTTTCATAAGGTCTGCAACTATATAGCCTTTTTTGAAATTCAGTTTTCATCTTCACAATGTCAGAAATGTAACTCAGCAAACTCATTTCATGCAACTGATTACAGCGTAGGAAAATGGGCCAGATTTTTTTGCTTTCAAATAAATTTTCCAAAGACAAGTGTAATGGGCTCAATGATGGCTCCAAAGATGGCATCCTGCTCCCTGGAAGCTGTGAATACTACCCTTTTCATAAAAGGTGTTAAGGATCTTGAGATGGGAAGATTATTTTGGATTAACTGTGCTGTGCTTGTCGTTCAGTTGTGTCTGACTCTTTGAGACTCCATGGACTATAAACCACCAGGCTCCTCTGTCGATGGGATTTTCCAGGCAGGATTATTAGAGTGGGTTGCCAATTTGTTCTCCAGAAGATCTTCCCAACCCAGGTATTGAACATGCGTCTCCTGTGTTTCTGCCATTGCAGGCAGATTCTTTACCCACTGAGCCCTCGGGGAGGCCCTTGGATCAACTGCATAAACCCTAAATGCCATCACAAGTGTCCCTGTAAGAGGGAGATCAAACATGCAGAAGTGGAGAGGGCAGTGTGGCCATGGAGGCAGAGACCGGAGTGGACTGAGGACTGCGGGGAAACACCAGAAGCTAGAGGAGGTGAGGAGCCAACTCTTGCCTGAAGCCTCCTGAGGGGACATGGCCCTCCTGACACCCTGATCTAAGCCAGCAGAACCGATTTGGGACTTCTGATCTCCAAAACTATGAGACAGTAAATCTTTTTTATGAATCCAAGTTTGTGGTAATTTGTTGTAGCACACCCAGGAAACTAATACAATACACTTTCACTAGAAATGAATGAGAAAATCAAATCATAAACATTTATAATTAATCGGAATTCCCTTGTATAGAAATGGTCAAATTTTGTTGGGTTATATAAATCTAAAAATAAAATTTTGATATATTCTTTTATTGAAGGACAGAGGCAAGAATTTTTGGGGGGATATATGAACAAATAAATTTTTTTCAGTGGCTTAAAAAAATGCCTTCACCCACTCCATTGACCCAACTTTGAGGTAGTACAGCAATATGCCTTACTGTGCATCCACTTTAAGGATGGATGAAGATGCAGAGTTAATTCAGTTTACAATGTTTATGTATCCTATTTTCAACTTTTTAGCACAAACCTATACCAATAAATAATGCAATTTTGAAACTGAAGTTTCTTGTTTCTACCAACAGTGGAACTTCGAATATAAGTTTTCTAAGAAGTCCAAGGTTAACTTCACCCATCTCACAAATATTCTTGGTATATAAGCTTATTAATTTTGCTAAGACAACATTAAAGTTTCTCAGTATACGAAAAAGTCACTTTGTGAAATTCTACCTGTCATAGCCTGATGTCTAAAATTCCTGATCCTATCAAAATTTTCATCAAAGTTGTTGATCTCACTAACTCAGTGGTGATAGAAGCAAGGTGCAAAGCTGTAAGGAGCAATATTGCATAGGAACCTGGAATGTTAGCTCCATGAATCAAGGCAAATTGGAAGTGGTCAAAGAGAAGATGGCAACAGTGAACATCAACATTCTAGGAATCAGCAAACTAAAATGGACTGGAATGGGTGAATTTAACTCAAATGACCATCATATCTACTACTGTGGGCAAGAAACCTTTAGAAAAAATGGAGTAGCCATCATGGTCAACAAAAGAGTCTGAAATGCAATACTTGGATGCAATCTCAAAAATGACAGAATGATCTCTGTTCATTTCCAAGGCAAACCATTCAATATCATGGTAATCCATGCCTCCACCCTGACCAGTAACACTAAAGAAGCTGAAGCTGAATGGTTCTGTGAAGACCTACAAGACCTTTTAGAACTAACACCCAAAAAAGATGTCCTTTTCATTATAGGGGACTGGAATGCAAAAGTAGGAAGTCAAGAAACACCTGGAGTAACAGGCAAATTTGGCCTTGGAATATGGAATGAAGCAGGGCAAAGGCTAATAGAGTTTTGCCAAGAGAACACACTGGTCATAGCAAACACCCTCTTCCAACAACACAAGAGAAGACTCTACATGTGGACATCACCAGATGGTCAACCCCAAAATCAGTTTGATTATATTCTTTGCAGCCAAAGATGAAGAAGCTCTATACAGTCAGCAAAAACAAGACCTGGAGCTGACTGTGGCTCAGATCATGAACTCCTTATTACCAAATTCAGACTCAAATTGAAGAAAGTAGGGAAAACCACCAGACCATTCGGGTATGACCTAAATCAAATCCCTTATGATTATACAGTGGAAGTGAGAAATAGATTTAACGGACTAGATCTGATAGACAGAGTAACTGATGTACTATGGACGGAGGTTCGTGACATTGTACAGGAGACAGGGATCAAGACCATCCCCATGGAAAAAAAAGACAAAATAGCAAAATGGCTGTCTGAGAAGGCATTACAAATAGCTGTGAAAATAAGAGAAGGGGAATACAAAGGGGAAAAGGAAATATATACCCATTTGAGTGCAGAGTTCCAAAGAATAGGAAGGAGAGATAAGAAAGCCTTTCTCAGTGATCAATGCAAAAAAATAGAGGAAAACAACACAATGGGAAAGACTAGAGATCTCTTCAAGAAAATTAGAGATACCAAGGGAACATTTCATGCAAAGATGGGCTCAATAAAGGATAGAAATGGTCTGGACCTAACAGAAGCATAAGATATTAAGAAGAGGTGGTGAGAATACACAGAAGAACTGTACAAAAAAAGATCTTCATGACCCAGATAATCACGATGGTGTGATCACTAACCTAGAGCCAGACATCCTGGAATGTGAAGTCAAGTGGGCCTTAGAAAGCTTCACTATGAACAAAGCTAGTGGAGACATTACTTTGTCAACAAAGGTCCATTTAAAGGCTATGGTTTTTCCATTGGTCATGTATGGATATGAGAGTTGGACTATAAAGAAAGCTGAGCGGTGAAGAATTGATGCTTTTGAACTGTGGTGTTGGAGAAGACTCTTGAGAGTCCCTTGGACTGCAAAGAGATCCAACCAGTCCATTCTAAAGGATATCAGTCCTGGATGTTCATTGGAAGGACTAATACTGAAGCTGAAACTCCAATACTTGGCCACCTAATGCAAATAACTGACTCATCTGAAAAGACCCTGATGCTGGGAAAGATTGAAGGCAGGAGGAGAAGGGGACGACAGAGGATGAGATGGCTGGATGGCATCACCGACTTGATGCACATGCGTTTGGGTAAACTCCGGGAGTTGGTGATGGACAGAGAGGCCTGGCATGCTGCAATTCATGGGGTCACAAAGATTCGGACACAATTGAGCGACTGAACTGAACTGAACTGAACTGAGTGGTGTTTTTAATCTTTGTTTTCATCAGCTACAGCAGAAAATACCCCAAATAGTTATTTTCTTTATTTTTTTCCTATATTTTCTAAACGATAGTTTAAACATTCCATGCTAATGTTTTAGTTATATTTACAAATGTGAATGCTTATTCCTGTTGGAAAATATAATTCGTACTGTATCCAATGGACTTAAAAAAACATGCCATTGTGAAAAGCTTTTAATGTGGGGGTGATTTTATGATCCAAAACATTTCAGAGATAAATCCTCTGACACGTTTACATGTTAGCACCATTCTTAAGTTAAAATATTTCTTTATTAAAGTTTTAATTTGCTTTTTTTCTGGTTTCCTACCCGGTTCTCTTTATAGGTTATTTTCTAAAGATTATTTAAATTATACTCTTTCAGCATAGATAGGTTTTGTTTGCATATGATGCCTGAAGAAACAGTCTTCATATCCACAGGAAAAAAATATACACTATAATATTTTTCTATAAACAGCAGTTCTGTCACTCTTTCATCCCCTCACCTTTTGATGCAAATGTGTATCTAGAATAAGCATTAAGAATATTTTATTTCCTATTTAAGACTAGCAAAAGAAAACAAACAAAGAAACGTGTATGATGATAAAATACAACTGAAACTTAGTGTCAGGGAGGGGTGGGCTTTGTAGTAAACTGGACTAAAATGTTCCATATAAAAGGAGAGGTCAAATCCTGCTTTTGCAAGCAGGATCTGAGATATATTGTTGCCAGATCTCTCATTTTGAAAGAAGCTGGAATTCAGGATTTCTAATAAATCTCCTAATTCTCCATGTTGGCAACTGAATTAAAACTTAAGACCTATGACTCAAGAGGGAAAAAAATGAAGAGAAAAGTGGGGAGAAATATATAGGATGAGATAAAAATAAATTAGTTAAGAAAGAAATGCAGAGACATGAAAATGCAATTCAAAAATCTGAATAATTATTTGGATGCAGTAAACAATAGTAATGTCATGCAGAAATACTAAGCAGTGAACAAAATAATTTTGAATATTTTTCTTAGCATGCAGAATAAAAAGTGAAGGACATGACTAGTAAAAAAAGATGATCAATACACAGAATAGAGATTAAAAATTTAAACTAACAGTTATGGTCTTTGAATTTGGAACAGCAAAAAAACTAATGGAAAATAAATTGTAAACAAAGACAAAACCAAAGAAAATTTCCAATTTGACACATCACTTGGGTATCATGGTAGATTATTTCACAAAAAAAATGTCATCAACTATCTACCTATTTCAAATTTACATACTTTGCCACTTGTCTCATCAGGAGGTGGATTCCATTTCTCCACCCCTGAATCTGAGATGTCCCTGTAACTTACTTTGACCAACAGAATGTGGTGTGGCAACATGGCAGGCCTTAGGAGGCTTTGTGAGCTTCTAGTCTCTTTCCGATACTCCATCATTGCCATGTGAAAAATTCCAAGCTAACCTACTGAATAATGTGCATCAGAGGAAAATCATCCTATCTGAAGCCAACTCTCAGTGAACCTGCTAGATGATTCCATTACATGGGCAGTTCTAAAGAAAACAGCCAGGCCTATCTCCTAGCATTAGAAATACCCAGCTGACCCACAGATGTCGGAACAAAAGTTAAACGCTTATTGTTTTAAGTCTTTAAACAATGAAGTGGTTTGTTAAAAGAGCGATAGCCCACTGATTCAGGCTGTACTAGGTGGACCAATCATATCCCAAGAACAATGAATAAAAATACAACTACAACTAGATGAAAGCATAAACCGTGTAAGGAAAAATATTCTATAAACAACCAGAAGGTAAAAAGAGGATGAGTATGAAGAAGGAAGAGGAGAAGGAAGAAGTAGAGAGGAGAAAATATGCTACACTAGTCATAAAATTAGATGGCCCTCTATTTTTCTTTTGAAAAATTAAATGCCAAAACAAATTCAAGATAAAATGTGCAAAGCTAGGAAAATATATACTTAACCAAATCTGTGCATTCAGATGACAGAAAAAGAGTTTATATGTATAAAGATATGGGAATACTTTCCACGGGGTGGGTGAAATAACTGAAAATGCATTTCTGAGGTGAGAAATTGCAAATAATGACACTAATAGTTTTTAAAGAATACTACTTTACTAATTTAAAGTATCCCTTCATGTCCCTCGAAAATAAGAAAATAAATAATGCTATTTTTATTACAGGATTACTTCTCTGCCAAGTACTATCTTTGTACTTTACATACAAAATCTAATGCTTAAAATATCCCTAAAAACTAAAATTAAATCCTAATTTAGTAAGAACATCAATAATGGAAAGTCATGGCATAAAATAATTAGCAATCAGTATTGGCAATATCTTAAAAGTGACTTATAATCAAACAATTGTTGTAATTTTGGGGCCCAAATGTAACATTAATGTTAAAAACTTCCGTTCAATAAAAAGATGTGGAATGTAGTATGTCATAATGTTCTGAACCCAAAAGTCTATAGTATATATTAAAAATACTGGGAAAAAAAAGTGTAAAAAGAATAATGATAGGCTAGGTTCCACATCTCATGTACTTCTCCTTAATCTGATAGAAAAATATTTATTTTAAAATCATATTTAATTAAAAGCATAATACACATTTTTTAACTTACTGGAAGCTAGCAAAGAAAAAAATCCATATGGCAAAAGTCAGAAAACAAAATGACAATAAAATATAAACAAAACACAAGAAAACAGATGGCAAAAGTAAAGCTAAGCATATCACATGTTAGTAAACATAGATGGTTTCTATTCCTCCATAAAAGTGAAAGGTTTTCTAATTGCTTTAAAAATATTTAACCCATAGCTGGTAGATATCTTAAAAACTAAATAGAAATTTTGAATAAAAAAGCACACAGGAAATTTATTAAGCAAATATTACTATAAATATAGTCACAATATTAAGTTCAAGGTGAAAGCTTATGATATAAAAGATAAAAAACCCATAAAGTCATAAACATTTATACAATAGATGTCAGAGGATCTAAATATATGAAGGAAAAACTAGAACTGTAACAAAAATTGATATCAGAATAATTTTATAAGAGATTTAATGCCTCTTATGCCTGGGAAAGCTATCATAGGGATTTACATTTTGCTAAGTTTGGGAGCAGGTGTTTAGAAAAAATCCAGAGAAATAACAAGAATTTTCTTTGAAAACTAATTATTGGAGGAGTTTATGGGCAATGTTCTCTTATACATAAGTTTACCAAAGGCCTTGTTAAAAGGCAAGGAGAGATTCTAAATTCCTAGGAATGATTTAATAAAGAAGGAAATGTAAACTGAGAAGGCTACTTTTTCAACTCATCTAACTATAGTGGAGGTTCTAGAGCAGAAAGGAAAAAGCTGGTGAATCTCAACACCCTACTCAGCAGATAATTAAGAAACCAAAGAAACCAAGAAGAATACAAGAAGGCTGACTGAAAGAGAGGTGACTAGTGGTATGAGCAGTGGCCTGCTGGTGGGGAACTATGGTCTGGATCCCAGCACAGAATGGGCAAGGGAGAGCATTCTGGTTGCATCCATTTCTCTACCCATGCTAGGCCCACAATACTGCCTCAAAATCCAAAGTCCTAGATTATTATCCATCTATTTGACTCTGGATGGGAAAGCAACAGCAGCAGCCGAGAGTGATAAGTGATAAGAGTGATAAGTAGCAGCGGGACAGTGGCATAACTGAGCGGAAGTGGGGAGACACAAGCAAGGAGTCCTAATTGTCTGGTGGGCTTCTGAATAATCCCACCTCTTGGTTGTCAGAAGCAACAGCTTCCATAAGAGTAGGGCTGATGTATGAAAGAATTCTGGTGACAGTCTTGGGTGGCAGGAGAGAACTGGAAAGCAGAGGTGAATAGAGGAATAAGCAGTGATCTTGAGATGCTCACTTCCCACACACATTCAGAATTTTTTCTTTTTAAAGAGCATCAAGCAAGACTTGGACTTTTGCTCTTTTTCCCTCCTTCCTCAAAGAAAGATTACCACTCAACATACTTGTGAAGCCAGGGAACAATGAGGAGAAAAAGCCACATTACAAATAGAAAGAATTACACAAGAAAATTAACTAATGGAATGAATAGAACAGATATTCAGAATGAGATATTGGAAACATGGAGTCAGAACTAGCAGTTTTGGATAGGATCCTATTCGAGATATTAGAACAAAATGTATCATTACTGAAATAGAGACCTCAGTGGATGGGTTGAATAGAAGATTATAAAACACTGGAAAATCAGTTATAAGCTGGGCACATAAGTTGAAGAACTTTCCCAGAATATATCAACAAGGAATAAAATAATGATATATATGCATATATGAATTATAAATTTAAAAAGCTAAAAAAATAATGAGCCAGAATTTCCTAGAATTAAAGAAAAATATATCAGACCTCTGGCTGAATAAATGCTAAAAAGTGTTCCAAAAGGATAAATAAGAAAAAAATAGTTTAAATTAAAGTTTAAAACTTCAACTAAGCATATTATAGTGATATTAAAACATAAAACAAAGAGAACATGCTGAATGTTTCTGAGAGAAAAAGAGAATCATCTAAAAATGAACAAGAATCTGTCTAATGTTAGAATTTTCAACAGCATTGCTAGACACATGAAGACAATGGAGCAGTATCTTTCTGCCAAGCCCAATAGGAATTATCTAAATTATTCTTTCATTGTATTTTTTCAATATTTCATCCATCTCCACACTCCCTGCACTTGGAAACTCCAAACTCCTTCTATTGCAATGGTCTACCTATCGATGCACTATGTCACCACCCACCAATGTATGCTTTATATGGCAGTTTAAATGGTATTTTCAATCTTCAAATCCGAGCTTGTGCATGTGTGCTCATCATGTTCCACTCTTTGTGGCCCCATAGACTGTGTCCCGCCAGGCTCCTCTGCCCATGGAATTCTCCAGGCAAATATACTGGAGAGGGTATCCATTCCTTTGTCCAGGGGATCTCCCCAATTCAGCGATTGAACCCAGGTCTCCTGTATTGCAGGCAGACTCTTTACCATCTGAGCCACAAGGGAACCCTCACCTGACCTTGTTAACTTTCTAATTAAAATGCATAATGTTGGGGAAAACATCTAAAATCCCAACATGTCTTAAGGTACTGTCTGGCCTAATCAAGCATCTCTGAACACTGCCTGATAAGAGAATCCCTGGGGAGCTTTGTACCACTGCATGGGCCCTGCCTAGGTGGTTCTCCTCCAAGGATCTGGGGCTGCCCCCAGCTCACCAAGTGACTCTGAAGGCAGACATTCAAAGCCCTGATCTTGCCCTTATGGCCTCTCCAGCTCCACCCCTTCTTTGTGCCCTTTCAGTATTACTGCTGCATAGCTCTCCTTCTGTGCCTTGGGCATGCCATGCTCCTTCTTGCTTTAGGCTTTATACAGGTTGTGCCTCCATCCTGGACCATCCTGGAACACTCCCACACCCTTTTACCAGGGTCACTCCTGCTCTGCCTTCAGATCCCAACCATCACCTCAGGGTACCCCTTTTCCATCTTTCTAAGTCTCTTCCCTATGTCAGAAAGACTGATAGCAAGAGATATATCTCCTCAATAGCACTTATGACATTGCTGTTGTTGTTTAGTTGCTAAGTTGTATCTGACTCTTTTGCAGCCCCATGGACTGTAGCCTTCCAGGCTCTTCTGTCCATGGGATTTTCTAGAAAAGAATATTGGAGTTGGTTGCCATTTCCTTCTCCAGGAGATCTTCCTGACCCAGTGATCAAACCTGAGTCTCCTGTTTGGCAGGCAAATTCTTTGCTACAAAGCCATCTAGGAAGCCCAACTTTTGACATTGGTTATAGCTTACTTATTTGTATGTGTCTTTCATAAAACTCTCTTTTTCTATATTGCGAGTTTCACAGGATTAAGGAATATGTCACGTTTAGTTAGTATTACATAGTTTTCAACTAATACAGCACTGGCTAACACTTGTTGAATGAACGAGTGAATGAATGAATGATACCTGCAAACCTAAAACTAGTAAACAGCTTAAATTCACACATGCCTCGGTAGCAAGCCCTATACAGATTTATTGGAATATTTTGTTCATATTTAATTGTAAAAGTGTGGTAAGTCTAGTGGTAGATGAGCTAACGAATGACATGAGGCTATATTCTGAGTAGCACAGATATCATTTCAATGCTATTGAAAAATTATACAATTATTTTCACGTATTTGTTTAAAAAAATAAACTTTTTCCTCTTCCAAAGAAAAATCATGATTGCAAACCTAATAATCTGTGAAATTAAAGCTAGAAAGATACCTATAAAAGAAAATATTTTCACTTTATTGAGACCCTTTCTTAGTTTTTTCCCTACTATGATTTTTCTAAAATTGCTTTGATACAAGATGTCACTTCATGATCATTTCTAAAAGAAAGCTTATTCATTGGAAAAGGAGAATTAAGTGAACTATCTATTCATGAAGTTTTTTCAAGGGTGATAAGTAAAAAATAAAGAATACAGGTTATCAAAAATGAATCATTAACTTTTCAAGAGCCAGAAGATACTACTGACTCTTCTGGGTATGAAGCAAGTAATTCTCAGAAAATCCTCATCATACCTGGAACTAATATTTTTCTTGCAAAAGAACATCTGTGCTGTAAAGAGCTGAGCATTATTGGGCCAAAGGGCTCACAGTAATCTATATATGTATTTATCCATATATAAAATTGTTCTATGTTTGCTTTTTTATTAGATTTGTAATGAAAATGAATAATTTTATATACTCATTACTATGCAGTTTCTTTTTATTCAATTTTTTATTCTAATTATTAATGCATACTCATGTAATTTTAACAAAAATAGGACAATATAAAGTTTTGGGGTTTTAAGTTTTGTTTTATTTTTTACCTGAGCAGTCTTCTCTTTTTTAACCTCTGTCCCTTTCTCTCTCCTCTTTTTCTTCTCTACCCTGGGCTGCCATGCATAGTTCTACAAATTGCTAACTGCAAACATCAGATCACATTGAGAGCTCTACACTATTGCTCCATGACAATATTACCACAAGCTTGGCAACTTAAAATGATACAAATTGATTATTTCACAGTTCCCATGGGCCAGGAATCGAGGTGCAGATTAGTTGGACCCTCTGCTTAGGGTCTCACAAGCCTATAACCAAGTGTCATCAGGGCTGCGGTGTCATCTAGAGGCCTGACTGGGGATCATCTGCTGCCCTGACTGCAAAGCCAGGCTCCACGTGAACCGTGAACTTCCAGATGTTCAAGCTGGTTTTGGAAAAGGCAGAGGAACCAGAGATCAAATTGCCAACATTCACCGGATCATCAAAAAAGCAAGACAGTTCCAGAAAAATGTCTATTTCTGCTTTATTGACTATGCCAAAGCTTTTGACTGTGTGGATCACAATAAACTGTGGAAAATTCTGAAGGAGATGGGAATACCAGACCACCTAACCTGCCCCTTGAGAAATCTGTATGCAGGTCTGGAAGCAACAGTTTGAACTGGACATGGAACAACAGACCGGTTCCAAATAGGAAAAGGAGTACGTCAAAGCTGTATATTGTTACCTTGCTTATTTAACTTATATGCAGAGTACATCATGCGGAATGCTGGACTGGAAGAAACACAAGCTGGAATCAAGATTGCTGGGAGAAATATCAATAACCTCAGATATGCAGATGACACACCCTTATGGCAGAAAGTGAAGAGGAACTCAAAAGCCTCTTTATGAAAGTGAAAGAGGAAAGTGAAAAAGTTGGCTTAAAGCTCAACATTCAGGAAACTAATATGGCATCCGGTACCATCACTTCACGGCAAAGATATGGGGAAACAATGGAAAGAGTGTCAGACTTTAATTTCTTGGGCTCCAAAATCACTGCGGATGGTGATTGCAGCCATGAAATTAAAAGATGCTTACTCCTTGGAAGGAAAGTTATGACCAACCTAGATAGCATATTCAAAAGCAGAGACTTTGCCAACAAAGGTCTGTCTAGTCAAGGCTATGGTTTTTCCAGTAGTTGTGTATGGATGTGAGAGTTGGACTATAAAGAAAGCTGAGCACCGAAGAATTGATGCTCTTGATCTGTGGTGTTGGAGAAGACTCTTGAGAGTCCCTTGGAAAGCAAGGAGATCCAACCAGTCCATCCTAACGGAGATCAGTCCTGGGTGTTCATTGGAAGGACTGATGTTTAAGCTGAAACTCCAATATTTTGGCCACCTGATGGGAAGAGCTGACTCATCTGAAAAGACCCTAACGTTGGGAAAGATTGAGGGCAGGAGGAGAAGGGGACAATAAAGGATGAGATGGTTAGATGGCATCACCGACTCAATGGACATGGGTTTGGGTAAACTCCGGGAACTGGTGATGGACAGGGAGGCCTGGCATGCTGCTGTTCATGGGATAGCAAAGAGTCGGGCATGACTGAGTAACTGAACTGAACTGAACTGGCAGCAGTGAGTTCTTTAGGGCTGTAGGTCTGAGAGCTTCAGTTGTTTGTGGCTGTTGGCCAGTGGCCATCCTCAGCAACTCACATGCAGTACTTGTCATGTGGGTTTCCACTATAGGACTACTTGCTTCCTCACAGTCAGGGAGGGTAAAAGAGATTCTAGAAAGATGGGCACTGCAACCTTAACATAATCACATACATTTAATCACCTTTGCTGTGTTATATTTTATTACAGAAGCAAATCTCAGATTCCTCGTACATATAACAGATCAAAGAAAGGCATGAATACTAGAAAGTGAGAATCAAAGAGGGCATTTAAAACTCTGTCCACCACAATTTATATAAATGATGCCCCTGGAATTATACAGTGTATAATCTGTGTGGCCATATGCAGTTGTCCACTCCATCAGTATAGGCATCCCTTCACTGCCACCAGGTAACTCATGGTAAGAACCTGTTGTGTATCTTTCTCTACTTTTTCCTTGCTTACATAATAATTCATACATATGTAAGAGAAATTTTTGTTAAGGCTTGTATTGCAAATAGAGGTTATATTATACAATCTTTTCTCTATTGCTTTTCTCACTTAGTAATATTTCATAGAAAACATTCCAAGTCAATTGATACAGGTCTACTATATTTTTTAATGACTGTACAATATTATACTAGATATAATAATTTATCTAATATTCCACTGCTGGAGAATACTCAGAATTTTTTTCCTTCCCTCAAGTGAATATGAATATATATTGCATATGTATTGCATGTAAATATATATAACCTATATTCATATGTATCTACCTATAAGAATATATGTTCTTATAGACGATTTCTGTCATCCTGAGAGATGGAGTCTCAGGACTGGGTTGCTGAACTAAAGGGTACGTGTATTATAATTTAATAGATTGGTCCAAGTTTCTCCCAAACTGGCTTTACCAGTCCACACTGTCATAAACAATGCATGAAAATACCATCTCTTAACATCTTCCATAACAACAGGCATCTTTCTTTGCAAACCCATAGAATATATGGCCCACCAGGTTCCTCTGTCCATGGAATTCTTTAGACAGTAATACTGGAGTGTGTTGGTATTTCCTTCTCCAGGGGATCTTCCCAACCCAGGGACTGAACCATTTCCTGTGTCTCTTGCCTTGCAGGTGGATTCTTTACCATTTGAACCACCAGGGAATCCCTTAGTTTTAAAAATTATTATCAGTCTAATAGATGCAAAGGATAGTTCATTATTAGTTGAATTCGCATTGTCCAGGATACTCTGACTTGGAAAATCTTGTAAATGTTCTTTCACTTATTAAAGATATGTGTATTAAATGTCTCCTATATTCCTACACATTGTTCTGCAACAGGGAATACAGTACATCATTATATATTTTTGTTCAAGTTTTGTTCCGATGAGGGTTACATACATTCCTAATTATAATAAGTTATCCATGCAGGTTCAGTACTACTGAAAACATTCAGCATCTTTTAGAAGTTCACATAGGAAAGATAATCCTCCATGTTTTGTGATGAAAATAAACTTTCTTACTTCCAACACTTGAAAAATTTTAGGTGGAGTTGGAGGTTGTCAGCTATTTGAATCTAGAAATGTTTAAAACTCTAAGAGACATAAATTATGTTTCAGTGGTGGAAATGGGGTGGGGCAATATTCCCTTATGTAGAGGTCATATTCCAAGTCATATAAGTAAAGTTATTGGGAACAGGTGCCAGAATTAAAAAGAAGAGAGAAAGAAAAGAAAGGTGTGAAGTTTTGTGCTATGTGAAGTCAGGGAAAACACAGAAATACCTCTTAAGGATCTTGAATATAAACTTTGTGGAATGTTTAAAATAACAGTTGGTATAAGAAGAAGAGTGTGCAGAATAAGCTGAATGAGACAAAGGGACTTTTATGCCCAGTCTTTCAGTAGTGTCCAACTCTGCAGCCGCCATGGATTGTAGCCCACCAGACTCCTCTGTTCACGGAATTTTCGAGGCAAGAATATTGGAGTGGGTTGCCATCTTTCCTCCTCTAAGGGATCTTCCTGATCCAGGGATCAAACCTGCATCTCTTGCATCTCCTGTGCTAGCAGGTGGATTCTAGCACGAGCTGGGAAGCCAGATGAAGGTACTTAGGCAATCAACAAATTGGAAAACAACATCACTATCAAGTGGAGAAGGGCATGCCCTTCTCCAGTATTCCTGCCTGGACAGAGGAGCCTGGGGAGGCTTCAGTCCATGGGGTTGCAAAGATCCGGACTCAACTGAAAGACTGAGCATCACTATCAAGATCAGAAGTGAATGAGGCTGAGTAACAGATTAGGGAAGAAGAGAGAGGGACAAATTGGGGAAATAACACTGATTTATACACACCACCGTGTGTAAAATAGATAGCTAGAGGGAAGCTGCAATATAGCACAGCGAGCTCAGCTCAGTGCTCTGTGATGACCTAGAGGGACTGGGTGGGGAATGGGGCGGGAGGGAGGCTCAAGACGGGAGAGATATATGTATACCTATAGCTGATTCATGATGTTGTATAGCAGAAACTAACATAACATAATACAATTTTTAAAATTCTAAAAAAATTAGAACACACACACAAAGAAGTGAACAAGGTAGAGTCAGTCTAAGATGGTGAAGAGCCTCTGCTCCAAATACAGGAGCACAAGAAGCAGGGCCTCACCAGACCCTGAGTCTGCCAGCCCCTGGACTGTGGATGTCTCAGACTACAGGGTTGTGAGAAATAAATGTGTGCCTTTAAACCCCACAGTCGATGGTAGTTTGTTATAGCAGTCCAAACAGACAAAGAAGCTAGGTCAGGAAAAACCTAAGAATAACAACAATCACTTCTCCAGTACCTTCCATGGGCAGCGGTGGAGGACCATCTCACTGAGAGAGGGGTCCTAGAGGAGAGTGCTCTTGAGCCTTGAAACCTCTTAGAGCCTACCTTTTGCAACTTTACTTGTTGAAGGCATATTATCAGTTTAAGTAGCTAATGCCACAAATAGTTAATTAATCCACTTTCTTAGAAACAAAAGAACTTTTAAAAAGTCCTGCTTTGTCTCACAGAGGAGAATAACGTAAATAAGCCATTTTAGAGAAGGCTGAAAAGCTGGGGATGCCCCAACTTCCCTTGGAACATTATAGTGAAACTTAGAGCCACTTTCCTTTCTATGCTCCAGTATGGAATTGCCAAGTTAAATACTATATGGCTATAAAACATTTCAAGCAATTAAACAAATCAGGCTGGTATCTCACATGAGACTTAGAACGTGAATACTATGGTCCTGGAAGAAATGTCCAAACTACACTGAGGACGCAAAGCTCAAAAGCACATTTAGAAAGAAAATAAACACTCATGAATAAAAGCTAATTAATCATTTCTTGAAACTCAGGTCAAAAAAATCTATATTAAACAGGAGACTATAGAACAGGCATGTGCTATGTATTAGACTTCATTCCTCCTGGTTGATTGAAAGTTAAGCAGTTTTGTTTTCAGTCCTGAAAAGATACTGGATGGAGTAAATAGAGGCAATAATATTTCTATACCGTGCATGGCATTTTCATTTTTGTGTGCAATAGGTATAAATCCCTTGAATATTTCTAAATGAGTAAAGAGAAAAAAATTACAAAACAATAATATAAACATATTTAAAGTACTTTTTGTTCTTTGTGAATTTGACAAATGTGACTGACCTGACTAGGTAAGGCAGGAAAACGCCACCTTTTTTGAGTTCTTATACATCTGTGTTTAGGAATTTTTTTTGAGTTCTTAAACCTATTCACCTATGACATTTGAAAAAGATATCACAGTGTTCTGATAGGGCCTGAATTTTACGGAACCGATCTTAATTTGCAGGTTAATCTGATTCTGCGGGCTAGCTGGGTACTAATTTACTGAACATACATCAAGTGCCTACTTTGTGCCACATATGTTCAAGGCATTGAGGGTTATCATGAAGTACAAGCATTCACCAAACTGTAAAAATGGAAGTCTGAAACCACCAAGTGCTGTGAGACGTGGAATGGAGGAATTCACATGCATTGCTGGAAGGGATGCAAACTGGCAAACAGTTTAGCGCAGTCCAGCCTCTTCATGCATAGAGTCTGTATTTGTGAATTTACCTGCTCACTGAATTTATCTGCAGCCTCCAAATCAACACTCACTGCTTTTGCAGTCCTGCGTAGATGTGCACAGGACTGGAAACGGAGTTGTCTGAGGCACATGTTCCAGCTGACATTGAACAGGGTCACACTCTGCCTTCTTCTTTCAGCTCCTCTCACTGTCCACAAGTGTCCTTTTTGCAATCAATTTAACGCCATGTTTTTCACATTTTTGTGCCTTTTTGGGGTGATTTTGCTGTTTAACATGGCCCTTAAAGATAGTGCTGAAGTCCTGTCCACTGTTCCTAAGTGCAAACAGGCTGTGATGAGTCTTATGGGGAAAATAAGTGTCTTAGATAAGCCTGCTGTTGGCCATGAGTTAAGTATGAATGAATCAACAGTATATATTAAATAAGGTATCTTTAAACAGAAACATATAAAATAGGGCAATATATATGTTGGTTAATGAAAATATTGTGACCAGAGGCTCATAGGAACCTAACCCTGTTTCTCCTAGGAGCAGTGGTTCAATATACCTTGATTCAGTGTTTGCAGTAACTTTACAGAACACAATTAAGCAAATAAGTATCTGCTTATTTCCTTAGTCCTATACACAGTACCATTTCATTGGCAATGGCTATGTCTGCAAGAGAAGCAAAGCTGTCCATTCCCTTAATTATAGCAAGATATCACTCTCTGAAGAGACTGTGCTACTTGCCGGTACTTTCACAAAATCATCCCCTCATAGTTTGAAACTTCACAGACATTCTGACAATTAGCCTTAATTTTTGAAGGAGAGGGAGGCACCTTTAACTTGAGATCAGACAAAAAGAGGGGAGTGAAAGGCCCATGGGGCTTCACAGACTAGCAGGACTAACAAGCTCTGTGGCTTAATTCAGACCAGTGGAGAAATGCTCCTGTTTCTATTCCCTGGCTTCCGTTGCTTCTGCACCTTGCTGGAGCTCGAGTTCAAGCCTCCACAGCACCATTCTCTGTAATACCATTCTATGACTCTGACTTTACACATTTAAAATTAAGGAGGAGGGGCTTGGAAGGAGAGGCGGTGGGATACTTTAATTATCAGATGGAACCTAGCATAAAAGCAAAAAACCCACTGCCAAATTGAAAATAATAATAGCAACTAATATATTGATTTTTCCTATGTGCCCAGTACTATGCTTAACATCTTACACTGGCTACTTTATTTAATCTTCATACTAACTTTAAGAGACAAATACTAACAGTATCCACATTTTACAGGTGAGGAAAATGAAGTTTGAGTGAATGTTCAAAGTCATAACTAGGAGTATGTCAAGGCTGTATATTGTCACCCTGTTTATTTAACTTATATGCAGAGTACATCATGATCTTGCAAAATGCTGGACTGGAGGAAGCACAAGCTGGAATCAAGATTCCCAGCAGAAATATCAACAACCTCAGAGATGCAGATAATACCATCCTTATGGCAGAGAGTGAAGAGGAACTAAAGAGCCTCTTGATGAAGGTGAAAGAGTAGAGTTTAAAAAAAAAAAAACACAGGCTTAAAACTTAACATTCGAAGATAATGGCATTGGTCCCATCACTTTATAGCAAATAGATGGGAAAACAATGGAAACAGTGACTGACTTTATTTTCTTGAGCTCCAAAATCACTGCAGATGGTGACTGCAGCCATGAGATTAAAAGACGTTCGGTCCTTGGAAGAAAAGCTATGATGATGAACCTAGACAGCATATTTAAAATCATAGACATTACTTTGCTGACAAAGGTCCATAGAGTCAAAGCTATGGTTTTTCCAGTATCATGTTTGGATGTGAGAGATGGACTATAAAGAAAGTTGAGCACCAAAGAATTGATGCTTTTAAACTGTGGTGTTAGAGAAGATGCTTGAGAGTCCCTTGGATAGCAAGGAGATCCAACCAGTCAATCCTAAAAGAAATCAATTCTGAATATTCATTGGAAAGACTGATGCTGAAGCTGAAACTCCAATACTTTGGCCACCTGATGTGAAGAGCCAGTTCATTAGAAAAGACCCTGATGCTGGGAAAGATTGAGGGCAGGAGAAGAAGGAGACGACAGAGAATGAGATGGTTGGCATCACCGACTCAGTGGACATGAGTTTGAGCAAGCTCTGGGAGACAGTGAAGGACAGGGAAGCCTGGTGTGCTGTGGTCTATGGGATCGCAGGGAGTCAGACAGGTTGGAGCAACTGAACCACAACTAGGAAGTGGTAGGACTTGGATATGGATCAGGTAAGTCTAGTTCCAAAGTGTTCTCTTAAACCATTCCCATTTACTTCCTCTCACGGGATTATAAATTTCCTAGTCAAACCTGAGACTTGAAACTCCCTTAACAGAAATACACATCTGAGGCCCAAGGTAGCAGAGCTGAGCAAAGAAAAAAATTAAAAATGAAATAAAAACAGAACTCAGCTACTTTCCTGTCTCTTCTCATCACATGGGTGTGCACTTTTCTTTTTCTTTTTTGAGGGGTATCTGAGTTAATTTTTAAATTATAAAAAGAAACTAGAAGTATTTTTCTCATTTTCAGAATCCCATCAGATGAGTGAACCATGTGTCTATCCCCCATCGAGAAGAGTAACTTGGAAACAATTTGACATGCAGGCAACATGGCAGGGACAGGTGGGGAAAGCTAGTGTCTTTCTAAAATTGCATTTGTTGATCATAAGCCCAAGATCAGAGAAAGAAGTAAGCCTCCCACTGATCGCTTGTGGAGAAGGGGGATTGCGCTTGTGTTTTCTTCGGCCATGACTCCTTGGAGCAGCTCAGCGTTCACACTGGTCACATTTCAGTGTGAACACTGGTTTGTACTTTTTCCTCTTTGGGAGACTTTGGGACAGTCTCACCCATATGCCTACCAGGAACCTCTACTGATCTGAACAGTTTGACCATACAGGTTGCCACATACCCATCCTCTTCCATGCCTGTCTCTGAGAGAGCAGGAATCCCGTCATGATCCAATGCTAAGCATACTTGAGAGTAAGCAGGTGCATTGTTGGTCTTTCATAAAAGAATAGGCTAGGAAGATTTAAGTAATTTGAAGTACACTATCAACTTATATGTAATAAAATTACTCTTTTTTATTGCTCAGGACATTGTTCTATAACATATACTCCTGTCCACAAGCTCATGATTTCTGATAATGTGTAGTACTAAACATATGCACACATATACATATCATATAGATTCATAGCAATAAATTTACTAAAACCTTTGTGTTTGTAGAAATAATTTGTTACTGATTTCTTTGTTCAACTAGATGTTGGAAACAGATGGGACTCATTGGTCACCAGACATTTGCCTCTTCTAGGTGAGATCGTATGAAGATATTTATAAACCACTCTTTCCAAGGGACTCCAATGAGACCAGTTGTAGCATGTTTGATGTTTCAAGTTAAGATAAGCAGAAAAGAGTTAATGAAACACAAATGGAAACTGTAGTTCCCAGATGGAAATAGGCTGAACAACTGTATTTTTATCTGAGTTGGGTTTAGGGGGTGCTGGAATCTTGCCACTACTGATCAGGAAGCCGGCAGGCCAGCTAAACCAGAAGGGCTCTACACCAGCGCCTCTAGGGTGTCTTCATGAAAATGACTGAGTGTCTGCTGATAGTGACTCATGCCGAGTGTTGAACTGAGAGCTGTGTGCATTTTACAATGGCTAGAAGGAGACACAGTGGCACCAAAGACAGACGGACATGCTGCTTCAACTTCAGACAGATCTTTTTAAAGTGTTCATTCTATTTTATTCAGAGTCAAAGCATGAGGGAAGAACTAAGAAGGAAAACCCACTGGTGCTACCTTCTCTGTTATCCTGGTGATTTATTTTGGGCTCTAACTTTACATACCTCATTTCACAAAACTAGAGAAGAACATTTTTAGAGTATTTATTACTATGGGGGCATGCTCTACTGGGGTGTCTCACCTACACACACGAGCTCCAAGGGGCTTAATTATGAAGTTTCTCTAGGGTTGAGTGAACCATGCTCACAGACAAGTTTCTGATCTCCTTCCCTTGTGAGATCTCTGACCAGTGTTGTGTCTTAACATGCAGTACTGTCATTCAACCATCAGGACTGAAAACATGGTTCAGCGCGTTGGTGCTCACCTCCACTTGCTCCTCGGTGGGGAAGAGGATTAGATTACGTGAGAGCATCCACAACCCATACTACCTTGTTTCCCTTGCTGCTTATTCTCTTCTGCGAGACCTATAAGTCTGCAGTTTTTCATTTGGTGATGGGTTGTTTTTTTCACATTTCAGGTCCCTGGAGATAATATTTACATAGTCCTCAATCTTTGCATCTGCGAGTGCTCAAAACTCACTGTAAGTGCTCTCTTTTGGAAGGTTTCATTTCTTTCCATTGTGCTTATACAAAACATGGGCTTCCTTGATTTTTTGGTTGATCTTTGGGAAACTTTTGGTCATTTTACTTGGTCTAGCAGAAATTTCTCTTAATTTCTTTTTTCCCACCAGCTGCACTCGCTATCCTCTCTGTACCTGATGGAAGGGGTCCTTGGAATCTCTTTGTTTTCTTTCCTGATTTAAACTTGATCTGTGCCATTATGCATCATCTGTAAGCATTATGCTCTTTTTTTTTTTTTTTAAGTCACTCAGTTGTGTCCGACTCTTTGTGACCCCATGGACGGCAGCCCACCAGGCTCCTCCGTCCATGGGACTTTCCAGGCAAGAGTACTGGAGTGGGTTGCCATTTCCTTCTCCAGGGGATCTTCCTGACCCAGGGATCAAACCCAGGTCTCCCGCATTATAGGCAGACGCTTTTACTGTCTGAGCCACCAGAGAAGTCCCAAGCATTATGCTCTACTAGCTAATTAATAGCAATGCTACTATGTAATTATATTCAATATTGTTTTGCTACTCATAACCACATACTATAAATGGTTTCAGTTCAGTTCAGTTCAGTTGCTCAGTCATGTCCGACTCTTTGCGATCCCATGAACTGCAGCATGCCAGGCCTCCCTGTCCATCACCAACTCCCCGAGTTCACTCAGACTCACGTCCATCGAGTCAGTGATGTCATCCAGCCATCTCATCCTCTGTCATCCCCTTCTCCTCCTGCCCCCAATCCCTCCCAGAGTCTTTTCCAATGAGTCAACTCTTCGCATGAGGTAGCCAAAGTACTGTAGTCTCAGCTTTAGCATCATTCCTTCCAAGGAAATCCCAGGGCTGATCTCCTTTAGAACTACTCTTAGCCAACTTTCTGTGAACACAGTGACAAAAAGTTTCAGTTGAGAGGAAAGTCATGACTTTTCTTTTTCTTTCAGATTTTGAGTCTATAATTGCAACAGATATTCTTGAAACAGACAAAACATGGATGTTGAAAATTCTTCATACTAAGTATTCTTTGCTACATGTTCCAAACTTTCAGTAAATTCCATTGGCTATTAGAGAGCTACATTGGTATTTACTATTTATGAAAAGCATATATAGGCAGATGACTGATTCCCTAAGCCGAAAAGTATGACTGAATTCGAGGTCACTGCTGACTATCCTTTACAAAGTTTAGAGAAATTGGAATTGGCTGTACTTTAGCTGATAGCCCCCACGCTGGGGAGTTCTGACGGGTTGCAGATCACAGCTGATTATTGAGAAGGGGCTTTTGGTCACTTCAGCTCATTTCCGAGACTTTCTTCCTTTTACAGAAAAGCTCAGCAAAGCACTAAGTCATGTAAACTAATGTATTCTGTAGACTCTAATGCCTTTAAACTGGGAGCTATGACGAAACAAGAAAGAACAAAGGGAAGGACAGAGACTCCTATTTACTGAGTTACTATTCTCTGCGTTAGACTTGAAGTCTTTAATAATTATTATAGAAAACTTCTCTTCAATTAGTTTGAATTTCAAGAGTAATTAGTTTAAGCCAAAGAGATTCATGCAGTTTTGACCCATGAAGAAACTTTTCCCAACAAAACTATTATCCCAAACTTTGTGAATAACCATGGCTTTGCTATACCAAATTAATAGTTTTCTATGTAATTTATGCGCTAATTTCAATTTCAGTTTCGCTGTCAATCCCATCTGTTATTGCTTCAATTCTGAATTAATGAGGCAAGTTAGAGCTGGAAAATGTCACATCATCTGAGGGCATTGTTCTTTTCTAAGGTCATATAAAATGAAAGTACTTTTGTCATAATTCAACAATCCATCCCATTTTATAGAGTCGTAACACGTTGGAGCTGGAAAGTTTATAAAATATCATCAAATCTAGATTTATAGGTAAAGAAACTGAGGTCCCCAGAGGCAAAGTGATTCACTCAAGTTTTTGTAGCCGTTGTTCCTCAGCCCCTGCTTCTAGCTTTACAAGGTCTAGACTTAACCTTTCATTCATCTGGATGCTATGTGCTGCTACTCTTCACAGGAAGATTTAGGGACTCCTCAACTTTCCATTGCTCCTGCTGGTTTAGGAACCCCGGAGACCATGTCTGTCTTACCTCCCTGTCTAGATCATGAAATCTTTCTAGGCCAGAGACCATAGCTCAACTGTCTTCAGATCTGCCCATGGTGTCTTATACATAGCAGATATCTAATAAGATTTTAATGTTTGAGATAAAGGATCCAGAGAGATACAAACTAGAGAGTTTTATCAGGCCCTTAGAAAGAAAACAAATCTAGAGAAGCTGTGAATCATAGAAGGAACTTAAATCATTACCGCTTTGTAACTATGCAAAGAAAACCTTTGCTTTTGCTTTGTATGCACAGTAAAATTTCCCAGGAGTTGAAGAGAAAAAGCAGCAGTAAACTAAGCTTCTGCCTCACCCAATGATGACCCCACAAAACAAGCTACCAGTCAGGGGGACACCGATCCATAAAAACCCCTGTCTGGTCATTTTTGTCTGGTGGTTTGGAAATGTGCCCATCTTCCAGGGAGCTCATACATTTTGAAAATAAATGGCACTGCTCTCCCTCTGGGTTCACTCCAAGTTTTTCCCACTTCGTTTAACAAATCAGCACATGGCCTCACTCAGAATAATCTCACTTTAAAAGATGAGGTTTCTAAAAGTTAGTGCAAAGAACAGGAGAGACATTTTACCTAGTTTGCAAAACGATAACCCCAATGTATACAATCTTTAAATGGAAAGGTCCTATTGAGACAAAACCAGTTCACTCAGAGAAGACGCTCCATTGTTATCCTCATCTCAAAGCTGTTGTAACAAAAATTCTGACAGTAATGCACAAATGAGGAAAAGTCAAAAGAAAAACTTCCTGTTGTTGCACAGCTAATGGAAATGTGTGTGATCAGAGAATAAACAAATTGCTCTATATTTGGAACTTATCAGACACTGTTAATCATTTGTTAAAAACTGTCTGTGTCAGGAAAATCCAAAATATTCTCTTTGGCTATGTCTTCCTTCCTTTTTCTCTCTCTATTGGTCTTCACAAAAAATTTTGCTTCTCTGTATCTATTAAGATAGCCCCGTGGCATGATCTAGAAACCTAAATGTGTTTCTCATAAATCATTATGAACTTTTGTCTTCCAAACAAGGAACTGCATTTGCCACAAATAAATAAACAATTCCCAGAAGATTAAAGGTCAGAGCAGAATTCAGAAAAGTTGCACAATGTTACTGCACATTTTAAGCACAGGAGGAAAGTTCTTCAAACTTATACATTTCACAGAATAAGTAGAATTTAAAATTTTTTGTTTCAAATTAAAGCTTTGTAACCACAGTTAATCTATGACACAGAACAGAAGTTTTAAAATACAGAATTAAGAAATTTTCATCTAATGACATTTTGATTCAACAAATATGGGGGGAAAAACCTTAACAGTAAATATTGTAAGATTGGCTCAAATACGTTTTTAAGTTTAATGCAAGAAAACTTTGTCTTCCAAATATGTTGCACCAACTGGCATAGAGTTTACTTAAAAAATAGTTTTGTGTCTGAGTAGCAGTTCTACTCTGGGTTTTCCCGGAAGCACTGTTCAGCATCTCCCTTACATTCCAAATAACTACAGATGTTGTTATTCACATTTAAATTGGCAAATGTTTTCTATCCTAGAAGATTTCATGAAAATGCTTTGATTTTTTTTTAACAGAAATTTGTGCATTAGGAAAACGTGGTTGAGTTAAGAATAATTGGAATGAATTGAAGCCTTTAAATACCTGTACTTAAAAATTAATGTAAATTCTCATAAAGAAATGACCCTATGCTACAGAATGTTTTTACATAAATAAATGCTGGCAAAGATGAGTTGCATACAAAATTCACTTTTTTTTCATGAAGCAAGAGGAAATTCCTTTCTGTGCTTAGCTAATAATCAATATCTTAGAAATGTGAACAAAATTTAAACTACATTTTTAAAAAAGCTGTGCTATTTTAAGGCTTCTCTTTATTAAATTCTTTCATGGCACAGTTAAGGCATCACCTTGAAAAATTAAATCATCAATAATACTGTCTGCATTGAATAAGTTTCCTGAAAACTGCTGAATTTATTCCTTCAGTGTCAGCTTTTCCTTCTCTACAAACTATTCACCTATAAATCTAGTGTATTGAGGGCTTCTGGGTTGTAAAGTGCTAAGAGTCTTTCCTTACATTTTCAAATAAATAAAATGATAATCACCTGTCTAAGCACTTAAAACTTTTCATTATACAGTTTCTGAATCTATGTATAGAGCATCCTGCATCCCATTTGGAAATACTATAAATAAGACACATAGGCCTCAGCAGGATTATTGAGGGTCCCTGAGCTCGGGACTCTCCCAGAATTAGGTCAAATGCCACTAGACTCTAGCAAGTCTGTGTACTAATGGGTCTTTGGAGAACATTAAAATTCTAGCAGGAAGAAGGTTGTGTTCATTTTAGTTTTAAAGATTCTCTTTCCCCCACCCTGCTTTATTTGAATGAGTGGAGTTGCATAGGAACCCATCACAAACATGAAATTGGCTTTTGGTGGATTGTTTGCTACCTTAGGAAGTGCAGAGGAAAAGAAAAAAAAAAAATGACCAAAGACAAGGATGATAATGCTGTTAAAGAACTCAATTTTGTATAACTGAGTAGCAGTTTCTTCATGGGGGTGTTCAGAGTTGACCTCAAAGGAAAAGTTGGCTGTCTTCCTTGTAGACTGGTGCACCCCGACCAAGGTGAGATATTCAAAAGACTTAACCGGTGGCTACTGTAGATGTCACTGTGGATTTTAAGCAAGGTAGTAATGCGAAGTTGTATCAACTAGTACTGGGTTGTTAGTTCCCTTTTGTGCTTTATCAAAATGAAAATAGTTTTTTTTTTTAATTATTAAAGTAACCCATGCTGCCTGAAAAGAATTCAATCTAAATAAGAAACAAAAAAATTACTTACAATCTCAATACCAAAACTAGGCATTAATAACAGCACTACTTTTTGTGTGTGTACATGGGCACACATATTTAGAGAACAATAGGACAGAACTGTGCATACTGCTTTGTAATCTAATAATTTTTTATTAAACTAGTAATATAGTATGATCTTTCTGTAATATATACATCATATATTATAAATAATTTTAATATATCAGTATAATTAATCATTTGTGTATGTGCTTATTTGCTCAGTTATCTCTGACCCTTTGCAACCCCATGGATTGTAGCCCACCAGGGCTCTCTGTCCACGGGATTCTCCAGGCAAGAATACTGGAGTAGGTTGCCTTGCCCTCCTCCAGGAGATCTTCCCAACCCAGGGATCAAATCCAGGTCTCCCCATTACAGGCAGATTCTTTAGCATCTGAGCCACCAGGGAAGCCCAAATTAATCATTTACATATTAATAATTTAATTACTATTATAATAATGCTTATATATCAGCAATATTAATATTTGAATTATATATCATATATATAACATAATGGTTTTAAAATTTGTATGAATATACCATAATTTATTCAATCTGCCAGTGATTTGTATTTGTTATTTCTAATTTTTAATTACACAAACCTGCAATGAACGTTCTGGTGTGATTTACTTTGCATATTAGTCTTATTATTTCTCTAGAAGAAATTCCTAAGGAGTTGAATTCTTGGGTCAAATGATATGTACATTTTCAAGACTTCTGATAAATGTTGCCAAAATGTCTTTCAGAAAAGTTGCAATCATTTTTATTCCCATCAGCAGTTTAGAAGAATGCTTATTTTCTGTTTCCTCTTGTTATCTAGGAATGTAGTTAGTTATCCTCATATTTTAAAAATAGTACCAGTTTAATAAAGAAAATTCAAAGTTCATTTTTGCCTTAATTTGTTTTTCTTTGGTTATTATTTAGATTGGATATCATTTTATATCTTATTTCTTCTTTATTGATTATTCATGTCATTTACCTTTTGGGTAGTTCATTCTCTCATTGCTTTGTCAGAGTGTTAACTGTCAATGACGTGAACTTTGTGTGTCATGTAAGTCACAACGGTTTTTTTCCCAGTTTGCCCTTGTCTTTGACCTTGACTTCTTTTCAATAATATTTTGGAAGCTACTTCTTCTAAATCATTTCTAAATCATGCGATGGATAGATGGGTGGAAATACACAAGATCTCAGAACTGGTATATAGCAGAACAGGTCCAATCTTGAATTCACGTTTTTTTGTGTGTTTTTTTTTGGCGGTATTAGTACTCTGTATTCCTCAAGTTCTGACCATCTTGAATTTGGCCTGTTTAATACATACTACCCACAAATACACTGCTTCCTAGGTGGTGCTAGTGGTAAAGAATCTGCCTTCCAATGCAGGAGACACAAGAGATGCAGGTTCAGTCCCTGAGTTGGGAAAATCCCCTGAGAGGAGGAAAAGGGCAACCACCCCAGTATTCTTGCCTAAAAAATTTCATGGGCAGAGGAGCCTGGCACGCTACAGGCAAACAGTCAGATACAACTGAGAGACTAAACACACACCCCCACAAATACAGAAACAGCATTTGAAAATCGGCTGTCTTACTATTTAAGGACACTCTTCTCCTCCATACTTCTTGGGAGTTCTGGATCATGATAAACAATATACTTGCTCTGTACACTCCTCAAGACCAAAACCACACCAGCTGAAGCTGGCTACTTTCATCATCACACAGTGGCAAGCATTCTCCTTTCTGTGCACAGCAGCGCTGAGTCCTGTAATAACATTTATGGGAAGGCACAGTTTCCAACTTCAGGGATCTCTTAATCCAGGTAACACATTTGTGGATCCACCTATATGTACAGAGACAGGAAATAACTCCTGGAATTCAAGCAATTGCTCTTGTACTTATCCACTCAATAAATATTTCCATAAGACTTTCATTCTGTGATGATATTAAGTTAATATTTACTGTATGTCAGACAGTCTTTTGAGCGCTTTGTGTTTGTTACTCATTGAATCCTCACAGAGACTTTATGCTGTAGATACTATTACCATCTTCCTTTAAATGGGGAAATTCTGAGGCACAGAAAGGTTAAGTAACTTGTCCAAGATTGTACACTTTATAAGTGGAGGAAACAAAAGGACTCACCTCAGGTTGTCTGGCCCCAGAACCTGGGCTGCCTCTTAGCCCCCTGTTCCTGCACAGCATAAAGTACTGGGCAGAGAATTAAATACGCAGGCCCCATACTGACTGCAGAGAAATAATCCATTCAGCCTGGAGTTTGGAAGTGAGAGATTCAGAAAATCTCTTCTAGAGAAGAGGTGCCAAAATAAATGAATGGAGAAATATGGGCTTTATAATCAAAATGCAACTTTTTAATGCTAAAAACTCAATATATGAAAATAAAATTTATCAATGTACCTTGTTTTTCTAACTCCTCCAGCATCCTGGGGTTAAATGTCCTTTAATGCCCCCAAAGCAAATAATTCAAGCCCTTATCTCACACGCTGTGGGAAGGTCAGGGCCTCCACATTGTTAAAGGATTTCCGAGGAACTTGTATCCTGATTATCACTTGTTCCAAATTACTTCTCCTGACTCATCTTCCTCAACTGCTGTCCTTGTTTCCCTCTGTTTCCCCTGTCCTTCCTCTGACCTTTCCTAAAGGACCTCTACACAAGCCTACTGTACATAGTCACCTTTTACTGAAGGCTGAGTACAGTATAAGTGAGGGGAAAGGAAGGAAACTTTAAATTATATTTTAGACATCACGATCCTAATATCCCATAGCTACCACAGTCTGAGTTTCTCATAAGCTATTTGTCTCCCTGAGTTCTAACTAAGCCAAAGTACAAGTCTTCTTTTCTCTACAGAGACACTTCTCCCGTCTATTATCACTTTCCTGGCACCCCACACCCAAGTGGCTTGCATTCAATATCCAAGTTCTTGTTACCACAGGCTAAGAAGAAAGCTGGTTCTTTGTTCCCTGTTCCATACAATATTCTGCAAGCCTCGCTGGACATGGTGGAGGGAGAAAGTGCTTATCGCAAACCACTGGAATTTTTTTCCATCGGAAGAGTTTATTCCTAACAATGTCATCTTTTAGAAGTAACTGCCATCTCATCCATCAGCAGACGAATGGTTAAGAAAGCTGTGGTACATATGGAGTATTACTCAGCCATTAAAAAGAATACATTTGAATCCGTTCTAATGAGGTAGATGAAACTGGAGCCTATTATACAGAGTGAAGTAAGTCAGAAGGAAAAACACCAATACAGTATACTAACACATATATGTGGAATTTAGAAAGATGGTAACAATAACCCTGTATGCGAGACAGCAAAAGAGACACAGATGCATAGAACAGTCTTTTGGACTCTGTGGGAGAGGGCGAGGGTGGGATGATTTGGGAGAATGGCATTGAAACATGTATAATATCAGATGTGAAACGAATCGCCAGTTGAGGGTCGATGCAAGATACAGGATGCCTGGGGCTGGTGCACTGGGATGACCCAGAGGGATGGTATGGGGAGAGAGGAGGGAGGGGGGTTCGGGATGGGGAACACGTGTACACCCGCGGTGGATTCATGTTGATGTATGGCAAAACCAATACAATATTGTAAAGTAATTAGCCTCCCAATGAAAATAAATAAATTTATATTAAAAAAAGAAGTAACTGCCATCTCTAAAAACAATGCTTTGTCTCTCACACAAATGCTATGAGATCAGTTCAGTTCAGGTGCTCAGTCATGTGAGACTCTTTGTGACCCCAGGGACTGCTGCACACTAGGCTTCCCTGTTCTACACCAACTCCTGGAGCCTACTCAAACTCATGTCCATCAAGTCAGTGATGCCATCCAACCATCTCATCCTCTGTCATCCCCTTCTCCTGCCTTCAATCTGTCCCAGCATCAGGGTCTTTTCAAATGAATCAGTTCTTCACATCAGGTGGGCAACCTATTGGAGTTCCAGCTTCAGCATCAGTCCTTCCAATGAGTATTCAGAACTGATTTCCTTTAGGAGTGACTGGTTGGAGCTTCATGCAGTCCAAGGTACCAAGAGTCTTCTCCCACACTACAGTTCAAAAGCATCAATTCTTTGGGGCTCAACATCATTTATAGTCTAACACTCACATCCAAACATGACTACTGGAAAAACCATAGCTTTAACTAGATGGACCTTTGTCAGCAAAGTAATGTCTCTGCTTTTTAATATGCTGTCTAGGCTGGTCATAGCTTTTCTTCAAGGAGCAAGCATCTTTTAATTGCAGTGATTTTGGAGCCCCCTAAAAAAAAGCCTCTTACTGTTTCCATTGTTTCCCTGTCTATTTGCCATAAAGTGATGGAACTGGATGCCATGATCTTAGTTTACTGAATGGTGAGTTTTAAGCCAACTGTTTCACTCTCCTCTTTCACTTTCATTAAGAGGCTCTTTAGTTCTTCTTTGCTTTCTGCCATAAGGGCAGTGTCATCTGCATATCTGAGGTTATTGATATTTCTCCTGGCAGTCTTGATTCCAGTTTGTGCTTCATCCAGTCCGGCATTTCGCACAGTGTACTCTGCATATAAGTTAAATAAGCAGAGTGACAATATACAGCCTTGACATATTCCTTACCCTATTTGGAACCAGTCTGTTGTTCCATGTCCACTTCTAATTGTTGCTTCTTGACTTGCATACAGATTTCTCAGGAAGTAGGTCAGGTGGTCTGTTATTCCCATCTCTTTAAGAATTTTCCACAGTTTGTTGTGATCCACAGAGTCAAAGGCTTTGGCAAAGTCCATAAAGCTAAAGTAAATGTTTTTCTGGAACTCTGTTGCTCTTTCAGTGATACAGCAGATGTTGGCAATTTGATCTCTGGTTCTTCTGCCTTTTCTAAATCCAGCTTGAACATCTGGAAGTTCACGGTTCACATACTGTTGAAGCCTGGATTGGAGAATTTTGAGCATTACTTTGCTAGCCTGTGAGATGAGTGCAACTGTGTGGTAGTTTGAGCTTTCTTTGGCATTGCCTTTCTTTGGAATTGGAATGAAAACTTCCTTTTCCAGTCCTGTGGCCACTGCCGAGTTTTCCAGATTTTCTGGCATATTGAGTGTGGCACCTTCACAGCATCATCTTTCATGATTTGAAATAACTAGAATTGCATCACTTCCACTAGCTTTGTTCGTAGCGATTCTTCCTAAGGCCCACTTGAGTTCGCATTCCAGGATGTCTGGCTCTAGGTGAGTGATCTGTTGCTAAGTCGCTTCAGTTGTGTCCGACTCTGTGCGACACCACAGACAGAGGCCCACCAGGCTCCCCCGTCCCTGGGATTCTCCAGGCAAGAACACTGGAGTGGGTTGCCATTGCCTTCTCCAATGCATGAAAGTGAAAGGTGAAAGTGAAGTCGCTCAGTCATGTCCGACTCTTAGCGACCCCATAGACTGCAGCCCACCAGGCTACTCTGTCCATAGGATTTTCCAGGCAAGAGTACTGGAGTGGGGTGCCATTGCCTTCTCCAGGTGAGTGATCACACCATCGTGATTATCTTGGTAGTGAAGATCTTTTTGGTACAGTTCTTTTGTGTATTCTTGCCACCTCTTCTTAATATCTTCTGCTTCTGTTAGGTCCATACCATTTCTGTCCTTTATTGTGCCTATTTTTGCATGACATATTCCCTGGTATCTCTAATTTTCTTGAAGAGATCTCTAGTCTTTCCCATTTTATTGTTTTCCTCTACTTCTTTGCATTGATCACTGGGGGAGGCTTTCTTATATCTCCTTGCTATTCTTTGAACTCTGCATTCAAATGGGTATATCTTTCATTTTCTCCTTAGCCTTTATCTTCTCTTCTTTTCTCAGCTATTTGTAAGGCCTCATCAGACAACCATTTGGGCTTTTTGCACTTCTTTTTGTTGGGATGGTCTTGATCACTGCCTCCTGTACAATGTCATGAACCTCTGTCCATAGTTCTTCCGGCACTCTGTCTTCAGGTCTAATCTCTTGAATCTATTTCTCACTTCCACTGTATAATCATAAAGGACTTGATTTAGGTCATACCTGAATGGTCTAGTGGTTTTCCCTCCTTTCTTCAATTTAAGTCTGAATTGGCAATAAGGAGTTCATGATCTGAGCCACAGTCAGCTCCAGGTCTTGTTTTTGCTGACTATATACAGCTCCTCCATCTTTGACTGCAAAGAATAAAATCAGTCAGATTTTGGTATTGACCATCTGGTGATGTCCTTGTGTAGAGTCCTTGTTGGAAGAGGGTGTTTGCTATGACCAGTGTGTTCTCTTGGCAAAACTCTTGTCAGCCTTTGACCTGCTTCATTTTGTACTCCAAGACCAAATTTGCCTGTTACTTCAGGTATCTCTTGACTTTCTACTTTTGCATTCCAGTCTGTTATAATAAAAAGGACATCTTTTGTTGTTGTTGTTGTTAGTTCTAGAAGGTCTTGTATGTTTTCATAGAACCATTCAACTTCAGCTTCTTCAGCATTACTGGTAGGGGCATAGACTTGGATTACTGTGATACTGAACGGTTTGCTTGGAAATGAACAGAGATCATTCTGTCGTTTTGAGATTGCATCCAAATACTGCATTTTGGACTCTCTTGTTGACTATGATGGCTGCTCTATTTCTTCTGAGGGATTCCTGCTCACAGTAGTAGATATAATGGTCATCTAAGTTAAATTCACCCATTCCAGTTCATTTTAGTTCACTGATTCCTAAAACATCAATGTTCTCTCTTGCCGTATCCTGTTTGATCACTTCCAATTTGCCTTGATTCATGGACATAACATTCCAGGTTCCTATGCAATATTGCTCTTTACAGCATTGGACCTTACTTCAATCACCCATCACATCCACAACTGGGTGTTGTATTCAGATTATAGAAATAACATTTCTGATCACAGGGTTTATTTAATAAGTAATATTTCTACTGTCTGTAGCTGTTTATAGAGCATCTGAAGCATGAAGAAAAGATACAGCTTGCACTGGGATGTCAGTCTGGGAAGAAGATGGAAACTTCCTGGATGTAATTCAATGCAAAGAACAAGATTCTGCAAGCCTTTCCTCTGTTGATGTCCATGATGAAAGCCTGTAAATTGGTGGTTTGGAACTCAGGCTATATTTTTATCAGATAAATAGTAGTTAGTGCCCAGATTATCCCAGAAAGACCTATTTAACCCCCACTGTGGCTAAAAAATGGTAGCAGTTACACTGGCCCGAAAATGGGATGCTAGGAGTAGGCGACTCGGTGGTAAAGGAAAGAGAGGAAAGAGGGAACGTTAGTTCACTTACGCTCACGACTGGACGTTACAGTCGCTGCTGGTTACTGACGTGTCGTCTGTACTCGTCTTCCACCTCTTCCAACTCTCTCCTTAGGCAGAGGCTGCCCATGTCCTTCTCCAAGGCACCTGCCCAACCTTTTACCTTTCCCTCACCATAACAGTGATCATGAGCGATTTCTTCTTTCTCACTCAAAACCCCATTCTCTCAGTGGAGACAGCCTCAGTCCAGTGGCAAGAAAAACTATCAGCTGATTTGCAGTAAAGAACAACTAACATTGTCATCCTTTCAATGAATATTTTCCTTTTAAAAATAATAAATACTTTCAAACATGTTTTGATCTGGTAAATTAAGTTAGCGAACCAATACAAAAAGTGTCAAGAGTGTAGAAGGAAATTCTACCAGAAATGGAGGGAAAAGGAGTGTAGAATAGAGAAAATGAGTCGTGAGTGCCTGGGATTGCGTCCCTAGGGTGAAGTGGATACATATTAAAAACATCCAGTTATCTGTCTGTTTGCTTTACTTTGGTTCCCTTAGGGGCAGCAGCAACCTTTTGGACAACAAAGAGAGTTGTTTCCAAATGTGATTCTTGTTTAGATGTTTTAGAAGCATGTCCATTGCCTAAATTAAAGTATATCTTTTCCCTAGCAGTGGTGAAAGCTAAAATATTTTAATAAATTACTTCAATGTAACCTTGAATTTTGATCATTTCCCATCTACTTCCCTACACTATGGTACACAGCATAACCTACACACAATGTAAGCACCATAAGGTAAAAAGAGCAGAGTCCTGGACTGTAAATCAAGAATCCTTCATTTGCCCTAGATGTGCCCATGATGAAGACACTATAAGCAAAGATGATAACAGATGTTCCTTAAGGTTATTTAACTTCTATGCAGAGTACATCATGAGAAACGCTGGGCTGGAAGAAGCACAAGCTGGAATCAAGATTGCCGGGAGAAATATCAATAACATCAGATATGCAGATGATACCACCCTTATGGCAGAAAGTGAAGAGGAGCTAAAAAGCCTCTTGATGAGAGTGAAAAAGGAGAGTGAAAAAGTTGGCTTAAAGCTCAACATTCAGAAAACGAAGATCATGGCATCTGGTCCCATCACTCATGGCAAATAGATGGTGAAACAGTGGAAAGAGTGTCAGACTTTATTTGGGGGGGCTCTAAAATCACGGCAGATGGTGACTGAACCCATGATATTAAAAGACGCTTACTCTTTGGAAGGAAAGTTATGACCAACCTAGATAGCATATTAAAAAGCAGAGATATTACTTTGCCAGCAAAGGTCCATCTAGTCAAGGCTATGGTTTTTCCAGTGGTCGTGTATGGGTGTGAGAGTTGGACTGTGAAGAAGGCTGAGCACTGAAAAATTGATGCTTTTGAACTGTGGTGTTGGAGAAGACTCTTGAGAGTCCCTTGGACTGCAAGCAGATCCAACCAGTCCATTCTAAAGGAGATCAATCCTGGATGTTCATTGGAAGGACTGATGTTAAAGCTGAAACTCCAATACTTTGGCCACCTCATGCAAAGAGTTGACTCATTGGAAAAGACCCTGATGCTGGGAGGGACTGGGGGCAGGAGGAGAAGGGGACGACAGAGGATGAGATGGCTGGATGGCATCACCGACTCGATGGACGTGAATTTGAGTGAACTCTGGGAGTTGGTGATGGACAGGGAGGCCTGGTGTGCTGTGATTCATGGGGTTGCAAAGAGTCAGACACGACTGAGTGACTGAACTGAACTGAAGGTTTCCTTTGGCCCCAAAGTCCCTTACTGCTCGATCAGTCTATTCACAGCCCAAACATGGTCAAGGTGCACTGGCAGATCACCCTTTTAAACTGACTTACTCATTCTCCCAGCTGCAGGGAATGTTGCCGACAAAACCCCACCCCTGAAATGGCCCTCTGCCGAAGAAACACGCCTCTCCCTGGGGCGTCCTAATTCTAACGACTGGTCAGTGCAGTGGTATAAAGTCAGAGCTCACGTCCATGAAGGACAACCCCAAAGGCCTGCCTAGCTCCAAAGCTTGCAGCAGGATGAGTGAGGATTTCCTTGCAATTGTACTTCTGCCAAATACTGCTGCCTTTACTTCTCACAGAGGTTGTTGCTAAACAACGAGGAATCTAACGAGTGCAAGTCTCCCTCACAGAGTCTGTTTCCCCAGGAACTCAACTTGAGAAGGTTGGTGCCAGCAGTGATTCAAGGAAGCAAAACCTAAAAAAGTGGACCCCACCGCGATACACATGCGTGGGTGCTAAGTTGTTTCAATCATGTCCACCTCTGAGACCCTGTAGACTGTAGCCTACCAGGCTCCTCTGTTCAAAGCATTCTCCAGGCAAGAATACTAGAGTGGGTTGCCATGCCCTCCTCCAGGGGATCTTCCCCCCATCAGGGATTGAATCCGGGTCTCTTATGTCTCCTGCATTGGCAGGTAGGTTTTTTCTTTTTGTTTTTTTTTTTGTTTGTTTGTTTTGTTTTGTTTGTTTGTTTGTTTGTTTGTTTTTACCACTAGCACCACCTGGGAAGCCCTCACTCCACAGGAGGAGTATTTAAAGTTATCCCACGGCATGCGATAGCAGTACGATTGTTACACCTTTCACTGATGGTCAACAGAGATGCAGCGGCACCTTGGGAAGGGGGGTGCCACCTGGGTGCAATCCCACAGGTGTTAAAAAGTTTAAGGGAAGCAGTGATTATGAGGACAATGAAACATTTAACACACTACTGAATGCCATCTATGCACTGGAAAGAGACAAAGTCTGATCATGATTAATCACCAATTTAAGGCCAAGTGTGAAAATCAAAGAGCCTGCTGGCAACATATGATGATTCTGATCTCTAGGAAGGCAGAATAAGCTGAGCTTTTGGTCCAGAACTTAATTATAAGGGTACTGGAGCACTAGGGAAAGTTGAATTCTCATTTCTAGTCAGTGCTAGATCAAGGTCAGGGCAATGGTTAGGAAAGGATGGGGCTCTGAGACTATAGTAGAACTATCTAAATCCATCCACTCAAGCAACTTGAAATCCTAAAGTCTCCTGAACCCTCTGGACCTGGAAAAGGGACTCGCTTCTCCCTTTGCAAAGCTAGTCTTCCCCTTTGACTGAAGGCAATACAAGGCCTTGCATTTGTATTGACTACACACGTTGCCCCTCACCCAAATTAGGATTCACCTTGCCTTCTCTCCTTGTCACCAGACCAATAACTTGGGTCGCATCATGATATGAACCAACCTGGGGACCTGCTGGGCCTGCAAAGGGAGAAAGCGGATGATATGTTGAAGGAACCGCAGGATCTGGTCAATATGTGCTGGTAGCAGCTGGATCTGTATGGAGCTGAGAGTCTGTATGGGACTGGGCCTCCAAGGTGTTATTTGGACGGGGGGTGGTGCAGGATACAAAGATGGATAAGGGAGGGTTTATCATTAAGGGGACACTCTCATGTACTACGGCTTTTAACATCCTAACAAAAACTCCAGAAAATCAGAAAATCGTGCTACTGCTACAATAGCTCTTAGAAACTTGGAGAAAGTGATGGCCCACTCTAAGTAACAGAAGTTTCAGGACTACGGCTGTGGGTGGTAGAATAAATGGAGCAAATGGGCGTATCAAGTGTAAGACCTGAATTCCAATCACCTGGTCATACTCCATCAGAGGTTTGAGAGGACATGTCATTTACCAAAGGGATAGGAAATGTGTTTGTAAGAAGAATACAAGCATCCAGATTATGAAGCCTCTTCCCTACCGATGTTAACAAGGTTAAGGAAAGCAGTGATTATGAGAACAATGAAATATTGAACACCCTGTCGAATGCCATCTATGCACTGGAAAGAGACAAAGAAAGTCTGATCATGATTAATCACCAATTTAAGGCCAAGTGTGCAAATCAAAGAGCCATCACATTTTTCTATATGTTTGTTCGTGTGTCCTCAGCCTAAAGCTACCCCAGGAGTTAACCTCTGACTCAGGCTTCTACAGGTGTGAGTGTGCTTCCCTCCTTCTTTCTTCTAAAACACAGCCAATAAGCATTTTAAAAATCACACCTAGGACTATAAGCCCACAGTAACAAATCAACACTTGGTTTACTGGAGATGGAAGTTAGCTGGACTTAGTACATAAGGGATCGTTAAACAGAGATTCAGAGACAGAGTTTAGCCACACAGGCTAAAATAGTTCCAGTGTGTATTTCAGTGAATCTCTCTACTGAATCTCATTAAACCTTTATCACTAACATCCCATAACAGGTGTGCCTATAGAGTCTAAACTTTAATATTTGCCAAAGAGCAATTCTGAAAGGTTGAGTGTGGAGTAAATATTTCCTTTTGAGGTAGTGAGAGGCATGGTTCAAAGGGGAAGGAGATTGAAAGGAGGATTATGAGAGTTTGAGGACAGTAAGGTGAGAGGATAAAAGGGAATGACTTAAAAGACTCTTCCAGTGAGCGTGGTTTCATGCAACCAAGAGAAAAAGGAGGTTAAATGGATTAAGGTGCAGTTCACAGGTTTGATCATACCCCACTGTGAAGCCAGGTATTTCTGACACATAATTACTCTTGAGTTCTCTTTTCTGAGAGCCACTGCTTGAGAAGGCATGCAAGTGGAAAAGCCATCAATGGGCTGCAACCAGATCACTGGGAACTTAAGTAACTACTGCCTGTTTAACTGCTACTCAGCCCTGTCAATCCAACTGTTTTCAGGAGACAGCTATGCCCTCTGGCCCTATAAAATGCCCTCTTTTCCCCAGTCTGAAGTGCAAAGGTCAATCAGCACTCTGAGTGTCACCATCCACTCCACTATTTCACCTCTTTCTCCTCTGTCCTCATTCTAAGTACACAGGAAGGAAAAGCCCTTGGATACCCGCCCCCTGGAGACCTTCCATGCTACTGTGCAGTGTGCTCAGCCACTTCAGTCGTGTCCAGCGCTTTGCGACCCCATGGACTGTAGCCAGCCAGGCTCCTCTGTTCATGGGATTCTCCAGGCAAGAATACTGGAATGAGTTGCTATACCCTCCTTCAGGGGCTCTCCCTGACCCAGGGATCGAACCCACATCTCCTGTGTCTCCTGCATTGCAGGAGGATTCTTTACCACTAAACCACCTGGGAAGCCCTCCATGCTATTCCTTAGTGATAAATGGGAAAGGGGGAAACGTTTGGTTGGTAACTGTAAGCCACTGCCAATGGGAGATTTCATAAACCAAGTGTTTTCTAGATTAAGGCAGCCTCGGCTAACAGAATATGACTGATAAACCATAACCAAGCAGTTTCTCATGAAGAGCTTGCAGCTCTCTGTAGGATTCCATTTCATTAATCACTTGCTGAACATGAGCTGTTTCAGCCATGAGACAGGTGCAAGGTATGTAAAGGAAAAGGAAGCACAGAACCTGTATTTTCAGTCTGGAAAAGAACTGGAGAGACAGTGTATGTGAGGTTTAGAGATTTAAGATCTGGATGAAGCTGACCTGAGTTCAATTTGCTGCTTCACCATTTACCTTTATTAGCTGCTGCTGCTGCTGCTGCTGCTGCTAAGTCACTTCAGTCGTGTCTGACTCTGTGCGACCCCATAGATGGCAGCCCACCAGGCTCCCCCGTCTCTGGGATTCACCAGGCAAGAACACTGGAGTGGGTTGCCATTTCCTTCTCCAATGCGTGAAAGTGAAAAGTGAAAGGGAAGTCGCTCAGTCATGTCCAACTCTTAGCGACCCCATGGACTGCAGCCTACCAGGCTCCTCCATCCATGGGATTTTCCAGGCAAGAGTACTGGAGTAGGGTGCCATCACCTTCTCCGACCTTCTTTAGAACCTATGTCAAATTCCTTAATTGTTTGGATCCTCAATTTCCCAATCTGTTAAATGGGGATAAAACGCCCATATTTTTTAAAAGAATTAAACAGGGCAAAACAAAGAGCTAGCACTGTCTTTGGTATGTCAAAAGCACCCAACAAATGCCAGCTACTAATACAGTTATTCAGGATAAGGGTATATATGTGTTGACTGAGACAATGGCAAAGGCATTCTAATCAAATGAATGCACTAAAATACCCAACACCAAAGCCATCTGGGTTAAAGTCACAGTGTTGTCCATGCTCAGAATCAATTTCCCATATTCTGATGTTCTCTGTTTATGTATTTTCACTTCTGTCACTGGTCGAGATTTCAGCAAGTGCAGAGAAGCAGAGAATCAGCAAAATATCCACAAGGTCTGCACCCACCCTGGATCCCAGCATGCCCTGGGGAGCTGCAGGCGGGAGGTGTGAGTTTAGGAAATCATGGGGCAGTGACTGACAAGGAAGAGGCCCAACAAAGGGGTAGAATGCATGAGTCCTCGCCGTGACCGAACGTTAAATCTTCTTCTAAACTGTAAACTAGGTTTATATTAAAAGGAAAACAAATAAATATGTTACCCTCTAAGTGATAAAAATATTTTTTCTTTAACAATTACCTTCTCTGTATACCCTTTGTTTTAACTTAGAGTAAAAGCAACTTGTCAGCGTTAAGGTTTATACTGGTAGGAGGATTTCTCCCAACACTCTGAAAGTCTCCTACATTTTAAGTAGGCCGTTGCTCTTTTGGTCTTCCCTGGTAAAGAATCTACCTGCAATGCAGGAGACATAGGTTCAGTCACTGGCTCAGGAGATTCCCTGGAGAAAGAAATGGCAAGCCACTCCAGTATTCTTGCCTGGGAAACCCCATGGACAGAGAAGCCTGGTGGGCTACAGTCCACAGAGTCACAAAGAGTCAGACACGAGTTAGTGACCAAACAACAATATTGCCTCCTTTACCTACATGCTACTGCACTGCTGTTTATAAGTCCTTTCCAAATTATCATATATGAAGAAATTATGAGTATATTTATTTCTGGAAAAACTTGAAGGCTAGTGGAAATAATGAAATAATGCCAAAAACAGTTCTAAGATGTCAGCAGTCAGTGAATATTTTATTAGTTGTTCACAGTGTCCATGATGCTTATATTAGATATAATTTGACAAAGATGCATTGGAACAGAAAAATGTAGTTCAATCCAATCCAGATAACATACTCCACCAGGAACATATTACTATAAAGGGTAATTTAGCCCTGGAAAATTCAGATGCATAGAAATGCTTCTGCTTAAGGTTCAGGTGTAGATTTATAATTAAAATTATAACTGTCTTAACAGTAATAGGAATACTATTTTTTAAGGCTTCAAAGCATTTGCTGGAAAATGATTATTTGATTCAGCAGTTGCTACAGACAGTCAACTAAGATGTATGCCTTGAAAAAGAGCCCCATGTCCAGACCATAACCTTTAAGAGATGAGAGGAATAATCTGAACCTGTAACAGCACCGACTGCTGTGCTCAAAAGTATAAATATTCCTGTCTTTGACTGGCATTTAGCATTATAAAAGAAGAATGATGTCCTCTATTACAGCAAGGAAAGAATCATCAATTCAGTTTACACGAAGATTTTCTAGGTCCTTGCGTCAATCATTTCATAAAATTATTGATTAAAAGAAATAGAAAAGGAGTGAAATGGCATAAATAATAGAAAAACACTGAAAACCTGCACACACTCAGTGTTTTGAGCTTATGATGCAGATCTAAATTCAAATTTAACCTTCAAACACAAATGTCAGGGAATGTGTCATCACTTTACCGAACATCCAAGGTCAATCAATTACTTCCATCTACTTCGTATAAAATTAGACATGCATTATAGAAAACACAAAAACCTAGGCATCAGAAACAGGTTTTCCTTTTTATTTGAATGTTAAATTTACCTGTGTTTTTAAGAGGACATAGTATAAGTAAGCAGCTTGAAGAATTCTCAAAGTGAAAATACAAAATGGATCCATGAGAAATAAAATATTATCACCGCTCTCCTCCCACACACACACCAGAAGCCTCCTGTAAGGCCCTTCTGAGTCAGTTATTTTTCCTCCTTCTTCAAAGGTAACAGTGGCTTATTTCTAACACCAGCGATTAATTTTGCCACTCTGCAAAATTTATATATGCTGAATTATACTATACATGTGACTGTGTGCCTGGCTTCTATTGTTCAACAATGGAGTATGAAAAGCACCCATTTTATATATGTTTGCAGTTTGTTTTCATTGCTGAAAAGTAACGTTATACATTAATTATAAAAGTGATTTATAAATGCACAGAGACATTAATCATTCTATTATTAAAGGGCATTCAGATAGTTTGGAGATAATATAAATAACTTTTCAATGGATATTCTTGTACATGTTTCTGATACACTTATACAAACATTCTACGGAGACATTCCAAAAGGAAAAATGCTGAATCATGGGGTATGAGCATATTTACTAAATGATGACAAATAGTCTTCCCAAGTAGGTGTAACAAACTACATTCCTATCTGCAATAAGTGAGAGTTCTAATTGCTCCACCTCTTCACTAACACTCGATAAGGTCAGTCTGTTTAATTTTTAGACATTCTTATGGGTATGTGATTACCAAACCACAGAGGTTTAAATATGTGTGTCCCTGATGGCTAATGAAGTTGGGGGCTTTTAAATATACTTATTGACGATCCTATACGTTACATCCCTAGAACTTACTTATTTTATAACTGGAAATTTGTACCCTTTGACCAACATCTTCCCATTTCCCCAGCTCTTCCCATGCCCTGACAACCGTCATTCTGTTCTTTGTTTCTATGAAATTCAGCTTCTTTACGAATCCGCATATAAAAGAGAGCAAACGGTATTTGTCTTTCTCCGTCTGAATCTGTCAAAAGGATCATATGGTTTCTAGCCTCATTATTTCAGTGTGGTATATCATGCTTATTGGGCTTCCCTGGTAGCTCAGACTGTAAAGAATCTACCTGCAGTGTGGGAGACCTGGGTTAGAACCCTGGGTTGGGAAGATCCCCTGGAGAAGGGCATGGCAACCAACTCCAATATTCTTGCCTGGAGAACCCCCAAGGACAGAGGAGCCTGGTGGGCCGCAGTCCATGGGGTTTCAAAGAGGCAGACATGACTGAGCAGCTAAGCACACATACCTCATGTTTATTGATTTATGTGTGTTGAGCCATCTTTGCATCTTAGGGATAAATCCCACTTGATTATGGTATATGATTCTTTTAATATGCTGTTGAATTCAATTTGATAGTATTTTGCCAATAATTTTTGCATCTATATTCACTAAAGATATTGGTCTGTAGTTTTCTTGTAGTGTCTTTATCTGACTTTGGTATCAGAGTAATTCTGGCCTCATAAAATGAGTTTGGAAGTGTTCTTCTTTATTCAATTTCTTGGAAGATTTTGAAAAGAATTAACAGTAATTCTTCTTTAATGTCTGGTATACTCCACCAGTGGAGTATTTGGTCCTGGGCATTTCTACTTTGGGAGATTTTTGATCTCCTTAATTGTTATTGGTTTGTCTAGATTTCCTATTTCTTCATAATTCAGTCTTGATAAGTGATATATTTCTAGTAATGTATTCATTTCTTCTAAGCTATCCAATTTGCTGGACTTTGACTATATCATCCTAATCCCTCCTGGCCTGCAAGGTTTCTGTAGAGAAATCAGCTTATAGCCTTACAATTTTCCCTTATTTGTGATGCGGGAATTCTTTTGCTGCTTTCAGTATTCTCTTTGTTTTTGACTTTTAACACTCTGGTTATAGTGTGTCTTAGACTGAGGTTCTTTGAGTTGATCTTGCTGGGGTCCTTTGAGCTTCCTGTATATGGATGTTGGTATCTCTCCCAAGATTTGGGAAAGTTTCAGCCATTATTTTTTTTAATATATTTTATTGACTTCATGGCATCCCAAAGTTCACATAGGTTTTTTGGCTTTCTCTTCTTCATTCTTTTTCTTTTTGTTCTTCTAATTGGCTAATTTTAAATGATCTCTGAGTTTGCTGATTCTTTCTGCTATATGATGAAGTCTGTTGTTAAATCTATTGACTTCTTCCATTTTTTCATTGTATTCTTCAGCTCCAGGATCTCTGTTTGGTTCTTTTTTTTTATGGTTTCTATTTTTTTCCACTAAACTTCTCATTTTGTTCATGTGTTGCTTTCCTGATTTCATTCTGTTGTCTATCCGTGTTCTCTTGCATTTCATTTAGTTTCTTTAAAATAATTATTTTTAAATCTTTGTCATGCAAATCATAGATCTCCATTTCTTTAGAGTTAGTTATTGGAATTTTATTAGTTTCCTTTGGTGGTATCATGGTATCATACTTGCCTGATTCTTTGTGAGCCACATAGTCTTGCATTGGTGTCTGTGTATTTGAAGGAGCAAACGTCCAATCTTTTTAGACTGCTTTCAGAAGGTAAAGACCTTCTGTCAGTTCTCTAGGCTAATGGGATTATCTCTGGAATTAAAGTCATACTGGGCTGGACTCAGTTGTGAGGCTGTCTCTGGGTGCACAGTGAGTTCTGCTGTTGGTGGCCTTATTACCAGGCATCTAGGCAGGCATGGATTCTGTCTCATCCTTGGGCAGAGGATACTGCTTCCAGTACTTTGTTTTGTAGGGTGGCACTGGAACAAGGGTCTGCTTCAGTGTCCAAAGATGAGTCCTCAGATGGTGGGCCTAACCTTATTACCAGGTATACGGATGAGTGTGGATCTAGCCAGGTCCCTTGGAATGTTCCTGGCTGACCACTGGATGGGTCCATCAGTGGGTAGGACCAGCCCTGGACTGTGGCTGAAAGCCTCAGGACTGTTTCAGGTTCCACAGCCAAGCCTGAGGTCTGCAGACTTGGATCTGGAGGCAGAGATGGGCATGTCTTCCTCCAGGCGGCTGGGCTGGCTGGACTGCTCTTGATTGCAACTCAAGAGACTAACGCCAAATGTCTTTAAAGGACACTTTAAGGATTTCCTGGGTCTTATTTAGGAGCGTCTCCTTCCAGGTCTCCCTGCTAGCAAGATTGCTGGCTGACTGTGAGTAGCACTGGAGCCAAATTAAGAGCCCTTTCATAATCTACAGTCTGACAAGTTTAGTGGGCTTACCTCTAAGGACACCTGGACTGCAGCTAAAAGGGGCTGGAGAAGGTTCACAGACCACTTTAGGGGTCCACAGCTGGGACTAAGTCTGTATGCCTGTTACATGATTCATTGGTAGGCTTGACTCCTCCCAGGTCCCCGAGCATATAACGGTGGTAACAGGACCAAGGCCAAATGGAGCTGTAGGCAAATTCTCAGGTACAGAGCTATCTTCAGGTCTGTAGTGGGACCACTGTTGGTGAGTCAGTCACCTGGGTATGAGACTGCCCTCTTGAAATGGCTCCCCTCAGTGTTAGACTAAATCAGAATTTAACAATCTCCCACCTGGATCCCATGGGCTTTCCTACCCCATGGCTCAGGGGTAAAGAACCTGCCTGCCAATGCAGGGGATGTGAGTTCAATCCCTGGGTAGGGAAGATGCCCTGGAGAAGGAAATGGCAACCCACTCTAGTATTCTTGCTTGGGAAATCCCATGGACAGAGGAGTCTAGCGGGCTATAGTTCATGGGGTATCAAAAGAGTCAGACAGGACTTTGTGACTAAATAACAACCTGGATGCCATACTTCTTTGCGGATGGAAATCCTGGAAACTATGTTGGCTGAAATCTCTGTGCTTTCATAAAAGCTTATGGTGATCTTAAAAATTTGCTATAAGGCAGCATGAACCCCATATTTAGGGATTGGGGGAGCTGAAGTAATATTATTTGTTTCTCAGATAAGGGAATTAAACCATGCACAAGACAAATTATAGCCAACATAAACCTATATTTGTCTCAAATCTCTATACATTTTAAATGAAAGGGTTTTTTTTTTTTTTCAGCAAAATTTATCAGGGAAATTTCCAGATTTGCCAAATTTTGGAAGTCATTGCCTTTGGCAACACTTGCTTCAAGTACTCTTTAATTGATATTTCATAAGATGATGTACATATATCCTGTTGATTAAAATCACTGAATTTCTTCTTTATGTTTCTGGACCACTGCCAAAAATAATAATTACTAAATTTAATAAGCCACATATCAGACTTGCAGTAACTGGTAGAACAAGCTGAGATCCTATACAATGTGACTTGGCTAGAACAGATTATAGTGGGTGTACCCTCTTCTCCATTTAAGAAATAAAAACTATAAACAGAGGATCAATAGGACAATAGCATATATAGAGGTGGGAGCCAGTATGAAGACTTAACTCAAGGAACTAAATAACACAAGTATGACTGAAACACAGGAGCATCAGAGGTAGCAGAGTTGAATGAAGTTGCAGAGAGGAGCTGGGGTCAGAGCATGCATAGTCTTGAGAGAAAGTCATGATAATTGTGGCTTTCTCCTAAGGGCAATGTGAGGTAAAAAAAAGAAATTTAAGTCAAGCAGTGGCATGATGAGAATTGCATTTTTAAATGGTCACTCTCGACGCTGTGTAGAGAATACATTAGAGGGAAGTGAGAAGGCTTACAGTAGGTTTCTAGGGGTCTGAGAGAAATATGGCAAGTAGTGGTACAAAGATGGAAAGAAGACAATGGGCTCTTGAGAAATATAAGGGCACATCACCCTCCTTCCAGACACATCCCAGGTATATACACCATGGTCCAGCAGAATACAGCCACTGGCTTTCATTCACCAGCTGAATACCCATGAAAAGTCTGGGATCACTCCTCATGATTATTAGCTCTAACTAGGACTTGCCAGTTCAGGTTCATAGACCGTGTAATGTACTGTGCTGGGCTGATTTCGAAAGAGGCAGGAGAGGAACTGCTTGTGATAAATCACGACGTGTGCACTTTGCCTCCTAAAGATGGCATGCGGTAGGCAGTGGGAGGAATGTTTGCTGCCAGCAGGACACATGTGCAAGCAGAAAGGCTCGCCCACTCCCTGTGGGCCAGTGACTTAAACACCTGCCAAATCTGTAGCCTTAACCAGCCTAGCTGAGCAGCCCTTTCTTCCACCTCACGGAAGGACTGTTACAATGAACAAACAGATTTAATCAGTCAAAACTTGCTTATAGGCAATCCCATGAAATGCACTATGTCCTTAGGAGGAATGCATTAACCTTTTTAAATGTAGTTCCAATAGCTCAAAACAAAGCCCAGTGCAATTATTCTCTGAAAAGATAATCATAAGAAGGAACAGCAAGGGTTATCTCATGACAGAGACCATCAGTCTTTATAGGCAAGAGGAGAGAGTATAGGCACAAATGTTTTGTGCACTATGCTTAAGATAATAGCATTTCCTTCAAGGCCTGAATTGGGTTGGGAAACTACAACCTGCAAGCTAAACCCAGTCCACCATTGATTTTTTTGAGTAAATTTTGACTGGAACACAGTTATGTTCATTTATTTATGTGTTGTTTCTGGCTATTTTCGAGTTACTATGTCAGAGATAAACAGATGCAACAGACTGCATGGCCAACAAAATCTGAAATATTTATCATCTGGCCCTTTAGAGAGAAGTATGCTGACCCTGGTCTAACTCTAAACAGAGCTTAAGAGAGTAGTAGTCTTCTTTTGGGCTTCCCAGGTGACTTAGTGGTAAAGAATCTGCCTGCTAACACGAGAGATACAGGAGACATGGGTTCAATTCCTGAGCTGGGAAGATCCCTGGAGGAAGAAATGGCAACTCTCTCCAGCATTCTTGCCCGGAGACTCGGGCTCCCACGGACAGAGAAGCTTGGCAGGCAGCATCCCTGGGGTTGCCAAGAGTCGGACAGAACTGAGCACGCCACACACAGGCTTCTTTCTGTCAACTTTTATACCACGTTCTTGATGGTCATCCCTACGGGTATCACTCATACGGAAACCTTTTGATCTAGACTCCTTCCATTGGACACTAGTTAAGAGATGCTTGAAATGGAATCACTGAGTCTTCCTGAAGTCCAAAACTGTTCTTACCGTATTTTTGTGTGCTTAAATAGCACAGGCTTTCACTTTAAAAGATAGCTTGTGAAATTATGCCTTTTGAAATAAGAAATTGAGAAAATTGCTTTTTAAAAATTCCCCCCAAAAAAGGCTTCTTTAAATCAACACTTGATAAAACAAAGCTCTCAAATTTTCAGGCTTCATTCAACTGTCCCTGGTTCCCTTAAATTCACAGTCCACCAATAGAAAATATGTTAAATAGTAAGAAACCTGTAGTGGATGGTACTATTTCAAATGACTTTATAATATCTGTTTAACGTAAAAAACTCAGTGGCAACTATTCCATTTATTGCCGCAGGCAAACTGTAATTCCACTCCCACTCAAATATCCTGCGTAAAAACAGCCATATAGGCTCCTCACTAAGAAACTGACACCCAACAGCTTGATTTATATTCTAGCTCATTAACCCAGCAAACATCCTGAAACAAGTTAAATTAAATGTCTTTGGTGTTGACGCACAGTAAGTTGGTGTGAAGTTGATTTGATTCCTGACATTATCTACCTGAGAAGTTTAAGATGAGAGTTTGGAATCAGTATAACTGAAGGCTGGTAGGACTCTTTGAGTTCTGTGAGAGTAGCCACACAGCTCGTATTTATCAGACTTCATGAGAGAACCCAGGAGTCCCATTTTTGACTGAAACACTGGCAAACATTTAAAAGCTTGACAAGACCAAGATGAGGTACAACAGGCAAAACTCTCTCTGATGGTGAGAGTGTGAACTGGCATACCACTCTGAACCACAATTTGACATTGTTGTGTAAACTGAATATGTGCATATCCTAAAACCCAGCAAGTTTACTTCTAGGCATGCAATGTAAAGAAACTCTTGTACTTGAACAATGAGTTACAATAAAAAATGTTCAATGCAACACTGTGACCAAAAAAAAAAAAAAAAGAGGAAATAACTCAAATGTTTGTCAATGGGAATAAGTGGATAAATAGATTGTAATAGATTCATGCAATGACATACTATGTAGCACAAAAATGGAATGAATTAAAACTACAGTCTGGAAGAATCTGAAAAACAAAATGTTAAATGAAAAAAGCAAATCTCAGAGGAATATACATAGTGCGAGGGTTAATTTTATGTGCCAACTTGGCTAGGCCATAGCACCCAGTTTTGGGTCAAACACCAGTCATGATGTTGCCATGAATGAATGGTATTAATACTTGGATGGTATTAATATTTAAGTCAGTAGACTTTGAGAAAAGCCTATAATGTGAGCGGGCTTCATTCAATCAGTTGAAGGCCTTGTGAGAAAAGCCTGAGGTACCCCAGGGAAGAAGGAACTCTGCCTCCACACTGACTTTGGACTTGAACTTTAACATCAGCTCTTCTCTGCGTGTCCAGCCTGTCACCCTGTCCAAGATGTCAGACTTGTCAAGTTCAATAATCACAGGAGCCAATTCCTAAAAATAAAATGACTTGAATGTATGTTGGTAGTAGAATATATTGATAGTAATAGCTGATTGTACATATGCATATTATGTAATCTACAAATACTGATGGGAATGAATAAAATTATACCCACTTGTTGGACTAGATGGCCATAATATATTTTTAGTGATAAAACCAAGTTTCAGAGTAATCTGTCCAGGTAGATTCCATGTTTGTTTTTAAACACATACAAACAAAATGTACACCTGTTTGCATATGGTTGAATAAACACTGAAATATCTGAAAATGAAGATGCAAACAATTAACACTGATTAGCTCAACATGGTGGAGAAGGCGATAGCATCCCACTCCAGCACTCTTGCCTGGAAAATCCAATGGACAGAGGAACTTGGTAGGCTGCAGTCCGTGGGGTTGCTAAGAGTGGGACACGACTGAGCAATTTCACTTTCACTTTTCACGCATTGGTGAAGGAAATGGCAACCCACTCCAGTGTTCTTGCCTGAAGAACCCCAGGGACGGAGGTGCCTGGTGGGCTGCCGTCTATGGGGTCACACAAAGTCAGACATGACTGAAGCGACTTAGCAGCAGCAGCAGCAGCTCAATGGGGAATAAAGAGAGTTGAGGATATTAACTTTCATTTATATATACTTTTTTGGTTTAATCTTGAAAAACAATCAAGTATTACTGTCATAAAATAAAGCACACTCAGTTAGCAAAATGAACTCAAAGTTCTCATTGGGCATCTAAGGTCTTTGACTGCATAGTTCATCACTAATTATATACAAACTTTCATTATAATCTTTCTTTTTAATAATTAACCCTAAATCTGAAGATCTGCTTTCAAGTGTATCTACCAATTTTTGCTCTCCATCTGACCCTGACATTGAGTCTTGCTTTACATTTCTCCAAAGCCTCTTTTTCTCCCTTATCTATTTCTCAACTTATACAAGAAAGAGCTAATGTGAAAAAGAAAAATGTGTTTAAATTTTTGCCTATCATTTGTCTGATTACCTATTTTTATTTTTGTTTCTCTCAATAGTTCCCTAAGAAAATGTGTAGATGAAACGAAATACAGATGTAATAAGGTTTCAATGCCAGGAGGTTATTTAAAAATTTTTACTTGCTTTTATATATATTTTAACAGATTATAGTAAATGTTCATCTCTTTTACTGTTGCCTAATAGTTTGAACTGGGTGTCACTTTATTTTGATAAAGTAACTATAATTACTCTCAAAGGACTGATATCCCTTCCAATATATGAGATTAGTATAAATATTATTAAGAACAAGATTACATGATTATACACACAAGAATAAGAGACGGGCTAATCCTCTCTGTGACAACTGCCTTGAATTAATTTCAAAGAGTAGATGTAAATAGTAGACCTATTCCTGTTGATTCATTCACACTTTCTTGCTAATTTTCCCTCGGAATTTAAAATCAGTATTAGGCAAAATAATATCCACATCTAACCACTGCTGATAATCTCATACCTTGGTGGTTCTTTGGTTTTGAATTCTATGACTTAGACAAATAACTCAGGTATGAGGATGTTTCTTCTAATTTTATACATAGGCTGTATTTGAAGAACACTCTATTGTCAAGATATCTGCAACTGTTGGCAAATGGTCCTCTTTTTCACTCACCTTGCCCGCACCAGGTGCAGGTCTCATTGATGACTCCATCTCTATGTGCTACTCCCAGATCCAGCTGTGGTTACTTATTTACGGCGACAGTGATTTCATGTATGACCTATGTGCCTCTTCAGACCAGGAATTTAGCCACGGTAAGTGTGTTAAAGAAGCCAGACTACACACTGCTAGACTGAGTCCAGAACAAATGTCCTTCTCATATGACCCCCAACTATATATTCAATTCACCAAGGCATTCTGGGCCGGTAACACTAACAAGTGAATCCCAGGTCAGTCTCACATTCCTCTCTGCAAATACTTTTCCAAACTTCTTTACACTTCTCAGAGCTACTCATCTTTCTACTTCCTCCCCCAAAGTCACCTTATTTTTAATTTACAGAGAATAGAACCACGAGGCAGGTACTCCCCCTGCTTCCCAACCACAAACTTACATGCGCACATTTCTCCTCCTTCCTCTGATTAATCAAAGGGCAATTCTTTCAGCTGAACTCTAAATCCCCTCTCCTCAGAAATTCTGCAGTATTAATGATCGCTTCAAATCATTTACTTTCTATTTTTCTCTATGAATCAGTCTCATGAAAAAGTAATATTACTCAAGTATCTCCTCTCAAAAAAATAAATAAAAATAAAATAAAACCACACGTTTAATCATGTCCCTACTTCTCACCTTTCCAACAGCCAGACACTTGTCATAATCATCAGAAAAGTCCTGAAAACATCAATACATAATTCATAAGCTCATCAAAAAATGAACACTCATGAACTCACTACCAGGTGAAGGACTAAACCCTGCCAGTTCCCAGGAGACCCTCTCTGAATTTATGCCCTTTCCGAATCCTTACTCTCTTCCCTCTGCCCAAAGGTGACCTCTACCGTGACTTAAAATACTGTAGAGTTTTTTTAAGTTTATCATACAAATACCTGTATTATTATCATTTCTCAACATTACATTTTAAAATGCATTGATACTGGTGTATTGATTCATTTATTTTTATTGCTTATAATTTTTGTGGTATGGATGAGTTCAGTGATTTTCAACAAAATAGTCATGTATCCACCACCACACACAAAATACAGAACATTTCCAACACCCTGAAAAGCTTTCTTATGTCCCTTTATAGCCAATTCCCTCCTCCACTCACAGACCTGAGCAAACATTGATCTGCTGCCATTATAATTTTGTCTTTTCTAGAATTCTACAGAAACAAAATCATATAGAATATTGTCTTTATGTCTGCCTTATTTTGCCTAGCATAATGCTCTTTATATTCATCCAACACTCTCGCACGTGCTGGTAGTTTGCTCCTTTCTGTCTCTAAGTTTTATTTCATTGTAGGAATATATTTGTGATCTGTTTATCCATTGAGCAGTTCTTGTACAATATTCGCTGTAATTTTAATTTGCATTTTCTTGATTGTTGACAGGATTGTTTAACAGTCATTCATCTGTCTTCTAAGTGCTTGTCCAAGATTCTGGCTCAACATTCTATTAGGCAGAAATTCTTATTCATTTAAAGGAGTTCTCTACATATTCTGAATATGAGATCTTTGTTATCATTTTGATTGCCTTGTTTTTTCACTTCTTAATGGCATCTTTTGATAAATAGAAATTATCATTTTTTTAAGTTAAATATATTGATCATTTCCCTTTTGGTTGCTATGTTTGTATCCTGTTTAAAATATCTTTTCCGATCCCAACAACATTAAAATGCATTCCTTTGTTATCCTACACAAGCTGCATTAGTTCGTATTTCATACTTAGATCTTTGTGAACCTGAAATTAATTTTTGTGTACAGTGTGAGATAGAGGTTAACTATTTTTCCTTTTTTCCTTTACATTTGTATATTTATTTGGAGAAATATCTAGATACTAATATCACTTTTTGAAAAGCTTATCCTTTTCCAGCAGCCTATATATCATGTATCATAAATTAAATGTCCATACATACATTGTCCTTTCTGGACTTCATACTGAATCTTCTTATACATAAACTTTATGTGACCTTCCATTTTTTAAGTTTCCTTAAGTTTCTCTCAATAATATATAAATATACATACACACATATGTATAGGGAATCTTTTACATTAATTTATGAATTAATATCATTTCATGTAATACAATTTATGTTATAAAATTATATTAATTTGAATATAAATTATGAATATTATAAAAACCATATAATTTCATAGTAATTCATATTAATTAATCTTTCATAAGTTAAAATTACTAGGTAATTGGGTTGACTATTGTAAAGGTATTTAATTTCTTTTTTAGTTTCTTGCTTTTATATGGAAATAATTCACTTTTATACATTGACATTGACACATCAACCTTGCTAAATTCATTTATATTCCAATAATTCATGTGTAGATATTTTGGCTTTCCTAATTATGTGGCCAGATCAAATACAAATAACAGTATGCTTAACTTATGCTCTAAATACTATATACTTTATTTCTTTTTATTAGCTTATTGAATTGCCAGTACTTTGTTGAATAGGAGTTGTATGCCTACCTGAGAGAAATCTTGCAACATTTCACCATTAAATATGTTCACTTTAAGTATTTTGTAAACATTATTTATTAGACTAATGAATTTTTTTTCTGTTCTTGATACAGTAAGAATTATCCATTTTGAACCATAAATGGATGCTGATTTCTATCAAATGGTATGTTGGAGTGTCTACTGAGATGAATATATATAATTTCTCTTCTTTATTATGTTAATTTGATGGATAACAATGACTGACTCTTGAATATTAAATCACCCTTGCATTACTGGAATAAGACCAAATTGCTTGTGATATATTACACTTCTCATATGCTGCAGGATTTGGTTCATAAGTCAGACTGCCTGATTATTGTTCTTTTCTCTAATATCTTTTTCAGGTTTTGGAACCAGGGTTATGTTCACTTCATAATAAAAGTTGGGAAGACATTCTTTTTCTATGGAAAAGTTTGTGTAAGATTGATATTATTTATTCCTTAAATATTTGGTAGAATTCATGAGTGAAGCCAACTAAGCCTATAACTTCCTTTGGGGGCATAATTTTAATTACAAAATAAATATATTTAATGGTTAACAACAACTCAATCAGTTATTTCTTCTTGATTAAATTTTGGTTAAGTTTTTTTTTCCCCTAGAAAATTTTACATTTCATCTGAAATTTGCTCATAATACTCCCTTACCGTGGTTCTAATGTTTATAGGATTTACACTGATGTCTCCACTTATGTCTGCTGTTGTTCATTTTTGCCTTCTTTCATTTGTCTTCCTCAATCACATGAGGCATTTATAATTTTATAACCTTTTAAAAGAATAATTTTTTCAGTTTTCTCAATGGTAGGCTTGTTCTCTATTTTATTAGTTTCTTGTTTTATCTATTTTTCCCTTCATCTTGCTTTCTTTAGATTAAATTTGCTATTGTCTTTCTATAGTCTTGCTCCAAATATTTGAGGAGAAAAGGAAAGATATACTCATCCAATGTAGAGTTCCAAAGGATAGCAAGGAGAGATAAGAAAGCCTTTCTAAGTGAACAATGTGAAGAAATAGAGGAAAACAATAGAATGGGAAAGACTAGCAATCTCTTCAAGAAAATTAGATATACCAAGGGAACATTTCATGCGAAGATGGGTACAATAAAGGACAGAAAGAGTATGAACCTAACAAAAGCAGAAAATATTAAAAAGAGGTGGCAAGAATATATAGAAGAACTATACAAAAAAGATCTTCATGACCCAGATAAGGATGGTGTGATCCCTCACCTAGAGCCAGACATCCTGGAGTATGAAGTCAAGTGGCCCTTAGGAAGCATCACTACAAAGTTAGTGGAGGTGATGGAATTCCAGTTGAGCTATTTCAAATTCTAAAATATGATGCTGTGAAAGTGCTGTATGCAATATGTCAGCAAATTTGGAAAACTCAGCAGTGGCCACAAGACTGGAAAAGGTCAGTTTTCATTCCAATCCCAAAGAAGGGCAGTGCCAAAAAATGTTCAAACTAGTACACAATTGCACTCATTTCACATGCTAGCAAAGTAATGCTCTAAATTCTCCAAGCCAGGCTTGCTTCAACAGTAAGTGAACTGAGAACTTCCAGATGTTCAAGCTGGATTTAGCAAAAGCAGAGGAGCCAGAGATCAAATTGCCAACATTCATTGGATCATAGAAAAACTAAGTGAGTTACAGAAAAACATCTACTTCTGCTTCATTGACTATGCCAAAGCCTTTGACTGTATAGATCACAACAAACTGTGGAAAATTCTTAAAGAGATAGGAATATCAGACCATTTCACCTGACTCCTGACCTGTATGCAGGTCAAGAAGCAACAGTTAGACTAGAACATGGAATAACAGACTGGTTCTAAATTGGGAAAGGAGTATATTAAGGCTGCATACTGTTACCCTGTTTATGTAACTTACGTGCAGAATACATCACACGAAATGCCAGACTGGATGAAGCACAAGCTGAAATCAAGATTGCTGGGAGATATATCAATAACCTCAGATACACAGATGACACCCCCTTATGGCAGGCAGTGAAGTGGAACTAAAGAGCCTCTTGATGAAATTGAAAGAGGAGAGTGAAAAGGGTGGCTTAAAACTCAACATTCAAAAAACTAAGATCATGATCATGGCATCCAGTCCCATCACTTCATGTCAAAAAGTGGGGAAACAATGGCAACAGTGACAGACTTTATTTTCTTGGGCTCCAAAATCACTGCAGATGGTGACTGCAGCCATAAAATTAAAAGACCCTTGCTCCTTGGAAGAAAAGCTATGACCAACCTAGACAGCACATTAAAAGGCAGAGACATTACTTTGCCAACAAAGGTCCATCTAGCCAAGGCTATGGTTTTTTTCCAGTGGACATGTATGGATGAGAGAACTGGACCATAAAAATGCTGAACGCTGAAGAATTTGTTTTTGAGCTGTGGTACTGGAGAAGACTCTTGAGAGTCCCTTAGACTTCAAGGAGATTAAACCAGTCAGTCCTAAAGGAAATCAATCCTGAATCTTCATTACAAGGACTGATGCTGAAACTGAAACTTGAATACTTTGGCCACCTGATGCTAGGAGCCAAGTTATTAGAAAAGACCCTGATGCTGGGAAAGATTGAAGGCAGGAGAAGAAGGAGACGACAGAGGACGAGTTTGTTGGATAGCATCACTGACTCAATGGACATGAGTTTGAGCAAGCTCTGTGAGATGGTGAAGGACAGGGAAGCCATCACGCTGTAGTTCATGGGGTTGCAAAGAGTCAGACAAGATTGAGCTACTGAACAAAACAAATATTTCAAAGTGCTACCTATTTAAAACTTGCAAGTCACAAATAGTTATTGACTGAAATATACTACTTAGGAAAATTATATCTCTAAAATAATAATATTGGGTTAGCCAAAACATTCATTTGGGTTTTTCTGTAATCTTATAGACCCAAATATTTTAGAATATTTATAAATCTGTGAGTTTTATATGACTGAAATTTACTAAAATGTAAAGATGCCTAAATTAAAATATCATTGCATGTTTGGGTATGTGTTGGAATGAGAGTGTTTGAATAGATAAAAAATAAAATAAGGTCTAAATCATAATTATTATACATTTTCCAGAAAAATTAATTTTTACTTCTTTTCAATACAATCATTAATTATATTGATATAACTAAGAAGTTACATAATTTAAAGTTTTTATTGAAATATTATCGTTCTTAGGTGATTTTGAATTAATTTCAATTTGGAGAATTACTCTACTAAGACTAAGGCAACTGGAATTATTAATTGTCAAATTTAACCAAGAATTTTATATACATATACATATATGTGTATATGTATATCATATTTGAGTATTGCAATGGAGTTATATTCAATAGTTACTGTTATAGCAAAAAACATTAAATGTCATAATGTAAACATTATCACATAATTTGCAGAGTAAACTCAAGCTTCTTCCATCTTTTGCCCTATCCAGGCTTTCACCAGATTGGATGATGCTCATCCACAGTGGGGAAGGTCACCTACTTTACTCAATCCACCAATTCAAATGGTAATCCCTTGCTGAAACACTCTTACAGACAAACCCAGAAACAATATTTAACAATATTTAGCTATCTGGGCATCCCACAGTCCAATCAAGTTGACACACAAAATTAAGGATCATACTCTTATTGCACAGTTGCGTAAAACCCTGCCCTCACTATTCAAGAAATGGAAGCATTCTCTAAGCTTCCAGGCTTCCTGCTAGGCTTCTTCTAGGCTTCCTGCTTTGAATCTTTCAATCTTGATTAGAAGGATGCAAATTGTACATGGGGAGGGGTGGAAAGTGGGCCTGATTCACCCAAGCAATGATATTTGGAAATGACTTTACAGTGATCAGTTCATATTATTTACATGAACACTTACAGTCATTTACTTCATGTTTTCCTAATAATGGTTTTTGTTGCTTGAAATAAAAAGCAAACCACCAAACAGTAACAGCAGTACTTATTCACAAATTAAGACTATTATTCAATATATAGTGTTCCTTTAAACCATCAGACTACGGTTTAAAGGAAAAGAAAAACAATCTGTTTAATGATGACATAAGTTTAAAACTCCTCTACCACATCACCAATTCAATGGACATGAATTTGAGCAAACTCGGGAAATAGTGCAGGACAGAGGAGCCTGGAGTGCTGTAGTCCATGGGGACGCAGAGGCAGACACGACCTAGTAACTGAACAACACCAGCTGCATCTTTATTTCCTTTTCTGGCAAGAAAAACAGGTGAGGCCTCAACCTTAGAATCTACCACAAACAATAGTATATACTGCTAGAATTTAATGGAATTGTTATTATATTTCCTTTTATACGTCTTTCTGTCTATATCAAGTATTAATGGTTTTCCATTTATGATATGTCACATAAAATTGCTTTAAAGAAATTCAAATAAAAAGATTAAATAAAAAGACTGAACAGTTTGAAGGGTGATATGGAAAAAATCAAGGACACCTTTTGAGAATGACTGAAGTTTGGAAACACAGCCCAACTGAAAGGACCTGGGCAGTGGCCAGTTCAGTGGTTACTAACCTAATCTTTATCATACTCCTACAACTAACTCTTCCTACTTTCCAAATTTCCCTTCAAAAACCCTCAGCTTCTTTTATTAAAGCTTGTTGCCTTACTTTCATAAATCTGCTTTGGAGTTCTGTTTGACTTTGTCTAAGTTCTACGCATATCAGAGGCTGACTTTGTATATAACATAGCAAATTCTGCTATAGAATTGTTAAAAGTGCAGACCCTCCAAAAAGTCACCCCCCAAAAGCAGACCCTTCTAAGGCAGTTTATCTTTAATGTATAAGTTAGTCAGAGAGAAAATGATTTTCAGTGGTTTTGTGTGCATAAGGCCACCTTGCGATGCTAGATGAATCCCATCATCCAGAAACAGCTTAGCTGCATCCCGGTCACTGTGAAACTCTCAAGCTTCATTTTAAGACAGGCGCTAGGCTTTGAATGCACAGAAATTTTTGAAATGCAAGTGACTGCTTCCTCTATTTTTCCTAGTTACAAAAAGTTCTTCTGAAAGTGGCTCTTCTTTATACCCCTTGTATACAGTTTCTCCACATTCCTTCCACTCCCTCCCCACATTTTTTTTTTTTGCTATGTTTTTATTGGATCTACGTTCCTTATAGTCCTTCTGTTTTTCATTTGTGGTGATGAAATCAATAATTAGACTAGGATGTGAATCCAAATAAAGCTGTCTTCTTTTTAAAACTGAGAATAAAGCCAACACTTTGTTTTCATTCCTATTCCTCAGCAGTCTTTAATTGCATTTCATCAGTGAAATTTTATCAGAATATTCAATGCTGATAACATGGCCAATCTTATTTTCAAAGTCAGGGCTTTTCATCTGGGCTGTGCTTGGCACTGCACTCTGCCTGATTTGGATTTTATTTAATTGATTTGGCTTCAACTGACACTGAGAGGCAAAGAAAAACAGCAATCAGCCTGCCATGGATTTGCCATGGGACTACATGCTGCTGCAGAAACAACCATATAAATGTGCTGAAGGAAGACAAACTCACAGCAGGCAGATTACAGTTTGGTCCCCATGCACTATGGGCTTCCCGGGGAAAGGAAGACAGAAGCAGGAGCATAGAAAGAGGAAGGTGCCAGAGAGGGGTATGTGCATTCTTCCTGAGGTAATCCTCTTAAAAAAGCAGGACCCACTGCCCTTGCCTCACTAAAGGAAGGAAGGCGGGTGACAAGGGAAACAGTACTGGGCTAGAAGGCATGAAGACTGGATCTGAGACCAAGTTCTGCTCCTGAATACAGTGTGTGGTTTAGAGTAAGGCAGGCAACACCCCTGAACCTTAGTTTCCTTTTCTCCAAATGGGAATAACAACTATGGCCATGAATAATTCTTAGCACATCGTGAAGATCAAATATAAAAATGTTTATGAGAATTACCTTTTGAAATATAAAACTTAACAAGAATATAAAATGGTCTAATCAGTCATTATTATCTTAGACACCTTAGACACAGTAAACACCTTGCACCTGAGTTGAGAAGTAGCAGTTAGTATTTAAGCAGTAGAAGTATAAAGATAAATGTATATGGCATTTAAATCTCAGAGGATCTTTTTGCACTTTCATTTTCAAACAGGGTGTCTTCATGATGGATCATTATTAGAGAGTTTCTCAGGGGGGAAAAAATATTATCCATGGGAGAGATTGCCCAGGAGTAAGCTGATTTTAACATGCAAAATGGCTGTTTTTATGCATGGTTATAAAGACTCTTTAGTTCCTTCTCTAGATGTTCACTGAATATTCCTCTTCCCAGAGATCCATTTACTTTCTGCATTTTAATAACAAGTGCAGTTTTCTGAATAGTTTTACAATACCAGGAGTGTTAAGTACAAAATCAATAGAGGCATTTATGAAATCTAGACATGGATACCAATAAAACAGCAAAAAACAAGCAAGCTTAAAACAATAGGATATATATACTATTCCCCAAAGGTTGTTGAACACTTAGTCCGTAGGGCAGGTAGAAACAGAACCAGACAATAAACGAAAAGAAAAGGAAACAAAATCATCTGTATAGAATAAACTAGGTTAGAGTGTTAGAAAACAGTCATGAGATGAACCACAATAATGCAGTACTGGTTTTTCAATTACTTAAAAATTAAGTTGTTCAGTTCTTATAACATGGTATGCGTGTGTGTGTGAGAGAGAGAGAAATGGTTGTATTCCATCTTTAGTGAGGCATGAATTTTTGCTTGCTTTTTATGTCAGTCATAGTAATATTATGGTCTGGCTAATTTTAAAACACCAGAAAAAGTGAAAGTGTTAGTTGCTCAGTCGTGTCTGACTGTTGCAACCCCATGGACTATAGCCAACCAGACACCTCTGTCCATGGAATTCTCCAGGCAAGAATACTGGAGTGGGTAGCCATTCCCTTCTCCAGGGAATCTTTCTGACCCAGGGATCAAACCTGGGTCTCCTGCATTGCAGGCAGATTCTTTAAAACAGACAAATACCCAACAGAACAGATCTCTAAAACCATATGATTATTCATAAGCAGTATTTGCTTCAACTATTTTTATATAATAATAGTTATACCACCTTTCTTTAGTTACTGAGTCCATCCTTTCACAGTCAAATTTTCTGTATCTTAATGTTTTTAAAATACCCCTTGTAAACAAGTTTTGGCTTAAAAAAACAAAAATCTAGTCAGGTAATTTTTGTTTTATAGTTGACGCATTTAATCCACTTCATTTAATATAATCATTGATAAATGTGTACAGTTTTTTTAACTTTACACGTTGAAATAATTATAGATTCATAAGATGTTGCAAAGATAGTACAGAAAGGATTCTTGTACACTTCATTCAGTTTGTATCTTACATAATTAAACTATAATATCCAAACCAGGAACTTTACATTGGTGCAATGTGTGTACACAATATATCACCTGCATAGGTTTCTGTAACCAATTGCAAACAAAACAGAACTGTCCCATCACCACAAAGGTTTCCTTCCTGCTACTCCTTTACAGTCACAGCCACCCTAAACCATGGCAAACACTAATCTACTTTCCGTCTTTATAAATTTGTCATTTTGAGAATGTCATATAAGTGGAATCACGTAGTGTGTAACCCTTCTAAAATCTTTGTTCAATAAGCATAATCCCCTTGATTCATGCGAATTATTACATGTATCAATAGTTTCTTATTTTTTACTGCTGAGGAGGACTCCATGGTATGAATGTACCAAGTTTGTTTAACAACTTGCCTATCAAAGGATATTTTGGTTTTACCCAGTTTTTGGCTATCACAAACGAAATTGCTATGCACAGTCCTATGTAGATTTTTGTGTGGAAATATGCTTTCATTTCTCTGAGACAAATATCCAGCAATGCAATTGATAACAGGTATGGTACATGCATGGTTAATTTTTTAAAAAACTGCCAAACAATCTCCCAGAGTGGCTGTGACATATTACACTCCCATGTATGATATCTGTTTCTCAACATACTTGCCAGCATTTGATGTGGTCATTTTTTTTCCAGTTCTAATAGGTATGTAATAATGTCTCATCTTCATCTTTATTTGCACCTTCCTAATGTCCAGATATGCAGATGCCACCACCCTTATGGCAGAAAGTGAGGAGGAGCCTCTTGATGCTCCTAAAAAGCCTCCTGATGAAAGTGAAAGTGGAGAGTGAAAAAGTTGGCTTAAAGCTCAACATTCAGAAAATGAAGATCATGGCATCTGGTCCTATCACTTCACGGGAAATAGATGGGGAAACAGTGGAAACTGTCAGACTTTATTTTGGGGGGCTCCAAAACCACTGCAGATGGTGATTGCAGCCATAAAATTAAAAGATGCTTACTCCTTGGAAGGAAAGTTATGACCAACCTAGATGTCATATTCAAAAGCAGAGACATTGCTTTGCCAACAAAGGTCCATCTAGTCGGGGCCATGGTTTTTCCAAAGGTCACATATGGATGTGAGAGTTGGACTGTTAAGAAGGCTGAGCACCGAAGAATTGATGCTTTTGAACTGTGGTGTTGGAAAAGACTCTTGAGAGTCCCTTGGACTGCAGGGAGATCCAACCAGTCCATTCTGAAGGAGATCAACCCTGGGATTTCTTTGGAAGGACTGATGCTAAAGCTGAAACTCCAATACTTTGGCCACCTCATGCAAAGAGTTGACTCATTGGAAAAGACCCTGATGCTGGGAGGGATTGGGAGCAGGAGGAGAAGGGGGCGACAGAGGATGAGATGGCTGGATGGCATCACTGACTCGATGGACGTGAGTCTGAGTGAACTCCGGGAGTTGGTGTTGGACAGGGAGGCCTGGCGTGCTGCCATTCATGGGGTCACAAAGAGTCGGACACGACTGAGCAACTGAACTGAACTGAACTGAATGCCCAGTCATGTTGAACATCTTTTCATGTGCTTACTTGCTATTCACATATCCTCTTGGTGAAAACGCCTCTTCATATCTTTTACCCATTTTATAACTGGATTGTTTTACAGTTGAGTTTCCAGAGTTCTTCTGTATTCTAGATATGAGTTTTTTGTAAGATATCTGGTTTGCAAATATTGCTTCCCAGTCAGCAGCTTGTCTTTTCATCCTCTTCATGTTGTCTTTTGCACAGCAAAAGTTTTTAATTGTGATTAAAGGTAACTGATTTTTGCCTTTTTTCTTTTATGGACCTTTTGATGTCATGTCTAAGAACTCTTCCCAAGGCTCTATCTCCTACATATTTTATCCTATGTTAACTTCTACCCTCTATATTGTTTTATGTTTACATTTAAACCTGCGATCAATCAGATTAACTTTTGTATAAGGTTTAGGTTCATTTTTATTGGGGTGGGGGTGGATGTATATCCAATTGATTTAGCACCGTTTGTTAAAAAAAATAGGTTTCAACTACTGAATTACTTCTGTGTCTTTGTTAAACATCAATTGCCTATATTTGTGTGGGCTCTAGGTTCTCTCTTCTACTTAATTGATCTAAATATCAGCCCTATGCCAATACCAGACAGTCTTGATTATTCTAGCTATATAGTAAGTCTTGAAATCAGGTGGACTAATTTTTCTCACTTTATTCTTTATCAAAATTGTTTCAGTTATTCAACTTTACCTCTCCAAGTAAAATTTGAATCTACTGTATTACTTGCTTCTTACTATTTATCCTACTGTTCCGGTGTCTTTGCTTTGTTTTATTTAGTTATTTATTTGCTTCTTCTCTTCTTCTTGGATTATTTTCTATTACTTTACCATCTCTCTCCATTAGCTTGGAAGCTATATGTGTTCTTACTTCGTTTTCAGTGCTTACCCTAGAGACTTATAAAATACATTAGTTGGTATTTTATCCTCTCCTTAGATAATGTGAGACTCTTAAAACACTTTACTTCATTCTCTCAGTTTACATGACATTGTTATAATTTAATTCTTTATATATTAAATGACATAAAAGTTTATTATTTTTGCACAGATAACACTAATTTATTGAATGATATATTTACCATTTTTGTTTCTCTTGGGAGTATCTCTGAGCTTCCAGGGGGAGTCATTTTTCTTCTGTCTAAAGAAGAATACTCACTAATATTTTTTTCATTGTGGATCTGCTGATGGAAAAGTATTTTTATTTTTGCTTAACTAAAAATGTTTTCACTTCACTTTAATTTTCTAAGCATAGTTGCTACAAGGTTGGTAGTTTATTTATTGGTTGATAGTTTTTTTTTTCAATCAGATATCAAGACTTTGAAGATTCTGTCATATGCTCTCAGCACTACTGTTGATCCTTTATGTTTACTTTGCTTTCTCACAACTGACAAGAATCTTGCCCTCACTTGATTTAAAGTTTGTTTGCCTTTTCTAATCAACAATTTTATTATTATGTAAAAAGATAATCCTTCTTTGTATTTATGCTGCCCAGGATTTTCAGGGCTATGTGATGTCTCTTTCATCAGTTTTCAAAAGCTATTCTCTTTTCAAATACTGTTCTGGTCCTGTTTTCGCTCTCCTTTTCTTTTGAGATTTCAATTACATATTTTTCACTTTCTTATTGTTTCTTCTCTTATTCTCTTTTCTGTTTATTCCATTCATTAGTCTCTCCATGAGTCATTCTGTATAAATTATTCTGACTTATATTCCATCTCACCAATTCCTCCTTTTGTTGCATCTAATCTGCAAATAAACCCATTCATTAAGTTCCAAATTTGAGTTATTGTATTTTGAAACTTAGAACTTCAATATGATTACTTTTCAAAGTTCCTATTTTTTTCCTGCCAGAATCCTCAGTCTTCTCTCTTTTCTCCTTGAACAATACAAACGGTAGTTTTTTTTTTTAATTTATTTTAATTGGAGGCCAATTACTCTACAATATTGTAGTGGTTTTTGCCATATATTGACATGAATCAGCCATGGGTGTACATTCCCCATCCTGAACCCCCCTCCTTCCCCCCTCCCCATCCCATCCCTCAGGGTCATCCCAGTGCACCAGCCCTGAGTACCCTGTCTCATGCGTTGAACCTGGACTGGCGGTCTGTTTCACATATGATAATATACATGTTTCAGTGCTATTCTCTCGAATCATCCCACCCTCGCCGTCTCCCTGTCTCTGTCTGTCTTCTCCTCTTCTCTCTATCTTTGGACAGAGTCCAAAAGACTGTTCTCTACATCTGAGTCTCTTGCTGCCTTGCATACAGGCTTATCATTACCACCTTTCTAAATTCCATATATATGCGTTAGTATGCTGTATTGGTGTTTTTCTTTCTGACTTACTTCACTCTGTATAATAGGCTCCAGTTTCATCTGCCTCATTAGAACTGATTCAAATGTGCTCTTTTTAATGGCTGAGTAATACTCCATTGTATATATGTACCACAGCTTTCTTATCCATTCATCTGCTGATGGTACATCTAGGTTGCTTCCATGTCCTGGCTATTATAAACAGTGCTGTGATGAACACTGGGGTACATGTGTCTCTTTCAATTCAGGTTAAGGACAGTTATTTTAAATATCTATATCCAATAACATCCATATCTGGAAACCTGAAGATCTATTTCTCTTATTTGGTATTTTAATTCACTCCTATTAAGGTTATCTTGTCTCTGCATATATATTGACACTTTTTACTATGTACAAGACATTTTATTTGTAATATTGTTTGCATAAATAAATTGAGGACTAGGATGGTGTTATCTTCTATCAGAAAGTATTTGTGTTCACTTGTCAGTTGCCTGTTATCACCAGAATTCTAGGATCACCCTCAAACGGATCTTAAAATGAGCTGCAGTTCCTCTGAGAACCTGTTTATATTTAGTTTACCCTTCTTCTTAGGGTGCAGCCCTTTGGGTTTCCAAATAACCAAGATCCATTCCGATTTGCCTCTCAACAGAACCTGGACTCTTTGTACTTTTAGCCTTTTAAACCTATCTGATGTGCCATTCAGCCTCTTACTTGCCCATGTGAACCATCAAAAGTGGCCATAAACACCGGTTTCTATACTCCACACATTGTTGTCCTTATCTATTTTTACCCCTATATCCAGTTGGCTCATTGTTTACCTCTCTCTTAGAACTTCTAAGGTGCTGACCTTTCTCTCTGCACCACTTATGATTCACACCCTCCCCTCTCTTTATGCTGATTATAGATGTTAAGGGGGAAGGGGCTCAACTTTTCTTGCCTCATACTTCTATGAGGAACTTCCTCTTCTTTTCCCCTGGTCCTCTCTCCTAAGTCCTTTCCTACACTTCCCTCTGGGAGGCTGAGTGAGTCGGTGTGATGTGAGTTTGGGAGAAGCCTCCTGTGGGCTGTGCTCCCTTACCGAGCTGGCTGACTCTACAGAGAGGGCATTGTATTCTGCTCGCAAGCCTGTGGGCTGTCCCCATCCCTGCAAAAGGAATTCCAGCAGTTTTGAGTGCTAGATTAAATCCATTATGGAAAGTAAAGAAAATATTAAATGTCCATTTGGCCACACAGTAAATTGTATTCTCTGATGCAACTTTGTTACAGAAAAAATTTCATTTTGGTCTTTTTTGTTGTTTGGCTTCTATCTTCTTTTTCAATAGGTTCCAATCTCAGGAGGGGAAAAAAAGGAGTGTTATTTATTGATTCCTTAAAAGCCTCTTAATGGCTATTCACCAAAAATCTCTCTCTTCTAACTCATTTTGCAGTGGAAGATCTGCATCCTGATCTCCATCAGTGTCATCACCCCAGGGTCATGCCTGCAGCTTGAAGCACGATATTGAGACATCTAGCCATATGCTTTTCCCCTCCCATTGCCATATTCTGTTCACAGTCTGAGATTAATGACATGTTTAGAGTCACAGCAAACTGAAAACAATGAATGTGAAGGTATTTCCCTAAAGACACAGAGACTAACAACATAAAATGGAACAAAAGCAACCTGACAACATGTGCGTCCTGCTCACAGCTATAATATCAGAGTTTACCTTCTCTGAACAAAGTAACCAAATTAACTATAAATGACTTTTTTCTTTAACAGTATGTGGGTTTTTTAAAATAAAATAGCACACAGCCACCAATGAGACCTGATCTCATCAAAGCCAAGGGATGTATTTCCCCCAACCCAGCCTGAACAATATGAACAGTAGTGCAGACTTTGTCTTTAAACCTGCAGACTGTGTTTATATAGACTTAACTATAGGTGCAATTCCATTTATCTTAAAACTTTTCATAAGCTTTCATTTCTACCACCCACCCCCAAAATTTTTTGCAAACTTCTGCTTGTTTGCAACTATTTCTGGGCCATAGCAGCACTCCAACAGAGTGCTTTGGCAACAGCCTCTATTGTGGTCAGCAGCTCTGTCAAAAGGAGTAGCATTTGCCTTGTAGTGCTCCAGCAGCAAACAAGGAAAACTTCCATGGGAATCAGATGATCACAGAGCTTCATCCCTCTCTCTCCTTCCCTTCCTCCATGCAATCAGGGAAGTCAAGCCACTCAGAAGTCAAGTCAATCAGAGTGAGTCAAGTCACTCACAGCATGGCGAATACATAGATATAATCCCAATCACTAGGCCCTGAAACAGATTGTGAGAAACTCCACTGATTAAAGTGACTGCAGGACTAATAACCTGGGTGTTTTGAATTGGAAGACTTGTAACAGGTTAAAACTATATCTCCCTGAAGTAGAGACATGCTTCAGGGCCATCATCTATGTACATGCATGTTTGGTGGGGTTCAGCTACAGAATTCGCCCAAAGACGACAAAGACGTGGAAAAAATAAACATCTATCATTGCCTAAACTATAGCCAATGAAACAAAGCAAAACCAAACAAAAACAATAAAAATGAAAACATAATTTTTTGCAAAGCAGTAATTTCTGAATTAGGAGTCAGAGATAAGTAAGAGAAGAAGAACTAAAGAGCCTCTTGATGAAAGTGAAAGGAGGACCATTATAAAGTTGGCTTAAAATTCAACATTCAAAAAACTAATAAGATCATGGCATCTGGTCCCATCACTTCATGGCAAATAGATGGAGAAACAATGGAAACAATGAGAGACTTTATTTTCTTGGGCTCCAAAGTCACTGCAGATGGTGACTGCAGCCACAAAATTAAAAGACACTTGCTCCTTGGAAGAAAAGCTATGACAAACCTAGATGGCATATTAAAAAGCAGAGACATTACTTTGCTGACAAAGGTCCATCTAATCAAAGTTATGGTTTTTCCAGTAGTCTTGTATGGATGTGAGAGCTGGACTATAAGAAAGCTGAGCTCTGACGAATCGATGTTTTTGAACTGTGGTGTTGGAGAAAACTGTTGAGAGTCCCTTGGACTGCAAGGAGATCAAACCAGTCAATCCTAAAGGAAATCAATCATGGATATTCATTGGAAGGGCTGGTGCTGAAACTGAAACTCCAATACTTTGGCCACCTGATGTGAAGAACTGACTCACTGGAAAAGACCCTGATGCTGGGAAAGATTGAAGGCAGGAGGAGAAGGGGACAACAGAAGATGTTTGGATGGCATCACTGACTCAATGGACATGAGTTTGAGCAAGCTCCAGGAGTTGGTGATGGACAGGGAAGGCTGGCGTGTTGTGGTCCATAGGATCACAAAGAGTTGGACACGGCTGAGCGACTGAACTGAACTGCTTGTACATAGGAAAACAGAGGTGATGAGAATTACAAGGTAAAAGTCACAATGAGCATTCTAAAATGTGAAATCTTATCTGGCTAATCCAGGTTGAACAAAGCCACAATAAGAAATCAACCTAAATATCAAAAGAATTCTGTGTGAGTTAAGAAATGAGATTATGGGAAAAAAATAGATGACTGACTAAAATTTAACATAACATCTCAAGATGCTGCCATCTTCAAATAACCTTCAAACAAGAAAACAACCAAAGATGCTTCACTGAGTCAACATAAGTTTAAATAATTCAGTTAAGTTCAGTTTAGTCATTCAGTCGCTCAGTTGTGTCTGACTGTTTGCGACCCCATGAATCGCAGCAAGCCAGGCCTCCCTGTCCATCACCAAATCCTGGAGTTCACTCAGACTCACATCCATCGAGTCAGTGATACCATCCAGCTATCTCATCCTCTGTCATCCCTTTCTCCTCCTGCCCCCAATCCCTCCCAGCATCAAAGTCTTTTCCAATGAGTCAACTCTTCGCATGATGTGGCCAAAGTACTGGAGTTTCAGCTTTAGCATCATTCCTTCCAAAGAAATCCCAGGGTTGATCTCCTTCAGAATGGACTGGTTGGATCTCCTTGCAGTCCAAGGGACTCTCAAGAGTCTTCTCCAACACTACAGTTCAAAAGCATCAGTTCTTTGACACTCAGCCTTCTTCACAGTCCAACTCTCACATCCATACATGACCACTGGAAAAACCATAGCCTTGACTAGACGGGCCTTAGTCGGCAAAGTAATGTCTCTGCTTTTGAATATGCTACCTAGGTTGCTCATAACTTTTCTTCCAAGGAATAAGCATCTTTTAATTTCATGGCTGCAATCACCATCTGCAGTGATTTTGGATCATTGGAATCAGGAGGATGGAAAAGTCTGTGAAAATGGTGAAAACATGGACCATGGGCTTTTTGTTTCTTCAAAAAAAAAAAACTATTCTTTTATTAAGGATATTTTTACGTGAATCTAACATACTTTTTGCAGTGTCAGCCTCTCACTGCAAACATCTGTTTTCACTTTGAGGAACTGGGGACATTACCACCACCAGTGTACTCCAATGAAGGTCAAAGACTTCTACTTTAGATGAGCCACAGTTTTTAAAATTCACTTTAGGCAAAAGGGCATTTCTCAGAAGAAAAACATGCTGTTAGTTCTGACAAAGGGCTGTTTGTGAGGCTGCCTCCTGTTTGAATTGCCCCATAGTAAGACAGATGCTGGAAAGGGAAGTTCAAGAACCATTCTAATCCAGATCCACTTTTGGTTACTTCCTCTGCTTGCTTCCAACACAGCTGCACAGAATAAAACAAAAAGAGGAAATGGGGACACCCAGACTGAATATTATTGCCTTCAGCAAAAGCCTTTAGAAAATCCCCTCAGGAACTTATGACATCACAGAGATGTGTCATCTTCCATATGGAACTTTACTCCAAAAGCAGGATGTATGTAATTTCTTAATGAAGACACTTGCTGAAATACAGCTATCATGAAAGGCATCAACCTAAGAAAAAGGCAGCACTCAGGCAAAGTCCTTTTAAGAGTTAAAATGTTATTAATCAATTTTTATTTTAACCAGCCAAATAAACAATGGCAACTACAATCCCTTAACCTGTTCAAAGACTTCATCCCCATGGATATATTGAAAGGTGCATTTGGTTTATCTCCTATTACTGAGAAAGGAATATTATAACCTCATACTAAATACTACTCTGAATATGAAAGTGCTCCAGACAATCAGGCCTGGAGGCCTAGAAAAATTTATTAAGTGCACAGTGCTATGGAAACAATTGCAGCCTTGAAACTCTGTCCCAGGGGTGTTACTGCTATGGTTGTAATTAGTCTCAGGGAGGTGACAAGATCTTGAGTTTCTAAAAACTATAGAAAGGATACTTCTAAGGGATAAGAGAAAAATGGTGCAGAGGATGCTACGAGGCCACAGGAAAGTTAACTTTCCTGGGTCTCAACTTTCTGTTCTGAAAATGTGGGGAATCCAATTAGTGACATGGTGACCTCTCCTTCAATCTGTAGAAAAATTTGCAGCAATGATTCCAGAGCTAAGTGTGCACTTCTGTAGGAAGAAGACTTAGGTGGTCATACTTCAGTTGTCTGGTGTGCTTAAGACAGTCATAGGTTATGCAAGCTGTCTCAATATAATTATTTTAAAAATGCCTCCTTACACTTTTTGAAATGCCCCACTTTGGATGATTAATTATCTAATAGCTATAGTAATAATAACTGTACTATAGATTTTAATTTTTTCCCTAAAAATCATTAGGAATTATGAATATGTCTGGTTTTTCCTAAATTCACTGATTAGGGAAAAGATTGGAGTTGGGAGTTGGATTGGAAAACTTTCAAAATCTCCTTAAAAACAAGTTTCTTTTTTTGTAATTTTCAATCTTTTAACATAAATCAAAGATTCATACAGTCTTTTAAAAATAATGTTCAGGTTTCATTTACTTTGATTTAAGTTTATAGAATCCCAGTGGGGGGCTCTCTCTTTTTTCAAAGAACATTCTTATTGCACTCCTCTACTGAAAGCTTCCTTGTTTAGGGAATTGAGCAAAATACATACATCATTTTACCATCTGTAGGGTTGATAGCATTTAATTAGGAAAGCCATGAGTACCAAAGGACATTTTCAAAGCGGCACCTCAGGTAAAAGACCCCCTCCCCACCTCTGCTGCGACTAATGGTTCTGCAACTCATTTTATGCTCATTGCATCACAGAATTTCCCCTAGAGAATACTAAATTCAAATCGGATGAACAGACACTCACAAATCAAGGTACTCCATGTACACACCTACAGCAATCATGAAGTAGTAAGTAGAAAGGAAACAAAGGAAGAAACACACGAGAAGCTTAGGAAACATTCATGTCTTGTCTCTCTTTCCCCTTTTCTTTTCTCATCTCCGTGGTCCTCTCATCTCCCCTCTGCCACTACTGCTGCCTATCACTATATTATTTTTCCTATAACCTCTCAGTTGCCATAGACAGAGAGCTCTGCTCTCTGGCAGATAATCACAATTGAGTTAGTGAGGGACATGTATTTTCAGATGCCCAAAGTCAATCTCTTTCTCTCTTCCTCTCTTTACAGTCATGGAACTTGCTCTCAGCAGCCTGAGAAACAGAGCTCATAAATACCAAACACTGCTTTTCTGGGCTATGGTTCAGCTAACAGAGAAATCGGCTTTATCTCTGGACAGAAGTGTTTCCTTTACAACACTGGTCCCCAGTTCCTTGCTCTTTGGACTTTTTCTCTCCAGATCACAGGCTTTGACCCAGGCTTGTTAGCCGAGGCCCATTTAGGCTCATCTTCACCCAAATCCTAGGTCCCAGCCACTGATTCCCAATCTTGACCCCAATGAAAATGTGCTCACCTGCTTCTGCATCCCACCAAACATCTAATTTCCTCCCAGGAATAGGAAATAAGCTATCTAGGCTGATGTATCTGATAAGGACATTTACACCTTATCTACGTTTATATTTTGATTAATAAAAAACCTTCCTTTCACAGGAGTTAGTCCTTCTTAAGTGAGAAATACTGCAACTATCTCAAGCAAATACACCTTTGAAAATTTTCCATCTCTCTCTATATTAGAGTGGTGTCACTATCTCATGAAAACCAGCCACAGTTCGCCAATAAACACGCTAATGAATGCCTTTTTTTGGGGGGGGGCATATTATATTTCCTTCCATTCTCATTTCCCAGTTGAATTTTAAAAGATTTATTTGTTTTCATAAAACAAAATGATTTGTCTGTCATCTTTGTTATGCAGCTTATAGAGAAATTATAAAAACCCATGTTTGTCCTCCATCATTCTTCACATTACATTATTTTACTCATTAAGCAATACTTTAAAACGTCCTAGATTTACTTTTTCTACTCCGGTTACAGCAGCTAAGCATTTGTCTCAAGAGAGCCATTCTTCAGCTGCTTTATCTGTTTCTGAGAACCTTACTAGTAGATTCGGCTGTGTGGCCACATAAGGTAAGGTCATTCAAGCTCATCTTGTCAAACTTGTCATGACCCTGAGCTCTCACATCACAGAATTTCCTTTCATGCATTCTTAGCAATTCCGAACAACAGGGGATTTTAGCATCTGCTATGCAACATCATAGTCTCTAAATTGAGTGGGTGTTTCAACAGAATTTCCAGCATTGTAAAATTGTGGAGCATAATAATAAACAGACAAAGAAAACAGTGGCTCACCTCACTTATTCTACCTCAAGGTGGAAAATTCATAGCAAAAGGGAATAAAATCTTTTCTACCCATGGTAGGGGGTTGGTGACAGGAGTGTGTGAGACGGCATAAAAGCCACATTTCCTCTAGCCATTCAGAAAACATCTTTGTTTACCACTGTAGTGTTGCCAAGGAAACGGCAACTACTCATGACATCACGTCGAGATGGCTATCACAGATACGATAGCACTGCTGTTTAAATGTTGCAGTGATTCTTGTCCGTCTCTGTCTTTCCCATTCCCTAATGAAAGGCGATGGCACCCCACTCCAGTACTCTTGTTTGGAAAACCCCATGGATGGAGGAGCCTGGTAGGCTGCAGTCCATGGGGTCGCAAAAAGTCGGACACGACTGAGTGACTTCACTTTTTTCACTTTTCACTTTCCTGGATTGGAGAAGGAAATGGCAACCCACTCCAGTGTTCTTGCCTGGAGAATCCCAGGGACGGGGGAGCCTGGTGGGCTGCCGTCTATGGGGTCGCACAAAGTCGGACACGACTGAAGCGACTTAGCAGCAGCAGCAGCAATGGAAAAGCAGAAGGATTCCCAGTAGCCAAAGACTACAATGAAGGAGGAAAACCAGATTGTTGCCTATATTCAGCTACATGTGTATTTGTATATATATTTCTTTTTAGATCAATAGTGGTGAATCAATTGTGCTTTGAGATAACAGTCAGAGTTCCTCACCTGCCATGACTTTCTGAAAAATCTCAAATAGGAAATAGTGGATTCTGTTGTCAATGCTAAAGAAGAAAGGGAAACATCCTGATCCTTTTCTGAATCATCTCAAACCATCAGGTCATATCTTTGTATAGTTTAGTTTAGCTCAGCCGCTCAGTCATGTCAGACTCTTTGCGACCCCATGGACTGAAACACGCCAGACTTCCCTATTCATCACCAACTTCCAGAGCTTGCTCAAACTCATGTCCATTGAGTAGGTGATGCCACTTAAACATCTCATCCTCTGTTGTCCCCTTCTCCTCCTGCCTTCAATCTTTCCTAGCATCAGGGTCTTTTCCAATGAGTCAGTTCTTTGCATCAGGTGGCCAAAGTATTGGAGTTTCAGTTTCAGCATCAGTCCTTCCAATGAATATCCATGATTGATTTCCTTTAGGATTGACTGGTTTGATCTCCTGGCAGTCCAAGGGACTCTCAAGAGTCTTCTCCAACACCACAGTTCAAAAGCATCAATTCATCAGTGCTCAGCTTTCTTATAGTCCAGCTCTCACATCCATACATGACTACTGGAAAAAACATAGCGTTGACTAGATGGATCTTTGTCAGCAAAGTAATGTCTCTGCTTTTTAATAGGCCATCTAGGTTTGTCATAGCTTTACTTCCAAGAAGCAAGCATCTTTTAATTTTGTGGCTGCAGTCACCATCTGCAGTGACTCTGGAGCCCAAGAAAATAAAGTCTCTCACTGTTTCCACTGTTTCCCCATCTATTTGCTATAAAAAGATGGGACCGGATGCCATGAAGTGATGGGAGTGGATGCCATGATCTTAGATTTTTGACTGTTGAGTTTTAAGCCAGCTGTTTCACTCTCCTCTATCACCTTCATCAAGAGGCTCTTTAGTTCCTCTTTGCTCTCTGCCAAAGGGGGTAGTGTTATCTGCATATCTGAGATTATTGATATTTCTCCTAGCACTCAAGCTTGATTCCAGCTTATGCTTCATTCAGCCGAGCATTTTGCATGATGTACTCTGCATATAAATTAAATAAGCAGGGTGACAATATGTAGCCTTGATGTACTCCTTGTCAATTTTGAACCAGTCCATTGTTCCATGTCCAGTGCTAACAACTATTGCCTCTTGACCTGCATACAGGTTTCTCACGAGGCAGTTGAGATGGTCTGATATTCCCATCTCTTTAAGAATCCTCCACAGTTTGTTGTGATCCACACAGTTAAAGGCTTTGGCATAATCAATGAAGCAGAAATAGATGTTTTTCTGGAATTCTCTTGGTTTTTCTATGATCCAACAAATGTTTCCAATTTGATCTTGGTTCCTCTGCTTTTTCTAAAACCGGCTTGAACATCTGGAAATTGTTCATTTACTGTTGAAACCTGGCTAGGAGCATTTTGAGCATTACTTTCCTAGCATGTGAAATGAATACAATTGTGCAGTAGTTTGAACATTCCTTGGCACTGCCCTTTTTTGGGATTGGAATGAAAACTGACCTTTTCCAGTCCTGTGCCCAGTGCTGAATTTTCCAAATTTGCTGACATATTGAGTGCAGCACTTTCACAGCATCATCTTTTAGGATTTGAAATAGCTCAGCTGGAATTCCATCACCTCCACTAGCTTTGTAGTGATGCTTCCTAAGGGCCGCTTGACTTCATACTCCAGGATGTCTGGCTCTAGGTTGAGGGATCACACCATCACGGTTATCTGAATCATTAAAATCTTTTCTGTAATGTTCTTCTGTGTATTTTTGCCACTTCTTCTTGATATCTTCTGCTTCTGTTAGCACCATATCATTTCTGTCCTTTATTGTACCCATCTTTGCATGAAATGTTCCCTTGGTATTTTTTATTTTCTCTAATAGATCTCTAGTCTTTCCCATTCTATTGTCTTCCTCTTTTTCTTTGCATTGATCCATTAGGAACGTTTTATCTCTCCTCACTACTCTTTGGAACTCTGCATTTAGATGGGTATATCTTTCCTTTACTTTAAGAATATAAGTCCATTAGCACTGAAATATTTCAATCAAGTGTTCCTTTAGTTTATTTATCGATGGGTGACCATCTACAAGCATCAGTAAATAAATGTAGGTGCCATGGATGTGGAAGCCTGGCTGGTGCATGGAGATTAGATGGCAGGGGACCATGGACAGAAGCAGGGATACCAGTTTGTAGGCTATTACAATAACAGCTTTTGCAAAAGGGAATCGTGAACTAGGAGAATAAGTAAGGTGGAGTGTTAGTTGAATCTAGATATATTTCTTTTAGAACTCACAGAATATCCTTATGGATGGGATGTGGAATGTAAGAAAAAGAAAGAAGTCAAGGGAATTTCCAGACAACTTAGTATTTAGTATTCCCTGCTTCTACTGCAGGAGGCACAGTTTCCATCTCTGCTCAGGGAACTAAGATCCCACATGTTGTATGGTACAGCCAAAGTAAAAAGAAAGAAAGAAAGAATTTAATTTAAAAATAACTTTAAAAAAAAAGAATTTCATTTAAAAAAAGATTTTTTAAAAAGGTCAAAATGACCTCAGGATCGTATTTGTATTTTAGCCCAAAAAACCAGAAGAGTGAAGTTGTCTTGATACTGCAGGGAAAGACTAAGGGAGAATAGACATGGAATGGGAAAGAAGACAAGTGTGTTTTGTGGACATGATGATTTTGAGATGAGTATTCTATTTCAAAGTGGAGGTGTGTAAGTATTCCAAGTGGATAACTTAAGTGGCGTCCCATGGAGGGATCAGAACTGGAAAAGTCATCAGCTTATAAATAGATTCTTATAGCATCAGACTGGGACTCAAAGGCCTAATTTTAGCTGGCATCCCTTGAATCTTTACTGTGTGCCAGCAACTGTTCTGAGTGCCTTGCATGCATTGATTCATTTAAATCTAACATCAATTCAATCCAATCAGGCAAATAAATACTTTTATTATCATTATTTATAGATAAACTGAGAGCAAAGAGAGACTATGTAATGTGTCCCAAGCTGCATTGCTATTAAATGTCAAAGCAGAATTTGAATCCCACCAGTCTGAATCCACAGATTTGCTATTAACCATTATGCTACTCAAATATGTGATATGATCCTGCTGAAAAGAATCTTACAACTTATAGAAATAAAAGTAGCACACATGAAAAAAAACTAAAGATTAATTAGGTACTAACCTATTTTGGCACTGTGAGGCAAAGGAGTTGAGAATATGTGTGAACATCCAGGGCAATGGAACACAGCAGTAATTAGCTGCTTCATTATGATTAAATTACACAATGGCGATCTGAAAGAATTTTGCAGGTTCTGTAGATATCCAGTTGATAGTCATAGATTAGCTTAGTCACGGATATTAACAAGCTTGTAATAGCTAATCATTTAGATATTGTGTACACCTTGTCATACTGCCTACAGTTTTGTAAACTTTCACTGTTATTTAAGTCTTTTGTAATCACCCTTCATAAACAGCAGTGAAGAGTGCTGCCCAAAGGGGTTCATTGTATTAACCCCTTGTCTTCTAAACAAACACTTATAGGCTATGTTCACTTCATTCTACATAATAAGCGAGAATTTAGGAGCTTTGCAGGAATTTCAATTAACTCAACAGATATTTCAGAACAGTTCAGTCGCTCAGTCGTGTCCGACACTTTGCGACCCCATGAATCACAGCACACCAGGCCTCCCTATCCATCACCAACTCCCGGAGTTCACTCAGACTCATGTCCATCGAGTCAGTGATGCCATCCAGCCATCTCATCCTCTGTCGTCCCCTTCTCCTCCTGCCCCCGATCCCTCCCAGCATCAGAGTCTTTTCCGATGAGTCAACTATTCGCATGAGGTGGCCAGAGTACTGGAGTTTCAGCTTTAGCATCATTCCTTCCAAAGAACATCCAGGGCTGATCTCCTTCAGAATGGACTGGTTGGATCTCCTTGCAGTCCAAGGGACTCTCAAGAGTCTTCTCCAACACCACGGTTCAAAAGCATCAATTCTTCAGTGCTCAGCCTTCTTCACAGCCCAACTCTTACATCCATACATGACCACAGGAAAAACCATAGCCTTGACTAGATGGACCTTTGTTGGCAAAGTAATGTCTCTGCTTTTGAATATGCTATCTGGGTTGCTATGGAGCACCAAATTGAGACTGGTAATGTACTTATCCCTGTGAGAATATCTTTGCCCCAAGATTTTGCAAGCTCTGTACCAAATTGTGCTGATTAATTTCTTTCCTTTGCATATAAAGCAAGGGTCTCTAAATTTCTGATGAGGAAACATTTCTATTTTTCCTATGCAAAGATGACTAACTTCTAGACATCTGCTGTTTAATATTGCCTTTGCGAACAGTGCTGGAAGTTTGTGTTGTGAGAATATACTCCCTAGAAACATTTTCTAGCTCAAAGAATTATTTGAACAGAGTAGTGTCTACAGTAGCAATGAATGTTTCCTTTGTGTTCTAGGTCAGTGTTTAACATGGTCCATGGATCAATCCACCCCATCACTTGTTGTTGCGTGGCCCACAAGCTAAAACTGGTTTTTCCATGCCTAAATAGTTGAAAAAATAGAAAGAAGAATATTTCATGATGTGGAAAAATTATATGAAATTCACATTTCAATATCCAAAAATAAAGTTTTATTGGCATATGCTCATCCATTTATTTACACGTTGCCTATGGCTACTTTTGTACTATTCAGCAACAGATTAGAGTATTCATGACAGAGATCATATGTCTTGGAGATGCTGGTCCTTTACAGAAAAAGTTTGCTAACCCCTGCTCTATATACTTGAAGAAAAAGTCAGAACATAATTTGGAATATAAAACAGTCATTCATTATTGTATTAATACTTCTGTACTTGAAGATCATAACCTTATGTAGCAAAACCTAGTCAAAAGTATGAGGACTGTCATTATCAATGAGCTAGAAAATAGAACAACATTGAAACAAACCAACAAATTGTCATATAGAAAAATTAATTTGATGCAGTTCTGAGAGATGACTTCCCCGGTAGCTCAGACAGTAAGGAATCCACCTACAATGCAGGAGACCTGGGTTCGATCCCTGGGTTGGGAAAAATCCCCTGGAGAAGGGAATGGCAACCCGCTGCAGTATTCTTGTCTGGAGAATTCCATGGACAGCGAAGCCTGGCAAGCTATAGTCCATGGAGTTGCAAAGAGTCAAACATGACTAAGCGACTTTCACTTCACTTCTGACAGAGAGCCAAATCAGAGTTACCATGGCTGCTTTTTAATGACTCTTTATGTATGTCTATTAAGAAGGCTCATTTCTAAAAATTTCCAGATGGAAAATTCCAGGTCTGAACACATATATTTGAACTGGACATTTTTTTCTGTAGAAGAAAGTGGAGAAGAAGGCTGTATGGTCTAAGGACAGAGTCCTTGGACTTAAAACAAAAGCAAGATGATTATTTTACAATTATATAAGGCTTTGACCCATCAAAAAATATTTTAAAATTTAAGTATCTCATCATACTCACAACTAAAGTTTGCAAGTTAATTATAATTATCTTTTAGTTTGTTTAAAATGAGGAAACTGAGGCCCAGAGCATCATTATTGTATAATTTTTTAAAAGCCATTGAAGTTAGAATCAAAATCCCTAAGCAACAGTGTCCCTTATCTGGAAACAGAAGTGAGAATCCCTGACCAAGCTAATCTCACTGGGATGTTTGTTGTAAGATCAAATTTTATATATATATATATATATATATATATATATATATATATATAATCCATATATATATATATATGGATTTCCCTGGTGGCTCAGATGGTAAAGTGTCTGTCTACAATATGGAAGACCTGGGTTCAAGCCCTGGGTTGGGAAGATCCCCTGGAGAAGGAAATGGCAATCTACTCCAGTACTATTGCTTGGAAAAATCCCATGGACAGAGGAGCCTGGTAAGCCACAGTCTATGGGGTCGCAAAGAGTCAGACACGACTGAGCACACTCTGAAAACTCTGTAACATACTTTATAAAATGAAGTAGAAAAGAAAGAGAGGAAAAGAAAGTAATTTGCTTAGCTCAGGTAACTCTTGGATAACTGAGGGTATTCACCTGCCTTCTAGTCTGCGTTTATCCCATTAGCCAAGGTTAATGGAGGTGAAAATAAAAATCATTTGCTATAGGAACTGATACTTTTGGTCATCAAATGTTTTAAGCTTAGTTGGGATGAATTTCACACCGGAAGGACCTTTGCTTCACAACTGCATTGCTCTCATCTCTTTCCTCTAATAGGTAGAAAAACAAAAGCTTTATACCCACTTAAACAAGTGCCAGCAATTCAAGATTTCTTTTTACAGCACATACACATGCTAATATCATGAGTGTTAACACCACAGTGTTCCAGATGCCACTCAATCTATGTATTATTTAATAAATTGCAAGTGTACTCTACTGAATAATATAATTGATAAAATCACCTTATCTTTGGACTACAGTGAATTGTTTGTGTGATGGTGTTGTTCTTCATTACATGCCTGAATGCACTCATTAAGTTCAGAGTGAACAATAAGCCTAAAAAAGCACAAAGATGGTGTACCTGAACCAGCAGGAAGTCTACATTTCAACCACCCCAGAATCTGGCAGGTCTAATCCCTGAGAAGGAGCATGTTCCAAGCATTGTACCTACATTTCATACTCAAGAGGTGATTAAGGTTTTTGGTTTTCAAAAAGTGAGGAGTGAGAGCTGAATATCCTTAATTATAAACACAAACCTAGATGGGAAGGTTCTTAAATTCACAAGCTCATTTTCAAATTCATTTTCCCTCAAGCTGTGCATACACTTGCCTTAAAATAGCACCACATTCCTGGGAACTTCTGGGGCTCTTTCATTCTCTCTTTGCTGTCTGATAGTAAAGGATGTACCCAGCTTGTCTGACACAAGGCTCTGCACAAGGGTGTGCAGCTTCATCCCTGTTGGAAAGAATTTCTGAGCCAGATTTGGCTGATGTAAAGGGTTTATTTTTCTGGGTCACCAAGTTTTAAACAAAATCCATTCACTAATTCATTCACCAAATACATATTAAGCACTGGAATATCCCAGGCTCTGGGGATAAAAAGAGACAAATAGAATAGAATAGACCAAGTCTCTGTTCCCCTGATTCTCACATTAGTGGGAGTAGAAGGGGAAAGATAAACAATAAACAGAGCATCTAGTATAATAGTTTTCATTATAATAAGATATAATATGTATAGTATAATATGGCATGATAAAGTGCTAGGGTGAAAACATGATGTGATAAGAGAGCTGGAAATACTGTTACCTAGAGCGCTCCAGTCAACATTAACAATGTTCCCCAGTAGGGCTTCCCTGGCTGCTCAGAGGGTAAAGTGTCTGCCTGCAATGAGGGAGACCTGGGTTCGATCCCTGGGTCGGGAAGATCCCCTGGAGAAGGAAATGGCAACCCACTCCAGTATTCTTGTCTGGTGAATCCCATGGACGGAGGAGCCTGGTGGGCTACAGTCCACAGGGTCGCAAAGAGTCGGGCATGACTGAGCAACTTCACTTCACTTCACTTCACTGCTGGTTGCCCTCTTTTTCCAGGAACACTAGAAAGTTACACTTGCTCGCATTTCAAAAATTGATGGTATGACTTACTTTGGCCCATGAAATATGAATAGAAATGACATGTCACTGTGAGGCTGAAGAACTGGAGAGCTGGTGTGCAGTTGTCTGAGGTGTTTGCCCCTGCTGCGTCTGTGCTTTCAGTCTCCTGTTGAAACAGTGGCATTATAACTTCTAGTTTCGAGTTCTCGTATCTAAGAACTTTGGAAGCCACCAGTCCTTTCCACACAAGAAAAAAAAAGGTGGAAAAAATGAAAAATCAACAACTTTTCTTAGATCTAACAGAGAATTCAGGTCAAAGAACAAAAAAATTTGCCTCCTAAATTGGAGAGACAGACAGGAGGATAGAGAGCATCACAACATATGGGAATAAAAACCTGCAAGTAGAAACATCCGCAGGAGCCAATATTAGGATCATTTTCTCAGACATGTCTTACTCTTTGCAACCCCATGGACTATAGCCTGCCAGTCTTCTCCATCCATGGAATTATCCAGGCGAGAGAATACTGGAGTAGGTTGAGAAAACCTAAATAGTAATTGATGGAATTCCTCAATATGGACAAATGAAAAAGTCCAGGTTTAGTCTTAGGAGGATGACCCCTACATCTTAGTGAGGTATACCTCTAGGAGCCCTACCAGCTTCTCACAGTGAAAATCACAGAAAAATTCCCTGATGCTTCCAGCAGGGGAGGAGGGAAAAGTAACTATTTCAAAATAAACCCAGAGTACTCCGTTTTTATTAGCAAGGCATGCCCTCAAGAGAAGCTATTTTACTAATAGTTTAATTATTAGTAAAAACTATTTTAACTCATAGTTAATCAACTTGAGTTTATCAGAACCTAACTGATCTGCAATAAAGGAAATGCCCAATTCCAGCTCCGTCTACCCTTTCTGCCCATACTAATGGTGATGGGGACTGAAAAGCGCTAGTGAAGATCACAGCCCAAGGGCACAGGCACAGACTCATTAAAACCTGGAAGTCAAAGTATAGAACGATAGTATGCTTTTTCTCCCCCTGCACCTTACCACAATATCAATAGGGTTCCTGCGTAATAGGCATATACTATGGAAAGAACTACAGGCCTCAGAACCTATTTAAGAAAAAGTCCCCAGGGAAGCCCAAAGACAACAGGAGAGACAAAACAAGGGCAACAGAGGAAATTTTAGCTTCTGACACCAACAGCTAGAGCAAACAATAAAGACAGCCTAGCAAACAGCTAGAGCAAACAACAGACAGTCCAGCTTTTAAACAGATAAACACAAAACTCACAGCAAAAGCCTGTTTTCCTCAGTACGTTTTACCTAGTACGTCATGTCTGGTTTACAAGAGAAAAATCCTAAGGCATACTAAAAGACAAAAAATATATATAGTTTGAAGAGACAAAGAAAGCATCAGAAGAGAAACAGACATAGCAGAGATGTTGGAATATTAGACCAGAGTTTAAAGCAGCTATTCAGTTCAGTCGCACAGTCGTGTCTGACTCTTTGCGACCCCATGAATTGCAGCACGCCAGGCCTCCCTGTCCATCACCAACTCCCGGAGTTCACTCAGATTCATGTCCATTGAGTCCGTGATGCCATCCAGCCATCTCATCCTGGGTCGTCCCCTTCTCCTCCTGCCCCCAATCCCTCCCAGCATCAGAGTCTTTTCCAATGAGTCAACTCTTTGCATGAGGTGGCCAGAGTACTGGAGTTTCAGTTTTAGCATCATTCCCTCCAAAGAAATCCCAGGGCTGATCTTCAGAATGGACTGGTTGAATCTCCTTGCAGTCCAAGGGACTCGCAAGAGTCTTCTCCAACACCACAGTTCAAAAGCATCAATTCTTTGGCACTCAGCCTTCTTCACAGTCCAACTCTCACATCCATACATGACCACTGGAAAAACCATAGCCTTGACTAGATGGACCTTAGTCAGCAAAGTAATGTCTCTGCTTTTGAATATCAGTGGAGAAATAACTCCAGAAAGAATGAAGGGATGGAGCCAAAGCAAAAACAATACCCAGCTGTGGATGTGACTGGTGATAGAAGCAAGATCCAATGCTGTAAAGAGCAATATTGCATAGGAACCTGGAATGTCAGGTCCATGAATCAAGGCAAATTGGAAGTGGTCAAACAAGAGATGGCAAGAGTGAACGTCGACATTTTAAGAATCAGTCAACTGAAATGGACTGGAATGGGTGAATTTAACTCAGATGACCATTATATTTACTACTGAGGGCAGGAATCCCTCAGAAGAAATGCAGTAGCCATCATGGTCAACAAGAGTCCAAAATGCAGTACTTGGATGCAATCTCAAAAATGACAGAATGATCTCTGTTCATCTCCAAGGCAAACCATTCAATATCACAGTAATCCAAGTCTATGCCCCAATCAGTAATGCTGAAGAAGCTGAAGTTGAAAGGTTCTATGAGGACCTACAAGACCTTTTAGAACTAGCACCCAAAAAAGATGTCCTTTACATTATTGCGGACTGAAATGCAAAAGTAGGAAGTCAAGAAACACTGGAGTAACAGGCAAATTTGGCCTTGGAGTACAGAATGAAGCAGGGCAAAGGCTAATAGAGTTTTGCCAAGAGAACACACTGGTCATAGCAAACACCCTCTTCCAACAACACAAGAGAAGACTCTACACATGGACAACACCAGATGGTCAACACCGAAATCAGATTGATTATATTCTTTGCAGCCAAAGATGGAGAAGCTCTATACAGTCAACAAAAACAAGACCAGGAGCTGACTGTGGCTCAAAGCAGCTATTATTAATATGTTAAAGGAATTGTGATGTTGGAGAAGACTCTCTTGAGAGTCCTTTGGGCAGCAAGCAGATCAAATCAGTCAATCGTAAAGGCAATCAACCCTGAATATTCACTGGGAGGACTGATGATGAAGCTGAAGCTCCAATACTTTGGCCACCTGATGTGGAGTCAACTCTTTGGAAAAGACCCTAATGCTGGGAATGATTGAAGTCAAAAGAAGAGGGCGGTAGAGGATGAGATGGTTAGACAGCATCAATGGTAAGAATTTGAGCAAACTTCAGGAGATAATGCATGCTGCCGTTCATGGGGTTGAAAAGATCAGACACAACTTGGTGACTGAACAACAATAAGGGACGTATAATGCAAAAAGTGTACAATATGCAAGAGCAGACGCATAATGTAAGCAGAGAGATGGAAGGAAATAAATGCTAGAAACCCCATCCTATTTACAGATCCTGCTCATACGCAAGGGCTTATTCTTCCAAATAATCATACAGCGTGTACATGAGGAGGTAAGAATTTGGGGGGCTAGCTCTGAATTCTGCCTACCACAGGGAGCAATTTGATGATGATTTGAAGCAGAGAAGTGAGAAGGACACTATCTGACTTATGTTTTACTCTTTTTTTTCAAACTTTAAACTTTTTATTTTGTATTGGGGTATAGCTGATTAACAATGTTGTGATAATTTCAGGTTAGCAAATGAGATGATAATATGCATGCCTGCGTGTTAAGTCACTTCAGTTGTGACCGACTCTTCCCAACCCTATGGAATGTAGCCCACCAGGCTTCTATGTCCATGAAATTGTCTAGGCAAGAATACTGAAGCCCTCTTGGGTGGCACAGCCGGAAGGAGTGGAGCTGAGGCAGTGGTGGCTTAGAAGGCAGCAGTGGTGGTAGTGACGACGGTGGCTCTGGAGGCCGCAGTCCTGGTCCTGGCTTTGGCCCCAGCCCCACCATGGTGACACTCGCTGAGCTGCTGGTGCTCCTGGCTGCCCTGCTGGCCACGGCCTTGGGCTACTTCGTCAGCACTGACACGCATTCCGAAGAATGCTTCTTCGAGCACTAAGATGGGCCTCATCTTTGAGGTGGCTGAGGGTGGCTTCTGGACATCGACGTGGAGATTACAGGGCCTGATAATAAAGTAATTTATAAAGGAGACAGGGAGTCCAGTGGGAAATACATATTTGCTGCTTACATGGACGGAACATACAAGTTTTGTTTTGGCAATAGGATGTCCACCATGACTCCCAAAGATAGTGATGTTCACCACTGATATCCAGGAAGACCCCAAAGGATAAGACATGGAAACAGTAGCTCACAAGAACAAGCTAGAGGAAATGATTGATGAGCTGGCAGTGGAGATGACAGCTGTGAAGCATGAACAGGAATGCATGGAAGTTGGAGAGAGAATACACAGAGCAATCAAAGACAACACAAACAGCAGAGTGGTCCTTTGGTCCTTCTTTGAAGTTCTTGTTCTAGTTACCACGACATTGGAAGAGATTTACTGCCTGAAAAGAGTCTTTGAAGTCTGGAGGGTTGTTTAAAAGCCTTTTCCCCATAATCCCAAATTCATAATTCACTGTTTACCAAACATCTTGGTCATAATAATGTCATTCGTTTCTATGTTTTTATTTTCTAAACTGTATCTTCACAGCTTTTGTTTCTTTGGGATTAATAGATATGGGAGGAAAACACTTTTTTAGGAAAGCTATAGTGTAAATTCGACACTTGTTTGGCATAAATTCATATTTGAATTCTGCCTCTATTATTTGGGCCTTTCCAAAACTCAAACACTGTAAGCTGAATATAATAATAGGTGTAGAGTCCTTAGTTTTCTTTCCTTTTGTTTTCATAATAAAACGCAGTTTGTTCATGATAGTACTTTACTGATAGTACTTTACTAAAATGACTGCATTCTTGGGATCCCTTATCCTGCAGTTCAAGTCATTAGAAAGATTCATTTTGTTGAGAAACAACAATCCGAACCTTGACATTTTCTATCCAGCTTGATGGCAGAGCTCTGTGACTAGAGTATGTGACCAGATTGGTACTTTTACAGTTTGTCTCTCTTGTTTTTGCTTTAAAGATAAGACTTAAATCAACAACCTTTACCCCCCACCCCCTAAGTTTCACTTTGAACCTTAGAACTCAATCATCTCCATTTAAAATTGTTGCCACAAGCAACTAATAACCATTTTTTTGTTTTCTGCCTAACTTTGTAAGAAGTCTATTAAAGCCAGTTCTCCACATGTTTCAGCAAATGGTAGCTCTTTTTCTTTCTATGCTGGCACATCCACTTTCTCTACTCTTGGCATGTAGAAGATATGCATTCACGTAATTGGAAAAACCTGAATTTCCAATGCCAAAGGGTTAAAGCCTCTTGGATTTCTTTGCAGTGATATATACCCACTATTTGTTTTTGATCAGTGGCATTTTGGTCACTGTTTAATTAGGGTACTGAATATCACTGTCAGTACTAGGGTTTTTGTTTTTCTTGGGTCTTTCTTTTTTGGCACATGTGAATTTTGTTTTGTATAAAATGAAATGACTTTCTTTTGGTCTCTGATGATGAGTTTAAAATTCAAGGAGCATCTGGTTTTGGTGTGGGGATGATCCAGGATTATGTTGTGACTGATGCATATTGGTTATTTGTACTTTTCTTTTTTGTTTAATCTTTACAAGGGGAAAACTACAAGTAACAAGTTTTGTATAATTAATTTGAACGTGTTACAGGTTTTCATGTTCAGGATAAACAATTTTTCAACCTTGGGTCAAAATACTTGCAAGTTTAAGGTGACTGCGTTTTACCCTAGGACAACTGCTGCCTGTCAATTGTGTGCCTGTGTGTGTCCAAACACTTCAACACTGTGCTAAAAGATGTAAATTTAAAATTGGTTGTGTATCTGATCTGCCCCAGGTTCAGTAAATAAACAGTTCTTTTCAAAAACAACAACAGAAAAAAGAATATTGTAGTGGGTTGCTATGCCTTCTTTCAGTGGTTCTTTTTGACCTAGGAATCAAACCCACGTATCTTACATCTCCTGCATTGACAGGAGTGTTCTTTATCACTCGTGCCACCTGGGAAGCCCACTAAATAATCAATTCAAGAATATATGCTCTAATTTTAACATAATGTCAAATAAAGGCTGTATTTGTATAATTTTGTAACGCTAAAATTTCACCATTTCAACTGTCTAGCCCAGTAACCCCATTGGGCTATGACTATTTCCATCTAAAAGATAAAGGCCGAGGGGCCAAAACTCAAAGATAGTACATCCCCACATGCCCAGCTTATTTTCACAAGCACGTACCCAAGTCTCCTTTCTCCTTTACAGTGGGAACCACAGAGACTTTAAACTTTTTAATAGGGGATATAGAGGGAGGATGTTGTCATAGGCTGGCTTCAAAGAAAACAAAACAAAAGTGTGATATTACCAAATGAAAACCCCAATTGCCTCCTTTTCCCATGAAAATATGGAGATAGGAAGATCTGGGAGTTTGGTGCCAAACAGCTTATACCTATCAACAGAATAAACAACCTGATGGATCCTAAAGTAGTTTGCTCATTTCATCCATAATTGTCCAAATATTTGACTATTTTTTTCTTTCAGTTCAGTTCAGTTCAGTCGCTCAGTCATGTCCGACTCTTTTATCTTTACATCTATTAAAATTCCATATATTATGGGAAATTCTTCAAATTATTTATTTCTATTACGCTTTTGCTGGGTGATTTTTATGTGCCATGCTCTTAGGTACTTGTTTAGGTAATGTAGACTATAGCTAGAGCTAAAAACAGCTGGAATTGAGGAATTCCTTTAATTATGAACAGCTACAAGAGAAATTATCTGTCTAGGAAGGAGAAAATGGAGCCTAATGAAGCTAAAACACAAACACAAATATGTCTACCCAGAATGAAAGGAAGATTTCCATTGGGAAAATGCTCTCGTAACTGGAAATTAGCCTTCTCTTTTTGACAGCTAACTACTGTACTTCAAAACATTTTCTTTAAGATGACTGGAATAATTACGGTTACTGCATCCTCCTGTAGGGAAATGGCTCATGGAGAGATAAAGACCGAGAGTAAGCAGGCCGAAATAGTCCTATCTAATTAAAACCTGTCATCTAATTAAACACATTCTCAGCGATAGGAGGGTCTCAAGCTAGTTTTCTGATAGGAAAATGGTGTTCCAAATCATGAGTCACACAATCAAATGTTCTGAGCACCACCAATTAGCCTATATTTAGGCACAATTTCTCTTTTTAGAGAAACAAGGACACCAATTTTTCTATATGCAAATTAAATAGAACACTATTCCTCTTACACAGAATGTCCCCTGAAAAATATGTTATTCCCTTTTCTTGTTGAATACATCCTGGTGATCTTTGTAATACGTGAATATCAAATTATAAATCTAGGCAATAATGATCTATTTTCCCATGCTTTCTTTCTCCTTTTTGCCATTGTAAGAATGACTTCATTCTAGGACAATACCATGCAGCTCAAATTTTTAAACTTCTAAGTCCTGAAGACAACTGTGCTTCAATTTTGGCTTGTCCCACTGCAGCAGGGAAATCAAATTTAAAATGTATGTATGTATAAGGAGCTTTGACATCAAGATATCATTTGACTATTACATTCATAGCACTGTGTTTTCCTAAGCATTGCCTATGTATCCACATATAAGGCACCAAGATTCAAACTCTGTTGAAAACAAACATTCTGAAATCATTTTCCACCACCGACATTACTCCCATTATAATCTCCACTTCCCCCAAGGTTAATATGGGCTACTCCAAAGTGCAAGGCCCCCTGCTGTTCCTCTCATTGCCCCTCTCTTAATTACATGGTATCCTAGGCCCACTTAGTTTCTCCAAGTGTTTGCTATATTTTCTTTGCTGCAAGTGGCCCTAGCTACAAAGCTCTACCAAAAAGTACATAGGGGAACTAAATTCCAAATTCCAAAGCAATTATTCCTTCTTTGTGACTAAACAAAAGGCTATGATGTTAGTTACACAGAATTTTCCACTTGAGAAAGTGAAATTGAGCTTTTAACCTCCACTCGCCTGAGGGCCTAGCTTTGTAACCAGTCTGCTCCCATTGATGCTATGTTGCCTAGAGACAAGTCAATCATATATGTTTGCATGTGTGCAAGAGGGAGATGGTCCTTAATGCTGTGGAACGCCAGCACTCCTGACTTTCCAGGAAAATGGTTGTATTCTCTGGTTCCATCAGAATCACATTCATGGAAAAATCTCAAACGTCTCCCCTTGTCAGAAAATGAGCTTATTATACCTCTCTCAGTGTTTCTCTCCTTTAGCAAGCAGAAAAGTCTCAAAAGAAACCTTTTGGCTATATCCAAATCCCAATTTGCCTCATTTATATTTTTGTCCATCAATACAAGGTGATGAAACTGAACTCCAGAACGTGTATAAGGCCACATTTTAGTTTGTGTCTATACTGTCTTTTCTTTATCCTACAAGTCAATGTCCTTCCTCTCAGAAAGGAAAATCAAGCAAAGCTTAGCAGAACACCTTTAATAAAAGATAAACTTACCCTACAGGGTGATTATGCAATGCCTTCTCCTATATAAACAAAAACAACAATAAATATGTATCTATATATAGAGAGAGATAGATAAATACAGATATCAATATATATCTGATTTACCCAGAGTTTACCTTAGATATTTATCTATTATTTGGCTACATAGGCAAGAACTCTTGTTATTAAAATATCTAAGTTGTCTACTTTTATTGATAAGAATCTTAAGTGATTGGCCTAAAACCCCATAACAGAGTAAGAATAAAGCAGGATTGGAAAGTAATTTTTACTATAGTTTATGTAATATTTGTCTTGCTGATCAATCTCACCTGTCAGGAGTTAATCAAGTACCTACCATGAGAGCAAATAAATAACTAAATATGGGAAAAGATCACCTTAATTTAGAAAAAATGGTCATAGAAATTTAGCTATTATTTTGGTGATGAACACACACATGATAGATGGATAAGTAGATAGATAGAGACAAACAGATAAAAGTGTAAATCTATGATTGCTAAAACATGCTATAATTAATTCCCTGGCTCTTTAGGAGAAAAGATCTATTAGACACAGAGATGGCCTACTAGAAGCCGAGGAACTTAGCAGAAACTCTTTTTCAGCCCCAAGATGAGTCTCTAAATTCCACAATAGACTGCATGATTTGCTTTGCAACAGTTCGCTAAGCAGCGCAAGTAACAAAGACAGAACCAGTGGTCAAATCACAAGTGACAATAAGATGCTGTATCATTTCAAAGCAATTTGCAGTGTTTTTAACACTTTTCCAGTCACAGTTCTTGGTTTAATCTCTTGAATTCAGACACATCATGTTGACAATTCCACAAACCTTGTTCAGGTAGTAGATAATCTTATTGACCAGCACATATTTTGTTTTCTGCATTTGATCTTCTAGTTTAATGAAGTGTGACATATTATCTGAGTGATGTCAAGTCTGTGAAATATAAGGTGATATTTTTCTATTGAATGGCAAATGAAGTGGCATTATGTGATTGTTTACCTGCAACTTTTCCCCCTCCAAACAAGATTACTGGCTTGCTTACTCAAGGGTGGTAATGCTGTTTTAAAGACATCCTGATCGAGACTATAAACAAGGAGAACTGACCTTCAGTAAAGCATCAGAGCAGGCTCTGCACAGAAGAGACACAAACATTCCACTGGAGAAGTTTGGGAAAATGACACCGCTTTTTCCCATTTTTTAGTATCCGCAGATTTTTCCCTGTAACTATGCTGTACTCTCCTTCTCCTTTGACCAATCCATCGCACATGGAGGCTTGGAATGGGCTTGTTGCATCTGGTCTTGCCACTTGTCCTTTAGTATGTCCATTGACTAGCCTGATGGTCCCAGAAGGAACATCAAAGTCTTATGAAACAGAGCTAGTTTGCCAGTACATTAATGAGCCCCTGACATGCAGTCAACTAAGTGGGCCTAGCTCAACCCCCAAACATGAGTAAGCACAGGTAAGATCATTAGAGAAGTCTGGCCTATCCCTCTTGATTCCAAAAAACATGAAGAACCGAAGATTACTGTTGTATGTCACTCTGTGGTTATTTATTACACAGCACTGATTGTGGCAAGAGTTGAATGACCCAGCTGTGTATCTCTCAGTCCCTCCATATCCTTTAACAATTCATATCCTGGGCCCCACTCTGAGAGATCTTGTAATCAAACAAGAAAAAGGAATGTTCTTCAGCAGTGGCCATGCTCCCAGCATTGTGGGAAGATACACAGGAAAACAATGCATGGTCCATGTCCTCAAGGAGTCTACAATGTCACAGAGAAAGAAAATTCACACACTCACAACAGGAGATCACTATTACCAGTGTGATTTGACTAGGCACTTATATCAGTTTTGTTGTCAGAATGTACAGGTTTTGGTGCACAGTTTATTGTGATCCACACAGTCAAAGGCTTTGGCATAGTCAATAAAGCAGAAATAGATGTTTTTCTGGAACTCTCTTGCTTTTTCCATGATCCAGCAGATGTGGCAATTTGATCTCTGGTTCCTCTGCCTTTTCTAAAACCAGCTTGAACATCTGGAAGTTCACAGTTCATGTACTGCTGAAGCCTGGCTGGGAGAATTTTGAGCATTACTTTACTAGCATGTGAGATGAGTGCAATTGTGCAGTAGTTTGAGCATTCTTTGGCATTGACTTTCTTTGGGATTGGAATGGAAACTGACCTTTGCCAGTCCTGTGGCCACTGCTGAGTTTTCCAAATGTGCTGGCATATTGAGTGCAGCACTTTCACAGCATCATCTTTCAGGATTTTAAACAGCTCAACTGGGATTCCATCACCTCCACTAGCTTTGTTCATAGTGATACTTCCTAAGGCCCGTTTGACTTCACATTCCAGGATGTCTGGCTCTAGGCAAGTGATCACACCATCGTGATTATCTGGGTCGTGAAGATCTTTTTTGTATAGTTCTTCTGTGTATTCTTGCCACCTCTTCTTAATATCTTCTGCTTCTGTTAGGTCCAGACGATTTCTGTCCTTTAGTGAGACCATCTTTGCATGAAATGTTCCCTTGGTATCTCTAATTTTCTCAAAGAGATCTCTAGTCTTTCCTATTCTATTGTTTTCCTCTATTTCTTTGCACTGATCACTGAGCAATGCTTTCTTATCTCTCCTTGCTATTCTTTGGAACTCTGATTTCAGATGCTTATATCTTTCCTTTTCTCCTTTGCTTTTCGCTTCTCTTCTTTTCACAGCTATTTGCAAGGCCTCCTCAGACAGCCATTTTGCTTTTTTGCATTATTTTCTTGGGGATGGTCTTGATCCTTGTCTCCTGTTCAATGTCACGAACCTCCATCCATAGTTCATCAGGCATTCTGTCTATCAGATCTAGTCCCTTAAATCTATTTCTCACTTCCACTGTATAATCATAAGGGATTTGATTTAGGTCATACCTGAATGGTCTGGTGGTTTTCCCTACTTTCTTCAATTTAAGTCTGAATTGGGCAATAAGGAGTTCATGATCTGAGCCACAGTTAGCTCCAGGTCTTGTTTTTGCTGACTGTATGGAGCTTCTCCATCTTTGACTGCAAAGAATATAATCATCCTGATTTTGGTGTTGACCATCTGGTGTTGTCCATGTGTAGAGTCTTCTCTTGTGTTGTTGGAAGAGGGTGTTTGCTATGACCAGTGTGTTCTCTTGGCAAAACTCTATTAGCCTTTGCCCTGCTTCATTCTGTACTCCAAGGCCAAATTTGCCTGTTACTCCAGGTATTTCTTGACTTCCTACTTCTGCATTCCAGTCCCCTATAATGAAAAGGACATCTTTTTAGGGTATTAGTTCTAAAAGGTCTTGTAGGTCTTCATAGAACCATTCAACTTCAGCTTCTTCAGCATTACTGGTTGGGGCATAGGCTTGGATTACCGTGATATTGAATGGTTTGCCTTGGAAATGAACAGAGATCATTCTGTCATTTTTGAGATTGCATCCAAGTACTGCATTTCAGACTCTTTTGTTGACTATGGTGGCTACTCCATTTCTTCTAAGGGATTCCTGCCCGCAGTAGTAGATATAATGGTCATCTGAGTCAAATTCACCCATTCCAGTCCATCTTAGTTCGCTGCTTCCTAGAATGTTGACATTCACTCTTACCATCTCTTGTTTGACCACTTCCAATTTGCCTTGATTGATGGACCTAACATGCCAGGTTCCTATGCAATATTGCTCTTTACAGCATTGGACCTTGGTTTTATCACCAGTCACATCCACAACTGAGTGTTGTTTTTGCTTTGGCTCCATCCCTTCATTCTTTCTGGAGTTATTTCTCCACTGATCTCCAGTAGCATATTGGGCACCTACCAACCTGCGGAGTTCATCTTTCAATGTCCTATCTTTTTGCCCTTCTATACTGTTCATGGGGTTCTCAAGGCAAGAATACTGAAATGGTTTGCCATTTCCTTTTCCAGTGGAACACATTCTGTCAGACCTCTCCACCAAGACTTGTCCAATTGGGTGGCCCCACAAGGTATGGCTTAGTTAGACAAGCTGTGGTCCATGTGATCTGATTGGCTAGTTGTCTGTGATTATGGTTTCAGTCTGTCTGCCCTCTGATGCCCTCTCTCAGCACCTACCACTTTATTTGGGTTTCTCTTACCTTGGACAAGGGGTATCTCTTCACAGCTGCTCCAGCAAAATGGCAGCCGCTGTTCCTTACCTTGGACGTGGGGTAGCTCCTCTCAGCTGCCGCCCTGACCTTTGATGTGGGGTAGCTCCTGTGCTGTCTAGTCAAGACTATGGTTTTTCCAGTAGTCATGTATGGATGTGAGAAGTGGACTATAAAGAAAGCTGAGTGCAGAAGAATTGATGCTTTTGAATTGTGGTGTTAGAGAAGACTCTTGAGAGTCCCAAGACTCTTGGAGATCCAACCAGTCCATCCTAAAGCAGATCAGTCCTGGGTGTTCATTGGAAGGACTGATGTTGAAACTGAAACTCCAATATTTTGGCCACCTGATGCGAAAAGCTGACTCATTTGAAAAGACCCTGATGTTGGGAAAGATTGAGGGCAGGAGTAGAAGGGGACGACAGAGGATGAGGTGGTTGGATGGCATCACCAACTCAATGGACATGAGTTTGGGTAAACTCCAGGAGTTGGTGATGGACAGGGAGGCCTGGCATGCTGCGGTTCATGGGGTGGCAAAGAGTCAGAGACGACTGAGCAACTGAACTGAACTGAACTGACTAGATGAACCTTTGTTGGCAAAGTAATGTCTCTGCTTTTTAATATGCTATCTAGGTTGGTCATAACTTTTCTTCCAAGGAGTAAGCGTCTTTTAATTTCATGGCTGCAGTCATGATCTGCAGTGATTTTGGAGCCTAAAAAAAGTCTGCCACTATTTCCACTGTTTCCTCATCTATTTGCCATAAAGTAAAGGAGATCACGATGGTGTGATCACTCACCTAGAGTGAGACATCCTGGAATGTGAAGTCAAGTGGGCCTTAGAAAGCATCACTATGAACAAAGCTAGTGGAGGTGATGGAAGTCCAGTGGAGCTATTTCAAATCCTGAAAGAAGATGCTGTGAAAGTGCTGCACTCAATATGCCAGCAAATTTGGAAAACTCAGCAGTGGCCACAGGACTGGCAAAGGTCAGTTTTCACTCCAATCTCAAAGAAAGGCAATGCCAAAGAATGCTCAAACTACTGCACAATTACACTCATCTCACATGATAGTAAAGTACTGCTCAAAATTCTCCAAGCCAGGCTTCAGCAATACATGAACCGTGAACTTCCTGATGTTCAAGCTGGTTTTAGAAAAGGCAGAGGAACCAGAGATCAAATTGCCAACATCCGCTGGATCATGGAAAAAGCAAGAGCGTTCCAGAAAAACATCTATTTCTGTTTTATTGACTATGCCAAAGCCTTTGACTGTGTGGATCACAATAAAATGTGGAAAATTCTGAAAGAGATGGGAATACCAGACCACTTGACCTGCCTCTTGAGAAACCTATATGCAGGTCAGGAAGCAACAGTTAGAACTGGATATGGAATAACCGACTGGTTCCAAATAGGAAAAGGAGTATGTCAAGGCTGTATATTGTCACCCTGCTTATTTAACTTACATGCAAAGAACATCATGAGAAACGCTGGGCTGGAAGACGCACAAGCTGGAATCAAGATTGCTGGGAGAAATATCGATAACGTCAGATATGCAGATGACACCAACCTTATGGCAGAAAGTGAAGAGGAACTCAAAAGCCTCTTGATGAAAGTGAAAGAGGAGAGTGAAAAAGTTGGCTTAAAGCTCAACATTCAGAAAACAAAGATCATGGCATCCGGTCCCATCACTTCATGGGAAATAGATGGGGAAACAGTGGAAAGAGTGTCAGACTTTATTTTTTGGGGCTCCAAAATCACTGCAGATGGTGATTGCAGCCATGAAATTAAAAGACGCTTACTCCTTGGAAGGAAAGTTATGACCAACCTAGATAGTATATTGAAAAGCAGAGATATTACTTTGCCAACAAAGGTCCGTCTAGTAAAGGCTATGGTTTTTCCTGTGGTCATGTATGAATGTGAGAGTTGGACTGTGAAGAAGGCTGAGTGCCGAAGAATTGATGCTTTTGAACTGTGGTGTTGGAGAAGACTCTTGAGAGTCCCTTGGACTGCTGTTGCTGCTAAGTTGCTTCAGTCGTGTCCGACTCTCTGCGATCCCATAGACGGCACCCCACCAGGCCCCCCCGTCCCTGGGATTCTCCAGGCAAGAACACTGGAGTGGGTTGCCATTTCCTTCTCCAAAGCATGAAAGTGGAAAGTGAAAAGTGAAAGTGAAGTCGCTCAGCCTCTGACTCTTAGCCATCCCATGGACTGCAGCCTACCAGGCTCCTCTGTCCATGGGATTTTCCAGGCAAGAGTACTGGAGTGGGTTGCCATTGCCTTCTCTGCCCTTGGACTGCAAGGAGATCTAACCAGTCCATCCTAAAGGAGATCCTTTCTGGGTCTTCATTGGAAGGACTGATGCTAAAGCTGAAACTCCAATACTCTGCCCACCTCATGGGAAGAGTTGACTCATTGGAAAAGACCCTGATGCTGGGAGGGATTGGGGGCAGAAAGAGAAGGGGACAACAGAGGATGAGATGGCTGGATGGCATTACGGACTCAATGGACATACATAGGAGTGAACTCCGGGAGTTGGTGATGGACAGGGAGGCCTGGCGTGCTGCCATTCATGGGGTCTCAAAGAATTGGACAGGACTGAGCGACTGAACTGAACTGAACTGAATGGGACCAGATGCCATGATCTTAGTTTTCTGAATGTTGAGCTTTAAGTCAACTTTTCCACTCTCCTCTTTCACTTTCATCAAGAGGCTCTTTAGTCCTACTTCACTTTCTGCCATAAGGGCGGTGTCATCTGCATAACTGAGGTTATTCATATTTCTCCCGGCAATCTTGATTCCAGCTTGTGCTTCTTCCAGCCCAGTGTTTCTCATGACGTACTCTGCATACAAGTTAAATAAGCAGGGTGACAATATACAGCCTTGACATACTCCTTTTCCTATTTGGAACCAGTCTGTTGTTCCATGTCCAGTTCTAACTGTTGCTTCCTGTGTTGCATACAGGTTTCTCAAGAGGCAGGTCAGGTGGGCTGGTGCCATCTCTTTCAGAAAGAGGGGTGCAAATCCAAGCGGAGAGAATGTTATGCACTCTAGAATGGAAATAGAAATTAATATACCATAGAAAGAACAGGGACTGATTGAGTGACCAAGGACTTCTTTAGTATTTACCATGTGCCAAGTGCTAGTCTGAATTCTTTATAAATATGAACAGTTATAGCAACATTATGAGACAGAGACTATCATCATTCTCTTTGCATAGTACAATCTGACCTCAGTGGAAGAATTTCAATACTCTCTAGTAAAGGATCTTGCATGGAATTAGTATTCAATAGAAAAAGTCTAAATGTCAAGAAAAACTTTTCTTGGCAAAGAAATCTATAGTTACCAAAGTTGCTGTCCACTATCTTTAAATTAGATATTAATTTTTTTTTTCTTGAGGGTCTACAGGTTGCAAAAAGGAAAATGGAAAAAATGTAAGAAGGAAAGAGTATTCTCTTTTGTTTATTCTAAATAAACCACTTTATTCTAATAAACTACTTTATTCTATCAACTGTGGATGGAATTTTCCTTTAATATAATATTAGGAAACTAGCTTAATTCTAATAAAATACATCTGTTTTCTGGGAGAATGTATTCATGCTTTATTCAATTTTTAAAGGCATGAGGGTATAGTGTTCTCTTAGTAAGTGAGAACAATCTGGGGATTCTATTTCAAACCAAATTCCTAAGCCAGTTATAATAGTTATCTAAAGAGAAAATTGTTGCATGTGTTCCAAAGCTTTGCGTTGAATTTCATGACATTCATCCATAGTTCAATGTCAATCAAAAGAATTTTACCAAAACTCTACCTATTACAAATACTCTGTAGGATGTAACTTTTCTTTCTAATGTAGTAGGGAGTACGTTTCCTCTATAAATAAACTCTCAAAATCATTCTAACTCTCTACTTTCCATTCTGAAAATCTCCAGACATGAATAGATACTTAATGCTCTGCTACACCATATTAAAGTTTGAATATTTAAAGTTTGCAAATTCAGACAGGTTTTATATATTTCTCTATTTTTCCACAGTATGTTCTAATTCCAGCCTCTTTGGGGGTGTAGGTTTGAACCCCACTGCTGCCAAAGTCAGCTTTGCCTATTCTTTGACTAAGTAACTCAGGTTTCTTTGAATAACTAACCTATTCCCAAAAAGGACTTGAGACAGTCTATAATAAAGGCACAGGACCATTAGAACAAAAGACAATAAAATGTATCTAAATCAAGAGGTAAATATGGTGGTTAAGGAATAAAGAGATAGAAGGTTTGAAAATTATAAATTAAGTGTTTTCTGTGTGCAATGAAAAATTTTCCCCCAGCCATTTCCTTTCTGAGTCTGTATAGTTAGTGATTATCTCTTATAAAGTATTTAAATACAAATTTCAGAATAATGTTAAATGAGAGTATAGTGGTGGAGCAAGGGGCTTTGGGCAGTCAGAGAAGCAGATCTCTTCTTGATAGTACTGGTGATCCAGGTTTGCCTGGGCCAAAGTCATCACACATGCTTCCATCATGTACACTGCACAAACACAAGTCACAAATTCAACCCCCTCCCTGAGGAACACTCAGGTTTATAAGCAAATTCCATTTCTTTCTCTTCTTCTCAAGAAGGTTTATAATATATAATAATTAACAAGATTATTATAAAGATAACCTTGAATCCTTTCTAATAAATTTTAAAAATTAAATAATTCACACTTTTAGATATTTTATTTTAGTAAAATAATTAGTTGCAGCAGAGCTAACAACTAATCAAAGATTTATATTATAATGTAACATATGGAATACTTATGGCTTAAGCTAATTGCATGAACCATATAATTGTCAGAGTTGTCACCTCACTGTGAACACACAGACAAAATATGTATGCATTTAACCATTATCCTAAAAAATAGACTAGAATGAGCAATACATTTATTATATACCAATTATCATGGTCACATGTACTCTAAACAGTAACATCATCTGGAAATGGAATAAAAATACGGTTGTCATGCTCTCAGTTCAGTTCAGTCGCTCGGTCGTGTCCGACTCTTTGAGACCCCATGAACGGCAGCACGCCAGGCCTCCCTGTCTATCACCAACTTCCAGAGTTCACTTAGACTCACGTCCATTGAGTCAGTGATGCCATCCAGCCATCTCATCCTCTGTCGTCCCCTTCTCCTCCTGCCCCCAATCCCTCCCAGCATCAGAGTTTTTCCAATGAGTCAACTCTTCATAATGTTCTACAAGCTATCAAATGTTGTCTCTCATTTGAGACCTGAAGCAAATTAGTCATATTAACTATATAACTAAAAAGTTCCATATTTATTAGTAAGAATATCTACATTGAATGGGTGCAAAGTCATTGACTGTATCTTCTTAAAAGCTATGAAGTGAATTTTTAAAAAGCAAGCTGATATATCTTTGCAGGACTCATGATTATGAGTCTTCAGTAAATTCTAAGTTCTACAAGGCCACAAAAGGAAGTTTAGCTAATATTGCAACTGAGCATCTTAAGCATCAGAACCAATACAGTCACTGACATAAGTTAAATCTTTTTAAAGTAAATTAACATCATCGTAGGGCCCAACATTAAACAAAGTCTGCACCTGTCTTAAATCAGAAACTGAAATGGTACATGGATCAATACTAGCATATTTGATCAAATCCTCAAAATATCTTGACTGCATGACCTGCTAAGAGTTATCCCAAAGTTTTCCTTTTCTAACAGAAAGCATGACATTAAAAAGATGGTTCCCATGATTTTGTATTCATTATAGTGAAAAGTTCCAGTTCCATAAAAGTAGAAATATGTTTATTTCACTCACTTTTCCCATAAATACCTGCATCTGGTCCTTACAAGATGCTCAATAAATACCTGTTGAATTAATGATTACATAAATGAATAAAATCCATCCTTATTCTAATTTGAATGTCTCAGGTGTCTAATGATTATGATAAATTGCTGATTTTGATAATTTTAAATTAGAATACAAGAATTAAATTCAAGTCCAATCTAATCAGAGATCATGAAAAACATTGAATACAAAATGCCTGTCTCACTTCTGGCATGATTTTTTTTTTAACTTTTTTGTAGTTGATATGTTTATTTCTAGTCTTTTCTTTGCACATATACTTTGCATGTACACATATGGGCTCTTGCAATCCAAACTGTTTAGCAACTTGATTTCTCATTTAACACTACTATGTGTGTCTCCATTCCCTAGGTCCTTTTTAAATTTTTTTATTGAAATATGGTTGATTTACAATGTTGTGTGGAATCATTTTTCCCACCATCCAGTATACAATACTGGGGACAGTTAGATCTTCCAGTTGTGGAGGAGAGTGTTTTCCATTTGCTGGATCTTGGGATATATATCTTTTCAGTCTCCCTCTCAAGAGTTTATTCCTTGTACCCTGAAGAGCTTACAAATGCCAATATTATAAAAACAAGTTTAATAATTTCCATGGGGGGACATCTCTTTTGGCAATTTACAATAGAAACTTAATAATCCATGAGACTTGGCTAACCAAACTTTCCTGGAAACAGTCATCAGATATAATAGAAAACTGACTTATTCTTGCCAGGTCCATTCCTTTCCAGGAATAAACTCAAAAGTAAATTTTAAGTAAAGGTTCCCCAGTGGTATCTACTAACAATTAATCTAATTCTCTTTCATAAAAACTGGAGAAATATCAGTCCCATAATCTTTTAAGAAGGTGAATATAGAACCAGAATCATAAAAACATAACAGTTCTTAAAACATGCCCAAATCCTAAACTTCTGTACTTTTTCCTTCCATCCTAATAGTTACCTGATTTCTATTCAAATATCTGGTAGGGAACCATAGCCAAACAAATCACTTTAGTTGTTTCTTTTTTTTTTTTCTTACTAATTATTCTAATTAAAGCACCAATATGACAGCAGCAAAATAGATCTAAAAACAACACTGTTACATGGACAGGGTTTCAAAGCACTAAAATATGTTTAATCCAAGGATTTGCATGCGGTCCCCCTTCCATCTGCTGTAAGAAATGAGTCCTCTGGTTGGAAGTGACTCTGACAGAATAAGTATCATTTGAGGCTCTGCCAGTAGTGCAAACAATTACGGATTCTATCATGTGCTCTTCCTCCTTTCTCTCCAACCATGAGAGAAACTAAGATAGAAAGCAGGAAACATCCAACTGGGCTCCCTGTGAGGACACCTCTCTTTCTATAATCAGACTAACAGCAACCGGCTCTGGCTACTGGGACATCAAACATGAAGAGACTGCTGTTGTGCAGAAAATAAATAAGCAGACATCAAAGATTTGTAGAAAATTTGATTAAGAAACTTTCTCAGTCTTCCCACACAGCAGACACTGAACTACTGAAATGTGTTGTGGCTAGAATTAAATATACAGACTTATTTTGCCTCTGAAATCTGTTACATTGATACATACCCATCAATTTGGACACTGTAATGAAAAATTGACAAAACAATGACCCTGGCATGAACCTAGCCTTTGAATCAGAAACCTCATTCATATAAGAATTTCAAAGTATTTTTGTATTCAAGATACACATTTTGTATTCGAGTGAAATTTTAAATTCCTTAAAGAATTGAGAAGCAAATAAATGCCTAATCAAAAATAATTTTGGTCTGGTGAAATATCAAGGCAAATTGCTTCCTTTGCATCATACTATAATTACTACATAATGAGAGTGCGAGGGGGGAAAACCAATAACTGTGCCTCATTCTTTCAACCATTCATTTAAGTCTGAAGATATTATCAGCGGGTGACCGAACTTCAAAAATGCAGAAAAATGCTCAACAATATTAGAATTGTATAGGTAAGTATCCAATAAAAGCCACTTGGATAAAAATATATTAAATACTTAAAACCATAAAATCATTTGATGGAAAAGAAAAATCCATTCAGAAAATGAAGAACTTGAATAATTTATGTAATTTGGCCAAACACTACATTATTGCTCCAATCTCCACTTTGCTGGGGCTAATCTCTCCTTCCAGATTCTCTCGTCTCCCTCCATAGCTATCATCGTCACTCTCAAGTCTCTTGATCTTATCTAACAGAGCAAGTAGGAAACATATTATACCATGTTCCTGGAAGCCTACAAGACCTTGAAGAATGGTATATTCCAGAGAAGAGACTGTTGAAAAGGGGATCTTCATCCTAATCCTAACCTTGATTATCTAATTGTTACTAAAAACGACATTCATTATTTTCCCCCTACATTCTTTATTTACCTGTTACAAGTCACCAGCCACCTGGGATACAAGTCTAATATCAACCAGAAAACAGAGGCAATTAAGATAAGTGATCATAGCCCCCAGTTCTAATTAACCTACCAATGTCACAAAGTCCAAATGCCAAATTTCCCCTTGGAAAACTCTGTAGAAATTTCAAAAGACTGAGTAGCTCAAGAGTCCTCTCTCTAGCCAATGTCTGTTTTTGTTTTGTTTTGTTTTCTTTCTGATCAGCCAACCTTTTAACGACACAAGGGTGGTCACCAATAAATCTCAGATTGTAATTATTCACCAGCAGTTCATAAGCCCTGGTTACTCCTTTCATACCATCAGATTCTTTGAAGTTTTGTGAGGGTCCATTTTTAATTTAGATGAAAGATTTCACTCTGCAGGTTTCTGAAATACACTGAGGAGAAGGACGGGTTCATTTACTCCTAGAGCCATTCCTCACTTACTTCTTTGTTTTGCAGAGGGTATTTACATCACAGTATTTCAGGCTCTAAAGCAAGAGTAGGAAAGAAATCTCACCTGCTTCTATGGCTGTAACTCAGAATCTGACTCATTTGAGTACCTACAGTACAGAGTAGTAGATCCTAGTACCAATCAGAGCCAACAACAACAAAATCAATCACACTAACAGGACTCAAAATATGAACCCAAAGAAGTCAGCTAGGCTCTGAGCAAAAAGGACGTCCCATAAAGCAGAGATGGTGACTTTCAGCCAACATCAATAGCACATCAACAAACAAGGGCGGTCCTAAGGGACATTGTTAAGATTAGCTGAGTGCTAAAATGGAATTTCTTGTTCCAATATGGGCAGTTTTCTAACTTCTCTGGACCTTGACTCTGAATCAGCAACAGTTTCCCACTGGCTAATTCAGCCTTTGGGTCTCAGCTTGCACATAACTTCTTTAAAATCTTCCCCTCCCTCCAAACTTGATTAGATTTTGTGTTATATGTTGCTATACTATTCTTGACTTCTTCATAATGTTCATTACAATGGAAATTATTTATAAAATTATCTGCTTAATTACTAGCTCTTCTGTTGGACTTAACATTCCAGAAGGTAGGACAAGGTCTATTTTGTTCCCTGACATATAGATGTCCAATATTTATTTAGTTAATCATCAGCATTTGGAGACAGTATCAAGACTTACATACATAACATAAAAACCTAGAATATTAGACCTAGACCAGATTTTAAGTTGCAGCTGGTCCAACCTCTATTGCAACATGGGAATCCTCTCTCAAAGTATATACTGATGATCAATATGGTTGCTCCTTAAACAGTTCCATGAAGGTCAGTAAGTACTATGTGAGACATGGTATTCTACCACTTACTACTTACTAGAAATCACTCCTCAAGTGCTTCCTAAACTTTCCATTTGTCATTTCCAGTCTCAGAAGTAATTCAGAATAAAATCCATTCCTTTCTTTACACAGAGCTTTAAATGTGGCAAAATAGTAAAAATGTGTTTCAATCAGTCTTCCTTCTTCCAGGCCTAACCTTGGTTCTTCTAATATTCCTCATACTATCTGATTTTGATTCTCTTCACAGTTCTTTTCCCTTTATACAACTTGTGCCTTAATTTGACCAGATCCCACAACACTCCAAATGTGGTATGACCCAGGCAAAGAACAATGAAATCATTGTCTTCCTTGATCTGGACCCTATAATTTTATTAGTGCAGCTTAATTTTTGCATTGCTAGTGGTATCCTACTAACCATATTTTTAAAAAGTGAATTTTACTCAGCTCTTTACCAACTGAGCTATCAGGGAAGCCCTCTACTCAGCTCAGCACTGGCTTAATAAAACTGTGATATCTCTTAGTAAATTTAAGAGTTACTTTTCTTTGCCATATGTGTCAGTATTGTATTAAATTTCCATTGCCTTGGGGAAGATTTATTATATAAGAGTGTGTGGAAGTGTCTTAAGGCCTATCCCGTCACAAGCATATATATATATATGCATCTCTTTTTCCTTTCTTTGCCTCAAGACTCCACCAAACAAAACCAGGTCTTTCTGTGACACTTGATAATCACTCCAAATGGCTGAATCCTAAAGAACTGCCATGGTCTGCAAAAGGCAGCAACTGTTTCCATGTCAGTGGTGACACATTTTCCAGGCTCTTGAAACCCAAGCTGAAAAAGGATGCACTGCATCCAGTCTCTGAGCCATCAGTGTCTATGGCTCCTATAACTAGAGGAAGCCTGGTGGCATCTCTGCCTTTCCACTCAACAAGAATCCTTCACACAGACCTACTCCTGCTCCGCATGAAGGCCACAGGGCTGTGAGCACAAAGAAACTGCCATATTCATGGTTCACTTCCTATTTCTTATCCACTTTCAAATTACACTATTGTTAAATGCTCCAGAAAAATATTGGGCTAAGCAAAAGGTTCCTTCAAAGTTTTTCCATAAGATGTTATGCAAAAACCTGAATGAATGATATTTTTGGCCAACCCAATATATTACCTTTCCTCTAACTTATTAAATGTCCATGTCTGTACACTTGCAACTACTCTGATGCATTTTTTTTTAAACTGGATTCATATGGCTCTATATTATTATTTATTTTACAATGTTCTAGGGTAGAAATTATTTTCTATCAGGATCTTTGCACAGTGCTCTACTGTTTTCTAGGTTTCAATGTTTCTGTTGAAAAAAATGCTAATACTTGAATTACATGATATTGTTAGGTAGTTAGAATAGGAAAAAGGAGTCCAGAATGGCGGTGGCTAAAAGACAAAGAAGGGAAAAGCCCACAAAAATAGAACAAAGGAAGGTCTGAGGACCAGAGTGAGGACTTCAGGTAAATAATAGCCCTCCTGGCTAGCCAGTTTACAGAAGGCAGGCTCAGGGAAAGGAGGAAAAAAACATAAAAAGAGGAGCCAAAATTGAGAGGGGGGCTTCTCTTCTGGTCTTTTGGGTCGGCCCGTCCTCATACCTGGAGGAGGTAGTTTCCTTTGCTTGCCAATAAAACTGAGCCGTAACACCGGTCCGTCTGTCACTTCAAATTTTTGCTGTGGTGAGACAGAACCAAGGAAATTATAAACTCTCCATACGCAATCATTCATGTTCAAGGAATGCTCCCTTGTAAATGTACCCTGTTCTTGTTTCAAATGCAATACCTTATCTTACCAAGAACTTTACTTGTAGCTCTTTTGTATTTTAAGTTGTATTCTCTTTCTTTTATCAGATTTGCTTTCTCTGAGTCTCCATTTTCTACTTGTTCTGCTTGGTCTTTGCCTTCTACGTTGGAGATTTTCAATGTTTGTCTTCCCATGGCCAGCAATTTATATTTAAGAGTAATAGCCTAACACTCTGCTTGGGGAAAAAAAAAAAAAAAAGCTGTGGATTGATGGCTTTTACCAGGAGTGGTAAAGTAGAGACCATGCTATTTCACTTGAGAAGACCTAACAAGAGTTTGTAAATCTCTTGTTTTGGACCAGTCTTTTGAGCCCAGAAAAGGAACTCCCTACATTACTTTTATTGATAAATTGTGCTGCCATCAGCATTCTGAGAGCCAAAAAGGGAAAAAGAGCTGGAAGACTCCCAGTACAGAATACAGACTTTCACTTAATCTTGTTCCCTATGTAGGGCAACACCCTGTGATTAGTTTTGCTTGCTCTCCCAGAGTTAAGAGTCTCCCTACATGAAATCTGCCAAAAACAAAAACTTCATTTCCTCTGCTGAATGGGACTTGGGATTTAGCCTGGTCCTTAAATAGAACTTTCCACCAATCTTCATGATTTTGGCCTCATCTCCTAAACCCAAGGTAGACGTATCTGGTACCCCAAGCCCCTAACACTGGGATTATGTGGGGAAACTGGTTGTCCTGGTTTTGTATCTCCTCAATAAATTCCTCCTTTTCACATCTAGTTAATAAAATACTTACCCAGCTTTCCATTTTCCAAATGAATACTTTTTCCATATAAATGTTTCATACAGAGTTGGACATATTTTACTAAAAAATTAGCTGTTTATCTAAAATTAAAATTTAAACTGGGTATCTTATATTTTATCCAGTAACCAAGCATGGTGGAAAGAAGAGTAAAGAAGTGTTAGGAATCCTGAATTTCCCACCTCACACGATGGAGAATCAAGAGATGGTATTTTGAATTTGACAGAAAAGAAAATTTTTAATATAATATATATAATATAATATAATATAATATATTAATATAATATAAAATAAATATAAATATAATATAATATAATATCAAAAGTAGCTAATGAAGTTTTAAATACAGAACTATTTTAGCTGGAGAGAGAATAGGTTGTGAGAAGTAGTATGAATAAAATCTTCAGCTAGTACAGCAGAAAAATGTTAATCTCTAAAGGTGGGAAATAAGAAAGGAAGTCAAACATTAAGGCAACCACCAAAAGACCTAAAAGCAGGAATGATTGAATATGGTTGTCCCTGGGCTCAGGGAACGTGGCTGCAATGACACATAGAGAAGATTATGGGTTTTCAATATCAGTCTTGTAGTACCTTTTGCTTTCTAATGCATGTTTTACCTAAATTTAAAAATTCAGTTTGTTTTAAGAAATACCTAAAGTGCATGTGTATACTTCTAATATAGATGCCTATAATAAATATCTACAGCGTTGACTTAGGAACACTTTTGTCAAGAGTCAGAATAGCTTAAGTTTCAAAAAAAGAAGTCTATTTGGAGAAATTAGATTTTCTCTTTTCCTAATAAGAAGAGACCTTTTCTTTCCCTTGGGAAAAGGTTGAATATGAAAGCAAAATGCCCAGCAGGTGATAATAATCTTGCTTTCATGAAAGAGCAGTCAAGGAAAACACATTCATTTGTCTACTTCCACAGTTTGCTGCATTTACTGTTAGATATCTGAGCACTGTTCCCATTTTTAATAATGATTAAATAAGTAATTGTTTCATTAGTCTTAATCTTGGGGTTGACTATAATCTAGGTTTCATGAGTAAGCATACTAATTTGTCTGATTAATTTCCATCTAGCAGTAATTATAGTTAATAAGAGTGATAAAGGCAATACACAGAAAATACAACATCTATGTAATTACTAACTAAAGTTATGAATAGAAAACATGCAATTTCCAAAATAGAGAAGGATTAAAAATAATAGAGGGGCACAGATCTAATATATTTGCATAGCAACGTTTAACAAACTTGATGTATAATGTCTGGTCAGTGAATCCACTTTGAGTCAAACTGGTTGACCTCACACACACAAAATGCTGTTGTAACCTTCATGTTCAATACTGTAGGGTCTCTGATTGAGTTTCTCCGGTAATAAAATAAAATTACTCCATATGTTTGAGCCCTAGGTTGGGAAGATCCCCAGGTTGGGAAGATCCCCGGGGGAAGAGAATGGCTACCCACTCTAGTATTCCAGCCTGGAGAATTCCATGGACTGTATAGTCCATGGGGTCACAAAGAGTTGGACAGGACTGTGTGACTTTCACTTGCCCTACACATCATGATCTTACAAATAATTGACACTTTCTAGAAATAAAAAATTATTTTTATGGTCATCTAAATCTATGGTGGGGCTTCCTAGGTGGCGCTAGTGGCAAAGAATCTGCCTTCCAATGCAGGAAACATAAAAGACCCAAGTTTGATCCCTGGGTCAGGAAGATCCCATGGAGGAGGTCAGGGCAACCCACTCCAATATTCTTGCCTGGAAAATCCTATGAACAGGGGAGCCTGGTGAGCTATAGTCTATAGGGTCACAGAGTCAGACATGACTGAAGCGACTGAGCTCAAATCTATGGTGAAAGTCATGTCTACAAAATATTGTGGCCGATTACCACAGAGTACACATAAAATCCACCCTAGTTCCATGCTGAATGCTTAATCTTCTCAGTTGTATTTACAAAAGTACACCTCACTGAAAGAAAAGGAAATGATAGCAGTGCTGAACCTACAACAAAAGTCAAGATTTGCATGAATTATTTATGTTTAAGGTTATTTTCTACTTAAGATTCATAATATACTTTACCTTATTTTACAACAGAAAGAGAAATTATGGCTCAATTTACTAAAATAATTATAATCATAATCACATCTGCTCTTGAAGACTGTCAAATATCTCCAGAGTGCACTGCATACATTTCCTGTACTAGATTCCCTCTTTTATGAGTTAATTAAACAATTTCACAGCATTATTGTACAACTATTCTGCATGGCATACTGTTTGTACAGAACATTCTCTTTAATAGCTCTATTCTTCAAACAGATGTTCATTTAAAAATTTTTACAGATTTTATTGGAAGAACGATTAGTGCATTTATCCTACTAGGTTGTCACCTTTCTTTGGATTTTGAAGCAGATCTATGTCTCTTATGGAAAATCCGATGTGATCAGCAGTTTTAAAGGGAGGGACAAAAAACACCCTTTAGCAAATGTCTAGGGTCAGTGAATAAGAGTATCAGAGCAAATTACCCCCAAATGATGGCTACTCAAAGTTACCTTGGTGTTAGAGAACAGAGCCAAGAAGGACTTCTCTCAAAGGCATGGAAAAGTGAAGACACACGATGGCACACCTCCAGTCTACCCATTTTGTTTCTATGAAATTTTATTTAGGCCCCCAAGCAGACTAAATTCATTGTAAACCAGAGTAAAAAGGATAGATTAAAGAAAAAGAAATGGATACAAAACCTCTGTAAATTTGTTTATCAAAAGACAACTAAATCAGTAATTCCTTAAGACTTATTTTCCTGCACGGTGTTATGAATTGGCTTATCTTACCTAAGGGCTTCCCTGATAGCTCAGTTGGTAAACAATCCACCTGTAACTAAGGAGAGCCTTGCATTCAATTCATGGGTCACGAAGATCTACTGGAGAAGGGATAGGCTACCCACTTCAGTATTCTTGGCCTTCCCTTGTGGCTCAGGTGGTAAAGAATCCACCGGCAATGTGGGAGATCTCGGTTCAATCCCTGGGTTGGGAGGATCCCCTGGAGAAGTGAAAGGCTACCCGCTCCAGTATTCTGGCCTGGAGAATTCCATGGACTGTACAGTTCATTGGGTCGCAAAGAGTCGGACACGACTGAGCGACTTGCAGTTTCAATTTCACTTTCATCTTACTTAAATATTTTAAAGGAAAGAGATGTCATCTACCATGTATTTTGAGGAGAAAAGTTCCTTCCTTGCTTGAGCCAAATCTAGTTTTACTGGGTTTGAGTTCTCTGGCCAGGTTTGCTTTATGCAGTTTCCTCAATGAATGTCTCCTCTCTGTCTTAACTGTTGCAAACAGTCAACTGTGTTCACCAGTGTAGATGCTGCATCTCTTGTGAAAAAGGACTATTTTGTTTTTTTTTCTGAGAGTAATCTTGCTGCATTAAGTCAGAATCACACTGTTTTCACAGTAGTTTAAATAAACATTGGCACGGAAACATATTTTACCCTTTCTTTTGAACTATGGATTAATGAATTATGAACATCTATTTACCACCTTAAAAGTATAATGTGAATTCACTTAGGTGGAAATATAGTGTCAAGTAAAATGAGAGATCATTATATTTTCAGAGCTCTTCTTCTGTATCTTTCTTTAAAAAAAAAAAAACATGAGAATTTGGTCCTATTGGAATAAGAAAACCTGGAAAGTTGAGGCATCACTAGGAATTTAAAATATGCTCACAAAATGAGCACCTCATTTTTAAGTTAAAAATGTGCAAAATATTAATTACTGGAATGTTTTAGAATTGCTTCATAATATCCCAGTCTCCTCAGCAAATAAAGCAGAGTTTAAGTAATGAGTTTTGAATTGTTTATCTAGACCTAAGATCTCTATTAGAGAGAGAACAACAAAAACAAAGATCTCTAAACAGGAATGGTCTCTAGGAACATTATTTCAAATCTTGTGAGGTGCCATTTCGGGAAAGTAGAGTGGAATGATTAAGATCTGTGGATACCGTGGGAGGGCATTTCTCCTTGCCATGTTAGCTCTGGGCGTTGAGTGATAGTGGAAAACAATGTATATGACACACTGCCAGAAGTGGTGTGCTCCAGTCATTGCAAAGGAAGTCCATGTAGGCACTGTTTAGAATGACTGCAATTTGAAAACCAGCTAAAATGTTCAGATAAAGATATTTTTTTAATGGATTTTCATATAGCTATGTAATAAAATGTTCTTTGTACATGAAAATGATGATATATTTTTACTTAGTAGCACTGAAGAATGATTACAATGTAAATCCTTAACAGAAAAAAATAAGTTTAGAAAAACCCATATACATATCATGAACTCAGATCTATTTACACCCTGGTGGCTCAGATGGTAATGCAGGAGACCTACGTTCAATCTCTGGATCGGGAAAAACCCCTGGAGAAAGGAATGGCAACCCACTGCATTCGTCTTGCCCAGAGAATTCCATGCCCAGAGGAGCCTGGAGGGCTACAGTCCATGAGGCTGCAAAGAGTCGGACATGACTGAGTGACTAACACTTATGAACACCTGTTGTCCATACTAAGCAACTTAGTTCTCATCTAATCTCTCCCCTTACTTTCTACTAAACATGATTTGTTTGACACTCCAGTGGTCACAAAGGGAATCTGCAGCCATACACATAGACACAAACACTGAGCTTGTAGGTCAAGTATCAGGCTACATTATTACATTGTTTGTGTGTGTGTGTTTCATCTGAAATTCTTTTTGAAGTATAAACATTCACCCAGAAGGATTCAGTAAACATATGAATATGGTGATGAATTTTCACCACTGAACCTACCTAAGTAACTATTACCCACATCAAAAAAGAAAATTTCCAATCTCATTCCTGCTGCCTCTCAGTCATTTCTACTTCCACTCAAGCTTAACCACTATCTGATTTGGAATATTTTGTCCAGCATCTTTTGCTCAATACTATTTTTTTTGACATTCGTCTGTGTTCTTCTATATAGTTCATTTATCTTTACAGCTATATAATGTTTCATTTTATAAACATACCACCGTTTATATACCCATTCTTCTATTAATGGACATGTGGGTTGTTTCTAGTATGTAACTTTTAAAAATAGTGCTGCTATGAACATAATCGTGACACAGACTGGTATCTCAAAATTAACCCACTCTTAAATGACTACAATAAGTCCCACTAAAAATTGGAGATATATATATGTATATATGTATATGTGTATTGTCATGGATTATGGATGATATGGATATATAATCTGTATTATTTTTCCTAATTTTAAGGGACATTCACATCTGTTTGGTTACTAATTTTTCTTTTTTGTAGCGTCCTGATCAAATTTTGGTATTAGAGTTGTTCTGGGTTCATATGTTAAGAAATCTTCCTCTCTTATACTCTAGAGTCATTTTTTACAAGCTCATTCTTTATAAATATTAATAAGTATTTATGAGGAAGTCATTTCGTCTTGAAGTTTTCTTGTGGGAAGTTTTAGTAACAATACATTCAATTTCTTCAAAACACATGTGATCATTTAGACTGTATCACTTCTGGTAAGTTGTTTCTCATAAAACTTTTCCATTTATTCTACATGGTAGATGCCTAAAGTTTCCTCAATATTGCCTTTCTAAATATTTTAGTATCTATATTATCAACCATCTTTCTAATCTCTAACATTGGTAATATTTTTTCCTTTGGGTCAGTTTTGTTAAAGATTTATTGCTTTTATTAGGTACTTTCAATAAATCAAATTTGGTTTGCTGATTTTTCTCTGTTTTAAGTTTGTTTCCTTTTTCACTGATTTCTGACCTTATTTTTAGAATTTCCTTCTTTTCCTTTCTTTGGTTTAAATTTGCACTTTCCTGTGTTCTTCAGATGGAAGTTTGCATAATTCTTTTTCAGCCTTACTTCAAATACAAATATAAATACAGCTTTTTTTTTTAATGTAATTTGTGTTTATGTTGGATTTTAGCTAGTAAATGTTAACTACCAACCAAAAAATTAGAATATTAACATTAGGTGCCATAATAGCTGATATTGCATTAAGTTGTACAACAAATGTTTACTGAATGTCTGCTACATGCCAGGCGATAGGGACACGGGGGTGAATGACACACATAGTGAGGCCCCATCCTCATGGAGCTCATATTAATGGGGGATAGCAGATAATAGGCACATAAACAAATATTTATTATTTGCCAGCTGTTGCTAAATGGTTGTGACTTTCAAAAGTAAAAAGGATCAGGACAAACAGGATGACAAAAGGAAAAAAAAATACTGTTAAGTACGTCAGAAGATAGGCATTATCATCTTACATAGAAGACAAGTCACAAAGACCATGTGAACAAGTGTATGACCAACAGATGGATGGAGTCTCCAAATATGATATTTTTTCCACTTTATCAAGATTTTTTTTCAGAAAGCCAGGCACTCTCTTAAGGGCTTCCTTCCTCCATTTATTTTAGGCACATATAGTCCTGGACTCAAAGATAGTTATAAACAGCAGATAACAGCAGGTGTTTTCAGTGAAGGTTTTAATAATTCAACTGGTCTTTTGGTAATGAGGCTAACATTCAAGGTTTGATTTGCAGAATCAAATGGTTATTACTGGAGCACATTCAGAGATTGTTTTATTTGATCTTATTATTTATAGATTGATCACAAGCAGGATGGAAGACAAATGTGTAAATGGTTAGTGTAAAGCTACAAGAGAAACAAAGGGAACACAATGTATATGCCTTAGAAAGCAACTGTATCCTTGCAGAAAAACTCTCAGTATATAAATGAGCATTTCTCTCAGCCTTAAAATTGAAAATGCTGTTATCAGACATCCCTTTTCCTCAGTTTCTTAAATGGTTACTTACTTCAAGTTCCCTTTTATGCATTCCCTAAATAAAGTCTCACAAATAAACAAAAGACACTGTATGAGCTCCATCTACAAACAAGCTCCAAGCAGGAATTTCAGCTGCTCTGTTGTTTGTTTCCCTTTGCTTCACTGCTCCTGGCTGACCCAAAGCCAGCCAGCCAGCCCTGCTTTGCCTTCAGCAGAAGAGACTGAACAAAGAAATCCCAGGACCCAAACTGTTCAAAAGATTTTCTGCACGTACTTCAGAGCCAGGGAATTTTCAAAAGCTGTGCTTTTGGCTTTTAAAACTAAGAAGGGCCGGGATGAACACCAAACTGGGTACTGTAGGGCTGCGAGAGAATGATAGTGACTGAAGAGAGCAAGCCTCCTCCAGAGAGGCTCTGAAATGCCGAGAGGAAGACCTCCACCGTAAGGAACACTTGCTGAAGGAAAAGTCAGATTTGGTGCTGGAAGGGTACATAGCACGTTCACCTGTCAGGTTCCGATTCCAGAGGTAACTAACCCGAGCTGACAAATCACACCAGCGGCCACAATCCCAGCTTCTGCCCTGACCGTGTGAGTTTCCGTTTGGTGGATGTTGCTTAAAAACCATCAACCCGACAGAAGAACTGCGCCTGATTAACACTCCCCTAATACCCCAGCAAACAGCAAACCTGCTGCGGGGGAAAACGCATTCACACGTCCTTATCAAATTAAGGCCCCTAAAACGCTCCTAATTAGCTAAGATCAATTGATGTGACAGTAAAATGAACGTTTATACTGTCAGCTAAAGGTACAGTCGGAGAAGTGTCTAACGTATAAAGGAGCTGCTGGAGTCTTAAAGCAGTTAATAAAGCTTTGGGGCTGAGTGGATTTTATCAGTGACATGCAGAATCTGATGAAGATTTATCTCAGAAGCAGTAGACATCTCAGGGCATTGGAGTACTTCTAATTATGATTATTCGTTACAACCTGAGTGGGGGAAATATATAGTTAATCAATAATGGTCATGTAGACCTTGGTGCTTATTCGCGACCACACAGAAAAATGCACACAGACTTCCAGACAAAAGATGTGCTTCAGACTGCCATTAGCAGGCTCTGTATGAGTTAGCTACATTTTCTATGAAGCTTCCATGGGTCATGCCTCTTTAGCAAACTTTTCTTTTTTCCTCTTTTAGGATTATGCTCAGTTGAGAACTTGAGACAAAAAAGTGGTACTTGCCAAATAACTCAGGTTGGAAGTCCATGAATTAATTACCTGGTTTCCATTTCTCTCCAGTATTCTTATTTTGATTCCAAGAATACTGGGCAAGTTAGAACTGTCTTACTGATAGCATAATGGATTATTAAGAGAGACATGCCCACTTTGTGACAATCAGTTAAATGCAGTTTAAAAGAACAACAATTATACATACCATGACCTCCTTCAATTCTAGAACAAGTATCTTTCTTTCGTAATTGATTTTTGGGCAAGCTATACAACAAAGATCAGCAGCTCCTCTAATTACAGCTGACTCTGGCTGAAATCATCTTCCGCAAAGATTCCATCTGATTTCTCTCCATGTCAGTGGACACAATGGGTGCCATGGGCTCCCCTGTGTGCATGGTGCGTTTGTTTACTTAGTGAAGTGTCTGGAGGCCTCTACTGGTGTTTAGGAAAACATCAACTGAGACAGAACAGTAATCTGAAAAGGACTCTAAGCAGATGAACCTCCTTTACATGTCACATATCTAAAACTTCATTTCTATATTTTTGAGCACTCTTTCATTACTGTAAACACTGGTAAGCTGATTATTATCATTTCCCAACATCACCGTCTTCAAGTGTGTGTGACTGTATACCCTGTGTTCTCCTCTCTCTGGCAAATGCCATCATGTCCTGCCCCTCCTGGCTGCACTAACTTATCTGCCTGAAGATTACTTTTTCACCCTTTGTCAATTTATATCATGTCTGAACTCCCTGTTCTCTGGAGATCAGGGCAGATTTTCCATCAAGCCAGCTGTTTGTCTTTTGTTTGTTTGTTTGTTTGTTTTAAAGCAAAACAACTTCTTTATAAATTAATGATATCCACATAAGATGGGAGTAAAAAAAAATCAGGTTCTGTTTTCATATCGGTTGTACATCCAGTCTGGTAAAATGACAAATACATAAAAAACACAGTGAGAGGCTGCCAGAAAAGTGATTATAAAATTATTTATAAAACATATAGGAAGAAAGGAGGAGATTATCGTTAATTGTGACTAGGCTATATGTCATGCTCTTTTAGGAATTTCCTCAAATATACCAATAATAAGAACATTTTCTTTCCACATTCAACAGCTTATGAAATTCTTTGTAATTTTTATAATACATAACCACAATATTCTTCTACCAATGAAAGAAGAGCACCGAAAAAGGGAAAAACTGAATCAAATAACACAAGCAGCGATCTTAATCACTATAAAGGGCCTATATTTCAAAACTGAACCCAGGCAATTTGAAATATAGGCAAGGGAGATAATTCTATAGGCTAAATTGCCACATGTCTTATGTCTAGTTCTCTAAACAACAGGGCCTGATAGTAAGATTTTTCTGGAAGTTATTTTTTTAAGGGAGTACTCTTGGGAGTGACCAGCAGAAGAGACAGAAATAAGATGAAAAAGCAGAGATGCTAAACAAGGGATTGACTTCTGGTACACCCAGCCTCATTCTGATTTGGTAAGATCATACCAGGCTGCTATCTCCCACCTGTAGGCAAGACAGTGAGTATCTGGTACCTCTGCCATTCATGAAATGGCTATGGAACCCACAGGCCCTTCTGGATGAGGTGGCTCCGGGTGCCCAAAGGTTTTCAGTACTGAGTCACTGTCATCAGCAACCACAGCAGCCTTCAAAGGGCTCCCCAAAGCACTGAGAGAGACATCCATAGACTCTGCTACACTATGCGATGCTTTTGCAGCATTTATTGAGAAGCAATGTTCAATCTTATATTAAACAGAGTTTTGTGACTGCCTGGGAAACCTAAAGGCTAATCAGATTTTTTAGGGAATGAAGACAGTGAAAGGGGTCAGAACAAGTCTCTCCAAAATCTGTTAGCTTTGGCACATGGGCTATTTTGAGTTGAAGACAATCAAGACCCAGCAGATTGAGGAAAAGCTTTTACCTCTCGGGTAATTGCCTAAAAGCTTGCCTGGTCCAGGAAGAGAACTATTACCAGAAATGATTACAAAGATCAGATTCCTTTCTGTGTCCATTGTCTCTGCATGACAGGGCTACCATTTACTCACCAAGCATTTGCTCTTCCCATCTCCCTGTCTTCCTCTTCTTTGAAGTCCCAGATCCCTGCTCCCTCTCCTGAACTCAGAGCAACATACAAGCTCAATCGCCTGACTGACTGTAGGTCACATATTCTTATGAGAACCCAATATGTACATAACTAAATTTGTTTTCCTCCTGTTAATCTGTCCTATGCTAATCTGATTATTAGGACAGCCAAAGAACAAAGGGTAGAGGAAAAAATTTTTTCCTTCCTCTCCAATATGCATGGAGATAAATTGTAATTATCTTGACAATTTCACCAACATATCTACAATTCCATTTTTCTATAAGATGATGAGTAACAAAGTCGATCCTTCTCATAAGAGATAACAGTAGGATTTTCTTTTAACAAAGAGTATAAAACAGAACCTTCTTTAAGTATAAAAAATAAAAATTCTATCCATTAATGTTAGCTATACAGTTATACTTTTAGCCAAGCAAGGGATTTTTAAGTAGTAGATTTTGGGGGTGGCTTTTACTCTTTTGTAAAGATTTCAGAATATTCTAATTCCAATCTAATTTTACTGTCCTTACATGTCAAAAAATGAAAATATTAATATTATTTTTTATGGAAATTTAAGTTTTATAGCATTCATGGAATTTTAATTTGGTGCAAAAAGAAAGCTGAGACTTCACTTCTATCACTAATGTTCTGATAAGCAGATCTGCTAACTCATGGAAGTAGAAAAATAATATTCATTTCATAGTCATTATTTATCTGCCATGACTGAACATGTATCACTTTAGATAATGCTGTAAAGGGTTTGCAAATACACCCTCACAGTGTCTTAAATGCTGCATGAATTTGCACTCTTCTGAGCATGATGTCCACCTCTGTAGACCATTCTTCTAAACAGACACGAGACTATCCTGACTGTAGTTCACGACAAGATTGTGGGTTGTCATGGATGTCTATAGCATTCATGGTGGGTTCAAGAACACCTCGAATTCAGAACATACTCTGCTATCAACTAGCTGTGTGATCTTGAATATGACACTTAATTCCTCCCAGGTGGAATTTCATTCACCCTCTAATTTTTTTTAAGTTATATATGGATAACATCCAGAGTTATTGCAAAGATTAAAGTGCATATCTGATAAAATAGTACATATAATACCTTATCTTCTGCTCAAACACCATGAAAAGATAGAAAATACACTTTCTAAAGGTCCAAAAATAATTTGAAAACAAAGAGTTTAATTGGTAAGCCCACTGAACAACTCTTGAAAAACAAAAAGTTCTTAGAGTTATCTTGAAAAGCCAGTCTGAGGGAACACCAAGAGTTAGCAGATGGGAGGGACAGAGAAGGTCCTGAGGAAAAGTTCCTCCTCTTGGCTTTACTATTAAAATATTTGAGGGCTTCCCTGGTGGTTCAGTGGCAAAGCACTGGCCTCCCAATGTGGGAGATGGTCTAGGAAGATCCCACATACCTCACGGCAACTAAGCCTCTGCGCCACAACTACAGATCCCATGCTCTAGAGTCTGGGAATCACAATTACTGAGCCTATGCACCAACCCAACTCACCTCAACTAGATAAAAGCTCAAGAAGCAGTGAAGACTGAGCTCAGCCAAAAATAAATAAAATTATTTAAAAAAAATTTTTTTAATCTTGAGAAGGGTCATAGAGTGCAAAGTTTCAATAGTAGCTTATTTTGTAATAATGCTCCCATTCAGGTTATACTGTCACTTAACTTTGCACAGAGCATCTGAGATTCTACTAAAACATCTAACACATTTCAAGACGTAGGATGGAGATAGAAACCACAGTGCTTGAGAGATGGAAACATTTCAAATAAGGCTGTTTCAGAAAAGAGTAGCCCTGAAAATATTAATACAATTAAAATTACCTAAAAATTTAAAAATTTGCATTAATAGTTTTAGAAGCAAAGGAAAACAATTTTAAAATTTGAAATGCATGGAAGATTCATGTTCTATTTATCAGAGAATCTAATAACTATTTTTCAAACAAATATTAGTTTGCAGTTATTACCTGGTTTAAATACCAAATTTAAGGTGTTATTGCATTCAGGGAATGAGGGACTGCATTGTGTGAAAACTGTCCAAAAGAAAGAGATGGTAGAGTCTCCTTGTGGTACCAGAGCCAGGGTCAAAGACATTATTTGCATTCTTTTGTTCTTCAAATCCCGTATTTCTTCAAATAATAGGGATTATTTCCTCTTTTTCCATCCCTCTTAGAGAAACTAACCATTTAATAACCATCCTTTGAAAAAGCTTTCACTTGAAGGAAGAGGCAAATTAATTACTGCCGCTTTGCATAACTGGTTCACAAAAGTTTAGCAAAGTTCAACCAGCAGGGGAAGAAAAGGAACAGGCTTAAGTATGTATCATGTTTGCATTCTTCATGATCACTAAAGTTTTCCAACAGGGGGAAAAAAAAACCTTTTAAAATTGGTGTGGGAATAATAAAAAATTTTCTATAAAAGTTTTCATTTTTATACTCAATGAAGGCTGAGCACAGAAGAACTGAAGCTTTTGAAGTGTGGTGCTGGAGAAGACTTTTGAGAGTCCCTGGACAGCAAGGAGATCAAACCAGTCAATCCTAAAGGAAATCAAACCTGAATATTCATTGGAAGGACTGATGCTGATGCTGAAGTTTCAATACTTTGGCCACCTGATGAGAACTGACTTACTGGGAAAGACTCTGACTCAGGAAAGATTGAGGGCAAGAGGAGAAGGGGGTGGCAGAGGATGAGATGTTTAGATAACATCACTGACTCAACGGACAAGAGTTTGAGAAAACTTTGGGAGATAGTGAAGGATAGGGAAGCCTAGTGTGCTGAAGTTCATAGCATCTCCAAGTTGGACACGACTTAACTAATGAACAACAAAAAAGGAGAATCATCTGAAAAAGAACAGATATATACATACGTATAACAGAATCACTTTGCTATATGCCTGAAAGTAACACAACACTGCAAATCAACTATACTTCAATAAAAAAATTTTTTAAAGTCTTAATTTTAAGTTTTTTATTTAAATGAACTACTTGAATATTCATTCTTAAAGTTTAATGCTGTAACATTTAATTACCTTCATTTTGGGGCCACTATAAATCAAAAGATTGTAATTCAAATGTATACTAATTTATTCTTGACCTTGAAGTTAATTAATACCATCAGAGGCTTTAATTATTGTTGGCAAAGTGGGAATATATCAAAAGAAGACTTGCTGAAACAAGAAATAGAAATGAGGTGTGTGAGCACTGAGAAGGTCTAGAAAAGTTGGTAAATGTATAGCCAAGTAGTACTAAGGAAAACCTGACAAAGAAATAATAAGAAAAAATAAACTGTAGACCAATAATCCCTAACAAAAATGCATGCAAAAATTCTAAATAACATTTTAGCAAGTTTAATCCAATAAATATAAAATGTGTAATTCATTATGACTAAGTGGGATTTGGGCTAGACATACAAAGTTAATTTAACATGCAAAAATCAATCAAAGTATTTCATCAGATTAATAAACTAAGAAAAAACATACTATCATTTCACAAATGTATGAAAAACACTTGACAAAATTCAACACACATGACTAACAAAAAATTCCCAACAAACAATAAATAGAAAGGAACTTCCTAAACCAGACATAGAGCATTTATGAAAAATCAGCAGCTAATATCTTATTTGGAGCTCCCTTGGTGGCTCAGCAGTAAAGAATTATCTACAGTGCAGGAGTCGTGGGTTCAATCCCTGGGTCGGGAAGATCCCCTGAAGGAGGGCATTGCAACTCAATCCAGTATTCTTGCCTGAAGAATCCCAGGAACCTGGCAGGCTACAGTCTATTGGGTTACAAAGAGTCGGGCATTACTGTAAGCAACTTAGCATGCATGCATGCAACATTTTATTTAGTTTGAGATTATGACTCATGAAAGAAAAAGGAAATGGTAACTTGGATCTCACAAAATTTTAAAACAAAGGCTCTTCAAAAGATATAGTTGGTTACTTTCAGTATTGTCCAAGATGAATTAGCCTCTTTCTTTCTGATCCAATCTCTTATCATCCACATAACATGAAAGACACATCTACATGGTCTCTGAAAGGTGGGAAGAAAAAGGCAGATTGTAGAAGTACCCTGGGATTTGAGATTGGCTACCTGCATTCCTCACGGCCTTCTGTATATCTCAGAAAGGGCCCTGCAGAAGCCTCCAACCCAGAACCTCTAACAGGTACGGACCCTCCACTACACACACAAAATTCTCAAGAAAAGCATATTCCTCCTAGTTAAAATACCAGAAAAAGGGTGGCGTAACAGAACAAAAATGTTTGGCAATGTCTACCCTGCTGAGAGAGATGGGAATACCAGAACACCTGACCTGCCTCTTGAGAAATCTGTATGCAGGTCAGGAAGCAACAGTTAGAACTGGACATGGAACAACAGACTGGTTTCAAATAGGAAAAGGAGTACGTCAAGGCTGTATATTGTCCCCCTGCTTATTTAACTTATATGCAGAGTACATCATGAGAAACCTTGGACTGGAAGAAACACAAGCTGGAATCAAGACTGCTGGGAGAAATATCAATAACCTCAGATATGAAGATGACACCACCCTTATGACAGAAAGTGAAGAGGAACTAAGAAGCCTCTTGATGAAAGTGAAAGAGGAGAGTGAAAAAGTTGGCTTAAAGCTCAACATTCAGAAAACAAAGATTATGGCATCTGGTCCCATCACTTCATGGGAAATAGATGGGGAAACAGTGGAAACAGTGTCAGACTTTATTTTGGAGGGCTCCAAAATCACTGCAGATGGTGACTGCAGCCATGAAATTAAAAGACGCTTACTCCTCGAAAGAAAAGTTATGACCAAACTAGATAGTATATTCAAAAGCAGAGACATTACTTTGCCGACTAAGGTCCGTCTAGTCAAGGCTATGGCTTTTCCTGTGGTCATGTATGGATATGAGAGTTGGACTGTGAAGAAGTCTGAGTGCCAAAGAATGGATGCTTTTGAACTGTGGTGTTGGAGAAGACTCTTGAGAGTCCCTTGGACTGCAAGGAGATCCAACCAGTCCATTCTGAAGGAGATCAGCCCTCGGATTTCTTTGGAAGGAATGATGCTAAAGCTGAAACTCCAGTACTTTGGCCACCTCATGAGAAGAGTTGACTCATTGGAAAAGACTCTGATGCTGGGAGGGATTGGGGACAGGAGGAGAAGGGGACGACAGAGGATGAAATGGCTGGATGGCATCACTGACTCATTGGACGTGAGTCTGAGTGAACTCCGGGAGTTGGTGATGGACAGGGAGGCCTGGCGTGCTGTGATTCATGGGGTTGCAAAGAGTCGGACACGACTGAGTGACTGAACTGAACTGAACTGAAACTGAATATATACACCCATTCAGCCCTTTTGCTACACCTCAATGCAAGAATGCATACCAAAAAAGATGAATAGAATTCAGAGTTTTATAATATAATATCCAAAATATTCAGGATACTCAAATGTCACTCATTACACTGAGAACCAGAATAATCACAACTAGAACGAAAAAAGACAACCAACAGATGCCAACATGGGATGAATCAGATGTTGAAATTATTTGGTAAGGATTTTAAAGCCAAAAAGATAAAAATACTTCAAAAACCATTGAGGAATTCTTCTGAAACAAACAAACAAACAAAAAAGAATATCTTAACAACAATAAATTAAGATGCTATTAAAAAAGAACCAAATCAAAATTTTAGAACTATAAAATATAGTAACTGATTTTTTTTATCTTGTTGAATTCACTCAAGTAGAGTGCAGATGACAGAGATAGAATCAATAAACTTGAGGACAGAACAATAAAACTTAACCAACTTAAACGTAAATTAGTACAGCGACTATGACAAACACTACAGAGGCTCCTAAATAAACTAAAAATAGAGCTACCTTATGACCCTGCAATCCCACTTCTGGGCATATATCCAGAGAAAAACATAATCGGAAAAGACACATGCACCCCTATGTTCATTGCAACACTGTTTACAACAAGCCAAGACATGGAAGCAACCTCAATGTCCATCAACAGAAGAATGGATAAAGAAGATGTGGTACATATATACAATGGAATACTACTTAGCCATTAAAAAATGAAAGAATGCCATTTGCAACAACAAGGATGGACCTAGAGATTGTCACACTGAGTGAAGTAAGTCAGAGAGAAAAAGGGAAATACTGTATGATATCCCTTACATGTGAAATCTAAAAGAAATGATACAAATGAACTTCTTACAAACAGAAAGAGGAAAAATTATAACATCATTTTATGGGGTGCTTGATATATAGAGAAAACCTTTTTTAAAAATTCTTTAAAAAGTAGGGAAGTAAATGGAAATAACATTTCTACACTTCACTTGAAGCGGTAAACCACTGGTAAGTGTTGACTATTTTAAGTTATGTATGTACACTACAATACCTAGAAAATCTACTAAAAAGCTACACAATATGTTATACTTTAAAACATGAGTGAAGCACCTAGGAAGGCCATAAAAGAGAAATCGAGGAATAAGAGACAGAAGAAACAAGGATAAAACAAAGACACTGAAAGAAAGAGAGCAGATATAGAAATATGCATACAATACGAGGCAATTTATGTGAATCACAAAACATACATACTTAAGGTATTTTCTGGATTCCCTGGTGGCTCAGGCCATAAAGAGTCAGCCTGCAACGCAAGAGACCTGGGTTCGATCCCTGGGTTGGGAAGATTCCCCTGGAGAAGGAAATGGCAACCCATTCCAGTATTCTTGCCTGGAAAATCCCATGGATGGAGGAGCCTGGCAGGCTATAGTCCATGGGGTTGCAAAGAGTCGGACGTGACTGAGCAACTTCACTTTCTTTCTTTCTTTTCTTCTAAGGTATTTTCTTATTCTCAAGACTAAGAAAAACTCATCTATTGTGATAGTTATCAGAATACTAGTTACATTTGTGGGGAGAGCACTGTATGGACTAGAAAGGGCTATGAGAGATCCTTCCTGGGTAAATAGAATGTTCTATAAATTCATCTGAGTACAGTTTGTGTGTGTATGTGTGTGTAAATTCATTGAGGCATAGACTCTCCTGCCAAATTCTATCGCCCCCTACTAAGAATCCTTAACCTCATGCTCACTCTAAAGCTGAAACAGTTAAAGGAGCTCCATCTATCACTAAAGAGCAAGTATTGAAGAGTGAATTTGGAGCTGAGAGGCAATAAACTGATAACTTACACAATATACATCATAAAAATAAATGAAATATAGAATGAAAAAAAGTAAACGAGATAATGCATGTAAAGCACTTAGCACCAGACCAAGCATCACAGTATATATACTGCATAAACTCTTATTATTATAATGTTGTTCTGATGGTTACGACAATTTAATTTCAAATATATGTCAATTTGGGAAACAGGATAGAAGTAAACGAACAACAAAAAGTTTTCCTTTCATCCTTTATATTGTGTATCATTAATTGTTAAAGTAACAAATACCCATTTAAAAAATTTTAAATTAGGTAGAAACGTATTGAGCGGAAAATACAGGATCTTTTACATTCCAGCATCAATCGTTCGGAGCAAGATCGCGGAGTAGAAGGACATGAGCTCATCTTCTCCTGTAAGAACTCCAAAATTACAACTCACTGCTGAGTAACTGTTGACTGGAGAATGTTGGATCACACACAAAAAAAGATACCCCACATCCAAAGGCAAAGGAGAAGCCCCAGCAAGATGGTAGGAGGGGCAGAATCACATTCAGAATCAAACCCCATACCCGCCAGAGATGCTCAAAGGGCTCAAACAAAACCTTGTGTGCACCAGGACCCAGAGATGCTACAGAGACTGAGCCAAACCTGTGTTTGAGTCTGCTGCAGAGGTATGGGTCAGAAGTGTTCTGCCACAGGGGCAGGGGGGCTGGGTGCAGCTACCTGGTCACACAGCCTGTGGTATAAGCCCTCTTGGAGGTCGCCATTAACTCCACCATAGAGCTGCCAAAAGCAGCTCTCTCCACCATAGAGCAGACATCCCCAAAACTGCATAACAATTATACCGAAGAAATTCTTGCACTGTTAAGAAAGTTCTAGGACCCACAACAGATTTCCCAACCAGGGAATCTGGCAAAGGGCCTGAAGCCCCCCAGGGAATTTGACTTTGGAGGCCAGTGGGATTTGGTTGCAGAAGGCGATGGCACCGCACTCCAGTACTCTTGCCTGCAGAATCCCATGGACGGAGGAGCCTGGTGGGCTGCAGTCCATGGGGTCGCGAAGAGTCGGACACGACTGAGTGACTTCCCTTTCACTTTTCACTTTCATGCACTGGAGAAGGAAATGGCAACCCACTCCATTGTTCTTGCCTGGAGAATCCCAGGGACAGGGGAGCCTGGTGGGCTGCCGTCTGTGGGGTCGGACAGAGTCAAACACGACTGAAGTGACTTAGCAGCAGCAGCAGGGATTTGGTTACAGAACTAACACAAGACTAGGGAAACAGACACTTGGAGGGCACAAACAAAACCTTGTGTGCACCAGGACCCAGAAGAAAGGAGCAGTTACCCCAGAAGAGACTGGGCCAGACTTGCCTGTGACTGTCCAGGAGTCCCCAGTGGAGGCATGTGCCGCTGGTGGCCTGCTGCAGGGTCAGGGACACTGAGTGTGTCAGTGTGTGCATGGAGCCTTTTGAAGGAGGTCGCCATTATCTTCATTACCTCCACCATAGTTTGGTCTCAGGTCAAACAATAGGGAGAGAACAGAGCCCCGCCCATCAACAGAAAATTGGATTAAAGATTTAGTGAGCAAGGCCCCGCCCATCGGAAAAAGACCCAGTTTCCTCCACAGTCAGTCTCTTCCATTAGGAAGCTTTGATAAGCCTCTTATCCTTATCCATAAAAGGGCAGACAGAATGAAAACCACAATCACAGAAAACTAATCAAACTGATCACATGGACCAGAGGGTTGTCTAACTCCATGAAACTATGAGCCATGCTGTGTAGGGCCACCCAAGACGAATGGGTCATGATGAAGAGTTCTGACAAAACGCAGTCCACTGGAGAAGGGAAAGGCAAACCACTTCAGTATTCTTGCCGTGAGATCCCCATGAACAGTATGAAATGGAAAAATGATAGGACACTGAAACACGAACTCCCCAGGCTGGTAGGTGCCCAACATGCTATGTGAGAAGAGGGGAGAAATAACTCCAGAAAGAATGGAGAGATGGAGCCAAAGCTAAAACAATGCCCCGTTGTGGATGTGACCGGGGATGGAAGTAAAGTCTGATGCTGTAAAGACTAATATTGCTGAGGAAACTGGAATGTTAGTTCCATGAATCAAGGTATTAGAAGTGGTCAAACAGGAGATGACAAGAGTGAACATTAACATTTTAGGAATCAGCGAACTAAAATGGACTGGAATGGGCAAATTATATCTATATAATGGTACCATTATATCTATGACTGTGGGCGAGAATCCCTTAGAAGAAATGGAGTAAACTTCCTCGTCAATAAGAGTCTGAAATGCAGTACTTGGATGCAATCTCAAAATTGACAGAATGATCTCTATTCATTTCCAAGGCAAACCATTCAATATTACAGTAATCCAAGTCTATGCCCCAACCAATAAAGCTGAAGAAGCTGAAATTGAATGGTTCTATGAAGACCTACAAGACCTTCAAGAACTGACACTCAAAAAAGATGTCCTTTTCGTCACAGGGGACTGGAATGCAAAAGTAGGACGTCAAGAGATACCTAGAATAACAGGCAAATTTGGCCTTGGAGTACAAAATGAAGCAAGAGAATGCACAGGTCATAGCAAACACCCTCTTCCAACAACAAAGAGAAGACTCTACACATGGACGTCACCAGATGGCCAACACCGAAATCAGATTGATTACATTCTTTGCGTCAAAGATGGAGACGTTCTATACAGTCAGCAAAAACAAGACCGGGAGCTCACTGTGGCTCAGATCATGAACTCCTTACTGCCAAATTCAGACTTTAATTGAAGAAAGTAAGGAAAACCGCTAGCCCAGTCAGGTATGACCTAAATCAAATCCCTTAAATTATACAGGGGAAGTGACAAATAGATTCAAGGGATTAGACCTGAGAGTCAGAGTGCCTCAAGAATAATTGATGGAGGTTTGTGACATTGTAAATGAGGCAGGGATCAAGACCACCCCCAAGAAAAAGAAATGCAAAAAGGCAAAATGGCTGTCTGAGAAGGCCTTAAAAATAGCTGAGAGAAGAAGAGAAGCTAAAGGCAAAGGGGAAAAGCAAAGATATACCCATATGAATGCAGAGTTCCAAAGAATATCAAGGAGAAATAAGAAAGCCTTTCTCAGTGATCAATGCAAAGAAGTAGAGGAAAACAACAGAATGGGAAAGATTAGAGATCTCTTCAAGAAAATTAGAGACACCAAGGGAACATTTCATGCAAAGATGGGTGTAATAAAGGACGGAAATGGCATGGACCTAACAGAAGCAGAAGATATTAAGAAGAGGTGGCAAGAATACACAGAGGAACTATACAAAAAATATCTTCATGACCCAGAAAACCATGATGGCGTGCTCACCCACCTGGACATCCTGGAATGTAAAGTCAAATGGGTATTAGGAAGCATCACTATGAACAAAGCTAGAGGAGGTGATGGCATTCCAGCTGAGCTATTTGAAATGCTAAAAGATGATGCTGTGAAAATGCTACACTCAATATGCCAGCAAATCTGGAAAACTCAGCAGCGGCCACAGGACTGGAAAAGGTCAGTTTTCACTGCAATCCCAAAGATGGACAATGTCAAAGAATGTTCAAACTGTGGCATGACTGCACTCATCTCACATGCTAGCAAAGTAATGCTCAAAATACTCCAAGCCAGGCTTCAACAGTACATGAACCATGAACTTCTAGATGTTCAAATGATTTAGAAAAGACAGAGGAACCAGAAATCAAATTGCCAACATCTATTGTATCATCAAAAAAGCAAGAGAACTCCAGAAAAACATCTACTTCCACTTTATTGATTACACCAAAGCCTTTGACTGTGTAGATCATAACAAACTGTGGAAAATTCTGTAAGAGATGGGAATACCAGACCACCTGACCTGCCTCCTGAGAAATCTGTATGCAGGTCAAGAAGCAACAGTTAGAACTGAACATGGAATAACAGACTGTTTCCAAATTGGGAAAGGAGTACGTCAAGGCTGTATATTGTCACCCTGCTTATTTAACTTACATGCAGAGTACATCATGGTCATGTGAAATGCCAGGCTGGATGAAGCACAAGCTAGAATCAAGATTGCCGGGAGAAGTATCAATAACCTCAGATATTCAGATGACACCACCCTTATGGCAGAAAGTGAACAGGAACTAAAGAGCCTCTTGATGAAAGTGAAAGAAGAGAGTGAAAAAGTTGGCTTAAAGCCCAACATTCAGAAAACGAAGATCATGGCATCCGGTCCCATCACTTCATGGCAAATAGATGAAGAAACAATGGAAACAGCGTCAGACTTTATTTTTCTGGGCTCCAAAATCACTGCAAATGGTGACTGCAGCCATGAAATTAAAAGATGCTTGCTCCTTGGAAGAAAAGCTATGACCAACCTAGACAGCATATTAAAAAGCAGAGACATTACTTTGACAACAAAGGTCCATCTAGTCAAAGCTATGGTTTTTCCAGTGGTCATGTATGGATGTGAGAGTTGGACTATAAAGAAAGCTGAGCATTGAAGAATTGATGTTTTTGAACTGTAGTGTTGGAGAAGACTCTTGAGAGTTCCTTGGACTGAAAGGAGATCAAACCGATCAGTCCTAAAGAAAATCAGTCCTGAATATTCATTGGAAAGACTGATGCTGAAGCTGAAGCTCCAATACTTTGGCCACCTGATGTGAAGAACTGACTCATTGGAAAAGACCTTGATGCTGGGAAAGATTGAAGGGAGGAGGAAAAAGAGATGACTGAGTATGAGATGGTTGGATGGCATTACCGACTCAATGGACATGAGTTTGAGCAAGCTCTGGGAGTTGGTGATGGACAGGGATGCCTGACATGCGGCAGTCCATGGGGTCGAAAACAGTTGGACGTGATTGAGCAACTGAACTGAACTGAACTGATCGATTCTTCTCCCCTTCCCAGAGGTAACCACAGCTAGAAATCTTTTGCATTGTATATTTAAGTTACACTAATTATTAACAATGCTTAACACTTTATAATACTAACACGTATTAGGCACTGCTCTAAGTTTGCTGTGAGTATACTTTTATGTAATCCTCCAACCACCCTACCTTGTTGGTTTTATTATTCTTCTTCCTTAATAAATGAAGAAACTGAATCATTGACATTTAAACAAAGACTAAGGACAAAGGCTTCCCAGGGGCTCAGTGGTGAAGAACCCACTGGCCAGTGCAGGAGACACAGGAGACTCGGGTTCCATCCCTGGGTAGGGAAAATGCCCTGAAGGAGGAAATAGCAACCCGCTTCAGTATTCTTGCCTGGGAAATCTCATGGAGGAACATGGTGGACTACAGTCCAAGGAGCTGCAAAGAGTCGGACTTGACTAAGCACACTTACACACACACACAAGGACAAAGGGACAAGAGAAGCATACAAATATTTCAACACTAAGTAGAGTAGGTTAAAAGGCTGTGAAGGCAGCAACTGAGAAAAGACTTGAAGAGGTGATGGATATAGCTGAGTGCATAAAATTAGGAAAGAGGGTTCCAGGCAGAGGGAACAGCCAGAGTTCAGGACCCAAACATACATGTGGTATCTGGGAAATTCAAGGAGAGCAGAGCAGCTAGAGCTGAGACAGGAGGTGGTCCCTGCACAGGTGCCAGTCCCTGAATTGGTCTGCAAAACCTTAGTGAACACATTGAGGGGGGGCAGTATTTAGAAACTTCTACAGCAGCTTGACAGATGAATTTTAGGTCCACTAAGTCAAATTATACAAAATTAGGGCTTGCATTTTTATATCTATTTTTCACATTTTTTAATTTTATTTTTTGGTAAATTTTTTTTCATTTTACAAGTTTTGGTCCATTATGGATTCAAAGTTTCATTTGTTTTTATTGGTTGCTTGATGGGCTTTTTTAATGATCTTTCACCACAGGTAGTCTTGTGATAGTTGAGGATCCTGTTAAGATACAAATTTTTATTCAGAAGTTCTGGAGCAGGGTCTGAGATTCTAATAAGAAATTCTTATTTCTTATTAGAAATTTTTATTTCTAACAAGCTCTCAGGTTTTGCTGATGCTTCCAGTCTAAGGAGTAGCAGATATAGTAATTACTCTAGGTCAGGTTTGAGAATAGACAGTAGGAGAGTTAAGGGAGAAGCAGGGAAACTCAGGCAAGAGATGATGGAGCTTTAAAGTAGCAAGCATGGTGGTGGTAACAAGTGGTCAGATTGTAAGTTTGCATCTGAAAAGTAGAGCCCAAAGCATTTCCGGATACATATAGGATGTGGGGAGAAGGGAATGGCAACCCACTCCACTACTCTTGCCTGGAAAACCCCATGGATGGAGGAGCCTGGTAGGCTGCTGTCCATGGGGTTGCTAAGAGTCAGACATGACTGAACAACTTCACTTTCATTCACTTTCCTGCATTGGAGAAGGAAATGGCAACCCACTCCAGTGTTCTAGCCCGGAGAATCCCAGGGATGGAGAAGCCTGGTGGGCTGCCGTCTATGGGGTCCCACAGAGTCGGACACGACTGAAGCAACTTAGCATAGGATGTGGAGTGTGAAAAGAGGTTAGAAGACAGGGATAACTATAAGGCTTGTGGCATAAACAAAGGAAGGAATTGGGTCACGCAGGGTGGAGGGGCTGACAACAGAGTCTAGGCTGGTAACTCTCACCACAGCCACTTTCTAGAAATGGTCCACAGTGGTGGAAAATACTTAGAAGACAGATTTACCTCCTTGGTCCTTCTCTCTACAAAAACAAACACAATAAGCCGTGACATGTAAAACTACTGTTTCAATTCCCCCAATCAACAGCAGCAGCAGCAGCAACAAGGGGCTTGAAAAATCACTAAAATCAAAGATGTAAGGACAAAATAAGTGATGCAATTGAATGAGACACAGTGACCTGTTAACTCAGCTGCTTAATCAGAAAGGCAAGTGGACCAAATAATCCTGGCCTGAATCATCTGAGTCTCTCTCTCTCAGTTTTCTCTGTGAGGGAGATGGTTAATTAGATTTTACAGTAAAAGATATGAATGGATCAACACTGTATTGAAATCTGATTAATGAATAATGAGGTCTGACTGAATGACATATGTTGTGCCAGGTGTGTTTGTGTGTGTGCGTGAGTGTGTGTGTGTGGCTTATGAGTTGCCAGGAAAAATGATGCCTGGAATGTCACACACTATTAACAAAGGTGACCTCTGGGGGAAAGGAGTGAGGTTGACAGTCAGAAGAGGATGGGGTAGGAAGGTGGGAATAGCATCCTCCTTTTGAGATTCACCTTTGATTTTTTTGAATTGTTCTATACCATACTACCTCTATAAGTTTCTGGACAAGATAAAGCAGGGAAAATACTTGTCAATCTCTCTACCTTCCTATCTCAACTTAAGAAAAATATAACAAGAACTTCTCAGTAAATTTAACAATTTCCTAAAATATTTTGCTTTACAGATATCCCTACAGGAATTTCCTTGAGCAAGGGATACACTGCCGAATAGATTAAACCGCTAAAATGCTTGCAAATATATGCAATGTGTCCCTCTTTTCTTTTTCTTATCTTTATCTCTATTAGGCATCAACTCCCAAAATAATGAATACAAAAAGGCAAAAGGAACTTGAGGTTAAAATGGTACCAAGATTTCTTCGTGCAGCAAAAATAAGGAAGCTGAATGCATTTATGAACAACCACTAAGTCATTCGGTTGTAATATTTTCACCAAACTCAACCTATACTTTAATAAATCTTTGTGCTGCATCACCAAATAGTCTCCCCAACTATCTATGTTTTAAAGCTTCTCAATGTTCTTTCTCTCTTCTTAGGTACCTCTAGGGAGAATGCCTCACAATTTGCACCATGGATTCAGGAAAGACCTTTACTTGGCTAAGATCAAAGCACTATGAGCTAAGTAGTTTGATTCCCGTAGGTATCTGATTGCAAGCTGCATGTATAATCCTGCACTTTATAAATTTAATGATCTTATAAGAGACCTGCTGAGCATAAGTGGGCAGCTTAATGCACATGGCCTATGAATCTTCATATTAATTAATTTTGCTCCCAAACTGTGTGCAGTGGGAAGAACCAGATGGAGGTTAGAGTCTTAGCTCTATGGCTTACTTACTGGGAGGACTTCAACAGTCACTTAACCTCTTTGACTGTCAGTTTTCTTATCTATAAAGTGAGGATTAAAATATTTACTTCACAAAGTTGCCTTTGAGGCTTAGTGACATATAAAGAAACTTGTGAAACTTCTTACTCAATGCCAAGCACATAATAAGCCCACAGTAAATGCTTATTAATTTTAAACTGTGATCCAGAAAGGAAATGCCTGTGAGATAATAGATCGTACTTTCGAGACTGCAAATAAGACAAACACTGGCCTCCCATGCAGGAAGAATAGACTTGGCAACTACTTCGGTAGAGTGGGATGTGGGAAAGATTTTAGGCTGCCTCTTGGCCTCCTTAAGAAACATCCTCTTTAATTGGGCTAAATCAATGTGTCCCCTGGTAAAGATGAGTCATTAACCAGGTAACAAGTGAACAGAAGCTAGGTTTTTCCCCACAATGAATCCACCTCACTTGCTGTAGCCCAGCTGAGCTAAGAGTTGTGGTAGGTGAAGGGCAGGAAAAGGCACTGGGCACGGAAGGATTAGTGGAAAGCAACTGAAAAAGCACTGGGCAAAGAAGGACACGGTTGAAAGCAACGGAAGCCAGGGGAAGAGAAACAAAAATGGAAATTTGGGCTCATTTATTAGCCTCACTTAAGGACAAGCTGTGTCTATACTGTAACACCTGTAAGTCTGCATGCCGGGAATTCCACATGTGAAGAGGCCTGTTTGGGGTTTGAGGCATTCCAGCTCTGGCTCTCAGCCCTGTGAAGTCTGCTAAAGTGCACCTAGCAATGTATGGGTTCTGGTGAAGGTCCAGGCAGGTGCGCTGCGCTTAAACACTGTCCTGGAAATTTGCACTCAGTGTGCCAAACTTCATCAGTGTGCAAGTCGGAACTGCTTTATCTTGCATAACGTTGATTCAAAAATGATAATTAATAGGCCTGGTTCTGCAGTGAAAAGAGGGGAAAAAAGGTTGAGAGAATAAACTCTGTCTTAAAGGAAGGATTAACTCTTTCCTGGAACTAGCTTTCCTGCCAGGCAGCAGCAGGGAATCATGTAAATAGGATCCATATAGCATAGCATGAATGCACACTTAACTTTTACTGTATGATTTTTACCTTAGATTCTCCTTGAGGAAATTTTGAAATCATTAAATATCAAAAATCAAGGTAAGGGAAAGCTTACTGATAATTTGTTTATGTGGCACTAACTAGACACCAAGAATTGAAATAATAACTGCTGGATTTGGAGTATTATCTACTTGGGGATTTGGCATAAATATCAGTGATAACAAAATAAGGATAATGCTGCCTATTGGAGTTGTCATGAAATTTTGATAAATAATGTTCGTAAGAGCTTCTAGTGTATTCCCCAACACATTATCAATTTTGCTTATTTTATGGCTAGAATCAGGACTCATATAATGGTTTAGATGGATCATATGGTCACTAACAATCAAATGATGTTCAAGTTCGGTGTATTTGCCCAACAGCAATGGGCTTCCAAGGTGGAAGCACAGTGGTAAGAACCTGCCTGCCAATGTAAGAGACACAGAGAAGTGGGTTTGACCCCTGACTCAGGAAGATCCCCCGGAGAAGGAAATGGCAACCCACTTCAGTATTCTTGCCTGGAAAATCCTATGGACAGAGGAGCCTGGCAGGCTACAGTCTGGGGAGGGGGTGGCCACAAAAAGTAGGATGCAACTGAACATAACCACACAACAGCAATATATAAATATTTTGGAGGAGCTGATGAGGAAAAAGGAATGGGACTATCCACTCTTAGTAGATAGAAAATGTGTGTCACAGGTCAATGCAGACTTCGACACCTACAAAGCATACTGCAACTTCACTTAGAATACTTGCCATTAGTTAATAGGTGGAGAGATGACTCCAATTCATGTAACAAGACACATTTATTTCCCTTGTAGAACACAGAACAAGGTACAATCAAAATAAACACATTAGAAGTCCGGTTTTACTCAGCCATTAAAAAGAATACATTTGAATCAGTTCTAATGAGATGGATGAAACTGGAGCTGATTATACAGAGTGAAGTAAGCCAGAAAGAAAAACACCAATACAGTATACTAACACATGTATATGGAATTTAGAAAGATGGCAATGATGACCCTGTATGCGAGACAGCAAAAGAGACACAGATGTGTAGAGCAGACTTTTGGACTCTGAGGGAGAGGGAGAGGGTGGGATGATTTGGGAGAATGGCATTGAAACATGTATACTATCATGTAAGAAACGAATCACCAGTCTATGTCCGATGCAGGATACAGGATGCTTGGGGCTGGTGCACGGGGATGACCCAGAGAGATGTTATGGGGAGGGAGGTGGGAGGGGGGTTCATGTTTGGGAACGCAAGTACACCCGTGGTGGATTCATGTCAATGTATGGCAAAACCAATACAGTATTGTGAAGTAAAAATAAAAATTTTTTTTTAAAATAAATAAAAACTGAAAAAAAAAAAGAAGTCTGGTTTCAGTCAAAATGAAATACCAAGGACTGGCTTTATATGCCAGCCTAAAACAAACAAGCAAGAAACAAAATATATAAACAACAGTTTTCAGACATTGGATGCACAATGTGATTATCTCTGTGAAGGGGGAAATAAAAGTAGCCCTATAAATACCCTAACATACTGCCTGAAAAGAGTTTCCAGGCTGCAGTGGAGGCAGAGGAGACCCAAACAGTCACCCTTAGTTTAGAGGACAACGTTGGGAGTCCAGAGAGACCAAGACACTGTAATTCACAGAGAAGAGTACGAGAAAAAAAGAAGTTACAGAGACCTAGCTCCAGACATCTGGAGAGGGTCCCTCTTGAGTCTTGAACTAAATATTGATCAGTGCACGCATATAAGGAAAGTACCTAGGCCAGGGAGAGAAGCATCCAGAAGGAGGAGGGAAATCACCGAAGTACACCCCAGGATGGGACTTATTTGCATTCCAGTTTATATTCCCACCAGTCAGAATAAGAAAATTTTGTAATCCATGGTGAAAACTCAGAAGGGTTTTATCTCAGTTGTTGCACAAAATTAGATTAAAGGCTACCTTGGTTTTACCTAACAAAGGTTAAAAGCAAGAATCAGTGCCTTGGAAGGACCAAATGCTTCTCAACAATCTATCTGTGTCCTAGAATGAAATTCAAGGTTATTTGTAGGAATACAGAAAGATCCAGTTCCCAAAAAGAAACACTTACCATGTGTGACGTCCTGGAAAATATTACCAGGCATGAAAAAGCAGCAAGAAAACAGCACCACAACGAGGAAAAAGACCAGTCAATTGAAACTGATGAAGGAATAACATAAATGACAGATTTTGTAGTTAAAGTGAAAGTCGCTCAGTCATGTCTGACTCTTTGTGACTCCATGGACTGTATAGTCCGTGAAATTCTCCAGGCCAGAATTCTAGAGTGGGCAGCCGTTCCCTTCTCCAGGGGATCTTCCCAACCCAGGGACTGAACCCAGTTCTCCCACATTGCAGGCAGATTCTTTGCTAGCTGAGCCACCAGAAAAGTCACCAGGAAAATAGTTAAAGGTCAAATATTTATTATAAGTGCATTCCATATATTCAAGAAGGCAGAGGAAAGCTTGAGATTATGGAAACATGGAAAATATTTTTAAAAACAGATCCAAATTGAACTTCTACAGATAAAAACTGCACATAATTTATTGTTAAAATATCACACATTTAGGTAATAAGGCACAAGTAGTGAACTGGAGGAACATATTGCTATTGCTTTCTGGCTCATTTAAGTGTATATTTGCAGGTTCACTTTTCCATGGCTTCCTCAGATCCCTCCTTGTACTGTAGAATGCTCCGAGGAAATCATTTAACTTTTTTTGAGTCTCACTTTCTTCACTTATACAATGGTGATAACACTGATCAAACAAAACACCGTGAGAGTCAGAAATGATATATATAGGTTGTTGAACAGAAGTCTTAACAAAGATGTGTTTGTTGCTTCCTTTGCCTTTACATTAAAATCATAAGCAAAAATAAAGTAAAACATGGAAACTACAAGGAATCAAAAATTGTCATTTATGTATTTTGAAAGACATAAAACTATCTTTACTGTGGCATTTAAATTTTTGTTGTAAATCATGATATATTCATGTAAAAGAATACAAAAATAAATGAATCACTCAAATTTTCATAAATTAAACACTAATGTACATACTATTCTGGCCAAATAAATAGGAAATTGTAGACATCACAGAAAAGTTTCCCTATTGGCCCATATGTCTTGTCTTTATTCTTTCATCTTTCTCAAAAGTAATCACTATCTATCATTATCAGTTAGAATCACTGATTCCTAACATCATAATTTAATTTTGCCTGTATCTGAGTGTTACATAAATGGAACCTTACAATATATATTCCTTTATAACTGGTATTTTTCCATCAACACTGTGTTTAGGAAATGCATGCTTTACTTTGAGAAGTGTATGCCTAAGGCAGTATGGATGTGGAAAAAGGAAAATGAGGCAAGAAAATATACAAGAAATGAAATGAAATATGTTATCATATTTCATCAAGCTACCAAGAAACATAATAGGCTGCTCAGCAGCTGAGTTAAGTTTCTGGCATTATACCTTCTGTTTTAAGAATGAATCAATCACACCTAGAACTGTTCAATGGAAGAAAGAACAGAGGGGGAATTTATCTTCTTAGATACTTTCCATTTCTTACTGTTCTAAGTTTTATTCATGAGCAACTGATTCTCCAGCACTAGTAAACTGTATTATCTGACCCTTTGATGGTCACTCAGGAAACCAGATAATGCCTAGGGATACAATATGTAGAACCTGAAGCTAAGGATTGATGTTTTTAATTAGTTTTAGAAAATTCTGAGACATTACTTCAGGATTGCTTCTACACTATTCTCAATTTCTGGAATTCTAACGACATGCATGTGAGCTCTTCTTAGTGTCTGCTCTACGTCTTTGCCTGCCTCTTCTTTTTCACACATTCTTTTGTTTCTCTGAGTCTCATCCTAGATATTTTATTCTGGCCTATCCTCCAGTTACTATTTTTTTTTCTTCAGCTGAATCTAATCTGCTGTTACTCTCACATGTTGAGTTCTCAATTTCGAATACATCTTCCAATTTTACAATTCTTAAAATTCTTAGAATTGTAAGAGTTACTAGGCTCTCCCCAAATCCACAATCTGGTCTTCGAACTCCTTGAAAGGATAGTTATTTTAATCACTATGTCTGACTGCTCGATTATTTGAGGCCATGAGGGTCTTTTCCTGTTGTCTATTTTTTTCATTGTCTTATCATTTCATATGACTTGTAGCTTTAACTGAGGGTTGTGTATTGCACACAAAAATTGTAAAAATTCTAGACCTATTAAGATACCAATGTATAGCAGACAGCAACCTATAAGCTGCTTAAAAATAAAACCTGGAGAGCAAATTAGAAAAAGTGAAATCACAAAACCAGTACACTCTGATGAGGAAAACAAAACCATAGGCTCACTGAATGAACAGTTACTCTGGTACATTTTGTTTAATGCATCAGAGCAACATCCCTCCACTCAACTGTCCCTGGTAAGGTCTCTTGAAAGCCCACTTTCTTGTATGCCTTGGGCAGCTCTGTGCCAGCCTGTGCTCTTTTAACTAGACATTCTCCTCCAAATTCAGGCCCCCATAACTAAAATTACAGGGGAATTTACAGCACTCTCTTCCTCTTTCATGTGGTGGGAGGGAAAGAGTTTCTTCATCCCCTTTTAAAAGATGATTTAAACTCTTTCAAGACTTCATGCCTTTTATTGGACAATTTATGGAAAGTTTTGAAGAGGTTCAGTGAATTCCATTAAATGAAACTTAAATCCAAAAGAATTCCTTCCCCCTAAAGGAGTTCCATAATATTTATTTGATTCTCACATCAATTAGCCTGTGAGTCACTACTTTTAAGAGGCAGTTTGGTTAGATATCTTATTTGGCCTTAATTTAATATCGTAACAATAGGCTGTTGAGCTCAGTAATTACTACCTCAGTGGGATATACTTCTCCTTTGACTGCTCTAGATCGTTCACAATAAGCAGGGTTGAAGGTCCGCATGATGCTGTATCTACTAGTCTTAGATTCTCAGGCTTCATGTTACTGAAGATTTGAATGCTTTCCAAGAATACTGTTGTATTTGAGGTCTGAATTATTGAGTAAGAAGGCATTTCGGGGTGATATTCACGATAGTCAGAACCTAAATAAAAGAATTCAAGTGACTGGAAAAGTACAAAGGAACTAGATGAAGAAAAACCCCAAGTCTGAGAAAGGTTGGAATGTCACCATAATCTGGAGAGCAAGTATACCATTCATCCTGATTCTTGGAATTAAGTCATTTCTTATGTAGACTATAGGCTGATCTCACATATTTCACAGGTGAAGGTAAAATCAAGGAATGCTTAAAATGTGCGACTTGACTGTGTTAAAGCTGGTGTTTCTTGGCCCTTTTCCTAGTATCTTCAGTGCTGAGGCTAATGACTAAGGGAACATAGCATGAAGCTGAAAAAAATCTCCCAGTGGAAAACATTAAAATCTTCAAGGAAGTACTGAATATCCTCCACATACCTACATCCTCTCAGGCATGACATTACCAACCATGTCACAGAGGAGAGAGAAGTGTGAAAAAGGAGCAGAAACAACCCCCAAATATGCAGCCACTCCCTTGGGTCCTGGGTAGCTGATATAACACAGTGACTACCCGGCAAACTGCATGCTGCCACATTTCCAGCACCTAAAGGATAACATCACACCATCTTCAGAAACAGAGAAAAAAAATTAAATAACGAAAACAAGAAAGCTGTAACTATATCATGTATAATTGCTCTCGCTTTTCTTTGAAGTGTTTCCTCCATGTATAAAATTTATGTAACTGTCAGCGGGGAAAATGCAACAGCAAAGGAAGTCATAAACAAATGTTCACAGCATTATAGATTTATTCATAATATTTCCAAGTTGGAAAAGTCCTATACTTCAACAGGTAAATGGATAAACACATTATATAGTACATTCACATAATGGAATACTACGTAACAAAAAAGAGAGGAGGGAAGCATAAACTACAGATTTGCACCATGATATGTATGAATCTTAAAACTGGTGCATGGAGTGAAATAAGCCAGACATAAAAGAGTACAAATGAGCTATCATTTATATAAAATTGTAGGAAAGGGAAAAAAAAAAACCACATCTATACTGAGACAAAGAGATCAATGGCTACCTGGAACTAGAGGTTGTGGAGACCAGGGTGGCTATTAACTGCAAAATTACAAATTTGTGGGGAGGCTTATAGAGATGTAATATAGATAGATAGATAGATAGATAGATAGATAGTGGTGGTGGTTGTAAAAGTGTATGTGTGTTGTGTGCTAAGTCACTTCAGCTGTGTCCAACTCTGTGTGACCCCACGGATTGTAGCCCACCAGTCTCCTCTGTCCATGGGATTCTCCAGGCAAGAATACTGGAGTGGGTTGCCAGGTTGTCCTTCTCCAATAAAAGTGTATACATTTGTTAAAACTCATTGAACTTCACATTTCAAAAAGGTATGAAAGTATATCTCAATAAAGTTGCTTTTATATTTAACTCAGGTAAAACAAGGCTAAAACTTGAGTATTCTCTTTAAAATCTATTGACATACCAATAGGAATAGTTTAAAAAATGCAGATCTAGTGAAAATATAAATATTGGTTGTGTAAAGCAACTGGGAGGTTTTACATGGATTTTTTAATCCAAAGGTAAGGCAGAAATACCTTCTCCCTACCAGACACAATTCTTCCAAAAGGTAAGTAATAAAAGATTCAGAACTCAAAGGAACAGTTATCAGAGAGACTGCCCTTCATTTTCTACTAAAGATATTAAGTAATAATCAGATATTCACTCATTAGTTCCTCAGCCTTCTTCTAAGAAGGTCTCTTCCTCAAACTATTGAAAATACTAGGCAACACTGAACACCAGCCCCACTTCCCATCTTAAAGGGGTGAACCAAACAGGTGTATCCAATCAGCTCTACAGATATTCATATATATAATATATTCATATATATTATTATAACATTTATTGCCTATTTTAGATGAAGAAATAAGTTTTAGAAGGCAAAAGAAGCTGTTCAGTATCTACTAAGTGGTAGAGCTCAGGTTTAAGACAATTTCTGTCTGACTCCAAAGCTCACACCTCTAATCACTAATCTGTAAAGGTGTGACAACATAAGGTAATTCATTTCACAGAGAATTGGGACTCTGTATGGGGATGACTTTAGAATTTTAGAGGAGGAGAGCACTTTGAATCTGGCACATATTGCTGTTTTTCCTACTTCAAAGAGCAAAAATCTCTGAGGTAATTATGAACTGTCTCTTTTTTTTTAACAAATCCTAGATGACTAAGTTATTTAGAAAATGCTAGGATTAGGTACCTATTCCAGAACTTTCCCTACCTGAAAAGCAAGCACAAACAAATACCTGAAAAATATACTTGAGACTATTTAGCCAAAAGGATTTTTAGGCAGAAAGATGCTATATCTTTCTGCCCTCATATGCTCTCCACTGTCACTTACAAGATACTAGAATATTTTTTTATAAATATTAAATGAAAAAAGAATAATTTTATTTGGCTCTAAATACTGACGAAGAAGGTTTTTGTTGCCAGATTGCTTTATTTCCCTCATGATGTCTGATATATATCAATAAAAATGCTATTTTAAAGAGCATTACACATTTAAATAATAGAATTAAGTGAACAAATATTTATTATGAACACATCCTAATGACTTGTATATTTAAAAGAAAAATATTTTATCAATGGATATGAATGTAAAATATGGAGCATTTGATCCTAGGAAAATTTTGGCTTTGAGATAAATAAGATAGTTCACATCTTCAAAAATCTTTACATAGCCTTCCTGACACGGCAAAGTTTTTTATCTTCCATTTCTGGCAATCTGTGATAAAATAATTCAAACTTTGAATCAATAACTAATTCACAGAAGGAAAAAAAAATCAAACAAACAATCTAAAGAAGCAACTTAGAGCACCAATAGGCACACGCAACGAAGTCTCAAAAAATTCTTGCCCTTTCTAGTAAAAAGACCAGCAAATGACTAGTAATACAGAAAACGTTTATGCAGTAATTACCTTACTCAAACTAAAGACTACAAGAAAACTTAACCCCAACCCCAACCCACCAACACAGGATAATTGGGGAGCCTAGATTTTCACCTCATGTGGCTATAACTAGGAGTCTCCAACTTCCACCGTTCTGATTCTGAGAAGGCCAAGTGGTAAGCAGGGCCCTTCATTCCCATCAGTTGGTTACAAGTTCCCTTCCACTGTGGTGTCAGTAGAAACCAAGTGAGGTAGAAGACCTGCACACCCCCACACCAGTCAGTACACTTCTCAATGGGCTGGTGCCAAAGGAGGCCTAGCAGAAAATCAGGAATTCTACTACCACTAATTGTAATGAGGCCAACCTCTCTCTCTCTGGTGTCACCCACTGCTCAATGGAGACCAACAGTAAGCAGTAATAAAGAATCTTTGCCTTCCCCAGCCAGCGTGATATCATGAAAACCTAATACAGAGTCAGAACTTCCAGCCCTGTCCTGCAGGAATGAAGAATCCTTCCCCTGCCAGAGTGTCCAAAGAGGTTAGATGGGGAATTGGACCTCCACTCCCACTTGACAGTGATGAGGTAGCACCCCTCTTTCCCCACCAGCTCAGTGTTAAATGAGGTCAGCCAAAACACACATTTAACTAAGATCCAGGGTCTCACAACATAATACTCAAAACATACAGTTATACTTAAAAATCACTTGGCATAATCAGAACCAGAAAAACTCAATTTGAATGAGAAATGGCAATCAACAGACACCAACACCAAGATGACACAGATGCTGGAATTATCTCACTAGGATTGTAAAGCTGCCATCATAAGTATGCTTCAATAAGTAATTACAAACATGCTTGAAACAAATGAAAAAATATAATACCTTGGCAAAGAAATAGAAGACATTAAGAAGAATCAGTAACTAAACTAAAAAAAGCACTAGATGAGCTCAATAGCAGAATGGAAATGACAGAAAAGAATCAGTGAGCTTGAAAATAAAACAATAGAAGTTCCCCAATCTGAACAGAGAGAAATGGACTGAAACAAGAAGTGATCAAAACTTTAAAACGTATAGAGGTGAGGAAGATAGTAGTAGTTGCCAGGGATTAGGAATGCATGGGAGGTAGGGGTGTGACTATAGAGAGGTCATAACATGAGGAAGATCTTAGAAGTGACAGGATACTTCTATATCTTCATTGCATTGGTGGTTCCATGGATCTACACGTGTGATGAGATGTCACAGAACTCCACGCACATCAGCATCAATTTACTAAATTTAATACTTTTCATTAGATACTGTTCTTATTTATTTTTTCAGTAAAAAAATTTCACAAATGTAGTGGCCTTAAGCAATGAAATTTATTATCACACAGTTCTGGGTCACAAGTCTGGGCACAGTGTGGCTCAGCTGATTTTTTACTCCTGGTTTCATGGAGCCTAAATCATAGTGCTGGCAGGGTGCATTCCTTCAAGAAGTTTTGGGTTAACTCCACTTTCAAGCTCATTCAGGTTACTGGGAGAATTCAGTTCCTTGTGGTTGTAAGATGAAAACCTCTGCCTCCCTACTGGGTATTGGCAGGGGTCATTATTAATTTCCAGAGATTACCTGTATTGCTTGGCTCATGGACTCCTTTCTTCATCGTCAAAGCCAGCAGTTGCAGGTCAAGTACTTCTCACTCTCCAAATCTCTCTGACCTTTCTCTCTGCTTTCATTTATCCTCTGTTTTCTTCTTTCCACCACATCTGACTTCAATTGGAGAAATCTTCTCTGTGTTCAAGGGCTCAAGTGATTAGATTATGTCAAACTGGACAGTCCAGGATAAATGTCCTTATTTTAAGATCCATAAACTTATGGCATTGGCATATTTCCTTCACAGCAGTACCTGGGTTAGTGTTCAAATAATCAGGAGATGGGAATCTTGAGGAGACATTGCTAAAATTCTGCTTATCACAATTATGCAAAATATAACCATGGGAGGAAACTAGATAAAGGTTATATGGAATCTCTGCTATTTTGGCAACTTCTTGTGAATTTATAATTATTTCAAAATGAAAAGTTTTTAAAATGCATAGAAGAAAAGTAAAAGCAAAATAAATATATTTTCTATCAAAAAATATTTTCCACCACCAGAGGACCTATAGCAAAAGAAATACTAGGGAAGGTCCTTAAAGTAGGAAAATGTTTATCTCAGTTGGAGATATGGAATTGAAAGAAACAAAGACACTGAAAAGTGTATATGTGAGGAAAATCTAAGTTAATATTAATTTTATAATACAGTAAAAAATGACAGGCTAGATTTAAAATATATATAGAATTGAAATGCACATCATGAATAGCATAAACAGAAGGAAGGACTTAAATGGAGTTAAAGTGTTTTAATATATTTACATTGTTAGGAAGTTTAAAATGATTAAACTGCAGATGACACAAGAAAAGTTAAGGATGTATATTATAGTCTCTAGTGTAACCACTAAATGGATGATGAAAGATTGTGTTAACAAGCCGACAGAGACAAAGAAGTGGGAAAATGAAAGATTCTGTCACATTCACCCAAAAGATAACTAGAAAGGAGAAACCAGCAACAAATATTAGGTGGGATGAAGAGAAGATTCAAATATATCAACAAATACATTAAATGTAAGCAGACCACATCTTCTAATTAAAAGGCGAAGACTGTAAGAACAGATAACAAAAAACTACATGCTGCTTAGAAGAAACACATTTAATGTAAGGAGACAAATTGAAAGTAAAGGATGGAAATTAAAAAAAAAAAACAACATAAAGCTACTCCTCCACAAAAAAAGACACCCTAATATAGCTATGTTAAAATCACAAAAACAAAAGAGGCTAAAGAAAACTAATAGAGATTTTTTATTTCAAGATGTGATTTATTTATTTTTATTTTTTATTTTTTAATTTTAAAATCTTTAATTCTTACATGTGTTCCCAAACATGAACCCCCCTCCCACCTCCCTCCCCATCTAACACCACACACAAAAATAAACTCAAAATGGATTAAAGATCTAAATGTAAGACCAGAAACTATAAAACTCCTAGAGGAGAACATAGGCAAAACACTCTCCGACATAAATCACAGCAGGATCCTCTATGATCCACCTCCCAGAATTCTGGAAATAAAAGCAAAAATAAACAAATAGAGACATTTTATGATGTTGAAAGTGCCAATTTTCCCAGAAGATATAATTCTTAACATGTCTGCACTAATAGCGTAACAAAATATGTTAAGTAAAAACTGGCAGAATTAACAAAATTTGGCAAATTCCCAAGTGTGGTTAGAGGTTTTATTAAGCATTTCTCAGTAATTGTTAAAATAGGTTAGAATAAATCAGGAAGGATATAAAATATGTGGATTAGCACAACTAATAAACTTTATCTAATTCACGTATGTACAATAACATTTAAGAACATTCATCCTAATGCCCATAGAACATATTTTTTAAATGTACGTATAAACCATGCAGCTAGTATTAAACTTCAAAAGGCTGAAGTCATACAGACAATGTTCTCTTCTTACAGTGGAATCAAGACTGAAATCTATAACAACATTAAAAATCAACTAGAAGATGGTTAAACGTTTGGAAACTAAGTAATACATTTGTAAAGAACCCATGGGTCAAAAAAAAGAAATTCCAATGAAAATTAGAAAATGTTTGGAAGTGAAAACATAACTGAAATATGGTATATCAAAATCCACAGAGTACAACAAAAACTTGTGCTTGAAGGAAAATTTATAGCTTTATTTGCATATAGTAGGGGAAAATGTCAGGCTAAAAATCCAGTAACATTTCTGGAGAAGTCAGAAATAGAGTAAATGTTATCTTGCCTTTTTTCATTTGCAAATGTTTTAAATCCTTGAGTTTTCAAGCTAGAGCTTTCTAAGTCCATATTCTCTTTGAAGAGACGTCATTATTGGTGGATTTAGAATGATGGATGCCTCTAGGAGGAACTCACCATTAGTCAGTTTAGAGGGTTTAATCAAAACCCCTAATTCGTATTTGAAATTGTTGCTGCCATATTGTGAGCCTATTAACAGCATCTATATCTTAAAGGAGATTTAATGTGGCTTTATTTTTTTAGTTTGGAATGCTACTGTAAGTATTAACACATGTTTTTAAAGCTCTTATAAATCTGTAGATGAAAAGAGCAATATAAATGCAAAAGCTTGGTTTTTCAAACCATTTACAATGTTCAGAATAAAAGAAAGAAGAGAAAAATTGAAATGTGAACTGAACCACAAAATTGGAGTGTTTACTTTCCTCTCTTCATTTTTAAAACAAGCAAGGCTCAGAGGAATAAAAGATGAATAGTAGTTCTAAAAATAAGCTAATTGGCTGAAGAAAGACAGGAAGCTCTTAAATAAAACAATTAATTAGTATTTTTCAACTTGATAATAATGAGAACATAGGTACCAAACTTGACCAAATTTGTGAGTGGATTTCTTGTTATTCATTTACCAACTCGTTCATTCAACCACACATAAATCCAAGAGATACTTGTTAACTCTGGCAGGCACTGTGATAGTGCAGGAGATGTAATGGTGAGCAGAGACATGCTTTCTTTCCTCTTGGTTAGAAGAGAATGACATTAAAACAGTCAAATAAATAAACGAATAAGTACAGACTGAGATTTTCTCCTATGACAGAGAGGCACAGGGTGTTTTGTGAAATTAATAGGACATTTAGTGTAGGGGGTATGAGAAAGCTAGCGCTAGAAGGTCTTATATGAGCATCAGTTTGTAAGACAGAGGTTGGTTAATTAGGTCAAAGAGAGAAGTGAAGGGGAAGAGCCTTCTGGGCAGAAGAAATAACACAAACAAAGGCTTCTGGTTGGTGTAAGGAACTAAATCAAGGCCAGTGTGGCCAAACAAAGAACATGAGGGGAGAGTATGAAAGGGGGAAGCTGAACAGAGAAGGAAGAAGGTGGGATGGAGGTGTGGAGGTCAGCAGAAACCTGACTGCTGGAGCCTCAAAGGCCATCTTAAAGGTTTTTTCTATCTCCTAATAGCAAAGTAAAACTGGGAATGGCTTTGGCTTTCTTCAGATCGGCCAGGGCTTTAGCTTCCAAGGGGAGGCAAAGTCCTCCAAACATTGTTCCAAGCTCCAACCTACCATCTTCTCGTGTGAATGATGCAGAGGATCCCCAGTGATCTCCTGGAACAGGGGAAGTGACACCTGTTAAAAAATATTGGACTAGACATATCATTTCCTTGCTAAAACCTGTCACTTCTCTTTTCCAAATCTACTTTTAATGATTCCTGCTTCTGCCAACCCATTGTATGTACTGTCGCCTACACAAATCTTTCCCACTTTCTTCCATTTTTGGTCATGTTGCTCTTTGCTTCATGAATGTCATATGCAGCTTTCACCTAAACTGCAACCGTCTTACACAAGCTCAAAGCTGCAGCTCCCTTTTCTTTAGGCCATTCCTACCCACAGCCAGGCAGAGCTGGAAGTGAGACGCCACCAATGTGCGCTGGAAAACTATGCTCCTGTAGGATGTGGTAGGAGTACTTTCAGCAGCTGCCACAACCATTTCATGCCTTTGCTGTTGCATGTATTGCTACTTGTAATTCCTTCCTGCCAATTTTTATATTTTAAAAAGCTTACCCAGAGATTTTGCCTCTCCACAAGGACTTTCCTAATTGCACCAACCTAATGTGGTGTTGGAGAAGACTCTTGAGAATCCCTTGGATGGCAAGGAGATCCAACCAGTCCATTCTAAAGGAGATCAGCCTTGGGATTTCTATGGAAGGAATGATGCTAAAGCTGAAACTCCAGTACTTTGGCCACCTCATGCAAAGAGTTGACTCATTGGAAAAGACTCTGATGCTGGGAGGGATTGGGGGCAGGAGGGGAAGGGGACGACAGAGGATGAGATGGCTGGATGGCATCACTGACTCAATGGACGTGAGTCTGAGTAAACTCCGGGAATTGGTGATGGACAGGGAGGCCTGGCGTGCTGTGATTCATGGGGTCGCAAAGAGTCGGACACGACTGAGCGACTGAACTGAACTGAACTGAATGTGGTCTTTTCAGGCTGGAAGTTTCTGTGGTTCTTATTGTGCATTATATTACAGTCTGCCTTGGATTATATTTATTTACATGTTGATTTCAATGATTGACTCTAGAAATTTGTGATCCCCAAGTTTCTTTTTTTCTTTTCTGCAGGGCCTAACACAATACTTTGCACATAGTAAGTGCTCAGTAAATACTGGATGGATTAAATTGTGTTCCATATTGAAAATGACTAGCACAAAATGTACTTATGTTCTCCACCATGCAAGTGTTATAGTCAGCCTCTTGGGAAATGTTTGCTGGAACATCTCTTCTCCTTCTTTAATGAATTTTGATCTTACATTGCATTTAAATGCCTTGGAGATACAAAAGACAAATATATCCTCATGTAATTTAAATGACAATCAGCGGGCTATTTTTTCCTTATTAATATACAGAATGTTGGTGGTCACAGCAGGTAACTGATGAGACTAATGTCAACGTCCTGATAATTGTCTGCATGATTGCTCCCATTCTGGGAGGCTGCATAATCACAGAAACAACAAGTGATTTGATCAGGACCAGAACAGTTCATCGATTGTCCTCAAGTGAGCTGGGTGTTGGCATTGGACGAGCTAACTGTGATATCTCAGGGGAGCCCCTCAAGAAGAAATCAATATTAAGATTTCAAAATATTATAGAGAGGAACTACAAGAAGCTTCTATGAGATACAATCCTAGGAGTACTTGGTGTCATGGAAGGAGACTTGATACAATTACTCATCACATCAGACTCTATTAATTGAGACTCCAGCCAAAGGCATTTAAAAAGGTTTGAGGATCCTAACAGATGACTCAGCCATTTGATTACTTTGGCTTTCATGCTTCTCAACAGTTTTCTAAACAGTCTGAACTATATATTAACCAATTGTTAACAAAAATATTCTCCAAACAAAATCATTGTTTCTCCAATGGAATCACTGTTTCCATTACAGGACAAATATGCAGGCGAGAAGGCCTCAGCAGTGATTAAAGGACATATTACTTTTGACAATGACTTTTAATACTTTTAACACATATGTTGAAATTTTATCCTTCACTTGACAGCATTTTTAGATAAGGGACACTCACACAATTAGGTAATCTACCTTGTGGGTTGAATATTCCCAAACTTTGGCATACAGCCTTTCCTTGCTCCAAGCCATTGCCATTCCTGTTTGGCTCTTTGGAGTCAACTTTACTTTTAATTTAAAACCTTTCAGTAGCCAGGTTTCTCCCCTTCCTTATATATTATGTTCACTGATTTATGACATCTAGGAGTTCAAGGAAAGCAAAAGGGTACAGCAAAGTTCATACCTAAGTGGTATTGCTGTGTTGATTTGGCACAAGAGCTTTCTGAACTTGATAAGTGCTGAAAACTCATTTGTCTTCTATGAAGCACCTTTATGAGTTCTTTGTAGACCCCAATCTCTGAGGATCTCCAACATGCTATTCCTTCCCTAAAGATTAACACATTTCTACCCTTTTTCAGACTTTAAGAATACAGCAATACCATTAGCTTCTCTCAGACAAAGTCCATTTGTTCTTCTAGCTGGTCTTCTGAGTTAAGACTTCTTTTGCAAAAAAGCCAGGGAAAACTCACACATTCTCCCAACTAAGTCTATAAGTACAATTATTTCCCAAAGGGTAGACACAGAAGCCAGCTTCTCATTTTACGTATTTCTCACAGAAAGCAGAAAGCAGAGCCCAGTCCACAGTGTCTCCACCAAAATACATTAAGCTTTTCTGACGATTTCCTTTGACCAAGGGCTTGCGATTGTCCATTACCCTCTGAACTATGGCTTGACAAGTCTTTGGTCAGGCTTCTCTCTTCCCTTTATGTCCCTAAACTCTGGCTTAGTTTGAAAGAGTACTTAAGTACATGCGCTTTAACAGGTCATTCTGAGAATCAGCTGATCATCTAGAGCAATACTTCCTGTTAAACGTCCCTGATCATGCTTTCTTCTCACCCCTACCAGTCACCCTGCTCCCCACAGAGTTCCTGCTAGTCCTGTTTCATCGTTGTTGTTCCACCGCTAAATCGTGTCTGACTCATCGTGACTCCATGGACTGAGGGTTCCCTGCCCTTCACTGTCTTCCGGAGTTTGCTCAAACTCACGTCCATAAACTTTGGTGATGCCATCCAACCACCTCATTCTCTCTTCACTCCTTCTCCTCCTGCCTTCAATCTCTCCCAGCATCAAGGTCTTTTCCAATGACTCCGCTCTTCCCATCAGGTGGCCAAAGTATTGGAGCTTCAACTTTAGCATCAGTCTTTCTAATGAAAGGTTGAATATTGATCGATTGGTTTGATTTTCTTGCATCCAAGGGACTCTCAAGAGTCTTTCCCAGCACCACAGTTCGAAAGTATCAATTCTTTGGTGCTCAGCCTTCTTTATGGTCCAACTCTTATATCTGTACATGACTACTGGAAAAACCACAGCTTTGACTATAAGGACCTTTGTCAGCAAAGCAATGTCTCTGCTTTTTAGTACACTGTCTAGGCATCTCATAGCTTTTCTTCCAAGGAGCAAGTGTCTTCTAATTTCATGGCTGCAGTCAAAGTCTGCAGTGATTTTGGAGCCCCCAGAAAGAAAATCTGTCACTGTTTCCACTTTTTTCCCATCTATTTGCCATGAAGTGATGGGGCCAGTGTTGAGTTTTAAGTCAGCTTTTTCATTCTCCTCTTTCATCAAGAGGCTCTTCAGTTCCTCTTCACTCTCTGCCAATCCGGTGGTTTCATCTGTATATCTGAGATTATTGATATTTCTCCCTGCAATCTTGATTCCAGCTAGTGATTCATGCAGACCAGCATTTCACATGATGTACTCTGCACATAAGTTAAGTAAGCAGGGTGGCAATATACAGTCTTAAAGTACTCCTTTCCCAGTTTTGAACCAGTCCATTGTTCCATGTCCAGTTCTAACTGTTGCTTCTTGATCTGCATACAGGTTTCTCAGGAAACAGGTAAGGTGGTCTAGTATCCCCTTTTCTTTAAGAATTTTCCAGTTCGTTGTGATCCATACAGTTAAAGGCTTTTGAGTAGTCAATGAAACAGAAGTAGGTTTTTTTTTTTCCTTTCTGGAATTACCAGTGGATCATTGAGATTTTGGCAATTTGATCTTTGGTTCCTCTGACTTTTCTAAACCCAGATTGTACATTTGGAAGTTCTCAGTTCACATACTGAAGTTTGCTCAAACTCATGTCCATTTAGTTGGTGATGCCATCCAACCATCTCATTCTCTGTCACCCTCTTATCCTCCTGCCATCTACTTTCCCAGCATCAGGGTCTTTTCCAATGAATCAGCTCTTCACATCAGGTGGCCAAAGTATTGGCACTTCAGCTTCAGCATCAGTTCTTCCAATAAATGTTCAGGGTTGATTTCCTTTACAGTTGACTTGTTTGATCTCCTTGCAGTTCAAGGGACTCTCAAGAGTCTTCTCCAGCACCACAGTTCAAAAGTTTCAATTTTTTGGCACTCAGCCTTCCTTATGGTCCAACTCTCACATCCATACATGACTGCTGGAAAAACCAGAGCACCACCTGGGAAGCCCAATATGTAGGGTGCATCACTTCGTTTAAAGGAGGACTTTTATGTATTTTTGGCGTAGTACATTGAAACCAAATTATGATTTTACAACTGTGAGTTTTCCAACTACAGGGCAGTGCACAGGGCAAATGTTGGAAGTAAAAAAACTATTTGAGAAAAAAAAGTGTGATCTTCTTTTTCAGTTAAATCTTTGAAAAGTATTAAGCATATGAATGCAAATTTCCCCATCATGTCTGAGAGCACAGATTATTATATTAAGGAGAACATTTTTAGCTAAGTAATGTATACCCATTTTGTAATGTCCTTTTCAAAACTAAAATATCCCACCTAGTTAGGCAAAGAGCAGGTTATACAGAGCCCTAAACTCCAGGGTGAGAAGTCTGCATTTTATTCTCAGTGAGATGGAAGGTTTTGGATGATTTCCAACAGGGAATCCTCATAATTTACACTCTTAAAAGCTCCCTCTTGGCTCTCAGGGTGGAGAAAGAATGCTAGAAGGACAAGAATAGCAGTTGGGCGTACAGTCTAGATAAAAGATGACGGCTGTTTGGACACCGTGCAGCTACCAAGCAGCTCAGAATGAATCTTTCAGGGGCCAAGGTTAAAGAAACTGTCTAGTCATACAAAGGGCATACTTAAGTAGGGCGCATGTTTTTTCTTTTCTCGCACCTTTTTTGCTTTCACAGGGCACATATTCATCCGTCTTCACCACATATTACCCCCAACTCCTGCCCTGGCTGTGGTCACCTTAGACTTCTTTCTCTCTTCAACAATTTTAATCTTGGCAACTGAGAAGACATAAACTTTGGGTATCAAGTATACAAAAACTTTAGGTATAAAACACCAATCACCCTTTTAACTTCAGAGAAATTAGGCTATAAACACTATCACTTAGTGGTCATCACACTGTTTGATATCTACCCTTCCTGGGTTCAAATTCTAGATCCAGTAATAATTAACTATGATCTCGGACAAGTTGCTGAAATTCTCTGTGCCTCAACTGCCTTACATATAAAACAGGAATATTAACAGTACATATCTCACATAATTGTTACAAAGATTACTTGAGTTGATATTTACAAAGTGCTTAGAACTCTACCTAACAATCACCGCAGATGGTGACTGCAGCCATGAAATTAAAAGACGCTTACTCCTTGGAAGAAAAGTTATGACCAACCTAGATAGCATATTCAAAAGCAGGGACATTACTTTGCTGACTAAGGTCCGTCTAGTCAAGGGTATGGTTTTTCCTGTGGTCATGTATGGATGTGAGAGTTGGACTGTGAAGGCTGAAGAAGGCTGAGCGCCGAAGAATTGATGCTTTTGAACTGTAGTGTTGGAGAAGACTCTTGAGAGTCCCTTGGACTGCAAGGAGATCCAACCAGTCTATTCTGAAGGAGATCAGCCCTGGGATTTCTTTGGAGGGAATGATGCTGAAGCTGAAACTCCAGTACTTTGACCACCTCATGTGAAGAGTTGACTCATTGGAAAAGACTGATGCTGGGAGGGATTGGGGGCAGGAGGAGAAAGGGACGACCGAGGATGAGATGGCTAAATGGCATCATGGACTCGATGGACATGAGTCTGAGTGAACTCCGGGAGATGGTGATGAACAGGGAGGCCTGGTGTGCTGCGATTCATGGGGTCGCAAAGAGTCGGACACGACTGAGCGACTGAACTGAACTGAACTGAACTTGGGTATTTGCTTTTATCATTATTTACCTTTTACAGCTACATGAGAAATAGATAAATAATGCCTGAAAAGCACTCAGCACAGGGGCTCACACATATAAAGTGAGTATCCAATGAATGCTCAACTATTATTACTTTGCTCAAATATGACACAAACCTTAGCAATGATCCATTGTTGTTGTTGTTTTTTTTACCGATCTTGCTGTTTCTAATTTCTTTTTCAACCCCTGTGAGGTCATCCATGCCTGTGCCTGTGTCTGTGATGAGTATATTTAACCTTGGAGCCAAGACAAAAGATACTGGAAAAGAGGCAGAAGACACAGGCTCATTTTCCAGTTTTTCTGCTTTATGAAAAAAATAAATAAAACTACTCTTAAGAATTAGGTACCACATTTTTGAGACTCCAGCTGAGGTAAACTGGTTGAATAGTTCATTAATTTTAGCACTCTTACATGAAATGAAAGCAGTTTTGGGAAGTGCGCCTTTGTCTGGGTTAATTAGTAAATGAGAACATTGGGACTTTAGTGCATTTTTTTGCTTCAGCAATTCCTGTAATTATTTTTTTAGGCTCATGTTCCATATAAACTGTATTACAAAGATACTTTAAATACCCATTTTGTGATACAGAAATATTAGTAGTGTTAAAGATACATCAGGGGATGGGGGACAGTATAGGGGCTGTGTTGCTTACAGAAAAGAAAGAAACTAAAGAGAAAGGGATTGAGGGGAAGAGATGAGGCTGTCAAAACAAGCAAGGACAGAGTGAAGAGAGAACAGCACCAAAAGGAGGCACCCTTAAGAGCCTGTTCCATTTTGCCATCTGACTCCCTGGTCCAAACCTCATTTTTATCATCTTAATGTTTATATTAAGACTTAATGTTTATATTATATCCTTGACTTCTGTAACTTCAGCATGCCTCGTAAGGAATCTCTCCAATTATTGGAGTTTTTCACAGATCTTTAAAAGTATCTGGCAGCAAGATTATGTTACATGACAGCAAACAAATGCTTAGTCATGCAATGATGAGCACAGGTGCTGGCTGCTGCCTGAATCAGTGCAGAGTACATATTTTTCCCTTCTTGGTTTCAACTAATTTACTAGAATAAAATTGGCATCAGATGCCCAGATTAACATATATACTGCCTCCTTTATTTGGCTGTAAAAAAAAAAAAATTAGAGAATCCCTTCTGCTCACATCCCCATACTATCTGCTGCTCCAGGTTAAACTGTAGTGTGGCATGTAACTTACCTGGATGAGGGTAAGAGTCATTCTCGTGAGCAGTGTAGTGATGACTGTACAAAATTACGAGAAGGTCAAGAAGAAACCTGGAAAGCATGCAAAGATTGAGTTTTATACAACTATACAAGGGCATTGAGTCAAAAGTAGTTTCCTTCTTCCAGGACTATTTGGCTAGTTTGGGAATTAAGGTTTAGAGAGTAACAAAATCTGTATCAGATAATTTACATAATCATTTTATCCATTCTTTGCTACCATGTCATAAAGTATCAAAAGCCCTATTTTACAGATTGGAAAACTGGTTCAGAGGAGTAAAATAACCAGCCTAAGGGGATGCTGCATGTTGGAGTATTTATAAAATCAAATACTCAAGACAAGTTTGAGTCCAAGATTATCCCTGTACCCATGTGAACAGCAAAGTGATTCCTGGTCTTAAGCACAGGCTGCAGAGAACCAGAACATATGTTTTTTAGGTAGTATTACTCAGGCCGGTGGAATGTAACACAGAGAAAATGACATCACAGATGTTCCTGTGTGCCACACACACTGGCTATTTCAGTGTTTGTAACAGAATCCTACTCCAATAGGATTTTAGATTCACATGGCAAAAGAAATCTAATCTTGCCTGGGCCCCACAACTCCCTGGCAGCTAAGGTTGCAGGGGTTCTCCCCTAGGATTCTGGTGATGGACACTGTGCCCTGTCCCAGGATCCTTGAGGATCTGAAGCAAAGGTTGCTCTTGATTCCAAGAGTCTCCATATCCTACATCTGACCACCCTAGATGGTAAAAAGTGCTCTCTCACCAATCAGTGTATCCACCAATCTCATACACACACACACACACACACACATACACACAAACACACACACACACCTCTCCTTCACATCTCTCTTAAGATTTCTTTGCTTCCTAATGTGCTGTGCTGTGCTTAGTCGACCAGTCGTGTCCAATTCTTTGCAACCCCGCCAGGCTCCTCTGCCCATGGGGATTTTCCAGGCAAGAATACTGGAGTGGGTTACCATGTGCTTCTCCAGGGAATTTTTCCCACCCAGGGATTGAACCCAGGTCTCCAGCATTGTAGATGGATTCTTTACCATCTGAGCCACCAGGGAAGCCCTTCCTAATAGATTATCTCAAGAGACTTCATGGAAGCTGCGATGGCTGCAGATCCACAGAACTATGCAGAGACATTTTTGATGATCACAGTGACTCATGGGCACTTCTGACCTTTACTCTCATTTACTTCTGGCATAAGGATCAGAGATGCTAGATGTCCCCCAGTCTGTACAAACCCAAACCACACTCCCTGAGCAACAGTCCTTCTGAAGGAGTCTTGCATCCACATCTCCCTACCTTCCCTTCCTTCCACTTTTTAATCAGTGCTCCACCCCCACCCAACAGCTCATTCCAGCAAGAGCCTTACGGAAGAGGAGGGGAAATGGATTCATCTACCACCCAAGAAGATAACGTACCATTCTGGGTTCATACCTCTGTTGACCCAGGTTCTCCAGTTTCTTGGTTCACAGGGAACTTTGGTTTTTGCTCAGCTTGCTGAATACTCTCTATTGGCAGCTACTCAGAAGGCCCCCATTTGAAAATCCCAGGCCATGGGGTTGATTTTTGCTGCCAAAAACAGCAGTTGTTGAAGTCAGCTACAAATTGCTGGGTCATCCATAAGGGTTTTGCCTTTTTTTCCAATATGGAAAACACGTGTTCTGCCGAAGTCCTGCCTACCCCCAGCCTGGGAGCTGACAGGGTCCCATCTGCCTCTAGCATAGGGAGAACTGACCCCTATAAATTACAGTCTTCAGTAATGGCCTGGCCCAGAGAAATCTGGCATCACCCCAAATCTTCCTCTTTCCAGACTTCTGCAAGCGAGGTGAGAGGAAGCGGGAAGGAAGGAGAGCAATCAGGAACAACCTCTTAGACTCTGACTCGAGCCCCTGGGTGGATGTGACGCTCCTTAGTATCATCCTTAGTAAGATGTGGAAAATTGCCTGGGAAAAATCTGGAGAGAGGAATACCAGGGGTTCAGTGCTGACCTTGTTAAGTTTGAGAGGCCTGTTAGACTTACTTAAATGGAGATGTTAAGATGGCAGTTTGGTCCATGAGTTAGATTCCAGGGAGTGGCCAAGACTGAGATATACATTCGGGAGAGATGCACAGTTCCAAGTCTGTGGACGGAAGATAACCTAAAGAGAGAAGCAAAAAGACATCTCAGTCTCAGGACTAGGTAGCTGCAAGGTCTAGAACCACTGAGTATGAAATCGTTACCGGGCGCTGAGTTTCTGGCAAACATTACTAACAGACTGTCTAGCTATGATGTCTAGTTTAGGAAATTAATTACTGGAGTGTCAGTTTTACATATCCCATTGCTGTTTCACAACCTTGAAGTAAAGAGTGAGATGGATATGATGCTGAGGTCATGGATGATTTTTAGTTTCTTCCTTGTCCTTTCTATATTGTTCAAATTCTCTACAATGAATGTGCAACAATTCTTACTATGAGAAAAACACAATAAATATTTTAAACAGTGATAGCCTATATGTGGTGCACAGTGCACTGCAGTCAGTGATCATAAATTCATGCAAACTCTACCACATTATCAGGTGAACACGAGTGTGAGGGTGGGCATTCCTCCTGTAATTTTAAATGAATTATGTATATAAACATTCATGATTTTAATGATCTAGAATAACGATGCCTTGGTAAAAGTGGCAAGACCAAGATGTCAGCATGATACAAAGGTCACAGCTACAAGTCACCCTACACGAGTCTGTTAGCTTGAGGAGTTCACAGGCGTGTTCCTTACATTTCTCTGTATCTTTTCCAACTCTCCAAATGCAGAGGGATAGCAAAAATGTAATCAGGGAAATAATTCTTGGCCACAACTCACATTCCAAAGGAAAAAATAACAACAACAAAATACCCAAGCAAAACCATCAAACCACATCCTGGTAAAAACTTTTCATGTGCCGTGAGGGCATCATCTGGTCCCCATCATTACCAGCTGTGACTTGTACAACCGGAAAAGGCCAGACTGTAGCAAGAGGAGCTAAAATGAAAGGCCCGTGACAAGGCTTTGAAGCTGAGTGTGTTCAGCAGCATTTGTAACTAAGGTGGCGACTAGAGAATTAAAGAAGGAACAGGAGGGGTCAGCCTAAGACGGAGTCACTAGAGCCTATTAATAAAGATAGGAGGAGTCTTTTCAGATCCAAATAGGAATGGCAATTTTCAGATCTATCACAAGACTTTTCTATTTTTCATTCAGTTGATGTGAATTAATAGCCCACTTGGAGCAGTGTACATGTGGGTGCTCAGGGAGATGGGACAGCAAAACTGAAGGACTTTATACCAAGTTGGAAAGAAATGACTCAGTACTCTGAAACTGATATCAGCAAACTTAACCCTAACATCAATTTATCACTGCTATATCCTGGAGCCCAGTCCATAGAATCACAGCTCCTAAGGATGTAAATGTGATCAGATAAGTTAATCAAGATACACTTCTTACAGCAGAAACTTACGTGCAGAGTCTCCCAGAGGGGTATAACAGAGCTGACATTTCCCTCAGTTCTTTATTTATGACAACTCTTACCCAGAGCTTCCTAGAAGAGTTATGTTCCAAAAACACACTTGATAAATCCTTCTGAGCAGACATTAGGGTCACATAGGATTGATCAGGAAGAACTCTGAGGAAGTTGCAGCAGAGTTTCTAAACAGAGAGGTAAATAATCTGATGGAGAAATAAGAAGATAAGTTAGACTGAAGAACCACACAATGGTTCAAAAATTAAACGTGTTTCTGAGGATGAGAAAAAGCTATGTTCATGAAAGAAACATGGATTCCAAACTAGGTGTGGCTGAGGCAGCTTTCTCTACGAACTGCACTGTTGCTGTTTAGTCACTAAGTTCATGTCTGACTTTTTGCAACCCCATGGACTAGCCCCCAAGGCTCCTCTGTCTATGGGATTTCCCAGGCAAGAATACTAGAGTAGGTTGCCATTTCGTTCTCTGGGAGATCTTCCCAACCCAGGGATCAAACTGTCTCTTCTGCACTGCACAAATCCTAACAAATCAAGTAACTGGAAAAAGTCAACCAGCACTTTGAATTATGAAAAGGTCAATGAGAAATGGTGGGTGAATGCTGAAGAATCTACTAATCTTATAGATAACATATCACAGAAGAGAATTCTTAATTTTAATAATTTTAAATTATTGTTTTGAATAATTTAAGAGTTGTTAAATTTATAATGATCTACATATATATAGTATATATTTAACTACTTTTTATCAATTTGTCCCTTCTATAAGTTATACTTGTCCCTTGGAAGGCTGCATGCTTTATAAGACAAATTCACAGTACTATTTTTTTTTTCATTTTTAGTTTTTTATTTTTTAAATTTTAAAATCTTTAATTCTTACATGCATTCCCAAACATGAACCCCCCTCCCACCTCCCTCCCCATAACATCTTTCTGGGTCATCCCCATGCACCAGCCCCAAGCATGCTGCATCCTGCGTCAGACATAGACTGGCGATTCAATTCACATGATAGTATACATGTTAGAATGTCATTCTCCCAAATCATCCCACCCTCTCCCTCTCCGTCTGAGTCCAAAAGTCCGTTATACACATCTGTGTCTCTTTCCCTGTCTTGCATACAGGGTCGTCATTGCCATCTTCCTAAATTCCATATATATGTGTTAGTATACTGTATTGGTGTTTTTCTTTCTGGCTTACTTCACTCTGTATAATCGGCTCCAGTTTCATCCATCTCATCAGAACTGATTCAACAGTACTATTTAATGCATTTGTTCTTTCTAGAATTCAGAATTATCAACCTTAAGGCAGAAATCCTGCCAGTTATAATCCTAGCCTCACAAGACATCATCAAAATGCTGATTCATACTTGACTAAATAAGCCACATATTAATTACTCATTTCAGTGTCAGAGTATTCATTATATATTGATTTTTCCAAGGGAGGGAAAGATAAGGAGATGCTGATGCTTCCAGGGCATTTCATTAAAATGCACAATGCAGCAAAAATAAGTTACTTTCGCCCTTTAAATGAATTATGTAGAACAAATCTGTACAAGTAATAGTGAAACTAAAGGCTTCATCATTTGGAGCCAAAAGGATATTTTCAGTCTCCTCTCCTAAATGCTTTTGGTGGCTCAAATCTATATAAGCTATGCTATAGTTTCTCCAGTCTATACCTCATGTAGAACTGTTGTCTATGCCTCTAGTTCCTCAGTACATATCTCCTCTCACTTGTATAGTAGGTTTTAATAAAGGCTGAGGCTACAGGGTGAACCTGACATACTAGAAACTCATCCTGGACTTGGTCTCTGCTCCCCTGCCGTGTTTCAGGGCTGCCAGAGCAAGTCTTATGTAAGAATGCAAATCACGCTCCCTCTAGTTAAATAGTGCTGAGTACAGCAGTGCTGTGTGGGCGTCCCTGGTGGCTCAGCTGATAAAGAATCTGCCTGCAGTGCGGAAGACCAGGGTTCAATCACTGGGTTGGGAAGAACTCCTGAAGAAGGGAAAGGCTACCTACTCCAGCATTCTGACCTGCAGAATTCCATAGATTGTATAGCATGGGGTCACAAAGAGTCGGATATAACTGAGCAACTTTCACACAGCATCCAGCTTGTCAGAAGCACTAAAATGGTAGACATTAGGCTGAGGATGGTTATAATTACAAGACTGAAGGGAAAAATGAGAATGAAGCTGATACTGTTTCTTTCTGGAGAACTAGAAAGACAGTACTCACCCAAGTTTCTCACCTTGATGTCAAGAATCCCTTAGAACCAGAACTCAAGCCACACTCCCTTGTAGGGTTTAGGCACAAATGGATATAGTGATATAATTTGATGGCCCAGTGGTTTTCTGGATGGAGGCTGAAAAGTCTACTTGTAGGAAGCTTATGCTAAGGGAAAGGGTGAAGATGAGCTGATCCTGTTACAAACGCTTAGTTATCAAAATGGAGGAGGTACCCTGGGTACATCCTGGCAAACACATTTCAGACCTGTCCCTGCTCTAGCCTTCTGGATACATGTATACCTCCAAGAAAGCAAGATGGAGCTATAAGTGCTAATTAATTACTTATACTAATTTGTATAATACATCTACTGTGATCCTACCCTACCAGAATATTAGGCAAAGGGGTGAAAAATACATCACCTTCCTCACCTCCTACCCCTCCACATCCTTCTGACACCAAACTGGTAGATTTGGTGTGACGGAGCCTCACGTGTTCTTGGTGAATCAGCCCACCTACTAACTGTGCAGAGCAGAGCACAGGGAGGGACTGGAATGGCCAGTGAAGGAGTGTGGAGAAAGGGGACCCCCAAGGCCAGCAGAGGACATGCAGAGCTGTTTCAGGGAGGCACCATACACAGAACAGCAACTGGAGGACAAAACTGCCCAGTGTTACTGGGTGTGACCAGGGTGAAACTGCTGGGAGCCCATGTAAGATACCCCACAGAGAGTCCTGGAAATACAAGCGGGTGGGCAGGCAGGGAGCTGAAAATCCTCTGTCAACAGATGAGGAAGGCCAGCAAAACCAGAGAAATTTTAGCTTTTGCTATGAATGTGACCTCAAGGGTTTTTTCTAGCTGATGAGTCCTGGGAGAAATATGTGGCATGTATGAATCTGAGAGGCTCCCTTGCTCATTTTCTAACACAGAACAGAGGTCTGCTAATTGCCATTCTAAGAGAATCAGTTTAAGGACTCAAAATAGCTGGTCAGATATACCAAATTTCTTGTTTTCTTTCATTCTTCAAACATAGGAAAGCATGGGAGTGGTGTGATCATTTTGGGCCAGAAAATAAGATGGGAGAAGAGAAGCAGAGAAGGAGAGAGGCAGCCCGGGAGTCAATGAGTAACCATCTTGTATTAGGCTCCTGGCTGGATTTCATTCATGGCCACTGTTTTAGTTGACTGACCAACAAACAAACACACAAAACTGAATCAAGTGTTATTATCAACATTTTACAGCAAATAATCAGCTGGGTTGCAGGGGATAAACTAACTTGTCCAAGATCACATACATTTTAAGTGTTAAGAGTAAAAATTGGAATCAATGTCAATATGACATCAAAGTCCAGACCTGCACCCCCAAATATGAGCAAGGCAGCTTGCTAGGAAAGACATTAAAATTCCTATTTCTTTTGGACTTATGCTTGTCAGGAGGACCATGCTAATCCAGATCCAGCAGTGACCCACCACACATGGCTCACAAAATATTCAAAGAAGAGGGACTGAAGATGACAGTGGGGTGTCCAACTACACTCAACCATTGGCTTTTACTGAATTATAATGTGCTGCTGTTTATGGGGCCCAGATAAGTCACTTATATCATGACGACACAATGGGTTCTGACTCAAAGTCAGGCCAAAAAAATTATCAAGCCTATCTGAGGTATTGATATCTAACATTGTAAACATTGCCTTCATGTATGTTACATATTTTCAGGTGAAACAAAATGATTTTGTCATTGATGAATATACAGTTTTAAAATCTTGTATGTTAATACATCATTATCTCACTTTTAAACATTTCTTTTTTGGAATAAACAGATATGATACATCAATTCAATAGTATATATATATATATACAATTTATAACAAGTAAATTTATTTTTATTGAGGATCCATATTCAAAAGATCCAGTAGGCTATGTTACCAAAAAAAGTTTTTGTTAAGTGCTTTGAATATATATGAATATATACGGTATATAAAGTTTTTAAAAAATATTTTAAAGAATAAATGGAACAATAAATATCAAACAAATATGAGGTAAATGCCACAGAGAAAGGGATGTTTGGGGAACAGAAGACAGGAGATGCCTTAATTTTGTAAGACTGAAGCCATCAGAGGGTGACCATACATTTTTTTAGCCTTGGCATATGCTTGTTACCCCAACATCTCTTCCAGATGTTGGGTACCCCTTTTACGCTCAAAGTCACCTGGTACGGATTATACATTTTGTGGTCACCTTAATTATATAGAGAACTTAAAATTTTTTCAACTTCTTCATCTCACCCTATTTTTCTCACTTGCCCGCCTTTCTACACTTGACTCAACTAAAAGCTTTTTCTCTTATTTTCGTGGCCAGCCCTATTGTCTGTATCCTTTATGTCATGACCTTCCTTTCTGGCTAAATACATTTTAGGTGGGAATTCACTGGTTAAGAGTAGGCATTTTCACTGCTATGGGCCCAGGTTCGATTTCTAGTCAGGGAATTAAGATCCCACAAGCCACACAGCATGACCAAAAAACATTTTAGTTGCCTTCCTTCCTGGCTTATAAACATATTTAAGTCTTATAAAAATCTTAAAAAAAAAAAAAAAACAGAGACCAATCTCCCTTTGCATATATTTTCCTATTTTATTTTGAAAATTCCCTAAGGGAAGTTCTTTCTTGCTACATCTATTTCCTTCTACACCCAACACACTACAGTCACTGCTTTTTCACAGCTTCCCAATGACAATGCCACTTCCTACCATGTTCTCTACTTTCATTTGCAAAAAGTTAATGAGAGCTTCCTTAGAGGTTTGAGCAGGGATCTCAGCTCTTTAACCAAAGAATGGTCCTCCTCTACCTACTCAGCCAAGAGGAATGAACTGGTGACCTTCACACAGCCACACTACTTAAGCCTCCCATCCAAAGGCATTTTCTTAGCCTACTGTCCTCTGTATCTTTACCAGAATGTTTGGAGTTATTGATCAGATTTGCATCTTAGAAGTTTCTATTATTTCAGTATATTTCAAGACACTGGGCAGTACAGTATACTATGGAATGCTATGGAATGCTATGGAATTTGAAGTCAAAAAAATCCATGAATTCTGGTTCTGTCCCACAATACTGCTCAATGACCTCACCCAAGTCATTAGCTTCTCTGAACCTGATTTCATTGTCTATCAAATGGAATTGATGATACCTCATCACAGGCTGATTATCACTAAGATTTGTGTTCAGTCACTCAGTTGTGTCCAACTCTTTGCAACCCCATGGACTATAGCTCGCCAGGCTCCTCTGTCCATGGAATTTTCCAGGCAAGGATACTGGAGTAGGTTGCCTTTTCCTACTCCAGGGGATCTTCCTGATCCAGGGATCAAACCTGCAGCTCTTGCATTGGCAGGCAGATTCTTTACCACTGAGCCAGCGGGGAAGCCCAATCGCTAAGAGTTAGAAGTTACTAAAGACTATGTTCTCATGGACACTGGCTGATGTTTGTTTTTGTTTGTTTTTTTGTGGTTAAAGTTTTCAACTGCCTTAAATGGCACAATTCATTGAGGAGTGGGCTGTGTTTTAATCAACACTAACCTGTAACTGAATCAAAAGCACCGTAAGAGTCACTGGTGACAGTGTGTACTCTCCACGTACTTGAGTCTAGAGTCTTTAGGGCAATGACACCATCTGTTCCTATGAGAACTCAAGACAAATAAATATACTGAGAAAATTCTGGCTAGTGCCCAAGCTCTGATATAGTTTATGCTGAACATTTTTTTTTCTAATTCCATTTATATAATATGTAAACAAAAGGAAGAATGGTATGAAAGAATGTAAGGGAAGAGTGTAACAGAAAAATTCTGGAGCTACCACTAACTGCCTGATGAAGGAGCTAGAGTCCAGCCTGAGAAGGGTTACACTGACCCTCCCCCAGAGCCACAGACAAGAGATACTCAATGGCTGGTGGGGGAGGGGGTCTGAAGAACCGTCAGGGATTCATAAGAATCAGAGTCCACTATAAACACCTGCCAAGCTGATGGCACTCGGGCACCCCACACAGAAGTGCACACTGGTCAACAATGCTCCCTCTTACTTCTCACCTCCCGCAGGACCCAGCCTCCACAGGAATATGGAGCAGGAAGAGTAGAAGTGTTTTGAAAAACAGCTGCACACACTACCATTCCTCAGTCACACGCTTTCCACCTGCAACCTACACAATCCCAAATCAGAGAAAGAAGAGTCACCTCAACTTAAAATCGAGTTGGGAGTTTTGATAATTATTTGGTAATTATTATACTTACTTATCTGAGTGTTGTGTTTTATGTCTGGTCACCAAGAGTGACCAGAAAAATCAAGGGACTGCTTAAGTTTTCACTCAAGGGGAAGGATTGTCTCAGGAAAAAAGTAAATAGAGTCAACAAGAGGCAAAAATAAAACAGTATAACTGGTTCATCAACTTCAGTCATTCCTCTCACTGAGGCATCGGTTGTAGGCTGCCCCCCAAGCGGCAGGAAAGGAAAGAAAGTGAAAGTGAAGTTGCTCAGTCGTGTCCGACTCTTTGTGACCCCATGGACTGGGGAGCCTACCAGGCTCCTCTGTCCATGGGATTTTCCACGCAAGAGTACTGGAGTGGGGTGCCATTGCCTTCTCCAGGGGATCTTCCCGACCCAGGGATCGAACCTGGGTCTCCCGCATTTCAGGCAGGCACTTTAACCTCTGAGCCACCAGGGAAGCCACAAGTGTACACCTTAAATACAAAGCTAACATGGCAAAGCCTTAGACTTGAGGAGCCCACTGCAATGGTCAACACTGCAAGCCAAGGCATGGCAGAAGAATCGTGGTCTGCCATGCTGACTGGAATTTAAAGTGTAACAGATGCAAGAATTGAAAGTAAGGTCAGGACAGGAATTCTAGGAGAAGGGGCAAAGAAAGGAATTGGCTTTAAAGACTTAAGACTACCAAGAAGCCCCACATTTACACTGCCTTCCAGAAGCCTTTGGGGCATAATCCAAACCTCTGCCTTGACACTGCCAAGCACGCATTTGTTGATAAGCAAGCAGCATTGAAATCAGCTAGAGAGAGAAAAGAACTCTTTCTTCAGTTACAGTCTCAGAAGTTAAATTTTTTATCTCAACTTGGTTCTTTGAAGTGCAGGAGAAAAAGTTACTGAAAAGTTTCCATCCTCTGATAAAATACCAGGCAACTATCAACATGGAGTTAGCCTCCATATCAGAGGCACTGTATGCAGTGATCTTTAGGCAGAATTCCAAGGGTGGGAGGAAGACAAGAGCCTCAGTGCTGTAGACCAGAGAAGCAATGCTTTATCATCTACTGGACAAATGATAAGTCATATTACAGAAAACATGGAACTGCAGAGATAAAAGCACATTCATTCCCTGGGGCCAGGAAATTGTAGAGCATTTATCCAGGAAGCTTAAAATGAGAGAATTTCCCTGAGCCCACTCCCTATATTTATCTTTCTTGTTCTGCTCTTTCTGTCTTCATTTCTCATTTCCTGTATCTTACTGACAGTTTTTAATAATCAATGTATATGGAGGTAAGATAGCATTTTAAATAAATTAAATATATATAATATTAGTTTAAGTATTACAAAATTATTTTTATCTGTAAATAATTCTAAAGATTCAACACATTCTTTCTAAAAACAAAACAAACAAAAACTCTTAATCCATAAAACCTTAACAAACCTAAATACAGACACCATAGTATGACAAATACTTTAATATAATGGCTAAGAATAAATCATTCTGATTGTAATTTTTGTTGCTGAGAAGTTTTCATTGTCCACACTTCTCTGTAAAATGGGAAATACTATTTTCCTCCTCATTAAATTTACTGTACTTAATGAAATCAATGATGGTCACTTTCAGTTTAAAAATTCAATATCAATCAACATCCGTTTCCTTAAATCACCTCCCTACATTTATTTTGCAAGTCTTCATATTTGCAACACAGGGAATGAGTCATAGTTATGCAATTATTTCTAGTTTTCAAAAAATCAGAACTTAACTTGGGACAGAAGACCTCTTAGCCTACCCTAAACAGCCATTCTTAAACACCATTGTTTTGATCATTTCTCCCAAGTGTTGACTTAAAAAAAAACTTTGATTTTTAAAATTCAGTCTAGCTTGATTATTCTCATAGTTGATTCCACTTAAAAATTCACCTTAAATTGTGGTTGAACATTTCTATTTGGGAGAGACTGTACTAATGGCTTTACATGCACTAGCTCATGAACTCTCATAACCATCCAATGGGAGTGGTATATCTGCATACAGGATGATCCTCCAACAGGGACAGAGCCCCCTCAGCATCCACTATCCTGCACGGCCGCATGGAAAAGACTGAAATGTGAAGTGTGGGAGGTCGTGGGGCAGAGTCCAGCAGGGCTCAGCTGCTCCCGCAGAGAAGCCCAGCAGCTCCCAACATCCTGGTTCTGGAAGGCAGTCTGTGTGGTCAGAGCAGCTGTGAAGCACCCAGATGGTCCCTCTGTGCTGGCACCAAGGCCCTGAAGAAAGTGTTAGCAATATCCTTCCTGTCCTCCCTGCTGTTAAGACAAACACTTGGGTTTCTCTGCTGAGGTCCTTTCCTTCCTTCACATCCTCGTATTCCAGAGTTCAGGCTGACCTCTTTTATAGCTGGTCATTCTGCAACACTTAAAAAAATTCCTGAGTTTAAATAAAGTATACTTAATGCAGTAAGCATGACCCTTTCAAAATATGTGATGACTTAAGCTTTCTTTTATTAACTGTTATGGATTGAATTATGTCCCCCCAAAAGATATGTTAAAGTTCTAACCCCTAGTACCGTAGAGTATGACTTTATTTAGAAAGAGCATCTTTATAGAGGCAACCAATTTAATATGAGGACTTGAGGGTGGATCCTGATCCAGTATGATTGATATCCTAACAAAAAGGGGAAATTTGGACACAGATAATATAACCAAGCAGTACCTTATGGGACCTTCCTGGAACAGACCCCTCCCCCCACATCCTCTGCCTGCTTATTCTTTGTAGAAAAACTGTAGTCTCCCAGGCCTCCCCTGAGTCACAAAACATCTAGCTTAAGAATTAATGAGTGAAAGGATGTGAAAATGTAGTAACAAAAATAGCAGTTAGGCCAGGAGAACTGGGAAGAATTTAAACAGTAAATCAGCCATATAGCAGTCACAGAATCTCTGATTCCTTCCTGAGGTACCTAGATAACAGGATCTGAAAGACATCTCTTGAATTATTTTACAGATGCTAAAACTCCCATCAAATAGGAGTTAACTATTTAATGATCATGAGCAATTAGCCCCCAGACCTACTGGGGCCTAACAATTGATAATGGTAACACCTGTGACATCATCCTGTTATTTCACCATCAACCAATCCGAGAACTGTGTGTGGGCTGATCACACACTCTTTCCCTCATCTTGGCTTTAAAAATGCTTTCCTGAAAGCCTCATGAAATTTGGGTCTTTTGAGCGTGAAAGTGAAAGTTGCTCAGTTGTGTCTGACCTTTTGCGACTCCAAGGACCAAAGAGTCCATGGAATTCTCCAAGCCAGAAAACTGGAGTAGGTACCCTTTCCCTTCTCCAGGGGATCTTCCCAACCCAGAGATCGAACCCAGGTCTCCTGCATTACAGGTGGATTCTTTACCAGCTGAGCCACAAGGGAGGCCCAAGAATACTTGAGTTGAGTAGCCTGTCCCTTCTCCAGTGGATCTTCCCAGCCCAGGAATTAAACCAGGGTCTTCTGCATTGCAGGTGGATTCTTTACCAACTTAGCTATCAGGGAAGCATATGAGCTCCCTTATTTCTCCTTGCCCTCAGACACCTTGATTTCAAGCTTCTAGCTTCCATAACTGTAAAACAATATTTCTATTGCTTTAAGCCACTTGCTTTGTGTTACTTTGTTAAGGCAGCCCTAACAAACTAACAGGTTAACCAAACTGCTTTCTGGTTTTCTTATTTTCCCTTCTACCCACCTCCCCACCCCCTCCCAAGACCCCATGGACTGCAGCCCACCAGGCTCCTCTGTCCATGGGATTTTCCAGGCAAGAAGAGTACTGGAGCGGGGTGCCACTGCCTTCTCTAATTATTATGGTAAGTTTGACTAGCTGCAGCTACATGGCTGTTCCGATTTTCTCTTTTATTAAATTATCTTTTCTCGGCCTCAGAGATGGAATTTATTCTTAGTTCCATTGCTGCTGCAAATGAAGCTCGAAAAAAGAGAAGAGTTCCACTATCAAAGGAGGTCCTCACTTTACGTTGCAAGAGCTAAGGAAGGTTAGTGATCAGATCCACAGACTGGCTCACACACTGCCTTGACATCGCAGCTTTAGCACAAAGGACAATTCTCCCTCCCTCACCCTCCAAATGAATGAGAGTGTAAATGACAAAAGACTTATCATTATTTGCCTGACAGCTCAGCCTCCTTCCACCGCTGGTACCATCTCGCATCTGCAGATGTGCTTGTCACTACATCCAGAGGAGAGCTGGGGTATCTCTGGACTTCAGGGGTGCTTCCAGCAGAAGTAAGATCCAACTTCACATTGTAAGCCATACGGCCTTAGGCATGTCCGTGTTTCCAGCTACACACAAATCTAAGTGAATTCATGATGTGGAGCCCTCTTCCCATCCTTTCTGAGAACACTGGTGAAAATATGAAATCTTCTGTTGGGTAGAGGATGAAACCAATCTTATAGCCTTTAATTATAGTGCTGTTTTAAAAACTTTCTGATTAATATCTTCTTCTGAGTCAAAATATTTATTATAAGACCTATCTCATAGGATGCTCTGAAATCATTCATGTATTCACCTGTTTATTTATTATTTATTACTAAATAAAATAAATAGCAACCATTTATCAAGAGCTTACTGTGTGCCAGGCACTGTGCTAAGTGCTTTACTTTATCATTTTTACACCTAGGAACCACACAAGGGATGTACTATTATTACCTCATTTAATAGACAATGACATTTACCTGGCTCAATGGTCCATACCCAAGTTCATAGGGTCAATGCTTAAAACCAAATTTCTGACTTCAGCTATCGAGCAGTGCTAATGAGTGCTCAGCTATTGTGCTAAAAGGGCTTCCCTGGTGGCTCACCAGTAAAGAATCCTTCTGCCAAGGTAGGAGAAAAAGGAGACAAGCTTCAATCCCTGGGTTGGGAAGAACCCCTGGAAAAGGAAATGGCAACCCACTTCAGTATTCTTGCCTGGGTATCTCATGGACAGAGGTGCCTGGCGGGCTATAGTCCATGGGATAGCAAAGAGTCAGACAAGACTTAGCAACTAAACAACAACAACAACAATTGTGCTAAAAACAGGGAAGAATAAGATTTTTCTTTTAATGGCTATATTCCTTGTGGTCAAGGAGCTGACAGTTCAGGGAACAAAAATGATAAACAAGCACCTCTAAATCAGTGAGTCTGATAATGCCCATGGGCTTCCCACATGGCTCAGTGGTAAAGAATTTACCAATCTCAGTGGAAAAGGAGGAGACATGGGTTTGATCCCTGGGTCAGGAAGATCCTTCACAACTCTTCACAACTCCATGGACTATAGCCTGCCAGGCTCCTCTGTCCATGGAATTCTCAGGCAAGAATACTGGAGTGGGTTGCCATTTCTTCCTCTAGAGGATCTTCCTGACCCAGGGACCAAACCCACGTCTCCTGTGTCTACTGCATTTGCAGGCAGATTCTTTACCACTGAGCCACCTGGGAAACCCTTGAGCCCTATGCTGATACAGCTCACATCAAAATCTCTTAATACACAATGATGTCAAGGACTCTCTCTATATGATATTTGATTAACAAAAGGACCTTCAGAAGGAATATTCCAAATGATGACAGGAAATAAGATACATAAAACATCCACAATATGCTAACTTGAAACTCAGATCAAAAGAATCTAATCTTGGTAAACTTGGGAAACAGTCACAACATTGTAGAGATGGTATGATATAACTGCCTCCTCTTGCGTAGTTGAAGCCTCCTAAAGAGGACAGCCTGTCTTTCCTCTCTTGCCTTCCTCTGTCTCGGGCAAATTCCAAATCCTCCTCCAGAGTCCCCTTGTCTACTGCAGCCCAAAAGAGCATGCGCTCCCAGTTCTTAAGTTTTGTTCAATTCTTGGCTTGTCTTTGGCCCGATTTCCTCAAGCTCCCCAAGGCTGAGGGTTACTGCTGAGTGCTGCCTTATCTAATTATCAGTCGTATGTAACCTCATGGCATTCTGTAGCTGAAACCGACCTTAGTGATCATTCCCTTGAACCTGCTCATTACTTTGACACCCCTTGGCATTTATGCAATTAGTTTGCTCAGTTTAATTTGTATTTATACAGTTGATGATTTGGTAGTATACTGAAGAAATTCTCTATGCATTTTCTCTCTCATCTAGACCACACAATCCTCAAGGCCAGGGGATGTAAGGGCACAAAGGATTTTAAGTTTTACTGTTCCATTCTATGGTTTTCAAGCCATGAGTGCCCAATACAAGTTTTTAAGTGGAGAATCCAATATAGTAAAAGTAGGACATATACAGAAGGTAAAATCAGTTGTCCTTTTTCTTCATTTAATGAGGCAGTCCACTTCTCAAAGCTTTTCTAAACTAATTAGAGAAAACTTCAAAACTGAGTTTGGACTCCGGTTTAATCAGACAGTCTTGTTGCTGCTGCTGCTGCTAAGTCGCTTCAGTCATGTCTGACTCGGTTCGACCCCAGAGACGGCAGCCCACCAGGCTCCCCTGTCCCTGGGATTCTCTAGGCAAGAACACTGGAGTGGGTTGCCATTTCCTTCTCCAATGCATGAAAGTGAACAGTGAGAGGGAAGTCACTCAGTCGTGTCTGACTCTTCGCGACCCCATGGACTGCAGCCCACCAGGCTCCTCTGTCCATGGGATTTTCCAGGCAAGAGTACTGGAATGGGTTGCCATTGCCTTCTCCATCAGACAGTCTTAAATGATATCAATTCATACTAAACATCTATATTTATGATAGATGTTTACTGGTTACTGTTTATCTGGTTACTGATAAAAGAAACCCACTCAAAATTAAATGAGAAAAAAACAAGACGGAAATCACCATGAGACTACAAGGATAAAAAGTAAGCTATGCTTCAGGACAAGGCCTCTGACACCTTCAGAAATGCCTTCTACCCGTCCTCTCTGCTCCGCTTTGTACACATCCTTTATTCATCTCCAGCTCAGTCTCTCTCCTTCAGATAACCACAAGGGGAAAATAAGGTGGCCAGAAGACACCTAGCCTACATGTTGCAAGTGCAGTCATGCCAAAAAGACCAAATTTCCTAAGGGAAGGACTCTAATAGACCTAACCTGAGTCTTCTACCAACCTCTGGACTGTGGCTAGAAAAAGACAATCATGTCAAATTTTGATTTTGTCCATTCTAATGAGAAGAGTTTTCAGTTTCACTTATTGCTGTTTTCAGTTAATTGTATCAGGCAAGGTGTTTTCATTTGTGAAAGTGAAAGTGAAGTCACTCAGTTGTGTTGACTTTTTGCGACCCCGTGAGATCCTCCATCCATGGGATTCTCCAGGCAAGAACACTGGAGTGGGTTGCCATTTCCTTCTCCAGGGGTTCTTTCCAAACCAAGGATCGAACCTGGGTCTCCCACACTGCAGGCAGACACTTTACCCTCATGAAAAGATGGGCTCGGTAAAGGACAGAAATGGTATGGACCTAACAGAAGCAGAAGATATTAAGAGGTAGTAAGAATACACAGAAGAACTGTACAAAAAAGATCTTCGTGACCAAGATAATCACGAAGCCGTGATCACTCATCTAGAGCCAGACATCCTGGAATGTGAAGTCAAGTGGGCCTTAGAAAGTATCACTACAAACAAAGCTAGTGGAGGTGATGGATTCCAGTGGAACTATTTCAAATCCAGAAAGATGATGCTGTGAAAGTGCTGGACTCAATATGCCAGCAAATTTGGAAAACTCAGCAGTGGCCACAGGACTGGAAAAGGTCAGTTTTCATTCCAATCCCAAAGAAAGGCAATGCCTAAGAATGCTCAAACTACTGCACAATTGCACTCATCTCACATGCTAGTAAAGTAATGCTCAAAATTCTCCAAGCCAGGCTTCAGCAGTATGTGAACAGTGAACTTCCAGATGTTCAAGCTGGTTTTAGAAAAGGCAGAGGAACCAGAGATCAAATTGCCAACATCCGTTGGATCATGGAAAAAGCAAGAGAGTTCCAGAAAAACATCTATTTCTCCTTTATTGACTATGCCAAAGCCTTTGACTGTGTGGATCACAATCAACTGTGGAAAATTCTGAAAGAGATGGGAATACCAGACCACCTGACCTGCCTCTTGAGAAACCTATATGCAGGTCAGGAAGCAACAGTTAGAACTGGACATGAAACAACAGACTGGTTTCAAATAGGAAAAGGAGGATATCGAGGCTGTATATTGTCACCTTGCTTATTTAACTTATATGCAGAGTACATTATGACAAACGCTGGGCTGGAAGAAGCACAAGCTGGAATCAAGATTGCTGGGAGAAATATCAACAACCTCAGATATGCAGATGACACCACCCTTATGGCAGAAAGTGAAGAAGTACTAAAAAGCCTCTTGATGAGAGTGAAAGAGGAGAGTGAAAAAGTTGGCTTAAAGCTCAACATTCAGAAAACGAAGATCATGGCATTTGGTCCCATCACTTCATGGGAAATAGATGGGGAAACAGTGAAAACAGTGTCAGACTTTATTTTTGGGGGCTCCAAAATCACTGCAGCCATGAAATTAAAAGACGCTTACTCCTTGGAAGAAAAGTTATGACCAACCTAGATAGCATATTCAAAAGCAGAGACATTACTTTGCCGACTAGGGTCTGTCTTGTCAAGGCTATGGTTTTTCCAGTGGTCATGAATGGATGTAAGAGTTGGACTGTGAAGAGAGCTGAGCACCGAAGAATTGATGCTTTTGAACTACAGTGCTGGAGAAGACTCTTATGGGTTCCTTGGACTGCAAGGAGATCCAACCAGTCCATCCTAAAGGAGACCAGTCCTGGGTGTTCATTGGAAGGACTGATGCTGAAGCTGAAACTCCAGTACTTTGGCCACCTGATGCAAAGATTGACTGATTGGAAAAGACCCTGATGCTGGGAGCGACTGGGGGCAGGAGGAGTAGGGGATGACAGAGGGTGGGATGGTTGGATGGCATCACCAACTCAATGCACATGAGTCTGGGTGAACTCCGGGAGCTGGTGATGGACAGGGAGGCCTGGCGTGCTGCGATTCATGGGGTCGCAAAGAGTTGGACACAACTGAGCTACTGAACTGAACTGAATGAGAAGAGAATTTGATAAGATTTCTGGGGGTGAGATGGGACAAGATCAAACCTAGACAGAAAAAAAAAAATCAGTGGGAATCTACTATAATTTCTATAGCCAAACACTCAGTTACTCAGGTTCTCTAAATTCTGACTCAGAGAATAAGTCCCAATACTTATGTCTTACACACAGAAGTGTTCAAACGTTCATTATTATAATTATTTAGGAGAAGTAATTATTCAGTAAACATGTGCAAGCCATAATGATGCTTGCTCCTTGGAAGAAAAGCTATGACCAACCTAGACAGCATATTAAAACGCAGAGACATTACTTTGCCAACAAAGGTCCATCTAGTCAAAGCTATGGTTTTTCCAGTATGGATTTGAGTCATATATGGATGTATGGATTTGAGAGTTGGACTAGAAAGAAAGCTGAGCGCAGAAGAATTTATGTTTTTGAACTGTGGTGTTGGAGAAGACTCTTGAGAGACTCTTGGACTACAAGGAGATCCAACCAGTCAATCCTAAAAGAAATCAGTCCTGAATATTCATTGGAAAGACTGATGTTGAAGCTGAAATTCCAATATTTTGGCCACCTGATGCGAAGAACTGACTCATTGGAAAAGTCCCTGACACCGAGAAGGATTAAAGGCAGGAGGAGAAAGGGATGACAGAGGATGAGATGGTTGGATGCCATCACCGACTCAACAGACATGAGTCTAAAAAAAACCAAAAAACAGACACGAGTCTGAGTAAGCTCTAGGATTTGGTGATGGGCAGGGAAGCCTGGCGTGCTGCAGTCCATGGGGTCGCAGAGTTGGACATGACTGAGAAACTGAACTGAACTGAACTGAACTGAACTATTCAGTAAAATGTGCAAGCCATAATGACTGTCAGAAGTTTTATCTTTAACTTAGGCATCAATATTTTATTCATTTATTTAAATGTCTCCAAATCCTACCCCTAATTCGTCTTTTTTTTTTTTTTTTGAAACCAGTTGATTGCTTAATGGATAATTTAACTTTTATAGAACCATAAAGTCTAATCCTGGGAGAATTACTAAATTCTCCAGAGAATTAGGGAATTCCAGTGGTGAAAACACAGTCAGAGAGAAAGATTTATAGACTGCTCTCATGGTATAACATATAGAAACAACTATTGTGATATTTTCAAGTCCCTATGAGCCAAGAGTTGTATATGAGCCCAATGGAAATATCCCAGCAACCTAATGACCAATTCCAAGCAAATTCTAGAATTTTTTTTTTTACTTCATCCAACATATTTAAATAATAAATTCCACAAAGTAGCACAGACAGAAAACATTAGGTACACAAGAGCCAATGTTCTTTGAGTGTGGAAAATTCTAGAATGAGAAATAAACTATCCTGTGTGAGACCAAGACAACATTGCAGGGGTAGGAAACTGCTAAATGTAACTCAGTGAGTGTTCTGCAGCAAGCTATTCATGGTGAACAGCGTGAACAAAACCTCTGGGTTCCAAATCTCCCCTTCCCGACAGAGACTTGTATCTATCTGCCCATTTATTATTTGGAGCAGGGATGACTGACTGTGGGACTCTCAAATCATGCATAATATAAAGAAACTGACTTCCCTCAGGCTTCCAGATTGTCAGGCAAGGCCATCCAGGGCACTTCGGCTTTAAAATCCAAACAGTCACTGAACAATAAAATACGTTACTATTGAATCCAGTCCAGGCAAGTCAAGGTCTCATTATACAGGCCCTTGGGGCTGAGAAGAGGCAGGAGAACAATGATGGAAATGCGGTTGCCATGGTGTCTCTGCTGCATCCCCTCCATTCACAGGACTCATTCACATTCTGAGTCTCTCTGAATCAATTTGGTAGCAAACATCTTCTGCTTACCTTTCACAGAACTCGGATCAACAGTGAATGTGCCTGCATCTTGCACTGACCATTATAACTCTATACTCTTCAGGTATCCTAAGTGATCATTTTGCAATTCTGGAACAGAGTTGGCTTCTTGCAGCTGAGAATGCAAAGCAATTTTACCATGATGCATATGCAATTTTGATATATGAGATGAGAGGAGAGAAGTAAGCATAATCAGGAGCACAGAGCCATCAGCCACTGGGAGGAGGAAGATCAGGGTTCTCCTCCTAACTCTGTTACTAAATTATAGGTCAACCTTCAGAAAACGCCTCAGCTAGCTGAGATCTTAGTTTCTTCACTTTATCTAAGATATTGATTAAAAGATGCCCAGTTATTTAATTTATGACCAAGAAATAAAAACCAGAGCCATTTATAACTATCATACACCATGGAGTATAAAATGCATCCTGATTGCAGAGATATTAAAACATGAAAAATACATTTTAGAATCAGTAATAAAATGGTATAATTGATGGGTGTCATAAAACAGATATTTCTTAGAGAGGTCCTCCCTGGTTGCTTGCTTGTTTAAAGAAATGACTATTGGAATGGCTGGCATCCTTTCTTTTTGCAGTTGCACTGAAGCAATTGAAAACAGCCGTAGAAAAGAGAGGAGCAGGGCTTTTAAGGAAAATGCACTTGCCTGTAGTTGTAAAGTGACTCTCAGGCATTTCAAAGTTAAATTCCCGGTCCATTCAAAACAAAACCCAAAGTCAGGATTCTGTGAGAGGTCAATTCTCATTCCCTGTTTACCAGCCAGCTTAGTCATCATTTTCATCTACCAGACTCTCTTCATTTCCAGCTTATTGATTAGTTATCTCTTCTTTCTGTCTCCCTCCCTTTTCTTTCTCTTCCTCTCATCCATCTATATTCATCAAGCACCTACTTTGTGCTTAATAAATAGCCAGATCCTATGCTAAGTGCTCAGATACAACAGTGAATAAGATAGGCACAGTCTGAGCCCTCTTCAAGAAACACACCCATCTAGAGTGGGAGACAGTCATGGGAAAATCAATTGCAATGCAGTGTAATAGGAGCACAGGCAGGACTCAGAAGATAAATATCCAAGCTGAGACCGGAAGCACAATGAAGAGCATGCCCATTTACACAATAAATTCCCTCACACAAGAGAACTGCATGCTCCAGCTAACTGAATTCTAGTTAACTAGAATAACGTGTAACCTACATCCTCTGTTTTCTCCGGTAATCTAACCTTATTTTGCACTCCTCTCCAGGTTACCTTCTGCACTAGCCAATCGGCAGCCTCACTTCCCTGTGCCCTACGCCTTCACTCCACACTTTCAGTTGCCTAACGGGCTCGCTTCCATAGTCTTCCAACCAATTACATGTACGACTTACACAGGGCCTGTTAGGCAGCTCTGCACAACTTTCTCAGGAGACAACTTAGATGTAGACAGGTTTAGCAGCTAGCATGAGGTCATACAGCTGGTAAGTAGTCAAGCAGAATCCAAACCAGGCCCAACTGTTCCCCAAACCCCTCCTCTTTCCACTATCCCCCACTGGCACAGTATAGCCACAGGTCTTCTTTATTTCAAGGCCAAGCTCAGGTCTGCCATGTCCATGAAACTTTCCTCTGATAGTTGCAGCCCATGCAGACCGTACTTTCCCTAGTCTTTCTGTGCTTATTCTCTGAAATTTGTTATAGACTGTGACACTGCTTTTAAATGAGCAAAACATTCTCCACAAAACTGTAAACAATTTATGGGAAGAAAGTGTATTTTATGATATCTTTAGGATTATCAATGCTATCATTTATATCAATAGTTCACATTCTCTAATGACAATGGGCTTTTCTCTTTTATATACATAGGTTAGAAGATCAGGATATTAGCTATTTGAGAGGGTTCCTTAGGTGGGTTCCAGGTAAAGGACACTTCTGGTGATTTGGGGCTGTAGAAGCAGCTTTGAGAGACACCAGCCAACCTGCTTTTACTCTTAATTCCACTTTCCCTCCAGGCAGTGTCATGAACTTAGTGAGCACTCACTATAAATGGGAAATGAAAAAACATAAACTCTGAGCTCTGAACTCCCTCCCTGTGCAGTGATACCAGAAAAGTATCCCTCTCTGAATGCAAATGAAACACAACTGAGGATGAGAAATTAGATTTTTCTACTGAAATTTCCTGGGACATGAATGCTCAAGCAGATAAGAGTTGACATGAATTACTGTTTTTATTCTCCCCCATACCTAAGTCACTTCCAGGGTGTTCACGAAGCACTCAGAGAAGCGCATTCACCCCACCAGGCTGCCAATTGATCATTTAGTCCATTATCACACAACTTATTACCAGAAAGAGGCAAAAGCACAGAGCGGAACTTGATTCCTTATCATTATTTGCCTGACATTTATAGTACTTTTCTCCAGGCTCTGTGCAGAGAATATTTAACAAGCCACATTAACTTCCAGGCATCTAGAATTGTACAGTTGAAAACAAAGGAAGCAAAAGAAAGAACAGTAACAGTGAAAGGGCGGATAAGGGAATATCTCCAACCGGGTAAGAAAAACAGATAAAAGTAAAATCAAATCCCAGAGAAGATGGAAGAGTGTGTTCTAGCTACTCGGGAGTCATGGTACCATAAAGACCACAAAACAAAACTGCTCAGAGTTCCACTTGCCCTTTGGGCCAGAGATCAATTTGCTGAATTGAATAAGGGACTTCAGGGCCTAGCCAATAAGAGCAAAAAGCATTTCCAATTTGCCATGCATGTGCTGAGTTGAAGGCAGAGGAAACAAGGGGAAATCTTTATGTGGACCCCCAGTAAAGTCTATTATCTAATATGGACACAAACCACCTAGACTAGAGTACACAAATCACTGAAACTCTCTTCTTTTTCACTAGGAGAATAAAAACAAGGACCCAGAGTGACATCATATCCTTAGCTACCCAGGAATTTTACTTTAAAGATATCAGCCTTTGTCAGTTTTTACCAGGATAGGCTTTTCTCTAGAATGCTTATTTTCAGCATTTTAATTACCATTTCACATATAGATAACTACACACACATATCGTATGACTTTACATTGGACATGAAGACCTAGTTGAGAGGTTGCACATTTTTCACTGATCACATTTTCCTATATATTCTGGATGTATCTCAAAGACTATCTCAACTTCCACTATCCCTCAAACACCTCACAATGGCCACGTAAGGTCCGCATCAGTTCAAAGAGGTCTCTCTGCTGCTGCTGCTGGTACTAAGTCACTTCAGTCGTGTCCGACTCTGTGCGACCCCATAGATGGCAGCCCACCAGGCTCCCCTGTCCCTGGGATTCTCTAGGCAAGAACACTGAGTGGGTTGCCATTTCCTTCTCCAATGCATAAAAGTGAAAAGTGAAAGTGAAGTCACTCAGTCCTGTCCGACTCCTAGTGACCCCATGGACTGCAGCCTACCAGGCTCCTCCATCCATTACATGCAATTCTCATTACCAGGATACACTCTTTCCAAGTAAATGTCAAGAGAAAAGAGACAACCTGAAGAGATTTGGCAAAACTTCCCTTGGTATTTATGAGATAAATGTTTCCTTTACTTCATTAATTCACATCTTTTGGCATAGAGAATGTGCATTACCCTTGCAGCTATCACCAGCCTCAAAAAATCTTGGAAAATTTGTGAAAAAGCTTAATGACTCATGCTATAAATGGCAAAGTTTCCCCAGCTGGCATCTACAACTTGCTAGAGCCATTGCTATCCAGATGAAAATTAAGCTGGAAGATAAAACGGGAAACATCACAAAACGCCTTATATAATCTCCAGATAAATTTGAGAGCAGCTTAATTTCCATTTGTCTAGGATTTAAGATGTTTACTATAAAGCTTTCCTTTCGGAATGGGAAACCAGACTTGCATGGTAAATATTAATAATAGATATTTTATCTCAAAAGATGGTTGCATGTTATCCATTTTTTTAACCATCCATATATTCCCCTTCAACAAATACATGTGGAATATTTATTATGTGCTCTTCATATCTTAGAAGATGTAAACAAGAGTAAGTCATGCAGTGTCCACAAGGAACTCACAGTCTTCTTTAGGGAGAGAAGACATACATTAAGAAATGGTAATGATCAAAGACAAATAACTTTGAATAACAAATATATACCTCCCTACTCAACTTTCTTCTTAGCTATATTCAGAGACAGTTTAGGGACAGATGTCATCTCTGGGTTCATGAATTCAACTCATTAAGGTGAATCCACTAGTATCCATTTTTAGAGTAATCTATTATTTACCGTTTTTGCATGTCAGTTTATTGAAATGGAGGCAAGAATGTACAAAGCACATTCATGGAACCACCAGTCGCTAGTTTCATCTGTAGCACAGGCAATTTGTAGAGAGTTTTAGAAGAATAAGTCTGAAAGGTGTGGTGTATCCACACTGCAAAGCACCATAAGGCAAGGTTCTGGCTAAGTTTAATTCAGTAGGCAAGAGCTGATACTGAAAGTTTTTAAACAGGGCCAAAGCTTGAAAAATAACCGGCCATTATGAAATTTATCCAGACACGTATAAATCATGAATCAGAGCAGCCAGTTAAGAAGGTATTGTATTCTTTATCACTGGTGATGAAAGAATGAACTAAAATAACAATAAAGAGAAAAAAAGTAAGTTCAACTTTGATCACCTTTAGTTTGAGTTTGAATCAATGAATCATCTTTCAGGTGAAAATATACAGCAAACAACTGAAAATGCAGATCTAAGACAGGTCATTGCTGTGATTTAGGGTTTGGAGGTATTTTCCAAGGAGTGTTATTTTAATTCAAGTGACCAGATGGCAGTCACTTGGAGAAAGACTATTGCTAGGGAGAGAAGTGATAACTAAGAAGAAGGAGACCTTTATTTAGAAAGCAGGAAGAGGACCGAAGGGCAAGTCTTGAAAGTAGTAATAAAGAATCAGAGATGCATAGAAACACTTGGCATCACAAAGTTCAACTGAAGTTTTGAGGTGTGTGTCTTAGTTTAATTGTGCTGCTATAATAAAATACTATAGAATAGTGGCTTAAACAACAAACATTTCTTTTTCACAGTTCTAGAGGCTGGAAGTCTAAGATCAGGGTACTGGAATGGATGGGTTCTTGCTGAGACCTTCCTTCCTAGTTTGCAGATGGCTGCCTTCTTGTGTTCTCACCTCATGGAAGGAGAGATCATCTTTATCATGTCTCTTGTTATGAAGGCACTGATCCCATTCATGAGGGCTCCATCCTCATCACCTAATTACTTCCCAAAGGTTCCATGTCCAAATATCGTTGCACTGGGATTAGGGCTTCAATATTTGAATTTTGGAAGCACACATTCAGCCCATCTCAAAGTGGATGGCCAAGATGTCTCATACTGCAGAAAGCGTCAAGAAGCTAAGGACTAAGATTTTATCTTATGAGTTAGAGACTATGAGATGCTGGTGACCAATAAGAACATAGTTTGAGCATAGTTGAGGTTGCAAACCAGATTCCAAGAAGTGTGTGGTAGGTATAGACTATTTGTCAGCAAAGAAAAGTAAAGAGGTGGTATCAGGGTCAAAGGGTCTTGCAGGGGAGGAGGTGTTTGTTATTTTGACTGCATGTTTTCTCAGCTTGTGGGATTTTTTTTTTTTTTTTTTTACTTAATGGCAACTTGAACTTGTTTGCCAAATGGAGGGAGATGTCTAGAGATGCCTCTGAAGAACATATTGCAGCATAAAGGGAATAACCAGCAGAGCAAGATTCCAGGGGAAGCAGGAGGCCATGAGATCTAGGAGAGTAGTGACAAAGGAGAAGGATGCCTTTTTCCTGAGATTTGAAAGCAAGAGTGAAAAATGGGTGAAGATGCTGAGAAACACTCCAGAGAAGTTTCCCTCACTCACTGTAGTCAAGCAGACTTGAGATACCTCTAGAGTCAGAGAATGAAGGCCAGCTCGGAGAACGTGCAGAAAGTTAAGACAGTTTAGAAGCAGGACTTGGCAGTATGCGAGAGGAAACTAAAGAGAGAAGGCAAAGTACTGCCCATGAGTGTGGCAGCTCCATTGCTGAAGAGCTAATGCATTTCATTTAAAACTCTGGGCTGTTTTGTGACTTACTTTGGCCAGTAACCTGTGAACAAGAAGTAAAAAACCCAAAGTGACAAGGCAGGACTATTAGGTAGGCAGGCTACTGTTTCCCAGTGTTTCTGAAGCTGGTGGGAATGGCACGAGGCCTGTGGGTCACGAAGATCAAGACTGACAGCATGAGTGTGGCTGGAATTCTTAGCCCTGAGGTTCACTCTGGAGAGGGAGGCCACTGAGACCCAAAGCACAAAAGCTGCTGACCAGACACTGTTTCTGAAACATGATATTGGAGGGGTAAATGCACACAGAGTCAAGTCTGTACTTCAACCTTCTTAGAAATATGGCTTACAGGCATAGGAAAATTCCTCATTCCGCTGGAGGTAGACCAGTCCGTCGTATCCAGACTAATCCAGGGAAGCATTGCTGCACCCATCCTCTAACATGACTCAGAAGGAATAGCTAGTTGGCTTCTGAATTGGCCCAGAAGAAGCTTCTACACTAAACATTGATCTTTGTTTCACCAACACAGCTCAGGCACAAACTCTAGCTGTGTAGTTACTTCAGAGAAAAAGCTACAGAGGACGCTGAGCAACAGCAGGAAGCAGCAGTGAGTAACTCTTTTAAAGTGGCTAGAAACACAGTGTGACCAGGATTTCTGACCTTACAGGAAAGTTCCCCTATTCTCTCTGTACATGTGATCCAGAGCATTCTGTATACTATTCCTCTAAGTATGAGGATCTTGGTGCATACTTCAATTAGATAAAGCTTCCCCCAGTAAAGAAATATCTTGTTTCATTAGTCTGGAATTCATTCAGTTGCCAATAACATTTTGATTTTCAGCTGAATAAACAATGAATTCAAGAGACTATTTAGATGTATGGTACACTTGAAAGAAGTCTTTTAGGACACAGGAGCCAAAGGTGTTTACTCTAAAATTAAAAAGATAAGATAACTCAGTTGAATTCGCCCATCTGGGGGATACATTTCTTCCCAAGGGAAACTACAAAGTTGTTCTTCACAAGCAGACATCATTGTCCTGACACAATTAGACATTGGGGATCAGATAAAGTGTTAATGTATTTATCACTCTAAACTACAAATTCCTTCTAATAAACCCAATTACCCACTTAGATAACTTAAAAAATGTCCTTTTTTAAGGCAAATAATCTGTCATCAAAAAAGTCATTGCATGCAAAGAGTGCTATAAGAAAGAATGAAATTACAACAAATTTTCCTCTCCCCCGCTCTTTCCCTCAGGGCTTTCGGAGGTGGGAGCAGGCCTTCCTGCCTCTAAAGATGGTTGCCTTCCAAAGGCAGCCCTCAGGGCATGGCATGGATTAGAGGCTATAGCAGAAATTGTGCAAACAACACAAGAGTCAGTGGGCTCAATTCTGCTCTGCAGGCAGGAATCTGGACTGATTCAGAGGCCAGAGGAGGTAGTTAAGGCCCAGACCTGCTGCTGATATGTTTCTGATTACAAGAATTCTGGAGAAGGAAAATTGCTTGAAAATAGTTCAAAACATAAACCAATAGCAATTCACTGGGTCTGAAGGGGGACTGACTACATATCAGACTTTCACAATCTGACTGATAGATCACAGGTCTGCAATAAGGACTATTCAGTCCAACTTCCCACCATGGCCCATAGTGTTCTGTCCATCAAAAGCAGCTCCTACCTGACTCAGACACACTTTCCATTCTCAACTCAGAACTTGGCACTTACCTACTGCCTCCCTTGTCAACTCCAGCTCTCCACCCTCTCTTTTCCTCTGAAACCTCTATCATCTACTGTCTGCCACTCATGTGTCTCTTGGCTTCCCAGGTGGCGCTAGTGGCAAAGAACCCACCTGTCAATGCAGGAGACATGAGAGATGCAGCTTTGAGCCCTGATCAAGAAACCCCCTGCAGGAGGGCATGACAATCCACTCCAGTATTCGTGCCTGGAGAATCCCATGGACAGAGAAGCCTGGCAGGCTACACACAGTCCAGGGTTGCAAAGAGTCAGACACAACTAAAGCAATTTAGCACACATGCACAGTTCAGTTCAGTTCAGTCGCTCAGTAGTGTCTCACTCTTTGCGACCCCATGATTGCAGCACGCCAGGCCTCCCTGTCCATCATCAACTCCCGGAGTTCACTCAGACTCACATCCATCGAGTCAGTGATGCCATCCGGCCATCTCATCCTCGGTCGTCCCCTTCTCCTCCTGCCCCCAATCACTCCCAGCATAAGAGTGACTCTTTCCAATGAGTCAACTCTTTGCATGAGGTGGTCAAAGTATTAGAGTTTCAGCTTTAGCATCAGTCCTTTCAATGAACACCCAGGACTGATCTCCTTTAGAATGGACTGGTTGGATCTCCTTGCAGTCCAAGGGACTCTCAAGAGTCTCCTCCAACACCACAGTTCAAAAGCATCAATTCTTCAGTGCTCAGCCTTCTTCACAGTCCAACTCTCACATCCATACATGACTACAGGAAAAACCATAGCCTTGACTAGATGGACCTTTGTTGGCAAAGTAATGTTTCTGCTTTTCAATATGCTATCTAGGTTGGTCATAACTTTCCTTCCAAGGAGTAAGCATCTTTCAATTTCATGGCTGCAGTCACCATCTGCAGTGATTTTGGAGCCCAGAAAATTAAGTCTAACACTACTTCCACTGTTTCCCCATCTACTTCCCATGATGGGACCAGATGCCATGATCTTTGTTTTCTGAATGTTGAACTTTAAGCCAACTTTTTCCCTCTCCTCTTTCACTTTCATCAAGAGGCTTTTGAGTTCCTCTTCACTTTCTGCCATAAGGGTGGTGTCATCTGTGTATCTGAAGTTATTGATATTTCTCCCAGCAATCTTGATCCCAGCTTGTGTTTCTTCCAGCGCAGCGTTTCTCATGATGTACTCTGCATATAAGTTAAATAAGCAGGGTGACAATATACAGCCTTGATATCCTCCTTTTCTTATTTGGAACCAGTCTGTTGTTCCATGTCCAGTTCTAACTGTTGCTTCCTGACCTGCACATAGGTTTCTCAAGAGGCAGGTCAGATGGTCTGGTATTCCCATCTCTTTCAGAATTTTCCACAGTTGATTGTGAGCCACACAGTCAAAGACTTTGGCATAGTCAATAAGGCAGAAATATATGTTTTTCTGGAACTCTCTTGCTTTTTCAACGATCCAGCAGATGTTGGTAATTTGATCTCTGGTTCCTCTGCCTTTTCTAAAACCAGCTTGAACATCTGGAAGTTCATGATTCACATACTGCTGAAGCCTGGCTTGGAGAATTTTGAACATTACTTTACTAGCGTGTGAGATGAGTGCAATTGTGCGGTAGTTTGAGCATTCTTTAGCATTGCCTTTCTTTGGGATTGGAATGAAAACTGACCTTTTCCAGTCCTGTGGCCACTGCTGAGTTTTGCAGTGTATCTCCTATTGATCCCACAAGGCACTCTAATGTTAGTTTTCATAGATATATCTTGATAGCTTAATTGTACTGTGGCTGTTCAGCATCACAGACTTTGGCTTCACCAACAGGGATACCAAATGCTACCTCTGGAGTCACTGAGTAGAGAACTGAAACTCCCCTGGGATTCAGCATGATGTAAATACCCACAGTCCATTAAGTGCCCTCTTCGGTACATGGGTGAATCAAGCCAACTTCAGACACAGTGTGGTATGAAAAGGGACAGCAGAAAAGCAGGATAGAAGCTCCATGAACCACTGCCCTTCCATAAATGTTTGAATTTCGTTACCCTTTGAGGAATGATAAAGCTCAGTCTGAACACAGCAGTACTTGGAAGGGCAGGTATTTGCTGGAAGCATCCATGAGGTCAGACATGAAGGCCTGAGGATACCTGAGGTCACCTCTGAACATGACTCATACTTGCCAAAGGTTCGCTTCATCTCAGCCTTACTGTCATGGTGCTGCCATAACAAAAAAGAAGCATGGAGAACTGGCCTGACCACAAAGGTATGGTGACCAGGCCTCTTGCTGGACTGATGACTCTGAGAAATAGAGTATAGAGAGGTGTGATCCAATAATAATTTTCTTACTAGAAACAGGGTAGATTCTTAAGAGCTGATGTGGTATATGCATGGCAGGTTCCTCTGCACTGACCATTCTTCAGGGACTCACTCATGTCCTTATTCACACACACCCTCTACCTTGCTTCTGGGCTGGTTCCAAGCAAACTGACCTCAATCAAGCTCTGGTCATCATCTGCAACAAACTCTGAAGCTGTGTTCCTCATTTTCATCCAGCTCAAGTGGACATGCCCACTCCTAAGACCAGATAAGCTTACTTCTTCTGACCCTCCACGGCCTTCAGCCTTAATTCTGGAGATCTGGTCATCCTGCTTTCAATCGAAAGGTGCTGCCAATGACCAGGGAAACTCAAACCCAGAAAAGACAAGACATGAGTCTGAACAGCATCAAATTTTATTCCAAGACTCCAAACCCTTCCAATGTGATCTTCCTGTAAGCTATCTGACCATGTGTTTGCAGAGTACCTAAAAATTTCTAATACAACAAAGCTACCAGAACTCTTGCAAAACAGAAATCCTTTAAAAACTGGGGGAAACATGCCTTTTATCTCAGTTTGCAACAAGACATCAAACACAAGTCAGCACCATTCTCTTAGGTATTCCTTCTTGGATTTTATTTTTAATGAGATATTTGGTATCAAAACATAGTTTAAAAGTCTAATACCCCATATCCACAATTACTATTTTGAAAGGCAAAGCATTTTCACTCAAAAATAGAAAAACTTCAGACCTCACATGGCATTAACCAGGTCTTCAAAGTTTGCTAAAATGAATGCTAAGAGCTTTTTTATGTAATATTTTGAATTCTCTATTGACCTGAAAACAGCAGAGAATTTATGCCCCTCATCTCCTGAGGCTCTCAATCAGCAAGAATGAAAGGGGGAAAGAAGCACTCTACACCCCATAAGCTTTACAAATGAACCTATTTCTTGTCCAGTGGGATTTCTTTCGTCTGCCTTGTACAAGCCCTAAAATGAAGCCCTGTCCAGCTGTCCATGTTTGTTCTATGTGTAAGACCACATCTAGCCCTCCTCCAGTCACTCCCCTCCTAACAAAGCAAGAAAGCCCTCTTCATACCAACCCTATACTTCTGGAAAATGTCCCAGGCACTCAGGACTCCAGAATAGCCCCTGTCTAACTAGCCCAAGCCTTTTTCTATGGCTATAAGATACAGCCCTGCCTTGAGAATCATCCAGTGAGACAAGCACAATTAGAAGAACTGGTCTAGAAGATTTATTTAAAAACCATCCCTTCTCATTGTCATACATTCAGTGAAATGATAGAGGTTGGGAGGACCCTAAAGACTTGTGACTTCATCCCCTCATTTTATAGCCAAGCACTGTGGCAAGCAGCGGAAACCTGGCCTCAGTTGAAATCTTGGCTACAAAGGTTAAAAACCCTTTTTCAGAAACCCTTGTGGCAAATTCTGTTTTGAAGTTCTGAATTCAGGTAATGTTAGAAGGTGACAGAGTACATATATCATAAAACACACCACCAATGGGGTCAGCACTCCATAATCAAATATAGTAATATCTCTTCAAGAAACTTTGATATTCTATTTTTATGGGCTCAGTGTGTCCCCTCAAAATTCATATGTTGAAGTCCTAACACCCAGTACCTCAGAATATGACTGTGTTTGGAGGTAAGAGTCTTTAGAAAGGTAATTAATTGAAAATGGGGTCATTAGGGTGGGTCTTAATCCAATATGACTGGTGTCCCTATTTAGTTCACTTCAGTCATTCAGTTCTGTTCAACTCTTTGCGACCCCATAAATCGTAGCATGCCAGGCCTCCCTGTCCATCACCAACTCCCGGAGTTCACTCAGACTCGCGTCCATCAAGTCAGTGATGCCATCCAACCTCTCATCCTCAGTCATCCCCTTCTTCTGCCCCCAATCGCTCCCAGCATCAGAGTCTTTTCCAGTGAGTCAACTCTTCGCACGAGGTGGCCAAAGTACTGGAGTTTCAGTTTAGCATCATTCCTTCCAAAGAAATCCCAGGGTTGATCTCCTTCAGAATGGACTGGTTGGATCTCCTTGCAGTCCAAGGGACTCTCAAGAGTCTTCTCCAACACCACAGTTCAAAAGCATCAATTCTTCAGTGCTCAGCCTTCTTCACAGTCCAACTCTCACATCCATACATGACTATTGGAAAAACCATAGCCTTGACTAGACAGACCTTAGTCGGCAAAGTAATGTCTCTGCTTTTGAATATGCTGTCTAGGCTGGTCATAACTTTTCTTCCAAGGAGTAAGCATCTTTCAATTTCATGGCTGCAGTCACCATCTGCAGTGATTTTGGAGCCCAGAAAAATAAAGTCTGACACTGTTTCCACTGTTTCTCCATCTATTTCCCATGGAGTGATGGGACCAGATGCCATGATCTTTGTTTTCTGAATGTTGAACTTTAAGCCAACTTTTTCACTCTCCTCTTTCACTTTCAGCAAAAGGCTTTTTAGCTCCTCTTCACTTTCTCCCATAAGGGTGGTGTCATCTGAATATCTGAGGTTACTGATATTTCTCCCAGCAATCTTGATTCCAGCTGGTGTTTCTTCCAGTCCAGCATTTCTCATGATGTACTCTGCATAGAAGTTAAATAAGCAGGGTGACAATATACAGCCTTGATATCCTCCTTTTCCTATTTGGAACCAGTCTATTGTTCCATGTCCAGTTCTATCTGTTGCTTCCTGACCTGCATACGGATTTCCCAAGAGGCAGGTCAGGTGGTCTGGTATTCCCATCTCTTTCAGAATTTTCCACAGTTTATTGTGATCCACACAGTCAAAGACTTTGGCACAGTCAATAAAGGAGAAATAGATGTTTTTCTGGAACTCTTGCTTTTTCCATGATCCAGCGGATGTTGGCAATTTGATCTCTGGTTCCTCTGCCTTTTCTAAAAACAGCTTGAACATCAGGAAGTTCACAGTTCACGTATTGCTGAAGCCTAGCTTGGAGAATTTTAAGCATTACTTTACTAACATGTGAGATGAGTGCAATTGTGTGGTAGTTTGAGCATTCTTAGGCATTGCCTTTCTTTGGGATTGGAATGAAAACTGACCTTTCTAGTCCTGTGGACACTGCTGAGTTTTCCAAATTTGCTGGCATATTGAGTGCAGCACTTTCGCAGCATCATCTTTGAGGATTTGAAATAGCTCCACTGGAATTCCATCACCTCCACTAGCTTTGTTCGTAGTGATGCTTTCTAAGGCCCACTTGACTTCACATTCCAGGATGTCTGGCTCTAGATGAGTGATCACAGCTTCGTGACTATCTTGGTCGTGAAGATCCTTTTTGTACAGTTCTTCTGTGCATTCTTGGCACCTCTTCTTAATATCTTCTGCTTCTGTTAGGTCCATACCATTTCTGTCCTTTATTGAGCCCATCTTTGCATGAAATGTTACCTTGGTATCTCTAATTTTCTTGAAGAGATCTCTAGTCTTTCCCATTCTGTTGTTTTCCTCTATTTATTTGCATTGATCTCTGAAGAAGGCTTTCTTATCTCTTCTTGCTATTCTTTGGAACTCTGCATTCAGATGCTTTATCTTTCCTTTTCTCCTTGGCTTTTCACTTCTCTTCTTTTCACAGCTATTTGTAAGGCTTCCTCAGATAGCCATTTTGCTTTTTTGCATTTCTTTTCCATGGAGATGGTCTTGATCCCTGTCTCCTGTACAATGTCACGAACCTCATTCCATAGTTCATCAGGCACTCTATCTATCAGATTTAGGCCCTTAAATCTATTTCTCATTTCCACTGTATAATCATAAGGGATTTGATTTAGGTGTATATAGGAATAGGAAATTAGGACACGGAAAGGCACAAAGGGAAGACACAACTAACTGCTAGCCAAGAGAAATCTCAAAAGAAACCAACCCTTCCAGCAACTTTGTCTTAGACTTCTAGCCTCCAGAATTGTGAGGGAAAAGTTTTCTGTTGTTAAAGCTTATGGTACCTTGTTACCATAGTTATGGCAGTCCTGGCAAACTAATGCACTCACTAAGTAAGGATGGTTGATAACCTTGTCAGTTAAGGTCAGGTTCTACTCCCAAGTCAGTTATGAAAAACCTTCCTATATTTTCAGAGCTTTTTTTGGCTTTCAGAATAGAACAGAGTATAAGCCTGGCTGTTTGTGAGTCTCAGGACAAGCTGTCTAGCCCAGACAAGAGTCTGGAAGTCACAAACCTTTCTAAGAGCACACAGAGCAATCGGCGTCCCTTCCATGTCCTGAAAGCTTCTTCACAGCCCGGCTATCCATGCTTCCAAGCTGCTTTTGAAGAGGCTTCAGATAAATATGATTCTTGCCAATGAAATAACTCCTGTTACTCAAGGTTCTCCTGCAAGGAAATCCTGAATTAGCCTCTCACCACGTCCTCCTAAGTTGGCTAAATGCTTCAGATTCTTTGAATTCTGTGGCCTTATTACCACTTCCATTTTAGCACTATTGGGAAGCAGACATCCTTTCACTCTGTTATACCAACATTTTGGTTTGATTTCTACACTGAATCAAAAGAAAGGGGATCACCTCAGAGCTTCTGACAGGTAAGAAGCACATATGTCTGTATGTAAGAGAAAAATAAACCTTTTGAAAATAGCTTTATTTAACAACTAGCTGTCTTTCCCCCACTTTTCCAAATCCTTGATCAGGGCAAGCAGCCAGTTGCTAAATTTGACAGTTTATTATTTAGCAGTAAAAACAAGCTCAGTTACTAAGCTCTTTAAAGAAACATGAAGTACCATTTTTATTCCCAGATTTCCTTTTTTAGCCCTCACTGGCTTTGTTTCTTGAGTTTCTCAATCTTTTCTCAACTGAATCATCCTGCTTTAAAATTATACCTTGCAAGGTCCTCACCAAGTCATAGAAAACTTTGAAAGACCAGCTTATTTCCTATTACATAGCCATATAACAAGAAGAATAATAGTAATGATGACAATAATCATAATAGAAGTTAGCCATTAAGCTTTCCCAAAACAGACACTATTCTAACATATGCATATAATCCATTTACTGATCAGAAGTCTGCTGCTATTATTATCATTCCCATTTTATGGATGAAGAAACTGAGAAATAGAAAAGTAAAATAAATTGTGCAAGGTCATATTCTAGTGAGTGAGAGAACCAAGACTTGAACCCAAGCACTCTGGCTATTCTTGGCCAATATCCCTGCACCTATCCAGTTGTTCACATACAGTTGTTCATTTGTTCCATAGGCAAACATGGATAGCCTTATACATAATCTCTATGAGCAAATACTTTCAGTATATATACAATGTCCCATTATTGAAGACTTCATTTGTCTAGAGAATTTTCAGTTCAGTTCAGTTCACTTAAGTTGCTCAGTTATGTCTGACTCTTTGCAACCCCATGGACTGCAGTATACCAGGTTTTCCTGTCCAACATCAACTCCTGGAGCTTACTCAAACTCATATCCATTGAGTTGGTGATGCCATCCAACCATCTCATCCTGTCGTCCCCTTCTCCTCCTGCCTTCAAACTTTCCAAGCATCAGAGTCTTTTCCAGTGAGTCAGTTCTTCGCATCAGGTGGCCAAAGTATTGGAGTTTCAGCTTCACCATCAATCCTTCCAATGAATATTCAGGACTGATTTCCTTTAGGATGAACTGGTTGGATCTCCTCGCAGTCCTAGGAACTCTCAAGAGTCTTTCCCAACACAACAGTTCAAAAGCATCAATTCTTCACTGCTCAGCTTTTCTTCTAGTCCAACTCTCAAATCCATACATGACTACTGGGAAAACCAAAGCTTTGACTAGACAGACCTTTGTTGGCAAAGTAATGTCTCTGCTTTTTAATATGTCATCTAGGTTGGTCACAACTTTTCTTCCAAGCAGCAAGCGCCTTTTAAATTCATGGCTTCAGTCACCATCTGCAGTGATTTTGGAGCCCCACAAAATAAAATCTCTCACTGTTTCCATTGTTTTCCCATCCATTTGCCATGGAGTGATGGGACCAGATGCCCTGATCTTAGTTTTCAGAATGTTGCGTTTTAAGACAACTTTTTCATTCTCCTCTTTCACTTTCATCAAGAGGTTCTTTAGTTCTTCTTTGCTTTCTGCCATAAGGGTGGTGTCATCTGCATATCTGAGGTTATTGATAGTTCTCCTGGCAATCTCGATTCCAGCTTGTGCTTCATCCTGTCCAGCGTTTCTCATGATGTACTCTGCATATAAGTTAAATAAGTAGGATGACAATATACAGCCTTGACATACTCTTCTCCCGATTTGGAATCAGTCTGTTGTTCCATGTCCAGGTCTAACTGTTGCTTCTTGACCTGCATACAGATTTCTCAGGAGGCAGGTCAGGTGGTCTGGTATTCCCATCTCTTTAAGTGTTTTCCACAGTTTGATGTGATCCACACAGTCAAACACTTTGGTATATTCAATAAAGCAGAAGCAGATGTATTTCTGGAACTCTCTTGCATTTTTGATGATCCAACAGATGTTGGCAATTTCACCTCTGGTTCCTCTTCCTTTTCTTTTTTATTATTATTTTATTTTACTTTACAATACTGTATTGGCTTTGCCATTCATCAACATGAATCCACCCCAGGTGTACATGTGTTCCCAATCCTGGACCCCCCTCCCACCTCCCTCCCCACACAATCTCGCTAAAACCAGCTTGAACATCTGAAAGTTCATGGTTCACGTACTGTTGAAGCCTGGCTTGGAGAATTTTGAGCATTACTTTACTAGCATGTGAGATGAGTGCAATTGTGCGGTAGTTTAAGCATTCTTTGGCACTGTCGTTCCTTGGGATTGGAATGAAAAATGACCTTTTCCAGTCCTGTGACTACTGTTGAGTTTTCCAGATTTTCTGGCATATTGAGTGCAGCACTTTAACAGCATCATCTTTCAGGAATTGAAATAGCTCAGCTGGAATTCCATCTCTTCCACTAGCTTTGTTCATAGTGATGCTTCATAAGTCCACTTGACTTCACATTCCAGGATGTCTGGCTCTAGGTGAGTGATCACACCATCATGATTATCTGGGTCATGAAGATCTTTTTGTACAGTTCTTCTGTGTATTCTTGGCACCTCTCCTTAATATCTTCTGCTTCTGTTAGGTCCATACCATTTCTGTCCTTTATTGAGCCCATCTTTACATGAAATGTTACCTTGGCATCTCTAATTTTCTTGAAGAGATCTCTAGTCTTTCCCACTCTACTGTTTTCCTCTATTTCTTTGCACTGATCACTGAGGAAGGCTTTCTTATCTCTCCTTGCTATTCTTTGAAACTCTTCATTCAAATGGGTATATCTTTCCTTTTCTCCTTTGCCTTTAGCTTCTCTATTTTTCACAGCTATTTGTAAGGCCTCCTCAGACAACCATTTTGCCTTTCTGCATTTTCTTTTCCTTGAGAATTTTCAGGTTTATGAAAAAACTGGGTGGAAGGTACAGAGATCTCACACATATCCCCTGTATCCACACATGTGTAGTCTCCCCCATTTACCACCCTCACTCACCAGAATGGTACACTGTTTACCAAGGCTGAACCTACACTGACATAACATAATCACCCACAGTCACTAGTTTATATCATGACCTATTCTTGGTGTTGTACATTCTATACACTATATAAATGTATAATGACATGTATCCACCACTATACTTTATACAGAGTATTTTCACAGCTCTAAAAATCCTCTGCACCCTACCTCTTCATCTTCCTCCTCCCCTGCCCCTGGCTACCACTGGTTTTCCTTTTTCAAATTTTTTTCCATTGGTTTTATTTTCCAGAATGTCATATACTTTGAATCATATAGTATGTAGCCTTTTCAGACTTGCCTCTTTTATGTAATAATATACATAGAGTCTCAAAGAGCTGGACATGACTGAGGGACTGAGCACATGCATTTAAAATTCTTCCACATCTTTTCAGGACTTGATAGTTCAAGTCTTTTTAATGCTGAATAATGTTCCACTGCCTGGGTGTACCACAGCTTATTTATGCATTTACCAACTGAAGGATACCTGGGTTGCTTCAGAAGTTGATCAATTATGAGCAAAGCTGCTACAAACATTTGTGTGCAGTCTCTGTGTAGACATACATTTTTAATTTCTTTTGGTAAATACCAAGAAGCCTAAATGCTGGGTTGTATGGCAAAAATGTGTTTAATTTTATAAGAAACCATCAAACTGTCTTCCAAAGTGTTGTATCATTTTGCATTCCCACCAGCAATATGTAAGAGTTTCTGTTGCTTCACATCCTCATCAGCATTTGATGCTGTCAGTATTTCAAATTTTGGCCATTCTGATTAGTATATAATGACAGCTCATTCTTGTTTTAATTGCCATTTACCTAAAGGCATATGGCGTGGAAGATCTCTTCATATACTCATTTGCTATCTGTGTATCTTTTTTGATGAGGTATTTGTTAAGGTCTTTGGCCCATTCTTTGAACAGGTCATTTGTTTTCTTATTGTTGAGTCCCATTTTGTGTATAGGGTAAATTGTGTTACTGGTATGGTTACTAGAAAGAGCACTGGACTGAAAAATTAAAACAAGGGTCTCGTTCCATTGACTTATAACTTTGGAAAATCATTTATACATACAAAAGAAATTAAACAAGCATAAAGTCAGAAAAATTAAGGGCCCAGCTGTGAAATGGAGAGAGACTGTTAAAGAGGATAGCCCAAAATTTGCTGAGCACAGACTACGAGTCAGAAATCTGTTATAGTATATAATGTCAATGCAAATCCTCTAAGGTCTATATGACGGGCTGAAAAATGGCCCATGAATATGTCTGTCCATTTCCTAATCCCTGTAAGCTCTGAATGTAATCTTGTTCGCAAAAAACAGGTCTTTGTACATATAACTAAGTTAAGGATCTCCACATGAGGAGATCGCCCTAGATTACATGGCTGGGCCAAATCCAATGGTAACTGTCCCTATAAGAGACACACAGAAGATGCACACAGAGGAGGAGAAAGCAATGTGGCTACAGAGGGAGAGACTGGAGTGACGCAGCCGTAAATCAAGGAATACCAACAGTGACTAGACACTGGAAGAGGCAAGGAATAGAGTCTCCCTTGGAGCTTCTGGAAGGAACCTACCTACCAACACGGTGATTTCAGAATTCTGGCCTCCAGAATCATCAGAGAGTAAAGTTACATTATTTTAAGTCACCTGGTCTATGGTAATTTGTTACAGTACTTACAGGAAACAAACACAATCAGTGATATAAAAAATGATAATCAAAGGGCTGGCAGGTACCACAAGCAGGTTACCTTAATGTACACTTAAGTATGCATATTTCCATTGAACAAGAAAGAAAACAAAGCCTCAGAGAATTTGCGCCTCTTGTTTATCTTGAAAGGCTAGTATGAATATTGTGAGATATTTACACATGACCTTTCATGTGTAAACAATGCCTGAGAACAATGCTTGAGAACTGCAAACACCATATCATAAAAGCTAGGATGATGACGATGATGATAATTAGGACTTTGACCATATAGGATAGGGAAAGGCACATTTTTATGGATCAAATAGTGAAGGTAATACACATTAGAAAATTCCCTGGACAAGTATTTCTAGTCTTCAAAAATTATAATGTTGGGACTTCCCTGGAGGTCCACTGGTTAAGACTCTGTGTTGCCAATAGAGAGGACACAGATTTGTTCCTGGTCAGGGAGCTAGATCCTATATGCCACAGAGCATAGCCACAAAGATTTTTTTAATTACAATGAAATACACATAATAAAATATAATTAAACCTTTTTAATGATTCTGAAGAATCAGGCAGCTCCTCAGTCTTCATTATGAATATTAATTATTACTGCATTGCCAAAAAAATAAAAAGATTTCTATTTGGAGCGGAAAAAGCTAATAGTTATGGAGTACTTACCATGTATGAGATATAGTACCAGTGCTTTCACAAGCATTAGCTGATACCAGTCAACTTCTAATTCTTTTTCATTTAACTCTATATGTGATCATCAAGATAACAACCCAAATGAGCAAGGCACTTTCTGATAGCATTGGTATTATTCTATAATCAAACTGAAGAGTCTGCTATTCAAGCATCAATAGACATACAATTATAACAGTTCTGGGAAAGATATTATTTGGGCATTTCATCCAATACATCTGGGGATATAGCAAGTAATGAGTCAAGCCTCCTCTTCTACAATGGACACATTTCCATTTGCACATTGATAAAAATATTTTTATGGCCATTTAGACCTTCTCAAATATTCCCACCCTAATCAGTACTGACACAATTAAATTAGCCTAGGGGTTTCTCTTCACATGTGTCCTTTGAAACATTCATCTGGGCTGTATTTCTTTCCTTAAGACGTTGACATTTAAACAAAGAAAAGCAAGCATGTAAACAAGCAAAATATTTTAATGGACCTGTTCAAGAAAGCTTTGCAGTGAAATCTGAAAAGTACAAGGGGAAAAAAAGTTCAGATTAATTAAAACCAAATACTGTGGAAGAAAAGAAAGGTCACTAAAAGAAAAACTAATCATGGACAAGGAAGCTAATGATTCTCTGGAGGAAACAATTGGGAAGAGGATCCAGAGTAATATATACAACATCCAATGCCCATAAATCTACATATATAGCATGAGGCATGGAAAAAGGGAATGCACAGGTTGATGCTAGGAGGAAACGTAGCACTGCATTGTATTAAACATTAGCTTTTTTAAAACAAAGGTAGAACTTAATGATTTCCAAGGGAGAAGAAGGGGGAGGAAGAGAGTTAGGGATCCACATGTACACACTGGTATATTTAAAATGGATTTAAAAATAGGGGTAGATCATGAAATCAAGACTCAGTAATTCCCCTTAAATTCTGAGGGATGAATATTTTTACCTTAGTGGCAATAGAAGGGTACACCTGGTTCAAGGAAACACACCGGTTGAGAAGGAGAAAGATGACTGTTCATGTTAAGAAAGCATATGCGATAACAATTACATACTAACCGTATAACTAAATGAATGTTAATGTTAATATGTTGTAATTAAGTAAAAAAAAAAATCTTATTCTTGAGAGATGTATCCTGTACTATTTAGGTGTGAAGTGTTAGAATGTCTGCAATGTATTTCAAATGGTTCATTACAAGTGACTATCCACAGAGCACTGGGTTTGAGCTCCCTGCCTCATAAGTAAATTCTCACAAGCTAATCTATTTCTATTATCCACCAATAAAAAATAAATTAAAAAACAAGCAAAAAAGCCAGTAAAAAAACTGATATCCAAGGAAGAGAAAAAGATTTTAATGCGGACAGCTGTTAAATACAGATATAGGTATTCGTATAATGCATGTTCATTATACACATCTTTCAACTTTTTTGGTAGGTTCAAATTTTTTTGAAATAAAAATTGGACAGAGAAAAAAAAATTCATCTGAACTTACAACTCAAAACCCTAAAGACAATCTCCAGCTCATAAACTTGTTTTGTTTGACCAATATACTATTTTCAGTTTTAACAAATAAATATCATTTTAAGATCTAGGAGTTTCCATATAAAATCTAGACTTCTGGGCTATTTTAAAATATAGGATTATCTGCCTGCCTTTCCTTATGGTAACAGCTAGCTGAAGGGGGTTCACAAGGGGCATGATCACACCCCATTGTCCCCACAAAATCTGCTTCCCTCACTTCCAGTACTTTACTGGCCCCCATACAGAGGTTGAGTTTGTTAGCCCTCAGTACACAGCATAAACCTAATGAGAAAAGGAAAGGTGACGACAACTGGTAAAACTAAAAGGAAAGTTGAATCCAAAAGAGCTGTGTGGGAAAGCACAACCAAACAGAAAATGAAGGACCTTTCCCTAATTCCCACTGTCAGACTAGAAGACAGGCAAGATAAAGCAATGGTGGGACTTTCGTTCCCATTTGTAGTCATCACGTCTTGTTACTGTGTACACTTACGGACATGCTTTCCACCACCATAGTCGTCACGTTGCTTGTATCACATCAGTGGGTTCGTCTTCTCTGCTAAACTGGGATTTTTTTTTTTTTTTTTGGAAGGTAGTCTTATTTGTATCTTCACTTCTCCCAGGAAGCCATGACATCTGGTAGGAGCTCTAGAAAGTTTTATAGGATGAGTGAAAGAATAAATGAATGAATGAAGTGGGTGCTATGTAAGCAATGAAGAAGAGGCAGTAGTAATTCAGCTTAAAAAGTGATAGGTAGAAATGACAATACCTGAGGCAAATCTCCAAGATGAATCATTAATAGTAACTAATACGTACTATTTGAGAACTAACTGTTCTTGAGCATTACTCTAAACATTTTACATATCATTTAATCTTTGTAACAAGCTATAAGACAGACACTATTATTATCTCCTTGTGACAGAAGAGGACACTAAGACAAAGGTGTTAAGTGACTTCTGTAATACTCTAAATGCAGGTATTATAATTTGGCTTCAGGATCTGCCCTTTAACCACTGAGCATGGATAATGTGTCAGCTCTCTCTAATGTGCTCTACATATTATCTCATTTAATTCTCATAGCCACGGAAGTCACCGGATGATATTCCAGTCAAAGGACAACATTAAGCAAAGTTATGGAGGTGGGGGACAAAAAAAGCAGGTACGCAGGTACTGGGAGTTACAAGCTGTTCAGTGTTCTGAATGTGATAAGCCCAAGTTAGGTAAGATCATCCATGAGGCTGGATAACATCCTGGAAGGAAATATGACGGTGTCCTGTCCAGTGGGGAACAATTGATGGGTTTTCAGTAGAAGAGTGAGAGAGTCAGACTTCATTTCAGGTAAGTCAGTCTTATCATGATATAGAGGGCCAGTTAGGAAATGGTGCGCCACGTGAGAAATGATAAAGGCTGATGCTATAGAAGTCGTAACAGGGGACAGATGGAAAACTTCAGTGGCTAGTTTTGCAACTGATTGGATGGGAGAGATCATGAAAAGGAATGGACTGAAGATGAATATTTCAGCCTGGGGACCAGGTAATGAGTGGAAGAGCCACCAGCTACACAGAGCCCCAGAGAAAACCAAGAGAGCCAGCACAGGCCCCATAAGCACACACCAACCACTCATTTTACTTCTTCTTTGATAAAGCTGGTAAGTGATAAATGAAGAAGATCCCAGATATGGCCTGTCTGGATTTTTGCAAACTCTCAAAGTCTCTTTGTAAGTCCTTAAATAAACCAACACACTACCTTCCAAGGGTCTTCATGGAGAAAATGAAGACTGGAGAGAACTCAGAACGAGCCGGTTCATCATTTCATTCATATCTTTACTTAGAAGTTTTCCCTGACAGCCCTATATAAACGAGCACTTTCACACCATCCCTCCTTTATTATTCCAATTACCTTGCTTGATTTTTCTTATTTAATACACGCATTAACTTCCTATCCCCCTGCTCCTAGAATAAAACGCCATGAATGCAGTGATTTGTTTTTTCTCCTTGCTGTAACCCTAGGGCCTAGCATAGTACCTGGCACTTAGTAGATTTTTAATAAATTGTTATTGAATGAATTAATAAAAGAATGAATGGAATCCTTATAAATAAAGTTGTACATATGAATAAAGAGATAGCACAGGAAAGAGAACCCAGAGAGCGTTCATAAATAGATTCACACTAACATGAGGAGAGCTTCCCCCACAGAAATAACTAGCCTCTGTCCTTTCCTGACCCTGCACTAATCAATATTTCTATAGCAACAGCATATATCCAGGCAAGAAGGCATGCCTTTTCAACTTCCTTATATCATAACTAAAGGAATAATGACAGAATTCTTTTTAAAGATCTTGAATGATAAAATAAGAGGAAAGTAAATATAAATAATCTACATTTAGGGACCATAAATTTAGGGAACCAACTGGACAATGGTATGTGGAAAAGGTATGAGAGACTGCAGATTTGAGTATTTTCATTGCTTACCTCATGTACCAACTAGATCACTTAAATATGTATTAAAGTCTTCCTGGGTGCCAAATACCATGCTAGACAGACACAGATGCATAAAATATAGTCCCTACTTTCAAGAAACTTAAAGTATATCTACAAACACGATGGTAAATAAATTTTATATAATGTACAAATTTCTGAACTTTTAGCAAAAAAAAAAAAAAAGGCTAATATTGGAGATGGAGAAAGAGACAATTACTTCAGTCCAAGGAGAGATGATGATGCCTGAGCATGGTCTTAAAGCACATGCCCATACTGGGCAGGTAAAGAAAGGTGAGAAGTGGCATTCCAGGCAGAGGGAAGAGAAGGAATAAAGACAGGGACATAACACTTCCCAGCAAAACACTATTTCTATAGCAGTCTGGGTGGTCTCCCAGCAGTACAAGTGATAAAAACAACCAACACTACCCTGCTCCCCAGCAGCCCCCCAATGCAATTCTCCCTCTTTGCTCACCCTCTGGGGCCCTTATCTCCTCTATCTCGTGTTCACCAGTTGCAAGACTTGGGTTCAGGACTTGGGAAACCAGAAGGTTCCCCTTATCCTTTTGGACCAAATTATCAGGGGTTTCAGTGGTGTTTTGGCAAAAAGGCAAGCTAATAATAAAGCAGTTCTGTGTTTTGCTTTCCTGTATGTTTATCTCCAAAGAGTCCAAACCCAGGGGGAGAGCTGAATGGATCAGTATTCCTCAGTCCCCAAGCCCATGTCTACCTAACGATACCTCAATCCCGTCATTACTTCCAACACAAATATCTCAATGGCAATTGTGCAAATGAGGGAGAAAACATACTACAATGCTTTCACGGGCAAAAAGACAATATTTGAGTTTTTATAGGCAGGTAAAATTTACTAACAATGAAGCAAAACTTCCCAAAAGTCACAAATTTTATTCCAAAAATGACTGTTCTAAAAATGGCTTCCAGATACCAGAAATACTGAAACAGATGTTAGAGAAAAAAGGCCAACAGAGCACCTGGTTAACAGTTAGAAGGAAAATATTAGCTGTCACTTTGCCAAGAATTAGCTTTGTGAATCACACCATGTCTAGTGTTTGGTGGCCCTGTGCTTAGTGACCACCAAGAAGCTTTGGCTCTATTGCACTGCTATGCATCTAAGATGTGCCTGACACACAGCTAGGTCAGACTTTGAACTATTCATAACTAGGGCATGTTTTTGCTTATTTGTTACTTTTAAATGCCAGACTCCTAAATAATTCTACCCTCAAACCACTGTCCCCTTGCTGACTTTTCTTTTGTTTGTTTACTTGTTTGTTGCTGGGAGCTGAAGACCTAGAGCTGCCTGCAGCCCTCCCATATCTGCATTCTTTAAAAAGTGAAAAAACAAACCATTTTTAAAGGCTATTTCCTGTAGTTTCCTCTAATTCTGGGTGGTAGACCTAGTTTCAATGGTTTTAATTTTTCCTTTAACATCCAAATGCTTTATAATCCAGGAATGAACATCAACTGGCAAACATTTTCTTTTCCCTATGTGGCTAGAGACCAAAATCTATGTTTTTAATATGCTGCTAATGTTATGCCTCCGATATATTTACAGTATTTATTTCATCAAACGCTGGACTCTCATTTCCAGAATTTTTTTTTAATTCCATGTGTTTCTTCAGAAGACAGGAATAAACAATCTTGCAATACATGATGGTTCAATACAGTTAAGAGCTCTAGGCTATTTATAGCAATTAGACCATAAAGAGGGAAACGAACCATATGTACATTTATTATGTCCATAAAATGTAACATATGGAAATGAATTCTGACAGCGATGGTGGAACTATTTGCATGTCACATGTCAGCATCTACCATGGGAATTAATGAATAGGACTTGTCACAGTGCTTTCTTTTTGGATCAGGAAGGGTCAAACTGCCATAATAAATATCAGTTGTGGCTAACACTGAAAGGCATCGGCATCTTAGGGACAGAGAGGAATGTTTTCTGATCTCACTTTCCTTAATCTTCAGCTCCTTCATGATAATGCCCAGGGGTGCAGAGGGCTGAATCACACTCAAGCCTTGTTCCATACTCCAAGACACTAGAAAAATCTTCTGCTTTGAAGTCTCTTGTGTCAACGGAAGCAAACTCTATGCCTGAGGACTAAGGTGTCAGCTATTATGTCAATGGCAGAAATATCAGTTAGTTGCATCTTCTGCTTCACCTGGCAGAGTGGTGCCTGAGCCCAGGGTCCTGCCCGGTGAGGGAGGAAGCTTTGCTTCCGTGTCTGTATAGCCTACTGTGCAGACAACACCATACCAGGTGCCAGGAAAGAAGGAAGAGAGGCAGTCAGAGAATCAGAAGATGCGGCCCACCGCCTGAGGGAGTTACAGTGCAACTGAGAGATGAAATATGCACACATAATTATAGTATAACCAAAATTTTGTTATTTATACTCTCTCACTGAATTTGAAGAAGGGCAGAAGCTGATAACCACCGAGTGCAGTAAATCCTGACTCATAATAATGGCTTTTGTTTAGCATTAAGTAGTGGGTGGAACGGAGAAGGCAATGGCACCCCACTCCAGCACTCTTGCCTGGAAAATCCTGTGGACGGAGGAACCTGGTAGGCTGCAGTCCACAGGGTCGCAAAGAGTCCGACACGACTGAACGACTTCCCTTTCACTTTTCACTTTCATGCATTGGAGAAGGAAATGGCAATCCACTCCTGCGTTCTTGCCTGGAGAATCCCAGGGACGGGGGAGCCTGGTGGGCTGCCGTCTATGGGGTTGCACAGAGTCGGACACGACTGAAGCGACTTAACAGCAGTAGCAGCAGTGGGTGGGAACGTTGAAAGGAGATCAATGCTTCATGAGAAGGGGAGATGGGGAAGCAGCAGGGCAAAGCTCTCAGTGGATGCAGGTGTGGGAGGTTAGAACCAGTAAAGCTCTCAAAACGGAGAGGAGCATTTCTGGAGAAGGTACCTCACGCTTCCAGGCTGAGGAGGGAAACAGCTAAATGGAGGGGAGGAGGTGGAGGAGTCGAAAGATGCTTTCTAAACATGTGATATAAAACCTGCCGCCTTCTTCCCTATGTGACTGCTGGTATCATCTTCATTTCTCAGACATACGCTGTGCAGTATATTTCATTTGACAGCAATGCCAAGCCTTGCTAATTCCTTCCTCACTGAAGTCTTGAGTGAGGAAGCTGATGCTATTCATGTAGATATGCTATTTAGCCTCTAATGGAAATAGCACAAAGCAATAAGCTAAACAGATGTTCAAACTCTACCTGCCCATTGGTGTCCCATTCAAGTGACAACCTAATCCAAGAAGCCTCGCCTTAAAATAGGTTCTCTTTCCTCTGAGCTTCTTTACTGTTTCATCTGTATCTTTTTGTGGTAGTTACTACTACCTGTGGTACTCACTAATACTACTATCTTTCCTTCTAAATGCTACACATTTCTTGAAGACATGATGTATCTAAAACATCTTTTCTACTTCACATTACCTAGTACCGTGCTTGGATGTAGTAAATATCTGCTGTATGAATAAGTAAGTTTATGAATGCTGAAATGATATAGTATGTATGATGTTTATACACAGTGAAGGAACTCTGTGTAAACAGGTAAACAATTTGGAGAGGAATTGGTCAGGTAAGGCATTGAGGCAGAGGTAACTTTTGAGCTGCTGCATAGACAAAATGGTGGACTTGGATCAATGTGGATCATGAGCAGCATTCTAGGAGAGAAGGGCAGTACCATCAGAAAAAGCACTGACCACCGTGATCCAAGGATATAGCTGTGTATTTATAGTAATCCCTGTTTGTCTCCCCCTAAGAGGGAAAAATGAAGCTCTAGTCTTCTTGGGTTGAAGCAAAATACTGTGGGATGAGGATAAGGAATAATTAAATTTACTAATTTGCCCTGGAAAAAAATACACACACATACATTCATAACCTTCTTATGATAGGAGTGAAACATACACTGAAAACATAAGTCACAGACATTACTAAGCAAGTTCTAAGAGAACTGTATGATGTCCTTTCAAAAGAACAACATCCATTCCCCATGTTTAGTTATTTCATTAATAGCTGGCAGAAACCTAAGACATTTACAGCAGCAAAACCAGAAGTTGCTCAAGTGTGAAAAAATGATCTGCTGAACTAGACCAGTTTGTTAGAAATCCACTCAATTATATATTCAATGTTCAATTACTCAAGTATTTATTGAATCCCAAATGCATGTCAAGCGCTTGCTAAGCAATCTGGATCATACATATAAATTTAAGACAAGATCCTCATCCTCAGAGAGATTACAGTCTAGTTTGAAAGATCGGAATTGTGTGATCGAAAACAAATCATAAATCAAAAATAAAATTTCCTAAATCATAAACAAGGATTGATGTGACACCTGTTACATGTGAATGAAAGCAAACCGCTTAGAAAGGACTTTCATAGTGTGTCAGCCTCTGAGTTAAAGCACTGCGTGGAAATGGTAGCCTTTGGTCCAGGACTTAAAGGAGGATGTGGCTGCATGGAGTTTTAGAAAGGGCATTACAGATCAATAGCAAGGCATTAATACAAATACACAAGGCTATATAATTTATTTCTGGAGCACTAAATATTCAAAATCCCTGACTCATTGCTATCGAAGGTAAATACAGAGAACAGAAAACAAATAAGAACAATGGGTTGGAAAAAGATTGTATAAGGAGTTTTTTTGCTAGTCCCAAGGCCTTTGAACACACAAGACTTCCAACAGCTTGGGCAGTAACAGAGGTTTTCCCATGACTGGAATTTACCTGAGTTATTGAAAACAGCTGCTTGGTTTCTCTTGGGTAAATTTCCAACTTATTACCTTGAAGTATGGATTGTTTTCATTTTTTTTTTAAATTAAGACCATACAACATTAGATATCATGATATATTCCTTGAAGACTTTGATATTATCTTTTAGATATTCAAATACAAGGAACTTCAATTTAGCCATACCAAGTTAATTTATTCTGTAAACAGCATAATCCTATAGCATTTTAGCAGCAAAACCAGAACCTCTGAAGTCGATAAATGACGGCTCGAGTATCAGCCATAATTTACATTTCCAGATTATAGTCACAGTAATGAAACCCTTTAGGATTATTAAAATGCATTTTGTACAGTGTATTTATTACTTGGCATTTCTTATTTATGACTCATAGAAAGGCGAACCTAAATGAAATAAAACACAAACTATACTTTCACTAGAATAATGAGATACTATTCATTCTCTTATGCAAATACAATTTTATTAGGTTTTAAATGGTTGTGTTGGTTGGATTCTTGGGAGCAATGCTTTTCACTTTATCTCAGAGGCCTTTCTTAAGCAAACTAATTTAGCATAAAGAAAACACTGTATATAGGTCTTGGAGCTAAACTATATTATTTAAAACATCTGTGGGTAAAGGTTTTTTTGACGTGAAAGTACAAGGAGCAAATGATGCAAGCTTTTCTAATATACTAGGGCTAGCCGACTTGGTCTGACATTATCTTAAATAATTAAAAACCATCCTCGCTTAAGTCAGAATGAAGGCCTAGAGAAAAGAAACATAACCATCCAGCCACATCACCCAATTATTACCATTTCCCACTTACAAAAGATAGCAGAACCTCCATTATGAATTTTTTACTCAGAAAACTGTTCTCATTCAAACTAGAGCAAATTACAAAACATGCCTTCTTTAAAGTGCTTCACTTTGTGATGGCCTGGCCTTCTCAATAGGACAAAAGTGACCTTCCTTTCAGGCTGATTCAATCATTCTTCTCCAGTGAGTGTTTCCTCAAGCCACACCATCTTGGGATAGAAGAGGACCAATGCGATCACTTTATTCAGCCCTGTTTAGTTATCTATCTCACTGATAAGACCTCAGAGTATACAAAACTTCCCTACATCAGTGTCAAGTCCTGGTTCTTTCAGAAAATTCCCTAGGGCCCCTGCTAGGAAAAGCAGCATCCTCTGTGGTATGGCTGATCTGAAGCCTCTGCCAGTTCGTATGGCTTCACTGTGCCAGGATCACTTCCACAGAAGTGGGGCAGGCCCTGGAGTCTACCTGTTGATATTTACACCTTCACCCCATCATTACCAGCACTGGGATGGTCATAGTCACATTTTTCAAATGTCTTTGTACTTTTAAAACATCTCTGTACTTCAATTTTTCATCTGAAAAATATAAACATAATATTTACCTCAAATGATTGTCATGACAGATAATTCGTATGGAGCTGTGATAAATAAAAACTATTAGCATCATTCTTTATTATGGCATCCAGTCAGGCATCATCCATGAAGCTGAGTCAGGGAGCAATCTGATTACTTGACTCAATAACTTTACTCAAAATTTTCCTTCCCTGACAGTCACCACCTCTGGACTAAACTTGGGCTCCATGTTTAGAGCCCAGTGCTGGAATTTCTCAGCATTCCCTCTTTCAACAGGATAAATTCTTTCTGTTTATGAGAGAATCCTGGTATACCCTCCCAGCCAGCTTTGCTGGCATGCCTACTTGGCTCAGGCTATCACACCGTAACCCTCAATATGCTAACTGAAGCCAAAAATACTTAGGAAAGACTTTTGAAAAACGGTGTCAGGTCATATGCACACAGTGATTGAGAGCACTGAATAGTTAACAGCCTGTACTCTTGGGTCCAATGGCAGGCTCACCACTGTCAGCAGGAATCTTATGCAATTCACTTAACTTTTCAGTTTCTCCATCCTCATATGTGGATAACGGTACTAACTGTACCAAATTCATAGGGTTGGCATGACTATAAAAGATGTTAATATGTATAGTGCTTAGAATAATACCTAGCAAGTATTTTTAGAGCTCAATGTAGAATGTTAACTCTGGTTACCTGTTATCTTTGTTATAAAACATGATCATTCAGAAGCTCGGAAGGTTAAGTCTGGCTTTGAGTCCCAGCCATCCCACTTCCAAACTCTATAATCTTGGATGAGGATGAGGATGATAACCAACATGTACTGAATTACATGTTGTTTTCCAGTTGATAAGTCATGTCCAACTCTTTGAAATCCCAAGGACTATGGCATGCCAGGCCCCTCTGTCCTCCACCACCTCCCAGAGTTTGCTCAAATTCATGTCCATTGAGTCAGTGGACTCTAAACCATCTCATCCTCTGCCACTCCATTCTCTTTTTGCCTTCAATTTTTCCCAGCTTCAGGGTATTTTCCAGTGAGTCAACTCTTTGCATCAGGTGGTCAAAATATTAGAGCTTCAGCATCAGTCCTTCCAATGAATATTCAGAATTAATTTCCTTTAGGGCTGACTGGTTTGATCTCCTTACTGTCCAAAGGACTCCCAAGCATCTTCTCCAGCACCACAGTTTGAAAGCATCAATTCTTTGGTGCTCAGCCTTCTTTATGGTCCAACTCCCACATCCATACAGGACTACTGGAAAAACCACAGCTTTGACTATACGAACTTTTGTTGGCAAAGTGATATCTCTGCTTTTTAATATGCTGTCTAGGTTATCATAGCTCTCCTTCCAAGAAGCAAGCGTCTTTTAATTTCATGGCTGCAGTCATCATCCACAGTGATTCTGGAGCTCAAGAAAAGAAAATCTGTCACTGTTTCCACTTTTCCCCTATCTATTTGCCATGACGTTATGGGACTGGATGCCATGATCTTAGTGTTTTGAATACTGAGTTTCAAGCCAGCACTTACAAATAGCTGAGGGAAGATGAGAAGCAAAAGGCAAGGGAAAAGGAAAGATAAATCCAACTGAACTATGCACCTGCCAGTTTATGTATGTTATCTCATTTGTATTTCACTAACATGCTATAAGGTAAGTATTTTTATTATACCCACTTTCCAGATAAGCAAAGATCTAAAGGAGTTTATAATCACCAAAAGATACAGAGCTGGCAAGTAGCAGAATGTCCTCATTCTGCTATTACCCTATCCCCTTAACCACTAGGCCATATTCCCTCTCCATGTTACATAATACCCACCTTGCAGGGTGTTAAGAGAATCAAAAATAACCTAAGCGGTCATGAACAGCAGCAATTATAATCAAAGTGCAAACCTTAATATACTTCATGGAAAGCATAAGACATTTCTGTGAACAGTGCCTGAGGCTTGAGGGGTTAAAGTGTTGAAAGCATACTATAGTTCTCAAGGAGAGAACATTCAGAGCCGGGTATGTTCCTTACAGACTCGCACTGGGGGCAGGCCTAAAGCAGCACAGTCTCCATGTGCTGATGAAAAGATCTGCCTCATGCTTCTAAAACAAGAAGTGCATCCACGGGCCCTGTAAACACCATCTAAAACGTCTTTTTCACACTCAGTACGGTTTGCTGACACCACTCCGAAGGAACTGTAACACAGACTCCAGTGTGCTCTGGGGAAAACGTCCTCTCCTTGGGACACACCCCTGCAGTATTTGCCATGTTTGGTGTCAACACTGTTTAAAACACACTGCGTGCATATGGGCTCAGTAGTGTCTGATTCTTCGCCACCCCATGGACTGTAGCCTACAATTCTTTACCACTGTGCCACCTGGGAAGCCCTTAAAAGACATCAGCTGCCCCAAGATGGGTGGAGACAACATGAACGGCCTGTGGAGGGCCAAAAAGCCCCGAAGCAGGATTCTGGGGAAAACATGCCTGGAATCAAAACTGCATAGTCCTTCTGAAACTTCTTGCTCGGGAGTTTATAAAGGGAATGGATCCAGCCCTCCTCGTTTATAACAAGGAGAGCTCTATAGTTCCAGGGGACATAGATGACCAATCTCGTTTTGCTGCAAGTGTGTGGACCTAAACAAATGAGATTTTAGAGGCTTTATAAAAGTGGGAAAATGGAAAGAAAAACAGTATATGGAAAACTTAAAAGGTCAGGGAGGAGAAATGATACTGGGGAGAGGGAACAAAGAAATCTAAAGGCAGGTTCGAAGCTTTGCTTGTAATCTGACAGTCTCATCTCCCCATGAAACACTATAGTAATATTTACCATTATTTTTTGGTATGAACTTTTTATTTTCAGAAAGGTATGGGCACGGGGAAAGTCTGTGACCAACTTCCATTCAGCCCAGAGGTTGCTCAAGGGGACTCAGCAGTTAGGAGTCACTCAAAGTTCCTTGGCTGAATATTTTTGTAAAGAAGAGGTGGGGGTGAGGGGGGCAAGGGACATCCAAGGCATGCCTAGTAAGGTGAACCAACCCACACATCTAGCAAATTCCCTTTGATGGATATCTGGAAGACAGCAGGACTTCTCCCGCAAAATCTTGTTCCAGGTCACTTACTGAATGTACAAAGAAAGCAAATTTCAGACCAAACTCAGCAACACTTCCTAACAATTATTACCAAGTGGCTTGTTGTTGCTAAGTCGCTAAGTTGTGTCCAACTCCTTTGTGACCCCAGAGACTGTAGCCCTCCAGGATCCTCTGTCCATGGGATTTCTCAGGCAGGAAAACTGGAGTAGGTTGCTGCTTTCTCGGCCAGGGAATCTTCCCAACCCAGGGAGCAAACACGAGTCTCCTGCTTTGGCAGGCAGATTCTTTACCACTGAGAACCTTTACCTGGGAAGCCCTTACCAAGTGGCTACAGAAAACACTGTAAACATGTCCTTGGAAGCTTGGTCCTATGGCTCCATGCAACTCACACCCACCAAAGAAAGAGGCACTTGACACAATCACCCAGAAGAAGAATTCAGCTGAGCTTCTGTTTGGATCAAGTGCACCAGGTTTGAACAGAAGACACAGAAAAAGAATCAGAGCAGGGTGCCTCTTATTTAGCAGCAAGGGTGGAGGTGTCAGGGGCCTGCAAAATATTTCTAACTAACCCACATATCTGGCACATTGCACATTTCATCAATGAAATAAAATTTCCAGCAGTTCTTAACCTGCTTATGTAGACTGAGAGAGCAGTAGTTGAAGGTTTACACCCATGGGCTTCAGAAAGTGAAGTCCTGATTAGTTTTTCAAATGCTAACTGAGAAGCCTTCTGATGTGTACTCTGGATTAATTTACTTCAAGTATTAACTAGGCATGAATTAAAACTAATTTAGACTCACTCACTCTCACATATTATGGTCCATGCTAGAGTATTTTAAAGCTAAATTACCACCAGTGTAATAGCCCACTGTCTTTGGTTCTGCAGCTAGTAAATAGCCCAGCTGAAACAGAAGCTTCATATGGCCCAAGACAAACATTTCTATCACTAAAAGTTTATGGTCCAGGAAGAAAAACTGACATGCATACAGATAAAACAAAGAAATGAGAGAAATCAGCCTTACAAAGAGTTCAAAGAGTAAAACTGGTGTTTATGTTGCTTTAAAATCCCAGCCTGCTTTTGCAGTGAATAAGACACCTGGCTATTTGTTTAGAAAAAAATTTTGATTCTTCGTCACGTGATCCTCTAAATTCCAAACTGTTGGCAATATGCACAAAAACGTAAAATGTACAGATTCATTAATTCAGAATATTCCCTTTTCAACATTTGCTTTAATGAGATAATCACATATAAGAAATATATCTATGTACAAAGATGCCCACCACATCAGTATGTTAGCAAAATATCGGAAACAGCTAAAAGTTGTCAATAAGGAATTGATTAAGCCAGTTAGTGTAACTGACTACAATGGACAACAAAGCATCCATCAAGCATATTGATGTACATCACTGCTGACATGGAAAGAGGATCATAGTATGTTTTTGAGTGTTTATTAAGGCCAGTGGGGCAAAGAAGAATATAGTCTGATAATCTGAATATAAAATTGGTAGGCAGGTATACATACCATGTGAAAGTTTACCTAATTATTAAGAATGACTTTCTCTGAATGATGGAATTCACAGTGAATTTTTCCTTCCTTTTGCTTTTGCAAACTGTTGAATGTTTATGATGAGTTCATTTTTAGAAGACTTACCAAGAGATATTATAGGCATGGCTAATAATATGGCTTATTACTCTGGGTTTATACTCTTTAAAACATAAATCAGTTCATGCCTTTCACCTGCTCCCAACACTTTAATAGCCTCGAACCAAATCTGCAATAAAACACAAATCTTTGTAAGGTCTAGCCTATGCCTGCCTTTCTAGCATTATCCTTCATCATTCATCACACCCCACCCCCAGATCTTTACCCTGCAGGCACACTGGCCATCACTCAACTCCTTCAGCACACTAGCCTTATTTCCCAGCCCACAGTAACAGCCCATGCTACTCCCTCTGTTGGGAAGACATAGTGACCCCCTCCACCTACCCAGCTCTTCCTTATAATCCAACATCAAGAGGCTATCAATCCCTCGAGCAGGCCCTTCTTGACCTATAATCTAAATTCAATCTCCATTATACCTTCTTTTAGAAATGAGTAGTCTTCCACCTCAGCTTGTATCACCAGACATGATTATACAGATATTAATGTATTTCTTTAAAGTCAGATTTCTTATTGAGCAATTAGCTTCAGGTAGGACCTCCAGGTGTGACCACGCTACCCTACTACCTGCCCAGGATCTGACACTTAGTAGAGACTCAATATAACTCTATTCAGTGGATAAACAAGCTGAAGAACAGGGTGAGTGGAACATGTGATTTTAAATTTTGAAACAAAAATAACTCCTAGCATCTCTTATAGACTTTATGAGAAAGTAATCTGCCTCCCATTTATTATTTTCTCCTGATAAAATCCTATACAGTAGGTTATCATTATCCATGATTTGTAAAAAGATTAGAAGCTATTAAGTGATAAAACATAAATAAGAAAGTTTTTAAAAATACACAAATAATAAAAAATGTTGATGCAGTTCTTAAAATCAAGTTCAGTTCAGTTCAGTCACTCAGTCATGTCCGACTCTTTGTGATCCCATGAATTGCAGCATGCCAGGCCTCCCTGTCCATCATCAACTCCTGGAGTTCACCCAAACTCATGTCCATCGAGTTGGTGATGCCATCCAGCCATCTCATCCTCGGTCATCCCCTTCTCCTCCTGCCCCCAACCTCTCCCAGCATCAGAGTCTTCCAATGAGTCAACTTTTCACATGAGGTGGCCAAAGTATTGGAGTTTCAGCTTTAGCATCAGTCCTTCCAAAGAACACCCAGGACTGATCTCCTTTAGAATGGACTGGTTGGATCTCCTTGCAGTCCAAGGGACTCACAAGAATCTTCTCCAACACCACAGTTCAAAAGCATCAATTCTTCGGCACTCAGCTTTCTTCACAGTCCAACTCTCACATCCATACATGACCACTGGAAAAATCATAGCATTCAGATCTAAATCCAGGCCCTACAGCCTTCAGGAAGCTGGTTGAAATTGGATAGCCCCACCTGAATCTGAAGGTAAGAGAGTGCCAGATGGAGAGACAAGTTTTATATTCAGACCCACCAGCAGTTTATGATAGATGACGTTCCTGACTACATTTTCACATGACTAACCTGCTAAGCAGAAAGTCTACATATTGGAGCATTTGAGAAAAAGCTCTACAATCCTTGACAAGTGTTTTTAACTTACAGATAAAAGTTCATAATTTGGAATTTGGTCATCCACCTGGCAGACATTAAACATCAATAAAAATTATATGTTCCACTTCTGGGTCTTAGCCCATGGAAACTGCTCACACATGCAATAAACACATACACACACACACACTTCACATACCTACCATCAGACACTGTAGAAACATAACAACTATTTTTCTATGAATTATCTCCTAAAGAACCATGCATAATACTTATCTACTAAGAAGAATAGCTACATCAAGCAATTCTTAAAAAGCATCTTAATACAATTTTCCAACTAAGCTTAAACTCATGTAATGGTGCCTTCAATAAAAGAGAAATCACTCAAGAAGTCAAAGAGTAGTTGATTCTGCTAAGGAAAAGTTAAGAACACAAAGAATAACAAGCCACCTGTTTGCCCCCTCCATGTTCTCTCTTTTATGTCCCAATTGTTGTTGCTGCTGATAATATATAGTCTGAGAAAAATTCAATTTTAGAGGCCCAGAAATATTGGACAAATATATGTTTTAATATTATATGTTTTAACAAGAACAGCAACTATATTTATTCCAAATAACATTTAATCTCTTCATTCTCACAGGGTTTGACTCTGAATTTTACTTTAGATTTCAAAAAAGAGCTGCTCTTCACAAGTAAGAAATTGGGGAATCCTTTCTGGCAAGACAAAAATTCCAGTGGAAAAGTTTTATCACTTAATTTATGACAGAAGTAGTTGCAAGTTGGCAACCATTATACTATTTCAGTATGAAAAAATTTATCATGCGATTAATTTTCCCCCAAATACCTAAGAAATAGTTAAGAAATTTAAATGTTTCACCAGAAACATTTTTCAAACACCAGCTGCTGAATTTTCCATTTCTGTGTGTGTATGTCGTATGTGTGTGTATACCAATATACCCAAAACATAATAAAAGTAAGCTGCAACTCTAGAAGCTACAGAAAGAAATTATTCCTCTGGAGATGAGATGTATCTCAAAAAATAAGTCAATTAATACCAGACATAATCTTATCCCTTTAATACTCTACAGACAGTTTATCTCATTCCTTATGGACTGGCATCTACTCATAAATGATATTTCCCATATGTCAGAGAGGAAAGCTCATGATGAAATGTTAATAGACTGTAGAGTTTCAATCATTTCTGACTTCTTCTCTGGAAAAAAGGGAGGTCGGCATCATGATGAGGTTATTTGTGCATAAGCCTTCTTTTTTCTAAGGTTTGGTTATCTTGCTTGAACTCAGTGTCAGCTGTGAACATCAGCAAAGTTTAAAGTTACCGAAATATTAACATTCAATATTTTTGTATTTCATGGTGATTACAATTGTGCACAGGGAAAGATCAAATACCCTTGGAATTATTTTTCTTCTAAAAGAATTGCTGTTAATTTAGATTTTCTTTTGGTCCTGGAGAGAACATTCTCTAGCAATGTCCATAGATTTCAATTTTGCCCCCAGGCTGCTGGGGCCTCCAGGGAGATCAAGCAGCCTCAAATGAGACCTGTAGCTCTTCGACTAATTTTGAGCTCAAGATTACAGCTGCCACAACTCCCACCTCCCACCCCGTCAGCCCTGGGGAGCCAGGATACATTCAGGAAGAGTCTGTGAGAAATGGCAATTTTCCTCTATGGCACAGTTACATAAGGATGCCTTCTCGTATCTGTGTGCCTCTAAAAATAAAAGGCACCAAATATTTGAACCACTAGGACATTCCCAAACGTGTGTTTCTAACTGGCCTAATATAGCCGTTCCTGTTCTGATGGTGAAATCAGTAAAAAGTAGTATAATCACAGTCTGTTAAAAAAAAGTACTGAGTCCCTTCTCATTCTGGGGCATCCTTGAGAAGGTCTCACCTAAGGAGATTGTGGCTGGCTGTGGCTGGTTGTGGCTGGTTGTGGCTGGAGCAGATCAGCCACATGAGGTTTCTGACAGCCTGTCCTGGGGTGAGAGGCCAATCAGCCCATTCCCAGACAGACTTTGTTCTCACCAGCTCTCTGCCAAAACCTCTACTAGGTTGTTCCAGTAATTCAAGTTACTCACCTCTCAAGTCAGTTCTGTTGGAGGAGTGGCGCAAGTTGCAAAACAGGTAATTTTGTAAAATATCTTCGTGGTAAAAGTATGAAAGGAATGGAATAAAAGGACTTTCATTTAAAAGCACTTATCAAGGGTTATAAAATGATAGAACTGGCTCAAACCCAACTCTGAATAAAGACAACTCTCCACTTCTACCAACTATCTCTAAGTAATGACAATCATCCACTAGATACCCTGAAAATTATTATACTTGATGGATAAAGACATATTAATTAACTAAAAAATAATTATGAGACATAACAAAGACACTTTTGAAGGGAAACTCAATAAACATTCTTTACGTGGCCTTGTACTACCCAGAAGTACTGCAAAATTGCATCTGGATATTTTGAAGTGACACATTAATTAGCATATATGTCTTCACCACTAAACTGATAACTTGATGAAGTCAGGGACTATAACTATCTGGCTCACCACCATACTACCAGTGTCTAGCAAAGTGGCACACAGAGGGCACTCAATACATATTTGTTGAATAAATAAGTGAATGACTTTACAGCATAGAGAAACTTGGTATTCATAACAACAAGCACTGTACGGATATAAATATCTCTTACACAGCTTTTAGCATCAAATCTATTTTATTTCTTTATATTTATTTGAAAATCATTACATATTCTGGCAGAGAATTTTCTTCTTCTGGCCCCACCACCAGACTACATTTCCCAGTGCCCCTCCCCACACCACCCAACCCTTCCATAGTTAGATAGCATCACTAGTCAGAGTTCCAGCCAATGAAATACAGGTAGAAGTGACATGCATCACCTCTGGGGCAATACAGTTGAGAGTGGATAAGTTTTCTCCACCTTCTCTTACTTCCCCCATATGTGTAGCTGAATGCAGAGGAAAACAAAGTCCTAGAAGACAGTTGAGCCACTTAAGAGAAGGAGTTTGACTTCTTGAATGACCAAATGGACCAGAGCCCTACATTCATCTGTATCAAACTATGAAACAAAACAAAGATTAACTTCTATTATATATTTTATATATATTATGCAGCTACTAGTCTATATTAACAATATATGCATGGACTATAAAGAGAATGTTATTATTTATTAAGATGGTACATTCTCCCAAATATTATTTTAGAAAATTAATGCATTTTAATATAAAACAGAAAACAGAAAAGCATTAGTAAGCAATCTTGGAAAAGATGAAATCCAAGTATCTTTCCTCTTTGGCATTTGCACTTATTCTATCTTCATTCTATTTTTACAAAATAAGTAAAGGGAATAAAATATTCTGGGAAATGGAAGTATAGATAATGTGAGTCTCAAATTCTCTGACTACAGATTCATACCATTGAGTTCTCTCATTATCTTCTAAGGCAAAATAGAATTCCTTTCCTTAAAAGTTTTTTTCACACCACTAGATTCATATACCTGCCTTCATATTGATAGTTATCTATTGAAATAATCTTTTTTTCTTCCAGGGTTTGGCAAATTTTTAATCAGCCCAAAGTAGCATTGGTGGCTCATGTGCCACCATCAATTTCTAAGCACCATGCAAACTAGTTCAACGGGTTCCTTGTGAATGTGTTTCTCCCCAAATCATTACCTATCTGTTTTCCCATCATTGTAGGTTGATGATATAGGAAAGAAAATCAACATAAAAGTTTGAAAATCTTTAGGCTGGAAAAGATTTCACTTGGCTCAGGCATAGATATACCTGTGTTCTCTTAGCTCCTTGGAACTATTCTTACAAGGTAATCACCCTTCTCCCTTTCCCTATAGGAAACCAGATCTATACTTCAGAAGTCTCAAACATCAGTCTGAAGGTCCCATACAAAAAATTATCTCCCACATACAAGACCCCAAGGAAATTTAAAAAAAGAAATAAAGTTTGTTTGGTTTGGGCCTATAGTTGATTTAAGTATAATCATCTAATCTCATTTTATTCTGCCCATGTGGCCAAGTATGTATTATCACAGGAGTTGTATGCTACTATGTAAAATATATCCTTAAATATCTTAAACAAAACATCGACAAGTAGTGGACCCTTTCTGTTAATGAAGTGATTATTATAGATTAAAGTTATACTTGCAATTTAGAAAAGTCTGAAAGATAAAATAAACATAAAATTTAATTGGAAACAGAGTTGGCATAAATGTCAAAATAATTAAACATCAACTTAAGAAATATAACTCAAGTTGAGAATATTCTTAGACTCTATTCTCATATTTTGCTGATAACTCAGTAGAACCAAATTCCTACCATTTTGGGGCAAAACAAAACATTACCTGATAGACTAGCAAAATAAGCATAATGTCTTCTCCCTAAATAAACCTTCCTATTTCAATCTCCATACAAAGTGTGCTTTGCTATGGACCAATGACCTTAAAAGGAAGCAATATCTGACTAGTATTCCATTGCTGTTTCATTTCATGGATAAATCACTCCAAGAATGGCATGAATATGTAGAGAATTCCTGGCATGCTACTTGCCATACACACTTTTAAAACTTTGGAAGACTGGACCTAGAAGGCATATAAAATGCTCTGAGAGCAGTGTCCTATTTGCTGTGAACTAGAATTAACTCAAAATTTGATTATTATTTAGACACCATGGAATTATGATTAGTAGACACTGGCTATAGCCATTACCATATCCCCAGGGAGTACAAACCATCCCCACTCCACTTCCTGCACACCCACACCCATCTTAAAAACACTCATGAGGATAAATCCCTCAGCCACTTACCTGCATGAGCTTTTAGTTCCCCCCTATCAAGAATCTCTCAGTTATAGGGACGACTGCATCTTCACCATTGGAGTCCAACAGGCTGGTTTTACTTGGGGTTGCTGTTGTTGTTTAGATGCTCAGTCATTTCTGACTCTCTATAACCCCATGGACTGTAGCCCACCAGGCTGCTCTGTCCATGAGATTTCCCAGGCAAAAATACTGGATCTCCTTCTCCAGGGGATCTACCTGACTCAGGGATTGAATCCACGTCTCCTGCATTGGCAGGTGGATTCTTTTCCCTGAGCTGCCAGGGAATCCCTTTACTTGAGGTAGAAGTCTTTGCATGTGTTTGGTTATTTGTTTGATATTGTTTTTCCTAAAAACTTAACAGGAACCTACCTGTTCAGCGAGTCCTTATATTGTGGTGTCAGATCTGCACATTGAATATGAGGGAAGTTTCTTTCTTTCTTTCTTTCTTTTTTTTTTTTTTTTTTGAGTCTAATTCTGCTGGTGCATGAAGGAACTGCATGAGTAAGACAGCCAGGGGCTACTCTGAGTCCCCACCTGCTATGCCAGCATCCATGTTGGTCCACTTCCCACAAAGAAAACTATCCCATGACTTCTGCTGCTTCTCAGATCCAATCCTGACCTGAGGCAAGGAGACTTGAGCAACTCCAGGCCTACATTCCACATTCCTGTCCAGAACGTGAAAATACTCTTGTTTTAAAATATACTACTTAAAGAGAGGTTCATGACATGTAAAGTGAACAAAGCACATCACAAAATAACAGGTAGCATATGATCCATTAGTTTGCTAGGGCTGCGGTAACCACGCACCAGAGTAGTGAAGCAGAAATGTATTGCCTCACTGCTCTGGAGGCTGGAAGTCCAAGACCATGGTGTTGGCGGGGTTGGTTCCTTCTGAGAACTAGGTGAGAGAGAATCTGTTCCAGGCCTCTTCCCTAGCTTCTGGTTCCTTCCTGGAGGTTTCCTCAGCTTGTGAGAGCATCACCCTGCTCTGCCTTCACCGTCACATAGCTTTCTCCCTGTATGTTTGGTTCTGTGTTTAAAGTTCCCCTTTTATGAGGACACCAGTCAGAATGGATTTGGGTTCTCTCTAATGACCTCAGCTAATTACATCTGCAATGACTCTATTTCCAGATAAGGTCACATTCTGAGGCATGGTGGGTTAGGACTTCAGCATACGGATTTTGAAGGGATACAATTCAACCCATTACAGCAAATGAAAATGAAAAGATTCTATTTATGTATATAGTCATATGAGCATAGAGAAATGGATGGAAAGATACACAGGCTATACAAACTACTAAGTTCCATTAACCAGCTGGAGGATTATCTGGGCTTAAGGATTTGTTATTACTTATTTTATTATACTTTTAATATTACATCAACTGTTAGAGTAGCCAATAATTTTATAATTAAAAATCCATTACAGATTAAATGAAAACTTAATAAAACATATTGCTGGCAAACAGAAATTTTCTCAAATTATTGCACTTCTCCTCTTTATTTTAACCCATTTCTACAAAGTCTTAAAGTAATCATTCTCTCTAAGAACCTAGGATGCAGAAGTCATATTTTGATGAGAAGAGGGGAAAACTGGATGATAACAAAGTGGTAGAAAAGTAGGGACAAGAGCTAAATATGAGAGATATAAGAAAGATGATTGCAATAATAGATTGACAACTGAAAAACATTGGTCTGAAGGAAGAGGAGAGAAAAATTACAATATAGAAAGTATCCATGCGTGAAAAAAGGAGTGGCTATCAAGACTGCTGTATGGGGTACATGTATCTCTTTCAATTCTGGTTTCCTCGGTGTGTATGCCCAGAAGTGGGATTGCTGGGTCATAAGGTAGTTCTATTTGCAATTTTTTAAGGAATCTCCACACTGTTCTCCATAGTGGCTGTACTAGTTTGCATTCCCACCAACAGTGTAGGAGGGTTCCCTTTTCTCCACACCCTCTCCAGCATTTATTGCTTGCAGACTTTTGGATCGCAGCCATTCTGACTGGTGTGAAGTGGTACCTCATTGTGGTTTTGATTTGCATTTCTCTAATAATGAGTGATGTTGAGCATCTTTTCATGTGTTTGTTAGCCATCCGTATGTCTTCTTTGGAGAAATGTCTATTTAGTTCTTTGGCCCATTTTTTGATTGGGTCGTTTATTTTTCTGGAGTTGAGCTGCATAAGTTGCTTGTATATCGCAGCACTGTTTATAATAGCCAGGACATGGAAACAACCTAGATGTCCATCAGCAGATGAATGGATAAGAAAGCTGTGGTACATATACACAATGGAGTATTACTCAGCCGTTAAAAAGAATTCATTTGTATCAGTTCTGATGAGATGGATGAAACTGGAGCCGATTATACAGAGTGAAGTAAGCCAGAAAGAAAAACACCAATACAGTATACTAACACATATATATGGAATTTAGGAAGATGGCAATGACGACCCTGTATGCAAGACAGGGAAAGAGACACAGATGTGTATAACGGACTTTTGGACTCAGACGGAGAGGGAGAGGGTGGGATGATTTGGGAGAATGACATTCTAACATGTATACTATCATGTGAATTGAATCGCCAGTCTATGTCTGACGCAGGATGCAGCATGCTTGGGGCTGGTGCATGGGGATGACCCAGAAAGATGTTATGGGGAGGGAGGTGGGAGGGGGGTTCATGTTTGGGAATGCATGTAAGAATTAAAGATTTTAAAATTTAAAAAATAAAAAACTAAAAAAAAAAAAGACTGCTGTATGTATCAAGACATGCTGTTACCATGTTGGACGAGTTGGGGATAGAAAATGAAACAGAGAACGAGAACTCCAAGATACAAAATTAAAAGACCTGGTCATAATGTGCTTTCCTGAATGTAAAAGGTACCTGTAGGAGTCAGAATAACATCCCCCACCAAAGACATGCACTCCCTAATAATCATTCAAAACCTATGAATGTTATCTTTGTGACAAAGGGATCTTTTAAGTATCATTAAGGGTACCAAACCTTGAGACAGAGAGAACAACCTGGTTTCTCTGGGTGGTTTCAATCTAATCTCATTAGTACTCACAAACAGAGAAATGTTCTATACTAATTTAGAGATAAAGTGGAAGAGAGATTCCAAGCAGGGAAAGAACTTAACCCACCACTGCTGGCTTTGAAGACAGAGGAAGGGAGCCAAGAGCCCGGAAATACGGGTGGCCTGTGGAAGTTGGGAACAGCCCTCAACTGACAGCCAACAGGACAAAGGGTTTCACTCCCACAACCACAAGGGACTGAGTTCTCAATAACTTGAATGAGCAGAAAACAGATCCACCTATAGAATCTCCAGAAAGAAAGACAGAAGGCTGTCAACACAGTGATTTTAGCCTGGGGAAAACAATGTTGGACTTCTGAGCTTTAGAAATACAGGATAATAAATCTGAGTTAAGGCCATTAAGTTTTTGGTAATTTGCTATGGGAGCAATGGCAAACTAATAAGTAAAAATTATAGGATATATAATTATAAATACTTAAATGATGACTTTTGAGTGTTCCCTCTATTCAAAGCACTGTGTATATTATGAACATTCAGCTCTTATCACTGATTCTCCTCTGTAGGTTGTGTAGTCCAACTGTCTTTTTTTTTAATATCAGTGAATTAAAGTCAGGGAAACAAAAACATCTGCTCTCTGGAATCACAGGGTTTTGATCTGGCACTACCGCAACTTACTCAAAGTCTCACAAGTGATAAGTGGCACAGCCAATATTCAAGATCTTAGAGTAATCTCTGTGACAAAAAAGTGCTATTTTTCGAGCAGTGGGGATAGACACCCCTGCTTTATTCCCATCTCTGCTCCTGCTTTCAAGGAATGAATGCTTGGATTCAGTCATGCTATGAGCAGTGGTGGTGGTGGTGGTGGTGGTTTAGTCGCTAAGTCATGTCTGACTCTGTGCAATCCCATGAACTGTAGCCCAACAGGCTCCTCTGTCTGTGGCATTCTCGAGGCAAGAATACTGGAGTGGGTTGCTGTAAGGTCAGGGCAAGGTCAGGATGAAAGGTCAGGGCGAGGTCAGGATGAAAGGTTCAGGGCGAGGTCAGGATGAGAGGTCAGGGCAAGGTCAGGCGTGTTGAGGCACGCCTGGGCATGCTCGGGCATGTAGGGACATGTCCCGGCAGAGGGAGCTGCAGACAAGCCCCGGAGACGGGCCGGCAACCAAGCCGACCAATCAGGAGCCGACACGAAGCCCTAGCCGTCCAATCAGGAACTGACATGGAGCCCTTGGACACCAATCACCGCTGAGCCCGCGTTTTCTTCCTTATATGGGAGGCCCAGCCCGGACTATAAAACCCTTCCCCACCCTCACAGACTCCGCAGACTCCCTTTACCCCCGCAGACTCCTCCCCCCCCCCCCCCACCCCGCAGACTCCTTTACCCCTGCAGACTCCCTTTACCCTGCAGACTCCCTTTGCCTCGCAGACCCGCCGCCCCCCCCCCCCCCCACCTTGCTCCCTTGCTTACCCGCCCCCGGGAGTTCTGCCCCCGGGAGTTCTGCCCGAGAGCGACCGCCCAATAAAAGGCCCTGATCAACGGTCCATAGGGGTGGCTCCTTCTTCCTGCAGCGTTTCTTACAGTTGCCATTTCCTTCTCCAGGGGATCTTCCCAACCCAGGGACCGAACATTGCATTACAGGCAGATTCCTTACCTACTGAGTCACCAGGGAAGCCTACCATCGAGATGGAGTCTGCCCCCTGAAAGGCTAGAGGATGTTCTAACTGAAAGTTAATTAAAACAGAAATTTTAGGCCAAATATTAAGGCAGCGCTGCGATAACCCAGGTCAGATTCCTCTTCCCAGAGACTCCTTCCTCTGAGTCCATGCAGCATTTTCCCTCTAGCTCTTACAGCCTTCCTGCCTGCTAGCTTGTGTTAGAGCTGCTGATGCACATGCCTAATCTCTGAGTGTGGTTATGATTTACTGAGCAATACTCTGAACCAGACATGCAGCTAGATGATTTACCTGCATTATCTCATTTAATCCCCATTAACATCTATGTGATGTGTACTATAATTATTGATAATTTTGTATACAAAGAGTCTGAAGTCAAACAGATCTTGCAACGTACTCAAGGCCTCACAATTAATAAGTGGCACAGCCAATATTCAGGACCTGCTGTTTGTCTCCCAAGCCTCTACTCTTAACTTACAACAAAGCTTTTCAAGGATGAAATAAAAAAAAAAAGAAAAGAAAAGTCTATTCACTGGCGTATTCACTGAATCCCTGAGGCACAGAAAAGAATAAATATTTGCAGAGTGGAAGAAAAGGGGCCATGAGTGGGAAAACATCAGCAAGAAAATTCTGACTAATGAAGGATACCATCTCCTTAAAATATAGCTCACCATCTCTCCCAAATACTAAATAGAAATAATTAGAGGAAAATGTTCCTGTATTTACCTCCTATTTATGGGAACTACGTAGTATATATTTATATTAATACATTCTAATTTTCATTTTTTATTACCAATGTACCAATCTGAAAAGCAAAAATAGAATACGATCGCTAAAATGGCTAGGAGACAGTGCACATCCTTGAAGTGCTTGCTGGCCAGTCTCCTCTTATAACTCCACAGCTGTAGCTGGGAAGCCCCGTAACCACGGCAGTCTGATCACAAGGGGACCAGGTTACCATGGCCTGCAGATGTGACTAAGCAAACACATCCTGCAAAGGTAGATGCTGATGCTTCAGGTAAAGGCATCAGCGAAGCCGCAAGACATTTGTTCCAACTACACACGTTCAGCATCTCTACTCTCTGCTCGATTATAAATTCCACGAAAGTAGAAACAATATTGATTTGGTTCGTGGCTTCATTCCCAGTGCTTGGCCCAGGGCAAAGGCTCAATAACCATTTATGGAATGAATCCATAAATGAGGGAATATCTCTAGACCAGCGTCTAGTGGATTAATTAGCAAGACAACAGAGCAGTGATTACATATGTTAGCTTCTGACTGGATTCTAATAATGGAACATATAATTTACCTACAATGACACTGCGCCAGTTTTGACTAAAAGGTAAAGAAAATCCAAGTAAAGGTCAGGAAATTTTTTATCTGATGTCACAATAGTCTTGGAGGTTAGCCTAGTTAAGGAGCTGGTTATTTGGCTCTTCAGCAATATCTTCAGGTGTTGGCTTCTTTCTGTTTGTGTCCTCTGCCGTCTCCAACATGCTGCCTGGTCCTCTGGCTACCTCCTCTCATAATGACAGGACATTCAGAAGATTCAGCATCACCTCTTTACCCAGCTTCAACCAGAGACAATAAGTAACTGAACTTTCTTCTGTATCTATTCTAAGGATAAAAAAAAAAAATCTTTCAAGTCCTGCCAACTGAAGTACACTCACAGGTTGAAATTACACTGCACATCTCATTCTGAAGCTTATCACCAAGAAGGTGGCTGGACTTAACGTGACAGAATCAGACTTACCAAGATTTACTCCTTGAGGACTGGAAAGGGCTGACTCTCCTACTGGTCATGGCCATCTGGCTACTAAACCAAACACATTTGCTGTAGCAAGGAAGCAGTAAAGGAAATGGAGATTGAATACATTGCTACAAGAGTTCCAGCTTTGGACAATAAAAAGTCTACATGGCCCTCTTTGGGCAGACCTCTAATTGCCAAGTCGATACTCCAAACCTTCCTTTGCTGTTCTAAAGGTCAGCAGCCATGATTCTGGCCAATAGCCTCTTTTCTCTGGCATAAATTTTGTCCTCAACAGAATTAGGAAACTGATTTTCACTACTCTCGGCTCCTTCCCTTTTTAAAATATCGAATTCCAATCTTCCTTGGGGCTCCATATTCCTGACTGTTTAAGATCCGGTCCTGAATTCTGACTAATCATTTATTTTGATGGGTAAAATTACCAAAACAAATCTGGGTGATCCAAGAAACCTGTTGCAATGGACTGAAAGCTTATTTCACCCCAAAATTTGTATGTTGAAATCCTAACCCACAAAGCGATGGTATAAGGTACAAAACAGAGCCCTCATGAAAGAAATCAGTGTCCTTATAAAAGAAACCCCAGAGAGATCCTTCTCCCTCTCCCATGTGATGTTACATTAAAAAGATAACCATCTAAATTAGAAGCAGGCCTTGGCCAGACACCAAATCTGCCAGAGCCTTGATCTTGGACTTCCCAATGCCAGAAATGTGAGCAATGAATTTCTGTTGTTTATAAGTTACCCAGTCTGTGGTTCTTGTTATAGTGGTAAGAATGGACTAATACATCATTCTAGAAATGTACTGAATTCTAAACTACCTCAACAGAGCAGGGATTGGAGGGAGTATTAGGAGAATCAATCTTGTGTGACATGCCCCCGGCAACTGGTATAAACAGCACTGTTCTTTACCCAGACTATGCCCTCTAAAAGACCATTCTTATCCTTTATTTTTGAGATCTGGTATTTTCACCTTTGAGTAGATTATATGTCAAATATAGATTATATGTCAAACTACGCTAATAAAGTAATACTCAAAATTCTCCAAGCCAGGCTTCAACAATACATAAACCTGGTTTTAGAAAAGGCAGAGGAACCAGAGATCAAATTGCCAACATCCGTTGGATCATCAAAAAAGCAAGAGAGTTCCTGAAAAACATCTATTTCTGCTTTATTGACTATGCCAAAGCCTTTGACTGTGTGGATCACAACAAACTGGAAAATTCTGAAAGAGATGGAAATACCAGACCACCTGACCTGCCTCTTGAGAAATCTGCATGCAGGTGAGGAAGCAACAGTTCCAACTGGACATGGAACAACAGACTGGTTCCAAATAGGGAAAGGAGTATGTCAAGGCTGTATATTGTCACCCTGCTTGCTTAACTTATATGCAGAGTACATCATGAGAAACGCTGGGCTGGATGAAGCACAAGCTGGAATCAAGATTGCTGGGAGAAATATCAATAACCTAAGATATGAAGATGACACCACCCTTATGGCACAAAGTGAAGAAGAACTAAAGACCACTTTGATGAGAGTGAAAGAGGAGAGTGAAAAAGTTGGCTTAAAACTCAACATTCAGAAAACTAAGATCCTGGCATCTGGTCCCATCACTTCATGGGAAATAGATGGGGAAACAATGGAAACAGTAAGAAACTTTATTTTGGGGGGCTCCAAAATCACTGCAGATGGTGACTGCAGCCATGAAATTAAAAGACGCTTGCTCCTTGGAAGAAAAGCTATGACCAACCTAGACAGCATATGAAAAAGCAGAGACATTACTTTACCAACAACAGTCTGTCTAGTCAAGGTTATGGTTTTTCCAGTAGTCATGTATGGATGTGAGAATTAGACCATAACGAAAGCTGAGTACCAAAGAACTGATGCTTTTGAACTGTGGTGTTGGAGAGGACTCTTGAGAGTCCCTTGGACTGCAAGGGGATCCAACCAGTCCATCCTAAAGGAAATTAGTCCTGAATATTCATTGGAAGGACTGATGTTGAAGATGAAACTCCAATACTTTGGCCACCTCATGCGAAGAACTGACATTTGAAAAGACTCTGATGCTGGGAAAGATTGAAGGTGGAAGGAGAAGGGGAAGACAGGGGATGAGATGGTTGGATGGCATCACTGACTCAATGGACATGAGTTTGAGTAAACTCCAGGAGTTGGTGATAGACAGGGAGGCCTGGCGTGCTGCAGTCCATGAGGTCGCAGCAACCAAACTGACTAACTGACCCTTTATTTTTGAGATCTGGTATCTTCACTTTTGAGTAGATTATATGTCCCCAAAGTTTGAGAACCTGAACCAAATTATGAAGTCTGCCCTTCTCATTTAGCAGCAGGGACATCAGTGGTAAAGAACCTGCCTGCTAATGCAGGAGATGCTAGAGATGCAAGTTTGATCCGTGGATTAGGAAGATCCCCTAGAGGAGGGCATGGCAACCCACTCCAGTGTTCTTGCCTGGAGAATTCCACGGACAGAGGAGCCTGGTGGGCTACAGTCCATAGGATCTCAAAGAGTCACACATGACTGAAGCAACTGAGCACAACACCACACCAACAACAGCAGCTGAACATATGAACTGTGAAAGATCCCTCAAAGATACCAAGTAAGACTTTCACTCCTTCAGACCTAACTGAATTTGGATTTCTAGGTATGTTTCCTGCCACAAGACAGGGGAAAAATGATTTCCATACCACTCTTCAAATTATACACCAAGAAGAAGAGTAGATTAAGAAATTTATGCCAAAAATACAAAGTAAGAATAATAAAAGTAGCAGAGAGAGAGAGCAAAATGTGTGTGTGTGCTCAGACTCTCACGGGCTGAATCAAACGTGGCTGCGGGTTGCAGAGACGCCTTTGGACAGGCAAACAGGCTGTCAGTGCCAATTACCTCGCTGGGCCTCATTCTGTTACTTCAGGCCCTCTGCTGTCTGGCACTGGAGCCCTGCATCCGCCAAGATCCTAGCCAGCTGAAGACTGAGAGGCAGGCCTTGCACGTGAGCCTGGGAACTGTCACTCTGTTTCTCTTTAGACTTGTGACAGGATATGCCTTTCCAACGGGCTGTCAGTTTGATTCCTGACTTGCCAAAGCAGCTGTGTGCACAGAGGTCTTTAAAAAATCATAGAAGAACACCTGATCTAGTCCACCAACTGATGACAAAAAACTGCCATTGCTTTAGGGAAAAAAGAGAGAAGCATAAAAACAATTAACTGGCAAAATTAACTTACTTTGTGCAAAAAGGAAAAAAATCAGCAGTTGCTGTGGAAACTCACACATTAATACTATAAATGATCCATGTAAAAATGAACTTGAAATTAATTCTACTGGCTGAGTTAATGTGTTGACAAAGCACACTGAATCAGTAGGTTCCTTAGGCTTCCATTAGATTAAACAATCTTGAAAGAAAAAAAAAAAAAAAGCTCTAACTGGTACCAACTCATCCTGTGAGCTGCAAAGCCAAGAATGTTTGTTGCCCATGATATTTTCCCCAGGGTTAATATCTTTCTTACTTCAATTAGACAGATATTTAAAAGATCAACTCATGGATTAGCACCTGAACATATTATTTTTTACTGTTTTAATGTCAGGGACAGGGATCAAAGAATTTACTTCACTATAACTATAAAGTTTTTTTTAACTCTGAAAGGAAAGAGAAAAATTCCTCACAGGGATGTGATGAATGTATGGCTACAAATTCAATATCGTTTGATATCACCATTGCCTTGTTCTGCTGACCTACACACCAAAGGAGTTGTTTTTCCAGTCTCCTCTTCCCAAAACGGACATCAGGACTCCTACTCCTCAGCACTAACAGATTCTCCATCCTTCAAAACAGAGCAGTCTGAAAATGCAGAGAGAGGCACATGTCCTTCCATAAGAAATGAACAGAAGTCTATGAAATATGGGGATTCCCAGCTGGCACTAGCAGTAAAAAACCCACTTGACAGCACAGGAGACATAAGAGACCCGGGTTTGATCGCTGGGTCTGGAAGATTCCCTAGAGGAGGGCATGGCAATCCTCTCCAGTACTCTTGCCTGAAGAACCCCATGGACAGAGGAGTCTGGCAGGCTGCAGTTCGTGGGGTAGCAAAGAGTTCGACATGACTGAAGGAGCTTAGCGTGCAAGCACACACTATGCGCATGCCTGGCTTCAAGCGATCAGGGAAGGAAGAGTGAGACTGGAAACTAGGCAGCCTCGGGAGTCTCCAGAGGAGCTTGTCTGGACTGCCAGCATCGTGGCACCCAGAAACCAACAGCCTGATTTGAGAGCTGTCGTCTGCTTCGGCTTCTTGTAATGGCTACCGTTACAACTATCTGTATCCTTTCTGTGTGACTTTGAGCTCATTATAATTAGCCTCTCTCTGACTCAGTTTCTTCATCTGTAAAATGAGGACAAGTAATAATACCTATAGCAAAGGACTGCTGTAAAGATTAAATGAGTTAATTTTTACAAAGCATGTATAACAGAGCAAGGGAAGCACTATGTGAATACTAGCCTCTATTTTTAATCCAGTAACATATAACTAGCTTAATCTTCTCTTTCTTTAATATTATTTACTTCCTATTGCAAATGATGAAGAAATTCCTATCATTCTATTTCCTTGCAACTGCCCTATTTTCCCTTTGATCTTAGTTATTACTTTCTTTACACCTTTAAATAAGACATTTTTATAGTACCATGTAATATATTCACATCTATTTTAGTTGATTTATCAGTTTTAAATAATACACATTGACTTCTGATACAAAAGAAACTCATAAAACATGCATGCAGTAATTTCAGACTCACTGGGCCCACTCACTGAGGTGGACTTGAGTCAACACTCCATTTGTCAGCCAATGTCCATATGGTCCCACTTTGAGAAAGGTTCCACAGTGGCATTCTGGGTCCTCTAGAGACTAGCATTACCTCAGAGCTGATAATAATCTCAACGATTTGTGTGTCTCTCTTTATCATATGCTTATTTATCCTGTTAAAGATAGGAGTTTTCTTTGGAGAAAGACAAAGTTCTCACAATTGCTATTTGTTCTAGGTATCTATGACTGTATAACAAACAATCCATGAATTAAGAAGCTTAAAAGAACACATTATCATCACTCACATTTCTATAATGGAATGGGCTGGCGGGTAGTTCTTTCTTAGAGTCTCGCATGCTTTGTAGTCATACAGAATTAGGGCTGGAGACATCTAAAAGTTTGCCTGGGCTGAACACCCATGATGGCTTTTCATTCAACAGGCCTAGCACCTTGCTGTTCTTGATCTTTTTTCTGTGTTTTTTAGTTTTCATAGCACGGTGGTTTCACATTTCTTACCCCTTCACTAGCTTCCAAGAAGCCAGAAAGAAACTGCTAGGACAATTAAAAGGTACACCTGGAACTAAACGCAAGGATACTTCTACCATACCCTATTGGTTAAAGCATTCACAGAACTCATCCAGGTTCAAGGAGCCAAGAAATGAGCTCTACTTCTTGATGGGAGAGTATCCCTTCTCTGGGGGAGATCATACTGCAGAGGGCGTGTGGATTGGGAGATCTGCCACCCTGAAATGTCTGTAGTATCAAGACTCTCCTTCCCTCCAAGGGCTCAGAGTTTCTGAACTCACTTCCTCAGGAATATGAATGGACAGAGGCTATGACTCTTTTGGAGGCTAAAGTCAACCTTCTGCTCACCATATCTAAAGAGGTTTTTTTAATCCTACAAAGAGGTTCTTAAAGGATTGCTGTATCTAATAATAATAAAACAGACAATCCTTTGGCAAAATTAATTAAGAATGAAGAAAAAAGACATACCAATGTTAGAAGTAAAAAGAGAGGAAAATGACAGCAAAGCTTTCTCAAATCAAAAAGGAGGTACTATGAAAAATGTCCTGCCAATAAAATGGAAAACACAGACAAAATAGAAAACTAACTAGAAAACTATATAATTTACTATGGCAAACTCAATAATAGAAAAACTCAATAATTCTATAATCATATAATAAATAGAATTAATAATTTAAAATCTCCATTATTATCTCCTCCAAAACCTTACTACAGTAGTTTTACAGGCAAGTTTTACCACAACTTCAAGGAACATATAATTCTAATATTATGCAAATTGTTCCAAAGAAATAGAAAAAAATAAGCAAAGTTCCCAACTCAATACTATACAGCTAGAAACCTTGGTATCAACAATGTATAAGATAATTCATAAAAGGAAAATCATAGACAAATCTCACTTTTAATACAGATGTAAAAATCCTAAATGGAATGTTAGAAAACAGTGTCAACAATATCATGAAAAGTAATATATCATGACTAAACACTGTTCCAGGAATACACAGATTATTAAAATTTAGAACTGTATTAACATCATTTTCACATTAACAGATTAAAAGAGAAAGGCCATATAATCTTCTCAAAAGGTACTGAGAAGCCTTCAGTAAAATCTAAACAACCTCTTAGCAAACTAAATATAGAGGAAGCTTCCTCGGTCTAAGGGGTACTTACTGCAAATCAGCAACACACACACACTTAATAAAGCATTCTCCTTACAATTAGGAAACAGAGAAGCATTATCTCTGTCACCACCCTTTCTCCACATCTCTAGGTCCCCTGGCCTATTAAGAGAAAAAGGAAAGGAATAAAGCAAAGGAAGGAAGTAACAAGGGAAGGGAAGAAGGACAAAAGGGAGGAAGAGGGCGGGGGGGAGTGGGGAGGAAGGAAGGAAGGAAAGAAATGCATTAAATTGCAACAGAAGAAAAAACTGTCACTACTCACAGAAAATATAACTGTCAGCATAGGAAAAATACAGTCAACGAGAATAACAAAATTTAGCAAAACAAAGAGATGGTTATAAGACCAACATAAAAAAATTTCCATAATCATGTAGAACCTAAAATGTGTATAACTTCTATGTAACTCCCCTAAAGAAACTCTCATAGATATGCAGAAGGGACACCTACAAAGGGTATTCACAGTTCTATCAGTAGAAGAATAAACCATGACAGTCATATAATCAAGTACTATACAGCAATTAAAATGAATGAACTCGGGCCATATGTATCAACACGGGTCAATCTAAAAACACAGTGTGGCATGAAAAAAGCAAGTTAGAAAAGAGTAGAGGTATGAACTTTAGCAAGTTAGTTAGTCTGTCTATAACTCAGCTTCCTTGCTTATACAATGCCAATAACAGCACCCACATTCTAAGGTTAGTGTGTATAATATGCTCTAGGACAGTGCCTGAAAGACAGTAATCACTCAATAATAAGTGTTCACCGTGACGATGATGATGACGATCATGATAATGCACATAGTTTTTAAACATTAAAACTATTTTATATATTGTTTCTGGATCAGTGCTAAGTGAAGTCGCTCAGTCGTGTCCAACTCTTTGCGACCCCATGGACTGTAGCCCACCAGGCTCCTCTGTCCATGGGATTTTCCAGGCAAGAGTACTGGAGTGGGGTGCCATTGCCTTCTCCAGGGGATCTTCCCGACGCAGGGACTGAACCGCATCTCCCACATTGTAGGCAGACGCTTTACTGTCTGAGCCACCAGGGAAGTCTGTTTATGGCTGATACATAGTAAAATTATAAAGTGGAAATATCACAATAATAAGTTAATGCTGGAAAAAGGAGAGAAGAAAAAGAAGTGGAGTACATATATCTATAGCTGTAAGTATTTGTCAACAAGACGGATCTGAAGTAAATACAGCAAAAAGGTAACATATTTAAATCTAGGTGGTAGAGATATCTGTAGCTTTGTTATATCATTTTCTTTATTTCTGATATATTTGAAATATTTTATTAAAAATTCTAAGAGAACTGAAACAAGGTATCTCAAGATGTGAACAGCAACACACTGCAGTTGTGGGATAGTGAATGTTCTTTGTTTCTTAGAGATTTCTATATTTTCCAAATTTTCTACAGTAAGAATATATTTCTTTTATAATTAGACAAAAAAATAATTTAAAGCAAAAACAAAATCCTTTTAATACTGAAATCAAGGCCTGCTTCACCTAAATTACTCATTTAGATGTTCTCTATTCAAAACCAAATCTCTGTATGTTAAAAACTGCATAACTTTAATAAGTAGAGCATTGTATTTGATTTATTGCATCAAAATTTATATCTACAAAATAAACATCCTTTCCTAATTCACAAATAATTTATGGATCTTTTTCACCATCTTTATTGTAGTAAAGTGTCATTCTCTATAAATTTCACATTCCTGCTACTATGGGGGACAGGTACTAAGGATCTCTGGATATATTCCTTAGAAAATCCACATAATGACACCATCAGAGATCTTCCTTAACCTCTTCTACTTGATGTTTCAAATCTAAAAGTGCATCTAATTCTGAAAACAGAACTGATCTTCAGAGACCTTGTAATTTATCTTTTACCATGATTACAATTTCTAATCTAACCAGCAGCAGTTCAAATTGAACTCTGATCCAAATGATCAATAGCCGTGTGCAACCCATTAGATGTGTGAATATTAAATCGTCTTTGGATAAGGGTTGTCCAAATGAAAAGCATATAATTATCATCTATTAACATATATTGAAGCAAATAACACAAAAAATGCAAAATATGTCATACAACCTTTCAGAAGTCCAGTGACTATGATGCTAAGGTTAGATCTTTTATTTTACATACAGATTTGTACCAAATTATGATTTATACCTTTAAGTGTTTGTTATTAGAAATGCTAGCCTTAAGACACAAAATGCATAATTTGTGAATAAAGAACATTTAATTTCTGATTCCATCCTTCTTCCTGTGTCTGTGCTTTCTTAACACAGAAGTTTTCCTACCAACTTGCAAGTAGCAAGTCAGTGAGTAAAAGGATAATTAAATGGGTTTGATAAAAAATAATTCCAAATATCTAGCTTACCTTTCATATTTTCCTTTGCATATAAAAAACCTATAGAGTTACAGAAGCATAAAATTATACAAAGAATAGAACTCAAAGAAAAATGAGTCATATCTCCTACCTTGAGTATCAGAGAGAATGGCAATAAAATTTTCTAAACATCCCATGGTAGCTTCTTCCAATATTTAACAATGCAGATGTTGGAAACTTTTCTTTATGAAAACCTAAATCCCTAGTGTTCAAAGGTAAGCCTAGAAAAGTAACCTTTTAATGGCATATTTCCCAATCTTCCGTGCAGTTATCGGAAGGTTCTGTGACTGTATAAGGATATAAGAAAGATGATATAAACCCCTTCCAGACCTGTCCTTACAAACATCTCATGTGTGAGAATGGATGTCAGCTGAAACGACTGTGGTCATTTCACAATATATGTAAATCAAACCATCATGCTGTTTGCCTTCAACATATAGTGATGTATGTCAATTATTTTTCAATAAAACTGGAAAAAAAAAAAAAAAGCTCTCAGGCATCTCTCCATTGCTGTGGTAATGTTCCAAATGCTGAAGCTGTGAGAAGCAGAAGCATCACCCAGAGCCAAATCTAAACTTATACTAAGCCTCTGAGGTTTCTGGGTATGGCTTGAAACTATACCATAGGCTAGCCTATTCAGGTTCAGACACATACTGACCATCATTTTTGCTTTGATCATGATGAGAAAAAACTTCCAGCATTCACTCCCATTTCCATCCTCTCCCACTAACAACCCCTGGCCCTTCTTTCCACTAATTCAGCATCCGCATCCTATTCTCGTGGTCCCTAGACTTTTTCTCCCCCTCCATACTTACAGAGGTTTAGCCACGGTCCTTCCTCATTTGTCTTTGTTTTCTCTGAACCCTAACCTTTAGCTCTGAAACCTCATTCTTACTTTTGGGTCAGAAGTGAGGTTGGGCAAGCTGTGCTTAGTTGTCTGTGTATCTCCAGGTGAGGAGGGAATAATTCCCTTTTCCTCATCCTCTTCCCATCACGCCATGGGATATGGAAGCCTTCTTGTGAGACACATTATGCAACAGTTTTTAACCTGGGCAGGACCTGAAGGTCAGACAAGTTAGGTCTTCTGCTTCAGCAGATTTCAGCTGTGCTGGAGAGAGGAGCATGAAGCTCTCTTTCTGTCTTCTTGGGGGCAGGAGTAAGGCTGCTATCTAACATCTGCCTTTACTTCTCTTACAATTGCTTACTCGGTGAAAGTATTCCCAAGAAAGCCTATTCAAAATACACAGAAATTGAAATAACATCTCCCTTCCAGTCCCTGTTTTACTCCTTTCACTTTTCTGAATGATTGCTTGATGGGATTTCTTCCATTGTCTTTGCATTAGGGCACCATTTCTTTTTAATCTCTTTACACAGGAACCATTTCAACAGACCTGCCATGTAGAACCAGAGTCTTTCAAGCAAGATAAAGATTAACCTGACCTTTCTTACATCAATTAATCAATATTGTTACACCACAGATTTACCTTTTAACCTTGCTGTTTCCACAGTGCAAAATCAAAGCATGATTTGTGAGCTTGCTCCACTTTATATACGGTTAAGAACAGCCCTCTGTCTGTGTGCTTTGATAAAGTGTCAGAGCATAACGCAACACAAGAGGCTTTTATTGTCTTCATCAGGAATGGCTTTGTAAATCTAAAATGGGAGCAGCAATACCAGCAAAGCTGGTTGATTGAAATTAACTACTGGCCTCTGTTCACAGATTCATGATGCTGGAAAGACCATTGTCGGGGAATGCTCTCAAGGGTGGAATCATTTGATCTGAATTTCAGATAAGAATATGTGTCTGCTGCCAGTATCAATACCCTCCCCCTATCGCTGAAGCTTATCCCCAAGAAAAACAGAAGGGCTTGCTCCACTCTGTTCTGACCTAAAATTGCCACTTTCCTCTCTAGTTTAGCCTGTTTCATAGGTGAAGAATTTAGAGAAGGCAAGGATGCTGAAGTATCTCAGAATACAATCAAGCCCTTTCATTGAATCCACTTCATGGCAGAGAACACTACCACTGCTATGTCCTCTGTGAGATTCTGTAGACATAAAGACTTCCCACCATACCACAACAATGTGTTTAAGTGCCTGTCTCACCAAAGAATAATAGAATCTCTTTTTGCATATCATCCATCCCTTTGTTTTACATAGATGAAACTGAGTCCCAGAAAAATGACACATTTTAACCCAGGTTTCACAGGTATTTACCAGTAGACTCAGACCTTCCAAACCAACAGAGTTTCTCCCCTAAATGTCAAGCTGTCACATTAGTTCTTCAGAAAGCATTCAAATGTAGGATGATGTTTGCACACTTACCACTTCCTCAGAAGCCAGTAATAAAACATCCTGTGGAGGCTGCACATTTCCTTGGGGCTTGCTTGGCAGTGCTCCATCTTCACCTGGCCATCTAGGCGTACCATCTTAAATCAGAAGAAAATCCATATGATAGTTCTGCCATTTACTAGCTCTATGACCTATGTTAAGATATTTAACCTCTGTGTCTTACTGATCTATTGGATAAAATAAAATACTTCACGGGGCTGTCTGGAGGGTTGAAAGAATTAATACCTATAAAGCACTAAAAACAGTATCTGGCACATAATAAGCAACATATAAGCATGAATGTCTTGGTTGCCTTAGTCATGTCCAACTCTTTGTGACCCAGTGGACTGTATGTAGCCCACCAGACTCCTCTGTCCATGGGGTTATCCCAGCAAGAATACTGGAGCGGGTTGCCATTTCCTTCTCTAGAGGATCTTCCCGACCCAGGGACTGAACCCGAGTCTCCTGTGGCTCATGTAAATATAGGCTTATATTATTCCTTCCGTTCCTTTCTCAGATTATCTGGGGCATGACGCCACAGTTTTGTGATACTTTGTCCCTTCATAAATTCTATGCATTTTATAATTCTTGACTCCATCATAGTGAACATGCTGTAGAGCTCTTTCAGTTCATTTTGAACACAAATAGGGGGCACTGGAAAGAAGTGCCTTTATATATATATGGAAAAGAGTGCCTTCATATATATATATATATATATATATATATATGGAAAAAACCCACTAGCATCTATCATTGTACTCACATTCTGATTCTTTTTGGGTAATTCATAGACTTTAGCTACCTCATTTCCAGAACACGGTACCAAAGATTGTTGACTGAATTTCACTGTGCTTTCAACCTTTAAAGTACGAGAAGCACCGTGGAATGTCAATTTCCAGTACCCTGTGAGCAGTGCACAAAGGAAACTTTATTATGGCTTCCATGATGTACCCAACAGAGAAGCAGTCAAATTTTCTTTTAATAAAGAGAAGTACCTTTCTCTTGAACCTGGTCTGACCAATCATTAAAAGGTATCTGGTTTAGTCAAGGAACGGCCTTAGATCATGTGAGATTCCCAGCTATAATCACAGATTTGAGATGACTATCCTTGCTTCCTCACATTTAGCTAAATGAAAGTTCCTATTCCAAGGAAGTCCCTTTATACAATGTGTCTCTTAATAAATAAAGTGCCGATGATTCAAGGAGAAATTGATTTTTGGTATGAAATTTGAAATTATATGATGTTATAAATAATATGGAGGAAGGGTAAAATTAAGTGGAAATACCATGTTTAAGCAAAAACAAGCTTAAACTTGCTCAGTTTACAAATTAAGGCGATTGTTTAAGAATACTAAAGATGTTACCCTCTTAGTGGTACCTGTCCATTATTTTTTTGGCATCTAGTGAGGTGTGTGTGTGTAAATGGTATAATCCGATTGCACAGCATAATCATTCACCAAACTGAACTAGCATATATGAAAAGACAATACTACTCCTGTGCTTTTATTCACATGGGGAAATATAAGAATTTTGTTCAAAACAAAGCAGTAGCTCTGTTTTGTCTAGCAATTTTTGTTGAATGGAGACACACATCATGAAAGGCCAATCAATTCTGTTTAGTATTTCCCCAAAATAAACCTATCTAGCATATTTTGCATGCCTGTATGCATGCTCAATCATGTTCAACTCTGCAAACCCATGACGGTAGCCTGCCAAGCTCCTCTGTCCATGGAATTTCCCAGGCAAAAATACTGGAGTGGGTTGCCCATTTCCACTCCAGGGGATCTTCCCACCCCAGGGATCAAACCCACATCTCCTTCTTTGGCAGGTGAATGTTTTACCCCTAAGCTACCTGGGAAGCCCATATTCACAGCTTAACCTCCTTCACCACTGAGGCTTAAGGAGATATCAGTATTATATCCCTGGCTACTTTGTCACTGACCACAGCAAGACAAAGACTGAAGGAGACTGAAGTCCCACCTGGACACAAAAGTCAGGTGATGCTAAGGTTTAGCTCCATAACCTTCTTTCCTCTTTTGAGATCCTGCCTAGGGGGAGGTTTGTCATTCTCAGGACAAGGTTACCTTAGCAAATGAGCTCTGAGAACAATGAGCTTGAGGTTTAAAATAAAATTCAAGGATGTTCTTAATAAGGTTATATGCTGTTAATCCATGGTTTTCTGCCAAGTAGTGTCTCAAATGCCTCTTTAGGGATTTATTCTACTTTAAAAGGATGGTGGATATAAATATTTAAGTATATGGAGACTTTGTCTTTGACCTAATGAAGTTTACAATTTGTTTAGATAGTAGTCTTAGAAATGTGATTATTATAGAATGGACAGACGCTGGAATGCAAAAAAAAGCAATAAAGTCACATTTTTTTGTCTAATGGAGTTCTCAAAGATTAAAAGGCATGATAACCATTAGTGTGAGAGTGTAGAAATGGGCATTCTCATACATTGCTGGAAGGAGTATAAATTGGTCCTTTCTCTAAGAGATGGAATTTGGCAATACACATTAAGAGTCAGAGAAGTATATAAACATCAACCCATATGTTCCACTTGTAGAGAATTATCCTAAGGATGTAATTGGCCAAGAGCACAGAAATGTATATTCAAGAGTCTACAGTTTATAGAAGTAGAAAATTAGAAGAAAAAAAAAAACAGAAGTATCCAGTACAAGGATTATTTTATTTTATTCTATTTTATTTCATTTCAAAATAGAAGAAATTCACACAGGATATATTTCATTTCATTTCATTCATAAACACTCTAAGTCACAGAGTTACCTGCAAAAGAACACTGAATGTTCAAACATTATAGCACACTTACATTACTAGGAAGTACTTTGCTCTGTGAGAACATGTAATAGAATAGACAAGATTCCATAAACTTTGCCTTAAACAACGACGGATTTTTATGTTTGTCTTGTTTGTTGCCAAGATGTTGAAAATACACTTGTTGACCATTTACTTAGTATACTGACAAGCATTCTATGTCCAGTCATTTCTTGAAGGATTAATATACATAAAATTATGACGTTATTATAATACCTGAGGAACAACACCAAACTATGTTGAAAGTGTGAAAAAAAGTGTTAAAACATTAGAATTATTCAAAGTCCATAATTATACTGTTTTTTCTTGAATTCATTCCTTCTATGTTATCTTCTTTTTTCTCTCTCTTTATTTTATTTACTTTTTTAAATTTTAAAATCTTTAATTCTTACATGCATTCCCAAACATGAACCCTCCTCCCACCTCCCTCCCCATAACATCTCTCTGGGTCATCACCGTGCACCAGCCCCAAGCATGCTGTATCCTGCGTCAGACATAGACTGGTGATTCGATTCTTACATGATAGTATACATGTTAGAATGCCATTCTCCCAAATCATCCCACCCTCTCCCTCTCCCTCTGAGTCCAAAAGTCCGTTATACACAGCTGCGTCTTTTTTGCTGTCTTGCATACAGGGTCGTCATTGCCATCTTTCTAAATTCCATATATATGTGTTAGTATACTGTATTGGTGTTTTTCTTTCTGGTTTACTTCACTCTGTATAATCAGCTCCAGTTTCATCCATCTCATCAGAACTGATTCAAATGAATTCTTTTTAATGGCTGAGTAATACTCCATTGTGTATATGTACCACAGCTTTCTTATCCATTCATCTGCTGATGGACATCTAGGTTGTTTCCATGTCCTGGCTATTATAAACAGTGCTGCGATGAACATTGGGGTACATGTGTCTCTTTCAATTCTGGTTTCCTCGGTGTGTATGCCCAGCAGTAGGATTGCTGGGTCATAAGGTAGTTCTATTTGCAATTTTTTAAGCAATCTCCACACTGTTCTCCATAGTGGCTGTACTAGTTTGCATTCCCACCAACAGTGTAGGAGGGTTCCCTTTTCTCCACACCCTCTCCAGCATTTATTGCTTGTAGATTTTTGGATCGCAGCCATTCTGACTGGTGTGAAGTAGTACCTCATTGTGGTTTTGATTTGCATTTCTCTAATAATGAGTGATGTTGAACATCTTTTCATGTGTTTGTTAGCCATCCGTATGTCTTCTTTGGAGAAATGTCTATTTAGTTCTTTGGCCCATTTTTTGATTGGGTCGTTTATTTTTCTGGAATTGAGCTGCATAAGTTGCTTGTATATTTTTGAGATTAGTTGTTTGTCAGTTGCTTCATTTGCTATTATTTTCTCCCATTCAGAAGGCTGTCTTTTCACCTTGCTTATATTTTCCTTTGTTGTGCAGAAGCTTTTAATTTTAATTAGATCCCATTTGTTTATTTTTGCTTTTATTTCCAGAATTCTGGGAGGTGGATCATAGAGGATCCTGCTGTGATTTACGTCGGAGAGTGTTTTGCCTATGTTCTCCTCTAGGAGTTTTATAGTTTCTGGTCTTACATTTAGATCTTTAATCCACTTTAATCATGTACTTTTATACAGTGGAATGCTATGTAGCTGACAGCATTTCAAAATATATTTTTTAATGATCATTAAGTAAAAACAGCCCATTATAATTTAAACTGTAGTGTGATACAGCTATGAGATGAAAAGATAGTATATGGATAGGTATAAATTGAAGACATGTACTAAATGTTTCCTGTTGTCTTTGAATACTGAGTATTCAGACAATTTTATTATTTATTTATGTTTCCTCATATCTCTACATTCAATATGCATTAGTTGAGTATATGAAATAAAGATTGGGATATACTTTTGAAGGGAATTAATGGTATTTGGAGATATAATGACATATTTATTTCAATTTACTTGGATTAAAATATTATTTCATTCCATTTGATATGTATGTTATCATTAGGAACATTTAAGAAAAAGACTCTCCCTTGAAGATGGCAGAACTACAGAAAGAAGGAAAGGAGTTGGAGAGAAGAGAAGAGGTTTGGGGGAGGGAATGATTGAATTTAATGCAAAAGGCTGGAAACTGTCAGATCTAAGTTGAACTCCTGGCTATTACCCTTAGAGTTGTTTAAACTTGTAAAGACCACTTTAGCTCCTTAAGTTTCAAGATCTGTATCTGTAAATTGAGAGTCATAATAATATTCAGAGGACTGTGATAAGGATCAGTAAGAGGCATAAGTCAAAATGTCTTGCTCAAAAATGTGATGTGATGAATGTAATGAATACCTACAGTGAACAGGTAATATATACTGGACACAGAGTTATGCACTTTAGTACATTAGTACATATGTGATAATATGTCACAACAACCCTATCACACAGGCATCTTGTCTCCATTTTGCAGATGAGGAAATAGAGTTGTAAGGAATTTCAGAAGCCTGCTCAAAGCCAGAGAGCTGGAAAGAGACAGATGGAGATTGGCATGAAATTGTCCAAAATGGAAGCTCCATATTAGACAGTGATAAACTAGGACCTCAGTCCCCCCATCCCTTCCCCTCTCCCTCCTCTCCTCCCCCTCTCCCTCTCTTCAATAAAAAGAAAAACAGATCATTTAAACTCAAACAATGCTGAGTTGTTCAAATTCACATAAAACTCATTTCACTCTACAAGCTAGTCTTGAAAACATTCAAGCCCAGAGGAAAGATAGCTGAAAGACATGCTGTTTCTTATACATTCCTTATAAACTTCCCTTTCTGAAGTTACTTTTTTATGTGTTTTATTTTTCATTGCAAATGTAATCTAATCCTGATACCCAAGTACCTATTGCTGCTGCTGCTAAGTCACTTCAGTCATGTCCGACTCTGTGCGACCCCATAGACGGCAGCCCACCAGGCTCCCCCATCCCTGGGATTCTCCAGGCAAGAACACTGGAGTGGGTTGCCATTTCCTTCTCCAATGCACGAAAGTGAAAAGTGAAAGAGAAGTCGCTCAGTCATGTCCAACTCTTTGCGACCCCATGGACTGCAGCCTACCAGGCTCCTCCGTCCATGGGATTTTCCACGCAAGAGTACTGGAGTGGGGTGCAATCGCCTTATCTGAGTACCTACTGCATTACCCTACAAATATTCTCAAATACAGCCATAAAGGATAACATTCTGGTTTTTCTTGTGTTGTTTTCTTTTACAACTCAGCCTGTGTTTTTTTAAAGTGGAAGACTTTTTTCATCTCCAATCTGTTCAGAAATACTGATACCTCTAGAATATAGAAATCTGAAGTCCAAAATAACACGATTTAAACTAAAAGACTTGATTCAAATCCAAAATATTCTGTGTGTAGTCTATCAATCTTTTCATTATACACAATATGTAAATAAGGAAGGATATGCATAATCATAATTCAGTGTTTCAAAAGGTTGTTAGAAATCAGACAAACGACCAAGCACAATAACAACTAGCATGTACCATGAAATATGGCTATGACATTACTATGGTAGTATATTAGGATCAAAGCCACTGCATACGAACTATAAGAACTCATCAGGTCAAAAGTGCTTCCTAATCTACAAACCCCACCATCATATGAACAATGGCAATGTGCATAATTATAAAGAAAATCAATAAAAATCCTTTAGGATACTTTGTATTTGGTTGCTTCTGATATGTAGGCTTCTGGAAAAGTATGTTCTATTTTTTCTGCTACTTTACTCATGTTCTTTATGCCATCTATAAACCCCATCCTACAGTCCCTTACAATTTCCTCATGTCAAAATTATTCTCTTTAACGTGGCATTTCTTTCTGAACTTATCCTATTGTGCCATGAACCAGATTTCTTCCTCCTCTGCACTCATGTAGAAAATTATGCCTTATGTTACTTGCCTTCTACTTACCCAATAGGCCTACAACCCCTTAGAGGGAAATTTGGGGACTTGTGAAAAGCAGTTCCATAGCATGAACCAAATATGACACAGCATGTCCAGCAAGCAGTGAGGTGCTCAGTAGGTCACAAATAGCCTCATTAATAATGCAGTCTTCTTCATTGTATACTTAGAAGGTTGTGTTTGCACCCAATGGAAGAAAGTAATCTGTACGCAAATAAAAGGAAAAGTCTTCTTAACCCCTCAAACCAGAATCTCCTGCATGAGGAGAAAAGGCATCTTCAATATGCTCAGAGGCCTGGAATCCAGAGTCAATCACTTCTTCCAAACTAATCACTTGAAAAGAGATTATCTGAGCTGAGCATAAGGAGGCCATGAATACGCTTAGATCATACAACTTCATACAACAAAATAAACATGAGGAAAAGAGCTCTGTAAGTACCAAGATTAAGTCTCCCAACAATTGGCAAATCGCTAATAACGGGCCTTTTGTTCCTTCTGCAAGCGGTCAAAAGTAATGAATAATAGAATGTTATGCCAAGTCAACTAGCAGCCAGTTCACGTGAGATCATTTAAAACAGAAGAAAATGATGCTTGAAAAGGTCCCTGATGAGATTTTGCTTTTTCCTAAGAGACTTCAGATAGCATTCTGCTGCAGCAATTTAAAAACCACTTTCCAAAATTGGGCACCTTCATTATCATGCATTATATTTGCACTCTCCACTTAGGTTGCTTTGAAATAGAATGACACCCAGTTGTGTTTTTTTTTTTACATTAAATGCACCTTCTCTCACATTTGATCTCTCCTTTTGTGAGTCATTTTATTTCACAGCAACCACATTTCTTTGTCTCTATTTCACTGACTGTGTAGTTTTCAAATGATGCAGTCACGGCCATTTTGACTGTTGTGGACAGAGAGAAACTGGAAGCTTGCCTGCCAGGCCCAGCTTCACTCAGCTAGTGCCAAAGTAAGTCAAATGGGAGCTTTGGGTTGGGTCATTTCCATCCAAAGTAAAAGAGACATACTGGAGAGTAAAGCTTGCTGTTGTTGTTATTTACATTCTGGCTGTTATTGTTATTTTAATCGAGTGAGATTATGTTGCAGAGAGAAGGTTAATTTTGCCAGAGCTAAAAGGAGTGAGGTCATTCTATGAGCCCTTGGGTATAATGTCATCTCTAAACAGAAGATGCTGGTGCCTAAGAGTCAACTTCAGAGGCTTAGAAATAGAAGGAACTGGTATATAAACACTGCACTCTGAGAAAACATAATTGTGACTAAAGCATCAATTCAGAGTAAAATATGGACACCAACTCAGGGTGTCAAAACTCCTCAGTACAGCTTTTTCCTGGGTTGCAAAATAGCTTCGGCCTATTCCATTGGCTAATCTGGGGCAAGAATTCATAGGAAAGAGGGGGAAATATGTAGTAAAGTCTTATGTATATTTTCATCCATTCAAATATACTATGCATGCATGCATGCTAAGTCACTTCAGTCATGTCTGTCTCTGCAACCCTACGAAGAGTAGCCCACCAGGCTCCTCTGTCCATGGGATGCTTCAAGCAAGAATACTGGAGTGGGCTGCCATGCCCTCCTCCAGGGGATCTTCTTGACCCAGGGGATTAAACCCATGTCTCCTGCATCTCCTGCATTTGTAGGCAGATTCTTTATCACCAGTGCCACCTGGAAAGCCCTCAACTATGTTATATTAACATATTAAATATAAATATCAAGTGTATTACCATAATGCTACAGTACTTTATATTCATAAATAATATGATAATGTCAATATACTTAGTAAGCAAATATGGATGAAAATGGTTGGGATTACATTGGCAAGTGAATAATCAGAACTTACTTTATCATTTATACCATAACTCATTCATAGAATGTGAACTACATTGGCATTCCTCACCCACTTAGGTCACCTAGTAACAAAAATCTAACAATTTTTTTAAAAACAAAGAAAACTGGGGTTATTAATATATGTACATGATTCATCTACTAGCATTAACAGCCTCTGAGGGAGTTGCTATGTTCTATAACATAGTATAGCAGTTGACTCATAAGTAATCAAGAAAAATTTGAATTTCTACTTTATTTAAGCACAAGAATACTGGAGTGGGTTACCATTTTCTTCTCCAGGATTTAAGCACATATAAGATATTAAAAGGGCTTCCCTAGTGGCTCAGAAGGTAAAGAGTCTGCCTGCACTGTGTGAGACCCAGGTTCGATCCCTGGGCCAGGAAGATCCCCTGGAGAAGGAAATGGCAAACCACTCCAGTATTCTTTCCTGGAAAACCCCATGGACAGAGGAGCCTGGCAGGCTACAGCCCACGGGGTCACAAAGAGTCCGACATGACTGAGCAACTTCACTTTCACACTTTCACTTTTGGGCTTCCCTGGTGACTCAGCTGGTAAAGAATCTGCCTGCAATGCAGGAGACCTGGGTTCAATCCCTTGGTTGGGAAGATCCCCTGGAGAAGGGAAGGGCTGCCCTCTCCAGTATTCTGGCCTAGAGAATTTCATGGACTGCATAGTCCATGGGGTTGCGAAGAGTTGGACACACTGTGCGAATTTCACTTTCACTACAAGACATCAAAAAACTGTGTAATACATCTTATGATCATTTATATGAAATTATTAAAGCAAAATTATTACAGCAAGGGACCAGTTTCACCTGGAAAATCGATTTATGTAGAACACCTCATTCTATTATGTAGAACACCATACTTTCATTGTCTTACATACTTAAGATAAATCAGGAGAATTCTGAAATGCTAAGGGAAGTGATTAGCCTCAGACATTCTTGAGGAGAAATGGAGATTAAGGTTCTCAAATTAGGAAAGTGAAATCCTAAGAGTCCCCTTCAGGTGGATGTGAAGAGGGCATTAAGATGTCATTCATAGTCTCTGAAATGCTAGTCATCCCATCTTCCCTTTGGCAGATAGGCACCTAGGAGATCACTGAAGCATGGGCCCTCCACTCCTGGTCAGGAGCTGGGGATCCTGACCAGGAGATGGGGATCCATCATCACTGCAGTGGAACTCTGGACCAGAGAAATCAACAGGAAGCAAACCAGGGCCCTGAGAGAAAGTCCTGCTTTCTCCACTAGTTACTGCAGGAAACAGACAATTCTAGAGTTAATTTACTAATTCATCCAGGTATTAGAAAATGGATGAGAACTTCCCTAGTGGTGCAGTGAGTAAGAATCTGCCTATCGATGCAGGAGACATGGATTTAATTCCCTTGTCTGGAAAGATCCCACATGCCATGGGGCAGCTAAGCCCATGTGCCACAACTACTGAGCCCACATTCTACAAATATGAGGCCCACAGGTCTAGAGGCTGTGCTCCTCAACAAGAGAAGCCACCACAATGGGAAGGCCACGTACTGTAGCTGGAGAGCAGCCTCTGCTCACCCACCACTAGAGACAGCCCTCACAAAAGCAACAAAGACCCAACACAGCCCCAAGATGATAATGCGTGCTCTGCTGCTCAGTCATGTCTGACTCTTTGCAACCCCATGGACTGTAGTCCCTCAGGCTCTTCTGTCCAGGGAATTTTGCAGGCAAGAATAGTGGAGTGGGTTGCCGTTTCCTTCTCCAGGGAATATTCATGGCCTAGGGATCAAACTCAGGTCTCCTGCATTGCAGATAGATTCTTTACCATCTGAGCCACCACAGAAGCCCAATAATAAATAAATAAATAAAACCAAGTTGAACAAAAAAAGAACATGGATCTCATACCATTCTCAAGTAGGAAGGAGAAAATGAGAAAAACTAACAATAATCTAATGAGTGTATAGCATAATGACATTTATAATAATGGTTTTGACTGTTCCTAGGGACTGGACATGGTTCTTTAAACTCATCCTCTAAACTTTAACCCTCCAATACAATAATAGGTATTATTGTATCCACTTGACAGAGAAGAAAACTGAAACTCAAAGAGATTAAACATTTTTGCCCAGGATCACATAACTAGTAAACTGAAAAATTAGGATTCAAACCACCTCCATCTGACTACAAAATCCAGTAATGGTGAGATTACTCAGTAAGTGGCAAGGTGGAGATGTGAGTCTCGTGTTTCCAGATCTCTGTGTTGCTCTCCTTCTTTAACACTTCAGTATCAGCACACGAGCTCCAGTTTCTACATAGCAGGCCTAGTAGTCCAGAAACAGTAGAATGGGAAGAACTCCTGAAGAGAAACAAAGACTCTCTGGCTTCGAGGGGGTCATAGTCCCCATGGAGAATCTGATGAGTATTATGGTCCTCTGCTCCAGAAAGACATATGTACCTCAATATTTGTTATTCACCGGAGTTATGTTCTATACAGTCACCAGGAACACTGAATTAGCAAGTACTAAACTATTACTATGGGATCTCCCTGGTGGCTCAGACAGTAAAGTGTCTGCCTACAATGCAGGAGACCTGGGTTTGATCCCTGGGTCGGGAAGATCATCTGAAGAAGAAAATGGCAACCCATTCCAGTACTCTTGCCTGGAAAATCCCATGGACGGAGGAGCCTGGTAGGCTACAGTAGCCTACCTACAGAAGTGAGCAACTTCACTTCTTCAAACTATTACTAAGGGAAAGGCAGCGTTAGGTGTCTTTGAGCCTCTGGACACATCTTCACCAACCAATCAATACATAACCTGCTTTCTGTGTGCTTCTGTTTAAAGACACCTTATTTAATGCATATTGTTGATTCATTAGCAATGAAGTCACAGCCAGAGCACTATAACTCATGCCAGAATGAAGCTTATCTGCACATATATTTTCTTCATAAGACACAGCACAGCCTTCTTGCTCATAGGAACTCTAGACAACACTTTAGGGGTCATTTCAAACAGGAAAAATCACCCATGGAAAGCACAAAAATGTGGCACCAAACAGATTGTGGGAAAGCCACATTAATAGTTCGAGCATTGAAACAAGGCAGCAGAGCCTTGGCAGACCTTAGCTGGGAGTGCGTGTTGGGCAACCTCAAATTTGTGCTGCTCTGCGCATGTCTGCTAACAACTGCAAAAGCACTGTGAGTATTGATTTGGGGGTTACAATATTTTTACTGAGTAGGCAAATCCACACATATAGAATCCATAAACCATTAATGGGGATGGACCACATGAATGCAAGATTTCATATAATTCCGTAAGATATATGGACTGCACCTAGTCTAACAATCATCTTTTTTCCAAATGCTTGACCCGGAACAACTCACTATATACATCAGTTCTAGAATCCTGAATATTGGGAGAACACCTGAGCATAAAAACAAGCTACAGTTTTGAATAACAAAGAAAAGGTCAACAAGATTCCTAAAACAAGTGATCCATGAATACACATTAATAAAATTGATTTTAAAAAATAAAGTGAACAAATAAACTTTATTCATCTGAAAGTTCAGGGAATGTATGGTGTTTGCTTGTTACTGTATTAACTTTTAAAATCACAAACATTATCTTCTGTTAGTTTTTGCTCAATGCTTTAAAAAGATACTTCTGTGCTCTAAGAAAATGTCCACAAATAATCCCCAAGTTTAACATCCTTACTCAGAAAAACTGAACTAGGTTTTGATTAATAGTGAATTTTGGTGAGCTGAGCAAGCAGAAATACTGTCTTTAACCTCGATCTCCCAAACAATGCATTATTATACACCAGTCAGTCGCACTCTCAACCCAAACAAGTTTGCCACTGTAAGTTCCAGAAACCAGACCATAAGCACATTCTGACAAAGGACCATGGAGAATGCAAAAATGAAAGCACTCACCCCATGGGTCTCCAATCCCTACAGATATAGGAATAGAGCAAGAGAGAGTGCTAACATAAGTAACCAATTCATTTGTCTCGGAACATATTTCTTTCTTTTTTCCCCATCCCTCTTCTCTCAAGTGTTCAAATGTACACACACACACACACACACACACACACACACAGGCACATTACTCAAGCAGAAGTGTGAAGCTCTCTGTCACCAATTTAACCTTCTGAAATCCTATGCATCTTTGATTTCCAGCTCTCTCTATAAAGCCTCTTTTATCCCTTGCTGCTGCTGCTGCTGCTAAGTCACTTCAGTCGTGTCCGACTCTGTGCGACCCGATAAGACAGCAGCCCACCAGGCTCCCCTGGGATTCTCCAGGCAAGAACACTGGAGTGGGAGGCCATTTCCTTCTCCAATAAAGGAAAGTGAAAAGTGAAAGCAAAGTTGCTCAATCGTGTCCGACTCTTAGCGACCCCACGGACTGCAACCTGCCAGGCTCCTCCATCCATGGGATTTTCCAGGCAAGAGTACTAGAGTGGGTTGCCATTGCCTTCTCCGTTTTATCCCTTAGCAATGTGCAATTTTTCCCTACTCTGACCATTTCAGTCTCCACATTATTTACCTTATTTTGTAAATATTTTCTGCTTACTTAAACCAAATACAGAATGGCAAGACCAAGGAGAAAAGGCAAAATGCCTCATGCATACTGATATATCCCAGAGGCCCGATATATCTCATTGCTGTATCTTAACTGCTAGCATAATGCTAATCACCGACAAAGCAATCAATAAGTATATTTTGGATGAATGACAACAAATGAACAAGAATGAGTCAACTGCACAGTACAGTTATTCAGAAAGCATCAGTTCAGTTCAGTTCAGTTCAGTCGCTCAGTCATGTCTGACTCTTTGCGACCCCATGAATCGCAGCACACCAGGCCTCCCTGTCCATCACCAACTCCCGGAGTTCACTCAGACTCGCGTCCATCAAGTTAGTGATGCTATCCAGCCATCTCATCCTCTGTCGTCCCCTTCTCCTCCTGCCCCCAATCCCTCCCAGCATAAGAGTCTTTTCCAGTGAGTCAACTCTTCACATGAGGTGGCCAAAGTACTAGAGTTTCAGCTTTAGCATCATTCCTTCCAAAGAAATCCCAGGGCTGATCTCCTTCAGAATGGACTGGTTGGATCTCCTTGCAGTCCAAGGGACTCTCAAGAGTCTTCTCCAACACCACAGTTCAAAAGCATCATGAAAAGATGCTCAACATCACTCATTATTAGAGAAATGCAAATCAAAACCACAATGAGGTACCACTTCACACCAGTCAGAATGGCTGCGATCCAAAAATCTACAAGCAATAAATGCTGGAGAGGGTGTGGAGAAAAGGGAACCCTCCTACACTGTTGGTGGGAATGCAAACTAGTACAGCCACTATGGAGAACAGTGTGGAGATTCCTTAAAAAATTGCAAATAGAACTACCTTATGACCCAGCAATCCCACTGCTAGGCATACACACCGAGGAAACCAGAATTGAAAGAGACACATGTACCCCAATGTTCATCGCAGCACTGTTTATAATAGCCAGGACATGGAAACAACCTAGATGTCCATCAGCAGATGAATGGATAAGAAAGCTGTGGTACATATACACAATGGAGTATTACTCAGCCATTAAAAAGAATTCATTTGAATCAGTTCTGATGAGATGGATGAAACTGGAACCGATTATACAGAGTGAAGTAAACCAGAAAGAAAAACACCAATATAGTATACTAACACATATATATGGAATTTAGGAAGATGGCAATGACAACCCTGTATGCAAGACAGCAAAAAAGACACAGATGTGTATAACGGACTTTTGGACCCAGAGGGAGAGGGAGAGGGTGGGATGATTTGGGAGAATGGCATTGTAACATGTATACTATCATGTAAGAATCGAATCACCAGTCTATGTCCAACGCAGGATACAGCATGCTTGGGGCTGGTGCATGGGGATGACCCAGAGAGATGTTATGGGGAGGGAAGTGGGAGGGGGGTTCATGTTTGGGAACGCATGTACACCCGTGGTGGAGTCATGTCAATGTATGGCAAAACCAGTACAGTATTGTAAAGTAAAATAAAGTAAAAATAAAAATTTTTTTAAAAAAGCATCAATTCTTCGGTGCTCATAAACATGGCCAATTATAAAGACCAAAAGTTTCAGTATGGTATAATTTGACTGCATTTACAGCATCCTAGACTAATCAAGTTTCAATTGATGTGACCCTGAATTCATTCATTCAACATGCATTCAATCAATATGTACTGAGCACCTGGTCAGAGTAAGGATCTACGCTAGGAGTCACGATATAAAAATCAACAAAAACAGATATCAGGGCCCCTGCTTAAAATGTGGAGATGAACATGAAAACAGGCTTCAACTAGTGACTGTCAATGAACTCAAAGCTATGTTCTCTGGACTATTCAAAAAACATTTGGATAAAACAGCCAGGAAATAAGAATCATGAAATAAAGTTATTTCACACTGGCTTTCTCTGAAGCCTGATCTGTAAGAAAGACCCTGTCATACAGTACATGCCGGAAGGGGAGTGAGAACACCCCATCTGAGAAACCTGTGCCATTCTTTCAGCCCCGGTGCTGTTTATCTTGAAAACGAACCGCTCCTGGCCTTGCTCCAAGGCAAGCAATCCAATGATTCATTGAGGTTTTATTCTTTAGGGATCAGTTTTAAGCAGCAATGGCAAACAGGCTGTCCCAATAAAAACATGTCTTAAGGAAAGAAAGTCCCATATTTTTCTCCTAATAGACAGACATCTCATAAATTTTGGAGTTAAGAAATTCCTCTATTCAAATGGCATGGCCTAGATTTCTAATAAACATGATGTCTGAGATGGAAAAGACAGGCCTGTGCTTTAAAATTAAAAATCCTCCTAAACCTAGATTTGAATTTAAGCTTAAAACATAATTTTGGAGTGAACAGAGAATGCATTAATATTCCCATATTAAAGGAGACTGAGATAAATCAGGACAAATGATGATTCCAGCTTTACTATTCTTCCTTCAGTGAGAATTTTCACAACCCTTCTTTGTCCTTATGCCCTTTCCATGCAAATTGAATTGATTGCTTAAGCTATACAGTGAGACTCAAATGAATGGGCTGTCATAATGCAGGCTTCAAAAAATTAACAAATTGGATAGATATTGAATCTTTTTACAGCAAGATAAAACAGGTAAAACATCAGATATTGCTTCTTACAGTAAAGAGGGGGAAAAAAATAAGAGTATTACCTCTTACTTTAAACCAAAGAACCAATTCAAACAATTCCATTTTATGGCAAAATGTCATCCCTTTATTAAAAAAATAATAAAATAAAATCTTATTTGATGTAGTACACAATATAACAATTTTTAAAGAAATTTCATTCCCTTATATGACATTAAAATATTTCACCTCAACTAGATGACTTACAATTTTTTAAGATTAAATTCCTCGCTATATTTACATTCTGCCACTGCTGCTGCTGCTAAGTCACTTCAGTTGTATCAGACTCTGTGCGACCCTATAGATAGCAGCCACCAGGCTCCCCTGTCCCTGGGATTCTCCAGGCAGGAACACAGGAGTGGGTTGCCATTTCCTTCTCCAATGCATGAAAGTGAAAAGTGAAAGGGAAGTTGCTCAATCGTGTCTGACTCTTAGCAAACCATGGACTGCAGCCTACCAGGCTCCTCCATCCATGGGATTTTCCAGGCAAGAGTACTGGGCCTGAATAAAAAATAGATGAAATAAAAATTTATTGATTATTTATTTACTATTGTAAGATATAAGCTATTTACATATTAAAGATCAATATCTCTGCCATTAATCACTTGAAATATAAATCTATAAAGATATTTAGTTCAGACAGTCCTTTTCGGATAAATATCAACCTATTTTTACTCATATTGATAAAATATATTCTACTTACATGATAGTATAAAGCTATCATAACTATATACATATTATGTATCTATAATAAATATTAGATAAAATATAAGTATTACTGGTAACTTTCAAGAACCCAAAATATTACTATATATAAAACAATGAATCTCAAGGTCAAATATAAAACATTCTAGTAGGTTTCAACTTATCTCAAATGCTGTCCTAATAGTCTCCAACCAAAATTAATGTATTTAACTTAAAGAAAAATATAAACCCATATGACAAAATAAGAGAAAGAAAAAAAGGAAAGAGAAAGAAAAAACATCTCCAAAATCAAGGTAGGTGTTAAAATGGTCAAAAGAAAGCCAAGAATCTCAAACATACTTGGACCTTCTATCATTCATTACTATAGAGGACAGAACCAAAAAATGGGCCTGACTGAAATAGAAGTCATTCATGAAAGTTTTCCTGATTGTGAGGTTCACTAAACTCACTAAAAGTTAGGTATTTGAGAAGGAAGGGTTTTGCTAGAGAAAGTTCAAAATTGGGTAATATCTCACTGGTATGAACCAACTTACATGTGACTTTCCTTGAAGGATAGGAAATTGATGAGATAGTCATTCAGGTTTCCTTTTAACTCTGAAAGTATATGGTAACATATTCTTTAAGATTACACAGAATGGTTGATCATTCAGCTCATTCCAGAATGGATATATACCAGAAGTGGAAAACAAATGCATTGAATTTCACTTCTAAAATTTTCTTGATATTACTATCCAAATTAAAGTTTTCCAGATATTAGCTTTTCTACCATTTTGCTTATATAAAAAGAGGGTTCATGTTTGGGAATGCATGTAAGAATTAAAGATTTTAAAATTAAAAAAATAAATAAATAAATAACATAAAAATAAATATTAAAAAAAAAAAGAGGGAAACCTGCTATCCAGATCTGATATACTTTCACCATTTCATAGCCCACTTTTGGAATAATTAAGGTAATCTACTACTTTGTGTGGCTACTATATACTCAAAGATTCTAACTCCTTTTAGTGACATTTTTAAAAGTCATGTTTAATGCAATGAGACCCTGTTCTCTTATATTTTTACTACCATCTCTACGGTCATGTAAACTGGTCTTATAATGATACTCAAACTAGGTTTTGCTTGAACGGATCACACTTTAGTGATGGATGATAAGAAAGATTATTGCTCACTACCTAATGTTTGTTCTTAGTAACATTCACTAATATTCATACCTCCTCTGTAAACCTTGTTCCATTTTTTGACATATAATTTATTTTGACAAAATATAGAAAACTGTCTCAATGATTCATGTTACTCATTACTTTAATAAATTATTCAACACAGAAATAACAAAACCTCTATGAAGTATAATCTAAATTGTGCAAAACACATCAAAATTAATAAATAGTTCACCTTTGATTTTTATTGTATTTATTCAATTGCTGCTAATTAGAGAAATGCCATTATTCAGACTACAGGTTTCTGTCACTATAAAAACCCATAGGAATTCTACATAAAACTATTCCTAACTTTAGATCCAGTGGCTGCTTTCCTCAGTCTAACAATAATGAAGACGAAATTGGTATTTCAATAAAATGGAAACTGGGGTTGCTGAAGATACAAACTTCAGTGCAGCTACCAATAAATATGAAAATTGTTTCCAAATTTTTAAGCATTTATTTAAATTCTTTTAGAATAACTCTGATTTTACATTGGTGATTATTTAAAGGCAGATGATAGAAATTCAATTTAGATAGATTATACACTCCAAAGAGAGGAAAACATATTAGCTCTGAGCTCTATTTCAGACTGGGACCATAAAGAGAAACAAATGAAATGATGCATGATCAAATCATTCAGTCATCATTATTTTGTGCAGACTATTTTAAATTTGCTTGGGCTATAACATCTTTTGCTGCATACCAGGCAGAACCTAAAGTTTTGAGCCTCATATAATTTAACAGAAGTCAACCAGAAGCAGCTGTAACCTTCTAGGGTCTCTGGGACCAAAACACAGGCAAAACTCAAACCAAGATTTATCCAACCATGGCCTAGCTAAAATACTTGTTAACAACATACAAACAACCTGTAATTCTGTAGCTAAGAATCTACCCAAGGAATGATCAGCTTGGGTGTCACTGACTGAAGGGAAAAAAAAAGAAAAAGCATCATTTCATTATTTCCCTTGTTTAGCTTTTGTTTGTTTTTCCTCTGTCATGGAGGCAGCAAAAACAAATTATTTGGGGGAGCCAATTTGGCTGGCATAGCAGCTGCACCAATAGGACCCATCATGGTGCATGATGAGGTTGCCAAATGTTCATTGTTTAAATATGGCCCAATTTACTAGAGTCCAAGTTATAATTAGGTTTCTTCTTTGAATTTTAAAAGGAAAAAAGTGAAGACACAAACTCTTAATACATATAATTAAGACTAGCAGCCTTAACCTAACAGGTTTTTAGAGACACTCTTACTGTCACTCTAAATACAGGTTTCCTGCTGAGAGCATAATTACAGTTTTTGTTGCACTTCATACTGTCTACCTCCTGGAGAGTTTACACTGTTTGCTATTAAAAGAAGACCTTGTCATATCGTGAGCACCTCTGCATATAATGCCTCTTATTGTTGCTGCTTACCTTTTATCTACTCTTCTGGTGTGAAGAAGCGGGAAAATGGCTAATGAACTAGAGACTTAGTAAATTTTAACAAGTTGGAGTTAATACAGTGTTTTTTCCCCTCTCTTTCCATCAAAAGGAGTGCTGTCTCCTCAATTCGACACCCTTGCTTTCTGAACCCATAGCTGCCTTTCTTTATTAGACCCATAAACCAAGTTGGAATGAAAAGCAAACCCACAGAATCCTAACTACCTAAGCTAGGAGGGTGGGAAATTCCATTTCCAATTAAATAGCACAGTTTTAATCCATTAAACCTTTAGACTACATTTATATTTAACACCAAGGTGCTAGCCAAACCTTTTCTACTGATTGACAGCAAGTGCTTTGAGCAGATCTTGGGTAGCAAAGTGCATTCAGTTTCCACAGAGATTCTATAAAACCATAGTGCTTTTATTTAAAAAAAAAAAAAAGAAGAAGAATTTGACCTCCAGGAGACATTTATTGGTGCTCTGATAACTACATACTTCCAGACATTTAAACAGAATGGCAGCAAGTGGATTTCTTCTTCCACATAGTTACCATCCTCAGTATTAAAGATACTATGCAGTATTGGCAGTTTTTTAAACCTGCTTTGCATGTCTCACCAGGCTGTGACATCTCATTATATGTTATAACCTGCTCTGAGAAGTCTGCATTAAAAAAGACTACTTTGCAAGGTGGGATTATTTTTTTACTATCATTCTTTAATCTGTTAAAGCTATAATCTATTTAAGAATGAAACACATGGTTGTTCAAAAAACCCTAAAGCTTAAAAAAAAAAATTCACAAATAAGAATATTGGATTAGACAGGATTTGTTAACATTACTTTCTCCAAGGCACATTCAGCTATAATCATTCACTTGGGAGAAATAAAGTATTTCCAATGATGATCACATATAGCTAAATTTGAGTGTTTTTTAATATCCTGAAGCAAGAACTTGATTATGCTTTTCAACCAGCAACGTTCCCTTTCTTTATGCCAGAAAGGTTAAATTTCAACATTTTACTGTATAAAATAATTTAGTGGAGTGGTAACGTAAACTATGAAACATAAGAATGGAAAAATCAAAGAGTAGTTGAAAAAAGGGAAGTACACTAATATATAGTGATTAAAAAAGAGTTCCAAGACACAGTGGTAAGTAAAAAAAAGAAAACAGCAGAATAATATAGTCAGTGAAATTTTAATAGCACTCAAACCCATGCTATTTACACAAGCACAGCTTTATATAGATACAGATACAGATACATATGTAAAAGAAGGTCTGAAAGGATACACATTATATTGATAACACTGGTTACTGCTGGTAGAGAGAGCGAGACTAACAGGCCAGATTCCTTTGCTATTGCTACTGTAATGAAATACTGCAAACATAATGGCTTAAAAAACAAGTGAATTCATTATCTTACAGTTCTAGAGGTCAGAGATTCAAAATCCATCTCACTAGACTAAAGTCAAGGTGCTGGCAGGGCTGATTCTTTCTGGGGATTCTGGGGGAAGAATCTATTTCCTTGCCTTGTTTAGCTTCTAGAAGCCACCTGCATTCCTTGACTTGTGGCCCCTTCCTTGAATAAATCCAATCTCTTGCTTCTATCATCACATCTACTATAAACTTTTTCCTCTTGCCTCCCTCCCATAAGGACTCCTGTCATTAGCTTGGGCCCATCTGGACAGCCCAAGATTATCTCCCCATCCCAAGGTTTTCAACCAAGTTCCTTTAGCCACGAAATGAGACTATCCACAGAACCCAGGATCAGAACACGGACATCTCTGGGGAAGCCATTATTTAGCCTACCACAAAGACAAAAAGGACTTCAGTTTTTTGAACAGGGTTTAAATTGTACAATTAAAATGCATTTATGTATTAATTATATAATTTACATAACTTAAAGACAAGAAAGATAATTTCATTTCTCACTTTTAAAAGTGTTTGACGCAGGATGCAGCATGCTTGGGGCTGGTGCATGGGGATGACCCAGAAAGATGTTATGGGGAGGGAGGTGGGAGGGGGGTTACATGTTTGGGAATGCATGTAAGAATTAAAGATTTTAAAATTTAAAAAATAAAAAAAAAAAAAAAAAAAAAGTGTTTGAGGTAGTTAGAAAAGAAAAAAATAATCACACCTCCCCTGTGTATTTAGTTCTCTTTTATTTTTTCTTGCCCCTCCAAACTCCTATTCTTTCCCCTTCTACACTCTATTTCCTGGTTCTTCACCTATATTACAAGATTCATAATCACATTTCATATCCTCCCCTTGAAAATATTACCCAATCTGAATGGTGGCACAAATAGGCTAAGTATAACTACATATAGGATAAAGAATATGCCATTAAGCTATTAAAAAATGTCAGTTGAGCCCCAACTGAAAGGAAATATGCAGAGAAGTAGGGATACAGATATTAAAAGCCCTACCTCTTGGAGAGTTTACTATCTACTGAGAAAGATAGATATGCAAACAAACACAGTATCATATGAGGTAGCATTATAGAAGAATGAACAACGGGCTACAGAATTAGTTCTCCACGAAGTGCCAAGTGATGATGGGAAGGAGAAAGTGGTTAGAGAAAAATTAGTGGAGGAGGGCCCATCTGACCTGGACCCTTCTGTCTCCACATTTTCCACTATGACCTGGATTGTCAGCCCTCAGTTCTGCTGAAGGCTCACACCTCTCTATAACTCTGGTCAATGTGGCATGTCTACTGATGCTCAACTAACCTACATTCCACATCCTCTCCACTTGGGGTCTCAGAAACTCAGTGTTTTAGAAACACTTAACTCCAGCAGTCACTCTATCCATACTGTCCCACTGAGTATAGTGGGTGACAGAGGAGCCTGCCAGGGAACTGACTGCCAGATTCCTAATTAAAACTCCCTTATATCCTTAGGCTTCCTCTTATTTATCTGGATGGTTCAAACAGTAGAGGGAAAAAAAAGTTTGGACATCTGCCTTCTACTCCCCTCTGTCTCACTCCTTCTCTTTCCCCATCTTTCCATTATAACTGCCTTCCATACTGGGCAGCAAGGACTTTGGCCAAGCTTTAATAGGCTATAATTTCCTCCAGACTTTCAGAGAAACTGTATCATATGTCTTCTTGTCTTGGTCTTACTATGCTAAAATTTTAGACAACTTCTAAGGCTGGCTTTAAGCCTACTGACTGGCTAAACACATGAAGTCCCAGCTCCCTCCTGCCCTGTCTGTGCTGTTAAGTTTCCCGTATCCTTCTGAGGCAACAGGCTGAAAGCAACATGATTTACTGGATGATGGATGACTCATGCAACCCATTCCAGCTACCATCTAACAACATTAACGTTCAAAAACTAAAACCTACATTTCCCAGACTCCCTTGTAGCCAGGGTTCTGGGTGAGATCTAGGTTCTGCCCATCGAATGCAAGGGCACACACTTTGTTTCACATTGAGCTCTATGGAGAAAGAGGTTAAGTGCAAGGCTGGTAGGAACCATGGCAATGAAAGCATGTTCTGGAGCTGGCAGTTGCTGAAGTAGCTCTCGGATTTGGCAATTTGTTGATGCTAAATTACCACAAGTGGTAAAGTTCTGAAGCAGACAGCTAGGCTGGTGGGGAGCTTCCTAACCAAGAAGGGGTACACCTCTCAGCAGCCTAGAGCTTTTGAAATCACTCTTGGAAGCAGATTCACCCTTCCCAACAAATCTTTAAGCTATCTTCACACTTAATGATTTGTCCTTATAGTAGGTAGACCAGATTCTATTTTTATACTATTAAGACTCCTGATTAGTACATGTGTGTGTGAATGGGAGGAGAAGGTTCAAATGCTTTAATATTGGAAAATATTGCCCCCACTCAGGCTAATTTAAGAGCTTAATGGGAGCCCAACATTAGTTGGGTGACTGACACTCCCCTTGGGGTAATAAAAAATCATTCTTCAAGGACAGTGTAATTTCATTTTCTGGCTTTTTCTTCTACCTGCCTCTATTCAAATTTTACAGACTTTGTACTTCTCCATGCAGGGCCTCCTCACTTTATTACCCTTAGCCTGTTTTGGGGGGGTTTGGGAGACAAAGGGGTTGGGGAACAATTCTAAGAGAATGGTTCATAAGACCTTAATTAGAGAGAGGTAGAGAGTCTTTCAGTACTCTCCAATCTAGCCTTTACAGGAGCCTGCATTTAGCTTCTTGTCTCTCTTCTGCATGACTCAGAACATTAGGTGATAAAATGCTAAAGTGATTGGTATCCACAAACTTCCACCACTCAAAGTTGGAACTCACCTTAGAGGTTATTCACGTCAAGCCCCTATTTTGTTGGTAAATATATTTATATCCAAGATAATAGAACCAATAAGTGGAAGAGCCCAGAAGAAAACTCATATTTGCAGGCACTGTTATTTTTACCACACCAGCTAAAGATCTGGATGAATGAATTTAAGTTCTAGTCAGTGGATTGAACTCTCTAGACGTCCATCCAGTCCACTTTACTCTGTTATAGATCCCTGATCCCTGTAAGCGCTTGATTTTGTGAGTCGATTTAAATGATTTGACATAAAATATTTTAGTGAACAAAAAGTCCTTTGGTAAATCAAATTACTTATTCTCTATATTTAAATTTTGTTGTTTGATATAGAATCCACCTAGGAATGGGGCTTAGAACAAAGCAGAAATGGTGTAAAATATTTTAACATAATCTTGCATTTTTATCTATTACCAGCTTATAATTTTAAATGTAGTGCATTTGCTCTTACGGATAGATCATTGCAAGAGCTCTCCAGAACTAAGAAGCTTTTCTTACTGAACCAGGTGGGTAATGCCCTCAACTGGTAGAACTTGCCTTGTCTTCCATCTGGAACAGCATCACCAGTTTTGTCATCCCCAAAGGCACCATTCTGACACATCTCATTAATTTTTACAGGGTCCTGACCTATAAGAATAAATGGTCTATGCTTCAATGTCTAAGTATGCACATAAAGAGAATAGAGTTTAACTTAAGTGCTATATATGTAATCTTGGGTCTAAGAAAAAAAAATATGCTGAAAAGATATAAATTTCTTGAGGAGATTATTTATTAAGCTTCCAAGCAAATACAGTGTAGCATAAAACACTCCAAATCTATTCAGAAGAAAAGTATAAAACACTATTATCAATAGTTTAAGCATAATGTCATTATTCTAGCCCCTGCATGCTAGTGTATTCTTAGTTTATTTTAACTATACCTATCTGTGGATGGAAACCTAAAAAAAAAAAAAAAAAAGGACTTAAATAGTTCACAATCCTCTCCCCAGTGAGAACATTAAATCCTAAAATATTCCAAAAGTCAGAATGCAATAAAGTTGGTTCTGTGGCCACAATTAAATAACTGCTCATGAGAGAAAAGTATAACCAAACCACAATGACTCGTATTAAAAACAGATACCAAAACGGAAAAAGAAAATGCATATATGTTCACGAATCAGAACCTCGTTCCAAAATATTAAGCATTTTTTCCAAATAATCTCTTTTAACAAACTAACAATTAAGCAAAGCAATACGTACTGCAATACCTATACTCTTCTAGAATTTTCATTCTGGAAGTGAGTCAAGAGAAAAGTGAAATAATAAAAGTTAAAATTTATTGAGTTTCTGCTAAATGCTAAGTGCTTTATATGAGTTATCTAATTTCATCCTCATAAGAACTACTATAATAACCATTTTGCTGATGATGGCAAAAAAGCTTGGGATATTTAAGTGAACCCTCCAAGTCTATGCAGATAATAAACTATGAACCCAGTCTTTCTTCTCCAGAGCCCAGGCTCAGAAACACTATCCTTGATTGCCACCATTGGGACAAGCTTCATTCTATAGGATTCTTCCAGAACAACAGCTATTTTAAGAAACATTCTGGTTTGGGGATTATAAGATTTATCAGAAAAGATCTAACAAAGTTTGACTATTTTTGTATAGAAAAGCTTCCATTGGGCATAAAAATTCTTAACAATTTGCTTTCACTGAAGAAGGCACATAATATGAGGCCTACAGGAATAGATGTTAGAAGAAGAACTACAGGAAGGTGAAACATTGTTCATATACCCAAAATACTATTAACCCCCAGGAAAACAAAGCTAGAAAGACAAAGCAGAATTTTTTCCCTTCTAAAATTGTATTTAAATGATCCATTTCTATATTTTACTTTAAAATAATGGACAAATACTCATCAGCAGACATAGACTGTATTTCAGTCTAGCTAGACATGCCCTTGGGCGGGTAAAATTGACATAAAACAGGACCAATGTCACAAAAGCATGTTGAATTACAAAACAACTACTTCCATTTCAACTGGTATGTCAGTAGAATAAATATCTAATCACAATAGTCTTCTTTGGCTTCCAAAGATAGGAATCCAGAGGTGAAGTAAATGAAGAAGTGGTGGTGAGAATTAGACAGTAGCCTTGTCAGAGCCACCAGCCTTTCATTGGGCTTCATAAAGTTCATGACATTGCCAGCCTGAAACCTGCCCCAGTGCAAGAAACTGGTCTGACCAGAAAATAACTGGGAGTCTAGTTAGATCAGAATCCTTTCCTGAAATTCTCCTGCTGATTCCTATTGCAGAGATTCCCACCATAAAAATGGGTAAAACAAAGTAAAAATAAAGTCTCTAATTCAATTTCGCTTCAAATGATAATTAATTCACAAGAATAGTCTGTCAGTTGAGTATAATTAAGTGTCTACTGTAATAAGAAGTTGCTTGGTGTCAGAAAGGAAAGGATATAGACTGCAGAATAAAAGCCAAGTTCAAATCTTGCCACGACTACTAGGTAAACATGTTTATTTATTTAAGTAATAAACTATCTGGGTTTCAGTTTGTATACCTGCAAAACAGTAAGAATGTTACAGTCTGTGAAAGATTAAATGAGAAAATGTGTGTTAAAAAAAGGAATACAGTCCAAGGGACACATTAGACTCCTCTGTAAACACAAGCTCATATTATTCATTGGTATCTAGTGTGCAGCAGGATACTAGCAGTGTGGAGGAGCTAATACATGAACAAGATGTGGTTCTTGCCCTTAAAGAGCTTACCAGGTAGATTAAGAAACAAACCAGATATGAGAAAACAACTACTGATAAGCATAGTAGAATCTGTAATGGGACCAGATGGTTGTGGGGTAGAATAGTTAAAGAAGATTGAGTGAGTGAGTGAGTGAGTGAGTGAGTGAAGTCGCTCAGTCGTGTCCGACTCTTTGCGACCCCATGAACTGTAGCCCACCAGGCTCCTCCATCCATGGGATTTCCCAGGCAAGAATACTGGAGTGGGTTACCATTTCCTTCTCCAGGGGATCTTCCTGACCCAGGGATTGAATTGAGGTCTCCCACATTGTAGGCAGACGCTTTACCGTCTGAGCCAGCAGGGAAGTCCTAATGATGGGTAAATATGCTGACTGGGCCCAGAAGGCTGAGGAAGCATAAGGATGTAAGAACTTAGTACTTGGCTTCCATAAGACTCAATAAATAAAGGAACAGTGTTTGACACAAAGGAACTCTACACATGATGTTCTGAACTTTGCTGTTCAAAGCACAGTTCACAGACCAACTGCACAGCACTTCAGAGTTTGCTGGATATGTAGAATCCGCGATCCCACCCTGGACCTACTAAACCAAAATCTATATTTTACCATGATCCTGGGGGTGATTTGTGTTTACATTAAAGTTTAAGAAACACAGTTGTAAATCACAAGTAGATCTCCAAAAGAGGAAAGCACCAGGGTTTTAAGCTGCTTTTGAGATGATGAAAGTGAAAGTGTTAGTCACTGAGTTGTGTCTGACTCTTTCAATCCCTTGGGGATGATAAATATTCTGGAACGTCCTCATTTATAAAATGGAGATGTAATATTTGCTCCTCAGGACTGTTAGGAGGATTAAGATAAACATATATAAAACCTATGCTTTCTAATCCCAAAAGGGAAAAAGTGGTTTTGGTGGGTTTTTTTATATTTTTCCTCTCTGTATCCTTTACCCTTAGTGTAATTGTTCTATACATGTTCCATATTCAATAACATTGTGTTAAATAAATGAATTAATGGGTCAGTCAAGAGGCTTTCAGACACTATCAAGTCCACTTTGAAATGAATAACTATGGGACCATGGGTGAGGTCTGTAGACTAAGTGAAGCTGAAACAGGGAAGCACTTTTGAGATTAAAACGTGCATACTCATTTAGTCACAAGATTTTTCACTGTTGAAGAATTAAGAATGGTAATACAGTGGTGAAACAAGTTAAAATGTATTTTGTCATAGGAAATTACATTTATCACTCATAATGACCTCACTAACCTTATGTTAGTTTAATACCAAGTGTTCCGTGGCGATTGTTATTAGTTATAACACTAGTTTTCTCTTGACAACTCCAATTATGTAATAAGTTAATGAGTTCATCTAAAGATTCAAGCCTATAGCTCAAAGCCTCTTTCTTCCACACCCTCAAGAAGCATACAGTCAAGTGAGGTTAGAGACATATGTAATTAGCAATTAGAATAAAGAAAAGGTCTCAATGTAAGTTGTTCCAGAATGACAGTGGCAGTAACAGAGGAAGTGCCCACTGCCCAACTGCTGGAGGGTTTCAGAGAGAAGGGACTGAGCTAAGACCTGAAGGATAAGCAGTGTGACGGGCCACTAACGGAGGCAGGGTACCACATGGAAGCGGAGAGGAAGGAGCCAGTTCAGGGTGCCACCAAGTAGCTCAGTATTTCTTAGGTATAAAAAGGGACTGTAGCAGGAATAAAACAAAAGAATACTGGGACAACATCATGATGGCTTTTCATGCCACACACAAATTTTACTTTTGAGTCATTAAAAGAATTTGAGTAGGAAATCAATATGATCGTACTTTCATTTGGCATTAGCCAATTTGGCAGAAGTGAGTCTGATGGATCAGGAGAGAGTAGTCAGGAGAACATGAAATGCGACTAGAGACTGGCAGGTGAGTATAGAAATTAATGCATTAGTTGATATGATAGCTTGATCTGAGGCCATGATAGAATGGAGAAAAGAGAATGAAACAAATATTAAGAGGAATAATTAATTGAATTTGTAAACTGACTAAAACCGATGGTTTTCTAACATCAAGAAAACTGAATTCATTTTCTATTTTAGCATGTATACTTAATGTCCTGTAAACAAATTTTGTAATATAAGATAAAACTGGCAAGTGCAAACTTAGGCATAAGGTTGTACAGTGATGCCATCCACTAAGATAAGGAATATAGGGCAAGAAATGACATTGAATGTTGGGGTTTTGATGCAATGATTTTCAGAACTGGCTATCCACTGGATAAACCTTGAGAGTTTTTCAAAAACAGGGATCCTGTCTTCACATTCAAAACCTATTTGTCTAGAGTGGGAAAATACCACCCTAGCGCAATATGCCTCTTGTTGCTTCTCAACCCTGGCTGCACATTAGAACTTTTGGAGCTTTTGAAAAAGGCCATGCCTAGGTCTCATTTCTCAGGGACTCTGATAAATTTATCTGAGGCCCTGACATGAGGTGTTTTTAAAAGCTCTCAGGTGATTCTAACACGAGTCCAGAGTTCAAAACTGTCAATTCTCCAAAGAAGAGAGGTTCTATACTTTCCCCACTTAAAAACAAAACAAAACAAAAAACTTCCCCTAAACCCGCCCTTAACTGTAACCATGTCTTTTATCTAACTTAGACTATGGAATTCTGCTATCGCTTCCATCATCTTTTCTCTTCTTCTTCTTCTCTTTTATCCCTTGGATTTTGATCAAGAAATTGTCTATTACCTTAGTCTCCCCACCATCCTCATTTGGCTACTGAAAATAAAGATAATAAAACCAACTCCCCTTCTCTAATGGACCTTCTCTTTCATATCTCAATCATGTGAACTCTCTCTCACCTTGAAAATAAAAATGAAAAACAACCTCGCCCAAAGTTTGTTAACTCCTGAGAGAGAGAGAACATTATTTTCCTTCCCTTAAAAGCCAAACTTCTTTGATGATAAGGTCTCCTTAGGACCAGGATTGGTATCGGAATTCCTGACTATCTCCAATAACTAGAAAAGTGGGAAAATCTGAAGAGAAATATTCTGCTCCAGAAACTGCTCAGGCCCCAGAATAAGATCCTCTATTTTGTACCAAGCAGAATCGGGGGGGAAATCCACCTTTTTTTTTTTCATATAAAAGGAAAGATTTTCATATATTACATAAGGACAAAGAATTGGTCTGAAAAGTATATAAATTCTTGTAGTATAAAACCATAAAAGATAGGAAAGCAAGTTTCAGGCATTTTCACACTACTCATAACTGTATTATTTGGTAAAACTTGTTGCAATAGCTTCAGCACAATAGCTATGTATAACTGAAAGAGTAAATAAGACCTGAATTACTAGCAACTGTATAAAATGACTTTAGAATGAATTTACTAATAAAGAAAGTAATTACATAACAACTTTCAGTAGTTTCTGGGGACAATAAAAATGACACACTTTTAAACAGCTGAATAGGTAAAAATGACAATTGTATTGGTAAGTACAAGAGTAACTCCAAGGACTGGAGTAAGGATCTCACAAAAATGTCCACTCATCTCTCTTGAAAGAGGTAGCAGTGTCTCTCATTTACTAGCATTGAGTGCTAAGTCAACTAACTTGAAGAAAGATACAAGACTGGGAATCTTATAGTGACATACTCTGCCCTACCTCACGCTGGCACCTAGGGGGATTTCAAGATCTTACTCTCTTTTCCACCACCATTGTTACCGTCATTCTCAACACATGTATAGGCAATTTCATTTCCAGCAAGTAGAGCTCAAATGTGTGTCCAAGAGTATGGAGGAGCAAGTAAATCTCTGAGTGGAGAATGAGGAGAATAATTATTATCTCTCTGTGGGAAAGCTAACGGAAGATGTAAGAAGAATAAGGAGAGTGGCTTAGTTGGCTCTGTGTTAGTCTGAGGGAAGAATTCCTCGAGGCTCCTGCATGGTCTAATCCAGGTTACCCGGATAAAGAAGCAGATAGATTTGGCTAAACAGCAAGATTTGGGCATTTTCCTGGAGCAGATCTGAATATACTACCTTGAAATCAAATGATTACAATGATTTATTTTCAAGGTGTATATATATATATATATATATATATATATATATATATATATGGCCTTGTACATCTAAGTTCTCAAGTAACAATTACCATGACCTCCTGAAGGCCACAACTGAACACACACAGACCTGAAGGCCAACATAATTCTTTGCTTATTAACTGCTCAATCAATAATCATTTGCTAAAATGAAATTTTCTGGCCTTAGTTTGCTTGGTATGCCATGATTAGTAAAGCCTGTCTTAAAAATTTGTGGAAATAAATGACAATACCCTTTGAAAAACTAAATACTGTATAAATGCAAGATATCCCCCTATTAACCAGAATATGATACTATAACAGTCCTACTGTATGTACATCCCACCAGGCAGTATGCTTGTCAATTCACCAAGCTTCATTAAGAATCTAACAGATGGGCAATGTAAAAAAATTGACATTGGAAGATATTGGTCTTTACCCTTTGGCATCCTGCCCTCAGGCCCACAGTATGGCCCTGATATCCATCTCTCCAAGAGACTGCAGGAAATGCTTGTGTGGTCAAACTGGTTCTGCCATTGGTCTCATTCCAACCAAAGCTCATTAGTTTTACTTTTCCCTTTAGATTTGTGGGTTAGAGTTTTATTTGTTGCATAATAGAAGGCACTAGCAAGCTTGCATTTTTCTTTACCCCTTGGCAATGAATCAGCAACATATCCATTACATTTTCTTTATTAAGTGGTGGCTCACTGTATGTCCTTAGACTTAGCTGTCATTTTAAACATTAATTTCTCTAATTATAATAACATACTAGCTATGATAAAATAAAAATGAACTAATGTTCTAGCTTCAACTCTAAAAATCTAGACCTGTACTATCCAATATGGTACCTTCTAGACAAATGGCTGTTGAGTACTTGAAATATGACCAGTCTGAATATGATACGTGCTATAAGTGTAAAACGCACATCAGATTTCAAAAGTTTTAGTACAAAAGGAGAATCTTTTGAATCTCAGTAATTTTTAAAATGATTATGTGCTGAAATGCTAATATTTTTATTATACTGAGTAAAATAAAACATAATCTGAAAATCAATGCCAACTGTTACCTTTCATTTTTTAGTGTGATAACTAGAAAATTTTCAATTATATTGGTGGCTTACCTCCACTGGACAGCTTTGATCTAGATGCTCAAAGAAACTTTCTAGAGATTTCCATTCCCAATGATTCTGAATAGTCTTGTTAATTTAATTAATTTGAATTCACTCTTTCTTACAGGCTTGTTTAAAATTATTTATTATCTTACTCTACAGTTGCAAGAATATAAAAGGTAAATTAAATAAAACTAATTAATGGTCATTAATTATGTTTAAATGGTACTGACCTTGACCTTCCAAGAGCTTGCAAAGTCCTTTAAACACCTGCATTAGCAGCTTTGTGTCATGCCAAGTGATACCAAGTGCTGAACCATGAATATTCTAATGCTGTTCTTGCCTATAGGTGACTTCCTTGACCTATAGCTCCATTGACCACAATAAACAGAAGTGACACATAACAGCCCGTGCACTGATATATGTGTTGTGCAAATGTCACAGCTCTTTTTTCTCCTCAAAACATCTTGAAATAAAAGAAATCAGAAAAGTACATTTGTTCCTAGTACTTGTGATTTATTCTCAAACTCAGCCTTCAATATGTATGTACTGTAATGTATGCATGATGTAAGATCATCTATTCAGACATCAGAGGTACCTTAAAAATGAATGACCACTGTATTTGTGGCCTATAAATTTTTCTTAAAGAAACAAAGAGATATAATAAGAAATGAAAAAGTCTAACATTAGAAAAAAAATACCACTGTGTCACTAGTTTCACCACTGAATAGAAAAGCAAGAATCATAAAACAGTTCACCATGAGAAAATAGCAACATCCTTCTGATCTGGAATATATCCAAACAGCAAGGGCTTTATCAAATATTGTTACTGAAACACAATATGTGCCCAACGCACAGTGAGGTCAGTCAGTTCAGTTCAGTCACTCAGTCGTGTCCGACTCTTTGCAACCCCATAAGCCAGGCCTCCCTGCCCATCACCAACTCCTGGAGTCCACCCAAACCCATGTCCATTGAGTTTGTGATGCCATCCAACCTCATCCTCTGCCATCCCCTTCTCTTGCCCTCAATCTTTCCCAGCATCAGAGTCTTTTCAAATGAGTCAGCTCTTTGCATCAGGTCCAAAGTATTGGAGTTTCAACTTCAACATCAGTCCTACCAATGAACACCCAGGACTGATATCCTTTAGAATGGACTGGTTGGATCTCCTTGCAGTCCAAGGGACTCTCAAGAGTCTTCTCCAACACCACAGTTCAAAAGCATCAATTCTTCAGCACTCAGCTTTCTTTATAATCCAACTCTCACATCCCAATACCAAACTGTGGGAGTGTGGAACAAACAAAGGTTTATTGGGGGCCATGCAAAGAGGTGGGTGGCTCAAGCCTTTAAAAACCCCAAACTCCCTGAAAGCTTTCAGCAAAGCTCTTTTGTAGGAAAGGTGAGGCAGAGGTACAGGTAGTTGTTGCAACTTTTTAGTGTCAGATCCTTTGTTCTTGAGGTCAGGTCTCAGGCTCCTATAAACTCCACCAAATGCTATTCTCTGCTCTGACAAGAAAGGACCAGGTCCCAACGCTCATCTGTCACCCTCTGAGGTCCAGTCCCAGCTAAGGGGAGGCAGATCTCAGGTGGTGGAACTCTCAGGGCCAGGTCCCCAGATTCTTCCAGCTGTCGTCCCTGAGTGAGCCAAGTGCCCAGGACCCTCCTGGCCCTCAGGCTCCCCAGGCTACCAGGGACCAGCTCTCACAGACTGTGACCCAGGCAGAGGCCCACTGCCATGAGATCACAGGGGCAGAGATATGGAAGAAGTTCACCTTCCTCAAGCCCTTGGCCCAGCAGCCTTGGCGAGAGTTCTGAAACCCTGCAGGACACAGCCCCCAGCCTGTTCTCTGGGCACCCAGCTCACCCACTGGCCCAAGCCCAGGTGAGCTGGTGGGCCCCTGAGAGAAGGCCAGAATCTACCTCTTACCTCACTCTCCACCTGAGGACCACCACACCGATGACTTTGAATGGGCCCACTAACAGCTGCTCATTGACAGTTGTTTGCTTGAGGGAGGGGCCCACTGCAGCACCACCCAATGGCTGTGTAGGACCACTAACCAGTCCCATCACTTCATGGCAAACAGATGGGGAAACAGTGGAAACAGTGACTGACTATTTTCGGGGGGCTCCAAAATCACTGCAGATGGTGACTACAGCCATGAAATTAAAAAATGCTTGCTCCTTGGAAGAAAAGTTATGACCAATGTAGACAGCATATTAAAAAGCAGAGACATTATCTTGCCAACAAAGGTCCATCTAGTCAAGGCTATGGTTTTTCCAGTAGTCATGTATGGGTGTGAGAGTTGGACTATAAAGAAAGCTGAGCACCAAAAATTCATGCTTTTAAACTGTGGTGTTGGAGAAGACTCTTGAGAGTCCCTTGGACTGCAAGGAGATCCAACCAGTCCATCCTAAAGGAAATCAGCCCTGAATATTCATTGGAAGGACCGATGCTGAAGCTGAAGCTCCAATACTTTGGCCACCTGATGCGAAGAACTGACTCTTTTGAAAAGACCCTGTGCTGGGATAGATTGAAGGCAGGAGGAGAAGCAGACAGAGGATGAGATGGTTGGATGGCATCACCAACTCAATAGACATGAGTTTGAGTAAGCTCCAGGAGTTGGTGGTGGACAGGGAAGCCTGGTGTGCTGCAGTCCATGGGGTCGCAAAGAGTCTGATATGACTGAGTGATTGAACTGAACTGAACTGACAGCTGCTCACCTGGGAGAGGGGCTGCAGCACCATCAATGGCTGAGCAGGACCATTAGTGGTCTCAGTAAACATTGCCTAGTAACAGCAGTAAGGAGTAATGCTGAGCACCAACAGCTGTGTACTAAGGGCTGCCCAAGACTCAGTTCTATTACAGTATGACTGAGTCAAAAGGAAGTACAGGTCTAAGATGAGCCATTGGTGTAAGGAAATAGAAGCCTGTGGAATAACAGAGCATGAGAGAGAGAAAGAGAGAGGAAGCTGATTAAAAAAAAAAAAAAGAATAGCTGCAGTAGGAAAACTGTTCTGTGTCATTTTTCTACCCTTCACTAAGGAAGCATACTCTACAGCTGTGATAGGATGCTCAAAAAGAAGAAACTTTTCTTCACTACTTAATCTTTGAAGATATCCAGATTTTAAAAAAACAAAGAAGGAAATGAAGAGATAACTAAATATGGCTCAACATTTACATACAGAAGCATTTAGTATTATTCTTAGTCCATTTTTAAGCTTCCCATTTTCCAGATAGATAAACCAAAGCACTGAATTTAGTCAACTTGCCAAAATTAAAAATAGCCTGTAGAAATAAATTCATTTCCCATTGGTTTTTTAAAACTAATTTCTCAGGCAGTTCTTTCTCCCCACATCCTGACTGCAAAACTGCTGTTATCTTAGGACAATATGAATGGCTTTTAAGACATCTAACATGAAGGAAACATGACAGAGTTCACTATATAGATGGTCCCTGAACCAAGCTCAACTTTTGAGACATAGTTCCAAAGAATCATGCTCAACTCTTTCCCCAAACTGTGACTATGAAATAATAATGATACATCCTTTAAAACATTTTATAAAATGTATTCAACCACATACTTTTTAAAAATCAAAAGGAATATATCAGACATTTTCTCTTAGTACTTTTTTTTTAATCTACGTAGTTTGCTACTCTATCAACGTGTCATAGTTTTCTCAACCAGCACATCAGTGGCTTTTATTTAGGTTATAAACAATTTTTCATACTATAAACAATACTATAGTACTATTCCTTGGCTTATCTTCTGCAACTTATATAAGAATTTCAGATGAATAAATTCCTAGAGGTGGGATTTCTGAGTTGGAAATTATTTTATTTGGGGAGCTTTTTGCAGATACTAGGCCAATTAACATTCTCACCAGAAGTAAACAAGAGGGTCCATTTCCCCATACTCTCACCAATTATCTAGAAAATGGGAAGCTTAAAAGTGAACTAAGGATAATACTAAATATTTCTGTACCAAAAAGTGTTTCAATGACATCTGACAGGAAAGGAAGAAAATGTCTTGATTTTGACTTCATTTGGATTTGCTTGACAAATTAAAGTTGAGAGTCATCTTTTTCTAAGTTTACCTTTTATTCTCCACCTTCTTGTTTAATTGATCTTTCCTGATGCCATTTATTTAAAAAGAGGATAGCAATAATAAAAAGTCTCTGTCTTGAGGCTTATAGGGTATATTTGAAAACATTCATCGGACTCTAGAAATTGACAAATATAATTCACCACTGAATATACTGTGAATTCCTGCATTTTTCTAACATCTTTGGTTTAGCCCTTCATCAAAGCAGAAATCAGTCTTATCCTATATAATGTTCCCTAGGAGTAAGAAACATTTTAATTTGGCCTGTATTGAGCAAAAATTCAAAACTTTTGATACTATCCAATTTAAAATTTTGACTCACTATATGATTTTCTCTTCAAACAATTTCTGTCTTTCATGAACATAGTTTCAAACCCAAAGAGAGATTAGTTTTATAAATTTATACTTCAAAGGGAGACAAACAAAAAAACAACAGAAGTGCTTCAAGACTGCCATGGAAATTGACATTCCTACCATGCGTCTTAAGGACAACATGTGAGAGCTTTAGTAAAGCCTTTGAAGTTTTAAAATGCATCAAATTTAAAAACCACATCCATTTAGAAAAAAAAAAAAAGAACTCTTCTGACGTTAATTCTGTCAACATCTCTTGGGGGGAAAATGGCTTTTTTAAAGATATAAACACAGTTGGGAATAAAGATATTTTCTTTAAACAGACTATCTAGAAATCTCACTGTTGGATATTAATGTTAAGATAAAAGTAAAAGCAGATTTCTGCCAGTGGACATAACAGGAGAGTGAGCTACAAAGAAAAAATTTTCCAATTACTAGAAACTGTAGTGTTTACAGAGTATCAACTCTTGAGGATTTGAAGGCAACTTTAAAAGATGGCTAGTTCAACCACTTATCCACCTAAACACTTAAATCTTCTCCATGGGAGATTGGTCAAATGTTCATTCACTCAGTGTTTAAATACATACAATGCTAGAGAATGTATTACCTACTGGTGCAGCCCAACTAACCTCTGGGCAGTCAGGATGATTAGTAAGTCCTTCTGAGTATGTCCTTCTGAAATCTGTTTTCTTAGACTTGATATTTAATGACTCTACTTGCCGTTGTTGTTTAATTGCTCAGTCATGTCCATCTCTTTTGCGACCTTATAGACTGTAGCTCACCAGGTTCCTCTGTCCATGAAATTTCCCAGGCAATAATACTGGAGTGGGTTGTCATTTTCTTCTGCAGGGGATCTTCCCAACCCAGGGACTGAAACTGCATCTCCTGCATTGGCAGGTGAGTTCTTTACCACTGAGCTACCAGGGAAGCCCAACTCCACTTACAAAATGGCATTAAAGGGGAACTCCGGGCTGGCTAATTCTACATCTATTCCCAACTCCCTCTTCCTTTCACCTTCCACCACCAGTTCAGTTAAGTCACTCAGTTGTGTCTGACTCTTTGTAACTCCATGGGCTGCAGCACACCAGGCTTCCCTGTCTATTACCAACTCCCAGAGCTTGCTCAAACTCATGTCCACTGAGTTCACCTTCCACAATACAGGTGAAAAAACTATAAAACTCGCTTTTTCTGGTCTCCATTGAAGCTAACGATTGCCAGCTGAACTCATCTATAGCTAATGAGACATAAGAAAAGTTTACATGGGGGTTCTGGAAACACTTTTTTCATCCATTCCCACTTCTTTCTGCCCTGAGCATAAACTTAATAAGCTATAAATGCTACTTGCAACCAGGAATCACAAACATTGGCCCTCATACTCCTGTACCACTGAACACTAGCAGCAACCTACCTTCCATGCTGATGGATTTTAACTCAGAGTTTTTGATGCTTACACCTAAAGACAATTCTATTTGGCACATATACCATATGGTCATACTGAAAAGTCAAATACTTGATCCACTTGATAACACCCTGTATATTAACACAGAGAAAATATTTACTTAACTGGTTAAGCCCAGCCAGACTGGATATATTTTCACCTTCAGTTGTTAACCATCTAGAATGTATTTTAATATTATGATAATTTAAAACTACTAGTTAGAATACAGCTAAAAGTAAGAGAATTTAGTAAATGAAAATTAGAGACATTTGAATTCTGATAGACGACCACCGTAAGCATTGTTTCTGGTCAATTCCTTCTCTTTTCTATCTTCTCTTTCTATTCTTACCTTACCTTACCTCCAAGTTCACACTAAATTAAGATTCCTAAACTCTGGAAAATCCTGATAGAATGATCCAATTTGCTTTCTCTCTCTTTTTTTCAACTCTATCAGGAATGTTAGTTTTCCACAAATTACTTGCAGCCATAGCTTAATCCCAGAAAGGACTGAATTTCAGCTTTGCCAAGATCATCAAATTTGAGCCTCGAGTTGCAATGTGGTTTAGAGATACTGATCTGCTATAATCTTTTTAGACTAACAGCAAAATGCCCCAGAAGAAATATGTCCCAAATTTGACCCATTTTTCTAGCTTTATTTAATGCATATCACCAATGATACTATAAAATAATTAATGTAAGTAGACTCTTGCAAGAATTAGAAAATGTCCCCCATAATTCACACCCAACTCAATCCTTTATAAGACTATGATTGTATTATAAAATTTTGATTTTATCAATTCCATTTCTGAATCAGTCACAGGATTGATCATTTATCTCTCATCAACTTCAAAGGAAAATTCTAAGGATAACAGTACAGCAGTTAAGAGAATAAACTTTGGCAAAAGTAAGACCTTACTCTTGAATTTGAATCAGTGCCTTATGAACTGATTGATGTGGGGCAAATTACTTAACCCCACTTATACTCATCATCAGTAAAAAGAGAATAATTAAACCTATCTCAGGAGATTCAGGTTCAATCCCTGGGTCAGGAAGATCTCCTGGAGGGGGAAATGGCAACCCACCCCAATATTCTTGCCTAGAAAATTCCATAGAGGAGACTGACAGGCTACAGTCCATGGAGTCACAAAGAGTTGCACACGACTCAGCGTCTGAGCACACACATATCTCATAGGTTTATTATGGAGATAAATTTAAGATGTGCGTATGGGGGTGTATATCCCACATGTATACATAGTTTAGCATCATCACTAGCACGTAAGTGTTCAATAAATGGTTTGCTGTTATTATTCATTAAAAAATTATTGGTATCCTTTGCTATCCTTTAGACCTCAATCACACTACTCTTTTTTGTTATCCTCATTATTCAACATTCTTTCTTTGGATTTGGTGGAATGATTTTGAATCATGGAACATTTAGCATGAGTATATATTATTTCTGTATTTATATAACTTCATAAAAATCTCTGAACCATTGCCCATCCTTCCAGAGAAATAGAATCTACATGGTTTGACAAGAGGCTTTAAAAAGACAGCAAGAGTAAACAGGTAGAGATAGAGCCCCTTAATGTTTACAGGTATGCCGAAGATTGCGTTCTCCCAGGAAAATACCCTAAATCAAGGATTTAAGTACAAATAGCTTTTTTTGGGAAATGCTGGGAATAGTACTATGAAAGTAAGGAAGGGGGACAAAGAAGGATGCCTTATCAATCCAACTACCACTGGAGGTGACTTGAGCTGTATCTCACTGAGGAAACTCTAGGAGCCATTGCAAAACATACACTTTCAAATTCTGACACTTTGAAGGGGCAAGGGAGCTAAGATATTTACCCCCAACTTTACGCCAGGCTTCCGTGTCTTTCACAAACTCCATGAGATGGTGAAGGGCAGGGAAGCCTGGTGTACTCCACTGGGTCACAAAGAGTTGGACACAACTGAACAACAACAACCTGGGATCGTCAGCTGAGGACTGCTCCCGGGGGTTGCGAAGTCCCTGGTACTTCTGTCCTGTTCATCATGGATCACAGGCATAGCAGCGTTCTATAGTGCTGGGGAAAAGGGAGCCAGACAGCAAAATGCAAAGCCTGGGACACAGAAGGCAGGAGGAGCCCACTGAGTGATCAGAAGGACAGGAGGAAGGGGACGTTGATGGTGTGTGCTTCGGGGCACCAAACACCAAAACCAGAGGAACAAAAGCTACCACCTAGTCACACCTTGCAACGGGATAAATCCCACGAGTAAAAATACTACATGAAAGGAATCTGAGAAGGGGAAGCAAAAGGCTGACATTTGTTTTTTGTGGGAGGGTAATGCTGGCAACACAAAAGAAAGTTGGACTTTTGGTTTTGTGGGCAAGTATACATCTCAGTTCCAAATGATTTTATTTTGGTGCATTCCTACCAAGAAACTCGTGGTGCTGTAAGTCCTCTTCTTAGCTATATGGGCATAACTGGGCCTCTGGGTACATGTCTTTTATTTGGCTGGCTATTGTATACAGCAGTGGTCCCCAACCCATTTTAGCAGCAGGGACTAGTTTCATGGAAGACAATTTTTCCACAGATGGGGATGGGGGTGGTTGGGATGGTTTGGGGATGATTCAAACACACTTTTCTGTTACTATTTCATCGGATTTATAATGAAATTATTATATAATGCAGAATCTGACAGGAAGCAGAGCTCAGGTGGTAATAAGAGTGATGGGGAGCAGCTGTAAACACAGATGAAGCTTCACTCACTAGCCAGGTACCCACCGCCCACTGTGCAGCCTGGTTCCTAATATGCCACAGACCAATACTGGTGGGTAGCCCAGGGATTGGGGACCCCTGGTATCGAGCATATAGTACTTCCCAAAAGACTTCCAACCAAACTTTCCAGAGTCTCAAAAGAGGAGGCCATTTTGGAACGCCCCTTGAGAAGCAATCCTCCTTCTCTGAGGGAAATCCCAATAGTTCTAACCTCCACAAGTCCTTTGGTGAAACTTGGCCCACTGGCATGGCATTTTCTGCACCTTCCTGGTCTGCAACACAGAATGTGTTGGGTGCTGTCCTGCTCTACAGTGGAAACCCTGAGAGAGGCCTGGGGCCATGAGGGCTGAGGTCCAGAGTCAAGGTGGAAGCTGACCTAAACTTGTGAGAGAGCTTGCAACACCTTCCTTCTCCTTTCCTGACTTCTTCTGCAAACATGCTTTAAGCACCTGCTTTCTTCTCACATCCTTGGCAGAGTTTCAGTGGCTACTAAGCAAGCCAGGAGCTGAAACCCCTCTTAGAAGATCTGTCAATCAGCCCATCTGTGCTAAGGAGGTCCAAGCCCTAGATTTGATTCTCGCATCTGGATTGCAATTCATTTTCCAGTGCCTGAATGCCACAGTCTACCTGCAACCTACCCCTGCTCCATTCCTGACCAGCTTATCATGGGGGTGGGTACTGGTGAAACCTCTGTGGGGTCCTTCTCAGACACAAGGGATGTTATTATCATTAGAGACGCTTGTGAAACATTTGCAAAGAGCTATTTGATAGCTTTTGTTGGGCTTCGTGGAAGTATGATTATACTTAGGGAATTTTAAGAACTTATTAGGACATTTTCATGTATGAATTATGCTTTTCTTTATACAGAAAACTTTTCCTTAGGAGTCATAATAATGACTTTACCAACCTTCCATTTTTTATAACCCCTTTGAATGTGATATGTTGGAATAAAGGTATCTCTGTAGGGGGCAATTCTCACTTTTAAAAAATGTCTGCTAATCAATGTGAAGTTATCCTTATAGTTAAGTGTAAAATAAAAACATCTTTAAAAGGCTATGTGAAATTAACCTGGGGACATGCTGAAAAGAAAATCAATTAACCAATATGTTCTAGATCCTTCCCTAAACCATATGATTTCTTTATTTTTTATAGTGGGACTTTTCATCAGATTTATGAATGAATACCTTTTGGAAATATAACTGAATCTTTATCTCTTTGGGGTATCATTATCCTTGAAATATGATAAAGCTGAGAATGGTTTCACCAACAGAAACTCAATTCTACATTGTCCATACTAATGAAGGAAAACACTGCATGAGTTTTTGAACACACAAACAACATGAAAAAATCACTTATAGAAATTTCCAAATGAAGACACAGAAACAAGGTAAAGAGGAAGAGAAGGAATAAGTTAGGATGCTCAACTTTGCCTTCATTATGTCAAGGAAACTAGTGCTATTCTAAGAAGGCAAAGACAGTCCCTTCTCAGGGCCTTATTTGACTCACACTGCTTTCTAGATTTACACTGTTAGTGTAATGGGAAATTCCAAGTAGGTAGAATACAGCAAACTTTTAAAAAAATACATTTCAGCAAGCCTTTACCTTTCACTTTACCATAACCTCCAAAACTCCCTCTTATTCATAACCCTGCCCCGATTTAATCCTTCATGTATTCAGTCTGGTCTCTAAAGACCTGTGATTTGGAACTCCCATCCAACATTTCGTCCACCCAACCAAACCATTTTATTTGCTATCCCAGAAAACTACTCACTCCATAATTCCACTCTCAAATAGCTTCTTACATTTTCTCTTTAGCCAAATCCCATAAAAGCCATTCATATGACAACCTCTTCACAAATAAGCTATCATATTTATTACTTATAAGCAGGAGTACACTGGTAAATGTTTACTAATTGGCTCTCTCTAGAAGAGAGGGCAGAGAAGGCAATGGCACCCCACTCCAGTACTCTTGCCTGGAAAATCCCAGGGACGGGGGAGCCTGGTGGGCTGCCGTCTGTGGGGTCGCACAGAGTCGGACGTGACTGAAGCGACTTAGCAGCAGCAGCAGCAGCAGCAGCAGAAAAGAGGGAGACACTTGATTTATAGTGTTTGCCAATTTCTGTGGCATAAATTCTCCTACCATGACCAATTTCAAAACTTGGAGCTGGAAAGGTGCCCACAATCAGCTCTTGAGAGCTGACAAGAGCTGGCTTCAGCACATTCATTTATTTAATCAGATTAGCTGGCCAAATCTGCACCACTTTGCAACAGTGCAGCAAGGTATTGTAGTTTCTTTTTAAGAGAGGTGAGAAACTGTTGTAGAAGCAGCACTGAGAAGAAACAGAACTGGGTTCGTTTGGCTCTGGTTTTCCCAGGTGGCACTAGTGGTAAAGAATCTGCCTGCCAATGCAGCAGACAGAAGGTTCAATCCCTGGGGTGGAAAGATCCCCTGAAGGAGGGCATGGCAGTGCACTCCAGTACTCTTGCCTGGAGAGCCCTATGGACAGCTACAGTCCATAGGGTCACAAAGAGTCGGACAGCGCTGAAGGGGCTCAGCACACAGGCACACACGGGGTCGGGCTCTAGCTCTGCCATTATTTAACTAGATGACACTAAAGGCACTTAACCACCCTGGGTCTCAGTTTTCTTATCTATAAAATAACACGCACACCCTGAACAAGCCCCTCCCACTAACAGGTCTATGATTCTATTCAGTCCTTCATGTGATCATGTCTTTTATCCCTTACCTCAACTGAAATAACTTGAGAATAAGCTATACCATAACATATATCTTCAATCCACCAAGCACAGTGCCTTGCCTTTAACTGGTGCTTCATAAATAGTTTAAGAATAACTGATTTTCTTAGGTAACACTGGCGGTAGCCTGGGTGTGTGATAAGATAATGGAAAAGAATGAGTTATGAGAAGTACTAGCACAAGGAGGCAAGATTCAAGTGATTAATTTGAGGAATAATTTTCTCTATGAATATATATATTTTCCAGGCTGGCAATGGATGGATGGGAAGGGCCATATTTAGTTGCCCACCATGTCTACTCCTTCCTTCCCCTTTAGGGGCCACCTGAAACAAGCACCAAGCTGTCCTCATTTGACAGTGCCTCTTAGTGGAAAACTACACTCTTCACCATCATTAATTTTTACCCTCAATATCACACTAATCTAGGTTTTTAGCATTTTTTGCCATTATCATTTCCCCTTATCATATATGGGCTTCCCTAGTGGCTCAGAAGTAAAAATTCCGCCTGCCAACCCAAGAGACATAGGTTAGATGATTGGGTTGGGAATATCCCAGAGAAGGGAATGTCAACCCACTCTAGCACTCTTGCCTGGAAAATCCCATGGACAGAGAAGCCTGGTGGGCTAAAGTTCATGGGATTGCAAAAGAGTCAGTTACAACTTAGCAACTAAACAACTGTCATATATCTCTGCCAGATTTATCTCAGAGAAAATAGTATCTTTCACCAATTTCTTTCCATTTATCTCATAATATTACTTGTGAGCATAAAGAACCTGAACAATGGATGATTAGAGCACTATTATTAATACCTACACAGCAAAGTATATGTATTAAAGTAAAATCGACATTCAACAAAATGATAAATGGGATCATTCTATCATAAGCTTTGTCCAAGACTCCAAAGTTATGACGTAATAATGAGATAAGCAGAGCCCAGTGCAGAACTGCTAAGACTACAGAACCACCTCTGTCAGCATCTCCAACCAATAAAAGTCTTTGAGTTGGAAGAACTGGAGGAAAATCCTTTGCTGAGTTATATACATGGTTGCTCCAGGGAAGAAAGACAACTTTTTTGCTTTAAGTAGAGTGAGAGTAAATTCAAGGGGATTCTTGGAGAGTTTGACAAGTATCTCTCAGAGTTAAAGGGAGTTTAAGCGTTGGCATAAGAAGGTGTGGCTAGACTGGCCTGAAGAAGCCATGAAGAGAGAAAGAGAAGGCTCAAGCTTTCTGTAGACTAGATGTGGGCCACACAAGAAGGGGCAAACCAACAGCCATCTTGAAAACACTACCTAGAACATCCAGGTGAATCAAGAGATGGGCAGTCACCAGAAGTCTAGGAACAGAGGTCAGAGTGTCAAAATCACATGCCTGAGGCGTCACTTAACTCACAGGAATTAGCTGCAGTTGAGAGTTCCAGAGGGGGGTCACCCTAAAATACTCCATGAAAGAGTCATCTCTGAATATCTGGGAAGTCAAATCTGAATCCATCAGTAGGATCTCTCCTGATTCATCCTACTCCAGTTCTGGAGGGGCCAGAAATGGCACACACACACACACACACACACACACACACACACTCTCTCTCTCTCTCTCTCTCTCTCTCTCTCTCTCTCTCTCTCCCCCCCTCTCTCTCTCTCTCCCTCTCTCTCTCTCTTCCCCTAACCATCTCCCTCCTTTTTTCCACACTTCCAGTTCTTGGTTGGGTCCTTGCTTGGGGTGGGAGAAAACTTAAAGAGGACAAGAAGTTCATATTATTAGATTATAATAAACTGTATTCTTTGAAGTTTTAGAGTTGCTGCAAGACTACTACTTATCAGACAGTACCTTATAAAGTTAGAGTTCTCAAAATTTCATCTAAGAACTGAAGGAAAAGCTATTTAACAGAATGTGTAAAAGAAACAGTGAGAAAAAAAAATAATGTTGCTTTAGGTGGTTTCTTTCTAGCAAGTTCACTATTTTAATATAAAAGTGGCAGACTTAAAGGAAAAAAGGAGCCTCCAACTCTAAAGCTCTTGAATGTTTCCAAAGCCACTCTACAACACCTGGAGGCACTGGCTTGCCTGCTTCTAACCGAGCTATAAGCACCTACTTTCCAAGAAAAGCAAAAGCTTCTCAAGTGTTTTGTTCCTCTATCCTGTCAAATTACTAGTAGTAAATCTGTTTTTCCTACTGTTTTTAATTGCAAGTATACAATGTATTTCTAATCCCCTATAAGTGGGCCAGTTGTAGGATTTCAAACACTACTTATAACATTCCTTAAAGTCCAAAATCAATGGTTGGTACCCAACCCATTTGGAGATTGTTTTCCTGCAGGATGTGCATACTCCAGCAGGGACTGTCTGCGTAAGAGTAAGAGTAAAATCTTTATTGAAAACAATAACCTCTATGTAGAACTTCTATTTGGTTCTCAAGTCTCTCAAAGGATGAGGAAGTTTTCTCTGAAGGTCTGGCATGGGAATAAGCGAAACTCAATGTTCTTTCTGTATTAATTTGTCACGGTGTGTATAGTCACATACTCCACATAGAAATGGCACAAGTAGAGACGTCCAGGCTGACTGTCTCTTGGGCTCCCTTCATACCACAAGTTGACAGAGTTAATAAAGATATACTCTAAGAATTATGAACCTGCCCATTATTTTTCTGGGAATAGCAGCCAAAGCCAATAGCAAAAAAATGACCCAATGCTGCCAGGATGGCAAGCATTCTTGACTACATTTCATGCCAATTATTTCTTCTCACATGACAAGTAGGGATTAATTCCCAACCCCTGACCTATATTTCACATATTTGGGTTTCAGACCAAAAGAAACACTTTCTATCATAAAAATGCTACGACAGTCTGCCACATGATGAGGAAACCCCGCGGGCTCCCAGCCAACAAGATTGAGTCTGCAAAACTTGTTTAGAGTAGAAAGATGAGGTAGGGGAAAAAAGAGGATAACTGTCCTCCATTTTTGAGAGGTCTTATTTATCTCAGTATCCTACACATTCAGAGTGGGAGAATGAAATGATGGAAATAGTAACCCAGTATCTACTTATCTCCATGATATCTCAAGCAGCAGCAGACCTTAGCTGCTTCCCCTCCTTCAAGTACATACTAACCATTTAAGTAAAACCTCCAAAAAAATATCCCATGCCTGCCTAAAATATTCCAAAGAAACAGAACTGGAACAGAGAAAACTCCAGACAAAAACCTTATAGAGTGTAGCTTCTGTGAATAAGACATCTTGGCCAAAGGCACTTACCATAGCTGAGCAAGGATTTGAGTTTGATGGTAAATGCCCACTAACTGGTTTCCAGGGAGCCTTAAAAAGTAATATCCTAAAGCATCCAGCATCTTCCCAGGGGCAGCTTTTTCAAGGGAAGAGTCTAATTCTGAGAAGATTCCCAGCATGTTAAACTGAAGGAAATGCAATGAAGATACAGCCCTAACCCTCTAAAGCAGACCCCACATGCAGAAAGTCGGATCACAAATCATTCTCAGATTATGGCCAAGTTCTAGATGGATATCAAGACCCAAAAAGATTAGTTTAATTCTCCAAGGTAAAAAGTCAAGACATAGGGTTTTAAATGAAATCATTTTTGCCTCACAACCATATGAAGTACTTAAATAGTAAGTCAGTGTCAAACTCCATTGTTTCAAACTTCAAAATCTTTTCTGGGCCTAACGAGAGAAGCATGAGGGATGGGACAGGAGACATGCTGTATTTTTATTCAAAGATTCAGTATCTTTCTGTACTCCCTTGATTTGCTTATTCATCCATTCGGAGATACGTACTGAATAATTACTTTATTCCAAGTACTATGCAAATTATTAGGGTTGGAATTGTGAACAAGATAAACTCCTATCTTTGTGAAAAATCAGAAGAGAGAGGACAGTGGTATTTTCCACAATTTTGAACCACAGTCTAGGGTCTGCCCTCTGATATATTTGATTGACCAACCTTTGTGAAAAACAAGACTTCTCATCTTGGCTCTGCTACTAACCTAATGTGGAATCTAAAACAAGTCATAAATACCTTTGGCCTTCAATTTGCCATCTGTAAAATGGAGACAATGGCACCTGTTTTAACACTCACTATATACGGAGTTAAGACATCAAGTTTTATAAAGCACTACATAAATAAATCATTACAAATACTAGAAAACACCTGTAGTGAAAATAGGTGTTAAGAATTAGCATTCTACTTGTTAACCAAATTCAAGTCTAACAATAAATACCTGCTGTCTGAAATGAGAGCCAAAACAGAGAAGTGGTGATTGTAAAACATTTTCATTCTGCATCTTGAGGAACATATGATACTGAATTCTGCACAAGGTTAGAAGCTAGAACATACTGTTTTGCAGTTTTATTTGAATTAATCACAAACTATGTAAGGAAAAAAAAACACATATTTTTCATCTAATACATTTTGGAATTATAGAAAAATAAGAGAAGTATGACAAACAGGATTTTTATACATGAATAGGATTTTCTTTAATGAACAAATACATTTATTTTAATGACTCCAGGGAAAGAAGTTAGAGGAATAGCCCAAGATGTGTATCTTTGGTGTATTTTTTTCTTTCCTGCTCTCTACCTCTTCTCTTCACCAAAGGAAAGGAGCCAAGAATTGTGAGCAGAAGGTTTTTACATTCTCTTATAATTCAAATATATATATTTTTTGAAAAGGGGGCAGGTACATCTCAAGCTTTGATCCAGAATGCTCACTTTCCGCTCCAGAGAGGATGATAAAAGGCAAATAAATATACAGTGGACAAACAATGGTAGTCACATAGAGAAAATTTTTTCTACATCTAATACATAAATGAGCCTGAATATTCTGAGTGGCTTTACTCTCTTCGTGGGCTTCCCAGGTGGTTCAGTGGTAAAGAATCGGCTTGCCAATGCAAGAGACATGGGTTTGATCCTTGGTCTGGGAAAATCCCCTGGAGAGGTAAATGGCAAACCACTCCAGTATTCTTGCCTGGAAAAATCCCACTGACAGAGGAGCCTGGCAAGATACAGTCCATAGGGTTTCAAACAGTCAGACATGACTTAGCGCCTGAACAACAACTGTTAGGTAGAAAATATATTTTTAACAGAGGGAATATGAAAAAAATAACACAGATGGGTCTACTGGGTTCCTTACAGCAGCAAGTGCCTAAGGGTTCTTATTTTTAGACACAGAGGACAATGGATTTAAACCCATTGTCAAGGCAAACACACAAACCTGCCTCTGTGGGAGGAGTCAGTCACTGAATGTGTAAGCACAAGAAGCATGGGGAACTCACGGCAGCTCATCACAATCGGCTGCTCTGTCTGCAGGTCCAGGCACACACATGGGAATGCTGCGAGCCTTTAGCAAATACACAACTTTCCTCGCCACCTTTGGTGTGGTGGGACCGACTTCACCCAAGAGCATACTTCCCATCAAGCAGAAGGTTATCTTGACATGGTGCGACTGATCACCTAGTTATTGTAGGCATGGCAGGGTAGCTTCAATGAGTAAACATTCTAACACACTCTCCTTTCAGGAAAACATAGACAAGGTAGTGAGGGAAAGTCCCTTATAAGCTTAAATACTTAATAATTTCATGGGGTAAAAGTTTAATACCAGTTCCTTGCTGGCAGAAGTAAGAGAAGGGCAGAAAGAGCCCCTGAGATGCAATGGGAAAACCACACACCAAAAAAAAAAAAAATCATAAATTTTCCCATTTGTTGTTATTATTCAGTTGCTAAGCTGTGGCCAACTTTTGCAACTCCATGGACTATAGCACACCAGGCTTCCCTGTCCTTGACTATCTCCCAGAGTTTGCTCATGTCCACTGAGTCGGTGATGCTATCTAACCATCTCAACCCCTGACGCCCTCTTCTCCTCTGGCCTTCAGTCTTCCCCAGAATTTGCCCATTATAGAATGCAATTCTACACACTGGCAGAAGAGCTACAGAGGAATAAGTTTTCAGTACAGATTTCCAAAAATTAACAGTATCACTAAGAAGACACCATAGAAACACAAGGAGGAAAACATATGACAGCTGGACCATCACCAACTCATAGAAAATGTCTTATGGAAACATCAGCATAAAGAGAAAATAGATCTTAACCCAAAACCATCTGATGGCTGAACTCTAGCTGCCTTGTAAACAGGATCTTTGTCTTTACTTTTCTCCCAGCAGCTGACTGCAATTTTGGTAGTTTAAATGAGCTGGAGTTTTTCTACAGATGAAACCTATGTAATTGATGTCTGCATTTCTGAAATCTTTCTTTAGCCATATAAGGCTCTGGTGGACACAAGTACAAATAATAAGACACACACAAGCATGCACATGCACACACTAAACAGTGATATATACTTCCCATATCCAGATCTTGGGAGCGGGAACATAGTCTTTGATAATATAAAGTATAATCCTTCTTAAGGACAATTTGGGAGGGGGCAGTTATAAATATGGCAGAAGTTTGCAAAAATATATTTTTCAGTTGGTATTTCAGCTAGACAACAAGAGAAGTTAAGTTTGATTTACCTGCACTAGATTTTTTTTTTTTAATTTTAAAATCTTTAATTCTTACATGCATTCCCAAACATGAACCCCCCTCCCACCTCCCTCCCCATAACATCTCTCTGGCACTAGATTTTAAATCTGTTGAATTCACCAGTTTACCCTGAACCCAGAAGAGTGCATGACACATAGTAGGCACTGGGAACATTTTTGTTAAACAAACAGTTATCAGCAAACCCACTGTCTAACTGAAGTTTTTTCCTAATCATTTATATTTGTTGTTGTTCAGTCTTTATTATTTTTTTTTTATTGTCACCCTGCTTATTTTTTTTTTAATTTTTTTTAAATTTTAAAATCTTTAATTCTTACATGCATTCCCAAACATGAACCCCCCTCCCACCTCCCTCCCCAGAACATCTTTCTGGGTCATCCCCATGCACCAGCCCCAAGCATGCAGCATCCTGCGTCAGACATAGACTGGCGATTCAATTCACATGATAGTATACATGTTAGAATGTCATTCTCCCAAATCATCCCACCCTCTCCCTCTCCCTCTGAGTCCAAAAGTCCATTATGTTCAGTCTTTAAAATCATGTTCGACACCACGGACTGTAGCCTGCCAGGCTCCTCTTTCCATGGGATTTTTTAGGCAAGAATACTGGAATGGGTTGCCATTTCCTTCTCCAGGGGATCTTCCAATCCAGGGATTAAACTGGAGTTTCCTGCCTTGGCAGGTGATTCTTAACTGCTCAGCCACCAGGGAAGCCCAATCATTTGTATAAACTACTTCCTGTTGTAATATGGTTAGTTGTGAGCTAATATAGAAAGAGCACTTAGATTTCACAAGTGTTAGGATTTCACACCCTTCTCTTCCCCAGCAGCAGCCAGGCTTCAGTCAATAATTGCATAGCGATATTTCAAGCCCTCATGTTTTAAGCTAACAAATAAAAGCAGCAGGATAAGAAGAAAATTTATTAAGTATTATTTGAAGAATACTTAAAGGATTGCCTGAAAGTAATTTTCTTTCACCATTTTACCACTGGTGTGATCTGAAATTGCCATTATCAATGTACTTATCGGGGTCAAAGCACTCAAACGCTCTGGTAAAACACAAGTGTGTCACAGACATAACCTGAATTTTCTCACACTTTAAATGAAGTTCTATTTAAAAGAATAATTTAAATGTTCCCGGCTTGTATACCCACTCATGATAGACAGGCCCTCAGGTCTTCAGCAACTCTCTCATCGCTCCAACCCACCCCCTGAAAACTTCTGTTCAGTGTTTCTGGGTCCTCAGAGGTCCTCTCAGACCTGTTCCTAAAGAGTCCTATTCCCCCCGCCTCCTGCAGTGACCTTGGCTGGGTTTACCCCCATTCCTGCAAGTACCTCAGTCCCTAACAGAGCCATCCAGAAACCAGATCTGTGCCAGGGATGGTATCACAGCAAAGAACCTCGCACTTCCATTTTGATCCCAGGAGACTTCTACAAACTTCTCTTTCTCCCTCTCTAATTTCTCTTCAAATCTTAGTTGCACCACGTGTCCTCTCCACACAGCTCACATATGCTTCCAGCAAGCGTGGAGGACAGCGCCAGGTGACCAAATCCATGGTGCACTCTGACCAGCCCATCCTGACAGCCAAGGCTCTTTGCCAAGAACCCATCCAGCCTATCTCCTCCTCCTAAGACATTCCTCAGTGTTCATGCAAACGCGCTCCTGGCAAGCACAAGAGAAGCACTGCCAGACAAGCCTGAATTTCAATCTCACTTGAGACCACAGCCACACATGAAAAAAAAGAAGTAATAAATATTAAAACAATAACATCAATAAACATCTTCATGAAAAGTTAGATTGCTTTTTCCCATCTTTATTGAGATGTAATTGACAAATAGAAATTATATATATATTTAATGTGATGATTTGATACACATAAACACTGTGAGATGATTACCACAATCAAGCTAATTAACACATTCACATCCTCACATAACTTATTGTGTGTGTGTGTGTGTGTGTGTGTGTCGGTATGGTGAGAACATTTAACATCTACTCTCAGACAATTTCAATTGTGCAATACAGTATCATTAATTATAGTCACCATGCTATATATTAGATCCCCTGAACTTGCTCATCTTACAACCAAAAGGTTGTTATAAGATGACCATTTGACCAACATCTTCCCATTCCCCCTGCTCTCTGGCAACCACCATTCTAGTCTCTGCTTCTGTGAGTTGGATTTTTTTTTAATTCCATATATAAGTGAGATGATATAGTATTTATCATTCTGTGTCTGACTTATTTTCACTAAGCATAATGTCCTCCAGATTCTGAGACCAGCTTACCCTGCAACAGACAGCAGATCTCTGAAATACAGGACAAATAAGATTTAAAGAAAGGGGCAAAAGGTAAAGAGACACAAAGGCCCAAAATTTGAGAAGTTGGGGGTCCTGCTGAGAGAGGAAAAATCCCAGGAGTGGGGTGTCTTTGGAGCCAATGACCATGGGTAGCCTGAGGATATCGGGGATACCTAGGTGCAAGGAGCTAAAATGGGAATGGAGGGACACTAGAGATAAACAGTATCAGGTCTCAGAGTTCATGACAGTCAGTCTTAGAAACAAATCTTTTCTAATGAAATTCCATGCAAACATTTATTTCACATTTTTTTTATCACTTTTCCTTGTAACTGGCATGGTTCCATTTCTGTATCCAGTCATAACATGAGTCTACATGACACTAACATCCAGCCAATTCAGCCATAATCAAAACTCCAGTTAACCAGCCAGCTGCTTTCTGTACATGACGCCAAGCAATCAACTGGACTAACTTCTTCCCTGGGATAATGGACAAGACCAGATGTTTTAGCATTACATAAATGTTAAGTGCCAATTGGAAATAGGAGTGTTAGCTGTCATTTTACATAAAATCTTAAAATGATCCACCTTGTCCTTTTCTCATGACTAGGACACAAACCTAACAAAGATCTAAGATACTCACATACAAACACATGTACACACACAGGCTGAAAATGCGAAGGAGTAAATGCGAAGGAGCATGTGTGTTACAGAACGAGTCAGAGGAATGGGGGGGAGTGAACCATTTCACACAATCTCAATTTTCAAACCCTTATTAAATGGGCCCATTTCCTGCCACTTTGTGCTCTTCCTTGTCCTGCTCTGCTCTCCATCTCAGGGTTCCACTTTTCCAGGCACGGGTTTTTTGTTTTATTTTGCTATTGAGTTGTAGGAGTTCCTTATGCATTTTGGAAGTTAACCCCTAATTTTTATATGGTTTGCAAATATTTTCTTCCATCCCACAAGTTGCCTTTTCACTCTGTTGATTGTATCCTTTGCTGTGCAAAAACTTCTTAGACTTTTGTAGTTCCATCTGTCTATTTTCTGCTTTTGTTCCCTGTGTTTTTGGTGTCATGTCCAAACAAATCATTGCCAAAGCCAATGTCATAAAGCTTTCCCCTTGCATTGTCTTCTAGTTTTACAGGTTCAGATCTTACTTTCAAATATTTAATTCATTTTGAGTTTATTTTTATATATGGTGTAAGATACGTCTAATTTCATCCTTTTTCATGTGAATATCCAATTTAGTCAATATAATGTGTAGAAGAGACTATCCTTTCCTCACTGTATATACTTGGCACCCTTGTTGAAAATTAGTTGAACATATATGCATGGATTTATTTCTGGGCTCTCTACTCTGTTCCACTGATCTATATGTCTATCTTTATGGGAGTACCATGCTGTGTTTAATTACTGAAACTTGGTATTATATTTTGAAATTCAGGAAGTGTGATGCCTCCAGCTTTGTTCTTCTTTCTCAAGATTGATTTGGCTATTCTGGATCCTAAGTGATTCCATATGGATCTTAAAATTGTTTTATATATATATATATGCAAAAAAATGTCATTCAGATTTGATAGAATTGGCATTAAATCTGTACATTGCTTTGCAAAGCATGAACATTTCAACAAGACTAAGTCCTCCAAATCATGCTCACAGGATATCTTTCTATTTGTGTCTTTTTAAATTTCTTTCATCAGTATTTTATAGTAGTGAGTGTATAAGTCTTTCACCTCCCTAATTAAGTTTATCCCTAAGTATTTTATTCTTCTAGTTGGTATTGCAAAGGGACTATTTTCTTAATTTCCTTTTCAAGCAGTTTGCTGTTAGTGTATAGAAATTCAACTTCTTTTTATATGTTTATTTTGTTTCTTGACACTTTATTGAATATGTCTATCGGTTCTACCAGTTTCTCTAATGCAGTCTTTAGAATTTTAGATATATATATGATCATGTCACTTGCAAACAGGGACAATATAATTTGTTCCTTTCTGATTTTGATGTTGTTGTCTTTCAGTCATTAAGTCATGTCCAACTCTTTGTGACTCCATGGACTGTAGCCTACCAGATTCCTCTGTCCATGGGATTTCCCAGGCAAGAATACTGACGTGGGTTGCCATTTCCTTCTCCAGGGGATCTTCCTGACCAAAGATCAAACCTGTATCCCCTGCATTGGCTTCTTTACCACCTGCATTTACCATCAAACCCGTATCCACCTCCATTGGCTTCTTTACCATCACCTTTCTGATTTAGATGCTGTTTATTTTTCTTAACTGATTGCCCTTGCTATGACTTCCAGTACTTTGTTGAATAGAAGTGGTGAGAGTGGGCACCCTTGCTTTGTTCATAGTTTCAGGGGAAAAACTTTCAGCTATTTACTATTGACTGCCATGTTAGCTGTGGGCTTTTCATATATGACCTTTTTATGATGAGGTGATTTCCTTTTATTCCTTGTTTGTTGAGAGTTTTTTTTTTTAATCATGAAGAGATGCTGAACTTGAGCAAACATTTTCTGCATCTATTGATATAATCATGAGACTTTTACCTTTTATTCTGTTTGCACAGTATTTCACATTAATTGACTTTAGTAAGTCAAAATACTCTTCCATCCTAGAAATAAATTCCACTTGATCATGAGGTTTGAGCTTTTAATTTGCTTTTGAATTCATTTAGGTAGTATTTAGTTGAGGATTTTTCTATATTCATTAGAAGTATAAGTCTGTAGTTTTTCTTTTTTTTTAATTTATTTATTTTAATTGGAGGCTACTTTACAATATTGTATTGGTTTTGCCATACATCAACATGAATCCTCCATGGGTGTACACATGTTCCCAATCCTGAACCCCCCACCCTCCTCCCTCCCCATACCATCCCTCTGGGTCATCCCAGTGCACCAGCCCCAAGCATCCTGTATCGTGCATCAAACCTAGACTGGCAATTTGTTTCTTATATGATATTATACATGTTTCAATGCCATTCTCCCAAATCATCCCACCCTCTCCCTCTTCCACCGAGTCCAAAAGACTGCTCTATACATCTGTGTCTCATTTGCTGTCTCACATACAGGGTTATTGTTACCATCTTTCTAAATTCCATATATATGCGTTAGTATACTGTATTGGTGTTTTTCTTTCTGGCTTACTTCACTCTGTATAATCAGCTCCAGTTTCATCCACCTCATTAGAACTGATTCAAATGCATTCTTTTTAACGGCTGAGTAATACTCCACTGTGTGTATGTACCAGAGCTTTCTTATCCATTCGTCTGCTGATGGACATCTAGGTTGCTTCCATGTCCTGGCTATTATAAACAGTGCTGCGATGAACATTAGGGTACACATGTCTCTTTCAATTCTGGTTTCCTCAGTGTGTATGCCCAGCAGTGGGATTGCTGGGTCATAAGGCAGTTCTATTTCCAGTTTTTTTAGGAATCTCCACACTGTTCTCCATAGCGGCTGTACTAGTTTGCATTCCCACCAACAGTGTAAGAGGGTTCCCTTTTCTCCACACCCTCTCCAGCATTTACTGCTTGTAGACTTTTGGACTGCAGCCATTCTGACTGGTGTGAAATGGTACCTCATTGTAGTTTTGATTTGCATTTCTCTGATAACGAGTGATGTTGAGCATCTTTTCATGTGTTTGTTAGCCATCCGTATGTCTTCTTTGGAGAAATGTCTATTTAGTTCTTTGGCCCATTTTTGGATTGGGTCATTTATTTTTCTGGAATTGAACTGCAGGAGTTGCTTGTATATTTTTGAGATTAGTTGTTTGTCAGTGGCTTCATTTGCTATTATTTTCTCCCATTCCGAAGGCTGTCTTTTCACCTTGCTTATAGTTTCCTTTGTTGTGCAGAAACTTTTAATTTTAATTAGGTCCCATCTGTTTATTTTTGCTTTTATTTCCAATATTCTGGGAGGTGGGTCATAGAGGATGCTGCTGTGATATATGTCAGAGTGTTTTGCCTATGTTCTCCTCTAGGAGTTTTATAGTTTCTGATCTTACATTTATATCTTTAATCCATTTTGAGTTTATTTTTGTGAATGGTGTTAGAAAGTGTTCTAGTTTCATTCTTTTACAAGTGGTTGACCAGTTTTCCCAGCACCACTTGTTAAAGAGATTGTCTTTAATCTATTGTATATTCTTGCCCCCTTTGTCGAAGATAAGGTGTCCATAGGTGTGTGGATTTATCTTTGGGCTTTCTATTTTGTTCCATTGATCTATATTTCTGTCTTTTTGCCAGTACCATACTGTCCTGATGACTGTGGCTTTGTAGTAGAGCCTGAAGTCAGGCAGGTTGATTCCTCCAGTTCCATTCTTCTTTCTCAAGATTGCTTTGGCTATTTGAGGTTTTTTGTATTTCCATACAAATTGTGAAATTATTTGTTCTAGCTCTGTGAAAAATACTGCCGGTAGCTTGATAGGGATTGCATTGAATCTATAGATTGCTTTGAGTAGCATACTCATTTTCACTATATTGATTCTTCCGATCCATGAACATGGTGTATTTCTCCATCTATTAGTGTCCTCTTTGTAGATGACATGATCCTCTACATTGAAAACCCTAAAGACTTCACCAGAAAATTACTAAAGCTAATCAATGAATATAGTATATTTGCAGGATATATAATCAACACACAAAAATCCCTTGCATTTCTATACACTAATAATGAGAAAATAGAAAAAGAAATTAAGGAAACAATTCCATTCACCATTGCAACGAAAAGAATAAAATACTTAGGAATATATTTACCTAAAGGAACTAAAGACCTATATATAGAAAACTATAAAACACTGGTGAAAGAAGTCTGTAGTTTTTCAATGATGTCTTTATCTGACTTTGGTAGCAGAGTAATGCTGGTCTCACAAAGTAATTATTCCCTTCCTTTCAATTTCTGGAAGAATTTTTAAAGGCATAAATTCTTCTTCAAATATGTGGTAGAATTCACCAGTGAAGCCACCAGGTCCTAAGCTTTTCTTGGTTGGGAGGTTTTTGACTATTGATTCAACCTCCATACTCATTATTGATCTGTTCAGACTTGCATTTCTTCATGATTCAGTCTTGGTAAGATGCATGTTTCCAGGAATTTATCTGTTTCTTCTAGGTTGTTCAGTTTGTTGGTGTTCACAATAGTCTCTTCAGATTTTTATTTCTGTGACATCAGTTGTAATGTATCCTCTTTCATTTCCAATTTTACTTGTCTTCTTTTTTCCTTAGTCTCTAAATTATCAAGTTTGTTTTTCTTTAAAACACAAAATTTTCTTATTTTCAATAATTTTATATTGCTTTTCTATTATGTATTCTATTTCTGCTTGAGTCTTTATCATTTCTTTCTTCCTGCTAATTTCGGGATTAGTTTTTTTTTTTTTTTTTTTTTGGCGAGTTCCTTGAGATGTAAAGTAGTTTATTTGAGATATTTATTTTTTAATGTAAGCATTTATTACTAATAACTTCCCTTAGTACTGATTTTGCTGCATCTCATAGGCTTTAGTGTGCTATATTTTCATCAGTCTCAAGGTATTTCCTAATTTCCCTTTTGATTTTTTCCTTTGACCCACTGGTGGTGGTCCAGGAATATGTTGTTTAATTTCATTTGTGGATTTTCCAGTTTTTATCTGTTACTGATTTCTAGTTTTATTCCACTGTGGTCAGAAAAGGTATGTAATATGATTTTAATCTTCTTAAATTCGTTAAGACCTGTTTTGTAACCTAACGTGAAATATCCTGGAGAATGTTCCATGTATGCTTAAGGGGAATGTATATTCTGCTGCCGCTGGGTAAAAATGTTCTCCAGGTGTTGATCAGTTCCATTTGGTTTATGCTGTTATTCAAATCTGCTGTTTCACTGCTTCCCTGATTTTATTTGTCTATCTGTGTTCTCTTGCGTATTATTAAGCTTCTTTAAGATGATTATTTTAAATTCTTTGTCAGATAATTTATAGATTTCCGTTTCTTTGGAATTGGTTATTGGAGTTTTAGTATTTCCTTTGTTGCTGTCATGTTTGCCTGATTCTTATGATCCATGTAGCTTAGTGTTGGCGTCTATGCATTTGAAGGAGCAAACTCTCTTCCAGTCTTTATAGGCTGGTTTTAGTAGATAAAGACCTTCTTCTGTTGGGTCCCTGGGCTGATTGTATTGCCCCTAGAATTTCAGTTCAGTGGGGCTGGAGCCAGGTCACATCACTGCTGCTAGTTCCACAGTGGGGTCCATGTTGTCAGTCCTATTAACCAGGGACTCAGGTGGAATGGGTCCTGTTTGGTCTCTGAGTGTACGACACTGTTCACAGGACCATGTCGTTAGGGCTAGCACTAGGACAAGGGTCCACTTCAGGGTCTGCAGCTGGATCCGCAGGCTTGTTACAAGGTGCATGGACAACTATACTTCAATTAAAAAAACTTTTGTACATCAAAAGACACTATCAAGAATAGGAAAAGACAACTCCAGAAGTGAAAGAAAACTGCACATTATACACCTCATATGAGATTTATATCCATAACATAAGAAGAACTCTTGCAACTTAACAACAGAAAGATAAAATAATGTGATGGACAAAGTAATTGAATAAACATTTTTCCAAAGAAGATATAAAATGGCCAATAAGCACATAAAAAGATGCTTGACATGATTATTCATTAGAGAAATGTGTGTCAAACCATAATTAGATACCTGTTCATAGATACTAGGATGGCTATAATATAAAAGGCAGTAACAAGTATTGATAAAGATAGGGATAAATTTGAACCCTCATACACATTGATAACAGACACATAAAATATTGCACCTACTTTAGAAAATAGTTTGGCAGTTTCTCAAAAAGTCAAACATAGACTTACCCACTGATTCAGCAATTCCACTCATACTCCCAAGAAACAAAAATATTCAGAACTTTCACATGAATGCTTATAGCAGAACTATTCATAATAGCCAAAATGTACAAACAACACAGAAGTCTATCAACTGATGAAGGGATGCAGTGGTGGTTGTTGTTGTTCAGTTGTCCAGCTGTGTACAACTCTTTGGACTGCAGCATGCCAAGACTCCCTGTCCCTCACCATCTCCCCGAGTTTGCCCAAGTTTCTGTTCACTGCATCAGTGATACCATCTAGTCATCTCATCCTCTGATGCCCTCTTCTCTTTCTGCCCTCAATCTTTTCCAGCATGAGAGATTTTTCCAATGAGTCGTCTGTTTGCCTCAGATGAGCAAAATACTGGAGCTTCAGTTTCAGTATCAGTCCTTCCAACGAATATTCAGGGTTGTGGTATATCCATACAATGGAATACTATTCAGTTATAAAAAGAAATAAATACTAATACATACTACAACATCAATGAACCCTGAAAATATTAAGCTAGGTGAAAGAAGGCAGACATAAAATGACTATATTATATGATTAATTTACTTGAAGTGTCCAGAATAGGCAAACTCGTAAATATAAAAAGTAGATTGATAGTTTCCAGGGATTGTATGGAAGAAGTAATGGAGAGTGACTGTTAACATTAGGTGGCTTGTTTTCAGGGTGATGATAATGTTGTAAAATTAGTGATGGCTGCACAATTTTGTGTACATCTAATAAACACTGAATTTTGCAGTTTAGAAGGATGAACTTCATGGTATGTGGATTATAGCTCAATAAACATGCTATCAAATTTTTTTAAAGCCTGCACAAAAGCTTTTAAGTTTAATTAGGTCCCATTTGTTTACAAAAATATCAAAAATTTTATTTGGCATGTAAGCTTCTCAAGAAGCTACTGTAAAATGCACTCCTCTAATAAAAGAGAGTAAATTTAAAAGAAAGAAACATAGAAAACAAGGGATATAATATAAGAAAGAGGAGGCCCGTGAAGGAAAATCCCAGGATGACACTGTGCTATAGAGCTAGAGAGCAACTGGGATAACACTAGGGCAGGTAAAAGGTATCAGGAGAGATTTATTCAAAAAGATGAATGTGATAGAACCCTAAAAGGCCTGAAAATTTTGAGATGATATTTTCAAAATCAGGGAAGAGTTTGGTCTAAGTTAAGAGATAAAATCATAGAAAAATAAAAACAATAAAACCTGACTTCAGGGAGATCAAAATGTTGTTTGGAAAAAGAAAAGTGATCATGGTACACTACTTGGCTCATCCATGAGTAATAAATAACATACTCATAAAAATATAAAGGTATAAATATACCTTGATTACTGATCTAATCGGTCATGTTAAGAGGCAGGCAAGACGAGAAAAGGACTAAAGTATGGTCAAAGCAAGTAGCTGAAAAGCATTAATCCTCATCCTCCAGAGCAGTAAGTCAAAACATAATGCTAAAAATATTTTCCACTTAAAGTCTCTTTCCCTTGACTTTGTAAGTACTCATACCTTCTTTGTGTTCCTATAGTTGGAGCACAATGTTGACCGTATTAAAGATACTAAGGAAAATATTTTATGGTAAATCATTACCTGATTGTTTATTTGAAGAGGGACTATATAACAATGCTAAAATGTTTGATACTAACTTTATGTAAAAGCTTCCTTAGAAGTAGTTCTGGAGTGAATAAAATATATTTTGAAAGTAGATGTTAAAATCTAGAACTACCTTTTTCAATTCCGCTTATGATATTCTCTTCACAGAAGAATTATAATATGTAAGAAAACATAAGCTTTAAATATAATTAAAAGATTGTGTCATCTGACCATGTATTCTGGTGGACAGTCAAAAAAAGAAAAAGAATTCAGTATGAAAGCTACTGAAAATCTCACTATTCTTTCTATTCACAAGCATTTGTTTGTATCAAACACATTTGCATCTTCACCTTTCTTTATATGGAAGCTCAGAATCCAACACTTTAAGACCATGGAAAGACTGTAGGAGCATAGCCCATACACTAGAATTCTGAGTGCAATGGCTATCTGAATCATTCCTGTTTCTCTATCATCAAATCCTCTGAAAAGCCTTAGTTGTTATCTCTCACTGCCCCCTTAGAGCTTTCTAACTTTCTTTCCTTACAAATAAAAAGTCTCCAGAGATGTGAAAGATAAAGTATAAGCCTAATCAAAGGAAGACTGATTACTTTTTTGACATTCTGTAAAAAGAGCAATCGCATCTTAAGCAGCTAAAAAGCTTTCTTTATTCATTTTTAAAATAAACCTGTTTATTGGATCATTTGACTTTAACAACTCCTTTGATTTAGAGAGGCAGATTCATTATAATTGGTATATAGAAATTCACATCAAAGAGAAATATATTAAGAATCATTGTTAAAAATTGCAATTGGCCAATATAACAATTTTTTTCTATTAATCCTAAGATTTTTCTTTTGAAGAACATTTTAAATATTATTTAACACTAACTTATTGTGACTGGGGATTTGAACCATTTTTTCGTGATAGCAAAAGCTACCACAGAACAGAAAAATCCTCCCAATATACCATTCCATATAACATTGGGAAACCATAACAACTTCTGAAGAAGCAAAGAATTTACATATTATTTCCTAGAAAAATATCTCAAGATGAATAATAATAAGGAGCAGGTTTATTTGAAAATTCAAGATACTTTCAAAGATAAATAAAAGGAAATGTTAAGATTATAAACCTTTACAGAGTTTTAAGCTATCACATTCACATGTATGCATATTTACATAATTTTGAATGGCATTAATATGCTCATAAAAAGGTAGTACTCTCTTTAAGGGCGATTTAGATACTAAGTTTTGCACTGAATCAAAACTAAAACAACATGCCAAAGTAAAATTCTAAGAGAAGCTGTTTTTAAGCAAGTAGAATTGAAAGGCAATAAGTATTCATCTATTAGGAAGTTAAACGCATAAATCTTCTAAAGTGAAGTCAGAAGACTAAAGATGCTTTTCATTTACCTATACCACTGGACACATTATTAAGGAAGTTGGTATATTAGATATACTTTCTGACCCTTCCTGCCAACTGTTTGCCAGAGAGAAAGGTAATGAATGAACTTTTTGGACCTCAGTTATTCCATCTAAAATAAGGAAAGCAATACATTTTAAAATTCTAAGACTTTGTAGAGATTGTAGAAGAAAAGGACTCCACATTTCATGATATTTTTCCACCACAGTTGATGTACAGTTGAAAGAACAACCTAATTCGGAGGATCTTTGTGATTCTTTTATTTATCATTGCTTGAGAATTACTGGACTACTCATGTATGTGCTGGTCTCGTCATTAATTTTCTGGATATCCTCTTCTATCATAAATTCTGGGGCATTCATTGGTCTTTAATAGCAGTGTGTCAACAAATAAGAATCATCTTCCAACTCCATCAGTATATACACAAACACTATTGTCTTCAAGCCAAAACGGAGATTAAAAAAGGATGGATTCACCACAATAATCACCCTCTGTGTTAAAAACTAATTAAAAAATCAGACAAAATTTAGGAAGCAAAGACTTACAAGCATTGGAGAAGAGGCAGTATAAGACTGTGACCTGAGAGGAAGAAAGCATGCAATGGAACCGCAACGTTCATCAGCTTACTTCCCGGATGCAGTTTTAAGGCAACAACCCAGAGTCAAGCAGTCTTCCTGAACTGAAGACGCAGAGATCAGACTTCAGGTGAACCAAGAAAGTTAGAACTTGTGGAACATAATACTTCAGAGAAAGTAGCTGCAAACAAAAGAAGTCCAGAGATCTGCAGTGGGTCCACTTGAGACTTTGGCTACCCATCTGTACATACATCTGAAGAAAAGGGTCACACAACAACCACAAGAAAGGAGGAGACAGAAATACCCCTGTGAGTCACAGAGGGGTCTGTGAGAGATGAAATAGTTCATCTCCCCTTAAGCCTGAATGGAACACACACACACACACACACACACACACACACACACACACAGCATCAAGTAGGATTCTAAGAAGGGTACTGCATGTCAAGGCACAATGTAACCAAACTGCTGGAAAACTAATGATAAAAAGAAAATCTTATAATTGTGCAGGAAAAATAAGACACTCTGTGACACATTACCTACAGGGCTTCAAAGAAAAGAATAACACCAGATTCTGAAGCCAAATAGAGTGGAAGAAGGAAAATTTAAAAAAAAAAAACAACACTGTATACCTATAGTTCTTTATCAAGGAAAAATAGCTTTCAAAAACAATAATAAATATGTATTTTAAATGAATAAAAGTGAAGAATTCGTCACCAACAGATTCACCAGTAGAGCAACACTCCAAAAATGGTAAAGGAGGCTTTGTAGGTATACCTAAAACAACACAAGATAGGAAGCTAAAACTTCATAAAAGATAGAATAAAGCCATAAATGATAAATATGCAGAGGAATATAAAAGAAAAAAACCTTACTTTTAAACTATCTGAAAAATATAATTGATTAAGGACCATAAGAGACTACTACAAGCAACTATACGCCAATAAAATGGACAACCTGGAAGAAATGGTCAGATTTCTTAGAAAAGTACAATATTCTAAGACTGAACCAGAAAGAAACAGAAAACATGAACAGACCAATCCCAAGCACTGAAATAAAAACTGTGATTAAAAATCTTCCATCAAGCAAAAGCCCAGGGCCAGATGGCTTCACAGGTGAATCCTACCAAAAATAGAATGAGCTAACACTTATCCTGCTCAAATTCATCCAGAAAATTGCAGAGGGTGTAAAACTCCCAAACTCATTCTATGAGGCCACCATCACCCTGATAACAAAACCCGACAAAGAAATACAAAAAAAGAGAAAACTACAGGCCAATATCACTAATGAACATAGATGCAAAAATCTTCAACAAAATTGTAGCAAACAGAATCCAACAACACATTAAAAGGATTATACTTCATGATCAAGTGGGCTTTATCCCAGGGATGCAACATATGCAATCAGTATATGCAAATCAATCAATGTAATATATCATATTAACAAACTGAAAGATAAAAACCACATGATCATCTCAATAGATGCAGCAAAAGCTTTCAATAAAAGTTAATACCCATTTATAATTTTTATAAAAAGCTCTCCAGAAAGTAGGTATACATGGAATCTACCTCAATATAATAAAGTCCACATATGACAAAATGTTATTCTCAATGGTGAAAAACTGAAAGCATTTCTTCTAAGATCAGGAACAAGACAAGGGTGCCCAATCTCACCTGTACTAATCAATATAGCTTTGGAAGTCCTAGCCACAGAAGTCAGAGAAGAAAAAGAAATAAAAGGAATCCAGATTGGAAAAAAAGTAAAACTCTTACTCTTTGCAGATGACATGATATTATACATAGAAAACCCTAAAGATACTATCAGAAAATTACCAGAGCTAATCAATGAATTTAGTAAAATCACAGAATATAAAATTAATACATAGAAACTCCTTGCATTCCTATACACTAACAATAAAAAATCAGAAAGAGAAATTAAGGGAAAATATCCCATTCACCACTGCAGCAAAACAAATAAAATACCTACCTAGAGAAACCTATATGCAGGTTAGGAAGCAACAGTTAGAACTGGACATGGAACAACAGACTGGTTCCAAATAGGAAAAGGAGTACGTCAAGACTGTATATTGTCACCCTGCTTATTTAACTTATATGCAGAGTACATCATGAGAAACATGAAGCAGAAACACAAGCAGGAATCAAGATTGCCGGGAGAAATATCAATCACCTCAGATATGCAGATGACACCACCCTTATGACAGAAAGTGAAGAGGAACTCAAAAACCTCTTGATGAAAGTAAAAGTGGAGAGTGAAAAAGTCGGCTTCAAGCTCAACATTCAGATAACAAAGATCATGGCATCTGGTCCCACCACTTCATGGGAAATAGATGGGGAAACAGTGGAAACAGTGTCAGACTTTATTTTTTGGGCTCCAAAATCACTGCAGATGGTGACTGCAGCCATGAAATTAAAAGACGCTTACTCCTTGGAAGAAAAGTTATGACCAACCTAGATAGCATATTCAAAAGCAGAGACATTACTTTGCCAACAAAGGTCCATCTAGTCAAGGCTATGGTTTATCCAGTGGTCATGTATGGATGTGAGAGTTGGACTGTGAAGAAAGCTGAGCGCTGAAGAATTGATGCTTTTGAACTGTGGTGTTGGAGAAGACTCTTGAGAGTCCCTTGCACTGCAAGGAGATCCAACCAGTCTATTCTGAAGGAGATCAGCCCTGGGATTTCTTTGGAGGGAATGATGCTAAAGCTGAAACTCCAGTACTTTGGCCACCTCATGCGAAGAGTTGACTCATTGGAAAAGACTTTGATGCTGGGAGGGATTGGGGCCAGGAGGAGAAGGGAATGACTGAGCATGAGATGGCTAGATGGCATCACAGAATCGATGGATGCAAGTCTGAGTGAACTCTGGGAATTGGTGATGGACAGGGAGGCCTGGCATGCTGCAATTCATGGGGTCGCAAAGAGTCAGACATGACTGAGTGACTGAACTGAAATGAACTGAAAGAAACAAAAGACTGTTATGCAGAAAACTACAAGACACTGATGAAAGAAATCAAAGACAACACAAACCGATAGAGAGAGATACCATGTTCTTGGATTGGAAGTATCAATATTGTGAAAATGACTATGCTACCCAAAGCAATATACAAATCCAATGCAATCTCTATTAAACTACTAATTTTTCACAGAACTAGAACAAAAAAAAAATCACAATTTGTATGGAAACACAAAAGATCCTGAATAGCCAAAGCAATCTTGAGAAAGAAGAATGGAGCTGTAGGAATCAACCTTCCTGACTTCCGGCTATACTACAAAGCTACACTCATCGGGACAGTATGATATTGGCACAGTTCAGTTTAGTCGCTCAGTCGTGTCCAACTCTTTGCGATCCCATGAATCGCAGCACACCAGGCCTCCCTGTCCATCACCAACTCCCGGAGTTCATTCAGACGCACACCCATCAAGTCAGTGATGCCATCCAGCCATCTTATCCTCGGTCGTCCCCTTTTCCTCCTGCCCCCAATCCCTCCCAGCATCAAAGTCTTTTCCAATGAGTCATCTCTTCGCATGAGGTGGCCAAAGTACTGGAGTTTCAGCTTTAGCATCATTCCCTCCAAAGAAATCCCAGGGCTGATCTCCTTCAGAATGGACTGGTTGGATCTGCTTGCACTCCAAGGGACTCTCAAGAGTCTTCTCCAACACCACAGTTCAAAAGCATCAATTCTTCGGTGCTCAGCCTTCTTCACGGTCCAACTCTCACATCCATATATGACTACTGGAAAAACCATAGCCTTGACTAGACGGACCTTAGTCGGCAAAATAATGTCTCTGCTTTAGAATATGCTATCTAGGTTGGTCATAACTTTTCTTCCAAGGAGTAAGCGTCTTTTAATTTCATGGCTGCAATCACCATCTGCAGTGATTTTGGAGCCCCCAAAAATAAAGTCTGACACTGTTTCCACTGTTTCTCCATCTATTTCCCATGGACTGATGGGACCAGATGCCATGATCTTCGTTTTCTGAATGTTGAGCTTTAAGCCAAATTCTTCACTCTCCTCTTTCACTTTCATCAAGAGGTTTTTGAGTTCCTCTTCACTTTCTGCCATAAGGGTGGTGTCTACTGCATATCTGAGGTTACTGATATTTCTCCCGGCAATCTTGATTCCATCTTGTGGTATTGGCACAAAAACAGAAATATAGACCAATGGAACAAGATAAAAAGCCCAGAAATAAACCTATGCACCTATGGGCACCTTATCTTTGACAAAAGAGGCAAGAATATACTATGGAGAAAAGACGGTCTCTTCAATAAATGGTTGCTGAGAAAGCTGAACAGCTACCATGTAAAAGAATGAAATTAGAACACTTCCTAACACCATATGCAAAAATTAACTGAAAATGGATGAAAGAATTAAATGTAAGGCCAGAAACTATAAAGATCTTAGAGAAAAACATAGGAAGTACATTCTTTGACATAAATCACAGCAAGATCCTCTTTGACCCACCTCTTAGAGTAATGGAAATAAAAACAAAAATAAACAAATGGGACCTAATTAAATTTAAAAGCTTCAGTGCAGCAAAGGAAACTATAAACAAACTGAAAAGACAACTCTCAGAATGGGAGAAAATAATTGTAAATGAAGGAACTGACAAAGGATTACCTTCCAATATATATAAGCAGTTCATACAGCTCAGTATCAGAAAAACAAGAAGCCCAGTCAAAAGATGGGCCTAAACAGACATTTCTGCAAGGAAGACATACAGATTGGCCAATAAACACATGAAAAGATGGTCAACATTGATGATTATTAGAGAAATAAAAATCAAAACTACAATGAGGTGTCATCTCACACCAATCAGAATGGCCATCATCAAAAAACACTATAAACACTAAATGCTGGAGAGGATGTGGAGAAACCCTACTGCACTGTTGGTAGGAAAATAAATTGATACAGCCACTATGGAGAATAGTATGGAGATTCCTTAATAAACTAGAAATAAAACTACCATATGATCCAGCAATCCCACTACTGGGCATACCCTGAGAAAACCACAATTCAGAAAGACACATGTACGCCAATGTTCACTGAAGCACTATTTACAAAAGCCAGACATGGGAGCAATCTAGATGTTCACTGACAGATGAATGGACAAAGCAGCAGCAGCACATATACATATACACAAAGGAATACTATTCAGCCACACAAGGGAATTAATCTGAGTTAGTTATAGCCAGGTAGATGAACCTAGAGCCTGTTACACAGTGACGTTAAGTCAGAAAGAGAAAACTAAGTAAATAGCACATATTAAAGCATATATATGGAATCTAAAAAAATATTACTGATGAACCTATTAACAGGGAAGAAATGGAGACAGAGACATAGAGAACGGACTTGGGGGCACAGCGGGGGAAGGAGAGGGTGGGGCAAATTGAAAAAGTAGCATTGACAGATAAACACTACCATGCGTAAAAATAGGCAACTAGCGGGAAGCCGCAATATAACACAAGGAGTTCTGCCTGGTGCGCTGTGATGACCTAGAAAGGTGGGACAGGAGGAGGAAAGGAGGCTCAGCAGGGAGGCAGTGTGTGTGTGTGTGTGTGTATATATATATGTAAAACTATGATTGACTCGCATTGTTGTATGGCAGAAACCAACACAAACTGCAAAACAATTATCCTCCAATTAAAATTTTTTTCTAAATAAAATTGTTATAAACATGAAATAATTATATAAAAAATACATTTAATTGCCTGCTTAAAGCACAACTGATAACATTATACTTTGGGATTTACAGCAATTGTGGAAGTAAAATATATGACAACAATAGCACAAAGGATAGAGAGAGAGAAGTATACTGCTGTAAGGTTCTTATACTACAGATGAAAAGGTACAGTATCGTTTGAAAGCGGACTGTGAGAAGTTGAAGGTACATATTGTTAACCCAAAAGAGACTAATACAAAACAAAACAAAGAGATATAATCCAGCAATGTGAATAAAATATAATTATAAAAAATAGTCAATTAATCTCAATAAAAGGAAGGGCAAAAGGAAAAATGAACAAAGAACAGGTGGGGCAAATAGAAAATAAACAGCACGATGGCAAATTCAAATGCAACCATATGAATAATTACTATAGTTTAAGCATGCCAATTAAAAAGCAGAGATTACCATATTGACCCCCCACAAATGACTGCAAAATTCTTTAAATAAAAGGCATCAGTTCAGTTCAGATGCTCAGTTATGTCCAACTCTTTGCAACCCCATGAACCTCAGCACGCCAGGCCTCCCTGTCCATCACCAACTCCCGGAGTCCACCCAAACCCATGTCCATTGAGTCGGTGATGCCATCCAACCACCTCATTCTCTGTCGTCCCCTTCTCCTCCTGCCCTCAATCTTTCCCAACATCAGGGTCTTTTCAAATGAGTCAGCTCTCCACATCAGGTGGCCAAAGTATTGGAGTTTCAGCTTCAACATCAGTCCTTCCAACGAACAACCAGGACTGATCTCCTTTAGGATGGGCTGGTTGGATCTCCTTGCAGTCCAAGGGACTCTCAAGAGTCTTCTCCAACACCACAGTTCAAAAGCATCAATTCTTCTGCACTAAGCTTTCTTTATAGTCCAACTCTCACATCCATACAGGACCACTGGAAAAACCACAGCCTTGACTAGACGGACCTTTGTTGGCAAAGTAATGTCTCTGCTTTTGAATATGCTATCTAGGTTGGTCATAACTTTCCTTCCTAGGAGTAAGCATCTTTTAATTTCATGGCTGCAGTCACCATCCACAGTGACTTTGGAGCCCAGAAAAATAAAGTCAGCCACTGTTTCCACTGTTTCCCCATCTATTTGCCAATGAAATGGTGGGACCAGATGCCACAATCTTAGTTTTCTGAATGTTGAGTTTTAAGCCAACCTTTTTACTCTCTTCTTTCACTTTCATCGAGAGGCTCTTTATTTCTTCTTCACTTTCTGCCATAAGGGTAGTGTCATCAAAGGCATACATAGCTTAAAAGCAAAAAGGATGGACAAACATGTAACATGCTAATACTGATCCAAAGAAAACTTGAGTGATAATATTAATATGAGACAAAGTATACTTCAGAACAAAAAATATTATCATGAACAAACAAGGACATTTCACAATGATAGAGGGGTAAATTCATCAAGAGGCTATCAGAATCCTAAATGTGTACATAACTATTCACAGAATTTCAAAATACAAAATGTAAATCTGAAAGGTGACAAACAAATCTTAGTTATAGTTGGAGACTGACATCTCTCAGAAATTAACAGAATAAAGATTCAGAAAGTCTGGAGAACACAGAAAATTTGAACAAGGTTATCAACTAACCTGACCTAAAAAAATAAATAAAACACTATATTCAACAACAGGCTTCCCATTGGTAAGGAATCCACCTGCCAGTGAGGGAGACACAAGACACACGGGTTCAGTCCTGGGTCAGGAAGATCCCCTGGAGTAGGAAATGGCAACCCACTCCAGTATTCTTGCCTGGGAAATCCCATGGGCAGAGGAGCCTAGCAGGCTACAGTCCAGGGAGTCGCAAAGAGTCAGACATGACTGAGCATACACACACATATACACACACTCTCTCAACAACAGCAGAAAGCACAAACTTTCCAAGCACATGCTGCACATTCACCAAATTAGACCCTATTCAGGGGTCATAAAGTGTCTCAATAAACTTAGGAGAATTGAAAAGATACAGAGTATGTTCTAGGTCTATCAAGAGTTAAACTAGAAATTGATAGGGGCTATATTATGGGAAATCCCCAACTATTTGAAAATCAAACAACACAGCTCATGAATAAAGTAGTAAGGAAAAACAGAAAAAAATTTTTTTAGAAGAGAAAATATAGCAAATGCTAAGGTCTCAAATCAATTATTTAAGTTTCTACTGTAAAAATACTAGAAAAAGAACGGAAAATTAAACCCAAAGTAAGTGGGGGAAAGTAATAAAGAGCAGAAATCAATGGTATTGAAAACAGAAAAACAGTACAAAAACAATGAGACCAAAAACTATTACTAGGAGAAGAGTCAATGAAATCGATACACCTCCAGTCAGACTACTCAGGAAAAGAAAAAAAGACACAAACTACCAATAATTAGAATGAAAAGGGGGCACAATTACATTTTCTAAGAGATTAAAATGCAGATGCCTGTCCCTGAAAGTTTATAATCTAGGTGATAAGACAAGCTCTATGTACATAAAACAAGGAGCAATCTTACATCGACAGCAATAATAAACAACAACAACCAATCACTTATTAAATGCCAGGAAAATTTTAAGTACTTTAAATATATCAAGTCATTCAATCATCACAGCTCTAACAGGTAGACACCAGTATTAATACTACAACTACAGATTTTAACCTTACGCATTTGATTAATAGAGATATGATGAAAGTAGATAAGATAATTGAGTACTTTAAAAATAGGAGAAGAAAATAGGATTGTAGTGGCCTTGGGAATTTCTTATGGAGGAGAGAAGGCTTAAACTAGCTCTTGTAAGGTATATGCTGATGATTACCAAGTTTTTCACAATAGATATCACAATCTAACATTATCAGGGAGTTAATATTTCAGCAGAGCAGTATAAACCAATTCTTCAGCTGTTTCAAAGGACATTGATTGAACATCTACTATGTTTCACGCTTTGGGGTCACAGAAATGGATAAAAGAAGGACGTCTATTGAGTATATGTATTCAATATACACCACACCGCTACGTGTCATTGGGTTGTAGTCCTCACATTCAAAAAGCTTGTAATCTACCTAGCCCTGTGTGTGTGTGTGTGTGTGTGTGTGTGTGTGTGTGCATATGTGCATGTGTAAGCCAATCAGAAAGTAGTTGAGCCTAGGTTACAATCACGAGCTCCCTTGAGTATTATTCTATGGTGCAGTTTCCTAGTTTCCTGCTTTCACAGCAGATTAGTGTGAATTACCCAGAGAAACGTCTTAAAGGAAATGCCTTGGAGCTGAATCCTGAAAAGCAGGGAGACAGGGCATACCAGCATGTATTAACAGGGTGAGAAAGGCTCAGAACAAGCATAATCTGCTTAGCTAACAGTAGGTAATGTCAGAAGACAGCTGAAGATAAAACTGACCATGTAAAGGGGGCAAAAGGGATACAAACTGGGGCATGAAAATTAACTTAAATCCCACATTTTTGTTGAGAATATAGGCTTAGTAGATTTCATCCCCAAATTCTAATTAAATCATTCTGTTTTACTTAGGGAGGAAAAGGGGCATAAATACAAGAGGAAATTCCCAAAACGATGGAGAAAAGGTTTCAATGATCATTTGATATGCAAGTGATTTTCTGGGAATTCAAGAAATATCACAAATTAAACAGAGAAAAAACTTTACCTGATCCAAGATTCTATATACTTTTCTAAAGACAAAAGCTTCTTCAAGCAATGAGCAAGCATGCATCACCGATGCCACCCAACATCATCAAACTGTAAAGAAAACAGGAACCTATGCTGGAGTAGGATAATCACTGATATTCCCATGGGCTGGTGAAGGGCCTGCTCTACTCAAATGACAGGTACTGGGCTTTCAGCATGTCCAGGGGATACTCCCACTGCAATCAGTCAGCAGATTAACAAATGTTCTTAGTGACGGGAACAGGCAGTCCAGGAGTACAGCCTTACCCCTCACTGGTGGCTCTGATCACCTAGTGCAATGTCGCTCTCCTCTCTGGCTCCCTCTAATGGCCCCAAATACCAAGTAAACAACTTCACCATATCTGTATCTAAATTTGGATACAGGTATCAAGTTTGGGTGCTAGATGAGACTAATTAAGTGCTTTGCAGAAGTGTGAAGTTACCTCTTAAAATGGAAGAAACTAAAAAGAAGGAAATCACTAGTGGTGGTTCTGACCCAATCCCTACCCCTACTGAAGTTTCATAAGATCACAGTGGAAGGCACAGTCTACCATAAATTGAAGAGCTCTGTGTTAACAGCAGGAAACCAAAACTCATCTCACAACGCCTCCCCCACTAATTCAGCATCTCTCCCACAGATTCCAAAATCCTCATGTTGCTATATATCGCCACCTAGCGTCCAGAGGCTGATATTACCATTGTTATTTAGTCGCTGTGCTGTGCTGTGCTTAGTTGCTCAGTCATGACCAATTCATTGGAAAAGACCCCCACGCCAGGAAAAACTGAAAGCAAAAGAAGAACAGGGTGACAGAGGATAAGATAGTTGGATGTCATCATCAACTCAATGCACATGAGTTTGAGCAAACTCCAGCAGAGAGTGAAGGACATGCTGCAGTTCGCAGGGTCACGAAGAGTGAGCCGCGTCTTAGCAACTGAACAAAGTCGTGCCCAACTCTTTTGTGACCCCATGGACTGCAGCCCACCAAGCTCCTCTGTCCACAGCTAAGCCTAAAGGTGCCATTTTTCTTCAGTTACCTTCCCAGGGTTTCCTGTTAGATTTGGCTGTTCAGTACATCAGGAATCCTAGGGTGATTCCTCATTCTACTCCAGGGCATACCCATGAAAGCGTAATTTTGAATTTACTTTATTGAGTTAAACCCCATCTTTTATATTATCCTCAAGTACTTTGAAACTGCAAATAATTCCTCAAGATAACTCTTTCTCAACACTTAGCGTATACCTCACTCCCCCCTTTCCTTCTTATGCTTCTCCTTCATTGGGCCATGGACTCTCTCTATCTAGTCTATACATTTTAATAGCATCATTTGCTGCACGATTATAATTGGCAGGAGAGCGTTGTATGTTGTATCAGAAATGCATCAGGATTGTTTGTAACGTCAACATCTGAGTGGCTTTCATTTTGGCGATTCAGGCTTTCCCTCCTTCTAGTCCCACAACTACACAGTAGGAGAGATACTAATGAACAATCAAAACTCAAAAGAGTAACACACTATCACAGAAATGAAAAATAATTTCAAGGATTAATTAAGAGGCCCTATTTCCCTCCAAGCAGTCTTTAGAGTATAAGCCCAAGCAAGCCATTTCTAGACAGGAAATATAAACATTTTGAAGATGTGAGCTTTCAGTTAGCAATAACTCTCTGAAACCATTTTTAGACCTACATTTTTTTGAACCAGACTTTTTCCATATCAGGCAAAATAGAAGGTTCAGGTGTAGAAATATAAACATGGAACGATGTCCTTAGTTTGCTTTGAGTTAAATTTGCCAGACTGCCATGCAATATCTAAGTCCTACTTATACTAACAAATTATGCACTGTTTATCTGAAACTCAAATGTAACCGAGAGTCCTATATTTTATCAGTCAACCCTATATGAAGTAAACTAAAAGATCTAGTTGGGGAAAATAACTAGGCTCTTAGCAGAACCAGAGTCATTTTTATGGAAAAGGTGCTTTGGTGAGGGGTTCAAAGACCGATGCCAAAGCAGAGGCCCAATAAAGCATTCAAATAATATTTTGCATTTATTTAATACTTTAAAATTTATAAAACATTTCATAAATTTTGTATTACCTGGGTACTGCTCATGACAGCCCTTATGTGGGCGTTTTTATGCCTATTTCAAGGCTCACAGATGTTAAGGCATCATCATGCGGATCTATACGGACTTGACGAAGAAGACAGAACTTGAATCCAAGTCCCTGAGTATGGTGCAGTGTTCACAAATGAAGACAATGTTCACATGAACAGCACACACAAGCCTTTCAATCCCTAAGCTGCAGATGAAAATTAAATATCTGGCAAACCCAGCATAAAATTAACATAGTAACGAAAGGTCAGGAAAAGGAAAAAATACTCTAAATGAGTCACTGAGCTGCCTTATATACTTTGCCTGTGGACTCCAGTTTGGCTTTTTAAACCACATACACTCACTTTGCTTCCCCAAGTACAAAGAGACATTATTCTTTAGATGTACTTTTATTTGCATGTACCAAAATTTCTACATCTCCAACCACTTCTCTTTGTAAGTCATTCATATGTCCTAGAGGTCTTTAATAAAATCACAGGAAAATCCAACTCTGTTTAACTTACAGTTCATTTTCCCTAGACCTATACACTGAAAATTTAGACGTTCTTATAATTCTTTTAGCTGTTAATGATCGGGGCTGTTTTTAAATTGTAGAGTAGCGGCAGCTAGTGTTCACAATGGGTATTTCACTTCTCCCCAGCACAGTTTTATCTTTTACTTGTGGTCCTCAAATTCCAGTGTTCATAAAAAACAAAAGTTCCCTGAAGGGTTAAAACATAGTTTCCTTAGCCTCTTATAGATTCTGATTCTATATATACATGGGGTATGTACATTATGCAAGGCCCAAAGCTACCGTCTCTTTTCTATCTCCCGGTGAATCTCATTCAAGAGAACTTTATTATACATATGAATCACTATGGATCTTGTTAAAACACAGATCCTGTGGCAACAATTTTGGGCTGGAGCCAGAGACTCTGCCTTTTTAACAAGCTCCCAGGTAGCATTATACCCTCGTTTCAAATCGAAGCATTTCCACTTTCTCTATGTAGCTAGATCACCACAGCCTAAATCCTAAGTTTACAAAATGTGACTTATGGATGCTTCTCACTCAGTGTTTAATCAGATTTTCCTTAAATCTTCTCATTCCTATTGTCTGCTCTGATTTTACGCTTTAAGTCCTAAAATACAGCCACCATCACCTCAAAAAGAAGTAGCTCAGAACAAAACAGGCCAACATCCTGAGTCCCACGTAAATCCATGCCTGTTCCTTTCTAGACCAAACCATTTCCTGGTACCAAATAGAGAGGAGGGCCTAGGCAGCAGCATCAGCCCTGATAAGCCTGTGCACATGTATGGGAACCACAGCTCCTTACCACACTCTCATCTCCCCATGAGGATGGAGTGCAAAGATGATGACGAACGATGATGCCAAACAATGATGATGAGGAAGATGATATCAGCTAACATTTGTTGCACACTTGCTAAGTGCCAGGCACTGTGCTAAACTCTTTACAGGGGCTGTATGTATGTGTGTATCATACAATCTCATATCTTCACATGGACTATCTTTACATGGATTATCTCATATATATCATGTACGTCTATGAAGTGGGTAATATTGTCTCCATTGTAATGATGAGAGAGACAAAGAGCACATTGGCAATTTTTATATTTAATATCACAATTAAAGTCCAGTGACAGCACGTATAAATCACATTCAAGCTAAAAAACAAAATATTAAATTGAAGGCTCTTCCTCTCTTATGTCCCAGACACAAATAACATTCACTCTGTAGCATTTCTCTATAACAGCCACGTATCACCACCTAGCAATGGATAGCTGGAACATACAAGGGGTTTCCAGGAAAATCTTGAGTTTTTAGAAATGGCCAAAACTATGCCTGTTTTAATGTATCAAACACTAAAGAGTTTTTGCAGCAGATACAGGCAACTTAAAAATACGTGTTCTCAATAGTTGCATTCCATAACCAAATCAAAGAATAAAAACCAAGTGTTCACATATTTTTTCTTTTATTCATACCATTTTAAAATTTATATAATTATCCTTTTTTACTCATTATTTTCTTGTAACCAGCTAATAGTTCCATGCACCTTTCTAAAAAAGAAAACACAGAATATTACTTTTAATGTGCTTTAGGTATGCATGGCTGAGCAGAAAATATTCCCTCTTGTCTCTTTGCTTTTATAATCCTATTGTTTTTACAGAAAGAGTTAGCTGCAATACAACAGTCTTTCCAAGTTGAGCATGCAGTGATGACTATATATTTCTCAGTTTGCATAAGTATGTATCCTTTGTTATTGAGAATTGGTAGAAGCCATGCAAATTTTTAAAAAGCTGTGTTTTTCAGAAAGTATTAATGCAGGCAGCTCTGAGAAAGAGAGATGAGAAAGAAAACCCCAAGGATTACATATAGGCCTCTGAATAATCTCATAATCTGGTACTTTGATCAATCATTATAGTTGTATGAAGGCCCTGCTTTGTCTCTGAAGAATAAGAACAATCCGAGAGAGAGAGAAAGCAAATAGATAAGGGAAAACTGGGATAACAGTTGAGAGACATACTCACCTCTCGTTCTTCTCCTCCTTTGTTTTACTGTCATGGAAGACAGAGATTTTGGAGCCAGACAAATCCAAGTTTGAAACTCATATTCATCACTGCATGTAGCTGTGTGGCATCAGGCAGTTTACTCAGCCTCTCTGAATCACAGTTTCCTCGTTTATGCTATGGAAACACTACTACTCCCCCAGCCCAGCTGTTGGGTACATAAACGCTCTTGTAGGATAGAGCCTGGAAATAGAACAGAAAGAGGCTGTGACTTTCGGTTATTGTTGTTCAGTCACTAAGTCGTGTGCAACTCTTCTGTGACCATGTGGACTATAGCCCACCATGCTCCTCCGTCCATGGGATTCCCAAGGCAGCAATACTTGGGTGGGGTCCCATTTCCTTCTCCAGGGGATATTCCCAACCCAGGGATTGATCCCAAGTTTCCTGCATGGCAGCAAATTTTTTATCACTGGGGTATGCTGGCTATGGGGCTTCCCTGCTGGCTCAGAAATAAAGAATCTGCCTGCCATACAGGAGACAATGTAAGAGATGCTGGTTTGATCCCTGGGTCTGGAAGATTTCCTGGAGGAAGGCATGGCAACCCACTCCAATATTCTTGCCTGGAGAATCCCATGGACAGAGAAGCCTGGCAGGCTACAATCCACAGGGTCAGAAAGAGTCAGACACAACTGAAGCGACTTAGCACACACACACATGCTGGCTAATAGCCACCACTCCTTCATCTGTTCAACTTTCAACAAATTATTGATCATCTCACTGTGTCAGGAATACAGTGAACTCCCAGGACTACAGTGAACAAAAGGAAAAGTCTCTTCCCTCAAGAGATTGTGTTTCATCCCTTGAATACCCAGTTATCAAAATTCCATTCCTTCCACCCACTACTCCACTCAAACTCCTCTGGCAAAGTCACCATTGCCTTAGTTATCAAATACAATGGATTGGTTTTGGCCCTCAACAACACTTTTTATAGCATCTAGGCCACAGGACTGGAAAAGGTCAGTTTTCATTCCAATCCCAAAGAAAGGCAATGCCAAAGAATGCGCAAACTACTGCACAATTGCACTCATCTCACGCTAGTAAAGTAATGCTCAAAATTATCCAAGCCAAGCTTCAGCAATACATGAACCGTGAACTTCCAGATGTTCAAGCTGGTTTTAGAAAAGGTAGAGGAACCAGAGATCAAATTTCAAACATCTGCTGGATCGTTGAAAAAGCAAGAGAGTTCCAGAAAAACATCTATTTCTGCTTTATTGACTATACCAAAGCCTTTGACTGTGTGGATCTCAATAAACTGTGGAAAATTCTCAAAGAGATGGGAATACAAGACCACCTGACCTGCCTCTTGAGAAATTTGTATGCAGGTCAGGAAGCAACAGTTAGAAAAGGACATGGAACAACAGACTGGTTCCAAATAGGAAAAGGAGTACATCAAAGCTGTATATTGTCACCCTGCTTATTTAATTTCTACGCAGAGTACATCATAAGAAACACTGGGCTGGAATAAGCACAAGGTAGAATTAAGATTGCCAGCAGAAATATCAATAACCTCAGATATGCAGATGACACCACCCTTATGGCAGAAAGTGAAGAGGAACTAAAAAGCCCTTTGATGAAAGTGACAGTGGAGAGTGAAAAAGGTGGCTTAAAGCTCAAAATTCAGAAAATGAAGATCATGGCATCTGGTCCCACCACTTCGTGGGAAATAGATGGGGAAACAGTGGAAACAGTGTCAGACTTTATTTTGGGGGGCTCCAAAATCACTGCAGATGGTGATTGCAGCCATGAAATTAAAAGACGCTTACTCCTTGGAAGGAAAGTTATGATTAACCTAGATAGCATATTCAAAAGCAGAGACATTACTTTGCCAACTAAGGTCCGTCTAGTCAAGGCTATGGTTTTTCCTGTGGTCATGTATGGATGTGAGAGTTGGACTGTGAAGAAAGCTGAGCGCCGAAGAATTGATGCTTTTGAACTGTGGTATTGGAGAAGACTCTTGAGGGTCCCTTGGACTGCAAGGAGATCCAACCAGTCCATTCTGAAGGAGATCAGCCCTGGGATTTCTTTGGAAGGAATGATGCTAAAGCTGAAACTCCAGTACTTTGGCCACCTCACACGAAGAGTTGACTCATTGGAAAAGACTGATGCTGGGAGGGATTGGGGGCAAGAGGAGAAGGGGACGACAGAGGATGAGATGGCTGGATGGCATCACTGACTCAATGGATGTGAGTCTGAGTGAACTCCAGGAGTTGGTGATGGACAGGGAGGCTTGGCGTGCTGCAATTCATGGGGTTGCAAAGAGTCGGACACGACTGAGCGACTGAATTGAACTGAATATACCTGAGCAATTATCTTCATGCCTAGAACACTCTCTCTTGATTTCCTTTTACCCTCTAACTGAAAATTTTCAGTCTCTATTACTAGTTTTTTTTCCACTGCCCCTTTCATGTATATAACCTAATCTTCTGACTTTTGCCCTTTTTCTTTTACACGCTACACTAGTGGTTCTTGATCCTTTCACTCATGAACTTTAAGAATCTGAAGAAGCTATGGGCTGACTTCCTAGGGGGTGGAAATGGATCTGCTTACAAATATACAAAAATTTGCATACATTTCCAGGAGTTTCACAGACCTTTTTCTCTTAAAGCCCACTGTTGAACTCCAGGTTAAGGAGTTCCTATGGCTTTAACTGCTACCCATACGTCAATGACTCTCTAATCTCTGTCTCCCACATAAACCACTTTCCTGAGCAACAGGCCTACTGTCCAATAACTTACTAACAACTACATATGAATGCCCCTCTGGCATCTCAGAATTCAAGATATCCCAAGCCAAATTCATTATCATTCCCCTAAAACCTATTTTCTTCCTAGGAGACAACACCTATGGGAAAGAAAACACTATTTTTAAACCTAACAGACTGAGATTTAAATCCAGCCCTGGCAGCTTGAGAAATATACGTAAGCCATTTGTGCTTTAATTTCTTCATATTTAACATGAGGATAATAGTATGTCCCTTTTCTGGATTGTTATGAGAATTAAAGAATGGAAAAATCCCTATACGAGTGCCACCACACAGCATACATTCCACAAATTCATATTCCTGGATTCCCAATCTCAGCAAAAGCAACTCGAGTCACCAAGAATCCTAAGTCAAAAATGTAGGAACCATCTTCAATGTGTCCTTTACCTTGTCTGCAACCAATGGACAGCTACACAGTCCTGATTCCTCAACTTTGCCCCCGCCCTTAATTCAGGGTGTCATGTTCTTTCTCATGGGCACAGCAATAGTCTCTTAACCACTTGCTCCAGGTCCAATTCCACATTCTTCCAACCTATCCTGTATACTGAAGCCCAAGGATCTTCCCAAGACACATATCTGATAATGCCATGATGGCTTAAATTTGCCCAGTAATCCGTCGCTTCCAGGATTACATCTACCTTAATAGTTCCCTGAAGACTGACTATGATCTGGCCCCTGTCTACCTCCAACTCAATCATTTGATTATTTGTGGATATCCTCAACTGCCCATAGTGTTTTGGATTCTGTATCTCTGTCCACACTGCTTCCTTTGACTGAAGGTCCTCACCCCTGTAATGTCTTTTCTTGGCATTCATACAAACAACTACTTATCTTTCAAAATGCTGATCAAGCATCACCTACTCTATGAAGTTACTCCTGACAGCCTCCTGCCATACTGCTGTTCACTCCCACCTCCATCTGACAGGTGATTTTCTATCCTGGCAAAAATGAATAGCATATGGTTCCCAGTCTCAAAAAGCTTATAATCATCATTCAACCAAAAATCATGTTATATAACCTGGACTAGTAAGCTGACTTGAAGGTGAAATGATCAGGAATGAAAAAAGAATGAGTTGTAAGTAACTCAAATACTCAGCTCACTGGGGTGTGTGTGCTCAGCTCACTGGTGTGTGTGTGTGTCTGTGTGTGCATGCGCATGCTACATGTGTTCAGTTCAGTTTAGTTCAGTTCAGTCGCTCAGTCGTGTCTGACTCTTTGTGACTCCATGAATCACAGCACGCCAGGCCTCCCTGTCCATCACCAACTCCCATAGTTCACTCAAACTCATGTGCATTGAGTCGGTGATGCCATCCAGCCATCTCATCCTCTGTCGTCACCTTCTTCTCCTGCCCCCAACCCCTCCCAGCATCAGGGTCTTTTCCAGTGAGTCAACTCTTCGCATGAGGTGGCCAAAGTACTGGAGTTTCAGCCTCAGCATCAGTCCTTCCAATGATGTGTTAGCTACATATTAACTGATTTAATATTCATGAACTATGAGTTGCACACTATTATTACATTATTCCCATTTTAGAAGAGAGGATACTAAAAGCATAAAGAGACTAACTTGCCCAACATGACCCATCAAAAAATACCAGTATGAATAAAGTATGGACTTCAGTTAACTTTGTAAAATACAAATGACAAATTAAAATGATATACTCTTCAGTTCTAATGGAGGTGGTTGAACCTATTATACAGAGCCTATTATACAGTGTGAAGTCAGAAAGAGAAAAACAAATATCATATACTAATGCAGATATATGGAATCTAGAAAGACGGTACTGATGAAATTATTTGCAGGACAGCAGTGGACACACAGACACAGAGAACAGACTTATGGACAGGACTCAGGGGAGGTGGGGAGGAAGGAGAGGGAGGGATGGATAGACACAGTAACATGGAAACATACATTACCATATGTAAAATAGACAGCCAATGGGAATTTTCTATATGACTCAGGGATCTCAAACCTTGGCTTTGTAACAACCTAGAGAAGTGGGATGAGAAGGCAAGTGGGAGGGAGGTTCAAGAAGGAGGGGACATCGGTTATACCTATGGCTGATTCATGTTGATGTTTGGCAGAAATCAACACAGTACTGTAAAACAATTATCCTTCAATTAAAAATAAAAATTTTAAAGTGTATACTCCTTATAAATACGTCGTGGGATATATATTTATTGCGCCTATTAAAAGTCTGGCACATAAAGGGAAAAAGTGCTCTATTCTCAAAAAGTTATTTTCGAAATTTAAAAAAAAATTGATACAAAGAACAGAAAACTGTACCTCCTTTGAGCAATAAAGTCTTGGGGCAAGAGGAGGCTTTCAAATACATCGGTGAGTTAATGATCGAAATTAAATGAGTGCCGAACGCAGCTCTGGAGCCTTGACCTCCAGCCCACAAGTCCTTAGCCACACCTCACCTTTCCTCCTCGTACGTGGGGGCGGTGGACTAGCCAATGAAAGGGCGGTGCTACGTGGGCCTCCCGTGCGCGTGCGCAGCATCGGCTCGAGGATCATTCCCATCCATGCGCTCGAAAGCAACTTCTTCAGTCTGGTCACTGCCAGCGTCAGCGCTACTCCCTCTGCCGTCGCGCCGCCATTTTGAAGACGGGAAGAGTTACGGCCCTGGGACCGCTGGAGGCGGCTGTGGCGGCGGCGACTGGTACGGACGGTTTCCGCCCGCGTTAGCCCCTCCAGATCTGCCCATCTTTGGGCCACAGCTCTGGGTGTTGCCCCTATACTCACAGGGCCCCTGTCGCTGTCCCCGGTCCTGTCACTCTGTCGTTAGGATCTTTTTCGCTTCCTCAACCTTCATCTTTGCTGGAACCTTTGCTCACAGCTTGTTTAGAACCTTGATCGGTGTTAAAATACCTACTTGGAGCCTCAGGACTCCATCCTGGTGGACGGCCCCTCTTTCCTCCCCCGGATCTAGTCGGAGTTGTCTTCCGCAGACACACCGGGCGGGCTGAGAACTGCAAGGCCTCCTGTGGGCAGCGACTTGTGCCCTGTGGGGGCAGGAGGCGAATCCCGGTCTCCTGGGGTCCGGGGACAGCTTGGACTTTGGTCCTGTCGCGGAAGAAGGGACACCCAGTAGACGATGGTGGACATTACCCGAGTGATCTGTTGTTAGAGCTTAATCCGTCACCGGCCTGTTTTGTTTTGTGCTTTCCCAGGAATAACTTCACAAAAGGGAAGATAATTTTCGTCTGCCCTTTCCACCAGAAATGGCCAATGTGAGTAAATTAGTCTCTTAAGAAGCAGTACAGTAATAAATTATTTTGGGAACTCGTTAAGAAATGGAGGGGCGGGTTTAATTATAATGGCATTGATGGCATAATGTTTCTTGTACTTAGAGAATCAAAAATGTCAAGGGAAACAAGGGGTGTGAAATTAGGTCAATATGCCTTGACGGTAGCCTGAAAACAAACATGTTTCTCAATACTTTTATTTATTTATGCAAATTCCTTTTGAGAAATAAATTCAGTGCCAGCATCCTTTGGGTAATTTTAAAAGAAATTATTTTCGTAAATACTTAGAATCTATTTTTAAGCCGGTTTCTGTTTGGGTAGGTTTTGTAGCAGTTTTAGTATAGGAAGTAACCTTACAAATACTACAAAATGAGAGCAGGAGAGATTATTCTCATAGGCCAGAGGTATTTATTCACGGTAACTGTCCAGTGATTTCTTAAACGCATCGTGCCATAGGGATCATAAAACATACATGAAAACTATTACAGTAAGAGTAGAAACTAATTTTAAAAGTTACACAGAGGTACAATACAGATTCAGAGCTTTGTGGAGAGGGGAAAGTGGGGGTTTGGGTTCATTTAATCAGAGAAACATTTGAATTTTAAAAGATGGGTGAGATTATCTAAATCTCACCCAGAACGGGTATATTCAAAGATACCCCCAGCCCCCCACCCCACCCTCCTTCAGAAATCAAGAAGTCATTTCTGTCTTCTTGAATGTAAGATATGTGAAAAAGATGAGTGGGAAATAAGGTTGGATTGTGGATTTAGGATCAAGTAACAAGGGTCTTCGGAGAAGGCAGTGGCAACCCACTCCAGTACTCTTAACTGGAAAATCCCAGGGACAGGGGAGCCTGGTGGGCAGCCGTCTGTGGGGTCGCACAGAGTTGGACACGACTGGAGCGACTTAGCAACAGCAGCAGCAAGAATCTTGGGGCTTTCCCAGGTGGCTCAGTGGTACAGAATATTCCTGCAAAGCAGGAAACTCGGGTTCCATCCCCAGGTCAGGAAGATCCCCTGGAGTAAGAAATGGCAACCCACTCAAGTATTCTTGCTTAGGAAATCCAACGGACAGAGGAGCCTGTTGGGTTACAGTCCGTGGGGTCACAAAGAGTCGGATGCGACTTAGCAACTAAACCACCAGCAAAGAGTTTTGAATGATAGACTTGGTAATTTGGACTTTATTCTTTAAATTTTGGTGATTTAATTAGAGTTGTGTGTTAGGAAAACTAACATGGTAACGTAACAGTTACCCAGGATTGTATTCTTGTAGTTGAATGTGATACATCAAGTAATAATCTAATGATGAGACTGTAGGGCCAGGGGAGGATGCTTAAGTGTTCAGGTGGACAGAATGCTCTGGAAACAGGCCTTGCATTTTGGAGACATCTGGAGGAGGTTCAGTTTATCTGGATGTTCAGGAAAGAGTTGGAATTTGTCCGACCTAAGAGGAGAAGGAAAACGGCATTTTAGTGGAAGAAATCTTACGCAGTATTAAAGACAGAAATATGGAAATGTTGGGTAGGTATTTTTATGTGACTGAAAAGTGGAGTAAGAGAAGGGAAGATAAAATTAGTAAGAAATTCTGTCAGCGGTAGAAAGACCAATCAAAGAACGCACAGGTTGGATTTCAGAATACTATATGAAAGGGAAAAAGAATGATTCCAAAGTATCAATTGGCTAGACTGTTTCAGCCTCCTGGTAACTAGTTTTCATACCACCTCTCTAATCCCACTCCTTTCTCTCCTCTACCCATAGTTGTACATTCCTTAAAACATCTTTTATTTTGATCAGTTAACTCTCTTCCTCCCTGCCTACAGGTTAAAATTCTGATTTATTATCTTGTAATAGGCCCTTTCCTGTCTGTGTCACAAAATATAAAGCCTCTTATAGTTGCTCATAAGTTAAATTTCAAGCCTGTTCTTTACTGCATTACTTAACATCCACCTTCAGTGAACCTGTCACTCTTGGAAAACGACCTCCATACCTTTCTTCCTAAAAGGGCTTCATTGAAATGAGTGCCTAAATTTCTGTTTCTTCACAACCCGGTATATCCTCCATGAAACTTTTCCTATGACCTCAAGGATCTCTTAATTGTTAAAATCTTTTAGTAGAATTCCACAGATGATAATGGTATTTGTTCTTACGCGTTTTCCACTAATCTAAGAGTCAGCAGTGTTTTAAAATATAAAGGGCCAGGTAGCAAATATTTTAGGCTTTGTAGGCCAGAGTCTCTGAAATAACTGCAATTATGATAAGAAAACAGCCATAGACAATACATAAATGGGTGTGGCAGTGTTACAGTAGAACTGTATTCACCAGAACAGACAGGAGGCTACAGTCCGCTATAGTTAGCAAACCCCTGCAATAAGTTATTCTGACTTAGCTATTTTGATTAAGTTTATACATGAAAGATGTTCACACATTTATATTGTAACTGACCTGAGTCTAGCAAATGAACCTAGGAGCAGAAAAGGTATCATGAAGATGTGTGCTAAACTGGAGGAAAGTGGACATTGCCGTAAAATCAAGAGAAAGATAGCATAGGAGATAATCAGTACAATCTGATAGCAATAAAAGAAGAGTGTGAAAGTAAGTAGGATTTTTTTCCTAGGAGAGGTTTTGAAAGTTCTTTATTTTGAAAATAGAAGAATCTTACTAGCTGTGCCACTTTTTTAGTGTTGGTGCTGAACACAGGACAACTTTTCAAAGTTCCTGTTCTTTCTGTATGGCACTCTTGATTCTGGCCTTGCTAGGAAAGCCATATATTTTTACCCAAATAACTTAGTACTTGTGTGTGTGTGTGTGTTTTTTTAATATTTGTGTTTATTTTTAAAATTATAAATATGTGTGATGCTCATTCTATGGCAGGTGCTCAATAACAGTAGAATCAATGTTGGTTTTAAAAGATACATTGCAATGTGAGGATTTGCCCGAGATTGTCTGTGTTAGTATAACATTTATATCCAGAATAATTTTGGGTTTTGTGTCATTCTTAGGTGCTCTGTAACAGAGCCAGACTGGTTTCCTATCTCCCAGGATTTTGCTCTTTAGTTAAAAGGGTTGTCAATCCCAGAGCCTTTTCAACCGCAGGATCTTCAGGTTCTGATGAGTCTCATGTGGCCACTGCACCTCCAGATATCTGTAAGTAAAACTTATTTTTGCTTTACTTAAAATTGTTTCATAACATTTGTTATGTTTCCTGTAATATTTCTACTTGAAGTTTTACTGATCTTCTAAAGTTGAGTTTATCCCTTTGAAAGTAAAATCAGAGCTCTGCATAAATATTTATGCCAGAAAGTTACAATAATTAAAAAAAAAGAATGAATATTGGTTTCTAAAACTTACTTTCTTGAACTTTAGTTTTTTTCTAATCTATATTCAGACACACACAGTCTTCCCTGAAACAAATCTTTTTTTGATCCTATTAAACTATGTTACTACTACTTGCCACTCTTTGCTGAATTTCCTAAATATAGCCATCACTTCGGAGAAGGCAATGGCACCCCACTCCAGTACTCTTGCCTGGAAAATCCCATGGACAGAGGAACCTGGAAGGCTGCAGTCCATGGGGTCTCTGAGCGTCGGACACGGCTGAGCGACTTCACTTTCACTTTTCACTTTCATGCATTGGAGAAGGAAATGGCAACCCACTCCACTTGCCTTGAGAATCCCAGGGTTAGGAGAGCCTGGCAGGCTGCCATCAATGGGGTCACACAGAGTCGGACACAACTGAAGTGACTTAGCAGCAGCAGCCATCACTTTTTACTAACGAGTGTTTATTAAATCAAAGTCTGCTTTTTCTTATCCACCTTGTATACCACTATATCACATTAATCATTCTCAGTTCAGTTCAGCTCAGTCACTCAGCCGTGTCCTACTCTTTGCGACCCCATGAATCACAGCACGCCAGGCCTCCCTGTCCATCACCAACTCCCGGAGTTCACTCAGACTCATATCCATCGAGTCAGTGATGCCATCCAGCCATCTCATCCTCTGTCGTCCCCCTCTCCCCCAGCCCCCAATCCCTCCCAGCATCAGAGTCTTTTCCAGTGAGTCAACTCTTCACATGAGGTGGCCAAAGTACTGGAGTTTCAGCTTTAGCATCATTCCTTCCAAAGAAATCCCAGGGCTGATCTCCTTCAGAATGGACTGGTTGGATCTCCTTGCAGTCCAAGGGACTCTCAAGAGTCTTTTCCAACACCACAGTTCAAAAACATCAGTTCTTCAACACTCAGCCTTCTTCACAGTCCAACTCTCACATCCATACATGACCACAGGAAAAACCATAGCCTTGACTAGACGGACCTTAGTTGGCAAAGTAATGTCTCTGCTTTTGAATATGCTATCTAGGTTGGTCATAACTTTTCTTCCAAGGAATAAGCGTCTTTTAATTTCATGGCTGCAGTCACCATCTGCAGTGATTTTGGAGCCCCCAAAAATAAAGTCTGACACTGTTTCCACTGTTTCCCCATCTATTTCCCATGAAGTGATGGGACCGGATGCCATGATCTTCCTTTTCTGAGTGTTCAGCTTTAAGCCAACTTTTTCACTCTCCACTTTCACTTTCATCAAGAGGCTTTTTAGTTCCTCTTCACTTTCTGCCATAAGGGTGGTATCATCTGCATATCTAAGGTTATTGATATTTCTCCCAGCAGTCTTGATTCCAGCTTGTGTTTCTTCCAGCCCAGCGTTTCTCATGATATACTCTGCATAGAAGTTGACTAAGCAGGGTGACAATATACAGCCTTGACGTACCCCTTTTCCTATTTGGAACCAGTCTGTTCCATGTCCAGTTCTAACTGTTGCTTCCTGGCCTGCATATAGGTTTCTCAAGAGAGGTTTATAAAGCACACTAAAATACTAAGGGAGGGCTCTTAGAAACTTTACCTAATGTATTCTGAAGTGATTGCCCGTGGAATCTTTTTTTCATTCAGTACATTACTTACAGTGTAATGTCAATTCACTTGGGCATGCGGAGCCTCCCCTAGTTTTCTGGCCTCAGTTTTCTAACTCCATCTCTGATTATTCTTCAGTTTTCTTGATCTGAAGGCTAAACATATATCTATCATAAATTAAAGGTCTGTCACTCAGAATAGTTAAGGGTTTGTATTATGAATATACAGCTTGGCCGCCCAGTCCATGGGTTCTGCATCCTCAGATTCAGCCAACCAGAGATTGAAAATACTTGAGAGGGTGGGGAATTCCAGAAAGTTCCAAATAGCAAAACTTGAATTTGCCATGTGCCAGCAATTATTTACATATCATTTACTTTGTGTTCAATATTATAGGTAATCTGGAGATGATTTAAAGTATACAGGAGGATGTACATAGGTTACATATATGCACATACAGTTCATTCTTGAACAGCATGGGTTTGAGCTGTGCATATCCGTTTTATACACAAGTTTTTTTCCAGTAATAACTAACTACGGTACTACACAGTTCTCAGTTCCTTGACTCTGAGCATGTGGAAATGACTAAACAGAGAGCTGACTATGAATTATACTCAGGTTTTTGACTGCAGGGTTTGAACAACTAACTCTGGAGTTGCTCAAATGTCAGTTGAACTATACCCTTTGTATATAAGGACTTGAGCATAGGCAGATTTTGATATCCATGAGGGTCCAGGAAGCATTGCCCTGTGAATACCTAGGGAGAACTATATAAAGAATTTTTGTAGATCAATAGGACAAAACAAGCCAGTAGAAAACCAAACAAAAATTTCAAAAATGAGTTTTAACAGGCTATTTCTGTAAGAGAAAGCCCAAATGACCAGTAAACATTTGAAAATATGCTCATATCCAATATTAATATTGAATATTTATTTGAAGACACATCTGAATAATCTATAAAACCCATGTTGTTCAGAACAGCTGATAAGTTTTAGTTTGTGAACTGACTCCAGTCGGTCATTGGTGGCTGTCTAGAGCCTTATCACTCAGTGTGATCTGCAGACCAGTATAGCATGGCCTGATATAGCATCAGCATCATCTGGGACTGGTTAGAAATGAATTTTGAGCCCCACTTCAGATCTGGTAAATCAGAATCTGCATTTTGAGAAGTTCTCAGATGATTCTTAATAGTTTGAGATGTGCTGGGCTAGAGTGTTTGGGTTGAGAATTACGTGACAGTGTCTGGGTTCAGCAGGGAAAAGTTCCATAATTGATAGGTAATGTCTGTCATAGGTATGGAAGAGAGATATGGGTGTCACATAGGGGCAGCCGTAATGACATGACCACTTTTAGTCACTTAGTTCTAGCAGAATATTTATAAATACTTTTACTGCCAACTAAAGTCTGCAGCCATCCTTTCCTTTCTCGGAACAAAATTCCTACTCTGCGTATTTCTTCATTTGATTTTCTGAGCTACTTTTTTCTGGATCTTTTTTAATTTTTCACATTAGGATTTTTTTTTTTAATTTATAGGAATAAAGTAATGTGTATTCTTCTGTAAGTATTTAATCCATATTCATGCATGTGACTGGTAAACAGGGCATTATGTCACTTTGGTTGGTACAGAATTTTATCAGTCCATTAATGTTTTGTGCCACCAGGTAACAGTAGTTGAATGCCCCTCCCCAAGGGTTCCCTGGTGGCTCAGATGGTAAAGAATCTGACTGCAGTGTGGGAGGCCCGAGTTCGATCCCTGAGTCAAGAAGATACCCTAGAGAAGGAACTGGCCACCCACTCCAGTATTTTTGCCTCAAGAATCCCATGAACAGGGAGGCCTGGTGGGCTACAGTCCATGGGGTCACAAAGAATCGAACACGACTGAGCGATTAACATACACACACTCCCCAAGGGTAACCACTATTAAGTCTGGTATCTTTACTTTCAAGTATTTTTTTTTCCTGTATTTAAAGCATTATTATAAGCATGTAAAATGTATGTCACATATACTGTTCTTGGACTTTGCTTTTTCTTTTAATGTCATTTATCCTGTGAATTTCTTTCACCATATGTAAAGATTTACTAATGACTGTTAAGAATTACATAGTACAGAAGTTCCCTGATGGTCTAATGGTTAGGATTCCAGGCTTTCACTACCATGGTCTGGGTTCAGTTCCTTTTCGGGGAACAGAGATCCCATAAGCCACACAGTGAAGCCAGACAAAAAAGAATTACATAGTATAGATTACAATGCTTTATTGAATCTATTCCCTAATAACAGAATTAACTATGAGTTGGCAGCTGGTTGCTTCAACTAGTGTTTCGGAAATAACATGAAACCAACTAACATATTCAGCCGGTAAAGCAAACTTCAAAGATCTATTGTTTAGGTAAAAAAAAAAAAAAAAACCTTATTGGAAGAACAACATTCTTTCACATTCTTTCAGTCTAATGCACTTAAGTTGTAAGGAGAAAATTGCTCCTTTTGTTGTTCCTCTTCAGGCTCTCGAACAGTTTGGCCTGATGAAACTATGGGACCATTTGGACCTCAGGATCAGAGATTCCAGCTTCCTGGGAACATAGGTTTTGACTGTCACCTCAACGGTACAGCATCACAGAAGAAAAGCCAAGTTCATAAAACTTTACCTGATGTTCTAGCAGAACCTTTATCGAGCGAAAGACATGAGTTTGTCATGGCACAATATGTGAATGAATTTCAGGTATGTTGTTAATATCATTCACTCTGTTTTCTAATTATTACAGCTGTGTTTCTGGTAACTATGAGCATATTACTTTCATTGGAAAAAAAAAAAAAACTAAGTCCAGTATATACACAAAAAGCATGTATAATTTTTAAAACCTTGGTATTGTCCTATACATAGTTTTGCTATATAATTTTTCACATTGCAGTCTCTTAGGTAATTGATTCTTCAAAATATCTTTTCTAATAAATATTTATTGTAAACATAAATAACTTAATTTCTATAACTGGAAATTTAGATTTTCTTTTTTTCATTTTTACAAACAGTAATTATAATCTATATACGGACCAAATTCCAACTAGTTTTATATTCCTCTAACCATTTAGAAACTTAAGAAAATTTTGAGATCTCTAAAATTCTTCAGATACAGCAAACTAAAAAGTAGGATTTTTAAATAGGTTTTGTAAAAACAATTCCTGAGAGGTTTTTTTGAGTTTTTTAGAACTGGTATTACATGTGAATTCTTTAAATGAGTTTTAAAACTAGTATTGCATCCTTGCTCACTCAAATGGGAAGTTACATGCATTTCAAAGTTTGTCACACCCCCTGATCCTTAGCATTTTTCATATTTCTATGTAGTTTCAGGTGAAGATTTTGATCAAAACGATATTATAAAAAGTAATAACCCCTCACAGTCTCAGTAACCTAACACTGGGACACAGTTGACCTCCCCTTTTTATCTCAGATAATTCCTTCTCTGTCTTCTTGGCACCTCCTCTGTCTGCCAGTTATATGATGTTTCCCAAATGTCTGCTCTTCATTTCCGCCTTTGACTTGCTCCCTGGTCACTTACGTCCTCAGCTTTCTCCATAGGCTGTGTCTTCATATTTCCTAACTTGCTGTTGCTGTTTCTGACGTTGCTGGTTCTGTATTCCTTGCCAAATATCTTCATCTGGATGTCTCAGAAGCACCAAAATTAGGACTGGTACACATCTAGCACTGAATGAGCCCTTTTTTCTCTCAAAACTTGTCTTTATTCCCATGTTGTCAGTAGTATAAGTGACTTAGTCATCCTCACACTGTCCCAAAGTAAAGATGACAGTGACAGTCTGCCTGCTCTTTTCATCATCCCCCCATGTACAGTGACAATTACACTGCTCTCATCTCTGAAAGTAGCCCTTAAATTTGTGTCAGTTTAGTTCTCACTAATACTATTGGAGTTCAGCGCTGCCTTATCTTACCTCTGTTTTTAGAGGCATTATAGTAGGATGGACTGTGGAGATAGGATAAATCTGTATACAGAGATTAACTCTTATTTATTGATACTTAATTTCGTGACCTTGAGAAAGTTACTTCACCTTTCTGAGACTGTTTCTTTATATGTAAAATAAGGATAAGTTATTAATATTATTTAATTTAAAATGTAAAAATTTTATAATGTGGCAGAAATGGATTTCCATAGTTTTGATCCTGTTCTCACCTCCCAACGATTTCCTACTCCTTCTACATTCTAATCATAGCATACTTTTCATTTTTTGAAAATTACACCTTTCTCTTTGACCATTGCATGCCTTTGCACTATTATTTCTTGCTAGACTGTTTTTTTTCCCTCTGGGATTCTTAATCTGTATTCTGTCCATTCTTTTATATGTCAGACACATATATTAGTTAACATGTAACTCAAATGTAATTTCAACCTTTTCCTGATTTCTCCCAACAAAGCAAGTTTCTTCCCCAGAGTGAAGACTGGATTTTTACCATTGTAGTGTCTGCTCCTGTTATAATGGCTGATGTATAATAGGCACCCATTAAATTTCAATTGAATAAGAGCCTCTAGACTTTTCCTGTTGGAGAGATTATATATTTAATCACGTTGTTTTGTAAGTTGGTGTTCTTATGCCCATTTTACAGAACAAAAGAAAGGATGATTAGATATAACAAAATATCAGAAGAGGTAACATTATAAGACATAATTATGGCATTTTTAAGTTTTTTAACCAACTTCTATTAAGTCTAGAATATCAGTAGGTATATATTCCTTTTTTTTAAACTCAACATTTTTTTAAAAATTCTCAAATTATATTCATTATAGAGAAAAGTTTGAGTATGTAAGAATACACTGATTATTACCTGATCACCAGCTAGATTAGGATTATTGAAAAAGCTTTCTAGGACAAACAAGTTTATAACGGGCAGGATATTTTATTTCAACTCCAGATTTTGTTTATATATATTTCTTATTCCCCTAAAGGGTAGTGATGTACCTGTTGAACAAGAAATTAACAGTGCAGAAACTTACTTTGAAAGTGCCAAAGTAGAATGTGCAATCCAAACATGTCCAGAGTTGCTGCGAAGAGGTATGTTGTGCTTTATTCATTTTGACACTAGTGTGTGTCAGATTATATCACTAATTTAAATATGTTGAAAACTGTACTCCTTAGGAATTATAATGTTTTATAACTGAATATTTTAACATGTCTCGCTGGAAATGATGCCTGGCCAAGAAGAAGACTAGCAAATGTCCCCTGACATCTGACCTCATGCTGCCATTAGATAGGACTAGTAGAATTTTTAGTAACTTTTTCCCTAAAGTCATCCTACTCCCAGGTAATTGCTGAGAAAAATCTTAATAATAAACTTTTTTTTTAATTCCAAGACTAACAACATGTAACCGAACTTACTCTTTGGAATTGTTGGCAGTATATTTTTGGTTCATCCAAAAGGAACAGAAGAAAACCAAAACTAAATTTATTTCATCCTTTTAAAAAATAATATGCATTTATAAACCTAATTTGGTACCATAATGATTTGACTTAATCATCATTTTTCTAAAGTGTTTTATGCGCTGTTTCTTTTTTCAAAAAAAAATAATTTTTTCCTGGAATTTTATTATTATTTATAGATTTTGAATCACTATTTCCAGAAGTAGCCACCAACAAACTAATGATTCTGACTGTAACACAGAAAACTAAGAATGATATGACTGTTTGGAGTGAGGAGGTAGAAAATGAAAGAGAAGTGCTCTTGGAAAAGGTAATTCTTTCAATTGCTGACTGTTTAATTTTATAATCTTATTTAAACACCAGTGAATACTGTTTTAAAATGATGGCTGTCTTTTCTTACCATTATTAGTTCTCTCCTAATATATGTCAGTATTTAAAAAATGTACATGTTTTCTGAAAATAAAAATGCCAGGGTTTTTTTTTTTTTAGTATCTTTGAAAAATTTATATTCTGTCCAGTACTTCCTTAATTTTGTTTTTTTTTTTAATTTATGTCTGTCTTAGGAAGTTTGGAAATGCAATAAACAACAAAAATGTAAAATTAACTCTTCATACCCACCCTGTCTCCTCTCTTATCCTTTTCTCTCCCTCCATGCCTCTGTCTCTTAAGCATGTCAAGTAAAAAGTGACAATCACCTAATCCTTCTTCAAAGTGTAAACAATAGCAGTGTACAGTACAATAATAATATAATAGTTGTACATACCTACATTTTTCCCATCCTTTGCTTTTAACTAGAAAATATGTTTTGACACCTTTCCTTCACATTGCTCATAGATTATATTTCATTCTTTATAAAATCTGTATAATATTAGATTACATGGACAAACCATAAATTTTTTAAATTATTAAAAAAATTTTTAGTCTTTCATAAGTTGAAAATCAAACTTTTGCTTTTATAGGCAGTGAATATATTTGTACATGTATTTTTATGTGCATACTTATATATTCCTAAATAGGGAATTGCTAAATCAAGGGGTATATTTATTTAAGTTATAATATATACGTCAATTTGTCCACCAAAAAGATCATCCTATTATATAGGCTGTTACTCTTACCCTGGATATTAGCATTATTTTTCATTTTTATCAACGTGAGAAATAAGTGGTAACTTAAAATCTCATATTCAGAAATTATATGAGTTTGATTCCTTTGTATGTATGACATTAAGATTAGCTTACTTAACTACAGTTGAAAAAATTCTCTTTACTAATTTACATGCAGAATAATATTGGGAGTTTTTTAATGTTTTTTTTTTTAGTGTTGGATGTATGGTTCTCACAACTTATAAAAATATTGTTTATATACTTAACAAAGTATTTTATGATAATGACTTCAGACTTAAATGTCCCAAATACAGCTTTGCTAATAAATTCCAGGTAGTAATTAAGTCAGGAGCAAGTTATATGCTAGTTAACAAAGAAGTTACAGAGAGGCGTAAGACATTGTCTCTGATTTTTAGAAGATCTGAATTTGATGAGTTGAAATTTAAATATACAATAACTCAGTAAACATTTTCTGTTTATATATTAAGACCAGGAGTAGTTTATCATCACTATCATTTAGATGCTGCAGAGTTTGCTCTCACATGTACATTGCATTGTAAGTCCTACTTTCTGATTCATCTAAGATTCTGAGCCTCATTTGATACTGACCTCAGTATAGATATAACTCAGTTTTCTATAACAAATTTTCAGGTTTTTGAAATGGCACTATACTTTTTCGTGTGATTTTTAATTTTATAGTGACTAAAGCTGTTTTATTTTTTATGGAAAAGAAAACATCTCTTTCTATTTTAGATATGTTAGTGATTATTTTAGGATCACACATTTAGATATTTTATCTTTTGTGGTTTAAATCTATCCTAGTTTTTTCCAGCAGATGTCAGTGTTTCCTATTGATGAGCAGAACAAGATAAACATTTCAACTGGTTCTTTCTGTGATCATTTGGCATTCTTAATCTTTGCAAACATTTAAATACATTGTTTTGTTCACCTTGTAGTTTTCGTTTATGTCTTATTAAATTGATACATAATTTTAATGACTTTTCTAGACCATATTCAGTTTTCCTGCTTTTTAAGAATTGCAAGGATTAATGAAATACAGCAGTAAGTGCAAATATTACATAGATAACCTAAAGAATGCAGTATTTGTAAATTTTTTCATTAGTTTACAAAAAAGTTTAGGCATACCTTGGAGATATTGCTGGTTCGGCTCCATCACAATAAAGCTGATATGGCAATAAAGTGAGTTACATGGATATTTTGGTTTCCCAGTGCTTATAAAAGTTATATGTTATACTATAGTCTATTAAATGTGTAATAGCATTGTCTTAAAAAATGCATACCATAATTTTAAGATACTTTGTTGCTAAAAAATGCTAACCATCATCTTAGCCTTCAGTGAGTCATAGTAGTAAAACATCAGTAAAGGTCAGTGACTACGGATCATCATAAATATAATAATAGATGAAAAAGCTTGGAATACTGAGAGAATTACAAAAATGTGACACAGAGACATGAAGTGAGCAAATATTACTGGAAAAATGTCACCAATAGACTTGCTGGACACAGGGTTGCCACAGGCCTTCAACTTGTAAAACAACACGTTATCTGTGAAGTACAATGAAGTCCAAAAAATGAGATATGCCTGTATTTAGAGAACATAGGTTAGTTTAGGTTGTATATCTATAGGAGGGATCAATAAACTTTTTCTAAGGAGCCAGATGGTAGCTTTTTAGGTTTTGTAAGTCATAGGCTCTCAACTACTCAGTTTTACCCTTGTTTTGTTAAAGAAACCATATAAAGTGAAGTGAAGTCACTCAGTCGTGTCCAGCTGTTTGTGACCCCATGAATTATAGCCCACCAGGCTCCTCCATCCATGGAATTTTCTAGGCAAGAGTACTGAAGTGGGTTGCCATTTCCTTCTCCAGGGGATCTTCCTGACCCAAGGGATCAAACCTGGGTCTCCTGCATTGCGGGCAGACGCTTTACCATCTGAGCCACCAGGGAATCCCTAAGAAACCATAGACAATATATAAATGAATAGGCATGGCTACATTCAGCAAAACTGTATTTATACACACAGGCAGCAGCTCAGTTTGATGGCCCTCTGACTATCACTTCCTCATCCCTTATTTAGAGTATGGCCCATGTGCCTAACTTTAGCTTGGACTTTGAACCAGCTGAATGCCAGAGATGCTCAGTGAGGTCTCATCACTTGGGGTGGGCCTGAAATTCATGTTACCCAGTGCTGCATGACCCCTGATAACACTATTCAGCTGCAGCCTTGCAGCTGGCACTCTGCTCAACCTCAAGGAATCTCACTCTGTATCTGCACAGCTCAGCATGAGGCTACTGAACCAGGAAAGACTGTTCTACAGACTGCTTTGAAACCCTTTTGTGCATCACGCTCTTTTCCAGCACTCTACCCCACAAAGTCCAGATGCTTCAGCAGTCCAGACCTGTTGCTTTCTACTGCCTCAGCTCAGTGACACTGTCACTTTGCTTGGGCTCCACTTCTTTGTCCTGCAACAGGAAAGTGTCCTCAGGCAGAAGGCTAAAGCGTATATGGGGATCACCTTATTTGTTTCCCTTCTCTTGAAGACTACAATTTTGTGTCTGCCTGTTGTTGAATGTCTCAAAACAGTTGCGTCATGTATTTCAGTCCTTCTTGTAGTTTTCAGCAGGTGGCAGGTTTGGTAACTGTTACTCTATTATGACTGGAAGTGAAATCGTGCCCTTGATTTTAAACACTTACAGTCTGTCCTTTTTTTTTAACATTCTAATCTGGTTCTAATATTTGTTGTCTTTTTCACTGCTTAGAGTTCTGGTAAAGCTAGTCTTTGCATCATAGGAGTTAACATCACAGGATTTTGAATAGGTAATGCATGTACATGGTCTGTATTATTTATACACTACATAGAAAAAGAGAAGCGTATAGTGAAAAGTAAGTATGCTGTCCAGCCCTATACCCAGTCTGTCCTTTTATCTTATTTTCATGTGCCTTGTCAGAAATATTTCATGACTATGTGACTGGATAGGTGTATTTTTGAAGGACATACAAATAAGTACCTGTTTTTAAACAACTTCCATTCAAATGAATGGTTCAGATCTTTTCATTATGAATATTTTGTTTTCCCTTTCTTATTTTGAAATTTCTACACTGATATAAAATAGCAACTATAGCTTATAATCCTTGACAAATTTGGGAGTAAATAGCACAAAAGTGATTAGAAATAGTTCCTAAAACAAATAATTTAGAAGAAAAAAATGAACAATTTAGACTTTAAAAAAATGACAGTTTTATATTAACCATTAATCGTTTGGACTGGTGAAAATAATCTTAAGACTATAAGTCCTAATTTATCATTAGTTTTAATTTTTTTTAATCTTGTGTTCTCTATCTGAGGCAAAAGATATTTATTTTAAAAATTTTATTGAAAAATAAAACAATCTGTAATGATGCTATCTTGAGCATAGTATATTTGTGTCTTTTTCTGTGCAGTTCATCAGCGGTGCTAAGGAAATTTGCTATGCCCTCCGAGCTGAAGGCTATTGGGCTGACTTTATTGACCCATCATCTGGTTTGGCAGTGAGTAATTAAATACATTTTGAAAGCCAGATTATAAGTTGAAGTAGAAGTTTTTTTTTTATAATTAATAGCCTAGGTAAATATAAATCACTTAGGACTTCTTGAAAACCCTACAATTTTATGCACAGAAGTATAAGAATCAATTGAATTCACAACTTTGAGGGACCTCTGGACCTCACTCCTGGTTAAAGTTCTCCATCGCTTTAAATCTTTTCTATTAAAAATAATTTCAAATTTTATTTTTTCCATCCTTACTGATAGACGTTATTCAAATTAAATTGAATTAGTGTGCTTACTGTTAGTTAAAATTAGCATTCAGTCATTTCATTAAGGAAGAAAATTATTTTTAGAATTAAGAAAATTTGGATGGTAAAGAAATACTTAGAAAAGTAACTTTTTGGAAATTAACATTTATAAAGCTATACTTTAAAAAAAAATAATGAGCCACTATTATCCCTTTTTAAATTCTGTGTATGTCTTTCAGTTACAAATAGTAATAAATTTTATTTTAATCTTAAGATAGAAATATATATAGTTTCTTCTCAAAGTTAAGATTTAGTGAGTACTAGAAATGAAAAACACCCTGGGCTATAGTTTTCTTGTCTTAAAAATTACAAAGGTGAACCATAGATGATTGCCTGAGACTCATGTCATCTCTAAAGGTCATGTGAAGTTATACATTTGGTTCTAGATAACATGCAGTCTGCTAGATCATTCACATTTCCAGAATACACAGGTATTGAGGGGAGAGGTTTTAGGACAGTTAGGTGTTACATGTGACCGTTTTATTTCTTAGTTGACCTTCTAAATATTTGCATTATTTATACAGATCTGTGTTCATGTTTACATAAAAATTATTACTCCATTATATATGACATCATTTTTTATTTCTTCCAGTTTTTTGGACCATATACAAACAACACTCTTTTTGAGACAGATGAACGCTATCGACATTTAGGATTCTCTGTTGATGATCTTGGCTGCTGTAAAGTGATTCGTCACAGTCTCTGGGGTACCCATGTGGTTGTAGGAAGTATCTTCACTAATGCTACACCAGACAGCCATATTATGAAGAAATTAAGTGGAAACTAGCAGTAGGGTCAATTAATTTGATCTTCTGCTTGTCTGTAACACTTGGGATGATCCACAAGCATTGTCAAAGGCTTCCGTTTTTAAAATTTACTCCCTTGTAGGTATTTATTTCAACATTATGGATTTACAATATTGGCGAGTGGTTTATGATTTTTAAATTTCAGATACTCATATTATCATTAAATACATGTTGAGCACATCCACATTGTACAGAATGTGATAATTAACATGTAACCAGGGTATGATCTCATACTGTTGCTTCTCCCCTTAATTGGAAAAACCTCACTTTTAATTATACCTCTCCAAAAATAAATCATACATTTGGCTATGATCATATGTGTTTTTTTTAATTGCAGTCTTTTTAAAATACAGTTCTTAAAGTTTTTTTCTTTTTTTAAATAAATGCAATTGAGAATTCTGGATTCAGTGTAGATTTAACTTTTTAAATTTTTTTTTTCTTTATTGTTAAGTGTCCTGGTACCAGTCTGAGTATTACTTTGAAATGTATATGCAGAAAAAGAAGAATAAGAATAATGCTACATGTTTACATATAAAAGAATTTGAATCTCAACTTTATGTAATAGTAAAAAGTAACTCTTAACTCCTTGGTGAGACAGATAAGTGTTTTGTTCTCAGACAAAACTATGGCTCAGCTGCTAGGTCTATTTCTCTAATTTTAACAGATAGAAAATGCAGTAGTTTACAGAAATGCCTCATGGGGGACAGAACTTGTTTTTACAACATTTTAAACTCGGAATTATCTTGGATTTGTCTTTTGTCAATAGGAATAGAGATAAATCTCAGGAGAACAAGTAACTTCTGCGAAATGAATTATTTGAAATGGATTTTTCTGTTTTTTGTGTTTTTTTTTTAATTAAATGCCTGTGTTTTAAATGAACACATGAAGATGACCAACTTTAGTTTATAACTTCATTTAAAATTCTTTGCTTAATTAACGTGTAGCCTGAGAATGAGTATTGCTTACAATTCACAGAGTAAGACCTACAGTGTTCTCATTCGTTATGAAGAAGATAAAGTAGTGACTCCCATAGTGTTTTGAAAGAAAAAAAAACTTTGAAGTATAAATGCTCAATAAATTTTCATCTATGTAAGGAGGACCTAAATCAATACAGAACATTTTGGCACCTCAGAGGCTCATCCTGTTGCCTTTCAGGCACTTCCTCCCCTTACTTATCCCTCATACAAGCAACCACTATCCTGATTTCCTACAGTATAAGTTGGTTTTCTGTTTTGATGCTTACTATATATATGAAGTCATATATACCATGTTCACTCTGGCTTCCTTCACTCAGCAATGTGAGATTCCTCCTTACTGTGCATAATTATAGATTGCCTGTTTGCATAGCATTTGTCTTCTTAGTGAATTGCAACAGTTTTGCCCCCAGGGGAAATTTGGCAATGGTGAGGTAGTTCTTGATTGTTACAGCTTGCAGTGGGTGAGTGCTATAGGCATCCAGTAAGTACAGGCCATAGATGTTACTAAATACAATGCAAAGGACATCTCCCACAAAAAGAATTATTTGGTCCACTGCCTTTCACCACTCATTTCAGTGTGCATATTGCTTATTCAGGCATTTCTGACCTTGCACCCTCTGCTTTAACAGTTTTGAAATGCTGTCTACTGGTTGAAAAGCATACTTCCTATCGATGGCTATGGCTGTGTACTGGATTATATTGGGTAGGGTAAAGAGTGGTGGGGCTCCTTTTCTCATCTTGATTTGTAACAGGATTTGTAAAAAGAAAACTTTTAAGAAGCAGTAACTGCCAGTTAAAATTTTTATTTTCCTTGAAATGTTTTAAGCAGATTTAGGTTTGGGATATATAATCCAAGGGATTCTTACTAATCCTAGTAGAAAGTAGTTTAACTTCTATGTACTGCGATAAGAAAATACTGCAGGTATCAGTTTCATCACATTTGTTTGATTAGGGCCCTGTAAAGGAAGAATTGGTAAAATTTGTCTTAAACAGAAGTTTGCTACCTTTTAAAGTAAGACTGAGCCATCGAAATTGATTTTAGACCTATCACTGGAAATATGTTTTTGTTGTGAAATTTGCATTTTGACAAGAATTTATAGAAGATAAATGCTGAAAGGGGTCTTTCCGATCACCTGACCCACCTCTGTCCTTTTATAATAGAATGAAAAACAGGAATATGCATCAGATTACACAAGCTAGAGTGAAGACCCAGTGCTGGAATTTGGCTGCGGCTTACATGCATACATATAGAAACACTTCTCATACTCACTATCAAGAAGTTTATTAAGCGATTAAAAATATCAAAGAGTTGCAGAATTTGACTTCACGTTAACTAATACTGCTGCCACATTTCATAGATAAACTTCTAAGTTCACCCCTTGAACTCTGCATGCTCTGAATTTCTTTGAAAATTTATTGAAATGTATCAAAAATTCAATTACAGATCTTACACTTCACACAGTAGTTCTCTAACTTCAGGTTTAAAACTCATTTCTTGGGCTTCTGTCACTTGTACCATCAATATAATCCTTATGTTTGAACAAAGTTCTGCTTTTAGTTCCAGGCTCTATTTCCTCCTCTTAGGACTGGTTCTCTTGTTGTTCCAAAGCAGAATTTATCTACTTCAGCACTGTTGACATTTTGAACCAGATAATTGTTTGCTCTAGGAGATGTTCATGTGTGTTATAGGATGTTCAGCAGCATCCTTGGCCTCCATCCTCTAGATGCCAGCAGCAACCCCTGGTCATGACAGAAATATCTCTAAAAGTGGCCAAGTTTCCCCTAAGGAGCCAAATATTTATCTGAAAAAAATTTAACCAACGTGTTCTTTATTTTATATGACAGTATCCTATCCACAGTTGAGAACCACTGATTGAATATACCTTCTAACTCAGCAGTCCTCAACTTCAGCTGTACATTTGAATCAGGTGGGAGTGCGTTTAAACACACTGATGATTTGACCCCCACACTCACAGATTGTTCTGTTAGTGTGGAGAGGCTTGAGCATCATCATTTTTTAAAAGTTTCCCAAATGATTCAGAAGTACAGTCAAGATTCAAACCATAAGTCTATTGAAAACAATAGAGATTAAAGAAGCATTTAAAGAAATAACAGGATATGATCATGGATTTAATGCATTAAGGAGATACAGGAAACAAAAAATGAAGTCTCTAATGTTCTGCATTAAGAGTGAGCTGATTGGGTTCAAATTCAAGGATTCTTTCTCTACTAAGGCTTTGCTAACTGCTCCAACCTGTCTTTCCTTTCCCTTCCTTTGTTGAGCACTTGATTTATATCATGCCATTTTGGATTTACTACTTGTACACAGTTCTTTTATATTTTTTGTTGCCTTCTTCCCGTACTTGAAAAGTTGGCATCCAGTTCCCTAGTAAACACCACACTAAAAATGCAGTCATGATCTTCATTCTCATCTCATTCTTACTACCCAGAATATTTTAAACTGTTTTATAAGTATTCTTTTCCCTCCATTTTTTTTTGTGTGTCACTAGGATATATGAGAGTCGTAATTTAGTTATTCAGAAGATTCAAATTCAGTCTTTGAGCATTTGCCTTCTGATCATATTATTGGAAGCTATAATCACTTAATGTTGCTACTATAAATCTACAGTAATTAAGACAGTGATATTGACACAAGGATGGACAAACCAATGAAGAGGAAAGAAAGTCCAGGAAATCGACCTGCATGTTAGTGGTTACCTGATTTACGATAAAGGTGACACTGCAGTACAGCAAGAAAAGAATGATCTTTTCAGTACATATTGCTGGGTCGATTGGGTAGTCTATAGGGAAAGTGTATGTTTTGCTTTCACTGTACACTAGACAAAAATCACTTCCAAATGAGTTGCAAATCTAAATGTGAATGATTAGACAAAAGTTTTAGGGGAAAAGAGATCTTTGTCACTTTGCAGTAGGTAAGGATTTTTTTTTTTTAAGTGACACAGCACTGACCATACAAGGGAAGAAAACATTATATTAGGATTAAGAACTTTTCAGTTCATCAAAAGACATCACCTTAAGGAAGGCAAATAACAGAATTAAAGTTATGTGTGTGTGTATATATATATGTATATCAATCAGATATATATATCATATATATATGTATGTCTCATATATATCTTCATCAATCCAAATATATACCCAACAAGAGACTTGTTTTCAAAATATATATAAAGAACATGTAAAATCATCAAAAAAACCAACAGAAAAAAAGACAAACATCTACAAAGAAAGCAATCCAAGTGACTAATAAACATGAAAAGGTGCTCTCCTTCATTAATCCTCAGAAATGCAAATTAAATCCACAACATCACATCACTGCAGGTCGTCAGAATGGCTAAAGTTAAGATACCAAGTCGCAAAGATGTAGTGTAATTGCAACTTATTATTGATGGAAAATGTAATATAAACACTTCAGAAAACTTTTTGGTTCTAAAGCTTAACTTAGCTTACCTGGGACCTAGCAATTCCTCTCTGAGGTATAGACGCAACAGAAATGCATGCATCTGTTCACCAAAAGACACGAAAGTCTATACCAGCGCCATATATAATGACCAGAAGTAGGACACTGCTCAAATGCCCAGGAGCACTGAAAGGAATGTATCTATTGTGGTGTACTTACAAAGTGAGATGCTATATAATAATGAAATGAATGGTTTATGACTACTTGCAACAAAGTGATGACACTAATAAGGATGAAAGAAGCCAGACACCAAACAGTGTGTACTGTATAATTCCACTAATATGAAGTATAAAAGCAACACTACTGCCAGAAGTCAGAGTGATGCCCTCCCTTGTAAGGGGAAGCGTAGTGACTGAAAGGAAGGGAAAGGAGACTTCTGGGGTATTGGCGATGTTCTTTTTTTCTTTTTTTTTAAATTTGAGTACAGATTCCATGGGTGGTTTAATTGTACAAATTCATAACAGATAAGTGCACTTTTTTGTATGCATATTTTACTTCAAAAGTTTTTTAAAAATACTACCAAATCTATTCATAAGATACTAGTAAAACCTGTTTCAAAGATAACTGATACCATAAAAAGACCCTGAAAATTGAATCTACTTTTAAAGAAGGAATTACAATTTATAGTTAACTCAGCGAAACTCTGAAACAAATGTATGGCTTTTCTTTTTAAATATTTAGGTATAATTTCAACTGTACATTAATCTCTAGATTGAATGAAGAACCAAGTTTTCAAGCATTTCACTTTTCTTACACCTTTATATTAGACATTTTATACTTTTTATAACATGGTCAATTTTGCCAAAAGCCTAAAGAATTTTCCAAGAATGTCTTAATCCTTGGATAGTTAATCATTCTCTTTTAGAGTTCCTAACATTCCGTCAACCTTGTAGATTATCTCTCTTTAATTATTAATTGATCTAACAGTTGTTTCATCGTATTTGATTATTTCATGAAATGTTTCATTTTTGTCATACTTAAAATTTTACTGTAGTGTATTTACATGAAATGCCATAGTCATTAAATTTGGTTTCTTAAAACGAAAACATACAGATAAGGTTGAGATTCTATATTCTGCTTTGATCTTATTGTCCTATATAAAAAGAGGCTCTAATCGCTTTAACTTTGTTTTGTGTAAGATTAAGTTACAACTTCTTGCCCATTCTAGTCTAAAGGAACAATATTCCTATATTTTAAGTAAACAGCAATTTAATGATACAAAAATAGACACTGAGCTTTTTAAACACTGTTTTGTCCTTACAATCTAGGCCATTCTGCTGTAAATTGAATTTTCAATAGTTTTTGAATAGTAAAAGTCATGCTTATTACAAACTTCATGAAAAAGTTCCTACCAAAGGTTGAGTTTTGTTACTGGAAGAATGTTTCAGCATAGCGCATTACTGAACACAGATGTTCAGTAATAGATAATGTAAAACAAACGCTGACCGATTTAATAATGGTTCAGAACAGTAATTCAGATTTCATGGGGTCAAATTGGAACTTTGTGTCCATTTTCACTGAAAAACCTTGGACAGAGAGAGCTTCCAATTAGTTTCATATTAATTCAATCTATTTTGCAATTTCTGTGCAACAGGGGCAGTGTACTTAATGAGTATATACTGCCTACTCCCAAATATTGCATGGTACTTACTTATACTAAAAAGTTACTTGCTTTTTTTTTTTTGAAAATCGAATTTACCTGAGACCTCTATATTATTCTACGTGAATGACAACACTGCTGTCAAACACTACGTATTTTTAATGGTGAGACTGTAGAGGAATTTTAATAGAATTACAAACTAAACTTTTTAAACATACATACTCTTAGAGAAAAAGATTACAAGCTTTGAGCACCCTGGAAAATCAGCACTTGCGGGGTTAAACCTCCAAGACGTCATCATTTTTCAGTTTCAGGTTTTCACCTTTGAATGTTCATGGTGCTGTTCACTGACTGCTTATTTCTCCTATTCATTTTAAAATTGTGACTAACTTAGATCCTTAATACTGGAATCAGCAATATTTTGTGGAAGAATTTTATTCTCCACAGTCCTATTTAATAATAGAAGGCTTGAGATCCACTTTAATTTGAGCATGTGACTCCGTTTACCCTTAGTTAAAGTCATTTTAAATAATACAAATTCCGTCTGTAATGTCACACAATCTTAATTGTAAATTACTGGGTTTGGAGCAGTTCAAATTGAATTAAATCACCAGTAGGGTCAAAAGAAAGACTTAGTTCTGGCACTGAGTAAACAAGCTGGGGAAGAGAAGGGGAAACCATATTTATTGCAGTGTAACTCTGTTATAGTAATAACGATTTATCCTGTATTAAGCCTGGGTGCATTAAAATACCTTTGCAGAGTCAAGGGGTCACTCACGGGAGGTAAATTAACTCAACTGGGACGCTGGAGTACGAATTAGTGACCTGGAAGAAGCAATTAATCTCAAATGGATGAGCACTTGGCTCTTAGATTTATTCTCCATTTATAATTCCCTTGTCACTCAGCTGGTAAAGAATCTGCCTGCAAGGTGGGAGACCTGGGTTGGAGACCTGAGTTTGATCCCTGGGTTGGGAAGATCCCCTGGAGAAGGGAAAGGCTACCCACTCCAGTATTCTGGCCTTGAGATAGTCTCAAGGGGGTCTCAAAGAGTCAGATATGACTGAGCAACTTTCACTCACATAATTCCCTTAGAATCAAATGTAGATCAACACACAGTATATTAATACTTTTATGCAAATAAGCCCAAAACTCTACACTGACTCAAGACAATTATGTCTCCAAGTGGCAAAAAATTGTTTTAGCATATTGGAAAAAAACTGAAAGTTGGTCAAAGAATCTACAATGGTGATACAAATAGTATTAAAATTGAAACTATAGGAAGTTTTGTTTATAGCAGTTGACACAGGTTCTGGCAAGCAAATTAGAATGTGGCAATAAAGTAAAAAGACAAGATACACTCAGAACTCCTGTCCTGCTTCTCAGACTAATCCTGTTTTCCATTTTACAATTAAAATTTGTTTTCACTGACAAAGACTCTGTAGAATATAGCCACTTTGCTGATATTAGGATTATTATGAAGGATAATTGGAAAAGCACTGAAGTTAACACATTTCATGTTAGATGTAAAAATCAATTTCATTACAGTCATTTCTGATAGTAGATTTCTATTGTTGGTCCTTGATGGTGTGCTTCCAACCAGCAGAAGAAGCTATTGGATGTCCAGGGTTGCCTTTAGCTGTTGGCCTTTCCACTGTGCGCTTGCGTTTCATAGCGCAGGGTGAGCTAATGTAATAATGAGTGTCCTTTTACATAGATGCTTACCTGCACATACAAGCACCTTGTGGACAAAACAACTTCTAAGAGCGAAATAGCTATATATGTGAGGTATGCTTATCTAATTTAAAATGTTACATTAAAATGGATCCACAATGTGAATATCTCACTTGGGTAAGAACCCTGATTTTGTCCCTGAGACTTCACCATTATTCAACCCTCTGCTGATAGACATTTAAAATGATAAGCTTGCAGTGATACAATTTGGACACTAGGTGTCACCATCTGATTACCGAGAATTCCTCAAATTTGCAACTTCTAGTTTTGCAAAGCACTTGGGATTTCTGATATTGTAAAGAATATCTTATCAATTCTGCCAGTTTGAAATTTAAACTATTTTGTTTAGAATGAAAGATTCCTGTGTGTTGTTAATGACTTCTTTTCTTGGCCTTTTTTATTTTCCTAGCACTGTTATCCACATGCCATTGTTTGGTCTGTGAAGCTAATTATATTATCTTTAAAACAGAAATTGAATCTCCAGTGCAGTTAGTCAAATTGTCAAACAGTTATAAACATCATTTTTTTTCCTTTTTAAGTTATGTGTTCCTATAAAAGCATCAGTGTGTCACAATGCACATAGTGGCTAGAATCAGAAAAGAAAGCTAGGAAGGGCACCTAGCTACTATTACATTAAGGAAGGGGCAGCAATGAGACTTGGTGTGAGGCGGTCGATTTACACTCACCAGCAAGGCAAACCAAGAAATCCTGCGGTAGTCAGGGAATGCTGAGTTTAGCCAAAAGTTCTGATATGGTCTCAGATTTCATATTAATTTCCATTTGTTAAGCAATTATTTGATGTCTCCTGTCTCTTAATAAAAGAGACATTGTCTCTGAAATACTGTGAAAGCCAAAAATTAATAAGAGTAAACTATTAGGCTTTGGAAATATAGTAATATATTACAGTTTTAGAATTATTAAAAATATACTGTAAAATACAGAAAAAAGTATGAAAAAATGAGCCTATTGAATTTTTATGTTATGCAGAATTTGGAACACACTATCAAAATCCAAAATGTCTTTGGAATCATAAAAGAAAATTCAAAATTTCTATTCTAGTTCTTTGAAAAGTGAGGTATGTGGGAATAGACACGTTCATTGAACATTACAGTCATGGAAAGTGAGTAATAGAACCTTACGTAAATAGTTTACAGCTGTACAGGGAAGAAAAGAAAAAGGCATAGAAATATTGATGTGTTTGGAATATATTGAAACCATCTATCCTGCCCTTTATGTTTTAGATGAGAAAACTCAGATCCTTAGAGTCTTACGTGATTTGCCAAACGTCACATTAAGATCCAGATTTCTTGAGTCTTCGGTCTTTGGAACTACTTCTGTAACTGGCAGTTTCTGATAATTCGGCTAGGTAGTTTTGAAATTACTCTTTTATTTTCTATGAACAAAAGAATATTCAAGTATAACAATTTTATGACATCAACTTGCATTACATGATTATCTATTTGTAATCTTAATTAGGAACCGGCCCCATTCTCAAGGAGTAAACTGAAAGTTGCTCACAGTATTCCTGCTTTATTTGGGCTGCTGCTGTTAAGTCACTGCAGTCATGTCCGACTCTGTGCGACCCCATAGACGGCAGCCCACCAGGCTCCCCTGCCCCCGGGATTCTCCAAGCAAGAACACTGGAGTGGGTTGCCATTTCCTTCTCCAATGCATGAAAGTGAAAAGTGAAAGTAAAGTCTCTCAGTCGTGTCCGACTCTTAGCAACCCCATGGACGGCAGCCCACCAGGCTCCTCTGTCCATGGGATTTTCCAGGCAAGAGTACCGGAGTGGGTTGCCATTGCCTTCTCTGTTTATTTGGGCAGTTCCGCTTAATTTATCATATCAGAGATGCTAGGAATGGTAAGAAGCTCTGTCTATCATTGATGCTAGAGGGAAAGACCAATACCTTTGATAAAATAAAATACTATATTTGCTCGGTAATGTCTATATTTTATAACCATACATCTATGGCTATAAGCAAGTAAACGTTATTGTTGAAATTCCTTATTCAGCAATGTTATAAATCTGAAACTCCTGTTTTTTCCACTGACTTTTCTTTTTTTTTTGAGCATGTCAGATTTCTTAGGAGAGTAACTCATGTTATAGTGGTATGGGCAAGGGAGATAGAGAGGGCTGTTAATTTAATCTTGAACAGTGATTTGAAGTAGTCAATTATACATGAGATGCATTTATTAAAATACTTAGGTTACAGCAAGCAAGCCCTTTGCTAGTTACTTCAGTCATTATTTGTGTCACTATATAAATATGAAAATAATTGAGTAGTTTTAAAATTTTGTAATTCACTGAATATTTCAAAAAAAAACCCATACCTTTTCTTTGCTTTTTACTTAATCATCCTCCCCCATACATGTGCACTCTGGATTAGTAAACTTTGGCTTTTTATTCTGATGCCCTTTATGTCTGCTCCAATTCATAGCACTTATGGCACGTCTAGAGTCTTCGGAGAAGACAAAATTTGAGCTGACCCAAGAGTGCAGGTAGGATTTGAAGAGTGAGAAGAGGACATTCAGGCCCCGCAAATGTTGTGTGAAGAAGAACACAAAGCACTGAGTGGACTGGTTTGCCTGTAGTTTCTTTGACGTGCAAGGCAGAGAGATGAGGTTAAAAAAATAGTTTGGGGCTGGATTAAAAGGATTTTCTGTCCCAGAGTAAGGAATTTACATTATATACTGTAGCATTAAACACAGAGTTTTTTGAGTAGGAGAATAATTCTGTTAAATTAACACAGATCTGGTGGGATAGGGAATGAATTGTAGGAGAGACGTAACTCCAACAGGAAGACTACTGTTGGGATCGGGAAAACCTGAATAAAGATGGCAGCTTTTGAAAATGGGATAAATATTTCAAAAGAAGGACCAAAAGCAGTTGGAGGCTAACTGCTCCCTTGACCTTTCTCTCACCTTGTTCCCACACGTAGCAACCCAAATAAAGACTGTAGTTTTCAGCCTGGAAGATGGAGAATAAGAGTAGTAATAACCACTAACGTTTCCATGGTGCTTACTATGTGCCCAGCACTTGTCTAAGTGCTTTACACATAATAATTCATTTAATCTTCTTAACAACCCCATGAAATAAATATTATTTCCACTGCACAGATGGGAAACTTGAAGCAGTGGAAAGAGAGCTTAGATGATATATTTAGACACACGGATAATGAGTGACAGTCAGGTCTGGAACATAAGCAATCAGGCCCCACAGTCTAATGCCTGTCCTGAAGGTCTCATGAATAAGTACTAGTTTGTGGGTTATAACTGGTCCTCAAATTTAGGTACAGTAAGCCGAAATGGTGGTGAACATCCAAATGGGAATATCTAGCAAGTACTTGGAGGTGGGAATCTAGCATTCAGAGAACAGTCAGTATTGAAGATACAGAATTAAATGCTGTGTGTCCTTCACTCAACTAACTTGAATATTGAAAACACTCTATTACTGAATTTGAGATTAGAATTTAACCCACTGACTTTCCATAGTCCAGGGGAGGGGATGTGGCTGGATGTGGGATCAAGACAAAGATGCTCAGCCTCATTGGGAATAATGCTGACAGACTTCCTCACCAGAGCTTTCAGAAGCAATATTCTACTTGTCTTTTATTTTCTCATGTTTGATATTTGATGGCAATTTGATATCTGATCATGTGTCATTTTCATTTCTATCTGTTTCTAGGAAATCACTCAGAGTTAGGTGGTTCAGACGGTAAAGAATCTGCCTGCAATGCAGGAGAACCGGGTTCAATCCCTGGGTTGGGAAGATCCCCTGGAGAAGGGAAAGGCACCTCACTCCAGTATTCTTGCCTGGAGAATTCCATGGACAGAGCAGCCTGGAGGTACAGTACATGAGGTCGCAAAGAGTTGGACATGACTGAGCAACAAACACTTTCACTAGGAAATCAAGTGGCTTATAATATTTTCATGTTCATTTTAAAAGTTCTAACCCGGTTTGGGCTTCTGAAATTCTCAGCATTACAACATGCCATGAAATATCATTGAGTTCAGATATCCAGACACTTATTAGGAAATCAAAGAGCTTTATAGAATCACTGCTATTAAGTAATAGGCTTTGGAAGACCCCTAGTTAGGATTTGGATCTTAGTTCTGCCACTTAGAAGTTTTCCAACCTTGGGCAAGTTACTTTCTGATAACATCTATCTAATGGGAAGATTGTGTGGTTTAGGAGAAATGATGTATTTAAGTCATTTGTTACCATTCCCTAAGGAAAAGGTCAGCAAATTTTAGCTGCTATTATTATCTAATCGCTGTGTGCAAATTTTGTGAACATCTAAACAATAAAAATTACTCCCCAAATGAATTTCCCTAGAAGTATAAAACCACTTCAAAGGGAGGTGTGCTTGGCAGAACACTTTAGTACTTAATCTAACCACAACTTTGCAGAAGGAAAAATAAAACCATCACCAACAATTCACAACATCCAAAACGAATAAAAGGACTACTCCCACAAGCTGTTAATACACAGATAGTGTGTTAACTTAGGTAATCATAGAATTCACTGCTTTAGATTTAATCAGTCATTACATGCCCAGGGAAATCTGTCAGAAACTTTTTATTGGCATTTTAAATCATTTCCCTTTAGTTAGATGAGCAGTTACCTCAGAAGCCAACATAGACATACACACCAGATCCAACAGAATTGTCTCAAAAATTTACATACATACATATATTCACTGTGAGAAAAAAAATAGAGATGTTTAAACTGTCAATATTTATAATGATGGATGCTGTGTGTTTGCAGAGCCAAGTTTTAAAAAGTTCTACCCTGGCACAAAAAGTTTCCTATGCAGATATTTTTCTAAGTCATTATAAAGTTCAACCTGTGTGATAATTCTATTTATAAGTCAGTAAGGCATTAGAATTAACATTTTTTTTTTACACAGACATTAATCTGTTGAAATTTAGATAAGTGTCTTATTTAGTATTCACAAAAACAGTATGGGGTAAGTGATGGTGTCTCCAATTCATGAGGAAGAAATTGAAACTCAGAAAAAAAAAAAATATTTAGAGGCACAAAATTTTAAGTAATGGACTAGGATCTCAACCTCAGGACTTGTTTATATGAAAGCCCCAATTTTTCACACTGGATTATCTTGTGAAAATAATGGTCAAGCTTCTCAGTTTTGGAAATAGCCATTGAATACTTTACTGGAAGGAAGTTCTCTTGATTATGCAAAAGTGATTTAAATATCATTTAAAGTGATTTTTAAAAGTGATTATTTTGAGGTACTTAGAAGTCATAAATGGAAAGACTTGATGGTACAAGATTATATGGCAGGTGGTTCAGAGTATGTTCTACTGCCTTTGGAAACTGAAAGTTCAAGAAGCTTTTGAGTTCTGGTTTTAGAAAAAGAGCACTATTTTTAGACTGACTAATAAAACTTAGGTGAAATTAAAACTCTTAATATTGCAATCCCTGTAATGACTCATGAATAAAGTAGAATATCTTTACTCATATATAATTCATATATTATTCAATATAAGTACCTGCTTGTAAGGTTTAGTGAAGAACATTGTAAATTTTTCTATTTATAAAGAATTTTTAACAAGAATTTTTCTATTTATAAAATGATCACAGGGATTAATTAGAAAACAATATTCTAAAAGTAGTCTTAATAAGTATAAATGACCATGGTTGTCCTCAATAAAAAAGATTATAGACCTCTACTTGCATGTGTGTGCTCAGCCGCTTCAGTCGTGTCCAGCTCTTTGTGATCCTATGGACTGTAGCTTGCCAAGCTCCTTTGTCAGTGGGATTCTCCAGGCAAAAATACTGGAGTGGGTTGCCATGTCCTCCTCCAGGGGACCTTCCTGACCCACATATGCATATGCCCACACATATGCAAACATGCACAGGTTTGTTTTGTCCTGACATTATTTTATTAAAATATTTAATTAATATTCTGATGCATAAATTACTACCATATTTTTTCTTAACTGTTACAATTCTATCTATATTTTTTATGATAGCTAGTATTCAGATTAGAAATATAAAGTTTGGAAGCAGAAACTCTATTGTTCTAAATTAGATACTCATTGCTAAATTAAGGACATATGTTTCAGGGATTCTTAACCTTTTTTCATGTTATGGGTCACTTTTTAAAATACGATTTTTAAAAGCTTCAAATTAAAAAGCTGTTATTTTGAAATACACTTATAAAAATGTTTTTTAACTTGTGATAGAATGCATGTGCTTTTATTAATGCTTTAAATTATAAGATTTAGCAGCAGGTCTAATAGATACTGTAATTTTGAGTTAGTGATGACTATAAATAGTAATATGAGATATTTGCAGCAACTATAATGTGATAGGAAAAGATCTGTGTTTTGTATCTGTGACAAGAGAGCTTCTAATAATACTTAATTTGTTACTTATATTCATAATGAAAAGAAATGCTAAATTTCAGTTGAATGTTACTGAAAATAAAAATATTATTTTTCTAACTAAATTTATTCTATACATGGACCCCACATTAAGAAATCCTGTAACTAATCTGTTTTTTTTTTAAGGTTTGTATCAGCAATTATTACTTACTGACTTTCATGCTTTGGGCTCCTATGATAATACTTAGAGCATTTAAAGTAGACTAAACTGCTATAGGGGTTTCCCTGGTTGATCAGTGGTAAAGAATTCACTTGCCAAGCAGGAAACCTGGGTTTGATCCCTGGGTCAGAAAGACCTCCTGGAGAAGAAAATGGCAACCCACTCCAGTATTCTTGCTGGGGAAATCCCATGGACAGAGGGCTACCATCCATGAGGTTGCAAAAGAGTCAAATGCAACTTAGCAACTAAAAAAACAACATTATAAACAGCTATGACAAATTGAGCTAATATGTATTTTGGAATCTAACACAGTGGAAGTCTTATTTCTCAGTCATATAACACTAAGTCAGAGGGCCTTGATGTTGTCTAAATTCTGCTGATCGAAGGGGAAGAGTAGAGAGGGAGCCTGCCAGCTTCCTAAACATCTTTGGCCCAGAGGTGGCACACATCCCCATCACCCACTTTCCCTTGGCAAGAATTAGTCACGTGGCCCCATCTGGGCACCATTTCCTAGTAACAGCACTGTACAGTGGAATGGGAAACTCAAAATTTGGGGTGGACAATTAGCTGAATTGACCACAATCGTGTTTTTACTTAGAGCTTCTGTACAATATGCTTTGGGACAGTTTTCCCATTATTATACCATTCTTCACATTCCTGAGGGGAATCCTACTCAGTTTCAGTAGGATTGTGTTTCTCAATTGTTGAGCAGAGTGGGAGGAAAAGCAAATAAACCAACAAACCCACAGCTCTTGCTCTGTGAAAGGAAGCGCCTAAGCTGCAAACCCTGTTGTTGCTGTTGTTCTTTAGTCGCTCAGAGTTGTGGCCTCAGTTGTGTCTCTCAAAGAGTTGTGTCCGACTCTTTGTGACCCCATGGAATGTAGCCCGCCAGACTCCTCTGTCCTTGAGATTTCCCAGGCAAGAATACTGGATGGGTTGCCACTTCCTTCTCCAGGGAATCTTCCCAACCCAGGAATCAAACCCTTGTCTTCTGCTCTGCAGGCAGTTTCTTTACTACTGAGCCACCAGGGAAGCCCTAAGCTGCAAAGCTAGGAGTCATCTTTGAAGCGTCTTTCTCTTTCCTCCTCAAAGGTAATCTGCTAGTGACCGCTTCCTATTTCTTTTACACCCTAAATACCACTTACATCCAGGACTGCCCTGCCACCACCTCACTTAAGAGCCTCATAAATTCTGCAGCAGCCTCCTGATTGAACCTTCTGCCTGCAGTTTTGTTTCTCTCCCAAGGCCATTTGGTCTTCCCTCGTAGCTCAGTTGGTAAAGAATCCACCTGCAATGCGAGAGACCTGTGTTAGATCCCTGGGGTGGGAAGATGCCCTGGAGAAGGGAAAGGCTATCCATTCCAGTATTCTGGCCTCGAGATTTCCATGAACTGTGTAGCCCATGGGGGTCACAGAGTCGGACACGACTGAGCTACTTTCACTTCACTTCAAGGCCATTTTACCAATATTCTCCAACTTAAGATTTCACACCACTGTGAATGAAAAAGTTAAACACACACCTCAATACATGCACATTGATCTATTTAAAAGATGTCTACTTATTCTTTCACCGTTGTGGGTATCACACAATGGCATGATGTGGAAAGATTACAACAAATATAAACAGAATTTCTAAAATTATCTTCCCCATGCCATGGACTGTTTGATACACAAGAATAATCATGTATCAGTCTGGGTCTGTCAGGCTAAAGGACACTACAGCAATTACAGGCCTAAAGGACTTAACATGAGAATTTTCAACTTACTTGAAGGAGGGAGAAGCAAGAAAGTGAAGGCTGATCTGCAAGGACAGGTAGGTGAAGGATTGGAGAAAAAGTCACCACTTCAACTTGAAGCAGAAAAGCTGGAGTTTGCAGAAGCCCAAGAAGCAATAGGTCTGATCACAGAAGAGGACCAGGAAATGGGAACTCCTGGGGAGGTCCCTGGAAACTCTGTGGGACCACCCCTGTGACCTCTGCAGTTTTCGAGTATATTGACTTGTGCTTCACCTTGGACTGTTAAATTGCCACAGCGTCCTCTCATCAGAAACTAATGCGTAACTACTGAGAAGGCGATTAAAGGGAAATCCATTTCACAGCCTTAGGAGAGACTAGACATGTGGTGCCTGTTGACGTCAACTAAGCCAACTCAGAGACTAAAACTGTAGTCTGGATTCAGAATGATTTTTCTAAACTGCACCCGATTTTGTCTTACTCAAAATCTTCCTATTGCTTTCTTTGGCCTCCAGGTGGTAGTAGGTTTAGCCCTGCAAACTTCTATTTGCATATTTACATAGGAGCATAAAGAGGTCAAATATGGTCCTTATATTTAGCCTTGGATCAGCAGTGGGAGAGTGTTGAAATCTTTTCTATTCCCTCGTAACCCTGTACGGAGCCCCTTAGCAAGGGAACTTCAGCACCCCACAGAACCTCCTTAGAAATCAGCACCCTAAATGGTGACATCCATTCTATCCTCCAGAACTGTAATAAACTTGTATTGTTTTGAGCCACCAGGTTTGTAGTAGTTCGTTACAACAACAGTAGGAAAAGAATACACCTCCCTCCCAACCAAAAAAAAAAAATTTAATAAAAGAAAAAAACTTTAAACTTATTCTGGTAAAGAAATATCTCAACAAAAGAAATCAACACGGCATGTATGAACTGGCAGCAGTTACTTCGGGGACTGCCTGAAATCTTCATTTATTAAAAAGAAGGCAAGATAATTCAGACACTTTCTGAAGCACTCGCTTTCATCCTCCTGATCTCAGAAGACGTATTTGTTTGAACATAATAAATTGCTACAGCATACAATTGTATTAACGCATTACCGACATGTATTAGACAGAGAAGGCGATGGTACCACACTCTAGTACTCTTGCCTAGAAAATTCCAGGGACAGAGGAGCCTGGTGGGCTGCAGTCCATAGGGTCATGAAGAGTCGGACACGACTGAGCGACTTCACTTTCACTTTTCACTTTCATGCATTGGAGAAGGAAATGGCAACCCACTCCAGTGTTCTTGCCTGGAGAATCCCAGGGACAGGGGAGCCTGGTGGGCTGCCATCTCTGGGGTCGCACAGAGTCAGACACGACTGAAGCGACTTAGCAGCAGCAGCAGCAGGCAAGGTTAAGAATGCATGGTCCTTAAGGTAAAGAACAATATGAAACTCATAAACAGGAAAAGTCAGGATTAGATTTTTATTTTTAAAGATCACTCTAGCTGTAGTGTGAGGAATGATTTGGAGAGGGTTCAATCAAAATAACACTGGTGGAAGATGAAAACTTGGACTAGTGATAACTTGGATAGTGATCATATAGGTGGAGACTTGAGAGAGAGTTCAGAGATGAAATGATAAGTGGGTGATGACTGAAAATGGATGGTTGGTGAGGATTGAATGTGGCTGGTGAGGGAGAGGCAGATACCAAGGAATATGCCTTGTTTTCTGGCTTCCTTTTATTGGATGGTGGTGCCTTTGAATGGAACAGAAAAGAAACCCATTGTGAGGGAATTAATGGTGTTTGTCAAAATCCAGCCAGAGCTATTGAGAAGAAAGTTGTATGAGCAAGACTGCTGCCTAATAGCTAGCTCTGAGCTGAAGATAATAACCTGGGGGTCATTATCATGTAGACAGTCACTGAAGTCAGGGAGTGGATGAGATTGACTAGAAAGAGAATGAGAAGCCAACAGAATCAGTCTGAACCTATAGACTAATGACCACAATGAACTTGAAGAACACCAACATTTAGTGCTCATATTGAGTCGATTGAGCCACCGTAAGAGAAGGAGAGGGAGAAGGACTGGGTGGAAAAGAAGGAACACCAGGATAATCCTCTATCGTGAACACCGAGGAAAGAGTGTTTCAAAGAGAAAGGGGTAATCAGCAAGGATAGATGGTTTAGGTGTTGCTGAGAGATCAGTAAGGGTACAGACTAAAAAATGTTGGTTGTGAAAATTTGATATAAATCCATAGTGAAATATGTCACAAATAGATGACATTACAAAACCCAAATCTGGACACAACCTTTGAATGAGGAGGTGTGACTGATGCTGACTGTTGTTGAATGTGGCTTATGACTGTTCAAAGGAGTTCCTGGTGATTAGGGAACTGAGACTTGGTGGCCTTCCAAGTGGCTTCAGTAATCAGACGTGATGCAACCATGTGGAGGTGTTGCAAGGTGCAGTTTTCAAACCCATATTCCCCTGGGTCCTCCCTCTCCAGAACCTCCACCCAGAGACGCCCAGGAGTGTGGAAACAAATGGGGGAGTTCCCCATCATTTTCCGTAGTCCCTGAAATCAAATCAGGAAAACACTCACTTGTGAGTTACCAAATCTTTAGCAATACAAAAATGTATCTATTTCTCAAATAATAAGTGTATCCTTCCCTCTTTCACACATCCCAGTCCCACCTCCAGCACCCTATAAGCTCATGTTCTAGCTCCTGTTTGCTGAAGATGTAACTGGTCAGTTTTGGAGCAGGAGCGGGTAGGTGGTTATCCAATGAGCAGTACAGCAGAACTGATGATGTAAATTACAGCACTGTCCAATCATTTTTGTAAAATTTTCATAATCCAATAATGACTTCAGTACTGATGGTTATCAGTGAAGTAGGATGGCTATTTTCTGTTATTTAAGGTAATTCAATCTAAGCAGAACATAAACATTATAAAAATTTATACTTTCAACTAGATCTATTTTACATGCATTTGAAAGCTGGCTGTATTTAATCACTTTTTATTACATAAGCTAATGATGTGGATAATGTTGTTGACTTTTTATTCATTTCTTAATGGGTAGTTTCAGAGCCAAACCACCTTAAGTGCCCTTCCTACAGGGCTGCTAAATGCTAAGATCAAAATCGTATAGGAAGATGACAAATCGTTCATCAAGAACCACAACCCTAAATTACAGGGAAGATAAAATGGAGCTGAAAGGTCTTTGCAGAATCTCTTGCAATTGCTCAAGAATTAGTAAAGTCTATTTCTGTTTGGCTGCATTCAGCTTAAAAGTATACAGTGGATAAAATCTAAGCTATCTCACTAAGCTTGTTTTTCCAATTAGTATGATTAACAAAGTTTGACTTCTAGGTTGTGTGTGCTTTTCAAGTTAATCTGCGGTCAGACCTTACTTTTTCAGGGGCTATAATCTGGTTACCGTATTTTTGGATGACATAGGCCCTCTGCTTCTTTCCCTCTTTTACTTCTCTCCCTCTGTTGTTGGTGACTATTTTCAAGATCTGTCATCCCGTGTTAGTAATCCTGCTTGGCAAGGGAGCAGAGAAAGGAGCGGAAACATAATTCCGTTCATTTCACCTCTTTGCTAGCAGCAGTGGTAGAAGATTTATTACAGGAAGAGGTTGAAAGTATTGGCTGAAATGAAGTTCAGGGAATATGGTACATTTCAATTACTTGCACTCTCTCTCTGTTCTTTAGACAAACAAGCCAGTCTTGGACATGCAGTCAGCTGTTCAAGTCTGTCTCAAGTGCAGGGTCTCCACATGCCCTGCCTTCCCCCACTACCTGTTCTGTCTCCCCAACTTTGTTAGCAGCCCAATGTGTTACTAATTCTACCTGAAGAGAGACAGCACAAGAAAAGCCTAGCTGCGCATTACACTCACGTCATCGAAGAAGAGTAAGAAGTTGCAGCCTTGGAAACACAGTCCTTAGGGTTGGCTTAGAACCACCTGGGGATCTTGTTAAAAGGCAGATACTCAGTAGGTCTGGACTGTACCCTGAGGTTCTGCATTTTGTTCTTTCTTTTTTTTTTCTTTTACAAAGGACAGCTTTATTGATTATTTATTAATGATGTAGCTATAACTGATTCTATTTTTAGTGCTGCACAATTAAAAAAGGAAACGTAATGTAGAAATTTAGAAATCATTCAGATAGTCAAGGCATGTATATAAAAGTTCGCTAAGTTCAATAGCAAATGGTGACATGAAAGGGGTCGCATGTCTTCCACAGTAGAGTCAATTTTTAAACCCATACACTAAAAATAAAAATTACCAGTGTTATCCTGATTATTATTATATTATTATTTGTGTTAATGCTATATAATATTGTTGAGATACAGAAGGGATAAGCAAAGAACTTGTAGCTAAGATAGTTCAGTTCAGTTGCTCACTCGTGTCCGACTCTTTGCGACCCCATGAATTGCAGCACTCCAGGCCTCCCTGTCCATCACCAACTCCTGGAGTTCACTCAGACCCACGTCCATCGAGTCCATGATGCCATCCAGCCATCTCATCCTCTGTCATCCCCTTCTCCTCCTGCCCGCAAACCCTCCCAGCATCAGAGTCTTTTCCAATGAGTCAGATCTTCGCATGAGGTGGCCAAAGTACTAGAGTTTCAGCTTTAGCATCCTTCTTCCAAAGAAATCCCAGGGCTGATCTCCTTCAGAATGGACTGGTTGGATCTCCTTGCAGTCCAAGGGACTCTCAAGAGTCTTCTCCAACACCACAGTTCAAAAGCATCAATTCTTAGGCACTCAGCCTTCTTCACAGTCCAACTCTCACATCCATACATGACCACTGGAAAAACCATAGCCTTGACTAGACGGACCTTAGTCAGGAAAGTAATGTCTCTGCTTTTGAATATATTGTCTAGGTTGGTCATAACTTTTCTTCCAAGGAGTAAGCGTCTTTTAATTTCATGGCTGCAGTCACCATCTGCAGTGATTTTGGAGCCCAAAAAAATAAAGTCTGTCATTGTTTCCACTGTTTCCCCATCTACTTCCCATGAAGTGATGGGACCAGATGCCATGATCTTCGTTTTCTGAATGTTGAGCTTTAAGCCAACTTTTTCACTCTCCACTTTAACTTTCATCAAGAGGCTTTTTAGTTCCTCTTCACTTTCTGCCATAAGGGTGGTGTCATCTTCATATCTGAGGTTATTGATATTTCTCCCGGCAATCTTGATTCCAGCTTGTGTTTCTTCCAGTCCAGCGTTTCTCATGATGTACTCTGCATAGAAGTTAAATAAGCAGGGTGACAATATACAGCCTTGAAGTACTCCTTTTCCTATTTGGAACCAATCTGTTGTTCCATGTCCAGTTCTAACTGCTGCTTCCTGACCTGCATACAGATTTCTCAAGAGGCAGGTCAGGTGGTCTGGTATTCCCATCTCTCTCGGAATTTTCCACAGTTTATTGTGATCCACACAGTCAAAGGCTTATAACAAGGCCTTAAATTTGTTAACTTTCTCTTTAGCTTCCTCCCTGTCTAAGTAGAAATATGTATTCTACCAAAGTTTCTGAAAAGCCAAAACTTGATAAATTCTCTTTGAAAACACTGAGGTTCTGAATTTCTCATAAGCTCCCATGAAAACTCCGTTGCTGCTTGTCTAGGAACCCACACATTTTGAGTAGAAAAAGCTTAGAAACCCTGTGGTAGACCTTAATAAGCAGTAACTAAGAACTTATTCTACTTGCATAGAATTGGGGGTATAGATAATAAAGATCTTCCAGGGTATATTTTTGTTTAAATACAGAAAGAGATATTTGTTCAACTGCTCAGTTGTGTCCAACTCTTTGCAACCCCATGGACAGCACCAGGCTTCCCTGTCCTTCACCATCTTCCGAAGGTTGCTCAAGCTCATCTCAATTGAGTCAGTGATGCCATCCAACCATCTCATCCTCTATCATCCCATTCGCCTCCTGCCTTCAATCCTTCCTAGCATCAGGGTCTTTTCTAATGAGTTGGCTCTTCGCATCAGTGGGCCAAAGTACGGGAGCTTTAGCATCAGTCCTTCCAGTGAGTATTCTGGGTTGAGAAAGATATATTTTGCTATAAATCAGTGTTTCAAACATGGTTCCTTTTTCAAAAAAGAATTTATTGTGTTCAGAACTCTTAACATGAGATCTACTCTCTGAACACATGTTTAAGTATGTAATCCAGTATTGCTAACCATAGGTACAATGTTGTAAAGCTAACCTCCAGAATTCTCTTATCTAGCGTAACTAAACGTACACCTGTTGACCAGTAACTCCCCACTTCTCCCTCACCAAGTCACCTGGAAGCCACCATGCCACTCTGATTCTGAGTCTGACTATTTTAGCAAAATTATATAAGTGGAATCCTGCAGTATTTGTCATTTCTGACTGGCTTATTTCATTTAGCATAATGTCCTCAGGGTTTGTCCATGTTGTCACATATTGCAGAATTTTTTTTTAAAAAAAAGGCTGAATAGTATTTCATTGTGTGTTTATATTACTCCTAGCTTCATCTATGGGAAGGAAGGTGTTGGCACATGCATCTAACACCCCCGCTTTTCCAAGGGGGCTCCCCAGAGAACTAACTTCTGTCTTGCCAGTACTGGAGCTCTGATGAGTGCTGCTGCTGCTGCTGCTAAGTCACTTTAGTCGTGTCTGACTCTGTGCGACCCCATAGACGGCAGCTCACCAGGCTCCCCCGTCCCTGGGATTCTCCAGGCAAGAACACTGGAGTGGGTTGCCATTTCCTTCTCCAATGCATGAAAGTGAAAAGTGAAAGTGAAGTTGCTCAGTTGTGTCCGACCCTCAGGGACCCCATGGACTACAGCCTTCCAAGCTCCTCCGTCCATGGGATTTTCCAGGCAAGAGTGCTGGAGTGGGGTGCCATTGCCTTCTCGCTGATGGGTGCAGCACAGTCTAGTTGCCTGGGGAAAAGGAGATGGCAGCTTGAGCTAGTAGCTGACTTAGCCCAGAGCAAGCAGATGAAAAGTCTTAGCTCTCTGCTTCCCCTTGGGAGGTAAAGAGTGAAATCAAACATGGTTTCTTAAAAGCAATAAAACTCCTTTCTCAAAAGAAATATTTAATAAAACTTCACTATGTAAAAGAGTAAAGTGGTTGCATGAAGGACAGATCCCCTAAACCCTACCCTCTTAGCCTTCCTTTCAGTTTCCCTCAGCCAGAAACATCTCAGTGGAACTGTAGTTTCCAAAGGGCGTACATACAAAACCATTGCTCTAGGCTCCAGTTTATATCTCAGCCAGCGCCACACAGTAGTGTTCATTCATTCATTCAACACATATTTATTACATGCCTACTGTGTGCCAGGCACATGGTGGGGCTTTACATTCTAATGGGAAAGACCAACAATAAACAGCAAACAAAATGAATAAATAAGTAACCTAATATATTAGAAGGAGATACGAGCTACAGAAGAAAGTGGAGAGCAGGGTGAGGTGTATAAGGATCCTGGTGTAGGTTGGGGCAGGTACAGCTGTAAATAGGGCAGAGAGGCCTCATGCATACGGGTGTGTTCAGTCAGGTCTGACTCTTAGCCACCCCATGGACTGTAACCTCCCAGGCTCCTCTGTCCATGGGATTTCCCAGGCAAGAATACTGGAGTGGGTTGCCATTTCCTACTCCAGGGGATCTTCCCGACCCAGAGATTGAACCTGAATCTCCTGCATTGGCAGGTGGGTTCTTTACCACTGGCGCCCCATGGGAAGCAGAGAGGGCCTCAAGGAGAGGCAAAGACTTGAAGGTGACCCAATGCTACAAGGATGGTATCATGAACTCACAGTAAAAGTTTGGTTCTGAGACCCACCCTGTGTGAGGTTGACTTGTCTAAAGGCAATCCGTGATGGGTAGTTTATCCTGCAGGTCCCTTAGCCCGGCCAGCATCGATCAGATCACAGGGAGGCACAAAGCCACACACTGTTTTACACCCTGCCATCTTGCAAAGATCTGTCAAGATTTTGGAGTCAGTATCAATTATTCATTTATTCATTTCTCAAACATGTTTTAATCATTCACCACCTTAGGGACCTTGTACCAGGTACCAGGCTATAGATGCCAGAGGGGCATGTGCATGAAATAGCAATCCCCAAACGGTGTGCTAAGTGCAAGATAAAGCTATGCACCTGGATAATGAGAACTCAAGAGCATCAGCCCAGGTCTGGGGTTAACCCGGACATGAAGGATGAGCAGGATTTCAGTGATGATGGCCCGCCTCCGTCTCAACAAACCCACTTGCTAAATAATGGTCCTCCAGAAGTCTGAAACCCTTTATAAATATCAGGTTTTGATTTGTTGATTTTTTTTTAATCATTGCTAATTGAAGCAAATTGTTACCTTCAAATATTCTTGGACTCTGCATTAGTGAGATGCTTTTCTTCATTTATAGAGTAATTTATTTTGCTATACATTCATTGTTCATGACACTTCATCATGCTGAAATGCATTTTCTTGATTGTCTGTGGAGTTACCCAGGGGTAATAAATGTGTTGCTACATTTTGTAGACTGAATAATATCCTGCGTGAACGAGCAATAGAGAGAGGGCAGACAGAGGGGTGGGAGAGGAAAAGACACACAGGTGCACAAAGAGAAAGGCAGAGAACAAGCAGAAATAAGCCCCAGAGTGGGGGAGAGGAAAAGCACATTTATCCACATGACATAGCATCCAAGTGATGCTTCTGTTCAAGTGATACAGCTTTGCTCATGCCAGGAAGACCCAGGGGTCGGCCTGCTGGCGGTCACTGTTGACACCTTTGTCCTGAGACAAGGTGCCGTAAAGAGGAATTTGAATGCATCTCCCAACACTGGGGATTCGTGCATTGTGGGGACCAGACTTTTCAACTAAGAGATCAAAGAGGAGATATCCGAACGGAAACTGGATTTGAAAGGATGTCGCCAGAGCTGTACAGAGGCAGGCTGATTCCTTTATCCTCCCAGTCCTGCCCTGGCCCTTCCAGGATGCCACGCAGACCTCCCCTGGCTGTGAACCTTTGGCATCGGGTGTGTGGGCTCCTGCGAGGCTCATGTGCATTTTTCTGCTTGAAGAAACAGTCACACGTTGTCCCGAGGGACCAGCTCTCTGGCACAAAAGCTTGGTGTGATTTGGGGGTGGGGGAGGGTTCCTGGTGCCTTCTGTTTCCCTTTTATCCACCTCCTTCCTTCCTTCCCCACTCAGCTCTCTCCTCCAGAAAGACACAGCAGCCAAAAATAGCTAGGGCACTTACTCTCAATCTTCTGAACATTAATCAATCGCCACCCCACCTCCACCCCCCCAGGCGGGGGAATTTCCATCACCATTATTCCTGGGACTCTCTTGTGACACAGATGGGCACACAGACATTTCCTGACTTGGCCCCACCCCTTCGTTATCATAGATGTCTTTTTAGCTCCGAGGTCATCAATTACAGGACTCTCCCTTGCTTCTCCGAGCTGGCAGCCCAAGCCAGGAATGCTGAGAGAAGCAGTCGCTGGTTTTCAAGTCCAGATTTACTTTAAGTACTTGCTTTTATAAAGGAACAAGCAGAGTGGGCACAGGGGCCACTTGTCTTATCATCTTTTTCTGATGGTGACCTCAAAGGACAATTTGCAGAAAGGCACACTTTGGGGAAGTTTCCCCAGCTTAATTACATTTTAGCAGCGGTCTCAAAAGATAACCCTCCAACACCCCATTGCTTCCCTTAACCATTTTCTTTGTTTGTTTAGTTGCTAAATCCTGTCTGACTTTTTTGGGACCCCATGGACTGTAGCCCTCCCGGCTCCTCTGTCCATGGGATTTTCCAGGCAAGAACACTGGAGTGGGTTTCCATTTCCTCCTCCACAGGATCTTCCCCACCCAGGGATCGAACCCACGTCTCCTGCATTGCAGGCAGATTCTTCACCACTGAGCCACTGGGGAATTAGTGCTATATTATCCATGGATTTATTTATTACATTTCCACTAATTTTTTCATGTTCCACTGCTTAAGGAAAGAGGTTTACTATTATGTTAAGTACTTCTTTTTGTGTGTGAGTGTGCTAAATTAATCTCTTTAATCCCTGCTTCCAGTATTTGGTTAATAGATCTGTGTTCCATACCTTATAAGAATTGATTCATGTATGCATTTATTTAATAAGTATTTATTAAGCACTTTCTCATAATGACTAAAAAGTCCTACTTTCTTTCGTTGTAGTTTACCTTCACATACATATTCTAGATGATTTTTCTCCTGCTTATCTACTGGTTCTTACCTGTACATCCCCAGTAGCACAGTCTTTCTCACTGATTGGCAGCCAGCACCTTCCACTGGTATAGACTTCTATATTTTGATGCAAAGATGTGGTAATTCTGTATGTTTCATTTCCACTGCTCATGCTAACAAGGGCCTATATTTTCTTGGTCTTTCATTGCAACTATACCTGTTTACTTAATAGTCTCACTGTTTGTTGTTGGAACTGTTCCAAATTAATGCCTGTGTGTTTAGGTCTATCTGTAACACGCCTTCGGATACTTTTCCCCCAGTGCCACGACCTTCCCCTTACTCAAACTGAAAGTGTTCGTTAGTCTCTCCGGCTTGTCCAACTCTTTGCATCCCCATGGACTGTAGCCCTCCGGGTTCCTCTGTCCATGCAATTTTCCAGGCAAGAATACTGGAGTGGTTTGCATTCCCTTCTCCCAGCAATCTTCCCAAGCCAGGGATTGAACCGAGGTCTCCTGCATTGCAGGCAGATTCTTCACCGTCTGAGCCACCAAGGACGTCCACTCAAATTGAAATGCATTTCACATTTTACAAATCTTGCGCAAAGCCTAGAAAGATCTCACTGATTAGCATCTTACTGTCTGAAGATTTCATCCTATTCTGCCATCTAAGTTCAGATCAACTCAAAAAGCTGCTAAACCTTTTAGTTCTTTACTCACCTAGTAAGTATCATATCAAATAAAAATTTAGCCTGGACCAATAATTTTCAGCCCCATCAATGAATTATGATTGTAGAGAACAAAGAGAGCTATGTCATCATTAAGCCCACAAATAATTCACCAGCCTCACTGAAGCCCTTACATAAAAGATTTCTCACTACTGAACATTCTGTTTACATTTTCACCTTCTTTGCCTGTATCCTTTCTATTTTTATCAAAACCATTGATTAAAAAAATAGTAGAGATGTAAATAGCTACCCAGATGTAAGCCAAATCCTTGATAAGCAAAGCAGCTGAAGGTAACAATTTTCTTTTCTTTTTTTTTTTTCGGATAGTTTGTGTGAGAAAGGAGACTGCTAACTGGCCACCAAAATCCATTTTCCCCTTTTACTGGGAGAACACACCTCAGCTTCTTTTACAGCACCCCTTCTTGTTCAGAAGAGCCATCTGTCTGTGCGCTAGCTGACTTCCACTGTAGTGAGCCATTGCATATTTGGTCTGCTTCTTCCCTCAACTTAGTCTAAGCTGACATGTAAGAGGAATTCTCTCCCTTAGAGTCAAGTCTCTCTCAGCCAACAGGGATGATTTTCCTAATCTAGTAAACAGATGTCCCGACTGCCAAGTCATGAGGAGAATTCTTGGAAAGAAAGGATACAGCTATTTACTGTTGCCAGCCTTCAGAGTCAGAGAGTGAAAGATACAGCAAAGAGTTTGATGTGAATGCTAGTGGCTAAATCTCCTGTGGATATTTCCACGTATCTAATTAATTAATTTTTTCCCCTTCACAAGGCTGTTTCTGTCATAGTTTCTATGATGTATACAGCTTCTGCTAAAGGATAAACACCCAGAAAGTCAAGGCTGCAATTCTGTGAGTTTTGATAAATGAACAGTCATGTAACACCATCACAATGTCCAAGATATAGAACATTTTTTCTCTCCAAAAATTTTCCCTTTAGTCTTTGTAACCAGCTCACCCTGAATCCTCAGCCTCCTGTAGCCACTAATCTGTTTTCTCTAGAATCTCATAAATGGAAACAGAGCACAGAAATCTGTTTTTGGATGTGGTTTCTTTCATTAAGATACAGCATGTAAACTTCATGCACCTTGTTGCAAGTATCGGCAATGCACTCCTTTTTTTATTGCTGAATCACGTCCCATGGTATATCCATTCCCCAGTGAGGGACATTTGGGTTGTTTGCAGTTTGGGGCTACAATGAATAAAACCACCGTAAACGTTCATATGGCTTCCCAGGTGGCTCAGTAGTAAAGAGTCTTTCTGCCTAAACCAGGAGACATGAGTTCGATCCCTGAGTCAGGAAAATCCCCTGGAGAAGGAAATAGCAATCCACACCAGTATTCTTGCCTGGGAAATCCCATGCACAGAGGGGCCTGCTGCTGTTGCTGCTGCTGCTAAGTCGCTTCAGTCGTGTCCGACTCTGTGTGACCCTATAGACGGCAGCCCGCCAGGCTCTGCCGTCCCTGAGATTCTCCAGGCAAGAACACTGGAGTGGGTTGCCATTTCCTTCTCCAATGCATGAAAATGAAAAGTGAAAGTTAAGTCAGTCGTGTCCGACCCTCAGCGACCCCATGGACTGCAACCTACCAGGCTCCTCTGTCCATGGGATTTTCCAGGCAAGAGTACTGGAATGAGGTGCCATTGCCTTCTCCAACAGAGGAGCCTGGAGACCTGCAATCCATGGGGTCAAAAAAGAGTCAGACATGACTTAGCGACTAAACAACAACAACAAACATTCATGTGAGAATTTTGTGTGAGCAGAGGTTTCATATCCCTTGGGTAAATAAGGAGTGGGATTGCTGGGTTGTGTGGGAAGTGTGTGTTTAACTTTACTAGAAATTGTCAAAATATTTTACAATGTGACTATTCCATTTTACCCTTCCACCGGAGTTCTAGCATTCTAAATAATATAGCCATTCTAATACAGAGTACCATGAATTATTTTTCAACCTCTTCTAGCACATCGTATGAATTATTTTTTACCTCTTCTAAAACATCGTATATCCGAAGACTTTGAAGATATTGAGGGTTCAGTTCCAGACCACTGTGATAAAGCAAACATTGTAATAAAATGTTACATGAATTTTTTGCTTTCCCACTACACACAAAAGTACACTGAACTTATGCTACAGTCTATTTAATGTGCAACAGCATCATGCCTGAAAAAAACAGTATACATTCCTTATTTTAAAATACTTTATTGCTAAAAAATATTACCCATCATCTGAGCCTTTTGCAAGTAGTAGGAGTAACATCTGGAGAAGGCAATGGCAACCCACTCCAGTACTTTTTCCTGGGAAATCCCATGGACGGAGGAGCCTGGTAGGCTGCAGTCCATGAGGAGCCTGGTAGGCTACAGTCCATGGGGTCGCGAAGAGTCAGACAGGACTGGGCAACTTCACTTTCACTTTTCACTTTCATGCACTGGAGAAGGAAATGGCAACCCACTCCAGTGTTCTTGCCTGGAGAATCCCAGGGACGGGGGAGCCTGGTGGGCTGCCGTCTATGGGGTCGCACAGAGTAGGACACGACTGACGTGACTTAGCAGCAGCAGCAGGAGTAACATCAAAGATTACTGTCACCATAACAGATAAAACAATTAAAAAGTTTGAAATATCGCAAGAATTTTTAAAGTGTCACAGAGACACAAAATGAGCAAAGGCTGTTAGAAAAATGGCACCAAAAGACTTGTTTGACCCCGGGGGTTACCACAAACCTTCAATGTGTGAAAAATGCACTATTTGCAAAGCACAATAAAGCAAAGTGGATAAAACAAGGTATGCTTGCAAATGGAATCACTTGTCTGGCTTCTTTTGCTTAGCAGAATGTATGCAAATTCATTCATGTCGGTACACGTACCAGTAGTTATTTCTAACTCTTTTACTGCTGGGTAGTATTCCATTGTACGGCTAGATCTCTTCTGTTTATGCATTCAGCTGTTAATGGGCGTTTGGATTGTTTCCAGTTTGGGTCTATCATGAGTAAAGCTGTTACGAATATTCTTTTTACTATCTTTTTATGGACATACGCTAACCTTCTCTTGGGTATATCCTTATGAATGAAACTGCAGAGTAGGAGTATTTAACTTTATTAGAAACTCCTGTATCCAATTTTATATTCTTTTTCTTAAGGAAAATCCTTGAAATGGTGTAAGCTTCAGATCCAATAAAGCAGAATGTGTCCTGCAAACAAGATTTCAATCAAGAGGCCAAAGTCACAACAAATCCTCTCCCAGGGAATGAAGTCAGTACGTACATGGTAGCTGTAAAAGTCATCATTCCCTCTATCACAGCATTCTCCTGGCAGCCACAGTCAGCTCTCTAAGTAGCACAGGTCAGACCTGGATGGGCAGCTTGGAACACGGGCCCTCAAGCCGGCACTTTTATACATCCTGAGGGAAGACACAATTGCTCGGATAACTAGGCCCTTGATCTCTCTTAGCTGACTCTCAGTCAATCGGATATTTGGGGCTATGATTTATCTAGATAATGGTGCCAGTTCTCCTACTTGATGGGCATTTATAGAGATGCCTCACAAGGCATTGAGATGTTATTTGTGACCCAAGTTCACTCAACTGCCAAGAAATCCAGTGCCCTTCTGTCCATGGCAGTGCAGGAGGCACTCAGCAAGGAGCTGGGTTGAAGGGCCACCTGCGCTGGCGAACCTATCCCCTCTTGCCTCAACTAGAGGCTCCCTGCACCTGCTAGACAGCAAACACTTCCTCATTCCGAACTGAGTGCTCAGCCGCTCAGTCGTGTCTGACTCTTTGCGGCCCCATGGACTGTAGCCTGCTAGACTCCTCTACTCATGGAATTTCCAGGCAAGGATACTGGAGTGGGGTGCTATTTCCTCCTCCAGGGTTCCTCCCAACCCAGGGATGGAACTTGCGTCCCTCGAGTCTCCTGCATGGGCAGGCGGATTCTTTACCACTAGCGCCACCTGGGAAGCCCCCCATTCCTAGCCATGGTCTAACGCATAGCTCAGCTTGTTTCCCAGCTTTTCTGGATCATGTTGCACGTGGTTTATTTCAGAAAATGACCCAGTGATGAAAGACGTGGAGTTCACCCCTGGTTATACTACCCACTTCGCACAAAGAGAATGCTCCCCCACGTTGCACTCCGAAGAGCACAGCTCTCAGGCCTGATTATAATGGTCTGATTAACCCGCCGAGGGCTCGCACGGGCTTTAGCCAGTGCAGAGTTACCTGGGCACTAGTCTTTCAGCTAATCCTATCAAAGGCTGTAGGCTGGGGGGTAGGATGAGATGACAAATCCCAACATATTTACACAGATGTCTTGTTCAGCCCTGCACGCAGCCAGGACTGCGTTTGCATCTTGTAACAGAATCACAGCGATCGCAGGCCAACTCTCTTAGAAACCTAAAACCAGGATACTGAGCGAGAGAGAAAATGGGAGAGAAAGAGAATGGATGGAGATTAAGATTTTTTAAAAAAAGCTCCAGGGGAAGCGGCTTCCGACAGCAAACAGCTGAGAGCAGCATGTTTGTGTTCTGCCTATGTGGTTATTTTCTGATTAGACGGGGTTGTCTGTCTAATCAGATTTTCTGCTTCCCTGTTATCCGTCTTATTAGGCTCTTTCTACATGTGCAGCTTCGGATTCCCATCTAGCAGTCCCAAGATGATTCAAAGTAATGGCCAACAAAGGCACTTCATGTGGGATGCTATTTATTAGGTTTATTCCAAGTCAGGCCTCTCTGACTCCACCTATGTAAGAGGATAAATATTTCTTTTTTTGCTTTCAAGTCTCATGAGGAGTCTAGTTTTCATACAAATCTAATAATGAAAATGGGCTTCCCTGGTGGCTCAGTGGCAAAGAATCCGCCTGCCAATGCAGAAGACGTGGGTTCAGTCCCTGGGCAGGGAAGATCCCTTGGAAGAGGGAAAGGGACCCTACTTCATTTTCTTGCCTGGGAAATTCCATCGACCGAAAGAGCTGTTGGCCTACAATCCACGGGGTCACAAAAGTGTCAGACACAACTCAACGATTAAACAACAACAACTAATAATGAAAATAGCTTCTCAATTAGTCAGAGAAGATCCTCTGGGTAGAACCTGATCTCTTAGGATTCCCTCAACATAAATCAGTGTTACTCAAGACCTACTAAGTGCCAAGCACCAGGCAGGCAGTGGGGGTGTAGAGTAATGGGCAAAATGCACACAGCATGCAACTATTAGTGTTCATAGTATGGGACACACAGGAGAAAAGGATTTTCTTTCACTGCAAAGAGCGTGAATGGAAGGGAGACAGGTAATTTTTTGTACTGTCCTTGCTCTATCAGTGGCAGAGTAACATGAGGAAAAATGTTATATTTTTTCCCTAACAGCCAAGCAAGTATTCCCACCTGCCCAGCACATAGAACAGAATACCCTTGTGAAGTATTCATGTAAGCAGCTTTTGAAGAAAATTTAAATGACAAAAGGTCTTCCTACAATCTTTCTGTACTTTTAAACTCAACAATTTGAGACCATAAGAATGACGGGAACAATCTGTAAAAATAGTACTTTAAAGAAAATGTATTAAAGTCTCAGATAACTACATTACATGTCGTACACAAAGTAATCTTGCTTCAGATTCTGTGATGAGCAAAAATGGCTATTTAGCAGAGAAGGCAAATGCAGCCTTATGGCTAAGAAGAATTGAGCTCCACATCAAATGTGAGAAGAAAATTCGACTTCTCTTTAAATGCCATCTACTGATGGTTTCCAGCAAGCCTTTAGCTGTTTTGCAATCACACATTGCACAAGGAATTTTGATGATCAAGGGTATGTTAAAGTGTGTAGAGATCTTTCTGAGACGGATGATCTCAAACATCTCCTACTTGCTACAAAAGGCAGTTATTACTAAGTCAAAATTTCTCGTGATTTGAAAATCCTGTTTACTTGTGAGCTCTTATTTCAGAATCTATGCTTCAGGCACAGAAATTTGCCTTAGGTCTAGTGTTTATGATGGTGGAGATCATGTTTGTTTAAAGTCGAACAGGAATGGGGCCAGGAGAGACGGCCAAGTGGGAGTCAGCCATCGGGGGAAAACGGTAAGTTTCCCGTGTAGAGCAAGTGTGAATCCTGTAACAGAAGGAAGGGAGGCCCCTGAAGCTACTTGTCACATGCTTGAACCCCTGCCCAAGGCCCCAAAGAGGGATGAGCCTATACTTGAGCATCTGGCAACAAGAAACACTGCTTCCAGTTTTAAACAACACTGCTGCTGCTGCTGAGTCGCTTCAGTCGTGTCCGACTCTGTGTGACCCCATAGACAGCAGCCCACCAGGCTCCTCCGTCCCTGGGATTCTCCAAGCAAGAACACTGGAGTGAGTTGCCATTTCCTTCTCCAATGCATGAAAGTGCATGAAAGTGAACAGGGAAAGTGAAGTCACTCAGTAGTGTCCGACTCCTAGCGACCCCATGGACTGCAGCCTACCAGGCTCCTCCGTCCATGGGATTTTCCAGGCAAGAGTACTGGAGTGGGGTGCCACTGCCTTCTCCGCATTTCAACCTAATGAAGATCTTTTTCGATCCTGATTTTGTCAATGTTTGTTTGCCATTCTTCCCAGCTCCAGGTCACATGCAGATTAATGAATGTGTCTTCTATATCTTTATCCAAGTTTTTTTAAATTAAATATGAATACAACAATGTTAAAGTTAGAGACTTATGAAAAGACACTAAAGAGTGTCCTTCAGAGTAACATCTATCTGTTAATTAGCATCTTTTGAATACAAGTGTTCAATTCATCTATTTAAATGTACCTCATTTTTCTGTTTTGTCCCCAGACCTAACTTGCAACTTGGCTGCTCTATATGTATCACATTTTTCACTTGTGTCAATTTAATAACCATGACAATCAGAAAAAAAAAAAGATTCATTTGGCATTACCTCTTCAATGATATCTGTTAATCACCAGATTCCTCCTGTGTATAAGTTCTCTCTTGTTGTTAAGTCATGTCCACCTCTTTGCAACCCCATGGACTTGTAGGCCTCCAGGCTCCTCTGTCCATGGGATTCTTCAGGCAAGAATACTGGAATGGGTTGCCGTTTCTTTTTCCAGAGGATCTTCCCAATCCAGGGAGTGAACCCTCATCTCCTCCACTGCAGGCGTATCTTTACCACTGAGCCACAAGGGACACCTATAAGCTCTCTCTACCATCCTGTTAATAAGTAATCCTAGAATCTTACTTAGAATCATATTTCCAAGAAAGTGTAGGGAGGAAAATGCTTCATCCTCTTCATTTTGAGAACCAGTATCCCACTTGCCCATCACCAGCCTTTCAACAACTCTCCTTCTCTCAGTAATTTCCTCATTGGAGAAACAATCTGTTTCTGAGAATCTCAGGATTCACTGAAACCTCATGAAACAAATCTTAGCCTCCCTCATGTTAGGGTTATTTGTGTAACATCTTACTCCCTCCACCCCCACCCTCAAGATCGTCAAACTTGATGATGAACTCCTTGGCAACAAGGGATGGTGCTTATTTTCTTTGTTGTCCCTGCAGTGCCTTGCACTGTATATTTGAAGGTTTGAATTGAACTGAATCACTCACACAAAGGAAGAAACTTAGTTTGATCTATGCAGTCTCAAAATCATTTTCTTGGTCAAATTGGATTCTTTTCATCTATCTTAACATCTAATTTGTGCATAGCTGAATTAGTCTTGCAGTTAATCTGATGTGGTTTTCCGTCTACTGAAGACAGTAAGTTCATTTTCCTGATCTGGTGATTTTTAATCATATAGTCACAGCCCACTCACACAGAAAAATAAAACAGCAGATTAAATAGCAAGCTAATAGAATGATAAATGGAGTTATCCCTAAACACAAAGGCTTTTACATATAATCTATAGTTTTTGCCAAGTCATTTGTTCAGTTTTGATCCAACACTCTTTTGTTAAAGTGATGATAATAGTCACAAATTTGTGAGTGCTTCCTAGGGGTGAAGCGGTTAACTGAGACAGATTAATGTGATGGTTAAGCTTGTGGGGCTTGGTTTGAGTCCTGGATATGTTGTTGTTTAGTCACTAAATCATGTCCAAATCTTGGCAGCCCCATGGACTGTAGCCCACCAGGCTCCTCTGTCCATGGGCTTTTCCAAACAAAAATACTGAAGTAGGTTGCCATTTCCTTCTCTGGGGGATCTTCCTGACCCAGGGATCAAACCTGCATCTCTTGTGTTGTACCCATTACTATTTGTGTGACTTTAAGCCAATTAATTCAATTGTAGAACAAAGTATAATAAAGGCTAGTTATACCATCATTATTTAAATGTATTATCTCATTTAATCCTCACAACAACCTCGTGAGCCACTATTATTTTCTCCTACTTTACAAATTTGCTAGGTACTAGCTGCTGGATGATGTAGGATTCATAGAAATGGTCATGTCAGAATCAGTCAAGGTCTTGCCCCCAAGGACTTCACAGTTGAATTTTGAATAATTACTATAATCAAAGAGCAGAATCATATATTTGCTATAGCAACATGAATGCAAAATGTGTGTGAACACAGAGGGTTTAATAGCTAACTTTATATAAAAGAGATTCTGCCCTTGGGTGTCTGTTCAACTCCCTTTTTACCTCTCTCAGCCTTGCTAACTCTGCCGCACTGCTTTTCTTTCATTCCTTGAACAAATCATGCTCTTTCCAGGACAGAGCCTTTGAAGCTACTCTTTCCTTTACCTGGATGCTCTTTCCTCTACCTCACCTGACTACTCTCATAGGACTGTCTCATCCTTTGAATCTCACCTTAAAAGTCCATGCCCACTTAAGATGTTCTTTCTCTTCATTCATATCCTTTCTCAGTCCTTCACTGGATTCCTTCATATACTTATGTATTTATACTTTATAACTTATCAGATATTTTATTTCCATACTTGTTTTTTATCAGTCTCTGCCTTTGATAAAGAAGAGACCCTTTGGGAATCATCTTTTACCTCTATACCATTGCATTCCCAGGACCTAACAAAGAGTAAGTATTCTTTAAATATTTGTTGAGAGAATTGATGACTATACTGCTGGATGACTTAGGTAGGATTTTCAAAAGCTAAACTTCATTTCTCCTCACTCCGCAAAACAAATGTTAGAGGTATACAGAAAAGAGTAGACTTTCATTGGATAGACAATCAAATCTGATCATAATAGATTCTTTATCTTCCAACATCAAAATTGAGTGTGTATATTGAACTGGATAACCAGGTCATTGTTTCCTTTTTTGTATTACTTGTTATCTAAATGGTCACATTTCCTTGTGTTTACAAAGTTCCTTTTGTTTTCTCATTGTTTCAGTTCCTATTTTGCAGGTATTTCATCCCGGAGTTTTTATGATGTTTAGTAAATTCCCACATGCAGATAACATCATCTTCCAAGAATCAGGGAATCGCCTTCTCCTGGAATTAGTGGCTACAGAACTGGCTTGATGGTGAAGCTGGGAACCCTCTTCTGACAGTTACATGCCCCCTCCACCCCTTCAACAGTTCAATACCATTGGGGAGGAAAGAGAAAGGCAGATAGCAAGAGGATGAAAGCTCCCAGCTTGTTTCTGCCAAGACACATCAGTTTCAGGTCATGCTTCTGCAGCGCACGTGTCATGGAGTGAGCATAAGCTGTCAGCATGGAGAACAGAGAAGTTCCTTTGACAGATCCCACGTCTACATTCCAAACCCATTACAACAGGAGAACTTGTTCCCCTCCAATGAGCTGCCCCCTCCCTCAGCTGGACGCCCAGCTGCAGAAAGGCACTCATGGCTGGAGAGCCACGTCTTGAGGCCTGGAAGAGCCGCATCTCTAATTGTCATATGTATTTACAGGGCAGAGCTGCTATATTCATAGCTGGGGGTAAGGGTGAGGAGGGACAAGCAGGCAGAAACACAGCCTGTCTCTATAGAAAGGGCTGCCTGTCATTTCACATTCTCACCAAATGTGTTCCATTCATATCTAGAATCATAAAAAAGTGAGCTTCAGATTTAACTTTCTTTTAGTGTAAACCTGACACTTCCAAAAGTAGCTTTCAAGAAATGACTAAATAAACACTATAATGAAAATTATAAACTCTGCCTAATTACTCATTACCTTTGTGTTCTAGTTTCCAGATATAAGAGGCCTGAGGAGGAAGGCAAAAAAGTATTCATTGACCGGGGTTACACATTTTGAAATAATGGGAGAGAGGAAGTTCCATTTGACAACAGAATGTGGTTTGAAGACAACCCCTTGCCCCCACTGCACTTCTCTCCCAACTTTCCACTAAGTCTCATAAAACCCAGAAATGGATATGAACTTTTTACACTGGCTAGAGCTAGTACTAATAATCAAGCTATTGCCAGAATCTAGGAGGAATTTCCATGAACTACAAGGATGGTGGAATTGGATTGAGAAACACATTCTGTGGTCTTCTAATTCTTCATCTCTAGAAAGAGAGCAAATCTGAACAACCTTCAACCACCCTCCCTGTTGTCCCTGGCCCAGCAGGTAAAAGCTGAATCACGCAGAGATACGGGGAAGCGTCTCTGTACCACACAGGTGGTGGAGAGAGATGGGTTGGGGTGGACTGATGATGCTGATGGCAGGATATGGATGTGTGAAGGCAATAAGAGCATTGCATGCTGGGAGAGGTACATTTTCACCTATTTTGGAAGTTCTGAGTGTCAGAGCATCTTGCCACAGTCCAGTTGAGCCACACTGGATGAAAATGTGTGGGGTGTGAGGAACTGGTCTTGGAGCTATGCATAAAATCCTTCAAGGGTGAAATCATTCATTCATTCAGCCAGTGTTTACTGAGTACCTACTATATGCCAGACACTAGTCTCGGCACTGGGTAAATAATTGCTTTCAAGGAGCTTACTTGCAAAGTGGGAAATAAAATAAATAAAAAACAAATGTTGTAACTCAACAGCAAGTGCTATGAAGAAAGTTACATCTGAATAAGAAGGTAGAGATGGGAGTGTAGGAAGGCCTGAGGAGGAAGTCCTCCTGAGGACTTGAAATTGAGGTAGGAAGCCAGTGGGAAGGTTAGGGGAAAGCTTGCTTGAGATAAACAAAATTAAAAATGCACTTTCCTTTTTACAACACAGATTCTCATTGCATTTTAACTCAGTAGAGTAATTAGGATGTTTCATAGTACAAAGAGCATTTATTAACATGGGTGATATCATAGCACCACCATCAACTGCTGGGGGATAAACTCCAGTTATTCTGGAGAATTTATTAATGACAGGAATGGATAAGCTATTGTTACCAGCCTGATCAGATGTCTGCCTACCTTAGGCCCATAAAGCCTAAAATGCTTACTATCTGGCTCTTTACAGGAAATGTATGCTGAATCTTATTATAAAACATAAGGGAAGAATTTGAGAAATAATGGACCTGAAGACAAGAGCTGGAAGCTAGGTTCCAAGTGGAGGTGCCAGCCTGAAGAGGAACGGGGACATTTTCCATGTGTCACTGGGGTAAAGGCAGGTGGGATATACAAACATGGGACATCAGCAAATCTGGAGATGGTTTACCAGGTCGTTCTCCTCTGATTATTTCTATTTCTTCCATGAAGAAAAGAAGTGAAGTCGTCCACATGGAATGTGGAGAGGAGAGAGTGATTAATCTGCAGATATGAGAAATGAATTCAAAAAAACCAGAGGGACCAGAGGTGAGAAGGGACACAACCAATTATTTAACAGAGTGTATCTGCAGAGTTCTTTCTTCATTTGAGAATTTGTAGATTAAATAGAATTTGCAAATTAAATAAAATTAACATGGGACTTTGAAATAATCACCGAGGATCAGGAGAAAAGAAATATCCTCACCAAGGCTTCAAAAAGGAAATAGCTACAAACTGATAGTTTATTATAAGAGATATTCATTTCTAGCAAAATTTAAAACATGTTTTCAATGGCCAAGCAACTGCATTTTCAGGTAAGTACCTTAGTGAAATGTGTAAACATAAACAAATAGATAAATAAACCTCATACAAAGGCTTTTATTGCAGTCCTTCTAGTAAGAGCCAAAAATTGAGGCCAACCTACATGTTCATAGCAGTGGTATAGCCAAAATAACTTTGGTATATTTACATGATGGACTTCATTCATGTAAAAGTGACCTTGAAAACACAATGTTGGGAAATATTCAAGTTGCAGAAGATTATTTATAGTCCAGTCAATCATTTACATAAAATTTACACACTCATAAAATAATGTGTTGTTTATTAATCTATATTTAGAAAACATAAAAACAAGGACTGTGATCACAAAATTCATGACAGCAGTTAACTGTGAAGAGAGGAATAAGGAGAAATTGTGTTGAGGGAAAGATTTATAGAAGACTTTAACTTTATGATAATAAAGTTAAATGTGACACAGATAAAATGTGACATAATATTAATATTTGTTAGTTCTAGGTAGGCAGGTGTATGGGTATCTTACTACCTTTTTGAAAAACTTTTTGGTTAAATTATTTTTCAAACTGAATTATGAAAGTTTATAAGGATTTTTTGAAAACACTGAAACTGGAGTTGAGATTTCTTTTTAAGACTGTAACAGGGCACGGCCACCCATAAGCTCAGCACAAGGACTTCCCCAGCAGTCCAGTGGTTAGGACCTTGCACTTTCACTCCTGGGGACCCTGGTTCAATAGCTAGATAGTTAACTAAGATCCCAAATGCTGCTCAAAACCTTAGCATTGATGGTAGGTGGGTGGGGAGGCACATTGGCCCTTCACCATTTCACCCCATCTCCTCGAGATCTGCAGCTGGAAGCCCTATCACCTATCATTTCTCACCTTACACATCCTTCTCTCAGGCCCTCTTTTCCTACTTTGCACGAGTGAATTCTGCTCCCCTCCATTGCACTGACAAGCTGTCTGTGTGCTCCACCTTGCTGCAGTTAGCACTCTAGAACAACTTCCCATTCACTTGTTTGTGCCCACTCTGGCATCGCTGACTCCGTAGGGAGAGGCTGTGTGAAACCATCAAGAGTTCTCCAGCTGGCACAGTTCCCAGCCCTGACTACATGCTTCCTACATTTTTGATGATTTTGTAGATTTTGGGTCCAGACCGTGCTGTAGGGGGCTCTCTGCTGGCAGAGGGCAGAGTAAACATGCTGGATGCCTAAAGATGCCAGAGGGAAATCATCTAGGCAAATTGTCTACTGAAAATCTTTTGCCTGGAGTTGGATTTGCATTTCAGAATCACTGATGTCTGAAGCTGATCTTCATTAAAAAAAAAAAATGTAAACTCAATTTTCAAAAAGCAGCTGATCTTCAGGCTTGCTTTTCCTCTTTGCTTTATCTAAACATATGTGTAGGGAAAGTTGGCTCAGAAATCATTCAAAATTGGATTTTTCTTTTACAGTTTCCACTCAAAATCCCCCATGTTTTCCACATAAAGTAGCCAAGCCTCAGCCCCACAGAAAACATGCTATAGATATTTTCCTATTTTTCCACCTTGTCCAATTTTGGAAAATGTTGGAACCACATCAGACATTGTAAGTGATGGGGAAAAGATGGATGGGGAAAAACCACTCTTCCACACTTCTGTCAAGCTTGACCTTAACTCGTTTCTAGTTTTAAAATAACTTAATAGTGATGCCCTCAGCTTGAAAACTACTGGTCAGAACATGTTAAAAGGCATGAATTCAGGGACTTTCCTGGTGGTTCAGTGATTAAGACTCCATGCTCCCAATGCAGGGGCCACAGTTTCGATCCTTGGCAGGGGAACTAGAACCCAGAGGGCCATGAACTCTATTCTAATTTTTGAGTAACGCAATATTGTTTCCAGGACCCAGACAATCAGCTGAGTCTGCGAGTGTGTAGTAGGTTGTGTCCTTCTAGAGTGTTCACCTCCCTCCCTACACTCTGCCCGCCCTGTCCATGACTTGGAGCCCCCATGGAGGAGAGCCCTGCCCTCCCCCGTGGGCAGCAGCTTGGCCAGGGAACATGAGTGGAGGCAAAAGGTGCCAGTCCCCAAAGAAAGCTCCAGGAGGCATTGGTCTTTCCTTTAGCCAGCTTGTTCACCTTTCCTGCCTCCAAGAGGGCAGCATATTACAGAAAGAGGCTGCCCTTTTAGCCTGAATTCCAGAATAAAGAAAATCCAGGGAGCTAACTTGCAGCTGATACATAATGTGAGCAAGGAGAAAAACCAAACAAAATGAAACAAAAACCCCTTGTTTGGGAAGCCACTGAGATTTTAGGGTTGTTGGTTACCATGTCATAACCTATTAAAAGATGACAGATGGTGAATTTAAAATTAGAATAAATTAAAAATATGCCCCCATGCAGTAGGTACCAGGTCAGACTCCTCTCTGCTACCAAGAGCAAGGGCTCTGTAGACGGTGAGAGGGAATTTTGCTACAGCTGGGCCTCTTTTTTTCTGGAAGTCTAGCTACAGCACATATTCTCTTTCTGGTACACAAGTTGACATGAAGCCTCTTGTTTATTGTTTTTTTTTTTTTCCCAATTCATCTCAAAGGTCCAGAATTTTCTGAGTCTGGAACCAGCTCCAGGGTCCCCCTAACTTCTAGGCAACTCTTTAACATTTCTAGCCTGGTTGCAAATCACCATTGCTGTTTGAACTGAGCAGATTATTTCCTGTCTTCTCTGTATCACTGGTTGGAGAAACCAAAATTTCCAAATTAGAGTAATTTTTTTCCTATTGATTTTGCCATTAGTGACCTGCAACAGTCTCTCCAGGAAAATAGAAAGCCTTTCATTAAATATTTCTTGAATGTGGGTGTAGCCCAGAGTCTGCCTGTGGCTATCCTGTTGTTTAGGAGCAAGACCAGAGTATCATAGTTACAGAGAGGAAAAAGGCTGAGCTTCATGGAAAATGGTTCTTGGCAGGGGTGATTTTCCGGAGGAAACATCCCTGACTAGGGATGACAACACAAATGCTGGATACAATACAATACAATAGAAAGAAAACCCTGGATCCGTGAAATGAGCGGTATCCGTTTAATTTTAGTAGAATCAGTGCATCGTTTTATTCAGCACACATAGGAACACTCTGTTTATCAAAATAGCTTTCTCAATACCAAACATGCATATGCTTCTGAGAATTCAACATATTATCCTTACTTCCAATTATCATAGGTCCACATTTTAAAGTAGGAACAGAAATACATGACTACAATGATCACTTTTAATTTTTAGGACCTTAGTTAATATTATTGGAATATTAGTGACAAACAGCATCTCAGCTTCTTTAGAAGAAATTCTTCTTTAGGTAGGATGTGCTCTTTTGCAGTATATCATCTATCTTTGGCATGAACTCTCTCTTTTTGGTTTCTCCCACCCAAATTCTTTGCCTCCTTTTTCCTCCTTTTTTCTTTCCTTTCCTTCTCTCTTATTCCCCACCCTTTGCTCTAAACAGCTTTACCCCTTTTTTGCCTGGTGTCTGTTTCCCATTTTCACCATCGCCCTGATGATCTTAACCCTGGGAGGGGCTGTATCGCGGCAGGAGGCGGAACCGAACTTAGAGTCAAGGGGGTTAGGGCTGAGTCCTAGAGGTGCCACCAACGTACCGTGTGACGTGGGGTAAGTGACATAACTTCTCTGAGTATCCATGACCTCATCCATAAAATGAACTGAGGAAACAATTCAGAACAGAGGGAGTAGTCCAGGTGCTGAACGACGCTGAGAAGTTGGGTGGGGAGGGGACTGGGGCGTCACAGGAGGTTGAGCGGCTTATTCCTCATTGGTGGGTTCAGTGGATTCACTGTGGGCTCAGCAGACAGATGCCAATGTGATGAGGAGTGGGGGGCGGGTAACAGGGAAATGAAGACAATGAGCATCGCCATCTTTCAAGAAGTTTGGCTGGTGGGACACAGCAAAGAGAGAGGGGGTAGCTGCAGGGGGAAGCAGGGTTCAAGTCAACTTTGCTTTGCATTGCTTTTATGATATTGAGTGTGGATGGGAGAGACACAATGAAGGAAGAAACTGAAGATGGGGGCTGGGGAGTGGTCTATTCAGTGAGGTCCTTGAGGATCCTGTGCCCAGACGGGGGATTAACCCTGTCCACAGCACATAATGGGAGGGGCAGAGACCATCAGTGTGGATGGAATGAGGTGCCTGGTTTAGTGGCAGTAAGTTGAGCTGTTCCCTATTGCTCATTTTTCTTTTTCATGTAAAGTAGGAGGAGAATTTCATCTGTGGAGGATGAGCGGAAAGCTGGAGGTTTGAAGAGAGTAAATACTTTGTGAAGTTCTCCAGCAGAGAGTGCCTGCGAGTTCCAAGATACAGGTAAAGCACAGTGTTGAAGGAAGCTGAGAGTTGAGGTGGCTCCACAGGCCGGTCCTGGTAAGGCAAGGACCTCTAGGTCAAGATCTTTGCACCAGATGAAAATAAACATCTCTAATCCTCCCTGCCTATGTCTTAGGTCTGTTGCTCAATAATTCAGTTTAAATAAATTACTTCTTCCTTGTGGGCTAGGTTGATTTCACTGGACAGGATCAGCTGGTGGAAGATAACCCTCCAACTCCTATGCATAAACTTGGTCAAGATCAGGCTTTTTCAGAGGCATCCACAGGGAATACTGTATTGGCAAGGTCCTTTTGTATCAGTTTGATCTGGTTAAGTAATATATGTCTCTTCTGTGTCCCATATGTGCCACATACTAAGAAAAGAGCTGAGAATGAAAATGAGATATTACCCATTTCCATGGAGTTTACAGTATAGTGGGGACTCATAATAATAACTAATTAAATAATTATAAGTGAGCAAAGTATCATAAGGGAGTTTAGTTCTACAGCAATCAGTGGGCTTCCCAGGTGGCACTAGTGGTAAAGAATCTGCCTGCCAACACAGGAGCCTCAGGAGATGCAGGCCCGATTCATGGGTTGGGAAGATCCTCTGGAGAAGGATCTTCACCTCTAACATAAAGTGGCAGAGAAGGCAATGGCACCCCTCTCCAGTCCTCTTGCCTGGAAAATCCCATGGACGGAGGAGCCTGGTGGGCTACAGTCCATGAGGTCGCTAAGAGTCGGACACGACTGCGACTTCACTTTCACTTTTCCTTTCATGCATTGGAGAAGGAAATGGCAACCCACTCCAGTATTCTTGCCTGGAGAATCCCACGGACAGAGGAACCAGGCAGGCTACAGTCCCTGGGATCGTAGAGTCGGACACGAGGGAAACCACTGAGCATGTGCACATGCATAGCTATCAGTAGAGAGGGCTCCACTTTATCTTGCTGCTGCTGCTAAGTCGCTTCAGTCATGTCCGACTGTGTGTGACCCCCATAGACAGTAGCCCACCAGGCTCCCCCGTCCCTGGGATTCTCCAGGCAAGTACACTGGAGTGTGTTGCCATTTCCTTCTCCAGTGCATGAAAGGAAAAGTGAAAGTGAAGTCGAAGTCGTGTCCCACTCTTAGCGACCTCATGGACTGCAGCCCACCAGGCTCCTCCGTCCATGGGATTTTCCAGGCAAGAGGACTGGAGAGGGGTGCCATTGCCTTCTCCACCACTTTATGTTAGAGGTGAATATGTTATCAAAACCTATGTTTGTGGGGTCCAGCTGCTCACCATTGAAAAGCCAATAAACAGGCCAAGTTGGTGGAAAGGAAAGTTTGCTTTATTTCAGATGCCAGTAACTACAAGAAGAGGGGTGGCAGACACCTGTCCAAAGGCCGATTCCCCTGCACTGACAACCAGTGAGGGAAAGGGCTTTTATATACAAAAGTGTGTGTTGGGTGGGCGGGGGGGTGGGGGTGGTGGTGGAGAACTACATGCAGAAACAGCACAGTCATCTGTAACAGTCATCTTCAAATTGGTCATCGGTGGTCTGACCAGCGTCATCTTTGTTGTTTTAGATATAGTTAATCTTCAGTTCCAGGGCTTCCCTCATAGCTCAGTCAGTAAAAAATCTGCCTGCAATGCAGGAGACCTGGGTTCATTTCCTGGGTCAGGAAGATCCCCTGGAGAAGGAAATGGCAACCCACTCCGGTATTCTAGCCTGGAGAATCAATGGACGGAGGAGCCTGGCAGGCTATAGTCCATGGGGTCGCAAGAGTTGGACGTGACTTTGTGACTACGCCACCACCGATCTTCAGTTCCAGAGTCCATTTGTTCCCATTTCTCTGAGGCCAGTTCTTGGAACTGTGGCAGCTCATGTCCTGGGTACGGTCTGGTCATCGTGTAATTAACTTTCCACCTGGTAGTTTAGTATCTATAAGGACATGGCTCTGAATATTACCTCTAGCTCCTGAGAAAGAACTCAAGGTCCTTGACTATGCTTCATGACTACAGTATTATTGTTTAGTCTTCTTTGACAGCCTTCCTTTGTTTCCCCAGTTCTTGCTTCTCTGATTAAACTTATTCTTTGACTAAAGTCTTCCATAGACAAAAGGTAGGCAGAGGTCATGGTGGAGGGGCAAGGACCATAAGGCCCTGCTGTTTCAAATGCCAGGGATGTGTCTAAGACATGAAAAAATGAGTAGGTGAAAAGAGTTAGCTGGTAGGGAGGGGTGAGCATCAAAGGGTCATGGACATTACATCTTAAGAAAGGTATGAGGTCAATCTTGGGAGCAGTTGGTAATTAGCTGTAAGTGACTCTAACTTGGAAAGTTTTGGGTGCCAATAGACTAGCCATGATTTCTTTTTCCAGACTCACCTTCACTGAGGCTGCTTCTGTGATTATGGATCATCCCTGATGGATGTTTAGCCTTTCAAGTCCTTTAGCTAACGGCTGCCTGTTAGTTACCTTGTGCACAAGGACTCCAGACCAGCTACATCAGAATCACTCCATGTGGAGCCTGGCCATTATTTAGAAAGCTTCCAGGTGATTCTAATGTGGAGCTGGCATTGAGGCCCCCCCTTACCCCCCCCACCTCCTCTCCCCTCTGCTGTGGGGAGACGTGGGTGCACCGATGCCAAACCCTCAGGACACCCAGCTTCAGGTCTCAGAATTAGGGCAGGAGCATTCGCATCCCTCAGCTCCACCCTCTTCCTTCAAATGCCTCAGGGAATTCCTGCTTCCACCAGGTCTGAGAAATTGAATTCTTGCATACATTTGAGTCTGAACAGGCTCTTGCTTCTTCCTTTTGTGACATTTGCGTGCATCTCGGTAATTTGGGCCTCGTATCCTTGTCTAGTTCGTTACAGGTACTCCAACCGTCCATCCACCTACCCTCCTTGCTGAGGCCTTTGTGGCTGTTCTGGCCAGCAGGGCAGCAGGCAGTGTTCTCAGCTGCTCTCTCAATGATGCTCCCCCACTGCTCACAGCATTGGAAGAGTTAGGTGTCTGCAGAGATCTACAATCATTCATTCAATCTCCTCTCTTGAGCCTTCCAAACGTTGACCTGTTCTTTCCACTTTAAATACCAGGGATAAAGTGCCCCAGGTAGCAGGCTACACATATCAAAGTAGAAGTGTCCATGCTCGTGCTTAAAAGAAGCATTTCCCAGCTAAGTCGAATGTTCACCTCTGTGTACCAAAGGGTGAGTTCATCTTCTGAGAATTTGAGGCAGTATTTGTCTACCCTATTTGCTCATGGGTAGGACTTCTGAACCAGGTACCTGGGGACCCTAGTACAAATCAGATTCCTAGTAGTCCACCTAGGTGGCTTGAAGGTCCTGAGGTAGGTGAGCAGCAAGGAATTCCCTGTCCCCTTCTCAGAAAATGAAAATGATGAGAGGCCAGCTAATTGGACTAGATACTCATGTTGGCTAGTCTCAACACATTCAACTCTAACCTTGCCTAAACACTACCATTAGGCTTTTCTCCCAGACTTCTCATACTCCAAATAGACCTTCTAGTAAATTACCCCGCTTTGAGGACAGAGATCTGGGAGGACAGAGACCTTCCTGGGAGGTCTGATTGCACATTGTGTGTTGATCTTGGCTCCCTTGCATGGAGGAGGGTGCGTCTCTACATGGTACACTTGGTATTTAGGTCACGCACACGCAAGGTCATTAATTAATTAAATATGATAATAAAGCTAGGGATGGGCCCAATCCTTTATGCACTGAGAAAGACTTTAAAGGTAGGGATACTCCCAGGTCTGAATGTGTCCCGGGGCCAAGCGTGAGTCATGAGTGAGCCCAAATGTGTTCTCTCTGGACCTTTTCACCCAGATACCTCAATGCAAAGCACCTTGAGCATGACCCCTGTCCTCAAACAACTCATCTTCACACAACACCACTGTGTGATACAGCCCCTCGTTGCTCACTAAGGCCTGTGTTATTACTGCTGGGAGAGGCTGGGGTCAAGGCAAAGCTAAACTGATGGGCAGCTAGGAAGCTGGACCAGTAGCCTTGGGCCCGTGAACACCAGGAAGAAGGCAGACAGGGTGTGGGGAAGGCAAAGCTCTGGGTGCAGACTCCCCGTGACCCAGATAGTGACACTCCTCTCTAGAGAGATTAGGCGTCAGACAGTAAGTCGCTTTTGAATGCTTCTTAAAAGATGAATGGATGTGTTGAGTATGACTTATTTTTAGCCCTTCCTTTTACATCGTGGTTATTTCTGACAGTGTTTTTTCCATTTTGCCTAGCTTCAACAGAGTTTCTTGTCACACACATTTCCCCACATTTACAGAATGATCCTGTCCCTTTCATAGGAGGACTTCAGTGGAGGCCTCAATTCCTAGCCTGAACGTGGCTTTGCAAGCTGGTTTTTGACACTAGATGTTCTGAAAACCCTGAGAAAACTGTTTCTGAATAAGTGATTATCTTTAATTTAGATAAATAATCCTGCTTGTTTAGGCCATGATTCTGAAAATGATTATTCCCACTGACATTTTTTCTTCTCAAGTGAGAATGAACAGTCTATGTTTCCATCAGGTTAGATTGCTTTTTTGGTTAAAATTTGCTCCCTCTTAATTTATTCTCTGCCCTTCCCTAGGTTGGTTGGCCCTGCCCATCTCACGGCTGAATGAAGGAAGAGGAGGCCTCTAAAGAGGGGGGTTCATGTTTGGGAACGCATGTAATTAAAGATTTTAAAATTTAAAAAATAAAAAACTTAAAAAAAAAAAACTGCTCTCCATTACCTATGTCTTAATTACTTTGAGCAGCAAAGAAGGAACATTTTGATAAGTTTATCTTTTCTCTAACTCAAGCACAAGCAATATAGCTTTCTGAGACTAATGGTCTGGGTTCTTTGGGGTTCTTTTCCCCTCCTGTATACACAGAAATGGGCTTCCCTGAAGGCTTAGATGGTAAAGAATCTGCCTGCACTGTGGGAGACCTGGGTCCAATCTTTGGGTCGGGAAGACCCCCTGTAGGAGGGCAGGGTAACCCACTCCAGTATTCTTGTTTGGAGAATCCCATGGACAGAGGAGCCTGGCTGACTACAGTCCCCGGGGTCGCCAAGCGTTGGACACGATTGAGCAACTAACACTTATACAATAAAGGGGGTGGATTAGATGTTTTCTAAGTTCCCAGTCATCTCTAACTTTGTGACCTAAGAGATGGCTTTTTAGTAAAAGTGCCGCATAAAGGTAGAGCTGTCACTCATGCCATCCTGGTGACAAATGTGTGTGGAAGAGAGTCCTGGATCAGGAGCAAAGGCCTTGTGGTAGACACTACCAGTTGGACCTCCCTTAGCTACTCTCAAGTCTTAGCTGTAAAAGCTGTGAGGTCATGTTGACTAACTGAAGCAATGATTTGTTGGAAATGCTTTGACGATAAACTAAAATACAAAGAGTCAGGAGTTGCTATTAAGAGATTAGCAAAAAGGCTCTTTCAGAAACCATTTCTCAGCTTCTGAATTTTAGGTCTCTAGTCAGCTTAAAATATAACCATCTAGAGATTCCTCCTCCCACCCACTGTCACCCATCCAATTTCAACAACTGCAATGAATTAACATTTGCGAAAGGAAATAACGAAACAATAGTAATTTGCTAATGGGAAAAGCCATGATTCTAAAATGAGCTATGGAGAGTAACCCCTGAAAATGAAGGCTTGATTTGAAAGTCACTTTGGAAATCTGCCTTGGTTTTGTAATGTCAAGTTGTAAGTTAGAAATTTCTATGTTCAAAAAATTCAGAGACCTGTTTCTCAGCAGATTCCAGTGGAGAGCACACCAGGCTAAAGTCATACCGGCTCATGTTCATCCTTTAGTCCTGCTCCTGAGTTGCTATGCAAGCTTAGAAAACTGGCGGAATCTCTTAAGATCAAGTTATCCCAGTCACAAAGTGGATTGAGAGCAGATGCTCAGAGTTTTCACATATTTCACTCTAGTATGAAAATTAAAAGTAATTTCTTTTCAAGTATTTGTGAAAGCCCTTTTGGTATTTCAGATAAAAGTTACCATAATGCAGCTAAGATACCACATCTAGCTTTACATACCTGATACGCCCTGAACATTATTTGTAAATAGAATCTTATAAGTATGTTAGGAAGGGGATATAAAAGGCCTTTATAAAGCAAAGGATCCTTTCTGGAACTCCAAATTGGGTTACCACGTAAATCTATGTTTTCAAAACCAGATTTTTTATAAAAGCACAGTCTACCTACAGCACTGTTAACCTTAAACACACAGAGCTATTCACAGAGGTTAGTAGTAACAGCTATGTTCATCTAAGTGTGACACCTTAATAAGCACCAATCACATCACCAATCCAGAGCCTAATAGAAAATCTCTAACTTTGGGGAAAACATATATTTTGTTGGAAATTTCAAAATAAAGGGTCAACCAGTAATGCTGAAGGAGCTGAAGTTGAACGGTTCTATGAAGACCTACAAGACATTTTAGAACTAACACCCAAAAAAGATGTCTTTTTCATTATAGGGGACAGGAATGCAAAAGTATGAAGTCAAGAAACACCTGGAGTAACAGGCAAATTTGGCCTTGGAATGTGGAAGGAAGCAGGGCAAAGACTAATAGAGTTTTGCCATGAAAATGCACTGGTCATAGCAAACACCCTCTTCCAACAACACAAGAGAAGACTCTACACATGGACATCACCAGATGGTCAACACCGAAATCAGATTGATTATATTCTTTGCAGCCAAAGATGGAGAAGCTCTATACAGTCAACAAAAACAAGACCAGGAGCTGACTGTGGCTCAGATCATGAACTCCTTATTACCAAATTCAGACTTAAATTGAAGAAAATTGGGAAAACCGCTGGACCATTTAGGTATGACCTAACTCAAATCCCTTATGATTATACAGTGGAAGTGAGAAATAGATTTAAGGGCCTAGATCTGATAGATAGAGTGCCTGATGAACTATGGAATGAGGTTTGTGACATTGTGCAGGAGACAGGGATCAAGACCATCCCCATGGAAAAGAAATGCAAAAAAGCAAAATGACTGTCTGGGGAGGGCTTACAAATAGCTGTGAAAAGAAGAGAGGCAAAAAGCAAAGGAGAAAAGGAAAGATATAGGCATCTGAATGCAGAGTTCCAAAGAATAGCAAGAAGAGATAAGAAAGCGTTCCTCAGCCATCAATGCAAAGAAATAGAGGAAAACAACAGAATGGGAAAGACTAGAGATCTCTTCAAGAAAAGTAGAGATACCAAGGGAACATGTCATGCAAGGATGGGCTCGATAAAGGACAGAAATGGTATGGACCTAACAGAAGCAGAAGATATTAAGAAGAGTTGGCAAGAATACACAGAAGAACTGTACAAAAAAGATCTTCAAGACCTGGATAATCACAATGGTATGATCATTCATCTAGAGCCAGACATCCTGGAATGTGAAGTCAAGTTGGCCTTAGAAAGCATCACTACGAACAAAGCTAGTGGAGGTGATGGAATTCCAGTGGAGCTATTTCAAATCCTGAAAGATGATGCTGTGAAAGTGCTGCACTCAATATGCCAGCAAATTTGGAAAACTCAGCAGTGGCCACAGGACTGGAAAAGGTCAGTTTTCATTCCAATCCCAAAGAAAGGCAATGCCTAAGAATGCTCAAACTACCGCACAATTGCACTCATCCCACATGCTAGTAAAGTAATGTTCAAAATTCTCCAAGCCAGGCTTCAGCAATACGTGAACCGTGAACTTCCTGATGTTCAAGCTGGTTTTAGAAAAGGCAGAGGAACCAGAGATCAAATTGCCAACATCCGCTGGATCATGGAAAAAGCAAGAGAGTTCCAGAAAAACATCTATTTCTGCTTTATTGACTATGCCAAAGCCTTTGACTATGTGGATCACAATAAACTGTGGAAAATTCCGAGAGAGATGGAAATACCAGACCACCTGACCTGCCTCTTGAGAAATCTGTATGTAGGTCCAGAAGCAGCAGTTAGAACTGGATATGGAACAGACTGGTTCCAAATAGGAAAAGGAGTACATCAAGGCTGTATATTGTCACCCTGCTTCTTTAACTTCTATGCAGAGTACATCATGAGAAACGCTGGCCTGGAAGAAGCACAAGCTGGAATCAAGATTGCCAGGAGAAATATCAATAACCTCAGATATGCAGATGACACCACCCTTATGGCAGAAAGTGAAGAGGAACTCAAAAGCCTCTTGATGAAAGTGAAAGTGGAGAGTGAAAAAGTTGGCTTAAAGCTCAACATTCAGAAAACGAAGATCGTGGCATCCGGTCTCATCACTTCATGGCAAACAGATGGAGAAACAGTGGAAACAGTGTCAGACTTTATTTTTGGGGGGCTCCAAAATCACTGCAGATGGTGATTGCAGCCATGAAATTAAAAGACGCTTACTCCTTGGAAGAAAAATTATGACCAACCTAGATAGCATATTCAAAGGCAGAGATATTACTTTGCCGACTAAGGTCAGTCTAATCAAGGCTATGGTTTTTCCTGTGGTCATGTATGGATGTGAAAGTTGGACTGTGAAGAAGGCTGAGCGCCTAAGAATTGATGCTTTTGAACTGTGGTGTTGGAGAAGACTCTTGAGAGTCCCTTGGACTGCAAGGAGATCCAACCAGTCCATTCTGAAGGAGATCAGCCCTGGGATTTCTTTGGAAGGAATGATGCTAAAGCTGAAACTGTAGTACTTTGGCCACCTCATGCAAAGAGTTGTCTCATTGGAAAAGACTCTGATACTAGGAGGGATTGGGGGCAGGAGGAGGAGGGGACGACAGAGGATGAGATGGCTGGATGGCATCACTGACTCAATGGACGCGAGTCTGAGTGAACTCCGAGGGGACGAAAGAGGATGAGATGGCTGGATGGCATCACTGACTCAATGGACGCGAGTCTGAGTGAACTCTGAGGGGACGACAGAGGATGAGATGGCTGGATGGCATCACTGACTCAATGGATGTGAGTCTGAGTGAACTCCAGGAGTTGGTGATGGACAGGGAGGCCTGGCGTGCTGCGATTCATGGGGTTGCAAAGTCGGACATGACTGAGCGAGTGAACTGAACTGAAAGGATAACCAGGAATCATAAATGAGCTGGAGTTTTTCAAGGTCATTTTCAATGTCTATCATTTTACTAAGAAAAATGCAATAAAAGTTTTGCATAGCTAAAAATGACATTTTTACTATTTAAATATTTGTTTCCTGTTGCAGAAGATACTGTCAAGGGAAAATGTTTTCTATTGCATCATCACTAATATAATCGACTCCAAGAATAAAATAAAATTTAAAAATAAAGAGTTAATGGGATAGCACTTAAATATATAGATACACACACACACCTTTTTCTGTTTCCTGATTTAACAAAGAAAATGGTCTAGGGAAACTGCAGATCTGATTGAAGGGTCTGGTAATCTTTCCTTCTTTGATTTTCTGCAGCACTTACTGTCTGTATGAAACATTTGGCATGGATGAACTGTCTTGTGTCTTTTCATGCATGTATTTCTTGTCTATACAACTAAGTGAGCTCCTGGAAGGAAGTTCCCTTCAACACTGAGCCCAGTCAATGCCTTATACGTAACCTGAGTGCCTTTGTCATTGATTGGCATGTGCATTGAAGGGAGGAGCCTGGTGAGATACACTTAAAATCTTTATTCATTGATTTACAATATGTACAATATTTACAAAATTTAGGCATTAAATCCCATATTGACGTGAATGCTGTGGGAAATCTAAAAATAAATAAATGGCACGTAGGTTCATATACACACCGCGGCTCTTTGCACTTCATCACCAACTGTAGGATTTAATGGAAGATTTAAGGTGGTAGAAAATTCAGATGGATGATTGGTCCTGGACCTTCCACATGAATAGCCCTTCCTTGGCTCCTCGAGGCTGGGGTTGGTGAGTAAACTACTTTCTTTGAAGAGAGTGAAATACCAGCCATTCTATAGGCACACGGGTGCACAAAGTCAACCCATGTGTAGTTTGCAGTGACCCCTCGGGTGGCAGATAAGTTTGCACCATTGCGGACTGGTCCCTCCATACCAGTCAGGGAGGCTTCGGAGAGGTGCCTTCTTGCAAAGAACCAAGATTTGGACTTTCTCTCTTATTCTAATCACATGCAGTACATGGAAGGTGTCAGTGGAGAGTGACCCATGCATGAAAATGTATTTGTAGGGATACACAGCATCAAATTGTCCTTGTCTTACGGCATCTTCACATGTAGGAACCACCTGCCTCCTCTTTGATAGCAAAAGGAATGAATGAAGAAGCCATACCTCACCCCTCAAAAGAAGAAACGCTGTCTGGGGTCACGCACAAATGACATCCTATAGAAGCAGGACTAAACAAATTCCACATGTAAGATGAAAAAATACCCATGATGTTAGGCCTGGGAGTTTTCCTAGGGGTGGCAATTCTACCTTCCCTTCCTCTTCCATCCTGCCTCATCCCACATAACATAAACCAGAACGAAAAGCTTCTTAGAGCCTCAGTACCTTCATCTGTCAAGTGAAAATACTAGTAACATTCCTTACAGGGTTCTCACAGGGCTTATATGACCCAGCTCATGTAAAGTGCTTAGCCTAGCGTCTGGCACCTAAGAGGTGCTTAGTAAATGTTTTGCTTTCTCTCCCTCTACTTCCCCTATCCCAACTGTAAGAAACATATTGATAAGCCTACCAAACTCAGAATTAAGGCCATTTGATGCAATCAAAATGATTTTGTATCAGTTTCTGATGTCAGTTCCCATTTGGTCCCTTCGCGGGCGGGACGGGGTGGGGGGGTGTCTCATTTTATGAGTCCAAGATCTCTTCCTGTGCAGGGCAGATGGCCCCCAACAATTGTCCTCCTAATCAAAAACTGTCCTCCTAATCAGTAATGATTCCACCGAAGTCCATGCAAAGATATGCCCTAACCCTGCTGAGAAACTCATACCAGTGATGGTCACCACCTGAATACCTCTCGGACAGCACCACTGAGGAAACCATGAGCAAAAACCGTGAGGCCAACACGTTACTCTTTTTCATAAGTTTTTTCAACACTGGTGCAAGTATTATAGATAACTTTCAACAAAGATATATTACAAGCTCTACCACCATTGAAAAATAGGCATTCTGATTTGATTGTTTTGTTCAGAATAAAGAATCTTTCACAATATATCTTAGTTTCTAGTTATGCCATACAAAAATAAATATTATATAAGTGATTTATAAGGAAGAAGAAAAAATTGTAACCTGAGGTGCCAAAAATATAGGAAGGATGGTGAAAGTTTTACCATTCAAAAGCAATCATCTGAAACCAAGAAAAACTTCTCTGGGATTTTGTACTATTCTCATCACGACCCTCCTGGCCCACTTGCTTCTCATCCTGGGATATTATGACTTCTTTCCCTATCAATCTGGAGACAACATAATGCAGAAACTTCTCCCTGAAGTCACCGGGGGTTTGGAAGAGAAAGAACAAAGGAGGCTCTTGGGCAGTGTAAATTGCAGATGAAAGGTTTGGCAGAGACACTGACTGGGCACTCACAAATCAATTCCACATGTCTTCCTTTCATTCTGAAATCCTTTCTCTGTCTCGATTAGCCATGCCTGAATAGAAGCTCATGCTTGGAGGAAATAAGCCCATCTTGCTGTCAGTCACTTTGGATACCTATTAGTCCAAGTAGAATCCAGAATTTCATGGAGCAAAATTAGGTGCCAGTCAAGGCTAATCTCACCAATTATATGAAGGGATAAACAGCCGCCTTATGAACGTTAATTCAATTAAGTTGGGAAAAGTCCTTTTCCAGCCACCTCTCCTCTCATACAAAAAACCTTATGATTGCCTTTTTATCCCATGCAGAAAAAAGGGGAGTATGATTCCTATCACTGGGAGAAGAATATTGGGACAGTTAAATTGGACAAAATGCTTACTATTTTTCTAGGGACTTAGATCAGAATTGCCAAGAAAATTGTCCATTCATTTGGGAAATCAAAGTTTTTAAAACTCTAAAGCTATAAGTGAATTCATGGTTGGACCACCTAAATCAGTGGTCATTGACCTTTCTCCTGAAGAACACAGGTCTATATGTGTCCATATAACATACTGGGGCTTCCCAGGTGGCACTATCGGTAAACAATCCACCTGCCAGTGCGGGAGACAAGAGACTCAGGTTCAATCCCTGGGTTGCAAAGATCCCCTGGAGTAGGAAATGGCACCCCACTCCAGTATTCTCGCCTAGGAAATTCCATGGACAGAAGAGCCTGGTGGGTTATAGTCCATGGGGTCACAAAGAGTCAGACACGACGGAGTGACTGAGGACACACAACATCTCAGAGGGTCCCAGGACTTCTGTGGTTCGTGCATGTATTCCAAAGAGCCCCAGATCTCAGTAAACGAAAAACTATTTTTTGGAGGGAAAACAAATGCTTATGGCATAGAATTCAGGGGTTGTTTGGGGGCAGGCTGCTTTGATGAGGTCTTGAAATGACTACATTGAAGCAATGCTTGTTCCCTGTGGTAAGTAGAAGTGCTTGGCTGTGAAGACATCCGGAGTGCTGTGTTTTCACATATGTGACTATTGTCAGGCCAATGCCTCATGCATGACTATGGACCCTCAAGGCCCCCAGGGATTGCTACTACAGGGTGTCTCTGAGCTGCTATAATGTGAGTCCCAACCACACCCACAGGCAGGACACTATCACGGACATGCAGTGTGGGTGCCCATTCGTCTGATTTATGGGTGATGTTGTAGCAAATGTGGCATCGGTTTCATTTCGGGGGAGCGGCAAGTTACAGATATTTCCTTCACAACAGGAAGTACAGACCTGAAAGAAAGAAGAGAAAAAGAAGGGTGATGAGGAGCTGGCAGATGAAGGGGGCAGAGAGTTTTGAAGGAATTGGCTCCCTCACAGCAAGACTCAAATGAAAAGTACCTGTTCTACAAAGGAAACACCAACTCTGTGTTTAAGTGGGTGGGATGAAATTTCACCTGGAAGCGTTGTGATCAAAATAAAACCTCCCGCCCAGACTAAACTTCTAGGGGTATGCGTTCTGTTTTCCACATCCTACCAAGTGGTTCTTATGGGTTTCCCTGGTGGCTTAGATGGTAATAGAATCTGTGTGCAATGCAGGAAACCTGGGTTCAATCCTGGTGGGGAAGATCCCCTGAAGAAGGGAATGGCAACCCACTCCATTATTCTAGCCTGGAGAATTCCACGGACTGAGGAGCCTCACAAGCTAAGTCCATGGGACTGCAAAGAGTCGGACACAACTGAGCACAACAACATGTGGCTATTATACCATTTTACCGCCTTCCAAGGTCTCAGTTATTCCATCTGTGAAATGGGAATTGTCAAACTTACGTTTGTCAGAGAGGCTCTCTGACTACTTGAGGAAGCTGTTAAGACAGTAATTAATTGGCTACGTTTTCACAGTGAAAGTGAAATGCCTACAACCCAGTTAATTTAAACTTATTTAACTTTCATTAGAACTGTCTCCATAATTATCTCCACTCCCATGGGTAAGTTAAAATTTGAAGGGCTTTCATTTATACTGCTTTATACTGCTTTCCTCATGCAGCATAAGAAAAAAAAAACAACAAAAGATTATTGACAGAAATTATTTTAGGCCATGGCTCCCAAAGTACAGTAATCTCAGCTTCAACTGCAAAGTTACTAGAAATGCAAAATCTCAAACTTCACCCAAAATTTAGCAATTTAGAATCTGCATTTGAACAAGATCCCCAGTGATTCATATGCACAGTAATGTTTGAAAAACTCTGTGATGCTTAATATCTTGTTATCTTGCAGAGATCTGAGTTTGGTCATAGGTGACATGGACTAGGAAGACATGATGTTGAAGAGAGAAACCAAAGGTCAGAAGTGAGTTTGGATTCTGTCTGTCACTAGTTCACCTGAGCACATGAATCACTTCTCTGACCTACAGCTTCCTTCTTGATTAAGTGTCACCATAATATCTGAAAGCCAAGCTTAGCTTGGAGTGGGGTAGGGGGATCTGGTCAAGTAAAACCTTTGGGTTTATGTTTCATATTTCAATTATTATTTATGACCATAATTTCTCAATAAATCAAAAAAAATGAATTTCTAGTGTATTTCACAAGTCACTTGAAAATTGAGTATTGTCTTAGGAGAAAGAAGCCCCCGCTAATAGTGAGAGTGGGGACTGCCTCCAGCCACCAGGAAGGTGGCCCAATGGGGAGAAGATGGCAGCCTCCAAGGTCAAGGACTGACATACAAGACAGGTACAGCCAGCTTGGAATGAATGGCGGGAGAGTCCAGGGTGTTCCCCACTCCAATCATGAGTCTGGCTGCCCTTCTCTGAGTCTTGACATTTTCCTTCAAGGCTGCCTTTGAAGTCTGTTCTACACTGAGTGCTTCTGTCCAGGGACCAGATGGAGTTTAAGGAAAGTAAACCCACAGGAAACAGCAAGGTCTCCTGTTACTGGCTCAAATGACTCAGGAGCCAACGTGTTAGTGTTGGTCACTCAATCATGTCCAACACTTTGTGACCCCAGAAGCCAGCAGATAACTTCCAAATCAATGTCCCAATAAAGATATGCACTCCACTTTACAGAAAGTTATCAAAGCTAAATTGCCTTGTCCATCCTCAGTTGAATGAACTTAACAACAATTTTCAATACTTTCCTGGTGTTGTGTTTACATAATTTATATTGGTTTACATAATTTATACTGGTTATCCTATACCTTGATATAATTTTTTTATTCTTTTAGCATCAACATGAAAGGAAGCATCTTTTCATAATGGTATGAAGACAGTCAAAAGTCAGCCTACATGGGGTAGTAGGCTCATGGAGCTCATGAGCCCTAGTGGGCATCTGGAGAGGAGGAAGCCTGACAATGGTGTCCCGACATTTGCTTTGTTGCCAGACCTTGTGGCCTTCATGCTCGGAGTCTCTGCAGCCAGTGGACAAGCAGTCTTCCAGTGGAACACAGCGCTTGGTGACAGAGATGCTGTTTCCCGTGACTTCCATGGTGTGTTGAGTGTAGCAGTATCTAGTCTCTGTCAATAGGGAAAACATGTTTTAATTGAGATGGGAAACATTAGCCCAACCTGGATGAAAACCAAACAACAGAAGTGTCGACACTAAGATCTAACGGCACCCTGAACATACACTGTGTTAAGTTGATATCCAATCCCAAGATCTCCTTCGAGAGATCCACTTCGCTGTGATAGAAGGAGACCTTCTGAATAACACTGCTCTCTGCCCATAAAATCCTCATAAACCAAGACCTAGTGGTACCACTCTTTGTCTTCCAACAAATGTTGCCACTGCCAAATTTTGCCATGGTACTGATTTTTATTTTTAGGGCACGAGAGGTTTGGAGGAACGATTTAGGATGTGGGAATCATATAATTTTCAGGAAGACAAAGGGGTGAAAAGTTGAAAGAATGCAAGGTTAAAAGAAAAAAAGTGAGACAGGTAATGAAGATCTTCAAGGAAAGAAAAGACTATAGCAGAGACTGGTGTGTGTGTGTGTGTGTGTGTCCATCCAAGTGTGTGTATAAGTGTCCTTACGTGTGTGCCCATATACAAGATTGGGAAACAGCTATTCCCAAGTATGACAGAATGATTAAAAACAGATTCATTGTATCTGGAGAAAATGACTTCATCCAAAAGAAAGAACTTTTAGCCTATGAGCATTGAATCCTACAATTCATGACAGGAGAAAACTAATCCAGCAATAAGAGTTATCTCTCCCCAGGGTGATTTCAGTTTCTTTCCAAAAAGGCAGATGGACACCATGAAGTGAGTTTTCAGAGTCCCTCTAAGCTTAGGAGTCTGAAAACTTGAGATTTCCTCCAAAATTCCATGGAGAATTTTTTAACTTGCAATTTAAAGAATAAAGAAAAATGACTTTGTCAATGTAATTCTTTAAGGCCTCTAGGCAGTGTTCAGCTTTCTAAGCCTGGGATTTAGGAGAATGTTCCTGCTTCACTGTCAGATTGAAAAAAATAATAATAACTCTTAAGAAAAGCCACCGAGATGTTTTTCATCCATATCTTGGACCCAACTTTGCATGCTTTATACATTTTGGATATTTAGTGGCTAAAATAGAATTATGACCTTCTGTGATATTATTTATTAGGCAATAAAAATTCCCCTCACCAAAGTACTAAAGTTAAGAGAAGAAAACTCAGGAATTTTAGGCCCAGAGAATGAGCTAATGCCACACTGACATATTCTGAGGGTCATGAAAATCAGGGGTTTAATATTCTTCCCGGACACCCTCACCCAACAGAATCTGAGTGGCCTGATTGAGTCTTGCTAAGGGTAAAAACGTGTCCAAAGGGCTGTTCTCACACTGCACCCAACCAGAATTTCATCATTTGGGACCAGGTCAGGGAAGTTTCTAGTCCCAGTTCAGGGAAGCTCAGGATCTGGGGGCTGTCTGGAGTAGGTAAAAGGTCACGCTTTGAGCTCACAAGAAAACCTGAAAGTTTTGCACCTGGCGATGGTTCTCTCAAAGTTCTAAAATATTTTCGAATTGAAATGGTTGCTTTCCTGATGAAGAGGAAGTGGCATGATTTTTTTTACTTATTTTTTAAGCCTTTAGCAGTGTTTAACAAATGGAAGCCAGTGCCCTGAGAGGTTTACCGCATCTTCCAAAGAGGACTGGCTTACTTTAGTACCAGACCTGGATGTTTACGGCCATGTTAATAGATGCCTTTCTCAGCCCCCACCCCAACTTTTAGACATTCAAGAAAGCAATAAAAACAGGAATGTTCTTATCTTCTGTCTCTTCTTCCCGCAGACAACCAGGAACAGCTGCCAGAGGTTTTATTGCTCCAAATGTAAATCTGAGCAGATAAGTCATACATTTATGGAATAAGTAAATCATTACATGGTTTCAGTTTGGGAAATTAGGTTTTGTCCCTCAAGTATTGAATTACTTTGTTTTAAGGAAGCCTTATAATAAACTTCATATTACTACTTTTTGTTCATATTTTTATATCTATAACAAACTCTCTTTTAATTTAGTAACTGGAATAATTAAATGAAAGTAGAGACAATTGATGAACCTGTTTTTTGTTTTTTTTTGGGGGGGGGACAATATGCAAAAGCCCAATATGTAATAAGCCAATTCTTGCCATTCTGTGGGGAAAATGGTGATCAGTGATGAGACTGGTTAAGAATTTTTTTCTTACATGTCAACAAGTCCAATCCATAAAACAAAGATACATTGAGAACACCCCATTACTTGCAGCCATAGAGACCTCAGATCTGAAGTGTGAATCCCTTGGAAATATCCATTCTTAAAACAAAATCCAAGGTAAATTGTGAAACGTTAATGTGGAAAAGGATTCGGGAGTTAAATAAGTGTTGGAAATGCTCAAAGTTGAACAGCTTGCTTTAGTGGATAACTTATGAAAGCCTTGAATTTATATTGCGATCTCCAAGGAGGGAGGGCTGGGCAAGCAGGCAGAATTTCCCAAGCAGAACTAGGTGGACCACATGTGACTTATCACTGGACCGTAGGATTGATAAAAATTCAGCCCCAAGCCCTGCTCTCTATGCATTTTGAATAATCCTTGGGTTAGTAATGAGGTTATATGAGAATCAAGCCTGCTGATAACTTCACACTAAAAGGATTTCAAAGACTTTTATCTAAAAGATAAAAGATGGATTTGAATTTCTACCAGGTTAGTTTCAGCCTCTAAAATCTCATATTCCACAACTGCATGGAATTCCCAGAGGTGGTGAAACAAAAGTCTTTTACTATGATACTCACAGGCATTCAACTAAAATCAGAACTGGGTAAGAGAGCTTGATCAACAACTGGAAAACACAAAATTTAATTTTTATGAAATTCACACACACAAAGTTTCTTACAGTAGCATAAAGTTGGGTTATGTATTTTAGTATACTCTGCCAATCCATTTCTTTAATTTTGCATTTAATGTAATTAATTATTTATATGGTAGCACTTAATTCTGCCATTTTAATTTTTATTTTCTGTTTGTTCTGCTTTGTATTTGCTTGTTTGTTTTGTCTATTTTCTTTTTCCTCCATTCCTGTGAACATTTTCTAGAATTCCATTTTGATTTTTCTACAGTGTTTTTGGATGTATCTCTTTTTATAGCTTCTTTTTTTTAAGTGGTTGCTCGGGTATTGTTACACACATAATATCACAGTCTGCTGGCATCATTTTATCAGGTCAAGTGAAGCATGGCAATCTTCCCTCTGTCCATGTCTTATTACCCTTTCATTTGTAATATAATTGTCTTCAATAATCCCTTACATACCTTTAGAACCACATTAGACAGCACTACAAATTTTGCTTCAACCATCAAACATAATTTAGAAAACTCAAGAGTAGAAGTATGGTCATATTGTACTATCAAAGACATATTTTCACTTACCATGTTTTTTCTTCCTTTCTGATATTCCAATTTTCTTTTTTCATCACTTTCTTTCTGTATAGAGAACTTACTTTGGCCATTCCTTTAGAGTAGGTCTGCTGGTGAGAAAGTTTCTTTGTTTTCTTTCATCTGAGAATGTCTTATTTCTCCTTTCTTTCCCAAACAAAATTTTCTCTGGGTATGGGATTCTGCATAATTTTTTTTCTAATGCTTGAAAAATGTTGTGCCATTTCCTTCCATCCTCAATGGTTTCTGATGAGAACTTTTGTCAAATAATTTTTCTCTGATAAGGTGTTTTTTCTCTCTTCATCTTTCAGTATTTTTCTTTGTTTTTAGTTTCAGAAGTTTGACTATTTATGTGTCTTTGTGTAGGTTTCTTTAGTTTTATCCTCTTTGGGGTTCACTCAAGTTCTCAAATCTGCAGGATTTCATCTTTAGCTAAATTGGGAAAGTTTCCTCCATAATTTCTCTGAGTACTTTTTTCAGCTCTGCCCTTTTTCTATCTTTCTGAGACTCCAATGACACACTGTTAAATCTGTTGCTATACTCCCACGGATCCCTGAGGCTCTGTTTTGGGAGGGAATTATTTTTTTTTTTCCTTTCTGTTGTTCAGAATTTGGTAATTTCTATTGTTCTACCTTCCAGTTCACTGATTCTTTCCTCTATTTGTTCCATTCAACTGATGAGCTCATCCATGGTGTTTTAATTTTTAGCTACAGTATTAACAATTTTGAAATTTCCATTTGGTTCTTCTTTATATTTTCTTTTTTTTTTTTTTTGGCTGAGATTTTATTTCTCATTTGTTTCAAGTGTGTTTGTATTTGTTCACTGAAACATTTTTGGTATGGTTACTTTAAATCTTTATTAGCTAATTCAAACATCTTTGTAGATATCTCATTGCTCAGTTCAGTTCAGTTGCTCAGTCGTGTCAGACTCTGTGACCCCATAGACTGCAGCACACCAGACTTCCCTGTCCATCACCAATTCCGGGAGCTTACTCAAACTCATGTCGATCACATCAGTGATGCCATCCAACCATCTCATCCTCTGTTGTCCCCTTTTCCTCCAGCCTTTGATCTTTCCCAGCATCAGGGTCTTTTCCAATGAGTCATTTTTTCTCACCAGGTGGCCAAAGTGCTGAAGTTTCAGCTTCAGCATCAGTCCTTCCAATGAATATTCAGGACTGATTTCCTTTAGGATGAACTGGTTGGATCTCCTTGCAGTTCAAGGAACTCTCAAGAGTTTTCTCCAAGAACACAGTTCAAAAGCATCAATTCTTCAGCGCTCAGCTTTCTTTATAGTCCAACTCTCACATCCATGCATGACTACTGGAAAAACCATAGCTTTGACTAGACAAACCTTTGTTGGTAAAGTAATGTCTCTGCTTTTTAATATGCTGTCTAGGTTGGTCATAGCTTTTCTTCCAAGGAGCAAGTATCTTTTAATTTCATGGATGCAGTCACCATCTGCAGAGATTTTGGAGCCCAATAAGATAAAGTCTCTCACTGTTTTCATTGTTTCCCCATCTATTTGCCATAAAGTGATGGGACTGGATGTTAGTATCTATTAATTGTCATTTTTCATTTTGTTTGAGGTCTTCCTAGTATGACAAGCGATTTTTTATTGAAACCTAGACATTTTGGTATTATAACATTTCAGATCTTATTTAAACCTCCTGTTTTAGCTAACTTCCTCTGACTCAGTCCCAGTAGGGGGAGGGGGTCTGCAGCCTCATTACTGCTGGGTAGCAGTCAAGTCCAGGCTCCCTACTATCTCCTTTCACAACTGAGAGTGCTCTCCTCATTACTTCTGGGTGGGATTTCCAGCTCCCTACTAGGTTTCCTATGATACCTTCTTGGCTAAGAATGGTAGGAGTGCCTTGTTAATAATTCCCACGTGGCCTCAACTGACGCCACTCTACTAATGGGCATCTGGCCTTATTACCACACACTCCCTAGTAGAGTCCTGACTCTCCACTTGGCCTCCTCTGACACAGTCCCAACAGGGATTGGGGGGAAGAACAACGCCATTACTGTTGGATAAGGGTAGAAGTCCAGGTCCCAGACATGATCTGTACTGACACCATGGGGGAGGCCTCATTACCACCCAGGGGGAATCTCAGCATCTCAGGGGAGGTTAGTATGTCTCATTACAGCTTGTTCATGGTGAAAGTCTAAGCCTTTGTTAGCATGGGGCTGGTGGTAACCTACAATTGTTTTCTGTGGTATTCGGCTGGAGTGGTTATTGTCTAGATTTCTGTCTTTCTAGGCTGCCTCCTTCTTGGTCCTTCGGCTACAGAGAGATAACTTTTGTTGGAGTTTATTATTTTGGTGCCTGTGATATTTCCAGGTTTCCAGCTTTGTCATCTCCAAGTCTGGAATGTATAGGACAAAAACAAAACGCAGAGAACTCACCTCCTTGGGTCACGAGGACCTTAGCTAATCTGCCTTTTTCTCTCTTTCAGTCTTTCTTTTCACCAATATATATAATGTTCAGGAATTTTGTTGTACTTAGCAGGAGGAACAGAAAAGTACATCTGCTCTGTCTTTCCAAAAATCCTCAGCATTTCTGACATTTTGAGTTAGCTACTTCTGGGTTGGGAGACTGACTTGTACAATGTAGTATATTTATCAGCATCTGTGGCCTCTTCTTGCGAGATGCCAGTAGCACCCCAAGCTGTGACGACCAAACATACTATGGAAACATACTAGTAAATGTCCTCTGAGGGGCAAAACCACTCTCAGTTAAGATAAACTATTCAAGATTATAATCTTCTTGAGATTAAGGTTCATTCTTGAGTATGTCGGCATTCCCCACCCCCACGCCAATATACAGCACAGGACCTTGCATAATATAGCAGGTGCTTAATGTATTAAGAATACAGGTGGATGGGTGGAGAGAATATATATCTATATCTATATCTATATCTATATCTATATCTATATATATCTGGTCTCTTCAACTCAAGGTTGAACCGAATCAACTCTTTAACTTAGTTCTATGATATCTATAACATCTCTTCCATTTCTGTAGTTTAAGTGATCTCTTCAAATTTGAAAGTGAAATAATACTATATTTCAATCAGAAGCACAACCTTCACACAGTATAACTGCTTTGGGAAATTGCTTGCCAGGATTTACTAAATCTAAACTTATACATATCTTAGGAATCAGTAATTCCACCCTTAGATATACATCCAACAAAAAAGATAAGTACTTGAATGTTCATAGAAAAATTATTTATACAAAAAAAACTGGAAACTACAAAAATGCCCAATGATAGAATGAATAAATAAGTTATGGCATATACCCACACAGCAATGAGAATGAATTGCCTAGAAGTAGACCTAACAAAATGAATGAATCTCCCATAACATTGAGGGAAAGAACTCAGATACAAGATGGTATATACTGTATGATTCCACTCCTATTAAAAGACCTGATAAGAAACAAAACTAATCTATGCTATTGGAAATCAGGAGGATAATTTCCTTAGTTTTCTAGGGCTGCCATAGTAAAGTCGCACAGTCTAGGGATCTTAAACCAAAGAAATTTATTTTCTCACAGGTCTAGAGGCTAGAGGTCCAACATCAAGATGTCTGCAAGGTTAATTTCTTCTGATGTCTCTTCACCTTTCTTATAGATAATCATCTTCTCTCTTTATCTTTACATGGCCTTCCCTTTGCATGTCTGTGCCCTAATCTCTTCTTATAAGGACACCATATTGGGTTAGAACCTACCCCAATGACATCTTCAAATACAGTTACATTTGGGGGTACTGGAATGAATTGGGTGGATGGTACAATTCAGCCCATAACAGGGCCCTTGGTGGTAGGGACAGTGACTAAAAACAGACATGCTAGAACGTACTGTGGAGTGGAATACGGTCAATTTCTTAATGTGCGTGCCACGTACATGGTAAGATCAGTTTGTAAAAATTCATCATGCTGTTCACTATTCTGTATGGATATCTCAATTTTAAGTTCAGTTAAATGAAAGTGAAAGAAAAGAAGAATCCACGATGAAGAAAAATAGACTTACAAGAAAGCTGAACTACAAATGAGCTGCAGATAGGCTGAATTATTTAAGGTGTACCCTAATCAGGAACGTTCACATGCTCTCCTCTGGTGTCCAGGCATCTGATTAATCTCGTGGCTTTCCTAGTCCTAACAACTGCTATCCACAGGCCTGTAAAAAATACTGTTTTCTTTTCCCAAGACAGACATGACTCAAGGCAGAAAGGAAAAGTAAATAAATACTTTTCAACCAGATTGAGTCATAACTGCTCTCCTTTACCCTGCAGTCAGCATCTCTTGAAGAAACTACTAAACAGTTACTTCTCTCTTTTTTAAAAACACTATCCACAGTTCTTAAGGACAAGTGACACACTTCAGGAATCTCTGCTTTAAAGCAAATCCCTGAAACTCAGAGAGCGATGTGTTTATCTCCAGACAAAGACTAAGAAGGTGACTGAAAAGGATGCAACTCGAGTGAGGATATATAGAACTTTATGGTGGACAGTAGTTAAAGCAAAACGCAAAAGCATCAAATCGATGCTTCCTATCTGCGGCAATTCTGTTAACAGAAAATATTTCGACAGAAACACTGAGTTGGAGTAGGTCAGATGCTCTCAGTTCAGTTCAGTTCAGTAGCTCAGTCGTGTCCGACTCTGCGACCCCATGAAATGCAGCACACCAGGCTTCCCTGTCCATGATCAACTCCCGGAGCTTGCTCAAATCCATGTCCATAGAGTTCGTGATACCATCCAACCATCCCATCTTTTGTCGTCCCCTTCTCCTCCTGCCTTCAATATTTCCCAGCAACAGGGTCTTTTCTAATGAATCAATTCTTTGCATCAGGTGGCCAAAGTACTGGAGTTTCAGCTTCAGCGTCAGTCCTTCAATGAATCTTCAGGGCTATTTCCTTTAGAATTGACTGGTTTGATGTCCTTGCAGTCCAAGGGACTCGCAAGAGTCTTCTCCAACAACCCGGTTCAAAAGCATCAGTTCTTCGGCACTCGGCTTTCTTTACAGTCCAGCTCTTACATCCATAATGACTACTGGAAAAACCATAGCTTTGACTAGACAGACCTTTGTTGGTAAAGTAATGTCTCTGCTTTTTAATATAGTCTTAGTTTTCTGAAAGTTGAGTTTTAAGCCAACTTTTTCACTCTCCTCTTTCACTTTCTTCAAGAGGCTTTTTAGTTCTTCACTTTCTGACGGAAGGGTGGTGTCATCTGCATATCTGAGGTTATTGATATTTCTCCCAGCAATCTTGATTCCAGCTTGTGCTTCATCCAGCCCAGCATTTCTCATGATGTACTCTGCATATAAGTTAAATAAGCAAGGTGACAATATACAGCCTTGACGTACGTACTCCTTTCCCAATTTGGAATCAGTCCGTTGTTCCGTGTCTAGTTCTAACTGTTGCTTCTTGATCTGCACACAGATTTCTCAGGAGGCAGGTCAGGTGGTCTGGTATGCCCATCTCTTGAAGAATTTTCCAGTTTGTTGTGATCCACACAGTCAAAGGCTTTGGCGTAGTCAATGAAGCAAAAGTAGATGTTTTCCTGGAACTTTATTGCTTTTTTGATGATCCAGCGGATGTTGGCAATTTGATCTCTGGTTCCTCTGCCTTTTATAAACCCAGCTTGAACATCTGGAATTTCACGGTTCACAGTTCACATACTGTTGAAACCTGGCTTGGAGAATTTTGAGCATTACTTTGCTAGTGTGTGAGATGAGTGCAACTGTGTGGTTGTTTAAACATTCTTTGGCATTGTGCCTTCTTTGGGACTGGAATGAAAACTGACCTTTTCCAGTCCTGTGGCCATTGCTGAGTTTTCCAAATTTGCTGGCATATTGAGTGCAGCACTTTCACAGCATCATCTTTTAGGATTTGAAATAGCTCAACTGGAATTCCATCATCTCCACTAGCTTTGTTCATAGTGATGCTTCCTAAGGCCCACTTGACTTCGCATTCCAGGATGTCTGGCTCTAGTTGAATGATCACACCATCGTGGTTATCTGGGTCATGAAGATCTTTCTTGTATAGTTCTTCTGTGTATTTTTGCCACCTCTTCTTAATATCTTCTGCTTCTGTTAGGTCCATACTATTTCTGTCCTTTATTGTGCCCATCTTTGCATGAAATGTTCCCTTGGTGTCTCTAATTTTCTTGAAGAGATCTCTAGTCTTTACCATTCTATTGTTTTCCTCTATTTCTTTGCATTGATTGGTGAGTAAGGCTTTCTTATCTCTCCTTTCTTTTCTTTGGAACTCTGAATTCAAATGGGTATATCTTTCCTTTTCTCCTTTGCCTTTCACTTCTCTTTTTTTCATAGCTGTTTGTAAGGCCTCCTCAGACATAGCATTTTGCCTTTTTGCATTTGTTTTTCTTGGGGATGGTCTTGATCACTGCCCCCTGCACATTGTCACGAATCTCCCCAGAGTTATTAAGTGACTGTCTGTCAGATCTAATCCCTTGAATCTATTTGTCACTCCCATTGTATAATCATAAGGGATTTGACTTAGGTCATACCTGAATGGTCTAGTGGTTTTCCCTACTTTCTTCAATTTAAGTCTGAATTTGGTAATAAGGAGTTCATGATCTGAGCCATAGTCAGCTCCCAGCCTTGTTTTTGCTGATTGTATAGAGCTTCTCCATCTTTGGCTGCAAAGAATATAATCAATCTGATTTTTGGTTTGACCTCAGATGTTCTAAGGGTACCAAAAAAAAAAAAATCTTGCTTAGGCTGATAGCAGAACTTTTGGTTAAAAAGTTGCTGGAAAGTTCTAACTGAAGAGTGATTTTGAGAATTCCAATGCCACCTGAGATGAACCAAGAAATGGTAGCATAAAACTAAAATAGCTGGATAATATTAAAACAACAACCAAAATCTTGTGAAAGCATAGGTGAGCTACCAAGGCAGACAGGATTTGATGAGTAAGATACCAGCCAAACCAACAATGCATTAAGCTTCACCTGACACTCTATACCTATTCTGCCCTCAAGGCATTTGCTAATACACAGGTGAAAAGGCTGAGAAGCCAGGCAGAAAACCCTGCAGGGAGATGGAGAAGCTAAGCAGAGCCTTTGTCTCAACTGGGAGGCACATCAGGAATGCAGCAGCGGGGCAGCCAGGAGACAAGGGAGCACAGAGGAGGGAGACTGACAGTCTTGGTACAGAGTTACAGGTTGGCAGGTATGTACTCCTAGAACTTTAGGAAATGCCATTCCATCCACCTCTAGCTGCTATTGTTTCTGTCCATATTACGTGTTGGCAAGGTTGTGCAGCAACTGGCACTCTCACACACTGCTGGAGAGGCTGAAATTGGTGCAGTGACTCCGGAAACTATTAGGTAAAATCCAGTAAAGCCAAAGCATGAGTACCGTGTGCCCAGCAACCCCATCTCCCGGGAGAGACCTGCTGGAAATGCACATACAGGTGCACCAAAAGATACATGCAAAAATGCGGTGCACAGAAGCAGTCCAGATGCCTATCAACAGACGAATGGATGGGTTTTAGTATATTCATATAACGATCTACTGTGCTTCTGTGAGAAAGAATGAGTGCTGCTCACAAAAACACAGATGAATTTCACATGTAGAAGGTGGGAAAGAAAGGAGGACATTCTGTATGGTTCCAGTTATATAAAACTGCACAACACTCACAACTGTATCACCTGCGGGAGATGGACAGTAATGACTGGGGATCTTCCAGTGGCCTTCTGGGCCACTATGACTTCTGTGACTTAACATGAACAGCAGATACATTGCGTGTTCATGCTGTGAAAATTCAACAAACTGTGCACTTATGGTCTACGCGCTTTACAGAATGTATGTTAAACTTTAATTCTTAAAAGTTTGCTTTTAAAACAAGAATAGAAATGCAGACATATAGAATAGATGTGTGGACACAAAGGGGTAAGGGGAGGGTGAGATGAATTGGGAGATTAGGTCTGACATAAATACACTATCATATGTAAAATAGATAGCTAGTGGGAAGCTGTTTCATAGCACAGGGATCTCAGCTTGGTACTCTACAATGACCTAGAGGGGTAGGATGGGGAAATGGGAGGGAGGCTCAAGAGGGAACCTATCTGTATACATATAGCCAATATACTTCATTGTACAGAAGACACTAACACAACATTGCAAAGTAATTACAGTGCAATTAAAAAAGTTTTTTTTTTAATTTAAAAGGATGAAATCTAAGACTTTCATTTAGCAATATGACAAGACAGATCACCTGAACACTACCTCATTACATAGCAGCCAGAAGTGTTGGATAACAGATAACCAATACCTTTTGTAAATGTACAAATGAACTCTCCAGGAAGCGAGGGAAACCCCAGGGGCCAACACTGAGGAAAGCACTGAATTCTCTACCCTGGTGGGAGACGGGAGGGCTAAGAGATAAAAGATAAGAAGATGCAAAGCCTTGGGTCCTCATGGGGTGTAGAGGTACAGACTCCTGTATAAGGGTAGGAACCCTGAAGGGCTATGTCCTATGAATAAAACTGTCTGAAAGAGAGAGAGAGAAAAAAATCCACAGTTAAGTAAAGTAAACAGAAAGACTGTCTAGCCTAGGCTCGATCTGAAAAAAGTTGACCATAAGGAAGATTTTCCTGAAAATCTGTAACTGTGAGGCTTGTCTTCAGTTGAGCTGGGGATCACATTTGTATTCCCTGTTTAAATGAGATAACAGATACAGAAAGAGCTGCCAAGGGACATGCTCAGATTTTTCTTTACTTTCTCAGAAAGACAGTGAGCAACAGAGAAGCTGGAATGAAAAGGATATGTCCCTCTATCTCAAACTTCTGGCCAGACTTTATATCAGCAGAAATTTCCAAGGAAGATTTTACCCTCAAGGGAGGCACCTGCACTTTATAATTAAGAAGGAACATGAAATCCTTAGCGGCTTAGGTATCTTCCACAGAATAAGCCTTTTCAAAAACTGCAATGTTTTTGACTTGATATTTAATTCTACAAACTCTTAATAAACACTTAAGACAGTCCCTGTCTCAAGGAGATTTTAATCTCTCAGCACAGAGAAAAGTCACAGGCAAACACGTGCCTCTGAGCACAGAATGCTCAACTCTTGTGTGCCTTCACCAGTTTCTTCAACTGGTCCCTCATATAATATGATTTCCAGATCCTTTCCCATTCTGGTTCATAGAGATAAGAAAGTTACATAGATTTATAATGAGCAGTTGATGAAATTAAGGTCATTGCAAAGGAAGTGCTCAGGGACTAAAGCAAGCTGAGCGGTGAACGACGGCAGTGCCTGATGGAGGCTGTCCTAAATTCTCATGTCTTGGGGAGGAACATGGTCCCATGAATCTATAAGTGCCAAAGGCAGTAACAATGCAATGGGGGAGAAAGCACTTTTATACCACACATTTCAAAAGTCAGAATGAGAGGAACTTGAAATCCAATCAATCTCCTAAGCAAGCTGGGATGCAAGTTTATTCCATAGGGATAAAATTTAATATTTACACAAACTGGGTTTTTTTTCACTTTCAACCAGTTATTTTCATATCAGGTGTTAACTGAAACCTAGTTAAATAGATCACAAAATAAGCCAACAGAAAACAAGGAATGTCTCAGAAGAAACTACTGAGCTGTCCTTACCATACCTGTTGGTAGTCCTATAGCTGTTTCAAACTAATAAATGGGTGGAAAATGTAGATTTAATGAGTAGTTTTCAGTAGACACATTTTACACTTTGGTGGCGCTAGTGGTAAAGGACCCACCTGCCAATGCAGGAGATGTAAGAGACTTGGGTTCGATCCCTGGGTCAGGAAGATCCCCAGGAGGAGGGCATGGCAACCCACTCCAGTATGCTTGCCTGGAGAAGCCCATGGACAGAGGAGCCTGGCGGGCTACAGTCTCTAGGGTCGCAAAGAGTCAGACACGAGTGAAGTGACTTATCATGCACTAGTAATGATGGCATTATTTTCATCCTTAGAAAACTCTGGAGCAAACCCAGAAGAAAGGTCGATGGCTCATGGGGATCATGGCTGCACAAGAAAGAATCTTTTCTCAGGTTACAGCTCTAGTCCTCACGCCTTACCTGATGTTCAAGACCCAAAAAACAGCATGGCTCCTCTATTCTGCTCCTACCATTCCCCAGCACATTCTGCTATGCCCAGTTCAGGTCTTTCAGGGTCCGCTGAGCCCACACGGGCGCACCCCCTGCCTCTGCTCTAAGTGACTTCCTGGAAGACACGCCCCCTTCACTCTTCCTCCCCCTCCTTGCTCACCGGTCGGGCTGCAGCCATCTCCCCAGCCCGTAACACTGTCAGTGGTCACCTCAGCCCCTCAACTGCAATTCTTCCCCTTCAACCCCCACAGCATTGAATGCCACGCTGCCTTTGGCATTAGCCTTTGTCCTGCTATTTTTGACATTTGATATGTTCAGATTGTATCTCCTTGGCCAAACTGCCGGCTCCTTGAAAGAAGAAACCTGATTCCTATCTTTCACCATATAATCCCCCAAAGGGTTTGGCATAAGTGGTTCTGTGTCATGAACCTCAGAGCATCACTTTCCATTTAATCCTATAAATTTCAGGATAAAAAAGGGAGAAGGAGAAATTGTGTAAAGACCTGTGCTATTTCCAGGTATCTGTACTTTAGAAGGATAGATTTTGACCTTGAAAGAAAGCATGAAGATGGAACTTTCTTGTGTCCAGAGAGGAATTCAGAGTACTAGCACTCCCTGTTTTCCCTTTGTGTCAGGAATAAACTTGTACACCCCCTGACTCAGACAGGGCCTCTGTGAAATATAGCCCACAGCCCAAGAGAGCACCAGTTCACAAGCCCTCCTTTTCCTCTGCATCGTCTCTGCCAGGGTGATCTCAGAGAAGCATTGTCGGGTTTCCCATACAGTATCTCTGACCAGCGCCAGTGGTTTCAAAAGCTCATCTGCCAGCTTTGTCCCAGCAGGAACCAGCCCAAAGGTTATTGGCCACACAAGCAAATCATCCTGTTTTGTCCAGAGTCACTGTTTACAGTGGTTCTCCAATTTTGCTGCCTATTCGAACTACTAGGGAAGCTTTCAAAAATTCATATGTCTGGCTGTACCCACACCATCTAAATATGAATCTCTGGGAATGGGCCTAGGCATCAGTGTTTTCCCCTGTGATTTCAACGTGCCGCCAAGTTTGAGAAGCCATGCTTTAACCAGGTCCATCAGCAACCCACCCAAATTCACTCTGTAGTATAATATTAGAAAATATTGCTGATTCTGGAATGAATGCCTGACTACAGAAGGCAATGCAGACCGGACTTCTCTTTGATTACCTGGCTGACTAGATACCTAGCTTGTGATTAAGCTGATCTTCAGTGTTTCCATATTTTCTTCTTCCCTGTGGTCTTTTGAAACTCCACATCAAAGTAAACAAGAATCTAGAAATGACAATACTACATTTTGCTCTCTGAGTAGGGAGAGGAGCTCCCAGTGGTTCTTGTGCCTGCCTGTTCATTAGAATCACCTGAGATATTTAAACACAGAGATGCATGGCCCTAACCTCAGAGATGTTGGCTCAGTTGGTCTAGAGCTGTGGTTCTGAATGCCTGACCTCCAGAACAACAGCTTTTATAACACTGTGGATTGCTTTAGAAATGCAAACTCTCAGGCGCCATCCCAGATCTACTGAATCAAAAACTATGAAGGAGGGGGAGGTGGAGGTGGAGGTGGGGGCCAAAATCTGTATTTTAATAAGCACTCCAGGGAATGATGGTCTTAATGAAGTTTGAGAACCACTGGTCCAGGAAGGACACAGGTCCAGATGATTTTGAAAAGACCCACAGGTATTTCTGCTGGGCAGTCTGGGTAGAGACTCCTGCATCACATAAATAGCACTGGCTTAGGGAGATAACACCTGCCCTTCACTGCAATCTCCATGCTCTCCTGATGCCCAATCCTCCAGGAGAAACAGTGTGCCTTCCACAGGGGTGAGTATAAGAACTCTTGCATTACATTGAAAAAATAGCAGGTTTGGTGTTGGTATATTCAGTCATTTTAACAAGTGAATTAGATCAGCAGTGAAGTCTTACTATATGCTCAAACATTTGTCAATAAAACACCCCATCCGTATCATCTCCCCATCAAATGAACTGACTTTCCTTCAAACCTAAAAGAGCCAGTTAACAGTTACTCCATGTAAAAATATAACCATCTTATTTGATTCTATAGGATAAAAGAGACCTGAATATGAAACATCTATTTCATTTTGAAACAGGCCTTTGAGTCAAAATTTCATGCTTCCATAGGGCATCCATCTCATCCTTCAAAGAGAACTTAATAGTTTAAAAAAGCTCAGGGTTTTTATTTGTGCGATGATGACACTTAGAATTCTAGCTTTCATGCAGTCTCAGGATAGAAGCCTCTGGCAAGATATGTAATAAATGGGATCTTTATATGAATAGCAATTCATATTTTTACTTAAAGGAAGTTCCTATGCAATGACTAATGCTTCCAAGAGTGGATTACAGACTGGTTTTTCTCTTCTTGTCCAGCATTTGTCGGGCCTGGGGGTAAGAAGTATCACTTACCTCTTTTGGAGCTCCAACAATGCTTCATAAGAAAGGGGATAAGCCTACAGATCAGTTTATAGCTCTGACAGTGTCTGGTGATAAGCTACTGATGTGGCATAAAAGATCTACTAATAGCCTTAGACAAGAGAAGTTGAGACTGTAAGCATGCCTCTCTCATACATGCATCACACACAGTCAACAAGGCATTCCGCTCATGGACAGCTCTGGGCAGTCCAATGTGCCTACTGAGAGTTTACCTCGAGGGCAGTAGATGTCTGGAGCCCATCGGTTGCACTCATAATTGTCTGCTGCCTTTTCGCAGGTGAAGCACTTAAATCCACCAGGATATGGTGTGGCTGCCAAAAAAATCAAGAGAGAAGATTATTTCTTTATTTGTTTATTTTTTGTTTTATTTGTTTTATTTTACTTTACAACACTGTATTGGTTTTGCCATACATCAACAAGAATCCGCCACGGGTGTACACGTGTTCCCGGTCCTGAACCCCCCTCCCACCGCCCTCCCCATACCATCTCTCTGGGTCATCCCAGTGCACCAGCCCCAAGCATCCTGTATCCTGCATCAAACCTGGACTGGCGATTCATTTCTTATATGATATTATACAAGTTTCAATGCCATTCTCCCAAATCATTCCACACAGAGTCCAAAAGACTGTGCTATACATCCGTGTCTCTTTTGCTGTCTCGCATACAGATTGAGCATAAAAGCCTACACGGTGAAGTGAGAAGTTTTTATATTTTTAAATTTTATTTGTATTTCTTATTTTCTTTTATTAAAAATAACAATAAAGGATTATTAGATCACAGATTATTTTCAAAGAGTCTGAAAGTGTTAACTGGCAACTAGCACAAGCTGGAGTCAAGATTGCCGGGAGAAATATCAGTAACCTCAGATATGCAGATGACACCACCCTGATGGCAGAAAGTGAAGAGGAACTAAAAAGCCTCTTGATGAAAGTGAAAGAGGAGAGCGAAAAAGTTGGCTTAAAGCTCAACATTCAGAAAACGAAGATCATGGCATCTGGTCCATCAGTCCATGGGAAATAGATGGAGAAACAGTGGAAACGGTGTCAGACTTTATTTTGGGGGGCTCCAAAATCACTGCAGATGGTGACTGCAGCCATGAAATTAAAAGATGCTTACTCCTTAGAAGAAAAGTTATGACCAACCTAGATAGCATATTCAAAATCAGAGACATTATTTTGCTGACTAAGGTCCGTCTAGTCAAGGCTATGGTTTTTCCAGTAGTCATGTACGGATGTGAGAGTTGGACTGTGAAAAAGGCTGAGCGCCTAAGAATTGATGCTTTTGAACTGTGGTGTTGGAGAAGACTCTTGAGAGTCCCATGGACTGCAAGGAGATCCAACCAGTCCATTCTGAAGGAAATCAGCCCTGGGATTTCTTTGGAAGGAATGATGCTAAAGCTGAAACTCCAGTACTTTGGCCACCTCATGCAAAGAGTTGACTCATTGGAAAAGACTTTGATGCTGGGAAGGATTGGGGGCAGGAGGAGAAGGGGACAACAGAGGATGAGATGGCTGGATGGCATCACTGACTCGATGGACGTGAATCTGAGTGAACTCCAGGAGTTGGTGATGGACAGAGAGGCCTAGCGTGCTGCGATTCATGGGGTCGCAAAGAGTCAGACACGACTGAGCAACTGAACTGAACTGAACTGAGCCCTATATTTGAGAATTTGTAAAACGCTGGACAAAACATAAAAAACAGCAATGTAACAGTGTGGGCATGTAGTTTTAGGTGTTATATAGAAATGCACATAGGAATTTTTAAAATTATTTTTTAAAGGATTATCAAAATAGCCTGACAGTTTCTTAAAAAACCAAACATGCAACTATCATATGACTCAGCAACTGCACTCCTGGGCATCTATCCCTGAGAAATGAAACATATATTCACACAAAAATCTGTACACAATGTTCACAGCAACTGTATTTGTAACATTACCAAACAGGAAACAACCCAGATGTCCTTCGATGGGTGAAGGTTAAACAAACTGCAGTACATCCATACCATGGAACACTAGTCAGCAATAATAATGAATATTAATATAGTCGACAACCTGGGTGAATTTCTAGGAAATTATCCCGAGTGAAAAAAGTCAATCACCAAAGGGTATATAGTGTATGATTCCATTTATGTAACATTCCATTTATGTAACATTTTTTACATGAGAAAAGTTTAGAAGTGGAAAAAAGATTAGTGGTGGCTAGGAGGCTGGGGATGAGAGTGGTAGGAGAGAGAGGGTCAGAGGGACATGGTGTGAATGAGGCCAACAGAAGGAATCTTTGTGCTACTGAAATTGTTTAGTGTCTAGACTTGGTGGTGGATCCACAAACCTACATGTGATAAAATTATGTAGAAGTAAACACACAAAAACACTCATGCAAAAATACACAAATGAACCCAAGTAAAATGGGGGAAGTCTGAATAAAACCAGTGAATTAATGTATTAGCATCAATAACCTGGTTGCGCAATTATTCTACAGCTTTTTAAAATGTCACCATTGGGGTAAACTGGGTAAAGTACACCTGGAACCTCTACATATAATTTCTTATAAATACTGATGTAGCTATAAGAATCTCAGTAAAAATATCAATTAACAAAGGGCACTCTAGATTTCCTATCATTGACTTTTATACGTCAACTTAAGTAGACATATTAACATGGCAAATATAAATACTACGCTCAATCATTAAAACTTTATTGATGTTTGATCATTTCTTATCAACATCATTTCTTTAGCTCAATCTAAAATTTTTATTGGGCTGGACATGACATAATTAAGCATCCCGGGGGATAGTAAGTGTCAGCTAAGAGAATAGTCTTTGTCACTAAAATACACGCTGCCTGTGCAGAGGTGACCCTCCTAACGAGGCCTGGGAGCCCATAGCCAATGTCAGGGGCAGCGTGCTGAGGGCATGGTGGGGATGTGAATGCACTGTGGGATCCTGGCTCCAGCCTCGGGATTCACGATTCCTGGAAGCTCTTCCTAGCCATCCCCCCCATTCCCCATCCCTGAGCTGCCTCTTCTTCCTTCTGAAGGGGCTGTCCTCCAGTACTTGTATTCTTTGCCTTGCACTTGTGTTCAGGTGGGATACACCTATGAGAGTCAGGCTCTTAGAGTGTTCCACACACCAGGGTCTCCTTGGCATTTAAGGAAGAGGATCCACAAGGAATGTCAGGGGAGGCTGTCTGTCCTTTTCCCTGATGTATTTTCATTTGCTGCTTAGTTCTAATCATTTGCTTGCTTTGTTGCTTAGAGTTTTGCCTTTCATAGACAGAACTTGTGTGTGTGTGTGTGTGTGTGTCTGTTCTAATTTGTAAAACTACCTGGCCTCTTTGAAAGCTGCAAACACGCAAACACTTCATCTGCAGCAGCCAACTGTTCTTCCTCGCAGATGGCTGAGCCTGCATGTCCCACTGGCGGAAATAATCATCTCAGGGTAAATTGCTTTGCCCAAATGGAACCAATTAAGTATGTTATCAAAAATAAATGAAGGAGGAGGCAGCAGCTTAAGGCCAGAATTATGGGCCAGATATAACTTTGATTTTCACCTTGCCTAGAATAGCTGCCCATCTTGCTTGCAATATTTCACAGAGCTGACTCTGACAATATCCAAATAAGCTAACATGATCAAAATTTATAAACTGTCTAAAATAGACAAATAACTGGAACATTTAACAGGCCCATTTGAGAGTTCTATGTTCCTCCTAGTGACTGGTGACTCAAGTTCATAAGCAGAATGATTCTGAGAGTATGGGTTGTCTTAAAAAATGAGGAATGGAAGGCAGCTAGCCATAGCCGTCCAACCACTGCCTTCCCAGAGAGAAAATTTCACTCTGGTTAAACATGCTCTCTCTATCATGTAATTATAATAAAGCAGAAGTCAGCTGTTTCATAAAACTACATATAGAAAATTTTTCTATCTTTACATCCTACTGCCTAGATACGTGGGTTACACTCAAGTTAAAAGATTCTGGTTTAGGTAAGTACACATCTAAAGAATTTAAAATAGATTCTCATATTCCAAAAGGCATTCAATATTCTTACAAACATTTTAATTGAATCATTTTTACAAATACCATCATTAAAAAATCATACAAAGTATTTTAGGAAATTATCCTGATCGGATACATTAAATATAGTTTTGCTACCTACTTTAAGGTATTCAATATATAAAAAAGTATAACAGGTAGAACTTTGTAAGATTTGAAGTAGAATTATTAAAGCAGGAGTTTTGAAAAAAAAAAGATGTAAATGATCTGTCAAAGAAGAGCATTTCTCAAAAAATGATCATATTCACCAAGGTTTATGACTGCAAGTTAACCAGAATACTTCAGCTTGCATGATTAATTTACTAGAGTATCCAATTTTATCTGTCTGTCACAGCAGCCAGTAAGATCTTTAGCTGGAATGCTGGATTAGTTATTCCTGGAAACTTTCCCATCAGAGATAAATTAAGAACTTTGAACGTAGACTGATGATCCAGGCATTCCAAAAATAAACTTATTGAGAACCTAGCACTAGTAAGTTGTAGTGTCTCCAAATTTGGATTAATAGAGTCTTAAAATTATCTTTTGCAAGACTAGTGACAATATTAAACACTGCCATTTCTTATTCAAGTAGGCCTAGACTCTGAAATTAACTCAAAGCATATAAAACTTTAAACAGGAATATGAGCTAAAATACTAGGATAGCAACAGATGTTCTGTTTAAAATCATTTATCTCTGAAAGTGTTTGACAATTAACCAAATGATCTCATTGTTGGTGAGCTTGATTTTTGAATCCACAACTTCATATCTGTGTGCATTCTCAACAGTGACAGTCTTACTTTTACTTCTAGGAATTTGTATTTATATCTTGGCAGGTAGCAGTGATCAGTGAATAATCAAATCCTTTTCGATGACAACTCTCTGAAAACAGACTAAGCTTTCAGTCAATAATTACAGCACAATGCTATCTAATGGTTAAATTCCCCATCCTGGAAATATTTAGCTAAAAAGCAAGGTCTACAGATGAACAGTTATCTCCACTAACTTGCTAACTGATACTGCATCTGATAAAAAAGTTTTGTTTCCTTTTTTTTTTAAAAAAAAAGGACAGAAAGAGGTTCCTAAGAGATGTGCTATTTTCTTCTTTGTTACTTCAAAGCTTTACAAAGCAAGCAGGGTTTCAAATTGTTGTGGCCCCAGCTGCGAATGAATCTAATTTGGCTCTTGATCACAGAGTTAATAAGCTTAGTACTCTGTATTTCAGGGCATAAGTCCTTGGTCCCTCAAGAGAAGGTGATTGTAAAGAAAAAAAGAAAAGCCAAAGTGCCCAGTTACTCCCTGTAATATAATCCGTCCATTAACTTTCCTGGTCAGCCATAGTTCAACCGCCCATAATTCATTTGTAAGGCATCAGAAAAGATTTCGTCTTTGTTTCCATCTCTTGGAAATTTTGCCTAGATACAGGCCTTAAGTTACCAAAATCACGGTGAGAAGAGAGTCTTGTTTTAAACTGTATACTGATGTATAATGTATCCAAACTTTTATTTTTTCATTCTTGCTAAATTAATTACCATTGGTTTTGGAAACTGGATGCAAACATAAAATTTCTAGAAATCTAATAAACTGACCTTCTCTGTCCATTAGGCAACAACATGTTGTCAGTATAATTTAATACCATGAATATATTCCTGATAGAAATGCATTTCCTGGGACCTTTCTAAACAGTCTTCATACTCCCTAAAATTTCCCAGGCAAGCCCACTGGAGTGGGTAGCTATTCCCTTCTCCAGGGGTTCTTCCCAACCCAGGGATTGAACCCCAGTCTCTGTCACTGTAGTCAGATTCTTTACCTCTGAGCCACTAGGGAAGCCCTCTTGTAAAGTAGACTTATGGAAATTTTTCACTGGCTCATTATCTGGCGTAAACAAGGCACCTGCAGAGATAGAACTCTTTGGTCCACATGATTAAGAAACGCTACAGAATATGCAACCAGGGGATTTCTCTGGAAAGGTTTCTATTACAAGGACAGAAAAGAGGCCAATAACAGGCTGAAGTCACTTAGGATGTTAAATTCTGCTATTATGTATGAGGTCTAACAACCAAATAAGTAGCTCCATGTCTCTTAAAATGAACACCTGCTTTAAAGGTTTTTATTAGGCTTGTGGTACTTTAATCATGGGCTGGGAAGAAATCCATCATTTTTCACATGAAAAAGAAAAAAACATATAAATGATGAAAAAGAATGTTATTGAGGACAGTGCCTTAAGTTGGAAAGCCATTAAATTTATTTCTTTTAAAGGCTTAGAAACTTCAAAGATGATAGGGAATCACAGAGCAAAGGAGATTAGTCACGGGAGGCTGAACTTTGCCAACCCAGGTTCCAGTCCCACATCTTGCTATCTCTGAGGGCTATTTGGGGTCTTGGAGAAAAGAGTTCGTGTTTGTCTGGTGTAGAAAACGTGTCTTCTCACATCTCAAGCATCACTGTATTTCTCCTTGAGCAGGTTCTGAACAGTATCTAATATTAATGGAATTGGGCTCACTCACTGACCCCAAGAAAGCTATCTGTGCCTCCATCTACAAAGGGAGGCGATTATATTAATAATTCAAAATCAAAATAATCCCACACTTCCCTCATCTATTTTTTATTATCTATGTTCTACAGAAACCTGCTTATTTGGGGAGAGATAGCTTTATCTAAATTCAGTCTACCAGGTGCTGCTCAAGGGCAGATGACTATGACCATTTAAAAAAATCCAAGTGTAGAAACAAGCAAACATACACCGAAAACTTCTGAAATAGTGCACAGAAATGTGAAGTTAACTCTGCTTTAAAGTGTGCAGAATAAACCAAGTTCTGGCCAAGTGGGAACATGGATGGGAACTTGAATCCAGCATGAACGTATATTCCTCGTGATCAGTTATGGAGACTCTGAAAGAGAACCCAGCCCAGACCTGTGGGTCAATCAACATACGATGTAGCTTATGAACGACTGCCTCTGCCCTTCTCCACATTCCAAAATCACATCAGAAAACTCCATCACTTCTTTCTGTATCAATCAGTTCAGTCGCTCAGTCGTGTCTGACTCTTTGTGACCCCGTGGACTTTAGCACGCCAGACTTCCCTGCCCATCACCAACTCCCGGAGCCCACTCAAACTCATGTCCATCATGTCAGTGACACCATCCAACTATCTCATCCTCTGTCGTCCCCTTCTCCTTCCAATCTTTCCCAGCATCAGGGTCTTTCCAAATGAATCAGTTCTTCTCATCAGGTGGCCAAAGTATTGGAGTTTCAGCTTCAGCATCAGTCCTTCCAATGGATATTCAGGACTGATTTCCTTTAGGATTGACAGGTTGGATCTCCCTGTAGTCCAGGGGACTCTCAAGAGTCTTCTCCAACAACACAGTTTAAAAGTATCACTTCTACCATGCTCAGCTTTCCTTATACTCCAGCTCTCACATCCATTCACGATATGGAAAAACCATATCTTTGACTAGACAGACCTTTGTTGGTAAAGTAATGTCTCTGCTTTTTAATACTGTCGAGGTTGGTCATAACTTTTCCAAGGAGCAAGCGTCTTTTAATTTCATGGCTGCATCACCCTCTGCATTGATTTTGGAGCCCCCCAAAATAAAGCCTCTCATGTTTTCATTGTTTCCCCATCTATTTGCCATGAAGTGATGCAAAGAACACTCAAACTACAGCACAACTGCACTCATCTCACACGCTAGTAAAGTAATGCTCAAAATTCTCCAAGCCAGGCTTCAGCAATATGTGAACCGTGAACTTCCAGATGTTCACGCTGGTTTTAGAAAAGGCAGAGGAACCAGAGATCAAATTGCCAACATCCACTGGATCATCCAAAAAGCAAGAGAGTTCCAGAAAAATATCTATTTCTGCTTTAAAAGAGATGGGAATACCAGACCAACTGACCTGCCTCTTGAGAAACCTATATGCAGGTTAGGAAGCAACAGTTAGAACTGGGCATGGAACAACAGACTGGTTCCAAATAGGAAAAGGAGTACGTTAAGGCTGTATATTGTTACCCTGCTTATTTAACTTCTATGCAGAGTACATCATGAGAAACGCTGGGCTGGAAGAAGCACAAGCTGGAATCAAGATTGCCAGGAGAATATCAATAACCTCAGATATGCAGATGACACCACCCTTATGGCAGAAAGTGAAGAGGAACTCAAAAGCCTCTTGAAGAAAGTGAAAGAGGAGAGTGAAAAAGTTGGCTTAAAGCTCAACACTCAGAAAATGAAGATCATGGCATCCGGTCCCATCACGTCACGGGAAATAGATGGGGAAACAGTGGAAACAGTGTCAGACTTTATTTTTTGGGGTCTCCAAAATCACTGAAGATGGTGACTGCAACCATGAAATTAAAAGACACTTACTCCTTGGAAGGAAAGTTATGACCAACCTAGATAGCATTTTGAAAAGCAGAGACATTACTTTGCCAACAAAGGTCCGTCTAGTCAAGGCTATGGTTTTTCCAGTAGTCATGTATGGATGTGAGAGTTGGACTGTGAAAAAGGCTGAGCACCAAAGAATTGATGCTTTTGAACTGTGGTGTTGGAGAAGACTCTTGAGAGTCCCTTGGACTGCAAGGAGATCCAACCAGTCCGTTCTAAAGGAGATCAGTCCTGGGTGTTCTTTGGAAGGACTGATGCTAAAGCTGAAACTCCAATACTTTGGCCACCTGATGAGAAGTGTTGACTCATTGTAAAAGACTCTGATGTTGGGAGGGGTTGGGGGCAGGAGAAGGGGACGACAGAGGATGAGATGGCTGGATGGCATCACCTATTCGACGGACATGAATTTAGGTGAACTCCGGGAGTTGGTGATGGACAGGGAGGCCTGGCGTGCTGTAATTCATGAGGTTGTGAAGAGTCAGTCACAACTGAGTGACTGAACTGAACTGAACTGATGGGACCGGATGCCACAATCTTCGTTTTCTGAATGTTGAGTTTTAAGCCAACTTTTTCACTCTCTTCTTTCACTTTCTTCAAGAGGCTTTTTAGTTCTTCTTCACTTTCTGCCAGAAGAGTGGTGTTATCTGCATATCTGAGGTTATTGATATTTCTCCCGGCAATCTTGATTCCAGCGTGTGCTTCATCCAGCCCAGCATTTCTCATGATGTATGCTGCATATAAGTTAAATAAGCAAGGTGACAGTATACAGCCTTGACGTACTCCTTTCCCGATTTGGAATCAATCCGTTGTTCCATGTCCAGGTCTAACTGTTGCTTCTTGACCTGCACACAGATTTCTCAGGAGGCAGGTCAGGTGGCCTGGTATTCCCATCTCTTGAAGAATTTTCCACAGTTGTTTTGATCCACACAGTCAAAGGCTTTGGCGTAGTCAATGAAGCAAAAGTAGATGTTTTTCTGGAACTCTGTTGCTTTTTTGATGATCCAGAGGATGGTGGCAATTTGATCTCTGGTTCCTCTGCCTTTTCTAAATCCAGCTTGAACATTTGAAAGTTCACAGTTTCACAGTTCACATACTGTTGAAACCTGGCATGGAGAATTTTAAACAGTTTACTAGTGTGTGAGATGAGTGCAATTGTGCAGTAGTTTAAGCATTCTTTGGCATTGCCTTTCTTTGGGATTGGAATGAAAACTGACCTTTTCCAGTCCTGTGGCCATTGCTGAGTTTTCCAGATATGCTGGCATATTGAGCGCAGCACTTTCACAGCATCATCTTTTAGGATTTGAAATAGCTCAACTGGAATTCCATCACCTCCACTAGCTTTGTTCTTAGTGATGCTTCCTGAGGCCCACTTGACTTCGCATTCCAGGGAGTCTGGCTCTAGTTGAGTGATCACACCATCGTGGTTATCTGGGTCATGAAGATCTTTTTTGTGTAGATCCTCTGTGTATTCTTGCCACCTCTTCTTAATATCTTCTGCTTCTGTTAGGTCCATGCCATTTCTGTCCTTTATTGTGTCCATCTTTGCATGAAATGTTCCCTTGGTATCTCTAATTTTCTTCAAGAGATCTCTAGTCTTTACCATTTTATTGTTTTCTTCTATTTCTTTGCATTGATCACTGAGGAAGGCTTTCTTATATCTCCTTGCTATTCTTTGGAACTCTGTATTCAAATGGGTATATCTTTCCTTTTCTCCTTTGCCCTTAGCTTCTCTTCTTTTCTCAGCTATTTGTAAAGCCTCCTCAGACAACCATTTTGCCTTTTTGCATTTCTTTCTGTATAGTGAGCTCTTTTTAATCAGGGCATGGCTCTATTTAATTAGCATAGTTCAGTTCAGTTCAGTTCAGTTCAGTTCAGTTGCTCAGTCATGTCCGACTCTTTGCAACCCTACAGACTGCAGAACGCCAGGCCTCCCTGTCCATCACCAATTCCCGGAGACTACTCAAACTCGGTCCATTGAAGTTGGTGATGTCTTCCAACCATGTCATCCTCTGTTGTTCCCTGCTCCTCCTGCCTTCAATCTTTCCCTGCATCAGGGTCTTTTCAAATGAGTCAGTTCTTTGCATTAGGTAGCTAAAGTACTGGAGTTTCAGTTTCAGCAGCAGTCCTTCCAATGACTATTTAGGACTGATTTCCTTTAGGATGGACTGGTTGGATCTCCTTGCAGCCCAAGGGACTCTCAAGAGTCTTCTCCAACACCACAGTTCAAAAGCATCAAGTAACATAGGTCATCTGAGTAGAAATTTTCCATCAATTTCTAAACAGCACAGATGGTTGCCCCTCCTGTGCTATTCAAAGGTCATCCTTCAAAGATCCCATTCTGAAATGGACTTTCCAAATATGGTCCCATTTAGGACTTCCTTGGTACCCCAGTGGTTAAGAATCTGCCTTCCAGGACTTCGTTGGTAGCCCAGTGGTTAAGAATCTGCCTCCCAGTGGACATGGCTTTGATCCTTGGTCTGGGAAGATCCCACATGCTGTGGAGCAGCTGAGCCCAAGAGCCACGGCAACTGAGCCCATGTTCCCAGAGCGCGTGCTGTGCTACAAGAGAAGCCACTGCAGAACAAAAAGCCCAAGTTACAGCGAGAGGTAGCCCCCCTTTGTCACAACTAGAGAAAGCCTACACACAGCAACAGAGACCCAAAACAGCCAAAAATAAACAAACAAACAGAGGTCCACGCAGCACCAGCACTGACGCATCATACCACTGAGGCAGAAGCAGTGGGTATGTTTGCCTGATTCTTGATCCCTTAAATCAACCCCTTTTAACTTTCCTTCCCATTCTGTGTGTACAGTCACGGCCTCAGAGAAGGCCAGGCATGGGTCTGTTATGAGGCCCAGTGACTTCTGAGTCTGTCGCTGGAGCAGACAAAGAATCCCACAGAAACTTTAAGTCCTGGCAATCAAACACAAGAGACCGGAACCTAGGCTTTTTTTTTTTTTTTTTTCTCACCAACTCCAATTAAAAAAAGCATGGCTGTGACCCCATGGACTGGAGCCTGTCAAGCTCCTCTGTCCATGGAATTCTCCAGGCAAGAATACTGGAATGGGTGTTTATTCCCTTCTCCAGGAAATCTTCCTGAGCCAGGGATTGAACAAGGGTCTCCTGCATTGCAGGCAAATTCTTTACCATCTGAGCCACTAGGGAAGCCCTTGGAGAAAATAACACAATGCAATCCTAGAAAACAGGAAAACTACCAAAGCACTCTCCTTTCACGAATGTTACTAAAATAAACTGCCTTGCAAAAACAAGCAGCCAGATAAGCTTTCCACACAATTAACTAGTAGGCATCAGTCTATACTGGTGAGAACAATAAATCTACAGAAACTACTAGCTGCCAATCAAAAATATATTTGGAGTTAAAAAAATTAGTGATGTATATTTGGTATTATCAGTTTACTATCTGAGTCAATTACAATAGCATAAATAATAAGCATGTGATTTCATGTTATGTATGTGCCTAGTACTTTACAAATACTATCTCTAGTCCACAATACAATACTATAGGGTATACATCATTCTAACCATGCTAGAAATGTAGAGATCAAACTTTAAAAGATTCTCCTCATATTTACTGAGCATTTACTATGGCTCACGGGCTTCCCAGGTGGCACTAGTGATAAAGAGCCTGCCTGCTAATGCAGGAGAGGCAAGAGACATGGGTTCAATCCCTGGGTCGGGAAGGTCCACTGGAGGAGAAATGGCAACCCACTCCAGTATTCTTGGCTGCAGATCCCATGGACAGAGGAGCCTGGTGGGCTACCGTCCATAGGGCTGCACAGAGTCGGACACGACTGAAGCAACTCAGCACACATACGTGGCTCACAGTGCTAAGTGCTTTGTGTATGTTCTTGTACTTACTCTTCACAAAGTTAGAGAATTTATTTCAAGTCAGAAGGCTATGAAGTAGTTGACTACGGTGCTCACCCAAGGTCAGGTAGAGTCCAAGCCCCTGTGCATTCCTTGAACCATCTCTCATTTAACCAGAACATGAAGACATCAAATATTTTACCTATGTAGCATCAAAGGAGCCCAAGTGACTGCCTCTACCCTGCAGACTGCAAGCTCCTCAAAAGCAAGGACTGCGGTTGGTTTGCCGTTCCATCTCTCATGCCTATCACATCACAACGCCTGACACACACAGTACATGCTCAAAAAAGTTTGTCAAACAGAATATTTGAAAAGAGTGATACACCTTGAGGCAAATGCTAAAAGGTCAGCCCACAGACTAGTATTCTTGCCTCTCACCACCACCAGTATTCTTGCCTGGAGAATTCCATGGAGAGAGGAGCCTGGCTGGCTACCGTCCACGGAGTCACAAAAAGTCAGACAAGACTGAGCAACTAACACACACTCACCACCACACTGGCAATCCAGTAGAGGGTCACGCAAATATAAAAGATGAGAGAAATACAGAGATGGTGACCAGTAGAGGAAGCCAAGCTGCCGTGTTTCCCAAAGTGCGATTCTTAGAATATAGGCAGCAGCAGAATCACCTGATTCTTGCTGAAAGCAAAAATCCATGGAGACCGCCCCAGATACATGCAGTCAGACACTCCGGGGAAGGGACCTGGGACACACATTATTCTGCACTCAGAAGATAACTCTTAAACACAGGAAACTGAAAGTGATAGGTGATAGGAAGTGGTGAGAGGCAATTATGCTGAAACTGAGAATTAGATGCACAGACAGGAAGGCCAGCTATTATCTTGCTTATAAAGGCCTGATCTTTTACTAACACCTTCCTCTGGGACTTGGTCATTTACTTTGATAACTGACAGACCTGGCAGTCAGAGAGAAGAGGGTTCAGAATCAGAGCCATGGTGCAGGGAACAGAGCAAACAAGCCTAGTATTTTACTTAAAAACAAACCCCCTATAAAGGGGGAGGTAAACACACACAGCATATTTTGGTAGCACGCACATGTGTGCATACTCAGTCGCTCAGTCACGTCTGACTCTTTCGCGACCCTATGGACTGCAGCCCACCAGGCTCCTCCATCCGTGGGATTTTCCCGGCAAGAATGGAGTGGGTTGCCATTTCCTCCTCCAGGGGCTCTTCCTGACCCAAGGATCAAAACCTGCACTTCTTGCATCTCCTGCATCTCTTGCATTAGCAGGCGGGTTCTTTACCATGAGCACCACCTGGGAAGCCCAGCACGTACACTCCCAAAGTCACCAGGCTTCCCCTACATGGAAGGCTGCCTACTCCTGGCCAGTTTTCAGCTTTCACATCTTATTTGAAATCAGGTGACATTTCTGCAGCAAAGAGAAGGGAGTCTTACTTGAAGGGTGGAGGTAGATAATGTCTTTCACGGTGAAGTCCCGGGACTGGGCGGCTTTCAGACAGTCAGCCAGCAGACTGAGGAGCAGGAGCCAGGCCAGGGCGGGGCCAGCTTCCATGGCAGACCAAGGCTTCACTCATCCAGGGGACCTGGGAGCAGGAACTCGGGACGATGAAAGAGGATTTGCACCTGAAATACGAAGCCAGAGTCATCTCAGTGTCTAAATGGGGAAAGCCACAGAGATTCGGCCCAGCCTCTGCTGGCAGGATGAGCTGGGGAGAAACAGGGAGCCCAGGGCACAAGGATGTGGGTAGACAGGGAGAGAAACTTTATAGACTGTAATTTTAGAGCACTTAGAAAATTTCAACCCAAATCCATTCTTAATTAGGTTGCTAAAGCTCCACTGCTAGCAGTCCCTTCTAATATCCAGCAGAGATGATATCAAGAGAGATTGAATTTTAATGAAATCCAGCAATTTTTGCCAGGAGGCCAAGGGATGGCTGCCAGAATCGACAATAAATAAGTCAGGCACAGAAGCTCAGAAGCATTTCTTTGATAACAGTGAACGCCAGGGATGAGAGCACAGCCGTACTGGGTCATGCTGCCCATACAAACCTGTACAGGCTAGACTTTCAGATTAGAGAAGAAAAAAGATACATAGGTAAACTCGCCTCTCCAATGAACCAAAATGTCTGTATAGCTCGAAATCTCCTTCACACAACTAACATTATTGGCTGCCTACTGTTGAAGTCCTTAGTATGTATCAGCTGATTCTCCTCATAACCCTATGAGATAGGCACTGTTACCATCCCACTGCGAGGTAACAAATCCAACAAATATGTAGAGAAGTTGATTTTAACCCAGGCAGTCTAATAAAGAAGCTGTGTGCAAATACAGAAGACATAAGATACCTAGATTTGGTCCCTGGGTCAGGAAGATCCCCTGGAGGAAGGCGTGACAACCCACTCCAGTATTCACGCTGGGAAAATCCCATGGACAGGAGAGCCTGTGTGGGTTACAGTCCACAGGGTTGCAAAGAGTTGGACATGACTGAAGCAACTGAGCGCATACCCAGTCTGGCCATTGAGACCACAGTTAAAATTAGGTGATACTGTGTCCTTCCAAAGACTGATTCACGGTGTATAACAAAACCTGAAGAAATGAGACCAACGTGTCACCAACGTAACACTAAGCTATCATCATTCTATCCTTTATTTGGACTCTTTATTCTTTTCAATTAAATTGATAGCAGTAAAATCTTTACTTACTTACTTAGAATACCATCATTTGAGCACCCATGCAATGGGTCAAGTTAGATATTCACTTTATTTTAAACTGGCTAAAAAATAATTTGGACCTTTTGTTCACAAATTCTGATACAAATATTCAATGACATTTTTAAAACCGCATAACAAAACAATCCTAAAGTTATTCTGCCAAAACAAACAGAAAACAAGAGTAAATATATTACAAATCAAAATCAATAGAGAAAATCAATATGGATTAATCAGATATTAGAACACAGTACAGAGTAACATTAATCAAAACAGAATGAGAGAAAGCATAAAAATGAATTCAGAAAATAGAACACTCTAGGGAGCTCAGACATAGAACTATTTCACAGTACAAGCAATTTTTCAAAATCACAGAATAGGAAAATAGTAAATAATAGTATGATAACTTTATTAAAAACTGTGAAAAAGATTAACTGACATGATACACAATGCATGATACACTCAAATTAACTCCAAATGGATTGGTGTGTTATTTTGTTTTAAACAGATGAATTGCTAGAAAACAGAGTAGAACCCTTATCACCATGTAACAGCCTGATGATGCCAGCTTTGCCAATTTCACACTCACTACAACCTCTTCCATTTATAATTTGGTTTCCCCAAACAGGTTTGCATTCAGAAAGGGAAGGAGAGGCTCATTCACTTCATAATGTGACTGCCAGGCACTGTGCTAGGCACTTGGTTAAATAATGTGATGAGAAAACAAGTATCAAGGATCTCTTTTCCTCCATGAGTGACAGACACAAACGTTACTTCATCTTAAATGGGGGTAAGAATACTTCGGTGTACATCCACTAGGTCGGGTGAGGCAGCATCTGAGGGACAGATTCACACAGCGCCCCCTGGACCCCCAGAAGGGATCGCACTGACACCAGTCTCCTCACAATCTGGGCTCAGTTCGAGAGGGATGGTGAGGAGAGCTTTCTGGTTTTATTTTGAATAATTTAACATTAAATATCAATGAGTTGCCAATCTTAAGTTCTTTTTAATCTGAAACTTGATGTCAACACATACCAAACACTGCAAGTGGCTCATTTTCATTAAAGCATCTTTCAACCAGAGTATTCCTTCCAGTTATTGATTTAAATTGCCTCCCTCTGCACAGTCCTTGCATAAGCATCAAGCATTACTTAATGTCATCTGAAATTAGCCTTACTTCAACCTCTTTGGCATGGCTACCCAGCCAAGAGCCTTCATTTCACAGCTTGTGTTGACGATGCATGAGTAACACATAGAGGGGAAGAGTGAGATGCCTGAATCTGAAACCTTACTCCAGTACTCTCTTGCTGTGCAACCTTAAGGGAGTTACTTAACAACTCTGTGCTCCAGTTTCCTCTTCTGCAAAATGACGATAATACTACCAACCTTAAAACTGTACTATGCTGGCTCAGTGATAAGGAATCCGCCTGCCAGTGCAGGGGACATGGTTTGGTCCCTGGTCCAGGAAGATTCCCACACGCCATGGAGCAACCAAGGCCCTGCGCCACAACTAATGAGCCTGAGCTCTAGAGCCTGGGAGCCCCAACTGCTGAGTCCACGCGCCACAGCTATTGAAGCCCACGCTCTCTAGAATCCCTGTTCCACATCAAGAGACGCCAGCACAGTGAGAAACCAGAGCACCACAACTAGAGAGGAGCCCCCACTCCCTGCAACTAGAGAAAAGCCCATGCATCAACAAAGACCCAGCACAGTGAAAAATCAATCAATCAGTAAAATTATATTAAAAAGTGTACTATGAGTTGTCCTTAGAAAACAGACTTGGGTTTGCCAAGGGGGAGGGGTTCTTGGGAGGGATGGAATGGGATGCTGTGGTTAGCAGATGTAAACTATTATATATAGAAAGGATAGAACAGCAAGAATGGGAGGAACAAACCCAAGACAATGAGGGTAAAGGAAAAAGAGAGAACAGGAGGGAGAAATAGACAGAGGTAATCCCAGGGTTGGGGGAGCCTGGTGGGCTGCTGTCTATGGGGTTGCACAGAGTCGGACACAACTGAAGCAACTCAGCAGCAGCAGCAAGATAAAGCTAGAAAATATAAAGCAATGTGATCCTGTGTTACTATGCTGCTCACCACTTCATAACAAGCCGCAAAGAGATGATTCCAAGGAGCAGCTGCACTCAGTGTGGTCCATGGAGGAAGAAACGAAGGAGAGTTTATCTGCCTGGTGCCGTTCTGTCTCTTGTCTCCCATTGATCAAGATTCACTCCACAAAGAACTCACTCCTCGACATTTCAGCAGTCAGAGTGGAGGGTCAACCCCATGTGGATGCACCTCTGACCAAGAAAGAGAAAGAAGGCACCAGCCACAGGAATCTAAGATGACACTCAAGGTTTGTCCCTAGTGCATGTGCTATTAATCCTTATAAATGCCACAAGTTTTTGTTTCAGGGTTCGTTATTTTTATTTAAAGTTTTTTCTATTGAGATGAAATTCATATCACATAAGAGTTATCATTTAAAAACAATACACTGTAATGGGGGCTCTTAGTATGTTCATAGTATTGGGCAACCATCATCTAGTCTAGAATGTTTCCATCACCCCTGAAAGAAATCCTGCACCCATTAGCAGTCATTCCCAAGTCTCTCCTCTCCCCACTCCCTGGCAACTGCTAAGCTACTTTCTATCACTATGGATTTGCTTATTGGGAACATTTCATGTAAGTGGAATCATACAAGATATAGTCCTTTGTATCTCGCTCCTTTCACCTCGTATAATGTTTTCAAGGTTCATCCAGATTGTAATATGAATCAGTACATGATTCATTTTTATTGTATAACATTTCATTGTTATACCACTCGTCATTTGACGCACATTTGGGTGGTTTCCACTTCTGGTCTATTTGTGACTAATGCTACTATTAACATTCATGTACATTTTTTGTATAAACATATGTTTTTATTTTTCTTGGGTATATACTGAAGAGTGGAATTGCTAGATCTTATGGTAACTATGTTTACCCTTTTGAGGAACTGCCAAATGGTTTTACACTATGACTACACTATTTTACATTCCCATCAGTAACATTTCTCTGCTTCTTCACTAACATTTACTTTCAGTGAAACATTTTATTACAGCCACCTTACAGAGTGTAAAGAGCACTGTGGCTTTGAGTTCCATTTCCCAAATGACTACTGAGTTGAACATATATTCATGTGCTTACTGGTCATTTGTATATCTTCTTTGGAGCAATATTTATTCAAACACTTCACACACTTTAAATTGAGTTATCTTTTTATTGCTGAGTTATAAGAGTTCTTTCTATATGCTAGACTCTGGACCCTTTTCAGATACATGATTTGCAACTGTTTTCTCCTTTTCTCTGTGCTGACTTTTCACTTTCTTGATGACATATTTTGATAAGCAAAACTTTTAAATTTTGATGAAGACCACACATTGCTTTTTATAAACAGAGATGTTCTCTTACACAAGTCAAGCGCAACACACAAAAAAGATGTGCTTACAATGAACAGTAAAAGAGCTCATCCACTTTATAGCAGCCAGGCTATTTTTCCATGTTTTTTCCATGAGAAAACAGGATGGGCAGGACTACCTATTAATATCACCAGCTGCTTACATTTCTGCAATAAATCATGAAGCACGACTCACTCTATTAGTATTTTCTAGGAGATGAAAAGTGAAAGATGAGCGGCAGGCATTCACAATTAGTCTAACTGCTACTGAAATATGGGCTCTGCTGACAGGGGTGTATCTTTTCTTTTCAGATTCTCAGTAGTTTATGGAGCTCTAATCCCTGAACCCCACAGATACCACGCTGGACATACTCATTGATATGAACGGTCATTTCTAGGACTTTGATGCTTTTCCTTAGAGTCCACTGTGTCTTTGGAATGCTCTAGAGATTTAGAAAAGACGTTGCATTTCCATTTTGTGTATTGCTATTTGAATATGTGCTGAGGATTCATCCCTGACTACAGCTCTCTTATGAAGAAGTACACTCTCATTTTCACAGCTCTGTGACCTTTCATTTGTTATTTATGAGCTTTTGCAAATCTAATACCATTCTGACAGATTTAATTTGTGCTCTAAATTACCTTTGCATGAGTTACTCAACTGCTGGGTTTATTCCAATAGACTACTTGCTACATTCTGAAACAGAAAAAAAATTAGTTCAAGATCTATTAGACTTCCTCCACTTGGGAGAAAGTTGAAAAGAGTGACATTCTGATTTTTACTCCATGGTACTGGATGGTATAAAGGAGGATTTCTAACTCTAGTCAGAGAGTCAAAGCAACAGAGTCAGAACAGAGATCAAACTTTACAAATCTACATCCTAACTGCTATTTCGTATAGAATCCATAAGAGAAGATTACTTCCTAGTCCTTAAACTGATCACTGGATAACAGTGAAGCACTTCTGGAAGTTACAGATATATTAACCAAGTACTAAGTGACATGCCTCAATACTAAGTCAATATATAAGCAATTGTAAAGTAGAGAACCCAAATATAAATATTTTCAATGCTACTCATATTAAAATTTGAACTGCCTTAATACAAGAACAAAATAGAATTCTAAAACCTGAAATATCATTACAATTCTTGATTCAGTTGTCAGTATATATAGATTAGGCTTGGTGCCTTAATGATCTAAAAAAGTTAGTCCAGCTCCCAAAAGTATAAATTAAAGGTATCATGTCACAAAACTAAGTCCACTTAAATATTATAATTCTGACCATAGTACCTGTCTCACAATTTGGGGACTGCCCATAATATGTGGTGGTTTTAAAACATGTCTGCAAACCTGTTGACAGGTCACTGTTACAAGGTGGGATCTACTTCTCCCCTTGATTCTGGGCCAAACTTCCTGACCAGTTGACCAGAGTGTGGTGGAAATGACACCATGTGACTTCCAAAGTTGGGTCGTAGAAGGTGATTCAACTTCTAGCCAGTGCTCTGAAACACTCATGCTGAAGCTGCACAAGCAGTCTGGGTACTTTGGGTGAGATGCTGTGAGAAAGCTCAAGTCGTCCAAACAGAGCACTGAGAGTTCATGAGGAGAGAGAGCTACCTGCTGGTCCCTAGCTGCTCCAGCTCCCTCTCCTCCCCTCTACCCCAGTTCCAACCACTGTCCAATTGCCACTGCGTGGAGACTCCAAGTGAGAACTGCCCAGCCAAGCCCTTCGCATATTCCTGACCCACAGAAACCATGAGATAAATGAAATAATGGTTACTGCTTTATGCCACCAAGTTTCAGGTGGTTTATCATGCAGAAATAGATGTCTGGAACATAAGGAACTGGAGCAAGAGATCTAATTAGGAACTGCAGTTCTGCTCAAGAAGATAGTCCTGCTTTTCACACTGGTTGGCAGGCACAGAAATCCAATCTAACAAGCTGTAACCCAAACTGAAGGAAAAGGGTGAGGGGCAGAATTTTACTGTCTCACTTGACTGTCCAGCTCAGACACAGCTGGACTTTAATCCCATTATCAGAAATTTCCATCCCTCTGAGAGGACTTCTGCCTTGTCCTCTCTCTTGCCTTTATTCTCACTCAGGTCTCAAACTGTAACCACCAGCAGTTTCAGAAGCATTCCCAGGGAGGCCCTTCCCCATCTGTTCCAGGCAAAGCCTGAAAAAGGAGCGAGCTTTGTCCTTTGACCTTAACTAGCCAGGGCTGGGTGACTAGCATACCACTGAGACAAACACATAGCATCAACTTCATGGAAATCACATGGATATATTGGTTTCCCACAGGAAAATCTAGGTGTTGTTACCTGAAGAAGAAAACTGGATGCTGGGCTAGCAGAATTATACCAATGCCCACTACAACAAATAACACAGACTTCTAAGTAACGTCATTAGCCTAGCAGTGCAAAGTAAAATGAATGGAAGCTCACGTGAACATTTCGGCAAATGCCAGAAGGTGGAGAGGTTACCTGTTGACATGATTTACTTCTGTAAAAATGGAATATTACTCCATTACAACTTTCAAATCAAATATAAGGTTTAAACAGTGAAGACGGTTCACGTGGGCGTATGGAATCAGTTTTGCCCTATACTTTCCCCTTCTGAATGGAATGGCTCCTTGATTCACACACACCATGCATTGCTATTGGCAAGCACAATGTTCTTTCGTGAGCCATCCTACAGGACATTGTTAATCAGCCCTCTCTGAAAAAGAAGCCCCCAGGAAGTAAAACTCAGGAGTATGTGTATGTCCTGTTCTTCCCCATGTGGAAGAACATGGGAAAGGAGGGAGAAGAAGAGAATGAAGCTTGCTGGCCAAGAGAAATAGAGGAGAGATAGAGAAAAAAGCCAAGCTATGTACAACCCTCGCTTTTTGATCAATTTTTAACTCTTCCTTTGGATGCTTCAGTTTCCATCCAATAAATACCACTTTGCCCAAGCTAGTTTGAAGTGGCTTTCTGTCCCTTGAAATCAGGAGCTCTGACCAATTTAAGACTCTTCCAAAAGGGTCCAGCCACTAGGTTATATTTTCCTTTGCAACAAATATGCACTTTATCAACTAAAACGTGCACTTATCAACTAAAAGGTTAGAGTTGGTTTTTTAAATGTCAATAATAGAGAACTATCTCTTTCAGACTTCACAGATACTGATGTTTCATTTCCATAACCTAAAGGGTGATCGATGTTCACATATTCCCAATTTAAATTGAGGATCTATTTGCATAAAAATCAATGCTTTGAAGAAATGTGTATTTCTTTTTCAGGAACCCCTTGGCAAGAGCTTGAGTTATAGGGAAAAGCTGCCTTTCTATTCAGCCCTAAGCTGATTTCGAGGTCAACTGCATCAAAAATGCTTCAATTCTTGAAGGATAAATGATGCTGGCCAAATATGTCTAGCAGTATGTTCATGTTTCTAAAGATGCTGTATTAAGTCTCTTCTGCTTGTTGGCCATATGCTTGTTTGCTTCCTCTATTAATTTGTAGGTACTAGAGAACTGACAGTACTCTTGCCTGGAAAATCCCACGGGCAGAGGAGCCTGGTAGGCTGCAGTCCATGGGGTCACTGAGGGTCGGACACGACTGAGCGACTTCACTTTCACTTTTCACTTTCATGCATTGGAGAAGGGAATGGCAACCCACTCCAAGTGTTCTCGCCTGGAGAATTCCAGGGACGGGGGAGCCTGGTGGGCTGCCGTCTATGGGGTCGCACAGAGTCGGACACGACTAAAGCGACTTAGCAGCAGCAGCAGAGAACTGACAAGATGGTTTTCAAGTACATACAGCCATAAGTGGATAAAGTCAAAGAACTCTCAGGGCAAGAATGGGACACTGGGTACATTTCAGCTAGTCTGCCAATTTTTTATTTACTTAGAAGGGCGTAGCAATTTGGAGAAAGTTTTGCTTTTGTGTTTTTTCACTAAATGTTTCTATATGTTTAAAAATGTTGTGTTTACATTTTATATTTTCTAGGAATTTTCATCTTAGAAACCTTCCAAAAGTGTGAAAGTTCAAAATATTCTCAGAAACAATACGACAGTTATAGGGACTTCCCTGGTGGTCCAGTGGCTACGACTCCACACTCCCAATGCATGAAGCCCGGCTTCAATCCCTACTCAGGGAACTAGATCCCATATGCCACAACTAAAGATCCTGTATGTCATAACTAAGACCTTGTGCAGCCACATAAATAAATAAATATTTTTTCAAAATAAAGAAACCATATGATAGCGATAAATGGATTTAATTGCAAACGCATTCGCTCTTGGGTTCGAAATAGCCCAGTTCCATATCCAACATTTAGATCAAAGCAGAGTTACCTTGGTTCTGTACAGAGGCAGTCTTCTTTGTATTTGGAGTAGTATGTTAATCTTTCCCCTGATAATTTAGAGTGTTTCCAAAACTTCCCTAATAATCAGTTATAAAGCTGGCACTGCCTACTGTGAATCCATGGGGATGTTCTGCAGTGTTTGAAGCACGTTAACTGGCAGAGAAACCTGCATGGTGTTTGGGGCCACTCTGTCTTGCTTTTAGAGACCTGGTGTGGGGATTCTTTCTGAGACCTTGAAGCCTAGTAATTCTTCATGGCACCCCTCCCAGTCGGCTGCGGCCACTACCATGCTCATCCACACTAAGTGCTCTCTGCCTCTCTCACCTCCTCTTACACATCAGAAAGCTGGATGTAAACAAATGACCCCACATCTCTAACCTCTTCATGAAATATTCCTTCTGTTGCTCTAAGGTTGACTAAAATCTGGCTCATAGAGAAAAAAAAAAAACACTTTCTCGGAGACTTCTGGTGGAAGGTGCTCATCTACCCAAGCTCCATGGATCCTGGGGCAGGAGGGAGCCAACATTCCTCTCCCTTCTACTGCAGCCTACAAAACATTGCTCTTCCTCTTCAACTGATATTCCTCCTCATCTCAAAAGCTAAACCAGCTGCCCTGTGGCTGTTGTGAAGTGGCTGGAGAATATTAAGGATATAGCCCACCATCAACCATTAACAGCATTCAGCCTAATCTTTGATTTTCATCCAAGATTCAGAAGAATCAACCAATCTTAAATCTTATTTCCTGTCTTGCATGGAATAGAGTTTTGCCCAGGGTTCCAGGAATTCTAATCAAGTTTTTGTCAAAAAAGGCCTTGAAGACTGTTTCCATTTAGCCATGGATAACTCAAGTTCAAGAAGACTGTGTAACTGCTAGTTTGACAGGTGTGGAGGGCCCTTTCAGGATTTCTTACAGTGTAGTAGGAAAGACAGCCTTGCTCTCTCTTCTTGTGGGAAAAACGGAAAAAAAAAAAAATCAAATAGCCAACATTAAAACAATGGCTTATGTAAAAACACTATGGCTATACTTTTTTCAAATCACTGGGTTCTTTGCAGCTAATTATAGACAGCCCCACCCCCACAGTTTATAGTGGTTCAACTTAATGATTTTTCAATTTCACAATGGTGCAAAAGCAATAAGCAATCAGTAGAATCCATTTTTAATTCTGATCTCTTCCCAGGTTGGTGATTGATTGATGGGGCTGGTGATACACAATACAATCCATCCCAATGCTGGGCAGCAGTTTCAGTTCCCATCAGCCACGCCATCATGAGGGTAAAAAACTGAAACAACAGTCATTCTATTAATATACCCATACAAGCATTCTGTTTTCCACTTTCAGTACAGTATTCAAAAAATTCTACAAGCTATTCAACACTTTATTGTAAAGTTGTTGTTGAGCCGCTAAGCTGTGTCCAGCTCTTTTGTGACCCCATGGACTGCAGCCCACCAGGCTCCTCTGTCCACGGGACTCTCCAGGCAAGAATACTGGAGTGGGTTGCCATTTCCTTTTCCAGGGGATCTTTCCAACCCAGGGATCGAACCCACGTCTCCTGCTTGGGCAGGCAGATTCTTTATCACTGTGCCTCCAGGGAAGCCCTCCATATAAAACAGACTTTGTGTTGGATGATTTTGCCTTAATTGTAGGCTAATACAAGTGTTCTGCTTAAGGCAGGGGCTCAGCTATCATGGTCCATAGGTTGGGTGTAGTAAATGCATTTTTGACTTCAGGACACTTTAACTTATTATAGGTATTTCAGGACCTAACCCCATCATAAGTCAAGAAAGACATGTACTAAATCTTACCCCATGTTTCTCACTTAATAAGTAGTATGTTTTTAAAAACAAAATTATCCATGCATTCATCCTCCAAGTTTCTGATAACCAATACCTTGAGCAACACACAGTATGTCTCTCTCCCAATGACTCAAAGATCATCAGTTTGGTTTTGTGAAAGGATATTGGGGTCTGCTAAAACTCAGAGTCCAAACTATAATCTGACTTTTTAAGAACACTTTACAGATTAACACAGTCATTGTGAGGAAGGAATGCTTTCCTCGCTCTGGGTTTGAAGGCAAAGGAATGTATCAAATGACTCTCTAACTCTGTATCATGGAGGTAGCATCCTTCCTTTGTAACACTCCATCTTCATTTATAAGTCCCCATAAATAATGGTTATTAAAGAAGTCTACTACTGTTGCAGAACAGATTCTAATAAGATTTTATATAGTATTCATTCAGACAGAAAAGGATATGGGAATAATTAATAAAAGAAAATTATCCTTGGTAACAGAAGATTTTTTTGTTTTTGCATCTAAATTAATTTTCTTCTTACTGAAAAAAATTACTGAGTAGCTTCTTGTGTATAAGGAAATGCAGCCATCTAGACAGATTCTGCTCCCTGACTGCTGACACTGAATTTAGCCATGTGAGAGTGAGTTTCCCCTCCCTTCTCCATTGTTACTGTTTTCCTATTTCTGTTCCCCATTCATTCCCCTTGCTTTCTATTTCACTTGTTAACTCATTCATTCATTCATTCACCATCCTCCACCATTGTTCATTCATTCATTCATTCACCATCTACCATAGTTACCTAAGGGGCTGTAAGTAACGTTTCCTGTTACACTTGTTATTGTTAATAGCTCCAGTTTAATACACAAAATTTTCAACTCTATTAGTAAAAATTAATGCAATTCTTAAAAGTCTTTTAAAAAAGACAGATGATGCATCTTTGAGTCATTTAGTCAAGAGTGATCATGGTGTGATGTTAACCTTCTTTCCTTACAACCAAGGCTACGCGTTTGTAAGAAGCCAAGCAGAGGAGGCAGGTAACACAATCATTGCACCACCCCTCCACAGCCCCTCTGGGCGGGAGGTCATAAGACACTGAACAATGAAATCCAATAAGAGGTCCATATTCCTTCCTATGGAAGCAGCTTAACTGGAAAAGGGAAGAAAGGAAGAAACGGAGACAGGCATGACACATTTCACTTTATAAAGATCCAGTTAATCTCTAGGTTCATATGAACAATCATATAAATATACTGGTAATAATACGGCACTGAAACTCGAGGGATTGGAAAAAACAAAAGATGTTAAAATTCCCAAGTGTCATAGCCAGAGGTGAACTCATCGTGCAGTGAAGGGTAAACCTCAGGGTCCCTACTGCATGGGCCCCTGCCAAGAGTCCTTCCTAGATTTAGGATTGCAATTCATGTATTCTATTCCTTAAGGAGAGCTCTTCGCTAAAATCCTGGCTCAGCCAGCATAATGCAAAGTCAAAAACTTTTACTACTCCTAATAATATTCTTGCATTTTCCCTGAGGGAATTAGGTTAACGAATAAAAATACATGCTGTCATTCTACTGTCATGGAAAGGAAAAAAAGAAAATGAAAAAGAAGGAACGTCAACAGATTCACAGAGGCAGGCCTCCTCAGAACTAGGGAAGTAATATCAGAGCTGGAAAAAGCAATCAACCAACCAAGTAACTCGAACCTTCTGCTGGTCCTCCAACACTTGTGTGTGCGTGTGCTAAGTCACTTCAGTTGTTTCCGATTCTTTGTGACCCCATGGACTACAGCCCAACAGGATTCTCTGTCCATGAGATTCTCCATGCAAGAATACTGGATGCAGAATGCTTGGGGCTGGTGCACAGGGATGATCCGGAGGGATGATGTGGGGTGGGAGGTGGGAGGGGGGTTCATGTTTGGGAGCTCATGTACACCCATGGCGGATTCATGTCAATGTATGCCAAAACCAATACAGTATTGTAAAGTAAAATAAAGTAAAAATAAAAATTAAAAAAAAAAGATTACTGGAATGGGTTGCCATTTCCTGCTCCAGGGGATCTTCCTGACCCAGAGATCGAACCCACATCTTTTGCATCTCCTGCAGGAGGTGCAGAGGCACTGGAACTGGAACGAAGGCCAGTCTAAGGGGAACTGCCCAGCCACAGTCAGCAGGGGCGTGCAGGGCTGATCGGGCACTGGGCAACAGAGCAGAGAGGATGCTGAGTGTGTGGAGTGCCAGCTGCAGAGCCAGAAAGACCCCAGACCTTTCTACCTACCACCTAGGATTGTTCTGAGGACAAACAATGCCTGGACAGACTGTGGAGCAGTTGCTGAGGGCACAGGTTCTGGAGCCAGCCCAGGTTAGGATGCTGACTCTGCTCCTGATAGTCGACTGACCATAGGCAGGTTTCTTAACCTCTCTGTACCTCAGTTTCCTCATCTGCAAAATGGGGGAAATCATACTGCCCATGTCATAGGGCTCTTATGAGGAATAAAGGAGATGATATACATAAAGCACTCTGAACCATGCCTGCTGGCTAATACATTCTCAAAATCATCCTCTAGTGGCCTAGCAAGGCATCCAATTTCTCCTTTGAGTCAACATGTTGGTTCAGAACTGTCTGGTCTCCTGTCCAGAAGGGAGGTATGAAAGGTCTTCAAAAAGGCACCTATGCAACATTGTATTCTATCAGGAGAAATCAAAAGCCCAGGTTGCTTGTCAGATTTTCTAGCTGATCCCGAACTATGATCCACATCCTGCCATGAGGATAAAGACATGGAACAGGTGAATTAAGTGAAGCAGACTAGGGAAGGGCTAGGGCAGGATTTCTCAAATTTGAAGAGTGCTTTCTCCTTTGAATAGAAAAAAGACTTATAGACAGAACCTCTCCTACCCCTACTGTCAACTAATTAATCCTTATTATAATAATTATACTGCTACTCACATATAAACAGAAGACTGGTTTTAAGTTCTTTAAAGCCCATGGCATAGCTTTAAAGCTAAACAAAAAGTGCTACTATAAATAAAATCACATTCAAATTAAATGACAGTTAAATAAAATGGAAAATAACATATATTGAGCATTTACAACAGGGTTGAACATTATGAAACTGCCACTATTCCATCATTCTGCCCTACAAAGATGGCAATTTCTTATCTATAATACTTACAACACTGTGAAGTAAGTATTATTATTGTCCCATTTTCCAACCGAAGCACCAAGAAATAAGGACACATTTTCAAATCTTCTTCAGATTTGGCAGGTGCCTGAAGACTCATCTGCAGACACTGCTCTGGGAAGCCTTGACCTAGGAGGCACACAGCTCACCAGGGATGGGGTGATGGAGAAGAGCCAGGCCCAGAAAAGAGCTGGGGCAAACTTCAGTGAGCACTCGAAGGTTACCAAACCAGGGACATCTCCTGCTGGTGGGGAGGGGCCACCAAAGACCACTTTGGCTTGGTGGCCTTTTGTCTTTGTTCTGGGTGGGGTAGAGGGCTTGGCTCATCCTCCCAGGAGATAGGCACTGGCCCTCCTTGGGGATCAACAGTTAAGGTGGATACACAGAGACAGGAAGAGCCAGAGAAAGGATAATAGGAGAAAGTGTAAGTAAGAAGGAGAAGGGAGAGGTCAAAAAAGGTTTCCAAATTTGCTGCACTTTAGAATCATCCAGGATCTTTATAAACCAGGGGTCCCCAACCTCCGGGATCTAATGCCTAATGATCTGAGGTGGACCTGATGTAATAATAGAAATAAAGTGCACAATAAATGTAAGGCACTTGAATCGTCCCAAAACCACACCCCTGTCCTCATCCGACTTAGCAGCAGCAGCAGCAGTCCTCATCCATGAAAAAATTGTCTTCTGCAGAACAAGTCCCTAGTGCAAGAAAGGTTGGGGACCACTGTATAGACTAAACTATTGATGCCAATTCTCACCCACTTATTGTTGTTTAGTCACTAAGTTGTGCCTGACTCTTTTCTGATCCCATGGACTCCCACCATGGATCCCAGAGGATCCCACCAGGCTCCTCTGTCCATGGGATTTCCCAGGCAAGAATATTGGAGTGGGTTGCCATTTCCTTCTCCAGGGATCTTCTCCACCCAGGGATCAAATCCATGCCTCCTGTGTTGGGAGGTGGATTTTTTACTACTGAGCCACCTGGGAAGCCCTTCTCACCCACTAGGATGTCATTGGTCTGGAGTGCAAATTTGGTATTGAGATTAGAAAAACCCTCCAAGTGTTTCTAACTTGCAGCAAAATTTAAGAAACTTTATTACACTTCTTGCAAGTTGCTGGTGGAAGGAAATAGCCTTGAAATACGTTCAATTCATCAACAGGTACCAGCAAACCACGCTGAAAAGTTCCCCACGGCACTCAATTACAGAACTATTAAGCAGTCCAACATAATCACTGTGATTTATTCTCCTAGGCCCCCTCTCTCATTCCTTCCTAGGCTCCTCAGAGCACTGGGGACAGGAAATGGGCAGGACATGACTTATAAAATGACCACAGCTTCCCACCTGACTTCTTCACTGCTCTGGCTCCAAAGCTGCCAGGCTTCTCTTGGCTTCCTTGGAAATCACTTCTAGAAAGTAACTTTCACTCTCTTGATGAAGGGATTGTCTCCTGTTGCCCTTGAAATGCTCCGGGGTGAAGTGCATGCTACAGTTCCAACTTAGCACACTTGAGTTTTTACGACAATAAAACAGAAAATGTCTCAAGGCCTCTCCTAAGACCAAAATCCTCTCACAACCATTCCTCCAAAGACAGCCAGAGAGATGTGAATTTTCGAGAAAGGAAACACATATGCCAACATTTTCAGAGGCAGCTTGGAGTATATGGAGAGAGAATGGCTTTTGCACAAGGCAAACCTTAGGTCAAAGTCTGACTGCTGCAAAGAGCCGTGTGAACTTGAACAAGAAAACTGCCCTGCGGTTCAGCCTCTCATCTGCACTAACACACCAAAATGCCTTCAACTCATCAGGACCCCACACCCTGACCTTTCTACTGAGTGACTATGATCTTGAGGTAAAGGCTTGATTATCAAGCCCCTCCCATCTCTTCGGTGGTGGCAAATTTTCTATCTTCTCTGATTTTCTAGTTACTTGTTCTGATATGATTCATAGAAAGAAAGCAGGACTGAGAATAAGACAAAAGGGAACAAATACAAGTAGCCTAGTTGGGAAGAAACAGGAAGAGGAGTAATACATTCATCGTAATTTCACTCCATAGGTGTTAGACACTCTCAGTTGTGTCTGACTCTTTGCGACCTGCTGGACTGTAGCCTGCCAGGCTCCTCTGTCCATGGAATCCTCCAGGCAAAATTACTGGAGTGGCTTGCCATTCCCTTCTCCAAGAAATCTTCCTGACCCAGGGATCGAGTCCAGATCTCTTGCATTCCAGGCAGATTCTTAACCATCTGAGCCACGAGGGAAGCCCAGAGTGAGAACAACATAGCTCCAATATCTAAAGCAAAACAATTTGTGCAGTTGCACTGTATTTTGCCAGGTCTTTACTATGGATGGAAAAACAAAACCAAGCATATATTGTAGAGAATTATCCTACAAGAAGCAAAGGAACTGGATCAAAGACCGTAAAAGGATTTGATATGAGATGTCAGGTTGTTCATGTTCATCAACCTGTTTTCATGATTATAGTGATCTGAAACTTCTGGCTAGCCGGTCTGTGCAAAGGAGTCTAAAAGTAGTGATAGTATATGCTCCAACCATTCTATGTGTACAAGCAAACCTGATTGTCTAAGTCACCCTGTCAGACACAGCTTCCTGCAATGATAGAAATGTTGTACATTGGGGCTACCCCATTCAGGAGTTACTAGGGAGAAGTCAATGGCACTCTACTCCAGTACTCCTGCCTGGAAAATCCCATGGACGGAGGAGCCTGGTGGGCTGCCGTCTATGGGGTCACACAGAGTCGGACACGATTGAAGTGACTTAGCAGCAGCAGCCAAGTCTGCCTATGGAGCAACTGAAATGTGTGACAGAGGAGGTTCATTTTAATTTATTTCATTGTTACTGAAACTAAATAGCCACATGTGGACAGTGGTTATAGTACTAGACAGTGGAATTCTAACTTAGCGATAAATAAATGAAAACCAGTGACTGAAGTTGTGACCTCAGAACCAATTTTAGGACCAGGGTAAAGCAGAATGATGATTACCCCACTGGGTACCTTTACTACAGTATTAATTACATCAAATAAAAAAAACATAGCGCAGCTGCTTCTATGGAGGCACTTTTGGCCTTATCATTGGTGCCAGGGTAAAAGGGGATAAAAAGGAAATAACAAAGCTCTAAGGGTCATATTTTCAGGAGTGCCACAAAGTCTACCTCCTCCTGCATTTCACTTTTAGCTGATGGCTGAAAATATTAGCTTCTTATGTGACAAGATGTCAATTACTTTATGGGGTATTTTTTAATCCCAATCTTTATCGATGAGGAAACTTAGGAAGAGAAGTCAATGGCTTCAAGGTCACCTGGGTAGAAAGTGTGGGAGTGGCCACTGGAATTGATGCAATCTGGCTTCATACACCATGCTCTGAAGAGCCATCAGTAATTTAGAAGTTAGAGTAAATAAAAGAACTACCTTTGAGAGGAGGCTGGCTTGCTCTACATATCCTGGACATACTAAAACTGTGCCTTTTCAGAAAAAAAAGGGGTCATTTCAGCTTTAAGAAGGAGACACAGGAACACTGCGCACAGAATGAAGAGGGCCAAGAGATAGAAGTAAACGTGGAAACCAGGGGCCCCAGGAGACTCTGCCATTTCCCCCAAGCCTTCTCTGAATCTACTGATTTCTTTCTAAGTAACTAATGTCAATGGCAAGATTGTGGATGAGACTTGAAAAACAGTGCAAGTCCTGAGAGAATTTGAGGAAGTATTTCTATTGGTGACAGCTGGTCTCTAATCCAGCTTGCTTCAAATATAAAATTTTATCCTTATGACTCAAAATGTAGGTAATTTTAAGGGACTACGTCCCCCTCATTCAATCCTCCATTATTACCCATTTTAAAGGCTTCCAGATTTTTGTATTCAAAATAATGTTGTGAGCAATATCCTTGCTGCTACATCACATGGTATATTCCTATTATTTTCTTAGAATAAACTCTGAGACATAGAAAATAAAGGAAACAAAAGGACTTTGGCTTACACTGGGTGGACCAGGAAGAAGGCTAGCTGAGGGTTTCCCTTCCCTGGAATTGTATCACAAAGTGATGAGGTAAGTACTTCCTAGGAACCTCTCTTTCCCTCTGCCTGCTGGGGTGCTTCATAACCCATGCTACTGCAAACTATATTAACCTCACCAAACAGGTGACTAATTTATTGCTCTATTAAAAAAATATTTACTGAGGAGCTAGTATGTACTAAGCCCTGTGCTAAACATGGAGGTTCAGATTGGAAGGAGAGTCAGCCCTTATCCTCATGCAAATCATAACAAAGCAGAAAAGACAGAATTGTAAAGGTACAGTGGTATATTATTTGAGGATAAGTAGATTTTTATTAGGGCTTCCTTGGTAGCTCAAACAGTAAAGAATCCACCTGCAATGCAGGAGACTTGGGTTCGATCCCTGGGTTGAAAAAATCCCCTGGAGGAGGACAGGGCAACCCACTCCAATATTCTTGCTTGGAGAATCCCTACGGACAGTGGAGCCTGGTGGGCTACCGTCCATAGGGTCACAAATCAGACACGACTGAGTGACTAAGCACAGCACAGCACAGATTTTATTGACACATTTATTCCCTACTTAAAGGCAAAGATCTTTTATTTTTTTCAGTTGTGTATTTCTATTTTAAGGTGAACACCTTAATTTCTCAAAAAAACTGACATTTTTCAAAGAAAAACATAACAAAAATATTCCAAAAATACCTTAAATTATAACCTGACTATTTGAAAGATTTTAATGCATGAGACATCTTTTTACTATAAAACTATAGAAAGTAAATGTGGATGTAGGAAATACAGATCATGAGCATTTTAAAAACATTAATACATATTTAGTAAGTGCTTTAATAAAAGTCACATCAAAATTGCACCTCATTCCCATACTCTGAGATTTCTTTTTGAATCTAGTCAAAAAGATTCAAAAACTGAATCAGTTTTGAATACTGGCCAAAACCACAAATTAACTTGGGAGAAGAAAACAAAGTATACTACAATTTTCTTAACTGAACACCTACTCTATCAAAGTTCTATTGCTTATGAAATCCTATTGCTAGTGATAGAAATTTGTAAAGATACACAAATACAACACCAGCTCTTTCTAGGGAAATTTGGTCACAGAGTTTCTGATTGCTTAAGAACCATCTATACATTATAAACAACTGACCCTAGCTTGACCCTGTCTCTAACTCATGCACTTCTGCAATAACCAGGTGTAAATGTGTTCCCACTATGCTGTAAGGTATGGGTGGATGGGGCCCAGAGTTAGCAAAGACTTGTCAGTTGCTCCTAACGCCTCTTTCCTCATCCCCCTCAAGCCCACAGTCACAGTGCAAATTCAGTTTCCTGGTACCATTCCATTCCCACAAAGCAGGTATGTGAACTTCACTTTCTTAACGACCCTGGCCAAGACTTTAATGCACACAAACTGAAACTGCTCCGTGCCAGAGTACTGGGAGAATCTTAACAACCGGATTAAAAGGCCAATCAATTGGTAAACTCCCAGGGGAAGCCCTAATGCCAGGGAATAGATTAACTAGTAACTGATTTCAAGAACAAATGGAAAGTGCAAATCTCAGAGAGATGAGGTAGGCAAGGAGAATCAAATAAATGGGATTGGAACCTCTGAAAGAATTTGGGCCATAGAAACTGGAATCTGGTAAGTCTATAACAATGCAGAAAGATGATATTCTTTTTTTTCCTAATTTCTTTTTATTTTTCTAATCATTTCATTTTTCTTTACACATGGAAAAATTTGGGCTGCTTCTTCATCTGTTTTCCTGCATAATATTGTAATAAATGAAAAGCTGGAAGAAAATGTGTCCAAAAATTCATAAAATGGACCTCCTCTTCCCCCTACCCTAGTTTCGCTGGTGCAAGAAAAGGCTGTGTGGCAAGGGTGTCAGGTTCAGGATTCCTGTGTGCTGAAGGACCCATCTGGGCAGCCCTAAATATTCACAATTTGCCTTGTGTTTGGATAAAAACTGTTGATGATGCTTAACAATATGCTAATCCTTTATAAAGTCAGGGTGAAGAGAAAGGCAAGCATAGGAGAGATTTTCTGAGATGAGCGTGACATTCTCAAAAACTACAGAAATGCAGAGAAAATTAAAAATACCATAAACCTAGCAAAATATTGTAACTGTGATTGGTCTTAAAGTTCAGCTCTGGGCTTCCTGACTCAAACAGAGGTCTGGGGAGTAAAATGAGTTAATGATTTTGAAAGAAGCCCATTTCACTGGCACATGATTCATAAATGGAAATTCTCCTGAAATATTTATTCTCTATCTTTCATTTTCATTCCCACCACAAAAGTCAGTTTGGATCCTAATGTGAGATGACTTTTCTTATAATCTTTTAGCTTAAAGAAAAGGAAGTGTTAAGTTAGTCATGCCAACTCTTTGCAGTCCTATAGACTGTAGCTCACCAGGCTTCTCTGTCCCTGGGATTCTCCAGGCAAGAATACTGGAGTGGGTAGCCATTCCCTTCTCCAGGGCATCTTCCTGACCCAGGGATCGAATCCAGGTCTCCCACACTGCAGGCAGATTCTTTACTGTCTGAACAACCAGGGAAGTGGTTGACAAAGTATTTTGGCCCACAGTGATGGTGCCCACAATGAAATATGAAATACTTTTTTCCTGTTAACTGGAAAAGAGAGCACAGATACTACCTGTGTGTAAAACCTCTCTTGGACACTGTATTCACACAGTATACTATCAGAAAAAAAAGTATACTGTTAGAGAAACAGACTCATGGAGTCTAAAGCAAAACTAGAAAAAAAACAAACAAATCCAGCTATGAAAACTTTAGGATTAGGTCATGCAAAATATGAATGAACATCATCCCTAAATAGCACTCCACAAAAAAAGAAAATTTGTGAATAAATCATTTTAGAATGACCAATCTTATCAGTTAATAAAGGTGAATCAAAACAATGATTCAGAGAAATACAATTTGGTCACCATAAAACTGGCAAAAACACTTTGCTTGATAATATACCATGTTGGAGGAATTCAGAAGATGGCGGAGGAATAGGACGGGGAGACCACTTTCTCCCCCACAAATTCATCAAAAGAACATTTCAACGCTGAATAAATTCTACAAAACAACTTCTGAATGCTGGCAGAGGACATCAGACACCCAGAAAAGCAGATCATTGTCTTCAAAAACAGGTAGGAAAAATATAACAGACGAAAAAAGAGACAAAGGAAGTAGGGAGGGAGCTTCATTCTGGGAAAGGAGTCCCGTCCCGGGAAGGGGGTCTTAAAAAGAGAGAAGTTTCCAAACACCAGGAAACACTCTCACTGCCGAGTCTGTGGCGAGCCTTGGAAGCACAGAGGGCAACATAACAGGGAAGAAAAGAAAATAATTAAAACCAACAGACTACGAGCCCAACGGTAACTCCCCCAGCAGAGAAGCAGTGCAGACGCCTGCATCTGCCACTAGCAAGTGGGGGCTTGCAGGGAGGCGCGGGCCGCAGTGCTTTTTAAGAATCGGGCCGGAATGCCACGAGTGTAACCAGAGCGAACTAACGTGGGCTAGCATACCAGACTGGGATAGCTACCACGCAAAAAGCTCTAACAGACACCGCCAGGACCACACACAGAACAAAGGACAGAACAGAAATAGCCAGCTGCAGACCATCCCCTGCCAGTGATAGGCAGCCAGAGCCGTAAGGGCTGCAAGGGGGCAATCGTAGCCCCGGAGAGACTTTACCTACCAAACTGCAAGCAGGCTTCTTTGCTAACTAAGACTTTTTGGGGTTCTGGACAGTCACTATCTGCCTGACAAGGGGCGCCAGTGGTACACCCAGAAAACTGAGCAGCAGGGAAAGGCGATAAGTTGCAGCGACCGCGCTCGCCAAACACCTGAGCTACTCGGTCCTGGGAAGGGCGCAAAACGCAGGCCCAACCGAATCTGCACCTCTGAGGGCTACCTGAGAGCTGAGCCTGAGTGGCTTAGACTGGGGAGGTGCATGCAGCCTAGGGCTGGCCTCAGATGATTCCCGGCGGAGCAACGAAGAGCCTGAGTGGTGTGCGCCGTGTGCAGGGGCATGCCCAGCATGGCTGAGACACTGTGAGCACACGCCAGTGTTATTTGTTTGCAGCATCCCTCCCTCCCCACAGCGCGACTGAACAAGTGAGCCTAAAAAATAAAAGTGTCCACCACCGCCCCCCTTGTGTCAGGGCGGAAGTCAGACACTGAAGAGACCAGCAAACAGAAGAAGCTAAACAGAGGGAACCGCCTTGGAAGTGACCCCACACTGCCTACAACACCAGAGAAATTACCAGAAATATCTTTACTATATTTACGACCATTCTCTCTCTCTCTTTTTTTTTTGTTGATGTTGTTTGTTTTTTCTTCTTTTCCTTTTCTTCTTTTTTTAACTTTTTAAAATTTTTAAGTCCTCTACTTCTCCTTTAATTTTAATTTTTATAACCTACTATCACTTTTCAAAAAAAAAGACCCTATTTTTAAAGCAAATGCCGTATATATATTTTTTGTGGTTATTGTTGTTGTTGTTTTTTAATAATTCTTGTGACTTTTTTTTTTCTTCTTGTTCTTCTTCTTTTCTTTAATATTGTATTTTTGAAAATCCAACCTCTACTCTAGATTTTTAATCTTTGCTTTTTGGTATTTGTTGTCAATTTTGTACATTTAAAAACCCAATCTTCAGTACCCAGTTTTACCTGAGAGCGAGATTACTGGCTTGACCACTCTCTTCTCCTTTGGACTCTCCTTTTTCTCCACCAGGTTGTCTCTGTCTCCTCCCTCCCCCTTCTCTTCTCTACCCAACTCTGTGAATCTCTGTGTGTTCCAGATGCTGGAGAATACTTAGGGAACTGGTTACTGGCTGGATCTGTCTCTCTCCTTTTCATTTCCTTCTTTTATCCTCCTGGCCACCGCTGTCTACTTCCTCCCTCTCCTCTTCCCTGTATAACTCCATGAACACCTCTGAGGGTTCCAAACTGTGGAGCGCACATAAGGAAGTGATTACTGGCTAGCTTGCTCTCTCCTCTTTTGATCCCACCTCATCTCATTCCAGTCACCTCTAACTACCCCCTCCCTCTTCTCTTCTCCATGTAACTCAGTGAACCTCTCTGGGTGTCCCTCAATGTGGAGAAACTTTTCATCTTTAACCTAGATGTTTTATCATTGGTGCTGTATAGATGGAGAAGTCTTGAGGCTACTGTAAAAATAAAACTGAAAACCAGTAGCAGGAGGCTTAAGTCCAAATCCTGAGAACATCAGAGAACTCCTGAATCCAGGGAACATGAATTGATAGGAGCTCATCAAATGCCTCCATACCTACACTGAAACCAAGCACCACCCAAGGGCCAACAAGTTCCAGAGCAAGACATACCATGCAAATTCTCCAGCAACACAGGAACACACCCCTGAGCTTCAATATACAGGCAGCTCAAAGTTACTCCAAAACCATAGATGTCTCATAACTCATTACTGGACACTTCATTGCACTCCAGAGAGAAGAAATCCAGCTCTACCCACCAGAACTCCGACACAAGCTTCCCTAACCAAGAAACCTTGACAAGCCACTGATACAACCCCACCCACAGCGAGGAAACTCCATAATAAAGAGAACTCCACAAATTTCCAGATTACAGAAAGGCCACCCCAAACGCAGCAATATAACCAAGATGAAGAGACAGAGGAATACCCAGCAGGTAAAGGAACAGGAGAAAAGCCCACCAAACCAAACAAAAGAGGAAGAGATAGGGAATCTAACTGAGAAAGAATTCCGAATAATGATAGTGAAAATGATCCAAAATCTTGAAATCAAAATGGAATCACAGATAAATAGCCTGGAGACAAGGATTGAGAAGATGCAAGAAAGGTTTAACAAGGACCTAGAAGAAATAAAAAAGAGTCAATATATAATGAATAACGCAATAAATGAGATCAGAAACACTCTGGAGGCAACAAATAGTAGAATAACGGAGGCAGAAGATAGGATTAGTGAAATAGAAGATAGAATGGTAGAAATAAATGAATCAGAGAGGAAACAAGAAAAATGAATTAAAAGAAATGAGGACAATCTCAGAGACCTCCAGGACAATATGAAACGCTCCAACATTCGAATTATAGGAGTCCCAGAAGAAGAAGACAAAAAGAAAGACCATGAGAAAATCCTTGAGGAGATAATAGTTGAAAACTTCCCTAAAATGGGGAAGGAAAATAATCACCCAAGTCCAAGAAACCCAGAGAGTTCCAAACAGGATAAACCCAAGGCAAAAAACCCCAAGATACATATTAATCAAATTAGCAAAGATCAAACACAAAGAACAAATATTAAAAGCAGCAAGGGAAAAACAACAAGTAACACACAAGGGGATTCCCATAAGGATAACTGCAGATCTTTCAATAGAAATGCTTCAGGCCAGGAGGGAATGGCAAGACATACTTAAAGTGATGAAAGAAAATAACCTACAGCCCAGATTACTGTACCCAGCAAGGATCTCATTCAAATATGAAGGAGAAAACAAAAGCTTTACAGACAAGCAAAAGTTGAGAGAATTCAGCACCACCAAACCACCTCTCCAACTAATGCTAAAAGGTATTCTCTAGACAGGAAACACAAAAAGGTGTATAAACCCGAACCCAAAACAATAAAGTAAATGGCAAAGGGATCATACTTATCCACAATTACCTTAAACATAAATGGGTTGAATGCCCCAACCAAAAGGCAAAGACTGGCTGAATGGGTACAAAAACAAGACCCCTATATATGCTGCCTACAAGAGACCCACCTCAAAACAAGGGACACATACAGACTGAAAGTGAAGGGCTGGAAAAAGATATTCCACGCAAATAGAGACCAAAAGAAAGCAGGAGTAGCAATACCCATAGCCGATAAAGTAGACTTTAAAAGAAAGGCTGTGAAAAGAGACAAAGAAGGCCACTACATAATGATCAAAGGATCAATCCAAGAAGAAGATATAACAATTATAAATATATATGCACCCAACATAGGAGCACTGCAATATGTAAGACAAATGCTAACAAGTATGAAAGGGGATATTAACAATAACACAATAATAGTGGGGGACTTTAATACCCCACTCACATCTATGGACAGATCAACTAAACAGAAAATTAACAAAGAAATGCAAACTTTAAATGATACAATAGACTAGTTAGACCTAATTGATATCTATAGGACATTTCACCCCAAAACAATGAATTTCACCTTTTTCTCAAGTGCTCACAGAACCTTCTCCAGGACAGATCACATCCTGGGCCATAAATCTAACCTTGATAAATGCAAAAAAATCAAAATCATTCCAAGCATCTTTTCTGACCATAATGCGGTAAGATTAGATCTCAATTACAGGAGAAAAACTATTAAAAATTCCATCATATGGAGGCTGAACAACACGCTTCTGAATAACCAATAAATCACAGAAGAAATCAAAAAAGAAATCAAAATATGCATAGAAACAAATGAAAATGAAAACACAACAACCCAAAACCTGTGGGACACTGTAAAAGCAGTGCTAAGGGGAAAGTTCATAGCAATACAGGCATACCTCAAGAAACAAGAGAAAAGTCAAATAAATAGCCTAACTCTACACCTAAAAGGAAGAAATGGAGAACCCCAGAGTCAGTAGAAGGAAAGAAATCTTAAAAATTAGGGCAGAAATAAATGCAAAAGAAACAAAAGAGACCATAGCAAAAATCAACAAAGCCAAAAGCTGGTTCTTTGAAAGGATAAATAACATTGACAAACCATTAGCCAGACTCATCAAGAAACAAAGGGAGAAAAATCAAACCAATAAAGTTAGAAATGAAAATGGAGAGATTACAACAGACAACACAGAAATACAAAGGATCATAAGAGACTACTATCAGCAATTATATGCCAATAAAATGGACAATGTGGAAGAAATGGACAAATGCTTAGAAAAGTACAACTTTCCAAAACTGAACCAGGAAGAAATAAAAAATCTTAACAGACACATCAGAAGCATGGAAATTGAAACTATAATCAGAAATCTTCCAGCAAACAAAAGCCCAGGTCCAGAGGGCTTCACAGCTGAATGCTACTAAAAATTTAGAGAAGAGCTAACACTTATCCTACTCAAACTGTTCCAGAAAATTGCAGAGGAAGGTAAACTTCCAAACTCATTCTATGAGGCCACCATCACCCTAATACCAAAACCTGACAAAGATGCCACAAAAAAAAGAAAACTACAGGCCAATATCACTGATGAACATAGATGCAAAAATCCTTAACAAAATTCTAGCAATCAGAATCCAACAGCACATTAAAAAGATCATATATCATGACCAAGTGGGCTTTATCCCAGGGATGGAAGGAGTCTTCAATATCTGCAAATCAATCAATGTAATTCACCACATTAACAAATTGAAAAATAAAAGCCATATGATTATCTCAATAGATGCAAGAAGGCCTTTGACAAAATTCAACATCCATTTATGATAAAAACTCTCCAGAAAGCAGGAATAGAAGGAACACATCTCAATATAATAAAAGCGATATATGACAAACCCACAGCAAACATTATCCTCAATGGTGAAAAATTGAAAGCATTTCCCCTAAAGTCAGGAACAAGACAAGGGTGCCCACTTTCACTGCTACTATTCAACATAGTTCTGAAAGTTTTGGCCATAGCAATCAGAGAAGAAAAAGAAATAAAAGGAATCCAAATTGGAAAAGAAGTAAAACTCTCACGGTTTGCAGATGACATGATCCTCTACATAGAAAACCCTAAAGATTCCACCAGAAAATTACTGGAGCTAATCAATGAATATAGTAAAGTTGCAGGATATAAAATCAACACACAGAAACCCCTTGCATTCCTATACACTAATAATGAGAAAGTAGAAAAAGAAATTAAGGAAACAATTCCATTCACCATTGCAACGAAAAGAATAAAATACTTAGGGATATACCTACCTAAAGAAACTAAAGACCTATATATAGAAAATTATAAAACACTGATGAAAGAAATCAAAGAGGACACTAATAGATGGAGAAATATACCATGTTCATGGATCAGAAGACTCAACATAGTGAAAATGAGTATACTACCCAAAGTAATCTACAGGTTCAATGCAATCCCTATCAAGCTACCAGCGGTATTTTTCACAGAACTAGAACAAATAATTTCAAGATTTGTATGGAAATACAAAAAACCTCGAACAGCCAAAGCAATCTTGAGAAAGAAGAATGGAACTGGAGGAATCAACCTGCCTGACTTCAGGCTCTACTACAAAGCCAAAGTCATCAAGACAGTATGGTACTGGCACAAAGACAGAAATATAGATCAATGGAACAAAATAGAAAGCCCAGAGATAAATCCACACACCTATGGACACTTTATCTTTGACAAAGGAGGCAAGAATACACAATGGATTAAAGACATCTCCTTAACAAGTGGTGCTGGGAAAACTGGTCAACTACTTGTAAAAGAATGAAACTAGATGACTTTCTAACACCATTCACAAAAATAAACTCAAAATGGATTAAAGATCTAAACGTAAGACCAGAAACTATAAACTCCTAGAGGAGAACATAGGCAAAACACTCCGACATAAATCATAGCAGGATCCTCTATGACCCACCTCCCAGAATTCTAGAAATAAAAGCAAAAATAAACAAATGGGATCTAATTAAAATTAAAAGCTTCTGCACAACAAAGGAAACTATAAGCAAGGTGAAAAGACAGCCTTCGGAATGGGAGAAAATAATAACAAATGAAGCAACTGACAAACAACTAATCTCAAAAATATACAAGCAACTTATCCAGCTCAAGTCCAGAAAAATAAATGACCCTATCAAAAAATGGGCCAAATAACTAAATAGACATTTCTCCAAAGAAGACATACAGATGGCTAACAAACACATGAAAAGATGCTCAACATCACTCATTATCAGAGAAACGCAAATCAAAACCACAATGAGGTGCCATTTCACACCAGTCAGAATGGCAGCAATCCAAAAGTCTACAAGCAATAAATGCTGGAGAGGGTGTGGAGAAAAGGGAACCCTCCTACACTGTTGGTGGGAATGCAAACTAGTACAGCCACGATGGAGAACAGTGTGGAGACTCCTTTAAAAATTGCAAATAGAACTGCCTTATGACCCAGCAATCTCACCGCTGGGCATACACACTGAGGAAACCAGAATTGAAAGAGACACATGTACCCCAATGTTCATCGCAGCACTGTTTATAATAGCCAGGACATGGAAACAACCTAGATGTCCATCAGCAGATGAATGGATAAGAAAGCTATGGTACATATACACAATGGAGTATTATTCAGCCATTAAAAAGAATACATTTGAATCAGTTCTAATGAGGTGGATGAAACTGGAGCCGATTATACAGAGTGAAGTAAGCCAGAAAGAAAAACACCAATACAGTATACTAACACATATACATGGTATTTAGAAAGATGGTAATGATAACCCTTTATGCAAGTCAGCAAAAGAGCCACAGATGTATAGAATGGACTTTTAGACTCTGTGGGAGAGGGAGAGGGTGGGATGATTTGGGAGAATGTCATTGAAACATGTATACTAATAAGGTAAGATACGAATCACCAGTCTATGTTTGATACAGGAAACAGGATGCTTGGGGCTGGTGCACGAGGATGATCCAGAGAGATGATATGGGATGGGAGGTGGGGGGGGGGGTTCAGGATTGGAAACTCATGTACACCCGTGGCTGATTCATGTCAATGTATGGCAAAACCAATACAGTATTGAAAAGCAAAATAAAGTAAAAGTAAAAAAAAAAAAAAAGATAATATACCATGTTAGAGAATGTGTGGGAAAAGAGACTAATTCATTTGAGAAGTAGATTCATTTCTTTTTTTTTGGAAGGTAGTTAAGCAGTATCTATCTATCAATTTTTTTAAATGTCCATACTCTTAAACCCCAAAATTCCATTTCTGAGAATCCACCTAGCAGCTGTATTTCAAATCTGTGCCAAGATATCATAGGTGAGAATGTTCGTGATAATCTAAATTTTCAGTAATAGGAGGTAGCTTTATAAGTTAAAGTGCAACCTTATCAAGGAATATTGTATAGCTTTTAAAGAGAGAAGATTCATAAGATATAAAGAAAAAAAAAGATGCAGATGAGACTGTTCATTAAGGTCCTTGTGATACTGTGATTTATAATAAGAAATATATATCTGTTCTTCATCCCCCATCCCTACACAGAGCTCCTTAGACCCTCAGAATTTTCTAAGTGAAGCAGTAAAAGAGGTCTTTTGTTATGCTAATGGAGCAGGCTGTCACATCTAAGGATGTCAGCTGGTTGCCAAGAGAACTAACCATCTGACTGGAGGGTTGGGACTCCCTCAACCCCTGGGGGGGTAAAAGGGTTGAAGGCTGAATCACATGAAATGGCCAATGAATCAATCAATTATGCCTAGGCAATGAAGCCTCTTGAACAACTTAAAAAGATGAGTTTAAAGAGCTTCAAGATTGGTGCTGGGAGAGTGGTAGGCCTGGACGTGGCACGGAAGCGCTTGCTTTGCCCCATTCCATTCTCTGCCCTAGGCATCTCTTCTTTGGGGTTGTTACTGACTTTTACACTTTTCTAATAAACCAGTATTCTGGTAAGTAAGATGTTTACTTGAATTCTGTGAGCCACTCTAGTTCGAGACGAGACAATCTTGTAGAATTGAGCCCTTAACCTGTAGGATCTGACGCTGTCTACAGGTACACAGTGTTAGAAGTGAGTTGAATCACAGTATATCTACCTGGTGTCACAGCATTGCTTGTTGGTGTGGGGAAACACCCACCCTCTGCATATACTCTATAACTGGTGACCAGAACTTTTAGTGCTTTTTAAAAGGAAAATGCATAAACACACAGATATATGCAGGCCCTATAAACTTTATTTTCTACAGAAATAAACTTTAGAGGCTTCACTGGTCCAGTGGTTAAAACTTTGCACTTTCAATGCAGGGGGTGCAGGTTCGATCCCTGGTTGTGGAACTGAGAGCCCCCAGCCAGCATGGCCAAAAGCAAAAAACAAAACAGTCTTTCTTTTCTAAAAGATACCCAAGAGATTGTTAATGATTATCTTTGAGGGGATGGCCTTTATGTGGGGAGTGAGGGCACTCTTTACTTTTGCGAACTAAAAACTGTCACCTGTCATCTGGTTCTACAAGAATGAAATCATTAGCCATCAGCAGTCACTGACCTTCAACACACTCTAAAAACAGTTCAGGGCAGAGATCAGGAATGAGGCACCCTGTGTTCTGGGAAAAACTGGCCAGGACAGGCCTTCCAATAGTTAGATATTTTCTGAAAATTTTATGAGCCCAATTTCTAGCATCTTCTCATGTCTAGAAAAGATCATTAACCAAGACATCTGTTCCTCATGGCTAGCAGTGACTTTCTGCCAAAATATGTGCTTGATTTCATGTATACTTTTCACTAAAATGATATGTATACTGACCTCCCCTCTACCTTTTTGGAGCAGTTCCTCAGAGCTATCTGAGAGATTATCTCTTTGGCTACAGTCCTGATTTGGTCCCATTAAAAAACTTAACTCACAATTCTCAAACTGTGAGTTTTTTTTCAGCTGACACTTGCATTTTATATCTTTCTATAGTGTTTACATTTTCTTACCATGTATAAGTAAGTATCCAAGGGCATGCATGGTGCTTTCTGAAGGATATGTTTAATTCCATGCTAGTGTCTCTTACTATCCAGTACATTTCTTAGTCAAATACCTCACCTGTCAATCTCTGAGTGAGTCAATTTATTTCAAATTATATCCTACTCACACTCCCAACCCACTTACTAGCAAAATGGATTTGGGGAGGCCTATCATAACAGACTCTTGGTAAGACACTTAAATATAAGAAGGAAATAAAATTCATGGAAAGGAAAGGGAAATAAAAAGCCCAGACAAATATACTGACTATGATTGAGCAACCAGCACAGTTCCAAGTTTCCCAAGGGAAAAGGCAAAAATGGAAACACAGTGGGTGATATCATTCTCCTTGTCTAGGAGAAGATTTCCTGCCCATCTATCAAAGGAGACATTTCTACCTGGTGCTGAATTCTAAGAGACATGATTCAAGACACTTTGAAAACATCTTGATTTTATGACCTTCAGTTCTCAGATTTGACCCTGCATCAGAATCACCCAGATGGTTCCTCACACACAAACTGAAGGGTCCCAGTCTCAGAGTTTATGACTGAGTGGGATCAGGATAGGGCCTGAGACTCTGTATTCCTTACTGGTTCTAGGCAATAATAGATGCTGCTGTTCAGGGAATCACAAATGTAACACTGAGATCTTAGACCAATCATTCATTCATTAATATTTAATGGTTAATGACTTCATTGATAGTTCTACTGACAATCTGGAGATATTCGTTATATAAGCAATGAAGACAACTTTGAAATGTAACTCAGTGAAAGTAATTTTAAAGCTACCGAGGCCCAAACATATGATTTCTTATGACCTAATCAGAAAACAAAGATGGAACTTAGGAACAGCCATAGATATAAATGTATTACACATACCTTGGCCCTTCTTAATAAAAATGTATTCCACATCATTCGATTCTGATAGGGTTGGTCAGACAGAGCTGATAATGCAAACTCATGAACTACTGACTCACATTAACTATAGTTTCATTTTACCCACACAGGAGGATGATCTCCTGCCAACATCTAAAATATATTATAATTCAATTCCAAAATCAAGAATCAATGACCTTTAGACAATCTGCGCTCTGTTGTTATTGTTTTTTTTTCTTATTGACAAGGGGAATGGAGGATTAACTATACTAGGAATTAACATAGGATTCTTCTCCTGAAGAGGTAAGAGTTCAATATACTTTTCAGGTAAGCAACCTCATTTGTCTTCCAAATCCCTGGGCAGGGGAGGAAGAGAGGGAAGGGAGACTATACCTTCCTCATATCATGAGAATTCTGTCTGAGACCACCATCTCTAATCCCTACTTAGTTCATGGTTGTCAAAGCACTTGGTTTCACAGGAAATAATTGGTGTATTTAATAACCGCATCCAGATACAGATCACATATCCACACAAATACCCACACACGATAGAACCAACAAACAGTATGTTTAACAAGATTTAAAAAATATCCAACAGTATTTTAAATAGACTTCATTTATAAATATACTTTAAAAAGAAGGGAAAAAAGTATTTTTAATACTTTAAAAAAGCATTTATAAATATACTTAAAAAGAAGGGAAAAAAAAGTATTTTAAAAAAGCCAAGAGTACTCTGAGATCCCTGCATTTCAGTAAGTTTAACTTGTCATCAAAAGTTTCATTCAAGAAACTATAATTAAGAACCTAGTATGAGTCAAGCACTGTTTTAGGAGCTGGGAATTAAAGTTGGACACAAAACCTACTCTTATGTGTAATGAGGAGGCATAAAACTAGTTCCAGATGATATGGGTAAGTTACCTGTTGTCTTAACAGTATGGCTAAAAGGTGCCATCATTACTCAAAGACTGGCCATCAAGCCCCTCTTGAGGCTCCCAGGGGGCTTCCTGGAGGAGAAGACACAGACAGAACCCTGCACATGAGTGGGAAACAGCTGGGATGAAGACAGGGACAGGTGAAGAATCCTGGGGCTGGGCTGCTGCATGTATATCCAAAATCCAATCATTCCTTATGTGTTACAAATAAAAATTCAGTTTTGTTCAGGATGGCATCTAGCCTGATTCAAAATACACTTGCTAGAATTCCTTATAGCTAGGGTGACCATGTGCCACACTCCTGCCTAATGAGATAGAAGTGGAAGTCACAGGAAGGCTTCTGAGAAAGTCTTTGGCTGACATTTGGCTTTTGCTTTGCTTTTGCTTTGCTTTCTTTGGGCTTCCCAAGTAGCTCGAAGAGTAAGAATCTGCCTGCAGTGTGGGAGACCTGGGTTTGATCCCTGGGTTGAGAAGATCCCTTGGAGAAGGAAGTGACAACCCGCTCCAGTATTCTTACCTGGAGAACTCCATGGACAAAGGAGCCTGGCTGGCAAAGAGCCAGACACAACTGAACAACTTTCACATTTCCTTCTTTGCCCATTACCCCTCCTGCTGCCTGAAATATAGATGAGAAGCCCAATGTGGGGCCATTATTTGGGGGAGCAAAAAGAGTGGAAAAATGGAATGAGCCTGGTCACTCGGAGCAGACTACCTACTTGCGGTCTCCTTTGTATTAAGAAAAGCAAATCCTGGCTGAGTTAAGGTCCTGCAGTGAGGATGCATTCAGCTGTATGGAAACAGAAACTCATCGCATACATGTAGACAGCACTATTATACATTAGAATTTTCTTATTTTGTTTGCATATTCTGGGGAAATACTCCAAATCTTAGCACAAACCCTAACATCCAAAAGCAAACTCTGAATCCCTCACTTTTATCAAAACATGAAATGAAGGCTATCCTGACACTTTTTAAAACTTCTGTGATAATTAAGTGCAAACACTATTAATAACTATGTTAGCAAAAAGTTTAAATATGATATTTAATCATGAGATAATAAAATAACAAGTTACAATGGCCAGTTAAATTTAGTTTCCTCTAAAAATGTTCACATAAATACATAATCTCAGAGTTTAAACAAATTTGGTCCTCTCATCCTACAGAAAGAGAATTATGAACTATCTCCTCTCCCGTACATATACACATACACACAGAGCCACCTTCTGCCATTCTTATTGTAAAGATATGACATGTTGTCCTTAACATAAACAAAGGACAATCTTTCCAAACTGGAAAATTAGAACCTAATAATAGAAAGGCAAATCTTCCCAAGAAAAGGCAGTTGGCATATCATAGTCATGCAAATAATAAGAATATTCAAAGATACAGAAGCAGATGGGGGAGAAGCAAAAACTGAAGAAATCATACAGGAAAATTTCCCTACTTTTCAAATAGACTTCAGTTGACAGGTTGAAAGAGTTTCCCCAGCTCCGTTACTTATAAAAGACATATCAGTGCAAACTCTGATACATGCTAGAAGAGAGAAAAGCTATTGCTTTTGTTTATTTTATAATAAATCATCATATTCTCTTCTTTATTCTATCTAGCTTTTTAAATACAGTTTCCTGTTTTTTAATACAGTCTCCTGGATTTTCTAAAAATAATTATCAGCTCAAAGAGGAAATTTCACCTTTCCTTCTTCAATATTTACTCCTTTCTTTTCTTATATTTTCTAGAACCCCCAAAGTGAAAGTGAAAGTCACTCAGTGGTGTCCAACTCTTTGCAACCCCATGGACTATACAGTCCATGGAATTCTCCAGGCCAGAATACTGGAGTGGGTAGCCTTATCCCTTCTCCAGGGGATCTTCCCAACTCAGGTCTCCTGCATTGCAGGTGGATTCTTTACCAGCTGAGCCACAAGGGAAACCAGAAACTCCAAAAGTCTGTTAAAAATTGTTAGTGAAAAGTGAAAATGAAAGTTGCTCAGTCATGTCCAACTCTTTGCAACCCCATGGACTATACAATCCACGTAATTCTCCAGGCCAGAGCACTGGAGTGGGTAGCTGTTCCCTTCTCCAGGGGATCTGCCCAACCCAGGAATTGAACCCAGGTCTCCTGCATTGCAGGCAGATTCTTTACTAGCTGAGCCACAAGGAAAGCCCAACAATTGGTAGTAGCTTTCTTATTTCTCATTTTAGTGAAAAATCTTGAAATCATCTAGACAAAACCAAGTTACTGGCATCAGATTTCATCTGCACACTGTTGAGAGGAAAAAAAGAATTTGATTCCCAGAATTTTGTACTGACAAAAGATATTCAGCTCTAATAGTAAAGGGAAATATTGAAGGTAATTTAATAACAACAATAGTATCATTGAATTAATACTTATATAGCACTTATTTGGTTCCAGGTTGTTTTAAGCATTTCATTTATTATCATAGTTTGTCTGCATAGGTGGCTGCCATTAATTCCTTCCCTCCCTCTCCATTCAAGCTATTCCTCCAACTCCAGGTGGAGTCTAGCCTCTCATCTCACAGAATCTGGTAGAAGTGCTGTTGTATCAGTTCTAAGCCAAGACTTGATAAAGACTGTCAGGTTTCTGCCTCTGGAGCCCTGTGTTCCCACGTAAGGGATCCAGGCTTCTCTGATAGAGAGTGAGGTTATATGAGAGACTGAGGCATGAGTGAAAAGCCCTCTTGGACAGCCAGTCCAGCTGCACCTTCCGGTGATTCTACCCTTGCTGCTATCTGAGTCCAGCTGCATGACAGACCTCAGGTAAGAACTGCCCAGCTAAGCCCGACCAACCCAGAGAACCATGAGACATGAGAACAAACTGCTGTTTATACTGTTGTTTGGGGTTAGTTCACTATATAGCAACAGATAACCAGAATGCTTACACCAATTCATTTACTCTCACAACATTCACAAGAAGTAACTATACCAATATCCTCATTTCAGAAATAAAGAGATGAGGCCCAGGAAAATTATATAACTCTCTCAAGTTTATACAGCAAGCAAAAAAAATCCTTGAAGGAATGCAAGGATTCAAAAATAAATAAACCTCAGGGAACTCTATTCAATATCCTGTAATAAACCATAATGGAAAAGAATATGAAAAAGAATATATGCATATATGTTTATATATAGATAGATAACTGAATCACTATGCTGTACACCAGAAACCAACACATTGTAAATCAACCATGCTTCAATAATTAAATAAATAAGCCACATTCTTCATATGTAAAAAATACTGAGAAAGATTTCAATGCAATAAAAATGCATCAAAGAAGAGATCTCAGGATAGAGGAAACAGAAAAAGGAGAAAAAACTGTGGTGAAAACTGCATCTTGTGGCTATATTGTGAAATCTAAGGTTCTATGGAGAAGATGACTAAGAGTATAAATTAAATGTTGAAGATTTCCAAAATAAGAGACAAACTACAAGGTTATAGTAACTCAGGAACGAAAGAAAATGTAGAAGTTGGGAAGCAGCAAGTCTGGAGGCAGGAGAAAGAGAGAGAAATGAATGCAGTCTAAAGTTCTTGGTATGAATTTTTGCAAGATATAAATGAACAAAACTAATTCATGTAGAAAATCAAAAAGACCAATTACCATTGGAGAGACTGGGAAAGTGGTTAAAATCCTACCATTAAAAAAGAGCAGAAACAGATGATTTCAGGGTTAGTTTCATATAACTTATGAAGAATAGAAATGTTATTTAAATTATTCATGACTACAGAAACAAGAAGTTCCTAAATCCATTTTATAAAAGTGGTTTAGCCTTAAAACCAAAAGTGATCAAGTAGTACAATAAAAGGAAACTACAGAGCAATTCCACCTATAAATATTTGCAAAAACTCTAAATAAAATATTAGCAAGTAGATGCAAAAGGAGATGAAATGAATATTGCCAATGAACAAGTTTCTGCACCAGCAAATCCATTAGCATCATTCATGCTAGCAATGAATGCAGGGAGGAAAAGTGATGGGTTATATCAATAGGTTCTAAAAAAACATTTGGTAAAATTCATTGGCCATTTTTAATAAAACTTCAGGTAAAATATAAATCGAAGAAACCTCTTGAATGTGAAAATACCTGTTTTGAGTTATTGAAAACCAATTGCAAACATCATTCCAAACAATCAAATGTCAGGAATAAAATAGGATATCTGCTCCTATTACAATTCAACAATAAACTGAGGATAAGAAAAGAGTTAATATAAAGAGTATATGGGGAGATAAAGGTTTGATATGTTTACATAGCTAGAAATTCTAACTTCAGTTTTCAAATGAAAACTACTAGAATCAATGAAGGAGTTTGTTCAAGTGGCTGGAAAAGTTCAGAGCTTTTCTTAATATTTGCAATGGAAAATTTTAAAACATAATAGCATTAAAATGAAAAGAAAATTTAGAGATAAGCATGTATATTCAAAGTTCATATATATGTTTAGTCCAATGCCAATTAGAATCTCCGGTTCTTAAAGTGGATATGATAAATGTTTTGGCAAGATTAAATGTCCAAAAATTTCCAAGAAATTTATGAAAAAGAATAGTGAGGGGCGGGCCATACTATATTAAGACTTAATTCTATTAAAATCAAATCATGGCATGAGAATAAACAACAGAAAAGAACAGTTAGCTGTGTACTATCTCAAGAAGAGAAATCTGTGATGCACTGCTCTTAAAAAATAGAAAATTCAGAGAAGATATAAGAATCCCCCTATTTTTGGAATGTCTTGTCCATCACCTAGAGTTGTGGATCATGAATCCTGAACACCAGGCCAACACTGCTATGGAGGATGCCTCCCTGAACAGAACAAAAGATAAATATATAAATATTCACAGATGGTTATATAATACATGGAAAGACATGTAGAGACATAAACTAGGTTGTTCAGCACTGTTTGACAGTGACGGAATCAGGGAGTCCTGGATATGAAGTGGGGGAAGGAACAAATAATGTAAGTTTGAAAATGTTGCCCAATGAACACAGACTGTGTCACATGATCTAATCTGTGTGAAGAGCTATTAGCATGCATACACATACGCACGCCAGTGCGTTTGAAAAGAGAGAGAAAGAGATGAAAGGATAAGACCTAAAATATAATTTGTGGTTATCACAGAGGCATGAATTTTGGATGCTTTTTTTCTACTTTATATCATCAAGAAAAAGTAAATTCCATTTTCAAAAAAGGGTTCAAAATGATGAAATATAAATGTATGGATATAAATTTAGTTTTAAAATACTATATTTTAAATGGATGCCAGGTAGGAGAGTCTTCAAATTCTATTTTCTGAAGTTTAAACAATGTGGAGAGTGAAAGCCCATAGCACAAGCATGAACATAGAATAATTATCTCCCCTATTACCACTATTTCCAGAAATTTCTAGGTCACTTATTGACAGTCTAGTTGTAGCAGAAGTAAAACGTCAGTGACCCAGAGTGAAGGGAAGCTCATAGCATCATTAATGGCTCTAAAACCAACTTCCTGTAGAGGAAAATAAGATTCTCAGATGGCTCAGTAGTAAGGAATCTCCTTAGTGATTCAGGAGACACTAGAGGTATAGGTTCGATCCCTGGATCAGGAAGATCCCCTTGAGGAGGAAATGGCAACCCACTTTAGTATTCTTGCCTGGGAAATCCCATGGACAGAGGAGCCTGGTGGGCTACAGTCCACGGGGTCACAAAGAGTCGGACACAACGGAGCCACTGAGCACGGCACACACACAGAAGAAGAGGACTATCAGCTCATTTCCTCAGTACCACCTCACACCGAGGGGAGACGACATCACCGTGAACTAAGGCTGAAGCACAGACACTGGCTTCTGAGTTTCCAAACAGAGGGTCTTAAGTACTCTTGTCATCCTGATGGAAATGCGGCAGTCCAAGCCGATTATCACACTTTTTGTTGGAGACCGTCAGGCCACCTGATTTGTATGAGATGGCTGGACGGCATCACCGACTCGATGGATGTGAGTCTGAGTGAACTCCGGGAGTTGGTGATGGACAGGGAGGCCTGGTGTGCTGCGATTCATGGGGTCGCAAAGAGTCGGACACGACTGAGCGACTGAACTGAACTGAACTTTGTGTAATAACTCGCTACCTCCATGATCAGGTCTGGAGAAGCCTTTCCTGTCTCATTTGGCACCTTGATATTCAAATCCCACCACAAAGGAAAGTAAATCACTCTGCTACCACCAGGAATCTAGAGGTCCATGTTTCAAAGCCCCAGTAGCTAAAAGATGGTAATAGATTCCAGGAGAATTTAGAAATCTCGTGGTTTAAGTACTTTTTAAAAATGTAACCAGTCTCTCTGGCTAGAGAAAGCTAATCTCATCTTCTCTCATGGTACACTGCAACCCAGATCCCTTAATCTTCCTCAGATGTGTGCATAATAACTCTCTGATGTTTAAGCAATGCCATGTCCGAAAAGGCAGCTCCCAAAAGCAGTTCTCAGTCTGCAGTCTGCCAGCTGCCCACACAGTGGGAGCGGGGCACTTGTCTCAATTCACTCCTGGTGAGGCTGCCCGGCCTGTCCTCCATCCCTGATGCCCTCTAACTTAATGGGCCTTAATTCTTCTAAATTGGTTATTTAGTGCCATCTAATATCCTGAAAGGGCAAGTCTGAGGTTATTTTCTTTGAAAATGCATGCTTCTGTAATTGTAAGGAGGAAATAACACCATCTTCACACAGTGAAGACCTTTGAATCCATCCCCTCACCATAGGCATTTATGACCAGACCGACTTGTCCTGCTGCTGAAAATACTAGAAACACAAGAATGGGCTTTAATGGAAACTCTCCAAGGTAAATTGGCCCTCAAAAATACTTCTGATGGAATCTATTTAAGTGTAAAACTGAAAAGTTGTAGATGCATAAATGTATTCAGAACTCTGATTATAATTACCATAAAAGAGGTTTTTATAGTTATCCTGGAATCATCTTGACTTCAGAAGTAAGAAAAGACTTATGCAAGGCTCTACATGAATCAAGTGAATCAGAAGAACCTAAGACCATCCACTTTTTTATCACACACTCTGAGACAACGTGCAAGGACTATTTTTCTAGTGATGTCCCACACAAAGCTGACAGGAAACTTTCCCCGGGGGTGAAATACAGATCTAAAAGATTTCAAAAGGGTACATATTCAAGACCTTTGTACTGCCTCAAAAAATGACATACTGCCTTTTTATGGCAGCATCCTACTTATATACATGGAATAACACTACTATGAAACCACATGGGGCTTCCCAGGTAGCACAGTGGTAAAGAATCCACTTGTCAATGCAGGAGATATGGGTTCGATCCCTGGATGGGAAGATCCCCTGGAGGAGGAAATGGCAATCCACTCCACTCTCCTTGCCTGGAGAATCCCATGGACAGAGGAGCCTGGCAGGCTACAGTCCAGGGGGTCACAAAAGAGTTGGATATGACTGAAAAGACCCTGATGCTGGGAAAGATTAAAGGTGGGAGGAGAAGGGGACGACAGAGGATGAGATGGTTGGACGGCATCACTGACTCAATGGACATGTGTTTGAGTAAGCTCTGGGAGTTGGTGATGGACAGGGAAGCCTGGCGGGTCCATGGGGTCACAAAGAGTGGGACAGGACTGAATGACTAAACTGGCTGAGCACACACACACTATGCAATCACTGCTTCCCTTTTCCCTGGGGGTTGTGGGGATTGATAATCACTGCATGAATCTGTAAGATGCTGAAAGGCTGGAGTATGCCCAGGAGTCACACATTCCACTCTCCTCCTCCTTTCAGTTCAAAGGCCCATGGAGAAATTGTCTTCTACAAGCACAGCGACTGTGCCTTTCATGCCCACACTTACACATGCACACACCACACCCTGACTGGCCTAGCTGAGCTCTTCCTCTATAACCTCTACCTGTCCACCACCACACACACTGCTGTGAACTGAACAGCCTTCCCCGAATTCGTATGTTGAAGCCCTAACCACCCATGTAAATGGTGTGTGGAGATGGGGCCTTCGGGAGGTGATCAGGTTTAGATGACGTTAGGAGTGTGCGGCCCTTGGGTGCCATTAGTGTCCTTATAAGAGACGCCACGGAGCTTGTTGTCCTCTCCCTCCCATATGAGGACACAGGAAGAGTGGCCACCTACAAGCTAGGAAAAGGTCCTCTCCAGGAACCGGATCAGCTGGCATCTTGAGCGTGGACTTCCCAGTCTCAAGAACTCTGAGAAATCAGCATCTGTTGTGTATGCCGCCCAGTAGGTGGGGTCATGCGACGGCAACCAGAGCCAACCCCCTCCTGTGGTTTCTGTGTGCTGGGTTCTTTAATTCCAGGTGTCCTCCTGAGGCATATCCCTATATCCCTGATTCTCCACTTCCCACAAACAAGTCAAGAGGTCTACAACATTTCCTTCTAGTCAATGTCCCTTCTCTTCTTTCAGAAAGCTTCCTTTAGCAGCAACACCCCCTCCTCCCACTGGAAAGCTGGTGTGTCACAGGTGAAAAACATAGGGTCACATTCAGCCCAACAAACACACTTGAGTGGCCTCTGAGAGTCATGTCTGTGAAACCAGGAGCTGCCCTTGAAAGGATCAAATAAAATAACATACCTCGAAAGCATTTTGTAGTTAGTGAGGGGCCCCGTGAAGGTGAAACATAATCACACAATATTAGCTTCTTTTGTGGAATCTGACTTCTATGTAAAAAGTCAGTAACAGCTTCAATAAAAAAAAAAATTCCGTTTTTAAAAAAAGCCACATACAAAGAATACAAAGATCTATAATAATCCATGCCATTCCCTAAGTTAGGTGACTTCAGGGCAAGCACTTTCATCCATAATCATTTTTTAAAGGGTTTGAATAAGAGAAAGCTTAAAGATGATTTTAAGAACTTAACCTTCTATACCAGACTACTGCTGCTGCTGCTAAGTCGCTTCAGTCGTGTCCGACTCTGTGTGACCCCGTAGACGGCAGCCCACCAGGCTCCCCCGTCCCTGGGATTCTCCAGGCAAGAACACTGGAATGGGTTGCCATTTCCTTCTCCAATGCATGAAAGTGAAAGGTGAAAGTGAAGTTGCTCAGTCGTGTCTGACTCTTAGTGACCCCATGGACTGCAGCTCACCAGGCTCCTCCATCCATGGGATTTTCCAGGCAAGAGTACTGGAGTGGGGTACCATTGTCTATACCAGACACCAGACACTAATTCAGTGACACTGAAAAAGAGGTTCCCTCACTAGATCATGAGAGTCTCAGGGTCTAAGGCTGAGTTTAATTCACCTTTAATACTCCAAAGTCCATTTTAGTATCTGGCACATAGCAAAAATCATTCATTCATTCATTCATTCATTCAGTGAACAAATATGGTGCCACATTCAAGAGAATGCTTGAAGGTGTTTTCTTCTGCTGAAGGTGGGTGAATAAAAATCACTCACTCTAGGATTCTTCTTTGTAAATACAGAGCAACCTAGCATAATGGAAAGCTTTGGCTGTGAAGTCAGATGCACCTGCACAATGACACTGATTCTGCCACTCAACTCAGGCAAGTGCCTCAATTCTTTCATCTGTAAAATGGGGATACTGATGCTCACTATACAGGCTTGTGTGAATGTTAGAGGAAAAACACGTAAGGCAACTCAAGCATTGTCCAATACAGTGTATATGCTCAACAAAGAAAGTTTATTATCGATGAGTATCTCCAAACAGAGTGCATGTTTAAATCCAATTACACTCACTACATCATGTCACAACCTATTCATCATCTGTAAACTACATCTAACAATATTTCCATTCAATTACTGTCTACTGACTTAATGGACTGTGATACTTCGTGCTGGACATGAATGATGCACAGTACTTAGAATAGAGTCAGCTATCATAAGAACTCATATCCTGAGATTCAAAACATAAACTAGGAAATGTATCCTGAGGCCTGAAGTCAAGTAGTAGGACCTGCATCGCTGAGGGCAGTGGGCTTGGCTGTACCCATTCCAAATAGCAAGGTCCCAAGGAATTTTTCAGAAAAGTAGGCTGTCTCTAAGCAGGGCAGAGAGCCACTAAAGCAGCATAAGAATGAGTCAACATGAAAATCTGCAATGAAATAGGGGCATGGGAAGTGCTGGCTAAGTAGAGGAGAGGAACAGTAGACAAGTGAGGTCTCCCTAAGTTTGCTTTACCAGTCTGAAGTAGCCAGCACAGCACATACATTCACAGCTACCACCTGTGTACACATCTCCCCTGAGGACAAACTCCCACCTCCCCAAAGGACAGACAAGAGGTAAGTCAAAGTATAAAAGAAGTAAGAGAGTGCTAGGAGGAAGAGGTTAGAAAGCAGATTACACAGCAGAGCTGCAAGGCTAAAGATTTTCAAAACTGGCCAGAGCCTCTTGCAGATTTTCAACAGAGAGCATTCTGAAAATGACTGAAGGTCCAAAATATGAGTGAACTACCTGAATGGAATATCTTCTGACAAGGAAGTCAAAGCAAAATAATTTATTATAATTGATTGCATTTAGTTAATAAAAAGCTTATAATGATTTTCAGAGTGTTTACACATATGTTGTTCCATTTGGGAATAATGCTAGGAGGTTAAATGCTAATGAGTGTGCTAGCCAGGATGGGCAGGGGGTGTGCTAGCATGACCCCAAGAGAGCCACAAGTCAGGGTCTGGAGGAGGGACTAATCGGGAGCCTGAAGCTGGTCCACCTCCATTCTAGGTAGACTGGCGCTGGGAGAGATGAACTTTGCCTTGAACAGAAAACTTTACAGACCAAAAATAAAGACACCAAACCAAACCCCCATTGTAGTGGCAGGTCAAAACCCTTCATCTGCGTGACCTGTGCTGCTATTCAAATACAGCCATTGTTGTGAAACTGTGCCTGGATAGAGTTTGTAAGCCCGGAAGCAGACAGGCACAAATGTGCCTCCAGGCCATTCATTAATGCATGAGGCCATTTTGGCTTCTTGTTTCTAATTTTCAGTTCAGTTCAGTTCAGTTCAGTCGCTCAGTAGTGTTCGACTCTTTGCGACCCCGTGAATCGCAGCACGCCAGGCCTCCCTGTCCATCACCATCTCCCGGAGTTCACTCAGACTCACGTCCATCGAGTCCGTGATGCCATCCAGCCATCTCATCCTGGGTCGTCCCCTTCTCCTCCTGCCCCCAATCCATCCCAGCATCAGAGTCTTTTCCAATGAGGCAACTCTTCGCATGAGGTAGCCAAAGTATTGGAGCTTCAGCTTTAGCATCATTCATTCCAAAGAAATCCCAGGGTTGATCTCCTTCAGAATGGACTGGTTGGATCTCCTTGCAGTCTAAGGGACCCTCAAGAGTCTTCTCCAACACTACAGTTCAAAAGCATCAATTCTTCGGCGCTCAGCCAGTCCAACTCTCACATCCATACATGACCACTGGAAAAACCATAGCCTTGACTAGGCAGACCTTAGTAGGCAAAGTAATGTCTCTGCTTTTGAATATGCTATCTAGGTTGGTCATAACTTTTCTTTCAAGGAGTAAGCGTCTTTTAATTTCATGGCTACAATCACCATCTTCAGTGATTTTGGAGCCCCCCAAAATAAAGTCTGACACTGTTTCTACTGTTTCCCCATCTATTTCCCATGAAGCGATGGGACCGGATGCCATGATCTTCATTTTCTGAATGTTGAGCTTTAAGCCAACTTTTTCACTCTCCTCTTTCACTTTCATCAAGAGGCTTTTTAGTTCCTCTTCACTTTCTGCCATAAGGGTGGTATCATGTGCATATCTCAGGTTATTGATATTTCTTCTGGCAATCTTGATTCCAGCTTGTGTTTCTTCCAGTCCAGCATTTCTCATGATGTACTCTGCACAGAAGTTAAATAAGCAAGGTGACACTATACAGCCTTGATGTACTTCTTTCCCTACTTGGAACCAGTCTGTTGTTCCATGTCCAGTTCTAACTGTTGCTTCCTGACCTGCATACAGATTTCTCAGGAGGCAGGTTAGGTGGTCTGGTATTCCCATCTCTTTCAGAATTTTCCACAGTTTATTGTGATCCACACAGTCAAAGGCTTTGGCATAGTCAATAAAGCAGAAATAGATGTTTTTCTGGAACTGTCTTGCTTTTTCCATGATCCAGCAGATGTTGGCAATTTGATCTCTGGTTCCTCTGCCTTTTCTAAAACCAGCTTGAACATCAGGGAGTTCACGGTTCACGTATTGCTGAAGTCTGGTTTAGAGAATTTTGAGCATTACTTTACTAGCATGTGAGATGAGTGCAATTGTGCAGTAGTTTGAGCATTCTTTGGCATTGCCTTTCTTTGGAACTGGAATGAAAACTGACCTTTTCCAGTCCTGTGGCTACTGCTGAGTTTTTCAAATTTGCTGGCATATTGAGTGCAGCACTTTCACAGCATCATCTTTCAGGATTTGAAACAGCTTCACTGGAATTCCATCACCTCCACTAGCTTTGTTCATAGTGATGCTTTCTAAGGCCCACTTGACTTCACATTCCAAGATGTCTGGCTCTAGATTAGTGATCACATCATCATGATTATCTGGGTTGTGAATATCTTTTTTGTACAGTTCTTCCGTGTATTCTTGCCACCTCTTCTTAATATCTTCTGCTTCTGTTAGGTCCTTACCATTTCTGTCCTTTATCGAGCCCATCTTTGCATGAAATGTTCCCTTGGTATCTCTAATTTTCTTGAAGAGATCTCTAGTCTTTCCAATTCTGTTGTTTTCCTCTATTTCTTTGCATTAATCGCTGAAGAAGGCTTTCTTATCTCTTCTTGCTATTTGGATATTTCCTTAATTTGGTTCTTGTCCTCTTACTGGGTCATTCTCCCTGAAGTCAGGACTATACCTAGCTGTGACTTTAGTCCTAAAATGTTAACTTTTTCAGGTGTCTTGTTTCTGTAAACCCAGGAAAACATTAGCAAATCAATTCAAAGAGAGAAGGGTGCCCCCTTGGTCCCCCACCCCATAAAACTGGCTTCAAGTCTCTCAGGCATATTCAGGATAGGGTGTCTGCTATGAAAGAGCTTCTTGGGAAAAGGATAGGGAGACTTTTATCAGAATGAAAACTAAGAAAAGTGACCAGGGCTTCCCTGAGCTCAGTAGTGGTAAAGAATCCTGCCAGTGCAAGGGACATGGGTTCCATCCCTGATCCAGGAAGATCCCACATGCCTCAGAGCAAATAGGCATGTGCACCACAATTATTGAGCTGTGCTCTAGAGCCCAGGAACCGCAACTACTGAGCCCATGTCCTGCAACTACTGAAGCCCATCCACTCTAGAGCCTGTGCTGCACAAGAGAAGCCCCTGCAAAGAGAAGCCCTCACACTGCAACTAGAAATAGCCTCCACTCGTCCCAAGTAGAAAAAAGAAGACCCAGTACAGCCAAAAATATATCATAAATAACTGAATAAAATGTTTAAAAAAGTGATCAATCAAAAGTCACAAAGCAACTACAATTTCATAAGTCTTTAAAAGCCAAAGCTTAGGGTATATTTTACCTCCCAGCCACTCTCCTCTCCCCCTAAAATCATGGTACAGTTGACCTTTATGTCCTGCCCTGCAACTTGATTTGACAACATCCACTGTAAAGGGTAACACAGTGTGTAGAAAACAGTACTAACCCATTCTGTTGAGCAAAGAACTTTCTGGAACTTTCCCAGTCCTTCAGGAAAAAAGAAAGATAATGTGCCTAGCATTAGGAAGGGTTAAGTTCACCAGGCTGTTGAGAATTTTTAATCTTCCTTTTAACGTAAGTCATAGTACCGTTAACTTGAATATTATTGAAAATAGATTTAGTTGAGCGGCTCATAAAGTACCAGCACAGAGAAGGAAAAAGGTATTTGACTTCAGCGAAGGTAAAACTACAGTCAGCATTGTACATCCCCGGGTGCTGCCTCCATAAATACAGAGGACTGACTGTACTACACCATTTCATACAAGGGACTTAAGCACCCATATATTTTGGTATTCACTGGGGTCCTGGAACCAATTCCCTTGTGAATACAAAGGGACCATTGTATGTGAAGACCAGATTTCAAATGTAACCAATGGTCTTATAAAAAGAAACCCAAAAATTCAGGCAGGAATCTCATGACTCTCCCTCTCTCCCCCTCTCTGCATCTCCCCTCTGACTAGCTCACCTCCCGACCTCCTCACACCTGCTGTTAAGTTGTGAATATTACAGAGGCATAGCCAATTCTCAGATGGGTTCTCCTGACACATCATTTTTGCATTAGTACTTCACTGTGTGTGAATTTCCTTAGTTCAGGAAGATGGAGCCTAGTACTTCTCAACTTTCTTCTCTTAATTACCCCCAGTCGTAAAGCAAAAAGGCCTACTCAAGGGCATTTGAGATCCAGCCCAAGGTAGCAAGTAGAAATCTATTTGATGCCTCATGTTTTATTCTCTTCAGTGTCAATTACATTCTACTCCATAATATATGGGCTTCCCAGGTGGCGCTAGTGGTAAAAAAAACCCGCCTGCCAATGCGGGAGATGCCAGAGACTGGTTCAACCCCTGGGTCAGAAAGATCCCCTGGAGGAGGGCATGGTAACCCACTCTGGTATTCTTGCCTGGAGAATCCCTTGGACAGAGGAGCCTGGCAGGCTACAGTCCATAGGGTCGCAAAGAGTCGGACACGACTGAAGCAACTTAGCACGCCATAATAAATGCATCTGTTCTCACATAAAGTGATGGGTTTTCTGAATTTATGTAAATGAACAGTTCAGGAAGCTGCACCAGGTTAAACCTACAGCTTTGTGTATCATGGTACATTATGAGTATTGATTCATGCTGTCCTCTATTTCACAGAAATTCACTCAAACTTTTAATCCTCTTTGTCTTTATATATTAGCTTCAGATGAAAATAAGGTGAATGGTAGTTCAACACATTTAATTACTTAAATAAAACTGAAGCCATCATTTAGGAACATCCAGAAGAAAGAAGGGGTTTCCCTGGTCGCTCAGACAGAAAAGAATCTGCCTGCAATGAGGGAGACCAGGGTTCAATCCCTGGGTCAGGAAGATGGGGTGGCATCTGACTCTGACCAAGATAGAATACATATCCCCATAGCTACAATGATTGGTTCACAAATAGGAATGTGCTCAGTCAAAGCCAACCAGAGAACTCACAGCCAACCAGCACTTCTACCCCAAAGCTCTTTCTCCTATATTGCTAATATATATTAGCCATATATATATATATATATATAGAGAGAGAGAGAGAGAGAGAGAGAGAGAGAAAGAGAAAGAGAAAGAGAGAGAAAATCCAAACTCCTTAGGGTGCCATCTGTAGTCTAGACCATGGATCCAGGGTGGCTGATGGATGAGCCTTGGTTCTGTGAACTACACACAAAGATGATCCAGAAGATGCTCCAAGTCTTGATAAAAACATCTTTCAATGTTCTCAGTTTATTCCAATATTTATACTCATGGCTCCCTCTCCATTCTCTCATCTACCTAGCACCTGTCCTGTTCTCCTTGCTGGGAGTGTCTCATTCTCATTACCTGCCCAGCGGAGGTTTATCATTCTATTTCAGCCCAAGCAGGTTCCCCCTTGAGAACTCTTCCCCTCTTTCCCCACTGAGTTGCTCACTTCTTCCCAGCTTCCTTAAGGCCACTCTCAGAGCATGCAGTACTGTTGCCTCCACAACCACCAGGAGCCCCTCCGGCCTGTGACCTCTCCTACCTACCTTTGCACCACCAGCTTCTGACACAGTGCCTTCCCTGTAGTAAATCTTACGTGAACATTTGTTAAATACATGAAAGAATGAGTCAAGAAAATGAACTTACACTGGTTAGCACTAAAGGGCAAGGTGCAAAAGGGAATGCAATTCTATGCCAGTTCACTTCTTTCCATCAGCAACCCAACCAAGGATTGGGTTGATCCCAACTGGTTACTCAAACCGATTTGGCCTGAGAGAGAAACAAGAAGAGGCATAAATTCACAGAATTAGAAGTATTAAAACATTTTCTTCCCTCTCTTACTATCCACATTCAATCCCTGCATCTGTTTTTGATTTTACTCATTTCAAAGAAACACTCTGTCCAGATGTTCACATAGGAACTGAGCATTAACACAAAAATAGAGAGTCTCAAACTAAAGATGTCATTGGCCTTCTGGAAGAGCACCTCAGTGTGGCTGGAGGGACAGTGTCCCTGTCACACTGGGGCTGCTGAGACTTTTCCACTTGTTCTCATCCATTATCAGTTCTTAGCCTTTTCAGAAACACAACATCCTGAGGTTATGATGGGGTTGGAAGCAGGGAGCTATGTCTTTGTAACTGGGAAACGGCTGGTGGATAAGCCTTGATTTCATACACTCCAAGCAAAGGTGACTGGGAGACACTTGGAATCTTGATAAAACACATCTTTCTAAGTTCTTAATTTATTTCACTGTCTTTACTCAACAGGCAGCTAACAGTCATGGACTGCATGCAGCCACTTGCTGCCTGGTGGCAGGCTGCCTTACAGAGAGGGGACATCAGTTTGGGTCTAGCAGGACCCCCCAGTCATTGCTGACCGCAGTTCACCTTACATCCCTTCCTTCCCCTTCCAGAAATTACATGAGTCTTCAGAATTGTTCAAAACCGTCTATTTTCTGAGTCATAGCTCTTACTAAAATAGAAGGTGTGGTTCTTCCTGCTGGTACCATCCTGCACTAACTGCCTCCTTCCTGTCAGCAGGTTGGAATATGTCTTTAAGCAAGGCCCGTGGTTTCCACCTGGGAAGCCGGCATCCCTGTCTCAACTTTGAGCCTGATAATAAACGACCTATTTCTACACTCACTGCCAAAGGCTATGCGTTGCAATCAGGTTTCTCTTGGAGAAGAGTTTCTAGCAGCTGAAGGCAAGAGGATGAGATGAGTGAGAAGCAGAAAATCCAGACCCTCCATGTCAATAAGCATTATTACAATTTAAAGCACAGGGTAGATGAGAAATCTGAAAATCACCTTTACAAAGAGGGGGAAATTCCTAGGCAGCTGTAATGAAAACAAAGATAGTCTAAGTGTGACAGGAAGCAAAACCTCCTACCCTGCCATTACTGTTCTGAAGACCTGCCTTTCCTTATAATTATAACTAAGTTCAGGTTTGTCTTCATTCTTAAGAAGAGCTACCTTCCCCCACATGCTATTTATCTTTTTACAGAAGATTCAAAAGGTTAAAATAGATGGCTTTGGTTTTAAGGACATTTTCATTTTTGAAAACATAGGCAATTATAATGGTTAATTACAGGTTTGAGGGGAAATTCTTGACCTTTTGCCGAGATATATTCATTGAGCCAGGGGAACAGTGGCTTAGACAACAGTGACAATGTTCTAGAGCCAAGTGCTGCCTTAATTGTTTAAAATCTGGAAAAGGAGTCCACCCATCCCACTCCATAAAGCAGGTGTTTCTCCTGTTCCCTCTCTCCCCCTCTCCCCTCGCACTCTCTGTATATATGTGAACTTTTTTCTAAGTGCCAGAGAAAAATCAACCTTTTCTTCCCACCCTTTCCCATAGCTTTTCTGTTCTGGAAAGTATACAAACAAGGCTTGATTTCTCTGTTTGGTAATCAGGGGAAAGAAAATTTCAGTATCTGTAAAGAGCCAGTCTAATTGTTTTCACTGAATTCACTGATCATTTCAGTTTAAGGAAATAAATCTCCCCAATTGCCTTGCTGAAAAGACCAGTTAAGTTCCTCAGCTCTTAACAAAAAGGTCACTAAGGTAGCCCCATGCAGACATGATGGATATTAGGACTCTGTTGCTAGTTATCCAAATGGCCCATTTCTTCTCCACAACAGGGCTTATCTTGAACTAATACGGTTCAATTCAGATAAATTCAATATGTTCTTGCTGGGCTTGTCCTCTTGGGGGCTTTGGGAAAGCAATGTGCCTTTCAGATGCATCTGCTCTGAATGTTGCACGCAGGACTGGTAAGATTGGCAGGCCGAGTTTGTGCAAATGAAACAAAGCTTATGAATACTCGTCCTCACTTATTCACACACTCTGCCACCTAGAACCTCACAAGATCGCCTTCAGGCAAAGGAGGGATAAAAGAGAAGGAAAGTGGAGAGAGAGAAATGAGAGGATGGGTGCCCGGAAGCCACAGGAAGGCAGAGGGATTCAGTGCTTGCACTGGACAGAGCCTCATGAGGAGGGAGGGAAGCCCCACTGCCTAGTCACAGACATCCATGGTGATACCTCAAGACAGGGCGCTCCCTTTGGGCTGCAATTTTCTCTGTGGGGCCAGCTGCAGGGTCAACACTGATACCCAGCTGTGGCAAGAACCATGTCATGCGGAATGCTTCCTTGATGGTGTCTCTGACTGGGACCAGCACGGGCCTTCACACAGGAACAAAGCAGATGGTGGAGCTGTCACACTCTGCCGTAGAGGACCTGGAGGAGATATATCCCCAGCTACTGCTTTCTCAATTCTTACGACAAACAAACACAGTCATCTAAAATTTTCTATGAAAGTGAAAGTGAAGTCGCTCAGTTGTGTCTGATTCTTTGCGACCCCATGGGCTGTAGCCTATCAGGCTCCTCCGTCCATGGGATTTTCCAGGCAAGAGTGCTGGAGTGGATTGCCATTTCCTTTTCCAGAGGATCTTCCCGACCCAGGAATCGAACCTGGGTCTCCCTCATTGCAAGCAGACGCTTTACCATCTGAGCCACCAGGGAAGCCTCTAGAAAATTTTCTATAGAGGATGCCATTTTGAGTTTTCTATGGTCAAGGGCAAATGTCCAAGAGTTTGTAATCAGAAAGAATATTTTGCCTTCAGTTTTGCTGTGTTTTAATTTTTTTATAAGGATTTATTGAATTTTTTATGACATTGCTTCTGTTTCATGTTTTGATGTTTTGGCTCCAAGGCATGTGGGATTTTAACTCTCCAAAAAGTGAAAAAAAGTCAAGTCACTCAGTTGTGTCCGACTCTGCAACCCCATGAACTGTAGCCCACCAGGCTCCTCTGTCCATGGGGATTCTCCAGGCAAGAATACTGGAGTGGGTTGCCATTTCCTTCTCCAGGGGATCTTCCCAACCTAAGGATCCAACCTAGGTCTCCCATATTGCAGGCCGACTCTATGCCCTCTGAGCCACAGGGTCCTCCTTTAACTCTCCAACTAGGGATCAAATCTGTACCCCCTACATGAGATAACAAAGTCTCAACCACTGGACTGCCAGGGAAGTCTCTGCCTTCAGTTTGTCACAATTTTATGTCAACACATAAAATTGGATCTTATATATATATTCTGCCAATTGCCTTAGTAAATAAAATATAAACATTGTAAAATCAAGGCACTGTTAAAAAATGAAAACTCCAGCATGGATGCTTAGATTGATTAGTTCACACATTCAGTCAAGTCAACGAATATTCAATGGGCTTCCACTGTGCTGGAAACTGCAGTGGAAATACAAATAGGAATAAGACATGCTCCCTACCCTGAGCAGCTTATAGTATACAGGAAATGAGAATTTACTGTGATGTTTGCTGCAACGTGGATTTTTTTCAGAGTACTATTAGACCATAAAGAAGATTCAGTGATGGTCTATGGGAGTTGGGAAAGGATTCACAAAAGAAGTAGCATTTCATTTGGATCCTTTAAGGATGAATACCTGTTTTATAAGTGGAGAAAGAAGTGTGAGTCATAGTAAGCACATCATAGCTGGGAAAATTAGCCTCATTATCAACTGGCCTATGTCACCAGTTTCTAGAAAACCATCAACCCTGTTATCTAAAAGTAAATGCATCAGCAGTTTAAATGGAAAAGTTATTTATTTGCACAAAGTAGACTGAGTTCATTATAATTTAACAAACGGATTCCCTTCTATGGTATTTACACAGTTCTTGGAAGGCTTTGACCCATAATAACTGAATAAGATAAATGTTTCTCTCATTTGAGTTTCCATGTACTGCTTCCTTTGGTCATCTGTTTTACTTGGGGTCTCTAAACTGAACTGACTTTAATCTTCGAACTGTACATGTGGCAATACACATGATCGTCAAACTTCTTTGATGTTAAACTAACAGATGTCGAGTTTAATTTTGTGGCACTTTGATTAAAGGATTAGGGGGAGACCCATGAAAGCAATCACCTTACCTGAAAAGCTGAATTTTAACAGTAATCAAGGAGGCCAAAGATGTTGCTAAGCTCAGCCTAGTGAGAAATGAGCATATTACAAAATGAGCACTCATATTGGCTAGTTTTTCACTGACCTATTAAAACTTGAGGCATTATTCAAGGTGAGTCAGCTGGTATAGAAAACACTTAATATTTTCACGCAATTAAAAAAAAGAAAGCACTTACTGGGCTTAGGGTGACAAAAAAATTTTGGTAACAGCATAGTAGTGATAACTGCACAATGCTGTGGATATGATTAATGTTGCTGAATTGTACACTTCAAAATGGTCAATGCTATGTTATGGATTTTTACCAAAAGAAAAAATACCCCAAAAAGCACCCATTGGGATATTTTCTTTATAAACTAGATACTGACATTCAAGATTTTTTATTCTTATCATTTTCCTTGGAGAATATTTCAAAAGATCATCAAAGACGCTCTTGCTAACAGACTCTTTAACTAAAAGCCTATTGCCTTGTGTCCAGGCAAAACCAATATGTAAAGTATTAACAAAATAAGAAAACCTAGTTTAGCTGAAATAATTCTAGAGGAAGTCAGTCCACGATATTCTTGTAACTGTCTCTTAAATTAACAAAGTAACAGCATTGCAACAGGTGATCAATTTGAGTATTTGCTACACTTCTAAGGACATTCCAAAATTATCCAATTCAATATATAGTTTTTATGTATGACTAATATTTGTGCATGGTTAACTTGTTCTGCCATTAACTAAATCTTATACAAGATGTGAATCCAGCTGTTGAAAGATTTAGAAACCCTAGTAATTTATGGTATAGTCAGTAACACTGGCCTGAGATGCTGACTGACGTCAATGTGAGTTTCACAAGTACAATTTGGTGCTGCAGATTCAGGTCTAAAAGAGGGTGAAAAGAAGGTGGAGCAAAAATTCAGAAGGTGGAATATGTTGATGAGTTTGCTTTAAAGAGTCGACATTTTGAGGAGCGAGATGGAGATGTCAAAATTGATTAAACCACTTCTTATACAACAGGAAAATAATCAATTCTACCTTAGAAGGTCTAATCATACCGGAGGGAAAATGAAAGATATTTTACCCTAGTATTACCTAAGCACATGGCACAATTAGCTTCATAGGAGATATGACCACAGAGTAAGAATTTCATACTTCCTGTTTATAACAATACTTTGCATTTAAGGAAATTATAATTTCCCATGTTAACAAAAGTATTTCTAAAAATGTATTTATGATCTGGAAAGCAACCAGAATTTCCATTAACAAGGCTATGTTTTTCCTATTAAATTAAGTAGATTTCATTTTTAAGTTCTGCAAGGATTTTTCTCACCATTAAACTTGCTATATGGTGAACTCTGGCTGAAGATAATGAAACTCAACCCTTAATAGTGATGGACAAATATTGTTTAATTTAATCTTTTCTCTCTAGGACTATTCACAGCAGCAAAGCACAAAAGGGTAAATACAGAGCCCGTGAAGTACTTTCATACCTGGAAATCATCACTAATTAACACTAATTAAAAAAACAGAAGCTTTATTAAGGAAAAGATACTAGACTGCAGTTCAGGAGACATGGACTTGAGTCTCACACTTTGACTTCAAGCTGTGTGATTTTTGCATACCCCACTCTCTCTCTGCCACTTCCTCGGGTTTCTGGGACCATCAGCACATGAGAAAGTACTCAGTAAATGGAACAGCACCGACAAATGTGTGTTGATCCTGGTAATAAAAACCAGCATCAGAAATTAGTCCACAGGATTAGATCTTAGTCCAGTCCTGTTCCTATTCTCCTGGATGATAATGTTATACCTTCTCTTTCTCTTCAAACATCTACCTCTCCCTACTCTAGCATCACCTCTATTGGTGACCTGGTTTCTCACTTCACTGAGAAACCCAAAGAAATCAGAAAAGAGCCTCCCCATGCTTCGTCAACACCTCTACCCACCACCAAAATCTGTGCCAAACCAACACTTAATCTTCCTGGTACAGGGATGAAATGTCCCTGTTCCTAAAATAGGACATCCTCTCCAGTAGATACTATCATTTTCCATCTACTCAGCATCAACATTCTGGCAATTTTCCCCTCAAAATCATTAATTGTTTGCTCTCCACCAGATCAGCACTATTGGCAAACTAACCTTCTGCCGTTTTATGCATCTGAAATAATAACAAAATTAAGTCGTCTTGACTCCAGTTCCCTCATGAACTACCAACCTAATGTTTTCTTCCTTTTGCAGCAAAAATCTTCAAGAGTCATTTATCCTTGTCTCCAGTTTCTTTCCTTCCATTCTGCTTACTACTCCCTCCAAAGAAGAATTTGCCCCATCATCCCACCAACACAGTTTGCATCAAGGCCACCAGTGACCTCTAGGGTGCTGAATTCAATGTTCAATTTTCAGTTGTCATCTTACTTGACCAGTTCCAGCATTTGACACAACTCATCACATCTTCCTCATAACCCTTCTTCACTTGGCTGTAGGGACACCTGCTTGTCTTGGTTTTTCTTTTTTCAGTGCTTGCTTTTTCCTTTTCTGTTTCCTCCTCATGTCCCAGACTCAGGATACTGAGAGTCCCAAAGATCAACCATTAAATCTCTCCTCTTTTCTAATATTCTCTTATCCCTTGGAGATCTCTTACAAGCAACTTTAAATACTATCTACAGGCTTACGCTTACTTGCTTGTGTGTAAGCTCAATCTTGTCCAATTCTTTGCAACCCTGTGGACTGTAGCTGCTTGTCCATGGAATTTCCTGGGCAAGAATACTGGAGTGGGTTGCCATTTCCTACTCTAGGGGATCTTCCAGACTCAGGGATTGAACCTGCATCCCTTGCATCTCCTGCATTGGCAGGCAGATGCTTTATCACTAAGCCACTCGAGAAGCCCCATGACTTAAAACTAAATATTTCCAGGGCTTTCCTGGTGGCTCCGTGGTAAAGCATTTGCCTGCCAATGCAGGGGACATGGGTTCGATCTCTGGGCCTGGAAGATCCCATATGTTACAGGACAATTAAGCCCGTGTGTCACAGCTACTGAAGCCTGTGCACCTACAGCCTGTGCTCCACAACAAGAGAAGCCACCACGATGAGAAGCCTGTGCACCACAACTAGACAGGAGCCCTCGCTGGCCACAGCTAGACAAAGCCCACATGCAGCAATGAAGACACAGCGCAGCCATAAGCAAATAATCTTGAAAAAATATTTTCATCTCTGATCTCTCCATTGAGCTGCATACTTCTGTATCCAGCTGTCTACTCAACATTTTCTACTAGAGGTTTTATGTACACAGGAACTTAAAAAGTCTAACAGCATGGAACAACTGATCTGTTTCCAGGAGTCTAGTGTATTCTCAGGGTGCCCAACATTTATTAATGACAACTCCATCTATCCAGCCATTCAGGTCAAAATGTATGCAAAATCCTTTCCTCCACTCTTGGTCCTACACACACACCTTACACATCAGCAGATCTTCAAAGTATATCCAGATTTTGATCTCTTCTCACCCCTTCCCTGACACCATCGCCTCTCATCTGGAATGTAGCAATAGCCTCCCACCTGTCTCCCTACCTCCACCCTTGGCCTCCACAGTCTCTTCTCAGTAGGTAGTGGTTCTTTAAAAGACACCAGTTAACATCCTCCCTATGTTTAGAACCCTCCTGGGACTCTTTTCCATCCAGAGTAAACTCCAGGGGTATTGCAAAGGCCTTCAAGACTCAATATAATCCAGCCCCCATTACTTTTCTGATCTCACTCCCTTCCACTCTGATCATTTCATGGCTTGCTATTTCTCAAACTTGCCAACAATCTCCTGACCCAGGGCGTTTGCACTTGCTACTAAAGTGATCACCTGGAACTTCCCTTGTGGTTCAGTGGTTAAGAATCCTCCTGCCAATGCAGGGGACAGGGGTTTGATCCCTGGTCCAAGAAGATTCCACACTCCACAGGGCAACTAAGCCTGAGTGCCACAACTTCTGAAGCCCTTGTGCTCTTGAGTCCGTGCTCTGCAACGAGAGACGCCTGTGCACTGCAGTAACTCCCATCTGCCCCAACTAGAGAAAAGCCCACACGCAGCCCCAGTACAGCCAATAAACAAAAACAAAGCGACCACTTAAAAACAAGAGAACTAAAATGAAACTACAGGACAAGTACTATTATTAAAATTTGCTCAAATAAGCTCCCTTGACTCGTACTATGAATTAGACACAGTCTAATTATGAATTAGGTGACTTGTTCCCAGGAACGAGCACAACTAGGCATCACCAGCTTAAGAAAGTGCCAGCTTTAGAAAAAAAGAAGAGGCAAACTGTAGACAGGAACTGTGTCTTTCTGGATCCCCAGGGGTCTTGCCCAGGGCCTGGTGCACAGCAACACTCACTGCATGTGTGATGAGTGAATGCAAAGGCTGAGGGAGACTCCAGGGCAAAAGCAACAAAGCCAGTAAAGACGATGAAAGGAAGGCTGAAAGGACCAGAGGGGCCCTAATACAGTCTCCCTGGGCTTTGCTTTTCTACACTCATGTTGCTGGGCCTGGGGGAGCCACCGAGCCTTCAAAAGGTGAGAGCCCATGTCTGTGAGAAGTGCTTCTGCCTCCTGCAGCGCCCTTACAGTCTGATAGAGCAGCTCCGTGCACAGTGCCCACTAGAACCCAGAACTTGTTCAACAACTATGGCTTTCTCTGAGGAGCTGTTATAGTAACATTTTACAGATCAAATCACCAGCATCCACTGGATCAAGAAATGCAAGAACATTTCAGGAAAACATCTACTTCGGCCTCACTGCTGCTGCTGCTGCTAAGTCGCTTCAGTCGTGTCCGACTCTGTGCGACCCCAGAGACGGCAGCCCACCAGGCTCCCCCATCCCTGGGATTCTCCAGGCAAGAATACTGGAGTGGGTTGTCATTCCCTCCTCCAATGCACAAAAGTCAAAAGTGAAAGTGAAGTCACTCAGTCTCATCCGACCCTTCACGACCCCACGGACAGCAGCCCACCAGGCTCCCCCGTCCATGGGACTCTCCAGGCAAGAGTACTGGAGTGGGACTGACTATGCTAAAACCTTTGACTATGTGGATCACAACAAACTAGAAAATTCTTAGAGATGGAATACAAGACCACATTATCTGCCTCCTGAGAAAACTATATGTAGTCAAGAAGTAACAGTTAGAACATGTAACAATGAACTGGTTCAAAATTGGGAAAGGAGTGTCAAGGCTATATACTGGCACACTGCTTATTTAACTTCTATGCAGAGTATATCATGTGAAATTCTGGGCTGGATGAATCACAAGATTGGCAGGAGAAATATCAACAACCTCAGATATGAAGATGATACCACCCTTATGGCAGAAAGATAAGAGGAACTAAAGAGCCCCTTGATGAAGGTAAAAGAGGAGAGTGAAAAAGCTGACTTAAAACTCAACATTCAAAAAATGAACATCATGGCATCTGGTCCCATTACTTAATGGCAAATAGATGGGGAAACAATGGAAACAGTGGCAGATTTTATTTTCTTGGGCCCCCAAATCATTGCAGACAGTGACTGCAGCCATGCAATTAAAAGACATTTGCTCCTTGGAAGAAAAGCTATGACAAACCTAGACAGTGTATTAAAAAGCAGAGACATCACTTTGCCAACAAAGGTCTGTATAGTCAAAGCCATGGGTTTTCCAGTAGTCCTGTACAGATATGAGAGCTGGACCATAAAGAAGGCTGAGCACTGCAGAACTGATGCTTTCGAACTATGGTGCTGGGGAAGACTGTTGACAGTCCCTTGGACAGCAAGGAGATCAAACCAGTCGATCTTAAAGGAAATCAACCCTGAATATTCATTGGAAGGACTGATGCTAGAGCTGAAGCTCCAATACTTGGACCACCTGATGTGAAGAGCAGACTCACTGGAAAAGACCTTGATGCTGGGCAAGATTGAGGGCAGGAGGAGAAGGGGCAACAGAGAATGAGATGGTTAGATAGCATCACTGATTCAATGGACATGCGTTTGAGTAAACTCTGGGAGACAGAGGACAGGGAAGCCTGGCATGCTGCATTCCATGGGGTCTCAAGAGTTGGACACGCCTTAGCGACTGAACAACAATAACAACATTTTACAGATGGTGGTTCAGGTTCATCTGACTCAAGCCATGGTCCTTTAAACATTCTCCCATGGGTTTTCCAAATTAGAAGGGGATGATCTGCTAAGCAGAAGAGTCCAGAGGCAATGAAGGAAAAAGTACTGGGGTTGGTGTGGGGAAGGTAGTGACCCACAATCTCTGTTTATATTAATAATATTCAGATGAAGTTCGGGACCTACAAAGAGATTGCATAATGTGACTGAGCAGCCAGGAAGCTCTTCAATATTACCAAGTTAGAGAGAGTTGTTTCTTTTGTACAGGTTTTGGATTGCAAATCTGGAGAGTTTATCTGTAGGGCTGTTTTCCCAAGGCCTCCACAACAAAGCCAGGGCAAACAAACGACACAACCCAGGCAGACACTGCAACCCCAGCTTCTGTTGTTTCAGCCTGAGGCACTTTCCATGCCAGCAGGCAGCCCCTTTTCTGTTTTTGCAGCTCCATCCTGGGCCATGTTTGTTTAGGTGTGTTCACTATCTGCAGTTCAGCTGCCTCCTCTCAGGCGACAATAACACTTGGCGTATGTACTAACAAAATGCTGCAATTATAATTTTGCAGTGGTAGCATTTAGGGAACCAGATGCCCAATTCTGTATGCTTTGCATATTTATGGCATTGTTCTCATTAGTAATATCCTGCATAAGTCTCTCACATCTTAGCCCTAGGGCTTCTCTACACCTAGCCACATTCTCTTGTTAGAGTCCCCCCACCCCCACCTGTTAAACTCATTCCTCACCTCTCTACAATAATAGCAATAATAACAGCGGCAATAATAATAACAAAATGATACCTTCCTGGCACTTGGGAAGGACTTTTAAAAGTCTAGTGGTTCAGATGGTAAAGAATCTGCCTGCAATGCAAGAGACCTGGGTTCAATCCCTGGGTCAAGAAGAGCCCCTGGAGAAGGGGATGGCTACCCATTCTAGTATTATTGCCTGCAGAACTCCATGGACAGAGGAGCCTGGCAGGTTACAGTCCATGAGGTCACAAGTCAGACACGACTGAGCAACTAACACTTTCAACACTTTAAAAGTCTATCAGTTGTGGCAGATGGTCAGCAAGAAAGTATGGTGGAGAGGAGAAAAAGATTAATAAGAGTATACCAAGATCATGACATCTGGTCCCATCACTTCATGGCAAATAGATGGGTAAAAATTGGAAATGGTGACAGATTTTATTTTCTTGGGCTCCAAAATCACTGCAGATGGTGACTGCAGCCATGAAATTAAAAGACCCCTGCTCCTTGGAAGAAAAGCTATGACAAACCTAGACAGTGTATTAAAAAGCAGAGATATTACCTTGCTGACAAAGGTCCATATAGTCAAAGCCATGGTTTTTCCAGTAGTCGTGTACAGATATGAGAGTTGGACCATAAAGAAGGCTAAGCACTGAAGAACTGATGCTTTCAAACTGTGGTGCTAGAGAAGATGCTTGAGAGCCCCTTGGACAGCAAGGAGATCAAACCAGTCAATCCTAAAGGAAATCAACCCTCAATATTCATTGGAAGGACTGAAGCTGAAGTTCCAATACTTCAGCCACCTGATGGGAAGAGCCAACTAATTGGAAAAGATGCTGATGCTGGGAAAGATTGAGGGCTGGAGGAGATGGGGGTGACAGAGGGTGAGATGGTTGGATGGCATCACTGATTCAATGGACATCAGTTTGAGCAAAGTCTGGGAGATAGTGAAGGACAGGGAAGTCTGGCATGCTATAGTCCATCAGGTCTCAAAGAGTTGGGACATGACTTAGAGACTGAACAATAACAAAACACCAAGAGCAAGCAGCAGGAGACCTCTGCTTTCCTGATTCTGTGTAGAAAAGACAAGTTCTAAATCTTGTTTGAGACTGTTGGAACCCCATGGGCATAGAACACACATAAGTTTTCTGAGTTTTATTTTCATCATGCCAAGACAGAGAACATGCCACATTTTTAACATATGATCAAAATCCAGTAGGCATCATTCTCATCATCAACTAGCTTCAGAGGAAAGGAAACCTCTCACTCAAGTTTCTCCCCATTCACATCAACAGTTACCTCCAACAGCTCCATGACTCAGCCTCACCAAGTCTCAGAACAATTTAGTTGGATACCACCTGTATGTCAAAATATCACAGTGCCATATATGTCAGTACTTAGCTACAAGGTTCTTTCACACTAATAAAAAATCTTCAAGATATCTAGACAAGTCCTGCTTGGGCCAGCTCTGAAATAAATCCACACATCCCTACCTTCATCTAAGAAAGATGTGCATTCTAATCTAAAATAAACACTGCAGTTTGTGAACCAGCTCTTCAGATGAGTTATAGACACTCCCCCAAGTCTCTCTAGATCCCTAGATGACTGAAGTTTACCCAGACCAAGCTGGACATCCAACATCCCCTGAAATTCTGCAAAGTTCCAGAACTAATGAAGCTTTTCACTACTGTCTCTCCTTGGTCATCCCAGCACATGTAAAAGAGAAAAATCAAATATACATCATTTTTACATAATTATATGGCATATCAATCATTATATTATATAGTAATTTTTTCTTTAGTTAGTATAATCAATTTTATGCATAAAAAAATAAACAAACAGAAAGTTTTCCAACCCACACAGAAGGGTAGGGGGAAGTAGGTGTCTGTCCATACAGCCCAGCCCACAGCCCATGCAGTTTTGGCAGCAATAAGGGGTATGGGGGGGAGTGCTATGCTTAGTCGCTCAGTTGTGCCTGACTCTTTGTGGCCTTGTCAACTGTAGCCCGCCAGGCTCCTCTGTCCATGGGGATTCTCCAGGCAAGAATAGTGGAGTGGGTTGCCATGCCCTCCTCCAGGGGATCTTCCCAAACCAGGGATCGAACTCAGGTCTCCCACATTGCAGGTGGATTCTTCACCATCTGAGCCACCAGAGAAGCCCATGCAGGGAGTAATGGACCCCAAATTAAAAATGGACCCCAAATTAAAAATGGTATGTGTGTGTGCATGGAAAGGAGATGTGTGTAAAAACGGTGAGGAGCAGAGGGAGGAAGACAGATAGACATATATATATATATACATACATACACACACACACACACACACACACACATATATATGTAACCTATATATGTACAATATTTTACAAATATGAATAGGCTATACAATCAAATTTCATCCTAAAATATAAACCACCTATAGAAAAAGCCTAATATGTGCCACCTTGCCATTAAATAGGATGTCAAGGCTCTCCCCCTTGACATAAGTATATAAGAACCTCACCTATAGTCACTATATTGTGACCTTGTAGTTCTCAGCAGAACCTCCTAAGTGGAATAAAAATATGAATTTAATACATATCATTTCCCTTAAAAACCTGAGACTCAGAAAGAAAGCAAGAGAAAGGAGACTGTCAGGGGCAGGTTTTCTATTCTGAATAATATTATTCAATATATTCCTTGGGAAGCCACTACTTTCTGGGCTCTCAGTCATACTCAAATCCTTGCCTTCATTCTCAGACCTTCAGAACACCTAGGTCCGAGGCCTGTGTCACCACAACCCTCCAGGATGTAAGAGTTATACTTCCTCTCTGCACTTTTCAAAGTTATTAACTGAAGCAGCATATTCACAAAATACTTCCTACATGGAAGACTTGGGCACAATTTTGAGATATTTATTGTTCTTTTTTTTTTTTTTTGGCTTCATAGGTGACTTCTATCAAACATTTAGAGTGAGCTAATGCCTACCCTTCTAAAACTCTTTCAAAAAATCACAGAGGAAGGAACATTTCCAAACTCATTCTACCATCACCCTGATACCAAAACCAGACAAAGACAACACACAAAAAAGAAAATTACAGGCCAATATCACTGATGAACATAGATGCAAAAATCCTCAACAAAATTCTAGCAAATAGAATTCAACAACACATGAAAAAGATCATATACCGTGATCAAGTCAGATTTATCCCAGGGATGCAAGGATTCTTCAATATACACAAATGAATCAATAAGATACATGATATTAATAAACTGAAAGATAAAAATCATATGACAATCTCAATAGATGCAGAAAAAGCCTTTGATAAATTCAGCACCCATTTATGATTAAAAACACTTCAGAAAAAGGGCTTAGAAGGACCTACCTCAATATAGTAAATACCATATATGATAAACCCACAGCAAACATTCTCACTGGTGAAAAACTGAAAGCATTCCCTCTAAGATCAGGAACAAGACAAGGGTGCCCACACTACCACTAATATTCAACATAGTTTTGGAAGTCCTCGCTATGGGAATCAGAGAAGAAAAAGGAATCCAGATCAGAAAAGAAGTTAAACTCTTACTGTTTGCAGATACATGATACTATACATAAAAAAATCCTAAAGATACTATCAGAAAATTACCAGAGCTAATCAGTAAATTTAGCAAATTTGCAGGATACAAAAATCAATACACAGAAATCACTTGCATTCCTGTATACTACCAGTGAAAAATCAGAAAGAGAAATTAAGGAATCAATCCCATTCACCATTGCAGCAAAAAGAATAAAATATCTAGGAATAAACCTACCTTAGGAGACAAAAGAACTGTATACAGAAAACTATAAGACACTAATGAAAGAAATGAAAGATGACATAAACAGATGGAGAGATATTCCATGTTCCTAGGTTGGAAGAATCAATATTGTGAAAATGACTATACTACCAAAAGCAACCTACAGATTCAATGAGATCCCTATCAAATCACCAATGGCATTTTTCACAGAACTAGAACAAAAAATTTCACAATTCATATGGAAACACACAAGACCCTGAATAGCCAAAGCAATCTTGATAAAGAAGAATATAGCTGGAGGAATCAAACTTCCTGACTTCAGACTATACCATAAAGCTACAGTCATCAAGACAGTATGGTACTGGCACAAAAACCGATATATAGTCCAATGGAACAAGATAGAAAACCCAGAGATAAACCCATGCACCTATGGGTAATTTATTTTTGACAAAGGAGGCATACAGTGGGGCAAAAATAGCTTCTTCAATAAGTGGTGCTGGGAAAACTAGACAGCTATGTGTATTTTTTTCTAAGCCAAAATAGTGTTTTGACTTCTGAAATAATGTGGCATGAGTCCTAACTGCCCTGGTTTCTTTCCTTTATCCAGACTTCCATAACTGGTTTAAGAAAAGATGTTGGTCATTTTAGCCTAGTAGGATACTTAGCCCCAATATTGGCTGGAGAAATTCTAAATGTCCGAAGAAAGTTCACTCAAGGCTGTCCTTTAAAGCATCATGACTCAGATATCATGGAGTTCATTTCTGTGTGTGGGCCAGGAATGGACCGTGCAGATAATCTCTTCAAAAATCCTACTGAGTAAATATATGGACTCCCAAATAATGTCCCACAGCATATTCTAAATTCAATTTTTCTACTAAAACAACTAAGAAAGTGGGACCATAATTAATCCCTTTACATTGTGCTCTAGAATTAAACTTTAAATGTTGTTACACAATTGTTGTTTAGTCACTAAGTCATGTCCAACTCTTTTGCAACCCAATGGACTGTAGCCCACCAGGCTCCTCTGTCCGTGGGATTTCCCAGGCAAGAATACTGGAGTGGGTTGCCATTTCCTTCTTCCAGGGAATCTTCCTGGCCCAGGGATTGAACTCTCATCCCCTGCATTGGCAGGCAGATTCTTACCATTGAACCACCAGTTGAGAACCTATCAGGGGCTTTTTGAATTTCCCATCATCTTTGGTTTTAAATGTTATATAAAGGATGGATATTTTAAATATTCAGCTAATGCAATAGAAGTCCTGCAGGAAAAAAAAAAAAAGTCTGTCTTTATGGTGGCTTCTGCTACTACCTATCCATGTAAGGTATTTTTGCTGACGTGACCATGGCCTCCACGCTGCCAAGTCCACCTGAGGATGTCAATCCTCCACTTACCTGACTTTTGACAGCATCCACCACAGCTGCTCACTCCCTGCTTCTAAGAGCAGTCTTCCCTTCCTCAGGGATCGCAATCTCTTCGCTGTCCTTATACCTCTTGTGCACTTCTTTTTGGATTTGTTTTTTGATTCCTCCCATACCTGACCTCTCTATGCAGCAACTCCCCAGGGCAGTCTTGAAATCTCTTTTATTTCAACTCTGTGCATTCATCCAAAGTGATCTCATGCATTCCCATTGCTTTAAATACCACACCAGCAATTCACAAATTTATAACTTCAGCCTAGACCTATTTACTGGCTCCAGACTCATTTAGTTAATTATCTATTTGTCATCTCTAAAGCTGGCTCACAAGCATCTGAAACTTAACCTGCCTTCAGCTGAATTCTTGATCCCTAGGCAATGGTCCCTCCATCCATACTACCTTTCTGGACTCTTTGGGGTCATCCTCAACACCTCCAGTTCCTGCATCCCTGCATCACCCCATCCCTTTCTCTCTCCACCACCATTTAATCAAATGCTCACTGTCTTTTGCTGGACCACTGCACTAACCTCCCAAGCCTTTGTTGCTGCTTTCACCCCATCTCTTTTCCAGCAGCAATCAAATAGAGCTCTTTAAAGTACAAATCTTAAACACGATCTTAAAACCTTCCAAAGGCTTACTCTGAGAGTGGTTAACAAAGTCTATGAGCTTGGAGAATGATGGCATAAACTCTTAGATGAGAATTATTTTTTATTTTTCACTGATGTATTGCTCCATGAATTTGTATATATGTATGAAATGGCAACCCACTCCAGTACTCTTGCCTAGAAAATTCCATGGATGGAGGAGCCTGGTGGGCTACAGTCCATGGGGTCATGAAGAGTCAGACACAACTTCATGACTTCACGACAACAATGTGAGCAAGATATAGAACATTTTTATACTCCAAAAAGTTCATCTTCTGCCCTGTCCCCACTCTTTCCACAGATAATCACTTTTCAGGCCTTTATTACAGTGGATTCATTTTGCTTCTTCTTCAACACCATACAAACTGACTTATAGAGACGGGTTTTTTTCCTAAACTATACAAACTCTTCAAATGCTCCTGTACGTTAATGATTAGACCAGCTTTAAGACAGTAACATCCTGGAGTCACCTGAGTCAGGTGTTCAGCTCCAGAGTCCTTACAAGAGCTTATTAATTAACAAGTAAGAATGAAATCCACACAGCATTCCAGATTAAGCTGTCCCCATGAACTGTCCCTAGGTCTTTAAGACAACACAGGGATTAACATTTCTACTCATGGGCTTTGAGCCAATCTGGATAACTAATCTGCCAGGCAGATTCACTCAGGGTACTCTTTTGGTCCAAACAGAGACTTCAACCCGACAGAAGTGTGGCAGCATGAGTGCAGTGTACAGTTACAGTCTTAATAGTGGAGTGGGACTTTATCAGGCTTAAGGTCTTACCAGGTGAGTTGTGCTACAAGCATCAGGAATTAACAAGGATGAGCTGTGGTGGGGCAGCTTAAATCTGGATAAAGTCTCATTGGCACCCATTCACCATTATAACTTAACCCTGGAGAAAGGTTATTAAATCTCTACTTTTAAGGCAAAATCCCTGATTTTGTCCTCTGTCCAGAATAAGGGCCAATTCCAATAAAGTCAGTCCCCTGGGACGTCAGCCTCTCCTGAGACCTGAAGTCCAAAGAGACACCTTCCCAGGGTTTGGAATTTCTAAAGCCTTTTTGCACAGGAAGCAGAGTCCTTGGGGCTTGTTTTTGTTCCCTCAATGGTCCAATACCATTCCCCAGGATCAAGAAGAGAAATCCCAAACCTAAATTAGGATTGACTGGGAGTATTATGAAGATTTACCGAAGTCTTGAAAGGTTGACAAAATAAATCTTACCAAGCATCTCTGTTACTAGAATCTTGCACTCTGCACCCTTTGGCATCTCAGCTAAACATGTGCTAGGCATATCAGCTGATGAGGCTTTCTGATGCTGGCTAAGTGGCAGTCATGGTTTTGCTGGAATGATTCCTGACACAAAAGGCACTCAAAAAATGTTGGTTACTGATACGAAGGAGGAATTATCATCGACCATAGTTTTGCTTCCTAAACTTGAAAGAAAACTTGCTTACTCTTCAGTGTGAAGTGTTGGGAGGGTAGGAGGATAAGAAAGCCTTGTGGATAAAATTATCACCCCATCCTCCTTTGATGAACTAAACCAGAACACTTCCTACAGGGAAAGAAACCTATTTCTTTAGACTATGTTATAGCAAATAAGTTTACTTTCTCTTTCTCTGCATAAATGTCCCTTGAACCACTGTGCTGGTAAACTTCATTTAGCCTGGCTTAAGATACATGGAGGGCTTCCCACATGGCTTAGTGGTAAAGAATTCACCTGCCAATGAAGTTGCTGCAGGTTCAATCCCTGGGTCAAGAAGATCCTCTAGAGAAAGAAATGGCAACCCTTTCCAGTATTCCTGCCTGGGAAATCCCAACGACAGTGGAGCCTGGCGGGCTATAGTCTATAGCGTTGAAAAGAGTCAGATATAACTGAGCAACTGAGTGCATACACATGCAAGATGCATGGAAAAATCTTCCAGATCCTCTGGTAAATGAAGCCATGGATAGAAGAGAAAACCCTAGTCAGGGCCAGACATTCTCACCTATGTTCTTCAGTAGTGATTGTTCTGTAAATTGAGAGTAAACTCATGTAAGCCAGGATCCCAACTCCTTTCTTGTCCTCTCTGACTTCAATCCTGTGAAGACTACTGATCTTGATAACTAAAATTGCTATTGTCGTTATCATCCTTAAGGTATAAACCGAGTGTGCTTCTCCAGGGCAAGATGAGCCCACCTTGCCAGAGAGCACCTGGCCAGAGAATCGTAAGCCAGAAATATCCTGATTCCAAAGCTGCAATTAAGAACTGTCACAGAAATATCACAAGATGTGATTAATCCCAGTTTCTTTTTTCTTCCCTTTTAAAATATCCTTAACTCCAAGACCAAGGTGGAGTGGTTCTGTGGCTTGTCTGCCTCTCCTTTGCTGGGCGCCCTGCAAAAGAATCTTCAGTTCAGTTCAGTTGCTCAGTCATGTCCGACTCTTTGCGATTCCATGGACTGCAGCACGCCAGGCTTCCCTGTCCATCACCAACTCCTAAAGCATACTCAAACTCATGCCCATTGAGTCAGTGATGCCACCCAACCATCTCATCCTCTGTGGTCCGCTTCTCCTCCCTTTCAATCTCTCCCGGCATCAGGGTCTTTTCAAATGAGTCAGTGCTTCACATCAGGTGGCCAAAGTATTGGAGTTTCAGCTTCAGCATCAGTCCTTCCAATGAATATTAAGGGCTGATTTCCTTTAGGATGGACTAGTTGGATCTCCATGCTGTCCAAGGGTCTCTCAAGAGTCTTCTCCAACTGCACAGTTCAAAAACATCAGTTCTTCAGAGCTCACCTTTCTTTCTAGTTCATCTCTCACATCCAAACATGACTAATGGAAAAACCATAGCTTTGACGAGATGCACCTTTGTTGGCAAAGTAATGTCTCTGCTTTTTAATACGCTATCTAGATTGGTCATAACTTTTTTTCCAAGGAGCAAGCGCCTTTTAATTTTATGGCTGCAGTCACCATCTTCTGTGATTTTGGAGCCCAAGAAAATAAAGTTTCTCAATGTTTCCACTGTTTCCCCATCTATTTGCCATGAAGTGATGGGACCAGTTGCCATGATCTTTGATATCTGAATGTTGTGTTTTAAGCCAACTTTTTCACTCTCCTCCTTCACTTTCATCAAGAAACTCTTTAGTTCTTCTTTGCTTTCTGCCATAAGGGTGGTGTCATCTGCATATCTGAGGTTATCGATAATTCTCCTGGAAATCTTGATTTCAGCTTGTATTAATCCAATCTAGCATTTCTCATGATGTACTCTGCATATAAGTTAAATAAGCAGGGTGACAACATACAGCCTTGACATATTCCTTTCCCAATTAGGAAGCAGTCTGTCGTTCCATGTCCAGTTTTAGCTGTTGCTTCTTGACCTGCATACAGATTTCTCAGGAGGCAGGTCAGGTGGTCTGATATTTCCATCTCTTTCAGAATTTTCCACAGTTTATTGTGATCCACATAGTCAAAGGCTTTGGCATAGTCAATAAAGCAGAAATAGAAGTTTTTCTGGAACTCTCTTGCTTTTTCCATGATTCAGCAGATGTTGGCAATTTGATCTCTGGTTCCTCCGCTTTTTCTAAAACCAGCTTGAACATTTGGAAGTTCACAGTTCACGTACTGTTGAAGCCTGGCTTGGAGAATTTTGAGCATTACTATGCTAGTGTGTGAGATGAGTGCAATTGTGCGGCAGTTTGAACATTCTTTGGCATTGCCTTTCTTTGGGATTGGAATGAAAACTGACCTTTTCCAGTCCTGTGGCCACTGCTGAGTTTTCCAAATTTGCTGGCATACTGAGTGCAGCAGTTTCACAGCATCATCTTTTAGGATCTGAAACAGCTCAACTGGAATTCCATCACCTCCACTAGCTTTGTTCATAGTGATGCTTCCTAAGGCCCACTTGACTTCACATTCCAGGATGTCTGGCTCTAGGTGAGTGATCATGCCATCATGATTATCTGGGTCATGAAGATCTTTTTTGTATAGTTCTTCTGTGTATTCTTGCCACCTCTTCTTAATATCTTCTGCTTCTGTTAGGTCCATACTATTTCTGTCCTTTATTGTGCCCATCTTTGCATGAAAATTTCCCTTGGTATCTCTAATTTTCTTGAAGAGATCTCTAGTCTTTCCCATTCTATTGTTTTCCTCTATTTCTTTGCACTGATCACTGAGGAAGGCTTTCTTATCTCTCCTTACTATGCTTTGGAACTCTGCATTCAGATGCTCCTATCTTTCCTTTTCTCCTTTGCCTTTAGCTTCTTTTCTTTTCATAGCTGTTTGTAAGGCCTCCTCAGACATAGCATTTTGCCTTTTTACATTTCTTTTCCACGGGGATGGTCTTGATCCCTGTCTCCTGTACAATGTCATGAACCTCCATCCAGAGTTCTTCAGGGACTCTGTCTATCAGATCTAATCCCTTGAGTCACTTCCATTGGATAGTCATAAGGGATTTGATTTAGGTCATACCTGAATGGTCTAGTGGTTTTCCTACTTTCTTCAATTTAAGTTTGAATTTGGCAATAAGGAGTTCATGATCTGAGCTACAGTCAGCTCCCTGTCTTGTTTTTGCTGATTATACAGAGAGCTTCCCCATCTTTGGCTGCAAAGAATATAATCAATATGATTTTGGTATTGATCATCTGGTGATGTCCATGTGTAGAGTCTTCTATTGTGTTGTTGCGAGTGGGTTTGCTATGACCAGTGTGTTCTCTGGCAAAAGTCTGTTAGTCTTTGCCCTGCTTCATTCTGTACTCCAAGGCCAATCGTCTGTTACTCCAGGTTATTTCTTGAATTCCTACTTTTGCATTCCAGTCTGCTATTATGAAAAGGACATTTTTTTGGGTGTTAGTTCTAGAAGGCCTTGTAGGTCTTCACAGAACCGTTCAACTTCAGCTTCTTCAGCGTTACTGGGTGGGGCATAGACTTGGATTACTGTGATACTGAATGGTTTGCCTTGGAAATGAACAGACACCATTCTGTCATTTTTGAGATTGCATCCATGTACTGCATTTCAGACTCTTTTGTTGACTATGATGGCTACTCCATTTCTTCCAAGGGATTCTTGCCCACAGTAGTAGTAAAATGGTCATCTGAGTTAAATTCACCCATTCCAGTCCATTTTAGTTCTCTGATTCCTAAAACGTCAGTGTTCACTCTTACCATCTCCTGTTTGACTACTTCCAATTTGCCTTGATTTATGGAACTAACATTCCAGGTTCCTATGCGATATTGCTCTTTAGAGCATTAGACTTTACTTCCATCACCAGTCACATCCACAACTGGGTATTGTTTTTGCTTTGGCTCTGTCTCTTCAGTCTTTCTGGAGTTAGTTCTCCACTGATCTCCAGTAGCATACTGGGCACCTACCGACCTGGGGAGTTCACCTTTCCGTGTCCTATCTTTTGCCTTTTCATACTGTTCATGGGGTTCTCAAGGCAAGAATACTGAAGTGGTTTGCCATTCCCTTCTCCAGTGGTTTGCCATTCCCTTCTCTTACTTTGCTGCAAACATCCATTGTTAGAGTTTGGTTACACCCCCATGGGCATATGAGTCCTTTGCTCAGTATCACAACTAAAAGTGAAATTTCCTCTAAAAACAAGCTTTAATGTTCTAAAAGCTGAGGCTAAAGAAGTCCCAGAAGACACTGTGTAAAATGAAGAGGAGGGAAAAAAAAAAAGGAAACCAGGTTAAAACTTGTAAAGGGGCTCTGGAGAAAACAGCAGGCTCCATTGGTTTATTTAACCTTTAAATCTTATTACATTTTTTACATGCATGTTACCATTCATGGTTCATTTACTTTTATTCATACTTCTATAAATAGGCACTCTATGAATCCTGATAAATGACTTAAAATCTTGTTGGACTTCAATAAAGAAATTAGCATGTTAATCTTGAAGATTCTACCAATAGAAATAAATGAAGGCTGATTTTCTGCCAACCTCTACTCCCTGCAAGTTACTCCTCCCTCCCCGATGCCTGCTCCCTCCCTGCCATCCTTGTTCTTTTCTTTGGCTCTGTGTTTGTAAAATTTGGCATCTTCTCAAACCTCTCAGATCTGGCTCTCTTGCAAAAACAAACAGAAGCTACCTGGAGCCCTTGATTCTCACTTACATTCTTGCCAAAGGTCAGAGGATACCAGAGCTGGTGGCAGCCAGTCAAGCCCAACATGGGACAGTCTTTATCTACAAATACAGTGTTTTCCTATCTCTGAACATGCCAGCATTTATTTCTCTGACATTATAAATGGAAACATATGTGCATGCATGCTCAGTCGTGTCCAACTCTTTGCAATCCATGGACTGCAGCCTACCAGGCTTCTCTGTCCATGGAAACATAGGTACTTGCCACAAATCTGAAACTAATAAATCTAAAAGCTGAGCCTAGAGCTGGGGCAACAGGTAGACAACAGCCCATTACAAAGCTCCTAAAAAAGTAGGCAGTGGGTTGAAAGGGAAGACATAATCTTACATGACCTACACAGCATCTGGAAAACCAAGACAAGTTTGATATCCAGGTGGTTGGATCACATGGAATGCATATTTAAATCATTAGCAATCCATATGAAAGCACTGCTGACTTTTAAGTGATTAGTTGGTTTGTAGTTTTCTAGCTGAAACTCCCATATTTTGGCCACCTGATACGAAGAGCTAACTCATTTGAAAAGACTGATGTTGGGAAAGATTGAAGGCAGGAGGAGAAGGGGACAACAGAGGATGAGATGGTTAGAAGCCATCACCAACTCAATGGACATGAGTTTGGGTAAACTCCGGGAGTTGATAATGGACAGGGAGGCCTGGCATGCTGTGGTTCAAGGGGTCACAGGGAGTTGGACGCAGCTGAGCTGAACGGAACTGAAACAGACTTTGGTAAAGAGTAATATCAGTTTAATATATGCCCCTAACAGTCGGACACGACTTAGTGACTAAACCACCACTACCAAAAACACATATATGCCAGTTCCATCTGTAAGTTCCACCTCTTCCTTGACAGTCAGGGTTAAGGTCATCTAAGTTAGTTTGTCCATTAACAGTATTTTGGGGCCAACAAGAAGATGAGAATTGGTTTCTAGGAGGCAAAAAAAGATTTTACATATAACAATAGGTAATGGCCCTCCAAAATTTAATCCTACTTGATAAGATCTTATTCCTTAGTATTTAATTTCTCTCATTAGAAAAAATTTAAATTATTTTTCCCCTTGGTGAGGGAGAAATAATGAAAAAAGAAGCTGAGAAACACTACTCTAGATGCTTAGAATTGTAGATGATCACACAGGCAAGAAAATGAGCAAAGGACAGCACGGTGAAACATGCAGACACTAAATAAAGTAACCTAAAGCAACCCAATAACTGGATCCTGGCATAAACTAGAATCCAGTTCGGCTCCAGTTGTGGAGCAGAACTAGAGAAATCCCAAAGGCAGGTTATGATACAGCATTAGAAACTCTGAGCTTGAAGTCAGAAGACCTGTGTTGAGTCAGCACCTAACACATGATCACTACTTCTGTGACCTTAGAGAAAAGTTACTTATTAACTGTGGTCTTTCTCCTTTTCTGTAAAAAGAAAAAAATGCCAGAATCAAAAGGTAATTGCAGTAGTTAAAAGAGATCATATTGGTGAAGCACTTTGCAAACAAGAAACTGCCGCTCAGGTGAAAGGTAACACCACCTGACAGAAGTATTTGAATACTGGAAAGCTCTGTGTGGGCAGGGGATTATATTACTAAGCCCATGGTTGAGACTACTATGAATTACTGCTTCAAGATGATGTTAGACTGAGTGTGAAGGGGCTGCTTACAGGAATACCGTGTCCTATGTAAATAAAACAGCAATGACCTAATGAAATTGATTTATTTTAAGGGGATAGGAAGAGACATTCAGATCATAGAGAAGTGATGAGAGAAAATCTCCTTTCTTATCTTTTTCCATCAACCAAACCAGTGGTTCTCAGCCTAGCTACACTTCAAATCACCTGGGGCACTTCTGAAAACTTTTCAAAAATGTCTGAACCTGGCAGATTGTATGAACTCTATAAATATTTATTGAGTAAGTGAGCACTGGCTAACTTGCAGTGAGATATGCATTCTCATACACCACTAGTGGGAATGTAAATTAATACAGTTTTTAAAGAAAGCAATCTGTTAATATGTACCAATTATTTTTTCATTTTGTTTGGTTTTTACTTTGCTTTTGTTTTAAAGTTCATCCCCTTGGTTGACTAATTCTACATCTAAGAATACATCCCAAGGAAATAATTTTGTTCCAATAGAGGAACAAAAATGTACACTTAAGGATGCCTATCACACTATCATTTTATGTTGGGATATTACCCCGTTCAGTATAGCTGGAATTGCCTTAAACGTGTATCAAACACGTCAGCTCTGTCGACCATACACTATGGGTGGTTAAACAAAAGAAACAATAAATCATTTAAAAAGTGCTCCTTTTTAGACAGGTATCATCTCAATCCCAACCAGACATCCTGCAGCTCATCAGTATTTTAAAAAGTTGAGAACCTGCCAATCGGTTTAAGTCTGGGTAGGTCACATCTTAGCCTTCCATTGTCCTGATGATCTCAACTAACCTCAAAACCAAATGGCAGACAATGAGCAATTAAAGCACCATAAAAAAAAAAAGTAATCTTGTAGGCAAAGGCAGGACAGGCAGAAAAACACAATCACATTCACCTCACTGGTTTCTTTGTAAACTGCTGATCTCCTTGAGTTAGGATTTGCAATTCAGCCCCAGCCTAGGATTCTCCACCACAAATGACAAGCATCCTCAATGGATTCATTGCCCCGTTATTCCTGCAATTTGGGAGACCTGGGTTCAATCCCTGGGTTGGGAAGATCCCCTGGAGAAGGGAAAGGCTACCCACTCCAGTATTCTGGCCTGGAGAATTCCACAGACTGTATAGTCTATGAGGTCACAAAGAGTCGGACACAACTGAGCAACTTTCACTTTCACTATCCCAAAGAACTCCACTGAAAAGCTGCTGAAATCACCATGCAAGCCTTCACCAGCCCTACCCTCCGGCAGGCTATACGATACCAATATTCCTTCAGGAGCGCGATGAGGATTCATTTTTTTTAAAAAAGCTCTATGCCAGAGACTAAATTGTGAGCTCAAGGTTTTTAGTATCAATGATCCAAAATATAAGAATGATTACTCAGAGGCAAACGGGTATTTTTATTTTTATCAAATGTGTTCATTGAGTAGGTTAAGCACATACTCATCAAATGAGTCAGATATCATAGCTAATGAGCCATGTAACCCTAGTCTACGAGAAGGTGGACAATATACAGACAACAAAATATGTAATGATAAACAGTATACCTGTGTGCCTGATACACCTCACAGCACTTTCACAAATTAATTATCTCTTAGTTCTGGAGGTATAAAGTCTGAACCAGGTCTCACTGAGCTAAAATCAAGGGTGAGCAGAGTTTTTTCTGGAGGCTCTAAGAAAGAATCCTTGCCTTTTTTAGCTTCTAGGAGCCACCTGCATTCCTTGGCTGGTGGCCCCTTCCTCCATCTTCAAAGTACATCATTTCAACCGCTGCTTCTATTAATTATCTCTGCTCTCCTCCGCTTGCTCATCACACCACATTCTCTGCCTCGACCCTTCTGCTTCCTACTTATAAGGACCCTGTGATTACAGTGGGTCCACCAGGACTATCAGGACAGTCACTCATCTCAGGATCCTTAATCACATCTACAGAATCTCTTTTGCCATGGAAGGTAACACTCACAGGCTCCAGGGATTAAGATGTGGACATTTTGGAGGGATCACTATTTAGTCTGCTGCGGGTGCCAATGAATCCGATACAATTGCTGAGCTCAAGGAGTTCCCAGGCTATTGAATAAAACTTATTTTTAAAAAATATTGATAAGGCATATTTTTTAAAAAGAAGATGAATTCTAGCACTCATCAAACACCACCACTCAGGGCTATTGCAGAAGTATAAACAAAGTGCTCTGGATTAACAGAGGACGGATCCATGTATCTCAACCAAGAAAGGAAGAGAGGGCCTCATGAGAGTGACACAGAGAATCAGGCATCAGTATGTGCTTAAACTTGTGGTTAAGAGCATCCCAGGAAAGCACATGCAAAAGCTAGGAATATTGAACAGGCTGGTGTGATTAGAGCCTGGGAGACAAAAGGTGGAGAAAATGACAGAAGGAAATGTTGAAGAGAGACACTAAGGTCATATCATAGAGGACCACAGTGAAAGAGAGGGCCTTTACGGAATTAAAAGACACTGAAAGCTGTTGAACCCATCACTCAGATGTGTGTTTACAAAAAACACTCTGCAGGCAGTGAGGAGAGTGAATCGCAGAAGGCAGACCAAGCTTACAAGCTCCTTGAATTGTCCTGAGAAGAAAAGAAGAAAGATTCAATCAAGGAAGCAATACAGGAAATGAAAGTAAAGTGGATTTCAGACACATTTCCAAAGTGAAATCAACAGGACCAAGTGAATACAAGATGGAGACAAAAGAGATGCTGAAATGACTAGCTCAGGCAGCTGGTGGATGTTGATGCCAATAAATGGTCAAAAAAAAAAAAAAACAGAAAAAGAGAGGGCGGTTAATGGAGGGATATGTCTCAGATGCACTGATTAGACCCTTTATGAAGGGGTAACTCTGAATGTTTACTGAAAATGGAAAGCAAGCAAATACAACATCAACGTGTCTGAGAGACTGAAAAGATCTGACATTTGGAGTCAGAGGACCTGGGCTCTGGTCCTTTCCCCATATTTATCAGTTCTATGAGTTTGGATAAGTTGCTCAAACTCTCAGGACCTTAGTTTCCCTCTCAACAAAGTGAGAGGTGAGGGTATTAGATAATCATTCAATTTCCTTCTCATTCTAACTTTTACAGGTCTAACATTTGAGTCATTATTTTCTTCTCAAACACTTCTCCCAGTTACTCGATATTAGCCACTAAAAGAGACTCTGATGGATTCTGATTTTTAAAAAGAAAATGGCTAGAGCTTGAAAGGAGAGGACAAGGGCACTAACAACCACTGCAGGCCTACTATGCGCAAGGTACTGTGTCTGCCATACTCTCCCCACACTGCTTCTCCCATAGGCATCCTAGAAATGAACTGTATCATGAAAATCAAAGACGGGAAACTAAATAATAGCTTCTACTTTCTGTTCTACCTTCATTTTTATATTCTTTCCCCAAAATATTCCTTTCCTGTTAGTCTTTAAAATGTGTTTGTGCCAACAGGGCAAAAATGTATTTCCTTATTGGATACTGAAAAATCACATGGGGAATCATGAGAGCCTAGAGAGGGAGGAGGCAAGTAATTTTTAAAGTCTTTCATTCAAAGAATAATAAATTGAGATAGTACTCTAATGAGGTCACTGGTATTAAAAGGCAAAATAACTTAAAACTATTCAGTGGCTTCTATTGAGTTTAGCTGTAATTCTTAGTGGGGTGGACACAGGGATTTAGCACAGTAATCTTGTGGGTTTTTCAAACAATGGATTCACCCTTATTTTCTACCCCACAAAATTATTATACTTCCCCAGGCAGGATGACAGGAGAATTCATGTCCTCTTAAGTTTAGGAACAGGTAACAAAAAGACTGAAAATATTAATATCCATAATTAAATCAATATTCCATAATTGGATACACACAGTATGTTCATATGTGTATATATGCATGTATATGTGTGTATATACACGTGTATGTATGTGTACACGTGTCCAAATAAGACATATATGTTATATATATTAATATGTATGTAAAACCACTCGCTGGTGAGGCCTCTATCCTACTTTTTCCATGTTCCACTTATAGCCACACATGCCCTTGACCGTAATTTTGTTCAAACATATGACCTCTTTCAGCTGATCGTGCTGCTTTATGCCTGTGTGTTGATCCTTCTTTCTTCCTTCTTGTCCTCCCAGGGCAGATGGCCCCCTTCAGTTGTCATCTTCTAATTAAGTCTTCCCTGATCTTCACCACTCCCTCCTTTGTGTTCCACCTTCTCTCAAGTCTATAATTCTTTACTGGAAGTTTGTTATTCGTCCACATCTCCCTAATTTTAAGTTTTCAGAAGTAAAAAAGGTAGGTACCCAATTGATACTTGTTGATTGAATGGATGGATGCACATGATAACAGAAGAAGAAGAAACATCATGATTTGGTATCTCTAAGGCAAAGATATATTCCTTTCCTTAAAATCCATTTACAGACCCAGAGAACAATTTTGCTTATTTATTATCAATAATTAGAAGTAAGAATGTCCAGAGGTAGTGCTGTTTTTCAAATATAAAATATTTAATGACTTTCAGGGCAAACAATGAACCATGTACATAATATGGTCAGCAAAACTTGATTATTTTTTTAAATTCTAGTCATTCTGCCATTATGTAAACAAAAAGAGTAGAAATTAAAACTGTGTGTGTGTGTGCGTGTGTGTGTGTGTGCGTGTGTGTGTACGCGTGCGCGCTCAGTCGTGTCTAACGCTTTGTGACCCCATGGACTGTAACCTGCCAGGTTCCTCTGTCCGTGGGATTTTCCAGGCAAGAATATTAGAGTGTGTTGCCTAATATTCCTTCTCCAGGGGATCTTCCTGACTCAGGGATGGAATCTGTGTCTCTTGCATCTCTCGCATTGGCAGGTGAATTCTTTACCACTGTGCTGCCAGGCAAGCCCAGAATTAAGCTATCACCACCTTAAATTTCATGCCACTGTTGGATGATAATTTGTAATACTAACACAGTGGGACATTTATTTTTGTTCCATCTGTGCTGAAACAGCTACAGCTTTAGCCTTCAGAGATATATTTATGGTCATTATCAGTCAACAAGCCCAGAGAAGCAGTTCTCAGGGAGTATGATCACCATTGATGGCAGAAATAAAGTGAACATGTTAACATGTGCTGGATGAAACTATTATTAATGTGTTCACCTACAGAGCCACCCTGAAGCACACGCAACTGAACCCTGAGAAAGTCAGGGAGCTGCATCTAAACCCTCCCTCAATCTTAGGAGACAAGGCAATTTTGAGCAAAAAGTGCTTACTCAGGGTCAGTTATAACACAAACATCAGACTGTGATACAGGCACTCAAAGTTAAAGCTCATAAAGCTCCCTTTAGTAGGAGAAAAATCTAATTCAATGGTTAAAATGCCAATCAGGGCAGGATAACTAGGCAGCAGCTGAAAACACAAGATTTAGAAATCAACTGCAACTCCTTTGGGGATGCATTACTGCTGAATGGCTGTCAGAAGCAGAACCTAAGTGAGCTGAGGGAGCACCATTAACTTGGGGGAACAAAAGAATGACTCTTATTTAAGTGAACACGCAGAGGATCCCACTAAATTTTTGAAGAGTCACATGTTAAGTGGGTTTAGAAATTTGTCTTAGCCTAAAAAGTATGTGCAAATAAATTTGGATAATGAAAACAAATTAGGAAATATCAGTTCAGTTCAGTTCAATCGCTCAGTCGTGTCCGACTCTTTGCAGCCCCATGAACTGCAGCACGCCAGGCCTCCCTGTCTATCACCAACTCCTGGAGTTTAGGAAATATAGCAAAACCCAAAGTACATTTTCTCTAACATAAACATATGTTATACATACATAAAGAATCAAATATCTCCTAAGGTAGTCAGGAAATTTTGGACTCATGATTGATCTATTCATCCTGAGAAAACATTTATCCTTTAGAAAAGGACATTATCTCTTGGGCCCAAAGCACACTTCATCATTTGACCTTTTCATCTGCCTTCTGCACTGCCAATTCACTCGCCATTCTGAAAAGGAAGAGGGGCATCACTGGGACTCAAGGGAAAAGGCCAGAAGAGACCTGCTCTAAATCACTGACCCAGGAAGTCTCCTATGCACCCTATGTCTTGTCCCAGGTTATTCACTAAACCGTGAAAAGCAATCACATGCAAGGTAGATGTGACAGGAAAAAGAAGGCATCTGGAAGAGGCCAGTAGTCATGGTTGGGGAGAAAAAGGTGATGTGCCCACAAATGGGGGAAGGAAAACATCTCACGTGGTTCAAGCTTCCCCAGCCTACACTGAGTCTCCTTTTACCAACTGAAAGAAAAGGAGCCACCAACGACAAGTACAATGTGGTTCTACCCAGGGCACAGCTGATTGGTCCAAGTTGACATTCGTCCCAGGCTCCACCAATCAGCTCTCTTCTTCAGGATTACTGATTCTGGGAACAGAGAGCCCACGTGGTGGCATAAACTATGAAATGTATACATCTCAGGAGCGTCTGAGGTCACCTTCTCTGCACCTGGGCTGCAGTAAGAAAGAATCGAAACAAGGTCAGAGAAACCAAGAGATAGGAAGAGAATACTGGATACATTCAAATCCTTGCTGGTGAGACCCAGTTATATAGCCTTGGTCTTCTAGCAGTTTTACTGACTGATTCTTCCTTTAATTAATCCTCCATTTACTCATTTAAGAGAGAGGTGACACAGTCCAACACCATAAAAATGCACTATTAGTTAAGCAGAGTGTCCCAGAGTGCAAAGGCAAATCCTTATAGAGTCCAAAAAGGATAAGGTAGGGGTAAGAAAAAGATCCATTCTGCTCCACACACAAGATAATCCTCAAAAAATAAATTGTTCTAAATTAACTTGAGTAATTTTATTAGTTAATATTAAATATTTGAGTCAAAATTAGATATTCACTGCTTGTAAACAAGAATCAAAATATTTGATAAAAATCATAAAAAGATTTAATGCCTGAGTACCTATGATTATAATAGGAGACTTACAGGGATGAGTAGATTGTGAAGTAAAGACCTCTAAGATTCCAAAGCCATCCGAGTGTGCACAAGTCCTTCTCGCTGATTGTGGGATTCTTTAGGAACTGATCACTTGTGTATGTATATATTCACATATATATACATGTAGGTTTATGCTTATCAAGTTTTAGCACCAGAAGTTAAACCCAACATCTCCACTCCCTGATTCAATGCAATCTTGAGATGATGTGAGTTGACTGTGGAACAATTTTGCAGCTCTGAGAAGTTTCCAAAGTTTTTAATTTTCTAAAACTGTATGTGAGACTTTGAGAAAGCATATAAAATGCTAATGTGATATATATTATAGGTAAAAGCAAATAAAATGTTGATGTGATAAGATTGATTAGAAGACAAGGTTTCATGCAAGCAATTAGAATTGACACTGGTAAGCAGATTTAATTCCTGTCATATCAATGAAAACTATGTACCTTCACAAACGGTGACATCATCAAAAATTCATAATGAGAGTAACAAGTTTTGATATTTGGAGAGAGAACATTAAGACTCACACTAGTTTTCTTGGGTCACATCTGGGTAGCCTATTCTACTAGTCTGAAACATTTAAAACATCCTGTATTAACATTCAGTATACCTTTGAAAAGATGAAGCCATTTACCAGGATTGAACTTTGTCCCACAGGAAAAAATATAATTAATCTAGGCAACTTTTAATTAAACAAACTCTAGTTCTCTTCAGAACAGAGTTTCAACAGCTACTTCAAAACACACAAATGCCCTACATCTCACTGTCCATGGGTTCTCAAACCTCCCAAATCTGTCAATTCTCAGGGCTCAAGAGCTCCCAAGGCAAACAAATCGTCACTTCCTGAGTAAATGAACGGAAGAAATAATTTTCAGCAGATTCTACCATTATAAAAGCCAACACTGTCCAGAACTTCTTCTCCAGATTCAGCAGATTATTAATACTCCTGAACACCTACTTAATCTCGAAACAGACCAGCTTTTTCATACAGTAAAGTGTCAGTTTCTCTCCCAGCCCCCTTAACCACAAAGTGGAGGGAAAGGATGAGCACAAGTGATTGAGGGATTCACTTCACAGTTTTCCACCAACACAGAGGCATTCCTTAACAAACAAGGGGCAAAGAGGCCAGAGAGAGCCAGCTGTGGCCCCGTCTAGTCTCCTGTTCCTCCAGGTGCTACCTTGCCTTTTCTCTTAAAATGCCATAGGGAAGAAGCGACCCAAAAGGCTTGAGCTGTCAGGAGTAAGCTCCATAGCCACCCACATCACCACCCGCACCTCTCACCTCCCTTAAGCACCAGTGTCATCTGTCCATAGAAATGGGGCACGAAATGAGCGGAGGAGAGAGTGGATCAGGAGGAAAGAAGCCCAGAATCCTCTGTTTGCGTCTTTTGGACACCAGTCCCTACCTAGTTATACCTTCTCATGCCAGACTTCAGGATAGAACTCCTTTTAAAAATAGCCAAACACACTGCTAAATATGAAATTGGTTTTCTGAGTGAAGCTTCCGTGTCCTGCATGGAGGGCAGAACAACCATGCCTGGTTCCTCATTAAGCAAAGATCTTTATCACAAGCCCCACTGCTTTTACCATCATCTGACCGGTGCCAGAAAGTTTTGATTTACAAGCTTTAGAGTCAGGCTTGAAAAGAGCCTTTAAAATGTCTCGAGGAGCAGATTTTCTTTTAATAAGCATATTTAGGTTGTTTTGAGTCAAGTTCAAAATTCAAGTCACATATGAACAATTTTTATGGAGGGGGAGGAGGAACCTGATGTTCAGATTCATTTGCCTCCCATTTGAAGTAATTCATCTTTAAAATTTCTGTGAAAATTCTACAGAGTTGCCCAGAAAACGGCACCAACCATCTGTAAGTAAAAACAAAAGCTCTCTATAGTATATATCACAGGTTCAAAGCACTTTGGCATCGGCAGATTGAACACGTTATTAAAAGAATTTAACTGCAAGAAGAGCCACCATAATTACACAGCAGCTGGTCTAATGTTGACAAAACAACTTTTAAAGGCTTCCAGAAGCCTTAAAGGCTAATCAATTAAAAAGGCATGAATAGTAATGTATATCCTATTCTTAACACCAGGAGCTGCATCTTCTGCCAATACAGTGAGGTTTTCATTTTAGAACAACCATTTCTCGCATTCTACGATTAAACCAAACACGTGAATAAATTCTAAGTTGTGTCTAGGTGAAACTATTATACTTAAAATAAAATAACTCCATAAAACTTGATTATAAACACTGAACTTAATGAGCATTTCCATACGGGCAAGTTCTTATCAAAATGCCAACAGCTCATGCCAGAATTTGTGCTTACTTTACTAAGAGCAGGCAAAAAAAATGGCTCAGTTTACTGTCTACACTGGCCAACAGCACGTTGGAGGCAAAAAGAATGAATGAATGAACAAATGAATGGATGCTGGAATGAGTCTTTTGGCAGCATCCCAGGGACACTGACTTACTCCCCTTGAGATCTGCCCAAGGGGTCATATGGAATGGCCTTCGCTGTCGATCCCTCTGCCGATCCAATCACCTTCTCTCTCAATCCCTTACATTTGGAGAATTAGAAAGGATTTTATGTATCACTGTATCCACCCCTCTTTAGGACCCTCAAACTTTTTTTTATACAGGGGCAGACAGCAAATAATCTAGGCTTTGTAGGTCACATGGTCTTGTCACTACTCACCTCTACGGTTACAACATGAATGCAGCCCTGTCCACTTAACTGGCATGGCTGGGTGCTGATAAAAATTTATAAAAGGAGGTAGGGAAAGGATCTGGCCCAAGGTCAGTAATTTGCTGACCCCTGCTCCAGCACAAGTCCCCTGTTTCCCAGGTGGTACGGTGATTAAAGAATCCACCTGCCAATGCAGGAAACACAAGAGACACGGGTTCAATCCCAGGGTCGGGAAGATCACTGGAGAAGGAAATGGCAACCCACTCCAGTATTCTTGCCCATAAAATACCACGGACAGAGGAGCCAGGCAGGCTATGCTCCATGGGGTCTCAACGAGTCAGACGTGACTGAGCACGGACACACGCATGCATGCTCTCGCAGCAAGGATTTCCTCTTCCCCACTCAAGATGCAGGAAGTCCCTTTGGGAACCCCTTCAGCAAAGAGGACTAATCCGCTCATGTGGCCTCTTCTACTTTCTGAAGTTTTCTCTTCTCTTGACTTAAATGAGTTTCCCCACAACTGGCAGCCACAGTCACATCTTCATCTTCTGCTCAGTTTTCCACTCCTAAATCATTCTCCCTTACCAGAGGGCTCTGCACAAACAGGCCTTCAAAATCATTTAGTTAGAAAATAACCACCGGTTTTGCCTTCTGGAGCCCCAGAGGGGAAGTATGGTACCTCTTCTACCTGACGGCCCTTTATGTCTTTGAGGACAAGTGCAGGGGACAGGCGTTCACTGCCTGACACTCCTCTGGGATCTCTCTCACAGCATGTTTTATTGTTAGTTTTCTTCAGCCATCTACACAGATTTTTCCTCCTCATTTAGATAGCAATTGAAGCATAGTCCCTGGAACATCGGCTCCATTTGGTTTTACGAGTAACAGTGACAGAATGACCACACAAAGACCAATCAAAAAATCTTTTTAAAAACCTTTCTCCACAAATTCAAAAGGGACAGCTCCTCACTGCAGTGGGAAGACTGCTGGTATGTGGAATTCTTCTGAAGTGAGCACTGATTGTTGAGAGGCAAAAGCCCTCCTTCTCCTCTCGTCTACCACCCATCAGGACCCAGGAGTATCATTTTAACGGGGCATGCTTCATAACACCAACATCCCAACTGAGAGTTCTGAGACTGGGCCTACTGGGGTCCTGGTCACACACTCAATCCTTCTTGGCCAACAGTGGCCCTAATTAATCATGTTAATATCTTGTGCTCTGTATCCCTCTCCTTAATAATCCCCACCACAGAGTATTACACTATTAATTTAAAAATGAAAGTTTTAAAGAGTCAATTACTGAATGTCTGCTATGTGTTTTCATATAAATAGCAATGGTGTGTATATTGCTCGATATGGAATTTTTTTTAATTTTTATTTTAACTTTATTTTACTTTACAATACTCTATTGGTTTTGTCATGCATTGACATGAATCCACCACGGGTGTACATGTGATCCCAAACATGAACCCCCCTCCCACCTCCCTCCCCACAACATCCATCTGGGTCATCCCCGTGCACCAGCCCCAAGCATGCTGTATCCTGCATCGGACATAGACTGGTGATTCGATTCTTACATGATAGTATACATGTTTCAATGCCATTCTCCCAAATCATCCCACCCTCTCCCTCTCCCTCTGAGTCCAAAAGTCCATTATACACATCTGTGTCTTTTTTGCTGTCTTGCATACAGGGTCATCATTGCCATCTTTCTAAATTCCATATATATGTGTTAGTATACTGTATTGGTGTTTTTCTTTCTGGCTTACTTCACTCTGTATAATTGGCTCCAGTTTCATCCATCTCAACAGAACTGATTCAAATGTATTCTTTTTAACAGCTGAGTAATACTCCATTGTGTATATGTACCACAGCTTTCTTATCCATTCATCTGCTGATGGACATCTAGGTTTCGATATGGAATTTTAAAAAACGAAGAAAAACCTGGTACAAACTGGACTTCCCTGGTGGCCCAGTGGTTAAGACTCCATACTGCCAGTGCAGAGGGCATGGGTTCAATCCCTAGTCAGGGAAGTAGGATCCCACATGCTATGTGGCATGGCCAAAAGATTAAAATTAATAAATGAAATGAAAATTTTAAAATAAATAAAAGTATTTTAAAATAATAGAAGAAAGAAACTTCCACTGTGTAAAAAAAAGAAATGGTACAGATGACTTATTTACAAAACAGAAATAGAATCACGATGTAGAAAACAAACGTGATTACCAAGGGGTATGGGGGTGGGGGATAAACTGGGAGACTGGGGTTGGCCTATATACACTGTGCTGGTGCTGTGCTTAGTCGCTCAGCCATGTCTGACTCTTTGCGACCCCATGGACTACAGCCCACCAGGCTCTTTTCTGTCCATGGGGACACTACTATATATAAAATAGAAAACTAATAAAGGCCTACTGTTATAGCACAGGGAACTCTATTCAATATTCTGTAGTGACCTATACGGGAACCGAATCTTAAAAAGAGTGCATATGTGTATAACTGATTCACTTTGCTATGAAGTAGAAACACATTGTAAATCAACTAGACTCCAATAAAAAAATGTTTTAAAGAAATGTTACATATATATATATATATATATATATATTCTATCCATCTTATTCCCAAAAGTATAATATTCATAAAGAATTATTAAAATGATTTCTTAAACAAAAAAAAATAAAAAATAAATTAAAATTAAAATAAAAAATGAAAAAAAAAAAACCTTAAGAGCACTGCTTATAAGTAAGTAACCATCCTCAGGGAAAGAAAGTGGGTCCCCCACAGAACCCCTACTTTCAAATAACTAGTGAGATGATTATCTCACAACATTACTTCTAAATATTACCCCAGGATAATTCTCTTTCATAATCAGTTATAAAATATTTCATGATTTAAATAGGCTATTCTTAATATCACACTTTCTAGTACCAAGGGTCTTTAAGACTATAACAATGACTTCTCTCTTCCAGCATCACTCTGCCTTCCTATATTCCTTCTCCCCACTTCCATGAAGGATGGGGAGGAGGTGTGTCATGAAGTCCTGGCCCATTCCAGTCACTAGAGGTTACCACGGGCGCTGTGTCGGGACGAGAAAGATCTGCTTGTGGACCTCGCATCAGGGTGGTGGAGAGGCCCCAGCAAGGACATGGTGGGCACCTGCCCACTCCACGCTCCAGGAAGCCCAAGACCCACCATCAACTTGGCTGTGCTGTCCAATTTAGCAGACACTAGCCACATGTGGCCACTTAAATTTAAGTAGATTAAAATTAAATAAAATTTAAAATTCAATTCCTCAGCTGCATCAGCCACATGTCAGTAACTCAGTAGCTACATGTGGTCAATGCTTCTATACTGACCAGTGCAGACACAGAATATTTGTCACCACAGGAGAGACTAGAACATTCTACTGGACAGTGCTCAGTCCACTGAGCTGCTCACTGATCACTACTCTCCAGCCAACACCTGCGTGTGTTAGTTGCTCAGTCATGTCCAACTCTCTGAGACCCCAGGGACTGTAAGCTCTCCAGGCTCCTCTGTCCATGGAATTCTCCAGGCAAGAATATTGGAGTGGGTTGCCATTTCCTTCTCCAGGGGATCTTCCTGACCCAGGGACTGAACCTGGGTCTCCCGCATTGCCAGAAGATTCTTTACTGTCTGAGCCACCAAACACCTAGGAGGCTTCATGAACTGTCACAGCCTGCTGGAGCTCTGCTCTGTACCTCCCTGAAACCCAAAGAAAAAGTGAGGACACAGAAATGCCACACCTGGTTATGCCAAACCACCAACACCACGCTGTTTTTAAGTCATTCTTTAAGTAAAATGAACAAAGAAATGTATAACTTGCTCTTACCTCAGGGAGTTCTGCCAAAGTCCTCAGCTTTCCCAACTTCATGAGAAACTTTAACCCAGAATAAAAATGAGACTTGATCCTCATCTAGATTCTAGTAAAAAGTAGGAGAGGGAACAAGAGGCAAAATTTTTCTCACCATTTGCTCTGAAGTTGGCATCCTTTGTGTTATTTTATTGTCACTTTTGTTTTAATTATCATTTTGCATAAAAAAAGAAAGCAGAGGTCTTTTTTTTTCCTTTATAAAACATGACTCCAAAGTTCCAATGAAAGCATTAAAATACTTACAAGCCTTAGATTTATCACCGGGTAAATAAAGTCATTCAATATCTGCCTCTACGTAATGCAGCATACAATTTTTTCCAACTTACTAAAATTGCTAAGATTCAAGAACAAGAGAAAGTTGCTAATAAATTTAAAATTTCCCACACCGTGACTTTGGAGAACATAAAATTATGAGAGGAACTAAATTCAGATTCCAAGCTGCTTTCTGAAAGATGAGCTGACCTCCCGATAGTCTATAAAGTCTGTGAAACATCTGTTTTGATAACACATGTACTTAAAATTCCCTACATGTCAGTTTCAAGTTACTCATAATATAAGGCAGCACCAGCTGCAAGGATAAGGGGAAGAAACTGTTGCTTAAGTGTCAAGAAACGCTCAAGATTTTAATGAGACTCAAGACTCTATCATGTGCATATCGTGGTCCCGGGAAATAGAATGCAGACTGTAAGTCTCACCCCTTCCACTAGTGAGAAAATTCTACCCTGATCTTGTAAGTTTCCCCTTACTACCTTCTCACTAAGGGGCAAGTGTTTAATTCCTTTACCTTTTAACCAAATGCCCTCCCTTCGTTATTTCTAACCCTTCAAATATCATCCATTTGCAAAGACCAGTTGCATTTTCACACTTTCCATGAAAGTTGCTTCATCTCTTCTGGCCCACATACTCCTCACTCCTCTCAGTAGGTATAGCAAAAAAATAAAGGACCTTATAATGGTCACTTAATTATCCTCATTCTGCCCTGACAGGCCAATCTGATCTCCTCACCCATACAGGTTAGCTCCCATTTCCTGGCTTTTACAGAGAGAGTGAAGCCCCCCAATTATATCTTCAGCCCAGATCTCTCTCCTGAACTCACGGTCATATCCCCAACCACCAACTCCCTGTCTCCATGTGGAAGCCTGATAAGCATCTCAAATGTAAGGTCTCTCTGGATGATGGGCTCCTCTTGCAAATCTGCTCCTCCTCAGCTTTCTCATCTCAGTACATGACAACCCTACCCTTTTAGTTCTCTGATCCCAAACCTTGGATCCATCTTTGACTCAGCTTGCTCACTCATGCCCCACACCCTACCTTTCAGTAAATCCTTATCTCCTCCATTCTTTTCAAACAGACAAAGGATGCCCCCTCTCACCACCTCCACTGCAACCTCCACTCCATGTTGGATCTAAACCAAAGTCATCTGTATTGTTGCAATAGCCTCCTTCAGCCTTGTCCCCTCCTTCCTAATCATACATTTAATCAGGTCATTCCTTGGTGGAAATTCTGCCAATGGCCCAACTCTCTCAGTCCAAAGAAAGAAAGAAAAGGAGAGAGGGAGGGAGGAAAACATCTTCTAAGACTGCCTGATGGAAGGGATGCACTCTTATGTCTTTGACCTTATACTACTCTCTCCCTGGCTTACTCCACTCCCACCATTGGTCTCTTGCTGTTTTGAGAGCCCGTGACTTCATGATGCCAAAATAGCACCTTTGCATTTCTGCCTGGAAGGCCCTTCCTGCAGAAGTCCCTAAGGCTCTCTCCCTTACCTAGTCCAGGTGCTCATGTGACACCTTTTGCGTGGGGCCTCTGGCCACCAAAGTTAAAGTTATCAACTGCCTCCAGCTCACCTCTGACATACTTTGTCCCTCCCTCCACTTTAGTTTCTCCGTATCACTTAGCATCATCTGGCATGCTGCATATTTTCTTATTTATGTCCTTATCTTCTGCCCCAACCCTCTAGAATGTAAGATCTATGAAGACAGGGATTTTGGGGAGAGATATTTACTGGTTTATCCCCAAAGACTTTTGCTTATTTCACTCACTATTGTGTTTTCCCTGTGAACTCTAATTGGCATGACTTGTTTCTCAAATATTTAGAGACAGAGAGAGAAGACACCCCAAGTTCCATGAAGACAGTTGCCCTACCTTACCCTTTCTATTTATATCTTGGGTAGGGCCCAGAAAAGAAGCACTAGTTGCCTGATCATCACCATGTTTGCACTGGCAAGTATAAAATATTTAGCCATTCAAATTTTTGGACTTGTTAAATGTAGACAGTGTTGCTGTAACAGTAAACGATGTAACTATTTTTAAACAATTTCAACATTATTTAAACTTAAGTTTATAATCTATTCAAGTGTGAACCATTCTCAAAGTCACCAATAAGAGACAGTTTCTTAAGCGCTGTCCCCAAAATGACACAAACACCTGCCCAAAAAAAGATGGGTAAGGGAACCTTAATACTGTCATTTGTTGGGTAAATTACAGCAAATAAAATCAACTTCTATACCAAGCCCCCAACAAGTCATTTGAGTTCTTTTGTCATTAGCTTGATTATTAAAACAAACAGGTGATTTTAATAAATCAACTCCACTGTGCCAAGTGATACTGTTGGTAATGTCCTAGACAAACTGTTAGGGGATTACAGATATTGGAGGAATGGAACAGAGAAACAAGGAGCTTTCCCCCAATCCTGTTTCAAAAGAGAGGGATATATATACCCTCTTGTTTCTTTTCTTTATTGAAGTATAGTTGATGTACAATATATGTTACAGGTGTACAACATAGTGAGTGATTAGTAATTTTTAAAGGTTATACTGCATTATACTGTTATTATAAAATATTGCCTATATTCCCTGTGTTGAACAACATAACCTTGTAGCTTATTTCAGTTCAGTTCAGTTATTCTTAGTTGTGTCCGACTCTTTGCAAGCCCATGGACTGCAGCACACCAGGCCTCCCTGTTCATCACCAATTCCCGGAGTTTACTCAAACTTATGTCCATTGAGTCTGTGATGCCATCCAACCATCTCATCCTCTTTAGTCCCCTTCTCCTCCCGCCTTCAAACTTTCCAAGCATCAGGGTCTTTTTCAATGAGTCAGCTCTTTGCATCAGGTAGCCAAAGCAATGGAGTTTCAACCTCAGCATCAATCCTTCCAACGAATATTTAGGACTGATTTCCTTTAGGATGGACTGGTTGGATCTCCTTGCAGTCCAAGGGACTCTCAAGAGTCTTCTCCAACACCACAGTTCAAAACCATCAATTCTTCAGCGTTCAGCCTTCTTCACAGCCCAACTCTCACATCCATACATGACCACCGGAAAAACCATAGCTTTGACTATGCTTATTTATTTTATATAATAGTTTGTACCTCTTCATTACCCACCCCTGTCTTGCCCCTCCATTTCTTCTCTCCACTGGTAATCACTAGTATGTTTTCTCTATGAGTCTATTTTCTTTTTTAAAAAACTAATCTTTAACAAAGGAGACTTACTAGTCAAGAAGTCTAAAAAGTGCCTAGTCTTTCTACACATCCACAGCACAGACTATATAATATCAACTGTCAAGTACAGACCAAATGCAAACAAGGCTCTTTTTCACAAAAGATGACTCAAACTTTATGCCGAAAGCTTTATGGAAATCAGCATACCTAAACTGACTGAGCATTCCAAAGGGGAAATGCTGTAGCATGCCAAAACAAACCCTTTTCAATGGTTTGAAGACCCTTGGGTTCAGTCCCGCAGAGAGCATCTCATTCCTGTGGGAGAAGACTTGGGTCTCCTCCAAACTTCATTGAGCTGCTGCAGTACAGAACCAACTACATCTGTTCAGTTTGGTGAAACCTGTACAAAACTTTTCAAGTATAATTCTTTTATCTGCGTATCTTCTGAAACAGGAAAATGAACATTACCCAATAATTAGCATTACGTTGGCAGGTTATAAAAAATTTACTTTTAATTGTTAAGAAAAACAGCCTGTAGAGTAGATAATGGTTACATTACTGGCATGACAGTGGTGGCAGTTATAGGATGCACTGCTCATTAACTAATCTGTTTTATTTATTCAGCAAACACTGAGAGAGTAGGGAGACTCTCTCTCTTTAGATATCTGCGGAGCATCTAGTTTGTGCCAGTGCTTGCAATGTGCAATGAACTAAAGTGCTGCTCAAACGTGTAAGGGAAGAGAAAAGTCAGCCTCTAAATATGAGAAAGCTGAACGTAAAAATCTAGGCACAGTGCCACTTGGAATCCTCACTGAGACAACTCAAAAAGGTGAGGAAACACGAGTCTTATGAGTCAAGCCAATATCAAAATATGTATATTATCACTTGGGAAAAGAATAGTTAGAAATTCTTTACCAAATTTCAAATCTCAATTTAGAGTTTAAAAATATAATTAAATGCATACAACGAATTCCAATTCTTTTAACAAGACAAGAAAACCTAAATAGGAATATTGATGTTTCATCAGAGATAAACCTGAATTCAAATAACAGAACATTTGACAAATATTCTTAACATTTTTAAATAAGGGTGGAAGATAGACAATCAAACTTTAGAAATAGTGCCACATGTAAATTTAATTGTAAAAGAGAAATTATTATCCTATTTTGGCTTTTGTATCCTAACATTATCTAATAAACTATTTCTTTAAAAACACAGAAAGAAGACTAAATTCAGAGCCCACTGAAAGTTGTCTGCTGTGGGTTACCTGTAGAGGTTTGGATTGATTCTAATTTCAGAGAATTCACAAAGTGCAATGATGACAAAATGAAAAAAAAAAAAACCAAAACGTTGTGAATCCTTATTACTTCTTTCTAACCCAGAATTAAGTCCTGTTTCCCCCTACTACCCCAACCACTAGCAACCTCTGAAAGGTGAGTTACCTTAGCACAAGGATCCAGACCCAGCTATGCTGGACCCTGGACTCCTGCCTCCTCTGCCTCCCCAAATAACCATACCTTTCACCAGCTCCTCATCCAGCAAAGGAGGAATCTGGCAGGAGCCAGATAGAAAGTCCAAGACTGGTGCTGGTGAGGAGAGGTATGCTAGACATTGCCCGTAATCCTGAAGAGAAGGGGAAGGACAGTGCACATTTTATATACCTTCAGTATTCATCATCTCATCTTTATGCTACAACTCTGAGATTAATTGCACTGCTCTGCTCAGAAATGCCTCTGCCAGGATGAACTCTGGGTCTTTTATAAATTGTTCCTTTGTGAAATATTATCCCCTCTCTATTCTTCTCTATTAATAAACATTTCAATATTTTTGTTAGGGTGTGTGTACTGGGGGAATTTGTTATTTGTGTTCTGACTGCCTGTGACTTTATGTCATCTAAAATATACAAGTTTGGGGAAAGTGCATGGCATGCAGGTTTGCACTGTCTCAATGTGATCTTAAAGTAGACGCAGGGATTTTTCTAACAGTACATTTTTGATCAAAAGGTTTATACAATACAAAAATTCTTCAAGATGAGAGGCAAGGAGTTAGCTAGAAAAGAAACAGAAAGAAAGACATACTACACAGCTGTACATTCACAGAATTTAAAACCGAGAAAAACCTCAGGCAACAGCTGGTCCAGTATTTGGTGCTGCACAGAACACTGACTCAAAAGATGCACCTTCTCAGTGGGGTCCATTAGCAAACAGGTTTGGGATTCACTGAAGAGTACACCTCCTTTCAGGTATGTAGAATGATCATTCACTTACCAAGTCCTCAAAAGTCTTACAGTTGAAAAGCAGTTAATCCATTGTATCCCAAACATTTTTGACCATTGTACTTTCCCCCTCAGATATCCCAAGGAACCAGTATCTCTTCCTGCAGACCCTGCTTCAGAAGTGCATGTACAATCATTTTACAAATGAGAAAAGAGACGTTCAAAGAAGTTACCTGGCTTGGCCAAAACCCAGGAAGCAATTCAGTTCACTTCAGTCACTCAGTCCTGCCCAACTCTTTGTGACCCCATGAACTGCAGCACTCCAGGCCTCCCTGTCCATCATCACCTCCCTGAGTTTACCCAAACTCATGTCCATTGAGTTGGTGATGCCATCTAACCATGTCATCTTCTGTAGTCCCCTTCTCCTCCCACCATCTTTCCCAACATCAGGGTCTTTTCAAATGAGTCAGTTCTTCGTATCAGGTGGCCAAAATATTGGAGTTTTGGCTTCAACATCAATCCTTCCAATGAACACCCAGGACTGATCTCCTTTAGGATGGACTGGTTGGATTTTCTTGCAGTCCAAGGGACTCTCAAGAGTCTTCTCCAACACCACAGTTCAAAACCATCAATTCTTCCACACTCAGCTTTCTTTACAGTCCAACTCCTACATCCATACATGACTACTGGAAAAACCATAGCCTTCACAGGAAGGAATTAGTGGTTGATAATTCAGCAAATAGCCAGATGAGAACTTAAATTAAAAGTGGGAAATAAGTGAAGGCCCCAACATCTTTTTGTTTCCACCCATACCTCACCACAAAACCATTGCCTCTTCTGTATCTCTGTCTCAATCACCTTGGACTCTTTGATTTCCTCAACTTTTACTTGCCTATTGACCAATATGCTGGATTCACTGATTGGCCAACATGTGCTTCCAGGAAGCCATTTTTGTTTTTATGGCCATGCTTTGCGACAAGTGAGATCTTAGTTCCCAGAGCAGAGATCAAACTTGTGCCCCCTGTGTTAGAAGCACAGAGTTTTAACCACTGAACCACCAGAGAAATCCTCATGGAAGCCTTTTTTAACAGTGATCTTTTAGACTCTAGAGTTGAGACTGACTCAGCACCAGAATTGCCCTACTGAAGGATGCGGTAGGAACACAAGATAACCTAAGGCAGACAGAACTTTGTGGCTCTTTTCAATTTTATTTCTGTTTATTTTAGGGCTTCCCCGGATAAGATTGGAATGAGATAAGACTGGAAAGTTTTCTTCAATTGGTTATAAAGTAGGTGATCCTTTGCTTATTGTAAGTCCTCCAGCTCCTTCCTTTCTGTACTCTTTTTCTGCTTCCCATTTCCCATGTTCAACCTTATTCAGTACACTGTTCTAGGAGAGATCTGAAGCCCTCGTGCAATGTCAAAACTGCCCAGAAGCTGTAGAAATGAGTTTATCCATTTGCTTATAACATCTTGTAGGTGCTACAGCATACAACATTTCTTAAATTTATTTAACCTAGCTGAAAATTACCCCCTTTAACAATGGGCTCTATGACATATTTTCCAAGCTAAGAAAGTACCATTACAAACAGTACCTCTCTTTAAATTGCTATTCCATTATAGGATACACATTGCCTGTCATTTAGAAAGCTGAGCTTCTGAACAGCTTTGATGGGAAAAACATTTTCTGAATCCTGTTGATTTTTACTTGCCTGGTTTGGTTCTAAACACTATTGGCAGCAGTAGAAAATGAACCCTGAGTTGTTTCTCAGAACTGGGTGGAGTTGATGCTAATCTAGCCACATCTTACCTCAGTTCAGTCGCTCAGTCATGTCCGACTCTTTGTGACCCCATGGACTACAGCACGCCAGGCCTCCCTGTCCATCACCAACTCCCGGAGTTCACTCAAACTCATGTCCATTGAGTCGGTGATGCCATCCAACCATCTCATCCTCTGTCACCCCCTTCTCCCCCTGACCTCAATCTTTCCCAGCATCAGGGTCTTTTCCAATGAGTCAGTTCCTTGGCCATCAGGTGCCCAACATCAGTCCTTCCAATGAACACCCAGGACTGATCTCCCTTAGGATGGACTGGCTAGATCTCCTTGCAGTCCAAGGGACTCTGAAGAGTCTTCTCTAACACCACAGTTCAAAAGCATCAATTCTTCAGCACTCAGCTTTCTTTATAGTCCAACTCTCACATCCATACATGACTACTGGAAAAACCATAGCCTTGACTAGACGGCCCTAAAACTACATTTTAAGTCAGCTGGCTGTGATTCCAACACATGACAATGGAACAGGAAGAAGAACCCTGGCTATTCAAGATTAAACAGACCTAGCCTTGTCTGGTTCTCTATTTAAAAAGCATCAGCTCTAATTATGTGTTGAAAACTCATTCAAAGAGTTTTCAACAGCCAAGAAGGATTCTGTATATCTTTACCTATATATGGCAAGTTTGATATATTGTCTTGTTTTATTCTATTAAGGATAAAGATCAAACACACTGAACACATGCTATATACATATAGCTAGGTAGCCACCATGTAACCTAGAGAAAAAGAATGCTAATAAGGTAGTATGAAATTAGATATGAATAATTAAGTATGGCTGACAAGAAATGATTATTTTCTTCCTTGAACTTTTCTGTTTAGCAGAAATTAATTCTATACACTTCTAAAAAGCATGGTACAGCTTAGTATGAAAGTGTGAAATAGCCAGCTTTTTATTTTCAGGTGAGCAGATGGCTTATCTAACTTTCCCAAGTCCTGGTCACAGTGATTGATGGCTTAGAGTCTGTTCTGCAAAGACCCTCAATACCTAGAGTGTATTCCTAGGAAACAAAAGCAAGGAGGGGTCTTTGAGGAGAACAGTCACAGATGGCAGTATTTGTTTGCTCTTGGTAGACATTCAGGGACTAAAGGTACATGGCAATTGTCAAAAACTACAAAGCCAAAGGGGCGTTCCAGGTGGCACTAGTGGTAAAGAACCTACCTGCCAATGCAGGAGACTCAAGGGAGGCTGGTTCAATCCCTGGGTTGGGAAGATCCCCTGGAGTAGGAAATGGACCCCTCCAGTATTCTTGCCTGGAAAATGCCACGGACAGAGGAGCCTGATGGGATATGGTCCATGGGCTTGCAAAGAGTCAGGCATGACTGAGCACACACAGCACACACAAATCCACAACCTGTCTTTTCCATCTAAATCAGTCTTCTGCCATCCTCCCTCTTCCTCCTCCCTACCCCCCAGCCCATCCCTAAACTTCATAGCTTTTTCTCTATGAAAGCAGTACGTCTATTCAACACATTCACTGAAAGCTTACTCTGTACAAGACAATGTACTCATGCAAGCATTCAACAGAAATAAGACATGATGCATATAATAAGCTAGAATGTAAAAATCAGTACGCTATTATGAAATACAGGTATAAGTAAAAGAGAAAAATGTACCTTGATGTAATTCAAGAGAAAAGACTTCTTTGCGAGGACTGCATTTGAACTAGGCCTTGAAGGATTGAAAAGAATTGTCAGTTGGGAAATAATGGATGAAAGGACACTCCTGACCAAGGGCACGTCTGACCAAGAACAAGTTAGAACTGCTACAAAAGTTTCTGTGGATTCATTCAGTTGGGTGACTGGGAATATGAATTAAAAGAATTCCATAAAGGAAAATCTTTCTATGAAGTTATACATAAAAGAAAAACCATGTTTTTCTAATACCATTCCTTTGATCTTGTATGGAAAGACCCTACATCAATGCAGAATATTACTTCTATTAAAGTCACTATTTTTAAGAGTTAATATTTTTAGAACACTTGAAAGTCAACTTTTCTATCTTTAAGATATAAGAATTCTAAGAAATTAAATGTATTCTACATGGATAATCAAGTCAAAGAACAGGAAGGATCTACATAGTAAGAAAAGAACAAATTCCAGGGAGATATGCTAGATGTTTTAAATTTCTTGTTATAGATCTCCAAGAACTCTGTCTTATTACCTCAGTTTCTTCTAAATACCAATATTAAGTCACAGTTTAATTAGATCAGTATTATTGGGTAGTTTTAAATGTCAAAAAATATATGTTGGTTCCTACTCACCTGGGAATTTAATTAGTGCAACCCCTTGATTTTATAGTTGAAGCAAATGAAGCCCAGACACTGGATGACTAACTTGCTAAAGGTCAGTCAGCTAGTTAATAGTAACCAGTTAAATTGGAGGAAACTATATAATTTGCCTAAGGACACACTTGCCTAAGGTCTGGCAACTGGTGGGGCTGGAATTACAACATGGGAGATTCCTGGCTTCTAAGGTTGTTCTACACTGCTCTCTCTGCCAATGGAAAACTAACAATAATCCCTCATAAGCAGGTAGAGTCCTGTAGATGAAAAGCCATACAAATAAAAAGTAGAGTAATAAATGCTATTATTATAAGTGCAAGTAAGTGTATATATTATCTAAATTGCTTTAATGGCATAAAGAAACAAGTATTTCTAGACATCATGATGGAAACAATGTGTACATTTGCTAGTTCATATACTATCTGGTACTTTTTAAGAAGGAGGGAAATAAGATAAGAACAATGAAATCTTTATTTATCCTGCTTTTTAGGGCATAAAAATATTAAGCAATATATTTTCGAAAATGTTCACCCCCAATACTACTGCCCAAACACATTAACTGTATTGTATTTAATCATTTAGAATGCTTAGAGGTACTTGTTTTGACAATTCAAGTAACATTCATGATTGTTTTTAAATGTCAGACATAGGACAATCTTGGCTTTAAGAATTCTTATATCCATGGCTTTTAAAAGGTCTATGAAAAGATGAAGATTTCACACCCAATGCTTCTGTAATGCTTCTGTTTTGCCAACAGTCCATTATGTGGTAATCATTTAGGCATACACCTCAATGTTTTTTGGAATCTATTTTTAATTTTAGCCTTCATCCTCTCTTGGCGAAAGAGAGAGTAAGGATGAGTGAGTGGGATGTAGGACAGGAGATAGAGGTATTATTAACACATAGTCTTTGAGCTTATTACTTCCTGTCTGAACCCCCTTGCTTTCAAATATCAACAGATGTGTTTTAGTTTTTTATTTTCCTGAAAAATAATCCAAGCTCACTGTATTTGTAACTGTGTGCATGAGAATTTGACTTCTGGTATCTGTCTAGCTCTTCCTTTGCAGCAACCTCAAGAGGGTAAAAACGTCAATTAGCCTACTCATTAATGGTAACTAGTCACCAGTTATATATTATGAGTAGACTGAGAGAAAACTAAAATTATCTAATAAGGACATTATACGTTGGGCTTCTCTGAGGGCCACAACTCTGGAAACTGGCCACATCCCTTATGGGATCCTGGAAGCTTTGTCAACACAACTGTTACAAGAGATATCAGCTTCCATTAACTTGGTTCGTCATATCCTGACGGTGGTGGGTGGTGTAGTTGCTAAGTGGTGTAGTTGCTAAGTCGTGTCTGACTCTTTGCGACCCCATGGACTGTAACCTGCCAGGCTCCTTTGTCCATGGGATTTCCCAGGCAATAATACTGGAGTGGGTTGCCATTTCCTTCTCCCAGGGAAGAGGGTATTGTGCCTGTGTGTGCGCTAAGTCACTTCAGCCGTGTCCGACTCTTTGCAACTCCATGGATTGTAGCCCAACCAGGCTCCTCTAGTCCATAGAATTCTCCAGACAAGAATACTGGAGTGGGTTGCCATGTCCTTCTCCTCATATCCTGATAATTATGGCAAAAATGGAACATGTTTTCATTTCCCAGTTCTTACTATCTAAAGAAAGCACAGTGTTCATCTTCAGTCACACTTTTTCTTAGTACCAAATACAAAAAAAAAAAAAAAGTTTAAACTTGCTGCCTTTCACATATAGGGAATTCATGGGGAAAATAGAGGCAATTTTTTCAACTTACAGATTTGCAGAAGACATAAAAATGATAATCAGACGAGCCTTTCTTAAGACTATACGAAATCTGAGGTTACAACACTATATCTTATTTTCATAATACTTTTTAACTACGAGCAAATACCCGTTCATTGAAGAAAATCTGGAAAGTATTTAAGTAAAAGAAGACAATAAAAACACATGCAATCTCATACACGCTAGTAGTGTACTGTTAGTTGCTCAGTCGTGTCTGGCTCTTTGTGGCCCCATGGACTGTAGCCTGCCAGGCTCTTCTGTCCGTGGAATTCTGCAGGAAGAATACTGGAGTGGGTAGTCATTCCCTTCTCCAGGGGATTTTCCCAACCCAGGGATCAAACCCAGGTCTCCTGCATTGCAGGTAAATTCTTTACTGCCTGAGTCACCAGGGAAGCCCTATAATCTCATAACACCCAGAGACAGTTACTATTAATGTACTGATGCATTTGTTTCTATACAGAAAGATGAACAGATAAGTACAGAAATTTTATATAAACTTAACTACACATTTTAATAGTATCACACTAATATAAAATTTTATATCCTTCTCTTAACATTGACTTTAACTTGGTGGACATATCTTTTAAAAGAGAGCTATGAGAATATTATCCAGCTATTTTGACTGCTGATGGGAATGGAATTTAAAACCATCTCCTACAAACGTGCTTGGGATTGCTTTTCCCAAGTATACTTATCTTCAATCTTCCATGTTGACTTTAATCTTCTATTATTTTTCTTCCCATTTAGGTTGTCTTTTAAATTATTCCTATGGTTCAACTTTATCAGCATAGTTTTCACTTACTTGTAAGAACTATATACCATCTGTAGACATTTATAAAAGTTAAAATAAAACCATCCCCAAACTAGTTCCCAGAAGAGCCTACCTGTCCACTCAGAAAAGTGTCTATTTATCTCCAGTTTGTTTCTTGTTTCTTGGCCAAACAAAAAAGTCATGAATAGGGAGAGAACCAGGATTTGAAATCTAGTCAAGCTTTCTGAAAGCTTAAAACACATATCCTTTCTGCAACGCTTTAGCTACAAATATATTCCCTTAAACACATGATTTCCCCTTTCTCCAAAATAAGTTGTATTACTATAATCTACGTTCACTTTGAACATTGATCTCACAGTTGTCCATAGGGACATGGATCTGGCTTGATGGCTTCAGGGTCCTCCCTGAAACTCCTCCCCTGACAAGAGCCCCTCAAGTCTTCCAGCCAATGTCCTGGAGAGCTGTCACTTACACACTAAGGTTCAACACACTTGGATGATGACCATCTTGGAGATTTAGTATCTAGTCTGTTGATTAGGTCGAGAATATCCTCGGCACTTGCCATTTCTCAGTCTATTATTTACAGTGCATTTACTGCCTGAGAAAGCCTGGGTATAGGAATATTATTCAGCAAAAGCGGAAGCAAAGAATTCATTTATATTGTGTTCTCTTTTTATATATCTGAGTGTATGTTTGGTACAGTGCAAGCCAGGTACTTCTACAGTTCTCATTTCACAATATATAAGAGTGTTTCATCATTATTTTGGGAATCCATTGCAAGAATTTGTCCGCATTCATTTTTGGCTACCTCATTTTTAGTGTGCTTGGGATCTGTCACCCTTCATGGGCTTAATTTAGTAAACTGACTCTTCAAATATTTCTGCCTACATTAATGCAAACAAAATTAATACTACTCATCTTAATAAATATTATGCAACATATTATGCAATATATCCTGAGCAACAGTTGTCCAAGAAAAGATCTGCAAATGATGGATTTTTAATAAATAATCATGTAGGCAGATAGCTGTAAGCTCCTTATTGCTAGGTATGCAAGTAAACACATGATTTCTCTTTAATCAATGTCTTCTGTTGCATTTATAAACTAGTTAATGAGTATTTCAGGACTTTTGATAAGTGGGTTTCCCTCCCCGTCCCCCCAAGAGTGGCTCTGGGTTTATTTAAGTAATGTTTTGTTCAAATCTTTTTAAAATTCAAATGACACTAACAAAACAATCATTTATTAGAGCTTCATTGTAATTGTCTATTGAACGTCTGAGGAGTTTCTACTTACAGAGTTGCAGACCTACTTATTTCTCAAACATCTCTGCCACTGTCACTTGGTTTTTCTGAAGCACTACCCTAAGTACCCGGTGGCTCAGCAGTAAAGAATCCGCCTGCAATCAAGGAGACATGGGTTCGATCCCTGTGTCAGGAAGATCTCCTGGAGGAGGACATGGCAACCCACTCCAGTATTCTTGCCTAGGAAGTCCCATGGACAGAGGAGCCTGGCGGGCTACAGTCCATAGGGTCAAGAAGAGGACACGACTGAAGTGACTTAGCACACAACATAAGTACAGGGCTTCCCAGGGGGTACGAGTGCTAAACACACACACACACACACAAACCCTGCCTGCCAATGAAGTAGATGTAAGAGCCACAGGTTTGATCCTTGGTTCACGAAGATCCCCTGGAGAAGGGCATGGCAACCCATTCCAGTATTCCTGCCTGGAAGAATCCCAGGGACAGAGGAGCCTGGCGGGCTACAGCCAATGGGGTTGCAGAGTTGGACATGGCTGAAGCGACTTAGCACACAAACACCATAAGGACATCATTCTTTAGGGTTTTGATTACTTGTATATTTAACAACTCATTAATAAAAATAATATGCCCCTTTGAAAAACATAGTTCCTTAAAAACCATTATTAGCTTTCTCCCTAAACGTTTATCAGCCCACATGTAGTGGGAGCTAAGTGGTACTTTGCAGAGAAAAGCCTTTTGAGAATGGTACATAATAGTCCCGTACTATGGGTTGAATAGTAAAAAAAAAAAAAAAAGCTACAGAAATCAGAACCAGGAAATAAGGAAGCCCAGCATGAAAGAAGGAAGAGAGGGAGCAATGGAGGGAAGAACTCCGGAAAAAAACTTGAACTCTGCTATTCACTTTGGAAAAGTATTCAACTTCTGAGAGCTTCAGTTGTTCACCTGTCAAACAGGGGTGATGAAAATATGACTTCCTCACAGATACTTTAATAGTAGATCTCAGTGTGCCTTGTGAAGTTTACAACATGATGCAAAGTATGGCTTTTTACTTGGCATCATTCGCTATAATCAGTCCCATTTATGCATTCTGTGCTATAAACATTCATCTTATAAAGACTGCGGACAGCTTCAAAAGGTAGACCCATGCATTGTAACTACCTTTTTTGGTTTGGAAGCACTTCTGATATTTTTAACTCAAAAAACTAATTCACAATTTTTAACAGCATTTGTGTGCCACAAGCTCAGAAAGCTTACTGTTTGTTCTCATGACTAGAGTCCTGCAAAATCTCTTTTTAAACAAGGAAGCCTCGTTTAAGTCCTGTTTCAGTCTGGTGCCTTTGGTCAAGGTGGAAACTAAAATTGAAAACAGATAGATGTTTTACATTTAAATGGGTTTAACATAAATGTGTATTAAGCCATTTCATGGACGATTGCACAAATACCTTTTGCAAACTTGGTACACGTGAGCACATATACAGTAACCATTAGTGTCTTCTAGAGAAATAAGCTGCAGATCCAAAATTTTAAAGAGCTACTTCGAGTTTCTCTCACTGCAAGAAAATGTAATGTCTTAAAGGGAATTGCTCTAATAATATCAAGGCATCTGAAATGGCTGGCCAGAGCAGAACAGAACAGAGTGGATGTCACCGTAAGTCAATTTAACAAGAAATAAGCTTCCCTCTGGAGAATCTAAACTCCCCAGTCTCCCACAAAGAAAATTGAATTTTGGAGGTCACACCTTGGGTAGGTTACCAGAGGGAGAAGCTTAACATTCTTTTTGTCATATGGTCTGGTAGGTCAACGCTATTCTACCAACAAATTCCCTCCTAAACATTGCTCCTTCCTCGGTTTTTCCTCTCCCCCATCACTCCCTCCTCCAAATTATAACAAGTCTTTGGAATCCCCTAGGAAATGGCAAATCATCGTGACACTTCAGATGCCGGGTCCCCCGCTGGATACAACCATGCTCAAACATCGAGTTTGGAACCTCTCGGAGAGGAACAGGACCCATGCCCCATGCCGAGGGCAGGAGCTGGGGACGCGAAACTAGTGGGACTGCGGCGGGGAGTCAGAGCGAGTCAGATACACCCACCAGAGCTTTAGGCTAGCCTGTTTAGCCAAATGTAATCAACGGAACTGCTCTTACTGGAAAGAAAAGCAGGTCGCCAAGCCAACCCCAGGCGAAGCTCTGGCTCCGTGGGTGAATGACCCACTCGCAAAACTCCCCCCGAGTGGGTGATCGGAGGGCCTTGAGCGTTCGCGCAACGGCTGGAAGCGTCCCACCTCGCCGCCCCTTCGGCAGTTTCTCTGGATGGGCGCAAGCCGGGCCACCGCCCACCCCCATCTCCATCCCACCCCCGCCCGCCCCGCAGCAACATGTGGGGTGCTGCCACTCTGCCGCCCGGGGTTCTCCCTCCGGCTGGAGTTCGTGGTGGACGCACGCTTGGCCCTGGGAAGGTGCTGAATTACTCTCGGGGAAGATTCCTCCAGCGTTGAACTTGGCAGCTCCTGACATTTCCATCCCACCCCCAGCGCGCAGGCACTACACACACGCACACACACGCCCCTCCGGACTTGCCCAGGCTGCGCGCAGGGCGGGCTGCCCACTCGGAGGCAAAACACCTGAGCGGGATGCAGAAGCGAGGATCTCAGCTCCGCCGACCAGGGGGCCAGGAGGGTGTGGGGGTAAAGGACTGTCCTAGCAGTGGGCAGTTGCAGGGACTTGAGCTGAGTCCATGGTTGGTCCAGGCCCCGCAGAAGATCGGGCGGCTGGCAGGAAACCCCTCTCCTTTTGTGCTCTCCCGGGAAACCAGCCTCTACTCACCCCGGCTGCACGCGGATTCCGGCCGCCAGCGGCAGCCCGCTGCCCCATCCCACGAACACTGCGGCGCCCCCAGAGTGTGCAATGCGGAGCCCCGCCAGCGCGCGGCCGGAGCCGGGGAGTGCGAGGAGGGAGCCAGGGAGCGAGGGAGGGAGGGGACTAGGGAGGAAGCGCGGCGGGGAGTGACAGGGCGGCGGGGGGCGCGCGCGCCACTCCCACTCGCGCCCAGCGCTAGCCGCCGCCCGCCGCCGCAGCCGGCCAGCCCGGCCTCGCGGGCCGGGGGACCAATCAACGCGCGGGTGTGTGTTGGATGGGTAACCGAGCCCTCCGCAGGGCGCGCTCATTGGCCCGGAGCGCGCGACCCAACTCCGGGAGAGTCCGCCTGAGCGCCCAGTGTGCAAACTCCCGCCGACCGGAGCTGGCTCCCCGGCGCAGGTGGGTTTCCCGGCTCCGCGCTCTGGCCTGTTGGGCGAGTCTGCCGAGTTCCGCTGACGGAACCGGGAGGATGTGAGACCTGCTCTTGAAACGCGTTCGCGGTGAGCGTTCAAAACCAGCAGTTTGCTCAGGTTGCACCGACCCCTTCCTGTAAGGAACCCTTGCGCCGCTCGCTTCACCCTGGCCGGTAGCAGAATGAGAGAAAGCCCGGCCGTGTAAAAATGGCCCCAGCCAAAGCCTACTCCCCGCCACCCCCAGGGTCTTGCGAAACCCGATGCACCTAAGAATCCGAGCTGAAAAACTTAGTCGAGCTCCTAACCCAGGGCAAACCTAGACCACTTGACGTTTGCAACAGAAGAGCAACCCCTCGGGGCGGGAGACGGAGGGGCGGAGAGCCGGGGTGGTGATGGCCGATCCTCGTGAGGAAGCGATAGTCGCGTTCTGGGCTTTGGTGGGGAAAGCTCCCCCTCCTCTGCCAAACATTTCCCTCAGGTAGACCCCCCCGCTCCCCACTCTGGTGGTATTGATTTTTTTTTTCTTCCCTGGTGTAAATCATGTTTGACTCTCGGGGACTTTCCAAGCCGGAGCCTCAGAGTGGAAGCTGAGCACGGACGGCCCCACTTCCCCCTCCTCCCCTCCGAGCTCCGTCGAGGTCCAGCGGGGACTGGGGTTTTGTGTGGGTTGTTTTTTTTTTTTTTTTTTGGTGTTGCGGCGGGGGGAACTGGTGGTGTCCAGGAAAGGTCTGAAGGAAGGACTCCATCTGCGAGCCGGAAGCTCGCCCCCAGCTGCCCCACCTCCGCCAGGTACCTGACCTTCAGGATGCCTTTGCTAGGACGGCCTCCCGGGTGGCTACATTTGTTTGTCCATCTTTCAACCGAGCCCCCTACCCCCGCACCCCCCATATCCCCGCTTCCTTGGCCTTTCTCTGAGCTTCTTTACAGACAGACCTCCTTTGAACCTTCTTGCCTCTACCCCTCCTCGTAATCTACTCCTGCTCAATATAAAAATATCCTTTCTTTTTCTTTTATTTAAACTTCCCTCCCATTTTCCCTATTTGAAAGGGTCTCAGATATTGTTTTTTGTTTGTTTGTTTTTTTCACAGCTTCCGGACCTCAGAAAGTTTTCTCTTACAGTTGATGTGCACAGGTTCACACAAGCTCTAGATTCAAGTGGGCAAACATAATTATCACTTCTTTAGAACATTTGGACACGGGAGATGATCACTGCGGTGTGCTGCCTTCCTGCAGGGCTCAGCACATTGAATGAATTGAACATGAATTAATCAAACGGAACCTGGAAATGTCCCTCAGTGACCCGGCAGGTTACCTGTGGGAATCTGGTACTAATGAGAACGCATCCTGGATGGTCATCGCTGCCTTATTTAGTTTCCAGGGAAGAAATTCTGTCTTGGGAAGTTCCCATCCATGTACCTAATTCACTTCATTTTTCTCTCTTTATTTTTTAACTGACTCAGCTCACACTATAATCAAAACTTAACATTTGGGCTCAAAATTAGGTTCAGTATATTAATGCTGTTCATGAGACTTAAGTTCTTTGTGGAGATAGCGTCCTTAGGATCTATTTTAGAACGATAGGCACTCAAAATATTGGAAGTGGTTTATCTCTGTGGACTGTGACAACAGATGAATTTTTTTCTTCTTTATACTTGCCTGAATTTTCTAAAAAATATGTAATACTTATTAATCAGGAAAAAAAATATAATTTGTTAATTTCCTACATACAATACTCTCCAAGCATCAGAAGAGCTGAAATATTAAATTCTCCTTCTAGTTCACCCTTCACATCTTTTCAGTCACCAAGTCCCATAAATTTGGTCTCCTGGAACAGCATTAAGTCTGTCTCTCCACAGCATCTCAACTGCCACTGCCACACCTATCATCTCTTATCCGGGCCTCAGCCATAGTCTTAACTGTTTTACTGATCATGTCACTTAAAAGCTTAAGATCCATCACCCTCCCCAACTCCATTGCTATGAAGTTCAAACCTACTTTGGTTGACAAGGCCTTTCATTCCTATCCCAATCCCTGCTTTCCATTTTGGCTTCATGCTGCCCCACGCTTCCCTACATAGGATGATGCTACCCTACTGCAACTTTTTTGTCCTTCGCACAGATGTTATGTGACTTCGAGTCCCCATGGCTAAGACTGTTTAGTGCTACAATGCCCTTCTCTTCCTCTCCAGCCCCACCCTACTGCACCAGTAAGTTCCTATCTCTGCTTCAAGACTCACTTCAAATGTCACCTTTTTAAATGAGATCCCAGAGCAGATTTAGCAACTCTTCCTCTCTATACTTCAATAGCAAACACTTACTTTATTCAACGATTGATTATCCAGCTCCTATTATGTTCTAGTCACTATGAAGAAAACATGTATTTATATTTCTGGAATAGACTATGAGAGAGACAAACATTAAGGCCTGTGACACAAATAAATAATTGCAAATGAGATAAGTGTGATGAAACTGCTACCTGTGCAAAAAGAACCATGGGTTACTTTGAACAAATGCCAACTATAGTTACCACATTGTGCTCTAACCTGTTGATTTGTTTGTCCAGAGCTCTATCTCCCATCATATTCATCTATGTACTGACATCCAGAACACAGTGCCTGGCTCACTCTAGGTGCTCAGTAAACATTCTTAAAGAAATGAATGGATAAATAAGTGAATGGGTATTCAAAGCCTCCGCAAAGCATTTCATTTCATTTATTTATATACTACAGTTGTGCAGAATCTAAAAGCCTTTACTTCTATGCTTTAAAAATTAAAATTATTAGATCCTTGTCTCATCTTTTATAACTGTAATCTAGTTCTCCCTACAAAAATTATCTAATTTATTCTTGTTTGATGTCATATTTTGGAGACATAGCTAATATACTATTTGTAGATAATCTGTTGTTAGGAGGAATTTATTCTTTTGTTCTTTTTATATTGGCTTTTAACATATAAATGTTCAATTTTAAGATCCAAACCACAATCTATAAAAGAATAAATAAATTGGGCTTTATCAAAATTAAAAACATTTGTTCTTCAAACGAAACTGTTGACAGAATGAAAAGATATAGACTGGGAGAAAATATTTGCAAATCATATATCTGACACAGGACTTGTAGCAGAAGATACTAATCTATCTCAGTTCCACTAATCATTAATGAAATGCTAATTAAAACTACAATGAGATATTATCATACACTTAATATGATAGTTGGAAAAATCTGATGATGTCAAATTCTGATAAGGATGCAGAGCAACCAGAATGCTTGTATATTGCTGACGGGAATGCAAAGTGGGACTGCAACTCTCAGTTCCATAGATATTGTAAAATTCAGTATACACTTCTCCATATGGCCCAGTTTTCCACCAGATATTTACCAAAGTGAAATGATAGGCCTATATTCATGCAAAATCCTCTAAATAAATATTTATATCAGTTTAAGCCGACTAAGGTCTGTCTATTCAAGGCTATGGTTTTTCCTGTGGTCATGTATGGATGTGAGAGTTGGACTGTGAAGAAGGCTGAGCGCGGAAGAATTGATGCTTTTGAACTGTGGTGTTGGAGAAGACTCTTGAGAGTCCCTTGGACAGCAAGGAGATCCAACCAGTCCATTCTGAAGGAGATCAACCCTGGGATTTCTTTGGAGGGAATGATGCTGAAGCTGAAACTCCAGTACTTTGGCCACCTCATGCGAAGAGTTGACTCATTGGAAAAGACTGATGCTGGGAGGGATTGGGGGCAGGAGGAGAAGGGGACGACAGAGGATGAGATGGCTGGATGGCATCACGGACTCGATGGACGTGAGTCTGAGTGAACTCCAGGAGTTGGTGATGGACAGGGAGGCCTGGCATGCTGCGATTCATGGGGTCGCAAAGAGTCGGACACAACTGAGTGACTGAACTGAACTGAATCACTAAAATCTTAAAACAACTCTAAAGTCCCTCAAATGAGAAAAACCTAAATAAAACGTAGTACATCCATAGAATGGAATACTATTTGATAATGAAAACGGACAAGCTGTTGATAGAAACAATGTTCTGTATCCCAATGCACTATGTAAGTGAAAGAAAAAGACTCAAAAGCTAAATGTATATACTAGTTAGGAATGGCAGAGCAGCAAGATAAAAAGACTTGAGGTTTTTATGATGATGGGCCCAAAATAATTTGAGGTCTGGATGATCTACATTTAGATGAGACAGTTGTTTAAACCATTGTTAATTCAAGTTTCCTGTCGCACAGAGTTAAAGCTCATTTTACCTAATATAATGTTGTTGTTCAGTTGCTAAGTCATGTCCGAGTCTTTGTGACCCCATGGACTGCAGCACACCGGGCTTCCCTGTCTTTTACCATCTCCTGGAGTTTGCTCAAAACCCAGTATAGTGAGTGCGTGAATTAATCATTAATGAAATTCCGCTAAACAGTCTTAGTGAAAGAAGAAACTGTGACTGTCTTATTTACCAAAATATCAGCAATGCCTCACACAACGCCAGTACAGAGTAGGCTCTCAATAAATATTAGTTGAATGAACAGAGAAGAATGAAGATAAAGTTGAAATTTTACAGGACTATAACAAAATTTTCCATTCAGATGAGTGTTTTCTTCTTCAAAGTAGCTACTTTGTCACATTACATTTTTCATTCCAGTGATGCAGCTCCTATTTCAAAATATATTCCCTTCCTCCTTCTACTTATTAAAATATTGCCCTTTCTTTAAGTAACAATGTTTCCCTTAAATGAATTATTCACTTTTTTTCTCTCAATGAGCAAACAATAAATTTAACAGGTCTTAACATTCTACTCATTTTTCAATATTCCAAGTAATGTCTGGTTTATCTTTTTTTCCTCTGTAACAAACATCAGAAGTTTATATAACAGGCGCACAGTAGAAATGAAAATCCAGATTTTATGCAAAGCTTGAGAGATTTGGACTCAAAAAACCATCCTATTTCCAGATGTATCGCTAAAAGTAATTTTCACTTATTGGACACTGATGGTTGACATTAAGCTCTTGAAATATTATTAAAATATTTCTACTCTAACCAGTTTGCACAGTCAAGTGACTTTTAAAAAATCATTTACAACTAAGCAATTATGGAATTTATTAAAAGAACTCAATTTTCTCTACCAGTTTTTCTACCAGGAAATGGTAATCTTGGCTGCCAGGAAAGACCCCTCAGTTGCTTTAACACATCAGTTTTATACGTGTTTTTGTCAGGGAGCGCTTTTTGCATAAACACAGAAACCACATAGAATTGACATGGTAATCCTTCCCATAAATAAGAATTACCTAATTACCACCTGACAATGAAAATATTAGAGATTAAGGAGAGGAAGTCGTGAGAGATGGGCAGATGGATGTAAGCTGAATGGGATATTGAATAAATTCAAAAAGGTCTAAAATTTCATCATCTTTATTTTCCCCAGTGTCTGTCACTGTACCTGAGATAATTCAGGACTGGTTGAATTTTTGCTTGTGACCTTACTTCTGTGCTCAGGGCCAAGAAAAAATGAGATAAAATTTCAAGAGGTTATGTTTTCATCTTTCCTCATCCCATTGTTGATGCCTGTAATTCCACAATCAGGACAAATTTCCTTAGCTAGATCACCAAGAGGATTTATCTTGAATTTTGTGTTAACCTGAGTGGTGGTAATGGTTGCCTGGGATGCTGTGCCAACAAGGATCACAAGGCCAATCTGATGGATCGATTAGCAAACCTTTGGTGAAAGAGCAATTATAATTTCAGTTTTGGACATACGCAGATTTGTTGTAGAATATCCAGGTAACGTTACCCAGGAGGTCGTTGGATATGAGATATACATACATTTCTCAGACTTAAGTATTTTAAGTTTAAACTCTCCCCTCTCTCCACTTGTGCACATAGCAGACATGTGCTTGTTCCTTCTGAGACCTCACTTGGCTTCAGCACCCTCTGAGCTCACTGTTCCTCCTAACCACCACCAGCAGATAGTTGTTGGAACAAAAGATGAAAAACAGTTGTATCCCACAGTGTCGGATTAATCCAGGTTTAGCACTTTGTGGGTTAGGACCAAAGGACAGTAGCTAAGTAAGTTGTTTATGCTAATGAGGGTATTAGTCAAGTGACCAACCTTGTTGTCTAAGTTGGAAGGAAAAGAAAAAATACAAGGATGAACTTAAAAATGAATTTTTTTCCCTCATAAATTTTTCCATGAATTTCTTTCCCTCCAATCCCAAGAACTGGAATCAACGTAATTCTCTGTTCTTGAATTAACTGTGTCTTAGACCAAGCATAACTTTTCCCTCCCTATGTTAAGTATTACTGGTACCAAACAAAAATAGCTTAGCTCTTTGCTCTAGGGAATACTTCCTTCTGGAAAGCTCAGTCATATCCGACTCATTGTGACCCCCTGGACTATACAGTCCATGGAATTCTCCAGGCCAGGATACTGGAGTGGGTAGCTGTTCCCTTCTCCAAGGGATCTTTCCAAACCACGGGTCGAACCCAGGTCTCCCCCATTGCAAACAGATTCTTTACCAGCAGAGGCACCAGGGAAGCCCAGGAATACTGGAGTTGGTAGCCCTATCCCTTCTCCAGGGATTCTTCCCGACCCAGGAATTGAACCAGGGTCTCCTGCATAGCAAGTGTATTCTTTACCAGCTGATTTACCAGAGAAGCCATACCATGCACCGTGTGGGATCTTAGTTTTCTGATGAGGGATTGAACCTGTGCCCCCTGCGTTGGAAGCAGGGAGGCTCAAGCACTGGACCACCAGGGAAGTCCTCTGGAAAGTAAACTGTTCACGTTTTAAGGCTAACTTCTCATGTGAATACTTCCAGACTCTCTCCTACCTGTGCCTACCAAAAATGTTCTGTTATAGACTCTGCCCATTCCAACCAGTCCCTGCTTTTCAAGACTTGCCTAGAAATCCCAGCTCAGACTCTAAAAACATCGTAAATACCTTTGGAAATAAGTGAAAGGAACTCAAAAATGAGAACAGGGGCTGTTTATTCAGAGTTTACTAGAGCAAGAGATTTCAGCCACCATCATTTGCATTTGGCAGCGACTGAACACAAGCAGAAGAGTCGTAAAACTTTATAATTAAAAAAAAAGAGAGAGAGACAACTTCTGGTATGCATTGCTGTCATGCTGGAGTACTCAGGTGACCAGAAGCAGGGAATCCTGTCTGATGGGATTGAGGATCATATTTGGCTTTCTCTGGTTAATCCTGGGTTTGGGAGAGAGGGCAGAAGTAGAGGAGCTGTCAGTCATTGACCAGGCTTGACCATTTTAGGCTAATTGCTGAAAAGGTTGTGGTTTGGCTTCCTGACTTGTTAGTTGCAGAGGCTGTGGGTCAGAGTTCTGTTGTTATATATGATCCAGTCATTGTGCATTTGTACATTCAGTCTCCCATGTCCTTTCCTAATTTTCTGATTTTGAGTCTGCACTAAGACTTTGCAGCAGATGTTCTCCACGTTGCAGTAGAGTTAATAAATGAACCTTTGCCTCATCTGCAAGTGTTTCTGGTGGTCTTTTGAAGAGTCACCAGTGAATAGTCCATATCTACACTTCATGTTATATAGCTATCTTCCCCTTTTTCACAATGAGAGTTGGCCTCCAACAAGAAAAGAGAATTCTCCCAAAAGATTTCATAGTTCGCTAGAAACATGTCTCTTCTTGGTGCACTCTGTGCAGGGTCTGGCTCTCCAACCTTGGGAGACCCTTGAATGTCACAGGCTCTTGGGATCCCAGCAGCCATTCCTTCCTCTTTAGGGGGAAGGCACAGGGTACAGTCTTGCAAATCTAACACAAAAGTGCCCCTTTGCCAACATTCTCCATGACTGGTAGATTGGACAAATGTAGAGGTGTCCTAGGACAGACACTGTGAAAGTACATCGAATAATTAAATTAGGAAGTGTTAAAGTTTCTTGGAATCTTGTATTAAAAGAATAGCAATACATTTTGCAGACAGAGCAAACTTATTCTTTTTACCAAACATCTGTTCCACAAATGGTACGTACCAGAAGCTGAAAAGACAATGATGAGCAAAACAAAAGCATAGCTGATGCCATGTCTCACTGAGCTTTCAGTCTAGTGAGGGACAAAGTCATTGATCAGATAATCTAACATATAAATGTGAAATATGAAAATATTAACAGAGAAAACTGGTCTCAGAAGGTATGCTTGAGGGATCAAACACCAGTCTTTTTCATATAATGCATCCATGCAGAAGGTATCCATAGCAAGACATTAAAAAACTCATCAAAAAATCATTAGTAGATCTCTGCTTCCAGCTAAGATGGAACAGCTGGGACTGAATTTACCCTCCCAATGGGAACAACCAAAAATCAGACAATATCTACACTTGTTAACCCTGTGTAGGTTTTCCAGGACTACCATAACAAAGTACCACAAATTGAGTGTCTTAAAATAACAAATGTATTCTCTCACAGTTCTGGATCCGAAGTCCAAGATCAAGGTGTCCTGGTTTCTGGTGCCTCCAGCAATCCTTTCCATTCCTTGACTTGTATCACTCTCATCTCTGCCTCCATCATCTCAAGGCATTCTTCCTGTGTGTCTTCTAAATTTATTTTCCTTCTTAAAGGACAGGACCCCAGTCACTGGATTAAGGTCCACCCTAATTCAGTATGGCCTGATTGTAACTAATTACAAAGACCCTGTTTCCAAATGAAGTTCCATGCTGGGACTTCAGGGATCAAGACTTCAACAAGGGGCACAATTCAATCTGTAACACTCTCCATTCTAGGAGATCAGGTGGTGGGCTGCACTGAACTCTCCCAAGCCCCTGGTTTTTCCCAAGTCAAGAAGCACTGGCACCCTGCATTTCAGGTCTATCCCTTTTTGAATCTAAACCTTCTGGCAAACACTTTCTGAAGTACTCTTTTCTATGACAATTCTCACACAGAGTAATCTATTTCACCTTTAAGTACTTAACTGAAAAACAACATTTCGTGATGTCCCACCCTTAACCCATATGTGTCTTTAAAATCTGCCACTCAGTTATAAGTCTGTTTTACAGGGATTTAGGAATGTACCAACTTTCTACTTTGTCTTGAAAAGGCCAAGCTAAAACTTGAAAGAAAACCTGGAGCTTCAGGATAACCTTGCAATTACTTAGCAAATTACATTTTTGTTAAGTATCTGTCTTTTTCTTATGCAGATACATGAGCACACATGTCTTATCGTGGATTTATAGTCTGCTGCTTTAACCAGGAATTGGCCATGCATGAAGGAATGTGTAGTGGCAGCCGTGACCTCACACAGATTTTGCAGCCCTTTCTCTATTTTATAGTTAAAATGCTAGGACCATCAGTTGGGTAGAGTTCTGAGTAAACAGCCTTTCGAACGTAAGCCACATGTCTCCTGTTGTTTTGTGAGTGAGCCCTGTGTCTGTTGGGAAGTACTGGGTGGCTTGACTCTATTTGACTATATTTCTTCTGCAGATGTCACACCTTGTCACCAGCCACCCCCGCCTCTATAAGAACACCCTGCAGGCATTTGTTCCCTTTGAGTAAATGCCACTCTCCAAAGAGCCTTTCTACAGGATAAAACATGTTTCACACAAAGTCCATTCCTAATTCAGTGAAGGAACATAAAGAGCATTCTCAGAGGTAAATGAATGAGCTAAAGTGTAGAGAATACATAGTTTTGCGTTTTTCCCCCACTGGCTGCATCTTATCAAAGTAATGCCTCTTGCTGAATCGTTAACAGCTGACGGTGTACATTACAGAGTGGAAAGGAAAAAATGGAGAACTAATAAGTATTTTGGTCGACAAATGCCGGAGCCTTTCAGTACAACAGAGTGAAAGAGATTGGAAAGAGATGTGATTTTCTGTATTTCTTCACTCTTTTGCCTGGGGCAGGGCAGCCCCTGCTTTTGAACAAGGTCAGGTACATTGTGCAGGCCCACGGTTTGAAGAGCATTGAAAGATTCCTGGAGGGGGTGTATCCCCAGTAACAAATGGCTCTGTTGGGGAGGAGAAGGGACCCCACGCAGGCTGCCCTTTTATCTCCCCAAAGTAGAGGCCCTGCAGGCTCTTAACTAGCTGGGGTGGGTTAACACCTGCTCAGAGAAAGAATGTACTCACCTGGTCACAGGTAGCCGACTTCCTGATGGGCAGGGCTGGAGGCCCTTTTCTCTGTCTGTCTCACTGGGAATTTTTCTCTGTCACACTGGGAAATGGATAGTAGACAACTATGCACTGTTTCCAAGTTGAAAGTGTAGGAGGCACTAACTCTCAAAGCGCAGAGCAAGAAAAGAAAAAACTTGAAAATATCAGATGTGTACACATTTGTATATGGAATATAGCTGTCCACTTTTGTATTTCAACATTATGTTTGGATATGTAAGTGTTTTTGTTAATATCATGATGCACTGGGTGGAGGAAGTAAGGAAATTTGAGATGGGTGGGGTAAATCAGCCTGGTAATTGGTATTTATTGAGGTTTTCTGTGTGTGGCTATCAGAAAGTGTTTCATTTGGGGAGTACTTTAATGATAAATCATGGTCTCTGCTGTTAAGCAGTTAGCAGATTATCTTGGAGAACAGGACATGCACACACATAACATTTCTAACAAATCAATCAATAAGTACCAACTTGTAGAACATAGTACAGGCATTAACAGAAGATTTAAATGCTCGGGCTGTGTCAAGTGGAGGAGTAAATAAGAGTCAATCTTGATACAGGATGTGGATCTTACTCCAGCGACTTGGGGAAAATGTCATTTCTTTACCATTTTCAAATGAATTAATTCAGACTTTTATAATGATCAAGAGGCAGTGAGTTCACCATTCTGCTCAGAACATATAGCATGACAGGTGAAATATTTAAAAGGCGGGAAGAAAGAGACAGAAAAAGAAAGAAAGAAGGAAGGAAGGAGGGAAGAGAGAGAGAAAGGGGGAAAACCAGGAAGACTCAACCAGTTTCTAATATAGGATAAGATCTTGTGGACCAGACACAAAGGGAAAACACAAACTGTGGGTTGTCTAGGCTTTGGAAGTAGGCACCCCTGACTGGGAACTTGGTTCCTGGAGGACAAGGAGTTCTAAGTGTGAATGAGACTTGGAGCAGAGCCAGGCTTCCTGTTTGATGCCAGAGGCAGACAGGGCTTTCACTCTACTGGGACTGTGACTTCAGGATGAAGCTGTAAGCCTGGGAGATGAAGGGCAAAGACCATGTGTTACTCTCAGAAACTGAGCCAACTATCCACTCTGTAAATGAATCAGACCCTCAATGGCCTCTAGGGGCAGTACATCCTATAGTGAAGTAAAGTGAATTTGCTCAGTCGTGTCGGCCTCTTTGCAACCCCATCGACTGTAGCCTACCAGGTTTTTCCATCCATGGGATTTTCCAGGCAAGAATACTGGAGTGCGTTGCCATTTCCTTCTCCAGGAGATCTTCCCGACCCAGGGATTGAACCCGGGTCTCCCGTATTGTAGGCAGATGCTTTAAAGTCTGAGCCACCAGGGAAGACATCCTATGTGCAACTGTAAAATATGGTTCTGGTTTGGGAATAAGACTGGGCTAGGCGGAGTCAACTTCTGAACTGTTGGGAAGGAAGAAATTTGGAGGGGATACTCAAAATCAGCCTGCAAACAAAAGTCCAAAGCATGGGAAGAAAGACTAATTTCTCAAAGGACAGCCAAGAAATAAAAGACTTGGAAGAATAGTTCATGCCAAGAGAAACTCATATTAGAATCATCTGAAAAGATGTCAGCATAAATTTGCTGAGATTGTTCAAAGAGATATAGAAAGGCATTTATGATTAAAGAAATAAATTACCGAAATAAATAGGAATGAAATGAAAATGAAACAAATCAAATTATACCCTAAGCTAGAAGGGCTGAGGAGCCAACCTTGGTCATAATCAGCCTTCTGCACCTACTGAGTACTGAGGAATCTGAAGCTTCTGCAGCATTAACGATGAACGGAAGAGCTCTAGTGTGAGTCCATCCCGGTCATTGCTAATATTCTCATTGCGCAGGCCCTTGTGTTCCCCATGATGACTGAGCTACTTGAGTTATGTGCAGGGATCTCCCTGAAACTGAGAGCCTTCTGTCTAGGGCTGCTGACATCCCCTCAGAAGCCAAGGCATTGAACAGAATGCCACCAACAAGAAGGATACAGGTCCTACCACTCCAGATACTCTTCTCACTTCTGTGTTTAAAAAGCACAGGTTTTCATGCCTTACTTAGAAATTTTGATTCCCCCTATCTGGATAAAGAATCCACCTGCCAATGCAGGAGATGCAGACTTGATATCTGGATTGGGAAGACTCCCCTTGAGAAGAAAATGGCAACCCACTCCAGTATTCTTGCCTGAGAAATCCCATGGACAGAGGAGCCTGGCAGGCTACAGTCCACAGAGTTGCAAAGAGTTAGACACAACTTAGCAACTAAACAACAAAATCTGGGTCAGGGCTTGGAAATTAATGTTTCTAACAGGCTTGCTTATGATTCCCACGTGGCAGGCCCTGAGTTTGGTGAATACTAATATTGTTTACAGTCCTCATCTGTCAAACAAAACAGGCAAGACCAGAGAGAACAGTGCTGGCCCAGGTCACACAGTGAACTTGTGCTGGAAAAAAAGCCCAGTCCTTTGTTCTGCGTATTTTGGTTTTAATTCCCTCTTATTTTTCTAGTTCCTTAGATAGAAGTTGAAGTCATTGGTTTGAGATCCTTCTTCTGTACTAATATAGAGGGGTAAGTCCTGTAGATTTTCTCTTTAAGTATTGCTTTAGTGGAATTGTACAAATTCTGATATATTATGTTCATTTTCATTCAGTTCAAAATACTTTGTAATTTCCCTTTTGAATTTTTCTCTGATCCATGGATAATGAAGAAGCGTGTTTCTTCTTTTCCAAATACTTGGAGATTGTCTTGATATCCAGACAGTAGCAGGGTTGTCTGGTATCAGCACTTGGTTTTGTTTTCTAAATTCCTTTGTGGTCAGAGAATACAGTGTATATGACCTGAATCCTTTTTCATTTATTGAGATTTGTGTTACGCCCAGAGTATGATCTCTGTTGGCAAATATTCTGTGTGCCCTTGAGGAGAAAGTGTGCTCTGCTGTAGATGGGTGAAATGTTCTGTGAACATCAGTCAGGTCAAATGGGTTGGGGCCGATGTTCAACTTTTCTGGTTGATCTTCAGCCTACTTGATCTATCAGTTATTGAGAGAAAGATGGTGAAATCTGCAACCATAATTATGGATTTGTTCATTTTTCCTTGTAATTTATATCAGTTTTAGTTCAGTTCAGTTCAGTTCAGTTCAGTTCAGTCACTCAGTCGTGTCCGACTCTTTGAGACCCCATGAATCACAGCACGCCAGGCCTCCCTGTCCATCACCAATTCCCGGAGTTGACCCAGACTCACATCCATTGAGTCAGTGATGGATCCAGCCATCCAGTCATCTCATCCTCTGTCGTCCCCTTCTCCTCCTGCCCCCAACCCCTCCCAGCATCAGACTCTTTTCCGATGAGTCAACTCTTCGCATGAGGTGGCCAAAGGACTGAAGTTTCAGCTTTAGGATCATTCCTTCCAAAGAGATCCCAGGGCTGATCTTCAGAATGGACTGGTTGGATCTCCTTGCAGTCCAAGGGACTCTCGAGTCTTCTCCAACACCACAGTTCAAAAGCATCAATTCTTCGGTCCTCAGCCTTCTTCACAGTCCAACTCTCACATCCATTTAGGCTTCATGTATTTTGAAGCTTTATTATTAGGTGTAAAAATATCTAGAGTTGATATATTCTCTTGTTGAATTGATGCTTATCAGTATGAAATGGAGTATTTTTAAATCCCTAGTAATATAGTTTATCTAATATTATTACTATATTACTAGGGATTTTAAAACATTCCAATATAGCTTATCTTAATATTAATACCCTGATGCTGGGAGAGATTGGGGGCAGGAGGAGAAGGGGATGACAGAAGATGAGATGGCTGGATGGTATCACCAACTCGATGGCCATGAGTTTGGGTAAACTCCAGGAGTTGGTGATGGACAGGGAGGCCTGGTGTGCTGCGATTCATGGGGTCACAAAGAGTCGGGCACAACTGAGCGACTGAACTGAACTGAACTGAATATTAATACAGCCAGCCCTGCTTTCTTTTAATTAGTATTAATATGGCATATCATTTTCTACCCTTTTACTTTTAATCTGTTTGTGTCTTTATGTTTAAAGTGGTTTTCTTACAGATAGCATATAGTTGGATCTTGTTTGCTTTATCCAGTCCAATCATCCGTACCTTTTAATTGGCATGTTTATTTTTATTTAAGTTGATTATTGATATGGTTAAGTTTAAAATCTATAGACTTGCTATTTGCATATTATTTGCCCCCTTTTCCTCTTTTTTTCTTGTCTGCCATCTCTCAGGTTAATTTTTATGATTCCATTTTATCTTCTCTTCATTTATTTAGATATATTCCTTTGTTTCAGTTCTTGAAGGTTTCTTTAGGGTTCATAGTATACATCTTTCACTTATCAAAATCTACCTTGAGTTGATATAATGCTGTTTTACGTATAAGAACCTTAACAAAAGCAGTTTTTCCCCCCTCCCAGGCTTTGTGCTATTGTTATCATATGTTGTACTTCTGGTTGTATTAAGAATGCTGTATTATGTTAGTTTTGTTTAGTCAATTATTCATGTAAAATAAATAAATAATGAGAAAAAGCTTTATATACTTACCCACATGGCCACCATTCTTGGTGCTCTGCATTCCTTTATGTAGATCCATAGTTCTACCTAATATCATTTTCCTTCTGTCTAAAAGACTTGCTGGGATATTTTCTGTGATTCTACTGGTGCTGAATCTTCCCACTTTGTATTTCTCAAAGAAAAAGATTTTGTTTTGTGAAAGATATTTTCGTCTGGTATAGAATTCTAGATAGATGGTTTTTCTTTTAACACTTTAAGGATATTCCTCCACTGTCTTCTCATTTTGAGAAATTTGGTTTCATCTTATCCTTGATCCTCTGTCTGTAATGTGTCTTTATTCCCTGGATGTTTCTAAGATTATATCTTTATCACTGGTTTTGATCATTTTATTTCTTATGTGCCGTCAAGTGGTTCTATTTCTTTTCTTATCATTTTTATTCTTTGAGGTCCTTCATTGGCAGCTTTATAGTTTACCCCAAATTTGGAAACTTTTCAGCCTTCATCCCTTCAAATATTTTTTGCCTCCTCCGCTGCCCTTCAGGAACTATTACTATGCACTTATTAGGTGGCTTGAAGTATTTCCACAGCTCCCTGAAGCTCTGTTCACTACTTTAATCCTTCCTCCCCTCTATGTTTCATTCAGGATGGTTTGTCTTTTTATCTTCAGGTTCATTAGTCTTTTCTTCTGTGATGTCCAATATGCTGTTAATACTTTGCAATACATTTTTTACCTCAGCCATTGTAGTTTTCATCTCTAGGAGTTCAATTTGCATCCTTTTCATGTTTCACTTCTCTACTTAAAATCTTTAATCTTTCCTCTAGCATTTTAAACATGTGGAATATGGTTGTAAGAGCCGATTTAATATCCTTGTGTACAAATTCTATAATTTATGTCAGTTCTGGAGTGCTTTGATTGATTGACTTTTTTTCCTCTTCATTTTGCTTTTTTGCATTCCTGGTAGTTTTTCTTTTTTTCTTTTTGATTGCATATGATAAATTAGAATTTTACTTCATTTGGTGCTGGATATAATTTCTTTTTATTTTATTATTTTTTAACTGACTTTTAATTGGAATAAAATTTCTCTACAATATTGTGTTGGTTTCTGCTGTACAACAACATGAATCAGCTATATGTGTACATGTATCCCCTCCCTCTTGAGCCTGCCTCCTACCTAACTGCCCCCCTCACCCTTCTAGGTCAACACAGCGCCTCAGGATGAGCTCCGTATTCTGTATAGCACATTCCTACTAACTACTTTACACGTAGCAGTGTGTATAAGCCAGTGCTAGTCTCTCAGTTTGTCCCACCCTCTCCTTCCCCACCATAGCCACAAGTCTGTTTTTTTTACATCTGCATCTCCATTCCTACCCTGCAAATAGGTTCATCAGTACCATTTCCATATATATGTTACTATACAATATTTATTTTTCTCTTTCTGACTTACTTTACTCTATATGACAGACTCTGGGTTCATCTACATCACTACAGATGACCCCGTTTTGTCCCTTTTTATGACTGAGTAATAGTCCATCACGTGCGTGTGCCGCGTCTTCTCTGTCTATTCTTCTGTCGAGGGACATTTAGGCTGCTTCATTTTATGGCTATTGTGCTAGTGCTGCAATGAGCATAGGGGTATACATGTCTATAATTTCTTTTTAAATAAATATTAATGGACTGTGTTCTAGGATGATGGGTTACCTGAAAATAGACTGACCCTCTCAAGTTTTCCTTTTAAGCTTCATTAGGTAAAACCAGACCAGAGTTTGGTCCAGAGCTCCTGTTCCTCACTGTTGAGGCAACACCCTTCTATGTACCTAATGCTCCATGAATTATAAGATCTACAAGAATAGGCCCTGTTTTCTGCCCTGTATGAGCACTGCTGTTGTTATCTCTGAAACTTTCAGATGGTTCTTTCCCCAGCCTTTTGTAGCTTCCTCACTGCTCTGATCAGAACTCAGTTGAATCCTGGAGGGAAACCTTCTCTAGCACTAGAGTTTTCTCTCTGTGCAGCTGATCACTTTCCAGTCCCATGGACTTCCCTGACTCCCATTCTGTTTCCTCAACCCTGAGGAAACTTTGAGGCTCTGCTGAGATCCCCCTTCCCTGTACCACAACTGAAAACAAATGAGGTGAAACCTACAACTGCCCCAACATATTGCTTAGAAAGATCTAGGAACTCTCTGTGGACAATAAGATGGGGCAATTGTAGAGTTCACTGTATTTGTTTCCTCTCTCTCATGTATCACTGCATTCATTGCCTGGTGTCCACTGCCTTGACAATTCTTGCTTTCTGCCTTTTGTTTGTGTATTTAGTTGTTCATGTGGGAAGGTAAACCTGCTCCCTGTTATTTCATTTGACAGAAGCAGATGTCTCCTCAAACACAGGTTTAAAGAATGGAGTTCATACAAATGAAAATATTACAAAATTATGGGCCTGATATCACATGAAAATGGCAAAAAAAAATCATGAAAGTGCTTTGTAAATGACCAAAGTTTAGAAAATACCTATTCACTCCAGATCATTCACCACACAAGGGAAATAACTGATGCCTCCATGGGCCACAAGATGCAGTGAAGCTCACATAGTTCCTTAGTGAGGAAAGTAGAACCATATTCACTTTTTCTCTCCCTGTGTCCAGGATTCTTGCCATTTATTTCATTGTTTTAAGCTACCCCAAAGCTGCTCATTAAAAAGGAGAAATTTCATATTATAAAAATATACCTGATCAAATCCTGATGCCTTTGCATTTGGAAGTCATAAAAAAGCATCCACTAGTTCAGTTTATTTGTATCATTATAAAAACTTTTTTTTTCAACCTCCTTATAGACACTTTAGGCACAAAATTGTTCACATTCCTTCCACTGAAATGAAATACATTTGCAGTTCACCTGGTAAGGAAAGGGTTGCTGTGTCATGTGAAGTGATAGAATCTAACACTGACTTAAAGCCATCTCCCCTTGTAAACTGCTGCTTTTATGAGGAGCTGTTTTTATGAGGACAGGTCAGTTGTTACAGAAAGCATACATCTGACCACTAGCTCTCCATCTGTGCAGGTCCTTTAATCCACACCATAGGTTTGATCTCCTGGGGACTTCAAAATGTCCACGGAAATTTATCAAATATTTGTCAAATAAATATTTTTGACATCTCAAAAAAATATGGGGGAAAATGAATTGGTTCTAAATATTAAAAAGAGAATCACAAAATTAAAACTAAGTTTTTTTTTTAATTGTTGTTAAATGCAATGTGGAACCTGTGACTGCAAGCCAACTCTTACATTTCTATATGCATTTAATTAAATGTGGATATCAATTCATTTTAATATACTTGATATGTTGTAAGCGGGACATTCACAAGAATTCTCAGGACCACCAAAGTTCTTTGAAATGCCCAATATTGAATTTGCTATATGACATAGGAAACTCAACCTGGTGCTCTGTGACAACCTGGAGGGGTGGGATGGGGTGAGGGGTGTGAGGGAGGTTCAAGAGGAAGGAGACATGTGTGTGCTTATGGCAGATTCATATTGTTGTATGACAGAAACCAGCACAACACTGTAAAGCTATTCTCCAATTTTTTAAAAAAATGCCCCATTTTTAGTTACTGAAATTCGAGAGTATTCAGTGTTACTTGTCACTTTTGCTTGGAAATAGTGATGAATTCCATTATATCCAAGTTTAGTTAAGGTTTTCTTTTTTCATTTTACCAAATAGGAGTGTGGATTTAGTAAATTCCTAATTGGCTTGCACTTTTGTTTGTTAAATTTGCTTTTTCTGTGAAACCAGTTCCCAAACAAGATTAGAGAAATCCATATGCCAACAGAAATAGGTCTTTTTTTCAGCGCTCCTCTGTAACAGACCTTAATTATCCCCATGGCATCTGGAATGCAATAGCATTTATATTTCTTAATTTTTCTGAATACAATTAAGTCTGCTTCCTACACTCCTTCACCAAGGCTAATGAGAAGTTTGGTTATCAGGCCTTCTTTACCACTCTTGGATCTTACAAGAACCCCGGACTCCAGGAAAATGGAGGATAACCCAATTGCAGTGGAGTATTTTCCTTATTTCACAGGCCTTTAAAGACATAAAAAAGCACTAGTACTGCTGACGGCACATCAGACAATCCTTCACACCCTCATCAAACTCAGCCAAGGAAACTTTTGCTGGGACCCTCATGTTTTATCTGCTTGGTTCCTAGTTTCATAGGAGCAGAGTCACTCCCATCTGAGATTCTGCCACCTCTAGAATATTACATTGAGGCTGCTTCATGCCTCTGTCCAGGTTCAGGAAAACCAACCACCCTACAGGGTCAGGCTTCTTCTTTCATCCATACACAGAGTATCAGGTCTCCATCTGATTCTCTTTTGGGCAATGTGCCCCATTCCCTTGATGGCTCTGGTGCAGTGTTTCTCCTAGTATGATTTATAGCAAATGGTACCCCATAAATCATCTGCTTGTGCTTAACCAGTTTCATATGAAAAACAACATCCAAGCAATTTTGTTCCCACCCATTTCACAAATTGGAAATGTAAGATTAAGTAGTACTTTTACAGCAGTCCCTTTATCGAGTTCTTTGTAATAGGGGTCCCCAACCTTTGGGATCTCATGCCTGATGATCTCAGGTGAAAATGCACTTGAATCGTCCACGCCCCCAGGTCTGTGGAAAAATGTCTTCCATGAAACCAGTCTCTAGTGCCAGGAAGATTGGGGACCACTGCTTTATAATAAACCAAAGCTTACCATGAATCCCCTGATGGAAAAGGTGCCAAAAGGGCATGAGATGAGACAGAGTCTAAGAAAAGACTAGTGTAAAAGAAAAGCCTTTAGTGGTCCCATTGGTAGCATTAACTAATGAGAACTCTTCTAACGGGCTGCCACAGGCTCCTGTGTTACTCGTATTGCTTTCTGTGTTTCAGCTTCCCCAATGAATAGAGTGCAAAGCAGCTGAAGAAGCAGCTTTATTACTCAAAAGGAAATGTTGACACACCTGGGGCTTTGAGTGTGTGAGATGAAGGGCCCAGCTTTACACCACTTAAAGTGATAACATGGTTAATGCTAAGTGAACTCATGTAACAAAATCTACTCTTTTTAAAAGCCCCGTGGCACTAGTCCTCATGAACATTGTGAGACATTTTAGGAAAAGCTAAGAAACATTTTTAAGAGAAAAGAGTGAATTCAGATGTGGGATAAAAGCTATCTTGTAAAACTTAAACTCACACTCTTTTCCCCAGGTAAACCTTCCCAGGAACACTCAAATTCTGCCTAACGTGTTACAGAAGTATTGGTATGTTCCTTTTCTTCCAGACATTAAGGTAGCTAATAGATCTGATATCAGGAATCATAAACTACCTTGCAGAGCAATGCAATACAACCAGGAACAAGAATGATTTTTTTTTTTTAATTTATTTGGCTGTGCCAGGTCTTAATTGAGGCATGAGGGATCTTTAGTTGCAGCATGCAAACTCTTAGTTGTGGCATGTGACCAGGGAAAGAATCCAGGCTCCCTGCACTGGGATCACAGAGCACTAACCCCTGGACCACCAGGGAAGTCCTCGGGACTTTTTTAATGCTGCTTTCTATTCAGTTCCCTGGCAAGTGGCGCCATAGTGGTCTCTCCGTAACTGCTTTTGCCTTTTAATCCATCCTGGCCTTGGAATGCAGAATGAAGCAGGGCAAAGACTAATAGAGTTTTGCCAAGAAAATGCACTGGTCATAGCAAACACCCTCTTCCAACAACACAAGAGAAGACTCTACACATGGACATCACCAGATGGTCAACACCAAAATCAGATTGATTATATTCTTTGCAGCCAAAGATGGAGAAGCTCTATACAGTCAACAAAAACAAGACGAGGAGCTGACTGTGTGGCTCAGATTATGAACTCCTTATTACCAAATTCAGACTGAAATTGAAGAAAGTAGGGAAAACTGCTAGACGATTCAGGTATGACCTAAATCAAATCCCTTATGATTATACAGTGGAAGTGAGAAATAGATTTAAGGGCCTAGATATCATAGATAGAGTGCCTGATGAACTATGGAATGAGGTTCGTGACATTGTACAGGAGACAGGGATCAAGACCATCCGCATGGAAAAGAAATGCAAAAAAGCAAACTGGCTGTCTGGGGAGGCCTTACAAATAGCTGTGAAAAGAAGAGAGGCGAAAAACAAAGGAGTGAAATGAAAGATATAAGCATCTGAATGCAGAGTTCCAAAGAATAGCAAGAGGAGGTAAGAAAGCCTTCTTCAGCGATCAATGCAAAGAAATAGAAGAAAACAACAGAATGGGAAAGACTAGAGATCTCTTCAAGAAAATTAGAGATACCAAGGGAACATTTCATGAAAAGATGGGCTTGATAAAGGACAGAAATGGTCTGGACCTAACAGAAGCAGAAGATATTAAGAAGAGGTGGCAAGAATACACGGAAGAACTGTACAAAAAAGATCTTCACGACCCAGATAATCACGATTTTGTGATCACTCACCTAAAGCCAGACATCCTGGAATGTGAAGTCAAGTGGGCCTTAGAAAACATAACTATGAACAAAGCTAGTGGAGGTGACAGAATTCCAGTTGAGCTATTTCAAATCCTGGAAGATGATGCTATGAAAGTGCTGCACTCAATATGCCAGCAAGTTTGGAAAACTCAGCAGTGGCCACAGGATTGGAAAAGGTCAGTTTTCATTCCAATCCCAAAGAAAGGCAATGCCAAAGAATGCTCAAACTACCGCACAAATGAACTCATCTCACATGCTAGTAAAATAATGCTCAAAATTCTCCAAGCCAGACTTCAGCAATATGTGAACTGTGAACTCCCTGATGTTCAAGCTGGTTTTAGAAAAGGCAGAGGAACCAGAGATCAAATTGCCAACATCCACTGGATCATGGAAAAAGCAAGAGAGTTCCAGAAAAACTTCTATTTCTGCTTTATTGACTATGCCAAAGCTTTTGACTGTGTGGATCACAATAAACTGTGGAAAATTCTGAAAGAGATGGGAATACCAGACCACCTGACCTGCCTCCTGAGAAACCTGTATGCAGGTCAGGAAGCAACAGTTATAACTGGACATGGAACAACAGACTGGTTCCAAATAGGAAAAGGAGTCCATCAAGGCTGTATATTGTCACCCTGCTTATTTAACTTATATGCAGAGTACATCATGAGAAACGCTGGACTGGAAGAAACACAAGCTGGAATCAAGATTGCCAGGAGAAATATCAATAACCTCAGATATGCAGATGACACCACCCTTATGGCAGAAAGTGAAGAGGAACTAAAAAGCCTCTTGATGAAAGTGAAAGTGAAGAGTGAAAAAATTGGCTTAAAGCTCAACATTCAGAAAACAAAGATCACGGCATCTGGTCCCACCACTTCATGGGAAATAGATGGGGAAACAGCGGAAACAGTGTCAGACTTTATTTTTGGGGGCTCCAAAATCACTGCAGATGGTGATTGCCGCCATGAAATTAAAAGACGCTAACTCCCTGAAAGAAAAGTTATAACCAACCTAGACAGCATATTCAAAAGCAGAGACATTACTTTGCTGACTAAGGTCCGTCTAGTCAAGGCTATGTTTTTTCCTGTGGTCATGTACGGATGTGAGAGTTGGACTGTGAAGAAGGCTGAGCGCTGAAGAATTGATGTATTTGAACTGTGGTGTTGGAGAAGACTCTTGAGAGTCCCTTGGTCTGCAAGGAGATCCAACCAGTCCATTCTGAAGGAGATCAGCACTGGGATCTCTTTGGAAGGAATGATGCTAAAGCTGAAACTCCAGTACTTTGGCCACCTCCTGCGAAGAGTTGACTCATTGGAAAAGACTTTGATGCTGGGAGGGATTGGGGGCAGGAGAAGGGGACGACAGAGGATGAGATGGCTGGATGGCATCACGGACTCGATGGACGTGATTCTGAGTGAACTCCGGGAGTTGGTGATGGACAGGGAGGCCTGGCGTGCTGCAATTCATGGGGTTGCAAAGAGTCGGACATGACTGAGCGACTGAACTGAACTGAACTGAACTGGTGCAATTAACACCTCATTCTACCCAACTCTGTTCTCTGTACTTGACTCTTTGACACTTTATTTTGCCTGTATAAAATACAGTTAATTATCACGCTGTCTTCTCACTAATTGCACTTTGAGATTATTTTATTTCCCTAACTAAATTTTAAACATCTTATGAATAGAAAGTACTGAAGCTCTTTGGCATACCATCATAACTAAGAGAGGCCTGTGCTCCGTGTGTTCAGTCTCTCAGTCATCTCGGACTTTTTTGTGACCCCATGAACTATAGCCCACCAGGCTCTGCTGTCCATGGGATTTCCCAGGCAAGAATACTGGAGTAGGTTGCAGTTTCCTTCTCCAGGGGCTCTTCCCAACCCAGGATGGAACCCATGTCTGCTGCATTGGCAGATGGATTCTTTACCACTAGTGCCACTTGAGAAGGGCTATGTACCTAATAGCTATACAGTTATACAATCAATAATTACTTGACTCTAAGGGTTTGTTTAATAATTTATTTTATTTTATTTATTTGACTGTGTCGGTTCTTAATTATGGCATGTGGGATCTAGTTCCAGAACTAGGGATTGATCCTGGGCCCACTGCACTGGGAGTGAGAAGTCTTAGCCACTGGACCACAGCAAAGTCTCTGACTCTTAGGTTTAAACCATACATCAAAAATAAACAAAACTGCATTACTTCTTAGATTTGTTTTCCTTCAAAATTAGATATAGCCTCAGCGGTACTGCAAACTATTAAGATTAGTTGTTGTGGTATCTTTGCTGTGATTTTTTTTTTTCCTTTTAAAAGTCCATTTTAGAAAACACTGGTCTGAAAAGTGTTATCACCCCCAGAGAGATAATGACATCACAGAAGAGCAAAGCTAAAATGGATATTCACATAGACATAGAATTGTTTTAGTTCGAATTTGAGTTCTTAAATTGGATTTAAGAAGGATAGAACCATTTTGCAGGCCTGTGTGGAAGAGTTAAATCTGGGGGAGGTGGAAGACTAACCATACAAAGAACAAGACCAGGTCAAAGGTCTTCCTGTGAGAGAGGCTTCCTCACCCTGCCTGATGAAACCCTCAGTGTTTGTCCCGACTTTCAAAGCACAGAAAAGTGCCCAGCTCCACACAGGCCCTGGATCCTGTCAGCTCTGTGATTAGAGACCAGATCACTGAATTGCAGGCAGATGACCTCAGTTGCTGACTGAATCTGTCAGGTTCACTTTTTGGTGTCTTCGAATCCTTTTGTGAATAGCCAGTCTCTCCTTCCTTCCCTCCTGTCTGGTTTGCATCACTGACAAATTCCACTTTTCCTCTCTTGAAAAAGACATTCTTCCTGGGCCCTGCCCCTGTGGAACAGCATAAACCACTTGGAGATGAGCTGGAATGCAGCCTTCATCGTAAAACAATGGTAAGTGGTTGAGATAAAGCACCCAATAAAGCAGCTGGAAGGAGAAAAGGCAGAAAGAATGTGTGCTTTCTTCTGCAGCAGAACTCCCCATTCATCAGCTGAAAAGAAAATCTGGGACCTGGCTTCAAGTTTTCATTAAAATGCAATAGGGCATCCGGAAGTCAGATTTGGACCAACAACAATGAGATATTTTTCTTAGAGTTCCTTTCCTCTGAACAGACTTGCTATGGGCTTTAAAGCCCTCTCTATGACCAAATTGAGTGAAGTTGCTTTTTCCTCCTCTCTTTGATTGAACCTGGAGCTTTGGGTAGGGCAGCGAAGTAAGCAGAAATGAAATTGCCAAACTTATGGTTCTCAAGTAAATGAGGTTTTCTCTAATGCTTACCAACTGTCACCAGGTCAGATGGATTTTTCTGCTTGAAGTCCCTGGATGCATTAATTTCTCTGCTATCTTAGGGTATTCTTCTGGAAGCAACCCCAGCAATCAGAAAAACATAAGAATAAAATGCATAGCACAACTGGTGCACAAAAGGACAGTAAAGAATAAAAAGTGAGGCGAGGGCAAGAAGAAAGTCTTTAGACAAGCATGTCGTTTGCTTGGTTTTTGACTCAGAGGGCAATTCACACAGAGCTTCAGACCTACCAGGAAATGGCATAATGTGCTGGGGTTGGGTCGGCTGAACTAGAAATCCTAAAAGGCAATGGCATGTTCTCTTTTCTTCATTCATCTAGTGTGGTGACTTAAAAAGAAAAAAAGAAAAAAAAAACTTTCTGAAGCAAAGAAACCACAATATATAAAACAGCTGACGATGACTCCTCACTGGCTGAGCTGGGGTCTCATGAGCAGGGGGCCTCCTCTCCCCATGGTAGCAGCTCATACAAGCTTCCAAAAAGGTATGGGGTTGAAGGCATGAAAGACACCATTCTAGAGGGTGTTAGTAATCCAGGAAGTGGCAGCACAGGATTTCACTTTTTTGAATACAGATGACTGACATCTAAGTTAGAGGGCAAGGAGACATCCTCTGTAAGGCAGTCATGTACAATTTCTTACTCATTTTGGTTTCTTGAGCTAAAAATTAGTACCACTTTTAGATACCACAAGTCTTTATCACCTGCCATCTAATTGCCATCATCTTCCTTCCTTCAAAACATATTTCAACATTTATTGAATGCCTCTAGTGTCCAAGGTGCAAGGCGCTAGCTGGTTATTAAAAATATAAATAAGGACAGTATTAGTAGCAGGTAGTATTAATAGTAGTAGTAGTAATAACAATAGCAAACACTTCTATAGCATTCGTTTGGTCCCAGGCACTACTCTAAGATTTTCAAATGTATTAAGTCATTCAATCATCTAAACAACAGTCTAGGAAAGATATGCATATTATTTCCAATTTACAGATGGGGAAACTGAGATGCATAAAGATTAAGTACACTGGCAGAGATCCCATATCTAACAAGTGGCAGAGCAGAGGCTTGAACCCAGGCAGGCTGGCTCCTGAATCTGTGCTTTAGGCTGCAGTATGGACGTTTCTGCTCCTAGAGCTTTCAAAGTCTATTTCCTTTCTGGAACTTATTAAAGGACTGTGGGCATTGTATACATGAGAAAGGCTAATGACATTCAGGGACAACTGAAGGACAGTTGGAGATTCCCTACTACCAGGAGAGAGAGAGGATCGTGGGAGGAGATCATGGAAGGATCATGCCTTGCCAGTTAGGCAGGGAGGCAGGGGCTTTGGAGCATTAAGATTCAAGCTATTACTACAAATGTGACACATATAACCATCCCTGTGTGAAGCGTGGGACTTACAAATTGCATGTATAACATTATGAATTTTAATCCAAATGAATGTGCAGTCTCTGTTATTTGAAAAGGAATGATGGCAGAGTTATATTTCAGTAGATAGATCTTTTGGGGCCTCTGTAATTCATACTCTTCCATCTTTCTTAAGTTGGCAAACATTTATTGAACATTGCCATTCTTTACTTTATCTTCCCCCTAAACAACCGTGGAATTATCTTGTGTACATCAGCCAGTTAAGGGTTACTGCAGGCCCAGAGAATAACAGGTCTCAGTTTATTCCATATTCCTGTTCAAACTTTTGCATATCTAATAAAAAGGGACAAGTGCAGCTGACATCATCATCTCCTTTCTTCCTGACATGAATGTGGAAGGGCTGTCTGGAGCAGTAGTAGCCATCTTGTAAAGAGGAAATAACTGTGAGGACAAAAAGAATACAAAGAAATTAGATCCCAATGGCATTTCTGAGCAGTTAAAAAGAACAACAATGGTTCTACATCAAGCTTTCTTGTTATGGTAGATGCTCCTGATATTTAGGCCACTATTTGTTGAGTAATCTGTTCTTACAGCTAAACACCTTCTTAGCTAATACACAGGAATCATGGGAAACCCATAGCTTCTATACCTCTCATTTCTCAATCAGTTCAGTTCAGTTCAGTCACTCAGTCATGTCCGACTCTTTGCGACCCCATGAATCGCAGCATGTCACGCCTCCCTGTCCATCACCAACTCCTGGAGTTCACTCAGACTCACGTCCATCAAGTCAGTGATGTCATCCAGCCATCTCATCCTCTGTCGGCCCCTTCTTCTGCCCCCAATCCCTCCCAGCATCAAAGTCTTTTCCAATGAGTCAACTCTTCGCATGAGGTGGCCAAAGTACTGGAGTTTCAGCTTTAGCAACATTCCTTCCAAAGAAATCCCAGGGTTGATCTCCTTCAGAATGGACTGGGTGGACCTCCTTGCAGTCCAAGGGACTCTCAAGAGTCTTCTCCAACACCACAGTTCAAAAGCATCAATTCTTCAGCGCTCAGCTTTCTTCACAGTCCAACTCTCACATCCATACATGACCACAGGAAAAAACATAGCCTTGACTAGACAGACCTTAGTCAGCTAAGTAATGTCTCTGCTTTTGAATACGCTATCTAGGTTGGTCATAACTTTTCTTTCAGGGAGTAAGTGTCTTTTAATTTCATGGCTGCAATCACCATCTGCAGTGATTTTGGAGCCCCCCAAAATAAAGTCTGACACTGTTTCCACTGTTTCCCCATCCATTTCCCATGAAGTGATGGGACCAGATGCCATGATCTTAGTTTTCTGAATGTTGAGCTTGAAGCCAACTTTTTCACTCTTCACTTTCACTTTCATCAAGAGGCTTTTTAGTTCCTCCTCACTTTCTGCCATAAGGGTGGTGTCATCTGCATATCTGAGGTTATTTCTCCCGGCAATCTTGATTCCAGCTTGTGTTTCTTCCAGTCCAGCGTTTCTCATGATGTACTCTGCATAAGAGTTAAATAAGCAGATTGACAGTATACAGCCTTGACGTACTCCTTTTCCTATTTGGAACCAGTCTGTTGTTCCATGTCTAGTTCTAACTGTTGCTTCCTGACCTGCATACAGATTTCTCAAGAGGCAACTTAGGTGGTCTGGTAAGAATCTGTTTTTTAAGACAATAGCATGTACTTACATAATGAGCCAGTATTTTTTTTTTCCAGAATGACCTTGACATGTCTCTTCACAGAAATTAATGTTGCCATCACAGCTGACATACATTTGGCAAGAACAAGAAGTCCACTTCCATTCTTATACAGTTTAGATTCCATGACCACCATTACAGTCAACTTTGAAATGACCTTTCTCTTTAAGCCCCACTCCACTCTCATATTCAATTGACAAAACCCCAATATAGAGAAACCCAAGCATCCCCATCTCCTTGTAGGCAGCCAAGTTACTAAATGTAGACTGGTATCACATTAGGTTCATACTTAAAAATCTCAAAAGGGCCCTCAACTCTGCACCCAAATCTAACTACATTTCTTTAGGGCTTACTTTTCTCCTTTCAGAGATCACTTTTATGCCCTCTTCTCTATTCTCCATTTTCTCATTTAAAAGCATATCCCTTTCTGCTCCACCCTTGCTATTCAAGATGGTCTTTGGGCCAGCAGCATCAACATCACCTGGGAAACTGTTAAAAATGCAAAGTTTCAGTCTCCCCCTTGGCCTGCTGAATTAGTCTGCCACTTAACAAGCTTCTCTGGGTGGGGTGAGGGGTGTAACAGGCCCATGTACACCAACATGTTAAGAGTACTGCTCTTGACTTTATCCCTTCTTAAGAATTTTGTTCACTTTGTCATTCTCAGTCTCCTGAGCCTTCATTTACTTTTCCCTTAACTCCTTAATTCCTATCAGTAAATACCATCTAGTACTTCCTATCTAAGAAAATAAAAACTCTCCAGTGCCCATGTTTTTTCCAATGACTACTTCCTTACCCTGCTTCCATTTACCAAGTCCTTGAATTAATTCTCAACATTTGCTGTCTCGACTCCCTCCTGTCCCATTCACTCCTGAACCCAATCTGACTTCAGCCTCTTCTGTTCCACCCAAACAACCCTTGTGAAAGTCACTCATCACCTCCATATAGCACAACTCAATGATCACTTTTCTGATCTCGCCTTTGGGATCTCACAGCTGAGCTCTCCTTAATTTTCAGAGCCTGCATTCTAGAGCATTCTCCTTCTAGAGCCTGCATTCTCCCAGATTTCCCCTTTAGTGGCTTCTCCATAGTCTTTTTTGCTAACTTATCTTCCTTTGGTGCTGAGTTCCTCAGTCTTGTCCAAATTTTGTGACCCCATGGACTGCAGCCTGCCAGGTTCCTCTGTCAATGGGATTCTCTATGCCATAATACTGCAGTGGGTAGCCATTTCCTTCCCAACCCAGGGATTGAACCCAGGTCTCCTGCATTGCAGGCAGATTCCTTACCATGTGAGCCACCAGGAAAGCCACCTCTCTTCCTTTCAGTTCAGTTCAGTTCAGTTCAGTCGTTCAGTCGTGTCCGACTCTTTGCTACCCCATGAATCGCAGCACGCCAGGCCTCCCTGTCCATCACCAACTCCCAGAGTTCACTCAGACTCGCATCCATCAAGTCAGTGATGCCATCCAGCCATCTCATCCTCTGTCGTCCCCTTCTCCTCCTGCCCCCAATCCCCGCCAGCATCAGAGTCTTTTCCAATGAGTCAGCTCTTCTCGTGAGGTGGCCAAAGGACTGGAGTTTCAGCTTTAGCATCATTCCTTCCAAAGAACACCCAGGACCAATCTCCTTTACAATGGACTGTTTGGATCTCCTTGCAGTCCAAGGGACTCTCAAGAGTCTTCTCCAACACCACAGTCAAAAGTATCAATTCTTCGGTCCTCAGCCTTCTTCACAGTCCAACTCTCACATCCATACATGACCACAGGAAAAACCATAGCCTTAACTAGATGGCCCTTAGTTAGCAAAGTAATATCTCTGCTTTTGAGTATGCTATCTAGGTTGGTCATAACTTTTCTTCCAAGGAGTAAGCGTCTCTTCCTTTACCTCACCATTAATTACTGCAGTTTCTAAGACTTAATCCTGGATCTCTTCTCTACCGTGTCCTCAGGTGTGCTCATCCCATTTTATGGCTACAATATCACCAAATGCTGCTGCTGCTGCTGCTAAGTCGCTTCAGTCGTGTCTGACTCTGTGCAACCCCATAGACGGCAGCCCACCAGGCTCCCCTGTCCCTGGGATTCTCCAGGCAGGAACACCGGAGTGGGTTGCCATTTCTTTCTCCAATGCATGAAAATGAAAAGTGAAAGTTAAGTCACTCAGTCATGTCCAACTCTTGGCGACCCCATGGACTGCAGCCTATCAGGCTCCTCCATCCATAGGATTTTCCAGGCAAGAGTATTGGAGTGGGGTGCCATTGCCTTCTCCTCACCAAATGCTAATGCTTCCCAAATAATCTCCAAGCTCTGAAATCCTTCCTAGTATATCTCCGTATTGATCTCAAAATTGTCCTCCTTAAAACTGATTTTTTGACTCCTCTCCTGCCTCTCAAGGGCTTCCCTGGTAGCTCATTCAGTAAAGAATCTGCCTGCAATGCAGGAGACCTGTGTTCAGTCCCTGGGTTGGGAAGATTCCCCTGGAGGACGGCATGCAGCCCACTCCAGTATTCCTGCCTGGAGAATCCCCATGGACAGAGGAGCCTGGTGGATTACAGCCCATGGGGTGGCAAAGAGTCGGACACGACTGAGTGACTGAGCACAGTAAACCACCTCTCAATGTTTCCTCCCCTAGTTTTCTCCATCTCGATATATAATACCACTATCCATCTGATGATGTAAGCCAGGGACTTAGGAATCATTCTTGATGTCTCTTTCCCTCACCCCTACAACATTTATGTCAATAAAACTCTCTGAGGCTCAACCCTGTCTTTGGAGGTAAGCCTCCAAAATACATCTCACATTAGTCTTTATCTCTCTATTTCACCACCCAGCCTGAGCCTCCATCATCTTTCACTTGAACCGTTGCAAAAGCCTCTTAACCAGACTCCCATCTTTACCATCTTGCCTCCTCTAATCTGTTCTCCATACAGAAACCAAACTAGTCTTTTGTTTTTTATTTACTTATTTATTTGGCTGCACTGGATCTTAGTTGTGTCATGTAGGAGTTTTTTTTTTAAAGCTGTGGTATACATCATGAGAAATGTTGGACTGGATGAAGCACAAGCTGGAATTAAGATTGACGGGAGAAGTATCAATAACCTCAGATACACAGATGACACCACCCTTATGGCAGAAGGCAAAGAAGAACGAAAGAGCCTCTTGATGAAAGTGAAAGAGGAGAGTGAAAAAGTTGGCTTAAAGCTCAACACTCAGAAAACTAAGATCATGGCATCTGGTCCCATCACTTCATGGGAAATAGATGGGGAAACAATGGAAACCATAACAGACTTTATTTTGGGGGGCTCTAAAATCATTGCAGCTGGTGACTGCAGCCATGAAATTAAAAGATGCTTGCTCCTTGGAAGAAAAGTTATGAACAACCTAGACAGCATATTAAAAGGCAGAAACATTACTTTGCCAGCAAGGGTCCATCTAGTCAAAGCTATGGTTTTTCCAGTAGTCATGTATGGATGTGAGAGCTGGACTATAAGAAAGCTGAGCACTGATGAATTGATGCTTTTGAACTGTGGTGTTGGAGAGGACCCTTGAGAGACCCTTGAACAGCAAGGAGATCCAACCAGTCCATCCTAAAGGAAATCAGTCCTGAATATTCATTGGAAGGACTGATGCTGAAGCTGAAACTCCAGTACTTTGGCCACCTGATGTGAAGAACTGACTCATTTGGAAAGACCCTGATGCTGGGAAAGATTGGAGGCGGGAGGAGAAGGGACAACAGAGGATGAGATGGTTGAATAGCATCACTGACTCAATGGACATGAGTTTGAGTATGCTCCAAGAGTTGGTGATCTATAGGGAAGCCTGGCGTGCTACAGTCATGGGGTCACAAAGAGTTGGACATGAGTGAGCAACTGAGCTGAACTGAACTGATGTGAAATCTTGCTCCCTGATCAGGGATCAAACACAAGCTTCCTGCATTGGGAGCTCAGAGTCTTAGCCAGTAAACCACCAGGGAAGTACCCCAAACTAGTCTTTTAAATATATATATTTGATAAAGCATATGGCCTGTGTAGAACTAATGGCTTCTCTCGTTGCATTTAGAATAAAATTCAAATGTCTATGAACTGTCTGTATGAGGTGACGCCTGCCAACTTCTCTGCCATTTTCCCTCTCTCTCTCCCTTGCTGTATTCAGCTGTTTCCACTTTTTTGGAGACCGTGAGTCTTTTGCACATCTGGGAAAATACTGTTTTCTCTTCCTGGGTCCTTATAATCCTTTAGGAACCAGCTTAGATATCTCCCATCTAGATACTCCTTCCTTGTCAACCATACTTGAATACTTCCTGACACACACTCCCTTTACTCTCTGCACTGCACCCTCTTTCCTTTTTCTTTTCTTGAACTCCATTCTATGTGGCATTAAGGAATGTGTTTGAACTAGGTAGCGTGAAGACTGTGGTGTGTATTAAGGGCTGATCTCCACCTCTTGCTGGGAGAAAGGCACTGAAGGTAGCAGTTCAACAGGGCTGACTGGACTGGCTCTCTCCCACGCAGTGTCACTGAAGGTTGAAAGCACTGCTGTTGGCCAATACATCCTGAGTCATTATGCCACTCGGGCCAGTGAGCAAGACCTCACTCTTGTGGGCGGGGTAGGTTTTCCCCACATGCAGGAGGCACTGCCGCTGTCAACAGTCTGGGTTGCTTTTGGAGCAGGTAGTCAGGCTTGGAGTGGTGGGCCTTAGGGCCTTGGCTCTGACTGCTGGACACACCTAGCGAACTCAGAGCCCATCCCAGCCTGCACACAGGTACATGAGGCTCTGCTCACAGAGGCAGAAAAGGCTCTGCTTTCAGGTTTGAGAAGGAATTGTAAAGGGAAGAGGAGCCTCCATTCCACCTTATGAGGCCAGACTGGTGTTTGATGCAGTGACTTGAAGGAGACAGAGCCTTGAGGCTTTAAAAGTGATGAGGCACAAAAGTGCTAGGGACTCGTTTCTCAGCAGTGGTGAAAGAGCACTCAGCAAGACCCAGTGTAACTGGGGACACTGGGGCTTCTTGTCCTCAGAGGACAAGAACCTGGTCCCTCTCATTACCATGCATTACTTAGTATATATGAAATGATATTTCTAGTGATAGACTAGTGAGACCTCTTGTTTAAGGTGACATTTCTTGACTTAAAACTAGCATTTTGTGGTTTAATCAAAAATTTTAGATGCTGGAACAGAAACTCAAAGTAGCTTATACAGAAAAGGAAACTTCTTGGCCCATTTACCTGAAAAGGAGTGGCTGGGAGCCTGGGGCTCAACCCTGTCAAGGACCCAGTGTAGCCTTCTCTCTCCTGGCTTTGCTTTTCTCTGTGTTGGCTTCATTTCGAGGGAGACCCCTCCTCCTGTGACAAAGATAATACTTGCCAGTCCTAAGTTTTACTCACCTTACAGCTAACATTCTCAAAGGAAGCCTTAAAAAGGACTATGTCCCTGAAAGCTCTCACAAATATCCTGCAGAGGACTGTGATTGGCTTAGGTCACATGCCCACACCTGAACCAATCAGGTGCAAGCTAAAGGGCTGGGCCAGCCTGAGCTGGGTACCAGAGGAGGTGAGACCGTGTGGTCAGAGTTGTTGTTGTTGCTCAGTCGCTAAGTCGTGTCCAACTCTTTGTAACCCCCATGGACAGCAGCACCCCAGGCCTCCCTGTCCTTCACTATCTCCTGGAGTTTGCCCAAGTTCATGTTCCATTGGATCAGTGAATAGGTGGTTGCTATTCAACCATCTCATGCTCTGCCACCCTCTTCTCCTTTTGTCTTCAGTCTTTCCCAGCATCAGGGTCTTTTTCATGGCAAATAGAAAAGGGAAAAGTGCAAGCAGTGGTTGGAGAGTGCCACCTAATAGGGGAAGGGCAGCTAGCTCCTGAAAGGAAAAGGTGCCAGAATGACAAAAAGTAACATGTCTTTTTCAGTGAAGAGCATATAAATAGCTGAAAATAGCTTTACCAGTAGAAATGAAGATGAAATACAGATATTCAGACTACCAGCGCAGAGGAACTAGGAAGAAGGAAAAATAGGAAAAGAGGGAAAAAAGAAAAGGGATGACAAAAAGCAGAAAAAAATTAAAATGTCGTGATTTCAAAAATAACCAAAGAGCCAAGCATATGGTTGAAAATATACTATAGACTAAGTCGATCCCTCTGGTTCCTGAGAGGTATAAAAATGATTCCCAGAGCTGAAGCCCTGGGATATACGACTGAAGACAGTGTCACTACCTTCAGCTCCAGGGGAGGAAAGGTGGCTATTCAGACAGGAATTTGAGATGTTGGGAGAAAAGTCTTGCATATGAAATTCACAGATTTTTAATTTGTCCTCTATTATGCCCTGAAAATTGCATTTCTATGCAGGATATCTATATTTTAAGATATTCATAGATGTTCCAGGAATGGCAAATAGGCCAAGAGCAGCAACTTTCCCTGAAGCAAGCTACCAGCAGGATTTATATATGGTCAAACTAGCACATTGTTTTTCGCCTAATACCCTGGGTGGTCACAGACTGAAAGAAAGACTCTCCATGTTGGTGATGATCTTGAGATACAGTCTGGTGAGGTCTTACCACAAGTTTTAAATCAGGCCTCAAACTGCTACCTCACCAGTCAGTCTCTGGAACAACAGCCTGGCTGTGGAATCCTGTTACAGATAAATACCTGGAATGAAGGCAGATTTCATAGACCAGAAACCATCCAGTAGTGAGCATATCTTCACTGCTGAATCCTTTAAAAATAGGGAAGGACAGACTACTAGGAAGGAAGGTACAGAGAATGAAAAAGATTTTAGAATATATTGCCATGGGCACCTATTTTTCCAAAAAAACCTGCGGAAATTAACGTAGCAGCACAGTAGACATGAGTCTCTTTGGCTGTCACGTGACAGAAGAATGAATGCGAAGAGGCCATCATGGCAGCAGAGAGATGTATTTTATTTTCAGCATTTCCATTCATCATCTTCCCTCCACAATCCCTTGGTCCCTTGTTGACAGTCATCTTCACGTACAGCGTCTGCAGTGCTGGAGTTCTCCCTGGTCAGCAACTCTTTTGGCTGACACAACATCTAGCAATGTGAAAAGGAGCAAAAAGTCTGGAATGGGTGAGGTGTGTCCACAGGGCTGTGTGAGTGGTGGGAAGGAAAAAAAGAGTACAGGTGTGTCTCAGCCAACCCCTTGGGGGTCTAATCAGTTCTTCGAGAAATCATCAAAACAACTATTTGATTAAACACCAGCCATCATCACTGTTAAATCATTTTCTAGGTGCCACTCATCTTTCAACTTCAAGAGCTAGGACACTGTATCACTTGGTTCTGAAAATACAATGCTAGGAAATACCACATCTTGCAGATTCAGTTTAATCAGCCCTGTCTTGAAATAACTGTTTACCAATTTTGCATAATATAATTAAATGCCCAAACACTATATTTAAGAAACATTAAAACTATCATGTATGTTATGGGAGCTGTGAAATTCCCAATTTAGAATGTCTAATAGTGTTGCAAAAATAAGATTCTCTATGAGGACAGCAAAGTGGAATGGGAATTAGAAAGTATGGTTCCCCTGCTATTAAGTATTACAATTCATGAAGAGTACAAGAGGCAGGAGCTCAAGGAGGCTTAAAAATCTGGTTCAACACTTCCTCTTTTAGTGAGTCTAATCCTGAAAAACTGAATTTGGTATTAGGTTTCAGAAGCTCCTAGCTATGAGGGTTTTTCAGGAAGAGGATGTGGAAGAGGAAGCTAGTCATTTCTTCCACTTTCCAGACTATCCATTCCTTCTCTGATATCTGCCATCTCCCCACTCCCTTCACCATCAGGTAGGAAACCTTGGGGTCTTTGATTTCTTCCTCTTCCCTAAAGCATATCTTTGACAGGCTCAACATTCCTGTCCATTCCATATGGTATCATCCTGGTAAGGCCCATGTCATGTGAGGCCGTATCTCCTCTAGCCTATTACAAAGCGCCTCTCAATTAGTCTCCTGTCCTCCAATATCATTTTACTACAGTCTTTGCTATTCATGCTATCAAGTTAGCTTCTAAAATGTATATTTCATTCCCACCAGCCCCATCTGTATACCTCAGATGCTTATAGATGAAATTCAAGTTTCCATGCCTGTTTTTTTTAGCGTTTTGAAGATTCTGTCCTTAAATACTCTCAGTCAAATCAATCTACTTCTTCCTTAACAGAGTAGGTAATTAACCTGGCACAGTGCTTGGTGTATATAAGGGAGAACAAGAAATATTAGCTTACCCTCCTTGGAATAAAATAAAGCTATTATTATTCCTGGGCTTCCCAAGTGGTGCTAGTGGTAAAGGATCCACCTGCCCATGCAAGTGATGCAAGAGACGTGGGTTTGATTGCTGGCTCAGGAAGATCCCCTGGAGCAGGAAATGGCAACCCATTCTGGTATTTTTGCCTGGAAAATTCCATGGACAGAGGAACCTGGTGAGCTCTAGTCATAGGGCCGCAAAGAGTTGGACACAATAACACACACACACTGATGGCCTATGTGGGATCTCTCTCCTCTACCTCACACTCCTAGACCTTTGCCCATATCATCCTCCTCTCTAATGTTCTCCCTTCTCTTTGCCACTTGTCAAAATTTGAACTTTCCTCTAGGGCTTCTCTGGTGGCTCAGAGGTTAAAGCATCTGCCTGGAATGCGGGAGACCGGGGTTCAATCCCTGGGTTGGGAAGATACCCCAGGGAAGGAAATGGCAACCCACTCCAGTATTCTTGCCTGGAGAATCCATGGAGGGAGGAGCCTGGTAGGCTACAGTCCACGGGGTTACAAAGAGTCGGACACAACTGAGCAACTTCACTTTCACTTTCACTAGGAGATCAAGTTCTATCTCTTCCATGAAGCCTTTTCTACTCAGGCCACTGTGGTTATTCTCTCTCTAAACTTCTGCAACAACAGCTTGTTGAAAACAATATTTGGTTCCCTCCCAAGTGAGAGGAAGCTGGTATATGTACCCACCAACTTCCATCTATCATTGATTGAGATCTGTTCCCAGGAACATCAATGCTTTGGCATTTTGACCTGCCTCGTGCATAAGGTAAGGGGAAAGTCATCAGACAGAAAGCACCAGGTCTTGCAATAGAACGCTGCAGGAATATTGAGTGCCCCGGGACATCCTTTCATGTTGTTAGGTGTAGAAAAGTTTCCCCAGTGAGTTTCTTGGGTTTCAGATACACCTCTGTCTGTCCCCATGTTTCTCAGTAACCATATCCCTTCAAGGTGTCAGTGTTAGTATTTAACTCCAGTAACTCCTTTCTCTACCTACTGCACCACAAGCAGGGGCAGCCCTACATACTCAGCAGCAGTGGATTACTATGATGTTCTGTGAAATATCAATACAATTGATATTTTTGGATTATATTCTGCCAGAGATCTGAACAGTACGTGTAGCCCTTGGGCAAGAATCTGATTGGTTATAGTGATTTGTTTGTCCCAGGTGAGTGAAATATTTTGGGTTTCTACTTCCTGATGCAGCCTGAAGGGTTTATGTACTAATAAATGATTACATACCAAATACAAGATGCTCTGGTGGTATGTTCTTGTATCCCGCAGTTACTGTGATTGAAGTTATTAAGTTTTTGGAAGTCCTCCATGATTTTCCATGATCTACCTGGTTTTTTCAAGGACTACATTAGTATATCAAATGTGAAGCCACTGTAGGAAACACAGAACACCTGGGTTTATCATCTGCCTGAAACATATCTACAGAATCTTTGAAATCTTAATGGAGATACGAGGAATGAAAAACAAAGCTTCCTTCAACTGGCAGGTATTGGAGACTGGATCCACCTTGGTTCAGTCTGTGGGTTTGCTCTGGGAAAACCACCAGAATACAGACTACACCAGAAACACAGTATCAACCCACACAGAATAATGGAGAACTACGCTGAATTGTTGTGTTTCATTTATAGTAATAAATCTTAAAAAAGAGCAATGATTCATGCAAATGGTAGACACCATTACTAGAAACAAGGTCTTTGAGATTCTCTGGCTATATGTTGCTAATCTGTTAAAAGAGAAAAAAACCTTACCCATGTCAGAAGCAGAGAACGCTTGAAGAGATATGGGGCTGGGATCTCAAAGTATGAAGCAAAAATGGTACAAGCCTACATCCTAGTCTCACTCAGGAAGAGTATCATTTGTCACCCCTGGGCCAGGCTAAAGCTTACCCTTGACTATTGATGGTGTTAGGGCTTCCCAGGCAGTGCTAGTGGTAAAGAACCTGCCTGCCAATGCAGGAGACATAAGAGACACAGATTCGATGCCTGGATCAGGAAGATCCCCTAGAGGAAGGCATGGCAACCCACTCCAGTATTCTTGCCTGGAGAATCCCGTGGACAGAGAAGCCTGGCGGGCTACAGTCCATGGGGTTGCAAAGAGTCAGAGATGACTGAAGTGACTTAGCATGCACGCACAAAACTCAGACTTTGGGGAATACACTCATGGATTCTGATATCATTTTTCTGGTGGAGATAAAAAGCCAGGGTTGAGATTTCCCTGGGGAGATATGTTGTTTCCACTGAGTGGTCCTGGGAAGAGTTAATTCCTAGGATAAAATAAAGACTAAAGAAAGAGTCAGGCTCTCAAGGAACTAATACTTTAAGAAGGAGATAAGCAAACAAACAAATGATCATTAAAATAAATAATTGAAAGCAAGAACAAGAGAACTGGGTTATTATTTTCATTACAAGTTTGGCTGCCCAAACAGGTTTAGCCTGAAAGCCTACAAACCAGTTCCACAGAAGGGAAACACACAACCCATATCAAGGACCCATAAAACTAGGAAGCAACCATTTTACCCTGCAAAATAATTTCCAAGGTGATGAAAACTATGCCAAGAAGAAGTGAGCTAAGGAGCAAAAGACATCAAAACAGAAGCAGTGGTTATATTTGGTTTACACTTCACAAGATCTATGATGGAAAAAAAACAGCTCTAATTGACTGTCACATATTTATATTAATGCTGCTGGAGGTTTCCTGAGATGCTAAATAGCAGGTTGCTGTCTGACCAACTTTAGGGACTTGTTTGAGGGGACACGTCTGTGACTAGTACTCCCCTAGTTGTATCACCCTCCTACTGCTCCTTAGGGCCATTGGGGGTCTCCACAAGGTATGGATTTCTGCAACCTATTTATCAGAATAGGAAGTTTTCTATTCACACATCTTAGGGACCTTTATTTTGCAGCATTATTTGATTTGCTGTATCCATTGATTTCTAAGGCAAATATACCTACTAAAGTTAGTCAGTAGGTATATGCAGATGACACCACTTAAATGGTAGAAAGCAAAGAGAAACTAAAGAGCCTCTTAATGAAGGTGAAAGAGGAGAGTGAAAAAGCTGGCTTAAAACTCAACATTCAAAAAATGAAGATCTTGGCATCCAGTCCCATCCCTTCATGGCAAATAGATGGGGGAAAAGTGGAAACAGTGACATATTTTATTTTCTTGGGCTCCAAAATCACTGCGGATGGTGACCAAAGCTATGAAGTTAAAAGATGCTTGCTCCTTGGAAGAAAAGATATGACAAACCTAAACAGCGTATTAGAAAGCAGAGACATCACTTTGATGACAAAGGTTCATATAGTCAAAAGCTCTGGTTTTTCCAATAGTCATGTATCAGTGTGAGAGTTGGACCATATAGAAGGCTGAGCACTGAAGAATTGATGCTTTTGAACTGTGGCGTTGCAGAAGATTCTTCAGAGTCCCTTGGAAGGTAAGGAGATCAAACCAGTCAGTCCTAAAGAAAATCAGTCCTGAATATTCATTGGAAGGACTGATGCTGAAGCTCCAATTCTTTGGCCACATGACACGAAGAGCCAACTCATTGGAAAAGACCCTTATAGTGGGAAAGGTTGAGGACAAGAGGAGTACTGGGTGACAGAGGATGAGATGGTTGGATGGCATCACTGACTCAGTGGACATGAGTTTGAGCAGACTCTGGGAGATAGTGAAGGACAGGGAAGCCTGGCGTGCTGTAGTCCATGGGGTCACAAAGAGTCGGCCACGACTGAGTGACTGATCAACAACAGCAACCAAACTAGTTAGAAAACCAACAGTTCACACAATGGTACAGTCACCCTTACCTCCGCAGCATATGCTCATAGACCCAAAGGGCATTCTTATTATTCTACCACCATTGAATAGATCCTAATTATTGCCAAGTCTGTTATGATAGAAAATAACTATGTTAATCCCATATTTATATAACATGAAAAGATGCTAAACATGACACCTGGGGATTTGGTACCTTCTCTTCACAGTACCTTCTTTACCCCTCGGTCCACAGTTCTGTCAGATGTTATCCTTTAGTCTGAATCCAGTGGATAATGCCACCACTTTGTCTACTCTCAGCAGCTGTGGCCGTCTTATAAAGAAATACATGAGTTACATTAACATGCAATGAGTGCCTACAGTGTCCTGAGCTATATGAAAAATGAGGTGTGATGGCCCCAAGGAATAAGCTCTTATTTTCTTTGAAGCTCAGAATCTGTGTGAGGAATAGATTAAAACCATCTAGTACATAGTTCACCTTCCAACTGTGAACTGGAAAGATGAATAACTTATAAGAATACTTTACTTTGGTTCTGGGATTTATTTTTGTGCTAACCTGTACAGGTATGGATGAAATTCTGGGAATTCATAAAACTTCAGTCAAAATATTGAAACCAGAAGGTGAAGCTCTAACTCTGCCAGGAAGGTGTTCAATTTCCCCTTCACAGGCCATTCCAGACTGAAGAGGGCATCTGTGTGTATTCAGGGGCCTCCAGGAAACAGAAGGCTTTTTGGGGGGATTCTGGAGATGATTTAGGGAAGTTTGAGTGTGGCTAAGGAAGCCTGTAGGCATGTGGAATGGTGGCACTAGTGGTAAAGAACCTGCCTGCCAGTGTAGGAAACATAAGAGACTACAGTCCATAGGGTTGCAACACAACCAACACAACCATCAGTTGGACACAACTGAAACAACTTAGCACAGCACAAGGTCAGGGTAGAAGAAGGTGGAGAATGGGTTTGGGGAAGGGGCAAAAGGTGAATGCCATCACAGTCACCATCTAGACCAAAGCCAAGGCCAGGAGATCCAACCAGTCCACTCTGAAGGAGATCAGCCCTGGGATTTCTTTGGAGGGAACGATGCTGAAGCTGAAACTCCAGTATTTTGGCTCATGCAAAGAGTTGACTCATTGGAAAAGACTGATGCTGGGAAGGATTGGGGGCAGGAGGAGAAAGGGACGACCAAGGATGAGATGGCTGGATGGCATCACGGACTCGATGGACATGAGTCTGAGTGAACTCCGGGAGATGGTGATGAACAGGGAGGCCTGGCGTGCTGCGATTCATGGGGTCGCAAAGAGTCGGACACGACTGAGTGACTGAACTGAACTGAACTGAACTGATTGAATTGTCTTTTCTTGCTCTAAGATACTATTTCCCAAAATGGGGGACAGGAGTAGGTCTGTGTATAACTTAATTTAACAAACACTGAATTAACCAATTTAAACAGGTTTCACTCCTCCAAGAATTTTCAAAGCTGTAAGAGGCTAAGCATCATAATTTTTTTTTCAGTAAATAATTGTTCAACACTATGAGGAACCAGACATTGGGCTGGGTGTTGGTGATACGGTGGTGAACAGGAGAGACACCTACCCCTGCAGTACTTACAGTCCAGTGGAGGGCAGACAATAAACAGGAAACAAGGAACTAATTAATTACAGAATGTTAATGACAAAGTTCTCAGAGAAAGATCAACTGTGTGGCATGTCTCAAAGGAAAGTTATTTAGCTTTATAAACCCATATTTCTGGAAAATTTTTATGGAGGGAGGGGCTCCTTGAGAAAAGCAGTCTGAGTTTTGCTTCACTATTGCATATTTTGGGTTTGAAATTTACATAATTAAATGCCTAATGCCTAGTTTTAATGACAGCTTTTTCACCCTGCTGGCCCTAGACAGTCAATCAGAGAGTAAATCAGATACTTACGGAAAATGGATAGTGGGAAGGTAACATGAAAAAGGAGAAGCAATATCTTAGTTGTCAAAGCCACTTAAATCAACTTCGCATTTTCCTTTCAGTGTAGACTCTGTAAGTCAAGATGGTATTGTTAGTGAAATGGCCATGGGCTAGATGTATGTGAGGAAGATAAGCCTACTTACCAGGTTCTAAGGCAAAGTCCAAAGTGATTTGACCAAATGGTACAAAAAGCAGAAAGTAACCTTCAGGAGAATTTGTCTGTAATACACATGTATCTGACTTTCTGTTAGAGAATAGGTCTTGTTTGTTTAGTTTTTTTTCTCGGTCATGCTGTGTGGCATGCAGGATCTTAGTTCCCCACCCAGGATTAAACCCACGCCTCTCGCAGTAGAAGCGTGAAGTCTTAACCACTGGACCACCAGATTAGTCCCAAGAATAGCTTTTTGTAAAATAAGTGTGCAGCAGTTTTGGTAGATGCTGTTTGGTGCCCCACCTGGGAGCCCTTTGCTGGCTGGCTGGTGCCCACCACCCTGGCTGCTGGCAGTGCTGCCCACTAAGGGCTAACAGCTGCCCCCTCTCACATCTCGCTAACCCCTTCACCAAAGGGAATAATCATGAGGTTAGGGGTCAACTTTATAGGAACCCCATCTTGGCCAACTATTCCCCCCTCACACTCTCTCTAATAAGTTTTTCCTAAAGAGCACTTCATAACCGTGATCCTTGTCTTCATCAAGCGTCACAGACAACTGGGAATTAGAAGGGATTTAGAAGATATCAGAGCAAGAAAGGCATCATTATTCTCTTGACCACCTACTCTTTCTATTGTGCCTCACTGAGTTCTAGCCACACTGGCTATTTTAATAGTTTTCCATTTTGATTCATTTTCAGAAAGAATATATGTAGGAAAGCTTATTGATTTAACTCTGTTATCCACATCTATAAGAAGCTAAGTAAAAGAAATCAGTCCTGAATATTCATTGGAAGGACTGATGCTGAAGCTGAAACTTCAATACTTTGGCCACCTAATGCGAAGACCTGACTCATTGGGAAAGACCCTGATGCTGGGAAAGATTGGAGGCAGGAAGAGAAGGGACGACAGAGGATGAGATGGTTAGATAGCATCACTGACTCAACGGACATGAATTTGAGTATGCTCCGGGAGTTGGTGATGGACAGGCAAGCCTGGTGTGCTGCAGTTCATGGGATCGCAAAGAGTCGGACATGACTGAGTGACTGAACTAAACTGAACTAGTCACTAATGCCCTATAATAGATCATTGATCCAAATTATAGGCAAAAATCTCTATGAAAAAAATTTTAAATGTGACCATGGCCAGCACTCTAGTGAGCTCTTCACAGTAATAGCAAAGGTTACAGTCCTTAAAGAATGTTTGCCACGTGATGTAAAATATTGTTAGAATAGTATTTGCATGGTGCATTATGGTTTTTAAACACACTATCATAAATATTTCATTTGTCTCCACAGTAACCCTGTGACCTGAGTAAAATTTTGGAATCTCAGTTTCACAAATGAAGGACCTGAAGCTCAGGGATATGAAGGGACTTGCTCAGTGTCTAATAGTTATGAAGTTACATGGTGAAATTTGACAGAGTTTATTTTTAGCAGATTTGGAGCCTTTCAACTTTATTGCCTATTTTATCCAGTTTATCATGCTCTGTCATTTCTTAAATTATTGGACTTTATAACATCCGCTTATGGTTTAGTCATCATAAAACTCTGTGGTACCATTTGTATTCTAGAATTTCTACAAGGCAGCAAAATAGGCTGCATAATTAAATACTTACCTAATTTTTATGAACTTGATGTGTTAAGATTTTTATTTCTCTCCACTTATAAATTTGACTTGTGGTTCTGTAAAATTAATGTCCATTGATTTCTCAGAGAGCTATGCATTGGCTACACAGAGGATTTGGTTTTTAGAAAAACCAACAGTACATCATTATTGATTATGTATAGCCTTTCTTTAAGAGCTATTGAGAATGTGAATACTCTTCTAAATGGGTACTCAGACATGTACTTTATTTAATTCATTTTCCCAGTTTAGCCTGTCTCCTAGCCAACTACAGCATAGTTTACTTTAGAAATATCAATATACTTTTTCAGCCAAAAAAAAGAAGATAGTCAAACAAGAAAATATTGCCCCAAGCATTAGCTTTTATAGTTGGAGCAAATATATGGTTTTAGCTTAGTGGTAAAGAATAGAAATCATCTTTCTGTGGCTTAAAAGAATATACTCTCAATTTACCTTATCTCCTTGAGTTTGTGCAATCAAAAGCAACAATGGGAATATTGATGGGGCAGAGAGGGAACACAGAACTATTGAGGGGCTCAAGCATATCTTGGAAATTACCATTCCAAATGCCTCATGCACTTATTTCTAACTCTGGGAGTGCATGACAGAGCCAAGCAGGTTTCATGTAATTGCCATACTCTAAGAGTTCCAGAGGGAAATTACTGATCACAATTATTTTCTTAAACACAAATGGAAAACTCAAGTAACCTCAGGGTCACACCAAAACAGCTCTGGACTTGGGTTACAACTTCAGAATTAATGGGGAAGAGTAAGCAGTAAGGCCGTCGGGGTGCATTGAGCAGTCTCACCATAATTAAAGACTGACTTGCAGCCAAATGACACTACCCGCCGCTCTGGGAAGGGAGAGGCTTTGTCCATTCCAGAAGATCTCTAAGCATCGGGTGCTTGGCACACAGTTCTAAGCCTTTAAGAAAGCATGCTTCTTTCAGTGTTGTTGATATACTGATTGTCATGGACTGTCATTTTAATTACTTCTTAATCCTCAACAGTCGTGTTATCAAAGGATGTATATACCGTGCCAGGCTTGGCAGGGAGCTTCAAGCACCACACACAGAAGGTGTCCGTGTACAATTAGCTCTAATGAGCATAGAGAGCTGAACTCTGCAAGCTGCAGACAAACATAACCTGCAAGCTGCTCAAGTCAATCAGATCTGGAGATGGAACTGTTAGATTCGCAGAAGGTACAATGCTCTTTGCAAGGTTATTATAATAACAAGATGAACAAGGATTAGGGATGGAACAAGAAATACACGTGAAATCCTAGTTGAAAAAACTTTACTACTGCCAGTTGAACACATTCAAGCAATGATTTAAGCCTGTAGATGGACTGAGATCATTGTCATTGTCTGGCTGTTTCATTAAAGCTGGTTTGAGTCACTGTGAGGGCCAAGTTTTTCCCCAGAGATGGGTCTTCACACAAGAAAACAGACAGCTCTGTTCTGTGGCCTCCGAAAAACTCTACTTTGGCTACCGGTCCTTGAAGATGGAGATGCAAGGACTTACTTCCATGAAACGTGTAAAAAATAAGTAAAGCAGAGAACTGAGGTGACATAACAATAATAGAGAAAAATTTTTTGTAATATTTCCTTTTAAGATACCTGATGAGTTAGCTGGCAGAACTGAGGGTGTTTTTGTTTCTTGGGTTTGGGTGTTTTGTGTGTGTGTGTGTGTGTGTGTGTGTGTGTGTGTTTTTCAGGGGCAGGGGAGAGAACAGTTTTACCTGCATAATTGTTTCTGGTTCCACCTGCCAGGTCTTGATAGCAACAGACCAGACATCCAGGCTCCTTCTCAGGGTCCAGAGGGATCTCATTAGAAGCCAAAGTTGACTTAGTTAGCGGCAGCTAGTTTGACCATGACCAAAGCCACACATTTCCTAGTCTAATCTGGCTTGTGGCTCTTCAGTTGCTCAGTCATGTCCGACTCTGCAACCCTGTGGACTACAGCATGCCAGGCTTCCCTGTCCTTTACCACCTTCCAGAGCTTGCTCAAAATCATGTCTGTTAAGTCAGTGATACCATCCAACTATCTCATCCTCTGTCATCCCCTCTCCTCCTGTCTTCAATCTTTCCCAGCATCAAGGTTAGGAAAAGGCTTAGGAGGAGAAACAGCAGCCCTAAAAATGAAAGATTTCATTTTCACTGCAGTTTGCCATAGGACATTTGAAAGGCATAACTATTCTGAGAAGGTGGACAATGGGGGAAACCAAGGCAGAGTTCAAGAATTGCTTGCCCCAAATCAGAGCACTGAGACAGCCAACTGCCCCAGGTGTAGTGGTGCATGTCAGCAGAGGCGTCTGGAATTAGTCACCCACAAAGACGCTCACTGTTCAGTTAACCTGATTCTCAGACAACACCCGAAAATAATGTTTGCAAATCTCTGTGATTTACCAATGCCTTCCTATGTCATGGACTTCTCCTTCACACTTTTCAAAAACTTTTAAAATTTATTTATTTACTTTTGGTTGCACTGGGCCTTTGTTGCTGCACGTGGGCCTTCTCTAGTTGCAGTAAGCAGGGGCTACTCTTAGTGGTGGTGCACGGGCTTCTCATTGCAGTGGTTTCTCTTGTAGCGCACAGGAGCTAGGGCACACAGGCTTCAGTAGCTGTGACGCACGGGCTTAGTTGCTACATGGCATGTGGGATCTTCCCGGAGCAGGGATTGAACGCGTGTCCCATGCAATGGGCAGGCAGATTCTTAACCACTGAACCACGAGAGAAGTCCTACTTCATACTTTATACATTATCAGATTGACTACAGATACTTACAGAATTAGGAATATCTGGAAGACTTGAATTTGTAAAGATTCTCATTCCTAAACATTAACGTTAAATCTATTTCCTGGTATAAGTCAGGACAAATTAACTCAATCAGACTATAATACAAAAGACTGGGATTTGAGGCTTTTTTTCTGGTGCAACAAAATGTCTTATATTGTTGCTGTCCAGTTATCAGGCATTGTATTAATTTCTTAAAAACTGGAAATATTTTTAAAAAACTGGAGATATTTAAAATCTAACTAGATTATTAAACATGCTATTTGCTGCTGAGGAGAAAGGCTACTTTAAGGCACTACCTTGTTGGTTAAGCCATGTGTGCAGGAAGGCAACACATGACAAACATTTGAGATATGTTGCCTCGGGCTCAGGGTCTGCAACCACCTCTGTAGACAAGCAGGATCAGCAGACTCTGATTCTTTCCAAGATCTTCTCTGGCTCTTGAAATCAAAGCTTTACCATGTATACAAATTAAGTTATATGCACAAAAGAAGCATTTAAAGAAAAGAAGTTGAGGCTCTACCCTAATATTATTCCACCATTCTTGTTCTAAAGAAATCCATCGTATCCTTTCATAGTTTAAAAAAAGGGGGAAATTACTCATTTCAGAAAAGTAAGTCATCAGTATTTGTCTTCATGTGTTCATGTGCTCAACAACTGATAGGCAGGTTTTGTTTTGTTTTGTTTTTAATGAAAATCCGTTTCATTTTCTGAAATGAATTCGTCTATTCTAAAAGTCTAAAAGTAATGCTTTGTTTTCAATTATTCCAAGAACTGAGAGCATTAATTATCCCAGCAGCAAGTCAAACTAAAACACTGGTTACAGACATTTAAACTTTGACCCTAAATAGTAGTTGCCCTTCAAGATGATTCATTTCAGTTTTTCCCTCTAGAGGACTAATCTTTCAACCCTTCCCAGACAACCTATAATTCTGCTCCTTTGCCCTCTCTAAAATCACCCAAGTGCTGTCTGCCTTCCAGGGAGATTTACTGCCCTAATGGCAGAAGCAGTGAAGGTCAGCTGAAAACTTCGGGTCTATCTGCCCGGGGACAGGGGATTCCTAGATAATTTTAGCAGTCCCCGAAAATAATGATTGGTTTCATTAACCCGATGACAGGCCAAACTACTACCCCATTATAACAAGGAGGTTTTTTTTTCTTCACTGGGAAGAATTCATTCACTGAATCTTTGAGTATAATGATAACTAACTGCGGGGCAGAGTAAACACGTCTAGCTCTGTAGCACCATAAATAAGCCATTAAAACAACAACTGCAGAAGTTTGTGGGGTGGTTGTCTTTCGCCCTTTAAGTGCATATAGAGTTTGGTTCTCATTCCACATTGCTCACTTGCTTTCCTCAGGGGCATGCCACACAGGCGCCTCTGTTTTATCATTCATCATGAAGCCTCTTCAGACCTGGCATCCTAACTTATCTTAAAAGATTTATGAGATGATTTCAGCTAAGTTCCTTGGAGGGTTTGCTCTCAAACTCGGTTAATATCCATAAACTCAGTGAGAGCTAGAAATTGACTCTGATTGCTAAAGTCAATTCTCCATTACCTGAGAGGGGCTTACCCCTGGCTCCTCACTACTTCTTGCCTGTGGGTCAGCCCACTCAACATCAGAAGGAGGCTTGGTGGGGGGTTGAGATGAGAGTATGAAGGTCCTGGAGGTTGGTGAGTGTGCCTTTGGCTCAGTGTGTTTCCCATGTTTGCTAAGGGAGATATTGACAGCCATTCATTCAATATGCATGAAGTTAATTTATGATTAACTTCTTAGTTATTTTCTAGGTCTTTTCCCCCACTAATTACACATTTAAATTCTAAATAATAAACATCACAGATAGGACACTGTATTGTTGAAAAAATCCGCAGGTATTTGTCTATGTAATGGTCCTCCGAAACAATTTTCAATCTCAAGTGAGCAAAAAGTAGAAAGAAAAACACACCAATAGCATGGGGCAAGGCTTTGGAATATCAAAGAGTTCAGTTCCTAAGAGTTGGCTTAATTTTGTAGTTGGTGTTGTAAAAAGCATTGTTCAAATAATAGAGAAGTGGAATTTCTTTAAATCCATACCATCTCCTTTCAGGTTTCAATTTCTGGAGTTAGGATAAAAGCACCAAAGGGGCACTCCAAACCCATTCCTGATGCATACTGAAGAGACATGATGTCCTCTCTCAAGGAGCACATAATTGGAAAGTTTTCCATAAAACTGTCTTCAGAAATCATTCTCTTCCATTCCTTGGCCCTCATTTACCTTCTCAAAGGCTGATATTGGCTCCCTCCCTTGACCTATATGAAGCCAGAGATTCTCATCTCAGTCTAAAACGTCTTCAAAGAATTGTTCCCTCTTAAATCTCCTTCCTTTGCTCCTTTTATGTTTGTCTCCCTCTCTTTCAGGCTGGATTAATGAACAAGTTAAATGCTATATATGAATTATTTGGCTTATATTTGTCCTCGTTTTAAGGTAAAACTCCAGTTTTACCAATGAATAATTCTGTATTTTTCTGTCGGGACATCTACACCCAGAATACACACACACAAAATGTTATTGGTTTTCTAAATCCTAGCCCATTACCTCACTAATTGCTATTCTTGTTTGGAGGTACTACATGGACTTGAAAGACATAATGTAGCCTGGTTTCCTTAATAAGTTTCTGTCTCATTTTCCTTCCTTTATTCAAACTTGCTTTGTCCCTTTTTCATCCTTTCATCCTTCAGTTTGATTATTAATCACTCATCCTTGTTTTCCACCAAACTTGGATTTAATTTCTTAATAAAAATCTCCCAAATACTAAATCAGCATTTCCTATGCAACCTAACACACAATCATTCACATTGTGAATGAGGATTTGCCATCTAGCCACAAAAACATCTGCTTCCAAAAACAAAGTCAGACATATTTCTTTGTTGATTTTTATATTTTCATTTTTGGCTTCCTCAGAAGCACTGGATTTATTGTCCCATTACCATGATTTGGTCCTTCACCTTTGTATTGTTGACCCTTCCATCTATTAACTGATACAATCACTTTCCTTCAAAACTGGAAATAAATCTGCTCCAACTTGGGATGGATTTATAATTGATGCCTTGGGTTGACTTCCTTGCTTAATTTCTCACTTTTTTTTTTAGCACCACCTCTGTCTCTGTTCTTACCTGTCTACTAGGGGCAATATCCAGAAGCAGTTTGATAAGAAGTAGCATTGGTTACATGTACATCTGCTCCAAGTCTCAATGAATTCTGCACTAGTTCCCTAAGGTTTAGTCAGGATAACCTGTCTGCTGCTGTGCTGCATGAATGCTCAGTCATGTTCAACTCCTTGCAATCCCACAGACTGTAGCCCGCAAGCCTCCTCTGTCCGTGGGATTTCCCAGACAAGAATATGGGAGTGGGTTGCCATTTCTGACCCAGGAATCAAACTGAACCTGTCTGGGGCTTGGCTATGCAAATGAGCCTTTCTGAAAGTTTTGCAAGGAAGGGAGTACCTTCCATACAGCAGTCATTAATACCATGTTACCTCATAGAAGTGTTGCGAACAGCCTCATGAATTATATACCATTACCCCTATTTTGCAAATAAGAAATCAACCATCTCACAGATAAAGTGTCTTTGCCCAGATTACATAGCTGCTAAATAGCAGAGATGAAATTATTGCCCGAGTTGGTCTGACATTCAAAGTATCTGTTTTGTCTGCAATATAGAACATCATTCTGTCTCTAAACAAATTCTACTCTTCCAAGAAACGAAATAAGGCCTGCCAACCCACTCTCTCTCCAGGCCAAAAGAACAAAATTCACGTTTTTTGGTTAATGGCCCACTCTATATTATTCCCAGGTGATTGGAGGCAAGCAAGTCATTCCAGGAGTATCCATGAAAGAAAGATGTTATAAAATCATTTTCAATCTTTAATTCCTGAAGTTTACTTAGGCCTCTATCCAAACTATCTTTACGACTTAGTATCACACTGACTAAGCTCTCCAGTGTAGTCAAAATTTATGAACTTGTTCTTGAATGTTGTTGACCCTGAGTATGCATGACATGTTTGAGTTTACAAAATGTGTGTGTGTGCTCAATCATGTCAGACTCTCCACAACCCCCATGGATTATAGCCCACCAGGCTCTTCCATCCATGGAATTTTCCAGGCAAGAACACTGGAATGGGTTGTCATTTCCTACTCCAGGGGATCTTCCTGACCCCGGGACTGAACCTGTGTCTGTTGCATCTCCTATACTGGCAGGCAGATTCTTTACCACTGCACCAACTGGGAAGCCCGCTGCAAACTAACCATCAACTATCAGACAACAAAGAACATTTTAAAATGTGGATGTACGGCTTATCTGACTTTAAGAGTTGAATATGTATTTGAGAACATCTGAGTTTCAACCTCATGTCTCCACCTTCTCCCAGCTATTTAGCTTTGTGAAAAGAGATGCTGTCTGTCACCACCTCTCGTTTGTTCTTCCTCCAAAGAATCCCTTGGTTTTGCCCCTTGCTATCGAAAGTAAGTGGCTATCCAAAAGTCTGTGGCTTTTCATTCTTTTGTTGCTCTAAAACCTTCCTAAATACAGTCTCTCTGCCTCAGATTCATCTGACATACTGTAATAACCAAACTAATCTTTTTAAAGCTTATCTTTCAGCCTTTTACCCCCATGCACGAGCATTTCCTGTGGTTCTACCTATTTCATCAAATATAAGATTCCTCAGTCCAATCACTGAGGCTCTCTGAAATCAAGTCCTGTCCCCAACAAAGTCCTCACTATTCCCCAGTACAAACCCACATTCATATCATGTCAGTTATTTCGCTGGGCTCCATGTGAGCTCCAGCCTGTGCTGCAAAGCCTAAGTCTCATCTTTGCACCATGTAGCTCCCTTGATCTGGGATGCCTTCTCTGTATCCTATTCATGTTTCATAACAATGTGTTATTGAAAGACCTCCCAGTGAACAGCCAGAAATGAAGGGCCAAACAAACACGAGGTAACCTGAGGAAGATCCAGGAAAAGTCATGGAAACTGTGCTGCCACAGGAACTCAGTTTCAGCAACTAACCTAGGAGGGTTGAGGAAAGGAAAGAAAGGAAGAAACTAATGGAAAGGGTAAGCCCCAGTGTTATAGTTACTGGCATAAGGGTCAGGGAGAAACTGAGTGTTGGGAAAACAAAGTATGAGCCCATTTCTGGGATGTTGGGAAGAAATTGGAGATCATCGAAAGTCAGTGAACCAACTGGAGAGGTTTCATGAAAAAGCAGATTTAAAGATTCTAAAGACAGGCTGAGCCGTAGTTGTGGGCAAAGTAACTGAAGGCTGCAAAGATCAGAAAAAGATAATATCAGGGAACCAATTAGAACATCATGACACTGAAACTCCCAGGGGTGTTTCAGCAGCTTCCAAGAGGACCTGAACCTCAGATTAATCCCTCCTTTCACAGAGGGCACATTTGTTCAACCTCACAAAGCCCAGGATCTTTCTTGTAAATCCTGGAATTCGTTGTAAGCTTAAGTACAATGTATCTCTTCGCTTATTTGTATGTCTGATCAGAGGTATGGGGAGGGCTGTTTATGAAAAGTCCTAAAGCTGGACTAGAAATATGTCTTGGAAATTTTTTTCTTTTTTGAAACACACACATCTTTTCCAGCTGTACGCCAGTTTGAAGATCGGTGGGCAAAAATTAATCTACCTATGGGCTTCAGAGTGCCCAGGGCATTTTCCTTTTGGAGTAGTTGGATAGTAGCAAGGTAATCCTGAAGTTGCTATTCATATTTTTATACATCATTCTCTCTGGTAGGGGGGAAGTTGGGGTCAGAAGTTAGGCAGAAAATAATAAATACCTGACAGTAGACTTAACCAGTCTTTAGGATTGCCCTTCTTTGGGATTGGAATGAAAACTGACATTTTCCAGTCCTGTGGCCACTGCTGAGTTTTCCAAATTTGCTGGCATATTGAGCGCAGCACTTTCACAGCATCATCTTTTAGGATTTGAAATAGCTCAGCTGGAATTTCATCACCTCCGCTAGCTTTGTTCATAGTGATGCTTCCTAAGGCCCACTTGACTTTGCATTCCAAGATAGGTTAGTGATCATACCATCATGGTTGTCTGGGTCATTAAGATCTTTTTTGTGTAGTTATTCTGTGTATTCTTGCCATCTCCTTAATATCTTCTGCTTCTGTTCAGTCCATACAATTTCTGTCCTTTATTGTGCCCATTTTGCATGAAATGTTCCCTTGGTATCTCTACTTTTCTTGAAGAGATCTCTAGTCTTTCCCATTCTATTGTTTCCTCTATTTCTTTGCATTGTTCACTAAGGCAGACTTTCTTATCTCTTCTTGCTCTTCTTTGGAACTCTGCATTCAGATGGGTATATCTTTCCTTTTCTCCTTTGTCTTTCACTTCGCTTCTTTTCTCAACTATTTGTAAGGCCTACTCAGACAACCATTTTGCCTTTTTGCATTTCTTTTGCAAGTCTAGGCGTGGCCACGTTCTAATGGGACAGGAGGTTTGAAGAACCCTTTGCCTGGGAAATGGGCATTGGGAATTCAGAGTTCATTTTTCAATGTAATGCTCTTAAAGAAATATACAAGCAGCTGTCAGATTAACTCCTGTAAGTTTCAAGCTCCTCAAGTCTAAAATGTATATATACTTACAGTACTGTAGTCTTATAGTATTGGTGTGAGGATTAACTTAAATAATACATGCAAAGTCCTAAGCATATTGCGTGGCATTCATTGTGTTATATAATGGGCTATATAACCACACTGATAATGCATATAATAACTCCTTGTTTACCAGCATTGTTTGGAAATGACACATTTTGCAAATTTTGTTGTTGTTCAGTGGCTAAGCTGTATCCACTCTTTGCAGCTTCATGAGCTGCAGCAAGCCAGGCTTCCCTGCCCTTCGCTATCTCCTAAAGTTTCCTCAAACTCATGTCCATTGAGTTGGTGATTGCCATCCAACCATCTCATCCTCTGTTGCGCCCTTCTCCTCCTGCCTTCAATCTTTCCCAGCATCAGGGTCTTTTCCAGCGATCAGGTCTTCGCATCAGGTGGCCAAAGTATTAGAGCTTCAGCTTCAGCACCAGTCCTTCCAATGAATATTCAGGGTTGATTTCTTTTAGAATTGACTGGTTTGATATCCTTGCTGTCCTAGGGACTCTCAAATTTTGAAATTAGCTAAAGCCTAATTCTGTATTAAACCTTAAATTTTCTGTTGTTTTAATTGACTATATTTCTGAAATGTGTTCAGTATATTTCTGTCTTACTTCTTTAACTGAGACAAGTTCTCTACTAGGAACAGAGCACAGGGGACTCAGTGGAAAAAATGCTATACTTTTACTCCGTGAATTTTCAGTTACTATTTTAGTTTTTAGAAATTAGCCCTAAGGGGGACTCTGACAAAGACTTAAAAGTCTCAAAATTAATAGCAAATTTGTTTCAGTCTGAGTCTTTATTTCCATGCCCCAAAACACCTTGCAGCCCCTGGTGGGAAGGAATTAATGTGCCTGTTTAACACATATCCACTGGGTGTCTACTGTGTTCCAGGATGCTGAATAAACAGCAAGACACAGACAAATATTCCTGTTCTCATGGAGTTTACATTCAAGTTGGAGCTATATTCAAGCCATAAACAGGCAAAATATGTTTTTTTTCTAAGATATTAAAAGGTGATAACTGCTAGGGAGGAATAAATTTTAAATAATCAGGTAAGACCTCACTGGTAACATGCCATTTGATCAAAACCATGAAGAAATATGGGGAAAGAGCATTCCAAGCAGAGGAAACAACAACTGCTAAGACCCTGAGGCTGGAGCCACTGGCTGTCAAGCCATGGGGCAGGGGAGGCTATTGATGAGTAAGAGGAGTAGGAATAGGTGGAAGATGGGGCCAGAAAGGGTTTGGAGGATATGGGAATCATTTTCATGTCCTTAGCTTTTCTTCTGTGCAAAGGGAGAGTCCTTGGAGTGTTTTGCGCAGAGTGATGTAAGTATTCATAGGTTTCAAAAGTTCTTGAAACTCCAACTGTTTGAAAGTAGATGCTTGGGAGCAAAGGTGGAAGCAGAGATCAGTACTGTCATGATGGAGGCTACAGACATGGAAAGCAGACTTGTACACTTGGAAAATATAAGGTGCAGGAGAGAGTATCCACCATAATGCAAAGCTCTTTAGCCTGAATGATTAAAGAATGGAATTATGACAAAGTGAGACAGCGAAGGCTTTGAAAGGAAAGAAGGAATTTGGTTTGGGGATACATTGAGCTTGAGATGGGCTTCCCCTGTAGCTCAGCTGGTGAAGAACCTGCCTGCAATGAGACCTGCGATGTCTATTAGAGATCTAAGTAGCACTGTCAAGTAAGGCATTTGGATATCTGAGTCTGGAGTTCTAGAGAAAGGTCCAGAAATAGTCCAACATGTTAACAATCAATTTTTTTTCTTATTTATTTATTTACTTAATTTTTATTTTTACCTTATTTTACTTTACAATACTGTATTGGTTTTGCTGTACATTGACATGAATCCACCATGGGTGTACATGAGTTCCCAAACATGAACCCCACCTCCCACCTCCCACCCCATATCATCTCTCTGGATCTTCCCCGTGCACCAGCCCCAAGCATCCTGTATCCTGCATCGAACATAGACTGGCGATTCATTTCTTACATGATAGTATACATGTTTCAATGCCATTCTCCCAAATCATCCCACCCTCTCCCTCTCCCTCAGAATCCAAAAGTCCGCTCTACACATCTGTGTCTATTTGCTGTCTCGCATACAGGTTCATCATTACCATCTTCCTAAATTCCATATATATGTGTTAGTATACTGTATTGGTGTTTTTCTTTCTGGCTTACTTCACTCTGTATAATTGGCTCCAGTTCAATTTTTACACAGGCATCATGATAATTCAATAATAAAAGTAAAATATTTTCAATATTTGGAAGTAGATATTTATGTAGAAAAAAGTACACCTGGACCCCTAACTCATACCATACATATACATTAATGTGAGATGAATCATACATCTAATAAAAACTAAAAACTTTTAGAAGAAACAAACACCTTGAAATAAACAAAGTGTTCTTTGACCGGACGCATAAAAGAAGCATTAATAATGGGAGGGATTAAGAATTTAAACATCATCAGAATTTTCAAGTTCTGTTCCTAAAATGACCATTAAGGAATGTTTAAACAAGTCTCAGAATGCAGGGAAATATTTGCAATATTTCTGATAAATGGCATGTGTCCAGAATATGTAAAGATTTCTCATAAATCAACAATAAAATGATGGTCAACTTTTTTATAACAGGCAAAAGTCTGAATGGGCAATAAACTAAAAAATGTGATCATCATCAGTCATTAGGAAAGTGCATTTAGGGACTTCCCTGGTGGTCCTGTGACTAAAACTCTGAGCTCCCAATGCAGGGGGCCCAGGTTCCAACTCTGGTCAGGGAACTAGATGTTACATGCTGCAACTGAGAGTTCATACGCCACAACTAAAGAAGATCCCACATGCTGTAACTAAAGAGATTTTGGAGGCCAAAACAAAGATTAAAGATCCTGAGTGCTGCAACTAGGACCCAGCACAGCCATATACATAAAATAAATTACTATTTTCAATAAGAAAGGGCATTTCTAACACTTATGAGGTGGCGCTAGTGGTAAAGAACCTACCTGCCAATGCAGGAGACATAAGAGACGTGGGTTCAGTCCCTGGGTCAGGAAGATCCCTTGAGGGAGGGCACAGCAACCCACTCTAGTATTCTTGCCTGGAGAATCCCATATGCAGAGGAGCCTGGCAGGCTACAGTTCATAGGGTTGCACTGAGTCGGACACAACTGAAGTGACTTAGCACTCACATGAGATACTACTTCAAACCAGTTAGGATAGCTACAGTGAAATTAAATTTGACAATACCAAATATTGGGAAGGATGTGCAAAACATGAATTCTCACACATTCCTTTTTAGACATTAAGATATTACAATCACTATGGGAAATCATGATGGCAGTTCATTCACCTGCCCTTTGATCCAGAGTGTCTGCTCTCAGATATTTACCCAAGAGAAATGAAAACACATATCCACAAAAAAGCCCAAAAAACAACACATACAACAATATTCATAGGAACTTTATTGATATAACCTTTGGCTAGAAACAACCCAAATGTGTATCAACACGTGAATGGATAAAACAGCAGTGATATATTCATACAATGAACTACTGCTGCTGCTACTGCTAAGTTGCTTCAGTCGGGTCCGACTCTGTGTGACCCCATAGATGGCAGCCCACCAGGCTCCCCGTCCCTGGGATTCTCCAGGCAAGAACACTGGAGTGGGTTGCCATTTCCTTCTCCAATGCATGAAAGTGAAAAGTGAAAGTGAAGTCGCTCAGTCGTGTCTGACTAGTAGCGACCCCATGGACTGCAGCCCACCAGGCTCCTCGATCCATGAGATTTTCTAGGCAAGAGTGCTGGAGTGACTTGCCATTGCCTTCTCCTACAATGAACCACTACTCAGCAATAAACAGGAGCAAATTGTTGGACTTCCCAGGTGGCACTAGTGGTAAAGAATCCACCTGCCAATGTGTGAGATGCAAGAAACGCAGGTTAGATCTCTGGGTTGGGAAGATTCCCTGGAGGAGGGAAGGGCAACCCACTCCATTATTCTTGCCTGGGAAATCCACTGGACAGAGGAGCCTGGCAGGCTACAGTCCATGGGGACACAAAGAGTCAGACATGACTGAGCACACACCCACTCACACACACACAAATTATTGACACATGTAACCACATGGAAGCACATCAAAAACATTTGGCTGAAAGAAGCCAGCCTCTCATTCCCAAAAAGCACATATGAAAACATGATTGCATGCATCTGAATTATAAAAATAAGCCAAACTAGTCTATAACATTAGAGAATAAGAAAAGTGCCTCTTTAGTGAAAGAGAGTCAACTGGGTACAACACTGGAATTCTCTAGGGTGAAAGAAATGTTCTATATCTTAATGTAAACATTGGTTACACAGGTATACATATTTGTCAAAACTTATCAAGCTACTCATGTAAGAGCTGCATGTTTTATGGAATGAGAACTATTTTTTTATTTTAAAATAGAACTGTAAAACTGGCCTCCCCCTATAGCTATAAAACTATAAAATGGATTCCCTAAAACTATAAAAATGGGCTTCCCTGATAGCTCAGTTGGTAAAGAATCCACCTGAAATGCAGGTGTTCCATTCCTGGGTCAGGAAGATCCCCTGGAGAAGGGATAGGCTACCCACTCCAGTATTCTTAGGCTTCCCTTGTGGCTCAGCTGGTAAAGAACCCACCTGCAATGCGAGAGACCTGGGTTCAATCCCTGGGTTGGGAAGAACACCTGCAGAGGGAAAGGCTACCCACTCCAGTATTCTGGCCTGGAGAATGCCATGGACTATATAGTCTATGGGATCGCAAAGAGTCAGACACAACTGAACGACTTTCTCATAAAACCATCCAGGGCCTCAGCCTCTTCTTCCACATGAACATTTTAGCCCATTGTTCACTCAGTGCTATTATTAGATTTCTCTTTAGAGCAATGAAAAAGCACACAATTGTGAGTAAGAACCTCTCAAGCTCTATCAGGTGTTCCTACTTATCCTTAGACCTTGCACTGATGGGAAGAGAGAAGGGAAGAGTTTTTAGAAAAGACAGAATTAGTTGTTATGGGCATGTCAAAGCTCAGTTATTTCTTTCAGAATTCCAGCTGTCCCAGTTGTACCCTAGGTTAGAGTAACATGGTATCTAGGTAGGTATGCATTCTGTAGAGTTATCTTTACAAAATTTTAATGTTACCACAAGCAGTTTTCCAAAGAGGAAAATGCACACTTGCCAAGTAATTGATTTGACTATTTTGTGAGCTGATTTAAATTTTGATTTCAGTTTATTTCTTCTATATTTTGTATATATTATAAATAGGGGCCAAAATCTCTTCCAGAATCTATTACATATGACAGAGCACTGTCTGAGTTTTCCCCATTCTTCACTATGACCCAATTTAGTACAGAGATTGGATCTGAATCTGTGAATACCTGGATTTTTTTTTGTTGTTATTTTTGGCCATATAGCACTGCTTTTGGGATCTCAGTTCCCCAACCAGTGATTGAACCCAGGCTGCAGCACTAAACCCCCAGAATCCTAACCACTAGGCAACCAGGGAACTCCTGGAATATTTTTATGACCTGAGTTCTTTATTAATATCAATCACTTAGTGAAAGTCTCAGAGGTTTTTAAGATCTTTAAAGAGTTTTGACTTATATTAAGTAATCCCAAATAACTTTGATTGGGCCTTCAAGACTCCTTTGTAATGTTTTCTGCCTCCCACCTTTCAGTCAGGCTGAACATAATCATTTCTTGCTGTGTTCACAGTCCCTTTAAGAGCCTTTAGGTTGCTACTTATAATTTACTAAGGACAGAGATATGAGAAACCCAGTCCAGTATTGCTTAAATAAGTACAAATTAAGTACATACCCAACAATAATTGAAACTATTAATAGTATTATGCTGATGAAGAAATTCATTGATGAAATACCATAGAAATTTCAGAAGAAATTATATGTATCAAAAATTAGAATATTTCAAATAAACAGAGAAGGGATAGATCATTCACCAAATGATTGGATTAAAAGACTAAAAATTTGGGAATAGGGAAGTCATTCCATCTTACCAATCGCCAAAGGTAATTCCAATTAAAGTTTTAAAAGTACAAAAGAGACACAATGAAAAACCATAGAAGAAATATTTATGAATATTAATATTTTCTGGGATAGGAGTGTACCTTCTATCATACACAAAGCAGAAATAATAAAGAAAAGGATTGATTTTATTACATAAAACTATAACAACTTTAAGTATAAAGAATAATAAAGTCATAAAGCAATCAATAGTTAGAAAAATAGCTATACATTTATGACAGCCCAAGGATTAATAGGCGTGGCATGTAAAGAGTTCTTGCAAATGAATTTAAAAACCACTGGAGTGAAAAATAGACAAAGAACAGGCAAAAGCAACTCATGAAGGAAATGTGTCTGGAAAGAGTAAAGTAGTGGATGGATTCTCCAAAATAAAGAGATGCATGGACAGAGCTTTACGATGGCTATTTGGGTACTTCTGTGGTGTCCCTATTCCCCCTTCTTGGTTCTTGAATGATTAAATTTGTCAGTTAAATGTGCAGGGGTTATGAAGGGTTTTCACTGCTGGAGCCATCTTTTCACTGGGCTTCCATTAAGCCATGACTACTCACAAGACAAGTAGCTTGGGTAAGAATGCTGTCTATGAAGAGGGGATAGTTCAAAGTTGCTTGATTTTCCCAGGCTGGAATCCATGACTCTGCCTTTGTTTACATAATTGTCCTAAGTTCCTGAGGTAAGCCACCATAGACACCATACATTATCTTCCATCTGTTTCACACAGGGATCAGGTGGTAGAGGCAGTTCCGTGGAATGGTCAAAGAGGAGACCCTGGACAAGCCTAGAGTCATGGCTGCCTCATTGGGAATCCTGGCTCACAACCGACAAGCTGAATTCTTAACCTCACTGAGCATGATTCCCCAGCCGTAAAACAGCGATAAGGATAGTAGGTACCTTACAAAATCATTATGAATATTTAATAAGATTATATATATACAGCATTATATGTATTAGCATTGGGAATATACGTATGAACTGTTGACTGTTATCTTTATTGTGGGCAAATAATCTTGATTCTCAACCTTCTAAATAAAAATGCCCTAAGATATCGAAGGATGATTTAGTTTCCCTTTATGTGAACATTCATGTGGTACATGGGGAAAAGTATAGCTCAGCTGGTGCTCTGTATCCATGAATGTAAAGAATCAACTGGTATTCATTGTACTATGTCATTTTATATAATGGAATTCTGATACTCATGGAGACTTCTTGAACCAATACCCTCCAGATGCCAAAGAACAATTTTACTGGCATTTGAAGATCTGATCCTAGTCTTAAACTCACCTCTCACATTAGAAATCACATGACCACTCTGGACTTAGGTTCTGTGTTTTTTAAATAAAATAGTTGAACTACTTACTCCTATACCCTTTTCTGTCCAACATTCTGCCCTAGAGAAATACAAACTGACAGATAAACTGGGGTCTTTAAATATAGTTATGTGTACAGTAGGTAATTATGAGGATCTTTGAGCTAATATAAGTCATACTTTTTAAAAACTAAAGGAAAGTATTAACTCACCAAACACCTGGAATTATATCAGTTTATTATAGCACTGAATATGTCTTGTCAGTCAGAAGCCCCAATTGACAGTTAAGCATCTTTGATTAATTTTTTTAATTACTTAAGAAAAGGATGTCACAAAAACATGTCACAAAAACAGGGAGAGTTTTTTAAGTGGTGAAAATTTTGTGAAGGACTCTCCTATGTGCTCCATTTCTTCTGAGGGATTCCTGCCCCCAGTAGTAGATATAATGGTCATCTGAGTTAAATTCACCCATTCCAGTCCATTTTAGTTTGCTGATTGCTCCTAGAATGTCGACCTTCACTCTTGCCATCTCCTGTTTGACCACTTCCAGTTTGCCTTGATTCATGGATCTGACATTCCAGGTTCCTATGCAATATTGCTCTTTACAGCATCGGACCTTGCTTCTATCACCAGTCACATCCACAGCTGGGTATTGTTTTTGCTTTGGCTTCATCCCTTCATTCTTTCTGGAGTTACTTCTCCACTGATCTCCAGTAGCATATTGGGCACCTAATGACCTAGGGAGTTCCTCTTTCAGTATCCTATCATTTTGCCTTTTCATACTATTCATGGGGTTCTCAAGGCAAGAATACTGAAGTAGTTTGCCATTCCCTTCTCCAGTAGACCACATTCTGTCAGCTCTCTCCACCATGACCCGCCCGTATTGGGTTGCCCCTCGGGCATGGCTTGGTTTCATTGAGTTAGACAAGGCTGTGGTCCTAGTGTGATTAGATTGATTAGTTTTCTGTGAGTATGGTTTCAGTGTGTCTGCCCTCTGATGCCCTTTGGCAATACCTACGAAATGGAGTCTCCATCATGGTCAACGAAAGAGTCCGAAATGCAGTACTTGGATGCAATCTCAAAAACGACAGAATGATCTCTGTTCATCTCCAAGGCAAACCATTCAATATCACAGTTGTCCAAGTTTATGCCCCAACCAGTAATGCTAAAGAAGCTGAAGCTGAATGGTTTTATGAAGACCTACAAGACCTTTTAGAACTAACACCCAAAAAAGACGTCCTTTTCATTATAGGGGACTAGAATGCAAAAGTAGGAAGTCAAGAAACACCTGGAGTAACAGGAAAATTTGGCCTTGGAATACAGAATGAAGCAGGGCAAAGACTAATAGAGTTTTGCCAAGAAAATGCACTGGTCATAGGAAACACCCTCTTCGAACAACACAAGAGAAGACTTTACACATGGACATCACCAGATGGTCAACACCAAAATCAGATTGATTATATTCTTTGAAGCCAAAGATGGAGAAGCTCTATACAGTCAACAAAAACAAGACCAGGAGCTGACTGTGGCTCAGATCATGAACTCCTTATTACCAAATTCAGACTAAAATTGAAGAAAGTAGGAAAAACCGCTAGACCATTCAGGTATGACCTAAATCAAATCCCTTATGATTATACAGTGAAAGTGAGAAATAGATTTAAAGGCCTAGATCTGATAGATAGAGTGCCTGATGAACTATGGAATGAGGTTCATGACATTGTACAGGAGACAGGGATCAAGACCATCCGCATGGAAAAGAAATGCAAAAAAGCAAACTGGCTGTCTGGGGAGGCCTTACAAATAGCTGTGAAAAGAAGAGAAATGAAAAGCAAAGGAGAAAAGAAAAGATATAAGCATCTGAATGCAGAGTTCCAAAGAATAGCAAGAAGAGATAAGAAAGCCTTCTTCAGCGATCAATGCAAAGAAATAGAGGAAAACAACAGAATGGGAAAGACTAGAGATCTCTTCAAGAAAATTAGAGATACCAAGGGAACATTTCAAGCAAAGGTGCGCTCAATAAAGGACAGAAATGGTCTGGACCTAACAGAAGCAGAAGATATTAAGAAGAGGTGCCAAGAATACGCAGAAGAACTGTATAAAAAAGATCTTCATGACCCAGATAATCATGATGATGTGATCACTCATCTAGAGCCAGACATCCTGGAATGTGAAGTCAAGTGGGCCTTGGAAATCATTGCTACGAACAAAGCTAGTAGAGGTGATGGAATTCCAGTTGAGCTGTTTCAAATCCTGAAAGATGATGCTGTGAAAGTGCTGCACTCAATATGCCAGCAAATTTGGAAAACTGAGCAGTGGCCACAGGACTGGAAAGGGTCAGTTTTCATTCCAATTCCAAAGAAAGGCAGTGCCAAAGAATGCTCAAACTACCACACAATTGCACTCATCTCACATGCTAGTAAAGTAATGCTCAAAATTCTCCAAGTCAGACTTCAGCAATATGTGAACTGTGAACTTCCTGATGTTCAAGCTGGTTTTAGAAAAGGCAGAGGAACCAGAGATCAAATTGCCAGCATCCACTGGATCATGGAAAAAGCAAGACAGTTCCAGAAAAACATCTATTTCTGCTTTCTTGACTATGCCAAAGCCTTTGTGTGGATCACAATAAACTGTGGAAAATTCTGAAAGAGATGGGAATACCAGACCACCTGACCTGCCTCTTGAGAAATCTGTATGCAGGTCAGGAAGCAGCAGTTAGAACTGGACATGCAACAACAGACTGGTTCCAAATAGGAAAAGGAGTCCATCAAGGCTGTCTGTTGTCACCCTGCTTATTTAACTTATATGCAGAATACATCATGAGAATGCTGGACTGGAAGAAACACAAGCTGGAATCAAGATTGCTGAGAGAAAGATCAATAACCTCAGATATGCAGATGACACCACCCTTATGGCAGAAAATGAAGAGGAACTAAAAAGCCTCTTGATGAAAGTGAAAGTGGAGAGTGAAAAAGTTGGCTTCAAGCTCAACATTCAGAAAACGGAGATCATGGCATCTGGTCCCATCACTTCATGGGAAATAGATGGGGAAACAGTGGAAACAGTGTCAGACTTTATTTTTCTGGGCTCTAAAATCACTGCAGAGGTGACTGCAGCCATGAAATTAAAAGACGCTTACTCCTTGGAAGAAAAGTTATGACCAACCTAGATAGTATATTCAAAAGCAGAGACATTACTTTGCCGAATAAGGTCCGTCTAGTCAAGGCTATGGTTTTCCCTGTGGTCATGTACGGATGTGAGAGTTGCACTGTGAAGAAGGCTGAGCACTGAAGAATTGATGCTTTTGAACTGTGGTGTTGGAGAATACTCTTGAGGGTCCCTTGGACTGCAAGGAGATCCAACCAGTCCATTCTGAAGGAGATCAACCCTGGGATTTGTTTGGAAGGAATGTTGCTAAAGCTGAAACTCCAGTACTTTGGCTACCTTATGCGAAGAGTTGCCTCATTGGAAAAGACTCTGATGCTGGGAGGGACTAGGGGCAGGAGGAGAAGGGGATGACAGAGGATGAGATGGCTGGATGGCATCACTGACTCGATGGACATGAGTCTGAATGAACTCTGGGAGTTGGTGATGGACCGGGAGGCCTGGCGTGGCGCGATTCATGGGATCGCAAAGAGTTGGACACGACTGAGCGACTGAACTGAACTGATCCTATGTGCTTGGTATTGACAAAGATATTCCAGCTACTAACAGTTTTATAGAAGAGCCAAAATCCATGCTAAATTACACTATAGAGCATGTCATGTGTTAGTCACTCGGTCGTGTCTGACTCTTTGGGATGCCATGGACTGTAGTCTGCCGGGCTCCTCTGTCCATGGAATTCTTCAGGCAAGAATACTGAAGTGGGTAGCCATTCCCTTCTTGAGAGGATCTTCCTGACCCAGGGATCGAACCTGGCTGTCCTGCAGTTCAGGCAAACTGTCTGAGCCACCAGGAAAGCACTGTAGAGCATAGAGTTCTACAGAGCATAGAACAAGAGTAATGATGAAAACACCCAGTAGTCTTGTACATTCATAGTAAGCTAAGAACTAATCATCTCTTTATGTGGATTCTTTCTTTTAATCCTTACAGCAACCTATTTCCAACTCACAAAGAAGAATACTAAAACTTAAGAATGGGACCTATTGTCACCTAAGGTGAATCTCCAGAATTTCAATATTTAATAAAGGAGTCTACGGAACACAGTTTGAAAATATTTATAATTAACCCCCTCCCCTTTTATCAGACAAAGCATTGACAATGTGCAAGACATACATGGGTGGTAGTTCCTCCTTTCAAGTCTAGTTATTGGGAGGGAGCAGGAGCTGGTGAAACACACAGGTAACACATGCTGGCATTTAAAGGAATTAACTGGATTACCCACTTAAGAATTATCACTGGAACTTTTTTAGTTTACTCTTGATATCTCCTTGCTCTGCAGCTCCCTCTAAGCTTGTAAATTCACGTAATTAGTGTGAAAGCACTTAAAAACATGAGTTTCAGTATTAACCCAAGCAAAATGTAATTATAGAAGTAAATCTACAATAGAAAAAAAAAGTGTAGTTCTCTGCAATGTCCAAGAAAAGTGACTTTTGGAATTAGGAAGTATCTGCTATTAAGAAGTATTTTATTCACAAGCTCTTCTCTTCTACTCATTCATTTATTCACTCTGTAATTATAGGGAACATGCTAAATATACAGGAATTGAACCCTAATTTGAGGCAGATGATGGAAAACTGATGCTGCTGAACTGATGTTGAACAACTGTTATCATCATTCACCTGTGGGTCTCCTTCCAGAGATGTCCTTTGATGTTTAAGAACAGCTGCAAAGTAAAAAAGAAAGGAAAAAGTCAACATTGGCCATACTTACAGCTTTGTCTTTTGGCCAGAGAGTTCAAAGTGGATTTACAGATAAATCTTTCACAACCAAATGCCAATTGTACATCTGAATCTCACCCTCCATGGGTATTGTCCTAATCTCTCCCAAAATACAGAGGTCACCTTGAAAAGTGCCTCAAACACACACTAAATTACCAGGATTACTTGCTGTTTCTTTGAAAATGACTTTCATGTGAAAATGCTTCAGAAACATAAAGGTTAATCACCCCCTATCATTACTTGCATCTCACAGCAGAATAAAGAGAAAATTGAATGCTTCATTCTTTCCTACAAAGAGAATTGGAACCTCGCTCAATCTTCTCCACGTTATACATAATCTTCTCCATGTAGAAATGGAACACAACCCAATATTTCTCTCTCTCTCCAATGTTTCTCACTCTCTCTATTTCAAAAAGGAAAGGGTAAGATACAGACTATTTTAAAACTGTCACAGTTGGTGAGAAATTCCAGGGGGAGTTCTGTTTCTATCAGAAGTATGTTGTGAAGATCTGAAAATACAAGTTTATGAGAGGTTACATCTCTAGCGAATGAGATGTACCTTATTGACGTTCCATCGAAGTCTTCATAAGTATGTCACCCCACATATTTTATCATCAGTGTTCAGCACATCCTTGATGTGTATTTTTAATAAGAATGTCCAATCCCAACATTTTCCTTTTATTTCAAACTTTTCCATAGGCTAGCCTGAATGTAAAATGGAAACCTTGTGTTTTGCCAACTGCAGGGTGCTCAGTTTGAGTTCCATGAATAAAATATGACTCTGATCATTAAAATGTAATAAAAGTCAGTGCTTTGAAACCTTAACCTAAACAAGCTTGCTCTCTGATCCTGGAGGCGAACTTCAGCTGTTCTCTCAGCAGGGCCTTTTCTGCAGAAAGCCCAGGTCTCATACAAACCACTGGAACCTGCTAAGGCAGCATGCACCGCTGAACACACAGTCAGAGCCATTGCCACAGTAGGGATCTCCCGGGGCCTCTCAGCACGTTGTCACATTCAGGCTGCCAGAGTCTTCCTATTCCCACTCTCCTCCTACAAAGAATAAATAAATAGGTAACAGTAGGGCTCAGGTGGTAGAAAGATTACATTTGTGGTTGAGTGTCCCTCACCTTGTCTCTCAGAAAATCTCTCTGCAGGAGAGCAGACCAAAGTGACTTCAATCAGTTTAAGAGATGGTTCAGCAAATGTTCGCCAAAATTGGCCAATGGAATTGAGAGAGAAGGCTCGCAAGTAAGAAGTGTAGAAACAGCAGTAAAACTGTGCTCTTGGAATTTCTTTTTTACTGGTGTGAATGTAACCCACACTGAAGCATGTGGGAAATAGCTGTAAACTGCTACTCCCACCAGGATTCCCGAAAAGGATGTTGAATACCCAAAGAGAGCTATCTTAAGGCCCATGTTTCTATGCTGGGGTGAAAAGGTCAATTTCGACTCATACCCCAAGATGGAAGTCACTTTTTCTGCTCCAGAGAACATAGTTTAAGATTTCCCGCCTATTTCCACATAACAAACAGAAAGTAAAACTGCCCAACTAGAGGAAAAAGAAATTTTATTAAAGAAAAAGGAAGTAAATAACTATTAAAACTCCCAGGTAATACATAGCTAATGTCAGATTTATTTGCAGTGCTTAATTTTATAAAGTGAATTTGGGGAAATCATGTAAAACAAATGATAACTTCCTGGTGGAGAAAAAGAAAGGGACTAAAAGTCTAAATTTAAAATCCCAAATATCCCTGTGCTGGGGTGGTGTCCCTGTAAGAAAATGGTGTGTTTTGATTCTACGGAAACACTGATCCCTGTAAATTTTTACTCATAAGACATGGCCAGCAGCAGAGGGAAAAAGTAACTGGCAAAAAAAAAATGACCCACAGAGATGTTATGGGGAGGGAGGTGGGAGGGGGGTTCATGTTTGGGAACACATGTAAGAATTAAAGATTTTAAAATTAAAACAACAAAAAACTAAAATAAATAAATAAATTTAAAAAAAATAAAAAATAAATAAATAAACAAACACATCAAGATTCCTATGTTTGGTCGGGGCTTTTGAAGCTTAGAAACAATCTATGATCTAACCCTTAATATATACTTTTCTCAGTTCTGGAACTCCATTGAGTAAAATTTCTATAAATGAGATTTGATCAATAGCTTGAATACTTTAAAGAGAAGTAATCATCAGATAAGAAGGGGTTATGGTGCTGTTTGAACTTAGTACTGTCCCTTCTATACTCAGCTGACTAACCTCAGTTCTCTAGTGCATAGGGTACCCCAGGAGTGCATATAACCTAACTCCAAAATGAAGGTTATATCTGGGAGTTGTCTGTTAGTGACTGAATTTTTCTCTTTCATGTAGGCCAGAGCTGGCCTTCAGATCACATCTAGTTCTTATTCTGGTTTCTTCCAACCTATAGGATGACAGTGTTGTCATCAGCTCAACTGAAAGTGAATTCACTCAGTTGTGTCCAACTCTTTGCGACCCCATGGACTGTAGCCTACCAGGGTCCTCTGTCCATGGGATTTTCCAGGCAAGAATACTGGAGTGGGTTGCCATTTCCTTCTCCAGGGGATCTTCCCAACCCAGGGATCAAACCCGGGTCTCCCACACTGCGGGCAGATGCTTTACCATCTGAACCACCAGGGAAGCGCAGCTGAAACCCACAGCATAATCCTTCTTTGCTGGGTGTGTTGACAATTCCATTAAATAGGATTATATTGAAAATGCTTGCCAACCACTCAGCGTGGAGCATGGAGGAGGGATCTGAAGATCTTTAGTTGCTGGGTGGTAAGGAACTGCAGGAGGGACTTCCCTGGTGGCTCAGACGGTAAAGCGTCTGTCTACAACGCGGGAGACCCGGGTTCGATCCCTAGGTCGGGAAGATCCCCTGGAGAAGGAAATGGCAATTCACTCCAGTACTATTGCCTGGAAAATCCCATGGACAGAGGAGTATGGTAGGCTACAGTCCATGGGGTCACAAAGACTGAGCAACTTTGCCAAAAAAAAAAAAAGAACTCCAGGAGGTTCCTGAAAACCAATAGAGCTGAGACACAGGGAGCAAGTGGTGATGGGGATGATGAGTGGGAAAAGTGATTTATGTCTCAGGGCTGAGGCCATCTGGTTAAGCAGTATTTTAATTGCTGCTCCACTATGCTAGTCTGTCCTGGCTGAATGCAACAGGTGGGTGGTTTATAGGTTATAGGTCAGAGGGCCTAGAAAGTGAAAGTGAAAAAGTGAACGTGAAGTCGCTCAGTCGTGTCCGACTCTTTGCAACCCCATGGACTGTAGCCTACCATGCTCCTCTGTCCGTGGGATTTTCCAGGCAAGAGTACTGGAGTGGGTTGCCATTTCCTTCTCCAGGGAATCTTCCCAACCCAGGGACTGAACTCAGGTCTTTACCATCTGCACCACCAGGGAAGTCAAAATTGACTTTGAAAATTGAAACTCTGTAGAATGAAAGTTTTAAGAGCCTAGTTTCATATGTCTGACAATTGACCTCAGCTTAAGCTCCCTTCAAAATTCCTCTGCCTCTCTTAAATCCCCTTTCCTCTATTAACTATCTCTCATTTTTCTTCTACAGAATGCCTCAGTGCTCTCATTCTTTCATTATCTCTTCCTCCTTTTATACTTTGCTCTCTCCCTCTGCTTCTCCCTCCCCGCCACCCACCCTCTTCCCTGTGATCTCTTTCTCTTGTTTCCCTTCTTATCACTTCTGTCCACTCCCTATAATCTTCTAGAAGTATAATGAGTTTTGAAGTGTTTTTCTGTAAGTCTTTGGGGCTCACTCTATTTAAGGGCTATATATGGAAGGAAATGTTGACAAAAGGATGTAAAATGAAAAATCAGTCTTATTTTCTTTGAGTGCAGAAGAAGAAACTTATTTCAAAATGTGTGCCTGTGTACTCAGTTGCTCAGTTGTGTCTGACTCTTTGTGACCCCATGGACTGTAGCCCATGAATTAAACTTCTCACCCTGCTCGCCTTGGATGCATTATCACAAGAACGCTGTTCCTGACCTTGCCTAACCAATAAGCCAAGTTTGTTTCTATAAACTGAAAGTGAAGTCGCTCAGTCGTGTCTGACTCTTTGCGACCCCATGGACTGCAGCCTACCAGGCTCCTCTGTCCATGGAATTTTCCAGGCAAGAGTACTGGAGTGGGTTGCCATTTCCTTCTCCAGGGGATCTTCCCAACATAGGGATTGAACCCGGGTCTCCCGCACTGCAGGCAGACGCTTTACCTGGTTGCTTGTTCAACCAAAGTCACTTTTGGCCACTGGGCTGCTCCCTCCTCCTGTGTCATCCATCCGCATTAGTCCCAGATTTTCACAGCCTTGGGCTTTCCAGGTAGCTCAAACGGTAAAGAATCTGCCTGTAATTTGGGAGACCTGAGTTCAGTCCCTGGGTTGGGAAGATCCCCTGGAGAAGGACACAGCAACCCACTCTGATATTCTTGCCTGGAGAATTCCATGAACAAAGGAGCCTGGTGGGCTACAGTCCATGGAGTCACAAAAAGTCAGACATGACTGAGCAACTAACACTTTCGCTTTTACATGGACGAACCAGAGGACAGTCATAACCCTTTCCACTAATAGCTGCCTAATTCATGCAGCTGAGTCAGTAGATTTCAAGGGGCACCACCAAGCCTAGCAGGTGACATGCATATAAACAGCAGAGGTTTTCCAAATAAAGCAAAAGGGGATCCTTAGAATCCCCCACAGCACAGGTGCCCCCATGTATACCTTGCTCTCTGGGGCCTATTTGTCTTAGACTGGCTCCCTGCGCTTCCCAAACCCACTCTGCTCTATTTCCCAGGATCCCAGGTCTGTTGGTTTCTGTATGGGTTCAGCCAATGGGAGACACTGCCCAGAGAAAATATGTTTCTCCTCTTTTCTTTCCTCTCTGGACTCCTTTCCCCCTACTTTTCGAGTTGGCAACTGTTCCTCATTTGTTTGTTCAGCCTCTTGCATCTCCTGGAAACCAGTTCCCTGAATTCAATTCCCTCTGTTTTAAATTCTCACAGTGGCTTCCATTTTTCTAGGTGGACTTTGGTTGCTCCTTTGGAGCAATCATCTTTCTAAAAGACAACATTGCTTCTGTCTAACCCCAGCTCCTAATATCTGTACTGCAGACCTGCATGCGCAGGCATTTCAGCCACCACCTACACAAATCTGTGCCTTCCATTCTGCCTTTCTAGTTAAATTCCTGTTAATGAAGGAACTGTAGATCTAATTTCCTTCCACCAGAAGAAATAGAGGGGTCTAGTATGTCAGGATTCAAATCACGGAGTAGGAACTGTCTCCCCAGCACTCAGCATCTGTCCCTAATCCCAGCCAAGTCATCATAAACAATAGTCAAGTGATGAAAGCTTCCCTGGAGCTCCCCAGATGGATGCCAGGGAATTAGAAAACCTTATGAGATCATACATGAGATTTTATTTGAATGCCTATTATGTTTTATTTTCCTTAGGAGACAGTCTATTTATTTCATTGATTTCTTGGAAGGAACACAATCCTAAAACTGGTAAGAAGGTGGCTACATCAAAATTTAAGGCTGTACATCAAAGGACACAATCAACAGACTGAAAGGGCAACCCATGCAATGGGAGAAAATATTTGTAAATTATATATCTGACAAGGAGTTAATATCCAGAATACATAAAGAAATCCTTCAGCTCAATAATAACAGCAACAAAACCCAACTACAAATGAGCAAAAGATTTCTGTGATATATTTCTCCAAAGAAGATATATGGTTGGTCAAAAAGCACATGAAAAGATGCTCAACATCACTAATTACTGTTGCTCATTGTTCAGTCGCCCAGTTGTGTCCGACTCTTTGTGACCCTGTGGACTGTAGCACGCTAGCTGTCCCTGCCCCTCACCATCTCCCGAAGTTTGCCCAAGCTCATGCCCATTGCATCGGTGATGCCATCAAGCCATCTTATCCTCTGACACCCTCTTCTCCTTCTGCCATCAATCTTTCCCAGTGTCAGGGACTTTACCAATGAGTCAGCTGTTTGCATCAGATGGCCAAAATATTAGAGCTTCAGCTTCAGTATCAGTCCTTCCAACAAGTATTCAGAGTTGATTTCCCTTAAGATTGACTGATCTGATCTCCTTGCTGTCCAGGGGATTTTCAGGAGTCTTCTCCAGCACCACAGTTCAAAGGCATCAATTATTTGGCACTCTGCCGTCTTTACAGTCCATCTCTCACAACTGTATGTGACTACTGGGAAGATCAGACTTGACTGTATGGACCTTTGTTGGCAGAGTAATATCTCTGCTTTTCAACACACTGTTAGGGAAAAGCAAATCAGAACCATGAGATACCATTTTACCCCCATTAGGAATAGTTACTATCAAGAGAAAAACAAAAACGAAAGTACCAAGTGTTGGTGAGGATGTAGAGAAATTAGAACCCTTGTGCACTGCCAGTGGGACTGTAAAATGGAACAGCCACTATGGAAAAGCATACAGTGGTTCCTAAAAAAGTGTTAAATAGAATTACAAAATGTTTTAGCAAGTCTGCTTCTGGATATATACCCAAAAGAGTTGAAAGCAGAATGTCAAAGAGATGTGTACACCCATATTCATAACAGCACTAGTCACAATAGCAGAAAAGTGGAAGCAACCCAGTGTCCATCAACAGATGAACGAATGAGCAAAATGGGGTACAAACATACCATGGAATACTATTCAGCCTTATAAAGGAAGGGAATTCTGACACATGTTACTAATACAATGGATGAATTTTAAAGACATTAGGCTAAGTGAAATAACCAGTCACAGAAAGACAAGTACCCTACGATTCCACTTACGTACCCAGAGTAGCCAAATTCATAGAGACAGAAAGTACAGTGGTGGTTGCTTGATCGCTTCTCAGTCTTTTGGCTAACACTGAGTACAGTGGTGGTTGCTTGAGGCTGGGAGAGGGGAGACTGGAGATTATTGTTTAATGGATGTAGATGTTCAGTTTTTCAAAGTGAAAATAGTTCTGGAGATTAATTGCACAGCAATGTGAATGTACTTAACATTACTGAACTGAACATTTGAAAATTATTAAGATGATAAATGTTAATGTGTATTTTATCACAATTAAAAAAATTTTAACAATTTTTTAAAAATGTGAAACCTACTATACACTTGAGAAACTTTTTTATTGCCCAAAAAGATGGGTTAAGAAAGATTGGATTCAGGTCACATTATGTCTTTTTATATCCATAACTTAAATAATTAATTGAGTTGGGATTTCGTTCACTTTAGTTTAGAGGTGTGTAACTGACCAGAATTTCTTAGATGAAGATGATTTTGAAGATGTGGTTTGAAGACATTGATTTGGTTTTAGATTTTAATGGACATCACGTGATAAATGGACTTACTGCTGTGTAGTTAATGCCGGTAGCTCTGCCATCTGGTGAAAGAAAGCAGTGTGGTAGGATGAGAGGAATTTTGACCTGAGTTATGAAACCGGGGCATGAATCTTTGTCCCATCACTGGTGACCTAGGGCAATGCAAACAACTTCTCTGAGCCTCAGATGCTCTATCTATAAAATGGGACAAATAATATATGTTTCTTATTTCCTAGTATGTTACAAGGCTCAAATAAGAAAACAAATGCAAATACACTTTAAAAGCTCTAAAGTGTGATCCAGAAAATGTGTTTAGTCTAATTCTCATTATCCTTGGTTATGTTCTCCTTCAATTATTGTTATGTCTCTTTTCCAAGTCAATCTGTTATTTATTAGTTTTATTGAGTATGCAGGGGCTTCCCTGGTGGCTCAGCAGTAAAGAATCCACCTGCAATGCAGGAGACGTGGGTTCAGTCCCTGGGTTGGGAAGATCCCCTGGAGGAGGGCATGGCAACCCGTTCCAGTATTCTTGCCTGGAGAATCTCATGGACTGAGGAACCTGGCAGGCTACAGTCCATAGGGTTGAAAGGAGTCGGACATGACTAAAGCAACTGAGCACACACACGGTTGACTTAAGCCACTTAGCACACAATGAAGAATATCATAATTAATACCAGTCTTGTACAAATTATCTTCCAATCTTTGTTAATGTGCAGGCATAGAATTCTCTATGGAAATTAGCTGTTGTCTACCTCTTTATATTCTGTTTTTTCCATTTAACATCATACCCCATTCTCAGGTATTAATGAGAATTATGAAAGTATCTGTTACTGTAAACCAGTAATATACCATAGTTTGTGGCATCATTACCGGAGAGGCCTGAGTCTTAAAATATTGGCCAATAAACAGAAGCCTCTAGAGACAAACTGATGCACTGACTATGCCTTGCACAAAAGTGCCAAACTATAATCTGGTGGAACTGAGAAGGAATGGAGTGTCAGCCTTTTTGGCTGAGAGAGTACTGAGACAATGCCCTAAGGAAAACAGAAATGATGAATGTGGTAAATGGCAGTCCTGGGAGAGAGAGAGACTTAAATTCTACAGAGTTATTAACCAAAGCTAGATTCATCACAAGTGAAAGACCAAAGCAGGAAACCAACCACAGGGAGACATGGGGACATCCCTGGTTGTCCAGTGGTTAAGAATCTGCCTTGTAATGCAGAGGCCGCAGGTTCAATCCTTGGTCTAGATGCCAGGATCCCACATGCCTCAGAGCAGCTAAGCACCGGTGCTACAAGTACTGAAGCCCAAATGCTCTGGAGTGCCAGCAACACAACTAGAGAGTACACACTGCAACAAAAGATGACATGCATGACACAAGAATATCCCACATGCCATAGCTAAGACTCCATGCGGCCAAATAAATTAATTAATTTTTACAAATACGTAAGGAGATGGTACATAAAGTGGTTCATAATTGCAGTAGCACTCCATAAAACATGGGTTTGAGTTCTGATTCTGTCACCAACTAATGTCACTGACTTATCATTGGGAAGGACAACTTAACCTCTACAAGTCTCCATTGTCCCATCTACAAGAGAGAATAGTAGAATCTAACTCATAGGATTGCTTGGAAAACTGAATGAGATAATGCATGTAAAGCACTTCATACATGCTCAGAAACTGCAGATGTTAAGAGTAAATTTGGCATTCCATTTCTATATCTTAAATACTCACAGTGTGAAGGCTAAATGAACTCTGTGGAGTGCTCAAGGCATATCAATCTTGTAGGAGTCAGGCATCCCCAACTGGAGGGGCCAACTCAGTCCCTTTTGAAGGATGTTAAATTTAAAAGGCACCACTTCTGTTGCATTCAGTGACAAGATGGCACCCGTGCCTCCTACTGTAAACCCTTAGCTGACGCCTGAGTACAGGGCACAGTATTTACTATTTACAAATGTCTGATCATCCAACATTAATGATGTAGTGTGGTGGCCAGCCCTACCTCAAGTCTCAGGTACTTGAAATCCATCCTTCATTAGATAGCAGTATCTGTTGGCAAAGAAAAAATGTTGAAGTCCACTTCTAAATATTACAAATTCTGGATGAATAGAAAAGATTTCTTAAGCTGCTAATGAGAAGTAGGTTTATCCAAGTGTGAAAGCAAATCCTGTGATCTGAGGAAGGCAAGGGGCATGAAAGCAGCAGGCAATCCACAGTTAGTAAATTCCCAGGGTCTGAAACTGCTCGACAAGCCGCAACACCCAGCAGCTTCAAAGATGTGGGTGTTTGGGGTTTTTTTTCCCCTTAAGGTTGACCCAGGAGCAACAGTTGGCATATTTGGCAGAAAAGCTGCACTTTCCAACATGCAGAAAACATCAAGGCATTGATGTAGAGAAGGAGGCCTGTGCAGTTCCCCTGTGTCCAATATTTGATTTTTACAGGCACAGCCTATGCACCAACAATTCCATTCCTAGGTGTGTGCTCAACAGAGAGTCATCTGTATGTGCACCAAAAGCATGCACAAGACAGCAACAGTAGCTTCATTTGTAACAGCTCCAAAGCAGAAACAACCCAAAGGTCCAATTTACTTATGGATAAATAAATTGTGAATATTCATATAAATGAGTGATAATCAGCAATGAAAATGAACAAACTACTGCTGCACAAAACAATATGAATGAACCACAAACATAAAGTCAAGAAGCCAGACAGAAAAGAACATGTACCTGATGACTGCCGTTTTAAAAAGCTCAAAATCAAGCTGGCCTAATCTATGATGTGGAAGATTTTGAGAGGTGATCACCTTTGTGGAGAAGGAAAGGGTCAAGAGTGCCCACTGGAAAGTGCCCACTGGGGCTTCTGGGATTTTGGTAATGTTCTATTTATTGACTATGAGGTAGTTATGTGAATGTGTTAACTATGTACTAATTCAGCAAACTGTCACTTTGACTTGTTCAGTTTTCTATATGTATACATACTTCAATTTTAAAATTTTATTAAAACAGATTTTTACTAAAATGACTAATACAAAAAAATGGAGAAATCACTTTATTGTATCAGTGTGATGGACAATTTGATCTAAGTTCCCTATAAGGAAACCAAGAGACACTCATTAAAGATGCTATGTGTGCAGTCATCATCAAGTTAAGCTTCTGTCTTTTGTCCAAATAACCTGCTCTGACACTTTGATCTAATAATCCATTACTACCTTCTTCAAGTTACATTATTTTTATTTATTTGGTTTAACAAGTTCTATATATTCATTATTGCTATGAAAAATATGCCTTCTGTGTATTAAATGATCTCTTTCAAGCCTCGAGTGGTATCCCACCCATCCTAGAATGCCAGAAGTTAATCAGTAAGTACACATTCATATTTTACAATGTTGTCAGTGCATTTTGTATAGTCTCTCCGTACTCATATTTCCAGATTCAATACTTATAAGCTTTATTTTCTGTGGGTAGACCCTCAAATTTGGACTTTGTTTTTTATACATGACCTCTGGCTTCCCGAACATTTTAGTAGCCTTCTTTGAACCTCGTCTGCGTTCATGAAGTCTTTCCTAAGTTTCATTGTCTGTGATGCTAAGGAGGTGGGTGAGCTCTACATTGCCTGAACACCCTTCTTTCACATGCCCAGCTTCCTGAGCCTTTTGGGCAGCTTTCAGGAATATAAAAATTACCAGCCTGGCTAACCTGCATCAAAGCTGTTAGCTCACCTTTTGTATAGTTATTAAGAAATACATTATTTGTATTAGCCACACTGCAGCTTATCTGTCTACCTCATTCTCAGAACATTCACAGAGCCTTCCATTTGCTTTCTGAAATAAATCCACTAGAGCAGCGATCCCAAACCTTTCTGGCACCAGAGATCGATTTTGTGGCAGACAATTTTTCCGTGCACTGGGGTGGGAGGGATGGTTTCAGGATGATGCAAGAGCATTACATTTATTGTGCACTTTATTTCTAATCTAATGCTGCTGCTGATCTGACAGAAAGTACTGGTCCACGGCCTGGAGTTTGGGGACTCCTGCACTAGAGAGTCCTTGAGTTTCTTGATTTTCTTTGTAAAATTGACGTCAGTGTGTATTCTTGCCTCTAACACAATTATGAAGGAATTAAAAATATATAAGCTCAGCATCAACTCTACATTTAGCCTTGCTGATTGAAAAAAGTAATTATGTAATTTTTAGTTGACATTTCCTGACATTAGTCTGGTTTCTTATCCTTGGAAACACATTTTCCAAAGTGAAAGTATTACTCGCTCAGTCATGTCCAACTGTTTGCGACCCCACGGACTGTAGCCCACCAGGCTCCTCTCCCCATGAAATTCTCCAGGCAAGAATACTGGAGTGGGTAGCCATTTCCTTCTCCAGGGAATCTTCCCAACTCAGGGACTGAACCTAGGTCTCTTGCATTGCAGGCATATTCTCTATGTCTGAGCCACCAGGGAAGCCCACATTTTCCCAAAGTCTATAATAATAATTTTGGGTTTTTTTCTAAGATTTTAACATGAAGCCTAATCTTTGACCATTGGAAAATCCAATACATATATGCGGTAGTTGACACTTATCTGAATAATGACAACAAGTAACATCAGGAGCTTATAATCAGCGTTGAGGACCCTGATTAGTGATTACATGCTTTTCTCTCTTTTAATCTCTTCAGATATCCCAGTGGGTGAGTATTGTCACCATTCCAAGTTTAACAAACAGGCTGAGGTCACCTATCTCTCACTGGCAGAGCCTTGCTCTGAATTCAGGTGTGATTGTCGCTGTCTGCACCACTGACGCATCACTACTCCCCCTTGAATGTAACTTCCTTTAGTAGTCTAACTGGATACATCACCTTGTGTGAAATATTATGAACCTTAATTATCCTATATTAAAATTAAAATACCACAATGCATTTCAAAGTGAAATTTAAGTTATTTTTGGATGAAGAAAGTTCTTAAATTATCCACCACCATTAGCATTCGTAATCAAGGTTTGAGTGCAAACAGAAACAATTTAAAGAGATTGTTGGTTGAATTGGTTGAAAAAAATACATACCTCAAAAGTTTAGTGCAAAGAAAAGAACAGAAAAGAATCTCCCTTCTTGTCTGACTTCATTGTTGCAGGTAACTGTGATCCTGTTGCTCTGAAGATATCACTAGGAAACAGATCTATAGGCAAGAGGATTAGGTATCTTTAATTTTCTTTGTTACTTTTTTTTTTCTCTTATTCTTTATTCTCAAGTAAGGAGACAGTTCATGAGGTTGCAAAGAGTTGGACATGACTGAAGCAACTGAGCATACAAGGAGACAATGGGATTAGTGTGCCAGGCACATTTTTCATGTTAATAGTATGGATTGTACTTTGATATTAAAGATTATGACAAATACTCAGATCCATTTCCAGCAGTCTCAAGAAAGCAGTGCTTAAACTACCAGAGAAAAAGTGAGATGCCAAGGGGTCACTGAGGGCATTATACTAATATATACAAATGCAGGTAAACTAAGCCCACTGCACTGGAAGATATGAACTTCACAGGTAAGATAAGTGAGGTCACTATGAAAGTGTCCAAGTAAGATTGCTCCTTGAAAATAGGCTCAAAGGAGGACAAGCAAATTTTAAACAGCTGAGTTTGAGGTAAGCTTCAAGATGAGGTCTGATGGTGATGCTAGACAGAAGTGAACTGGCATGAATTCATTTTATTTTATTTTATTTTTTATGAATTCATTTTAGAAGAAATATTTTTATACTCAACATCATGATGTAACTGAATCAAGGAAAATGCTTCAAAATTAATTACACATCTATCAAAAAATGAGAGGAGCTAGTATACAAAGGCCAAGAAAATTCTCATTCACTGAGGATGTTCATGTGAAAGCTCTGAGGTCACGTCATACCCACTGCAAATCTCAGATGTGTTTTAGAACTGAGCAATGCAGAAAGAGGGCTGATGGGACCTGAAAGATATTTATTCATTGCACTGACAACGATCCTATGGACTGTAGCCCGCCAGGGTCCTCTGTCCATGGGATTCTCCAGGCAAGAATACTGGAGGGGGTTGCCATGCTCTTCTAAAGGGGACCTTCCCAAAACAGGGACTGAACCTGCATCTCTTGCATCTCCTGCACTGGCAGGTGGATTCTTTACCCCTAGCACTACCTGGGAATCCCAGGTATAAGCCAATTTCACTCAGGGAGTTTTCCAAGAACTATCTCTTCAGAAATGATACTAAAATATTCACCAGGAGTAAGCTTTTCCATGAAGAAAAAAATAATAATAACCCCAACCTCCCCACTAAATCTGCCTTGTCTATCCTAACTGCAATGGTACAGCTTGTCAGGAAGGAGGGAAGGAAAGAGGAGAGGAAGGAGGGAATTACAATTCTTCCTTCTTTGTCCAAAAGACAAGGATGATGTTCATGATGAGGCTAAGGGCATAGTATCTAAAACAGCCCCACCGCTGCCCCACTGTATCCTCTTTCTCTGCTGTGTTTTTCTTCACAGTGCTCATTTTCACTGGACATTAGTGTCTATCACTTGGCTGTTTTCAGGTTGAGTACTTTCTCCATGGCAATGTAAGCTGGAGGCAGCGTGTGTCATCTCACTGCAGCTGTCTTCCACTCCCAGAAAGGTCTAGGAAAATAGGCACTCAGTATATATGTGTGGAATAACAAATGGGTTAATGGATCCATTATTAGCTAATTAATCTGTAATGGGTATCACAATATCTTCCTTTTTCAAAATATTAATATCTGGGCTTCCTATTCCCCATCAGGTATAAGATGCTGACATTGCTCCCCCAAGCCTAAGCCCAGCTTAGGGCCACTGTCTTAAGAACAAATACACAAAAAATTTCACTTATGTAGAGAAATTCAAGGTAAAAAGAGAAAATAGACTCTGATAGAAAGTGAGAAGATAGAACAGGCAATTCAAAAAGATGAAAAGAAATAGCAAAAATACATCCTCTGCAGTAATTAAAAAAAATAGCTTAAACATTGATGAGAGACTAGTTTTTTAGAATCTTTGCCATTTCAATGCAAGAAAAAACTTCAATTTTTGCAAGTGTACAGTGAAAGCACTTTTATGTGTGGTTAGTGAAGTGTCAAGGTTTAGACAGTCTTCACTCTATGTAGTCTTACTGTGAGTAGGCTGCCAATTATGGTGCCTATTTTGCCAGAGAGGTAAGCCCAAGGTAGACCCAACACAGGGGAGATAGGAAATTACACTAGGAAGACTAATTCTTTAGTTCCTCCAGATCACTGCAGATGTTTATAGCTTTTGAACTCATTCGGAGAAATCAATACCCAAGAACTGCCCCACTACTCTTCAACCAACCTTAGGAAGTACAGCATCTTCTATGGACTTCCAGAGAAGGAGGAATTAAAAGAACGTTATTCTCCTTAGGATTCAAACTTAAGAAGATCACATTGTCTAAAGCAAAGAAAACAATACTGTAAGTATCTAGTTCTTGCTAAGCCAAAACCTGTCAGAACTGCATAATTATCTAGTAACACAGTGATGAAGAGTAAGAAAGGAAATGCCCCACTGAGCTGCATGCCAGGCATGGTGCTAGAGACTCCACGTTAGTCCTCTCCCCGTGTACTGCTTTCTCCCTTGGGAGCCAGGAACTTTGCTTGCCAAGGTGTAGTAGACATTTATTAATCTATACTGGAGGGGATCTGAGCAATCTGGTGTTTGGGTTTTTGTTTTTATGGCTGCGTTTTGGTCATTGTTGCAGCACATGGGCTTTACTCTAGTTATGATGTGCAGTCTTAGTTGCTCCAAAGCATGTGGGATCTTAGTTCGCCAATCAGGGACTGAAACTGAGTCCCCTGCATTGGAAGGCAGACTGTTAACCACTGGATTACCAGGGAAGTGCCCAGGAGTTTGCTATTAATACAAGAAGAGTCTTTAAATGCACTTTTTGTTTGCTTTGAGTGTATGTAGGTTAGCTAGATAATGAGTCAAAGCCGAATAGAATTTTTGTGTTTCAGTAATCATTTTCCTAAAGTGATTTCAAATAAGTAGGTGGAACTATATTCTCTATTCTATACATTTTTAAAAAAAATCAACAGCAGTTTTCATAATGTCTCAACCAAATGTCTTCCTCTGAAGAATATTTACAAAGAAAATGTAAATTCTGAACACAGCTAATTTGGTGATGTAAAAGTCAAATTGTTGAGTCCCCAGAGCTCATTGGTAACAATTTTGGCAGGGGTGGTGGTGGCTCAGTTGTGTGAAGTGAGAACCTTTATTCCTAGACCGTGTGTGTGTGTGTGTGTGTGTGTGTGTGTGTGTGTGTGCATGTGTGTGTTCAGTTGCTCAGTCATGTCTGACTCTTTTTGACCCCATGGACTATCCCACCAGGCTCCCCTGTCCATAGAATATTCCAGGCAAGAATACTGGAACTGGTTACCATTTCCTACTCCAGGGGATCATCCCGACCTAGGGATCAAACCCATGACTCCTGCATTGTAGGCAGATTCTTTACCACTGAGCCACCTGAGAAGCCCATCCTTCAACATATTGCCATGAATTTCTATTGGTCCCCAAAAGGAACCACCATAGAGGGTAAGAAAAAGTTACTCCTTTTCAATTTCCAACCTTGTCATTGAGCAGTAAACCATGATTCTTCTACTTTGTACCGCTTCCTCTCAAACAAATGTAATTTCCAGAATTTCTAAACACAGATAGAGAAAATAATACTAAGTAAAACTTAGAAATTTTACTCAGAGCAATTCAAAATCTTTCCCATGTAAAGGTCTCATCCCTGTTTCTCCTTTCCTTCTTATATTTCCTTGCAAGTAACAGAGTGCTCCCCTATGTGTCTTAAGAGATACAAACCTTCATTTTTACTCTAAATCCAGAGGCATTACAGATTCAGAATCAATTGTTTCTGGATCTGATTCTCTCTTGGTTATCCTCCTAGACATAAAATTTCTGCCTCAGCTCCAAGCATCATACCCTCATTTTACATTGCCAGACACAGACGGGAAGGTGGACCAGTGATTTCTCTCATATTCACAGGAAGACCATATAATTTATCACTTGAATTCAAATTTTTTAAAGTAAAAGAAGGTACTGTTAGGAATTTTACCAGGACAATACACATAAACCAGTACAATCTCAGGAAAACTGAGATATGTGCTTGCCTTACTTATTAGAGACAAAAGCATTTCCAAGAAGCTCTGGATGTTTGGAAGGGACTCCCCTTCCCCAAGCACACTGCCACCCATATAGGCTTCTGTTAGCCGGGAAGAAGGTGGCTTAGCTATTCAGTAGGCAACCAACCTTGTTGTTGTTCAGTTGCCAAGTCATGTCCCACTCTCCACGACCCCCTGGACTACAGCACACCAAGCTTCCCTATCCCTTACCATCTCCTGGAGTTTGCATAAATTCATTTCCATTGAATCAGTGATGCCATCTAACCATCTCATCCCTTCTTCCCCTCTTCTCCTTTTGCCTTCAATCTTTCCCAGCACCAGGGTCTTTTCCAGTGAGTCGGCTCTTTGCATCAGGTGGCCAAAGTATTAGAGCTTCAGCTTCAGCATCAGTCCTTCCAAAGAGTAGTCAGGGTTGATTTCCTTTAAGATTGACTAGTTATCTCCTTGCTGTCCAAGGGACTCTCAAGAGTCTTCTCCAGCACCACAGTTTGAAAGCATCTATTCTTTGGTGCTCTGCCTTCTTTATTGTCCTGTTCTCATGTCCGTACATGATGACTGGAAAGACCATAGCCTTGACTATACAGACCTTTGACAGCAAAGTGATGTATCTGCCATTAATCCAGGTCCATGACAGTAAACCTAAATATCCTCTTAAACTCTTAGAAATGGAGAAGGAGAGCTGCTTTTCTGAGAACACACCTACAGGAGGAGGAAGAACCGTCATGGCAGTAACCATCCTTCCTCTAGACTTAAATCCTCACAAATCCCAATATTAGACACAAAACTCTCTACTGCCCATTTGAGTCAGTATTCTCAAAGTGCATAGAGCAGTGCCCTATACGTGGGATGAACCCACAGTCAGTCTTTCTGTGAGTAGGCATTCCATAGCTCAAAACAGGAGCATCCACCTGTTCAGGCAAGGATGCTGATGTTGGGAGACATATTTCAGCCTGAATGTTGGGTTGAATGGCATTTATACTCTCAAAGCTGAGAATTCTAGAATAAATACCTTGAGACTTTATTCTAGCTTCACTCTCCAAGTCATAACAATGAAGTATTGCCTCTTATATAATCTCTAAGCATCCCATTTTAAAAATCATTTGATGTACCTTTAAACGAAAATGCCTCAAAGTCCTGGAAGTTTATTCAGAAGGTTGGTAAGCAATCAAAACAGATGTGCAATAAAAATCTTTGTCATCCTTTTTTGACAGTATCTGAGTCACCTGAAAACATAAAAGTAACATTCAGTTCTAAGACTTTGTTTCTCATGATGGGAATACATATATACAATGTCTTATAAACTGTAAATGTTGAGGGTACTGACATAGTTCAAGTTAAATATGTTCTCAGCCAAAGGGGAAACACACAACTGTCAGACTCTGATTTTATAAAGTATGATGGCCAAGATCCAAAAGCCAAGGCTTTGACATTTGGCATGAAAAAATTATTTCCATTATTAAACCTTCATTTCTATCTGAAGTAATTGACAGTGGGGTAGAGAAAAATTTTTTACATTTGCCTAAGTCTGATGCCTACCTTAAGTTGCACCAAATGGCATTGAAGTTGGTTGAGGATGCATGTGCTTCAGTGTCACGTTTTAGGGGATGATGTTGGGTCTCTTATGGAGAATTAGACCCAATCTTCCCCCTTCCAGAAGCATCTTTCCAACATCTCTGAGGATAGGAAATTAACCTATATGTCAATTGTGGATGTTCTCAGCTTGTGAAATATTGAAAACCTCTAATTAAGTAGAAGGTAATGGAAATCAGACCAGATTCTTGGATTTTAGCATAATTATATCCCATTATAATTATAAGCAGTGACAGATTTTATTTTATTTTGTTGGGCTTCAGAATCATTGTGGATGGTAACTGCACCCATGAAACTCAAAGATGCTTGCTCCTTGGAAGGAAAGCTATGACAAACCTAGACAGTGTATTAAAAAGCCAAGACTTCACTTTGCCAACAAATGTCCATATAGTCAAAGCTATGGTTTTTCCATATGGTAGTCATGTGTGGATGTGAGAGTTGGACCATAAAGAAAACTGAGCACTGAAGGATTGATGCTTTCAAATTGTGGTGCTGGAAAAGACTCTTGAGAGTCCCCCAAACTGCAAGGAGATCAAACCAGTCAATCCAAAATGAAACCAACCCTGAATATTCATTGAAGGACTGATGCTGAAGCTGAAGCTCCAATACTTTGGCCACCTGATGTGAAGAGCTGACTCATTCCAAAAGCCCCTGATGTTGGGAAAGATTGAAGGCAACAGAAGAAGAGGGCGGCAGAGGATGAGATGGTTAAATAGTGTCACCGACTCAATGGACATGAACTTGAACAAATTCCAAAAGACAATGAAGGACAGAGGAGCCTGGCATGCTGCAGTCCATGGGGACTCAAAGAGTCAGACACGACTTAGCGACTGAACAACAACAAATCCCATTATTCTACGTTTTTAGAATGTGTTAGGAAAGTGCCTCCCTTTCCATGAATGTATAATATGCCCAAGAAATAGACCCAGCTATAGTTTTAGACTTTGGGTCCTGTGACCATTTATCGAGTAGGATTGGTACTCTTACAAATGTTCTTCCAAATGATACTGTATGTACTGTAATCAATCTAGTCTATTTGTAACCAAATCTTTAGTGTTTCTTTATTATTATTATGGTCCACATTGAATTGTTCAAAAACAAACCAAAAAATCAACTGAAAAATTAAAAAAATTCTATTCTCCATGTAAGGGATGAATGGGGCAATCCTGACTCTTTAGTAATCCCCTTTATGGTGGACGTTTTTCATTCAAATAAAAAGAAATAATGACATAAGCAAAGATATTAGAAAAGTGCTTTGCAGAAAAAGTTATTTCTGGATTTAAATCATTACCATTAAGGGGTGAAAGAGGCAGTTTTGTACCTGTCTGATAAAAGAAACTCAGTACTTTGCAAAGTGAACTTGTCACAGTCTCCTGCTATGGTCTCAGAGTGAACCCTAAATTTACTACATCTTGTGCAAAGATCACGTATCAACATGCCATCTTAAGAAAGGCACAGAAGTAAAAAGCATTCTTAGGATCCTGTCCAGGCATATGAAAAGGTTGACAAACAGTCAGACTTGCAGGTAAAATCTTTCTTCTTCAATAATGGTCTCAAAAAGCCACAGGAACATGTTCTGCTTTTGAACATGTTCTGTTTTTAAACATGCCCCATTCATCTAGCCTACAATTGTATATTGCTTGGCAAACAGGCATATTATTTTAGTCTGAGGACCAACCTCATCAAACTATGGCTGATTTGCCTCAAGCTTCCCAGGCAGTAGTTAGCTCAATGGGGTTCTCAGTAAAGGCATGTCTAACTCAGAATGGCCCCTGAAGAGAAAGGGATTAGAAAATAACACAATTCTAATAACTAGGTTTTTGTTCCTGAACTGTCTCTGCACTCTTATATTAAAAACAAAACCCCCTAAATCAGTCCAGCTGTTCTCAGTACTCAAGTTCACACTGTCCTCTTCTGAATAGAAATCATCTTCTCTATAGGATTAAAGCCTGAAATCGACTGCTGTGGCTTGAGCCAGACAGTGCCAAAACTTAATATAAGACCTTCACAGTCAAGTCACTGTTCAAACTCATGGTGCTGAAATAGTTTCCCTGCTTTTTTGTGATACTTCCATTCCAGAATTGGAGTTCTCTTTTCACCTCTGCATTATGCAGTGGCTTTAAAATATGCTCAACTTTTAAGAATTAAATGAAATTAATTAGCACAGAAATAAGATTATAAGACAAGAATAGCTATTCTTGGTTGTAAATTCAGAGTAGTATTTATATTTTTATTTTTCAAGGATTCCTAGAAGTCTTCAGTGTGTACTTTATTTGCATGAAGAAAAATAGACGCTTAGAAAACTAATAGTCACAATAGTTATAATGTTGGTATATCCCTTTTTTAGAGATTTATGTATTTATTTTGGCTGCACTGGGTCTTTGTCTCTGTGCATGGGTTTTCTCTAGTTACAGGGAGTGGGGCTACTCTCCAGCTGTGTTGCACGGGCTTCTCATTGTGACGGCTTCCCTTGCTGCAGAGCATGGGCTCCGGGCTTGAGGGCTTCAGTGGCTGCAGCATTCAGACTCAGCAGTTGTGGCATATGGCCTTAGGTGCTCTGCAGCACGTGGCATCTTCCTGGACCAGGGATCAAACCCAGGACCCCTGCATTGGCAGGCAGATTCTTAAACACTGGACCACCAGGGAGGCCTTGATATATTCTTATTCTAAAACAAACCTTCTGGACTTTTATAAAGGCAAATTTTATGCAGTTCCCTTCAATAAGTTTATTTTTACTCAACTTCTTATTTCACTTTCTTCATTTCTTTAGGATTCCTAGATTTCTTTCATTTTAAGTTTGAAAGAACTGTCTCCTTGGTCCTGTTGAACAGACCTTTTAGACTTCACTTGAATACAAAGAGATTACGCATACTGTGTTGCAATATATAAATACCTTCCAAGCATCTGCATATTGCTCCTTCACAGAGACATGTAGGCAAATTTTGTATCTATGGATTGTGTGTGGCTGTAACTGTGAGAGCTTAAGTGAAAATGTAATATAGGATCTAATCTCTTAACTGAAAGAGTTTATTCACTATTTGTTCCAATGTTCCAAAAACCCATCAGCTGAAACCCCAGAGCCCTGATTGATAAGGTATAGAAGAGATGTTCTAGATCTGGGAGATTCTGAGGGCAGGGTTTATCAGCTTTCTGCCTCTTCCAAAATATAACTTTAATAGTGTTCCAGTAGAATACTTGATTTTTGAGGAAGCCTGCATACCAATGAGCCTGCCAGTCTGGTTAGCTGTAAAATGCACTTCCAGGTGGATCATTTAACCATGCCCTCTGCTGCACTGCAAGAGCCCCTTTTAAGTGCAGTTTCCACATTAATTTAAAATTATTCACATGCACATCCATCACTCCAGACAGGAAGGCAGAACATGTGCTTCTCGTTCCTCCCCAGTCCCTACCAGAGTGCTTAGTGTCTAGTTGATGTTTATTCAATATTTATTCAGTGATTCACTTAACAGTGTATTGATTATTTGAACTTTCAGATGAATAAAGCTATAAGAAGGAAATGCTGTTTTGAGAAAGCCTGTGTGCCGACACAGGTTAGGTGAGGCATCATGATGCTTCAGTCACCTCCTCTGTCCAGTCCTGCTCCTCTTTCTCTTCCTTTCGTGGATGTTGAACCCTAATTAACGTCATGCATCCCAAAGTCTGTTTCAGCATCCCCTCCCGGAGAATCCAACCCATGATGCACTGGAATACAATATAAGACAGAGCAAGACAAACACTCCAAGGCAAAACACATCGATGGCCTCTACACTGATGGCACACTCCCAAAGAGGCCTTTACTGAACCCTGTTCTTAAAGTGGGCTTCGCAGGTGACAGTAATGGTAAAGAACCCGCCTGCCAATTCAGGAGATGCAGGTTTGATCCTTACGTTGGGAGGATCACCTGGAGGGCATGGCAACCGACTCCAGTATTCTTGTCTTGGACAGAGGGGCCCAGCGGGCTACAGTCCATACCACTGCAAAGAGTCAGACACAGCTGAAACAACTACCCACACACACACATCCTTAAAGAAGGGCCCCTCAATTACTCACACCCATTGCACTCCCCTTCGTTCCTTTGCGCTTTCGTAGTTTCCTTCCTAACAATCTCTCTTCCTGGATTCCTCACTGTCTCCCTGTGCCGGAAGGTAAATTCCATAAAGTGAAGACTGACTTGTTCCTTGCTGTTTGCCCAGCCCTGAAAGTGCTGCCTGCAATACAGTAGGCATTCGATAAATATTTATTGAATGAATAAACCACTGGTAGAATTATTATCTTAGAAACATAGAGGAAAAACCTTGAAGCCAAGTTCTCTATATTGAAATTTTAATAAGAGTTTCTTCCTATGGTTAAATTTAAAAACAAAAAAAGAATCACTGAATGTACCAAATAGCCTCAGCAGTTAATTGGATTCAGCAGTTCTAACTATAAGCTTTTGTGCAATCATGGGAATAATTACTAATTCATAAATCCTAAACAAATAAAAATCTGAGGCAGACCTAAGAGGATTTTCATCCACCATCCCCCAACTATTGTATTTTGGTTTCCGTGTAACCTCTCTCTGTTTTGTTTTGTTTAGAGAAAACTCCAAGGGTATTTGATTCAGGAAGACCTCATTCTCTCATAGGCTAAACAGGGAGATCACAATAGAGGAAAAAGCAATGGCCAGGAAGAGAAGGGCTGAACATTATTCAACACAAGTTCAGCCTATTTATTAATTTACTTTAAAAGTGGGTATTTAAAAGTATGTATTGAAGTCACCCAGGAATTCCCACTGAAATGGTCTGTAAGAAGGATCTGTCCCAGGGCAGTGTGAGGGTATGGTGTATCCTTTCAAGATTGATTTCACTAATTTGTTTAGCAAATATTTATTAAGTGCCTTTTATATACCAATGACTCTTTTAAATGTTGAAGATGTAGCAATAAACCAAATAGCTCCCCCCAAAGTGTGTATTGAGTGTTCCTATGATCTGAGAATAATGCTGGACTCCTTACCTCAGCTGGAGAATAGGCTAGTGGGAAAGAGAGGTAATAGGTAAACAGATAAGCAAATCAAATGATTATTGCTTGTGAAAACCCCTTAAAAGAAAAAAGAGTGCTATCCATAATAAATAGGGGCCAGGTGGGGTTGTTGTTGAGCTAGGATGATCACCTTCCCTAAGGAGGTATCATTTAGGCTGAGATCTAAAGACAAGCAGAAACCACACCTGCAGTGTGGACGGTTGATTCCTTGCAAAGGCAAAAGGATGAGCAAAGATTACGAAGCAGAAATGAACTTGGTGGTTTGAGCAGGGAAGGGATTAATTAGGAGGGGGCATTCACCTAGGTTGTAAAATTCAAGGGGGTGCCAAAAAATCAAAAAAGTAATATTTTAATGCAAAATTTACAAAACTAAAGTAAAAATAAATCCATCTGTGATAACAAAATATCAATCTTTCAAAGAAAGATGTGTAGTATTATTGATTTTTCCTTTTGCCTCAAGCTCCAGTACAGCTTAGCATAACATCTACACTGGTCCTGTCTTTAAATTTTTTATGTTTTGTGAGTCATTCACCTCACACTGGCCCCAGCCCTGGGAGTGAGAAACAAGCAGGAGAGAGCGACTGGAGTGTGGTAAGTAATAAGAGAGGGAAGCAGGGGCGATTCAGGTTGTGGTAGAAGTAGGAATTTTATTCCTGGGGTCACAGAAATTTGTTTAAGTGATTTAAGCAAAGGTGTGTTAAACTCTGTTGGCATTTTTAAAAGATCATTCACACTATGAGTATTTGAGTAGAAATGGAGTGTCTAGGGAGAAGCTTAGATGGGGATTGCCCTAGACTGGTGGTAGTGGTGGAAATATGTCTTAGAGATATAACAAGGCTTACTGATGTGATAAATCAGAAAGAATGAGGGAAAAGGAGGAGACCACAATGATTCCTCCTTCTGGTCTGAGCTGTGTGAATGGTGGTGTCATTTAAGACTAAAGACTAGGTTGGAGGAAAGGGAGTAAACCAAAATTTCCATTTAAAAAAAAATGCCATTGAGCCTTATGTCAAGTACACAATCGGAAATATGATTTTAGGTTGGAGAGGAGGGATCTGAAGTGGAATTACAAATTTGAGATGCACCAACATAGAGATGACTTTTTAAAGCTTTGGAAATAGATCAAACCACCTAGGAGAGAGCTTAGAACACAGCTTGTCAATCGTCACTGCTCATTAGAATTGGTATTTATCATTTCACATTTCACCTTTAAACTGCTTCACACTTGCTGTTTCCCACTCAAAAATCTAAACCTTTGTAACAGTATACTTTCGCTTTGCTTGCTCCCTCATCTTTTGTACCACCGTTGTCCCGTCTTTTACATTAATCATAAACTCCACCTTAAAATGTTATCATTTTTGTTCTAAAGGGTCAGATGTCCTTAGGAGGGAAAAACCTGTATTCTTTTATATTTACACATTTACCGTGTTGTGTGCTTCTCACTCCTTTCTGTAGATCCAAGTTTCCACATGGTTTCATTTCTCTTCAACCTGAAGCATTTAGCCCCCCTTTTTTTTTTGATACAGTTCTGCTGTGTCTTTCATTTATCTGAAAAAGTCTTTATTCCACCTTCATTTATTTTTTAAAAATCGGTATATATAAAATATAGAGCAGAGACATTTGCTTTTTCTCTTTCGTGTTGCTTGGTCTCTGTTGTCTTAGGTTTTGTCATTGTTTTTCGGCTTCCCTGTGGCTCAGACTATAAAGAATCCACCTGCAATGCAGGAGACAGGGGTTATATCCCTAGGTCGGGAAGATGCCCTGGAGGAAAGCAAAGCAACCCACTCCAGTATTCTTGCCTGGAGCTTCTCATGGACAGAGGAGCCTGGCGGGCTACAGTCCATGGGAGTCACAAAGAGTTGGACATGACTGAGCCACTTTCACTCCATTGGTTTTGACAGGGAGTCCAGTCACCATTCATATCATCATTCTCCTCTGTAACGTGACATCTTTCTCTGGCTCCTTTCAGGATTATCTCTTTATCTTTGGATTTCAGCATCTTGATCGTCATGTGCCTAAGTGTAGTTTGCTTTGTGTTTATTCTGCTGGGGACCACTGAGTTTCTTGAATATTTTTAAAAATCAAATTTGTGGATTGAGGCCAATACTTCTTCAAATACTTATTATACCACATATTCTTTCTTTTCTTAGACTCCAGTCACATGGTTTGATAGGCCGCCAAGGCTGTGTTCATGTTCTCCAGATTGAATGTTTTTTATTGACTTTCAGTTTCACAGACTTCCTGTTCTACCCTCTTCTATCTGCTGTTAAATCCACCCAGTGAATTTTTCATTGCAATTATTATATGTTTTAGTTCTCAATTTTTAAAAAATGTCCAGGGGAAGAATACTGGAGTGGGTTGCCATTTCCTCCTCCAGGGAAGCTTCCCAAACCAGGGGTCAAGCCAGCAGCTCCCATGTCTCCTGCACTGCAGGCAGATTCTTTATTGCTGAGCCATCAAGGAAGCCCCCAGAAAGGGAGTTGGAAGGTATAGTAAAGAAAGGAAATAAGATCTTGTGAAAAAGAGGAGAGATTTGCTGTTAACAAATCCATGATGAAAAGGGGGAAGAAGAGAAGATAGGTTCACATGAAGGTCCACTTTCAGGTTCTATCCTGAGATTTCAGACCTCTGTTCAATAGATTTTGGTTTCTCTGTGAAACAGGAAGCACATTGTCAACTGGAAATTAAGAGTGGCAAATTAACTGGAAATTAAGACAGAAGATGGGAGTGAGCGTCGTCTTCAAAAGTAGGAAAGTTTCTTTTTTAAGGAAATAAGGAAGGTTTGTTACATGAAAACTGTTTTCATGATTTTCTCACCATATTAGGTGACATGGATGGAGTGAACTGGAGGTTTTGCAGACAGGTGTGCTATAGGTAGAGAGAGGGCATAGACTTGAGTGCACTGATATCCAGTACAGTGATGAAAATTAGGCTATGAATATGAGAGGCATTTTTGGTTGTGGAGATTGAGGAATTAAGATATTAAGGCATCAGGTGGATAATAGTGTTTGGGAAGGTGAGGAATTTTAAGAGCCCAAAGGTAAACTGAATACAAAGAAAAGACTTTGGAGGGAAGAGAGAAATTAGGAGATGTATCAAACAATATGTAGAAAAGAGTCCAGGTGATGACAGATAGTTGGGAAAGAAAGTGAGACTTTTAGAAGGATCAGAAATAAACAGGGATGAAACATGATAGAACAAGTTTTAAAGGTCCCTTAGAGGGTGAGAACTTAGTTCTAAAGTTATGGCCTGACTATTTAGCTCCTTCCAGCTCAAAAGCATTCTGGCAGCAAAATGATTTGTGAAAATTATGAGCCATTCTTCTGAAGGTCTCTGACACAGGCTTGGGCAAGCTGATGATGAACTCTACCTCAATGCCCATATCTATTCTGCCCAAAGATTTTTTTAACACATGTCATATATCTAGCTTTGAAGTTCCTCAGCTACCCCTAAACCAAGTTGACGTAGTAACTGTAATAAATGTACAGATGGAGATTTTGTTTTCAATTCAAAGGAGAAGTTAGTCATAACTATTTTAACCAATCAGCATGCATCTGAGTTTATTCAGGAGCAATGCAGCAATACATACCCAGAGCCCTTTTGAAACGAGATTATCACACTCAAATGTAATTTGTAAGTGTAGACTGAAGAGCCTCTATTCTCTTATTATGGACCAGATAAAGTAACACTGAAGAGGACAATATATGTTAGAACTTGAATTCAACATGTCCAGCATAACTCCTTAAGCAAACAGCCCAGCCTCCTTCATGCTTGCAAGCTAAACAAGCAAACTGCAGCATGGTTTCAAATTTTTAAATCTCTTTATTACAAAAAGTCATACAATAAGATGGTCATCCCATATACCTTCGCCCTGAAGGTGAAGCCAACCACATTTATAATATGATAGATACTGCTTGCATGTACTCTGACTTCTTGAAAATTTGTATCTTTATATCTGTACTCTTTTTATTTTTTTTTGTCTTCTCTGCTGCTCTTAAGGTAGGACCTATTGTTACAAAGCCCAATAAAACCTTCTATACACCCTCAGTGTCTGACATATAGTAGGTACTCAGGAAGAATTTGTTGAGTGAATGGATGTAGACAATCAAAAAAAAAAAACAACTACTAATGTGGTCTGGTAAGGAAATTAAAGCTGTAACCTCTTGAATCCAGGATCTATGACCATAATAGTTCAGTTTCTCCATCTGTTTCTCATGAAAAGTAAGAGTTAAAATAATGCCATCAGTAAAAAAAATGATCAGACCTACTCATAGAACTAAGTTTTGAATACCAATGCCCTGAAAAAGAGTCTTAATGCTTCTATGACAAAGAAAATAAAGAGAATTAGCTGGCTTGCCAAAATGTGCCAAAGAGCTGACTAGATCAAAAGGTTGTACAAGTTCTTGCAGCATTTGTAGAAATACTGAGACATTTGATAGTGGATCTCTGTCCAAGTTAGTCCTGGCTTCTACAACAAAATGCAAGAGATGGGATGGCACATAAGTGACAGAAATCTATTTCTCACAGACCTGAGGCCTGAAGGGCTGAGATTCAGGTGTCAATATGGTCATACTCTGGTGACGGCACTCTTCTGGCTTGCAGACTGCAAACTCCTCATTGTATCCTTGTGTTTGTGCTCATTTGCTCAGTGGTGTTTGACTCTTTGCAACCCCGTGGACTGCTGCCTGTCCATGGGATTTCCCAGGCAAGAACACTGGAGTGGGCTGCCATTCGCTTCTCCAGGGCCTTCCTGACCCAAAGATCGAAACCACATCTCCTGTATTGGCAGACAGATTCTTTTACCACTGCGCCACCTGGGAAGTCCTTTACATGGCAGAAAGAGAGCAAGAGGGACCAATGTAATTTATGAAGACTCCACCCTCATGACCTACTCACCACTCATAGCGGGCAACCGCCATCCCCACCCCCACTAATACCATTGTATCAGGGTTGGTATTTCAACATACGAATGGAGGGGAAGGGAATGTAGAGCCTGAGCTACTCCATCTTGTAAAAGAATTCCATTTTTGCAAAGGTACCGGGCAAACAGACTTAGACTTTGGATATTGCCTAAACTTGCCCCGCTATGCACAAGCCAATCAGCCCTTAGGATAAACCTCCTGACTTTAAGTTCAAGGATTTGTGATTTACCTTGGAAGTAATGATTTACATTTGTGACATTTGTGATTTACCTTGGAAGTAATGATTTACATTTGTGATTTACCTTGGAAGTGATTATTTACATTTGTGATTTACCTTGTAAGTGATGATTTAGCTTTGTGAAATAATGATTCACCGTATAAGCGAAAAAAAAAACAGAGATCCACACACGACCCTATAGAAGAGGGTAACCAATCAGTAGTCCTTCAGCCTGAACACCCCTTTTTGTTACCCTTTCACCTGAATATTCCCTATGTAAGTAGTGTAACCCAAAACTCAGGGCTCCTCTCCTTAGCCGCTGTGTCGGTAACCGTGGGAGCCCCAGCTCGAGCTCGGTAATAAAAACTCTCTTGCTTTTGCATCGGATACCGGCTCCCTGGTGGTCATTGGGAGATTTGGTGGTCATTGGCGACTTGGGTGTAACATCTGGGGGCTCGTCCTGGATCTCCCATTGGCTCCACGGGAAGACCGATCTGGAGAGTTATCTGTAACCAGTAAGTTTTTTTTTTTTTCTGTTTTCCTGTTCGTCTTTGATAAGGCCTATTTTCTGAGACTGGTATATGACTCAGGCGGACGTGCCAATGGGTCACCGGTGGGGGTCGCTGGGAGACGTCCCCGACCCTCCTGAAGGGGACAGAGTGCCCCTGTACTCTGTTGACATTAGCGGGTCGCTCCCGCTGAACGACCGGAGGCTGTTGTCCTACTTTCAGTTTTGCCTCTGGACTCCTGAAGGTTTGTTTTTTTCTGTCTCTCTGTCTGTCTGTGTGGCTGTCTGTGTTGTTTGTGTTAATTTACCAAAGCCTGATTGATCCAGGAACAATGGGGCAACGTCAATCTAGCCCTACTCCTCTATCTCTGATGACTGAGTATTTTAAAGAGGTCAAAAAGGGCGCCCATGACCTCAGTGTTAAAATTAAGAAAGATAAACTAATTACTTTTTGCACCACAGAATGGCCGTCTTTCCATGTGGGCTGGCCTTCGGAAGGCATGTTTGACTTGGAAACTGCGCACCGAGTCCGAGATATCATCCTCTGACTGCAGGCCGGACACCCTGACCAAGTCCCCTATATCATAGTGTGGGAAAATATCATAATACACTCCCCTCCTTGGGTAACATTTTTTGCCTCAACAGGAACTTTCTACCACTCGGGTGTTGGTGACATGCGTGGGAGAGAATCTGAAGGAACCCAGGAAAACTGGACCCACGGCGCCATTATACCCCATCTTACAGGGGGGAATTGTTAGGGGAAGCGCACTGATTGAAACCTCCCACCCTGTCCAGGCACCATAGTAACCATTTGCATGAGTTGTTTTATGACAGGAGATCCTGATAAGGAATACGGAACTAATAAGCCTCCTCCTCCTTCCTTTTTCAACCTGGCTTACTTTCCTCCCTTGAAATCTTTGATGTTAGTGCTTAGATCTGAAGTTCTGTGTCTCTATAGGAGGTTTTCTGAGGGACTGTATTCTTGTGTTTAAGGGCTTCCCTGGTGGAGCCGAGGTTAAAGTGTCTGCCTGCAATAAGGGAGACCTGGGTTCGACCTTCTCTAACTCCTGACACTAAGAAATAAAAAAAAAAAAAAAAAGACGAAGCTAGATCTTGCACTGTGTCTGTCTAAATATGTCTTGGTATGTCTCTGCCTCTGGGTAATATTTTTGAGGTTAATTTGTATATGAGCTCTATTTATTTGGCTTAAAAAAAGGTAAGCACTTACAAATCAAGTAATTCTAAATTAAACAATAAATTCCAGGTTCATGTGAACTGGGAAATATTTAATGTTAAATACCTGATATTAATGTTTGTTAACCTATTTAATATAGATATGTCTTAGAGTAATTAACATTAAGTAACATATTTTCATTGTACCTAGGTTTAATATACGTTAAATATCATATCTGTTACAAGTTTGTCAACAAGGAAATTACCTCAAGTGAAAAAAAAAATCTTCTAAAACATGTAAATGAGATATGAGCTTTTATATAAACTCTATTAAGAAAGCTTCCTAAATAGAACTCTTTTGAAGTTCTTTTGATCTCTAGCTAACTTTGGGATGCTTCAGAGGGCCCCTGGAACATCCCAAAGAGATATTAAACTGTTTATCTGGTTGGTTAAATTACATGGAAAAGATTATCAAATGAGTAATAGATCTGCTCATGTTATAATGTATGGTAAAATTACTAATACAGATATCCTAGAAATTATATGGAGTTTTTAGCATTCTGATATGTCCTGGTATTTTAATGGAAAACCTGATGACTTCACAAAAGTTAACAAAAGGACTGAATGAACCAGCAAATACGCTTATAACTTTTATGGTTTCTATCTGAAAAATTATGGGTTTGAATCTTATGTTTTCAGGGAGTAGGGAAAATCTTCCCCTCAAACTAATTATGCCAATACTTTGGTAAAATTAAGCGTTATAAACAAAACAATTATATTTTCTATCTGACTCCTCCAAAAATTGGAAGTTCTTAGGTTTCCAGTAAGTTTATCAAATGAGTTAGGAAGGTTATCTCATGGGTACAAAAATCTCAAGAAATTTTTGAGACCTTAAAAGGAAAAAATTCACCTAGATTTGTTAGGCAAAATCTGTGATAAGCCTTTGGTGTGAGTTTCCCAGCCCTGTTTTATTTTAAAAGTTCAGTCTGAGACTCTATACATGTTTCAGCAAAATAAAAAGCCATTCGTGACTTGGGCATAACAGGAACAGCAACATTCAGTGCATAATAGCCTCTACCAACACCAAACTAAGCATACTATTTCTTGGCATACTCCAGGGTGACAAATAAAACAGGGATATCACAGTTGGCACTACCTGAACCATTGGACGTTTCTGATTTAGGCCTCTCCTCGTGGCTGCCACTTCATATGGCTGCATGTACTAACACTTTTCCAGTTACTCCAGTGGAAAACAAGAGTGGATAAATTGCACATCAGTTCAAGGAAGAGGAGTGTGATATACAAACATATACTTTAAAAAATATGGTGAATTGGCAATATGTTCAATATGTAGAAATCACAGTAGCAGAAGTCTTGAAAGACAACATCGAGATTTTGCCTCAAAAAAAACAAAAAATTATACAACTAGATTGCTTAACCGTCGCAATGGTAATATACTTCCCGTGGTCTACCACCAACCTATGACCACTGAGCAATTCCCTGTATGGTCCTCTGCAGCCACATTACTTTGCACTGATTTATGTATTTCCCTGTGAACACTAAGATATTGTCATATATATAAGCCCTCTTTTTCTCAATATAGTAAAGATTTAAAAAGACATGCTTCCTCTTTTTCTTATTTTCTCCTGTGTCTCTGCCTTTCCAACTTTCTTTCCAATTTCCAATTTTGTCTGTATTTTGTCTCCAAAGGGGATGTTATCTCAGTTCATACATCTCTAGCCTTATTTACTACCCCCTCCTCAGCCTCACCCTTAGATCCCAGGCTCTCTCATAGTCTTAGAACTTGACTGAGTAAAGAGAAAAGTGTGCAGAAGGGTCAGCAGGAGATAGTCTTGGGTAGAAGTTTACTTATTAAGTACTACCTTTTCTTTAGCGCCTATCTGGGAGACAAGATAGAGACTTAGCCTTACAATGTCATTCACCCTGAGAGGCTGGGAAAGAATGTCAGCCCTTGGGACTGAAAAGCAAAGAGTCACATCTGATTTCAAAGGCTGAGATGTTGAGGACTCATTCTAATTGTAGTCTGTAGCCAGGACTGGAAGCTCCCCGGACCCATCTACCTGCTGTGGCACCATAGGAATGCCTGGGGGAATATGTGTACTTATTTAAAACCTGAAAGAGCTGGTAACTTCAGGAACCCTGTTCTGGGGAGGCTCAGAATTACATTACATGAGCAAAACAATTGAAGTTGAAGAATTCTCATCTCTAACCCAGGACCTGGATCATCAAAACTCCCACTTTAATGGGCATACATCACCCCAGGCCGCCAGGTTATTAAACTTGAATGCTGTACTCTTTACCACATCACTGCAGAGTTTTCAGCAATGCCTGGCATGGTGCCAGGTGGCCTGATCATCACTGTCTCAACAGCATAGAGCCAGCGACAACTACTCTCAAAATAAGAGGACTATTGATGGACTGAGGTTTCCTGGATTTCTGTCGAACAGAATCAAGTTAGATCTAGATCCCTGGGTAGAGGGAACACTGTGTAAGTTCTTGGAGGAAACCCAGGAAAGAAGGAGTCCACAAGGGAGGAAAGAACACTATTTGTGACAAACAGAGGGAGAAGTGACATTGCATGAGAAAGTTAAACAAGTGAAGGATTGCTGTGCTGAAGTTGCCACTGCCCTGCCCACAGCCCCTGGCTGACCCTGAGGTGACATGCAGACAATTCCTGCACGAGGAAGCCTCAGGCAGCTCTCTCTGGAAGAACAGAGGTTGTTCAATCAATGCACAGAGGAGCCCAGAGGCATGTTTATCCCAGGAATTGGTGCATAAATGCCTCAACTTCCTCACCCCTCAAGGAGACAATGCTGAAGTATGAGCCACACGTGTCTGTTAAGGTCCTGGGGGGACTAAGTTGCCGATGGGTAACCTGCTCATTTAAGTTCTCCTAGGGGTTTGTTCCTCCCCTGTCCTGTTCCCTCACTCCGTGAAGTGCTTCCTGGGATAGGATCTCCTCCCTTGATGGGAGAGAGACAGGGATATGAGAGTGAGACACACACACACACACACACACACACACACACAGCCCAACTTATATTTACTTTCCTGATGATTCTCAGGCTAGCTTAGGTGGTATCGCCTACCCGACTGGCCAAGATCACATACACAGCAGGAGGATCCTCAATCACAGGGGATCACAAGCTCCACTGACTGAAAGTGAACGCAAGAAGCGCTGGGTCCATGTCATGTGGGTGAGACCCAGAGGGGCTGCGGGGCTCAGCCTTAACTGCTGATACAAGGGGAGATCCCAAGGGCAGGTCCCTTGACAGCCCCACCCAGGACACCAGCCTCCCTACCCTCCATGGAAGGAGTGCAGCTGGAGGAGGGCACACTGGGTGGGGCATCCTCTGTGGCTTTTTTCCAGGTTGGTCTTGCCCAGTGTGATGTGGTCAACTAGGCGGTACCAAATCTTAAACACCCATCTGTGCAGGCCTTACTGATGAAGGGGGATGGAGTCCCCTTTGAGAGTCTTGAGCCTATTGTTGGGGGGAGGGGCGGGCAGGTCACTTGACCCTGACTTCACCTTAACAGACAGCCTCCAGTTATGGCTTCTGAGGTTTAATGTGCAGTCATTGAAGAATATTGAAATAGTTTGTTGTTGTTATTGCTGTTGTTTAGTCTCTGAGTCATGTCCGACTCTTTGTGACCCCATGGACTGAAGCCCACAAGGCTCCTTTGTCCATGGGATTCTCCAGGCAAGAATACTGGAGTGGGTTGCCCTTCCCTTCTCCAGGAGATTTTTCCTGATCCAGCGATCGAACCTGCATCTCCTGCATTGCAGGCAGATTCTTTACTACGGAGCCACCAGGGAAGCATTGACATAATTACAAGGAAGAATAGTCTCCACGCACCTTTAATATTGTCCAGCATTTCTTGCAGCAGGCCTGGAATGGATTTCTTTAATGAGTCTTGAAACTGTCTGAGTAGCAGCCTCACAGCCTCACACATCATTTCCTTTGTGGGTGTGTGTGCACACGCATGAGCGTTTGTGTGAAGACCATTCGTTTGTTTAATGGAACATACACAAAAAATATACCACATTTGTTCTTTCCTATTTTGACATGTCTTTGTTACTGAAACCATCACAGCCTTAGTAAAAACAAATGACTCAGGTCACACCTTATTGTAGCCACACATTCCGGCAAACAAACTCACTCAGGAGGACAATGCAGATAGTGGAGTGCAGTTTATTACTCCGTTGGGCCCAAGGCAGAGTCTCCTCTTAGCCAAGGACCCCGACCAGTTTTTGTGAAAACCTGATATACCCTAGGTGTATAAGCTTCCCTGAAACTAGTCTGAACAAAGGAAAAAGATACAATCAAAGTTAACCTGTGATTCATATGCCTTAAGCCTAGGTAGTTAACAGTGGACAATTATCAATAGGCTTGTGGTCACACCCCAATAAGCATAATAGAATGTATGATTCTGTTCGGTTACACAGATAATTAGGGTATTCTTTTAGGCAATGGAGAGCCATGGGGCTCTTCCTTCTGGGGGCCTGGTTTTCCAGTTGGTATGTCGTTTCCATAGATACTGGGCATATAGCTCAAAGTACACAGTCTGGCCCAAGATGGAGTCCTGCTTTCAAGATAAAGCCTGTTCTGTTTCTTCCTTCAACCTGACCATTTCTGCAGGTCAAGACTTCCTGTCCACAAGGCCCAGCAGCCTACCAGGGCCCCCCACTCAGCTCTGCTATCAGCTGTGGGATGTCAGGTCAGTCGCCCAAACTCTGGGCTGTGCCTGCACAGGGTGGGGCTGGCAGGACATCACTGTATGTCTGAGTTCCTCTGCCTGTGACATCTTCAGGAGGTAAAGATTTGCTTGACAGCTTCCAAAGGTGCCCAGGGTGCATAAACCTTCTAGAAGCCAACTTCCAGATAGGCACTGGGAGGGAAGGCAAGCAGAACAGAGAGGGTGGGTGGCCTGGAAACCAGGCAGCTTGATTCTGGGTTGGCAGGGGGGACCAGTAGGAGACTGGACTCAAAACACCTCATCACACCACGTTTATTGATCAGGTAGTAACTCTCCTGGGATTGATTATTCACTGGTCTAGTGATTCATCATGGACAGGAGAGGTTCCTGCCCCACCTGGAGCTTACAGCCTGGGAGTGGAGTATCTGGAACATCACTATCTGAAATGACTTTATTTATAGTTTAAAGCCATTATTTTTAAAAGGGGAAGAATCATTTCAGGTAAGGGTGGAGAGGGTGGAACAGTTAGACAAAGCCTTTCTGAGTTCTTCCAATTCTGAACTTGCCCTTGGCCGCACGAATTTCAGCCTGAGGGTCTCAGTTCTTGGTTTCTACAGCCCACAAAGACAGGGACTGGTCTCCCTTCTTCCGGCTGGGCGGGGTCTGGCCCCAACTCTCTGTGATCCACATCCCCAGCAGGACAGGCTATGTGGAAACTGGCCGGCCCTGTTTCCCCGCCGCGATCGGAGCAGTCTTGGTTCAGTTCAGTTCAGTCGCTCAGTTGCATCTGACTCTTTGTGACCACACGAATCGCAGCACACCAGGCCTCCCTGTCCATCACCAACTCTTGGAGTTCACTCAAACTTATGTCCATCGAATCGGTGATGCCATCCAGCCATTTCATCCTCTGTTGTCCCCTTCTCCTCCTGCCCTCAATCCCTCCATGCATCAGGGGCTTTTCCAATGAGTCAGTTCTTCACATGAGGTGGCCAAAGTATTGGAGTTTCAGCTTTAGCCTCAGTCCTTCCAATGAACACCCAGGACTGATCTCCTTTAGAATGGACTGGTTGGTCTCCTTGCAGTCCATGGGACTCTCAAGAGTCTTCTCCAACACCACAGTTCAAAAGCATCAATTCTTCAGCACTCAGCTTTCTTCACAGTCCAACTCTCACATCCATACACGACCACTGGAAAAACCATAGCCTTGACTAGACAGACCTTTGTTGGCAAAGTAATGTCTCTGCTTTTGAATATGCTATCTAGGTTGGTCATAACTTTCCTTCCAAGGAGTAAGTGTCTTTTAATTTCATGGTTGCAATCACCATCTGCAATGATTTTGGAGGCCAGAAAAATAAAGTCTGACACTGTTTCCACTGTTTCCCCATCTATTTCCCATGAAGCGATGGGACCAGATGCCATGGTCTTCGTTTTCTGAATGTTGAGCTTGAAGGCAACTTTTTCACTCTTCACTTTCACTTTCATCAAGAGGCTTTTTAGTTCCCCTTCATTTTCTGCCATAAGGGTGGTGTCATCTGCATATCTGAGGTTATTGATCTTTCTCCAGGCAATCTTGATTCCAGCTTGTGCTTCTTCCAGCCCAGCGTTTCTCATGATGTACTCTGCATATAAGTTAAATAAGCATGATGACAATATACAGCCTTGACGTACACCTTTTCCTATTTGGAACCAGTCTGTTCTTCCATGTCCAGTTCTAACTGTTGCTTCCTGACCTGCATAGAGGTTTCTCAAGAGGCAGGTAATGTGGTCTGGTATTCCCATCTCTCTCAGAATTTTCCACAGTTTATTGTGATCCACACAGTCAAAGGCTTTGGCATAGTCAGTAAAGCAGAAATAAGTGTTTTTCTGGAACTCTCTGGCTTTTTCCATGATCCAGTGGATGTTGGCAATTTGATCTCTGGTTCCTCTGCCTTTTCTAAAACCAACTTAAACATCTGGAAGTTCACGGTTCATTTATTGCTGAAGCCTGGCTTGGAGGATTTTGAGCGTTCCTTTACTAGCATGTGAGATGAGTGCAATTGTGTGGTAGTTTGAGCATTCTTTGGCATTGCCTTTCTTTCTTTGGGATTGGGATGAAAACTGACCTTTTCCAGCCCTTTGGCCACTGCTGAGTTTTCCAAAGAAAGTGAAAGTGAAGTCACTCAGTCGTGTCTGACTCGTAGTGACCCCATGGGCTACAGCCTAACAGGCTCCTCCATCCATGGGATTTTCCAGGCAACAGTACTGGAGTGGGTTGCCATATCCTTCTCCAGGGGGTCTTCCCGACCCAGGGATCGATCCCAGGTCTCCTGCATGTAGAAAGACGCCTTACCGCCTGAGCCACCAGGGAAATTCAGAATTTTCCAAATTTGCTGGCATATTGAACTTTCACAGCATCATCTTTCAGGATTTGAAATAGCTCAACTGGAATTCCATCACCTCCACTAGCTTTGTTCATAGTGATGCTTTCTAAGGCCCACTTGACTTCACATTCCAGGATGTCTGGCTCTAGGTGAGTGATCACACCATCATGATTATCTTGTTCATGAAGATCTTTTTTGTACAATCCTGTGTATTCTTGGCACCTCTTCTTAATATCTTCTGCTTCTGTTAGATCCATAGCATTTCTGTCCTTTATTGAGCTTATCTTTGCATGAAATGTTCCCTTGGTATCTCTAATTTTCTTGAAGAGATCTCTAGTCTTACCCATTCTGCTGTTATCCTCTATTTCTTTGCATTGATCGCTGAAGAAGGCTTTCTTATCTCTTCTTGCTATTCTTTGGAACTCTGCATTCAGATGCTATATCTTTCCTTTTCTCCTTTGCTTTTCACTTCTCTTTGTTTCACAGCTATTTGTAAGGTCTCCCCAGACAGCCATTTTGCTTTTTTTGCATTTCTTTTCCATAGGGATGGTCTTGATCCCTGTCTCTGTACAATGTCACAAACCTCTGTCCATAATTCATCAGGCACTCTATCTATCAGATCTAGGCCCTTAAATCTATTTCTCACTTCCACTGTATAATCATAAGGGCTTTGATTTAGGTCATACCTGAATGGTCTAGCAGTTTTCCCTACTTTCAATTTAAGTCTGAATTTGGCAATAAGAAATTCATGATCTGAGCCACAGTCAGCTCCCGGTCTTGTTTTTGCTGACTTTATAGAGCTTCTCCATCTTTGGCTGCAAAGAATATAATCAATCTGATTTTGGTGTTGACCATCTGGTGATGTCCATGTGTAGAGTCTTCTCTTGTGTTGTTGGAAAAGGGTGTTTGCTATGATCAGTGCGTTCTCCTGGCAAAACTCTATTAGCCTTTGCCCTGCTTCATTCCATACTTCAAGGCCAAACTTGCCTGTTACTCCAGGTGTTTCTTGACTTCCTACTTTTGCATTCTAGTCCCCTGTAAAGGACATCTTTTTTGGGTATTTGTTCTAAAAGGTCTTGTAGGTCTTCATAGAACCGTTCAACTTCAGCTTCTTCAGTGTTACTGGTTGGGGCATAGGCTTGGATAACCATGATATTGAATGGTTTGCCTTGGAAATGAACAGAGATCATTCTGTCGTTTTTGAGACTGCATCCAAGTACTGCATTTCGGACTCTTTTGTTGACCATGATGGCTACTCCATTTCTTCTGAGGGATTTCTGCCCACAGTAGTAGATATAATGCTCATCTGAGTTAAATTCACCCATTCCAGTCCATTTTAGTTTGCTGATTCCCAGATTGTCAACATTCATTCTTGCCATCTCCTGTTTGACCCCTTCCAATTTGCCTTGATGCATGGACCTGACATTCCAGGTTCCTATGCAATATTGCTCTTACAGCATCGGACCTTTCTTCTATCGCCAGTCACATCCACAGCTGGGTACTGTTTTTGCTTTGGCTTCATCCGTTCATTCTGGAGTTATTTCTCCACTGATCTCCAGTAGCATATTGGGCACCTACACACCCAGGGAGTTCCTCTTTCAGTATCCTATCATTTTGCCTTTTCATACTGTTCATGGAGTCCTCAAGACAAGAATACTGAAGTGGTTTGCTATGCCCTTCTCCAGTGGACCACATTCTGTCAAACCTCTCCACCATGACCCAATCGTCCTAGGTGGCCCCACACAGCATGGCTTAGTTTCATTGAGTTAGACAAGGCTGTGGTCCATGTGATCAGATTGGCTAGTTTTCTGTGATTATGCTTTCAGTGTGTCTGCACTCTGATGCCCTCTCGCAACACCAACCATCTTACTTGGGTTTCTCTTACCTTGCACGTGGGGTATCTCTTCAGGGCTGCTCCAGCAAAGCGCAGTGGCTGCTCCTTACCTTGGACAAGGGGTATGTCCTCACAGCCGCCCCTCCTGACCTAGAACGTAGAGTAGCTCCTCTCGGCCCTCCTAAGCCCGCACAGGTGTCATCTATTAGACGGCTGCCTGGGCCTCCCTTCCAACCCTCCCAAGCACTAACTGTCCCAGGTGTCACTTATTACACAGCTGCGGGGACCGCCCTTCCACCCCGCAGAGGATCTCCGAGGAGCCAGAGTCCGGCTGCTCGTGGCGGCCGGGCCCACTGTCCCGGCCCTGTTCCGCCCCTTCGTGGGTTTCCCTGGTAGCTCGGGGCAGGGAGGAGCCGCAGGGTCGCCTGTGGGCGCCTACCGAGCCTGAATCGGGAGCCAGGACCCGGGACTGGGATCCGAGAGCTGGGAGCCGGAACCCGGCAGGCGCGACAACAGGCCCAGAGGGCACAGCGGCGCAGGTGAGCGGGGCGAGCGCACCGCGCTGGGGGCGGCGGTCCGCGGGGGACAACGGGTCCTGAGCCCGGTCCCTGCGGGGCCGCGCGGCCGCGGTGGGCAATGCTGGCACCCCTGCCCCGCGCGCCGGGGGAGCGAGGGAGCCGGGGGCGCTGAGGGGTCGGGGTCGCATCTCTGCCTGGGGGCGAACAGATGCGAATACTTGCCCGGGGTCGGGGCTGGGATGGGCGCAGGGGCAGGACATGGGCTGCGCGGGTCTCTGAGCGGCCTGGGCAGTGCGGAGCTAGGGTTTGCGGGGCGCTCGTGGGGAGAGCAGGGGGCCGGCGGCTGCGGAGAGCGCGGGGCTGGGCGGGGGTTCTGCCGCGGGGGAGCCCGGGCGAGCTCCCGCCTCTCTCTCGGCGGCGCTTCCCCGGCCCGCGCAGGTGCCGCTGGTCCTTCTGCCCGGGTCTTTACTTCTGGCGCTGGTGTTGAGGATCCGACAGACACCTGGGTTAGTTACCTGCGGCTTCCAGAAGACTGGGTATGCGAGGCTGCTCTGACTGCAGGGGGCCGAGGCTGTCAGTTTTCATCCGGGTCTGTGTGTCCTGGGGAGTTGTCAGAGTTGGGGTGGAGGCGGAGGGTCGCGCTCCATCTCCCAGGCCCTGGCCGTCAGAGCGATTAAGTGGAAAAAGTCTAGAATATAAATTTTGGTTACTAGCTCTAGCTGTGTGACCCCGACCAAGTTACGTCACTGTTTCTCAGTTTGCTCAAAGATAAAAAGAGTATTATAATTATGGCATGCATGCTAAGTCACTTCAGTCTTGGCCGAGTCTGTGCGACCCCATGGACAGCAGCCCACCAGGCTCCTCTGTTGGGGTTCTCCAGGCAAGAATACTGGAGTGGGTTGTTATTTCCTTCTCCAATTTACAACAGCCTTAAGTTATAGGGTATTCATAAAGCCCATAGCATCTTGCTTGGTGAAATTTGTCTCTGTTTCCCCCCCTATGTGTTAATGTAACACTCCGTGCTTCCCAGAGGTTCAAAGTCATTTCTGAATTGAAGGGAGATCCAGAAAGCTCAGATTCACCCTCCTTTAGGTGGTGCTGGTGGTGGTATGTGTGGTGGTGGTGTTTAGTGGCTCAGTCCTGTTTGGCTCCTTGTGACCCCTTGGACTGTAGCCCACCAGGCTCCTCTGTCCATGGGATTTCCCAGGCAAGAATACTGGAGTGGGTTGACGTTTCCTTCTCCAGGAGGTTTTCCCCACCCAGGGATCGAACCCAAGTCTGCTGCATTGGCAGATGGAGTCTCTATTATTGAGCTATCAGGGAAGGCCCTGGTATGGGTGTCAGGCGCTGGCATTTTTCCAGCTGTGACCTGTTCCTGGTCAGGTCTTCTCCAGGCGATCTTATTTCCTGACAGTATCCTAGAAGCCAAGTTTGAGAGGTGATAGTACACAGGTCCAGAATGCAGAAGGGATGTGTTTGGTCTGCTTTCATCATTGCTGACTGCATTTGTCAGAATTCTTCTTTGAGTTGGGTTTTGGTCCCTTGAAAATTGCCTTATGCAGTATAGAAATTGACTGGGTCACATAAACAAAAGGACTGAGGATGTTTGCTTCAGGAACAGCTTGATCCAGAGGCTCACATAGGGTTGCTGGGCTTGTTCTCTGTCTCTCTCTATGGGGCCGCAGATGGTTAGATAGCATGACCAACTCAATGAACAAGAATTTGAACAAACTCTGGGAGATAGTGAAGGACAGGGAAGCCTGGTATGCTGCTGTCCATGGGGTCACAAAGAGTCAAACATGACTTGGTAATTAAACAACAAATATATTAAACACACACACCCGCATGCACGCACACGCACGCCTTGGCTCTTTTTCCTGCTGTGTTGACTGGTTCTTAACTTCCCTGGTGGCTCAGATGGTAAAGCGCCTGTCTACAATGAGGGAGACCCAGGTTCAATCTCTGGGTCGGGAAGATCCCGTGGAGAAGGAAATGGCAGTTCACTCCAGTACTATTGCCTGGAAAATCCCATGGACAGAGGAGCCTGGTAGGCTACAGTCCATGGGGTCGCAAAGAGTCGGACACGGCTGAGCGACTTCACTTTCACTTGACTGGTTTTTAGTATGGAGTGATAAAAAACACCGGCACCTTCAGGTTTATCTGTTCCTTTGGGGCGTGGGTGGGGAGACTAGTAGGGATATCTTTCACTTTTTTCATCTCCTCCATTCTTACAGTAAATCTTATTGATATACTAGACCAAAGTGGGGCCAAGCCATCTCCATGGACAGGGAATGGTTTTCCACCATAGGAGTGAGTGCTTGGCTCAGATGCCACTATGATAGACAGCCCCACCCCAGCTGCCAGGGATTGGGCAAGAATAGTTCCCAATGAGAGGTCTGACTTCTGGGCAGATAAAATAGGACCTGTTCATTGTCCTATTTCAGCCTTTACTCACCACCACCTAAAGGAAGTCTTTGGTAGAAGACAGATGGTTTGGGTGCCATATTCCATCTATCAGTCATGAAGTTTTATCCAAGGCATGGAAGGTGTCCTGCATGTTTATCCTTTGATTTTTTGTTTGCTTTTTGGTTCATTCATTTATTCATCCATCTATTCATTCATTCAGTATTTAATTATTCCTCAGCATATAACAGTGCTTCTGCCAAGGGTGAAAATGTTTGCTTTGAGAAGCTCACAGTCTAGTTGGGGAGGCAGGTATGCAGATACGCAAAATGCCAGCTGTGAATATTTAACTGGGGACAATCAAAGACTTCCCAAGGAAACTGAGCTGTAAACTGAAGATGAGTAGGGCCGCTTGAGGAGGAAAAGTTGGAGGGACTTCCCAGGCCAAGCAGTATAGCTTGATCCAGGGGCTCCCATAGGATTGCCAGGCTTGTTCTCTTTCTGTTGTTCGGTACTTTCTGTTCTGAGGAACATAATTTGGGTTACTTTACTGCCATACTTAAGAAGTCTAGAGGTAGGTGGTTCAAAGTGGCCACAGCTCTGGGTTGGCTGCTTAAAGATTCTCTTGGTTTTCCCTGCCTTGCCACAGGGTGACTGGGGCTCCATCATGCCTTCACATGCTAAACAGCTAAACCAAAAAGGGGAGGAGACGTCTTGCTTCTCAGTGATTCTCTAGATAAACAAGAGTTAAAATTTCTCAGAAGTTCCCTGTGTTGCTGGCCAGAATGGTCATATGTCCATGCTCAACCATCACGTGGAAAGGAGAAGAAAGTGCCTGTGACTGTCCTGGCCAAGCTGTGCTCTGGAGTTTGGGGAGGGTCACATTCCCCGAGCACATTGGTGCCCATATCTGAAAATCGGAATTCTGTTAGCCAGACAGAAAATGAAACTGCCTGTCGGGCTGTTAGTAGGCAGTCGTCCGAGTCTCCCAGAGGTGGTGACAGATGATGAAAGACATGGCCTTGTGGGCAGACAGGAGAAGCTCAGGACAACAGAAGTGTAGGATGTGACTGGGGAGGGAAGGGGCTGAGGTTGGAGGCGCAGGTAGAGACAAGAGAACCACTCTGGGCATCATTAAGAAGCCTAAATCTCGGTCCCATTCCTCAAAGAATTTGCAGTCAGAACCTGGCAATGTGTTTGAGTCTTTCATACTTCCCTAGTGACGGCAACACTAGCTCACTCTATGGGGGTAACTGTTGGTGGTTTAGGGCGGGGCTGAGTACAGTTAGAAAAAGCCTCACAGCTGGTTCTGCTCTGCCTCCCACCCCACAGCATCCCCTTCACCCTCTCTCTGTCCGTTACTGAGAACATCTGCTCTCAGTCATGACTTTGGTGTTGTTACCTGTCTTCAAACTAACAGGCTGGGACTTGGTGAAGATGCAGTTAGTTGCAGGTCCTGGATTAGAGAAAGAGTCTCAGCGAGTGGATACTTTATAACTCTGTTCAGGAGGAAATTAACCTCTACTATCCACTGTTTTTGGAGCATTTCGCCAGTTTTTGCTGTTTGTTTGCATTTGACATGGTGGACACGGTGGGCGTTTGGTGTTAGATTGGGCCACCAGGGTGCTACTTGTCTTGATCCTTCATCCTCAGTATCTACTTAGCATAGAACTTGGCAGAAAGATCTAGTCACTAATCCTGGAAAAAAGAAGGGAGTGAAGGGCAGCATATTTTGTTGTTTCCATCAGCAGTCCTGCTGAGGGTCCCTGGAAGAGTGTGAGGGGATAAAGTAGAGAGATGCCTTGGATAGTCATTCATTCACACATATTTATTGAACACCCACTGTGTGGCAGACATTGCTCTGGGAATATAAAGAGTATATGAGAAGGACATAGGCTCTGTTCTCATGGCGCTCACACTTGGTGTGAAAAGAGAAGAAAAGAGAAGACTGCAGTAGTTGGAAACAAGCTAGGCACAGCGTTGGAAAACATCAAAGTTTAGTCTCTCTCTGGTTTACAGCAGAGTAATATGGCCTGAGCCGGCATGGTATGGGGCAAAAAAAAAAAAAAAAAGAACTTCACTTGGAGGAAGAGGATTACATGTTGAATAACTTGATCTTAAAGGATTTCTTTTATGCAGAATTTCTTTGCTATACTTCACATTGTTCCCAAACATGATTTACAGTGACTTATGAAACATGATATGTGGGGCTTCCCTAGTGGTTCAGTGGTAAAAAAAAAAAATCCGCCTGCAATACAGGAGACATGGGTCCAATCCCTGGGTTGGGAAGATCCCCTGGAAAGGGAAATGGCAACCCACTCCAGTATTCTTGCCTGGACAATTTCATGGACAGAAGAGACTGGCAGGCTACAATCCATGGGTGTGCAAAAGCTGGACATGACGTAGGGACTAAATCCCACCAGCCACTACCACAAATGATGATGAGAAATAAGTGAAGAGATAGGAATGAAGAAAGGGAAAGTGGGGGTCCTTTCTTTCATCATTGTGTCCAGAATTATTTAGATTTGGTAGCAGGAGATGAAGGAAGTGATTTAAAATGTAGTGATTTATGCTCAGGGTTCATTAGTTTAAAAGTTTTAATGTAAATCTTTGATGCCTCAGAAAGTTATAATTTCTGGGGTGTGTGTGAAAAGAGCCAATTTTATTTGATAGGAAGAAACAGTATAGTATTTTTTTTTTAGATCAGTATGAAGTTCATTAAAGGTTGCTGCTGCTGCTGCTAAGTCACTTCAGTCATGTCTGACTCTTAGCGACCCCATGGACTGCAGCCTGTCAGGCTCCTCCACCCATGGGATTTTCCAGGCAAGAATACTGGAGTGTGTCACCATTGCCTTCTCCACATTAAAGGTTAACAAAGATCAAAAGCCTAATTTGAGAGTCAAATAATATGGTATAAATAAAAAAAGGTGAAGATTTAAGCTTGGACTTATGACTAGCTATGGAAATAAATAAATTAAAATGTATAGCATACAAGTGTTACCCAGAGGTAATTTTGATTGCCTATTTTTATTGGGTTGTTTGTTTTCTTATTGTTGAATTTTCAGAGTTCTTTACATAATCTGGATACATATTCTGTGTCATAAATGTGATTTTCAAATAAATTCTTTCAGTCTGTGCCTTATCCTTTTATTCCCACAGCAATGTTTTTCTCAGGGCAAAAGTTCTTTTAACTTTTGTAACCCAGTGTATCAGTCTTTCTATGGATTGGACTTTTGTTGTATCTTAAAATTCTTTACCTAGTTAAGTCTTGAAACTTTTCTAAATTTTCTTCTAGAAATTTCATAGTTTTATGTTTTACATTTGGGTTTATGATCTGTTTGGGGTTAATTTGTATATAAGATGTAAACTATGACTGAAGATTTTTTTGACATGTGGAATTTTAGTTGCTCCAGCACCATTTATGGAAAAGACTATCCTTTTCCTATTGAATTGTATGGACATTTTTGTAGAAAATCAATTGGCCATAGTCATAAGGATTTTTTTTCTGGATTCTCAATTTTATTCCATTGATCTATATGCCTATTTTGTGCCAGCACTACACTGTCTAGATACTATGACTTTATTATGAATTTTGAAAACAGGTAGTATAAATCCTCCAATTTTATTCCTTTTCAAAATCATCATGGCTCTCCTAGTTCCATGGACTGTTCATATAAATTGTAGAGTCAGCTTGTCAATATCTATGAAACATCCTTCTGGGATTTTTGAATAGGATTGCATTGAATCTATAGATTCATTTAGGAAGAATTGACATCTTTACAATATCCAGTATTTCAATCCATGAACAAAATATTGCTTATCTCTTCATGTCTTATTTCTGTTTTCTTAAATTTTTTATCAGCATTCAGTAATTTTCAGAATATAGATCTTCTACATGTTTTGTAGATTTATAATTTAGTATTTCAATTTGGAGGTTGCTCTTGTTGCCAATGTTTAGAAATAAAATAGATTTTTGTATTTTGATGTAGTCTGTTACCTCACTGAAGTCACTTATTTGTTTTAAGAGGTTTATTTGTAGATTCTTTGAGGGGTTTCTACACAGATAGTCATAATATCTGTAAATAAAGATATTTTTATATCTTCCTTTCCAATCTGGATACCTTCTATTTCTTTTCCTTGACTTATTCTACTAAGAATTCTAGTACAGTGTTCAATAGGAATGGTGAGAAAGAACATTCTTGCCTTTTCTTATAATAGGGGAGAAATAATCTTTCATTTTTTCATACTGTTCATGGGATCCTCAAGGCAAGAATACTGAAGTGGTTTGCCATTCCCTTCTCCAATGAACCACATTCTGTCAGACCTCTCCACCATGACCCGCCCTTCTTGGGTTGCCCTGCAGACATGGCTTAGTTTCATTGAGTTAGACAAGGCTGTGGTCCTATGATCAGATTGACTAGTTTCCTGTGATTATGGTTTCAGTGTGTCTGCCTTCTGATGCCCTCTTCCTATGGTCTTACTTGGGTTTCTCTTACCTTGGACATGGGTTATCTCTTCAGGGCTGCTCCAGCAAAGCGCAGCTGCTGCTCCTTACCTTGGACGAGGGGTATCTCCTCACAGCCGCCTCTCCTGATCATGAACGTGGAGTAGCTCCTCTCAGCCCTCCTGCGCCCGCGCAGCGGCTGCTCCTTGGACGTGGGGTTGCTCCTCTCAGTTGCCGCCCCTGACTCCGGGCGTGGGGTAGCTCCTCTCGGCTGCTGCCCCTGACAGAAAATTTGGAAAACTCAGCAGTGGCCACAGGACTGGAAAAGGTCAGTTTTCATCCCAATCCCGAAGAAAGGCAATGCCAAAGAATACTCGAACTACTGCACAATTGCACTCATCTCACACGCTAGTAAAGTAATGCTCAAAATTCTCCAAGCCAGGCTTCAGCAATATGTGAACTGTGAACTTCCAGATGTTCAAGCTGGTTTTAGAAAAGGCAGAGGAACCAGAGATCAAATTGCCAACATCTGCTGGATCATGGAAAAAGCAAGAGAGTTCCAGAAAAACATCTATTTCTGCTTTATTGACTATGCCAAAGCTTTTGACTGTGTGGATCACAATAAACTGTGGAAAATTCTGAAAGAGATGGGAATACCAGACCACCTGACCTGCCTCTTCAGAAACCTATATGCAGGTCAGGAAGCAACAGTTAGAACTGGACATGGAAGAACAGACTGGTTCCAAATAGGAAAAGGAGTATGTCAAGGCTGTATATTGTCACCCTGCTTATTTAACTTACATGCAGAATACATCATGAGAAACGCTGGGCTGGAAGAAGCACAAGCTGGAATCAAGATTGCCGGGAGAAATATCAATAACCTCAGATATGCAGATGACACCACCCTTATGGCAGAAAATGAAGAGGAACTAAAAAGCCTCTTGATGAAAGTGAAAGTGGAGAGTGAAAAAGTTGGCTTCAAGCTCAACATCAGAAAACGAAGACCATGGCATCTGGTCCCATCACTTCATGGGAAATAGATGGGGAAACAGTGTCAGACTTTATTTTTCTGGGTTCCAAAATCACTGCAAATGGTGATTGCAGCCATAAAATTAAAAGACACTTACTCCTTGGAAGGAAAGTTATGACCAACCTAGATAGCATTTTCAAAAGCAGAGACATTACTTTGCCACCAAAGGTCCATCTAGTCAAGGCTATGGTTTTTCCAGTGGTCATGGATGGATGTGAGAGCTGGACTGTGAAGAAAGCTGAGTGCCAAAGAATTGATGTTTTTGAACAGTGGTGTTGGAGAAGACTCTTGAGAGTCCCTTGGACTGTAAGGAGATCCAACCAGTCCATTCTAAAGGAAATCAGTCCTGGGTGTTCATTGAAAGGACTGAGGCTAAAGCTGAAACTCCAATACTTTGGCCACCTCATGCGAAGAGTTGACCAATTGGAAGAGACCCTGATGCTGGGAGGGATTGGGGGCAGGAGGAGAAGGGGATGACAGAGGATGAGATGGCTGGATGACATCACCGACTCGATGGACATGAATTTGAATGAACTCCGGGAGTTGGTGATGGACAGGGAGGCCTGGCGTGCTGCAATTCATGGGGTCGCAAAGAGTCAGACACGACTGAGCAACTGAACTGAATCTTCATTTTCAAGTATGATGTTAGCTGAGGTTTTTTTGTAGATACCCCATTTGATTAAGGAATTTCACTTGTATCTGTTATATACTGAAAATTTTTATTGTGGATAGATTTTGAATTTTGTTGAATGCTTTTTCTCTATTGACAGGATCATGTGATTTATTCATACTTACTGTGATAAGTTACGCTGATTGATTTTCAAATGTTGAACCAGCTTTGTGTTCCTAGGATAAATCCTACTTGGTTGTGGTGTATTTTTGGAAGGGACTGTGTACGATTGCTGTTTTTTCTTCCTTCAGAGTTTGGTAGAATTCATTTGTAGAATTCATCTCAGCCTAGAGTTTTCTTTGACGGAAAGTTTTTAAACTACAGTTTTAACTCCTTGAATACATAGAGGACAATTCAGGTCACCTATTTATTCTTGGTAAGTCTTGATAGTTCATATCTTTCTAGTAATTTGTTGTCTTAACATAAGTAGTCAAATTTATCAATATAGAATTGCTGTGATATTCTCCTATTACCCATTTAATGTCTTTGGGGTCTGTAGTTATGTTCCCCCTTTTATTCCTGACATTGGTAATTTGTGTCTTCAATTGTTTTCTTAGTGTGTCTAGAACTTTATCAGCATTATTGATCTTTCAGTGATCCAGATTTTGATTTCATTAAGTTTGCATGTTCTTCTATTTTTAAGTTTATTGAGTTTCTGCCCTGTTTATTTCCTTCACTTTGCTTTGGGTTTAATTTACACTCCTGTTTTTTGAGGGGTAAGCATATATTAATGATCTGAGATTTTTTCCTGTTTTAAAAACTAAACATTTAATGCTTTAAATTTCCCTTTACTGCTTTAGCCTGCATTCCACAATTTTGATATGTATATTTTCATTTTTATATATTTAAATTTTTCCTTCAGACCTCCTCTTGACCCATGTATTATTTCAAAGTGTGTCATTAACTTTTCAAGTAGTTGGGAATTTTCCAGAAGTCTTCTTGTTACTGATTTTTAGTTTAATTCTCTTATTATTCCATATTATAGTTTGCATGACTTTTATTCTTTTAAATTTGTTCATGTTTGTATCATGGCCCAAAATATGGTTTATCTTGGTGAATGTTCAGTGTGCACTTGAAAAGAATGTGCATTCTGCTACTGTTGGGTAGAATGTTTTAGAAATATTAGTTCAAGTTGTCTGATAGGGTTGTTCAAGTGTCCTGTGTCCTGACTGCCTACTTGTTTTGTCAGTTACAGAGAGGCATGTTAGACTCTCCAACTATAATTGTGGATTTTAAATTTCTGTTTTCAGTTCTATCACTTTTTGATTCATATATTTTGACCATTTGTTTCTAAGTGCAGCTTATGTAATAGCCAGTTATTCTTCTAGTGAAGGCAAGTTTATTTGGGAATAGCCAGAGAAATTGCAATTCAGGATATGTGAACCATGATGGACCATAGGCAACTCCAAAGAACAAGCAAGGGGAACTTACTTTTATGGGTAAAAGCAGGAACTTGGGAGAGACTGTAATAACCAAAGAGTCCTGTTGCAGGATGGTTCCCAGATGGTGCTAGCGGTAAAGAACCTGCCTGCCAGTGTAGGCGACATAAGGGACATAAATTCAATCCCTGGGTTGGGAAGATGCCCTGGAGGAGGGCATGGCAACTCATTCCAGTATTCTTGCCTGAGAATCTCATGGACAGAAGAGCTTGGTGGCCTATGGTCCATGAGATTGCAAAGAGTTGGACAGGACTGAAGCAACTTAGCATGCACACATGCACCTGTCGCAGGAAGCTAGGAGTTCAGTGTATGGAGACTTCCCATCAGTTGTGCTGCTTTAGTCTCTGATTGCCTGGGCTGTCTTCCAGCAGCAGGAGCAGCAGAAGTACTTTGTTGTTGGAGTAATTGATACTGCATAATTGGGGCCTGAGAGCTCCCCATATGTGCCATTCCAACTTCAATTTTAGCTGAGGTTTCTTTAATTCCACAGTGCATATACATTTAGGATTGTTATGTCCTCTTGGAGAATTGATCCTGTTTTCATTAGATAATGTTCATTTTTACCCTTGTTAATATTCCTTGTTCTGGGGTCTACTTTGGGTGTTAATAGTATAGCTACTTGGAGAAGGAAATGACAACCCACTCTAGTATTCTTGCCTGGGAAATCGCATGGACAGTGGACCCTGGTGAACCTCAGTCCATAGGGTCACAAAGGAGTCAGACACAACTTAGCAACTAAACAATTTAGCTACTTCAGCTTTCTTGTTCTTAGTGTTTCTATCCATATCTGTTGCTATTGTTTTAATTTTAACTTGTCTTTGTCTGTAAATGTAAGACAGGTTCATTGTGGAACTCAGATAGTTGGGTCTTATTTTTTTTAATCTGACAATATCTGTGTTTTAAGTGGTGTGTTGGACCATTCACTTTTACTATGGCATTAATTTGGCTTAGTTACAAACCTACCATCTTGCTAGTTATGTTCTCTGTTTCCCTAACACCTGAGAATTTCTATGATTCCCTTTTATCTCCACTTCTTATTATGCTTCTTTAACATTGTGATTGACTGTTTCATGTGTAGTCTGAGGAGCTTTCAGCAGTATATTTATAACCCTTCCTTTCTGCTATTGTTGTCATCATTTTTCTTCTACATATGCTGTAAACAAAACATTGTTACTATTTTTATCATAGACCTGGAGTCAGCAAGCGCCACCCCCCGCCACCTTTTTTGTAAAGGCCCAGAAAGTGAACATTTTGCTCTGAGGCCACATACAGTTTCTGCTACACATACTTCTTTTATTCCTAAACAACACTTTAAAAATATAAAAACCACTCATTGCTCATAGGTAATACTAAAACAGATTGTAAAATGGATTTGCTTCGCATGCCATAGTTGCTTACTCTTAGCTTTAAACATTCAGTTACTTTTTATAGCAATTTTAATATCAGAGGATTGTATTTCACTTTCATTTATTCCATTTCTAGCACTTATCATTTCTTTGTGTAGATCCAGATTTCTGTCTGGCATCATATTCTTTCTGCCTATAAAACCTTAGTATTTCATGTAGTGTAGGTCTCCTGCCAGTGAATTTTCTAGTTTTTGTTTGCCTGTTGCAGTAATTTCCCCTTCATTTTTGAAATATATTTTCACTAGGTATAGAATTATGGGTTGACAGTTTTCTTTCAGTACTTCCAAGATGTTGCTTCTTTCTCTTATTTGAATACCTTCTGACAAAGTGTCTTCTGAAATTCTTATCTTTGTTCCTTTGTATTTAATGTTTCATTTTCTCCCACTGGCATTGAGATTCTCTTTTTGTCTTTGGTTTTCGGCCTCTGACATGCCTCTGTGTGTGTGTGTGTGTGTGTGTGTGCATGCATGCATGTGCACATACGCACATATTCAATTCAGTTCAGTTCAGTCACTCAGTCGTGTCTGACTCTGTGACCCCATGAATCGCAGCACGCCAGGCCTCCCTGTCCATCACCAACTCCCGGCGTTCACTCAGACTCATGTCCATCGAGTTGGTGATGCCATCCAACCATCTCATCCTCTGTCATCCCCTTCTCCTCCTGCCCCCAATCCCTCCCAGCATCAGAGTCTTTTCCAATGAGTCAACTCTTCGCATGAGGTGGCCTAGGTACTGGAGTTTCAGCTTTAGCATCATTCCTTCCAAAGAAATCCCAGGATTGATCTCCTTCAGAATGGACTGGTTGGATCTCCTTGCAGTCCAAGGGACTCTCAAGAGTCTTCTCCAACACCACAGTTCAAAAGCATCAATTCTTTGGCACTCAGCTTTCTTCACAGTCCAGCTCTCACATCCATACATGACCACTGGAAAAACCATAGCCTTGACTAGATGGACCTAGGTTATTCATAACTTTCCTTCCAAGGAGTAACCATCTTTTAATTCCGTGGCTGCAGTCGCCTCTGCAGTGATTTTGGAGCCCCCAGAAAATAAAGTCTGACACTGTTTCCACTGTTTCCCCATCTATTTCCCATGAAGTGATGGGACCAGATGCCATGATCTTCATTTTCTGAGTGTTGAGCTTTAAGCCAACTTTTTCACTCTCCACTTTCGCTTTCATCAAGAGGCTTTTTAGTTCTTCTTCACTTTCTGCCATAAAGGTGGTGTCATCTGCATATCTGAGGTTACTGATATTTCTCCAGGCAATCTTGATTCCAGCTTGTGCTTATATACTTGTTTTTTATTCTCCATAGTGTTTTTGAGCTTCTTGGTTCTGTGGTTTGGTATCTGTCATTACTTTTAGAAAATTCTCAATAGATATTTCTTCTGTCCTATACTCTTTTTCTTCTTCTGAAATCTTATTTGGTTTTGTTTCATTCTTTTTGATTCTTCTTGTTTTAGGTGTTGTAATTTCTGTTGACCTATGTTCAAGTTCACTGACTGTTTCCTTGGATGCATCAAATCTACGGAAGGATGCCTGTGGAGAATGTTTTTCATTTCTGTTACTGTGTTTAGATGTTCAAGCATTTCCTTTTGATTCTTTCTTATAGTTTTTATCTGTGTTAAAATTATACATTTGATCTTTCATGTTGTCCACTCTTCTTTCCATTAGGGTCTTTTAGTGCTAATTATAGTTATTTTAAGTATTGTGTCTGATAGCTTCCCCATCTGTGTCAGTTCTGAATCTGGTTCTATTAATGGCTGTGTCTCTTGGCAGTGTTTTTTCTTGCTTTTTGTATGCTCTATAATGTTTTGTCAAGACATGGACATCTTCTGCGGGACATTAGAGACTGAGATAGTTTTTATGCCTGTAAATGAGAATGCCTTTGTGTTTCCACTAGGCCTTTAGTGTGGGGAGTTGATTGGTCTGGTTGGGAGTTGATTGGATTTGAGGTTTGTTGAGGGTGTACTTCTCCTCAAAGCCCCACAGGCTTCAGATTCCTCTAGTGACATCTTGAGTTTAGAGTTGGGGCTGTTTTGCTGCAGGACTTTTCTCATTGTTTCAGTGGGAGCCTTACGTCTTCCTTATGCTCTGTGCCTCCAAGTGATGTGTGTCCATGCTCTTTCAACTCCCCTACCAGGGTTCCATTGTTATTTGTTACTTGATGCTTGTGTCCAGGCACGTCTGCCTCAGGTAAAGAAGTGCCATATCTTGTCTCTTTCTTCAGGTGCCTGGTCTCCTCAGATTCTGGGCTACTTTGTTCCCCCTGTGACCTCAGCTGTCTAATAGACTCAAGAGACTCATGAACTTGCAGTTTATGTGTTTTATTTGTAAGCAAGGGAGTGATTCTCTTTTCAGCTCTCTGCATCCAGAGTAGAATCCAAAACCCTTCGTTTGATATTTTCCAGCCCTTTCTTTTTATGATCTTCATGTCCCTCTGTGCTTTATAAATCGTCACTTTTATGCTTTTCACATATAAATCAGTGGTTTCCAACTCTTACACGGGGAACATGAAGCAAAATACAACTTTTGGGCCCCAGTGTTTTAATTGAGATATTTTGGGATCCAAGCATGGGTACCTTTTACAAGTTCCCCAGGTGATTCTGATGTCTGTCTAGGCTGAGAACCTCAGTCTTAAGTACCATTTACAATGTTTCCCTTCACAGAGATTCTATTCCAGTATGAATGACCAAATGAAATGTCAAGCTGCATATACATTCATCCCTGTGACTTCATGGAGTTGTTTCCCTTGTAATTGTTCCTTCAGTAGTAGTTAAAGGCCTGTGGTCTAGACTGACAGTCTCGTCATGTCATGGGGCAGACACTAAGAATTCCTTACATTTCACTTTCCACCAACGTGAATATCCTCCTTGACAATCTATCCCTTTAGTGCTGCTTGGAGTCTTTCAAAGGCTGGAAGCTGTCTGCCGTTCATAATAATAAACCCTGTTTTGAGGCAGTTTCACTTGTTTGAGGTGTTTTCCTTCTACTGAATTGAAATAAGTCTTTCTAATAATAACGTGTCCATTTCACAGCCTTGCAAACTGTTTTGAAAGAAATCCATTTGCATGACACAGTGCACATGCGTGTGTGCACACACACACTCACGCTTATGACAAGCATTTTATGAAACAGCATGTACTGCAAGTCTTCTGTCTTTAGATTGACCTCATGACCCCACTGTTTCTTGTAGCATTAGAAATGCTTACTGAGCCCATCTGCCATTAGACAAGCTTTCAGAACCTTCATGACCACTCTTCTGGCTCCCCAGGAGTTTTCATGTGCCCGGTGTTGTACTGGTTCTTTCAGCTGTGTTCAGCTTCCTCACTGCCCTGGCCAGTGTCCTGCACCAGGTGGACTTCAGCGTGTGGCGTCCTCTGCAGATGAATGGCCTAGCTCAGAGGCCAGGGCCCTGCAAGTGGCAGATCAGTTCAGAGTAGAGAAGGTCCCTTGTTTTTCCGTAGATAGCACTTCACTCCCCTGGCCCAAATTCAGTGGGATGTAAATTGAAGCCTTCTTTTGAGTAGCATTGCTTATGGCTTTTCTTTGTAGCTTTTATGTGTCCTCTTACCTTTTTTCATATTGATGACATGTTATTCTAATTAGCTACATATGAGTCTTTAATTTCCAAGAGACTGAACTCCTTGGATGTTGAAAAGAATACTCTTTCGTTTTCTTCATAGTAAACACACAAAATTTCATTTGCTGAGTTATTCTTAGAAAACTGTATTCCCAGTCAAGAAACTTTGGCCTTTTAGCACCATTGCTTTGTTCACAGTTATGCTATCAACCTTACCTCTAACCTAACAAAGGGGCGGTGGACAAAATGGGAATTAGGTGAACTGTCACCTTGGTACTCATGCACGAGACACTGCAGCAGGTCCCGGGTGAGATGCCCAATATGCCGCAGCCTACAGCCTGACCAGGGGCACATGCCACGCAGGATGTGTGTCAGTGAGCTGTGCAGGGTTATGTTCTCTTGGAGGCCACAGGTGAGATAAAGGTCACAGTACTGGTCAGGAAAGTCTTGATTTTGACCTTGAAGGTAAGCATCAGGGACATGGAATGGAAGGCATTTGGGGGTGGGGAGGATTGGCAAGGAGAGGAACACTTTGTTAATAGTCTCCCGAGTTCTATAGCATCTTTGCTGTCTCTCAGAGTGACTTAGATCTGTAGGATCTGAGAGAAACTGTAGGTAAGTTACAGAGGGAACTCTAATTCACATTGTTTTTGTAGGAAGGATAGACATCAACAGAAGGTAACAGGCTAAACTCCCCTGACCGCCGTCCCCAGTGTCTGAATCCTCAGGGGCACTGATGCTGACAGATGTCATGTGCAGGGGCTTCTTGTCGTGGTGAGGGTTCAGCTTGCCAGGGGCCACCTCAGGGCTGGTAGTTCAGCTCTGCCTCTCTGTGGCTTCCATTAGCTTTTGGAGCAAGCATCCATGGCCACTGACCTAATTTTTCTTACTTTCTCTCCTCAGTGGGCTTTTAAATGTTTTATTAAGAAGCGTATATTCTTAAAGTATGTCACATCTACCATGTTTTGTGATCCACTGCATCTGTGAGACACTCTTCTCAGTATTCTTGTAAAGGGACACTATCAAAATATTGCATGAAAGCTGGATATTGCATCATTATTGTCTTATAAGAACATTCATTTTGGGACCATTCTGCCATGGTAGGAAAATAGAAATAGAAGTATATTGTGAATGTTTTTTCTTAAAGGCACTGAGTGGTGGTATTTGTTCCTTAGTGAAAGGTGAGGACCACAGCTCTTAAGCAACTATGGAAGTAGTTAGAACAAAGATGAGGACTGTGAGTAATCCCCTGCCATCCTGCACTATAGGATAGGTATTATGATGTGTTAATACATCATACATTTCTCCTAGAATCCAGTGCCAAGATGGCAGCTTATCTCCTGAGAAGAGCTAAGCAAGCAAGCAGTAGAGACCTATATAAGTCTTTATTTCCTTTTGCCCCTTGGCAGCCAGGAAGCCCAGTTCAGTTCAGTTCAATCGCTCAGTTGTGTCCAACTTTTTGAGACCCCATGAATCGCAGCACGCCAGGCCTCCCTGTCCATCACCAACTCCCGGAGTTCACTCAGACTCACGTCCATCGAGTCAGTGATGCCATCCAGCCATCTCATCCTGGGTCGTCCCCTTCTCCTCCTGCCCCCAGTCCCTCCCAGCATCAGAGTCTTTTCCAGTGAGTCAACTCTTCGGATGAGGAGGCCAAAGTACTGGAGTTTCAGCTTTAGCATCATTCCTTCCAAAGAATACCCAGGGCTGATCTCCTTCAGAATGGACTGGTTGGATCTCCTTGCAGTCCAAGGGACTCTCAAGAGTCTTCTCCAACACCACAGTTCAAAAGCATCAATTCTTCGGCACTCTATTCACAGTCCAGCTCTCACATCCATACATGACCACTGGAAAAACCATAGCCTTGACTAGACGGACCTTAGTTGGCAAAGTAATGTCTCTGCTTTTGAATATGCTATCTAGGTTGGTCATAACATTTCTTCCAAGGAGTAAGTGTCTTTTAATTTCATGGCTGCAATCACCATCTGCAGTGATTTTGGAGCCCCCAAAAATAAAGTCGGACACTGTTTCCACTGTTTCCCCATCTATATCCCATGAAGTGATGGGACGAGGTGTCATGATCTTTGTTTTCTGAATGTTGAGCTTGAAGCCAACTTTTTCACTCTTCACTTTCACTTTCATCAAGAGGCTTTTTAGTTCCTCTTCACTTTCTGCCATAAGGGTGGTGTCATCTGCATATCTGAGGTATATTTATCTCAGAAATCTTGATTCCAGCTTGTGCTTCTTCCAGTACAGTGTTTCTCATGATGTACTCTGCATAGAAGTTAAATAAGCAGGGTGACAATATACAGCCTTGACGTACTCCTTTTCCTATTTGGAACCAGTCTGTTCTTCCATGTCCAGTTCTAACTGTTGCTTCCTGACCTGCATACAGATTTCTCAAGAGGCAGGTTAGGTGGTCTGGTATTCCCATCTCTTTCAGAATTTTCCACAGTTTATTGTGATCCACACAGTCAAAAGCTTTGGCATAGTCAATAAAGCAGAAATAGATGTTTTTCTGGAACTCTCTTGCTTTTTCCATGATCCAGCAGATATTGGCAATTTGATCTCTGGTTCCTCTGCCTTTTCTAAAACCAACTTGAACATCAGGAAGTTCACGGTTCACGTATTGCTGAAGCCTGGCTTGGAGAATTTTGAGCATTACTAGCATGTGAGATGAGTGCAATTGTGCGGCAGTTTGAGCATTCTTTCGCATTGCCTTTCTTTGGGATTGGAAGCCCAGAGCTAAATGTAAAAATCCTCAACTATATTGATTTTATTTCAAATTCTAAGCACAAAGACTTCTTGTCTTAAATCAGACAAGTTATTGTTTTTAAAACACTAACATTTATTTTTTTGTTACTGCAGTGATACATGTTCTTTGTAGAAAATGTGAAAAATAACAGATTGCCTCCTGCATCAGATATTTTCCCACTGCATAGTAGTTGACACTGTTTTAATCATTTCATTTCTTCTAGGCATATGTGTGTATATATATATTTTTGTTTAAAAATGAAATCTCTTTCACAGAATATTAAAAAAAAATTTTTTAAAGCTTAACCTTTACAAACATTTTCCATGTCTTTAACTATTTCTGTGTGGCATTATTTTTAACAGCTGGTATAATATTCCACTGTGAGGCCACATTTTGTACTTTTAGCTTGAATTTAGCCTTCTGCTCTCATAAACAACTCTGTCGTGTACATTGCTGTAGCTAAATCTCTGAGCATATCCATGATTATATCCTTAGAATAGAGTTTCAAGAAGTGACACAATTGCTTAAAGGAATGTGATTTTTTTGTGTGCATGCTAAGTCACTTCAGTTATGTCCAACTCTTTGTGACCCCATGAACTGTAGCCCGCCAGACTTCCTCTATCCATGAGATTTTCCAGACAAGAATACTGGAGTGGGTTGCCACTTCCTTCTCCAGGGGATCTCCCAACTCAAGGATCAAACCTGCATCTCTTATGTCTCCTGCATTGGCAGACGGATACTTTACCACTAGCGCCACAATATCCATATTTTAGACATATATTCATATATTTAGGCATGTATCTAAATGTCCAGAAAGCATGAGCTAATCATCTAAAGTTTGAGAGTGCCCCTTCCCCAAGTTGTAAGGTGATGATTTTTCAGAATCTCTGTCAGGAAGCAGGATTCTTTCTGGCTGTGGCCAAGTGATGAGGTTGTACATCCTCTTCCCCAGAAAGCAACTTTAAATCTGGATGAAATGAGCAGATTAGAATTCTCGTCATTCTGATAACCCATCCATCACACCAGTCTGTCAAGCTGCCCCGCCCTGTGGTGCAGAGGTGTCGTCTCAGCAGGGGGAGGGCCCGCCCTTTGCTGCCCAGATCAGAGGGACTTGCTCCATTTGTGGTGGGCGATGCCTGCTCCCAGTGGATGTTTCTCCAGATCCCTTCTCCCTGTTTCAGTTTACTTTGAATCTTTAAAAAACAAAAATAATGTTCTTGAATCATAAACATTTATATTTATTACAGGAAAAGTAGAAAATAAACATAAAGAAAATCAAAAGCACCTATAAGCCCTCTTGGTGTGTACTCTTCTGTAACAGCTCATTTCAGTGAAAGTTTCTGCAGGGACGGAAATTTCTGTGCTGTTCAGCACAGTAGCCACTGTCCTCATGTGCTTACTGAGCACCTGATGTGGCCAGTGTAAGTGAAGATCTGAATTCTTAATTTTTGTTAATCTCATGAATTTAAATTTAAATATGCACATACACTAGTGGCTATAGTTTAAGCTGCCTCGGTTCTATTATTTCTATAAGACAGAGACATGAATACACACATGTATAGTTTGAAAAAGCAAAAATAGGATCATACTTCATACTGTATTTTGTATCCTTTTCCTGGTTAAAAGTATATTGGAAACAATTTTAATAGGTGACTTGTATTAAACTGAATGGATGTACCATTATTGGTTTAACAAAATCTCTGTTGTGCCTTCAGGGTATTTCCAATAAACAACATTGCAGACAGTCTTTAAAGCTAAAGTTGTGACATTATTTATGGAGGATAAATTCTTATAATTTGATTTGTTAGGTAAAATTTGATAACCTTTTCCACACCTCTCTTTCAAGAAGTTCTACAGTGAACATTTCTTACCAGCAGTATGTGAAAGTATCTCACTATTATTACTGTAATTTTATATTGAGATAAATACATGTGCCATAAAATTCACCATTTTAAAGTATACAATTCAGCGGTTTCTAGTATATTCACAGAGTTGTACAACTGTCATCACTACCTAATTTCAGGATGTTTTCATGACTCCACAAAGACATCTCATACCATAAATAATCACTCCCCATTCCTGCCTTTGAGCTTTCCTGGTGGCTCAGATAGTATAGAATGCCTGCAATTTGGGAAGCCCAGGTTTAATTCCTGGGTTGGGAAGATCCCTGGAGGAGGGTGTGGCAACCCACTCCAGTAATCTTGCCTGGAGAATTCCATGAACCTGGAGCCTGGCAGTCTACAGTCCATGGGGTCACACAGAGTCAGAAACCACTGATAGACTAACACTTTCACTTTTCCCTCCTTCCCTCAGCCCCTGGCAATATCTGCTCTACTCTCTACCTTATGGATCTGCATATTCTGGATATTTCATATTAATGGAATTATTCAATATACAGTCTTTCATGTCTAGCTTTCTTAACATAATGTCTTCAAGATTTAAGGTTCCTAAACCAGTACTTCATTCTTTTTATGGCTGAAAAAAATTTTTTTTGCATGGATATACCATATTCTCTGTGTCCATTCATCTTGATGGAGATTTGTTTTCATTTTTTGACTATTATGAATAACGCTTCTGTGAACATCCATGTAAAATTTTTATGTAGAGCTTGTGTTTTCATGTCTGTTGGATATATACCTAGGAGTAGAATTGCTGGATCATGAGGAAAGTCTGTATTTGACTCTTTGGGGAACTGCCAAACTGTATCCAAAGCAGCTGTGCCATTTTACGCTCCCACCAGCAATGTGTGAATGTTCCAGTTTCTTTACATCCTTCACAACATGTTTTATTGTCCATCTTTTTGCTTATAGGCATCTTAGTGGTATGAAGTAGTATCTCTTCAGGGTTTCAATTTGCATTTTCTACTAATTAATGATGTCGGGTATCTTTCACGTGCTTATTGGCCATTTAATATCATTTTTGGAGAAATGTTTATTAAAATACTTTGCCAATTATTATTTGGGTTATTTGTCTTTTTATTTTAGAGTTATAAGTGTTCTTTATATATTCTGGATATACCCTATCAGATACATGATTTACCAATATTTTTTCTCATTCTGTAGGTTATCTTTTCATTTCCTTGCTAATATACTTTGAAACACCAAAGTTTTAATTTTGACAACATCCTGTTATATATCTATATTTTTTGTGTGTTCAGTTGTGCTTTTGTTGTCATATCTAGGAAACCAGTGACTAATCCAAAGTCACACAGGTTTACTTCAAAGGTTTTATAATTGTAACTCTTATATTTAGATATTTGATCTATTTTGAATTAATTTTTGTATATGATGTGAGTTAGGGATCCAAATTTATTCTTTAGCATGTTGCAATCCCAGCATTATTTGTTGACAAGAATATTCTTTCCCCCATTAATTGTCATAGCACCCTGTCAAAAATCAATTGACTATAAATATACACAATTACTTCTGTGCTCTGAATTCTAGTCTATTGATTTACATATCTGTCCTTATGCCACTACCACACAATCTTGAATGCTTTTGTAGTAATTTTGAATTCTGAAAGTATAAATCTTCGTTCTTTTTTTTTTTTTTCTGGAGATCAATTTGAGGATTAATTCATTTCAATAGTAGTGTCCTCCAGTCATGAACATAGAATGTTATTCGAGTTATTTAGGTCTTCTTTAATTTCTTTCAATGATGTTATTCATTTTCATGTTCAAGTACTGCCCTTTTGTTAAATTTATTACTGAGCCTTTTATTCCTTCTGCTGCACTGTAAATGAAACTGTCCCAATTTTATTTTTGGATTTTCTATTGATAGTGTATAGAAATACAATTGATTCTTGTGTTTTGATTGTGTATCCTGAAATCTTGAAGTTTTTCTCATTGATTGGCTCTAATGTTTTCTAGTTCTTTAGAATTTTTGATATACAAGATCATCAAAAATGGCAATGGTTTAATTTCCTTCCAACATAGATTCCTTTGTTTTTCTTGCCTAATTACCTTGGCTAGAAGTGATAGTACAGTGTTGAATAGAAGTGATGAGAGAAGATTCTGTGTTTTGTTCCTGTCTAATGTTCCTGGTTAGCGAGATGGCCAGTATTAGTTATGCTATTGGGCTTCCCTGGTAGCTCAGAGGGTAAAGCGTCTGCCTGCAATGCAGGAGACCTGGGTTTGATTCCCTGGGTCAGTTATGCTATTACTTGATGACTGTTTTCATACTCTAAGAATCTGACTGATGAGGCGGAGTTGCTGCTTGGTTCCTCCAAGGGAAGGAGGAATAAAAAAAAAAAATCATACAATAAAAATTCCATTTGTCCTTTGCATTGGGAGGCTTGGCATAGTAGTTACCAGAGAAGACATATTTTAATTGAGAGATCTATTCAGATAACATCTAAGTGCCAAGAAGTTTGATTAACATCTAGTATGTATATGTTTGTTATTTTAAAATAAAATTTAAATTGTCCCTACTAAACTAAATTTTTCATCCTATATTTCTACATTTTTTATTTCCCACTGTATACTTCAGGTACTGTGTAAGATCACAGAGATAAATTAAACACAGGCCGTGCCCTTAGGGTGCTTGTGCAGAAGTCTTTTGGGGAAGACAGACAGGAAACAGGAAGTTTAGTATTCCAGCAAGTTGTTCCCATCAAAGGGGAACCTGTCAGAAGAGGTGGGCTCACCATCAGAGTTTTTGGATCTCAGTTTGGATCTCATTCACTTTCTACCCCATAGGAATCAAAGAATTTTCGAACTAGAGGCTTGTAAGTCCTTTCATCTGACCTCACATTCTTCACTAGGAGGAACCTCTTACCTTATTCAACAATTCTGCTGTCTCTTATTAGCAACTCCTCTCATCTTTCTCTCAAATGTTCTATCGCACACCCAGACATACACATGCACAGTATTTTCTGTAGAGAGGCAATCCATGTTCAGTCCACTTATTGCTCCATTGGTTGTGTCTGGCTGGGGTAATATAACACCAGTCCCCATGTTCATCTTCAGGGTGACTTGTCTAGGATTCCCGCTTCACTTTGCCCTCAAAGACTATTCAGCATTGTCCTTCTGATAGGTGTTGATGACGTGGAATTGACAAGGACAGGGACATTATCTGACTCCAAATCTGAGTGACCCAGAGGCTGTGAGAGGATTCCTGTTCTGTTTAATTGTACAGTCAACATTTTTTTTAAAGAGCATACTCCATCCATTTTAAACTTGTCAATTTGGAGGATTAACTAGGATGCATATAAAGACATACCTGTTTGCTTACTGTAGTCCTCTTTCTAGAAAAGAATGCAAGTGGTGCTAACAAGAGCAATTAGATAAACACAAGTCTTAAAAATGTTTACAGAGGCTTTTAAAAAATACATCAGTTCAGAATGGTAGGGAGCATGTGCTTCCATTTTAACTTGGATTTTTAAAAGAAACCTTTATTCTGGCTTTGTTATATATTAATATTACAATTAAAATAACATCAGGTTACTTTTTAAATTTGTTTTATTGAAGGATAATTGCTTTGCAGAATTTTGTTGTTTTCTGTCAAACGTCAACATGAATCAGCCATAGGTATACATATATCCCCTCCCTTTTGGACCTCCCTCCCATCTCCATCTCCATCCTACTCCTCTAGGTTGATCCAGAGCCCCTGTTTGAGTTTCCTGAGCCATACAGCAAATTCCCTTTGGCTATCTATTTTACATATGGTGATGTAAGTTTCCATGTTACTCTTTCCATACATTTCACCCTCTCCTCCCCTCTCCCCATGTCCATAAGTTTATTCTCTATGTCTGTTTCTCCATTGCTGCCCTGTAAATAAAGTCTTCAGAACCATTTTTCTAGATTTCATATATGTGCATTAGAATACAGTATTTATCTTTCTCTTTCTGACTCACTTCACTCTGTATAACAGGTTCTAGGTTCATCCACCTCATCAGAACTGACTCAGATGTGTTCCTTTTTATGGCTGAGTAATATTCCATTGTGTATATGTACCACACCTTTTTGTCCATTCATCTGTCAATGGGCATCTGGGTTGCTTCCGTATTCTACCTATTGTAAATAGTGCTGCAATGAACAATGGGATACATGTGTCTTTTTCGACCCTGGTTTCCTCAGGGTATATGCCTAGGAGTGGGATTTCTGGGTCATATGGTGGTTTTATTCCTAGTGTTTTAAGTAATCTCCACACCGTCTTCCATAGTGGCTGTATCAATTTACATTCCCACCAACAGTGCAAGAGTGTTCCCTTTACTCCACACCCTCTCCAGCATTTATTGTTTGTAGACTTTTTGATGATGGCCATTCTAACAAGTGTGAGGTGATATCTCATTGTACTTTTGATTTGCAATTCTCTAGTAATGAGTGATGTTGAGCATCTTTTCATGTGTTTGTTAGCCATCTATATGTCTTCTGTGGAGAAATGTCTGTTTAGGTCTTTTCCCCACTTTTTGATTGCGTTGTTTGTTTTCCTGGTATTGAGTTGTATGAGCTGCTTGTATATTTTGGAAATTAACATTTTGTCAGTTGTTTCATTTGCTATTATTTTCTTCCATTCTGAGGGCTGTCTTTCACCTTGCTTATAGTTTCATTTGCTGTGCAAAAGCTTTTAAGTTTAATCAGGTCCCATCTGTTTACTTTTGTTTTTATTTCTGTTACTCTAGGAGGTGGGTCATAGAGGATCTTGCTCTGATTTATGTCATTGAGTGTTCTGCCTATGTTTTCCTCTAAGAGTTTTATAGTTTCTGGTCTTACATTTAGGTCTTTAATCCATTTTGAGTTTATCTTTGTGTATCATGTTAGGAAGTATTCTAATTTCATTCTTTTATGTGTAGCTGTCCAGTTTTCCCAGCATCATTTATTGAAGAGGCTGTCTTTGCTCCATTGTTTATTCTTGCCTCCTTTGTCAAAAATAAGGTACCCATAAGTGCATGGGTTTATTTCTGGGCTTTCTATCTTGTTCCGTTCGTCTTGTTGCATTTGTCTGTTTTTGTGCCAGTACCATACTGTCTTGATGACTGTAGCTTTGTAGTATAATCTGAAGTCAGGAAGGTTGATTCTTACAGTTTCATTCTTCTTTCTCAAGACTGCTTTGGCTATTTGGGGGCTTTTGTGTTTCCATACAAATTGTGAAATTTTTTGTTCTAGTTCTGTGGAAAATGCCATTGGTAATTTGATAGGGATCGCATTGAATCTGTAGATTGCATTTGATAGTATATTCATTTTCACAATATTGATTCTTCCTACCCAGGAACATGGAGTATCTCTCCATATATTTATGTCCTCTTATATTTCTTTCATTAGTGTCTTATAATTTTCTGTGTACAGTTCTTTTGTCTCCTTAGGTAAGTTTATTCCGAGATATTTAATTCTTTTTCTTGCAGTGGTGAATGGGATTGATTCCTTAATTTCTCTTCCTGATTTTTCATTGTTAGTATCTAGAAGTGCAAGTGGTTTCTGTGTATTGATTTTGTATCCTGCAACTTGCTAAATTCACTGATTAGCTCTAGTGATTTTCTGATATTATCTTTAGGGTTTTCTATGTACAGTATCATGTCATCTGCAAACAGTGAGAGCTGTACTTGTTTTATGATCTGGATTCTTTTATATATTTTTCTTCTCTGATTGCTGTGGCTCGAACTTCCAGAACTATGTTGAATAATAATGGTGAAAGTTGGCATCCTTGTCTTGTTCCTGATCATCGGGGGAATGCTTTCAGTTTATCACCATTGAGAATAATGTTTGCTGTAGGCTTATCATATATTATGGCCTTTACTATGTTGATGTAGGTTCCTTCTGTGCCCATTTTTTGAAGTGTTTTCATCATAAATAGGTACTGTATTTTGTCAAAGGCTTTTTCTGCATCTATTGAGATTATCATATGGTTTTTATATTTCAATTTGTTAATATGGTGTATCACATTGATTGATTTGTGTGTGTTGAATAATCCTTGCATTCCTGGAATAAACCCACTTGATCATGGTATATGAGCTTTTTGATGTGTTGCTGAATTCTGTTTGTTAAAATTTTGTTGAGGATTTTTGCATCTATGTTCATCAGTGATATTGGCCTGTAGTTTTCTCTTTTTGTGTTGTCTTTGTCTGATTTTAGTATCAGAGTAATGGTGGCCTTGTAGAATGAGTTTGGAAGTGTTCCTTTCTCTGCAATTTTTTGAAAGAGTTTCAGAAGGATAGGCATTAGCTCTTTAAATGTTTGGTAGAATTATCCTGTGAAGCCATCTAGTCCTGGGCTTTTGTTTTTGGGGAGATTTTTGTTCACAGCTTCAATTTCAGTGCTTGTAATTGGGTTGTTCATAATTTCTATTTCTTCCTAGTTTGGTCTTGGAAGATTGAACTTTTCTAAGAATCTGTCCATTTCTTCCAGGTTATCCATTTTATTGCCATATAGTTGTTCATAATAGTCTCATATAATCCTTTGCATTTCTGCATTGTCTGTTGTAACCTCTCCATTTTCATTTCTAATTTTGTTGACTTGATTCTTCTCTCATCATGTTACTTTTTTATTATTCCACTGGTAAAATGGAATGTGAACTTTTTGGTCTTAGGCCGAAAGGAACATCCCTTCAAATCTTTCAAGTTTAATTGTTTCAAACAAATATGAAGTTCTCGTTTCCTTTTTTCATTTTATTACAGTGCATTTTATACTTTGATTATGTGAGGGTGAGATAAGGATGCAAGAGTGCTTTCTGGTTCACACTGTTACTGCATACGATACAGCAGCCAATTCAATCAAAAAGGAAATAGGAAAATAAGTACTCTATTTGTGCCTCGTAAGCGGTTTGTAAAGTCCCCTCTAGTCCCTACAATTAAATGTTGGCATCTCTCCTTGCAGGCTTCTAAAATGAAATTTAAAAGTGGAGCAAACAGCATTTTAAAACCAAGCACATATACTGTGTAGGGGCAAATCCAGCAAAGAATCACAGCACTGCAGTCATTTGATTCAGTGCTGTGGGAAATGCTACAGAGAGGGAAATGGATGGGGCAGGGGAGCCTGGGGAATTCCAGGCCATTGAAATGGTCTGTTGATTTGCTCATGTTGGGGGCAGTTGTGGTGGGGAGTGGAGGAGATGAATTGGTGGAAAGCAGAGCTTTGCCTCTTGTGTGTGACAAAGGCATTGGTAGGGCAGATTGTCACTGAGTTCCTCTTTACCTCTGTCTAAGCCCATGAGTGGCCAGGAACTTGCTCCGAGGAAGGCATGGAGAGCCATTCCTAGAAAGGGGGGTGGCACCATGTGGATGAAAGAGTGTTTGGTTGGGAGTCAGGAACTGGAGTCCTGAGCTTGGTCCTTCTGGCTCCCATTCTGTGACCCTGGATAAGTCGCCTTACTCTAAGCTGTGGTTTCCATATTGCAACATGCAAGGTTGGCCTAAGGACATGATTCCCATATTCCAAAACCAGATCTCCGAGCCCCCATTTACCAGCTCAGAGGCTGTCCAGGTACCAGCACTGGGGTTCCTGGCCTCTGTCCGCCAAGGAGAGCATCCACGACTTCCTCTCATAGTTGTACTTCTGCAAGCTGTTGTTTGAACAAAGCCGTGACTGGAAAGTGAAAATTATTTGGTGGTCTGATCTCAAGGATCTTCTTGTTCTTACATTCCAGCTGTCTCTGTGACATCCCATCCCTGCTGAATGTGACGGGGTCAGGAACACCCGCTATCCCGGCCTCTCCCATTTGGCCAGGAAACACCAGGGACGTGTATCCTCAGCAACAGAAACACAGCTCATTAGTGAACGTGAAGCTGCAGTTAGGAAAGGAGTCTGTGTTTGTGGGATTTCAGCCTCTGACTCGTAGGCAGACCAGTTCACTCCCTTTAGATGTGGTTTCCCCTTTACTCCAAGCCTGGGGCCCGGATCCTGTACATGGTCACGTGGTGTTGAGGGCACTGCAGCCTGTACCCCTCTACCCTAGTCAGCTTTCCACAGGTGCTGTCCGGGTGCTGAGTCCTGACCTTTACTGGTGTCTCTGAGGTTAAGGCAATGACAGCCACCTGTCAGCTGCAAGTTGGGGTTTTGAGCACTGGGCCTCTCGCAAGAGTCACTTGCTTGTTGGTGTTAACTAAGTTCTTTCTCCCTTGTTAAGTCATCAGTTATCTGGTCCCTATCTTGGGACCCTTCTCCTTTCTCTCATTCACTACATGCCTCCCTCTGCAACAAACTTTCCTCCATCTCTTCTAGAATCATAGTATGTGTGCTTTTATGTTGCCAGAACTGAACATTTAGGGATTAGGCCTTCAATTTCCCTGCTGTTTCGAGCAAATATCATGCCTTTTGTTACTTATCCCAAGCTGTCCTGGTGAGAACAGAAGCCCATGAGGAAGGTTTGACAGAGGAAACCATCACAACTGACCGATTTTAATTGAGCAATGTATTACTGGAGACCCAGGGGGTGTTAAGCAGTTTAATTAATGTTTATGAGGAATGAAGACTTCCCATTTAAAAACGAAAATGTGGGCCTTACATCCCCATATCCATTTCTCCATTGTGTTGTTATTCCCTTTACATGCTTTGTAACTTAGCAGACTCTCCTCGAGTACCCTGATGAGACTAAGCACCTTGCTGAGCACGGGGCTGTCAGAAGTGAATGAAGCCAGGCTTTGCCCTCAAGAAGCACATGTCTGGGCTCGGGCAGGAGCTGAGTAGTGACAGTCCGCAGGGGTCACTGCATGTTCAAGAAGGTCCTAGGAGCTGGGGACACTCAGGATGGGCATTCACACGCTCCTGGCTGGTGCAGGAAGGGCTTCTGCGGGAGGTACCCCAGGGGGATGCTCCAGGAAGGAAGGGGATCATTCCAGGGAGAGGCAATGGACTTGGTGGGGTTGGTCAAGTGTAGGAACCCAAAATTGGAATGCCAAAGAAAGTTCGAACTACCACACAATTGCACTCATTTCACATGCTAGCAAGATAATGCTTAAAATCCTTCAAGCTAGGCTTTAACAGTACATGAACTGAGAACTTCCAGATGTACAAGCTGTGGAATATTCTTAAAGAGATAGGACATACCAGACTACCTTACTCATCGCCTGAGAAAGCTGTATGCAGGTCAAGAAGCAACAGTAAGAAACTTACATGGCAATTTTATCTCAGGGTCCTTTGCCTTTTCTAAATCCAATTTGTACATCTGGAAGTTCTTGGTTTGGCATTGCCTTTCTTTGGGATTGGAATGAAAACTGGCTTTTTGTAGTCCTGTGGCCACCACTGAGTTTTCCAAACTTGCTGGCATATTGACTGCAACGCTTTCACAGCATCATCTGTTAGGATTTGATATAGCTTTGCTGGAATTCCATCACCTCCACTGGCTTTGTTCCTAGTGATGCTTCTTAAGGCCCATTTGACTTCACACTTGAGGAAGTCTAGCTCTAGGTGAGAGACCCACAGCATCATGGTTTTCTGGGTCATTAAGACCTTTTTTGTATAGTTCTTCTGTGTATCCTTGCCACCTCTTCTTGATATCTTCTGCTTCTGTTAGGTCCATACCATTTCTGTCCTTTATTGTGCCTATCTTTGCATGAAATATTCCCTTGGTATCTCTGAAGTTCTTGAAGAGATCTCTAGCTTTTCCCATTCCATTGTTTTCCTCTATTTCTTTGCATTGTTCACATATGAAAAGGCAAGAAGTTAGTATACTGAAAGATGTACTCCCCAGGTTGGTATGTGTCCAATATACTGCTGGAGAAGAGCAGAGAAATAGCTCCAGAGGATGAATAGACTGAGCTAAAGCAGAAACAACACCCAGTGTGGATGTGTCTGGTGGTGAAAGTTAAGTCCAAAGCTGTAAAAAAACAACATTGCATAGGATGGAATGTTAGGTCCATGAATCAAGGTAAGTTGGAAGTGGTCAAACAGCAACTGGAAAGACTGAGCATCGACATTTTAGGTATCAGTGAACTAAAATGAACTAAAGTGGGCAAATTTAATTCAGATGACCATTTTATATATTGCTGTGGGTAAGAATCCCTCAGAAGAAATTGAGTAGCCCTCATAGTCAACAAAAGTCTGAAATGCAGTACTTGTGTGCAATCTCAGAAACAGCAGAATGATGTCACTTTGTTCCCAATGCAAACCTTTCAATATCACAGTAATCCAAGTCCCCAACCACTAATGCCAAGGAAGATGAACTCTACGAAGACCTACAAGACCTTCTAGAACTAATACCAAAAAAAAAGATGTCCTCTTCATCATAGAGGACTGGAATGCAAAAGTTAGGAAGTCAGGAGATACCTGGAGTAACAGGCAAGTTTGGCCTCAGAGTACAAAATGAAGCACGGCAAAAAAGCTAAAGAGTTTTGCCAAGAAAATGCACTTCCATAGCAAATCTTCTTCCAACAACATGAGAAACAGCTCTACACATGAACATCACCAGATGGTCAATACCATAATCAGATGGATTATATTCTTTGAAGCTGACGATGAAAAAGATTTATACAGTCAGCAAAAGCAAGACCTGGAGCTGGCTGTGGCTCAGATCCTGAACTCATTATTGCAAAATTCAGGCTCAAATTGAAGAAAGTAGGGAAAACCACTAGGCCATTCAGTATGACCTAAATCACATCCCTTCTAATTATACAGTGGAAGTGACAAATAGATTCAAGGGGCTAGATCTGGTAGACAGTGCCTGAAGAACTACAGACAGAGGTTCATAACATTTACAGGAGGCGATGATCAAAACCATCCCCAAGAAAAAGAAATACAAAAGGGAAAAGTGGCTGTCTGAGGAGGCCTTGCAAATAACTGAGAAAAGAAGAGAAGCAAAATGCAAAGGAGAAAAGGAAAGATATGCCCATCTGGATGCAGAGTTCCAAAGAATAGCGAAGATAGATAAGAAAGGCTTCTCATGTGAACAGTGCAAAGAAATAGAGAGCAAAATACATTCACCTGAAGCTCTTGCAAAAATGGGCCCATAGCGTGCACTCACTAAGATGTAGTCATCAAATTTTAGGCAAACGGCATATCGTTTCTTAGACTGTGAGCAATTTCTTAGACTGTGTATCAGTTAGCTGTTGGAATAATAATACTGGATAACAAATACTCTGAAATGCAGAGCTTAGAACAGTTTATAATCACTTTTGCAGTGGAAGGTTGGCTATGGAGCTTGACTGCTCCACTTTGGACTTCACTGGCTGGGCCTGCAGGTTCGTTCACATCTGCTCCATGTGGGGTCCAGCCTGAGGGTAGCAGCCATCCAGGGGCAGCTTCAGCAAGGCTGTGCCAGAGCTGGAAGGGGCAAGAAGAATCCTGAAAGATTTCTTAAAGCCTGGGCTCCCTGCAGTCAATGCAAGGCCAGGTGAGCAAGCCCAAGGTCAAGTGGCCGGGGATTCTGATTTTTGTTGAAGGGAGGAGCTGCAGTGTCTCTTGGGAAAGGCTGTGCACACAGGGAGCAGGGGTGCTTTGGGGCCAACAGTAAGGGGCCGTGGGCGGTGCTGGCATTTCCTCCTAATGCAGCTTCTAGAGGGGAGTTTCCAGGCAGGGTGAAGCCAACACTCGCCTGAACAGGGTGACTCCAGGGGCCTGGCTTCAATTAGTGTCCTTCCTGTGCTTGTGCCAAAACCGACCTTCAGGCTTCGTAAATGCCTGCTTTCTCCTGCTCCTCAGAGTTTGGGGGAAGACTGCACATTTCAGGGAAAAGGACTGGTGTGAGTTTGAATCTTCAAAGTGGGGATGAGCACAGGCCTGTAATAACCCTTTCTGGAAGGATGGGAGAGGAGTGGAGGTCCCACTGCAGGAGCACTGGGCAGCCTCTCTCATACTCACCAGGCTGTGATGACCGTGACCTTGTGAGCAGCGTTGAACTCCACGAGAAGACTTGCTGTTTAGACCCAAGGTTAAAATGTCTTCCCTTTGCTGTTGTTGTTCAGTCACTAAGTTGTGTCTGACTCTGTGACCCTGTGGACTGCAGCACACCAACCTCCTCTGTTCTTCACTATCTCCCAGAGTTTGTTCAAATTCATGTCCTTTGAGTTGGTGATGCTATCCAGTCACCTCTTCCTCTACCACCCTCTTCTTCTCCTGCTGCTGCTGCTGCTGAGTCGCTTCAGTTGTGTCCGACTCTGTGCGACCCCATAGATGGCAGCCCACCAGGCTCCCCCGTCCCTGGGATTCTCCAGGCAACAACACTGGAGTGGGTTGCCATTTCCTTCTCCAATGCATGAAAGTGAAAAGTGAAAGTGAAGTCTCTCAGTCGTGTCCGACTCTTAGTGACCTCATGGACTGCAGCCCACCAGGCTCCTCCATCCATGGGATTCTCCAGGCAAGAGTACTGGAGTGGGGTGCCATTGCCTTCTCCACTTCTTTTCCTACCCTCAATCTTTCCCAGCATCAGGGTCTTTTCCAGTGAGTCAGCTCTTGGCATTAGGTAGCCAAAGTATTGGGGCTTCAGCATCAGTCCTTCCAATGAATATTCAAGGTTGATTTCCTTTAGAATTGACTGGTTTGATCTCCTTGCAGTCCAAGGGACTCTCAAGAGTCTTCTCCAGCACTACAATTTGAAAGCGTCAATTCTTCGGTGCTCAGCCTTTTCCATTGTCCAGCCCTCACATCCATATATGACTACAGAAAAACCATAGCTTTGACTATATGGACCTCTGTCTGCAAAGTGATGTCTTTGCTTTTTAATATGCTGTCTAGTTTAGTCATAGCTTTCATTTCAAGAAGCAAGCGTCTTTTAATTTCATGGATGCAGTCACTGTCCATGGTGATTTTTGGAACCAAAAAAATAAAATCTGTCATTGCTTCCATTTTTCCCCCTTCTATTTGCCATGAAGTGATGGGACCAGATGCCATGATCTTCATTTTTTGAACGTTGAATTTTAAGCCAGCTTTTTCAGTTTCCTCTTTCACCTTCATCAGGCGGCTCTTTAGTTCCTCTTTGCTTTTTGCCATTAGAGTGGTATCATCTACATATCTAAGATTGTTGATTTTTCTCCCAGAAATCTTGATTCCAGCTTGTGATTCATCTAGCCCAGATTTCGCATGATGTATTCTGCATGTAAGTTAAACAGGGTGAGAATATACAGCCTTGTTGTACTCCTTTCCCAATTTTGAACCAATCACTTGTTCCATGTAAGGTTCTAACTGTTGCTTCTTGACCTGCATTCAGGTTTTTCAGGAGACAGGTAAGGTGGTCTGGTATTCCCATCTCTTTAAGAATTTTCCACAGTTTATTCTGATCCATTCAGTCAAAGGCTTTAGCATAGTCAATGAAGCAGAAGTAGATGTTTTTCTGGAATTCCCTTGCTTTATGATCCACTGTTGGCGATTTGATCTCTGGTTCCTCTGCTTTTTCTAAACCCGGCTTGTACATCCAGCAGTTCTTGGTTCACATACAGCTGAAGCCTAGCTTGAAGGATTTTGAGCTTTACCTTACTAGGTGCAAAATGAGTGCAGTTGTCCAGTAGTTTGAGTTTTATTTGTCATTGCCCTTCTTTGGGATTGGAATGAAAATTGACCTTTTCCAGTCGTGTGTTTTTTATGTGTTTTTAGATGCGTTTCTCTCAGTTCATTGAGGAATTGCATCTTTTTCTGGGCTCTCTGTCATTTGCTTTCTACTCCTTGGGAACCTCCTGGGAGGTGTGCCTGGCTCTCCAGGGTCCAGCCCTGGGCAAGTGCTGGGAGGGAGGCAGGGAGAGGCAGCCACACAAGATGGGTTAGCGGGTAACTCTGCCTCTTTCTCTAGCCTCCTCAGGGCTTGGGAGGAGGATGGGGACAGTGATGGAAGGAGCTGAAGGTGATTGCTTTGCTAGCTTGTAAAATAATCTCTCCTCTTCCCTGCCCTCCTTATGCTGCATGACGAAAGTATCTTCTTCTCCTACGGAAAAGAGAGGAGCAGGGAGGACAGTCTTATAGTTGGACTTTCCTATTTTATGTGCAAGACTATATTGTGAAGTGAAACATCACATTTCTCAATATACTGTTCATTTATTAGATTAAAAAATTTAGCAAGAGCTCTAAAATTACACTTAAGCATAATATTGAGTAATATTTTTTGAGAGATGTGGAGGAAATGCATCCTCAAATTTTTCGTGAAGGGGTAGGAAAAACACCACCAGATATAACAAGTGACATATTTAATAGTGAGCTTGGTGAACATCAGATGCTCAGTAATTGTATCCATGATGGCAACGATGGTGGTGCTCTCTCTAGTTCGTTTTTGGTGGAGGAGATTAAAAGCAGAGAATGCCAGGCTGAGCACTGCCATCCAGTGCCTTCTTCTGGAGGAACCTCTCAGCCATCCCTTCCCTACTGGAGAAAGCCCAGGAAAATGAACCCAGGAAAGATCAGATTCTAAAACCAAGCCATGTATATACTTTAGAAGTTACACGTTTTTTTTTTCTTGTCTTACAGTGGATGTTTCTAAGAGACAATTCAAAATAGTTACTGCAAGAATAGACATGCTGAAAATCTAATGGTGCAGTTCTATTTTGTTGAATCAGAAAAGAGGACTGGATAATGCCGAGTCCTAGCTATGCAGCTGACAAGAAAGATTATCATGTTTTGTGCTTCAGGGTGTGAACTGATGGCAAAAATCTGTCCGTATTACGGTGTAGGGAAGATGAATTCAGATGAAAGCATTCAGTGATAAATGTTATTTTCTTTTTTTCTTCAAGCTTCACTTATGGCTGAGATGCTAAGATAGTTGATCCATTGGCAGTCTTTCCTGAGTGTCCACTGTGTATAAGAACCATAATCATGGTTCTAAATCTTGTCCAGTTAAACAATTCTTGAACTTGTTTTATTTCCTTCAGGGCAAGGAGTGTTATTTCCATGTATATCAGGGTTAAAATAACATTGCCACCAAAGAAATAACACCTCCCCATAAAATAAGCAGAGAATTCAAACATTCGGTGACTCAGCTACTGTATACTTATATACTCCACAATTACATTCTCAAAGTCTTGTACTGAATGGGAATAACACATTTTAGACAGAATTATGGCTTAGTTAGTTGACTGATGCCCCACTGAAGATGAAATGGCTTGATAATGACTTGATTTGTTCATAATCTCTTACTGAGATTTCTTTTTTTTTTTTTTTTAGGTTGCTGTTCCCCTCTTTTTTTTTATTTTTTTTATTTTTTAGTTTTTTATTTTTTAAATTTTAAAATCTTTAATTCTTACATGCATTCCCAAACATGAACCCCCCTCCCACCTCCCTCCCCATAACATCTTTCTGGGTCATCCCCATGCACCAGCCCCAAGCATGCTGCATCCTGCGTCAGACATAGACTGGCGATTCAATTCACATGATAGTATACATGTTAGAATGTCATTCTCCCAAATCATCCCACCCTCTCCCTCTCCCTCTGAGTCCAAAAGTCCGTTATACACATCTGTGTCTCTTTCCCTGTCTTGCATACAGGGTCGTCATTGCCATCTTCCTAAATTCCATATATATGTGTTAGTATACTGTATTGGTGTTTTTCTTTCTGGCTTACTTCACTCTGTATAATCGGCTCCAGTTTCATCCATCTCATCAGAACTGATTCAAATGAATTCTTTTTAACGGCTGAGTAATACTCCATTGTGTATATGTACCACAGCTTTCTTATCCATTCATCTGCTGATGGACATCTAGGTTGTTTCCATGTCCTGGCTATTATAAACAGTGCTGCAATGAACATTGGGGTACATGTGTCTCTTTCAATTCTGGTTTCCTCGGTGTGTATGCCCAGAAGTGGGATTGCTGGGTCATAAGGTAGTTCTATTTGCAATTTTTTAAGGAATCTCCACACTGTTCTCCATAGTGGCTGTACGAGTTTGCATTCCCACCAACAGTGTAGGAGGGTTCCCTTTTCTCCACACCCTCTCCAGCATTTATTGCTTGCAGATTTTTGGATCGCAGCCATTCTGACTGGTGTGAAGTGGTACCTCATTGTGGTTTTGATTTGCATTTCTCTAATAATGAGTGATGTTGAGCATCTTTTCATGTGTTTGTTAGCCATCCGTATGTCTTCTTTGGAGAAATGTCTATTTAGTTCTTTGGCCCATTTTTTGATTGGGTCGTTTATTTTTCTGGAGTTGAGCTGCAGAAGTTGCTTGTATATTTTTGAGATTAGTTGTTTGTCAGTTGCTTCATTTGCTATTATTTTCTCCCATTCAGATGGCTGTCTTTTCACCTTGCTTATATTTTCCTTTGTTGTGCAGAAGCTTTTAATTTTAATTAGATCCCATTTGTTTATTTTTGCTTTTATTTCCAGCATTCTGGGAGGTGGATCATAGAGGATCCTGCTGTGATTTATGTCTGAGAGTGTTTTGCCTATGTTCTCCTCTAGGAGTTTTATAGTTTCTGATCTTACATTTAGATCTTTAATCCATTTTGAGTTTATTTTTGTGTGCGGTGTTAGAAAGTGATCTAGTTTCATTCTTTTACAAGTGGTTGACCAGTTTTCCCAGCACCACTTGTTAAAGAGATTGTCTTTACTCCATTGTATATTCTTGCCTCCTTTGTCAAAGATAAGGTGTCCATATGTGTGTGGATTTATCTCTGGGCTTTCTATTTTGTTCCATTGATCTATATGTCTGTCTTTGTGCCAGTACCATACTGTCTTGATGACTGTGGCTTTGTAGTAGAGCCTGAAGTCAGGCAAGTTGATTCCTCCAGTTCCAGTCTTCTTTCTCAAGATTGCTTTGGCTATTCGAGGTTTTTTGTATTTCCATACAAAGCTTGAAATTATTTGTTCTAGTTCTGTGAAAAATGTGGCTGGTAGCTTGATAGGGATTGCATTGAATTTGTAAATTTCTTTGGGTAGTATACTCATTTTCACTATATTGATTCTTCCAATCCATGAACATGGTATATTTCTCCATCTATTAGTGTCCTCTTTGATTTCTTTCATCAGTGTTTTATAGTTTTCTATATATAGGTCTTTAGTTTCTTTAGGTAGATATATTCCTAAGTATTTTATTCTTTTCGTTGCAATGGTGAATGGAATTGTTTCCTTAATTTCTTTTTCTACTTTCTCATTATTCGTGTATAGGAATGCAAGGGATTTCTGTGTGTTGATTTTATATCCTGCAACTTTACTATATTCATTGATTAGCTCTAGTAATTTTCTGGTGGAGTCTTTAGGGTTTTCCATGTAGAGGATCATGTCATCTGCAAACAGTGAGAGTTTTACTTCTTCTTTTCCAATTTGGATTCCTTTTATTTCTTTTTCTGCTCTGATTGCTGTGGCCAAAACTTCCAGAACTATGTTGAATAGTAGCGGTGAAAGTGGACACCCTTGTCTTGTTCCTGACTTTAGGGGAAATGCTTTCAATTTTTCACCATTGAGGATAATGTTTGCTGTGGGTTTGTCATAAATAGCTTTTATTATGTTGAGATATGTTCCTTCTATTCCTGCTTTCTGGAGAGTTTTTATCATAAATGGATGTTGAATTTTGTCAAAGGCCTTCTCTGCATCTATTGAGATAATCATATGGTTTTTATTTTTCAATTTGTTAATGTGGTGAATTACATTGATTGATTTGCGGATATTGAAGAATCCTTGCATCCCTGGGATAAAGCCCACTTGGTCATGATGTATGATCTCTTTAATGTGTTGTTGGATTCTGATTGCTAGAATTTTGTTGAGGATTTTTGCATCTATGTTCATCAGAGATATTGGCCTGTAGTTTTCTTTTTTTGTGACATCTTTGTCAGGTTTTGGTATTAGGGTGATGGTGGCCTCATAGAATGAGTTTGGAAGTTTACCTTCCTCTGCAATTTTCTGGAAGAGTTTGAGGAGGATAGGTGTTAGCTCTTCTCGAAGTTTTTGGTAGAATTCAGCTGTGAAGCCATCTGGACCTGGGCTTTTGTTTGCTGGAAGATTTCTGATTACAGTATCAATTTCCGTGCTTGTGATGGGTCTGTTAAGATTTTCTATTTCTTCCTGGTTCAGTTTTGGAAAATTGTACTTTTCTAAGAATTTGTCCATTTCTTCCACGTTGTCCATTTTATTGGCATACAACTGCTGATAGTAGTCTGAGATTTCTTATAAAACTATTATGTATATTTGGATTCTTACTTTGAGATTCTTGTACTTTGATAATTGAACCTGAAATAATTTCCTAACTAAGTCAAATGTGCTAAGTTTTCAGAATAGGGCAATGAAGAAGGATTATTTAATAATTATTGGCTTGGACATAATATATAAATTTGGACCCCCACCAAATATACCATAACCCAAATACAACTCCAGAGAGTTGAATATTGCAAATCAAATGATAGAAACACTAGCAGAAATTTTAATATTTATTAGTTCTGCATAAAAATGACAATTTTCATGACTTCAAAAGAAGCAACCAGTGAAGAAAAAATGAACAGATTTGAAAATATTAAAATTTAAAACTGCTATACAAATGAAGAGACAACATACTGGGAAAATTTGCATTAAATTTGTGACACATAAATGATTATCCTGTGTTATAATTTTATAGCTCATTCTAATGTATAAGAAATGAATTGGCATCCTAAAATTGATAGATGTAAAGAATAATCGCTCTCATTTATTGACTAGTTTCTGTGCTCACATAGATTTACAAAAATCAGATGATACTGATTGCTTTGTGCACAGAATGCTTTCTGACTAACTTTTCTCACATGCCCAGACTGTGTTACTAACTAGTCTTCTAAATCACACTTTCCAGGGGTTGCAAAGTGTTTCATTGGTCAGGAAGAACAACTCAATTTTACTTAAATAAGTTTTCAGTGCTAGATGTAAAGGTTACAGAAATCTAATTGAAAGTGATTTTTCTATTGTCTCTTCTACTTACGAAGCCCTGGTCTGCTGTTAGAATGATGGTTATGGAAAAATACATCCCCTTGTACTATACAGAGAAGCACATCTGATACTGTTTTTATCAACAAGTTTTAGGGAGTTTTTGCCACTGGAACCTGTTTTAGTGAAAGAGGAAGTATCAGTTGAGGGCCCATGCTTTTCACAATGTCATCAGTTATCTTTAAAGGCTGTAGTAAAGCGAACACGTTAATTACCATCCTTGTGAGCATTTCTAGGGTGGTGATGACTGTAGTGTTATATTAGGGCTCTCTGTCAAGCATGTCATTTCCTTATCTTGCTTTTATAGCAGAGGAAATAAAGGCACTAGAGAAGTGTCTTTGAGGTCACACAACAAGTTAGCAGCTGATAAACATTAGAACCGGCAGCTCCGGAATTCCCACTGTGTGTAATTAGTTCACTGCAGGCAGGAAGTGGCAGCATGGGGGATAAATGGCAAGCGTGGTGTTTGGGGACCTGGAGGCTGGTAGAAATTCTCTGTGTTCTTCTGAATGGTTAATTAAGTTAGTTTCTTTCTGAGGTTCTCACTGTGAAGAACTGGGAGGCCTCTCAGCCAGGCACCTTACTCCTTAGTGTGAAAGGAAACAGTAGTCACTCTCTAGCATTTTGATGAGCTAGCCAAGTGGAGGATATTGGCTGAGGGGCTGGGAGGGGCAGCAGCATTAGTAGTTTCTTGGGCCTTTCAGCCTCCTCCTGAAGCTTTTGGAGTTTCTGAGTGTGGTTTTGATCCGTAGCTCCTGATGGACCCCCGAGGAGGCTGGGAAGCGTGATGACAAGAGCAAAGAGGCAGGAACTTTCTGACTCTTTATAAGCTCCCCCTCTTTCCCAGCAGCTCTGGATCCCGGAGCTGGTAAGCACTTGGTTGACTCACGGAGCACATGCTTGCCTTTTTTTCTTTTTCTCTTTTCGGTCTCCTTAAGAGAGAGAGATTTGGAATCGGTGTTCTCCATCCTATTCTTAGGCCTGTGACAAATCATTAGGTAGGAGACAGTGCAGTGTTTGGAAGCTCCATCAAGAGATTTGATATGGAAAATTCTAGGGAGTCCAGAGGCAGTCTGCCAAGTTGGAATCAGAGGCTGGCTCCATAAGATGCTCTAACAAGCTCATTAGATTCTGGAATCATGATGATCTTAATTTCATTGGCTCCCTTTTAAGGCCATGACTAAGTATTTAATCAGCAAGGGCTGACTGGAGAGAGAGAAATCTGCTTTAGAATGTTGAGAAAGGGGGAATTTGGAGCTCATTTCTCTTCTGTCCACTTTGGAAACAGCATGGCAGGCTTCCCAAAGCTCTACTACTTCCCATTGCTTCCATCCTGGGGATGAGGTTCATTGACTGGCAGATTAGCATCACCTCCAGGTGGTTCTTCTGCCTCCTCAAATCTGAGAAGCACTGGTATATAAGGTATAAGTTGTTTGACTATAAAAGATAGCTTGCTGAAATCTGTCTTCCTGATTATATTTTCTTTACATATTTATAGTCCTTTGATATTTTAATAATGTAAACATCTTTTTTTAAGATTGTTTTTCTTGTAAATTATTACATTCTCACTCTAAAAGCTTCAGAAAATAGAGAAGAGCAACTTACCCTCCAGTTTACTTGTATATAACATTTTCTTTGTTTTCTGTGCATAATTTTGAAGAACTTCATGTTTTTCCTGATTGTAAACATAATATATGATCCTTGTAGAAAATCAAGAAACTAGGAAAAAAGCATAAAACAGAGAATGGAGAGCATGCTACATATTAGGTTTTGAAGTTTTACATAGTGTAATAAAGAGGCGCTGCCTAGTCTTTGCTTCTTTCCTTTGCTTCTTTCCTTTGGTTTCAGATATTGTTTTTAGTTCTTATGCTACTTAGAGATTATTTAAATTTTATATAATTTTATTTCAATTTGATATAATTTTAAAATTCTATTTTATTTTATTTAAATATAATTTAAATTTGATGTAATTTTAAAAGATTCTGGTGTTATCATAAATGTCTCACATATTTTATCTTGCGATTAGAACAGAGAGTTTATTTTCTTTTACATGCAATTGAGAAGCTTATTTGACTCCTTATCAGTGGGCGTGTTCTATATAAGAATCCTCTTTGATCAGAAACTTCCCAGAGGGTAGAAAAGCCTTCACTGTTGAAGGATGCATGACCACACTTTTCTCCACTGGCCTGATGGACTGTCTTCCAGGGGAAAAAAGATGGACCAGTAAGATTGCTAATCCCTAGAGAAAGTTCTTTTTTTAAATTTTTTAAAATTTAAATTTATTTATTTTAATTGGAGGCTAATTACTTTACAATATTGTATTGGTTCTGCCACACATCAACATGAATCCGCCATGGGTGTACACATGTTCCCCATCCTGAACCCCCCTCCCACCTCCCTCCCCATACCATCCCTCCGGGTCATCCCAGTGCACCAGCCCCAAGGATCCTGTATTGAACCTGGACTGGCGATTCATTTCTTATATGATATTATACATGTTTCCATGACATTCCCCCAAATCATCCCACCCTCTCCCTCTCCCACAGAGTCCAAAAGACTGTTCTATACATCTGTGCCTCTTTTGCTATCTCGCATACAGAGTTATCGTTACCATCTTTCTAAATTTCATATATATGCGTTAGTATACTGTAGTGGTGTTTTTCTCTCTCACTTACTTCACTCTGTATAATAGGCTCCAGTTTCATCCACCTCATTAGAACTGATTCAAATGTGTTCTTTTTAATGGCTGAGTAATACTCCATTGTGTGTATGTACCACAGCTTTCTTATCCATTTGTCTGCTGATGGACATCTAGGTCGCTTCCATGTCCTGACTGTTATAAACAGTGCTGCGATGAGCATTGGGGTACACGTGTTTCTCAAGTCAGCTGTTTCGAAACGTCTAGGCTGGAGAGTGCAACTGCAAGCAGCAGGTTTTTGTTACCTGGACTCTTGGCTGAGACTGGAAAAATGCAAGAGAATGAATATTTGCCCAAATCTCTACCTTTTTGGGCTTCCCTTTCAGTCAGTAAAGAATCTTCCTTGTAGTGCAGGAAACCCAGGTTCAATCCCTGGGTCAGGAAGATCCCCTGGAGAAGGAATTCGCAAACCACGCCAGTATCCATGTCTGGAAAATCCCGTGAACAGAGGAGCCTGGTGGGCTGCAGTCCACATGGTCAAAAAGAGTTGGGCACAACTGAGTGACTAACACTACCTTTTTAGGTCGTTTGAGAGGAATCTAGCATATGGTTTTGAGTGTCTGTGAGTAACTGGCTTTGGTGTTTGAGGCAGGCAGGGGACATTTGGTGGTGATTTTCCCTATAACATCTTCGCAACACCTGTTTTGGAATATGTCTTTGTCCTTGGTAATGCAGAATGCATTGTGTCATGTGAAGAATTCACTGCATTCATTTTTCATATCCATGGACTTGACTCTGCTCAAGTCTAGTTGTTCCAAGAGTAGTTGATACAATTTACCACCCACAGGATCACAGTTCAGTAACTAAAGTAATAAGTATTTCCAAATTTCAAATGTTACCTTATTCAGATAACATTTAAAAAGAGGTTCAGTGTACATTTCTAAAAACTCCAAGTAACAGCTCTAAGAATCCTCTCCCCACTCTCTTGCCTTATAGTTTCCCATTCATCTCTCCTCAAAACTCATTTTCACTCCTCTGATCCACATCTTCTTTCAAATTCTAGTTACTTCTTCCTTCGCAGTTCTTCACTCTCTGGATCACTTTAGCCCCACAGACATCTTTTAGTTTTCTTTTGATAATTTCCAACCAGGGAGAATCATGAAATAACCCAGCAACAGGAATTTGTCCATTTTGTGGGTGGGGCAGTGGGTGTGGCTGCAGCAGAACCTGATAGGGAAGGATTGTGACAACTTAGTTATTATTAATAATAATAACTGGTTTTTTGTTGCTGTTACTCAGGCTTCAAGTATGCCCTGGAGTCCATGCTTATTGCCTTGATAACTGAATGGAGTCACTAAAATGAGCTGTATAGAATTTGTTAGGAGTATTACAGTTTTTCCAAAGAACAAATATTATGTGATGCATGAAGCTGGGCTGATCAGGACTGAATAGAATTGGAAGATAGCAGATCTGAACCCAGCTGCCGCAGATCTTGGCTGATAGCATCTTGTTCTTGTTGAGAAGCTGGTTGAGCAGGAAAGGGAGTGTGGTATCACATTGGCCAGCTTGGCATTTAAATTTGCCAAAGTTTGATGTATTGCAACATTTTTTAAATGTCCCTGTGGTAAATTTCAACGCTTCAGTCTCCTGTAATTCCGCATGTTATTCTTTTTAATGAGCTTGACATCTTTTTGTAGCATTGGTGCATGTCCAGTCACCCATGGTGCTGAGCTGTGTTCTCTATTGTGACACCTGGTCCCAATCCTATAGAAGCTTACACTCAAAGCCACAACTGCTTCTATTTTTATTAATAGGAGCTTAGGATTTTTCCCCAGGCATATGTTGGCTTGCTGTATCATTTTTTTCTTTTTGTAGAGGGCAGGTTGCTCTTTTGGATTACGTAGATATAGATTCTTGGAAAAATAACCACTGGAGAGTTTTGAGGAAGTGAAAATTAGATGGAAGGATGGTCTTTCTGTGATTGATGAAAAGGTCTCTGTTGTGGAAGCAGGGTTCAGAACGGTCTTGTTCCTGCTCCTCTAGCATCTTATTTCCTCATCTCTCCCTGTGAACGTCAGGCTACAGTCACACTGGTCTCTGTGGGGCCCTCAACATGCCACCTATGCTTTGTCATAGAGCCTGGCATTTGCTCACTTCTGCTGGAAATGCTCTTCCCCATTGATCTGTGAGCCTGCCCCCCTCACTCCCTTCAGATATAAAAATGAGCCTCTCATCAAGGACATCACTGGCTATGCATCTGTAATTTTACTCCCTACCTTCAGCCCTTTGACAGTTCGTGTAGAGCCTCCTCATTTTTTTCCCCTTCTCCCCCTTATCAGTTATCAATAGCTAACATGATATACATGTTGCTTATTTCTCTTGCTGATCTGTCACTTGGAGAGAACCTTCCTGAGAGCATGGTAGGGTGTATCCCTCTGCTGTTCCTCGTGCTTAGATTCCTGCCTGGACCTTCATATAAATATGATGCCAAATGAAATGCTCAATAAATATTGACCAATAGAAGGCAGGAAGGAGGAGAGATTGTGAATAACTCTTGCTAGCTTCTCCCTGTCATAACTGTCCTCCCCACACTGTAGACAGCCCAGTGTCAGCTAGCCCACTCCCCCACACAGAACAGTGTGTGATTTCCAGGTGCATTTGGAGGCTCCCAGGTTCTGGCAGGCTTCAGGGTCAGTGACCATAGGAAGTAAACTGTCCTTAGTGATTGGTGTATGGAGGTGGGTCCCGTGACACTGTGAACACCTTTCTCTCCTCATGGTTCTGCTTGTTTCATACATTTCTAGGAAGTTAACAGGTAGTAACAGAGGCAGCCTGATTGATTTCTGGGAGTATATTTGCTATGATATAGGTGAATGGACTCTTTGGCCCTGGGATTCCTTTATCCTTTGTCCATGGATAAAAAGCGTATGACTTACTTATCGTTTAATCCCACACCTGGCATTAGCGGTGGCGATAGGTGAGGCGTATGAGGAGACGACTTGTAAATAGTGATAAGATGGTGGGGGCATGAAACTCGGCTTTTTACCTCCCAGGAGAGTCTGCTGGGGTTTTGCTGAGTCCATAGCGATTCTTAATTAACTGTGCAAGCATTCTGTTCCAGATAAGACTGTAACAGTTGCCTGGGGGAAAATTCTTTTGAGCCAATATTTGTTTGATCTTTGTGTAGAGAGTATTTTGGCTCTGCTGTTCATGCTCTAGCAAAGTTCCCATAATAAATGCCATTTTCAGGGATTTGCCATATTTACACACAAGGTCAGTCCTGGAAGAGGTTAAAGGATTGAATCACTATCTAAATAGAGGGTCTAAAGGGTTTCAAATGAATCTTTAAACATGAAAATCCTTTGTTTCCATCACTTGACAAATATTAAAAACCTGTGATAAGTACTCTGGGGGAAAATTCAAAAATACAAGGTAAGATGTTGGCCCTCAATTTGCTTGTAACCTACTTGTGGAAATAAGACTTTAATCAGTATATGTGATACAATGCACTTGTACTGAATAATGGTAATAATGGCTCTGCTTTATTGGCTAAAGAGCACCACACCATCCTAGTACTTCCCTAAGCATGAGCTGACCTGCTCAGTCCTCCCAGTGAGGCAGGTGCTGTTGGTCAGTATGGAGTTCACATGGAATAGACAATGCTGGGGAATTTGGAGAAAGGGGAGAGAAGGGAGCGGAGATGTGACGAACCTTCAGGAAGAGGTTTGTCAGCCCCTAAAGATGGGGAAACAGATGTCTGTGGCATGGGAAGAAGAAAAAGGGCTTGATGGACATTTGTTGTTTTTCCTTGTGATACTGTCTTTCTCTCTGGGAAGTTGTTTTACCCTTCCTTGACTCTTGGCACAGGTGCTTCTGGTGAAGGGCACCCAACTATAGCAGGAAAACATGGAATGTCAGTGTGATATATGTGTAAAGAATAATGAATACAGAAAAGGATATTGAGGTGGTAGAGGGCATTTGTGATTTAAAAGGGGTCTCTGCTGCTGCTGCTGCTGCTGCTGCTGCTAAGTCGCTTCAGTCATGTCCGACTCTATGCGACCCCATAGACGGCAGCCCACCAGGCTCCCCCATCCCTGGGATTCTCCAGGCAAGAACACTGGAGTGGGTTGCCATTTCCTTCTCCAATGCACGAAGGTGAAAAGAGAAAGTGAAGTTGCTCAGTCATGTCTGACTCTTAGCGACCGGGTGGACTGTAGCCTACCAGGCTCCTCCGTCCATGGGATTTTCCAGGCAAGAGTACTGGAGTGGGGTGCCATTGCCTTCTCCGAAAGGGGTCTCAGGGAAGGCTAATTAAGACATTTGGGTGAAGATTGAAGGAGGAGAAGAAACAGCTATGAGGTACCTCTGGGCAGAGCCTTCTAGGCAGCGGAAGCAGCAAGTGCAAATGCCCTGGGGTGGCCACATGCTTGTTGGTTCTAGAATCTTCAGAGGCCAGAGACTCAGGAGAATGGTGAGCAGGGAGGAGAGTGGCAGCAAGCAATGCACGCCTGTCTCCTGCTGGTTTCGGTGATGATGATGGTGGTGGTGATGTAGGAGGAGCTATGAAGAGTTTTTGAGTGCGTGGAAGGACAGTTTGGTAGCTGAACCTGCTGCCTCCATGCTGGTTTCAGTGATGATGATGGTGGTGGTGATGTAGGAGCTATGAAGAGTTTGAGTGCATGGAAGGGCAGTTTGGTAGCTGAACCTGCTGTTTCCATGCTGGTTTCAGTGATGATGATGATGGTGGTGATGTAGGAGCTATGAAGAGTTTGAGTGCATGGAAGGGCAGTTTGGTAGCTGAACCTGCTGTTTCCATGCTGGTTTCAGTGATGATGATGATGGTGGTGATGTAGGAGCTATGAAGAGTTTGAGTGCATGGAAGGGCAGTTTGGTAGCTGAACCCGCTGCCTTCAGCCCAGTGCCACTGGAGCTTCTCTGCTTCTCACTGGCAGTTCCACTCAGTAGCTCTCCATTGCCCGTCTGTTGCTCACATGGGCAGAGGCACTTCAGCAGCTTTACGTCCATCACCTGGCAGGTAGGAAACCAGTGATACAGCTCAAGCCCAGGGTGAGAGCACCCACGTGAGCTGAACGACACCCTCACCTCAATCCTCACAGTATTTTCTGGACCTGCAATTCTGAGGTTTTTCTTTGATTTCCTGCCTGGCACCGATGTCCCTGCTGGAACCACAGTCTGGCCTGAACTGCAGCCCCCGTGGCTGGGTCCTTGGCTTTGCCTGATTCTTGCCATCCTTCCCCTGCCCAGCCCACCCCCTGTGTTGCTGGGAGTCAGTGCTGGTCCTAGGCTGTGTCTGTAGCTGTGTGGAGCTCTGTGCTGAGCGGAGAGCTGGGAAGGTCCTCAGCAGTGCTGAAGGCCTCCTTTCCCGACCCTTACATTTTTGGTTCTCTCCCCATCACTGTGTCTTCTGGGATAACAGACAAGAAACTGGAATTAGCTTGGTGGCCTGTGCTTCTTCAGACACACATGCTGGACCATTTCCAGAGTCCTCGGGGCAGGGCTGTGACGTGTGGAACTCCCTCCAGCCTGGATTTGCCCATGTCTGATCGTTCCCTTTGGTCTCTGAGGCTGATCCACTCAGTTATAAACAGAGGCTGTTCCCAGGAGGATGGGGAACTGGGGTGGGGGATGGGGATCCAGACCAGGCAGGGCGAATGGAGGAGGAGGCAGATATGAGGGATCTAAAGAAGACGCGACGGAACATGATGCAGCCTGCTCTAAGGAGATTCAGCAAAGAGCAGGACCAGAACAAGCATTTAAGGGCTTAGGGATGAATATTAATTAACAAGTTGCAAATGCAACAAGCATTTTCCAAAAGTCTTATAGCTGAGACATGACCAACTTATGTAAAGAAGACCGTGTCTGCCTTGGAGACCCTGAGAGGGTACAGGTGGGGCTGGGTCCATATGGGTTAAGTTCAGGTCAGATGGTCAAGCTAATGTTTGCTCTAAGGGTCAGCCACGGGGTCACTGGTGTGAGGACACACCCACACACACACACATACGTGCACACTGTCACCCATTCAGTCCTTTGGTTTCTGTTTTCAGTTGCTGTTACTTCTGTGTCAATCAGTTCTGTTAATAAAAACCATTTCAGTGCCAAGGGGCCCAGTTCTCAAACTTACAGACCAAAGACTTACTGAAAAATTCCCTAGAGTAAGAACCTGGTTCCCTAGGGGTACACATAGCACATAGAATTTTCTTTAAATCTCCTGTGAATCAAGGCATGCTACTGAGCCCCTGTGGTGCTTGAGAAGAGTAATGGGGTCAAAAATATCATTATAATAAAAATATAGTATTGGTGTGATCCTAGACGGCGGTTAAACTAAGGCATGCTCCCTCTTCGAAGAAAAATGCTGACTTAGAGTTAAGGAGTCCTCTCCTGCCTTAACCACTTACTTTCCTGGGAAGTGGATTGAGTTGACGTTTAATCAGCTTCCAGGATATCCCATGAAATGCTTAAAAAGTTTTAAATGCAAGTTATTTTCTGAAGAGGTAATTGACCTGTGATTCAACATTTACAGGCTGCAAAAGAAATTCAGTGAAAGCCCTTCCTCCAAAAGAATATCAGGGAAAACCCTTCCTCCTCACCCTCCTCAAAGTTGGCTGTTTTCTTCCTCAAGGGAACTCATATTACCAGTTTCTGCTCTATTTTGTTAATATACAGTAAAATGTGCTCAACCTATATTAATATTAAGGATAATCAAGGTCATTTTTCTCTCTTTAAGAACCTTCTATATAAAACAAAGTGAGCCAATCAATCATTTATAGCTCTATTTTGGAACTTTTATTGTAAGTCTGGTAATTACAAAGTTCCTAGGTCATGGACAGAGGAGCCCGGTGGGCTACGGTCCATGGGGTGGCAAAGAATCAGACACGACCGAGTGCAGGCACACATACACTCACGTAGATGCTGAAGTCTGTATTTGCTACTCAGTGTTTTGTTCCTCAAGCTGGCAGCAGTAACAAGCACCTGAGAGCTTGTGAGAAAACAGAATCTCAAGCTCCACCCTAAACCCCCCCAATCAGAGTCAGCATTTCATACTGCAAAGTGATTCTGAAGCAGCTGAAGGTTTGAGAACCCATTGCCATGTCTCACTGTCACAGCATTGGTCTCAGGAGCAGAGTAAGCCGAGGTCCATGTGGAGTTAAAAAAAGAAAAAAGGAGAGCTGGTCCTCAGGAAGAGCTCTGCTCCTCATCTTATTCTGAGGGCTCTGTTTTGTCGCTTAAGTTATAGGAGGCTGATCTTTTCTTAATTTGCGACCCAATTAAGGTACTAGGTATACTTTTTGTGCTTTGATTTTTAAATTCAGAAATCTTTCTCCTTCCTTCCCTTATGAATTGTTCTTAAACCTTTGGCACTTGCTGCTTGTTGCTTCCTTGTGGGGCGAAGCTGGGCTAAGTAAATAAGTAATAAGCAAATGTTAGTAGGAAAATGTAGAAACAGTCAATCAGATATAAATTGATGGTTTCTGGTTTGATGGATACATATGTTTATGGTTGTGGTTTTACGTTATGTTTTGCAGGGTGTTCATACATTTTATTAAATTTCACATTTCTGAACAATTTAGACTTGATATGTGCTAATTTCAGTGTGATGGAACTAAATAGTTAATGGGATTCTGAAAATAAATATAAATTCCTTTTAAGAGTTGTCAAACTTCTCTTGGAGGAAAGAAGGAAACTTTTTGTTTTGTCTAAGCAGAGGAGTAGAGGGCAAAAATGATAGAAAGTCCTGTGATGGGTGAGCCTGTAAACTAGTGCAAATAATTTGAATTTAGGAACTTGTAGAACATTTACAAAAAAGGAAAGTAGAAAGTAGGTCATGGGACTATATTGTGAGGGTTTTTTTGTTTGTTTTAAACACTTTAAAAATGTTTCCAATCACTAAAGTGTTTCCCTTCTATAAATAAGATAAATACATAATCCATATCATTAAAAACCTGCTAACGTAATACTTTTTTTGGTGCTAATGGGATACTTTTTTGAGTGTGTTGTGGCAGAGTTGGAGGATGAATGAAACAGAAACAAGCAAATACCTAACAAACCCCTGCCTTCTTAAAAATGAGACCATTAAGCCTAAGCCAGTGGGGCCAGTTCTGCTACTGATGGGCGCAGGATGCCTAAGGGAGAAAGGAGGCCAATCCAGGAGAGGAGATGCCAGAGAAAGTGGTTGAGGGAAGAAAGTTGTCTGACTATGGGAGTGAAATGTCAGATTTAACACTGAAATGAGAACCGCTTTGCCAGTGTAATAGTGGAAACTTAAGTTTTTTGAGCACTTGGATAATTGCTTACACCCGCAGTAATTCTAATACTAGAAATCTGTTTTCCAGGGAATGTCTGAAATTAAAAGAAATCTTTGGCATAAAAATGTGAAAGTGTAATTCATAATAAAAATTGAGTTAATTTTCTAAGGAGGGAATGGATGAGTAGATTATAGTACCTCCATAGGATGGGACATTCTGCAGCTTAAGTAATATTTATGACATGTTCTAAATTAGGTATGAAGCAAGACAAAAATAGTTTGGAAAAAATGACAGGAAGGAATTTTGATTGTTGTGTATATGTGATGGTTTTTTAAAGAATTTTTATTGCAGTATATTATAATGCTTATATTAATTTCAGGTGTACAGCAAAGAGAATCAGTTATACAGATACATATATCCACTCTTTTTAAAATTGTTTTCCAATATAGGCCATTATAGAATATTGAGTAAAGTTCCCACTTTTATACAGTAGGTCCTTATTAATTATCTATTTTATATATAATAGTGTGTATATGTCAATCACAATATTCCAATTTATCCATCCCCTACCCCTGACTCCCTGGTAGCTGTAAGTGTGTTCTCTTACATCTGTAACTCTATTTCTGATCTGTAGATGAGTTCATTTGTACCCTGTTTTTAGATTCCACATATCAGTTCAGTTCAGTCACTCAGTTGTGTCCGACTCTTTGCGACCCCATGAATCGCAGCACGCCAGGCCTCCCTGTCCATCACCAACTCCCGGAGTTCACTCAAACTCATGTGCATTGAGTCGGTGATGCCATCCAGCCATCTCATCCTCTGTTGCCTTCTTTTCCTCCTGCCCCCAATCCCTCCCAGCATCAGAGTCTTTTCCAATGAGTCAACTCTTCTCATGAGGTGGCTAAAGGACTGGAATTTCAGCTTTAGAATCACTCCTTCCAAAGAACACCCAGGGCTGATCTCCTTCTGAATGGACTGGTTGGATCTCCTTGGAGTCCAAGGGACTCTCAAGAGTCTTCTCCAACACCATGGTTCAAAAGCATCAATTCTTCGGCGCTCAGCTTTCTTCACAGTCCAACTCTCACATCCATACATGACCACTGGGAAAACCATAGCCTTGACTAGATGGACCTTTATTGACAAAGTAATGTCTCTGCTTTTCAAAATGCTATCTAGGTTGATCATAACTTTCCTTCCAAGGAGTAAGCGTCTTTTAATTTCATGGCTACAGTCACCATCTGCAGTGATTTTGGAGCCCAGAAAAATAAAGTCTGACACTGTTTCCACTGTTTCCCAATCTATTTGCCATGAAGTGATGGGACGAGGTGTCATGATCTTTGTTTTCTAAATGTTGAGCTTTAAGTGATATTATATATTTGTCTTTCCATGGCTAACTTATTTCACTAGAGATGACAATTTCTAGGTCCATCCATATTGCTGTAAATGGCATTATTCCACTTCTTTTTTATGGATGAATAGTGTTCCATTGTATGTATGTACACCACATTTTTTATACCCATTTGTCTGTCATTGTGGACTTCTAGGGTGCTTTGATGTCCTGGCTATTGTAAATAGTGCTGCAATGAACATTGGGGTGCATATATCATTTTGAATTATGGTTTTCTCTGGATACATGCCTAGGAGTTGGATTGCTGGATCATATGGTCATTCTATTTTTAGTTTTTTAAGGAACCTTCATACTGTTCTCCGTAGTGGCTGTACCAGTTTCCATTCCCACCAACAGTGGATGAGGGGTCCCTTTTCTCCACCCCCTCTCCAGCATTTACTGTTTGTAGATTTTTTGATGATGGCCATTCAAATCAATGTGAAGTGACACCTCATTTTAATCTTGATCTCCGTTTCCCTAATAATTAGGAAGGTTGACAATCTTTTCATGAGCTTTTTAGCCATTTGTATCTTTGGAGAAATGTCTTTTCCTAGATCTTTGGCCCATTTTCACTTTTTTTTTTTTTTTTTTTTGCCAGTTGAGCTGCAGAAGCTATTTGTAGATTTTAGAGATTAATCCCTTGTCAGTTGCTTCATTTGCAAATGTTTTCTCCCATTCTGAGGGTTGTCTTTTGTTTTGTTTATGGTTTCTTTTACTGTGCAAAAGCTTTTAAGTTTAATTAAGTCCCATTTATTTATTTTTGTCTTTATTTTCATTATTCTAGGAGGTAGATTGAAAAATGTATTTCTGTAATTTATGTCAAATAGTGCTCTATGTTTTCCTCTAAGAGTTTTATAGTGCCTGGCCTTACATTTAGATCTTTAATCTATTTTGAGTTTATTTTTGTGTATGGTGTTAGGGGTATTCTAATTTCATTCTTTTATGTATGTTGTCCACTTATTGAAAAGATTGTCTGTTCTACATTGTATATTCTTGCTTCTTTTTCCATAGGTTAGGTGACCATAGGTGCATGGGTTTATCTCTGGAATTTCTATATATCCTGTTCCATTGATCTATATTTCTGTTTCTGTGCCAATACTATGCTATTTTGATTACTATGGCTTTGCAATATTATTTGAAGTCAGGGAAACTGATTCCTCCAACTCTATTTTTCTTTCTCAAGAATGCTGTGTCTATCAGTCACTTCAGTTCAGTCGCTCAATCGTGTCCGACTCTTTGCAACCCCATGAACCACAGCATGCCAGGCCTCCCTGTCCATCACCAACTCCTGGAGTCCACCAAAACCCATGTCCATTGAGTCACTGATGCCATCCAGCCATCTCATCCTCTGTCATCCCCTTCTCCTCCTGCCCTCAATCTTTCCCAGCATCAGGGTCTTTTCCAATGAGTCAGCTCTTTGCATCAGGTGGCCAAAGTATTGCAGTTTCCACTTCAACATCAGTCCTTCCAATGAACACCCAGGACTGATCTCCTTTAGGATGGACTGGTTAGATCTCCTTGCAGTCCAAGGGACTCTCAAGAGTCTTATCCAACACCACAGTTCAAAAGCATCAATTCTTCGGCACTCAGGTTTCTTCATAGTCCAACTCTCACATCCATACATGACCACTGGAAAAACCATAGCCTTGACTAGACGGACCTCTGTTGACAAAGTAATGTCTCTGCTTTTTAATATGCTGTCTAGGTTGGTCATAACTTTCCTTCCAAGGAGTAAGCATCTTTTAATTTCATGGCTGCAGTCACCATCTGCACTGATTTTGGAGCCCAGAAAAATAAAGTCAGCCACTGTTTTCACTGTTTGCCCATCTATTTTCCGTGAAGTGATGGGACCAGATGCCATGATCTTCATTTTCTGAATGTCTATACAAACTGAAAATTTTTGTTCCAGTTCTGTGAAAAATGCCATTAGTAGTTTTATGGGAATTGCGTTGAATCTGTAGATTGCTCTGGATAGTACAGTCATTCTTGCAGTATTGATTCTTTTAATTCAAGAACATGATATATTCATCAGTTTGTGTCATCTTTGGTTTCTTTCATCAGTATCTTACAGTTTCCTGAGTATAGGTCTTTTTCTTCCTTAGGTAGATTTATTCCTAGATATTTGTTCTTTTTAATAAAATGGTAAATGGCATTGTTTCCTTGATTTCTCTTTCTGGTCTCTCATTAGTTATATAGTTAGTGTATAGTAATGCAAGAGCCTTCTGTACAGTAATGCAAGAGGTTTCTGCATATAAATTTTGTATCCTGCAAATTTACAGAATTTGTTGATGAACTCTAGTAGTTTTCTTTAGGGTTTTCTGTAGTAATGTATCATCTAGAAAAACTGACAGTTTTGCTTCTTTTTCAATTTGGATTCCTTTTATTTCCATTTCTTCTGACTGTCATGACTAGGACTTCCAAAACTATATTGAATAATAGGGAAAAGAGTGGGCACCCTTGTCTTGTTGCTAATCTTAGAGGAAATGCTTTCACTTTTTCACCATTGAGAATGATGTTAGTTGTGAGTTTGTCATATAACGCCTTTATTATGTTGAGGTAGGTTCCATTTATGCCCACTTCCTGGAGAACTTTTATCATAAATGGGTGTTCAGTTTTGTCAAAAGCTTTTCCTGTGCCTATTGAGATGATCATACGAATTCTTATTCCTCCATTTGTTGATGTATTGTATCATACTGATTGGTTTGCAGATATTGAAAATTCCTTGCATCCCTAGGGTAAATCCCACTTGATCATGGTTTATGATCCTTTTAATGTGCTGGTTGGAGAAGGAAATGGCAACCCACTCCAGGATTCTTGCCTGGAGAATCCCATGGACGGAGGAGCCTGGTGGGCTACAGTCCATGGGGTTGCAAAGAGTCAGACACAACTGAGCAACTTAACTTCCTCTGCTAGCATGTCGAGAAGATTTTTGCATCTATGTTCATCAGTGACATTGGCCTATAATATTTTTTGGTGATATCTTTGTCTGGTTTTGGTATGAGGGTAATGGTGGCCTCATAAAATGAGTTTGGGAGTGTTCCTTCCAATGCAATGTTTTGGAAAAGTTTCAGAAATTTATGTGTTAACTGTTCTTTAAATGCTTGATAGAATTTGCCTGTGAAGCCATCTGGTCCTGGAATTTTGTTTCTTGAAAGATTTTAAATTTCAGTTTCAATTTCAATACTTGTGATTGGTCTGTTCATATTTTCTATTTCTTCCTGGTTCAGTCTTGAAAGACTGTACCTTTCTAAGAATTTATCCCTTTCTTCTAGGTTGTCCATTTTATTGGCATATATTGGCATTTAATAGTTACTTGTAGTAGTCTCTTGTCGCTTGTATTTCTGTGGTGTTCACTGTAACGTCTCCTTTTTCATCTCTAACTTTATTGATTTGAGTCCTCTCCCCCTTTTCTTGATGAGTCTGCCTAGTGTATCGATTTTGTTTATCTTCTCAAAGAACCGTCTTTTAGTCTCATTGATCGCTTCTGTTGTTTTCTTTGTCTCTATTTCATTTGTTTCTGCTCTGATTTTTATGATTTCCTTCCTTTTCTACTCACTTGGGGTTTTTGTTTTTTCTTTCTCTAATTTCTTTATGTGTAAGGTTTAGTTTGTTTATTTGAAAGTTTTTTTTGTCTCTTAAGAGTGTATAGCTGTAAACATCCCTCTTAGAACTGCTTTTACTGTGTCCCATTGGTTTTGGATCATCGTGTTTTTGTTGTCCTTTGTCTCTAGGCATTTTTTGATTACTTTAGTGATCATTGGTTAGCTAGCAGCATATTGTTTAGCCTCCGTGTGTTTGTGTTTTCACAGTCTTTTTTTCCCTGTAATTGGTTTTTAATCTCATAGTATTTTGGTTGGAAAAGATGCTTGATATGACTTCAGTTTTCTTAAATTTATCAGGGCGTGATGTGTAACCCAAGATGTGATCTATCCCAGAGAGTGTTCTGTGTGCATTTGAGAAGAATGTGTATTCTGCTGCCTTCAGATGGAATGTCCCATAAATATCAGTTAAGTCTATCTGGTCTTATATGTCATTTGAGGCTGCTGCTGCTGCTGCTAGGTCACTTCAGTCACATCTGACTTTGTGTGACCCCATAGACGGCAGCCCACCAGGCTCCCCCATCCCTGGGATTCTCCAGCCAAGCACCCTGGAGCGGGTTGCTATTTCCTTCTCCAATGCATGAAAGTGAAGAGTGAAAATGAAGTCACTCAGTCGCGTCTGACTCTTAGCGACTCCATGGACTTCAGCCTACCAGGCTCCTCCATCCAGGGGATTTCCCAGGCAAGAATACTGGAGTGGGCTGCCATTGCCTTCTCCAAGGAAATTTAAGGCTAGTGTTTCCTTATTAATTTTCTTTCTGGATGATCTGTCCATTGGTGTAAGTGGGATATTACAGTCCCCCACTATTACTGTGTTATTGTCGACTTCCTCTTTTATGACCATTAGCATTTGCCTTATATATTGAGGTGCTCCTGTGTTGGATGCATATATATTTGCAGTTGTTGCATCTTCTTCTTGGATTAATCTCATGATCAGTATATAGTGCCCTTGTCTCTTTTTAAAATTATTTCTTTCTTTATTTTGTTTTTGGCTGTGCTGGGTCTTCATTGCTGCGTGGGCTTTTCTCTAGTGGTGGTGAATGGGGGCTTTCTCTTGTGGAGAAGCATGGGCTCTAGGGTGCTCTGGCATCAGTAGGTGCAGCACAGGAGCTCAGTATTTGTGATTCCCAGGCTTCCTAGTTGTGGCACATGGGCCTAGTTGCTCTGCAGCATGTGGGATCTTCCCAGACCAGGGATGGACCCCTTGCCTCCTGCAGTGGCAGGCAAATTCTTTACCACTGAGCAACCTGGGAAGCCCCCTTCCTTGTCTCTTATAATAGTTTTTAAAGTCTGTTTTGTCTGATATGTGTATTGCTACTCCCATCTTTCTTTTGATTTCCATAGAATATCTTTTTCCATCTTCTCTCAGTCTGTTTATGCCCCTAGGTCTGATGCATAGAGACTCTTGTAGAAAGCATTATACACGGTCTTGTTTCTTTATCCATTCAGCCAGTCTAATCTGTCTTTTAGTTGGAGTGTTTAATCCATTTATATTTAAGGCAACTGTCAATATATTTGTTCCTATTGCCACTTTCTTTATTTTTTTAGGTCTTTTTTCTTCCCTTCCTCTTTTGTTCTCTTCTCTTGTATATCTCCCTGAGAGAAGTTCTGTTAGCATTTGTTGTAAAGCAGGTTTGGTGATTGATGAATTCTCTTATCTTTTGCTTGTATGTAAAACTTTTGATTTCTCCATCAAATCTGAATGAGAGCTTTGCTGTGTAGAATTTTTGATGGTAGGTTTTTCTGTTTCATCACATAAAATACATCATGCCATTCTCTTCTGGCCTGCAGAGTTTCTATTAAAAAATCAGTTGATAACCTTATGAGATTCCCTTGTATGTTGTTACTTTTCCCTTGTTGCTTTTAATATTTTTCTCTGTACTTAAATTTTGTTTGATTAATATGTCTCAGTGTGTTCCTTCTTGGGTTTATCCTGTCTGGGATTCTCTGTGCTTCCTTTACTTGGGTGACTATCTCCTTTCCCAAATTAGGGCAGTTTTTTTTATTATTATCTCTTCAAATGTATTCTCAACCCTTTTCTCTTTTTCTTGTTCTGGGAACCCCATAATTCAAAGCTGGTACATTTAATGTTGCCCCAGAGGTCTCTGAGACTGTCCTTATTGCTTTTCATTCTTTTCTCTGTATTCCGTTCTCTGGCAGAGATCCCACCGTTCTGCCTTTCAGGTCACTTATCCATTCTTCTGCCTTAGTTATTCTCGTATTGATTCCTTCTAGTGTATTTTTCATTTCAGTTACTGTATTGTTCATCTGTTCATTTCTTCTTTAGTTCTTCTAGGTCTTTGTTAAACATTTCTTCTATCTTCTTCATACATGCCTCCATTCTTTTTCTGAGATCTTAGGTCCTCTTTACTATCATTATTCTGAGTTCTTTTTCAGGTAGATTGCCTGTCTCCTCTTCATTTAATCGTTCTCATAGGTTTTAGGTTTTTAGGGACTTCCCCGGTGGCTCAGATGGTAAAGCATCTGTCTACAATGTGGGAGACCCAGGTTCGATCCCTGGGTCCAGAAGATCCCCTGGAGAAGAAGATGGCAATCCACTCCAGTACTATTGCCTGGAAAATCCCATGGACAGAGGAGCTTGGTAGGCTAAAGTCCATGGGGTCACAAAGAGTCAGACATGACTGAGCGACTTCACACCATAGGTTTTTATCTTGCTCCATCATCTGCAATATATTTCTTTGTCATCTCATATTGTTAAACTTTCTGTGTTTGTGATTTCCTTTCTGTAGGCTGTAGGAGGGTAGTTTTCCTTCCTGCTGGTGTCTGCCCCCTGGTGGGTTAGGTTGGTCCAGAGGCTTTTGCCATTATCCCCTTGATAGGGGGTCTGATCGGTGTTATCACCAAAGCCTGCCCTGGATATTGAGTAGCTCCTCCCCTTTGCTCTGTGCCCAGGGCTGTTTCTAATTCTCCAGAGTACTCTCCCAGATCCAGGCTGAGAACTATTTAAGGTCAAGGGCTGGGGCTTCCCTCATGGTCCAGTAGTTAAGATTTTGTCTTCCAATGCAGGAGGTGCGGTTTAATCCCTATGCAAGGAGCTGAGTCCACATGCCTCACAGCCAAACAAAACATAGAACAGAAGCAATGTTGTAACAGATTCAATAAAGACTTAAAAAAAAGATCCACCTCAAAAAAATGTTAAAAAGAAAAAAAGAAAAAATAAGATCAAGGTCTATTACTTGTCATCTCTGCCTCTCCTAAATGCACCTTAGTATCTCCTGGGCTAATTGTTCTCTGCCATCCACAGGGGCCTCCTCCACACAGGCTGCCAGATTCCTCCTGGGGTCCTGGCCTTGGTCCCCCTGCCCAGACCATCCCAAGGGCACAGCAGACAGAAGGGCTAAAGGGCAACCCAGGCAGAAGTCAGGAGGCAAAAGGAGGCAAAGAGAGAATGTGGCAAAAGAGAGTGTGATGGAGTTTTTAAAATGTCATTAGTATGATCTAATAAATAAACTGTGTAGTGAGGATATAGTGCCTGAAAAAGTAGCAGAGAAATCCTTACTCTAATTAAAATAAAATACAAAGGAAAAAGGTCCCCTAACGGAAATTTGGTTGCCTTTATTTAGTGGAGAATATTATCAAGAATGTTTTAAATTTGAGGTTTTCAAGGCATTTTTGTAAAGTCCTTAGCAGTGAAGTGTCAAAGTTAATATTTCTGGGATTGGAGTTGGTCATACAGGGAGGAGGGGAAGGAAGCAATGCTTAGTGGGGAGAAATAAAACATTTCTAACCTAGAATTCACACTGTATGCAGGCTCTCCTGACCCTTTACATGAGGCATTTATAATTCATGGAGATGACAGTCAGTGCCTCTGGCTATAGGTGGCCAAGCAGCTGGCTACCTGAAATGCATGGACAGCCATGGGCTACTTAGTGACTAGTGTTCTGTTAAATGCCACAGGACACTTTTAATTCTTGGGAAGTCCCTTGCACCTTTGTAAAAGATAAGGCAAGAGACATTGCTGGGGCTGCTCCCAGAGCATAAGCAGCCCCAGTGACTTCTACAGAAGTTCTGGGGACACTGAAACCTACCAGCCTTCCAGCAGTGCAGGGAGGTGTGGGCTTGGATCTCTGGCTTGCTTTAAATAGCCATCTGGACATAATAGTGAAGTGAAGTCACTCAGTCGTGTCTGACTCTTTGCGACCCCATGGACTACATGTAGCCTACCAGGCTCCTCTGTCCATGGGATTTTCCAGGCAATAGTACTGGAGTGGATTGCCATTTCCTTCTCTAGGGGATCTTCCCAACCCAGGGATTGAACCCGGGTCTCCTGCATTGTAGACAAACACTTAACCGTCTGAGCCACCAGGGAAGTCCCTGGACATAATAGATGAACTCCAAAAAAATATGTTCTCTGTGTATTTGGAAACAATCGTATTTCTCAACATTTTGATTTTTCTTAAAGACAAGGTGACATGTAGTAAGAAGTGGTAACTATAATTAAAAGAAAATTTCTACACTAGAGCAGCTTCTCAAAGGAGGTTTTTAAAGTGATTTGAAGGGAGTGGCTTTTAAAGTTTTCATCCTTTTTCATGTGTCTTCTTTAAAGTCAGTGAGTTGAGTACATCCACACATGCAACTAAAATTGCTGTATTTGAGCTCACCTGAGCCACAGTGAAAGGTCAGCACCATTAGCACATTGTATAAGCCTCTATCCTCAAAGTGCTGGGCATCTCTTTAGTGGATAAAATGCAAATTTAATAATGTAAAGACTGAAGTTAATCAGACTGGCATCTAGCTTTCAATTCATCGTTTGACTGAAGATGACTGGATTTCATTGAGAAAGAAGGTAGGTTAAAATGGCATCAAGTCCCAACAGGGTAGTTTTGGCTAAAACTGAGTTGCTGCTCCTTGTAGCAAGAGCTGCTGCTTCAGGAAGAGCTGAAGAGGCTATCAAAGAGGCTGCTCTGAACTGCTGGGTTGGAGCAGGAAATCCTGGAATTCACAGGAGGATGTGACTGTCAGCACTCTTGGTTTACTTGGTGGGCTGAGGCTGTCATGTCATAGTGCTACAAGGTCAGGCCCGGGGAGGGTCCTTGAAGGCCAGAGGGCATCTCATATAATAATAATAAGGTGGTATGAGTGTTCCTGGCACCCCTGCCTCCCCTGGGAAAGCAGAGTGATGGCTGGATGGAGGCCTGTTTCCTGCCATAACTGGATCGTCATCACTGTTAGCTTTTTTCCTTTTCGTTCAAGAAATGCTTTACCTGTTTCTTGCTTGAGGGCCTATTCTTATCTGTAAACCAGTGATTTGAAATGTGGACTTGTCAGCCAAGATAATAAGTGCAGTTTCTTGAAGTTACCTTGTCCTATGAAGATTAAATCAGTGACCTTGGCTTTTTCAAGCTAACCTTTGGTCCCTTTTGAAGTTGATACACACACGAAGGGGAACGCTCCTCCCAGTGCATACACTGTACCCAAGAGGAGCCAGAGCCCAGCCTCTGGTGCTGACTTCAGTGATTTAGTCGTAGAGGTCTGGCTAACTGTAAGACTCAGAAGAACAAATAGAAATTTCTAAGGTGATTGTCACTAAAATTTCTCCTTTAAATAGCAGCGGATATCACCGCTGTGAGTTACCTCTGAACTCCAGTTTGAGAGCTTCACTCTAAAATCTGTGAGGGCTTTTAGACAGGGCTGGTGTTTATTTTGTTTACCCCTGGTTCTGACTTTGAATGGGTGGACTGCATCCAGCCTGCAGCATGTGCTCAATTAATATTTCTTAAATGTGTGGCTTTCTAATTCATAAAATCTGACTCTAGCCATATTGTTCCAGCTACTATTAAATGCAGTCTAGGTATTACCGATGTTTGCTGTAATTTGGATTTGAGCCATAGCTGTCACACACTAGAGATCAATTTATAAAACCCACTTGAACATTGATTTCTTCTGGAGGTTCATTTTTATTTTCTGTGGTTGCATTTGAAATGGACACCATTGTGCAAGTTCTTTGCTAGACTGTCACTTTTGGAACATGATGTAGATTAATTCTATGTGAAAGTTCAGAAGTGATTCTGAACTGCTAGCCTCCCTGGAAGTCTCATTACAGCATCATTTCTATTCACATCCTCTTTTTCCCCTTCCCACATTTTCAGTCACTACATTCTTTTTAGCAGATTCAGCCCTTTGAAAGCAATTCATTCTTTCCTTGGGAATTACAAATCTCAGTGCAGATACAATGTGTTAACTTAGATTTGCAGGGGTAGAGCACCTTTGGGAACACACATTAGGCCCCTTTCTCTGTAGACAGGCCCACCCTCATCCCTCCCGGAAGGAGTTAGCAGGCCTTTGGGGAAGGAGAATTTGCCATTTCTTTCATGCTTTTACTTCTTAGAACTTTTTGGAGCACTCTTTTTCTTGATTTCTGAGTTCTAATCCTGGCCAATGGGGGCTTTCTGACTTACAGCATCCTGAATTATTTCTCTATACTTGTTTCTTCATCTCCAAGATAAGAATAAAACTGCCTTGTTCACCAACATTGCCAGACCTGGGCTCTGTAGATATGTTAGTTTGCTAATACAGAAGAAAGCCCTAACCCAGACTCAGGACCTTAAACAGTTCACAGTTCTGGAGGCCAGAGTCTGAGATGGAGGAGTCAGCAGGTCCATGCTCCCTTGGAGGGCACTAAGAATGCATTCCAGGTCTTTCTCCAGCTTCTGTTACTTCCTTATGGCTGTGTGACTCCAGTATTCTCGTGGTATTCTCAGTGTGTTTGTGTGTGTACACATGCTAAGGTTTTTTTTTTTTTTCTTTTTCTTTTTATAAGAGTGCCACTCTTGTTGTATTCAGGCCCACCCTACTCCTGTATAATCACCTCATCTTACCTACTTACATCTACAATGACCCTGTTTCCAAATAAGGTCATGAGGACTATGGGTTAGTATTCCAGCATACAAATTATGGGGGGGGGGGGGTCACAATACAACCCATAGCAGTCAGTCAGTTCAGTAGCTCAGTCATGTCCAACTCTTTGTGACCCCATGAATTGCAGCATGCCAGGCCTCCCTGTCCATCACCAACTCCTGGAATTCACTCAGACTCACGTCCATTGAGTCAGTGATACCATCCAGCCATCTCATCCTCTGTCATCCCCTTCTCCTCCTGCCCCCAATCCCTACCAGCATCAGAGTCTTTTCCAATGAGTCAGCTCTTCACAGGAGGTGGCCAAAGGACTGGAGTTTCAGCTTTAGCATCATTCCTTCCAAAGAACACCCAGGGCTGATCTCCTTTAGAATGGACTGGTTGGATCTCCTTGCAGTCCAAGGGACTCTCAAGAGTCTTCTCCAACATCACAGTTCAAAAGCATCAATTCTTCGGCGCTCAGCTTTCTTCACAGTCCAACTCTCACATCCATACATGACCACTGGAAAAACCATAGCCTTGACTAGACGGACCTTTGTTGGCAGAGTAATGTCTCTGCTTTTCAATATGCTATCTAGGTTGGTCATAACAGTAGGTAAGGTCAAATAGGCTTGGGAAGTTTGAAGTAACGGACTGTACTAATCTCTCAAGTTCTCTTGTTCATTCTTGCTTTTATAGCACTTGATATATTAGGGTAAATGCCAACTTGGAAGGCATAGATTTGCTCTCTGATTGGGATCCTGCTTATAAAGACCAGACAGAAGTGAACTTACATGGAGTTTTTATTTAATACTGTTTTCATGTCAGGACATTAGTACCACCTTGGTCCTTCCCTGAATTCAGCAGCTCCCATGCAGAGATGAAGGGTCTAGGGTTGGTGCTGTACACAGATGAAGACATGAGGGCTTTGGCAGCTCACTGCTGGGCCTTGTTTGTTTGCTGTCTTCTTGGAGATCCCAGATAGAAGATATAATAGAAGATCAAAGGCCTCTGTAATTACTCCTCCCAGCAGTCTTGCTAATGCCTGCAGAGTTATTTGTACAGCTACTGCAGGATCTGTGTCTAATTTCACTTTATACATGGACTTAAGATGTTGGTTCTTAAATGCCTTGAGATCTCACTTTCTTTGAGTGGATGTTTTTACATAGCACCATTTCTAAGGTTGTTTTGGAAATAGAAGTCAGATCTCTTGGTATAGGAATTTAAGTTGTCTTCATATTTATTCATTTTTAAAAATATAATTAATATACAACATTATATTAGCTTCAGGTATATGATATGACTCAATATTTTTATATATTGCAAAAATGATCACCACAATAAATCTAGTTAATATCTGTCCCCATACATGGTTACAGGTTTTTTTTCTTGTGATGAGAACTTTTAGGATTTACTCTTTTAGCAGTTTTCAGGTATGCTATATAGTATTATTGGACTTCCCTGGTGGTTCAATGGTAAAGAATCTGCCTGCCAATGTAGGAGATTCAGATTCAATCCCTTGGTCAAGAAGATCCCCTGGAGAAGGAAATGGCAACTCACTCTAGGATCCTTGCCTGGGAAATCCCATGGACAGAGGTGCCTGGCAGGCTGTTAGTCCATAGGGTCGCAAAGAGTCGGATATGACTGCATGACTATACAACATTATTAATTATCTCAACCACGCTGTACCTTATATTCTCATGATTTATGACTGGAAATTTGTATGTTCTGACCTCCTTTATCCATTTCACCCACCGCCTGTAGAAGTTCCTAGCTGGTTGCTCCAAGGATCTTTGCTACCTGGGTCATCCTCTGCTAAAATGGATTTAATTCCTTGAGCCATCATGTGACTCAGTTGAAACTGTTGGAGCCTAAAAATACAAACTTAACCTAAAGGTTAAACAAGGGCCAAAAGGACAACAATACTTGCCACTAAAAGGGCCTAGAAAAGGAAAGGAACCATGCTAACTTTGGGAGGGCTTCCTTAACTGTTGATCAGACAGTGCAGGCAGTATTGCTCCTGTCAAAACTGTGAAGCCATTCTGCTTGGATGTACAGTTGTTAATTTCAGAGTTAAAGTTTAACATGTGTATCTATTTTTTTAAATGGGACATCTGGACCTATTGGTCTCAGGTCTCTTTTTGAATCAAAAAGTCTTAAAAAGTCTTAGTCACAGATTTATAACAAGAGGGAAGACAATGGAATGCTAGATGAAATATATCATAAATCAGTATGACTGAAAAGAGAAGGGTTATGAGAAAATGAAGATCTCCTGCCAGAAAGTCTTTATACCTTGTGAGATCCAAAGAACAAGCTAGAGAACCAGTGTTCAATTTCCCCGCCCATATTGAATAGTGAGGATTGGTGGTTGATTATAAACTACTCCCAACAGTAAACCTTTCCTCCTCAGGGTTTTCTGTGGCCTGGCCTGTTGTATCAAGCCTACAGGCATAGACCTGGTCCAGGGTTTTGAGGCAGGAACATGTTAGTTTTGGGCTTTCAACAGGCATCAGTGTTACCCAAATGAGGGTGTGGAAAATTTTGAGGGTTACCTCTGAGGAGTCAAGAAGTAAAGCCTGGTACTTAGCAAGGGGGCTTGCTGTTAGCCAGTGGTGACCTTTTACCTCCAGAATTATTTGTACTTAATGGGGTCTGGACTTTCAACGACTGTCTAAAGGTAAGCTTGTTAGCATCCACTAATCAAGCAATGGCAGCTACTACTGGAAGCAGCCAGGCCAACACTGGACCATGGCATCTAGATGTTTGGAAAAATAGCCTCTGGTCTGAGCTACACCTCTGAACTGCATCTAGCTTCTGTATAAGGACCCCCGGGGCTGTCCCTTCCTTTTCAGCTGTGTATGAGATGAATGGCTTTTTTAAGGTGACACCCAAAGCAGGAGATCTGGTGAGGGCCTGTTTGATATTATTAAAAGCCCTTTCTTGTTCCCCAGTCCAAAGTAATGGTTCTATATCTAGGCCTTTAGCAGCTTTATATAGGGGCTTAGTCATTAGTCCAAATCCTGGAATTCAAATTCTTCAAAATCCTGTCATGCATTAGAAGGTATGAAAATGTTTCTAAATGTTTCTTTGTCTTTTGGGGCACTTGGGTGTAATATAGCTTGTTTTCTATCTGGAGATAACTGTCTACTTCCAGGGTTTATAATATATCCCAGATATTGTTGTTTTGAAATTTGTGTCTTTTTCTGAGAGACCCTATGCCCCAAGGAAATTAAGGACTTCAATGATATTTTGATCTGATGCCTCCATGGAGAGTATTACATATTATCATCTACATACTATAGAATAGTTCCTTCTTTTAGGTATATTTCCCTTAGTTTGTTAGTAGGGCCTGGATGAACAAGTGTGGGCTGTCCTGAAACCCTTGCAGCAATATTGTCCAGGTATGTTGTTGCATTTGGCTTTAGTAGGGATAGTCCACTTGAAGGCAAATGGATACTGAGATGAGGGATGATCTGGGATACAAAAGAAGGCATCCTTGAGGTCAGGAACAGTAAACCATTCAGCATCTCCAGGAACCTGAGTTAATAAGGACTGACCACAAGGGGATGTATAGGACTAGTGCATCGTTTACTGCTCTAAGGTCTGTGCCATTCCATAGTCCCCATTTGGCGTAACAACTGGCAGAATAGGGGTACTGCATGGAGACTGACAGGGCACCAAGAGGCCATGTTTTAAGGATTTATCTATGAGGGGTTGAAAATACGTTTTTGCTTCCAAATTTCTGGGGTATGATCTCTTGTTAGGGTAAGTGGCTTCTGGCTTAAGGGTAATTTTTACAAGTTTCACATTTACAGCCTTTCCAGGGATTCCTTTGTCCCAAACTGTCAGTTTAGCTGTGTGTAGAATATATCTGAGAATAGGCTGTTGTTTTAACAGCTGATTTGTCTTAGGGTCTAGAAAAGGGGCTGTTTGGGGCCTCGTAGTCCTAATTTGGCCCTGAGGGAGCCCGGAAGGTCTCTCCCCACTACTGGAGTCAAACTTTCAGGCACAACTAAAAAGGAATGTGAGATCAGATGGAGTTTAAATTGGCAAGTGAGAGGCCCAGTGAAGTAATGGGTGCGAGGCTGTCCAATGACATCAGTCACTGCACAATCTTTGGAGGAAAAAGGCCCTACGTCAGAGATCAGAACAAAGTAAATGGCTCCTGTATCAGTTTTAACATTGATTTTCTTACCTGCCACTTCAAGGATCACCTGGGGCTCCTTGATGGAGACAGATATCCCCGTAGGGTGGGGGCAGGGGTTTGCCACCAGAATCTGTGGGCTGTCTCAGTTGTCCGGGATGGCCATCTCAGGATCAGGAGCCCCTCTCCCCCTTTGGGACTGGGGACTGTTCCACTTCCAGTGACCTGTTTGTTTACAGACTGGGCATGGACGTGGGGGCACTTCCTGGCATTCATGGGCACAGTGGCTAGTTGACTAGCATTTGAAGCATTCTGCCTTGCTGGTTTTACCTCCAGGCAGATGGTTAAAACTTCTTGGCCCCCTTGGGTTGTCCTGAGGTTGCACGAGCCCTGGCCTGCCTGTTTTCACTTGGATTCTCTCTTCCTCCTCAGCTTGATCTCAGTTATTAAATACCCCAAAGGCTACCTCCAGGAGTTGGGGGCATGGGAGTTTGTGGGTCTGATTGTAACTTTGGCCTAATATCAGGGACGGACTGGCTGATAGAATGTTGTTCCAGCAGGAGTGGATGGACTGACCCTCAGGAGAGGATGAATCACTATTTCTAAAACCCTCCACAAGCCATCCCTGGAAGAGAACTAGATTTTCTTTTCCTTCTTGGGTCACTCCTTTAATCTTTTCATAGTTGAGTTTTGATACATATAGTCTGGCTTTTTGAAGCACTTTCTCATTCCTTCTAATACACATTGGATTATGTGGTTCCTGGTCTTCCCAGATGGCTCAGTGGATAAAGAATCTGCCTGAAATGCAGGAGATACAGGAGACATGGGTTCAATCCCTGGGTCTGGAAGATCCCCTGGAGAAAGAAATGGCAACCCACTCCAGTATTCTTGCCTGAATAATCCCATGGACAGCAGAGCCTGGTGGGCTATAGTCCATGGTTCAGAAAGAGTTGGACATGACTGAACACTCTCCCCTCTGTGTGGTTCCTGGCTTCTGGTCCCTTTGGGGAATTATAAACCCAATGGTGCTCCTGATTTGGGCCTGTGTCTCAAGTGCTTGATTTAAGCAAACTAAATACAGCTCATTTACAAGCTAATTTTTAAAGACAGACAAAACCAGAGATCTCATAGTTTTCCTGCCTGAGTTTTAAATTTTATTTAATTAGAGGATAATTACTTTACAATATTGTGATGGCTTTTGCCATACATCAACATGATTCAGCCATACGTATACATCTGCATGAGTTTAAAAAGGCCTTTTCCCCCCTCACTCTGGAGGACTATAGATGGATCAGACAGTTCCTGAGAGCATAGATACATTACAAAGTCAGAAGAGAGAAATGCAAGCTCTTCTTTTTTCTCTCTCTCTTTAAAATCCCACTAAGTAACCCAAGGCTGGATGGAGTCTCAGGTAATATGGGCTGCATTTGTATTTCAAGGTTTAAATGCTCCACTGTGCCCACAGTTTAGGCAGAGACTTTTAGGAGCACTTGGACAGGCAAAACTACATAAGACAAAGATCCTTTTACTCAACATAGACTAATGACAGAAACTTAAAGACACAGAGATTTTCAGGATAAACGGGATGGGAGTGCAGGCATAAAGATCAAGGACAAGGTAAAGGAAGGAGGGACGGGAAACAGATAGCAGGAAAATAAAGGTGAGAGTAGGATGATCAGACTTCCAGCCACTACATCATATGAAGTTTAAAGCTCTATCATTCTCATAAATCTCCCATCAGGGAGAACCCCCTGGACCAAGGTCTGCACACCTGCTTGTCACCCATCAAGGTGAGCCATCAAGGTGTCACCTGTGGCCCAAAGGGATAGGTCTCACACGCTGAGAGGAATGATGCTGCAGCTGCCTGACATCCACTGTCTTAGAAGGATGGGTCAGAGAAGTAGGAGAGGGCAAAAGAGAAGGAGATAGAGGAGAGGAAAGGGATAAAGGAGAGGGGGAAAGTGTTGTCTGAATTAGGGTACTGAGGCCCCCCGGGACCAGGAAGGAACTGACACCGAAACAAGAGGCTCAGGGGGCTACTTGTCACCCATGGGGAAGCTGCATTCGGTGGCCCCAGAGGCGCCCAGTTCCCTCTGCCCCATGTTGGGTGCCACAAAGTCCGTTACTGGCCAGCGTTCTTGGCCTCCTTAATCAAGGGAAATTGAGAAGAGGCCAGACAAGAGATTCAGGCAAGGCTTTACTGGGGCCCCTGCTGCAGCAAAGGAGAGTGAAAACAAGAAACAGTTTCCCTTGCTTGCTCCCTGGTATGGTGTGGGAGCTGGTTCCTTTGATGGAGGGAGGATAGGCACAGGTTCAGAGGTTGGGCCAGAGGAGTGATTTAGGTGTTTACCCACCCCTTGGTGGCGCTGTGTGCAGGGGGCATGTGCAGTACCCTGCCTTTGCCCCCAGCTCCTTAGCAGTGGCAGTTGGGTTTTTGGTCTTTTTGTGTCTTGTTCAGTTTGCCCAAACTACACATGCTCACAGCTATTTTTAGTCCTATATAGTTTCTTTGTATTTTGTCCAGGTGCATGCACTGCAGCAAAGGGTCCCAGATCCCAAACTGTCTCCCCTATGCCTCTGACAGCCACCAATCTGTTTCCTATATCTATGAGCTTGCTTGTTTGTTTTTTAGATTCCATGTATACATGAGATCATACAATATTTGTCTTTCTCTGTCTGACCTCAGTAAGCATAATAACCTCCAGATCCACCCATGTTGAAAATGGCAAGATTTCACTCTTTTTAACGGCTGAATACTATTCCACTATGTGTGTATGTGTGTGCATACATATATGTAATCTCACATTTTCTTCATCCATCAATGAACACATAGATTATGTTCATCTCTTGGCTATTGTTAACAATGTTGCATTGACATGGCAGGATGTAGGTACCTATCTGAGATAGAAATTTCATTTCCTTTGGGTATGAATAAATACCCAGAGTAGAATTGCTAAATTATATAGTAGTTGTATTTTTAATTTTTTGAGCAATGGCCATACTGTTTTCCATAGTGGCTGCACCAATTTACATTCCAACCAACTATGCATGAGAGTCCCCTTTTCTCCAAATCTTTTATCAATGCTTGCTATCTTGTTTTTTTTTTTTTTTAATAATAGCCACTCGAACAGATGTGAGGTGATATCTCATTGTGGTTTTGGTTGTTGTCACATTTTTAATTAAAAAGTATAGCATACATATTAAAAGTACACACAGAAGAGTACAGTTCAGTGAATTTTCACATGTGGAACACACCTGTGTCACCAGCACCCACATGAAGAAAGAGAAACTGAGCAGCCCCCGGAGATACTCCATGTCCATGGTGACCCTTCTAAGTTTCTACTGTCTTCAAAAGTTGCCACTATTCTGAATATTAATGGTGTTTATTATTTTTTTCTTGGTTTGAATTTTGTTCTATATACATATTTTAAATATTTTAAAATTTTAAAAATTGTAATAAATTATAGTAATTTATTGTTGTCGTTTAGTTGCAAAGTCTTGTCCCAGTCTTTTGTGAGGCTCCTCTGTGGGATTCTCCAGGCAAGACTACTGGAGCGGGTTGCCATTTCCTCCTCCAGGGGCTCTTTCCCACCTAGGGATCAAACCAGCATCTCTTGCTTCTCCTGCATTGGCAAGCAGATTCTTTAGCAATGAGCCTCCAGGGAAGCCCATATAGTCACAGTATGTTCTTTTCAGTGTCTGGCTTCTTTTGTTCAAAATTATATGAGATTTCATCATGTTATTGCCTGAAGTGATGCCCATTTATTCTGCAGGGGAGGAAGAAGACTTTCTCCTCTACCCTTCTGAGTTCTTAGCTGAGACTCTTATAATAAAAGACAGATTAACAAGAGAAAAACAAGTTTATTAACATGCCTACCTCATCATGGGCAACACCAGGGGAAAATTAGTAACTCTCCCAGGTGGCAGAGAATTAGGGATTAGACCATCTTAATAGGGAAATGCAAGACAGATCTAAGCCTTTTAAGGGAGAGTGAATGGTATTTAGGGAGGACGAAGGGGCCCTTGAAGAGTAGGTGGGAGCTATGAGAGTTTGTGACAGAGTTTGTGACAAATTTTGTGAGTTTATGTCAACATCCAGTCTCCTCTCTTGTGATAAGTCAATCTTCCCCAGTTGATGAAACTTCCAGGGAAGGGGTTGATGACAGCAGAGTTGGTTTTGGAAGTTCTGTCTTTAGGCAGATAAGGGAGTTGGAAGAAGCATCTCTCTTCGTTTACTCTTCTTCAAGTGCCTACAGCTCAAAATAATCAGTATATCCAAGCGACATCTTTGGGGTGGCATGTCCTGAGTCCCTGTGGTCTTATTTTGGCATGGTGTATTCTGCTCCCCTTCAATTCCAATGGCTGCAAGATAGGGTGCCTTTTTATTAGTAAAATTTACTGATTCTGTGTAGTTACTAGGTAGTTAAATACTGGAGTCAGTTGCTAAAGGATTGTCCACCCTTCTTGTTTTTGTCCATATTCATGTAATTCAGCTCCCGACCTCCAAGACTCAAATGCCTACCTAACTTCCTCAATGTTTGTAGGTCTTTTCCCCCATTTATTCTATCACCAAGGGGGATATTTGAAGCTTAATTTTCCCACCATGGATAACTCTCTGCAGTAATATTGAAGAGGGAGCATCTGCTCTAGTCTTTAGAATTTTCTACACTAATGTGTGAAAAGAGTAGCAAGTAGCTGATGAGCGATGGCCTGGGAGGGAACAACTGGGTTGGGTTGAAAGGGCTTTGCTTCTCCTGCTTTGATTGCCGGATGTCAGGAAGTCAGCCGTGATTTTTGACAATGGTACATTCTTCCTCGTGATAAATGGTTATGGAGGCCAAGATTTGAAACAGTAAGGGGTGATTCACAGTAAGGTTCTTTGGGAAAGAAATACTGAACCTCCTCCCACCTCCAGTATCAATTCCCATTTTTTCAAGCAAAGATGACTCAGCCTTATGAATGTGAGTACTATTGCAAATTACTTTTAGCCTTTGCCTATGCTGAAGGTTTCAGTCAGTCCTGGATAATAGTACTTAATGATGCTATGATAAAGTTTGATGGCTCCTGTAAATCCATACATTATGGTACATAAGGCACTTGGTGTCTGGCACTTGGTAAGTACTCAAGAATCGTGGTTGTCATCACAATTATTGGCAATTGTTTTGTGCCAGCTGAGGGTCCAAACTTGCTGGACTCTGTTGTGAGGTTAATCATTACCAGGTTGTTAGAAAGCTGGAAAAGCTTGTTAGCTGAACCTGGCTGGGTTCAGCCATAACTCAGGCCTCCCTTTCTGCCTCACTGCTTGTAGGAAATAAGGAGTTCAGGGTGTGGAACAGCATTCTTTCTGGCTGCCTGTGTGCTCCCAGCTGCACCTCCAGAAAGGAAAGCCAGTGCCAGCACACAGAGCAGAGGCTCCGGCCATCAGATGAGAAAGGCACTGCAGAACTCAGGTCCCCAGGCCAGAGTCTGGAGACGCTGGACCAAACGCCCTTGAGTGGGGGTCACATGGCTCTGTAGTGCGTGACTGCAGAGCAGTTCTCTTACAAAAAGGAAGAGCTTCATGTGTTCCCTGCCAATATGCTGCCCCACAAACAGTATTTTGCTCTATCTGCTCTTCTCTTCAGCTTCAGACATCAGAGCATTCATTTCACCCCTAAAAACTTCAGAATGCAGCTCCTAAAAATCAGGATATTTCCACTTCCTTGTAATAGACAATAGTACACCTAAGAATAATAAGTGATGGTTTTACCATGTAGTATCCAGTCTTTTCAAATTTCCATACTCCTTGAAAAATGTCTTAGTGTTTTTTCAACATTAGGATCTAATCAAGTTTCATGAATTGCCTTTGGTTATGTCTTTTTTTGTCCATTTTAACTTTTAACAGCCACCACGCCTGCTTCTTTAACATTTTGGAGAGTCCAGGCTAGTTGTCTTAGAGAATGTCCCACATTATGTGTTTCTTAAGGGTTTCCACATGAATCGTTTACTTTTTCTTTAGCATTTAGTATACACTGGAAATTAGTTTTAGAAGTGTTAGCAGATTCAGGTTAAATATCATCTTAGTCTACTTACGCTGCTCTAACAAAAATACTGTAGACTGAGTGGCTTATAAACAACAGAAATTTCTCACAGATCTGGAGGCTGGAAGTCTGAGATCAGGGTGCCCCCATGGTTGGGTGAGGGCCCCCTTCTGGGCTGCAGTAGGCCTGCTTGTACCCACACATAACAGAAGGGCCAGTGAACTCTGTAGGGTCTCTTTTATAAGGGCACTAATCCCACTGATGAGAGCTGTGCCCTTTTGATCTAATCATCTCCCAAAGGTCCCACCTCCAAATACCATTACCCTGGGGATGAGGTCTCAACATAGGAATTTTGGGTTTGGGCACAGACATCCAGTCTATAGCAAATAGTCACCAAAATTACTTCATAGGTGATGCTATGAAATTAATATCATTTAATATCCTGCTGTCTCAGTATTACTAATACAGAGCTGATGACTGCTGGGTCTTTCCACCAGAAAAGTACATTTTTCTTTACAATTAGTAAGAATTTGTGGGCTGATTTTTGGCAGAGTACAAATATCTTGATTTCCTTAAAAGTTTTCAACCAAATTTTTACTTTCCTTTGATTTTTACCTGAATCAGCTATTACACTGGAAGTTCAAAATGGAGATTTGGTGATTCTTATATTGCTTCTGTATTGAGCCACTGGTGAGTTTCCTTACTCACCCTTTTTCTGAGTATCACTATAGATTTGTGGATTTCTTATGGCCATTCTTTTTGATCCTCTGGATGATCTTCATGTTGAAGGTTAATAGGAAATTGAGGTTGTTAGTTGACAAGTTCTGCTTGTGTAAGAATGATAGTGGTATCCTTTAAAGTAGTTTCTTAACTATAGACAACTGGCCTAAAAGTTGGTTATGTTCAGAAGTATTTAGGATGCTCAAGAAATCAGGGTGGATTTGTGGGATGAGGGAGGGTAGTTCTCTTTATGAACCAGCCTTGTTTGGGACAGTGATAAAATTGTAGAGCCAAGAGGGGATTTAATGCTGAGTATTGCTAGAGCAAGGAGTAGAGTGAGGCATTCATCTCCTAACTCTTATGTTAAGGTAACTGAAGCTTCTTTCTGATTTGAAGCATTATCCTTTCTCCCACATTTCTGTCACTAACGTGGAAGAAGAATAACCAGACTAGTGAGAGAGGATGGGGCTCATCAGTGAGGATTAGAATCGCCAAAAGCAGAAAGTTACGCTATTGGTGCCTCTCAGTTACTGCAGGCAGCCAGAGAAAGGCCCATTAAAAACAGCTCCATCAAAGTCCAGGAAGTTGCCAGGGAGCTGTGTTCAGATGGAGGCCTGAGCCTTCTGAATGCAGAGATGCATCTTAGGGGGAGGTATTTTGATGAGGGTGGAATGTAGCCCATTTTTCTCCCCAAATGAAATGTTTCCAGAACATACTCCCCCACTTGCATACACATAAACACTTCTCCAATGTTAAACAGTCTATGTGTGGGTCGGAGTAGGCAATGGCACCCCACTCCAGTACTCTTGCCTGGAAAATCCCATGGACAGAGGAGCCTGGTGGGCTGCAGTCCATGGGGTCGCTAAGAGTCGGACACGACTGAGCGACTTCACTTTCTCTTTTCACTTTCATGCATTGGAGAAGGAAATGGCAACCCACTCCAGTGTTCTTGCCTAGAGAATCCCAGGGATGGGGGAGCCTGGTGGGCCTCTGTCTGTGGGGTCGCACAGAGTCGGACACGACTGAAGTGACCTAGCAGATGTATGGGTACGTTTAATAATTATAAAACTAGGGACTTTCCTGGTGGTCTAGTGGTTAAGACTTTGCCTTCCAATACAGGGGGTGCAGGTTCAATTCCTTGCCAGGGAACTAAGATCCCACATACCTCAGGGCCAAAGAGTCAAAAACATAAAACAGAAGCTATATAGTAACAAATTCAATAAAGACTTCAAGAAAATAATTATAAAACCAGAGGAGGCTCCATCTAGAAAATGGAAAGGAGCTATCAGTTCTCTCCCTAACAAGAAAGGCAAGGAGGAAGTGAGCTGGTTTGGGGTTTGTGGAGATTGAACTTCTTTTTTAGCAGCCCTCCTCTCCCCAGTTGGCTCCTCCAGATCTGTTCAAGAAAATTAGACACCAAGGGAACTTTGTACAGTCAAAGCTATTGTTTTACCAGTAGTCATGTATGAATGTGAGAGTTGGAACATAAAGAAGGCTGAGTGCCAAAGAATTGATGCTTTCAAACTGTGGTGTTGCAAGACTCTTGAGGTCCATTGGACCAGAGGAGATCAAAGCAGTCAATCACAAAGGAAATGAACTGTGAATATTCATTGGAAGGACTGATGCTGAAGCTCCAATACTTTGGCCACCTGATGCGAAGAGCTGACTCATCAGAAAAGATCCTGATGCTGGGATTGAAGGCAGGAGGAAAAGGAGGCAACAGAGGACGAGATGGTTGGATGGTGGTATCACCAACTCAACAGACATGAGTTTGAACAAGCTCTGGGAGATTTTAAGAGTTTATAGGGGTGTCTTAGTTTGTGAAGCCTGCCATCACAAAGTACTGCAGGCTGGTGAGATTAACAACCACCCAGCATTCTTCTGAGGCCTCTCTTCTTGGCTTGTAGGTGGCTGCCTTCTCCCTATGCCTTTATGTCATCTTCTCTGTGTTTAAATTTCCTCTCTTACAAGGACACTCATCATACTGAATTAACACCTACCCTGATGATCTCGTTTTAAAAAGACACTATTTCCAAATACAGTCACATTCTGAGGGACTTGGGGTTTGGACTACAACATACGCATACACACATGAACATTATATTCCATAAAGTTGATATAGAAACCCATCCTAGTATTTAAATATTGAAAATCATCAGTATACTTATAACTTAAAAGCAAGCTGCCTGAATGCTGCTTTAGTGTACGACTTGTCCTCCCCCACCAACAAAAAATACCAGAAATAAGAACAAGAGCATAGCCATCTACAATAATTTAAAAGTACTTAACTGATGCTTTCCCTTCTGTCTGCAGCTCTTACTCTGTATTCAAATTTTAGGTCTGTAAGGAGAGGAGAAATCGGTCCTGATAGACACTACTCTGTAATAGTCCTAATATACTTCTCTGAGCAGACTGTACATTGTTACGCAGCTCCTCCATACCTCTGTGAGTCTTGCTGTGGTTTGCTCACTCACTAACATGTCTTCACAGTCACAGAATTGAAATCTTGGGTCTAAGGTTTCAATTCTGTAGCCTCACTATCTGATGCCACCTGCATCGGAATTACATGTGGTGCTTTAAACATGCTCATCGTGTGCACTACACCCTATCTAGTAAATCAGTGTCTTTGGAAATAGGGCCTAGAGACATGCATTTTAAACAAATGCATCAGGAAATTCTCAGGCAGGTAGAATTGGAGAACTACTGTGCTATTGGCAGGACTTGCAAATCTGCGCCACTGTGAAGTGCCGACAGTCATTTCACCTCTCAGAAGCCGCTATTTGTAGGTAAATAGCTGTGGCTTCTGCCCCCTGCCGTCTTCCCTCCATGTTTGGTCTCCATTAGAACAGGGTTGAAATCTCCTTGACCCCACATCCCCTACGCTTTGCCTTTGGAATTATTATGCTTATGTGATGTCAGGTGTCTCTTGGGTTCATACTTCACTGTGATCATGAGTAGCTCCTAGAACCTTCTAAGATATCTAGAAAGCAGTCAACCATGTGACACTTACAAAGGTTTTATTTGAATGCTTAAGACCAACGTCATTTGGAGACATTTTCCTAATTATCTGTGGTCTGTATTCAATGTACGCTAGATTATACCATCCCAGACTATGGTTAACCTGGCAGGAGAGTAAAATATGAACAGATAAATTAATAAATGTTCTTTTGTTCAAAGTTGCTCTTTTAGTTTCCAATTCTAATTATGTGAGCATGTCATCTTTTAGGTCTGAGAAGTTCTTCTTTGGATCATTGATTCCTTGGAAAATCCTGATGTCTGGGAGCAAATCCTAGCCACCTTGCCTTCCCTCCTGCTGCTCACTGGTAGTACCCATTTCTTTGTTGTGTCTGACTGTTTGTAATCCCATGGACTGCATCACACCAGGCTTCCCTGTCCTTCACCATCTCCTGGAGCTTGTTTAAACTCATGTCTGTTGAGTTGGTGATACCACCATCCAACCATCTCGTCCTCTGTTGCCTCCTTTTCCTCCTGCCTTCAATCCCAGCATCAGGATCTTTTCTGATGAGTCAGCTCTTCGCATCAGGTGGCCAAAGTATTGGAGCTTCAGCATCAGTCCTTCCAATGAATATTCACAGTTCATTTCCTTTATGGCTGACTGCTTTGATCTCCTCTGGTCCAAGGGACTCTTAAGAGTCTTCTCCTACACCACAGTTTGAAAGCATCAATTCTTTGGCACTCAGCCTTCTTTATGTTCCAGCTCTCACGTTCATACATGACTACTGGTAAAACAATAGCTTTGACTATACAGACCTCTATCAGAAAGTTAATGTCTCTGCTTTTTAACACGGTGTCAAGGTTTGTCATAGCTTCTCTTGTAAGGAGCAAGTGTCTTTTCATTTCATGGCTGCAGTCACCATCCATGGTGATTTTGCAGCACAGGAAAATAAAGTCTCTCACTGTTTTGTTTCCCCATCTATTTGCCATGAAGTGATGGGACTGGATGCCATGAACTTCGTTTTTTGAATGTTGAGTTTTAAGCTAGCTTTTTCACTCTCCTCTTTCACATTCACCAAGAAGCTCTTTAGTTCCTCTTTGCTTTCTGCCATAACAGTGGTGTCATCTGCATATCTGCGGTTATTGATATTTCTCCTGGCAATCTTGATTCCAGCTGTTCCTCATCCAGCTTGGCATTTTGTGTGATGTACTCTGCGTATAAGTTAAATAAGCAGGATGACAATATGCAGCCTTGATGTCTTCCTTTCACAATTTTGAACCAGTCTATTGTTCCATGTCCAGTTCTGACAGTTGCTTCTTGACCTGCATACAGGTTTCTCAGGAGGCAAGTAAGGTGGTCTGGTATTCTTATTTCTTTAAGAATTTTCCGCATTTTGTTGTGATCCACACAGTTGATGGCTTTAGCATAGTCAATGAAGCAGAAGTAGATGTTTTTCTGGCACTCTCTTGCTTGTTCTATGACCCAACAGATGTTGGCGATTTGATCTCTGGTTCCTCTGCCTTTTCTAAATCCAGCTTGTACATCTGGAAGCTCTCAGTTCACATATTATTGAAGTCTAGCTTGAAGGATTTTGAGCATTATCTTGCTAGCATGTTAAATGAGTGCAGTTATGTGGTCATGTATGGATGTGAGAGTTGGACTATAAAGAAAGCTGAGCACTGAAGAATTGATGCTTTTGAACTGCGGTGTTGGAGAAGACTCTTGAGAGTCCCTTGGACTGCAAGGAGATCCAACCAACCCATCCTAAAGGAGATCAGTCCTGGGTGTTCATTGGAAGGACTGATGTTGAAGCTGAAACTCCAATACTTTGGCCACCTGATGTGAAGAGCTGACTCATTGGAAAAGACACTGATGCTGGGAAAGATTGAGGGCAGGAGGAGAAGGGGACGACAGAGGATGAGATGGTTAGATGGCATCACCAACTCAATGGACATGGATCTGAGTGGACTCCAGGAGTTGGTGATGGACAGGGAGGCCTGGCGTGCTGCGATTCATGAGGTCGCAAAGAGTCGGACAGGACTGAGCGACTGAACTGAATTGAAGTGATGTGGTAGTTTAAACATTCTTTGACACTACCCTTCTTTGGGATTAGAAGGAAAACTGACCTTTTGCAGTCCTGTGGCCACTGCTGAGTTTTCCAAATTTGCTGGCATATTGAGTGCAGCATTTTCACAGCATAATATTTTAGGGTTTGAAATAGCTCAGCTGGAATTCCATCACCTCCACTAGCTTTCTTCATAGTGATTCTTCCTAAGGCCCCCTTGAACTTCACACTCCAGGATGTCTGGCTCTTGGTGAGTGACCACACCATTGTGCTTATCCGGATCATTAAGACCTTTTTTGTATAGTTCGTCTGTGTATTCTTGCCACTTCTTCTTGATATCTTCTGCTTCTGTTAGGTCCATACCGTTTCTGTCCTTTCTTGTGCCCATCTTTGCATGAAATGTTCCCTTGGAATCTCTAATTTTCTTGACTAGATCTCTAGTCTTCCCCATTCTATTGTTTTCCTCTATTTCTTTGCATTGTTCACTTAGGAAGACTTTCTTATCTCTCCTTGCTATTCTTTGGAACTCTGCATTCAGATGTGTATATCTTTCCTTTTCTCCTTTGCCTTTCACTTTGCTTCTTTTCTCAGCTATTTGTAAGCCCTCCTCAAACAACCATTTTTCCTTTTTGCATTTCTTTTTCTTGGGGATGGTTTTGATCACTGCCTCTTATACAGTGTTACAAACCTCTTCTCCATCTTCAGCTGCAAAGAATATAATCAATTTGAGACCATCTGGTGATGTCCGTGTGTAGAGTCACCTCTTACGTTGTTGGAAGAGAGTGTTTACTATGACCAGTGCATTCTCTTGGTAAAACTCTCTTAGCCTTTGCCCTGTGTCATTTTGTACTCCAAGACCAAACTTGCCTGTTACTCCAGATATCTCTTGACTTCCTTCTTTTGCATTCCAGTCCCCTGAAATGAAAAGGACATCTGTTTTTGGTGTTAGTTCTAGAAGGTCTTGTAGGTCTTCATAGAACCATTCGACTTAAGCTTCTTTGGCATTATTGGTTGGGGCATACTTGGATTACTGTGAAATTGAGTGTTTTGTCTTAGAAATGAACTGAGATCATTTCTGTCATTTCAGATTCTTCTGTTGACTATTAGGGCTACTCCATTTCTTCTAAGGGATTCTTGCCCACAGTAGTAGATATAATGGGCATCTGAATTAAATTCACCCATTCCCATTCATTTTAGTTCACTGATTCCTAAAATGTTGATGTTCACTCTTGCCGGCTGCTGCTTGACCACTTCCTATTTACCTTGATTTGTGGACCTAACATTCCAGGTTCCTATGCGATATTGTTCTTTACAGCATCAGACTTTACTTGCACCACCAGACACATCCACAACTGGGCATTGTTTCCACTTTGGTTTGGCCTCTTCATTCATTCTTGAGCTATTTCTCCGCTCTTCTCAAGTAGCATATTGGGCACTTACTGACCTGGAGAGTTAATCTTTCAGTGTTGTATGTTTTTGCCTTTTCATAATGTTCATGGAGTTCTCAAGGCAATAATACCATAGTGGTTTCCCATTTCCTTCTCCAGGGGACCACATTTCGTCAGAACTCTCCACCATGACCCATCCATCTTGTGTGGCCCAGTAGAGTATGGCTCATAGTTTCATTGAGTTAGACATGGCTGTGATCAGTGTGATCAGTTTAGTTTTCTGTGATTGTGGTTTTCATTTTAAGGCTTAGATAACACTGTTTTGGAGCTTCCTTGGTGGCTCAGTGGTAAAGAATCCACCTACAGAAGACATGGGTTCAACCCCTGGTTCAGAAAGATCCCCTGGAGAAAGAAGTGGCAACCCACTCCAGTATTCTTGCTTGGGAAATCCCATTGGTCAGAGGAGCCTGTAGGGCTGCAGTCCATGGGGTCACAAAGTAGTCAGACAGGACTTAGTGACTAAATAACAACACTATTTTTTATGCAATTATATTTTGTGTTAGTGGACCATAATGTCCCATAAGAGTCAGGAGTGGGGTCTGTTGAATGAAGTAGACTTTCCTATTCAGTCATCCTGAGATGAGGCGGCTTCTGGGGTAAGAAAACAGTTCTGGGAGACAGACTAAACCAAAAAGGGAAAGAAATGCTTTCCTTTTCTGTACTAGATACAGATGGATCCTCAAATAACTAAAGTATTAAGATGCCCAGTGGAAATGTGGTCGTTGCAAATGTGGGAAGGCAAGGAATGGATGAGGGTGGTGAGTGGCTGCCAGCACAGGGAGGCAGGCCTTGTGGAGCAACCCTGGGCAGCCCCTTGAAGTGTCAACATCAATTACTGTATGTTGTATTATACTTGCTCTCCAAGATCACCCAACCTTTGATGAAGTTTTGTGCAAATTTGGCAGTACAGTCTCAGCTGCAGAGGGCTGAAGGAGAGGATTAATGTAGCGGGGGCCATGCCTTGCCCTCTGAGTGCTGAGTGGTGTGAAGGGGGAAGGGCAGTAGGAGAGCACAAGGGAGTTCATCTTGGCACGGGGGTGGGGGAGGGGATAATAGATCAGAAGGACTTAGAGAATCAGTTCCTATAGAAAACAGCACTTTGGGGAAATTTTAAAAAACAACTAGATTTACTCTTTGATTGTTGTCCCCAAGTCTCCTCAAAGTGGGTCTGCTGAGCATTTTGTGGATGTCTTTGGTCACATGCAATTACATCCGTTTCTTCTGCATGGTGATTTGGGCATCATATTACCCAAGAGATCCCCTTGATAGCAGACTAGCTGAAAGTGACTTCTCCCTCTCTCTTGAATAACCAAATAGTATCCAAACACTGCTTCATCTCCTAACTATCTGGCAGGAAGAAGCAAATTTATTGATTATAGTGCTGGTTCACTGTGAAGACTCAAGTTAAGGATTTGTTCTTTTAAACTTAGTGTGATGAAGCAAGTCAGAAAGAGAAAAATGATGTTGTGTATTAATGCATATATATAGAATCTAGAAAAGTGGTACTGATGAACCTATGTGCAGGGCAGGAATAGAGACATGGACATAGAGAAAGGGCTTATGGACTCAGCAGGGGAAGGAGAGGGTGGGACAAACTGAGAAAGAAACATTGGCATATATATATATACTACCATGTGTAAAATAGCTAGCTAGAGGGAAGCTGCTGTATAACACAGGGAGCCCAGCCTGGTGTTCTGTGATGACCTAGAGGGCTGGGATGGGGTGAGAAGGAGGCTCAAGAGGGAGGGAATATATATATATATATATATATATATATATATATATATATATATATATGGTTATAACTGATTTGCATTGTTGTACAGCAAAAACCAGTACAACACTGTAAAGCAGTTATCCTCCAATTAAAATAAAAACAAAACTATAAACTTAGTACAATATGTTTATATTAGTCATTAGGGCCTAGGGGCAACTATTAAGGAATTTGAATTTTCAGACTTCTACTTGAATTTCCCCTTGACCTTGGCATTTGAAAACATGATTCATCAGTCTGAATTCTTTACTGCTATTTCAACATCAGCTTATTAGACTTTGCCTTTTAATACAAACCTGTTAGGGTTAACCAGTGAGTGTTAAATTCTAATTCTCCACATCAGTTTCTAGAGCTCCTTTCTCCATGCCAATCGACACAAACCCTACACATAGATTATTGAAATGCACTGAAATTTGAATATTAAATGAGACGGTGTTTTCTGAAAAATTTGTACTCGGAGTACTTTTCTGAAAAAAGTTCTTATACACTGATACTCAAAAGCTCTTGACCTTCAGGGAACAGGAGACACAGCCCTTTGGCCTAATTCAGTTGAGTCCCAGAGCTGACATTATTTATGGAAACATAAGCAGTTGGTTGGATGAATGCCCAAGGGCCTTGGCATTGTAGGTATTTAAATAAATCAAATGATCCAGAAAACTGGTATTATGTGAGACCTCCTCTTGAACTGCCACCTCCCCCATATCCACAGGCTAATCCAAAGGGCAAGGAGGACCCTCATCCATTATGAGAGGTGGGGGAGGGGCACAATGAAGGGAGAAAGCCCAGCCAGGCATGCCCAATGTTTAGTGACATGGAGACCTTGTAATATCAGGATAGGGATAGAAAGAGATCACGTCCTCCAGAAATGAGAAACACTGTTTAGATTGTGACTGGTGCAGATTTGGCTTCTAGAATCCAGGCTATTCCTAGGGACTTCTACTGAAGCTTAACTGAAACATAAACCACAGGGCCAGGCAGAAGCAAGAAATCACATTTTTAATCAGGTTTTAGTTTTCATTATTCCTATCATTTTACTAAACACCTTTATCCTTGTGGCTGGCTTTTCAAAAATCTGGTTATCTTAAAGTGTCAGACATTTCTCAGAAATTCTCCCCCAGGAAAATTAAATCCTCCTTGAGCATAATAAAGAACTGCAACCCCACCATCTAAACAGTCAGAATAAAGACAAAAATGTCTAACCGAATATTGACCAAATAAAGCTACCTTGTTTATTCCTTGCTTTAATATTCTTTCTCAAAGCAAATCTTATCAATCTTGCTTCTCTCCTCTCAGACAGACCAGCGAGATCAGCAGGAAATTGGAAAAGCTGCATTTAAGATATTTAGGTCATAAGTCTCCCAAAGTGGAACCACGTGTGTCTCCTGATTGAGTGTAGATACTTGAAGGACTGATGAATGTTACATCAGTTATCACACCAGCGACACCAGCAAACATGCCGTGAGTTACAGCTCGAATGCATTCAAGATGGACTTCACCTCCATGAGATTTAATTAAATGCTATGTATATAAACACATCTTGAACATTCTAATTCCCTATCCCAGTTAAAGTAGCCCTGGGCTGGCAGTCTCTTATTCTGTGGCATGGCTAGGTGTTGATCGGTGAAAACTCAGAACAGCTAATGAGAAGGTCAGGCCCGCAGGAAAAGCAGGCATTTTGGGCTGTCACCTCTATCACCTTCACTGTGTCCCTGTGGGTTGTATCTTTCTATAAACACAGCTCCTACTGTCCAGAACATGGGAACATAGAATGTTTCCCACCTCTCTACAAAATTTTAAGCCACTAAAAATATAATAGCTAGCCAGTCACAGTCTTATTAATTGAAATTCAAATACTGATGGAATAGATTCAATGTTGAGAAAGGTTAGGATATGGAAGGGAGAAGAGCGATCATGAGAGTTAGATGCCTTTATGTTATTAATACCACATTTAGCTTTCAAAGACTCTCAAAGATGAGTCCTGGCTGATTATTTGGGGTCCTGATCAATCATAGTACCTAGCCTGCCCATCATGACTTAGAAGGGAGCTGCCCTGCCTGGCTGCCTCACAGAGGGGAGAGTCAGAAAGCCCTGTTCTCCTTCCCCACTGTTGGACCATATTCCATGGACCAGGGGCAGGACAAAGGCCCCAGAGTGCAAATGACATCCAAAGCAAGGAAGTGCTGAGCTGCTCAGATGGTGCAGCAGGAGCAAATGCATAAAGGTCACGAGGCAGAGAGGTGACAGAAGCCCGGAGAGCCAGAGTCAGGAAGGGTTCAAATGCCTGAAGAAGCAACAGCTTGAGTCTGGAGCAAACTCCGGATGATAGTGAAAGACAGGGAAACCTGGCGTGCTGCAATCCATCGGGTCGCAAAGAGTAGGGCATGACTTAGCAGCTAAACAGCACAACAGAGAGAGGGTCAGGGAGCCAGTTCTTAGGAGCGTGGATAAAATGAGAAGACATCAAAAAGAGGCATAACTGGAAAGTCACGTAAAGTCCATGCAGTGCCCGGAAGACCCAGGATCCTTTGCGCTATAAGATCTTGAATTTCAGTGCACCCGTAGTTCCAGTCGCGCATGCGTGCTCCGTCGTGTCCGCCTCTTTGTGACCCCATGGACTGTAGGCTGCCCGGCTCCTCTGTCTGTGGGATTCTCCAGGCAAGAATACTGGAGTGGGCTCCATGTCCTCCTCCAGGGGATCTTCCCAACCCAGGGATTGAACCTGAGTCTCCTTTATTGCCGGCAGATTCCTTACTACTGAGCCACCCGGGAAACCCAGTTTTAGAACAGGCCAAGTCAGGTTCTGTTCTGCCCAGCAGGCCTGCTTCCTGCCCTGCTTTGTAGCTGACTTTCTCCCTACTCCCAGCCCATGTATAAAAACTAAGGCAGATAAGCCAGGCTGATGCTTTTCTGGTGGGCATATTAAAGTCTCCTTATGTGAAAACCGTCAAGGGCAGTGTAGGAAGACTGTGATGAATTTACTTTTAACTGTCAAGTGCAATAGAACTGTTACCTATCAGCATCTTGAGATGCAGGGGAAAAAAGAATAATTAAACCCAGCCTTTCAGATAAGCATTGTTGCAAAGGTTTTAGAATACTGCAGTGTTGCCAAACTTAGTGAAATCAATCTTCATTTTGTTGCAGTGTGTGTCATGCAGAGATGGTTGAAACCAACAAAATGAAAAGCATTAATAATTGGTATTAATAGCTTATATAAATTAATTTGCTTATTTGCCTAAAAGAAAATTAGCTGAACAATCCATTAAATGGAGCTCTGCACTTTAATATAAAGGATATACTACCTATTGTGTCTTTTTTAATAGGCATTTGAAATTTGAGGAAACCTAACCAATTAATGAAAAATAAATGAGAATCTGTTTGCCAATAAAATGAAGTTAATTCCGTGGGTGCAGAAGGGTCGCCTTAATGACTTCAAAATATTAAGAGTAACACATAGAATATTACTGATTGACAAGACATAAAGTGAAGATAATATAAGTTCATAATTGTTTGTGGTACTTACTGACTACCAATACCTGATTCATTACTTGATTCTTCTGCAGTGTCAATAAATAATAAACACAAATGAGACATTGAATGCTGGTGAGGTTAAGTACTTTGTGAAAAACATTTCATGGGTTCATTTCAACAGGTTTTCCTCATTGGGTGAAGCCTGGATTTATCTGCTTTTGGCCCAGTTACAGGAATTAATGTTGGGTATGGTGGGAGGGGCAGGAATTTAGGACTCCCTGTACCCAGTTTTTGTTTATAATCATCTCTTGTCAGATTCAGCTCTTTCAGGGCTAAGTTACAAACTTTGAAGACTATTACGATCTAAGCCTCTTTCTCCCTTCTTCCTCCTTGCCTGTTCATTTTTAGTAAGGATCCCACCAGAGCTTGGTTTCTAACTGCTTCCTACAAAGCATATGTGCATGCTCAATCATGTCCAACTCTTTGTGACTCCATGGATGCCAGGCTCCTCTCTCCATGGAATTTTCCAGGCAAGAATACTAAGAGTGGGTTGCGTTTCCTTCAAGGGATCTTCCTAACCCAGGGATCAAACCAGGTCACTTGCATCTCCTATGTTGGCAGGCAGATTACCACTGTGCCACCCAGGAAGCCCACAAAGAAACATCAAAAGTTGGCTACAATTTCAGAGCTTAGAAATTTTAGCCAACTTTTGATGTAAAAAAGGCAGTTTTTAGTCACATGGGGCAAAACAGGTTGGTAAGAATCTGAGTCTCAAATGGGATAATAGACTGCTAAAGTGAAAGTGAAGTCACTCAGTCGTGTCCGACTCTTTGTGACTCCGTGGACTGTAGCCTACCAAGCTCCTCTGTCCATGGGATTCTCCAGGCAAGAATACTGGAGTGGGTTGCCATTTCCTTCTCCAAGGGATCTTCCTGACCCAGGAATCAAACCCAGGTTTCCCGCATTGGAGGCAGATACTTTAACCTCTGAGCCACCAGGGAAGCCCAACAGACTGCTAAGCCATACCCTAATGCCGTTTTACAAATAATTCGCCTTCATACCTATTGATCTTCCCAGTGTCATCCACCCACCCCCCATCCAAGATAACCACAGGAAATAAGAGTCATCCTCATTCAACCACCTGGTCCTGAGTGTCTTTAGAAAGTGAGGGCTTAAGTCATTCAAACCCTGGTTGCTTCTAAAGCTAAACTCTCAGAACTCAGCTGTAATGGCTGAAGCTACCCAAGGGCAACCTGTAAGGCCAGGCTTGTCCCCTGCTTCCTTTAAGGTACCACTGAACCCCACCTGATTCCAAGAGTAAGCAGTGCAAAGCCCCTCTGCACGTGTGGTTTTCCTACTCATTTCTGCAAATCTGTGATTACATTTCCCCTAAGGCACTGCAGGCTTCTCCAAGTAAAAGAAATTAAGTGCTTATTAGGATTCTGCACGTGCTCTCTGAGAACTGCACCCTACATACCACACTGCTGTCCTTGCCTCATTAGCACAGACAGTTACCCATGGCTGACAAGGGACATCAAAGCACTTCAAGTAATTGTATTTTCAGAGCAGTTTGTAGGTAGTGAAATGGGAAGATTTGGCCTTGCCTAGATAAGATGTAGATAAGATCTAGCAGTCTTGATTTTTTTAAAAATAATCAAGAAAGTATTGCCTCAAACTATTTCACTGTCTTATCCTAACCATGAACTCTAAGCTTTTACCATGTCATTTGTTTGCAATATGTGCTTCATTATCTTATTTAATCATGGATTATCTTTCCACTTAATTAAACTCATTTCACTTTGAAACTTTGCATTAAAAAGAAAAACACAGATGTCATGTAGAATTATTTCACTAATCTATTTTATCAGTCAAATAATTGCTCCCTGCCTCCAGGTAGTTACAGATGACACATTGGTGCAACTATGATCAAAATCTTTCTCTTGTCTTTTTTCAAATTCCACAATTTTTAAGGCCAGGTAAGTATAAAGAGTCATAACCTGAATACAGCTGAGAAAACATCTTCCAAAATCAATTTTGGATATTTGGATTTCTGATCTTTTACAAAAAAAAGATCCATCAAAAGAAATAGATTAGGGGAAATACTAGTGTTCCCTTACTTTCAACTTAGTTATATCATTGTCTTTTTAAATTTAATTTTTATTTTATATTGAGTTATATTTGAAACTAACTCATCAGATATTAAGTTTCAGGTGTACAGCAAGGTGATTCAGTTATAATGATACATATACATATATCCATTCTTCCTCCAGTTCTTTTCCCATATAGCTTATTACGGAATATTGAGTAGAATTCCTTGTTTTTTACAGTAGTTCCTTGCTGGTTATCTATTTTACACACAGTAATATGTGTATGTTAATCCCAGTCTTCTAATTTATCCCCTACCCTTTCCCTTTTAGTAACCATGTTTTCAAAATCTGTGAGTCTGTTTCTGTTTTGTTAATAAATTCCTTTGTATAATCTTTTTAGATTCTGCATATAAGTGATAGCATCTATTTGTCTTTCTCTATCTGATTTCACTTAGTATGATGAGCCCTAGGTCCATCCATGTTGCTACAGATGGCATTATTTTGTTCCTTTTTACGGCTGAGTAGTATTCCATTGCATGTATATATACCATATCTTTATTTATTCCCCTGTCAGTGGAGATTTAGGTTGCTTCAGTGTCTTGGCATTGTAAATGGTGTTGCAATGAATGTTGAGATGAATGTATCTTTTTTAATTATGGTTCTCTTCAGATATATGCCTAGGAGTGGGATTGCTGGATCATGTTTTCTCTTTTTTTCATTTTTTAAGAAACTCCCATATTGTTCTCCACAGTGGCTACACCAATTTACATTCCCACCAAGAGTGTAGGAGATTCCCTTTTCTCCACACCTATTCTAGCATTTATTGTTTGTAGACTTTTTGATGATGCCATTCTGACTGGTGTGAGGTGAGACCTCATTTTAGTTATGATTTGAATGTCTCTAAAAGAGGAGAGTGAAAAAGTTGGCTTAAAGCTCAACATTCAGAAAACGAAGATCATGGCATCCGGTCCCATCACTTCATGGGAAATAGATGGGGAAACAGTAGAAACAGTGTCAGACTTTATTTTTTTGGGCTCCAAAATCACTGCAGGTGGTGAAATTAAAAGAAAGAAATTAAAAGATGCTTACTCCTTGGAAGAAAAGTTATGATCAACCTAGATAGCATATTCAAAAGCAGAGACATTACTTTTCCAACAAAGGTCCGTCTAGTCAAGGCTATGGTTTAACCAGTAGTCATGTATGGATGTGAGAGCTGGACTGTGAAGAAAGCTGAGTGCCGAAGAATTGATGCTTTTGAACTGTGGTGTTGGAGAAGACTCCTGAGAGTCCCTTGGACAGCAAGGAGATCCACCCAGTCCATTCTGAAGGAGATCAGCCCTTGGTGTTCTTTGGAAGGAATGATGCTGAAGCTGAAACTCCAGTACTTTGGCCACCTCATGCAAAGAGTTGACTCATTGGAAAAGACTCTGATGCTGGGAGGGATTGGGGGCAGGAGGAGAAAGGGACAACAGAGGATGAGATGGCTGGATGGCATCACCAACTCGATGGACATGGGTTTTGGTGGACTCCTGGAGTTGGTAATGGACAGGGAGGCCTGGTGTGCTGCGATTCATGGGGTCGCAAAGAGTCGGACACGACTGAGCAACTGAACTGAATAATTAGTTGTGTTGAGCAGCTTTTTGTGTGTTTACTGGCCATCTGTATGTCTTCTTTGGAGAAATGTCTATTTAGATCTTTGGCCCATTTTTTGATTGAGTGGTTTGTTATTTTGCTTTTAAGCTTCATGAGCTGTTTGAATATTTTGGAGATTAATACTGTGTCAGTTGCAAATTAATCCCTTGTTGGTTGCATCATTTGCAAATATTTTCTCCCATTCTGTGGGTTGTCTTTTCATTTTGTTTATGATTTACTTTGCTGTGCAAAACATTGTAAGTTTAATTAGGTCCCACTTGTTTACTTTTGTTTATTACTGTAGGAGGTAGATCCAGAAAGATATTACTGCAATTTGTGTCAAATAGTGTTCTGCCTAAGTTTTCTTCTAAGAGTTTTTTGTGTGTGGTGTTAGAGAATATTCTTTTTTTTTAGGTAAGAATTGGATTTATTTAGAGAGAAACACATTCCATAGACAGAGTGTGGGCCATCTCAGACAGTGAGGGGCTGAGAATATTCTTTTCACTTTTTATTACATTTATTTATTTTTAAATGAAACAAAGTTTAATATTTTTAATGATAAAAGGTACAATTCACAAAGAAGATAGACATCATAAGCCAATAAACACCTAACAACAAAGAAACAAAGATACGTAGAGCAAAAATCAGAAGAAATATAAGGGAAAAGAAAAAAATAATATAATCATAGTGAGACATACTAACATTTCTCTGAGAATATTTTATCAAGTGCAGAGGAAATAAGAATAGGAGCATCTTGACTGATTAATAATTTAAATAGAATAGATTTCTATTTATATAAATTTATATTAATCTTATATCCTACACAAATATATTTAAAATTTTGTATCTGACACATCATTATTAGATTTCCTTAGGATATTTTAAAAAACTGGCAAAAAAAAGCATTAATTTCAAAAAGTAAAATTCCCTTTTTTTGTGTGATACAGTAAGCTGAGAATATCCTAATTTCAATTTTTACATGTAGCTATCCAGTTTTCCCAGCACCACTTATTGAAGAGACTGTCTTTTCAACATTCTGTAGTCCTTTTAATGTATTGTTGGATTTGGTTTGCTAGTATTTTGTTGAAGATTTCTCTATGTTCGTCAGTGATATTGATTTGTAATTTTCTTTTTTTGTGATATCTTTGATTTTGATATTGGGGTGATGGTAGCCTTATACAACAAGTTTGGGAGTGTTCCTTCCTATGCAATTTTCGTGAAGAGTTTAGGAGGATAGGTGTTAACTTTTCTCTAAATGTTTGATGGAATTTGCCTGTGAAGCCATCTGATCCTGGACTTTTGTCTGTTGGGAGCTTTAAGTCAGTTTCAGTCTCAGTACTGACGACTGGTCTCAGTATTTTCTATTTCTTCTTGGTTCAGTCTTGAGAGACTGTACCCTTCTAAGAATCTGTCCATTTGCTTTAGGCTGTCCATTTTATTGCCATGTAGTTTCTTGTAGTAGTCTCTTACGATGCTTTGTATTTCTGTGATGTTCACTGTAACTCCTCATTTTTCATTTCTAATTTTATTGATTTGAGCCCTTTCCCTTTTTTTCTTGATGAGTCTGGCTAAATGTGTATCAGTTTTATCTTTTCAAAGAACCAGCTTTTAGTCTCACTGTTTTGTTTTGGTTTTTTTTTTTTTCTATTATTTTCTTTGTCTTTATTTCATTTATTTTGGCTCTGATCTTTATGATTTCTTTTCTTCTACTGACTTTGGGTTTTGTTTGTTCTTTCTGTAGTTGCTTTAGGTGTAAAGTTGTTTATATGAGATATTTCTTGTTTCCTCAGGTAAGATTGTATTGCTACAAACATCCCTCTTAGAAGTGTTTTTGCTGTGTCCCATAGGTTTTGGATCGCTGTTTTCATTTTCATTTGTCTCTACATGTTTTATTTCCTTTCTGGTTTCTTCAGCAATCTGTTGGTTGTCTGGTAACATATTCTTTAGCCTCCATCTGTTTGTGTTTTTTATGGTTTTTTCTCTTGTAGTTGATTTCTATCGGACAGTGTTGTGGTCTGAAAAGATGCTTGATATGATTTTCTTAAATTTACTGTTTGCTTTCTGGCCCAGCATATGATCTATCCTGGAGAATGTTCCATGTGCACTTGAGAAGAATGTGTATTTTGCTGCTTTTGGATGGAATGTGCACACTCTCTCACTCTGTCTCTGTCTTATACACACACACACACACACACACACACACACATCAATTTAAGTCCATTTGGTCTGATATGTCATTTAAGGCCTGTGTTTTCTTACTGATTTTCTGGTTGGATGATTTGTCCATTGATATAAGCGGGGTGACAAAGTCTCCCACTATAATTGTGTTACTGCTAGTATCTCCTGTTATGGCTATTAGTGTTTTCCTTATGTATTGAAGTGCTCCTATGTTGGGTACATATATAGTTACAATTGTTATGTCTTCTTCTTGGGTTGATCCCTTGATCATGATGTAACGTCTTTCTTTGTCTCTTGTAACAGTCTTTGTTAAAGTCTGTCTGATATGAGTACTGCTACTCCAGCTTTCTTTTGATTTCCATTTGCATGAAATAACTTTTTTCTATCCTCTCAGTTTTAGTCTGTATGTGTTTATAGATCTGAAGTGGGTCTCTTGCACACAGCAAATATATGTCTTGTTTTTGTATTTTCCCAGCCAGTCTGTATCTTTTGGTTGGAGCACTTAATCTAGTTACATTTAAGATAATTATCAATATGAAGTTCTTACTGCCATTTTGTTAATTGTTAGGATTTGTTTTTGTAGGTCCTTTTCCTTCACTTCCTTTTTTGCACTCTTGTGATCTTCAGAGTTGTGTTTGGATTGCTTTTTCTTTCTTATGAGGGTATCTATTGTAGATTTTGATTAGGAGTTACCATGAAGTTTTGATATAGAAATATATATTTATATATAGAATGTTAGTTTAATTTCAAATGCATTTCTAATATTCTGCATGTGTACTCTTCTCATGATTGCTGATTTTGGTATCATATTTGTGTGTCATTTCCTACCTTTACTGTATGTTTGCCTTTACCGGTGAGCCTTTCCCATTTGTAATTTTCTTATTTCTAGTTGTGGCCTTTTCTTTTCCACCTAGAGAAGTTCCTTAGCATTTGTTTCAAAGATGGTCTGGTGGTGCTGAATTCTCTTAGCTCTTGCTTATCTGTAAAATGTCTGATTTCTCTGTCAAATATGAACAAGAGCCTTGCTGGGTTGAGTATTTTTGGCTGTAGATTTTTCCCTTTCATCACTCTAATTATATTAATATTATGCTACTTCCTTCTGGCCTACAGAGTTCCTGATGAAAAATCAGCTGATAACCATATGGGGATTTCCTTGTATGTTTCTTGTTGCTTTTAATATTTTCTTTTTGAAAAAATTTTTGTCAATTTGATTACTATGTGCCTTGGTATCCTTCTGCCTGGGTTTATACTGTGTAGGATCTCTGTGCTTCCTGGACTTGAGTGTTTGTTTTCTCATGTTAGAGAAGATTTCAGCCATTTCTTCTTCAAATGTTTCCTCAGGTTCTTTGTCTCTCTCCCTTCTTTTGGGAGGCCCTATAATGCTAATGTTGGCACATTTAACATTGTCCCAGAGGTCTATTAAACTGTCCTCTTTTCTTTTCATTCTTTCTTTCTTCTGTTCCACAGCAGTGATTTCCCCCTATCTATCTTCCAGTTCACTTATTCTTTTTTCTGCCTCATTTTCCTGCCATTGACTCCTTATAGTCTATTTCTTTTTCATTTCCGTTACTCTATTGTTCATCTGTTTGTTCTTTAACACTTCTAGCTCTTTGGTAAACATATATTCTGTCTCCTTTGCCTGTGCCTCCATTCCGAGCTCTTGGATCACCTTTACTATAATTTCTCTAAATTCTTTTTCAGTCAGATTGCCTATCTCCACTTCACTTAGTTGTTTTTCTGAGGTTTTATCTTGTTCCTTCGTCTGGAACATATATCTCTGCTGTCTCATTTTGTCTAACTTTCTTTCTTTGTGATTTCCATTTCTTAAGCTGCAGGTTTGTAGTTCCTCTTGTCTCTGGTGGAAGAGGTTGATCCAGGGTTTTGTGCAGGGATCCTGTTAAGGACTGGTGTCCGCCCACTGTGGGTCGAGCTGGCTCTTGTCCCTCAGGTCGGCAGGGCTGCATCAAGGGGTGTGTTTAGAAGTGGCTGCATACTCAGGACAACTTTAAGCAGCCTGTTTGCTGATGGGTTGGGCTGTGTTCTCACCCTGCTTGTTGTTTGGCTTGAGGTATTCTAGCACTGGAGCCTACAAGCTGTTGGGTGGGCTCAAGTCTCAGTGCCAAAATGGTGACCTTCAGGAGAGTTCACACCAATGGAGTATTCACTGGCGCCTCTGCCTCCAGTGTCCTTGCCCCCATAGTGAGCCATAGGCAACCCCTGTTTACCCAGGAAACCCTCTAAGACCCACAGACAGGTCTGATGCTCTGGATCCCAGTGCACATGAAACTTTGTGTGCACCCTCCAACAATGGAGTCTCTGTTTTCCCTTGAGGAGTCCTGTGGAATTCCTGCACTCAAGCCCTGCACTCAAGCCCTGCTGGTCTTGAAGGCCACATGCTCCAGGGCCTCCTTTTCCCAATGCCAGAATCCCTATGCTGGGGAGCCTGATCTGAGTTTTAGAACTCCTACTCCTGTGAGAGAACTTCTGTGATATAATTATTTTCCAGTCTGTGGGTGGCTCACCTGGTAAGTATGGGATTTGATTATATGGTAAAAATGCCTCTCCTACCATCTCTTTTTGTCTCCTTCTTTGGATATAGAGTATCTCTTTCTGGTAGACTCTAGTCTTCTTTGTCAATGGTTGATAAGCAATTCATTGTGATGTTGGTGTTTCTGTGAGAGGAGGTGAGTTAAAGTCATTCTCCTCTGGCATCTTGTCTCCTCCTTTCATGTGAGCAAGTGGCCAAGGTGCAAGTTAAGGCCTCATGGTGGATGGATAACAACCTCCCCCAGTGTTGACACATGGGCAGAGCTTTGTGACCAGTGGGAAATGGCTCATGATAAAAGATGCTTAGGCAACTCTATGGCAAGGGTTGCAAGCTTCCTTGCCCTCTCTGAACTGCCATGTGTTCACCACTCAGAAGCTTCTATCTTCATTTTTTTATTGTTGGATGAGATACCAAAAGACTTTCCTTAAGAATATGTCCATATATCTGATAAAAAGACATCTTCAGTCCTTTAAGAAATTCTGGTCTAAATGCATTAGTTGAAATAAAGATAAGTGATTAGTCTTCAGGACCCATTTCTGACTCAAGGTTAATTTCATAATAAATCTAAAAATATTTAACAAGTGACTACTTCAGTGAGTACCTTCAAAGGGCATATGGAAAGAGAGGAAAACACAATCTTTAGAAAACAATGTGTTCCAGATTGGTTTACAGTTGAGTCTTAAGGAGTAGCGGCCCTTCGGACCTAGAGGAAAATGCCATGAGTGGGATCAAAATTAGTTCAGGATACTGATAGGCAACAATTTAAGAACATAATTTTTTTAAAGTATTTTGCCCTTTTTGTAAGGGCAAAAATCTCAGTTTTCTGCCTCTACTCACCTGAGGATAATGGACACAAGGATGTCATTTATACAAGCACAGGATGGAGCCCAAGCTCTTAGAGAAATGAGTGTTTCTGAAGGAGTCAAGGTTCATGCACTTGGCATGTGTTAACCAACCACCTTATTTTAGGGGTCAGTTCCTTACCCATCTGCTGAGTTCTGCAGCCACCCCCACCCCCATACTTCTCTATATTTGCAAAGTGGTGTTGATTTAAACAGAGTGTGTTCTATGGAATTCATATGCTTGAGAAAGAAAAGTTTCTCTTGTAGAATATTTTGGGAAGTGTTGAATACTGTCTCCACTCCTTGCAGATTTACGACATACATTAATCAAAAAAGAACACGGTAGAAAGTGCAGTATACAGGGGTGCTTCTCTGTCTGGGTCTGCTACCAACTAACTGTGTGTTCAGGACAAGTCTGTACAGTTCCAGAGGGCTTGGCTGGCTTATCTCTAGCCAGAACGTTTTCTCAGCCACCTTGACAACTGCCTCCCGACACGGCTTCCGACTGTGGGAATCTGGAGCAGACCTTTCTGGCTGCTCTCCCAGATCCATTTTTTCCTTCCTTCTCTTTAATTCCTATTTTGCTCATCTATCTACCTCCTGTCATGCATCACACATGCCTTAGGGGACACTGAGCTCTCTTTAGCTGTACTAAGTCAAGAGCAACCACATCTTGCCTGGGTGCAATTTTCTGGGGGCCTGGGTAAAGATCTTCACTTCCTGGGCAGTATCCAGTAGCATCCCTCTATCTGTTCTCTGGACACCGGCTGGGGTGTCTGGGAGAGCTGTGACCATCTCCTTACCAGAGACACTGGAGAGATGGAGCCAAAAAACAGCAGAGAATGGACCACTGATTTAAGTCCACCCCGAATCCCACTCTCCCTCTGGACTTCTGGTTGTATGAGCCAACAAATTTATGCCAATTTCATTGGCCCTCTCTGTTATTTGTAGTTGAAGTCATCCTGATGGATACATCATTCTCTAAAAAGTACTACTGTCTTTGGGGACCCTCAACAACCTAGATAGGGTCTGTCTCTAGGACCTGTTTGACCCCTGTTCCTTATCCTCCTTTAAAGAATATTTGAATTGGGTTGGTTTTTCTTCTCTGCTTAGCCCTTGTGAATAAGTTCGCCTTGCCCTTGGCGTTGTATTGCTTTTACTATACTCGCTCAGCCATGACTCACAGGGAGTCCTGTTAGTGGTCAGAACCCTGGACATCCTGCTTGGCTCAAAGAAGACCTGGTTTTCTGGAGCTCCCAATTGTCTAGGCCTCCCCAGGAACTAGCTAAGTAATGCTCAAAATTCTCCAAGCCAGGCTTCAACAGTACATGAACCGTGAACTTCCAGATGTTCACGCTGGATTTAGAAAACCAAGAACCAGAGATCAAATTGCCAGCATCTGCTGGATCCTTTAAAAAGCAAGAGAGTTCCAGAAAAACATCTGCTTTATTGACTATGCTAAAGCCTTTGACTGTGTGGATCACAACAAACTGTGGAAAATTCTTCAAGGGGTGGAAATACCAGACCAGCTGACCTGCCTCCTAGGAATCTGTATGCAGGTCAAGAAGCAACAGTTAGAACTGGTCATGGAACAACAGACTGGTTCCAAATCAGGAAAGGAGTACATCAAGGCTGTATACTGTCACCCTCCTTATTTAACTTATATGCAGAGTACATCATGAGACATGCTGGGCTGGAAGAAGCACAAGCTGGAATCAAGATTGCTGGGAGAAATATCAATAACCTCAGATATGCAGATGACACCACCCTCTGTCAGAAAGTGAAGAACTAAAAAGCCTCTTGATGAAAGTGAAAGAGGAGAGTGAAAAAGTTGGCTTAAAGCTCAACATTCAGTAAACGAAGATCATGGCGTCTGGTCCCATCACTTCATGGCAAATAGATGGGGAAACAATGGAAACAGTGAGAGACTTTATTTTGGGGGCTCCAAAATCACAGAAGATGGTGACTGCAGCCATGAAATTAAAAAGATGCTTGCTCCTTGGAAGAAAAGCTATGACCAACCTAGATAGCATATTAAAAAGCAGAGACATTACTTTGCCAACAAAGGTCTGTCTGGTCAAAGCTATGGTTTTTCCAGTAGTCATGTATGGATGTGAAAGTTGGACTATAAAGAAAGCTGAGTGCTGAAGAATTGATGCTTTTGAACTGTGGTGCTGGACTCCTGAAAGTCCCTTGGACTGCAGCGAGATCCAACCAGTTAACTCTAAAGGAAATCATTGGAAGGACTGATGTTAAAGCTAAAACTCCAATACTTTGGCCACCTGATGTGAAGAAGCGACGTATTGGAAAAGACCCTGATGCTGGGAAAGATAGAAGGCAGGAGGAGAAGGGGACAAAAGAGGGTGAGATGGTTGGATGGCCTCACCGACACAATGGACTTGGGTTTGAGTTTGCTCCGGGACTTGGTGATGGACAGAGAAACCTGCATGCTGCAGTCCATGGGGTCACAAAAAGTCGGATACAACTGAGCAACTGAACTGAACCCAGGACCATCCACATAGGGCAGCTCTGCCAAGCCAGAGTATCTTCTAGCTTACCCTAGCCCTTTCTCTGGGACCAATTTTCATAGACCAAAAAAGTGCAGAAATGGAGGTTTAGGAGTTATGTGGTAGATGCTCTTACTTGAGCCTCTACAGCCTCTACTGAGGCCTTGCATTATTGTTTCTAAAGATGATGCCCTAAGGACTCCCAGTACCAGAATCACGACCAGGCAGAAGCTTGTTCAAACTCCAGAGTCCCAGACTCCTTGAACAGTATTCCTGGGATCAAGTATGAAAGCCATATTTTTCACAGCCTACACTCTGAGTAGCTCACATCCTGGATTACACATCCCCCTCCACCCCCAGGTAGTTCAGCTTCTAGCCTCAGCATCTTATAGAAGAGGCCAAGGCAATGAGGGAAGAAGACAGGGAAGGAAGTAGAATTATGAAGGCCAAAGGAGAAGTGGGAGGTGTGTGATACCAGGAAGATGCTAGACTGTTTCAGGTGCACAGCCGAGGAGCTACGCCTAAAGGCAGACTCAAATTACATGACGACAGCCATTTGGTCTCCAGTCTGTACAGCTGTCACCTTCATGCATCCACTACTCACCTCTGGCCTCCGGCGTGCTTCGCCTGCCTCCTCCCCACCCACAACACACACACATATCCAGAATCCCAGTGAAACCCTCCACAAATCAGAGTCGGTGACAGACGATGAGGTGAAAAATAAAATGCACAAGATTCAAAGGTCAGAGCAGAATTTTATAAGATGGCTATTGACACATCACAAAAATTGTGCATAAGGGTAATTTCTGAATTGTGAAATATTTCCCAATTCCACACCACACCTCACTTTCCAAGTCCATGCTGGTTCATGCTGCTCATTTCATGCTTTGCACAGCTTTTAAGTCCTCTCCCAGTGAGAAAGAGAAACCAACCCCCTCTTTCCCTTTTCTTATGAGATGTGTTTTACACAGCACATGGCACAGCAGAATGCAGACTGTGCAGAAGACAATGCCTGCAATTTCTGGCTGCTAACCTCAGTCAGGTTTGGATTTAGGGAGAGTTTAGACTCAGCAGGGAAAAGATGTGTTCTGTACGACTTTTTGTTTTTTTCTTTTCAGAAAGTGAATGATGGACAGGAACTCAAGATTTATTCTAGAATGTAGTATTCAAAATGGAACTTTGACAGGTCACTCCCTCACACTTTCCTCGTATTCATAGCTAATCCCCCTGTCTTTTTTATAAGAACAAATCCACATATTCTCCTTTTCTGCCTCCGCTACCCCAGTTCTCACGGGACATTTTGACAAGGTACTTTTCATCTTCTTGCCCATTAGGGGGCAAATGAAATTTAATCTGAGGTCTGGATCACTTGGCCATTCTAGCTCACTATGTAATGGACTGAAAAAATCCATGCAAATGGACTCTGATTAGATTCTTGGATTCTAGTTTTAAAACAATTACATTGGAGACACCACATACAGTCCATTTATAATGCATAGGGATTTCAAGGTCAAGTGTTAAAGGTTTAGGGCTTCTGTTCACTAACATCACCCCCATCTCTTATTCTCTAGTTTAGTGGCTCCAAAAGTGGCTGTGTATCAGGACCACATGAGGAGTTTACTAAAAATACAGATTTTCTGATTCAACTCTAACAAAAAGACTATGACTTTCTGGATTTGGGGCCTGTGAGTCCAGTTTTCTTCTTTAAATATAAACTCCCTGAGTAATTTTCATACCTCCACCAAGGACCCATTTAGGAAGCACTTCTCTGATCCAGTGGTTCTTAAACTAGTGTGTGCATCAGAAGCACCTGGAAACCTTATTAAAACCCAGATTGACCCCTTAGAGTTTCTGATTCAGTGGGTCTGGAATGGAGGCTGAGTATTTGAGTTTCTAACAAATTCCCAGGTGATGCCTCCGTTGCTGGTCCCGAGACCACACTAAGAACCCCAACTCCAACCCAGGTTTATTATTCATTAGCACTTATTATGTGACCAAGGACTGGGCTTCTGAAGAGGGAGTAAATCTCTCAGATCAAGGGTAACACACCTAGCATCACAGTCATCTGGGAGCTTCTTCTTTAACATCTAATTATTAGGATTAGGCATGGGCTCCATCCCATCTCCTGAGTCAGCATCTCCAGGAGGCCCTTAGAATTTGTCTTATTTTGAAGTTGGCCAGAAAATTCTGATTACAAGGACTTGAAAACATTGCCTCCGATGAGCCAGACTTATGAGTTCATGAATAACTTACACTAAAATATTATTTGAAATTCCAGTTTAATGGGGCATCCCATCCTTTTATTTGTAAATCTGGCACCCCTACTCACTTGGCTGTCTTTGCAGTTTGTTTCCTCTGTGTGTTCTCTCTTTGGCTCAGGATAACTCTATTTTAAATGCTCAGAGGAGAGGTGGTTAGGAGGGCAATCTATGAAAACATATGTGGGGCAAAGAAGAAAAAATTAAGATGTTTCCTTGGGAAACAAAAATAAAAAACACAAAGGAAAATTCATTAATCTAGACAGAAGAAAAAGAAGTACTGTCTGCTAATGGTTTTTACCAGACAATTCATCAACTTCACAGACAAAAGAAACCCTGGGGAATAAAAAGACACCCACCAAAGATGCTCTTAAAATGTTCCAACTGAAGTCATATATAATTAATTTCAAACAAGCATAGCTATGAAAATTCAAATACCTCAAGGTGCTGAGTGAAAGGCAAGATAAATCTACATCAGACTTCAAAACTGCTGCTTCCAGGTCAGTCTCTGGTTCGGCTAGAGACAGGGAGGTAATGACATCTGCCTCCTCCCTGTTTTATTGGAAGGCAAAGAGCTTTAAGATGAGACACTCCCAGTGCATCAGGGTCGAGAAGAAACATATACAGCTCAGCACCTGACAATAGCACATAACCACTAAGAGGCTGAATCAAAGGAACAGAACAAACAAAATGAAGAAGAAAATTCATGGATGCATGTAAGGAAAGTGATCTGATAAACCACTGCAGATGCCAATTCACCGCCATGAGCACCACAGCCCGTGCAAAGCAAGCAGCTTTTTCCCGGGGTACTTCTGCCATTTCAGAGGTTAGGGGTCAGCACACTGTTCCTGTAAAGGGCAAACTAGTAGACCTTCCAGACTTCACAGGCCATGTGCTCCTTGGCTGCCTCTATTCATCCTTGGTGTTGTAGCAAGAAGGAAGCCTGTAGACAACATGTAAGTGAATAGGCATGGCTAGGGGGTTGCTACAGACTGAATATTTGTTTCTCCCCCAAAGTCACGTGGTGGTGGTAGTCATGTTTGACTCTTTGCAATCCCATGGACTGTAGCCCGCCAGGCTCCTCTGTCCATGAAACTCTCTAGGCAAGAACACTGGAGTGGGTTCCCATTCCCTTCTCCAGGGGATCTTCCTGACCCAGGGATTGAAGCCAGGTCTCCTGCATTGCAGGCAGATTCTTTACTTGTCTGAGCCATCAGGGAAGCCCAAATTCACATGTTGAAGCCTAAAGCTGCAATGTGATGGTATTTGGGTGTAGGGCCTCTGGGGGATGCTAGGTCATGCAGGTGGAGTCCTCATAAAAGCAATTAGTATCCTTATGCTCACTCTTCACCCTTTGCCCTGAGCATATATGAAAAGGCCAGTCTGCAAATCTGGAAGAGGGCTCTCACTAGACAGTAGATCTGCTGATGCCTTGATTTTGATCTCCCAGCCTCCAGAACTGTGAGGGTTACACTGTTGAAGACACCAGGGCAACAGAATATTAGAAGAGTTGGGAAGACTAAGAGCGGTGGGATGTATTTGATCCATGGCCAACCCCATCATGGATGAGCCAGTGTGGCAAGGACACCATCGTTAGTGGATTCTGTGGAGCACTCAGCATTCTAATGGTAGATGCTCTACTGAAAAACAAAGTAACACTCCACTACCTTCTCACTGTACATATAAAGGCAGAGTGTTTAGAGGTCACTCCAAAGTGTAAAGGCGAGAAATTAGGATTCTAGAAATGGAAGTTGAAGTGAAGTTGCTCAGTCGTGTCTGACTCTTTGTGACCCCATGGACTGTAGCCTATCAGGCTTCTCAGTTCATGGAATTTTTCAGGCAAGAGTACTGGAGTGGGTTGCCATTTCCTTCTCCATGGGATCTTCCTGACCCAGGGATTGAACCCAAGTCTTCTGCATTGCGGGCAGACACTTTACCATCTGAGCCACCAGGGAAGTCCTTTGAAAGTCTAGGACTGTGTTATAAGAATGAAAGAGAAGTCAAGGGGACCAGATATTTTAGCATGGATTTCAAAAGTTTCTTTTGATGGCCCTCCCATTGAGACAGGTTGACTGGAAGAGAGAGACTGTCACCAGTTTCTCTGTCTTTAAGTTGCTTCTTTCTTTTCTTAATTTTTAGCCATGCTGCTCTGCATGTAGGATCTTCATTCCCTAACCAGAGATGGAACCCATGCCCCCTGCAGGGAAGCAGAGTCTTGACCCCTGGACCACCAGGGAAGTCCCTAAACTGCTACTTCTGAGACTCTATCACACGGTAAGGTATCACCCTCCTTGCTCAGGGAGGTTTCCTCACCTTCTCAGGTCACTAATTTTGCATTTGGCATCCTTAGAAGGGTTCTTTCCCCCAAAGAAAGAATTAAGTCACCTTGGCATAGGCTTGCATACTTTAAGCCAGAATATAGCACCTGTAGTGCATGATCAGCTTCAACTGGCCTCCTTTATGACACTTGTTGATGAGTTTCATCTCCAAGTCAGCCAAGAAACACATAAGCATGCATTCTACACTTATAATTTAAAAGCTTTATTTCCCCCCCACAATTAGCAAATAGGTTTCATATTAGTTCAACTGGAAGTTTTCTTCCTATAGTGGGCTTTCTCGTTACTACACCCTCAGTGGGGAAACTGCTTTCTCTTGAGGGAAGGATTAGATTTCACAGAGATGCTCTGAACCAGTCACAGAATCGAGAGGGTCTGTTCCAGCAGCCCCTGAAGGAGTCAATTAGGTCAAGGAGTCCTTTCCCCTAAAGGTCTGGTCTGGAGGGGACAACACAGGCTACTGAACCTGTCTGTGGTAGATGTTGGCAGGACCCTCCTTGCAGAATAGACAAAATGCAGCCCTTTTGATCAAGAAACCTAACAGCTACATAATCACTCAGTCCCTGCCAAGTCCCCTTCCTCGTGGCCTCCTGCAGGAGTATCTGAGCTAAGCAAACAGCTGGCTTCTGCTGTGAGGTCCAATGCACATCCTTCAATCTTGAAGAGATTGGTCTTCAAAGTTCGCCATTTTACAGTTGTTAGCTTGTGCTTCAGAGGACTGGTCTCTGCCTCTCCCAGGAAGGTGGCCTTATATCAACGGCAGCACGAAGGCCCACGCCAGCACCGGTAGGTAGAGCGTAGGGGCACCACTGCCAGATGTCCTCTGAGCATGCATCACAGCGAAGACCGCATTCGTGTGGTTGGTGGGTAACTCAACATTGCAGATCATCCCCTCACAGCAAGACCTACACTCCTGTTACAAAAGGAAGAGAAGGGGGGAGAGCCAGTGAGTAATGGGAAGAAGAGGGGAGGGTTAAACAAAAACCTTCTCCAGCTCTGAGGACAGAAATTTTTTTTATATGAGTATATAAATTTTTATTTAAGTGCAAAATTTTTCAAAAGAGTAATGACTTACAAGAGAAAAAGGCTATCTTATTTTTTAAATGTTTACTGTTTGAGACTAAAAATTATAAATTTGAAAATATACCTTTTAGCCTAACAAATTAACAAAGATTTCCAAAAAGTATGCGAGCTTGGGTCCATGACATAGTTCTCAGACACTGTTACTGAGAATACAATTGCTTCAGTCTTTCTGGGGAGTAATTTGGTAATCTTTATCAAAACCTTTATATAAATCAATCTAGTAATGTGCATCACAAAGATTATGTGGGTTTTTATTTAGACTAGAGAAATATTAAAAGCTGCCTAGTATTCTTTATAGGGAAGTAGATGAATTATAGCTATGAACATTTTAATATGATACAGCCACTAAGAATATGTCTGAATATTTAAACAGGTAAGTTTTCTTTAAAAATTTTTATTTTATATTGGTGTACAGTTGAATAACAATGTTGTGTTAGTTTCAGGTAGCACAAAGTGACTCAATTATACATGTAATTCTTTTCCCACATATAGGTTATTACAGAATATTGACCCTGCTCTATACTGTAAATCCTTGTTGGCTATCTACTAATAAAACATAGTAGTGTGTATACATCAGCCCCAGACTTCCATTTTACCCTCCATCTTTCCACTTTGGTAACCATAAGTTTTCAAAGTCTGTTTTGTAAATAACTTCATTTGTATCATTTTTTTTGAGGTTCTACATATATGGTATCATATATTTGTTTTTCTCTGTGAGTTATTTTACTTAGTATGATGATCTCTAGGTCCAGCCATATTGCTGCAAATGGCATAATCTCTTTATATATGCCATATCTTTATCCATTCCTCTGTTGATGGACATTTAGGTTGCTTCCATGTCCTGGCTATTGTAAACAGTGCTGCAATGAACACTGGGGTGCACATATCCTTTCAAACCATGGTTTCCTCTGGATATGTGCCCAGGAGTGGGACTGCTGAATCATATGGAAGCTCTATCTTTAGCTTTTTTTTTAAGGAACCTCCATACTGTTCTCCATGTGGCTGCACTAATTTACATTCCCACAGTATAGCAGGGTTCCCTTTTCTCTACATCTTCTCCAGCCTTCATTGTTTGTAGACTTTTTGATGATGGCCATTCTGACTGGTATGAGGTGATATCTTATAGTTTTGATTTGTATTGCTCCGATAATTAGTAATATTGAGCATCTCTTCACATGCCTTTTGGCCATCTGTATGTCTTCTTCAGAGAAATGTCTATTTAGATCTTCTGCCCATTTTTTGATTGTGGTTTTTTTTTAATGTATATTGAGCTGCATTAGCTGTCTGTATATTTTGCAGAGTAATCCCTTGTTGGTGGTTTCATTTACAAATATTTTCTCCCATTCTGTGGGTTATCTTTTCATTTTGTTTATGATTTCCTTTATTGTACAAAAGCTTTTGTTTCATTAGGTCTCATTTGGGTTTGCTTTTGTTTCTGTTACTCTAGAGATTGATCAAAAAAGATATTGCTGTGATTTGTGTTCAAGAGTGTTCTTCCTATGTTTTCCTCTACAAGTTTTATAGTATCCAATCTTACATTTAGGTCTTTAATCCATTTTGAGTTTATTTTTGTGTCTGGTGTTAAAAAATATTCTAATTTCATTATTTTACATGTGAGTGGCCAGTTTTCCCAGCATCACTTTTTGAAGAAACAGTCTTATCTCTACTGTATATTCTCACTTCCTTTGTTGTAGATTCGTTGACCACGAGTACTTGGGTTGATTTCTGGGCTATGTTGTTATTTCTAGGTTTTTCATGGGTCTATATTTCTGGCTTTGTGCCAGTATCATACTGTTTTGATTACTGTAGTTTTGTAGCAGTGTAGTCTGAAGTTGGGGAGCCTAATTCCTTCAGCTTTTCTTTCTCAGAACTGCTTTGGTTACTCAGGGCCTTTTGTGTCTCCATACAAAATAAATTTTTTGTTCTAGTTTTGTGAAAAATGCCACTGGTAATTCGATAGGGATTGCACTGAGGCTGTATATTACTTGGGTAGTAGAATCACTTTGACAACACGGATTCTTCTAATTCAAGAACATGGTATACCTTTCCATCTGATTGTGCCCTCTTCGATTTCTTTCATCCCTATCTAGTTTTAGAGTACAAGTCCTTTGCCTCCTGGGTAGGTTTATTTCTATGTATTTTTATTCTTTTTGATCTGATGGTAAATGGGACTGTGTTTTTAATTTCTCTCTGATCTGGTGACCTTCCAGAGGGCTCATGCCAGTGAGTACTCTCCAGCACTACCACTGCCAGTGTCTGCGTCCCTGCAGTGAGACACACACACACACAGCCTAGCCTAGCCTGGAGACCCTCCAATACCAGTAGGTAGGTCTGGCTCAGGCCCTTAAGAGGTCCCTGCTTTTTTCCCTGGGTTCTAGTGCACACAGGATCATCTATGTGCCCTCCAGGAGTAGAGTTTCTGTTTCCCCCAGTCCAGTGGAATTCCTAAGACAGACTCCACTGCTGCTGCTTAGTTGGTTCAGTCGTGTCCAACTCTGTGCTGTCCTGTGGACTGTAGCCTGCCAGGTTCCTCTATCCATGGACTCCTCCAGGCAAGGGTACTGGAGTGGGTTGCCATGCCCTCTGCTAGTGGATCTTCCCAACCCAGGGATCGAACCTGGGTCTCCCGCTTTGCAGGCAGATTCTTTACCAACGAGCCGTTTGGGAAGCCCTGGCCTTCAAAAGGGCCAGTGATTCTCTGGGGGCTCCTCCTCCATTGCCAAACTCCCCTTGCCAGGCAGGGGAGCCTGATGTGGGGCTCAGAACTCTCACTCCTGTGGGAGAACTTCTCTAATAATTCTTCAGCTTGTGGATTGCCCATGTAGCCAGTATGGGATTTGATTTTATCATGATTGCACCTCTTCTACCATCTCGTTGTGTCTCTGTCTTTGGGTGTAGGATATCTTTTTTGGTGGGTTCCAGCATGTTTTGTCTATGCTTGTTCAGCTCTTAGCTGTGCTTGTTGGTATTTTCATAAGAAAAGGTGAGCTCACATCCTCTACTCCACCAGCTTGTCTCCTGCTAGGTAAATTTTCACACTGTAATTTTTCTAAGTGGAACTTTCCAGGAATTTAGGACAGGCTTGGCAGTTTTGGCTTGGGGGTCTCTTAAGTGACTTCAGTGAGACAGTAACTGAAGCGCAAACAGCAGGAGGTTAGAAACCACTCTGAGGACAGAAGTGAGTTGGTTTTTGATCTATGAGTCATCCAGGCCCTTGGGCACCCTTCCCCACAACTGACCTCAAAGTAAAAACCATCTTGAGAGTCTTTTCACTTTGACTGTGATTTACCTGCATCAACCCAAGCATAAGCAAGAGAAAGGCAAATGGAGTAAGACTGTTTAATGGAGTCAACAAATCTCCTGACGGTTTGCAAGGGGAAGCACTGAAACAGAAATGAAAGCTAGGAACCTTGTGGATTGGTCATTGATTTCCTTTCTCAGTACTACTTGGTAGGGGATAATTATGACTCTATTGTCTATACTAATGCCTCATCCCTATCTTTACAGTGACGCTGGCTTGCTAATCTGGCTGCTGACTGGTGAAAAACGCTAGCTCTCACAGCACAAGCTTGTTTCAAGAGAAGCATGCTCTTGTCCTAACACCTGGTATAACACCTCCACCTGATAAACCCAGACATTCACAGAGGCTTTCAGGATAAAGTATCTACATCAAATGGCTCCCAGAAGGGCCAGGTAAGATAAATTATCTATCTCAGTAGTTCTCAATCTTGGTTGCACATCAGAATCACCCTGAGGAAGCTTACGAAAAAAATCCTGATGCCCAGGACCTCACTCTGAAGTTCTGTTTCAATTGGTCTGAGTCTGCCCACTGCTACCCCCTTACCAGAGCCTATGAAAAGCTCCAGGAGATTCTCCTGTGTAGCCAGAGCTAAAAGCCACTAGTGGTCAGCACACAAACTTATCCACAAAACAGAAACAGAGTCACAGGCACAGAAAACAGACCAGTGGTTGCCAAGGGGGTAGGAGACGGAAGGAGTGGGAATTTGGGATAGACGCAAACTATTATATAAATGATGGATACATAAGAAGGTCCTACTGTGTAGCACAGGGAACTCTATTCAGTATTCTGTGATAAACCATAATGGAAAAGAATATGACAAAGTATAATTGAATCACTTTGTTCTACAGCAGAAATTAATACAACGTTGTAAATCAACTATACTAAAATAACTTTTTTTTAAAAAGCCACTGGTGTCAGGACCATTTTATGTATGTATAGGCTAAACTGAATTCTAAGATCTCATGAGATTAATACACTGTTAAGTAATTTTCTTCTCAAACATTTCAGGATTCCAGGCATATAAAAGAGTCATGCTCATTTAAAGTGGTAGAATGAGAAAACTGAAGCAACCAATTGATCTAAAATATTACCTATAGTTCATCATAATAAGCTAGGATTAATCTTTCAGACTTTCACTTCATCTAAGCAGAGGCAGTAAGACAAGGTTTTCTTTATAAAAGGTGTCACCATTTTCCTCTTTGCACCTTCTCTGTGTAACAATCTTGGTGATTTTTGGCCGTAAACAAAATACATAAGTTGGGCTCTGTAGCATTGTCATCCTTTCATGCAGGGATGGTTTACTCCTGGAATTCCAGAGCTTACTTCAGGCAACTCACCCGAAGTCCAAGGTCAAGACCCTAGGGTCTCTGGAGTCTGAGAATTGTCGTTCATTTTTTAGTAGTGATACTGTTTGATGGACAGAAAGTCTTCACCTTCTTTCATCTCCATTGTATCAGTGTAAGGGAGTCCCTCAAAGTATACACCTTTGACATATTATTTATCCGTCCTGCCTCTATATACAACCAACCATCAAGAAACTTTTGGACAATAACTTTACACACACACTCCTTACCGTGTGTTCAGAATCTTGGCTGTGGTGGCAGCCAACAAAATGACATTCAGTTCTGGAGGCACACTTTTTGGTGATGGATGTACTTCTTCCGTGACTGGTAAAGTGATGTACTGTCAAACAGTATTGCGTATCTAGGCAGGGGGGGAAAATCAATATCACTTTTTACATCACACACACACACCTTTGAACAATCACTTCAGAAATGACTAAAATTCAGGATGATCCTTAAGTTTCTAGGTGGTTTTTCTGAATAGGTACCAGCTTCTGAAGTATGTGTATTTTTAAAATGACTATAAATGGGCAGTTATCCTTTGGTGCAAGGTAAAGCTGACAAAACAACTGAACAAGACTTTCATCAAAACTCCAGGTCTGCTCATGTCATAAGAAAGTGGCAGTATCTTTCTCTCTCCCTCTGAAGCACATGTTCTGTAACTTTAAAATAAAATGAAAACTATAAATGTGGAAAATCCCATGGATGGAAGAGCCTGGAAGGCTGCAGTCCATGGGGTCGCTGAGGGTCGGACACAACTGAGCGACTTCACTTTCACTTTCATGCATTGGAGAAGGAAATGGCAACTCACTCCAGTGTTCTTGCCTGGAGAATCCCAGGGACGGGGGAGCCTGGTGGGCTGCCATCTATGGGGTCGCACAGAGTCGGACGCGACTTAGCAGCAGCAGCAGCATAAATGTAAAAAGGAAGTGGGCCACAGCTCTTCCTGTCTCATTGTTTCTTTATATACTAATAGGCCATGTGGCAAACTGGAGTGAAAGCAGGTGCTTCACCTTACACGCCAAGGCGCTTCCCTTACTCATCTAGTTCTCAGGCTCTAATCCTCCCAACGCGTGTGATTTTTCCCCAAAGTATTTCTGTATTTTCTCTTCCTCTTTAGTTCTCTCTTACCTTCTCTGTCCTCTGCTTCGCTAGTTCATTTTCACACAAAGTTACCTTTAACCATTCACATTTTATTACTTAAGAGTTCTCTCAAGAAACCTATTTCACTCACTATTCTGGGACATTCTACTTTAGCTCTGTGCCTCATATTCTAGATATCTCAGGCCAATGAACTGCTTCTTAGTTTACTGAGAAGGGACTAAAGCAGCAGTTGCCAAAATAGTAGGGGCAGGGAGGAGGAAAACTCGACTAAAGTTGAGAAGACAGGACTTAGAGAGCTGCCTCTGTCACAAGTGAGTAAGCCATGTGACAGCCATTGAGCGGACTTTCTTTTTAGCAAAACGGTAAGTGCACTTGCATTTGGATAGACTTGTAAGCTTTCATGTTAGCAACAGCAAATGCACATTGTGTACCAGCAACCAGGCACTCTTCTAATATGCATTCACTCATTCAGTCCTCACAATAGGCCTTAAGACAAATCATAGTAATATTGTCATTTCACGGATAAAACACTGAGGCTCACAGTCACATGGGTAGAAAGTGATGGAAGATGAGATTCTTGTGGAGGTGGTTTTCCAGGGTTTGTGCTCTCCACCTGCACACAGCTGTGCCTCTCTGTACACAGCATTGAGCTGAGCATCAGCAGAGCACCTCTACAAGAGCAGCTGACTGGGACTCAGAAGGAGAGAGAACCACTCCATGTTCTGAAAGGCATTCCAATTTGTACTCCAGACAAAATCGAAAACTGGTAGGTGCATGTGTTCATAGTCTGTCACACAGGCTAAAGCAGCCCTACAAAGTCAGAGTAAGAACCGGGGTAAACAAAATAAAAAGTGTCATTCTTGTCATATTTTGTTACCTAGAGACTCTATTTTAACACCACTGGCTGATGGCAGAAGCAGAGCCATAAAGGAAAACCTGAGATGACAAAGAACAATAGCCACAGGCCTGTTTGTCCCAAGAAATGGTTGACTCTCACTCCCCTTGATAATGACAAGCTGAAAGATAAGCAGTCACAGCCTCAGAACTCCAGATGATTATCGTTTGGGGGGCTTGGCTGGTGTACAGTCACACACGCTGGAATGCAGGGTCATCTCGTGTCCATCTCTCCTCCCTGACATTTTCTTGGAGGCAGAAAACTGCAGCATCCCTCTTTTGCTCCCATGTTTCAACAAAGTTCTAAAACCCAGAAATGCCCATGCAAGTTCCCTTAAAAGTGGCTTTGATTAATGAATCACAAATTGGAACATGTACAGAACTAGTAGAAACAGCGTTTTGTTGTCGTTCACTCGCACAGTCATGTCCGACTCTCTGCGACCCCATGGACTGCAGCACTCCAGGCTTTCAGGTCCTTGACCATCTCCCAGAGTTGGCTCAAACTCATGTCCATTGAGTCAGTGATGCTGTCTAACCAACTCATCCTTTGTTGCCCCCTTTTCCTCTTGAACAGCATTTGGTAAAATTCAAAAGAATGGGTGACAGTTATAAAGAGGCTGGACATCAATGCCCCAATCTACTGCTGTGCCAAACCCTTCCCCCTCCACCCCCCACCCCGCCAGTTCTCGGGGAAATTTAAAGCAAATGGTTAAAGAATTTTCCCAGCCCTCTCACACAAACTAATAAAGAGAGGCATCTGCCTACCTCGCAAACATTGAAATAAACGTCTGTGAAAATGTAGAAACAAATCCCCAAAAGAATACATGCACAGACACATGCACTCAAAGCACAATTCAGTCACATGCTCTCAAGAGCTGTGAGAGATCAAAATCTTCAGAATTATTCTTGAAAAGAAGTGATGAACAATGCTGTCCATGCAAATGTCATAGTCATCTGTCTAACTTAGAGCATAAGATTCTCAGGCCCCTAGAGGTCTCCAGTGTTACCATCAACTGGCTTCACCCATTGGCATCATCAAGGGCTTCCCAGGTAGGTCAGTGGTAAAGAACCCACCTGCCAATGCAGGAGATGAAGGAGACGTGGATTCAACCCTGGGCTGGGGAAGATCCCCTGGAGGCTGGCACAGCAACCCACTCCAGTATTCTTGCCTGGAGAATCCCATGGACAGAGCAGCCTGGTGGGCTGCAGTCCATGGAGTCACAAAGAGTAGGACTTGACGGAGCACAGCACACTCACAACCCACTGGCATTATCTGGAAGAGGTAGGCCTCTTCCACTGCCATAAAGTGATACAGAAACTTCCAAAAGATTCACAATAATAGTAGATCAAAGTTGGTAATTGCTAAGTCTGGAAGAGTTTGTTTTTGTTGGCCTTTCACATCTGAAAACCTAAAAAAAACAGGGTATCCTAAAATACAAACAGCCTGATTTCCTTATAGTTCTAAGTAGAGGTTTTCAATTCTATCAGCACATCCTGTCTGCTTTGCATCCAAGTTTGTTTGTCTGTATTAAGTCATTCATCTTCTCTCCCCCTATGTTCGTCTAAGACCATCTTCTACTGCCCTAAAAGATAATGAAAGAGCCCACTTGGTGCCCACTTCTTCTCTTGTCCCAAACCATTCACTCTGCACACAGAAGCCAGAGCAATATTTTACAATACACCTAGCATCTTGTACTCTATAGCTTCAACTCCCAACACATTTCCAATGAAATCTAAATTTCTTACCAAAACGAAGATCCTGCATGTCCCAGCCCTTATCTCCATCAAATCCTTTCTCCCCCTTCCACTAAGCCTCACCAGCCAGCCTTCCTGTTCACTGTAGAAGCCAAATCTTACCCTTGCGTTGCTGTTCCCTCTTACTGACATGTTTTCCCTATAGATCTCCACAGAGCTGATTTGTTCTGGCCATTCGAGTCTTAGTGCAAATGTAGAGTCCTCAGAGATTTCCTGACTATATAGTCAAAGGCATCCATTCATTCTGTCAATATTTACCAAGTGCCCAATATGGTCCAGGTACTGGATTGCACACTGGGATCTACCAGACAACTAAACGAACTAAAAAGATGCTCAAACGTTTGTCAAGTAAACAAATGAGTCACTTAAGCATCAGTGTATCTCAAGAGGACAGAAACCGTCTTTTGCTTTACAGTAAGTAGGACTTTTCTAGAAGCATCATCAAACATTTCTGACATTCTTAGAATGCCTTAGTCAACACTGTGGTCTGTTTGTTCTCACTGGTAAATATTAATTAAGAAATTCTTCCTCAAAGCACACACAACTATAAATTGAGGCTATGTCATCGGTTTCCATGTACTCTCAGATTAGTCTGATGTCTGTGATAGTCTTGTCAAAAGTTCTCTGATTTCTGTAGAACATCATGGTTTGCTAATCTCATCACATAAGATGCCTTTACTCAGAGCCAGTTGAGAGAGATCTAAATGAGGTCTGGTCACAAAAAGAGTTCCAAACTCAGCACACTTACTTTGTGGGCACCATTTATCTTCTGCCCATCGATTGCAGTTATAATTATCCCCTGCATTTTCACAGGTAAAACACTTGAAGCTGTTTGGAAATGGTGTAGCTTTAAAAAAAAAAAGCAAAGGGAAACAATATAGTTAAATTTTTCAAACATCAGATATGGAATAAAATTAGCAACTTTTACCAGAGCAAATAAAATTTACAAATCATTATCCTTACAATTTCTGTTTCTATCAAGCTGGGCTTAACTGCCAGACTTTGGGGCATTTTCTTTATCCCCTTTTCTTCGAATATTTCATCTATGAATATGCACTACAGAGTACTGCAGATGATTCCATGAACCACTTGGAATATCCATGGTATTGTTCTATTATAATTTGGGAATAAGTGAAAGTTGAGTGGATGGGCAAAGATGGTGGTAGTATTGGGACCAATACTTTGATATATTATTGGCCCTGAAAAGAACTGGAGTCATTAAGAAGTAATTTATTATTATAACCTAAAGAGCCCCATGACTTGCAGAGGTATAATAAAGGTTAAACAAGAGACTGCATGAAAAATCTCTCTTAGGATCCCTGGCATATCAAACCACATTGATTTCCATCCCTATGTACTTGCTTTATAGCTAGGCTTAACTTCAAACAAGTAATTTCATTTGATATGTCAATTATCCCTACATTAGACATCAACCAGGAATGTAACATTTAATATCAGGATGATAGTAATTTTCAGGCCTTTGTGTGCAGGCAAGGGTGTTATAGAAACAAGAATTATGAACTGCTGGCAATCTGGAATGATAACAACTAGTATGTTCTTTTTTCTGCCTTGTATCTTGTTATTTTGATGGGCAAGAAATCAAACGGATAAATTTGACATTTCTCTGTACACCAGAGTGTAAAGCCCTGTGTGAAACATTTAATTCTATTTTTGAAGACTGAAATAAAGATCAAGGTAACCCAAACCATCCTAGCAACCTGACCCCAAGTTGGGATGATAATTAGAAGGTGGTGGATATTTCACATACAGGGGAGAGTATTATTGATGCATAAACCAAGAGCAAACTATCAAAAGCTAAAACTCAGAGGACACAAAATCAGTTACCACAAATGCATTTCAGTTTTGCCTATGCATAGGTAAATAAAGAATGAAATCCATTTTCACCTACTAATTCAGTACAGTTTAAAAAATACTAAAACTCATTGCTGGTAGGTGAATAGTTAATGTGAAAATTGGCACTACCTTTTTGATTTAGTAATTCCTAAAATCTGTTCTAAGGTCATTAGCCAGTGAAAAATGCATTTAAAAAGATTTTCAGTGAAGTATAAACATTTAGTTTGCTTATGATTGTGTGTGTGTCACTGCCAGCTGTATGAGTGAAAACATTTTTTAATGTAAGACATTAAGATACTTTAAAAATCATGGAAACGTATTCAAAATACAATGTAAAGGAATAAACGCTCCTGCAAAATTAAATCTGTTTGATCTCAGTATGTCACATATTTTAAAACATATACATATTTAAAAACATATACATATTTAAAAACATATACAGAGAAAAAGCAACAGAAGAACATGCAGTCGAAAATCCTCACATAATCTCATGTCAGCCCTCCATATGTCCCTCTGCAGACCGTGTAGTACTATTTACTATTGAAAAAAAATCCACATATAAGTGAACCCAGGCAGTTCAAATCCATGTTGGTCAAAATGTATGCCAAAATGTAAAGAAGAGCTCGCTCTGAATCTTGGGATTATGAATAAATTTTCTTATTCTACACATTTACCAGTCTTTTTTGGAATTTTCTATAATAATCAAGTATTAATTTTATATCTTTAATAATTTGCTCATCATAAAGTTATATCAGGCTTAAAAGGTTAAACATTTGTCAATAATTTAGATTTTATGATAATGATGTCTATGCCAAGCTATCAAGTATACAACCACTACCAATTTAGAAATTTATAATAAATGGTAGTTCAAGGTGTGTGGGGTGTACATGTGTATGGCTATGTAGTATATATATGCATACACACATACTTACTAAGGACTGAATGTCCTAAATAACAAAATACAAAGTGCAGAATGGTAACCATACAGGAGTATGAACACTCCTCATCAGGAGTATAAAGACAGTTGTTCCCAAACCTGACTCTGTGAGCAAAAAGAGAAAGAATTTCACATCCCACCCTCCTGACTACTGAATCTCTGGAGAAGAAACCCAGGAATATGTAATTTTGAAGGCTTTTGTTGTAATTCTGATACTCTTCCAGGTTTGTGAACCACTGGCATTAACATTTCTAAAACTATTTTTGTCTACCACACATTCTCTATAAGGTATATCGGAGAAGTTTTACTTGTCTGAAAAGAGAGAAAGGAGGGGAAATTTTATATGTAATTTATGCAGAATCTTCCTATAGTCAAAATCCTTCTCCAAGGAAGAGATCGGCAAAGAAACACTGAATTTCCCCTGCTGAGCCATTCTTAAGGACAGTGTTCAGAAAATTATTTTAAACATGAACCCTTTTAAGACTTCAGCAGGAAGCCAAACCATCTTAAAGAAATGGAGAAAATTTCTGTCACCATGTGTCACCCTTACCCATGGAAGTAATGAAGACTTTCCGATTTATGCTTGATATAAACCAAATGTTCCAGAATCAGCAAGGTTACTATAGGGAAACAGAGATTTTGGTTATTCCGATCCCATGTCACCGACAATGGTGACAACCACTACTTACGATCAAGAGGAGGCCGCACATTATAGAAGTTGATGTTCTTGGCAAATACCCGGTTTTCAGAGAAGATAAAAGTCTGGACCACAGCTACCGTGAGGACGTGACAGAGGAGCAGCATTCTGACCCCAGGTGTGGGGAAGCCCAACACTCGTATACCTGTGGTGAAAAGAGACGAGGTGAGTTTCTCTGCGTTTTATACATCACTGTGCTGTGCTTAGTCGCTCAGTCGTGTCTGACTCTTTGCGACCCCATGGACTGTAGCCCGCCAGGCTCCTCTGCCCATAGGGATTCTCCAGGCAAGAAGAATACAGAGTGGGTTGCCATGGCTTCCTCCAGGGATCTTCCCAACCCAGGGATCAAACCCTGGTCTCCCACATTGCAGGCAATTCTTTACCAGCTGAGCCACCAGGGAAGCCCACGAGGAGCGTTTGGCTTCTGTTTGAAAAAGCTTGATTATTTAAACGTATCCAACCATCTGCTTGTTCTCTAGAGCCACACCTGTGACTTAAGGGTACTCTTCCCCATCAGGTGAAAGCTAAGCTGTTGCTACCTTCTACCGGGCAGGCTCTGCAGGACACCTGGTGGCTTAGGTCCCAAGAGATGGAGCAGTGGTCCTGGCCTGCCTGCACCCCATTCCATCACTGCTCGGCCAGAACTGGCTGGGTGACTTTGTGCTGAGTCACCTGATCTTTTAACAATCGCAATTTGGTTCAACTGGGTTGCTCCACTGAAGTTGCTGAACCACCTCTCTGAAATTCCAGTCCCTGAGTCAATACTTAACGCTTGATGAATTTTGCAATTCTTTCAAAACTTGGAAGACACAATAAAAGTTGGAAAAGTAGGAAGGACAGTGAGTAAAAGGGCAACCAGTTTGAGAAACAAAGCCTCAACTGGGTCCCAGAGCACATAGACACTGAAGAGAGAAAGGAGAGTCACTGTGAAAGGCCGTCCCCACCTGTATCCTGTCTCGCCAGGAGCAAGGGGAGGGGCCAGGAGATTCTCAAGGGAACAGAGTAACAGTTGTTTGAAAACCACACACATAATGTTAATTCTGGCCCACAGACACTGCTTATTGCTTTCAGCCACTTCAAGTTGGCAGGGCCAAAACCCAGAGAAAGTGGTTTGCACACGGCACTCGGTAAGGTGTTTCATCTTAATTAAGCTCACAGATTCTACCCTCTTGAAGCAGACCTGCTAGTAAGGAAACCTTCAGGAGAGATGCTCAGAGCCTGTAACATCACCACCGACAGGTTCTCTTTCACAAGCGGGAGGCGTGGGCAGCAGAAAAAGGAAGTCATTTGGAGTCCAAAGACTTTGGTTCAGGTGCTGGCTCTGCCATTTATTAGCGGCCTGACCCTGGGCAAGCTCTTTAGATTCTATTACCCTCAATTTCCTCATCTGTAAAGTGATTCAATAACACCCAGCCTGCCCACACCCTGGGTCATTATGACCATCCAATAGAGGCTTGGGTAGGATCACATAGAACTGTGTGCATAAGAGCACTTGTAATACAAGCTCTGTGAAAACGGTGGAATCTTGGGGTTCAAAGACAATGGCTGAACCTGTCTTCTTGCTGATTCAATAGGTCTCAGTGGGTTTAGGGAAACTTCTAAAGGAAAAAAAAAATATGTCCACATATCTAAGCATAATCCCTGACATGGATATTTTCCCTGTAGCTAAGCTTAAGAATGCATAATTTCTAGGGATTTTATGCCATCTCTGAGTATACTGGTTTTGCCTAAGGGGACAATAATGCCTACCAATAAGCTGAATATTAGACAAAATGCACCCATGACATACCATCCCTACAGCTGGCTTCTGCCTCTGAGAGAACTAAGTCCCTAAGGAAGGACTCAGGGTAAAAAAACTTGGCAAGTTTCACAAAACAATAATGCTAAACGCTGTACACTGCATCTCAGCTCAGTCCAAAATCAGACCTAGTGATATACAAATATGTATCTCATTCTGCCCTTGCTCATTTTAGAAATCACAATTGACCTTTCACAGTTACTGGGTTTCCAAATCCTATTGTTATGCTCTTTCTTAAAAAAAAATGAACATTTAACCAACTCTGTAATTCCTTATAAACAAGTGGCTATATTGACACAAATTCCGCTTCTCCTATTTCTTTCTCTGAGTTGGACTATTCCATGTCCATTATAAATCTGTAGCCAAGTAATGGATACCCTCTTTGTTATACTAGCGGAGACCCTCTGAGTAGGGGAGACTAATCCCTCTTTCACAAACATGACTGTGTTATAAGAGCACTCACAAGTGCTCTTGTAAATAAGGTGGTGGTGGTGGTGGTGGTGGTTTAGTCACTCAGTTTTCTGACTTTTTGTGACCCTATGTACTGTACCCCCCCAGGCTCCTCTGTCCATAGGATTTTCCAGGCAAGAATACTGGAGTGGGTTGCCATTTCCTTCTCCAGGGGATCTTCCCGACCCAGGGATCAAACCATGTCTCCTGCACTGGCAGGAGGATTCTTTAGCACTGAGCCACCTGGGAAGCCCCTGTAATATAGAGAGAATGCATAAGATCACAGCGTTCATATTATCTATATCCAAGTCCCTTTTGCATCACTAAGTGCCAACTATGGGACTTGAGTTGCTTAAGTTTCCCAAGCCTCAGCGTCTCCATCTCCAGAACAGGCATAACAACAGTCCCTACTTCAAAGTATGGAAGTGAGGGCTGAGTGACATCATGCATAGAGAGAACTCAGCCAGTGCTGGGCACATGGTCAAAACTGTATTCATTGAGCACTTTCTATTCAGTAGTAAAGATCATTAGCTCAAGTACCTGCCTTCAAACCTACCATCTGAATAGCACTTAACACAAGTTCCTCAACCTCTCTGTATCATAATTTTTGCATCTATAAAATGGGAATAATAATAATAGTACCTACCTCATAGGGGTATACAAATTTGTTAATACACATCTATCTATCTCATTACTTATGTGCTCAGCATTTTGCTAATTCTGAAGCATTTACTATTATGAACTAATCACCAAGTACTTCGGAATCACAAGTCAGAACCCCTAATTTTCCTCACATAATCTCAGACAAAAGCCCATCCATTCAATACACCGTTACTGACACCTAGTACATAACAGACATTTTCATCGCTGGATCCCCAACAAAGTCTTTGCTCTCAGGCAGTTTGCATTTTAGAGGGAGAAGACAGGCAGTACATATGGAAAAGGCCATAATTTCTGACTATTGTAAATTCTGTGGAGGGAACATGTGTGTTATGTCAGTGGACAGAAGGAACTGCTTAATATATATGGTAAGTCCAGTACATCAGAGTAGGTGACATTTATACAGGTGAATTTAATGTTGATAAGGACATGTCCAAGCAAAGAATCAAAGGAAAAGAAACCAAGTCCTTAGATCAGAAGAACTGTGTCTCACTGGGGGAACTCAGAAAGCAGTTAGTGTGACCAGAGCGTGCAGAGAGAGGGGAACAGACAAAGCCAGAATCGGTGAAGCCAGACTACACAGGCACTTCCAGGCCATGGCAAGGATCTCAGATCCAGCCGAGTCGAGAAACTGTTCTGTTTTAGATTATCTAGTTTTGAAAACTACTCTCAAGGAAGCTTTGTCTCTGGAAAGTAGTAATTGGTCCAAAATGCCTAGTCCTATTTCTAGCCCCAGGAAAAAAGGAATACAAATAACAGTGAACACAGGAAGGAAGAATTCAGATACACCTCAAAGGTTCTTCTGGATGACATCATGCATGATATGATGGCTCATAGAAGACTTAAAAACAACGGAAGGAACAACAAACCCAAGAATTAGACTTGTGTTGTGGTTTCTCCTTTCCTGGAAAAAGCACCGTAGAGAATATAGTCTCATTACTATAGTCTCATTACAAGGTCGGAGGGTTTAGGGGCAATATGTGCAAAGATCCTAGCACACAGCCTGGAACACAGCATGCCCTCAAAATGTGTCTGTGCAGGTTCTTCTAGAACAAAAGTTGATAATGGTGAAAAATAGGCCACAAGAATGTTGCTTCCATATAGACTAGATGTATTTTCCTTTCTGGTTTTAGTTAAAACAGCATAGTCTTATTCTATCAAGATCCTCTAAAACTGTAAAGGTTGTACCTGTCAAATGAGGGAAGCACCAAATAACAATATCTCATATTTTCCAGAGCATGTTTTATAATCTACTACATACTGCTTTTCCCATGGCACCTATATTTATCTCTCTTTTTTAGTGTATAGGTTTGTGTTAACATGACTATTTTATTTTTCACAACCCAAAGACATTAGGATAATGAAAAAGCAAATGACTAAATTATAGTATCTGAAAGTAGTTTCACATTTGGAATCATTTCATGGAGACTCTGAACTAAAATTTATCTGCTGAGGCTTTGCTGAGTAGGCTCTTGTTGCAGTCTTTCTTGCAGAACAAGGTTATAGCAGAGTTTGTATTCTGCTCCAGAAAGGGGAAAAAAATCTTTAACACAAGCTAGACTAACCCATTCTGTTACTTTCTCTAGGACTATCACACAGCTGAGTTCTTCATGTGCCAGAGGGGCACCTGCGAGGAACTTAAGGTTATTTGCATTATCATGTCCATATATGTTTTCCCCCGGGTTAAAACCTATACATAATGGTTAACAATAGCTGCTCTCTGACTTAGAATACAGCCATTATAATTCAGCTTCCTGTAACTTGGATGTTTTCTTACTTTGACACTAACATAGCCTCACATAGACATTAGATACCTGGTCCACACTTCTCAAACCCACGGGTGGCTCAAAACATCCCCACCCCACCAACCCCCAACAAAGTTCATCACCATCATCCATCTTTCTCAGATAGAAGACCTTGTCAAAAACCCCTCACCTCTGGTGCTGGTCTTTATTTTAGGAGTCCTCTCTTTGGAAAGTATATTCATTCTTGTTCCAGAATGCAGTGTGCTTCCTTGCCAAGAGAAGGGATTTCTGCAAGGCACATCTGTAGGGTTACAGCAGGGACAGGCAACTCTCAGGCACTCAGGGAATGGCAGGTAGCCAGATGTGTAAATTCAGGAAACTCCATATGAGACTGGCCCACTACTGCCAGGAGTAATGGACATACATGGCTCATGGTCCAGAGCATGACTATTTCCCAGGTCCCAGCCATGGTCATCATCCCATCCTACATGTGGCATTTTTAAGCTTTCTGGGGTACGTGCAGGCCTCAGGAATGGCACACCCTTGACCTCAAGCTCTTCTGAGATAGGAAAAGGACCTCCGTCACTTTTATATCCCCTAGGTCCACACTCAGCACATGGTAGATATTCAATAGATACATTTTGGAACAGAACAAACATCATTAGCTATGACCTATTATAAGGAGCACGTTTCTTAGCAAGTAAGGCAGATTGTGGGCAATAAGGAGCTGGCAGGGCATCCAAAGATGATAAAGATGATGGGGATCAAAAGGAGATTTGAAACCCGAGACCAAGCAGAGGTGGTAAACACCAGCACAGCTTATACAATTGCGAAAAATGAGTCAGCAAGCGCCAGGCCAACCTCCACTGCCAATAAAACAAATGCAACAGATAATTTAAGGGGAGCAGCTCTCCTAAGTCCAACATGCCTATCAACACCTGCATTAACACCTTCCTGCAAGCATCACTTATCCGTGCTAAGACACTTTAATGGCAAACCTAATGGGCCTGCTTTCCCTTGTAAAAAGAATAGAAGGCAAAGAGAAAAATGCAACATAAGTGCTGGAATTTTACTCACAGTGGAAAAGATGAAAACACTCCTCAGAAAAGGAGAAATTTGCCAGGAAACTTTACAGTCTATCACAAGGGTAGTACTACTTGTTTCCAGCTATTTGAGTTTGACCAATGGCGATATTCTGGTTCCCAAGAAATTTGGCAAGATGATCCATGGGCTATAGGCTGAGACTCTGTTTCAGCTGTCTTCCTTGAGGGGACCTGACCTGGGCGATGTGAGCCTGGCCCTGCCCCTCATAGTTGACCCTCTCTGACAGATTCTGTTTCCAGTTCCTGGATAATTCCTCCCCCTGCCTCCCAACCCAAGTTTAAATATTAATTTTAAAGATATTTAATTTAGCATTTCTATGTGCCTGAAGCAAAATACAAGAGAGAATTTTAGCTTATGCTCAGTCCATCATCTTTATCTGAAAATACAAAAATCTCCATGGAGTACCATGGATTTTACTCTTGCATAAAACATTCAATAGGGAAAAATGGAATCATGATTTGACCTCTCTTTACAGCTTGTCCAAATCTTGAAAGCAGCATGTTTATAAGTCGGGCATTCATACTAGATACTGTGCTAAGCACTTATATCCAACAGTGAGTAAGAGACATAGTCCCTGTGCTGTCACACATTATTGGAGCCCAGAAGTTAACGTGAGCCACTGGTGAATTATGACTGTCAAATATTAATACTGTCATCTTTGAGGCAGAAATGATGGGCTTTAGATTCAGGAAGACCTAAAGACCCTGATACTGGGAAAGACTGAAGGCAAAAGAAGGGGGCAGCAGAGGATGAGATGGTTAGTTAGCATCACTGACTCAATAGACATGAATCTGAGCAAACTCCAGGAGATAGTGATGGACAGGGGAGCCTGGCATGCTGCCAGCCCATGGCGTCACAGAGTCAGACACAACTTAGCAACTGAACAACAACAAACAGGATAAAATTCTAGCTCTACATTTCATAATCAGGTGACCACAGAGTTAAGAAGTACTGTCCCCATTTGCCAGAAAGACAAGTGAGGCTTAGAGTCAGGTGGGTAAATTTTCTAAATTGTGTGGCCTGAGTGCAATAACATAGGTAACTCCTATTTTACTGAGATGATGTTTAAGACTTGTTCTCCCTCTCCTTTCCTCCCCTGAGGCTTCTTCAGACAATATTAGCAGAATAGAGATCAGATCAAGGGATATAACTGTCTAACTCCATTCCATATCAGCTGGACCAAATCTGGTACACAGGGTGGAGTTCTGTGCACTCATTTCTCAAGAAGATTCTGAAGTTCTCTCTATTGCAACCAAGTGGAGAGCTGGGATGAATGACTGCCAAGGTTCCTTCACTTCTAATATTCTATGATTTTAGGGGAAGAATATTAATGAAGACTTTTAGTTATGCCATAAAAAGTCATAATGAATACAATATTACCATAATATTTCAGATTCCCACTGTTCTCTTTTAAAGAAAATCTTTCAAAAAATCTCATCAAACACAGGATCAAAAACTCACAGAACTGACTATCTCATTTCTAAACATAAAGGTGTGCATTTTACAGTGTTAAGATGGGAGTTTTTCCTACTACATGCAATGTGGTACAAGATACTGTCTAAAACTGTGCTAACATTAAAATCACTTCATTATGCAAACCAAATTTAAATCTAATTGTGAACTAATATAGGGCCCATAAGTATGTAATTTGGGTGAAGAAATTTAATCAATTGTAAAGAAATCTTTTTAAATGGGATTCAAATTTTAAGAAATAGCTAAAAGATACTTCCAAAGTAATAGCTTTTCAGTTGCATTTTTGTCCAAGATATAATTTTACATCTTTTCGAGAAGGCTTTCATGACACTGGAGAAATAAGACAGTAAGAATTCCAAATGAACAATATTTAAAAGCTTAGATGTTTGAGACTTGGAAAATGGATTCCTTTTAAAAAGGATCAAGATTGGGTTGTCGTGTTTCATTGAACTCTTTGGACAAATGGTAGAGACCTAATAAAATATGTTAATTGATTATATCTAAAAGTACCCTTCACATGGGTGGGATAATTTTTACACAGTTTGCTTCCATAAGCGATTTTTAAGAGGCCTATGCCAAGTCAAATTAAAGCATTAAGGTTCTCAAAATACGGTGTAAAAACCATACTGGATGAAAGGAAAAATAAAGATCCTAACCCCTTGTACGAATGGTGTTCCTCGGCTGTACGTCACGCTCTGCTCTGTACTGCCCAGGAACCAAGGGAAATATATGTGGAATACACATTCTCATGATTTGTAAACAGAAAACTCCCTAGTCCTTAATTCTCAAATTAATGGGCCCTATGCATTTTTCTACAGAGAGCACCAAAGAACATGCAGATAATGCCTGAAATTTGTTTTGAAGAGCTCAAGACGCATCCCTCATTTGGCCATTTCTTTAAAGAAAAAAAGCCAAAGGCATAATATTGAGGCAATTTTATAAAGATATTTCCGCTGTCAGGCAGGCAAATGAGGGATGTTATTTTCTTTTCTGTGCAAGAGAGGTTTCTTTAAATTTGAGAGGAAGACAGAATAACTGGACAGAACCTCTTCAAGAGAGCTGCAGGCACAGAGGTGTTGGTGTTGTTAACGCGCCATGCCACCCGCAGAACTTCCCGGATGTAAACCGAGTGGCAGCAGAGGCTAGGCACAGAAGACATTGTTTTTTATGTTCCCCATCCGTGCTGGCTGTACTGAACTCATGTCTTTTAATAGCCAATCAACGTTCTCATAATAGATATCTAGGCTGAAATGTCCAACAGCTGGCTAAGGACCCATTATTCTACAATTGTTGAGTAGAGGAGAACAATCCAAATATGCCTTCTCTAACACATGGCATACAGAACTCAACTGAGAAAATTTAGCTTTCAAGGTCACTAGACATGCAAGTGACGGCGAGCACTTTTGACTGTATTTAGCCTCAGCAGACATAGAAAAATGACCATAGAAATAAAGTATGTATACTGATGTGTGTCTCATTTGAATCTCTCTGTATATATTCTAACATGATGGAATATCTGTACCAAAACAGAAATCTTAGATGATAATTTCATCTGGATATGTGTATATGTGTACATATGTATACATGTATGTATATATATGTATACATATATATGTATATGTGTGTGCATATATGCAAATGTACGTACATATCTTATGAATGAAATAACTGCTTAAGCGCTATGACAAAGTGACCCTGAGCATGTGTTCTTGCTAAGTCGCTTCAGTCATGTTCGACTTTTTGTGATCCTGTGGATCACAGCCTGCCAGGCTTCTCTGTCCATGGGATTCTCCAGGCAAGAATACTGGAGTAGGTTACCAAGCCCTCCTCCAGGGGATCTTCCCCTCCCAGGGATCTAAACTGCGTCTCTTAAATCTCCTGCATTGGCAGGCGGGTTCTTTACTACCAGCACCACCTGAGAAGCCCCTGGCACTCTGTGTGAGAGACTGTATTACCTATCACGTCAGCTGCTTTCAGCATCCACACGGTTATCTTTCATTTGGGAAAGCTTGAGGATGCAGAACTGTTGCTATGCATTTGTCCTGTTGTTTTTCTTCATGTCCTTCTTATGTCACGGACCATGGTTTATACAACTAGCCCAAATTATTCCTGATTCTATATCTAAAATTGTATTGCACAAGAACATGTTCATGGCTGTCATTCTAAAACAGGAGGCCATTTGAAAACCAACAATAAACTACATGCAATGGCAAAAGAATATCATGCTAACTTTTGCACAGTCACAAATTCCAGAACTGATTATTCAAAGAACTCTCTGGAAGGTAACAAGCTTATAAAAGCAATTCTAGTAAAAAAAAATTTCTGCATTCTACATATATAACAAAGTTACAGCATGTCACTTGCCCTATAAATTGTCACTATTACCACTTGGAGCAGAAGGAAGTGTACACATAAAGATATATTTGTGCATCACTTTATATTCCCAGAGGAAATTGAAAAATTATAGGCATTAAATAGTGTTTTAATTGCATCATGAAAAATGACATTTAAGCAACGTTTCACAGTCCCACAAAGGTCGAGTCAAGTGTATATGCTGCCTCGTCTAGCGCAGGGAGAATGGCTTTTAGAGGCACTCAGGCCTGGGAGCAAATTCTGACCCTGCCATTAGTTGGACCTGCCACCTCTGGCTGATTCCTCTACTGCTCTGAGACTCGGGTTCCTATCAGTAAAACAGATATTAAATATCTATTTTGCACAGAGTTGTGGGACTTAAAGGAGAATGACTAAGTCCCTATACATTGTTGGTTTAATTATCAAACTATTAAATAAGTATTAAACACTAAAATTAGAAGGGGGTGGAATGGATTGGGAGATTGGGATTGACTTATATACACTACTATGTTCTAAATAAATAACCAACAAGGACTGTATAGCACAGGGAACTCTATTCAATGCTCTATGGTGACTAACTGGGAAGGAAATCCGAAAACGGGAATATATGTATATGTATGGCTGATTCACTTTGCTGTATAGCAGAAACTAACACAACATTATGATGCAAAAAAAAATCTAAAATGAGAGACTTATGGTTCCTCAATGGATTACATACCAGCCAATATGATTAAGATTATACCATATCTGGGCCAGATTTAAGACAAATTCAATACACCTATTTTCAGCTCTCAAATGCTGTGATTATCTAAGTATATAAGAGAGAAGAATGTAAAACTCCTCTGAAGATGAGTTTTAAGGAAACTACTCTAGAATATATGTGAGCACAATATTTAGGCCTCAGTGGAGTATTTTCATTTATCTCCTTTCTGATAAATCTATATTCTTTGTCTATTAAGTTCAGTTGCTCAGTCGTGTCCGACTCTTTGTGACCCCATGAACCGCAACACGCCAGGCCTCCCTGTCCATCACCAACTCCCAGAGTCCACCTAAACCCATGTCCATCGAGTTAGTGATGCCATCCAACCATCTCATCCTCTGTCATCCCCTTCTCCTCCCACCCTCAATCTTTCCCAGCATCAGGGTCTTTTCAAATGAGTCAGATCTTTGCATCAGGTGGCCAAAGTATTGGAGTTTCAGCTTCAACATCAGTCCTTCCAATGAACACCCTGGTTGGATCTCCTTGCAGTCTAAGGGACTCTCAAGAATACATTTGAATCAGTTCTAAATGAGATGGATGAAACTGGAGCCGATTATACAGAGTGAAGTAAGCCAGAAAGAAAAACACCAATACAGTATACTGACACATATACACGGAATTTAGAAAGATGGTAATGATAACCCTGTATGCGAGACAGCAAAAGAGACACAGATGTATAGAACAGACTTTTGGACTCTGAGGGAGAGGGCGAGGGTGAGATGATTTGGGAGAATGGCATTGAAACATGTATACTATCATGTAAGAAACGAAGTGCCAGTCTATGTTCGATACAGGATACAGGATGCTTGGGGCTGGTGCATGGGGATGATCCAAAGAGATGATATGGGGTGGGAGGTGGGAGGGGGATTCAGGATTGGGAGCTTGTATACACCCGTGGTAGATTCATGTCAATGTATGGCAAAACCAATACGGTATTGTAAAGTAAAATAAAGTTAAAAAAAAAAAGAATCCAAAAATAAAAAAAGAGTCTTCTCCAACACCACAGTTCAAAAGCATCAATTCCTCAGTGCTCAGTTTTCTTTATAGTCCAACTCTCACATCCATACATCTTTCTCTATGCTCATAAATAAAAACAGTTCTCATAAAGTGTGCTTTAAAAAGCAACAGGCTCCCTAGAGTCTGTCATACAAAGTAAAATAAGTCAGAAAGAGAAAAACAAATATTGGATATTAATGCATACATATGAAATCTAGAAAAATGGTATTGATGAACCTATCTGTAGGATGGGAATGGAGATGTAGAGACCAGACTTGTGGTCACTGTGGTGTGGGAAGGAGAGGGTGGGACAAGTTGAGACAGGAGCATTGACATATATAAACTATCATGTGTAAAATAGATAATTAGCAGGAAGCTCAGCTCAGTGCTCCTTGATGACCTAGAGGGGTGGGATGGTGAGTGGGTAGGAGGGGAATTCAAGAGGGAGGGGATATATGCATACATATGGCAGATTCATATTGCTGTATAGCAGAAACACAACACTGAAAAGCAATGATACTGCAATTAAAATTCTTTCAATTTTTTAAAAAATTCAAAAAAAGAAAAAAAGAGCAGTAGACTCTGTGCTTGTATTTCTCACTCTTCTTTAAAGAAATACTTTGTATTTCTCACTCTTTTTTAAAGAAATACTTTGTGTTTCTCACTCTTGTTTAAAGGCTAAGCTCCAATATTTCTCCCTCATGAAAACTTTCTGTGTCTACTCTGCTCCATGTAATAGTCTCCACCCTGGAAAATGCTTGGGGTTTGTTTGGGGATACAAGGTTGCCCTTCCTTATCGAGCACTGGAGTGGGAACTGCAGCTCCAACTCTTGCTTAGAGATGAGCTAAAGACCTCTAAATGCCTCACACACACAGGCATTACCTTTAAAAAAAAAAAAAAAGTTTTTTCATCTTTTCCACCAACAGAATTTCCATTTCCATGTTGACTGTTCATTTAGATTTTAGGTGAACACATGAAGATTGTGAGAGCTCTGTTTTCAACAACTAAAGCTCTGCCCATCGCTGGCCTAGTGTATTCACATGTGGTTCAACACACACTAGGTTGGGCCTTAAATATGCTCTGACCACATGACCTTCCCAAGCTATCCTAAAAGGGTGAAAGGGACTGAGCCCTGCTGGGCTTTCATCTCTTGCTCCTCCAGCCCGCCATCCAGCCTTGTCCATTCTGATCTGTGCCCTGCGAAGCCAAGCTACGATGACCTTGCGCACAGTTCCCTTTCCTACGGGCTCTCGGTTTGATTTGGCCAGTGGCAGGAACGGGCACACTGGAGAGTGGGCAGAGAGTGAGGCTGAGGAATTTACTGCCCTGCCAGGCTGTCATCATGTCTCTCAGCTCCTGTCAGGTCCCTAACTTCATAGCTACCTTCTCCTGGGTTCCAGTAACCATTTTTTCTTATCCGAGGCTCAGATGGTAAAGAATCTGCCTGCAATGCAGGGGAACCCAGGTTCAATCACTGGGTCGAGAAGATCCTCTGGAGAAGGGAGAGGCTACCCACTCCAGTTTTCTTGCATGGAGAATTCCATGCTCAGAGGAGCCTAGTGGGCCACAGTCCATGCAGTGGCAGAGTCAGACACGACTGAGCAACTCACAGCTTCAGGCCTGTAGGAGAGAAATGGCTTCTCTCTGTTGCCATCTCTGAAGGCTGGGACTATCCTTTGTCGATATTTCTAAACCCAGCCCAAACCACTGTAATAGCCCCTTATTCATTCTCTCAAATAACACCAGTCTGAATGTGCCATCTGGTTCCTTCCAGGACCCTGACGAAGCTGTGAATCTAGTCTCAAAACACTAGGAAGTGAGTCACACTGAACAAAGTGTCAGGAATAGCTGCAGTGACTAAACAACACCTCTTCACCAGGAGAGCATAAGAGCAACTGTTACAACCGGATATGCCACAAACTAATCAAGGGGAGAATGAAGGCTTTGGAAAGAAAATGAGAATATTAACAAGAAAAATCTAGCTGAAAAATATTTTATAATCCCATGCAAATATCATAAGTCCACCAAAACGCATCTTTTTTCCTGCTCCTGATCACTAAAGAACATCATGAAATAAGGAGAAAGAGAGGGAGGTGAAATTCCTGAACCTTATTTAATAAAAGAGCTGAGAAAAATGAACACATTTTGATGAACACAGCACTGCAGCCCACGGAAGCTTTAGTGTCTTCAAAGCTGTACTCTTACTACATCATAGAACCTAACACAGAAATGTAAGTTTATTTAAACATAAACATTTCACTGAGGAAGGGGGAAAAGATGGGGGAGTAGGAAGACCCTGAGCTCACCTCCTCTCATGAGCACAGCAAAACAACTATCTTCAAAACAATCACCCATAAAAAACGACTAGAACCCACCAAAAAAGCTCTTCTCCAGCTAAAGACATAAAGAAGGAACCACAACAACACAACTAGGAAAGGCAGACTCAAGAAACAATCAAATCCCATACCCCTGAGTGGCTGACCCCCAGACTGGAGAATTATATTGTACAGGTTCTCCCAAAAGGCATAAGAATTCCGGACCCCGTGTCCAGTTCCCCAGCCTGCATGGTCCTGCCTCAGGAAGATCATCCGCTAGAGCAGTAGTCCCCAGACTTTTTGGCACCAGAGACTGGTTTCCTGGAAGACAATTTTTCTGTGGGCCGGCAGGAGAGGGGGAAAGTTTTGGGATGATTCAAGTGCAAATGATAACATTTACTGTGTACTTTATTTCCAGTCTAATGCTGCTGCTGATCTGACAGGAGGTACCAGTCTGTGGCCCAGAGGCTGGGGACCTCTGCCCTAGAGCATTTGACTTTGAAGGCTAGTAGGGCTTAATTTCAGGAGCTTCACAGTATTGGGGGAAATAGAGACTTCACTCTTAAAAGGGCTACACAGAATTTCACATACAACCAGGACCTAAGACAAAAGAAGTAATTTGATAGGAACCCGCGCCAGATCTCCCTGCTTGTCTCAAGAGAGTCACCCAGAAAGATGGGAGGTGGCTGCAGCTTACCGAGTGGATGTAGACACTAGTCACAGCCATAATGGGGAACATTCCACACATGAATACTGCTGCTGGCAGCACAAAAGATCCCAAATAGTAAAAACAATCTTGAGAAAGAAGAACAGAGCTGGAGGAATCACATGCCTTAACTTCAGACTATATTACAAAGCTACAATAATCACAAGCTAGAATCAAGATTGCCAGGAGAAATATCAATAACTTCAGATATGCAGATGATACCACCCTTATGGCAGAAAGTGAAGAAGAACTAAAGAGCTTCTTGATGAAAGTGAAAGAGGAGAGTGAAAAAGCTGGCTTAAAATTCAACAGTCAAAAAACCAAGCTCATGGCATCCAGTCTCATCACTTCATGGCAAATAGATGGGGAAACAATGGAAACAGTGACCAACTTAATTTTCTTGGGCTCCAAAATCACTGCAGATGGTGACTGCAGGTATGAAATTAAAAGACCCTTGCTCCTTGGAAGAAAAGCTATGACAAACCTAGACAGTGTATTAAAAAGCAGAGACAATACTCTGCCAACAAAGGTCCATATAGTCCAAGCTATGGTTTTTCCAGTAGTCATGTATGGATGTGAGAGTTGGACCATAAAGAAGGCTGAGCGCCGAAGAACTGATGCTTTCAAATTGTGGTGTTGGAGAAGACTCTTGAGAGTTCCTTGGACTGCTAAGAGATCAAATCAGTCAGTCCTAAAGGAAATCAACCCTGAATATTCATAGGAAGGATTGATGCTGAAGCTGAAGCTCCAATATCCTGCCCACCTGATGTAAAGAGTCAATTCATTGGAAAAGACCCTGAGGCTGGGAAAGCTGAAGCCAGGAGGAGGAGGAGATGACAGAGGATGAGATGGTTGGATGGCATCACCAACTCAATGGATATGAGTTTCAGCAAACTCCCGGAGATTATGAAGGACAGGGAAGCCTGGCATGCTGCAGTCCATGGGGTTGCAAAGAGCGACTGAATAACAACAGTAATCAAAACAGTGTGGCACCAGCACAAAAACATATAGATCAGTGGAAGAGGACAGAAGTCCAGAAATAAACCCCCATACTTACAGTCAATAATAATCAACTTGAACTTTGATAAAGATGGCAAAAATATACAATGGGGAAAAGACAATTTCTTCAATAGGTGAAGACTGGACAGCTACATGTAAAAGGATGAAATTAGAACATTCTATCACACCACATACAAACATAAACTGAATTAAAGACCTAAAAGTAAGACCAAAACCCTAAAACTCTTAGAAGAAAACATAGGCAGAACACACTTTGATATAAATCACAGCGATATTTTTTGGGTCTGTCTCCTAAATTAAAGGTGATAAAAGCAAAAATAAACAAATGGAACCTAATTAAACTGAAAAGATTTTGTGCAGCAAAGGAAACAACTGAAAAACAAAAAGACAACCTACTGAAAGGAAGGAAATATTTGCAAATGACATGACTGATAAGGGATTAATAACCAACATGCATAAACAGCTCAAAGGACTCTATAAAAAAATAAACAACCCAATTAAAAAATGAGCAGAACTTGATAGCCATTTTTCCAAAGAGGACATGCAGATGGCCAATAGGAACATGTAAAGAAGCTCCACATTGCTAATATAAGAGAAATACAAATCAAAAGCACAATGAGATATCACCTCACACCTGTCAAAATGACTATCAACAAAAATAATACAAATAGCAAATGTTGGTGAGGATGTGGAGAAAAGGGAACCCTCATACATTGTTGGTGGGAGTGTAAATTGGCGCATCCACTGTGGAAAACAGTATAGAGGTTTCTCAAAAAACTAAAAATAGAACTACTGTATGACCCAGCAATTCTACTCCCAGGTATTACTGAAAAAAATTTAAAAGTCACTAGTTGAATAAGATGCATGCACCTCAATGTTCACAGCAGCATTATTTACAGCTGCCGAGTCGGGAAAGCAACCTGAGTGTCCATCAACAGGTGAACAGATAAAGAAGTGGTACATACATACAATGGAATACTGCCACTGCTAAGTCGCTTCAGTCATGCCCAACTCTGTGCGACCCCACAGACGGCAGCCACCAGGCTCCCCTGTCTCTGGGATTCTCCAGGCAAGAACACTGGAGTGGGTTGCCATTTCCTTCTCCAATGCATGAAAGTGAAAAGTGAAAGTGAAGTCGCTCAATCATGTCAGACTCTTAGCGACCCCATGGACTGCAGCCCACCAGGCTCCTCTGTCCATGGGATTTTCCAGGCAAGCCATACTCAGCCATAAAAAGAAAATACAATTTTGCCATTTGTAGCAACATGGGTGGACTTGGAGGGCATAAGCTAAATGAAATACGCCAGAAAGATACACTACGTGCTATCAGTTATATGTGGACTCTGAAAAATATAACAAACTAGTGAATATAACAAAAAAGCAGCAGACTCACAGATGTAGAGACAAATTAATGGTTACAAGTGGAGTCAGGTGAGAAGGGCAGCATGGAGGCAAGGCGGGGGGGGGGGGGGGGGGGGAGTGTGAGAAGTGGGAGGTACAAACTATGGGGTTTAAAATATTGTAAACTAAAAAAATAATTTAAAAAATAGGCTCAAGGCTGTGTTGTACAAGGCAATATAGCCAATATTTTCTAATAACTATAAATGCAAAGTAATCTTTAAAAATTCTATATTTTTAAAATTAAAATAAATTCACTGAAAACCAGAATTCCACATTAACACAATTATGATTTGCCCTATTCTCCTTCCTTAAAATGTTGTGTTTCAATAAACAACACTATTTTTATGTGACAATGGCTTGTCACTTAAATGAAGGACTTTCTCCTGAACTTCCTCTGATTTTTCTCTGGTTACCTCTCACCTCCACAGTCCAAAAACTTCCTATTGCGATAATGGTCTTAGCAGCCTCATTTGCCCAGAGAAGCCATTTACTTCACCTTCCAAATCTACTCGTACTCACCCTTCTTAATTTTCTCTTCGCCTCCTCTTTTACTTCCTGCTACTCTCACCCAAGGACACCTAAAAAAAAAAAAAAAGAAAAAACGGTTCAGCTTGAAATGTACATTGAGATCTCATCCATATTCTGTACCAATTTCCAGACCATAAAACTCCTTATTGTCAGAGACAGTGTTCTATGATAATGCCTAAAAGAGTCCCTTTTACCTTGTGCTTAAAGCACACCTTGAAAGTACTCTGTAAAACAGCTTCAGGCAAATACAGAAATCAAAGAGGCCAAAAGAGGGGTCTCTTTTCTTTTCCCCTTTTGTTAATGAACACAAAGATTCTTTTCCCTGGAACACCTAAGAGAGAAAGCTAGGTTAGGGATTTGGTAAGACTGGCATCTGGAAAGTGAGGGGGGCTGGGGGAGCCCCAATGACTCTTATTGTTTAAACCACGCTGGAATGTGAAGCCGACTATAACCAACGCCCAGCTCTCACCACTGACGGCAAAAGTGACTTCTTGTCCAAAGAGTCACAAATCTGAGCTACTGTCTTCCAAGGAGGCCAACAGCCACTCCAGCAGCCAGCTCAGTGCACGCACCTCAGGCCTGCCACTCCTCGCTAACCTCCTCCTGCCCCCACCACAGTTGCTTGCTACCATTCACACAGGGTAGACGCTCAGTAAGGAATTGTTGAATATGCCCGAACAAGGATGACTTCACCCATTCATTCAGTTTGAAAAGTCCACTCCCCTGACTCTGATGATGACCGATTTCCATTTACCTTTGGCATCTGTGTCTGGGCAGCGGGCAACTCATGGCTGTGCAGCCTCAAATTATCACAGTCACTAGATCATGACTCATCAGTAAAGAACTTTCCCATCAGAACCTAATTAAGGTTCCCCACCTCCCTGTGAGGTAAGCGGGTATGCTCTCCTGCAGTTTATAAGGAGGAAGTTGGGGATGAAGAGGTTACCGGCTCTGTCAAAGGTTATTGAGGGTGTCGGCCAGGGGTGAAGTCATTCCACAGTCACCCTGGTGCAGTCTTTCCACTCACTCTGGGTCCAGGTCTTTTCCTTGTGCTGTAACCACCTTACCATTCTCTGGACTTTTGTGATGGTGCAGACAGAGTCCAGCAGATACATGCATTTCAAGAGGGAAAAAAGGTATGGTATACCCTCCTCGGGGCTTAGTAATAAAGACTCTCCCTGCCAGTGAAGGCGACAAAAGGGATGCAGGTTCAACCCCTGGGTTGGGAAGGTCCCCTGGAGTATGAAGTGGCAACCTGCTCCAACGCTCTTGCCTGGAAAATCGCATGGACAGAAAAGCCTGAAGGGCTAGAGTCTATAGGGTCAAAAAGAGTCAGACATGACTTAGCGACTAAACTACAAGAAGAAAGTGTGCCCTTGCTAAATACTTCAGCCGTCTCTTCCCATAATAACTCATATTAGAAGTCCTCTCTCAGATACTTTCCAGTAAAAGTATCTTGTTAGGTAGAATTAATACTGTCTCCTGGAAAGAGGGTTCAGAATAAAACATCTTCATCCTTTTCCTGAGAAAGGGACAATAAGGTTCACTCCTGCTACTTCAGAGGCACAAGCCAGCACACAGGCAGCCTTGGAGTTCAGGGTTATTGCCTGTTCAGGTTTGTGAACTTCCCAGAGCACAATGATCGCACAGTCTCCACTACACACTTCGGCCAGGCCCTCTTGGCTCTTCAGCACGCTTTATGTCTCTGATGGGTTTCCTAGGGCAGGTACACGGCAAATACTGCAACTTCCTCTACCACCGCCCTTTCTGACTTTGCCAAAGAGAACCAGGATTATCTGTTCCCAAGGGAGAAGCACATTTCAACCACCAAAACCATGTCCTTTTTGCTTTGCCAGTTCTGCTTCCTCCTCCTAGCTGCAGATGAGGACCCTTCCCAGGTTTCCAGCTTTTATGTTATTACTATTTACTTTCCCACAGTGTGATTATTGTTACTTTTCTTAGGGACCAGATTTATGCTCGCACATTGTACTCCCACTCCTTGTTGATTTGTAAGTCACCAGACCCATCCCTGATCTGAGGAGGCTGGACTGTATATTTCTGCCATTTTACATAGCATGAACTGGAGTAGATTACTTAGTATTTCATTTGGGGAATGACTAGTTCAGAAAGACTATAAAACATGCTCTAATGCCACAGTAATTAAAACAGTGCAGCAGCAGCATTTGAGTAGACAAATGGAACAGAATAGAAAATCTGGAAAACAGACTGAAATACATGTGAGAGTCTGTTATATGGGGAAATGGCATCTAAAACCAGTAAGATGAGAATAAACTTCAAGAAACTGAGTTGGGATAACTGGGTACATACATCATACTGCACACACACAAAACAAAGCCATAAATGTTCCAGAAAAGAAAATTTGAACACAGACTGGTACTGGATAATCTTAAGGGATCATTGGTATAACAATGAAATAGAAATTATATCCTAAAAAGTTTGACATGTTATTGATATATATTGATGTACTTACAAAGTAAATATAATGTCTGGGGTTTGCTTTAAATATTCTGAAAATGGGTGGGAGAATAAGATGAAATAATACTGGCAAAATATTCTGAATTGTTGAAGTTGGATGACAGGTAGTTGGGGTTTATTATACTATTTTCTCTAATTTGTCTATGCTTAAAATTATCTGTAATAAATATCTTAAAAATACAAGAAAATATAAATGACTTCCTTGGAGTGGGGAAAGGCTATTCTATGATTAAAAATTTAGAATGTATTAAAAAGTTTGAAAATTCAATTACATTAAGCAAAAATAAATTCTGTATGACAAAAAAATCATAAATTTTTAAAAAAGCAAATAACCTGGGGGAAATATTTTTAACTCATGTCACAGACAAAACAATGGATAATCTCACTAACATTGAAAATTTGTAAGAAAATTATCAGCAACCCAACAGAAAAATTAGTAAAGGACATTAATAGACATTTTGTGGAAAAAATGAATAAAATGGGCTTTAAACAACACGATGTAAGCTGACCACCTTTTCAAATAGAAAAAATATAAATTAAAACTATACTTTATAAATTCCAAATTTTGACTTGTCTGATCGATAAAAATGTTTTCTAACACTCTTTTGAGGAGACCATAGGAAATCAGTCATTTTCATACACTGCTGGAGGGAATGTGACTCCAAGGAGCAATTTGGAAACATTATTAAAATTTCAAATGCATTTACCCTTGACCCAAAATCTCACTTCTGGGAATTTTTTCTACAGATGGTCTGCTTTCATGCAAAATAATATACTGCCATGATAGTCTTTGGAGCCTTGTTTATAATAGCAAATGATTGGACAAAACCCTAAGTGTCCATCAAAAGAGCATGTGTGTGTGTGTAGGGGAGTGTATACATATATATATATACACCTAAAATGGAATATGATGCAGCCATTTGAAACAATGGGATTTCCCTGGCTGTCTAGTAGTTAAGGTTCTATACTTCCACTGCACGGGGCAGAGGTTCCATCCCTGGTCGGGGAACTAAGATCTTGCATGTTGCATGGCACAGCTAAAAAAAGAAAAAAAATGAGATACTCCCTATATTCTGCTGTGAAAAAGTTCTAGCAGATATATATATATATATATATATGAATAGAGATAGTTATAAATATATGAATATCGTGTCATTTTTGTGTGTTAGAGAGGGAACAAAAACTGCTATATGTATTCATACTTATATGCATAAATATACTCAGGAACAGTTTATAGGAAACTAATAAAAGTGACGACATGTAGGTGGAGGGACAGGGATAAATAATACACCTAATAAGAGGACAGAAGTGGGATGGAGACTTCTCAAAGCACATCTCATTTCATTGTTTTGAATTTTGATCCATATGAATGCATAACTTACTCGAAATTTAAATTAAAACAGGGTTTGACTGGCTCTGTAGTTTATGGATAAGTACCTACTGTATATTTAAAAATCAACAGTTCTCTCTAAATGGACCAGGGACTTTGTAAATCCAAAGAGCAAATGATACAAAAACATTGCAGAGCCAAATAAAAATGCTATCATTTAGTGGTAGGGATGGGAGTCCCAGACAATTCACCATCTTAATTACATTTTGCAAATTCCATTGGGAAAGCCCCTGAGATCTTAATAAGAACACAGTTACAGTTGTCTGCAATATGACAATGGATTAAAAATGCAGGAAAGGGAGAGAACAGCCAGGAAGCCCTGCCTCCCAGCAGAACGGGAATGCTCTATCCATTTGAATCCACTGTGATTGTTGACTATTAGCAACACATCCCTCTCTCACTGCAGGGCAATACGTTCTAACTTTTTCATTCCTAAAGTCGAGACCCCAGATTCCACATTTAGAAGGATTTAAATAAACTGTATTGGGAAAGCCCCTGATGCTGGGAAAGACTGAAGGCAAAAGGAGAAGAGGGCAGCAGAGGATAGGATGGTTAGAGAGTATCACTGACTCATTGCACATGAATCTGAGCAAACTCCAGAACATAGTGAAGGACAGGGAACCCTGGGGTTCTGCAATCCATGGGGTCACAAAGTCCGACATGACTGAGCGACTGAACAGCAACAATGTAGAAGATATGCAATAAACCAGGTTTTAATGTAAAACAAAATGCACAACTGCCATGAAAAGCATGCTCCACAAAAAATAATTACCTTAATATGATAGACAGAATTTTGACAAGCACACACACAACTTTCATGTTCATTAGCCCACATTGTTTATTGCCCCTAAATGAGCAATTTCTGTTAGGCTCTTTGAACTATGAGAAATGGCTTATCTCCCAGGACTCCAACTGAGGTTCTGAAATCTCAGAATTCAGCAACCCCCCATCTCCACATGAAGGCTTCAGCAGTAAGAGGGGCCTATAACCCACTCCCACAGGAAAGGATGCAATGGTTCCTTGTGCACATAGTTGGGGGGAAATTCCTATTTAACTGAGTATCAAGTTAAATATTTAGCTTGTGGGCTGTTTCTCAGCATTTCAGTTTCCTCACATGTTGAATCAAGTATTAAGAGTTAGTGCTAACGCTGGGGAAGTCACTTAACCCCCTTGTGCCTCAGTTTCCATACTGTAAAAGGAAAAAATAAAAAATACAACCTCAAGGGAGTGAGTGAACATCACAATCACTTAGAATCATGTCTGAAGACAGTGCAAACTCAGTAAATATTAGCTGCCTACCTGTAACATCTTAGAGATGAATATGTTGAAAACTCTGTCTTTGGAGCTAGACTTCCAGGGCTGCCTGAGAAGTTACAGAATATATCTCTGTCACCATTTTCCTTAGACTAATTAGCTCTGGTACAAATGGAAATTATTTACTTTCAAAACTTCGACTTTACTAGTGTTGAGTGATTTATACGATCCTGTAGCCAGGAGGTCCCAGACCTACATTCTCTCCTTGGCAAACCTGTACATCTTCTTCCAAAGACAGTATTTGTTCATCACGTCTTGTCTTAGAAATGACTTCAGGCAAGGGTCAGGCAGAGAATATCAACACCTTTCCCCACCTTCTGTGTGAGGCCTGGAACATAGGGAGCAGAGGAAGACACCACGCACAGACAGGGGCGGAACCAACCAGCCCACTGCTTCCCCAAGGAGTTTGGAAGAGACACCGGGTTGGGCCAGCTCACAAATAGGACAGACATGCAGCTGGACTCTGGGATCTGGCCCCTCCAAGCTTCTCTTCCATCACAGAGGGAGGTTAAAGTATCATGTGCTTAGTTGCTCAGTCGTGTCCGACTCTTTGTGACCCCATGGACTGTAGCGTGCCAGGCTCCTCTGTCCATGGGGATTCTCCAGCCAAGAATACTGGAATAGATTGCCATGCCCACCTCCAGGGGATCTTCCCAACCTAGGGACAGAACCCAGGACTTCCACATTGCAGGCGGCTTCTTTATCATCTGAGCCCCCAGGGTTGTGATGTGGAAGCAAACGGGAGAAAAGAACATCCTTAATCAGTAGTTTCAATGTGTGCCTGTCCCTCCCCAACAGTGGTTCATGGTAGCATCACACAAGCTGGAGAGGATGGGAGTTGAGGCTGGACAGTCAGGAAGACACCATCCAGAACGTTACAAACAGCTCCCCCAGATCATCTGATCTTAGAGAAGAAAAGGAAATCAAATCCTGCATCCCTAATGGGAAATCACAGGATAAACATTTTCCTTGCTAAAAGTTTGAAATATATACCTTTGCCACACTGAAAATTTTTACCCGTTATTTCTTGCCTTATTCTTTCCTCCTTTAAAATGCATGTTAATTTCATAGAATAATCCAGTTTATACACCATAAATGCACACAACCCATTTTTTCAGTTATTCAGTCAGTATTTATGGAGCACCTACCACATGCCTGGCATGGTTTTGTTCACCACCATAGCTTTAGTCCCTAAAACACAGATGCTGCTCTCAGAGGTCAGACTTTCCAATGCTTTGCTAATGGTTTCCTCCATGAGCCCTCATGTAGAACAACTTCCTTTTTTAAAAAAAAATTTTATTTTTACTGTATTTTACTTTACATTACTGTATTGGTTTTGCTATACACTGACATGAATCCACCATGGGTGTACATGAGTTCCCAATCCTGAACCCCCCTCCCACCTCCCACCCCATATCATCTCTCTGGATCATCCCCGTGCACCAGCCCTAAGCATCCAAGCTAACATTTATTGAGGGCTTATGGGTGTCAGGCACTGAACACCATTAATTCATTTAATTCTCACAGCACCTCTGTGAAGTGGTACTATTATTATCCCCTTTCTACAGATGAGTTTGAAATTTAAAGATAGGAAAAGTAACTTACTCAAAACCACAGAGCCAGTAAATCACAAACAGAATTAAAATTCAGGTCCAGTTACAAACTCCTCCATCTTAATCCTTACAACTAAACTGCCTTCAAAACTTCTTAAATAGGGTTGGCCAGGATGGATATATTTGGTTTCTAATGGTCTCTTCTGCATTTTCTTTGTTTGCTTTGCTGTGATTTTCATCTTCTAAACAATGTCTTTCAAGCATCTACAAAATGATCATTTAAAAGCAATTGTATCCAGTCATGGGATCATGGCAGAGCAGGCTAAAAAATGACACCCATTCGAACATAAATATTTAAATATATGCACTACACTCCATTTAGTGTATTATTCATATTCTAGGCTGACATAAAAAAGGTTTCTGGAACTTACCAGCTGCTTTCCTTTGTGATCTCAATGATTCTCACCCAAACAACACTCAAAGGACCCATTTTCCAAATCAGCTTCCTTATATTTACACCTGGCCATTGATGTCATTTGCTGTCTTTTCTGCCAATCCCAAACTGACTAGGGAGGAGGATCAGTCTGAATTCTAATTGCTTCCTTTCCCTTTCCCCAAACCTTGCATTTTCTCCCCTAAAACCAAAATCATAGTTTAGTGAAGTGAGTGTGATTAAGCAAATTATGAACCAGCTCAGGGAGCTACTCTAATTAGGGATACTTTCCTGACTCCGCTCGCAGGAGAGAACAACCTTCCTGCCTAGAACAATCACTCTGTCTGGGGGTGGTGTGTCAGCTGATGGCAATCACTGCTGCTATTTTTCCAGGTTAATGTGATATTAGGGTCTGAAGCCCCAAATTTGAACAGTTATTCTCCTTGATATGTCTTTACTCAGTCCACTGATAAATGTTGCCTGTCAGCCCTGAATGCCCCAGCAGCCCACGCAACCATTCATCAGACCTCAGATTCTTCAATGAGAAGAAGAAGGTGTGCCCACAGGCAATATCTCTCCCCCTCTCTCATCATATTTAAGCTCCCTGAAGGTAGGAGTAGTCTTGCATCTCCAGCAATGGGGCTGACACAGAGCGGGGGCCCAAGTGTTTGCTGAATATTGTGGAATGAAGAAAGGAGGTATAAAAAGTACAGTCACCTTTTCCTTTAAGAGGCACTTGATGGGACAATGGATCTAATGATAAAACACTTGCATGGGGGATATATATATCACATACTACACTGAAATGAGGATGCATGAGCACTAAGTCACTTCAGTCACATCTGACTCTTAGGAACCTTCTGGACTGTATCCTGCCAGGCTCATCCATCCATGGGTATCTCCAGGCAGGAATACTGGAGTGGGTTGCCATGCCCTTCTCCAGGGGATCTTCCTGACCCAAGGATTGAACCCGCATCTCTTATGTCTCCTGCACTGGCTGGTATGTTCTTTGCCACTGTTTTCCTTAAAAAAAAATAAAAATAGAGCAACATGATCCAGCAATCTCACTCCTGGGCATACATCCAGAAAAGATGAAAACTCTAATTCAAAAAGACACATGCACCCCAATGTTCTCAGCAGCACTATTTAAAACAGCCAAGACATGGAAGCACCCTAAGTGTCCATTGGCAGAGGAATGGATAAAGAAGACATAGCGCATATATACAAGGGAATACTACTTGGCCATAAAAGAATGAATGAATGCCATCTGTAGCAATGTGGATGGACCTAGAGATTGCTGTACTAAGTGAATTCAGAAAGATAAATACTATATCATTTATATGTAGAATCTTTAAAAATTATACAAATGAACTTAATTACAAAACAGAAAGAGACTCACAGACCTAGAAAACAAAGTTTGATTGTTAAAGAAAAAAGAAGCTGGTGGGATAAACTGGGAATCTAAGATTAACAGATACTATCACTCATTGGAAATAGATGGGGAAACAGTGGAAACAGTGGCAGACTTTATTTTTGGGGGCTCCAAAATCACTGCAGATGGTGACTGCAGCCATGAAATTAAAAGACGCTTACTCCTTGGAAGAAAAGTTATGAGCAACCTAGACAGTATATTCAAAAGCAGAGACATTACTTTGCTGACTAAAGTCCATCTAGTCAAGGCTATGGTTTTTCCTGTGGTCATGTATGGATGCAAGAGTTGGACTGTGAAGAAGGCTGAGCGCCAAAGAATTGATGCTTTTGAACCGTGGTGTTGGAGAAGACTCTTGAGAGTCCCTTGGACTGCAAGGAGATCCAACCAGTCCATTCTGAAGAAGATCAGCCCTGGAATTTCTTTGGAAGGAATGATGCTAAAGCTGAAACTCCAATACTTTGGCCACCTCATGCGAAGAGTTGACTCATTGGAGAAGACTTTGATGCTGGGAGGGATTGGGGGCAGGAGGAGAAGGGGACGACAGAGGATGAGATGGCTGGATGGCATCACTGACTCGATGGATGTGAGTCTGAGTGAACTCCGGGAGTTGGTGATGGACAGGGAGGCCTGGCGTGCTGCAATTCATGGGGTCGCAAAGAGTCGGACACGACTGAGCGACTGAACTGAACTGTGTATAAAATAAACAACAAGGATCTACTGTACAGCACAGGGAACTATACTCAATATCTTGTAATAATCTATAGTCAAAAAGAATCTGAAGAAGAATATACATAAATAACTGAATGACTTTGTTATGCATCTGAAAACTAACATAACATTGTAAATCAACTATAGTTCAATAAAAAGAAAGAATGTTGAAAAGACAAGGCAAGCTCTTAGTACATATTTTATAGCAAATACCAGTGAGTTTTCACCATTAACTTAAAACAGTTAAAAGCTGCAATTGAAATACAGGAGAAAAGTATAAAACAGACACAGAATCAGGAGTTTGCACTGAAAAAAACAGCAGTGGGAGCAATAACCAACACTCTCCCAAGCTTAATTTGGTTATGGAATCCTTCAAGGAAAATTCCAGAACTGCAGGAACTTAATGCCTTACTGAGACCTACGATGTGCGTTGTATATTAAAATACTGTCAGCCCTGCTTAGGCTTCTACTTAACTTCCTATACCTTCTGGCAACGGTAGTTCAAGATGGAGAGTTGAGAGAGCACTGTCACTAGAATTCCTCTGGGTCTGGGCTCACTGGGCCCTGCAGAACAGACCAAAGAAAATTTGGCGATGCCCTGCAGCCATGGCCTTGCCGCACCATGCAGTCCATGATTTGGCTTCCTCTGTGTGAGTGATTATGCTGAGCACTGGAATAGAAGTGTCACGTTCGGCACCATCCATCCAAACTTATCTTTGGAGTTTTTCTTAGCTGAGGAAGTATTAACAAACTTTTTAAATGGAAAACTGATACATATACACACACACATATATATATATGTAAACAGATATATAGATATATAAACCTCTTTTTCATTTTTTATATTTTTTAAACTGGAGTGTAATTGCTTTGCAATGTTGCGTTAGTTTCTCCTGTACAACATGGTCAATCATCCATACATATACATATATCCCCTCCCTCTTGAGCCTCTCCCTCCCCGTTCCTCTCACCCTACCCCTCTAGGCCATCACAGAGCACTGAGATGAGCTCGCTGTGCTATACAGCAGCTTCCAACTAGCTGTCTATTTTATACTCGGAAGTATATATATGTCAATGCTACTCTCTCTAATAGGCATTCTTGAATGCACTATGTACTATATGAGGAGCTAGAAATAAAAATTTAAGTAAGACAGGGTCCATGCCCTAAAGTTTGAATACAGTGATGAAGACAGTTTATGCACAAATGGCAAATAGGTGAAGGTTGCTCTAGATACATGGGATTGGGCAGTGTTACTAACTCTGCTCCATTTACTTTTATAAAATAATTTCTAGTGATCCCTGTAGCTTGTAGTAGGTAGGGAAGTGTATTATTTATGCTAAAATCTTGTAGGGAGGCTCCTAGAAATAAGCAAGTCTGCAAGGAACAAATCTACATATGTTTAGCTTGGTTCAACAGAACAAATGTCTAGAGAAAATACTTTTTTTTCTTACCAGGAGAAAAAGGAGCATGCTGGCTGTGACTTTCCACAGGTATCACCAGAATAAATGAATGGAGGTGGACACACTGAGACCTGTGGTCTGACGGGGAGCATGTTGAGGCTCTGTGTCCACATCCTGAACTAGGAACTTGGTAGCCTAGCACTCTGTTTTCCAGCAAATTTCAGAGCCCTCATGTTCTCATTCTCGGTTCAGAAACTTCACCCTTCCAACAAAGTTCAATTCTTCCAGAAGCATAAATTACACTAGATATGACAAGCTTGCAAAAAATAAAGTTTTACTGATTACCAGTTTACTCATTGTAAATGAAATGTCCAGTGTAGGAAGAGGTACCCAGTATATCCTTGTCCTCCAAGGTGAGTTTGTCACAACAGGTTTAGCTTATTTTCCTGAAGGAACTTTAGATACCTTTTAGAAATGGTATATTTCTGTATGATTCAAAATAAAATAATTTTCACTTACATGAAGTATTTGCCATCATCTTACTGAGCACCCTGACTCTTACAATGGACATAAGAACCTGTTTCCTATTTTGACTTGGAAAAGTTGGATGCAAATTCATGTGGACTGCTAAAATGTGTCATCGGCTGAAGCCAGCAAAGGACTCTCTTGCTGTTTCAGACTGAAGCAGTATCCTCAGTGAAATGTGGTGTCGTCCTTAAGAGTCTGGGAGGCAACCTCACTTACTGACACTTCCTCCCTGTCCGTTATGAGCATCCACAGAGTTTTTTGAAGTTTTTTTGTTGTTTTATTTTACTTTCATATATCATTTACATGTGGAATCTTAAAAAATAATATAAGCTTCCTTATAAAAATAGAAACAGACTTGCAGATATCAAAAACAAACTTATGGTTATCAATGGAGAAATGAATAGGAGAGGGATAAATTTGGAGTCTGGGAATGGTAAAGAACCTGCCTACCAGTATGGGAAACATAATGAGATGTGGGTTCAGTCCTGGGTTGGGAAGATCCCCTGGAGCAGGAAATGGCAACCCACTCCAGTATTCTTGCTTGGAGAGTCCCATGGACAGAGGAACCTGGTGGGCTACAGTCCACGGGGTCACAGAGAGTCAGACACGACTACAATGACAGTGCAACACATATACAGGATGGATAACTAGCAAGGACCTACTGTGCGGCACAGGGGACTGCAATAGCATGTACAGCAGTTTTACAAGCTGTAGTGATGACTGTCAGACTCATTACAACTGGTCCAAGAACTGAGTTCTACACTGAGTTCATTTTCAAGAAAGTATCTCACCCAAACAACTTATTCAACCCTGCTTCTAAGGTCTCCCACGTCCATTTTTAAATCTTTAGAATTTCAATCTTGCTTTGGGAAGATGCCAGAAATTCAAATAACCGTCTGATAGTTAAATGACCACGATTGCCAGCACATCCAAAATAGTAGGTTCTTGGGAAAATGCAGAGATCAAAATGCTATTAACTCCATATGAAGTCCCTGCTGTGTGGTCAGCACTGTGATGACCACTACAGGGTTGAAATGGAGTTATACTTTATATTTAAGAAAAGTCTTTGACCTAAAGAACTATTGGGACTAGATATCACACATGAAATGACTACAGTGAGAACAGGGCAGAGATGATTAATAATTATAAAAAGTGCTTTAGGGTACAGTAAGTGATAATAGAATACATTCACATACAATAGTTCTTTTGATTTTGATGACCACACGGTGAGGTAGGCAAGGGAGATACTGCATTATTAACCTCATTTTTTTTTATTAACCTCATTTTATAGACGAGGAAACTGTGAGGCCCAGGGTAGCCAAGGGCACCTCGCAAATAAGTGTCAGAGTTCCAGGATAGTAGTATTAGCATTGCCTCTCTGTTCTGTAATCTTGGTCCCACATCAAGCGGCTTCTTTGCTAAGTACCACTGGAGAAGAGGAAGGAGCGTGGAAGGGTATGAAAGGGGAGCTGTAAAGGGTATTGGTAGGCAACAGAAAGGATATGGGGTCTTCATGGAGAAAGAAAAAGAGAGAAATAGGCAAAGAACATGACCATGGGCTTGGAGGCAGAGAATTGGGAGGGAACAACTTACTGAAAGGAGATATATATAAGAAGGAAGTAGGAAATACAGCTTGATAGGAAAACTAAATAATCATGGAATTTGCAGAAAGTTGAAATCAGGAGTTGAGTTTTTGTCTTTATAGCAAAGAGGCTATTTTTTTTGGAAGGAGACAATATAGAGGTTAAGAAAGGGGACATGGTATTCCAGCAGCAGGGGGGTTAGAAGAATGGATGGTAGGGAGGCAAACAGTCCGAGTTCCTGGAATTCAGGAGGAAAGGGGGCAGGGGGAGGAATGACCTGGCATAGTTCTAAAATGTTGAGGTGGACATACTTTACAGAATTCATCACCCAGTTCATTTGCACATCACTAACAACAGCAAAGCTAAAAATACTCCGGTTACAAGAACAGGGCATATAAAAGAAGGATGACTGGTGCTTAGAAATTTATGATGGATTAAGTCATTTTAGGTTGGTTGACATAAAGCTTATAAAATATGCTGTCTCAAGCATTTAGGATTGACAAAGGTAAAATTACCTGCATTTTTAGGCTTTCGTTTGACTTCCTGCATTCAACCAGGCTGTTATCAGGCTGAACTGATTACAAGCTGTTGTACCTCCAACAGATGAAGGGATTTGAATAGGGTGGGAGGTACTCTGCATCCCTCACCTACACTTAACTGAGAATAGGTCTGATTTTATAAAATTGCTTTTATTTGGATATTTCACAAAACTTCATATGGGTAAGGAGTTCCATGGCTTAAAACAACTGAAAAGCCATTGATTCAGTCCAATCCTAGCCACAAACAGATGAGGAAGACAGGACAGAGAGATGCAGGGCCTGGCCCAAGGTCACAGGCAAGTGAGGCCACTTGAGGGGGAATTGTAACTATTAATACTTTAGGCACTGAAAAGGCTCCACAGCAAAAGGAGATAATCAACAAAGTGAAAAGGCAACCTACTGAACAGGAGAAAATATTTGTAAACCAATATCTGATAAGGGATTAAGATCCAAAATATATAAGGAACTCAAACAACTCAGCAGCAAAAAAAACACCCCAAATAATCCAATTTTAAATGGACAAATGACCTGAAGAGATACTTTCCAAAGAAAACATACAGATAGCCAACAGGTACATTTGTTGTTGTTCAGTCGCTCAGTCGTGTCCGACTCTTTGTGACCCCATGGACTGCAGCACGCCAGGCCTCCCCATCCTTCAACATTTCCTGGAGTTTGCTCAAATTCATGTCCATTGAGTTAGTGATGCCATCCAATCACCTCATCCTCTGTTGTACACAAAAGGTACTAAACCACTAGGGGCTTCCCAGGTGGCACTAGTGGTAAAGAATCTGCCTGCCAATGCAGGAGATGCAAGAAACGTGGGTTTGATCCCTGGGTCAAGAAAACCCCTTGGAGTAGGAAATGGCAACCCACTCCAGTATGCTTGTCTGGAAAATCCCATGGACAGAGGAGCCTGGTGGGCTATAGTCCATGGGGGTCGCAAACAACTGGACAAGACTGAGTGACTGAACACAAACGTCACTAGTCCTCAGGGAAAGGCAAATCAAAATCACAATGAAATATCACCTCACACCTGTTAGAACGGTTAGCAATCAAAAACATAAGAGATGACCATTGTTGGGGAGAATGTAGAGAAAAAGGAACCCTGTCCACTGTTGGTGGGATAGCAAAGATGCAGCTCCTATGGAAAACAGTATGGAGCTCCCATATGATCCAGCAATCTTACCTCTGGGTATATATTCAAAGGAAATGAAATCAGTATTTCTAAGAGCTATCTGTACCCCTATGTTCAATGCAGCATTATTCCTGATAGCTAAGATATGAAACCAATCTAAGTCCATCAACCAATGAATGAATTCTTTTCAAATGTAGTACATATATTTGGGATTCATATGTAAGGAATATTATTCAGACATTAAAAAAAAGAAGAAGAAAATCCTGCCATTTGTGACAAGATGGATGAGCCTGGAAGGCAGTATGCTAAGCGAAATAAGCCAAAGAAAGAAAGACAACTAGTGTATTACTATCATTTAAAAGTGGAATTTAAAAGTCAAAATCATAAACTAGAGAGTATAATGGTGGTTGCTAGGGGCTGGGGGTGGAGGTTCTGGTCAAAGGACACAAACTTTCAGTTATATGATGAATAAGCTCTGGGGTCTAATGGTCAGCACGTTGACTTGTTGTTGTTAATAATACTGTGTTGCATACTTGACATTAGCTAAGAAAGCAAATTTTAAGAAGTGTTTTCACCATTAGAAATGGTCACTATGTAAGGTGATGGAGGTGTTAATTAACTTCATTGTGGTAATCATTTCACAATATGTATGTATATGCATATCAAATCACCATGTTATATACCTTAACACAATTTTGTCAATTTCACCTCAATAAAGCCGGGGGTGGCTGGTGGGGGCACTGGGCAACTGAGAACTCAGAAAGCAAAAACCATTTAATGTACTTTGAAGACCCAGGCCAGGATCCCACCCGGTCCTTTACTGTGCCTGTGGCCTAGGCCAATCCCTAAACCGACCCACACAGGTGGCAGGGGCCATGACGGGGATACAGCCCCTGCACACGCTTAGCAGGCTGCCCTCAGAACAGTGGGACTGATGCCCACTCGAGCTCGTTCCCACATTAAGCCTCTTCAGTTCAGTTCAGTTGCTCAGTCGTGTCCGACTCTTTGCGACCCCATGAATCGCAGCACGCCAGGCCTCCCTGCCCATCACCAACTCCCAGAGTTCACCCAGACTTGCATCCATCGAGTCAGTGATGCCATCCAGCCATCTCATCCTCTGTCGTCCCCTTCTCCTCTTGCCCCCGATCCCTCCCAGCATCAGAGTCTTTTCCAATGAGTCAACTCTTCGCATGAGGTGGCCAAAGTACTGGAGTTTCAGCTTTAGCATCATTCCTTCTAAAGAAATCCCAGGGCTGATCTTCAGAATGGACTGGTTGGATTTCCTTGCAGTCCAAGGGACTCTCAAGAGTCTTCTCCAACACCACGGTTCAAAAGCATCAATTCTTCAGTGCTCAGCCTTCTTCACAGTCCAGCTCTCACATCCATACATGACCACAGGAAAAACCATAGCCTTGACTAGACAGACCTTAGTCAGCAAAGTAATATCTCTGCTTTTGAATATGTTATCTAGGTTGCTCATAACTTTTCTTCCAAAGAGTAAGCGTCTTTTAATTTCATGGCTGCAGTCACCATCTGCAGTGATTTTGGAGCCCCAAAACATAAAGTCTGCCACTGTTTCCACTGTTTCCCCATCTATTTCCCATGAAGTGATGGGACCGGATTAGGGAACGTCTAATAGGATAGTATTACTCAGCCATAAAAAGAATACATTTGAATCAGTTCTAATGAAATGGATGAAACTGGAGCCGATTATACAGAGTGAAGTAAGCCAGAAAGAAAAACACCAATACAGCATACTAACACATATATATGGAATTTAGAAAGATAGCAATGATGACCCTGTATGTGAGACAGCAAAAGAGACACAGATGTGTAGAGTGGACTTTTGGACTCTGAGGGAGAGGGGGAGGGTGGGATGATTTGGGAGAATGGCATTGAAATATGTATACTATCATGTAAGAAACGAAGTGCCAGTCTATGTCTGATGCAGGTTACAGGATGCTTGGGGCTGGTGCATGGGGATGACCCAGAGAGATGTTATGGGGAGGGAGGTGGGAGGGGGGTTTCATGTTTGGGAACGCATGTACACCCGTGGTGGATTCATGTCAATGCATGGCAAAACCAATACAGTATTGTAAAGTAAAACAAAGTAAAAATAAAAATTTAAAAAAAAAAGCAGAGACATTACTTTGCTCACTAAGGTCCGTCTAGTCAAGGCTATAGTTTTTCCTGTGGTCATGTATGGATGTGAGAGTTGGACTGTGAAGAAGGCTGAGCGCTGAAGAATTGATGCTTTTGAACCGTGGTGTTGGAGAAGACTCTTGAGAGTCCCTTGGACTGCAAGGAGATCCAACCAGTCCATTCTGAAGGAGATCAGCCCTGGGATTTCTTTGGAAGGAATGATGCTAAAGCTGAAGCTCCAGTACTTTGGACACCTCATGCGAAGAGTTGACTCATTGGAAAAGACTCTGATGCTGGGAGAGATTGGGGGCAGGAGGAGAAGGGGACAACCCAGGATGAGATGGCTGGATGGCATCACGGACTCGATGGACGTGAGTCTGAGTGAACTCCGGGAGTTGGTGATGGACAGGGAGGCCTGGCGTGCTGCGATCCATGGGGTCGCAAAGAGTTGGGCATGACTGAGCAACTGAACTGAACTGAATAAGGCAAGAGTCTGGTTAATACTTTTCTCTGACTCGTTCATATTTCAACACTTGGTTATTTCTTTTCCTCACTATAGTCTGTTTGGAGACTAAGGCGAAAAGACAGAACAAAACAAAACAAAACCCCACCTTACAAAGAGAAATGTCTGTGCCCTGGGCAAGACAAAGGAGTGCTGCAGGTTTGAGATTCTTGCTGTTACCAAAGAATTATGAGCCAGAAGCACAGAGTCATTAAATCTGCTGGTTTCACTTGTATAACAGCACATAACGTACCTGAGACTGCATCACCCGCTGAATCAGGAAGTTTAGGGAGAAAAGCGCAGCGGAGTCCCTAGTAAATCTGTCTTTTTGCATTCCAGTCATAAAAAAAGCATTCTCCTCACTTCTTCACACAGAGCCTACCGTCACCTTAGCTGTGTTTATTGTGATGGACAAAGCGTCTTTGCTGAAGCTAGACATTTCTCTTCTTTGACAGCAAACACTGATTAAATATACCCAGAGAAAAGTTAGGGAGACCAGAACACAGCTTTTTGCCAGTTACTAAGGGACAGACTTTCAGCTCTGGTATTTCCTCTCCTTACTGTCAAGAAAAATAAACAAAGGTGGCAGAATTTTAGAGACAATTTCTACTGAAGATATAGCTGTTTCCATTTTAACTAAGGTTGAAAGATTTCTTACCAGTTTTGTGAATTATCTCATCTAATTAAAAAAGCTCCTAAACTAACAATGCTCCTAACTGTAAATTTAGGAAAACTGGAGTTTATACAGATGATATACAAACCAACAGTGCAAGCTGAGTTTGCCCCTGGCAGGACTGGATGGGACCATTTCGGGATGAAGGATTCTGAGGGGACTGTGACCTTGCCTGCAATGACATTAGTGGCAAGAGACATTTCCAAAAGGGCCTGTAAGTTATGGATTAATGACAGCCCTCTGTGAACTGATTAACTCCTTCATATTCAGAATGCCCACTTTACCAAATGACAAATCAAAATGACTTTTCCAGCACTCACCAACACTGCAAACAGAACTGTATCCCACTTGGCAATCTGGGGAAAATATGATGTCAGCAGCCTATCTGCTGATATGAGCAGTAGAGCCTGTTTTTTAATCACCCCTGTCAGAAATATAAAAATCTCCTTAAAATAGGTTACCCAGCTCTTTGGGCTTCACAAGCAATTCACCAACACAAAAGTTCCTGATTTTACAATAGTGATTGGCACTGTCAGCTAGCTGCTGGATTATTGAGATGGCTCACTTTGGTTTGAGTAGTAAAATATCTCATGTTGCCTTTGCAAGTAAGTCATCTGCATAACTGCAGAGCTTTCTAATCCCCCGGAAGACCCATAATTATGCCAGGAGAAATTGAGGCTCTCTGATCCCCTGTCTGGTAACTGTATGTACAAACCTCCCTTTCAATTATTCCTGAACGAATAGCACCCAAGCATCATTGTGGGACAGGAAAGTGGGCTTCCCGGCATGCACTTCTCTCTCCTGCCTGCCTCTAGTCAGTGGTTCTGAGATCACAGAGCACGGCTGGGACTCTCCTTCCTTGGCCTCACATGTGGGTATTTACAAACTAGCTAATGAAGGAGCTATGGTTTTTCCAGTAGCCATGTATGGATGTGAGAGTTGGACCATAAAGAAGGCTGAGTGCCAAAGAATTGATGCTTTTGAGCTGTTGTGTTAGAGAAGACTCTTGAGAGTCCTTTGGACTGCAAGGAGGTCAAACAAATCAATCCTAAAGGAAATCAATCCTGAAGATTCATTAGACGGTCTGATGCTGAAGCTCCAATACTTTGGCCACCTGATGCAGAGAGCTGACTCATTAGAAAAGACCCTGATGCTGGGAAAGATTGAAGGCAGAAGCAGAAGGGGACAACAGAGGATGAGATGGTTGGATGGCATCATTGGCTCAATGGACATGAGTTTGAGCAAGCTCTGGGAGATGGTAGAGAACAGGGAAGCCTGGTATGCTGCAGTCCATGGGGTTGCAAAGAGTCAGACACAACTGAGCGTCTGAACAACAATAACAAATGGATGAACAATAAATAATCTCCTGACCACTGCAGTAGGCAGGCAAGAAGGAAAACTGAGAGATGTACACTTTTATTCTTGAGCTAGATAATGTCCACTGTACCAAGCTCTAAGAGGTTGCCTTTCATCCTGCTGGAGAAGATGTAAAGCATGCTTCGTGCAGCCTGGCCTGGCCTTTGGCAGATTTATTGACAAGACCTACTGGCTTGAGCAAGTGCAGGGATATACCATGTGTTGAGAAAGAAAATGAATACCTTCAACTGGCTTTCAGGACCTCAAAAAGCAGCTGTTTGGCTTAGAAGATCTTATCTACAATGCATTATCATCAGGAGGAAAACATTAAAGGCATTTCTCAAGTTTAAAGGGAAAAGTCTGAAAAGCAAGCTGAGTCAGCTGCCAGTGTCTGTCTGAAGTTGTTGGAAATGCAGAGGTCTTTAATTTTGACAGAGTCTGCTCTGGGAGCAGGGCACAGCTTCTGCATAGTTTCAGTCACTTCTGTTGTCTGTTATAGGCTAGAGGACAAGCTCAGGAGCTTCCCTGATGGTTCAGTGGTAAAGAATCCGCCTGCCAATGCAGGAGACGCAGGTTCCATCCCTGGGCTGGCAAGATCCCTTGGAGGAGGAAATGGCAACCCATTCCAGTATTCTTGCCTGGAGAATCCCATGGACAGAGGAGCCTGGTGGGCTATAGTCCATGGGGTCTCTAAAGAGTCAGACACGACTTAACCGTTAAAGAACAAAAGGATAGCACATACAGCTTGCACTATTTGGTCTTTCAGAGGGTTGGGAGAGGGCAGAATGATAGAAAACTGAGTTAATTTTACACTGACCTCTAGGTCACAGCAGTGACAAGATGCTGTCATTACAATATTTTACAATTTCTATAAAGCTCTAGATAGCATATTAAAAAGCAGAGACATTACTTTGCCAACAAAGGTCCATCTAGTCAAGGCTGTGGTTTTTCCAGTGGTCATGTATGGATGTGAGAGTTGGACTGTGAAGAAAGCTGAACACTGAAGAATGATGCTTTTGAACTGTGGTGTTGAAGAAGACTCTTGAGAGTCCCTTGGACTGCAAGGAGATCCAACCAGTCCATCCTAAAGGAGATCAGTCCTGGGTGTTCATTGGAAGGACTGATGCTGAAGCTGAAACTCCAATATTTTGGCCACCTCATGTGAAGAGTTGACTCATTGGAAAAGACCCTGATGCTGGAAGGATTGGGGGCAGAAGGAGAAGGGGACAACAGAGGATGAGAGGGCTGGATGGAATCACCGAATCAATGGACATGAGTTTGGGTAAACTCCGGGAGTTGGTGATGGACAGGGAGGCCTGGCATACTACAAGTCATGGGGTCGCAAAGAGTCGGACACGACTGAGCAACTGAACTGAACTGACATTATTGGATGGCAGTAAAGAACAAGGCATTGTCTATATGTCACATTCTATATAAAAAGCTGTGCTGGAAGCCCGGTTGTTTCTCAGCCTGAGTACTTATATCTCCAACTCCCAGAAGAACACAAGTTTTTCTCAAGGTTTGGTGTACTGGATTTAATTGGAGTCAGTGAAACCTTATTCAGATCCTGAACTCAGGGTCTGATCATCACTGTCAGAAATTGATTAACTTGAGCCGGTTGCTAAACTTCTTCAAGTCTCAGTTTCCTTATCTATACATCAGGATTGTAAACTTTCCATTTCAAGACTGTTGTTGTTCAGTCGCTAAGTCATGTCCAACTATTTGTGACCCCATGGACTGCAACACACCAGGCTTCTCTGCCCCTTACTATCTCCTGGAGTTTGCTTAAACTCATGTCCATTGAGTCGGTGATGCCATCCAGCCATCTTATCCTCTGTCGTCCCATTCTCCTTCCACTGTCAATCTTTCCGAGCATCAGGGTCTTTGCAAATGAGTCAGCTCTTCACATTAGGTGGCCAAAGTATTGGAGCTTCAGCTTCAACATCAGTCCTTCCAAAGAATATTCAGGGTTGATATCCTAAAGGATGGACTGGTTTGATCTTGCAGTCCAAGGGACTTTCAAGAGTCTTCTCCAGCACCACAGTTCAAAAGCATCAATTCTTTGGTGCTCAGCATGGTAAGAAGTAAATAAGAAAGAGTGAGAATTCAGTGAATTAACTATTATGTATGTTTCACAATGCCTGCCATACAGTAAGTGCTCAATAAATGTTAGTTCCCTTTTTAGGTTAACTTTTGATTGTGGCAAAGGAACAGGGCCAGGTAGCATAAGAAGTTGACACTGTGTGAACTTTATTCTTGTTCAGGTGGCAGATTCAGCTGAATCACTCTCAGTCCTGTAAGCAGGCTCTGAGGACTGACTGCTGGAGTATCTTGCTGCAGGCAAGCAACACAGTGCTTGACAGGTGTGAGATTTCTTCACAGAGCATTAGCCATCTCTCCCAACTCCCTGCAGAACTCACTGCAAAGATTCCTGCTACTGACTCTCAAAATGCCCACCCTGTCAGCCAAAATGTGATGCATGAGCTGTTTCATGGCCCTTAGTTATTTACATCCATTTTCCATATAAAATGAATGAGACAGATGATAAAGAGGCATCCCTGGTGGCTCAGATGGTAAAGAATCTGCCTGTAATGCAGGAGACCCAGGTTTGATCCCTGGGTTGGGAAGATCCCCTCGAAAAGGGAATGGCAAGCCACTTCAGTATTTTTGCCTGGAAAATTCCATGGTCAGAGTAGCCTGGCAGACTACAGTCCAAGGGGTCGAAAAGAGTCTGGACACACCTGAACGAATAACACATCACACTTCCATATAAGAAGCAGCACTGTGCACGTGTGCACGCCAAGCCGCTTCAGTCATGTCCGATTCTGTGACTTCATGGACTGTAGCCCGCCAGCCTCCTCTGTCCATGAGATTCTCCAGGCAAGAATACTGGAATGGGTTGCCAAGCCCTCCTCCAGGGTATCTTCCCCACCCAGGGATCGAACCCACATCTACGTTCTTCTGTACGTCTCCTGCATTGACAGGAGGATTCTTTACCACTGGTGCCACTACTGGCTCCCAAAGAAACAAGGTGAAGGGGAGTAAGAGACAGGAGGAAATGGCCAGATGGAAGAACAGCTAAGGCGCCCAACTATAACAAACATCTCTTTCCTGCTGGGATGCTAAAAGCAGGATTCCAGCCAGCTTTGCAAGTTACTGTCTTAGCCAGCTGGCTCTACATGTTTGATGGAAACAGAGGGCCAATGTGGAAAAACAAAAGTTCTTCTTCAGCAGATGAGGAATGGTCGGAAATGCATTTGAAGAAAACACCGTTGTGGTGTTCCAGGTTTATTCTCTCTGTGCAGCATGAACTGAATTTATTCAGCTTCCATGCTTGGGGGCCGTTTCTCTAACTACCAATTCCACCTGCAATCTAAGACACTGGGCTGTACAAATAGTTCCTCAATCTCCACAGGTAATCAGTGAAACACCATTCTTCATGTTCTAGAAAATGCAAACACAGCTGAATTGATCCACTTCAAATCTTCCCAAACAATTCAACAATGGATGAAAGGAGATGAGATATTTCAAAGTAAAGTTGGTTGGATGTCCTAGGGCATGAGGATAGTGGATATATGGATGGGGAAAGGTATCTGTTCAGTAGTTACTGGCTTAAAACAGAGGCACTACCTAATTTTAAAGTTTGTCAGATGTGAATCCTATATGGTTGCATGTGACAACTTTTAGGGTCATAACACCACTGCTTTCCACAGTATCTATGGGGGACTTGTCATGCTAGGATGTAGGCAGCTACCAGATAGGTCCTGTCAACTGCCTGTAGTCACCTGATTATACTAAATGCCCCAAAACCAAAAAATCAGGCTTTGCTTAGAAATCTGTGAGTCAAATAGCTAAGGAAAAGGCAAAACCAAAACAAAACAGCAGTTAACATGACAAAGTGCAAGCCACAGGTCTGGGAATCTGGAGGTCATGTTGTCAGGCAGAAAGTCCTAGGCTGGCCAGGGTCTGGAAGCTAGGCACAGGCCGCTTATCCTTGAAGATTTTATTCCTTTCATTGAACGGCTTCTATCCTTCCCAAAACTAACCATTAATTCCTTATTCTGCAAGGCCCAAATTGCATTTGTCCGTGATCTTTTGGATAAACCTTTACTAGGTGTTATTCACTATACTGTGTTTATAAAACCCCATCTTTATTATATAAGTAACATAAATACCCATTTGCATATATGTATATATCAACAGAGTATTATATGTCTCTTTCCTTTTTAAAGGCAAGAACTATGTCACATATATTGAGTGCTGTACTAGACACTGAAGTTTCACAAATAAACTTCTCTGAATTTTGATAAACAAAGGTGCAGATTAGTAAACAGTTGGTTTGTGAGCAAATAGAGAAGAAAGAAGTGATTAGTAAGGTAAAGTAATGTAAAATATAGCCAAACCAATCTCTCCTTTTATGATATACTTACCAGGCTATTAAATCAGTGAAATTCCACACATGATCTGGATTTGGCAACTCAATACCTAAAATTTTTTATCCTTATGGGAACAACAGAAAATCATGAGCTGCCAAATTATGTTTTTTTAATAAACAAACCAGTGGCTCAGAAGGTAAAGAATCTGCCTGCAATGCAAGAGACTCAGGGTCAATCCCTGGGTTGGGAAGATCCCCTGGAGAAGCGAGTGCCAACCCACTCCAGGATTCTTGTCTGAAGAATTCCACAGACAGAGGAGCCTGGTGACCTACAGTCCGTGTGGTCATAAAGAGTTGGACATGACTGAGTGACTAACACTTTCACTTTCAACCCCAAACGTTCTAGTAGTACTACAGAATTCTGTCTTTATTTATGCTGTTTTAATACTTTTATCAGCTACTTGAATAAAGATAAGATTTCCCATGAAACCTACTGAGGGCAGAAAGCCAGGAAAGACAGCTACTGTTTCATGACAGAAAAAATTCTTGACAGATTATATCATAAAGCTGAAATCTACATGATACTAAAGTTATATATTTTGGTTTAGATTATCAACAGCATAGGCAGAGAATAACCAGGACCTTACTAGACAAATTAATTTATATGAATTTTATAGTAACTAAAAACACCATGTCATTCAATATATACATATATACACACACACATCATATACATGCATGATTTTTATAAAAATATAGATAAAATATATATGTGTGTGAAAATATATATAAAGACTCACAGTTTTACATATTTAGTTGTTGTTTAGTGGCTAAATCATATTCAACTCTTTTGGTAACACTGAGCCACCTGGGAAGTTCTATATACATAGTGTTGCTGTTTTCATTCCAATCCCAAAGATGGGCAATGTGAAGATGTTCTAACTACCGCAACTGTGCTCATTTCACATGCTAGCAAGGTAATGCTCGAAATCCTTTGAGTTAGGCTTCAACAGTATGTGAAATGAGAACTTCCAAGCTGGATTGAGAAAAGGCAGAGGAATCAGGGATCAAATTGCCAACATAATGGATCATAGAAAAAGTAAGAGAATTCAGGAAAAATGTCTACTTCTGCTTCATGAGCAAATGCTTTGAGCAAATTCCAGGAGATAATGGAAGATAATGGAAGCCTTTGACTGTGTGGATCACAATAAACTGTGGAAAATTCTGAAAGAGATGGGAATACCAGACCACCTGACCTGACTCTTGAGAAATCTGTATGCAGGTCAGGAAGCAACAGTTAGAACTGGACATGGAAGAACAGACTGGTTCCAAATAGGAAAAGGAGTACATCAAGGCTGTATATTGTCACTCTGCTTATTTAACTTCTATGCAGAGTACTTCACGAGAAACGCTGGGCTGGAGGAAGCACAAGCTAGAATCAGGATTGCTGGGAGAAATATCAATAACCTCAGATATGCAGATGATACCACCCTTATGGCAGAAAGTGAAGAACTAAAAAGCCTGTTGATGAAAGTGAAAGAGGAGAGTGAAAAAGTTGGCTTAAAGCTCAACATTCAGAAAACTAAGATCATGGCATCCAGTCCCATCACTTCATGGCAGATAGATGGGGAAACAGAGGAAACAGTGGCTGACTTTATTTTTTGGGGCTCCAAAATCACTGCAGATGGTGACTGCAGCCATGAAAATAAAAGATGCTTACTCCCTGAAAGGAAAGTTATGACCAACCTAGTCAGCATATTCAAAAGCAGAGACATTACTTTGCCAACAAAGGTCTGTCTAGTCAAGGCAATGGTTTCTCCAGTAGTCATGTATGGATGTGAGAGTTGGACTATAAAGAAAGCTGAGCACTGAGGAATTGATGCTTTTGAACTGTGGTGTCGGAGAAGACTCTTGAGAGTCTCTTGGACTGCAAGGAGATCCAACCAGTTCATCCTAAAGGAGATTAGTCCTGGGTGTTCATTGGCAGGACTGATGGTGAAGCTGAAACTCCAATACTATGGCCACCTGATGCGAAGAGCTGACTCACTGGAAAAGACTCATGCTGGGAGGAATTGGGGGCAGGAGGAGAAGGGGATGACACAGGATGAGATGGCTGGATGGCATCATCGACTCGATGGACATGCATTTGAGTGGACTCCGGGAGTTGGTGATAGACAGGGAGGCCTGGCGTGCTGCGGTTCATGGGGTTGTAAAGAGTCAGACAGGACTGAGGGACTGAACTGAACTGAACTGAATGGAAGATAGAGGAGCCTGGCAGTCCCTGAGGTCACAAAGAGTTGAACACGACTTAGTGGCTAGACAACAAAAAAATGGCTGCTTAAAGAAACTGATGTACAACTGAGTCTTATCTTTAGATCACAACATCTCAGTCGAGTAAAATTCCTCTTTATGAGTCTTGATCGCCTTTGGAATACAACTGTTGCTACTGCTGCTGCTAAGTCACTTTAGTCGTGTCCAACTCTGTGTGACCCCAGAGACGGCAACCCACCAGGCTCCCCCATCCCTGGGATTCTCCAAGCAAGAATACTGGAGTGGGTTGCCATTTCCTTCTCCAATGCATTAAAGTGAAGAGTGAAAGTGAAGTCGCTCAGTTGTGTCCGACTCTTCATGACCCCACAGACTGTAGCCCACCAGGCTCCTCCATCCATGGGATTTACCAAGCAAGAGTACTGGAGTGCAGTGCCATTCATCCACTTCTAATTAGGCGGCCTATAGTACAAAATATCCAGGATGGTGAGAGGTCAAAAAACTCTGCCTAAATTATAATATCTGAGAGAGCTATACTTGTTTGCCCAGAGAAATGAAAACTTTGGTGGAGGGAGGGGGAGATTGAGAGTTAAACCTGAACTAATAACTTTACAAATCAGTGGAGAGGAGAAAGTAATTTCAGAGGATGACTTCATAAAAGCTGCAGGAAGACCTATTTGGGGTCAAGTTTTAAAATGCCTGACAAGGGAATGGGCTGCCTGAGATTGAGGAGCACCCTGCCCATGGCATCATTCAAGGAGAGGATGGAGGGGTAACCACCAATGGGGATGCTATCACATGCATTTCCACACTTGAGATCAGGATCCTTGAAAGAAAAGACCCCCAAAACCCTTTCAATTCTATGGTCTTCATTAAAGCTGATGGTGAAGGGAGCAGAGGGCAGGAGATAGACATCTCAGATCACTGAGGTGCACTGCTGAACTTGACACAATCTCATGCTACATCAACTCCGATTGAGAATAACCTGAGAAGAGCTTTGTCCTGACAAACCCACATATGTGGCCGTGTAGCTTCTGTAGCTCAAGATGACTCATCTGACACCTTAATGTAAGGAGGCATACAGAAAATGAGGCAGAAATAAGCAAAACAGGGCAAAGAGCCAAAAATAAAAAATAAAAAAGCCTATGTGAGCTATAAAGCAGGAAGCTTAGGGTGAAGACATATAATTCTGAGTGGAGAAGGGTAATCACAATGTTGTGGGTTCTCGTACAGATCATTGTTTTTTATCGTAGATCCTGGGAAAGAAACCACAGAGCAAATTGCAGTAGTATTTCCCTCTTAAACCAGCACAACCACTTCTTCACCACCAAAGGCTTCAACAGCCCCATAGTAGAGAACAGCACTGAAGATATATATTTTTCTTATTTAAAACCTCTCCTTGCCATCCACCTATTTCAGCAAACATGTGACCTTGTGTGCCCCTTTCCTGAACCCCCTCCCTCCACCACACAGAAAAACAACAGCCTGGGGATATAGGACCAAAAAAATCCTCATACTGAAAGAAAAAAATTTTTCACATAAAGAATGAGAAAAACAGAATTCCTATCCCTTGTGTTATAAAAACTGAAAGGTAAGGGAAATTTTATAGACCCAGAAAGTGATGAAGTGAAGAGAAAGACATCAAGTCTACCCAAAAGGTAATAAAATATTTTATTTGTTTTTTGGTTGCGGAAAAGAAAATAAATCATTAAAATGACTGTCAGAATGGCTCCAGGATAAGGGCATTGAATAAGAGTTGGCTATAAATGTTGGAGAGAGTAATAAAAGAGTTGGTTTTGTTTCCTTAGCATTTGTCTGGGCTGAACCCTCCTATTTCAACACAGGAATCATGGAGGATGGTAAAAGTCAACCCGCCAAGTGACCTGCATTAGTGCCTTCCTTGAGGCCTGTCCAAGAGCCTCAGAGCAGCCGCTTCCCACCTGCACCCAGGTTCCCATCCAACGCAGACCCTACAGGACAAGCCACCAATCCACCAGTGCTTCAGGATCACAGTATTTCTTCTTTCCATTGCTACTATTTCACGTATGTCTGCTTATAAAACAAGCATTTTTCCCAGTCCTCGTTTTTCTCAGTCCTAGGAATTCAACATGAAAAAGGAAAGGTTCCTGCCCCAAGCAGCTCAGTCTACAGTCTAAAGGACCTTGGATTAATTCTGATGTTGTTTAATGATATATTTCAAGTGCCTGGAGATAGACAACAGTGACAGAATAGCTGTTGTAAAAGCAACTGTTGATTTTATTTAAACCCAGGAAGGATTAGGTAAGAAACTGTAAAAGGGGTAGGATTTTCAACTAACCCATAAATGTGTATCCCAAGATCTGCCTTTTCCTTTTCTATTTCAAAACATGTCAAACTCTCCTATGAATGTGTGATGCCTCAACTAAGTCTTACAAGGCTGCTCCCCTTCAAAACTAAGTTTCTTAGGTCTGTGATGAACATAAACATTCAAAACATGGAAATAGACTGAACTTTGGAATGAACTGGAACTAAACACATGTGCCAATCAATATTAATCTCTACAACTACCCACACATCCAAATTTGGCCCAAGACAATTTAGTCTCAGATTGACTGTCCAAATCATATACAATATGACCCAAGAATAGTGGGAGAGTGGCTTAGCAAGGGACAGGAGGGTATCTGTAAAATGGAAATGATCCTGGCTTCCTTTCAGCATACCCATAACAGCACACATCTTTCTAAGTGTCAAAGCCCACCCAGCACCATCACAAGGCCAAGGCTTTCAAGGGTCTTTGCTAAGACCTCCCCCTAATACACAGTGGTCAATCTGAAGCACTTCTGAGAAGATACCAGCATGAGATGCCCCCAAGTCACCATCCACTTGCATAATCATATCTTTGTCCTTTATATCATCACCAGGCAGGTTAGAAGGTCTGGTTACTCATAGAATCATTCTATGTTGACCATTAAGATGGCCACTTAGATGATACCAGACAATACAATTCCTCAAATAGACACATAACTAAAAACCTGAACCTATACAATATCTTTTCAAAATGAGCCATGGGGCTTCCTTGGTGGCTCAGTAGTAATCCACCTTCCAATGCAGGAGACATGAGTTTGATCCCTGGTACGGGGAGATCCCAAGTGCTGCAGGGCAATTAAGCCCAGTGTGCCACAACTACCTGGCTGGAGAGCCCACAAGCTGCGACTACTGAGCCCACATACCTAGAACCTGTGATCCAAAATAAGAGAAGCCACCACAATGAGAAGCCCGTGGGCTGCAATGCGAGAGGAGCCCCCACTCTCCACAACTAGAGAAAGCCTTGTGCGGCAATGAAGACCCAGCACAACCAAAAATAAAAAAGATAAAAATAAAATGATAAAAAGAAGAAGAAGGAGGAGCCATGGATCCATGTTCCAGACCTGTGTCTGTAATTCACATTACTAAACAGGCACTTTGGCCCTAGAGTCCATGGCCTAAAGATTCTTATTCAGTTGAAACCAACAGGAGCCAGCCTGGATGACTCAGGGAGAATGGTAATGACGGGGTGAGTAATCACCCTCTTGAAGTCACTAGCTAGGATAAAAGCAGTTGTTGATTACCTGATGGGACAGGTTTCTCAGGCTGGCCAAGAACAGAACAAATAAATCAATGTCACTTTCCTTCCTCACATCTTAAAACTCGGTATTTAAAGTCTGTATTTCAGCCCACAATTCCAGGCAGCCTCTCCACAAAACTCCCCATTAGGCCCCTAGTGATCACAGAGATGGAGATGGGCAGAGATGGAGGCGAGAAAATCTGTAACCTTAGTGGAGAGAAATCCTAGAGGAAGAGCACCTGGCTCTCTGCTTGTGGTCACTGCCTTGGCTCTTTTAGGAATGTGTTCTATAAAACTAAGTCAATGTCTTATTCAAATAGGGTGAACACATGCGGAAGAGTGAAAGTAAAAGCCTCTGCCATGGCAGTACATTTTAAAGACTTGAAAATTGAAAACCTTTCCCTTTGAGTTGTAACCAATCCAGGGATCAAATCCAGAAATGCACTAGGCACTCTCATTCCCTAATTAATCTGATTCTCCCCACTCTTCTCCATACTGCTTTATTCTAATATACCCTTTTGGGGGGAAAACTGAAAATGTTTGGCATTCAGTGTTGTCCGACTCCTTGTGACCCCATGGCTCCTCTGTCCATGGAATTCTCCAGGCAAGAATACTGGAGTGGTTCTTGCCATTCCCTTCTCCAGGGGATCTTCCCGACCCAGGGATCAAACCCAGGTCTCCTGCATTGCAGGAGGATTCTTTACCATCTGATCTACCAGGCGGGTAGCATTTGGGGGAGAGAGGTTAAAATACTGTTAACTTGAAACTAGCAGACAAATAAGCACAGTATAGTGACTATAGACAACAATTCTGCATTATAATCAAGCTTGCTAGGAGACTACCTTTTAATTATGTCAACCACTAGAAAGATAATGATGTGACAGGACAGAGGTGCTATAGCCACAGTGGCAATCATGTTGCAGTGTACAAGCGTATCAAATCAGCATGTTGTGTACCTTAAATTTACAGTTACATGCCAAATATATTTCACTTAAGATTTTAGACTATCATTCAGTTACAAATAAGGCACTAAAATAAAAATATATAAACTAAACTAATAGATGGCAAGCAACCGCCTACATTACTGCCTCCTATTTGAGTTCGATGGGATAAAAGTCAAATAGGTTGATACCATGTGTGATTCTGGCAATAATCTAATTGGATATATTGCTGAAACTCCAAAGTAAACTTCAATAAAAAGGCTTGACCACACACTTGATCAAAATATGTGTGTGCTCAGTGACTCAGTCCTAGCCAACTCTTAGAGACCCCATGGACTGCAGCCCACCAGGCTCCTCTGCCCATGGAATTTTCCAGGCAAGAATACTCTAGTGAGTTGCCATTTCCTCCTCCGGGGGATCTTCCCAACCCACGGATCGAACCCATTGTCTCTTACATTTCCTACGTTGGCAGGTGGATTCTTTACCACTAGTGCCACCTGGGACCAAAGTATACCTGAAGTTTAAATGCAGAAGAGACACTGGGCCCCTGTGATCAGAGTGTATGTTGTAGGTGACATCACTGTTTGGATGCGTTCATTCACTGTCCATCTGGTAGTGCTACCCTGGGTAGTTAGCACAGATCTGCCATCCCAGAATAACCAGCTCTGCCCTTTTTATCCTAGGATGGACCCACATTCAACAAACAGGAAAAATAGAGCTATTTAGTGGACGGGACTTGATGTTCCCAGGTTAAATATGGAAAGTCACCGTGGTGAGATCAGGAGAATCATGCATGGGCTTGACATGTGTAGACACAGAGAAAGTTTTCATCTCTTTTCTAGAAAGACTTCCTGAAGATGAAATTTCAAGAGCCACTTCGGGTTAAGTTTGAAATGCCGCCTTTTGGTTGGATTGCTGATAACCACCTTTCCAGAAAGAGCCACAGGATAAGAAAGTTGCTAACAAGCCCTAGACTGTGGGGTGTGTGAATATGCATCCTATTTAGGAGCTGCCTTTGCCAGCTCAGCTTTCCTTGCCAAGAGCCAGCCTAGAGCAAAATTTTGTGTGTGTGTTTTTTTTTTTTAAACTTCCTTTCTATGTTTATTGTTGAGCAATCATTTTCACTGCTGGGAGAAGAAAGGGGAGCTCACACAAACTTTCAGGGGTTGTTGTCCTGCAACATTGGTCATGAAACCAACCAGAAAGGGGAACGAGGAAACACAGCAACCCTAGGTTGAGTTGAAACTGCAATAAATTCAAGGAAATGCCACGTCTGAAGCATCCTCTAAGGGGATAAGATGAATAACCACCCTTCTGGAGCACATCCATCTGAGCACACTCAAGAGCACAGAGTGGACCCCAGTGTGCGAAGCGCCGTCTCATCCTGCTCACCACTTTGCCTCTCACCTGCCTCCCCACCACAAGCATGCGTACATCCATCTCCTGGGCACTGCCAATCCCTAAAATAGGCAATGCCAGCAAGAGTCAAAGGCAACCAATGGTATTCAACCCCATCCACTGATGAAGGTGCAGGCTTTGGTATTCCAGGCTGACCAGACAAGAGGGAGCTAAAGAAATACCAGTCTGTTGACCAGGTCCATTCCAGGAAGCAGTTATGTTTATGGCCAGGAAGGAAAAGCCCCAAAGTCCTCAGACACAAAAGCAGCTTCCTGTTTATCCTCATTCCCTGTCGTAAAGGCAGTCTGAGCTATTTGGCTGTCATCTCCAACAGCCAAGCACTGCTTGGAGAATTTCTCCTGTAGAGACCTGCCTGGGAGGGTTTTGTTTCTATGCTAGGGGATCAACTGTTCCAGATGGTTTGAATAAGAAAAATAGGATGTAAGCATCCAAAAAGGAAAAAATACTTAAGGCAGGACAGGATCATAAACTCTTCAAGAGTAGCTGAAGGAAAAGATGATGAAGGTTAACAGAGGTTCCACTGCTATGGGGAAGGATTCCCTAGGAGTTTGAACTTGACAATCAAGAAGTTCCCGGGGCAGGAAGGTGAGACATGCTAGAATGGGAGGGGCAGCCAGCAGTGTGGGTCTCCCCAGTCCGTCCCCACTTCCTGCCTGCTCTGGTGGGCTGTGCCCATCCAGATTGCCTGGCTTTTCACTCAGTTTCTACTCTAGTCCATTGGCGTGAATATGCAGGTTCTCACCTATGCAGAAGATATATTAACAGCAAATGCCTCTCAGAAGTGAACAGGCATTGATGATAACATGAGTCACCACAGGAGGACCAGGACATCAGGTCCAACTAGCAGGAGGCTAGTTGTGGAGTCAAGAGACAACAATGGGATCTAATGGAGAGGAGACGTCAGATGGCTAGAATGACTGCTCTTAAGCCTTAGACTGTAGTCTCTTCCCCAGTTCTGGTGCTAAATGCAAAGTGAGAAATCACCACTTTGAGACTCCAGTGTAATCCTGGCTCTAAAATCTGATTCACAGCTACACTACTCACACTGAGGAGGGGCTGCAGGCTCAAGACTAAGATATAGGTGCCGTGGACCACTGAATCCATGGCTGTGAGGGTGGCCTTACAAATTCAACAAAATGTGTCTCTCCCCTTAGGTAAACCACCTGGTCCCACCTGGAGATGGACAAACATTGTATAAAAAAGGTTTCTCAGGGGTAGTCCTTAAACAAAAAGCTAAGTAAACACAACATTCTTTTCTTTGGAGCCAAAGCTTTCTGGTTACCTGAATTTAAGAACAAGAGGCTGTCCAAAAGACTGGCAAGAACATTAAATATTCTCATTCCTCAATGCCTTTCTCAGCAAAGGAAACAGCAGAGTGATACCATGATCAGACACCCCCCACTCCCCATAAACATCCAGGAGAATTACTCTCTGTTCCAGGGATCTGGCATCATTATTATGTCCAATTAGGGTCTCTAGCAGTGTGACTAGACCCATTTTTGGCCCCATGGGTGTACCCAGAAAGACCTAATGTCCCTCTCCAAATAGCCAATCCCCTGTCTCTAGAAAAATTACACGGCTCAAGAGAGCACTCTCAGAGGAAGATTTAAATTCCATCACTTGAGAGGTGCTTGGGGTTAATACACAGACTTTGGGGCCAGATCACCTGGGGAGAAGTCCCTGTTCTGCCACTTAGTAGCCTTATGACATTGGGGGAAGTTCTCGACCTCACTGTGCCTCAGTTTTCTCACCAAGAGGGGGATTAAAGTGATAGCTACTCATAAGATTCTGTAATGACCAAATGCATTATGATATGTAAAGGATTTAAAACACTGCTTGGCATATAGTAATAGCAATTATTAATATTTGCTGATATTATCATTATCTCTATTCTTATACTCTTGGGTATGCTACAGAAGTATTTTCCAAATTCCTCTGCTCTCTGATGCAATGACAACACTATCTCTATTCCAGGATGATTTAAAGTCAAATGTTGTTGTTGTTTAGTTGCTAAGTCATGTCTGACTCTTTTGCGACCCCATGGACTATAGCCCACCTCTGTCCATAGGATTTTGCAGGCAAGAATACTGGATGGTTTGCCAGTTCTCTAGGGAAGCTTCCCAACCAAGGGACTGAACCCAGATCTCATGCTTGGCAACCACTTCTTTACCACTGATTCCCCAGGGAAGCCCTTAAAGTCAAATAGTGAAGTGAAGTCAGTCAGTCATGTCCCACTCTTTGCAACCCCATGGACAGTAGCCTGCACCAGGCTCCTCCGTCCATGGGATTTTCTATGCAAGAGTACTGGAGTGGGTTGTCATTTCCTTCTCCAGGGAATCTTCCCGACCCAGGGATTGAACCCAGGTCTCCCGCATTGTAGACAGACACTTTACCATCTGAGCCACAACGGTTAAGTAATGTTAATTTCAGAATGCTTTCATATCAAAGTTAAGAGCCCAGATAAATTTTAAATGGCTGTGAATCTCTTGTAGCTACTCCCACCAAGAGTTGGAGTCTATTTTCAATATTCTCCCCTTGACTCTGCGCTGAATCTATGACTTTCTTTGGCCAACAGATTGTGCTACTTCAATACTTACTCTCTTACCAGACACTTCTATCTTGTGAAGGAGCCCGAGAGAACCTCTGGAGGATGAGACCACATGGCAGAGCTGAGTCATCCTAGTTGAGGCCCCTGTATCAACTTCCCAGACACTGGGCTGAACGTGGTGGCACGGACCCCATAGGAGACCAGCAGACCCACCATCCAGCTGAGCCCAGCCCCAGTCTCTGGCCCCAGAATCATGAGAAATACCATGGTGGTTGTTTTAAGCCACTGAGTTTGTGTATCTACTGTTACACAATAGATAACAGATACAAAGGCCTAAACAAATGAGGCATTATTATCAATGACATGTCAAACACACACACACACACACAACCAGGCCACTTGTCTATATGCCAGCAGATTTACCAACCACCACATGCTGCTTCCAAGCTCTTATCCACCCACCGGGGGCCATTGCAGTCAGCACATCAGCTTGGGAAAACTAAGACCAAGTAATGATATCTGGGGAGATGGAGGCAAGTTTTCTGCACCGAGGCAGACACCAAATTAAGTCTTTTAGAGGAGCGTAGTGGGAACTCAAATTTTTGTTTCTTTTAGTCTGTGATAGAATACAGGGCCAGAAATGCAAAGATCTGGCTTCCTTGGAAGCACCTTTATTCTAGGAGTCTTAGATATTGTATGATGATGTGGGTAGATGCCTTCGAGACACAAGCAAATTCAAGGTTAGTATCACCAGGGAAGATTCAGAGAGCCAGTCAGAACAAACCACATCACCTCACGGGTCAAGCTCTGTGGCTCTAAGAAAGCAGGAAACCCTAATCGCTCTAATTTTTTCTGCTGGTCAAATGAGACAATGATTACATCCTAAGCTGTGATTTTGCTGTGACCTAAACAAAAACCCATCTCACCCTACAATACAGGGGACAAAATATGAAGTTCCACAAATCAGTGTTGGTTTTTTGTTTGTTTGTTTGTTTTTCTGTAACACAAGGGAAGAAAATCATAATCATGTTTGTAGGAAAATTGCTCTGAAAGATGTTATGAGAGACTTGCAAGCTTAAGTCCCTGTTTATTACAAATAAGACCATTGCATCTATATGAAATAATCTTACTTACTTATTAATTTGATGAGGTAGGTCAGCCATTGTGCTAAAGATTTTTAAACGAGGACCAAGATCATTTGTCTGCACATATATTCATTTGCTCAACTCACATTTGTTTAGCACAGACTTTGTACTATCTATGCTGTGGGTGAGTGGGCCGTGGAAAAAGTTGGCAGGGTGGGAACACAGAAGTGGGAATGGAAAGAATCAAATTGAAGTAGCTAAGACACTGCAGCTTTCAAGAGCCCACGGGTCTGGTCATCTTGAAAACCAATTCTCTGCTTGAAGCAACTCAGCATAACTCAGCTGAGCCCTACCAAAATTGCTGCAGCGATTTGGAACAGATTGGGCTATAAACCAAGAAAGTGCAGAAAACCCCTGATTTCGTGCAATTACAGCACTGACTAGATGTAAGTGGCCCAGAGGTGGAGACACTAAGATGAAGTATTAATATTAATAATTTACCTGAAGGACTTGCAGCTAATTTCATACAAAGCCTAAGCTGGGTCTCCTTAGCTCCAGGCCAGTAGGACTCCTGCCAAACCCCATAGAGACCCCTCTCAAGATACAAGCTATTTACAATGTGAGGGGGTAGAGACACCCCACAATTCCAACCCACCTGGCAGCAAACAGAAACAAGCACTCGGCATGCTGAGCAAAAGCCTGCACCTGGCACATGGGAGCAACAGGATACAACCTCCTGTGGCACAGACTTAAAAGTCCGCTAACCATATGCACTTAATAGAGAGCTCAGCAGCCATTAAGATAGGATTATGAGGGCTTCCCTGGTGGCTCAGTGGTAAAGAATCCACCTGCCAATGCAGGGTCTGACCCCTGGGTTGGGAAGATCCCACATGCCGCAGAGCAACTAAGCCCATGCACCACAACTATTGAGCCTGTGCTCTAAGGCCTGAGAGCCACAGCTCCTGAGCCCACGTGCTACAACTAATGAAGTCCGCACACCCTAGAGCCCATGCTCTGCAACAGGGGAAGCCACCATGAGGAGAAGCCCGCACACCGCAACTAGAGAGAAGTCCCCGCTTGCTGTAACTAGAGAAAAGCCCTCGCCGCAGTGAAGACCCGGCACAAAACTAAGTACCTAACTTTTTAATTAAAAAAATATTAAATTGAAAAAGAGGACTATGAGAGCAAATGTGTAAGAAAATACTTATGTTAAACTTAAAATTCAAAACTTAAATTTGGAATAACTATGGAATAAACATGGACAAACTATTTACAAGAGGAAAAGCCACAGCAGGACACACTAATGTGTTTGTGAGCCAGAGTTGGGATTTTTAAAAACTGGGTGATTTTTACTTTTCACTCCTTCTGCTGCCCCCCAAAGCCTGAATATTCTTGAACAATCTTGAACTATTTATATATATTTGAATGTTTTGGCTGCCTCAATGCAAAAGACACAAAATGTCAATGGTAGGGGCAAAGGGCAAAGGGCAGGTGAGCAGGGGCAAGTGTGAAAACCTAGAAGAGTACTGGCCACAACACCTGCCCGTGGGTCAAAGCTGCACCGAGGTTGGACCATGTTCTGTGCTATCTGGAGGGTTACTTCTTGTTCTGCCCCATTGGGACTTAACGGTCTAACTTTGGGCTACTTATCTAATCTCTTTGAACTTCAATTTCCTCAACTGTAAAAAGTGAATGTTAATAGGACCTTCCTCATAGTAATCAGCATTCTATGCAGATAGAGAGAATGCAAATAAAATGCTTAGTCTAGGGCCTGGTAGAAAGTAGAAGCCAACCAATATTAGCTGTTGTGATGGTGGAGATAGAGATAGTTCACATTAGACTTATTATTTTTATTGCCATTATTATCATTATTATTATGATTATCGTGACCATCATTACCATGTTCCTAACATTGTGTTGAACCTGTAACTATAGTTACACTGCCTAGCTTTGGGAGATAACCCGATACTCTCTATATGTCTCATTGGTGGACATCACTTCTCTGATCTCCATATTCTTCAGGTTAATAGCAGACTCTTAAGTTCAAGTAATAGCTTGCACACCAACCAGTATGCCCTAGGGAGAAAAGTGATGATGCTATGCAGATTCCTACTTGTTTTCTTGAACCTAATTAGGGTAGTACAATGTCGTCCTTTTAAAAAGGCAAGGAGTAAACCATCTTAGTAAATATCCTACAGAATAATGCTTTGTACTTGAAACATGTAATTATTATTAACAAACATGTGCACTAATGATTCAATCTGCTCTTTGTAGACAAGAAACAGAAAGGGTAAACATGGCCTTGGCCCCATCAGTTCACAATCTCAGACAACTTCCTTTGGAGGCTGCCTCCCTCACTCATCAGATGCAAGGTGGGAGGTCTGGTTACAAGGCAAAGGGCCTCTGGGCTGGGAGCTGAGAACCCAGTCAGGCAAATGACTACTCAGTAGACCAGGCAGGCTCAGGTCCCTGAGGCCTCAAGAAGATATTCCTTGGCTTTGGTAACCTGGACCTCGGAAAACCAGACATTAGATTCAGTTTTTTTTCACTGGAAAAATGCCGACAGACCTATCAATCAACACTGGTTGACTTATGTATTAAACACCACACCTAAAACCTAAAGGGCCAAATGAATGTGGTAAAGAGCAATCATCAGTAAAACACATAACTTGAAACATGCTCACATAGATGCTGCCACCTCTTCTTGGCTGGGGACACACCCTCATTCTGTTTTGGATCAGGAAATATCTTCTAATCCTGAACATATAAATGTCCTATAATTACAAATACTCAGAATAGCAAGTAGTTACCAATGTACTTCACTTGATGTGAACAATTTTGAGCATTGCTCCTACCCCTCTTCCTTCCCCCAAAACACACATATATCCCCACCCCCATCTCTGGGACAGTTATTCTGGAAGTTTCTCTCAGTTGATCAAATTAGTGCATCACATGGGAAGCAGAGAAGTCTCACCACTAATCATTCCCTAGGTATCAGACCTCCTCCCTTGGGCTCATCAGAAATATAATTAACTTAAGGCAAAATCAAGCTTCTGAATCCCAGGATGACAGTGAGAAGCAAAGGGTTAGGATGGAACAGGAAACCTGGCAAACTGCTGAGGAGATGGTCAGAGACAGAGTCCCAAGATATTCAGGAGTCCACGAGGATGCTGACCTAACCCAGCGCTCCCAAACAAGAAGCTGACCATTGTCCGTAATCACCTAACTCTTAGCTGAAGAGAGCAAGGGAGATTGTCAGCTCCTCTCTCTAAAAGTGAAGAGTTTTGTGACCAAATAAAGTAATCAGCCTCAAAGATAAAGAGATAAGGGGAGAGCCACCCTCAAGGATGAGTTATACTCCTCAACAACTGGAGTATTTTCTAACAGAAGGCAGGTCCCCGGATATTTGAAGACTTTCCAGAATTGAAAAGCAACAATATAATCAACTGAACAATATTTAATGCATGAAAGCCCTGGAATCAAGTCATGTGGAGGCTGTTAAGGTTACAGAGAGGATGAGCTAAGGTTTTATTCACACACACCTGGACCCTGGCTAATTGGAAATAGTAATAATTGGTGAAATCATACACTTCATTAAGTCCCTCCACAAAAATGGCTGTTTACCAAGGAGCTGGCAGAACTCTGTATAACACCGACATGTATCAGGGTATGTTGGCAGGTCAGAGCATTCACACATCCACATACAATGAAGACTCTATGCCATTTAACCAACACTGCCTTGGAAGAAAGCCCTGATAGTTGATGAAATAATGACATGAGACTTGAACCTAGATGAGGAGATGGGAGAGTCAGAATATTTTTTCTGCATGAACTGAAGCAAGTGTAAAAGACAAATAACAATTATGCCAAATTTTAAGGATATTCTATTATATATTTATATTCCTATCTGTGATGGTTAATTTTATGAGTTTAACCAACTTGGCTGGGTTATGATGCCAAATAGCAGGCTCCATATCACTGTGAAGATATTTTTTAGATATGATTAACATTTAAACAAGGGAGACCAGCCAAGATGGCTGGGTAGAAAAACACTGAACTCACCATCTCTTGTGAGCACACCAAAATCACCACTATTTGCAGAGAAACCATCAATGAAAAAAATCAGAACCTATCAGAAAAGTTCTTCTAAACTAAGGAGACAAAGAAGGAATCACAAGCAGATGGGTGAGGAGGGATGAACTCACAATATAGTCAATTCTGTATCCAGGTATGTGATTCACAAGTTGGAGAATAATTACAATTGCAGAAGTCCTTCCAAAAGAGTGAGAGGCCTGAGCCCCACACTGGGCTCCCCAGCCTGGGGGTCCAGCACCAGGAACATGAGCCCCCAGAGCATTTAGTGTTGAAGGCCAGCAGAGCATAATTCAGGAAGCCCCAAAGGACTAGAGGAAATAGAAACACCACTCTTAAAGGCATACACAAAAGCTCACATATTTCAGGACCCAGGGAAAAAGCAGTAATTTGATAGGAGCTTGGGTCAGACCTATCTGCTGGTGTTGGAGAGTCTTCCAGAGGGGTGCGAGGCAACTGGAGCTCACCCCAGGGACACAGACTCTGATGGCTGCCATTCCTGGGAGTCTCTTCTACCACGTGGACACTGGCACTGGCGGACACCATTTTGGAATCTTCCCTATAGCTTATTGTTCCCAGCACACAGCCCTCCCTGACCCAATAGCCTACAGGCACTAGTGCTGGGACGTCTCAGGCCAAGTAACTAACTGGGTGGGAACACAGACCCACTCATCAGCAGACAGGCTGCCTTAAGACTCCCTGAGCCTGCAGCTGCCTCTGTACACGGCTCTGACCACCAGGGAGCCCAGGACCCAGCTCCACCCACCAGAAGGCAGGCATCAGTCTCAGAATCCACTGGGCCCTGGCCCCACACTCTAGGAAGCTTGCTTTAGCCTCTGGACCAGCCTCATCCACCAAATGCAAGGAAACACAATCCCACAACCAGCAGACTCAGCCTGCCCACCAGTAAGCCAGACCCTGACCTGGGCCCAAATGGGCTGTGTCCTTGCCCACGAGCAGGTGAACACAAGCTGTAGGAAACTCTGGACCTTGGACCCATGTCAAGAACTGCATTCTCCTGCCTCCCAGCAATCCGACACCAGCTGTGGAATCCCTGGCTCTGCAACCAGATTCCAAGATCTGGCTTTACCTCCCAGTAGTCCAGCACTAATCCCAGAACCAGCTCCATCCAACAATAGGTAGGCAAGAGTCTTCTGTATCCTTTTTACCCACCAGTAAGTAAGCACTAGCCCCAGGACATTCCTCAGTTCCACAGTCATCCTCTTCATGACCTAGTCCAGCAAATCAGAAGTCAACAGCCTCTGTACAGGGCAGAGCCTGGCAAGTTTCTGGACCAGGGGCCAACCAAGCCTACAAGAGTTCCAGAAAAACATCTACTTCTGCTTCATTGACTACACCAAAGCCTTTGACTGTGTGGATCACAACAAACTGGAGAATTCTTCAAGAGATGGGAACACCAGACCACCTGACCTGCCTCCTGAGAAATCTGTATGCAGGTCAAGAAGAAGAGTTAGAACTGGACACGGAACAGCAGACTGGTTCCAAATTGGAAAGGAGGACATCAATGCTGTATATAGTCACTCTGCTTATTTAACTTACATGCAGAGTACATCATGAGAAATGCCGGGCTGGATGAAACACAAGCTAGAATCAAGATTTCCAAGAGAAATATCAATAACCTCAGATACTCAGATGACACCACTCTTATGGCAGAAAGTAAAGAAGAACTGAAGAGCCTCTTGATGAAAGTGAAAGAAGAGAGTGAAAAAGCTGGCTTAAAACTCAGCATTCAGGGGTGGTCCTAAGATGGCGGAGGAATAGGACACTTTCTCCCCCACAAATTCATCAAAAGAACATTTCAACGCTGAGTAAATTCCACAAAACAACTTCTGAATGCTGGCAGAGGACATCGGGCACCCAGAAAAGCAGCCCATTGTCTTCAAAAGGATGTAGGAAAAAATATAAACGACAAAAAAAGAGACAAAAGAGGTAGGGAAGGAGCTCTGTCCCAGGAAGGGAGTCCTAAAAAGAGAGACGTTCCCAAACACCAGGAAACACTCTCACTGCCGAGTCTGTGGCGAGCCTTGGAACCACAGAGGGCAACATAACTGGGAGGAAAAATAAATAATTAAAACCCACAGATTGCGTGCCCAACGGTAACTCCCCCAGCAGAGAAGCAGCACAGACACCTGCACCCGCCACTAGCAAGCGGGGTGGGGGGGGGGGGGGGCTGGGCAGGGAGGCATGGGCTGCATTGCTTAAAGACCAGGCCTAAATGCCCCAAGGGCAATCTGAGGGAACTAACTTGCGCTAACAAACCAGACTGTGGGATAGCTACCACGCAAAAAGCCCTAACTTAAAACACTGCCAGGCCTGCTCACAGAACAAAGGACTGAACAGAGCTAGTCAGCTGCAGACCATCCCCTCCGGTGACAGGCAGCCAGAGCCAGAAGGGGGCAATTGCAGCCCCAGAAGACATTATCTACCATACTGAAAGCAGGCTTCTTTGCTAACTAAGACTTCCTGGGGTTCTGGACAGTCAACATCTGCCTGAGAAGGTGCACCGGTTGTACACCCAGAAAACCGAGTGGCAGGGACGGGGGAGAAAATAAGTCACAGTGACCGCACTTGCCAAACACCTCATCACCTGAGCTGCTTGGACCTGGGAAGGGCACAGAACGCAGGCCCAACCAAGTCTGCACCTCTGAGGACTTCCTGAGTGCCTGAACCTGCTTAGACTTGGGAGGTGCATGCAGCCCAGGGCCGGCCTCGGATGGTTCCCGGTGGAGCAACCTAGAGCCTGAGCAGTGTGGGCAGGGAGGGCACATGTGCCGTGAACGGGGGCAGGCCCAGTGTGGCTGAGACACTGCAAGCACACACCGGTGTTATTTTTTGCAGCGTCCCTCCCTCCCCACCGTGCAACTGAATAAGTGAGGCTAAAAAAGTGTCCACCACCGCCCCCCTTGTGTCAGGGTGGAAATCAGACACTGAAGAGACCAGCAAACAGAAGAAGCTAAAACAGAGGGAACCGCCTTGGAAGTGATAGGTGCAATAGATTAAAAGCCTGTAGTTAGTACCGACTACGTAGGAAGGGTACGTAGGATCTTGAGAGATATAAGCCAGACCAAGGAACTATCCGAAAATGAACTGACCCTACACGGCCCACAGCAACATCAGAGAAAGTCCTAGATATATTTTTACTATTTTTACGATCATTCTTTTCTTTTTATTTTAAAAAAAAATTTAAGTCCTTTATTACTCCTTTAATTTTCATTTTATAACCTACTATTACTTTGCAAAAAAAAAGACCCTATTTTTTAAAGCAAGCTTCATATATATATATATTTTTTTATAATTTTTGTGCTTTTTTTTCTTTCTTTTTAATATTGCATTGTTGAAGATCCAACCTCTACTCTAGATTTTTAATCTTTGTTTTTTGGTATTTGTTATCAATTTTGTACCTTTAAGAACCCAATCTTCAGTACCTATTTTTACTTGAGAGCAAGATTACTGGTTTGACTGCTCTCTCCCCCTTTGGACTCTCCTTTTTCTCCACCTAGTCGCCTGTATCTCCTCCCTCCCTCCCCCTTCTCTTCTCTACCCAACTCTGTGAATTGCTTTGTGTGTTCCAGACGGTGGAGAACACTTAGGGGACTGATTACTGGCTGGATCTGTCTCACTTCTTTTGATTCCCCCCTTTATCCTCCTGGCCACCTCTGTGTCCTTCCTCCCTCTTCTCTTCTCTGTATAACTCCGTGAACATCTCTGAGCAATCCAGACTGTGGAGCGCACATAAGGAAGTGATTACTGGCTAGCTTGCTCTCTCCTCTTTTGATTCCACCTCATCTCATTCAGGTCACCTCTAACTCCCTCCTCCCTCTTCTCTTCTCCATGTAACTCTGTGAACCTCTCTGAGTGTCCCTCACTGTGGACAAACTTTTCATCTTTAACCTAGATGTTTTATCAATGGTGCTGTATAGATGGAGCAGTCTTGAGGCTACTGTAAAAATAAGGCTGAAAACCAGAAGCAGGAGGCCTTAAGTCCAAATCCTGAGAACACCAGAGAACTCCTGACTCCAGAGAACATTAACCAACAGGAGCTCATCAAACACCTCCATACCTACACTGAAACCAAGCACCACCCAAGGGCCAACAAGTTCCAGAGCAAGACAAACCATGCAAATTCTCCAGCAACACAGGAACACAGCCCTGAGCTTCAATATACAGGCTGCCCAAAGTTACTCCAAACCCACTGACATCTCACAACTCATTACTGACACTTCATTGCACTCCAGAGAGAAGAAATACAGCTCCACCCACCAGAACATGGACACAAGCTTCCTTAACCAGGAAACCTTGACAAGCCACTCGTACAACCCCACCCACAGCGAGGAAACTCCACAATAAAGAGAACTCCACAAATTGCCAGAATACAGAAAGGACACCCCAAACTCAGCAATATAAACAAGATGAAGAGACAGAGGAATACCCAGAAGGTAAAGGAACAGGATAAGTGCCCACCAAACCAAACAAAAGAGGAAGAGATAGGGAATCTACCTGAGAAAGAATTCCAAATAATGATATTGAAAATGATCCAAAAATCTTGAAATAAAAATGTAATCACAGATAAATAGCCTGGAGACAAAGACTGAGAAGATGCAAGAAAGGTTTAACAAGGACCTAGAAGAAATAAAAAAGAGTCAATATATAATGAATAATACAATAAGTGAGATCAGAAACACTCTGGAGGCAACAAATAGTAGAATAACGGAGGCAGAATATAGGATTAGTGAAGTAGAAGGTAGAATAGTAGAAATAAATGAATCAGATAGGAAAAAAGAAAAATGAATTAAAAGAAATGAGGACAATCTCAGAGACCTCCAGGACAATATTAAATGCCCCAACATTCGAATCATAGGAGTCCCAGAAGAAGACAAAAAGACAGACCATGAGAAAATACTTGAGGAGATAATAGTTGAAAACTTCCCTAAAATGGGGGAGGAAATAATCACCCAAGTCCAAGAAACCCACCGAACCTGCCCTCCAACAAATGGATATTCTCTAGAAAGGAAACACAGAAAGGGTGTATAAACTCAAACCCAAAACAATAAAGTAAATGGCAATGGGATCATACTTATCAATAATTACCTTACCTTAAAAACCTTAAATTAAACCTTAAACATAAATGGGTTGAATGCCCCAACCAAAAGACAAAGACTGGCTCAATGGATACAAAAACAAGACCCCTATATATGTTGTCTACAAGAGACCCACCTCAAAACAGGGGACACATACAGACTGAAAGTGAAGGGCTGGAAAAAGATATTCCACGCAAATAGAGACCAAAAGAAACCAGGAGTAGCAATACTCATATCAGATAAAATAGACTTTAAAACAAAGGCTGTGAAAAGACACAAAGAAGGACACTACACAATGATCAAAGGATCAATCCAAGAAGAAGATATAAAATTTATAAATATATATGCACCCAATATAGGAGCACCGCAATATGTAAGACAAATGTTAACAAGTATGAAAGGGGAAATTAACAATAATGCAATATTAGTGGAAGACTTTAATACCGCACTCACACTTATGGACAGATCAACTAAACAGAAAATTAACAAGGAAACACAAACTTTAAATGATACAATAGACCAGTTAGACCTAATTGATATCTATTAGGACATTTCACCCCAAAACAATGAATTTCACCTTTTTCTCAACTGCACACGGAATCTTCTCCAGGATAGATCACATCCTGCACCATAAATCTAGCCTTGGTAAATTGAAAAAATTGAAATCATTCCAAGCATCTTTTCTGACCACAATGCAGTAAGATTAGACCTCAATTACAGGAGAAAAACTATTTAAAATTCCAACATATGGAGGCTGAACAACATGCTGCTGAATAACCAACAAATCACAGAAGAAATCAAAAAAGAAATCAAAATATGCATAGAAATGAATGAAAATGAACACACAACAACCCAAAACCTGTGGGACACTGTAAAAGCAGTGCTAAGGGGAAATTTCATAGCAATACAGGCATACCTCAAGAAAAAAGAAAAAAGTCAAATAACCTAACTCTACACCTAAAGCAACTAAAAAAGGAAGAAATGAAGAAACCTAGAGTTAGTAGAAGGAAAAAAATCACAAAAATTAGGCAGAAATAAATGCAAAAGAAACAAGAGACCATAGCAAAAATCAACAAAGCCAAAAGCTGGTTCTTTGAAAGGATAAATAAAATTGACAAACCATTAGCCAGACTCATCAAGAAACAAAGGGAGAAAATTCAAATCAATAAAATTAGAAATGAAAATGGAGAGATCACAACAGACAACACAGAAATACAAAGGATCATAAGAGACTACTAACATCAGTTGTATGCCAATAAAATGGACAACTTGGAAGAAATGGACAAATTCTTAGAAAAGTACAACTTTCCAAAACTGAACCAGGAAGAAATAGAAAATCTTAACAGACCCATCACAAGCAGGGAAATTGAAACTGTAATCAGAAATCTTCCAGCAAACAAAAGCCCAGGTCCAGACAGCTTCACAGCTGAATGCTACCAAAAATTTTGAGAAGAGCTAACACCTATCCTACTCAAACTCTTCCAGAAAATTGCAGAGGAAGGTAAACTTCCAAACTCATTCTATGAGGTCACCATCACCCTAATACCAAAACCTGACAAAGATGCCACAAAAAAAGAAAACTACAGGCCAATATCACTGATGAACATAGATGCAAAAATCCTTAACAAAATTCTAGCGATCAGACTCCAACAACACATTAAAAAGGTCATACATCATGACCAAGTGGGCTTTATCCCAGGGATGCAAGTTCAATATCCGCAAATCAATCAATGTAATTCACCACATTAACACACTGAAAAATAAAAGCCATATGATTATCTCAATAGATGCAGAGAAAGGCTTAGACAAAATTCGACATCCATTTATGATAAAAACTCTCCAGAAAGCAGGAATAGAAGGAACATACCTCAACATAATAAAAGCTATATATGACAAACCCACAGCAAACATTATCCTCAATGGTGAAAAATTGAGGATTTTCCCCTAAATTCAGGAACAAGACAAGGGTACCCACTCTCATCGCTACTATTCAACATAATTTTGGAAGTTTTGGCCACAGCAGCCAGAGCAGAAAAAGAAATAAAAGGAATCCAAATTGGAAAAGGAGAAGTAAAACTCTCACTGTTTGCAGATGACATGATCCTCTACATAGAAAACCCTAAAGACTCCACCAGAAAATTACTAGAGCTAATCAGTGAATATCATAAAGTTGCAGGATATAAAATCAACACACAGAAATCCCTTGCATTCCTTTACACTAATAATGAGAAAGTAGAAAGAGAAATTAAGGAAACAATTCCATTCACCATTGCAATGAAAAGAATAAAATACTCAGGAATATATCTACCTAAAGAAACTAAAGACCTGTATATAGAAAACTATAAAACACTGGTAAAAGAAATCAAAGAGGACACTAATAGATGGAGAAATATACCACGTTCATGGATGGGAAGAATCAATATAGTGAAAATGAGTATACTACCCAAAGCAATCTATAGATTCAATGCAATCCCTATCAAGCTATCAACGGTATTTTTCACAGAGCTAGAACAAATAATTTCACAATTTGTATGGAAATACAAAAAACCTCAAACAGCGAAAGCAATCTTGAGAAAGAAGAATGGAACTGGAGGAATCAACCTGCCTGACTTCAGGCTCTACTACAAAGCCAAAGTCATCAAGACAGTATGGTACTGGCACAAAGACAGAAATATAGATCAACGGAACAAAATAGAAAGCCCAGAGATAAACCCACGCACCTATGGACACCTTATCTTTGACAAAGGAGGCAACAATATACAATGGAGAAAAGACAATCTCTTTAACAAGTGATGCTGGGAAAACAGGTCAACCACTTGTAAAAGAATGAAACTAGAACACTTTCTAACACCATACATAGAAATAAAAAAATGGATTAAAGATCTAAATGTAAGACCAGAAACTATAAAACTCCTAGAGGAGAACAGAGGCAAAGCACTCTCTGACAAATATCACAGCAGGATCCTCTATGATCCACCCCCCAGAATTCTGGAAATAAAAGCAAAAATAAACAAATGGAACCTAATTAAAATTAAAAGCTTTGCACAACAAAGGAAACTATAAGCAAAGTGAAAAGACAGCCTTCAGAATGGGAGAAAATAATAGCAAATGAAGCAACTGACAAACAACTAATCTCAAAAATATACAAGCAACTCCTGCAGCTCAATTCCAGAAAAAATAAACGACCCAATCCAAAAATGGGCCAAAAAACTAAATAGACATTTCTCCAAAGAAGACATACAGATGGCTAACAAACACATGAAAAGATGCTCAACATCACTCATTATCAGAGAAATGCAAATCAAAACCACAATGAGGTACCATTTCACGCCAGTCAGAATGGCTGCTATCCAAAAGTCTACAAGCAATAAATGATGGAGAGGGTGTGACATTCTGTTGGTAGGAATGCAAACTAGTACAGCCATTATGGAGAACAGTGTGGAGATTCCTTAAAAAACTGGAAATAGAACTGCCTTATGACCCAGCAATCCCACTGCTGGGCATACACACCAAGGAAATCAGAAGTGAAAGAGACGTGTACCCCAATATTCATCGCAGCACTGTTTATAATAGCCAGGACATGGAAGCAACCTAGATGTCCATCAGCAGATGAATGGATAAGAAAGCTCTGGTACATATACACAATGGAGTATTACTCAGCCATTAAAAAGAATACTTTTGAATCAGTTCTAATGAGGTGGATGAAACTGGAGTGTATCATACAGAGTGAAGTAAGCCAGAAAGAAAAACACCAATACAGTATACTAACGCATATATATGGAATTTAGAAAGGTGGTAACAATAACCCTGTATGTGAGACAGCAAAAGAGACACAGATGTATAGAACAGTCTTTTGGAATCTGTGGGAGAGGGAGAGGGTGGGATGATTTGGGAGAATGGCATTGAAACATGTATAATATATAAGAAACAAATCACCAGTCCAGGTTTGATGCAGGGTACAGGATGCTTGGGGCTGGTGCACTGGGATGACCCAGAGGGATGGTATGGGGAGAGAGGTGGTGGAGGGGGGTTCAGGATGGGGAACATGTGTATACCCATGGTGTATTTATGTTGATGTATGGCAAAACTAATACAATAATGTAAAGTAATTAGCTTCCAATTAAAATAAATAAATTTAAATTTTAAAAAAACTCAACATTCAAAAAACTAAGATCATCTGATGTGAAGAAATGACTCACTGGAAAAGACCCTGATGCTGGGAAAGACTGAAGGCAGGAGGAGAAGGGGATGACGAAGGATGATATGGTTGGATGGCATCACTGACTCGATGGACATGAGTTTGAGCAAGCTCCAGGAGCTGGTGATGGACAGGGAATCCTGGCATGCTACACTCCGTGGGATCGCAAAGTCAGACATGACTGACTGACTGAACTGAAACTGAAGGCTACCATACTGCCCACACAGCCCACTACAATGGAAGAACCCACACCGCCCACTACAATGGAAGAACCCACACCATCCTCATAAGGAAAACTCCTAGAGCTTATAGCTTGGGTGACAAGAGCAGAGTGTGCTTCTGGCCACCTGCAAATGGCCACTTCTTCAAGGTTGGAGAACATAACTAATGTAAGAGATACATAAAAATACAAACAGCAACCAAGGCAAACTAAGGTGAGAGAATAACATGCTCCAGGTGATGAGGGAACAAGATAAATCCCCAGAAGAAGAGCTAAGTGAACTGGAGACAGGCAAATAACCCAAGCATGAATTCAGGGTAGTGATTATAAGGAGATCAAAGGACCCAGGAGAGAAATAGATGCACACAGCGAGAAGTTAGAAATTTTAAACAAAGAGATAGAAATACAAAGAACTGCCAAGAAGAGATAATGAGCATAATAAATGAAAAGAAAAATATACCAGAAGGAATCAACAATAGACTAAATGATATAGAAGAGTGGATCAGAGAGCTGGAAGACAGAGTAGTGAAAATCTCCAAGGCCTAAAAGAAAAGAAAAAAGAATGAAATGAGGACTGTTTAAGAGACTACTGGGACAACATCAAGCACACTAATATTTGCATTATAGGGGTCCCACAAAGAGAAGAGAGAGCAAAGGGGCTTGAGAACATATTTGAAGACATAATAGCTGAAAACTTCCCTAACCTGGGAAAGGAAACAGTCACCCAAGCCTAGAAAGCACAGAGATTCCCACACAGGATTAACCCAAAGAGGAACACATCAAGGCACATTGTAATTAAAATGACAAAAACTAAAGAAAAAAAGAGAATATTAAAAGCAGCAAGAGGGAAATTGATGATTTGGGGGAATAAAGGCGAAAAGGTGTAAAAGATGGGTCTCATGTTCTAACATAAGCAGTTGAAGTGGTGGTGGTAAAAATAAATAAATAAATAAAGGAGATCAGTCCTGGGTGTTCATTGGAAGGACTGATGCTAAAGCTTAAATTCCAATACTTTGACCACCTCATGCGAAGAGTTGACTCATTGGAAAAGACCCTGATGCTGGGAGGGATTGAGGGCAGGAGGAAAAGGGGAAGACAGAGGATGAGATGGCTGGATTGCATCACGGACTCGATGGATGTGAGTCTGAGTGAACTCCGGGAGATGGTGATGGACAGGGAGGCCTGGCGTGCTGTGATTCATGGGGTCGCAAAGAGTTGGACATGACTGAGCGACTGAACTGAACTGAAATGAAATAAAATATACGTCAATAAATATTTTTAAAAAGCTCTTAAAAAAAAAAAGCAGCAAGAGAAAAGCAACAAATAACATACAAAGGAACACCCATAAAGCTTTCAGCTGACTTCTCAGCAGGGACTCTATAGGTCAGAAGGAACCAGCATGATTTATTAAACTGATGAAAAGGAAAACCTACAACTAAGAATATTCTACCCAGCAAAAGCAGTTCTAAGAGGAGATTTTACAGTAAGTTTACCTGAGGAAACAAAAATCTCAAATAAACAACTTAACCTTATACCTAAAGCAACACAAAGAAGAACAAACAAAAACCAAAGTTAGTATTAATAAAAGAAATCGTTAATAGCAGAGCAAAAATAGAGACTAAAACAAAATAGAAGGGATCAATAAAAGTAAAACCTAGTTCTTTGAAAAGATAAACAAAATTGATAAACCTTTAGTAAGATTCATCAAGAAAAAGAAAGTACCCAAATCAATGAAATCAGAAATGAAAGAGAAGTTACAAATGACACTACAGAAATACAAAGAATCATCATAGACTATTATGAACAACCGAACGCCAAAAAAAAAAATGGACAGCCTAGAAAAAACGGACAAATTCTTAGAAAGGAACAGTCTCCCAAGACTGAACTAGGAAGAAAAAAAAAAAAAAAGAACAGTTGAATTACCATTAGTTAAACTGAATCAGCAATTTTAAAATCCCCAACAAACAAAAATCCAGGATTAGATGGTTTCACAAATGAATCCTACCAGACATTTAGAGAAGAGTTAATGCCCAACCTTCTGAAGCTATTCCAAAAAATTGTAGAGGAAGGAACACTCCCAAACTCATTCTGTGAGGCCATCATCACCCTGATACCAAACCAAAGATAACCACAAAAAAGAAAAACTATAGGCCAGTATTACTGATAAACACAGATGCAAAAAATCCTCAAGAAAATACTGGCAAACCAAATTCAATAATATATTGAAAGGATTATATACCATGATCAAGTGGGATTTATTCCAGGGATGCAAGGATTTTTCAATATCTGTAAATCAACATGATACACATTAACAAACTGAAGAATAAAAACTAGGTGATCATCCCAAAAGATGGAGAAAAATCTTCTGACAAAATTCAGCATCCATTTATGAATGTTTAAAAAAAAAATTCCAGGAAGAGGGCATAGAGGGAACCTACCATAAATTAACAAAAAGGCCATACTGGACAAACTCACAGCTAACATCATTACAGAACAGTGAAAAGCTAGAAAGCATTCCAAAATCAGGAACAACAAGGATGCCCATTCAAGCTACATTTTTTCAACACAGTATTGGAAGTCCTAGCCACAGCAATCAGACAAAAAGAAATAAAAGGTATCCAAATTGGAAAGGAAAAAGTAAAACTTTCACTGTAGGTGAAATGATACTATATATAGAAAATCCTAAAGATGCCACCAGAAAACTACTAGAGCTCATTGAAGAATTCAGTAAAGTTGCAGGACACAAAATTAATATACAGAAATCTGTTGCATTTCTATACAGTAAAACAAAAGATTCAAAAGAGAAATTAAGGGAACAATTCTATTTACCATTACATCAAAAAAAAAAAAATACCTAGGAATAAACCTGCCTAAGGACAAAAAGACCTCCACTCCAAAAACTGTATGACATTGATAAAAGAAACTGAAGGTCACGTGAATACATGGAAAGATATACCATTTTGGGGATTGAAAGAAGAGTGTTAAAATGACCATATTACCCATGGCAATGTATAGATTCTGTGCAATCCCTGTCAAAATACCAATGACATTTTTCACATAATGAGAACAATAATTTTAAATCTGTATGGAAACAGAAAAGACCCAAACAGCCAAAACAATCTTGAGAAAGGAGAACAGACATGGAGGAATCAAGCTCCCTGACTTTAGCCCACACTATAAAGACACAGTCATCAAAACAGTGTGGTACTAACACAAAAACAGACACATAGATCAATAAAATAGAAGATAGCCCAGAAATAAATCCATGTATTTTAGGTCAATTAATCTACAATGAAGAAGGCAAGAATATAAAATTGAGAAAAGATAGTCTCTTCAAGAAGTGGTGCTAAGGACTAGACAGTATTCTTTAACACCACATATAAAAATAAACTCAAAATGGATCAAATACCTAAATGGAAGACCAGGAATTATAAACTTCTTAGAGGAAAACCAGCAGAACACTTTTTGACATATATTGGAGCAATATCTTTTGGATCTGTCTCTTAAAGCAAAGGAAATAAAAGCAAAGATAAACCGACTGGACCTAATTAAACTTAAAATCTTTTACACAGCAAAGGAAACCATTGACAAAATGAAAAGACAAATCTACAGAATGGGAGAAAATAGTTGCAAATGATATGACTGGTAAAGGGTTAATATCCAAAACATATGAACAGCTCATGTAACTCAACATCAAAAAACTAACAACCTGATTAAAAAACGGGCAGAGAAACTGAATAGACAGTTTCCCAAAGAGGATATGCAGATGGACAACAGACACTTGCAAAGATGCTCAACATCAGTAAGCACTGGGGGAAATGCAGATCAAAACCACAATGAGCTATCACCTCATGCCTGTCAGAAGGACTCATCAAAAAAAAAGGACTCAACAAATAAAAAATGTTAGTGAGGACATGGAAAAAAGGGAATCCTCCTAAACTGTTTATATGTAAATTGGTGCAGCCACTGTGCAAGAACAGTATACAGGTTAATTCAAAAATTTAAAACTACCATATGACCCACCAATTCCACCCTTGGGTATATAGCCAAAAAAAAAAAAAATCCCACTAATTTGAAAAGATACTTGTTTCTCAGTGTTCATTGCAGCACTATTTACAATAGCCAGGACATGGAAGCAAGCTGCGTCCACTGACAGATGGATAGATGAATGGATAAAGAAGACATGGTATATATATACAACAGAATATTACTCAGCCATAAAAAATTATGGATTTGGGTCAGTTGTAGTGAGATGGATGAACCCAGAGCCTGTTATACAGAGGTAAGTCAGAAAGAGAAAAACAAATAATGTATATTAACACACATATATATGGGATCTAGAAAATATACTACTGATGAACCTATCTGAAGGAATGGAGACACAAATATAGAGAACAGACTTCCGGACACAATTGGGGAAGGAAGGGGTAGGACAAATTGAGAAAGTAGCATTGACATATATACACTATCATGTGTAAACTAGCTTGTGGGAAGCTGCTACATAACACAGGGAGCCCACCCTGGCCCTCTGTGATGACCTAGAAGGGTGGGATGGAAGGGGAGAGGCAGGCTCAAGAAGGAGGGGAGATATATATATATATATATATATATATATATATATATATATATATATATATATATATAAAACTGTGGCTGATTTGCGTTGTTGTATGGAAGAAACCAACACAATATTGTAAAGCAATTATCCTCCAATTAAAAAAAAATCTAAAATAAAACTACCATTATGATCCACCAGTTCTAAACAAACAAACAAAAATAATCTGAAAAGATACATATACTCCAATGTTCACTGCAGCATTATTTACAATTGCCAGGATGTGGAATCAACCTAAGTGTTCATCAACAAATGAATGGATAAAGAAGCTATGAAATATAGATATATGTGTGTGTATACACACACACACACACACAACATACACATGCACACAATGGAATACTGTGCTGTGCTCAGTCGCTTCAGTCATGTCCAACTCTTTGTGACCTATGACTGTAGACTGCCAGGCTCCTCTGTCCATGGAAATCTCCAGGCAAGAATGCTGGAGTGGACTGCCGTGCCCTCCTCCACCGGATCTTCCCAACCCAGGAATCAAACCCATGTCTCTGGTGTCTCCTGCATTGCAGGCAGGTTCTTCATCCATTGAGCCATCTGGGAAGCCCGACGGAACACTAAATAGCCATAAAAAAGAACAAAAATTTGCCATTTCCAACATGGATGATTTGAAGGGTATTATACTAAATGAAATAAGTCAGACAGTCAAAGACAAATACTGTATTATATCACTTATACGTGGAATCTAAAATAAACTAGTGAGCAGAACAAAAAGAAAGATATAGAGAACTAGTGGTTATCAGTAGGGAGAGGGAAGTAGGAAGAGTCAATATAGGGGTAGGGAATTAAGAGGTAGAAACTATTAATATTATGTATAAAATAAGCTACAAGGGTATTTTATACCACACAGGGAATATAGCCAATATTTTATAACTATAAATGGAGTATAATCTTTAAAAACTGTGACTCACTATATTGTGCACCTGTAAAACATGTAATATTATACAAAGACTATATTTTAATCAAAACAAAATCAGTGGACTTTTAGTAAAGCAGATTACCTTTCATAATGTGGGAGGTGAAAGTGTTAGTCCCTCAGTTGTTTCCGACTCTTTGTGACCCCATGAATTGTATCCTGCCAGGCTCCTCTCTATCCATGGGATTTCCCAGGCAAGAATACTGGAGTGGGTTGCCATTCCCATCTCCAGGAGATCTTCCTGACCCAGGGATTGAACTTGGGTCTCCTGCATTGCAGGCAGATTCTTTACTGTCTGAGCCACCAGGTAAGCCCGGTATGGGAGGGCCTTATCCAATCAGTTGAGGTCCTGAGAGAAAAGCCTTAGGTGTCCCAAGGAAGAAAGAATTCTGCCTCTAGACAGTTTGTGGACTCAAGACCGTGACATCAATTCTTTCCTGCAACTTCAGTCTGTTGGCCTGCCTGAGATTTTGGACTTGCCAGTCTCCACAGTTATGTAAGTCAATTCCTTAAAAATTAATATGTCTCTCTCTTTCCTTCTCTACACACACACACACACCCTCTTACTGGTCCTGGTTCTCTGCAGAACCCCAATACACCATCTAATGTCAAAACAGGAGGAATGACATAAAATATGTTCACTATGTCAATAAGACAATATTAAAAAAAAAGAGGCTAGAAGAGCATGAGGAAAAGGCAGTCCACAGACATATTTTTATAAAGTACTGAACTATTATTAGGTGTGGTTCATGTATTAGGTTCTGAGCATCCTAGTAGCCACGGTAAAGAAGAAAACAGACATAAAACAGACACTGACTGTAAAAGACGATGCAATGTACATACTTCGAGCTTAGTTTTTTTTATCATTGAGGAATTTCTCCCAAAGTAGTTAATCTTCCCTTCCTTGGGTACATTGTTATAAAGTATCCTTTACCATCCAATACTGGGAAATTGGGGTGAAGTAATCAGTTAATAGTGCCTCTAGGTATAGACAGCAGGGGGTCTCCTGAAATGCTTCCTGTTGCTCCTTCAATGTGAGAGAGGAGGCCAAAGCACAATTCATGCAGAAGTGATTGAGCAAAGTCAAAAAAGGAGGCCAAGCACAGAGCCATCTGATCATCTGGCCTGAGCTAAGGAGAAAAATTATAATTACTGGAGGAGTTCAGTTCAGTTCAGTTGCTCAGTCGTGTCTGACTCTTTGCAACCCCATGAACTGCAGCACACCAGGCTTCCCTGTCCATCACCAACTCTCAGAGCCTACTCAAACTCATGTCCATCGCGTCGGTGATGCCATCCAACTATCTCATCCTCTGTCATCCCCTTCTCCTCCCATGTTCAATCCTTCCCAGCATCAGGGTCTTTTCAAATGAGTCAGTTCTTCACCTCAGGTGGCCAAAGTACTGGAGTTTCAGCTTCAGTCCTTCCAACGAATATTCAGGACTGATTTCCTTTAGGATGGACCAGCTGGATCTCCTTGCAGTCCAAGGGACTCTCAACAGTCTTCTCCAACATCACAGTTCAAAAGCATCAATTCTTCAGCACTCAGCTTTCTTTATAGTCCAACTCTCACATATATACATGACTACTCCATCCATGGAGTAAAGGTTGCCTCTATTGCTGATTAAGGGCAGAACCACAGAAAAACTGCCCTCAGGTTTATAAACTCTAAGAAATACATGTAACACATGTCTAAGAAATAGCAAATTAAATTTTTTTATATTTCTGCATTTTTAGAAGCTCTTCTTGCAATGGAATCAATTTTTTAAAACTTTTTTTTTATGGTAATGTATACATAACATAGGAGAAGGCAATGGCAACCCACTCCAGTACTCTTGCCTGGAAAATCCCATGGATGGAGGAGCCTGGTGGTCTGCAGTCCATGGGGTCGCTGAGAGTTGGACATGACTCAGTGACTTCACTTTCACGTTTCACTTTCATGCATCGGAGAAGGAAATGGCAACCCACTCCAGTGTTCTTGCCTGGAGAATCCCAGGGACGGGGGAGCCTGGTGGGCTGCAGTCTCTGGGGTCACACAGAGTTGGACACGACTGAAGCGACTTAGCAGCAGCAGCAGCATACATAACACAAAATTTACTGTTTTTAAGTATAATTTAGTGGCATTTAATCATTTGCAGTTGTGCAACCATCACCACTATCCATCTCCAGAACTTTTTCATCAGCCCAAATGGAATCTCCGTACTGATTAAACAGAAAGTCCCCATTATACCCTTGACCCCAGCTCATGGTAACCACTATTCTACTTACGCCCTTGACCCCAGCCCATGGTAACCATCATTCTACTTCCTGTCTCCATGAATATTCCTATTTGAGGTACCTCATAAAAGTAAAATCATACCATGCTTGTACTTTTGTGTCTGTATTTCATTTATCATAATGTTTTCAAGGTTCATTCATGTTCCCTTATGGCTGAATATTATTTTATTACAAGTATATACTATTTTATATAACTAATTCAACAAATAATGATCAAATGCCTGGCAGGCTACAGCCCAGGGGGTCACAAGAGCCGGACACAACTGAGCAACTAGACCACCACCACCACCAATGATCAAATATAATGTACAAAGTCTCGACTGTTTAAATATTAACTCTATTCTAAGAACAGTGTGTAAGAGGCAGAACAGTTATTCTGCAAGAAGCCAATTAACTGTATAAATCCTAGCTTCAGAGTCAGTAGCAGCAGAGAGAAAACAAAAGTCTGTTAAATAGTTTTCCTTCCCTGAGAGTTAAATAAATCCCCCACTATAATCTTAATTAGCATTCTTCATGTTGAAAGCTGACCTGAGATTAAAATGGCCTCACTCTGTGGCCAGTGTACACTGCAACTCTCCATATCATGGTGCCTAAAGCTTATAAAGTGTCATTCTTGACCCTTGACCCACTGATAATGAACTATCAAAACAGCTGACATGAAGAAGCCGGAGAAACTGTAGGACTGCAAGACTCTGCTTTCTTTACCTCTGCAGATGAAATATTCTGATAAAGTCAACTATAAAAGCACATCCTTCCCCTCACCTGCCTGCTATCCATCAGAAGCTTTTCATTTCTAGGGCACATAAATAAGATAACCAATCTCTGCATGGAGACACGGGTCCTAAGAAGAACACAGGTCCACAGCAAGACGTCTTAGTATTGAAAGAAGTGAGACGCTACACTCCACTCTGGCTTCCACCTTCAGAGTGCACAAAGGAGCATGTGGCATGAAGGGGATGCCACCGTACACCTGAGTTCACAGAAGTGGCTGGGTGAGAGTCATCAAAAGATGTCTGCAGGAAGCTGATGAAAAACCACCATTTTTGCACTCTGGCAAGGGAACTGCCAGCAAAATCAAGAGCTGCTTTGATGCAGGCTACTTTGTACAGCATAAACTTCTCAGCTGGGAGGATCTGCTGTCATCCCAGACTATTACCACTTGGCTGAGTTTAAGCTCATCCGCTACTTCTGCGTTCAGTTAGCTAGGAACATGTCATTTACACAAAAGCTGTTTGAGAAAATTACAGAGAATCCAGCCTTGAGCTCCTCCTGTATGTTTTTTTAAGACTGACTTTGAGAGCAAGAGGGTTTTTTTATTTTTTAAGATAAAAACAAAATAAATGCCAGAAAGATTGTTCTTTTTAGCAAATAGGTAAAGAATCCATTGTCTCTAGAACAAGAGACATTTCCATAGGTTGTAGAAGCCAGTTCCCAACAGGCTGAAATGAAGATTTTAATAGCATGGATCTCAAATTTGTCTAATCAGGAGACTCCTGAATAAGAAGATACTCAGCTTTCCATCCGAAGTAATTACTCAACCCCTCTTCTTAGGGTATCAGTAATACACACTCTGGAAATGGATAAGAGGCATAAACTGAGTACTAAGATTTTATCTGTGATACTCATTCCATACATCTAAGTAAGGTTAAGTTCATTCAAGCCTTTCTGATGTGGATACACACACTCTCAAAAAAAAATGTCCCATGGCCTGAAAACATTCTCAAAGGTAAAAACCCCAACAAGACAACTAGCGTTCACCAGTAGTTACAAAATTAAACTTAAACTTAGTAGAATGCCAATTTGCTTCTGTTCTGGGCTGAATTATGTCCCCCTCCCTCCAAAACTCACCGGTTTAAGTCCTAATCCCCAGAACCCGAGAATGTGACTATATTTGAAGATAAGGTCTTAAGAGAAGTGATGAACTTCAAATGAGGCCACTGGAGTGGGCCCTAATCCAATATGACCTGGGTTCTGACAAGAGTAAATCTGGATACAAAACACAGACAAGGACAGGAGGGAGCCCACGTGAAGACACAGGGGGAAGACGGCCGTCTGCAAGCCAAGCAGAGAGGCCTCAGGAGAAACCAATCCTGCCTATATCTTGATCTCAGACTTCCAACCTCCAAAACCGTGAGGAAATAAATGCCTGCTGTTAAACCACCAAACCTGCATGACTTGTTATGGCAGGCCTAGATAACTAATCCCTTGTCTTTGTCTTTCTCCTCAGAATGCCAGGATTCCCAGGCAGGAGTCTGTAAAAGTCACAGGGACACTGTCCCCAACCCTTGTCAGGGACCTCACTGTCATCCATGTCCTTACCCCAAATGGGTAATCTCTAAATCCAAAGAGGGTGACAAATAGGAACATCTCTCAAATAAACTGAAGACCCCTGCACTCAAAGAGGGAGCCGCTGCCTGCCCCAAGGCCTCTGACTTCCACATTACAGCAATTTCCTCTGCTTCTCCCAAATGCTCTGTGCTAACTAGAAGTTGCCCTGCAAACAGCATCCTTGGGATACTCTTCCCAGAAACTGAGTCCTCCTTTCTCTTGCCTCAATCCCTGCAGCTGGCTCAGATGCCTTGGGCAATCTCCGTTCCCTATTCTCCCTAAAGAGAAAAGGCAGAGTTGGGGGCCTAAGCACCTCGCACATTATAGAAGCAAGTCCAGAGCCAGAGGGCATCAGAGACAAAAGGACTGGCAGTTGCCTTAACACTCAGTTCGCACTAATTATTTCTTCCTTCACTGGAAAAGTTCATCCAGGAAAGTTAACTGATGGGCTTTGTGAGTGCCGGGAGCCACGACCACTGTGTCTGATTTCCATACTCTCCATGTTTGGCCAACTGCCCAGTGTTATATCTCTGGCTCCAGAAGCTATGACTTGAAGGGGCCTGTGCTAGACTCAGAGGGCATCCTAACAAGATGGACCGCTGGAGGTAAGTCACAAGTGACATCAGGAACACAAGGCTTCGCCTAGCCAGTCCTAGGGTCCCAGCTTCACTGATCTCCCCAGGCTCCTCAGTCTTGCTCAGCCCACCTCCCTAAAGTTAACACCAGCTAGGCACAGCTTCGCAGGGAAGTATCCAGCAATGACTGTGAAATCTATTATTAAAAGAAGGGCCCTAGAGCACTCCTGGGGTCAGCAGATAAAACCCTGGGGTCCCCTCTAGGCTGTAGGAATGGGCTGGGGCACACTCCAGGGCAGGGGCTGCTAACACTCTAGCCTGAGAATCCCAGCCTTGGAGGAGCAAGGATAGCGGACTGATGCAATTAGCCAGGCAAACGGGAACTTGTCAAACCGTTTAGATAAGACAGTACTTTAATTTATTCCGTTCCCAATGCTAGAGGGTGATTGTGCTTCCCACCCCTGCTGATTCTGCCAGCTGCATTGCATTTTCCAAGCACTGAGGTAAGGGGGAAAAAGGGATGATCTCTCGGCCTACAAATGCCAGCGCTCTGCTATGCAATCAGCACACACCTTGACTCAAGCCAAGGAGTAATCTGACCTTAATGAGATCCAGGGACACATCCTACTGAGTGATTTTGTCACAGAACCTGAAACTGAGTGATGAATTCTGAAGAAAAAAAAAAATCAAGTATCCAACTAATAAATAAACTGAGGTTCCTTATCCAGTTCAACCTTCCTTATGCCTCTTACCAATTGATTATATATTAGCTTGCTAATGGTTTTGTTTCAATTATTGAGTTGTGAGCATCTCAAGAGTCCACATGGAATCTAATTCTAATCTCTCTGCATCATTGACTCAATGGACATGAGTTTGAGCACGGATGGTGAAGGACAGGGAAGCCTGGCATGCTGCAGTCCATGGGGTCACAAAAAGTCAGACACTACTGAATGACTGAACAAGAGATACTGTTGGACATAAGACAGAAACATGATAAAGGTTCAATTACTGATTGCTTTTTGTTTTTGAGGGCTTCCCTTGTGGCTCAGCTGGTAACGAATCTGCCTGCAATGCAGGAGACCTGGTTTCAATCCCTGGGTTGGGAAGATCACCTGGAGAAGGGAAAGGCTACCCACTCCAGTATTCTGGCCTAGAGAATCCTATGGCCTGAATAGTCCATGGGGTCGCAAAGAGTCGGACACAACTGAGCGACTTTCACTTTCACCTTTGTTTTTGAAATAGTTTTCCCGGCAGAGAAGCAAATCCAATCCACTACATCTGTCTCACTTGAAAGTGAAAGCGTTAGTCGCTCAGTTGGGTCCGACTCTTTGAGACCCCATGGGTTGTAGCCCACCAGGCTCCTCTGTCCATGGGATTCTCCAGGCAAGAATACTGGAGTGGGTAGCTATCTCCTTCTCCAGAGGATCTTCCCAACCCCAGGATTGAACCTGAGTCTCCTACATTGCAGGCAGATTCTTTACTGTCTGAGCCACCAGGGAAACCCACCTGCCTCACTTACTCAACAACACAAGCCTCTCCTCATTCTTGCCGTCTATGCCACCAGCCAGGTAATGTCAGCAACAGCATGATCACAACGAATGTCCATCTTTTCAGAAGATCAAACAAAACAGCAAGGTTACAGAGCTTTAAAGTCAGCAAATTCCTGTCCTCTGTTTTAAAATCTGAACATAACTATATTAGTTTCCTAAACTGTTATAACAAATTACCACATATTTAGTGGCTTAAAAAAAAAAAAAGATATTTCTTCTCTCTGCATTCTGAAGACCAGAAGACCAAACTTAAGGACTCAGAAAGGCTGATGCCTTCTGAAGGCTCTGAGAGAGGATGTGTTCCATGCCAGTCTCTTCCTGGTTTCTGGTGGCTGCTGGTAACCTTTAGCATTCCTTGGCTTGTAACTGCACAAATCTAATCTCTGCGCCTATCTTCACTATCTACAACAGCCAACATATAACAACAACCCAAGTGCCCACCAGGAGGCAACCGTCTTCAGAAGATATGGTGTGTGTATGCACACATATACAACAATGGAATATAACTCAGCCATAAAAATAAATATTGCCATTTGTAACAACATGCATGGACCTGAAGAATATTATACTTTGTGAAGACAGAGAAACACAAATATTATGTGTGGGATCTAAAAATAATACAAGTTAATCTATACACAAAAGAGAAACAGACTGACAGACATAGAAACAAATTTATGGTTACCAAAGGGGAGAGGGAGGGAAATTAGGAGCATAGGATTAACAGATACAAACTACTATACATAAAACAGATAAGCAACAAAGACTTACTGCGATAGCACAAGGAACTATATATAGTCAATATTGAATAATAATTGATAATGGAATATAATCTGAAAAAAAAGAATCATTTTGCTGTATCCCTTAAACACAATATTTCGAGTCATCTGTATTTCAACTTTTTTTAATAGCGTATTATAATATACATTTCTGCCCTTCTTTTCCCAAATCGTCACTAAAAAGATTGTTGGTTAAAATGACTGAATTTTTCTTTACTAAAGAACTAGAAGGAGCTGACTGCAGAAGAGAGATTTTGGAAAATAGAAGGCAACTAATTTAGCTTATGATATTCTTTGCTCTACCAATAACCTACCAAGTAGGATACCAACAGGAAACAAACTAATTTGTTCTGCAGAATCCCTGGAGGGTTCAGCACCTGAAGACTAGGCAGCAAGAGGGCAAGTGTGGCTCTCAGGTTAAAAACAGATTGTCTACAAGCAGTCAGGCCAACTCAGACCTCCAGAGCTTCTCCCCAGCTCTGCACAGCAAGACATCCAACCCTACAAAAATAGGGCTTCACCCTTTGGAAAAAATCAAGAAGAGGATTCTCTGGCTTCAAAGGGATCAGGCACAGTGCAGCAGTGGGATGAAGACTAATGCTGACAAGTGGTGGATTGTCAGTAATCCACATACACAAATGTCCATTCCTACAACAGCAGCATCCAGCTACAGAACCACAGACCTTCTCTCTCCCCTGTCCCCCTTTATACCCCACCTCACTGCAACCTCTCTTGGGAGACTGGGCAACTCTCTGGAAAAACTAAGTGCCCCAAAGAAACACCCATACATACTCACCATCCATCACCTACAGGAAAATTCCACCCACTTACAGCCAGGATCACCAGACCTTTGAGGAAAGTCTCCATGTGAAAAAGTGGAACCAACTAAACAGATAAACAGATACAAGGAACTAGGGACAAAAAAGACAAAGATGGCAACCTAGAGGCTACAATGGCCCAGAACGGCATTTAATTTGGTCAGTACTGTTTCTTTGAAAAAATTCACATAAAAATCTGTATTTCCAATTTGTCTTTAAAGAAATTAAAAGCTGTGGCAATTCCAGACTCATATGGAACCCAACATGTCTAGAGCCAAGAACAAAGAGCAAGAAACAGGCAAACCAAGCCTATGTGAGCCTGGGCGCTCCTTTAAAGAGAGGTTTCGAGCTATTACTGGATTTGCAAAAGGGTCCGTGACCCCAAAAGAAGTTAAGAGCCTTGAATCAGCCCCACTTCCTCCCAGCATTTTATGATCCTCTAAGAGTCCTGCCCTCTGCTTCTCCCACATCTGTAGTTTGGCCAAGACATGCATTTCACTCCTTTAATCTCTTTTCAGTCACTCCCTCCAACCCTTAATCACTTTTATGACTCTTTCTAAATTCCTCCAATTTGTTCAAATCCACTCATGAAGTCCTGCACTTCTTTTCCCACAGTTCAGAATTACCAAGCAAGAGTGTGCCTAAGAGCTTTTACAAGGGATATCCAAGATTTGACATGTTAAATCAGCTTCTCACAGGCAGCTGCCCAGTTTAGAAAGGAAAAATGCCAAGCATTCCAGAGTCCATGAGGACTGGAATTTTGTATCTAGATATTCCCTTGTTATTTCTCCTGCATTAAAATTACATAGATAAATAATGGGTCCAGAGAGGTCTGCTCTTGCAGCACTCTTGAAATATTCTGAAAAAAAGAATCAAAACTACTCACAGCTCAGAACACAAGACAACAACCATCTCTGACTTGAAAAATACACACACACACACACACACACACAGAGACAGAGGCTCAGATGAATAAATTTGTAATCAGCCAAGACTGCTCTAACCAATCCCAAGGCTTCTTGCAGTCACATCAGACAATCTGCTCTGACTGGAGGTAATCACAATACATAAATTTCTGCCAAATGAGAATACATTTAAATTCCTCTCAAAGCTTTTCAAGATACCAAAAGCCTGCCCTTCAGAGATACTTTCTCCCAGGTTAATGAGTTGGATTATTTTGTTTATCACAAGCCAAAGGTAACTTGGTAGTCAGACGGATAAAAGTTCTTTCTCAAATAGCTTCACTGGGGGGGTTTCTGCTTTGTTCTGTGCTTTGTTTGAAGTGTGCAGAGCTACGGGCCATATAACTATCTGCAAAGCACCTGGAAGCAGCGCAGATATTGCTCCAAGAGAATGTGAGTCAATCCCTGGGGCAAACACTGAGGACGGGGATTGTGCGTCCTCCTACAAGGAGTCCTGGCCCAGGGCTGTGTGGGCCAGCCCTCTGCCTGACCTGCCCCCAGCACTGCCACTGTGGGATGTTGCCCAGGAGGAAGTCTCTATGCTAGGTTTGGTTCTGGAACTTTCCATGCAGGCACCTTGAGTTTCATGCCCCATGTGAGAGTGTTGCTAGAAAATCTGAAGAGCTAATAGTCTAAAAAAGCTCCGGGAGATATAGAGAACAGGCTTGTGGACACAGAGGGGGAAGGAAAGGGTGGAATGAACTGAGAAAGTAGCATTGCCATATATACACTGCTATGTGTAAACAGATAGCTAGCAGGAAGCTGCTGTATAACAGGGAGCTCAGCCTGTGCTCTGTGATGACCTAGAGGGGTGGGATGAGGGGGAAATGGGAGGAAGGCTCAACACGGAGGGGATACTCACACACACACACACACACACACACACGTATGCATATATATATATATATATATATAATAATGACTGATTTACATTGTTGTGCCACAGAAACCAACTCAACACTGTTATTTTCCTCCAGTTAAAAAATGAATTTAAAAAATAATAAAAAGAAAAAGCTCTGCGACATTTAAAAATGATCCTGGAGCCAGCAAGCAAGTATGAGGGTCTTTTTGAGGTGCCATTTCCTACTCCAGGGGAATCTTCCTGACCCAGGGATTAAACTCACATTTACCCACATTTCTTGTGTCTCCTTGCATTGGCAGGCAGAGTCTTTACCACTAGCACCACCTGGGAAGCCCCACTCACAGCTACCAGCCCCAAAGTCTCTACTGCCTTTAGCTTGGTGCTGCAGAGATTTTCCTGGAGTTGCCTGTCCTTCAGATATCCGTGGGGTTGTTAATACTTGGTGTTTGCCGGGAAGGGCTCCAACAGCCCCAGTTCTGGCATGGAAGTCTGAAGCCCGTCCCTGACACCCACCTCCTGTCCCACGTGTTCTCACTGCTCCAGTCACCTTGGCCTGGTTTCTGACACTCACCCGTGCCAGCCTCCAGCCTGCCACAGAGCCTTTGGACATGGTATCTGTCCTCCAACCACAAGAGCTTTCCCTTCTCTTGCTCTTGCCCTGAACTCCCACCAGTCCTTTCTATCTCAGGTCATGAGCCACTTGGCCTGGAAAGCCCTATCTAGAATATTACTCAGCCATAAAAAGGAACAAAATTGGGTCATTTGTCATGACGTGTATGAACCTAGAATCTGTCATACAGACTGGTCAGTCAGAAAGAGAAAAATGAATATCCTATATTAATGCACACATACAGAGTCTAAGGTATGTGTGTGTGTCCAACTCAATCGTATCCGACTCTGTGACCCCATGGACTATAGCTTGCCAGGCTTCTCTATCCATGGGATTTCCCAGGCAAGAATACTGGAGTGGGTTGCCATTTCCTTTTCCAGGGGGATCTTCAAAACCCAGGGATTGAACTTGGGTTTCCCTCATTGCAGGCAGATTCTTGACAGTCTGAGCCACCAGGGAAGTCTGGAAAAGGGCACAGATGAACACGCTTGCAGGGCAGGAATAGAGAGCTAGATGATGGGCATGTGGGCATGGAGGGCAGGGGAGGGGAGGGCACATCGGGAGAGCAGCACTGACTGTATGTACACCACTATGTGTGAAACAGAGAGCTATAGAGGAAACTGCTGCTGTAACCTGGGGAGCCAACCCCGTGCTCTGTGATGACCTAGAGGGGTGGGAGCGAGGTCCAAGAGGGAGGGGATATATGTACACACATAGCTGATTCACATTGTTGTACAGCAGAAACTAACAACATTGCAAAGCAATTATACTCCAATAAAAAATTAAAAGGACATCTTATCTGACCTCTCACTGTGTTTAAATCTGTCTAACAAAGGCTCTGAGAGCTGTCTCCCAGGAGCACTTACACAGCTGCAATTTCACATCTGCCAGTGTGATGATGTGCATACTCTGTCTCCCACACTGGATTAATCTTTGTGAGAGAAGAGACCAGATCTGGTTTTGTTCACTCATCATATCACCACTGGCACAGAACAGAAGCTGAGTGTCAGACGGATGCAGAGGAGAGAGGGTGATACATAGTCTCGGGGGGACTACTCTCCCCTCCCTCTTCCCTCCGTTGCCACCTCTGATCAGTTGTGTCCTCTGCCAAGATGGTCCTACCCCAACCCGACACGTGCTGTTTCTTCAGAGGTCTACCTCCTACTGATAGAAACAAACCTTCACCTTCCGACTCCTTGACACACTTCTCTAAATTTCTTTTTCTTCTAATGGTCTTTCCCGCCTCTGCTTGGTTGCCCCTCTGCTTCTGGATAGACCAGACTCCAGCCCTGCAGTGCATGGGATCCAGCTCCCGAGCTGTCCCTGCAGGCTGGTGGGGAGTACCCTGAAGTGAGGAGAATTAGCTTTACCGACATGACAAGGAGACACAAGTCAGGCTGGCACCTAAACCTCCTTCCTCTTTCCGAGGGGCTATTGCGAAGTGTGGCCCCTTCTTGCAGCCCTCCCAGAGAAGTGTGGAGCCAAGAGTAAGTGGCGGAGGGACAGATACGGCACCTCACGGCTGCTGAAAGGGGTCAGCCAGCAGTAACGCAGTCTCCTCTTTGCCCCATCACCCAGGGCTCGCATCTTCCCAGTCAATTGTTGGCCTCTTAGTCCTTCTCTCAGACCCTCTTCTCTCAGCCATTCAGGCTGATACCCTCTGACATTCCCAGTGTCCCTGAAGCACCCACTCCTGCAGCCCAAGCACAGAATACCTTGAGAGAAGCCTCTCACTGAACTTCTTCTGAGTGCACAGACCCTGGGCATCTGGGCCTGGACAGTAAGTTCAGTTCAGTTGCTCAGTCGTGTCTGACTCTGTGCGACCCCATGAACTACAGCACGCCAGGCCTTCCTGTCCATCACCAACTCCTGGAGTCCACCCAAACCCATGTCCATTGAGTTGGTGATACCATCCAACCATCTCATCCTCTGTCGTCACCTTCCCCTCCTGCCCTCAATCTTTCCCAGCATCAGGGTCTTTTCAAATGAGTCAGCTCTTCGCATCAGGTGGCCAAAGTATTGGAGTTTTAGCTTCAGCATCAGTCCTTCCAATGAATATTCAGGAAACATAACTCCTCTGCTTAACTCTGCACTAGTCAGAACCCACCATCAACAGTCCCAGTTTTAAAGACACCCACTTAATTTTTTTTTTAATTTTTATTTTTACTTTACTTTGCTTTACAATACTGTATTGGTTTTGCCATACATTGACATGAATCAGCCACGGGTACACATGAGTTCCCAATCCTGAACCCCCATCCCACCCCATATCATCTCTCTGGGTCATCCCAGTACACCAGCCCCAAGCATCCTGTATCCTGTATCAAACATAGACTGGTGATTCGTTTCTTACCTGATAGTATACATGTTTCAATGCCATTCTCCCAAATCATCCCACCCTCTCCCTTCTCCCACAGAGTCTAAAAGTCCGTTCTATACATCTGTGTCTCTTTTGCTGTCTCGCAGAGAGGGTTATCATTACCATCTTTCTAAATTCCATATATATGTGTTAGTATACTGTATTGGTGTTTTTCTTTCTGGCTTACTTCACTCTGTATAATACGCTCCAGTTTCATCCACCTCATTAGAACTGATTCAAATGTATTCTTTTTAATGGCTGAGTAATACTCCATTGTGTATATGTACCAGAGCTTTCTTATCCATTCATCTGCTGATGGACATCTAGCTTGTTTCCATGTCCTGGCTGTTATAAACAGTGCTGTGGTGAACACTGGGGTACACGTGTCTCTTTCAATTCTGGTTTCCTTGAAGACACCCACTTTAAAACTGTGCTTCCAAAATTTCTGAATGATGGAGCCGGTGGAGCATGTGATGAAAGCCATGTGTCTTTCTCCCAGAAAAATGCACACGTGTATCCATTTAGGGGGTCCTCAGAACCCCTGAAGCCCTATCTACAGGGAACATAGCCAATGGACAATGACAAGTTCAGCAACCAAAGTCACGTTTTATAAGGAGCAGATAAAAGAAGGACCAAATCTTAAAAGGAAAAAATCAAGGACGGACAACCTGGCAGCTGGCATCCGAAGGCCCAGCAAGCGCAACCCGACGTTTGTTCCCGTAGTCTCTCCTCTTCTTGGGGTGACTTCTCTGGTCTCCCCAGTCATAGTTAGCTGTCCCTCCTGTTTCTGTAGCCCCTTGGGTGTGCTGCAATTCTAACCATAAAATATTAAGTCTTTATCCAAAGGGCTAGACGGGGCTCCACTTAGGCTAGAAACATTAAAAAAAAAAAAAAAGCAGAGCTGGAAAGTCCCTTACTCATCCCTGCTTCCTTTTTGCTTCGTAAAAATCACTGTCAGCTCATGGGTCATGCAAAACCAGGTGACAGGCTGGCTTTGGCCACAGGCCCCTGCACTACCCACCGATGAGTCAGCCCATCCCCTCTCCCCACCACCACCACACTATAAGCTCCTCAGAGGCAAGTCACCCTGGGGTCCAAGTTCTAACATAGTGACGGAAGTTTAATATATACAGGTTGACTGAAAGGATGCTACTCGTCTTGCAAGACTGAGCTTAGATGACACCTTCACCAAGACTTGCCAATTCATTTCTTGCTAGTTTTCAGGTTGGTTTTTCACTTTCTAATGTAAAACATAAGATAACCACTCACTCAGCTTTCTACAAGCTAGGCTTTTAAAAAGTCATATCAAAAGTGGGGATGACTCCAAGAAATCTGTTAAATATTCTTGTGCAGCTGTTCACATCTCAGTATTTAATTAGTTATGATTGCAATTTAAAAAAACAATTAAACTCTGTCAGTGTTATTTACTGCATCTCATGATGAGTCTGTCTTTATGCTCCCCAGATGAGAGACAACTGGATGGAGATATCTTTGCTGAGAAACTACTGAGAGTGAAACAACGTTCTGGCACTCACAGATAATTTTCTTGGCCATTCTTTGGAGTAAAGGTGGAGTGATTTGAGAAAAACATCATTTTGCAATTTCAGAAGACAAATTTCAAAAATCATCAAATGGATAGCTAAAACTTGATAGACCTGTGGTTTTCACTGATGTTCTAAACATAGGAAGACCAAGAACAGACATTTCTCACTGAATGTCCTTGCCAGAATTCTAAACTCATTAGCATTTACAGTCCTAAAAAGGGTTGGAACCAAAATTTGCATAACATTAGCTAAGGAGTTGGAGTGGAAAAACAAAGGGGAATTAAAGTATGGTAATATTCTTGTCTTATAAGAGAGAAAGCTACCAATTAACAAACTTTGCTGGAAAATAAATTGATTCATGGATACAAAAAAAGTAAAAGATATTCTGTAGGGGACTTGCCTGGTGGTCCAGTAGCTAGGACTCCATGTTCCCAATGCAGGGGGCCTGGGTTCAAGCCCTGGTCAGAGAACTAGATTCCATATGCCTCGACTAAGACCCGATGCAGCCAAAAACGAAACAAAACAAAATCTGTAAATATAATGTGGTATCCTAGATGGGTTCTGAACAGATAAAAGACATTAGGTGAAAACTAAGGAAATGTGAAAAAAAATTATAATTTAGTTAATTATAATGTGTCATTTCTGGTTGATACATTGTGACAAGTGTACCACACTAATATAAGATGGTAATAATAGTGGAAATAGTGGTGTGGGGTATAGAGGAACTCTCTGTACTATTTTTCCAACTTTTCCTAAAATCTAGAACTTTTCTAATGTAAAATGTGTATGGGGACTTTTCTGGCCATACAGTGGTTAAGATTTTACGCTTCCAGTTCAGGGGGCACAGGTTCAGTCCCTGGTCAAGGAGCTAAGATCCCACATGCCATGCAGCATGGCAAAAAAAAAAAAATGTATTTACTGAACTGCTGCTCTGTACTAGGAAAAACCATCACCATGACTTTAAACGTGCATGCAACAGAGGTCATAAATAAATAGTACAAAAAGCTTTATTAACTTATAAAAATAGAAGTAATCCCTAAAGAACATAATTAATATACATAGTTTACAATTACATGGGGAAGCAAGACATAAATTTTTTGAAATTTTTAATTGAAGAGAATGCAGGCAATAAGAATATATTCAGGGGGCCAGGGGCTTCCTTCCCCTGAAGGAAAAAATGGAAACCCACTCCAGTATTCCTACCTGGAGAATTCCATGGACAGAGGAGTCTGGTAGGCTACAGTTCATGGAGCCACAGAGCCGTACACAACTGAGCACAGCACAGCAAAGATGAACAAGGCAAAAATTAAGAACTGTACATTAAGAATGTAGTATCTCTTTTTCTCCCTAATTAAATATTAGGCTGCTATCCTCCACCTCCCTCCCCATTCTTAAGTTTTTTGACTCCTACCCTAGGTAGCTTATCAGGTTTCTGGGACTATATCAACCAATTAAGAAATATTAACTGAGTTGAAGGTGAAGGCCCTCAATAAATGCTATGGGACAACATTCTCAGAATGCAAAAACCTTCCTCAGCTGTGCCCTTCTAGACCCAGCAAAGGGCCTGTGGACTGTGGGTGCTTCATAAGCACTTGGGGAGACTGTCCGGGCAATGCCCTGCCTGGACAGTGAACTCACCCAGGGAGCTCTTAATAAGAACAATGCCCAAAGCCATGCCAACAGAGATTCTACTTTAATTGGTCTTGGGTGCGAGCCAAAACATCAGTATTTTTTTAAAAAGCTTCCGAGGAGGTTCCAACATGCAGCAGGGTTGAGTCTATAGGGTGAGGCTATAAGACAAGCTAGAGTAAACCAAGCCTGGATGTGAGCAGATCAGTTAAGTATTTATTACAGCAGTACAGGTGTGGGAATTTCAAGTCATTACTATTTTCTCTTCCTCCAGAAGCTATAATTCACTGTGCATGTCTGGAGCAGCTGAAATGTGTACAGTAGTTCTGCTTTTAAAAGTTAGGGACAGGGAAGGGGATCAAGCGAAAGAGTAGGGGGATGGGATGGACAGAGTCCTGGGAGAGCCCTGCCACAGAGGCAGTCCAGGTCCCCAGCACAACCACCTTGATTCCTGCAGCCACAGTGCCCAAGCCGCAGCCCAGTATGCGTCACAGCCTAGCACTCGGTCTGAGATGAATACAGAGGCGAAAGGGGGATGACCCCTAGGCTGCTCCTGGGCAGAAACACAGACACCTGCCCGGGGGGCACGTAGGTCCACTGTGACTACATGGGCCTGACTTTCTTCAGTGGTCACCTCCTCTGGGGTGGGACCCATGCTTGAGGGCAACAGAGCCTGATCAAACTCCTCAGGGCTTCCACTCAGCCTGAAGAACAGACCCCACCCCTAACAGAGCCGGAATGGCCATGGGGCAGAGAGGCCCCGCCAGCAAGCAGTGTGGCTCTGCCACAGCACCAGCCACGACCCCTATCAAGGGAATGACGGCCAACACATCCTGGGGAAAGATGTGGCCAGCAGCCACACCACCCGTCCAGCTAAAAATAGTGGACTCACATGGTCTACACAGGAATGGTGTCGTTCAGTCACTAAGTCGTGTCCAGCTCTTTGCGACCCCATGGACTGCAACACGTCAGGCTTCCTTGTCCTCCCCTGTCTCCTAGAATTTGTTCATACATAGGAATGCTCCCATACAAAAACACCCATTCAAAAACCACAGTAGATAACTTACTCTGTCTCTGAATTTAGGAGAAACAGTTAAGCAAAACAAAAAAGTCAAGGAACTACTCCTAAGTAAAATAACAAGAGAAAGCCCTTGAAAGAACAAATAATGAAACACATCTCAACAGTTTATTAGACTGAGTTCAAATAGGAGGTAATAAAAATGCTAAAGGTATTAAGAAAGATTATCGATAGAAATGCAGATCACAGTAAAAAGAAACTAGAAAATATAAAGATGCAGAAGGCAATTCAATTGCTGAGATCAAAAGCAATTTAGAAGCAATGAGGAGCAGATGAAATGACACAGAAGGTGGGAGAGCAGCCAAAATGGCAGAATAAAAAGACCCTGAGCTTACCTCCTTGCATGAGCACACGAAAGTCACAGCAGATGCAGAACCACCATTGATGAAAGAGACTGGAACATTCCAGAAAAGATTTACAACCAAATATATAAAGAAGGAACTGCAATGAGTTGGGTAGGAGGAGCAGATTCCCTATATAGCTGACTCCCAAACCACCCAGGTGAGAAGCCAACAAACGAGAATAAGTAAATTGTAGAGGTTTCTCCCATAGGAGGAGAGCTCTGAGCCCTACACCAGGCTCCCCAACCTGGGTTCCAGCACCAAGACAAGCCCCCAGAGCATTGACTTTGAAGGTCAACGGGGCTTAACTGCGGAAGCCCCACAGGACTGAGGGGAATAGAGACTCATTCTTAATGGGCACACGCAAAATCTCATGTGCACCAGGACCCAGCACAAAAGCTCTGATAGGAGCCTGGGCCAGACCTAACTGCTGGTCTCAGAGAGAAGAGGTGGCAGACAAAGCTCCAACCATCCAAAGGCTGCATCAAGATTTCCTGAGCCCACTCCTGCCTCTGGACACACACATAGACACAGTGTGGCTCACTAGAGGGCCAAGTCACAGTTCTGCCCAGAATTGGGCAGGCGCCCCCAACCAGGAGGCCTCCACAAGTTTCTAGACCACCTCACTGACCACAGGGCAGACACCAGAAACAAAACAACTATGATTCCTACAGTCTGTAGGCCCAGTCCACCAACACAGACCAGACCCTATCCTGGGCCACCTGGGCCCTGGCCCTGCCCTCTAGCAGGTCAGCACGGCTCTCAAGACACCCGGGACCCCATGTCCAACTGCATCAGGAATCAGAATCCCTGCACCAGTGAGCTCTGGAACCCCTGAGGCCTGCAGCCAGACTCCAGAAACCAGCTCTGTTCCCAGCTGAGTGGCACTAATCCCAGGATCTGGCTTCACCTGCCAGTGGGTGGGCAACAGCCCCAGAGTCTTCCAGATGCTGACTCCACCACTAGTGAGTCAGCGCTAGCCCTAGCACCCCCTAGGGTTCTGCACCCACTACCTTATAACCAAATCCCACCAAACAGCAACCAGCAGCACCCACACAGGCAGGGCCTGGAAACCAATCAGACTAGGGACCAACCAAACCCACCACACACTGCCCACGTAGTCAGTCTGCCACAACAGAAGGCTTCATGCAGCCCTCTTAAGAGAAACCCTAGAGCATATAGCTTGGGTGATGAGAGGGGCGTGCACTGTTAGATCTATAGGATGTCTCCTACAGAAAGCCACTTCTCCAAGACCGAGAAATGTAACTAGCCTATCATATACATAAAAATACAAATAGCAACTCAGACAAAATGAGGCAGCAGAAGAATATGTTCCAGACGAAGGACTAAATAAGGAGACGGAGAAATAAAACATAAATAATATGCTACTTAACAACCAATGGTTCACTGATAAACTTAAAGAGGAAATAAAAAAATACCTACAGACAAATGAAAACAAAAACACACTGATCTAACCATATGGGACAAAGCAAAAGCTAGTTCTAAGAGGGAAGTTTATAGTGATATAAATTTACCTCAGGAAACAAGAAAAGCCTCAAATAACCTAACTTTACTTCTAAAGCAGCTAGGAAAATAAGAATCAACAGAACCCAAATTCAATAAAACAACAAAAAAAACATACAGATCAGAACAAAAATCTATGAAACAGAGTCAAAAAAACAATGGAAAAGACTAATGAAACTAAAAGCTGATACTTTGAAGAGATAAACAAAACTGATAAATCTTTATCCAGACTCATGAAGAAAAGGGAGAGGGAAAAATTTAATAAAATCAGAAATGAAAAATGTTACAACTGACAACACAGAAATACAAAGGATCATAACAGACTTCTACAAGCAACTATATGCTAATAAACTGGACAACCTAGAAGAAATGGAAAAATTCTTAGAAAGGTACAGTATCCCAAAATTGAACCAGGAAGCAATAGAAAATATGAACAGACCAAGTATGGAAATTGAACTAGTAATCTTTTAAACTCCCAACAAACAAAAATCAAGGGCTAGATAGCTTCACAAGTATATTCTACCAAACATTTAGAGAATAATCAATGTCTACCCATCTAAAACTATTCCAAAAAGTTGCAAAGGAATGAACACTTTGAACTCATTCTATGAGGCCATGATACCACAGAAAAAGCACGTTATAGGCCAATATCAAGGATGAACACAGATGTAAAAGTTCTCAACAGAATCCTGCCAAACTGAATCCAACAATACATTAAAAGGATCATCCATGATAATCAAGTGGGATTTATGCCAAGAATGCAAGGATTTTTCAGTATCTGTAAATCAGTGTTATACACCACATTAACAAATAGAAGAATAAAAACCATATGATCATCTCAATAAGTGCAGAAAATGCTTCTGACAAAATTCAACATCCATTTATAATAATAAACAAAATTTCAGATAACAGGCATAGAGGGAACCTACCTCAACATAATAAAGGCCACATATGACAAACCCACAGCTAACGTCATACTCAATGGTGAAAAACTGAAAGCATTCCTTGTAAGGTCAGGAACAAAACAAGGAGGCCTAATCATACCACTTTTGCTTCAACAAAGTTTTGGAAAACTTAGCACAGCAATCAGAGGGAAAAAAGGATATAAAAGGAGTCTATTGAAAAGAAGTAAATCTGTTGCTTTTTGCAATGACATAAAGCATCTGCCTCCAAAGCAGGAGACCTGGGTTCGATCCCAGGGTCAGGAAGATCCCCTGGAGAAGGAAATGGTAACTCACTCCAGTATTCTTGCCTGGAGAATCCCATGGACGGAGAAGCCTGGTAGGCTACAGTCCACGGAGTCGCAAAGAGTCAGACTCGACTGAGCAACTTCACTTTCACTAATACTATGGGGAACCAGTAGAAACAGTGTCAGACTTTATTTTTGGGGGCTCCAAAATCACTGCAGATGGTGACAGCAGCCATGAAATTAAAAGACGCTTACTCCGTGGAAGAAAAGTTATGGCCAACCTAGATAGTATATCCAAAAGCAGAGACATTACTTTGCCGACTAAGGTCCGTCTAGTCAAGGCTATGGTTTTTCCTGTGGTCATGTATGGCTGTGAGAGTTGGACTGTGAAGAAGGCTGAGCACCGAAGAATGGATGCTTTTGAACTGTGGTGTTGGAGAAGACTCTTGAGAGTCCCTTGGACTGCAAGGAGATCCAACCAGTCCATTCTGAAGGAGATCAACCCTGGGATTTCTTTGGAAGGACTGATGCTAAAGGTGAAGCTCCAGTACTTTGGCCACCTCATGTGAAGAGTTGACTCATTGGAAAAGACTCTGATGCTGGGAGGGATTGGGGGCAGGAGGAGAAGGGGATGACCCAGGATGAGATGGCTGGATGGCATCACGGACTCGATGGACGTGACTCTGAGTAAACTCCGGGAGATGGTGATGGACAGAGAGGCCTGGCGTGCTGTGATTCATGGGGTCGCCAAGAGTCAGACACGACTGAGTGACTGAACTGAACTGACTGAACTGATACATAGAAAATCCTAAAGTCAAAAACAGAAAACTACTGGAGCTCATGAGTGAATTCAGTAAACTTATAGGATACAAACTCAATATATAGAAATCAGTTGCATTTCTATTTACTAACAATAAACAAGAAAATATCAAAAAGAGAAATTAAGGAAGCAACCCAATTTACCAGTGCAGCAAAAAGAATAAAATATCTAGGAATAAGCCTTCCTAAGGAGGCAAAAGACCTATACTTTTCTAAATGACCTATAGTTTTCACTATAAGACACTGATAAAAGAAAATTGAAGATCACAGAGATGGAAATATATACCATGTTCTTGGACTGGAAGACTCGATATTGCTAAATTGATAATACTACCTAAGGCAGTCTACACAGATTCAATCCCCATCAAATTACCAATGGCATTTTTCACAGAACTGGAATAAAGGAATTTTAAATTTGTATGGAAACACAAAAGACTCCAAATAGCCAAAGCAATCTTTTTTTAATATAAATTTATTTATTTTAATTGGAGGTTAATTACTTTACAATATTGTATTGGCTTTGCCATACATCAACATGAATCCGTCACAGGTATAGACATGTTCCCCATCCTGAACCCCCTCCCTCCTCCCTCCCTGTACCATCCTTCTGGGTCATCCCAGTGCACCAGCCCCAAGCACCCAGTGTCATGCATTGCCCAAACCTCCTACAATCTTGAGAAAGAAGAACAGAGCTGCAGGAATTATGCTCCCTGACTTCAGACTGTACTACATATATAATCAAAACAGTGTGGTACTGACACAAAAAAATACAGGATAGAAAGCCCAGAGAGAAACTCATGCACTTAAGTCAATTAAAATATGACAAAGGAGGCAAGAACATACAATGAAGAAAAAAATCTCTTCAACAGGTGTTGGGAAAGCTAGACAACTACATGTAAACCAATGAAATTAGAACACTCTCTCACACCATACACAAAAATAAACTCAAAATGCTTTAGAGATCTAAATATAAGACTTGACACCATAAATCTACTAGAAGAGAACATAACCAAAACATTTTGATGTGAAACATATCAATGTTTTCTTAGGTCAATCTCCTAAGTCAAAAAAAGTAAAAGCAAAAGTAAACAAATGAGACCTAATTAAACTTAAAAGCTTTTGCATAGCAAAGAAAACCATCAACAAAACAAAAAGAAAACCTACAGAATGGGAGAAAATGTTTGAAAACTGATAAGGGATTAGTATTCAAAACATACAAACAGTTCATACAATTCAATATCAAATAAATGAAAAATCTTTTCAAAAATAGAAGGTCTCAATAGACATTTCTATAGAAGACTCAAAGAAAGGCCATCATTAAAAAGTCAAAAAATAACAAATGCTAGAGATGGTGTGGAGAAAAGAGAACCCTCCCTCTTATACTGTTTGTGGGAATGTGAACTGGTGCAGCCACAACGGAGAACAGTATGGAGGTTCCTTAATCAATAGGGTTACCAAATGACCCAGCAATCCCAATCCTGGGCATATATCCAAAAAAACATGAAATCTCTAGCTCGGAAAGAAACATGCGCCTCAATGTTCATAACATTATTTACAACAGCCAAGACATGGAAGCAGCCTACGTGCCCATCAACAGAGAACTGGCCTAAGAAGGTTTGGTAGACACACAGACACAGACACAGACACAGACACACACACACACACACACACACACATAAAATACATTATTACTCAGCCATAAAAAGAAGAATAAATTATTGCCATTTGCAGCAACATGGATGGACCTAGAGAATATTATACTTAGTGAAGTCAGAGAAAGACAAATATTATATGATCATTTTTATGTGGAATCTAAAATATAAATCTATATAGAAAATAGAAACAGACTTATATACACAGAAAAATTTATGGCTACCAAAGAATAAAGGGAGGGAGAGAAAAAATAAAATAGAAGTAGTGGGATTAACATATAAAACTACCATACATAAAATAGATACACAACAAGGATTTACCATATAGCACAGGGAACTATACTTAATATTTTGTAATACCATACAATGTAAAATATTATGTATATATAAAATAATATATCTAAACATAGACGATGTAGCAATGATGGTCTAACAGAAAAGTTGGAGGGTGGTAAGTCATGAGGATGTAAGAGACGTGCTATTCCCACTTTTCATAGTAGAGCGTCAACTCCACATAAAATTAAACCATTCACTTAATAAAACAGAATTATCCAACTTCTTAGTTTTCTTACAATACTTTTTAATCAAAAGAGAATCTTTTTTTATTTTTTTATTAATTTTTTTTTAAATTTTACAATACTGTATTGGTTTTGCCACACATTGACATATGTTTATAACATCCATAATCTATTAACCAAATCCTACAGTTATTCTGCTGTTCTTTATTAGTTCTGTATATAACCGAATTCATTGTTTACCACAAAAAAATAGAATGAACCAGATATTATATGTGATAAATCTGGATTTTGAATGAAATAAGTTGCAGAACACCATTCACATAGATTAAAAATAAACATGAACATATACATTAAAAAATTATATATATATAATTGAATCACTTTGCAGTACCCCTGAAACTGATACCATATTATAAGTCAATTACACTTCAATAAAAACTTAAATTTAAAACATATATAAAATACATTTATTTTTTTTAAAAGAGTTTAAGATATAAGGAGGGGACAGTGGGGTCACATAACCACCATGGTCTATTGATTGATCAATCAGTAATTAATGCTTATTATGAACTCAGAAAATATTTTGGTCTTCAGAGAGGAAGAATGCATTCTGAGGAGAAAGACTAAAAAATCCATTGCCTTCTCTCAACAATTAATAGAACAACTAGGCAGAATATCAGCATGGATATAGAAAAAATAAGACAAAAATACCATCAACCAACAGAAAGTAATAGACATTTATACAACACTCCATCCCAAAACAGCAGAAACACATTCTTTCCAAATGCCCATGGAACTCTGTCCAAAAGAGGCATCATGGACCATGAAACACACCTCCACAAGTTTATAAGACTCTGTATCAGTCAGAGCATATATTTTCCAACCACAATGAATCAAACCAGAAATCAGTAACGGAAGGGTAAGAGGTAAAACTCCAAATGACACTTCTAAATGTGTCAAAGTCTTAAAGGGAATTTTAAAGTTTGTTAAATTGAATGAAAATGAAAATACAATAGGTCAAAATAAGTTGATCACAGTTAAAGCAGTACTGAGAGGGAAATGTATAGCACTAACTGAAAACATTAAAAAAGTGATGTCTCAAAGCAATACTGTAGCTCTCATACCAAAAATCTAGAAGAAGTAGAGCAATATAAACCGAAAGCAAGCAGACAGAAAGAAATAACAAAGATAAGAGCAGAAACCCTGCAGAGATCCTTGGGAGATCATGTGATCAGGATGCCAGGGTTTGGAGTAATCCAGGTGCTAACCAAGAAATACTAAATACATTGTCAGCAACCACCAGACACTGAGACAATGCAAGGAAGGATTCCCCTACAGGTTTCCAGGGATCATGGCCCTGAAGACATCTGGATTTCAGACTCCTAGCCTCCAGACCTGTGAGAATAAATTTCTGTGGTTTTGAGCTACCCAGTGGGTGACACTTTGTTCCAGCAGCCTTAGAAAACTAACTCAGCTTCCATTTAGGGAGGGGAGTGGGAAAAGAATAACAGAAATTTTGATTAATACAACAGAATACAGGAGCTATTCCTAATAGAAAAAAAGTTTTTACATAATGCAGAATAACATAGCAGAAATAAATTGAAATACACCAGTAATTCAAAAAGTATGAACATATGAAATTCATTTATTAGAATACAAAACGCTGAATGGGTTTACAAATCTGATTCATCTATGCAGTTTTCAGATGACATTTCTAGGACAGGACAAAATGATAGGAATGTAGAAAGAACACAGAAAATGAAAGATATACCATACACCACCTAAAAAGAGAAGAAGCAGGTATAGCAATATTAACATCAGAGATTAAAAGGAGCAATTCATGCATGCAATGCACCAGAAAGAAATTAACTGCAATGTTCCTAAACAGCAATCATCTACAAAAACGTCAAGGGAAAGCTGACTATAAGGACAATTGGAAAAACCCAGAGTGGGAGACATTCTCTTCTAAAAGAAGTGATTGGAGAACAGATGAGAAAAACACCAGTAGGGCAACAGAAAATGTGAACAATTTAACCAGCAAGATTAATCCAAAAATACGTTCAAAACCCTGCTCCCAACAAAGAGAATTCATATTCTTTTCCTTTTTTTAGCACATAGGACAATTTATAAAATTAACCAGGTACTAGATTTCCAAGAAGTCCCCACATATTTCAAAGAATCATGGTCACACAGACAATCCTTTCTTGAGCAAAATACAATACTGTTCATCTCTGAATTCAACTTTGTTCTAAGAGAAATAAAAAGTAAACTACAACAAACAGCATTTCTTGCCTACACTGCAAACACAAATGAAGCGTAACACAAGGTGTTGCTTAGGATGCAAGAACACAGGGACTCCTGGCCAAGGTGGGAGTATCAATTGTCATAATTTGGCAATATCCATCAAAAGTTAAAATACACATTTCCTCCTTGCCCACCAATCCGTTCCTGTAATTTTTTATATAGATACACTTACACACGTGCAAAGAGAAGAGTATGCAAGGACTTTCATTACAGTATTGATTGTTATAGCAAAAGATCCAAAAACTTTAATGTCCATCAATGTGGGAAGGATTAAACTGTGGTCTTCTCAGGTAACTGAATAGTAACAAGAATGAGACAGTGCCATGTTTATGATATTGAAGAGCTCTAAAATGCTTAAGGTCTGGAACAATGTATATAGCCATGATCATTTATTTTTCATAAGGAAAAGGGTCTTTATTTTCATTCTAGAAAAATACCATGCTAACAGCATCTGCTAGCAGTGGTTGCTTCTGTAAGCACTGGGAGACAGGGAAGACTTATTTTAACTAAAAGAAATGATCTGCATTTTACCATGTTCTATGAATTACTATTCAAATAATAAACAGGCAAAAAGCCTCTAGTCACTTTATTCATTCATTTAAAATACAGCAACTAAATAAAATGAAGTCTCTAGTGAGAAGCCTAATAAATTGCAGATATTCCAAATTCTTTTGCACATTCCCTTTAAATTCCTTTAATGATGAACTATCAGGTCTAACATGTCCGTGCAGTTAAACCAGCAAACACGTTCAACAAGGTTTTCAAGAGGGTCATTACCTGACTGGTACATATGAAAGTACTCAGTCAAAAACTACAGGCCAAAAGCAGTGCAAACAAGTGAAAGACTACTTTCTTTCATGGCAAACCAGCTTAATAAATCCTGGCTATCTTCTGATCTCTCTTCCCTCCCTACTCCCAAAGGACACACCAGGGAAATTCCAGCCCTTCCTCAAGGCAGGTGCTATTCTTGGTTCCTGGGTTGGTCCCACCCATACCCCTCCAACTCCCACCAACTCCAGCAGCACATCCCCCAAAAGTCACATGACTTACTCCATGGATTTGTTGAGATCCCCTTACCCTTATTACTTTTCCCATCACTCATCACTATCTAACATGCGTAATTGTTTACTTCCCATGTGAGAAGGTGAGCCCTTTCTAGCATTGAGGGCAAGATTTCCTGCTATTCACCAGTCCCTAAAAGTATACAGTAGGCCCTAAATGAATGTACGTGACATAAATTTGCAGGAAATCTCTTAACATAGTTTTCTTCATCTTCTGGCCAAATCCCATCTATTGTATATTTATTTTTTAAGACTGCAGCTTTTTCTAGTCTTTTAACCTAGACAGTGTTCAAAGAGAGGGCAAATGGAGAGAAGTTCTTTCCAGAGAAAGAACAGACTCACGAAGGGAAAAAGAACTTGTAACCTTGGTGTTGGATTTTGTTTAAATTCACCAAGCTAATATGTTACAGGTTCAGAATCATTTATTTTCCTGGCCATCCAACTGTAAAAGTTAAGGAAAATCTTTTCAAACAGTATGAGGAATAAAACCCCAATGCTACAGAAGTACTCTAAAAGCAAGGATAACTTCAAAGAAGTTATTTCATCTGGGAGGGACTTCAGCACTCGTGGAGAAGGAGGTGTTTGAGATCTAATGAAGTCCCTGAGGATCAAGCATCCAGCTGCCTGTCCCCTGGCAGGATACCCTGGACTCCCATCAAATTCAGCTCTCTAGTGGACTTCTCACACTTACGTTCCCCCAGCTTCATTCACCAGGGAAATGGTGCTAACCTGTGTCAGAGAATCATGGGGACAGAAAGTAGTCTCTTCACTTTGCCATTTCCAGACTGTTCTGTTTTGAAGGCATTGCCCCCTTTTTGGTTAAGGGAGCCCCACACCCTGAGTGATAGTGAAGGACATGGAAGCCTGGCATGCTGCAGACCACAAGGCTGCAAAGAGTCAGACACAACTTAGCAGCTAAACAACAACCACATCCTGGGAAGTACTGTCACAGGTTCACCTATGGCTCTAGTCTTCCAGCGCTGACCCACAGAGAGAAGATGGTGTCAGCTATGTGGCACCAAGACAAATGCTCCCTTGTTCCCAGCCCTTCCCACTGCATCCTTGTAACCCACAAAATATAGAATGACCTGTTGAAATCCTGCCACATCCCCTGCTTCTCTGAGGGCAGGTTATATATACACTTGTGAATTAGTGCACAGCCCAGTATCAGCCCAACAAACAGTTTCTGGAATCCAATTCCAATAAAGAAAATAACTGTCTACTCTAAAAAGTAGTACACATACATATATACATACATTATCGTCATTGTTTAGTTGCTAAGTCATGCCTACATCTTTTGCAACCCCACGGACTGCAGCCTGCCAGGCTCCTCTGTCCATGAGGTTTCCCCGGCAAGAATACTGGAGTGGCTTTCAAGCCCTCCTCCAGAGGATCTTCCCGACCCATTGATCGAACCTGCATCTCCTGCATTGGCAGGCGGATTCTTTATCACTGAGCCACCAGGGAAGACCATATACACATGTGTGCGAACATATAAAAAAAAGGTGGGAGCCTAGTCCACTCCCCACCCATGGGCTTGTCCAATCTTTAGCCAGCAAGTTCTGCTTACAGTCTAATCTAAATTACTCCTTTAATCAACATAAGACTTATTTCTCCCATTCTCACTGGAAAAGAAGAGTTCATAAATATTGCCCATCTTATACATCTTCCAACACTTAAGGACCCCTCTCTGCCTTCTCTTCTCTGAAACAAATGAACCCTTCAGCAAGTCCATGGCAATCAGCCAATTTATTTCATGGTCCCCTCAATCTTGAAAACCTGCAAGCCTGAATCAGACATAAAGACAGCTATATGGCCACAGTCCTGCTCCTTCAATATTTAAATCTGTGCGATTATTCTACGTCTTGCTTTGTTATATTTTAACCAGAGCCGGGGATGAGAAAACAAGTGCTTTTTTGAGCATCTGTCACTGCTGACCCTGGGTTACCTCTGCAGTGCATGCTTATAGCACTTACCAAGATTATTAAGTGTTCCAGTGACATTATTACAAGAGGGGGCAGGACCAGTGTCAGCCTAATGAGGCGGTGGATGATATCTGATGGTCTCCATCTGAAAATCAGCAGAGGCCAGCCTGTGCACTAATCAAGTCACCGAAGGCCCTTCACCCGGGACAAGAGCAGCCTTTGTCTCCACCTGAGAGCAAAATGAGCCACCTCCTTTCTAGTGCTAATAAGTTTAATGGAGACGGTTATGTTCCATGGGAAAAGCTGGGCTCTCCTCTTCCAGGGCAAGCATCCAAAACAAGGGGCTCGAGAAGGCAAGAAACTATTCCTTCATGAGCCGCAACCTGAACCCCACCGGCACTTTCACGGTACTTGACACGGAATATGAGCTCCATGCATGTTTCTACTGAAGCCACAATGAGTTATTAGAATTTACCCATGGTTCTGAACTTCCTGGTAGCCTAAGCAAAGACAGGAAAAAGGAGGACTTCCCTGGTGGTCCAGGGGTTAAGAATTTGCCTGTCAATGCAGGGAACACAGATTCGATCCCTGGTCCACGAAGATCCCTCTGTCACAGGGCAACTAAGCCTGTGTGCCATAACTACTGAGCCCTACGCACTCTAGGGCCCACAAGCTGCAACCACCAAGACTCCCACTCCTAGAGCCAGTAATCTGTCGAGAAGCCACTGCAATGAGACCTCCATGTACCACAACTAGAGAGCAGCCCCGCTCGCCACAACTAGAGAAAAGTCCAAGTGTAGCAACAAAGACCCAGTATAGCCAAAATTAAATAAATAAGAATTTAAAATAAAAAATAAAATACCCAGTAAAAAGAAAAAGAGGAGAAGAGGGGTAGGGGTGACAACCCTCTGTGCAGTCAAAAATCTGCATGTAACTTAGGGTTGGTCCTCTGTGTCTGTGATTCCACAGCCACAGATTTAACCAACTGTGGACTCAACCAACAAGAGATCATGTAGTATTGTGTTACTTACTATTGAAAAAAATTCCCCTACAAGTGGAGCCATGCAACTCAAACCTAGCTTGTTCAAGGGTCAACTCTATACTTGTTTACAATGTTTTCTTGTATGAATAACCCTGTCAGAGGATACAGATTGTTTTGGAGAATGTTGAGCACATGCTTCTGAGTTCTCTAAAGTCCTTTGCTTTCAAACCCATGCAAAGCAGAGGCCAGCAAGAAGCCAGGGCCCTCTACATTCTTTGCTGGGTAGGGACGAGACCTGGGACCCTTTGCTGTGGTGCTTGCACCTGCACAAACATGTCTCCCAGCAGCAAAATACAGAGAAACTGCAAGAGACTAAAAATAACTGTGTGCGTGGGTAACTGGGGTGAACTGTGGACAATAAGATACAAAACTGCCTCTTCTGAGGAGCCAGGAGCAAAAGCAGAATACTGGTGCCCGTGCCCCCTGCACACACCACCACCAAAGGGGCGGGCAGACAACCTATGCCAACCCCCTGACCCAACCCCTGGGCACACTCCCCACCTCACCCCTTGGAAGGAATCAGCTCACCCTTCTGGGGGAGTGAGCAGGCAAGGGAACCTGTTGATTGTTCTCCTTCCCCTCTGCTGCAGCAGGGGCCCCATAAGGCTGAGCCTGAATTTCCTGCCTGGCTTCTGATCAATTTCTATTGATTGAGGAAGCCAAGAATCCTGGTTGGTAACAGAAAGATCTGTTGGTTGCACAAATACGTATAAGAACATATTTGTAGCCCACCCACATCTGCTTATGGGGCAACAACCAAGGTCAGACAGCAGCTGTTCCAGTGCATCTTTAACAGCTGACAGGAACATACTATGGGCTCTCAGGCATTTGCATCGCTGGCTGGGCCAGAGCAAGAGACCCCACGTTCCCAACGACAGATCATGCCCACAGCGGTCAGTCTGGTTCAGAAATGTATCCACGGTTTCTCACCAAGTGGTGCAATTGTACTTGCTAATGAGATACAACCAATTCTAGACTTATTTTTTTCTCTTTAGGCACATAGTCACCAATGACAATACAGAGTCCATATATTCAAACAGGAATCCAGAGAGTTAGGAAAAAGAACATAATTTGGGTTTAAAAAATAATTTCATTGAGTAGTATCATCATACATACTCTCTCAACACAGAAGGAAAGAAGTCACACTGTATTGTCCCAGCTTCTAAGAAAGATAAATAGAAACTGTAAGAAAGCAGTAAGCCTACCAAACTTCGAAATTTAATGAGCGTTTAAGAGGGGAAAGCCTGAAAACTCCTCCTGTCAGCCAGGTTGAGGCGAAACAAATAACAATCTCACATGCTATTTGAGATAATATCATTGATACGTTGTGTCAAATTGCCCTCATATCAAAATCCAAACTATCCTTTGATCCAGCAGTTCCAAGACTCTATTACAATGAAAAAATATAACATTTCTCTATTTCTTTATAAAGTGCGAAGAAGTACGTATAAGAACGTATTTGTAGCCTGTATAAGTGTTGTTTATAAAAAGAAAAACAGAAACAGGAAAATTTCTAGCAATAGAAATAAAGCATGGTTTGTTCAAAGAACCACGCCTCTTTCCTTGTTGGCATGCACAAATACTTACTGAGCGTCTGCTATACTGATGGGGTTCTAGGCAATTTGTTACCTCACAAAAATATTCCAAAAAAATCTCTGGTCTTGTTGAGATTATATTCTAGACATAATGGTTTCAAATACATTCTACACATTCTGAAGTATAGACATGCATATATCTGTACGACATTTCTGTAATACAGGTAATGCCAGATACGCTCTTGAATGAAACCTTTGTAAAGCTCTGAAGCCCCTGTGAGTCCCTTCCATGCAAATAGGAAGCCACTGGAGCAGGTTTGAAATTAAAAATTAACACCAGCTTGAACTTTAGAACACACTTAACTGGCTTTCATGTATACATTCGGTCCTGGCTTTGATGTATACACTAACTGTACAATCTCAATTTATTTAACATCTACATTCCAGACTCACAGAATTACCACAAGAGTTTAGACAAAAAGAAAAAAAAAAGTCTAAAAACTCTTTAGAGCTGCCTGGAAAAAAAGTAGACACTCAATAAATTTATTTTTCCTGTCCTTTTCAAACTGTCTCGAGACTCAAAACCCTTAACCACTCAGTGTCTTTCTTCACTAACTGATTATCCAACTGAAAAGAAAATATATTCTTTATTTTTTTTTTCTTTCTTTTTTTTTTTAATTTTTAGTTTTTTATTTTTTAAATTTTAAAATCTTTAATTCTTACATGCATTCCCAAACATGAACCCCCCTCCCACCTCTCTCCCCAGAACATCTTTCTGGGTCATCCCCATGCACCAGCCCCAAGCGTGCTGCATCCTGCGTCAGACATAGACTGGCGATTCAATTCACATGATAGTATACATGTTAGAATGTCATTCTCCCAAATCATCCCACCCTCTCCCTCTCCCTCTGAGTCCAAAAGTCCATTATACACATCTGTGTCTCTTTCCCTGTCTTGCATACAGGGTCATCATTGCCATCTTCCTAAATTCCATATATATGTGTTAGTATACTGTATTGGTGTTTTTCTTTGTGGCTTACTTCACTCTGTATAATCGGCTCCAGTTTCATCCATCTCATCAGAACAAAAAAAAAAAAAAAAAGAAAATATATTCTTTAAAAACATTCAAATAATAATTATGCTGCTGAATCAAAGAATTTTTAATTGTCCTTGCTCTTTCCTTCCTGTCTCAGTTCATACATCACAGAAAAAAAAAAAAAACCTTCTTTCCTTCAGCAACTATATCTTTGTACTTCTTAGCACTATTCCTTCTTCATTAAGGAAGTTGGTTTAAAAATATTTTTTAACTAAGCAGATATCTATTAGCTTATTCTCACCTGTATTCTGATAGTCACTTTTGTTTCTAAAAAAATAATCCTTTTCTCATAAAGCTTACATGTCAGCAAGGGCAAAAAAATATTTTTTCTTTTTTTAAGAATTTGAAAAACCCACAGGCATGCTGAAGTCCAAAACTGACCGCAGCATCCTCATTTGCTTTCTATTGGATGTTTTCCCGTAATTCACACACTCCATTTAATGCCTGAGACTGTGAGCACAATAAAATCTTTCAATAGAGTATCTGTTAAATAGTTCCAATTATGAAAATAAAGTCCAGTGGCATAAAATAAGCTGTCTTGTGGAGCCCCTGCCATCTGGGAAAGTGATGCTCTAGCAGGTAATCTGCTAGAAGGCTAATGAAGACCCAGGTTCTCCAGGTGCTGGAGTTGGCCTCCAGTTGCCAGGCTCTACCAAAGTAATTTTTTCAGAGTCCAGGGCACAAGTAGCTGATTAAATATTGAAAACACTTCTCAAAACTTACTATCTTTATATCATGTTTCATCAAGGCTTTCAGGAACTTAGCACCAAGGAAAAAAATACTGTAAAAATAATGCTCTGTTTTATATGCCTATGAGAACTGTGTAGTCAATATATATATATATTTTTGCTTTGCTTACCAAGAAGTTCAAACCAGATATAAATCTTAGTAACTCATTTATTCATTTATCTATTCAGTAAACATACATGGGGCTCCTATTACATGTCAAGGACCATGCAAAGTCCTGATGATTCAGAGCTCAAGGGCACAGTCAGCTTTTCAGAAAGCCATGGGCAGATACTGAATTAAGGAGGGATCATTTCTGTGACTGAGATATACATAGGATAATCTGAGAGCCCATAGAAATGGCACTTCATCCAGCCTGGGGAAATGGAGGGGTGAGCAGGGAGAATCAAGGAAGGTGCCCCCCAAAACTGAAATAGTCAATAAGATATCACCTCTGGTTCTTGGTAAATCATCTCCCATTTGATTTCTGATGTTTCTAATTTTTTATTTAAAACTAATTTTAAACCTTCATAGAAAGAGACTGGAAAAAATGCATACTTATTTAATCATACATATGCATATTTAGCCATACAAATAAAAGTCACTAAACAATATCCTTGTAACCTAAAGGAACCCTCAAATTTTATTTAAAAAAAACACAGCTGTGTTGCTGTTGTTCAGTCACTAAGTCATGTCCAACTCTTTCCAACCACATGGACTGCAACCCCCAGGCTTCCCTGTCCTTCAGTCTCCTGGAGTTTGCTTAAACTTATGTCCATTGAGTCAGTGATGCCATCCAATCTGTCACCCTCTTCTCCTCCTGTCTTCAATCGTTCCATAAAAATGTCACTAAACAATATCCTTTTAACCTAAAGGAACTCTCAAAATTTATAAAATCACAGCTTACAATAGGATATTACAAGGTCTCTAGGAAGACCAGACCTAATTAGGAGTAATGTGCTTTGAAGAGTTCATTCTTGCCATGAATATTTTCCATGATTTCAAAGTAACTTTGTTTAAAAATATGAAGGTACCTTCTTACTAAGCACATTCTCAGCCTTGCCTCTTCACTACTGTTTAGCACACCAACCCCAGAGGTATTGATCCAGTAGCTCTGGGTTGGTAGATGGTGACTGACAACACAGGTGGACTCTGCACTTTCTAGACGCATTCTGGCTTCCTTCCAGATTTGGCTAATGCAAAACCACGGCATTCCTCTGCCTTCTCCTCCACCAACCTTCCCCTCTGCCACGTCATTCACTGTGAAAGAACGGGGTGCCTGGCATCATTTCAAATTCTATCATTGATTCAAATCTACCCCTAAGCAAACTGCTTTTATTTCAGAGGAACACTTTCTAGTGATTGGAACTGCAGGGGAAGTAAAACAATTCTACATTTATGCAGCATCCCCATCCCCAAAGGAATAGTTCCTATGCCGACAAATACCTCAGAAGCAATAAAGGGTTTGGTGGGTTGGAGTCTCTTTTGTGACTTTGTAAAAAGTCAGAATACCATGTAATAGATAATACTTAACTACAACAACAAATACCATAAAAAATATTTCATACGCATGACTCCCATTTAATAGCAACCACCTCATAAACCTGTGGTAAAAATGACAATATCTAGCTTATAAATCCAAAGCAGCAAAGGAAGTTTCCTTTTTTCTTCTTTCTTTTCTCTCTTTTCCTCTCCCTATTTTTGCACAGCACTTATCACCAGAAACACACTTGTTTGTTTCCCCTCTTTCTTTAATACAATGTATGCCCTAGAAAAGTTCATTACTATATCTCCAACTCCTGACACCAACAAGTCACATCAACAAATATTTGTTGAATAAATGATGTTTTTCAAAATCTGTTTAGCTCATTCACATTCCATCCTTGCAGCTCAATACTAAAAACCAAGGCACAGTGAAGGTACAAAGGATGCTTCCCAACCTCTGCTTAAACCTCTTCTCCTTTACTCTGGCAAAGAACAACATCCTACAAAAAGCCAAAGCTATTTAAACAAATGCTCCAAGAAGTTCTGTTACTCCTGCGGCAACCCATCTAGAACCTTACTGTATACATCACCATTAAATGCATTTTGACACCTTTGAAACCTGCTCACTTTTCATGGTTCCCAAAAATTTTATACTGACTCCCTTTCCAATATCTTAAGTCAAAAGAAGTGGGGGGAGTGTAAGATCACTGATTAACAATGATACTAAAAAAAAAAAAAAATACACACACACACAGTGATACTATAAAGCATTCATGAACCTCATTAAATGGACCACACAGCCCCAGAGCTCCCTTTTTAACAGGTACAAAGGCTACTTTGAACTTCAGAATCTCTGCAGCCAAAAAGTTCACCTTCCCAAATATGAGTCTGTAAAGAGGAAGCAACCCAGATATGCACAGAAATCAGTGGCTGCGGGTCACTTATATCACAGGAAACCTGCTGCTGCTGCTGCTAAGTCGCTTCAGTTGTGTCCGAATCTGTGCGACACCATAGACGGCAGCCCACCAGGCTCCCCCGTCCCTGGGATTCTCCAGGGAAGAACACTGGAGTGGGTTGCCATTTCCTTCTCCAATGCATGAAAGTGGAAAGTGTAAGTGAAGTCGCTCAGTCCTGTCCGACTCTTCATGACCCCATGGACTGCAGCCTACCAGGCTCCTCCGCCCATGGGATTTAGGAACTGACAAAAAGAGAATCATAAAATACAACTAAATAAGCAGTAAACTGTCTGATCCAGAGTCGCTCTTGGTTCTGTCACTACAAGTGAACAAAAAAAAAAGAAAAGAAAGAAGGAAAGAAATTTAAGAATAAATAAATAAATAAAAGCATCAGTCCACAGAAGCCAAGGGGCTTCAAGCAGGCCATAATTCTAAACCTCAGTACTCTGGCTTGACATTTGCTATCAAAGTGCTCTATTAAACTGCCTGCCAAGGAGCAATGAAGCAGAGCCCTAGCAATTCTTTCAACAAGCTACCGAGAGTGGAAGGCTAATTTAATGGGGCAGGGCCAAGCGCATTTAACAAACTGCACATCTGTAAGATGGAAATAAGCTGTCCTCATCTTCAGCAGTAACTCTGCTGAGGAGCTCCAAAATAGTGTTGAAGCCTTTCTCCTTCTTGGTGTGTAGCTGCCAATGAATTTGTTTCCATCTGCAGAAAAGAGGCTGGCAAAACATGAGGCTTTACCCAGCACCACTGGAGCCCCCGGAGCCAAGAATGGAAAGACTCGAGCAGCATCTGATTCCTTTCCTGGAGAAAAGACACAAGGAATCATGTCTACTTGGCCTTAACCTACACACTTTTTCCAAGTTTCTTTCCCCTTACCCCAAAGGAAATCAAATCATGCCACATGGAAGGTGAGTCCATTTCCACATCAACCTTTTGAGTCTAAGTGTGTACCAGGAAGCCTGGACTCCACCTAGAATGTTGCTTTTATTTGCTGCACTCGGGGTGTCTTGCTAAGCCTGGAAAAGGCAGCCTACTAGTCTGACTAGTAAAGTTTTGGGGGATAAGTAAGAGCAAAAAACACAAAGAGTGGCCAAAAATGATTGATGACAAATATAATTCCTTCAAAGAGAAAAGTATCTCAGAAAAATCCACAGAATTAGAGACTCCTAGAGTGACAGCACTCCTGGGTATCATTTTAGCCTCTTCTTTCTGATTTGAAGATGAGGAAACCGAGACCAAGAGAGGAAGTGACATGCCCCAAATTACATAGTATGTGGCAGCAAAGCTGTGTCTCACAGGTCCTTTCCACACGGTTAGGCTGCCTCTTCTAGAAATGGAATCGTGAGCCATCAGCTATGCTGCAGAAAATCAAATGAAACAGGCAAGAATTTGAGCTATCATATCCAAAGAAGAGCCGTGTCTGAAATGGAGGTCATCAGGGTGTCTCACTCAGTCTTACTCTAGACAATTTCCTGTGAGACTATTCACTTAAGAGACAGACTTAAGACTCAGCAATCTCGAGCTCTCTGGGGCCCTCATTGCTGACAACTCTCCCATCCTTCAGTCATCAAACAGAGGCAGAAGTGCCACTGACCAGACACATGGCCCACACCCACATTTGCTCTGGGGGTCTGCAGACAGGTAACAGGTAACATTCAACTTATAAACTATTGCAGGACACTGACAGCCCTCAAATGATTAGCAGCCTACATCACCTTCCCACTATGCTATCTTCCGTCTTTATCTCATACTTTGTCAATCTGTCTATTTTTTCCCCTCCCTCTTTCTCATCTTTTCTCAGTCCTGGCAGCACAACTAAGAGAGTTGTTTAGACCTGTTGATAACTGATAAGAAATAAAATAAGAAATTGCTGCTTGACACAATGAAGTTAGAACACTCCCTCACACCATACACAAAAATAAATTCAGAATGTCTTGAAGACTTAAATATACGACATGATACCATAAAACTCCTAGAGGAAAACACAGGCAAAATATTCTCTGACATAAATCATAGCAAGGTTTTCTTAGTTCAGTCTCCCAAGGCAATAGAAATAAAAGCAAAAATAAACAAGACCTAATCAGACTTATAAGCTTTTGCATAGCAAAGAAAACCATTAACAAAAGACAAACTAAGGACTGGGAAAAAATACGTGCTAAAGAGGCAACTGACAAAGGCTTAATTTCCAAAATATATGAACAGCTCATGCAGCTCAATAACAAAAACAAACAGCCCAGTCAAAGAATGGGCAGAAGACTTATATATGGCCTTTCTCCAAAGAAGACATACAGATGGCCAATACAAGAAACAATGTTCAACTTTGCTACTTATTCAGTTCAGTTGCTCAGTTGTGTCCGACTCTTTGCGACCCCATAAATCCCAGCACGCCAGGCCTCCCTGTCCATCATCAACTCCCGGAGTTCACTCAGACTCATGTCCATCGAGTCAGTGATGCCATCCACCCATCTCATCCTCTGTCGTCCCCTTCTCCTCCTGCCCCCAATCCCTCCCAGCATCAGGGTCTTTTCCAATGAGTCAACTCTTGGCATGAGGTGGCCAAAGTACTAGAGCTTCCGCTTTAGCATCATTCCTTCCAAAGAAATCCCAGGGCTGATCTCCTTCAGAATGGACTGGTTGGATCTCCTTGCAGTTCAAGGGACTCTCAAGAGTCTTGTCCAACACCACAGTTCAAAAGCATCAATTCTTCGGCACTCAGCTTTCTTCACAGTCCAACTCTCACATCCGTACATGACTACTGGAAAAACCATAGCCTTGACTGCTGCTAAGTCGCTTCAGTCGTGTCCAACCCTGTGCGACCCCAGAGATAGCAGCCCACCAGGCTCTGCCATCCCTGGGATTCTCCAGGCAAGAACAGTGGAGTGGGTTGCCATTTCCTTCTCCAGTGCAGGAAAGTGAAAAGTGAAAGAAGTCACTCAGTCTTGTCCGACTCTTTGCAACCCCATGGACTGCAGCCTAGCAGGCTCCTCCGTCCATGGGATTTTCCAGGCAAGAGTACTGGAGTGGGGTGCCATTGCCTTCTCCATACCCTTGACTAGATGGACCTTAGTCAGCAAAGTAATGTCTCTGTTTTTGAATATGCTATCTAGGTTGGTCATAACTTTTCTTCCAAGGAGTAAGCGTCTTTTAATTTCATGGCTGCAGTCACCATCTGCAGTGATTTTGAAGCCCCCCAAAATAAAGTCTGACACTGTTTCCCCATCTATTTGCCATGAAGTGATGGGACTGGATGCCATGATCTTCATTTTCTCTGACTGTTGAGCTTTAAGCCAACTTTTTCACTCTCCTCTTTCACTTGCATCAAGAGGCTTTTTAGTTCCTCTTCACTTTCTGCCATAAGGGTGGTGTCATCTGCATATCTGAGGTTAATGATATTTCTCCCAGCAATCTTGATTCCAGCTTGTGCTTCTTCCTGCCCAGCATTTCTCATGATGTATTCTGCATGTAAGTTAAATAACCAGGGTGACAATATACAGCCTTGACGTACTCCTTTTCCTATTTGGAACCAGTCTGTTGTTCCATGTCCAGTGCTAACTGTTGCTTCCTGACCTGCATACAGATTTCTCAAGAGGCAGGTCAGGTGGTCTGGTATTCCCATCTCTCTCAGAATCTTCCACAGTTTATTGTGATCCACACAGTCAAAGGCTTTGGCATAGTCAATAAAGCAGAAATAGATGTTTTTCTGGAACTCTCTTGCTTTTTCCATGATCCAGTGGATGTTGGCAATTTGATCTCTGGTTCCTCTGCCTTTTCTAAAACCATCTTGAACATCAGGAAGTTCACAGTTCACGTACTGCTGAAGCCTCGCTTGGAGAATTTTGAGCATTACTTTACTAGCATGTGAGATGAGTATAATTGTGTGGTAGTTTGAGCATTCTTTGGCATTGCCTTTCTTTGAGATTGGATCAAAACCACAATGAAGGATCAACTCACACCAGTCAGAATGGCCATCATCAAAAAGTCTACAAATAATAAATGCTGGAGAGGGTATGGGAAAAAAAAAAAGAACCCTCTTACATTGTTTATGGCAATGTAAATTGGTGTAATTGCTATGGAGAAGAGTACGGAGGTTCTTCCTGAAACTAAAAACAGAGTTGCCATATGATCCAATAATCCCAGTCCTGGGCTATATCCAGAGAAAATGCAAATTCAAAAAGTTACATGCACCCTAATGTCCACAGAAGTACTATTTACAATAGCCCATGCGCAGAAACAACATAAATGTCCATCAACAGATGAATGGATAAACAATGTGTGTGTGTACACACACACATATACACACAATGGAATATTACCCAGCCCTAAAGAAGAATGAAATAATGCCATTGCAGCAAGGGAGGGACCTACAGATTATCATGCTAAATGAATTAAGTCATAAAGAGAAAGACAAATAGGATATGATATCACTTATATGTGGAATCTAAAATATGACACTAATGAATTTATTTACAAAACAGACTCACATAGAAAACAAACTATGGTTACCAAAAGGGAAAGGAGGGGAAGGGATAAATTAGGAGTTTGGGATCAGCAGATACAAAACTGCTATATATAAAAATAGATAAACAACAAGGTCCTACTGTATAGCACTGGGAAGTATATTCAATATCTTATAATAAATCAGAATGGAAAAGAATATGAAAAAGCACACACACACATATATCTCTGTATGTATAGATGTGTGCATGTGTGTATACACACACACAAAACTGAATTACTTTGCTGTACAGCGGAAACTAACAGCATTTTAAATCAACTCTATTTGAATTTTAAAAAAAGAAATTGCTGCTTATCTTCAATGAACAGAAGTACAAGATTAGGACTGAGAGCTGTTTGAAGTACATTCCTGTTAAAAACATTCAGGAAGCTACAACATAAAAGTACTTGAGATGAAATGAATTCAGGATCACAAATTAAGATCAACAACCACCTCTACATTGAAACATTACAAGACACAGCTCAGTATCAAAAGTTCTTTCATAAAAAGTCGATATGATTACAGGAAGATATAGAAATCACAGTATTTAACAGATGGGCAAGCAGCATAATCCCCAAGATTAATGAAACTCCGGATCACCACTGTTTAATATAGTTTTTGCTAAGCACGAGTAGCTCATACAGTAAGGATTTGTAGTTCAATCAAAATATCTTCTCTGCATCCACTTGTGAACATAATACTGACAACATCCATGTGATTAACAAAAGCAGCCTAGTCCAGGAGGCTTGCCAAAGGCAGGCAGCAGTGTGGCATATCTAAACAAATGAACATGGAAAGGTATCATTATGACTGATGTTGTAGACAATTGGGATAAAAAGCTTTTACAGTAAGTAAGAGGCTTTTGGCAGGGGACAAGTCTTAAAGAGGTCCTTAGGCTCAATAACCTTTCCCAGCCACAAACCAGGTACAAGAAAGATCCAGACTTCAGACAGTGTCCTCTTGTCCCCAGGCAGAAATATCCAAAGAATGCAGACAGAGTGGATGCAAATTTTCAGCAGTGGCAGGAACAGGAAAGAGCACAGGCAATGCTCCTCTTTCCAATCCCAGAGAATCACTTAATTCAGTCCTGCTATAACCAGGTGGCTCAGTGGATAAAGAATTCACCAGCCAATGCAGGAGTCACGGGTTCGATCACTGGGTGGGAAAGATCCCCTGGAGGAGGGCATGGCAACTCACTCCGATATTCTTTCTTGGAGACCCCCATGGACAGAGAAGCCTGGTGGGCTGCAGCAGTTCATCAGGCCACAGAGAATCGGACACAACTGAGCACATATGCACACATAACTTAGTGGGACCAGGCCGCCCTCTCTTTTCCTTAAGTGGAAACATTTGGTTTTTGAGCAAGCACCTTGAACTTTACCTCCAGGTATAAAAAAGAACTTGCCAGGTACCTAAGATGGATGACTAACTTTCAGCCCTCCTTGATTAATCTCTCCATGGATGTCTGCCTAAATAAAGACTCATTATGGAATGGCTACAGGACAGAAGCCAAAACACTCTGATGTCCAAATTAAAACTGTTGGCTCTTCCTCCTTCTCCTCCCCTTAAAAAGGTATTTAAAGGTTTTTCCCCCCTAGAACAATACAAACACAATACATCAGGAGATCTGCCATTTTAGAAGAAGGGGCTGGAGGACAAGTCAGCGGAGTGATACAAACGAGTCTTCAGTGGGAAATTCACAGATGGAGCAGTCCCTGGCTGTGTCTTAGAGAAACTCAAAGCACAGAAATATAAGGCTTGTCCTAAAATGTGGACGGAGAAGAGCAGCTGTTCGGGGTCCTGGTCCAATAGGCCTTTCAAAGGAATACAGAGAAGAAGGGGTGCATTCCTTACATTTGAGCATAAGGCCTACAGCACCCAGGCTGCTGGATCAAAGGTGAGGGCCTCTGATGGAGCAGAAGCAGGAGTCCAGGGAGGAAAAAACAAACAGAACAAAGAGCCACTTTGTTCACAACAGGAAAATCCATGTCAAGAAGGACTGCTGCTGTTGTTGTTCAGTCACTCAGTCATGTCTGACTCTTTGTGACCCCAGGGACTATAGCCCACCTGGCTTCCCTGACCTTCACTATCTCCTGGAGTTTGCTCAAACTCATGTCCATTGAACTAGTGATGCCATCCAACCATCTCATCATCTGTTGCCCCCTTCTCGTCCTGCTCTCAGTCTTTCCCAGCCTCAGGGTCTTTTCCAGTGAGTCAGCTCTTGATATCAGGTGACAAAAATATTGGAGCTTCAGCATCAATCCTTCCAATGAATATTCAGGGTTGATTTCTTTTAGGATTGACTGGTTTGATCTCTTTTCTATCCAAGGGATTCTCAAGAGTCTTCTCCAGCACCAGAGGTTTGAAAAGTGAAAGTTGCTCAGTTGTGTCCAACTTTTTGTGACCCCATGGATGTACAATCCATGGAATTCTCCAGGTCAGAATACTGGAGTGGGTAGCCTTTTCTCTTCTCTAGGGGATCTTCCAGGGATCAAACCCATGTCTCCCACATTACAGGAGGATTCTTTACCAGCTGAGCCACAAGGGAAGCTTACCAGAGGTTTGAAAGAATCAATTCTTTGGCACTCAGCCTTCTTCATGATTCAACTATCACATCTGTACATAACTTCTGGAAAAAAACATAGCTTTGACTACATGAACCTTAGTTGGCAAAGTGATGTCTGGGACCATGGCAAAAATATGAGCCAAAAAAATGATACAATATTTTTTGTGGTCAGCATGTTACCCCTCTGAGTCAGGTACCTGTCTGAATGTCTCTTTCTTTGTCTGTCCCAGATACCTGAGCCCTGCTGGTAGGTCCTGAGCCAATCCATTCAACATCCAAGATTTTAAAGCTCCTGGCTTGCACCAGGAATTGAGTTAGAAATGAAGTATGCAGAGAAGCATTCTACAGGGTCTCTGCTCTGAAGATACAAAGAGCAGAAAGAAAAGAAAGCTGGATGGAATCTACCGGCTTTATCTATTTCATCATGAGCAACAACAGTTGCAGAAGCTGTCAACATCACAGAAAAAGCCTTGTGATTCTATAAAGCACTTCATACTCCCCATTCCTCCTTCAAAAGGTAACTTCCCCCACCAAGTCGATATAAAGGCTCTCACACATTGGAGCTGCATTCCCTTGACTGAGGAATGTCTCCAGTTAAAAACTAAGAGGAGGAAACTCCTGGAACTTATTAGTGATTTGTAGCTCTGTATGGAGTTAACTGCATCCGTCCCAAAGGAAGCAGTTCAGGTAGAGTCTGAGGGTTGGTTCCCTAAGAGATGTACAGAGTATATGTACATGCAGAGGTCAGCCCAGGCCTACCACCTGTCCTAGTTCTTTCAGGCCACACTCCCCAAAAACATCTTGTTTGCTATTTTTTATATATTCTCAAGTTCAGAAAATTATTCTTGCTCTGAAGTAATTTCACATGCTGTAACTCTTAGATTTTTCCTTTTTTGTTAGTGTCTAAGAAGTCTTGTGCTTAGTCACTCAGTGGTGTCTGATTCTTTGCGACCCAATGGACTGTAGCCTGCCAGGCTCCTCTGTCCATGGGGATTTCCCAGGCAAGAATACTGGAGTGGGTTGCCATGCCCTCCTCCAAGGGATCTTTCCAACCCAGGGATCAAACCCAGGTATCCCGCATTGCAGGTGGATTCTTTACCATCTGAGCCACCAGGGAAGTCCCTTAGAAGTCCAGAAGAGATCAATTTAAAGAATCTTCCTAAACATATGGATTTTGGTTATTCCTGTCTTGCATGTCCCCAGGATAAAACTAGCAGAGGCTTCCATGTGTTTGAAGGATATCCCCTATATCCTGAAGCATGCAGTAGACCTCAAAATTCCACACAACCCTTTGCTATTCAAAGGCAAAGGGTTCTCCCCTGTGAGTTCTCCCTTCCTCTCATTTGTGAAGTTCAGGCAGGTGGCCTACGTAATTTTCACCAGATTTTCTTCTGGAGTATAATCAAGGGCATTAGAAAACTAGGCAACATTAAAAGTCACGCTGTCTCAAGAAAAAAAAAAAAAAAGGGCAAGTGATGCGGCATGTCCATAGCATTTGAGCAATGAGCAGATCCTTAATTTTCCACAACACATCTTTTTGCTATTTTGTTAGTACAATGTCTCTGTAATTGAAATTCTGACATTTTGAAAAGACAAAATTTAGGAACTGTTTCACATGCAAAGATTCTTTTATCATCGTTCATTTGAAACACTGACTACCTTACACATTTCTTTCAATGATCTCTACCTAGATGAGACAAGAACACTAAAGACTGCCTTGATTTCTTTTGAAAGCTTTTTCCTTCTGTGTACCATTTTTAAGTCTTCATTGAATTGGTTACAATATTGCTTCTGTTTTATGTCTTGGTTTTTGGCCACAAAGCATGTGGGATCTTAGCTCTCCAACCAGGAATCCAACCTGCACCTCCTGCACTGGAAGGTGAAGTCTTAACCACTGGACTGCCAGGGAAGTCCCAAAACTGCCTTAACAACAAATAAAAGCCATTTCTATCCTTCACTCTCCATCCTGGGAGACTCGTGTAATTACAGCAGCTATTCATCAATAACAGAAAGGGAGAAGTGGTACCAATGATGAGAACCAAGATAAGGAATCTGTTTTCAGAAAATTTCTCTAAAGTCCATGATTTGGATCTATAAAGTGAACCAAACAACTTGCTCTGCTAATTAAGACTTATCTATCAGGAGATTTCAAATGCTACTTGAAGGTACTTCCCTAAAATGTCACAGTTACCCAGATCTCTGTCAAGCTACCTGGAAAAATGTAATTCAATTCCAGAAAATTATCACATGGTAAGTGTAGCCAGATTGCTGGGAGAAATATCAATAACCTCAGATATACAGATGACACCACCCTTATGGCAGAAAGTGAAGAAGAACTAAAGAGCCTCTTGATGAAAGTGAAAGAGGAGAGTGAAAAAGTTGGCTTAAAGCTCAACATTCAGAAAACTAAGATCATGGCATCCAGTCCCATCAGTTCAGTTCAGTTGCTCAGTCGTGTCTGACTCTTTGCAACCCCATGAATCGCAGCATGCCAGGCCTCCCTGTCCATCACCAACTCCCGGAGTTCACTCAGACTCACGTCCATTGAGTCCGTGATGCCATCCAGCCATCTCATCCTCTGTCGTCCCCTTCTCCTCCTGCCCCCAGTCACTCACAGCATCAGAGTCTTTTCCAATGAGTCAACTCTTCAGTCCCATCACTTCATAGCAAATAGATGGGGAAACAGTGGAAACAGTGGCTGACTTTATTTTTGGGGGCTCCAGAATCACTGCAGATGGTGATTGCAGCCATGAAATTAAAAGATGCTTACTCCTTGGAAGGAAAGTTATGACCAACCTAGACAGCATATTCAAAAGCAGAGATGTTACTTTGCCAACAAAGGTCCATCTAGTCAAGGCTATGGTTTTTCCAGTAGTCATGTATGGATGTGAGAGTTGGACTATAAAGAAAGCTGAATGCTGAAGAATTGATGCTTTTGAACTGTGATGTTGGAGAAGACTCTTGAGAGTCCCTTGGACTGCAAGGAGATCCAACCAGTCCATCCTAAAGGAGATCAGACCTGGGTGTTCATTGGAAGGACTGACGTTGAAGCTGAAGCTCCAATACTTTGGCCACCTGATGAGAAGAGTTGACTCATTTGAAAAACCCTGATGCTGGGAAAGATTGAGGGCAGGAGGAGAAGGGGATGACAGAGGATGAGATGGTTGGATGGCATCACTGACTCAATGGACATGGATTTGGGTAGACTCTGGCAGTTGGTGATGGATAGGGAAGCCTGGCGTGCTGGGGTTCGTGGGGTTGCAAAGAGTCAGACACGACTGAGTGACTGAACTGAAGTGTAGCCAGATATAAAAATAAAAACAATGTGTCTGGGAGATCAAAATGACAGAATATTAGAAATGGAGTGCACTTCCTCCCCACAAATGCATCAAAAATACCTCTACATATTAAACAACTCTCATGGAATACTTACTGAATGCTGGCAAAAGATGTCATACAACCTAAGCTGCAAGAAAGATCACTAAATAACCAGGTACTAAAAAACAAAAAACATAAAACCTTCCTGCAAACAAAAGTCCAGGACTAGATGGCTTCACTGAGGAATTCAACCAAATGTACAAAGAGGAACCTACACCTATCTTTCTCAAAATCTTCCTAAAGACTGAAGAGAAGGGAACATTCTGAATGTTATTCTATGAAGCCACTATTACCCTTATACCAAAATCAGACAAAGACACTACCAAAAATAAAAATTAGAGACCAACATCTTTGATGAATACAGATGCAAAAATTCTCAACAAAATATTAGGAAACCAAATGCAACAACACTTTAAAAAAAGGATCATACGCCACACTCAACTTGGATTCATCCTATGGTCACAAGGATGGCTCAACATATGCAAATCAATGTGATAAACCATGTCAACAAAAGAAAAATCAAAAATCACATTACCATCTCAACAGATTCAGAGAAAGCATTTGAATAAAATTTAATATCCACTCATGATAAAAACTCTTACCAAAGCAGGTATAATGGGAACATATCTCAACATAATAAAAGCTATTTATGACAAATTCACAACCAACATAATACTTAACTGTGAAAAGCTGAAAGCCCTCCATTAAAATCTGGAACAAGACAAGGATGTCCACTCTCACCATTTCTATTCAGCACAGTACTGGGAGTCCTAGCTACAGCAATCAGATAAGAAAAAGCAATAAAAGATACCCCAACTGGAAGGGAAGAGGTGAAATTATCATTATATGCAGATCACATGATGCTATACACAGAAAATCCTAAAGACTTCAGACAAAAACTTCTAGAACTGATGAATGAATTCATCAAGGAAGCAGGAATAAGATTAACATTCAGAAATCTGTTCCACTCCTTTTCAATGACAATGAAGTATCAGAATGAGATTGTTAAAAAAAAAAATCCTTTTTAAAATCACATTTAAAAATACCTAAGAATAAACCCAACCAAGGAGGTGAAAGACTTATATACTGAGAACAATAAAATACTGATAACAGAAACTGAAGATGATTCAAAGAAATGTAAAGATATACCATGCTCTTGTATTGGAAAAATTAATACTGCTAAAATGGCATACTATTGAAAGCAATCTACATATTTAATACAATCCCTATCAAATTACCCGTGATATTTTTCATAGAACTAGAATAAATAATCTTAAATTTTATATGGAACCACAAAAGACTCAGAATTGTCAAAGCAATCCTGAGGAAAAAGAACAGAGGTGGAGTTATAATCCTTCTGGCCTTCAGATAATACTACAAGGCTACAGTAATCAAAACAGTCTGGTATTGGCAAAAAAAATAAACATACAGATTAATGAAACAGAATAGAGTCCAAAAATAAACCCACACACTTACAGTCAATTAATCTTCAACAGAGGAGGCAAGAATATACAACAAAGAAAAGATACTCTCTTCAGCAAGTAGTGTTGGGAAAGCTGGACAGTCACATGTAAATCAATGAAGTTAGAGCACTCCCTCACAGCATATACAAAAATAAATTCAAACTGGCTTAAATACTTAGGAAATAACATCATAAACTCCTAGAAGAGAATGTAGATGGAACATTCTCTAACATAAATGGTAGCAATATTTTAATAGTCAGACTCCCAAGGCAAAAGAAATAAAAGCAAAAATAAACAAATGGGACCTAAACAAACTTATAAGTGTTTGCACAGCAAAGAAACCATTAACAAAAAGATAACCCACAGAATGGGAGAAAATATTTTCAAATGATGCTACCAAAAAAGGGGGTTAATATCCAAAATATACAGCCCATAAAACTCAATAACAACAAAAAAATCAATCAAAAATGGGCAAAAGATCTAAATAGACATTTCTCCAAAGAAGACATACAGATAGCCAATAGGCATATGAAAAGATGCTTAACATTGCTAATTATCAGAGAAATGAAAATCAGAATGACACTGAGGTATCACCTCCCATTAGTCAGACTGTTCATCATCAAAAAGTCTGCAAATAATAAATGCTGGAGAGGATGTGGAGAAAAGGGAAACTTCCTCTACTGTTGGTAGGAATATAAGCTGGTGCAACCACTATGGAAAACAATATGGAGGTTTCTCAAAAATCTAAAAATAGCATTACTATATGATCCAGCAATCCCACTCCTGGGCATATATTTAGAGAAAGCTAATTCAAAAAGGTACAATGTTCATAGTAGCAGTATTTACAATAGTTCAGATATGGAAGCAACCTAAGCGTCCATTGACAGATGAATGGATAAAAAAGATGTGATGTGTCTGTGTATATCCATACATAGACACACATACATACAAACACACACAATGGAATATTATTCAGCCATAAAAAAAATGCCATTTGCAGCAGCATGAATGGACCTAGAGATTATCATAATAACCGAAGTCAGAGAAAGATAAATATCATATCACTTATATGTGGAATCTAAAAGAAATAACACAAATGAACTTATTTACAAAACACAAACAGACTCACAGACACAGAAAACAAACTTGTTACCAAAGGGGAAAGAGCAGGGAGGGATAAATTAGGAGCTTTTAATTAATTAGGATCTTGTAAGACCCACAAGATCTTACTGTATAGCATGGGGAACTTTATTCAAAATCTTGCAATAATCTATAATGAAAAAGAATCCAAAAATATATGAACACAGAAAGTGAAAATGTTAGTCACTCAGTCATGTCGGACTCTATGCGATCCCATGGACTGTCCATGGAACTCTCCAGACAAGAGTACTGGAGTGGGTAGCGAGTCCCTTCTCTAGGGGATCTTTGCAACCCAGGGATTGAACCTGGGCCTCCTGCACTGCAGGCAGATTCTTGACCTTCTGAGCCACTATGGAAGCCTGCAAACAACAGAGCTATACCCTCTATTACCAATATTCAACATTCTTGCTAAGCCGCTTCAGTCGTGTCCGACTCTGTTCGACCCCATAGACAGCAGCCCACAAGGCTCCCTCGTCCCTGGGATTCTCCAGGCAAGAACACTGGAGTGGGTTGCCATTTCCTTCTCCAATGCATGAAAGTGAAAAGTGAAAGTGAAGTTGCTCAGTCGTACCCGACTCTTAGCGACCCCATGGACTGCAGCCTACCAGGCTCCTCCATCCATGGGATTTTCCAGGCAAGAGTACTGGAGTGGGGTGCCATTGCCTTCTCCATTTAACATTCTTAGACACAGAATAATTCTATATATAAAATAATTCACATAAGATATGGATTAAAAAATACTCTTCACTTAGATAACTGAAGTAATACTACAGAATGCCAAAGACAATAATAATATTACAAAAAGCAACCACAAAAAATTTCAACAATTAGACTGAAAGCAGATCTCTAACCAGTGACAACTGAAGTCAGAAGACAGAAGCAGAAGATAGAAGTTATCTTCCAAGTGCTAGGAGGAAATAACTAGAAATCCCAGTGAAGCTATTAAGAATGAAAAACATTTTCCTCTAAACAAAAACTGAGACTTTATTATCAACATAAGTTCACTAAAAATGTTTAAAAGATATACTTTAGAAGAGAAGAAAATGAACCCAAGGAAATGTTGAAATGCAAGAAATGGTGAACAGAAAACTTGGTAAATATCTAGGTAACTTTGGAAACCATAACTTTGTTTTCTATGTCTGTGAGTCTGTTTCTGTCCTGTAAATAAGTCATTTGTATATTTTAGATTCCACAAATAAATGATATCATACGGTATTTGTCTTTTCTCTCTGACGTACATCACTTAGTAGTATAATCTCTATATCCATTCACGTTGCTGCAAATGGCAGTATTTTATTCTTTTATGTCTGAGTAACATTCCATTATTTACACGCACACACACAGATACACATATCATGTTTTATCCACTTGTCTGTTGATGGACATTTAGGTCGATTCTATGTCTGGGCTACTGTAGACTGAGCTGCTATGAACATTAGGGTACATGTATCTTTTCAAATCAGACCTTTCATCTTTTCCCAGATACATGCCCAGAAATGGGATTGCTGGATCACATGGTAACACTATGTTAGGGAATGAGAACGCAAACTCACTGATGCAGAGAACAGACTGCTGGTTACCAGAGACAGTGGGAAGGTGGTGGTATTAGGCGAAAGAGGTCAAAAGCTACAAACTTCCAGTTATAAAACAAATAAGTCCTGCGAATGTAATTTACAACATGGTGACTACACTTAACAATACCATATTGCATATCTGTAAGTTGTTGAGAAAGTAATTCTTAGAAGTTCTCATCACAAGGAGAAAAAATTATAATTATGTATAGGGAAAGATGTCAACTAGGCTTATTGTGTGATTATTTCATAATACATACAAATATCCAATCATTATGTTGTAAACTTGAACCTAATATAATGTTGAAAAGTGTGAAAGTGTTAGTTGCTCAGTCATGTTCGACTCTTTGCAACCCCACAGACTGTAGCCCTCGAGGCTCCTCTGTCCATGGAATTCTCCAGGCAAGAATACTGGAGTGGGTTGCCAGTTCCTACTCCAGGGAACTTTCTACACCCAGGGATCAAACCCAGGTCTCCTGCATTGCAGGCAGACGCTTCACCATTTGACCACCAGGGAAGCCCATACTGGAGTGGGTTGCCATTTCCTACTCCAAGGGATCATCCCAACCCAGGGATCAAACCTGCATCTCTAACGTCTCCTGCATTTGCAGGTGAATTCTCCATCACAAGCATCACCTGGGAAGCCCCAACATAGTGTTATACATCAATGATACCTCAGAAAAAAAGAGAGGCTGATGAGTTACAATACTCTAAGGTGCTGTGTCATTTGGAAGAGAGGTTATGATACCGATTAACTCCATTCTCAGTGGGGGAAAAGGAGCATGGCCTTAATCCACCTGAACATCCCCTCATACCCTAGACCTTCTCTCCCTAGTTGATCTAGCCCGGAAGGGGTTAGGGTGAGACCAGCAGATCTGATGCACTTCCTGAACGACCGAACAGAATTCTCGGTGGGTTCCCTGAGAGCAGAGGAAGAGCCCTGAGCAAAGAAAAGGCCTGGAGGGGACAGAAAGGCAGAGAGTCTGGGCAGCGGAACTTTCAGCTGTCTCCAAAGTAATCTACTTACCCTGACCTGCAGGCTGGGAGCGGCTATGTTTGTGGAGGGCTTTGTAGGGGCTGGGCATTGTTTGACTACAGCAAACAGGCTTAGAGATGAGTGATTTGCAAAGTTACTGCAAGGACTGGTAGGCAAGGATGTGTTTGAGTTTCTGGGTTTTGCCAATCAAGAGGTATTGAGAAGAGAAAGGTTTATGTTCAACTGGGAAAGCCCAATTTCCTCCTGGAATGTTTCTGTTAGATGCAGTCTGACCTCATCCACCCCATCAGTGTTCCTGATGGGAAAAGAAAAGTCATAGCCAATACCTTCCTTCTTCAAAGGCTTCCTTGCAACCTGGTTATTTAGTTGAGGTCTTCCTCAGTATTAGGGTCGGCATCCAAGAAAACAACCTAAAGAAGCTTCTTGTGGTCATTTCTTTATCACGTTCCATGACAGTCTGGGCAACGGGGCTTAAAGGGGGAGAGGGAGGTGGGAAGAGAGCTGCAGAGGAGCAGCACTGTAAGTGGGACGCTAACCTGTGGAATGCAGGTTCCCTCTTTCTTAATCCTAAAGCAAATAGTAGAAAGGTCAATAGACAAGGAAGAAACTGTAGGACTCATTCAATGCCAGCTCCAAATTATTTATAAACTATCTATTATTCAGATTACCTCTCCCCCTGATGAAGTCCATTTGAAGAATTAGTGAGTGGTGACAGTGGTTAATAATTGCCCTGTTACCATAACTTTAGAAGCATGAGAAGTGATTCTACCCTAGAGAGCTGCTAAGAACAAAAGGTGTTGCCTAGCTGAGACTAGCAGGCTACTCCAGCATGCACACCTGCCCATGGGATCATATGACCCCTCAGTTACATAATGTGGGGCTTTTTACTTTGCTTCTTTTTTTCAGCTTTTAATTGGAGGAAAATTGCTTTACAATGTTATGTTGGTTTCTGCCATACAACAGCACGAATCAGCCATAACTATACATATATGCCCTCCCTCTTGAGCCCCTCTCCCCTATCCCACCCCTCTAGGTCACCACAGAGCACATAACATGTTTTATAACCCCTGCCTAAAGGACAGACCCGTGAACTTAATACCAAACACACTACTTCCTGATTTTCCAACTTGCCTGTAGTTGCCCTGAGTGCTATTAACTATTTGCTATGGGCACAGAGAAGACAAAGCCCAGTGAAAATACTGTCGCTGGCAATTACAAAGTATTTCTCCCAGCCCCAAAGAGGACTACATATTGGTAACCCCAAGGAGTCCTGCATTCAAAATCCACATTATTGAAGGGGCAGCACAGTGAGGAATTAAAGAGATATCTTTAATATTTTCAACCAATGAAATTAATATTTTAGAAAATTAGTCAGCAAATATTTTCAAGATTTCATCATGCTATATACTTGGTTATGGCAGAAACATGAAGAACAGCCCTTGGATTCCATGTACAAGAGACCCAAACTGAAAAAGCACAAAGCAAATGAGCCAGAGGGATCCCACTGGCTTATATATCTCCCAAATATGAGCTCTTAAATAAACCAAAACCTCATGAATTCTTGGGGTGAAGATTCATAGTCTTCATAGAGTTAAAAGAGATGACTGCAAAATTCCTTCCTTCCTTCCTCTCTCCCTTTCCAGTGCACAGAGGCTGAGATTCCCAGTCTAGTGTTCCGAACTCCACTCAGTCATTGTCCAACTTGAACTATATACAGATATTTTAAAAGAAAAATGTCCTCAAATCTCCCAGTGTTGACTATTGTTTTTAGTGTATTTGTTAGAAAACAACCAAAATAAAACCAAGTACAAAATCTTTACATGTATCACCTTTAACCAATACAAACCAAAGCATAGGTAGAAATGAATACAACCCAACTACAAAACCATCAGCACCCAAGCACTGTTTACAATAGCCAAGATATGGAAGCTACCTAAAATGAATAATAAATGCCTGTCAACAGAGGAATAAAGAAGATGTGGTGTGTACACACACACACACACACACACACTGGACTATTACTCAGCCATAAAAAATAATGAAATAATATCATTTGTAGCAACATGGATGGACTTAGAGATTATCATGTTAAGTATACAAAGATAAGTATCATATGATATCACTTATATGCAAAAATCTAAAAAAAATGATACAAATGAACTTGTTTACCAAATGGAAATAGACTCAGAGACAGAGAAAATACTTATGGTTACCAAAGGGGAAAGGGCAAGAGGAAGTAGGGATAAATTAGAAGTTCACCATTAATAGATACAAACTAGGAGTACGTCAAGGCTGTATATTGTCACCCTCCTTATTTAACTTCTATGCAGAGTACATCATGAGAAACGCTGGACTGGAAGAAACACAAGCTGGAATCCAGATTGCTGGGAGAAATATCAATAACCTCAGATATGCAGATGACGCCACCCTTATGGCAGAAAGTGAAGAGGAACTAAAAAGCCTCTTGATTAAAGTGAAAGTGGAGAGTGAAAAAGTTGGCTTAAAGCTCAACAGTCAGAGAAAATGAAGATCATGGCATCTGGTCCCATCACTTCATTGGAAATAGATGGGAAAACAGTGGAAACAGTGTCAGACTTTATTTTTGGGGGCTCCAAAATCACTGCAGATGGTGATTGCAGCCATGAAATTAAAAGACGCTTACTCCTTGGAAGAAAAGTTATGACCAACCTAGATAGCATATTGAAAAGCAGAGACATTACTTTGCCAACAAAGGTCCATCTAGTCAAGGCTATGGTTTTTCCTGTGGTTATGTATGGATGTGAGGGTTGGACTGTGAAGAAAGCTGAGCACCAAAGATTTGATGCTTTTGAACTGTGGTGTTGGAGAAGACTCTTGAGAGTCCCTTGGACTGCAAGGAGATCCAACCAGTCCATTCTGAAGGAGATCAGCCCTGGGATTTCTTTGGAAAGAATGATGCTAAAGCTGAAGCTCCAGTACTTTGGCCAACTCATGTGAAGAGTTGACTCATTGGAACAGACTCTGATGCTGGGAGGGATTGGGGGCAGGAGGAGAAGGGGACGACAGAGGATGAGATGGCTGGATGGCATCACTGACTTGATGGATGTGAGTCTGAGTGAACTCCGGGAGATGGTGATGGACAGGAAGGCCTGGCGTGCTGCGATTCATGGGGTCGCAAAGAGTCGGACACGACTGAGCGACTGAACAGAACTGAACTGACTCTACATAAAAAAGACAAACAACAGGGACCTACTGTGTACCACAAGGAACTATATTCAGTATGTTGCAATATATAATGGAAAAGAAGCTGAAAAAGAATTATATATGTGTGTGATAGTATATATACTATATATTCGATGCACTATATATTCTACACACTATATATAGTGTATAGTCTGTCTACAGCAGAAGAATTCATATATTTATATACACACCAGGAACTAATGCAACATTGTAAATCAACTATATTTTAATAAAAATTTCAAAGTACATAAATAAACCCAACAGCATTCCAAATAGTATGAATAAAACATACTATATGATGTTCCACTGAAACCACACTGCTGCCCAGATGAAGACTTACGCGGTGCTGGTCACTGAGTGCTGTAGCACGGGGCCCTTTTGAGCTCAGCAGGCATTTACCTCCACATTCAAAGCAGTGACTATACCCTCCCACCACTTTCCCCATGGGAACTACTGTGAAACCTTTCTTCACCAAACCTGGTCTGTCAGCATTCGGTCTTTAAATATAAATAGTATTTTGGCATCAAACTAACTCAACTCTGACTTTTCTTAAGAGCCCTCTACATTTATTTTGGTTTGACCTGACGCTAATCTGAACACAAACCAAAAACCTAAAGGCAGGCAGAGACACAAAAACCATGTCACAGTGCTTAGTTATAAGATAGTTATCCAAAGATATAGAATTATGTCTAAATGTTTACTGCCATCCAAAGCGAAGCAACATTTTGAAATTCTTATGGAAGAATCACAAACCCCCAAGGTCTACAAATGCTCACATTCACTTTCCAATGTAAGAAATGCCTTCTGGAATGCTGTGACCAAGTTCTTACAAATAATCTGCCCTTCATGCGTCCTTGAAACTAAGATCATACTTGGATCAGAACCATGAGGGGTGAGGTTAGCAGCTGAAGGAGATGTGGAACAGCTAGGATATAGGATAAAATCAGAGTTGACATAAGATAACAAAAATTGCCAAGGAGCAAACACAGAGCCCAGCAGAGATGTGACTTGTTCCCACTAGCGCCAAGTGCCCTTTCTGAGGCCCCATGCTCTCTCACTGTCTAAGTTTTCAAAATAAAGAAAATGCCGTATTTAAGAGCTTTCTCAGAGACTACAGTTTATTTTTAAATTAATTTTTATTGGAATATGGTTTCTTTACAATGTTGTGTTCATTTCTACCATGCACTTTCTAGCAAAGTCAATCAGCTATATGTACACATATGTCCCCTCTTTTTTGGATTTCCTTCCCGTTCATCTCACCACAGAACACGGAGTTCCCTGTGCTATACAGCAGGTTCTCATTAGTTACTTATTTTACACATAACAGTGTGTATATGTCAATCCCAACCTCCCCTTCCCTCGTGTCCATTTGTTTGCTCTCTCTGTCTGCGTCTCTACTCCTTCCTTGGAAATAGGTTCATCTGTACCATTTTTCTGGGCTTTCCTGGTGGCTCATAGCATTTTTCTGGATTCCACATATATGTGTTAAAACACAATATTTGTTTTTCTCTTTCTGACTTACTTCACTCTGTATGACAGTCTCTAGGTCCAGCCACATCTCTACAAATGACCCAATTCCATTCTTTTTTGTGGCTAATATTCCATTGTATATATGTATCACGTCTTCTTTATCCATTCCTCTGCTGATGGACATTTAGGTTACTTCCATGCCCTGGCTATTGTAAACAGTGCTGTAATGAACACTGGGGGCACATGTTTTGAACTATGGTTTTCTCTGGGTATACGCCTAGTAATGGGATTGCTGGGTCCCGACTGGTAGTTCTATTTTTAGTTTTTTAAGGAACCTCCATACTGTTCCCCATAAGACTATCGTTTAGAGAGATAGCAAACATAATCCAAACTTGAGATTCTACAAAATAGGCCCTGTAGTGCCATTGAGCCAGAGAAGACGATGGCACCCCACTCCAGTACTCTTGCCTGGAAAATCCCATGGGTGGAGGAGCCTGGAGGGCTGCGGTCCATGGGGTCATGAAGAGTCGGACATGACTGAGTGACTTCCCTTTCACTCTTCACTTTCATGCATTGGAGAAGGAAATGGCAACCCACTCCAGTGTTCTTGCCTGGAGAATCCCAGGGACGGGGGAGCCTGGTGGGCTGCCGTCTATGGGATCGAACAGAGTCGGACACGACTGAAGTGACTTAGCAGCAGTGCCATTGAGAGAAAGTTCCCACCACTGTGTTAGTTTTCAGTCATCTGCGTCTTTGCCTCCACTAGCCTGCGATCCACTGTCTACACTGCTCTGTGGCCTGGGAGGGCAACCCCTGTAAACTGAATCACCCAGGTTCCTGCATCAGCTGACTTCTGGTCGGGTTGGGCCAATGGATGCCCTGGTAGGAGATGAGAGCAAGGGAGGAGAGGGACGCTGGGGTGCTTCTTTCCACCCCCCACATGCTCGTCACCACTGCTGGAAACTGCATCCCTGCACAGGCCCAGCAGGCATTCGCTTCCTCCACTGCAGCTCTGAGTGCTCACGAACACTTTCAGTCCAGGGCTGGCCACAGTTTCCCACTGTTGTAATTTCTTGCTGGTTCTCTCACCTCACGAGCCGCCGTTCACTTAATTCTCTTCATTCAAACCAATGAGGTAAATTTCGTGTGTCCTGCTGGGATCATTACTGATACAATCATTAAATCTAGTCAGACAAATCAGTACTATATGAACCTCTAGGTGAAGATTAGACTCTCAAAAATTAAGAATTAAAAAAAAATCACATCATCTATGAGAAAAGCACTCACCATCTATCAGGAAGATAATCAAATTAACTATAAAACTGGCCTTAACCTTCTAAGTTCATAGTGAAATTTCCAGCTTAAGAAAAACAATAATTTGTGGGGGGGGGGGAATAAGCTATATTCATAACAAAGTTGACTACATTTTCATCTACAGCAGAGGAAATTTTGGAAACAACCTTAGATGTCTAATAGTAATGTAACAGTTGAATTATGATAAATGAACTTAATGGATTATGATGTTACCATGATATATTATTATAATTTTAAGATTTTGCAATAACAAACAACAGTAAGCAAAACAGATTTGAACATCTGAATTTTAACTATGTAAGAACAAATATGTATTTGCCTAAACATTCATAGGTGAAACAGAGTTAAAGAATCCGCCTACTAATGCAGGAGATGTGAGTTCGATCCCTGGGTCGGGAAGATCCTCTGGAGGAGAAAATAGCAACAACATTCCAGTATTCCTGCCTGGAAAATTCCACGGACAGAAGAGCCTGGTGGGCTATAGTCCATGGGGTCACAAAGAGTCAGACACAACTGAACACGCAGATAAACATTCGATAAAATTTCGCAAAACTAAATTCCATGTTGGAGGATTCAAATTCAATTTCTTCTCTGAAATATCCTTAGAAGAAAAACAAAGGGCATAATCCTCGGAGATTCATGGCCACATCTGGTGACAAGAGAGGAGCATTCTGGGACATCAAGGCTCCTCTAGACTCTATGCTGCTCTCCAGTCAACAAACAGCCTTGAGCAGAACACTGAGCTTCAGTCTCCAGTTTCTCCCTCTGCAACAGGACGGACCACTGTCCCACTCACAAAAATGAAAAGTCAATGAAACCTAACAGGACTGAAAAATATTTTTTCGCTTTCCTGTACCTGCTCAGAAGAAGAGGAAGGCAACAGAGGATGAGATGGTCGAATGGCATCCCTGACTCAATGGACGCGAACTTGGGCAAAATCTGGGAAATGGTGAGAGACAGGGAAGCCTGGCATGCTTCAGTCCATGGGGTCACAAACAGCTGGACATGACTTGGCGACTGAACAACAATAACAACCTGCCTCACTGTATACAGTGTCTGTAGATGCTGACTCTAGCTGGGACAATGTAAAGTGAAGGCATTTTCTCAAATTTTGTGGTACAGGCCTTGTGAGCTCTGTTTCAGAGACGGAGCAGTTTCATTAGAAACTGGTAAGATGAACATCGTCATTTGGGGGCCTTCATCGCATATTTTAAAATATGTTTCATGCTCCTCCTTAAAGAGATTCTATCTAGCAGAGTGATAACAGATAGATGGCCGTGACCTTCTTCAAATTCTTCTAACTCCTCTCACAATGAAATCGGGACTCTAGCTGCTGGTGTCTGTGGGCTGGGCGCCAAGGTGCTGTAACGAGGGTTACATATCATCCCCACCCGAAGACTATCATCTGAGTTCACTATTAATGTGCTAATACCCCCAGCAAACGTGCTGAGAGAGGAGAAATCCAAAAGAAACATAGCATTCCCATTCCCAAGGTGTATTTTCTTTTAACAGCAGTTGTCAAAAAGGCAATGTCTTTGTGCTAAAGACAAATATGACACCATATCAACATTACAACAAAATGCTTTTATAGGCATAAAGCTCTTTATGCTTTAATTTTAAACTGATGATTTGATATCTTCCTGAATTACACATTTTAGCAGAGTTTCCTAGTCTAAAACATTTATTGGTCTAGAATATATATCAACTTGAAATACTGCCATTCCTATTTCATAGCCAAGTGGATGATAATTTTCTTTAATTACACATTAATTCCAATGTATTACCTGCACAGGCAGTTATTGTTTTAACAGGGTAAGGATTAATGGGCAGGTGTTCTGCTATAATTTCACTGAAGAAGAAATAGAGAAATTATACATGATTCATTTTCTTATTTCTCCAAGCTGAATAATATTAATAACACTGCCACCTTACATTTATAAAGCACTTTTCTTTTTCAAAGTGCTTTTGTATCTGGAATTACATTTTCCTAGATCTTTTACCCTTGACAAATCCTTCCAGATAACACACAACTCTGCAGTTTTTCAGCTCTCTCAGCCATATATTTTATGTATGCATGCATTTATAATATATCAATGGGATATGATAAGAGGTAATAGAATAACCACGACCTTTACAGAAGACACACCTGAGTTCAAGTCTCAGCTTAACCACCTATTACATGTGTGCTGTGCATGTGCTAAGTTGCTTCGATCGCGTCCGACTCTTTGTGCCCCCATGGACTGTAGCCTGCCAGGCTCCTCTGTCCATGGGATTTTCCTGGCAAGAGTACTGGAGTAGATTGCCATTTCCTTCTCCATGGGATCTTCCCAGAGATGGAACCAACACCTCTTACATCTCTTGCATCAGCAGGTGGGTTCTTTACGACTAGCGCCACCTGGGAAGCCCTCCCTATTACGTGATCTTAGATGAATTACTATGAGCATCAGTTGTGTCAGATTTTAAATGGGGATAATATCACCTTCCATCAATGGCTACTGGCAGGACTAGATAAGATGTAACTTATGAAAAGAGTCTGACATGCAGCAGACACTCAGTAAATAAAACATACTGCTGTTATTAGCAGCTATTTTACTCCGCCATTGTCTTGCTCCTGATTTATTTTCTTCAAAATATCTGGATTCACAGAAATTTAATGAAGTAGAATATCAAGAATAACAAAGTTAGTCCCAGAAAGTATACCAGAAGTAGCACATCAGTGCACTCTTGGACACCTTCTGTATGGAGGGCTCTTTCCCAGCCAATAGTCTGCAAAACCTCATCCATCTCATTTCTATGTGACTCTAATGTTAACAGGACTGTGGATAAACCCCAGCACTAATTATCTGGCTTTCCAGTTTTCTAAGTTTAAAAGCATAATGAGATGGGGAGGGAGATGGGAGGGAGGTTCAAAGGGGAGGGGATATATGTATACCTATGGTTGATTCATGTTGAGGTTTGACAGAAAACAGCAAAATTCTGTAAAGGAATTATCCTTCAATAAAAATAATTTTTTTAAAAAGTATATACTTGAATAAGTTTTATTTATTCAAGCTCTTTGATTGCTGTGGGAGCGAGCCTCCACAATGGCCCTCAATGACCTCACCTCCTGGTAATCATATCCTTAGCAGTGCTCTCCCCTTCTTCCAACACAAACACACTGAAGCAAGGGCTGGTTTATTACACAACTAAGAGAATTAGGTGGATATGATAATATATGACTCCTTCAGTTCAGTTCAGTTCAGTCGCTCAGTCGTGTCTGACTCTTTGCGACCCCATGAATCGCAGCACGCCAGGCCTCCCTGTCCATCACCAACTCCCGGAGTTCACTCAGACTCACGTCCATTGAGTCTGTGATGCCATCCAGCCATCTCATTCTGGGCCGTCCCCTTCTCCTCCTGTCCCCAATCCCTCCCAGCATCAGAGTCTTTTCCAATGAGTCAACTCTTGGCATGAGGTGGCCAAAGTACTGGAGCTTCACCTTTAGCATCAGTCCTTCCAAAGAAATCCCAGGGCTGATCTCCTTCAGAATGGACTGGTTGGATTTCCTTGCAGTCCAAGGGACTCTCAAGAGTCTTCTCCAACACTACAGTTCAAAAGCATCCATTCTTTGGTGCTCAGCCTTCTTCACAGTCCAACTCTCACATCCATACATGACCACTGGAAAAACCATAGCCTTGACTAGATGGACCTTTGTTGGCAAAGTAATGTCTCTGCTTTTGAATATACTATCTAGGTTGGCCATAACTTTTCTTTTAAGGAGTAAGCGTCTTTTAATTTCATGGCTGCAGTCACCATCTGCAGTGATTTTGGAGCCCCAAAAAATAAAGTCTGACACTGTTTCCACTGTTTCCCCATCTATTTCCCATGAACTGATGGGACCAGATGTCATGATCTTCGTTTTCTGAATGTTGAGCTTTAAGCCAATTTTTTCACTCTCCTCTTTCACTTTCATCAATAGGCTTTTTAGCTCCTCTTCACTTTCTGCCATAAGGGTGGTGTCATCTGCATATCTGAGGTTATTGATATTTCTCCCAGCAATGTTGATTCCAGCTTGTGTTTCTTCCAGCCCAGAGTTTCTCATGATGTACTCTGCATAGAAGTTAAATAAGCAGGGTGACAATATACAGCCTTGACGTACTCCTTTTCCTATTTGGAACCAGTCTGTTGTTCCATGTCCAGTGCTAACTGTTGCTTCCTGACCTGCATAGAGGTTTCTCAAGAGGCAGGTTAGGTGGTCTGGTATTCCCATCTCTTTCAGAATTTTCCACAGTTTATTGTGATCCACATAGTCAAAGGCTTTGGCATAGTCAATAAAGCAGAAATAGATGTTTTTCTGGAACTCTCTTGCTTTTTCCTTAGGCTATGTCATAAAAAACATTGGAGTTTCTGCCTTGGTCTCTGCAACCACCTGCTCTAGGGAAAGTCAAACACTGTGTCGTGAGGACACTGAAGTCATTCCGTGAAGAGGGACCAACTTGCCAGCACAGCTGGCAGCTGTGTGAGTCACGTTAGACATTAACCCTCCAGCCTCCGTCAGGCCTTCAGATGACTGCAGCCCCGGCCAACAGGAGACTACAATGTCACTAGAAACTCTCATACAGAACCTCCCAGCCAAGCCACTTCAGAATGCCTGGACCACAGAAACCATGAGAGATAATAAATGACTGTTGGTGTTTTAAGGAACTAAGTTTTGGGGGCTCTATTACACTGTAATAGGTTATTATTACACTAACCAGGGTAATTTGACAATAATATGAATTGGAATAACATAGCCCCATCACTGTAAAGCAACATAATCCAAAGAACATGTAGATGAACAACACATTCCTCCTATGCATGAGAAAGTGGCTTTAAAACAGACACTACTTTCACATTTTAAGCATAAATTACATCACACATCATAAGCTAATCCCCTAAATCTGACACTACTTCAAAAGCCTAAAATAGTAACATATTTGATTACATAAAAACATAAAATGTCTAAATGGACAAACTGTAAGTAAAAATTTAATAATAATGAGGAAAATCATCAGCAATGTAGGCTAGACAGAGGCTACGCTAGTTTCTCAAAGGATCTGACATCGAATTATCCATTTGACCATGAAGACATCCCAACAAAGTATATAGAGAAATTATTAGAAGCTCCATTTACAGATGTGAAAATTGGAACAAGTTTAAACAATTTATCTAGTTAATGGCAATATCTAATTCACTGTAACAAGGATAGTCTCCCAACAATATGAGCTTTCTTTCCACAAGTCTATGCTTAACTTGGAAAAAAAGAAATCATTAGCATCATTGCTATCTGAGGTCATTATGGTATACATAATACATACCACAGAGTATAAAACAACATGATTCTCTAAGTACCTTACACAAAAGATGGCCCTTTGAAATAGCTGGGATCAGTCTCTTCAGACACGTTCTTGGCAATGATTGGCTGACACCTGAACTGAAAGCCAACGGGGCTTACTTAGGATGGAAGGCTTGGGCTCTCCTAATAACACTTCAGGCTTCTTTCTCTGCATCTGTCACTGAAGATTAGCCGTCAGAGTAGCACTGTGTACCCCCCTTCATGTTAAAAACGAACTTTAAATTTCAACATTCCCTACAGTCCTAATTTCCAGGCTGCTGACAGCTGAGCTTTCACAGAGAACAGCCTTGATGACTTCTGTGTTAAGCCTTAGGGTACAATTTCCTTTTCTCAGCTATGTGGGGTCTTGATATGGTTTTAGGACAGCAGGAAAGAGCTGTATAGGGGTTTTTCTCTCTAAGTAGTTACTTAATTCAGCAGCAAAAAAAGCTAACATTTTTCAAAAAGAAATATATAACCAAACCCTGGATTCCTAGGTCAAAATGAAATATTGCCAGGCATTGAGATAAAAGAATTATTTATAAGACTTTTCTCCAAAGACTGTATATTCAGAAAAAAAAAGAGTCGAAAGAGCAGTGAGCCATAAGCTCTTATTTTTTCTTGTAATTCCTAAATTCCATACTGTAATCCTTGATTTAGAAGTTGGTGTGTGAGTAAGGTACAAAGTAAGAGCTTCAGATGCTATCAGGTCAGCCCCTTGAAGAAGTTCTTTTAACAATTCTGCCCACAGCTTTCCTTCCCTTTGCTTTATTGTTTTCTGAGGGAAAGAGAAAGGAATTAAATTTCTAGCGTCAAGAAAATTGCATGCTGTGAGCGCTAAGTTGCTTTAGTCATGTCTGACTCTTTGTGACCCTGAGGACTGTAGCCTGCCAGACTTCTCTGTCCATGGGATTCTCCAGGCAAGAATACTGGAGTGGGTTGTCATGCCCTCCTCCAGGGGATCTTCCAGACCCAGGGATCAAACCCATGATTCCTACATCTCCTGCACTGACAGGCGGGGTTCTTTACCACTAGAGCCATCTGGGGCACATACTGAAATCTGACAGTAGTCAACCAGTTACTATTTCATCTTGGAAATGAACAATGATTTTTTTTTTCAGTCCAAAACCCTATATCTTCTCAATACCTTATATAGCAAAGATACCTTATCTAGTAAAGTTAATTGGTCTCCTGAAAAAGTAACCATGTAGTTCACTCCAGAAAACCACCTAAACTCACTTTTTGTCCTTGTCAGTAAAAGCCCTACCCCAAGAGTGGAGAAGGCTCCCAGATGCATGTCATAAGGGAAAGAATATGAGGATATATGAGTTTTAGTCCCAGACCACTTACTAGCTATTTTCCTATTAAAAAAAAAAAACACTAGAGAATATGTTGAGATTCAAATGGAATAATACACATGAAAGGACTACACATTTGAATAGAGTTTGCAGCATATTTTACCTAATATGACACCCCCTGGCCTATAACAGGAAGCCATACATAATTCTGCCCCCTAACCAGGACAGAAAACTTCACTGTGGAGGGGTCTGTCTTTCCATTCTCAATGTTATCTTTCTCAACTTCATGGCAGAATTTAAATCTGGAAGTTAACCTGGATATCCTTTTAATCTCACTGAAACACCATCCTATTTCCCAACCTAAAAAACAACTCTCAGCAAAACCACCCAGGAGCACTATCAGTTCAGTTCAGTCACTCATTCATGTCTGATTCTTTGCGACCCCATGAATCGCAGCACGCCAGGCCTCCCTGTCCATCACCAACTCCCGGAGTTTACCAAACTCACGTCCATCGAGTCGGTGATGCCATCCTGCCATCTCATCCTCTGTCATCCCCTTCTCCTCCTGCCCTCAATCCCTCCCAGCATCAGGGTCCTTTCCAATGAGCACTATAGAGTCCTGTAAAACATGTAAAGGTTCTGCATTCCTCAAACAGGGGGATCATAAAATGTATCCTCCACTTCTGAAAGAGAAAGGGGACGCCAAATAATGACACCAGGACCAACACCACCTCCTTTACAAGCCTCTGGTCTGTTGTTCCAGTCTGTTTCCAGTGGTTCTAACTTTTAATGACACAAGAAAAAAAATGTATAGTTTGTCCCTTTTAAAACACTGGAAAACAGACCAAGAACCTACTAATCTCCAGGGACTTAACATATGGTATCCCATTGAAATTTAATAGTAACACGTAATGGAAGCATGTTTTCTTCCAGTTTTACTGAGATATAATTGACGTACGGCACTAGCGACTAAGCACACACATGTGCTGCCTTAAGTTTAAGGTGTACAGCACAAGGACTTGCATCATGAAATCATTATCACACTGTTTCATGAACTTTCATCCCCTCATATAGTTATAACATGAAACATATAGAGGAAATTATTTTTTCTTATGAAGAGAACCCTTAGGATTATTCTCACTTTATATATCGTATAGCAGTGTTAATTGTCTTTATCACATTGTACATAACACCGCTAGTATTTATCTTATAACTGCAAGTTTTCACATTTTGACTACCTTCACCCACTTTCCCTTCCTCCCACCCCCTCCTCTGGTTAACCACAAATCTGATCTCTTTTTCTACAGGTTTGTTTGTTTTTGAAGTATAATTGACCTATAAAACTAGGTTAGTTCCTGGTATACAACAGTGATTTGATACTTCTATACATTTCAAAATGATCAAGATAAGTCTGTCATCTGTCACCATATAGAGATATTACATAATTACTGACTATATTCCCCACATTGTGCATTTCATAACTGTGACTTGTTTATTTTGTAACTGAAAGTTTACACCTCTTAATCGCACATATTTCTCTCCTCCTCAGACCTCCCTCCTCTCTGGCAACCACTTGTCTGCTCTATGTATCTGTAATTCTGTTTCTGTCTAGTTACGTTAGCTCATTTGTTCCCTTACTTAGATTCTACACGTAAGTCAAATCATACAGTATTTATCTTTCTCTGTCTGACTTATTTCACTTAGCATAAAACCCTAGGTCCATCCATGATACAAATGGCAAGATATCATTCTTTTTGTTTTTAAGATTCAGTTCAGTTCAGTCGTTCAGTCATGTCTGATTCTTTGCGACCCCATGAATCGCAGCACACCAGGCCTCCCTGTCCATCACCAACTCATAGAGTTCACTCAAAGTCACGTCCATCGAGTTGGTGATGCCATCCAGCCATCTCATCCTCTGTCATCCCCTTCTCCTCCTGTCCCCAATCCCTCCCAGCATCAGAGTCTTTTCCAGTGAGTCAACTCTTTGTTTGAGGTGGCCAAAGTACTGGAGCTTCAGCTTTAGCATCACTCCTTCCAAAGAATACCCAGGGCTGATCTCCTTCAGAATGGACTGGTTGGATCTTGCTGCAGTCCAAGGGACTCTCAAGAGTCTTCTCCAACACCACAGTTCAAAAGCATCAATTCTTCGGTGCTCAGCTTTCTTCATAGTCCAACTCTCACATCCATACATGACCACAGGAAAAACCATAGCCTTGACTAGATGGACCTTTGTTGGCAAAGTAATGTCTCTGCTTTTGAATGTGCTATCTAGGTTGGTCATAACTTTTCTTCCAAGGAGTAAGCATCTTTTACTTTCATGGCTGCAGTCACCATCTGCGGTGATTTTGGAGCCCAAAAAAATAAAGTCTGACACTGTTTCCACTGTTTCCCCATCTATTTCCCATGAAATGATGGGACCGGATGCCATGATCTTCGTTTTCTGAATGTTGAGTTTTAAGCCAACTTTTTCACTTTCCTCTTTCACTTTCACCAAGAGGCTTTTTAGTTCCTCTTCACTTTCTGCCATAAGGGTGGTGTCATCTGCATATCTGAGGTTACTGATATTTCTCCCAGCAATCTTGATTCCAGCTTGTGCTTCTTCCAGCCCAGCATTTCTCATGATGTACTCTGCATAGAAGTTAAATAAGCAGGGTGACAATATACACCTTGACAGACTCCTTTTCCTATTTGGAACCATTCTGTTGTTCCATGTCCAGTTCTAACTGTTTTAAGATTATAAGCCCTTTATTTTCTTCAATATCAAACTCTCAAAATTTAATAGAATGAATATACAGAAAAGTAGAATACAGTAGACCTGAAAAGCACTATGAACCAATTCAACATAATTAAGATTGATATAATTTTCATACAACAGTAGGATACAAATTCTCTCCATGTTCCCATAGGAACTTGACTGTAAACTAGGAGACACTGGAACATATCCAGAGATATAAAACAATGTGCAAAACTTTCATGGTCTAAAGGTATTGAAATCATACAGAGTCTGTTCTCTTATTACTATGGAATTATGTTAAAAATCAATATCAAAAGATATTTGAAAATAACCCACACATTTTCAAGTGCAACGTGACACTTACCCAGAGAGATCTGTGACTTAGCCATTAAAAGCCTCGGTAAAGTTACAAGACTGAAAACTCGACAGAGGGTGTTTGCAGAGAACAAAGCACTTAAGTGAGAAATAGCAAAATGAGAAATTAACAACAAAGATACCGTAAGAACCCATGTATTTGGTAATTAAATGTCCACTTTTAAATGATGGTTGTATCTAAGAAGTCATAACAAGGAAAATTAGAAAAAGATATTATTTTTATGGCTGAATAATATTGTATTCTGGGTATGCATTGGTAGGACTGATGTTGAAGCTGAAACTCCAGTACTTTGGCCACCTGATGCAAAGAGCTGATTCATTTGAAAAGACCCTGATGCTGGGAAAGATTGAGGGGAGGAGGAGAGGGGGACGACAGAGGATGAGATGGTTGGATGGCATCACCGACTCTACGGACATGGGTTTGGGTGGACTCCAGGAGTTGGTGATGGACAAGGAGGCCTGGCATACTGCGGTTCATGGCATCGCAAAGAGTTGGACATGACTGAGCGACTGAACTGAATATTCTATTTTGCATACAAACACACACATACCAAAACTTCATCCATCGATCAATGGACATTTAGGCAGCTTCCATTTCTTCACTATTGTAAATAATGCTGAATGCAAGGGTACATGTATCTTCTCTAACTAGTGTTTTCGTTTTCTTAGGATAAATATCCAGGAGTGGACTTGTTGGATGATATGAAGTTCTATTTTTATTTTGAAAAGGAATCTCCATGCTGTTTTCCATAGAAACTGCGTCATTTATTTTTCCACCATCAGTGCACAAGGGTTGCCTTTTCTTCACATCATTACCAGCACTTATTATTTGCTATCTTTTTGATGACAGCCATTCTGACAGATGTGAGGCAGTACGTCACTGTGGTTTTGATCTGCATTTCCCTCCTTGTAATGTGATGAAAAACATGTTCTCATGTACCTGTTGGCCATCTGGTTGCTTTGGGTTTTTTTTCTTTTTAATGCTGAATGGTATGAGTTTTTTGCATATTTTTGATATTGAGCCACTACTGAATACATTGGATATATCACTTGCAAAAATCTCCCACTCTGTAGAAATCCTTTCCATTTTGTTGAAAGATTCCTTCGCTGTGCAAAAGCTTTTGAGTTTGATGTAGCCTCATTCATTTAATTATATTTTTATTTTCCTCACCTGAGGAGATATAGATAAAAATATATTGCTAAGATTGATGTATACTGCCTGTATTTTCTTCTAGAAACTCTATGGTTGTGGGCCTTACATTAGTTAATCTATTTTGAGTTTATTTTTGTTTATGATATGAGAAAGTAGTTCAATTTGATCCCTTTGCATGTAACTGTCCCAGTTTCCCCATTAAAATTTACTAAAGAGGCTATATTTTCAATATTGTATATTTTTACTTCCTTCATCATGTATCACCTATGTAAATGAGGGTTCATTTCTGGGCTCTCTATTCTCTCAGAATTAAACTCTCTCTATTCTCTCAGAATAGAGAGCCCAGAAATGAACCCTGATTTGTTCCACTGATTTATCTATTTCTGTGGCAGTATCATAGTTTGGGTTACTATAGTTTTATAATATAGTTTGAAATCAGGGTGCGCAAAACCTCCAGTTTTGTTCTTTCTTAAGACTGTTTTGGTTATTTGGGGTGTTTTTTGTTTCCATACAAATTTTAGAATCCTTTGTTCTAGTTCTATTAAAAAAAATGCCACTGATATTTTTATAAGAATTGCATTAAGTCTGTAAACCTTCTTGGTTAATATGGTCATTTTAAACAACAGTAATTCTTCTAATCTATGAACACAATCTAATCTATGTGGTTTCTTTCCATCTGTTTATGTTGTCCTTGATATCTTTCATCAGTGTCTTATAGTTTTCATTCATCTCCTTAGAATGATTTGTAGGTATTTTATTCTTTTTGATGCACTGGTAAAAGGAATTGCTTTCTTACTTTCTAATAGTTTGTTGTTAGTATACAGAAACACAATGGATTTTTGTATATTAATTTTATATCCTGCAACCTTACTGAATTTTTTAATGAGTTTAGCAGTTTTCTAGTGGTGTGTTAAGGATTTTCTATGTATAATATTGTATCATCCACAAAAAGTGACAGTTTTACTTCTTACTGTCCAGTTTGGATTTCTTTTAGTTCTTTTCCTTGTTTAATTGTTAAACATAGAACTTTTAATACTATGCTGAATAAACATGGTTAGAGTATGTATCCTTGCCTTCCTCCTGGTCATAGAGAAAATGGTTTCAGCTTTTCACCATTCAGTATGATGTTACTTGTGCGTCTGTCATAAATGGCTTTTATTATGTTGAGGTAGGTGTCCTCCACACCCACTCTGTTGACAGGTTTTATCATAATGGATGTTAAATTTGTCAAAAGTTTTTCTTCTGTCCTCTTGTGATATATTATTTTTAGTGTTATGTTTGGATCTCTTTTTTGAGTGTTTATTCCAGATTTTTGGTTTGTGGTTACTGTGAAGTTTTTGTATAGCAATCTCTCTCTCTCTCTCTCTCTCTCTATATATATATATATATATATACACACACACACACACACACATACTTGTTTTAAGTTTCTGATGTCTTGATAGCAAATGCATTTTTAAAACCCTGCATTTGTACTCTCCTCCCCTCATGATTACTGTTTCTGGTATCATACTTTATATTTAATTGTTTTATGTATCCTTTAACTGCTTATTATAGATATAGATGATTTTACTATTTTTATCTTCTAACTTCCCTAACTTTGGGTGTGGACAATTTTCTATATTTACTGTATATTTGCCTTTACTGATGAGCTCTTTTATTTCTTAATTTTCTTAGATTTTGACCTTTTATTTCTCCTAGAGAAGTTCCTTTAACAACTATTCTAAAGCTGGTTTGATAGTGCTGAATTCTTCTAGCTTTTGCTTGTCTATAAGGCTTTTGATTTCTCTGTCAAATCTGAACTAGAGCCTTGCCAGGCAGAGTATTCTTGATTGTATCAAAAGGTTTTCCCTTTCATCACTTTAAATATATCATGTCACTCCCTTCTGGACTGCAAAGTTTTTGATGAAAAGTGAATTGATAGCTTTATAGGAGGGCTTCTCTGATAGCTCAATGGTGAAAGAATCCGCCTGCCAAAGCAGGAGATATGAGTTTGATCCCTGGGTCAGGAAGATCCCCTGGAAAAGAAAATGGCAACCCACTCCAATATTCTTGCTGGGATATCCCATGGACAGAGGAGCCTGGCAGGCTGAAGTCCATAGGGTTGCAAAAAGTTGGACACAACTTAGCAACTAAACAAAAACAGCAACAAACTTTATAGGAGTTCCTTTGTATGTTATTTGCTGCTTTTCCCTTGCTGCTTTCAGTATTCTTTCTTTAATTTTTTTCATTTTGATTACAGTGTCTCTTGGTGTGTTTTTCCTTGGGTTAATCCTGGGTGGGACTCCGAATTTCCTGTATTTGGCTGACTTTAACTTTTCCAGGTTAAAGAAATTGCCAACTATTATCTCTTCACCTATTTTCTCAGGCCCTTTCTCTGTCTCTTCTCCTTCTGAGACCACTATGATGTGTCCCAGAGGTCTCCAAACTGTCCTCATTTCTTTTCACTGTTTTCTGTTATTCCGTTCAGCAGCAGTGATTTCCACTACTCCTGTCTTCCTGCGCATGGATGCATTCTTCTGTATCATCTAGTCTACTATCGAGTCCTCAAGTATATTTTTCATTTCAGTTACTGTCTTCTTCATCCCTGTTTGGTTATTCTCTATACTTTTTAAACTCTTCTTTAAAAACTTCAAAGTTCTCATTCTATACATTCACTCCTTCCTAGTTCTTTGATCATCCTTACCATCATTACTCAGAACTCCTTTGCGGGTAGATTGCCTATGTCCACTTTGCTTAGTTCTTCTTCTAGGGGTTGTTCTTTTTCCTCTAGCTGGAACACGTTCCTCCACTGCCTCATTTTGTCTAAGTTGCTATCTGTATGGTTGTGTGTGTGCGGAAATTTAGTTCTGTTTCTCGATCCTGGGGAAGTGGCCTTCTCCGGGACACGTCCTATGCATCCCAGTGGTGCCCGCCCCTCTCATCACCCAAGCTCTAGGGGTTTTCCCCAAGAGGCTACATGGGTCTCTCTGTTATGCCAGGCTATGTGGATGGTCTGGTAGGTTTGGTTGGCCCCTCATCTGATTGGTTTCCAGGCCCTGCCTTGTGCAGATGCTGCTGGCTGCTGCTTAGTGGGGCCAGTCATGAGGTAGCTCATTGTAGAACCTGAGAAGGCCCAAGGGCTAGTGCTGGCTCATGTTTCGGTGGAGTCAGAGTCCAGAAGGCTCTAGCTGCTGCCCACCCACTGGCAGGTGAAGCCAGATTCAGAGTTAATCCCAGACTACTGGAAGGCAAACCTGGTTCCGAGAATCTGGCTGCAGGCCCCAGGGATCCCAGAGCTCAATCTCCTTTAACAGCTCTTCCTCATCTACCCTGACCTCTAAATGTTGGATAACCCCAATTCTCAGTCTTTTTTCATTCTCCATCTATACTTACCCCTAGGTGATCTCATCCCCAGGCTTTGCTTTAAATGTTTTCTATATGTTGATGACTCCCAACCCAGGTTTCAGCTCATACTTCTCCCATGAACTCCAGACCTACATGTCCAACTGCCTTCTTGACAACTTAAAGAAAACCTCAAACACTTAGAATTGAACTCTTGATTCTCTTCTCCCAGTCTTTTGCATTCCAGTAAATGACAACTTCATTCCTCTTATTGGTAAGGGGGGAGGGAGGGGCAAGCACTAGCTAAAAAAACAAAAGTTTGATGCTATTTTTTTTTTTTTTATGCCATTCTTAATTTCATCTTTCCTTCCCATTTCTCACCCACAAGAGTTCAGTTTTAAAAAGCTAAGTCTGAGATTCCCTATAGGTAATTCAGGAACTTGACAACAAAGTAATTAAAACTACTCAAAATAAAACAAAGGTAGCAAAAATAATTTTTACAATGGAAAGACCATTGATAAACTGAAAAACAACTTTGTTATCTCAAGTGAAGTCGCTCAGCCATGTCCAACTCCTTGTGACCCCATGGACTGTAGCCCACCAGGCTTCTCTGTCCATGGGATTCTCCAGGCAAGAATACTGGAGTAGGTTGCCATTTCCTTCTCCAGGGGATCTTCCTGAGCCAGGGATCGAACCTGGGTCTCCTGCATTGCAGGCAGACACTTTACCCTCTGAGCCACCAGGGAAGACATATGTAATAGAAGTTCCCTAACGAAATGAGGGTAGGGGACAAAGAAAATATTCAAGGAAATATAGGCTAAAATTTTTCCAATTTTGATGCAAAATAGACTGACAGATCTAAGACCCTCAGTGAACCTCAAGGATAGGATACATGAATACTAACTATAGCAAGACACACAATGATCAAACTCAAAATGAATAATAAAAGGAAGTCTTAAAAGTAGCCAGAAGAAGAAAGCTAAATTATTTACACAGGAACAAAGACCAAGACAGTAGATTTCTCATCAGGAATAATGCAAGTGTGAAGATAATTGAGTATTTTTAAAGTTCTGAAAGGAAAAATATTATCAACCTAGAAAACTGTATTCATAGCAATAATATATTTCAAAAACAAAGGGTAAATAAAAACTTTTTCAGATATACAAAAGCATTAAGATCTGCACTAAAAAATTGTCAAAGGAAGTCTTTTAAACAGAAGAAAAGTGAAAACAAACAGAAATATAGATCTGCACAGAAGTATGAAAGATACCAGAAGTACATGGATAAATACACACTGTATCCAAAATTTTTCTTTTTTTAAAATTGAAATATATTTGACATATAGCACTGTTAAATTTAAGGCATACAAGATGTTAATTTGATATATTTGTATATTGTAATATGATTGCCACTGTAGCAATAATTAGTACCACTATCATATCACATGATTATCTTTTTTTCCCCCTACATTGTGCCACATGTGATAACTTAGTTTCTCAATCAGGGATCGAACCCCACCTCCTGCAGTGGAAACAAGAATCTTAACCACTGGTCTTCCAGGGAAGTTCCCATAAATACCATTTATTTTAGTGGTTGGGATACTTAAGTTCTCATCTCTTACCAAGTTTCATGATTATAATACAGCACTGTTGTCTATATTTTTTATTATTTAAATCTCTTAAATAAATAACTATTTAAACAACAATATCAGTGGATTGTGGTGTTTCTTATATATACATATACATTTATTTACTTACACAGATAAATAAGATGCATGAAAAAGTAGCATAAAAGCTGGGGAAATAAGTGAAAATGAAAGTATACTACTTTAGGATCCGTATACAGTGAGTGAAAAATACCACTTTAGACTCAGTTGAAGACATATAATAAACTCTAAAGCAACCATTAAAATAAAACAGATATATCTAATAAGTCAGCAGAGTGACTAAAATGCAGTGTTTTTTTAAAACTTCAAAAGAATCCATAAAAATAAGGAAAGGGGAACAAGGAAAAATGGTATTACTAAAAAACAAACAGTAAGATCAAAAACTTAAACTGACCCATATTAATAATCACATTCTATATAGGTGGTCTAACAGCCCAATTTAAAATCAAAAGTTGGGTCATCCCCATGCACCAGCCCCAAGCATGCTGCATCCTGCGTCAGACATAGACTGGCGATTCAATTCACATGATAGTATACATGTTAGAATGTCTGGGGATGACCCAGAAAGATGTTCTGGGGAGGGAGGTGGGAGGGGGGTTCATGTTTGGGAATGCATGTAAGAATTAAAGATTTTAAAATTTAAAAAATAAAAAAAAGAAAAAATAAAAACAAAAAAAAAATAAATAAATAAAATCAAAAGTTGTCAGCCTGATGAAAAAGACACAACAACATGTTGCTTATAAGAAACACTTAAGATGTAAAAACAAACAGATTAAAGACAAAATAATGGGGAAAGATAAACCATGCCAGCCCCGGTATTTAAAATAAATAAATAAATAACTGGAGTGACAGTGTTTACAAATAGTGAACATTTCAGGGCAAAGAAATATTTCCAAGATTAAAAATGGCCATTTGATAAAGCGGTCATTAGTCAAGATGACATAAGAATCCTAAATGTTTATGAACCTATTAACAGAGCTACAAAATATATGAAACAGAAACTCATTGGAATGCAACAGAAAAAATAGACAAATCTATAGTTACAACCAGAGATTTCAATACTCCTCTCTCATTAATTGGTAGAACAAGCAGACAGAAAATCAATAAGGATATACTATCAACTAACTTGACCTAATTGGCAATTATAGAATACTCCACCGATCAAAAGTAAAATACACACTTTTTCACAAGTTCATGGAACATTTATCAAAATAGAACATATTCTGGGCCATAAAACAAGCCTAAACAGATTTAAACTACTCCAAGTCATAGTTTTGACTACAATGGAATTAGAGTAGAAATCAATAACAGATCTCTGGGAAGCCCCCAAATATTTATAAAGTAAACAAATGTTTGGAAAATAAACATTTCTACATAAAGCATAGATCAAGAAGTTACAAATAAAATTCAGTTCAGTCACACAGCCATGTCCAATTCTTTGCAACCCCTTGGACTGCAGCACATCAAGCTTCCCTGTCCATCACCAACTCCAGGAGCCTACTCAAATTCATGTCCATTGAGTCGGTGATGCCATCCAATCATCTCATCCTCTGGTGTTCCCTTCTCCTCCCACCTTCAATCTTTCCCAGCACCAGAGTCTTTTCAAGTGAGTCCGTTCTTCTCATCAGGTGGCCCAAGTATTGGAGTTTCAGCTTCAGCATCAGTCCTTCCAATGAATATTCAAGACAGATTTCCTTTAGGATTGACTGGTTGGATTTCCTTGCAGTCCAAGGGACTTACAAGAGTCTTCTCCAACACCACAGTTCAAAAGCATCAATTCTTTGGTGCTCAGCTTTCTTTATAATCCAACTCTCACATCCATACCTGACTATTGGAAAAACCGTAGCTTTGACTAGACGGACTTACACAAGTAAAATCATCTTATTGGATGGCGGACACCACAATTATATATGTAGAAAATCTAACAGAATCCTCATAATAGTTACTTCTACCTTTAGTAAGGTTGCAGGATACATCAATATACAAAAATCAATTGTATTTCTAGTCACGAGCAACAATAAGAAATCAAAAAAAAATTTAAGTCATTTACAATACAATTAAGAAACACTGAAAGATAAATCTAATAAAAATGTGAAAGAATTACTGAAAACTACAAAATATTGCTGGAACACAGTAAAGAAAACCTAAATGAATGGAGAGTTATGGACTTGTTCATAGATTAGTGTTAGTGCTAGTTACTCAATCATATCCAACTCTTTGTGACTCCATGGACCGTAGCCCACCAGGCTTCTCTGTCCATGGGATTCTCTAGGCAAGAATACTGGAGTGGGGTGCCATTTCCTTCTCCAGGGAATCTGCCCAACCTAGGGATTGAACCTGGGTCTCCTGCATTGCAGGCAGATTCTTCACTGTCTGAGCCACTGGGGAAGCCCATATTGTTAAATCTGCAATTTTCCACTAATCAGTCTGTAAACCTGGCTCTGTGTGTGTGTGTGTGTGTGTGTGTGGTGTGTGTGTGTGTGCACACATGTGTGCGTGCTCAGTCATTTCTGACTCCTTGCGATCCCATGGACTGTAGTCCACCAGGATCTTCTGTTTGTGAGATTTTTCCAAGCAAGAATACTGGAGTGGGTTGCCACTTCCTTCTCCAGGGTATAGACTTAATACCACCCAATCAAAACCTCAACAGCCTTGTTATAGAAAGTGACAGGCTGATTCTGTAATTCATATGTAAATAAAAAGTACCCAGTAAAACAAAAACAACTGCTTGATTTAAAGACCTAGCTGCAATAATCATAAAAGCATAGACACACAGATCAATGAAACAGAGTTAAATAGACATACTGACAAATATATAAACAAGCAATTTTTGACAAATATGCAATGGCTATTCTATGGAGAAAAGGACAGACTTTTTAGCAAATGATGCTGTAACCATCTGGTACCTATTTGCAAACAGTTGAATTTTGATCCATATCATGCACCATTATGAGAAAACTGAACTCAAAATAGATCATAGATAAAAATGTAAAACTTGAAATTATAAAACTTCTAGAAGAAAAGGTAGGAAAAATAATTGTGACTTTGGGTTAAGCAAAGATGACGTTCTTAGATGTAACACCTAAACCATGAAAATTAAATTGGATGTCATCAAAATTTAGAACTTCAGTTCTTTGAAAGATTTTTGAAGCACAAACATTCAGAATATATAAAAAGATTCATAAGTGAATGAGAAAACAGACCAGTTTTTAAAATATGCGGACACCTCATGAAAGAAGATACACAAATGGTATATAATACATAAAGGATACTCTCAATAGGTTTCCCTGGTAGCGCAGACATTAAAGAATCTGCCTGCAACATGGGAGACTCAGGTTTGATCCCTGGGTCAGGAAGATCCCTTGGAGAAGGGAATGGCTACCCATTCCAGTATTCTTGCCTGGAGAATCCTATGGACAGAGGAGCCTGTGGACTATACAGTCCATAGGGTCACAAAGACTCAGACACATTTGAGCAACTAACACTTTGACTTTTCAGTGTCATTACTCAGAAAATGCAAATTAAAACCACAAAGAGAGAAAATGGCTGATATGCCAAGTGTTTACGAGGATGCAGAGGAACTAGAACCCTCTTACATGGGAAACAGAACTCTCATTTGCTGAGGACATAAATTGGTATAACTCTTCAGAAGACATTGGATAATTTATTAGTCAGTCAGACAACTACCAGCCACTGCACTTCTAGCCTTTTACTCAAGAGAAAAGAAAATATATATCCATACCAAAACATGTACACAAATGTTCATAGTAGCTTTATTTGTAATAGCCTAAAGCTACAAACTGGACAAGGCAATGGCACCCCACTCCAGTACTCTTGCCTGGAAAATCCCATGGATGGAGGAGCCTGGTAGGCTGCAGTCCATGGGGTAGCTAAGAGTTGGGCATGACTGAGCGACTTCACTTTCAATTTTCACTTTCATGCATTGGAGAAGGAAATGGCAACCCACTCCAGTGTTCTTGCCTGAAGAGTCCCAGGAGCCTGGTGAGCTGCCATCTATGGGGTCGCACAGAATCGGACACAACTGAAGCGACTTAGCAGCAGCAGCAGCAAAGCTACAAACAACCCAACCAATGACTATCCATAGGTGAATGGATAAATAGATGGTGGCATACCCATACGTACTACTGAATGGAATGTTATTCAGTAGTAAAATGGAATGAACTAAGGTACAATGTATATGAATCTCAAAATAATTATGCTGAAAGAAGCCAGATAAGAGTGAGTATATAAGTGCTCTTAATATAAATTCTAGTAAGGACAAACTAATCTATAGTGACAGAGGCACTTTCTTGCCTGTGAAGGGGATGCACAGAGGCAGGTGGGAGGTAGGGATTACCAAGGTGCAAAAGAAAGCATCTAGGGGTGATGAAAGTGTTCATTTTCTCGACTATGGTGACTGTTTCACTGATATACACATGTCAAATGAGCAAAGTACATACTTTAAATAGTTTATTTTAGGTTGATTATATCTCAAAAAAGCCATTTTTAAAAAAACTTAAGGATGAGATTGCCTTTTGAGGTTTCTCTTTTGCCAAGCTAAATTTTGACCTCATTGCAAAAATTTTCTTAAAGAGCTTTTAGGAACAGACTGACATTGTTAAGCTTAATGCTCTGTGAAATAGTCTAATTGTTTCAAAAGCCTGTGGCAGCAGTTTTCTGAGATTATATCAGAGGACACTTTTTTCCCTTTATGTAAACGTAAATAACAGCTGCCACTGGATACCAAACAACGCTTTTACTGCAGTTATCTCAGTCATGCTCATGCCAAGAGCTGAATGTTTCTTCACCTGAAGCAGTCTAAGAACAATGCTTTTATAGTTCCCCACCGCCCGCCTGTGACTTACACTGTCGCTTCTACAGGAAGTCCTCCTACCAGGGAGATGGCAGCTATGAATCTTTGGTGGGTTGGGGTGTGTATAAGTGTGAGTGCACTTGTGTGTGAGAAAGACTGAGAGAGAATGAAGGCAAGGGACACAGGAAGGGAGACCTTTGAGTCAAATCTCAATTTATAGTTGTGTTTCCCTTCTGAAACTTTCTGGCTTTCTTCCGTTCGGAAAAAAATGTGGGGTCAATTGCTTGACTATGAAATAGCTCCAGGCTCTCCTGCATATTCCAATCCCACCCTCCAAAATTCAGTCGACAATCTCTCAACTTTCCTTTGTGGAACAAGTGCACACTAACACACACGGCACGTGTGATCCCAAATCTCTCCAACAACAGTGCAAATGCTTCCTTCTACTCTCATTAGAGTTTGTCAGAAACCTATAGTATTGTTTCTGAAAAGGCCTCTCTTCTTCCCTCTCATATTTGGTCTCGTCACACTAAATCTGTTTCCTAAATTCAGTCCGTGCCAGTGACAACTTAGATTTGACTAAAATAATGAAGATAGCATTATTTATATACTTATATTTTAAGCTTTACTTCACTTCTTTAAGTAGGAAACCAGGACCCCTTGGCACAGATAAAAGAATATCCTAAACATAAATACCACAAATGCTATCGACATGCGTGAAGGTCTCTGGGTCCAAGTTTAGCTCTCGTAGGGCTGGGCGGCTAACTTGGCATCTCCAGCACTTGCTGGCAGTGCTTGATCTTTTTATAATTTATTTATCTAGGGCTGTGCTGTGTCTTTGACGCTGCGTGGGCTTTGCTCTAGTTGCAGCGAACGGGGGCTACTCCCCAGTTGCAGTGCAAGGGCGTTGCATTGCCGTGGCTTCTCTTATTGCAGAGCACAAGCTCTAGGCACACGGGCTCAGTGGCTGTGGTGCAAGGGCTTAGTTGCTCCGCAGCATGTGGGATCTTCCCCACTCAGGGACTGAACCTGTGTCTCCTACATGGGCAAGCTGATTCTTTATTACTGAGCCCCCAAGGAAGCCTGCTGCCAGTCCTTTTCAACACCTTCCTGAGTAGTGAGCAGGACTGAAAGAGTTCAAAGGGAATGATCTTTTACATGTGTAGTCCTTGGTGGCTCAGCGGTCAAGAACTGACCTGCTAAAGCTGGAGACCTGGGTTCTATCCCTGGTTGGGGAAGAGCCCCTGGAGAAGGGAATGGCAACCCACTCCTGTCTTCTTGCCTGGAAAATCCCATGGACAGAGGAGCCTCGTGGGTTACAGTCCATGGGGTCGCTGACAGCTGAACGCGACTTAGTCCCAGAGCACACACGACCTCTCACACGTGCTGCTGTGTGCACCTGAAATCTTCCCGTGCCCTCGAGGATCTCTGAGAACCCATCTCCTCAGGAGATCCCTGAGGTCAAGATGGACTCAGAATTCACACAGGTCTGACGTACTCTGAGGACTGTGGATAAGCAGCACAGCTCCTACTGGCCCACCGAGCACCGTTAAGCAGACTAGGGAAAGGCGCCCCCCTGAGCAGACGAGCCCTGTGTGTGTGCGTGGTGTGGGAAGAGGACAGTATCCATGCCAGCCTTTGAACAAGGCCTCCCTTTCTCCAGGCCAATACAGCCTTCTGCCAGACAGAGCAAGGGTTGGATTCTGACCCCACTTAACCCTCTGGCTCAGCACCCTTGTGCAATGAACAACAGGCACAACTATACTTGATGGTTTGCCAAGCCTGAGCTAAGCCTCAGCACTTTCACCAGTTACTACTAAATTCAAAAGTCAGTACCTGACTTTCTAGGGCTCTCCGGTGTCCGCTCCCCACTCCACCCCAATTCCTTTGTATTTCCCGTTTTGGGGCTGGGCAGTGGCTCAGCAGTACTTCCACAGCAATGTGGAAGGGGAATATACTGGGGGAGGAATGGATGTACTAACAGTTGCCTTCGAAGTTTCACATCTCCTCTGGTTTGGGCTCATCGATGCTAGCCCTGTCTCGGTCACCTACTACATTCGAGGCTGGCTCTGGCAGAGAAGCCCCCTTTGTGAAGATGGCTAGGCTCTACTTAGTCATACTGCTACTGAATAGCTGAGTAATTAGCTGAGTTTGGAGGTATGCCTCTTTTGCCAACGGCACACACTAATGAACTTCAAGTCAAGGTAAATTATTGAAAGCAGCAGAACTGACAAGAAGGTCTATTGTTTAAGTCAATGGATTCTGTCTGAAGACACAGCTCTGTTCTGAAAAATTAGAACACCGACAAGGGCTGGTCCAAGCAACGAGAGTGCCGATTAAAAATGCTACAAAGAGATGGGTGGCCAGAGGGGCCTGAGTTAGTACTGGCGCAGACAGGCAGCAGATTTATATTCCTTTCACTATTTACACTCCAAATTCTGGGTAACTCACAGTCAAGCCTGCATAGTGATTCTAAAAGGAAGATTCTAAAATGTTAAGTTCAAAGATGAATTCATTTAGCCTTTTACAATAGCTTGGGCTTCCCTGGTGGGTCAGATGGTAAAGAATCTGCAGTGTGGGAGACCCAGATTTGATCCATGAGTGGGGAAGATCCCGGGAGAAGGAAATGGCTACCCACTCAAGTATTCTTGTCTGGAGAATTCCATGGACAGAGGCTACAGCCCATGGAGTTGCAAAGAGTCGGACATGACTGAGTAACTAATACTTTCACTTTCACTTTACAATAGCTCACACAAAGCCACTATTTTTAAGGTCCATATAAATAAAGGTCCATAAAGTCCCATGGGGGAGGGTAGTAAAAAGGAATTAAACTTGTCCAAGAAGAAGGCATATTAACAAGTTCACTGTCTTGAAGGTAAGTCTCTTATGAGGTCCTCTAGCCTAGTCCAAGGACACACTACCCCTTGGTGACAGGGCAGGGAGACGTACTGGGAAAAAGCAAGGACTCCAATGCCAACCCCCTGATGTCTCCAGTCCTGGCCTTTTTTTCTGCCAAAGCCAAGGGACACCAACTGAGACCTGCTTTTAAAAGACCCCAAAAGCCACTTTTGAATACAAATTTCTAGAGAAGGAAGCAGAGAAACTAATTCAGCTAAAACAGAAGTAGCAAACCTGCATCAGCTCATGAATCAAGGCCAAATGAGCAGCAGTGATGACTTGGAACAACAAACGGTGGAAAATTCTTCAAGAGATGGGAATACCTACATATACACAATGAAATACTACTCGGCTATTAAAAAGAATGCATTTGAATCAGTTCTAATAAGGTGGATGAATCTGGAGCCTATTATACAGAGTGAAATAAGTCAGAAAGAAAAACACCAATACAGGATATTAATGCATACATATGGAATTTAGAAAGATGGTACTGATGACCCTATATGCAAGACAGCAAAAGAGACACAGATGTAAATAACAGACTTTTGGACTCTGCGGGAGAAGGCAAGGGTGGGATGATTTGAGAGAATAGCATTGAAACATGTATATTACAATATGTGAAACAGATCACCAGTCCAGGATACAGGGTGCTCAGGGCTAGTGCACTGGGATGACCTCGAGGGATGGGATGGGGAAGGAGGTGGGAGGAGGGTTCAGGATGGGGCACACATGTACACCCATGGCTGATTCATGTCAATGTATGGCAAAACCACTACAATATTGTAAAGTAACTAGCCTCCAATTAAAATAAATAAATACATTTTAAAAAATTTTTTTAAGAGATGGGAATACCACACCACCTTTCCTGCCTCCTGAGAAACCTGTATGCAGGTCAAGAAGCAACAGCTAGAACTGAACATGGAACAATGGACTGGTTCAAAATTGGGAAAGGAGTATGTCAAGGCTGCATGCTGTCACCCTGCTTATTTAACTTACATACAGAGTACATCATGCGAAATGCCAAGCTGGATGAAGCACAAGCCGGAATCAAGATTGCTGGAAGAAATATCAGTAACCTCAGATATGCACATGACACCACCCTTATGGTGGAAAGCTAAGAGAACTAAAGAGCCTTTTGATGAAGGTGAAAGGAGAGAGCGAAAAAGCTGGCTTAAAACTCAATGTTCAAAAAACGAAGATCATGGCATCCAGTCCCATTGCTTCATGGCAAATAGAAGGGGAAACAATGGAAACAGTGACAGACTTTATTTTCTTGGGCTCCAAAATCACTGCAGATGGTGACTGCAGCCATGAAATTTAAAAATGCTTGCTTCTTGGAAGAAAAGCTATGACCAACCTAGACAGTGTATTAAAAAGCAGAGACATAACTTTGCTGACAAAGGTACATATACTCAAAGCTATAGTTTTCTCAGTAGTCATGTATGAATGCGAGAGTTGGACTATGAAGAAAGCTGAGCGCCAAAGAATTGATGCTTTCAAACTGTGGTGTTGAAGAAGACTCTTGAGAGTTCCTTGGACTACAAGGAGATCAAACCAGTCAATCCTAAAGGAAATCATTCCTGAATATTCATTGGAAGAACTGAAGCTGAAGCTCCAAAACTTAGGCCATCTGACGCGAAGAGCCCACTCATTAGAAAAGACCTTGATACTGGGAAAGATTGAAGGCGGGAGGAGAAGGGAACGACAGTGGATAAGATGGTTGGATGGCCTCACTGAATCAATGGACATGAGTTTGAGCAAGCTCTGGGAGACGGTTAAGGACAGAGAAGTCTGGGGTCCTGAAGTCCATGGAATTGCAAAGAGTCAGACACAACTGAGCAAGGACAACAATAACAACTTGGAACACTGAGTTGAGAAACATTCTGGCCTTATACATGATCCCTGGGAAAAGACGCTATAACTTCAGGTGCTGTGCTGTACTTAATTGCTCAGTCATTTCCAACTCTTTGTGACCCCATAGACTGTAGCCCACTAGGCTCCTCTGTCCATGGAATTCTCCAGGCAAGAATACTGGAGTCGGTTGCCATGCCCTCCTCCAAGGGATTCAAACCGAGGTCTCCCACATTGCAGACAGATTCTTTACCACCTGAGATACCAGGGAAGCCCAAGAATACTGGTGTGGGTAGCCTATCCTTTCTCCAGGGGATCTGCCCGATCCAGGAATCAAACCAGGGTCTCCTGCATTGCAGGCAAATTCTTTACCAGCTGAACTACAAGGGAAGCCCTATAACTTTAAATTTTAATGTAACTTTAAAATATAGTATCATCCAGTTTAGATCATGAATTACTCCACCACACTTCATCCCTCGCCAGTACCCCTAGCAGACATCAACAGTCAGTCTTTTCCTAACAGGAAACAGAACAGGTATAAATGGTTCTCTTTAGAGCAAAAATGTGAAATTCCTCACACTGAACAAAATGAGGACAAACCCTCATTCAGAACAGTGCTGAAACAGTGGAGATGTAAGGGTTAATTCTGAATTCATACTGGATCTGCTTCTGTGACCTTTACCCTTATCTTGCCCCTTTTGTTGTTAGGGAGATAACCTGAGCCTGCCCACCTGTAGAGGACTGTGAGGAGGTGAACTGAACACATCCCCCTGCCCGAGGTTCCCCATTCTAGGAGAGATTCGCAAGAATTAAATGATCTTTTTACTTTGTTTCCTCACCACCCCCAATTCTGATCCATAAAAGAATATGGCATTCAGGCCCCGACAATATGCTTATTTGGAAACACTAATGTGCCATCTTCGCGGTCAGCCAGCTTTCTGAATTAAGTCATTTTCCTTGTCTCAACACCTCAGTCTCTGGGGTTTGCTGGCCTATTGGGCGGTGAGTAGAGTGAGCTTGGACTTGGTAACAGAGGACCACTCCTACTGAGAAGGGCTCTACACAGCTTGCATGAATTGAGCAGGTAGGCCCTAATCAAAACCTGTAGCCACTTATCTATTAACTATCATGCTGCTGTGCTAACAAGCTTACAAGTGGTCTAACTTTAATGCTGGGCCATTAAAGGGTGGTCTCACCCTTTAATGCTAGCTCTCCTTTCAGTCTCTGGGAAAATAAAGTTTTACAAGTGTCTAGGTTTCAAACCCTAAAAGATGATGCTGTGAAAGTGCTGCACTTAATATGTCAGCAAATTTGAAAAAGTCAGCAGTGGCCACAGGACTAGAAAAGGTCAGTTTTCATTCCAATCCCTAAGAGAGGCAATGCCAAAGAATGCTCAAACTGCCACACAATTACACTCATCTCACACAATAGCAAAGTAATGCTCAAAATTCTCCAAGCCAGGCTTCAATAATATGTGAACCATGAACTTCCAAATGTTCAAGCTGAATTTAGAAAAGGCAGAGGAACCAGAGATCAAATTGCCAACATCCACTGGATCATGGAAAAAGCAAGAGAGTTCCAGAAAAACATCTATTTCTGCTTTATTGACTAGGCCAAAGCCTTTGACTGTGTGGATCACAATAAACTGTGGAAAATTCTCCAAGAGATGGGAATACCAGACCCACCTGACCTGCCTCTTGAGAAACCTGTATGCAGGTCAGAAAGCAACAGTTAGCACTGGACATGGAACAACAGACTGGTTCCAAATAGGAAAAGGAGTACGTCAAGGCTGTATATTGTCACTCTGCTTATTTAACTTCTATGTAGACTACATCATGAGAAATGCTGGGCTGGAGGAAGCCCAAGCTGGAATCGAGATTGCCAGGAGAAATATCAATAACCTCAGATATGCAGATGACACCACCCTTATGGCAGAAAGTGAAGAGGAACTAAAGAGCCTCTTGATGAAAGTGAAAGAGGAGAGTGAAAAAGTTGGTTTAAAGCTCAACATTCAGAAAACTAAGATCATGGCATCTGGTCCCATCACTTCATGGCAAATAGATGGAGAAACAGTGGAAACAGTGGCAGATTTTATTTTGGGGGGGGGGCTCCAAAATCACTTCAGATGATGACTGCAGCCATGAAATTAAAAAACACTTCCTCTTTTCATGGATTGGAAGAATCAATATAGTGAAAATGAGTATACTACCCAAAGCAATTTACAAATTCAATGCAATCCCTATCAAGCTACCAGCCACATTTTTCACAGAACTAGAACAAATAATTTCAAGCTTTGTATGGAAATACAAAAAACCTCGAATAGCCAAAGCAATCTTGAGAAAGAAGAATGGAACTGGAGGAATCAACTTGCCTGACTTCAGGCTCTACTACAAAGCCACAGTCATCAAGACAGTATGGTACTGGCACAAAGACAGACATATAGATCAATGGAACAAAATAGAAAGCCCAGAGATAAATCCACACACATATGGACACCTTATCTTTGACAAAGGAGGCAAGAATATACAATGGAGTAAAGACAATCTCTTTAACAAGTGGTGCTGGGAAAACTGGTCAACCACTTGTAAAAGAATGAAACTAGATCACTTTCTAACACCGCACACAAAAATAAACTCAAAATGGATTAAAGATCTAAATGTAAGATCAGAAACTATAAAACTCCTAGAGGAGAACATAGGCAAAACACTCTCAGACATAAATCACAGCAGGATCCTCTATGATCCACCTCCCAGAATGCTGGAAATAAAAGCAAAAATAAACAAATGGGATCTAATTAAAATTAAAAGCTTCTGCACAACAAAGGAAAATATAAGCAAGGTGAAAAGACAGCCATCTGAATGGGAGAAAATAATAGCAAATGAAGCAACTGACAAACAACTAATCTCAAAAATATACAAGCAACTTATGCAGCTCAACTCCAGAAAAATAAACGATCCAATCAAAAAATGGGCCAAAGAACTAAATAGACATTTCTCCAAAGAAGACATACGGATGGCTAACAAACACATGAAAAGATGCTCAACATCACTCATTATTAGAGAAATGCAAATCAAAACCACAATGAGGTACCACTTCACACCAGTCAGAATGGCTGCGATCCAAAAATCTGCAAGCAATAAATGCTGGAGAGGGTGTGGAGAAAAGGGAACCCTCCTACACTGTTGGTGGGAATGCAAACTCGTACAGCCACTATGGAGAACAGTGTGGAGATTCCTTAAAAAATTGCAAATAGAACTACCTTATGACCCAGCAATCCCACTTCTGGGCATACACACCGAGGAAACCAGAATTGAAAGAGACACATGTACCCCAATGTTCATCGCAGCACTGTTTATAATAGCCAGGACATGGAAACAACCTAGATGTCCATCAGCAGATGAATGGATAAGAAAGCTGTGGTACATATACACAATGGAGTATTACTCAGCCGTTAAAAAGAATTCATTTGAATCAGTTCTGATGAGATGGATGAAACTGGAGCCGATTATACAGAGTGAAGTAAGCCAGAAAGAAAAACACCAATACAGTATACTAACACATATATATGGAATTTAGGAAGATGGCAATGACGACCCTGTATGCAAGACAGGGAAAGAGACACAGATGTGTATAACGGACTTTTGGACTCAGAGGGAGAGGGAGAGGGTGGGATGATTTGGGAGAATGACATTCTAACACGTATACTATCATGTGAATTGAATCGCCAGTCTATGTCTGACGCAGGATGCAGCATGCTTGGGGCTGGTGCATGGGGATGACCCAGAAAGATGTTCTGGGGAGGGAGGTGGGAGGGGGGTTCATGTTTGGGAATGCATGTAAGAATTAAAGATTTTAAAATTTAAAAAATAAAAAACTAAAAATTAAAAATTAAAAATAAAAAATAAAAAATAAAAACTATGGTAGGTTATTCTTAGAGTGTGGTAAGTACTCTGTAGTAAACCTAGAGCAAAGGCTATTTGGGACAAATATTAAGTATTAAAATGAAATAGCTTCAAATAAAAAAAAAAAACACTTCCTCTTTGGAAGGAAAGTTATGACCAACCTAGACAACCTAGCAGAGACATTACTTTGCCAGCAAAGGTCCATCTACTCAAAGCTATGTTTTTCCAGTAGTCATGTATGGATGTGAGAGCTGGACTATAAAGAAAGCTGAGTGCTGAAGAATTGATGCTTTTGAACTGTGGTGCTGGTGAAGACTCTTGAGAGTCCCTTGGGCTGCAAAGAGATCCAACCAGTGCATCCTAAAGGAGATCAGTCCTGAGTGTTCATTGGAAGAACTGATCTTGAAGCTGAAACTCCAATACTTTGGCCATCTGATGGGAAAAGCTGACTCATTTGAAAAGACCCTGATGCTGGGAAAGATTGAAGGTGAGAGGAGAAGGGGACGACAGAGGATGAGATGGTTGAATGGCATCACTGACTCAACGGACATGAGTTTGGCTAAACTCCAGGAGTTGGTGATGAACAGGGAGGCCTGACATGCTACGGTCTATGGGGTTGCAAAGAGTTGGACACAACTGAACGACTGAACTGTACTGACTGAGGTTTAAGACTTGTATTCCTGCAGATCAGCCACCATAACAAGAAACATGCAATCCTAGACCAGGCACCACCCCTGGTGCCACACACAGAGCTTTGGAGAACTGGGGGAAGTCTGAGATGGGCTCTGCTACATCCAGGTTACCAGGGTTCACACTGTTATTCAGAGATATGGTATCCAACAGTCTTAGGATTCTACTGGAGGGTTCCAAGCGTGGGGGGATCTTAGAACAGAGCATGTCTCCTCCTGGTACTTGCATGATGCTACCATGAGAATCATCAGGCAGTTCAGAGACCCACTGTGGTCTCTAAAGAAACAGATGTAAAGATGAGTGTGTCTGTCCTCAGAAAGGCTTTACTTGCTCTCCCTCATCCAGCGGACCATAACAACAAAGCTTCTTCATAGATTTCACTGCAGTACAGTTACATCTTTCAAATCTCAGCTCATAGCCATTGGATAAGGGGGATACTGACGGTCACCAGACATCAGGAAACATTTACTTAAGCACTTGTTTTGGCAGCTGGTCAGGAATTCAGGAGGCATTCTAAGCCACTGATCATTGCTGTGACAGTTCAATATGTGGGAAAGGCATTAGGGCCTTGTTAAAGTGCAGGATTTGGCAGTACATCAACATCCAGTCATCTCATACTTGTCTTAAACATTCCTCTTTGAAAACAGCATGGATTAAAAAAAACAAACACTAGATATATGTATGTCTACATATGTATCAATGATCAATCCAAAGATATCTCCAAGTTTCAGGTACTTATACAATTGTTGTTATTATATGAATTGTTACAATAATAAAATATCATTGCTATTGTACAATTACTCAGTCATGCCTAACTCTTTGTGATCTCATAGACTGCATTACACCAGGCTTCACTATCTCCTGGAGTTTGCTCAAATTCATGCCTATCGAGTCAATGATGCCATCCAGCCATCTCATTCTCTGTCGTCCCCTTCTCATCCTGCCCTCAAGCTTTCCCAGCATCAGGTCTTTTCCAGTGAGTTGGCTCTTCACATCAAGTGGCCAAAGTATTGGAGCTTCAGCTTTAGCATCAGTCCTTCCAATGAATATTCAGGGTTGATTTCCTTTAGGATTGACTGGTTTGATCTCCATGCTGTCTAAGGGACTCTCAAGAGTCTTCACCAGCACCACAGTTCAAAAGCATTGTTTCTTCAGCTCATATTCATATAATAGATAAGCTTAATTTACAGAAGCAATGCAAGAAATCAAACTCATTTTAAAATTCCCTTTGGTAATGTCCCATAGGACTCACACAAGGAACAACATGGATCCATATCAGTTTGAGAACATAAACGTTAAGGAAACCTCTGAAAATCTATGTAACAATAATTCAAAATGAAACTCAGGTGTAAAAACACTGGCACCTGCTCACAAAGGAAATAACTGAGGGAGAGCATCGAGACTGGGTCTTTTAACTCAGATGATCAACATCACTCATCATTAGAGAAAAGGAAATAAAAACTACAATGAGATATCACCTCACACTGGTCAGGCCTCATCAAAAAGTCTACAAACAGTTAATGTTGGAGAGGGTGTGGAGAAAAAGGAATGCTCTTGAACTGTTGGTGGGAATGTAAATTAACAGGCACAATGGAAGATGGTATGGAGATTCCTTAAAAAACTAGGAATAAAATCACCATATGACCCAGCAATCCCACTCCTAGGCATATACCCTGAGGAAACCAAAATTGAAAAAGACACATGTATCCCATTGTTCACTGCAGCACTATTTACAATAGCTAGAACATGGAAGCAACCTAGTTGTCCATGGACAGATGAATGGATAAAGAAGTTGTGGTACATATACACAACGGAATATCATTCAGCCATAAAAAGGAATGCATTTGAGTCAATTCTGATGAGGTGGGTAAAACTTGAACCTATTATACAGAGTGAAGTAAGTCAGAAAGAGAAAGAAAAATATTGTATTCTAATGCATATATACAGAATCTAGAAAAATGGTACTGAAAAATTTATTTTCAGGGAAGCAGTGGAGAAACAGACATAGAGACTAGACTTATGGACATGGGGAAAGGGGAGGAGAGGGTTAGATGTATGGAAAGAATGATATTTAAAGAAAAAAAGAATAACATGGAAACTTATGTTACCATATGTAAAAAAGATAGCCAATGGGAATTTGCTATATGGCTCAGGAAAGTCAAACCGGGGCTCTGTATCAATCTAGAGGGGTGGGATGGGGCAGGAGATGACAGGGAGGGGATATATGTATACCTATGGCTGATTCATGTTGAGGTTTGACAGAAAACAACAAAATTCTGTAAAGCAATTATCCTTAAAAAAAAAAAAAAAAGACTGGGTCTTTTAACTCCCAGGATTTTCCACCCTCCTATGCTAACACCCTTAAAAAGCAAACAAAAGGCAAAGTTACGGCAAAATAAATAAAATGCAACAAATAAAACAATTTTTATTTGCAAGATCTTTAAACAATACTGCCTCAAAGTAATAAAAATGCAGTATTTCTCTCAATAATTAAAAAATATTAGACTCCTCTTTTTTTCCTCATTAAATAAATTTTGTGGCTATGCATTAAAAATTATGTAGGTACATAATTAAATAATCGAAGAGCCAAGAAAACTACTGATATTTAGATTCAAGCTCACTTGTATTTCTCACTGATGGATCAACAGCCAATGATTTGGGGAAGATTAATTTTTTTAAAATGTCAACAGAACCTTTAAAACCCCAGGTTCCCCAGGGGGAACAGATAGCAATGGTGCCTGGTGCCACCAGAGCAGCAAGCCTATAAGACTTATCGGCTCTACTTATATAATAATGCTCAGCCACCATGGCACTTTATGGATGCTGATCATTATTATTATTACTATTATTATTATGTGTTGCTATTTCTGAGCACCTGCTTACTAAATGCCAGTAACTAAAGTTGGCAAGAATTTTTAGTTGGCCCCCACTGAAGACAGAGATTTAGATCCATGTTTTAAGATCAAAAATACTCCCATGAAAATACCTGGAGTTTTAAAAGTTCTGTTCATATTAAAATATATATATATATTTCTTTTGGCCAGAAGAAAGTAGGATAGCTTTCTTCTTTTCTTTAGCTTTATAATATCCTGATCATTCATTCCTTCTCTTGATAGAAACTTTATCTACCTCAACTAATGAATCCCTCATTCAGCAGCAACCTGCTATCTCTTTCCACCTGCAGAAACTAAGTTTGGGACAAAAAAATAACTAAAAGAAAAAAAAAACCACCACCCAGGGATGGCTGAGAGGCTTAATTATTGCCTAGAAAGCAAGGCCCCTACACAACATTTTTAAGACTAATTTTCATAATTACTTACTGATTGAAACTGGGACTTGCAACAGGGGAACCCTATTTCCATATAAGTATTAAGTAATGATTAACACAGCTCAGGACCCAAGCTCAGAATCTGAAAGCATGGACTAAGTGGAAATCAAAGAAATTTAACCCATAGGGGTAAGTTTGCTACTTCTCACTCAAATGGTTTTCTGCTTCTTAAAGAGCATATAACAAACTAACATTTGCTCCATAATCACTCACCAAGGGGGAATACAGGAAGTTACCAAGGTGTGTAACAAGGACCTCCTCAACCACATTCCCAACCTTCCGTTTCTCTCTCTGCTCCCTCCCCTGCTGATGCTTGTTTTTGCACACTCTCTCTCTCTCTCTCTCCTTCCCTCTTTCTTCCTTCCCTCTTCCCTCCTCTCTGTGTCTGTGTGTGCCTCTTTCTCCTGCTAACAACCCTGACATCTCTTGCTCTGACTTGTGCTCTCTCCCATCACCGCATTCGTGTTTTGGCTCTCAGTCCCTCTCTGCCACCTCCCGGAATCTAATGCCTGCAACATCAAACACAGAGCAATAATTAATCAGATTAGCTAAGAGTAAATCATTTTCCATATTCAACCCAAGGGCATGCAAATCACAAAAGCACAACTGTGCTTAACCATATTCCCAACTGGAGGGGAAAAGCCCAGCCAGAGATACACACACACATTAATTTTCACTGTGAATGAAATGCCTTCAACTGTATTTATCTGGGAGCATGGAATCATTTCATGCAAGAATGGGCATGATAAAGGACAAAAATGGTAAGGACCTAACAGAAGCAGAAGAGATTAAAATGAGGTGGCAAGAATATACAGAGGGACTATACAAAAAAGGTCTTAATGACCCAGATAACCACAATGGTGTGGTCACTCACCTAGAGCCAGACAACCTGGAGTGTGAAGTCAAGTGGACTTTAGGAAGCATTACTATGAACAAAGCCACTGGAGGTGATGGAATTCCAGCTGACCTCTTCCAATTCCTGAAAGATGATGCTGTAAAAGTGCTGCACTTAACACACCAGCAAATTTGGGAAACTCAGCAGTGGCCACAGGACTGGAAAAGGTCAGTTTTCATTCCAATCCCAAAGAAAGGCAATGCCAAAGAATGCTCAAACTGCCATACAACTGCACTCATTTCACAAGCTAGCAAGGTATTAGTCAAAATCCTTCAAGCTAAGCTTCAACAGTCCATGAACTGAGAACTTCCAGATGTATAAGCTAGATTTTGAAAAGGCAAAGGAACCAGAGATCAGATTGTCAACATTCCCAGGATCATAGAGAAAGCAAGAGAAATTCAGAAAAACATCTACTTCTGCAAAGCCTCTGACTGTGTGGATTTCTCAACAAACTGTGGAAAATTCTTAAAGAGATGGGAATACCAGACCACATTACCGGTCTCCTAAGAAAGCTGTATGTAGGTCAAGAAGCAACAATCAGAACCTTATATGGAACCACTAACTGGTTCAAAATTGGAGGCGTATGATAAGGCTGTATATTGTCACCCTACTTATTTAACTTACATGCACAGTACATCATGCGAAATGGCGGGCTGGATGAAGCACAAGCTAGAATCAAGATTGCCAGGAGAAATATCAACAACCTCAGATGATGCAGATGATATGCATCTCAGACATGCAGATGATACCACTCTAATGGCAGAAAGTGAAGAAAGAGCCTCTTGATGAGGGTGAAAGAGAAGAGTGAAAAAGCTGGTTTAAATCTCGACATTCAAAAAACTAAGATTATGGCACCCAATCCCATCACTTCATGGCAAAAAGATAGGAAAAAGTGGAAGCACTGACAGATTTCATTTTCTGGGGCTTCCAAATCACTGCAGACAGTGACTGTAGCCATGAAATTAAAAGATGCTTGCTCCTTGGAAGGAAAGCTATGACAGACCTAGACAGTGTATTAAAAATCAGAGACATCACTTTGCTGACAAAGGTCCATCTAGTCAAAGCTATAGTTTTTCCAGTAGTCATGTATGGAAGTCAGAGGTAGACCATAATAAGTCTGAGCACCAAAAAGTTGAGGTTTTTGCATTGTAGTGCTAGATTAAGACTCTTGTGAGTCCCTGGACTGTAAGATCAAACCAATCAATCCTAAAGGAAATCAACCCTGAATATTCATTGGAAGGACTGATGCTGAAGCTGAAGCTCCAATACTTTGGCTGCCTGATGTGAAGAGTCAACTCACTGAAAAAGACCCTGATGCTTGGAAAGATTGAAGGCAGGAGAAGAAGGGGAAGACAGAGAATGAGACGGTTGGATGGCATCACCGACTCAGTGGACATGAGTTTGAGCAAACTCTGGGAGATGGTAAAGGACAGGGAAGTCTGGTGTGCTGCACTCATGGGGCAGCAAACAGTCAGACATGACTTAGTGACAGAACAACAACAATGGAATCATATGGAACGTCATAAAAAGGGAAAGGTCCTTTCAACTTTTGTATTTTTCTTTTGGCCACCTCATTCTGAAGGAGATCAACCCTGGGATTTCTTTGGAAGGAATGATGCTAAAGCTGAAGCTCCATTACTTTGGCCACCTCATGCGAAGAGTTGACTCATTGGAAAAGACTCTGATGCTGGGAGGGATTGGGGGCAGGAGGAGAAGGGGACGGCCCAGAATGAGATGGCTGGATGGCATCACGGACTCGACGGACATGAGTCTGAGTGAACTCCAGGAGTTGGTGATGGACAGGGAGGCCTAGCGTGCTGTGATTCATGGGGTCGCAAAGAGTCAGACACGACTGAGCGACTGAACTGACTGAACTGTGCAGCATGTGGGATCTTCATTCCCTGACCAGGGATCGAACCTGCACCTTCTGCATGGGAAGTACAGAGTCTTAACCATTGGACCACCAGGGAAGTCCTCAACTTCGGTCCTTATCTTAACATATCAGCTACAGTGTTATGCCATAATCTTCTAAAACAAATTCTTGACATTAAAAGTTGTAGAAGCAGCCAGGATAATGACATAAGATATTAATTTCTCATTGTCTGGAATCAAGATTGCCAGGAGAAATATCAATAACCTCAGATATGCAGATGACACCACCCTTATGGCAGAAAAGTGAAGAGGAACTAAAAAGCCTGTTGATGAAAGTGAAAGAGGAGAGTGAAAAAGCTGGCTTAAAGCTCAACATTCAGAAAACGAAGATCATGGCATCCAGTCCTATCACTTCATGGGAAATAGATGGGGAAACAGTGTCAGACTTTATTTTTTGGGGCTCCAAAATCACTGCAGATGGTGATTGCAGCCATGAAATTAAAAGACGCTTACTCCTTGGAAGGAAAGTTATGACCAACCTAGACAGCATATTGAAAAGCAGAGACATTACTTTGCCACCAAAGTCCATCTAGTCAAGGCTATGGTTTTTCCTGTGGTCATATATGGATGTGAGAGTTGGACTATAAAGAAAGCTGAGCACTGAAGAATTGATGTTTTTGAACTGTGGTGTTGGAGAAGACTCTTGAGAGTGCCTTGGACTGCAAGGAGATCCAACCAGTCCATTCTAAAGGAGATCAGCCCAGGGTGTTCTTTAGAAGGACTGATGCTAAAGCTGAAGCTCCAGTACTTTGGCCACCTCATGCGAAGAGCTGACTCATTGGAAAAGACTCTGATGCTAGAAGGGATTAGGGGCAGGAGGAGAAGGGGACGATAGAGGATGAGATGGTTGGATGGCTTCATCGACTTGATGGATGTGAGTTTGAGTGAACCCCGGGAGTTGGTGATAGACACGGAGGCCTGGCGTGCTGCAATTCATGGGGTCGCAAAGAGACGCAACTGAGCGACTGAACTGAACTGAGTAGGTTCTTTTGGAATTGCTATTTGATAATGGCCATCCTCCTTAAAAGTCCTTTGACAATACCTAAGCAATGCCAAGCAAACAAAGCAACCACAACATAGTAGTGGTCTGAAGCCATCTCATTATAACTAAGTTCTGTTTATCTACTGGCAAGGATCAGCCTTCCTCAGTGCAAAGAAATAGAGGAAAACAATAGAATGGGAAAGACTAGAGATCTCTTCAAGAAAATTAGAGATACCAAGAGAACATATCATGCAAAGATGGGCTCGATAAAGGACAGAAATGGTCTGGACCTAACAGAAGCATAGAATATTAAGAAAAGGTGACAAGAATTCACAGAAGAACTATACAAAAAAGATCTTCATGACCCAGTTAATTACGATGGTGTGATCACTCACCTAGAGCCAGACATCCTGGAATGCGAAGTCAAGTGGGCTTTAAGAAGCATCACTATGAACAAAGCTAGTGGGGTGATGGAATCCCAGCTGAGCTATTTCAAATCCTAAAAGATGATGCTGTGAAAGTGCTGTACTCAATATATCAGTAAATTTGGAAAACTCAGCAGTGGCCACAGAACTGGAAAAGGTCAGTTTTCATTCCAATCCCTAAAAAAGGCAATGCCAAAGAATGCTCAAACTACTGCAAAATTGCACTCATCTCACACACTAGCAAGTAATGCTCAAAATTTTCCAAGCCAGGCTTCAGCAGTGAACCGTGAACTTCCAGATATTCAAGATGGATTTAGAAAAAGCAGAGTAACCAGAGGTCAAATTGCCAACACCCGTTGGATCATCAAAAAAGCAAGAGAGTTCCAGAAAAACATCTATTTCTGCTTTATTGTCTATGCCAAAGCCTTTGACAAAGTGGATCACAAAAAACTGGAAAATTCTTAAGGAGACAGAAATAACAGACCATCTTACCTGCCTCCTGAGAATCCTGTATGCAGGTCAAGAAGCAATAGATAGAACCAGACATGGAACAATGAACTGGTTCCAAATTGGGAAAGGAAGACATCAAGGCTGTATATCGTCACCCTGCTTATTTAACTTCTATGCAGAGTATATCATGCAAAATGCTAGGCTGGATGAAGAACAGCTGGAATTAAGATTGCTGGAAGAAGTATCAATAATTTCAGATATGCAAATAACACCACCCTTATGGCAGAGAGTGAAGAGGAACTAAAGAGCCTCTTGATGAAGGTGAAAGAAGAGCATGAAAAAGTTGGCTTAAAGCTCAATATTCAGAAAACTAGATCATGGTATCTGGTCCCATCATTTCATGGCAAATAGGTGGGGAAACAATGGAAACAGTGACAGACTATTTTCCTGGGCTCCAAAATCACTGCAGATGGTAACTGCATCCATGAAATCAAAAGACGTTTGCTCCTTGGAAGAAAAGCTACAATAAACCTAGACAGCATATTAAAAAGCAGAGACATTACTTTGCCAGAAAAGCTCCGTAAACTCAAAGCTATAGTTTTTCCAGTAGTCATGTGTGGATGTGAGAGTTGGACTGTAAAGAAAGCTGAGCGTCGAAGAATTGATTCTTTTGAACTGTGGTGTTGGAGAAGACTCTTGAGAGTCCCGCAAGGAGATCTAACCAGTCCATCCTAAAGGAAATCAGTCCTGAATAGTCATTGGAAGGACTGATGCTGAAGCTGACGCTCCAATCCTTTGGCCACCTGATGCGAAGGACTGACTCCTTAAAAAAGACCCTGATTTTGGGAAAGATTGAAGGTGGGAGAAGGGGACGACAAGGGATGAGATGGTTGGATGGCATCACCGACTCAGTGGACATGAGTTTGGGTAGACTCCGGGAATTGGTGATGGACAGGAGGCCTGGTGTGCTGCAGTCCATGAGGTCGCAGAGTCGGACACGACCGAGACTGAACTGACCTCAACTGAAGGATCAGTCATGAAAATAGGGATGTAAATGGTACCTATGTTCTTACTGTCTATAAATGTTTCATTTTTAAATAATTTAAGTTTAAAGTAAAATCTACTTTTATTCATTCTTGTTTTCAAAGAAGAATCTGAGAATTAACAAATATTCTCAAAGAATTCCTGTCTTATGGGAAATGTGTAATTACTCTTCTGTTCTAATAGGCAGCATATGCAAAACTTACTCCCTAAGCGGTTAACCCCCGGGTAACAGTCTAACTATTCATTTCTTCTTGCCTGAGGTTCAGGAGTATTTTTCAGGCATTCTTTTGGATACACAGTTGGTTCAGCAAATCTAATTATGATCTTTACAGGCAAAATATGTCCCCCAGACTATATTGTATCCCTGGCATTCCAGAAGTCAAATTACAAGGCTTTATTCAATTTTTCCTCATGGGAGCCAGAGTCCAATCATTCCTATGTCCAAACATCATTCATATATATTTAGTGAAATTGCATGCTGGCATTCAGATCTTTGCTTGAACATTTAAAAAGGAAGACAAAAGAGATTTGATCTATGTACTATTTTATTATGTCTATTCATTTACACAGAGGGACCAAAAATAATTAGATAACTAAGTAGATAATTGTTTTCTTGTTTGCTAGAGGAAATCTTATTCATTACACATGTGTATATTACCTATTTATTGCTCTACAACTTTATATCAGCTTTTCAAGACCAAAGTAATATTGCATTAGAATACAACAGGAGCAAAAATAAGTCAAGAAAACTCTTGTTTTAATATAATTAGAAAGACAAAGTTGATGTAAAGGAGTCTCAAAATGGTAAGAGAAGGATAAAATGCATCACCAAACTAGTGTAGCTGAGAAAAAATTTTTTTTAATTAAGTAGCCATCGTAAGTTGGGAAAAATCTAATCATTCACAGACAGCTGAAGAAGTAAAACAAAATGCAAATTTTTAATAAATACAAGAAGTATAAAAATGTTCTATGGGAAAGAGAAAATTACAAATTGTAGGAGCCTGGGATAATGAAGAAAATGTTAGAATATACATGCAGAAAGAGAGAAAAAAAGAAAGAGACCAATCTTGTCTAGATAATGAATCCTCACTAGCCATGTGCAGCTCAAAATATCAAATCCAAGGAAAAGAACCTAAACTTGATCTTTAAAGCAATGACCCATAGCACTTAGAGCATGGGATCATCAGGAACCAATGGAGATTGTCCCAGAATAACACACAGTAGACCTTCATTCCTTTAAAAAAAAATTTTTTTTCATTGAAGTATAGTTGATTACAATTAGTTTCTGGTATGTAGCAAAATGATTCAGTTATACATATATACATATTCTTTTATAGAATCTTTTCTGTTACCGGTTATTACAATATATTGAACATAGTTCCCTGTGCTATACAGCAAATCCTTGTTAATCTATTTTATATATGGTAGTGTACATCTGTTAATCCCATACTCCCAATATATCCCCCATTTCCTGTTTGATAACCATATATACGCATTGTGCATCTGTGAGTCTTTTTGTAAATAAGTTCATTTGTACACTTTTTAAGATTCCATATATAAGTGATAGCATGTCTTTCTCTGTCTTACTTCACTTAGTATAATAATCTCTAGGTCCATTCATGTTGCAGCAAATGGCATGATTTCCTTTTTTATAGCTGAGTAACATTCCATGGTGTGTGTGGAATGCCATACATGCCAGTATGGCAATCCATGGGGTTACAAAGAGTCGGACACTATGTGACTGAGCTGAATCCTGATCATTCCATGGTGTGTCATCATCTTCTTTCTCCATTCATGTTGATGGACACTTGGGTTGCTTCCATGTCTTGGCTATTGTAAACAGTGCTACTATGAACACTGAGGTGCATGTATCTTTTTTAATTAGAGCTTTTGTCTTTTCTGGATATATGCCCAGGAGCGGAATTGCTGGATCATATGGTAACTCTGTTTTTAGTTTTTTTATGGTGGTGGTGGTGGTGGTTTGGTCACTAAGTCGTGTCCAGCTCTTACAACTCTCTGGACTGTAGCCCACCAGGCTCCTCTGTCCACAGGATTTTTCAGGCAAGAATGCTGGAGTGGATTGCCATTTCCTTCTCCAGAGGATCTTCTGGACCCAGTAATCAAACCAAGCTCTCCTGCACTGCAGGCAGATTCTTTACTGACTGAGCTATGAGAGAAGCCCAACTCCATACTATTCTCTATAGTAGCTATTATCAATTTACATTCCCACCAACAGGGTAGGAGGGTTCCTTTTTCTCCACACCCTCTCCAGAATTTTTTTGTAGACTTCTTGATGATGGCTACCCTGACTGGTGTGACATGATACTCATTGCAGTTTTGATTGATTTGCATTTCTCTAATAATTAGTGACACTGAAAATCTTTCATGTGTCTATCGGTCATCTGTATGTCTTCTTTGGAGAACTGTCTATTTAGGTCTTCTGCCCATTTTTTAAATTGTTGTTATTGAGCTGTGTAAGCTGTCTGTATATTATTGGAAATTAAAATGTTGTAAGTTGAATTGTTTGCAAATAAATTTTTTCCCCTTCCACAGGTTGTCTTTTCACTTTTTTGATGGTTTCCTATGCTGTGCAAAAGCTTTTAAGTTTGATTATGTCCCACTCATTTATTACTACTTTTATTTCTATTGCCTTGGGAGAATGAGCTAAGAAAACACTGTTACGATTTATGCCACAAAACGTTTTGCCTATGTTCTCTTTTAGGAGTTTCATGATGACTTGTCTTTTATTTAAGTCTCTAAGCAATTTTGAGTTTATTTTAGTGTGTGGCATGAGGGAGTGTTCTAAGTTCACTGATTTACATATAGCTGTCCAGCTTTTCCAACACTAGTTGCTGAAAGACTATCTTTTCTTCATGGTATATTCTTGCCTCCTTTGTTGAAGATTAATCGATGTAGGTGTGTGTGTGTATTTCTGAGCTCTCTATTCTGTTCCATTGATCCATGTCTAATTTTTTTTCATTTGTCTTTTGTTTGCCCCTCTAATTGGGTGATTTCCATTATTCTACCCTTCAGACTACTTATTCATTCTTCCGCATTATTTAGTTTGCTATTTATTGTCTTTAGATCACTTTATCTCAATGACTGATTTGTCTAATTTTGATTAGCTCTTTACACTTTCTCATTCCTAGTTGCAGTGACCTGCATTTCTATCAATAACCTTTCTTAACCCCTACTCTGGATATTGGGCAGGTTCTCCTCTTTGCTCTGCAGTTATCATCACCCTGTCAAAGGGGCAGAGTCTGCTCTCCGGTGGCTGGAGTAAAAGCCACAGATCTGATTCTACGCTGTGGCGTGAAGTAGGCCCACGTGGAGGACTCCACTGGGAAAGAAGTTGCTGCACGTTCTTCCACAGGAGGTGTCCACCGGGTCATGCAATTCTCTGATACCACCTGCCACCTGCTGTGCATACCCACAAAGATGAGTGCTGCCAGCACCACCCTCACTGGTGACCTCTGCCTGTGGTCCCTTGTAATTGGCTAGGAAGCCCTTTAGGCACACATGTACACTCACAAAGCCACTGGCACAGAAACCCACAGAAGCCATGTCCCCAACCTGCAGATAATTGACTCAAAAGGGCCTTAGACACATGGGTGTATGATCCAAGTCTCCAACTTCACCAGAGCAAGAACCCACTGTAGCCACATCCTGGCACCCACACTGGGACTGCCAGTAACTTGTTCAGATCTCAGGTCCCCCTCCACATGTGTGTGTGTGGGTGTGTGTAAGCCCACAAACTTCACAGACCCATGCCCCACTGCAAGCATGCCAACAGTGAAGCCGTGGCAGCCATGCCCGTCCCTTCCACGCTGACGATGGGACTCCTAAGCAGACCTGCACTCCACCCTGCACGTGCCCCTAGCCGCAGTCTGCACTACACCGCAGGCCCTTTGGGCTGTCCCTGCACGGCCGAATCAAGTTGCACACCCCACCCCACTCCCATCTATCCACTGAAGCCTGAGTTTCAGCTCCCTGCCACTGCGCACATCAGCAAGCATGCGTCTCAGGCTGGGGAAGGGCTGAGATGCGGCCAGGACCATCTATGTTGGTGTTCCTCCACCCTGAAGGACTGCAGGCAGCTCGCACACTCTCCTCTCCAGCCTCGGAAGCTCCCTTACTGTCTCGGCAGATCTCCAGCCAGAGTGATGGAACCTTTCTTACTTCACAGCTCCCACCCAGGGCAGTTTCCCTCCCCATTCTTCCTCTTTTTCTCTCCTTCATCCTACTCAGTAATGTGGGGATCTTTCTTGCAGCGTTGGTTGTATGAGATCTGTAAGCTTCCAGTGGGTATTCTGTGAGAATTGCTCCACATATAGATGTATTTTCTATATATATAACTTGAAGGGGGAAGTGAGCTCCACATCCCTCTGCTCTGTCATATCGAGCTCCTCTGTGGAAGTCTTGTATGTAGAATTTAAGTCTAGTTTAATATGAACAATCCTGTATGAACAAGTACCAACAACAGTAAGGATCATTTCCACTCCTAAAATTCTATAAATACTTCTCACTTCTGGCTTGTGGGGGGGGGGGGGAGGGGGGTTTGGCAGGGCAGTTTACAATGAAAAAGAGCGATCCAGAAAGACTGGTTTAATCATACTACTTAAGCCCACATTAGTTTCATTTGCCATGTAAATCATTATGACCCACTAGACAGCTGGAAATTATATCTGAACCATTCTCAGAAAATCAGTCCATTTGCTAAAAATGCCTATTTAATTGCATGTAACTCTATGCTCTTTTGGGCTTCCCTGGTGGCTCAGAGGGTAAAGTGTCTGCCTGCAATGTGGGACATCTGGGTTTGATCTCTGGGTAGGGAAGATCCCCTGGAGAAAGAAATAGCAACTCACTGCAGTATTCTTGCCTGGAAAATCCCATGGACAGAGAAGCCTGGTAGGCTACAGTCCATGGGGTCGCAAAGAGTCAGACATGACTAAGCAACTTCACTTTCACTATGCTATTTTAGTACCTTAGGTTGGTTATATTAATTCATCCTTTGAAGGACATAAATCTCTGAAACATAAAGTCCTTTTTCTCAGGATATTACCTGTTATTATAAATTCAACAACTTATGATGACAAAATCTTCACCACAAGAGAACAATGAGAATATATGGAGAGAAGAACCACAAATTCCCTGGCCCTCCCAATATACATATCAATGCAGACTCGCAGATTTCCTGCTGACAGAATAGGTCATCTCCACCCCCACCACACCCCATTAGGTGCATTTTGTGGAGGAAGAAAGTGAGGTAGGATATGTGCATAAAGGGTCGAGATCTCTACCCCCACCTATGAAAGATAAATGTGACTGGCTGCAACAGTGTCCCAAATATGTGCCCATCGGACTTCCCAGGTGGCCCAGTGGTTACGAATCTGACGGCCAGTGCAGGGGACATGGGTTCCATCCCTGGCCAGAGAAGATTTCACCTGCCACGGGGCAACTAAGCACAAGCACCACAGCTACTGAGCCCACATGCTGTAGCCTGGGTTCCGCACCGAGAGAAGCCACAGCAATGAGAGGCCTATGCACCACGCCTAGACAGCAGCCCCCACTCAGCACGACTAGAGATAGCCCGCATGCAGCAACAAAGACCCAGTGTAGCCAAAATAAAAATTAAAACTTTTTAAAAAATATGCACTCATTTAGCCTCCGTACAATTAAGCAATTTTGATTTTTAAATAGATTTATTTTTATTGCTTTATTAAACAACTCAAATATTTGAAAAACCATATTTTAAAATTATTAGAAGCTGCAAGACAGGCAAAACTGCACAGCAACAATTAAAAACTAACAACCAAAAAAAGGAACTGTTAATAAACAGCAGAAGTTAATTTAGTTCCTCTATACTTATGCAAAATGATGCTTTCCTTAAATTTTCTACTCTATCTGGTGAAGTATAATATATCCAAACCATAAATACATACAGTATGGATGGTCACATGGGAAAAAATATTAACATCAGATTTAACTATTTTAATTATCTTATAGAACCAGTTGTTTCTATCTAGTATGAAAAGGTATAGAAGAAAACAGTACTGATCAAAGAGCTTAGCTACGACATAGAGGACCGGCAAACGCACACCAGGGATGTCTCCAATCTTCCCTCTCGAACCTATATAAACACCCCAGCAATTACCCTGACATTCAGACACAGCCTCACCATCCTCAATGCAGCTTGACAATTAGTCACTTTCAACCTGTAATAAAATACATTAACCAACTCCAAGTTGGATTCCTATTAGATTTACGTACAACTGAAGGTGAACTAATGGACTACAATGCTCTCTATTTTGTTATGCATCATGCCAAATAACTATCTCAGTATTAAAAATAACATTGATAGGATCACGGAACGCACACAAACACCCTTATAACATGGCGGGCACTACACTACACGCATTAATTGTATATTTTGATCCTTATTATGTTAGAAACTATTATTATCCTCATTTTGAGGAGAGGAAACAGCCTTTGAGAGGGTAAACAACTCCTCTAAAAATGGAAGTATGTCGTAGGTCTGTTCAGTTCTCACCCCTAAAACTGTGCTCCTAACTACCACATTATAATGTTTCTCCATGTCTTTTCAAAGGCTCAAATGTCTATTTGATATGACTAACTTTCTTTCAATAGGAGAATATCACAGTCTTCATCTTTCTGTGCCAGCCCTGACAGTTTATGACTACCATGAAAATCTGCTAAACTGTCAACTCCACTACACTTTGTATAACCACTGCATATGGTCCTAAACATCAAAGGTTCGATTGATAACGTACCAATATGATTTCATGCACTGTGCAAAACGGAACACTGCTTTAAAAAATTCTTCCACCTAGAAGACAAACTTTTAAGAGGGATGTGTGTGACCACAGTGATCATGGTCTTAGGCTGTAAACAGGGGGATGGGCGCCACCAGCGAGCAGCAGGAGAGAAGGCAAGGCAGCTGGGATTTGCTCCTTCCTTGGAGCAAATCAGGATTTTCCAAGGAATCAATGATCCAAAGAAGAAATTCTCAAGCTGAAAAGACGACATGCTCACATAATTAGAACTGGAAACTAAAAGATCAGCGTTCAACAAAAGAACGACTTGTTAATGTATCTGTTCATATTTTACTCCCCTGCCAGGTTAACCATATTCTGGGATGGTATAATCTAGTCTACACTGAACACAGATAATTAGAAAAATGTCTCCAAATGACCTTGGTCCTAAGCATTTCAAACAAAACCTCCGTGTCATATAGTTAGTCTGTTTCCTAGATATCATACAAGGTTCTAGAAGCTACCCACCATCACAAAGAAGCATGATCCCAGGAGACACCTGACACCAAATTAAACATAATAATTCCAAAGGCAGAGAGTAGGGGACTTGGGGACAAGGAAATTTCAACCCTGTTCTAATGAGACCAAACATGGAAGGAAGACGGCAGGGGCCAGAAGCCACAGCATTAAATTATTTACCTAGAAACAGTGTGGAGAAGGCAATGGCACCCCACTCCAGTACTCCTGCCTGGAAAATCCCATGGATGGAGGAGCCTGGTGGGCTGCAGTCCATGGGGTTGCTGAGGGTCAGACATGACTGAGCGACTTCATTTTCACTTTTCACTTTCATGCATTGGAGAAGGAAATGGCAACCCACTCCAGTGTTCCTGCCTGGAGAATCCCAGGGACGGGGGAGCCTGGTGGGCTGCCATCTATGGGGTCGCACAGAGTTGGACACAACTGAAGTGACTTAGCAGCAGTAGCGGCAGAAACAGTGGCTTCTGACAAGTGAAATGACTGTGAGCACTTCACGGTGGTGCAGATTTGCAAGTCCTGCCAACAGCACAGTAGTTCTCCAGTTCTACCTGCCTGGTAATTTCCTGATTCGTGTGTTTAAAATGCATGTTCCCAGGCCCTATTTCCAAAGACACTGATGCACTAGATACAGTGTAGTGCCCATGATGAGCACGTTTAAAGCACAACATGTGATTCTGATACAGGTGGCACCAGACAGACTACAGAATCTCCTTTGGGCCCAAGGTTCCAATTCTGACAGCTGCCACCACGTGACTTTGAAGATGTGTCAGTGAGTGAGCAAACTGCACCAAGACTTGCACAGGTTTGGAGTACTTGTATAACAGCGTACAATCTGCTCAGAGAAGCATATTAGGACTACTACAGAGTAGTGTCTATCATGACTGATTTCTCCTTTCCTTACAAACCTAAAACTTGAATACAGAGTAAGAGATGCAGACATGAAGGAGAGCATCAGCTAAGTACTTTCCTCCACTAAACTCAATTATTGTTGATGACTGTGCTCTTGTTCTTATTTCTGGTATTTTTTGTTGGGGGAAGGGAAAAGGACACGTTGTACACTAAAGCAGCATCCAGGAAGCTTACTTTTAAATTACAAATACATTGATGATTTGTAATATTCACATCAAATATTAGGATGTGTTTCTATATCTACTGTTATGGGATATAAAATTCATATATTAATTCATAGGTTGAAGTCCAAACCCCCAGTCCCTCAGAATGTGACTGTATTTAGAAATATGGTCTTTAAAGAGGTAATTAAGTTAAAACAAGGACTTCTCTGGTGGCTCAGACAGTTAAGCATCTGCCTACAATGTGGGAGACCCAGGTTCGATCCCTGGGTTGGGAAGATCCCCTGGAGAAGGAAATGGAAACCCACTCCAGTACTCTTGCCTGGAAAATCCCATGGACGGAGGAGTCTGGTAGGTTACAGTCCATGGGGCCTCAGAGTCGGACACAACTGCGCAACTTCACTTCACTTAAGTTAAAACAAGATCATCAGGGTAGGTGTTAATCCAGTATAACCGGTGTCCTTATAAGAGGAGGAAATTTAAACAGACACAGAAGATGACATAAAGACACAGGGAGAAGGCGATCACCTGCAAGTCATGGACAGAGGTCTCAGAAGAACCCTGGGGAGGTGTTCACTCCACTCAACCTGTAGTACTTTGTGATGGCAGGCTTCAAAAACTAATATACATACTTGTATAAACAGCAAGGCAATCCTATCTCAACCAATACCTTCCTTAGGACAGGGTACTTGCCCTAGTTCTGAAAGGAGGCCAGCCATTGTCGGAGTCAACACTCTAAGGAAAAGGAGAGAGAGAATGAAGAGCCAGATTCTCAACAAGTGATCACTTTGTGATACCCTGACGCACATGGTACCACTACCGCTCACTTCCTGTGACTCCTCTTCCCCTCCTGGGTCTGGAAGAGCCAACTGGGGAGGGAAGGGCTGCTAACAAAGAAGTTCAATCTCCACAAACCCCAAACTAACTTGCCTCATCCTTGCCTCTCTTGTTAGGGAGAGAACTGATGGCTCCTTTCCATTTTCTAGATGGAGCCTCCTCTGGCTTTATAATCATTAACTATACCCACACATGGGCAGACTGTTTAACACTAGAGAAGTGTTTATGTGTATGGAGGTGGGGGAGTATATTCTGGAAACATTTCATTTTGGAAGAAAAATGAGCTATATTCCACCCTCATCAAAACACCTCCCCTAAGGTGCATCTGTGCATTCAAAAGGCCCAGGCCTCCATCTGAGCACAGCTCCTTGGCAACCTCCTGGACTTTGATGGAGCTGTTTTTAATGGGCCTTTCTCTGGCTGCCTGCAGTAACCGAGAGGCACTGATGGTCTAACTTTATGCTTTCAGCAATTCCAGTCCTTACTGATGAACCTTCTGGACAGCACTACCTCCTTGTCCTGTCTCACTAGTCTTTGGTCATTCTTCCATGTTAGTGACAGAAAAGTTGGAGAAAGGATAATGCTTCAAATCAGAAGAAAGCTTCAGTTACCATAAGAGTTACTACACGAATGCCTCACTGTTCTCCCTGCTCTGGCAATCTTCAGCATCAAATCCCTTCTTAGGCTCTACAGTTTTAGAACCACCCCAGTTTTAGAGCTGGTTCATAAAGAGAACTAATGTCCTCCCACCCCACAAATCCACCCCCATCCCTGGAGCATCCTAAATCCTCTGAACATAACCAACTGTTAAGCCAGTTACCTGAAGTTAAGAAACTAAACCACAACACTATCATTCTCACACAAGCAGAACTTGTCAACTAACAACCTCAATTTCCCATTAACCTTTCAACATGGAGGTCATCCAGAGGATCAAAAAGAATGGACATCAGAAATCCACAAATCTATAGCGATACTCAGGAAAATGGTGAGTAAGGAAAACTCGTTACAGCTGAATGCCTGCAGCTCAATACAGAAACAACAAAAGAATACCAAATCTCTATTTAGTGTTAGTACTTTCAGTGCAACAGCTTTGAGGCAGGGATCAAAGGAAGGTAAAAATTTGGTTTGGAAATCTTTAAGAAACAGGATGTTTGCCCAAAAATCAGCCCACAAATTCCAATTACAAAGGAAAATACACTTTTCTGGTGGAAAGACCCAGCAATCACCCACTCTGCATCAGTAATACTGAGACAGCAAGACAGTTAGGTGGCATGAAACTCACAGCATCACCTATGAAATAGTTCTGGCGACTGTTTGCTATAGACTGAATGTCTCTACCCACACCCAAAATTCCTATGTTGAGACCTCCGCCTCAGGGTGATGGTATTTGGAGGTGGGGCCTTTGGGAGATGATTAGATCACGAGGGCACAGCTCTCATCAGTGGGATTAGTGCCCTTCCGAAAGAGACTCTTCAGAGTTCACTGCCCTTTCTGCCATGTAGGGTACAAGCAGGCCTACTGCAACCCAGAAGGGGACACCCACCTAACCATGGGGGCACCCTGATCTCAGACTTCCAGCCTCCAGATCTGTGAGAAATTTCTGTTGTTTATAAGCCACTCAGTCTACAGTATTTTTGTTAGAGCAATCTAACTCCAGTATTGTTGCCTGGGAAATCCCACGGACAGAGGAGCATGGTGGGCTACAGTCCATGGGGTCGTGAAGAGTGGGACATAATTGAAGTGATTTAGCATGCAAGTGGACTAAGATAATGTTTAACCTTAAATCTACTCACACTTTTAAAACTAACTTCCAGTTTACAAGAAATACACACCCTGTGTTTGTGTATGTATGTGTGTGTGTGTGTGTGTGTGTGTGTATGCTCAGTTGTGTCTGACTCTGTGACCCCATGGACGATAGTCTGCCAGGCTGCTCTGTTCATGGGATTTCCCAGGCAAGAATACTGGGGTGAGTTGCCATTTCCTTCTCCAGGGGATCATCCCAATCCAGACATCTCTTGTGTCTCCTGCATTGGCAGGCAGATTCTTTACCACTGTGCCACCTATATATAGATGTGCCACCCACATTAAAGAATAAATACATGATACATGAGGAAACCATCAAGAAACCCATAATATGGGACATTCTCCCCCTAGACTCCCTAAAACATTAGAGGAGGAGGTGTGGAGACTGTTAAAAAAGATATAGGCAAATGTAACTCATAAACCTTGATTAGATTCTAATGTTGAAAAAACACTGTAAGACATTTTTCAAATAAACACAGAAATTTGAAAATACTGGATATTTGATGGCAAAAACAACCACTGTTCATTTTCTTAGGTGTTCTATTGTACTACAGGAAGGAAGGAGAAATGTCCCTATTTTTAGGAGATACATTCTGAAGTTTTCAGGGGTGAGATTCTCTAATGTCTGAAACTTAAGAGAAGAGAAGATAGAGGAAAATACTGTTTGTGGGGCAGCATACTGGTAGGGAACACATGAAGCTCTTTCTTTTTGTAAGAGAACTGCTCTGCAGTCACGCCTTACAGAGCCACGTGACCCCCACTCAAGGGCGTTTGGTCCAGCGCCTCCAGACTCTGGCCTGGGGACCTGAGTTCTGCAGCAGCTTTCTCATCTGATGGCCGGAGCCTCTGCTCTGTGTGCTGGCACTGGCTTTCCTTTCTGGAGGTGCAGCTGGGAACACACAGGCAGCCAGTAAGAATGCTGTTCCACACCCTGAACTCCTTATTTCCTACAAGCAGTGAGGCAGAAAGGGAGGCCTGAGTTATGGCCAAACCTAGCCAGGTTCAGCTAACAAGCTTTTCCGGCTGCCTAACAAGCTGATAATGATTAACCACACAACAGAATCCAGCTAGTATGGGCCCTCAGCTGGCATAAGAAAAGGGACCAAATAATTGCCAATAATTGTTACAACAACCACAGTTCTTGAGTACTTACTAAGTGCCAGACACCAAGTGCCTTATGTACCCTAATGTGTGGATTTACAGGAGCTGTCATGATAAAGCCGTACTTTATCATATCATCATTAAGTACCACTATCCAGGACTGACTGAAACCATCAGCATATGCAAAGACTAAAAGTAATTCACATTCAGAAGGCTGAGTCATCTTTGCTTGAAAAAATGGGAATTGATACTGGAGGTGGGAGGAGGTTCAGTATTTCTTTCCCAAACACCGTTACTGTGAATCCCCCCTCAGTCTTTCAAGTCTCGGCCTCCATAACCACTTATCATGAGGAAGAATGTACCACCGTTGAACATCACGGCTGTCTTCCTGCCATCCGGCAATCAAAGCAGGAGAAGCAAAGCCCTATCACCCAACTCAGCTGCTCCTCCCGGGTCACCGCTCATCAGTCACTTGCCATCGTTCACAACTCTCTTCACACACTGGCTCTAGAAATTAAGGACTACAGCATTTGTTCCCTCCTCAACATCACTGCAGACAGTTATTGAGGGTGGAGAAAACTAAGCTTCAAATATCCTGTGGGATAGAAGAAAGGGGGAAAAAGACCTACAAACATCGAGGAAGTTAGGCAGGCATTCGAATCTTGGAGGTCAGCAGCTGAATCACGTGAACATAGACAAAAACAGGAAGGATGGCCAACCATTAGTGACTGGCTCTAACATTTAACTACCTGGTAACTACACAGAAGACAGTATATTTTATTAATAAGAAGGAACCCTGGACCATCATGCAGTCGTCGGAATTGAAGAGGAGCAGAATCCAGCATGCCAAAACAGAACCACAGGGGCTCAGGACATGCCACCCCAAAGATGCCACCTGGGTATACTGATTATTTTGAGCTGTAGGCACTTGGAGAAGAGAAAATGCACAGAGACGTTTCCTCCAACTCCCTTATCTGCCTAAAGAAAGAGCTTCCAAAACCAATTCAGCTGTCATCAATTCCTTCCCTGAAAGTTTCAACAACTGGGGAAGACTGACTTCTCACAGGAGAGGAGACTGGAAGTCAACCCAAACTTCATCCCAAACTCTCATACCTCCCATCTACTCTTCAAGGCCCCTTTCATTCTTTCTAAAAAGCACTCTCTCCCCACCAAGAGCTTAGATCTCTCTCCCTTTTTCCTATGAAGATGGTCTAATCCTGAATTCTTTGCCATCTGGGGGAGTTACTAAATTTTCCCTGGTATCACCCATATATATATGAGGGATACATGTTAACTTGTTTTTCTCTTGTTAACCTATCTTTTGTATACAGGGGTCTCAGCTAAGAATTGAAGGAAAATTATTCTTCCTCCCCTACAGAATAAGCGGGAACTACAGGCAACAACATGGATGAAATCTCATATAATGAACACAAGAAGCCAGACACTAAAAGAGTACATAATGTGGCTATATATCAATATAATTTGTTTGTATAATTTATTCATTTAAAATTTAATTTTTAAAATATATTTTAAAAATATGTATATATAATAAAATTCAAACCAAGCAAAAATAACTAATGCTGTTAGAATTCAGAATAGTGGTTTTTCTCTTTCTCATAACTTTTAAGTTTATTTTTAATTATAGGATAATTAATTTACAATATTGTGTCTGTTTCTGCCATATGTCAGCAGGAATCAGCCATAGGTATACATATGGCCCCTCCCTTGTGAACCTCCCTTCCACCTCCCACTCCATCCCATCCCTCTAGGTTGTCACAGAGCCCTGGGTTGAGCTCCCTGTGTCATATAGCAAATTACCACTAGCTATTCTACCATATGGTAACCTGTTATCATAGGTAACAGTGGTAACATTTGAAGAGAATAGTAACTAGGAAGGGGCACCACGGGCAAGGACTGTCACTAGAGGCCGGTGAGGTTCTATTTCTTCATATGGGTGCTGGTTACATAGAAATGTTCTGCATGTGAAAATCCACCGAACTGAGTTCTGTGTTACTTTCCATATGTATGTTAGACTTCAAAAGTTTAATTAAAAATGTGAAAACAATTAACCACAATGAGATATCACCTCACATCTGTTAGATGTAAGGCTATTATAAAAGAAAAAAGAAAAGAAATGATACAACAAGTGTTGGAGAAGATTTGGAGAGAAGGGAGCCCTCCTCCAACACTGGTTGGAATGTAAATTTGTGCAGCTACTATGGAAAACAAAATGGAGTTTCCTCAAAAAATTTAAAATGGAACTACTGTACATTCAGCAATTCCATTCTGGGTATATATCCATATCCAAAGTAAGTGAAATTGCTATTTCAAGGAGATACCAACACTCACCCCCATGTTAAATTCAGCATTATTAACAACAGCCAGTATATGAAAGCGAAAGGCACTCAGTCGTGTCCAACTCTTTGTAACCCCATGGACTATATAGTCCATAAAATTCACCAGGCCAGAATACTGGAGTGGGTAGCCTTTCCCTTCTCCAGGATATCTTCCCAATCCAGGGATTGAACACAGGTCTCCCACATTGCAGGTGGATTCTTTACCAGCTGAGCCACAAAGGAAGCCCAAGAATACTGGAGTGGATAGCCTATCCCTTCTCCAGCGGGATCTTCCCGACCCAGGAATCGAACCAGGGTCTCCTGCACAGCAGGTGGATTCTTTACCAACAGAGCTACCAGAGAAGCTTAGTAACTCCCCCAGGTGGCAAAGAATTCAGGAGTAGACCATCTTCATAGAGAATGGGGAGAGAGATCTAAGCTCTTAGAGAGTGAGTGAGTGCTTTTTAGGAAGAATGAAAGGGGCCTTGAAGAGAAGGTGGGAGGTATGAGAGTCTGGGATGAAGTTTGGGTTGACTTCCAGTCTCCTATCCAGTGATAAGTCAATCTTCACCAGTTGTTGAAGCTTGCAGGGAAGGGATTGATGACAGTTGAATTGGTTCTGGGGATTCCCTGGTGGCTCAGAGGGTAAGGTATCTGCCTGCAATGCAGGAGACCTGTGTTTGATCCCTCAGTCGGGAAGACCCCCTAAAGAAGGAAATGGTAATCCACTCCAGTACTCACGCCTGGAAAACCCCATGGACGAAGAAGCCTCATAGGCTACAGTCCATGGTCTCGCAAAGAGTCAGACATGACTGAGCGACTTCACATTCACTTTCTTTCAAGATACGAAAATAACCTATGTGGTCACTGATGGATGAATAGACACAGAAAATGTGAGGATATACATACACAAACACATGCACATATATGAACATCAATTCAGTTCAGTCGCTCAGTCGTGTCCGACTCTTTGTGACCCCATGAATTGCAGCACACCAAACCTCCCTGTCCATCACCAACTCCCAGAGTTCACTCAAACTCATGTCCATTGAGTCAGTGATGCTATGCAGTCATCTCATCCTCTGTCGTCCCCTTCTCCTCCTGCCCCCAATCCCTCCCAGCATCAGAATCTTTTCCAATGAGTCAACTCTTCGCATGAGGTGGCTAAAGTACTGGCACTTCAGCTTTAGCATCAGTCCTTCCAATGAAAACCCAGGACTGATGTCCTTTAGGATGGACTGGGTGGATGTCCTTGCAGTCCAAGGGACTCAAGAGTCTTCTCCAACACCACAGTTCAAAAGCATCAATTCTTCGGCGCTCAGCTTTCTTCACAGTCCAACTCTCACATCCATACATGACCACTGGAAAAACCGTAGCCTTGATTAGATGGACATTTGTTGGTAAAGTAATGTCTCTGCTTTTGAATATACTATCTAGGTTGGTCATAACTTTCCTTCCAAGGAATAAGTGTCTTTTAATTTCATGGCTGCAATCACCATCTGCAGTGATTTTGGAGCCCCCAAAAAATAAAGTCTGACACTGTTTCCACTGTTTCCCCATCTATTTCCCATGAAGTGATGGGACCGGATGCCATGATCTTCGTTTTCTGAATGTTGAGCTTTAAGCCAACTTTTTCACTCTCCTCTTTCACTTTCATCAACAGGCTTTTTAATTCCTCTTCACTTTTCTGCCATAAGGGTGGTGTCATCTGCATATCTGAGGTTATTGATATTTCTCCTGCCAATCTTGATTCCAGCTTGTGCTTCTTCCAGCCCAGCGTTTCTCATGATGTACTCTGCATATAAGTTAAATAAGCAGGGTGACAATATACAGCCTTGACATACTCCTTTTCCTATTTGGAACCAGTCTGTTGTTCCATATCCAGTTCTAACTGTTGCTTCCTGACCTGCGTACAGGTTTCTCAAGAGACAGGTCAGGTGGTCTGGTATTCCCATCTCTTTCAGAATTTTCCACAGTTTATTGTGATCCACACAGTCAAAGGACTTCCCTGATGTCTCAGAGAGTAAAGTGTCTGTCTGCAATGCAGGAGACCCGGGTTCGATCCCTAGGTCAGGAAGATCCCCTGGAGAAGGAAAAGGCAACCCACTCCAGTACTATTGCCTAGAAAATCCCATGGATGGAGGAGCCTGGGAGGCTACAGTCCATGGGGTCACAAAGAGTAGGACATGACTGAGTGACTTCACTTTCACACAGTCAAAGGCCTTGGCATAGTCAATAAAACAGAAATAGATGTTTTTCTGGAACTCTCTTGCTTTTTCCATGATCCAGAGGATGTTAGCAATTTGATCTCTGGTTCCTCTACCTTTTCTAAAACCAGCTTGAATATCTGGAAGTTCACGGTTCACGTATTGCTGAAGCCTGGCTTGGAGAATTTTGAGCATTACTTTACTAGTGTGTGAGATGATTGCAATTGCGCAGTAGTTTGAACATTCTTTGATATTGCCTTTCTTTGGGATTGGAATAAAAACTGACCTTTTCCAGTCCTGTGGCCACTGCTGAGTTTTCCAAATTTGCTGGCATATTGTGTGCAGCACTTTCACAGCATCATCTTTCAGGATTTGAAATAGCTCAACTGGAATTCCATCACCTCCACTAGCTTTGTTCGTAGTGATGCTTCCTAAGGCCCACTTGACTTCACATTCCAGGATGTCTGGCTCTGAGTGAGTGTTCACACCATGGTGATTATCTGGGTCATGCAGATCTCTTTTGTACAGTTCTTCTGTGTATTCTTGCCACCTCTTCTTAATATCTTCTGCTTCTGTTAGGTCCATACCATTTCTGTCCTTTATTGAGCCCATCTTTGCATGAAATGTTCCCCTGGTATTGCTAATTTTCTTGAAGAGATCTCTAGTCTTTCCCATTCTGTTCTTTTCCTCTATTTCTTTGCATTGATCGCTGAAGAAGGCTTTCTTATCTCTTCTTGCTATTCTTTGGAACTCTGCATTCAGATGCTTATATCTTTCCTTTTCTCCTTTGCTTTTCGCTTCTCTTCTTTTCACAGCTATTTGTAAGCCCTCTCCAGACAGCCATGTTGCTTTTTTGCATTTCTTTTCCATGGGGATGGTCTTGATCCCTGTCTCCTGTACAATGTCACAAACCTCATTCCATAGTTCATCAGGCACTCTATCAGATCTAGGCCCTTAAATCTATTTCTCACTTCCACTATATAATCATAAGGGATTTGATTTAGGTCATACCTGAATGGTCTAGTCGTTTTCCCTACTTTCTTCAATTTAAGTCTGAATTTGGCAATAAGAAGTTCATGATCTGAGCCACAGTCAGCTCCCGGTCTTGTTTTTGCTGACTGTATAGAGCAAAGAATATAATCAATCTGATTTCAGTGTTGACCATCTGGTGATGTCCATGTGTAGAGTCTTCTCTTGTGTTGTTGGAAGAGGATGTTTACTATGACCAGTGCGCTCTCTTGCCAAAACTCTATTAGCCTTTGCCCTGCTTCATTCCGTATTCCAAGGCCAAATTTGCCTGTTACCCCAGGTGTTTCTTGACTTCCTACTTTTGCATTCCAGTCCCCTATAATGAAAAGGACATCTTTTTTGAGTGTTAGTTCTAAAAGGTGTTGTAGGTCTTCATAGAACCGTTCAACTTCAGCTTCTTCAGCATTACTGGTTGGGGCATAGACTTGGATTACCATGATATTGAATGGTTTGCCTTGGAAACCAACAGAGATCATCCTGTCGTTTTTGAGATTGCATCCAAGTACTGCATTTCGGACTCTCTTGTTGACCATGATGGCTACTCCATTTCTTTTAAGGGATTCCTGCCCACAGTAGTAGTAGATATAATGGTCATCTGAGTTAAATTCACTGATTCCAGTCCATTTTAGTTCGCTGATTCCTAGGATGTCAACATTCACTCTTGCCATCCCCTGTTTTACCACTTCCAATTTGCCTTGATTCATGGACCTGACATTCCAGGTTCCTATGCAATATTGCTCTTTACAGCATCGGACCTTGCTTCTGTCACCAGTCACATCCACAGCTGGGTATTGTTTTTGCTTTGGTTCCATCTCTTCATTCTTTCTGGAGTTATTTCTTCACTGATCTCCAGTAGCATATTGGGCACCTACTGACCTGGGAAGTTCCTCTTTCAGTATCCTATCATTTTGCCTTTTCATACCGTTCATATGTACGTGCATACATATATAATGGAATGTTATTCAGCCACTAAAAAAGAATGAAAGTTTGCATTTTTGACAGGGATGGACCTCAAGAGCACTGTGCTAAGTGAAGTAAGTCAGAGAAAGAAAACCACTGCATGATCTCACTTACATGTGCAATTTAAAAAATAACAAGCAAGCTGACAGATACAGACAACAGACTGGTGGTTGCCAGGGGTAGGGCAAGAGTGAAATGAGTTAAAGGGAGTCAAAAGATAGAAATTTCCAGCAAAAATGTCATGGGGATGTAATGTACAGCATGGCGACTATAATTAACAATAGCATAGTGTATATTTGAAAGTCACTGAAAGTAAATCTTAAAAGTTTCTCATCACAGGAATCAATTCTGTAACTATGTATGGGGACAAATGTTAACCAGACCTACCGTGGTGATCATTTTTGCAATATATACAAAATCATTTTTTATATATTTGCAAATATCACATCATCATGTTGTACACCTGAAGCTAATATAAAGTTGTAAGTCAATTATATTTTTCATAAACAAATATGAAGACAACTGAATATTCCTATACCAAGAGATCTCTGACTCCTACTTTTGAAACAACCTCAGAAATGGTGTTATGTAAAATCATCCACTCAAAGAAAGTGAGAGCTCAAGGCGATTAGGAATTAATCTTAAGTCCATGTGTAAAATGAAATGAGACACAGTTCCTGCAATTGCTATACAAGTAACTGCAGGCATTAGCAAGAACTACTGGGGCTAGAATCAAAGGCCTTTGATCCTCTATTATATCTTCCATCTGGGATCTCCAAGAAGCCAGCAAACAAACAAGGCCCAGCAGCGTGCTGCCAAAGCGCACGTCTTCATCCGTGCACCGCACCAACCCCAGCCCCTGCACCTCTGCATGGGAGCTGCTGAATTCAGGGAAGGACCAAGATGGTACTAACGTCGTGACACGAAAATAGGATTAAATCAAAAATTTCATGTAAGTTCACTTCCGTCTGGCCTTTATAAGCAGGGTCCCAAGCAGAAAGCAAATCTATGTGTCCCAGGTTGGCATTTTTTCCTAATATATCAGATTCTATAAAAGCAAGAAAAATCTATTACTTCAAACCTCCCAATCCTATTGTGGCTTCCCTTGTGGCTCAGCTGGTAAAGAATCCACCTGTAATGCTAGAAACCTGGGTTCAATCCCTGGGTTGGGAAGATCCTCTGGAGAAGGCAAAGGCCACCCACTCCAGTATTCTGGCCTGGAGAATTCCATGGACTGTATAGTCCATGGGGTCGCAAAGAGTCAGACACGACTGAGCGACTTTCACTATTCACAATCCTATCTAACCTATCTGATCTTTCACTATTCACAATCCTATCTGACGCTACTGTTATGGGTTGGTTGTATTGTCTCCCTCCATAGTTTGTATGCTGGGGTCCTAACCCCTAGCCCTCAGAATGCGACCTTACTTGGAAATAGTGTCACTGTGGATGTTATTAGTTAAGATGAGGTTATACACTGGAGTGACCAGAATTGGGTGCAGCCAAAAGGTAGCTGAGTCAGTAAAGATTCTGCCTACAGTACAGGAGACTCCAGTTTGATCCCTGGGTTGGGAAGATCCCCTGGAGCCAGAAATGGCAACCCACTCCAGTGTTCTTGCCTGGGAAATCACATGCACAGAGGAGCATGGCAGGCTGCAGGCCACGGGGTAGTAGGAATCAGACACAACTAGCGAAAAAACCACCACCACCAAAATATCCACAACTTTGCCCAGTTCCTTCATGAAAATATGTCTCTTTGGCTTCCCTGGTGGCTCAGACAGTAAAGAATTTCCCTGCAGTGCAGGAGACCTGATTTTGATCCCTGAGTTGGGAAGATCCCCTGGAGAAGGGAACAGTGAATACCCACTCCAGTATTCTTGCCTGGGGAATTCCAAGGACAGAGGAGCCTGGTGGGCTACAGGCCATGGGGTCGCAAAGAGTTGGACATGACCACACGACTTTCACTTTCACTTTAAGCTTCCCCAGTAGCTCAACTGGTAAAGAATCTGCCTGCAATGCAGGAGACACTGGTTTGATTCTTGGGTTGGGAAGATCTGCTGGAGAAGGGATAGGCTATCCACTCCAGTATTCTTGGGCTTCCTTTGTGGCTCAACTGGTAAAGAATCCACCTGCAATGCGGGAGACCCATGTTCGATCCCTAGGTAAGGAAGATCCCCCAAAGAAGGGAAAGGCTACCCACTCCAGTATTCTGGCCTGGAGAATTCCATGGACTGGATAGTCCATGGGGTCACAAAGAGTAGGACATGACTAACATTCACCTTTCACTTTCACCTACTGGAGTAGGATGGACCTGAATACAAGTGGCATTATTATAAAATACATATATATATATATATAATTCTCCTACACCGTTGATGGGAATGTAAATTGGCACAGACACTGTGAAGAACAGTATGAGATACCTTAAAAAACTAATCATAGTACCATATGATGGAGCAATCCCACTCCTGGGCATATATTTGGAGAAAAACATGGTCTGAAAGGATGCATGCATGACAATGTTTATTTCAACACTCTTTACAATAACCAAGACAAGGAAGCAACCTAAATGTCCATAGACAGAGGAGTGGATAAAGAAGACGTGGTACATATATACAATGGAATATTACTCAGCCATTACAAGAAATTAAATAATGTCATTTGCAGCAACATACTGCAACATAGAGATCATCATACTGAGTGAAAGCAGACAGAGAAAGAGAAATACCATTTGGTATCACTTATATGTGGAATCTAAAAAGAAATGTTACAAATAAACTTATTTACAAAACACAGAGAATGAACTTATGGTTACTGGCAGGAAGGGATAATTAGGGAATTTGGGACTGACATGTACACATTGCTACACTGAAATGGAGAACCAGTAAGGACCTACTGTATAGCACAGGGAATGCTGCTCAATATTATGTATTAATAACAAGCTAAATATGAAAAGAATTTGAAAAAGAATAGATATGTGTATTGATATGTACGTAACTGAATCACTTTGCTGTAGCTGTACCCATGAAACTAACACAGCATTGTTAATCAACTATACTCCAATATACAAAAGTTTCTTTAAAAAAAGATAAATAGAAAAATGTGGACACATACATGGGGAACGCCATGTAAAGACTGGAGTCACAGTGCCATGAGGAAGGACCATGAGAAGCGCCACAAGCAGCTGGGGAGAGACCTGGAACACACCCTTCCTTAGTGTCCTTCAAGGGAGCATGGACCTGCTGACCCCTCCATCTCAGATTTCTGGCCTCCAGAACTGTGAGCTGTTTAAGGTCTTGAGTCTGAGTTAGGGCTTTGTAGATGAAGAAACAAGTACAGAGAAATAATGCAGAATGCTGTATTGGCCCTCACTGGCCAAGATTAGAACTCAGGAATCCAGGGGAAAAGTGATCCAAAAAGTTGTAGTAAGCAAAGGCATGAAAAAAATGGCGAACCGTCTTTCCCCCAAGGCTTGCTACCTCCTGTCTGGGAGGGCCAAGGGGGACTCCTGTGTACAGAGAAAGGGGCCTAACGTGTGTCCCCAAAGGTGCCCCCACCCCTGCAAATCTAAGCCAACACAGCATACCTGTGCCAAGAATTGTAATTCCCAAGAAGGGAGGGAATGAATTACTTTTCAAAGGCCTGAATCTGTTAAAAAGAATGTAGGGACTGAAAATGATGCAAGGGAAAAAAAAGTGAATAGAAATGGCATTTTAATAAGTATTAAGACGTCCAGGGAGCCTAGAAGTTCAGAATCACCTCTGAACTTTCATGTAGAATTAATCTACATTGTGTTCCAAAAGTGTCAGTCCAGTAAAGAGCTTGCACAACGGTGTCCATTTCAAATGCAACCACAGAAAATAAAAATGAAGCTCTAAAAGCAATCAATGTTAGGGTAGAGTTTATTAACAGATCTCTGGTGTGCTAGTTATGGCTAAAATGCAAACTACAACAAATGTCAGTAATATCTAGACTGTATTTAATAGTAGCTGCAACAACAGTAGTAGTAGCTAGAGTCAGATTTTATTAAATGGAAAGGCACACATTTAAGAAATATTAATTGAGCACGTGCCACATGCTGGATGCAGTCTACCCATTCAAAGTCAGATCCAGGGATGAACAAAACAGACACCAGCCCTGTCTAAAAGCCCTCACAGATTTTAGACTAAAGCTGTCAAACTAGAGTTCAGAGTTAACTCACGGTGGTGATATCTGCTGGTCTTTAAAGGAGAAATTTTAGTGACTACCATCTTAGAAATTTCTATTTGTTCTTCTGAGTCTTAAAATTAGCCAGACCGCCATCATTTGATGGCGGTCATTGAAGTTAACACCAGAGGCTCGGTTCTGGGCTCCTCTTCCGTACAGTATATGGACTGGGAGGCACATTCCCCTTTGTGTGTGCGTCAACTTCAAAAGAGGACCAGTGGGTGGACTGAGAAAACCAGGGTCACCGATTTACTCTTCACAGGACCAGGTTACTTCAAGAAACTGCACTTATTATCTTGGCTGCATGCGTGCGTGCTAAGTCCCTTCAGTTGTGTCCGAGTCTTTGTGACCCCCTGGACTATAGCCCACCAGGCTCCTCTGTCCATGGGGATTCTCCAGGCAAGAACACTGGAGTCAGTTGCCATGCCCTCCTCCAGGGGATCTTTCTGACCCAGGGATCGAACCCGCGTCTCTTATGTCTCCTGCACTGGCAGGAGGATTCTTTACCACTAGCGCCATCTGGGAAGCCCAATATCTTGGCTGACAAGTCCATATTTCAAATTACAGAAAGGAGTATGCCCTCCAGCAAGCTCAGAGGGGATCTGAGTAAAGCATCGCATGAACAGAGAGGGAAGCAAAGCCGACAGAGATGAAGATGGGTTATGAAAGGACACAGGCCTCCATCCGGTCATGCCGACACCTTCCCAGGGGAAGCGGAGATGCCAGCAGCACCCCTGCCACTCTGTACATGAGATGCCCTGTGGCCTTCAAGGACCCTCCCCGGGCCTGACCTTGCGGTACTCTGACCCAACAGTGTCAGCCCCCCAGGCAAACTAAGAGTGCTGACAGTTACTTCCTCGCGTGAATCCCAGGACTTCCTGCTCCAGGTGAGGACCCAGCAGCTCAGAGCAGCCTCTTCAGCAGCCTCTTCAGCTCTGCCCAAAGCTACCCTGCTGGGACTTCATGCCATTCCACCTTATCTTCTTTCTCAACGAAATCCAGTCACTTTCAGCCAAATGATGAATTGAAAGCTAGACATCAGCGTGACGAACTTCAGTTTCTACATTATGAAACCTGCATTTTATCCACTAAAAAGACATCCAGCACTTTGAGGATAGAGGCTTACACACTGTGCTAATGGTGCTGATCTTTCATTGCGGCCCAGAGGAGCTCAAAAACGGAGCAATTATAGTTGCGTGTGTTCATGTGGATGTGCTCAACTCACCGACTTTAAAGAATAAGATACGTGAAAAAGGATGAAAACCTTAAAAGCCACTCCCTTCAAAATCACTTTTAAAACCTCCTTTGAGAAGCTGCTCTAGTGCAGTCCTGGGGAAATTTGTTTTTAATTATAGTTAACACTTCTTACTATATGTCACATTATCTTTAAGAAAAATCCAAACATACAGAAATATGATAGTTTCCAAATATAAAGGGAACGTATTTTTCAGCGTTCATCCATTATGTCCTGACGGCTATTTAAAGGGTGCCAGAGACCCAAGCCCGCACCTCCCTGCGCTGCTGGAAGGCTGGTAGGTTTCAGTCCCCAGAGCTTCCTGCAGACGTCCCTGGGGCTGCTTATGCTCTGGGTGCAGCCCCAGCAGGATCTCTCGCCTTATCTTTTCAAAGTTGCAAGGGAATTCGGGAGAATTAGAAGTGTCCTGTGGCATTTAACAGAACACTGGTCACCAAGGAGTCCATGGCCGCCCATGCATTCCAGGCAGCCAGCCACTTGGCCACCTATAGCCAGAGGCACTGACTGTCATCTCCACAAACTGCAAGTGCCTCACATACAGGGTCAGCGGAGCCTGCAAACTGTGATTCTAGGTTAGGAATGTGTTACTTCTCCCACTAAGAATTCCTTCTTTCCCTCTTCTCCCTGTATGACCAACTCCAACCCCAGCACACCTTAACCTTGACATGACATTGCTAAGGAATATACAGAAACACCTTCAATACCTCAATTTTAAATCATCACGATAATATCTTCACTAAATAAAGGCAACAAATTTCTGTTCAACCTTTGCTCTTCTTTAAAAATTAGAAAAAGGATTTTTTCCAACACTTTTTCAAGTAATATATCCTTATCATGGCCTATTTTTAGATCCAGATTGGTTTTTTTAACCCTGTAACATATATACAACCATCATCAAATCTCCTGTCATTCTTCCAAACTATTTTTATCTTGTTTCTTACCTAATTTAGAAAATGCCATAATCATTATTTTAGCTGTAAAACATCCAGTCCTATGGATATATTAAAATTAACTCATCCATTCCCTCTCTGCTAAAAAACTAACTCACTTTCTATTTTTATTATGAATGGCTCAGACGGTAAAGCGTCTGTCTACAGTGCGGGAGACCTGGGTTCGATCCCTGGGTCCGGAAGATCCGCTGGAGAAGGAAATGGCAATCCACTCCAGTACTATTGCCTGGAAAATTCCATGGACAGAGGAGCCTGGTAGGCTACAGTCCATGGGGTCGCAAAGAGTCGGACACGACTGAGCGACTTCACTTCACTTCGACTTCGATACTTTAAAGAACATTTTTATGCCAAGAATTTTTAATTTCAGACATCTCCTTGAAAATAGATTTCTAGTGTTAGAATTATTGCAGGTGTGAGTAATTATCCAAATGCTCAAATAAGTTTCACTATCACACTGTCTCAGGGGTTCTCTCCCATATTCAGAAAACTTTCTTCCCCTCAACCACTCTTCTCTGGAAACTTCTCTCCTGAACTGGCTTCCTTCCTCCCTTACACCTCCTGCCCACATCAGTAGTAGAACTGCCCCAGAAGTTTTAGGCTTAATTGTCTCACTTTTAACAAGTCAGGGTTTGTTAGGTATTTACTTTGTTTCTACATCACTCATTCTCCAACTCTGCCACAATACATTCAAAAAAGTAATCTATTAGCATTAGCTTTTTTTTGTATGAAAATTATTTTATTTATAAGTCCTAATTATTTCTAGGATGTCAAGTTTTCAGCCCCAGTCCAAGGTCTGGATAGTGTATCAGATGATCAACCTCCACTCTAGCATTAGTTTTTAAATGATGTCACAAATTTATCTTACCTATTTTTTAGAAGGTAAAACCTTTAGCGATTAGAAACATTTTTAAAGCAGTTAACAACAATATAGTCCTGTGACCTACTTTCTAATATTCTTTTTATAAATTTTCCACAAGTTTTGAGCTAATTTCAAACTATTTTCACTAGTTTACAGGTTCACCCATCATAGAATTTTCCATTTCTGCTCTTTACTCCAATCAAAAGGCAAAGGAGAAAAGTAGACTTCCAAAGAATAACAAGAAGAGATAAGAAAGCCTTCTTAAATGAACAATGCAAAGAAATAGAGGAAAACAATAGAATGAGAAAAACTAGAGATCTCAAGAAAATTAGAGATACCAAGGGAACATTTCATCCAAAGATGGGCACAATAAAGGACAGAAATGGTATGGGCCTAACAGAAGCAGAGATATTAAGAAGAGGTGGCAAGAATACACAGAAGAACTATACAAAAAAGATCTTAATGACTCAGATAACCATGGTGGTTGTCTGGCACTCACCTAGAGCCAGACATCCTGAAGTGCAAAGTCAAGTGGGTCTTAGGCAGCATCACTATGAACAAAGCTAATAGAGGTAATGGAATTCCAGCTGAGCTATTTCAAATCTTAAAAGATGATGCTGTTAAAATGCTGCACTCAATATGCCAGCAAATTTGCAAAACTCAGCAGTGGTCACAAGACTGGAAAAAGGTCAGTTTTCATTTCCAGTCCCAAAGAAGGGGCAATATCAAACAAAGAATATTCAAACTACCGCACAATTGCACTCATCTCACACACTAGTAACGGAGAAGGCAATGGCACCCCACTCTAGTACTCTTGCCTGGAAAATTCTATGGACGGAGGAGCCTGGTAGGCTGCAGTCCATGGGGTCGCTAAGAGTCAGGCACAACTGAGCGACTTCACTTTGACTTTTCACTTTCATGCATTGGAGAAGGAAGTGGCAACCCACTCCAGTATTCCTGCCTGGAGAATCCCAGGACAGAGGAGCCTAGTGGGCTGCCATCTCTGGGGTCGCACAGAGTTGGACATGACTGAAGTGACTTAGCATAGCACACGGTAGTAAAGTAATGCTCAAAATTCTCCAAGCCAGGCTTCGGCAATACGTGAACCATAAACTTCCAGATGTTCAAGCTGGTTTCAGAAAAGGCAGAGGAACCAGAGATCAAATTGCCAACATCCACTGGATCATAGAAAAAGCAAGAGAATTCCAGAAGCACATCTACTTCTGCTTCACTGACTATGCTAAAGCCTTTGACTAGGCAGATCACAACAAACTGTGGTAAATTCTTAAAAAGATGGGAATGCCAGACTACCTTACCTGCGTCCTGAGAAATCTGTATGCAGGTCAAGAAGCAACAGTTAGAACCAGATATGAACAATGGACTGGTTCCAAATTGGGAAAGGAGTACATCAAGGCTATATATTGTCACCCAGCTTATTTAACTTATATGCAGAGTATATCATGTTAAATGCAGGGCTGAGTGAAGCAGAAGCTGGAATCAAGACTGCCAGGAGAAATATCAATAACCTCAGATATGCAGATGACACCACCCTTATAAGGCAGAAAGTGAAGAGGAACTAAAGAGCCTCTTGATGAAGGTGAAAGAAGAGAGTGAAAAAGCTGGCTTAAAACCCAACATTCAAAAAACTAAGATCACAGCATCTGGTCCCATCACTTCAGGGCAAATAGATGGGGAAACAATGGAAAAAGTGTCAGACTTTATTTTCTTGGGCTCCAAAATCATCCTGGCGGGGGTGGGTAGAGGGAGGGTGGGTGACTGCAGCCATGAAATTAAAAGACCTTTGCTCCTTGGAAGAAAAGCTATGACAAACCTAGACAGTGTATTAAAAGGCAGAGACATTACTTTGCCAAAAAAGGTCCATATAGTCAAAGCTTTGGTTTTTCCAGTAGTCATGTATGAATGTGAGAGTTGGACCAGAAAGAAGGCTGAGCACCAAAGAATTGACGCTTTTGAACTGTGGTGTTGGAGAAGACTTTTGAGAGACCCTTGAACTGCAAGATCAAATCAGTCAATCCTAAAGGAAATCAGTCCTGAATATTCATTGGAAGGACTGATGCTGAAGCTGAAGCTCTAATATTTTGGCCACCTTGATGTGAAGAGCTGACTCACTGGAAAAGACCCTGAAGGCAGGAGAAGGGGATGACAGAGGACGAGATAGTTGGATGTCATCACTGATTCAAAGGACATGAGTTTGAACTCCAGGAGATGGTGAAGGACAAGGAAGCCCGGCATGCTGCAGTCCATGGGGTTACAAAGAGTCAGACACGACTGAGCGAGTGAACAAGAACTCCTCCATTTACAGTTTCCTCCCTTCTTTCCTCCCCAAGAGAAGGTTGACAACTTTCAAGGAATTCAAATTGTTTTTTCAGAATCCCATTAACTAGCTCCACCACACTGAGATTAGCACATATACATGAAGTCTAAAATGCTCAGAATTGTGAAAATTAATAAAGTATACAAACACACTGCAAAGCATTACATTAAACCAAAACCATAAACATGTACCCATCAAACCAGAACCTGCCAATCTGTATCTGATTGGCTGTTTCTACATTTTCCTATTAACATTCACTTATTACTTACTCACTTAGCTCAGCAAGGCCCCACAAGGAAGTAAACAGCAAATGCCAAGGTTTAAGAACAATTCATAAGGGAGGAGCGGGGGAGGAAAGGAGGAAGACTTCTGAATTTAAAAATCAAAGCACAAAAGTTTACATAGTAACTTAATCTTGCGGCAAATTAAGAAAAGATCAGCCACTATAACTTTAGCAAAAAAAAAACAACAGAGCCCTCAGAATAAGGAGAGACAGGGCTCTACACGAGGGCCATCTCTCCCTCTCTTCACTCAACATAGACCTCTGCTCACCCTGCTACCTGAGGCCAGTGCTGGGACAATGAGACACAGCAGAGGCTTCTCAAACCTTCAGATGCTTCAGAATCACTTTGCATGTATGAAATACTGACTCTGACCGGAGAGGTTTGGAGTGGAACCTGAGATTCTGCTTGCTCACAAGCTCTCAGGTGCTTGTTACTGCTGCTGGTTTGAGGAACAAAAAAGTGACAGCGTTAGTCACTCCGTCATGTCTGGCTCTTTGAGACTCCATGGATTGTAGTCCGCCAGGCTCCTCTGTCCATGGGGTTCTCCAGCTGAGAATACTGGAGTGGGTAAGCCATTTCCTCCTCCAGGGGAGCTTCGCAACCCAGAGACCAAACCCTGGTCTCCCGCATTGCAGGCAGATTTTTTACCCTCCGAGCCACCAGGGAAGCCCGGAGGAACAAAAAAACTGAGTAGCAAATACAGACTTCAGCACATAAGAACTTTGTCATTATTGGACTTACAATAAACGTTTCAAAGACACAGCTATAAATGATTGATTGGCATACCCTGTTTTATTCAGTAGAAGGTTCTTAACAAGGGAAAAGTCACCTTGTTCTTCCTTAATATTAACACAGGTTGAGCACATTCTATTGTATATTAACAAAACAGATCAGAAACTGGTAACATGAATTGCCTTGAGGAAGGAACCAGTTAATCTGCAAGAAGGAGGGAGTGGAGGAAAGGTTTTCAGTGATATACTTTTGTAGTTTTTAAATGTTGAATCACATGAGTCAATTACCTATTCAGAAAATAAAATATATTATAAAATTTTAAAGCATTGCATAGGCTATTCTGGAAGCTGACAGAATGTTAAATTTATCCATTTCCAAAGAAAGTAAGTGGTTAAGCCAGGGAGACCACTTATTTTGTTAGCATTTATCTTCAAAGAAGGAACATGCCTTAGTTTAATCACCTTCTATGATCATACCAATATTATATTTTTATTGAAATAACATTTTTCAACCCCGCTACTCTTCTCCAGCACCACAGTGGCCCAGTATCATGCTTTGATTCACAGGAGACTCGGAAAAGCTTCCATGTGGTATATGCACCCTTAGTGAGTCAGGTTCTCATTGCAGAGAACTTTCCAGTACCTCAACCTCTTGTAAGTTTGAGAACTGGGCCCCTTGGCACTGAAATGGTTCCTTTTAACAGCACTCAAGTTGGTGTTCCAGATCGACACAGAAGTGACAACAACTGAAAACAAACCAAAAGACTGAATGGGTGGGAATGTGTGCACATGAGTGTGTGCGTGGGTGTGCCTCACACCAGTGACCCTGTGGCTGGCCCTCAGAGCAAACATTAGCTTGACCATCTGACCTGAACTTATCCCATATGGACCCAGCCCCACCTGTGCCCTCATGGGGTCCCCAAGGCAGACACATTCTTCTTTACTTAACTTGGTCACATCTCAGCTGTAAGACTTGGAAAATGCTTGTTGCCTTTGCAACTTGTTAGCTAATATGCATCCCTAACCCCTTAAATGCTTGTTCTGGTTCTGCTCTTTACTGAGTCTCCTTAGAGTAGGCTGCTTCGTGTTCCATCGAGGCTTCTTCAGATCCCTGATATCTGCCTCCTCCTCCATTCACCCTGCCTGGTCTGGGTTCCCAACCCCATTCCCAAGTCCCCATTCTCCCGGAAACAGCCTCTGCTTATAACCGAGTAGATCAGCCTCAGGGACCAAAGGGAATGGCCAGACACAGGCAAACCCACACTGAAAGGAGTCCATGCATCATAGCCCTGCCCCGAGGACTCTGGCAACGGTCCAGCATATGTGTTTTCATCACCAAAACCAGCAGGAGCCAGGCATGCACTGCCTCTAAAGGCTTTGCTTGCTGCCCTTCTCCTGAGTCTCTGGCCCCTGATGATCCTGAGTAAGTGGCCACCCCCGGGCCTTTGCACTTGCTAGTCCCTCTGCCCTGAAGGCTCTGCCCACAGGCGCCTTCATAGCTCTTTCTCTCTCCTCCTTCACACTTCACCAAAATGTCTTATTTAGCCTTCCCTGACCATCCTTTTTAAATCTCAAATGCTCTTTTTCCTGCACTCCTTCTGCTTCACAGCACTTTCCACACTGACACTCTGTGTGTCTTCTTCTGCATTTGTGTGCCTCTCATGCGCCCTTCACCAGAAGCTCATGTGCTGAGAGTCATGGAAGGGTAAGACAACTTCCCAGAGAGAAAGAAGGTACTAATGCAAGAGAAAACCAACAAATGTCCACCAAGCCCTTTTCCTTCTTCCCATGCCACAGCCATCTGTTTCCCAGTCGCTGAGAAACCTCTTCCTGAAGGTTCTCCTTCACATCTCTGCTTCCCCCTCTCCCCTTTCTCCAGACCCCTCAGCATTGTCTACTCCATGCAAACCATACTGACCAACAGTACCTGCCTCAGTGGGAGGACTGAGCGGGTCAGCTCATGCTTAGGGAAGTACTAGGATGGTGTGGTGCTGTTTATTAGCCAATAAATCACAGCCATTATTCCTGTTATTTAGTTTAAGTATCTTGTATCACATATACTAATTAAACTCTTATTCCCACAGTTAGGTTACAAGCAAATTGAGGGCCAACATCTTACGTCTGGATTTAAAAATTTTCCTCCAGAGTACTTACCATTAGTTTTTAATAATTATTGTCAAGTGACGGAAACAAAGGATTTCCATGTTTAAAATTTCATTTGAAACCCCTTAGAACCTCTATTTAGACAGTGATTCAATCCTTTAACCTCTTCCAGGACTGACCTTGTGTGTAAATATGGCAAATCCCTGAAAATGGCATCTATTATGGGAACTTTGCTAGAGTAGAGCCAAAATACTCTCTACAAGATCAAACAAATATTGACTCAAAAGAATTTTCCCCCAGGCAACTGTTACAGTCTTATCTGGAACAGAATGTTTGCACAGTTAATTAATATCACTCTGGAATCAGCAAAACCCCAGCAGACTCTCCTGCGAGGTAAAAAGCTGAGTTTTATGCTCCCACCATCTTATCACTATTTACAAGTCGTCTCCTCATACCCCCTCACCTATCGCCACCGCTAATGCCAGGTGTGGGGTCAAATGATAAGTACGTCATACACTTTTTATCCATGGACAAAAGATAAAGGAATCCCAGTGCCAAAGAGTCCATTCACCTATCCCATAGCAAATACGCTCTGTCTTTACCTCCAAGAAATCAATCAGGCTGCCTCTGTTACCAACTGTTGACTTCCTGGAAATGTATGAAACAGCAGAACCAGTGTCACCAGACACGCCTCCATACACCAAACACTAAGGAAAGTTTACTTCCTATGGTTACCGACCCTGAAGCCTGCCAGAACCGGGGAGCCTCCAGATGCACCTGGAAATCACACACTGTTCTGTGTGGTGAGTGGGCTAGCTGACACTGGGCTGTCTAAGGCGGGGGGAGGACAGTTATGACAGGGAGAAGCCAACAAGAGCTATTCACAACCTTTCTTCCTTCCCACCTCCTATCAGCCATTATTTATTGAGCACTTCATATGGCAAAGTATTTATATGATGGTCCAGGCAGGAATCTAAACACTAGGAACAGCAGAGAGATACACCTTACCATGCCCTCAGAAAGGTTAATCCAGTGACAGAGAGAGAGAGATCAACAAGAGAAATAAGCAACATGTATATCATGGTAGGTATTGATAAGTGATAAGGGGGAGAAGGCAATGGCACCCCACTCCAGTACTCTTGCCTGGAAAATCCCATGGACGGAGGAGCCTGGTGGGCTGCCGTCTATGTCGCATAGAGTCGGACACGACTGATGGGACTGCAAGGGGTAAAGAACCAGAAAAACAAAACAAGGAGGCTAGAAATGAACTGTAAAAGGGCTGAAGGGAGGGAGTGAAATTAACGGATGCACAACCAATGATGTCCTCGATGAGGGGCTCATATTTAAATCTGAAGGGAGTGAGGGGGGCAGGCTCACAGATCAATGGGGAAGAGCATTTCCAGCAGAGGTGATGCCAATGCCAGGCTCTGTGACAAAGCATGGGCGATATGTCGAGGGCCCCACAAAGGCCAGTGTGGCTGGAGCCTGACGTTCACAGGGAGAGACAAGGAAGTAAGATCCTAGAGGAGCAGCAACAGGACCGTTCTGAACCCTGCTTCCACAACAGAGGCCTTTTTATCGATCACAGGAAGACCACCCTTCCATCTAATTTTCACTTCCTCAAAACTCTCCAGTGGTTATTTCTTCAAGAATCTGTATCTGCATAATTCAAGAGAACAACCTGCCCTCTATAAAAAGAAAAAACATATACAGCAAGCCAACATTTTCCCCAGCAAGCCTAGGGGAAAATCCTAAGCTCCTATTAACAAGAATGGAAACGGTTTGCGGCTCTGAGTGTAAGCTTCTATAGGATTGGGACCAGGCATCACAATAGAGAACACAGCTCAACACCATGGGCGACTGGACATGCATCGATGCTCTGAAAAGATGTCAAACTGGTTAAAAAGAATAACACGCAGAACTATAGGAGACTGAAGCATTGAAATTTACCACAGGGACATGTTTTTAAATGTTGCAATACATCAAACTCTTTGGCAAGTTTAAATGCCAAGCTGGCTAATGCGGTATCCAGGCCACACCCCTTTCCTGCCCAACCAGCTTCTCGACAAGAATAAGATGCTATCAGCCAAGATCTCTGGCAGCGGGGTTTGGGGGTGGTACCTTCAAATCTGCTATCTTCCAATTCCATTCAGTCCTGCTGATCAGCCCAGTTTCATGTATCATGTACACAGCTTTCTCATTTTTTATTTTATATTGGAATACAGTTGATTAATAATGTTGTATTAGTTTCAGGTGTACAGCAAAGTGACTCCATTATACATATAGTTGTATCTATTCTTTTTCAAATTCTTTAGTTTTCTAATGAACAAATATTCGTAAGAAATTCTACACAACTCATTGCAGTGACTCTACTGTTCTTAAAAACATACAGTTTGACCAAGGCAACAAGCATGGACTAGAGGGCATACCTGGAACCTGTATAACAGCAACCATTTCTTTAAAAGCTATTATTACTAATAACTAAGTAGTCACAATTCTTCCCATTCAGGTTCTGCTGAGGCCACAGCCACTGCCCCACCCACAAAAATGGACAAATTCCTGTTGCTGGGTTATTTCATAACTCTTCTTGGTCAGAAGTGTTCAGAACTTCTTGCAAAGTAAAGAAGTCGTTGGGGCTCAAGTGATCTATAGAGTGAAAAACCGCAGGGAAGAAGTGACTAAGAACCCTGGGAAGGTGTGGATCAGAGGAATGAAAATGAGTGCTGAGGAGAGATGAAAGGGAAGTGTGGGGCAGGAGAGAAGGGAGAAAACTTTTAGAGATGTTACTTGGATTTTTTTTTTAATTCCTACTTATTAATTTATTTTTTTTTAGTTTTTTTATTTTTTTAATTTTAAAATCTTTAATTCTTACATGCGTTCCCAAACATGAACCCCCCTCCCACCTCCCTCCCCATAACATCTCTGTGGGTCATCACATGCACCAGCCCCAAGGAATTTTTAAAAATAAACACTGAATCTCTTCTTAATGTTCTCTAAAAGAAGTAAAGTTTGAGATTTAGAAATATTTGTTACTTTTAGTTTCAGCACTATGCTCCTCTGGGTGATATACTGTATCAACTATTCTTGGAACAACCAGACTTGAGCAAATAGTCTAGTTCACAGACATAAAAACATGCAGTACGTCAGACAGAGAAAAACAAATATTAATGCATACATGTGGGATTTAGGAAAACTGTACAGATGAATCTACCTGAAAAAGCAGGACTGGAGACACAGACCTAGAGAACAGACATACAGACACCGATCAGGGAGAGGCAGGTGGGATGAATTAGTTTAGGACTGACGTATATACACTGCCATGTGTGAAATAGACAGCTAGTGGGGGGCTGCTGTATATCACAGTGAGCTCAGCTCAGAGCTCTGTGACGACCTAGAAGGGGGCCTGGGGAATGGGAGGGAGGCTCAAGAGTGAGGGGATATATGTACAATATAGCTGATTCACGTCCTTGCACAGCAGAATCTAACACAACATTGTAAAGCAGTTATACTCCAATAAAAAATAAAAATAAAACTTAAAAATGCAGAGAATTCTTCACTTGACACAATGCAGTCTGCATTACTGAGGGCAATGACATATTCCAAAATCAAGTGTGGCAAAGATGTTACAGGGAAAATCACCACCAGATGTCCCCTGCCTACCTCAAACACTGAAGCCAGTTACTCTACAGACATTCAAAATCATACCCTGGATTTCTCTCAAATTACCTCAAAAGGTAGAGATTTGGGCAAAGATTCATTTTCTTGTATTTTTCCAGTCTCGGGCAAAAGTCCAGGTAACAAAAATCTGCTTCTTTGCAGTAGTGTTCTCCAATCATCTAGAAGGTTCTAATCAGTTGACTCAAGAAAGAACAACTTTCTCTAGGGATTATCAATCTAACCGGTCCATCCTTTACCTTCCAGTGTGGTCATGCATCCTTCAACAGTGAAGGCTTTTCCACCCACAGGAAAGTTTCTGATCAAAGATTCACATATACCACAGAGCACGCCCTCCGGATGAGGAGTCAAGTAGCTTCTCATTTGCACAAAAATGTTGTCTGTTCTGACCATAAAAATAAGTATTTGAGACACTGGTGATCACACCAGCATCTTCTAAAACTTTATCAAATTGAAATAAGAAACTGAACCCTTAAGTGGCATAAGAACTAAAAACATTTTCTGAAAAGATCCTCTAAAACCAAAGGATAAAGGCAAAGACTAGGAAGCACCTCTTTATTACACTATACAAAACTCCAAAACCTAATAAATAGGATGCCTTCCATTCTGTTTTATGCTTGTTCCTAGTTTCTTGATTTTCTTCAAGGATTATATATTATGTCTACCATGAAAAACAAGAAGTTATTCAAAATTGTGCACTGAAAAAACAGAAAACCTACCTTTAAAATGTTCTGAGTAAGTATATTTGAGGGTAAGTTGCCCTTTACTCTTCACTTTTCTGTATTTTCTGAAGCTTTTAGAATGAATGTAGTAATTTAAAATGAAAAAAAAAAACTTAAAAAAAAAAAGATGTTTAAATTACCAAAATGTCAAAGGACTGAGTATCTATTAAGACTTATAAGTATATAAATACAAAATAAAATCAGGAAGAAAGGTTTGGCCACTGATCAAATTATATTTCCAAGTCAAACAACTTAACACCATACATACCAGTGCCCCTCAAACTTGAGGAGACGGAATAACCACCTAGATGATGTGTGAGAGCAGGTCGAAGGAGCTCTCAGGTGACAGTGATCCGCCAATCACTCGATGTAGCTCTGAGTAGCCAAGGTGGAGGCAACGCGAAGCCAGCAGAGCCCCAGGAAGCCTGTCAAGCCCCTTCCAGAGTGGACAGAGGAGAGATGAACTCTGAACCTCACCTTCCTTCAAAGTTCTAAAGCAGGGGCACAGACTTCTCTCTCGCCAGTCAGCCCTTGCTGATTAAATCCTTAGTCATGGCCTTAAAAGGGGCCCAAAGAAATTAAGATCATCATGACTCCAAAATCTAAGGAGCTTTTTTAAAAGCATCTGATGGAGCCAGCCTCTGACTCCAACTTGGCAGACTGCCTCTGGACTCCCTGGAATTGTCCACACCAAACTTCTTGGTGGAGCTTCCAAACACCACACTGTCTCCTACAATGATTTGTCACAGGCCTAAAAACAGGACGGAGAACACCGATTTTGAATCTCTCTCTCCTAAGGAGACAAAAAAAAAAAAAAAAAAGGCAAGCATGCCCTCTACAAGCCAACCAAGTGCTTACCAGACGCTCTGGATCCTGGAGCTGTTGGAAGGAGGGGGAACTTGTAAAGAGTCAGAACAGTTTCCACCCTTTCACTCCCATCCTCATGCTCCATCAGGAGCTCCAGAACAAAACCACACTCAGAAACTCCAAAAGCATCAGGAGGAGACTGAAAGGTCCAAGAATCCACTGAGCCTCCCAACCCCACAGTCAATATGCTCCACCTAGCTAGCTCATCAAGACACTGCTGCTGCTGCTGCTGCTGCTGCTGCTGCTAAGTCGCTTCAGTCAAGTCCAACTCTGTGCGACCCCATAGATAGCAGCCCACCAGGCTCCCCCGTCCCTGGGATTCTCCAGGCAGGAACATTGGAGTGGGTTGCCATTTCCTTCTCCACGCATGAAAGTGAAAAGTGAGTCAAGTCGCTCAGTCGTGTCTGACTCTTTGCGACCCCATGGACTGCAGCCCTCCAGGCTCCTCCATCCATGGGATTTTCCAGGCAAGAGGACTGGAGTGGGTGCCACCGCCATCAACACACTAGAGGGTGACTACTGTTTCCTTTCACCCTACGGAGTAAAGCGCCTGCCTGAGAGGCCTCCCAGTTCTGCGCAGTGAGAACCTCAGAAAGAAACTAACTTAATTAACCATTCAGAAGAGCACAGAGAATTCCCACCAGCCTCCAGGACCCCAAACACCACGCTTGCCATTTATCCCCCATGCTGCCACTTCCTGCCTGCAGTGAACTAATTACACACAGTGGGAAATCCGGAGCTGCCGGTTCTAATGTTTATCTGCTGCTAACTTGTTGTGTGACCTCAAAGACACTTCTCTAGTGCCTTTATTTTCTCTGCTATAAAAGCAAGATAAGGGAATGACATGCTTGACAGAGAGCCCTAATATAACACTACAGTCATCACCACCCTAGAAACACTCACAGGAATGGTAATTAACGTGTTCCTTTTACCAAGGCCTTTAAAGACAACTGATGATATATTGTGAAAGGCACTGGACCTCAAAAGATACTTCCTCTTTCGCTAAAACAGATCTCAGTGGCAAACACTCCCTAAAAATTGCTGATAAAAACAGTATCAGATGTGCTTCTTTGTACAGTACAAGGGGATGTATTTTTCCATAACCATCATTCCCACAGCAGACGAGCTTCATAAGTAGAAGAGACAATAGAAAAATCACCTTCAATTGGATTTCTGTAACCTTCACACCGAGCCCTGAAAACGTAATTAAGTAAAACTGAGTTGTTACTTCCTGACCAGTGCAACATTTTGCAACCCCTGGAAACTGTGAAGACTAGTAAGAGAAAAGCTGGTTACAAAACATTCATTATAACCTGATTTTTTGTAAACCTATGTGGGCATAGAAAAATATCCAATAAATGGGACCAATTATACTTTACATCTATTAAAATCCCAATTGTTTTTTAATACATTTGAATATAGGTGTTATCAAAAATGTAATGCAAATGTTCCCAGTATGTTGTCTCTTCATTTGTACAGAAGTTTTAAATTTTAATGTGTTCAAATCTGCTCATTTTTTCTTCACAGGTTTCTTTTTCTTTAAAGCCATGAAAATTATTACGTCTATGCAGAACTAATAAATATTATATTCTCTGCTAGTGTTTCTATCATTTGATTTGCAATATTCAACTCTCCAGAGCTTACATTTGATGAAGGTCCAATTGATATCTTACTATATCCAAACCATTTATTAAATAATCTATTAAATAATTCTTCCTCATTGCCTTATTTTGAAATTTTAGTATATTTAAGTTATAGTTAGGAGATTATTCCAATTTACTTTTTAAAGTACAAGAACCTCAAAGTAAAAATCCAAATATACATAAGAGTTTTATAAGAAATCTCAGTAAGAGATTATGAGCAAATCAAGACATCATCAGGCCATTTCATCTTCAGTGGAGCATCAGTCAACTGAGCCATAATTTCCATCTAAAATCAGTTCTTCCCATTCAGTACAAGGCTTTGAGTATGTAATTGTGGGGTATATAAGTATATGGCAGTTGAGTCACCAACTGTTTGGATTCTCTGCTTTTATGGGGAGGGGCTACTTCTTGGGTGGCAATGTTATTCTAACCCTGACACACCCGGAAATAATACCCCTTTGCCCTGAGAAAAATAAAACAAGTCCAAGAATTCACTGTTTAACTGATCAAGATTCAGAATCATGGATTTTTACTCTATTGATTTTCCCTCCAGATCTACTAGAAACCTACCATACATAGTGTGTACTATGTAAATCGGCTCTTGTGTTTTAGGTTCTAACGTCTGCACCTTGCCATTCCCATCAAGACACAAGCTCCTGGAAAGCCAAGCCTGAAGCTACTCACCAATGAAGGAAGGAGGGACTCAAGTACAGTCACTGCAGAGACCTCTATGTGAGCCTTACCCACAGTGGACACTCAGGAAAGGCTGCCAATGGATCAACTATCTTAGCATCTCAGTCATAAGTGATGCTTGAAGAAAAAAAGGAAAGCAACATAGTATCATTGACTGCTTTCATCTCCCCTACACAGTGATGTGGGCAGACTTTTGCCATCAGTTCACACCCTGAAGCACAAGGCATGATGATCTTTCTTTCCATTTGCATAGCTAGGACTCGTCATTATCCAGCCCTATTTTTTTGACTCAACAAAACAGAATTGCACCATTAGGATTTCAGCATGTCTATTCTTGCAGTAACTATTTTGAATCAGGTTTTTTAGAAGCAACCACTGTATGAAAAAAAAAAAATTATAACCTCAAAGGTTCATACATGGCTTGGTTTTAGAATCTGAGCTTTTCTGTTTCAATTCCCTGCTGCTTCTCCAACCAGAAAAGAAATGGCTGAGCAGTTCCTCTGGACCAAGGCCCTGGATGGCAGTGCTCAGCCTGGCATTCTCTGCTTTCAATCCCCTCCTCCAAAAACGAACCAGAGAGAGAACCACCAAAGGTACAATTACTGAGCATCTAATGTTCTCCAAGCTATTAAATATGTCACTTGTTATAATATATCTGGTGCTGTTTTTCTTACCAAAAAAAAAAAAAAAATCCTAGAATGCATTTCTTCCACATCTCTGAAAAAATTGCTCAATTTAATATTATGCTTAACTATTAAGTTTAATTTTAGAGATCTTGCTTAATTTTTTAATCTAATAAGTGAACAGCATATTAAGAAATGTGATATTCCACTTCACAATACTGTCTCATATATAAAAGTCCAACTATCACACTGTCCTCTCTGCTTCTCTCTTTTCTGTCGGAGAAGAATGGACACTTTTGTGTGCAGCATAAGGAGGCCAGGGAAGAGGAGGGATTATCTTACAAACTGGCAAAGCAATCGCATTCGGCTCCTCCCGTCACTGTCCCCATCCTCCTCCCAAGCGCCGAGAAGGCTGGAGAAAGAGGCAGAGTTACCCGCTAACCCATCCTGCCTGGGCTGCCTCTTGCTGTCTCCCTCCCAGCACTTGCCCAGGGCTGGACCCTGGAGAGCCAGGCACGCCTCCCAGGAGCTCCCCAGGGAGTAGAAAGCAAATGCCAGGGAAACCAGAAAAAGATGCAATTCCTCAACTATACTGGGAGAAAGACATCTAAAAACACATATAAGCGAAGACATTTTATTCTCGAGTCTAAGCAGTAAGTCTTCTAGTGGAGGTCATCACAGCCTGGTGAGTCTGCAAGAGACTGCCCAGTGCTCCTTCAGTGGAACCTCCCATCCTTCCAGTAATTGCCACTACAGCCTGTGCTCATCCCCACTTTGAAGATTCAAACCCACACCAGTACATTTTCCCTGAAATGTGCAGGCTTCCCTGAGACTCTGAGAAGCAAGAAAAAGCAGGCGTTTGCAAAGCCTGCTTTGCAAAGGTAGGTGCTGGGACAAGCGCAAGAAGGACACTAATTGAAGTCAGGCCCCTGGGGTCACCTTGTCTGGTGAGTGTTGCTTCAGCCTGCAAGGAAACTCCCCTCTAGAAGCTTCATTAGGAGGAATGCAGTACCACCCATGACTCCTCACTGTTGGCCCCCACCTCTTGTGGGCATGGCCTTTCCCAAGAGACCCTGCAGCTCCTCCCACCAACAAGGATCAGAATCCCTGGCCCTTTGACCTTGGGCTTGCTGGCCTGGACTTACTGTTGATGCAGGGAGCCCAGGCCTTAAGCAGTCTCGCAGGATTTCTCTTAGCCTTTCCTGCTCTGCCACAGCCTTGACGAGAGCTACCCTGGGACCACAGCTGCCCTCAGCCTGGACCCCACATGGAACAGACATGAAGCAACCTGCAGGCCCAGCCAGGGCCACAGCTTGAGGCTTCGCCACTGAGTGAAGTCCAAGGTGGAGCCGCCAAGCTCCACTGCCAACCCACCACTGTGAAAGTCATAGTAAATCACTGTTGTCAGCTGCTGTGTTATATTTGTTACCCAGCATTATTATGCCAACAGCTAACTGATACACAGTCTAAGAAACTGCTCATGGCAAATACGGTATGTCCCCTTGCCCAAAATATGATGACTACATTTTAAGAAGTGCTTACTATGGGCCCATTTTGGTAAGAGTACTGTGGTTTAGTGGTGGTTGAGTCATTAAGTCCTGTCCAACTCTTGCGACCCCATGGACTGTAGCCCACCAGGCTCCTGGCGATGAGATTTCCCAGGCAACGATGCTGGAGTTGCCCTTTCCTTCTCCAGGGGATCTTACCAAACCAGGGATTGAATGTGCATCTCCTGCACTGCAGGTGAATTCTTTACTGACTGGAGCCACCAGGGAAGCCCCAAAAGGCGGATGTATTTATTGTTTCCTCACAAGAACCCTATCAGACAAAAAGGACTATTATCCCTGTTTGAAAGATGAGGCAACAGAGACACAGTTAAGCAACGTGCCCAGGGTTGGAAGGTAGTAACGGCAGGTTTCAAACCCCAGTCACCTGCACCAAGAGCCCTTGCTTATTAACTTTATGCTCAATGACCTTGCAAACCTCCTCCCATACTTCCTAGTCTGCCTGACATTCTGCTCTGGGTTCCCATGCCGTGGGGGTAAAACCCAAACTGACAGGCAGGAAGTCAAGTATTCAAGACCCTTCCCAGCCTGATTCTGCTTATCCCATCCAGGTTACTGCCCCCTCCTCATCTCTCCCTCAGGGTTGGCCCAATGACAACTCTGGGCTCCTACACCTGACCAAGCCCACCAAGTCCTTTGCCTCCCCCTGGAATCCCCCACTTTCTGGAGCACCTCAAGGTCATCCCTCTGGGGTGCCTCCTGTAAAAATACTTCCTGCCCCAGCCAGGAGCACGCGACTGCCCATCCTGAGTGTCCCCAGCACCAAGGACCTTCTTGAAAGTGCAGTGACCACTGCCGGCTGTCACCACTCAGCTCCTGCCCGAGCCCGGCCACATGCCCCTTGAGGGCAACGCCTGGGTCATTCGCTTCTGACGGCCCCATGCTCAGCAAGCCCCATGCTCTCATCAGGGAACTTGAGGAGAGTCTGCTAAGTTACAAAACAGTGAAAGGAACAGAACATGACGGAGAAGTGGATATGGAGACACAATGTCCAAATTTTCATTCTTGAACAACACATCTTCATTCCTCATAAACGTTAATCAAACTGCTCAACACCCCTGGGTCTCCAGCTACACATTCATCAATTAAAACTGGTCTATCGTGATGGTTTCCTCTGCCAAACCTTCCTCCTAGGCTTCTGTTCTCATCAGGTTGTCTTGGGATAAGTAACAAAAGCCACATATCTGCTTGAAACAGCAGAGAAATTGAAGGCCTATTCCCTAAATGTTCAGTCCTGGCAACACAAGAGCACATGTACTATCATTTCAAAAGAAAGAAAGGAAAGTTTGTTGCAGAGGAATAAGTCACATAATGAATAAGTGAAAGGAGAATGATCTCAAGACAAAACCAGGTAAGTGATGACTTGACACAAGGGAGAAAAAGCAAGTGACTCTTGCGAGAGGCCCAGCACTCAGAACCCCAGCTTGCAGGTGGCTGTCATTGCCTTAACCTCAGAGACACCAGTAAAGGTCAGGACTCAGCACCTGGACAGCACCTGTGGAAAGCTGACTAGGGTAGAGAACAGGCTGCAGCGCCCTCAACACCACATGACCACGCACAGGATCCGGGCCCCAGGCTTGGAGAAAAGGGGAAACTACATCGAAAGAGAGTGAACTGGTCTGTCCACGAGTCAGAGGCTGAAATCCCACAAACACAGACTCCTTTCCTCACTGCAGCTTCACGTTCACTAATGAGCTGTGTTTCTGTTGCTGAGGATACACGTCCCTGGTGTTTTCTAGCCAAGATGGGAGAGGCCGGGATAACGGGTGGTCCTGACCCCTGTCACATTCAGCAGGGATGGGATGTCACAGAGACAGCTGGAATGTAAGAACAAGAAGATCCTCAAGATCAGACCACCTAATAATTTTCACTTTCCAGTCACGGCAGCTTGCAGAAGCACAGCTAGGAGAGAGGAGGCTGAGGCTGCTCCTTTCAGCGGGCAGGGCCAGGAACCCCAGTGTGGGTACAGCAACAGCCTCAGAGCTGGTTGATGGCAGCCTGGGGATCTGGTTTGGGAATCATGTACTTAGGTCAGCCCTACATGTTGCAGTATGGAAACCACAGCTCGGAGAGTAAGGTGACTCATCCAGGGTCATGGAATGGAAGCCAGAAGGACAAAGCTCAGGACTCTAGTTCCTGACTCCCAACCAAACACTCTTTCCTCCACATGGTGCCACCTCCTTTTCTAGGAAGGGCCCTCCACACCCTCCCCAGAGCAAGATCCAGACCACGCCGGGGCTTCGATTGAGGTAAGGAGGAACTCAGTGACAATCTGCCTTACTGATGGATTTGTCACACACGAGAGGCAAAGCTCTGCTTTTTACCATCCCATGCTCCTTGCTCCCCAGCCCAACTGCCCCCAACAGGGGCAAGCCATCAGAGCCTTTCAATGGCCTGGAATTCCCCAGGCTCCCCTGCCCCATCCATTTCCCTCTCTGTAGCATTTCCCACAGCACTGAATCAAATGCCTGCCTGCGGTGCTGTGATTCTTTGCTGGATTTGTCCCTACACAGTATATGTGCTTGGTTTTAAAATGCTGTTTGCTCCACTTTTAAATTTCATTTTAGAAGCCTGCAAGGAGAGATGCCAATATTTAATCATAGGGACTAGAGGGGACTTTACAAACTGCTTACGAGGCACAAACAGAGCAGTTATTTTCCTATTTCCCTTTTGATGGAATTGGCTACTATATCATACACAGTAATAGTGTGAACCAGAAAGCACTGCTGCATCCTTATCTCACCCTCACATAATCAAAAAGGAAAAAAAAAAACACACATTGTAAAAGAAAAGAGAAGAGGAAACTAGAACTTCATATTTGTTTGAAATTTAATTAAACTTGAAAGGTTTGTATGGACAATTCATTTCCTTTTGTAGTCTAAGACCATAAGCTTCACATTCCATTTTACCAGTGGAATGATAAAAAGCAGCCATATGTCATTTTAATTGTAATAATAAATAATAGATAAGGAAATTAGATTAAAAGTTTCTTTTAAAGAGCCAAGTGGAAACACATGTTCCCTACCATTCTGAATTGACATTTTTTTAAAGCCTCTGTAAATATTTTTAAGGCATGTGTCTATTTAATTGCTTTTGTTAATACCACTTGCATTCTTTTCTAGAAAGATGACTTTACAGTAAGTAAACGGGTATGTCTTTATATGTGTCCTAGTTAATCCTCCGAATTGACAAGTTTAAAATGGATGGAGTATGCTCTTTACAAAAAAATGTTGAATGTACAATTAAAAAGAACAGGAAACCTCCCACAACCTCTGGGTCATTCAGATTTGGAGTCAGATAACATCCCTGTCCTTGTCAATTCCACGTCATCAACACCTATCAGAAGGACAATGCTGAGTAGTCTTTGAGGGCAAAGTGAAGCAGGAATCCTAGACAAGTCACCCTGAAGATGAACCTGGGGGCTGGTGTTATATTACCCCAGCCAGACACAACCAATGGAGCAATAAGTGGACTGAACATGGATTGCCTCTCTACAGAAAATACTGTGCATGTGTACATTGGTGGGGCTTCCCAGGTGGCTCAGTGGCAAAGAACCCGCCTGCCAATGCAGGAGACATAAGAGACCTGAGTTCGATCCCTGGGTCAGGAAGATCCCCTGGAGAAGGCAAAGACAACCCACTCCAGTATTCTTGCCCGGAAAATTCCATGGACAGAGGAAACTGGCAGGCTACAGTCCATGGGGTCACAAAGAATTGGACACAACTGAGGGAACTTCAAGAGATGGGAATACCAGACCACCTGACCTGCCTCTTGAGAAACCTATATGCAGGTCAGAAAGCAACAGTTAGCACTGGACATGGAACAACAGACTGGTTCCAAATAGGAAAAGGAGTACGTCAAGGCTGTATATTGTCACCCTGCTTATTTAACTGCTATGCAGAGTACATCATGAGAAACGCTGGGTTGGAAGAAGCACAAGCTGGAATCAAGACTGCCAGGAGAAATACCAATAACCTCAGATATGCAGATGACACCATCCTTATGGCAGAAAGTGAAGAGGAACTAAAAAGCCTCTTGATGAAAGTGAGAGAGGAGAGTGAAAAAGTTGGCTTAAAGCTCAACATTCAGAAAACGAAGATCACAGCATCTGGTCCCATCACTTCATGGCAAATAGATGGAGAAACAATGGAAACAGTGTCAGACTTTATTTGGGGGGTGGGGCTTCAAAACCACTGCAGATGGTGACTGCAGCCATGAAATTAAAAGACGCTTACTCCTTGGAAGAAAAGTTATGACCAACCTAGATAGTATATTCAAAAGCAGAGACATTACTTTGCCAACAAAGGTCCGTCTAGTCAAGGCTATGGTTTTTCCTGTGGTCATGTATGGATGTGAGTTGGACTGTGAAGAAAGCTGAGCGCCGGAGAATTGGATGCTTTTGAACTGTGGTGTTGGAGAAGACTCTTGAGAGTCCCTTGGACTGCAAGGAGATCCAACCAGTCCATTCTGAAGGAGATCAGCCCTGGGTGTTCTTTGGAAGGAATGATGCTAAAGCTGAAACTCCAGTACTCTGGCCACCTCATGCAAAAAGTTGACTCATTGGAACAGACTCTGATGCTGGGAAGGATTGGGGGCAGGAGGCAAAGGGGACGACAGAGGATGAGATGGCTGGATGGCATCACTGACTCGATGGACGTGAGTTTGGGTGAACTCCGGGAGATGGTGATGGACAGGGAGGCCTGGCGTGCTGCGATTCATGGGGTCGCAAAGAGTCAGACACGACTGAGCGACTGAACTGAACTGAGGCAACTTAGCATGCATGTGTACATTCATCTGTGTCTGTGTACGTGATAAAACACTTCAGAGTGAGAAGAGCTGCTCACTGGTGATAAGAGAAAACAGGAATTGTGGAATAAGGTAAGAGGTTCTTCCTATTAAAAAAAATATGAGGTCAGATATTACTAAAAGGATTTACAAGCCTCTAGTTCCAAACTTCTTTGATTCTATAGGGTAATAAGTGAATGTTCCATCAGAAAACTAAGATCCAAAAATACTAATGGTGAAGCTCACCTCTTCTGACAGGTCACCCTTTGATGGAAACCATTTGCCAGAATATTAAACTTCCTGTTTCCTGTCCCCCTCAAAAGACTTTTCCACAAGCACCCTAGGGGGACAGCCTGTGTTTAATTCATCTCTGTGATCCCACATGGTACCTGAAGTTCCCAGTGGGAAACCAAAACTGCAGAAATATAGGGTAGAAAATACAGGAAAATTTAAGTTTTATTTTAAAATAATGAATGCTTACATAATAATAAATAAAAAGTTTAATCAAACTCCTTGGTACCTAGATGTTACATGAATAAATACCTCAATTAAAATGCTTCTTTTCTAGTAACTACTATGCCAAACCTTCCAATGCACAAGACAAAGGGAATGTTCATTGTGTGATTTTATTGTTTTGATTGTTTATTATTTTTCCTTCCCTTGAAGGAACCAAGCAGCAACTCCTGCCCCATCACTCAGATTCTTAGAACATAAAAACAGTCATCAAAAAGAAGCATAAATAATACTTGCCATCTCATTAACCAGGAACATTAGACAGGAACAACACAAAGATGTCTCCTCTCATCACTTCTATTCAACATAGTACTGTCACTTCTAGCCAAGGTAGCTGGGCAAGAAAAAGAAATAAAAGGAATCTCTGCCAGAAATAAGTAAAACTATCTCCATTTTTAGATGCTCTTGTATATAAAAATTCTAATGAATTCACTAAAAATCATTAGAGACAATAAATAAGAAAACCTTCAGCAAGGTTTCAGGATACACAATCAAACCATAAGAATCAATTGTGTTTCTATGCAATACCAACAGAAAATCCAAAAATAAAACTGGGACAGTTTCATTTACACTGCAGCAGAAAGAATAAAATTCTTGGTAATAAATTTAACGAAAGAAGTGCAATACTTGAACACTGAAAATTAACAACATCATTGAAAGAAATTAAAGAAGATCTAAATAACTGGCAAAACATCTTATGTTCATGACAAGAAGACAATATTGTTAAAATGCATTAATCCCCAAATTCACCTCCAGATTCAATGTAATCAATATCAAAAATCCCCACTGGATTTAATGCTGAAATTAACAAAATAATCCTAAAATTTGTATAGCAATGTAAGACCTAGAATAGCCAAAGGCATCTTGGGGGAAAAAAAGAACTAAGTTAGAAGACTTATATTTTCAGAGTTCAAAACTACTACAAAACAAGAACAATCAAGACTGTGTGTCAGTGACATAAGGATAGATATAGAGATCAACAGAGTAGAACTTAGAACACGGAAGTAATTGCATATATTTATGATCAAATGATTTTTTATAAGAGTGCTATGAAAATCAATGGGGGAAACAATACACGTGTCCACAAATGGTGCTGGGACAACTGGACAATTACATGCAAAAAGAACAAATCCGGATCCCTAACTCACACCATATACAAAAATTACCTCAAAATAGATCCTTTTCTATACAGTGTGAGTTAGGGATCCAAATTTATTCTTTTGCATGTAAGTACCCAGTTTTCCCAGCACCATTTGTGTACCAGAGTATTCTTTCCTCCATTGATTGTCATCAGTTCAGTTCAGTTGCTCAGGTGTGTCTGACTCTGCAACCCCATGGACTGCAGCATGCCAGGCTTCCCTGTACATCACCAATTCCCAGAGCTTACTCAAACTCATGTCCATCGAGTCGGTGATGCCATCCAACTATCTCATCCTCTGTTGTCCCCTTCTCCTCCCACCTTCAACTTTTCCCAGCATCAGGGTCTTTTCCAATGAGTCAGTTCTTCGCATCAGGTGGCCAAAGTACTGGAGTTTCAGCTTCAGCATCAGTCTTTCCAATGAATATTCAGGACTGATTTCCTTTAAGATTGACAGGTTGGATCTCCTTGCAGTCCAAGGGACTCTCAAGAGTCTTCTCCAGCACCACAGTTCAAAAGCATCAGTTCTTCAATACTCAGTTTTCTTTATAGTCCAACTCTGACAACCATACATGACTACTGGAAAAACCATAGCCTTGACTGGATGGATCTTTGTTGGCAAAGTAATGTCTCTGCTTTTAAATACTCTATGTAGGTTGGCCATAGCTTTTCTTCCAAGGAACAAGCGTCTTTTAATTTCATGGCTGGAGTCACCATCTGAATAGAACTCTATAAAATATTAGTTGATCATAATTATATACAATTACAACACAAGAGATGACTCTAAACATGGACATCACCAGATGGTCAATATCAAAGTCAGATTGATCATGTTATCTGCAGCCAAAGACAAGGAAGTTCTACCTAGTCAGTAAAAACAAGACTTGGAGCTGACTGTGGCTCAGGTTATGTGCTCCTTACTGAAAAATTCAAGCTTAAATTGAAGAAAGTAGGGAAAACCACTAGGCCATTCAGGTATGACCTAAATCAAATTCCTTATGATTATACAGTGGAAGTGATGAATAGATTCAAGCAAGAGATAGATTCATTCAAGATTCGATCTGATAGACAAAGTACCTGAAGAACTATGGACAGAGGTTCATAACACGTATAGGAGGCAGTGACCAAAACCATCCCAAACGAAAAGAAATGTGAGAAGCCAACGAGGTTGTCTGAGGAGGCTTAACAAATAGCTGAGAAGAGGAGAGACCCAAGAGGCAAGGGAGAAAGGGAAAAACATGCCCAACTGAACGCAGAGTTCCAGAGAGCAGCAAGGAGATATAAGAAGGCCTTCTTCAATGAACACGCAAAGAAATAGAGGAAAATGATAGAAAGACTAGAGATCTTTTCAAGAAAATTGGAGATACCAAGGGGATATTTCCTGCAAGGATGGGCACGACAAAGGACAGAAATGGTAACCTAACAGAAGCAAAAGAGATTAAGTAAAACTGGCAGGAATATACAGAAAAACTATATAAGAAAGGTCTTAATGATCTGATACCCACGATGGTGTGGTCGCTCACCTAGAGCCAGATATCTTGGAGTGTGAAGTCTAGTGGACCTTAGAACACATTACTACAAACAAAGCTAATGGAAGGGATGGAATTTCAGCTTAATTATTCTAGCTGAGCTATTCAAATCCTAAAAGACAATGCTGTGAAAGTGCTGCACTCAATATGCCAGCAAATTTGGAAAACTCAGCAGTGGCCACAGGACTGGAAAAGGTCAGGTTTCATTCCAATCTCAAAGGAGGACAATGCCAAAGAATGTTCAAGTTACTGTACAATTGTGCTCATTTCACATGCTAGTAAGGTAATGCTCAAAATTATTCAAGTCAGGATTCAGCAATATGTGAATCAAGAACTTTCAAATGTATAAGCTGGGTTTCAAAGAGGCAGGAGAACCAGAGATCTAATTGCCAAGATTCACTGGATCATGTAGAAAGCAAGGGAATTTCAGAAAAACATCTACCTCGGCTTCACTGACTACACTAAAGCTTTTGACTGTGTGGTTCACAACAAACTGTAGGAAATTTGCAAAGAGATGGGAATACCAGACCACCTTACCTGTCTCCTGCTGCTGCTGCTGCTGCTAAGTCGCTTCAGTCATGTCCAACTCTATGCGACCCCATGGACGGCAGCCTACCAGGCTCCCCCGTCCCTGGGATTCTCCAGGCAAGAACACTGGAGTGGGTTGCCATTTCCTTCTCCAACGCATGAAAGTGAAAAGTGAAAGTGAAGCTGCTCAGTCGTGTCCGACTCTTAGCGACCCCACGGACTGCAGCCCACCAGGCTCCTCCGTCCATGGGATTTTCCAGGCAAGAGTACCTGTCTCCTGAGAAACCTGTATATGCTGGTCAAGAAGCAACAGTAAGAACTAGACATGGAACAATAGACTCTTTCAAAATTGGAAAAGGAGTACAACACGGCTGTATTTTGTCAACCTGATTATTTAACTTATATACAGAGTATATCAAGTGAAATCCCAGAGTATATCAAGTGAAATACAAGCTGGGATCAAGGCTGTCAGGAGAAATATCATCAATCTCAGATATGCAGATAACACGATAATAGCAGAAAGTGAAGAGGAAATAAAGAGCCTCTTGATGAAGGTGAAAGAGGAGAGTGAAAAAGCTGGCTTATAACTCAACATTTAAAAAACTAAGATCATGGCATCTCCATCACTTCATGGCAAATAGAAGGGGAAACAGTGGAAGCAGTGACAGATTTTATTTTCTTGGGCTCCCAAATCATGGCAGATGGTGACTGCAGCCATAAAATTAAAGTCACTTGCTCCGTGGAAGAAAAGCTATGACAAATCTAGATAGTGCATTAAAAAGCAGAGACATCAATTTGCCGACAAAGGTCTGTCTAGTCAAGGTATGGTTTTTCCAGCAGTCATGTACAGGTATGAAAGCTGGATCATAATGGAGGGTAAGCACCAAAGAATTGATGCTTTTAAACTGTGGTGTTGGAGAAGACTCTTGAGAGTCCCTTGGACTGCGAGAAGATCAAACTAAATCAATCCTAAAGGAAATCAACCCTGAATATTCATTGGAAGCACTGATACTGAAGTTCTAAAATCTTTGCCACCTGATGCAAGGATCCACAGAGAAGGTAACAGCAACCCACTCCAGTACTCTTGCCTGGAAAATCCCATGGACGGAGGAGCCTGGTAGGCTGCAGTCCACGGGGTCTCTAAGAGTCGGGCACGACTTTCGCTTTCCACTTTCATGCATTGGAGAAGGAAACGGCAACCCACTCCAGTGTTCTTGCCTGGAAAATCCCAGAGACAGTGGGCCCCCGTCTATGGGGTCGCACAGAGTCAGACATGACTGAAGTGACTTAGCAGTAGCAGCAGCAGCAGCAAGGATCCAACTCATTAGAAAAGACCCTGATGCTGAGAAAATTGAAGGCAAAAGGAGAAGGGGGCAACATAAGATGGGATGGTTAGATAGCATCACCAACTTAATGGACATGAATTTGAGCAAACTCTGGGATATAGTGGAGGACAGAGGAGGCTGATGGGCAACAGTCCATGGGGTCACAAAGAGTCAGACACGACTTAGCGACTGAACAACAACAGATCAAATATCTAAATGGAAGAGCTAAAACTATAAAACAAATAAAAGTAAACTTCTGTGACTTGGATTAGGCAGTGGTTGCTTAGACATGACAATAAAAGCACAACGGGAAACAAAACATAAACAGGATGTTATAAAAATTAAAACTTTCGTGTTTCAAAGTATATTAGCAAAGAAATGAAAAGATAACCTACAGAAGGAGAGAAAATATTTGTAAGTCATACATCTGATGAGGATATGGTATCCAGAATATGTAAAGACCTCTCTCAACTTTAAAATAAAAAGACAAATAGCCCAAATAAAATTGGCAAAGTTATTTTAATAGACATTTCTTCAAAGAAGATACATAAATGGCCGATAAGCACATAAAAGATACTCAACATCGTTAGCAGAAAAAATGCAAATTGAAACCAGAAAGAGATACAACTTCACACGCACTAAGATGGCTATAAGCAAAAACATGGACAATAAAAAGTGTGGAGGAGGATGTAAAGAAGTTGGAACCATACACATTGCTTGTGGGAATGCAAAATGACAGCTGCTTTGGATACAGTCTGGCGGTTCCTCAAATATAAACTTAACCACATAATCCAGCAGTCCCACTCCTAGGCACATATCCAACAGAAACGAAAACATGTCCACACAAAAATCTGTACATGGATGTTCGTAGAAGCATTATTTACAATAGAAAAAAAAAAAAAAAAAACAACAAATCTCCATCAAGATGAATGGATGCATAAAATATGGTCTATCCATGCAATGGAATATTTTCCAATCATAAAAGGAATGAAGTACTGGTTTATGAACCTTCAATCTTGAAAACGTTACGCTAAGAAAGTTACACACAAAAGGCTGCATATTTGTGGTTCTGTCGCTCAGCGGTGTCCGACTCTGTGACCACTTGGACTGCAGCACGCCAGGTTTCCCTGTCCTTCATCTCCTGGAGTTTGCTCAAATTCATGTCCATTGAGTCAGTGACGCCATCCAACCTTCAGTGCCTCCCGCCTTCAATTATTCCCAGCATCAGGGTCTTTTCAAATGAGTCAGCTCTTCACATCAGGTGACCAAAGTACTACAGCTTCAGCATCAGTCAATATTCAGGACTGGTTTCCTTGAGGATTGACTGATTTGATATCTTTGCAGTCCAAGGGACTCTCAAGAGTCTTCCCCAACACCACAGTTCAAAAGCATCAGTTCTTCAGTGCCCAGCCTTCTATATGGTCCGACTCTCACATCCATACGTGACTATTGAAAAAACCATAGCTTTGACTAGACAGACCTTTGTTGGTAAAGTAATCTCTCTGCTATTTAATATGCTTTCTAAGTTGGTCATAGCTTTTCTTCCAAGGAGCAAGCATTATCTAATTTCATGGCTGCAGTCACTATCTGCAGTGATTTTGGAGCCCACGAAAATAAAGTCTGTCACTGTTTCCATTGTTTCCCCATCTATTTGCCATGAAGTAATGGAACCAGATGCCATGATCTTAGTTTTCTGAATGTTGAGTTGGATGATTCCATTTATATGAAATGTCCAGAATATGCAAATCCATATGCTAGAGAGTAGATCAGAGATTTCCAGGGGCTGAGGGATGGAGGGAATGGGGAGTGACTGTTAATAGGTATGAGATGTCTTTGTGGAGTCATAGAAACATACCACAATTAGACAGTGATGATGGCCACACCTCTGTGACTGTATTAAAAAACCACTGAAGTGTATATATTTTAAAAGGGCAGATTTTATGGCATGTGTATTTATCTCAATTTACAATTAACAGTAATAACAGTGAGATATTTTCACATATTTTCATGCTGGTGAGAATGTTCACTGGCAGAATTTCTTAGAAGAGGGGTCTGGAAAAGGGTATCAAAATTTACCTGATAAATTCTAAGAATTTAGCCTCCATAAATAATTATGAGGTCACAACTTCAGCTCTAAAGATTATCTGTAATGTTGTTTACAGTGTCAAATTATTGTAAATACCCTGAAGGCACAACAGAGATTTTGGTAAGCCAACTATGGCACATTCATTCAGTTTAAGGAGTCACCTGCGAAAATGATATTTATTGATATACTGTTAACTGGAAAAAGAGGGATACAAAATACAATATGAAGTCTGATCGTAGTTTTGTTTTTTAAACTATGTAGCTGCTGCTGTTGTTGTTCAGTCACCAAGTCATGACAACTCTTCGCAAATCCATGGACTGCGGCATTCCAGGATATCCTGTCCTTCACTGTCTCCTTGAGTTTGCTTAAACTCATGTCCACTGAGTCAGTGATGCCATCCAAACATCTCATCCTCTATCGCCCTCCTCTGCCTTCAGTCTTTCCCAGCATCAGGGTCTTTTCCAATGAGTCCGCTCTTTGCATCAGGTGGCCAAAGTACTGGAGTTTCAGCATCAGTCCTTCCAGTGAGTTTTCAGGGTTGATCTCCCTTAAGATGGACTAGTTTTATCTCCTTGCAGTCCAAAAGACTCTCAAGAATCTTTTCCAGCACCATAATTCAAAGGCATCAACTCTTTGGCACTCTGCCTTCTTTATAGTCCAATTCTCACATCCGTACTGACTACTGGAAAGACCATAGCCTTGACTATATGGGCCTTTGTCAGCAAAGTGACGCCCTTGCTTTGTAACGCCCTGTCTAGGTTTGTCACAGCCTTCCCGACAAGAAGCAGTTGTCTTCTAACTTCATGGCTGCAGTCGCCACCTACAGTGATTTTAGAGATCAAGAAGAGGAAATCTGTCACTGCTTCCACCTTTCCCCCTTCTATTAGATGTGAAGTGATGGGGCTGCATGCCATGATCTTAGTTTTTGTAATATTTGAGTTTTAAGCCAGCTTTTTCCACTCTCCTCCTTCACCCTCATCAACAGGTTCTTCAGTTTCTCTTCACTTTCTGCCATTAGAGTGATATCATCTGCATATCTGAGGTTGTTGATATTTCTCCCTGCAATCTTGATTCCAGCTTTTAAACTATACATGTATGTATTCATGCCTCCATATGATAGAAATAATAGAACTAGGCAGCCCAAACTATAGTGACTAGCCCATGTGCATATTTAAATTCATAAGATGAACAAAAATTAAGAATCCAGATCCTCAGTTACACTGGCCACATCAGGTGCTCAGTAAGCACACGGCAACAGTGGCTACTGTACTGGACAGCATGGGAACATTGCCTTCACTGCAGACAGTTCCACTGAAATGAGCTGATACAGAAGAATACACACCAAGAGGCCTTACGATGCTTTTAAATTTCTTTGTGCTTATTTTCCACTTTTCTGGTAATAAATAGAAATGTTTGGATAAAAGAATACTATTATTATTATTTTAATATTCAAAGTAAACTGACAGGGAGAAGGGATCTGGAGAAACCCTCACGGGGAGCAGGCAGCACCCACCACAGATGGAGTAAGTCCCTCTGATCTGGGCAGCAAAGGGCGGGCCCTCTGCTGCTGAGACAACACCTCTGCACCACAGGGCGGGGCAGCTTCGCAGACGGATGTGGTGTGATGTATGGGTACCAGAGTGATAAGAATGGCTGTTTCGGCTAATTTTGTCCAGATGTAGAGTTGCTTTCTGGGGAAGAAGATGTGCAACTTCCTCATATGGCCATAGCCAGAATCCTGCCTCTTGACAGAAATTCTGAAAAATCATCACCTTGGAACTGCAAGAGGCTTAGGGAAGATGCACTCTCAAATTTTAGGTGATTAGCTCATGCTTTCTGGACAACAACATGGAAATATATATCTAAAGCCTTAAGAATATTACAGCCCTTTAAGCAACTGTGTCATTTCTTGAAAATATCCAATGGAAGTAATTGTGGATATGCTCAGAGGTTTACCTACAAGAACATACATGACACAGTTGTTTATGAGAGCAGAAGGCTAAATTCAAGCTAAAAGTACAAAATGTGGCCTTGTGGTGGAGTATTATACCAGCTGTTAAAAATAATGCTGTGCAGGAGTATTTAATGACATGGAAGCTGTTTACAAAGGTTACATTTTTTAAAGCTTTAATACAGTGTAAGAGGGATCATTTCATCTTTTAAGGAAAAAATACATACACACGCTTGGGCTTCACTGGTAGTTCAGTTGGTAAAGAATCTGCCTGCAGTCCAGGAGACCCGGGTTCAATTCCTGGGTCAGGAAGACCCCCCGGAGAAGGGAATGGCAACCACTCCAATATGAAAATCCTATAGACAGGGGAGCCTTGAGGAGCCAGTCCATGGGATGGCAAGAGTTGGACACGACTTAGCAATGAAACCACCGCCAAGAGGTATCATTTCATTTTTTAAGGAAAAAAATACAGACACACATAGGCTTAGAAAAAATGAAAAAGATTTAAACTGTCAGCTACTATGTGGCAGGAAAATATCTGATGAGGGAGGTAAATCTGCTATTTTCCACATTTTCTATAATGAACATGTATGACTGAGGTAATAAGAAATAAAAGTTCCTGTTTTTAAAAAGATGAAATCATATGATTTAATAAAGGAAATTTTTGTCCTTAGAACTTGAAATAAAATTATCATGAGAGTTGGGTATTTTCACATTTAGCTCTAGGCCTCCTGACTGCCAAGGCACAGAGAGAAATGAAGACTTATATAAGTCTCCACTGCTTGATTTATCAGTTCTTCCCAGGATATAAACTACCATCTTGGCACTGGATTCTAGGAGAAATGCATGATGTACACTTTGTTCTAATGACTCCTGTAGTTGCTTAAGAACTGAAGTTCTCCTTGCTCACTAGGGGACAAGTACCACACACATGGCGCCTGTTTTTTCATAGTGTACTCCCATCCCTGTTTATCTACCATAGCAAAATAGTCTCAAGATGAATGAGATGTTTTCAATAAGGCATCACTGATGAATATCCAGCTTTTAGGCAGTATGCTGATGGTGTCACTTGCACAGGAATACTCAGAAGACTGTCTCACGGATGCAGTGGACCACAGAGTGGTACATGTGATGTACGTTAAGAATGTACGTTTCTTCATATATTTAAGAGCCCTCTGAGAAGACAAAGTAGAAAAAAATTACATCAGTGGCCATGGATGCTTGCTCCAAAAGTTCATGGAAGCCACAGAGAGGCAGAGCTGAACTACCAGGCCTGAGGTGGCCCCTGGCAAGATGACCACAACAAGAAGCCCTCCACACACCATCTGTCAACGTCAGTGTCCCTGAGGATTCAGACACTGGGGACGAGGGTGAGGGAAGTTGAGCCTGTTACCTTCTGTTGATGTCTATCCTTTGTACAGAAACCATGTAAATTAGATTTCCCTCTGTATCTTACCTACAGTTTCTCCCAGATCCTACAGATCCAAGCCACCCCATGAGAGAGCTAAAATGTTATAGAACTTGGGAGACTATTGACATAGTGTTCTTCTTCCTCCAAATCCTCCCCACCCCCAAATGCCTTCCATTCCATGTCCCTGATGCTTACCTTCAAGGTCAAAATCAATACTTTCCTGACCAGTACTGTGACCTTCCTTTCACCTGTGGCCTCCAAGAGAACATAACCCTGCACAGCTCACTGACACACATCCTGCGTGGCATGTGCCCCTGGTCAGGCTGTAGGCTGCGGCACATCGGGCATCTCACCCGGGACCTGCTGCAGTGTCTCGTGCACGAGTACCAAGGTGACAGTTCACCTAATTCCCACTTGGTCCACCGCCCCCTTGGTAGTTAGAGGTAAGACTGGTAGCATAATTGTGAGCAAAGCAACAGTGCTAAAGGCCAGAATTTCTTGACTGGAAACACAGTTTTCTAAGAATAATTCAACAAACAAAATTTTGTGTGCTGTTCAAAAAGAAGGAAATATTCTTGATATCTAAGGAGTTCACAGTCTCTTGGAAATTAAAGACCCATATGTAGAATAACATGTAATTAACATGGCAAAAGTAAGAGCTTTGGATAAGCTCCAAAGAAGAGCCATCAGCAATGTTCCTCAAGAGAAGGCTTCAATTTACATCCCACTGAATTTGGGCCAGGGGAGTGAAGTGCTATCTACGGAAAAACAAGGGACCTTCTCTACTCTGAACTGATCTGCCACCTGCAGGGCCCTGGCCTCTGAGCTAGGCCATTCATCTGCAGAGGACGCCACACGCTGAAGTCCACCTGGTACAGGACACTGGCCAGGGCAGTGAGGAAGCTGAACACAGCTGAAAGAACCAGTACACCACCGGGCACATGAAAACTCTTGGGGAGCCAGACGAGTGGTCATGAAGGTTCTGAATGCTTGTCTAATGGCAGATGGGCTCAGTAAGCATTTCTCATACTACAAGAAACAGCCCATAGCGGGGTCATGAGGTCAATCTAAAGACAGAAGACTTGCAGTACGTGCTGTTTCATAAAATGCATGTCATAAGCATGAGTATGTGTGTGCACACACAAATGAGTGTGTGTGGGTCACACAAATGGATTTCGTGACAGTTTGCAAAGTTTGAATTAGACAAATATTATGAGAAAGACACACTTCAAAAGAAGGAAAGCACCTCAAACAAGTGAAACTGCCTCATAAGGGGGTTTATTATTGTGAATGGCAGGCAGCTTCCAGCCTCTAAAAGACTCCAAGCAGTGCCAAAGCCATAGATTGTCAAGGAGGATATTCACATTGGTGGCAAGTTAAATGTGAAGAAGTCTAAGTATCTGCCCCATGTATGAGACTGTCAAGTCTAGACCACAGGCCCTTAATTACCACTGAAGGAACAATTAGAAGGGAAACAACTCCATGAAGTCATGGAGGTGAAATTTCATTTGGTCATTTATATTGGAACAGTACCCCTGTGAAAGGAAACATTGTAAGTGATACTTGGACTGAGGGCTCTCAACCTAGGTGTACATCAGAATCATCCGGGGAGCTTGTAAAAGACACCCAGGCTTGGATCCCAACGTATCTCAACTAAAACACTGGGGCCCAAGATTTGTATTTTGTTTCACATTCCCTGGGTATGAGTTGCAAACCATTGATTTATATGTGTAAAATGTAAAAATGACATTTTATAAAGCACAGAGGGAAGGAAAACAGCACGAGGGTTGTACAGGAAGATCATAAAAAGAAGTGGCTGGAAAACATCAAGTCAAGGGTTTGGATTCTGCTCCAGGTACAGAAAGCTGAAAAGAGCATTACACCCATGCTTACAAATAAAACAGATAAACTGCAAGTTCATGACTCTCTTGAGTCTATTAGACAGCTGAGGTCACAGGGGAACAAACTAGCCCAGAATCTGAGAACCAGGCACCTGAAGAAAAAGATAAGACGTGCACTTGCTTACCCGAGGCAGATGCACCTGGAGACAAGTAACAAATACCAATGGAACCTACTGAGGGAGTTGAAAGAGCATAGACAGGGACCACTCTGAGGCACAGGGCACAAGGAAGACTGAAGGCTGACCCTGAAACAGTGAGACAAGCCCTGCAGCAAACCAGCCCCAACTCTAAACTCCAGGTGTCGCTAGAGGAAGCTGAGGAAGTATTGGGGAGAAAGAAGTACACCCATAACAAATTTCGAATCCAGTCAGCTCCCAAGCAGACTGATCAACTCCCCACACTAAAGGCCTAGTGGAAACAGAGAGGCATTCCCATTTCCAAGCATGAAAACTATCTCAGTCTCTCATGTCCTACACAAGATGTTTGTGTCTTGACAGAACATTACAGAGCATACAAAAAGAAAAAACAGCACTGCCAAGAGACACAGCCACTAACAGAACCAGACTCAGATGCAACACAGACGGGGAAGTTATCAGACACACCAAATTCAAAATAACCATAATCAATGGTCAGAGATGCTAGTGGAAAAGAGGGCAGACAGCATGAAAGATCAAATGTATAATTTTAACATAGAAACTGTAAGACATAATCAAATGGAAATGCTTGAAATGCCAAACACAGTAACAGAAATGAAGAACGCTCAACAGTAGAAATAAGACAAAGTGTCCAATAGCTGTGGACTAATACCAAAAGTCCTAACAGAGGTGTAGTCAAAATTTCAGAAGGAGAAAGAAGAAATATTTGAAGAAATAATTGCTGAGAATTTTCTAAAATTAATGACAGATACAAAACCACAGAAACAAGCAGCTCAAAAACGCCATGGAGGATAAAAACCAAGCATGTGCGGGCATATGTACACAGACACACACAGAGGCATACCTTATTAAAGCAGCTGACAACTGAAAACAAAACAAAATCTCAAATGCAGTGGGGGAGTATGAAACATTATATACAAAGGAACAAAGATAAGAATTACAGAAGACAGCTTGTCAGAAGGTATGCAGGCAAGAAAATGAAGCAACAGCTTCAAAGTGCTGAAACGTATAAAAGGTGTCAACCCAGAATTCTTTACCTAGGGGAGATATCTTTCCGAAGTGAACAAGAAATAACTGCAATAGGCCAACAGAAACTGAGAGACTTCATTGCCAAGAGACCTACACTACAATAAATACTGAGGTTTTATAGGCAGAAGGAGTATGATGTCAGACAGAAACTTGGACCTATTTAAGTGCTAGAAATAGAATAAACAAAAGTCAAATACAATTCTTCTTTAATTTTAATCGCTATAAAAGGTAACTGAATGTTTTAAGCAAGAGTCAGAAAACTACAGCCTGCAAACCAAATCCAGCCCAAAGTCTATTTTAGGGATTCCCTGGTGACTCAGAGGTAACAAATCCACCTGCCAATGCCAGAGACACAGGAGATGTAGACTTGATCCCTGGGTTGGGAAGAGCCCCTGGAAAAGGAATGGAAGGAATGATGCTAAAGCTGAAACTCTAGTACTTTGGTCACCTCATGAGAAGAGCTGACTCATTGGAAAAGACTCTGATGCTGGGAGGGATAAGGGGCAGAGGAGAAGGGGACAACAGAGGATGAGATGGCTGGATGGCATCACTGACTCAATGGACGTGAGTCTGAGTGAACTCCAGGAGTTGGTGATGGACAGGGAGGCCTGGCGTGCTGCGATTCATGGGGTCCCAAAGAGTCGGACACGACTGAGCGACTGAACTGAACTGATGAGCAAAGAATGGTTTTTATGTTTTCAAAGTGTTGTTTAAGAAGAAAAGAAGAACATAGAATAGGGACAAGATATGACCTCAGAGCAATATATTCACTTTCTGGACCTTCACAAAAAAAGGTTTGCTGACCCCTAGTCTAAAGCAAAAAGAGTACCAATGTTTTGCTTATACAGCACACATAGAAGAAAAATGATAGTAATAGCACAAAGGATGGAAAAGAAGGATTCAGAATATACTGCTGCAAGGTCCTTAGACTACATGTGAAAGACTGTAATATTACTTGAACGTAGACTCTAATTAAGGATTTACAAATATAAACAATCAAAGCAATCACTAAAAATGTTAAAGAAGCATAAAAAAGAAGTAGAGATAAAAGAGAAACATAAATGCTCATATTATAGGGGAAAATGGAACAAGTGGAAAAATAACAAGGTGGTAAGTTTTTAATTAACCATATTAACACCACAGTAAATATGAATAGTCTAACCCACTAACTAAAAGACAGATACTGTTAGATTCATTTAAAAAGGAAGATCCAACTGTCTGAGGTCTAAATATACAGACACAGGCAGGTTAAAATCAAAAGAACAGCATGGAAGCAACCTAGATGTCCATTGATAGATGAATGGATGAAGATGTTGCACATGTATACAATGGAATATTACTCAGCCATAAAAAAGAATGGATTTGAGGCAGTTATAGTAAGGTGAATGAACCTAGAGTCTGTTATTCAGAGTGAAGTAAGTCAGAAAAAGAAAAACAAATATCATATATTAGCACATATATTAATACATGGTATCTAGAAAATGGCATTGATTAATCTATTTGCAGAAAAGGAATGGAGACCCAGATATAGAGAGTGGATTTGTGGACATAGTAGGGGAAGGAGAGAGTGGAATGAATAGAAAAAAAGTAGCATAGACATATATACATACACATTATCACGTGTAAAACAGATAGCTGGTAAGAAGTTGTTTTATAACACAGGGAGCCCAGCCTAGTGCTCTGTGATGACCTGGAGGTGTGGGACAGGGGCAGGGAGGTGGGGAGGTGACTGGGGACCAAGAAGTGTATAATTACAGCTGATTTGTGTTGTTGTATGGCAGAAACCAACACAACACTGTAAAGCACTTTTCCTCCAAACAAAAAATAAAATTTAAAAAAAGAACATGAAAAGATATGGATGCAAACACTAAGCAAAAGAAAGCAGGAGTAGCTATATTATCAACACCCAAAGTAGATCCCAGAGCAAGGAGTTATAACATGAATAAAGAGGAATATTATATAATGAGAACAGGACCAGTTTTCCAAGAAGATGTAATCCTAAGACTGTTTCCACTATGGAATTTAAGAAACCTGACTTCCCAGGGGGCACTAGAGGTAAAGAACCCGCCTGCCAATGCAGGAGACATAAGAGAAGAAGGTTCAGTCCCTGGGTGGGGAAGATTCCCCGAAGGAGGGCATGGCAACCCACTCCAGTATTCTTGCCTGGGAAAGCCCATGGACAGAGAAGCCTGTAGGTTACAGTTCATGGGGCCACAAAAGAGTCAGACACGACTAAAGAGACTTAGCATGCACAGCTAAAACTGGAGTTGAGACAGACCTGTAGGGGGAACTCTCACTCCCTACCACACGTCATAAATTAACTACAAACAGGAAGGTGTTGACTACTATACAGCAGAGACAAGAAAACTTCACTCTGGAGGACGCCCAGTCAGGGACTATAGCAATGGACTCTCGGCTTACTACAAAAAAACTCTTTGGTTATTAGAGCCCCTCTCAAGTTTCTGCTTTTTCCTATAAAAGCAAGTTTCCTTTCCATGTTCTTTGGATTTGCATATGGCCCACCATAGTTCACATATTCTGAATTGCAATTCCTCTAACTACTTCTGAATAAACTTGCTTTCACTGGTAAAATAACTGACTATTACATTGTTAAAGTTGCACTTAAGAACAAATGGTCGAGATATGTGAATCAAAAACTGTGATAGAACTGAAAGAAACTTTAAAATCCGCAACTGTAGTTGGAGAGTCTAACATGCTTCTCTTATCGATAAAAGAAGTAGATAGTCAATAAAAACATAAGAGACCTGAACAAACTTATCAGACAACTCAATATTTCCCAAATATTCTAACCAGCAATAAGAATGCAGCATATTTTCAACTGAACATTCACCATAAACCATATTCTGGGCCATAAAATAAATGTGAACAAACTTAGAATAAAAATCATGCAAATTATATTATGAGATAATAGTAGAATTAAACTAGAAATCAGTAATAGGAAGACTTTGGGAAAATTCCCAAGTACTTGAAAATTAAATGACATACTTTAAAATAACACATGAGTCAAGAGGAAGTCTCAAAGAAAAATTTTAAATATTTTAAATAAATGAAAATACACATCTCAAAATTGTGGAATGCAGCTAAAGCAGTGGTGAAAGGGAAATTTACAGCACTAAATGCTTATATTAAAACAGAGGAAAAGTCTCAGATCAGTAATAAGAACTTACCCCTTAAGAAAACAGGAGTGTAAATTAAACCCAAAGCAAGGTGAAGGAAGGAAATAAACTAGAACAGAAATCAATAAAATTGAAAACAAAATTTCCTTCAATTAAAAATAAATAAGCTTGGAGGAAAAAAAGAAAACAGAAAAAGATACAAAATCAATGAAATTAAAGTCTGGATCTTTGAAAGGTCAATAAAGTTGATAAACTTCTAGAGAGACTAAGAAAATTATTGAAGACACAAATTTCCAGTATCAGAAATGAAATGGGGAATATCACTACAGACCCCAAAGACATTAAATGGATAATAGACGAATACCACAAACAATTCTATATCCATAAATTTGACAGCTTAGGTGAAGAAGACCAATTCCTTGGAAAATAAAACAATTGAAACTTATCAAGAAAAACTGGGTAGCCAGAATTGTCCTATATCTACTAAAGAAGTTAAATTTGTAGTTTAAAAACCTTCCATCAGAGAAAACTCTAGGCCAAGATGGTTTCACTAATGAATTCTACCAAACACTGAAGGAAGACATAATAGCAGTCCTACAGAGTCTCTTCCAAAAATACATCACAATCAAGTAGGATTTATCCTAGGAACACAAAGCTGTTTCAACAGTTGAAAAGCAATCAGCGTAACCCACTGCAGATGGTGATTGCAGCCATGAAATTAAAAGACGCTTACTCCTTGGAAGGAAAGTTATGACCAACCTAGACAGCATATTCAAAAGCAGAGATATTACTTTGCCAACAAAGGTCCGTCTAGTCAAGGCTATGGTTTTTCCAGTGGTCATGTATGGATGTGAGAGTTGGACTGTGAAGAAAGCTGAGTGCTGAAGAATTGATCCTTTTGAACTGTGGTGTTGGAGAAGACTCTTGAGAGTCCCTTGGACTGCAAGGACATCCAACCAGTCCATCCTAAAGGAGATCAGTCCTGGGTGTTCATTGGAAGGACTGATGCTGAAGCTCCAATACTTTGGCCACCTCATGCGAACAGTTGAATCATTGGAAAAGACCCTGATGCTGGGAGGGATTGAGGGCAGGAGAAGGGGACGACAGAGGATGAGATGGCTGGATGGCATCACCGACTCGATGCACATGAGTTTGGGTAAACTCCAGGAGTTGGTGATGGACAGGGAGGCCTGGTGTGTTGCAATTCATGGGGTTGCAAAGAGTCGGACACGACTGAGCTGAACTGAACTCACCACAGTGAATATGAATAAATCACATGATCCTGTCAACAGATGGGGAAAAAAGTATTCAACAAAATTAAAAATCCATCCATAATAAAAACTCAGTAAACTAGAATAAAAGGGAAATTCCTTAACCTCAGGTGGAAAACTTAGCTAACACCATATTTCATCGTGAAAGATTATTTCGCCCTTATAAGAAACAAGGACATTCTCTCATCACTCCTATTCAACATTCAACTAAAATTCTTAACCAGTTGATTAAGTCAAGAAAAAGAAATAAAAGGCAACCAGACTGGAAAGGAAGAAATAAAGATGTCTTTATTCACAGATGGTATGACTGCATATGTAAAAAATCCCAAAGAATTTACAAATAAACCTCCTAGAACAATAACTGACTTTAGCAAGGTAACAGAATACAATGTCAACATACAAAATCTATTGTATTTCTGCATATGAGCAACAAAAACAATATCAAAAGTGAAACACTTGAGTATGAATCTAACAAAACACGTGGAAGATCTATATCCTGAAAAGTACTGAGTGCTGATAGAAAAATAAAACCAGAAATAGAGAGAGAGGCCATACTGTGTTCATGACTGGAACCCTCAATATTCTAAAATGTCAGTTCCTCCTAATGAATCTATAGATACAGTGTAATCCCACTCAAAATCCCAGCAGGATTTTTTGTAGATCTCTACAATTTACATGAAAAGGCAAAGGAACTAGGAGAGCCGTAATGAGGTTGAAAAGGAATAAAACCGGAGGACTTTCAAAATTTATTATAAAGTCACAGTATCAAGACAGTGTAGTGGTGGTATAAAGTAGGCATTAAGATCAATGGAATAAAACTGGCAATCCAAAAATAAACCTTTGATTATAACCTTACTGATTATCAACAAAATAGCAAGACAACTCAATAGGGGAAAAAAATAGTCTTTTCAACAAATTGTGCTGAAAGAACTAGAATTCCACATGCTATGAAAAAAAATTGCTTGACTCAAAGTTTACATGTTATACAAAATTAACCCCAAATGAATCCTATATCTAAATGTAAAACACAGAACTGTGAAGAAAATGCAGTAGAAAACTTCCAGAAGAAAAGACTGATAAATTGGTTTACCAAGGTTTAAAATCTTTTGCCCTAAGAAAGACACTGCTATGGGAATAAAAAGATTAGCACAGGCTGCCGGAATTTCTCTGAAAATCATTTCTGACACAAGATACATATCCAGATTACGTAGTATTAGTATTAGTCACTCAGTCATGTCTGACTCTTTGTGACCCAGTAGACTGTAGCCATCAGGCTCCTCTGTCCATTGAATTCTCCAGGCAAGAATACTAGAGTGGGTTGCCATTTGCTTCTCCAGTGGGTCTTCCTGACCCAGGGACTGAACTCAGGTCTCCCACATTGCAGGCAGTTTCTTTACTATCTGAGCCACTAGGGAAGCCCAGATTATGTAAAGAACTCTTAAAACTCAATAAGGAAACAAACAACCCAATAAAAATAGGTAATCAAAATTACCTTTGCATAACACTTCTATTTTATAAATTTTTATTTGAATCTGTGTATTTTTCCCAGCTAGTAATCAGACCAAACTCAACTTCTCACTAATTTTTTATACTATATTGCTTTGATTTTGGAATTAGGCTTTTGATCTCTGGTAACCTTTGGGCACTTTAAACTGGCCTTAAAAATAATACTATTAATTTTCTTTGAACTCAGAAGATAATTTGCATGCACAACTTTAATAAAGAGACTATTTTTTCCTATCAAATAAAACTAGCTCTTTTCACACACACCCAAATGAGTTATAACTTTGGGACATCGAAACTTTACTCTGTCACCTTTTAAATAATGAACCCTGAGTATGAATCATTTTTAATCACCCTACTTTCTTTCCCTGCTACCAAATCTAAACAATTATGGAACATAATGATGAAAGAAATGACCCTTATTTTCCCTTTGCTCATATTTCTTCACTTATTTCGTCACCTGGCACCATGTTTTGTAAGTCATTAAAAATCATGTTTTGGGGATAATGTGAGGTATAGCAAACAAAGAGATTCTGCATGAAACAAATTCTTTAAGATCAAGTTATTCAATATGTAATCCTCTTCCTCCACGTGAAGGTCTTTTTTCCCCAACACCATACCTGCACAAGCCACATTTCTCTGCTGGAAACCAGAGAGATACTAAACCTTGATGATGTCCAGCACTGCGCACAGCTGTTTCCAACTACTACTGCAGTCTTGTCTTAACCTATTTTTCATTATAGGACTTCTCATCACCTGACACAGGAGACAGCTATATCTCATTCCAGCAAAGTGTGAGCTCCATGAGAACACAGACTTTGTCCTTCTCATATACTTTTTTTTTTGTATCCCCAGAGCAGTGTCTGCCATACAGTGGGTGTTCAATAAATATGTATGAATGAACTGACTGCCCAAGGCATCTCCTGCTTCATCCCCTCACACTCTTTCAGGGATCCTGGGCAGGACAGCTGACGGAAACAACAAAATATGCTACCTTCCACTCCCTCCTTTCTTCCAGGATTAGTGACTAGATCTTTCTGCCAAGTTCTATGCTAAGTAGATACTGAGGATGAAGGATCATGAGAAGTAGCACCCCGGTGGCCCAATCTAAAGCCAAACGCGCACCGTGTCCACCATGTCAAATGGAAACAAACAGCAGCTCACTTCAAACTTCAACGAAAACAGGAGAAATGCTCCAAAAGCAGTGGACCAGCAGTAGAGGCTGGTTTCCTACTGAACAGAGTTATAAAGTATCCACTCGCTGGACTATCATCAGGAGAATCAGTCTCTAATCCCGGACCCGCCGCTAACTGCATCTTCACCGAATACCAGCTGTTAGTTTGAAGACAGGTAACAACACTGAAAAGCCCTGATTGAGAGCAGATGTTCCTAATAAGGGATGAGGAGAGGGTGACCAGGTGCTGGGGGGTGGGAGGCTTTTTCTAACTATTCTCAGCCCGGCCCTAAACTCCTCCACCTAAACCACCCCACGATTACCTAATAGAGTCAGCCACCGTTGCCATCACTATGAACGTATGAAAGATTCAAACACTTCACCAGGTTCTAAGCGTAAGTTCTTTGAGGGATGGGACCGAGATTTAGGCTTCTTAGTGATGCCCAGAGTGGTTTTCTTGTCTCTACCAGCACCTCCAGCCTCAGCCCCTTCCCTCCCTCGGCCACACCCTAGACGTCTCCTATTGTCCTGAGCTTCTCCTGTCTGCCCACAAGGCCATGTCTTTCATCATCTGTCACCACCTCTGGGAGACTCGGATGACTGCCTACTAACAGCCCGACAGGCAGTTTCACTTTCTGCCTAGCTAACAGAATTCTGACACCAATGTGCTCAGGGAAGGTGACCCTCCCCCAGCTCCGGAGCACAGCCTGGCCACAACAATCACAGCCACCCTCACCTCCTTTTCCATTGATGGTTGAGCATGGACATATGACCATTCTGGCCAGCGACATAGGGAACTTCTGAGGAATTATGACTTTCATTGTCTAGATAATCACTGAAAAGCAAGCCCTCTCCCTCCCTTTTTGTTTTAGATGTTAGCATGTGAAGGCATGATGGAGCTCCAGTCACCCTGTGGCAGGGCAGAAACTTAGAGAATCTTCAAGAAGCCAACCCCAAACTGTGGCTGTTTTGAACCACCCACCTCTAGACTTCTTAAGCAAACAGTCACATAACCTAAACAATGCTACTTACAACAGAGAGTACCCACCACTTGGCCTGGGAAGTCCCTCCAACTTTTCCTCCTAGAGCAGCTCTACTTATCTCTGATTCAGAGCTCAACTAGTTTCCTTGGGAAGGCTTTGGTTGTCCCCAGATAGTTAAACAGTCACAGACTCTGTTGTCTGCACATCTGTGAACTAAACTGTGAAACTCTCCAACTAAACTGTGAAATTCTCAAAAGCAAACATTTTCACCCTTGGCAGAGGCCCTGCCATACACTGGGCACTTACTAAATGCTGAATGAATGAATGAACCAACAAGCAAACAGCAAAATAAGAAATCAAAGGATGAATATGCAGGACGCCTTCCATGCCTTGGATAAGCCTTGACAACTGACAGATGGAATATGGCACACAGGCTGTCTGTATTCTACCAAAGACTTCCTTTAGGTGGTGGTGAGCAAAGGCTGGGACAGAACAATGAACAGGTCCTATTTTTATCTGCCTGGAAACTATCCTTGTCCAATCCCTGGAAGCTGGGGTGCAGCTGTCTATCATAGTGGCACCTGAGCAAAGTACCCACTCTTATGGTGAAAACCCACTCCCTGTCCACGGAGATGGCTTGGCCCAGTTTTAGTCTAGTATATCGATAAGATCTGTTAGGATGGAGGAGATGGAAGAAGAGAAAGACATCCCCCCCTTCCCCTCCCACAAAAGAAGAGATAAGCCTGAAGGTACCAGTGCTTTTTATCACGCCATATGAAGAAGCAGTCAACATAGCGGGGAAAGAGCTAAGATACACACGAGAGAGAGAAATAGCCATGCCACCTTATGTGTGCCCTGGATCAAGCTATGCCTGCAGATGAAACCCTCAGCCTTTTCATTTATGTGACTCAGTCAGTATCAATATGCTGCTGGCTGCTAAGTCGTGACCCCATGGACTGCAGCCCACCAGGCTCCTCCATCCATGGGATTTTCCAGGCAAGAGTACTGGAGTAGGGTGCCATCGCCTTCTCCGCAATTTCAATATAGCATAAGGCAATTTTCAAGTGACTAAAACACAATCCAAAGAAAAGAATTCTGACAAATACAGTCAATAATGTTGAAAACAAACTGTTACCATCCCTTCTACATTCAGGACCTGGGCGCTGTCACTTCTCAAAACTTGGCTTCTAGGATGGTGGTGGCAACTAAGATAGCCTGGAGGAGGCCTGCTGCTTCAGTCCTGTCCAACTCTGTGCGACCCCATAGACGGCAGCCCACCAGGCTCCCCCGTCGCTGGGATTCTCCAGGCAGGAACACTGGAGTGGGTTGCCATTGCCTTCTCCAATGCATGAAAGTGAAAAGTGAAAGTCAAGCCGCTCAGTCCTGTCCGACTCTTAGCGACCCCATGGACTGCAGCCTACCAGGCTCCTCCGTCCACGGGATTTTCCAAGCAAGAGGACTGGAGTGGGGTGCCATTGCCTTCTCCGGGAACAAAACACACACCACCATCACCGCCTTTCCTCCTAAAGGAGGGTAATCTGAACCTCGTCTGTTTCTTTTCTGTTCAGAAATGAATTTGAACCTCTGGGAGGCACAAAGTGTTACATTAACTAGATACAGAAAAAAATGGAGAGAATTCTCATCAAGCAATCTACTATGGATTTTACAAATATCTTATAACTTAACTGTTGTGATGATTATAATACCCTTCTTACCTCTGAGCAAACAGAATCAGCGAAATTAAGTAACCTGCTCGAGGTCACACAGCTATTAACTAGAATTTAAATTCTACACCTTTTCCACTTTATCGCTCTGATGACCAGGGCCTGGGAGATGGAGCGCAACCCTCCGCCTCCACCCCAACACCGACAGCGCCCCAGGACACACAGACCTGGATGGACCCTGACAGCCTCGGCCCCCTGCAGTCAGAGCAGCCTCGCATACCCAGTTTTCTGGAAGCCGCAGATAACTAACCCAGGTGTCTGTCGGATCCTCAACACCAGCGCCAGAAGACCCGGGCAGAAGGAGCAGCGGCACCTGCGCGGGCCCGGGAAGCGCCGCCGAGAGAGAGGCGGGAGCTCGCCGGGTCTCCCCCGCGGCCGAACCCCCCGCCCAGCCCCGCGCTCTCCGCAGCCGCCGGCCCCCTGCTCTCCCCACGAGCGCCCCGCAAACCCTGGCTCCGCACTGCCCAGGCCGCTCAGAGACCCGCGCAGCCGGATCATGTCCCCGCGCCCACCCCAGCCTGGTCCCGGGCAGATATTCGCATCTGTTCGCCCCCAGGCGGCGACGCGACCCCGACCCCTCAGCTGCGCCGCGCGCCTGGCGCCCCCGCTCCCCAGCGGCGCCCGCATTGCCCACCGCGGCCGCGCGGCCCCGCAGGGACCGGGCTCGGGGGCCCGCCGCCCCCAGCGCGGTGCGCCTGTCCCGCTCACCTGCGCCGCGGCGCTCGCCGGGCCTCCGCGCGCCAGCCCGGCTCCCGGCTCTCAGGTCCCAGTCCTAGCGCAGAGCGCGCTCGCTGCGGGCCGGCCTTGGTGTGGCCGCGCAGGGAGGGACGGGGCGGGGTGCGGCTCCTCCCCGCCCCGAGCCACCTGGGGCGCCCGGGAAGGGGCGGGGCAGGGCCGGGACAGGTGGGCCCCGCCCGCTGCCAGCAGCGCGGGGCTCCTTCGCGATCCTCCGCGGGGTGGAAGGGGGGCCCGGGCCGCCGCGTAATAAGTGACACCTGGGACAGTTAGTGCGGGAGAGGGGCCAGGACCCGGCCCGTTTCCACACAGCCTGGCCCACTGAGAAATGGATCACGGAGCGTGGGAGCCAGAACCCCCTGAACAGGAAAAGGAGAGGCCAGTCCTTCTCTTTGTGGACTTAGAAATCAAGAACCGAGATTCTCAGGGTGAAATTGATGGGGCCAAGGGCAAATTCAGAACTGGAAAGCTCAGAAAGGCCTTTTCTAACCGTTCTGCCCGCCCATCCGCACTTCAGATGATTCTCCCCCTTTTTAAAATAATGACTTTAAACTATAAATAAGGTCATTTCAGATAGTGATGTCCTCCCCACCTGGAGACAGTAAGCCCCAGGTGGGGCAGCAAACTCTCCTGTCCTTGATGAATCATTAGAGGTGAACAAACCAAGGGCAGAGCAGGTGCTCAGTTAATCGCTGATGAATAACTGAGGTGTGACCAGCTTCTTACTGGTCCCCCCCTGGCCAGTCTGCCCGACCATCCCCCCTCCCACTTTGTCAGAGAGCCCAGAGTCAAGCTGCCTGGCTTCCGGACCACCCCTCCTCTCTGTACTGCTTACCTCCCTCCCAATGCCCGTCCAGAAGCTGACTTGTGAGAGGTCTGCAAAGGTCTTAGGGGCACCTTTGGAAGCTGTCAAGCAAATCTTTACCTCCTGAAGATGTTACAGGCAGAGGAACTCGGACATACAATGCTGTCCTGCCAGCCCCACCCTGTGCAGGCACAGCCCAGAGTTTGGGCAACTGACCTGACATCCCACAGCTGATAGCAGAGCTGAGTGGGGGGGACCTGTGGATGGGAAGTCTTGACCTTCTGCAGAAATGGGGCTTGGGTTTGCTCTGAGTTCTCTAATCCATGGCCTTTCCCAGCTTCTCAAAGGTCGGATGTGACCTGAGCCATTTGTATTTACTGAGGCCCTGACAGTTTCAAAAATAAAGACATGTTAGGATAGGATAGAAAGAATGTGGTATATTTCTTAAGTGTTTCATTGAACAAACGAACAGTCTTCTCACACACAAACACCCAGGAGATGATGTGTGATGCTGCTATTAACATGTTAATTTCCAGACTCATTAAAGAAATCTATTTCAAGCCCACTACAGGAAACACTGTACAACTTTAAAGTTGTATAGAGACTATTCCTCCTTGTAACTATTTCTATATTCTTCAATGACTGCACATTAAACCTCAGAAGCCATAACTGGAGGCTGTTAAGATGATGTCAAGGCCACCCGTCCCTGGAACAATAGGCTCAACACTCTCAAGGCCTGGACCCCATGTCCCTTCATCAGTGAGTCCTGCACAGATGGGTGTTTAAGATGTGGTATGGCCTGGCTGGCCACTTTGCACTGGGCAAGGCCAACCCAGAAAAAAGCCACAGAGGATACCCCACCCAGTGTGCCCTCCCCCAGCTGCGCTCCCTCCATGGTGGGTGGGGAGGTTGGTGTCCCTCTCGGGACTGTGAAGGGGCCTGCCCTTGGGACAGCCACTGGCACTAGTAGGTGAGGCTGAGCCCAGGAATCCCTCTGGGTCTCACCCACATGACATGAACCCAGCCCTTCTTGCATGTTGGTTTCAGTCAGTGGAGCGTGTCCCTGTGATTTAGGATCCTCCCACTCTGTGTGTGATCTTGGCTGGGCTAACCTGAGAATCAGCAGGAAAGTAAATGCAAGTTGTGCTCTGGTGTTCCTGTTCTCTCTCTCTCCCCTCTGGGCTTATGAGGAGCCCTAAGCATCTTCCTCAGTTATGCATTTCTCCTGCTTGAGAAATGTGTATGTATGAAATCAGACATGCTGTCTGCTTGAAGTTCTTTACTTGAAAGGGGTATCCAAAATATGATGGGCTGATACCACTGTGAGGTTAAATGAAAGAATGTACTTGAAGTACATGAGCACAGGGCCACACAAAGCACCTGCTCAATAAATGGTGTTCAGCCTGCCAGTGCCAAGAGAGCCAGCTGATATCTGCTAGCCATTATAGTGCTGAAAATAAAGACCAAACCATTGATGGACTCCTGGAGAATCTAAACTAAATTAATCCTTGCAAATAGCTGTGATCCCTAGGAAAAGGATATCTGACCTAGGAAATCTTCAGGTTCTTTTCCGTCTCTAGATCTTTGATAGTATAATGGAAGAGAAATTATCCAAAGAGGAAATAATTCCAATTTTCTGAACCTTGGAATATATTTACCTTCCTAATTTTTCCTACTTTTACATAGCACTCAGTATGTACATTAATATGGTACACCATTTTCTGTGCACATTTTTCAATGAAACATTGCATATAAAGTACCTAGGAGAATTCCCGGCACATAATAACTGCTCCATTAATTACAACTAACATGGGAGAGGTGTGGAAGTGATCAGAATTACTAGGATCAGAAAGAACCATGGATTCAGGCAGGCAAATCTAAGAATCAGTTTATTAGGTAACCCAGAATTTTAAGTTCACTGGTTCTGGAATCAGACCATTTAGGTTAAAATCCAGTCACGGTTTATGAATCTCACTATGCTCCAGTTTCCTCATCTATAAAATGAAGATAATATTAGTATATCATAGGAAGAAGCTGGAGACATGAAAAGAATAGCCAACTTTCAGTGAGCAGCTACTCTGTGCTGCACATGATGTCAGGTGCTTAGATTTTCTTTTCACAGTTGACTTCAGAGCGGGAATTCATCAAGGAATCACAAACCTTGAACCTGGACTCAGTAGTCTATGTCTTACAGTTTTTCCTTAAGAGAGCATCCACAACTGTCCTTATATTTGCAAAAATATAAGGGTCTCAAGACCAGTTAGGAATCACTGTCTTCCAAACTTAGCCAGCGGTTTTAGGACTGGAAGACTTGTGAACCCTCACAAAGGGCAGACATTCTTGAGAAGGAGGTTCACCAGGAGGCCTACTCAAGGTGCAAACCACTGCGCCCGAGAAGTCTGATTCAGGAGGGCCGAGAGGTTGTGGGATAAGTTCAGGTGCTACTTACCAATCGGTGAGCCTAGGAAACTGATAGCATCCAACCTTCTCATCTCTCAGGTGAGAAGCAGCCCCAGGGATCAACTCACTTGGAATCACCTTCCAGCCCACATCTGCCAATCAGCCAAGCCCTCACCCCACCCAAACCAAGGGAAAGAAATGTTTCTCCCTGCACAACCCAGCTTTGCACAAGGAGCACTCAGCGAACAAAAGAGCCTTCTTTCACAAGGAAAATAACATGTGCAGTTACCTGAGGGCTAGCTCTTTACATCTTAAAGGAGCCTAAACCTGTCTTGCCAGGACACCCTCCTCCAGCACCCACAACCCTCAGTCTAGCCATCCCCCTCCGCACACCCCCTCCACACAAGTCGTATCTAGCGCTGCTATTTGAACAGCTGAGGCTATTCAGCTAACACTCCCAAGTGACATCCTACAAAAATGTCGATGTTTTGTCCCATATTCTAAAGCCACAGGCTAATCAGACCCTGAAATAGAGGACTCAAGTCTGGTGCCATTTCAGTGTGTGAGGCCTACGGGGGACAGCTTCTTTGGGGGCTAATCTTGGCAAGTGCTGAGTCTGAAGCAAGAACAAGGCAGGTGGCAGCTGCAGCAAGAGTGGCTATGTTTCAGGAATGCCCAAAAAGGTCAGCCCAAGAAGGATCAGACAAAACCCAGAATATTCTCATCCTGACCGGTGAGGTTCTCTCCGTGCTTACCAAGGGCAGCCAAGGATGCGTGCATGTCTTTGGGGTTTTAATGTTCACCAATCACAAAGTCCTGATGTAGCAAAAAGTTGAAATAACCTTCCGACAGTGAGCTGAGCACACCTCTCAAATACAAGGCAAGCAGGAAAACTTTCCCACGTGGCTGGCTGTGGCTGTGCCATTTCCCTGAGAAATGTACAAAGATGCAGCTGGCCCCTCAGGCCTATGCTAGACTGAGGCTGGGCAGCAAGTCAGCTTTTCCATATTTGTCCCTCAGTATTGTCTTGTAACCTCTGGAGGACTGTGGATCAGTGTGAACTCGCTTGGCTGTCTAAAACCTATCAGCTGGGGATGAGCTTGCCCTCTTTGGCTTGTTTCAGAGCGAGCACTGAAGCGTGGGCCACAGATGCATGGGTCTGTTTATAGAGTTGTCGGCTACAAAAATGCCCAAATGCCTTTGTCTTTGTATTTGTAAACTAAGCAAAGAGGATCTTGATTATTCTAAATTTACTTCTTACTTCTGAAATCAACACAAACATACGTATCTTTTTAATTTGCTAAATGAGGAACTAAAATAACAGTGTGGAGAAAATTCTTAGTGTAAAATCAGAATTCTAGTACCATGAACACACCAAGCAAAATCTGCTACAGGACCTTTGCACTTACTGTTCCTTCTGTTTGGATTTGTCTCCAGATCTTTGCAAGGCTGGCTCCTTCCTTCATTCACGGAACCGTCCCTGACCACCCAAGCCACGTAGTATCATAGTACCCTGTTCTGTTTATAGCATTCAAATGTACCGAATCATTTTAGAAAGTGCTGTTCACTGGTTTACAAGGTACCTCTAAGAAAATGAAGACTTTGTGTCATATACCACCTCTCTCCAGCTCCGAAAACAATGCTGAGTACAAAGTAGGTGCTTAAATCTTTGCAGAAAACTTAATGAATGCTCACATTTTTGCAGCAGGCTCTGAGTACATCACATGGAGGTGGCAGCTGCTCCTGTATGTTGCTCCTACAAAGATGCTTCTGGGTTGTAGGCTCTTAGCACTAGCTATAATTGCTGGGAGTCTGAATAGACTTGACTCATGATCTGGTGTCAGGACATTGAGTGCAGAGTACTTACAGGAGTCCTCGGAACAGCCACCAGGCACAGAGATAGAAACCAGCCTCAAACCCCACTCACTGCAGTTCTCAGGAGGTTCTCTCCCCATGAAATAGCCTAAGAGCAGACTTTCCCCAAAAGAAAATGAGGGTGGAGCAGTAGGAAAAGCAAGGGCCCTAACCAGACAGCTCCAGTGAGATTCCATTTCACTGGTAGAATCCAATGATTCCCAGGATCTCACAGTCTTCTCTCCTGTTCAAAGTATCTGTGATGCTAGGTGAAGGCTTAGCTGGTGTCCAAGGAAAAAATACCTTCACTTGGGAAGTATTTGATAATAACTATTAAAAACAAGGCAACAGGGCCCTGATGGAGTCACTTTAAAGTCCCACGTCACCAAACTAAAAATGGGACTTAATTTCAGTTTTGGCTCTCCCAGAAATGGAATCTTAAACCAGGCAATGGGGAATCACCTGACCAGCATTCATTACATCATCTGCCTTACATGCCCCTGCCATCCCCTAAAGGAAAGGGACCTTGCAATAACCAACCTGCTTTTTGCCTCTCTGCTCCTGTTACCTTCTGCCTATAAAAGTCTTTCACTTTGTACATCTCCTTAGAGCTTCTATCTGCTAGATTGGATGCCACCTGATTCATGAAACACTGAATAAAGCCAAAAAGATTTATCCCTTTTGAATTTTATTTCAATGTCACAGTCCCATATATTTGAGTGGCATTTGTATGAGATGCTTGCATACAGTTTCTCACTGATGCTCACAACAAACTGAAGAATGGAGGACAGGGGGCTACAAAACTCCCTGATTCAGGTATGGAGATGAGGTTGTTGAGATGCTGCACAGTTAAACAGGCTGACCACATCCCAGAGTTGTTCCCTGGGAAGTAGGGCCAGGTCCAGGTCCCAAGTCCGTCCCTCCTTCATGACTGAGTAGTGTCACTGCCAGATGGCCCGTGCTTCAGGGCTATTTTGCTCAAAAGAGGGCATTGCAGGGCAGCAAGGACATCAGGGCTGAAGGCTGGGATCTGGCTAGCAGGTTGCCAGGTTGGCACTGGCTGAAGGAATAAGCATTGCATGACCTAGACATATCTGCCTTGGGCCGGCCCTTCCCAACCCTGCAGGAGCCCAGGAGAGGCATCCTCAGACAGAAGCACAGGGAGTCTGTGATAAAACGGGGGTTTCAGGGGGACCCCACTACAGCTGTTCCTGCCCCTTTCTGTAGTTGGACATGCATTTGCACGTGTGGTATGATTGGCATGTTTACTTTTGCTAAAACTTAAAACACTAAAATGAGATCCTATTAATCATCATGACAGGGCTGGAGGTGAGGTACGGGGCAGCTATTATTCTGAGCATGGGTCCCTGAGAGCCTTCTTCGAGGCCTCACACAGATCTATGGATGAGGGAACCCACCCAGGGGCCCCTGAGGCCTTCTGCTAGAGCTGGCTTAGCTGGGACAAGAGAACCCTGCTCTTCTTTTAGCTTGAGAAGTCAAGGGATATAGATCGTATATTTTTAAATGCAACCAGAGATCGCGTCCTAAAGAGAAAAAGAAGTCAACATGGGTAAGTGAAATTCTTCCTACCCACAGTTTGAAAACCGTGACCCAAGTGACAGTTGCACTTCCAAGTGAGGCCTCTCTGTTATTTCGACTGCTTAGTGGCTCAGTGACAAAGAAGCCACCTGCCAACGTAGGAGATGTGGGTTAAATCCCTGAGTCAGGAAGATTCCCTGGAGAAGGAAATGGCACCCCACTCCAGGATTCCTGCCTGGGAAATCCCATGGACAGAAGAGCCTGGCGGGCTACAGTTCATGGGTTAGAAAAGAGTCGGACACAACTTAGTGACCAGATGACAACAACAATCCTTTTCTAGATGTTTTAGATTGCTTGAAGTAATTCAAACAACAGTAAGATCTCAGATTCCCATGAAAGGAGAAAGCACAGAAAGTTGCCAAGTAAGAAAACCTTATATAAGTTCTTGACAAGATGATTTCGGAGGCTGGTTGCTGATTTTCACTACACACACACACACACACAGAGCACTGCTCTGAGACGCAGTATTATCAGCTGTGGAGAGTGTACTCCTTAGGGTCAGTCCACCTGGGTCGCAATCCTTGCTTCTCCTCCCAGCTGTGAGACCTTGGGCAAGTTAATTAACCTCTCTGTGCCCATGCCCTCCCCACTGGAGACAATGGTGCCTACCTCATGGGGTTATTAGGGGGATTAGATGGATTAATACAAGTAAAGCACTTAAAACAGTATCTGGCACATCACCAGGAGAGTCTCTCACCTTAATCCACTACCAACAGCGGCTTTCCAAGCACTGTGAGTTTCTGGGACTGGCACGCATTATTGGCAAGCTTGCCAATCTCTTTCATCTCAGGTATACATTCTGAAGGAGTCAAGTATCATTTTAGGTCAATATTTTGAAAAGCTGTCCTACAAGAATGATTTGCAGTCTGGTCATGGGTGGGGCTGAAGGTTTAGAGGGTCCCAGAAAGACCAGTTCTTCCCAATCGGTAAAGAATCCACCTGACAGTGCAGGAGATGCAAGAGACGTGGGTTCAATCCCTGGGCCGGGAAGATCCCCTGGAGTAGGAAATGGCAACCCACCCCAGTATTCTTGCCTGGGAAATCCCATGGACCGGAAAGCATGGTGGGCTACAATCCACGGGGTTGCAAACAGGCAGACATGACCAAGCACACACAGAAACAGAGGGGGCTTCAAACAGAACCTCCTTCAGCACTGGGGAAGCGAAGCAGGCGGAAGATTCCAACCTTTGCATCCACGGTGCATTGTCAAGTAGAAAGACCCACAGGGGTTACCTGCAAGTCTTTTATTATTTTGAGCCCAACTAACCACACAGAAATCGGTTTGCTCTGCAGATTGGCTAAAGAACCACCAAACACCAAAGGGAAAGTGAAAATCCCATGGCTCAGGCTGCCTTTTGTCAAGTGAGCCCGCATTTTTTCATCTGATGTGTCATCCGAGAGATGCCTCCCACTCCTGTTCAATCTATTATGTACATAAGACAAATCACAAGATGTAACCTGTCACAAATGCTGGAATTAAACCTGCCAATACACACGTCACCAGTAATTGCCTCGGCAGATAGCTTCCGTTCCACATTCTCCCACAGACGCTCCAGCTCTGTAGTATTTCCAAGGCACAGCCTGAACACTGCTCAGAGCTCGATGCAACAGGAAACCTTGAGGATGGGTTGCGGGAGCCCAGGGAACAGATGAGGTTCATGCAGACCTACTGTATTGCAGAGCCGCTGGTCCTGGAACCTAGAGGTCGCCTCCCAGTGGTACTGAAATGTGCTGTATAAATCAGGTCCTTTTGGGGGCTGCTTTCCCATCTAAAATAAATGGGCTTCAGCCTAAATATTCATCCACCACATTTGAAGTTTTACTACTTAAGTTACCTTTAACAGTCTAGTAACTGCCTCTTTCAAGTTCTTTGGAGAATGACAAATTCAAGGAGATGGATAAGACATCGTAAAAGCATGTCATTTGCAGTGCCCTGAATTCTACAACGAACCCTTTATTTGACATCCACCTTTCCACTTTCAATTGACAAAAGCAGTTTACTGTCTGGCTCTCAGGCAACATTAACCAAACAAAGATCGAATGAGGGTTTTTACATACACAAGGCTATGCATGGCCACAGGTCAGTGACCCAAAGTAGGGCAGTCTCCTTGCTGAGAGAGCAGATAGAAATAATCCTGTGTCCGGCCAGTTGTTTTTTCCCAGTGGCTTCATACTCTGGCATCCTCTCAGAAGATCTCAGAGCTGTACATTAATTGTAATAATCAGAAAGTTTAGGGATGTCCCTGGTGGTCCAGTGGCTAAGTCTCCATGTTCCCAATGCAAGGGGCCCAGGTTCAACCCCTGGTTAGGGAACTAGATCGCTTAGACCACAACTAAAGATCTTGCATGCTGCAATTAAAATACCTCACACGTTGCAACTAAAGATTCCACTCGGGACTTCCCTTATGTTCCAGCGGCTGCTACTCAATGCTACCAAAGCTGGGGACCTGAGTTTGATTCCCAATGAGAGAATTAGATCCCACATGTTACAACTAAGACCCAGCAGAGCCAAATAAACAAAACAGTAATAATCAGTAGGATAAAACAGGAATTCAAACACCCCAACAATTGTCAGAAGATCCCAATAACCTTTCAACATATGCAGAGCTCCAAAGCATTAGTTGAAGAATGCCCATGAAGTAAGACATATTATTAGAACAAATCCTTTCTTGGACAAGAAGAAATTCAGAAATTCAGCTACTACATTGGTCTATCGCACTAACTCAATCATACTTTTTAAAAAGTTAAGATACTTACTGACATCAGTGGCCATCTTTTCAGTGCCGAAGAAACAAAGGTCAGGTTTTCTTGGATCCTCAATGAAGGAAAAAGTTAAAAACAGACATTCAAGCAAAGCAAAGGACAAAGAGGTAAAGGTTGACTTTGCTCAGGCTTTGAATTTGAGCCACTGCTCCCTGAAATGAACTCCTTCGAGGCCAGAAAATGGTCCATCCTCACACTGGTATTGAGGACTGCAAGGAGAGAGTGCCTTTAAGATGACTCAGATAAGAAAAAACAGACCAGCCAAAGTTTAATTCAATTTTATTTTCCACTTTTAGTATTTTTCAAATTATACAACATGCAGTCTGCCAGAGTATCCATAGACCTTCATTTTAGAACCTAGAAGATAACCAAAATTGTCAGGGGAGGCCAGGGGAGGGTTACTTCCAGCTCTTTTGTTACATGTACTATATTACAGCATCATAACTGGATACAAACTGCCATTCTCCCCCTCACACCACCAAAACAAATTCATCCACAAGTTGTTGTTTTTTTTTTTTTAATGAAAGCTACTGTACAAATACATAAAGCCCAGAGAACACACATCTGCAGTACACACAACATACTTTACAAACTAGACACGGATAATTCTACAGAATTGCCCTATTCCCCTTATATCCACACACAGTGAAAAGGATTTAAACTGATGAACAGATTTGTAAATATGTAAGCAGACTTCACAGAATGGTGCTTCCCTCAGCTGTTACCTTGACCTTATTCAAGATTTTCTAAAAAGTCTAAACTGTTAATGTTCAGTGAAGACATTTTAGACTATGACGGTTCCTGTAGCTCGCTGAAGATATGCAGTGTGAGACAACTTAGAAGTGAAATCCTACCCCAGTCCCCTACCTCCTACCCCCTGCCAACAAACAACTTCCCTACTGGGTCATAAAGGCAGAGTCTAAATGTCTTCTGCCCGGCTTAAAAAATACACTTCAAAAGGAGACTGTTGAGAATTTTTATTTGCTTTCAGTTATTCCTCCAGGAAAAAAGAAGTGATAATCTCCCCATGAGTCTTGGGGATGGCTTAGTCTGGCCTTTGGACAGGAAAATCACTTCCCCCTGTGAAAGTAGGACTTCAGAAACTCTCTAGATGGATGCTACATTCTAGACGGTCCTTTTTACTTCATTTATCCCAATATTTCTACAAATTCTAATTTTCTTAATCATATAATACTATTTCCTTTAAAGTCTTAATCCACACTTATTGTTTTCCCCACTACCTGCTATTCCACAAGGCAAATTGTACAGCATTGGAAGAGATGATGCATTTATACAGAATTCTCCAGTAACTGACAAAAACCGACTTGGCATTAATATATTTTGTCTCCAACCATAAATGTTGATATCCCAAACAGCATTCCTCTAATTCAACAATCCACCATCCTGCAGGGAGAGATTATCTGTAGAAATCATCTGGTTATTCCCTTTTAGCATCAAAGAGTAAACTTTCAAGAAGTGGCTTGAAATATAAAATTATTCATAGAGGAGAAACACACACACACATACATACATACACACTCTAGCAAAAAGCAGCGTACAACCAAAAAATATCATCACAGGCTCAGCCTTTCACAAACGTAGTTTTCACATCTGGAGTACAAATGTAAAGAATGGTAGTCTAGGAAACTGAAAATTGCATAAATATGGCTTTTAACAAAAGTGATTCTCTAAAGTGTATGGTCCTGATATTACCTTATTAAGCAAAGGAACATTTAGGGATTCATTTGATTACGCTGCATAATCCATTCCAATGATCTGCCTTTTAGTCACAGTGTAGGAAAGTTAGCTTAGCGGTCCTGTAAAGACTGAAGCTAGGTGAACTGACTGGCTGATCAGCAACTAGCAGAATCATCTTCAAGAGACATCAAAGCCAACTTTCTCTGTGAATAAAAGTGAACTGAACTTCGTGAATCCCTAACAGAGGTCAAGAAATATGGAACTACAAGTGAACGTTTCTTTTAGAAACATGAACAGGTCAAAGACCCCTTTAGAATTAGAAAGGGGGTGCCCAGGGAAAAATGACTTTGTAAAGAATCTAAAATAATCTATTACCAAGAAAATCCAAAAGGAAGAATTCCTCACCTTTGTTCAATTTCCAAACACAGAGTTACACAGTTGCATAAGACAGCATAACCACAACAGTGGTTATGACAATTTATTAACTGGCAATCCTCTTAAGGACCAATTTTAGCTTCTAAAATCAGAGGCAACCATATTAACAGCAAGGTTATAATCTATGGCATATGTTATTTATTATCTGATAAGGTTTGTCAAACCTGCTCTACAAGGATCTTTCTGTCAGATGGCAAATAGCACTGAGCACTATCAACAATGTTAAAAAAAAATCAAACACAAGAAGCTTTAAAAATGTAAATGAATGCAAACGTGTCATTCTTATGAAATAAATACTTCAGTGGAATTCATCCTCTTCTCTTGCCTTACTACCTGCCCCTCAAAACAAAACACACATAAAGTGCAACATTTAACAAATAAATTAAGTCAGAGCAGCTTTGCTTGGTTAGGGAAATTTTACACAAGAGTTTGGAAATCAATTCGGCACTAAGCTTTTTATACACACGCATGCGCACACACATACATGCACGAACTATCTCCCACCCACCAGCAATGAGAAAGCGCCATGTCTCTCCTGGCATAATTTCATTCCAATGGTGAAAACAGCAGGGCTAGAACCAGCTCACTCATCCCAGGTCAGCCAAGCATAGGATGAGTTCTTTCAACAAGATGGGTTTGGTCATCGTTGACTTAACCCTCAGATTTACCCAAACAAGTAGCAGCACATGAGACTAACTGAATTGAATCCTTGTCAGTTTCCCTGGAAACTTTACTACTTGGACATCGATCATTTTAATACGCACAACTAGAAATAAAAGTTGAATCAGCTTTAGAGTCATGTATTTGAATGAAACAACAGCTGAACTGAAAAATCCACCCACACTGATTTCTTCTAATTCTGCCTAAGAGAAACCTATCTATTTGCCGCCAAAGACAGAACTCACCTAAACAGTCAGTAAGGATGGATTAATACAACAACTTATTCATAGGCACAAAAATATGTCACTTTCCCTCTAGGGCTTCCTTTTCAACTGCTGCAACGATCCTGGATTTCATCAGCAGTATCCTCACCAAGCTTACGATGGTTCCCTAGAGAAGAGGCCATCCCGGAAGCGAGCTCCTGTGTTCAGGGAGGAGGAAGTGAGGAGGGAGGCAGCCCCATTTCCACTCATCCAACTTTGCAATATTTTCAACACGTCTGAAGGAATGATGTTTTACCTGGGCTGGCTGAGACTAGTCACTGCAGGTTCAGTCACAAGCAGCTCAGAGGTGAATGCTACGACTTTTCGCATTTACATAGATGTGTCTGAATGAACCCTGTCTACATTGCTACTGTCAGATTGTTTTTCTGCCTTGAACAAATATGCTTTGCATTTTAAAGGGTGCCATACCAAAAGGTGTATTTTACAGATCCAAAGATGTGACCAGGGTATTCAAAATGCATCTTTGGGGTGACTTGTTTTGGAAAAGTGTTCAGAATGAAAAATTTAAACGCTATAGCAGCATTTTTGTGTTCCCTAAAAATATAAAGTAATGTGTTTATTTTACAGGAAACCAGACAGTTGTGGTGGTGGAGCGGGTGTCCCCACCACCACGGCACTTGGTTGTTCCCCCTCAGGGAGTGGTGTTTGCTGGGACGTGGCTGCCGAGAAACGAGTCTCTAAGAACCACCCAGGGACCACCCAGTGCCCCAGGCCCAAGGCCAGAGCAACGGGTCCCAGGAGTAAGTGGGTCTTCTGTCAGCGTTCCCTTCAGATTTCTTGAGAAAAGTCCAAGCACGCATCTGTACACAGAAACTCTATACAGCTCAAATATCTGAAACTGGTGTACTGCAGATGGCTGGGGTAAGCAAGTGTAAAAGAAAATGGAAAGTGTAGGAGGGAGAAAAATAACGGAACTGGTGATTAATGTGGTCCTTGACATGCTACGTGGAGAGTCATATCTGTTGAAAGAGAATCAAAGAGAGAAAGAACATAGGAGTTAGAGAACACAATAGAAATTCACTCTTTAGGGGGGAAAAAAGCTTTAATTTTAGATATTTAGACCAGAGCTGTCCTAACAGAAATACCATGTGACCCACACATTTAACTTTATCAATAAATGTTCAGGTGGCCACATAAGTAATTATTAGAGATTGAGATGTTTTACATTAAAACGTTACTACTGAGATAGTTCAGTCTTTTTTGCCAGTGTTTGTCAACTGGTGGGTTTTTGCACTTTCCGTACATCTTGGTGTGGACTTGGCCACAAGTCAAGGGCTCAGAAGTCACCTGCGTGGTGAGCAGTGAGCCTACGGACAGCACAGCCTCCTACTTCATGATTTTGCTCCAAGTATTTAGCCCTGACAATAGTTTCTTCCCTAAGACTCAGATGCTAAAGAATCTGCCTGTAGTATGGAAGACCCAGGTTCAATCCCTAGGTCAGGAAGCTCTTCTGGAGAAGGGAATGGGCTACCCATTCCAGTATTCTTGCCCGGAGAATTTCATGGACAGAGGAGCCTGGTGGGCTATAGTCTACGGGGTCACAAAGAGTTGGACATGATTGAGCGACTAACACTTTCACTTTTCACAGTGTCTTCCAAAAGTCAGTGCCTATTGAAATGACAGATATTTGGAGAAACAGAATTCATTTTCTCATTTTTGGGGGAACTCAAACACCAGTTCTCACTTGCCAGCACTTGAAGACATCCAGGCAGGTCAGACACAACCCCTCAAACCAAGCTCTCTCAAGGCAGAGACTCCCAGTCCTGAAAGGCACTCTTTTGTCTCCCCAGGGTGATGAAGTTACATAGTAGGCCTTCTCTGATGTCACTCCATGTCCCAACAGATGTTCATCTGATCACTGTCGAGTCTCCAGGATGAAATGTGACCAGTTCTGACTCAGAGGCCAGCCCTTCGTCAGCCTTTGGACCAACTCCAAGGAACTCTACTTTCAGCAAGAAACAGAAAGGCTCAGCCTCCTCACACCAGCTGGAAGCTGTGGTCTGTCTCGGGTCCTGCCTGTGGGTTTTGTGCAGAGATCATGCTGTTTGTGGGGTGGGGAGTGGGTGACAGGAGAGCCTGGTACAGCCTCATCCTTAAAGAATACACGGGTAATGCCAGGCACAGGAAATGTGACAGACACTGAGGAAAACCCAGCTGCTCTTCTGATTCTAAAAACTTCATGTAGATATATAATGGAATGCTACTTGGCCATCAACAAGAATGAAGCTTTGCCATTTCCAACAACATGGATGATAGACTGGGGGAGCATTATGCTAAGTCAAGTAAGTCGGACAGAAAGACGCACACTGTATGCTGTCACTTATACGTGGAGCCTAGAAACATACGCCAGTGAACACAACAGAAAAGAGACACACTCACAGATACAGAGAACAAATTAGTGATCATCAGTGGAGGGAGGGAAGGGGCAGGGGCAAGACAGAAGTAGGGGATTAAGAGGTACAAATCACCATGCAAAAAATAAGTAAGCTACAAGGATATATTGCAAAGCACAGGAAATAATAGCCACTATTTTATGACAACAGTAAATGGAGTATAATCTATAAAAAATTTAAATCACTATGTTGAACACCTGAAACTAATATAAGATCATAAAGCAATTATACCTGAAAAAAAAAAAAAAGAGGGTACTTCGAGTGGACACACATCTGTTTTTGCCCCGAGGAGCCTTACATTCAAACTTGGTGCTCAACTGTGATAAATATCTCAGCTTCCTACTACAACGCTCTCTCCCTAATTTTTTTGTCTTCACTGTCCTGATTTGCGTGTTATAATATTGTAAGCAACCTCACATATTTTGTATAAATAAGTAGGATATAAATTACAAGGAAATAGGAAAAAATTCAGAGTGTGGAAAAGGGATTTTAAAAGTAGATAAGAGCAAAGTAGGTGGTGGGGGAAAGGGAACAAAGAATAAAAATTGAGTAGAAAAAAAGAGAACACATTCCTTTTTAGAATATTACCTCTTCCCCACTCAAAAAATAAATAGTCAGGGAGATCATACGATAACTACCATTTCTTGCTCCCAATAGTGCAACTGCTCACAATTACAAAGCTGCTAAATTAAAAACATAAAGCTATCTTATATTCCCGTCATTTTTAGAAGTCAGATAGAGGGAGAGAGATCTGTTTTTGGAAAGAGCATTTTTACCAGAGGAGACTCTCTGGTGAGACTGTGTGCTTATTATTAGCACCAGAAATGAAAAACCTAAAAGCATAGTCATAGTCATCATTTAAATCTATTTTGAGCTGAAAACCAATAGGCTCAAGAATGCTTTCTAAATAGTCCCTTTGAAATGCCCGTTTCACTTTCCTTACAGGTTCATTTTTCCAAGTGATCTCAGAATCATTCATGGGCCACCCTGAGGTGGCTGTCCTGCGAGCCTGCAGGAGGGACTGAGCACATACTTTACATGTAGGATTACGGCTTAACGTGATGACTGCAGCCTACCCGTGTTGACAGAGCCGAGCGTTAGACACACAAACTCTACGGGGCGGCCTCAATAACTTCAGCGGACCATGAAGCGACACAATTTCCATAGAAGGCCTTTCATTCAAATCCTCCAACTCCCCTCAATGTACAAGCTGCTGCACGTTTTGGCTAACAGTCTGGAAGAAACGGGGGGCCGCAAAGGAGGCCCAATCTGCTTAGTTTAACCGCCTCTAGGAGGGCAAGAGGAAACTGAGATTGTGAGGGGTTCTGAAAGGAAACACAGCAATTCTACCCAGAAAACAACTTTTATTACTTAGAGGTCCACCTTTTTCATCCGGAGTTAAAGACCTTCATGGGCATGTATGCCAAAGTAGTCTTTTCCCCAGGTCCAAGGATGGACCTGGATACTTCCATCCATCCCCTAACTATCTGGATGTTCACCTCCTCTGACAAACTCCAGGGAGAAGACAGATATAACATATAGAGGCCAGTGGGTTAGCCCCCAAAAAACCATTTCTGAGTGTTCTGAACAGAGACTGGCCATCCAGCTTGGTGAATCTTGAGAACCCAGCACTGTTGACCCTTCTTAGATGGTTCGGAGGAGCCACTCACTCACCTAAAAGCATACTGGACCAAGCATCCTGCTACTGGACTGTCCGTAGGCCTCTGCACAACTGGAGATAGTAACTCAGAGTGGCAACGTGTGACCAGATTGAGCAAGAACTAAAACTGCCTTCCTTTAGAAGAGATGGGGAAGGTTGAAGAAGGAAACTAATTATATATGGGTTTTGCAAGAAGCAGTTAGAGACTCCCCCCGACCAACGTTGGCTTTTGCAATTGCTTGCAATGGATTTATGCTTAATCCAAATAATACATAATTTTATCTTTCCTTTTGCCTTTCTACAATTCAGTCCCCACACTGTAAAAATTACCAGTTGTATCGGACATACCACTGCTGAACAGAACCAAATTTGTCCCACGGGGGCACTCGTGCAACCTGCTGTTGAGGGCGGGTTTTTCTTGCTCTGAATTCGTAACTCTGAGAAGCGTACCACTGAGGAGAGTCAAGTCCAGTGACTATGCTGGAGATGAAGGAAGGAATTCTTTCCCTTGGCTCCTCCATGATCCCTCCCTCGGAAGGCACAATGCTAGTTTCAAAGTCCCATGTTACACCAGTGCTGTCCTACAGTCACTTCTTTCCTTTCTCCCCCAGGTCCTGCTGCCCCTACTCCTTTTACGCCTGTCCCCACGGCCATAACATTCATGGTCTCACTTGTCAGGGTCTCATTTTTTCCAGATATTCTATTGACTTTTCACTCTGCTTTCACATGATCTCATTTAATTCCCAGCACAAGCCCGTGATAAAGGCACTCTGGTCATAACTTCATACCATGGATCTTTTAGCTGTTAAACGGACAGGAACCCTGTCTGGAGGGACAAGGCTGGATTTGCTTCATATACTTCAACTGAAGCAACCCAACGGCAGCAGACAGAAGGCCTGCCGCAGCTATGAGAGACCAGCTGTTGTCTTTTAAGCTTAGTAAGAGATCTGCAAAAAACTGTAAAAAAAAAAAAAGTGCCATTCTAAGTTTTTTGTTTTGAAAAGTTATTACTTTTCATTAAAAATGGCATTTGTTAATAAAAGTACCATTTTAAATGTTTCCATTTTTAATATACTATCAATCAGCAGATCCAACTCAGAAATATTAATATAAAAGCTCTTTGAGTTCACCAAGCTTTTTAGGAATGTCAAAGGTCCTAAGGTCAGGAACCTTGAGAACTGCTGCAGAGCAGATCAGAGCTCTCAGACCAGGATCCCCTACTAACAAGTTGTCAAGATCTTGACGGGTCACTCTGCCTCTCTGCAGGATGTCGAATGAAGCTGGACGCAGGATTCACTGAGGAACACCACACCACCGTAATCAACTATGACAAGTGCGAGTGCGAGTCACTAGGTCATATCCAATTCTTTGCAACCCCATAGACTGTATCCCATCAGGTTCCTCTGTCTGTGGGATTCTCCAGGCAAGAATACTGGAGTAGGTAGCTATTCTCTTCTCCAGAGAATATTCTGGGACCAGGGATCGAACCCAGGTCTCTTGCATTGTAATCAGATACTTTTTTCATCTGAGCCACCAGGGAAGCAACTATATACTCCAAAATAAAATAAAAACTAAATTAAAAAATAAATAAAACACTTAGAAACTTTTATAAAAAGAAGAAAAAGAAAGAAAAACAATTAACAAATAAACTCACAATAAAATCCTGAAGTAGTAAAACCAGAAGAGGTAGCACTACCCTGCAACCACTGTCAGTGATCCAGGGAATGTCACATAAATCAGAGACCCAAGGGTCAGGACAGACTCCTGAGCTCTTCAATGGCTTTCTCTAGTTACATTCACCTGGCTGACCCTGCTATAAACTGCAGAAGTGCTTTGCCAGAGCTGTTTTCTTTATGCCTCAAAACATGAAATCACAGGGGTTAATAAAAACAAGTGTCCTCAAATGCACTTCAAGAGCCCAGTTTGTGCCTTCTGGCTCTACTACCACGATTTTGCCTAATATTTTATCAAAGTGTATCAAAACTTTATTAAACAGGATATAATTTCTAGGCCTGATATAGTTTTTAATATGAGTACAGTTCAGTTCAGTCGCTCAGTCGTGTCCGACTCTTTGTGACCCCATGAATCACAGCATGCCAGGCCTCCCTGTCCATCACCAACTCCCAGAGTTCACACAGACTCATGTCCATCGAGTCAGTGATGCCATCCAGCCATCTCATCCTCTGTCATCCCCTTCTCCTCCTGCCCAGAATCCCTCGCAGTATCAGAGTCTTTTCCAATGACTCAACTCTTCACATGAGGTGGCCAAAATATTGGAGCTTCAGCTTTAGCATCAGTCCTTCCAATGAACACCCTGGACTGATCTCCTCTAGGATGGACTGGTTGGACCTCCTCATAGTCCAAGGGACTCTCAAGAGTCTTCTCCAACGCCATAGTTCAAAAGCATCAATTCTTCGGCGCTCAGCTTTCTTCACAGTCCAACTCTGACATCCATACATGACCACTGGAAAAACCAAAGCCTTGACTAGATGGACCTTTGTTGGCAAAGTAATGTCTCTGCTTTTCAATATGCTATCTAGGTTGGCCATAACTTTCCTTCCAAGGAGAAAGCGTCTTTTAATTTCATGGCTGCAGTCACCATCTGCAGTGATTTTGAGCCCCCCAAAATAAATTCTGACACTGTTTACACTGTTTCCCCATCTGTTTCCCATGAACTGATGGGACCAGATGCCATGATCTTCATTTTCTGAATGTTGAGCTTTAAGCCAACTTTTTCACTCTCCTCTTTCACTTTCATCAAGAGGCTTTTTAGTTCCTCTTCACTTTCTGCCATAAGGGTGGTGTCATCTGCATATCTGAAGTTATTGATATTTCTCCTGGCAATCTTGATTCCAGCTTGTGCTTCTTCCAGCCCAGCGTTTCTCATGATGTACCCTGCATATAAGTTAAATAAGCAGGGTGACAATATACAGCCTTGACATACTCCTTTTCCTATTTGGAACCAGTCTGTTGTTCCATGTCCAGTTCTAACTGTTGCTTCCTGATCTGCATATAGAGGCATGTCAGGTGGTCTGGTATTCCCATCTCTTTCAGAATTTTCCACAAGTTATTGTGATCTACACAGTCAAAGGCTTTGGCATAGTCAATAAAGCAGAAATAGATGTTTGTCTGGAACTCTCTTGCTTTTTCCATGATCCAGTAGATGTTGGCAATTTGATCTCTGGTTCCTCTGCGTTTTCTAAAACCAGCTTGAACATCTGGAAGTTCACAGTTCACATATTGCTGAAGCCTGGCTTGGAGAATTTTGAGCATTACTTTACTAGCATGTGAGATGAGTGCAATTGTGTGGTAGTTTGAGCATTCTTTGGCATTGTCTTTCTTTGGCACTGGGATGAAAACTGACCTTTTCCAGTCCTGTGGCCACTGCTAAATTTTCCAAATTTGCTGGCATGTTGAGTGCAGCACTTTCACAGCATCATAGTGACGGAGAGTGCCAGGCTGCAACGGCACAGGAGCAGCCTAGAGGAGCTACCCTACGTCCGAGGTCAGGGGCAGTGGCTGAGAGGAGCTACCACACGCCTGAGGTCAGGGGCGGGGGCTGAGAGGAGCTACCACACGCCTGAGGTCAGGGGCGGGGGCTGAGAGGAGCTACCCTACGTCCGAGGTCAGGGGCAGTGGCTGAGAGGAGCTACCACACGCCTGAGGTCAGGGGCGGGGGCTGAGAGGAGCTACCACACGCCTGAGGTCAGGGGCGGGGGCTGAGAGGAGCACCCCCACATCCAAGGTGCGGTGGCCGCGCTGGCACAGGAGGGCCAAGAGGAGCTATTCCACGTTCAAGGTCAGGAGGGGCGGCAGTGAGGAGATACCCCTCGTCCAAGGTAAGGAGCAGCGGCTGTGCTTTGCTGGAGCAGCGTGAAGAGATACCCCACGTCCAACGTAAGAGAAACCCAAGTAAGACGGTAGGTGTTGCAAGAGGGCATCAGAGGGCAGACACACTGAAACCATACTCACAGAAAACTAGTCAGTCTAATCACACTAGGACCACAGCCTTGTCTAACTCAATGAAACCAAGCCATGCCGTGAGGGGGCCACCCAAGACGGTGGGTCATGGTGGAGAGGTCTGACAGAATGTGGTCCCCTGGAGAAGGGAATGGCAAACCACTTCAGTATCCTGCCTTGAGAACCCCATGAACAGCATGCAATATGTGTACAGTCGCCAAAATAACAGTGTTCAGCTACATCAGCACTGAAAGGCATCTGAGGTCTTTGGCTCATTCCCACTATATTTTCGACTGTATGCTTTCCTTGTCGAGAAACTCTGAAGCATTAACATGTGCATACTCTAGATTATCTAGCTGGCCACCTTGTAACCAACTTAGGCCCCACACCCGCTTCATGCCAAAACCAAGTTGGTGCTTCTCGTCACAGCTTTTATCCTCTTCAGGTAAAATCCAGACAATGGGAAGATGAGGCATTCCAGCCATGAAAAGACAGAATGACCTGAAAGCAATGGGTGATCCTGCAGTGATTTTTAACAGGAAAAGAGGGTGAAAGAATCGTCATGTCTTGACACGCGTGATGAACTCCACTGAATGCAATACATACTACAGTCACATTGCATGTTGCTCTTTATTTTCAGCAAAAGACTATCATTGTTAGTAAAGCTTAGTAAAGGTTGGCGATTTGGATTTTCGACTCTTTAAATCTACTTTGTAAATCTTTTTCAACTTGATAGTTGTAGAACATCTACCAGTTTAAGGAGAGAACACTTCTTAAAATTTGCACTATAATAAATAATAAATAAAATAAAAACTATAATAAAATAATTTAAATTAACTATACGAATCTGTGAGAATTTTATTTCCTTAAAAGTACTCTATTTACTACTCGAATTTGAGAAATAAGAGAGGAAAACCAAAAGACGATGGATTCTGCCTCAAAAAGCCTTTCAGAAAACGACCGAACTTTCAATAATGCCCCACGTGCGCCATCTGGTGGACATACTGGAACCAGTGCCCACTGCACAGCAAAGGAAGCAATCCCAGCTCCACGGCCCTCGATACCAGGCAGCTGGACAATTATTGAAATGGTGTCTACCTTAATTAAATGCAGGGCCTCGAATAAGCACTCAGCACTACCCAAGCGGCCTATTTCACACCTCTCTTCAGCCTGCAACCCTGTGTTTCTCAGCAGATAACTTGCCTTACTTGCACAGGAAAACAAGCACCAAGATGAGCTCCGTTTTCACCTCCCTGCGTGTCCCATTTACCAGAACTTTCTATTCTGCCTTGGATACAGCGTTGCCTTCGTTTACGTTCAGATCAAAGCACCTCACTGGAAGCCAATACACTCTACTGTAATTCTCCCGGCTCCAAAGTTATCAATTTCCCTTCTTAGTTGGACTATTACCATCAGCGTATAAATAAGCTGTAATAGCTGCCATCTTAAAAAAGAAAAGCAGGGATTTCCTGGTCCAGTGGTTAAGACTCCACACGTTCATTTCTGGGGGCACACAGGTTCGATGCCTGGTCAGGGAGCTAAGATCCCACATGCTGTGGAGTTCGGCCAAAAAAAATTTAAAAAATGCAAACCCCATCTTAATCTCACGTCCCTCCATTTCTCTGCTGCTTCAAACAAAACTCCAAGCCGCAAGCAGGTACTGACTTTATTTCCCCACCTCCACACTCTGCTCCATGCTGCCCCCTTGTGCTAAAGCTGAGGTTTCTGCCCTCTGGCCTCCAACAACCATCAGTCTCTGTGGTCATCTCCCTGGAGCTCTGAGCAGCCTTCAGCGCAGCTGACCACCTTCCCTTAGGAGCCAGGGCTTCACTCCCTGAACCTAACATTTTCCTCCTCAGGCCCCTTCATCGCTGCTACCTCCTTTCTCTGCCCTTTCCGTTGACCAGTCCCCAGATCTGGTCAAACCCTCCTCACTCTCTGCCTCTGTCCACCCTTTCTCCAGGTGACCTCCTGGACAGGTGGTCTTAAACACAATCCACAGGCCATAACTCTCTATGACCTCAGCCCTGACCTCTCGCCTGAGCTTGCAGGTTTCTGCCTACTCAGCATACCTGCCTGATGGTGAGCTAGGCTGAGCTGTCTAAGAGGAATCTCATGATCCACCAAGCTCTCTTTTCCATAAAACCTGCATTGCTCAATTTTCCAAATCACTGCTAAAAGGTACCAATATTTACCTGGTTGCTAGGGCCCAGGAACCACCTTTGATTCCCATCTACCCCTCCTCCTCACCCTTCCACCCTCAGCTCTCCAACGCAGGCCAGCTCTAACCACTTGCTACTGCCACCTAGCTCAGGGCTATTCCCCCTGCCACCCGCCCAAGCGGACATCCACAACAGTACCCCCCGGGGAGTCCCCTGCACTTCCTCTCACCCCATCCCTATCCTCTTCACAAAGTCCAGCTCTCGCAGACCTTTCCTAGTCAGGAACCCGTCTCATAACCCGTCCCAGGCCCAAAGGCCCCAGTGAACCCGAGGCTTAGCTTACACTCTAAACTGCTCACCTCAACCTCAATTTATCTGGTTCCATCTCCCTCCCCAAATTATGATACTCTCCTCTGTTCTCTGTGCTCCAGCCTTATCAGCCTTCCTGTGGTTCCTCAAACGTGCTGCAATCTGGACCCAGCTTCCAGCGAGTGTCTGTGCACACATCACCATGGGGCTGGCATTTCTCATCATTTAGTTCTCAGCTCAAAGGTCACCCCCATTTCTAAATAAGTCTCCCTAATCTCTATTTCATTAAGCTGTTCTCATTTTCTTTAGAACACTGACCACTATTTGCAGTTACCTTCTTTATCTGCTATCTCTCCCCGACAAGTATGTCAGCACACAAGAACAGAGTCTTTGTCTCTCTACTGTTAAACCAAGTACGGAGCAAGTATAAAATGCCTGATCCCATTTGGCAGATAAAGAAATTGAGGTTAAAAGAAATCAAGCAACTTGCCGACTGTCACAAAAGAACAGAGCCAAGGCCAGGGCTGGAACCCACACGTGGCCAGTTCCATACCCCATGTCCTCAGTCTGCCGCACCATGCTGCCCTCTGTCCGGCTTTGGAGCTTGAAAGAGATGGTCCCCATCCTGCTGAGGCAGCCCTGGCCCCCAGATTTTAATATGAGATCAAAGCTGGCACTGTCCTGGGTTTTTATTTCCACACGCTGGCCTCTTCAGTGGCTCTGAAACTTTGAGCATAAACCCAGAGATGCATTGTGACTATATACTCTGCATCCTGAAATGAAGCGGAAAGAAATCCCAAAGGGACCCAGATGCTGCCTGAGTATGAAGGTGCCATTCTGGCTCCAACAGGAGGGCTGGGAAGATCGGCAGCTGAGACCATTGCTACAGGACAGACACACTTCAGAACAAGCATCCAAAGAGCAGAAAGCGTCAGTCATTCAGTCATGTCCAACTCTCTGCAACTCCAGACTGTAGCCCAACAGATGCATCTGTGCATGGGATTCTCCAGGCACGAATACTGGAGTGGGTAGCCATTCCCTTCTCCAGGGGATCTTCCTAACCTTCGGATAGATTCCACATCTCTTGCATTGCAGGCGGATTCTCTACCTGCAATGCCACCAGGAAAACCCAAAAAAGATCATCTCAAAAAGGTTTTGATCCACCTAATAAATGAATTCCATATTTCTATTTTTTAAGCCATGCTGTGAGGCTTGTGGGATCTCAGTTCCCCGACCAAGGACTAAATCCAGGCCCTCAGCAGAGAGTGAGCAGAGTCCTACCCACTGGATCGCCAGGGAATTTCCTCCAATTATTTTTTTAAATAAGCTTATTTTTAATCAGCATTTCCTCAGCTCCAATTATAATTCCTTGCTCCATTGGTTATCATCCTTTTTTTTCCAACTCACTAATCAATGCTCAATTATTTTCATAAAAATAGTCAATGTTGTTGTTTATAATATTAGGATAAATACACTCTAGTATATTTTAAACCCCTTATATCTGGTCATAGCACCAAACAGGGTACTCAGACATTAGCCTTCTCCACTCAGCAGTTATAATCTATTGCTACAGAGACTAAAAACTGTTTTGCAACAACTATGAGAATTAGAAGATAACATAAACCAGCATTCACTAACCACCCACCTTGTGCCAAGCTTGCACTGCTCACCTCTCCCACAGCTGCCATTTTGTTGAGCACTTGCTATGTGCCAAGCTGCTCAGAAGCATGACCTCATTTAGCCCTCAAATCACTGCAGTGCCCAGGGAAAGGACTCTCCCCATCTCACAGAAGAGAAGACTGACTCTGAGATTAAGAACGTGAAAGGCCTGACACCTGACCCAGGTCTCTGTCCAAAGTCAAGCCCCTTAACCCTTCCGCCACCCTGACACTTGCATGGGGTCTGTTTGGTGACGCTGTGAGAACAGTCAGCCATGGAGTCATAGGAATAGGTAATAAGGTGGGTGGAGAAGGTTCCAATTTCAGATAAAATCATCAAAACCACTCTGAGCACTTTGAGTTAGAAACAAAAGAAATGAATCACCATGCTGGGTGAGGGTGCGTCTACACTTTGAAGGTCTTGAAAGTCTCAGGACTTTGAGACTTTCAGGCTGGGGTGATGGCGGGCCGCCGTATGGCTGTACGTATCTTACATTAAAGTGGGGCTCACGGGCCTTTCTGGGAGTGCCCGAGGAGGGGGGCCTTCCACTGAGCAGTCTCTGAAGCTGGAATCCCTGGGCTGGTGTACTCCTTAGGAGCTTGCTGGAGCCAAGCACACACGTGAACACGGCGCTTCCACCAAGTGGGTAACAGAGATATTGCATCTTGCACAGAGCTGCTGCAGAGTGTGTTCAATAAGCAGAGTGCTGGGGGCACTGTGCTGGCGGCTCCATGGTTAAGACCCCACATTCCCAATTCAGGGGGCCAGGGATTGATCTCTGGTCAGAGAACTAAGATCCCACACACCACAATTAAGACCCAGCACAGCCAAACAAAATTTTAATAAAAGAACAACCAGAGTGCTGGCTGCCTATCCAACATCCATCTCATCGTTCCAGGCAAGAGAACACTACTCTTATCTGGGGCAGTGATGGGCCCAGCCAAAGACCACCTTCTCCAGCCTCCCCTGAAGCAGCTGTGATCACGTGTGTCTCAGTTGTGTCAGAGGGGTGCAGGCATTGGAGCTGGATGGCACCTCTGAAAGGGCAACTTAAAGGAAGCTGACTCAACAGCACGAGCTGCTTCTGCCTCTCCCCAGCTGCTCTCTCTGCTTGCTCAGCACAGCATACAGGCTAAATGTCCATCCACAGAGGAACGGATAAAGAAGATATGGTATGCATATACTATGGAATATTACTCAGCCATAAAAAGGGACAAAACTTGGCCATTTGTAGAGACATGGATCGACCTGGAGTCTGTCGTGCAGAGCAAAGTAAGTCAGAAAGAGAAAAACAAATATCATACATTAACATGGAGCACAGGTACTACTGTGAGGACTGCAGAAGTCATTTAGGTGACCCTGAGGAAGGGAGGCACCTGCCGAGGACAGGGAGCCGAAGTTTGTCACTGTACGGTTCCCCCAGCCATTGACAGACCACCCTCAAATGTCCTTCATGAGACAGAGAAATAAACATGCATCCCATATAAGCCACTTTCGGATACTTTAGGCTACCAGGTCTCAAAGGCTTCCCAGGTGGTGTGAGTGGGAATGAACCCTCCTGCCAATGCAGGAGACACAAGAGACAAGGGTTTGATCCCTGGGTCGGGAAGATCCCCTGGAGGAGGAAACGGCAACCCACTCCAGTATTCTTGCCTGGAGAATCCCATGGACAGAGGAGCCTGGCCGGCTATAGTCCATGGGGTTGCAAGGAGTCGGACACGACTGAAGTGACAGCATGCAGGCAGCAAAGTCACCTGGGGTACTTGGTGAAAACACGAAGGTCCAAACCCTACGCTACTTCAAGGAGCCTGTGTCTCTGGGTGCTAGGTGCTGCTGACACTCACCAAAGATCGAGAAGCCCTGTTAGGCTTTCTGTACTAAGTTGCCCAATTTGCTCTTACAGCTCCCTTCAAGTGTCAACCCTAACACCGATAAGATGCAGTCAAAACCAATTTTTTAACGTCCAGTTTTACTTTGTTGTTGTTTAGCCACTCAGTCATGTGCGACTCTGCAACCCAGGGAGTGTAGCCTGCCAGGCTCCTCTGCCCCGGGATTTTCCAGGCAAGAACACTGGAGTGGGTTGCCTTCACTTCTGATTAAAAGCAGAGATCACATCTGAATAGGGTGACCCATCACTAAGATAATTTCCCATCCACCCTTCCAGGATACAACAGAAGATGGGGTCACCCTGCCTGCCATGGGCATGGTGTGTCCTGCTCCTTGACATGCTCCTGGGGCAGGGGATGCAAAAGCTTCCTCTTTGGAAGTTTTGTCTGAGCCTTAACAGTACTGTCTTAGCCTGTGAGTGGGGGCTCCAGCCCTTCATCTTCACTTGCCTTGAAGTGAGAGTGAAAGTCACTTGGTCCAACTCTGCTATTCTATAGAATTTTCCAGGTCAGAATACTAGAGTGGGTAGCCTTTCCCTTCTCCAGAGGATCTTCCCAACCCAGGGATGGAACCAGGGCCTCCTGCATTTCAGGTGGATTCTGTACCAACTGAGCTATCAGGGAAGGCTAGATACGGACCCACTCTTTCTTGACTTGCCCCGATCACTGCAGTTTTGTCGCCAAGCTCATCCATTTTGCAAGCTTTCCTAGTGAGGGCTCAGACTCCACAGTCAGCATTAGGAGCCACCTCCTCCCATCTATAGGTTACTGGCATGAAGTCAGTTTCTCTAAACAGAGTTTTCCGGCCACCAAGCTGTCTCTCTGCCCTGCCCAACCAGTAAACTCTTTCCCTCAAGCACAAGAGGACAGGCTTGTACTGCCCCCTCTTTTCTCAAGCACACCACTTTTTCCTTTGTGCTGACATGGTACAGCAAAGTCAGGCATGTGGATTGTGGGAAGAGCAGTTTTCAGACCAGCATCTCAAAGAAAAAAAGTGGTCCAGACTTAGCTAGATGAAAATTTGCACAATTCTTTAAAACCCTATTTGTTGAGTTCAGATAGTAATTATAAACATGTGACTTTCAATTATCTGGCTCTTTCTTAGGTTCAGTTCCTGAGACTTAGAGCAACCACCCATGTCTACCTGCTCTGGGCAAAAGCACCTGACAAACAGGTAATGCCATTGAGGATGTCAGCTACAGAGGGGAGTCCCACAGACAAAAGGAGACTGGCATGACTCATTCACCACGCCCTTGGCACCCCCAGAGGGTCCCAGCATCAGGTGGCCTGAGCTGGAAGACCCAAAGGCTCTAGACTGAGTTGGGGGTAAACGCAGGCCCCCAATAACCTGAAGCCCCAGGGCGTGTGCTGGGTGGAGCTTAGCTGACTACACACATGGAGCCGAGCTCCTGGAAGATGCGAGGAGAGCCCCTGGTGTTGCCCTGGACAGAAGCCACCCGACACCAGGGACTCACTTCATATTTATTTCTGGTGGTGAGTGGAGTTTGAAGAGCTGCCTCCTCCCCCTCGGATAGCGTGGACCGCCGTTGGAGATGATGCAGGGTAGTGTCCAGGGCGGATAGGCTTGGCTGTGTCCAACCGACAGAAAAGAGAGAAGAGACATTCAGAAAGGGCTTACACAGCTGCATCCAGATACCTCCTGGTCACATGCAAAAACCAAGAGGCACAATCTTCTCATCAACGTTGCAATTCTTATCAGTCACCAGACTTTTCTGAAGACAGCAAGTTTGCCCTTCTATTAGCACACTTAGCTAACCCAAGCCACCCAATTATCAGGGGACAAAGAGACCTTATTTATCAATTACTTCAATTCTGATTAATGAAAATTAGAGACAACAGACTTTCAGTTTTATCTGAGGCAGATCTGTAGGTCCCGATGAGTTCCAACAGCATCTCCCTATAACTGGATGCAGAATTCTGTCTATGATGCATTTTTAGGGGAAGAGGTCCACAGGTTTCAGGAGATTTTCCAAGGGTATAAAAATCCAATAAATGCAGTGAAGCACTAATCTATGATCTTAAAACTAGAAACAAGGAATTGCTGGTTTCCCAAACATCTGCAGAGCAGGATCTGATAAGAAATATTATTACATGTTATTGGAGATATTTCCATCTAAGAAGAAGAAAAAAATGCTCTCTAGAGACATCCCTAAATCTCTTTTCCTCCTATGGCTCTATCCCAGGAACTATGACTCAACAGCTATACTCTCAGTTTTTGCAGGTAGAACATCCAAATCCAGGCATGGAAGGGGCTAGATGTCCAACCCCCCATGCACTCACTGATGCCAGGCCTGGCTCTCTCCAGGGTATTTCCAGACCTGTACTTGCAAGAGACTCTCCCTGAGGCTTCTAGCTACATGCAGCTCCTTCATGGTTCTGTCAGGTGCAAACCACGAGGGGCCTGCAGGCTTTGCTGAGCAACCTATAATCTGGTATCTCTGGGAGAGTGTACCTCTGTTTACAGCCAAACCCCTCTGCCGGCAGCCAGGGCTGGCTGGCTTCTTTGTTCAGCTCGGTAATTTTGAAGATCACCATGTCCTCTGGAATCTCAAGGAAGCGCGTGTCTGGCGATCCCATCTTCCCAGGATGGACGCCGGGTACTGGGAGGCCCCGGCTGGCCTGCACAGGGCATCTGGCCCATGGAGCCCTCGCCTTATATCAACGGCCCGGGTACAGGCGCACATACCGATCTGGGCCGAGTGAGCTCTCCTGGCCATGTTCTTGGCCCGCACGGCCTCCTTGATGCGGTCCACCTCCTGCTGGTAGCGCTTGCGGTCCCGCATGGCGTTCTCCTTGGCCTCCTTCAGCGCGCTCTCCAGCGCCTTCACGCGCTCGGCCGTGGCGCGCAGGCGCTTCTCCAGCTTGGGCAGCTCACAGCGCAGGTCTGCATTGTCTCGGACCAGCTGCAGGGAAGGGAGAGCTGGGGAGTTAGCGGAAGGGGAGGCAGGAGCAGCAGACCCCGCGCTGGGGGGCTGAGAAGGCCACAGAGGAGCAGTTAGAACCGCCACCCCGTCAGGCTGTTCTGGAAAGTGCATAAGACCATAAACTCTGGGAGCACCCAAGGGGAATAAAAACCCCACACCCCGAGACTCAGATTTGCCAAACACAGTATTCACAGTTTGGAGAAAGTGGAGAGGGGAGTAGGCTAGAATTAGAAGCCATTTCCAACTGTGGGAAACATTCAGGCTTGGGTGGGATTTGCTTCTTCTTTTGTTTGAGGGGGGAGGGGGAACTTGCGGGAGAAAATTGACTACTCCGACGCTGGCATGTGAAAGCTAAGAAACGCGAGGCCCGCTCGGACATGCTCTCGAAAGGCGTTCATGTTCTTGAGCTCTCTGAAGGCCTCCTTCAGAGAGGACACGTTGTCCACAGCAGCACAAGGTTTGGAGTGTAGCCAGGGTCTAAGTAACCCAGGAATACTGCTCATTCTTTATGATCCAAGACTCTCAATTCAGAAGGAACAGACTCACCCGAGGTTAAGGATGGGCCAAAAGCCAGTTCTGTTATTTCCTGGTCATCTGACCAGGTATGAGTCATTCAACCACTATTAAGTCCACATACTACATAAAAGGACCATTGTGGGAATGCAAGTAGGTCAGGAAATATTTGAAAATCAGGAGTGCTATGTGGGTTGAACTATTGCTAGGTCCACACCTGTTTTCTTTACCCCTATCTCCCCACCTAGTCCCAGCCCCAGTGCCCGGTACAGAGTAGGTTTTTAATAAATAATTAACGAATAAATAAAATAATTAACGAATCTCAGGACTCAATTTCAAGTCCCCAGCAGTTTCCGCTTTTCTGTTTGTCTTCAACAGTTTGCTTGAATGACTTCAACCACGTTGAATCTGTCATCCTCCCTTTGGGCAAAAGTGCCGTCATCAGTAATGCTGAAGAGCATGTAACAAGTCAAAGAGAAATGACATCCCCTAGAGTATGTGGTCCATTGCAAAGCTGAACCATTTTTTTCAGATCCCAAATCTTGAGGATTTAGGGGAAACCATCATGAACATTTCCGCATTTAAACAGAGAGGAGAGGGCCAAGAGGAAGGGGACATGTGTATACCTATGGCTCATTCATGTTGATGTATGACAGAAACCAGCATGATACTGTGAAGCAATTATCTTTCAATTAAAAGCAAATTTTAAAAAATAAGCAGAAGAATTAAAGATTTTAAAATTTAAAAAATAAAAAACTAAAAAAAAAAAAGAAGAAAAATAAATAAATAAATAAAAATAAAAAATAAGCAGAAAGGAGACAAACAACCTGCCTGAGTCATCAGTGGGTTTGGACATGGTTATTGCTCTCTGTCGCTCTAAACAAACTCCAGGGTGTCGCGGGAACCTGAGAGGATGCCCAAGAAACAGAGCAAGCAGAAAGCGGTCTGGTGCCGGCCCCAGTTCTCCCACTTGTGGGATGAAGCCTGTGGCTTCCCCTCCTAGTCTGTTTCTCGTCTCTAGAAACAGGAAGCCTGAACCAACTCAGTGTCCTCTGCTTTGTGTTCTGTGGAGTCTTTGGGTCCACAGAGTGTCCTCAAAAGCATCATGGGACACACCGAGGCCAGCTGGGCACAGAGGCTGGAAAGGGAGGCAGAATGAAAAGACACGACTAAACACCCTGCTCCCCAAGCCCCAGAGAGCTCACACTCAATTCTTTATATTTGGCTTCCTTCAAAGAAAGTATTTTATATACAAAGGGAGCCACTGAAGACTAAGAGTTCAAGGTCCCTTCTGATGCTGATGTTCTCTGGTGACGCTGTAGTCCTTTTACCCTCCGTATCAGAGCTCCTCCCTCAGTGGAGCCAAATGCAGTGACTCTCCTTTCCAGGAGAGAAGGAGGGGCAAGCTGGCACAACCCTCCTACCTGTTTGTGAACCTTGGTGAGCTGCTCCAGATTATTCTCCAGGAAGGAAATTTTCTGCTTCTGGGCAGCACTGCCTCCTCCATCGTCACTGTCCAGCTCTACACTCTGCATCAACACAAGGGGTCAGCAGAATCAGCCTCCAAACTGCCCAGCCGCAGCCCCAGCATCATGCAGAAGAGCCATTCTAAATATCTTTGGGGAGAAATCCCCAATCCTACTAAAGGTTTATTCTGAAAATGAAAATAGAGCTTCTAGAAGTTGAGACTCAACAGTCTTCCCAATTAATTCCCTTGATCGGTATCAAACATGCTATTTTTTAGATAGCTGACCAAAAATATTGCAATCTACTTTTGAAAGATACAGATTAGATACAGTTCTCTTTGTGAATATACCTCTCCTTTGCAGGTAGGTGAACAGACACTTTTCTTTTCAAAAGGAAGTGTGTCAAAACTCATTAAGAAGAACTAATGGGAAAACATAAGCCCAAGACCTAAATTTCATTTCAAAACATCACAAGTGAGATAATGAGTCATCAAGCTGCGGGAAAGTGTCTGTGGTCCCACTGGGCAGTCTCCATGGTCTCTGCTTGTCCCTTCAGCTTTCAATTACATGAGATTATTTAATGAATCCATCCCAGACCAGTCAAGGCATCTGTGTGCTGTGCTGGACTGACACTCGAAATTTATCAGATCTTGAGATTAACAAAAGCACTGTTCTCCCAACACTTCCATGCTGAGTGGCCACATAAGTTCGGAAATACATGTACAAACCCATCCTGGAGTCTAAAAACGGCAAAGCATGCTTATTTTGTCTGATTACAAAAGACATCATCACTCTTTCTGAGAGGTGGTGGCCACACGAGCATCTCAGACCTGTCTCCTGGGTCTAAATCCAGGGCTCTTAAACCCAGAAGGTTTGTTTAAACTCAGATTGCTGCGCCCCACCCTAGTCTTTGGTCTGGTCCCAAGCTCTAGGGCCTTCCCTGATAGCTCAGTTGGTAAAGAATCTGCCTGCAATGCAGGAGACCCTGGTTCGATTCCTGGGTCAGGAAGATCCGCTGGAGAAGGGATAGGCTACCCATTTCTGTATCCTGGCCTGGAGAATTCCATGGACTGTATAGCCCACGGGGTCACAGAGTCAGACCCGATGAGCGACCTTCACCCAGTCTCTGAGTCAGTGGATCCAGGGTGGGTCTGAGAATCTGCACACCCAGCAAGTTCTTATGTGATGCGAGTGCTGCTGGCCAGGTGACCACACTTTGAGAACCACTGGTCTAAGAGCAGATCCTCCCCAGAGAGTCTTACATCATGAAATCTGGTCCCAAGCTCTGCATCCTCCTTGGAATACTTCCTCCCCCCAGCTGAGTCTTTTCAATTCTTATCATAATCTCTCTTGTCTCTGTCTTCATCACCTCTGCTCTGGCCCCTCTTTGCTCCCCGATCCAGGTCCTCTGATCATTTCTATGTTGTTGATTGTGGTCACTACCTACCTTCCTGATCCCTGCCACTCAAGCCTTGAAATCTCCCATCATCCTCCACCCTCTTTCCTTATTTTGATTTCCAGCCCTCCAAACTCACTAGAATCATGCTGCCAAGTGCCAAGGCAAATCCATGCTCTGAACCTCATCTGGACACTCCCTCCACTGCTCAGCATCCTTTTGCTTATCTCCAGAAAATCCCTCACAGCTGCCCGAGCCTCCTCCAGCCTCTGTGGGCTCCCCATTCTCTTCCTCCTTCTCCATATTAACTGAGAAAGTCAGAGTCGTTGAATGTATCTCTTCCCCTGTCATATATCTCCTTGCTAATGTCTGGTTTCTCCACTTCTCCTCTCTGAGAAAGTATGTCCCTTCCATTTACCAAGCCATATATACTCTTCTATGCTATCAATTCTATCCTCTCAGATCTGACCCTATCAATCACCTCCTCTTTTTTTTTCCCTCAAATAATATACTTCATCTCTTTTCCCTGGCTCCTGCACACAGACCCCCATGCACACACTTAAATACACCTCTGTCCATCCTATTACCTCTGGGTATGCTCACTGCTCCTCATCCATCACTTTTTCAAAAGCCTCCTTGCTGCTTCTCCCTCCTCACTCCTAAGACCTCTGCTAACTGCTCTGGGGGTTCACCATTCGGAATTCCCCAAGATCACCACTGCGTGTGGCACAAAATGCTCAGACTCAGAAGTCACACCGACCTGGATTTCAGTCCTATCTCTGGCTCTCCCCAGCTCTGTCATCTCAGGTCAGCGGAGCCCATTCCCACAACCGTAAAACAGAACACAAAGGACCAATTACGTGGCTGCTGGGGACAGGAGGCAAGACACGTGAAGTTAAAGTGCTTCATACACTCTGGCCTGGCCCCTCACAGCCTCCTAACAGGGAAACAGCAGGGTCTAGCCCCTGGTGTTTCCAGGTTCCTGGCATCATTCACCAGGCTAAGGGCCACGCTGTCTATTGAGAGCCCTCTGGGTTTTCCCTGCGTCACTCAGAGGTTTTCACACTGCAACCAGATAAATATGTGTTCCTTTGAAATAAAGGCCAAGGAAAGGATGATAGCTTCCTTTCACTAAGAACAAAAAGTCAGATGGAAAAATGTTCCCAAGTATTTTTCCCCCCTCTGGCACATTCTTTTAATCATATTTTCTGGTATGAAGTAATTTTTAAGCATCACCAGCTAGGATTTAAGCAAGTGATAATGATTTAAGCAACTGAAAATGATTCTTTCTGGCCAGCTTTTCGTTTCTCCTCAATCCCATTCATATGAATTAGAACTCACTTTTTTAACCCGTGCAGTCAGATCCTGGACAAAGAGTTTACGGAGGTTATGTAGAGTCTGGAGTTCTCGAGACTGGAAGAGAAGATCGTTAAAACACCACTTAAGTGAGGGCACACAACTTATGACACCATTGGCACCAGACCATCAACCCCAGCTGCCTCCACAAAGCTCTGCAAGCTGTCTGTCAAGGCCATGGGACCCTCCGCTTCCTGTGACCTGCCCACCCTCGTGCTCTCCCCCTCCACCCGGCATCTTCCCAGGGCTACCCCAAGGCACAGAGCCTGGGAACTCAAACAAAGATACGGAAACTAAATTGAAGCCTGCTCGTTTGCTCTGTTTTAAATAGAACCTTTTTCCTCCCTTTTAACCACGAAAACTTGAAAGCTTTCTCATAAAAATTCCTAGTGAGTTATGTTATAACAGAATGGACTCTCTTTTCACTCTAATTTATTGGTGTACACAAAATGCCAACAAATTTTAATGGAAAGTTACCCTCAATTTCTCCCACCCGAGCTGACCAACATTTTTCATGTTCCCACACCCCTCTGGCCCTGGTCTGTAGACTTTTTTTGCCTCACATCACTGAGCTAATGGGACATTCCACCTGGTGACCCTGGGCAAAGTATCTAACCTTCCTGTGCTTTCTTATTTATAACATGAGGATAAAAACAGTAGTTGCTTTATAGTTGTTGTTATCAAGATTAAATGAGATTATTCTTATAAAACTCTTACAACAGTTTCTGGCACATAGTAAGTGTTCAGTAAATATTAGCTAGTATTACTTTATTGATGCATCATAGTTGGCAGCTATTTCTTCATTAGGCTTTTGCTGTTGCTATAACTTTCCTATAGTTAACTTCTTGGGAGCATTTTCTTCCCCCTTAATTTTGGATTATTTTCTACTAATGAACACTTAGGAATTAGATTGCTAAGACAAAGGTCTGAGTCAAACCTGGTGCCCTCTGTTAACAAAGTCAGAAAACCTAAATGTTTCCTTCCATTTAAGTCTCCATGTATTCATCACAAGACCTACAACCAGTTCCGTGAAAAATATTTTCCTATGAGGAGAGAAATACACTCGCATTTGTATTTTTCAATTTGTTAAAATTGATCTACTCTCACACAGAACATCAAGGGATGGAACTAACAGAAGCTCACAGAAAAAAAGGACAAAACAGGCTCCAAAGCCGTGGAAACAATAAGCTTCTGGGAATAAAGGTTCTATGTTAATTTTAGGTCTTATTACTGGGTCCAATTCCATAATAGTGCTGAGATAAAAAGCACCTAAAGTCAATTGCCTCCTCAGATGAGGCAAATTGCTTTCTGCAGGAGGCCCAGCGGGCCTGCTGTTGGGAACGCCGTGGACACAGTGCATGTCTGGGGCGGAGCCACCAGCTGGCAGGTGGGGGCGGTGGGGGGCACAGCTCCACGCTGTCAGCGACACAGCCACGCTGTCTGCGCCTCTGTCCCAGGGAGCTCCATCCTGGCCCTCTGCTCTGCGAGCCTCCTTCCTGCTTCAGGTAGTTGATTAATGACTGAACTATAACCACAGAAAAATACTTTCCATGAAAAACACCAGCACCCCACAGGGAAATGAGAAGAGAAGACCTAGGCGCCTTGTCAAAAGGCCAGGCGATTCTTCGGGGGCAAACACCAAACAATCCAGAGACCTGAGCTTGGTGACTTTCTCTCATTCTTGTTTGGTTTTCTATAAACAGTTTAACACAGGCAGTTCAGACCTTGGAGATGGCTGATAGCCCACACGTGTATGCTTAGGCAACTCCCATTTGGCTTCCTGGGGCCATGAATTTTCCTCCATCACGTGCATTATTTCTTCCTCCACCCCAACTGCTTTCCTTCAGGTCTCTCCTAGCACAGGTGCTGCCCCTCCATGTAAAAGTCAGGGCTCAGCTTCCTGTCACAGTGAGGGTGGGACCACAGCGGTGGAGACACAAGGTTCACCAACGCAGAGGGAAGAGGGGTCTAGCCCCAGAGTCCACACGAAGTGTCCTGGTAAAGCCAGAGGGCTGCCTGGGGTCCCAGAGACGTCCCCACTGGCCGGCTGGCCTTCCCAAATGTCGCCCCTGGAGGGGGCTTTATAGACCTTGGTCCCTCGTGGCAGGTCCCACCCTGACCTTTCCCAGACACTCCAGGAGGCAGAGCAGCTTGAGCTGAGGAAGGATCAGGAAGGGTCAGCCAAAGACAGTGAGCCACCTCTGAGGAACACTGACAGCGTGGGGAGGATGCGATGGAAGGATACGTAGCAACACCCGCGTCTAGACTGGCACAGACTGCAGGGCTCCAGTGTGGGGACTGAAACGTTCGTGTGTGATGCATGTGCATGTATGTGGACGGAGAGCGAGGGCTCGTGGGGGGCTGTATTGGTGGGTCTGTCCACGTGTGAGGGACTGAGTGTCTGAGTGTGTGTATGGTGTGGGGGGTGGGGTGGGGAATGGATGCAAGGGTAGGAATGTAGGTGTGGCAGGGAGAACCAGTGTATCTGAGGAGGCTAGTGAGGAAAATGTGTTGTTAAAAACATATTCAAGCAAATTCCCTGGTTGCCCAGTGGTTAGGACAGCACGCTTCCATTGCAGGGGCACAGGTTCAATCCTCAGTTGGGGAACTAAGATTCCACAAGCTGAGCGCACACACACACACACACACACACACACACAGAAAAAAAAGAAATGTAGTCAACAGAGCGAAGTAACATGCTCACAAGTAAGTATGAAAGAGAGAAATCTTGTGAGTCTGGGAGCGAGAGTACGTGGGGTGAGTGTGAGTGGACGTGAGGGGGGTTGTGAGAGTGAATGAGCAGAAGTGAGAGTATGCCAGTGAGAGTGTGTGGGTGGCCACGGGGGTCTGTGCATGTGTGTGTCAGCATGTGATGGGGATGTGCTGAGTGTGTAAGAGCTTGTGAGTGGATGAATCCAGGCATGAGCATGTGATAGTGGGTACCTGTGGGTGGGAGTGTATGTGAAGACATGTGAGTGAGTGAGAACAAGTAATTATGTGCAAGTGTGGGTGAGACCATGCGAGGGAGAGAGGTAAACAGTGAGTTTCTGGGTGTGAGCATGGAAGGTGTGCTAGGTGACAGACTAGAGAGAGAGAGAGTGCGTGAGTGTAAAGGAAGATACTGAAATACTGACCTCCGGCTGGTGGGAATATAGGAACATTTTAATGGTCAATATTTTTCTGAATTGTTATATACGATTTATGATTATGAATATCACTTCTCCAGGAAAACAGACATAGATAAAGCAACTTCATGGCTTCATTTCAGTTTCCCCTCCAGCCGCTCTGCCCACTATCTTCACCAGGCTCAAGAGGCCCAACTTTCTCAACAGTCATTCTACTTCTATCCTGACTGGTTTGTGCCCTCAGAGCCCCCATCCAGCCTTGAGGAGTAGCCAGCTCTCACCCAGGGGCCCACGCACAGCCTCAGGTCCAGCCCTGATCAACCACCTGCTTCCAGTGTAGGGTCACCGAATTCCTGGATTCAGGTTCAGTCCCTCAATAGTTCACATGACGTATGGATGGAACCAGTATGCTTGCCTACATCTAAACAACATGTCATGTGCAATGACTGGATGTGTTTTCACCAGATTTAGAAACTATGTCGGGATGTCTGTCTTCAAACACAGGCTGTATGGTACTCTGAAGGGCTCTTGAGAGCCCTTGGCACCAGGCAGCCATCCACAAGGGCAAATAAAACAGAAGCAGGCCAGGAGACAAGCCCAGTGAATTCAGATGCAGGACAGAGCAAAGCAACCAGGGTCTCACATGGCGAGCCCTTCTTCCAAAGGGAAGTGGACCTGCCACAAACCCTGCAGGTCTCAAGGCCGAATCTGGCCTGGCCCCCCTTCTGCCTTGACCTCTCTGTGCCTGCCTCCTACCCCGCCTCTCCTCTTGGCCACAGACAGACTGATCTCCCTGCTGTTCCCCAAATGTGGGTCGTGGGCTGACCTCAGGGCCTTGGCACAGGCTCCTCCTCCAGATATCCCCACGGCTCCTTCGTTTTCCTATTTAAGCTCCTGCTCAAATGTTACTTCCCAGTGGGGCCTCCCCCAGCCAGTATCCTGTGCCTCTTCTATAACCAACTAATGGAGACCACGATCTACTTCCTTACTGTTCACTGTCTTCCCCAAGTGAAGGACAGCTTCACAAGGCCACCCTCTTCTCTTGTGTATTGATGCAACCCAAGCACCTAAAAGAAACAGTCCTTAGCAGGTGCTCAACAAATACCCACTGATTGTTGAATGGAAGTAAGCACAATGTGCAGGAGGCGGCAAAATTCCAGACACTGAGTTGAGTTTAAATCTCATCAGGACTCCAGGGTTATACTCCTAAGGATGGCTGGATGGTTAGTCACTGTGTCAAGACCTAGGGAATAAATTCTACAGCTCTCATGTTTCCATAAGAAGCTTTATGTTTAAAATTATACTCAAGAAAGGCATGCACAGATAAAATTTTAGAAGAAACAAATTCAAAAGATCATAAACTAATCTGGTCTTTGAGACTAAAATGAGTTGGGAAACACATCAACATACCACTGTCTCCTCCAGCCCTTTGAGGTCCTCTCTGGCTTGCTCCCTTTTATCATTGAGCAATCTATAAAACAGAAAGGAACCATGAACCACCGAAGGGGCATCAGAGATTCTCACAGACACCATGCATCTGCAGATAAATCAGCAAAACAAACCAACTCACCAGCTCAGGGTCTGTTTTTAAATTGGCCCGACCTAACCTGAATATCTTGGTACCTGAATCTCCAGTGTGGACTGGCGGAGATTTCATGGGGATGAGAGAAAACAGAGGAAATATTTAAAGCATACTCACAAGAGCTTTTCCAGTTTCATTTCTCTCTCTTGGTCCTCTATTTTCAGCTTGTTATAATCAGAACTGAGCTTCTCCTGTTCTAGTTGCAGTTTCTGATTCAAACTGAAATGAGAGGAAACAGCAACGCATTCCACATCACCCTGAGATTCTGAGTCATGCGACTGAAGACATAATTCTGTTCCAAGCCCATTAGCTCTGTGCAATAAAGGCGACAATTCTGGAAGATTTTGAGAGATCAGAGAACAACCTCACAGCTTCCTCCCTGCCCAAGTGAAAACTAATTTCTGGGAACATCTAAGAGGCATGAAACATAAGGCTTTAAGAATGTATTTATAGCTGGCTTATGCAAGAGCTCTGGAAGGGAAAAAAAAAAAAATGAGATGGGAAAGGGGCCAATATTTTAAAACAGGGAAAGAGAGCCCAGTAAGAATTCTTTTTCTGCCCCACAGATGGTGCGCATGCACTCCCGGAACCTTATCTGGCCACTCTGACCTTCCCCTCCTCTCTGGTCCGATGCTCTGAAAACATCTCCCAAGTCCAACTCCCTGGCTGACATAGGGACCATTCTGCTCTGTCAGGTCTTTGGGTGGGGAAGGAGGGGGAAGCGAGGCAGTGGTCAGAGAGAGGAAACACAAAGAAAGTCTGGGCTTGCTGCAAGAAAGAAACTCACCACCTGGATGGGAACACTGGGTCATTTTATGTACCCCAGTCCTTGCCAGGTGGTGCTGGTGGTAAAGAACCCACTTGCCAATGCAGGAGATATAAGAGGCGCAGACTTGATCCCTGGGTTGGGGAGATCTCCTGGAGGAGGGCATGGCAACCCACTCCAGTATTCTTGCCTGGAGAATACCATGGACAGAGGAGCCTGGTGGGCTACAGTCCATAGGGTTTCAAAGAGTTGGACATGACTTAGCATACGTGCTATCCTCATAAAACGTTTTGTATTCCCATGCCTGCATGACCATACTGAATAGCTTACACACTATCTGAAGGAAAACCCAAGAGGCCAGATGAAAGGCATAGGCCAAGGAAACTCCCCCCACCTGTCAACTCATTCAGAGACCCTCCATCTCTCTCACCTCCATTCCCTCCCTTCCCTTTCCTCCCAGTTGAATGATTTGTGGGTGATTCATCAGAATAACAAATAAAAGCCATGCTTAAAGGCCGAAAGCACAACCTGAGAGGCAGCATGGGGTGGCCCCAAGGGAGAAAGACGATGCTAAGTGCTTTCCTAGGTAGACTGTGCACAAAGTCTACCCATGGCATCATTTACACTTTTGCTTTTAAAATGCAAATGTGCGGTACAAGCAAAGAGATTTGGATCAGTAGTCTGGAGAATAACTTCAACTCTAGTTTGATTCCTGTTTAACAGTATGACCTTAAGGAAATCATTTAGCTTTGATTCGGTATAGAAATCTTGTTTCTTCATCTATAGAAACAGAAAGGAGGGAACCTTTAGTCTAGACTGGGGTGGGGGACATGGGGGCATGGAATGAACTGTACTTCAGCATATTTCAATATAACTGGTTTTCTTTGTTTTTCTCTTTTATTTGGGCCATGTAAACACATTGTTCTGCAAAGGGACTCACTGTGCAAAAATGTTAAGAATCCCCAGGAGAGGATCCTAAAGGTGCCTCCCAGCCTGGGGACTTGGTGTTGATGATGTGGGAAGGTGAGAGGAGTGGGGAGGGGTCGTTACTGAGCAGGGGGGCTGTTCAGCAGCAGCTGCAACAGAATGGCCTTGAGAAGGTGTCACTGGAGCCCAGCTGCAATGATGTCCTCGAGCGCAGACAGACACCCAACAGCATGGGTCCCTAAGAGTCCACGTGTGTGACCTGGTGGCTCCAGGTTGTAGAGACACAGGTATGTGTTGGGCGAGGAGGCAGCAGGAGCTGACGGTCTCCTCTGGAGCATTTATTAACCCAGCAGAAGCCCCGAGTCAGGACCAACTCAGCTTTTTTCACACCCTCAACAGGAACTCATCCCCACCTACAGGGGCACGTGTCTGTCCATGTGAGTCATCAATGTGTCCTGCTCTGCAGGGCACCAGGCAGGGCAGCTGGGCCAACCTGCCACCTGCCCACCAGAGCCCTCAGAGGTTGGACTCCAGATGGGGAACAGACCTCAGAAGCATCACAACCCAGCTCCCTGTGACACCAGGGCAGAGCCCAGCGCCCACAGGGCAGGAAAAGCAGAGACCTGGGCTAGATGCCACATCCCTCCAGGCTGGCACAGGGCCTGTGCCTGCCTCCATGCCCTGCGAGTCCCCCGGGGCAACTCACTCCCGAATCTCATCGATGATTCTCTGCTTCTCCTCGATTTCATCCCGGAGTCTGGACAGCTGCTTCTGATGGGCTTCCCGGTGGCTCTCCATCTGCTGCTCCAGCGCCTTCTGCAGCCCAGGCCAGCAGAAATGTGTCAGCCGCTGTCGGCTCTCAGCCCACGCGGTGCCAAGACCGGTCGCTACCTCCTGTCCCACCTCCCTCAGCTGCCAGATCCCCACACGAGGGCCCAGGACCTACCCTGCTTTATAGGGACAACAATATCCAAGAATCTGTTAGAAAACTGAGTGGTTCCCATGGACAAATGACCATATTTCATGAGGAAAGGGTTTGCCTCTGACCTTCCACAGCTCACCTGAGCCACACAGCTTCTCTCGCCAGGTCACCCTGAGGTCACTGACCTCTTACTACCTGGTTGACCTCAGGTCATGGCACCTCTCTGAGCTGCACTTCCCCACCAGTAAAATGTCAATAATCTCCTGGCCCTGCCCACTGCATGGATTTATGATGATGCTCCAAGCAGACCTTTCCACCAAAGTGATGTGAACCCAGGAGAGGCCCAGCCAGGTGAGGCAGGGTTGTTGGCTGAACAGCATGGCATCACTTTAACTATGGGACTCACACCCAGTGGAGCTTGGGGCTTGTCTAAAACTATTCCAGGTGGCTCTAGTGGCAAAGAACCCACCTGCCAATGGTCGGAAAGATCCCCTGGAGAAGGAAATGGCAACCCACTTCAGTATCCTTGCCTGGAAAATTCCATGGGCAGAGGAGCCTGGCAGGCTATAGTCCATGGGGTCACAAAGAGTTGGACATGACTGAGCAACTATGCGTGCGCACACATGCACACACACACAATCAAAAGTTCTATATTTTCTCCTGTCTCATTTTATCCACCTAAAACCCTTATTTCCCAATCTTCTTTCCCACATTTCCATTTCTGTTTAAAATGTGACCAAAATAAAGACCCCTGTGTTTGAGATGAAAATTCAAATTGGGGGTATTCTTTAAAAGATAGGGAGGAGGTGCTTCCTTCCATTCAAAAGAGGGGTGACTGTTTCTGCAGAGGCTGTGACAGCTGGCCAGCACGGCTACTGAAAGGTGCACTCTCTCCCTCTTGCTCATGAGCGGGAAAAGAAATGTGCTGAAGCAACGTAACTATTGTCTGCAGACATCTCAGTGGGCCTGGACACCTGCACGTCCATCTCCATCTCACCTCTAAGTCCAGCCACCCTCTGAGAGCAGCTCTGCGGCCCGGCCCCAGTCCCGCCCCCCTCCTTCCTACCTCACCTCACACATCTTGGAAAGGATCTGGATTTTCCCAGATGAAGGAGATCTAGTCCTAGGGTGTGCGGGGCTCCTGGAAAGGGCTGCATACATACCTTCATTTCCTCGGCATCCTGTAACCGGGTCAGATGCTCCTTTTCCTTATCCTGGAAGCTGACTTCATGCATTTTTTCTGTTTTGAATTTTAAAGGATGATGTAAAAGATTTAACTGGCAGGATTCCCATCCAAAAGTAAAAATTAAAAAAAAACACACACAACAGAAAGGAATATGGTGAAACATCAGCTTATCTCACCAAGGTACCACCGTGGAATAAAGGAGCATGCCTCTGAAGGGGGACTTCTTGAATGTCACTCTCAGATACCCTCCACACCTCAGAACTTCCAGCTTGTTAAATCAAGGCTGATCTCTCCAGGGAGACTGTGGAAGTCCTCCGGGGAGAAGGGCGATTGGAGGGGACATGTGATCCGGGAGCGGTCATGCTGGACCTGACGGGGCTGCCACTCCGTGCCCTCAGAGGACTGCGCCCCCCCAGGCCTGGTGAGCCACTCCTGCCAGTGTGCATAAACATGCATCGTCACCAACAATGCTCTCTGCAAATATTAGTGGTATTTGGATTCCTGCCACTATTAGAGTTTCGGAAAGAGCTAATTTACCTCCCATGGGTATTCTCTAAGAATCTGGAGCAGGAAAATAATCTAGGGACAAGCACAAAGCAAAAAGAAACATAAAATAACTCTCTCCAGACTAAGCAGGGAGCCCACGCTGTGTGCTGGGGCATGGTGCAATGATACACCTCTGGGGAGGGGGCATCAACCCCACCCTCCTCTCGGTCAGAGGTCTCGCCGAGCCCAGTGGACCATGAGCAGCCTCAGGTGGAGGGACCAAAAGGGTTTCCAACAGTGACATTCAAGTCATTAAGTATTCTCTCCACTCTGTTTCACTTTACTCCAGTGTCAGCTACAAACTGGCACTTGCCAAGGGCGTTTGCCACCTGCCTCTGCAGAGACGGAACCCTGTGCTGCTGCAGCTGTTGGCCTTCGACACGCCCTGAAGGGGGCTCAGGGTGGAGAAAGGAGGCATTCTGTGCTCCAGGGAAACTGGTGGAAGGGGGTTTTAGAAAGATATTTTCAGGAAGTGATTTCATGGTCCCAATCCTTGCATCTCCTCACATCTAGAAAAGCACTAAATATCTTCATGGTGAAATTTAGCTCCTCATGGCTAGCAGAAAACCTTATGTAAGATAAGTGCCTGACTGTGTGAACTCCCTCTTCACCAAAATCATATATACTGACCTTCCCACACTACCTTGCTGGAGCACTTTCTCAGAGCTGTCTGAGGTGCTGTCTCCTGGGCTACAGTCCTCATTTTGCCCCAGATAAAACTTAACTCGCAACTTTCACGTTATGCATCTTTTTTAGTGGACATCAGCTATTCTTGCTTTGATTTTGTTTCCACTCAGTGACACCACTGCAGAAGCCACTGACCAGAGGGAAAGCTTCTTTTCCATGTCAGCTTTTGGGTAGAGCATTCTATTCCCAACATCCCTTATCTCATAAAGAAAACCTTACAAGGTCATAGCGGGGGTGGGTGTTTTCTCCTTTTTTGTTAATTTACATTGCCATTTGAAGCAAAATGTATTTACTGAGCAAACAGACAATACAACAATAAATTAAAAAGGATAACATTGTCACCAATCCTGTTACCCTACTAAAACCATGTTCCCTTCAAATATTAATTTTATAGGCCTTCAAACCTAAGTATCCACTGATTTTTAAATGTCATAACCACAGTAAAGATAAAATTACATATTATGATGTTTAATCTAATGCATTGTAAACACTGTTGCTTGGTCTTCATGTATTTCATCTCCAAGATGAAAAAAACCCTATTCTTTTAAACCACATACCATAGTTCACTTAACTGTTGGACATTTAGGTGATTTCCTTTTTTTCCACTAATATAAACAATGAATTCTTGAGAATTCTGCAACGAATATTTGAGATTTGAGGAGTAAAAGGTATGAAAAGTGTTAGCATGATTAATATGTATTTTCAAAATGCTTCCCAAAGGGATTTTACCAGCTTTCTTTGCAACTCATAAGATCTGTGTGTTCCCGTTTCACCACAACACATACATCATTAATTCTGTCCTGGTTTCTACATTCCCAGTCACTTCTCTTGAATCTCTTCTATTTATTCATATTTATTGAGTGCTTCCTATGTGCTGAGCACATTCTTCCACAAACAGGTCAGGAGACTGCCTGGAAAAGGCAGAGTGTGCTCAAAGGATGCAAGATGCAGGGGAACTATGGCTGCAAGTTCAGAGTTGAAATTTAGAGCAACAGAACAGCAGGGAAAGGCTGGAGGTCTGGGGCTGGACGTAAGGTAGAACTTGATTTTGGAATCCTCCCTTGGGATGCAGCACAGTGGCCAGCCTCAAACATGCTCGGGTTTCGCCCCTCGGTCAATGAACGGAGCCATTTCTTAATTAGGATGAAGGACAGTGACAAGGAAGCTGGAGACGCACAGAACCAGAGGAGCATCTGGCAGGCTGAATGGACGGGCCTCGGTGACAGAGTGGAGGCAGGAGGTGAAGAAGAGAGAGGATTCTGACTTGGGCAGCAGGGTGGACTGAGGGGAAATGCAAACAGAAGCCAATACGGGGTGGGGCAGTCTTCTAGATAGTTCTCTACCCCCTACCCCACTCCCAATTATGCCACTGTTTTCAGCAGACATACAAATGGTTTAATTGGGCAAAATTAAACAGCAAGAGTCCAGCCAACTACAGTGTGTCTGATTCAGGCCAACCGCTGGACACCTGCAAAGTGGTCGATTGCTCACCTTGGGCTCGGAGCTTGGCCAGCTCTTCACTGAGCGAGTCCTGGGACTCTTCAAGCTGTCTCCTCTTCTGCTCCATGTTCTGCATGTAGTCCGTCAGGGATTTGATCTTGGCTTCGTGCTTTAAACAAGCAAACAGAAAGGGGGCTGTGAATGACTAGCGAGTGATTATCCTGGCTTGCCCAGGACTGTCCAACAGGAAAACGCAACAGAAGAGGAGTTCTTGACTCCTCTGTTTGAGTCCCAACCAGCCAAGTGCCTATTCTGCCCTTGGCTTGGGATCTGGGATCACAGGCTAAGACAGTCTTCTTTCTCCCATGTGCTTCTCTGCCTCATTCCCCTGCTCATGGCTTTCCTTACCATGTCCTTCCTTACCATCTATTAAACTGAAATACCAAAGCCCAAGCTGGTTTTCCTCTTTGTAAAAAACAGAGTCTGCTGGAAAGAAAGGGGCTGGAAGAGTGTCAAGGCTGTGGGCTTCATTCTTTGAACCTGCACCTTCGGATTTCTTCTTTGGAACTCAAGTATTATGTCTTTACACTTTCTGCCTTTCAAGCACAACAATTCCTATTTCAGAGACCTGGTTTCCATTTTCCTCTCCCTAGGAAGCTCTCCCCAACACCCTGCCAGACATGGGCCTGGCTGGATCCTTCTTACTTGGGCCCCAACATTTTCTTATAGCACCTAAGTTCTATTTGATTCATCTATTTTTTTCTACTTGTTAGCTCCATGAAAGTATAGAATTAATAAATAATAATGGAGTGAAGGAATAAATGAATGAATGAGAGCTTGTGACTGAACAGGAACAGCAGTCACCTCGAGGCAGATGGAAATATGCAGACACCTCCTCCCCCATATCTGCACGGATCATATTTAGGCAGGAGGACCCTGGAGATGGAGCTCTAATGTAATGAAATAACCTCTGGGAAATGGGACTTTGTTGGAGCAGATATTTTATAAGCACAGCTTTTGGTGACAAGGATGAGTATAAACAAAGGAGATAATAGCATTTTAGCTGGAAATATTTTGTCAGGTTCCTTAGATCATGTCAGAAAATAAAGAAACAAGGTTCTTCTTACTTTTGAACCCCAGGCAACAATGACTAAATCTTTGGTTTTGTGTAAACTGTGGCAGAGTACAAAATAGCACCTAAGGGAAAACTGCATTTGTTGCTAATGCAGAAAGCACTGTCTAACCAACACAGTTATTCTTTAACCCCAAACCATCCTAATATTCTTGACTCCAATCTCATACACCCTGAGTGTGTGTCACTCTTAAGATCTGGGCAACTGGGGCCCCAGTCCTGGGCCTGACACTTCAGGGCACCCCACTTGGGCAGTCCTCTGGCTGTACCCCAGTCTACCGAGCAAAGTTCTATGCCAAAGGAGCATGCCCACTTGGAACCCACATCCTCTTCTAGATCACAGTGAGTCTGGAAAACTAGAAACTCCTTACTGTAATGACCCTAAGGTCACCCCCAGGGGCAGCAGTGCAGCTTCCATCATCCATTTACATAGATTACAGCTGACACAGTTGCACAGCCCCATCAGCTCACAGAACGTGCGGAAGGGGCCTGGCTTGGACGTGAAGGCTGCTGTGTCCAGATGGAAGGAAAGACAGTGGGCTTTGGGCCGCAGGGCCTCTGTCTGTGCATTTGCGTTGGCCTTCAAATCTTAGGGACAGAGTGCTTCAGAAGCACATGCTCTCAGAGTAACAGGTGACCTGGAAATTAGACTTGAAGTGTACTATGCCCTAATGTTTATTGTTCTTCTTCTCAATTTTCATAAATTATAAAAATGTCAAAGAGTCCAGCAAACCCAGAAAAGTAGTATAAATTTCACCCATAAACCACTCTATCAACTATTTCACCCCTATATTCTTAGTCTTATCTAAACAAATGCATATTTTACCAAGTTGCAAGGTATAGCATAGATCTGTCACTTGGCATTTCCATTTTTATTTAACTTGATATAATTATACTTTCCAAATGACTAGGCTGCATACATTTTTGGTAAGAGCTGCATAATATTCTCCCATGTAACTTTATGTTATTAGTCTCTCAATAAATAGTTGCCTATTTTATTTTATTAAAATAAAAGTAATACTGCAATCCACATCGTCCATATAAGTGCTAATATTTTAAATCAGGGAATGATACTATATGAAATGAAAAACTTTCACTTTCATTACCAATGAAAAATGCTATAAGTGAAATTACTGGCCAAAGTATACTTATGCTTTTGATTCCCAAGGTGCTTTCCAAAGGGACTGACTAAATTATACTTTTTTCAACAATGTATATAAATTTCACTATTACATACCAGCACTGACTAATCTCTTAAACACTTCTTTGCTTACTATGTTATTTATCAAATGGAAACTTTATGCTTTAATTTGCATCTCTTAAGTGATTACAGTAGGAGAGGAGGCTGGAGATGGTTGTATGATGACACATTCCTCTGTTTAAAAGCACACAGGATGAAGTATGCTTTCGTCTGCCTCTCAGCACTGTCAGATGTGCCATTACACACTGGTATCTGCTCTCCCCAAACGACTTTAGCTATTTCAATGCCTGGACTGAGGCAGTGAGCAGCACACACTGGACCACTCACAGAAGCCTCAAACCCAAACACCAGCCTCAGGTGCAGTGGCAGACCAGAAACAAGGCTGCTGTCTTCTGAAACCACCATGCTAAAATGAAAATGCTTTCTAATGGACAGAAGAGTACCTTATCACTAGGGCTCGAAAATCCCTGCAAGGCTTTGAGTTTCTACACAAAGGTTTGAGTGCCAGCTCTGCCTTTCACTGGCTATCTGAGTCTGGACAGTATATTTAATCTTTCAAGTCTCATTCTCCTTATCTAAAAAGCAAGAACAATCATAACACCTGCCTATCAGAATTTTTCTAAAGATCAAGTGAGAGGTTGCATGTAAAGTGCTTAACACAGTATACAGGGCACTGTAAGCACTCAGTAAAACGTTTCCTGCTACTGCCATACTGGTGGTGGCGGCAGTTTCTATTGTCCCATATTAAACTGGATCTGTGGTAGAGATTAGAAGATCAAAGAATGCTGCCTTAGCTGAGACGTGTTTTAGGTGCCACCCAATCTTTTCCACTTTTCCAGGGAAGCCTGGCATGCAGCAGTCCATGGGGTGGCAAAGAGTCGGGTACCACTGAACTGAACTGAATCTTTTCCATTCATTATACATCACTATCTATCCTACCTATCTACCTACCTACTTATTTATAAATAGCTAGATAAAGATATGTAGATACATCCCTTAAAAAAAAGACTGAAGGCAATTCATGTAATTTGTACAACTAAACCTAGCCTTAAGAACAAGCCTGGCCGGTCACTGCCTGGGAGGCCATGGATAAGTCCATCAGGTGTCCCTATTAGGTACCAACAGCCTTAGTAGGAGCGTGGAGGAACCAGATTTCCAGAGCCCAAGGGTGTGACATAATGAACAAAGGCGTGGCCTACCTGGGAGATGAGCAGCTGGCAGGCTGCCAGCTCCCGCTCACTGGCATTCATCTTCCTGTTGGAGTCCATCTGGGCGCTCTCGAGCTGTTTGCTGCGGTTCACCAGAGATTTGACCTCCGACTTCATCTTGCTGATGTACAGCCGGGCCATGGTGAATTCCTCTTCAATGACTCCGTTCACATCTGCCAACTGAGCACAGGAGGGAACCACTCAATGACGCCTAAGACTGCCAGAGGTTCACAGGGCCCTGAAACCTGTCCATGGGGATGTCTGTGGATTTCTGGGTTAAGAATCCCTAATCACAGGACCACAAGCTGAGAACCACAAGTTGAACTATAGGTTCAACCTGACGTTCTCTGAAACCTCAGATAAAACTTCCAGTGAAAAACCTCAATTAATATAATCTTCAATTAACCAGGTTTTTCATTACAATTGATTTTCTAGAATGAAAGAGATGATATCAGTAGAAAAAAATATTGAAATTTTAAAAAGAGATAACTCGGAAGAGGTGTTCCTTACATTTCTGGAAGGGCAGCAAAACCCAGTGTTCCTAAAGGTGATCCGGAGTCCCAAAAGAAATCATTCAAAACTTCAATTATGTTCTCTACAGTCTGTTATCCAGAGAAACAAGCAGTCTAAGAGCTTGAACATGTTTCTATAAGCAAAGGTTGAAATACAGAGGATTCTCTATATAGTTCTCAATTAAAGAATCTAATGAAAAAGAACATGTTATCACCAGAAACAGCTCTGGATGAAAGTTTTCCTGCATGACTTCTCATTATGACCAATGTTTCCTTGCCCCTACCTGCCTGCACACAGGGATCTCGCTTAGTTAAGATCACCTGAGAATAACGGTTTAAATTCACCTTTAGAAGAAAAGATTCTGACAATAAGAATTCTTCTACTATCTCATATTTGTTGTCTAATTTTCAGAGCTCTACAGGATACAAATAATGCAGCAAGATACTTGGGATAGAAACCCACTTGCTGAGATGCAGAGATAGCCTTGAGGAGCAAAGTAACTGCGAATATTTTGTTTAACCACCAGAGGGCACCCTAGCACCTCAGGAGAAAACAAGAGCCCTCTCCAGTACCCATCCCACGAACAGAGGCTTCAGTTTAAGACAGTGATTCCAACTCTGTTTTTTTGATGTTTCACAATACACTCCGTCTGCCCACTTTTGTCATTATTGCTGTCATTAGCTCATCGTATGACTATTTTTTTCAGTAAACATTTAAGAGCTATGAACCCAGAGTGGTCTATCAACCCTGAAAATTGGCAGCAGGTAAAAAGTACACAGGACAGTGCTGAGTGCCTGAAATCTGGTGTCAACCTTCCCCTAAAAATTCCCCAACAATGTTGCTAAACGTCTCAGGGTCAATCAACACAACACAGAGTTCAGGTTCACAGCAAGAAAATCCACAATTATCAACATCTGACTCCATCTTACTTGAACAGAAGCGAAAGTGAAAGTCTCTCAGTCCCTTCCGACCCTCTGCGACCCCATGGACAATACAGTCCAAGGAACTCTCCTGGCCAGAGTCCTGGAGTGGGTAGCCATTCCCTTCTCCAGGGGATCTTCCCAACCCAGGGATCAAACCCAGGTCTCCCGCATTGCAGGCAGATTCTTTACCAGCTAAGCCACCAGGGAAGACCCTTACTTTAATGGAGGTTCTTCCTAATCAGTTACACTTCTGTTTGCCAGCGATTTGCCTACCAAATCCACTCATTACACTTCTTTCATAATCCAGTATCATGGAGATAACAGATGAGAAAACCCCACAATCTTTAAGTTCAGTTTTCTCCTTGTGCCTTGGTGATCGGTCCAACATGGTACAGAGATGAGAAACTCATTCTTTAGCCTGACCAAGTGTGCCCTGTGTATTGTCTTTCTGTATAAAGGTAAGGGGCCATCCATCTCTTTTGTGTGGAATTCACAACCTATACCCTCCTGGGGGTTAGAACATTGCTGAACCGAGTTAGGGTGTCGTGGGAAGGAAGCAAACACCTCCTCCTCTAAGACGTTCTTCAGCTGAGGGCACATTGTGTTCTATGCCCAGGTGACATCTGAATTGGAGATGAGTAGAAAAAAAATAAATTACAAAAATGGGCATTCTCCAAAGTGAGAACTGGGTATTTCTTCCCTCAAACCAGAACCATAACTTCTGAAGCCTATACTTATTCTAGGAGGTCAAAAAGGAGATTTTGAATCTATACCTGATGGGGAAAAAAAAAAAAACAAACAAACAGTACTCCAGGCAAATATTAACTGCAAGGTTTCTTACCACTTACAAGCTCATATATGTAGTCATATAACTTCCGAGTTTTCAGTAATTCCAGTATACTGTTATTTTAAAAAGAAGAATCAGAGTTTGCTGCTGTAGGCTTATTTAATAACTCTCCTCTGGGTCTGACAGTGACTGGAATGTATGTACTAGACCATGAGGCCCAGTGTGGATGGCTAATTCAGCAGAAGAGACTGCCTCCCCCTTCCGTCTTGCCTGTATAGGAATCACCCTCATCCACGTCTCTAGAGCATACTGCAGTCATCCAAGGTGCCATTTCTAGGCCAAGTAAAAGGTAAGTGAAGTGACTGTTCACATTCTAAGACCTAGAAAGTCACTTGTTGTTGCTGTTTAGTCACTCAGTTGTGGCCAACTCTTTTGTGACCTCATGGACTGCAGCCCGCCTGGCTCCTCTTCCATGGGATTCTTCAGGCAAGGATACAGGAGTGGGTTGCGATTTCCTTCTCCAGAGGATCTTCCCAGTTCAGGGATCGAGCCCCCGTCTCCCGTGTCTCCTGCATCACGGGGAGATTCTTTACTGCTTGAGCCACCAGTGAAGCCCTACAAAGTCATAACGGGACTTAAAAAATCCCTATTAGAAAAAGCAGCTACGGGCTCTGAGCCGGAGGTTTTGTTGTGAGGGTCGGTTGTCAAGCAGCAGCCAATCAGGCCAGGGGATGGAGCCCAGTTTAAAAAAAAAGAAAAGGCGTCTAGAAATGTCAGTTTTATTTACAAGTGCAGCACAGAGCCAAGGTATGATAAAGTTGCTTCCAAGAGGCTGAGGAGCAGGAGGGGAATGAAGAAGCAAGCCCTCTTGGAGGTGAGGACCCCAGCCACCATTCTGTGGGGACTGGAACTCACACCCTAGCCCCAGCAGACCCCAGGCTGTGCTGAAGAAGTTGATGAGAAGGGAGCTATCGGTGATGAAGGCTGACTTCAGGCCCAGGATCCGGAACGGTTTTATCTGCATCTCTGGTCCAGCCACAGCCAGGTCCCTCATGGAGGCGGGGCCCAGGGTCTCTGTCACCTGCTTGAATTTCTTCACCTGCATCTCAGCTAGACCTGAGGTCTGAAGAAAACTAGGCAGCTAACCCAATCCATTTTGTTTACTCAACCTCAACTTGTTATTCTGCTTGTGGCTAGAAATCTGGAAACCTCTGCCTTAAGGAAAGACCGGTGACGTTGGAACATGAAAAGAGGAGGCTCACTAATAAGCCTGGATGAAGCCAACACAGGCTCATCTTGTCATTTGCTGCTCTCATCTTGCTTTGTTGACTTACGTATTGCCTGGACTCTGAAAATGCCCCCAGACATGACCGAGCTGGAGAAATATGAGTTCTTCTGTTTCTTTGCTGTTCAGGCCTGCTGTATCCTAGAACTGATGGCTGAGAGAGACTCCAGCAGCCATCTTTCCCTCTAGCCCCAGAACACTACCAGGGGGACTGAATAGGATTTTTAGGAATAAAAACACAAGATCACCAAAAAAGATTTCCTTGATCTCATTTTTTAGATCAAAAGAATTATATCAACTGAATACTCATTGCCAATAAGAAAAGCATCTGTACCCACAATGATAGATTTAAGAAACAGATGCATAGCTCATGCAGTTCCTGAGCTGACCATCTTCAAGATAGTCTGAACTCATCTTATCATTTTACAAATTAGGAATATGAAACCCAGATAAATAAAGTAACTTGCCCAAAGTCACATAATTCCTCTCCTTTAATGCTCATTGCCATGATGAATTTTTTTCCTTATAATTACAAACTAAATCATACTTGTAAGAAAAAACCAGAGTGATTAAGAATATGATGCTATCTAAGTGAAAGTTATCAATGAAATTAACTAGGGCATCCAATGTCTGGAATTCAAAGATATCTTAAAAATATTCAAAGTACTTAAAAATAATCTCAATCATACTTCATATTCCCAAAGGTAAGGACTCTTTCTTTTTAAATTCCAAAGTACCCAGACACTCCTTGATTTCATTAGCATTTTTCATCAGCTCTATTTTAGAACTTGGCATAAAAATATCTTCCTTTATCATTATCAGCAGCAGGCACCAACTTCCCATAAATCAACTGCACCTTCATATTGCAAGGACCATTTAATCACCCCAAACTTAGAAGTTTATAGCTCAACACCAACATATGCGTCTAAAAATAAATCCTCAAATATAAAATCACCGAACTGGAACTTAATAGGGTTAATCTTATAGTACCGGAGAATTCTATGCTAAAATTAGATTCGTTTGCAAAGATTCATTAAATATTCAGTTACAATAGAGGTTCTATGAAAGAATGATTGGGTTTATAAGAGGTCATATGCTCTAAACCTCGATCTGTTATACCACCTAAGAAGAGCTTTCAATGGTTCCCAGCAATGTCTATAAACAAAAGTAATTTCGGGAGGCCTGTCTAGTATTTAACAATCCCAACTCAAAACCTGAGTGTTCCTCCAAAGCAGTCTGAAGTATAATTCGGCCTTTTAAAGGCTAAAATAAAAACTAAATAATCATGGTTTAGTAAAAAAAAATAAATAAATAAATAAATTTAAAAAAAAAAAAAGGCTAACAGGCTAAACTCCAAGAATTTGGTTTTAACCTTTGAGGTAGAAGTTTAATACTATAGTACTAGTCCCTGGCTTGATAAAATACACATATGTTTATCAATGGCTACTCCACAGAAGGTCTTGAGTTCATATAAACCTACAGTGATTAACTGAACAACAACAACAATCATCAAAATAGTATGGTACTGGTATCAAGATCAGATCACTGAAATAGACTAGAGACCAGAAATAGCCCCGCATACTTTTGAAGGTGGCAGACATGCTCATTATCTTATTGTGGGGATGATGGTTTCATGAATGTACACATATGTCAAAACTTCTCAAACTGTATACGTCATGTGCACCTGGGACTTCCCCGGTAGCCCCGTGGGTAAGACTCCACATTCCCAATGCAGGGGGTCCTGGCTGGGAACGAGACCCTGCATGCCAAAACTGAGATCCTGCCTGTGGCGACTAAGACCTACCACAGCCAAATAAATAAATACATGCAGCTTATTTTATGTCAATTATACCTCAAGAGAGCTATTTTGTTTGATGTCACTCATTTTTCCAATGCCCTGTCTATTTTGTGGCAAACTGTTCCTGACTGATGGCAGTATTTACTCTCATTTCCCTGTACTCCTAAACTCATAGACAACTTTATGCCACGTCCCTTATAACTTTGCTATCGATGGCACTAATGTACACCACTCCCGGGGTTAATCATGGTTGGTTTAAGCCCATTGTAGTAAAACTATTTCTCTTTGCTCTCCCAGCTTCCCTTGCAGCTTGGGGTGACCATGTGACCCAATTCTGGCCTCTATGAAGTATAAGGGGATGCCTTTGGGGATTTCTGGGATATAGTTCTCTCCTGGATGAAAGCTGTCTGGCTTTACAGCCTGTCCTGCTTCGGACATGATGATTGGTGCTACAGAAGCTATCTTGCTACCAAGAGACAAAAATCTACAGATGAGGCTGAGGAAAACAGAAAGAAAATAAAGACCTGGATCCTTGACGTTGTTGAGATCTGCACCTAAAGTTGTATCTAAAACTTCAAGAAGCATAGGAATGACCTGGGGACTCTTGTTAAAATGCAGCTTCTAATTCAGTAGGCCTGAGGTGGGCCTAAGAGTCTCTAGTTAGAACAAGTTCCCGGGTGATGCAGACCACAACTTGAATAACAAGATTCTAGACTTCTTATACTATGAATAATAAACATGGCTTTATTTTATTAAGCCACCGTTAGAATCCTCTTATTTCCAGCTGAAATCTTTCCTAACTCATACTGATTGATTGGGGACCTTCATTCTGTTGTATTTTCACAGAAAAGGAGAGGGCTTCCATGGTGGTCCACTGCTTGAGACCACTTTGCAATTCAGGAACACGGGTTCAGTCCTGGTCCGGGAAGATCCCGCATGCTGCAGGGCAGCTAAGCCTGTGGGCCACAACTCCTGAAGCCTATGCACCTAGAGTCTGTGGACTACAACCAGAAAGTAACCCCCACTCACTGCAACTAGAGAAAACCCACGCACAGCAAAAAAGACCCAGTACAGCCAAAAATAAATAGATAACTTAAAAAGAAAAAAAAGGAGAAACATTTCTGAGTAGAACTTTTGTTTAACCTATCCAGTCCCAAAGCTCTGTGACACTGGCATGTAATCCTGAGGACTAAACCAACTCACAGAAGGCCAACCAAGATTTGAGGACATTTCCTATAATTGAAAGGTAATTTTTCTTTTCTCCTCCTTAACCAAAATAATCATTTACTTAGTCACTCAATCAGCTTTTCGTTCATTCATTCAAATATGATCAAGCACACAGCAGATGCAAGACACCGTGCTAAGCACTGGATACTTAGGAGAATAAACGCAGACTCTGCTTGCTCAGACTTGTGCCATTATAAGACAAGGTAGACAAGATAAAAGAGGGGCTGGCTTACAGTCTTCACGTCGTTGGTACCAATGATTCCTCCTATCTCCCCCAAATCCTTCAACAGCAGATTCAGGATCTCGGTGGCCCTTTTCTTCTGATGATTGCTAAGCTCCTGCAGCTGGCTCAGTTCTCTCTGCGTGGTTGTCAGCGTAGTCTGAAATACACATTTTAACAACAGATTTAAAGGGCCACCCGTCAATTTCATACACACAGTGTCATCAAGAATAATATCATGTAGGGTGGAGTTCTTTTATCCTTTCAGGTAATTTCGACAGGAGTCCTTTTAAGCCAAACTATGGTATAGCTCTGCATTCTCTGATAAGAAGAGGAAGTTGTCTTGGCCTGATATGTCATTTGTCTGCATATCAGATGATAATTTCCAGGTGAGTGGAATAAGTTATTAAAAACAAATAAAGCTCAAAAGGAGTCCTTATGTTTACAATGTGTAATCACATCTAATCCGACCTACCAGATGTTCTGTTTCAGTCCACATTCTTCAGGATACAAACATACCTGCAAACGTCTCCACCTCCACTTCCAAACAAACCTGCTCCCTGGGACCACTTCCAAATTCCCATCTGACTTCATAACAGATGGGTCTGGAAGGCCCAAAGGGACATTAATGAGTTTAGAGAACAACCAAGAAAAAGTCTTTCCATCTTCAAGTGAACCAGAACTGGACACTCTTCATCACATTTCAAATTTAGTCTGGTTCAACAGGAGATGGCTTCTAAATATACATAGCTTCTAAATATACATACCAGAAGCCCCATTTTACTACCAAACATTAACAAATTCATCCCTTTCCCATTCTTCATGTATGCTACCAATATGCATGTATTTTTAACTACCTAATTTAACAAACTCTCAACATCAACAAATTTGCCATCTTTTGGTTTCTTGGTATTAACTCAGCCAAAAGAGAAAATAATCTGCATAAATTATAGAATTGTAAAGGTTAATGCAAAGACATTTATGTAATTCTTCCATATGCAACTATTTTACTCGAGTATTTCTTAATAATCAAACTAAAAATAGTACCCTAAACTAGTCTAGTAGTACTTTGGTCTGACAGAAAATAAAACTTGTATCATGGAAAACGTTTCATTGTTTTGGGAAGCACCACAGACTAGTTAAAAAATCCTGCAGAAAACAGTAAGCCCCAAGAAATCTAAGTCTCCTTATTTCCTATGTAACTTCTGCTTTGTTTTTCTATTTTTCATTTTTGTTTTTATTTAGGCACTGCCACTGCTTATTTCATTTTGTTTTCAAAATCCACAGAAGCAGTAGTTCCTATCTTGGGAAACATTGAAAAGCCTTCCTACATGCAGCTGAATGTATGGAATAAGCAGCGTTTTCTATCTGCAGCATCTACGGTCAACAGATCGGCGCTTTCGTGCACCATCTGCTACTTCCCCTTGCTGGGAGGATGGTGGTTTTCCACCAAGCAGACTGGGCACAATCCCATGACACCAGGCCATTGGACTGAGGTGCCAAGGGCAGCTGGTTACAGCCACTCGGCTGCCCACCGCCCATCTTCCAAGTAGAAAAAGGAAAAATGGACACGTTCCACCAGCAGCCACCTCACCAAATGCTCACTGGCCCTCTGCCACTAGCTCCCTGTGCAGAACCAGCAGTATCTCTCACTGGGAGAATCTGAAAATTAGGAAGCGTGCAGATCGAAGCACTAGCTGAAAAACAGGACAACAGAGAAACCAGGACAGCTAGGTCCTAGGCGAGGACAAGCAGCGCTGGGGAAGGAATGGGCTGCATTCAGGAAGGTGTAAATAGGAAGAGTGGACTCCATGCCTTGCACGCTCCCCTGTCAATACAATGTTTTGGGAGTTATTTGCTAATACTGTAGCATGATGCACAGGTCCACGCTAAGTGTTTTATGTAAACTGTCACTAATTCCCATACCCTGAAAGGAACATGTTACTATCACCATTTTTACAGATAAGGAAATGAACACTGAAGTATTCATGTCTCGACTAAGGCTTAACAGTTAAAGTCAGATTTCTAACTAGGATTTTTCTGGCTCCAAAGTCTGCACTTTCTTGAGTATCCTATAAGGCATCACTTCTGGTGTTACAAATCCCCCAGATATAAAACAGACCTGACATGAAGATCTGGGGCAAGTGGACAAGTCACTCACACAAATTACTTCAATCATTGGAGGATTCACAGAATGCATCTGTGCTTAACACTGAAAAACCACTCAGCCAACTGCCATGCTACGTAGTGTCTTGTCAGTAAATATCAATAGAAGTACAGGAATGGCACCCGAGGAAGGCCCGCTCCCACACACAAATGCTCCAACCGTTTTCTGGGCCAGCTCGTCTGTCAGCTGCTCATTGGCCCTGGTCTTGTCCTCCACTTCCTGCGACTTCTGGTCGTAATTGACAGCCAGCTCCTCCAGAGCCTGGAGAACTTCTTTCACCTCGTCTTTGGCTGCCTCATTTTCAATCTGGAGCCGTGTCAGCTCCTCCTGAATCTTCTCATAGTCTCTTCTCGTGGAAGCTAAAAGCTGGGGAAATTAGATGGCATGGAATTGGTGACGCTAATGTTCAAAGGTTTATGTTCAGTGCTCTACGCAAAGATTAGAGAAAATAAGTTGAAAAAGCTCAGGATAACTAGAAACCATACTATATAACCATATGCTAAATGAAAAAACAGCATGTTGTCTTGAAAATATGTTTCTCTTTCTTTCTGTTTCTTTTGTATTTAAAGCTGCATAAGCTTAATTCCAAGAACTGATTACAGATCAAGAATCACACTTTTTAGCTGACTGGCTATTCCACATGTTGAACAAAGGATGAGGAGGAGTAATTTCCAAGGACTATAATAATACTTACATGGCTTTTTACTATTATCATTTTTTCACATTGTCAACTGGTCAATTTCAGAGTCAATCAAAACAGTATAAAAGAGCAGTCCCTAATTTTTCTTAATATTCATCATGGATTACAGAAGAATTTGCCCTCCACATTAACACTAGTCAAAAAGTGAATGACTGACTTTATGGATACTTTCATTATTTTTGTGCTTACTGTATTTTCTGATTTGCTTATAGTGAACAGAGATTGTCTCGACAGCATAGAAAAATAGTAAGAGTCTTCACTGTAGCAAAAAGTAAAGCTTATCACAGCAGTTGTACCAAGCTGGAGATGCACAGCCACAGAACGGGAGGGAGAAGGCAGGCAGCACTAAACAAATGGAAGCCTCAACTACAGTGAAGAGGAAAATCAATTAAATATGGTTCCTGCCAAGAGGACTGTTTGCGCAGAGGGCATAATCACTATCCTAAAGAGATGACGGGCAACAAAAAGGAAGAGAAGAAAATGGTAAGAGAGTGTGTTACATCTATGAGAGGGGTGGGAATGGGGCCATGAACCATAGCCACTTGCTGTAACTGTATCATATGAGCCAACCCATCGCATTTTAGCAACAAAGCAAGAAACACCCTAAAGCACAAAAGAGGAAACATACTTAGGCCCTCAGCAAGGGAATTACGAACCATCTATATTTGATAGATTGGCTATCTGCTCTTTGCTTAGGTTCCTGTTTTGTAAAATACTTGGCAAAAATACCACGTAATAAAGACATCTACTAGAGAACTGTGTGCCATCCAGGGAGAGACTGAAAAAAATTTGCCTCCTTGTAAGTGTATCACATATATACTAACACAGCGCTTGGACCCCTATCTTCTGTTGCTTTCCTCTTCTCTACAGTCTACATTTGTTCTTTGAGTACTTTTTTCCCTACAAGACAGCACAAGAACATGGTGTATATCAAAGACCTGAGTTACCTGATTTGCAAAGCTAAGACAAGGCTGAAATGGAATGAACCAGGCGTGCTAGGCCCTGGGTATGAGGAAGCAGGATCATCCTTGCCCCACTACCAAGCTCCTCTGTCTCTGCTCTTCATAGATTGTGTAGCAACCAGTTACTCTCAAAACCCTAGAGCTCCACCAAGTCAGACATTTATTTCCTAAATTCAGCTAAAATCAGCTTTTAGCAGCCACTGAAAGGAAATCTACCAAGAAATTTCCATGATTCAGTGATTTTTTTAAAAAAAACTCTTTGCAAATTAAATTTCTGGAATAGCCACAACAGACAGTCATAAAAGAACTTTGCAAAAAGAAAAATTTTATTGCATTCTTTACCTCATCCTGATCCAACATCTGTTGCTTTAGCTTTTCAGCCAGCTGGCTCTGTTGGTTAATTTCATCATCCTGAAACGAAACATCATGTTTAATTTTTTGTGGTTAGTTATGTCATTTTTGATAGCCTGGTTTCTCGATGGACGGCAGTCAGATACCAGGATGCCAGCTGTAAGCTTGCTAATAAGATGAAGCAAATGGTGTGGTGCCTCCTCGCAGATGAGAGATTGGTTCAAATACCACTTCACCCACCTTTTTCAGCTGATGAAACATTTAGATATTCTGGGAAAATCAATATCCTCCACATTCAACTCAATTCCTTCTCATCCAGAAATCAGCGATGTAGGGCTTGGAAACTGAAAGGGACTCTGGAGTTATCCCTTCCAACTCAAAGATGTTAACAGTGAATTCCTAGCTCAAAAAATTAGGGAGTGAATCTCTAACCACTTGTACTGTAACAGGCACACGTCCCGAAGCTTGTCAAACACATCTGTGAGTGGGAACACTGCCATGTGACAGGTGAAAGAGACCAGTATTTCCACTTCAAACCTCTTACTTAGACTAGGAAACATTTACTAGAGAATTCATCTTTGGCATTAGAGAGCTGCCTTTGATTAGGAGCTAAATTTCTTACCAGTCTGAAAAAACCTCAAGGAAGCTGGCATGCAGAAATACGATTGCTTCGTTTCTGGTGTGTCACTGAAGTGGGAAAGGATCTCCCCACAGACTAATTCGCTCTTCTCGCTCTCAGCTTCTGCCGCTAGGTGTTGCTGCCACAAAAGCCGGAGCTGCCGCCTCCCACGACCCAGCGTAAGCATCTCCACCTCTCCCCTCCCTAGATGTGGTCCACAACGGCAGGTGGCCAGCACCTAACTGCATGAGATTCAGTCTTGGTTACAAAGGTTTTCATGAGTTCAAAGGAAATTGTGAAGCGCAGCCTGTGCAGAAAGACAGCACGGCTTCCCATGTGCCTCTACCTTAGGAACAAGAGAACATCCTGTGTGATGACGCTTCTGGGGTCTAAACCTCGAGCAGAGTTCAGTCCAGTTCAGTAGTCCTGTGCTCCTCTTTGCACCAGGAGCTGCCCAGGTGTTTCCACCAGCAGCCCCTAAGACAACCACCTGTACCGCACTGTCCTCCTTTTCCAGAGTGGGGGCTCGAGGGGAAAGTCAAGGGCCTGGGTTGCAGGTCCTCAGTTTTCCCCAGGATACTCTCCTGCCTGTTCGGTTGGGTCAGTTCATCCTCTTAAATCAGATTAACCACTATCACAGCCTGATGCTTTCCACAGCGCAAGAAAATTCTAGCATTAATATTATGAGATCTGTGTCTCCTTTTCCTTTGTATAGAACATCTTTTGGGCTTATTTCTCTGCTCAGGGAGATCATGTTTCTACTGAACTTTCTAACACCAACTCAACTATATTTTATATATAGGAAAAGTCAAATGCCAGAATGTTTTCTGGAAAGTGCTTAGAAATCTATTATCCATGGACTAGATCTTAATAGCTGGCATCAGGCCTGTGTCAACAGGTTCTAAGAGATGCACTTGAATGTATAGATATGGACTCCACAGCACATCTGACCCTGAAGTTTTGAAAATTTTTTTACAAGTTAAAAATTCTTTAATGGTTCTAAAAAATACTCATGGCTTTCCTCTTGAAGTCAGATTTCTGGCAGGAGAATTAGGGAAATTACACCACAGTAACTGAAATCTCTCCAAAAAAAAAGGTTATTTCCCCAACTAGAAGACTATTATGTTGGACATATTTTCTCTTCTACTATATAAACTTAGGATGTCAGTTACCAGGAACGGTTTTAGTGTTTATGTTCCTCAGTGCACAAATATTAAACAACTTAACATAAAAGACTCAAGAAGTTTAACATGGAAGAGCTGCCACCTCTTCCCCGGGACGTATAAGCAATGGCTACAAGTGACATAAATCACGAGAGGCAGAATAGTAGCTCAAGCGCTTTGTTCTTATACTGTGTTCATTTCAAAGCCTGATGACGTGGGCTCGCTCCTGATGGGTGATGGACTGAGAGACGGTTATGTTTGAGGCACCATGAGAAATCAAGGGCCCTTAGCCTGTCTGGAAAGGATGACGACCAAGGACTACATTATGACAACATGAATCGCTTATGTCAGAGACATTTCCAAACCTACACTTACCCTTTCTTAAGGAAACTTCTCTAAGGAATTAGCATAGTCTGTTGTGTTGTGTTTTTTTTTCTTAATTTTCAAATTTTTCAGAGGAAGATGTGCTGTGCAGTCAATATCTATACATTCAAGCCCATCTTTTAGAATATGTTTATACATGCTCACTCGGATGCCAATTGTTAAGATCTGGTCTGTGGATAATGGATTAGCAGGCACTTTTCAGAAAACATTCTGGTATTTGAAATAAGTGAGTTGTCAATAGGTTACTGGTCTCCCTTAATGACAAAGATGTGTTTGTTGCAATGGTACTCAGTGAAATGATTCAATGAATACCATCAGTTCAACTCCTACTTACACTTAGCTCTGCTCTTACATCTCCATCAGTACAGAAGCTCTGGAGAGGTGATGGGAAATCAGAAACAGTGCCGGTGCCAAACTGCCTGTCTTAACAACTCTGCTCTTAGCCCACCTCTGCACCACCACCCTTGGATACCCCCATCATGTGGCTTCTCCCTTAAACAAACAGAAAGGGAGGAGATAGAAAAGAAAGAAACTAATATTTAGCGGCATCTGCTATGTCCTAGCACAGAAGGCAATGGCACCCCACTCCAGTACTCTTGCCTGGAAAATCCCATGGACGGGGGAGCCTGGTGGGCTGTAGTCCATGGGGTCGCGAAGAGTCGGACGTGACTGAGCGACTTCATTTTCACTTTTCACTTTCATGCACTGGAGAAGGAAATGGCAACCCACTCCAGTGTTCTTGCCTGGAGAATCCCAGGGACGGGGGAGCCTGGTGGGCTGCCGTCTATGGGGTCACACAGAGTTGGACATGACTGAAGTGACTTAGCAGCAGCAGCAGCAGAAGCAGCAGCAGCAGCAGCAGCTATGTCCTAGAATCGTTTACTCCCCAATGCAACCTTCTGAAGTAACAGATGTGAGCTCCATGTTACAGATAAGAAAAACAACTTCAGCAGATGGGTCATCAGCCCAGGTCGCAACATTGTTAAGCCACAGGACTGACTCTAAAGTCCCTGCTTTTCCATCACACAGCACTGCCTTAGAAAATCACCTGTCCTTCGACCCCTGGAGGGGCAGCACGGAGGGGCAGCACAGAGGGACAGAGGGGGCAGCGGGAAGAAGAACACATAGAATCTTTCTTCCAGCACATTCAAGACAAATTCATTAGGACTGACAAGTTCCTCATTTCAAAGGCTGAAGCCAAAACAGGATGAGCACTGGACTGGGAGTCAGAAGATGTGTAAGCTCATTGTAGCTCTGCCACCTCCAGGCAATGTAAGTCATCTAAGCACCCTGGGCTAGCATCTTATCTAAACCTAGATACTTTCAGCACTGCCACTAATCATCTATGAAGGTGCCCTGTCCCAACTCATGTGTTCTTAAAAGTATCAAACCATCAGCATCATCAGAAGCATGAAATAGCTTCTAGAACTTTAAAAGGCGGACAAATAAAAATGACACCTGATAAGACATACCCAGGCCATCCATGGGTAGAGACACAAATGGCATGACAAGCTTCAGTGTCCCCCAGCCAAGCTGAGGCTTTGGGGCTCAAGTCCTTTCCCAGATCTCTCAGCATCACCCTGTGATGGACCACAAATGCTAATCTCAAAATGTATGCTTACCAGGGTTTTCAAAACATACACTAAAGGAAAAGAATATGACAGAAAATGTCCTAGGCTAGGAATTAGGAGGCAGAGCTCCAGGGTTAGTTCTGCCAGCTACCAACTGAAAACTGCCAAGGCCTGGCATTGCCTACATTTCAGATGCCGAATTCAAGACTCTAAAGTTTTCTCAGATCCATGAAAAATCCTCATGCTACCAGGGTAAAAAGATCCCAATTCCGACCATGTTTGGTTTCTATTTGTAGAGAACAGAGGGCAGAATCAGGTTATGACCCCACATCCAGGATTCTTTGGGGATACTAAAAATGAACCCTTCAATTCTAAATGAGAAAAAATAATTGCAATATGCTTCAACAGTAACATTTCTTTGGAGAAACAAAAAAATCCACAGAGACTGCTCACTTACTTATTGATCTCCCTTTTCTCTCGCTTTGTTTGAGGTTTTACATTAAATACCTGGGTAGAAAGAGAAGGGTAACAATATGTCTACAGCCTAAAAAGTAATTAATCCAGCTCTCACAGCATGAATATCTTATTAAATATGTCACCCAAAGGGTAGGGTGACCCCAGTTTAACACTGTATAATGCAAACTCCCAGAGCCACAAGCACAAAGAGAACCAGCTTCCTTAGGGCAAGCAGTCACATTTCCCTTGTAAAGGTGAGACCAGACTCTGAGCTTTACTCAGAAGAAAGAGGCTTGTAAGATTAATGACAACGTTAACATAACAAAGCTGTTCTATCCAAGCCAGAGGTGTCCCCAAGCACTCTGAGCTGAACCACAGCAGGAAAGATGAAATCAGATTAAAAATACCAGCAACTGATGAAATGAACTGAAAGGATTTAAGCATTCCAAGGGCAATATGCCAAGGTCACGTGAAACATCAATTTAATTTCCTTTGCCTCTGGGATTCCTAACCTGACCTTCACTGGGGATGAGTGAGACAGTGTCCTCCAAGATCTCTCTTCCTTTATTCCAATTTGTGCACTGACAGGATTCTTTGAGTCCCAAAAGTCTGTCAAGAAATTGGACATCCCTAATCAGCATATCCAAACGACTTCATTCAAGAGGATGCCCCTTTCTGATGCTATTACCGGCTCCTCATTCCAGGACCTTAGAGCTACATGATCAAAGTGCACACTTGAGTTTTGGGAGCCACCACCTTTGCCCCTAGAGCTGGGACACTGCTGGAATTTCCAAGAGGTGACAGACAAGCCCAGAGAAGAAAAGAAGGGAGAATTAAACAAAGTTCACTCACCCTCCACCCTCATGCTATGATAAGGTCCCATCCAGTCTCTAGATGTGAAGATTCTGTCTGCCGAGGCCAATCTTTCAATCAAATTTCCACGAAAGTTTCCATCCCCCATGAATCCAGTTCCCCCAGTGGCGCTAGTGGTAAAGAACCCGTCGCCCAATGCAGGAGACATAAGAGATGCTGGTTCAATCCTTGGGTCAAGAAGATCCCCTGGAGGAGGGCCTGGCATCCCCACTCTAGTATTCTTGCCTGGAGAATCCCAGGGACAGAGAAGCCTGCTGGGCTACAGTCCATGGGGTCACGAAGAGTCAGACAGGACTGAGGCGACTTAGCACACAACACAGCCCAATAAAGAGCTAGGGTAAGCATTAGGAAAACTGACATAAACATCAGTCTTCAGTCTTACATCAGGTTGCATGGGGCTTGAGCTACTTCCAGCCAGTAAGTCTAGGACCTGCTACCTTTAGCTTTTGTACCAGTGTGAGGTCTATAAACTCTGACCACAGACCTTATCATCCAGTTGTCGGTAGAGACTGGAGATCTCCTCATCGTACTTCTCCTTCTCCTCTGCAGAGATGCCAGCAACCACAGGAGCAATGTTGTCTATGACGGGCGTGTTATCACAGGGCTCTAGACTCTTCTGGTCCTTGGCACTGATCTGTTCATCTTCAGGCACAGCTTCTCCTGCAAAGCACAGCCAAGAGGAGTTAGGCATTGAAGAAATTTAGCATGCAGCCCTCCAGAAAAAGTTACAGAAATAGTCACTCCATGAAAAAGACACAAAGGACACAATGAGGAGCTGTTTAAAGTTAATAGTTTGTCGTTTGACAAGAAAGGTCGTAGTTAATTGACCAAAACGAGTATAAGGAGGAAGATTATGTAACACCCCCTTGCTCCTGATGTAAACTGGCTCCATCAACCATGCAAGCTCTCAACTAATCCAACTTTGCAGCGATACCCAGAATTTTTTGCAAACATTTTTCTTTTGTTGAAGAATATGCTGGGGCTTTACTAGAATCATGTTCTCTTTGGTGATGGATTCAAAGGGAAGCAGACCTCTGAGGCACTCTAGTTACAATTAATTAGGTTACTGTTTCATTAATAGCAACAGCCAAGTCAAGGAACAAATTCACCATTGTCAACAGAACACTGTAGGGCCCAAATATTCACGCTTTGAGAATCCCTGACTCTGAAGGAGGAAGTTGGGGTGGCCCCAGGACCCAGGAACTCTGACTGACATTACACACACACACACACACACACACACACACACACACACATTTCCACTACCACTCTCTCCCCCAGGAAGTCAGAGTTAATTGGCGGACTGGAGAGTTCAAATAGAATAATTTCCTGTGATATCAGGTAGTCCCAGGAAAGAAGCAGCAGCCCACCGAGAATACCATGCAGACTCCTCCCTGCTTCTCAGTCTGCAGAGGAGCATCGTTGGTGCCTTCGAAGGAAACAGTACCAAATGTGACTGTGCAAACTGAGCGAAAAGGGGAAGTTCTTAAACCGGCCGAGGGCTATCCCCAACAAGAAAACCACCTCGCAAAGACAGACTGCAAAAACGGAGTCTATGGAAAGCATTCAGCTCAGCTTAAATATCTACTTGGAAAGCAAATCAAAACCAAACATACTTTTCCATCACAATGTTTACCATCAGCTTCACACTCAATTTGCTACAATCAGTGAGTGTCTGCAACGTTCCAGGCCTCACCCAGTTCTCAGCCCGTAAAATGTATTCTGTGGAAATTCCCCAGGAAAACTGTCCGGAGCCAGAGGGAATTTCTCAAAGAAAAAACAACAACAAAAGGCACCCAAAGACAAATGGCAGAACTTAACTCCTAATCCATGGCTTCATGAAAAGTATGCATCACATCTCGAGAAACCCCCTGAACACTGACCGTGTACATTTATCTCAATATAAACAAAGCACTTTGTGATGGGTTAGCTTTATTGCTTAAGACTCCGTTATCTCACTCGATAATCACAAAATGGTACCATAGGCCTCCAGCTCAAACAAAACTAACACTCAGTGATTTCACCTTGATATCACAGTTCCATTTGAAGCAGCAACTTGAGCCAAAACCTGGAATAAATTATTACTCTGCTGAATATAAAACTGAGCCAACTGTTTTTCCTTCTAAAGCTCAACCGGACTGTACTGTACCTAAGCCTTTTTCTAAAATTATTGACCTGAAACAAAATCAGAATATCAGAGTAGCCTTTGAACTGAACCTGAACCAAATCAATATTTCATTCAGTTCCAATTCTTGGTTTAAAGCATCTACCAGCAATCTTAGTGTACAAACTGGATTTCATCCAATTAAAGCACCTATATTCTCTACAGTCTGCTAAGTCCATGGGCTATAAAAGCTGTACAGTGAAAAAAAAAAAAAAGCTGTACAGTGTTCTATTTAGTTTCCAAGTTTTTTTTTTCTGTTTGTTTAAAACATTATAAATATAAAATTATAAATATAAATATATGTCTTTTTCTAACTGTATAGTATATACTAAAATTTGAAAGCCCTCTTTCACCTCTACCTCCCAATTCTGTTCCTTCTTAAGAGAATTTCACCATTAACACTTTGTAAATGTCCTTCTCCCACTTGGATCATGACTGTACATCTAATTTTTCAGTTCTAGCTTCTGAAATTTATGAACAGGGCAATCCAGAGCAGTATGAACTGATCTTCCAGTTAAATCTTATAAAGAGGAAATTCTTAATTGCACTGGACCAGAAGGCAAGCAGAACATAGTCATACTGTCCACAGGCCAGTTCAGGCCAAGTCCAGAGTTATGACATAAAAACATCTGAAAGAGGCATCCGAAACCCTGTGCTCTTTGGTTCCGAATGCCCAGAGAGGCAGTGATACCGTGAGACTGGGTCAGCTAAGGAGTTGCCTGGGGCTTGCCTGGTGGCTTAGATGGTCAAGAATCTGCCTGCAATGCAGGGGACTCGGCTTCCATCCCTGGCTCAGGAAGGTCCCCCAGAGAAGGGAATAACTACCCACTCCAATATTCTTGCCTGGAGAATTTCATGAACAAGGGATCCTGGTGGGCTACAGTCCACAGAGTCACAAAGAGTCAGACACAACTGAATGACTTTCAGTTTTTTTGTTTCCAAGGAGTTATCCAGTGCATATTTTCATTTGTTTGGTGGGAGGAGGAGTCAGGGATGAACCCCACAACCTAGCAGTGGGTGACCTGCTGTAACCAAAAGCCACAGGCTTGACTACCCCTAAAGCTGCCCTCTTCTGGCACTGAAAAATTGTAACATCACAAAGTACGACCACGGTTGTTCCAGATTAGAAAGGCTCAACAAGCCAGTCAGCACTGCTCTGGGAGGCACCTGAAGTGACCAACAGATGCTACATAAACACGGTCAGGGCCATAGCGGCACACTCAGCTACCCGCACCTTCCGCAGATTCAGCTAATCACAAGCCGTCTCCCACTTAACTTCTGGCTTTGTTTTCTGTAAAGGCAAGGAAATACCAGTGCTTTGAACACAGCATTGTTCTAAAGATTAATTAAAACAGTGTGTGTAAAAAACACAAAAATCCATTTCTTATCCCCTCCACTCCTTGACCAGGTGTCAACGTTTTAGGTTTTGTACGTAAAATATTATTTTTACTTATTCTGAGATTAGTGTCTCTGGGGTCCTGACAATACCTTTAGTGGTCAGAGCTCAGTTCCCAAAATAAAATAGAGTATAGCCGTGAGAGTGCCTTTCGGGTTTATTTTTATTATGAAAACAATATTTGAAACCTATACCAGGCCTTCTGGTTTCCCTTGAACAACTCTCTCAATCAAAGCGTCAACATGTCCCCCACAAAGCTACATCTGAACAGCGAGCCCATCTCAGTTTTTATTCTAAAGGTCAGGCAGTCAAGATTATTTTTTGCAGCAGTCTTTCGGGCCGAGAAGAACAAAGCAGCAACACGCAGCAACAAAAGCAGCGGGTGTCTGCCGGGGAGAGTACAGCTCCTGCCCAGGGAGGAATCAAGAGCCAGTTTTCCCAAACACTGCTGCCCTTCAAAGGACCCAGAAAATGACTTCCAGAAGCGTCCCTGGTAACTACACTGTCCAGCTCACAAACACGTCTGGGGATTGTAAATTCCCAACCCTCGGCAGGACCCGACACCAGGCAATCTGTCTCCATGGCAATCTCACGGCATTAATGGAGAATATTCCCTGCACTGCAGCAGACCGGGTCTCCAGAGAAGCCCCCACCAGGTGATTACAGAATAACCAATCATAACGTGGAAGACAGCTGCAAACAAATCCTGGAGAAATAATGCCCTGAAATCTGGTGGTAGGAGAAGGGGAAAGGACCACAAACGAAGACCAGTATCTATTTTTATTTTTACTCTCCTTTATGTGAAAAGCAAATTTCTCTTAGTTTATCCCTTGAGGATTTATACTTGCTGTCCATAGAGAAAGGGCTTGTAATATTGTAAAGCATCTTATTTTTCAGAATGAAAGGTTCCCCCCCCAACCCCCACCTCAAGAAAAGACTTCCTTCTTTACATAAGCATTCTGGCATTTCCTATTGTCAGATGTAATTACCTTTAAGGACTAAAGAGATTTGTGTGTACACAGGAGTGTTTAGTTGGAGCACACCTATAAGGTTTACAGAGCATTTTAATTATAAAAGCAAAACCCCCAGAGGCCATAAATAACATTTCCACAAAAAATAGAAATCCATCAATTGCAATAAATAAGAATGACAGACTAATCAAAAAATCTTGTTAGCACTATTAGTTAAAAAATTCTAAAACAGGTTTTTTGGGTTTTTGTTAAAAAAATAAAATAAAAAAGAAAGAAAACCATTAGACAGCCAGTAATTCATTAAAATTTCACACATGAAATAGCAACAAGCTAGTTATCCTTTTCATAAGTCAAGCCCCTAAAGCCTCCGGAGAATATAGTAAGGTAATTGCCTTCTCTCTGCAACTCCAGGGCATATATTGGCTGGTCACTCACAGCTTCCGCCAGAAACCAGATCAGATCTGGCAAAGGAGGTACTTTCTTTTCATACCAATTAAACAGGCCCAGTGGCAGACCTAATGGCAGGTAATTTCTATATCAAAGAAAGGAAAAAGGAAATCTTTTAAGTTGCCAGAAGGGTGAGAGCAGCAGGATACAAGATGTCATTATATAAATGGAAGGTTTAAAAAAAAAAAAAAAACACCTCATTTCTTTATGGGATTATTTTGCACACACGTAGCATCTCTTACCCTAGCTGCTCAAAATATTGTAAGAAGCTTAAGACATTCTCTCATCCCTTCTGCAGTAATTTTCTAATAAACTGGTTACCCAGGAGTCAGCATCTGCTTTACATTCTTCTTACACAGGCCACACGATTCTCCTAGCAGTCAGCATTTCTACGAGTGTTTGGTTGTCTCTCGGAAGAAGGAAGAGAGCCTAACAAATTAGATCTCTCAAATGAAATGCTAACTTCTGAGCTTCTACAATAATCAGAAATCCAAGGAGCGGCACATCTTCTAAATATTTAATGCCCCAGGAGCAAACTGTGTTCCAACTGCAGAACCCGCACAGTTCCACAAAGCACCCACCAGCCTCAAGGTTACAGATTGAGCTACTTAGGGAACCAAGGCCACTGTCCTGGCAGGTTTTAAATCTGGAGAACCAATCTGCTTTAGAGATTGCCGATTTTCCCACACCTTCTCAGCCTGTGATGAAATAGTTTCTTTGCATGACTGTATCCACTCTGTTCATTAATATTATATTTAATTATGCAAGACACACTGTAGATGCACCATATCCTCAGATTATTTCCCTGCACGTCTGACCCTCAGATTTTCAGGGATCCTTCTCTGACTTAAGCTCTTGTAAAAAGTGGTCATTTCTTTAAAGGACAAAATTCAAAGACGTACCAGAGAAGAGGGCATGGGTAAAGACTGACCTAGCAACAACAGGAAACAATGGACTCAACTTTCCTCTAGCATCATGGCCCTGGGCCCTCAGCCTTCCTTCCCCATCCTCCTGTCCAGAGTCTTCTTGGTAGATTGAGCAGGGACCAGAGATGGGAACAGGGACCAGGCAGTGGTGGACTGGAAGCTGAATTCAACTCCTTTACAGGATGGTTTGAGTCCTTTCCATACATATGATCAACAAGTAACAGAGTAGGAAAAAAAAAAGAAAGATCCTATTTCTGACAGCTGCCCACTCCCTCTATCTGTCCTTAAGCATGTAGGCTGAATGCATTTCCATGAGGCTAAAAGTTGCCAACAGAGCCTCCAGATTTGAAGAGAGTCTGCCCGTGGATTTCAGCCCACAAGATGTCACTAGTACATTCTGGTGGACATGCGTTGTTTTTTAGCCACTCAACACCCATTCTCATAACAGCTCCTTGACTGCATTGTGAAGAATTACCCACCCCCTCACAGTATGAGTGCAGCTGTGGTCAGACAACACATTAGGGTGCCCTGTCCTTCCCCAGCCCAAGCACACCACCCAGCACAATCTCCTCCTTCTCTCCTGGGGCTCTGGGTCCCAATATACATGACAAGGACAGAAACACATCCAGAGAGGATTCACTCGAGGTGTGGCCCCTCAGAAGCCCCGTTCCTCAGCTCTTCTTTTAGTTCTATGAGTCTCTCATAGCTTTTTTTTTTTTTTTTAATTGGAGCATAGGTAGTTTACAACATTGTGTTATTTTCAGGTATATAGCAAAGTGATTCAGTTACACATATATATCTACTCCTTTTCAGATTCTTTTCCATTATGGATTATTGCAAGATACAGAATACAGTTTCTCCTTTCTCTTTTTATCTTCGGAACCCTCATTGGACCAGTGGGGAATGGAGCCAGGAGAGTGGGTGTTTCTCCCCACTCTTAATTTATAAAAACAAGGTGTGCCCCCTACCTTAAGCCCCCAAGCACATGCCCCGGGCCACAGTGCTGGAATGGCAGTGGCAGAAATGAATTAAGGCTTGGTGTAGTACATGCATTATGAGCCACAGGTCAATATGCTGAGGATCAATGTTGTATTATACCCAGAGGAGAAAATGGCAAGGCTTGCATCTGAAGTAACCCATTAAGCTAGGAGCATTTAGGTGGGGTGGGCTGGGGTAGGGACCAGACTACCAGCATGTAATAGAGTACTTCACAGCTTTCGAATGACTTTGGGCAGGGAATGCTCTCCCCTGCGGCAACTGTATCAGATGTACCTCCCTTCACTTATTTACAGTATCTGCCTGGACCAGACTGGCCACTGAGACATCATATTCTTTTACCTTTCCCGCCCCTCTCCAAGTGTGTGCTAAATCACCTGAGTCATGTCTGACTCTTTGTGACCCCATGGGCTGTAGCTCGCCAGGCTCCTCTGTCTGTGGGATTTTCCAGGCAGGAATACTGGGGTGGGTTGCTCTTTCCTTCTTCAGGGGATCTTCCTAATCTAGGGATTGAACCTTCAAAATTCCAGCTCTCTAGCTGACACCACCCAGCCGTGCCCTTGTGACCATGAGGAATCAGAATGCACAGGACACACTGGGGGAAATTCCAGTCCCTTCTTTTCACACTCATCTCTCCAGCCTAAACACAAACCACAAGGGCAGCATGCAGGATGCGCCCACAACAGGAAAAGAATGAACTCAGGAGCACCCTGTGGAGTCAGCTTGGGCAAGTCTCATATCCTGCCTAAAAGAGACACATGGTCTCCAAACAGAACAGAAAGCCTCTGGGTTTTTGTTGGATGAGTAGTTAATCCTTAAAATAATCCTTCACTCACACCCAGTCAAAGGACCACCTCACCATGCTTCCACCTGCCTCACTTCCTGTCTGAAAGTTTTATACCACTTCAGTAGGTTCTCTATATTTGAAAACTTTCACTTCCAGGAAAAAAAAAAAAAAATCCTTTACAATGTGAGCTTGCAGGACAGAACTCCAGAGAGCTCCCTTCTCTTAATCACTCAGTGATTACATGTTAACATGGGGATGAATGGAGGGGTCTCTCAAGAACCTCCCTCTCCTCTTCCCTCTCCTCTCTTCAGAGTCCAGAGAGGACCTCATCCCTACCTATACCTTCAATTATGTCCTAAAGATCCATGACTCCCAGGGACTTCCCTGGCAGTCCAGTGGTTAAAACTTTGTCTTGCAACTCAGAGGTTGTGGGTTCGATCCCTGATCGGAGGTAGGATCTCACATGCCTTACAGCCAAAAAAATCAAAACAGAAAACTGAAACAATACTGTAGAAAATTCAATAAAGACTTTAAAAATGCCTCACATTTAATGTACATGGAAATTATGCTAGGCATACATTAAAAAAAAAATCCACGACCCACATATTTTTCTTCATCACTCAAGAAGCTCCCTGGAGCTCCAGACACTCTGACATAACTTCTTATCTGGCATTTTCACTTGGATGTTCCACAGACTCCCCTCAAACTCCCCTCATCATCTCCCACTTCTCACTTCCAATTCTCCTCCCCCATTTGTCGTCTCAGTGAGTGGCTCTGCCCTCCATCCAACTCAGCAAGCCAGAAACCTTGACGCTGTCTCTCCCTACAGTCACCAGCCTCACCAAGCCTGGCTGGTTTCACCTCCTAAATACCTCTCTGGTCTGCCCATCTCTCTCCCTTTCCACCACCCTGTCTCTCAATTCAGCGACTAAGTCTCAGGCCTGGAGGGCCACCGCAGGTCCCAGCGCTCTTCCCAGGCCCTCCAGTCCACCCTCCAACACAACCAATGGGTCTTCAAAAAGGCAAATCTCATCATCTGATACCCTTGAATGGCTTTTCACTGCTTCTGAGATAATGACCAGAATCCTGAAAGAGTACTGCCCAGACTTGCCTGCTGCTCTTGCCCATCGCAGTTCGGAGCTGGCCCACCCCAGCTCTCCACCCTGGCCTTCATGCTCCCGCCCCTCAGGGCATGTAAGCCTGGCTCCCCTACCCCACCCCCATTTCCACCCTCACCTCCTAGTTTGCTCAACCAACTGCTCTGTTTCTCTTGGAACTTACTGAAGGAAACCTTTGCTGACTCGAGTCAAGCTCAGGGCCTTCTTCTGTAATTGCCCTCGACACTTTATCCTCTCCCTTCTTGGCACATGTAGTGATCATGCTTGGAGACTGTCTCCCTCACCAGTCTAAAGCTCTGCGAGGGCAGAGACTGTGGCTGACTGCTCACCCTCTAATCCCCGGCACTGCCTTTAACACAGGTTTACTTAACATACACTTATGAAAATCTATCATGTGTCAGAAAGCACATGTTAGTTTTCCTGAATTATGTAAGTTAAGGGCTTAGGTAGGATCTCACTTCACAGGATGTGAAAAACAGTAGATTTCTGAGTAGATTTGCAAAGTGGATGAAATGAGGCCAAGTGACTAGTTCAAGAGCAGGGCAGAGTAACCAAAAGAGATAAAAAGATAAGCATTGGCCAGGCAAAAAGGGCAGTGGGCAGACCCGAGAGGACAGTGACCGAAGGATGGAAAACTGCAGGGCTGGGTTGGTGCTTGGCAAAGGACAGGAAAGAAGAGAACAAGGTTAGTTGCCTACAACATGATGCTTCTAAGGCCAGTGCCCCTCTTTTGCCAAAAGGTTTCATCGAATGTTCCAGGTGTCCAGCAGAGAAATGACCCAAGAGGATCGCAGAAATAGAACAAAATTTCACAGGGCGCTCCCCGCCTTTCCAAGCACCCCTCCCCACTCTCCTACTGCGAAATTGCAAGAAGTCATCCACCAGCCGCAGATGCTGAATTGTTCAATTATTCTAGCAGCTTTCAGAACACATGTGCAGCTAGAAAATCGCCCCCAAAGAAAAGAATCGTGTTATTTAGGCCACTAGGTCATTTCTTGAGCCTCTCTTGAATCCTGGTTGGCCACGTAATTGTTCTTCAATTGAACAGTAGCTCACTGACACCCACCCCTCCTAGCAAAAACAGAGGCAAACATATAATCATAAGACATCTGCTGCTAACTGTGCACTTCCAAGCAGGCAGGTTACTTTTGGATTTTGCACAGCAGCCACCAGGCTCCCACAGTCACCCAAGACTGAGACCTGATGCAGCATCTGAAATAAATACCAACACCAACCATCCACTATCTCCCACCACACACACCAAGCTACCTTGTTTCCATGGGGAAAAAAGGAGGGGGTGGCAGATAGAAAAAGGACTTGCGCCTGCTAACCTCCAACACAAAGCAAAAACCACTGAAATGATCTGTCTGTACGTGGAAACCCTTCTCCAACACCTCACCCATAGTCCACCCACCACTGCACGTCAGCTCTCTAAGATATTTTCTTTGAGGAGAACACACCAAAGAGAATGCTTTAGGGAAAAAGAGAAATGAGTCACGAAACAAGCCTTTGAGACTCCATTTTAGGACCGAGCTTCTTCAGGAATCCTCTATTTCTAGCTCTGAAGAAGCAGATCATGAAGATGAGTTGGGCCAAAAAAAAAAAAGCAAACATTTGCCAGAGGTGACTTTTAACTCCAAATCAATTATAAAACTCACAGAGGAGAGAATGACATTTTTCATCTAATCAAAAGCAATCAAAACCCCAAAATCTCAACCACCACCCTCTACACCTCAAATGTGGCTACCGGAGAGTGAATTACAGTAACGGATAGAGGCACATCTCGATGGAAGCAGATTAAGGCAAGCTTGCAGACAGTCACTTGCCCACACTAGGAATGGATGTCAGTCAAGTGACAGGGTGGGGGCAGGGATCAGTGCCAGGGAAAACATCTGCTTGTTCACACGGCTTGCCGAAAGGCCAGACCAAGCTCCACCATCATCCACGCTTTCCCAAGTGTCCCAGGACATCAATAGTCATGGGGGGAAGAAAGCACGCACTCACACCTCCTTCGTCCTTACCATTTCTCCATCTGTTTAGCTCCATCTCCAGATGCTGGATAACATTCTTCAAAGTCTTATTTTTCTCTTTCTCTTTTTCGTATTTCTTCTTCCATTCTTCAGCTGTCAGTTCCAGATTCACGGAGACAGTATTCTTGATGGTCTTAGCCCTGGTGTGAAAAACGTAAGGGAAAAATTCTGAGCAGAGTTACTAGCATTTGCTAAATCGTGAATACAATTAAACTCCAAATTCCTTTCACTCCAGAAAATTAGGTCTTAGGGAGCAAGAAGAATACTAGAGCTTTTCCTACCACCTTGCTTTAATGGCCCCACTATTCCTAAGGCTCCAAAACTCACCTTTTCCTTTTCTTCTCTCCTTTTCCTCCTGCCTATCTCTAGACCCAATGGGATTTCCATCGAATTCGTCTCGAGTCTTTCTCGGTTCCCTCTGCCACCATTTCTATTCTCGCTGCTACCTCTTTGGCCTACGTTCTTAGAACCCCCGTGGCGATAGCCTAGCTTTTTCAGACATTCAGCATCCTCTTTAAGCATCTTGCATGCCACTTTCAGAGTCCTCTGCCCAAGAAGAGCTTCCTTTCAATTCAATTAACGTCTATGAAACACTGGGGATTTATCAAGATAAACAAGACAAGGTCTCTGGCCTTAGAATTTACAGTTTCTCATAACAATATACATACGGACAAAACAATTCTTTCTCTTACTCTCATTTGGTACCTTAGCATCATCCCTAAGGTACTGAACACATGTCAACACATGCCTCCAGGGACAGATGGTCCCTTTACCAACTCAGGGTAAACCACGGCCTGAAACCACGGCTCCGAGCTGACCACATCCTCTCCCACCATCCCGTCACCAAGAAGGAGCGGAGGGCCCACTTTTCTCAGATCATCCCATTTGTTTCAAGACAAGTCAGAAATTGAGATTTTTCTTTGTATATCCCAGTTCAATATAATTTTCCAAACCGATGTGTGAGATACACAGACAAGTCTAATGGCTGCCATTTTGCCACTTGGGGTATAAAGAGTGACCACCCAGGGCAGATGGCCTGGAGCGGGGTGTGATGCCCCAGTGGAACTCTAGACAGTAAATCAAGGCAGTGCCAGCTCCAGTCAGTAATGAAAACAAAATACATGACTCACCGACTATGCACAGAAATGAACACACAAGGTTTGTCCAGTTGAAAAGCAAATTCATGATGGCAGAACTCTATTTATTACATACTTTTTAAGAAGTGAACACTTCACTTACGTGCTATCCTGTTTTGTTTGCTACTGACTCTTCCAGTTTTCACTCCCACCAGTTCTTGCCCTGCCACATTTGCCAGCGCTACCTGATGTGTGATTCGGGTTAAACGCTGTGGTCATGAAATGCCATTTTGGACACGATTTCTATTTCAGTAAAAGAAATTCAGCGATCCTCACCAGTGCAGCAGATGTCACTCTATGAATTAATTTCTAAAGCAGACAATTAAATAACCCAACTGTCAAAAGAAGAGTTAAAACGATTTCTATGCAAGACTCTACTTAAGAATTGGTATAATTCTCCCTCTCACTGTAGCTTATGGCTGCTGTCTCCAGAAGTCTTTTGACGGTTTTCAAATAGTAGCAACTTTATTGCTACTTTAAGGTCTGTGCCAAGTTGACACTCTCACCTCACCACTCCCCCAACACCCTAAGGCAGTGTCCCAGATGTTCCTCAGATACAAGCACAAACACTCCAGCGTCCACTTTAACTGAGTTAAGTCAGAAAGTGAAAAATAGCCTATGGCTGAAGTGCTTATGGACATTTAAGGATATACTTTGAGGCTACTAATCTTACTCATCATACCAGAGTCTCTTGATGATTTCCAACAATACCAGAAGCAGAAGCATACAAACTTTATGCTGTAATCTGGCAGGTTTAGCCAGAAGTACAATTTTGTGAGCAGACCCAACAAGGTTATCACTGGTATCACTGATCCTTATTCTCAAAGTTCTCTTAAAGTTGTTGAGAAAATTCTTTTTCTCCCACTTCTGCAGTAATCAGAGTCCTGGCAGGAAATAGTCTTCTCAAATTGGGAAGAGTTTAACAAAGGTATGGTAAGGGTGATGGGAAATAACAAGGGATAACAGGTGTAGCTCAGATGGTAAAGCATCTGCCTGCAATGCAGGAGACCTGGGTTCAATCCCCGGGTCGGGAAGATCCCCTGGAGAAGGAAATGGCAACTCACTCCAGTATTCTTGCCTGGAGAATTTTATGGACAGAGGAGCCTGGCGGGCTGTAGTCCATGAGGTCACAAAGTGTCAGACACGACTGAGCGACTAACACACACACACACACACACACACACACTCACACACACACAATAGTGATGGGGGGATCCGTTACCACTCTTAGGCTGAAGGGGGCCCAGAGGAAGGGAACTATAAGAGGAAAGCTGTCTAGACTCGCAGATACAGAGACCAAACAAGCGGTTACCAGTGGGGAGAGGGAAGGGGGGAAGGGCAAGGCAGGGGTAGGGAATTAAGAGGGACAAACCACTATAAATACAATAAATAAGCTACAAGGATATATTGTGTAGCACAGGGAATATAATAAATATTTCATAATAACTTCAAATAGAAAATAACCTTTTAAAATTGTGAATCACTGTATTGTATACCTCTAACTTATACATTGACAATATCATATATCAGCTATGCTTCAATTTAAAAAAATAAAGTAAATTTTAAAAACTGTCAAACTCTTAAAAGAAAAATGCTGCCCTGTAGAAGCTGTTGACAGCCTTTAGTCTAGGAACACAGCCAACCCGAAGTGACCCTTCATGGAAGAAGCCATGAAATTAATACCCTGACATCACTCTCTTCTCTCCTTTTGAGTACCTGCCTATGTTGCCCTCCCATTGGTGGAACCTAACTGGAAGCCAGAGGCAAAGGAGCCCACTGTAGTTGTCCAAGCTGGTCACTGTCCCAGGGTGCAGAGCAGAGAGAGCAGAGACAGCACGGAAACAATGCAGAGGAGCAGATGGAGGACACACAGCCCAACTCCCATCTGGAACCGAGAATAATATGTCTCTGCTGCTGCCCTAAACAGGCTCCAGTCCGTCACTGATGAGGCAGACCATCATGCCTCTCCGTCTACTAAATGGAGAATAGGAAGAAACCAGCCAGCACTGATTAGAAAGATATTAACTATCCCAGATGCATTCTACAGATTTAAAATAATCTGAAACAAAATCTCAGGAGACTTGCCTGCTGCTGCTGCTGCTAAGCCGCTTCAGTCGTGTCCGACTCTGTGCGACCCCACACATGGCAGCCCACCAGGCTCCCCCGTCCCTGGGATTTCTCCAGGCAAGAACACTGGAGTGGGTTGCCATTTCCTTCTCCAATGCATGAAAGTGAAAAGTGAAAGTGAAGTCGCTCAGTCGTGTCCGACTCTTAGCGACCCCATAGACTGCAACCTACCAGGCTCCCCCGTCCATAGGATTTTCCTGGCAAGAGGACTGGAGTGGGGTGCCATTGCCTTCTCTGGATTTGTATGTATGTGTTGAAATTGACAATCTGATTCTAAGGTTTATAATAGAAATAAAGAAGGCCAACAATAGCAAAGACAATTTTGAAGGACAAAGAGGATGAAATATCAATGCATTATAAAGCCACAGTAACTAAAACTGATTGAAGAGTCCAGAAACTTTAGAATAGAAACAGAATAGATTACCCACAGACACTTGGCCCTGTAGCCATCTGATATACAACAAAGGCGTGCATCTAGCACCGAGGGGAAGGACGGTCCTTTCAATGTCTGGTGCTTTACTGACTCCCCCAATAACACATAAAAAATTCTATACAGATGAATCGCATGCATAAATGTGAAAGGCAAAACAACAAAGCTGCTAGAAGAAAACAGGAGAATGTCTTTAAGACCTTAGGGTAGATAAAGTTTCATTTCTCAAATAGAACAGAAAGAAAAGATAAACTTGACTTCATTAAAATTAAAAACCTCTCTTCATTAAAAGTCACCATTAAAGGAGTTAAAACATAAACTACAAAGTGGGAAAAGATACAAACAATCCATGTATCTGACAAAGGACTTATCCAGAACAATCCCTATAAATCAATCAGAAAAAAGCACACAATTGGTGAAAACACCAGGTAAAGATTTGAACAGGAACTTCACAGAAGAAGTGCCAATAAATTGTACCCAGAAAAGTGTGCCAAATGTCACTAGCCTTTAGGGAAAAAAATAACAAAAAGACATATTTACACACCTAATAGAACAGTTAAAATTTTTTAAACTGATAATGCTAAGTGTTGGTGAGGATGTGCAATGACTATAATACTCACCTGCTACTAGACAGAGTGTAAACTATTCCAATCATTTTGGAAAACTCTTTGGTACTATCGATTAAAACTAAATACTCATAGGTGTATAACCAACAGAAATGAAGATCTATGTTCACCTAATGACATGGCAATCAATGTCATAGCAACTTCATTTATAATAGCCCCAAGATGAACACAATCCAAATATCCATCAAGAACAGCATGCATGCATACATACTATATTGATACAACAAAACACTGTATACCTACGAAAAATAAACTGCTCATAATCTAACAATGTAGGGATAACAAAGATAACAATGTTGCATAAAAGAAGCCAGATACAAAACAATACTGTATGTCTTTATTTGTAAACAGTTCAAGGACAGCAAATAGTTATCTATGTTGACAGGAATCAGGATGCCATCTACCCCTGAGAGTTGGGTACTGACTGGGAGGGTGTGAAACAGAGGTTTCTAAGATGCTGGGTTTCTAAGACAGATACATGTGTATATACATTTGTTAAATTTTTACTGAGTTGCATACTTGTATTTACTTTACTATATGCGTGTTATACTCAACATAAGTAAGTTAAGAAAAATAAACTGATGTATAAAGAAATCAAATCAGATAAGAATTTCCAGATTGTGAAATAAATAAGAGCTACTAAGAGACAGTAAACTTCTATGCCTCAATAATTGCCTATACTCATCTTTCTGGCCAAGATCACTTCTGGCCAAGATCACTTCTAAATGATATAGAAACTACATACTATTGGAGTTTCTTCAAATTACCTTGGCCTCCCCTGGAAAGGCCAGGAAGATATTTACTCTTGGTACCTTCTTACCTCTTGTTTTTCAACATTTTTCTTCCCTCTCGCAGTTGGACAGGGAGCTCTAGACAAACCCAGACCTCCAATGTATAGAATAAATCTGTAATGTATGATTCCACACTGTGACTGGTATATGCGAGAGACAAAAAGACTGAGGTCCTCCCACTGTGGGTTGGGAGATGGGGTAGTCTAGCATCCCTTTCTATCAGTTAGGGTTCTCCAGAGCAACAGAACCAACAGAACAGACATATAGATGGATGGATGAGTAGATACCCTATCTGATATATACATAAGATATACCTTCCATCCATCTGTCTAGCTATCTATTTAAAGAAATCGGCTCACTGGAAACTCATGCAGAAATTGTTGCTGCATTCTTGAGGAAGAATTTCCTCTTCTCCAAAAAAACTCATTTTTTGCTCTTACAGCCTCCATCTGACTGGATAGCACACACCTCTATTATGGAGAATAATGTGTTTACTTAACGTCAACTGCTGCTAGAGGGTAACCGCATCTATACCACACTTTCATGACAACATCCAGGTCAGTGTTAGATTAAATAACGGGCTACTACAGCCTAATCAAGCTCCCACATGAAACCATCACACCTTCTACTCTATTCTAAGTCCTAGTTTCCACATAAGACACCTAACGTTCTTCTGGAAATGTGCCTGCCACAAAGCACCTTCCCATTCCCCGGTAAGGCCATTTCCCTGCTCGTGAGTGGGGGATGTAGGGAAGCAGAAACCAAGAGCTTTAAATCTGGTCTTTTGAAAAACTCTAGTCTCTCAAGAAATATTAAGAAATGATGGACCTGGATGAGGATTTGATATCCAGGTAAATTAACTGTCATCCACAATATCTCATCCTCCAAAGAGCAAAAATTAACCTGTGGGTGTTCTGGCAACAGGCTCTCCAACAGGAACCGATTTGAGTCTTAATCCATTGTATGTCAAAACTGTAGCCAAGCATCTCCCTTGGCCAAAGCTCTCGCTCTGGTCCTGCAGGGAACTTGTCAAGCTCTGCACAAATGCGTGTTGCACATACACCTCTCAGGCTCTGCCTGATCCAGCTACCATCAAACTCAGCATGAAACGGCACAGTTTTGGTTTTTTTTCCCGAAAAGTGCATACTGGAAAAACAAAAAAGAATATTACTTTTCCTGAACGATCCATTCTTCTTTCACATTTAACACATAAAACAAAGCCTCTGAATTATTCATGCTGGATCAATCAAAACACTTGGTGTCAATGATGTGCTGATTCAGGCTATTTCTAAACTGGTCTGCCCCCAGGGGCCTCCCCTTTTCCTCATTATTGCCCCAAATCAAGGTACACTAAACAGGCTTCCGAGATAATTGGGATTTGAGTTTATACTTCTAAAACTTCAAAATATCCTTTTCGAATGGTGCTATAAAGTTCTTTGGAAGAGTAATTAAAGACTAGAAAATGAAACGCTAGAAGCCAGATGAAAAAGAAGAATCAATGAAACTGCTTTAATTTGAGTCCCCAACCATTACAGCTGCCAAGTATTCAGCTTCCTGACAGAGGACAGCTCTTTGACTCTCCATCGCCTGGAAACTCAAGTATTGCCTCCTCAACCAGATTGAAAGCTCTATGACAACTCAGGAAATGGTTGTACCCCTTTCCTAGCACAATGCAGGGCATTCAGGGGACACAGAGCGACAGGCCTGACCCACGAGAAGAGCCACCATCACGGAAATCAAACAGACACAGTGAAATCTTTTCCTTTCAATTCTAGGACGTCATCTCGAATCCTGCAGTGTGCGGACTCGGAAGCTGCCCTCGGGCCTCTGTACACTCCGTCATGTTTCTACTGCTTCAAAGGACCCACTACTGTTTTATTCAGAACATCAATACAGTATGGCTCAACCACAAACATGGACTTTCTTCGTGTTCTTGAAAGAACCATGTGGTGATAACTAGGGAACTTCGTGCTGCCCGTAGGTGTGGCCACCCGGCAGCAAGAACATAATGAACACTCATTACACTGAATTTGGGAGGTGCCCGGCAGTCTTTTTTGAGTTCAAAGTGCTTAATCTCATTAGCTATCAGTACCATGTCAAATCTGAGGTTCAGACTCATGTCTGCTGTGTAACTGGGTTCAATGTGTGTATTTAATAATAAAGAGAGTATTGGCCCCGTAGAGAAGTTAGATGTCCTTAAAGAATCCATTAACTAACTTGAAGATGGAGGAAAGGGAACAAAACATAACACATTTCTAACTATAAGCAGGAAAACAAATCAGATCTAAACCTCAACCAATTTTTGGACATAGTGGTGTCATAGTACAGCAACTGCCCTAATGTTCTGGGATTCCTACATAATAAGCACTAGATTCGTCTGCTCATTCGTTTGATGACATTTGTCTACTGACCACCTACTGTGTCCCAGTTGTCCTAGGTGCTTGTTGGTGCCACTCACTGATGCTGGTAAAAAATTAATTCTTATCCTCATGGAGCCCAGTATTCAGATGACTCTGACAAAAGATTACAAACCAACCTATTTCATTTGAAAATATAACTGACCTACTATTTATTTCCTGGCATCCCAAATTATCAGCATTTAATTATCAGATTATCAGATTTCGTTCATCATTCATTGCAGAAATCTAATTCTACTGCTGCATTCAGTCCTGATCCTTACATTAAAGCTGTATCCTGTACCTTAATGTCACATTTGGCCCAGCCACATGCATGACTGTGACTTTCCCAAGCCTGTTCAAAGACAGAGGAAAGAGGAACTTGCAATTATGGGACACCATATTCCATGCCAGCCCTTGTGCTGAGTAAAAACTGAAGCAACTCATCTAATCCTCCCAATAATTTTCAGAAGTAGGTGTTATTATATTATCATTTTTTTCCTACAGGCAAAGAGACTGAGATTCCAAGAGAGGGAAAAGGGAGAAAAAAGTCAGGAGCAGAGCTGAGGTTCAAAGCTGGAGTAACCGGCCCCAGAGGCCCATGCTCATCTGGATCCCTGATCAGGCAGCCCACACGGAAGAGGCTGTGGGTCCAGTGATACAGTCTCAGCCCAGTAACAGCTCACAGGTTACCAGCTTTGTGGCCTCAGGGACAGGACCTGATGGCTTGGAGCCTAGATCCCAATCCCATCCTCTGTACAAAGGGGAAAGACACCTACCTGACACAATTTCCATGAGGATTCTGACATGTCTGGCACATGCTACTTCCTTAAAAAGAGTGCTAGTGATAATGAAGATGCTATGATGGCTTCACTGAGATTAGAAGAAAGTAAATCATCATTTTCACTGATGCCTAAAACTCTTCCTCTAGACAGTTGCGACATGCCCACCAATATCAACAGCCTTGAGACAGAGCCTGTGCCCCAGGAAGACTCTGGGTTGCAAAGATGTAAAGTATCTTTGCTTTATGAGTGGGAATATATTTTTTAAAGAGACGTTCCCTTTATAAATGCATCCAGGGCTGGTTTCCTCCAAAGTGTCTTCAGAGGAAACTGTCAAAGCTTAAGTTTAAGAAACCAGGAGAGGGGCTTCCCTGGCGGCCCAGTGGGTAAGACTCCGTGCTTCCAGGGCAGGCGGCACAGGTCCCACCCTGGCTGGGGAACAGATATCCCACATGCCACACGACATGGCCACAATTTTTTTTTAAAAGAAACCAAGAGAGATGGGGAAGGCAGGATGATCACCACAGTATTCTATGCTTCTCACAAGCAGATACTGGTGTATAGGTATCCCGTGACCCTTAAGAAAAGAAGGTGTTATCCTTCTGCAACCTACTGACCTAAGCATTTGGCTAATTAAGGAAGTGATTTCAGAGGAAATAAAGGACCCAAATCCAATTTAAGAGATATATTAGTTCTACAACAGTTCAGTGTGATTATTATTTATTCAGACATCCCACAGGTGCCATAACTGGTTAATTCTATGTTCTGTGAGGGTTCAGGAAATGACTGGGGTTTAATGTGGTTTCAACAAGCCATAACAATCTCCCATACAGAATGCCCACCACCATCTGTCTTTTCTCTAGGCATCTTAAACCACTTCTCAGGCATAACCACACATTCCTGGGAGAAGGGAGTGCCCCAGGCATAAGGCAGAGCCTGAAGAGAACTGGTAACTTGTCCAAAGATAACACAGTTGCATGAAGGGGATGATGTCAGTAAATCTCCCAACCTCAGCTCTGGGCTCAGCCCACTGAGCACGGAAGATGCCCAGAATCACCCCATCCACAGTACGCAAGCACTCTAGGGACTAGCACTTCAGGCAGCCATGCAAGGAGGATGGAGCTCAACACCACTTGCTGATAGACCATGACTGAAGGTCAAGAAAGGAAGGGATGGGACTTCCCTGGGGGTTCAGTGATTAAGAATCCTCCTTCTGATGCAGGGGACACAGGTTCGACCCCTGGTGGGGAACTAAGATCTCCCATGCCGCAGGACAACTAAGCCTGCTCACAGAGCCAGAGAAGCCTGCACACCGCAATGAAGACCCAGCAGAGCCAAAAAAAAGGAAGGGATGAGCTAACGCGTACCGGGGAATGCTGCTGGAGCATTACTGGCTGTCCCTGCTGCCTACCTAGTAACACTTCCCACACACCTAGGAAATGACGTTTCCTAGACGTTTCTGAAGACAAGGAGATGAGGCCATCCTCTCCTTTCCGCAGCATACAGCTGTATTTCTTGCCCCAGGGTGAGCATCGGGACTTCTTCTCCCTGCTCTTTAACATTTAGTCTATCAGGAAATTTGCAATGGATTCCAAATATTGAAGTAGTTACTGGTGGTAGTAGCAGCACTACCACTTGTAACTGGTAGTTACCAGTCTTGAGTTGAATATGCTTGAACCCGAGAGTTAAAGTTTAATTCCATGAACCTGAGAGTCAGACTTAATTCCATGAAGAACCTGCGAGTTAGAATTAATTCCATGAAAACAAAACTAAAATTCCACTGAATTACCATCAATCACATCTATAATACGCTTGGATTTTTTTTTAACATCATACCTTTGATAAGACATATTCGTACCTATTGTTTTAAAACATAATTTTTCTTTCGGCCTCAGTACATGATGCCTCAAGTTTTACAGGTTACCTGCTAGATGCAAATTACTAACAGGCTGCTTGCCCCCTCCCTCTGCTTCCTCTCTGACCCAAGTGCCTCACCACTCACCCCTAACACCTAAGACCCAGCTCAGAGCACAGGTTACGAAGGTCACGCCCACCTTTGTCCAAACATGAGCGTTGACTTGGTCTCAGCTTCATTGAAGACTGAGGGAGAGCAGCAAATGACGATGGTGGTTCTACAGTTCCCACCCAGAGAGTCCTGAAGAATCCGAGTCATCTTGCTGTCCCGGTATGGCACATGTGTTTTCTATTTAGGAAAAGAAAAAACACTGTCTGCTACAGCCCATTCAAAGAGAAAATACAGAGGCCAGCAAGTTAGTGATGGGAACTGGGCTTAGAAACATGTGAAATAAAAATCTGTGGCCTGATCTTTGCATCTTGCCGTGGGACCTGGGTCATATGAAATTAGCATCACCATTCACACACTTTAATGAGCAAGATTTCCCTGAAAGCAGGGTGTCCATAGCCAGGATTCCCCCTGTCCCTTTCCAAACAAAAACAAATGAATAGCCGGGGTGTGTGGCAAGAGTACACGGACCCAAGAGGCAACTTCTCAAGATATCATTTAATAGACGGGGACACGATCACTTACCGTCCCTTCTGCCAAAGCAGAGATCACGTTTCCAAGAGCAGACAAAGACTTATTGATATTTTTAGCTTCATCGAGAACAGCTCCCTCGGCACCAGTTTTGCTGACCTACCAGAGAGAAGAGAAAGCAGTGAGCTACACAGGTGCACAGGTGCAGAGGAGAAAACTCCAACTCACAAGAGGGCACGTGTGCAGGAGGGAGCCGAGGTGAACCCTCCTGGAGTGCTGGGGAAAATACAAGTAAGTAAGAGCCACGGTGCCCGAGGCAGGGGATTGGTTCTCTCCTGTTGTCATTTTCCTCTCAATTAGGTTTTAGGGGAATGGCTGGGACACAGCACGTGTAGAGCTGCAGATGCGTCCCAGGGGACATCAGGCTGGGGATGCCACGCTCCAGAAGCACTGCCACTGCAGAAAGGCTGGGGTCTTGTGAGACTGAGCCATCCCCATGCTGGGGATGCACGGAGAGAAAACGGTGTCCTGGCCACAGTGAATGGGCATTACAAGCTCCACCTTCAAGCAAAGGTCAAGAGGTGCTGGGGATGGTTATCCAGACTCTCTGTCCCTTCCCTACTTATTCCCTTAGTAAGAAAGAAAGGAGTAATCAGCCAAAGGGAAAAATACTTGACAATGCATGAAAAGCCAAAAAAATGTATATTACATAGTGAATCTGTCTTTTTTCTCCACAGTTAGAGGAACCATGCACCATTCCTCCTCGGCTCTGTTATTACTGGTAATTTCGTATATACAGCGTTTGCTCTGGGTACAAAGCAGTTCACTGATGCTAAAGAAAAAAAAAGGGAACTCAACATGACTCATAGCTCTGCTGACTGGACCAAAGACACAGGGGGAGCAGCTGCTCTCTAAAGAAAGAACAGTGGGGAAAAGATTTTAAATTGTGCGAAGATGGATTTCAATTACATATAAAGGAGGAACTCCCAATGATAGAGATGAATGTATGTCCAGGGGGCAGGGGACGGGTTTTTTCAAAGAAAAATTCAAGTATTTCTCCAGAAATTGTGTGTGGGTCCCCCACTTACAGATGGAGAAATCACAGAGCTGCCGGCTCACAAATAGTAACAGTCTATTCATGGTGTTTAAGGTGCTTTCACATTTGAGCATCTCGGCTCCATGAAATATGCAAGACAAGTACAATCACCTTCCTCTAACAGACAAGAAAAATTTGAGCTCCGGGCATGTCAAATTGCTCACCCAAGAGAAGAACACGTTTCGGGGAGATGGGACTAAGCCCCAGAGCTCTGCTCTACTAGGTCACCCTGACACATTCATGCGGATACATCTCGGGCAAGGAACACAGATATGAGCAGAGGAAACAACTTGCAGGTCCACACCTTTAAAACACCTCATAAATATCATAAGCAATAACCGCCAACGCTGCACAGGCTCCACTCTCAGCTGCCTGCATGAAGCACTTTCCCACTGCATTTAGGCCCTGAGTACTCATCTCTGTTCTCTAAAGGGAAATAGGGCAGGCTCGGGATGAGGCAAAGGATCCCTAAGAGCTTTGTCTGGACCCACACGACAGGTGGGGCAGCAAAGTAGATGCCGGCTGCTAATGGCCGGTCTAGAGGTGAGCAACGCTACTCTCTGCTCCTGTGCTGGTGGGCGTCTATTTAATTACAGTTTCAAGCTGGGCCAGAACGATTTTCAAGTCCCAGTTAGGACCATCCAGGCGATCTTCTGCTCCAAGCTGTACAAATGCGGACAGGAGAACCACCCAAGTAGCCATTACTTACACAGAAGACAGTGGCCATAACTTGGTGTTCGGCAACTCAGTGGTGGGAGCAGTAAGTGGGGATCAATGACACGGTTCGGGAGACTGACCGAGCTTCAGGGTGGCCCTGATGGGGACACAGTCTGCGTGACATCAGCGATGAGGTAGGCCGCGGGGTATTGTGTGCAGAGACGTGCTCTATGACGTCACCCAAGGAGGGCAGTGCCCCCACTTGGGTGTGGCCACAGGAGCTTCCAGTGGTGCTGGGGAGGTGAGGAGGGAGGGCAGGGGGCAGGTGCTGGGAAGCCTATTGGATCTGGAGTATGGCCGAGTGTGCCTGGAAGATAACTGACAGGGTCCAGATGCCAAAAGAAAATCCTGACAAAATCACAGAACGGTCAAGGCTTGTGGCTAAACATGGGCTTCAGGCCCTGTTACCTGAAGGGAGTGAGGCTGCCCATGCAGGACTGGGGCAGTTCACGCCTGCTGGAGAGAGAAGCCAGGAAGGCAGGGAGAGCCCCACGTTCCAGATCTTTTGTCAGCAAACAAACCTGCAGAGGCAAGCCTGCCACATTCCAATGGCAAAGCCCCTTCCTGGCCTATTCGAATCCGTTACAACACAGAGATTTTTCCTGCCCTCTGAAGTTCACGTCCCTCCCACCTTTGAACAGCTGCCTTCACCAGGCTAAGTTCACACCAAACACTCGCCTCGTGTCATCATCAGAGTCTACTAGGCATAAATCAGGGTTTGCATTCAAAGCACCTCCTGTGACGTGAATAGGGAACTTCAGGACCAGAAAAGAAAGAGCAGGGAAAGGAAGGTTAAATTTAATAACATCTTGGCACAACATCAGAAACTTTAAAACCAGGGACTAGAAAGACATAAAAATTATACCATTGCACACTGAAGCAAATTGCAGGGGGAAACTGTGGATAATACAAATAAAGAACCAATTACCTTTTCACTCCCAGCCAAATCAACTAGATAAAGCTTCCCACTGAGTTTTTTTTCAGTCTCTACATTTTCTTGCTTAATGTTAATCAGGAAGATACTGTGACTTCTAGAGCTGTGTTCATTCATGTCTGAAAAGGAAAAGAGTTTACTGCTCTACAGAGAACACATAAATTTAGAAGTAAGCCTCTCAATCAAAAATACAACAAATCATGCCTAATAGCTCCATTTCTTTTTAAGTCCATTCAATTTTAAAAAATTATCTGAGACCACTTCTTCCAAAAAACAATGCTCATTCTAGAAATGAAAGATTTAAAATACCTTCAAGTGGCAGAGAAATTAATCTAAAATTTGAGGTCAGTGGCTTAAGATAACAGGTTCTCAAGCTCTGCCTGAAGCGTCCATCCTCCAACATTCCAGTCTGACTCTCTCCTTGAAGAGCTCAAGGCTTCCTCCTCTGCCTTACTGTAAGTCCCTCAGCCTTGATCACCATGATTAGAACCTGATGTATTCCATCTTCTTCATGTGTGCAGGCCTTGACTTACCAGTGATATCACAACCCTTCTTAAGGAAGAATTATGACTTTATTAAAGAAGGATTAAGATATACATTTCTTTTATAACCCATGCTAGGAACATAGAAAGTCTCAGAGATGAAATATGCTTCATTAGAACCAAGTAACAAAAATCAAAATCTTCTTGGATCTTGGTCTTTGTTCACCAGGCAGACAAGGATCCCAGTGACTGTCTTATTCAACCCACATTGGTAATCAGTTCTCAAAACCATCTAACCAGATTATGTGGGGGAAAAAAAACCCTAAAAGTTTCCAGAAAAATGTTAGAACTAATGAATTTGGCAGGATACAAAAGCAATACATAAAAATCAGTTGCATTATATATTATGATAATGAACAATCCAAAAAGGAAATTAACAATTTCATTTAAAATAGGAAAAAGGAATAAGATACTTAGGAATAAATTTAACCAAGAAAATGAAAGGCAAATAATGAAAACTATGAAATGCTGCCAAAAGAAATTAAAGAATACAAAAGTAAATGGAAAGCTAACCTTGTTCTTGTTTATAGAAACAGAAAGTCTATTCTAACATTCATATGGAATGTCAAGGGACCCTAGATAGCCAAAACAATCCTTAAAAAGAACAAAGTTAAAGATCTCACACTTAATGATTTCAAAACTTACTACAAAGCTATGGTAATCAAAACAGTGTGGTATTGTCATAAAGGCAGACATATAGACCAGTAAGACACAATAGAAAGCCTAGAAATAAAACCTCACATGATACAGTCAAGTAATTTTTGGCAAGCGTGTCAGGACCATTCAGTGGGGAAAGGACAGTCTCTTCACCAAACTGAAAACTGGATATCCACATGCAAGAATGAAGTTGGTCTCTTTCCTTAGGTCATATATAAAAGTTAACTCAAAAAGGATAAAAAGTCTGAATGTAAAAGTTAAAACTATAAAACCTTAGAAGAAGGCATAGGGGAAAAGGTTCATGACACTGGATTTGGCAATGATTTGGATATGAGACCAAAAAACAAACCACAACAGCAACAAAAAATAATGTAACTTCATCAAATGTAAAACACTGTGTATCAAAGGACACTGTCAAAAGAGTGAAAAGGCAACCCACAGAATGACAGAAAATATCTCAAATCATATACCTGATAAGGGGTTGAGATCCAGAATATATACAGAATTCCTACAAATAAACAACAACAAAAGCCGAACAACCTAATTTTTAACAACAGAGCAAAGGACCTGAATAGCATTGCTCCAAAGAAGATGCATAATGGCCGAGAAGCATATGAAAAGATGCTCAACATCACTAATCATTCAGGAAATGCAAATCAAAAATCTCAATAGATACCATTTTACATCATTACACAACAGATGACTATTAAAAAGAAAACAAAAATAGAGAATAAGAAGTGTCAGCAAGGATGTGAGAAACTGAAATTCTTGCACACTGTTAGTGGGAATGCAAAATGGTACACTTGCAATGGAAAACAATATAGCTGTTCCTTAAAACATTAAAAGTAGAATTACCATGTGATCCAGCAATTCTACTTCTGGGTGTGCTGCTGCTAAGTCGCTTCAGTCGTGTCCGACTCTGTGCGACCCCAGAGACAGCAGCCCACCAGGCTCCCCATCCCTGGGATTCTCCAGGCAAGAACACTGGAGTGAGTTGCCATTTCCTTCTCCAATGCATGAAAGTGAAAAGTGAAAGTGAAGTCGCTCAGTCATGTCCAACTCTTAGCGACCTCATGGACTGCAGCCTACCAGGCTCCTCTGTCCATGGGATTTTCCAGGTAAGAGTACTGGAGTGGGGTGCCATTGCCTTCTCCTACTTCTGGGTGTATACACCCAAAAAACAACTAAAAGCAAGAACTTGAACAGATGTTTAAACACCCACGTTCACAGCAACACTATTCACAACAGCCAAAAGGCAGAAGCAATACAATGTCTATCTATGGATGAACGGATAAACAAAACCTGGTGTATGCATACAATGGAACATTACTCTGCCTGATAAAAAGGAAGGGGACTCTGATACACGCTACAGCATGAATGAATCTTGAGGACACTGTGCTAAGTGAAACAAGCATGTCACAAAAGGACTTGTATCATTCTACTTACATGAAGTACCTAGAGTTGTCAAATTCATTGAGACAGGAAGTAGGATAATGGTTAACAGGGGTTGGGAGGAGGGAGTATGGTACAGGCTGTTATTATTCAATGGGTATGGAGTTTCACTTTGGGATAATTAAAAATTCTGGAAATAGGAAATGGTAATGGTTGCAAATATTGTGAACGTACTTAATGCCACTAAACTGGACACTTAAAAGAGGTTAAAATGGTATTGCATGTTATGCATAATATAACAAAATTTAAAAAGAAAACATCTTACTAGAATAAGAAAAAATAGTACAATGTTCTGTACCAACAGTTCTGAAGCAGAGGGCCAAGACAGACTATCAGGTATAGCACAAATATTTCATAACTAGAGAAACAGAGTGGAAACTTCTTTATAAGAGAGGCTGTTAGTGTAAGTGTATCATTCTTTCTGTAAGTGTCTAAGCAGAAGAGAAAGAAACAGAGTTTAACCCATACTGTTTACAAGTCTAGGCTCACATATGGAACTTCCCACATAGATGAATATCATCTGATACATGCGTTGCAGTAGAGAAACAGATGAGAATTACAGTTCTGGATCAAAAAATCATAGAACCAGTCAACAACCAAGCAGTGCTTGAATCTCTTCTACACCATGCCGAGGACTCACTACCTCTCCAGGTAGCAGGCTTTATGTGACGCAGCTATAAGGACAAGGGTTTTCCTTGCAGTAGGTCAAAATCTGCCTCTCTGTAGTATCAACTGTCCTGGATGGTCTACTCATTCAGACCAAACAAAGCAAGCTGCCCCTCTGAAGGTCAGCTCCTTGAAAACATCAAGACTTTGTTAAGATATATCCACATGCCCTGCCCAGATAAGTTTCTCTCTTCAAAGCTAGAAATTCTTTGTTCTTTCAGGAGATCTTCACAAGAAGTCACTCTCATTCGTCCCTGCCCCTCTGAATAAGACAGACAGCTTCTCATGGAACCCCTGCAGCTCTGACACCACATGACCTGTTTCCCTGAGGAAGGCCCTACAAGGTCAACCAGCTGACCTGCCTGTGTCTGTTATGGACAAGGCAGCAAAGAGTTTACAAGAAAGCACCTGGCCCTAGTTTCTGAGTTCCTCCGCATCTTTCTTTTCCTTGTTTACGGAGGATGTAAATCTAGCGTTGTTTCTTTTGATGTGTATGACTAGCATATAGAATCTGTCAGTTTGGATTTTTTAAACAATAATAGAGTTAAAACGAATGAGCTTAGAAGCGTACTTTCTCCCGCCTTTAGCTGGCTGGCTGGTTGCTTACCCCAGTGTTCAGGCTCAGGCTGTTACCCAGGCCCAAAGTCACCCAACATTTCCAACAGGCCCTGGACAGCAGGAGGCGCTGTTTCAGGCTCTGTACCAGGACCTGCCCAGGCCCACTGGTACTGCACACATCCCTCTGTCTGAGTGCCAGTCACTGCTTTACAACTGCCTTCTTGGGCATTATTCCATTTGGACCTCATTACCCGCAGCCGGCCTGGCTGGTAGGCAGATGTCTGTGTCCTGGGTTAGAGGGGAGGAAACACCACAGCAGGCTTACTTGTTACAGCCACGTGGCGGTTTGCTTTGCCTTCGTCTATTACATCCATGACTTCCTCCGGGCTCGACACGAATCGCTCGGTGCAGCCCTGCAAGACAGCCAGAGCAAGCGGGTCACTGAAAAGCTGAGAAGCAGCAAGACTTTGAAACAGCTAAACATCTTCCCACTTCCGGAACTGCAGTTGCAGAGAAAGGATACAGTGTCGACCCCAAAACTCTTCCTCCTCACCAAGGGCTTGAATTCTACATTCAAAAGAAGAAACACTGGGAAACCCAGAAGTTAACCATAAAAGAAATGCCAGATTTTAAGTACACAGTCACACGTAATAGCAGGGGAGACAGAAAATAAAGAAGAAAACCAATGCTAGAGAAAGAAACGGATGAAATCTTGCTTTGCCTTTCAATCTAGCCACCAACTTTAATTAGATACTGAAGCTGTACACATAATGCTAAGATAGGTTTCTTCTAAGTGCCGAGTAGGAACAACTGTACTCAATCCCAAAGTCTCTTTAAATGTGAATAATGTCTGTTCAGTTCTCTAGTTCTTACCTCCTGTGATCTGGCATCTGGGATACACTTACATTCTTACACTGAAGAAATTAAATGCCAACTTTTTAACCAGATGAATATTAAATATAAGAAACGATTAAATATGGATATGTACTTTTTAGGTACTGTTCTGGGCATCTTAGGTAATAATTATGACAGTGATTGGAGGGAAATCAATTGTATCATCAGTCAAGATTTCCTCATACCTTTACGTACGGGACTCTATTTTTATCTTCATGAACAGCCAAGTTTGTCTTGGATACTACAGAGACGATAATGATGACATGCAAAGAAGAAAAGAAAAGTTAAAGGCCCTGTATTGGAGGAAAAATAGAAATTGTTACAGAAGATAGGCAGATCTAATCTGCAGTAACTCAAGTTAAAGCTTAGGCTGAGAATAAGCAGACAGCCTGAAGGCAACAGAACATCTCTATAAATTCCTGAAGCAGAAGGGCTGTAAAACATTTCAACCTCCCTGGACTGTAGTTACAGAATAAAGGACAAGAATTCGGGTTACTCACCATCAAGTAAGTCCCTGATTTTGTCCAGGTAGATCTCAAAATAGGAAACCTGATTAAAAACAAATTGATTTTGAAACAGAAATGCCACCCTGTATTTCAATAACATCATTATTAGAACTTCCAAAAGCTTTTCTGTCATGCTATATGAAGAGTAAGAAGAAGGCTACAAAATGAAGACTCAGAGTCTAGAGGGGAGAGCTCCAGCCAACCCCCCGCCTCTCACCGGCCTCCTGCCTCCTGCTTGTCAGCTTGCTCTAAGGGTCCTTGCTCAGCAGCCCAGGCCCCACCCCCACCCCCACATCAGAGGTCCCCATGCTCCCAACCAGGTGTTACTGACATCCTGTGCTAGTCTTATGGAAGACTCTACCTTTCACCTTAGATGAGCACCAAGCAAACTTCTAGGTATGACAACAGCTAGAGCAGAACATGTCCTTTGCAAGTAACTGTCAAAACACCAGTAGGCCTCACCTTGGGCACGACACTGAGAGCCTCATCAGACCAGGGAGGGGGCATGCTCCAAACATGCAAATGAAGAAGGTGGGGAGGGGGGATAAGGGCAGTTGCTTAGATCCACAGAACCGGTAACAGGAAGAGAGCTGGTGACAGTGGCCAGCTCTGGGGAGTCCAGGAAGGACTTGAACAAAATGCAACTTAATAAAAGACAGTTAATCTGTGAGAGGGAAAGGAAGCCTTCCAATGAATTATTCTCAAACCTCAGTCCCAGCACTGCCTGTACCAGCATCTCACTCAGCGTTTGTTTAAATTGCCCTGAACCCTACTGCAATCCTCCTCAATCAGAATCTCCAAGAATAGGATTTGGGAATCCACTTCTAAACTCCCCAGGTGACCCTTACCCCAGGCTGACATCTGGGAACAACTCTAACTAGATATGTGATCTTGGAGATTTAATTCACAAGTAATCAAGAACCTAGACTTCAATGCTCCCATCTGTCATATGAAGCCATTGATACCAAAAATTCCCTCTAGGATTCTGTACTCTACCTACACTTGCCTTCTGCCAGCCAGATCAACTTTTCCTTCCCTCAAGTTCATGGTTCCCCTCCAGTTCCCCCTCCTCGGAAATCTAAACAGAGGACTGAATCAAAAAGATGTTTTCTAAAAAGCTGAAAAAATAGTTGTAAAGTGGGGATGCAACTCTACAGGTGAAACCTCACCCTGCACCCCCAGTCTTGGCTCTAGACCAGGCAAAGTAAAATCTCCCCAACCCAGCACTAGTCCCAGTCCAGCTCAGTCCTGGTTCATTATCTTTCGTCTGTCTCAGCCTGGAACCTCCTGACTCCTCGTTTCTCTGAGATCTGGGGTCCTGGCTTCAAATCCTGGAATCTACAGCTGAGCATCCTCTCCCTAACAACCTCTGCCTGCTTGAATGCCGGTCAAATGGCCCTGTTACTGGCTCTCTCTGTCACAGACACACCTAGCTTACCCACTGCTCCCGAAAATTCTCCCTGAGGCCACAATTCTAGGGTCTGCTTGGTCTCTAAACCTTAGATATGTCTAACCCAGTCCTTCTGCAGCCCACTCAACCCTGGCTCCAACCCACTCTGTATTTCAGAATTGTCTGGTTTTCGTTAAGACTTTTCTGTTAACTCTGAGATCTTAAGCATGTGTCCTTATTTCCACAGGTTACAGAGAAAATTAATGACACCCGAAGACCACTTGTGAAGTAGATATTAGCAAATCTGGCACTTAGAATCTTGTTCATATTTAATATAAGTATACAGAGAATTCTGATTTATTCATTTTTTACCATAGCAGATAGTGGTTTCTTGGGAGGGGGTAAATTTTGTTATTTCTATCACCTCAAAGACTTTGTAAGACCAGATGGAAGAAAAATAAATAAGCATTTAAAAGCATGTTCAGAAATAATGTTTAAAACCTCTGTGAGGCTCACTTTAAGGAGCAGATATTCAATACTGTCTTAATCACGCCTTTTTTTCTTGATTAAGCCTGTCACTACTCAGTTCAAAATGCAGAGTAATCAATAGCAAACTTGCCTACTCAACAATCATTATCTGTGAAATAAGAGAATATAACTAACAAATGCAGGACAGGACCCTAGATTGTGAAATTCTGCCCTCGACACGAGTGCCATTCCTCCTTTCCTCCCTCCCTTCATGCTGGGGCTATTTTTATTCTAATAAGATTCTAATATGAGACCCTATTTTGAGGGCAATAATTGGTTTAACATCTTACTCCAGGATTATCCCATAAGAACCCTGCAGTGGTTCAAGGTATTTAAATGCAAACAGCCTTAAAGATGCATTAAGCTCCTAAATCTTGATCCCATCAAAGCAACAAGCTTCTGCATCCTCAGATATAAAGAACTCTGGCAAGGAGGAGAAGCTGGCTTCATCCAACAAAGGGAGCTGTAAGGAAAAAGATCTGCCAGATGTACTTTACAAATGGGCAAACAGTTGTTGCCTTGTTTTTATATAATCTGGGGAAGGTACCACAGAAATGGGCTTCCCAGGTGGCTCTAGTGGTAAAGAACCTGCCTGCCAATGCAAGAGATAGAAGAGACGCAGGATTTGATCCCTGGGTTGGAAAGATCCCCTGGAGGAGGGCAGGGCAACCCACTCCAGTATCCTCGCCTGGAGAATCCCATGGACAGAGGAGCCTGGTGGGCTACAGTCCATAGGGTTTCAAAGAGACGGACATGATGGAAGCGACTTAGCATGCACACACCACAGAAATAAGTGAAGGAGAAATTTAATATAATGGAACAGGTACTACACGTGGGGTTGGTCAGATCAGGAGTCTAATTTCAACTGTGCTGAGGACTTGATATCACTTGGGCCATTGGGCTCTGTATCTTTGACTTCAGTTCCCTTAGGCCTAGGGGATGGATGGCATCACCGACTCAATGGACATGAGTCTGAGTAAACTCCGGGAGTTGGTGATGGACAGGGAGGCCTGGCGTGCTGCAGTCCAGGGGGTTGCAAAGAGCCGGACACGACTGAGTGGCTGAACTGAACTGAACTGAGGCAGTTGGGTCCCAGTTTTCAAGGATCATCATCCTCTTGGTTGATCTGCTCAGCTCCAAGTCATCTTAGAAATGCCCCCTTCTCCTGCCCATCCCCTTGTCAACCCTGTCCCTGTGACAGTTACTGTGGCAGGGACCCCACCAGCCATGTGCATCCTGGACACAGCTCATCAGACCAAGGCTGGGCCAATGGGCTCCTTCCCAGGGGAATGAGGGATTGGAAATAAGGGGATGTGGAGCAGAAGCTGCGATGTCACCCTCTTTCCCACACAAACAAAAGAGAAAGATGGTCTGGAACAAGGGAAAGAAATAAAGCAAGAAGGCAGGTACAGGGACCCTAACTGGGATGGAGTTTCTTTTGGCGGTAATAAAAATGTTCTGGAATTAACCAGGGATCCTGAAAGCATCATACAGAGCTAATCTGATGTTTCCAATAGAAGTTTGTACTTCATTGTTGGTATATTTTTCACAAAAGATTTTTGAAGTAGAAAGTAGAAAGGAAAGTAGGTGTCAGAATGTTTTTACTGGTAAAAGACTACACTAAGTCTTATAGAATGTACTTTTGAAAATTCATGTTTAATTTTGCATTTTCCCTTCTTAGTGCCTAGTTTTCTTGCCACCTTCTAGGATAAACATGTACAAAACTTTGATTTAACTAATCATCTGTAGTCTCACCTTTCAGAGGTGATGCTACTAAAATTCTTTATGGAAATCATATAGTCCTCTTTCATTTAAAATGTGTTGTAAGACTTTCCATGTAACTGTCTAAACACTTACTTAATAAATCTGCTTAGTATTCACTGGAGTAATAAATAACGGTCATGGTTGTACAATTTGGAAAATATACTAAGAACCATTGAATTGTACACTGTAAAAAGGTTAAATTTATCGTATGTGAACCATATCACAATTTTCTTAAGGAAAAGCAGAGCCTGGATTTCTTACTTCTCCACAACTCCCCGCCCCCACACCCGCTGTCAGATGCTTTATCTACAACAACTTCCGCTATTTGCTTAAACAAGTGACTTTCAGTCACTTGCAAACAAAGGCGTTCCAATGAATATACCCCTCATACCAAATGTTAAGAATTAACAGCTATAGTTAAGAGAGTAGAAATCTCCCTTTTTCAGTTCAAATTTAAGCCAGAACATAGGTATGAAAAACAAGAAGGAAAAGAGTCCCCTTTCTCAGCACTTCTCAGAACCCGCTCCTCCAGATGCTAGCCTGTCGCCCTCCAAGGAGGGAAAAGTAGGTCCACAGTCAAAGAAGCTGGGAAATGTGATACACCACACGTCCACTGTGCACAAGTGCATTAACCAAAGGCATGCTGAAGCATGGGGTAAATTTAAATTGTTCAACAAGAGCATTTTCCCAGCTAATCTGGCCACATAAGCCTTTTCCACGGCAGCCCACTGAGTAATGATATGAGGGACTGGGTTCCCCAGACACACTTTGGGAAATGCTGTCCTTGCCCAATTACGGACACACGCCAGTCATATCTATAGAAATCCACAGGGTAAAGGGGAGAACTCAGACCACAATCAGGATGATTCCATCCTAAAAGGGTCTTTGCCTTTATCTCAATACTTCCTCGGTATTAGCCTAAGCCATTAAATAATAAATGTGGCTCTGCTGACCACAGAAATGTCACTTAAAATCAATAAAATCATCTATGTGCATGTAAAAAAGAGGAAAGCAAAGAAACACAATCTGGGGCTCAGTTTCTTCTCTCGGGACTCAATCAATTGCACTTACCTTGATGTGGAACTCCAGGTTCTCATCCATGGAATAGATATGGTCAAAGATGTCATGCGCAATCCTTGGAATGATGCCCATGAGCTGAGGGTCGTGTAGCTTCCCCTAGTGAGTGAAAAACACAACACAGGTATCTAAAGGGTGCTGGGTACCTGAGCACCGTGTGTGAGAGAGAAAGGACCATACTCGGGCTTCTTAAACAGGAGCAGGGAGACACTTAAACAGAACACAGAGGGTGCCTGCTCCCCTGGAGATCCACCCCACAAGCCAACAGACCAACAGTTAGCAGGATAACTCAAGCCCACACGGGACAGCACATTTTGTCAGGCTCTGAAGGCCCACAATATCCCCTCCTGCTGCCACTGGGGGCAGCAGATCAGTGTGTGTGCAGGTGAGCTTGTGGGTAGAAGGAAGAGAAAGGTAGCCGGAGAATGAATGAGGTTATATGTGTGACTGTAGCATACTAACTGTGGGCTTTGGTTTGGAATGTTTACACACTGACCAGAACCTACAAATCCAAGTTAATCTGTCTTAATGAAATCACATCAAGAGCTGATAGACATAGTTTCATTCACATCATCACTGCTTAAACATTTCTAAGAACCTGATTCTGCAAATATCTGCAGTAGCACTTTAAAAACCAATCAAAAAAACCCATTTTATCAATTTCTTTTAAAATCTATATGTCCAAGGTTTTATTGTTTCAAGTATTTTGACTGTTTCTAATATACAGATCTGCTTATACACCTTTTTTTCCCCTTTTTCCCACTTGTATTCATTTTACCTAATATATGGATGGATAGATGAATGTTTCTGTTATCTCAATTATCACTAAATCCATTTTCAAAATCCAGAATTTGCTGTTTCAAAGACTTTCAAAAAGATACGGCATAGTACCTGAAACTAATTCAAGAGGAGTTCTAGAAGTGTTTAAAGCAACAGACTTACAAAGGACCTCAGCATACAACTTCCAGAGAGCCTTCTCTACACACACCAAAGGAACACTTAAGTTCCACATTAAACAACCTTTCAGCTCACAAACACAGGGATTGCATGTCAAAGCAATTGTCAGTAACAGCATACCCAGACCACTCTGGGTTTCAGAAGTTCTAAACTTCTAGGAAGAAATGGAGCTGGCAGAAAAGCCAACTTGCTCTCTCGTTTTCCAGGAATGCCCAACAGTCTTTATGAATTTGACGCACATATCTTTGTTCCAAATCTGCCCAATACCTGAAAGATCTGCTTTGCTTTCCTCAGTCAAGTCCTCTTTTTCTTTCAGATGACTTTCAAGCCAATGTTTGAGTTATGAAAAGCAAGAAGTCACACAAACCCTGGCACTAACTACAAGCCACAGAACGCTTTCCATTTTGAGCCGTCCTTCAGGCACCTGATTCCTGACCGTCCGCTCTGTCCAAAGCAAGGGAACAGCTGAATTCAGACACTTCTGGCCTCTGGCAAAGCTCTCTTAACAGGAAAATAGGTATTCTCATGGAATGCCTCATCTGCCAAGAATCCTAAATCATTTGATGTATTTCTCTTGTTACTAACTGGCAGGATGGCCAGTTAGTATTTCTTTCCAGGGCTTATGAGACTCAGTACAATATCTACTGCATAGAATTACTATAGAATCTAAATTGAAAAGTATATATAATGGGCTTAGTGACAATCAGTGTTATTATTCAGCTCATAATAACATTCTCATTAAGCAGTTTCTAGGGTTTATTTGACCTGAAGAGTCTTAAAACATGTTACTACCCCAGATATATCTAATGAAAACAAAGCCAAATTACTGAGCCGTCACTTCTCATTGGCCGTCATAAACATGTAACAAATCAAAATACTGGACCCCACCTGCTTTGGACTGTGGACTCTGCTGGCAGAAATGGTACCTACACTGAAAACACAGATCTCTATTCTATCAAATAGAGATATCACCAATGGGCCAATCTGACTCAGAAAGTCCGAAAAGTATCCTCCTCCACCATCCCCAACCTGGAGCTCTTGAATAATCCATCACAACACTTCAGCTTCTCCTCAGCGGCCCACAGCAAAAGGAGAATGATTGATAATCCAGAAATCATTTATAATTGACTCAAGTCTGTTTCCCTAGATGCCTTTGCTTTCAACAGACTGATCTTCCAATTAATTCTGGGTGCATACAAGTTTTGACATCCCGTTTTTGCCTTCGTCAGGGTGTGAACCAAGGCAGAATCAGGATGAGTCTCGACACTCCCTATTTTGTCTCCCTGAAGACTCAACCCAAAAATCATACAAGAAGGAGCACATGTTCATTTGGAGAAGGCCTAGTAATACCCCCCATTCCCATAGTGACGCAGTGATACCCAAAGCTACCAGAGGTTTAAAGGCTAGGATGCCTTCTTCTAGCTCATAAGCCCAAAAGAGGTGAGAGCCTTTATGTTCAGTAAACTGAGGATGCCAAAATAATCTGTGTGTGGAGGGTTGTGTGTGTGTGTGGGTATGTGTGGTGTCAATGTACACGGTGTGTAGTGTGTGTTGTGTGTGAGGTATGATGTGTGTTTGTGTAGTGTGTGTATTTGTGTTGTGTGTGGGGTACACAGTGTGTGGGTGTGAGAGGCATGAGGATGTGTGGGGAAGGCTATCAATGTGAGGTGTGATGAGGATGAATGTGTGTAGTGTGTGTGGTGTGTGGGATATGTGTGTAGTGTGGAGGTATGTGTGGTGTGGTGAGAATGAAAGTGTGTGGTGTATATGGTGTGGAGCTGTGTTTGTGTGTGGTGTGGAGCTACGTGGGGTATGTGTGGGGTATGTGTGGGTATGTGGTGTGGAGGTGTGTGTGGTGTGGAGACGTGTATGGTGTGGGGGCGTGTGTGGTGTGGAGGTATGTGGTATGGAGGATATGTGTGGTGTGGAGGTGTGTGTGGTGTGTGTGGTGTGAGGTATGTGTGGTGTGGAAGTGTGTGTGGTGTGGAGGTGTGTGTGGTGTGGAGGTGTGTGTGGTATGGAGGATATGTGTGGTGTGGAGGCACGTGTGGTGTGTGTGGTGTGGAGGTGTGTGTGGTGTCTGGTGTGGAGGTGTGTGTGGTGTGGAGGATATGTGTGGTGTGGAGGTGTGTGTAGTGCGGAGGTGTGTGTGGTTTGGAGGCATGTGTGGTGTGTGTGGGGTGGAGGCGGGTGTGGTGTGTGTGGTGTGGAGGTGGGTGTGGTGTGTGTGGTGTGGAGGCAGGTGTGGTGTGGAGGCGTGTGTGGGTGGGACAGTGATGATGGATTTGTGTGGTGTGGAGGCGAGTGTGGTGTGGAGGTGTGTGTGGTGTGTGTGGTGTGGAGGCCTGTGTGGTGTGGAGGTGAGTGTGGTGTGTGTGTTGTGTGTGGTGTGGAGGCATGTGTGGTATGGAGGTGAGTGTGGTGTGGAGGTGTGTGTGGTGTGGAGGTGAGTGTGGTGTGGAGGTGTGTGGTGTGTGTGGTGTGTGTGGTGAGTGTGGTGTGGAGGCATGTGTGGTATGGAGGTGAGTGTGGTGTGGAGGTGTGTGTGGTGTGTGTGGTGTGGAGGCGTGTGTGGTGTGGAGGTGAGTGTGGTGTGGAGGTGTGTGTGGTGTGTGTGGTGTGTGTGGTGAGTGTGGTGTGGAGGCGTGTGTGGTGTGGAGGTGAGTGTGGTGTGGAGGTGTGTGTGGTGTGTGTGGTGTGTGTGGTGTGGAGGCGTGTGTGGTGTGGAGGCATGTGTGGTGTGTGTGGGGGGCAGTGATGGTGGATTTGTGTGGTGTGTGTAGGAGACAGGCATTCCACAGAGGTCTTCACTGCGTCTCTGTTGCAAATGAAAGGTATATGTACACAAACAATAAATAGTCACCTCAGGCAAAAAAGGTAATAAAGAGGCAATGAGCTCTAGAAACTCAGAGAACAGAAACATCCCTTGCAGCTGGGGTGACATGGGATGGCTTCCTTGAAAGACGCCAGATCTTGAGGGATGAGTAAGATTGAGGAGACGTGAGACTGTGGGCAGAGGAAACAGGAGAAAGAGAACGGGGGAGGGACTGAGAGAGCACGCTGCTGTTTGGAGAGCGTGACGAGTTTAGTCGGCTGGAGGATCAGGGATGAACTCGAGTGGACATTACCACTCCATCATCTTGTTTCTCCCAGAAAGCAAAAGAGACAATTTAATTCTTGCGTCCTGTATAATCTTCCTCAAATCCTGTATAATTTCCCCACTTCTGAAGGTGGCCTTCTTGGAGCACGTGTGAAAGCAGAAACCAGACCCAGGCCATTGGCCAGGGAACAAGACTCCCTTTGTTCCAGCCCCAGTGGCCTCCTCAGCCTCCCAAGCAGGACAGAGCTTCCTGAAACACTTAAGAAGGGAGAGTGGGGGCCCGTCAGCACACAAGCACCAATGCACGCAGACAGGCTCATGAAAATCCACTCGGCAGCTCCTCGCAGCAGGACAGCCTGCGCCCTCGCAGGGCCTCCAGGTGTCCCTTTGGGCAGAAGGAAAAACACAGCGCGTCTGCATCCATCTGAATCAGTGTGCAGAAGCAGGCCAAAAAGCAAGGCACGGGGCGAGAGAAGCCCTTCCCAGCCTCCTGCTCTGAACAAAGGTCCAGCCCTCTCTTCGTGCAGCCAGCACCCCAGGACCCCTCTTCCGATCAGCTCCTGAACACTGCCCACCAGAGCCTAGCCAGGTCCCAGCACACCGAGGGTCCCCTCAGCTTAGCACCAACACTGCCAAGTATTTCCCATTTGTGCTGAAAATCTGCCTGAAATGTACCATCTTCAGAAGCTAATCTTTCCAATTTTATGTGGGCTTATCTGTTTGCTCCCCTCAATAGAAGGTAATGGAATCACCACTGGATGCCAGACCCCAAACTGGGGTGGTGGGGGGGGGATTAAAATGAAAAACAGCTTTTAAATGTGACAGCTCTGTCCATTCACGGAATTAACAGTCCCTTCCCAGAGCTTTTAAAAGATCACAATGTGTAATGCGGAATATACAAAATCCTCCTTGTAGAAGGTGAGAGCCCTGCAGGGTTTTGTTGGTTTTTTTTTTTTTTTTTTTTTTTAATTTCAGGGCCCTGGGTTTCCTGGTCTCCTGCAATGTCTAGACTTCAGCGTGGGGCTTCCCCTTTCCTCTGTTTAAAATATTTCCTACCTTTTCTCTAACTACTATCCCCCTTCAGAATGAGCCAGATGCAGAGTATGGAGGGGGTAGGAAGGCACTAGGGTAGGACCCCCATCCACCCCACTCCTTCCTCCTACAGACATAAGCATGTGGTCCTCCAGAGTCACAGTAAAGGAAAGCAGCTTATTCCCAGCAACCTTTTGAAACGGACAAAGGAACAGCAACAGAATTCAGGCAACTGTGAGAGCCGCCCGCACAGCATCCTGTTCCTTTTAGGTCCCGTGAGTCCCTCCAGACCTACGGTACCACTCCCAGGGTGCGGGGTTTAGGCAGTGAGTCACAGAGAGCTGGAGAGGCTCTCGTTTAATGCAACACCTCCAATTTTAGTATGAAGCGGCTGGCACACCTCTTTGCTATCTCCTCACATCCACCTCTATCCTTGGCCACCCACACGCAACACAAACAAAGATTCTACTCTGGGGACAGGTCACTGGTGGTTTACAATTTAAATTTTTGCCATTTAGCAAATACATTGTATTTATTTCTCAAAGATGAATTAATCCCAAAGCTTAAAAGGTCACTAGTGTAAGCATTTTGTAAGATTTGGGGGGAAGGTTTAAATATTGCATTTTTTTTTGCATTGTATAGTTGGGCAAGTTTCCAAAAAACTAAGGAATGATTCCCTCATAAGAAGCCATCTCCTATTCTCTGTCTCTCAGGTGTTAGGAAGGAGTTTCTACCCATGGCTACTGGAGTGGGTGAAACTCAGGCAATGGATCACTGCAGTTTTTCTAGTGACTAGCAGGTTAAGTGTCTGGGGCCCAGTAGAGAGGCAGGAGAGGGGCCAAAGCAGAAGCGTGGGATACACCCATGCCTGTGCCCCATTTCCAAGGATGTGAGATGCACTGCCACAGGACGTAAGATGCAGGGAAGAGAGACCAAAAGGCTCGGGTAACCAAGCACATTCCTGCTCCACTTGGACAAGGTGGCAGATAAACCTGGGGCTTCCTTGAATCCGTGCAGTCTCTGAACCCCTCTGTCTCAGCGGAACAGAGGGAAGTGAGTCAACACAACAGGAATGAGGTTCCCCAGAGTCATGCCCCACACTTGGAAGTTGGTGTGAGCAGAACACCAGAGCCCTGAGGATATTAGCCTTGTGCCTTTGAAATCTCTTCTTCAGTAGGAATGATTCATAAGCTAAACCGAGTCTGCAGCAGCCAACTCAGTGACAGTCCCAAGAGGGGACCGTAAATGAAAAACCTAAGCTTGAAGGATTAAGGATTCATCTTACCCTGCTGCTTGTAAGATGAATTCCCCAAACCTCCTCTGTGTAGTTGCTTATAATAACCACTCTTCACCTCTCCTCACCTGTCAGGTGGGCCCAGTCTTTAGAACAATTATCCAGCCCTAAAGGTTGTTTAGGAGTCAAATCCATGGCAAAAAGCAGGAAAAGAAGAGGTAAAAGGGGCCAATTTTTTCTGCAGGCATGCCCTGTCTGGAAAACTGCCTGGAGCCACAGAAATCCAGGGCGAACAATTAGCGCTGGGGGCACAGCCTCAAGGGCACAGGGGGACCAGAAGTGTATGTTTCTGGGGAAGGATGCTAAACATTCACTCACAATGTGCATGCAGGGGACCAGGGGACCACAAGGGCTGGCCCGACACTCATGGGTCAGCCAGGACCACCACAAGGGTACCATTTTCACAAATATTCTATCGAAGCCCTCCTATGGGACAGCCATGGTCCCACACACTAGCAATGTGAGTAAAGAGGTGAACGAGACAACGAACAGCTTTGCTCCAGTGAAACTTACATTCGTATCATGGTGAAATTGCACCCAGAGTTGCTAGATCATCAGAATTTTCAACCAAAATGTACAAGAATCTAAGAATTTTCAACTTAGGATTGTTTGAAATTTTCCCATTTTAAACACTGCCTGCAATTTGTAAAAAAGCAAACAAATAAAAACCAAAAAACCACAGAACATTGCAGGTCATACAGAAATGTGTCTGTGGGCTGAATTTGGTCCAAAAGGCAGCTTCTTTCAACCTCTGACCTACAAATTTTTATTTATTCAGAAGAGACTCGCCTCCCCAGAAACTCTTTAGAGAGTAAATGATTTTTACAACAGACTTTCTCAGCAAGATTGGGGTGACACTCCATAGGGATACTCACGCCACTGGTTAGCTTGTTGTAAACAGAATTTATTATTAATATTTTCACAGAGCTTTCAAAAGAGGATTTTTTAATACTGAACTCCTGAGACTTTATTACTCACCACTATTTTAAAAAAACCTCAAAGATACACAAAAATTGTGCCACAAACATAACATCCCCTTAACCATCTCTATTGCTCAGTCAAAAAGTCACATGCCCCTAACATTTTGCAGGAAGCATCACTTCCATTCAGTCATTTCAGAGACTCACATAACAGCACACTGAAGCCTTACCTCCATGGTGTGTGTTTTTCCTGACGAGGTCTGTCCATACGCAAAAATCGTCCCATTGTAACCCTCAAGGACATCTGCAAGCAAGAAAAAAAATTAAAAGTAACTCATTACTTTGATTGCATGCCAGTGCTGGTTGCCTGTTTTAAAATTACATTTTCCAAATGGCCCATCTCATTTTTCACACAAATGATGTATTCAATTCCATTTGCATTTTAAGTAGAATTGCGAGATAAAAGCGGGAATGAGGGCCTCCACGGCTCCACAAAATAAAAATAAATGGACTCACACGCCTATGGAATATATTAATAAAGGGAGAGGCGAACACCCTTTCTCCCGGTTATACCAAAATGAAAATAGACATCGAGCACTATATTTTATTTTTAGTAGAAAGGTATTTGAATTTTCTTCTCCATGTTGATCTCTTGAGATCTGTCGAGGGGGGAAATATTATCACGCCCTGAGTCTCTGCAGCGAGGTGCACATAGAATTTCTCTCCTGAAGATCTGATTTGGATTGGGCTAAACCTGGCCCCAGCGGGTTCCTTGGGGAGGTTTCTTGAGAAGCTGCCTGGAGCCCATTCGGAACAGAGCTTGTCCAGAGCTGGGCAGGGCCCCACTCCATATACTGAGACACACAGTGAGCCTGGAAACCAGCTGGGTCCTGACTCAGATTTAATGCCTCTTTTTTCCAGTGATTGTGCTAGGAAGACGGCCCCGGCCCAAGAGCATTGGGAATTTCTTTTAACTACACAAGGTGCAGGGGCTTCCCTGGTGCCTCCTCTGTCAAGAATCCATCTGCCAATGCTAAGACATGGGTTTGATCCCTGGGTCGGGAAGATCCCCTGGAGGAGGAAATGACAACCCCTCCAGTATGCTTGCCTGGAGAATCCCATGGACAGAGGAGCCTGGCGGGCTATAGGCCATGGGGTCACAAGAGTCAGACATGACTTAGTGACTCAAACAACAGCAGCAACAGGAGGAGCAGACTGTGCTGACCCCACGCGCTGTAGGCTGCTTCCGTCTCACACAGAGATGACTGTGGGGAGGGGGTGGGGGGGTGGGGGGGTCGCGTGTGGACAGGCAGACAGACATAGCTATGAGCTGGCGATTATCTGTGGGAATTCTTTCAAAGCAGCAGAGGTGATTAAAATATATTTAGTGCTCACTTCCCTCGATCTGCTTCCCCCACATGAACAGCACTGATAGCGGGGTGATGCAGGATTAATATCCCTGACCCCCTACCTTTACATAAGGGAGGAAGTCCTCATTCCTAAAAGCACAGAGGGGTGCGGAGAGGAGCCCTATAAGAGGGTGTCCTCTCCAAGGCCATGTACAAAGAAAAAAAAAATCAAGGCAGGTATTCAGCTCCATCTATTTCAAGCCCTGATTAGGTTGGTTGGTTTGCTCTTTCAGTCTCTCTCAGTTTCATGATGGTGGTTAGTTTTTGCTGTTTTGTTGAGTCTCCTAAAAAAAATTGTTTAATACATGTTTTACTGCTCTGAGACTTTGGAGTGTAAACTGGGATCAGAAAAGAGAGTAGGATTTTCCCTCGAGAAGCTAAAAAAAAGAAAAATTAAATAGCAGGATTTTTTTTGTTTTTTAATCATAGCAGCTCTCAAGAGTTTGTGTCAAGCTATATTGAGAGAGGAAAAATGTTCACACGTATCTGACTTCTGGTAATGGTTTCCCTGGTAACAGGGGAAGCAAAAGCTTGAAGATTACAATGCAAGGGCTGGAGGTTCAAGCTTCAGTCTTCTTGAAAATGCCAGCCTGCTCAGAGAAAAGGTTTCTCCGGTCAAAAACAGTAGTCAGAGTGGGAGCTTCTACACAACCACAAATGTGACATATTTTCAGGGACTTGGAGAAAGAGGTCTCCATCCTTGGATGTTGTTTGAAAATTTTCTATGTTCATGGCACAAACACCTCCAGACAATTTCAATGCCAGCCACAATCACAGCACCTAAGCTCCTAACTGATTAGAAATTAAACCTCTCCCCCACCCTGAAAGGGCTTCCTTATTTTAAGTCCCTATGGAGGAAGCACCCTGGGACCCATTAGCTCAGGCATTAGGACAGGAGGAAGGGACCCAAGGCCAAGGTCCAGTCCCTCTGCTCCTCCTCAGAGCCGCTGGCCACCCCACACGCCCACCTGCACCCAGAGGTGGCCCTGAGCAGCTGCCCACAGGCAGCTGCCCCCCTGAAGAAACCTTAGCTCAGAGTCCAGCTCTGCTGACAGCAGAAAAGCCAGTGCTTGCTTCTTCCAGGAAATGACAGGACGAGGGCTTCGGAATTCTGCCCCACAGACATTCCCAGTCCCCCCATCTAATCCACCCCCACTAAACACTAGTGAGTCACACTGTTCACCAGACTCCCTCAGGCTAAGGACTGGGACACACACATGCAAACACACAATGCTCGTGGACAGCGTCGCTTGTTTAGGGTAGGGAGCTAAGGGCACGTGAGACTCTTGGAGAATCCCTGATTCTTTGTTGCTGCTATGGCAACACTGTGGGCAATTGCTTTTTATTTTATTTTTTCTTTTAAAGAAAAGGAGAATACATAAAACCCCATTAGGACAAACTCCACTTAGCCTTTAAAGTGTTCAGAATCATGTAACAATTAATTCATTGTTGGAGAACCTATCTCGACGTTCAAGGTTGAAGAGGGCTGATGTCACCCTTTATCAACTGGGTTCTGAATCAGAAGGTGATTTAAAAAGAAAACAAGCTCTTCTAACCCGGTGTCCTCTATTTCCTTCCAAACTCTGGGTTTGGGGGTGGGGGGCATTGCTTGTTGTTGCATCTACATTTGCTTATGAGGGGAGAAGACAGACGGAGAGGGGGGCACAGCACCAAAATGCACGTGAGGCTGGACCACAAATGCGAGGAGACGGAGGACAGCCGCCAAGGTCGGAAAGATGAGGGGAACAGGCCTGTGCTTGCCGCCACTGAGCCACATCACCACCCGCCCGCCTCTGCAGAAAGAGCCCACAGAGAGGCACTTTCATCATGCTGAAGGCCAGGTCCTGGGCCCGAGGAAAGCATTTGTTTCAGGGTCTCTGTCATAACAAGATGACTGTTTCTGTACACCAGCCACAAAGCCAGAGACCAGCCCAGCTGGACAGAACCTTTCTTTGTGACAGGGACTGGCGTGATGTGACCTCAGCTCACACCACAGGGCCAGCCGGGCCCCACACAGCACAGGTCCATCCAGCAGCCAAGCAAACCCAGAAGAGAGCCCATAGCGCACGGGAAGAGTCCTGTCATCTCCCGGGAGGAAGCCGGAGGGGAGTGGGGTCCTTGAAAATACTCTGTGCCTCCTGGTGCGGCCTCAGAGTCAAGCTGCCCTCCCTAGGCTTTACCAGTTCTGAGTCTAGGTCTTGCTGAAGCAGAAGAGTTAGTTCCATTGACTGGCAGGTAAGAATTCGGGGAGGACAGAATCAGAGCTACACGTCGGGTGCCTGAGGAGGCTGCCGTGGCCTCCTGTCATCTTTCCAGGTGGAGCAGTGGCCCAACAGTGGCTCCAGTCATTGCTGTTGTTTAGTTGCCCAGTTGTATCCAATTCTTTTGCAACCCCATGGACTGCAGCCCTCCAGGCTCCTCTATCCATGGAATTCTCCAGGCAAGAATACTGGAGTGGGTTGCCATGCCCTCCCTCCAGGGGATCTTCCCAACCCTGGGATAGAACCCATGTCTCTTAAGTCTCCTGCACTGGCAAGCAGGTTCTTTACTGTCTGAGCTACCAGGGAAACACAAGTAGCACCAGAGCCTCTGGCAATAGTGGCTAACAAGCCACCCCTGGCTTGGACTCCTAAGGCTCTTGCCAGCCGACCACACTACTCAAGCAGGCTGTGCCCAGAGATTGCAGAGGCCATCCTGCCAAACTCCAGTGGCCAGCCTGAATGCTGGGCCCGCCAACCTGGGGGCACCCACGCCACTGTGCCCAGGCAAGGGCATGCTGCGTCTTCAGAATGGAAGCGTGCCTCCTCACCGGCAGCAGCCAGGGTCACCCAGCAGCCCCGGGAACCCAGTCTCTGTTTTTTCCCTTTTTCCCTTCTCTACTCCCATTCCTACCCCTGCCTTTCTGCAAGGTAGTCCATATGGCCTGGCGGAAAAGGAATAACTCATAAAATAATTACCAAATGCTCATTACGGGCCCACAAGAAACGTGGGGGCAGGATAGTACAGAAAAATTCAAGTCAGACAAACTCAGGTTCAACGCACGGCCTCACTAGTCCCTAAACTACCTGGTCAAGCTACTTCACCTCAATTTCCTCTTTAGTACAATGGGAATAATAATACTCACACACCTCATAAAGTCCCGCATGCTGTGTAACAAGGCCAAAAAAAAAAAAAAAAAAAAATTCCACAACTCTTCAGTGGGTCCACATCGCCTACAGGATAAAGTCCATCAATTTCTATCCAACTCTGGTCCTGCCTGACTTTTTACTATTTATTTCTATTTATTAATTGTTTATTTGGGTCTTCATTGGAGCACTTAGGATTTTTATCTGCAGCATGTGAACTCTTAGTTGTGGCATGTGGGACCTAGTTCCCTGTCCAGGGATCAAACCCAGACCCCCTACACTGGGAGAGTGGAGTCTTAGCCACTAAATCACCACGGAGGTCCCCAGCCTAACATTTTAGAGCTTATCACTCTGCACGCTAAGCTTTAGGCTTTGGTTTTTTGCTGTTCCTTCTGCTTGTACAGCCCTGCATATTCTATGCTCCTCAGATCCCAACCTTCCCAAGAAGCCTTCCTTAATTCTCCAATCTTCCTCCCCACTCACCAAAATTAACAGTATCAAGTGACTTTCTTCTGTGCTCCCATAGCATTTTGCTCACACCCATCTTAAAGCACATAATCTCCACATGAATAATAACTATGCAAGCATCTGCTCCTTCTCTATAGTCAAAGATTTCTGCAGAGTCTTCGGTGTCTTAGTGACTTCAGTCCCTAGCAATACTTAACCATATGCCAAATACCTAGTATACTCACATCGAAATACAAATGAAAGAAACAATCAAATGAATGCAATTTAAAGAAATTAGAACTGGAAAACAAGAAACTATCTTCTGTAGCACTGGATGATCTATATCCAGTTAATCTGGAAGGCAAATGCCAGGGGTGGCTTCTGTGCACGGGGAAATAGTTTCTCTGAGTCATAGTGCCCACTGACCACAGTTTTTAAATCCTAGGGCATCCATAGGAACCTTCCTATTTACCATGCTGGCACCCACAAACCCTATCACCTCTTCTAGAAGAAATGGAGAGAATTCTACACTCTTTCAGATGACATTTTGAAAAACACACACCAGGCAAAGATGAGAGCATAGGAGATGCCAGGATGCTACAATCAAATGTTCGAAATATTTTTTTAAACCCAGTGAAGTTGAAGGGAATGCAAGGACCAAGAGAGAATAAAGCGGTGCAGTTAAAAGGAGTCTCTCTGATCTCAAAAACATTTAAGGGTTTAGACAGACTTGAAAGGAAAGCTCACCAATCTACTATATTACCATGAATTGCAGAGACTTCAGGGACTTTTAGAAGTCATTTGATTCAAATCTTGGCCTCTAGAAAAAAAAGATTCCCATTGCACCACCTTCCATTCCTGATGTAAACAAGGCTTACCATGGCCAGAGAAACCTCAGCTGTACCTGAGTAATCTGTGCCAATCAGTTCTTTCTTATATACCTACATTTTATCTTGCTGATACAGAAATACACAGCCACTTCCCCTCATGGCAGCTTCAGTGGATATTAAAAAAAAAAGTTAAATTTGGTCTCCATTATGCCCCTAATAATTTCCTTTTAAGGGAGAATAAGATACTCTCTATTGCTACAAAATGCATATGTTGATGCTATATTTATGGTACCCAAGCAATGTCTGTTTACTATATCATGTCAGAGCCTGATTTTATTTTAGATGGTTTTCTTTGTGACTCACTGTCTATTGGAGACTCAAGTTATCCACAGTTAGAAAGTCTACAAGAACCCCCCCGACCTGGGGACTGTCCATTTCTGACATTTCATATTATAAAAAAATCCAAACACTGAGAGCAGCCCAAACTTATCTAGTAAATAAAAACTCAAGGGTTATTAGTACTATTTGTCAATCACAGGACTTTTTAAGAATGGAGTGCATCCATCTCTAATTACTATGTCAACTTAGAGAGGGTGGGTGTGTGTTTAAATAGCCCTCGTGCTTAGCACAACAAGCAGTAAACACTGTTTGGTTCTGATAATGAAGGAGGAGAGAAAAAGAAGGAATTCTGGCTTGCATGTGATTACTTTAATAAAAATATAAAAGAGACTGATAATAGAGGGGAAGGAGGGCTGACTAGGAGCAAACAAGAACTATATACTCCAGAAAGAGCAAATATGTTTAGACAGAGAAGCAAAAGAGTAGAAGTAGAAAGAAGACAAAAATTACCACAGATACAAGCCCAAACTATTAATTCAAAAAAATCTCACATGCTGGCATATTTTTTTCTCTTCAATTTTCTGTAATAATCTTACTGTAAAGACTTTCTAATTGAATTGATGTCTGCAACAAGAACATAAATAACCATACACCTCAGCAAGAAATGGTACATAGTGACAGGCGTCTCCCACGCAGGTGTCCCAGGTCAGAATGAATCTAACAGAAGTAACCAGGGCTGATTTTCATGCCTTTCAAATAGTTAGGTTAGTCAACCCAGCTTCTAAAAACAAGCGGATCTAATAGGACAAGGAGTTTGGGGTTTTGTTTTTCCATTTTTCACTCTTTAAATCTAGCGCTACCTATGAAAGCGGCAGCATCAAGACATCTGAAAGCACATTTACTGCAGCACTCAGATCTGAAACCAAGGACTCAAGGATGAAAAGCAGAGGAGCAGGAGGTGCCCCTTCAGCTCTGTCGGCTCTGTCCAGATGGTGAGCTCCCCAAGGGCAAGCTCTGTCCTGCCCCTGATTTGAAAGGGCAAGGCAGAGAAATGTGTTAATTGCTTGGCTCCCTGCTGTTATTTTGACACAAATCCTTCAGGGCCAAGGCCAGTCCCAGAAAAAAAGAATTGATCTCTAAGACACAAATTCAGGCTTTAGGCTACCTATGTGGAAGAACAAATGTCAGGGTCTGGGTGGGACGATAGAAAGTGGGTTAGATGAAAGTATTATTAAGGAATGCTGAGTGGTAAGAACAACTCACTAACCAGCAAGGTAATGTGCGATCTTAGGAGGCTGCAGAAAATTCCTTGATGCCCAAGAATTTTCCACATTCAAAGCTTCTTTCTGAAGACTATACTTTCAGAAATCCTTTCTACTGTCACATACACACTACTATATAGAAAAAAACTAATCAAGACCTATTGTATAGCACAGGGAACTCTACTCCAAACTCTACAATGGCCTAGATGGGAAAAGAAGCTTAAAAAGAATGGAAATATGCGTACATATAATAGATTCACTTTACTGTACACCGGAAACTAACACAGTATTGCAAATCGATTATACTCCAATAAAATTAAAAACAAAAATAAAAAATCTTCTTTCTAAAGAGACAGATGCACAAAATAGATCAACCAAAAAATATACAACTGGAGCATCAGAATAGATGTTTTTCTCCTGAGGCACTATAGCTTCACCAATATTTTAAAGCCATTACAAAAAATAGTGTGACTATATATTACCCTGCTTTTAAGCTTCTAAGTGACAGAATAACTCTGCCCAAAAGGTGGCAAAAGAAATAAAGAAATCTCCTTGGAAAGGAGGTGTCGAGGAGTTAAATCCTGACATCATAGCAAATCAGGGCCAGAGCTTGCTATAATTCAGTGTTTCCAATTAGCAGGCCTCTGCTTACGGTCAAGGTACATTGATTTCTAGGCTGCAAATACCACTTAACATTTTCAATTATTTTGAAAGGCCCAGGAGAAAATAAAGAAATAGCACTTACCTTTGACAATTTGCTTTGCACAAGCATTGTAAACTTGCTCTTGAGTCGTGCTGGGAGGCAACACTCTGTCGAAGACATACGGCTTTCCTTGCTAAAAAAGAAAGACAAAAGAAAGAGAGGTGGAAAAAAACACATTAGACATTCATGAATAAAAAGCACTAATATTAGTTAGACCATAGGCACTAAATCACCAATGCTACTTGTCAAGGCAACTCCTTACCAAGATGAGAAAATTTCATAGCATGAACGACACCTTCATTGTGTGTGTGTATACTGTATGCTGAGATCAGAGAGGAGAAAGGAAAATGTTTTTTGTTTTTTTTTTCACTTGAAGCACTTTTTCCGATGAAAGACTGGTTGACACATTCATTCATTATTTAAATAAATATTTAGTTACGGAGAGCTTCTTCTGAGCCAGGCATAGACTAGATGCTAACCAAATCAGAAAACAGCCCTTCCTGGAGAGCATCAATTAAGCATGACAGATAGCTAATAAGCAAGGAAACAAACACACAGGAAAATGCAAAATGCCTGGGTATAAATTAATGGGACAGACGGGACATGAAGGCCTCTGTGAAGCAGCACCGCTTAAGCGGATCTTGAAAGGCTCAGGAAGGCTGAGGCATGGGAGGAATAACAGAGGCAAAGGGTGGAGCAGACAGCAAGGGCCTGGAGTGCTCAAGGAACTAGCACAGGGGTCTCCAACTTTTTTGGCACCAGGGACTGGTTTTGTGTAAGACAGTTTTTCCATGGACCATGGAGGGGGGTGGGGGATGGTTTGGGGATGATTCAAATGTATTACATTTATCGTGCATTCTATTTCTATTATTATTACATCAGCTCCACTTCAGATCATCAGGCATTAGATCCCAGAGGTTGGGGTCCCATGACCTAAAGGGTGGACAAGAGGAGATGGAAAGGCAACGGGGAGCCAGTGCATGCCAGATAGCTAGCCAGGGTTGTAACACACTTGGATTTTATTCACTAGAAAGATGCCATGATCAGATTTAAGAAGCTGCTCTTAATAGCCAGATATTATTGTTCTCTGTCCCAGATTATTCTAGTGTTTTTTTCACATGCACAGGTGGTACCTTAACTGTGCAGATGCTTTGGAGAAAAGGGGGGCATCTATAAAGTAAGGGCTTCAATAGTGGCTCAGATAGTAAAAAATCCACCTGCCAACACAGGAGACCCACGTTTGATCCCTGGATTGGGAAGATCCCCTCAGAGAAGGAAATGGCACCCCACTCCAGTATTCTTGCCTGGAGAACGCCATGGACAGAGGAACCTGGAGGGCCACAGTCCATGGGGTCACAAAGAGCTGGACATGAAGAGTGCTACTGATACATACACTATAAAGAGAGTCACGTGCGTTCCCCAGCTGTGGGCTCTGGGATTTGGCCCCACGGTGCTGGGCTGTGTGCAACTGAGAAGGGTCAGAGGGAAGGGAAGAGGTTCTGCGGTGCTGCTACGTAAGCCCCAAGCCCCGATTCTCTGCCTCTCAGCATTCAGCAGGCAACTACTGGAAGTTTCTGTGCCAGGCACTGCACTCTGGGAAGGCGGGAGGAGGACAGACAGGACCTTTTCCCCAGATAGCCCCCATCATAGCACTTTACCCAACAATACCTCCCTTCCCACAGCCCGCTCCACCCAGGCAGCCCTTCACCTTCATTTTCCCCAAGTACGTGCGGCAGCAAGGACAGGAGCAGCGAAGGGAGAGAAGGAGAGAGCCCAGAGCCTCCTGCACTCTCACCCCGCATCTCCACACGTGGCTCTGGATGCCAGGAACCACGCAAAGCCAGTCTGACACCTCAAAAAGATAACTGCTCATGAGGGATCCGAGGACAAGGCTTGTGATATCCTATAACCTTCACACAAAAGGAGGCATGCAAGCGTCAGACTGGCTTAACCTTTCTCTCACTCCTTTATGACTGGGGAAGCCACACACCAGTGAGGCCCTATGTGTTACGGCCGTGCTTGCGCTTCAGCCAACAAGACAGTGCCAACCAGGTAGACAAGCTACTTCCAGCCTAGTCTTGGGAAAAAGAAAATGGAGAATTTTGAGGTACCATCAAAGGTTGCACTTCACAAAGAGCAGAGCCAGCCATTCTGTTAAAATTATGCAAAGGGATTATTTCCTGATGCTTTGTTCCCAGTGAGTCTCATTTGATCAGTGAACCAAGTATTTGGCTTAATAATCAAGAGAATATTCCTCACCACAATCTATTGCCAGTGATCAGCCTACCACATTCTTAACAGATTTACCTATTTGTAAAATTCAACTAAATGTCAGTAGGGTGAATGTTTGCATAAACATTTACAGAGTTTGCCTAAGTATGTGTCATCCACTAAACCTGGAAAGAAAACGCAGCTCTGCTTAATCTAAAACAAATCCATTATTCCTCCAAACTTAATGAAAGTAGCCAAAATAAACTGTCTTCTTTACAGCATGATTCGGTTTTAGGTTTTACAGAAAATGCACTTGACACAGCAAGGAAAAGGACCTATCATAGTATATGGTGCAAAAATAGGACTCACCAAGTGTGCCCTTTAAAATGCTGGTTGCGTACATTGCGCATTCGCTTTAAGAGAGGTTCAGTTCAGTCGCTCAGTCGTGTCCACCTCTTTGCGATCCCATGAACCACAGCACGCCAGGCCTCCCTGTCCATCACCAACTCCCAGAGTTCACTCAAACTCACACCCATCGAGTCAGTGATGCCATCCAGCCATCTCATCCTCTGTCGTCCCCTTCTCCTACTGCCCCCAATCCCTCCCAGCATCAGAGTCTTTTCCAATGACTCAACTCTTCGCATGAGGTGGCCAAAGTACTGGAGTTTCAGCTTTAGCATCAGTCCTTCCAAAGAAATACCAGGGTTGATCTCCTTCAGAATGGACTGGTTGGATCTCCTTGCAGTCCAAGGGACTCTCAAGAGTCTTCTCCAACACCACAGTTCAAAAGCATCAATTTTTCAGCGCTCAGCTTTCTTCATAGTCCAACTCTCACATCCGTACATGACCAATGGAAAAAACATAGCCTTGACTAGATGGACCTTAGTTGGCAAAGTAATGTCTCTGCTTTTGAATATGCTATCTAGGTTGGTCCTAACTTTCCTTCCAAGGAGTAAGCGTCTTTTAATTTCATGGCTGCAATCACCATCTGCAGTGATTTTGGAGCACAAAAATATAAAGTCTGACACTGTTTCCACTGTTTCCCCTTCTATTCCCCATGAAGTGATGGGACCAGATGCCATGATCTTCGTTTTCTGAATGTTGAGCTGTAAGCCAACTTTTTAACTCTCCTCTTTCACTTTCATCAACAGGCTTTTTAGTTCCTCTTCACTCTCTGCCATAAGGGTGGTGTCATCTGCATATCTGAGGTTATTGATATTTCTCCCAGCAATCTTGATTCCAGCCTGTGCTTCCTCCAGCCCAGCATTTCTCATGATGTACTCTGCATATAAGTTAAATAAGCAGGGTGACAATATACAGCCTTGACGTACTCATTTTCCTATTTGGAACCAGTCTGTTGTTCCACGTCCAGTGCTAACTGTTGCTTCCTGACCTGCATAGAGGTTTCTCAAGAGGCAGGTCAGGTGGTCTGGTATGCCCATCTCTTTCAGAATTTTCCACAGTTTATTGTGATCCACACAGTCAAAGGCTTTGACATAGTCAATAAAGCAGAAATAGATGTTTATCTGGAACTCTCTTGCTTTTTCCATGATCCAGCAGACGTTGGCAATTTGATCTCTGGTTCCTCTGCCTTTTCCAAAACCAGCTTGAATATCTGGAAGTTCACAGTTCACGTAATCCTGAAGCCTGGCTTGGAGAATTCTGAGCATTACTTTAGTAGCATGAGAGATGAGTGCAATTGTGCGGCAGTTTGAGCATTCTTTGGCATTGCCTTTCTTTGGGTTTGGAATGAAAACTAACCTTTTCCAGTCCTGTGGCCACTGCTGAGTTTTCCAAATTTGCTGGCATATTGCGGGCAGCACTTTCACAGCATCACTTTCAGGATTTGAAACAGCTCCACTGGAATTCCATCACCTCCACTAGCTTTGTTCAGAGTGATGCTTTCTAAGGCCCACTTGACTTCACATTCCAGGATGTCTGGCTCTAGGTGAGTGATCACACCATTGTGACTATCTTGGCCATGAAGATCTTTTTTGTACAGTTCTTCTGTGTATTCTTGCCACCTCTTCTTAATATCTTTTGCTTCTGTTAGGTCCAGACCATTTCTGTCCTTTATCGAGCCCATCTTTTCATGAAATGTTCCCTTGGTATCTCTCATTTTCTTGAAGATATCTCTAGTCTTTCCCATTCTGTTGTTTTCCTCTATTTCTTTGCATTGATCACTGAAGAAGGCTTTCTTATCTCTCCTTGCTATTCTTTGGAACTCTGCATTCAAATGGGTATATCTTTCCTTTTCTCCTTTGCTTTTTGCTTCTCCTCTTTTCACAGCTATTTGTAAGGCCTCCTCAGACACCCATTTTGCTTATTTGCATTTCTTTTTCTTGGGGATGGTCTTGATCCCTGTCTCCTGTACAATGTCACGAACCTCCGTCCATAGTTCATCAGGCACTCTATCAGATCTAGCCCCTTAAATCTATTTCTCACTTCCACTGTATAATCATAAGGGATTTGATTTAGGTCATACCTGAATGGTCTAGTGGTCTTGCCTACTTTCTTCAATTTCAGTCTGAATTTGGCAATAAGGAGCTCATGATCTGAGCCACAGTCAGCTCCCGGTCTTGTTTTTATTGACTGTACAAAGCTTCTCCATCTTTGGCTGCAAATAACATAATCAATCTGATTTTGGTGTTGACCATCTGGTGATGTCCATGTGTAGAGTTCTCTCTTGTGTTGTTGGAAGAGAGTGTTTACTATGACCAGTGCATTTTCTTGGCAAAACTCTATTAGCCTTTGACCTCCTTCATTCCATATACCAAAGCCAAATTTGCCTGTTACTCTAGGTGTTTCTTGACTTCCTACTTTTGCATTCCAGTCCCCTATAATGAAAAGGACATCTTTTTTGGGTGTTAGTTCTAAAAGGTCTTGTAGGTCTTCATAGAACCATTCAACTTCAGCTTCTTCAGTGTTACTGGTTGGGGCACAGATTTGGATTATTGTTATATTGAATGGTTTGCCTTGGAAACAAACAGAGATCATTCTGTCGTTTTTGAGATTGCATCCAAGTACTGCATTTCGGACTCTTTTGTTGACCATGATGGCTACTCCACTTCTTCTGAGGGAGTCCTCCCCGTAGTAGTAGACATAATGGTCATCTGAGTTAAATTCACCCATTCCAGTCCAATTTAGTTCGCTGATTCCCAGAATGTCAACGTTCACTCTTGCCATCTCGTTTGACCACTTCCTATTTGCCTTGATTCATGGATCTGACATTTCAGGTTCCTATGCAATATTGCTCTTTACAGCATTGGACCTTACTTCTATCACCAGTCACATCCACAGCTGGGTATTGTTTTTGCTTTGGCTCCATCCCTTCATTCTTTCTGGAGTTATTTCTCCACTGATCTCCAGTAGCATATTGGGCACCTACTCACCTGGGGAATTCCTCTTTCAGTATCCTATCATTTTGCCTTTTCATATGGTTCATGGGGTTCTCAAGGCAAGAATACTGAAGTGGTTAGAAATCTCTAACTCCTCATTTCAATAATATCACATTTATCAAGTGACAAACATATAATACAATGATTTTCCATAAGCAAAAGTTAATTCCCAAATAGAAACTGCCTTTGAGAACAGATAAAATTTAGAAAATGATTTGTTATGAAACTTATCTTGTCAGGATCAGAGCATAAATTAGTTAAAATTGTAAGCACTTCTATGTGCTTTTTCATACACTGAGTTGGTCATAGCCTTTTATTTTAGGTGAACCCTAAAGTCAAGGAACTAGAATCTGGATTAGAATTTAGTTACTGATTATTTTCAAGAACTGATTTATGGCATAGTGTACCAGCTGTATACATTTAAGCAACAATAACAACTAACTCATCATTGTTATTTTAGTAGAGGAATGAAAATCTCACAATTCCTGGTTGAGACTGCAGCAAAGACCCCTAGGAAACCAGAGTCTCCCTGTTTCTGGGGGAGTCTCCCTGTTTCAGAGTCTCCCACAATAGCTGAGGGTTTCAGTGGGCAGGCAGTGGGCCCAGCCTGCTTCGCCGTCACTGTTTGCAGCTGCAGAATAAATTTTTGCATTTACATTTTAATATGGGTCTGGGTGCTAACATTTGAGCCTGAATGACTAGGTTGCCATTTACTCCTTCCAGAGACACTCCTTTCCAGGCATCTATTTACCGCATGGTCCTCTGAGACTTCTCTGGCTACTCTGTCCGTGTCCTTTGCTGACATCTCTTCTAGACTTCTAAGTGACAGTGTGTCTGGCCCCAGACCTCAGCCTTCTCTCTATAATTCAAATGAACATGTCAGCCTTCAAATCTCGCCCAAGCTCCAGATTCATACACTCAGTCGCCTGCTGGACATTTCCATTTGATGTCCATTAGCCATCTCAAGCTTAACTGGCCAAAAAAGGACCATCAAGCCCTCTATATCTGAATAAGAATTGCACCATTAATCACCCAGTACTCAGGTCAAAATCATTTATTATGTCCCACAGATTCCATATCCAAAATACAACCCAAATTCTATCACTTCTCACCATCTGGACCGCAGAACCCCAGGCCATGGCATTATCATTCTCATCAAGACCACAGCTTTAGTCTCCTGACCAGTCTCCCTGCCTCCATTCTTGCTCCAAACAATCCAATGTTCACTTAGCAGTCAGAGTGAGCTTTTGAAATCAATAAACCAAATGACCCCATCTCCCTTAAAACTCCCCAGTGGCTCCTATTAGACTAGACCCTTAGCTCCCTGCACTCTCCTCCATCTTACTACAGTGTAGCCCGCTGGACTTCCTTCTGTACCTTGTTTATTCCTCAGCTCAGAGCCTTTGCTCTTAACGCTTCCTTTTTCCTGGAATTCTCTCACTGCAGATCTTCACTGCGCTCACCACAGGTCTTCATTTGACTGTCTTTACCACCTTCCAGACGTCACCTCCAAATTCTCCTTTGAAGGCTTCCATGGCCCTAACAAAAGCGACTGTACCCGACCCCGACATCGGTTTCTATCACATTACTCTATTACTATGTGACCCATTTTCAACCAATCAAATGGACCCCTACTATTAAACCATCTAACCAGCTAACACAGAAGCCACACAAATGCCAAAACCTAAGTGCAGGATATGCAAAGCTGCTGCAATATATGAAAGGAATCTGGGTGGGACTCATACTCCACATACATTACAACTGAAAATGAAGTAACCCAGCTTTGCCATGAAAGCCTTTCGCGGAGCAGTGCTAACTGCATGGAAGCAGTGTAGCTAAATAACTTACCAAGATCACACACAAAAAAATAACAGCAGATGGTTCTTACACTTTTATAGTTGAAATTAAAAAAAAAAAAATCAAGCCACCAGAATTCCTATCAAGTTGTTGGGAGCAAAGTGTCTATGAACCATATGGCCTGTCTATTAATACCCCAACCTGGAAGGAATATTACTACTGGAGACAGAGGAAAGCAAAGACCCCTTTAAAGATTTAGAAAATCAGCACCAGAAGGAAGGTGAAGGAAACTGAAATTAATTATCCCCAAGAAGAGATAATCAAGAGGTAATCCTTGACAACAACAACAACAAACAAACAACCCAATTAAAAAATAGGCAGAAGACCTAAGAGACATTCCTCCAAAGAAGAAATACAGATGGAAAACAGGCACATAAAAGGATGTTCCGCGTTGCTGCTTATTAGAGAAATGCAAATCAAAACTACAGTGAGGTGCCACCTCACACTGTTCAGAATGGCCATCATCAAAAGGGCTATAAACAATCAATGCTGGAGAAGGTGTGGAGGAAAGGGAACCCTCCTGTACTACTGGTGGGAATGTAAGCTGGTACAGCTACTCTGGAGAACAGTCTGGAGGTTCCTCAGAAAACTAAAAATAGATCCAGCAATTTCAGTTCTGGGCATATAACCAGACAAAACCATAATTCAACAAGATACACGAGGGACTCCCTGGTGGTCCAGTGGCTAAGACGGAGCTTCCAACGCAGAGGAGCATGGCAGGTCCCACATGCCACAACCAAAGATCTCGAATGCTGCAACGAAGATCGAAGACTGTGCGTGCTGCAACCCGAGACCCAGCAGAGCCTAAATAAATAAACAGGTATTTTTTAAAAAGATACATGCACTCCTGTGTTCACAGCAGCACTATTCACTGACATCGAAACAACCTTAATGCCCATGGACGAAGAATGGATAAAGAAGATATGGTACATACGTTGGGCTTTCCAGGTGGCGCTAGTGGTGAAGAACCCATCTACCAGTGCAGGAGATGTAAGAAACGTGAGTTCCATCCCTGGGTCAGGAAGATCCCCTGGAGAAGGATATGGCGATCCACTCCAGTACTCTTGCCCGGAGAATCCCATAGACAGAGCAGCCTGGAGAGCTACAGTCCATAGTGTCGCAGAGTCAGACATGACTACAGCGACTTAGCGTGCGTGCATGCGTAGTACATACATACAATGGCATACTCCCCAGTCATTTAAGAAGAATGAAATAATGCCATTTGCAGTGACATGGATACAATTAGAGATTATTGTACTACGTGTAGTAAGTCAGAAAGACAAATACCATATGATATATGTAGAATCTAAAAGATGACACAAATGAACCTGCCTATGAAGCAAAGAAAACCAAGGACATAGAGAATAGATTGGCAGCTGCCAGCAGGGAGGAGGGCAGGAGAGCGGAGGACTGGGAGTTTGGGATTAGCAGATGCAAACTGGTATATACAGAATGGCTAAACAGCAAGGTCCTACTATATAGCACAAGGAACTATATTCAATATCCTGTGATGAGCCATAATGGAAAAGAATATGAAAAAAAGTATATATATATATACATAAAACTGAGTCACTTTGCTGTATAGCAGTAATTGACAAAACACTGTAATTCTACTTTACTTCAAAGAAATTAATTTTTAAAAGAGATAATCTAACAAGATTATTAACATTTTTATTAGCATATTATCTAATAACAAGATTATTGGTCTTTCTGAGACCAAGAGTAGTGACCAAAGTTGGGGGGCGGGGGGCAGTGGCAATGACTTACATGATTTTTCTTCTATCTTTAAGAAAGAAAGAAAAAGGAAGAAAAAAAAATTTCCCCAGCAAGATTAAAACTCACTCTGTGGAATTATCTTCAGACACTGAGTAGAGGAAGTGATTACTAAGAATAATCACTGGGACTTCCCGGTGGCCTAGTGGTTAAGAATCCACCTTGCAATGTCAGGGACGTGGGTTCAATTCCTGGTCAGGGAATTAAAAGCCCACATGCCACGACTAGAGAATCCACGGACCACAATAAAAGATCCCACATGATGCAATGAAGACCCAATGCAGCCAAACAAATAACTATAAAAAGAGAGAGAAAGAGAGAATAATCACTCCCTCTCTGTCTCAGGTGTTTGTGTAACTTCATTCCTGAAAGTACAGAAGATGAGAAGTTTTCCCTTCACTGACCACCTTCTCATTAATGTCCACCAACACCACCACCAAACACTAGGATCCAAATGCTTTTATATTTTATCTCATTTAATTCTCACACCAACTCCATGAGATACGTATTATTCAGTTCAGTTCAGTCACTCAGTCATGTCCAACTCTGCAACCCCATGGACTGCAGCATGCCAGGCCTCCCTGTCCATCACCAAGTCCCAGAGTTTACTCAAACTCATGTCCATTAAGTCAGTCATGTCATCCAACCATCTCATCCTCTGTTGTCCCCTTCTCCTCCCGCTTTCAATCATTTCCAGCATCAGTCTTTTCAAATAAGTCAGTTCTTTGCATCAGGTGGCCAAAGTATTGGAGTTTCAGCTTTAACATCAGTTCTTCCAATGAATATTCAGGACTGATTTCCTTTAGGATGGACTGGTTGGACCTTCTTGCAGTCCAAGGGACTCTCAAGAGTCTTCTCCAACATCACAGTTCAAAAGCACCAATTCTTTGGTGCTCAGCTTTCTTTATAGTCCAACTATCACATCCATACATGACTACTGGGAAAATCATAGCCTTGACTAGAGGAAACTTTGTTGGCAAACTAATGTCTCTGCTTTTTAATATGCTGTCTAGGTTGGTCATAACTTTTCTTCCAAGGAGTATCTTTTAATTTCATAGCTGCAGTCACCATTTGCAGTGATTTTAGAGCCCTCCAAAAATAGTCTCTCACTGTTCCCAGTGTTTCCCCATCTATTTGCGATGAAGTGATGGGACTGGATGCCATGATCTTAGTTTTTTGAATGCTGAGCTTTAAGCCAACTTTTTCACTCTTTCACTTTCATCAGGAAGCTCTTTGGTTCTTCTTCCCTTTCTGCCATAAGGGTGGTGTCATCTGCATATCTGAGGTTATTGATATTTCTCCCAGCAATCTTGATTCCAGCCTGTGCTTCCTCCAGCCCAGCATTTCTCATGATGTACTCTGCATATAAGTTGAATAAGCAGGGTGACAATATACAGCCTTGACGTACTCCTTTTCCTATTTGGAACCAGTCTGTTGTTCCACGTCCAGGTCTAACTGTTGCTTCCTGACCTGCATACAGATTTCTCAAGAGGCAGGCCAGGTGGTCTGGTATTCCCATCTCTTCCAGAATTCTCCACAGTTTGTGGTGATCCACATAGTCAAAGGCTTTGGCATAGTCAATAAAGCAGAAATAGATGTTTTTCTGGAACTCTCTTGCTGTTTTTTTGATTATCTAACGGATGTTAGCAATTTGATCTTTGGTTCTTCTGGCTTTTCTAAATCCAGCTTGAACATCTGAAGTTCACACTTCACATACTGTTGAAGCCTGGCTTGGAGAATTTTGACCATTACTTTGCTAGTGAGATGAGTACAATTGTGTGGTAGTTTGAGCATTCTTTTTTTTAGTTTTTCTAGTCCCCCGGTCCTGGATGCAGGAATCTGGTCGAAGGGCCCTCAGCCTGAGCTGAGGATTAGAGACTGATCACCTCCTCTTGGCAGAGAACTCAAATTCTGGTTCTGGTCTGGTCTGATTTCTGGTAGGGCCGAGTTCCAGTCCTCACTTCTCTGGAGGCCCAGGGAAAAGTCCCATAATGCCTGGGTATCTGTAGGTGGCAGGAGATGTCTGTAAGGCCACCCCATTTGCACCCCCCTCCCGCCTCCTCCCTCTTCTTCTTTCAACCTGGCTTCCTTTCCTCCCTTGAAATCTTTGATGTTAGTACTTGGATTCTTGTATTTAAGGGCTTCCCTGGTGGTGCAGAGGTTAAAGCGTCTGCCTGCAATGTGGGAGACCTGGGTTCGATCCCTGGGTCGGGAAGATCTCCTGGAGAAGGAAATGGCAACCCACTCCAGTAGTCTTGCCGGGAGAATCCCATGGACGGAGGAGCTGGGTGGGCTACAGTCCACGGGTCACAAAGAGTCGGACACGACTGAGCGACTTCACTTTCACTTTGTGCATTCTTTGGCATTTCCTTTCTTTGGGTTTGGAATGAAAACTGACCTTCTCCAGTCCTGTGGCCATGGTTGAGTTTCCCAAATTTGCTGGCATACTGAGTGCAGCACTTTCACAGCATCATCTTTCAGGATTTGAAACAGCTCAGCTGGAATTCCAACACCTCCCTTAGCTTTGTTCATAGTGATGCTTCCTGAGGCCCACTTGACTTCACATTCCAGGATGTCTGGTTCTAGGTGAGTGATCACACCATTATGATTATCTGGGTTGTGAGGATCTTTTTTGTACAGTTCAACTGTGTATTCTTGCCACCTCTTCTTAATATCTTCTGCTTCTGTTAGGTCCATACCATTTCTGTTCTTTATTATGCCGATCTTTGCATGAAATGTTTCCTTGGTATCTCTAATTTTCTTGAAGAGCTCTCTAGTCTTTCCCATTCTATTGTTTTCCTCTATTTCTTTGCACTGTTCACTGAGGAAGGCTTTCTTAGATATTATTAGCTGCCTTCTATAAACTGGAAAACTAAGGCCAAGGCCCACCATCAGCTCTGTCAGTCTGGAGAAATAACTTCAAGTCTCTGGTTTCAGGAATTCTTCCTTTATATTATGCCACTCTCCTAAATTGCTGATTAGTTACTGGAAAAGTAGGAGACACACGAAACAAAAGATGTTAGGACTGACATGAAAGACTGAAGCAAAGTGATTAACGAGGTAACAAAAGACAGCCAAACCACAGCAGCAGTCAAGACAGTGTTCACCATTAAGACGGGACTGACGGGAATCCAGTGAATAGAGAAGGGCTAAGACCGGGGAAGAACGTCAAGACTGGCAAGAAGGTGCTGGGCAAGCACACAGTAAGCCTTCTCTGCAAAAGAAGGAATTAAAAACAGACAAAAGCCAACCAGAGGCAAGGAAAAGGCAGATGTTAAGACTTGTTATGATAAGAAGGAATTACTCAGAAAATTTTTAGAATTTTTCAGAGCCAAACAGTCCTTCCAGGTCATCCAAACCCAACACTGTCTTTTACAAATAAACAAGATTGGGAGAGCGTAGACGATCTGTGAAAGTTACCTAGTTAATTGGGTAGGTGGCAGGTCCGTCTAGAGGACAGACCTCCTGGCTCCCTGTCTTGTGTTCTGAGTTCTGGCTTTAGAATCAATTATTCTCTCTGAACATCAAAGAAACAACAAGCATGAGACTCTGGAACTTTCTTCCCCTGCTTTCCTTTCCATCATTTCTATACTATTTCCAAATATACAACTGATTAGTTCACCAAATAAAGAGTCCGTGCTGCGACACCCGGAGCAGCACAGCAAGGGAACATCGACAGAATCACCACCTCTCAGAGTCAGCATGAACTTGAGAGTCAGTCTGTCCCATCCCCTTAAGCACAACTCATCTCCACAGTCCAAGAGGCAACAGGGAACCGGCTTGAAACTCAGCTGGCTCTAACTGTTACAAAGTTTGTTCTTGTATCGATTTATTTACATTTTTTTATTTATTATTTTTGGCTATGCTGGCTCTTTGCTGCTTTTGGCATAGGCTTTCTCTAGTTGCAGGGAGCAGGGCTACTCTGTTGTGGTGCGAGGCCTTCTCATTGTGGAGGCTTCTCTTGTGGAGCACAGGTGGATTCTTATCCACTGCGCCACCAGAGAAGCCCCTTGGGTTGATTTAAAATCTGCCTCTCTGAAGCATTAGCTGTGACATTATCCTCCAAGCGTCAGAACAAGACAGACTAAGGCTGAGAGACCTGCCTCCTTCTACACCACGGCAGCTGTGTTTCACTTTGGGAGCTGAGTGTTCAAAGTCCAAATTTTTTTCTCTGGAGAAAGACATATGCGCCCCCTTCATGAAAGGGGTATGGATTTGTCTTGCTTGAAGGACTCCAAAGATATCCAAAGTTAAGATATCAGTAAAACATTATATTAGCTTGCACAAGAATAAATCAAATAAGATAAACTTCCAAACTGTCCAGGACTAGGCAAACAATCTGAAAGAATGTTTCCAAAACATTAGCTAAAAAGCAGGAAGTCTTTGGGTTAATGGTGATATTTATTTTTTTAATCAACACAAGTATTCTGGGAGAAGAAGTTCTGTGTTGCTTATTGAAATACAATTCATATCCCATGAAATGCACCCCTTAATAAGAAGGTACATATCAGTGGTTGTCAGAACATTCACAAGGTTGTGCTCTTATCACCACTGTCTAATTTCAGAGCATCTTCATCATCCCCAAAAGGAGCTCTGTACCCATCAGCAGTCACTCCACAGCCTCTCAATTTCCCCAACCCTAAGCCACCATATTGGAGTGTGAAGTCAAGTGGGCCTTAGGAAGCATCTCTAGAAACAAAGCCTATGGAAGTGATGTAATTCCAGCTGAGCTGTTTCAAATCCTAAAAGATGATGCTGTGAAAGTGCTGCATTCAATATGCCAGCAAATTTGAAAAACTCAGCAGTGGCCACAGGACTGGAAAAGCTAAGATTTCATTCCAATCCCAAAGACAGGCAGTGCCAAAGAATGTTCAAACTATGCACAACTGCACTCATTTCACAGGCTAGCAAAGCAATGCTCAAAATTCTCCAAGCCAGGCTTCAACAGTACATGAACCGAGAATCTCCAAATGTTCAAGCTGGATTTAGAAAAGGCGGAGGAACCAAAGAGCAAATTGCCAACATCCGTTGGATCATAGAAAAAGCAAGAGAATTCCACTTCATGACTGTGCTAAAGCTTTTGACTATGTGGCTCACAACAAACTGTGGAAAATTCTTAAAGAGATGGGAATACCAGACCACCTTACCTGTCTCTGACAAAACCTGTATGCAGGTCAAAAAGCAACAGTTAGAACCAGGCATGGAACAATGGACTGGTTCAAAATTGGGAAAGGAGTATGTCAAGTCTGTATATTGTCACTCTGTTTATTTAACTTATATGCAGAGTACATCATGTGAAATGCTGGGCTGGATGAAGCACAAGCTGAAATCAAGACTGCCAGGAAAAATATCAATAACCTCAGATATGCAGATGACACCACCCTTATGGCAGAAAGGGAAGAGGAACTAAAGAGCCTCTTGATGAGGGTTGAAAATAAAAGAGTGGAAAAGCTGGCTTAAAACTCAACATTCAAAACACTAAGATCATGGCATCCAGTCCCATCACTTCATGGCAAATAGATGGGGAAACAGTGGAAACAGTGACGACAGATTTTATTTTCTTGGACTCCAAAATCACTGCAGATGGTGACTGCAGTCATGAAATTAAAAGATGCTTGCTCCCTGGAAGAAAACCTATGACAAACCTAGACAGCATATTAAAACACAGACATCACTTTGCTGACAAAGGTCTGTATAGTCAAATCTATGGTTTTTCCATTAGTCATGTATGGATGTGAGTGTTGGATCATAAAGAAGGCTAAGCACTGAAGAACTGCTGCTTTTGAACTGTGGTGTTAGAGAAGACTCTTGAGAGTCCCTTGGACTGCAAGGAGATCAAACCAGTCAATCCTAAAGGAAATCAGTCCTGAATATTCACTGAAAGGACTGATGCTGAAGCTGAAGCTCCAATACTAACCAACTCATTTGAAAAGACCCTGATGCTAGGAAAGATTGAAGGTGGGAGGAGAAGGAGACGACAGAGGATGAGATCATTGGATGGCATCACCGACTCAATGTATATGAGTTTGAGCAAGCTCCAAGAGATGGTGATGGACTGGGAAGCATGGCGTGCTCCAAAGAGTTGGACACCAGTGAGGGACTGACCAACAGCAGCTAAGCAACCACTAACCTATTTCTGTCCTTACAGATTTGCCTGTTCTGGAATTATATAATATGTAGCTTTTTGTGACAAGTTTCTTTCAAATACAGTGTTTTCAAGGTTCATCTATGTGTCACATGAATCGCTTCATTCCCTTTCAAGACTGAATAAAATTCCATTGTATGCATTTTATGAATGCATTTTATGAATCCATTCACCTATTGATGGACACTGAGTTGTTTCTAGTTTTTGGTTATTATGAGTCCTACTATAAACATTCATGGGAGGTTTTTATGTGTACATTTATTTTGATTTCTCCTGGGTATATAACTAGGAGTAGAATTTCTGAGTGATACAATAACTCTACGCTTAACTTTTTGAAGAACTGACAAATTCTTTTCCAAACTGTTTATCATTTTACATTCATACCAGCAGCATATCAGGGTTCCAATTTCTCCACAGCCATGCCAACACTTGTAATTATCTGTTTTCTTTATTATAGCCATTCTAGCGGGCATGCAGTGGTGTTTCTTAGTAACACGAGGAGAAGTTTTTAAATTGACACATCGCAAAATTGATTTCAATATGTATTATGGATACAGAGGTGTTCCCAGGCATTATAACACATTGTTTTGCTGGTATCTTAGCATTTATACAATGACCCAGGATGAAAGAATCATTTTATGAAACCTATAAGTTGTACACATCCACATGCTTTAAGAAAGGGAACAGTGGACCAGGAGGAGGGGCTTTATAAAAGGATTTAGAATAGCGGTTCTCTGCTTCTCACTCCAGAAGCCTATGCTGAGTGTTGCCCAAAGAAAGCAGACTGCCAAAAGGTGGACATGAACCCAAATACTCTTCAATGCAGCTCCCATTTCTCTGAAGCTCAGTTTCCTCATCTGTAAAACAAAGCCAATAATATCCGCAATTCAGGCCTCCTGTGAGGATTAGATATGCTCGTGCAGGAAAGGACCCAGTGCTGTGCCTGCTGTTATAGCAGATGCTCAAGACATGGGCAGTGCTATCCCGTAATAAAAAAACCTGAGTCAATTTACACTGGGCACTTGCATTGCAAAATTACTGAGCAATGACCCTTTAAAGGGAGGGATGGCAATATGTGACAGTCACTCACAATGTAGCAACTCCAAGACTTGGCGTGCTGGTGCCCTTACCAGCCAAGTGCCAAATGACAGCTTGGGCACCCAATCCCCCAGGTCTGCCACTCGTGAGCTCTGCACCCGTAGAACTCTGGGGCCCCTTAATTTCCAGGGTGGGGATATCCCTCAAAAATATTACTCTGTTCTAAAGCCACCCTCTACACTCTTTAAAAATAAATAGAATTTCCATGTTCAGCTACAGAGCCTGTTCAGGGAAGGGGAGGAGCTGTGTCTGGTGCAGGCACTTGGAGATACCAGCTTGGCGATCATAGCTCTGGAGCCTCCAGGAAACGTCTGTGATTTTACCAACTGCAAACCTAAAGCAGATGCATCCAGGGTCCTGACGGCATCCTCATAGTCTTCATCATCTCCACGCACGCTGGCCCAGCCTCCAGCACCTGTGTCTCTGCCTGAGGACTTTTCTGGCTCAGGGCCCTCTCCGTCACCTGTGGCAGGCCAGAGGATTCCCCAGCAGCAGCCCAGCAGCCCTCAGTCAATGACGGACTGACAGGAGTTGGGACTCAGCTCCCTCACCCAGAGGTACCAGTGGAGGTGGGGTGACTCTGAGGCAAGTATTCCAAACTGGCTCCCAGAGTCCCCACTGGGATGGAACTCGCGTCGTCCATGGTGTAACTTGCGTGATGACATGCTCTCTGTTGGTTTCTTTCTCTTCCTTGCCTTACTTCTCCATTCTTCGCTGTGTCCAGGAGCCACCTCCCATAGAAATGTGCACTCGAATCCCTTCTCTGTGTTTGCTTCTGGGAAGGCCGAAGGTAAGGCGAAATCCCAGACGTTCTGCTCTTTCATTCAGTTAAGTGTGTCCTAAGAGATTCTGGGTTTGTTGAGTCACTGTTAAATATGGAGCCATCACATTCGGCTCATGTCCAGACAGGAGGGTGAGTGGAAACTGAAATGCTTATCAAAATTTAACAAGCCGTGGGCTTGGGACACTATCCTAGAAAAAGTCTTTTTCATCAAAGGGTGCTGGTCACTTGCCAAACCTTGGGCCCATGGGATGCCCGGAGGATTACCAATTTCTCACTTACACAAAGGAGGGCTCCAAGCTCCCAAAGGCCCTGACCTAGCAGAGCGCCTTGCACATAATGGTATAAAGTAGGCGCTCAGTAAAAGTCTGCTGCTGATGACAATGATTAATACCTGCAGGCAAGCACCCACGGTGCCAGGACATCGTGAAATGTCCTGTGGTGCTGGGGGGCTGGAGGGAGGGAGGCAATCTATACTCATTGTATTGGGTATGCCAAAAAGTTTGTTCAGGTTTTTTCCCTGCACTGTCTTACAGAAAAACTCAAACTTCCTGGCCAACCCAATCTCTCTCCAGCATATCAGAAATGTTACTTGTTACTAACGTTTCTCATCCCTGACCGCCACGGTTTTAGCAGTCATGGAGTTACCCTCTTTCAGCATCCCTTTACTCCTCTTTACCCCATCACCGACCTTCCTAAGTCTCTGGAACTAGCAAATTCCCAAAACAGAAAGAAACCCCACCGCACAGAAGCATACCATACCCAGCAGTGACCAGCTCTCTCCCATCACCGATAAATCCTATATAACCACCGTTAAATTAGTTGGATCCACTAACCTGTAAATGTAGCCTCACAGGGAGACCCTGAAGCCAGTCAGTTGGACTTCTCCTATCAGCTGAACCCTCCAGCTGCATCTTCTCCCCACCACTCCATCGCCTGCCCTATCTGTGCTGGGAGGGCTCCATGACTGAGTCTAAAATGGGAACGCATGTAAGAATTAAAGATTTTAAAATTAAAAAAAAAAAAAACTAAAAAAAAAAAAAAACAAATGTAAAACGCTCAACCCGAGCTGGGCCCAGACACTCTCGTCTCCTGCCCCACACTGGCTCTGTGCCCCAAGGAAGGTGGCTGGTGCCAGTTCTGGCCAAAGCCAGGGCCGTTCCCAGGAGAGGCTGCCATAAAACTGGCAGCCACCAAGCAGCAATCGGCTTCCACCAGAGCTGCCAAGGCAATGCCAACCTCTGCAAGTCTTGAGAACAAACAAAGGCAACACACAAGCATGAATCTTGTAAGCCTTTCTCCTGCAGGAAACCAGCCTTAGTTATTTCCTTTCAACCCAAAGTCCTGCTGGGTGGACACACAAGCCCTGTCAAGATTTCAGACGGCTATGAAAAAAAAAAAAACAACACACTCTGGGAAGGCAAACTGCCCAAGTGATAATGAAGAAATTCAGAATTATTGTCTGGCTAAAGGAAAAAAATGAAGACAGAAGTGTTACTTTTGTTAGAGAAATTAATGAAGTCTGTGTTTCAAAAGTAAGATGCTTATTTGTATGTGATTTTTATTTCATATCGAAATACAATGAACTCCCCTCAGTCTCCACTCATTAACTGTTCTGTGCCCTCATCTACCAACACAGAGAGTTTAGGAGAGAGTCAGAGGAACTTGTTTTACTCGCAGACCTCACACCAACATACTCTGTCACCTTAAACAATCTGCCTCTATTTTCCGGGTCTCCTCCTCTCTGTAAAGTAAAAGACTGGCCCATTCCACCTCTAACACATTGTAATAATAATGAAGATCACAGAGGTTCTGGAATTTTCCCCCATAAGGGTGGCTTCTGTCTTGATACATACAGCATGAGAGAACATAATCTTTAAACTGGGAGTTGAGTTCAACATTCTACATACTTGGAGAAATGAATAAAGCTGTTGCTATGGTTATTTTAGGAGATGTGGTTTTCTGACAAGCCAATTCTGAAGAAAAAAAAAAAGAAAAACCAAGCCTTTCTCACTGGAGAAGAGGTGAAAAGCTATTCCACTGAAGGTATTATTTTGCCAAATGGAAGAGAGTAAAGATGACTGCGAGCCTTCTTACTGGGGCATGTTGCCCTGGGAGCAGCCTGCTGGGCAAAGCATTGGGCAATTCAGGCAAACTGCCCCTCTGCAGCCCTCCCCCAGGGAGGCCAGGACTCCAGGTGACACCTCCAACAACATGGAAGCCACACGGTAACACACGTATGTTCTCTTCCTTTTTCCTAAAAAATGAAACAAAACTTTCCCCAAACCTTCCCTTGGTTAAAAGTGCATACAGAGGCTTCTGACAAATAGGCACTGCAAATATTTACTAGAAATTAACTAGCATTCTACTAATTTTTCACTCTTCAGAAACAGCTTATATAATTATGATTCTCCCACGTATTGGATGGCAATTTTGCTCTTATGGTATGTTCGGGTCCCTTGTCTCTATTTGTTCCTCATGATTTTGGAGGCTGAATGGGAATCTTAGCTTCCCTTTCTGGAGAATAACTTCCCAAGATCATGTGCAAAGCAACAGTTTGAGCCGAGACTAGGATCCAGAATGTCTGGTTCCCAGCCAAGCCTTCCACCCATAACACCATATTGCATCCTGACATTGATCCTCCAAGAACATATTTAACCTTCAACTATAGATTTTCTAAGAATTCCACACATTTGGGTTTAGGACATGACACAGTATAACCCAACATGTAAAAGCAATGGCTTCTTTTACATAGTACTGAAAAAAATGACTCGCATACATTACAGGAGAAAAAAAATGTGGCAGAAAATAGAACAATCACATTAACTCAAACCAGCAATAGTTGTTAAGTTCAGGGTAACTATGTCACGGTTTGAGTCTAGGGTGCCAGCCCCATGGGATTTGAGCACTATCACTATAAAGGTGAGCTGCTCTGTGCAGACTTTAATAGCTCTTCCACAGCCAGCAAAGTCTAGAACAGATGGGCTACAACTCAGGCTGCATGAGGCTCATGCATCTCAGTCCAATGAGAACATATCCTCATCATCCAGGATAAGGGGAGTCTGACAGTTAGCCAGTGGGGTTCTTGGGACATGCCCCCAAAATGTACTTGTTTTAAAGATTTAGTGTTGCTGAATTCAGCCACGATTTTGCAATCAGTAAATCTAAGAGAAGTTGTTTTAAGTGCAAAGGACACAGAAGCCTTGCATCTTTCAAAAGATTTTAAAATTTTGCTTGGAGGATAGGACACCATATTTGTCAGTGCTGATTCAAAAGCAGAGACATTACTTTGCCGACTAAGGTCCGTCTAGTCAAGGCTACGGTTTATCCAATGGTCATGTATGGATGTGAGAGTTGGACTGTGAAGAAGGCTGAGCGCCGAAGAATTGATGCTTTTGAACTGTGGTGTTGGAGAAGACTCTTGAGAGTCCCTTGGACTGCAAGGAGATCCAACCAGTCCATTCTGAAGGAGATCAGCCCTGGGATTTCTTTGGAAGGAATGATGCTGAAGCTGAAACTCCAGTACTTTGGCCACCTCATGTGAAGAGTTGACTCACTGGAAAAGACTCTGATGCTGGGAGGGATTGAGGGCAAGAGGAAAAGGGGACGACAGAGGATGAGATGGCTGGATGGCATCACTGACTCGATGGATGCGAGTCTGAGTGAACTCCAGGAGTTGGTGATGGACAGGGAGGCCTGGTGTGCTGCGATTCATGGGGTCGCAAAGAGCGACTGAGCAACTGAACTGAACTGAAGGCACTGGAAGGGCTAGCTGGCCACAAACAAGGCAGGATTTAAACAGCAAAGTCTCCCAACACTTTATTCTGCCTGCCCACGCCCCTCCTCCTGACTTGAAGCTCTACCATGTGATCCATTAATGGATTAGACAACAAGAGAAACCAGCATGGTTCCAGAAGGCTGTAATCAGAAATAGCTTTCTAGTCTTCTGCCAGGAGCAGCAATTAGCTTATCAGAATCATTACTTTATAGAGCCAAGATAAATCAACTATTTATTCTGAGCAGATAGTTGGAGAGGAGAGGAGAGGAGTTTCCTGGCCAAACAGGGAAAGACAGGACTGCAGGAAGAAGGCAGGGAAGGCAGGTGCATCTTCTTCACGACCGACCCTAGGATGGGTCAGCAAGAAAACAGCTTAAACCTATTATTTCAAGCTGCTTTTGCTCAACTACTGTGTTTAGGGCTATAATTGTTAATAGCTACCCAGTTACCTGAAGGGCTGCTTGTGGGTGCCTTCTCCTTTGAGAATGGACCCTTTGTCCATCCATTCTCATCTCATGTTCCCTTTATATAGCGTCTTCTTCATTAGCATGCTTCAAGAAAAAGAAGGAGCCAATGTTTTATTCTTTTATTAATTTTTTCCTTTGTTCTCCCTCAAACCATTGCCCCATCTTGGGCCTCTTTCTCAGTCAAACTATTTAGAAGAAAGGTTGGTATTTGGCTCCTAGTACTTCCTCATTCTTTCCCCTCACATCCCGCCATCAAATTTTTGTCCTCATTCAACTGCTTTCTTAAAGGGCTCCGTGGCCTCCTAGTCATTATACCTAAGCCTTCTGTCAGCCTGCAGTGTCCTCAAAGTTTACAAAGCGTTTAGAACTGTGCGCCAGCCCTGCTGCGGTAGAAGTCGATCCACTGTCTCCCTGGACCCTGCACTCGGTCATTCGTACCCCTTCCTGTCTTCCCATCGCTAGTTCTCCCTGCTGTTGCCTCCACATAAAGAATGTCCCCAGCTCTTCCATTGGACCTCTTCTTTTTTGCATCCTCTTCCTCTGTCCTCTCCCTCATGAAAGAGCTCACTCTCATAGTTTCAGCCGTAAGTTATGTGCAACACTCATATGAGACCATTCTTAACCCCAAGTCCACAATCCATGTAACCGTTTGATTAAAACTTCCAGCTGCTTGGCTCCAAATACCCTAGACAAAGCATGTTGACAAGGGAACACATTGTTTCCTTCCTGGTCCTCCTCCGCTGCCTCCCCCTTTCAGTCACAGCCCCCAGGCATCTGAACTGAAAACTCAGAGCTTTCTCGCTCGCAGCTCTCCCTCACCACTGCCGCTGTCAGTTGCCACAGAGTGCTGATTCATTTCTTTGTTCTCTCTTGCTTTGCACCTCAAGCATCATTTCTTTTTGCCTACCCTTGTGCAAGAGCCTTCTCAGTGGTCCACTTATCTTGCCTCCTATGTTCTTTGCCAAATGCATGAGCCTTTGGCCCTGCTCCTAAAAAAATTGACAGTCACTTGCTAGGATGCCCTACTGTACATGAGCCCCTTAGTTTAATGCCGTCTACGACGCAGAACCACCTCACAGTGGGTCCTTCCCTACTCCACACACACCAGCAATGCGCTCACAGCAACTTGCCTGCATATGCCTCACTGCTGTAACTGTTCCCTCTAACGGGGAACTTGACACCCTTCACCTTGTTATCTGTCAAAGCACAACCTGTTCTCTCAGCCTCGTACCAATGCAATCTCTCCCAACATAAAGCCTTTTCTTGAGCCTCTCAAATAGATGCTTGCTCTCTCTTATTTCATCTCTCTCCCTCTCTCTCTCTCTCTCATTCATTCCTTCTTTGAACTTCTATGACACTTTGATATGTTTCCAGGAGGACTCTGATCTCTGATCACAAGCTCCTTCATATCAGTCACCTGGAAGCACTATGTTATAAGAAAACAGGATCCAGGTCAGAGATTAGGGTGAGAAAATTTATTTGAGTGATTCTCACCTGCCAGACCCTATGTTTTGCCTGGGTCATCACAGATTTTGCACAATTACTCTCTAAAGTAACTATCACTCTTTGAATTTTATAAGTGACAAGGTCAGATTCAGAGAGGTCCCTGCCTTGCACAGGGTCACAAAGCCTGTATTATATTTGCTTCACATAGTGTCAGTGAGAAGCAATTAATAAAAAGCAGACAAAACCACTTTATCAATTGCAAAGTATTGTACACATACTTGTTATCAGCATAATGACTAATATTACCCTTTCACATATTTTTTAGTTATTAAAAGACAATTTTTCTGTCTTACCCATTTTTGGATTCCCTGCAGTTTTTATGATAATTATTAAGTGTTTAATAGCTATTTAAATTGGATTTCAGATGTCATGTCTTGAATTACTAGAATTTTGAAATTTCCCCCCAAAATAAAAGCTGCCATTTATTGAGCAGCTGCATGTGCCAGACATAGACCATGTCTAACCTCCACAGCAATGGAGGGAGGTTGGTATTACTGTCCCATGTTATAGATGGGAAAATCAGAGTCCAGAGACAATCGGGAACAATCACACAGCTAGTAAGGAGCAGAAGGAGGGGGGTTGGATTTCAGAGCTCATGATTTTCCCCCATTCCAGACTCAGGACCACAAAGATCCACCTAATTCACCTACACACCATCACAGTCCAACAGTGTTTCTGCATCAGAGATGGTTCCTGTCTCTTATGAGGATGGAAATATTATTTTCTCTAATACCCACAAGCACTGAGACTCCCCTCTCAGATTCCCCTCAATAGCATCACACAGCTGGATACATTTTGTATAGTATCACCAACTTAGATTCTCTTCTCACCACTTTATTCAACAAATATTAATAGACTCCTTCATGTGCCAGGCACTGTTCTAGACACTGGGAATTCAATGGTGATGAGATATGGGTTCCCTGCCTCTGAAAGTGTTAGTTACTCAGTCATGTCCAGCTCTTTGCAACCCCATGAACTGTTGCCTGCCAGGCTCCTCTGGAACTCCTCTGGAATTCTCCAGGCAAGAATACTGGAGTGGATAGTCATTCCCTTCTCCAGGGGATCTTCCTGACCCAGGGATTGAACCCGGGTCTCCTGCACTGCTGGCAGATTCTTTACCATGTGAGCCACCAGGGAAGCTTTTATTCAAACAGAGTGGTAAGAAATAGTCAATAAGCAGTGAAATCATAACAGAGACCAATTCTGCTGGTATTCTGATGCGACGGAAATACAGAGGGTCAGGACAGTGGCATGGAGCATGTGACAGAGAATGGGGGCTTGAAGGCTTGCCAGCCATAGGAAGGGCAACAGGCAGGGTACTCCAGGCAGAGGCAACCAAGACAGTGCAGCCTTGAGTTAGGAAGCACTGGGCTTATTGGAAAGTGGGCTGATGTATTTGGAGAGCAAAGAGCAGGTTGGTATGAGGTGATGGTCTTCACCGACCACGAAGAGGGTCGGTGCTAGAAAGTCCAGTCATGCATCCTTGTGATGTACTCTTTTTTTTAATTGCTATATAGTTAAGGACTCCTCAGGTGGTGCAGTGGTAAAGAATCCACCTGCCAATACAGGAGATGCAAGAGACATGGGATCAATCCCTGCAATGGGAAGATCCCTGGAGTAGGAAATGGCAACCTACTCCAGCATTCTTGCCTGGGAAATTCCATGGGCAGAGGAGCCTGGGGGCTACAGTCCAGGGGGTCCTAAAAAGTCAGACATGACTGAGCACACACACATAGCTGATTTGCAATGTTGTGCTAATTTCTGCTACACAGCAAAGTGACTCAGCTATATACATTCTCTGCTCATGTTCTTTTCCATTATGGTTTAATTCAAAACAGGTACATGCACTCCTATGTTCATAGCAGCACTATTCACAACAGCTAAGACATGAAGCAACATAAATGTGGTATATATATATATATATATATATATACACTGGAATACTACTTAGCCACAAAGAAAGAGCAAAAGCATGCCATTTGTAATTACATGGATGCACCTAAGGATTACCATACCTTTTAATGTACCCTTAAGCAAAGGAATGGCCTAATTTGACTTCTGCTTTTATGGCTCAGACGGTGAACAATCTGCTGGCAATGTGTGAGACTCGGGTTCAATCCCTGGGTCGGGAAGAATCATTGAAGAAGGGAATGACAACTCACTCCAGTATTCCTGCCTGGATAATTCCATGGACAGAGGGGCCTGGACGGTTATAGACCATGGGGTCACAAAGAGTCAGACACAACTGAGCAACTAACACTTTCATTTTCCTTTAAAAATATGACTTTGTATGCTCTGTAGGGACTTGGTGTTTGTGGAGGCAACGAGAAGGAAAGGAAACATGAAGACCACTTAAGAGGTCTTTTAGAAGTCCACAAAGAAAGAGGACAGCTTGGTGGAGTGGGCAATGGAGAAAGAAAGAAGGTGGGCCGGGGGCGAGGGCGAAATGCATGTTGTAAGCATGGATGACAAAGACCAACTGGATGGATTCTTGCAAATGTCCAAGAGTCGGATACAATAATCTCGGCACGAGAGTCAGAGACCTCAGGCCACTTAAAGTCAACCCAACATCAAGGCTGCCCAGGCCAGCAAGGCCTTATTCATCCTTATTCTCAGAACACCCTTCAGACATTGCCTCTCCTCCTTCAGCCTCAAAGTTCAAGCATGCTAACTGAAGTCATCATCCAAACAGTCCAGAAATCAAGGTGAGAATAAAGCCCGAGGTACCAAGTACCTCAAGTCAACATCTCTCATGCCCACAACAATCCCACGGAAGAAATGCTATCACACAGAGCCCCACATGACAGGGGCAGCAGATTCCCTAACATCACTCAACTGAGACATGGCAGATCCATAATCAGGCCCAGGGCTGCCTGACCCCACTGCCCGTGCTTCTCTGGGTACAGAATCCAGAGACTTCACTGTGGGGAGAATGAACTTCAGAGCATCTGGAGTGACTGTGAGTTAGTAACACTCACTCCTGAAACTACTCTGGGTTCTACTCTTTGACTTCTATTTCCTCCACTTTTTTCCAAAATTTTCTAATTTAAAAATACTTTTGTTTATTTATTTAACATACAACTGTTGGTGCTCTCTTGTGTCAAGCAACCTGCCAAATCTTAGCAGCCCAACAGTGACAGACACAGTCCGTAAGAACCAAGAGTCCAGCGTCTGACTGGGGAGGCAAAACAGCTGGCAAGTAAAGTGGTTTTCCTCTCTGAGGTCCTTTAAACTCCATGAATGCTAAAGTTAAAGTGATACTAGAGATCTGGCTGATATTTTCAGGGACTTGGTGTCACACTGGCCTCATTACGTAGATAGCTTCACAGATTCATTCCATTTTATTATTCTGTAGGAGTTCTAATAAAAAAAAAATGTGTCAGCTTAAAAAATGTGAAGTCTCAGACAAAGTAGTCCCTTTCTATTTTAATCAGCCTTCAGAAGGTTGCAGGGCGAGCAGCACCTCTCCAGACGGTTGGGACTGATCCTAAGAGCACTGCTGGGAAGGGCAGAAAGACAGGACGCTTGTCAGCTGTTGGAACCACAGCACCATGGCGGGCAGAAATCATCTCCGTGAATCCCAGGACGGCCCCAGAATATTCGAATGCCTGATTCACAGCTAGAGAAAGCGAGGCTTACAGTGGAGATGACCTGCGCAAGGCTGCCCAGTGAGTAAGTGTGGAACGGAACCAGGACCATACTCTTAACCCATCTCCTATTCTGTTAAGGCCAGGGTGGGACTCTACAGTGACTAAGGGATTCGAAATATAAAAGTAGGGATTGATGGACCAAGCCTTATTTTGTCTGGAGGAGAGAAATCCTAGAGAGTGATTCATGATAGCTTATTTAGGATATTTTTCAAATAAATTGAGACAGCTGCTCTCCGTCTCCCTTGAGGGGAGAAGAAGAGACTTTCACCCTCAGCCTGATAGGTGAAGTAGATAAAAAATGTCCAGACAGTGGGGTCTCAATAGACCCTGGCAAGCTCTGGTGTCCCTTTAATTGTTTGTCAAACCGCAAATGCTTCCTCTTAATCCTACTCTTTCTTCAAGGACCATTTCATATCCCACCTGCTGAGAAGTATTTTTCTCTGTTTATTTTCTTCCCCTTTTGAGAATGTGTGTTTTCTCTTCCAACTGAAAGGCAACTCTCTGGAGGGAAGCAGCCAGGCCTTACCCCATCTCCTCTGTCTCTGACGCACTTCTCTGGAAAACGCAAATGGATAGTGATTCTCAAAGTCACCATCTGAGCTGCCTGGAAAGCTTTACTCTTCATGCTGGTAAACAAGAATGACTTTACCACATCGATTCCATTTCTGGGACCGTGGGCAATGCTGTAATAAAAGGAAAGCCAGGCCAGCCAAAACTTTCAGTGTGAATGGTAAGCAGTAGCATTTGAGTAGGTTGGAAAGATCCGAGACATGGCAGGGGACTTCCGGCCTGGAGACTACAGGCTGGATCTCCAGATGCCCTCAAGTGACAGGAAATCACTGCTTTTTCTCTAAAAGAGCTCGAGGAGAGGGCCCAGTTGGGCTGAGAGGCTACAGTTGGATGTACACCCCAGGCCTCTCTACTGGTCTTCCTCAACTCAAGAAGCCTCACAAGACAGCACCAGAGGGCCCCAAAGGGCTGGCTTTTGGATTAATCTCTCTGTGACGGGTCTGGAAAGCAGCTGCTACTTGCTTTGCCCTCGGTTTTCTAACAACATCATGCCCTGAGCACCAAGACTCCCTGCAGGAAAGTCCCTTCCTCCCTGTGCTTCCCAAAGATCAATGAGCGGGTATTTGCCTAGATCTCCCCAGTCTTCATTTCCACAGCCACCTGCTTGCCCCTAGGCACTCTTGTTTGCTCTCTTCCCTCCTCTCCTGCTGAATAGTTTCAACATCAAGACTTGGCTAGCATTTACTTGCAGAATTTACTGAAAGGAGAAGCAACTTCCCGCCTCTCTCCTCTGTCTCTCCCCTTCCCTCCCACCCAGGGGAAGTCTTGCTCTGCCTCCCTCCATCCTAGGGAAACCCACCCTCCTGCATCCCTGGCCCTGGCTCCATCTATCCCCTCCCACATGCGTCTCTGCCAGCTCCTCGTCCATTCATTAAGAATATGCCCATGTCTTACTATTCTAAAACAAATACTCCTATCCACCTTATCTCTACCTCAAAATACCAAGCTTCTTAGAAGAAAGCCGAAAACACTTCCTGTTTCCTGCCTCTGACTCATTCCTCGGGCAATGCTGATCCCTGTGCTAAACGGGTACCAGCAGAGGCCTCTCCACTGTGCCATAGGCAAACCCAGCTACACTGCTTCTGTCATCACTGTTGAGCGCCCTCTGCAATGTCTGCCCGTGAGTCCGCCTCCTGCTTCCCGCAGGATTTCCCCTGCAATTCTGCATTCTCTCGGTGTTCCTCTCACTTCTTTCAAAACGCTGGCCTGCCCTAGGATAAAGTTTCTGTCCCCCTTCCCTCTCTAAAGCATCATTCCCCAACTCAGAGCTTTGAGTGCCATCATCACAATATTTTGCAGGAGGAAATGGTAATCCACTCTAGCCTGGAAAATTCCATGGACAGAGGAGCCTGGTGGGGCTGCAGTTCATGGGGTCAAAAAGTGCTGAAAATGATTGAGCATCCACACATCACAATTTTTGCTACAGTCATGTACTATCCACTCTTTTTTTTTTTTTAAGTTTTTTTTTGATGTGGACCATTTTTAAAGTCTTTATTGAATTTGTTATAATACTGCTTCTGTTTTATGTTTCCGTTTTCTGGCTGTGAGGCATATGGGATCTTAGCTCCCTGATCAGGGATCAAACCTGCACCAACACGTGAAGTCTTAAACCACTGGACAGCCAGGGAATTTCCCATTCACTTTTAATTTAGCATTTTTCTTTAAATCAATTCATCCTTCCTTAAATACACTTTCAATGAAACTTTCATACTACTATTATAAGTGAAACAGTAGTATTAAGTGCTATAAGTAAAAAGCAGTAAAAAAAAAAAAAAAACAATGGAAGTAAAGCCATATTAATGAATTCTAGCCAGATACAACTGCCCACCAGGGGCTCCAAACCTGAGACCTGCTTTTTCCTTTCACTACAAGCGAAACTCCAAAGTATTCGAGATTAAAGGATAGTACAACACTGAGGCTTTCTCTTTGATAGAATCAGATGGATTGAAAGAGGAATGAAAAGGAAATAACTTTTCTCACTATGTAATTCAATATCTTCTAAGGTCATGTCTGCGTACAGCTTAAAATTATCAGCTACCGAGATAACACCCCTACTCAAAGCTAGGATTAGCTCTTTCTCCCCCATGGTTCTCTTCAAGGGACTTACAATTGTGACTTCTCCAATAGTTGACCATATTTCTTAGCTCCATTCTACTTGTCCTTAGAGAATGAAATTATAGACAAAAAATTGACACAAGATAGGCAACAAACACCTCAAAGGTCAGAGTTAGTGCAGAACACCAGCAATCTATCCTGGCTGGAGCCCAGATCTACCCCAGATGGGGCTATCCATCAGGGTTGGAGGCTGGAATGTGTCCAGAGATTGCCCATCATCAGCATCTAATCAATCAAGAAGAAATCCTACAACAGCCAACATCTGAAAAATTTACATGCCAAATGCCACACCACGCACCTCATATATATGCTCTGTGATCTTCACAACACCCCTATGAGTTTGATGCCACTATTATCCCCAATGTGAGGAAACCAACATTTAAAGAAGTTAAGAAATTTGCTAAAGATTTCCAATAAGGGGCAGATCCAGCTTTTGTACCAAGTGTGTCTGACTCCACAGCCCAAGCTCTTAACTCTTCTGCTTCCCTGATGCTCAGACACAAGGCCATTTTTAAACTTCACAAACCTCAAAATAACAGCCTGCTTCTCTTAAGCACAATTAAGACAATGGGCTGACACAACAGGAAAACTGTTCAGTATAGAATTAAACATAATTGCTGGTGTCCTCTAATTGTTTGGGAAAATAAGTCTCTCACACTTGACAAGCTATAATTCTGGTGTGTGCGGGGAGAATGTTCGAGTCTTCACTTCAGTCTGTGAATCTCCAACACAAGCAGAGAACAGTGATCAGATTTCAGGGTGAGTAGCCATGGAAAAGAAATGCAAAAAAGCACAATGGCCGTCTGGGGAGGCCTTACAAATAGCTGTGAAAAGAAGAGAAGCAAAAAGCAAAGGAGCAAAGGAAAGATATAAGCATCTGAATGCAGAGTTGCAAAGAATAGCAAGGAGAGATAAGAAAGCCTTCTTCAGCGATCAATGCAAAGAAATAGAGGAAAACAACAGAATGGGAAAGACTAGAGATCTCTTCAAGAAAATTAGAGATATCAAGGGAACATTTCATGAAAAGATGGGCTCGATAAAGGACAGAAATGGTCTGGACCTAACAGAAGCAAAAGATATTAAGAAGAGGTGGCAAGAATACACAGAAGAACTCTACAAAGAAGATTTTCATGACCCAGATAATCACGATGGTGTGATCACTCACCTAGAGCCAGACATCCTGGAATGTGAAGTCAAGTGGGCCTTAGAAAGCATCACTCTGAACAAAGCTAGTGGAGGTGATGGAATTCCAGTGGAGCTGTTTCAAATCCTGAAAGTGATGCTGTGAAAGTGCTGCACTCAATATGCCAGCAAATTTGGAAAATTCAGCAGTGGCACAGGACTGGAAAAGGTCAGTTTTCATTCCAATCCCAAAGAAAGGCAATGCCAAAGAATGCTCAAACTACCACACAATTGCACTCATCTCACACGCTAGTAAAGTAATGCTCAAAATTCTCCAAGCCAGGCTTCAGCAGTACGTGAACCGTGAACTTCCTGATGTTCAAGCTAGTTTTGGAAAAGGTAGAGGAACCAGAGATCAAATTGCCAACATCCGCTGGATCATGGAAAAAGCAAGAGAGTTCCAGATAAACATCTATTTCTGCTTTATTGACTATGTCAAAGCCTTTGACTGTGTGGATCACAATAAACTGTGGAAAATTCTGAAAGAGATGGGAATACCAGACCACCTGACCTGCCTCTTGAGAAACCTGTATGCAGGTCAGGAAGCAACAGTTAGAACTGGACATGGAACAACAGACTGGTTCCAAATAGGAAAAGGAGTACATCAAGGCTGTATATTGTTACCCTGATTATTTAACTTCTATGCAGAGTACATCATGAGAAACACTGGACTGGAAGAAGCACAAGCTGGAATGAAGATTGCCAGGAGAAATATCAATAACCTCAGATATGCAGATGACACCACCCTTATGGCAGAAAGTGAAGAGGAACTAAAGAGCCTCTTGATGAAAGTGAAAGAGGAGAGTGAAAAGGTGGCTTAAAGCTCAACATTCAGAAAATGAAGATCATGGCATCTGGTCCCATCACTTCATGGGAAATAGATGGGGAAACAGTGGAAACAGTGTCAGACTTTATTTTGGGGGGTTTCAAAATCACTGCAGCCATGAAATTAAAAGACACTTACTCCTTGGAAGGAAAGTCATGACCAACCTAGACAGCATATTCAAAAGCAGGGACATTACTTTGCCAACAAATGTCTATCTAGTCAAGGCTATGGTTTTTCCAGTGGTCACGTATGGATGTGAGAGTTGGACTATGAAGAAGGCTGAGCGCTAAAGAATTGATGTTTTTGAACTCTGGTGTTGGAGAAGACTCTTGAGAGTCCCTTGGCTGCAAGGAGGTCCAACCAGTCCATTCTGAAGGAGATCACCGCGAACGACTGATGCTGAAGCTGAAACTCCAGTACTTTGACCACCTCACGCGAAGAGTTGAGTCATTGGAAAAGACTCTGATGCTGGGAGGGATTGGGGCAGGAGGAGAAGGGGACAACAGAGGATGAGATGGCTGGATGGCATCACCGACTCGATGGACGTGAGTCTGAGTGAACTCCGGGAGATGGTGATGGACAGGGAGGCCTGGCGTGCTGCGATTCATGGGGTCACAAAGAGTCAGACACGACTGAGTGACTGACTGAACTGACTAGGGTGGCTTGAGGCTTCCTAGATGGCTGAGCAGTAAAGAATGTGCAGGAGATGTGGGTTTGATCCCTGGGCTGGGAAGATCCCCTGGAGAAGGAAATGGCAAGCCTCTCCAGTATTCTTGCCTGGGAAATCCCATAAACAGAGGAGCCTGCTGGGCTACAGTCCATGGGGTCGCAAAGAGTTGGACCCAACTGAGCACAGATGCATGCACCAGCATGGCTCAACAATATCTGGTATGTAACTCAGAATCAAATAAGGTAGAGCGTGGAGGGATCTTAGCCACCCCATCCAACCCGGCATTTTATACATGGGGAAGTCAGGGCCCAAAGAAGAAATTTCCCAAGAACATGCACGTCTCTGCCTCCTGCTCAAGTGCTCAGCACACCTCCCTGTTTAGACAGGTTTATATCAGACTGCCTAAAGCTGAAAACCTGGCTATACTACTCAGCAGTTGTGGGACCTTGGGCAAGCTAGTTAACTTCTCTGAGTTCAAGTTGGAAAGATAAGAATAACTATTTCATAGGATTTTGTGAGGATTAAGTGAGCTAATATATGGAAATAATGCCATCTGCAGCAACAATGATGGACCTAGAGATTGTCATACTTAATGAAGTAAGTCAGAGAAGGAGAAATATTGTATGCCACCCCTTACCTATAGATTCTAAAAAGGAACGATACAAATGAACTTATTTACCAAATAGAAACTAACTCACAGACTTACAGAATAAATTTAATAGTTGCCGGCGGGGAAGGATGAGAGGAAAGGATAGTCAGGCATTTTGGGATCCGCAGTGTACACACTGCTATATTTAAAAGGAATAACCAACAAGGACCTACTGTACAGCACAGGGAATTCTGCTCAATGTTACATGGCAGACCGGATGGGAAGGGAGCTTGGGAGAGAACGGATACATGTATATATATGGTTGAGTCCATTTGCTGTCCACCGGAAATTATCACAACACTGTTAATCTGCTATACTCCAATATAAAATGATAAGTGTTGTTTTTTTTTAATGAACTAATACATGAAATGCTTGAAATGCTACTTGGGTACATGACATCTGGTCAACACATTTAGCCATTTATACTACTACTTTAAATAGCAAGCTACATGTGGTTGACAAGCCTTGGAAATATTTTAAAGTACTCATTGGGGATGCTATGAACAGTTCAGTTCAATTCAGTCGCTCAGTCGTGTCCGACTCTTTGCGACCCCATGAATCGCAGCACGCCAGGCCTCCCTGTCCATCACCATCTCCTGGAGTTCACTCAGACTCACATCCATCGAGTCAGTGATGCCATCCAGCCATCTCATCCTCTGTTGTCCCCTTTTCCTCTTGCCCTCAATCCCTCCCAGCATCAGAGTCTTTTCCAGTAAGTCAACACTTCGCATGAGGTGGCCAAAGTACTGGAGTTTCAGCTTCAGCATCATTCCTTCCAAAGAAATCCCAGGGCTGATCTCCTTCAGAATGGACTGGTTGGATCTCCTTGCAGTCCAAGGGACTCTCAAGAGTCTTCTCCAACACCACAGTTCAAAAGCATCAATTCTTCGGCGCTCAGCCTTCTTCACAGTCCAACTCTCACATCCATACATGACCACTGGAAAAACCATAGCCTTGACTAGTCGGACCTTAGTCGGCAAAGTAATGTCCCTGCTTTTGAATATTCTATCTAGGTTGGTCATAACTTTTCTTCCAAGGAGTAAGCATCTTTTAATTTCATGGCTGCAGTCACCATCTGCGGTGATTTTGGAGCCCAAAAAAATAAAGTCTGACACTGTTTCCACTGTTTCCCCGTCTATTTCCCATGAAGTGATGGGACCGGAAGCCATGATCTTCATTTTCTGAATGTTGAGCTTTAAGCCAACTTTTTCACTCTCCTTTTTCACTTTCATCAAGAGGCTTTTTAGCTCCTCTTCACTTTCTGCCATAAGGGTGGTGTCATCTGCATATCTGAGGTTATTGATATTTCTCCCGGCAATCTTGATTCCAGCTTGTGTTTCTTCCAGTCCAGCGTTTCTCATGATGTACTCTGCATAGAAGTTAAATAAGCAGGGTGACAATATACAGCCTTGACGTACTCCTTTTCCTATTTGGAACCAGTCTGTTGTTCGATGTCCAGTTCTAACTGTAATAAGTATGTATTATGTGCTGAGGAGCTGTTAGAGGAGATGGCTAACATCTACCACACAGAGCTCAAACTATGAACCAAAAGAGTTTAGCCAAGGTTCATTTAAGGAGGGAGAAGGGAACAGAACCAGACCTTTGTTCCTTGCACTGTGCTACTTAAACACTGTAAGTATCAGTGTCAGTCGCCCTGATCTCATGCATACACTTGTTTATTTGGATAATCATATTTCTAGAAAAGCAAACTCAAAAAGAAAAAAGTAACATGAGCAAATATTTATTGAATATATACTTAGTAAACTGGCCCATTAAGTGGCTCAGACAGTAAAGAATTTTCCTGCAAGGCAGGAGACCAGGTTCAATCCCTAGGTTGGGAAGACCCCTTGGGGAACAGAATGAATACTCCAGCATTCTTACCTGGAGAATCCCATGGACAGAGGAGCCTGGCGGGCTATAGTCCATAAAGTCATAAAGACTAGGACATGACTGAGCAACTAACACAAACACACACTCAGTAAAAAGCACTAGGCACTATATAAGATACAAAAAGAAAACTAGGGCAGGGCCAACAAAGGCAAGCTTGGCAAATATAGGCATACTCAGAGACACTGTGGGTTGGATTCTACAGGATCCATAGGATTTCCATACCACTGCAAAAAAGCAATGTCACAATTACTGCAACCGCAATATCACAATTAAGTTGAGTCACACAAATGTTTTGGTCTCTCAGTGCCTGTAAGTTATGTTTATACTACAGCGAAGTCTTCCAACTGTACAATAACATTGATCTAAAAAAAACAATGTATATACCTTAATTTTAAAATATTGCTAAAATATGCTAACCATCATCTGAGCCTTGAGTAAGCCATAATCTCTTTGCAATAGTAACATCAAAGATCACTGATCACAGGTCACCATAAACATTACAATACGATGAAAAAGGTTGAAATGTTGGGAGAATTACCAAAACACGACAGAGAAAATTGGAAAAATGGCACTGATAGACCTGCTTGACACAGGTTTGTCACAGACCTTCAATTTGCAAAAAAAAATGCAACGATGTGAAGTGGTTTATTGCAAAACACAAATAACAAGCTATGCCTGTCCCTTGAACTACGTCCCATCTCTTTCCCATGGCAGACATCACTAATCAATCACAGCATGCTTGCCCTCAGAGCTCAATACAGCTCAAGCACAATTCTCAAACCAGCGCTCCACTGCCAGTCCACAGGCGTTGCCTTTTTGCCGATGACAGTATAAGCAGGAAACCCAAGCCTGATGCATGGAACTAAAACTCAGCAGGGGCCAACAACTATTTTTACTTAGGTTCTTTTGATAAGACATTTATATCTAAACAGCTAAGTACACAGATTTCATCTGTGGGGAGAAGGTTCAGAACATCCAAACAATGATAGATAGAAGCCATGTGAGATGTTCTTTCTCATAAGGTCTTTCGTCAGAATACATAAGCACTCCAAAAATATCTCCATTCCCTTCAGGCTTCCAGAAGAAAAACTCGCAGCATCTTCATTTGAAAGGTAAGAAATGTACAGGAACAAAGACCGCAAGGCTCTTATTAAGATACTCTGGCAGTTAGCAGTTATCTCGGTCTTGCCCCCTGTAGGACCACTGGGAGGAGAACTCAGAACCAGAAGAAATGAAACAAACCAGCCGAGGTGGAATCCAGGCCTGTGAATGGCGCTCCCACTGGCCTATCAACCAGAGAAGGTATTGCTCAGGCTCCTCATATAAGACAGGGGCATTGAAATGTAAGAGGGCCAGGATTTGTTTGTCCGGGCCCAATTCTGACTGTTAGAAAGAATGAGCTCAGTAAAGAGGCCACCTCCATGCCCAGCCCACCCACAGGAGAGGCAAGAAGACCCTACCTAATTCAAGCCAGAAATCTTGTTTAAAAAGAATACCTTGTTTATAACTGGGGGCTTCCCTGGTGGCTCAGACAGTAAAGAATTTACCTGCAATGCAGGAGACCTGGGTTTGATCCCTGGGTTGGGAAGACCCCCTGGAGGAGGGCATGGCAACCCACTCCAGTATTCTTGCCTGGAGAATTCCATAGGCAAAGGAGCCTGGCGGGCTTACAGTCCATGGGACTGCAAAGCTTGTATTTGTTCCAAGTAGAAATACAATACGGTAGAAGATACTGGCTTTGTAAATGTGTTTAAAAAAAAAAAAAAAAAAGACTAACTGAGGCCATGTCTCACATAAGTCATTATCCAGATGGCAAATAATGTTTTCTCTTCGGTGCCAAAGAGAATGATGGAGAGAGGTTCTCAGGACTGGAGTTAGGATGGGGCAATATGCAGAAAGGGGCCTGCTACAGGGCTCCTGGCAGGGGGGCGGGACATATGCCCGGGCTAGCTGCCAAAGCAGCACTGAAAGTTGCTTAAAAACATTCAGTTGGTAAATAACCTGCTATAAAGAACAATGAAACCATTTATCTCTCAGTTTAAAACCTTCTCAGTCCTGTTTCAATGCATTTTCTTTTTAATTTTTTGAATAAGGAAAATGTTTACATGGTTCCAACAACAAAAAGCACAAAAGGGTATATGGTACAGTGAGAAATCTTCCTCACGACCCTGCCTTTCACCCCCCAGATGCTAGCTGCTCTCCACCTCCTCACCTCTCAGTCAGCCACTGCTACCAGCTCCCCACCTGGCTTCCTGAGTTCTTGTTCATCAAGCAGCAGACAAACATGGATTCTCAGTTTTCCCTCTTTATGCCTTAAAAGGTGGTGTGTGATCTAAACCTGTATCCACCTCACTTTTGTTTTTTAATTTGGGGCATGTTTATACCCTCCAGGTGTCATGAAATACAGTGGGACCACCTTGCTTTTTTCACCTAATACATCTTGAAGATCTTTCCATATATTAGTACGTAGAGCACTGCCTTATAACAAACTTAATTCACATATAATAAATGCATAGATCTGAAATATTCCAACATTCCACCAATTGATTCTGACAATCATGTACCCTCGTGTAACCACAACTTAAAACAAAATAATAGGTCACCTGCACTGTGTTCCTTTCTAGTTAACCCTACCTCATAACCACCAGTTTTGATTTCTGTAACTGTGATACAATGTTTTTGCATTCATGTCATAACAATCATAAGATACCGTGTTCCTCTTACGAGACAAGAGATGAATTTCAAGAGCTAAGTTCATTCTTCTGTGCTCCCACACCTGTACCTGCCCTCCAACCCTGCACCATCACAGCCTCTGAAATGATCTTTCTCCCCTGGTCTGTAAGCATGAGCTCCCTTCTTTATCACCAATGTCTCGCCAGTGTCTACTGAGAAAGCACCAACTAGATATCTGTTCAACCCTTTCCCCAAGGCAGGTTGTAATTACAAAGTAAAACTATCAATTCCCTGATCACTGTTGCTATGGAAATGACTGAATGCAAACTTCACAATTAGAGTAACTGTCAGAGAGGAGGCAGGAAGCTTGTAAAGAGGCAGAGGTGGGTCAGCCCTGTGATGGGGAAGGGCCACTCACAGGATTCTGCTGGCAGACAGGGAGGGGCCACTGTGTCAGCTGCCTGCTTTGCTGAAGAAAGAAAAAATGAGGGACATTTTCAAAATTGGTTTCCAAGGTTTTGAAAACAAATCAGAGGTTTTCCTCAGGATGAGCATGAAACATTCCAGATAAGGCACTCTCTGCATCACTAGATCACTGGACTGTAAACTTTAAATGGAGAACGGAGAATCTAGGCAGGGTATCGGACAAAGAGTGTCCACAATGATGTGGGTTTAAGAATGAGGGGAGATAAATCATCAGGAAAACCATCTGCTTTGAGGTCTGAGAAGTAGGTGTTGTCAAAATAGAGAGATCTTTGGGGAATACTGGAAATTGAGCTGCAGAGAAGGCAAAAGGGAAAAACCACAAAATCAGCAGAATAGCTTTCCAAGGAATAATCAAACAAGGTACCTGAAGAGTAGAAAAATGGTTCAATAAAGCTGACTGTGCAGCCAGATCCTAGGGCAGCTACCAACCTTAATTGTTTCTGTGTTGGTTTGAGCCAAGCGTGAAGTAGGGCAGGATGAAGTGGCTGTAAAGCTCACTTGTTCTTCCACGAGATCATCCTCCTGCCTCGGTGCCCCGGGGGCATCCTACACTGAGCCATGAAAGCAGGAGCTACACATGAGGCTACAGGGGAGATAGGGAGACCCAACCTCAAAGAATTCAGGAGGAAGAGATTCCCATGACCTGGCTGAGGAAATACACTGAACTAGTTTTTAAGGAGCCTGTACGTAAGTGGCTATTAATTATCGAACATTTCAATGCAAAGCACATGCATGTCCACGATGTTCTCATTCAAGAGAATAAAATAAATGCCTTTTAATTTGCTTTACTTCACCTGGTTTCCATTTTTAATTATCCACAAGCTGAAACTGCCAAGAGTTTTTAACAATAAAAGCAGCAACAAGTCTTGAAACATAAATAAAGGGAAACGGTAGGCTATAGCTGAATATGCTTTGCCACTGAACCTTTTTCAAAAAATTTTAAAAATGCTTCCCTGTCAAAAGAATTATATAGGTCAATAATTGTGAATTCTGAAAAATATACTATTTAATTAATATTCTATACAGCAAGCACCTAGTATAATTCTTTTACTTTAGAAGGATTGTACACAAGTCCCTTTCAGGTAAAATTTCCTTCTGAATGTTGAATATTTTACTGTCAATATGAAAATATGCCCTTCAAATATTACTGTTTTTCTTACATTCACTTCTGGCAAATACATGTGCATTTTGTTTGTAAAAAACTTAAAAATGGGATGCTGTATTCATTTCCTATTGGGGATGTACCAATTACCACAAAGTTAGTGGCTTAAAACAACACAGCTTTATCATCTTACAGCTCTCTGGGTCAGAAGTCTGCAGGGGGCTCTCTGGGCAAATGGCAAGGTTACTGCTGCACTTCTTTCCTGAAGGCTCCGTGTTCTTGCCTTTTCCGGGTCTCAGAGGCCTCCTGCACACTTTGGCTCATGCTCTCCTTTCACCTTCAAAGCAGCCACGACCAGCTGAGTCCACTCCAGTCTCTCTCAAGATGTGATCTGTCTGGTTCTGACTCTTCTGTATCTTTCTTCCCCATTTAAGGACCTTTGTTTACACTGGGCTCATAGGGAAAATCCAGAACAATCTCCTTATTTTAAGGTCAACTAAGTAACCCCCTCAGTTCCATTTGCAACCTTATTCTCCTTTGTTATATATAACATAACACATAGGCTCCAGGGATTAGGAAATGGACATCCTTGGGGGTTACTATTCTGCCTTCCACAGAGAGGATGGGGATTGTCTCAGGAGATACTCATTCCACAGGGTCCTGGGACCTTGTGTATCTAATAAATGGTGCGGTGGTGATCTTAATGACACAAACTGAAGTTACAAGGACATAGAAGCTGGACCAGCCTACTCAGCTGCAGGGGAATTAACAAACTCTGGCTTTTTCAGACTGGAAAAAGCTGCTCAGTCTAGGACTTTTCATCAAGTAGATCCCTGAAGGTCTCTGTTCCTGTGCAGACTGGACAGGATGTCTGGTAGGAGAGAGGTCTAGGAAAGAGGTAGGGCTTCGCACCATGGACCACATGCAGAGGGGGCTAGGAGTGGGGGCCGCAGGTACAGAGTGCAAAATCCTCTCACATATGGTATCATTTCACCTTCACTCCCATCCACCAGGTTTCTCAGCATCTCTGTTTCACTGTGGACATGTTAAATTGGTCAATTTGCCCAAAATGACGCCCTCAGAGCAATAAAGTCAAGGCCTGATTCATCTCTACTGACCCACACCCTAGGCTTTCCCCACCAGTCACACCTCTCCCTAGAGCACACAGCCCCAGGGTGACTTCAGTTCAGTTCAGTTCAGTCGCTCAGTCTCCAATTCTTTGCGACCCCATGAATCACAGCACGCCAGGCCTCCCTGTCCATCACCAACTCCTGGAGTTCACTCAGACTCACGTCCATCAAGTCCGTGATGCCATCTCATCCAGCCATCTCATCCTTTGTTGTCCCCTTCTCCTCCTGCCCCCAATCCCTCCCAGCATCAGAGGCTTTTCCAATGAGTCAACTCTTCTCATGAGGTGGCCAAAGCATTGGCATTTCAGCTTTAGCATCATTCCTTCCAAAGAAATCCCAGGGCTGATCTCCTTCAGAATGGACTGGTTGGATCTCCTTGCAGTCCAAGGGACTCTCAAGAGTCTTCTCCAACTCCACAGTTCAAAAGCATCAATTCTTCAGTGCTCAGCTCTCTTCACAGTCCAACTCTCACATCTATACGTGACCACAGGAAAAACCATAGCCTTGACTAGACAGACCTTTGTTGGCAAAGTAATGTCTCTGCTTTTCAATATGCTATCTAGGTTGGTCATAACTTTTCTTCCAAGGAGTAAGCGTCTTTTAATTTCATGGCTGCAGTCACCATCTGCAGTGATTTTGGAGCCCAAAAAAATAAAGTCTGACACTGTTTTCCACTGTTTCCCCATCTATTTTCCATGAAGTGATGGGACAGATGCCATGATCTTCGTTTTATGGGACAACAAAGTCAGACATTCACATCACAGAGTTACCCTAAGTTAAAAATAGCAATTTTAGGGACTTCCCTAGTGATACAGTGGCTAAGACTCTGTACTCCCAATGTAGGGGCCACAGACCATATGGCTCAGTATTGATTTATTAAATGTATTATGGATAAACTTATTTGAAAGGTAAGCTTCAGCTGGAATTAACCCTACTCTTTTGAAATGAAAATAACAGCTATGGGATTATAATAATAATTCAATCACTCCATAACCTGGTTACTAGGAAAATGCCAGGAAACAGGCATCTAAGGAAGGAAGTCTCTTATTTCTTTTCCTTTCAGGCAATCTAGGTAAATTACAGATACTTCCCTTCTAGGGTTGAAGACTATCAATAGAATTCTTAGTATGGCTCATTTATGTTAATGTCTTCAATTTATAATTTCTTGGACCCTTTTATGATACCAGGTTTCAGTTCATATTAAAATAACTTTGTTAAGACTAGTAAGTTGCAAATCAAGAAAAGAGTGTTTTACATGTGGTTTCTACATTTTAGAAGAAGAGAAAATTGTTTGAAAGCAATCATTTTCTGTACTTAATGAGTCTCTAATTTCTTTCCTTTTTGCTTCTGACAGTTGACTAGCTGAATAGAACATAATAGTTTGGATATTCGATACAAAACAATCTCTTCCTTTGGAAAATGGAAACACTTTGCAAAATTTGCCCCAACCTTAAAGGTGTTTCATATTCAATAAACCTTGATGACTTCCCTGGTGGCTCAGATGGTAAAGCGTCTGTCTACAATGTGGGAGACCCAGGTTCAAGCTCTGGGTTGGGAAGATCCCCTGGAGAAGGAAATGGCAATCCACTCCAGTACCATTGCCTAGAAAATCCCATGGACAGAGGAGCCTGGCAGGCTACAGTCTATGGGGTCGCAAAGAGTCGGTCACAAATGAGTGACTCCACTCACTCACTCACTCTTCAATCACTTATTAGCCACATTGCCATTATTTGTGTGTGTCTCTGTTTATCTCCTACTAGACAGTGAGTTGGTTGAGGTTGGACAAATGGACCGTGTACCAAAGGAATGCCTGTTCACTGTTTGGTCCAATTATGGTAAAATTTCACAAAAGAAACATGTGGGCATATTTAGTCCTCAGGTCAGACTGACAGAGAAAGGAAGAGGGGCACAATGAAATAAAAACAATCATAAAAATGAACAATAAGTCCACAAGAAATACTCTTTCAGTGTCATTCATACACAGCATCATACACTACGCACCCATTATGAATCATATGCTGAGAGTATGAAAATAAATTAAGCAATGTATAGCAATCATGCCTCAATAAAACTGTTTTTAAAAAAAGAAAGAAAATTAATCAAATAGACCTCAACCTGGAAAGGAGCTCACATCTAAATGTGGTAATTCCAAGATTAGAGACAAGGAAATGCCTCCTGGTGAATTTCTAAGGTGAGAAAGCAGTTCAGGAGAACAAAAAAATCGGAACGGGACTCCACGAGATGGGAACCTCACCAACAAATGCCTGAAAGAGTGAAAGCTCAGACTGAGTTCGGGATACATATAGCATAGTTAGGGTTGAGAAAGGCTGGAGGAACGTATTGTGAAGAGTTCTGCCAAATTTCAGGAACAAGTTGATGAATTCATATTTATTTTAGCAAAGGAGAGTCCTTAAATGTTTTGAGCAGAGGACTGACATACTCTGAACGGAACTTCTGGAAGATTTTAGCTAAAGTGTTCAAAAGACTGCATAGAGTGAGGAACAAACAGATTGTTTTCCAAGAGGATTACAATGCAAGGAAGAAGCAATCAAGGTCTTTTTCGTTTACCCTGCCTAGGTTCTCACGTTCCAGTGCTGGGTTTGTCAGTGATGCCCACAGGATGGTGAGCCTGGTTAGAGGGCTACCACAGACCTGAAGAGCATGCCGGTGCCTGGATATACAGAACCATCAAAGCATAAAGTCATGCTTTCTGTGAGGTGTCACCACACCTCCTGGAAGGATGGATGCCTACAAGATGTCCCGAGTCATCCAGCAAAATGTATCCCTACGTGTGCTGCCGTTAGGTTAGAGAAGGTCTGTGGTTCATTCACTGCTATAGCATATTTGAATAATTATATTTGTGAGCACGTGAGAAGTACCCTGAGTTAAACATGAGTATAAATCACCACCTCCAAACAATTCTTCTGATGAATGTTGGGAGGTAGAGTACTGCTACCCTTCCAAGTCCTGCCTTCATCTATAAGGACCAGGAGACTCCTCAATCGCCAGCCTGACCCCAGAAGTGCCCACTGACAGCAATATTCCACATTAAAACATGTAAGAATTAAAGATTTTAAAATTAAAAAAAAAAACAGACCACTGAATAGTTACAATATTAGTTTGAAATTCATATAAATCAGAGCAAACACCAGAACAAAACCCAAGACACACGAATCCCAGACCACTGTACTGTTGTAAGCCCCCTCTCAAATGATTATCTCCTTTACCTGAAAAATTAATTCCCTGCCAAACGGGAAGCTCATAAATCCCCAGAGGCCATAGGGATGGTAGACCCTTACAGAAGCAACAGGATAATACTGGACAGCATCAATTCACATGTTCACAGCACTGCGTCCAGTAAACTGACTTCTGGAGAAGGTATCCTCTAGAAATAACTTGGCCAAAGAAATCACGCATTCGATCACTACACCAGCACCCAGAGCAAGGGGAAAGGAGATCTGAATGACCGAGCTGTGATCTATCACTTACATCACCACTGAACATTATAACCATAAAGATAACACGGAAAAGCACTTATGGAGTAGGCTCTGGTTCTTCTTTTCTTTTCTTTTTTTTTTTAAAAAGGAAGAATTGTATATCTATGGTTGGAAATACATTAATTTTCCAAAATGTTTAAGTATCAACCAAGAGCAGGAAAAGGAGGATATTAGAAAATTAACATGGATGATGTAGGGTGCTAAGACCATGGCTGGTTTTGCTGTGCTTGCTTCCATGTTACCGTCATGTGGAAGGGCAGTTCTGCCACTGACAAAGGAGGAAAAATCAGTTCTGTCCCAACCCATACGAACAAGGACATAAATGGGTGTAAAAGAGTTTCCAGCTCCTTCTGCAAAGAGCTGTGTGGCCTTCCTGCAAGGCTACCTCTCCCTCAGATACCAGGACAAAGAAGAGGCGCACCTTGAGCGACAAAGGCAGCGTTCCCCCGCCTTCTTCCCTCCGCAGCGCTGCCCACCCTGACATCCTAATGGGCACGGGCGCTTTTGTTTAGCTGGGGGGAGGGACCGCATCAGAGGGTGCCTGTGCTGAAGGGGAACGCACTTCCAGGACAAGAGGTTTCATCATTCCCAGCATTAGCGGCAGAATGGAGACAGGGTACGCGGCAGATTGATCATCATGCCGGAAATTAAAAACACACAGAGGGCAGGGCGAGGCCGGAGGCTGGGCTCCCCGCGCCCCGGGCGGCTGCCCTGCGGCGGGAGCCAGGCGGCAGGAGGGCACGGTGGCGATTTTTCTCCCAGGACGCCGCACCCTCTCACCGTTTGTTGTTCTCATGTCACCCACGACATACGCATACAAATCCACATCACACACGAGCTGTAAATGGCTGGTACTTAATTCCAGAGTTCAGGGTGGGCTGTTGTCCCGGGAGCAGCCGCGGCACAGTACTGATGAGGGGAGAGAGGAGAGAGGCCTGGCTATAGCACAGGTTCCTACTCAGGTCTTTTCTCAATATTTAAAATAGAAATCTGTAAAGCGTCTACACATAATTGTAAAGTAACTGAAGATGAAGAAACAAATGTTACATTTGCGGAGCAGACTCCCACCCAGTCTCAAGGTAAGGATCAAAGGATCCCCTGCTTGAGGTGGGATGTCCTTTCTTTTTCTAACTCCAATAACGCTGTTTCCTCTTCTCTTTGGACACTCAGCACAGTAATTTTTTGGCGGCCCGGGGGTGGGGGTGGGGTGGGGGCAGGGATCTCCTCTCACTTATCACAGCAAGTTCACAATGCTTAGCACAACTGACCTTAGCACACAATAATCCCTCAATATGCCAGACTGGAACCAAAATTCCTAAACACAAAAGACAATCAAGATGCTGGCATCTAAATGTTAGCGCAGCCGTCTGATCTAGAAATATATTACCAATAGAAATATAACACCAGCCAAAAATCCAAGCCACACATGCACCTTTAAATTTTCTAGCAGTCACATTTTAAAAAGTAAAAAGAATAGGGGACATTTATTTCATTAATGTTATTTAACCCAATACATCCAAAATGTTACTACTTCAACATGTAATGAATACCAAAAAAAAAAGAGTAAATTAATATTTTACGTTTTTTGTACAGAGACTTTGAAAGCCAGTTTACAAATATTTTACATCTCTTGCACCCCCCAATTTGGACAACCCACACTCAAGGGCTTCATAGTCACATGAGCCTGGTGGCTACCATTATGGACAGCACAGTATTGCAGTGAAGCTCCAAAAAGTCCACAGTGCAGAAAAACGCCTCTTTATAAAGAGAAGTATGCTAATAAAGAATTCATTTAACGTTTTACATTAACCTGTATGTTACCTCTTTATATTTGTTTTTAATAGAACTAAGAAAGCAAGATAGATGTACATTTTCCCCTTTACAAACTTGTTTGGATAATGGTGTAAATCAGAAAATATTGTTTAAAATATATCCTCCACAGGGAACTATATTCAATATCCTGTGATAAACCATATGGAAAAGAATATAAAAAAGAATGTGTGTGTGTGTGTGTGTGTGTGTGTGTGTATCCTGTGTGCTCCGTCGTGTCTGACTCTCTGCAACCCCATGGACTGTAGCCTGCCAGGTTCCTCTGTCCATGGGATTTTCCAGGCAAGAATCCTGGAGCGGGTTGCCATTTCCTTCTCCAGTGAGTGTGAACTCAGTACAGAGTATGGAATTTTGCAGGTTAAGGATACTGGAGCAGGTTGCCATTTCCTACTACAGAGTATCTTCCCAACGCAGGGACTGAACTAGCGTCTCCTGCATTGGCAGGCAGATTCTTTACCACTAGCGCCACCTGAGAAGTCCTCACGTGCCCCCTAAAAGGGTAGGAAATGTGTGAGACATATGGGACATAGTTAAAATCCCAATGTACACGTAATTGTAGTGCCAGAGGAGAGGGAGAAGAATAGACAGATTCAGTATTTGAAGAAATACTTCACATAGAAGTATTCTAAATCTCAGAATATTCCAAAATGAAGCCACAGACCGAAGAATATCCATAAAACAGCCCTCTTCCCCCAAATCTAAATTCTTCACAGTAATCTAGAGAAAACAAAGACAAAGAGAACATTTTAAAAGTGAAACCATTTACCTCAGATTGGGACTTGAACCCATGTGCTGGGACTCAAACCCAGCCAAAACCCAGTTTGGGACTCAAACCCATGTGGCTGGGACTCGAACCCAGCCAAAACCTTGTTTGGGATTCGAACCCATGTGGCTGGGACTCAAACCCAGCCAAAACCCTGCTTGGGACTTGAACCCACGTGGGTGGGACTCAAGCCCAGCTAAAACCCATGGTATCTGGTTTAAGGACCTAATGAAGCTCAGGTTCTTGATGTCTCATCGCAGAAAGAAATCAGTGAGAGACAAAGTGATAGGTAAGAAGTGGATTATTCAGATTCAGAGAGAAGCACACTCCACAGAGTGTGGGCCATCACAGAGGGTGAGCATACAGATAATATATGCATCACTTTGGTGTAGTAGAAATTAATATAACATTGTAAATCAACTATACGCCAATGGAAAAAAAAATACATCCTCAAGCCAGTCTTTTCCAAGAGCCATATTCATTAAGGAAAATTTAACAACACACAGGAGCAAGCGTTGCTCTAGGATATAGTACTTCGGTGTTTTTTTCCCAACTTGTCTGAGCAGATAATTAGTAGGCTGTGTTGTTTAGTAATTATTACTAAAGAGCTAAGCACTTCCCTTCTAAAGCCTACTTTCACAAATATTATATAAACAAACTATTTGAGTAGTTAGAAGATAGTTTCAATGCTATCGTGATGACATTAACAGCAGGGGTCCTGGAATGCCAAAAGCCTCACCTAAGAGTCTTCTGCCTAGGAGTCTTCTCCCTTCTGGGCGGGTGAGTTTGCTCCACGCAGGAACAGGAACGGAGCAGGTATCCAAGTACCACCTGATGGGTAGTAGGATGCATCAACCCAATGTCAAACCTGGCCAGTCTCCAGCAAGAAGGCGTATGTGGTCTTCCTACTTTCCTCACCCCATCACCCCAGCCTCCCACAGCCCAGCCTGTTCTGAACCTTGAGACCAGCCCACATGGGCCTGAATCTGTGGGTCCAGACCACTTATCCATTCAGCAGTGGGTGATGCTGAGATGGAAAAACAGCCGGTCCCTGGGAGCCAGCCCAGGAAGCCAGACCCTGCAGGGGTCAGCTTACCAGAAGCAGACACAGGACGGAACTGAACGCTACCCACGGGATGTTGCCACCAGTAACCAGGACCAACAGAGGTTTGGACACTGACCAATCAAATGGGCATGTGTTCCTCTCTATGGAGCAGGGGGTGCTATGAAAGGAGAACAGAAGTCCCTTTCCCCAAGACTCCCCCAAGTTTCTGACGTCATATGGAGTTGTTATTTACCCAGGTTCCCAGATGAAAGTCAATAACCTCAGTGGAGTGAGGTACCAGACAGGTCGTTCAGTAAAAAAACTATGATGTAACCTCCTCAGAGGACTGAAGCGTGCTGTTCTTCATTTCCCCTTGAGGCAAAATGAGACCTAGAAGTGGGAGAGACGGCTCTTGTCAGAGAGCCTTGGAGAGTCCCTGAGATTTGCCAACAGAGAATTGCGTAACCAAGCTCTTTAAACAAAATGCATCTAAAATAACATTACTGATCAGCAGCTCTCATGACCATACTCTGTAGTCAGAGAAGTTAAAGTATCAATCATTGGATTTGGTTTTTATTTGCACTTTTTCTCCAACCCAACTCCATTTTCTTTAATAAGAAAAGGGGGATAAAGGAATAAAAGGATTTTTTAAAAAAACATAAAAAGAGAACTTCAAACCTTTTCCCTTAAAGTACTCTGTTGCACTGAATTTTACACATTTTCCCTTCACCTCTCTGGATTTATGTTCCTGTATCCAATTCACATAAAGGATGAGTGTTCATTGACTGACAAGATAGTAAATAGTAACATACCAAGACACACCTAAAAGAACTGCTCTAAATGTACTTGGCCACAATTTTATGGGGTTTCCCAGGTGGCTAACTGGTAAAGAATCCACCTGCCAGTGCAAGAGATACAAGAGTCTCAAGTTTGATGCCTGGGTCGGGAAGATCCCCTGGAGGAGGAAATGGCAACTCACTCCAGTATTCTTGCCTGGAGAATCCCATGGACAGAGAAGCCTAGCAGGCTACAGTCCATGGGGTCGCAAAGAGTCAGTCAGAACTGAACACACACACACACATCCCAATCTTATAAGGGTGAGTACTGAGCTTGGAAGACAAATGAGTAACACGTCTGCCTGCTTTCCTGACATTTATACAAGTCAACAAAAGCAATGGAAGACTCAGGGGTGAGGGAGAGCTAAAAGGCATGCAGCTCTTGAAACAGCTTTTCTGGGTGACACTGCAATGTTGGAGTTGGTTTGTTAAAAAGCATAACTAGGATGTGACCACTGTTAAGGAAGACAGGCGGGAAATCTTGATTAGCCTTGATGCTCAGTGTGTGTCTCTACCGCCACACATGATTCTAGAGCAGAAGCCTCCCTCCCTCTTCTTTCAGGGTCAGTATGTACAAGCATTTCTTTTTCTCCACACTTGTAGTCAACGGTACCTAGTAGTCTGATTTGAGCAAACACAACTGTAGAAGAAACTTAAGAGGCAATGGGGAGAATCTGTCTGGGTATTTGACATTATAGAATTGTGCACATTTTAGTTGAGATGACGTTACTGTAGTTTTAAGAGTCCTGATCTTTCAGAGGTATCAAAAGTTTAGGGATAAAATAGTACTCGCTTAGGCAGCACACATACTAAAGTTGAGGGATAAAATAATGACGTGAGATTTCACTTTAAAATAATTGAGCAATTTGGGGAGAAAAGGTTAGAGGTGTATAGCAAAATAAGATTAGCTCATTTGTTGATAATAGCTGAAACTGGTTGATAGACTCATGGGGGTACATTTTTATATTCTTTCCACTCTGGTGTATGCTTGAAATTTTATATTTTTTTCTGAGTACCTAGTAATCAAAGGAGAAGGGGGTAAAAAGCTCTTTCCAGGGCTTTTTGGGGGCTATTTATATCCCTTCTCAACTTACCGTTGCCTGAAGGTATCACAGGCCATTCACTGTTAGCTCCAAGAAGAAAGCACACATCCATCCTAGTTTTCTTTAAGACTACAATCTTGACCTCTATCTCTCTCTATCTCAAGAGAGAGTTAGCTTTTGATCACCTCCAAGAAACAACATCCTTTAGGATATTGAACCTGACAAGAGACAGCCTACAAAAACCTATGGTTTACATTAGAAGTCTGAAGGCATTGCCATGTCCTGAATCTGTGGGTTAACAGTGCATGACAAAGTACACGCTCTTGGTGAGAATTTAATTTAGCTCCGGTATGAAGGGATGCCCTATGAAACAAACTGGCACCAACTCCATGGGGTGGGCAAAGAAGTGAGGATATAAAATAGAAGACAATTCACCATCTCTAAGTTGCTCCCTCTGAAAAACTGTGGATACCTTAAAATCAGCTATATCCTTTTAGCCAGAAATCTCAATCCTAGGAATGTATTCTAACAAAAAACTGGGCAAGGACACAAAGAGATGTGTACTGATAAACCAATGTTTATCACACCTTTGGTTATAATAGAAAAAGAAAACAGAAAATCAAATGAGTATCAGTGGAAAATAAAGTATTACTTAGGAGACCTGGGTTCAATTCCTGGGTTGGGAATATCTCCTGGAGGAAGGCATGGCAACCCACTCCAGTATTCTTACCTGGAGAATTTTATGGACAGAAGAGCCTGGCAGGCTACAGTCCATGGGACTGCAAAGAGTCGGACACGACTGAGAGACTTTCACTTTCACTTTAGACACATAATGAAATTATATATAATCTTTTATAAATGCTGATGTCTGAGGTATAACATTGAGTAAAATGGTGGCTTTCAAAGCAGACTTTATAAAACTGTATCTTCATTTTAAAACAAAGTGTGTTTTCTATAAAGTAGAAAAGAGCTGGAATAAACAATAAGGTGTTAAAAATGATGTTTTCTAGTTCATAAAATTAAAAGTGCTTTTTACCTTATCCTTCATATTTTTCTGTTTGGTCTGAGGTTTTTTCCAATGAGCCCCAGAGAAAACTATTCTTTCAAGACAATAACAACAACATGATGATGATCAAAGTAGGGAAAAAGTCACCAGAGCTGGACAGAGGTCAAAGATAAAAATCCAAGAAGAAAACCCAGGCTTGGACATCTGACAGCCTAGGAGGGTCAGCATTCTTTCACTTCGTTCAAAAGACATCTTATACTAAGCAACTACTCTGTCCCAAGTGCCAGCTCAGGAACTGATGGCAATAAGTCTTCCTGCCCTGCAAGGGGTTTAGTCTAATACCACGCAGGTACAATTTAGGGATGGTTATCCCAGGTGCGGTCAGCTCTGGTGGAGAAGGGCAGGCATTGAGAAACCTAGGGGAACAGAAGCACAGATGAACACAAGATAAAGGATGAGGCTAGGAAGGTACGTGGGACCAGAGTATGGAAGGTCTCGAATGCACCTCTGAAGAATCTGGGTTCCAAACGACCAAGACTCTCTCCTTGACCATATTTTAATCAGGCTCCTCTGAGCCCTCTTCTCAACTGGGCCTTGAACTTGGACTTCCATGTCTGTCCTTGCAGAGTCCAGTTTGAGCAAGACTCCTCCTAAAGCAGTTTAGAGAGAATCCCCCCCACTCACCATCAATACCTCATCACCCTAGATACTTCAATGCTTGTATCTTAAAAGCTTTATATCTGGCCTGCCTGTACCAAGAATCCCCCATACTTTTCACATCTTTCTTAGTGACTGTCCTTCCACCTATGTGCCCCACCAACCTGCTCCCCTTGTACTTGAAATTGACCCTGATTTCTCTCCCCGACTGGAACAGTACCAACCCGTACTATAATAGTCTTCCTTACTGTGTTTACAAATGTGAGAATAATTTTTTCTTTAGCACAACCAAAAGATACCAGGGAACTTATGAAGGGTCTTAAGCTTTCTAAAGCCTAGTTAATCTGACAAGCGTGCAGAGAAATACCCACTGTGGGTCTTCTCACAGCGTACATTTTCTGAACCTGGCACCATACTCGGCAACCTATACACATCAGCTCATGTAACCCTCACAAGGATCCTATAAGGTGGAGAGTGTTATCATCCATATTTCACAGGCCAGGAAACTGGAACTTAGTGTGGTGTAGCCATGGGTCCAAGTACATAAAGCGAAGAAGTCACAGAGCTGGGCGTTGGTCCTGGGCTGTCTGCCTTGCGTCCAAGTTTGGTGTTGGGGATGGTAGAATGAATTTACAACCCTATTTTCTCTCAAGTTCTGTAGTATTTTCAAATAACCACACACTCAACAGCTTTCTTCCTCATAAAAGGACCTTGGTGGATATGCAGCAAGTAGGTTAAAGGAGGAGCTTTCTCAGCCACAAAGATAGGACTTTATGGAAAACCTGAGAGAAATCAGGTGAAATTGGATCTGTCAAGGAGCTATTCTTTTTTAACTCAAGAGAAACCATTAGGGAGTAGGTGGTTTTGTTTTCACTTGTTTAATAAGGAGACACAGGTGAGAAATCTGAGACAGGTACCAAAGGGAACTCAAAGGTGGGGGAAGTTTCCTATTCTAAAGGGAGGAGAGAAGTCAAGGAGGCAAAACCCTGTTTAATGACAGGGAGTCAGGCCAGGGAAGCACAGGTGGAGGCAGAGGGAAATCCCCAGTGATGCCCAAGTTATTCAAGAAAATGCAGAAATTGGCATTTAGCGAGACTTGATTCTAGGCAAGGAAACAGGGGAAGACAGAACTGTCAATCAAGATACACTTACTAAGCAACTTGACTACGACAGTAAAAGGCAAAAAGATGTTAAAAAAAAAAAAAACAAAAACAGCTCCTGCTTCCAAGAAGCTGGTCATTTACACGAAGAGGATATTCACGCAAGCACACATGCACGTGCACACCCCAACATGTGATCACGGCAGACAAGAGGAACAGCTGCCATAGCAAGGAGATGGAAACCGAGCTCTGCCTTCCGAAGGCGAGGAATTCCACGGACAAGAATGGCGTGAACCAGTGGCTAGGAAACAAGGATGCAAGGAGCGTTTTCAGCGGCTAGCCAGAATTAAGGGTGGTAATTTTCGGGGGCAAGGCTAATTCTGAAAATGAGGAAACCTACAGAGGAAGAGGAAACGTGAGAGATAATTAGCATATGCTGAGCATTTTCTCTGTGCCAGACCCTGTTTTGACCACTTCATTTCATTTCGTTCCAACAATCCTGTGAGTTAAGTAATTGTCTCCAATTGAAATATGACCAAACTGAGCCCCAGGAAAGTTAAGCAACCTGAAAAAGGCCCCACAGTGAGCTAGTGAATTCATAGGCAGTTCTGTCTGACTCTCCCCAATGCCTCTACCAACCCCAATCCTTTATTGTAGCACCAACCGCGTGCTCACCATAAACAAGAGTAGCCTCCAGTGACACAGGCCAGATTATAATTACTCTCTTGTGTTCACTCATTCCAGGATTTCAGAGGGCAGGTTTAGAGGAAACCACAAATTCATTTTCAGGTGATGTAAACATTTCTGAACTTAGGAAGAACATATCTCCACACTATTAAACACTACTGTTAATATTCACTTAGACACAGTGATGAATATACTCTTTAAAAAGTCTGGCATAAAATATTACCACTTTTTAGTTTAAGCCACATTGGAAAACTGGCCATTTCTTAGAGTTAAACATACAGTTATGGTACGATCTAGTAATCCTACTCCTGGCTGATTACCCAAGAGAAATAAAAATTTATACTCACACAAGAACCCATATGTAAAGGTTTATAGCAGCTTTATTCATAATCATCTCAGACTGGAAACAACCCAAATGTCCTTCAACAGGTGAATGGATAAACAAATTGTGATATACTTGTATAAAGGAATACTACTAAGCAATAAAAAGTAATGAACTTTATTTTCAAGGAATAAACTATTGATACATGGAACAACAACCTAAACCTCAATGGACTCAATCTCAAAAAGATACTTAAATTTATGATTCCATTTTTATGACAATCTGGTTGCCAGAGGTTAAGAGAGGGGAGAAGGTTTGATTACAGAGGGATGGCATGAGAGATTTTGGGGGTTTGGTTTTGTTCTTTTGAGTGATGAAACTGTTTTGTATCTTGAGTATGGTTGTATATGGTAGGTACAATAATGGTCCAAAAGATGTCTACACTAAACTTGTGAATATATGAAAGTTACAGGATGAAAGGAAATTTGCAAATTGAACTGATTGCTGATCAGATGACCTTATAATAGGGACATCATCCCATATTATCTGGCGGGGCTCACTGTAACCAGATGGGCCCTGAAAAGTGGAATAGGGAGGCAGAGGAGTCAGTGAAAAAGATATGCCATGGAAGAAGAGGCAGAAGAGATTTGAAGCATGAGAGGGAATCAACCCACCCTTGGCTCTTAAGGTACAGGAAGGGGGCCATATGGCCAGGACCTAAGAGTGGCCTCTAGCAGCTAGGAACAGCCCCAGGCTGACAGCCAGCAAGGGGATGGGACCTCAGTCCTACAACCACAAGGACCAAATTCTGCCAAAACCTGAATGAGCAAAGAAATGGATTTTCTTCCAGATCCTCCAGAAAAGAACATGGCCCTGTCAACACCTTGGTCTTAACCTTGTAAGACTCTAAGCAGAGAAACCAGCTGAGTTGATGGACTTCCGTCGACTGAAAAAAAAAAAAGCACAACCTAAAAGTTGAGAATTATGTTTTATATAAGTCACTTACTGAGGATTAGAGCAGGAGATGGCAGCCTGTCAGATAGCTCTGAGGGACTGTTCTAAAGAGCAAGAAAGGAGCCAGGATATACAGGAGACTTTGAAGGAGGTTAAAGAAAAAAGAAAGGAAGTAGTGGAACATCAAAGATCACTGCTAATCACGAAAAACAGGCATCTCAAGTTAATGGTTTTAGTGCTTTTCTGTGTATGGGAAGATGAAAGAGTCTGGACTAATTGAAAACATTCCTTTGATATGCATCTTAACTATCTAGAACCAGTATCCTTTTCTCTCAGTCCTGAATTCCCCTCAGGGTGCACCACCAACTGCAGGCGACATTCTTTGTCCACATGACGTATGGAAACTGTGTGATAATAAATTTGTATCATTTTAAGCCTTCAAATTTGTGATAATTTGTTATAGCAGCAACAGAAAATGAATACAGCAGAGCTACACAATTCTATGTATTTCTCACATCCCCTACAATAGAACTATAAACCAAAAATAGTGATTTTACTCTGTATAAATTTTAAAATATTCTTGCTTTTAAGAATCATGACTATGGACAAAAAGAAAAGTTCTAGCCATATTTCTTGACATCTTCAGCCCATAATCTCCACAACAGTAACTCAGGCTTGGAATTTGGTTTCTGTCCCCACCCCTGACTTCCCTGCCCATCCACTGACCAGAACTAATCTAACCTCCTAGAGCCTAAGGCCACTTTCCATGCCACAGGCCAGCTCAGGGTTTGTGGCTAATATTTCGCTTTGGCTTTCAAACAAGTCAAAACTTACACTGCCTCAGGGGAGGCACCCTTGGTTAAAAAGACCTGCTTTCCCACGAGTGCAAACAAGAGGAAAGCCGAAAACTGACATGTGAAAGTCCATTTCAAAGAAACCTACTGAGAACTCTCTCAAGACAGAGTTCCATCAATGTAGATACACCAAAACCAACAGGCAGAGCTCAAAGTAATGGAGGACTCACCAGGATTTTTAGCAGTTAATGAAGACGTGTTCTGAGAAATGCTCTAAATCCAATATTTTTCTCTGAAAGAATTAATGTGGTGCCCCTCACCCCCACCCTCCACTTCTAGCTCATCACAAGTGTCATTAGCAGACCTAATTTTTAACAAGGTTGAATACAGTTCTTTACCAAGGCATTTAAGAGATAGCACATAGCACATCTCTTTAAAATTATTTTTAACTACTCCCCACAGCTTACAGTCGATGAAAAGTCCATAAAGTCATTAAAATACACCAAGGTAAAGATTTCTAGATTCAACAAAGAGGTCAATAAATATTTATTAAGTGCCTTCTGTGGGTAACACCCTGAGAAGTACAAGAAGCAAAACATGAATGGGTCTTGGCTCTACACCTGCTTTACAATGTCATTAGACACAGGATCAAAATTAATAATAATCTAAGGGACTTCTCTGGAGGCATAGTGGATAAGGATCTGCCTGCCAATGCAGGGGACAAGTGTTCAATCCCTGGTCAGGGAAGGTTCCACATGCTCAGAGCAACTAAGCCCATGCACCGCAACTACTGAGCTCCTGTGCTAGAGCTTGTACGCAACAAGAGAAGCTACCACTCTCTGCAACCAGAGGAAACCCACACACAGCAACAAAGACCCAGCACAGCCGAAAATAAACAAAAATCTGTAAAATAAATGAGAATCTCTTAAAAATTAAAAAATGATAATCTAAGGCAAAAAAGTACGAGATCACATACAGAATGAATCTGCAAGAGTTCACAGGGGAAGAAACTGTGGCTGGGGCAGTCAGGGAAAGAAAGGAGCAGGGGGGAAAAAAGCAAGAATGATAGAGATAATCTCTTCAAGCTTTACCCCTGGTGGCTCAGGCGGTTAAACATCAGCCTGCAATGTAGGAGACCTGGGTTCTAGCTCTGAGTCAGGAAGATCCCCTGGAGAAGGGTATGGCAACCCACTCCAGTTCTCTTGCCTGGAGAATCCCACGGACACAGGAGCCTGGTGGGCTACAACCCATGGTGTCGCAAAGAGTCAGACACGACTGAGTGACTAAGCACGCACTTCAAGATGACATTTCTTAAAAAAGGAGAAATCTAGGAAGCCCACCTGCAAAATCTTCTCTTAGCATACATCTCCACAAGAAATGAACAAGACTTTAAAGGAAAAACAATCACTCCAGTTTCAAAAACAAACAAGAATTTCTGAGATTCTGAATTTGGACTCACAGTTACCTGCGCAGAAATTCATTCTTCATTTATCTCTGTTGGGCTCTGCGCTTCTTTGGTCCTCCCCACAATCTATGCCCCTGCAAGAAGGAGGGGAGAGCCCATCTAAGAGAGCCTCCACCTGCACCCGAGCCAGGTGGGCTGGTTCCAGCCGAACTGACCTGGGAGCCTTCTACTCAGTCGACAAAGGGTGATACAGGCTTCGAGAACGGTCACTTCCTTTAGTTACACATTACTAAGTAGGAATGAGATGGGTCCTAGCACATGCCAACTCAAGTCCCAACACCCTTCAGCATCTGGCAGTCTTCTGTTCTGTACCAAACTCACTGACAGATGCATAAAAGAATGTTCATAGCCGCTCCACCTATATTAGCCTCAAAGTGGAAACTACCCAAACTGTTACTACCAACAGTTACTGGCTAAATAATTTGTGGCATATTCATATAATAAGATACTACAGAACAATGAGGATGAACCAACTGCAGCCACACATCACAGTGTGGACCAATTTGACAATCATAATGTTGAACACAAGAACTCACACAAAGAGGTGAACATACTGTGTGGTTTTATGGAGCTAAAGCTTAAAAAAAAAAAACCTAAAAGTCAGAATAGCAGTTATTCTGAGGCAGAGGGACTTAGTGACTGGGAGGGACTTCTGGGGTCCTGAAAATGTCTGGTTCCTAGCCTAAGAGGTGGTTACGGGAGTGTTTATATAAAAAAAGAAAAGCTATACACACTTATGAAAACACTTTTCTATATGAATGCTTTATTTCAAAGAAAAATGTATCTTAAAACTGAAAAGTGTTTCATTAAAGGATTACAGTAAGACGAAAAACTTTCAATTTACCCCAGATTTACAGTTGAAGAACTACATGTGTATTCACATCCACAACCATTTGTTTAATATAATTTAGTAGTGTCATAAAATTAAGGAAGGATAACCATAAAATTCAAGATCTCTGCCTTGCATACAGATCAAAGGGAAGATCGATTACTCCACTTCACTAGTTCTGGTATGTCACCCTTAGAAGATGGAGAAAGAAGAGCGTGGAAAGGAAGAAGGTGGAGTAGGAGGGAGAGAAGGAGGAGAAAGAAAAGAAACAGCTTGAGCCTCTCTTTAAAACCTCTGAAAAAATAGGGTCACCAGAACATGTTCTAGGACTGAACAATTATTGGTTAAAAACTGTCACCAGACAAGGGGCAGGGCTAGATGTCCCCAGTAACTCCCACTCTATCCAAACCACAAGCAGGCTCAGGAAACAGCAAATCAGCCTGTAGGGTGACCCCAGCTTAGATGTGTAACCCACAAGCTACTATCCGTCCCATATCCTAGCCATAGATACATCACTATCCAATGTCAGCCATCAAGTATAGAATTTTCTTCCTCATCAATAATTGTAGCATACATCCTTCCTTCAATTTAACACTAAGCAGATAGAAAACCCCTCCTTCCTGGCCTCACAGGCCAGCTCTCAGGATGAACGACCACCCCCATAGCATTTGGGGGTCACGGTTTTCTGATGACAGTGAAAATGAGGAGGAGAGGAGGTCTTCAAGAGGAGATGCCTTTCTAAGGAAGGTACACGATGAAGCCCTTTGGCAATGCCAGAGCCTTGCCTCTGGTCTCCCGCGGAGAAAGCCTGCCTTCCGCTTCCACCAGCACCTGCTAGTCCCTGGGGCCCTTCACAGGTACTGCGGCACAACCTTGGCAAAGATGCTGGGACTGCTTGGGCAGGCAAATGTCTGCCTCTGGTGCTTAAGAAGGGTCGACCTGACTCCAGCAGAGACCCTAAGTAAATTGTCACCTGTCAATCACTTGACCTAAATACCCCAGCCACTGGGGGAAAATAGGAGGGAGGAGGTAGTCTGAGCATGCTCAGCAATCGGGATGACATCATTTAATCAATGCTGAGGCCGGGAAGGCTGCATCAGCAGCCGCGAGCAGGCTGCCAGGAACGTGTCAGCGGGGATCGGGAGGCTCCCATTAACTCGGTCCCTCCCCACGCGACTCGCATACAAAGAGGGTACCGTTAGCTACACACGCTGGGGACAGAGGAGGGGGAAGGGTGGGGTGGGGGCAGGGAAAGCTGGCTTATTTCATTTGACATATTCCTTTAAGAACTAAAACCCAACGGTATTCCCTCCCAGCACCAGCAGCCGCGCTGCAGAAATGGAGCCAAGTCTGGGGAGGGGAAACTTGGGAAGGGAGATCAAAAGCGAGGGGGCCCCAGCCACACAAAGTAACTTGTTCTTTGGGTACAGAGGCTATTTGGCTCCGTTTGGGACCCCTGGTCCTACAGATGCGGGCGGGTGCACAGCCTCCTCACCGTCCAGCATGAAACACACCCGAGGGTCTGCGGACACCAGGTGGGGGTCGCCCCACCGGGGAAGAGTGAGACTCGAGGTCCAAGTCAGGACAGCCTGGGTTGAGAGGAAGCAAGAGGAGACATACGAAGCCTCCGGGAGAGGCCACCAGTGTTCCCCCAGCCCCCGCCTTCCGCGTGCAGAGCAAGGTGAAACGCCGCGGGGAGCCAATTCGACACGGCTGTTGGAGCTCGGTGCAGAAGCTAGGATTTTTCCAGTAGCTTTTTTCCTTCTTTTACCAAAACTGTGAGAAGAGGCAAAGTGCTCGATAAATCGAAACGATCCCTGGAATCATTTGTGGGTTACAGAGCTCATACTTTAAGAGGAGTCTGAGCTTGAGGATAACGCGAACACACTACCCACGCGACGTGGCCAGGGCGGGGAACAATAGACCCACCCGGGCCCCCACCCCAATAACAATGGCGGCGCCGAACCCTTGCTCGCCCCCTACCCCCACCCCCGCCACCTGGGGCCGCCCCGAGGCCTCCAGTCGACCCTCAACTCGCCCAGGAGGGAACTGCAGGGTGGGGGATTCTCGTCAAGTCCACCCTAGAGGGCAGCCCCCAAGGGATGTCCAAAGGGGCTGCCAAAGCATCTCTGCCCGGCCTGGGGCATTGGGGCGCCGGGCTGGGGCGCGAAGCATCAGGGAGGCCAGACTTCCCAGCCACTTACCCCGATCACCACGGTCTCCTCGCCTTTAAATTTGGGGATGAATTTGTCCCCGCGGAGGATCTCTGCTTCATTTAGTGGCCGGAACCGGCACATCACTTTGATGCTGCATTCGGCTGGATCCGCCATCTCGGCCGGCGGCAGGGAGGGGGCGCAAGGATGGGTGGGGGGCCGCGGTTCGGCACAACGAGGGAAAGTGGCTGAGAACCGCACCGCCCGCAACAAGGCCGCCTCCCTCAGCCTAGACGACGCTTCTCAGCAGGTCATCGCGAACTCGGCTGGCTGGGCAGCTCCGGCCGCTCCGACACCTTGTAGGTGGGCAGCCTATTAACCTTTGGCCCAGCCGGCTGCAGACCTGCCTTTCCTGGCCCTGCGCTGCGCCCCAGGCCCACCTGCCCACGACCACGCGGCGGGCGGACGAGGCGATGCGCAGGGAGCCAGCCTCTCCCTACTCAGACCTCCCGGGCTCCTGCGAGCTCAGCCATCCTGCATCAGCACCAGCGCGCTCGGTCGCCTCCCCGACCCGCCCCTTCGCCCCGCCCTGCCTCGGCACAGCCCTGGTCGGTTACGTCACTGCGGGGATCCGCCCCGCCCTCGCTCAGGCTCCGAGAGCGAAGCATCCTGGGACTTGTAGTCGCTGCACCTGCGGGTGAAAAGACTTGGATGCTTGGAGTTGGCTTTCGGGGATAGCGGCGGTGCCTAGGGTGACGCATCCGACAACCTGCAGATCTTGGGTGGCTGCCCAAGTCAATAAAACGACGGATGTCGCATCCAATATTCCCGGTTAAAATCTCTATAACTAACAAGGTCTATATTATCTCCTTACATCTTTTCATGATCCCACAGGAAAGTCCCCTCTTAAGACCGTGTCCAACTAAACAGTTATGGAGCATTTTCTTTGTGCTCAACAGTTATTAAGCGTTGTGAGGAAATTAGAAGGGAAATGAGATTTGCATGGATATTTGAAGCCAGTAATTCCTGAAAAAGCTTGTTCATACATTTTTTGGGTCAGGAACTCCGTTAATATGTGATGAAAGTTAGGGACCTTTCCCATAACGGAAACAAAGACAAATAAACCCGAACACACCCACAGATTTTTTTCACGCTATTTCAGAGGGTCACTCTTGCTTGGAAAATCCCATAAATGGAGGAGCCTGGTAGGCTGCAATCCATGGGGTCGCTAAGAGTTGGATACGACTGAGCTTCTTCACTTTCACTTTTCACTTTCATGCGTTGGAGAAGGAAATGGCAACCCACTCCAGTGTTCTTGCCTGGAGAATCCCAGGGACGGGGGAGCCTGGTGGGCTGCCATCTATGGGGTCGCACAGAGTCGGACACGACTGAAGTGACGCAGCAGCAGGGACAATCGAACCCTGCCTTTAACACCCAGGTTAAGAAATTCTTAATTACTAGTATTTATTGTATAGTTTTGGAGCAGGAAATGGCAACCCACTCCAGTACTCTTGCCTGCAGAATCCCATGGACAGAGGAGCTTGGCAGGCTCCAGTTCATGGGCTGGCAAAGAGTCGGACACAACTAAGCAATTAACACAAACGTTGTATAGCTTACAGACCCTCTCCCTAACACCTGTTTATAATCCTGTAGAATGAACAGATATATTATCAAGTCCAAAGTTCTTTGCAAACTACATCCAGGTCCCGCGATCAGATTTCTGTCTACTTATTAGCCTCATCTCTTACTGCTTCTTGTCTTGACATTTACACTCTGATAAACACCAAACTACTTGTGGCTTCTTCTATTTAAATTTACCTCTTGCTCTGCTTGCTTCTTGTACTTTGTTTAAGCATTGACTCTCTGGAAGTCAAGCATTCATGCCCATTAGTAAGTATGTACAGCAGGGCTCTTGCCATGGAAGGTGATAGAAATCCACCCAGAGCCACTAAGTCTAAAGGAGAACTTGGGACTTCCCTGGTCCAGTGGTTAAGATTCAGTGTTTCCACTGCAGAGGGCATGCATTCCATCCCTGGGTCAGGAAGATCCCCTGGAGAAGGGCATGGAAACCCACTCTAATGTTCTTGCCTGGAGAATACCATGGACAGAGGAGCTTGGTAGGCTATGTCCTTGGGGTCGAAAAGAGTCGGAAAAGACTTAGCAACTGAACACACACAGACAATGTAGGTTTTAGATCACTATAGTGATAATCCTCTTGCAAATTATAAATGTATCAAATTAATAGGCTATATACCTTAAACTCGAGCTTCCCTGGTGGCTCAGTGGTAAAGAATCTGCCTACAGTGCAGGAGATCTGTGTTCAAGTCCTGGGTTGGGAATTTCCCCTTGAGAAGGGAATGGCAACCCACTCCAGTAATCTTGCCTGGAGAATTCCATGGACAGAGGAGCCTGGAGGGGCTATAGTCCATAGGGTGGCACAGAGTTGGACATGACTGAAATGACTAAGCAACAGCAGCAGATATGCTAAACTTACACAACATTATAAGTCAATTATGTTGCAGTAAAGCTGGAGAAACAAACAAATTAGTAATAGATTTCCCCAGGGGAAGTAGTAAAAGGTAGGGGGAGGCACTGAGGTCACTGGTAAATTCCCTGACATCCATCCCACGCATCCCTACTGAGAAGCTAGAACACACTGTGGACAAATGTCCCCAACTCTGGGCATGGCTTTTGTTCACTTCAGTTCAGACGCTCAGTCGTGTCCGACTCTTTGTGACCCCATGAACCGCAGCATGCCAGGCCTCCCTGTCCATCACCAACTCCCGGAGTTCACTCAGACTCAAATCCATCGAGTCAGTGATGCCATCCAGCCATCTCATCCTCGGTCGTCCCCTTCTCCTCCTGCCCCTAATCCCTCCCAGCATCAAAGTCTTTTCCAATGAGTCAGCTCTTCGCATGAGGTGGCCAAAGTATTGAAGTTTCAGCTTTAGCGTCATTCCTTCCAAAGAAATCCCAGGGCTGGTCTCCTTCAGAATGGACTGGTTGGATCTCCTTGCAGTCCAAGGGACTCTCAAGAGTCTTCTCCAACACCACAGTTCAAAAGCATCAATTCTTCGGCGCTCAGCCTTCTTCACAGTCCAACTCTCACATCCATACATGACCACAGGAAAAACCACAGCCTTGACTAGACGGACCTTAGGGGGCAAAGTAATGTCTCTGCTTAACAGTGGAAACAGTGTCAGGCTTTATTTTTGGGGGCTCCAAAATCACTGCAGATGGTGATTGCAGCCATGAAATTAAGAGACGCTTACTCCTTGGAAGGAAATTATGACCAACCTAGATAGCATATTCAAAAGCAGGGACATTACTTTGCCAACTAAGGTCCGTCTAGTCAAGGCTATGGTTTTTCCTGTGGTCATGTATGGATGTGAGAGTTGGACTGTGAAGAAGGCTGAGCGCCGAAGAATTGATGCTTTTGAACTGTGGTGTTGGAGAAGACTCTAGAGAGTCCCTTGGACTGCAAGGAGATCCAACCAGTCCATTCTGAAGGAGATCAGCCCTGGGATTTCTTTGGAAGGAATGACGCTAAAGCTGAAACTCCAGTACTTTGGCCACCTCATGAGAAGAGTTGACTCATTGGAAAAGACTCTGATGCTGGGAGGGATAGGGGGCAGGAGGAGAAGGGGACAACAGAGGATGAGATGGCTGGATGGCATCATGGACTCAATGGACGTGAGTCTGAGTGAACTCCGGGAGTTGGTGATGGACAGGGAGGCCTGGCGTGCTGCGATTCATGGGGTTGCAAAGAGTCGGACACAACTAAGCGACTGAACTGAACTGAACTGAACTGATCTAGGTTGGTCATAACTTTTCTTCCAAAGAGTAACCGTCTTTCAATTTCATGGCTGCAATCACCATCTGCAGTGATTTTGGAGCCCAGAAAAATAAAGTCTGACACTGTTTCCACTCTTTCCCCTTCTATTTCCCATGGAGTGATGGGACCAGATGCCATGATCTTCATTTTCTGAATGTTGAGCTTTAAGCTAACTTTTTCACTCTCTTCTTTTACTTTCATCAAGAGGCTTTTTAGTTCCTCTTCACTTTCTGCCATAAGGGTGGTGTCATCTGCATATCTAAGGTTACTGATATTTCTCCTGGCAATCTTGATTCCAGCTTGTGTTTCTTCCAGCCCAGAGTTTCTCATGATGTACTCTGCATAGAAGTTAAATAAGCAGGGTGACAATATACAACCTTGACGTACTCCTTTTCCTATTTGGAACCAGTCTGTTGTTCCATGTCCAGTTCTAACTGTTGCTTCCTGGCCTGCATACAGATTTCTCAGCAGGCAGGTCAGGTGGTCTGGTATTCCCATCTCTTTCAGAATTTTCCACAGTTTATTGTGATCCACACAGTCAAAGGCTTTGGCATAGTCAATAAAGCAGAAATAGATGTTTTTCTGGAACTCTCTTGCTTTTTCCATGATCCAGCGGATGTTGGCAATTTGATCTCTGGTTCCTCTGCCTTTTCTAAAACCAGCTTGAACATCAGGAAGTTCACGGTTCACGTATGGCTTTGGTTAGTCTCATTAAAATCCCATACTCCGGGATGGGCAGGATGAAGCCAAGAAGATAGAAGAAAAGTTTGCCACATTTTTGGAAAGACATTCTATTTCCTAAAACTTCTCTCCCTGTCTGGAGGATAACATTCCACATTCAATTGCTACTGAAACATTTTGTGACGGTGTGGAGAACAAAGCTTAGGATGAAGCCAAGCTCTGGACAACAGAGCCAATTGATCAAAACGCCTGGGTCTTTGATTATACGATCAAGCCACTGAGACTGAACAACCCAAACCACACCCTTCTCTAGAGTTCTTTCTTGAGCCAGTAAATTTGCCTGTTCAAGTCAGCTTTCTGTGACTCGCAGCAAAAGGGTATTATCTGATACCGGAAGATATGCAGGGAAGAGGTGAGCAAGGGACAGTCTGAAGGTCAGATTAAATTTACATGCTCCAGACAGTGAAAAACCCCATGTGACCAGAGTGAAATTCATGAGCAGTGACATCAAGAGGCTAAGTGAAACAAGCCAGAGAAAGGAATACTGCATGCTCTCACTTATATGTGGAATCTAAGAAAAACAAACCAAACATATAGATACCGAAACCAGATTGGTAGGTTGCCAAAGTGGGGGATGAAATGGGTGAAGGAAGTCAAAAGGTACAAACTTCTGGGACTTCCCTGGTGGTCCAGTGGCTAAGACTCCAAGCTCCCACTGCAGGGGGCTGGGGTTTGATCCCTGGTCAGGGAACTAGATCCCACTTGTGATAACTAAAGATCCCACATGACACAACTATGACCCAGTATAGTCAAATAAGTAAATAAATGTATTTTTTAAAAGGTGCAAACTTCTAGCTATAAGATAAATAAATTCTAGAAAAAAATTGATGGGTATACCAAAGAGGGAGGGAAAGGTGGGATGAATTGGGAGGCTGGGATGAGCTATATATATACACTCTCGATACTATGTATAAAATAGATCACTATGAGAACCTACTGTTCAGCACAGGGAACTCTACTCAATGCTCTGTGCCTATGCACTGCACGCGAACCGTGCTGCACGCTAAGTCATTTCAGTTGTATCTGACTCGGTAACCCTACGGACCCTGGCCCACCAAGCTCCTCTGCCAATGAGATTTTCCAGGCAAGAATACCAAAGTGGGTTGCCATTTCCTCCTCCAGGGAATCTTCTTAATCCAGGGATCAAACCTGTGTTTCTTATGTCTCCTGCACTGGGAGGCAAGTTCTTTACTACTCAGTCAGTCAGTTCAGTCGCTCAGTCGTGTCCGACTCTTTGCGACCCCATGAATCGCAGCATGCCAGGCCTCCCTGTCCATCACCAACTCCCGGAGTTCACTCAGACTCAGGTCCATCGAGTCAGTGATGCCATCCAGCCATCTCATCCTCTGTCATCCCCTTCTCTTCCTGCCCCCAATCCCTCCCAGCATCAGAGTCTTTTCCAATGAGTCAACTCTTCTCATGAGGTGGACAAAGTACTGGAGTTTCAGCTTTAGCATCATTCCCTCCAAAGAAATCCCAGGGCTGATCTCCTTCAGAATGGATTGGTTGGATCTTTACCACTAGCAGTGACCTAAGTCAGAAGGATATCTAAAAAACAGGGGATATACGTTTATGAATACCTGATTCACTTTGCTGTGCAGCAGAAACTAATACAACATTGTAAAGCAACTATACTCCAATTAAAAAATGTTTTTAAGATAAATGAGTCCTAGAGATATAATGTACAGCATGGTGACTATAGTTAACAATACCGCATTGCATATTTGAAGGTTGCTAAGAGTAAATCTTAAAATTCTCATCATGAAAAAAATTTCTAACTATGTATGGAGATAGATGTTAAATAAACTTATGGTTTCACAATACATGCATATATGAATATAATGCTATATGTCAATTATATCTCAATTTTAAAAACTATTTTAACAGTGAAGGAAAAAGAAACTGATTTTTAGAAAAACTTCTTGAACCACTCTATCCCACAGAAGTCTCTGCTCTCTCAGGCTATCAGTCCCTTTGATTTTGTACCTGAGCTCTACTATCTTGCAGTGATATTCCTTCTGTGGTCTGGTTCTGTCCTCTAGTTCCTTTGTCTACATAGTATTTTTCTTTCTGCTAAATATGTCTTGCTCCCTTATCTATGTTGTGGAGATCATGCAGTATTTATGTGCTTTATAAGAACATTTTCTGGATCATCAGTCCATGCCCAACGTGATCACAATAATGGCAAGGACAAATGAATGAATACATGAACCTGGAAATAATGATCTTGCCTTGTAGGTGGAGCCTTGGGCTTAGGACCTACATTTTTTAAAGAGAATTTTGAAGCTCATTTTCTCTTCTTTTCTTTCTTTTGTGCATTTATTTTGGCCAGGCCCCACAACATGTGGGATCTGTTACCCAACCAGAGATTGAACCCAAGTCCCCTGCACTGAACACACAGAGTCCTACCACTGGATACCAGGTAAGCTCTTGGACCTGCATTTTTCATTCATTCTGCTGCTAACGAGTTCTGTGACTTTGGGAAAGATATTCAGCTTCACTGAATGATTTTTTTATACCATCTGTTGAAATGGTGCTGAAAATATCATCTCTTCTGGATAAGTGAGAATTGAAAGAGAAGTATGTGCCCAAATGCTTGGAAATAAAGTCCAGGAGAAGTTGTGAAGAGATTGGGAGAATCACTGCCTCTAAGAAAACATGAGAAGAAGAAAGAAAAGTATGTATTAATACAAAGGGAATTATTCCAAGGCCCAGCATAAGAATAGACTCAAAATGGCAACTCAATAAATGCCTTTCATGCATTCATGCATTATTTACGCATTTATTCAACAAATGTGAATTTCCCATGGCAGCGATGAATCCCTAGAGGGTCCTAGTAAAGGCATCATCTGCTTCAGGGCTGGGTCAAGTCTTGCTGTCCTGAGTTTTGCTCATGGTTGTGTGAAGAGGTATGGGGACTTCCCTGGTGGTCTAGTAGCTAAGAGTCTGCCTTCCCAGCGCTGGGGGCCTGGGTTCAGTCACTAGTCGGGGAACTAGATCCCACATGCCTCAACTAAGAGTTCGCATGCTGCAGTTTGAAGATTGAAGATTACAGTGCCTCAACTAAGACCCGGTGCAGCCAAAAAAATAGCTAAGAGGTGCAATACTCTTTCAGGACAGCACCTGCTCCACTGCTATCCTTCCTGGCCCAGCAAAGCCTTCTTGAAGCTGGAATGTAAAGGCCCTTTGAGGGCAGTTAATGAACTGAGGAATTAGGGTAAAGGCACAAGGAAAGGGCCTCAAACAGATTCCAAGTTCCCCAGCCACTATTGCTTCCAACACCTCCACCAGTAACACCTGCTTGACCTTAAAACTTCAGTGTTGAGATGAGACAGAAAATAAATAAGGAATTATCTGAATCATTTAGGAAAAAGTGAACAGTCTCCCTTTGAGTGACTTTAGCCTGATAGAAATCAAGGCATGTGAATCCCACCCCCCCCCCCCAAATCCCCCTTGTCTCTGGAGTGATCAGAGTCATTTTCTGAACACTATGCTTCTCTATTCAGCTCAGTCCTAGATAACAGTTTCTATCCCAGTCTCCACTGCCAGTGAGAAGTGCAAATTGAAGCAATTATCTGGATTGTTCAAGGAAAAAAAAAAAGCCTCAGAAATCCTTCTGCCTGAGTGATCTAGGTAATTGCTTCAATTTTCACATCAGTTCCCCATCTTAGGCAGTCACTGGGATTGTCATTTAACTTAAACCCTGGGGTCTGCAGGTTCTGATGTGGGTTTAATCATTTCTGATGGCCTGGGCCCGGCTCCATTCCTGTAAGTACAAAAAATATCTGGCCCCAGTGAAGATTAAAAACCAAATGAACAGGTGGAGATGTTTTTTAGTGTTTAAAATCCCTTTAAAACTTGCACAAAAAATAAGTTATTTCCACAGAATGGGAAATCAGGATATCTTTTAAACTATAGCACCTCAAGATGTCCAGATAACCCAGCTCTGCAGAGAAGAAGCAAAGACTCACTTCCTTTTATCATGACTTTAGCTGATCTGAAAGAGAAAGCACGTTTTCTTGCCTGTTTCCTTGTAGAGGAGTTGACATATCAACTGAGATTTATTGTACTAGATTAAACCTTTACTATTAATTTCTGCAGAAAAAAAAAAAAAGAAAGAAAGAAAAAAATCCAGGGCACTGGATGAATAAGATGGATAACTATTGACTCTAAAGAGGGAGAGGAGAGAGAAAAGCCAAACTCTTTTATGTCCTAGGGGGTGGAGATAGGGACCCACCTGTGCAGGATACTGGCTACCAGGCACCAGGCCTAGTTAGGAGTCAAGATGCAGGAGGTGAGGGGCATGGTGTCCCTGCCCTTCTCCGGGCTGGTAGCACAATCCTAGTGTGACCTGAATGTCAGCGATTTCCTCATTTTTTAGCAACTGTATCTAACTTCTTTCAGTCCCTACTTGGAGACAGAGTTCAACATTGCTAGCTCCTCTAAAAATCCACTCTCAGGAAAACATTAGAAGTAATTCAATTTTACTGAAAATGTAACAGGAATCACAGATTAGGGATTTCTATTGCACACGCCACAGAGAACTATTTAAAAATCAGACTCATGTCGCCAAAGTTCCATCTCCATCGTGCACCAGGGAGGGTCTCTTTTCATCCCAGCACCCATGCGACCGACTCCTCTCTCCCGGTCCCAACTTTTCCTGCATCGTTCTTCCCTGATGCAGAGCTAGTCCGTGGTGTTCCAGCTCCATTCCAGCCTTGCAGCCTCTGACTCATCAGTGTGCTCAGTAAATACATGGGGCTTCTCTAGTCAGCAGCCCCATCCTCCTCAGACACCATCAGAAAGAGGAATAAATATAAACACATCTCCTATCACCAACAATGGAGAAACATAGAAGCATCCTCAGCAAATCAACTCATTGTAAATATGTTAAAGACCAAGAATTCCAAGATGGATGTGGTTCCCTATGGAGGTTCTCCTTTACTTTTTGAAACAGTAAATGAGATAGTTTTCTTCAACAGAGGTCAGAGAAAGTACCCAAAGATGAGAAGCCTTTTCTTCAACACTGGTATTAGTTACCTACTGCTGCATAACAAATTACCCCAACAGCTAGCGGATTAAAACGGCATTCACAGTGGGTCAGGAATTGGGCATCCCTTAGCTGAGTGCTGTGGCCCAGGTTTCATCTTTCATGCAGCCATGGCGGCAACCATCTCTAGGCTCAAACTGGGGAAGGATCCATTCCCTGCTCATTCTTGTGGTTTGGGGCAGGATTCCATTCCTCTCTGGTTGCTGGCCAGAGGCTACCCTTTGTTCTTTGTCCAGTGAGCCTCTCAAGAGCTGTAGATATCATCAGAGCAAGTGAGAGAGAGAAAACAAGACCAAAATCACAGTCTTTCATAGCTTAATCTCATCCAATCATGTTTCCGTACTTCCCTGATTAGATGTAAACCACTAGGTCTAGTGCACTTCCATTTGCATTGAAATAGGGCAGAAAGTAGACCTAAGAAGTACAACTTTGGAAACAGACCTTTCACTCAAAGAGCTTCAGTCTAATCGTGAGACAAGATATACAGAGATTAAAAGAGAAACAGCCATTCTAAACAACAAAAAACTTAAGATGGCTCCTATCAAAGGAATAAATATACTAAACTTCATAAAAATATAAAATCCTATATATCAAAAATCATACACAGGGACTTTCCTGGTGGTCCAGTGGTTAAGAACCCACCTGCCAATACAGGGTACACAGGTTCAATCCTTGGTCAGGGAACTAGATCCCACCTGCCTTGGGGCAACTTCACCACAACTAGTGAGCCTGCACTCTAGAGTCCATGCCCTGCAACAAGAGAGGCCATTGCAATGAGAAGTCCACGCACCGCAACCGAAGGACACACAGGGCAGTGAAGACCCAGCACAGCCAGAAACAAATGAACAAACAAACAAGTAAATGAGCAGCTAAGGAAGGCATTGCAACACATAGGACAAAGAGTCGATATCATTAATAAAGGATGCTTGCTAATCAACATGACAGTTGTAATGTACAACAGAAAAAAAAATAGCCAGAGCATAAACACTCAGTAAACAAAAGAATTATATGCATGAAAAACTATTCAGCCATATTACTAACCAAAGGAATGCCTTTTAAATCGGCAAAGATTATGAAGAGTAGCAACAGCCAATGTTGTAACGCAAAGAAGGCAACTTTCTCTCACCCTACTGATAGGAGGGGAGATATGTACAGTTCTTCTGGGAGGGCAACATAAATCAAACCCTGAAATGTGTACAGATGCAGATTTCCTACTGAAAGTGACAGAAATACCAGGCAAGCAAGCATTTGTACCTTCAGGGAACAAGAAGTGCAAACTTGAAAGGAGACATCTGAGAATTAAAATTGGAAAAGTGCATTTATGCCAAATTACTGAGAGCCTTGGGCCACAGGTGGTGATGTCTGGGTGGCATTCAGCTGACAGTGGGAAATCACTGGAGGTTTTTAAGGAGAGGAGTGACCAGGTGAGAAAAGAGGTCTAAGTCCAGTTAGCAACACCAATGAGATACAAATCCAGGGAAAGAACTGGAGAGACTCATCACTCTCTCATCCCATGGATCCGCTTTTGCTTCACTGTACAGCAGAGCCGAAGAGACAGCCCTTCCTACGGAATGGGGGTCAGATGGATGGCTTCAGCCTTTTGGTCTCACTCCCAGTGGCCTGAAACAACAGCTGTGTATTATTTCTTGCCAGCCTATGACTCACTGCACAGTTCTGCTGACCTGGCTGGACTCTCTTACATTTCAGGGGATCAGCTGGCTGTCAGTTAGTCTAAGACGGTCCAGTCTCCTCTCCACGTCTCTCCACCACCCCAGGAAACAAGCCGAGGCACGTTCTCACAGTGAGGCAGAGTGAGCAAGCCCAACTATGTAAAAGATTAGGTACAAATGAGCATGTACTTTTCAAGCCTCTACTAGCCTCATACTTGCTAACATTGGCCAAGACAGAGTGAGAGAGAACTGCAAAATCCCCGTGCAAGGCTGTAAATATGAATTGAATTGTGCCCCCCTCAAATTCATATGTTGAAATCCTAATGTGACCATCTCTGGAGATGGAGTCTTTGGAAAGGTAACTAAGGTTAAACAAGGTCATAAGAGTAAGGTCTTAACCTGATAGACTGTGGCCTCAGAAGAAGAGGAAGATGTAATTGTAAATGGAATTGTTTCTTGAATTTCTCTTTGTGATCTTTAATTGTTAGTATATAGAAATGCAACAGATTTCTGTGTATTAATTTTGTAACCTGCAACTTTACCAAATTCACTCATGAGTTCTACCAGCAACCTAAATGTCCATAGACAGAGGAACGGATAAAGAAGATACAGTACATATATACAACAGAATATTACTCAGCCATGAAAAAGAATGAAATAATGCCATGTGCAGCAACATGGAAGGACCTAGAGATTGTCCTACTGAGTGAAGTATGTCAGACAGAGAAGAAGAAATATTGTATGACATCCCTTATATGTGGAATCTAAAAAGAAATTATATAAATGAACTTATTTACAAAGCAGAAAGAGACTCACAGACTTGGAAAACTTATAGTTGTTGGAAGAGGGGATGGGAGGAAGAGACAGTTAGGGAGTTTGGGATGGACATGTAGACACTGGTCTCTTTAAAATGGATAACCAACAAGGACCTACTGTATAGCATATGGAACTCTGCTCAATGTTATGTGGCAGCCTGGATGGGAGAGGAGTGTGGGGGAGAATGAGTACATGTATATGTATGGCTGGGTCCCTTTGCTGTCCACCTGAAACTATCACAACATTGTTAATCAGAAGTACTCCAATACAAAACTGAAAGTGAAAAAAAAAAAAAGAAGAGGAAGAGAGAAATACCCTCCTCTCTCTCTACCATGCGAAGGCACAGTGAGAAGGTGACCCTCTGTAGCCAGAGAGCTCTCATCACAACCTGACCCTGACGGAACCTTGATCTTAGACTCCACCTCCAGAACTGTGAGGAAATAATTTTCTGTTGTTTAAACCCCCCAGCCTATGGCATTTGGTTATGGCAGCCCAAGCCGACTATGGCGTGGACACACAGAGGCCGTTTACTAGCATGAGGAGGGTGGAAGGAAACATGAAGCAAGGAGGAAGGGAGGGGAGGAGGGAGGGATGCTTATTTTTAAATATGTGTAGGCAGGGGTGGTATGAATTAGGTGTTTGGGACTGACATATACACACTACCATGCATGAAACTGATAACGAATGAGAACCTACTGTATATCACAGGGAGCTCTACTCAATTCTCTGTGGTGACCTAAATGGGAAGGAGATCCAAAATAAGAGGAAATATATGTGCACAGCTGAGTCACTTTGCTGTAGAGCAGAAACTAACCCAACATTGTAAAGCAACTGTACACCAATTAAAAGCATGTGTAAAGTTGAAAAAATGAATACACTCCATCCTCTTTCATCTGAAAGTGGGTCGTGTGCCCTGTGCCCATCTGCAGTCTCCATCTGTGAGCAGAATGCGGTCAGAAGGTGAAGATGATCAGGATCAGGGAGCAAAAAGGGTCTTGAGACTGACTCGATGTATTTCAAAAAGACACAGAAATGGTTTGGGAATTTTCCATGCGTGGGACAAAACAAATTGCGTGAAAGGTTCCTGTTCTGCCTGGAGGCCTCTCATCACAGCCCACTCTCTGCCTGTCTTCTAAATGTCAGGTAAGCCTGAGGAGTCTTAAAAAGCAAAAGGTGTCTTCCTATTTTAAAAAAGTTTGAGGATACCTATAGGCCTCCCTGCCCTAAAATATAAATATTAAAAAATGGCTCTGATGAACAAATCTACATATATATATATATATATATATATATATATTTTTTTTTTTTTTTTTTTGGCCACACCACCAATGCATGTGGAACTTTCCCTACCAGGGAAGCCCACACCCCCTGCAGTGGAAGCGAGGAATCTTAATCACTGGACCATCAGGGAAATTCTACTTTAATATAATTCTGGGTGAATTATTGGAAGATCCAAATCAAAGGAAAATATTTATACTGATTGTAAGACTCCACCATAGGAAACTGTACCGCACAGCTTTAAGAACTTTCAACTCAAAAATAACATGTATATTCTTGCTACCACAGCAGCCACTAAGATAAGCAAGGCGTGGCGCCTGCTCCCCTAGAGTTTACCGTCTAGGGGAGAAACAGAGACCTGGAACATAACTGAATCTGGGGTTTCAGAGGAGTCGACCTGTCATGGGCACAGAGCAAGGCCGTGTCCTTGTGAAAGAGAGGTGGGGTCCCCACTGCCACACCCCAGAAGAGGCGGCAAGCCTCAGGCAGGTAGGAGAAGGCTCCAGCTTCTCTCGGGGCTGCCTCTTTGGAATCCTGGACATCAAGGGGGGCCAGTAGTGCTGGGACTTGAGATAGCCAGGCTGCATGAATGCAAACGCCTGCGTGTAACCACAGCTCCCCTTCTTCCATGTTCACGTGTCACGAGTGAGAGAATGGAGGCCGAGGCGCGAGTATTGCTTCTCTTCCTCTGGGGGAGGGGGGTTCAGCTCACCAAGGAAGGGAGGGAGGTGCCTTAGTCACCCAGGGAAAGTCACTCCTGGCTGCTTCCTCCCAATACCTCTATAGCCTATTGGGAGCAAAAATGGTGCTTCTAGATGGAGATATGATTGGGGGTTGGAGACTGAAATGGGGGAAGAATCAGAGTCAGAAACAGACGCTGAGAAGAGTCCCCAGTAGTGGCATAATTAAAAAGTGGGGAGTGATGAGGGTTAACAGAAAACTGTGACAGGTGGTATCTCTGGCAGATCTGAGATGTAAGGAGCAACCTCTTCTGTCATCATCTAGAAATGCCAATTCTGTAAAGACCTCACCACACCTGCCAGCAGGGACCACCCAACCGTTGGGTGCCACTTCTCCGAGGACCAGGCTGCCTGCGCACCAGTCTTACCACCTCCAGGCAGAAGGTTGTCTCTGGTGGAAAAGCTTGGTAGGATGAAGAGTTCCCCAGAAGCAGAGCCCAGGGTGGGCCGTCCCATGGCAGGGGTTTCTTGAAGAGTGAAGGAACAGATGAGTGAGGTGTGGTGAGGCCACAGGAGACTGGCTCTGGAATGGTCCCAACAGGAGACTCTGACATATAATTACACCCCCATGAGGAAGGGGGTAGTCTTTTGTATCCGGGTATTGGTCAGTCACTGGATGTGTGGAGTCCTCGCTCAGGTTACGAGCAGGCCAACTCTCTACAGACGAGCTCTAGAGAGCTCCCAGCACCAGGGGAGGGGAGCACAAGCTGGTAAGGGGGCATGTGTGGGGCACCAGGGCATCCACAACGGAGGCACATGCTCAGCAGAGAGAGGGACCTGTGAGTACGCTGTGTTCAGAGCATAGTGCTGGCGTGTGACTGATGAGGCTGTCAGTGAGCATGGAATGAGATGATACAGGAGAAAACACAGTCACCTGTAGGATGCCAGCTACATGTCCCAAATCTCACAGGTTTGATGTGAAGACCAGATGGCACACAACAGACAAAATGTTACTCTAGAAACTAGAAGAGCTATGCCCAGGGGCTAATAATTTAAGATTTGTTTTTGATAGTCATAAATCCATGCAAGAAGGACTGTGGATTAGGAATTACATTCCAGGCACTGTGGTGGGCATTAGGGATTCAGCAAAAACAAATATGGTCTCATGGAGCTTATGGTCTAGTAAGGGCAATGGACACCACAGTTACACAAATACCTATTGAACTGCAATTGTGGCAAGTATCAATACTTTGGAAAGAAAAGTGCAGAGTGCGTGGGGGTGTTGGCTGGAGCAAGTGCCATTTAAACTAGGATGGCATGAAGGATGGGGATAGAATTTGAGGTAGATGTGACAGGGGAAAGGATGCCTGTAGTTTCGAGTAAAAAAAGAGAAGCTTGTTGTTCTGGAGCAGGTAGATAAGCAATGAGGCTGGATAGTTCAGGGATCAAAGACTGAACCATGAAGATTCAACTAGATAGATTGTTAAGTGGATAGATCCATGGATAAATGGGTGGGTGGATAAAGATAGAAGAGACAGAATCTATCTGTATATAAATATATCTGAATATTGATCTGTAATCTATCTAATAGAATTTATTATAACTCTAATGCTGTCATAAACTGAAAATTGGGATTCATTCTTTTCCTCTTACCCCCTTTTAGATGACCAGACATACATGTTTTCAATTGATACTAGCATTTGTTACAAATCATCGCCATCAGGGAGAGTACTAGATTTCAGATTTCAGGTAGGATGTTTTTAATTGTTCACCCACATCGCTAAGCCCAGTACATTCTTTGTGCAAAATATCGTTCCTGACAATCTTATGGTTGCCAGGGGAAAGGGTGGTAGGAAGGGATAGTTAGGGAGTTTGGGATGGAGATATACACATTGCTGTATTTAAAATGGATAACCAACAAGGTCCAACTATATAGGACAGAGAACTCTGCTCAATGTTGTGTGCCAGCCTGGATGGGAAGGGAATTTGGGGAAGAAAATGTAAATATATGGCTATGTCCCTTCACCGTTCACCTGAAACTGTCACAGCATTGTTAATCAGCTATACCCCAATATAAAATAAAAAGCTAAAAAAATAAAATGAAGCATAGCAGCAATAAATAATTAAATATTGTTCCTGTATGTCCCTCCTTATACGTGCCTAGCAATTATCCTAGACTAAGCTCTCTTGACATCACACCTAAATTACTGCAGGAGCTTAACTACTTACCCTGCACCATATACTCTGATCTCACATTTATCTGTCCAATAGCCACTCTAAAATTAATTCCATTTTTACTATTCCATAAATTACACATACATAAGGCAACATACAAAAATGAGAGGCACAACTATAGAAAAAGGGAAAGCAAAGTTATATACAATTGCAGGAAAAATGATTACTACCAATACCACCTTCAAATAATGAGTTAGCTACAAAGCTAATAGACCAAATATGCAAGTTCAATAAAGTGGTCAGATGAAGAATAAGTGGATGAAATCACTCATTTTTTTCTGTCCATCAGGAATATTTAGCTTCATAAGGAAGATGAAATGCCATTAACAAGAGCTCAGGGTTTCATGTAAAGGTGGAAAGAAATAGATACTTGCCTTATGTAAACAATAGAGAAGGACTCAAGCTCTGGAGCTGCACTGCATGGGTTTAAATTCCAACTCCACTTTATCACACAGTGAACCTCCTGTGCCTCAATTTACTCATCCATAAAATGGGGATGATAATCATACTACCTCAAAGGTTACTATGAGGAGTAATAAAATAATGCACATCAAGTATTATGTGTTAGAGCAATGTGTGGCTGAATAAGCTGTATAGAAGTGTTTGCTGTTATTTTTATTTTTTATTATTAGCTCTTAGCCAGCTGTCACCTGCCCTGAAATTTTGCCTTCAGCCCTGAGTCTCACAAATCCTTCCTTGAAAACAGTCCTGTGATCTCCTAACCTCCATCTCTTGATTAAAACAGGGGTTCAGTGCAAGTCCAAGACTCAGGCACCGTGCTAGCTCTCCTATCATTATTGGCCCCTTTTTAGTTAAGGGTATTTTCTCCCAAAGCGACCAAATTTGCAGTGATAGATACCACTCAGCAGCCAGCAAGGATGACATTTTACTATATTCAGTTCTAAGTTTAGCTCCTGGGAACTAGTCTCAAACACCTTCATTTAGAATAGGATCTTTGCTGTATATTTGCATTTATAAAATTTCCATTTGAATGTAATTCTAGGTCCAAAATCATTACCTCTACAAGGGAGATTTTAAATGACAAAAGTTGTTTGTTTTTCATCCTCTTCATTATCAAGTTCCAAAAACTATTAGGATCCAGGCCTCAGCTTGGGCATGCCAGATACAGACGTCCATTACCTTCACATTCCAAAGGTTTTAAGATACTGTAATGGCTGCATCTGGATAGTTTGGCCACTGGAACATCAAGATGACGAGGAACCAAGGTTATCTGCTACCCGGAGGCCGCAAAGTATGCAGCAGGGCCTCCAAGCTGAAGATGAGTAAACGAGATTACCTAGAGCCTGGAGAATCCCAGGGACGGCGGAGCCTGGTAGGCTGCCTTCTACGGGGTCGCACAGAGTTGGACACTTAGCAGCAGCAGCAGCAGCAGCAGCAGTGTTATTTTACTGTCTTTGTTTATTTCTCCTTTGTTATTCTCAGCTTTCAATTATCTTCAAAGAATATCTTCTAGCCTGTTCTCAGCTGTGCCAGATGGAATTAAGGGAATGGTTGCATGCTGTATGACCTCATACTTGGGTTGAACCCTCAAAAGTAAAGCAGTGGTCCCCGAAGTCAGCCCATAGGTAACAGTGAGAATCCTGCAGGAGAGAAGTGGATCTCAGAGAGGGGATGCGGGCTTCAAGGTCCAGTTAGCCCCCCTCACTTGTTAGTTCATCCCCTATAGTTGGCCTTAGATGATCTGGACTAGATTTTATTAGGCTAGCCATCTAATTCCTTTCAGTCTAAAACTAAGTAGTATTGATCCAAGGAGGAATTTATATTAGGTATCAGGGCTCAGGGAGTTAGAGGTAAGTGTTAATGAGAATTTAAAGGAAAGAGAGACCATTTCTAGATGTGGAGGGATCAAGTATAATTTCTTAGAGGAGGTGACATTTGAGAGATATTTGAAAACAGTGGCTTCAACACACAAGGATTCATACTTACTGTAAGAAAGCAACCTAGGACTGATATGGCGGCTCTGGGAAATGACAAAGGACTCAGTAATGAAAGTGAAATGTTTCCTATGTTTCTACTCTGCCATCCTCACTGTGTGACCTCCACCCCTAGAACTGCCTCATTGTCCAAGATGACAGCTAGCACTCCAGCCATCAAGACCATATTCTAGTCAACAAGAAAGATGAAGGCTCACAACCTGACTGAACAACTCCCTTTAAGCAGTTTTCTTCAAGACACAGGCAATACACCTACTTACAACTCAGAGATCAGAACTCACTTGGCCACACCTAACTGCCATATAGTCTTTTATCTGGGTACATTGCTGCCGAAAATAACATTGGAATTATGTGCTTGAGGAAGGAGAAAATGGCTATTAAATCAGAGACCAACTAGTGGTCTCTGGCACAGGAATTCTGAAAGTTTCTAAACAAAGTAATGATATCGATCAAAGTGCCCCAAAGAAAATACTTTATCAATGGGGTATAAAACCAGTTGGTGGGCATATCACTTCCAGGATGGTATCACGAGGAGCTAGCAGATCTAGTCCCCAGTAAAACAAGCAAAGCTCATGAAAATCATTTCTAAAACAATCATTTGAAATCTTTGGAAATTGTCCTAAGGGCATACAACAAATGAAGAAACATTTATTCAAGAAAATATATGAACCTTGATAAGAACAATAGGATAAACATTTATTCAAGAAAACATATTAAACTCGATATGTCCAAGGCATGAGCCACGACATATGCCCTCGCTCTCTTTATCCCATCTCAGCTTAATGGAAGCTCTGCTCCAAAGAGGTGTGATCAAGAAGACAGGACTTCCTCTTCCCTCATCTCCCCATCAATGGCTATTGTATTTCACTGAGAGAGGCAAGCCACTCTCCTACATTTCTCATTCCATTCAACTCCAGGTACAGCTGCTGGATTCTTGAAAGCTTTCCTACCATCCAGCTTTAACACTTGGTATGGAGGTTCTCAGGCTTGACAAACCAAGAACATTGGGGCCTCACTCACCGCCATCCCAGTGCTCACTTGTAGGGTAGCAGCAAGCCAAGAAGACTAGGGACTACCATACCAGCCATTGCTCAGAGCTGTGGCTCAGGAGTTCACCCAAGGGAAAGGCAGTCCATAAGAAAAGAGAGCTCCAAAGCTCTCATCAGGGCTTCCCTGGGGCTCAGATGGTAAAGCGTCTGCTTGCAATGCTGGAGACCCAGGTTCCAGCCCTGGGTCAGGAAGATCCCCTGGAGAAGGAAATGGCAACCCATTCCAGGACTCTCACCTGGAAAATTCCATGGATGGAGGAGCCTGGTGGGCTACAGTCCATGGGGTAGCAGAGTCGGCGACTTCACTTTCTTTCTTTCAAAGCTCTCACCAAAGAACTAACTTTATTTAAAACAGAGTGTGCAGTAGTTCAAGCTTAAGAGTGCTGTAGAAAACATTGAAAGTGAAAGTTGCTCAGTCATGTCCAGCTCTTTGCAACCCTATACAGTCCATGGAATTCTCCAGGCCAGAACACTGGAGTGGGTAGCCTTTCCCTTCTCCAGGGATCTCCCCAATCCAAGGATCGAACTGGTGTATCCTTGCAGGCAGATTCTTTATCAGCTGAGCCACCAGGGAAGCCCAAGAATACTAGAATGGGTAGCCTATCTCTTCTCCAGAGGATCTTCTCGACTCAGGAATCAAACTGGGGTCTCCTGTGCTGCAGGTGGATCCTTAACCAGTTGAGCTACCAGGGAAGCCCCCTATAGAAAATAATGGGTCCTTTTAATTAAGAACAATAAGCTTAAACATAGCCTAACTAGTTCACCAGACAGAACTATGGAAAGACGCTGATAGAAATAGCCCAATGGGGGGTCTAAACAAACCTCAAAGATTGCCTTAAAAAACTAGTCTTGCCTAAAAAAAAACTCTGTCATGGCAGAGTAGGAAGCTCCAAAAACCTGTCCCCCCACCTGGAGAATGACTATCTAGCAGAAATTGCCCAATAAAGCAATTCTGAAGTTCTGGAGTCTACTGATAACCTAATATTCCAACTTGAGACAGTGGGTAAAAAAAGAGAGACAGAGAGAAATTAAACTTCAATTTGGCAGAAGGATAGAAGTAATAAGGATTAGAATAGAGATTTTTTAAAAATTGAGAACAGAAAAGTAGAATCAATGTAATCAACCAATAGTTGATTCTTCAAAAAGATAAAATTGGTGAGCCTTTACCTAGACTGACCAAGAAAAACAAAGGGAAGGCTCAAAGTACTAAAATCATAAATGAAAGAGGCGGTTATTACTACTGGTATTGCCCAATCTACAGATGAGGAAACTGAGGCTCAGAGAAATTAAGGAACCTGTTCAAGATCACACAGTAGCAGCACTGGACTTCAAACCCAGGGCTATTTGGTGGAAAGTCTTGGATCATATCATATGATGTGATCTTTTTTCTTGAAACACAAGGTGTAGTCCATGGCCCGGCAGCATCAGCATCACCTCAGAGTTTGTTCAAAATGCAGACTCTCAGGCTTCACTCAGATGTGTTGAATGCAGAACCTGCATTTTAACAAGATCCACCAGGAAGTCAAATGCATTTAGAATATACGAGGCACTGCTCTATCTAGTTTTTAAAAGACTTTGACAAGTGTCCACTCCAAAGTCCAGCTGCCTCACTTCACAGATGAGGAAACTGGAGGTAAGAGAGGACTAGTAAAGTGCCCAGTATTCCTAACTCGATGTCTCTAAAAACAATGTGGACCATACTACGGATTCTGGCCCATGTGCTGCTGAGGCCAGAAAAGGCAGTCACGTCATCGGAGCTGTCAGTCAAGAATGACACTAAAATTCAAGAAAAAACACTGTCCCATCCATCACAGAGAGCAACAGACAGGCAGCTGCAGTCTCCCAGGGTCCACCGCCCTTGGAAGAGCCGCAGAGATGCTTCCCCAGCCCCGGTGTGAGCCCCTGGACGTGCTTACTTCTTCCTTTGCATCTTCAGGGCCTGCCTATATGTTGCGCACACAGTGGGCACACAGTTTGCAGCTGCTGACGTCACTGACAGCAGTGGAAGGGAGAGATCTGCACAACGAGTGAGGCCCCAGAGAGAAGGGGTAAGCTGCAGACAAGACCTGCACACTTGCCTGGGGCAGCCGTGCCAGGCTTCCCTCTCCCATTCACCTCCTTTAATATTTATTACGAAGTCTTATGCTGCTTCAGCAACTCCTGGGCTTTTCCAAATTCTTTAACTGGAGTGCTGGTAAGTGTGCCAGCACTTTACTTTCTTGCATTGACCCCATTTCCTCTTCAATACCATTATTCCTGCTGCAACTGCCAATGTGTTTTTGGCTTTGAGCGCTAATGGACATTGCACATCTGAGCCCTAAAGGATCAGCAAAAACTCTCTTTTTGGCCACAGCCAGGCATCTGTGCCCAGTTCTTTCCATCTCCTGACCCCCAGGCTCTGCTTCCACTGGCCACTTGCACTTACCTACTGCTTCCTTTTGAACTCTACCCACCTCTGGACAACAGTGGCATGGGCATCCAGGGAGCTCCTTTCGACTGCAGAGGGAAGGTCAGACCAAGGTGACCAAGGAGATAAAGAAGCCAAGAGGACCAAAAGGCCTGCAGCGCCTCAGACCCAGCCCAGCCTCCACTCTGCCTGAGTCAGAAACATCCCCCAGTCACAGACCCATGCTGGCCAGCCTGACCCCACCCCTGCAGAGGACGGAGCCTAGTGAGGGGCCTTGCCTGTGCACCCAGCCCCATTCCTTCATGCTGCTTGTGCTGGCGGTCCCTAGACCACTCCTGGATTCTGAATCCAGCTTTCGGCTCCAACCCTTGGTAATTTTCTGTTGCCTCCTTCCTGATCTGAGATTCTGGACTCAGGTCCTGAGATCTACAGAGCTTCTACATCATTCTCTAAGCTTCTGGCCTTTCTGACAGCAGCTCCTTATTGTTCAGGTTACCAACTACCTGCCTGAGTCCAAGCCCAGTGGTGGGTAGAACCCATCCCTGTTCACCTTTCTGGCCAGTGACTGGGACACAGGAGGCTGCCGCACATCCCGGATCCATGCGGACTCACCTCCTAGTGGCAGTCATACCTCGGGGGACAGAAAGGAAAGAACAGATACCTGGTCATTCGGCTTGAGGAACTGATGAAGTGGACACACCTTGGAAACCCAAACAAGGCACAGCCAGGGTGCACACTGATGCCGCAGCCCCCTCACCTGCGCCTCTGTCCATACAGTTCTGACCCGACCTGGGAAACCTGACTTGGTGACAGGAGCGGTCAGCAAGGCTCTTTCCCGTGACTCAGGACAGATGCACAGAGATGGTCCATTGACCTCTAGGAATTTAGCACCAACACAGAAAGATGAATAAAGGTGAGTTGGATAAAAACCATCAGACCAAAGCCAAGTGAGGAAGACTGATACCACAGACAGGTCGGCAAGTGTGGGGGAGGGGGCAGGGACCATGAGAGCCAGTCTCTGGGCCAGCAACAAGTCAGGCCCTGTGAGCTCTGCGTGCAGCCTGGCTCAGCTGAAGGAAAGTCGAGAGCTCCTCTTGAACACAGACTCAATAAGCCCCCGCCACCACCCCTCCCCAAGTCCAGGCAAACCTCAGAGCTCAGGTGAGACTATCGGAAATTGCTCATTAGATAGGAGACAGGACTGGCTGAGGAGAATGGTGGAAAAGGAGCCTTGGGCCCATGGTCCTGCCATGAGGAGGCATAGAGGAAGGAGGGAAAGGGAAACCCAGGAACCCAGGAACCCAGAGGGGCTAGCCAGGTAAGAAACGGTGGATGAGGACTGGAAGAAAGGCATCAAGATGAGGATATTGAATGTGATCCACGCACAAGACATAGCACTGCTTTAAGCACAGTCAAAACAGTGGACAGAGAAGCTTAATGGTTAAAAGATGTGAGATGGATTCCCTAGGACCTGAGTGACAATCGCGGCTCTGTAACTTACTAGCTGTGTGACCTTGGATGTGTTAATCCACCTCTCTCATTGTCAGTTTCCTCACGGGTAAGTTCGGGATGATGCTGAAGTCTATGCAGGCTCTCACTGTCTGGTCCCAGCCGCAGCTCTGGGTTCAGGTGTAGCTGGGGCGGCGGCGGTGGGGGCGGATTCTGTGGGATTCCCTCTCCCGCTCAGAGGTTTGCTGTTGAGGAGCCTACCTGGTCTTTCTCAGCCTGCTGGCCTTGCTTTGGAAATGCAGGGACGTTTAAGCCTCCATTAGAAACTCTCACTGGAGTAGGTAATGGCAACCCACTCCAGTATTCTTGCCTGGAAAATTCCGTGGACAGAGGAGCCTGGCAGGCTATAATCCTTGAGGTCACAGAGAGTCAGACACGACTGAGCAGACACACCCATAGCGTGATTCTCAACCGAAAGCAGAATGGAGCCGGTGGGCCAGTGGCCTAGCAAGGGGGCAAGTTAACCTGCTTGAGACAGAAGATCTGGGGGCATTCTGTGTGCTCCTTAGATATCCTGGGGAGTCCAGCCACAGCAGTGACTTCCTTCACATCCTCTGGAGTGAGTCTCCCTGTCTCCACCCCTCTCTCCCTTCTCCCTCCCTCCTGCCTCCTGGGATCACTTTCCCCTAGACAAGCTCAGACACATCCTGGTCTCAGGCTCTGCACGCAGGGAGCACCCCCAGGACAAATGCCTTCCTTGTGAGGTGGCTGTAAATACTAAAAGAGAAAATTTATGTAAAGTTGTTAGAAGAGAAAAAAACAAAACAGCCTCTGAGTGATCTAGAAAGAGAGGGGCCCCTGATACCTGAGATCTGGTCTGAGGCTCAGGGCTGTTCTCGGTGTTCTTAGAAGCTCTTCTGATTCTCACAGCCAGGCCAGGTGCTCCCCTGTTGGACATAAATGATCTCAGAGGACACCACCGTCAGACACTGGCATGCTGATGCTGTGAAGAAGTGAGAAAAGAATACTATGCCCATACAAACCGCAGAGCACCCCATGCCTCACTCGCTCCCACAGATCTTTGTAACTACCAGGCATAATGGAATATTTGTTATTTACTTTATCTTTTTTTTTTTTTTTAAGACATTATACCCTACTAGTAAACACATTGAAGAATCTCTTCCAGAACTTTATTCTGGACAATTATTTCCTATGGTATGAGACTGCTCTGAAGACAAAGTTTGATATCATCATTGATAAGTCGTGGTGATGGCTGACACCCTAATAAGACGGGGTAGGAATGGAACTTCACCTCTGGGGTCTGCCTCTCAAAAACATCAGCCCAAACTAACCATGAAAAAAAAAATCAAACAATCTCACATTGAGGGACATATCACAAAGTTCTTGGTTAATACTTCTCAAAACTGTCGGGGTCAACAAAAATAAAACAACTCTGAGGAATTGTCATAGCCAAGAGGACTCTGAGGGTATGCAAGGACCCCACCCATGACAGAGCAGTATCGTGGGTGGGATCCTGAAAACAGAAAAGGAACGTTAGGTAAAAACCAAGACAATCTGAATAAATTATTGGCTTTAGTTAATAATCATGTATCAACATTGGCTCCCTTATTGTGAGGAACTTACCATAGTAACGTGAGGTATCAATGATAGGGGATCCAGGAACTCTCTGTATTGTCTCATGTTTTCTGTAAGTCTAAAATTATTATAAAACAGTTCATTATAATGAAATAAATGAACCGATAAACACTGGGCACTGCATGTCTGATACACTATAACGGTAAATTCCTTTTTGTTTTTTAAGGTTTGAATCGCTTTTATTGGGGTGAGTGTGGCAGGCCCACCGTGCATAACAGTAATTCTGAACAGTAATTGTGGGTTTTTTTAATATAAATTTATTTATTTAAAATAAAATAGTAATTGTGTTTTTCACCATGGAAAAACATCAGAGGCTGGCCTGAGCCACAGAATCACCTGGAGTGGAGGCAAGCAGGTGGTGTCCGGGCCCTGCCCCAGAAAACTGAGTCAGAAATTCAAGGCCAACCGGTCCTATGTGTGGCAGAAACTTGTCATCACCTTTTGAGCTTTCAGTGATGTTCTCTAAATGCATACACTTATATTAAAAATTCAAATAATATCAAGTAAATAAAATAAGATGAAAGTCTGCCTTTATTCCCATTTGCTTGCATTTATAAACACAGAGGGTCTTCTTTACACTAATGGAATCACTGGGGAATTAACTCAGCACTGTGTTGTTCATTTCCCTCTGACTTTCACTTTCAAGGATCTTATATATTTTCCCTACCTTAGTTATTTGAAAATTATGTATTCTATTTCTATTTATCTGATGTTACATTTACATTTTGACAAAAGATTTTTAAGCATATATCTTCTGTCATTGTTGAAAATTAATCAGCATCACAATATCCACACTCAAACAGTGTAATGCTATTACCAAAATTTCACCCCAGTTCTGCTTTTTAAAAGTATCCACTATGGATGATTTCAAATACAGGAAAGAACAGACCAAAGAATGCAGTGAATTCCTCTATACCTCTCAGCAGCTTCAACATGAGGACTATGTTCTAATTCAGGGTGAATTTCATTTCATCTGTATCTCATCCACTTGCTCCTCCCATATGATTTTGAAGCATATCCCAGATATCATATTACTTCACCTGTAAATTTTTAAATATGTCTCAAAAGAATATAAGGACTCATTTTTAATATGTAACTATGATAACAGTATAACACCTGAAAATCAACCAATAATATAAATTATCTAGTAAGTATCCAGAATTCTGTTTCATAAATGTCATTCACTGTTCCTTTCTTTTCTCTCTCTTTTTTTAACACCTTGTTTGAATTGGAATCAAATGAAGTCCACACATGGTAATTGGTTGAAATGTGTTTGCATTTTCTTTACTCAATAGGTTTTCATTCCTTTTTTTAAAATAGGTTTCCATTCCTTTTTTTTTCCTTGTCTTACAATTAATTTGATGGGGGAAAAAAAGATAGTTTATCCTACAGTTTCCCAACTTGGGATTTTGCTGACTGCATCTCATGGGGTGTTGAACAAGTCCTCTGTTCTCTGCACTGGTAGTCAGATACAGGCTTGAACAGATTCACGCTGGGTTCTTTTGATAAGAATACTTGCTGGATGGTGGTGTGTGCTTCCATCAGGAGGCACACAATGTGTCGCTGTTTTGCAGGATGTTAACAGCTGGTAACACTCCAAGATCCAAAATTATGATATTCAAAACCTACTATTTATTAGGAATACTTTCATTAAAATAAACGCCACCTTATGTACCATTGCTCTACCTGCACAGTTAGTAAAAAGAAGTCAAGATATTAACAAATACTTAGTTCTTTCCTTTTATTTACTGTTTTCACAAGAAAGCTTGGTTCCCTAGCATCCTCCAATAGTGACCAGTTAGATTTACCTTTGTTGTCCTTGCTGGTTTAATACTATTATGTTGCTTGTTGTTCAGTCGTTAAGTCGTGTTTGACTCTGCGACCCCATGGATTGCAGTATGCCAGGCTCCTCTGCCCTCCACTGTCTCCTGGAATTTGTTCAAATGTATGTCCATTGAGTCAGTGATGCTGTCTAACCATCTCATCCTCTGTCTTCTCCTTCTCTTTCTGCCTTCCATCTTTCCCAGTATTAGGTTCTTTTCCAGTGAGTTGGCTCTTCACAACAGGTAGCCAAAGTATTGGAACCTCAGCTTCAGCATCAGTCCTTCAGATGAATATTCAGGGTTGATTTCCTTTAGCATTCATGGGTTTGACCTCCTAGCAGTCCAAGGGACTCTCAAGAGTCTTCTCCAGCACCACAATCCCAAAGCATCACTTCTTCAGTGCTTAGACTTCTCTTTGGTCCAACTCTCACATCCATACAGGACTACTGGAAAAACCAGTAGTCTAGATGGACCTTTGACTAGATGGACCTTTGTTGGCAAAATGATATCTCTGCTTTTTAATACACAGTCTAGGCTTGTCATGGCTTTCCTTCCAAGGAGCAAGGGTCTTTTAATTTCATGGCTACAGTCACCATCTACAGTGATTCTGAAGACCAAGAAAATAAAATCTGTCACTGCTTCCACTCTTTCCCCTTCTATTTGACATGAAGTGATGGGACCAGATGCCATGAACTTACTTTTTTGGATGTTGACTTTCAAGCCAGCTTTTCACTCTCTTTCACCTCATCAAAAGGCTCTTTAGTTCCTCTCTGGTTTCTGCCATTAGAGTGGTATCATCTGCATATCTGAGGTTGTTGATATTAATACTATTATATACTCATGCATTTACACACGTGATATTCTTTGATCCACTGTAGTCATCGTCCTCAGTGATGTTCGCATTGTCCACCTTTGGCTAGTTGGAACTTCTTCAAGTTTGCTCCAGAGTATTGGCTGGGTTAAGACAAGCTATCACAACATAATATTTTGAGGTTCAGTTCAGTTCAGTCGCTCAGTTGTGTCCGACTCTTTGAGGCCCCATGAATCGCAGCCAGGCCTCCCTGTCCATCACCAATGCCCAAGTTCACTCAAACTCACACCCATCGAGTCTGTGATGCCATCCAGCCATCTCATCCTCTGTCGTCCCCTTCTCCTCCTGCCCCCAATCCCTCCCAGCATCAGGGTCTTTTCCAATGAGTCAACTCTTCTCATGAGGCGGCCAAAGTATTGGACTTTCAGCTTTAGCATCAGTCCTTCAAGGACTGATCTCCTTTAGGATGGACTGGTTGGATCTCCTTGCAGTCCAAGGGACTCTCAAGAGTCTTCTCCAACACCACAGTTCAAAAGCATCAATTCTTTAACGCTCAGCCTTCTTCATAGTCCAACTCTGACATCCATCCATGACCACTGGAAAAACCATAGCCTTGACTAGACGGACCTTTGTTGGCAAAGTAATGTCTCTGCTTTTCAACATGCTATCTAGGTTGGTCCTAACTTCCCTTCCAAGGAGCAAGCGTCTTTTAATTTCATGGCTGCAATCACCATCTGCAGTGATTTTGGAGCCCCCCAAAATAAAGTCTGACACTGTTTCCATTGTTTCCCCATCTATTTTCCATGAAGTGATGGGACCAGATGCCATGATCTTCGTGTTCTGAATGTGGAGCTTTAAGCCAACTTTTTTACTCTCCTCTTTCACTTTCATCAGGAGGCTTTTTAGTTCTTCTTCACTTTCTGCCATAAGGGTGGTGTCATCTGCATATCTGAGGTTACTGATATTTCTCCCGGCAATCTTGATTTCAACTTGTGCTTCTTCCAGCCCAGCATTTCTCATGATGTACTCTGCATGTAAGTTAAATAAGCAGGGTGACAATATACAGCCTTGACGTACTCCTTTTCCTATTTGGAACCAGTCTGTTGAAATACTGAAGTTGAAAATCCACATGGTATGATTTTGTCCTGTCAAAAGATTTCATTTGTACAAATCTTGGAGAATGGAAATCTTCTCAACTGGACAAGAGGACTATGTGAGTAGAGAGCATATCATACTTCTTCATGGAGGGTATATATCCTTGATTAATATTACATGTAAATAGGATTTATACCTCCTTTTAGGCGCAGGTACTCCCTCTTATTTGGCCAAAAACAGTTGGTGGTGAACTTGGCAGCCACACATTCATCTGTCTTCCAGTTTTCATCCTTTGCACCCAAACACTTAGAGTCTCTGGTATGAGATTTTATTGTCTCCACAAACTCTTTCTAATTAACATATAATTTTCATAAAATAAAATGTACAGGTTTAATTTTTACAAGTTGATGGGTTTTGACAATGGAAATTTCATGCACCTGTCACTTCCAACAAGAAATAGAACATTTCCATCCCCCAAAACGTTTTTCATGCCTCTCTCTAGTCAATCCCATCCAGCCACTCAGATATACCTCAGAGAACTGATTTGTTCTCTGTCACTGAAGATTAGGTTTGCTTGTTTTAGACTTCACATGAAGGGAATCATACAGAACAAATGCTTCAGTGTTTCATTTCTTTCTCACAATAACATAACGCTTTGGGATTCACATGTGCTGTTTTTAATTTTCAATGCTTAGTAGCATGCTCCAATTAATTTGTCAGTCCATTCACCAACTGATGGACTTTGGGGTTGTTTCTAGTTCAGTTCAGTTCAGTTCAGTCGCTCAGTCGTGTCCAACTCTTTGCGACCCCATGAATCGCAGCATGCCAGGCCTCCCTGTCCATCACCAACTCCCAGAGTTCACTCAGACTCACACCCATCGAGTCCGTGATGCCATCCAGCCATCTCATCCTCTGTCGTCCCCTTCTCCTCCGGCCCCCAATCCCTCCCACCATCAGAGTCTTTTCCAGTGAGTCAACTCTTCGCATGAGGTGGCCAAAGTATTGGACTTTCAGCTTTAGCATCAGTCCTTCCAAAGAAATCCCAGGGCTGATCTCCTTTAGAATGGACTGGTTGGATCTCCTTGCAGTCCAAGGGACTCTCAAGAATTTTTTCCAACACCACAGTTCAAAAGCATCAATTCTTCAGTGCTCAGCTTTCTTCACAGTCCAACTCTGACATCCATACATGACCACTGGAAAAACCATAGCCTTGACTAGACGGACCTTAGTCAGCAAAGTAATGTCTCTGCTTTTGAATATGTCATCTAGGTTGGTCATATTTGCCTGTAAATGAAGCAACTGTAAATGTTCTTGTACAAGTCTTTCCGTAGACATATGTTTTTAAATCTCCTTGGCTAGGATTGGAGTTGTATTGTAAATATATGCTTAACTTTATGAGAAACTACTAAATAGACTTGTGAAGTGATAAAATCGCAGTACACTTCTATCCACAATATGAGCATTCTAATTGCTTCACATCCTTACCAACATTTGGTATTATTAATCTTTTGAATTCCAGCTGTTGCAGTGGGTATGAAGTGATCTCTTGTGATTTTAATCTGCATTTTCCCTAAAATGACTGATGACACTGAACACGTTTTCATGCACTTATTGACTAATCTTACATCTTCTTTTTGTGAGGTGTCTGCCTGTGGCTTTCAGAAGTCTTTTGATCCTTTGTTAGTGGGTTGTTTTTTTTTTTAAATCACTACTCTGCAGAGATTCTTTTTATATCCTGGCACTAGTCCTTCATCAAATAAAATCAGGATAAAACATTTACAGTATTTCATGGCTTGCCATTTCATTTCCTTGGATTTTGTTTTGAATTTTATTTCTCATTCCATCTCCACGCTCCAGGATCTTAGAACAGTTGCTAGCCTTCAATTGCTCAGCTTAAAATAGAAGATATCATTTATCGAGCACTTACTGTGGTCCCTCCACTGTACCAAGCCCATTTAACCCACTGCTTCTCACTATAATTCTGGGAGGCAAATCACATCCACCATATTGAATCACTGGGGAAACCAAAGTTGAAAAGCCTTCCAGTATCACCCAGCCAGGAAGTGGCCTACAGGTTCAAAAGCAATGCTGTTCAATGCTGGCTGCACATTCCAGTTTCCTGGGTGGAGATGGGGTGAAAACTACTGATGCCCAGGCTCCAACCACAGAAGTTTTGATTTAATTGGTCTGAGGAAGAGCTCAGGCGTGGGTATTTAAAAAAAAAATCCCCAAGTGATGCTAACATTCAGAACCTCTGATTTTAAATGAGCTCTGCGCTTCTCACTGCTGCTGAGTTTGGCTCTTAAGAGATTGCCTTGCCCACCATAGCAGAAAGAGTTAAGTGACAGGCTTCCCAGTGGCCATCTCTGTGTGTGATTTACTAACTATGCGAAGAAAGCGCATGCCTGGTGGAGGCAGTTCTCACTGTGCAGACTGGAGATAATTTGGGTTTTAATTTAAGGAGCTCTTTAAAACCTGCTCTCCCTTCCACCCCCACCTCCCCAGGAGACAGCATATCCAGACGTCAGCTTATAAAAGCAGGTCCAATTTTGGAGGCTGCGGCAGTCTGGGGAGGCATCCAAGGTGTCCTTGCAGACAGGCCGTCACAGCTTGGAAGTGGTGGCTGCAGAGGGGTTTCAGTGTTGCGCGCACGATGCCTCTCTTGCCGACAGTTTTCAATTTGCTGTCGTTTAGTGAGGCTCCCTCACTCGCTCTCCAAGGAAAGTGGGTACCAAGTGGGTGGGGGGACTCTTCTTTTCAGTATTCCACTGATCTGATGCTGCCTGTGGCTTTCAGAGGCTGAGCTGGGGTTCCTGAAAAGCCAACATTTTTATGAAATGGCAAAAGAGAGCAAGGCAGGGAGGGAGAAGTTTCTTGAGAATAAGACTTTTCTTGATTTTTCTCCCTGTTATGTGCACAGCCCATACTAATGAGTCCAAAAAATCCTTTCTTGTTCTGGAATCAGATCCCTGATGTCACTCAGTTGAGGGTAAGGGAGTGGATGAGTTCCATGTAATACTTATGTGGAGCTTTCCCATCATCACTACGTGTCAAACACAGAGTCTGCAGAACAATATTAGGTATTTGTTTCTGGCCAATAAGCTTTCAGAGAGGATATGCAAGACATGCTGAAGGGAAACAAATGATCCATGTTAGAACAGACTCTTTTCTCAGAAAGCTCAGGCACTGTGTTTCACAAAACAAGGAGATCTGAGTGTGGGGAGTAAAGATGAGGGCTGATGCCTGAACACCACATCTGGAGCTGTGGTTTTCCAAGTGTGACCCCAGGGCCAAGGGCACCAGCCTATGTGGGTCATGGTAGAGATGCAGATTCAGGGTCTATCCTAGAGTCTGAAAATCTGGGGGTGAGGACCAGTCATCTGTGTCTTAAGGAGCCCTCCAGTGAGTCTGAGGCACCTCAAAGTTTGAGATGCACTGATCTAGTCTAGACCCTCAAGAACTAATCATGGAAAACTTGAGCCCTACTGAATTATAGGCAGGAGGCAAGGGGCGATGGCCCCGTCTCAAGCTGTTTTCAGTCGTTTTCTCCCAGGTGTAAGTGGGGAGGAAGGGGGGTGGGTGATGAGGAGAACTCCACCAAGCAGCAAAAGCAGAGCAGCTGAGGAGGCAAAAGAGCATCTTTCCTGACCTTGCAGTGAGGTTCCACAGGCAGCTCGGTCACTTTCCTGCAGAACTTCCTGTGGGAGGAAGCTACATTCCCGTGCGGTAACAGAACAGCTACATGAGAAGGATCCCGTCTTCTATTTCAGGAGCACAAGGTCTGCAAAAAGCTGGAAGGGCTCCACGATGGGTAGCATTTAGGGAGGTAGGAGGGTAGAAGGAGGTTTCCAGGAATAGACTCACCAGCCCACAGAAAGAGGAGCCTGCTCAGGCTGACCAAGCACAGGCTGGGTTGTCAGCCCTGACTGGTTGCTGTACACAGCCTGCACAACTGTACATGGTGGGACTGCTCAGGAAAGAGGAGCTTCACCAAAAAGGAGCATCACGCTCAGGACAAAGAGATAAGAAGGAGGATGCCAGGACTGGGGAGGAGGAGGTGGTGGATGAAAAGGAAGATAAGCCTGAGAAGAGGGTGGTTTGAGGGTGCTTGAAATAAGACACATAGACAGCTGAGCTGAAAGTCATGAAAGAAGGTTTATTAAACTCATAGTTTCCTAGAAAGAGAAGCCAGGCTACAGCATGCAGGGAGGCGATTCACAAGCACTGGGTTGGGTCAGGAGGCAGAGGGAACAGGGAGAAAACATGAGCAAGAGTCTTTATTGCGGTTTCTCAAACTCAACATTCAAAAAACTAAGATCATGGCATCTAGTCCCATTACTTCGTGGCAAATAGATGGGAGAAAAAATGGAAACAGTGGAAGATTTTATTTTCTTGGGTTTCAAAATCACTGTGGATGGTGACTGCAGCCATGAATTTAAAAGATGCTTGCTCCTTAGAAGAAAAGCTATGACAAACCTAGACAGCATATTAGAAAGCAGAGACATCACTCTGCAGACAAAGGTCCGTACAGTCAAAGCTATGGTTTTTCCAGTGGTCATATATGGATGTGAGATTTGGACTATAAAGAGAGCTGAGCCCCAAAGAATTGATGCTTTCAAACTGTGGTGCTGGAGAAGACTCCTGTGAGTCCCTTGGAGAGCAATGAGATTAAAGCACTCAGTCCTAAAGGAAAACAACCCTGAATAATCATTGGAAGGACTGATGCTGAAGCTGAACTTCCAATACTTTGGCTACCTGATGTGAGGAGCCGACTCACTGGAAAAAACCCTGATGCTGGGAAAGACTGAAGGCAGTAGGAGGAGAGAGAGACAGCGGATGAGATTGTTGGATGGCAATATCGACTCAATGGACACAAGGTTGAACAAAGTCTGGGAGACACTGAAGGACCGGGAAGCCTGGCATGCTGCAGTCCATGAGGTCGCAAAGAGTCAGACATGACGCAGTAACTGAACATCAAAGAGGAATGGGTGACAGGCAGCAAGGAAGACTCAACTCAACAGCAACAACAAAGTATAACAACAGCCTTCATTAAACAGATCGTGTCAAAACAACTCATTAATCATTTTTATATTGACTACATATTGACACGCTAACATTTTGGATATATTGGTTTGAATAAAATATACTATTAAAATTCATTCCACCTGTCTTTCATATTTTTAATGTAATTTAAAATTACATGCCACAAATAAGGATCCTGTATGCCTAAACAAAGACTGAAGATCCTGTGTGCCACAGCTAAGACCAGGTGCAGCCAAATAAATAAAACTACAGAGGTGGCTTGCATCATGTTTTTACTGGACAGTGATGGCCTATATACTTACCCGTGGTTGGAAGTAAAATCGTAAAACCTGAGTCAAAAGCGGGATGCCCTGAGAGGCGGTGCTTCCTCTTCTTGGAGGGAGATATGCATCCTACTGCAGGTTGGCATATGCTCCACGGCATCTGAGAAAGAGTGGTGAGGTAGGTAGGTATATGTTAACATAGATGAAAAAAATTTACATTCAAGCAATTTCTTGAGTGAACAAGAGAGAAATCTACCTTATTTCCTGCACCCCAGTAACAGCCATGAGGCCCAGAAGCAATCTGCCACATTTCCCAGAAGCTGTAGACCAATGAGGGTCGATGCCCACCCAAGACCCTGGGCTCATCTTTCCTGCCCCGGACACTGTTCCCTGGACAGTCTGGTGTGGCAGAGACAAGGGACAGCAAAGAAGCACGTGGAAGACAGGCAAGGATTTCACTGTGCTGAGTGCCCGCTCCCGGGCAGCCCTCTGGCCACATGTTCCTGTGAGGCTGCCAGCCCTAGGAAGTGTGTGTGACTCAGAGATACCCTCAAGGTTAGACTTTTGGGCACTGTGGTTATAAATTAGTACAAAAGGTTTCTTGGCGCTGGATCCAAGAGCCCTGGCCCTATGTCAGTTGCGGGAACACATCTCGGCTAATGGGGATGAGGGGTAAGGGGCCAGGGCTCCTGTGCCAAGGACAGAGGCTCACTACCGGGAACACCGGCAGCCTGGCTAGGGCAGGGATGGGGGCATGCATGGAAGGGGGGCCTGGCAGAAGTCCAGGGGCTGAGGTACCCCAGTCGGTGGCCATCTGTGTACACACACACTTTGTTCAGCAGAGTGAGGAGCACCAGCCTCCGTGCGAACATCACCTGAAATCCTGAGTCACATCCTCTGGTGAACTGGGGGAGTTTTCTTAAGATGGGAAAGAGAATGTGCTATGTACTCCAGAAGAGGGACTATCCTGAAAAACAGAACGACCTTCTCGTTCCCAATGGTACAAGCAACCCAATTCGGTTCAGTCCAATGGGTAATATTCTGGTGCCTAATATGTGCCAAGTGCTGCTGCAGAAGGCACCTGAGGTCCCCCCTGCCCTTAAATAGCTTAGAGACAGATGAGATCACCATGAAATGAATTCACGGGCAAGCGTTGTAAAAGAGAAGTAAAGAGAATCTGCCTCCGCAGAAGAGAAGGCTTCCTGGTGGAAATGCAAATGTCAGCAACCCAAGACGAGGGTATGGGTAGAAGACAGTATTTCTAGCTGAGGGGCTTGAGTACACAGAGCCCCAGAGGCAAGAACGCGCCTGGCCCGCCATGGATTCAACACATGGATCTCTGATATGTGGATTTGTTAGTCTCACTAGCGTCAAGTACGTTTTGGGCATGATTCTACCTTCCTGACCAGCCCCACAGGTTACAAAGGCAACAGCCTAGGCAATAGCTCCCCCTCATTTATTCACATAGATTCATGGGGCGTCGGCAATGTATCAAGCGCAGGACTTCGCTGTCAGAAGGCAGCAACAGTCAGAGAGCCCAAGGGTGTCAGGATGGTAGACACAGAATGAAGAAGAGAATGGAGAACGGTGGGAAGGACAGGAATCGGGGGAGAGGGCACTCACTTCTGAGTTTGTGTCTTCCTTCCTCGAGCGTATGCGTGGAAAGTAAAAGGCCCCTGGCGCACAACCCTGAGAGTCTGAAAGAGAAGGAGGGTCACAGACCCTGTTTCTTCCTTGTTTGCCACATGTCACCACCTTGTCACTGCCACGTTACCAGTCCTGGAAGTCCTAATTCCATATGGTCTCATGTCTTGATTCCATCTCCCACTGCCAGCTCGGGGTTCCTAGATTAAAACCACAGCCTCCTTGTTAAAGAGTAGAGTTGATTAAGACGCAAGAATTGGAGAAGACTGAAACGTATAACAACCTTGGCCCTGACGACAGACTGGTTACTGTGCCCACTGGCCAGCACTGAAGGACAGGTGGTCAGTGTGATGAGATGGATGATGTCTGTCGCCATTAGCAAAACTGAGGTGCACTGGAGGAGCAGGGGATAGGCAGCCCCTTGGAGGTATATGCATGAGCAAGGGGAGGGAGTAAAGGTCAGGGTATCCATTGGTGTTATGGAAAAGACAAGCAATAGATTCATGAAGAAATCATGGTTTTTCAGGTAATTTACAAGAGCAACAAAAACTATGCCTGGGGTAAGGCTAACAACAAATATGCAAAACTGTGGGCAAATTCCATTCAATACTGATCCAAGCAAACTGCCTATATAGTTTTTCTTAGAATCTAGGAAATTAATTCTAAAATTCATATGGATGATATCTCTTATCTGTGGAATATAAAAACAATGATACAAATGAACTTATTTATAAAACACTGCCTCACTGACCTAGAAAACAAACATGTTTACCATGGGGAAGGATGGGGGAGAAGGATAGTTAGGGAGTTTGGGATTGACATGTATACACTGCTATATTTAAAACAGATAACCAACCAAGGACCTACTGTATTGCACAGGGAACTCTGCTCAATACTCTATAATAAATGGAAAAAGAATTTGAAAGAGAATAGGTACATCTATAACTGAATCACTCTGCTGTACTCCTGAAACTAACACAACATTGTTAATCAACTATACTCCAATATAAAATAAAATATTTTGAAAATCATATGGAAAGAAAAGTTGCAAGAATAACTAAAGTTAGTTAGAAAATAGCATCTTTAAATTACTAGATATTAAGAATTACTAAAACTATAGTAACTAAGACAAAGGTGGGAATAGGTGGTTAATATGTGTTCTAACAATGATGAAATAATAAAACTAACAAAATTGGGAGAGAAAACTGGAATAATGATAATCTCTTGTGAAATAGCTGACAATCGAAGGATATCATTTATGGTGTAATATAAGCTAGCTTAAGTGCTTTTAGCATACAAAGGGAAAACAAAGAAAGTTCTTATTGATTAAAATTGAATGTTGCAGAAGAGAGGGGCAGTAGGCAAAGGAAGACACAAAGCCACATTAACAAGTTACGTTAAGTTAATGGAATTGTTATTCATGGCAGGGAACCAAGAGGTTTAAACAACCAACAGGTAGTTTAAAGAAAGAAGGAACTAAGAATATTAATTATACAAAGATTAACAAGTAGAAGCAAACCACTAAAACAAAAAATAAAAAATAAAAAAATGGAAGCCTTCCTTAACACAAAGAAGGCTGCAACAACAAAAATGAACAAAGAAAGCCAATCACAGGACGAAATGCACGCACACACAAATACTGAACATAAAATGCAAAAGAACTGAGACAAAACATCTCTTTTACAAAAAGCATGTAAATGAGCTTAAATGATCTATTAAAAGCAATGCAGGACTTTCGTGGTGATTCAGTGGTCACATACTCCCATTGCAGGGAGCGTGGGCTCCATCCCCGGTCAGGGAACTAAGATACCACATGTTGCGCTGCATAGCCAAATGCTGTGTTGAGGGATGAACCAAAAACAATTTTAATGATAGAGATTACAAATAAAGTGACTGGCAACACTGTATCTGCCAGATATCAGTGAAAATGGTAGTGCTCCAAGGACCCATCTCACCACAGCAACAGCAAAAAAATTAAGCAAAAATTTTTAGAACCAACTTTGTCAGCTCTGGAAAACATCAGGTGAGTGAACCCTATATCAAGGAAAAGGCAGCCTAAACATGGTAGAAAAGCTTTATGGTGTTTTTATGTGCCCTTGTCCCACCAACCCCTTCAAGACCATATCAATGGTCTTGAAGACCGTGGTCCATGTTCCCAAGGTAGGACTCTGGTTCCGAAAGGAGCAAAACAACCCTTATTTGCAAGAATTGTTTCTCTACCCTAACCTGTCTAGGAGTAACGTTAAGGACTGATGCAGATGTTCTGTTTGTGTTTTTTGCCTAACCTGGAACTCACTCACGGTAGAAAAGTGGTGGACAGTCCTTGAAAATATTGCAAGGAAAATCATCTGCAGCTACTTGGGGCAAAAGATTACGACACAAGCATAAAGGGCCCAAAGCTTAGGTAGAAAAGCTGGGGAGAGAGCTTTGGGAAATCCGGGAATTCAAAGAGGAAAAATTTAGAATGCCACAAGCATGCCCAAGGCAGAATACATGCACAGACAACACCTAAGAAGACCTTCGGCTTTCTCCTCTGGCTGAACTCCAGGCTGACTAAAGAGGCAGTGACGGCTAAAGAAGTGTTATAAATAGCCTAGACATTAAAGGAGTGCTCCAACACAAAGTAATTTGCAAAGATTGGGAAATATTTGTGTTTTAAAAATTTTTTTTCTCTCTTCACTCTTTTTCAAACTTTCCCCATCCTTCACCAGGGAAGGGGATAACTAAAGGAAATCTTTATTAAAATACGAGCTGAACTCACACCAGGGACTATACATGACAAAGAATACTGACTTTATAAATATAGTTTAGAAAAGTCACTGAATAAACAGGTACAGCTGAAAACAAGCAAGAAAAATTAACCTGAGGCGAGGGAAAACTCTGACTTCCAGAATATTTTGTAATATTCAAAATGTCCAGACTGCAACAAAAATGATGAAGCATGTAAAGGGACAAGAAATATTATTCATTCCCAGAAGAAATTAACACAAACTACCCCTGAAGAGGCACAGACACTGGACTTACTAGACAAAGAAGCAGGGCAAAGGCTAACAAAGAGTTTTGTCAAGAGAACATGCTGGTCATAGCAAACACCCTTTGCCAACAACACAATAGACGACTCTACACACGGATATCACCAGATAGTACTGAAATGACTGATTATATTTTTTGCAGCTGAAGATGGAGAAACTCCATACAATTAGCAAAAACAAGACGAGGAGCTGACTGTGGCTCATATGATGAACTCCTTATTGCAAATTTCAGGCTTAAATTGAAGAAAGTAGGGAAAACCACTACTTTTTGGTCATTCAGTTCAATGCAGTTCAGTCACTCAGTCGTGTCTGACTCTTTGCGACCCCATGAACCATAGCACGCCAGGGCTCCCTGTTCATCACCAACTCCCGGAGTTCACCCCCAATTCCCAGAGTTCACCCAAACTCATGTCCATTGAGTCCATTGATACCATCCAACCATCTCATCCTCTGTCATTCCTTTCTCCTCCCGCCTGCAATCTTTCCCAGCATCAGGGTCTTTTCAGTTGAGTCAGTTCTTCACATCAGGTGGCCAAAGTATCAGAGTTTCAGCTTCAACATCAGTCCTTCCAATGAACACCCAGGACTGATCTCCTTTAGGATGGACTGGTTGGATCTCTTGCAGTCCAAGGAGCTCTCAAGAGTCTTCTCCAACACCACAGTTCAAAAACATCAATTCTTCGGTGCTCAGCTTTCTTTGTAGCCCAACTCTCACATCCATACATGACTACTGGAAAAACCATAGCCTTGACTAGACGGAACTTTGTTGGCAAAGTAATGTCTCTGCTTTTTAGTATGCTGTCTAGGTTGGTCATAACTTTCCTTCCATTCAGGTATGACCTAAATCAAATCCCTTATGATTATACAGTAAGGATGACAAATAGATTCAAGGGATTAGATCTGGTAGACAGAGTGCCTGAAGAACTATGGACGGAAGTTAGTAACACTGTACAGGGGTCGTGACCAAAATCATTCCAAAGAAAAACAAATGCAAGAAGGCAAAGTGACTGTCTAAGGAGGCTTTACAAATAGCCAAGGAAAAAAGAGAAGCGAAAGACAAGAGAGAAAGGGAAAGATATACTCAACTGAATGCAGAGCTCCAAAGAACAGCAAGGAGAGATAAGAAGGCCTTCTCAAATGAACAATGCAAAGAAATAGAGGAAAACAACAGAATGGAAAAGATTAGAGATCTCTTTAAGAAAATTAGAGATACCAAGGGGACATTTCATGCAAAGATGGGCAGGATAAAGGACAGAAATGGTAAGGACCTAACAGAAGCAGAAGAGACTAAGAAGAGGCAAGAATACACAGAAGAACTATACAAAAAAAGGTCTTAATGACCCAGATAACCATGATGGTGTGCTCACTCATCTAAGAGCTCACTCACTACATCCTGGACTGTGAAAAAGGAGCCTTAGGAAGCATTACTACAAACAAAGCTAGTGAAGGTAACAGAATTTCAGATGAGCTATTTAAAAATCCTAAAGATGATGCTGTTAAAGTGCTACACTCTATATGTCAGCAAATTTGGAAAACTCAAGAGTGGCCACAGGACTGAAAAGGTTAGTTTTCATTCCAATCCCAAAGGGCAATGCCAAAGAATGTTCAAATTACTATACAATCGTGCTCATTTCACACATTAGCAAGATTATGCTCAAAATCCTTCAAGCTAGGTTTCAGCAGTACGTGAACCAAGAACTTCCAGATGTACAAGCTGGGTTTTGAAGAGGTAGAAGAACCAGAGCTCAAACTGCCAACATTCACTGGATCATGGAGAAAGCAAGGGAGTTCCAGAAAAATATTTACTTCTGTTTCACTGACTACACTAAAGCCTTTGACTGTGTGGATCACAACAAACTGTGGAAAATTCTTAAAGAGACAGGAGTACCAGACCACCTTACCTGTCTCCTGAGAAACCTGTATTTGGACCAAGAAGGAACAGTTAGAACTGGACTTGGAACAATGGACTGGTTCAAATTATGGGAAAGGAGTACAACAAGGTTGTTATTTGTCACCCTACTTATTTATGTGCAGAGTACATCATGTGAAATGCCAGGTTGGATGAATCACAAGCTCCAATCAAGATTGCCAGGAGAAATATCAACAACCTCAGATATGCAGATGACACCATTCTAATGGCAGAAACTGAAAAGGAACTAAAGAATCCTTTCAATGAGGGAGAAAGAGATGTGAAACAGATCACCAGTCCAAGTCCGATGCATGAAACAGGGCACTCAAAGCCGGCACAATGGGAAAACCCTGAGCGATGGGATGGGCGTCAGGATGGGGGAAACATGTACACCCATGGCTGATTCATGTCAACGTATGGCAAGAACCACTACAATATGGTTAAGTAATTACCCTCCAATTAGAATAAATTAATTAATTTTTTGAAAAGCTGACTTAAAACTCAACATTCTAAAAATGAAGATCACGGCATTGGGTCCCATCATTTCACTGCAGTCAGAAGGGGAAAAAGTGGACATGACACAGTGACAGATTTTATTTTCTTGGGCTTTAAAATCACTGCAAATGAAATTCAAAGATGCTTGCTCCTTGGAAGGAAATTTATGACAAATCTAGACAGCATATTAAAAAGTAGAGACAGCACTTTGCCAACAAAGGTCCATTTAGTTGAAGCTATGATTTTTCACCACTTTTACCATTGCTGTTCAATATTGTGGGGCATCCCTATTGGCACAGTGGTAAAAAATCTGCCTGCCAGTTCAGGAGATATAGGAGATGCAGGTTTGTTTGAACCCTGGGTCCGGAAGATCCCCTGGAGGAGGGAAATGGAAACCCAATTCCGTATTCTTGCCTGGAAAATTCCATGAACAGAGGAGTGTGGCAGGCTACTGTCCGCCGGGTTGGCAATGAATTGGACATAACCGAGTACACACACACGCATTTGACACTGCACTAGGGGTTGCAGCCAGACTAATCAGGCAAGGAAAAGAAACAGAAGGCATCTCAACTGGAAAGAGAGGAGTAAAACCATATCTAGTCACAGATGTTCAGCTCCTACATATATAGAAAGTCTCAAAGATTCCACAGAAATAAGTACTAGAGCTAATAAATTCAACAGAGTTACAGGGTCTAAAATCCACATGCAAAATTAGTTGTATTTCCATATACCAGAAACAAACAATCTGTTAAGAAAATCCCACTTAAAACAGTACCCAAAAGAATAAAATAAATTTAACCAAGGAAGTGAAAGACTTGTACGTGAAAAACTACAAAACATTACTGAGAGAAATTAAAGAAGAGCTAAATAAATAGAAAGACAACCCAAGCCCACGGACTATAAAATTTAACATTGTTACAACTGCAGTACTACCCAAGAAACATACAGGTTCAATGAAGTTCCTATAAAATTCCATCACAGTCCAATAGAAATTTTTAAAAATTCTATCAGTGCAGATTTGGAAAAGCCAATCCTCAATCAAATTAATGTGGAATTATAAAGGCCTCAGATAGTGAAAACAACCTTGAAAAAGATTAAAAAAAAAAGTGTGGACAACTCACACTTCCTGATTCAAAACTTATTGCAATAAACAAATAAATGACCCCAAAACCCAAAAACCAAAACCATAAAACAAAACTTACTGCAAAGCAATGGTAATTAAAACAGTTTTGTAGTTGTATAAGGGTAGACATAAATACAGATCAATCAAATAGAATTAGGAGTCCAGAGATTGACCCATACATCTATGGCCAGATGATTTTCTACAAGTCTCAAGACCACTCAACACGGAAAGCAGAGTTCAACAAATGCAGCTGGGACTGGGGTATCACATGCAAAATAATAAAGTTGGTCCCCTAACTCATACCTCTTACAAAATTAACTCAAAATAGGGGCTTCCCTGGTGGCTCAGTGGTAAAGAATCCACCTGCCAACGGGTTCAATCTCTGGTCTGGGAACATCCCACATGCCTCGGGGCAACTAAGCCAGTGCACCACAACTACTGAGCCGCACACTGCAACTACGAGGCCTGTGAGCCACAACTACTGAGGCTCACCCGCCTTAGAGCCTGTGATGCGCAAGAAGAGACGCTCCCTCAGTGAGAAGCCTGTGCACAGCAACTAGAGAGCAGCCCCTGCTCAGCACAACTAGAGAAAAGCAGGAGAAGCAATGAAAACCAAGCGAAAGTGAAAGTCGCTCAGTCATGTCTGACTCTTTGCGACCCCATAGACTACACAGTCCATGGAATTCTCCAGGCCAGAATACTGGAGTGGGTAGCCTTTCCCTTCTTCAGAGGATCTTCCCAACCCAGGGATGGAACCCAGATCTTTCACATTGCAGGCGGATTCTTTACCAGCTGAGCCACAAGGGAAGCCCAATAAAAAGCAGCACAAACAAAAATTAGTAAAATTATTTTTAAAAATTAACTCAAAATATATCAATGATCTAAATATAAGAACTCACAGTCATTAAAATCTTATCAAAATACACTGGAGTAAATCTTCATGACCCTGGATTAGCAATGAATTTTTAGGTGATATACTAAAAGCACAAGTAACAAAAGAAAAAACAGATAAACTGAACTTTATCAAACTTAAAAACTCTTTGTGCATCTAAAGACATTAAGAAAGTGAAAAGGTAAACTACAAAATGAGAGAAAATCGTTGCAAATACATGTGTTGTAAGGGTCTCATATCCAGAATACGTAAAGAAGTCTTACAATTCAAAATGAAAAGGGAAACAACTCAATTTAAAACTGGGTAAAGGACTTGAATGAATACACATTTGTCCAGAGAAGATAGACAGACAGACAAAAAACAAAGATGCTCAATGTCACTAGTCATTAGGAAAATGCAACTCAATGAGATACAATTTCACAAACACTAGGTTTATTTATTTTTTTTTTTTAAGGAAAATAATAAGGGTTTGTGAGGATGTGGAGAAATTGGAATGCTGTACATTGCTGGAGGGAATGTAAAATGGTTTAGCTGCTGTGGAAAGCAGTGTGTTGCTTCCTCAAAAAGTTAAACATAGAATTATCCTATGACCTAGCAATTTCATTCTTAGTTATATACTCAAAAGCACTGAAATGAAGCACTTAATGAATATATCAACAAAGGAGTGTATAAACAAATTGTTGTATATACTTACACAATATTACACAGCCATAGAAAGGTATGAAGTACTGGTATGTACTACGATGTATATATACTTTAAAAGCATTATGCTAAGTGAAAGAAGCCAGACACAAAGGTCACATATGGTTCCAATTATGTAAAATATCTTGAATATCCATAGAGACAGAAAACAGATGGATGGTTGCCGGGGCTAGAGAAAGAGGGAATTGTGAGCAACTGCTTGATGGCTACAGGGTTTCCTTTCGGGGTGCTGAAATGTCTGGAACTAGATGGACACGGCGGTGACACAGACTGAACTGTACACTGAATACCACTGGACTGTTCACTTTAAAATGTAAATTTAAGATGTGAATGTTATCTCAGGAAAAAAAAATTCGTAGAATTCAAACATAAAGTAGGAAGGGGTCTGTGCCTTACTATCAGGTGGGGTAGAATTTAGACATCTAAATATTACTAATTTCAAGCCACACAGTTTTAAGGGTCTCTAATCTATGAAATGTTCTAAATGTTCATTAGTAACATGGCCATCTGAAACTTTTGAACAGAACTTATAACTAAGAGCTGAAAATCACTTAAACAAGCATTTGTTGGATCAATGTTATGAATGTTCGGAAAGCACACAGGATTAGTCCCGCTCTCTGGGGTTAGTCCCAGATTGGGCACCATGTAGTTCTGGGTAAGCTTCTTCAGCTGGCTGCCTTTGTTTTTTTAAATAAGAAGTTAAACCTTTCTTTAAAAGAGAAGGTTGGACAAGATTATCAGTAGGCTGTTAATTTTTTTTTTTTAGTTACTAATATAAAAAGTCTATGCAATCTATTCTCTAAGACAGAGTATAAAAAGGTGAAAGTCTTTGTTAAAGGGCTACTTTCATAAACCCCAAAACAAATCTCACCCACTAGTGATGGAGGGTGGAGAGAACAGTGCTTTCTAAAGCAGCCAGGAGAGGATATTTACAGGTGGAAAATTAGCCCCAGGTCAAGCCACATCTGGAAGAGAGATGATGTCAAACATCAATAGCTGGGTGCAAATGTTACTTCTACTTTTTGGCAAACATCTGATGTGGCTTTGGTGTGAGCAAGAATTCTCTCTCCAAAATAGCTGAAATGAAAAGCTCTGATAACGTATAACATTCCTGGTGTGTTGAAACCTGATTTTTTTTTTTGGACAAAAATACACCTGGAAAACAGTGTATAAAGAAACAGAGATTAGTCACACACCCCAGATATGAGGCTTACAGTGATTACTGATGAATAAATATTTCTAGCTCACAATGACAAAACTAGCAGCTACCCAATCTGCTCCCTGGTTTTCTTATACTTGAGCACAACTGCTAATTTTGTATAAATATAAGCGGGAAAATAGCTTTTGGAAATCTTAAAACAAAGCCTATTTTATGCCACTATCCACCCACAACCATCTGTCAGGATCTGGATTAAAGACGACAGCAATGTCCTAAGGAAGCTTCAAGGGGAAAAACAGTTTCTGAAGTTATGGGTCAATCATTTTAAGCATAATTAAACTACTTTAGACTTCAAATGTTTGTTTAATAAGTCCAAGAGAAATAAAACTAAGTTTAGTGGTCACATTTTGGTTTAAAATAACAATAAAAAGAATAAAAAGTAATTTTTTTAATTCTGAAAAATAATTGTTACTCATTCACTTATTTACTCAACGAATATTTCAACAACTACCATGTGCCAGGCTCTGTACTGAGTGTAGGAAATACAACAGATAACCAGTGCTTGACATCATGAGGCACATGAGCAGATGAAAGGACAAATATAATGTAGAATATTTCCTTTATATCACTCACATATAAGGGACTAGAATAGAAAATAACAGAGGACAGCCAGAGAGTACCTCTCTGAAGAGAGGATCCTTGAGGGCTAAAAGATAAGGAGCTAGCTAATACGCAGAGAGGAATAGTCTAGGCAGAAGGAATGCCTGTGTGCAAAGGCACTGAGGCAAGAAATAACCTGTTAAAGTCTGGACCAGATCCATTAGTGGGCTCAAGTGGCGTGAGGTGAGAAAGCAATATGGATGAGTTTGAAGAAGGCAGCACAAGACAGGAGAGATCTTACAGTCATGGCAGGATCTTAGGGTTTAAATGCAATGAGAAGCAATGGGAGGGTTTTAGGAGACAACTAAGGTAATCTGATTTCTGAAGGATAACACTGGCTAGTACATGAATTGACTGGAAATAGGCAAGAATAGAGGTGGGAAGAAGTGCTGCTGCGGTGCAGAGAGGAACAGATGACTCAATATACATTTTGGAGCTCAGGTCTGAAGACTTGTGAATGGAATGTACCAGGGGTTGCGGTGAGGAAGGGAGGAATCAAGATGACTGTTTGATGTAGTATCTGAGATGGCAAAGACTGGGGCGCCTGGCGGTGGGAACATGCAGGCAAAAGATAGCATGTGATAAGTTTGGGCACGTCTGTGAGACTTTCAGGTGTTAGCATCAACAAAGCACTGGATATAAAAGAATGGAATTCAGAGCACAGTTCTGGGATAAAGACAGTATACAAATCCATGGCAGGGAAGAGTAGAGACAAAAAGAGAAGTCCCAAATGCTGTGCAAATACTAGGCAAGCAAAATTCTCCTAAGACAGCTTCTTAAGAACAGTAGCTTTGTCCATGTGGTCGAATACCACAGTAATATACAACTGGAAAGCACAGACTGACAACCCATGGTCTAAACCAGGGGTCCCCAACTTTTGGGCCAAGGACCAGTACCTCTTTGTCAGATCAGTGACAGCATTAGATTAAAGTGCGGAATAAATACTATGCATTTGAATCATTCTGAAACCATGCCCCCACCCCTTGACCCCCAGTACCTGGAAAAATTGTCTTCCACAAAATTGGTCTCCAGTGCCAAAAAGGTTGGGGACTGTTGATCTAAACAACCTGAAAGTACCTAACGCTGGTGGCAACTGAGCATTTGAAAACTGATTAGACCATCCTGGGGGGCGGGGGGTGGGGAGTGTGTGTGTGTGTGTGTGTGTGTGTGGTTATGTGGGGATACCATTCTCTCTCTGGGCACGCTGATGTTCTGAGGGTAATCTGAGGACTTAAGAGTGCTTGAGATAGTACGATGTGAGGTACACTTCTGAATTGCTACAGAGAATTTAAACAACCACAATTTTCATCTGTGATAACCTGCAATGCAGAACTATTTTTTTAAAGCATATGATCTCAAAATTTTAAAGGAAGCATGTTTTAAGCTTCTGTATTTCTAGTAGCCATGGACTTCACTTAGTGAGAGGCATTCTCTGCACGCTCTTGGAGCTAATGGGACTGAGCAAATAATTTAACCCTCCCTTATTAGAACAGCTAAGGAAATAAATTTTGAGCTTTTCTATAAAGTTATCCATGGTCACAACTAATGAACAGAAAGATTAGACTAGTCATTCCCAACCTTAGCTGCAATCAGCAATCACAATTCGGTGAACTTATAAAAAATCATTGAACAACGAATCATATAAGCAAGCAAATAAGATATGGTATCCCAAACCACTTGGAAATTCTGTCAGTCTAGGGTAAGACCCACACATCTGTGCTTTTAAAAGCTCTCCTGGGAGCTTCTGATGGCTAGAAGGACTATACAGGGCTTGAGCCTAGGCTTTCTGATCCACAACTCATTACCTTTACCTCCTCTTTACCAACCAAAACCACCTCTGCATAGTTCTTCTGAAGGAAACTAGAGCCCCCTAGATCCAGATCTCCCTCCTAGATAGCTACTAATCTCTTTCTCCGCCTCCTCCTCCCTCAACTTTCCCACTGGCCTCATAGAGTTTTGCTATTCACACTTCATTCTATACTACTCTTTCTCTAGCTGGTTTCATCCACCCAGCTTCCACAAGGCCTTCGTACTGATGCTGGCCAGTTTATCTCCAGCCTGGATCTGATCCCCTGCCCAACAGCCAGGCCTGTGGGATTTATGACTTACTTACAAAATAACAAACTGTTTGCATTAAATTGTTTACCTATAAAGATATGTAGTTCTCTCGATGTTAATCCATGGTATACTGAGATGGGGAGACTGGGATGAGTGGCAGTGGGATGGAATTCATCCAGTGACCTAGATGTGCACATATGCACTCGGGTGGCCCTGTAATTCCTATCCTCTAGTACTGACCTAAGCCTTTGTGCGATCTGCATCCACTGAGTATGGGCAAGGCATGTGACTTGCTTCTAAGGGATAGAGTATGGGATTTTACAGATGGGACTAAGGTCTTTAATCAGCTGACTAAGCTAATCAAAGCAGACCAGACAGCAAGAATCGGATTATGGACCAGTCTTTCACTGAAAGCCTAGGTCTTCCCTGAAGCAAGACTCATCATGCAGCAGCAACTCTCTTCCATAGCTAGCTTTGAAGAAGCAAATCGTTAGAACGCTATAGCCACAGGCAAGTGAATTCTGTCTACAATCTGAGGGACCTGACAAACCAGATCCTCCCCTATTTAAGCCTCCAGAGAACACAAGAGCAGCTGCCACCTGATTTCAGCTTTGTGGACTTCCGCCCCACACTGTAACACACGTGATGTTCATATTACTTATCACTCAGCAGTAGACAATATAGACATCTCATGTTAAAAGTAGAAACCTTGTATCTTGGCTATTCCTAACACAGGCTTACTTGGCCACTAAGATTTACTTAACAGACACAGGAGCTGTGTGTGCCCATGACCACCAGCGGCCCTGGCACTGAGCAGAGGAAGAACACCGTGTTCTTCTATATGCTAAGGGTTAAAAGTCTTCAACAATGGCAAATGTCATTGCTTTAGAACGTGTTGTTCATCAGACCAACAGATTTGCAGATATACTGCAGGTGAAATAATTTTTTTCTGATTGGAGTCACGTTCTCTTGTTCTAGCAGTGGAAGGTAACTTCAAAATTCTAGGCTTTCCTGAGGATAACAGGTGTCCACTCCACAGTACAGTCAATGTTCAGAGATATTTTATCATCTCAACCTGCAACGTTACTCTCCTCAGTCAACCAGGGAAGAAGCGGTTTTGCTCAAATATACGATATTACCAGAGAAGTTTCATGAGAATAAAAACACATCTTTAATTACACACAGAACTCTTAATCTTGATACAAGACACCATTTCGAGGCAGCCCATGCCTAAAATCCTGTGTCAAGTAAATTATTGCTAAAGATATATGTGGCTCAGTGTTACCTTCCTCTTCCCCATTAAAATGTCAAGCTTTGAAGTATTAGCTTCCTTAGTGGCTCAGTTGGTAAAGAATCCACCTGTAATGCAGGAAACTGCCTGCAATGCAGGAGACACAGGTTTGATCTCCAGGTTGGAAAGATCCCCTGCAGAAGGAAACTGCAACCCAACTCCAATGTTCTCTTCTGGGAAATCTATGGACAGAGGAGCTTGGTGGTCAAGAGTTTATAGGGTCACAAAGAGCTGGACACAACTTAGCAACTAAACCACCACCACAGCAGAAATAAGACACAATTCCCCTTTCCGATTAACAGGAGAGACACGGTAGGAAGGCACAGAGGGTCTGATCTGGTACTGACCCTTCTGAATGGTGCTGGTAAGCCTAAGGACACTGACAATAGCATGGAAAGCAAGGGAGCCATCCAGGGAGGGAAGAGGGGTGGGGGAAATTTGATTCCTATGGCATCAGAGCTGGCAGAGATTTCAGAGGTCATCTAATTCCACCCATGTGTCCTATGATAACAAGTTCAGAGACACGAAGACAAAGATGATAAAGTCACAAGCCAATTAAATGGCAGAGAAACGATTAAAGCCCAGCTCAACAAATTCTGATATTCTACTGCACTGTGTAGTCTGTCCTGTTTTCCCTAGTTTGCCTCCTCCAAAGATAAAATTCTTATGGCCTTCTGAGACCTGTAGTCAAAGAAGTTGGTTAGAGTTCTTAGTTCTGCATGAGCTAAGTCGTATCATATGATGTGATCCAATTGTCAATGCTTCACAGTCACTGATGACAGTAAGGACTTAAACTCTAGGCTACCTGCATGCTGGGCCTTAGCACCCACATCCTTGGTGAGAAGCCAGGGACATGCCGGCCACATGCACACTTGCACCAAGCGTGTCAGTGTGGTCTCCGCTACAGAGTTTTAGGAGACTGCTCATCTTACAGATGGGGAAAGCAAGGTTCAGAAAAGGCTACTCAGCCAAGTCCTGGCCCAGACCCAGCTTCCAAAGCCTTGTGCTGGTTGAGAGCTTTCGCACTTACTGGCTAAGTCTGACAGACAGAGGAGTATAAACTGACAGGCTGGGTTTGCTTGATGGATAGCTAGAAGCCACAGGTGGATCTAATGGACTCAGTCTGGGAAGCAAAACACAAACATTAATTGCCAGGTGGTGTAAGAATGGAGGAGGTTGTTTTCTAGAAGAAATTTAAAACTCTGCTATACAGATACTGCCAATAAGTGGACTAACAAGTCCAGTAAGTAGTCCTCTGAAGGGTACATTCTTCTTAAAGATGGCAGGCCAGTGTTAAAAGTGTGGTGACTATACCCAAGTCTAATTCCTGGCTTAGTAACTTATCAGCTGTGTGACAAAAGGCAAGTTAACTTCGCTAAATGTCATTTTCCTGATCTGTAAAATGGGTATAATAATAGTACTTCACACAACTGTGAGGACTAAATGAAAGTCACTGAGAGAGAACTGTCACGCTCCATAATGTTTGCTGTTATTATGTTGTGGTCAATGACGAAAAACATCTCTTGTTTAACAGAACAAAATATTCAGAATTACTACCCTTAACCTTTTGAAATGTATTAGTTTGCCAAGTTGATTAAGGTGCAACTCAGTCAAAGGTGCATTACCAGTCAATAAAATTTGTTCTAAATATAGCATCATTCAACTCAAATACAGTAGTACATACAAGGGAGACATTTCTGAAATACTATTTCTCCTTACTACTCTTCCCCCTGCCCCTCAAGAAAACAATCCTGCAATTAAAAAAAAAAAAAAAAAACCTAAGCATAGTTATAATTTTCTAGTCAACATTAAAAAAAAAAATAGAATGGTGTGTGTACTATATATATTTTAAAGATGTGCCTTCCAGATATCTTACTTTTTCCCCTGGGCTTTAGCAAAAGAAAGATATGCAACATATCTTCAAATATACTTAGAGCTATATCATAATAATTTATCTAATTAATCATAATGATGATTTTGAATTACCAGGGAAAGAAGGGTACTCTAGGAAAGCAGAAAAAGGCAGTTTGTAACTATTTTTACCTATAATTAATTACAAGATATCCCAGCACATGAGTTACCCATTTTGTTTAAAAAACCACCCAACAACCAACCAACCTATTATCCATCCCATCAGAAAACATATTCCAAGGACTTCAGAAGCTTACTGAACTGAAAGTATTAGTTTAATCACAAAAACCAAGAAATGGTGGTGCTGCCCAGTGGAGGGCCTGTGTAAAAATACACTATTCTTGGGACTTCCCTGGTGGTCCAGCGATTGAGAATCTGCCTTCCAATGCAGGGCTCATAGGTTTGATCCCTTGTTGGGGAACTAAGATCCCGCATACCACGGGGCTAAGTCTGCATGCTGCAATGAAGACCTAGCGCAGTCAAAAAAATAAAAATAAATAAACTAAGCTTCAACTTGATAATGTAAAAACAAGTATCTGTCACTTAAGTTTTGAAAAGCATTGGAAAAATGTTATGTGCAAGTAACGGAAATACCACCTGTGAAACAGCTACAACCCCATCAAAATAAGGCCTATTTTTCTATTTTACTTAAAAAACAAAACATCAGCTTTTGATGAATTCTGAATTCGCCACATCTCCAGAAACTGTAGACAGTTTTTTGTTTTACATTATTTATAACATGTATATTACAAGGCAACTTCCTTTCATGCTTTACTTTGGTGAAATGGAAATAAAACTTTTTCTGAAATCAGCACTAAAGTTGTTTTGAGTTCTTAATAGCAAGGAGATACATCCAACTAAAAGCAGAATGAATACAGTCAAACTATGTATCAAATCAAAATTATTTTCTTTATATCACCAGCAATGAGTAACTCCAGAGGTAGTATGGCAGAAATGAGCATGGATCCTATCAGGTCACAACCAACGAAGAAATTAAATTTATTTTTTCCTATGGTTTTGACTATAAATTGCTTTACATATTTAGGACCTGAATAAAAACCACTCTCAGCAGAAATCTTGGCCCATTAATTCAACTGACATATCAATTTACAACTTTCAGGACTGCAGATATAAAAATGTAAAGTATAAAATTATGTAGTTTGAAATGGTTTTAATCATATTCATTAAAAATATTTTCCAGTACTTACTTGACAAAACCCCCTTGCAATATAATTCTAAACTTTTATTTATAAAATGAGGCTCACTTATGAGATTTCAATGAATGTTACACTGCAAATTACTTACATTCTGTAAAATATTTTAAGAACTTTTTCCTATCAAAGGTAGTTTATATTGGATTATCTGAAACCCAAGAGTGCCCACAGATGAGCTTCTTATAGTTCTTTTCATTAATGCTTGGAAAGCACTGTGAAAATGAAAAGTGCTGTTAAGTGCTATCATCTCCCTTAAATTTTCACTTATACTGTGTGCACATTGTGAAATAAACACATATGCAGCATGTCCATGTTTGATATGTATTTTTATTTCCCTGCAGTTTTCACTTATCAAGAACAAGTAACAGGGAAAGTTGTCTGAACTAGTGCATAAACAAACATTCTGAAACACCACTACACGTATCTAATATACAAGAACCGTATAAAAAAAGTCACTAAAACACTACACTATGAAGGTGTCCAACGCTTACAGTCAGACTTTTTCCAACCCGTTACTTGCCTTGTAGCCACAGGAAATCTCTCCAAAATTGAAAAGACAATCTTGCCACAACCCTCCCCCCTCCCAACACCTGGGATGGCTCGATATCTACACTTCCAATAATTATTGCAATGATATAATGCAATACATACCTGGTAAAATATCCTTTATGTGGTGTGTTACAGTTTTAAAGCCAGTTAAAATATGCAGTCTTCAGATAAAATGTAATCCTTGAAAATTTTTCATACCTGCACAGTTTAAATGTACTAGATGCATAATTTTTCCTAGTCCTTTTTTTCTGTGTAATCATTTTTTATAAACTGGTATTATAAATAGAAATATACATTCAAAATATATGGAAAAGTGAGTCACTACATTAAATTTGCATGTATCGATCCATCCCTTTCCCCTGCACAGTAATAGAAAATACTATTTTGCCTTGAACTTCATATTTGACAGTGAAATGCCACTAAAGTATTTACCAAAAAGTCCATCTAGTCAAATTGTGAAACAAAATGAACCAAGTGAAAACTTTACAGTTCCTTTAGAAAAAAATTACAAGAATTTCATTTCCTAGCTATGAATCTTTAACTTTTTAGACACAAAGTTGGATTTATTTTTACAAGATACAAAATGTAAACATGGCAAAATAAATAGTTAAAACAAGTGATGCAGGATCCCATTTCATGCTCATGATCCCATTAAAGAATTATTTTTTAAAATCCATTCAGTTGCAAATTCAAGTGCAAAAGCATGATGATGAATATCTACTATTCAAGTAACAGAAATAATATTGATGATACAAATAAACTATTTTACAAGGTAGTGATTTTCCCAATTTTACAAAATATACATCATATATCGATTCAACATCCGATATACTATAGTCCATTTAGGTCCATTGTTATCCTCTGTGATCCACAGAGTTTCGCCTTTTGCATTCAGCTGGAATATGAATGACTGCACACCATCAGCACAGGTCAAAGCCACATGTTTTAGGTTATGTCACTTCCATAGCTACTGTTGTCTCTGCTATTCCATTTAAACCCAATCTTTCTGGTTCATGGTTCTCTCTATAATAAGGCAAAGAGTAAAATAAACATTAATACTCTCTAGAATATGATGTTTATCATTTAGTATTTACAGATGTGTTTTATATAATTACAATTAAACATACTGCACAAGAACATCTCCCATTTTTACAGTTTCCATACAGGAATAAGGAAAAGTTTTCTTCAGTTAAGAAATCCTATGAACTTGATTATAATTATTTACTTAGGAAAAAGAGCAACTTAACAGTATTTCAGTAGCAGTCAATGATAAATTACTTATCAAACATATAATATAGGACAATTCAAGCTTTTTACAATAGACAGAGCAGATGATGCTCATACATAATAATAACTGGAAGCACAACATTACTTAAATTACTTTCCACTACAGTTTAATTTTACAGCTTATGGTCATGTAGTTATTAATCTATGCAGATCAATTTTTTTGATTCACTGTTCGCATGCATTAGTGTCACAGAAAGAAAAAAGCAATCTGAAATACATTATCATAGATTTAGTTAATTCCAGGATATTCTCAGTTCTAAAACATACACAAAATAATTTACTTTCCCTTTGGGTGCAATGTTAAAAAAATACAAATTTGATTTGAAAACTAAAGCTCTGAAGGCTAACAGTAACTCTAGCCTGCCAGACTGCCTAAACTACAAAGAAGAAATATAAGAATAACTAAAGCTGATGTATTTTTTCAGTTTGATGGTTCCCAAGTTGATGTGGACTATCCTCCCCCCTTTTTTATTTTTTTATTTATTTTTTTTTCTCCCCCCTTTTTTAAAGTAACAGTTCTGATTGGCATTTAAACATTCTACTAGGGACCTTAAAGATCTAAGTCACACAGCTTTAGACTAAGCAGATATTCAATATCTGTTGAAAAGCAAGTCAATCAGCTGACAAGATATCTATGGTTTGAGCAGTAAAAGAAAAAAAGGAAAAGTCTTCTCCTCCCACAGGATCTGAGCCAGCAGAAAGAGACAGAATGATACTTGAAATACACACACACACACACACCTGGCTATGCTGCTGATGGCACTGCTAGGAGTAACCTTTGGCACTCTGTCCATACTGGCAGCAACTGTGGCGAGTTTTAAGGCTGTTGGCGATGGTGCTGAAGTCCGTGTATTGATATGCACATTGACTGGAGAAACAACACTGACGTTATTGAGGTGCACTGCATTTGTCAGGCAGGAATTGTTCATGGGAAGTGTTTGAGGACTGCTTGTGCACAATGCTGGGATTAAGTGGTTTGTAGTGGTGTGGCCAACTGTCCTTACAAGCTGTACAGCTGAAATCCCTGGGCTGGATGATAAAGCCATATTGGTGGAGTATAATGTTTTAGAGGTTCCTGAAGGAGAAGGAAAAAAAACTGTTCAACTCATGACACATTAATTAAACTCTTTAAAAAATTAGGAGTTTAAAATGCAAACATTTGTAATCTAATTAAATCTCTGAAGAGAGTTTCTAATCAATAACCACAACATATTCACCTGTACAACCCCAAAGATACCCTCTTTCTGCTAGCCTGCATAAAACAGTTTTGCAAAGTATTCTGCTGCCTTCATATATGGAAACTGTGTAACAGGACAGAGAGGTCTTCTTGGAGACTGAGGGCAGGTGGAGATGAAAATTGGACTTCCATTAGAATTTGCACAAGGAAGAACATCAGTAAGGAAGGGCAATCACAATCATAGGTATATGGAATAGCAAGTGGAAAATCCTAGGGTCTGAGCAGAAGTTAAAGGCTGATAGGAAGAACAAAGTACTCTCGGTAGTTTGATGCAGAAATAGTTTCACAGCAATACTGTACTTCACAAGGAGTCACAGAAAGCAGGGCTGTGAGTGTGTAAGACTGGGAAGGTAAATCCAATTTCCAACTTCTGACAGATCATCTGGACTATTAATATAATTCTCCTCTTTAAAAATGTACAAATGATTCAACAATGATGGTTAGCAATTGGCTTGATGTGACTGGTAAGATGTGAGGCAAATGATAGTATGTAGATAAAACTAGGCAGGGTGGACTGTTACACAGGTAGGTATCAACTGGGCATGGGAGGACCCAGGGAGCAGGCTTGATGTGACTTTTAGAAACATCAAGCTATTCCACCACACAGAGCCATAGAAATTATGGAGTCCTAACTGACTTCTTGTACAATGTTTCCCCTCTGGATTTAAAAATCAACCCCCCCCCCCCCCCGCCAAAAATAAATAAATAAATAAAAAACCAAATCTCAAATCACTGAGTTGCAACTTTGAACTAGTAAGTATCACTTGAAACGACAGGCTTACCTGAAGGCTGGACAACACCGTTTATGTTGCTGTGGCCAGTGTTCTGTTCCTTGGCTACCTCACTGCGACTTGGAACAGGTGCACTGACCACTGCAGATGCAGCAAAATGGGCGCTGGCTGAGTCAAGTGTTTTAGACATACAGTCAGAGGTGCTTGAGCCCTATAAAATGAACAAAGTTAAACTCTCAACTTTTCAGATGTGAGTTCACAAACACTTAAAAAAGTGAGATAACCCAAGAGGCTGTTGCCTTTTTCATTCTGAATAGTTAAAAGTTTTTATGTTAAGAGATCTAGGACTTCATAGACTATTTTCATCTGTGAAATAAGAAAGTTACTAAACTGAGAAGCAACTATTTATGAGAAAGAGCTAGGGCAATAAACAATCCAAATCTTTATGCCCTATTCATTTTTCCAAGTGTTAATGCCTTTAAAAATACTTGACAATTGTTACTATGTCTCATTATGATTATATATTTTTTCCCTTATATCTCTTCCGATATTTGCTTTATATATTTTTGTTTCTTTGTTGCTAAAGTGTCTAATGGTTTATGATGTCTATCTTCTTTGTGAATTATACCTTTCTTCATTAAAAATATTCATCTTTGTTTCATTTAAAATAAATAAATAAAATTTTAAAAATACTTGACAATCTAGATACTGTGGGCAAAATGAAATGACAGAGATGGCTGACAGCCATTTTTGTCCCAGTGTAAAAATGTATCTTAGCCTAACTTCTCAGTAGGCTGAAATTACCTGAGATTCCTAAAAGGCAAACAAAGGCAAGTTTAATGGTCATGTTCCTTTTGATTCTGTATAAAACTAGTTCAGGGTTAGAAAGAGATGGGAATACCAGACCATCTGACCTGCCTCTTGAGAAACCTATATGCAGGTTAGGAAGCAACAGTTAGAACTGGACATGGAACAAACAGACTGGTTCCAAATAGGAAAAGGAGTATGTCAAGGCTGTATATTGTTACCCTGCTATTTAACTTCTATGCAGAGTACATCATGGGAAACACTGGGCTGGATGAAGCACAAGCTGGAATCAAGATTGGCAGGAGAAATATCAATAACCTCAGATATGCAGATGACACCACCCTTATGGCAGAAAGTGAAGAGGAGCTAAAAAGCCTCTCGATGAAGTGAAAGAGGAGAGTGAAAAAGTTGGCTTAAAGCTCAACATTCAGAAAACGAAGATCATGGCATCCGGTCCCATCGCTTCATGGGAAATAGATGGGGAAACAGTGGAAACAGCATCAGACTTTTATTATTTTGGGCTCCAAAATCACTGCAGATGGTGACTGCAGCCATGAAATTAAAAGACGCTTACTCCTTGGAAGGAAAGTTAGGACCAACCTAGACATTAAAGCAGAGACATTACTTTGCCAACAAAGGTCCGTCTCGTCAAGGCTATGGTTTTACCAGTGGTCATGTATGGATGTTAGAGTTGGACTGTGAAGAAAGCTGAGTGCTGAAGAATTGAGGCTTTTGAGCTGTGGTGTTGGAAAAGACTCTTGAGAATCCCTTGGACTGCAAGGAGATCCAACCAGTCCATCCTAAAGGAGATCAGCCCTGGGTGTTCTTTGGAAGGACCGATGCTAAATCTGAAACTCCAGTACTCTGGCCGCCTCATGCCAAGAGCTGACTCAGTGGAGAAGACTCTGATGCTGGGAGGGATTGGGGGCAGGAGGAGAAGGGGACGACAGAGAATGAGATGGCTGCATGGCATCACCGACTCGATGGACATGAGTCTGAGTGAACTCTGGGAGTTGGTTATGGACAGGGAGGCCTGGCGTGCTGTGATTCATGGGGTTGCAAAGAGTCAGACGCAACTGAACGACTTAACTGAACTGAAGGAAAACTTCATCTAGGGGCATTTTTTTTTTTTTCAGGGAAATGAGTTTCAAATAGACAAAGGACTATGTTGTCTGGATTTATTGCACAAGTCAATTACCTCCCAGCTTATGGGGCATATTCAAATGGCACAACACACAGTTTAGGAAAGGGTTGGGATAGTCATATCCTTGGAAAGAACACTTCTGGGGGGAGTAGGGGTGAGCCTTGGAGAAGGAAATAGCAACCCACTCCAGTGTTCTTGCCTGGAGAATCCCAGGGATGGGGGAGCCTGGTGGGCTGCCGTCTGTGGGGTCACACAGAGTTGGACACAAATGAAGCGACTTAGCAGCAGCAGCAGCAGGGGTGAGCCTGATGGTCTAAGAGTATATAATTACTTCTATGAATTCTTAGTGAACTTTCCAAAAATATGTAGCAATTTCTTTCCTAAATTAAAAATACTATATTTGGCTCTAGTGCTCCTCTCATGAAACAAAAACTAGTCACTTAAAATTAGTTAAATTAACTGAAAACGACATAGGTTTGATCTTCAAAATCAAGAGTAGCAATAACAAGGTTATTTGCTGTGACTTGACTAAAATTTTTTTAAAATGACATAATTGTGAAAGAACAGACATAACCATGATTCAAAGACAGCTTTACCTGTGCTTTTGGATGTGTCTGTTGCGAGGAATGCTGAGATTGCTGTTTCTGCTGAAGCTGAGCAAGCTGCTGCCTTTGCATTTGAACTAACTGCTGTTGATGAGTCTGAAACTGCTCTTCCGTGATGCCCCCTGACACTGGCAAAGGACATGAATTTTAGAAACATGCATGTTTTAAAGTACTTTTAACAAGTAGAATACAGTCTGAAGTTACTCCACAATTAAGATGAAAAGCAATTTCAAATCACAGTATTTATTATACTTCAGCAGCAAAGAACAGGGTAAAAATGATACCCTTCAGTCAAAGTAGCTTATACTAATATCTATGACCTTCTAATATTACATGCTTAAAAAGTTACTATTTGTAGTTTTTACTGTATAACACAGCTCTACTTTGAGGATTCTTCCATTTATTCAGACTTAAAGCACACATTAAGCCAATAGATGCCTAAAGTAAGTACTATCTATAAAAACATGGGCTAGAAATGAGATATGTTAGAAAATTAGAGATACAATGCATCCTCAGATGTAATCAATTATGCTGTTACCAACTGTGTTAAGTTACTAAATGTCAAATAAAAATAAGACATTTAAAACTTTTATTTAAAAAATTACTTTAAAAAAAATTATCAAGTTATAATAAGAAAAACTTTTCCCAAAGAAATGTAAACAAACTTTCACTCACTGATATTTAAGTACACCACTGATAAACTTATTCAGGGGACACAAAGCTATCTCCATAGAAGTCAGTATACTATTAGAGCCACAAAACATTAAATCACATCAGAATACATGTACTACCAGAGCCATTTTACTCTATTTTTCTTTATTGTTTTCTTTCCTTTCTCCCAGCTATTTCACCCAATCAGCAAGTATTTACTATCTACAATGAAAAGTGCTGAATTAAGAGTTAAGAATAAATACAGAGAAAAAAAATAAATTTAAAAGAAGGTCCCTGCTATAAAGTCCTACCATGTAGTTGGAAAAAAAAGATACATATAAAGAATTTTCAACTAATAGAAGTCAACCTTTAAATGTAACTTAGCTAACTTAATCAATATGACCTGAAGGAGTTTACATAGGAGACTATACCTTCAACTAATGTTACTTAACTAGAAATCCCCACCAAAGTTTTCCATTTAGCAGAATCACAAGTGAGAAATTATATATATATATATATATGATGGTAAATTAGATATAACAAGTTGTGCACAGCTTATTTTCTATGAAGGAATTAAGCCCCAGAGATGGACAAAACTTTAGACAGGCCTTCATTTCTGTTACACAACGTTATCATTAAAATTAGTATTGGACTGTCATGGAGAAACAGTTCTTAGATAGACAGCAATTTTATTTTTAGAAGATGGGCCTATGACAGCACTCATTCTAAAATTTCACTATTACCTGTATTTTTGAAGTACACATTAGTTATCTTACTGAATTATCAACAAAATCAAATGTCTTTCTTTGCACATGTTGAATTCATTGCAAGTATTCTATTTTTAAATAAAAAATAATAACTTTAAATTCTAAATTTAAAATATTCAAAATCAAATGAAAATGTGAAGTGTTCATTAATTTCTAGCTGTATGAGAACCTTGGGAAAGAGATTAAAAATAGTTTATTAGATACAAAGGCAGGTAGGAAAACCCTAAGCCCAAATAAATCTATTTAAGTCTTCTGTATATAAACCAGTGTACCAATTCAGAAAAAGTGGACTTGTAATCTGGTGTTAGTATTCTCTGCTCTCAAATGCAGCATGATGTTTGTCCAGAGCTTAGGTTTATGCTGTGATTAAAAAGGTGAGAAATCCATAGTACTGAATTCTAAGTGAGGAATAAAACCAAACAGGATACACTTTTAGCAGCTATTTAAAAATTCAGAGAGAAATGAGGATAATGAGAATTTTTTCATTTTTCAAAATCTTTTAAGTTAGATAATCATAAAATCTTACTAATCAGAAAGTATATATATATATATATATATATAAATTACTTGCAAGAACAAATTGTATTCTTTTAGCAACAAAATTAGTTTTGGTTAGTAGTTATTAACTAACAAAATGTTGCCAATTAGAGGTATTCTAGTTGTTCTTGTGAAAAGATGATCATTTATGTAGATATCAAAAAGGGATGCTAATAAAAGTTCCTGGTCTGGGGAGGGACATGTCTGCTTACTGCCCTGACTTGTTGAAACCATTAATTTGTTCAAGAACTCCATCCTTTTCACCATAGAAAATGTATAAAATCCCAACCAAGACTTCATTGAAATGACTCAAATTAATGGTCAAGTGTTGCCCAACTTCTTAAAAACTCACGCTGGCTTTGATGCCAAAATTCTCATTCCTGATTCTGCTACTGGTTGAAAACCACTGGTGGTAAAACTTAATTCAAAAATATGGATATGCTTAAAATATTAAATTCATTTTTTTCTTCTTCTCCTTTACCTCAAACTCAGCATGTTAGATTCATTTTTAACATCTAGTTTGTTGTTGTTTTTAAACACTATAAGGTGTTTTGTGCTTGAAAATTGCTTATGTTTCTCATTCAGAATTTTCTAGAGCATTAAACACTCTTCAGACAAAAACAGCAATCATGACACAGAATTGGAACACATACAGAACACCCTCCCTAACTGGCCTCTTTCATTTTGTTAGGATGAGTGAAAGTCGTAAGAAATGCACTATGGTTTTAATGGCACAGTCATAGTACTGATCAGAAGGAAAGCACCTTCTCCACTAATTATTTTTCCTTTCATAAGTTACAGAAATACTTCCATAAGAAATTTATTTCTTACACTGACTTTGAGTTATCAAGAGATAAGCATTAAAATACACTAGGAAAATGTCACACTTATAGTGTGAAGATACCTCTTTAGGAACAAGACATAGGATGGAGGCCCAGCTTTGGAAGGGTGGTCGTGACATAAAGAAGTGGGAATGTATGAAAAAAGAAACCATATGTTTCTCTTGCTTAGGGTCAAGTTCTTTCTACTAGTTGCTCTCAAAAGTTGCTAGCTTAAAAGTAAATTCCACGCTGGTCATAAATCTACCCTATCCTGTCAGTTTAAAAGTAACTGACAATCTGCAAATTGATAGTTACTATGCAGAACAGTACAGAGATATCTTAAAAAACTAGGAGTAAAACCACCGTATGACCCAGCAATCTCATTACAAGGCATATACCCTGAGGAAAGACATGTGTAACCCAATGTTCATTGCAGCTCTATTTATAATAGCTAGGACGTGGAAGCAACTTAGATGTCCATCAACAGATGAATGCATAAAAAAGCTGTGGTACATATACACAATGGAATATTATTCAGCCATAAAAAGGAACACATCTGAGTCAGTCCTAATGAGGTGGATGAACCTAGAGCCTATTATACAGAGTGAAGTAAGTAAGAAAGAGAGAAAAAATTATCATGTACTAACACACATATATGGAATCTACAAAGACAGTACTGATGAACCTATTTTCAGAGAGACACAGACACTGAGAATAGACTCATGGACACAGCTGGCATAGGAAGGAGAGGATGGGAGGTATGCAGAGAGTAACACGGAAACATATATTACCATATGTAAAACAGGCGGCCAATGGGAAGTTGTTGTATGACTCAGGGAACTCAAACCAGGGCTCAGTAACAACCCAGAAGGGTGAGATGGGGAGGCAAGTGGGAGAGATGTTCAAGTGGGAAGGAACATGGGTAAACCTATGACTGATTCATGTTGATGTTTGGCAGAAACCAATGCAATGCTGTAAAGCAATTAGCCTTCAATTAAAAGTAAATTAAAAAAAAAAAAGTAACTACAATCTGACTGTTTTATGAAGGCAAAAAAGCAGGAAATGTTCCTTTCTCTAAGTAAGAGGTTTTGCAAATCTCCCTGGGTTACACATTCTAATAGGTACACATATTATAGAATTTATCCTTTTACATACGCAAGTTGTCATTCTGTACATTAGTAACACACGTGCATTTCTAAATATTTTGAGCATATAACTGACAGTCTGTTTTTCACTAAAGCCTCTAACCTTTCTGGCTGTCTTTCTACCTGCTTTGGGTTTATCGGTGTGCTTCTATGCCTCAGATGAATCCATGTAGCTTTTCACAGAATATTTGTCACCACCTTTAGAATGTTGATTCTGTTTTCAAACATTGCAGGCATTGCTCATTTTGTTCTTTACCTTTCAGTCATGTGGTTCCTACAAGGTGCTCTGCTAGCCTGATCTCTTATCACCTTCCCCTCTCATAATCTGACAGTGATCCAAAACAAATATACTCTAGGTATCTCCATTAGATTTTACACTGGTATATCAATAAAGCTTTACATCACTATTTCTTAAACTTGGGCCCAGAGAAAACATTCTTGAGTATGTGTGAAATCTTTAAAAGTATCTGTCAACTTTTTCAGAGAAGGCAATGGCATCCCACTCCAGTACTCTTGCCTGGAAACTCCCATGGACAGAGGAGCCTGGAAGGCTGCAGTCCATGGAATTGTGGAGTCAGACACGACTGAGCGACCTCACTTTCACTTTCATGCATTGGAGGAGGAAATGGCAACCCACTCCAGCATTCTTGCCTGGAGAATCCCAAGGATGGAGGAGTCTGGTAGGCTGCCGTCTATGGGGTCGCACAGAGTTGGACATGACTGAAACTTAGCAGCAGCAGAAGTCAACTTTTTACTGTCGTTTCATTGATAAACTAATAAAAAGAAACACCGAATAGAAACACATTCTGGATTTTCTAGATGACCATCCCACAGTTCAGTTCAGTTCAGTTCAGTTGCTCAGTCGTGTCCGACTCTTTGCAACCCCATGAATCGCAGCGCGCCAGACCTCCCTGTCTATCACCAACTCCTGGAATTCACTCAGACTCACGTCTATCGAGTTAGTGATGCCATCCAGCCACCTCATCCTCTGTCGTCCCCTTCTCCTCCTGCCCCCTATCCCTCCCAGCATCAGAGTCTTTTCCAATGAGTCAACTCTTCACATGACGTGGCCAAAGTACTGGAGTTTCAGCTTCAGCATCATTCCTTCCAAAGAAATCCCGGGGCTCATCTCCTTCAGAATGGACTGGTTGGATCTCCTTGCAGTCCAAGGGACTCCATAACCAAGTATAAACACATGATTTTTGTGCTATCTGCTACCTTTGAAAAAATAATCTTCTAACTTTTAATGCATTTTTTTTCTAAAAGTAGGCTAAAGTGATTCTTGGGAGGCCATGAATATTTTAAAATACTAGCCTAGACCAAGTTTTTACAGCTTAATAAAGAACATCTAATGTAATAGTTAAAACCATCTAAAAATCGAAATGATTATTTGGCACTTCATCATCTACCAGGTAGGTCTGTTATAAAAGTTTTAATATATACCTTGTTGAAGCAATGCTGATTATATGCAATGTCTGTTTGTTTTAAAATTAGCTGGATCTCAGGTTGCCTATTTTAATCCTTCTAGGTAACAACAAGCAACCAGGTAAAGTTCACAAAAAACCACTGGACCTACTCTGAGGACAAATCTTCCCACCCACAAAAGCCAAGAATATAATCCAGGACTATTCACATAAACTAATATAACTAATGAGTAAACTATAAAACTGTGGGGATACTAACCAGGGTGAAGATGAGAGGTGAGACAGGAAATGAGAGGGTGAAAGGGGTGGGGAATGAGGGAAAAATGAAATGTGACGATAAAACAGACTAAATATTCATTTAAACTTCTGAAATCCAAGCTAAACAGTTATAATTGAAATTTCAATATGATTTCCTTTAGTAGTCAAACTAAAATCTTTTAAACTCCTGAAGTCTAAATCGATTTCTCACCTTTGGAAGTGACTCTAACTTAAAAAATAAGTCCTTGCAAGTACTTCAGCTAGTATTAAAACATAGTTTTCCCTTTTAAAAGACTTTCATGCTTGCAAACATTCTATACCATTTTCAGAAAGAATGGGAAAAGACACTGCAACCATGCATTAGTCTAACCCAAGACTAAACATAAATTGCCCTTCGAGTCTGAACAAGCAATGCTACTTTTAGACGTGAAATATATTTTAAGGTTGAGATTTAATAATAGTATCTCAAAAGAATAAATACTGCAGTTTCAAATGACTGAAAACTGTATCATCTATTTATTTAAATAATATAATATTTGCTTGTTATAAGCTCCCTGAAGGTAAGGATTACTGTCTTCTAAAATTCTGCAACTTCCGAACACTTAACATAGTGCTTTGCATACGCTGCTGCTGCTGCTAAGTTGCTTGAGTCGTGCCCAACTCTCTGCGGCCCCACAGACGGCCTCCTCCCAGGCTCCCCTGTCCCTGGGATTCTCCAGGCAAGAACACTGGAGTGGGCTGCCATTTAGATCCTAAATAATTATGTATTAAAAATAATTTTCCTTGGTTATGCACTTCCTTTATTTAGCACATCTATCTTCCCTTTCTCTGTCCTACTTCTGTTCTTTCAGAACAGGTTTTCAATTAAGACAACATACTTTTATTTAATAATTGACTAAATGAAGTCTTCAGATTTAGTTCTTACTAGTACCTAGGACACACAATTCTATTTGTTCCACTTTAAGTCCATTTAATATGATAGCGAAAATAATAATCAGATTACATTCAGGACACAGCAACTATGACTTGAAAAACACTGAGTTAGTAAGAACATAAAAGTAAGAAAATTTTCTGTCAATGGCTCTCAAGTTCAAGGTTGTTGTTTAAGAACTAAGGAATTTGTGATACAAATAAATACTATAAGTGTCAGGTGTATCAGGTTTCTATTTCTGATCAAACCCTTTATTTGCTGTGAATTTCCCAGCTGTGAAACAGAAAATTCAGTACTTGATACTCTCTGCGAAGTAAAAACATGGTTCTGTATCAGTCCTGTTACTCTTAAAGACAGGCATGTTCTCCTGACTAAGTCCGCTAACAATTAAGCAGAAAGCACAAGTGTTACAGACACGTAGATTAAAAGAAACCAAATGTATGAGGATTCAATTCTTTTGCATATGTCCATCAAATATAATGGAGAAGGAAATGGCAACCCACTCCAGTATTCTTGCCTGAAGAATCCCATGGACAGAGGAGCCTGGTGGGCTACTGTTCATGGGGTCACTAAGCACATCAAAGATAAAAATGTAACTTTTAAGAAATTCCTTAAATTCTCTTTAGGTAGAAAAGGAGTTTCTATCCATATTAACTGAATTGCAACTGAATCCACTTTAAATGATCTATCCAGAACTGAGAAACTATGTAATGAACATAACTGGTACGGGGCGTACTTAAAACTGCCATGGGCAAATTCCCTGGTGGTCCAATAGCTAGGATTCTACACTTTCACTGCTGTGGGCCCAGGTTAGATTCCTGGCTGAGAAACAAAGATCCCGCAGGCCCCGTGGGGTAGCCCAAACAAACAAATAACTGCTACAGCTTTTCAGTTGTTTACAAAACTGCTGTTAGAAACACGTCTCATTATGAATTTACATACCATGTCTAATATTTTGAAACAAAAGAAATTTGTTAAAAACAAACCACCTTGTGACTTCAATGACTACAGTGGGTTATAGTTAGCAGAGAAAACATGAACAAAATCTTTTAATAACAAATAATGGAATGGTACTAAGTTGAGACACAGTACCATTACATAACAAACATAAACATAAGACAGGAAAAATGGCATAGACCAAAACCACTATTTCCTTCTGATGACAGGGGAAAGGTAAAAATAGAAAAAAATCTTATTATCTATGATGCTAGCATCACATATAATGCGATTTAAATTCCCTGAGAAGTGTATGCAAGCCTAAAATACAAATGCTTATTTTATGCTGATACATGGTAGTGTCATAAAATTCTAGAGCTGACTGTATGGACTTGTTATATTCTGAATCCATACATGCAGAGTACTGATGATACAATAATGAGAAACATATATATTTTCTGGAAGAGTCAAGTCAAATAGTTCTGAAGTGTTTCAGGAAAGTACAGTAGAAAGCTGCAAATATTTGGCCATATTCAAGTTGAGACGGAACATTTAAAATCAATCCTTTGTTACGGTATTCGTTTGTAGAGAAAAAATTCAATCTACAGTCAAATCTACTTATAAATGCTTATGGTTGATATGTTTTTAAACTCTCTTTTTGGCAAAATTATTATAATTTTTGGTACAGGAATTTCAGTTAAATAATTTGAACAATGTCTTAGAGTTGGCTGAAAAAGGATGTGACCTAATATTCGTCAGTTCAGTTCAGTTGCTCAGCCATGTCTGACTCTTTGCGACCCCATGACTGCAGCATGCCAGGCCTCCATGTCCATCACCAAAATCTGGAGTTTACCCAAACTCATGTCCATGAAGTCGGTGATGCCATCCAGCCATCTCATCCTCTGTCATCCCTTTCTCCTCCCACCTTCAATCTTTCCCAGCATCAGGGTCTTTTCAGATGAGTCAATTCTTTGCATCAGGTGGCCAAAGTACTGGAGTTTCAGCTTCAACATCAGTCCTTCCAATGAACACCCAGGACTGATCTCCTTTAGGATGGACTGGTTGGATCTCCTTGCAGTCTAAGGAGCTCTCAAGACTCTTCTCCAATACAACAATTCAAAAGCATCAATTCTTCGGCACTCAGCTTTCTTTATAGTCCAACTCTCACATGCGTACATGACTACTGGAAAAACCATAGCCTTGACTAGACAGACCTTCATTGGCAAAGTAATGTCCCTGCTTTTTAATATGTTGTCTAGGTTGGTCCTAATTTTGCTTCCAAGGAGTAAGCGTCTTTTAATTTCATGGCTGCAGTCACCATCTGCAGTGACTCTGGAGCCCCCAAAAATAAAGTCTGCCACAGTTTCCATTCTTTGCCCTTCTATTTGTCATGATGTGATGGGACCAGATGCCATGATCTTAGTTTTCTGAATGTTGAACTGTAAGCCAACTTTTTCACTCTCCTCTTTCACTTTCATCAAGAGGCTCTTTAGTTCTTCTTCACTTTCTGCCATAAGGGTGGTGTCATCTGCATATCTGAGGTTATTGATATTTCTCCTGGCAATCTTCACTCCAGCTTGTGCTTCTTCCCGCCAGGGTTTCTCATGATGTACTCTGCATATAAGTTAAATAAGCAGGGTAACAATATACAACCTTGATGTACTCCTTTTCCTATTTGGAACCAGTCTGTTGTTCCATGTCCAGTACTAACTGTTGCTTCCTGATCTGCATACAGATTTCTCAAGAGGCAGGTCAGGTGGTCTGGTATTCCCATCTCTTTCAGAATTTTCCAGTTATTGTGATCCACACAGTCAAAGGCTTTGGCTTAGTCAATAAAGCAGAAATAGATGTTTTTCTGGAACTCTCTTGCCTTTTCGATGATCCAGTGGATGTTGACAATTTGATCTCTGGTTCCTCTGCCTTTTCTAAAACCAGCTTGAACATCTGGAAGTTCACGGTTCATGTATTGCTAAAGCCTGGTTTGGAGAATTTTGAGCATTACTTTACTAGCGTGTGAGATGAGTAAAATTGTTAGGTAGTTTGAGCATTCTTTGGCATTGCCTTTCTTTGGGATGGAATGAAAACTGACCTTTTCCAGTCCTGTGGTCACTGCCCAGTTTTCCAAATTTGCTGGTATATTGAGTGCAGCACTTTCACAGCATCATCTTTTAGAATTTGAAATAGCTCAACTGGAATTCCATCACCTCCAATAGCTTTGTTCTTAGTGATGTTTCCTAAAGGCCCACTTGACTTCACATTCCAGGATGTCTGGCTCTTACTATTTTTACACTTCTAAGAATCCTGCTGTCTAAAGTCATATTAGGTATTAATCCATTTCAGCTTCAAAAGGTCATTAAACTTCACAGACTCACGAACTTTATATAATGGGATACCATTTTCCTTACCTAAGTTCATTTGGGAGAAAATTAACCAACTAAGTTGGAGAAATGATATGCCAGCTTCCAATCATGCAAACAAATCCAATTTTCCATAACAACCTCTAAATAGACAAACGTGTAAGTAAAGTTTGAAAATAAACAGCTCAGTAATTAAAAAGGACTGAACACTATTGAGACAAAATTTCAACCTAAAATGATTTAAAATCACTTTGAAGAAGTATAACACATCAATTTTATATAGTAAAATACACTGTCCAGGAAATAATTTAGAAATAAATACATTTTACAGAAAGAAAGGATATCAACAGTTTAAGTCAAGCCACGTCTAGCTTTGCCTTTGTATACCATGCATTTTTTGCAATTTATACATTATAAAGACATTCACAAGTTATACACTTATATATATGTGATAAAGAGAAGACTATCCACAGAAGAAAACAAATAAAAATTACATCTTAAGAGTCTCTAGATGTTACACATTATTCACAATGCCAAGGTATATTAATTTTAGTACAATGTCTCTTAAAACGTAAAATACTTCTTGATCTCAATTAGAGAGGTATATTATCAGACCAAAATTACATTTTTCAGAAAGAAAGCTTTAATGGCATTTCTGAGGGGCAATGCTTACATTTAAGCAAAGTCGATACAATAAATGAAAGCGAAAGGAAAAGAGGCTTCCCTGTTGGCTCAGATGGTAAAGAATCTGCTTAAAATGCGTGAGACCCGGGTTTGATCCCTGGGTCTGGAAGATCCCCTGGAGAAGGAAATGGTAACCTACTCCAGTATTCTTGCCTGGAGAATTCCATGGACAGAGGAGCCTGTCAGGTTAGTGTGTTAAGCTTTCTATAACAAAAACACTTTTGTGCTATGATGATCTAATAGTAGCTAATAATCACTCTGCCCAGAGAGAATTCTCTACACATTCTCCCTACACACTCACCATACCAGGCACACACATTCAAAGTGAGTGGTTTTACAGGTATTGGTTTGGAACTTTTGGTTAAAATGCAAACCACAATAATAGAGTTTAGTTTCCTACATTGGGGGGAATTGTTAAGCTACAATTCCTTTCCTCAGTAGGATCATGAAAATAAACCTTCAAAATTCATCCTGAAAGACTAGTGGATAATGAAAAATTAAGAAGAGAAGAGGATATACTTTTAACAAGTAGCAACTTACCTGATATGCCATTCTTGCTGGTGTTCAATAAAGCTACAGATGCTGCAGAAACTCTTCTATTGTTCACAGTCTGCCCTGGTTTTCTTGAGGTACATTCTTCACTATCACTGTCCTGTAAATTTAGTAGCCTTGGCTGGAAACACTGTAGTCGACATGATCTGATATTGCTTAATATTTCAGAAAGGGACAGTCTATTTTCACAATGTTTATTGGAAGCATTGGTCCGAGAGAAATTAGAAGAAAAGTCTATATTTTGGGAAGCGCTTGAAAAACCATTCAGCATTTCAGGGTCTATCTGTTTCAGGACTGGGTCATGTTCTGTGGCTATCCGGTCCATTATGACCCTGAAAAACAATATAAAGCCAAATATTACCTAGAAGAACTTCATAACATTTTCTTAATACTGTCCCCTTCCATCTTGTAAACAAATACCATGTCAAAACGAACAGTTTACCTTCCACCTCTGCCAATTCGCCTTCTTGCAAATCCTATACATCGTCTTGGGACTGTGAGTGTTGTAAGACAATGCCTGTATCTTAACTTATCCAAATCTGCCAATTCTGAATTTCCAAATGAACGGTTAGTTTGGTCCAAACGAGGCTGCACAAAAGGGAAGGAAAAATTGAAACTCATAGAATAATTCTGAAATGAAGAAAAGTTAAATCATGATAAAAATAAACTACAGTATTAGCAGAACAATTAAAATTTAGATATAAAAATTTAAAATCGGGATTTAAATGTTAACCAGGTTAAATTCTATAAAACTGATAAAGAAGTTCACTCATCAAAATAAACTAAATTTTTATGACTATCAATACATTTAAGATATATTTTAAAAGAAATATATTTAAAGAACAATGTGGCTTCTAACATTTATGTAGAAGAGTTGCTATTCAGTTGCTCAGTAGTGTCCAACTCTCAGCAGCTCTAGAGATAATGAATTTAGTAATTTATAAACTTGCTACTGAGATATATTACAGAGACTTCGACAGGATTTTCAAAAACTGCACTTCAAGAAAGCAAGCATGACCTTATTTTAGGTACCTGAGTATGTTCTAGTGTCACCCAGTTTGTAGTCAATGAAAACCTGAATAGAATTTGTATCCTACTGTTGTATGAAAACTATATAAATCTCAATTATGTTGAATTGGTACATGGTGCTTTTCAGGTCTACTATATGCTTCTACTTTTCTGTAAATTTATTCTATTAATTTTTGAGAGTTTGATATAGAGATTCAACTAAAAATCTTAATTTATCTACTTAAAAAAATAATTGTAATATATAGTGGAACCATATGCAACTTTGTTCTGTATTTTCCACGTCTTCTGTAAATGTGTTATCATACTTTCATAATTTAAAAAATAAAGAGAGAAACAAAAAAGAAAGCATGCACAGATGAAATTCATACTTCCTCTATTTTTAATGACATACAGTGCATTTCTTAGCCTTCCCATTTCCTCAGTTCAGTTCAGTTGCTCAGTTGTGTCTGACTCTTTGCGACCCCATGGACTACAGTAGGCAAGGCTTCCCTGTCCATCAACAACTCCCAGAGCCTGCTCAAACTCATGCCCATCAAGTCAGTGATGCCATCCCACCAGCTTGTCCTCTGACGTTCCCTTCTCCTCCCACCTTCAATCTTTCCCAGCATCAGGGTCTTTTCAGATGAGTCAATTCTTCACATCAGGTGGCTAAAGTATTAGAATTTCAGCCTCAGCATCAGTCCTTCCAATGAATATTCAAGACTGATTTCCTTTAGCATGGACTGGTTGGATCTCCTTGCAGTGCAAGGGACTCTCAAGAGTTTTCTCCAACACCACAGTTCAAAAGCATCACTTCTTCGGCACTCAGCTTTCTTTATAGTCCAACTCTCACATCCATACATGACTACTGGAAAACCCATACCTTTGACTAGATGGACCTTTGTTGGCAAAGTAATAACAAGGAGCTGACCGTGGCTCAGATCATGAATTCTTTATTGCAAAATTCAGACTTAAATTGAACAAAGTAGGGAAAATCACTAGGCCATTCATGTATGACATAAATCAAATCCCTTACAATTATACAGTGGAAGTGAAAACAGATTCAAGGGATTACATCTGATAGACAGAGTGCCTGAAGAACTATGGACGGAGGTTCGTGACACTGTACAGGAGGCAGTGGTCAAGACCATCCCCAAGAAAAAGAAATGCAGAAACGCAAAATGGTTGTCTGAGGAGGCCTTACAAATAGCTGAGAAAAAAAGAAAGCTAAAGGCAAAGGAGAAAAGGAAAGATTACCCATCTGAATACAGAGCTCCAAGAACAGTAAGGAGAGATAAGAAAGACTTCTTCATTGATCAATTAAAAGAAATAGAGGAAAACAACAGAATGGGAAAGACTAGAGATCTCTTCAAGAAAGTTGAGAGATACCAAGGGAACATTTCATGCAAAGATGGGCACAATAAAGGACAGAAATGGTATGGACCTAACAGAAGCAGACGATATTAAGAAGAGGTGGCAAGAATACACAGAAGAACTGTACAAAAAAGATCTTCATGACCCAGGTAACCACCATGGTGTGATTCCCTCACCTAGAGCCAGACATCCTGGAATGCAAAGTCAAGCGGGCCTTAGGAAGCATCACTACAAAGCTAGTGGAGGTGATGGAATTCCAGTTGAGCTATTTCAAATCCTAAAAGATGATGCTGTGAAAGTGCTGCACTCAATATGCAAGCGAATTTGGAAAACTCAGCAGCAACCACAGGACTAGAAAAGGTGAGTTTTCATTCCAATCCTTAAAAAAAGGCAATGCCAAAGAACGTTGAAACTACAGCACAATTGCACTTATTTCACAAGCTAGTAAAGTAATGCTCAAAATTCTCCAAGCCAGGCTTCAACAGTACATGAACCGTGAACATCCAGATGTTCAAGCTGAATTTAGAAAAGGCAGAGGAAACAGAGAAAAAATTGCCAACATCTGTTGAGTCATCAAAAACAGCAAGTAAGTTCCAGAAAGACATCTACTTTTGCTTTATTGACTAAGCCAAAGCCTCTGACTGTGTGGAACACAACAAGCTGTGGAAAATTCTTAAAAGAGATGTGAATACCAGGCCACCTGACCTTCCTCCCGAGATATCTGTATGCAGGTCAAGAAACAACAGTTAAAACAGGACATGGAACAACAGACTGGTTCCACATTGGGAAAGCAGTATGTCAAGGCTATATATTGTCACCCAGCTTATTTAACTTATATGCAGAGTATATCATGAGGAACTCTGGGCTGGATGAAGAACAAGCTGGAATGAAGATTGCCAGGAGAAATATCAATAACCTCAGATATGCAGATGACACCACCCTTATGGAAGAATGTGAAGAACTAAAGAGTCTCTTGATGAAAGTGAAAGAGGAGAGTGAAGAAGTTGGCTTAAAACTCAACTTTCAGAAAACTAAGATCATGGCATCTGGTCCTATCACTTCATGGCAAATAGAAGGGGCAACAATGGAAAAAGTGAGAGGCTTTATTTTTGGGGGCTCGAAAATCACTGCAGATGGTGACTGCAGCCATGAAATTAAAAGACGCTTGCTCCTTGGAACAAAAGTTATGACCAACTTAGATAGCATATTACAAAGCAGAGACATGACTTTGCCAACAAAGGTCCATCTAGTCAAAGCTATGGGTTTTCCAGTAGTCAGGTATGGATGTTGAGAGTTGGACTATAAAGAAAGCTGAGCACTGAAGCATTGATAGTTTTGAACTGTGGTGTGGAGAAGATTCTCAAGAATCCCTTGGACTGCAGGGAGATCCAATCAGTCCATGCCAACGGAAATCAGTCCTGAATATTCACTGGAAGGGCTGATGATGAAGCTGAAACTCCAATACTTGGCCACCTGATGTGAAGAACTGACTCATCTGAAAAGACCCTGATGCTGGGAAAGATTGAAGGTGGGAGGAGAAGGGGGACGACAGAGAATGAGATGGTTCGATGACATCAGTGACTCTACGGACAGGAGTTTGAGTAATCTCCGGGAACTGGTGATGGACTGCGTGCTGCAGTCCATGGGGGTCGCAAGAAATTGGACATGACTGAGCAACTGAATTGAACTGAAGTCATTTTGACATGAGTTATCTGTTAATTCCAGTTCCCAAAACACCACAAAAAATATAGTTCTTACAGCATAATACTGGCATCCTGCCCGCCTCCTGAAAGCACAGGGACCATCAGGATCATTTTCTTCTTCAGGTTCTGATGCTGGGGACGGTACCTAAGAAAGAGGCATGAAGCATTCCATTTAGGAGTTACCAAAAGTCAACAATCTTTGTAATGATCTAAAATCAGAATCTGATCACAAACAGTGAGTCACTCCACATTACATACAGTAAGTAGTGAATTCCCTCAAATATTTAAAGATTAGCAGAAGTTTTGTATGGTTACTAATTATTTTTAATGGGTAAGTTCTTGCAGGTAAGTTTACATGGTATTGCTTAACTGTTTCTGAATATGTAAATGCTTTAAGCTTGAACATCATTAGTATGGTTTTTACATATCCCATTCATACATTTTATAAATACTGTTTGTGGCCATAAATACTTTGTAATAATAATTATGCTTCATCTATAGGTAGGTATGCTTTTATTCAAAAACTTCATTTCTCTATAATAAAGCCTAAAACTAGGAAGATAAAAGAAGCTTATGAATAACCTCCCTTCCCTCAAAGCTGAAAAGTTCATACATTGCACTGAAAGGGGAGTCCCTTATTTCCCCACTTGTTTTTAAAATCATTTTTAAAATTTTAACAGATCAGAAGCTGAAAATCAAAAGAGGAAAGAGGACTTGCTAAAAGGTAAGCAGACTGGTTTAGAAGTACTAATCTCACCATCTGACAGCAAAAGAATAAAGACTTTCAAAAAGTTGTCACATATTAAAAAGCACAGGACCAAGTGAGACTAGGACAAATCCCCCTACATAATCTGAGCGGACCTCTAAGGCAGCACTGGTACATTAGAGCAAATGTTATGTTATCAAAAACAGATTAAGTGAAATACAAATATACTCTGATATGGCAAGAAATAATATGGTTTCGATAAATTTCTACCCATAATGGTTAAAATAAAAAAAAGTTTTGGTACTTAAGTTTCAGTTGTCTCGCAATTTCACTTTGGAGTACATCTCTTTTTCTGACAACGCTGGCTCAACCACATTTACTTGCAAACTTTTGAACCTCACAAATCCCTCTCTTCCTATTTTGAGAGGAAAAATGCTTTCTCCACATTATTTCAAAACTGTGGTAATCACCACCGAGCAGGGGCATCCAGGGGAGAAAGGCATTTGTTTGAGGTTCCAATATACCTCCACCAACCCCATGGGGGAGACACAGAAACAGCAAGCTGGGGCTGACTCCTCTTCCTAGGGAGCCAAACTAAAATCTGAAATTGGAAAGGAGATCCCGAATGTGAATTTTACACTTTGGGTCCTTTATAAAGCAACTACCTCTTCTAGAATGTACATGGGAAGTGTCACAAACAAAGTCTCAGAAATTTTTTGCATCCCTTCCTCCAGATTACCCAACGAGGGGTTTCCAGGATTTAGTCTGAGATATAAGAAGACCGCGCTGATGTTCGGAGAATCAGAAGCATGATTGAGAAGAGACTGGGTTTCTATTCTGCTCTGTTGCAAATCAGTTGGAGAAGTCGGGTTAAAATGCTCTTTAAGGCTCTCTATTCCTTTATTCTTGTTTATTGGACATAGAAGAAGCATATGATTATTTTAATTATCTTTTAAGCAATAAAATCCTGATTTTGTAAAAGCCACATTCTAAATAGCTGCCTCACTGAATAATGTTCAACTATAGGTACATGCTTACTTACTGTTTACCAACCAGGGATACCATTATAAAAATTAATGTTGTCAAGGACCCAGTACAAGGATTCAGAGGAACCTAATAGTTTCAAAATGTAATTTCATGTGGGAATGGGGACTATATGAATAAATATAAGAATTTAGAACAGAGATGAAGATTCCTTAATAGATGAGGAATATAGGTCTAGTATGCTGAGTGCGTCTATCAAACTGGATAGACTGATTCTAGCAATATAGGAAAAGTTTCTACTAGACAGTATCCCTTAGCATCATTCTTATAAGGCTGGGAATGTATAGGAGAACTTTACTGGCTTTTATATATGTATTTATCTAACCATTTCACTCCTCACTTAAACTTACTGCTAGCAATTCCTTCTCATATGCTGTTTTCTCTGTCTTGGACCCTTCCCTACATTTTCTATCTGGAAAAGACCTACTATTTGTGCCCTCATTCCTTCAAAATGTCATCTAATTCATGTCCCATGACTATTCAAAGCCCTGCCTGAGTCTAACAACATAATCCTCTGTCAATTTTATTTATTTTTAAAATATTTTTTAACTGCCCTCCCATCCAGACTGCCACATAACCCTGAACAAGACCATCTGACAACTTTTAATAAATGAGTTCATTTAAGTGCTTTTAAAGAGCATACTAAACTAAACACATTTTGTGCATTGTTACAATGTATATGAATGCTGAAATATTATCTGGGCTAGAAAAACTAAATCATCTACAAAAAAGTAAAACTAATATAATCTTAGGCAAAGAAGACAAATTTTATATAAACTCTAGATTTTAAATAGTTACTACAACAAGTTTTATAAACTGTCTTGCTTCCAAATTTATCTGTCATGTTGGTTTAAAAAAATTTTTTTAAGCAAGTCAGTCGAAATGTTGAAATACAGTAAAGCATGTTATAGTACTCTCTTTAGGTTTCCTATATCGTATGAAGAAGAAAAAAGGAGGCCACTGCTACACCAGGTGCTAAACAATGTATTTTTTTAAAATCAATCCTTTAGTATATAAAATAGAAGTCTTTGTTTTAAAAGACAGCACATATGAAACAAAAATTTAGATTTTTAAACTTAAAATTTGCTATAAAACTGCTATAATATAACCAAAGAATTAATTTCACAAGTTAAAATCTGAGCCAATTCTAAATCTTCTTTGGAGTCAAACAGTTATTGTTAAATAAATTAGCAAAATTTTCATTAAAAGTTGTAAAATACAATGCTGATGGAATATGGGAATTATTATTGGTGAATGTTTACAATTATGTGTTAAATGTCTTAAAATATTTATAATCTTTAGCTCAGGAATTCTGTTTCTAATCATCTGTTTCAAATATGGAGGGACGAGGTAGAGATGCTCATTTTTATAAAAGGGAGAGCTTAAAACCACCTAAATGCTATACAAAATAAATAAAATATATTCAACTGATAGAAAATAACAAAGCAAAAACCATTTCAGTAACTACATAAATAATGCGGAAAACGTTTATGTTATAACATTAGGTGAAGAAAGCAAGAATCAAAATTCTAAGATATTATGTTTTAAAATAGAGCAATATAAAAGACTAGAAGAAAATGTCTGTAAAATAGTTTTAAAACAAGCACCTGTGGAAATTCATCTTCCTCTGAGCTGTGAAAGTCATATTGCTTAAGGTCACTCTTATTGATCACAGGCAAGGTCTCAGGAGTGGGCTGCTGAGATGTTAGCACAGCCTCTGCTTTAGGCTTCTTTGGGTACTTCTTCTTTTGACGAACCACATCAGAAGCCTCTTCTTTCAAAGACAAATGATGCGGGTGCTGTTTACATGATGATTTTTCCCCCAAAAGGAAGAAATGAAAATAATTTTAGAAATCATAAAAAACTATACTGCTCTTTGAAAAAACATACATTTTTACCCAGGAGGTAATTTATTTTCTGGTTTTAATATGCAGAAACTACTATTTGATGATAAGCCAAAAAGTGCTTTGCTTTCACAAATTATAGTGAAAAATATTATGACATTTAAATTTACTTTATATTGTTAGCAATACTTTAAACTAAGATATTAGTGATTTTTTAAAATTCCTCTATTATTATGCAATCCAGTATTTAAAATGTATTTAAATTCTATTTTAATTTTATTTAAGTCTACTGATTAATGATGAAAATTAACTATTTTTACTTCTAAAATGACTTGAATTAGATTATAAATACATTAATTCATTTCTATGCTTATTTCCAATTTTAAAAAATATCTACAAGTGGAATAACTTTTCTGAGACAGAAAAGTTCACTTTTTAGAATTAATTACCACCTCAGCTGAACAATAATCAAACTGTCTTCAAGTACCCTAGAGTTCTTTGGTGGCATACAAGAGGCTGTCTGGCAGAGACATCTCTGGCAGAGATGGGTGGAGTTTAGAACCCAGCTATCCTCAAGAGAGCAGCTGTTTCTGTTTTAATATACTGGCATTCCTTTTAATAAATAAGAATCTACTTTAAAAAGTTTGAAAATTACTGTTCTAAGCATCAAATTACAAGCGCTAACAAAGTGTCAAAGTATTTAGGAAGTTTTACATTTTTTCAAGTAGCTCAGATTTTCATTAAAACTACTTTAGGGTCAAAAATGTTATACATAATGAAAACATTGCTGAAACACTGAGTTATTGAGATATAAATGCTTTCATACAATGGGCATGGCTATGACATCAAAAAGAAATCCCCAACTTCTCAGAAATTACTTATATTTTCAAGAAGGATGTGTGACAAATGAAATATAGTTAACTATGTGAAATGCAATCATATTTCTAAAATTAGTATTTAAATAGTGTGGGTGTTTAATTTTAGAGTGATCTAAGATTAAGAATCAACATATAACAAAGGCTGATTCTGCACTAATTTGGGGTTGAGATTTTCATATTCTCTGCCTATCAATAACATACCTAGGAAAAGCATTGATTTAGAACTGGATTTTAAAAAGTAATGTACAAAATGACATTTATTGTCTGGTTTATGGCAAAGTAAGTGTGATTTAAAGGGTAGGTGGGCTAGATGCCTGTGATTAATAAGAAAGAACTTTGGTGTTTGAATTGACACAGTTGAATAATGGAGGAGTCTCCCTACTCCACATTCTTCCTTGACCTTTAAGAAAGAACCCATGAAAAATGAGGATTGTGCACATTTTTAAAAGATGAATTTTCCACAAACACCCTAAGCCATTTTTAAAATCCTGCTACACAGTAGAGCTCTACTGTCTAAAAACTCAGCCAATAACATGTTTCTTTTTAAAAATCTAAGCTCTTCAAAGGTTTTATTACTTTTTGCATTTCTCAACTGAATGCTTTTATATACCAAGTGAATAATGAATAAATGTGACTCTTCAGGCTAAGAAACTAATCACTAGTCTCTTTATTAGGAAAAAACTGAGTTCTAGAAGTTATAGGACTTTTTCAAGTCAAGATAAGCAGCAACTGATAAATGCTGGTTATGGCAATAGTGAGGACAGTAACTTTGAATAGTCTTAATGAAGAAAGGTTTAATTTTGATGCCTGCCATCACAATCCAGGATTTGCTAAGGCAGTGATAATAACTAAGCTATAATTACCATTATTCTGTAGGGATACAAGATAGCATAGCTGAAAACACATGGTTTTTGTTTTAAGACCTAGACTCAAAATCTTAAATCTGCCACTTAATAACTATATGATCTAAAAGTCACACAGAGGTAAAAAATCTACCTCAAAGGGATGTTGTAAGATTAATCAATATGCATATAAAAAATCCTAGCAAAGTGCAAAAAGTAGGAACTCAAACATGTTAGTAATCTTCCTTCTTAACCAAACTATTATAAGATAATTTCAGAAACCAATTGTCCAGTCAATATTATCATACATGCTTCTCCCCAGAAGATACTCACCTTAGTTTTACATTCTTGGACTTTGTGATGATTTCCATTATGAAGAGTTCCTGGAGTGGTATATAATTCTTTTTCTGATCTACTGATCTTCACTTCATTAAGGATTTCACCACCATAGTCTCCTAAATGATATCTTGAAAAGGAAATAATATATAAGAAAATCTTACCGTTCAAAAATAAAAAAGAAATAGAAAACCAATGATATATCATTTACTTGGAACACAACTAATCAAACAGAGCCAACAATTAATCGGATTATTCTTAAGAGAGAAAACGCATGGGAATAAAGAAGCTCATATTTGGGATTTAGTAAAAACAAAACAACTCCCTCTCCTAATCTCTAAGATACACAGAAGATGGACTCTTCATATATTTCGTATTTTCAGGAAAAGGATTATTACATTGGTGAATACATTTTCAAAATGCACCAAAACAAGTATTTCCTAACTAATCAAAAAATAAAATCAATTAAACTTTATTTCTCTCAAATTTTAATAGAAACTTTAATACAGAGAATGGGACTATACAATCTCCAAGTTCTTTTCTAAATACAATTAAATGATTCTGCAACAACAAGAAATTAAGTGTAACAGAGGATCTATACTATTCACAAAAATATCTCCCAAATTTGCAACCCAAACTGGCAACTTAATGGTTTAAAAACAAAAAGCAAAAACCAGCAATCACAATTTTCAAAAAATGTAGACATTGTTAGATAATCAATCTCAGTAGTTATAAAGCTGAAATTTGGTTACATTTTGCCTTTCATTTGACTGAAGCGTTACTGGTATGTAAGAACAGCAATGTTACCTTTTTTCCACAACTTCTAAGGTTAAGTGCAATAATTCTCGTTTTGTTTTCTCTCTTCTCTTAATCATTTCCAAAATTGTTATGGCTCTACTAAATTCTCGTCTCAGTTTCAACATCTTTTCATAAGAGGCTTCATCATTCTTTCGATTCTATTCAAAATAAGTTTAAAAGAATAAATCCAACTGTCCAGATTTCCAGCTTCATTCATCAAAATCTTATCAGACCCAAATTCATTCTATAAAAGCAAAATGTTACACTTACACACACACACACACACATCTAAATAGCAATTACATTAAGACAAGCCATTTAACTAAAAACAAAAAAGCAAATATCTCAATAAATATGCAGGAAAAAAAGTTGCCAGCTATTGAAAAGATGGAATGACATAGATGGGATAATTCCAATACAAATAAAATTTTTAAAGTCTGCCTGAAACAAAAACTACTATTATCAAAAAATGTAATTTTTTCTTATTGTTACAAGGTCTTTCTCAATGACAGAGAGAAACAGTTCTGTTAAATCAAGGTTATCTAAAAACAGCCAAACTGAGCTGCTATTCATCCATTCAGCCTTTTAATAGTGGGCTGGACAGTTCAATACACTACAATGTAAAGATTCACAATGACAAGCAAAGCTTCACTTTAAAAACTCAGATATAAAATAAATTACAGAATATAAAGGATCTCAAGGAATGGAATTACCATGCTGAACGTAGTAAAACCTCACTGCAGAGTAGAAAAGAGATCTACTAGTAAAAGGTCTGAGTTTCATTATAAATTCTTACTTTGAAGTGTCAAATGTAACTTGAACTAACTCACAGGTAAAAGTTCAAACTAATAACTAGAGAAGGTTCAGTTATAATTACCAGCATCATGTGCATATAAAAGTTACTGTTAATAAAAATATTTTGTTCAATCAAACAGCCACAGAATTCTTACTTTCTATTAAGTGTGGAACTATCTGTTTAAAAATAGACCACTGCCACTCCTCATTCTATATGTTCAGACAGACTGCATTTAAGCAAGCTTTCCATACTTGACTTAATAAAGCAGTGTGACATTAGAAATCTGAACCCAAAGAAAGCCAGGTTTCATATCGGAGGATTATAAAAGAGAAAATAAAACTTGAGGAAGATACAAAGTTTTACTTTTTTCTTTTGTGTAGTTTCTTGTATTTGAAAATTACTCATTACCTATAAAACATTACTTAAACTAAATCTCATTAAGGTAGTGCATACTGAATATTAAAAGATACTATTAATAATAAATCACACTTTAATCTTATCCAAAGGAAATATATCACTTTCCCCCTTCAGTAAAGTATGTTACAAAAGACAAAAATCTAAAGCACAGTTTTAAGCAAAATATTCTGTAACCAGGGAGCAGCTGCACCTTATGATTGAAAAAAAGTGAACATAACCAAGAGCAAATATTAAAGTACAAAATACTTGAATATTTCAGTATTGCTCTCTGTAAAAAGTATTACACATGTCCCCTATCCTCAAAAGGCTTAAAGTCTAATAAGAATGAAAGAAATACAAGTTCTAAAGATAAATAACAGCAGCTGAAGAAAAAGTGCACCAGAACCTTTTAAAGTTGTCCTCCTCTTCACTAAATGTTTCTCTTGCACTATGCACTTCTGCCCCTTCTTACTCACTCATTTCCTGCTCTCTTGAGGCCCAAATAAGTAGCTTCCCTAATTTTTCTTTACCCCACTCCTGCCCTTTTTTCTATTTTTACCTTTTATTGTGAAATAATTTCAGATTTACAAATAAGCTACAAAAATGGTATAAAAAATTCCCATATTATCTTCATCCAGACTCCCCAAAAGTTAATATGTTATATTTGCTTTATTATCTCTATGATGTATATATACATTGTTACAGACTGAATATTTGCATCTCCTGAAAATTCGTATGTTGAAATCCTAACTATCCAATGCGATTTTTATTTGGAGGGAGGGCTTTGGGAGTGCTCATGAATGGATCAGTATAAAAGAGACCCCAAAGAACCCTCTTGCCCCTTCTGCCACGTGAGGACACAGCAAGAGGACCATCCGTGAAACAAGAAGCGGGCCCTCAATAGACACCAAGTCTGATAATACCTGGATCTTGGACTTCCCAACTTTCAGAACTGAGAAATAAATATTCATTGTTTAAGCCACCCAGTCTATGTATTTCTGTTACAACAGCACAAATGGACTATGACACACATCCATGTATGTATATAAACACATACATACATATATAACTTATTAGCAACAGTATTTTAAAATATTTTTCAAGTTGAAGATATAACGCCTTCATCCCCTAAACACTTTAATGTATATTTTCTAAGAATAATGATAGTCTCTTATACAATCTCAGTAACATTATCAAAATCAGGAAATTAACACTGATATAAAAACTATTATCTAATTTATAGACTCTCCTCATATTTCACCAATTGCCCACTAATGTCCTTCACAACTAGAAATACAACAGTTAGGATATACAGATTTCCTATATTTATATAATGTTGCTATAAAGGACACTGGTGGGAAATAATAATTTTTATTATTAATAAAAAATTCTTTCCCAGGCTAGGATCTGATTCAGGATTAAAACTGAATTTAGCTGTCATGTCTCTTTTGCTGTTGTTCAGTTGCTCAGTTGTGCCCGACTGTGACTCCATGGACTGTAGCACACCAGGCTCCCCTGTCCTTCACTATCTCGTAGAGTTTGCCCAAACTCATGTCCACTGAGCCAGTGATGCCATCTAACCATCTCATCTCTGTCACCTCCTTCCATCCTGCCTTCAATCTCTCCCAGCATTAGGGTCTTTTCTAATGAGATGGCCATTCGAATCAGATGGCCAAAGTACTGGATCTTCAGTTTCATCATCAGTCCTTTCAATGAATATTCAGGGTTGAATTCCTTTAGGATTGACTGGTTTGACCTCCTTGCTAGCCAAAGGACTCTCAAGAGTCTTCTCCAACATCACAGTTAAAAAGCATCAATTCTTTGGTGCTCAGCTTTCTTTATGGTCCATGTCTCTCTTTAATCTTCTGTAAGTTGGAATACTTCCTCTGTCTTTCTATCGTGATCATGACCTTGACAGTTTCGAAGTGTAGAAGCCATTTATTTTTGTAGAATGTTCGTTAATTTGGGTTTCTTTGATGTTATTCTACATTTAAATTGAGGTTGTGAACTTTTGGTATGACCATTACACAAGTGAAACTGTGTCCTTTGCTCATCATCAGTTCAGTTCAGTCGCTCAGTTGTGTCCGACTCTTTGCGACCCCGTGAATCGCAGCACGCCAGGCCTCCCTGTCCCTCAGCAACTCCCGGACTTCCCTCAGACTCGCGTCCATCAAGTCAGTGATGCCATCCAGCCATCTCATCCTCTGTCATCCCCTTCTTCTCCTGCCCCCAATCCCTCCCACCATCAGAGTCTTTTCCATGAGTCAACTCTTCGCATGAGGTGGCCATGTACAAGTACTGGAGTTTCAGCTTCAGCATCATTCCTTCCAAAGAAATCCCAGGGCTGATCTCCTTCAGAATGGACTGGTTGGATCTCCTTGTAGTCCAAGGGACTCTTGAGTCTTCTCTAACACCACAGTTCAAAGGCATCAATTCTTCGGCGCTCAGCCTTCTTCACAGTCCAACTCTCACATCCATACATGACTACTGCTGATGTTAACTTTGATCACTTGATTAAGATGGTGTTTGCCAGCTTTCTCTAGTCAAATTACTATTTTTCTTTTTTTAATTAAAAAGTACACTATGGGACTTTATATAATCAAATTTCCCCCATCAGTTTCATCCGTTAATTCTAACTTTTGCCTGAGACAATGGTAATTGCCAAATGATGATTTTTGAACACCATCATTCCACTGACATTTGTAAATTGGAAATCTATGGTAAGGAAAAGCATTCTCTTTTATCTATCATCCATCCATACATTTATATCAGTATGGATGTATGGGTTACTTTATGAGTTATAATCCATTACTCTCCTTACTGTGACACACAAACTTCCCCAGATGTGATCAGCAGAGTCACTCTAATTTAAGCTGGCTCCAACATTCTTTCATCACATTTTTATATTCTGGCAAAGCAGAATGTTCCAAGTTTACCTGTATGCTTTCCTAGTACCAGACCTGAAATCAACCTTTTTTTTTTTTTTTTAAGGAGCCCTGGTTTCCTTAAAGGAAAACAGTATTTTTACATGCTACTCTAGTTGCTTCTATATGGGAAATCCCCAGAATGGAGGAGTCTGGTGGGCTCCCGTCCATGGATCACAAAGAGTCAGACACAACTTAGCGACTAAATAACAACAAAATACTAGCTACGTAGCTTCTTTCCTTTCAGATAACTTCGTGAATTTTTGGAGTCTTGTGTAATCTCGGCCTCGTTCACTATTCATCTCTGTCAAAACCAGATCTTGAGGTTTCCTCACTGTTTTAGAACACTTACATTTCTGTCTCTTGGCTTGAAGACCATTTCTTATATTGTCTTCACAAGAAGACTAAATGGTGGTGGGGCAGCAGCGGGGGAGGAGGAACTGTGGTTTATAACCTGACCAACTCAGGCAGTCATGATTTTAGCTTTATGTAAGGTACTAGGTTGATGGAGAAGGAAATGGCAAACCACTCCAGTATCCTTGCCTGGAAAATCCCATGGACAGAGGAGCCTCGTGGGCTACAGTCCATGGGGTTGCTCAGTCGTGTACGACTGAGTGACTAACACTAATTGCTTTTATACGCTCTAAGTGAACAGAGCTAGGAAATAAGCCTATAATACATTTATGTACATAAACAAGCTGCAGCAATATTAAAATCTGTAAGTTCATAGTGACATCTTTCCTGTGCTTTTAAGATTGTCTACTCCCTATATTCAAATTTACTCATTCCCTTTACCCTTATCCACAACCAACTCTGCTTAGAGCAAATTCCTGTCTTCCTATTCCAGTTAAACATTACAGTTTTGATCAACTGCCAAATCTCTAGGGAAGCGGTTCTGAAACTGCTATAATTTATAGTTAACTATAGATCTTTGTAAACCAAGGCTAATTCACAAGTGATTGTTATGTGCAGCCAGACTGAGAACCATCACCCTGGAAGTTTGCTCTCCTGCCTATCTTGCTTCACCTGGGCCACACAGGAGGAGAGAACGAAGGCACACATGTTCACAGTTTTACCTGTGGGTTAAACACATAAACGTATATGCTGATTCAAGCCTTCCCAGTCAGTGCATTCAGACACACTGGCACCTTAACACCATCTCACTTAAGAATGTCCTAAAGCACTTAAGCACTCACAAACTAAACATTAGTTTAATGATTAAAATTAAGTTCTAGACTTCTAAGCAAATATTTCAGAAGTTCTTTACTCTAGCCTTTGCATCAGCTACTTATATAACTACCCCTCTGGAATGTTTTTAAGTTTGTGGGAATGGGAAAGGAAGCAGAGAACCTCTGTGAACTAGTATTCATTTTTTGCACATCCCAGTGCCCGACCACCTCTTGAACATCTAGGGTACTCATTCTTGATTGCTTTCCCAGTTTTCTCATTTTAAAACCCACATTTCCAAGAAACAATAGTATATGTGAAGGGGAATAGTCTTTGGTCCCACAACTAAAGATGGAGAAATAAAAAGACCATTGAAAAAGAAAATGTACCATGCTAGAGATGAATAAGAAAATAACAGATAAGAGGAAGGGTAGGAATCACAGCATCAGGAAAATGCTGGCCTAGTTATTATACAATGGAGAAATGCCTAAACACAGGAACGTGTTTCTAGCAATTCACAAAACATGCTGGTTAGAAAATAGTGATTTAACTTATTTAAGAGTAAAACACATTAAATATTAGGAAAATTGTTTTTTATGCCAATAATACTGCTATTTTAAGTATTTATGCTTATCCATTAAAAGAAACCCAACAGTACTTTCCCTTCAAAATATATTGCTCTGTTTTGCAACACATCTGAACCAATTATATTTCTCTTAAAAACTGGAAATTCAGATTTTTCAATAATTCAGATAAACCTCTCCTTCCTCATATCCAAATTTATAAAACTTTACTGTATTTACAAACTTATCTCATATAGTCTTTTCTAAACAAGGCATTAATCTTCATGAAATATCTAATATCTCCATAGCCATAAATCAAACACCAAATTGAAAACTCAGTCTGGGTTAGGGAATGTCATCTACATTTGGGAAATCCAAGAAATAGTTATAAAAACTAGTTGTTAACCAAAAGAGTTTCCCCTAAAATGTACTATCCCTGGCAGCTGTTATGCTTCACAGCTGTTATAATAACAGCTGATAAGGACAAGCACTCCATGTTAGGAGAAACAGGAATGCAGAGAAAACGCTGGACCTCCAATTACAATTCCTTCCGTTTTTTACATTTGTATGTTCTTAATATTCTACAACGTTAAAGAATGTGTTACTGTGTCTGGTGTTTATTATTAATTATGAGAAGTGGAAGACAGTGACTACTCCCTCTAAAATAATGTTTTCTTCTTTACCGTATCATTTCACAACATGAGACCCAGTTTCTCTTAGAATTCTGGCTAATCTTGCTTCTGAAAGCCAGGTGAGGACAAGTTTGTCAATTTGAAATCTGACACAACTGACAGTTCAGAAAAGGAGAAAAAGATTTCATTGTCTTACTGTCTTACTTATGACTGTTAGCAGAACAGGCTTGAAAATGAACCTTTACCAACTTCCTATGACCCCACAGTAGTTAGAGGGAGTAAAGTCCTTTTTTACATTCATGATTTAGAATATGGTTTCAAAGGAACTCTTAAGCTTCCAATAGAAGATATGTATAGAATGTACAGCTTACTGAAGAACTCAAAACTCCTGTTTCCTCATAACACGAATTCCCTCATATCACTTCAATTGCAAGCCTAAAATGATATAATCAATAGATTTATAAAGCTCATAGGTATTAAATAAACATTAAACAAACATTGCAAACAACTGGGGGATAGAGGCTACTGAAGAGCAGGCTTTCTAATATAAAGTTCAACAATGTCATTAGCTTCACTTTATGTCCAAATTACTCAAGCTATTGGCAGGAAAAAAAATATTTGTCTTAAATACTATCTAGGTACATTCAGCTAAACCTAATTTGCATATTACCTTTCGAGTTTGCATTTTTTCTGTTCTCCTCCGAAAGGCAACATAAGGGTCATTGTTGGTAGAGCCATCTCTTTTCTCTTGTTTTATCTGAGGAATGAGGGATGGTCCCCTGCAGTTTTTACGTTTCCTCACCCAGTAGTCATATACAGCTTTAATAAGGTAATCATCTTCGTTTAGCAGCAGTTTTGCTTCTTGAAGTGTTACAAGCTAAATAAAAAATAAAAACTGTCATCAACTACAATCCTTGGGGAAAAGATTTAAAGATTAAACTTTGTCTACAGGAAAAAAATGTGATCAGTCTAACAGTTATGATTAGGTATCATGATGGCAAAAAGCACAATTCAATTCAATCTAACAAAGAATTTATTAGTAAGATTTACCAAAATTAGAAATTTACCCTAAGAGGTAGTGAGTTCCACCACTTAAAATATTTAAGAAGCCTGAATTAATGAGAAGTCTACAACAGTTTTATGACTTAGGTAAGTCTTGAACTAGAGATATCCAGAGTCCTTCAAAATTCTGATACTCTGTGATTCCACACACTGGAGGGTCTACTAGTCTTCATCTACTAGCATCATTAAGCGTTTCTGTTTTTCAACAGAAAATAGAATTTACAGGTGGTTTCTTTTTACCTCCATCCAAAATAAATGATGAATACTTTCTAATATGTTGCTAACACACATGACTCCTCTGAAATTGAAAGGACAAACTTAGCATGTTTCCAGAATTTTCAACACTATACAATCTTGAATTTTTTGTACCAGTTACAAACAAAACAATTTCTCTACAAAGCTGATGAAATACTAGAAAATCCTTATTCTCAGCACTCATCTTGCTGATGACAATGTCAAGTCTGGGACAGTGACATCTCAGGGATCTCTCTCTCCTTTATCAATGCAGCCAACATATGTTGACATTATCTCAAAAGTAAAGTTTGTAAAAATTTGCTTGGTCACATCTGTTTCCCTGCTCTTTGCCAAGATCAGAGAGGCTAACAAGATGGATTAGGGGTTACAAAGATCCATTTATAGTGAAGCTTAGAAAAAGATTATGGAGTTTTAGGGCTGTGAATGCTTACTGAAGTGGTACTATCCTAATCTTTTTACTTTTATTACTTTAGAGATGAAAATTCATTTTCAAAACAAACTGAAGTATCTCCTAAAACTTGTAAATGTGGGGGAAGTATCACTGAAATTTTAAGATCAGCATACTAATCAATTTGGTGGTTGTATTAATTCATTTGAAGAAAGTATGACTGACAAAACATATTTTTAATGTGATCTGATTTCTCCTATTTATTACTTGATGGAATAAATGTAATGATCATTTGGACTTTTAGTCCTATGATGGTGACTACTAGAGCTAATTAGTTGGCTGCTTCTTACAATTTGGCTGCCAAGATGGTGTGACTACGGGAAGAGACTACATTCACAATATCAACTCAAGTATTCCAGTCCATGTGACAGTTACTTTTAGTGCAATCCAATTATAAATGGCCACTGTTTGGTTTATTCAAAGTCTCAGTGGAGTCAGCTCAAGTGCATCTGAGAGACTAAGTAACATGGTCTCTGAAGAGGACAGCCAGAGCCAGAAACACGAGACCGAACCAAAAGAACTACTATTTTCCCAACATCAGCCTGAAGTGGACACTCTCCCACTGTTAACTTAAGTTCTGTGGAATGACGATGCATACTTTCAAAGTCTATAGGGATGGTGGAAGAATAAGAACGGAGCTTTCTGGATCTAACAAAATCCCACCACACGCTTAGAGCTTCGCAGCGTAACTGGCAGCTCTGGGACCAAGGGAAACAGTGCTGTGACACGTTGCATGTGCTTCCACTCTGTGGTCATCCTGCTTCTGATAAAATTTTATAACCTTCGCTGATTAAATCAAGAACTTAATCTAATCCTGGAGTGGGGAGGAAGATAACCTCTTTCCATCAACTCACAGAATCATGGTGAATTTCCTATACAGTATTATCAAAATAACACTGCTTCCTATCTTTCTGCAAGAGATGTTAGGAGATTAAAACAATGCCTCAGATTTTCTTTTCTTAGTACTTCTTGCTCCTGCTGGAAATGTCCTGCCTGGTGGTTAAGTACCCTCTTTACAGCTGAGGTAATAAGAACCCAATATACAGTGTAAACATCCTGACATTACCTTTCTGGGTTAACTGTATTTTTTCAGTCAACTGCTGTTTTTATATTGTTATATCGACTGAGTGAATGAACTGAACTGAACTGATGACCAACTTTTATTTTATTGGATAATTTTGGTTTTACTCATTCTGTAAAAATTAGCTTTAGTTATTCTAGGGCAACTAGTATCAGTGCCTCTCTACTATCATGGTGACAACATTAAATTTGACTGGCAAGATCTATTTACAGATAAAACAGCCACAAATTAAACCACATGATTGAGAATCCACAAAAACAGAATCCCACTACTTTGATATCCTAAGAAAAAAGTTCTGCCATTTAGCACTTCATCCACTAGAAAGCAGTGGAAACTACTATTTAATTGATAAACGGATCTGTGATAAATTTATGATTTCTAAGACAGCTCTGACTTACTTGACTTACTTATTTTGAGGGTAAGGGATGGGAGATAAAAATTATTCTTCTTCTAGACTGAATACTCAAGGAAGGACTGATGCTGAAGCTGAAGCTCCAATACTTTGGCCACCTGATGCGACGAGCCGACTCATTGGAAAAGACCCTGATGCTGGGAAAGATTGAGGGCAGGAGGAGAAGGGGGCGACAGAGGATGAGATGGTTGGATGGCATCGTCAACTCAATGGACATAAGTGAGCAAAGTCAGGGAGAGAGTGAAGGACAGGGAAGCCTGGCATGCTGCAGTCCATGAGGTGGCAAAGAGCCGAACATAACTGAGTGACTGAAAAACAACAGACTGCAACTAGCTCCATGAGAACGAAGATCATTTACTTTGCTTATATACAAAACTCAGGCTTCCCTGGTAGCTCAATGGTAAAGAGTGCGCCTACAATAAAGGAGACTCAGGGGACACAGGTTTGATCCCTGGGTAGGGAAGATCCCCTGGAGGAGGAAATGGCAACCCAATCCATTATTCTTGCCTGGAAAATTCCAGGACAGAGGAACCTGGCAGACTACAGTCCATGGGGTTGCAAACAGTCAGACATGACTGAGCATGCACACATATACAAAACTCATGGTTTAGAAATTTCAATAAATGCGTAAATTTAATATTTAATATACAAATGAATAAAACATGTAAAAATTAATGCTTTTACATATAAAACAGCCAGTTAAGCAGTAAGTCCAACATTACTATAACAACTACCCAACAGTCCAATAACAACTCTCAGTCCATCATTTGTGCTATAGGTTGTGGATAAGATAACAAAATAAACTTTAAGATAAATCCAGTACCTAAAGAAACTGACAATATGGGAATTAAGGTAAGAGACACAAATTAATGAGAGAACAATGTAAGAACTTTGGAACTGAGTACTAGTGCATGCCAGGCTTCCTTCGCTTTCACTCTCATCCCTGAGTTTGCTCAAATTCATGTCCATTGAGTCGGTGATGCCATCCAACCATTTCCTCCTCGGTCATTCGCTTCTCCTCCTGCCTTAAATCTTTCCCAGGAATCAGGGTCTTTTCCAGTGAGTCAGCTCTTCACATCAGGTGGGCAAAGTATTGGAATGTCAGCTTCAGCATCAGTCCTTCCAATGAATATTCAGGGTTGATTTCTTTTAGGACTGACTGGTTTAATCTCCTTGCTGTCCAAGGGACTCTCATGAATCCTTTTCAACAACACAGTTTGAAAGCATCAGTTCTTTAGCACTCAGCCTTCTTTGTGGTCCAACTCTCACATCTGTACATGACTACTGGAAAAATCATACCTTTGACTATATGGACCTTTGTCAGCAAAGTGATGTCTCTGCTTTTTAATATGCTGTCTAGGTTGTTCATAGCTTTTCTTCCAAGGAGCAAGCGTCTTTTAATTTCATGGCTGCAGTCACCACCTGCAGTGATTTTGGAGCCCAAGAAAACAAAGTCTGTCACTGTTTCATTGCTTTCCCATCTATTTGCCATGAAATGATGGGATGGGATGCCATGATCTTAGTTTCTTGAATGTTGAGTTTTAAGCCAGTTTTTTCACTCTCTTCTTTCACCCTTAACAAATAGACTCTTTAGTCTCTCTTCTCTTTTTGCCATTAGAGTGGTATCATTTGCATAGCTGAGGTTGGTACTTCTCCTAGCAGTCTTGACTCTAGATTATGCTTCATCCAGCCTGGCATTCCACATGATGTACTCTGCACAGAAGTTAAATAAGCAAGATGACGATATATAGCCTTGATGCACTCCCTTCCAAATTCTGAACCAGTCTGTTGTTCCATGTCCAGTTCTCACTGTTGCTTCTTGACCTGCATACAGGTTTCTCAAGGTGACCTGGTATTTCCATCTCTTTAAGAATTTTCCACATTTTGTTGTGATCCAAACAGTCAAAGGCTTTAGTCTAGTCAATGAAGGAGAAGTATAAATTTTTCTGGAATTCCCTTGCTTTTTCTATGATCCAACGGATGTTGGTGACTTACCTCTGGTTCCCCTGCCTTTTCTAAATCTGTACATCTAGAAATTCTCAGTTCACATACTGTTGAAGCCTAGTTTGAAGGATTATGAGCACTACCTTGATAGCATGTGCAATGAGTGTAACTTGAAAATGTAACTGTGACTTAAAAAAAAAAAGAAGCCAAAAAACAGAAGGTGGTAGTTTATTGAGAAAGACAGGCTCAAGTGAAAGGGCTCTTTTGGAAATAGGGCCCCTTGGCACATTTTTGGGCAAAAAGAAAAAGACTGAAGAAATGAGAGAAGAGATCATTGAAGACTGAGTATTCAAGGAACATATAGGTGCAAAAGGAAGAGTTAGAAATTTAGGGACTAAAGATAAGGGATTTTAAAAACCCACAAGAGCCTAAGTTTTGGGAGTCACTGAAGAGAGAATGAATACAGTATAAGATCATCTGAAGTTAAGAGATTAAGTTTTAGAAAGATTAAACTTGAGAGTCTGTGGGTCTAGACGGAGAATCCAAAGGCAGCACAAGAAGAGAAAAAAAATATCTTGGGGCTTAAGAAAGAGGTCAAGGCTAAAGGCATACGTATTTTATAATACACACAAAAATCCTCAATGAGGTGACTAACCCCCAAATGATGCTGAAGCTGAAACTCCAGTACTTTGGCCACCTCATGAGAAGAGTTGACTCATTGGAAAAGACTCTGATTCTGGGAGGAATTGGTGGCAGGAGGAGAAGGGGACGACAGAGGATGAGATGGCTGGATGGCATCACTGACTTGATGGACATGAATTTTGGTGAACTCTGGGAGATGGTGATGGACAGGGAGGCCTGGCGTGCTACGATTCATGGGGTCGCAAAGAGTTGGACGTGACTGAGCGACTGAACTGAACTGAACCCCCAAATAATCAGGATATGAATACCAAGAACAAAATTTTAAGAAACCTTAATGTTCACAGCAGTTGAATCAAAAGGGAGCCAGTAAAAGAAAGTTAGCAGAAATGGTCATAAAAAATCATTATGGAAACCAAAAGGGAATGAATTATATTTGAAAGACTAAAGGTGATGACAGTTTTAAGAAATGAGAGCTCAAATAAGACAAAGGATGGGGGCTGAAAATAACCACGGACTCTGGCAATGGGAGTTTTCAATAACAACTTCATTTCAACAGTACCCACAGAATAGTGGCAGCAGAAACTTTTGCCTCAATCCATCTTCTATGTCTTTCTCTACCAATCTCATCAATACCAGTGTAACCATAAACTTGATTCCTTGCCCTGGAATTTGGTATTATACTGGCTCGCAAAATTAGAAAATAAAGAAACCCATGAATTCCCAGATCAGACACTTGGAATAAGGTCTGCCTTTGTTTGGTTCTATTTAACCTCTGGTTCTATTAATAAGACCACCTTTTTATTCCTGTGCCAAAACCTTCACCATCATCTCCTCTGCAGAAGGTAGATGTTATCATGCTCTGAGAACCTAGCCAATTGTTTTATGGCCTGGAAGTTTGCATGTGAGCAAAGAGAAATGAAATAGGATGATGCTGATTATAGTTGTTGGTCAGTCGCTCAGGCATGTCCGACTCTTTGCAACCCCGTGAACTGCAGCACGCCAGGCTTCCTTGTTCTTTACCATCTTCTGGAGTTCGTTCAAACTCATGTCCACTGAGTTGGTGATGCTGATTATAGTGGATAGTTAATTGCATTGTTGACATGTTTTTCGTTTATCCTGTACTCACGTAGATGGTAAGTTCATAAAGGAAAAATTTCTGCCAGTTGTCTTATTCACTTGAACATTAAATAAATATTACTAACTCAATGAAAGAAAGCAAACTACAGAAAAAAAAGCTGCAAGCTTCTGATGACATAATTTCAGCCACCACGAGAATTTCTGAGCAGTCATGGAAAACAGTAGAAATAACACAAGTCTGATCAAGCCTAGGACTGCTAGGAAAATTTGCATATAAAGAAGAAAAACTGAAACTGTATCTGATGCCAGTGATCAAAATCCTAGGAAAACTGTGAGCACTAATTATAATGAGATTCACCTTGATGATTAAAACAAATTTCCAATAAGACAAGACAACATTTAAAAAATATAAGTAGAATTATTTTTCACAGAGATCTTTTACTATCAGTTCAGTTCATTCGGTCAGTCGTGTCCGACTCTTTGCGACCCCATGAATCGCAGCACGCCAGGCCTCCCTGTCCATCACCAACTCCCGGAGTTCACTCAGACTCATGTCCAGTGAGTCAGTGATACCATCCAGCCATCTCATCCTGTCGTCCCCTTCTCCTCCTGCCCCCAATCCCTCCCAGCATCAGGGTCTTTCCAATGAGTCAACTCTTCACATGTGGTGGCCAAAGTACTGGAGTTTCAGCTTCAGCATCATTCCCTCCAAAGAAATCCCAGGGCTGATCTCCTTCAGAATGGACTGGTTGGATCTCCTTGCAGTTCAAGGGACTCTCAAGAGTATTCTCCAACACCACAGTTCAAAAGCATCAATTCTTCGGCATCAGCTTTCTTCACAGCCCAACTACCACATCCATACATGACTACTGGAAAAACCATAACCTTGACTAGACGGACCTTTGTTGGCAAAGTAATGTCTCTGCTTCTCAATATGCTATCTAGGTTGGTCATAACTTTACTTCCAAGGCGTAAGTGTCTTTTAACTTCATGGCTGCAGTCACCATCTGCAGTGATTTTGGAGCCCCCAAAAATAAAGTCTGACACTGTTTCCACTGTTTCCCCATCTATTTCCCATGAAGTGATGGGACCAGATGCCATGATCTTTGTTTTCTGAATGTTGAGCTTTAAGCCAACTTTTTCACTCTCCTCTTTCACTCTCATCAAGAGGCTTTTTAGTTCCTCTTCACTTTCTGCCATAAGGGTGGTATCATCTGTATATCTGAGGTTATTGATACTTCTCCTGGCAATCTTGATTCCAGCTTGTGCTTCTTTCAGCCCAGCGTTTCTCATGATGTACTCTGCATATAAGTTAAATAAGCAGGGTGACAATATACAGCCTTGACGTACTCCTTTTCCTATTTGGAACCAGTCTGTTGTTCCATGTCCAGTTCCAACTGTTGCTTCCTGACCTGCATATAGGCAGACCAAGTGGTCTGGTATTCCCATCTCTTTCAGAATTTTCCACAGTTTATTGTATAAAACCTATTAATAAGATAATTTAGTCAAAATAATCCATATTTTTTGTTTTTTAATTTTTATACAATCAAGTTGAATTTTACAAAATTCAGTTTTAATGCATTTTTTTTGTTAGTATACTTCACATTACTTTCCATCAAAATGAGTTGTGGGGAGACTGATAGGCTAAATATGCAGCGAAGTCATTCTACAATGGATAAGTCTGGGAAATGTTCTGAAGAGCTGGTAATACCTCAGGGATTTAAAGGACTAACTTGGAAGTTGGGAGAAAATAATGAATTTGTATAGTTAAACAAGTGAAAAGTTTTAATAGTCTAGTGTAAAAAGCTTATTTATATCAGTAACTTCTTACTACATTAATAAAAGTTAGCATATTAATATACCACACAGGCACACCAACTATTACTTTTATCTTTTAAATTTAACTGAAATATCAATACATGCTCATTATAATAAATTTGGAAAACACAAAGAACACGAAAATCACCAATAATTCCAGCACCTAAATATAACCACTGCTGGCATTTTGTTGCACATTCTTATTTTCTATGCACATGTAGAAATGCTTTAAACAAACCTTAGAGTTTTCCACTTTAGCAATTCTCTGTTCTGTTTTTACAGTCCCTGTATCATGTATAGAATGTTCCACTAAAGAAAATTCCTTCTTTGTAAATAATTCTTCCTTCACTTAAAATTTTATATGTTATATAAATAAGCAAAACTAAAATAATCTTAAATGGTACAAGGTTCTTAATACAAATCTGAGCAACTTTATTGATGTGAGATGACTACCAATGCAACTCAACCAGGCAAATTTAGTTACTGAAGTGTCAAAAAGACAGTTCTATGAAAAGGATCAAGAAGATATTGTAACAACGTAACTAGTATTATTTTTATATCCAAATAAGAAATGTCAGAACTGCACTTTTCATACTCTTATTCAAAGACAGTATGCTTAAGTATTTCTTGAACTGTAAAGGAATATTGTAAATAGAAATTCAAGGCTCTTAGGAAAAGAAATTCAAGAGACAGTAAAATGTAATATACTTAGGTCTAAATAAAATGCAAAATAAAACTGCTAGTTAGATGAAATGTTAAGACAAGAGACATTTTTACAAGGTACAGTACCTGATTCGAACTGGCTTTTTCAAGTCTGTCAATCATAATTTCAAATTGCAAAGGCTTAATTTCCATCTTTCTGTTAAGTCTATTTAATAAGGTCTCATCTTCTGAGTCCATATCATAATCTGGTTGTTCATTGTCTAGATTAAAGGCTAGAAAAAAAAAAGCATATTCAAGCTCAGGAGAAATCATGGAGTTATATAGTGTTTATATTTGATCACAGAATACTCCCAAAGCATATAAAGCACTGACCAGAGTTCATGGGCAGACATCAAAAAATTGGTTTTAGAGATTTAGCTGAAAATAAATTTTAATTCATATATATTTTGAAGTTTAACAGAACACTAAAATAGCAACTAGAATTTTTTATTTTAAAAACAAAGGGTCACAAATATATATTAAAACATAAACTAACAAATATATAAAAAACGATAATACTTATTCTCATGGTAGTTTGGCAGCATAATCAGAAGTTATGGAACAAAATTAACAATCCAGAAATAAACTCAAGTACAAAATATATGATGAGAATGGCATTTCAAACCATTGGAAATAAAACAGACTTAAAAAAAAAAAAAAAGAGGCCCTCGCCTGACAGACTAATTTTCTTAAAAAAAAATTTTTTTTAACACGTGCAACATTATAGATGGATCTGAGGCACTATGCTAAATGAAATAAGTCAAAGAAAGACAAATAATGTATAATTTCACTTTTATGTGGAACCTAAAAAAAACCTCAGATTCATAGAAAGAGATCAGATTTGTGGTTACCAGAGGCAGAGGGTGGGATGAGGGGGAAACAGAAGAAGGTAGAGGAGCATGAAAGATAAGGAAAAATGCTAGGAAATTAAAAGTTTCAAAATTTCACTTTTGGGGGTACAGTTTCTTCTCTTGGCTGTTAGGCTTTATCATCATTAACAAAGAGAACAACCAATATGGCAGGTTATTAAGAGTTATTGCTTGAAATATTCTTAGTGATGTGTGTAAGAAATTTGCTATTTCAAATGAAATAATCTTTAAGGATTGTCTAGCTCTGAGAAGCTGAGTTCTAAATTTGGCCAGAAATTCATTTCTGGGCCCCTGAAGTCAACTGCTTCTTTTTATGAACTGACAAAAATCAGGATGAGGTACTCAGTAATATTTAGAATGGACCCCCATAATTTTGAATGGACCCCATGAACAGTATGATAAGGTAAAAAGATATGACACTGGAAGACGAGAGCTCAGATCTGTAGGTGTCCAATATGCTACCAGGGAAGAGGGAAAAAACAGCTCCATAAAGAATGAAGAAGCTGGGCCAAAGGGAAAACAACGCCCAGCTGTGGCTGTGTCTAGTGGTAAAAGTAAAGTCTGATGCTGTAAGCAACAATACTGCATAGGAACCTGGAATGTTAGGTCAATGAATCAAGGTAAATTGGATGTGGTCAAGCAGGAGAGGGAAAGAGTAAACACCGATGTTTTAGCAATCAGTGAACTAAAGTGGGCCAGAATGGGAGAGTTTAATTCAGATGACTATTATATCTACTACTGTGGGCAAGAATCCCTTAGAAGAAACGGAGTAGCCCTCACAGTCAACAAAAGAGTCTGAAATGGTGCAATCTCAGAAATGACAGAATGATCTCATTTAATTCCGGCGAACCATTCAACATCACAGGAATCCAAGTCTATGCTCTAATGCCAAAGAAACTAAAACAGAACATTTCTAGAACTAACACCAAAGACATCCTTTTTATCACAAAGGATTGGAATGCAAAAGTAGGAAGTCAAGAGATACCTGCAGTAACAGGCTAACAGAATTCTGCGAAAGAGAATTCACTGGTCATAGCAAACACCCTCTTCAAGCCACAAAACAGATGACTCTACTCTAGTGATGGTCTGTCAATACAGAAATCTGCTCTAATTCAGGCTCTTAATGAAGATAAAGTGTTGACTAGGCAAGAACTTTATTAACAGTATAAATTTTGAAACAGCCTTGGTAGGTTTGAAAAATCTCTAGCACATCCTATATCCCTCCTTATAATGAATTCTCAGAACCACATTTTCCCAAGCCAGTGAAATATTTTTGTATCTTTTATAAATCTACTCCGTTAACTTAGGGTATGTAGAACATGAAATTATGACAACTGGTTGGACTGTTATCTTTAGATATGAAGAACTAGTTATATTATGTACACGGAATTAATAAAATTGCCTTAATAGTGTGTTTTTCCCCTGATATCTCTACCTAACTTGAGATGGTTAGAAAAATAGGTATTTAGAATTAAACCTCTTGCCTGGAGAATCCCAGGGACGGGGGAGCCTGGTGGGCTGCCATGTCTGGGGTCGCACAGAGTTGGACACGACTGAAGTGACTTAGCAGCAGTAGCAGCAGAATTAAACCAGGAGTCATCAAAGTAACTGGAAGCCAAATCTGAATCATCTGTGACTGCTTTCCCACTACAAGATTAGAATTTAAAGACTTCCCTGGTGGTCCACTAAATTTTGCCTCTGTGCTTCCAATACAAGGGGCACAGGTTCAATCCCTAGTTGGCAAACCATGATCCTGCCACATGGTGCATCCAGAAAGAAACAACAGCAGAATTTGGAATGTGTGACAAATCAGATGGCCTGAAAAGCCAGAAATGTGTATTATCTGTCCCTGTACAGAAAGTTTACCAACACCTGGGGTAAACTGTACACATGCTGGCACTGACCGACTGACTAAAAAATTTTCCTGATTATTCACGACACAGGGTCAGACTCACTCCTTATCCAGAACTGAGAAACTAAAGTGCTTTCTGGCTCCATGCCATCTTTTCTCTCAAATTTTCAAAGCCATGCAATGTGAGAATCAGACTAAATATCTCGTTAAATCTCCCTCATTTCAGAGATGAAAATTTATTCCCAGAGAAGTTCTCAGGTCACATCTCTTAGTGGCAGAAGCCATCCTCAACTTCTTGAACCTACATTCAATCCTGACCTCAGGAATCCCAAAACATGAATGCTCTGTATGGTGAGGGAGTCATATTAGAAAGTGAGCTTTTTAGGGACTTTCCTGGTGGTTGGTCCAGTAGTTAAGAATCCACCTTCCAATGCAGGGGATGTGGGTTCAATTCCTGGTCAGGAAACTAAGATCCCACATGCCCCAGAGCGGCTAACCCAGCACCAGAACTACTGAAGCCCAAGAGCTCTGCAGCCTGTGCTCCACAACGAGAAGCCTGCACACTGCAACTAGAGAAAGTGCTCACACTACAATGAAGACCCCGTGCACTGCAGCAAAGACACAGCACAGCCAAAATAAAAAGAACTTCTTTTTTAAATGAAAGCTTTTTCAAAAGGTCTGAATTGTTGGGAATCTCCTCCTTGAACTGAACTGGCATCCACCTCCAGTTGAACTTTCTATTCCTTTAATTTATTTATTTAACTCTAATGCAAGTCAGAATGAAGAACACGATAAAATGAAACATAAGCAGTATACAGAATGAGACTCAGCAGGTAAAGAATCCGGGCTGTAATGCAGGAGACCTGAGTTCGATCCCTGGGTAGGGAATATTCCCTGGAGGAGGAACTGGCAATCCACTCCAGTATTCTTGCTTGGAAAATCCCATGGACAGAGAGGAACCTGGTGAGCTATAGTCCATGGGGGTCATAAAGAGTCAGAAATGACTTAGCACCTAAATAGACATCAGATTCATTATACTATCTGCAGCCAAGACGGAGCAGCTCTATACAGTCAGCAAAAACAAGACCTGGAGCTGACTGTGGCTCAGAGATCAGCTCCTTACTATAAAATTGAGACTTAAGTTGAAGAAAGCAGAGAAAACCAATAGACCATTCAGATGTGACCTGAATCAAATCCTCTATGACACACAGTACAGGTGGTGAACAGATTCAAGGGATTAGATTTGGTAGACAGAGTGAATGAAGAACTACGGATGGAGGTTTGTAACACTGCAGTTACAAAACCAGTGACCAAAACCATCCCAAAGAAACAGAAATGCAAGAAGGTAAAATGGTTGTCAGAGGAGGCTTACAAATAGCTGAGAAGAGACGTGAAAGGCAAAGGAGAAAAGGAAAGATATCCAACTGAATGCAAAATTCCAGAGAACACCAAGTAGAGATGAGAAAGCCTTCTTAAGTGAACAATGCAAATAAACAGAGAAAAACAACAGAATGGGAAAGACTAGACTCTCAAAGAAAATTAGAGATACCAAGGGAACATTTCATGCAAAGACAGGCACAATAAAGGAAAGAAAGGGCAAGGACCAAACAAAAGCAGAAGAGATTAAGAAGAGGTGGCAAGAATACACGGGAAGAACTATACAAAACAGGTCTTCATGACCAGGATAACCATGAGAGTATGGTAACTCATCTAGAGCCAGACATCCTGGAATGTGAGGTCAAGTGGGCCTTAGGAAGCATCACTACAAGCAAAGCTAGTGGAAGTGATGGAATTCCAGCTGAGCTATTTCAAATCCTAAAAAATGATGCTGTGAAAGTGTGGCACTCAATACGCCAGAAAATTTGGAAAACTCAGCAGTTGCCATAGGACTTGAAAAGGTCAGTTTTCATTCCAATCCCAAAGAAAGGCAATGCCAAAGAATGCTCTCAATACCACACAACTGCACTCATCTCACACGCTAGTAAAGTAATGCTCAAAATTCTCCAAGCCAGGTTTCAACAGTACGAGAACCGTGAACTTCCAGATGCTCAAGCTGGATTTAGAAAAGGCAGAGAAACCAGAGATCAAATTGCCAACATCTGATGGATCATCGAAAAAGCAAGGGAATTCCAGAAAAATATCTACTTCTCCTTCATTGACTAGGCTAAAGCCTTTGACTGTGTGGATCACAACAAACTGGAAAATTCCTAACGAGATGGGAATACCAGACCACCTTACTTGCCTCCTGAGAAATCTGTATGTAGATCAAGAAGCAAAAGTGAGAACTGGACATGGAACAACTAGCTGATTCAAAATGGAGAAAGGAGTATATCAAGGCTGGATACTGTCACTCTGCTTATTTAATGTCTATGCAGAGTACATCATGTGAAATGCCCAGGCTGGATGAAGCACAAGCTGGAATCAAAATTGCCAGGAGAAACATCAACAACCTCAGATATGCATATGATATCACTCTAAAAGCAGAAAGCAAAGCGGAACTAGAGAGCCTCTTCATGAGGGTGAAAAAGCTGGCTTAAAACTCAACATTCAAAAAAACTAAGATCATGAAATCTGGTCCCATCATTTAATGGCAAATAGATGGGGGAAATGTACAAAGACTGGCAGATTTTATTTTCCTGGGCTCCTAAATCACTGTGGACAGTGACTGCCAGCCACAAAATTATAAGATGCTTGCTCCTTGGAAGAAAAGCTAGAACAAAACTAGACAGGGTATGAAATAGCAGAGACAGCACTTTGCCGACAAAGGCCCGTATGGTCAAAGCTGTTTGTGTTAGTTGTTCAGTTGTGTCCGACTCTTTGCAACCCCATGGACTGTAGCCCACCAGGCTCCTCTGTCCGTGGAATTCTGCAGGCAAGAACACTGGAGTGGGTTGCCACATCCTCCTCCAGGGGATCTTCCCCACCCACAGATTGAACCCTGGTCTCCTGCATTGCAAGTGGATGCTTTACCGTCTGAGCTACTAGGGAAGCCCATAGTCAAAGATGGTTATTGGTTTTTCCAGCAGTCATAGAGAGTTGGGCCAGAAAGACAGCTGAGTGCCCAAAACTTGATGCTTTCAAACTATGGTGCTGGAGAAGACTCAAGAGTCCCCTGGACAGCAAGATCTTTATACCTGTCAATTCTACAGGAAATCAACACTGAGTATTCACTGGAAGGACTGATGCTGAAGCTGAAGCACCAATACTTGCGTCACTTGATGTGAAGAGCTGACTCACTGGAAAAGACTCTTATGCTGGGAAAGACTAAGGACAGAAGACGGGTCAGCAGAGGATGAGATGGTTGGATGGCATCATCGACTCGACAGACATGAGTTTGAGCTAACTCTGAAAGATGTCTGAAAGACAGTGGAGGACAGAGGAACCCAGAGTGCTGCAGTCCGTGGGGGTAACAAAGAGTCGGACACAACTGAGTGACTGAACAACAACCACAGTTTCACTTTCATGAAAAGTGAAAAGTACACTATGAAAAGTATACACATTTCTGCTATAACATGATATGAGTTTCTAAAAAAAAAATCCTCTATATATACAACTGTACATCAACAATAACAGGCTTATGTAAAGTCCATATAACTTATCAGAACCCAAACAAACCATAAATGTTATAATAGATGGTCATGTAAGTGACTTAGAATAGCTGGCTACTACCTCAGTTCAGTTCAGTTGCTCAGTCATGTCCAACTCTTTGTGACCCCATGAATTGCAGTACGCCAGGCCTCCCTGTCCATCACCAACTCCCAGAGTACACCCAAACTCATGTCCATAGAGTTGGTGATGCCATCCAACCGTCTCATCCTCTGTCGTCCCCTTCTCCTCCTGCCCCCAATCACTCTCAGCATCAGAGTTTTTTCTAATGAGTCAACTCTTCGCATGAGGTGGCCAAAGTATTGGAGTTTCAGCTTAACATCAGTCCTTCCAAAGAACACCCAGGACTGATCTTCTTTAGAATGGACTGGTTGGATCTCCCTGCAGTCCAAGGGACTCTCAAGAATCTTCTCCAACACCACAGTTCAAAAGCATCAATTCTTTGGCACTCAGCTTTCTTCAAAGTCCAACTCTCACATCTATACATGACTACTGGAAAAACCATAGCCTTGACCAGACGGACCTTTGTTGGCAAAGTAACGTCTCTGCTTTTTAATATGCTATCTAGGTTGGTCATAACTTCCCTTCCAAGGAGTAAGTGTCTTTTTATTTCATGGCTGCAATCACCATGTGCAGTGATTTTGGAGCCCCCCAAAATAAAGTCTGACACTGTTTCCACTGTTTCGCCTTCTAGGAACACTAAAAAAGCATACAAAAAACCCCAGAATGTAACTGCTGCCTTGTGGATACTCAGACAACACAGACCGTAAGGGATGTTGGTACATTACGGCTTCAGGAAGAAATGCTGTGTGAGAGCTGTGCAAGGCTGGGGATATTATCTTTTTGGGAAAGGAATTCTAGGTGCAGGTACTTATATTTAATTTCTTAATATAGAGTTGGAGGGGCTCATTAAATGTTGAGCAGTCAAGGTAAAGCATTTGCTCTTCCCTAATGAAGATTTTAATCCTTCTGTTACTATTCCAGCCACTTTTGGCAAGGAAAATCATAAAAGAAACAAGACAACTTCCATGTAGTAATGAACTCATTCTCTTCCTTTACTCACTGTCGTTAAGCTAATTAGTATCATAAACACTTGTGCAGAATAGTCTGTACAGCAAATCTGTATTAATAAGGACAAAAGAAATAATTTTATGTAGATTACCTGTCCTGATGTTGTTTTTCTTATGATATCCTAAATGATACAAATTTATCATTTGTATAGCCCCATGCCATAGCGCTCTTTGTAATGAATGAGATATTGTTTATAAATCTATCAGTTAACAAGAGAAATGCATATAAAACATATTTCACAGGCAATTATCTACATAATTATATCAGCTCAGTTCAGTTGGTCAGTCATATCCAACTCTTTGCAACTCCATGGACTGCAACATGCAGGCTTTCCTGTCCATCACCAACTCCTGGAGCTTGCTCAAATTCATGTCCATCAAGTTGGTGATGCCATCCAACCATCTTATCTTCTGTTGTCCCCTTCTCCTCCCACCTTCCAATCTTTCCCAGCATCAGGGTATTTTCAAATGAATCAGTTCTTTGCATCAGTTGGCAGCTTCAGTCCTTCCAAAGAATATTCAGGACTGATTTTCTTTAGGATTGACTGGTTTGATCTCCTTGCAGTCCAAGGGACTCTCAAGAGTCTTCTCCAACATCACAGTTCAAAAGCATCAATTCTTCAGCACTCAGCTTTCTTTATAGTCCAACTCTCAACATCCACACATGACTACTAGAAAAACCATAACTTCGACTAGATGGACCTTGGTTGGCAAAGTAATGTCTCTGCTTTTTAATATGCTGTCTAGGCTGGTCATAGCTTTTCTTCCAAGGAGCAAGCGTCTTTTAATTTCATGGTTGCAATCATCATTTGCCATGATTTTGGATGGAGCTCAACAAAATAAAGTCTGTCACTGTTTCCATTGTTTCCCCATCTACTGGCCATGAAGTGATGGGATCAGATGCATGACCTTCATTTTTTAAATCCTGAGTTTTAGGCCAACTTTTTCACTTTACTCTTTTATTTTCATCCAGAGGCTCTTTAGTTCCTCTTCACTTTCTGCCATAAGGGTGGTGTCATCTGTATATCTGCTGCTGCTGCTGCTAAGTTGCTTTAGTCGTGTCCAACTCTGTGCGACCCCATAGACGGCAGCCCATGAGGCTCCCCCGTCCCTGGGATTCTCCAGGCAAGAACACTGGAGTGGGTTGCCATTTCCTTCTCCAATGCAAGAAAGTGAAAAGTGAAAGTGAAGTCGCTCAGTCGTGTCCGACTCTTAGTGACCCCATGGACTGCAGCCCACCAGGCTCTTCCATCCATGGCATTTTCCAGGCAAGAGTGATGGAGTGGGGTGCCACTGCCTTCTCCACTATATATCTGAGGCTGTTGATATTTCTCCCAACAATCTTGATTCCAGCTTGTGCTTCATCCAGCCTGGTATTTCACATGATGTATTCTGAATAGGAGTTAAATAAGCAGGGTGACAATATACTGCCTTTACATACTCCTTTCCCAATTTGGAACCAGTCCATTGTTCCATATCTGGTTCTAACTGTTATTTCTTGACCTGCATGGAGATTTCTCAGGAGGCAGGTAAGGTAGTCTGGTGTTCCCATCTCTTGAAGAATTTTCCAGTTTGTTGTGATCCACACAGTCAAAGGCTTTGGCATAGTCAATAAAGCAGATGTTTTTCTGGAATTCTCTTGCTTTTTCTATGATCTAATGGATGTTGGCAAATTTTTCTCTTGTTCCTCTGCCTTTTCTAAATCCAGCATGAACATCTGGAAGTTCTTGGTTCACGTAATGTTGATGCCTAGCTTGCAGAATTTTGAGAATTACTTGGCTAGTGTGTGAGATGAGTGCAACTGTGTGGTAGTTTGAATATTCTTTGGCATTGCTCTTCTTTGGGACTGGAATGAAAACTGACCTTTTCGAGTGCTGTGCCAACTGCTGAGTTTTCCAAATTTTCTGGCATATTGAGTGCTGCACTTTAACAGCATCATTCTTTAGGATTTGAAATAGCTCAGCTGGAATTCCATCACTTCCACTAGCTTTGTTTGCAGTGATGCTTCTTGGCCCACTTGACTTCGAATTGGAGGATGTCTGGCTTTAGAGGAGTGTGATCACACCATTGTGGTCATCTGGGTCATTAAGATCTTTTTTGTACAATTCCCAATTTTATATATATATATATATATATATATATATATATATATATATATAAAATTATAGAATTTTCACTTAAAGGGCTTTTGGATGGGCATGGCAAGAGAAAGTGTTTTATTTCATTTTTTAATGTGGTAGAAGACATGTAAGGGAAAATTTTTTATTTTCTTAACCAGTTTTAAGCATACAGCTTAGTGATATTAAGTACACTCACAATGCTATGCAACCATCACCATCATCCATCTCTAGAAGCACCAGAAAGGTTTCATAATTTCCTGCTACTATTTCTTGCTCACGCTGCCAAAAACATGAAGTGACTTAGAAAGGCAGCAAGCGAAGAGAAACTCAAGAGCCTCTTGAAAGTCAAAGAGGAGAGTGAAAGAGCCGGCTTAAAACCCAAAATTCAAGAAACTAAGATCATGGCATCCAGTCCCATTACTTTATAGCAAACAGATGGGTAAGAAATGGAAAAAGTGACAAGACTTGATTTGGTGGGGGGGGCTCCAAAATTACTGTGGATGGTGACTACAGTCATGAAATTAAAAGAGCTTCCTCCTTGGAAAGAAACCTATGACAAACCTAGACAAAATATGAAAAAGCAGAGATCACTTTGCTGACAAAGGTCCGTATAGTCAAAGCTATGGTTTTTCCAGTAATCATGTATGGGTGTTAGAGCTGGACTGCAAAGAAGGCTGAGAGCCGAAGAACTGATGCTTTCGAATTGTGGTGCTGGAGAAGACTCTTGAGCGTCCCTTAGACAGCAAAGAGATCAAATCGGTCAATCCTGAAGGAAATCAGTCCTGAATATTCTTTGGAAGTACTGATGCTGCAGTTGAAACTCCAATACTTTGGTCACCTGATGTGAAGAGTTAACTCACTGGAAAAGACCCTGATGCTGGGAAAGATTGAGGGCAGGAGGAGAAGCAGGGGACAGAGGATGAAACAGTTGGATGGCATCACCAACTCAATAGATAGGAGTCTGAGTAAACTCTGGGAGAGAGTGAAGGACAGGGAAGTGTGGTGTGCTGCAGCCCAAAGGGTAGCAAAGAGTCCAACATGACTGAGCAACCAAACAACAAGCACTGTGTAGAAATAATACCTATTTTCTACACATTCCAGAGAAATAGTTTACAGAGTGAATCAATAGATGTTTGTAAAACACACAAAGTCCTGGTTTAGCATGAATTCAACTTATTAAGTGCTTATTTAATGGGTCAGGTGGACAGCTAGGTATAATACCCAGAGATAAACAGAGGAATCTCTGTCCATAGTTCCTCATTTTGAGTATGAAAATATTACACTTGTAAACACTCTTGTATACAAGAAGAACTTCTTGTCTCTCAAGGTTTTCCTCCCAAACAAAACTGGTCCAGCAACACAGCTGCCTACAGATGAGCCTGGGAACTGTCAGAGACCTGCCAAGGTGTTGTAGGGCATGGGCTATGTCCAGAGATGGAAATGTGGAAAGCAGTCCCTCCCAGTACCACTCAGCTCCATGTTTGCCAAGCACCTTGCTCAGACAGGACTCAGAACATTCTTTGCCTTAACAAAGTATTATGCTGCATCTTTGAATTACATGGGCATTGCCCAGTGTATGTCTTTTCCGTCCTCTGATTTAGAAGAAGGGTATGGCTGTATGTCATGCTTCTTTTGGATACTTATAGTAAAGAGGCTAACTTGTGTACATATTTCTGAATTTTACTTCTTTGGAAGGGACTTGCACTACTGATGGATAGCATGTGCTTGTTTCCATTTCAAATAAGTAAACTCTTTTAAAACAAGTTTGGCCGTATCCCTCATGTTCTTCCTTTCCTACCAGAAATAATTACCACATAATATGGCTCTAGGAAATAAAGAGAAAAAAGGCCATGCTGCCATTAAAAAAACAGTGACCAGAGAATACACTACCAATAGTCACAAACACATCATACACTGAGAAATCTGAAAACACACCATGAAGGAGATGGAAACATCTCATGTATTATCTGCTAACAGGCTCAATGACGCAGTCTGGACTAAAAGATTAGGACTGTACCCTACCATATTTGGGCATGCTTATTCCGAAAACATCATTAATATGAAGATTTCCTGAAGAAGCACTATACACTGGTCACCTAGGTACATATCCTCACTTTCAACAACTTGCAGAGCTTGCAGAATGCCCTACAAATATGAAGACTAGAAGGCTTTGCATTTCTTCTTTCCACAGAGCACAGAGTAATGGGGATTTTGTAAAACAATGGGTAAACTAGGGTCATCTGTCTGGTCTACAGTACATCTAATAATAAGCTTGTCTGCACCAAAATTGTAATGAGAAACTACACTGTGCTCATCAATAAGCACGCAACATTTAGTAGAGTCCCAAGTCCCACTCCACACAGTCCCTGAGCCCCAAGAGGCAAAAGCTGACTCCTAAGAAGAAAATTTAAACAAAAGCAGTCAAAAAATTTAAAAAAGGAATAGGGATACTCAGACTGTTTCCTGAGTCCTCCTCCCCCGATTTTTAAAATCGATGGCAACTTGTCAAGAGGAAAACTAGAATAAACAAAGATATGCTGGGAGATCTAGATGCCAATTAGCTTTACTCAAATCATACAGTAGTTACTCTTTTCTGGTAAAAATCTTAAAAAGTAATAGTTCCTATAGGGAGTCGTAGACCAGAACCCAGATGTTTAACCACATAATTACATAACTAAATGGTTACCCAAGCAATATTTAATAAAGTAAATATCTTAGCATCATAAAATCTGGATAATTTTCATTTTTACAGGTTTTTTTTTAGTACATTTTGACCACCAGGGTTATATTTAAAAGCAAGACCAAAAAAACTTACAAATAACAAAAGTTACATGATATATAGAGCTGGAATCATCTTATACGTTAGAAAAATGAGGTTAAAAACGCTGGTGAGTTGAGCACAGGTTTCAGGATCTCAACTCATAGAGCTCAGTGATTCTTCCACTATAACTATAATAAAAAGCTCCTTCATGGTCAAAAGGAGATAAATTAAAAGATTGTTTTCTGTTCAGTCATGGACTTAAATACTTAAGATAATACATTATAAGCATTTAATAGCAAACAATAAAAATATTTATTTACAAGTAAATGCAAGTTGACTACCATGCATGTGAAACAAGTTATTGTGGGCCCAGTGCACCAGGCACTCAAGGATTTGTTAAAAACAAATGTTAAAAATTAAAATAAAAACAAACTCTTATAAGACTTCCCCATTTAAAGTTACTTTACATTAGGAAAAATTTCAACAATTACTTATGAATTATTGATAATTTTTTAATGTAAAAAGAAGCAATATTATACAAAGCTCCTATTTTCATTCATGTTTCAGATTTTCTGAATGCTTATTTCTGGACTCTTTGTCAATATCCAATCCCTCTGATACAAGCAATAAAATAAGACAGAAGGACCAGTACACCTTATTGTGTAAAGGTTCGTCTTTTAACAGTAACACTTATAAGAGTGTCATTCACTTAAAAACTCTGATCTATCTCTTCTTCCAGCTCTGCATTTCCTCTCCTATACAATTTCCAAAATTATGTTTTTTAATCCACTGAATCCAGTAAAAGCAAACACTGAATGTACAACATGTGTAACAGGCTCCCTTCTAAATTAAGACAGATAACAATACCATAAAACAGAATAAGTGATGACAGGTAATTCCAGACAGAGAGTAGCAGGAAAAAAGGGAATATGCTTAACTAACATCAATTATCAATGATGAGTTTGGCTAGTAGGCTAGATGATTACAAAGCACTTTCAAAGAGTAGGACAAAAATTCAAAACCATACATCCACTGAAGTTGTAAGCATATATATAAAACGAACATATGAAGGGAAAACATAGTCACAACACTCTCCAACATAAAGTGCAGGAGTATCTTTTTTGATCCATCTCCCAGAATAATGAAAATAACAAAAATAAACAAACGGGATCTACTTAAACTCAAAAGCTTTTACACGGCAAAGGAAACAAACAAAATGAGAAGCTGACCTACAGATTGGGAGAAAATATTTTATGGATGTCCTTAAAAAAAACAAAAATAGAGCTACCATATGACCCTGCAATCCCCACTCCTGGGCATATACTCAAAAAAAAAAACAAACCATGATCTGAAAGAATACATGCACCTCAAAGTTCACTGCAGAACTGTTTATAATAGCAAAGACATGGAAGCAACCAAAATGTCCATCAACAGAGGAATGGGTAAAGAAGATGTAGCGCATATCGACGACTGAATATTACTCAGGCATTAAAAAGAATGAAATAATGCAATCTGCAGCAACATGGATGGACCTAGAGATTGTCATAGTGAGTGAAATAAAGCAGACACAGAATGAGAAATATTGTATGAATCCCTTATATGTGGAATCTAAAAAGCAATGATACAAATGCACTTATTTACAAAGCTGAAACAGACTCACAGACTTAAGAAACTTATGGTTGCCGGGGCGGGGGGGTGGGGGTATGGCGGGGTGGGGGGGGGATGTAGGGAAGGGATAGTTAGGGAGTTTGGGATGGATATGTACACACTGCTATATTTAAAATGGATAATAACAAAGACATGATACATAGCATGTGGAACTCTGCTCAATGTTATGTTGCAGCCTGGGTGGGAGGGGAGTTTGGAGAATGGATTCATGTATATGTATGGCTGAGTCCCTTTGCTATCCACCTGAAACTTTTACAAATTGTTAACTGGCTATACTCCAATATAAAACAAAAATATTAAAAAGCATGTAAATATTTTAAAAGTAGAGTTGATCAGTTTCACAAACCTAGCATCAGCAGTGCTACTGCATACCTAAATACCAGTGAAATGGAAACCAGTGTATACTTATGTAGGCTCTGACCAGGAAGATCTATGAACTAAGTAGCCGGAATAAATCATCTTCCTAAGATCGCACATACCTAACTCTAACAAGTCCAGGAATCTGACAAAGGCTCACAAGTCTCTCCTTTAATATTATCAATGCCTTAAAACAGTGCTTCTCAAACTTAAGCACTCACCAGAATCATTTGATTGAATCAAATGGATTGCTGAGCTTGCTCGACTGAATCAAACAATTTCTGACACAGCAGATCTGAAGTGGGGTCTGTGAACACGTTCCGAAGTGATGCTGAACAACATTCTGAAAAACTCTGATCTAAATGCAAGTCTTCACTCTTTAAAGATTATAAAACTTGACTTACACCTAATGTGAAATAAGATGAACTTTTATTTCATCATAACTTTTATGAAATTCATGTATTGTTAAAATCCTCAGGTTTCAAATTATTTTCAAAGTAGTTAATGACAAACTAGTACATCTCAAAAGTTCAGAGGCAACCCAAGCACCATCCTCCCTCCTTTGCTTGGAGCTCTCCAAGGTTCTGATAGCTTGCAAACCTAGCAGTTCTAAATGTTGTACCAATATATCAAACGAATGTTAATTAAGTCAGAATTCTTGACTTTGCTTCTCTGAGATTTTCTACTGTTATAAGACTTGACCAGAGACCTCATTTACACTTTCTTCCCAATGTACGAAAAAAGAAAATGAAGTGCAAAAGGCTACTTTCTACAAGATAACATAGTGATCCAAACCCATCCACCAGCTGATTTATTCTAAAAAGTGTTCTAGGTTTGTATTATACTCAAGGGTATTCATTCCTGTAGTCTTTTTGCTGACAGCCAACAAATTACATTCCTCTCCCACTTTGAAGAATTAAATTTCATATAAACAACAAGTATTACTGATGAAAATTGGTAGCAATGAGCTACTTTCATGGAACTACAGACCATGAAAATGAGTAAGGGGGTATTTTGAAACTTTCAGGTAGAGATTTTCATCATTTGAGAGGGAAAAGAGTCTAATGATATTAGAGAGGACCTAGGGGATGTGATCGGAGAAGGTAATGGCACCCCATTCCAGTACTCTTGCCTGGAAAATCCCATGGACGGAGGATCCTGGTGGGCTGCAGTCCATGGGGTCACAAAGAGTTGGACATGACTTAGCGACTTCACTTTCACTTTTCACTTTCATGCACTGGAGAAGGAAATGGCAACCCACTCCAGTGTTCTTGCCTGAAGAATCCCAGGGGCAGGGGAGCCTGGTGGGCTGCTGTCTGTGGGGTCACACAGAGTTGGACACGACTGAAGCAACTTAGCAGCAGCAGTGCAGCGGATGTGATAGTTTATTTTTTAAAAAGTCAGGTGTATCAAGATAATGATCCTTTTATCCTCTCTCAAATTATGCTTTTTCTTAGTCTCTTATCTCTTCCTTCAGATTCTTCCTCGCTTGTTTTCTAATAACTCAAGAGACAACTGGACAAGTAACAGTTCAGGACATGAGAATGCTAATGAATCCTAAACATATGAAAAGAACCTCAATCTTATTTATAAGAAATCTAAATTAAAACTACACTGAGAAATCAGAATAAAGTCTGTGTGTTAGATAATATGGGATGGGAAGTATATAGGAACACTTTGAACTACTGTCACAACCGTCCTGTAAAAACTTTTTCCAAAATCAAAAGTTTGTTAAAAAAAAAAAAAAACTACATTGAGGTGTATTAAATAGTACCTACTGAATTGCTAAAATCAGAAAACTCAAAAGCAGTCTTTTGACAAGGATATGGGGAAATAAGCTCTTTTATACCTTGCGAGAAGACACCCAAAATAGTATTAACCCTTACAGAGAGCAATTTGACAAATTCTGTAAAGAAAAGGTATAATCATATCTTTATGAAATTCTTTATATTCATCATCATTCACTAAGTCACTAACCATAATAACAGAAGACTAGAAATAACCCAAGTTTCCTTCCATAAGAAACTGGATAATTAACTGGCACATCTCAAACACAAAGGACTATTTATGCAGCAGCAAAAAGGAGTGGGAACACACTCTACATGCTAATAAAGGATAATTCCCAGACTACACTCTCACACACAAACACACAACATATGCTAGAGAGTACATACAGCATGCTAAATTTTGTGAAAGAAGGGGTATAAAAATATAATTTCCTATGTATGTGAATCTGTATTACAAACTCCTAAAAAATAGACAGGCTAATAAAAATGGTTACTTATAAAGGGAAGGTGACTCAGAGTAGAGAGTAGATAAGGGTGAGGTTATTTTTGTATATCTTTTATTTTGGAAACTTCTAAATGCATTATCTATTTAAAAATAAAACTCATGTTACTCCATGACTCTAAAAATAATGTTGTGTTCTAATAAAATATTCTGGGTCAGTGAACCCTATGTACTGATATTCTCCCTCAGATTCTTCAATTCAAACCTCTTATCTTTCTCATTCATTTTCAGTCAATCTTTCAGCCAGTACAGTACATCAGCAAAAAACATCACTCAAGACCTTTGGGTTCATACAGTATCTTGGCTTAATCAGTACAAACCAATCCTAAAATTATATGTAATAAATGAGTAAGAACACACATTCTATTAATATCTAATAGTGTAAAATAATAAATAAGTCACAGAAAAAAAATGTATGTCTCTAGCCCACTAAATGGACAGGAACTTGAGAAATTAAACAGCAATATTCTTATAAACAGACTTGTTTTAATGTTAGCAAAATATTAACTGGACTAGAAAATAAACTCAATATATAGAAGATATCATAAAGATTTAAAATAGAAATCTTAATAGACCTGAAAAAAATCCAAATATATAAACACGAGTCAGAGACAAAGGAATAATTTCCTTTACAAAAAGAGATTCTTTAAAGAAGATGTCACCAAATATTCTTTTCAAAAATCATCCCTATGGTAGATACAAAATACCATATTTTATTCTTTAAAAATATAAATTTATTTATTTTAATTGGAGGATAATTACTTTACAATATTGTATTGGTTTTGCCATACATCAACATGAATCCACCACAGGTATACATGTGTTCCCCATCCTGAACCCCACTCCCACCTCCCTCCATGAACCATCCCTCTCGGTCATCCCAGCGCACCAGCCCAAAGCATCCTGTATCCTGCATCGAACCTGGACTCGTGATTCGTTTCATATATGATATTATACATGTTTCAATGCCATTCTCCCAAATCCCACCCTCTCCCTCTCCCACAAAGTCCAAAAGACTGTTCTATACATCTGTGTCTCTTCTGCTGTCTCGCATACAGGGTTATCGTTATCATCTTTCTAAATTCCATATACATGCGTTAGAATACTGTATTGGTGTTTTTCTTTCTGGCTTACTTCACTCTGTATAATCGGCTCCAGTTTCATCCACATCATTAGAACTGATTCAAATGTATTCTTTTTAATGGCTGAGTAATACTCCATTGTGTATATGTACGACAGCTTTCTTATCCATTCGTCTGCTGATGGACATCTAGGTTGCTTCCATGTCCTGGCTATTATAAACAGTGTTGTGACGAACATTGGGGTACATGTGTCTCTTTCAATTCTGGTTTCCTCAGTGTGTATGCCCAGCAGTGGGATTGCTGGGTCATAAGGCAGTTCTATTTCCAGTTTTTTAAGGACTCTCAACACTGTTCTCCATAGTGGCTGTACTAGTTTGCATTCCCACCAACAGTGTAAAAGGGTTCCCTTTTCTCTACACCCTCTCCAGCATTTATTGGTTGCAGACTTTTGGATTGCAGCCATTCTGACTGGTGTGAAATGGTACCTCATTGTGGTTTTGATTTGCATTTCTCTGATAATGAGTGATGTTGAGCATCTTTTCATGTGTTTGTTAGCCATCTGTATGTCTTCTTTGGAGAAATGTCTGTTTAGTTCTTTGGCCCATTTTTTGATTGGGTTGTTTATTTTTCTGGAATTGAGCTGTAGGAATTGCTTGTATATTTTTGAGATTAGTTCTTTGTCAGTTGCTTCATTTGCTATTATTTTCTCCCATTCTGAAGGCTGTCTTTTCACCTTGCTTATAGTTTCCTTTGTTGTACAGAAGCTTTTAATTTTAATTAGGTCCTATTTGTTTATTTTTGCTTTTATTTCCAGTATTCTGGGAGGTGGGTTATAGAGGATCCTGCTGTGAATTATGTCAGAGAGTGCTTTGCCTCTGTTCTCCTCTAGGAGTTTTATAGTTTCTGGTCTTACGTTTAGATCTTTAATCCATTTAGAGTTTATTTTTGTGTATGGTATTAGAAAGTGTTCTAGTTTCATTCTTTTACAAGTGGTTGACCAGTTTTCCCAGCACCACTTGTTAAAGAGATTGTCTTTTCTCCATTGTATATTCTTGCCTCCTTTGTCAAAGATAAGGTGTCCATAGGTGTGCAATTTATCTCTGGGCTTTCTATTTTGTTCCACTGATCTATAGTTCTGTCTTTGTGCCAGCACCATACTGTCTTGATGACTGTGGCTTTGTAATAGAGCCTGAAGTCAGGTAGGTTGATTCTTCCAGTTTCATTCTTCTTTCTGAAGATTGCTTTGGCTATTTGAGGTTTTTTGCATTTCCACACAAATTGTGAAATTATTTGTTCTAGCTCTGTGAAAAATACCGTTGGTAGCTTGATAGGGATTGCACTGAATCTACAGATTGCTTTGGGTAGTATACTCATTTTCACTATATTGATTCTTCTGAGCCATGAACATGGTATATTTCTCCATCTATTAGTGTCCTCTTACCTCAATATAATAAAAGCTATATATGACAAACCCACAGCAAACATTATCCTCAATGGTGAAAAATTAAAAGCATTCCCCCTAAAGTCAGGAACAAGACAAGGGTGCCCACTCTCACCACTACTATTCAACATAGTTTTGGAAGTTTTTGCCACAGCAATCAGAGCAGGAAAATAAATAAAAGGAATCCAAATTGGAAAAGAAGAAGTAAAACTCTCACTGTTTGCAGATGACATGATCCTCTACATAGAAAACCCTACAGACTCCACCAGAAAACTACTAGAACTAATCAATGAATATAGTAAAGTTGAAGGATATAAAATCAACACATAGAAATCCCTTGCATTCCTATACACTAATAATGAGAAAATAGAGAAATTAAGGAAACAATTCCATTCACCATTGCAACAAAAAGAATAAAATACTTAGGAATATATCTACCTAAAGAAACTAAAGACCTATATATAGAAAACTATAAAACACTGGTGAAAGAAATCAAAGAGGACCATATTTTAAACTATAGATTTTAGATTTCAAAACATACCGTAACAACACAATAATCAAAACAATATGGTACTGACATAAAGAGCAGTGGAACAAGGAGCCAGGAAATAAACTGTCATGCAATATGTGTCCAAATGATCAAAACGGGTGCCAAGACGCAATGGAGAAAGAATAGTCCTTCAACAAACAGTGTTGGGAAAACTAGAAATCCACATGCAAAAGATGAAGATGGATCCTTATCTAACATCATATACAAATATCAACTTGAAACTCCTAGAAGAAACAGAGGATGAAAACTTTGTGACCCTGGATTTGTCTATGATTTCTTGAATATGATACCAATAGCATAGGCTCCAAAAGCAAAAAGAGACAAATGGGACTGCATCAAACTTAAAAAAGTTCTGCAGAGCAAAGAAAACAAGCAAAGGAAGAGTGAAAACACAGAGAAAATATTTGCTAACCATATCTCTGATAAGGGGTTAACAACCAGAATATATAAACAACTCCAATAACTTAAACAAAACACTAAAAACAGACTTTAAAAATGTGCAAAGGATCTGAACAGACAATTCACCAAAAAAGATATACAAACAGCCAACAAGCATACTAAAAGACGCTCAATATAACTAAACATTAGGGAAATATAACTTAAGACTATAAAGAGAAGTCATCTTACCCTCACTAGGATGGCTACTATTAAAATATAACAAAACATAAAAGAATTACACTGGGTGTGAGAGTGGAGAAATTGGAACCCTTGTGCACTGTTGATATGATGGTATAACAGGTGTTCCCATTGTGTAAAACAAAAAAAATGTTCCTCAAAAGTTACAAGTAGAACTACCATGTGATCCAGCAACCATCAGTTCAGTTCAGTTTAGTCGCTCAGTCATGTCCAACTCTTTGTGACCCCATGAACCACAGCACGCCAGGCCTCCCCATCCATCACCAACTCTCAGAGTTCACTCAAACTCATGTCCATCGCATCGGTGATGCCATCCAGCCATCTCACCCTCTGTAGTCCCCTTCTCCTCCTGCCCCCAATCCCTCCCAGGATCAGGGTTTTTAAAATGAGTCAGCTCTTCGCATGAGGTGGTCAAAGTATTGGAGTTTCAGCTTCAACATCAGTCCTTCCAATGAACACCCAGGACTGATCTCCTTTAGGATGGATTAGTTGAATCTCCTTGCAGTCCAAGGGACTCTCAAGAGTCTTCTCCAACACCACAGTTCAAAAGCATCAATTCTTTGGTGCTCAGCTTTCTTTATAGTCCAACTCTCACATCTATACATGACTACTGGAAAAACCATAGCCTTGACTAGAAAGACCTTTATTGACAAAGTAATGTCTCTGCTTTTTAATATGCTGTCTAGGTTGGTCATAACTTTTCTTCCAAGGAGTAAGCGTCTTAATTTCACGGCTGCAGTCACCATTTGCAGTGATTTTGGAGCCCCCCAAAATAAAGTCAGCCACTGTTTCCACATCTATTTCCCATGAAGTGATGGGACCGGATGCCATGATCCAAGATCAAGTGGGATTTATCGTAGGTATGAAAAGTTGGAAAAGATCAATGAATGTAATCACATCCACAAAGAAAAAATAAAAACTGTTTCAACAGATGCAGAAAAACCATTTAACAAAATCCAACACCGATTCATGATAAAAACTGACAGCAAACTAGGAATATAGGAAAATTTCCTCAACTTGATAAAGACATCTACAAAAACCTTACAGCAAGCTTCTTACTTGGCAGTATGAAACTAAGAGCTTTCCTACCAAGATCAGAAACAATGCAAGGATGATGTTCCCTCTCATCACTGCTTTTCAACACGTACTGGAAACGCCAGTTATAACTTTGCCCCCAGATGACAAGATTGTCTACAGGTGTTAATACAGTCTGTGAAAGAACTGACCAAAACCTCCTGGAACTAAGTGATTATAGCATGGTTGCAGAACACACAATTAATACACAAAATCAATCACTTTCCTATATATTGCAATGCGAAAGTGAAATTTGAAACTAAAAACACAAAACCATTTATATTAGCACCCTGAAAAAATGATACATTAAGATACAAATCTAACAAAATACATAAAGTTCTACATGTGGAGAACAACAAAACTCTGGTGAAACATTATCAAAGAATTAAATAAACAGAAGGAGAATCATGGTTATTGGAAGGAAGATTCAATTTGGTTAACCTCAGTTTCTCCCAACTTGATCTAAAGGTTCAATGAAATCTCAATCAAAATTACAGAAAGCCATTCTGTGTATTAATCAGTACTGACAAAGTGATTCTTAAGTTTATATGAAGCAAAAAAATTCAAAACAGTCAACATAATATTGAAGAATAAAGTCAGAGGACTGATTTCAAGATTTACTGTGAAGCCACACTAATTCAGACAGTGTGCTACTGACCAAAAAATAGACAAAAAGATCAGTGAAAGAGACTAGAGGGCCCAGAAATAGATCCATATGAATTCAGTCAATTAACCTTTGACAAAAGCAGCAAAGACGATTGAAAGGAAAAAGAATAATCTTTTCAACAAACAGCGCTGAGGCAATTGGACACCCATATTTAAAATGATCAATCTAGGCACAGATCTTACACCTTTCACAAAAGTTAACTCAAAATGAATCATAGACCTAAATGTAAATCCACTGACCTATAAAACTACTAGAAAGTAACATAGGAGAAAACCTACATGATATCACATTTGGTGATGAGATTTTAGAAATATTACCAAAAGCAAAATCCATGAAAGAAAAATAATTAAGCTGGACCTCCTGCTCTAGGAAAGATACTATTAAAGGAATGAAAAGACAAGTCATAGATGGGGAGAAAATCTTTTCAAAACTCAGATCTGATAAAATACTCAAAAATATATACAGAACACTTAAAATTCAACAATAAGAAAACAAAGAATCCAACTTCAAAATGGGTAAAGATACAGACACTTCACCCAGGAAGATATACAAAATGCAATTAATCATATGAAAAGGTGCTCAACACCCTAGGTTATTAGAGAATGAGATATCATTACATTCTATTAGAATGGCTAAAATTCTAAAACTGACAACACCAAAAGCTGACGAGGATACAGGGCAACAGGAACTCTCCTTCACTGCTAGTAAAAATGAAAAATGAGAAATGAAATAGCCACTTTGGAAGTAGTCAGTGTGGCAGCTTCTTACAAAGCTAACACTGCCTTACTGTATGATCCAAAAACTGTGCTCCAAGGTGTCTGCCCAAGAGAGTTGAAAACAACACCTACATGAAAAATGAAGACAGAGACTTTTCATAATTTTTTAAAATTGGAAGCAACTAACAAGTCCTTCAATAGGTAAATGAATAAACAAACACTGAATTATCCATATAATGGAACATTATTCAATAATTAAAAAGAGAACTATCAAGTCAAAAAAACAGAGAAGAACCAGAAATACATCATGGTAAGTGAAAGAAACCAGTTTGAAAAGCCCATGTCATGTGTAATTTCACTTAAATTACAATTTGGAAAGCAAAACTATGGGAAAGAGCAGAAAGATGAGTGGTTGCCAGGGATCTGGAGGAATGAATAGGTGAAAATACAGAAGGTTTTTTTATGGTAATTCAACTATTCTGTAGGATAATGTAATGATGGATCTATGATATGGATTTTTAAAAATTCATCAAAACTGTACAAAACAAACAGCAAACAGTTACAAGAACTACGGACTTTAGTTAATAAGGTACTGACTATGTTACTGTAACAAATGTACCATACTAATGCAAGATAGTAATAGGGGAAATTGTGTGTGTATGTGTGTAGGAGGTAGTATGTGGGAATTTGCTATATTATCTGCTCAATTTTCTGTAAATCTACAAATTTTAAAAGATTATCAATCCAATAAAAAATGTGTAAAGGACCTGAATAGACATTTGTCCAACAAAGATACATGAATAGCTAACAGATACTCAGCCTCACTAATTATTAGGGAAATGCAAATCAAAACCACAAGATATCATCTCATGCCTGTCAGAATGATTAGCATCAGAAAGACAAGAGACAACAAATGTTGGTGAGTACGTGGAGCCCTTGTACACTGTAGGTGGGAATGCAAATTAATTCAACCACTTTGTGAAACAGTATGGAGTTTTCTCAAAAAATTAAAAATAGAACTACAATCTGATTTAGCAACCCCACTTCTTGAAATATGGCCAAAGGAAACGAGAAAACTACAGTAAGAGATATATGACGCGACACCCCCCACCTACCCCCACCACGTTCATAGCAGCATTACTTACAGTAGCCAAGACATAGCAACAACCTAAGTGCCTAACAGTAAGTGAATGAAGGAGTTGTGGTACATGTGTATAATGGAATAACATTCAGCCACTAAAAAAACAAGAAGTCCAGCCCATTTACGGGCATTACAGATGGACTCTGAGGGCACTATGCTAACTGAACTGAGTCAGACAGACAAAGGCAAATACTTTATGATCTCACAAGTGGATATAAAAAAAATTTATACCCCCTACCATCCCAAACTCAAAGAACGAGATTATATTGTGGTTACTAGAGATGGGAGGTTGGGAGAGGGAGAAGTGGATGAACGTAGTCAAAAGGTACAAACTCCCAGTTTTAAGCACTGGGGATGTAAGGTAAAACATGATGACCATAGTTAACATAGCTAATATGTTACATATGAAAGTTGTTAAGAGAGTAAATCCTGAGTTCACATCACAGGAAAAAATATTTTTATTCCTTTCCTTTTTCTGTATATGAAGTGATAAATGTGCTTCCCTGGTGGCTCAGACGGTAAAGCGTCTGCCTGCAGTGCGGGAGACCCAGGTTCGATTCCTGGGTCGGGAAGATCCCCTGGAGAAGGAAATGGCAATCCACTCCAGCACTCTTGCCTGGAAAATCCCATGGACGGAAGAGCCTGATAGGCTACAGTCCAAGGGGTCGCAAAGAGTCAGACACGACTGAGTGACTTCACTTCTTCAAATTCATTCTAGTAATCATTTCAAATCTGATGCTAGGAAAGACTGACGGAAGAAGGGGACAACAGAGCATGAGATGGTTGTATGGCATCACCGACTCTATGGACATGAGCTTGGGCAAACGCCAGAAGATGGTGAAGGACAGGGAAACCTGGCATGCTGCAGTCCATGGGGTCTCAAAGTGTCAAACATGACTTAGCAACTGAACAACAACAAATCATTTAAAAAGATGTGTAGGGAAAATCATTATGCTGTACACCTTTAACTTATACAGTGCTGTATGTCAGTTATATCTCAACAAAGCTGGGGAAGAAAAAAAAAGCATGTATTCTGGAATCTGTCTGCCTGGTTCAAATTTTGGATCCCCTACTTCCAAGGTCTTTGAAGCATGCTCTTAAAACATTTTTTATGGCTAAGTAGCATTTCACTGTGTATGTGTCTACCACATCTTTCTTATCCATTCACCTGTTTATGGACACTTAGGTTGCTTTCGTATCTTGGCAGTTGTAATACCGCTACAAACGATAGGGTACATGTATCTTTTCGAATTAGTGTTGTTTTTCTCAGATATACACCCAGAAGGGGAATTGTTGAAATAGTAGTTCTATTTTTAGTTTTGTGAGAAACCTCCACACTGTTCTCCACAATGGCTGCACCAGGGTACATCCCCACTCACAATGTACAAAGGTTCCTTTTCCTCAATATCCTCAGCAATGTTTTTTTTTTTTTTTAAATTTTAAATGACAGCCATTCTGACCTGTGCAAGGTGATATCCCATTGTGGTTTTGATTCACATTTCCCTGATGATTAGTTATGTTGAGCATCTTTTCACATGCCTGTTGGTCATCTGCACGTCCTCCTTGGAAAAATGTCTATTCAGTCCTGCCCATTTTTAAATCAGGTTTTTTTTTTACGTTGAGTTACATGAGCTGTTTATATATGTTGGATATTAATTCCTTATCAGTCTTATCATTTGCAAACATTTTCTCCCATTCAGGAGGTTGTCTCTTCATTTTGACAATGGTTTCCTTTGCTGTGTAAAAGCTTTTACATTCAATTAGGTCCCATTTGTTTTTGTTTCTTTTAGGAGATACATCCAAGAAAACATGTTGCAATTCATGTCAAAGAGTGTTCTATGTCTTCCTCTAGGAGTTTTATACTATCCAGTCTTACATTTAATCCATTCTTAGTTTTGTTTATGGTGTTAAAGAATGTTACAATTTCTTTTACAAGCAGCTGTCCAATTTTCCAAGCACCACTTACTGAAGAGACTGTTTTTTCTCCATTCTTTCCTTTGTTGCCAATTAACTGACCATAAGCAAGTGGGTTTATTTCTGGGCTATCTTGCTCCCCATTGATCTATGGCTGTTTTGTGCCAGTATCACACTGTTTTGATTACTCTAGCTTTGTAGTATAGTCTGAAGCCAGGGAGCATGATTCCTATAATCTTCTGAAGATTGATTTGGCTATTTGGGGTTTTTTGTATTTCCACACAAATTTTAAAAGTATTTGTTCTAGTTCTGTGAAAAATGCCTGTGGTATTTTTCATAAGCAGACATAAGAAAAGGCACACAAGCCCAAGGGGCATGCTCCTTATACTCAAGACTTCTCTTTCACCTCTCTGTCCCAGACTATCAAATGATTATCCTGCTTTTCCAAATACCTGTCATTATTCATTATTTAATATTTTCTAAGCTTTAGGGCTCTTCACCCTTTCCTGGATTAGTACTTACCCAGATACTATTCTACCATTTTAGAACTAGTGCCCACACTCACAGCTTTATCCAAAGTAAGAGGCTCAGCACAAGTACAGGCTTCCTCAGAGAAGACATGAAGATCCTTAAAGACAGCTAGTCTGAATGTAGGTTGCCCTCGTGGCCTGACCTTGCTCATTGCCCCCAGTATCTTTCTAACCACCTCCACCTGGAATCTAGCTTCACCCAGAACATGTTCTCCACAAATCTGATATAACCACTTCTGTACTTCTGGCATGGCTTTTCTGGTATTTAATTGTGTGATATCACTTCTGTTCAATCTGATTTCTTAACAGATATCCAGTCTAAAAAAATGGATTTTTAAAATAAGAAATGATGTTCCTAGAATGTATCTTTTTCACTGAAAAGTTTTATTGTACAAACCAAACAATGTTCATTTGGGATATTTTTCAACTCTTTCCAATCAAAACATATTTGCCCTATGAAGGCAAACAGTCAGTTATCATCATTTTTGTTTAATGAGGAGAACAGCAAAAAACATTTCAAGGATAATGAAATTGACACTGGATGTTAGATCAGCATCTGTCTCACTCTTGCTGAAAATGTAGTAGAATAAACAATCCACGTATACTAAACACATGTAATTTTTCTTCTTTTCTAAGTAAAGACTTGACAATGATCAGCTTCACTGAACTGAGGAGTCAGTTTCAAGTGTACTAATGTGTACAGCAGTGTACACACAGAGACTGGTACCTTCCCAGGACTTCAGATGTGGGCTGCAGACACAAACAGCAGAATTCAATTTCCTTTGAGTGGGTTCATCTCCCTGCCTGACAGCTAACAAAGGGTGCTATCCCACTAATCCTTTCTCCTGGACTCTTTCAGCCAAGAAACAGGTGACATTCTACTTACCTGTGTTTGTGGGATCAATGCACTGAGAAGGCTAAGTAAACCTTCATTTCAAAACATGCAAAGGAGTCCTGATTCAAAGAGGCATTTAATTGAGTTCAAAACAGGATATAACTTCAGAATACTTATGAAACAGTATCTCAAGTTCCTTCATATTCTAAAATTCCAAGATACTGTAAAATATTACATTAAATGAAAGGAATAATGGGAATTCAAAATAAAGAATTTACTGCAATGTAAACAAAGTCATTTCCTTAAGAGGAAAAATTTGGATCTTGAATTTAATAAGTTTCTAAACTCCATAGTGAATGAAAGAATTTTAACACTGGGTTAAGGTACCCAAAGTAAATCCATTATAACAGTAAGTAAAATGGAAGTAGTATTTTCTACACATGTCACACAACTGACCAATACGTAGAATTAGCCGAAATGAGGAACAGTTTGAGTATCTTGGGTCATCAAAGACTATATGCCACCAAAATGCTTTCAACCTGATCAAAATACCACAATGTGTTGTGATTAAGTTCTCCAGAATACTAAAACAGGTTACTAAGGAGAACTATTACCAAAGGGGACAGGAAAGAATATCATCAGGTTTATCTCACATCCACACCACACTGCAGTCATTCCACTCCTAACTCCTAAGCAAACACTTTTTGTCTTAAAATGACATAATGACATTGTTGGTGAATAACTGAGGTCAATTCTTGACTTGGATTCACACAGCAGGTCTCTCAATTTTACTGTACATGTCAATAATTTTATTCTTATATTATTAACTCTGTATACAATTTTGAGTCCTACAAGATCCATGTCTCAAAAATGTCAAGATGTGTATGCTTTTATTTTCACCATTCATTCATGATTTATTTGGCAAAATATTAAACTTCATACCTAGTCATATGCTAGGTACTACAGTAGGCAGTAAAATTAAGAGGGGAAAAACAAGTCCCTTCTCTCAATGAGCCTTATAACTTGTGAAGCAACAGAGGGCAAACAATTACAACTAAGGTGGTTGATGGATGCCACAGTGAGGGTGTACACATGACAAGAGGGCTTGAGGTAAACACTGTCAGGAACTCTGCTTAAAGGGGTTAGGAAAAGGGGTTAGGAAAAGGCTCTTAAAGGTGGTCCTGTAGATGAGCCTTGGAGAATAAACTGTACTTTAACAACGGGACAATAGAAGTAAAGGGCTATGTAAAGACCTGGATGAGAAAATAAGGGATGAATCATAGAACTAAAAGGACTTATCATTGTGGCTGAAAGTGTGAATAGTTAGAGGAATTGGTGTGGGGGGAGGTTGCGTGTGCTGTGTATTGAGATTGTGGTGTGGGACTGTATGGTGAATGAGATGCGGCATCTGTTCCCAAAGAACTTACAGTTTAGAGGAGGAACAGACCGTCAACAGTTCATTTCAATGACAGGCTGATGTCACGGTGGAAGAACACACAGCAGACTGTGACTAGACAGGCACAAAGGACGGCCTTAAACATCACACAGCTAAGTTAAAATTTTATCCTATAGGCAACAGTAAGTCCTGGAAACATTCTAAATGGGTACCAATCACAAAAGTGGCAATGTGGATGACGCACGGACTGGAAGGTACAAAGACTAAAGCAGAGCCACCAAGGAAGCCCAATAGTAGGCAAAAAGGCATGCAAATAATGCAATATACATTTGATGAAAATTATATATACACTGAAAATGACAATAGAAGACTACATAAAAACCTGAGGAAACTAAAATATAAATAGAAAAGGCAGCAAAAAACTGTGTAGCACAATTTAGTATAGAATAGTATATATAAAATATATATGCTAATAGACTCAACAAGAAAAAAGGAAGTAGCTAAAATAATTTTCTATTGTTTTTATTCCATTTATTACAGCAATAGAATAAAATGAAATGGAGAAAAAACAACACAAGATTAATATTTATTGTATCTATTGGGTCTGACCCAGATGGGTTACATCCAATTTCTGGTTCTTGGTTGCCAAGAATGGGTTTTACAAATGGTCCTACTGTCCAGCTATACTGTTATTAAAATACAAAAGAGGAGGAGTGGGGACACGTTGGCTTAAAAAATGCTTAAAATTTCTATTATGAACAGCTATCTCATTCCTGATACAGAGACAAGGAAAATTCAACAAGCTAAGGGATTCAAAGTCAAAGACACAGAGAAAACAAATCACACAAATAATTTTTGCAAGTGTGTCTCTCTTGAATGCTTAGGGGAAGAGTCTCTGAAAAATGGTTCTGACACCTAAAGGCTTTTAAGCCATTTAAAAACAACTGAACCAGTCAACAAACATGCCATTTTATTGAGCATTTATAAGCCATGCACTTGACTCTAAAGATATAAAGGGAAAATAAAACATAGTCCCTGCCATCAAGGGGCTCACAATCTAAAAGGAAAAAAAGAATGGTTACAAATAATCACAATAAAGTCTGGTGAGTCCTCTGACAGAGGTACATACAAGCTACTGAGATGAAGCAAAGGAGAGGTAGAATGAGAAATCAGGCTTAAGTGGCAAAAAGGAGTTCGAAGATCTTAAGCTATAGAAAAGGAAAGAAGACTTACAGCACATGCAAGGAAATGTGAAATGTGAAACAAGGCAAACGTGGATAATTTTATTCCCTACAGTATAAAGTGGGAGGGAAAGAGCAACTGGAAATGAGGTTAAAGAGGGAAGCAGGTAACAAATTACAAAGGGCCTTGCATTCAAATCAGAGACTTTGGCTATTATTGCATTCTCAATTACAAGATGCACCATTACTTTATGAACTGCAAAAATAAAAAGAAAAAGCTTTATATTTAAATTTATATAATATTCCTACATAAAGCTTTATATCAAAGGGCAAGAACTTCAGCATAAGATAAATAAAACAGCCATGCAGAAAGGAACAACATGAGACTATATTTCTCAAATTGCCCTTAGGTGGAAGGAGGGGGGAAGAAAATTTCTCCCTGAGAACTGAATTCCAAGCAGGTCCACAGCCTACTTGTGTGGTCTAAAAACAAACAAGTAAAACTAAAGCTACCAGTGTGGTCCAAAAGCAAACAAATAAAACAAAACAAGCAAAGACTTTAAGGTGGTCTCAGGTTGGTCCCCAGATGCCTGGCAGAAATTCTCTTTAGACAAACCATACTTTAATCGAGAAGAAAAGAAATTTAAGATGCAATCTCATTTCAAATATGACAAATGTACATCTTGAGAACTGATGAAAAATAATAGATTTTACAGTCAGTATTAAATCTGGAGATGCTTTTAATTACCATGACAACTTTTTAAAAATACCTATTACCAGGCTGCAAATCAGAGATTCTCATACAGGTAGGCTTGAAGCAGAGCCCTCAACACTATTTTAACAAATGACTCAAAGTTTTTTTTTCCAAATACAACCAGACAAGATACTAAGACACTAGCATCTGTCTGCAAAATTAGCTGAAAACTGCTACTATAAAATAAAGAACACAGTACAATTTTAAGCCCAGGTCATAATCTGATCAGACAGACACTTCAGGAAGACCATTCTGGTGCCAGTGGACTTTGTGGAGAAGATAGATTAGAAGAGGGTATGGATAACAGAACAGTTAGGAGATTAGTGAAACAGTTTTAAGATCAGAGATGGTGATCATTTAAAAAATAACAATGGGGAGAAAAATAAGAGAATCAAGGAGGAAGAATTAGAATTCCATAAAAATTACAAGAAGGTAGAGGTGTAGGATCTAATTCTAAAAAAATTTCAGATTTGCCCCTAATCAGCATTATAGCCAGTAGGCCTTGAAAAAGGCCTTATTTGGGTATGGTAATCCATTATACTTTATACCTGTCTAGTAAATGTAAAAAAACAGTATAATATGCAAAAAAATATATAAAAAGGTAATATATTATACCTTCTAGCTGTATAAGTGTAAGTCCTGCAGAAAATCCTATACAACATAACCATCAACTGTTCAAATGCAACTCACAATCAAAATGATCTTGAAGTTCAGATGTAAGCACAGAGGAATTTTATTCTTTCATGTTTCACATTTCTATAAATCAGTGGGTATGAATTTAAAAATTAAAATTTCTTTGTGTAAAAAGAGAGAAAGGATTTTTCACTGTTTGATAAATTTAAATTACAAACAGAAAACAATGAATTAACAAACTTACGCTGAATATGAATGAACTGTTTTGGCTGTTTAAACTCTCCTTTGTACAGGCGATTGTAATAGTTGACGTTGCTCTCTGCCTCAGGAACTGGAATGACCATGCTCTCTTTTTTTTCTCTAAACACTTGCTGTGCTGAAATAGCTCGCTGTAAGTGGTGTTCCTAGAAAATGTAAAGCAGGCAATTATGAGTTGTTTTAATAATGTCAATTCAATACAAAATTCTATTTAAAAATTACTTTAACAATTGCAAAGTACTTTAAGAATCAATTAAAAAATAGCAGTTCCTTTGCTACAGACCTTCAGAAAACATTGCCATTATTCTCCCTTAATATCTGTATACATACTGGTATAACTTTAAATGACTAGGATTTTAATAAACAGAATTTTAAAAAGATTAAGTATTCATAAAGTAGAATTTAACATCTCAATTACAAGAAAACTGATTCCTTGTTTGCTAAATCAATTGAGGTGCATATCACCAATACCATATAACACAAATAAAAGCAAATAACAGGAAAAAATTTATATCAGATTCTAAGCATCTTCTGTAATTTATACACCTCAAACTTCAAAAGTACAAAATTCTCAATAACTCAGAGACAAGAGAAAATTATAATCAACAGACTATATTAGTATCATGGCAAGAAGCATTTTTTAACAAATATGAAAAAATAGTTCTTTAATATATATCCAGATTCTAGTAACTGCTCATTACCTCACCACTTAACAGATACATTCTCTCTAACCCACTATGAACAATTTCCAACAAAGCACCTTTACTGTTTGGAAGGTAAACTAGGCCATGTCAATCCCCACAGGATCCCCTCCATATTTAAATGTTACAATCACTCAATGACTTACAAGACTTTCTATCTGTCTGACCTTATCTCATACTTTTCTCCTCCTAAACTTTATTCTAGCCACACTGCCTCCTCTCTTTAAGGTTCCTAAATATCTAAATGGATTCCTTCTGAAATCCCTTCAAGTCTCATCTGGCTACATTGCATTGCATAAATTAAGATTTATGTATCAGGAGCCATCCTTTCAACATTTTTCAGAGCACCTGGTAGATACCAGATACTATTCCTATCACTGAGAATTATGAGTGAATGAGACAGAGACAGACTTCGCCATTAAAGAATTTAGCTGGTGGAAGATAGATTATCTAAGTATGTAATCACGTCTGAGCTTGATAAGCATGTCTCTTCACAATTAGTCAAACCACTCATTCTGGGAGAACAGATAAAGATGTCCAGTTCAGTTCAGTTGCTCAGTCGTGTCCGACTCTTTGCGACCCCATGAATTGCAGCACACCAGGCCTCCCTGTCCATCACCAACTCTCAGAGTTCACTCAGACTCACATCCATCGAGTCCGTGATGCCATCCAACCATCTCATCCTCTGTCGTCCCCTTCTCCTCCTGCCCCCAATCCCTCCCAGCATCAGAGTCTTTTCCAATGAGTCAGTTCTTCGCATCAGATGACCAAAGTACTGGAGTTTCAGCTTCAACATCAGTCCTTCCAAAGAATACCCAGGACTGATCTCCTTCAGAATGGACTGGTTGGATCTCCTTGCAGTCCAAGGGACTCTCAAGAGTCTTCTCCAACACCTCAGTTCAAAAGCATCAATTCTTCAGTGCTCAGCTTTCTTCACAGTCCAACTCTCACATCCATACATGACCACTGGAAAAACCATAGCCTTGACTAGATGGACCTTAGTCGACAAAGTAATGTCTCTGCTTTTGAATATGCTATCTAGGTTGGTCATAACTTTTCTTCCAAGGAGTAGGCGTCTTTTAATTTCATGGTTGCAATCACCATCTGCAGTGATTTCGGACCCCAAAAAAATAAAGTCTGACACTGTTTCCACATCTATTTCCCATGAAGTGATGGGACCAGATGCCATGATCTTTGTTTTCTGAATGTTGAGCTTTAAGCCAACTTTTTCACTCTCCTCTTTCACTTTCATCAAGAAGCTTTTTAGTTCCTCTTTACTTTCTGCCATAAGGGTGGTGTCATCTGCACATCTGAGGTTACTGACATTTCTCCAGTCAATCTTGATTCCAGCTTGTGCTTCTTCCAGCCCAGCGTTTCTCATGATGTACTCTGCATAGAAGTTAAATAAGCAGGGTGACAATATACAGCCTTGACGGACTTCTTTTCCTAGTTGGAACCAGTCTGTTGCTCCATGTCCAGTTCTAACTGTTGCTTCTTGACCTGCACATAGGTTTCTCAAGAGGCAGGTCAGGTGCTCTGGTATTCCCATCTCTTTCAGAATTTTCCAGTTTATTGTGATTCACACAGTCAAAGGCTTTGGCATAGTTAATAAAGCAGAAATAGATGTTTTTCTGGAACTGTCTTGCCTTTTCCATGATCCAGCGGATGTTGGCAATTTGATCTCTGGTTCCTCTACCTTTTCTAAAACCAGCTTGAACATTTGGAAGTTCACGGTTCACGTACTGCTGAAGATGTCCAAAGGAAGTAAAATATAAACTAAGAGTTTTTAGGATCAATAGCAATTTAGCAAGGCAAAAGAGGAAAAGAAGAAACAATCCAGGCACAGCGAACAGAATATCCAAAATGGACTAGATCCCAGAGACGTTCAAAAAAAGGCAACCAGTTGAACAAAGGGACAGGACAGTGGGTTCTGGCTTAGATTTGAGAGCTGACAGTGGGTGCTGGCTTAGATTTGAGAGTTTCTTCACCTTCAGAAAATGTTTTTCTTCACAGGACAGAATCCCAAGCTGAAGCACTAAGTACACTTTTCATACAAATATTACTATCAATCTAGTTATTTGGAGTAAAAACTTTTGAGTTGACAAAGAACTTTTGAGGGGATCAAACAGACAAACAGCATCAAGAAACTAGGAAGCCAGGCCTTGAATGAGGTCAGCAATTTGTAGCATTAATTAAGCCTGTATTTTCCTACTGAAAGTGAAAGTTGCTCAGTTGTGTCCAACTCTTTGTGACCCCATGAACTATAGCCCACCAGGCTCCTCTTGGCTGGGATTCTTCAGGCAAGACTGGAATGGGTAGCCATTCCCTTCTCCAGAGGATCTTTCCAACCTAGGGATCAAACCTGGGTCTCTCACATTGCAGGCAGATTCTTCACTGTCTGAGCCACCTGGGAAGCTCTATTTTCCTATTACCTTGATGATATTTCACCTCTTCTGGTTAAAGAAAGAAATACACTGCACTGATATAATATTTTATAGTTCTCAAAGTACACCCACAATCACATACCTATTAGCTCCTTACAATCTTGGGACACAAGGGCAGATATTATTTTCCATTTTTATAAATGGCACTCAAGAAACAAGTGACTTACTCTTAGCAAATGGTAATGATATATAAGAGAGATAAATTTCAGGACTCTGATTCCAATGTTTCTTGACTATTCCATCCTTACTAGAAAAGTCTGATAAAGATTATAAAACAGGTTCTTATAATGCTAATAAATCTACAGACACAGGTAACAAAAAAATGTGCACATTTTTTAATTTGAAGAGATTCTTTTGATGTATATTTGACTTTGTCCTAAATACATTTTTAGGTATTATCTAATTTTTGAAATACATCTTCAATAGATTAAGATTTAATATTAATTTACAAATGGAAAAATTAAAAACAGATCATGGATGACTCCCTTCTTAATGCAGCAGACAGATGACAGATGCAGCCAGAAATTTAAGGAGCTAGACCATGACATACTCCCCCATTTACAGACTAAATTTAACTCTACGAATAAATTTTCAGCTACCATTTCCTTCCCCATATTATCAGTCTATCTGTAAAAAAAAAAATCAGAAAAAACAATGACAAGGCTTCTTGAGAACTGTGTTTCATATAATAGTTATAATCAGTGGCAAACACACACCAAAGCCTGAAAGTAGGTATCAGAGTTTGGATTTGTCATTGTGTTGGCGGGGAAGAGGTTGACAGGAGTAATGAATGCTGTTCTTGTTACATGCTGCGTTATACATTGGTGATGTTACCGAATTTTTAAAAACAACTAAAAACCAAGTACTGCTTAATTTCCTTTATGAAAGCATGCCTTTGACCTACCAGCTCCACAAATGGAATTCATCAAAAGGCAACCAACGAATGGGCAACACTGGCTAAATGAAAATGCTCACCATGGCACTGTTTCTAACACCAAAAGTCTAAATAGCAATAAATACATAATTAGTATATAAACTGTTGTATTATATCCATAAACTAGAACTCTTACATAACAGTAGAAAACAAAATAACACAGACCTCTAGTGACCTGAAAAAAGGCCTGGAAGAATACAGAATAGAACATTCCACAAAATGCTATTCCTTTTGGGTGCCCTTTTGCAGTTTCAGAATTTTCTATACATTAATTTTCTACAAATCTATTTTTACTTTCATAAACTAAGGGGGAAAAAAGATATAAAAAGGTTTAACATCTTAAATGAAGGACCTCTCCACCAAAAACACAAAATCACTTCTCATGGTTACTTTGACATTCTGAAATATCCTTTGATGCCTATCATATTACATACCTAAACATTTTTTGTGTTTTCCTAGAAATATTTTATTGTTGAGTCACTAAGTCGTGTCCTACTCTTTGAGATCCCATGAATTGCAACACACCAGACTCCTCTGTCTCCTACACTGTCTCCCAGGGTTTGCCCAAATTCAGGTCCACTGAGTCAATGAACCTATCTAACATCTCATCCACTGCTGCCCCCTTCTCCTTTTGCCTTCAGTCTTTCCCAGCATCAGGGTCTTTTTCCAATAAGTCAGCTCTTCATATCAGGTGGCCAAAGTATTGAACCTTCAGCATCAGTCCTTCCAATGATTATTCAAGGCTGACTTCTTTTAGGATCGACTGGTTGGATCTTCTTGCAGTTCAAGGAGCTCTTAAGAGTCTTCTCCAGCACAACATGAAAGCATCAATTATTAAGAAAAATATAAAGTATATAATTTCTCTACACTTTATACTCTTCCTAGTAACACATGAGATTATATGGTAAGCCATTAAACACAAACTAAAAGATGCTATATAATTAATGATTTCGAGTCATGTATAAGTACCAAGCACAATTCCACAAGGTACAAGGTAGAAATATTTTTTCTTCTGGAGATGAGTAAACTAAGACTCTGTGATTTCTATGACAGAAATTAGCAGAACTGAAATTTGAATCAGTGTTTGTATGTCTCTTTTCCATCTTGCCAAGCTCATATCCTAATATGCAGGCTAGGTTTCAGAATCCATCAAATTAGGCTGCATACAAAGTTAAACAATCACTGATATTTTAAAAATTTGCATCCAAAATTTCCAACTAAAGATAGCTGATTGAATAACTACAATTATCTACTCTACCTCACTGTAATTATAAACTTACTAGTAAAGGATTAAAAAACTAAAGCCACAATGACAAACTGAATTACAGACGAACCATCACCACAAAACAGAGTGTAACAAGATTCTTGGAGATCAAAATCAAAAGAGCAAGTTTCAAATACTTACAGAGAAAAGGAAAAAAAAAAAAAAAACTGAGCCCATCTCACTTGTCCTGCAGAAAACAAAATTATGGGGATTGTGAAACACTAGCTAGAAATAGAGCCAGAATGAGACAAACTATTCTTTGACTACTTCTCAAAAGCAGATCATTCCACACAGCTTACACTGACGAAAGAGGGCCCTACTAAACTAAGAATGTTGTGACCTACCCCAAATATACAAAAAACTAAGATTGGAGGAGGACGCAAAAGACTCAGGGGAAAAAAAAGGAAAGAGTTGACTGAATGCAAAAAGAAAGAAAAAGACAATTACCTCAGAGATGAAAACTAAAATTATGAGAAGCCTAGTGTAAAATATACTCAAAGACTTAAGTGTGCTTTATATAGGATGTCAAATAACCAAGTGAATAGAGAAAGAAGTAAAATGAGCAAGAAAGATGACAGAATATAAAAACAGGCAAAGAAGAAACGACACTCATATAAGTGGAGTCCTTGAAGAAAAAGCAAAACAAAAAAGAGAAAATGCAACAGAACTAGTATTTAAGATAAAATATATGAACCTACTTATCAAAAAAAGCCCAAGAGGGAGCAAGACGGAACACAAGAACTAGCATCACCAGACGATCTGATACTGCTTCGGGCAATCAGGAGAAAACATTCAGCTCACAGCTCTTCCTTGGGAGGGAACAGAAGAGTGGAACGTGGGTCTAAATTTCAGTTTTGGGGGGAGGTGCCCCAGGGACTATCTTCTGTCTCACGTAACTCAGAAGGCTAACTGAGCCAGCATTCTTTGGATGACTAGGTGCTGTGGAGAATGAAAAAGAACTTAGGCTTGCTGCCAACATCAGAAAACTCACAGCAACACTGACAAACATCAGAGGGAGCAAAACATTACAACAAGCTCCTAATAGATAATCCAGGGAACCCCTCTAACTGGGAAATTATGTGAACGTGCACAGGGAAGATGCATCTCCAGAAAAGGTTTGCGGGCTTCCAGACTCCCTACCTGGCTTGACTGCTAAAGCTCTTACCCTGTATGAAGCCAGTTCATAAAGACTAGGAGTTACGGTTACTTCTTCAAACACGCAAATTATAACAACAGAAAAAAACAAGGTGCATGAAAACATGACGCAGGGGGCAACTGGAAAAAAAAAAAAAATCTCCAGAAACTGATCCTAAAGAGATAAGAGACTGGTGAATTATCTGAGAATAAAAGTTTAAAATAATCATATTAATAAAATTCAATGCACCAAAAGAACATAGACGAGCAAAATCAGGAAAAACAACGTATGAACAAAATGCAAATATCAAGAAAGAGATGGAAAACATTAAAAAAAAAAAAAACCTACAGAAAACATTAAAAAAAAAAAAAAACCCAAATGGAAAATCTGGACCTGAAGACAATAAATGAGCTGGGGGAAAAAAAACAAAACAAAACCTAGTAACAGCAGACTTGATTAAGCAGAAGAGTTAGTGGAGTCAAAGAAAAAGAAAGGAATGAATAAAACCTAAGAAACTGATGACACCACCAACAGATCAAGAAACACATATGGAAGCCCTAAAAGGAGGAAAAAGGAGCAGAAAGTTTATCAGTTCAGTTCAGTCGCTCAGTCATGTCCGACTCTTTGCCACCCCATGAATCACAGCACACCAGGCCTCCCTGTCCATCACCAACTCCCGGAGTTCACTCAGACTCACGTCCATTGAGTCCATGATGCAATCCAGCCATCTCATCCTCTGTCGTCCCCTTCTCCTCCTGCCCCCAATCCCTCCCAGCATCAGAGTCTTTTCCAGTGAGTCAACTCTTCGCATGAGGTGGCCAGAGTACTGGAGTTTCAGCTTCAGCATCACTCCCTCCAAAGAAATCCCAGGGCTGATCTCCTTCAGAATGGACTGGTTGGATCTCCTTGCAGTCCAAGGGACTCTCAAGAGTCTTCTCCAACACCACAGTTCAAAAGCATCAATTCTTCGGTGCTCAGCTTTCTTCACAGTCCAACTCTCACATCCATACATGACCACAGGAAAAACCATAGCCTTGACTAGACAGACCTTTGTTGGCAAAGTAATGTCTCTGCTTTTCAATATGTTACCTAGGTTGATCATAACTTTTCTTCCAAGGAGTATGTGTCTTAATTTCATGGCTGCAATCACCATCTGCAGTGATTTGGGAGCCCCCCAAAATAAAGTCTGACACTGTTTCCACAGTTTCCCCATCTATTTCCCATGAAGTGATGGGACCAGAGGCCATGATCTTCGTGTTCTGAATGTTCAGCTTTAAGCCAACTTTTTCACTCTCCTCTTTCACTTTCATCAAGAAGCTGTTTAGTTCCTCTTTGCTTTCTGCCATAAGGGTGGTGTCATCTGCACATCTTCATGACCAAAATAATCATGATAGGTGTGATCACTCACCTAGAACCAGACATCCTGGAATGTGAAGTCAAGTGGGCCTTAGAAAGCATCACTATGAACAAAGCTAGTGGAGGTGATGGAATTCCAGTTGAGCTGTTTCAAATCCTGAAAGATGATGCTGTGAAAGTGCTGCACTCAATATGCCAGCAAATTTGGAAAACTCAGCAGTGGCCACAAGACTGGAAAAGGTCAGTTTTCATTCCAATCCCAAAGAAAGGCAATGCCAAAGAATGATCAAACTACTGCACAATTGCACTCATCTCACATGCTAGTAAAGTAATGCTCAAAATTCTCCAAGCCAGGCTTCAGCAATACATGAACCATGAACTTCCAGATGTTCAAGCTAGAGTTAGAAAAGGCAGAGGAACCAGAGATCAAATTGCCAACATCCGCTGGATCATGGAAAAAGCAAGAGAGTTCCAGAAAAACATCTATTTCTGCTTTATTGACTATGCCAAAGCCTTTGACTGTGTGGATCACAATAAACTGGAAAATTCTGAAAGAGATGGGAATACCAGAGCACCTGACCTGCCTCTTGAGAAACCTGTATGCAGGTCAGGAGGCAACAGTTAGAACTGGACATGGAACAACAGACTGGTTCCAACTAGGAAAAGGAGTCCGTCAAGGCTGTATATTGTCACCCTGCTTATTTAACTTCTATGCAGAGTACATCATGAGAAACGCTGGGCTGGAAGAAGCACAAGCTAGAATCAAGATTGCCGGGAGAAATATCAATAACCTCAGATATGCAGATAACACCACCCTTATGGCAGAAAGTTTATAGGAAGAAACAAATGGTCCCAAACTTACCAAATCCAAAAAGAAGGACATCCAAATTCAAAATGCTCAAAAGAAGACAACTACGATGAACTAAAAAAAGCCTACACTAAGACATATAACTGAAGGGTCAAAAGTTAAAGACAGAGAGAGTCCAGAAAGCCCCAAGAAAAAAAGTAAATCATCAGGTACAAGGGAGCATCCACAAGATGATCCACAGTTACTCATCAAAAACATTACAGGCCTTGGACTTCCCCAGTGGTAGAGCGGTTAAGAATCTGCCTGCCAATGCAGGGAACACAGGTTCCATCCCTGGCCTGGGAAGACTCCCCATGCTGTGGGGCGACTAAGTCCCTGGCCACAACTACTGCATCCACACACATCACAACTGCTGAAGCCCGCACACGCTTGAGCCTGTGTGAAGAAACTACTGAGACTACCCACCACAACTCCTGAAGCCTGGTGCTCTAGAGCAAGAGAAGCCACCTAAAAAGTAGTCTGCACACTGCAACTAGATTGTAGCCCCCACTCACCACCACCAGAGAAAGCCTGAGCACAGCAACAAAGACTCAGTGCACCCAAAACTAACCGATTTTTTAAAATTTAGGAGAAACATTACAAGCCAGAAAGTAGTGGAATGATACATTGAAAGCACTGAAACAAACAAAAAACCTGCCGACCACAATACTATATCTGGAAAAACTGCCCTTCAAAACTCAAAGAAATAAAGACCTAACAAGATAAACAAAGGCTGAAAAAGTGAATCACCAGTGAATCTGTCTTTTATAAGAACTGCTAGAGAGAGTCCTTCAAGTTGAAGCAAAAACACTAATTAGACAGTACATAGAACCACTGAAAACTAGAAAATTCTCCAGTAAAGGTAAATATATAAACAAATGTAAATCTTCTAATACTGTAATGGTGATGCATTAAGTCACTTTTAATTCTGGTATAGAATTTAAAAGATAAAAAACATAAAAACAATTAGATATAAAACTATCTCAATGGACACACCATATCAAGTACTTTTTACAACCACTATCTTTTCCAATTAAACTATAAATCAACAGCAAAAGAAAACTTAGAAAATTTTAATATGTAGAAACCAAACAACATGTTTTTTAACAATCAATGGGTCAAAAGGAAAAAACGACAAAGGAATTTAGAAAATAGACAAATGAAAACACAATATAACAAAAACTTAGGGATGCAGCAAAAGCAATATTAAGAAAGAAGGTTTTAGCAATAAATTCCTACCTACATTAAAAAAGAATAGATCTGGAATCAACAACCTAACTTTACACGTCAAGGAACTAGGACTAGAACAAACAAAACCCAAATTAGCTGAAGGAAGGAAATAATAAATTAGACTGGAGTAGAAATAAATGAAAATGAGAACAGAGAAAATTTTTTAAAAACACCAACAAAACTAAAAGTTCTTTGAAGAGATCAACAAAATTGACAAACCTTTACTTAGCTACATGATGGAGAAGGAAATGACAACCCACTCCAGTACTCTTGCCTGGAAAATTCCATGAATGGAAAAGCCTGGTAGGCTACAGTTCATGGGGTCGCAAAGAGTCAGACAGGACTGAGCAACTTCATTTTCACTTTAGCTACATGAACTAAGAAAAACTCAAATACCAAAAATCAGAAACTCAGAGAAGACGCATTAAAACTGATGCCCCTGGGGGAGGGGAGAGGGTGATATGAGACTACTATTAACAATTATATAACAAATTAACTAATCTAGAAGGAACATAAATTTCTAAAACTATACAATCTACAAAGGCTAAATCATGAAAAAATTAAAAACATGAATTACAGTAATGATACTGAATCTACTGAATCATTAAACAAACAACTCTCACCAATGAAAAGCTCATCACCAGATGGCTTCACTACTAGAGAATTCTACTAACATTTAAAGACTTCAATCCTTCTCAAAATCTAAAAATAACTGAAGAGAGGAGAAAACTTTCAAACTCACGAGTCCAGTATTATCCTGAAACCAAAATCAGACAGATACTTACTTGGGTGGGGATATGCAAATGGGTAAAAGTCGTCAATAGGTACACAATTCCAGTTCCAAGTTCAGTAAGTCCTGAGAGTGTAGTGTACAGCACAGTGGCTACAGTTAATAGCGCAGTAGTATATATATAACGCAGTACTACACATATGAAAGCTGCTGGGAGAGCACATCTTAAAGTCCTCCTCACAAGGGAAAAAAATCGGTAGCGATGTGAGGTGACAGATGGTAACTAAACCTACCGCGGTAATCATTTTACTATATGCACATAGATCGAATCATTACGCTGCACACTTTAATACAATGTTATGTGTCAATTTTATCTCAATGAAACCGGCAAGGGGAAGGCAGAGGGACACTACACGTAAAACACAAAAACCAAAAAACCCTACAGACCAATATTGCTGATGAATAACAATGCCGAAGTCCTCAACAAAATACTAGTAAACCAAATTCAACGACACATGAAGATGATTATACATCATGACCAAGTGGGATTTATTTCTGGAATGCAAGAATGCTCAATGTATGATAACTGGTCAATGTAATACACATAAGAGAATGAAGGACAAAAATCACATGATTATTTCAATTGACACATTGAAAAAAATCCAAACTCTTTCATGATACTAACACTCAAGAAACTAGGAACAGAAAGAAATCGTCAAGCCCACAGCTAACAATATTCTCAACGGTGAAAAACTGAAAGCTGTTCCTTTAAATCAGGAACAAAACGAGCAGGCCTGCTTTTGCCAGTTCTTTTTCAACACAGTACTTAAAGTCTTAGGAGGAACAATTATCAAGAAAAAGAAATACCAAATAGGAAAGGAAGAAGTAAAAATATCTTTGCTCACAGATGATATGATCTTCTATGTGTTGTTCAGTCACTCAGTCGTGTTCGACTCTTTGTGACCCCCACGGACTGCAGCATGCCAGGCTTCCCTGTCCTTCACCATCTCCCTGAGTTTGCTCAAACTCATGTCCACTGAGTCAGCGCTGCCATCTAACCATCTCAACCTCTGTTGCCCTCTTCTCCTTCTGCCCTCAGTCTTTCCCAGCATAACGGTCTTTTCCAATTAGTTGGCTCTTCACATCAGGCCGCCAGAGAAGTGGAGCTTCAGCTTCAACATCAATCCATCCAATGAACATTCAGGGCTGATTTCCTTTAGTATTGACTGGTTTGATCTCCTTGCAGCGTTATTTACAACAACCAAGTGGTAGAAGCAACCCAAGTGTTTACTGACAGATGAATGCATAAACAAAATGTGGTACATACATACGATGGAATATTAGTCAGTCTTAAAAAGGAGGACAATTCTGACACACGCTACAACATGCGTGAATCTTGAGGATATTATAAGTGAAATAAGCTAGTTACAAAAGCACAAATACTACACTGCTTATATGAGGTCTAAATAAAGTAGTCCAATTCTTAGAAAGACTGGTTGTTGTCAGGGGCTGGGGGAGGAGAAAAAGGAAGCTACTGTTCAATGGGTATAGAGTTTCAGTTTTCCAAGAAAAGTGCTGGATATGTTACATAACACTATGCATGCAGCTAACACTACTCTACATCTAAATATGATTAAGATATTACACTTTAAAACACTCACCAATACCTGGCAAAAGTAATACAGAACAACAGACTCTGGCATATATTTGAATAAAACTATTCAAAAATAATGAAAAAGCCTCAAAGCAAACAATAATAATTAACAATAACATATAACTTAAACGACCAAAAGAATCAGATGAATATCAGACTTTAACAATTATAAAGCAAAGAATCAATAAGGCAGCCTTTCCAGAAACCTCAATGAACATAAAGTATGAATCACAGATTTTACATCCAGCTAAGTTATCTTTCAAGTATCAAAGCTATACAAAGTACTCAGGGACTTTAACAGAGGACTTTTGAGAAATCTACTAGAACAGCACTGTTCAGAATATAATGGGAACTACATATGTGAGCCACACATTTAAATCTTCCAGTAGTTACAGTAAAAAAGAGTAGAAATAGGATGAAATTAATTTTAATCTTATTTAAGTCAATATATATATCCAAAAATTATCATTTCAACACAGAATTAATATAAAAAGGTACAGAGATATTTGTACCTGTACATAAAAATGTACAGGTACATTTTTTTCTTTCCTACCAAGCCTATAAAACCTGTATGTAACACATGTGTTTTATATGTATAGAACATCTCAGTTCAGCCGTATTTCAAATGCTCAACAGCCACAAATGACTAGTATAGGCCACCTTCATCTTGGCTTCCATCTAACCAAGATATCAATGGAAAACTTTAGCAAAATTATATACATACACACACACACTTATATTCATGTATCTCAAAGATGGGAAAAAGGGTAGAAGATTAATGTACAAACATTTGCACACTAAAGTGGAAAAAATGCAACTAAAAATGGGAGAAGGAAAAAAAGATTGGAGCAAAATTTTAACAACTAGCCTATATAACATAATACAAAAAATTAAATGTTATGAAGAATTGTAATCAAACATATTCAGCCATATCAATAAATATGAATGGACTTATAACATCTATGAAAACAAAAAGATTTTCAATTTGTCTCATAACTCTAAACTCAATTATATGCTTATACAAGAAATATCCTACCCATCATCACCCCAAAAGGTGGTCAGAAAGAATAAAAGGAATGTATATAAAGCTTACAGGTGATAGAAGACAGTAAGAAAGACAAACCCATCCCAGTATCAGACAAGCAGAATTCAAGCCAAAGGGTATTAAGCATGACCCAAAATCCACAATTCATAACAAAGATTTTGATTCCTTTACACATGTATGAATATCAATGTATCAATAATAATTTATGCTCAAATAATCATTTTATGAAGCAAAAGCTACAAATAGGGAAGGACTGATAAAGATACACTAATAATAACTTTAAAAGACCACTCAGCACAAGGCAAATCAAGTGGTCAAAAAGCAAGCAAGGACCTAAGCAACCAAATAAGGTAAATCTCATCTGTCAAACTTTACACCCAATGCCTCTTAATCTGAAGTCTTCATGGAAATTTCACAAAATTGATCATATATTAGCTAAGAATTACAAAGAATAGATTATTATGGATGGAGTAAAAGGGATAAGAAGAGAGAGACATTTCTCTGAGGATATAATCTTTAACAGTTCTGAATTTTAGAATCCTGTTAATGTTTCACATACTCTAAAAATAATCAAAATTAATGATGATGCAAAGAGGACCCAAATTAGAACTCAAAAAGAAACAACAAATAAACCTCATTTACTAGAAATGAATATCCATGTCTACAATAAAAGGGACTGGGAAAGAATGGAATTTAAGTTTCTTTCAAAAATAATGATTTAAAGCTCACTGGTAAAATTTAGACCATATATACTTCAAAGGATTGTTGTAATGATTATATAAGTTAGTAAGGTGTTCAGAATAGTCCACAGCACACTGTCAAGGCTAAAAGTTTCTGATTTTTATTACAATATACCACTAGGGTGCAATACTCAAAATAGTGAAATTCTAAGAACAAAATTTAAAAAATCAAAATTTTGACAATTCAAAATCTTTTCTCAACACCCAAGAAAAAGATGTCCTCAATCTGATAAAGAGCAGGCAGTACAGTGGAAAACCTACAGATAGCACCATACTTAATGGTCAAAGACTGAATCCTTTTCTTCTAAGATCAAAAACAAGTCCCCAAAAGTCTATTTTTCCTGAGTCTCTAGTCAGTGCAGTGAGGAAAGAAAAAGAAATGGCATGCATATTGGGAGAGAAAAAAAAAGTAAAACTTTGTACATGACATGGTCATGGAGAGAGAGAATCTGACAGTATCTCAACAGAGCTACATTTTAACTAAAAAATGAATCATGGACTTCAAGTCAATATTTGTAACTCAACTGTATTTCTATTATCCTAGCAACTGAAAATGAAAATAAAAAGCTATTACCATTTAAAAGAGCATTAAACCACTAAATATTTAGGGACAGTAAATATGCCCATGCAAAACTTGCTTGTCAACATAAAGAGAAAGTTGCAGTATGTTCATCAACTGGAAGGTTCAATACTGTTCAAAAAATTTACTAGTGTAAATTTCCCTCAAAACTGATTCACATAGATACAATAATATTCAACAAAAATCCCATTCAAAATCCCAACAGGCTTTTTTAACAGAAATGGACAAGCTGATTCTAAAATTCATACGGAAAGGCAAAAGAACTGCAAAACATAATCTTGAAAAAAATCTGAAGATCTGATTACAAGCTACATTGCAAAATATACAGCTAAATTATTCAAAATCGCATGTTATCAGCCTAAGAATGAACATATAAAGCAATGGAAAAGAAAGAAGTCTAAACACAGACCCCCCCCCCCAACACACATACACGTAATCAATTTTTAGACAAAGGTGACCAATTAATGGGGGAACTGAATAGGAGTAAGGAAAGTCTTGTCAACAAACTGTCTGGATGTCAGTTTGGGAAAAAATAACCCATACTGCTATCTCAACTTATACACAAAAATTTATTCAAAGATAGGTCACAGACCAAAACACCAAGTCTGACTTGTAAAATACCTACAAGAAAACCTCAGTATGTAAGAAAACCTTAGTAGCCCTGGGTTTGGCAAAGATTTCTTAGGACATAAAACAGAAGAAATTATATATGAAAGAACTGATAAACTGGACTTCCTCAAAATTAAAAAACTTGTGCTATTCAAAATACATTCTTAAGAAAATGAAAAGACAAGCCAGACTGGAGGAAAAATTATTCACAGTAAGTATGTGAGAGGCCTTGTATGCAGAATATATAAAGAACTCTTATAACTCAATAATAAGAAAAAACTCTATTGTTTTGTGGGAGTTTTTTGTGTGGGAGTTTTTTGTGACGCATATGTGATCTTAGTTTCCCAACCAGGAGAACCCATGGCCCCTGCATTAGGAGCACAGAGTCTTAATCACTTGATCGCCAAGGAAGTCCTGAAAACAATCCTACTTTTAAAGAAAATGAGCCAATAATTTAAAGAGATATTTCAAAAAATAAGATGCAGGGATGACCAATAAGCACTTGAAAAGATGTTCACCATCCATGTACCAGGAAAATGCAAAATAAAATCACAGTTTTGACTACATACTCACAAAATGACTAAAATTAAGAAACTGGTAATATCAACTGCTGGTGGGAGCATCAAATGATATCACCACTTTGTAAACTGTTGGGGAGTTTCTTATAAAAATACACTTAGCACGAGATCCAGCAATCTTACTTCTAAGTGTACACCTGAAAAGTGAGATGCATGCCCATGATGAGAGTCAATTCCTAGGCAGGTTGATAAGAAGTCTGGGGTCCCCAAAAAGGAAAAAAGGGTCTGGGGCTCTCGAAGAGGAGATAGGGGTCTGGAATTCTCAAGGAGGAGCAAAGGACAAACATCTTTTTTTTTTCCTCTACATTCCTTAGTCTTAATCACAAAAGTGTTTTTTTCTTTAAGCCTGGAACTAATGATTACACAACAAACAACTCAGTTTAAACTCAGTATTAAGGATTATGTATGTGGCTTCCCTTGTAGCTCAGTTGGTAAAGAATCTGCCTGCAATGGGTCGGGAAGATCCCCTGGAGAAAGAAATGGCAACACACTCCAGAATTCTTGCCTGGAGAATCCCATGGACAGAGGAGCATGGCAGGCTACAGTCCATGGGGTCGCAAGAGCTGGACACAACTTAAGAGACTAAACCACCACCAAGGATTATATAACAATAATGTATCCTGCTTGACTGCAGATGGTGACCGCAGCCACAAAATTAAAAGATGCTTGCTCTTTGGAAGAAAACTTATGACCAACCTAGATGGCATAATAAAAAGCAGAGACATTACTTTGCCAACAAAGGTCTGTCTAGTCAAAGCTATGGTTTTTCCAGCAGTCATGTATGGATGTGAGAGTTGAACTATAAAAAATGCTGAGCATCAAGGAATTGATGCTTTTGAACTGTGGTGTTGTAGAAATTCCTGAGAGTCCCTTGGACTGCAAGGAGATCCAACCAGTCCATCCTAAAGGAAATCAGTTCTGAATATTCACTGAGAGGACTGATGCTGAAGCTGAAACTCCAGTACTTTAGCCACCTGATGCAAAGAACTGACTCATTTCAAATGAACCGGATGCTGGGAAAGATTGGAAGGCCGGAAGAAAAGGGGACGACAGAGGATGAGATGGTTGGATGGCATCACTGACTGACTCGATGGACAAGAGTTCGAGCAAGCTCCGGAGGTTGGTGACGGACAGGGAAGCCTGGCATGCTGGAGTCCACCAGGTTGCAGAGTCGGACATGACTGAGAGACTGAACTGAACTGATCCTGCTTGAGGACAGTTTCTCCTTCCTGAAAACCTTCTGGCTAATCCTGTTATCTTAAAATATAAATTACGGGAGTGGGTCTAGTAATATCTTTACAACCTTGAGACAGTCTTTCAATTTATTGTAATAACTAACTAAAAAAGTATATAGCTCCCTTGCTTAGACAAGTGAGGGGGGCACTCTCCGTCCCCCTTCTGATGTCTGTGTCAGAAGCTTTCTCTGTCCCTTTTCTTACTTTAATAAAACTCTGCTACACAAAAGCTCTTGAGTGATCAAACCAGGTCCCTAATCCCGAGGCTAAATCATCTGCTTCAGAGATCACGAATCCAACATCGTTCGCCATAAGCAATCATCTTGGGGGCTCGTCCGGGATCTTCAGAACAAGGTAAGAACACACTCAGAGCTCTAGTCTCTCTGCTTTCTCAGTACACACATTTTCCACTTTACTTTACTAACTCTATGGTGTGCTTGTGTGAATGAATGACACGCCTTGCAAGAAGCAAGTGATGAGCCCTGCTCTATGGTTTTGCAGTGCCTTGTAATGACTGAAGGTAGCCCCAAAAAGAGGAGCCTTGTTGGGGGTTTATACTGACCTGCCAATGCCAAGAGAACCAAGGTCCCTGCTAGCAGAGTGACCAGAGATGGGCAAAGCATGTGGACCGAACTTTCCTTTCTCAGTCCCCTTTTCCTGGTCCCTTTGACCATTTTGTAATTGCATGGGGAATTAGAACTACTAACCTAATCTGTCAGATCATAGACATTAAAGGGAACTGTGATCCATGCTGTTACTATTTACTTTTACTTAGACCCCAAGTTTGGAAGTGCCTAGCCTTGCTAGGAGCCGGAAGTTACAAGAGCACGTTTGGGAGAGAGGCAGAGTTCTAGCTCCAGGAACATCTCTCAGGCTAGAGGTCACTCTCTTGGCTGCCTGCCTCAGGGGCCACTGACCTGAAAGTGAGTCTTTATCATGGCTGTGCCTCCGATCTATGTGGACAGAAGCACTGCTGGTGACCATGAGGTCTTTGAGGACACAGATGGGGAATTGCAGGATCTGGTCAGACTGGAAGTGCAATGGGCTTCTTCACTTGGTAGTGCTGTTAACAGATCAGAGGAGGTTCTCTGGTAGCTTATGTCTCGACTCCTTAGATTTTCTTTCTGTGGAATCTGTGGAAATGAACTGGAAGATTGGTCCTAGAAGTTTGAGGACAAAAATCACTTTTTCCTTGCTGGCCAACCCTTTTGCTATCACATATACTGGCGTGGTGACACTCAGAAGGGACACCTTGGTTGCTGTTTATCCTGTTATGATTCATCATTTCTACTGCGGTCAGGACTGTACTCAGGAATATGCACAGGCACACGTAAGACGGGTGCTTCCCTAGGAGTCCTGGCTTGGGAAACATTCTGAAAAACTGCTCTGTTCCACCCCGGGTGGCATCAGAGGAAAAGGGCAAATCAAAGACAGGTCTTGGTGGTATGGAACTAAGTCAATCTGAGGCGCCATCAGGTCTACCCCCGGTGTATCTCCACCCCACCTTGGTGGTAGAACAGGGAGGGACAAGTTCGGCGCCTGTGTCGGTAAGGGACAGACTAATTCTGTCTACACCCCAATCTAGAGCAGAGAGGAATGCCTCTGGTAGAAAGAAGCCACAGCTGTGGATCCCACTTTTTCCTCTCTTACAGATGGGAGCTAACCATTTCAGAACCATTCCATTAAAATGTATTTTAAAAAATCTGGGACAAGTTTGATTCCCAGAATTTAAAAAGACATGCCTGATCTTCTTCTGTGATACTGAATGGCCACAGTATCCTTTGGAACATGGGAACATTGGTTGAAGGGTCTCAATTATAATACTGTTTTACAATTAGACCAGTTCTGCAGAAAACAAGAGAAATGGGTAGAAGTACCATATATATTGCTCTTTATCTCTCTGCAAGACACGCCAGACTTATGTCCTAAGGGCACAGATCTGGGTGTGAAACCTTCAGTTCCCTCCTGTCCTCTTACTTTGCCCTTGTATGTAGGGCTCCCAACTGAACAGGGTAAGGATCAGGGCACCTTCCAGGAAGGGTTACCTCAGTCTCGGTAGAATTTCAAACAGTCCCAATTGTGGTCGAGACTATTTAGAGGATCCAAAAGGTATACAGAAGCTTTTATGGGACTAACTTTACTTTATCTATGATCCAATGGATATTGGCAATTTGATCTCTGGTTTCTCTGCCTTTTTCTCAATCCAGCTTCAACTGTATGAAACACACTGTATGGTTTCTTTTATATGAAGTTTGAAAACACAAGAAACGAATCTACAGCAGTTGAAAGCAGATCAGCAGCTGCCCGAAAATATGATGGAAGTTATGAACTGCAAGTAAGATAAATGGAACTTTCATGGGGAATAAAAATGTTCTATTCCTGTTTGGAGTGGTGGTTATACAAGTATCTTAAATAAACGCTTTATGGGAATTCCCCGATGGTTAGGGGATTCTGCACTTCCAATGGGGGTGGGATATTGATCCCTCATGGGGGAACCAAAATCCTGCGTGGCCTGTGCCGTGGGTTTCCATGGTGGCTCAGACAGCAAAAAATTCGCCTGCAATGCTAGAGACCCAGGTTCGATCTCTGAGCCAGGCAGATCCCCTGAAAAAGGGAATGGCTACCCACTCCCGTATCCTTGCCTGGAGAATCACAAGGACAGAGGAGCCTGGTGGGCTACAACCCATGGGGTCCCAAAGAATTGGACAAGACTGGGTGACTAATACTTTGACTTTCACTTGGCATGCACTGAAGCCAAATAAATAAATGAATGCTTTACACTGTATGCAAGTTATACTTCAATAAAGTTGATTTTAAAAATCTAGAAAAAATAACTTCTGATGTAAACAAAGAATGAATGTATACAAAACCTGCTGGTAAAGCAATTATTCACAATGATGCTAAAACTGTGATGAATAAAACAGACACCTTCAAGAATGAGTGCTAGTGACTGTGTTGAAGTGTAATTTGGTATGTTCTGGAGAACAGTTTGGTAATATGTTTCTAAGCCTTCAAAAACTTTCTAACAATTAATCTATTATTTACACAATAATTATAGTAAGTAAAACTGGAAACAACTGTATTATCTCCAGTACTGCTATAATTACAATATATCCATGATATATTGCCAACTGAAAAACAGTTTAATGACATGTGAAAATACTTACAAATTATGTAGAAATGGCACACAACAAAATCAGATATTGAAGATAATCCCAAATATAGTGAGGTAAATAGAATGACAGGTAAAAGCATGCATAAACGGTAAAAAGCATGCATAAAGAGTAAAAATCAAAACTGGAGAGAAATGTGCCAAAGTATTGGTAGTGAGACTATGAAAGTGAAGTCGCCCAGTCGTGTCTGACTCTCTGCGACCCCATAGGCTGTAGCCTACCAGACTCCTCTGTCCATGGGATTTTCCAGGCAAGAGTGCTGGAGTGGATTGCAATTCCTTCTCCAGGGGATCTTCCCAACCCAGGGCTCAAACCAGGGTCTCCCACACTGTAGACAGATGCTTTCCCATTGAGCCACAACTGGTCTCTATTTTCTTCTCTACATTTTCTACAATTTACTCAAAAATATATACTACAAAAAAGCAATCAGTGCTGATCCTTAAAACTACTTAAACTGATTGCTTCCATGATAAAGAAAGGATGAGAAGGAAGAAGACAGAGAAAAAAAGCCTATATACATCCTTATCCTATTATAATTAAACCTCCTTCTCTTCTAGTACTTTCTAAATCTGATTCTCCATCCTGGCAACATATTAAAATCACCTGCTGAGGTAAAATATGAACTCTATGGGAGATAAAAGCGACAGCAGAAACCAGTTAAAAGGTTTCAGCTGCTAACTTCTACTCCAACAAAGATGAAACATGTACAGTGGATATTACTCAGCTATAAGAAGGAATAAAGTACTGATGTATGCCATAACATGGATGAACCTTTAAAACAGTATACTATGTAAAAAGAAGCCAGATACAAAAGGCCATGTATGATTTCATTTATAGGAAATGTTCAGAAATAGGCAAATCCATAAAGAAAGTATCAGTTCGCTTCAGTTGCTCGGTCATGTCCAACTCTTTGTGACCCTATGGACTGTAGCATGCCAGGCTTCCCTGTCCATCATAAACTCCCAGAGCTTGTTCAAACTCATGCCATTGAGTTGGTGATGCCATTCAATCATCTCATCCTCTCTTGTCCCCTTCTCCTCCCACCTTCAATCTTGCCCAGCATCAGGTCTTTGCCAATGAGTCAGTCCTCTGGAGTTTCAGCTTCAGCATCAGTCCTTCCAATGAACATTCAGGACTGATTTCCTTTAGGATTGAATGGTTGGATCTCCTTGCAGTCCAAGGGACTCTCAAGAGTCTTCTCCAACACCACAGTTCAAAAGCATCAATTCCTCGGTGCTCAGCATTTTTTATAGTCCAACTCTCACATCCATACATGACTGCTGGAAAAACCATAGCTTTGACTAGACAGACCTTTTTTGGCAAAGTAATGTCTCTGCTTTTTATCATGCCATCTAGGTTGGTCAAGCTTTTCTTCCAAGGAGCAAGCATCTTTTAATTTCATGGCTGCAGTCACCATCTACAGTGATTTTGGAGCTCAAGAAAATAAAGTCTGTCACTGTTTCCATTGTTTCCCCATCTATTTGCCATGAAGTGATGGACTGGATGCCATGATCTTAGTTTTCTGAATGTTGAGCTTTAAGCCAATTTTTTCACTCTCCTTGTTCACATTCATCAAGAGGCTCTTTAGTTCCTCTTCACTTCCTGCCATAAGGGTGGTGTCATCTGCATATCTGAGGTTATTGATATTTCTCCCGGCAGTCTTGATTCCACCTTGTGCTTCATCCAGCCCGACATTTTGCATGATGTACTCTGCATATAAGTTAAATAAGCAGGGTGACAATATACAGCCTTGACGTACTCCTTTCCCGATTTGGAACCAGATACATAGTTAACTGGTTACGTACATTTACAAATTTTTAAGAAGATATTTTGCTTTACCACATGCAAAAAAGGTGAAAAAAAGACATTTTTAGATGTACAAAATTTGAAAGTATTCATCACCAACAGACCTTCCCTACAAGATATGTTAACAGAAGTCTTTCAGGAAAAAGAAAAATGAACCAGATGAAAGTCTAAATATAAGAGATATTAATAAAAAGCAGGAATAATGATAGCCACAAGGGAAAATATACATCTTTTTCTTATTACTTAAAAGTATTTGAAAATAATTGGTTCTTTAAATAAAAATAATAGCACATGGGCTGGACAAGAAGTACACTATTGTCAGGTTCTTACACTGTACATTAAGTAGCATATCGAGCTGAAGGGGGCTGCTATTGTTCAGTGGCTTGGTTGTGCCCTACTTTTTGTGACCCCATGGACCGCAGCATGCCAGGCTTCCCTGTCATTCATTATCTCCTTGAGTTTGCTCATGTGAATTGAATCAATAATGCCATCCCACCATCTCATTCTCTGGAGCCCTCTTCTCCTGCCCTCAATCCTTCCCAGCATCAGAGTCTTTTCCAGTGAGTCAGCTCTTTGTATCAGGTGGCCAAAGTATGGAGTTCTTACACTGTATGTACATTAAGTGGTATAGCAGTGTGAAGCTAGACTGGAATAAAGCTGTATACCCCAAATCAGAGTTTCTCAACTTTGGCACTACTGACATTCTGGGAAAGGTATTTCTTTGTTGTGGGAATTCTCCCTTGTGCTTTGTAGGGTATTTACCAGCATTCCTGACCCAGAAGATGTCAGTAGCACCCTCTGGTTGTGAAAAATTTTAAATGTTTCTAGGAATTACCTAGTGTCCTCTGGGAAATAAGTCAGACCTCACTGAGAATCAAGTTCCTAAAGTAACAAAGACCTATACATAATAAGCCAAAAACAGAAATAAAATGGAATTATAAAAAGTAATCTGAAAGAAGGCAAAGTAAGTTAAGGGAACAAATAACAGACAAAACACACAGAAAACATTAAGATGAGAGAGCAAAACCTAACTGTATCAAAAATTACATTAAATCTCAATAAACTAGGAAGAGAGAACTTCCTGAACTTGACAGAGTATCTATTAAAAAATCTACATTTAATATCATAGTTAATGGTAAGAAACTTGAAGCTTTCCCACTAAGGTCAGCTATAAGGCAAGGATGTCCCCTCTCACTACTTTGTTTCACCATCACACTGGAAGTTCTAGTGAATGCAACAAGACTCCTCCTAAACAAGGAAATAAAAGATATACACACTGGCCAAAACAGCATAAAACTGTCTTTGTTCACAAAACAAGTTGCTTTCCTATATACTACCCAATGAACAAGTGAACTTTGAAATGAAAACCACAAAATCACTTATATGAATAACAACCTAAATGAAACAGTTAGGTGTAAATCTAACAAAATGCATATTCTATCTCTGAGGGAAAACCACAAAATTCCAATGTACAGTATCAAATGAAATCAAAGTCGCTAAGTTGTGCGTCCAACTCTTGCGACCCCATGGACTGTAGTACACCAGACTCCTCTGTTCATGGGATTCTCCAGGCAAGGATGTACAATATTAAAGAACTAAATAAATGGATAGTCCATGTTCATTCATCAGGAGACAGTATCGTCAAGATGTCAATTCTTCCCAACTTGATCTATAATAGGTTCAACGTAATTCTAATCAAAGCCAGCAAGTTAATTTTGTGGGTACTGACAAACTGATTCTTAATTTTATATGGAGAGTTAAAAAATTAGCTGACATAATAATGAAGGGGATGAACAAAAATTAGAGGGCTGACACTACGTGACTTCAAGACTATAATGAAGACAAGAGTGGTACTGGAGAAAGAACAGATAAATAGAGCAATGGAAGAAGACAGCCCAAAAATAGACCCACATAACTATAGTCAATAGATCTTTGACAGAAGAGGAAAGGCAATACAGTGGAGTCAAGACAGTTTTCACTAAATGGTACTTGAACAACTGGACATCTACATGCAAAACAATATAGACACATCCTTCAGAAAAATTAACACAAAATGGATAACAGATCTAAATGTAAAATTCCAAACTCTAAAACCCCTATTAAGATAACACAGGAGAAAACCTAGATTACCTTGAGTATGGCAATTCTGTTTTAAATACCAAAGACACCCATGAAGGAAACAGTCATCTTCCCTCAGAATACAACAGGGATTGCTTCCAGGAGCCCTTGCATATATCAATATCCACAGATTTTGAAGCCCCACAGACACCCTTCTGAAAATGATTTCAACAATATGACATTCTGGAACATGCAAAACAATGGAGACTGTAAAAGGATCAGTGGTTGAAGGGGGATGGAGGAGAGCAATAGACAGGTGGAGTGCACAGTGAAAACACTCTTAGGATACCATAATGATGGATACATGTAAAAGAACGTTCAGACTATTGTACATCTGTACTCATTTCACATGCTAGCAAGGTAATGTTCAAAATCCTTCAAGCTAGGCTTCAAAATACAGGAACCAAGAACTTTCAGATGTACAAGTTGGATTTAGAAACTGCAGAGGAATCAAACTGCCAACATCCGCTGGATCATAGAAACAGCAAGAGAATTCCAGAAAAACATCTACTTCTGCTTCACTGACTACCCTAAAGCCTTTGTGTCGATCACAACAAACTGTGGAAAATTCTTCAAGATATGGGAATACCAGACCACCTTACCTGCCTCCTGAGAAACCAGTATGCAGGTCAGGAAGTGAAAAAGCTGGCTTAAAAGTCAACATTCAAAAAACTAAGATCATGGCATCTGGTCCCATCACTTCATGGCAAACAGATGGAGGAAAAAATGGAAAGAGTGGCAGATTTTATTTTCTTGGGCTCCAAAATCACTGCAGACAGTGACTGAAATTAAAAGACACTTGCTCCTTGGAAGAAAAGCTATGACAAACCTAGACACCATATTTAAAAGCAGAAATGTCACCTTGCCAACAAAGGTCCATAAAATCACAGTTGTGGTTTTCCCAATAGTCATGTATGGATATGAGAGCTGGACCATAAAGAAGGCTGAATGCCAATGAATTGATGCTTTCAAAGTATGGTGCTGGAGAAGACTCTTGAGAGTCCCTTGGACTGCAAAGAGATCAACCTGTCAATCCTAAAGGAAATCAACCCTGAATATTCATTGGAAGGACTAATGCTGAAACTGAAGCTCCAATACTTTGGCCACCTGATGTGAAGAGCTGACTCACTGGAAAAGACCCTGATGCTGGGAAAGACTGAGGGCAAGAGGAGAAGGGAATGACAGAAGAGATGGTTGGATGGCATCATCAACTCAAAAGACATGAGCAGTCCATGGGGTCGCAAAGAATCGGACACAGTTGAGCAACTGAATAACAACATTACAACCCTACTCATCTATGTACCTAATAACAGAGCTTCAAGATGCATGAAACTAAAACAACTTCAAGAAAAGATTAATCCACAATTAGAGATTTTAATACCATACATTCAATAATAAATAATAGTAGAAAGTCACCAAAGATATAGACTTCCCTGACATTTTACAGAGTACTTCATCCAAAGGCAGTTTTATCTTTTCACAATTACAGGGAACATTTACCAAGACAGGATATATTCTAAACTACCTTACAAAAAATTTACAAAAACTCAAATCACACAAACTATGCTCTAACAATGAAATTAAGTTAGAAACTGGTAACAGAATGATCTCTGTGAAACCACTCAGTATTTGGAAACTAAGCAACACTGTTCTAACTAACTCAGGGAACAAAGAAGAAATCAAATGGGAAATTAGGAAGCACCTTAAATAAATAAAAAATAAAACAGGTTGTGAGATGCTGCTCAAGTAGCACTCTGAAAGAAATTTATAGCTTCTAAACATTAAGAAGTGTCTCCTATCAATAATACTAGCTTCCACCTTCAGTTCAGTTCAGTCACTCAGTCGTGTCCTACTCTGCGACCCCATGAATCGCAGCACGCCAGGCCTCCCTGTCCATCACCAACTCCCGGAGTTCACTCAAACTCATGTCCACTGACCTTAAGGTTCCACCTTAGGAACACAGAAAAAGAACAAATTAAGCCCAAAGTAAACTGAAGAAAGGAAATAAAGTGGAAATCAATGAAAAAAATAATAGAAAAATTTTAAATGCTGATTCTTCAACAAAATCAATAAAATTGATATACTTCTAGCCACATCAATGAAGGAAAAAGCGAGAAGACACAAATTACCAAAGTCACAAACTAGAGGGGAGACATCACTCTAGAGAATATTATTAACAAATTCATGCCAATAAACTAGTCAATCAGATGAAAAGGACAAATTGCTTAGAAGAAACAAACTACCAAAACTCATTCAGGAAGAAATACATAACCTGAATAATCTTATAGCTATTAAAGAAATTGCATTGTAGTCAGATACCTTCAAACATAGAAAGACCCAGGGACAGGTGGCTTCACTGGTAAATTCTAACAAATATGTGAAGAGGAAATAATACCAATCCTACAAAAAGATTTCTAAGATACTCAAGTAAAAGGAGTATTCATTTTAAGAAGCCAGTGCCTCTCTGATACCATAATCAGAAAAAGACATTATAAGAAAACTACAAGTATCCCTTGTGAATATATATGTAGTCATTCTAAGCAAAAATTGGCAAACTGAATCTAATAGTTTATTAAAAGGACAATATATGACCAAATGGGGTTGATCCCAGGAATGTAGCACTGGTTTACACTGAAAATCAATGTAATCACCATAAAAAAAAAAGTAAGAAAAGCTATATGATCATCTCTGTACACAGAAAAACCATTACAAAATTCAACATCCACTTCAAAAATTCTCAGAAAATTGAAAATAAAATGGAATTTCTTCTAACGGATTAAAGGCATCTACTGGAAAACTCCATTATTATTTAACTGAAATATGAATACTTCTTCCCTAAAAGTATGAAGACAGGGATATCTGCTCTCAACACCTCTATTCAATATCATACTGGAGGTCTGACTCAGTGTAACCACCAGACAGGAGGGAAGGACAGAGGCAGGCAGGCAGGCAGAAAGATGGAGTGAGCAAGTACACAGACTAGGAAAAGAAGTAAAACTGCCTTTATTCCCAGATGCATCTGATCTTCTAAGTAGGAAATCCAAGGGAATTTATGAACAAACCTTCTAAAATTAGTGAGTTTTACAATATTGCAAGCTACAAAAATCAACTGTATTTCTATCTACTAGTTACAATGGGACAATGAAAATAAAACACAGATTAAGACAAAGACCCCATTTTGAACACTGAAATATAACATGTTAATTCCTATGAATATATACTAAAAAGTCCTGCCAAACATCAAACTCAGAGCTGTTTCAATCAGTTGCTACCCAACCCTGAGGTCTTAAAATTAGGAAGTTTTGACTGATGAAATCTTTATCTAGGTGAGATCAATGTCAAACTTTACAACTCTATCAAAATAGTTTTAATTATGTGGTCCATAATCCTAGTATCAAAACACCAGAACCTTCTCTTTATTCACTTAGCACATCAAACCTTTCTATCTTTAATTACATGTGTTATTTTTTAAGAATCCACGACCTATTTAATTTTGTAACCAACCCTATATTTCATTCTTTTACTTATAGCTGGCACTCTATCCAGTTTCTCCTAAGAAAGCCCAGATAATCAGCATTTTAGGAAGAAGGCCACAGCTGCGGCTCTCAAACCTCAGTGTGCTGCAGAATCACCTGCTGGTCTTGTGTTGAAACAGACTGCTGAGCAAAACTACCAAAATTTCCTGACTCAGTAGGTCTGGGATAGAACCAAACAACTTACATTTCTAACAAGTTCTAATGTGATACTAAATCCATGGGAACCACCAGTCTACAGCAGTGCTACTCAGATTGTGGTTCTCTAGGAGAAAGGAAATTTAGAATAAGCATTTATTTACAAAGTTCCGAAGCAATTTGACAGTAATTTTATTAAATAATTTTTTAAAAGTCCTTGTTTTTTTCCACATTTTTCTTTTAACTTTTCTCATAACTCATTTTTCTTATACTTGAGAAAAGTTTTAGCAAACAATGAATTAAAAAAAATTTTAAAACCCCACATAACTGGCCTTTCATCACAGAAAACTTGAAAAACATAGGCCTAAAACATGCTATCCATACACTCCTCTAGTATTCTAAATACTGCCTTTGTAAGTAAACTTGCAGGTACTTCATTTCATTAACTTTGCCTCCCAAAGAAATACATCAGCTTTTGCTAAAAATCAATAAAATAAACAGTCACATTATTAAGGTATCTGGGTTCTCCCCCCCACCCCCGTAAAACAGTATTTAAAGGCATTTATCAGCTAAACAGATAACAGCCTATCTGCAACAAATCCCTTTTAGAATTTAGTAACAGGGAAAAGATTTTTCTCTTCAGAAAAACAGCTGTGTTAAATTTTAAATGAATAAGCATCAAATCATCCATTGCTTCTCTTTCTCCCATAACTGTTTGTGGGGATGTCAAGAAATAGGGATAAGGGAGCTTTGATGACCTGAATAACTGATATCTTAAACAGAAAGGAAAGTGATAGCATCTTACAGTGTAGAAACATTACAAGCATTATAATTCTAGAATGTCTGACAAATCAACTTTTGGAAAACTCTATCACTAACTTGTTCCACTTGACAAAGTAAATGTTTACTCCCTTGTTATCTAATTGTTGGGTTTTGAAACCTTATTTCTTTTTTGGCTGCACTGCATAGCACATAGGATCTTAGTTCCCTGACCAGGGATAGAACCCATGCCCCCTGCACTGGAAGCATGGAGTCTTAACCAATGAACCACCAGGCAAGTCCAGAAATCTTGTTTCCAATTTGAGAATTTTCTAATGTCATTAAGACCTGACCTTCAACATCAACACTAACTTAGGAAGGTGATACATCAATGTGGCTTGGTCTTAAATATTCACACAATAATGAAAGAATGAGTAGTAATACAAAAAATTTGAAACAGCAAGCAAAATAAATGATGGATATTTAGCTTTAAAAAGCATTACTTGATATTCAGTTAACTTATGTATTAACAGTCAACGGCTGATAATATTTTGCATTCCTTGAACAGTAAGAGTAACCAATACAGAAAATTTAAAGATAACTATATATGAAAATACCCCAAAATTATATCACTGGTTATGAAAACAAGAATATTAGGGGGGGAAATGCTAACAAATGGATCCATTACCAGAAAAATTACACAAAAAGAAAATGAGTATCTCTCATCCACAAGAAATTGTGCCAAACTGAAGCGCTCTATACTAGAAAAATGCTTGGGAAGTAATTCCTCCTGAAACTACCAAATCTGAAATTGCCAACAGGCACAACACTTCATTGCCTTAAGTATTAATAAATCACCAGGAAGCAATCATGTGAAGGTAGCAGAACATGTCACATTTATCAATATTATCTGTCAAGACTTTTAAAAACCTTCTACCTCCCAGCCACGTTTGAGAATTTCATATAGGTGTCAAAGCCTTCAAGAGGTTACAGCAAGAAAAAAAGGGGGGTGGGGGCGGTTGGAGCAGGAAAATGGAGTGCTTGAGAACTACTGCTCTCAACCACAGTTCTCAAGCACTCCATTTCCCCGCTCCAACCGTTCCCCGCTCCCCGTTCTCAAGTTCTAAATGTGCATCTGAATTACCTAAGGATCTACGCAAAATGCATATTTCGATTCAACAGGCTGTAGGATGAAACATGAAACACTAAGGAGCTTCGAGATAATCATAACACCAAATCCACAGACCAAACTTTGAATAACAAGGTCCCACACTAAGTAGACAGCTCATAAAAGGTACCTGTGTGGTATATAACCACTCTGGCAAAGATTTTTTTAAGTTATACTTTTTAAATTTACTGACTATAAAGCCATTTTACCCCTAGATATTAATGACCCAAAACGAAAGCAGATGTATACACACAAATGCTCACAGCAGCCTTATTTGTCAGGGCCAAAATTCAATCAACAGGTGAATGGATAAACCCATGGTGTGTACATAAACTGAAACGTTATTCCACAATAAAAAGGAATGAATAACAATACATGCTAAAATATGAACCTCAATACAACTATGCTGAGTAAAAGAAGCCAGACCAAAAGAGAAAATACACTGTATGATCTCATTTGTATGAAAGTCTACAAAACACAACCACTAATCTATACTGATAGAAAACTATCAGTATTTGGGGAGAGAGGCTTATAAAAGGGTATGAGGAAACAATTACTGGAGGTGATAAATATGTTCGTTATCTTGACAGTAGTAATAGTTTCACAGGGTAAAACTGTACATGTTAAGTATGTGCAGTTATGTGTCAATTATACCTGAACAGATCTATTTTTAAAAGACATCTGTCAAATACGAAATTATGGCTAAAATAATATCACTACATATAACAGATATATTTTAATTTTTTGAAAATTACATGTAATACTGTAATACTCCAACTTAAAACAAAAAATTTATATCTGCTCTTTGTCCTCAGTCCTGGCACAGAGTTCCTAAAACCCTTGGAACTTCCTTAGGGATAAGATTGATAAAAGTGTCTCAATATTCTTAACGAATCCCTCTCAACCATGTCTAGTTATTGTTAACTGACAAGTGGAAAGCACCTAAGGATGGGAGCTGGTTGCCAGGAGGTCCAGGATCACATGATTAGAGGACTGGAACTTTCAGTCCATTCCCACCATCTCTGGGAAGGGGAGAGCAGTTGCAGAATGTTGATCATCAATGGCCAATGATCTAATCAACTGTATCTATGAAACTGACGCCTCCATTAAAAAAAATCCAAAAGGCCTGTGTTCAGAGAGTTTCCAGGCTGGCGCACATGTGGAGGTGCTGGGAGAGCGGCACTCTCGGGGAACACAGGGACGCCATGCCCCTTTCCTCATACCCTGCCCTGTGCATCTCCTATCTGGTTTCTGGTGTCAGAACTGAGTTGAATTGTAACACACTCCACTGGTGTCAGACAATTACTTGTTATAGGGGGGAGCACCCACACTTCTCAATAAATGTTAATATCACATATACACAACCGTATGCCTATATTAAGAATAAGAAACCTCGCCCTTTGGGAAGTGGGAGGTGGAAGGTGACTCAGAGGGCCCTTTAGGATCTTCTCAGTTCCAAGTAACCACTGAAAATATGTACTAGAGAGTAGCTAAGAAATTCAGTGGTGATCCAGTGAGAGAATACAACCTACAAAAAGAAATCTTGTCTGTACAATACACCTGCAATTTTGCTAACTGCATTAATAAATCTGGTCTTGCAGAATACAAAATTAGAGTAGATACCATTTGTGTCTGACTCCCACCAATGTCACTCAACGGCCATCGTCTCCTAGGATGTGCGCTGCCACCCACCAAGTTGGTAAATGGCCCCGCCTTACTCCAACCACAGTCAACTGGATCAGGCTAGATCTCTCCGGGAACTAGGCCAATATTTTATCTCCTTGAAAGTCAGAAATGAGAATGAATCACTACTCTTGGCTAGAGATGCCTGCTTAAGTAGAAATAAATTTAGAAGCTATGGGATGGCCACCTTTGACCAGAAGGAGGCCAAATCTCTCTAACTCCCTTTAAAGAAAAAAATAAATGAAACAAAAACATTTTAAAAGAATAATATCCCATTACTAAATAATTGATAATTTTTAGATCTAAAGGGAAAATCACATTTTTTTATTATTGGAAAATCCATGAAAGATCATTTGAAAATATTCAATCCTCATGACAGAAATGCTGGAGATTTTTATATATTTTTATGTATTAGGTATAATTTATATTCTGTTATAAATACCTGTTTTGTTTTCTACATCTATAAGTCAATCCTGAATAATGTACATCTTATTTAATGAAAAAACACCAGAGACATTCACATTTGTTTTGTCAGAAACAAAATAAAGACGCCCATCATTTCCACAACTACTTAACATGGAATTGAAGGTTATTCTGGTATACAATTAGAGTATACTATTTGGAAAAGCAGAGGTAAAACAATCTCTATGAGCAAGTGATATGGTATCTGTATCTCAATAACCAACAGAATCTATTCAAAAACAAGCTGCTGTTGTTTAGTTGCTAAGTTGTGTCTCACTCTTCTGCAACAAGTATCAACAATTAAATAACTTAATAAAGTCACAGGATAGAATATTAACATATAGAAGCCAATAACTCTTCAAAATAAAAATAACAAATTACAAGGTTTAATACAAAAGGAGATGACATTTACAAAAGCAATCAAAGAGATAAGATTCCTAGAAATAAGTTTAACCAAAATGCATAAAACCAATATAAGAAAAATGTTCCTGAATGATACAGTCAAACAGACTTCAACAAATGAAGAAACAAACCATGTTCAGGGATAAGAAGTCAGTATCACAAAGATGTCAATTCTCTATAAGCTAATTCTAAAATGTACGGTGAAATTCCAAAAAAACAACATTTTTTTCCTGGAGCTAGAGAAAATAATTATAAATTCACATGGAAAAATAAATAAGCAACAATGGTAAGAAAAACTCTGAAAAAAAAAAAAGAGCAATAAGAATGGGAGAAGTAAACCAAAACTGAAAAAGACACATGCACCCCAATGTTCACTGTACCCCAATATTTACAATAGCTAGGACTAGGAAGCAGCCTAGATGTCCTTCGGCAAATGAATGGATAAGTAAGTTGTGGTACACAGACACAATGGAGTATTACTCAGCTATAAAAAGGAATGCAATTGAGTCCATTCTAATGAGGTGAATGAACCTAGGGCCTATTATACACAGTGAAGTAATGTCAGAAAGAGAAAGAGAAATACTGTATACTAATGCATGTATATGGAATCTAGAAAGATGGTACCAACAATCCCATGCACAGGGCAGCAAAGGAGACACAAAAAGCAGACTTTTGGACTCATGGGAGAAGGAGAGGATGGGGTGATTTGAGAGAAAAGCACTGAAACATACACATCATCACATGAAAACAGATAACCAGTGCAAGTCCAGTGCATGAAGCAGGCGCCCACGGCCAGCGCTCTGTGCCAATCGAGAGGGATGCGGGGGATCGAGGTGAGAGGGGACACTGTATACTCACGGCCGATTCATACTGATGTATAGCAAAAACCATGACAATACTGTAAAGTAATTATCCTTCAATTTAAAAAAATGATTTTTTTAAAAAATGAGAAGTGACCAGCCCTATCAGATTATTTTTTAAATGATAAGAATATAAAGATAAAATGCCTACGAAAATTCAAATATGAGGAAAGTCACAACTCAATCTAAGGAGAAAACATGATTTCTTTAAAAAAAACGGTGTTTGGACAATTAAATATTCCTTTTTTGATGAAAAAAAAAATGGATCTACAGAATGAGTACCACACTGTACTATATTCATGTCCTAACTGTAAAACAAGAACAAGTTAGGCAACTCTTAACTATGCCATTGTTTCTAAACACAATTCCACTGCAACAGAGGCCAACAATACATTGTACTTTAGTGCTTAAAACACAGACTCTTCCTTAAATTCAATACATTTATATTCTTCAATAACATGTTTCCATCTAAAAACTTTAAGAATCAATGGATAAAATGCTGCGTTTCACAACAGTACAAACTCAGTATTGGGCTTTTAAAATACCTCCTTAGACATCTCAGAATATTTAGAACTCTGTGATTCATATAAAATTAAGATTACCAATGGAAAAAAAACTGTACTATCTACTAAAAACAGATTCTTAACCTTTTCTAAGTCATTCAGCCCATTAATAATATAATGACTGGACAGAAAGAGGAGACATATATATAAAACTGTAGTTAAAAAAAACAAATCAGTAAGTTCACAGACCCCATTAAGTCTATCTAGGTCCCAGAAACATTAGTTAAGAAACCCTGATATAAAATTGAGACTTGACTGAAATCTCTCAATTCACAATGCATCGAAATTGTTTCTGCTGTCACAAATCTGCTGAAAGCACCATTAGAAACAGCTTTTCCAGCACACTGGCCTCATCACTATCCTTGTCTCTAGTCGACTGTCGCTGCTGCCACCCCCCACACGCTGCCCGCCACAATCCATCTGACAACAATGATCTTTCACAAACAGAAGCCTGATGATGCATCTCCAAAAGCAGAATGCCCTATCACCAAGCTTAAACACTATATCCTCTAAAATGAGAGAGAGAGAGAGACAGCGTGTGTGTACATGGAGAGAGTTTAATATAACTTATGACTTATCACTACATAAGGAGTAAATAATATATAATCCCTGTTGCTAAATTACAGTAGTGTTTTTCAAACTGGGCTGACCCCCAGCAAATCATGAAATCAACATACAAACACAAATGAAAAGGGGAAGAAATATATATGCATAGCCAATTCTCATTACTCACAAATTCCATGTCTGCAAATTCACCTACTTGTTAAAATTTGTCTGTGACCCTAAAACCAATACTTCAAGTACTTCCCACTGATCCGTAGGTTTCCAGCTGAGGTCAAACAAGGCAATGTTCTGATTTCCTGTTTCAGACATCATACTGTAAACAAGTGTCCTTTTAACGTTCTATTTAGTGTCATACTTTTCACATTTTTGTCGTTTTTTTTTTAAATGATATCATTGTTTACCCCCTCCCCCGAAGTATAGTGAAATGCTGTCTAATGTTTCTGAGCAGAAGGCAGCTATGATGTGCCTTACAGAGAAAGTATGCATGTTAGACAAGTTTCATTCAGGCATGAGCTATAGTACTGCTGGCTGAATTCAATGAATCAACAACAGGTGAAAGTATCTTTAACAGAAAGATATGTAACAAGGTTATGGATTAATTGCTTTATGGCAGAGCGCGAGGAAGAACTAAAGAGCCTCTTGATCAAAGTGAAAGAGTGAAAAAGTTGGCTTAAAACTCAACATTCAGAAAACTAAGATCATGGCATCCAGTCCCATCACTTCATGGCAAACAGATGGGGAAACAACTGAAACAGTGACAGACTTTATTTTGCGGGGCTCCATGACTGCAGCCATGAAATTAAGATGCTTGCTCCTTGGAAGAAAACTTATGACCAACCCAGACAGCATAATAAAAAGCAGAGACATTACTTTGCCAACAAAGGTCTGTCTAGTCAAAGCTATGGTTTTTCCAGTAGTCATGTATGGATGTAAGAGTTGGACTATAAAGAAAGCTGAGTGCCCAACAATTGATGCTTTTGAACTGTGGTGTTGGAGAAGACTCTTGAGAGTCCCTTGAACAGCTAAGAGATCCAACCATTTCATCCTAAAGGAAATCAGTCCTGAATACTCACTGGAAGGACTGATGCTGAAGCTAAAACTGCAATACTTTGACCACCTGATGCAAAGAGCTGACTCACTGGAAAAGACCCTGATGCTGGGTAAGATTAAAGGCGGGAGGAGAAAGGGACGACAGAGGATAAGATCGTTGGATGGTATCATCAACTCAATGGACGTGAGTTTGAGTAAACTCTGGGAGTTCGTGATGGACAGGGAACCCTGGCATGCTTCAGTCCATGGGGTTGCATAGAGTCGGACATGGCTGAGCAACTGAACTAAACTGAAATACTGTGACCAGGGGCCAAGTGGGCCTAATCCTGTGTTTCCTCTAAGAGCAATGGTTTGGTATTCACTACTAATTGTTCATGGCAACTTTATAGAACTACTGCAAAAAAAATGGAACCTAATTGTATATTAGTATGTATGTATGTGTCAAGCTGCACTTTATTTTGAGTACAAACACACTGAGTTTACAGCCGAAAAAGTATGAAAGCCAATGAACAAGAACACAGGAGAAGAAACCCTGAAAGGAATGGTAAAATAGCAAGGCAGACAGGCAGAGATCATGGGCTCAAGTACTAACCCTTTTTCCTATCTAGAATCACAATCAGCCATGAATTGTGATTTGATTGGTAAACTTAGCGGAAAGCCTAGACATGTATTTTACAAAAGCATCCCAGATAATGAGACGTGTGGCCAAGATAAGAGCCACTATTCTCCCTTCTAAATTGAACTGACGGTTCTCACTGGACAAGCAGCATTAGGATCACCTAGGAATTGCTAATAATGTAAATTCCCTGAGCCCCATTGCACAGTGACTGAATCCTATTACTCTGGGAATGGAGCCCAGTTGATTAGTGGCCCAGGTGATTCTGAAGCATGCCAAAGTCTGAGAATCACTGACCTAAATCTTTTGGTTTGTTTTTTTTCTTGAGGTATTCCGAAAGCCCTGATGATGCTAAAGGATAATTGCTACTTACCAAAGCACCTCTAATGTATAACTATCTTCCTCCTAGTACAGTACTTTCTTTATGGAAAGCACCCCATGTGCTTTAAACCAAAATAAGTAAATCTGCACACTGTGTAATAATCAAGCAGCTCTGTTTCTTTAGACCATCCTCCAAAACACAAAAGTGTCTTTCCTCCAGAACTCTTTTAACAGGCACTATTCTTAACACTAGTTTGCCTGTCCTAAGAAGTGAACTTACATGAGACCACAAAAATTCTTTCAACCCTCTAACAACTTTTGTGGGCATCACACACTTCCCAATACGAAAAGTAATAACGTGAATCTTTAAAAAACTCATGGCATGCTAGCATATGGAAATAATTTAAAAACTAATTTGTAACAACTATTTAAACAATACATTAATCAACTAGCTATCAAATTGATATATACTGCTGCTGCTGCTAAGTCGCTTCAGTAGTGTCTGACTGTGAGACCCCATAGGCGGCAGCCCACCAGGCTCCCCCGTCCCTGGGATTCTCCAGGCAAGAACACTGGAGTCGGTTGCCATTTCCTTCTCCAATGCGTGAAAGTGAAAAGTCAAAGCGAAATCACTCAGTTGTGTCTGACTCCTAGCGACCCCATGGACTGCAGCCCAGCAGGCTCCTCCGCCCATGGGATTTTCCAGGCAAGAGTGCAGGAGTGGGCTGCCATCGCCTTCTCCATCACATATACTACTCCAATTCAAAGGATGTCCCCTTGTGACACAAATTCCCACAGTATCATTATTACCTTCTACATAGCACACTAACCCTCATATGAAGTTATCTGTGTACTCTTTTCTGTGGGACAACAAGCTGAAGACAGGTAACAAACACATCTCATCCCTTTCCATATGTCAAGCACAATGCAAACGTTTATTCTCTCAGCAAATATTTAGTGAGCAACAACCATATGCCATTCACTGTACTAGATCGACACAAAGGTTGCACAGACACTGTTCTTGTGTTCATAGGGTTATTTTCAGTTCAGTTCAGTCGCTCAGTCGTGTCCGACTCTTTGTGACCCCATGAATCGCAGCACGCCAGGCCTCCCTGTCCATCACCAACTCCCGGAGTTCACTCAGACTCACGTCCATCGAGTCAGTGATGCCATCCAGCCATCTCATCCTCTGTCATCCCCTTCTCCTCCTGCCCCCAATCCCTCCCAGCATCAGAGTCTTTTCCAATGAGTCAACTCTTCGCATGAGGTGGCCAAAGTACTAGAGTTTCAGCTTCAGCATCATTCCTTCCAAAGAAATCCCAGGGCTGATCTCCTTCAGAATGGACTGCTTGGATCTCCTTGCAGTCCAAGGGACTCTCAAGAGTCTTCTCCAACACCACAGTTCAACAGCATCAATTCTTCGGTGCTCAGCCTTCTTCACAGTCCAACTCTCACATCCATACATGACCACAGGAAAAACCACAGCCTTGACTAGATGGACCTTTGTTGGCAAAGTAATGTCTCTGCTATTTTACTGAATGAATAAACATCACAGACATCTACAGTGGAAGTCTGACAGAAGACAAAGTGTATGGAAGGTCCATCTTACCAAAGCGCTATCTGAAATAAGACAGCTTTGTTCAAAGGGATACCCTACTGATGCTCTTCTAACCCAGGATGCTATTTAAAACTAAAAATAATTGTTAGAGAAAATACACACAGATAAGTCACTTAATCGACAGTCAATCTGACTTTAATATATTTTACATATAGAAAAATAAAAGTCCTACTATGAACAATGCAATGCTTACTAACAAAGCAAATTCCCACATGGGAATATGAAGTTAAGGTTTGATAACCAAACTTCAACAGAAAACTACAATATGCCAATTCTCAATTCCTCCAAAATTTTAAAGGGAAGAAACTTAAAATCAAAATTACCTGACTTTATGACTCAATCAATTAAGAAATTAACACTAAAGTCACGTAGTACTCACTTACAAAATGAATACAAGAGAAAAACTTGTCCACTTTACCAAGTAAAAAGCACTTGTTTATTTCTAAGCATACACACATGATGCTACAAATAAGCTGCCTCTATAGAGTGTCTGGAGTTGCAGGAAAGGACATTTAACTTTTTTATGTATATTATATTTGGCTATTAAGTTTTTAATCTTTAAATCATGTGGGCCAAATATTTTTCAGCTTAAAACAGCTAGACAATGTCTTAAACAAAACAAAAAAAAAAACTCCGTTTACAGTAGCATTTCCTTTATAATAATGGGGATAAAATCTGTAGCCTGACTATGTATTTGGGACAAGTATGATACAGGAATGCAACTGCCATTCAGGCTACAGAAACTACTCAGGGGTTCTGAACCTCAGGTCATAGATCCCCAAAACATCTAAAGAAAGAACTGAGGAGGGTCCATGAACTTGGGTGAGAAAATAAATCATTTTTCTAATTCATTAACTTCTAACAAATTTAACATTTTCTTCAATTATTAACAATAGGTAATAGATCACAGTAGTACTGGTAATACCTGTGACCTAGCAAAACCCAATAGACATGATAAATATTTTCATTGTCATGTTACAGAGGTTGCATTTACTAAAATACTTAGGATTATTTAAGATAATCCTAAGATAATCAGACTCAACTCTAGATCCCTATTATGTTAATAAAGAATGCAAATTAAAAATTGTTTTAATATTTTGATAATTTATTTCAATATAATTAGTTTATGCACTTAGAACATCGTTCTGAAGAGTTTCAATAGATTGCCAAAGGAGTTCAAGTCACCAAAGAAAAAAAGGAGCAGCCTTGGATATAATGGTTCTCAATTTAACTGCTCACTAAAAAAATTAGAGGGAGGGAATATGTGCAGGTTATCCCAGTTTGGAATGCTACCAGAAATCAGTGGGTAGGAGACTGATGAGACAACTATCCCGGCATGCATGGATAGTGTTGGTTCATACAACCAACTACGAATTGAACTTCAAAACTGTCGCAGTTTACAGCAACATCTAAAAGATGAAATAAGTGACAAGATTACCCTCTTCAGTTCAGTCGCTCAGCCGTGTCCGGCTCTTTGTGAACCCATGAATCGCAGCATGCCTCCTGTCCATCACCAACTCCCGGAGTTCACTCAAACTCACGTCCATTGAGTCAGTGATGTCATCCAGCCATCTCATCCTCTGTCGTCCCCTTCTCCTCCTGACCCCAATCCCTCCCAGCATCAGAGTCTTTTCCAATGAGTCAACTCTTCGCATGAGGTGGCCAAAGTATTGGCGTTTCAGCTTTAGCATCATTCCTTCCAAAGAACATCCAGGACTGATCTGCTTTAGAATGGACTGGTTGGATCTCCTTGCAGTCCAAGGGACTCTCAAGAGTCTTCTCCAACACCACAGTTCAAAAGCATCAATTCTTCGGTGCTCAGCTTTCTTCACAGTCCAACTCTCACATCCATACGTGATCACTGGAAAAACCATAGCCTTGACTAGATGGACCTTTGTTGGCAATGTCTGTGCTTTTCAATATGCAATCCAGGCTGGTCATAATTTCCCTTCCAAGGAGTAAGGGTCTTTTAATTTCATGGCTGCAATCACCATCTGCAGTGATTTTGGAGCCCCCAAAAATAAAGTCTGACACTGTTTCCACTGTTTCCCCATCTATTTCCCATGAAGTGATGGGACCAGATGCCATGATCTTCGTTTTCTGAATGTCGAGTTTTAAGCCAACTTTTTCACTCTCCTCTTTCACTTTCATCAAGAGGCTTTTTAGTTCCTCTTCACTTTCTGCCATAAGGGTGGTGTCATCTGCATTTCTGAAGTTATTGATATTTCTCCCGGCAATCTTGATTCCAGCTTGTTTCTTCCAGCCCAGCGTTTCTCATGATGTACTCTGCATATAAGTTAAATAAGCAGGGTGACAATATATAGCCTTGACGGACTCCTTTTCCTATTTGGAACCAGCCTATTGTTCCATGTCCAGTTCTAAGTGTTGCTTCCTGACCTGCATACAGATTTCTCAAGAGGCAGGTCAGGTGGTCTGGTATTCCCACCTCTTTCAGAATTTTCCACAGTTTATTGGATCCACACAGTCAAAGGCTTTGGCATAGTCAATAAAGCAGAAATAGATGTTTTTCTGGAACTCTCTTCCTTTTCCCATAATCCAGCGGATGTTGGCAATTTGATCTCTGGTTCCTCTGCCTTTTCTAAAACCAGCTTGGACATCTGGAAGTTCATGGTTCACGTACTGCTGAAGCCTGGCTTGGAGAATTTTGAGCATTACTTTACTAGCATGTGAGATGAGTGCAAATGTGTGGTAGTTTGATCATTCTTTGGCATTGCCTTTCTTTGGGATTGCAATGAAAACTGACCTTTTCCAGTCTTGTGGCCACTGCTGAGTTTTCCAAATTTGCTGGCATATTGAGTGCAGCACTTTCAAAGCATCATCTTTCAGGATTTGAAATAGCTCAACTGGAATTTCACCACCTCCACTAGCTTTGTTCATAGTGATGCTTTCTAAGGCCCACTTGACTTCACATTCCAGGATGTCTGGCTCTAGGTGAGTGATCACACCATCGTGATTATCTGGGTCGTGAAGATCTTTTTTGTACAGTTCTTCTGTGTATTCTTGCTGCCTCTTCTTAATATCTTCTGCTTCTGTCAGGTCCATACCATTTCTGTCCTTTATCGAGCCCATCTTTGCATGAAATGTTCCCTTGGTATCTCTAATTTTCTTGAAGAGATCTCCAGTCTTTCCCATTCTGTTGTTTTCCCCTATTTCTTTGCATTGATCACTGAGGAAGGCTTTCTTATCTCTTCTTGCTATTCTTTGGAACTCTGCATTCAGATGCTTATCTTTCCTTTTCGCTTCTCTTCTTTTCACAGCTACTTTTAAGGCCTCCCCAGACACCCAGTTTGCTTTTTTGCATTTCTTTTCCATGGGGATGGTCTTGATCCCTGTCTCCTGTACAATGTTACGAACCTCCATCCATAGTTCATCAGGCACTCTATCTATCAGATCTAGTCCCTTAAATCTATTTCTCACTTCCACTGTATAATCATAAGGGATTTGATTTAGGTCATACCTGAATGGTCTAGTGGTTTTCCCTACTTTCTTCAATTTCAATCTGAATTTGGCAATAATGAGCTCATCATCTGAGCCAGTCAGCTCCCGGTCTTGTTTTTGCTGACCCTCTGCAGTACCCTGCTTTCCAAAGTTTCCAAACAGGTGTTCATACCAGGGTTCACTGGTCTATTGGAACATCTTTCTTCATTCACTTCTCCAGTGTACACCACCCACTGAACAATTTTCATCACTAAACTCTATTTTCCTCTATGACTAATATGTCTAAAATAAAAATCACTTCTAAAAACAAATACAGTATTTTACTATCAACTATTTATGATTCAATTATTACTGAGAATTAATTGAAGATTTAGTTTTCTTGGCTGCAAATCTTTAGTCTTTCTTTTTTTAATTGGATTACTATCTGCTCTGCCAGGAAACAAAGATAGAAGGGGCAAAATATATGTATCAACTTGCTAATGTTTGAAAGCTATAAAAATTTATTTAAATGGCAGGAGAAGAAAAGTGAAACTATGCCACATAGTAATGCATGGAGATACTCTGTACAGTTCTATACTCCTTCACACTTATTATCTTGTATAACTGGAAATTGTTATTAATAATTAAAAATACAGTCAGCTGTAATGAGGCACTGACTTAAAGTTTTTCCAAAAAGTTCATCTTTAAAATTACTGTTTGAGATACTTCTCATTAAACATATGATGAACTATGGCTTAAAGAGTAAATTTATCTTGCCTAGAGGGAAGTGACAGAAGCCAAAACTGAAACCTATGTCACAATTTCAAAGTTGCAATAACTATCAAATTAGCTGTACAATTTAGGGCTGGCTGCTTGCTGACTCCTCAACTAACAACCTTATATCCTCCTGCCAACAACAACAAAAAAGGAGGTAAAAGCCGGAAGCAAAGATATGGATGTGAGTTAAGAGAGCAAGCTTGGCTGACTTGGACTCTGCGTTCCTCAGACTGCACAGTAAAATTGACAAGAAAAGAGAAATTTAAAGTAATCCTAAAGGAAATCAACCCTGAATATTCATTGGAAGGACTGATGCTGAAGCTCCAATACTTTGGCCACCTGACTGGAAGAGCCAACTCACCGGAAAAGACCCTGATGCTAAGGAATGACAGAGGGCAGGAGAAGAAGGGACGACAGAGGATGAGATGGTTGGATGGCATCACCGACTCAACAGACTTGAGTCTGAGCAAACTCCTGGAGATGGTGAAGGACAGGGAAGCCTGGTGTGTTGCAGATGGGGTTGCAAAGAGTCAGACATGACTGAGCGACTGAACAACAACAAAGCAAATATAAGGAAATGGTACTAGGGAGAATTTGGAAGCGACTGACCTCTTTCCCCAATATTAATCCCACAAAGAACAGTACTGCATAATAAAGTAGGCTGACCTTCTGTTCCAGTTTTGCCTCTAGACAGGCAAAAAACAATCAAGAGTCAGTTTTAAGATAATCAAATAATTATAATGGACCTTCCTGCTATCCAGTCTAAACCCTCTGCACTGGTCTGCTCCATGGCTCATTTCTACCTAACCATCCTCCACTCCGGAGGCTGTCTCCTATGCTTCCGTTACCATTTCTCTACTTCAGCTCTACTTAAAGTGAAATAAGATGCCAGCTGTTTATTCAGTAATACAATCAAACTCAATCCCAGAGGTCAAGATCACAGTCAAGGTCTATATTACAAACTTTCTATCACTTAAGTGCCTGAGAAGGCATTCCTTAGGGGATCTGGTCTACTTGAGAAAATAAATGTCCATTCTCTCAAATGATCTCACTCTGTTTATACATATATCCATATCCATACATACACACCAAGTGAAAAACATGGTACTGAAAAGTTAACCTTGTGTTATGAAACAAAAAGTATACCCAAATTCAGAACATTTATAGCAATGAGTAAGAGTAGTAAAGAGAGTGAAAGAAAATCTCATGAAAGCAAGGAAACACATCATACCCAAAACAAACGGAGCAGATTGCTCTCTTGATATCTAGGGAAAAAAAACAGTACAAGACAGTGGGTATGTAACTGATCCTCTTAAAAAAGAAAGGAAAGAAAGAAATCTAAACCAAATCGACAGCACAGCAATAACGTTAAAGAATTAAATCTTACCCGTTAATATCTTCTTAATATTCAGTCTCTCATCTGTTAGTTATTTTCATATGATTTACCTTCTGTATGATATGCCCAGTAGGTGGATGTGTGAATTCACAGATGCAAGACATTTTTAGAGCCACAGGAACTTTAAAGATCACTCAGTTTAATTCTATTTCACAAATGAGGAATCTAAGGGCTTAGGAAGGTTAAATAATTTATTCAAAGTCACACAAAATTTCATCCCTTACTACACTGAAAATTAGTAATTGTAAAGGATTTGCTTTCTTTAAAAGGATTTTGGAGACTTCTTTTATAGTCCTTCATTCAACTTTCACTTAAAAAAATGTAACGCAAAACATCTCCATCTCATTAAAACACCTTACAAGTTTGAAGTTTGCAAAAACACAACCAAGTATACACATTCACCTTGGGTCAATCTATGGATTAAAACAATGTAACTTCATAACTTCTAATCATGACGCTATATATCCATCAGTAGCAAATCTCTCAGGGCAGCTTCCTAGCTAAGCTTCAACCTCAGGAGGGGAGCCCTTGACAGCACTTGTATACTAACTTCCCTGTTCCTTGACTTAGAGGACACCCGACTCATTTGAAAAGACCCTGATGCTGGGAAAGACTGAAGGCGAAGGAGATGGGGACTACAGAGGATGAGATGGTTGGATGGCATCACTGACTCAACAGACATGAGTCTGAGTGAACTCCGGGAGTTGGTGATGGACAGGGAGGCCTGGTGTCTGCAGTCCATAGGGTTGCAAAGAGTCGGACACGATTGAGCAACTGAACTGAACTGATCCAAGCTAAATCAATAATAATCCTCTATCTCAGGAATCTGGAGCATTTAGTTTTTTTTGTTCCTTTTGCGTAATACTGTGAAACTCTACTACAATGTGGTTAAACACAATACTCAAGCACATTCAAGTCATCTTCTAACAGATGAACTGAGCATTTATTTCAACAATTTCTTTAGGGTAACTTTATAAAATTTTTGCCTTCAAAAGTAACACTGATCTTGATACTTGTTAAAAACTGTGCCACATCTCAACAGAGCGAGATTTAGGAGATTATCCTAATGCCTATCCTCAGAACCCCTAATCAGAGAACTGTTCAGTCTTCATCCCTTATTCCTGGTATTTCCCCCAAAGTCTACCCTCTGGATTACAGCTGTGCAAGGAACCTGGAGTTCAAAAGCTAAAAGAAATATAATAGTCATGGTAATAATAGATCATATTTATTGAACATTTGCTGCATGTCTCAAACTATCCCAAGCACACTACAATTCATCTTCCCAACAACTCCATGAAATTTTACAGATGAAATTAATCTGCCTGAGGACTCAAACCCATAGTCTGGCTCCAAAATACAGGCACTTAACCACTATCCTTCAGTGGCGGTTGTGTAGTTGCTAAGTCATGTTTGAATCTTGCGAACCCATGGCTATAGTCCACCAGGCTCCCCATCCACGGGATTTCCCAGGCAAGAATACTGGAGTGGGTTGACATTTCCATCTCCAGAGGATGTTCCTGACTCAGGGATCAAATCCAGATCTGCACTGTAGGAAATCTCCTGTAAGGGACACAGATTCTTTACTGACTGAACCCCCAGGGAAGCCCACACTACTTCTCAAAAGTTTGATAATTACTAGAATTGAGTGATGTTAATGTCACTCAGGATTCCCTGACAGCTCAGTTGATAAAGAATACGCGTGCAATGCAGGAGACCCGGTTTGATTCCTAGGTTGGGAAGACCCACTGGAGAAGGGATAGGCTACCCACTCCAGTATTCCTGGGCTTCCCTTGTGGCTCAGTTGGTAAAGAATCCGCCTGCAATGCGGGAGACCTGGGTTCAATCCCTAGGTCGGGAAGATTCCCCTGGAGAAGGGAAAGGCTACCCATTCCAGTATTCTGGCCTGGAGAATTCCATGGACTATATAGTCCATGGGGGTTGCAAAGAGTTGGACACGACTAAGCGACATTCATTTTCACTTTCTTTCACTTTCAATGTCACTTGCTGCTGAAGGGCACACAGCTGCCCTGGTTCCTGGTGGGCCAAGTGTTGACTGTTCAACTCTTCCTTGCTGTCTATGAAACAACCCCCAGGAACCTTAAAGAAAACAAATTTGGCTTCCATTACTTGAAATCAACCTAATGGTCCCACCTGTCAAATATTTTTAGGCCTCTTTTCAAAAAAAGGAATGTGTTTACAAAAGGCATTCTCCACCAAGTTTCTTTCATAACATGCATTCCCTGAGACAAAATGACTCCTCCATGCCCATGGGCTAATAAACGATAGGAAAGAACAGATGTAATGAACCTTATATATCATCTAGTTTTCAACCCACTCATTTTACAGATGGAGCAATGGTAAAGATAAAAACCCTGGAGTCAATCACCCAAAGGGCACAGGTTTTAATACTGGCTCTACCGTGTTCTGGTATAGGTGGGGGAAGCTGCTTAATTTATGAAGCTTCAGTCTCTTCTGGGAAAGAGATAATGGCACCCACACATCCTACCATTATAATGAGCTCTAAATAACCAACTGTTTAATAAAATGCCTGGCACATACTCAACACACTCGCTAACGTACACTCAATAAACGGCAGCTGTGATGATAGTGATGATTGATGTAAGGCTCAGAGAAGGTGGACACATTTTCCCAAATGATATGGCCACTTAAGAACAGAATCAAAACTAGAAAAAGACTTCATACTCACAATAATACTTTGTTCTACATCTTCCTACAAACTCTTGGGCTTAGCATTTAAAACTATCTAAAATCTGCTATAATTCTACCCTTTCAAAAATCTAATCTCCATCCCAACTATTTCTCATTCATTCACCAAATATATACATAGCACTGTCCATGTTCTAAACAGTTTCTAGATACAGGAGGGAACAAAGGAAGGGAAAGAAAAGAAGTGAAAGCCATCTACATGTCCAAATAAAGGAAAAAGAGCTAAGAGAATAATATGCTCAGAAAAAAACAGACTGCTACTCTCCTGAAGTTTCTATCAGCAAGGGAAAAAGTATAAACAAGCATAGATTAAAAAAAAAAAAAAGTAACATGGAAGAACTTTCCTTTAGTCTACTTAACCACAGAACTTGCTTTAAATATTCCTGTACTCAAGTATTTGCTTCAGCTTATACTATACAACCAAACCTGACAGCCCAAATTGCTAAATTTCTCTCCAAGAAGCATTTTCTCTATATTCCAGCACTGGTTTACTCTTAATTCCTATTAACTATACTGACATTTCACTTTTTTTTAAAGCTGTTTTAAATGTCTGTCAGGGTGACTTTATGACTCATTCAAGTTCCCTAAGGCAAGATCTGTATAGTATGTTTCTTTAAATCTTAACACTTTAGCACACAGCAGTCCATACACTGCCGATATTCAGACCTGTTTAGTTATCCAATATCTTATTTAGATAAAACCTGGCACTTACACGATATCTGGCCAGTATTTGCTTTTGCTGAAAGAATAAACGTGTAATATTTTTACAATATTATCTACAAAACTGCATTTTATATTCATGAACCCCCCATTATGAAACATGAAATACATTAGTACCAAAAATGGTAGAAAGACTGAATATACTCTGATCCTATCATTCAAAATATCACTTAAAATATTAAGATGACAAAAATTAGGCAACTAACATGAGGGTAGAAATGGCAATTCAAACCAGTCATGGTCTTGTTAAAAAACATATAAGCAGGTCACGTGCTTCATGTAGATTCTGGCTCACTCTGATGGGAGGAGGTATTTTACACAAAGCTACATACACCGATGAGAGGCATAATTAACACAAGATAAACACCAATACTGCAGCTACACTATGTGCAAAAAATTCTGTATTTAAAGAGGCCTCTGACTTAAGAGGAAATAAAAAGATTTCAGTTCACTTCAGTCGCTCAGTCATGTCTGACTCTTTGCGACCCCTTGGGCTGTAGCACGCCAGGCCTCCCTGTCCATCACCAACTCCCAGAGTTCATTCAAACTCATGTCCATTGAGTCAGTAATGCCATCCAACCATCTCATCCTCTGTCGATCCCTTCTCCATAATCAGGGTCTTTTCCAATGTATCAAATCTTAGCATCAAGTGGTCAAAGTATCAGTTTTAGCTTCAGCATCAGTCCTTCCAATGAGTATCCAGGACTAATTTCCTTCAGGATGAACTGGTTGGATCTCCTAGCTGTGCAAGGGACTCTCAAGAGTCTTCTCCAAAACCACAGTTCAAAAGCATCAATGCTTCGGCACTCAGCTTTTTTTACAGTCCAACTTTCACATCCACACATGACTACTGGAAAAACCATAGCCTTGACTAGACGGACCTTTGTTGGCAACGTAATGTCTCTGCTTTTTAATATGCTGTCTAGGTTGGTCATAAGTTTTCTTTCAAGGAGCAAACATCTTTTAATTTCATGGCTGCAGTCACCATCTGCAGTGATTTTGGAGCCCAAAAAATAAAGTCTGTCACTGTTTCCATTGTTTCCCCATCTATTTGCCATGAAGTGATGGGACCAGATGCCATGATCTTCGTTTTCTGAATGTTGAGCTTTAAGCCAACTTTTTCACTCTCCTCTTTCACTTTCATCAAGAGGCTCTCTAGTTCTTTGCTTTCTGCCATAAGAGTGGTGGCATCTGCATATCTGACATTATTGATATTTCTCCCAGATATTGATTCCAGCTTGTGCTTCTTCCAGCCCGGGATTTCTCATGACGTACTCTGCAAAGAAGTTAAATAAGCAGGGTGACAACAGACAGGCTTGATATACTCCTTTCCCGTGTGAACCAGTCTGTTGTTCCATGTCCAGTTCTAACTGTTGCTTCTTGACCTACATACAGATTTCTCAAGAGGCAGGTCAGGTGGTCTGGTATTCCCATCTCTTTCAGAATTTTCCAGTTTGTTGTGATCCACACAGTCAAAGGCTTTGGCATAGTCAATAAAGCAGAAATAGATGTTTTTTGGGGAACTATCTTGCTTTTTTGATAATCCACTGGATGTTGGCAATTTGATTTCTGGTTCCTCTGCCTTTTCTAACTCCAGCTTGAACATCTGGAAGTTCATAGTTCACGTACTGTTAAAGCTTGGCTTGGAGAATTCTGACCATTACTTTGCTAGCATGTGAGATGAGTGCAATTGTGCCATAGTTTGAGCATTTTTTGGCACTGCCTTTGTTTGGGATTGGAATAAAAATTGACCTTTTCCAGTCCTGTGGCCACTGCTGAGTCTTCCAAATTTGCTGGCATACTGAGTGCAGTACTCTCAACAGCATCGTCTTTTAGGATTTGAAATAGTTCAACTGGAATTCCATCACCTCCACTAGCTTGTTCGTACTGATGCTTCCTGAGGCCCACTTGACTTAGCATTCCAGGATGTCTGGCTCTAGGTGAGTGATTACGCCATCATGATTATCTGGGTCGTGAAGATCTTTTTTGTACAGTTCTTCTGTGTATTCTTGCCACCTCTTCTTCTATCTTCTGCTTCTGTTAGGTCCATACCATCTCTGTCCTTTATCGAGCCCATCTTTGCATGAAATGTTCCATTGGTATCTCTAATTTTCTTGAAGAGATCTCTAGTCTTTCCCATTCTTTTGTTTTCCTCTATTTCTCTGTACTGATTATGGAGGAAGGCTTTCTTATCTCTCCTTGTTGTTCTCTGGAACTCTGAATTCAAATGGGTATATCTTTCTTTTTCTCCTTTGCTTTTCGCTTCTCTTCTTTTCATAGCTATTTGTAAGGCCTCCTCAGACAGCCATTTGCCTTTTTGCATTTCTTTTTCTTGGGAATGGTCTTGATCCTTGTCTCCTGTACAATGTCACGAACCTCCATCCATAGTTCTTCAGGCACTTTATCAGATCTATCCCTTGAATAATATACAGTTTCAAAGTAAGAAACCAAAAGGAGTATTTGGAAGAATAATTTAACAAATTCTGCTAATGAATTATACACACACAGAGCTAGCCTTCAGTTCTTGCTATAGAAATAGAAGCTCATCCAACACTCAACAAGCATACATTTATCAAGTATATATTACAAACTAAGGCACAGTTTTGGGCAACTGGAGTATATTAATGAACAAAATATGTAAAGACCCTTGGCCTTACAAAGGTTGCAATCACTTAGGGTGAAATCTAAATAATAGAACAGTTTGTGACAACTTTCTTACATGCTTAAGATACCACAAACACACAAATATAATGGTGCCAATACAGGGAGAAGAAAGTTAATAGATTTCTAAGAAAATAAAAAAGCAGCAGGGGCGGGGAGGGGGGGCGGGAAGAAATGTGAAAGGCCTACAGCAAAAGTTAAGAGATGAAAAACTGTGTTTCTTAATAATATTCCAATAAAATCAGTATCACTTTTTAAAGTTCCCTGTAATTACAAAAAGCAAAAATTATTCACAGAAACTGTAATAAACTTAATAACAGTTCAGAAGATAATTCAGGGTTCTATAAGAAGTCAATATGAAGCACTGTGGTTATGAGAATGGGCTTTTGTAACATTAAAGAGTTTGAATTCTAGTCTTGCCAGTTATCAGCAGTGAGACCTTTAGGGCTGTTAAAAGGATTAAATGAAAACCAAAAACTAGAAATAACTCAAATATCCAGCAATAGATAGATGAATGAATATATTATACCATATCTATTCACTGAAATACTATTCCATATTCAGTAAGTGCAGAGAAGGCAATGGCACCCCACTCCAGTACTCTTGCCTGGAAAATCCCATGGATGGAGGAGCCTGGTAGGCTGCAGTCCATGGGGTCTTGAAGAGTCGGATACGATTGAGCAAATTCACTTTCACTTTTCACTTTCATGCATTGGAGAAGGAAATAGCAACCCACTCCAGTGTTCTTGCCTGGAGAATCCCAGGGATAGGGGAGCCTGGTGGGCTGCCTTCTATGGGGTCGCACAGAGACGGACACGACTGAAGTGAGTTAGCATTCAGTAAGTGAGCAAATACACACAACAGGAATGCAGCTTTAATGCGTCACCCTGAGCAAAAGAAGCCAAACACAAGGAAACATATGACTGCGTTTATATGAAATTCTCAAAAAGGCAAAACTAACCAGCAGTGAAACAAAGCTCAGAACTACTTCCAAAGGAGCAAAAGGGTACTTTTAGGATAATTGATATGTTCCTATATCTTGACTGTGATGATGTTTCCATGGGTGCACATACTGGTTGAAACTCAACTGAACCCTATGCCTTAAATGAGTACGTTTTACTTTATACAGATTATATCTCAAAAAGGTGATTTTAAAGAGGATTAAATGAAGCAATATATATAAAGTTCTGGCTTAAGTATTCAAAAAAGGGCAGCTATTGTTAAAATCAACTATCACTATACAACACTCCTGGAGAGATAGCAGAAAATGAATCACCTCATCTTTCCAGTTGTTTAGATTTTAGGTAAACCTAAATTTACAGTATCTGACCTAGGCCAGTGCCATGAGAAACACTACAGAAATTGAATTATAAAAGGATGCCAACTGGGAGACCTTAGGCAAAGACCATGAAAGTAAGGGAAGGGAAGAAAACAAACATGCCTCTATGTCCAAAGGAGCCAAGCTAAGAGAATGAATACGGCCAGCTATGACAGAATGCTCCAGTGCCAAAGAACACCTAGACCACCTCACCTAGGTATTATCAAAATGTACCTCAAAACTGAGTTAATAACTACACAAAGTTTAATGACAGTCCAACAGCTAAGCAGAGACAGTCCTTAACTTTATGGCTGGGGGGTGTTGGGGTGTGGGGGTAGCAGATCCATGAAGTTTATAAAGTGAAGTCAAAGGATACTACCAACCAAGCAGGAAGAGGTCATACTACAGATGATGTAGAAATGCCAAGAAACAATTATAAATCCGAAAGCCAAGGTATTCCTTGGGTTTTTTAGAAGAAATTATGTGATTAAAAAGAACATACGTCTTGAAGGAACTAGTTAGAATATTTTGATAATAGAAGTTGAAACACAAGTGAAACATTCACAAAATTTTTATTTTATTGTTGCTTGTATGGGCTTCCCAGGTGGCGCAGTAGCGAAGGATCCACCTGCTAATGCAGGAGACTCAGGAGATGAAGCTTCCATCACTGGGTTGAGAAGATCCCCTTGAGAAGGAAATGTCAACCCACTCCCATATTTCTGCCTGGAGAATTTTATGGACAGAGGAGCCTGGGGGGCTACAGTCCATGGGGGTCACAAAGAGTCAGATACAAGCACACATACTGACCATGATACATATGTGTACACACACACACACACACACATTTAGTGAACAAATAATTATGCTTAATAAAATAAGTTCTATAAATAAGACCAGAAGAACTGAACTGGCTATTATTCATGAAAGCACAAGTCTTCTGACCTATATTTTAATTCAAAAAAGAAAAAGAATGAGACAAGGTTGCCAAGTGGTTATGGCAAAGGATTGCTAAAAAAGAAAAAGAAAAAACATCTCAACTGGACATTCTGGGAAGCAAAAGACCCTAGACTTAAAATCTTAACTGTTAGGATTTGCTCAGTTTTGATTTTAAGAACTTTCACTTGTAACATTAAAAAGGCAAAAAGGACAGGACAGAGTCAGAAGTCCTGAGTTTCAACTCTAGTTCTATCAGAATTTGGATTTCTTCTTTCCTAAAATCGGGCAGTTGAAGCAGACTACTGAAAATAATAAATATTAGCACCCATGCTCTAGATTGAAAATCACAAGCTTTATAGAAAAGTTTAATAGTACAGGATCTTAAGGAGGTTTAGCATTTATTTTTAAGGCAGGAACTAAACTGCAAGTTTTCTTATTAAATCAAGATAATACCAAGACCTATGCGACTAAGGGCCTAAAACAATAATTAAGTATGTTGTTGATCACTATCTGCAAAAGTAATATATCATCCAGGGGCTAACCATTATAGAACAAGTTTCTTAACTCAAGTTCTTCCCAAACCAAAATAATAAGGTCCAAGTAAAAGCATACAATACGGATACTTTAAGACTCATTAGCCACCAATTCTTATCAGGAGATGACATTAATAGAAATGTAACTTTGTGGAATTCTAAGCTGTGTTTTTTAAAGTTCAATTAAATTAATTCTCATACATATTATAACTCCCTTAATTTTCTTTCCTATGGAAAACTGAGCTAAGCTAGAAATACATTTTACTTAAAAACAAAGAATTTTCACATAAGACTTAGCTCTAAACCTTCAATATAAATCTTGGGTTTTCATCTTATTTTTTTTTAAGTTCAATGTTCATCTAATATTGAGGACATACTCGTTTTCTACAGAAAGCCCAGGCTTTCAAATAATCGAACACCGAGAAATGTGATTAAATCACAGCAGAAAGTAGTAACAGCAAGGTAATATAATGAGGTCACAACTCGAGCAGCCAATCAAAAGCATAAAAGCATTTCCTGCAATATTAATAGTCAAAAGAGAAAACCAATCACAGAAACCTTGGGCCTTCTTTTGACAGTCACAGAAGCAAGAGAACCAATCCACACACACTCGGGGTTGACAATAAGGCGGGACCACAGGTTCATTGAAGAAATTCTTGAGGGTGCAGTTACTATGAACTTCGCACGCCAAGTACCACCACTCCAAGAGTCATCAACACTGTCAAGCCAGGTGAAATTCAACCGTATACAAAATGTAGGCCATCGGGGGGAAAGCATTTTTGCCCTAAACTGCTATTATTAATTTTTTTTTAAATGCAGCTGTCAACTTGGATGCAGTAGGTCCTCAACTTCTAAAAGATGCCCCCGCCCCGTCCGCCAAGCCGTGACAATTGTCGGGGACGCGACCGGAGGACAGCACATCCTCGGTCCCTTTCTAACACAACGCATGGAGCGGGCGCTGTCCCCCCTAGGCAGGCAGAAACGGGAGCTAGCCGGTCAGCGGCTTTCTAACGCTACATCCTGCTACTAGTCGCGGCCCCCGCCCTCTCCCGCCGCAGTGCTGCACCATCACCTCCATCCCTCTGCACCAACGAGGGCCGAGGAACGAGATTACCTTGCTAGGGGGAAGATAATGTTTGTTTTGAAAGCGCTTTACTTTCCGTAACTCATATCAAAGAGAACCTAATGCGAAACTAAAGCTAAAAGTGTGTGTGTGTTGGAGCGGGGGGCAATCTTCCCTAGCCAAAGGGTCCCTTGCCGATTAATTAATACCACACCCGAGGTGCGAGGTGTTGGGGGGTAGGTAAACAGAGGCCGTACGCCAAGTGCGGCCAGAACATCCCCTGCGCCATTCCCGGCCGCCGCTTACGGCAAGGCCCCCTTACGGCAGCGTAAGCGGCGCTGCGAGCTAATCACAACACTGGGACGCAACAACATGGCGGCCGCGGGCGGGCGCTGCGCCGGCCGAGAGGGTTTACGCTACTCCGCCGGCGTAGGGTCCCATGCGATGGAGCGGCAGCGGCGCCCTCCAGCGAGCGTAAAGCGCTCTGTGAATGGCGAGGCCCGACTGACAAAGGGGAGGGGGGAGGAGAGAAGGGGGGGTAATAAACACTCGAGTCCCTACCGATTCCTCCTCCTTCTCCATCCCGGTGGGCATCTGGGGCACGGCCCGGTTGATGGAGACGCAGTCGTTGAGATCAGGCATGTCCTTGCCGCGGTAGATAGGCAGCGGTTTGGCGGCGTCCAGCGCCCGCGCTCGGAAGGAGAGTTTACTCATTGTCTCCCCGCCTCACAGGAACAGCCCGGGCGGCGGCGGCGGGGCGGGCGGGGAGGGGGGGAGGACTCCCGCCGCCTCCTCCACCTCCTTCCTCAGTGCAGCGCGGCCGGCCCGCTCCTCCTCCTCCTCCTCACTGCCCCCGGCCACAGCATGGGCGCCCACCCCGCCCGAAAACAGCCCCCCGCCGCCCGCGGCCGCTTCCACACACTAGATCCGCCGCTCGCCCGCCCGATCCGCTCCCTGCGCCATGGCCAACATGGCGGACATTACCACAGCGGCGGCGAGCGATCCCGGCAGCCCGCGCGAGAGCGCGCCCCCGCCGCGGGGACGCGCCTCGCCCTCTCCCTCCCTCCCTCCTTCCTCTCCCTTCCCCTCCCTCGCCTGCCCACCCACTCTCTCCGCTGCGCGGCCGGCCCGCGGGTGCGTGCTCAGCCTCCGGCCGCTCCGGAGAAAGGGGGTGGCGGCGACGGCCGCTCTCTGCTCGGCAGCCCGCGCCCTCGCCTTGTGGCAGGTGCCAGGTGCGCAAGTTAACCCGCACCCCCTGAGCGTGCGCCTCTGCCTCTGCGGCCCCGACACCCCGCTCGCTGGGTACCCCGAGGAAGGCGCCGCGCAGAACAGCCGCGCTGAGCAGCGCGATTGTGCTGAAGCGGGAAGGGAAGATGTCAACAGGCGCCACAGCTGCCCCACCGCGCCTGTACTTATGAAGAGCTTATTTCTAAGGCGCCTCGAGCGCCGGCTCATTCGCATCTTCCGATTCGTACAGCCCTGAGAAGTGTGAAAGGTTCATTTCTTCTCGCGACTCCGAGGGGCGCAGACCTGCCGGGTCTCGCCCACCCGGAAAACTCACATGGCCCCAGCCCTCTTCCCCGCATCCTCTCTTCGGTACGTGACCGAAAGAGCTCTCCAAGGTAAGGCATCCTCGCTTTCGCTGGGAGGATGCTAACGCCTGCAGTGAGGCTTAACGTTTGAGACTGCCAGATGCAACAAGTGCACTTGAACCTGTCTCCCAAACTTCATAGAATTACGTAGTGGATGATAGATATTTCTAATTCCAAAACTAGAGTTCTTAAAAATTAAGCTTATAAAATTTAACCAAGGCAGCACACATTCCCAAAGTGACAGGTCTGTTTAAAATATTGGTGCTGTGGAAGGCGCAAAGAAGTTTGAGATACAAAGTTCTTCGTGCAACTTTGACATTGATGGGATGGCAGAAAGGTTGGAAAGATGAATAACAATAAGAGATGTAAATAATTGAAGAGCAGGGCAACCAGAAAGCAAAATGAAGAATGACAGTAAAAAAAAAAAGAAAAGAAAAATTGATCCCTTGAAGAAAACTGTATAGGTGATGACACAAGGCAGTAGACATGATTAATTACCAAGTGAGTCCCACAAACCCTGATTGCCAGGAGAGTTCCGAGAAAGGAGACTTCTTAAGCCTGAACCAGTTAGAGGAAGTTCTAAAGAGGAGAGAAGATCCAGCTGACTCAAACAAGCACCAGCTATTGTTGACATCAGCCTCATTTAACTGAGTTCCTTGGTTAGACTTTAAGCACTACAGTTTTCCTGCAAAATTCCTAGGAAGAGTGTAACATTTTGCCATTTTGTAATAATTGATAAATATCTTTCCTAATTCAAAGAAAGTAGATAGTTTGCTGACATCTAGAAGAGAAAAAAACCTTACTCTTAGTCATTCGTATGTGACATCAAAGCTCCATCTCTTCCTCCACTTTCTCTCAGATCATTTACTTACTCTCCTCTCTTTTTCCTGCCTGAACTCCTCCCTTTTCTCTCCACTTCCCCCTGTGAAGGCAAAATGGTGGATACAGACTGCCTGGCATAGCCTAACCCCTGCACCCAGCAAGAATTCAGGCATGCTTAGTGGGGCTTGAGTGTTTTCCATCCACTTTGTTGCTGAAAACAGTGGAGGTTCAGTGACACTTCTTGAAAACGATACCTTCCTCAATCTTATGGGCATGTCCTGATCCAAGTGTTACCCTCTGGAACAGGTCGGTTCTCTGCAAGGAAGAACAAGATGTTATTGGGAGGAGGTGAGCCCTGGAGTCAAGCCTGAGAGGGGTAAGGGGAAGCACTGGTTGAAGATATTAGTCAACCAGTCTTTTATCTGGCACATCTAACTTTCTTCTATACCCTATATTTACTGCTACTCTCAAAAAAGGAAATACTGAGTATCTATTATATACCAGCCACTCCAGTTCAGTTCAGTTCCTCAGTCGTGTCCGACTCTTTGTGACCCCATGAATTGCAGGACGCCAGGCCTCCCTGTCCATCACCGACTCCCGGAGTTCACTCAAACTCATGTCCATCGAGTCAGTGATGCCATCTAGCCATTTCATACTCTGGCGTCCCCTTCTCCTCTTGCCCCCAATCCCTCAGATCATGAACTCCTTATTGCCAAATTCAGACTTAAATTGAAGAAAGTAGGGAAAACCACTAGACCAGCCACTCTAGGGGTACTTTATTACCTCAAATAATTGCACTTTAATTGAATCCCACTTAATTCTCAATATAGCTCTCTGAAGAACCATTACAGTTTTACTAATATGGAAACTGAGGCTCAAACAGTTTGGCAAATTTCAACACTAGTAACTTGCAGAAGTGGGTTCAAAGTCTAGCCTGACCAAAACTCCTGTTTTCTCAGCAGTACCACCCTGTTAATCCCAGCTCTTTGATACCGACTGTTCAAACATTCTAAAGTCGCTGATCCAAATTACTGAGACCTGTCAACCAGTGGCTAATAGAGTGCATATCCCGGAGCCTAAGGATGCCATAACCTCAAGGAGGGTAGGAACAATATCTGCTCTGTTACTCACACATCCTCAGTTCTGTGCCTCATACATAGCCGGCACCTACCATATATATTTGTTGACTGATACTTATATGTGGAGTACATCATGAGAAATGCTGGGCTGGAGGAAGCACAAGCTGGAATCAAGATTGCCGGGAGAAATATCAATAACCTCAGATATGCAGATGACACCACCCTTATGGCAGAAAGTGAAGAAAAACTAAAGAGCCTCTTGATGAAAGTGAAAGAGGAGAGTGAAAAAGTTGGCTTAAAGCTCAACATTCAGAAAATGAAGATCATGGCATCTGGTCCCATCACTTCATGGCCAATATATGGGGAAACAGTAGCTGACTTTATTTTTCTTGGCTCCAAAATCACTGCAGATGATGACTGCAGCCATGAAATTAAAAGACGCTTACTCCTTGGAAGGAAAGTTATGACCAACCTAGACAGTATATTCAAAAGCAGAGACATTACTTTGCCAACAAAGGTCCATCTAGTCAAGGCTATGGTTTTTCCAGTGGTCATGTATGGATGTCAGAGTTGGACTATAAAGAAAGAAGAGTGCCGAAGAATTGATGCTTTTGAACTGTGGTGTTGGAGAAGACTCTTGAGAGTCCCTTGGACTGCAAGGAGATCCAACCAGTCCATCCTAAAGGAGATCAGTCCTGGGTGTTCATTGAAAGGACTGATGCTGAAGCTGAAACTCTAATACTTTGGCCACTTGATGCAAAGAGCTGACTCATTTGAAAAGACTCTGATGCTGGGAAATATTGAGGGCAGGAGGAGTAGGGGATGACAGAGGATGAGATGGTTGGATGGCATCACCGACTCGATGGACATGGGTTTGGATGGACTCCAGGAGTTGGTGATGGACAGGTAGGCCTGGCATGCTGCGGTTCATGAGGTCGCAAAGAGTTGGACACGAATGAGCGACTGAACTGAACAAAACTGGATTTCCTGAAGAAATTCAGTGACACTGAGGCATTCCACTCTAGCTTGGAGTTCACATATCTTATTAGCTTGTCACCTGATTTAGCCCCAGGTGGCGCTAGTGGTAAAGAACCCACCTGCCAGTGCAGGAGACTTAAAAGACCGGGTTTGATTCCTGGGTTGAGAAGATCGTCTGGAAGAAGGCATGGCAACCCACTCCAATACTCTTGCCTGAAGAATCCCTTGGACTGAGAAGCTTGGTGGGCTACAGTCCCTAGGGTCACACAGAGTCAGACACGAATGAAGTGGCTTGGCATGCACGCACACCAGTATCTGCTCTTATGGCCTAACTGGCTCTTCAGCTTCCACCCTCTGGGCCTAGGAATTTTAGAACCAATTAAAGAAATTCAAAGAAACTCTTTTGAAATCTGAAATTCTGTTGCAGGAATGGGTTTTTGCTGTAGTAACTGTTTTGTTCTTTTTCTTTTACCATGTAGCAGATTTCCCCTCCTAATCTCCATTTTCTTCTTGCCCCACTGTAGGTAATGATTACAGAGCTGGGAATAAAACAGTTTGAGGCGAATAACACAATAGACTTTTCAAGTGAGATGCAGCCTGTGTTTTCTTGGCTTCAAATTCAGTTCCCAAACCAGAATGGCTCTGTTTCACATTTGGAAAGTAGCTTTTATTTGTATACAAATATTATTTTTCATAAAGTTTATTTTTAATCTATTTGTTAAATACCCATACACTTATTAGTGTTAAACAGAAAATATTTTTCAACTTTTGAAGAAGAGCCTGTTATAAAATGTCTTTCTCAAAACCTGTTTCAAATGATTGTGCAGCCTAATAGTCTATTTTAATTTCCATGCACAATGAACTGAATATAGTCATTCTAAAATCAGTCCATTTCAAATATGCACTGGGCCAATTTCAAAAGATATGCATTTCGTCAAGTGAATGTAATATATAGACACCCAAGAATTAGCTATAGTTTTAAGGCCATATCAAAATAAAACTACTTTTAAATGTAGTCTAAACTCAATAAAGGTCAAGGAACTGTAAGAATCGGGATTATATTCCAGTTTCCACTTCCCCATACTATGATCAAGGCAGGCAACTTCGAAATAATGAACAAATTACTTTTTGAAAGAAATCTTAAAACTAGAAAACACAGTTGCTATTCAACTACTGCAGAGTTTTGTAAATGTCATGTTCTTTCTAATTGGCCCCTTATTTCAGCAAACCCAATTGAAAGTTAATTGGGTTGGTATGTGAACTGCATCCCCTCCCCTCCCCCTTGTATTGCCAGGAATGGGCCCAGTACCCATAAAGCTTCCTTGTTTTCCATATGTAATCTGAATGTGGGGTCTGCATTCATCACAATCAACTGGAATCAGCCCCCTGGTTCCAGAGCCCTTGACTGCCGCAACTCTGAATCTTTGAGATGTAGAGACAGAGTTTGCACTCAGAGGTGATACCCCCAAACATCTACTTCCACCTTTATATTCCCACAGTGGGAAATCCAGACGCTAAATAAAAATCTGCAGCTGTGGTTCTTTCTCTTAGCAGCAACGTTCCTCTCAGACCTGGTTGGAATCACAGGGTGCCACCTTGTGTATAAGCTGACGATTTACTTCCCAATTTCCACAAAGGATCCAGATAGACTGAAAAATAATCAGCCCATAGTTCTGTATTTTAGTAACCAAAGAAAAAATGAGACAGATGTGATGAAACAGATTTGGAAACACATAGCTCCATAGAGTCCACGACACTCAGTTTTGAATCACGCCAACAGCCTGTCTCATTTGTTGCCCCACCCTGACCAGAAAACACACCCAATGCCCCACACATGGAATAGATTGACGCTGCTCACTCAAACTTCTGGATAGATACCAGAAATAAGTAAACCTCCTGTGACAAAGCTAATGAATCTGACGAGGACAACCACTTGTGTCCAAACAGCAAGTAGGCGGCATAGATTTAACTTCAGGACTCTGGGTTTCTGAGAACCACAAGGTTCCACAGAGGTGATGATTATGGTCCTACTTCTTTTAATAAAGTGCCAAGTTTGAAACAGAGAAACAGTTGTTGGAGCAACGCCACAGGAGGTAAGATAGGATCCTTTCCAATCCAGCCACCTTGCCCGTGGGAAGGGCACGGTGGGAAGCTCAGCACCCTCGGCCATTCAGCCAAAGCCTCTGTTAGATCCGGGGAACTGGCTGGACCTTTCGTGTTGGGAGGTGGGGAATCTGGGGCCCTGGAGCTGCAGGTACATGTCTCCTGTCGGTTTAGGTCTCCTGTAACATCTCTTCTTCTCAGTTGTCTTCCCTGGCATCCTCTACCGGCGCATCCTTTTCTCCTCAAGCATCTCTGAAAGGACTTTGGAAGGTGGCTTCTCTCTCCTTGTGAGGGCAGTCCAGTTTCACTGATGTGCGGGCATATGTCAACAAGTGAGGCATTGAGCTCTCTGGGGTCCAAAGTGTTAAACGAGAGGAGTCCATTGTTAGGAACCTTGGGTTGCTATTCTAAATGCGGTTTCCTTTACCTATTTTTTCTCTCTGCCACCACCAAAAGAGTGATGTTTATAAACGCAGATTTGTGAATGGAATATGCAGTTAGAATCCTGAATTAAAGAAACTGAATGAATTGATTTAGTAACAGCCACACACTTCCCAGGTGGTTCTAGTGGTAAAGAGCCCACCTGCCAGTGCAGGAGATGTAAAAGGTGTGGGTTCCGTCCCTGAGTCAGGAAGATCCGCTGGAGGAGGGCATGGCAACCCACTCCAGTACTCTTGCCTGGAGAATCCCATGGACAGAGGAGCCTGGCGGGCTTCAGTCTATAGGGTTGCACAGAACTGGACACAACAGAAATGACTTAGCACGTATGCACACGTTAATGACCTTATATTTTTGCTCCTAAGAACAAAATGACTTATTTCCTAAGAAAAAAGTTCCTGGTATCAACATATTGAGAATCCTCTAAACTCCAGAGTGACTTCTTAGGAGGCAGAAAGGGAAACAGATTAGAAAACAGCTCTGCTTGCCTTTCATCAGTTATTAATGGTGACTTTGGCAGAAAGAAAACAGAAAAATATTAAAATAAAATAATTACCTAGATAGTTACTGACTCACCTACACCCCCTTACCTTGTTTTAGACAGGATTTCAAATGAGTTTTGAGAGTAGCTAAAAATATGCTAAGATAACATTTGGGCTGCAAGTTTCCTAGTCATGTGAAAATAGAGAACCTTGGCAACTTCCAGGTCATAATGTCCATTAGATAAAATGATTGCTCAGAAGATTTATAATTCTCCCTGGCCTGAGTTAAAATATCCAAGAGGTCACAAATAGTGCATCTAGGTGGTATGAAAGACACCTCAACAGCATCTTTACAACTGACAGAAAAGGGGGAATCCACCAGGGTGTTTCTTTTAGTAACTTTCCAAAAAGCCAATGGCTTCATTTGCAATTCAGCATAAGCAGTCCTGCAAGGGTTAAAGTGTATCTGCATGTCTGAGGCCATGAGCCATACCCCATGCAGATCTCAGAGGATGAAGGAACTCCTTGGCATCCAAGCAATTCTCCCTGAATAGTGTTTTTCTCTCAACTGTGTCCTGATAAACTCTGTGACTGAGAGCTCAAAACTGCGGCTCTATTGCAATTGCTTGAAGCTTGACTCTTCTAAGTGCCCAGTAAGGACTCCCTTAAATGACTGTTGTGGAGGATAGAGTTAATATTCTTGTTTGGAAAGAAAAGAGTTTAACAAGGACCAGTGCACAAATCGACATCTCTCCCCACTGCTCTTGCAGTGAGCTAAGGGTTGTTGTTCAGTGGCTAAGTTGTGTCTGACTCTTTGCCACCCCATGGACTGTAGCCCACCAGGCTCCTCTATCCACGGGATTTCCCAGGCAAGAATACTGGAGAGGGTTGCCAAGCTTTCCTCACAGGTGGATTCTTTTACCACTGTGCCACCTGGGAAATGCATTCACTGGATGGGCCTAGAGGTAATTCTGCCTTTGCATAACAAGACATGCATGCTGTCGCAGGTTAGACGGTGTGGGGAGGTAGGGTGGAAGAAGGGCGCTTCTGCATGCTGCATCCGCATAAATGCTGTCCTCTAGTTGGTGGCAACAGCTGTCTGGCAGCTTTGTTCTCTAGCTTTGTGTGGAGATGCTTTTGTACCAAGTTCCGCATCTTCCACACTCACCCACTCTGCAGTCTTTCGCAGCAGTGGGCATTCCCCTAAGGGCTGGCACGCAGGCCATGCCTACAGATGACCCGGGCATTTTAGGATAACTGAACAGGACTCCAAAGATAAAGGGACTGTGGAAATGGACATCATTATTTTTTAAATTGGAGGAAAATTGCTTTACAGGGTTGTGTTGGTTTCTGCCATAGAACAACTTGAATCAATCATAATATATATATAGTATATATATATAATATATATTCCCTTCCCTCTTAATCCTCCCGCCCCTCCCCTGGACAGCAGTTTGAAGGCCAATTTCCCCCACCTGGTGGATGCCCTCCACTAATTTGGGGGCAGTGATAGCTTGGTTTACTTTCCCAACAAAGGTCCGTAGAGTTAAAACTATGTTTTTTTCCAGTAGTCATGCATGGATGTGAGAGCTGGACCATACAGAAGGCTGAGTGCTGAAGAATTGATGGTTTCAAATTGTATTTATTGTTGGAGAAGACTCTTGAGAGTCTCTTGGACTGAAAGAAGATCAATCCTAAAGGACATCAGCCCTGAATATTCATTGGAAGGACTGATGTTAAAGCCATCAGGTGGCCAAAGTATTGGAGCTTTCTAATGAAAGCCAACTCATTAGAAAAGACCCTGGGAAAGATTAAAGGCAGGAGGAGAAGGGAACAACAGAGGACAGATGGTTGGATGGCTTCAGTGACTCAATGGACGTGAGTTTGACCAAGCTCCAGGAGATGGTGAAGGACAGGGATGCCTGGCGTGCTACAGTCCATCGGGTCACAAAGAGTTGGACTGAGTGACTGAACAACAACAACAACAACAACATAGCTTGGTCCTAGAGCTTGCTGCTTGAAGACTCTAATGACCTTCTTGATCCTTTCACTTACTACTTCTCTATCTCTTGGGACTGAAATGGCCTGGTTTCATCACATATACGCACTATTACCAGCTGTTTAAAACATGCTGAGTGGTTAACCAAAGAAAACAACACTTGAAATCTATTTTAGGCATAGATAATCCTGGACTATTCTCTGGAAATATTCCCTCTAGTGAGGAAATGAGATTTCAGGGAAAGGGGTGGTAGTAGAGAGAAATCCTTACTTCCTACTTCATCAGCCACTCTGTATTGGTTAAATCATAATAATAATTCTAGATAGATGAATTAAAAAACAACAAATGCGACCTAATTAAAGTTAAAAGCTTTTGCACAATGAAGGAAACTATAAGCAAGGTGAAAAGACAGCCTTCGGAATGGGAGAAAATAATAGCAAACGAAGCAACTGACAAAGAATTAATCTCAAAAATATACAAGCAGCTCATACAGCTCAATACCAGAAAAATAAATGACCCAATCAAAAAATGGGCCAGATAACTAAACAGACATTTCTTCAAAGAAGATATACAGATGGCTGACAAACACATGAAAAGATGCTCAACATCACCCATTATCAGAGAAATGCAAATCAAAACCACAATGAGGTACCATTTCATGCCAGTCAGAATGGCTGCTATCAAAATGTCTACAAACAATAAACGCTGGGGAGGGTGCGGAGAAAAGGGAACCCTCTTATACTGTTGGTGGGAATGCAAACTAGTATAGCCACTATGGAGAACAGTGTGGAGATTGCTTAAAAACTGGAAATAGAACTGCCACACAACCCAGCAATCCCACTGCTGGGCATACACACCGAGGAAAGCAAAATTGAAAGAGACACGTGTACCCCTAATGTTCATCACAGCACTGTTTATAATAGCCAGGATATGGAAGTGACCTAGATGCCTATCAGCAGATGAATGGATAAGAAAGTTGTGGTACATATACACAATGGACTATTACTCAGCCATTAAAAAGAATGCATTTGAATCAGTTCTAATGATGTGGATGAAACTGGAGCCTATTATGCAGAGTGAAGTAAGCCAGAAAGAAAAACACCAATACTGTAGTCAGTTCAATTCAGTTGCTCAGTCGTGTCTGAACGCATATATATGGAATTTAGAAAGATGGTAATGATGACCCTATAAGCAAGACAGCAAGAGAGACACAGATATAAAGTACAGACTTTTAGACTCTGTGGGAGAAGGCGAGGGTGGGATGATTAGAGAGAATAGCATTGAAACGTGTATATTACCATATGTGAAATAGATCGCCAGTCCAGGTTCGATGCATGATGCAGGGCAGTCAGGGCTGGTGCACTGGGACGACTCTGAGGGATGGGATGGGGAGGGAGATGAGAGGGGGGTTCAGGATGGGGGACACATGTATACCCATGGCTGATTCATGTCAATGTATGGCAAAAACCACCACAATATTGTAAAGTAATTCAGTTCAGTTCAGTTCAGTTCAGTCACTTAGTCGTGTCTGACTTTCTGTGACCCCATGGACTGCAGCACGCCAGGCCTCCCTGTCCATCACCAATTCTCAGAGTTTACTCAGATTCACGTCCACTGAGTCAATGATGCCATCCAGCCATCTCATCCTCGGTCATCCCCTTCTCCTCCTGCCCCCAATCCCTCCCAGCATCAGGGTCTTTTCTAATGAGTCAGTTCTTTGCATCAGGTGGCCAAAATAATTAGCCTCCAATTAAATAAATTTTTTAAAAAAAGCAAAAAGAAAAGAAAACTTATAAAAAAATTAAAATCAGATGAGGGAGCACTTGGGCGTAGAAGAGAGAGCAAGCTTGGTTCCATGTATTGTATAGTTCTTGTTATATTGCTTAAGCTCTGGGAGTTTCTTTGTGAAATGGATCTGCTGTGCCCATCTCATAGGCTCCTCATGAGAACTAAATGAGATAATACCATACAAACTGGCTAACACAGTGCCAATTTGCTAACACAGTGGCAAATAGTAGAGGCCCATTCAACACTAAAACTACTATTTCTAGGGGCTTCCCTGATGGTCCAGTGGCTAAGACTCCACATGCCCAACGCAGAGGGCCTGGGTTCAATCCCTGATCGGGGAGTTAGATCCCAGATGCTGCAACTAAAGATCCCACATGCTGAAACTAATACCTGGTGCAGCCAAATAATTTTTTTTAAGAAGACTGCTGCTAAGTCGCTTCAGTCGTGTCCGACTCTCTGCAACTCCATAGAGGGCAACCAACCAGGCTCCCCGGTCCCTGGGATTCTCCAGGCAAGACTACTGTTTCTTTTCTCTGCCCGCTGCCTTTTTATTTCCATGGCTTGCGTGCATGCTCAGTTGCATCTGACTCTTTGAGACACCATGAACTATAGCCAATCAGGCTTCTCTGTCCATGGGATTCTCCAGGCAAGAATATTGGAGTGGGTTGCCATTCCTTCTCCTGGGGATCTTCCTGACCCAGGGATTGGATCTGAGTCTCCTGGATGGCAGGTTCTTTACCACTGAGTCACCCAGGAAGCCCATGGCTTGAGGTGATGTAAATTACATCCAATTAGAACTGTAATGCTTATACGATGAGACCCTACATTTCTACTCTGGCTTATGGTTTACTCTTTAAAACTAAACTAGTGCTTGCTTTGGCAGTACATATACTAAAACTAAACAACAGAGCCTTCCTCCCACCCCCAGCCCCCATCTCATCTCATTCCCTGGCCCTGCCTGGAGTCCCAGGCATGTGGAACTATTATTAAAATCATCATGGCCACAGGGTCCTGCCAAAGAGAATTTTGATGTGAAAAGATAATGTCTTTCTTAAGGATAGACATATTTATGTCTCAATACTTAAGCAAACCCTCTGAAAAGTTTGATTTATTTTTCATTTTCTGAAAGTTCTCATCAATAACTATGTATCATGTGAACTTAAGACCCAGATTTGAGAGGAAGAGTCTGCCTTTCCTTCCTTCTTTCCTTTTTCCCTCCTTCCCTCCATCTCTTCTTTTATTTTAGGAAATTCTAAAGTTAATTTTAAAAGTTCAGGTATCTATCTAAATAGCAACAAGGTTACTTCCTGTTCAAACTCAGGCATAAATGGGCTCCTTATGCATGCAAAATCTCCTATCATAATCTGTGCACTCATTTGTGTCTGGGTTTATGTTCACCTGTAATATAAAGCTCCCACCTTCACAAGTGAGATTATAAAGGATATCAGTAGAAGTTCTAACACATCAGGAGGCCTTCCAAAATAATTCACAAGTGATGTTTGAATATAAAGCTTATCTGCTAATTTTCAACAAATCTGTTAGAACATATCCACCCTGATGTATACCCTGGCTGGGTTTGTAAAGATCCAGACATTCTTCACAGTCAAACCTCATGACTAAAATGAGCAAGCCATTGGAATAGTATGTTTTTGTTTTTGTTCTGGTCACAGAGGAAGGAGGTAATGATACTGGTTTGCTTGTAAGATTTATAAACTATCTCTGAAGGCCTTTTTCCAAAAGAAGAGTTCCATAAGCTCAGTCATGTCCAGCTCTTTGTGACCCCATGGACTGTAGCCTGCTAGGCTCCTCTGCCCATGAAATTTTCCAGGCAAGAATACTGGAGTGGCTTGCCATTTCCTACTCCAGGGGATCTTCCTAATCCAGGGATCAAAGCCGCATCTCCAACATTCGCAGGCAGATTCTATACCATTGAGCCACCTTGGAAGCTGGGGGTGTGGGGCAGGGAGTGAGGGGGTGGGTGGTATATACATATACTGTTTACTAACCGTGCTTATGAAGCCAGTGCTATCACTTACCGACCTTTTTTCTCTTGATGATCCATTGATATAACTTAATTAAGAGGAAAATATTAGAACAGAAGACACCTTTCCTGTGGGACATACTTACCTTTCCTGACTTCTGAGAGATGAGAAAATTCTTCAGACAAGAGTTTAGCCAAAAAGAATAAACATCCTTCTCAGCACTGTGTTCTCTGACTAGATATTTCTTCTTCATTATTTTTACAAATTTATTAATAGCTCTGAAGGCATTCTGTTTGAATAAGATGGAGAATATTCATGCTGGATTTTTTTTTAATTTTAATATAGCCTGCAGCCTATACAGAATTCATCACTTTTACAGTCACCTTATCCTAATTAGAAATAATGTACCATTATATGAAACAGTAAGAGGGGGAATAGCCCCCAAAATATTTAGGATTGAGAATGTCAACTTTGTTTCCATCTGCAAATGGAAGATTTGTTTCCCATCCGGGAAGTTGATGCTTGCTCTCAACAGTACAGCTAACAGTCCAGAGCAGGCACAAATATTGACTTCTCCTCTGCCCCGTTGCCTGATCTATAGCAATAAATTCCCAGGGTGGCTGCGCAATTACACACAACGTGATCACTATCACAGCAGGCCCAGCTAGATACGGATACACAACATGATCACTTACCCAGTAGGCACCGTTCAATATGATTAGACAGCATGATCATGACACAGCAGGTCCTTTCACTGTGGATTCCTAACATGGCCATGACTAATAGACCAGGCAACTTGCATGCTTCTGAACTGCAGCCCCCATGCCTGCAGGAACAGCTTGATGGGGACATGTCATAAAATACCCAGCTCCACAAGTGCACTCAGGTGCAGACACCCTGTCCAGGGTCGTTTAGCACAGCAGGTTCTACCATACAGCAATTTGACCACTGACACAGTGGAAACAGATTTTACCCTGTGATGGGACTTTCCAATGGGACTGCGAACATGGCAGGCAGTATTCTGACTTTAGCCAAGTACAAATAAGCAAAAGCCTCATGATGAACAGAAGACTTATGATTTAGAAAACATTGCAACAAACGGCCCTGAAGGAAAAGACAAGGAGCACACTGCTTTAGGTGGAGTGTGGGTTTTCCTGCACCCACACCTCCACTGCCGCTGGCGGAAGAGGATGCCTCTGACACTACCCTGCTACTCTCTTTAGAGCACATCCTTTTGATGGAAGGTGCTGTGTCTCTGAGCTTCTTTGATGTATGTGAAAATACGCCAACTTCTTTGTGTAAAGTAAGGTTATCAGCAATTGTGTAGAATAAAAAAAGAAAAGCTTTCTAAGCAAATAAGTGGAACACTTTTTGCCAGCTTTAAAGAAGCAAATGGATTTGCAAATTTGAAATCAAATTAACAAAAAGAAGAATAATTATCTTATCAAAAAGCTTTTCATTTACTTTTAAATGATGTTACTCCCATAGATCCCAATTTGGCTGATCTGGAATGTGGCCCAGAAATTACAGTTAAGAAATACACCAGGTGATTCTGCATCAGAGTATTTTATACAGCTTCATCCCATTGGTTCTCTTTTCTTTTCTCTTGCTCTCTCTCTGTCTCCTCTCCCATTCTTTCATCTTTTTTCCCCTTGGCTCTAGCTCCCTCCTGTAATGTTTTCATTTTCTTATCTAGATGGCGCAAATGGTAGAGAGTCTGCGTGCAACACAGGAGACCCGGATTCAACCCCTGGGTTGGGAAGATCCCCTGGAGAAGGAAATGGCAACCCAACCCAGGCAAGTAAGTATTCTTGCCTGGAGAATTCCATGGACAGAGGAGCCTGGCAGGCTATAGTCCATGGGATGGCAAAGAGTCAGACACGGCTGGGTGACTAACACTTTCATGGGCAGGAATGGGGAGATTGCATAGAGGGTCATAAGGAAAAGAGAAGAAAGAAAATCCTGTCAATTTCATAAGCCCCAAACCATGTTCCAAAACAATGTGACGTCTTACCATATTCCCTGTGCCCCTTTAATTGTAGCACAAAGACCATGCCACCTAATTTTCCACAGTCATGGTTTCTAGAGGGAGGTCACAAGGAGTGAAGAGAAGATAGGCAGAGATCTCCGACTGAGCCTGCAATTGTCCAAGGTTGTTTCCAGTCACTTAAAGATGCTGCATTTAAAATGCTTACAGCAAACGCAGGATTGGAACAACTATTGTCTTAATTTTCCAACTAAAGGTCTTTGTAAATAATGAGGATCCAGTGTTTGTGGTTGTCCTTTTCCTTTGCTTGCTATACTGATTCTCCACCCATTTACTGTTTGGTTTTGTTTGCTTCTTCCCTGGACTGTTTCATTAAATACAGTGAAGTAATATAGTTTGAAAAACTCTCATTTAGGAATCAGGAGGTCTGTATCCTCATCTGACCCTGGCATTAACTACCCTGTGAATTTGGAGAATCATGCAATGTCTCCAGACGAATTGTCCTTACTGTAAAGTGAGGAGGTTATCTGCAGGGCTCATTTTAGTTCTAGAATTATACAGAATAAAAAATAGTCATATTCCTCTTCTATAATGCTTCAAGATAAATAAGGCTAGGTACAGATTATAACAGAGCTTTTAGCATCCAGAATAAGTGATTTTCTTTTTGTCCTTAAAAAAATTAAAACTAGCAGTATCTTGTCTAGAGTCAGAATTAAATAGCTGCCGCATTTCCTACTGTACTTGTTAGCTCATGTGCTATGCTCAGTCGCTTCAGTCCAACTCTTTGCAACCTATGGACTGTAGACCTCCAGGCTCCTCTGTCCGTGAGATTCTCCAGGCAAGACTACTGGAATGGGTTGCCATGCCCTCCTCCAGAGGATCTTCCCAACCCAGGAATCAAACCCGTATCTCTGGCATGCTCCTGCATTGCAGGCAGCTTTTTTACCCACTGAGTCACCATTGTTAGCTCATAATTAAAGGTAAACATTTAAACTTAAAAAGAGATTAACGTTTTAAGTTATACTACTGGTTTCTTAGACTTCTGATCATTAAGGATATATTTATAACTATCATTTAAAGAAACTACAAGAAAGCTTTTTAAAAATTAAACAGTTTGAGTGGACTAAAACATTGGCTTTATTATCACAACCCATATTGAGGAGCCCCCTGAGTAACACTTGGGAAAAAGCATTAAAAATTTTTTTCTGAACACTTATAAACAAGGTGAGAATAGGATATAGAATTAAGGCACATGAGTTCTTAGGACAGAAATCTTTCTCCTTGCACACAGAGTATCAGCCTTTATGGTGATGTTCCACAAAAGGAGGGAAGAAGGAGGGGAACTGCAGGGAAGGTAGAAGGGAAAGGGCAGAGCTAATACTTACGGAGCAAGGTCATGTGCCAGGCACTGTGTCATGTACCAGGCACTGAAGGAGGCACTTTTAAGTCATTTAGTACCTGACTACTGACTGTCTTGTGTGCCTAATCTGAGAGCTGAGCATGGTGTGGCAAGGAAGAAATACATGGCCTTTACTTTAGTTCAGTTCAGTTGCTCAGTCGTGTCCGACTCTTTGCAACCCCATGAATCACAGCACGCCAGGCCTCCCTGTCCATCACCAACTCCTGGAGTTCACTCAAACTCATGTCCATCGAGTCGGTGATGCCATCCAGCCATCTCATGCTCTGTCGTCCCCTTCTCCTCCTGCCCCCAATCCCTCCCAGCATCAGGGTCTTTTCCAGTGAGTCAACTCTTCGCATGAGGTGGCCAAAGTATTGGAGTTTCAGCTTCAGCATCAGTCCGTCCAATGAACACCCAGGACTGATCTCCTTTAGGATGGACTGGTTGGATCTCCTTGCAGTCCAAGGGACTCTCAAGAGTCTTCTCCAACACCACAGCTCAAAAGCATCAGTTCTTCGGCACTCAGGTTTCTTCACAGTCCAGCTCTCACATCCATATATGACTACTGGAAAAACCATAGCCTTGACTAGACAGACCTAGCCGGCAAAGTAATATCTCTGCTTTTCAATATGCTATCTAGGTTGGTCATAACTTTCCTTCCAAGGAATAAGTGTCTTTTAATTTCATGGCTGCAATCACCATCTGCAGTGATTTTGGAGCCCCCCAAAATAAAGTCTGACACTGTTCCCACTGTTTCCCCATCTATCTGTCATGAAGTGATGGGACCGAATGCCATGATCTTCGTTTTCTGAATGTTGAGATTTAAGCCAACTTTTTCACTCTTCTCTTTCACTTTCATCAAGAGGCTTTTTAGTTCCTCTTCACTTTCTGCCATAAGGGTGGTGTTATCTGCATATCTGAGGTTATTGATATTTCTCCCAGCAATCTTGATTCCAGCTTGTGCTTCTTCCAGTCCAGCGTTTCTCATGATGTACTCTGCATATAAGTTAAATAAGCAGGGTGACAATATATAGCCTTGACGGACTCCTTTTCCTATTTGGAACCAGTCTGTTGTTCCATGTCCAGTTCTAACTGTTGCTTCCTGACCTGCATACAGGTTTCTCAAGAGGCAGGTCAGGTGGTCTGGTATTCCCATTTCTTTCAGAATTTTCCTACATTTAATTCTATAACCATCTTTAAAAGTCCATATTATTGACCCATATTCTTTGCACTTTTCACCTTGCATTTTATTGCAATTTATAAAGTTTACAATGATTCCTCCCACATACCCCCACCAGCCCCAGGACAGAAACATACCTTTCCTTTTCTATCCTATTCCTAGTGTTGGTCATGAATTGAGTGCTATTGAGTAGAGAACTATATAGGATCTATAAAGCAAGTAATGCCTCCTTTTACTCAGTTAACAAAATTAATAAGAAATAATAGCATCCAACTTTTGCCATCTTCCCAGAGAAGTCAGTCAAGAAAATTAATGGTATTATAAAGGAATTATCCTCCAATTGAAAAAAAAAGAAAAAAAGAAAATTAACAAAACCCTGAAATTTCCTTGGATTTCGTACAGTTCCACATTTTTGTTTTGATTTTTAATTTTTAAAAATTAAACTTACTTTAGTTGTACAGTTTACAATTAAATGAAACTGTACAGTTCAGTATTGCTAAGTATACTCATATTGTTGTGCAACCAGTCTCCAGAACTTTTCATCTTACAAAACTGAAACAACTCCCATTAAATAACAACTCCCATTTCCCCTCCCCTCAGCCTCTGGCAGCCGGCATTCTGCCCTTTGTTTCTATGAATTTGACTACTCTAGGCACCTCACATTAGTGGAGGCATACAGTATTTGTCTCTTTAGCACTGACTTATTTCACCTGGCATAATGCACTCAAGGTTCATCTTCATTGTAGCATGTGTCAGAATCTCCTTTTTTAAATGTAAGGCTGACTAATATTCCATTTATATATATGTATATTTATACCACATTATGTTTGTCCATTCACCCATCAATAAACACTTGGGTATTGTGAACAATTCTGCTGTGAACAAGGGCATACAAATATCTCTTTGAGACCCTACTTTTGATTCTTTTGAGTACAGAATCTCAGAAGTGGAATTGCTAAATCATATGATAATTCTATTTTTAAATTTTCTGAGGAATCTCTGTTTTCCATAGGGGCTGCACCATTTTACATTCCTACCAACAGTGCACAAGGGTTTCAATTTCTCTCTATCCTTGCTAACACTTTCTCTTTTTTTTTTTTTTTTTTTTCCTTAGAGGTTGCCATCCTGATTGGTGTGAGATGATACCTCATTGTGGTTTTGATTTACATTTTCTTAATGATTAGTGATATTGAGCATCTTTGATATGCTTCTTAGCCATTTGTGTATCTTCTTTGGAGAAATGTGTATTCAAGTTCTTTGTCCATTTTTTAATCAGGTTATTTGATTAAAAGTAAGTAACTTGATTGTATGGCATTTTGTAGTTTATATAGTGTTTTCATATACTTTACTGTATTTTATATTCATAGTAACCTTGTAGGAATGGCAGGTAGGTATTTTGCCATCTGCAATAACAAAAACTGAGAATGAGAGGAACAGAACTTTGACCAAATAGCCATTAATAGACAGGATCAAGAGTTGGAGAGTTGGGGTCTATATTGTTTTTGTTTGAACATTAAAAATTATGTGGTATATATAACCAATGGAAAGAGCACAGAATGAATTTCAGGACCATCCATTAAAAATCACAGACAAGATGGGAATTCCCTGGTGGTCCAGTTAGGATTCTATGCTTTCACTGCCATGGGCCTGGGCTTACTCCCTGGTTGGGGAACTGAGATGCAGCAAGCTGCCCAGTGAAGGTGGGGCGGAGTACAGAAGAATCATAGACAAGAAAACCTAGCTGTGAATTTGAGATATATTTCCTGTGTCTTGTGGACATAATCCCATTTTCTATGCTCCACTGCATTATATACATTTTCCAGATATCAGATCCAGGAAGCCATTGTCAGTGGGAATCTTTCTTTTCCAAACTATGAGCTAAACCCCCTCAGTGGCCTTCCCCTTGCATGCTGAGAAGGGTGAGACTAGGAAGCAGTGAAAAGGAACCCTGGGATACTTAGTCAAAGACATTCCCTACCATGGTCCTAGGATCCTTGTTCTTAATCAGAAGTGATTTAAGTTAAAGGTCCAAGACTCCCAAACATGATATGGTTTCCCATGTATCTTGACTCAAGTTTGATGCTCTTCCCTGATTGATTTGTATAAGAAATTTTATTTCCATTAAAATTAAACAGAAGGAACACTGCCTGGTAATCTTTGAAATTTTCTAGAGTGTGTTTCTGCTTGCAGTCATGGAATAAGAGGGGATGAGGGTGGGGGGCGAGGAAAGTGTTAGAAACAATTTCTTTTCCAAAGACCAAGTCCTTGGGACTCACATCCATTTCACTCATTCATTCAAAGGGTCAGTAATGCCTGCTATGTCTTCTTTCTACCAAGTTAGTAACACTTTCTATTAAGTGCTATAATGATTCAAAGATGAGAAAGTACACACCTTTGGTGCCTATTGCCTAGGAGAGGAGACAAGACATATACACACTTAATTATGGTGCAACATAGAAGGTGACAGTATCTTAAGCCCACACAAAAATACAGCAGGGAGAGAAGCTATGCAGAGATTACTTCTGGCTGATGGGCTTGAGAATATGTCAGAGAAAGCTTTAGGGGAAAATACTATCTGATCCTTGAAAAACATGTAGAAATGGGGCAAGAACTCCATTCTTGGCAGAAAGAAATGTGTGAGCAAAGACAGGAAGGAGGAAAGGAGAGGACGAATTCCAAGATCAGGAACCTGAAGGATGAAGCATGGTGAATGGAAAGATCTAAGAAACAGTCCACAAAGCTTCCAGTACTGGTCCTGCCTAGTAATGACTATTTGTTCAAAGTACTCAGTTTCTCTCATTCTCAGCTTTTATTGTTGCAGATGGCAAAATATCTACCTGCCAACCCACAAGGGTTATTGGGAATATAAAATATCATTCTGTGTGTAAATGTTATATAAACCACAAAAACCTATACAAGCATAAGGAATTTTTATTGGTAAGTGGGGGCCCAGTGATGGAAGGCCTTGAACATCTGGCTAAGGGGTTTGCACAAGTCATTTGTATCACGCTCAGAGGTCCTTTACTGAGACTTCCCATTGTTACCCAAGGAAAGCCCAGTTACCTCTTCTACACGATGTGAAATAATCTGGTGCGCCAGTCATAAATATTATTGGACTGGAATAGATTACATACCTGTAACTCACTATGTTAATTAACTTTCTACAGTTTCAATATTTTAAGCACAACCTTCCAGGTTTCCCTGTTTTCCTCTTCTGTAGACTGACAGTTTTGTGCTCTGGCCTGGACACTGGGGCCATTATTTCAAATCTCTCATTCTCACAACTCCCCTTCTCAAGCCCACATTAGGCCATTCCTCCCAGTTTCACTGATTCCTGAAAAACCAGACTCAGTCCTGGTCTGAGGTCCAGAACAGGTGGCTCACCTCACACTGAAGGTGGTTCCTGCTTCATGACAACAATGTAATTAAGGCCGTGTATACTCACAGGTGACGATGTCTCAAAGAATCTGTAATGGAAGTTAAATTGTCATTGTTTTGAAATTCCTGCTAGTTTTTATTTTACACTTAACTTTTCGATTACCATTAACAATGGATTATTTGCCAAATTAAAACCATTCAAAATAAAGGTAAAGTGAATCCTCTTTCCTGCTGACCACCCGTTAATCGTGCCCATATACAGCACCATTTCTCTGTGATCAGATATTTTTGCCTGGACTCCTACTGGTCTCCTAACTCCAGTCTCTTGCCCAGTCTCGCTTTCTTCCTGTCTGGTCTCCACAATAATGCCAGAGCGGTCATTCTGAACCTGCACATCCATTTGTGCCTTTCCCTTGCTTCCCCAGCACAGTACACAGCCCTCCACGACTTCCCCTCTGCCAATTCTCCTCACCCCTCTCTACCCACCCCCTAGTGACATGCCCTTTCAGCCACACCCCACACCTACTGCACTCCAAGCCTGACTTGCTTTCTCACAGTTGGCTTTTTACGTGCTGTCCCTTAGAGTTTCCACCCTGTATCGTCATAGTCCTCCTTAAAGTCTCATAACCATCAGTGCCTCCTCGATGAAGACACCCTGATGGAAGTGCCTTCCCACCCCCACGCCAGGCATCATGGATTCAGGCTTCCTCTCAGACCTAAGGCAAAACTAACAATATTGGGGCACTATTCATATTTCATTATCACTCTGTTTGTGTACGTGTTGCTGCACTAGTTCCTGAGATTTTTATTTTTCCAAGCTTGAGTATCTACGACAGTTGAGCTCTGATAAATAGTTGCTAAGTGAATGAATACTATGCCTACAAGCCTTGACTTTAGAAAGTACTCTACAAATCTTAGGTCCCTTTCACCCTTTTTCCTATACCCTATTCTGTTTAGTCTCTGATAACCTTAACTTTCATTTCAGCTCAACCGAGATCATCATATGGGGACCCCAAACCACAAAGGTCCACTTTGAAGGAATCATCTCGTTAGTCATGATAGAGAGGCCATTTTCTGTTTTCAAGCAGTCTAGAGTAAAAGAAAAATTCTCACATTCATTACCTCTATTTCACTCTCTTGCCTGAATCAAGCTTTCAGTTACACTTTGGAGAGAAATGGTTTTGTCATATTCATTTCCACCCAAGCCTTGTAAAACAGAATTTTACCCATCAGAGTAATGACAGAAAAGAAAAATAAAGGTGATGCACCAATCAAATTAAACTGGAAATTGAGCTCAACATTGCATGCCTTCTCTGTGCCAGGCTGGGTGTGAGCTAGGTCTTGACACATTCTTCCCTCTGGCTGGAATAATTTGTTGAGTTCAGGTTTCTCAGCATTCGTGCAACGGATATTTTGGGCCAGATACCTCCTCACTGTGGGGCTTTCCAGTGCATCTTAGGATGTTAAGCAGCATCCCTTGCCTCTCTCATTCAGTGCCAGCAACATCCCCACCCCAAATGAGACAACAAAAAATGTCTGAAGATATTGCCAAATGTCGCTGGGAGGCAGAATCACCCCTGCTTGAAAGTCACTGATGTAATTGATTCCTGCTCACCCTTTGTATTTTAGCTAATGTGTCACCACCTCTTAGAAGCCTTCCTTGAACCCTCAGCATGGAGCAAATGCCCTATTACATGTTCTTAAAACACTGTACACGGTTACTTCAGAATACATTTTGAGGATGGTAACTATATATTTATTAGCATGCCCATTTGCTTATTATTTTTCTCTTAGTCTATAATATCCATGGAAGTAGAAACTGGGTCTCTTTTTTCTCACTATTGCATGCCCTAGCATAGTATCTAGTTCTTATGAAGTTCCCCCCCTAAACAAATGCTGTGTAAAAGGGAGGATAGTAATGCGAAGATCAAAGATGTAATCTCTGCCTTCGATAGCAAAATTCAAAAAAATTCAGAGGAAGCATGAACCACTGGCTAGAAACATCTAAGAAGCAATGTAATTCAAGGGCGATGGAACTTGTAAAATACTTTTTCCATATACTTGAAAGATAGTGGAGAGCAGCTAAGAAATTAATGTTGCAGGAAAGTCTCTGATGATGGGACATGAAGGGATGGGTACATACAAATGTAGAGTCATCTACAAGAAGTGTGCCATGAAGGCTAGGGTTTATTCAGAAAGAACCGAGGCCCATGTAATGGACTACAGGGAAAACTTTACAATGCCATGTTTAGATGGCAGAACTCTACCACATGAAAAGCAGCAGCTCTGTAGCCCTTAAGGGAACTCAGGACAGGAAGAAGTGAGAAGGGCATGGAATCTTCCACTCCCAGTTTCTGACACATTATGTATCTATGGCTAACTTCAAAATAAAGTAAACATTTAAAAACGTCCTTTACTAAATGAATAACAGATCATTTTCCTTTATGAAGATGTAAGCAAAATAGAAACCAAACTATTTTCTCTAATCCATCTGCCATCAATGTCTTTTCCAAATAAGGGCTCCTAAGTTAAAAAAAAAATTTTTTTTTTTTTAGCTGCACTGCACAGCATGTGGGATCTTAGTTCCCAGACCAGGGATCAAATCCTCACTCTCTGAAGTCGAAGTGCAGAGTCTTAACCACTGGACGAGCAGGGAAGTCCCAAGGGCTCTTAAATGTTCTCATCTTTTCTTACTCGGAAGTTTTCAGTTTGATTTGTGTGATGTTCATTTATTAGAGGGGTATGAGAGTCAGGGTCTTGGCAGGAAAAAGAGGGACACAACAAAGGGATTGTTTACAGGATGTGTCGAGAAGCCACAAGGGTGGTACTACATCTAGGGTCTAAGAGTGAGGCACTCTCGTTACCTCTAGGCCTGAAGGGGCAAAGGAGAGAAGTAACGGGAGCTGAGAGAGGGAGCTCCATAGAGAGAGGGCCACCTGCCACGAGCTACGGCCCTAAAGAGGGTGCCAGCCCGTGGTGACCAGGCACTGAGGAGCCCAGAAAGTGAGGCAAGGCCCAGCTATGCTCTCCTTCCTGCCCTCACCTCCCTCTCAGCTGCTGTTTCTCCTTAGTGGAAGCAACGAAGCAGCAAGGTCACCAGCTGACTCAGTTCAGAAAGGTGTGCCTCCGGGGCCCAGGACAGGAAGCAGAAGCGTACAAAGAGGACATGGAGGGGCAGCAGAAAATATTCAGTTCAGCGTTTCGTTACACACCATTGCCAGAGGGTGGATGATCATGTTCTTTCAGACTTCATACCAACATTTTGTAAAATGGCATGGCATACTGCAGTCCACGGGTTCGCAAAGAGTCAGACACAACTTGTGACTGAACAACAGTTGATTTTGCAATATCACTTTCTTTAACTGGAAAATAGGGCATATTTTCAAGTGTGTATATACTCTGGGCTTCCCTCATGGCTCAGACAGTAAAGAATCCGCCTACAATCCTGGAGACCTGGGTTCAACCTCTGGGTTGGGAAGAGCTCCTGGAGAAGGAAATGACACGCACTCCAATATTCTTGCTGGGAAATCCCATGGACAGAGGAGCCTGGCAGGCTACAGTTCATGGCGTCGCAAAATAAACTTGGACTAGACACAACATGGAGAAATTCTGCATGGCTATCTCAGAGGCTTGATCATTTCCATCGTCATCGTAGTGACTCAGACTAAGAACTATGCTCACACCCCCGTCCAAGTCCCCTGCTTCACTCTTGAACATGACATGGCTGCATGACAGAGACTCACAACTTAACCTGCTTTTGCTTCTCTCCTTTAGGGGTGTGATATGATCACACAGTAGAGCCTTCTTCACTTTCCCCATGAAGGAAGTAAGAGCAGCAGATGTTAGAATAGTCACCATGGCCCTTTGAGAAAGCTTAGAGGGAGGCAAAAAAAGAGAAAGAGAGAGAAGCAGCTGTTGGGGTGAGAGGGACCTTGGGGTGTGCTTCGTCGCTAAGTCGTGTCCAGCTCTTTGCAACCTCATGGACTGTAGCCCACCAGGCTTCTCTGTCTATGAATTTTCCAGGCAAGAACATTGGAGTAGGGTGCCATTCCCTTCTCCATCCAGACCTTGGGGCAATATGTAGTTAAAAAGGAATGTTAGGATGCTTGCTTGTGTGTCATGCAACATTACATCTCTCCCCTTGGAATTTTCTGAGAGACTTACAGAAAGATTTCAAGTACTCCCCAATGTTTTTATTTAAATATGAAGCTGCTCAGATAGACAGCCCGGGTCATTCCAGCCTTCTTTAGGCTACAGAAGCAAAGAACAAATGGCCATCTGGACAAGGGCCTTAGAGCCAGAAGGAGAATCTGAAGAGCAAGGGAACTTAGAGATGCCAGCCTCCACATGATGCCTGGGTCAACTCTCCCCTACTGCCACCCACATTTTTCAGGAAGAGAGAGCACCAAGGGCAATATAGAGAAAGTACAACTGAGCTCAGCACACTAATAGGTGCAAACAGGAACAACAAGTTGGTGGCCGCCCTACCTGGACAAGCCCCGTCTTGGGATAACGAAGCCTACTGGGGTTGATTCTAGTTGCTGAGACCAAGCCTGGGCTTCTGCCTGTCCCATCCCTTGAGTCCCGACCTGGGCTTGTCGCCCATGCTCCCATCTGTCCTGCTCATTACTTGGCACTCTTTCCTGTTCACAGCCTCAGCCTTCACCTGTTTGTGCCTTAGATAAACCCCTTCTGCAAACTCTAGCCCTAGCATGCATTTGAATTTCAAGTTTTAAAAAAATATTTATCTGGCTGTTCCAGGCCTCAGTTTCAACACGCAGGCTCTCAGCTGCAGCACGGAGGCTTGCAGTTGCAGCATACAGGCCTTTAATTGCGGCATGCAGGATCTGCTTCTCTGACTAGGGGTCGGACCCAGGCCCCCTGCACTGGGAGTGCAGTCGTAATCACCGGACCACTAGCGAAGTCCCCGAATTCCAGGTTTTGTTAGCTGGTTTTCCCAGCAATGTATCCTCATGATACTCCAGCCTGGACAATTACTCAATTCCTGCAAGCCAATATATTACTAGGGCTTCCCAGGTAGCTCAGCCGGCAAAGAATCCACCTGCAGTGCAGGAGTCCTTGGTTTGATTCCTGGGTCGGGAAGTTCCCCTGGAGAAAGGATAGGCTACCCACTCCAGTATTCTTGGGCTTCCCTGGTGGCTCAGATGGTAAGGAATCTGCCTGCAATACAGGAAACCAGGGTTTAATCCTTGGGTTGGGAAGATCCCCTGGAGGAGGGCATGGGAAACCAATCCAGTATTCTTGCCTGGAGAATCTCTTGGACAGAGGAGCCTGGAGGGCTACAGTCCATGGATGTGCAAAGACTAGGACACGACTGGGTGACTAAATACAATATTATTTCACTAATATTTATTGATTTTTTTCCTATAAGCCTAGAACTTTGCATGAATTCTCTCTTGTCAGCCACAGAAAATATCTTTAAGCAAGAGAAATCTGCCTTTCCCATTGTATGGATGAAAATATTGTAATATAGAAAGGATGAGTAACTTGTCTACGGTCAGACATCCTGCTGGTGGTAAGACTTGATTATTATTCCATTGGCATGGAATCCAGGCAATCAGACATCTAAGGTTATGTTTTCACCCACACACTTCAGAAGGTTTTTACCCTCCAAAAAGGGATGACCCAAGACCTTGCCTTCCTTCCTTCTGGAGCACCCTCCCTCATTCTGTACACAGTAAGCACCTTCCTCAGCCTCAGTGTTTCCTCCTCAGAGAGGCCTCCCTGCTCACCTGTCTAAAGATAATCTCCCCTGCTTGTATTCTCTCATGCATCCCGTGCTTTTCCACTCCTACGTTTATGCCAACAAACATTCTTCATGTGCTTCCTTGTCTAACGTCTTATCTTGCTCTGCAAGGGACAGGGACTGTTCTGCTCGGCACCATGTCCCCCACATTCAGCTCAGCAACTGACCCATAGTGGTCAAAATTTTTTTGAATAAAGGGACAAATCAATAGACTTCTTTCTGGCATTCTCCTCACTGCAGAACCTTTCAAAATTCCATCCCATACCTAAATTGTTGAGTCTGTGGCAAATACTTTTTGCTGTTTGCTTACTGCTAAGAAAGCAAACATTCATCCTTTGAAGATAGATTTTATTTTTTAGAGGTAGATAAAAGCCTTTTGAGATCGAATTTGCAATGAGCAAATTTGTCACAACTAGGTAAGCTAACTTGAGTTCCAAAGTGCCTTGTGATTATAGAACAGTAAGACTGTGTGTGTATGTCCTGTGGATACTGCAGAAAACCCCTAATGGTTGTCGAGCCACAGTGGTTCTCACCAGCATACAGTCTACAGGGAACAGCTCGATGGTCACATACATCCTAGCACATCTGTTCAAGATTAGCTTTATTGCTTTCTAATTAGATTTCCAATGTGCCTAGTTTAGTGCAGTGGCCTCAAACATTTTGTACTTATTCTTAAAAAGTACTGAAGAGCCTCAAAGAGCTTCTGTAATAAAGATTATGTCTATCAATACTCACCATACTAAAAATTTAAAAGCATCTATGTATTAGATCACTTAAAAATTATATTTTTTGATAATTTTTTTTGGAAAAAATCCAGTGTCACTCACATATGTGGTTGGAAAAGGAAAAGTAGTTTAACAGCCTTTTCATATAATCATGGATATTCTTTGATACTATACCCAAACTTCACAATTGGCAGTTTCTTAAAGATTAGTTCAGTGTGAAATAAGAAACTATATCAATGAAATTTCTGTACTTTGTTACATTAAAATCCAGACCACCTGACCTGCCTCTTGAGAAATCTGTATGCAGTTCAGGAAGCAACAGTTAGAACTGGACATGGAACCAACAGACTGGTTCCAAATAGGAAAAGGAGTCCGTCAAGGCTGTATATTGTCACCCTGCTTATTTAACTTCTATGCAGAGTACATCATGAGAAACGCTGAACTGGAAGAAACACAAGCTGGAATCAAGATTGCCAGGAGAAATATCAATAACCTCAGATATGCAGATGACACCACCCTTATGGCAGAAAGTGAAGAACTAAAAAGCCTCTTGATGAAAGTGAAAGAGGAGAGTGAAAAAGTTGGCTTAAAGCTCAACATTCAGAAAACGAAGATCATGGCATCCGGTCCCATCACTTCATGGGAAATAGATGGGGAAACGGTGGAAACAGTGTCAGACTTTATTTTTCTGGGCTCCAAAATCACTGCAGATGGTGATTGCAGCCATGAAATTAAAAGACGCTTACTCCTTGGAAGAAAAGTTATGACCAACCTAGACAGTATATTCAAAAGCAGAGACATTACTTTGCTGACTAAGGTCTGTCTAGTCAAGGCTATGGTTTTTCCAGTGGTCATGTATGGATGTGAGACTTGGACTGTGAAGAAGGCTGAGCACCGAATAATTGATGCTTTTGAACTGTGATATTGGAGAAGACTCTTGAGAGTCCCTTGGACTGCAAGGAGACCCAACCAGTCCATTCTGAAGGAGATCAGCCCTGGGATTTCTTTGGAAGGAATGATGCTAAAGCTGAAACTCCAGTACTTTGGCCACTTCATGCGAAGAGTTGACTCATTGGAAAAGACTCTGATGGTGGGAGGGATTGGGGGCAGGAGCAGAAGGGGACGACAGAGGATGAGATGGCTGGATGGCATCACTGACTCGATGGACATGAGTCTGAGTGAACTCGGGGAGTTGGTGATGGACAGGGAGGCCTGGTGTGCTGCGATTCATGGGGCCACAAAGGGTCAGACACAACTGAGTGACTGAACTGAACTGAACATTAAAATCCATTCCTCTGTCCTGCCTGATTTGGACTGACCCATGCATGATTTTGTAATATCACCATATTTGGTCACTTAGAAAATATTGGTTCACTGATACTGGTCCTTCCAAGTATGTGCATTTTATCATCCAATATAAAAAAAATAACACTCATTAATATCATCACTAGCAATGTTAGAAAAATCTTGAAGTACTGGGAAGTTGTCAACTTCATGGTGGTGGATATGAGTTTTCCAAAACTGGTAATCTTAGTAAATTTTTAAAGCTTGAATTTTATCATTGGCAACAAATATCTTCAGTTAGTCTTCTTAATAGTGATAGGCCCACTTTATTCATTTTCAAGAAAATGTCTACAGAATAAACATGGGGAAAAAAAGGGTAGTTGAGCTCAAAGTTGAAACACATAGCTGCTTTTCTTTGAGCTATATTGCGTATAGAAGTGCTTTATTCTTTCCATTATGTCATGCTAAGTCACTTCAGTCATGTCTCTTTGGGACCCTATGGACTGTAGCCCACCAGGCTCCTCTGTCCATGGGGATTCTCTAGGCAATAATATTGGAGTGGGTTGCCATGCCCTCCTCCAGGGAGCTTCCCGACCCAGGGATCGAACCCGTGGCCCTTCTGTCTCCTGCACTGGCAGGTGGGTTCTTTGCCACTAGCGCCACATGGGAAGTCCCATTATGTCAGACAGAATGTTAAAAAGACTCAAGATTAAATGAAATTAATATTTTTTACTGCTTCACCAAGGAAATTCTTAACGGAAACTGGCTTGTCTTTTTCTTTTTTCACTGTGACGTTGTGGTGGTTAAGAACACAATGACTACTGCCTGGTATCTTGATTTGTGCAAAAGCATCAGCAGTTTGATCACCATTGCTTTCACACTATCAGTGCAAATGTCAACACGGCAGCAAAGGCAAATAACATCTTAGTATTATAATGAAAATAGTTTTGACCTTTCTAATCCCCTGAAACGGCCTTGTGGACTTCCAGGAGTTTACAGACCACTCTTTGAGCAAAGCTTGTCCATCTATCTGCTATGAAACTTTCCAAGAGCCCTCAGCAAAGGTGTGGCATTACCTTCCAGCATATAATGACCAGACAGTACACTGCTAAAACGATGTCAACCTGAAACTGGAAGATGGCTCAAAAACCATGAGTAAACAGAAGGTGTGATGAGAGAGACTCGGTTACAGACAGGGTAGACTATTTTTGTTACAATATGTTTGGACACAAACACATTATAGCAGCACTGATTCTAAAACCTGCTTTACTTTGTCCACAACATGCTTCAAAAACTATCAGCAGTGGTCACTGTCTCTCGTTGGATTCTTCTAATTCCTATTTCTCAGAGTACAAACTCCAAAAATATGGGTTCACTTTTGAGGGGAAAAGCAACACGAATTCAGGGAAGAGACACCTTCACCTGTAAGCGGAATTTGCCTTTTAGCACAAGTTTGGTTGCTTCCTACCAGTTGGACTTGAGTTCTTATTTCTGGCTAATTTCACTTTATCTTCTGCTCTTTCCAGGATGATTTCCTGGTAGTGTTTAGTAGCTAATTAGTAAATGCCTGATGACATTAGAGAGGGCAACTTTGTAAGATAATTATTTATTTGGGGGAAGCAGGTTTTATTTTTCTCACATTTTTTTCCTTGTTTTAAATTGGAGTATAATTGCTTTCTGAAATTATATAAATACTGCAGTGGTTTCTTTAAAGCATGTGGCAGCCATAGAGATGAGCTCTGAGTGGAGCAAATGCACTTTGTTCACAGTCAAGGAGTAGTAAGCAGGGGAACCCAGCTCTTAAGGCCCTCTGTGTAATGTTGAACAACTTGGGTTGCTGTATTTGCCCGGCTGGCCCTCAGGGAGGAGATCTCTGAGAGGGAGCAATCCAGGTAGGATCTGGATAAGGTGGGAAAGAGAGGAGGCTACATCTGTCCCATCAGTGCAGTCTGTCATCAGGGAGAAAAAAACCTTTCCATCTTCTTAGCCTCTTCCCTGGCTCTGAACAGTGCAGGAGTTCTCCTGGGGAGAGTTCATGCCACTCCCGTGATGGAGGCTTGCACCAAAACCTCACTCTAGCACCAGGCCAGTGAACCAGAAACAGTGAGAGAGGTTGCTGGCCAGCAACCTCACCCCGAGACTGTGGAGGTGGGGCACCAGGTAGACTCGGCCATGGAATCTCCCAGAAGTGGATCAGCAGCTCCTTCCCATCTCTGCACAGAGAGTGGATGACATGGACTCTGCTGGAGACCCTGACTGCTGAAGTGCAATCAAGAGAATTTTTCCTAACCTGCTGTGTCAATAGACAGGAGGGCAAGATTATGAAATTTGAACCAGGAGAAGGGGAAAGGGAGCCAGAATGTTTTTCTTCTTGTGAGGAGAAAACTCAGCCTGAGCTAAGGCAGCCCATGGCGACAAAAACAAGAAAGTGAAAATGAAAGTCGTTCAGTTGTGTCCAACTCTTTGCGACCCCCTTGGAATTCTCCAGGCCAGAATACTGGAGTGGGTAGCCATTCCCTTCTCCAGGGGGTCCTCCCAACCCAGGGGTTGAACCCAGGTCTCCCATATTGCAGGTGGATGTTTTACTGTCTGAGCCACCAGGGAAGCCCAAGAATATTCGAGTGGGTAACCTATCCCTTCTACAGGGGATCTTCCTGACCCAGGAATCAAACAGGGGTCTCCTGCATTGCAAGCGGATTCTTTACCAACTGAGCTATCACAAAAACAAGGGTACTGTCCATTTTCAGAAGTACAACACCGTCATGTGGCATTTCCACACACCATGTCACCACTACTATAACCAAATGAGGTGGGCAAAGGGGAAAAGTGAGTGTCACAACTCAGAGTGCTGGGGAGTATTTCTATAATAAAGAAATACACATGTTGTAAGACATACGTTTGACCGCAGGCCTGCTCCTCCATGTAAAGCTAAAAGTAAGAATGAATGCCGATGTGAGTAGTTTTAGAAACATTTCTTTTTGATGTCACAAAAAACAAGAAGGACCTAACCTTTCTCTCAGATGTAGAGCATTCACAACGAGAACAGAAGGTATTCTGTTTTGGATGTTTCTGATGAGATCATTACATTTCTCTTTTTTCTCTTCTTCAAAACAAGAATAAAGGCATCCAATGACTTTCAGTATGCCTTAGTCTTTATTACTCCAAGGACATTAAGAGTTGACAGTGCACACAATTCTAGTAATAAAGGTTTGTTTGGTACCTGGCTAAAATTGCCAGTATTTGGAGCTTTCTCAGCTTAAAGCTCCCATAGGCATCCTGTTAGTACCTAGCTTTAGAAGAATTGGGAAAAGACTCAACTGCTTTGAGCCCAGGCTTCCCTTCTGTGAAATGTAACAACGGTATCTACTTTACACGTGCTAGAGTAAAGGAGACACAGCACAGATAAATGTGTAAAGCACAACTGCCCGGCACAATAGTGCCAAGTACATTCATTCAGTGGTGGGCTAGAGTTGATTTATATGAGCTCATAAGAGCTCATTGTTATATTTTCTAGAACTTGAGGAGCCAGCAGCTAAACCATTGGTAGCCTGAAGCCAACCATGGCAGCAGTACTAACACAATGGAAACCAGCAAACTGTACATCAGGGTTCCTTCCCACCTGGTTGCTAAAGGTTTACAAACACACTACTACTGCTGTTAATTTTTTTTTTCTCCTATTCAGTATGGTTCTAAAGAATAGGATGAACTAAATATTTGCTGAATATAATTGTCTTGAAAATGTGATGAATTTTCTTTCACTGGGGTCAGAGCCTCTGTTGGTTTAAAGCACCAATGAAGAAATTTTGGGATTCCAGGCATCAGCAAGCTTAGTGCTTAGGGCAGACATTGTTTCTGCCTTCCCAACAACCATCTTCCCGCCTTCCCTTTCTTCCCTCATCACAGAACTAGATTCCTTGATTTCAGGGAAGGTGGACTCTGATGCTAATTTATAGCCCCAGAGATGGATAACGATTGCTCTAGTCAGTGAGGGCAGTGTGATTTTCCCTCACCAGTGATTGGTCTAGTACCACTCATATAACTGAGTTCTGGCTTCCCTTCTCAGATGAAAGATGCAGATCCTTGTTCCATACCACCCAGAGCAATCTACGGAATTAGTATGATCTCTAGCAAATTACTCATGAAATTTTTCACAGAGCTAGAACAAATAATCCTAAAATTTATATGGAGCCATGAAAGACCTGGAATTGCCAAAGCAATTCTGAGGAAAAGGAGGAAACCTGGAGGTACAATCCTTCCAGACTTCAGATGATACTACAAAGTAACAGTAATCAAAGCAGCATGGTATTGGCATAAAAACAGACATATGGATCACTGGAACAGAATAGACAGCCCTGAAATAAACCCATAAATCCATAGTCAATTAATCTTCAACAAAGGAGGCAACAATATGCAAAGGAGAAGAGATAGTCTCTTCAGCAAGAGGTATTAGGAAAGCTGGACAGCCAGCAGATAAACCAATGACGTGAGAACACTCCCTAATATCATGCATAAAAAATATATTCAAAACAGCTTAAAGACTCAAATGTAAGACATGACACCATAAAACTCCTAGAAGACACGTAGGCACAACATCCTTTGCCATAAATTGTATTAATGTTTTCATAGTCAGTCTCCCAAGGCAATAGAAATATAAGCAATAATAAACAAATGGGGCCAAACCAAACTTATAAGCTTTTGCACAGCAAAGGAAACTATTGACAAGATGAAAATATTTGCAGACAATGTGACTGACAAAGGCTTAATCTCTAAAATATACAAATAGCTCAGACAACTCAATAACAAACAAACAAACAAACAACCCCAGACAACTCAAAAAAATAGGCAGAACACCTTTATAGACATTTCTCCAGAGAAGATGTACAGATGGCCAACAGGCACATGAAAAGACGTTCAACTTGACTAATTATTAAAGAAATGCAAATCAAAACTACAATGAGGTATCTATCACCCCATACAGATCAGAATGGGCATCATTAAAAAGTCTACAGATAACAAATGCTGGATAGGGTGTAGAGAAAACTGAACCCTTCTATACTGTTGTTGGAAATGTAACACTGGTGCAGCCACTTTGGAAAACAGTTTGGAGCTTCCTGAAAAAATCTAAAAATAGAATTATTATATGATCCATACTCCTGGGCACGTATCTGGAAAAAGCTCTGATCTGAAAAGACACATGCACCCCAATATTCATAGCAGCACTATTTATAATGGTCAAGACATGGAAGCAATCTAAATGTTCATTGTTAGATGAATGGATAAAGACCATGTGGTGTATACATACAATGGAATACCACTCAGCCATAATAAAAAGAATGAAATAACGCCACTCGCAGCAACACAGACGGCCCTGCAGATCATCATACCGAGCGGAGTCAGGAAGAGAAAGGTAAATATCATACGACTTCACTTGTATGTGGAATCTAAAATACGATACAGAAGAGCTTATTGATATTTACAAAACAGAAACAGATTCAGACATAGGAAACAATCTTACGGCTACCCAAGCGGAAGGCTTTGGGGAGGGGTAACTAGGATTTGGGGATTAGCAGATACAAATGAGCATATATGGAATAGATAAGCAAGGTCTTACTATATAGCACATGGAACTATAGTCAATATTCTATAATAAACCATGATTGAAAGAAGGTGAAAAAGAACACACACACTGGTACTCTGCTGTACACCACAAACTAATACAAATTTTAAATCAACAATACTTCAAAAACAAATAAATAAAGCAGACTCTTTCAGAAGAAAGCTCTTGAGTCTTCTTCTGCCCATTCACTTTTGTATGGAGATGAGATGCCATGTGACTGTAAGACAACAGGCAGGAGGCAGGAAAGCCAGCTCTCCGAGGAGATCTGAGTGGAGGAGTGAAGAGTGTCTATTTTTGTGACAACACGACTAGCCACTGAAAATGGCTCTCACCAATAAAAATGGTTTAAACCCAATTTACACTTTTTATTACTTACATTTTTCTATCACTTATAGCCCAAAGACCCCCTACCTAATACGGGAGGGCAATATATTGCGAGTGGGGCTATCTTCTCAGTGTCCTAGATTACATTTTGTAGTCAACACCTCCTTATAAAGCCCATCCTGGCCCTAATGTCAAAGGGCCCCAGGCTCAGAGTGAGAGGAGACCATATTATGGTGAGGAGAAGCTGGTATGGAATGGGAGGGAAGATGTCAGTGGGTCTGTGGACTTCCCCCTGGACCTATGTTGGTTTATTCAGCTATTATAATTGAATCAATCAAAGACAGACATCACTTTGAAGTTCTTAAAGGGACTTACAGGATATCCTTCTAGGGTACAATGTCATTAGGATCGTCTCAGATTATTTTCTCCAGACTTATTTTCAATGCATACAAGAAACGATATCTGGGAAATTCACTCACAGCTGGCAAATAAATGGAAGAGCTGTTTTCTTAAGTATAATTGCTGTACAATATTATGTAAGTTCAGTTCAGTTCAGTTCAGTTGCTCAGTTGTGTCTGACTCTTTGTGACCCCATGAATCGCAGCACGCCAGGCCTCCCTGTCCATCACCAACTCCCGGAGTTTACCCAAACTCATGTGCATCGAGTCAGTGATGCCATCTAGCCATCTCATCCTCTGTTGTCCCCTTCTCCTCCTGTCCCTAATCCTTCCCAGCATCAGAGTCTTTTCCAATGAGTCAACTCTTCATATGAGGTGGCCAAAGTATTAGAGTTTCAGCTTTAGCATCATTCCTTCCAATGAACACCCAAAACTGATCTTGCAGTGCAAAGGACTCTCAAGAGTCTTCTCCAACACCACAATTCAAAAGCATCAATTCTTTGGCACTCAGCTTTCTTTATAGTCCAAAACTCACATCCATACATGACCACTGGAAAAACCATAGCCTTGACTAGATGGACCTTTGTTGGCAAAGTAATATCTCTGCTTTTTAATATGCTATCTAGGTTGGTCATTGGAGAAGGCATTGGCAACCCACTCCAGTACTCTTGCCTGGAAAATCCCATGGATGGAGGAGCCTGATAGGCTGCAGTCCATGGGGTCGCTATGAGTTGGACACAACTGAGCGACTTCACTTTCACGCATTGGAGAAGGAAATGGCAACCCACTCCAGTGTTCTTGCCTGGAGAATCCCAGGGACAGGGGAGCCTGGTGGGCTGTCGTCTATGGGGTCACAGAGAGTCGGACATGACTGAAGCAACTTAGCAGCAGCAGCAGCAGGTTGGTCATAACTTTCCTTCCAAGGAGTAAGCATCTTTTAATTTCATGGCTTCAGTCACCATCTGCAGTGATTTTGGAGCCCAAAAGAATGAAGTCTGACACTATTTCCAGTTTCCCCATCTATTTGCCATGAGCTTAGTTTCTGAATGTTGAGCTTTAAGCCAATTTTTTCACTCTTTCACTTTCATCAAGAGGCTTTTTAGTTCCTCTTCACTTTCTGCCATAAGGGTGGTGTCATCTGCATATCTGAGGTTATTGACATTTCTCCTGGCAATCTTGATTCCAGCTTGTGCTTCTTCCAGCCCATTGTTTCTCAAGATGTACTCTGCATATAAGTTAAATAAGCAGGGTGACAATATACAGCCTTGACATACTCCTTTTCCTATTTGGAACCAGTCTGTTGCTCCATGTCCAGTTCTAACTGTTGCTTCCTGACCTGCATACAGGTTTCTCAAGAGGCAGGTCAGGTGGTCTGGTAGTCCCATCTCTTTCAGAATTTTCCACAGTTATTGTGATCCACACAGTCAAAGGCTTTGGCACAGTCAATAAAGCAGAAATAGATGTTTTTTCTGGAACTCTCTTGCTTTTTCCATGATCCAGCGGATGTTGGCAATTTGATCTCTGGTTCCTCTGCCTTTTCTAAAACCACCTTGGACATCTGGAAGTTCACAGTTCACGTATTGCTGAAGCCTGGGTTGGAGAATTCTGAGCATTACTTTACTAGCGTGTGAGATGAGTGCAATTGTGTGGTAGTTAGAGCATTCTTTGGCATTGCCTTTCTTTGGGATTGGAATGAAAACTGACCTTTTCCAGTCCTGTGAGTTTTCTGCTCACTGCTGAGTTTTCCAAATTTGCTGGCATATTGAGTGCAGCACTTTCACAGCATCATCTTTCAGGATTTGAAATAGCTCAACTGGAATTCCATCACCTCCACTAGCTTTGATCATAGTGATGCTTTCTAAGGCCCACTTGACTTCACATTCCAGGATGTCTGGTTCTAGGTGAGTGATTATACCATCATGATTATCTGAGTCATGAAGATCTTTTTTGTACAATTCCTCTGTGTATTCTTGCCACCTCTTAATATCTTCTGCTTCTGTTATGTCCATACCATTTCTGTCCTTTATCGAGCCCATCTTTGCATGAAATGTTCCCTTGGTATCTCTAATTTTCTTGAAGAGATCTCTAGTCTGTCCCAGTCTGTTGTTTTCCTCTATTTCTTTGCATTGATCACTGAGGAAGGCTTTCTTACCTCCTCTTGCTATTCTTTGGAACTCTGCATTCAGATGCTTATATCTTTCCTCTTCTCCTTTGTTTTTAGCCTCTCTTCTTTTCACAGCTATTTGTAAGGCCTCCCCAGACAGCCATTTTGCTTTTTTGCATTTCTTTTCCATGCATTTCTTTTCCATGCATTTCTTTGTCTTGATCCCTGTCTCCTGTACAATGTCATGAACCTCATTCCATACTTCATCAGGCACTCTTTCTATCACATCTAGTCCCTTAAATCTATTTCTCACTTCCACTGTATAATCATAAGGGATTTGATTTAGGTCATACCTGAATGGTCTAGTGGTTTTCCCTACTTTCTTCAATTTCAGTCTGAATTTGGCAATAAGGAGTTCATGATCTGAGCCACAGTCAGCTCCTGGTCTTGTTTTTGCTGACTGTATAGAGCTTCTCCATCTTTGGCTGCAAAGAATATAATCAATCTGATTTCAGTGTTGAGCATCTGGTGATGTCCATGTGTAGAGTCTTCTCTTGTGTTGTTGGAAGAGGGTGTTTGCTATGACCAGTGCGTTCTCTTGGCAAAAGTCTACTAGCCTTTGCCCTGCTTCATGCTGTACTGCAAGGCCAAATTTGCCTGTTACTCCAGGTGTTTCTTGACTTCCTACTTTTGCATTCCAGTCCCCTATAATGAAAAGGATATCTTTTTTGGGTGTTACCTCTAAAAGGTCTTGTAGGTCTTCATAGAACGATTCAACTTCAGCTTCAGTGTTACTGGTTGGGGCATAGGTGTGGATCACCATGATATTGAATGGTTTGCCTTGGAAATGAACAGAGATCATTCTTTCAGTTCTGAGATTGTATCCAAGTACTGCATTTTGGACTCTTTTGTTGACTGTGATGGCTACTCCATTTCTTCTAAGGGATTCCTGCCCACAGTAGTAGATATAATGGTCATCTGAGTTAAATTCACCCATTCCAGTCCATCTTAGTTTGCTGATTCCTAGAATGTCAACATTCACTCTTGCCATCTCCTGTTTGACCACTTCCAATTTGCCTTGATTCATGGACCTAACATTCCATGTTACTATGCAATATTGCTCTTTACAGCATTGGACCTTGCTTCTATCACCAGTCACATCCACAGCTGGGTATTGTTTTTGCTTTGGCTCCATCTGTACAATATAATGTTTCAAAACTGTGGTTATACTCTACTATAGTTATTATAAAATACTGGCTACCTTCTCCCATGTTGTACAATATATCCTTGTAGGTTATTTTATACCTGATAGTTTGTCCCTCTGACTCCTCTACCCCTCTATTGCCCCTCCCCTCATCCCTCTCCCCAGTGGTAACTATTGTCGAATGAAAACTACCACAAACCAGTGTCTATAACAAAGAAGGACACTGACAGATACAGTAAATTAAAGAGACTTTCAAGGAATGCTGGAGGAGGCAGTAGGGTGTTCTACAGGCTCTACCTATTACCCTTTCAAACACAGTTTGATATGAATGTGTCATCATAAATCTGAGAAAACAAGAACCTGAAGGGGAGGAGGCTTTTCCAGCAGAGGAAATAGTGAGCTTGCACATGATGCCCTGGTCAGGTGTCGGAATCTGCTTAGAACCCCTCAAATGACGGAAATCTTACAGCCAAGTCAGTGGACTCTCACCATCAACAGAGCAGGGAGGAGGGCACTTCAGTGAAGAAGTAGGCAACATAGATATTGTTTCTGGAGGCAGCTTGGAGGCAAAATCAAAGAACTCTCTGCCAGAGAGGGATGGTTTCCCTCCATGCTCCACAGCAGGGGTTTTTTCAGATTGCTGTAGGAGCTCTGGGCTCAGGAGACTGGATGTGTGATTCAGGAGGGTACAAAAACAGCCCTATATGCTTCATCTCCTACAGCCCACAGTTCCCAACTCATCTCTCTCTCTGCAGAGTCTATGACCATGTCTGATGGCAGCTTCTTCCTACACGTCACAGGCTATAAGCTTCATAGAGCTCAGCTGGCAGGCGAGTGCAGGAGGGGGACAATGCCAATAGTGAGAAGCCACATTGAGGGCCTTCAGCGCTGGGAAATGACAGAGCATGCTAGGAAGTCTATGAATGGCCTCTGAGGCTGTTTAGAGCTTATCAAGTCCTCCTTTCTCCTTTTGCTGAAAACTCCCATGGCAGTGAAAGGAACCTCTGTCTCATTTATTTCAAAGGGGGATTTGTAAAAAAAAAAAAAAATTCAACATTATCCAAGTAGCTCTTTACTGGCTAATTTTCAGAGCTAAATATCTCAATTGTTGCAAAACATTTCTTTTTCATATGAGTCAAAGCAACTGGGGATGCGGCCGGACATCAGATGCATTTTCCATTTATACATTCTGTTTCTCTCTCTTTAGGAGATAGCCAATGCTTAAGCCTTTTCAGAAACTATTTATAGGGCACAACTGCTCACTGATAAGAGTTCATCAGAATAAAATCAACTTCAGGAAGTAGGGGTGTTTCTGCAAAGCGCTCTTGTTATTTGAGATCAATGAACTCCAAATCCCCTAAAACTGTTGCAGACCCACAGAAGAAGTCTGTCCCCTTGTAGAAAAGTAAGCAAGGATGTGCCGGGGCACTCAAGGGTCATGGCCTTTATTTGGGAGGTGTGAGTGGAAATTCCAACTACCTCACTTCTCTCACATCTAGGAAGCAGGCAAAAAAAGCTGTGTGTGTGTGTGTGAGCTATAATCGTGCTACAATGACATCATTCAAAGAAAAAACTATAAATGGTTTCAGTGACAGAGACACACTCAGGTTATCTTTAAAAATAAGTGTTGGGAGCTGTGTTTCTACTTCTGTCATTATTGCTACCAATTTGAAAAATGAGAACCATCCCCTCGAAGCCAAATACCCTGCCATAGGCAGATCAGGAATTGGAGTAACCTTGGGTGAAAGTGGAGGAGGAATTTGTCCAGCTTCACACAGGTGGCCTGCCATTTGTGCCTCCTCAGTTCCTCTGCCCACCTCTGCCTCCATTTCACTATTTCTGCTTTCTCATAGTTTTTGCTTCCTCATCTTATTGCTTCTGTTCCCCTTAGCCTCATTGGCCATATGTGAGTCTAACCGTATCTCCCAGTTTCTTTCAAGACACGCAGTCAGCTCCTGAGCTAGCTTCTCCCTGCCTTACTCACCAAGTGTTTCCTCATTCCAGACTCTAAGAGAGGATTTAATGGCTCAGCTCATCTCTTCCTATATGGCTGGCAACCCTGAGAACTGATTGCTTTTAGATACACCCAGTTGTAAACTATGAATGGAAACGTGTGGTTCAAAATGTGGCAGTCCTAGGCTTCCCTGGTGACTCAGTGGTAAAGAGACACCAGTTTAATCCCTGATCTGGAAAGATCCCACTGCCACAGAGCAACTAAGCCTGTGCGCCACAACTACTGAGCCCGTGCTCTGGAGCCCGGCAACTGGAATTACTGAAGCCTGCATGCCCTAGAGCCTGCGCTCCACAGCTGAGCTCAGGCTCCTGGCATTAAGTCACTAAATGTAGGGTTGGGAGGAGAGGCTCTTCCAGTAGGTGTGAACAGGCTCCAGCCCACCACTTCCACTGGCTCTTCACACAGTCTGTTCTGCTCAGAACCACCTTCCCCAAGTTCTTCCACTTCTCCCCATACACTTCCAGGCTAATTGCTACAAAGCTTCAACTAGTGGCAAGCTGCAGCCACCTTGCCTGGGGGCAATGCTCCTCCTACCTGCTTCTAAGTCCCCAGTGTTTGCCTCTAATACAGATGCTCATGAGTGTCTCCATTAGACCCTGAGCTCAAGGCATCCACCAGACTGTGCACAGTAGCCAGCACATAGTGAGTACTCCAAAATACTGAATGCAGGCATGCATGAAGATACTCTGTCTAATGAAATCTCTTCATGGGGGCAGCTGTCAAGCTGACCTGCCATGAGGGCACACAGAATATATTTACTGAAGATGTAAACAGTGCAGCTTGGAAAAGACTTTCCAAGAGTTGGGTTGGTCACTGGCTCATTCTCACTTCATTAAGATGCTTGTGCCCAAGAGATCAGTAATTGCATTTTTTGGTCCCTAGTCCTGCATTTGCCTTCCTGTCCCTGAAGCCCCAGGGAGGCATTCATTAGTGTACGAGCACCTCTCTCAAGGATGGAAGATGTCTGTGTGCAAGCTGAGCACTTCACTTGTTTTGGTGAGGAATGCTTGTCAGAGGGACAATAAAGCCATCAGGCTAGGGTGTGTGTGGCATAGCAGAGGATTCTGGGGTGATGGTGGGAGGGATATAGGGACAAGGAGCAGTCAGGAAGAAAATTTGAAGGGTATTGATTCATTCATTCTCAACATGTTTTCTGAGCTTGGAGGGAATGAACATTCTGTATTCAAGGGACTTTGAAGGTTGATTTAATATTGCACCCTTTTTCTGGAAAATCAGAGATATAGATCCTTCTGACTCTAAGCAATAAAAAAAAAAAAAGACCAGCACCTTAAAGAAGAGTCAGTGTCTCTTTGTACAGGAGATAGGAAATGAAGTAGGTAAACTTCCTGGGTACCCCATGGAAGAGACTCATATGCCCACATCCCTGACCTCCCTGCACCTCCACCCCAAGGGACAGTTAGGGTTGGATTTGTAAATGGGCACACATCCGCGGGCACACTGGCTGCAGACCACCAACAGCTGCTGCCTTTTGAGTGTGCCTTTATCATCCCGTGGACTCTATTGAAAGGGAAGGGAATCATCATGCCTTCAGCCTTGTAATATCCATAATATCATTGTTATTGGAAGAGATTTTTCCCCTTTATTCTCTGCTTCACTGACTCCTCCTATTTCTTTCAACAGTTTCTAAAACATTTTCACATAAGAGAAAACATCTCCAGAAATCCACCACATACATATCAGCCCTGAAGTTAGGTGGAGGTAGAAAAACAGAGAACTTTACAGACAAAATAAGTGGTTCTTTACCTGGGACCATGATCCCCAAGGGAGTCCATGCATGGCCTTCATGAGAAAAATTTCAACTGTTTGGGGGAAGTGTCCATCACTTTCACTGGTGTGTCAGAATGGTTCCTTCCTGAAGCCCTCAGCAGTGTTAAGAGCTGGGCTGATAATGTCATAGAATAAGGCTGAACTCAAGGTATTAGGAAAGCACATGGCCTCAAAACAAGCCTTCGCAGGGGGTCAGAGCTCAGAGGTGATGCGCTGAAGGAGAGAGAAGTGGGCTTGGGCCTCAGACAGGTGAGCTTTAAATCCAGGCTCTGCCCCTGAGCCACTGGGGGACCCTGGGCAAGTTGTGTGACCTTCCTGAACCCAGGTCCTAACTTGCTGAGAGATCTAAGTGGGCCAGAGTCCCGTGTGCTTGAAAAGCTGGGCGACATGGCGCAGGTTATTGTTAAACAGTATGTTGGCTATATTTTCCAGTGCTAGGCTTAGTATATTCTTCCATCTCTAGACGTTTTCAGGTGAAGGAATTCTAACTTTAAAGCAATGAGTCCAATTGTTCATCTGGAAAAGCAGAAGAAGTACTCAGACTTTTGTGAATGTTCTATGGTGTACTGAAACTTAGAAAAAAATTTACCTGAAAAGGTATCTGGGGGTTAAAGAAATAGCAAGGAGAATATTATTCAAAAATGCAGTAGTACGCTGTTTAAAAATAAGTTTATTCTATGTGGCCAGACTTTTTCAGACACCCTCTATATTCTGGTTGTTGAGACACCATTTTATTTATTTTCCCCTGTGGTTGAAGCAGAGGTTTGTGAACCCCAAAGACACCAATCAGCAGCACAGCGAGAGGTCCCCTCGTTCTGGGGCTACGCTCTACCAACTGTTCATCCCACACTGGTGTGTGTGGCTGGTCACATGCCCTGTCTGCTGCCCCTCCCTGTCACTCTCAAGTCCAGGAGCACGGGGGTGTCTAGCAGCCCTCCTCCGTGCTCTCACCCTTGACAGACTACCACCCTGGGTCTGTCCTGAGGGGAAAAGACTGCTGATCAGAGAAGACTTCAGTTGCATCTATTCACATGATCATGGTTTTCTAAAAAAAATGATGGTTATGATGGGAATGTAAATTGATATAGTCATGATGGAGAGGGTATGGAGATTCCTTTAAAAAACTAGGAGAAAAACTACCATATGATCCAGCAGTCCCACTACTGGGCATGTACGCTGAGAAAACCATAATACAAAAACAACAACCACCAAAAACAAAAAAGAGACATGTACCCTAATGCTCAGTGCAGCACTATTTACAATAACCAGGATGTGGGAGCAACCTCGACACCCACTGACAGATGAATGGATAAAGCTGTGGTACGCATATACAATGGAATATTACTCAGCCATAGATAGGAGCACATTTAAGTCAGTTTGAGTAAAGTGAATGAGCCTAGAACCTGTTATACAGAGTGAAGTAAGTCCGAAAGAGAAAAACAACCACTGCACGCTAACACACGCACATGGAATCTAGGAGCTTCCCCAGGGCTCAGTGGGTAAGGAATCTGCCTGCAGTGCAGGAGACAACAGTTTGATCCCTGGGTCAGGAAGATCCCCTGGAGGAGGGCATGCAACCCACTCCAGTATGCTTGCCTGGAGAATCCCATGGACAGAGGAGCCCGCTGGGCTATAGTTCATGGGGTGCAAAGAGTCCGACATGACTGAAGGGACTGAGAGCACATACGTGAGCAGAATCTAGAAAAATGGTGCCGGTGAACCTATTTTCAGGCAGCAATGGAGACAGAAAACAGACTTGTGAACACAGTGCAAGAGAGAGAAGGCGGGATGAGCTGAGAGAGCACTGCAACATACACGTTACCGCATGCAGAGCAGATAACTCGCAGGAAGTTGCTGTATCACACAGGAAGCTCAACCTGTGACGCTCTACATGGGTGGGATGGTGTGGGCGTGGGGCAGTGGTTGGAGGCAGGGTCAAGAAGGCGGGGACATGTGTATACTTAGGGCTAATTCATGTTCTTGTATGACAGAAACTAACACAATATTGTATAGCAGTTATCCTCTGATTAGAAATACATTTTTTAAAGTAATGGGGGAAAATGATGATTAAAGAAGAAGCCTGGAGGGGTCTTTGTCATCCCTTCTTCAGGTGGGTGCTCCTGCTGAGTACCCCTCGAGGCCCCTCCCCTTTCCTTCTCTCAGTTCTTTGCACCTGGATTGCAACTGCTTGCTGAATGCTCCGTCTTCCTCCCTGGCTCATGTCCAGTTCTCACCAGCACAGAAAGTATCTTTCAAAGTATTATTTCTTAAAGAAACTAAAAGCTTCCTGAAAATGTTACTATTTGAGATTACTGAGTTATACTTGGAGAAAAAGTTACTCAAATAAGAAATGTCTCCTTAGTAAAGCCAAACATCAGAGCTACAACTTCCCAACTTGTTTTCTCCTGTGAAGCCATGACATTAAGGTAAGAAGACACACAGGAAGCAAACAAGCTCGTCAGCGTGCTAACAGATTTTTACTAATGAAGGGAGTAGCCAGGTGCCCTCTCAAAGCCCTAGATCTGCTTCACAGACGTTTCCTCTGTGTTAGTCGCTCATTCCTACCCTTTGTGATCCCACTGACTGTAGCCCACCAGGCTCCTCTGTCCATGGGGATTCTCCAGGCAAGGATACTGGAGTGGGTTGCCATTCCCTTCTCCAGGGGATCTTCTCGACCCAGGAATCAAACCCAGGTCTCCCACATTGCAGGCAGATGCTTTACCATCTGAACCACCAGGGAAGCCTCTGTGAGGAGCATACCAGAGACAACATTGGGTCTGGAAATGTGAGGGAGTTGGCTCCCAGCCATCGCAGGGCAAAGGATCTTCTAGACAGTTCTTGGAAAATGTAGTTTCCCAAAATATAGTCCTGGAGATGCTGACTCCAGAAGTCTGAAGTAGGGCCTGGAATCTGTATTTAACAAATGCTGCCTCTGATTCAGTTGATCATTTAGGTTTGGGGACTGACTTCTGAGGAACCTGTACTGTCTTGAAACCATTCTCCATGACTCATGTCTCTAAAGCCAGGGATGAGTATGTGTAAGAATCGCCTACAGAGCTCATTAAAAATGCAAATTTCACATCCAGTAGAAAGTGGCTAAAATGACAAAGAGAGACAACAGCAAATACAGGTATAGCACGGGAGCAGCTGGAACTCTTGTAACATTGCTGATGGGAGTGTAAAACTGCACAGTCTTTTTGAAAAGCTGTTTGCCAATTTCCTATAAGGTTAAATACATACCTACTCTGTGATCAAGCAATTCCACTCCTAGGAATTTACTCAAGAGAAGTGAAAGCATATGTTCACATAAAGACTTGTGTACTAGTTGGAGAAAACACAGTCTCGTCAGTAAGTGGTACTGGGAAAGTGGACAGCTATATGTAAAAGAATGAAATTAGAGCATTCCCTAACACCACACACAAAAATGAACTTAAAATGGATTAAAGACCTAAATATAAGGTCAGATATTATAAAACTCTTTGAGGAAAACAGGCAGAACACTCTCTGACATAAACTGCAGCAAGATCTTTTTGACCCATTGCCTAGAGTGATGAAAATAAAAACAAAAACAAACAAATGGGATCTAATTAAACTTAAAAGCTTTTGAAAAAAAAAAAAGCAATAACCCATAAGCAAAATGAAAAGACAACCCACAGAATGAGAGAAAATATTTGTGACAAAGCAACCCACAAGGAATTACTCTCCAAAATACATCAATACAAACAGCTCATGTAGCTCAATAACAAAAACCAAACAACTCAATCAAACAATGAGTGGAAGATCTCACAGATATTTGTCCAAAGAAGACATACAGATGGCCAAAAGGGCATATATCTTTTCATATAGATGAAAAGATGCTCAACATCACTGATTATTAGAGAAACGCAAATCAAGTGAGGTACCACCTCACACTGGTCAGTATGCCCATCGTCAAAAAGTCTACAAACAATTAATGCTGGAGAGGGTGTGGCGAAAAGGGAACCTTCTACGTTGTTGGTCGGATTGTAAATTGGTACACCCATTATGGGGAACAATATGGAGTTTCCTTAAAAAAACTAAAAACAGATATACCATATGATCTAGCAATCCCACTCCTGGCCACATACTCAGAGAAAACTATAATTCAAAAAATACACACACCCCAGTGCTCATTGCGGCATTATTTACAATAGCCAGGACATGGAAGCAATTCAAATATCCATCAACAGAGGAATGGAAGAGGAGATGTGATACATAGGTACAATGGAGTATCACTCAGCCATTAAAAAAGAATGAAATAAGGCCATTTGCAGTGATATGAATTTACTAGAGAGTGTCATACTGAGTGAAGTAAGTCAGACAGAGAAGAACAAATAATGTATGATATCACTTATATGTAGAATCTAAAAATTGGTAAAAATGAACTAGTTTACAAAACAAAGTTACATATAGAAAAAAAGATTATGGTTATAGGGGGAAAAAAGGGGGATAAATTGGAAGGCTGAGATTGACGTATACACACCTCTATATATAAAATAGATAATCAACATGGACCCACTATAAACACAGGGAACTCTATTCAAAACTCTGTAATGACCTACATGGGAAAAGAATCTAAAAAGAGTGGATATATGGATATATATAACTGATTCACTTTGCTATATAGCAGAAAGTAACGCAACATTATAAAGCAACTATATTTCAGTAAAAAAAAATTTTTTTAAAAAGACTTGTGTACTAGTATTCATAATAACTAAAAAATAGAAACAATTCTGGTAGATACGCTCTAACATGACTCTGGATAATCAACAGCCTTGTATCCTTCCCTCTCCTAGAGCCTGGGTGAAATCTGTGACTTGTTCTGTCCTATAGAGCAAAGATGATAGAGTGTCATTCCTACAATTGTATTTTAAAAGATTCTGTTTAAGTGCACTGAAAGGGGAGCTCTGCTGCTGGCCTTAGTGGAGCATATAGCCCTATTGCAAACTGTCTAAGGAAGGGCCACGTGGCAGGGAACTGCAGAGGGCAGCCTCCAACTGATGGCCAGTAAGAAGCCAAGATTCTGAGTTCCACAACTGCAAGGATCTGATTTCTGAACTTGGAAGAGGTCCCTGAGCTCTAGACAGGAATGCAGACTGGCTAACTCTGTGGATCTAGTTCTGTGAGACTCTGAGCACAGGATCCAGCTAAGCCATGTCTAGACTCCTGATGCATGGAAATTGTGAGATAATAGTTGTGTGGTTTTTAAACTGCTACACTTGTGGTAATTTGTTACATTGCCTGGGGCTTCCCTGGTGGCTCTGTGGTAAACAAGCCGCCTGCCAGAACAAGAGATGTGGATTTGCTCTCTGGGTCAGGAAGATCCCCTGGAGAAGGAAATGGCAACCCACTCCAGCATTCTTGTCTGGGAAATCCCATGGTAGGAGGAGCGTGGCAAGTTACAACCCATGGAGTCCCAAAAGAGCTGGTTACGACTTAGAGACTGAACAACAGTAATCACACTGCCTAGAAAAGGAATACACAACTCAATTGTCTATCAACAGGTGAATGTATAAACAAATTGCAGATTATTCTTGAAACGGAATATTACTTAGCAATAAAAAGGAACTACCAATACATGTAACAACATGGATGAATATCAAAACATGTTGAACAAAAGAAGTCTGACTCAAAATGGTATATGTGGTGTGATAGAAATGAGAATAGCGGCTGCTTCTCGAGACTGGGGTTAATTGACTGTAAGGGGCCTAAGGAAACTTTCTGGAATGATAGAAGTCCTGGATGGCATGGTGGTTACATTGGGTATACATATTTTTGAAATCCCATTGAATGATATACTTGAAATATATATATTTAATTGTATGTGAAATTACACTTAAATTTTAGAAAAACACAAGTACCTTCCAGATTCTGATTCAGTGGGTCTAACCTGAGCAGTAGGATGTAGCATTCTCAACTAACGAACATCACCAGACAATTCTAATGTAGAAGTCCTTGGACCACATTTTAAAAAACACCACCAAGCAGTGGATTATCTAAGGAGGAAGGATGGAGGAATCAGAAACATATGCTTTCTTCTGACTCAATCTAGCTTTCTCCCAAGAGAATTAGAACAACAATGTCTTCATCTGTTATTTAGCCAGTCAACAGGCAACTTCAGTTCAATTAATTATTTTCCAAGTACTTGTTATTTATCTTATTCAAAGAAATCACAAGACAGCCATTCTTCCAAAGAAGTTAAACTTTTGATTGAGGGAAAATGTCCATATATGCATAAAACTGGTGACTTCAAATCCAATACAAAGAAAACAAGACACTCACCCACTCTCTTCAGTTATCAAACCTAGTTACTTGGTCACTTTCCAGTGTTCCCAGTGGCCCCACTTCTCCCGTGGCATTCTGTCTTTAAAGTCACCTTTTTATGAGATGGTTAATCATTTTAATGATCTTTCAGATGTTCCCCTTCCTAGGTTTCCTCCATTTGTTCAATCTTAAGGTTTTTTTTACCCCCCCTCTCATTTTATCCATTTTTTTTTTTCTGGCTGGCCATGAATCATGCTGCTAGGAGATTTCAGGAGCTCTCACCGGAGGATAATGACAATAAGGAGCCCCATTTGCCTTCCCTGATGTCTTCACAAAGCTCCTGGTATTGCCTCCTGTTGTAAGAACCAAGGAAGGATACTTATTGCAAGCAGAGGCCTGGCTGGACAGATGAAATACAACATCTTAACCCCAGATGCTGCTATTCTTCACTGAGTTTATGTCACCTGGAGAAATCCTAAGCATTGGATTTTAATCCTAATTAAATATCACAATCTATAATATTCATGCAGATTCCTACTTTTGAAAGCTTTCTGACAATTTTCGATTTCATTGTCCTTGATTCCAGGTCATTCTAAATGATGTTTTTCTATTATGAACAATAAAATGGTTAATGATCCAGAAAAATAATGTTTATCTTCAGTAACACAGACAGGAATGTTCTCCTTTATAATAGAAGAGTAAGATACTCCAAATTGGCAAAGGCTTTTCAAACATATTGTTGTTATAGTAAATTCACATTTATCTAGAATGCAAATCTAGGGAACTAAATAAAACCATACGTTAGAGAAAAGTAACTAGGGTGGAGAATGCCCAGGGAATCTGGACCAAAGAAGGGAAGGAAGGGGGAAAGGGCTGTATTCTAAGAAAGGATGTGCTGTCTACACAGCTCCAAGAAGTAAAATTAGGTCTAATGGTGGACAGAACGGAGTGACAGATTTTAGTGCAATAAATATTCAAAGGTAAGCTTCTTGGGAAAGTATTCATTTTCCATGGCCGCCACAAGAAAGGTGGCAGTTTAAAATACTGTCGTTTATTACCTCACAGTTCTATAAGTTTGGGGGTTATTGTTACAGAGCAGTGGAGAATGAATACACATAGCTTTATCCCTAATTCCTCTTTTTTGCTCACATTCCATGTCTAATCCATCAGAAAATCCTATTGGCTCTAGTCATACCCAGAATCTATCTGACCATCTCAACCATCTTCACTGCCACCACCCTGGCCCATCGTCTCCCTGCTTCCATGCCCTATTCTTAAACACATCCTGTTCTTAAAGGAGTACCCACCATCTTTGTAAGACGTTAGGTAGGTCATGTCACTCTGCTGCTCAATACCCTGCAGTCTTTTTCTCATTCCATTTATGCAAGTGTGCTAAGTCACTTCAGTCGTGCCTGACTCTGCAACCCTATGAACTGTGCCCACCAGGCTCTGTCCATGGGATTCTCCAGGCAAGAGTGTTAGGGTGGGTTGCCATGCCCTCCTACAGGGGATCATCCCAACCCAGGGATCAAACCTCGTCTCACATGTCTCCTGCATTGGCGGGTGGGTTCTTTACCACTAGCACCACCTAGGAAGCCCATTTCACTTATACAAAAGCCAAAGTCTTACAAGGACTCTATATGATGTTCCCTCCCCTCCCCCATCCTCTCAGATCTCATCAACTATTAATCTACACCCCCCATCTCCTCTTCCCGATCTTTTCTAATACTCCACTCTCATCAACTCACCTCTTGGTCTCTATTTAAATTTGCAAGCCCATCAACCCTCCACACCCCTCCCTACATCCTTGACACTTATCATCCCCTGACTATTGTTTGGGGCCAGGCCTCTTGCTGCCTAGCCAGGTTCAGTTCACTGGATCAGTTGTCCTACTCTTTGGGACCCCATGGACTGCAGCAAACCAGGCCTCCCTGTCCATCACCAACTCCTGGAACCTACTCAAACTCAGTCCATTGTGTCGGTGATGCCATCCAACCATTTCATCCTCTGTTGTCCCCACCTTCAATCTTTCCCAGCATCAGGGTCTTTTCCAATGAGTCAGTTCTTCCCATCAGGTGGCCAAAGTATTGGAGTTTCAGCTTTAGCATCAGTCCTTCCAATGAACATTCAGGACTGATTTCCTTTAGGATTGAATGGTTGGATCTCCTTGCAGTTCAAGGGACTCTCAAGAGTCTTCTCCCCACCATAGTTCAAAAGCATCAATTCTTTGGTGCTCAGCTTTCTTTATAGTCCAACTCTCACATAGTCATGTATGGAAAAGCTATAGCTACTATGGAAAAACTAGCTACTATGGAAAAACCATAGCTTGGACTAGACGGACCTTTGCTGGTAAAGTAATGACTCTGCTTTTTAATATGCTGTCTAGGATGGTCATGGCTTTTCTTCCAAAAAGTGTCTTTTAATTTTATGGCTGTAGTCACCATCTGCAGTGATTTTATAGCCTCCCCAAATAAAGTCTGTCACTGTTTCTACTGTTTCCCCATCTATTTGCCAAGAAGTGATGGGACCAGATGCTATGATCTTAGTGTTCTGAATGTTGAGTTATAAGCCAATTTTTTCACTCTTCTCTTTCATTTTCATCAAGAGGCTCTTTAGTTCTTCTTCTCTTTCTGCTATAAGGGTGATGTCATCTGCATATCTGAGGTTATTGATAGTTCTCCTGGTAATCTTGATTCCAGCTTGTGCTTCATCCAGCCTGGCATTTTGCATGATGTACTCTGCATATAAATTAAATAAGCAGGGTGACAATATACAGTCTAGATGTACTCCTTTCCCGATTTGGAACCAGTCTGTTGTTCCATGTCCAGTACTAATTGTTGTTTCTTGACCTGCATACAGATTTCTCAGGAGGCAGGTCAGGTGGTCAGGTGTTCCCATCTCTAAGAATTTTCCACAGTTTGTTGTGATCCACACAGTCAAAAGCTTTGGCATACTCAATAAAGCAGCAGTAGATATTTTTCTGGCACTCCCTTGCTTTTTCGATGATCCAGCAGATGCTGTCAGTTTGATCTCTGGTTCCTCTGCCTTTTCTAACTCCAGCTTGAACATCTGGAATTTCACAGTTCACATACTGGTTGAAGCCTGGCTTGGAGAATTTTGAGCATTACTTTGCTAGTGTGTGAGATGAGTGTAGTTGTGCGGTACTGTGAGCATTCTTTGGCATTGCCTTTCTTTGGGACTGGAATGAAAACTGATCTTTTTGAAGGAAGTCACCATTATCTTCATAACCTCCACCATAGTCTGGCCTCAGGTCAAGCAACAAGGAGGGAACACAGCCCTGCCCATCAATAGAAAATTGGATTAAAGATTCAATGAACATGGCCCTGCCCATCAGAATAAGACCCGGTTTCCCCCTCAGTCAGTCTCTCCCATCAGGAAGCTTCTGGTAGCCTCTTATCCTTATCCATCAGAAAGCAGACAGGATGAAAACTACAGTCACAGTAAACTAACCAAAATGATCACAAGGACCACAGCCTTGTCTAGCTCAATGAAACTATGAGCCATGCCATGTAAGGCCACCCAAGACAGAAGGGTCATGGTGGACAGTTCTGACAAAACATGGTCCACTGGAGAAGGGAATGGCAAACCACTTCAGTATTCTTGCCTTGAGATCCCCATGAAAGGTACAAAAAGGCATAATAGCATGACACTGAAAGATGAATTCCCCAGGTTGGTAGGTGCCTAATATGCTTCTGGAGAAGAATGGAGAAATAACTCCAGAAAGAATGAAGAGACAGAGTCAAAGCAAAAACAACATCCAGTTGTGGATGTGATGGGTGATGGAAGTATAATCTGATGCTGTAAAGAGCAATATTGCATAGGAACCTGGAATGTTAGGTCCATGAACCAAGGCAAATTGGAAGTGGTCAAACAGGAGATGGCAAGAGTGAACGTCAACATTTTAGCAATCAGTGAACTAAAATGGACTGGAATGGGTGAATTTAACTCAGATGATCATTATATCTACTACTGCGGGCAGGAATCCCTTAGAAGACATGGAGTAGCCATCATAGTCAACAAGAGAGTCCGAAATGCGATACTTGGGCACACTCTCAAAAACGACAGAATGATCTCTGCTCATTTCCAAGGCAAACCATTCATTATCACAGTAATCCTAGTCTATGCCCCAACCAGCAATGCTGAAGAAGCTGAAGTTGAATGGTTCTATGAAGACCTACAAGACCTTTTAGAGGTAACACCCAAAAAAGATGTCCTTTTCATTATAGGGGACTGGAATGCAAAAGTAGAAAGTAAAGAGCTGCCTGGAGTAGCAGGCAAATTTTGCCTTGGGGTACAAAATGAAAAAGGTCAAAGGATAACAGAGTTTTGCCAAGGGAACGCACTGGCCAACATAGCAAACACCCTCTCCCAACAATACAAGAGAAGACTCTACACATGGACATCACTAGATGGCCAACACCTAAATCAGATTGATTATATTCTTTGCAGTGGGAGATGGAGAAGTTCTATACGGTCAGCACAAACAATACTGGGAGATGACTGTGGCTCAGATCATGAACTCCTTATTGCCAAATTCAGACTGAAATTGAAGAAAGTAGGGAAAACCACTAGACCATTCAGGTATGATCTAAATCAAATCCCTCACAATTATACAGTGGAAGTGAGAAATAGATTCAAGGGATTAGATCTGATAGACAGAGTGACTGAAGAACTATGGATGGAGGTTCATGACATTGTACAGGAGGCAGTGATCAAGACCATCCCCAAGAAAAAGAAATGCAAAAAGGCACAATGGTTGTCTGAGAAGGCCTTACAAATAACTGAGAAAAGAAGAGAAGCAAAAGGCAAAGGAGAAAAGGAAAGATATAAGCATCTGAATGCAGAGTTTCAAAGAATAGCAAGGAGAGATAAGAAAGACTTCCTCAGTGATCAATGCAAAGAAATAGAGGAAAACATTAGAATGGGAAAGTCTAGAGATCTCTTCAAGAAAATTAGAGCTACCATGGTAACATTTCATGCCAAGATGAACACAATAAAGGACAGAAATGGTATGGACCTAACAGAATCAGAAGATATTAAGAAGAGGTGGCAAGAATACACAGAACAACTATACAAAAAAGATCTTCATGACCCAAATAACCATGATGGTGTGATCACTCACCTAGAGCCAGACATCCTGGAACACGAAGTCAGTGGTTCTTAGGAAGCATCACTATGAACAGAGCTAGTGAAGGTGATGGAAATTCAGTTGAGGTGTTTCAAATCCTAAAAGATGATGCTGCCTAACCCAGGACTCCTCTAATGATCAGCCTTACCCCAGAGTTCCCCTGTGGGGTGGCAGAGTTGCTATCAGATCTGCGAACTGGTCTCAAGGCTTTCCCTGCCCAATCTTGCCTCCTTTTCCTTTTATCTCTTAATGGCATTACACCCAATAATCTTTTGCACTCCAGTTCCATCTTTGTGTCTGCTTCCCAGAGATCCAAACTTACACATGTACTGTAGAAGCACTTTGCCTATATTAACTCACTTAAATGCTTGGCTCCCCACCCCGCCTCCCCCCACCCCGACTTCTAGCTTCTACTCATGGAGCTTTCAACATTTCTTAGGATCTAAATCCCCAGCATCACGGGAATTAACTAAGCTTTCTAAATCCTTATTTTTAATCAGTTAAACTCTCCTGTTCTTAACCTTAAACCATGGCAAAATTACCTCATTTTTCTTATCCTGTAAAGAACATAAACCTTTGTTAGACCGTTCAGCACTCTGTAATGATCTGTCTTCTCACTGCCACACGTCCTAGAGGAGCTGTCTCCTTTTTCCTCTATATACGTCTGGGCATGAACTGGCCATCTGATATCCCACTGCTCTCCTGGGACTCCTGCTGAAGCTGCCTCTCAATAACTCCCTGCTTGCCTCTGTTGGTTAGTGGTCTACATTTTTTACTTTCTCACCCTCCTCACTCGCCTATTTCTTCTGGATTTCTTTCTCGTCTTCTCCCTTCACCCCTGGTCTGGACACTTCTGAATGCACAGCACTTGGCCCACCTCTCTGTTGTCTCTGTGTAGTTTCTTCCAGAGAACTCACTTATCCTCACAGCTTCACTTGTCACTTGCAGATTTCTCATGATGTTGATCTCTAACACTTCAGTGCTTTGTTACCACTTCAGTGCTTTGTTACCACTTCAGAAGATATTCTACAGACGAAATCTTGACAGGGAAACCAGAAGCCATAAACACAGACACCGGTAAATTTGATGACTAAAAATTTTAAACACCTGCATAGCTAAAAATCCAACAAAGGAATATAAAAATAACCAACAAACAAAACCTACCAGAAGCAAAGTTAACAGATGAATCGTAAGTTGAGAAAAATATTTATAATCCATATGGAAAGTGACTGATTTTCTTATACTGATGACCATTACAAATTTATAAAAATGCCCCTGAGCAACCCAATAAGGAAAAAATGGGAAAAGGTAAGACTAGAAAGCTTATAGGGTTAAAAAAGGCAAGTGGTTGCTGGGACAACTGGATATTGACATTCAAAAGAATAAATTTGGACACCTACTTCATAGCATATACAAATGTTAATTCAAAATAGATCAAAGTTCCTAGTTTAAGAGCTAAAACTAGAAAAAAACACAAAGGTAAATCTTTGTGACCTTGGATTTGGCAAAATTTTCTTAGATATGATGGCAAAAGGAGAGCAACCAAAGAAAAAAAAATAGGACTTTTAAAAAATATAAAAAATTTTTATATATCAAAGGACACTATCAAGAAAGTGAAGAGGTAAGTCACAGAATGGGGAAAAAATATTTGCAAGTCATGTAATGAGTAATTGGTAGTGCTGACAGTATGTGAAGAATACTTACAAGTCAACAATTAAACAATTTTTAAATGAACAAATAAATAAATAAACCAATTTTCAAGTGAGCAAAGTATTTGAACGATATTTCTTCAAAGAAGATATTCAAATGGCCAATAAGCACATCAGAAATTGGTCAACCTCAGTAGTCACCAGAGAAATGCAAATCAAAACCATGATGAGATACCTCTTTCCATGTACTAGGACAGCTATAATTTGGGGAATTATAGGACAATAACAAATATTGGTAAAGATGTATAGAACTGGAACCCTCATGCACTGCTGATTGGAACACAAGTGGTATAGTCACATGGAAAACAATTTGACAGTGCCTCAAAAATTTAAACATGGAATTGCTATATGACCCAGCGATTCTACCATAGGTATATGCTCAAGAAAATTAAAAATATATGTTCTTACAAACACGTGTACACAAATGTATATAGCAACATTATTCATAATAGGCAAAAAGTGGGAATAACCCGATGGTTTTCAGTTTATGAGTGTATAAACAAAATGTTGATACAGAGTGCCGTAAGTCAGAAAGAGAAAAACAAGTGTCACGTATTAACGCATATATATGGAATCTAGAAAGATGGTGCTGACGAACCTATTACTAGAGCAGCAGTGGAGACACAGACATTGAGAAGAGACTTGTGGACACGGTTGTGAGGAAGGAGAGAGTGAGACGAACAGAAAGTAGCATGGAAACACATACATTACCATACGTGAGATAGACAGTGGGAATTTGCTGCTTGACTCAGGGAGCTCAAACTGGTGCTCTGCGACAAGCTGGAGGAGTGTGGTGGGCGGGGAATGTATACCTATGACTGAGTCTTGAAGTATGCCAGAAATCAATACAATACTATAAAGCAATTGCCCTTCAATTAAAATAGATAAATCTTTAAAAAAAACCCCAAATGTGATATATCCATACTATGGAATATTATTCAGCCATAAAAAATAAAGTACTGATACCTGCTACAACATGGATAAACCTTGAAAACATTATGCTAACTCCGCAGAAGTCCATATACTACTGTATGCAATTTCATTTATAGGAAATATCCAGACTGTCTTGGAACTAGACAGAAGTGGTGGTTGCACAAGCTTGTGAATATAATAAACACCACTGACATATGTACTTGAAAATGGTGAATTTATGTTATGTGAATTATATCCCCCCCAAACATGGAAAAACAGCAAGTGCCTAATAAGCATGGAAACAGATGATCAAACTCACTAGCAATCTTGAATATTCAAATCAAAACAACAATTAGGATTCATTTTCCCCATCACTAGATTGTGAAAATTTACAATCTATAACACACAAAACATTTCATGGTTGTAGAGAAATCCTTGTATCCTGTTGAAGGGAGAATAATCTGGCATATTGTGTTTATCTCTTATGAGTAAATAACCTCAATCCCAAGAATGTACTCTATGCTTACATTTGTACATACAAGTAATGTTTAAAGCTGTTAGCTGTAGGACTGTTATTAAGAGTTAAAAACTGAAAACCATTTAATTGTATAAGCATACAATGCATGGAATGTTAAGCTACTGCTAAAAAAATAAGGTGGGCTTACATGGAAAGAGTGCCCCAAATATAATTTTTTAAACAATTATCATATATACATATATATGGTATGTACATATAGGTGCGTGTGTGTCTTTATATATATATATGTATCAACTATAACGTTTAAAAATGTTACAGTATGTATACACTTATACACCTTATATACAGGGCTTCCCTGATGGCTCAGAGGGTAAAGAGTCTGTCTGCAATGCGGGAGACCCAGGTTCAGTCCCTGGGTCGGGAAGATCCCCTGGAGAAGGAAATGGCAACCCACTCCAGCATTCTTGCCTAGAGAATCCCTGGGGATAGAGGAGCCTGGTGGGCTATAGTTCACTAGGTCACAAAGAGTCAGACACGACTGAGAGAGTTCACTTCCACGTTATATATAAACATATATATACATATGAATATATGTATGAATGCATGTTAATTTGCAGTATAAAGACCAGAGGAGAATACACTGAATAATGGAAGATGAGGTTTGGGGGAAGTCTTACTTTCTAGCTATCATTATTGTTTAAAGTTTTAAAAATAAGCATGTTTAAATCTTCTATAATCAGAAAAGTGAATTACTATTTATAAAAATAACTATCTTAAAACTCAAAACATAATATGGATACATTACGGCATATTTTAAAGAGACCATTTTAGATGAGAAAATAAAATTTATTAGAATCTAGGATATCCAACCAGTCCATCCTAAAGGAGATCAGCCCTGGTTGCTCATTGGAAGGACTGATGCTGAAGCTGAAACTCCAGTACTTTGGCCACCTCATGCGAAGAGTTGACTTATTGGAAAAGACTGATGCTGGGAGGAATTGGGGGCAGGAGGAGAAGGGGATGACAGAGGATGACATGGCTGGATGGCATCACCAACTCGATGGACGTGAGTCTGAGTGAACTCCGGGAGTTGGCGATGGACAGGGAGGCCTGGCGTCCTGTGATTCATGGGGTCGCAAAGAGTCAGACACGACTGAGCGACTGAACTGAACTGAAGGATATCCTGGGATCCTTTTTTTTGAAGTATTTCTTTACATGTGTTCATCAGTTAATGTTTTCTTTCTCCCTCTCTCACACAGTTACTAAGAGTCTTTATCTTTTTCTGCATGAAACATAAAAGAGCTGGGACTTTGGAAGTAAGAGGCTTCTGTTTTTGGACCATAATCCTGCTACACAGGATCTCTGTGCCTGTGAGCAATGATTAATTACTTAGCATCACTCTGATCATCAATAACTTCCCAGCTAACAAAGAACTCAGCGCATCTCACCTCACTGAACTGAGGGGCCTAATGCTATTCTAGGTTTCTTAAGAGCAGGTTCCTGTCTCATTAACCACTGTGTCCCTGAGAGCTGCCTCGGGCAGTGTGCACAATAGGTGTTTTCTAAACTGAACTGAAGCTGGGGAGAGAAAGAGGCAGAAGGATCCCAGTGATCCACATATATTAGGGGGAATATAGAGGGCGAAGAGGAGAACGTTAAAATAGGACTCACCCTGAAATCATTTAGTAGGATTTCAAATATATTACCCATTCTCCATCCCATCTATAAAAAGGCAAGACAGGAAATCCAGAGGAAAGTGAAAAGAGGGAAGCAGACAATTGTTAACAACAAAGGCAAATTTCTCCTGGGCCCCATTGTCCAGAAGCCAGTTATGCCCACTGAACTAGGGTGAAGACTGTGAAGCAAGCCTCCATCAGATGAAAGCACCAGACACTTCACTGTTTGCCTCCAATCATAGTGAATAGGTTCATTGGTTTTTGTTATTGTTGTTGCTTTGTTTTCTGGTTTTTTAAAAAGCTAACCGTGGTCTGGTTTCTCTTCAATATTTAGCTGATTTATTCCAGGAGGTTACTATTTGAAACTGTCACACTTTTCAAATACTTCAGCTGGTGGTGAGCATGGCTATAATGCAAAAGGTCCAGTGTCTCCTTTGAAACTGCCAAACTTGAGGTTTCAGGTTGAGGCTTGCAGTTGCTTTAAATTCTCTTTTTCGCTCTGAATTCTGCTCAGTTCAAATAAAATTCATGCTTCCTACATCAAGAAAGACAGGGAGCCATCTGAAATTTCCTGAAACACCTGGTACCAGGCAGGTTGAGGCAGGTAAACCTGTCATGCTTTCCTTGACAGGTTTGTGATAGCATCTTTTTTTTTTTTTTAGGTCTTTATGTTATTTACTGACAAATTCCAAGTAATGTCAGGGCTGATGAATGCAAAACAGCTACTGTGACAGCGCTGTCACCACCCCCCAGAGCACAGACTTCGATTGATCTAGAACAGAGTTTTGCAAACTGGAGGTGGTGTGACCCATTGATGGGTTAGAAAAACAAGTCAGTGGATTGTGACAGTGTTTAAAAATAAAACCAACTAGGACTGAAAAAAAAAATCAGAGTTTATAGGTTCACAGAAAAAGTAAAACAAGTACTGTATATTCGAAGGACATGAGTCTGAGTGAACTCCGGGAATTGGTGATGGACAGGGAGGCCTGGTGTGCTGCGATTCATGGGGTCGCAAAGAGTTGGACACAACTGAGCAACTGAACTGAACTGAACCTATAAATGTGGAATCTAGAAAAATCGTACAGATAATCCTATGTGTAAAGCTGAAATAGAGCACACAGATGTAAAGAACACAAATGTATGGATACCAAGCAGGGACAGAGGGGAGTGGGATGAACTGGGAGACTGGGGTTGACATGTATACACTGCTGCTGCTGCTGCTGCTGCTGCTAAGTCACTTCAGTCGTTTCTAACTCTGTGCGACCCCATAGACGGCAGCCCACCAGGCTCCTCTGTCCGTGGGATTCTCCAGGCAAGAACACTGGAATGCACTGCCATGCCCTCCTCCAAAGGATCTTCCCGACCCATGAAGCGAACCTATGTCTCTTACATCTCCTGCACTGGCAGGCGGGTTCTTTACCACTAGAGCCACCTGGGAAGCCCAAGAATGGCTTTAAAAGAAGTATATATCATGACATGTGAAAAGCACATGAAATTCAAATTTCCACATTTCCTATTGTTCATCAAGTATTACTGGAATGAAGCCACGTGCATTTGCTGATATGCTGTCTGTGGCTGCTTTTCCAAGTGTTGAGTAGCAGTTGCAACAGACACTTTGTGGCCCAATAAGCCTAAAATATTTACTATCATTACAGGAAAAGGTTACCAACCCATGATCTAGAAGATACTTTCTTGATATATGTTTTTTAAGTCTGTAATCTGTTCAATCTGGTTTATCAAAGAAATAGGGCAGCAATCTGATAGAAATGGTGTATGATATTGGGGGAGTGTTGTGGAGGCTGCTGCTGCTCCCCACATCACCCGGGTCCCATCTTGCTCTGGGTGACCCTTCTCTGGCATCTGTGCTTCCCAAATGCCCGCATCTGCAGCTTTCTGCAGAGGCCTGCCCCTGGGTTGCTGGAGCAGCTTTGCCTGCCTTGGGGGACTTAGCAGTGCCCCGGAATTTCAGCTCCTGCAGGCAGGCCCTCGGCCAGGAGGCAAGGGTATGAAACACTAACCTCCTTGCCTCAGGTCAAGAGGATGAAATGGTACCCTCCACTTCAGAGGTGCTCTGTGGGATCAGGCTACATTCCCCTCCTCCTGGCTTGCCCGAATCACACACTTGCTTGACTTCTCTCCCCACTCCGCCCACCTGCCCCATTCCCTCTGAGAGCACTTTCTTAACTCTTGGGGACACACAAATCTCAGTCTCATCACGGTTCCTCTAGGGGACTCAGTCTCTGAGAGAGGGAGCAAGTGGGGAGGGGGGCAGAGAATTTCTTAAAAGACAACTTTTTGAAGCAGAACTCTGGCCTTAGTGGGTGCCACCAACCTGTCCCACTGAATGCAGACTCTGCATGCTGCTGTTGGTGGTTTTCAGAAAGGGGAAAGGCGGTTTTTCTCAGCGAGGATGAATTTGCAACGTGTTATAATTTTAAAGAGTTCTGGGCTGTCGAGAGAATTGGATTCTGACTCCAGATGATCCACTGGGCAAGCAGGAAATCTCTATAAGACTCCTTTTCCTCCATTTAATAAAGAATTACACCAGTGAGTTTTTAAGGTTTCCTTGAACCTTCTGAGTCTCCTTGTGAAGTGGGTGGTTGAAATCATCTTCAAGAGGCTGACCAGTCCTGGTTGGGTCACCGAGCCCACCAACTTGGCTAGGCTCCAAAGTCCAGACTCTACCCACACAGCAGAAGCGTTAGACCTGTCATCTCAGGTGGCCGTCCAGCGTGCAGCAGAGTCCTTCCGGGGGACTCTGTGCTGCCCCTATGCAAATCCAGACCTTGGCAGCCAGTCAGGGGCACTTTGAGAATTTGCTTTACTAATATGGAGCCACTACCTGTGGTTTTAGGCTTTAAAACTTTTAAAACCCCTCAATCACAGCCTGCACTCTGCTGTACTGGGCTTCTGACTTGGCACCAAATTCTTGGTCTGCTCTTCTTTTCTGTTGTGATCACTCTCCATCACTGGCTGCCAGTGAGAAAGAGCATGTCCAGTAGACACACAGTGGGAGGGAAAACCCGAAAAACGAGATGGGGAGCGTAGGGTGGGGTGGTGAGAAGGAAAGTAACTAAAAGATGGCACCACTTTTACTTTTATCTCACTCATTATAAAAATTTCCAACAACACAGAAGGATATAAAGTGTTTCTTCAGCCAGGTTTAAGGACTCCTAGAGGTTATAGACCTATTGTCTGAAGCCTGTGGGTTCTTTATACAAAATTATTTGTAACTGTAGGTCTTCCTTGGTGCCTCAGTGGTGAATAATCTGCCTGCCAGTGCAGAAGACATGAGTTCAATCCCTGAGTTGGGAAGATCCCTTGGAGAAGGAAATGGCAACTCTCCAGTGCTCTTGCCTGGAGAATCCCACGGACAGAGGAGCCTGGCGGGCTACAGTCCACGCAGTCACAAAAGAATTAGACGAGACTTAGCTACTAAACAACAACCACAACAATTCGTAATTGTATCTGTTCATTTGCATAGCTTTCTTGATACTTAAATATGAAAAATACCGTCATCCAGGTTCTAAAAGATGACTGCATTCAATTTAAAGCTAGACCTCTGTTTTATCAGGGCTTCCCTGGTAGCTCAGTTGGTAAAGAATCCGCCTGCAAAGCAGGAGACCCTGGTTCGATTCCTGGGTCAGGAAGATGCCCTGGAGTCTGCCTGCAGTGCGGGAGACCTGGGTTTGATCCCTGGATTGGGAAGATCCCATGGAGAAGGGAAAGGCTACCCACTCCAGTCTTCTGTCCTGGAGAATTCCATGGACTGTGTAGTCCATGGGGTTGCAAAGCATCAGACATCACTGAGCGAATCTCACTTCACTTCACTTCAGTTTTATCACCTTGGTTTTCAATTGTGTTTATAACTTTAGGAGTCAAGTGACAAAGTGACAGCATATTTTCTTTTTTCCCCACAATGAAACCAGCTTTACTGTTTACATTTAAGATTGTGTCAATAATCATGATCATTGAAAAACATTCCAATTACACATGAAAGGACAAGGAAAAGTAAAACTCACTAAAAATCCTACTTCTCGTGCCATAAACATGACTGACTTTTTCTGGTTTTTAACAGTTCGTAAGTTGGAAAGCAGGTCTAACTGCCATAAGGTTGTCAGGTCCCAACGTCAAAATGATATCTGTCAACCTTAAGTTGAATTATTTTTTAATTTGCACTAGAGTGGCATTTTCGTATATGAAGACAAGTTTAAAAAGGCATTTAATAAGTTGACATCCTGAAAATTAACATAATTAAAATAAGTAATATACTACTTGAATTAATGAGGAATAATGAGAAAAGGCCAGAAGCAGACTTAATATGTGGATGGTGAATTGGGGCTATCTGAAAGCCACAGGACATTGTACTGGTGGTTGTTTGAACATTTCATTTGCAGACAAAATAGAAACAATGATAAGAAAACTTGAATTATGGTGATTTTGTAAATGATATGAATGACTCATTGACATTTTCTTTCTAAGCTTTGACTGTGAATGCTGTGTTGAAACTGCATTTCTTTTCAATATCTGCAAAAAATAGAGCAGGTTCAGATATTTTCCTGTTCCCCACAACACTTGATGCTTTAAAAGCATTGCAATAGTAACCTTACTTTAAAAATTTTTTTAAATTAATTTATTTAATTAGAGGCTAATTTACTTTTAAGGGCATAAAACCAGTTAGAGTTATCATGTCATAGTATTAAAAATTGATCCATAGATTTAGTTAAATGTGGTCTGACAATCTTGAATTTCAAACACACACACATAAGTTTTTCATATTTCATAGCATAATAGCAACATAAAGAGTATTACTGGACTTTCCTGGTGGTCCAGGAGTTAAAAACCTGCCTACCAATGCAGGGGACAGAGGTTAGATTCCTGCCTGGGGAAGATTTCACATGCCTCAGGGCAACTAAGTCCTTGCCACAACTACTAAGCCTGCATTCTAGGGCCTGCAGGCCACAACCACTGAAGCCCGCGTGCCTAAAACTGTGCTCGGCCACAAGAGAGGCCACTGCAGTGAGAGTCTGTGCGCAGCAACTAGAGAAGGCCGCGCACAGCAGCCAAGACTCAGCACAGCCGTGACGGCAGACAGAAGAGTGTCTCCACAGCCAGGTGCAAAGCGACTTGGCACAGGCTGGCAATTGAGACTGCACCTCTCTCTAATCGCAGCTTCATCAGAGCTCTCATTTCAGCAAAGCATGATCATCTATTATATAAATTTTTAGCACAGAATTTATAAGTCATCTTTGGATTTATATACATATTTTTAATTAGATGATAAACACATTACGATATAGATTTATATTTTTACTAATGCTCTAACTCTCTGGGATCCCCTAGTTTTTGCTAAGTGTATAAAGAGTACACTGATCTCTAATACTTGTATCTACCTAAGTAAAATACAGGATTAAAAATTTTAACTTAATAGAGAATATCCAAAGAACTGTTTTCCTTTAGAGGATCCATACATTACTTGAATTTGAGAAATTCCAGTGTAAGGCTAAAAAATGTTGCTTATTCCTGTTGGAGACTGTATGTATATGTGTACACATGTGTGTGTATATATATATAAATCAATGAGATTATCCCATACATGCTATTTTGTAACTTGAATTTTTACTTAATAATATGCCACAGAAGTTATTCTTTTCAATGACTATAAAGTATTTTATTACATGATTGGTTAGCCAGTTCCTCATTAAAATATTTTGGCTGTTTCCAGATTTCACCCTCTTTCGAGGAACATTGCAATAAGTATCATTCTTCATTTTGTAAACATGTGTAGGGTAATTTTATAGATGTGGAATTGCTGAGTCAAGGAGAATGCACATTTAAATTTTTGATAGATATTGCCCAATTACTTTCCAAAAATGTGGTATCAATTTTCTACCCCACTCACAGAGTATAAAAATTTGCCACATTCTCACTTTTAAATCTTTGGAAACTGGACAGTTAAGAAATTAAGAATTGTATATAAACTGAGTTGATAGTATTATATGTTTCAGATGTGTACAGATGCTGCTGTGCTTATTAAAATATAAAGTCATTTCAAAATGTTATTGAATTTCTACTGCATATCTATTGTTAATGCATTTTCTCAACCAACAGCTACTTAAATCACTATCATACAGAAGTTTTATGATTTTCTTTTAAAAAAGAGTGCTCATGGTAGAATATCTGGAAGCCTGTAACTATTTTGGTTCTCTTGTCTACATGAGAAAACTACCCAATATAATGTAGGACAATGGAAGAACAGGTTGGGATAGGGCAGCCCTGCCAGCTACCCATTCCCTTTGTACGGACATAAATACTACCCTAGTGGCCTCTGGATTCAAAGAGGTCCCTAGGAAAGATGGGGTTCCTCACTGAGAGGAGTTTTTACTTAACTAAGGAATAAGAATACCCTTTATCTTTTCTGTTTCTAAATTCCAGAGTCTTAATTTCCACTGCTGTGGAATCAGTATAAGTAGACATTAAAAAAAAGAAAAAAAAGCTCAGCCATGTAGAGGCAACATAAAAGGCATATTCCGTGGTACAACTGCATCTGAAGTTCCTTGAAGGAAGGTTATGTGACCCCTCTGTTTCTGCATCCCCCAGGGCCTGACAGAACCCCGGCCACACTAATGCATGAATGACACTATGAGCCCTCATGTTCACTCCACAAACCTGCACAGAAAGCAGAGACATGCTTTCTAATGCTTTTCCCCTTCTCACTCTTAACTGGATTTCAGCCTTTAGAGAAATCTTTTTAGAAATTACTGTTGAGAGGGCAGTATAGCCCTAGTTCAGTTGAAACTTTTCCAAAGAGAAAGTTTACAACCCTGTTAGTGTGGTGAATACTGGGTCAACCACAGTTACCAGTTCTACTTGCTACTTTCATCCAGGGGAGAAAGGTTTGATTACAAATAGTAAATCTGTTACTAAGTAAGTACCAAACACCGCATTTCTGATGATCTATTAAACTCCATAACATATGGGACTTCCCTGCTGGTCCAGTGGTTAAGAATCAGCCTTGCAATCCAGGGGACATGGGTTTGAGTCCTGGTTGGGGAACTATATCCCACATGCCCCAACTAGGAGTTCAAACACCTCACTGAAGACTGAAGATCCTGAGAGCGGCAACACACAGTCAAATGAATATTTAAAAATAAAATAAAAAGCAAATCTAACAATAATCAGTAAGAGAAGCCTCTGCCCTCTCTTGCTTTTCACTTCCTTCAAAAAATTTTAAAAACTGAGATATAATTCACATACCGCAAAATTTACTCTGAGTGTAAAGTTCAATAGTTTTTAGTATATTCACCCTCCAGCACCATCTAATTTCAAAACTTTCTCATCATTCCCAAAAGGAGTCCCCTATCCTCCCCCCGCCCCCACTTCAGGATCCTGACACTCACTAATCTACCTTATTTCCTTTTACTTCAGTTCAGTTCGGTTCAGTCACTCAGTCGTGTCCGACTCTTTGCGACGCCATGAATCGCAGCACGCCAGGCCTCCCTGTCCATCACCAACTCCCAGAGTTCACTGACTCACGTCCATCGAGTCAGTGAAGCCATCCAGCCATCTCATCCTCTGTCGTCCCCTTCTCCTCCTGCCCCTAATCCCTCCCAGCATCAGTCTTTTCCAGTGAGTCAGGTCTTCGCATGAGGTGGCCAAAGTACTGGAGCTTCAGCTTTAGCATCATTCCTTCCAAAGAACACCCATGACTGATCTCCTTCAGAATGGACTGGTTGGATCTCCTTGCAGTCCAAGGGACTCTCAAGAGTCTTCTCCAACATCACAATTCAAAAGCATCCATTCTTCGGTGCTCAGCCTTCTTCACAGTCCAACTCTCACATCCATACATGACCACTGGAAAAACCATAGCCTTGACTAGACGGACCTTAGTCGGCAAAGTCATGTCTCTGCTTTTCAATGTGCTATCTAGGTTGGTCGTAACTTTTCTTCCAAGGAGTAAGCGTCTTTTAATTTCATGGCTGCAATCACCATCTGCAGTGATTTTGGAGCCCCCCAAAATAAAATCTGACAGTGTTTTCCACTATTTCCCCATCTATTTCCCATGAAGCGATGGGACTGAATGCCATGATCTTCGTTTTCTGAACGTCAAATCATAGAATCACCTTTGATTTCGGACAGAACCCAATCCAGAGCAAGGCCTGCTTCCTTGACCCTCCTCAGAATCACATAGTAGTAGTAGTTAGTTGCTCAGTTGTGTCCAACTCTTTGTGATCCCAGAGACTGTAGCTTGCCAGGATCCTCTGTCCATGGGAATATCCAGGCAAGAATACTGGAGTTCATTGCCATTCCCTTCTCCAGAGGATCTTCCCAACTCAGGGATCAAATCTGGGTCTCCTGCATTGCAGGCAGATTCTTCACCATTTGAGTTACAGGGAAGTCCTTCAGAATCACTTGACACAAACCCAAATCACATCATCTTTCTCTCATCTCTTGCTGAGATGTTCGTTTTCCCTCATTGAAACGAGTAATGCATCCAACTTGTTCGTCTACAGATTTGTTTCTTCTGTTGGTCTTTGGCTGAGACACACTGATGGGGGAAGCAGTTCATCTTCTATAAGGGTTACTTCAGGGGACCACACAGTGGCTCTTGCCCGAATCCGTTTCACGGATCCATCTGCCATAGGTAAGACCTGGCATTCCACCATGAGAATGTTATTCCTTCGGGTCATCACTTAGTGATTATTTAGGCAGAAATGCTCTCAGAGAAGAAAATGACCTTTAAAACACTCTCAATCATAGATGTTTGAGTAAGCCACTTTCATATTCCATTTATTCATTAAATTTTCTTACATTTTAGCCCCTTGACATTAGGACACGGCCTATGAGCCAAAGCATCTTAAATCCTTTGAAATATGGTGATATGTCTGAGCTCGTTTCATCAATTGTGATGAGTTAATACTATTTCCCCACTCAATCATGTGCAAACAACTCTCACAATTTTTTTATATGCATATGCTACAGTGAGGGCTTCTTGGGTGGCTCAATGGTAAAGAATCTGCCTGTCAATGCAGGAGATGCGGGTTCGATCCCTGGGTTGGGAAGATCCCTTGGAGAAGGAAATGACAACCCACTCCAATATTCTTGCTTGGGAAATCCCAGGGACAGAGGAGCCTGGCGGGCTACAGTCCATGGGGTTCCAGAGAATCAGACATGACTTAGTGACTAGACAACAAACAATATGCTACAGAAATGATATTCATAGTATATTTGTCTTTAGAGTACCTCACTTTTAAGATTTAAGTAAACGTAGGGCTTCCCTGGTGGCTCAGTGGCAAAGAGTCTGCCTGCCAATACAAGTGATGAGGTTTGAGCCCTGGTCCTAGAAGATCCCACATGCCGCGTGGCAACTGACCCATGCATCACAAATATTGAGCCTGGGCTCTAGAGCCCAGGAGTCACCACCACTGAGCCTGGGCTCTAGGGTCCGAGAGCTGCGATGACTGAAGCCTGACACCCTAGAGCCTGCATTCCACAGCAAGGAAAGCCACTGTAACCAGAAGCCCGAGCACCGCAACGGGGAGTAGCCTCTGCTCAACACAGCGAGAGAAAGCCTGTGCACAGCAACAAAGGTCCTGCCTGGAGAAAAATAATAAATAAGTGAAAAAATAAGATTTAAGCAGATGAAAGTGGTTCAGTCATGGACTGAATTTCACGAACCATACAGTCCATGGAATTCTCCAGGCCAGAATATTGGAGTGGGTAGCCGTTCCCTTCTCCAGGGGATCTTCCTGACCTGGAAATCAAACTGGGATTTGCTTTCTTCTAGTAATAATATCCATGAAATCCTGGGCAAGACATGCTAGTTATAGCTTTCCCTAAAACATATTAAAATATATATACAACTATTTTAAAAATTGTAAAATGTTGCTCATATTCCACAAAAAATCATCCCCCTTGTTTGCCAGTGGTAGCCTTGCAATCCTTGGACAACTCTGAACTAGCTGATCCCAGGTGTCTTGCTGGATCCTATGTTTGGCGTTCTCTATGGTTCTAAGAGGGGCACAGTCTGCCCCCAAAGTTTTCAATCTGAGAATCAAGACAGACATGAATAGAAGAAAACTATGTAATCATAAATATTTTTAAACACAAAAAATAGATCCAATTAACTATTTATATAGCTTTTATGTACATATAATTGTGTTGGAGTCACCTGATCTTAAAGATTAGTTTTATGTTGATAAAAAGCACCAGATCTCTTGATACTTGGAAACACACATGAGTGATTTCAGATATAACCTTTGTCCCCAATATTGTAAATTTTATTTGGGAAATAAGTGGACAGATTTGCTTTGATCAGTTTGAAAAAGCTTCTTAGTAGAGAAAAGGTTTTAGAAATTACTCAAACTCTTCCCTTTTATTATGACCAGCCAGAGGTCCCCTACGCCTTGCAATTCAAAGTATTACTATATTTGGTGGACATCGACAAGACTGGGGAGCTTGTTAGAAACGCGGGTTCTCAGGTCCTCACTGAAGCCCTGCTGAACTGAGCATGCATTTTTCCTGGTCCCAGATGATTCAAACACATGTTAAGTGTGAGAAGTACTGTTTTAACCACTGGAGCCTACCTTAGTCATTGCTTATCTAAAAATGGTCCTTCCCTACTGTATAGCACAGGGAATTCTGCTAAATATTATAAGGCAGCCTGGATGGGAAGGGAGTTTAGGGAATAATGGATACATGTATATGTACGGCTGAGTCCCTTCACTGTTCACCTGAAACTATCAGAACATTGTTAATCAGCTATTCCCAAGACAAAAATCAAAAAGTTAAAAAAAAAAAAAGGATACATGTAGGTATGGTGTGCCATTTTATTTTAGGACTAGAAAGGAACTGTGCTTAATTATAAATAACTAAATAAAAATGGTTCTTGAACCAGGCCAGATAGCAATGAGATCAGAGGTCCCTGATCAATTAAATACATTAGATTCATCTGTTTCCCCTCCACTGTCTTTGAGGGTTGCCACATTAAACAGAAGACTTAGAAAGCAAAGATGTATTTTATTTAGGGGGAAAAATAATCAATTTAAACTGAAATCAATACCCCAAACAGTAATTTGTTGTCCAACAGCTGACTGAATCTAAGAATCAGATTAAAATAACACCCATTTTCTTTCTTTTTCTGACCATCTCATGTCCCCTGCACCCACTGGCCTAGAAACACATTTGTCCTCCATTGTAAAATTACAAGACTTCACTTGAACATGCTGTGATAAAGATTCATATAAATGAAAATATTTATTGGTAAATTTATTCACATGAAAAAGAAAGTGTCATCTTTTATGTGGAGAAGGCATGGGCAATTCTATAAGAAAACATTTTTCCTGGAAAGCATTAACCCAGAGGTCTCCTTTACTGATCCAAGCACCCTTGTACCTTCCCTTATGCATTCAGTCAGTCAATACTCAATATGTATTTAATGAATGAAGGAAGGAAATCATTTCCCCTCGTGGGCAATATCCTAGAAAGCTTCCTTCTCTTCTCAGCCCCTCTTGAAACTCTGGATTCTTTCCAAAATCTGTTTGATATAATATTTTCTATCATACTATCAACAGAATAAAATCAAAGCATTTTTTAAAATTTCCAGTGTCTAAGTAGAAATTGGTTATTAAAAAGACCAAATGAAATAAGCCAACTAGAAAACAAACAAACAGCCAGTGGCTGCACATAACCATGGATATTCTGTCTTTTGACGTGAGCTACACTCCAATCTTTAGGTATAAGAGAAAAAATGCTTTATTTTTCCATGTCCGTCTAGTCAGTCCAGTTTAGTTCACTAAGTCGTGTCCAACTCTTTGCGACCCCATGAATCGCAGCACGCCAGGCCTCCTTGTCCATCACCAACTCCCGGAGTTCACTCAGACTCACGTCCATCGAGTCCGTGATGCCATCCAGCCATCTCATCCTCTGTCGTCCCCTTCTCCTCCTGCCCCCAATCCCTCCCAGCATCAGAGTCTTTTCCAATGAGTCAACTCTTCGCATGAGGTGGCCAAAGTACTGGAGTTTCAGCTTTAGCATCATTCCTTCCAAAGAAATCCCAGGGCTGATCTCCTTCAGAATGGACTGGTTGGATCTCCTTGCAGTCCAAGGGACTCTCAAGAGTCTTCTCCAACACCACAGTTCAAAAGCATCAATTCTTCGGCGCTCAGCCTTCTTCACAGTCCAACTCTCACATCCATACATGACCACAGGAAAAACCATAGCCTTGACTAGACGGACTTTAGTCGGCAAAGTCATGTCTCTGCTTTTGAATATGCTATCTAGGTTGGTCATAACTTTTCTTCCAAGGAGTAAGCGTCTTTTAATTTCATGGCTGCAGTCACCATTTGCAGTGATTTTGGAGCCCAAAAAAATAAAGTCTGACACTGTTTCCACTGTTTCCCCATCTATTTCCCATGAAGTGATGGGACCAGATGCCATGATCTTCGTTTTCTGAATGTTGAGCTTTAGGCCAACTTTTTCACTCTCCACTTTCACTTTCATCAAGAGGCTTTTTAGTTCCTCTTCACTTTCTGCCATAAGGGTGGTGTCATCTGCATATCTGAGGTTATTGATATTTCTCCCGGCAATCTTGATTCCAGCTTGTGTTTCTTCCAGTCCAGCGTTTCTCAAGATGTACTCTGCAGAGAAGTTAAATAAGCATGGTGACAACATACAGCCTTGACGTATTCCTTTTCCTATTTGGAACCAGTCTGTTGTTCCATGTCCAGTTCTGACTGTTGCTTCCTGACCTGCATACAGATTTCTCAAGAGGTCAGGTGGTCTGGTATTCCCATCTCTTCCAGAAGTTTCCAGTTTATTGTGATCCACACAGTCAAAGGCTTTGGCATAGTCAATAAAGCAGAAATAGATGTTTTTCTGGAACTCTCTTGCTTTTTCCATGATCCAGCGGATGTTGGCAATTTGATCTCTGGTTCCTCTGCCTTTTCTAAAACCAGCTTGAACATCAGAGAGTTCACGGTTCATGTATTGCTGAAGCCTGGGTTGGAGAATTTTGAGCATTACTTTACTAGCATGTGAGATGAGTGCAATTGTGCGGTAGTTTGAGCATTCTTTGGCATTGCCTTTCTTTGGGATTGGAACGAAAACTGACCTTTTCCAGTCCTGTGGCCACGGCTCAGTTTTCCAAATTTGCTGACATATTGAGTGCAGTACTTTCACAGCATCATCTTTCAGGATTTGAAATAGCTCAATAGGAATTCCATCACCTCCACTAGCTTTGTTCGTAGGTGAGCTTTCTAAGGCACACGTGACTTCACATTCCAGGATGTCTGGCTCTAGATGAGTGATCACACCATCGTGATTATCCGGGTCATGAAGATCTTTTTTGTACAGTTTTTTGTATATTCTTGCCATCTCTTCTTAATATCTTCTGCTTCTGTTAGGTCCATACTATTTCTGTCCTTTATTGAGCCCATCTTTGCATAAAATGTTCCCTTGGTATCTTTAATTTTCTTGAAGAGATCTCTAGTCTTTCCCATTCTTTTGTTTTCTTCTGTTTCTTTGCATTGATCGCTGAAGAAGGCTTTATCTCTTCTTGCTATTCTTTGGAACTCTGCATTCAGATGCTTATATCTTTCCTTTTCTCCTTTGCTTTTCGCGTCTCTTCTTTTCACAGCTATTTGTAAGGCCTCCCCAGACAGCCATTTTGCTTTTTTGCATTTCTTTTCCATGGGGATGGTCTTGATCCCTGTCTCCTGTACAATGTCATGAACCTCATTCCATACTTCATCAGGCACTCTATCAGATCTAGGCCCTTAAATCTATTTCTCACTTCCACTGTATAATCATAAGGAATTTGATTTATGTCATACCTGAATGGTCTAGTGGTTTTCCCTACTTTCTTCAATTTCAGTCTGAATTTGGCAATAAGGAGTTCATGATCTGAGCCACAGTCAGCTCCTGTCTTGTTTTTTTGACTGTATAGAGCTTCTCCATCTTTGGCTGCAAAGAATAAAATCAATCTGATTTCCGTGTTGACCATCTGGTGATGTCCATGTGCAGAGTCTTCTCTTGTGTTGTTGGAAGAGGGTGTTTGCTATGACCATTCTCTTGGCAAAAGTCTACTAGCCTTTGCCCTGCTTCATGCTGTACTCCAAGGCCAAATTTGCCTGTTACTCCAGGTGTTTCTTGACTTCCTACTTTTGCATTCCAGTCCCCTATAATGAAAAGGACATCTTTTTTGGGTGTTAGTTCTAAAAGGTCTTGTAGGTCTTCATAGAACCATTCAAATTCAGCTTCTTCAGCGTTACTGGTTGGGGCATAGACTTGGATTACTGTGATATTAAATGGTTTGCCTTGGAAACGAACAGAGATCATTCTTTCATTTCTGAGATTGCATCCAAGTACTGCATTTCAGACTCTTTTGTTGACCATGATGGCTACTCCATTTCTTCTGAGGGATTCTTGCCTGGAGTAGTAGATATAATGGTCATCTGAGTTAAATTCACCCATTCCAGTCCATTTTAGTTCGCTGATTCCTAGAATATTGACGTTCACTCTTGCCATCTCCTGTTTGACCACTTCCAATTTGCCTTGATTCATGGACCTGACATTCCAGGTTCCTATGCAACATTGCTCTTTACAGCATCTGACCTTGCTTCTATCACCAGTCACATCCACAGCTGGGTATTGTTTTTGCTTTGGCTCCATCCCTTCATTCTTTCTGGAGTTATTTCTCCACTGATCTCCAGTAGCATATTGGGCACCTACTGACCTGGGGAGTTCCTCTTTCAGTATCTTATCATTTTGGTCCACTGGAGAAGGGAATGGCAAACCACTCCAGTATTCTTGGTGTTAGTCTCTTCCCCAAATACCAGTATAATAGAAAACTCTCCACTACTGGATATTAATCTATGTATCCAGTGGCTCTTATGTAGGATATTCTAGGAGGAGGTCACATGCTGCACCCATCACAATGCAGTTAAGAGTTCCCACGTGTCTCACTTTGGAAGACATTAACTCTAATAGAAGCATCCACTGTTTTTCTGAGAGATGCACAAGGAACAACCACTAGAATACACACAAAGGCAGCAGGAAGTCTCTTAATTCTAGGAGCTCTGACTACACACAGATCTATTCCACAATACCATTTGGAAACAAGGTCATTGCCAGGAGGGTTTACTTCTGTGTGATGGCATAATTGTAGGAGAAGATCTATGAACAAATTAAGCAACTTTTTCCTGCTCTTGCCTCCTCTCTGGGTCTTGCCTCCTCTCTGGGTCTATCTCTCACTAATGCTCTTATTCAAACCTTCACTTTGTGTTCTTGATTACATTTTTAAAAACACCTCATTTCTAGAATAAGGAGATAAGATATAAATCCACATGTGTATTATACAACAGATAAAAATACACAGACCCAAAGATCTTATTCTTTCACTGTTATTATGGTTCATCCCACTTCACTTGCAAACTGCCTATTTATCAACTTCTGCCATATTTCTTTACACTTTCCTCTTGTAATTTTGCAATAGCCTCTTATCGTTCTGGCATCTTCAAAACTTTCAAACATCCTTTTATCAAACGAATTCTTTCCCTCCCCCTCCACCCCCCGCTACACTGATGAATAAAATTAGATGAAGTGTCAGTCATTCTGTCTTTATTTTCCTGACTCAAATCATTCCTGGGATTTTGTTTACAAAAGATTGACTACATTGTCCATAGTTTGATCTTTTTATCCTTTCACATTTCTTCAGTTTCTCAGCTTCTTTATTAATAGCTAATGATTGCAATCATCTAGGAAAATGTATTTGAGAAGGACACCAGATGGGATAGTTTGCTGGAGTTGCTGTAACAAAATACCACACATTCGGTGGCTTAAACAACAGAAATTTATTGTTCCACAAATCTGGAGGCTAGAAGCTGGAGATCGAGGTGTCAGCAAGGTCAGTTCCTCGTGATGGCTGTGAAGAAGAGTCTGTCTCATGCCTTTTCCCAGTCTCTGGCCTCTCACTGGCAATCTTCGGTGTTCCTCTGCCTGTAGAAGCATCGCCCCAATCTCTGCCTTCATCCTCACATGGCATCCTCCCCGTGTGTCTGTCTCCAAATTCCCCCTTTTCATAAGGACATCAGTCATATCGGATTAGAGCCCACTTTAATGAGCTCCTTTAAACTTGATTACCTCTGTAAAAACCTGTCACTAAATAAGTTTACTTTGTAAGGTATTGGGAGTGGTTAGGACTTCAAATTTCGTGGGGACACAATTCAAGCCTTAACAGGGTTGAATTAACTGGGGATTACTTTTTCTGAGCTGTGTGTGGCTTAACTGGGCTCTGTCTGGCTTCCTCAGCAGCAGACTTGACTAGACAGTGGGCAGAAACTCTAGGTTTCATTCAGCCTTTTGCCCACATGACAGTGGATTCACTTGGTACCATTTCAAAGGAGACAGTCATTACTGAAGAGTGAAAATAGTGGCTAGGTTTCAAAGGGCCTGCCCACTCTTCCTACGGGAGAACAAAACTCTCCCCGCTCTGCAAGTCCTTGTTCTTATCTCTCCTCTTCCCTCCCCACACTCCACCCCTTCTCCCAAGCTGTAACCACATCTGACATTTTCCTCTGACCCTCCTCAGAAGTTACTGTGGCTGGTCACTACCTGCTGCTTTACAGAAAGCCAAGGAAGCAGCTTATCGAGGTGTCTTTCTCAAATAGCAGATGTGCTGAGCCTTCCCGCAGTGAACCCTTTGTCCCTCTCAGCCCGGAGATCCGAACAGGCTTATCTGTGAGTGAAGAGGTCAGTGGGATGAGCCAAAAACCCCACATGGAGGTGAGGGGGTGAAAGGAGTTGAATGAAATGGATAGTCAATGGAAGAGTTCATGTAACCATCTAGAGAATTCTGCTTGAAGTTTTGGTTCATCTTCCCAACCTGCCCATGATGTTTCTATACCTCCTTGTTACAGGACAGAATATACCCCTTAACTGTCTCTCAGGCCTAAGGGAATAAAGCTGCAAACTTGATTGGTGGTGTAGGTGGTTCTGTTTCCCTCCCCCCGCCCCTCTCCAATGGAAAAGCCAGCAGTTTGTTCTCAACTAAACCTTTTACAACATTTGTGTTCTTCTGATTCTCTGACATCAACCAAAATAAAAGGTACTTTTGCCTCAGGGAAACTTGTAAGCTAACTGAGTTCACACAGAGACCAGGAAAGGTTATTGAAAATCATCTCCCAATATATCTGGGCATTAGACTTTCTAGAAAGGTGATTACTAAGGGGAATTGAGAGACTAAGAAAGGAGGAAAAGAAAAGCACCTTTTGTTTGAGAAGACTTTTAGCAAAGGGCATAACCTGGGTGTGGTGGAGAAGGTAAACATTTACCTCTTACCAATGCTGTGACTTAACCTTTTTGAACCTCAATGTTTATCTTTTAAACTTGCCAGATGGGAAAATAATTCCTGCCTCAAGGGTGAATATTCAGTGAGATGATGCAGAATGACAATGACAGGTCATTTGTAGGCAAATTCTCCTGCCCATTTCAATAGAAGGATTTCAATTTAGTTTTGATTCAAAGGTAGGAAAGAAAAATGATAAACACTCAAAGAGAAAAGAAAAGCAGCTATATAATGCTGAAGCATCTCTCTGCATGGAACTTGCCCACAGGGCACCACATACCAATCCATTTTGGCAATGGATTGGCCAAAGCAAAGTTGAGACCAGGCACGCTCTGGCCACATGCTCCCCAATCCAGACTCAGTCTCTTTCTAAAAGCAGGTTTTTGCACACACGTTTACTGACCAACAGAGAGACTTTGGTGCTGTTCTGGTGTAGGAGTTGAGGAACCAAGGGGAGTTCCTTGAATTACTACAGCTCACTCTAGTGCCTCCCTTCTCTCCTAATAGTGTACGCTTATTGTACCACACAGTCACTACATATGTGCCTCTCCACATGAATGAAGGGCAGAGAACAAGTCTGTTATTTCTCTTTTATGCACTGAAGCTCCACAATGCTAAGCAAATACTAGATGTTCAGTGAATGCTTTGTTAACTGGATTTTCACTCTAGCTGTAACAGTCAATTTACGATGGACCAACTTTTCATTGAGTGGATTCCCTGGTGGTTCAGATGGCAAAGAATCTGCCTGCAATGCAGGAGACCTGGGTTTGATCCCTGGGTCGGGGAAATCTCCTGGAGAAGGGAATGGCAACCCATTCCAGTATTCTTGGCTGGAAAATCCCATGGAGAGAGAAGACTGGCAGGTTACAGTCCATGGGGTCGCAAACAGTCAGGCACGACTGAGCAATGAACACACAGCTTTCCACTGAACACAACTAGAAGAGCTGGATTTTTAGAAAGCGATCTGTTTGAAGTCATCAGAGAATTACCATAGTGGGACTGCCCTGGTGGTCCAGTGGTTAAGGCATCATGTGTCTGAGACCATTTTCCTCAGATTGGGATATGAACTCATGTGCTGAGACTCGAACCCAGCCAAAACCTATGGTCTTCCAACTAAGATCAAAGACCTGGTTTCAGGACCTAATAAAACTCAGGTTCTTGATGTTTCATCACAGAAAGAATTCAGTGAGAGACTACGTGATAGGTAAGAAGTAGATTTATTCAGAGAGATTTATTCAGATTTATCCACAGAGAGCATGTGGGTTGTTGCAGAGGGTGAGTATGGCCTCAAAATGTGGTGTGGTTAGCTTTTTTTATGGGCTGGGTAATTTCATAGGCTAATGAGTGGCAGGATTATTCCAACCATTTTGAGGAAGAGGGCAGAGATTTCTAGGAATGGGCCACCGCTCACTTTTTGGTCTTTGATGGTTAGCCTTGGAACTGTCACAGTGCCTCTGGGTGTGTCGTTCAGCTTGCTGATGTGTTACAGTGAGCAGATACTGAAGATCAAGGTCTAGTTGAAGCTGACTTGTCTGCCATTTTGGACCCATTTGATTCTAATCAGTTTATGTTGTGTCCTAGGGCTAGGTCATTCTATCAAAGGTTGTGCTCTGCCCTCTTTCCTCCTATTTCACTTCCAATGCAGGGGACCAGGGTTAGATCCCTGATTGGGGAACTAAGATTCCACATGTCCTGAGGCATGGCCAAAAAATAAAAATTAAAAATGAAGTCTATTTTAAAAGAGGGAGAGAGAGATACACAGCAGCAGAAATTAGGGGCAGGGTCCTAGAGAGAAAGGAAAGGCATCCGGGTGAGACGAAGGTTGGGGCTATTTCTCCTCTCCAGGAAGTTGCTGATTCACAGGAGAAGTAGAGCTGAGAGGCTGAGGATACAATCAGAAAGTGACTGCTAATCGATTGTATCTCAGTAAAGCTGGGGGCAGGGGGCGGGAGGTGCGGTGGGAACCCCAAACAAATGCTTCTAGGGCTCTGAGGAAAAAGGAAAGGGATGACTAAGAGACAGAGAAGCTGAGCAAAGTCTCACATGGTTGAGAAAATGAAAACTGGAACTGGGGGTTCTCCAAGGAGAACGGGCCTCAGGTTCACAGTTGTGATCCCTGAAGGGCTGCACCAAGATGTAACAAAGAACCAGAAACAGCTCTGTCAACAGCAAGATTGAATTCCAGCTCAGATCAGGGCAATCCCAGTCTGGATTAAGGCAAATAGCCCTATTCTAACTGTTTTCCAGAAGCAAAAGTAAATCCACTCTGGAGGAAGAGAACACCCTTCAGAACCTCTACACTTTTTCATGCAATTATTCAATGATGTTTACCTTTATATGGCTCCCCTTCCCTTGCCTGTCAGATCCTTACTGAGATGTGGAAAAGGCACAGACAGTCGAGAACCCTGGCTTCTAAATCTGTTTCCATATTTGGAGGGTAAGACAGGTTTATCCGGCTTTGAAATTTTCAGTCTCTACGTGTGGAACTGAACTCTGCCTCACTGTCACTGCACTGCATCCTCTTTGAGTCTCCAAGAGGTGATTCACCTCACTGGTGAGGGAGAGATTCCTGCCCTGGGGCTAGGGAATGGCTGAACAAGGACACCCCAGCACTGGTCATGTACATTCACATGTACTCACAGCCACGTATGCTCAAAATGCTCACAGCCCAGGGAAGGAAGACACTCATGCGTGTGAAGTCACAGGAGGGTTGTACTTGGGAACAGAGTGAACAACCAGGGGCTGTGGGAGGCAGGTTTTTAGCATCAAGAGGGTGGGGGTGCAAGGAGCTCAGCCTGGTGCTCTGTGATGACGTAGAGGGGTGGAATGGGGGGGCACTGTGAGGGAAGCTCAAGAGGGAGGCGGTATTGGTATACTTAGAGCTGATTCACAATGTTGTGTGGCAGAAACCAACACAACATTGTAAAGCAATTATCTTCCAATTAAAAATAATTTAAAAAAAAAAAGGAGGGTGGGAGTGATCCCTGCTTCCCATGGAAAGATAAGATTGGCTTGTTTGAAAGATTCTGTGGGCTGGTTGGGAAACTGGAATCCACCTCTAGGGATAAGCAGGAACAGCGCCTGGTCCCTTTGATGAGGAGGGCTGTTTGGCTAGAGGATCTCATCTGTGGAACCCAAGTGGGGATAGGGACTTGCTGTTAGACAATCTGAGGCTCTTCGGATTTTACCAGTTGACAATATTACCTATAATGTAATGAGCAAGATTACAGTCATGTCCGACTCTTTGTGATCCCATGGAATAGTCCATGGAATTCTCAAGGCCAGAATACTGGAGTGGGCAACTGTTCTCCAGGGTATCTTCCCAACGCAGGAATTGAAACCAGGTCTCCTGCATTGCAGGCAGATTCTTCACCAGCTGAGCCACCAGGGAAGCCCAAAACCAGTTGTCAAGGTAGCACACAATTTCAGGCCTTTAGGCCTTACCCAGTGTATCTCCCTAGAGACAAGGCCACGTGACAACACGCCAGTGCCCTACTTCTGCTCCTCCTTGATTGCCTTGATTTTTCATGTATTCCTGCCACCTCACTCTCCTTTCTATAACCCCATGGCTCTCACCAGAGTTTGGGGCCTTATTACCTCTGTGGCTACCCGTCCCAGTATTCTGGCCTGGAGAATTCCATGGATTGTACAGTCCATGGGGTCACAAAGAGCCAGACATGACTGAGCAACTTTCACAGTGAAAAATTTTTGTCTGCCGTATCAGCAAACAAAGGGTGTTGCTTCAAGCCATCACATTACAAGTTACCCCTGAGGAGATTCAGGATGAGAAAGCACAAGATACTGGCTTCAGATAGCTGAGGCACTTATCAAACAAACGATTTCAATGAGCCCAGTCATTTGTATCTTACATACACGGAAAAGTGCTAAACTTATTAACTTGAGATGTCTGGTTTTCTTTAATTAACAGTAACCTTTCAATGTTCTGACTACCTGGTCTTCATTGCAAAAACTCCTATATAACCTAGTTCTTCCCTTGCCTCTTGGAGCAGTCTCTCAGAGTGATCTGAGAGGTGGCCTCCTGGGCTTAAGTCCTCAGTTTTATCTGCCAAATAAAACATACTTTTAACTTTGGGGACTTCCCTGGTGGTCCAGTGCTTAAGAATCCACCTTCCCAAGGGTGGGATGATTTGAGAGAATAGCATTTAAATTTGTATATTACCATATGTAAAACAGATAATCAATGCAATTTGATGCATGAAGCAGGGCACTCAAAGCTGGTGCTCTGGGGCAACCCAGAGGGGTGGGGTGGGGGAGTTCAGGATGGGGGGACACATGTACACCCGTGACTGATTCATGTCGATGTATGGCAAAAAACACCACAATATTGTAAAGTGATTAGCCTCCAATTAAAATAAGTAAATTAAAAAAAAAAAAAAGAATCTGCCTTCCAATGTCGGGGACGCAGGTTCAGTCCCTAGTTGGGAAACTAAGATCCCATATACCTTGGGGCAACTAAGCCCACACACTGCAATGAAGATCCAGCACAACCAAAATTTAAAAAAAAAATTCTTAACTTTTAGGTTATGCATGTTTTCTTTTCAGTTGACACCTCCCATCTGTTGTGGTAATATCAGGCAATAGGTTTCTCTGGCTCTCTTTCTTCCCTGGTGGAATCTATTCTTGTCACAGCTGACATAGTAAGCTTCATAAAATACCACTTTAACCACATGACCGCCTAGTACCTGGGATCTGGCCTCCCCAGGTTGGGTGAAAATGCAAGGACAGCTAGCACAAGGACAGGCCAACTGAGCTGACGGTGATCTACTGAGCTTCAAGAGTCATTCCCCTAACTTCAGAATGAAGAATTAGATACCTGGCTTCATGTTGTTACTTTCTAAACATGATCAGATGTGCGTGCATGTTCAGTCACTCACTTCATTGTGTCTGACTCTTTGCAACCCTATAGACTGTAGCCCACCAGGCTCCTCTGTCCATGGGTTTTCCCAGGCAAGAATATTGGAGTGGGTTGCCACTTCGTCCTCAGAGGATCTTTCTGACCCAGGGATTAAACCTGTGTCTCCTGCATAGGCAGATTCTTTACCACTGCACCACCTGGGAAGCCCATGATCAGATAACTAAACTTATAAAGTAGAGTTAGTACCAATGACATTTTTCTTTTCAATAAAATAGATCACCTTGGTTGTAAAAATAGGCTTTTTATTTATCAGAGTCAAAAGGAACTATTTTCATTTTGAATGATCAGAAAAATATGTGGCTGTAATCATTTCTTATTTTTTCTGAGTTGATCCTTTGCAGACTGGAGGAGACAGGCCCATCACAGAGTCTTCCACTTTCCTTAACTCCCTAGATGCACTGCCCTCAAAGCATTCCCATCACATAAATCCACCACTCATTCATCCAACCAACTTTGTTCCCCTCTTTTCTTAGCTCAATTTTAGGTTCACAGAAAAACTGAACAGAATGTGTAGAAAGTTCCCATGTACAACCTGTCTCCATACTTGCATAATCTCCCTCACTACTGACAGCCATCAAGTGGTACATTTGTTACAGTAGATGAACCTACACTGATACAAGGCAAGCCACCATTTACATTAGGGTTCATTCTTGGTATTGTACATTGTGTGGATTGGACAAAAGTGTAATGACGTGTATTCACCATTGGAGTGTCATACAGGATAGACTCCCTGCCTGAAAAATCCTCTGTCTTCTGCCTATACATTTCTCTCTCCCAGCTATACCCTAGTAGCCACTGATCTTTTTACTGTCTCTATAGTTTTGTCTTTTCCAGAATCTCACTCTAACTGGAGTCATGCACTATGTAGCCTTTCCAGTTCAGCTTCCTTTACTAAGTAATATACATTTCCTTCCTTCATGTTTACTCATGGCTTGATAGCTCATTTCCTCTTAGTGCTGAATAATATTTCATTGTCTGGCTGCACAGTTTGTTCATTCACCTACTGAAGGACAACTTGGTTACTTCAAAGTTTTGGCAATTAAAAATAAAACTGCATCTTGCACACTTTTGGCCTTTTGGGCAAACCTACCTGGGCTGGCCAAGCCAAATGAGACTGTGGTGGGATCATTAAGTGCTGCTGTATGCGGGCTGTGTTTGAGTAAGATACCGCCCGCTAACTACACCCATGCATGGGGCTGCATTATAAAATTCACATCTGGGCACTTTTCAGGCATACCAGATTTTCTCCCATAGACATCAGTCAGTCTGCACAAGGATTTATTGTGTATATTCAATGTTCGGGTGGAAGATGAGGTGACTAAGATGGCTAACTGTCCTCAGGAAGGCTTGGGAGTCATGTAGAGAGCCTGTTACTACAATAATGTCCTTTCAACAAATACTTATTGAGCAAGTACTATGTGCCAGGTGCTACTGGAAGGTTTTTCATCCAGTTCACACAGTGTACCAGCCAGGATATTTTACAGAAACAGGGAACTGAGGCTTAGGCACGTTGAAGGAAACCCCCTCCCCAGCTGAACTGCAGAAACTCGAACGGTTTCTGGACAACAACAGGACAATTCAGACCAGCCCCTGGTCCATGTGTTGGTATCCACGAGAAGCTATTCCTTGGACCCTAACGTCCAAGATTATGTTCTCTATTACTATCCTTTTAAGGCAAGGGCAGAGTCAAGGATGCCAAGGAAAAACACACACATATAAATCCCAAAAAGTAAACAGGTCTCTTATCCTAGCAGGGTACCTTAATGACTTCCTGACAATAGTTTGGTCTCCTAAATTATAGCAAGATGAAGACATACAGCCAGGAATGAATATCCATTTAGGAGGGGAAGGGAAGATGGAAAGTCATTCTGAGCCTTTGGGGCAGCAGACTCTGCAGTTTTGGGCTGATATCTGATCCAAGATCTTTCTGTAACAAGTCATTCAAGAGAGAACGCTGACTGAAAAAGAAGTGTGGCCAGGGATATCAGGAAAAAAAAAAAAACCATCATGAGAAAACAGCAAGATTAAATAAAGCAAAGCAAGAAAAAGGAATTAATAAAAATTTAAGGAGAAATTAATAAACTGAAAACAATAAAACTAATATAAACAACCCCCAAAGCTGATTAGTTAACAAGAAAAAATACAATAGGTAATCTATATTCTTACTTACCAGGGCTAGTCTAGTTACAGCCACTGCTGAATGTCTAACAGACTGGCAACAGGAGCAATGCTGAAATCCCCACAAAGTGGGATCAACCAGTCAACTGATGGTAAGATGGTTACACTGGACTCCTTCCATTCTGCAAGGGTCGGCGCTTCCTCTTGACTGGAATGGACACGTGTCACAGGTTTCAATTTTCCTTTCCAACATCACTGTGATGCTTCATCTGTCAACACAGAATCCTGCATAGTAACACAAGAGACCAAGAGATTCATTTCACAGCCAGGGAGGCACGCCGTGGACACAGGACCATGATTCTATATTATTCTACCCAGAATTGGCCAACCTGATTGAATAACAGGATGACAAAACTGAGGTGCAATCTTCCAGGATCCAGGATGCACCCTAAAATAATGAGCATTATGAAGGGTTGTATCCCCAGTAGGTAGAATTCATGTGTCCAGGAGTCAAGGGGCAGGGGGAAGGATGGGAGATGATTGTGCTTATAGCTCCTGCAAATCTCTGCAGGTTAGAGGTCGTGATTCCCAGAGGGAGAAACTCTTCCACCAGAAATCACAGAAAAAGCTACGGCTGCCGCCTGTTCACTAGGGCTCCCTGAGCAAAGAGGCCAGCAGACAGGCAGAGGTGTTACTCTCTTGGTAGGAGAGTACTTACTCCTCATCAGCAGGAGTAAGTAGACTGCTTTTACACAATGGGACAAGGTAGGTTATATTTGGCACCCAGATAATCCACTGGGTGTCTCTTGATACTCCTCCTGCCCATTTTTAAAAATTTTATTGAAGTATAGTTGATGCAATGTTGGGTGGATTTCTGCTGTACAGGAAAGTGATTTAGTTATAAACATACACACATGTATGTTGTTGTTCAGTAGCTAAGTCGTGTCTGACTCTTTGCGAGTCCATGGACTGTAGCCTGCCAGGCTCTTCTGTCCATGGGACTTCCCAGGCGAGAATAATGGAGTGGGTTGCCATTTCTTCCTCCAGGGAATCTTCCTGACCCAGGGATTGAACCTGTGTTTCCCACATCTCTTGCATTAGCAGGTGAATTTTTTATCACTAAGCCATCAGGGAAGCCCATATATATGTATATAATTTTTCATATTTTCCCATTATCACAGGATATCGAATATAGCTCCCTGTGCTCTACAGTAGAACTTCGTTGTCTATCGTATACTTAATAGTTTGCATCTGCTAATTCCATACTCCCAAAACTTCCTCTCCTCTCCTCACCGCCCCTGCCCCACCCCACCTTGGCAACCGCAAGGCTGTTCCCTGTGTCTGTAAATCTGTTTTCTGTTTCCTAGTCCTCTGCCCAATCGTGATGGTAAACCAACAAGTGCAGCAGCTCTGGCCTGGGGAGTACATGGTAACCAGGCACTCAGAAACCTCAGGGGTGATTCCCGATCCCCGCCACAGGCTAGCCACAGAGACTAGCAGAGGTGCCAGCTGAGGTTGAAGAAAGTCAAGAATGGGTAACACAATATGGGCATCAGCTGTACTAAGACCAGCTACAGCAGTGGGAGCTGGGGTTTGTGTCACCAACGTCATTTTAAGTTCCCCATAGGAAACTTGAGGAAGATGTTTCTCCACTTGAGGAGAGTAGAGCGTGTGCTTCCAGTGGGATGAACTGACGATTCTAAAAGGCGTACTAAACTCACAAGGGGTGGACTGTGCTGGATGCTGTGGTGCATGGCCTGGAGTCCTTCAGGACTGAGGCACTTGTTCCTTCAGCTGCTGGAGGAGAGCTGTTTGCCAGTGGCTCGGCTTTCAGTAGAGCCTCTTCCCAAGAACTGCCTCTGGCTGAAGGAAGCTACCTCACCCAAGGTTATACCCCTTTCTGGTCGGCTGGGATCTAGTTGACATGAAGGTCCAAAGGCCTGCCCCCTGCTTTAATTTGAGACATCTCCAGAGGGTCTTCCTAGCTTCAGAGTAGAGGCCTCCCCATCACAGTTCATTACAGTTCTCCCTCCATCCATTCTGTTTCCCTCACTCCCTCACAGCGTTGTTCCTGAAAGCACACTCCAACAATCCACCTGCACACAAATCTCCATCTCACAGTCTGTCTCCTAGGAAACCCAAATTACAATCCTGGTAACTGGATGTTTTAGAAGCTGGTTCCACCTGCTTTTTCGTGGACACCAACCATTGCATCCTTGAGAAGCCAGAGGTAAGGTGAGGATGGGGAATGCTAAAAGACTGCAGAGAAATCTCAGAATTACCCCCTCGCATCCTTGGCTAATGGTTGTCTCTTCAGGGCAACAGCAGCAGGAGGAGCGAAGCCAGGAGCTCCACAGGCTCAGACACTTTCCATTTCTCTCAAGGTTTCTCGTAGAGCCTGATGCCAGAGGACCCTACTCATTGTTCTTTTGTGCTGATTCTTCTTCTTTTTGTGGCATCCTTGACAGCATCCCGTCAAGTGATCAGCAAAAGAGCTAACTACCACCATTGGAAAAGACCCTTATGCTGGGAAAGATTGAAGGCAGGAGGAGAGGGGGATGACAGAGGATGAGATGGTTGGATGGCATCACCGAATCAATGGACATGAGTTTGAGGAGACATGAGTTTGAGTAAACTCTGGGAGTTGGTGATGGACAGGGAAGCCTGGCGTGCTGCAGTCCATGGGGTTGCAAAGAGTCAGACACAATTGAGTGACTGAAGTGAACTGAACCACCAGCAGTGAAAATAAAGGTGCTCCCTCCACTCTGCTCTTCAATGTCTCCTCAAAGAGAAACTAGGGGGAATGTCCCAAGCAGGACCTGGCTTAATATCTTCCTTTCAAAATACATTTTTAGTAGCCTACAGTAAAAGGTAGATTTATCCAAAAGGAAGCTTCATCAACCTCAAAACCATTTCTTCATATTTTAATTCTCTTCAACTTTTTCAATGTGCCTTTACAGCCTATTCATCACCAGAAAGATATTTAGAGGAGACCAGAAACAAAGGTAAAGACAGTGGATGAATCAGAAGATAACCCTGTGTTTTGGGAGCCTAGCACAAAGTTAGAAGGCGGCTGTGTACATTTTAGCCAGGTTTTCCACAGACCCAACTGTAAAATTCGCCCCGTTTTAAGGTCAGCATTTGGGGTAGGGACAAGTGGCGAGTAGAAGAACGATAATAATGGAAATAAAGACTAGCTGCTGCCATTCCCCTGCCGCCAGGCACTCACACAGGCGGAGCTGGAGGCCGCGGGTAGGTTCAGAGACACCTGCTCAGTCAGCCTGCACAACCCTCTCCCTACCCAGTGCTCACTGTCCAGGCCCCAGAAGCACTGGCAGGGGACTCCCACTTGTTTGTAATATAATTCTCTCCTCTCAGGCAGAAAGTCGGGTGTTGTGAGTGCCAGCCAGCCTACGGAAGGAGATGACTGGAGGGATTTAGTGCTGCCTGTCCCTGACTTCCTGTCACACAGGGAAGGACTGATTTGTAGGAGGGATGCTATCTGATACACCTGAGAGTCCTCAGGTCATTAATGGGCCAGTTTACTACAAGAAGGATCGATGCAGCATCCCATTGACCTCACAATTTCCTCATAAGTCTCCTCTCCTCTCTTACAAAGGCTGAGCCATTAAGTGTGCATTACCTCTAGCAGACAACTTTGCATCTCAAGGCAGGAATAGGCAGTCATAGGAATTAGCGCAAGCTGAGTGGAGCCCTGCCAAGGCCCCTTGCTTTTCCTCTGTGGGCTCCTCGGTCCAGATCCTCTTCCTTTCTTCTCTTCCTGGCATCATTCTCTGACTCCTGAGCCCTGGGATGGGGATGTTTTCAGAAAGCTTTATCAAGCTGGCCCCACAGAAGAGCCACTTTGTACCTACTAGCACTAACAGAGCGAGGATGGGGTTACGCTAAGAAACACTGCCACACGTCTCAGGCAATGTGTTCACACACACCCACACTACTTTCACAGCTCACACCCAGGTCTGGGCAACAGTAGCCCCAAAGGGCACATTACCTATGGCAGTCCTGAAAGCTTTTTTTTTTTCATTTACAAATGCTTTTAATCCATGAGGATGACTGCAGTCCAGCAAACATGCTCACCCTGAGGCTTAGGAAGCCTTCTGGTTCAACAGAAGGGCAGAGCACTCTGCTCCATCATGGCACAGATATTTTTATTGAACACTTTCCTGAACCTTTACCTCATTTGCCATATCCTTTCACCAGAAGCCTTTCTACTGTGCTGACCCAGCAATCTCGTTCAGTCTGTGACGTCAGTCAGCTGGTCCACAGGAGAAATGAAACAAGACCAATTGCTGTAGTGGAATGAGGTGGTGAAGATCACTCTGTAATCAGGCTGCTTCTAGGAAAATGTCTGCACTCTGACAAACAGCTGTGTGCTTACTTAGGCTAGAAAGATGACTGATGAGGCAGCATTCTAAGGTTCTGCCACTGAGGGGTGGCCCATGTGGTGATGACAGGACATACAGAAACTGCCTGGGAAGAACCAGAGTATCTGTTTCCTTTCTTCTCTATTCTTTACAGGTTTGGGTTTTTTAAAGATTTCTTTAAAAATGTTTGTTTGGCTGCACTGGGTCTTAACTGCAGCATGAGGGATCTTCTATCTTTGTTGCATCATCTTTCGTTGCAGCATGTGGGATCCTTCAGCTGTAGCATGCAAACCCTTAGTTGCAGCATGTGGGATCTATTACTAGCTCCCTGACCAGGATCAAATCTGCCCTCCTATCCCCCCGTGTTGGGAGCATTGAGTCTTAGCCATTGGACCACCACGAAGTCCCTTGAGTTTGTGCTTGTTTTTCCTTTGAAGAAGCGGTGATCAGGAAGCCTTACAGAGTAGACAGGTAAATGGGATGTTAAAACAGCCCATAAAACTGATGCAGGATTCACTGGAAGAAATAAGATCCAGAGCTGCAGTGTGGGTCCTGGAGTCATGCGTCAAGGTCCGATTCTGACCCTGCTCTCTGCCAGCTGTGTGGCCTGGGGGAAATGACTTAACCTCTCTGTGACAGGATTTCTCATTTATAAAGGTAGGGGAAACAAAAGTTCCTCTCCCACAGGCTTATTGTGAGGACTGGATGAGTTAACACATATGAAGCTCTTAGCACAGTCCCAGGCATATATTCCGTGCTCAGTACACATTAGCTAGTAGACAATTTTAGAACATCTGCTTTTATCTCTCATGATGGAAATTTTTCCATCTTTCCAGGTAGATATAAAAGTAGAGGAAAAACAAGACCCAGGAGATGGGGAAGGAAGAAGAGAGGAAAAACGATGGGGCTGGAAGAGTGAAAAAAGAGAAGCAGCAGGAGGCTTCAGGTCCCTGGGGTGGGTGGGGAGTGCCTCCCACATGCCTCCTGGACAGAAAGGAGGGCTTCTTCCCTAGGGACAGAATGTGTTAAAGATTGCAAAGAAGGTACATCACCCAGAGTCTCATGGGAGCCAGAGTGAGACCATTTACAGGATTTCTGAGAAGCTGAGGGGCCACAACTGTGAATACACACCTCATAGTCTCACCATGTCGAACCAGGAAAAGAATGCAGTGTCAGCGGTGCGGGAGTCATGACTGGGCTCCTACAGGCATCAGGCCACACACACTGCATTTGTTGTGTGTGTTATGTGTGTTTTTCTAATGCAGAATTTTCTATTGGTTAAATTTTCTGATGTAAATATGAAACAAGAGTGTTAATCCTCTTCTTCATATATTCAGGAATGGAAGGGGAAAGAGCAGGGAGTTCCATGTCATTTTAGTATATTTCATGTCATTGAGTACCTGGCAAGTATGTTATAAAATGCCTTGATGTGGGTTCCACCAAGGGATGAAGACGAGTCTCCAGGTAGACAAGTAGGAAGGAGACAGACATACAAAACGAGAGGAAGAAGGCATCTAAAGTCTAAATATGGTTTGTGCAGAATACACCAGTGGTAGATGGCAAGGAGAGGAAGATGAGGCTGAGAGCTGGGGCTAGGCTAGGACTTTGTGTATCATGTCTGGGCACTTGAACCTGATCTTTCTAAGCTGTGATTAATCACTGAATGGTGTTGAGCAGGGGAGTCAGGTTAGAAACACAGTGAAGTAGGGTTTCAAAGGGACCACTACTGGACATGGGGAAAAAACGAGATCCTCAGCAGTAGTTCGAGTAGGTCGGATGAAGGCTTGAGCTAAAGCAAGACTCTAGAAGGGAATAGTAACCTACTCCAGTATTCTTGCCTGGAGAATTCCATGGACAGAGGAGCCTGGTGGGCTACAGTCCATGGGGTCACAAAGAACTGGACACAACTGAGTGACTAACACACTCTGGGGGTGGCAATTCACCTTTTTTGGAGAGCTTATCAATACGAGAAGGGATGGCTCCCTGGTTCTGGTTTGTGTGGTTGAGAGGATGATGGCAATTCTAGAGACAGTGTGTGTAAAGGTTGGGGAAGATAACTTCCTCTTTGGATGTAGAATGGAGAGGAGGGGCTGGGTGAGCAGGGGAATGTGTGTGTATATATAAACAGAAGTGGAGTTAGTGAAAGATGCTTTCCAAAGCTGAATAGAGAAGACATTTAGCTTATCTGCTGTTTCATATTGTCTTTGCCACTTCTCTTCTTCAGAGAAAGAATATTTAAAGATACACCAAATGTTGATGAACCTAGAGTCTGTCATGCAGAGTGAAGTCAGAAAGAGCAAAACAAACACATATTAACACATATATATGGAATCTAGAAAAACGGTACTGATGAACTTACTTGCAGGGCAGGAATAGAGACACAGATGAAGAGAACAGACTTGGGGGCACAGCTGGGAAAGGAGAGGGTGGGACAAATTGGGACAGTGGAACCGACATATGTACACTAATGTGTAAAACAGCTAGTGGGAAGCTGCTATATAGCACAGGGGGCTCAGCTCAGGGCTCTGTTGTTACCTAGAGGAGTGGGATGGGCGTGGGAGGGAGACTCAAGACAGAGGGGATATATGTATACCTATAGCTGATTCAAGTTGTACAGCACAAATACAACATTACAAAGCAATTATCAGTTCAGTTCAGTTCAGTCACTCAGTATTGTCTGACTCTTTGCGACCCCATGAATCGCAGAACGCCAGGCCTCCCTGTCCATCACCAACTCCCAGAGTTTACTCAAACTCATGTCCACTGAGTCAGTGATGCCATCCAGCCATCTCATCCTCTGTCATCCCCCTTTCCTCCCACCTTCAATCTTTCCCAGCATATGGGTCTCTTCAAATAAGTCAGCTCTGCGCATAAGGTGGCCAAAGTATTGGAGTTTCAGCTTCAGCATCAGTCCTTCCAGTGAATATTCAGGACTGATCTCCTTTAGGATGGACTGGTTGGATCTCCTTGCAGTCCAAGGGACTCTCAAGGGTCTTCTCCAACACCACAGTTCTAAAGCATCAATTCTTCAGTGCTCAAAAAAAAGAAAACAAAACAAAACAAAACAAAACAGGCATGCCAAAGGCAGAACCAACAACTGACATTTACTAGGTGTTTCTTTTGTGACTTCTTCAGTACTTTACCTATATTACCTCATTTGATCCCCAAAAGGGGATCTTATGAAATGAATATCATCATTCCTAGTTTACAGATGAACACAGTAAGATACAAAGAGATTAAGAAATGTTGTAAAAGCCTCACAGTTAATAAATGGTAGAGATGAAACTACTCCATAAGAATAAAGAAAATCTCAGGGAAGAAGTAAGAATTTTTCATTGCTCATATTTGGTGGGGAATGGGATAGGCTGATGAAATGTTAGAGTAAATAAATACACTTAGAGTCTTACATTTATTTTATAATATGTTCATGCTTTCCTTATCTCAGATTTCTCACTAAATATCTACATGAGGATACCAGGTCCTATACATACAGCTCTATCAATAAACAAACATTTGTCAATCATCCCCAGGAAGCAAGTCAGTCACTGCTCACAGTGTTTGCTGAAGTTTCCCTCCTGGTCCTCCTGGCAAGTTTACAGCTGCTACAGAGTTGCCACAGGGGGCCTCCTAACAACATAAGGCAGGTGGGCAAAGTGCCAAATGGAGGTGGATCTCAAAGGTTGGAATGATTTTGCCCTATGGCACTGTCAGGAGACGTTTCTCTGCGTCTCACAACTTTGGGTGAGGCAGGGTGGGGGGCGGGGGTGGGGGTGGCAGTAATGGTGCAGCACCTGGGGAGGTGGTGCTGACATCTAGTGGGTAGAAGACAGATGCATAGATAGAAAGAGTTAATCCCTCCGTCGTGTTTGACCCTTTGTGACCCCATGGATTGTAGCCCACCAGGTTCCTCTGTCCATGTGATTCTCCAGGCAAGAATTCCCCTGGAGAACATTCCCTTCTCCAGGAGATCTTCCCTACTCAGGGACTGAACCCGGGTCTCCTGCATTGTAGGCAGACTGCTTACCATCTGAGCCACCAGGGCAGAGGGTAGGGAGGCTGACAATCAGCCTACATGGCACAGAACAGCGTCCCCTCCCCCGTCCCCCCAACAACAAAGGCTCATCCACCCCACGACAGCAATAGGGCCAAGGCTGAGAAACCTGCTCCAGGCTTCTCCAATTTCCTTGATTTGAATTTCAGTTTTAAAATTACACTTTAAAATAGTAATAAAACAACAGATTTGCTGAAAATTATTACAGACTAAATTTTCACACATTGTACTCAGCAATAAGATTAACTTGTGCTGCCAAATTAAATGTTTTTGTGGAGAACTTGGATGAAATCTTCCTAGTGTAGTAATTGTAAAGGAGAACAATTTCTTAACAAGATTACACACTATGAAGAATATCCTAAAATTTCTAGATAAGTCATTATTAAAAAATTTTTTTAAATCATTTCTAACTATTTGCATGTATCAAGGTTTTCTCGACAAAATACAGAAACAAATTTGGAGGCGAAAAGTGACAGAGACTACACACAGTCATCCACATCACTTAGTTTCATATTTTTGTATTTATCAAACAGCCTAAATGATTGACTTTAAGAGTAAAGTTTGTTAAGTTTGAACTAATATGTTTGACTTAAAGAAATAGTGGTCTCGTTTGGGAAAAAAAAATAAAGGCCTATGCAACTAAAAAGATACTGAAAACCACTGGTAGAGGGTGTAAGATCCATGGTTTGGCCCTTAGAGTGTGTCATTCAGACCAGGAGCAGCGTTGTCCTACTGCTTCTACAAATGCAGACTCTCAGGCCTCACCCCAGACCTTCTGGATCAGGATCTGCATTTCAACAAGAGCTCATGTACCTCAGAGCTTGAGAAGCATTTGATCTACAGGACTTCACAGAAATGGAATCAAGTAGGGCTCGTGGTAGAAAGAGTAAGGCCTAAAAGCAAGGTGGAGTTTCAGCAAGGGATGATTCGAAGTAACTAGACTAGGAATTAGTGGCAGGGCACTCCAGGTTAGGGAAAGGAACAGACCATCCTGGCCCCACAGAGGGTTCTGGTAGCAGAACACTTAGGAACAGTCTGATGAATCTGGGGCTGAGAAGAACTTGAGGCTGAGGAAGGCCAGGCCCCAGCTGGCTCCCCCAATCCCAAGCTGCTTCGGGTGCCCTTACCTTGTTGACAGAAGCTTCTGCTGGATTCCAGGCCAGGATTCACAAGCATGTCGCTACCATGAATCAATTAAACCTTCAATAGCCCCAAGATGTTGGGCCTCATTATCCCCATTTTCTAGATGGGGAGCCAACCACTTCCGGAAGCTGTAATTACGGAAGATCAGAGGGCACCCAAGGCAGGAAGTCTGGTCTGTAACTGCACATTCTTGGCCCTTCCAGCTTTTCTAACCTAAGGGGCTCAGAGGCCGCTGCTGCAGCCCTTCCAGAGCTCAGGGCTGCTCAGAGCTGGCAAGGAGGAAGCAGACAGTTGGTGTCTCCTCTCAGGCTGGGCTCTGTGGAGAGAACATTACTCAAAGCATGGCTGGGAGGGACAGGGTTTGCTGGAAAGATCCTGGGACAGGACAGCATTGGGGAGTAGAGGAGAGGGGCCAGAGAGGAAATCAGAGGGCAGGCTGGCCTGCTTGAGAAGGCAGGCCTCTGTGGCTGTTCCCAAGAGGAAATGGAACTATAATGGCCCTTAATCCAGCATTGGGGTAACTTCAGTGGAGGCAAGAATCACCTAGTCTTCTCAAGAATACAGACAGGTTGAACTGAGGTGTCAGCTGAATTCTTCATTTTTTGTTGTTTGTTCAATAGCTAAGTCTTGACCAACTCTTTGTGACCCCATGGACTGCAGCACGCCAGGCTTCCGTGTCCTTCATCATTTCCCAGAGTTTCCTAAACTCACGTCCATTGAGTTGGTGATTGCCATCCAACCATCTCATCCTCTGTCACCCCCTTCTCCTCCTGCCCTCAATTTTTCCCAGTGTCAGGGTTTTTTTCTAATGAGTCAGCTCTTTGCATCAGGTGGCCAAAGTATTGGAGCTTCAGCATCAGTTCTTCCAATGAATATTCAGGGTTGATTTCCTTTAGGACTGACTGCTTTAATCTCCTTGCAGTCCAAGGGATTCTCAAGAATTTTCTCCAGCATCACTATTCAAAAGCATCAGTTCTTCAGTGCTCAGCCTTCCTTCTAGTCCAACTTTCATATCCATACATGACTACTGGAAAAAAATGTAGCTTTGACTATATGGACCTTTGTCAGCAAAATGATGTCTCTGCTTTTTAATATGCTATCTAGGTTTGCTATGGCGTTTCTTCCAAGGAGCAAGTGTCTTTTAATCATGTGCCAGCTGAATTCTTTACAGGCTCCCCTATAAGCCCTGGGAAACAGAAGGTGCAATTTGGCTGGTGGCCTGAAGTGTTGATTCTGCCCGAGACCCCCTGACCAGCCCTGATTTTGCCAGGAGTCTATCTCAGCCTTCTCTTGACCTCTTGAGCAACCCAGTGAGGTTTCTAAGCCCAGGCAACAGCCTGGACTCTAGCAGAAGGACTAGGGACCAATGGATAAGGGAAAACCACTCCATCTCTGTAAAGCCCCCTCAGCTATTCATCCTGAAGATGAAGCAGCTGGGATGCCCCTTGGCCATCCTCCATGGCTCAAGATATATGTTGACATCCAGCTGGGGCCCCTTAGTTCTGCCTTGAGGCTGATTCATCAACTCCAAAAGACTGGGTTTGAGGCCCCCAATTCCCCTTGATGCTGCCCTTTGATTCCAGGTTAATGACTCCCAGCTGTACAGGGTCCTGAGTTTGTTCAAACCTTCTGGTAAGAAAAGGCTGTGAAACCTGAGCTCTTTACTGGATGGCTGTGGACAGCTCTGGGGACAGCACACAAGTGGCTGGTCCTGGTGGAGGCTGCACCTTGGCTGGAGGATGTCTGTGAAGGGAGGGAGACAGATGCCAAGGCTGCTTGTGGGGGCACCTGAGAAGTCTCATTTACCTCCTGGCCTCTCAGGCCTCAGGCATGAGATCTCTCCCTAAATTCAAGGAATGGTCTTTGGGACAGGCCTCAGCCTAAAAAGTCTAGGATTTCACAGAGAGCAGAGGGACATGGATTTCTTGCCTTGCCCCCAAATTCCTGAAACTGACTCTTTTGGGACGTTGAGAAACTATCACCTGCAAAAACCTACAAAGTGGGTAATGTTAAGCTGAGAATATTTTGCTAAGGAAGCCTTCTGCAAGGTACAGCTAACAGAAGTTGGCAAGGGTGGGGAGAGCTATGAATGTGATACGGGAGGCCCTAAGTTTATTGTTACACACCTGGTTAAGGGGTTCCGCCGGAGGGGTGCTCCTCAGACAGGAGGTCGTGTGGGTACATGAGAAGCTCTGGAGAAACGGTTCTGGGGAAGGTGGCAGCAGGAGAGAGAACGGAAGACAATGAGGCTCAAAGCTGAGTGGTCAGCCCAGCGCCAGCTCAGGTGACAAGAAGAGCAAGGCCATATCGTGGAATACTACATAGCCACTGAACATGCTACAAAGCTACATATACCACTGGACCACACTGCTTCTTTAAGACTATTTAAGTAGATGGGAAATTTTCATGATGTATCTGTAAGCGGAAAAAAGCTTGTACCACAAACAGCACATACAGATTCCCCTTATTTTGTTGAAAGCACACAGAAATATGCATGTACACTCTGAAAGTGTGGTAACTGGAAGTCGCCAATGCGTCCACAATGGTTAGCTCTGTGTAGAGGCATAGTCATTAAGTCGTGTCTGACTCTTGTGACCCCATGGACTGTAGCCCGCCAGACTCTTCTATCCATGGGATTCTCCAGGCAAGAATACTGGAGTGGGTTGCCATTTCCTTCTCCAGGGGATCTTTCCGACCCAGGGATCAAACCCGCTTCTCCTGCGTCGCAGGCAGATTCTTTACCAACTGAGCTACGAGGGAAGCCCCACAAAGAAGCATTGTGGATAACATCTACTGTCTTCATGTCTTCCTTAAGTTACAAATTTTCTGCAGCCAACGTGTCTTGCTTTTGTAAACAGGACAGTAACTGCTTACTTAAATGTAGCACGTGTTTCCTTTAAACTGTGGGGAGTGTCAGAGAGTCAGCAGGCTGTTGTCCGGGGAGTTGGGAACTTGGTGGGCGTGGCTAGTTGCCTCGGAGCAACTATTCCCCCTTCATCTTCCCTAGAGAAGCCTCAGCGCTGCCTGCATCGTGCCTCATCCGTATCTTCCCTTCCCAGACCCGCTTTTCTCTCCCTCACTCTGGGCCCTGAGAGGCTGACCTTTGTGGAAAACATCAAAAGTTCTGGTTGGGTTTGGCCAGCGTGAGACTGCAGTGGGAGATCAAAGGCAGACAGGCGTGTGAGGCTGTGGCGCTGATTCCTCTGGCTTCTTCCCGCTGGGCTGGCCTGTCTCTCTCCAGGAGCCTGTGGCTCCCTCAGAAGGCCCACTCCACACAGCTCTCTCTGTCTCTGTGTTCCCTGCCCTCCTGCTGCAGGCCTTGGGGTGACACAGTGGGCAGAACGGCAGCCACCAAAGGACATCCACATCCTCTCCCCCAGATGGAAAATGTAAACTTATTTGGGAAAAGGGGCTGCAGATGTAGTCAAGTTAAGGATCTTGAGAAGCGGAGATAACTCTGGACGATCCAAGTGGACCCTACATCCAGTGATGTCCTCACAAGAGAGAGGCAGAGGGGCTCTGACAGAAGACAGGAGTCAGTGCAACCAGAGGCAGGAGTGGAGCAGTGCGGCCTCCCGTGGAGCACTGCCCCAGCCAGCAGAGTCTGGAGGAGGCCAAGCCCCAGCTGCCCGAGAACATCCGGAGGGAGTCCCCACCTTTAGCCCCCAGAACCATGAGGGAAAACATTCCTGCCATTTTAAGCCACCTGTTTGTAGGCATTTGTTACAGTAACTTCCAGAAATTAAGAACGGGCGGTAATTGTCCCCACTGTTACAAGCCCTGGGGGCCATGGTGTTTTTCTGGTCTCTCCATGCCTTCCCCACACCTTTGTAAAGAGTCCCACTCTTTAACTCAATTCACCTTACCCGGCTTTCATGAGCCACCCGTTTCCTCCCTGAAGCCAGTCTCACGGTGTCCGCCTGCGCCCTTCCAGAGGTGGCGCCTGACTTGTCCGCGCTGTCTTCTAACTCTGGCCAAGTCAGAGGGAAATCAGCAGACTTCTGAGACTGTTCATTGCTCCAGTGTGGGAGCCACAAGGAGAGATGGTCCCTTCCAGCTGTCCCTCCCCTTCCTCTAGACTTGGGCATGTCTGGGCAGGATGCCTGCAACTGCAGCGTTGGTCTCGACACCAATTTGAATCAGCTAGTGAGCCAACGAATCAATCTATCAGCCCTGAAGGTGGGCCTGCCCCTCTTGTCACATAATACATTTCTATATGGCTTATTTCAAGTTGTAGTTACGTTGTTAGTGGCTGGAAGCATACTGATTGATAGAGAATTAGATTGGTTAAATCAGCCTTAAATATCCCAGCACCTTAAAAAAAAAAACCTTGAAAAATCTTCATAAAAAATGTTCATGACACATTCAATGTACTCACACTTGGTTGGCAAATGGTAGAAAAGCAAAATTTGTAAAGATTTATAGTCAACCACTATATTAATAGAGGAATATTGCTGAAATAACAGTAATAAAGTCTGCTAAAAACAATTCTGTGAACATAACTGGACACTCAGTTTAGCAAATAACTATTAAACCTACTACATGCTAGGCACTTATAAGAAGCCCTAGTGGCTCAGATTGCAAAGAATCCACCTGCCAATGCCAGAGACATAGGTTTGATCCCAGGGTTGGTAAGATCCCCTGGAGAAGGAAACAGCAACCAACTTCAGTATTCTTGCCTGGAGAATCCTTCAGACAGAGGAGCCTGGCAAGCTATAGTCCATGGGGTCACAAAGCGTCAGACACAGCTGAGCATGCATGCATGCTTGTAAAATATTACTTGGAACTGTAGCAAGTGTTCTCTAGGGTCCCACTTTGAAGAGAATTGGCTGAAGGACTGCAGTGGTGTGGTGGTGCTGGGCCCACCACCCAGATTCACAGAACAAGACAGATGGAGATGGAGCTGTTTCTTCATCAGCCAACCACCCTGCCTCTCAGTTCCAGGACCTGGAAGTAGACATCCTTCAGTAAGGATAGATGGGTTCCTCAAGTCGAAAACCACCCCCACCAGCCTGAAATTCAACAGACAACCATCCCTTTGGGTCAAGTAGGACCGTTCCATAAATCCTCTTTAAAATACTCCTACCCTTGGGAGAGATACTCAAATTAACTCCCACCAGTGGATGATTCTTTCAGCGTTTCCACAGAGCTCTGAGGGGATGGGGCACAGAAGATGAAGAAAAGGAGATGAAAGGACTGTTTTGGGGAATGTTGGAACAGGTGGGTCATTCAGATTGCAAGTCCCTGGGAGGCAGAAAGCTGAGGGAGGGGCCTGGTGACAAATCACTTTCTTGTGCCTCTCTCCTTGGTCCTATTTCTCATCTCTGCTCAGCCTTCCTCTTTTAAGAAAAACTTAAATGAAAGCCAGCCTCCTCCAGTGAACCTTCCCAAGGGTCTCTCCAGGGGACAAGGGTCCTATGAGACACTCTTAGAAGAAGCTCTGTACTGAAAGCCCTTGGTGAGTCACAAGTAGGTTAGCACACTGATGCCTCTGAGAAGTCCTGGAGCTGGAAAATTCTAATTTGTTTGCATAACCCAGCATTTTCCAAACTTTTTTTTAATGAAAAAAACTCTTTGTTGCATGGTCATATCTTAGCAATCAGTTCTGAGAAACACTTATCTGATGCTTGTGGTCTTCAATTGCAGTGTTTGCTATCTGAGTTTTCAGATAACACAGCCCTAGACTTCCTTCTTTTCCCTTTTCCCTGGCTAATGGCACCCCAGAGTACATGAACAGGAAAGAGAAGCATATTGAACCCTCTCCTGGTTCTTGTTGGCTTTCCTAGCAAATGATTTATTTGGGAACAGATTTAAATGACTCCTCACTTTATAGTCAACAGATTAGCCACAGATTGCAATTATCTAGACTCTCATTTCTTTATTACTTTGAAAAAATTGGACTTATTCTTAGCCAAACTTGGCTCCTTTAAAAGCAGTAGCCTCCATAGTAAGCGTCTTCTAATTATTCTGGAATCTTTGGAAAGAGCCCAAACATCTCTCCTCCCCAAGGAGAGCTGGTTCAGGAAAACTACCATTGTTTCTGGCCAGAGAATAGTTCAAATACAATCAGTACAGATGTGACTGGATGTCCAGGATGTTGCATGGAAGCTGCAAGTGTTAGTTGCTCAGTTGTGTCCGACTCTTTGTGACCCCGTGGACTGTAGCCTCCCAGGCTCCTCTGTCCATGGACTTCTCCAGGCAAGAATATTGGAGTGGGTTGCCATTCCCTTCTCCAGAGGATCTTCTCAACCCAGGGATTGAACCTGGTCCTCCTGCATTGCAGGTGGATTCTTTACTCTCTGAGCCACCAGGGCAGCCCAGAAGCTGCCAAACTACCAAGTATTTGAGACCAAGTGAGCCCTCTGAACCAGACACCTTGTTAGAAATGCAGAAACTGGGGTCCCACCCAGATGAATCTCTGAACAGATCCCCAGAGGACGTGTACCTCTTGTCCCTCAAAATGAAAGAAATACCAGGATTCATCCCATCTTTTTTTCATCTATTCAACAAGCAATTATTGAACACCTCACTATTCAACAGCTCTGTATTGAGGACACTGGTTAAAGAAAAAAAAGCTGAGAAGTTCCCAGTTCTTATGCATTTATATCCTACTGTGGGAGACAGACATAAACAGTTTAAAAAACAAAAGATTTCAGGAAGTGTTAAGTGCTGGAAGAAGTAAGATCACTGTGGACTAGAAGACGACTGAGGGTGAGATACAGTGGTCAGGAAGGATCTCTGAATAGGGGAGAGTGAGGGAGGGGGAGAAAGAGAGAGAGAATGCAAGACAGGTTGGAGCAGGCACATTCCAGGCAGATGGCACAGGTGGAGCAAAAGCCCTGAGGAGAGTATGAGCCTGGGAACAGAAAGAAAAAAAGCCAGTGTGGCTATAAGAGTTTCAGTCAGCCACTCTGGAGCAGCGCCCAAAAACTGCATTTCTAACGAGGTCCAGGTGATGCTGATGCCTCTGGTCCAGAGACCATACTTAGACCACCACTGATGTCGAGCCTTGTAAGGCCTTGTCAGTTCAGTTATACTGTTTGGTGAAATGCCATTGGAGGATTCCAAGCAAGCGAGAGACAAGATTGGACTTTATTTTCCTGTATCACCACCAGAAGAGCAGACCTTTCCAGTATCCACTGCCACCTGGAGTTGCATCTCTTTCCCGGTTTGTTCATCAAATGATTTGTCCCAATTTTCCACCCTTCCTTTCCATTTCCTCACAAACATTTCCACTGTGTCTTCAGACACCCCTGACCCCCACCTCCCTGAGTTCAGCCTGTAACGACCTTCCCCGCTCCTCCTTGCCTTAGTGAGAGCCTGGCTGGTCCTGAGCACACTATTTCGACAGCTCTCTTAAGGCCAGGAAGGAATGTTGGTGTCTGCTTGTTCTCCATTGTTGCTCCCAGAGTGTAACTCCTATCCCCTCTCACAAAGCTCCTGCCCATTAGAGGATCCTGCTGCCTGATTCTAAGACAAGACCACATGTTCTCGTTCTCTGGGGGCTCCACCTCCTGTTCTCCATCTCTGCACAGCTCCTGTCAACAGAGATGTTAACCATACAGATGTCCCATCCAGCATCCTAGCTTCGCATTCTCCTTGACCTTCTCGTCTCTAATGACCTTTTATTCCTTCATCTCACCTCAGGGCCATAGTCTGAACCTTGTCGCCACCAGACATTGTCCAGCTTCTGCAAGCTCAAATGCTCACCATTTGCTCAGCCTCCTCTCCTTCAATGTACTCATTCAAGTATCCATTGCAGCAACTCAACTCTGTCAAGATCACCCTTCTACTGACTCCACCACTTTTTACTATCCATCAACTGCCACCTGTGTTCACTATTCCTGTCCAGCTTAGGGTTCATGCCCCATCACTGTGTACACTCCCTTCAAAAAACTCTCATCCTCACATTCCCCTCATCTTTTATTATAGCATGCTATAAAACACCATCCTGTTCTCCATACCTACACTCAAGTAATTTACTGTTACTATGGAAAAGCCATGTCAGAAGACTGTTTTCTCTTTAAGCGCATGATCACATACCTCAAAGGGGTACTCAAAACAGCTCAAAAATACTACTGTGTGTTTCTGGTAAACCAGCATTCATAATTCTGAAGCAACTTTTCTATAACCTTTTTTATCTTTAAAACTCCTATAGCCCTTCCTGCTTCTTGCTCTCAGCTGATAAACTCTGTTCATATTTCACTGAGAAAAGAGAAACTCTCAGATGTGAATTACCTCCCTTTTCCACCTTCAATTTACACTTCTACAGTCGTTGGGCTTGTTTCCTTCCCTCCGGTCAATGTGTCCATTCCCTATCAAAGGGCAGTCAGTCCCCGAGTGACCTCTCCTCATTCATTCAATCTCCCTCTCTGTTGGATCAGGCCTACTGGCATCCACCCATGCGTAAGTATCTCTCATCTGTTTCTTCTGTAGTTTATATCTGTACTTCTAAATAATATGTCTATTTTTAGCTTCTTTAATTTTAGACATTTTTAGTTGCTTTCCTGCATCGTTCTCACATGCATTTCCCCCCTTCCATCCTCCCAGTGTAGTAATATTACCATTTGGGGCTAAGTCAGTGTTCATTGCTTGTATTACTGTGACTTAAGTACTCATGGCTAAACCATGTAGGATGCTATTCTTTGATGGAGCAAATTTGTTTCCTTGGGGTTACTAATTAACTCATTTTTTCATTGCTTAGTTTTAAAAGTAACTTCTACTAAGTTTTACCAAACCTTTCAAATTGTAAAATACCTCTCATGAATTATGGGGAACGAATTAGGATGGCTTCATCACTCTTGAGTCTGGTGTTTTGGCTTCTGTGACTGAAGTATGACTTATCTGGGAGTGTTGACGTGCATCCTTGAATGTGCTGTCTCCAGTATGGTGGCCATAAACTAGCTGGACTTCACAGCTCAGAGCTCCAAGAGTAAGTGTCCCAGCAAACAACGGGGAAGTGGTAGAAACTTTTAGGACCTTTTAGATGGAAAGTAACACAATGTCACCATAGTTTAATGGCTGAAGTAGTCATATGCTATGCAGACCAGAGATGTGACTGCTGATAGAAGCAAGGTCCGATGCTGTAAAGAGCAATATTGCATAGGAACCTGGAACGTTAGGTCCATGAATCAAGGCAAATTGGAAGTAGTCAAACAGGAGATGACAAGAGTGAATGTTGACATTCTAGGAATCAGGGAACTAAAATGGACTGGAATGGGTGAATTTAACTCAGATGACCATTATATCTACTACTGCGGGCAGGAATCCCTTAGAAGACATGGAGTAGCCATCACGGTCAACAAAAGAGTCCGAAATGCAGTACTTGGATGCAGTCTCAAAAATGACAGAATGATCTCTGTTCGCTTCCAAGGCAAACCATTCAATATCACAGTAATCCAAGTCTATGCCCTAACTAATAACACTGAAGAAGCTGAAGTTGAAAGTTTCTATGAAGACCTACAAGACCTTCTAGAACTAAGACCCAAAAAAGATGTCCTTTTCATTATAGGGGACTGGAACGCAAAAGTAGGAAGTCAAGAAACACCTGGAGTAACAGGCAAATTTGGCCTTGGAATGCAGAATGAAGCAGGGCAAAGACTAATAGACTTTTGCCAAGAGAATGCACTGGTCATAGCAAATCCCCCTTCCAACAACACAAGAGAAGACTCTACACATGGACATCACTGAAATCAGATTGATTATATTCTTTGCAGCCAAGGATGGAGAAGCTCTAAACAGTCAGCAAAAACAAGACCGGGAGCTGACTATGGCTCAGATCATGACTCCTTATTGCCAAATTCAGACTTACATTGAAGAAAGTGTGGAAAACCACCAGACAATTCAGGTATGACCTAAATCAAATCCCTTATGATTATATAGTAGAAGTGAGAAATAGATTTAAGGGACTAGATGTGATAGACAGAGTGCCTGATGAACGATGGACGGAGGGTCATGACATTGCACAGGAGGCAATGATCAAGACCATCTCCAAGAAAAAGAAAGTGAAAAAGCAAAATGGCTGTCTGAGGAGGCCTTACAAATAGCTGTGAAAAGAAGACAAGTGAAAAACAAAGGAGAAAAGGAAAGATATACTCATTTGAATGCAGAGTTCCAAAGAATAGCAAGAAGAGATAAGAAAGTCTTCCTCAGTCACCAGTACAAAGAAATAGAGGAAAACAATAGAAAGGAAAAGACTAGAGAGAGTTCTTCAAGAAAATTAGAGATACCAAGGGAACATTTCATGCAAATTGGGCTCAATAAAGGACAGAAATGGTATGGACCTAACAAAAGCAGAAGATATTAAGAAGAGGTGGCAAGAATACATGGAAGAGCTGTACGAAAAAGATCTTCATAACCCAGATAATCATGATGGTGTGATCATTCACCTAGAGCCAGACATCCTGGAATGCAAAGTTAAGTGGGGCTTAGGAAGCATCATTATGAACAAAGCCAGTGGAGGTGATGGAATTCCAGTTGAGCTATTTCAAATCTGAAAAGATGATGCTGTGAAAGTGCTGTACTCAATATGCCAGCAAATTTGGAAAACTGAGCAGTGGCCACAGGACTGGAAAAGGTCAGTTTTCATGCCAATCCCAAAGAAAGGCAATGCCAAAGAACACTCAAACTACTGCCCAATTGCACTCATTTCACACGCTAGCAAAGTAATGCTCAAAATTCTCCAAGCCAGGCTTCAACAGTATGTGAACCATGAACTTCCAGATGTCCAAGCTGGTTTTAGAAAAGGCAGAGGAACCAGAGATCAAATTGCCAACATCCGCTGGATCATGGAAAAAGCAAGGGAGTTCCAGAAATAATCTACTTCTGCTTTATTGACTATGCCAAAGCTTTTGAGTGTGTGGATCACAACAAACTCTGGAAAATTATTCAAGAGATGGGAATACCAGACCACCTGACCTGCCTCTTGAGAAATCTGTATGCAGGTCAGGAAGAAGAGTTAGAACTGGACATGGAACAACAGACTGGCTCCAAATAGGAAAAGGAGGACGTCAGGCTGTATATTGTCACCCTGTTTATTTAACTTCTATGCAGAGTACATCATGGGAAACGCTGGGCTGGAGGAAGCACCAGCTAGAATCAAGATTGCTGGGAGAAATATCAATAACCTCAGATATGCAGATGATACCACCCTCATGGCAGAAAGCGAAGAACTAGAGAGCCTCTTGATGAAAGTGAAAGAGGAGAGTGAAAAAGTTGGCTTAAAGCTCAACATTCAGAAAACCAAGATCATGGCACCCAGTCCCATCACTTCATGGGAAATAGATGGGGAAACAGTGGAAACAGTGGCTGACTTTATTTTTTGGGTCTTCAAAATCACTGCAGATGGTGACTGCAGCCATGAAATTAAAAGATGCTTCTTGGAAGGAAAGTTATGACCAACCTATATACCATATTCAAAAGCAGAGACATTACTTTGCCAACAAAGGTCCATCTAGTCAAGGCTATGGTTTTTCCAGTAGTCATGTATGGATGTGAGAGCAGTACTGTAAAGAAAGCTGAGCACCGAAGAATTGATGCTTTTGAACTGTGGTATTGGAGAAGACTCTTGAGAGCTCCTTGGACTGCAAGGAGATCCAATCAGTCCATCCTAAAGGAGATCAGTTCTGGATGTTTATTGGAAGGACTGATGCTGAAGCTGAAACTCCAATACTTTGGCCACCTGGTGCGAAGAGCTGACTCATTTGAAAAGGCCCTGATGCTGGGAAAGATTGAGGGCAGGCAGAGAAGGAGACAACAGAGGATGAGATGGTTGGATGGCATCACTGACTCAATGGACATGAGTTTGGTTAGACTCTGGAAGTTGGTGATGGACAGGGAGGCCTGGTGTCCTGCAGTCCATTGGTTGCAAAGAGTCAGACACGACTGAGTGACTAAACTGAACTGAATGGATGCAGACTCAAGAGGAGGGAGCATACACCTCATTTCTCAATGGGAGGAATGTCAAAGAATGTTTGTGGTTATGTTTTTCAGCTGCCACAGAGACACATGTACTTATGCATGCATTTGAGTAGAATATCTTTGGAGGGAATCACAAGAAACTGGTAAGGAGAGAAACTGGATGACTGAGGATGGAAGTCGGAAAAAGACTCATTTTGCCCTCTAAGCCATTTTCTGTCTTTTATAATTTTGCATCACGTGCTTGAATTACCTTTTTAATTATAAAAATTAAATATTTTTATTACATCACAGCTTTTTCTGAAGGTACATCCTCCCCTTACGGTCACATCAGTTTCTAGGACACTCTAGACCACTGCTGTCCAATAGAATTTTCTGTGATGATCGAAATATCTCTGCACTGTCTAACATAGTAGCCATTAATCACATGCAGCTATTACAACTAAAATTAAGCTAAATTTTAGTTTCTTAATCGTAGCAGCCACATTTCAAGTCCTAAATAACAACATATGACTGGTGGCTACATCTTGGTCAGCACAGCTCTAGAATGTGGGAGGTGCTCACACGAATGGAACGAGGGTGGGGAGCATGACATTGTTGGGCGAATGGTCTCCAAACATTTTTAGACATTTATTTCTGAAAAAAACGCTAAAGAAATATATACCCACTTGCAGAAATTAAAGTTAACATCTAAATGCTTCATCCTTAGTTTGAAAGTTTATTTTTGTTAGGAGTTATAAAAGATTAAACATTTCATAAGATGAGAACAAACTATAATTAGAATAAATATTTCATGAGATGGTTTGATAAGATAGGTTTAATTACTGAATAATGCAGACTGAATCTGAAAGAAATCATGTAAAAAATTTAGCACCTCTAACCTATCCTGCTTTAGTTGTTCTAAATTTAGAGCATCTCAATGTGGGCCATGCTTAACAGAAATACGTACAAGACAGGGAAGGACAGAAAGCCCTAAGGGGCAAAGATGCCTTGATGAATCATTAAAGAAGCTCCCCAGAAACTAATACGTCAATCTCCCCTTTTTTTTCTGGCTTGAGGAGGTTTTTTAGATCCCAGTGCAAAGCTCCACGTGAAATTGCAATGGGTGAGGGGAACACGGGAAATTTCATGAAATGGTTTTAGAAATCTGTACTTGGAAGTTAACACTCTGGAAGTGGATTCTCTTTAGATCATTCATCAACATTTACCCCCTTGAAAGTCTGTAGACCCTCAGGTGTACTTGAACCTGGATTTGAAGACAGTGGCCACAGGAAGATGGAGGCTGGGTTTGACACACCAGGGTGACTGCTGCTGCTGCTGCTTCTGCTGCTATGGAAGTCTCCACTGAAACCTGCCAAGGAGTAAAGATGAGGACACTTCCTTGGTGCCCCTCAAACTGAGTCCCAGTGGCCTTGTCTGTGTCCCTACCACAGACCTCTATCCTGCTCTCCAAGGCTTGCTTGTCACTAAGGCAGAACTATGCCCAGGGTTTCTTCCACAGAAGCTTGCTTCTCTTGTCTGGAATTGTTAAGCCTGTCCCATGTGGGAAGGACCAAATGTAGGGCAGCCTTCTTTCAGGACTTGGGAAGAACCCAAGGACAAAGCTTAGTTCCTTCCTACTAGTAGTTTCAGCTCCAACATGTTCCTCCTCACCGGTACCTCCTTCTCCCCTCCCCATTGAATTAATTCAGGTGGAATGGAGATGGACTTGGAGAAGCACAGTTCACTAGAAGAGGGGGAACGCGGCTGGGAGGAGCTGACTCACTGCAGCACAGTTGACAGTAGGCTGAGTTGGGGCTGGTTACAGGGTCCTCCTCATGGTGCGGTCAGAGCTGACCTGGGGAGCACTCGTGCAATGAAAATTAAATGTGCTCAAAACTTCTAAGTCTCTGAAATTGGCCTCTGAATACAGCTCACAGGGTGGTATTTTTGTGCTACATTGGAGACCATCTCTCAAAACACCCACTGGGGGGACTTTTCCCTGGCAGTCCAGTGGTTAAGACTCTGCACTTCCAATGCAAGGGGTATGGATTCGATCCCTGGGCTGGGAACTAAGATCCCACATGCTGAGTAGCAGGGGGAAAAAAATCCAGTGGGAAAACCACATTTTTTTCTTCTGGCCAAGTAAGGACAAATTGGTATCTCTTTGGTCAAACACTAGAGGAGTGGTTGGCTTACATGTAAGCATTATATTCTATATAAAGTATATTTCTTTAAACCTGAGAATCATACTTAGTATGTGGGTGCCCTCCTGGGGCAAGGGGGAGCTGGGACCTCCGAGGGCCGAGCAGAGCCCCATTTCTCATGCCTTCCTCGTGTCAGTGCAGGACTCGCGGGCAAAAGCACTGAGAGTACTTACATGGCCATTGAAAACTCCCCCCTCTCCCTTTCCTGGCCCTGCAACTTAGAGCTGAATTGTATAAGTCTGCATCTGTGTATCAGACGTCTCTACCATATCCCCTCACCCCTCCACTGTTTCCACTGACTGTAGGAAGGGAGCAGATATTTGTGGGTGGTTCCAGGCCAGGCCCTGCACTGGGCAATCTGTGCAGCTCTGTCAGACAGGAGTTAGAACAGGAGCTCCACAACCTCACCCCACAATCCATTTAAAAACGCCACCACTGTCTACTTGCAGAGTCATAAGAGATATGGGTGACAAGAAAGGTATACACATTTGGCCAATTTTCTCACATACAAGGTCCCTGAGACTGCCAGGAAGTGGCAAAAGTGGCAGTAATTAAACACCTCATGATCCAATGGGGGTCTAGATGGAGGCTGTGCCTGGGAAAGGCAAAAGGAACTCAGAGACACACAGCAGCTGAACAAATCAAGTTGAAAGTGAAGATGGATGAGCTAAGTCTGGAAAATGAAGGCCCTTCATTTGCCAAGAGGAATGCCAGCTTGATGATCTTCAGTGGAAGAAGCTTAAGCCAGTAAGGTATTTCCTCCTCCTTTTCTTGCCTTGGGAAGGCATCTAAAACATCAATTAATAACTTCTCCAGTACATTATCAATTTTCCTATAGTTTTCACTTTAGAGAAAAGCAAGTGCCTACTATGAAGATGGTTGGTTTAACGACTTTAAAGACTTGTATCCATTTATTCTATCCTGTCCACTTTGGTGACATGTGCTCATCTCTTCTTGGAAATTGAGTCCGTATGAACACTGTCCCAGGATCATTTCCACACTGCTGATTTTATTCTCCCATCACATCCCCTTCATTAAACTTACACCGTCCTGGGGCTTCCCTGGTGGCTCAATGGTAAATAACTCATTTGCCAAAGCAGGGTTTGATCCCTGGTCCAGAAAGATCCCACATGCCACAAAGCAACTAAGCCTGTGAGCCACAACTACGGAGCCTGTGCTCTAGAGCCTGGAAACACAACTACTGAGCCCTCATGCCACAGCTGCTAAAATCTGTGTGCCCTAGAGCCTGGGCTCAGCAACGAGAGAAGCCACAAGAGGAGTTACCACAATGAGAAGCCAGTGCAACGCAACCACAGAGTAGCCCCTGACCATCACAACTCTTGAGAGTCTCTCAGACTGCAAGCTGATCAAGCCAGTCCATCCTAAAGGAAATCAACCCTGAATATTCACTGGAAGGATTGAAGCTGCAGCTGAAGCTTCAATACTCTGGCTACTTGATGTGAAGAGCTAACTCACTGGAAAAGACCCTAATGCTGGGAAGGATTGATGGCAGGAGGAGAAGAGGGTGGCAGAGGATGAGATAGTTAGATATCATCACCAACTCAATGGACATGAACTGGAGCAAACTCTGGGAGACAGTGAAGGACAGGGAAGCCTGGCATGCTGCAGTCTGTGGGGGTCGCAGAGTCAGATACAACTTAGCGACTGAAAAACAACAATCACTGTGAGAAAAGCACTCGCAGCAATGAAGACCTAGCACAGCCAATAAATAAACAGATATACAAAATGATATATAAAAGAAACAACTTACCGTGTCCTTTTCTCAAGAGGCCAAAGGGGTAGGTATGCTGAGGTGAGCTCTCAGAGGGATCTCCCTTGGACTACTACCTAAATAGCTCATCTCACCCTACACAGGTCAGAGAAAGAACAAGGACAAACCAGCCTGAGAACAAGAGGTCAACAGTGGGTGACGTCAGCTGCTCAAGGACTCCTGGGTGGCCTCTGTCACTCTGGGTGGGATTACACTGATAGTCAAATGGTGTTGACACCCTCAAGCAGCGGGATCTATTAAGATCACAAGATGGAAAGATCCAAGGTAGGCCATGCCTTTGCTGTATCACTTGCTTGAATTCCTCAGACAAGCGAAAAACAACCTTTCCATTTCCACGCACCTGAACACTGTATTCACTGTTTCTAGCCCTGCTGCCTCCCCTGACTCCACCCCACCTCGCCTCTTGCAGAGGAATTGTAGCTCTTCCATGAGGTCAGGTTGGAAATGTCCTGGCTCAGTTTTTATTTATTCAACAGAGGTTTATCGAATGTCTACTTTGTGTCAGTGAACAAATCAGATCCCTGCCCTCAGGGAGCTTACCATCCAGCAGGGGGAAGGCAGGCAACAAACCATGGACATAACCCATAATAGACTCATGCAGGATGCTGGGCGGTTATTCACTGTGCAGGAAAAAAGCAGCTGGAGTAGGCAGGGAAACATAATAAGGCAGTGAGGGTCAACCAACCACCTCAAATATTATGGGTTACAGAATTTAAATTTCTAGAGAGCCCTGCCACTTATAGAAACATCAGCTTTATTTTCCCCAAGGAAGTTTTCAGGTAAGTACTGGAAGCCTGGTGAAGTTCAGGGTTGGTGGCAGAAGAGGCTCTAGAAGCAAGTCCCTGGGATCTTCCCGATGGCATTTGTATTCATTTCCTACGGCGACCACAACAATGCCACAAACTGGATGCTTTAGAACAACAAATATTTATTGTCCAACAGATCTGGAGTCTGAAAGTTCAAAATCAAGGAGTCAGCAGGACATGCTGTAGGAGAACTGCCCGCACTTGCCTCTTCCTAACTTCAGGTGATTGCTGGCAATCTGGGTATTATTTGGCTTACACCTGTATGACTCCAGCATCTGCCTTTGTTGTCAAATGGCATTCTCCCTATGTTTTCACATGGTGGTCATCTTATAAGAACACTAGTCAAATTGGATTGGGTCCTTATAAGTAGGGGCTCGTCCTACTTCATTACAGCCTCATCTTAACTAATTAGTTCTGCAATGACCCTATTTCCAAATATCTTTCATTTTGAGGTACTGTGGTTTAGGACTTCAACATATTCCTCAGGGAGATACAATTTGACCCTAACAGTATCAGATTGGGAAGAAGTGGGGTGAGGGCCAAAGATACATATATGCTCCGTCTAGTTCAGTAGGAGAGAGAGCCAAGGATGCCACAAAACTCTCTTGAAGTGGAACTATTTCCAGAAAGCAAACATTAATGGGCACAAGGGTATGGGTATGAGAGAAAATAAGTTTTGCAGAGGAAAGTAAAAGGAAGATAAAGTAGGGCAAAAATAAGGATTGAGTTGGTGGAGAGGGAAAGCAGGTATCTGAGCCCAGGATGATACACAGGCAGTGAGAGGCACTGGAAGGGAGGGCAGGAAACCCGTTCTGAAGGGCAGGAAACCCGTTCCGAAGGGCAGGAAACCACAGACTCAGTGTGGGAAATCTCCTCTCTGTGATTAATTATTTTTGAGTTCATTAAGCAACTTCCTGCATGAGGCTAGAAGGGCAGTGGGTGTTCTGACCAGCAAGCAAAGACTCTTGCTTCATCTTGGTTTAAAAGGTGAAAGAGCCCATGGGAGAAGCCCAGGGCTGTGGCATTTTGAGACTGGTCTCGCTGAGCTGTGGACCTAAGACCAGGCTGACAGACGCCTCAGCTCTGGTGCTGGCAGAACTGCCTGGAGGAGCAGAGCTCTTCCACATGGGGGAGCACACACAGCCCAGTCTGCCCAGTTCCTACAGATAGGAACTCACAGCAGCTTGACTCCCCAATAGCACCCTGTTAATCTCTGCTCTGAGCTTCAACCAGAATTCCAGCCCAGAATGAAACAGCAGGGGCTGGTGGAGCCCATTTCTCCATCTGGGGTTCTAGGGAAAAATGTATCACCTCCTTCCAGACACAGTGCTGTAATCAGCACAGATCACTGTGAAACACTGACCTATTTTTCAGGGTCATCCCTCAGCAGATTTGGAAAAGAGGTGACAGTTTCTCTACAACCTCTAGCCACCCAGCATCTTACACTAAAACTCTTGACTTCTAGATGGAAGTGAGTTCTGAACCTCTCACATCCACTGCAGAGTCCATCAGAGTGTCCCTGTCCTGGAGTTCCTTTTGCTTCATATAATAGCTGGCAAGACAGAACATCATAAAAGAGCTAAGGTGTTAATAGATGATTATTCTCAGCTGAGTGAGTCAGAGATTTCAGTTGTCCAGATCTGGAAGTGACTCTAGGCACTTAAGCAGAAAAGTCACTTACTGAAAGGCAAGGCAGCATCCAGTGTGAGCAGAAGGCACAAACCAGAGTGCCGTGGGAAATGAGGCCAGGCAAAGGTGAACCTCGGGAACCATCTTCTTGGCTGCTGCCCCTGTGACTCTGGATGCTCGCCACTGTTTCCTTGGACTCAGCGTGGCCGTGGCACCTCTGGACACTTTCCAGTTGGCCTGGACCGCTTCTCCAAGATGGATGGTCCCAGCTACAGCATTTGGTTGGAGCACCAGGTTCCGGGTCTCTCTCTCCAGCTATCAGGAGTTGGGAAAAAAGATTATCCATAAATTTTGTTTCTATAGTAGAACATGGAGCCTGTTTCACTATTTTAGGATTCCTCTCATTTTAGAATTCCTCCTAAATAAGAAGTGTTCAATGTGGGCAGCCCAAAAGAACAACTGTCTTCTAGAATAATATGCATGTATATTCATAAGAGGGGCTTCCCAGTGGCTCTGTGGTAAAGAATCCACCTGCCAATGCAGGAGACATGGGTTTGATCCCTGGGTCAGGAAGGTCCCCTAGGAAAGGAAATGGCAACCCACTCCAGTATTCTTGCCTGGGAAATCCCATGAACAGAGAAACCTAGAGGGCTGCAGTCCATGGGATTGCAAAAGAGTTAGACATGACTTAGAACTAAACAACCCATGTTCATAAGGGTCCTCAAGACAACTCTAATCCAAAAGCTTCCTCTCCTGGGGTCTTTAGGCACCATGGCAGGTGGAGGGGGAGACCTGTCTGATGTCATAGGCAAAAGCCCTAGAATCAATGCTCAATTTCTCTGATTATAGACTCAAGTGTTATTGACTGCAGTGGCCTCATTAAGTACCTTGCACATAGCTGATGTCAACAATTATTTGCTAAGTGGATGAATGAATTGTGGGTCTTCTACTCTGTAATCACATGCTTCAAACACATGAAAAGAGGTAGGATAGAATTATCAATCAATAAATAAAGTCTCAGGGCTCTGGGATAAGTTGAATTTCTTCAGATCTCAGTGTCTTGATCTTAGATAAAAGGTGGGATGACGCTGATATCTAAGAACTTACCTTTGAACAAATGGAAAAAAAGTGTTGGTCATATATGAGACAATTGGAAATCTGAACACTTGATAATTTGATGATTTTAAGGAATTACTATTATTTAAGTGAGATCATGATGACGTGGTTTGGTTTTAAAAAGTACCTTTGTCTTTTAAAGATGCAAACTAAAACAATTTTTGATGTTCAGGACTTGCTTCATAATGAATTGGAACAGGAAAACAGGAAGGAAAATAGATGAAAGGACCTTGAGTTGATCATTGTTAAGGCTTGGCAATGCACACATGGAAATTTGCTACACTGTTCTGTCTACTTTTTATATGTTTGAAAATTTCCATAAAGAATGATTTTTTAAAACTCACAACTCTCTTTTCCTGCAGCCCCTGTACTGCTCATCCCAGTCAGAGCTTGTGGTGGACCCTGGTAGTTGCTTACCCAACATCTCTTGCTCTCTGGCTCTTTCCTAAACCACCAATTCAGGACTTTTCTGGATGAGAATTCCAGGACTTCCCAGTGGTTAAGAATCTGTCCTTCAATGCAGGTGACACAGGTTCAATCCCTGGTTCAGGAAGATCCCACATGCCATGGAACAACTAAGCCCGTGTGCCACAATTACTGAAGCCTGCACACTTTAGAGCCCATGCTCCACAAGAGAAGCCATCGCAAGAAGAAGCCCACGCACTGCAACGAAGAGTAGCCCTTGCTCGCGGCAACTAGAGAAAGCCCATGTGCAGCATTGAAGACCCAGTGCGGCCTACATAAATAAAAGTATATAATTAGAAAAGAACAATCAATTCTGTCCAGGTGTTCCCTTTCACACACAAAGCACCTGTGAACAAGGCAAAGTGACTGCATTCCTGCCTCCAGCCCTATTTGTCTCAAACCTCTGGAGAGGTTTGCTGGGGTTTCTGAGAAGGTTCCTCCCTCCTGTCCTGGGGAGCTGCTGGAAGTAGCACTGGTCTCCTGGCAGAAGCTAAGGGTGGCCTAAATGCCGTTAGCAGCTATGCTGCATCCTAGAGGAAAGTCAGCCCAGGATGAAGCCAACACATTCAACAGCAGAGCAGAGACATGGACCTGAGTCCGTGATACAAGTGCTGAGCTTCTGGATCAAACAGACTTGAAGTCCATCTCTGTTGGGGCTCCCAATCATGTGATATAGTGGCTTTCCTTGTTGTTTGAGCAAATTTGACCTTTTTTAGCCAAGCGTGTATATAACCAAGAGTAACCTAACAGATACAGTGCTCAGTGAACACTCGCCCTGACTATCATGAAATGAGGTCCCCACTAAAGGAAGGGAGCCCCACCCCCAGTGACCACCACTGTTTGCAGTGCAGGAAGCAGACAGTGTAAGATAAAAGAAAAGGGCAGCGGGTGGAGAGGTGTAGCAGAAGGAAATGGTATTGGGACAAACTGCACTATTTTGAACCCAGAAAGACAATTCTTCTTAATGTCAGACCATCCTGCTTTGAATGCCACTAACCGGAAGCTCCAGACACAAGACTCTTGGCATCAGCAGGAATGTTGTGCCCAGACTTTGTTGCTGTGAATTGTCTTCGGAATGCAACGGCCTCTATTCCTTGGCAGAACATTCACTGCAGACATTATGCTGATCCATTTTTATAAGTGGCTTCCCTGGCGGCTCGTATGGTAAAGCATCTGCTTGCAATGCGAGAGACACAGGTTCAATCCCTCGGTCAGGAAGATGATCTGGAGAGGGAAATGGCGACCCACTCCAGTGTTCTTGCCTGGAGAATTCCATGGACAGAGGAGCCTGGCAGGCTACACTCCATGGGGGTCATAAAGAGTTGGACATAACTTAGCAACTAAACAACAACAACAATTTTTATAATAAAGGGATGCTAGGAAAGGCCATTCTCAGAAACAGGTGGCCAGGGAGGGTCTGCAGCCTTTGGGAGGCTCTGGCTTTCTCCACACATTAGAGATGAAATTGCTGGTCTTCTCCCCCATTCATATGTCCCACACTTCTCATCCTTCTTAAGTGGACTTAAAATTCAAGATGGCACCCTTGAATGGAGCATCTCTGCTTTTATGGGAGCTGGTGTGGAACATTTCAGGAAGCAATGAATACGTAACTGTGGAAAATGGCAGAGTACGGCTCACCCTGGATTCTCCTCTTGCCCTCCCTTGGCATGCAGCCAAGACCCAACCCTTTACCCAGTCACTCCTCAGTCTTTTGCTGAATCATTCTCCCCATTCTAGCTTCTCTGCCACTGGCCCTTTGCAAATCATCACCCTCTATCATCCAGATGATTTCAATAGTCCAGTAGTCTCTTTGAATCAACTCCCACTGTTTCCAACTCCACTCTTCCCAAACAGCCAGAGAGATCTTTTAAAAATGCAAATCTGGGAATTCCTTGTTGGTCTAGTGATTAGTGCTTTCAGTGCTGAGGGTGCAGGTTCAATCACTGGTCAGGGGACTAAGATCTCAAGCAACAAAATGCAAATTTACCAGTGCGTTTTCCTCACCCAGAACCTGTGGATTGCTTCCCACTGCCAACTACGTTCTTGCTGCCTTTGCCGACCTCCCTGCACACCTCCGTTGTTCCCTCTGCTCTAGAATTCTGGACAGCTTGAATTCCTTAAACATACCCCCTTTCTCACCTCAGGGCTTTCCATGTAAGCTGATTCCTCAGTTTGGAGCTGTCTGCTCTCTGCCCCTCCCTTCATTTGTTCAAAGCCGACTCTCTGAGGGCTTAACTGCCACTTTCTTGGGGAGAAGCTTTTTTTTTTTTTTTTGGTTGGGGGGAGAAGCTTTCTTACTCTCCCTCACCCCTAGCCGAGCTCTGTCAGCGATATCACTTCCTTCTCCTTTATAATAAGCGCTTTTGCTTCCTATCTTTTTTGCCCTTTAAATTTAAGCTTAAGGAGGGCAGAGATTTTGCCCATGTTGCTCCACACTCCATCCCAAGCAGCTATCACAGAGTCTGGCCTACAGTCAACATTAGTCAGTGAATATTGGTTGGCTTCCCGTCAAGTGTAGCCATGGCTGAGGCCTCCAAAAGTGTGGCCCCAATGACCCTGGTGACCCTACTTGGTCTCTTAAGCATCCCTGGAGCTTCACGTCTACCACGTTCCTGGACAAAGCATGGAGACACACAGAGGAAGATGAGTCAAGGGTCCAATTCAGAACCTGGAAGCAATGCTGTTGCCTTTAGGAGAGAAAATGACTTACTAGAATTCAGGAAATTCCCCTCATAAGCAGCCTTGTTTCTTACTGTTTGTTCTAACGTGTTTGGCGTGACTCAAAGGTACAGGCAGCAGACTTGAAACAGAAAGCGAAGGCAGAGAGGAGGAAAGGCTGGAGCCATTTCCCGTTCACCCGCAGCACGCACAGGCAGAGGGGCTCTTGTCCTCCTCCTGCTTCCTCGGTGATAAGTGGGAGCCTTTCAAGTCCTCACATCCGTGCTCTCTCCAGGGCTGTGGGCATCCATCCAGCAGGAGAAGCCACAGCTCCGATGTCCAGGGTGGCGGCCACTGAAAAGCCATATGGGGAAGTGCTGGTTTCTCTTTCTGAGGCATCTGGAGGGGCTCAGCTTCCTGAAAGGGAAGGTGACCTGGGGTCACACTCTTCCCCTGCCACATAAGGCTCTGGGGCTCCCGGGAGCCTCATCTTCACGCTTCAGAATCCATCATGACCACTAGAAACTCATTGCCATATGTTCCCTCTGGAAAAACCATGAGGTTGCCTTCTCCTGGAGTCAGATGTGGAGTGGTTGAGACTGTCCTGTCTGGGATGGATCACTGATGGGCTGGAGGGGGAGTGAAGATAGGGGAGGGCCAAGAGAGCCCCAGGGCTGGACACAGCCTGGCAGCTGAGGCAGCTTGGCCTCCTCCAGGACAGCCAGCCTCAGGGATCCTATTAGAGCTGAGGAAGGCTGGAAGGTGACAAGGATGGGGACCCTTCATCAGAAGGTGCAGGAGTAGCGAGATTCAGGAGGCATGCAGCTGAGAGTTCTTCCCCTCCCTGAGGCTCACTGTCCTTGGGTGATGTGGGCTCGTGGGAGACCTGCAGAGAAACACTGTGGATTCCCGGCACAGGAGGCTCTGGATCCAAGAGGCACTGTGTACAACTCCTGCACAGGGCTGAGCTCAGAACCCAGCTTCCCTTTCCTCTGCCTCACTGCACCGCCTTCAGAAAGGTTCCTCTAACACACAGGCCAATGCTGTGGGTTGTCAGCAAGAGAGCTGCGGGTGCCTCCCTGGGGCCCAAGCCAGAACTTTCACAACTTTTCTGCAAAAGGATCACTAACAAGAGTAACGCATGCCCCAGAGCAGCAGAGATGAAATTTCTTTTAAGTCCCTCATTCTATCTTAAAAAATTCATGTGAATTTTTGTATCTGATTCCATAATATATTCATACTTGTTTTAATATAAATACATCATTTTCTTCAAATATTCAAATAAACTGTACAGCTCTATGAAGTTGCTAGGAGAAGGAGGCGGGGTGGAGAGGAGAAGATGCAAGGGCTTAACCTCCATATCTGAAACTCCATTTAATTTTCCCCATAACCATATGAGGTAGAGCCTTTTTTTTTCATTTTGTAAAAGAATCAAAACAGCACAGCCTTTCTAGAGCAGACTGTGAGCACCCCCCACAACAGAATTCCCTAAAGGAAACCTGGTATAATAATTTATTATATAGTATCTGTGGCACCATCATGTCCACTGGCCTTGCCAGGTTGTTGACCATCCCTGGCCCCTGGACTCTGTGAGGTGTGTCTTGATCAAATGGTGACTTGCAGACATGGTTCTGATCCTTTTCATGGAAAGCAGTGGCCACCTGCCCACATCCCATTCTGTTAATTAAATGTAAGCTTTGGCCTGAAATCAGCTGTCAGAATTAACAGAGGTGGACAGATGGAATCTGCCTTCTCATGGCCTTTGCCTGATCTTTATTTTAGCTGCTGTTGTACCCGATGAGGAGTCATCGCCAGGTGGAGTCACGAACTATCAGGCAGCTCAGAGATCCGCTGGCATAAAAAGCAGAGGTGATGGACCTTGATTCAGAGCCTGGTGGGGAGGCAGGATGGAGCTGGGTGTCATGGCATCTGTCCCTCTGCCTTGTAGATGAGGCGATGGGATCAGAAAGAAGCTGCAGAGGGTCAGCGAGCCGCTTGCAGCAGGGGCTTTGAAGAACCAGGTCCTGAGGAGGAAATACAACATGGGATGGTCCATGTCTGCGGGGAATATAGGGGCTCAAAAGGAAGGTGGTGCCCCGAAACATTGGGCCAAAAGGGTCATGAGCAGCTCCGTAGGCCGCAGTTAGCAATGAGGGGCCAGGCAGAAGGTCCTGAGGGATGAGACTGTTCTTTCACACTGACAAGACTCCAGAAATACCCAGAGGGAACCTTAAAGGGGATGCCTGGGAAGAGGCAATGGGCCAGTATAATTTAATGTTAACGTTTAAGTGGCCTAATAAACACCCACATCCAGGGAAGGTATGGGGAAATTCAGTTTAGAAAAAATTTCCATCAACCAAGAATTTAATTACATGATCTTTTTTTGCCTATATAAGTTCCTAAAAACAAACAACAAAAAAAACAAAATGGAATTTCTACATGGAATGAATTTACCTCTTTTAGTGGCAGCTCAGACAACAACATAGATGGATTTGGAGGAGGCCTGGAGTGCTGCGATTCATGAGGTCACAAAGAGTTGGACATGACTGGGCAACTGAATTGAATGCTTAATAAAATAACTCAAAGACAAATACCGTATGATATGACTTATATGTGGAATATAACAAAAAAGAAACAAGCTCACAGATCTAGAGAACAAAGTAGGGGAACCAGTGGGGAGAAGGAAGGGGGAAGACAAGGGAGGGGCTTAAGAGGTACAAACTACCATGTATAAAATAAATCAGCTACAGGGATATACTGTACAGCACAAGGAATAAAGTCAATATTTTATAATAACTATAGATTATAACCTTTAAAAATCGTGAAGCCCTGTTACCTGAAACTTATATTAGACTGTACATCAACTATACCTCCATAAAAAAATAAAGTGGGACCATAAAGCTTGCACACACGTTCCAAGACACTCAAGATATTTGCAGAAATTATCTTTGGGAACTGACTTCAGAGCCATCCCATGAGTCACACTTTACAGTCAGCTGGTTTGATCGCCCAGCTTTGCCTTTGAGTAATCTTTGTTTGATTCCAAAGATAAAATTCTCTATCAAATAATCATGCTCTTTCACCAAGCTCATTTCTCTGGAGACGGCAAATTTCTTGACCCAGTGGGGCCTGTCTGGTCTGTCTTTGGCTACCCAAGCCCTGACCAGGTACTTCAGAAATCCTTCATCAGTATTTAGTCGTGAGGCTGTTCACTCTGTAGCTGTATTTCCATCTCTGTTTTGTCTTATCCACGTTGCAGGCATCAAAACGTTTGCCTTCTCTCCTTGGGTGGCTTTTGGTATCAAATAGTTAATGCTTACTCCAGAAAAGGAAGGGTTATTTAAATCTGCACCCACCAAAAAACCCACAGTAGAAACAGTTTCTGGAATGAGCATCAATCGTTCAGCTTTTTCGGTTGGCTGACGTCACAGAGAACAGTCTGTCAACATTTCTCCCTGCACTGCTTTTCTTTTCAGGGGTATAGAATCAAGATGAAAAAGCACAGCTCTGGGAGCACACAGAACAGAGAGCCGGCACTCAAGGGACTGATTATATATTCACTTATTTATTACAATTTTTAAAAATGGCCCAACTGCTTCAGCTCATGCAAGCTGGGCTGAAATATTTCACTTGATAGGATTCTCATCTGGTGGTTACAGAACTGACTGATTCAATGTTAAGGGTTCTTTTTTTTTTTAACCCTAAAAGAAGAAAATAAAAATTAAGTAAAAGCTAGTTTGTACCTGAAACTGGGATTCAAACATTCAAGTGTGTTCAGGGAATATCCCCTGCTTTGTTTCCCCTTTCTTGTGGGGGGAGATCCATGGCAGCCACGTTCTTCCATGGTGCACATGAGAATCACCTCCTCTAAAAGAAATTCCCCCATGTGATCTTAAGACCCAGGCCCATTTGCCGCTTGTAAAATGCTCTCAGGTGATTCTGATGCTGACTACTCCTTGAGAGCGCGTGATCTATATCCTTCTGACCCCTGCTGTTCTGTGGTTTCTCTCCAGTGATCATCATTATGCCTGCTGAGTTATATTTTGGACAAACGATGGACTAGTCCAAATCCAACTGTCCTACATAGAAGGAGAAATTTATTGGCTCATGTAACTCAAAAGTCCAAGGATAGGTTTGGCACAAGACATTGCTTGATTTGGCTACTCAAATGGTGTCAGGATAAGGATTCTCTCATCTCTTGGCTTGACCCTCTTGTGTTGTTTCTCTTCTCAGACTTCTTGTGGAGGCCAGATTGCAGCCAGCTGCTCTTGCCTTGAAACCTCCAAGTCCGTCAGAAAGCTGGCCTGTGTTTTTCAGCTGTTTGAATGAAATTCTGTGATCTGATCCTCTCCTTGGTCTAAATGGGCTCCCAGGTGCTCATCTCCTCTATACCAGGTACGGGTATGCCTTGATAGAACACAGAAGTCACTCTAGAAACTTAGAGCAGAGAGGGACTTAACTTCAGTAACAGGCTCTTATAAGAGTGTTGGATCATCTGAAGGAATGTTCTGCATTGAATCTTTAGAAGTAACTCCCAGAATACAGCAGAACTAACCTTCTGGAGCAAGATGGGGGGATAAGGAAGCCACTATGTGAATAGTTGAGTTCAAGACCAACTGTCATATTTGTGAATCAGGGATTGGAAGGCCAGGAGGCTGATGGCACCACTGCCATTGCCAACAACACGCTTCTCAAACCCGACACGACTGATCAGATGTTGGACCACTGCTGCAGGAGAAACTGTCTCTGTGAGCATGTATGCCTACAAAAAGCTTGGAAGTCACCACCTCTTCTGTACTTCTGCCTTGCAAATCTAGTTTCAGTGAAAATTTTGCATTATACTTTGCATTCAGGTCACTGCCTATAGAAGAATCTTGCAAAGGTAGTTTTTAGCTGTATAGCCTCTGCAACACTGGGAAACACACTGGGGGGCCTTGGAAAGGACTTCTGGCCAGTGGTCAGTGCTGAACAGGAGGAGTGTACAAGGCTTTCCTCAGCCAGGTCTTGAGTTGCACCCCCAGTTTCTGGGACTGGGGGAAGGGTCAAGTCCATCTGAAGCCTGGGGACTAAGAGTGGGATGAGGTTGGGTGTCCAGAGGAAATTAGGTTACAGAATAACCATTATACGATTACTGCAAGGAGAGTTAAAAGATGCTGAATGGGACTTCCCTGGTGGTCCACTGGCTAAGACTCCATGCTCTGTGCTCCCCATGCAGGGGGCCGGGGTTTGATCCCTACTCAGGGAACTGGATTCCACATGCCACAACTAAAACTTGGTGCAGCCAAATAAATAAATATTAAAAAAAAAAGATGCTGGGTGAAAAAACCCCAACATGTCCCTTGCAAGGTATATGATGCTTTATGGTTTATAGGTAACTTCACCTGCACTATTCCATTTGATTCTCATAGAAGTCCCACAAGAGGGAAGGTCAAATACCATGATTCCCATCTTGCAAATGAGGAAGCCCAGACTCCGAGGTTACCAACTCAGCCAAGCTAATCCCGTGCAGCTGGTGGGAGGCAGTGCTTTGATTCAGACCCCGACTCCTGGCTCAAATCCCATCCCTGTGTGCTGGAGCAGAACGTGCAAGAAACGTCTTTCTGAACCAGTTTCTGAGCCCTGGCCCTTGTGTTCAGAGCCTTGAGAGGGACAGCAGTCCCCACTTTCTGGCAGCTCTGGCCACACTGCTCAGGGACTCTGCACAAGGCAAGGGAGGGAACTTGCACAAATCTCCCTTCATTTGGTCTCTTCATGTGCAGAATGAAACAGTTTCACATTTGTTTAATGCTGAGTGTTCCAAGGTGCCACACTATCATTTGAAATATATGAATTTAGGGCATAGGGGGCTCCTGTTTCTCCCAAACAGCAATATTTTTAGCATTAGCCATTCCCACGTAGATGCAAAAATCTTCTTTGATAATAGATCAAAGCAAATCCCTCCTCCTAGCCTTCCTTGTGGGCTGTGAAATGACAGGGTCTGCATAAACCAGATTAGAGTGTGGAGCTGCTACCAGCATTACAAATGCTGCCTGGTGTCAGCACCCGGGAAGCCTCCACTGCAGGCTCAGCAAGAGCTTCCTGCCCTCAACCCTCAACCCTCGGAGACTCAGGCCACCAGAGGGACCGAGACCTCAAATCGGGACCACGCAGAGTCCCAGCAGCACCACATCTTAAGGGAGGGGACAGTGTGGAGCACTGGGACAATGTGGAGCAGCAAGAATTTGGGGGCGCATTCTTGGGGAAGAGGAGGAACCACTCGTGTCTGTCCCCTGGAAGATCAGCCCTGCAGCCTCACACAGCTGCTGCCAGCAGACGGCTCCACTCTTTGGGCAGTGGGCCAGGACTGGGTGATCCAGGAGGTTCTACCTTTGCACATGTTTGGACGGGTCATCACACCCCTAGAATCCTCACCATCTGCCTTAGCTGGGTTTGCTGTAACAAATGACCACAGACTGGGTGGCTTAAATAACAAACATTCTCACAGTTTTGGAAGCTAGGCAGTCTGAGATCAATGTGCTGGCAATTTCTGTTTCTTTCCCTGGTTTTCAGATAACCCTCCACTCATGTGCTCACGTGCTGGAAAGCAGAGAAAGTTCTCTCTTCTTTTAAGGACACTAATCTCATCAGAAGGGATCTACCCTCATGACCTAGTCACCTTCCAATACCATCTTAATACCATCATAATCACCTCTTAATATCATCACATTGTGGGTTAGGATTTCAACATGTGAATCTAAAGGGACACAGACATTCAGTCTGTAACAGCATTCTGCCATAGTGAAGGCTCTAGGTAGAAGCTGGCTGCCCCTGTGTCTTGCCCAAAAGGGGCCAAGTTGGGCCAGTCTTTTTGTCATTCATTTCAGGTCCCAGGGAAACCTTTACGACATGAGCTGATGGGTTCTTTTTTCTCTTATTGCTTCATGTGAACCAAGTTAAGTAAATAGTTACTTTATGGGTTGGTTTCCTCTCCCCAATTTGTATGTTGACACCTTAATCCCCAGTATCATCTCAACCTTGGGCCTAATTGCCTCCACTTAGAACATTGCTTTGGAAACGTTTTCACCAAGTACCCCCAACCTCTGAAGACACCATAACCTTGATCTGACCCAGATCCCAGGGTCTCCCCCAGAAGCATAACTTTCTGCCAAGCCTCCTCTGATAATAAAAATTCACATGGATTGTACATTCCGCTCTGTAACACAGCTGGGGTCTCACCTGTATTTTGAGCTACTCGCATCTGAGTGGTGCAGATGCTCTCTGAATGTGTGACATGTCTGTGGTGGCTTCCAGTGCCTTTGGCACATCTCTGTGTGTGTTCAGGGGGTCTGCGTACCCCCGAGTGACAAGCCAAGGCTTAGGCCAGGATGCACAGAAAACATTTGAACTCCTACTCCACAACTGAAATAGGTATTTTCAGTTGTGTCATTTTAGTGGATGTTCTACCCATATTAATGTTATGGTTTAGAAAGTAGTACATGTCAATAAACAAACACGTTGCAAGTGCCTTCAGACACAGTTTTCACTAGGGGTTTGTACTTTCAGAAACGTTGGGAGACTTAGCCAAGACTAAGAACCAGGTGTTCCTGCCTAGCCCAAGGTCTGCACCCCAGCCCCCCACTTTGGGGTGTCCATGCTCACAGTGGGAGAGCACTTGTGAGCTGACTTTCCTTCTTTCCCTGCCTCCTCCCCTACCCTGCCCCCTTTCTCTCTCTCTCTGTTGGCTGTAGTCATAGCTGGTGAGAAAAGACATGGGGTACAAAGGGCACCCTTGGGCTGCTTTCTGGCTGACTTGTGGAGAATGCAAGGCCTGGCTTTCCTGATCCTTCCAGCTGTACTGCTCTCTATTTCTCAAGCAGGTAGCCAAGCCCTTATTCTTGGAGAGTCCATGCCCTTTGAGAGGGTGAGGAAGGAGAGGAGACAAGCAGAGCTCAGTGCCTCCTAGGAAATCAGTCCACAGGGAAAACTAATTTGCTCCTTTTGACTTGGGGGAGGAGAGGAGGTCTGTGGGCTCTGCAGCCCCCTGTTCTCTGCCTTCACCCAGGTGGACTTGACTTCCCAGAGGAGTGGCTTGTGACTCCTCACCCCAAGTGGGCTGCATGTCCTCCTGGTGCCTGGGACAAGGGAAATCTTTCACAGAAATCTCATGCGTGTTGTGGAAAATGAACCCCAGGCCAGAAGGGACTTAGAGAATCTGAAGTCCAACTCCCTATCAAAAAATGCAGAAACTGCAGCACTGAGATGTTAAAATGATTTTCTCAAGGTCACATAGCTAGTTAATGGCAGTTTCTTATGCTTTTTTAAGCAGTAGTTTGGTTTACAATAAATGTTGGAGAGGGTGTGAAGAAAAGGGAACCCTCCTATAATGGGGAATGTAAATTGGTGCAGCCAGTGGGGAGAACAGTATGGAGGTTCCTTAAAAAACTAAAAATAGAGCTATCCTATGATCCAGCAACCCCACTCCTGGGGATACATCCAGAGAAAACCAAAATTCTAAAAGATTCATGCATCCCAGAGTTAACTGCACCACTGTTTACAGTGGCCAAGACATGGAAGCAACCTAAGGCCCATTGACAGATGGATAAAGAAGAGGTGGGATATATATAATGGAATATTACTCAACCATTAAAAAGAAGGAAATAATGTGATTTGCAGCAACATGGATACATCTAGAGATTATCACACTACGTGAAGTAAGCCAGAGAGAGAAAGACAAGTATCATATGATATTGCATTTATGCAAAATCTAAAAAAAAAAGTAAACAAATGAACTTATTTACAAAATAAAAATAGACCCACAGACATAGAAAACAAATGTATGGTTACCAAAGGGGAAGGGGTGGGGAGGGATATATGAGGAGTTTGGGATTAACATGTATGCATTCAGTTCAGTTCAGTTCAGTTGCTCAGTCGTGTTCGACTCTGTGACCCCATGAACTGCAGCAGGCCAGGCCTCTCTGTCCATCACCAACTCCCTGAGTTCACCCAAACCCATGTCCACTGAGTCGGTGATGCCATCCAACCATCTCATCCTCTGTCATCCCCTTCTCTTCCTGCCCTCAATCTTTCTCAGCATCAGGGCCTTTTCAAATGAGTCAGCTCTTTGCATCAGGTGGCCAGAGTATTAGGAGTTTCAGCTTTAACATCAGTCCTTCCAATGAATATTCAGGACTGACCTCCTTTAGGATGGACTGGTTGGATCTCCTTGCAGTCCAAGGGACTCTCAAGGGTCTTCTCCAACACCACAGTTCAAAAGCATCAATTCTTCGGCGCTTAGCTTTCTTCACAGTCCAACTCTCACATCCATACATGTGAGAAAAACCATAGCCTTGACTAGACGGACCTTTGTTGGCAAAGCAATGTCTCTGCTTTTTAATACGCTGTCTAGGTTGGTCATAACTTTCCTTCCAAGGAGTAAGCGTCTTTTAATTTCATGGCTGCAGTAACTCTGCAGTGATTTTGGAGCCCCAAAAATAAAGTCTGACACTGTTTCCACTGTTTCCCCAACTATTTCCCATGAAGTGATGGGACCAGATGCCATGATTTTCGTTTTCTGAATGTGGAGCTTTAAGCCAACTTTTTCACTCTCCTCTTTCACTTTCATCAAGAGGCTTTTTAGTTCCTCTTCACTTTCTGCCATAAGGGTGGTGTCATCTGCATATCTGAGGTTATTGATATTTCTCCTGGCAATCTTGATTCCAGCTTGTGCTTCTTCCAGCCTAGCGTTTCTCATGATGTACAGTGCGTAGAAGTTAAATACACAGGGTGACAACATACAGCCTTGATGTACTCCTTTTCCTATTTGGAACCAGTCTGTTGTTCCATGTCCAGTTCTAACTGTTGCTTCCTGACCTGCATACAGGTTTCTCAAGAGGCAGGTCAGGTGGTCTGGTAGTCCCATCTCTTTCAGAATTTTCTACAGTTTATGGTGATCCACAGTCAAAGACTTTGGCATAGTCAATAAAGCAGAAATGAATGTTTTTCTGGAACTCTCTTGCTTTTTCCATGATCCAGCGGATGTTGGCAATTTGATCTCTGGTTCCTTTGCCTTTTCTAAAACCAGCTTGGATATCTGGAAGTTCACGGTTCACGTATTGCTGAAACCTGGCTTGGAGAATTTTAAGCATTACTTTACTAGCGTGTGAGATGAGTGCAATTGTGTGGTAGTCTGAGCATTCTTTGGCATTGGAATGAAAACTGACCTTTTCCAGTCCTGTGGCCCCTGCTGAGTTTTCCAAATTTGCTGGCATATTGAGTGCAGCACTTTCACAGCATCATCTTCCAGGATTTGAAATAACTCAACTGGTATCCATCACCTCCATTAGCCTTGTTCGTAGTGATGCTTCCTAAGGCCCACTTGACTTCACATTCCAGGATGTCTGGCTCTAGGTGAGTGATCATACCATCGTGATTATCGTGGTCGTGAAGATCTTTTTTGTAGCGTTCTTCTGTGTATTCTTGGCACCTCTTCTTAATATCTTCTGCTTCTGTTAGGTCCATACCATTTCTGTCCTTTATTGTAACATATGCATTAGGATGATAAAACAGATAACCTGAGGGCAGGACAGGAACCTGGAGGCTTATTCAAGGATGGAGTCCCAGAGATGAAGACACCTGGACTGAGGATTTGGAGAACAGCCAGAGCATGCAGCCAGTTCTCGATAAGACGTCAGCCTTTCTGCCCGTCACCTGGGACATCTCAGTGAAGGCAACCCGACTCTGACCTTTGGACTCTATGCCTTTACTCTGGGGCTCCCTGCCAGACACTCCTGCCACATCTTTCTCTCACAGTCCTTTCCCAACTCATTGTTGACAAACACTCATGAACCATCTGCTTTATGCAAGGCCCAGTGTTTTTCTGATAAAATGCAAATATATATAAGACATAAGCTCCTCCAAGATCCTGAAATCCAGGGTGTGGATCACATTTTAGATAATAATATATCAGAACTTGGAATTATGTCTGTCAAGCCTCCAGTGGCTTCTTCAATGCCTTCTGAGCTTGTGAATGTCTGGAATATCCCACCCTTTTCTGGCTCCAGCATCCCGTCTCTCCCAAGCACAGGACTTTCAAAACACTCAAGGGCCATCCTTTCAGCTCTTGCTGCTTTCTCTCCAGGGTCTTCTAGCCACTCTCTGGGCCAAGTATACCATGGTAGTCATGTGTGCCTGCATGCTAAATCACTTCAGTATGTCCGACTCTTTGCAACCCCATGGGCTGTAGCCTGCCAGGCTTTTCTGTCCATAGGACTCTCCAGGCAAGAATACTACAGTGGGTTGCCATGTCCTCCTCCAGGGGATCTTCCGGATTCAGGGATCAAACCCACATCTCCTGTGGCTTCTGCATTGCAGGCAGATTCTTTACCACTAGTGCCACCTGGGAAGCTCTTTGGTGACCATACTTCCTAAATAATAAAACCAAGAGAATCCCCTGGTGGTCCAGTGCGGGGGACGGGGAGAACCAACAAGGACCTATGGTATAGCACAGGGAACTACATCCAATTTTTTGTAATAACCTATAAGTGAAAGGAATCTGAAAAACATGTATATGTATAACTGTATTACTGTGCTGTACACCTGAAGCTAACATTATAAATCAACTATAGTTCAATAAAAAAGATGAAAACAAAATGCAGAATTGTATACTTTAAAAAATTAAATATAACACATTTTAATATTTTATAAACATTTTGTCATTTCAAATGATTGCCCTTTGATTTAAGCATGTTTAAGACCCAGAACTGGCTATATTTCTTTAAATGTATTCCTTAAATGTATAAGTATTCTCTCATATAAACTAATTCTTCTTCCTTTTTTTATGGAGAGACCTTCTCTGTCTTGGCTTTCTCAGCATCTCCAGCACCCCTAGCTTGGATTACACAGTCACTTTCTTGGGTTACACAGTCACTGACTCCATCTGTTTAGTCACCTACATGATGTCACCTGGAGGTCACATTTTCTCAACCACACATTTGGAGATTATGTACCTAGGGGAGAGTTTTCCTCTCTCAAGCTGTTCGTTCATTCCAATAACACAGATGCTGCTCAGATGCCCCCTGAAGCGCCTTTCAGAACTGCCTCAACCACTGTCTTTGGAGGAATTCTCTGATGGCTCAGTGGTAAAGAATACTCCTGCAATGCAGGAGACCCACGTCTGATCCTTGGGTCAGGAAGATCCCTTGGAGAAAGACATGGCAACTCACTCCAGTATTATTGCCAAGGAAGTCCCATGGACAGAGGAGCCTGATGGGTTTCAGTCCATGGTGGTCACAAAAGAGGTGGACATGACTTAGTGACTAAACGACAACTGTCTTTGGAGTAACTCTGATGACAGCAAGTCTGTATCTTTCAGGAGGTTAATTTAGTTTTAAGAACTACATAATGTCATTTGGGCAAGCCTGGTGGATAGAGTGGGTAATTTAGCTAGGGGATAGCACTTGGAGTCAAACATAAGAGACGACTATGAAGTTATAGTCACCAGGACTTTCCTGGTGGCTCAGACAGTAAAGCATCTGCCTGCAGTGCAGGAGACCTGGGTTCGATCCCTGGGTCGGGAAGATCTCCTGGAGAAGGAAATGGCAACCCACTCCAGTACTCTTGCCTGGAAAACCCCATGGACAGAGGAGCCTGGTAGGCTATAGTCCATGGGGTCGCAAAGAGTCAGACACAACTGAGCGACTTCACTATGAAGCTATAATATATTCCACCTTCACCCTATGGCTATGCAGGCTCTCCCAGAGATGTTCAGACCAGGGACATCATTGGAATATGTAGGAAAGTCCCAAGGGGCCAATTCACCAGGGGCTGCAATGCCATAGACACTGTTTGTCCCCTCAACTTCTCTTCAGGACCAAACTTACTCATGGGCATATTGATGGCTGACTGTGGGAGATATTCTAGTGTTATTTAGAGAAAATGACACTAGGAATGATTTTCCCTCTCACTCACTCACTTGTTCATTTACTCATAACACATTATTTAACAAATATTTATAAAGGCATTATTCTGAGCCAGTCACTGTGCTACATGGTAGGGATACAATGAGGAACAAGAAAAACTTGATCGATATTCTTTCAAGATTATTTATGATCTGACAGGAAGACATAGTCATTGAACAGATAATAATGAGAAAAATCACAGAGTTAAAATTTTTGATAAATTCTAAAAGAAACTTTTAGAATTCTAAAATTCTTAAAGAAGTTAATTCTAAAATTACTACTTTAAATATTTTTAATAATGGGTTTAAAGTTTGAAAAGAATTCCTTTTAGTGAAGGGATATTCTTCTACTAACTACAAACAAAACTTGAGAGGAAGGCATATTGGGATGTGACTAGTCATTAACACTTTAGTATGAATCACTTTCCACACTTTTCTCTAGATTACAGCAGGACCAGTCCTCTACTAGGGGTCATATAAACAAATGAGACCTAATTAAACTTAAAAGCTTTTGCACAGCAAAGGAAACCATAAACAAAATGAGAAAACAACCCATAGAATGGGAGAAAATATTTGTAAATGAAGCGACCAACAAGAATTAATCTCCAAAATAGACAAACAGCTCGTGCGGCACAATGACAACAACAAAAACTAGCAAACAACCCAATCAAAAAATGGGCAGAAGATCTAAATAGTCATTTCTCCAGAGTAGACATACAGATGGCCAAAAAGCACATGAAAAGATGCTCAACATAGCTAATAATTAGAGAAATGCAAATCAAAACTCAGTGAAGTATCACCTCATATTGGTCAGAATGGCTATCATTAAAACTATACAAACAATAAATGCTAGAGAGGGTGTGGAGAGAAGGGAACTCTCCTATACTGTTGGTGGGAATGTAAACTGGTACAGCCACTATGGAGTACACTACGGAGGTCCTTAAAAAATTAAAAATAGAGCTATTCTATGATCCAGTAATCCAACTCCTGGGCATATATCTGGAGAAAACCGTAATTCAAAAAGATCCATACACTCCAATGTTCACTGCAGCACTATTTACAATAGACAGGATAGGGGAGCAACGTAAATGTCCATTAACAGAGGAGCAGATAAAGAAGATATAGCATGTATACACAATGGAATATTACTCAGCCATAAAAAGAAGGAAATAATGCCATTAACAGCTACATTGCTGGACTTGAAGATTATCATAATAAAACACAGAGAAACAAATATTGTATGTTAGATGTTAGCTATGTGTGGAATCTAACAAAATGGTACAAATGAACTTGTTTACAAAACAGTTCCAGATGTAGAAAACAATTTTATGGTTACTGGGAGCAAAAGAAGGGGAGGGAAAAATTGGGAGATTGGGATTGACATATACACACTGCTGCTGCTACTGCTGCTAAGTCGCTTCAGTCGTGTCTGACTCTGTGCAACCCCAGAGATGGCAGCCCACCAGGCTTCCCAGTCCCTGGGATTCTCCAGGCAAGAACACTGGAGTGGGTTGCCATCTCCTTCTCCAATGCATGAAAGTGAAAAGTGAAAGTGAAGTCGCTCAGTCGTGTCTGACTCAGCGACCCCATGGACTGCAGCCCACCAGGCTCCTCCATCCATGGGATTTTCCAGACAAGAGCACTGGAGTGGGGTGCCACTGCCTTCTCCTATATACATACTACTATGTATAAAATAGATAACTAATAAGGACCTACTGTATAGAGGTCCTTCTCAATACTCTACTGACCTATATGGAAAAAGAATCTAAAAAAGAGTGAATATATGTGTATGTTTAACTGATTGCCTGTGCTGTACAGCAAAAAGTAGCACAACTTTGTAAACTAACACTGTAAGTTTGCACTGGCAGCAACGTGAATTCTCAATTAGGAAGGGCTGAGCTGGAGCGATGGGCCCAAAGAGGAAGCAGTCGCAGGCGTGCAGGATGGGGTGATTGTGGTTTGACCTAAGACAGTGGCAGGATGAATGGAGATTCTATCTGGGGGCACAGTGGACCTTCTGGTAGGGGGAGCTACACTTCACCGAGAGGGAAGAAGGTGGGTGAGGAGCCTGTCTAAAGGGCAGCTGGTGAGAATCCCAGAGCTGAGGTTCTGGTGGGAAAGAGGGACACAGAGATAAGCCCTAAATGGATCCAATAACAAGAAAGCTGGCAGTGAGCTTGGTGCACTGGTTTCAACACAGAGCTCCATGTGAGCCTCAAAGTGGAAGGGGGGCAAGCCTGAGGCTGCCCTGTTCCCCCTGCTCCTCACTCCTCCTGGCAACAGAATAGCAAGTTCAAGACCTCTGCTCTTGGGTGGTGAGCCACCCACAAGGATAAAGGATACAACAGAACTGATGCTGCAAACCAAGAAAAGAGCAAGTAACTAAGGCATGTAAATAAAGAATATTTTAAAAGTGAATGCAAGGAAAGGAGTGGAAAAGGCAATGGTAGGCACCCTTGACAGCGCTGTGAACAGGGAGAAGAGGGGACAAGGGGCTTTTCATGCAAAGTTTTGTTTTGACCCTGATAGCTCAGTTGGTAAAGAATCTGCTGCAATGCAGGAGACTCCAGTTTGATTCCTGGATCAGGAAGATCCCCTGTAGAAGGGAAAGGGTACCCACTCCAATATTCTGGCCTGGATAATTCCATGGACTGTAGTCCATGGGGTCACAGAGTTGGACATGACTGAGCGACTTTCACTTCACTTCACTTTGATGAGGAGGGGACCTGTTGACTGAGAGAGTGGGGCAGAGAAGGAGAGGTACCCAGGAGAGTCAGGAGGGGCTGGTGCAGACAGGGACTGGTCTTAGACAAAGGGAGCAAGGGTTTTTCTGCAGCAAAAGTCAGGAGGAAGGACACAACGTACATGGCCCAGGGCAGTTTTGTCTGGGGAGGTGAGTGGGCTTCATCATCCCCGCTCACAGGCTCCATCACTTGGGGCCATTCCTCCAGCTGGACCTCCCCACCTGGCTTCTCAGGCTGCCCAGCCCTCCCTCCCTCCTGTGGGCAGTGAATGGATGGATGCTGAGTTGAGGAGGAGTAGCTGAGGACCCTCCCCTGGGCGCCAGCTCCACTGGCTCCCCCTCAGTCTGGGGAGCTGCGACTACTGACTCCTCAGGGATTGCAGATCGGAGGCCAGAGGAGGATTTCAGAGATGATAGTCAAGTGATTTCAGAGCCTGGTCTGCAGAGCCTGGCCTTGCTGGGCAGGATTCTGGAACCCTCCCCTTTGATCCAAGCAGCTCAGCTCACGTGTACCTCCCTTCTTTCTGCTTCCTGGTAAGATTTTCTTTGAAGAAAGCCTTCTTGTGGTTTAATTTTTTTTTTAAACCACAACTGCCTCATTTTTCAGATAAGGCCCCTCTCTTACCTTTCTTGTTCTCCGTTTTCAGTTTAGATATGGGTGTTGAATACTTTCTTAAATTGGGTCATACTTTTTAGCCAAGTTCCAAACTGGGATCAAAAGAATTACAGTGAAACAAATGTCCCTTGAGAGCCGAACTCAGGTCAGTGACCTTAGCAATGGCCAAGAAGAGAGCACACAAGTGGCGGGAAGTGAAGAGGGGTGTGTGTGTGTATGTAGCTACTTCTCTTCCCTTTACTTCCTCAAGTGCCTGCAGCTGGTGACCTCCGGCCTGAAAGCCGATTGGCAAAGGAGCCCTGGAGGCCCTGGTCTCCAGTGTTACACATTTGTGTGTCCACAGTTTCATGCACCCTTGGAAACCCATCTCTGCCAGGTGTCCTCTGGCCACTGACCATCCCCTCCAGGGTCTGATCGTGGGAGGCAGGAAAGAGAAGAGAGAGAAGCAGGAACACACGTGGGTAGGTTTTGCCTCCTGCACCAACCTTCTCAGCCCATGGCTTCCTATCTCCCTGTCAGTCAGCCAGGGCAGCCATAACAAAACACCACAGACTCATTGGTTTAGGCAACAGAAACGCATTTCTCACCATTCAAGGTGCTGGCGGTTTGCTTTCTCCGGGGCATCTCTCCTTGGCTTGCAAGTGCCTCTTGCCAGGTCTTCAGGTGGCCTCTGTCTGTGTGCACTCCCCTGAAGTGAAGATGCCTCAGGCATAGGCTTATCCTCTCATTTCATCGTGTGTCTCCCAAATCAGGGCTGGGGCAGTTCTCAGTGACGAAGCCCAGACGTGGGCTGGGGACACATGAACTGCAGAGAGGAGTTTCTATTTCACTCTGGAAGTGCTGAAATCCTCCAAGCCCAGCTGCATGCTGGGAAAAGAGCGTGTTTTTAACATGATACACCTGTGACTCCCCTGCCCACTGGAGATTTAGGCTCAGCTTGGCCCAGACTGTGATCCAGTGTTCTCCCTACAGTTTCCTTGCCTCCTTATCTCCAGTTTCTCTGACTTTTTAAGTTCCTTGGAGTTTTGGCTCCAGACGAGATACAGGAGTCTCTCCCTTTACAGCCTCCACACATACACACATGCAGACACATGCAGCCTTTTCACAGGTCACGTACTTTCCCAACAATTTCAGGTGGGGATAAGGAGAGAGCTTATCAGTACAGAACATTCTGCAGTCTCCTCCTGACCCCTTCCAGTCCCCACTTTCCCAAAGCAAGGCTCCCTGCCTGATTTGGCCCCTGAAAACTGGGGGTTCAGTTTTTCTGTGTTGCAAGTACCACTCAGATCACCTCTTTCAAGACTGAGGCACTCTCCCCACCCCTGCGCCCCAATCTGCATGGAATGTTCCCTGCTGAAGCTCTCACAGCTGTGTCTCTCCCCAAGACATGCCCCCGTGACTCAAGGGAGCTGCCATACCTAACAGGGCATCCCAGGCACCTTGACCTCTCAGAGGGTGTGGGGTTCAAAGGCTTAGCTCCAACCTCAGTTAGGGATGACTCTGTGGGCCATCCCAGGCCCAGTTCCCCCAGAATCAACTGCTGTCTTTCCTGTAACTTCTATCTCTGCTCATTCTGGCTGCCCTCAGCCCTCACACGTGCTGCTCCTGAGAGCATTCCCCTACACACTGCCTGCTGTCGGCCCTCCCCCTCAGAGATCAACTCTGGAAAATCTGACTCGAGACCTTGGGTCTGGGCTGCCACAGTGGGCAGCCCCCACCATGGTGCTCTGTGCCTCTGCAGTTTCCCCAGAGTCCTGGAAAGTCAACTTCTCTCCATTTATTAATCATCATCCCCATTTTGTCAACAGAGAAACTTGGGCTCAGAAAAAAGGAGGCATGCAGGCCCAGCCTCACCTGCTCCCTTCATTAGTGGCTAAGCCAGCCGGAAAGGCATAGCCACTGGGCTATGTGTAACTCCTAGAGGTTTGGTTAGTTGATTAACATGTCATGTGGCACTGTGGAGCCTGACTGTAAAGCTAAGCCATATGGTTCTGTCTGTGGGACAAGAAAAATCTCTCCCTCACCCTTAGTTCCACCCCTTTGTGCTTGCTTGTAGGTCTGCTCCATCAACAATCCCCTTTTCTCTCTAACATTTCCAGTTTGCCTTACTCAGAAAATTCCCTAATCTCCCCATCTGATTTGGTTGAGTTCTTTTGGATGACAGGAACTAGAAGCTGTTCCAGATGGTCAGATAGGCTCAGATGATCTCGGGAAATCCAACAGAGCTCAAGCATCTGAGCTTAGGAAGGGTTGACTCCCAGGAGCTTCAGGGAGTGCCCCTCATCTCCCTTGGGAGAGGCAGTAATCAAAATGGCTAAACAAGAGGACAGTCTATAGTTTTTATCATGGCTCTACTTTGAGTCTCAGGTACAACTCCTTTGTGTCTTGGGTTCCTAAAACGAGGATGATCATAGCACCTGTCTCATAGGATTGTTATGAGAAATAAATGAGGTGATACTCATGCAAAGACCTACATCATGAGGCACCATAGATTCATTATTGCCATCTTTTACTCACCGCCTCTCCACTTTTCTCGTGGTATCTGTTGTTTTCTGTTCTCCTTTCTCAGCCACTTCCTGTGGGTCCTCATGAGTCAGCTACGCACATGACTGGATAGAGGCTGCTCCATTCTCCTGTACCTATTTTCAGCTCAAGGATCCATCCCCAAAGAACATCTTTCACTGGTATCTCTTGGCTTGGGGGCCTTATGAGAAGGAATGTGATTGTCCTCGGTCACCTTTTTGAGCCCAATCATTCAAACATAATGTCATTGGCAACTTTTTGAGCCCAATCATTCAAGCACTATGTCATTAGCAACGTAGGTTGGCCCTTCTCAAATCAGGTGCCCCCCTTGGTCCAATCACCCGAGGTTGGAGATTGCGGATCCCCTCTCCTCTCAGCAAGCGCAGTGGGTGGAGTAGACTCTGAGGAGGGAGTGTAGGGAGGGCAGAAACCCCAAGTACACTTGCTTGCTGCCTCATCCTGCAAAACAGTGCACTCCTGATCTCCCCCATCACTATGGTTTCTCTCACCACACATGTTGAAAGAGAAATCTTTCTTCATGGCTTTGCTTCCTCTCCATCTCCTTTAGCCCTTGATTGCCCCCTCTACTCCCTCATCTGGAAGTACTTCCCAAAGCCCCTATTTGTCTCCTAGAAACAATATCCACAGATCTCTCCTTGGTCCTTTTTCTCTTTGAACTCCCTGCATCATTGAGCCTCAGATCATCCATCCTCTGTGAAATCTCCTCTCTTATTTTCCATGCTGCTAATCAGCCTTGTGGTCCTCTTGCCTCACTCATCAGCCTGGCCACTTCTGCTACTTTTACAGATACTTGGGTGTCTAACCTTCTTAGATTATAAGCTTCTAGAGGTCAGAGACTGTGTCTTGGACAACTCCATATTCCACAAACCTTCCACACAGTGTGTGATTTACATTATGAGTGTTTCATAACGACCTCCAAATCCTACTGGTTTACAACAGCAAAGGTTTCCCGCTCACATTTCATGACTCATGCAGGTCAGTTTCAACTCTGCCCAGCTCCAGTCTCCAAATCTCATCTCTTTTGTGGGACTGTGACCAAAGGAATAACAACCTTCTAATTTATCTGGTTCCCACCACAGAGCTTTGGGTTAATCATGAATACTTGGAATTGGTTTCATAAACTTACTGAAGAATTGTTATGTATTTGGATTGAGAGGGACCTAGCTTCCTGGTAGATTCCTCGGATCTAGAGTGGGCAAACCAAGGTGAACAACCCCTCGTCCACTATTTAGTCTCACTGAGATTTGTTAGTATCTGGGTGTGATCAGTGTTACAGGTGCTCAGTAAGCATTTGTTCAGTGGAAGAGATTCATTGTTCCTTGAACAGACTGGGCCTGATGTCAATTCCTGGCAAGGATAAAGGGAACCCTAGTGGGAATGCAACTAGTTAATGAATTCCATCACTCTGTCAGGTACGTGAACTACCTGTTAGAGGGTATGATTTAAGAACCCAGAAGTGAATGCCCCCCTCTTTTAGCACTAGCTGATTCTGAGTCATTCACGATACAAAACTCAGTCCCTAAACTAGTTCTAATAATAAATCCAACTACACCAAAACCCATGGTGATTTTTTGCAATTTCACTGAAGATTTTCAGAGGCTTGGGAGGAGTTCACATTGCATAGCAGATAGCATCTTTCTTGTAAATCTCTTTATAGGAAAGCAATCTTTTTTAGATAAGTCTTTTCTCCTAAAGTCTCCTTCTGATTCGCCTGTGGGAAATGGGGTGGATGGGAGGGTGGGAGGCCTGTCTCTTTCTCTGTCCTCCCCCACAATAGTCAGCACCTCCTCCTCCAAGCTCTCTCCTGCCCTGTCATGTGGCTGGGGAGGCTCTCTCCTACTTCAAAGGGATTATCACAGCATCTTCTTAAACCCAACCTCTTCCCTCCAGAAACTTTCACATAAGAGCTACCTGGAAGACATTTTCTCCATTTTGTTAGGAACTGTACAAATACATTTTTTTGTAAGGTTGGATACAATTTTATATCCACTCATTAACTGTGAGAAATCTATTTCACATGCCTGAACTTCATCTTATATATAAGCCTTGGGGAAACGTGACAGTTTGGCTTAGTGGATAAGTGCTTGTACCTGAGTCTGCCCAAGCTCTTCCCTGGGGGCTGCCACTTTCTACCTGGGTAAAACAGACAAATTACCACAGACCTTTCAGTTTTAGATTCCAGATCTGTGAAATGGGGAAATAATAGTACTTGTCCCATAGGATGGGGAGTGGTGTGTCATTTAACTCTCCCAGCATATAGAGAGCTTAGCACCGTTCCAGGCATATGATCAGTGTTTCCAAAATACTAGCAATTATTTTTATCTTAGCAATAGTTATACCAGCAGAAACAATATATTTCAAGCACATATTCTGTTAAAAACATATGTAGTAGTTTTAAATGTGTCTGTAAGTTTTTGTCCACTCCATTAGGAGAGGCAATCAAATTCCCCTCTTCCAGGATATGGGCTGGCTTTAGGGCCTTGCTTCTAATGAAACAAATTGGGCAGAAGCAATAACATGTGACTTAGGAGGCTAGGTTAGTAGTAAAGGCAATACAGTTTCCCCTGGCTCTTTCTAATGTGTGTTGGGACACTTGCTGTTGGAACTCAGACACAATGCTGTGAGGACGCCCAGACCACACAGAGAAGCCATGTGTTCTGGACAAGGGTGCCAGCTGTGGTCCTGGTTGACAGCCAGCATCAATCAGCCACTGGACACATGGGCAGGAAGCCTTCATCAGGACTCCTCAGCACCAAGACCTCAAACGATTGCCACCTAGCTGAGACTGGGGCAGGCACACCCAGGTAATGTGGCCACAGTAGTGGCACATCTTGACCAGAGTCGCCTCTTATGCTCTTTGCTACTTCCTAGCTGTTCTGCAACTGTGAATATCACAGAACAAAAACATGTGTTATACGTCATCATCTAAGTGGCCTTATTTTTAGGTGCCTTAACTTTGGAGTAGCCTTAACAATGAGAAAAGCTGCTCCAGTGAGAAGCCTGCATGCTGCAATGAGAGAGTAGCCCCTGCCCTCTACAATTAGAGAAAGCCTGTGCACAGCAGTGAAGACCCAGGACAGCCAAAAATAAATAAACAAGAGGAAAAATATATATATATATATAAAATTTAAAAATTAAAAAAAAAAAAAGATCTGCTGGTACCCCACTCTTACCATGAGTCGGCTTCTGCTTACCTTCTGAGCTTCTTGTCTACCCCTTTCTTCTTGGACATCACACTCAAGACTTTGAGTTCCCAGAAAACCATGCTATTCTCTTCCCATTCCTACCCTCCACTCTACCCCTGGCCTTTACACTTCATTCCTTCTCTCTGAAATGTCCTTTACCCCTCCTGGCAATGTCTGAATTCCTACTCTTCCTTAAGTCACTAACCTGATTCCCCAGTATTTAGGCCTCCCAGTATCTCTAATTCACAACTGGCATGGCTCTTGTCAGTATATTGCAATGATTGCTCACAAGTCTTTCTCATTTGCTGGAACAAGAGCCCTAGAGGGAGGGGCCTTTATCTCAGCAACAAGTTGCTCTATAAATATTTACTGAAGGAATGAACAGACAACTCACCTCCCTTGGAAATCTTGGCATTATCTGGAGGAATGGAAATCTACCATTTCTATTTCCAAAAAATGGAAATCTGCTTTTTGAGTATCATCATCGTTCATTTGGTTTATTCTTTAAGCTTATAAAGTCTCCAGAACTCTCAGTTCAGATTAGAAATCTATTATAAACCAATATCACTCTGAACTGGTCTCCTCATAAGAAAGTTTCTCAGGATAGTAAACTCCAAGATTTCTAGGAAATGTCTGTCTTTTTGCCTTAAAATGACCTTAATTCATAAGACTAAATACCTTATAACATCAAGGTACTATGTTTTGCTTTTTTTGCAAAACAGCTTCCTAAGTGCATTCATATGAACTTCATGATAACCCTCTGGGGCTGGTAGGGTGATATTGGTTTTCCTCAGCATAGATGAGAAAACTCAGGCTGAGAGATGGTAAGGCATTTGCTCAAGGTCACACAACAGAGCTGAGACTAGAACCCAGTTTAGTTTCTTTTGTACAATACTATGACCTTAAGAATGAGCAGCCTAGAACCACAGATCTTGGGTGGGTATCTAGTGAGAAAGTTCCAGGACTTGCCTGGGGCTGAGAGTGCACAGAATATACACGCATGTGTACATTCGGGGTGCCTGACCTGGTGTTGAGTGGGCAGGCCTATCATGGTGTTGGCCTGCCCTCTCACTTCTACCAGAGGTGGTCAGCAGTGCTGGGCCTATGGTCTGGCCCTTGCACACTGGGTCAGCAACTCTCCTGAGCAGGTGACCCTGTCTTACATGCAAAGAGGTGTATTTGATAGATACTTGGTGCCTCAGACAGTAAAGAATTTGCCTGCAATGCAGGACATCTGGGTTCAATCCCTGGGTCAGGAAGATCCCCTGGAGAAGGAAATGGCAACCCACTCCAGGATCCTTGCCTGGAGAATCCCATGGACAGAGGAACCTGGCAGGCTTTAGTCCACGGGGTCACAAAGAGTCAGAAATGACTGAGCAACTAACACTCTAACTTATAGAAAGACAATGTTATTCACTTCACATAACCTAATATAAAACACATTTCACATCAGTTATCAGACTTAGGAATGCTGGCTTCATTTCTTGTTTTTCCTTTACCTACCATTTAATTAGAATCGAGCAAAGAAAGTTGAATAAGGAAAACCAAGTCCTTCCTCAAGGAGCTCCCGTTGGTGGTCTGTTCCATCGCTGCCTTTGCTACTGGAGCAACATGCTATGACCTCCCAGCATTTCACCACTTAGAGTCATCTCCAAAGTTGAGTGCACACACTCCAAGCATGGGGCAAGATAATCCACTGGGGTGAGAAAGAGGAAAAAGTTAAGACTTCTATTTCTGTTTGGTTCATCTCAGTCTTTCCTAATTTTTATTTTGGGTGTTTTATAACACATATTAATTCAGGAGTACACATAATACACACAAGTGTGTATATTTATATATAGTATGTCAATTTTATTTTTATTTTACTGATAGGAATTTCTGATAATAAAGTTTGGAAACTGCTGCTTTAGAACAAGGAAAGGTATTCTTTGAGGCTGAAACGTCTCTTTTTAAAACTTATGTTCTCTACTCTGAGAGCTGTGAGCTCCTCACAATGGCCATGGCTATAGGGCCTGATCTCTTGGCTAACCCGATTGCCTTACGAAGCCCAGAAACACAGGGCACACACTTTCTCCTCCTCCCAGGATGCCTCACTGGCTTCATCATCACCTCAGACATTTGGGAGGAGCTGCAAAGCCAGGAGAAAGGTGGGGGTGAGGGAACAGCCTCTCCGTCCTCGCACACTTTCTTTCCCGGCTCCTGTAAATCTTTTGCTCCTCATTCTGTACCAAATAAACCAGAACAGTGAGACTCGGCCTGAAATCACAGGCTCCTGAAATCACATGACCCTACTTGTTCATGTTAAAACTGGAAGGAAACCACCAATGCAGATAATCCCTATTTGATTGGAAAAGGGGGACAGAGCCTGTGACAGACCTCAGAAGATTTCCTAAGGATATCTTCCCTGACCATGAAAGCTTTTTAAGATTAACTTGGCAGGCATAGCTATATTCTGGGAGGATTCCATCTCAGTCTAGGGACCAAAGCCTTGGGCGATGAGTCATCTTGGCCCTGTTCTCCATAAGCAGTATTCTTCGGTGTCCCAGGGAGCTGAAGTTGAAGCTGCCCCTGGCAACTGAGCGTTCAGTTGAGCCTATTCCCTTCCTTCATCAGTGTTTGACAAGCTCTGTCTCGTTTTAGCAAGATGTGCCTCAGGTTTTGCAGTCTAAAAAGTGTTTTTCGTATACTTCAATAGTGTATCTAACCTTTTTTGTCTATGTACAAAAAAGGCTAGGTACAGTATTTAGACATGAATTTCCAATTAAGAAACAAACAGTAATCCTTAATAGCACTAAAAATTACTACCAGAGTATTAGTTCTTTCCTCCTTGAATATTTATTTATTTTTGGCTGCACGGGTCTTCACTGCTACGAGAGGGCTTTCTCTACTTGCGGTGAGTGGGGACTGCTCTCCAGTTGCGGTACACAGGCTTCTTGTTGTGGGGGCTTCTTTTGTTGTGTAGCATGGGCTCCATGGCATGCAGGCTTCAGTGGCTGGGGTGCATGGGCTTCAATATTTGTGGCTCATGGGCTCCAGAGTGCAGGCTCACCAGGGTGGCACTTGGGCTTAGTTGTCCTGCAGCATGTGGGATCTTCCTGGACCAGGGATTGAACCAGTGATCCTTGCACTGCAAGGTGGATGCTTAACCACTGGACCACCAGGGAAGCCCTCCTCTCCTCTTTTAAAAGCATGCCTCAATGTATTTTCTGTTTTCATTTTCATGCATATCTGGGAACAGTTCAGCTCAGTAGAGTTATGAACATCTTCTTCCCACCCTCTATATTCTCAAATCATTTGGGAACTTCCTGACACTTGCTTGGTTCAAAGGTTTACCCCTTTCAGGAGCACCTGTGTTAAGTGAGGGAAGAGAAATAAGTGGTTCAATGTGAACAGCAGGAGTCTCTTAAGTGACTATCCCACAGAAGACTGGTTCTTTCTTCACGATAAGTGAAGGCTTTCACATTCCCATCTATGGATGGAGGAACCAAGTGGGGCTCCACTTCTATTACTAATGGTAGTATCAATACAGTAGCTTCATTTGCATAGCATTGACTCCAAGTCTACACTCTGCTAAGTGCTTCATGTAGATTAATCTGTTTAACTCTCAAAGTTCTGATTCTGTTATCCCCACTTTCAGATGATGACACTAAAGCACTTAGAGGTAATTTGCCTGAGATCACACAGCCACTGAAGGACTGCACTCACACCATAGGAATTTGGCCCCAGAATCTTTTCAGGGATTTGTCCTAACACCAAATCTCAGGCTCCTCTCTACCCCACCCCTGCCATCCCACCCAAAGTCAAATATGCTTTCCTCTGGAGCAACCCACTCCAGTATTCTTGCCTGGAGAATCCCCAGGGACAGAGGAGCCTAGCAGGGTACAGTCCACAGGGTTGCAAAGAGTCAGACACAACTGAGTGATTAAACACACACACTTGTAGTAAAACTCTGTATTCCCGGACTTGACTGATTACAAATTGTTTAAATTTTTCATATCTTGAGTTACTTATTTAAAGAGCCGGTTCTAACTTCATTCTGAGGTTGAAGGTTGGAAGTTCTGTTTCTGTTTTGATTATTACAGCCAGTGCACTTGAAGATGTTATCTTCCAGACTAGTTTTTTGGGACATAATTTTGCTGGTCCACTTCTGAATGTGGCATTATAGGCAAAAGAATTCATCTAAGAAACACCCCAGGGAGCAGATTCAGAAACTGGGCTGTTCAGAAAGCACCAGAAAAGGCCTGTGTCACAGTTTGCCCTGGAGAGGGAAATCACTCTACCTCTAAAGGCTTCTTACGGAGACAGCAAGCAACTCTACACACAACTCCTCCTTAGGTTGGACAACCCCTTTCTCTGGCAGCAAGTTCCCTTTCCTAATTTAAACCTTTTAAACTACAGCTTAAAAATAAACTTCCTGGAGAAGGGAATGGTAACACACTCCAGGATTCTTCCCTGGAGAATCCCGTGGACAGAGGAGCCTGGTGGGCTACACAGTCCATGGGGCTGCAGACAGTTAGACACGACTGAGTGACTAAGCACGCACACACAGATGCCTACTACGTGACAGACAGTTGAGAGCTTACCTGCATTATCTTTGTATCCCTCATCAAACCCATGAGGGAAATGCTGTTACTATCCTTCTTTTTTAGATGAGGAAGCTAAGCACAGATAAAGTAACTTTCCCAAAGACAAACAACTAGTTAGTGGCACAGCCTAGACAGGAATGCAGACGAACCCTCACCAAGGACCAGTTTGGAAACTTTATAATGGGCTGCCTGCCCACTGAGGCTCCATTTCCTGTGCACAGGACACTGTGCAGAGAGGTCTATTCGCCAGCATCTGGATCATAGGATTAGATGCCTGTTATTGCATTGCTTCTTTTTTTAAAAAAAAACAGATAATTAGCTTTAAAAAGCTCTCAAGTTCAATGATCATTGAATGTAGGAGGTGACTAATTGTGGCTGGGGATACTTTGAAGGGCATGTACATAATCACGGACTGGAATGGATGATGAAAGGCCACTGTGGTCTCCCCTGCTGTGAGGCAGAGGTCCTTGTAGCCAGATGGCCCTATTCTGGGTCTGACTCCCTGCAGTCCTGCTTTCCTGTGTTTTCATAACCCCTGGTGCTCACCTGGTACCTCTGACAACTCGCATGCTCCTCTGCAGCTTCCTGTTTTCCAGTGAGATGTGCAGGATGAAGCATCATGCCGAGGACCTAGACCTGAGGTACACTTACCTGTGCATTCTGAGAAGCAGGCCTTGCTTTCTAACAATCTAACAAAATGCTTTGGGACTTCAAACTTTCCCAACCTCTGATCATCCCAGTAGAAACATCATTGCTCTTCTAATAGAGAACTAATTTGTGTGAAGACACTGGGAATCATGTTAGAAGTAACTGTAAGTGTGCTGAGTAGCATTTCTTCATGTCTATTAAAGTGAATTTACACAAATATATACATACCTTGACCGGGATGGAACTTGTTCAATAAATGTAATATGAAGAATTATGGTGGGCCCCGATCTTTTAGAAATTTTGCTTTTAAAAAATGCTGCACCTGGAATATAGCCAATATTTTATAACAACTTTAAATGGATATACTCTATGAAAGTCTTGAATCACTAATCACTACATGGTACTCCTGAAACTAATATAATATTGTAATCAGCTATATCTCAAAATAAAAAATGCTGTACTTGATGTTGTCCCCTTCCACATTCCTGCTCTTTACCCTGCAGTTAGAATAATCTTTCTGAACCACCAACCTGGTCACGTCATGCCTATCCAATTTTCCCCATTACCGTCATGTGACAGGGAGGTCTTTTTTAAAAAAATTAACTAATTACTGGCCATGCAGTGTGGCTTGTGGGATTTTGCAGCTTGTGGGATTCAGTTCCAACTAGGAATTGAACCCAGGGCTCTGGCAGTGAGAGCAAGGAATCCTAACCACTGGCTCACCAGGGAATTCCAGATAGTGCAGTCTGACCTGCCCAAACCCCCTTCCCCCACATTCTGTTCTTTGCCCAACCTCTCTCATTTCCCCTCACATCCTACTCTTGAGCTGGTCTTCTCTTCTGCTTCTTCTAACCTCCAAGTCTCACACAAGCCCTTCTCTCTGCCCACAACAAGCTCTCCTTTACCCTCCCCCAGGACACACACTTCTCCGCCTAATTGCGATTCACCTTTCCCTGACCCTCCTTCAAGCCTCCATCCCCACTAAGCTAGGTGAGGGGCCTGCAGTGCACTTCCCTATCTCAGCCTTCTTCATACTTACAGGTGTAAGTGGTCTCTTCCTTAGGCAGCTCTGTGAGGGCAGAAAATGGGCTGTCTTATTCATATTGCTGCATACTGGGTGTGGCACAGAGTGGGACTCAACAAATATTTCCTGAATGAATAACTGTATCAGTGACATCTCCAAGATCTATCGAAATGCTTTTGTCAGAACTTCAAAGAGGATCACTCAAAAACTACTAATACCTGAATCAGGCTGCTGTCGAGAGGTTTAAACTAGATCCTTAGGTACATGGGCTTCCCTGGTAGCTCAGTTGGTAAAGAATCTGCCTGCAGTGCAGGAAACCTGAGTTCAATTCCTGGTTGGGGAAGATCCCCTGGAGAAGGAAATGGCAAACCACTCCAGTATCCCTGCCTGGAAAATCCCATGAACAGAGGAGCCTGGCAGGCTGCAGTCCATGGGGTCGCAAAGAGTTGGGCACGACTGAGGGGTAACACTTCACTTCATATACATATATTCATACATCCCCTTAGCCATAGTCATCATTTTGACTCAGAGGAGACAGCTATGCTCTCACCAGGAAGCCTTCCACCAAAGTGGGCCATCACTCTTCCTGCAAACTCGGAACCACACTATTTAGGTAATTCTAAGCCCTACCTGGGAGTTCTCAAAACGGATTATCCTGGGTCAATCTGATCATCAAAAGTGTCAAACATGTTCAAAATAAAACTGAAGCTAATATACTCACTTCCTTTAACCACAGACTGAGAAGCACTTCTTTGGCATGGGTTTTGTTTTGGGTTTTGATACTGGAATCAGTTTTCTGTTGATTATAGCATGCAAAACATGCCCATATTTTACACAGACATATGTTCCATAATTGATTCCATTAATGCTGTGGTTTTCAATCTCACTTTGTCTTTCACCCCTACTCCTACCCCCAGAGATATTTGGCAAGGACTGGAGTCATCATTGTCACAGTTTGGAAGGGACACTCCTAGCATCTGGTGGGGAGAGGTAAGGGAGGCTGCTAAACATCCTAGGATGCACAGGTGCCCCCACAACCAGAATGAGCTCACCCACAATGTCAACAGTGCTGGTGCTGAGGAGCCCTGAGTCGCAGTGACACTCTGTAGACACCTTGGTGCACAAGAACTAGGCCCTCTTTGTCTATGTGGGGCTCTTCATGACGTATGGAAACAAAGCAGAAAAGAATAAGTTAAAAAGCAGTAAGAAAGCTGTGGATCCTCCCTTGCCTGTGATTTAGAGATTAAGATGCCCAGCTTGTCTCTAAAGTAGAATTATGCTGTTTGGGGAAGTTTCCTAGGTAGATCCCAATCCTGAATCAATGAATCTCCTATGGAAATCTCATAAAACAAGGCATTTAGTGTCCAATTGAACAGACTCTTTGAGTGTGAAAAGGAGTTTTGGTGAATTCAAAACCATATTTGTTTTTCACACTGAAAATGTTCAGGTCATTTTCTTTTTCTAATAGTATAACCATTTGGACAAAAATATCCATCTGATAAGCAGGTGAAATGTAAATTGCTACTCTTCTTCACAGACAGTCCAGTATATTTATACTTAATCCATAAAGGCATGATGTTACAAAACACATTTGTATATTGTGAAGCCATCTGGCATCAAATTTTCCAATTTATAGACAACTTTGTATTTACATAACAAATTATTAAATCAACCATTTTTTCTGGCTTATAAAAGGTCACTGAGGTACACACACAGTGTGTATAAAAGCAGATAAGGCTGATAATACATATGTACAGTAGATACAAATTAATCTTTCATATTTGAAGATAATGCTTTTTATATATTTTTTCTACATCAGACTCCCCACTGTTAGCAGGTTTTCCCATGCTTGAGTTGTTTATTGCTTTTTGGCTCACTGATTTAATATTCACTTCTGGGTTGTTTACACATATGAATTACTAATATTCTTATCTCTTTGGCTAATGCAAATGTGATAGAATGAATGAAAGAAAAAGATAACGATAATTCAACATTACAGTTCTGGTTGGTTGATAGTATTTGTTCATGGTCCCCAAATGAGTCAAGTAATGCGTCACTCATTTTATATATGACAATGAGAAGTTTTGAGTCTCGCATTACACCATTTGGGCAGAAATGGGCAAAGTAAACAAGACATCAGAGTTTTGGTAAGGTCTAAAATCTTGGCTTTCTTTTCAGAAAGAGCAATGTCATCAGCATGTTAAGCATCTTAGATTTAAAAATCTCAGTGCAAAACCACTTGTGATTTACAAGGGAACTTTGCAAACTCAATAGAAGATTTCCAAAGTTAACTACAATATGTTATCATGATCTGAAACAAAAAAGAATCATCTCTTGGGATAAGTCAGCTGAGAATCTTCATAAACCTTACAGAAAGCAGAAAAACCACTCTCCACTCATCTCAAAATTCTGCAGTGTTATGTTCAAAAAAAGGCTTGTGTTTACTTAAAAAACAGACACAGCAAATAACTCAAAGTTGGGGTTCAAATAAAAGACTAAAAGTGGCCCATGATATCACAAGGGATGAATATTCTTCTCAAAGAATTTACATGCACAATAAGACTGAAAAGTACAAACCAAAAATGTTCCTTTAAATAAACAGAAATCCTGACTGCTTTTAATACTACAAACAAGACAAATTAAACAAGAGCTGCTCAGTCAGATTTCACTCATTTGAAATAATCTTAAAAACCACTTAAAGGTACAGTTTATTCTTCTTGTGCATCCTAAGACTGTTAAAGGGCACAAAATAAAATTAGATTTTCTTTTCTAAGAGGGGCTATATGTTTTTTAAATGAGCAAAAATTTTTCATTCTGTTTCCATTCTCCGACTTGTTGAAAAAATTTTATTCTAGGGAATAAAAAAATGTAATAATGTAGAGGGCTAGCCTTCATTTTAAAAAAATGAATAGGCTTTAATACAAAGAGAAAGAAATGGCTCTATGGGCAAAATTCAAGTATGAGTGACCAATTTTTTAATTGTAAAGTAGGTGCAACATTTAAAAAGAAATGTTACAGCACTGCATGACTTGTAATGCTAACAATATTTACATTAACTGCTTACATGAAACCATGGAACTATAGAAGAGAGAGAGAGAAAAAAAAAAACCGTGTGGACTGAAATAATACCTAGAACTCGCAACCAGTGAAATCATGGGCACAGACATACTTTACATGATCTACTGATGTAAAGTATACCTGGTGGGGGAAAGCACACACCTAATTAGCTCAAAAATACCCAAAAGAAGGCTTGGTAGACACAAACTTAGTCTGAAGAGAAAAAACTAAAGGCTAAAAAACCTTCCACACGTCAACACACACGAACATCCACACATACGTAGACATACCCAATACACACACACGCATATGCTCTGAGTCTGTAAATAAAAACACCTGTGTAGACAAATAAGAAAAAAGCAGGTTGGTGCAAAAAAAAAAAGGGACATTAATGGTTTAAACATACCAAACACATCAACTTATAACAAAAATATGTCAACTAAAGTACACAGAAGATGACTTCAGGGGACTGTGGGAAAGACCAGGCAGGCAATCCCACTATTACATCAAAGACAACTCAACCTATCCCTAGAAGGAAGGGTTCCCGCCTCTGGGCCATGAAGCCCAGTGTAGCCAGCTGCATTCTGTCAGGCTTGGGAGGTAGGAGTGAGGGTGGAAATGGAAAGGACAGAGAGACACAGGAGACCTGGGGAAGAACTAAGAGCTGTTGCTATCAAAAGTGAGCCTCGTGGAGTGCTCTGTGCTGTGGCCCCGAGAAATCAAATGGAGGAGTGACCTTGGTCTCCTTTTTCCTGAGTGACTGGAACTCTGCTACATCATGGGATGGAGGAGTTGCAGGGGTAGATGAGAGAAGAGAAGTGGGAGGTGGTGGACATCAGGGATTCAGAGTCTGCCACTGGAGGGCCTCCCAGTGGCTGGAGCATTAGGCAGTTGAATGAGCCCCAGGCTAGGGGAAGAGGCAGTCCTCTCCAGGGGGTTAAGGGTTTGGAGGTGGGGCTGGTGGTTCTATACCAGAACAAAAGGATAAGGAATCCCTTCCTTTGACAATCCATCAGTTGAATCCAATCCAATCAATTTCAGGCAGAGGGGCCTGAAACTTAGCTCCATTGCCTGGGAGATAGGGTTACACCGCCACCACAAAAAAAAAAAAAAAAAAAAAGAAGAAGAAAATGTGAAAAAAGACAGAAAATTATGTTGTGCTACATTTCTTATTAATAACCTTGTACTTTACAATGGCTCACAGTTTTAGGTTTTGTATACTTGCAATGTAGTATTTTCTCTCTACATTTGTTTCACATTTTTTTACTTACTTAATATAATATAAATAATTTGGTTAATAGATTCAACCTGCACATTTCAGCCACATTAATATATATAAGAATCTGTTAATGCTATAAATAATTCTTTAAATAAAATAAATCTGATATGTTACATAATACTGATAAAAAATTACCATTACTAATAATTTTGTAAGCCACCTTAACTTCTGGTATAAGTAATACTGATGAATGGATATGAAACTTGGTTTGATGATTTGCATTTACTTTTGCTACTACAGAAAAACTGAATTATAATCAACCTTACCTCTGATAAAGGTTTCAAAGTGGGGGTTTGTCTCCAGGTATGGAAACAGAAAGTTTTATCTTGTCAGGTACTGTTTGCAAAAAAAAACCTCAACTCTGAGCGTCCATGGTGGTGCAGCATAAGTTTTCTAGTTTAACAGGTGGCTATCAAATGTTAACTACAGAAATGACTGAGTAAAATATCCCATCTAAGATTTTTTTATAAAACCTATTCTACTTTAAAACTTAGGTAAAAAAAATATGCAACAAATGGTTGCAGTTTCTGAATTCTTAATTTAGATCTGTGAGCCCTCATCCCTTTAGAAATCTGCAAGGTTTCAATTTCCTAGACACCCAAAATCAAGTCCAGTGCTTCCAGGCAAGGTTCATTCCAAACAGACAATATAAATGGACACTCGGTGGTGTGCAGTGTATGTCATAATTCAGGTAATACATCATCATGCCTTTTCTCTGCTGTTAAATACAAAAACAGCATCTTTTACATTATCATAGAAAAGCATTTAGGTTGTATTTTTATTTATCACTTTACACTTGTAGTCTCTGGTAGGTGTACTCCATAGAAACCAAAGAATTTTGTACACTATTTCTTTTTACAATAAAAGATAAAGTGTGCATTAGGTACGCTTGTACATGACAATATTGTACAATATTTACATTTCTGATGTCACCATGAAATTCTGTATTTTCTATATACAACATTGAAAATTCTTCAGAAACATTTGGACTATTTCTTATAATCACAATTTTAGTATTATAGAAAAAGAGTTTCTCAGTAATCTCTTGACTATTTACCACTCTCATCATTCAGGGATTCTGATTGGTTTTCCAGCATTCTTTATCCTTCCTGATCAAAAAATACTGTATCACTGTTTCTTTTAGCACCCTGTGGTGGTGGTAACTATCTGCCATAGAATAAATATTGATATAACAGTGGCTATATCAATACTTATCTACAGACATATCTGTGCACATTCCTTTAATAAACACTGCGCATTGGTGGAGTAGTCCCTGTTATCTGGAGATCTTCCTCCTCTTGGGTTTGGGGGGTCTCATCTGTCTGTCTCCCTGTGGGATTTGGTGAACCTGGAAATAAAGAGGTAGGGAAAAAACAACAACAACAGAGATTGAAATCACAAACACCATAGGATTTCTGACAAAGAAACAGGGTAGGCAGCAGACTCTGGCTTTCATTTTCAATCACGGCTATCTTGAGGCATTTAACACTTTTACAAGACTCAGATCTCAGTGTGCCTACAGTCACCACAGAGGATAAGGAATCTTGGAAACTGACAAGCAGAGCAACGCTCTGTGGATCTCCCAACAGTGGAATACAGAAGAGGAACTGGAAAAAAATCAAAGTGGGAGAGGGGATGTGCAGTTGCTACCCCTGCTGTCCATTGAAGATGAAAATAAGACCTTTCCCATCAGAGATCCCTGGATCACTAACTTCACTGGGGTTCTGGAAAAGTCAATAAATATATACTAAACATTTTCTTCTTTATTTCATCACTGAACTTATTTTATAACTACTGGAAGGGTCAAAAAGGATAAGAACATGCACACAGCTCAGCCCAAGGAGGTTTACTTATGAGAAGAATAAGGATGGAAAACAGAATACCACTACCATCTGTCGGCAAATCTAAGCTTGTGTAGTCTGAGAAGAGCAATGCATACAACTCATCTTTATACACTAACAGTTGGGGGGGGTCACAAAGAGTCGGACACGACTGAGCGACTTCACTTCACTTCAGGTAAGCTAGCAGCATTTAGGGCTGTATATCAGATTGAACAGAGGTGGACAAATAGCAGAATTTGATTCCCAGGTATTAGACAGCAGGTCTGGTTTTAGGGGCAGAAGACAGGTGCTAGGGAGGTGGTCAGGTGTCCCACATTGTATTTCGGCTGTTGTGGTACTGATGGAAGGGGACAAGGCAAGATCCAGGAGAGGCAGGTTGTGCCCAAGGCAGTGGTATGCTAAGTCGCTTCAGTCATGTCCGACTCTGTGCGACCCCACAGACGGCAGCCCACCAGGCTCCCCCATCCCTGGGATTCTCCAGGCAAGAACATTGGAGTGGGTTGCCATTTCCTTCTCCAGTGCATGAAACTGAAAAGTGAAAGTGAAGCCGCTCAGTCCTCTGACCCTCAGCAACCCCATGGACTGCAGCCTTCCAGGCTCCTCCATCCATGGGATTTTCCAGGCAAGAGTACTGGAGTGGGGTGCCATTGCCCTCTCCGAGGCAGTGGTATAGTACACGCTTAATAACCAGTTCCCCATGGAGGAACATAAGCCCATTGTAGTGTATGCCAATCTCTGTCATACAAATGTTTTTACCATGGCCAATTTCAAGCTACCAATGTGATGTCACAGAACTCAGGCTTAGGAAGCGATGGGCACAGTCAACTCTGACTGTGTTGGCTCAAGTTGGCTCAACTGCATGTTGTAAAGAGCACTGCTATTCAGAATCAAATACAGAAAACTACTTTTTAAAGATTTTTTAAAATGTGGACCATTTTTAAAATATTTATTGAATTTGTTACAATATTGCTTTTGTTTTATGTTTTCATTCTTTGGCTGTGATGCATGTGGGATCTTCACTCCCTGACAAAGAATCAGACCCACACTCCCCTCCATTGAAAGGCAGAGTCTTAACCTCTGGACTGGTAGGGAAATCCCAAGAAAACTTTTTAAAGTATTACACTTAAAAAATAACACCAATGAGTTTCTCACAGTGCCTTATCCTTATAAATGCTCCATATACGTTCTTTAAAACCACTAGTCTCTGATAAAGTCTATTGAAATCTTTTATAAATTGAGGGAAGAAGCCTTTATTCAAAGTTGCAAATTAGTAACCTGTGGACCAAATGCAGCCTAGAAAGGGACTGTGTTTAGCCCTATGGTGTTTTAATATTTTAAAAATAGCTGGCAACACTAAAGAATGAGAAATTTTACTTTCAGACTTGCAGTGTTTCATGAAAAAATGGGAAGATCCTGCAGCACTGGCACAGTTCCCCACATGGCTCAAGTTTGCTGCAGCATGGAAGCAAAAGCTCCTTCTAGAGGGAACACAGCCCTCAGGTTGCCACAGCCCCCATCATTCCTGACTGCCTGCTGGCCACAAAGGCCAAAGATCTTGAGAGAGAGATTAGCGAGATGCCTGCCAAACACATTTCTCTTCTTTCTGAGCAGGCATGGTGTACAATACTTTTACCAGTCCCCTTGAATTAAGAAGGCCACATGACTGGGTCAAACCAGTGGAAAGTCAACAGAACAGATGAACTTCCCGGTCTGGCCCATAAAACCTTATCCTGCCATCCTCTGGGTATATGGTCTTCTCTCCCGCTGCTGGGCTGGATGCTAAGGATGTGATGGAGCACTCTGAGACCCTAGGGAATGGGGGACACTAGATATAGAAAGAACTTGAGACTCTGAACGACTGTATGAAGCAAAACTTCCTCAACCAGAATGAGACCTAAGTGAGGAACAGTCTTTTTAAGGCATTAAGCCTCTAAGACTGAGAATTGGTATGTAGTCTACCTTGACCAGGGCATCTTGGTTGGCATTTCTTAATCCACTAAAATCACTGTTTCACTCAAACCTGATCCCCTGTATTTAATGATACTATTTGCCCAGCCCTAGAAGGTGTTTCAGGGGCTTCCCTGGTGGCTCAGACGGTAAAGAATCTGCCTGCAATGCAGGAGACCTGGGTTTGATCCCTGGGTTGGGAAGATCCCCTGGAGAAGGGAATGGCAATCTACTCCAGTATCTTGCCTGGAGAATTCCAAGAACAGAGGAGCCTGGTGGGTTATAGTCCATGGGGTTGCAAAGAGGAACACAACTGAGTGAGTAATGCACACACACAGAAAGTCTCTGCTCCAGACTTTCCCTATAATTCTATCAGGAAATTAAACATTTCAGGGCCTCAGTTTACCCCTCTTTGAAGTGATGTTTGGATCACAAAATCTTGTACCAATCTCGACAGACTATGAATGTGTAAAAACCTGTATCTGTCATTCAGTAGCCATTTGATGGCTTGTTAGGATTCAGATAACCTTATTAACACAATAACAACTAAAAGAAATCACCCTTTCATTGCTGAGTAGCTTTGGATAATTCACATTTTTTAGAAATTATCAAAATTATAGTTTGAATGTTTATGTTAGCCAATATGTAAATTAGAGAATGATGATTAAATTCACATTCAACACCATTACATGCAACATTCAATAAAAATGTAAAGAAAAAGCAGACACTTTAAAACCAGAGGTTATAGTGTTAAACATCAATAATTTAACAACAGGATTTGGGGCCAAATATTTAAATTTTTTTAGGTAATAGCAGAAAGGAAATGAAATGACTATATACCCTTGATCTTGACTCTATATTCAATTTCCCTTTTTGTTCTATGGTAGAGTAAGATTTATATTATTGAATACATAGGCAACACTAATAATCATTGCTATTCTCAGAGTCAAACGCAAAAGCTATGATTTTAACTTCAATGTTTTGCTGTGCACTTTTAAAAAGTATTTTATGGAGGAAAAAAGTTACTTACCTCAGAAAAAATACATAGTTAATACTACTAGGTTTTTTTTTCTTAAGTTATTTTTAATTTTTTCTGATACCTGTCTTTTTTGAGCCCAGTAATTTAGTATTGCTACGTGAGTTGCCTGACAATATTTAAGAGACTTTACCAAAAAGTATAATACAATTTATTTTCAAAGAAACACAGTATAATGGAAAAATAAATTAACTTACAGTCCCAGACATTTTGTCCAGTTCACTCATGGCCTCATGAATAGCAGCTTCTAAATGGTTATTTAGCTTTCCACTTCTGGAATTAATGAAAACAACACAGCAGATTAAAAAATTAAAGAAACAAAAATCTCAATTTAATTCCCTAATCAGAAAACAGAAGTACCAATTCCATGAGAGAAAGTCAATTTATATTCACATTTGGACAATTCTGATGACAAAACACTCTGGGATTCTCATGACTAGAACACCAATCAATGATAAGGTCATATAACTACAGGGGAAAAAAATTGAACAGATGATTAGGGAAAGTGGATTCTTTCCCCTTCCACATGTTTCTTCAACCGTCTGATGATTTTGCAAGGAAGCTGGGCAACGGGTCTCTATTTTCATAGACGGAGCTTGTGCTCTTAGATTTCAGCCTGCTCCGCACTGCCTTTTGTTCTGGCTTGCCTTTCTCAGGCTGTGTGTCTGGAGGAAGGGCTCTGAACTGCAGGCTCTGGCCACTAGGGAGCTCCCTCTGCCCTCTCTGGAGCATCCTAGCTTCAGCAGTTCAGCAAACGAAGGCTGAAATCCTGGTGCACTTTCATTACAGGTGGGAAACAGCTTAACTTACCACACCTGAGGCTCTGCCACATTTCCCTGCCCCCGCCTCCCCAAAACCAAAATGACAAAACTATTTGAGAAGATAAAAAATGATGGTCTCAGAATGTCTACCACTTGTCTGACCTTTTCTCTCTACTCAGCATACTAGGCTTCCCTGGTGGCTCAGACGGTAAAGCGTCTGTCTGCGATGCAGGAGACCCAGGTTTGATCCCTGGGTTGGGAAGATACCCTGGAGAAGGAAATGGCAGCCCATTCCAGTACTCTTGCCTGGAAAAGTCCATGGACAGAGGAGTCTGGTAGGCTACAATCCATGGGGTTGCAAAGAGTCCGACGTGACTGAGCAACTTCACTTTCAGCATACCACTACGGGTATTTAACACATGGAGCATCTGCCATGACTGAAACGTTTAACTAGGAAGCTACTGAACTAATTACTAAAACAAGGCAAATCCACACTATCTACCTCTAGGAATTATGTCCACTTTTCTTTCTTGATGCATACAAAGAATTACCCAATTATTCTGAGTACTACAGTGATTCATTTCATTTATCTCATCCTGATGATTACTAGAAAAGGTGTAGAGGTAAATGGCTTTCCAAGAGTTAAGTCCTAGCCCAGCATTTACATGGAGATTGGAAATTTGCAGTTGTAGAAGAATTTGGCTCACAGTCCCATTTAGTTTGGCTCACATTGTGTTTAAAAACATATTTGAACTTTAGTGGAATGCTTCTAGATGAGGCCTTTTGGTTTACCACAGTCCTCACCAAGTTTTACCCTCATACAACAGGACTGGACAATTCACGCATTTAGTTTCTATATACAATCGTGAGTAGTATACTGCTAGGTATATACATCGTGGATGCTCCATATGGTGTCTAAATAAAAATGTGTCCAATGCTAAAACAACGGCTCTATGTTCTGGGAAACATAGGCACTTAAGTCAGTTTAACTGAAAGAAAAGATTGTAACTGAACTATAATATAAGAGCAATGCAGCATCAACCTTACCTTTTGTTGGCCTGAAAGCTAGCCTACAGCTTTTATATTCTTCCCATTTACTTTAAAAATGTAAACAATGCAGAAAAGTGCATAGAATAAGTTATCAACCCCTATCAAACCTATTTCCAAAAATAAACTGCTAATAAATTACATATTTCTTTTAATTCATTAAAAATTTAAACTGAAGTTCCCATTTGATATCAATTCCTAGTCTCATTCTCTCCCACCCTCCTCCCCAAAGGCAACTGTGTTGTGTATTCCTATAAACAAAATGAAATCACTCAGTTGTGTCCGACTCTGCGATCCTATGGACTGCAGACCACCAGGCTCCTCTGTCCATGGAATTCTCTAGGCAAGAATACTGGAGTGGGTAGCCTTTCTTTTCTCCAGGGGATCTTCCCAACCCAGGGATCAAACCTAGGTCTCCCGCATTGCGGGCAGATTCTTTACCATCTGAGCCACAAGGGAAGCTGTGTATTCCTATGGTGTGTTTTAATATCTTATATGATATATCCATGAACAGTACCTAGTATTGTCTTTTATGTGTTTTTTTAAATATATATATCAAATGTGTCCTGATATAAGTACCATTCTACAACTTATCTCTTTCCTTTTATTGCTATTTTTAAGTATGTCCCAGTTGATATCTATTCCCATGCTATCTTTTATTCACCTACTTATTCCAGTTTTACAGGGCCCTGGTCATCTCATGGGGTCAGGCTGAGTTGTTTTCCCACCGAGGAGTTTGCTAAGCACGATTCTGGGGAGGAATGCAATCCCAGGACTCTGTAGGGCTATTTAAGCTGAGCTAGAGTTGGGCTGGGTTGAGGCCCCTTTTGTGGATTGTTTAGCAAAGGTCTTTACAGTATCACATACTACCCAGCTATCTGACAATATTACGCTTTGTGCAATGTGTTAAATAGCTTTATCTTTACTATTTCTTTTGTATTTGTATAAAAGTATGAAGATAAGTTTTAAAAGATATTTGTTATGCATTTTTATACTATCTTATGGGTTTAAGATTAACTACATAAATGTCTAAATGTCTAAAAAAAAAAAGGAAAATATTTCAGTGAAAAACCATCAGAGAATCTGGGTTCTCTTGTCTTTAATAACAAAAATAGCTAGTATTTATTGAATATTTTAAGGCTTCCCTGATGGCTTGGATGGTAAAGAATCTGCCTGCAATGTGGGAGACCTGGGTTCGATCCCTGGGTGGGAAGATCCCCTGGAGAAGGGAATGGCAATCCACTCCAGTATTCTTGCCTGGGAAATCCATGGACAGAGGCTACAGTCCATGGGATTATAAAGAGTTGCACACGACTGAGCGACTAACACTTTCACTTTTTTATATATGCTAAGAATTGAATTAAATCTTTATATATATTACTTCAATGGCACCCCACTCCATTACTCTTGCCTGGAAAATCCCATGGATGGAGGAGCCTGGAAGGCTGCCATCTATGGGGTCGCACAGAGTTGGACACGACTAAAGTGACTTAGCAATAGCAACAGCAATATATTATTTCATTTAATCTGTATAACAACTCAATGAAGTAGCTATTACAACAGCTGTTTGTATGTCACACTTGATTTTTTAGGGAAAACTGGCGAAACCAATTATAATTTTATGACAAAGAAGATGATATTTAACTGTAAATAATCTTCAAAAGTAATAGAGTCATAAAAGTTTTGTTCTTTAATATGAAAAATTTCAACAAAATCACCATTAAAGTGTAAAAATAATTCAACATTATTTGTTGAATGAATAGACAAAATTTTAGGAGTTTGTGAGTTCATTCTTCAACAAGATATTTAAAATGTTTATAAACTCCTTGTATTAGTTTAAGGTAATTAGTATGTTTTTCCTTTAACAAACTTAAGTAGTTATTAGAGGGTGAAATGACTACTTTTGGAAGAGAGAATAAATACGGAGATATGGGGCATGAAATTACATGAATACATCATGGGAATCAAGAGGTATAGAGAGACTTTCTAGATGTCAAATCTGCATACCATATTCATACTAGCTGGTCAAGTCAGGAAAGAATGAGCTTAAAAGAGGAAGAAAAAGTTCCATGAGTCCATGAAATGAATAATTAGTCAAAATTCAATCTTCTAGTCCAGAGGCCCTCCTTGTGGAGTCTCTTCTACTATTTTCTCGTCCCCACTGACATTTAATAATAAACATTTTTACTAACGGACACTCTAAAAGCTACTTGATTAAGCAATAGATGTTCATATAATCACATTTCGAGTTATTAGTGGAGCTAATTGCCACTTCTCATGTTCATTGCCTATATTTTCACACATTATCCTTATCTTTATTAATTAAAAAAAAAAGCCAGGTACACATCGGTGAATAGTATGAGAAATAAAAAGAGAAGTGAGAATTGCACATTACTCTGGACTATCAGTTCAGAATTTAAGAAACTCACTTCATGTAGACCAGAACAAACTTGGATCAGACCTAAATGTCAAGAATCTTGGACTTTAAAACCTAATCCATAGGGAAAGTATGCAGATTTAAAAAAATTTAACACATGAGAGATCAAGATGGTAGTATACGAAGACACTGAGCTTACTCCCTACCTCCACCCCCAATGAATACACCAAAAATACAACTGCATGTTGAGTAGCTCTCACTGAAAATGACGTGGAGACTGGCATAATGACTTTTCTACAACTAAAACTGTCCACATAGAGCCTGGTAGGAAGGGAGGAAAAGCTACTGGGAGCCACACACAGAAGAGGAAGGCAGGATCGCAGGCTTGGAGATCTTCCCTGGGGAGCATGGAGTTCAACACACCTTTCAGACACCCCAGCCCTGGGGTCCAACTCTGGGAAGATGAGCCCCTTAGCTGGTTTGAAATCAGGTAGGGCTTACTGGAGGGCTGTTAGAAACCAAGACTCTGCTTTTGAAGTGTGCATGCACGTGCACAGACTTGCGTACTCCCACCCCCAACCCCACCTGCCTCCCTGCTCCAGCACAGTGGAAGGGCAGCAGACTAGAAATAGCCTGGTATTCTGGCTGGCTTGCCAGCACACTCCCTGGCCTGCACTGGGGCCCTGCTCCAGCTCTTCTTGCTCTGGCACCGCCCTCCACTATAGTAAAGGCTGCCACTGCCAACAAGAGCGCATACACTTAGAGGGAACAGAGATGCACAGACCCTCTGACTAGGGCAGAGACAGTCATTGCCAGTGTGCATATCCCTGCCCACAACTGGAGGGAGGAGAACTAACTCAAGTGAAAATACTAATTCAAAAAGATACATGTACCCCCATGTTCACAGCAGCATTATTTACAATAGCCAAGATATGGAAGCAACCTAAGTGTGTCTACCAATAGATGAAAGGATAAAGTGGTATGTGTATATATATACACCACAATGTATATATACATATATACACACACACACACAATGCGACTACTACACAGCCATAAAAAGGAATGAAACTTTGCCATTTGCAACAACATGGATGGATGTGGGAGGTATTGCGCTTAGTGAAGTAAGTCAGCGAAATAAAAATATTGTATGTTTTCACTCACATGCAGAATCTAAAAAACAAAAAATGAACATAACAAACCGGAAACAGACTCACAGATACATAGAACAAACAGTGGTTAACAGTAGGGAAGGGGTGGAGTGAGGGGCAAGATAGGGGAACAGGATTAAGAAGTACATACTATTAGGTATAAAATAAGATACAAGGATATAATCTACAGCACAGGAAGTATAATCAGTATTTTATAATACCTTTAAACAAAGTTTAATCTATAAAAATACTGCATCACTATGTTGTACACCTGAAGTAACATAATACCATAAATCAACTAATTTCAATTTTAAAAAATAAAGAAAATTTAATACAAGTACCATTTCTTGGTTTTAAAGTGTTTACATTTTATGTTTACTTTTATGTTTATGTTATCACTTTATCACTTTCCAGATTCACAAAAATAAGGTTACTGAATACATATATATGTACATATAGACAGAAGATTTGATCCTGACTTAAAAAAAAAATCATAACATATCTAAAAGTCACACAAATTTTTTTTTCTTTAATGAAGCTATTTCCACTTTTAAGTACAAAATGACCCTAAGTAATTCTTCAATAAATATGTAAATATTTCCTTTGTGATTAGGCAGTTCGGCTGCCGTCTATGGGGTCGCACAGAGTCGGACACGACTGAAGTAACTTAGCAGCAGCAGCAGCAGTTAAGCAAATCACTTTAAAGATATTTATAGTATAGTGTGATTATAGCATATTGGGGGTTACATGACTATATAATGCTTGAAACATCTAATATGGTGACAGAATGTTTCAAATGGTAAAAATATGTAATTATTTTGTTTCACCTATATCTTTATAAGAAAAATAATGGTTTACTAAATACTATGTGCTAAGAACTGTGCTAAGGCTCTCTTTATATTATAACAATTCTAGGAGGTTGGTATTAATATCCCACTTTAGAAATGAAGTATTTAGACTCAGAGAGGTTAAACAACATACTCAAGGGTACACATAGCTAGGTAATGATGGAAACATTTGAATTCAGGCCAAAACCCAAACTTTCAGCCACCTTGTTCCAGTGCCACCTTCCTGTTTTAGTTTCTTTCTCCTTGTCTATAAAACTAGCCAGATACTTGTTAGCTCAAATTTCTTTCCAGTTATTCTTTGGGAACTTTTCACATAAAGGGTAGAAAGGAGAGTAAATCGCAGATACCAATTCTCTCTGTTCCTTTTTATTTACTCTTCAATCCATGGCCATTTTATTTTCATATGTGCCATTCTACCAGAAACTGTTTTCACTGGGGTCACCAATGGCCTCCAAACTGCCCAGTCCAAGCGGAGATGTTTCAGATCTTCTCTTACTGGACCTCTGTTTTTCATTATATTATCCCAGAAATTCTTGGTCTTTGGCTTTTAACACTCTACTTCCCTACCCTCTGGTTTTCCTCCTTCTTTCTGATTATTATTTCCATCTCTTTCATTATCTCCAATAAGTGTTCAAACGCCCCCAGAAGTCACTCTTTAGTCCATTGTTCAAATTGGTCAAAGTACCTCTCTCCGTGTGACTGAAGTCATTTTTCATAGTCAAATACCATTTCTTCCCAGTTTCAGACTTGTGTCTGTGGAATCACAGGAACCTCACGTTGCACTTGACAGTTTTCTCCTGTATGCCCCATTTCAGTGCTTCCACTACCCACTAAGGCACCTGAGAGTTGTCCTCGATTACCTGTTCTCCTTCATATTCCAACCAATCACCATGATGTTCTGTCAATTTTATCTCCTAAATATTTCTTGACCACATTCTTTCTCCTCTGTTCTCATGGGTCCCCTCCTGGTTTGAGTCTTCCTCCTCTCTTGTCCCCTGGCATGGCCTTCTAAATGGATGTCCTTGTCTCCAATACTGTTCCCCTAAAATATATCCTCCATACAGCCATAGCTAAAGTGAAAAATTCAACCATCTGTCCCCTTAGGCACTTCCAATAATGTAAAGACCTCTGAGGCCTTACCAGGCCCTTTATGGTCTGGCTCCTGCTTATACGTTTGGTTCCATCTCTTACAATTTCCTCTCCCCCAGATCTAACTGCCGACCTCATCTAAACACTATTCCAACCCATCCCATCTTGTCCTTGTTTCCTGTGTCTGGCTAATATCTATGTAGTGTGTATAGAGTGTAAGGCCTGGCTGAGATATCATCTCCTCTAGGACATCTTCTGTTACCTGAGTTCCCCATGATCCCAAAATATACTACACTTATTCCTGTCACTGATCCTCCCAACTCATGGATTGCACCCAGGTCTGTAGCTCAGATGGTAAAGCATCTGCCTACAATGTGGGAGACCTGGGTTTGATCCCTGGGTCAGGAAGATCCCCTGGAGAAGGAAATGGCAACCCGCTCCAGTATTCTTGCCTGTAAAATCCCATGGACTGAGGAGCCTGGTAGGCTACAGTCCATGGGGTCGCAAAGAGTCGGACACAACTGAGCGACTTCACTTCACTTCACTTCATTCCTGTCACTGCAAATTTAACATTTTAATTATTTGTTTCTAATTCTGCCTCCTTCACTAAACAGTGAAGTCCTGGGACTATAGCATTTTGCCTGGTTGGCATAGATTCTTTTGCTAAATCAGTCTCCTTGACTTGGGAAATAAATAAATGATTGGGTTCAACATACCATTTATCACTTATGTGGCCTTTACCTAATTATTTAAGCTATTTGGGTCTAAGGGTCCTCATCAAAAATGGGTTCAGTAATTTTGGCCCATCTTCTGATTGGGAGAATAATGGATTTTAAATCATATATGCAAAATGTAAAGTATTCTACGAGGCATTTATAAGGCAAGTCCTTCTACTTAGACAACAGTCTGATAAACAAAGCTGTTTTGCTTCATATTTTTGTCTTTTACCTCGGTTCCTTTAGATAATGTTACTTAGGACCCATATAAATTCACCTCAAATAGTAAGCTGGCTTTGAAGGAAATTTTTTATGTTGCTGTTTGTTACTCGCTACCTTTCAGAAATTGCTTAATAGCAAATTTATGAGGAAAATACAGCTCATTTCAAGGCAGTATATCTAAATACTTGTGTCATCAACAGTTTTGGATATGTTGCACATAATCCAGCTAACTGGCATATCTCACTGAAGGAAAGATTTCAGGGATATTTTACTTCTAATAAACAAGTACTATTGAATATTCTAAGGCAAATGGCCAATGAAAATTCGTGATGTAGGTAGCCTGCAATTTCCCTCCTTTCATCCAGAACTTGTATTAATTTTATAGGCTTTATCCTACTACTAAGCTCTTCATTGTATCACTTCAGTCAGAATAGAGGGGACTTGACTCACTTTATCATATCTATAGCGAATCTGACAATTCACTTGGCCCTCACCAAAACCACTGCCAATTTGCCATCTTCCAAAGGAGTGTTGAACACAGGCGCATGGGAGTTAGCCCACTGCAGCTGACATCTCTTTTATGAAACATTCTAGTGAGGTGAAGAGAGTTTCCCCAAGATTTGTTGCATTCTAAAATTTTAGCTCTGGCAAGAATTACTGAGGACACCACTAAGAGAATGACTGCCCTTTAAAAGATGTCATTATCATTATATAAGTCTTTTATACAAGATACACTGCTAATCATTATAATTTCATAATTCTTAGACATTTGATAATATGAAAATTATAACAGCTGAGTAGGTGTATTGATATATATTAATATATTAAAATGATTTTCCATGTACATATACAGAAGCACATTTATAGTTCTCTATCTTAAAATGAAATAATAGTTATGATATTGTATTACATTATGACATTGTATTACATACAAGTTACGTAATAAACATTATCTACTTGTCAATACTACGTTCACTAAAAATATAAAGATCTGGAAAAACTTGAATAATTAAGAATAACATCCCAAAGTTCAACTTCTTATTATAATTCCAAAGAAAGTCTATTGCCCCTGCTCCAAGAAAATAATTACTTATCATCACTTTTACTAACAGGTAATCTGCCTAAATTATTCACATGTGTACAACAAGGGAGGTCATTCCCCCTCCCAAAGTATTTGAATTACAAAGGGATACACTTTCACTACACTTTCAGAGACTATTTCATTGGTACATGTTGAGACTACTAATCATATTTTCTTTCCCCTCAAGTGAGAAGGATGGAGATGGAGGGAGTAAGGGAAGAGCTGATGAAGAGGGAAGTCCCACACACAGTATAAATTGTTTCAGAAAATATTTTCTGTAGGAGCTAATTCATCTGTAATAGTCCTCTTGGATGATAACTATTAAATTGTACTTAGGCAGGGCTCAAGATGGACTAAATCAGTGAGATTTCATTGTCCCTTTGAAGGAAAGCCAGTAAATTATATCCTTGAAAAACAAAACCGGAAAAAAAGTTGTGCTTACTTTCTGTTCCTTTTCCGGGCTCGGCTGTAGGCTTCTAAACCTTCCGTTAGTGTCTTCAACTTCTCGGGCTCCACCTGAGTGAAGGCATGAAGACCAGACCACATTACCCAGACCTGCAATTGTTAACACTGTTTTTACTTTCCTGCCAGACAAGCAGGTACTTGTGTGGCACTGGGGGAAGGGAGGCTTAACTCTCACTGTCCCATCAAGGGTCTTGTCCTCGCTGGGGCAGAGGTTGATTCCGCGGCTCCAGGCTGCAACATCAACGGAAATGAAAGACTGGGTGGCTTTCAGAATGTCAACATTTTCAAAGTAATGTTTGAAGAACAAAACTTGGAACTTAAATAGCCTTTAATTCACAAAATCATGTAAGTCAGAGATCTTGGTCTGCTTTTTGCACTGCCTGATGCCCAGCAACTGCGAATCTATATTCCATCAGATGAAAAACAGCGGTGGTGAGTGTGGGTGGTGGGCTTTGGAGCCAGCACATAGAAGTTTGCATCTGACCTCACTTTCTAGCATGAATAATGCCGTTAAATTCCCCAGGCCTCCTAAAATCTGGATAATTTAGAGAAATATTTAGTTTGTTAAACTTTCGCTGTTAGCCAAAGATTTGGGTTTCAAAAATAAAGACACTTCAAGAAAATTTTCCCGAGGACATTAATACCTACCTTCCTGCTAGAATTGCTGTGAGAATTAAAATGCAACAAACATGGTGAACACAGCCAAGCACAGAACAGCTGGTATTACATAGTTCTGTGTTAGGCTCTGCAGAGGCCAGAAAAAAAAAGGAGTAGGGTAGTGGGCTGCCTGTAGTCTCTAGGGATCTGTAAAGAGGGTGTGGCTACACCTGATGGGCCTGTCCTCTCCGTGGTCCTGCTTTAACACTGCCAGCCTAGGCTATATGACACTTGCTGCCTCATCACTGTGAGCCACCAACTGGTGGCTGGGGGTTTGACGGGGGAGGGAGGTGCAGTCTTTGCCACCTGCCCCTAATACTCTCTATCATAGTTCTTGAAGTCACTGCTCCTAAGGAAAACAATTAACAAACAGGAAATTTAATATGCAAATAAAAACACACTTAGAAAAGCACTGTACTTTTACTGATCTTAAACACAATCTCAGTAGAAACAGTATTGCTTGCTGTGTAAATGTAGCTTCAAATTAAGTCCCCTCCAACCCCTTAACCCAGTTTTCCCCCACCCTGCACTCCTTTAATAAAAAAATTCAGAGGTTGCCAAGACACCTAATGGGTAAGAAAATACACTCATAAACAAGGAAATGATTAGCTTTTGTCTTTGAATCTTCCTGACTCATGAATACTGTTCATAAATAACTTTCTTTGACCTCTTCAAATCTAGTACACAGTGATGATTATTAACAAGGGGTCTCCACTGTTAAGTCTGAAAACAAGCATTTCTAATTATTCAATGAGAATAACAGTCAAATAATGGAAATAATCTCCTTTTCATTACTTTTGTATTTTGTCCCAAAGGATCCAAATACCTTACATACACAAATTCACTGTGGATACTCAATCTATTGTGTGCCAGAACAAGAGATAACTTTGTTCCAATAACATTTCTACAGGAGTAGTCAAGTGTCTTATTGGAATGACTGGAAAAGCTTAAGTAAGATGAATATATCCATGTGTTTTTATTTTTAAAGGTGCCTGGATACCTTTTCACATTTCATGTTAGAAATGGGATTCCATCCTGTACTCACTCACACAAATTATGGAAGATAGCTCACAATTAATTTATAGCTAATTCCCCTTATATTTAATTTAGTTTCTTGGCAGCAAGAAGAAAGCTCTCCTATAATAGAAGCTTCTGTTAGACACAAACTGGTATAGTGAGAGATCTCAGAAGGGACTGATACAGGCAACAGAAAGCAGATTCACAGTGAAATAACGCAACATGCCACAATGAAAACTTATCCCACTGGTCTCGATTTTTAAAAACTAAGTTAGGTCAAATGATTTTTAAAAAATTGTCTATTTTTATTTTTAATTAAGTAAGAAATAAGGGGCAGTAAAAGCATTTCTTGCACATTTATTATGTAGAAGGCACTGTTTTATTATTTAATGTGGTAATACTGCACACTAGCATTGTTATTTTACAGATGGGACTAAGTGAGTTTAAGTTACATGGCCAGCATCAAAACTCAGGATGACTCCAAAGCAACCTTTCTCTACCACACCAACTCTAATATATGCTGAAATACACATATATTATATATAGAGATGTATATGTGTGTATATGCATATATACATACACATGTAAGTATATATGTCTATATATACATACTCAAAAAATTAGGTCAAATTATAAGTTCAATTTTTATTTACAGAAATTTAGGTGACGCTTGCTCAGATTTATTTTCAAAAAAATTTTTTTACACTTGAGTAATTTTCTAGTGATTTTTAAAACTAATTCTCCATGATGATTTCTTCATTTAAATATGCCTCTAAGGTTCTAAGGTACTCATAATAAAATATATTATTTATAAAGGATTCAATGACCTTGAAAGAGAAAGTAATGAGAGTGATTTCTGAAACTATAAGATACACATGACTTTGTATTTCTAATATGACAAGATCATATATATCCAGAGGTAAATGTTCAGTTTATTTGGTTTCAGAATTTTAGTACTCTTCTGTATTGTGAAACATAATACATGAAGAGTGTGTGTTTTTTGGGGGAAAATATTCATCTACTTACATAATACTCAAGAAAGTCTTTAAAGATAACCCCCTACAAAGGTATCAGGGAACCACAAAATAAATTCCATTTCTAGTCAAATAGAAACCATATTTAATGATTTAATGAACACTCATAAATTAACTAGCTAACTTGTAAATAAAGAAAGTACTGGGAATCAAATACATAAATATAACATTAAAAAGATGATTAAACATATACATATTTTAAAATAAAACTTACACTGAAGGAGCAAGTAATTTAAGATACTATTTTAATCTGGAATTTAATAATCTTATATTCCTATATATTCATAAATTATTTGATTTCTATCTTGGTGAGAAATTGGGGGAGGACTTTATATCTTTACTCATAATTGGCCAACATATTCTCATTCTGACCATGATGATGCTAACAGTAGTGGCTATCATGGTATAACTGTGTACCTTTGTGATTTAGGAATTAGAAAAAGATAATCAGACTTTATGTATTTATAGTACACATATTATCTCATGTATAAATATACACATATGCTGAATTTTTAACTTCTAAATCCCTTCTTTCATTCCTTCAGATTCTTTAGATGTAATAATTCTTTGGCATAACTAGACCTATAGCCTGTTCAGTAAGGTTAGAAACATACCCATAAAACCAGACATGATTATATGGTGGATGTTTAAGAGTTTACTGAACAAGTCTGAAACTATGGCTGCTTATTTTGTTCACAAGTCATATATTAAAGATTTGATAATTAAATTCAGTTTGATTTGAGGTCAGCACAGTAGCATGGAGTGTATCTCAAAAGTAAGTCTATGACATAAAAGAAGACATAAACATTTCAGAGAGTCAGAGTGACCCTCTGAAAGTGAGCTACAGTGTATATTAGAAGAATCTGGATTAAAGATCCTAGATCACTTTTGATCCAGTTAACTACAGAAGATGTCAAAACTCCCTTCAGGTGTTAATCCCCGATAACAGGATTAAATCTCTTGGTGATTCCTTTGCTGGTACTTAGTGCTGAGGCTAAGCTGTCACACAAAGGTTAAAAGACAGAGCACAGCCATATCACAGATTTCACAGCACAGAGAAAGCAGCTGACCTCAGTTGCCCCTGTTCCTTCTTCACTTCCCCATCCCTTTTTTATAGTGTCATCAGTTCCTATTGTTGGGGAATGGTATCATGCAAAGAGTACTAAGCTGAGAGTTAGGAGACCAGGGTTGAGCCTTGGTTTAACTGCTTGTGGTTTGTGTCTTTAAGAATGCCTCTCTCCTGAGGTCCAAATGGAAACAGCTGTGCACATCTTTATGGGTCACTGAGACTGTCTACTTGGATTATCTAAGTATGAAGGTGCTTTATAAACACCAATGCAGTCTTTCCCAAAGTGCCACTGGTGGCATGTGAAATTGTTTCAGGTGGAACATAGACCATTAAACATTTTTAATAGTGATATATTCATATAAATTTATATTAGAAAAATACAAAGACATTATACCTATGTTTTCACATATATCTTAGAATAAGACTAGAAGTTATTTTTAAAGTGGTGTGAACAGTGCCTACTACATAACATGTCAAAAATATTTGTCGAATGAATAAAAAATGAGTAAATAAGAATTTAAGGACAAATTTTAACTAAGTATTTGTACAGGTAACATGTGACTTGAGCTGAAATCTTGGAAAATCAATAAGCAATAAGCAAATATGAGGCATTTATTAGGTTTATTATCAAACATTTATTAAATAGTAACTACTTTAATCTTTAAGCTGAAAAAGTCCTGCTAACTTAGGTTCAATATTTCAATATTTTTTCAAGTATGGGAATTAATGATAAATAATTTGGGGTAGAAAGTTGACTCACCTGTGACAGAAAGGATGAATTTAACAATACTACTTCAGGAAAAATTCATAAAGTGAACCACAGTTTTTTCAAATGGACTAAGCCAATCGACATTATCACAGTTTTAGTCAGTGGCACTATCTGAGGGTTATTTTTCTTCCTTTCATCTTCACTTCATATAGAAGCATTTTTAAGTACTAGAGAACTGTACTATAGGACTAGAGTAAATCTATTCTAAATGTGACATCAAATTTTATATAGATCCATAATACACACAGAATTAAATGTTTTGAATAAACTTGTACTTTTAAGGATACACTGTTGAAGAGTTCATGCAACAGAAGCATGTATTTGCCTCATACTTGAGATTCCATTTGCTAGTAACCACATGACAACTGTACTGACAAGCTCAAGAACTCCAGACTCAGTTATCTAGGAAGGGAGACAGGCCTCCTCCTTTTCCTCTTTAATCTTCCTCAGGGGGGAAAAAAGCTTCACAGTATTCCACAATTACTAAAGTTTACCTCAACTTTGTACTCAGTTTAGCCTTTTCCCCAATATTCATATTTTTGGTGTTACCTAGTTTTTCCTTTTTATTATCTTTCAAATTTTGATCAGGCACTGCCTTTGTCTGGATTTTATCTTGCTTATCACTTTCCAATAATTATTCTTCTTTTTCAAAAATATTCTGTTGCTGCAAAGCATTGACTGCCCCAGCCACCCCACCAGTCAAAATGCAGCTCAAATATCATGGATATTGATTGGGTATAGAGAAAATAATTCATTTCCAGAAATGGTTAAGAAAATGTATATGGCAAAGAAAATATACAAAGAATACTTTCAACAGAGAGTGACAGTACCAAAGAATACAAATAGCTAACACTGATAAGCCCAGAAAGAATATTCTTCAAAGTAAAAGTGTTTAAACATCACAGAAGGGCACACCTTCCAAATTTAGTTCCCAGGCTCAACTTCTTAGGTTATACATCTGCAGAATACCACTGTAAGCTGTCTCTGGTTTTGCTCCATACCATCAAAACATGAGTGCATGTGATACTGAATGACAAACAGAAAGTGACTGTCCCAAAATAAATCTGGCATGAGTTTTAATAATGATGAGTTCTGTCTGTTTTGAACAACACTCAGAAAGCTACTTTCATCTCCTCCTGCCAAATATAACCATGTGGAAAACAGTCAAAGAGTGAATCTAGAGAAGGAGCACCCTACCCATTGCTTTTAAAAACTTCTTCATTTAACCAGGTCATTTTTCTGGATAGAATTTTTCTAGATAATTAGCAATGTCTCTACCTGTCCAACAACAACAAACATTTCATTGAAAAGAAACATTTTGGTGCCAATACAGAAATAAATTCTTTCCTAAATTTGCCTCCAGTCAGAATACACACGGAATATAAGAACAATCAAATACAAAGACCAATGGGACAATGTTCAAAAACTAAAAATTATCCACTCAGAAAAAAAAGAATTTCATTTTTTTTGATTATTATTTGAGTCAACACTTTTAGGCTAGATCAAAGATGGTAGATGATAATTACAAAATATGTTTTAGGAAAAAAAGAACATTTTTTCTGCTTTAAAATAATTATTGAAATAAATACATAAAGATAAGCATCTCCCCCCACAGTTGCACAGGGTTAAAATGTCTGTACATTATAGTGTATAGGTGTCATGCTAGCAGAAGCCATTTTCCTCTCCAAGAGTTCCTTAATACTGTGCCAAGATCTGGCAGTACATTTCTCTAGCTCTGACTAAGCACTGAGGTCTTATTCTTGGCTGCTAAATCTGAAACTATAAAGGGTTCATGGTTCAGAGAGAAACCGGCACCACTTCTTTAGAAAAAGTACAAATATCTTCTAGAATGTTCTTATTACAAACTGATAGGCAAGGGAAAAATGTATTAGTAAGGAGATACCACTTCCTGAATGGCATTATATAAGGCACATTTTCTCCTTCCAGTGCTGTAACATAGCTTCAGTATTGGGATGGTATTAAATAGGGGTGATTCAGCCCAACTTTTCACTGACTGTTAAAAATCTCTACTAATTAATACAGTTGAGAGTTTTGGTGGGTAGAGGAAGAATGTCTGAGTTTATAGTTTTTAGAAACAGTGAGGAGAGGGGAACTTTTAAGTTTATTCACTAAACTAAGTCCTTTAAAATCTTTCCAAGTAGAACTTCTGCCTAAAATGAACAGTTAACATTAACTTATAATCAAATATGCCAATTTGTATGCAATGTCCTGAGATTCATAAAAAATAGTTATAAACTATTTCATTCATTAAATGTTATTACTATCCTTTAATCCCCAACTTGGTTAATAAGTCCTTTATTTACCGATAATTCATGGATAGGTATACAATATTGAAGGCCAAATGACCACAATTTTGTAATGGTAGAATCCAAATTCATAAGGTTGTTTAATACAGAGAACAGAGAGGAGGAGGTTAATTTTTACTGAGCCTCTTTTGTGTATCATCTATTTATGGTGGTGGATGGTTCAGTCACGAAGTTGTGTCCAACTCTTTGAGACCACATGTACTATAGCCTGCCAGGCTCCTCTGTCCACGGGATTTTCCCAGGCAAGAATACTGGAGTGGGTTGCCATTTTCCTCTCCAGGGGATCTTCCTGACCCAGGAATCGAACCCAGGTCTTCTGCATTGCAGACAGATTATTTACTGACTGAGCTACGAGGGAAGCCCCATCTATTTATAGTATTGTATTTAACATCATTCTGAGTAGGAATTAATATTCCCACTTGAGGAGCTCTGGAAATTAATACACCCACTCAGAACCATTTAGGTAACTGATAGAGCTGTTTTTAAGCTCACATCAGAATGCCCAAAGCCCTTTCTCTCTAGTCTCCTCTGCTGTGTTCACACGGTATTTGATAGTTAGAAATCCTACCTCCTAGAAAGTAATCTTGGAAACTGCAGGATATTTCTAATGCACTATTAGCAATTCTACTACATTTAACACCCCACTGAAGATTTAAAAGTGTCTTTTTAAATCATAAACTGCCGGAGTCATTTGCACTCATGACAAACAGTTAGCTAAAGTATCAGGTTATGGACAACTTGGAGATCTCAGTCCCTGCTCCATTCACAGCCCTGACCTATCAGTCCAGAGACATGAGAGGTGTCCAGCTTATTCTGAATTAGTTACCTGTAATCACGGTAATTATATTTTTTTCTAGTTTTTGTTGTTCAGTTGCTCAGTCGTGACTCTTTGTGACCTGTGTTGGACTGCAGCATGCTAGGCTTTCCTGTCCTTCACTATGTCCCGGAGTTTGCTGAACCTCATGTCCATTGAGTTGGTGATGCCATCCAACCATCTCACCCTCTGTTGCCCCCTTCTCCTCCTGCCCTCAATCTTTCCCAGATTTTTTCTTCTCTGCCTCCAAAAAGAATTTGAAGTGACTTGTTGAGAACAAAGATACTAACAAAAAATAAATGATAGGTTTGTGAGATATAGGGAGTGGGAGGAGATAATAAACCTGTTCTAAAATTTGAATTAACATAGATGGTATCTGGTAAGGTCTGACAGTATCTTGGATTAATTTACTCAGGTGAACATAGAAATACTAGTATGAAAAATGAAGAGGCTAAAAAGGTTTTAAATGATTATGTGTAAGAAAATTTTTCTGCAAACCGTTTCTTCTGAGATACTACAGAGAGAATTAATGGGGAAAATGGTCCACATTCCACATCAGCAAGATGGAATTAATAAGATTTTACTATAATAAACAAATTGTTCATGAAGTCAGTCTCTGTCTTTCTCTCTTGACTTTATTAAAATGTCAGGCACTGCCACAGTATATGGAAGAAAACCTAATGTACTGCTTACCTTTTTAAAAGCAGAAGTCTAGTTATAAATGCACAAGGCTTTACGTATCCGACATTGTGAGAACTAAGAGGTTCAATGTAAATGAAATTTTCATCATAATTGGTTCACAGTTTTAAACCAATTTTAATGTAAAATATGTTTTACAGGAAATCTTTTCAGACAGATCATGCTTTGTCTTACACAGGTATTAACCACAGTTTAATCTTTTCTAGATGAACCAGGATTACCAAGACATCAGGCAAAGGATATTTAGCTGAAGTCAGAGAGACCTGTTTTTGAAATTTCACTTTTTCTAGTGTTATAAATTGAGAACGGTGTTTGACTAGCTGGGCATCATTAATAAGGAGGACCTTCCTTTGTTTTGCGAACTATAGGAGAAAAAAAGGGGTTGTGAAGTAGCACTTTGCTTTTTTATGTGCAAAAGTGAGCTGTCCTGAAAAGACCAGAGATATTTTAAAATGTTAAGTGCCCTAGAGCTTTTAAGACTGATATACTTTGCTTTTTCATGACAGGTAAATATCTCATGTGTTATCATTAATATTTCATTATAAATTTTTAGCTTTTCACCTCTAAATGTATGCTTTCAATTACTTTCTCTGATTTACTAAAAGTATTTTTAGTGTATCTTTTTATCAAGATTTTGATATCAAAGTTATAAGAATGCAAAATTACAATGTCAGCCAATGGGTGAGGGGATATTTGAATTTATATAAACAATTCTATGCTCGCTGTTAGGACTTAATCTATTGTCAATAACAAGGAAAAAGGATCTGGATTTTGTGAAAAACTTTTATTTTATAGTGATTGAAAACCAGCTGATTATTCAAATAAAGTAAAAAAAAAATGTTTCTTGGACTCTTAGACAATGACTTTTTTTTTTCAGGTGCATCTCCCTAAACATCAGTGAGGAGTTCAATCCCAGGAGTTTGCTAACACAGGCTAAGCAGAAGATTAGGATCATGGTTTAAAGTGAAATGTGTTAAAAGTGCATACCTTTATTCTCCTGAGGACATAAAAAGATATTTAGACAAGGCTTGTAGGACAGGAAGAATGCTTCCAGGGAAGGGAAGCCGTAATCTTTTTGTTAGTTAAGCTTTTTTTTTTTTTTTTTTTGGATAAAGTGGCACATAAAAAAGACTTGGTTTTATTTGCACAGATTGTAAAACAGTTCAATGTCTATATCTTATATTTGTAGCAATTCCATTTATATAATAAAAGCCCAATTTTGCTGTTTCTAATTATTTCTTGAATAAACTGTCAAAAATATTTAGGTTTGTCAACCCAAAGAATGTTTGTCTGGTCTTGGAGAGATTAGAGAGTAAAATGTTTTATGAATAGGAATGTGGAATTCATTTTCTTATCAAAGGTAGAAACATTATGCTGAAAGTGTATCCTGACAAGTATATATTAGGCATTATAAGCGATGGTTTTAAGGACCTCCTGGTCATTTGGAGAAAGACAATCCTTTTATTGTGCTGGCAAAATGCTTTTGGTTTCCTTTGCCATTAAACCTAAATGCCAGTGGAGGTTTGAACAGAGTTGAAATAGCTTTACATAATATAATCTTTAAGAGAATAATATATACCTGTAAAAGGAATTTTTATTTCCTAAGGAGATGAAAAATTACATGTTTCTTCATCCTATGTAGGCAATGTGCATTATTTTCATCTCCTGCTCAGATATAAATTTTTCTATCTACTTTGAACATTCTGCATATTTCTTGCCTAGGGAGTCAATTCTACCAATTGTGGGGAGGGGGAAAGCTCAGAAGACCCTTACTAATTTCTTCTAAATTGAATGGTAGTTTCATGGAGAAGTTTTCATTTAATTTATGTGATCAGATTGTGTTAAGGAGAACCAGACTATGGGGTTAAACAGTTCCATATGTTTCAAAGACCCAGAACTTTTCCTGAAAGGAGACACCATTCTAAACTCAGATGTTACCCCCTGCTTCCAGAAATGGCTGCAACTACACCCCAGTTTTAGCTTCTCCCCAATTTTGTGTATCACACATCAGCACATGGGAGAGTTCCAATCCCCTGGCGCTTTCTGCCGCCTGGGAGGACCCCTGCCACATTGCTGGGTTCCAACAACTGCCAGATTTTTCTCCCCCCATCATTGTTACTTGCCTTCATTCTCTGTATGAATGAAGAACTAGGCACATGCAAGGAAGAAAGGCCAAGTTAACCAAATTCTGGAAATCTGTTTCCTGGGTCAGAGCCATGCTGAACCCTAGTGGGATCTACAAATGCTTTACAACTCACCCCTTGATGATATGACATTTTGGTGACTACAACCATCCCCTCTTCACTTTATGCTCCAGAAGTCTGTGAGACCTCAATGAGTCATGAAGAATCCAAAGTGATGATAACAGAAAATAAGAACTGACATCTGAACAAAGGTTAGTATTTGACAATGGATAAAGATTGGTATACCTTCCCTTCCTCGGGGCTTTGTTGACAAGAACTGTGAACGTCGTCTTCTCTGACTAATTTTCCAGGCCAGGAAGTCAGTCCTTTGATTTGGCCCCAGACCAAGTCGCCAACGTTGAACGTCCTTGGCCTATAAGGGATCAATTCATTTGAAGAGGGGGAGTCTGGGTTCCTTAGGTCATCTTCACTACTAATGCTTTTAGCGTCTGAAGGGCTAGGTACACACCCGTTAATGTTTTTGGCATTAAAGTCTCCATTGTAATGGATGTAGTCTTTGACCAGAGAACTCTCCAAACTATTGGAGGAGCTTGGAGATTGCTCCTCTAGGACAAAGTCTTGCTTTGTGGTACTCAGCAGCTCTCCAAAGCCCCGACTCTGCCGAGATCTGTTCCCGTTAATGTGTGCGCATCTTTCCACAGTGTTCTCTAGTCTCTCCTTAAAACTCATCATAGTTCTTTTGTAGTTATTATACCTGAAATTCTCCTCCAAAATCTTATCCCCTTGACAGTTTCTTGGTGGTAACAGTATTGGGTGCTGTTCCCCAGGCAGAAATGGCAGTGTAGAGACATTGTTGGGCCTTTCGTGACAAGGACTATTGTGGATGTGGCCTGGATGATCTAAAAATTCCTCACACTTCCACCTGTTTCGCTCCCCTCCAGGGCTTTGCTCCCCATCCCACTGTTTTTTAGATGTGTGGCAACCTGCTGACTTGAAATATTCAAAGCCATCTCCTTCGCTGGAGTTCTTCCCGTGGTCCAGACTGCTGGGGAGCCGAGCCCCTCTCGCACTCCTCAGCCGCCCATCGTGATCCACACTGCCCATGTTTCGTCCATGAATGACTGCACTGACAGCACTGGGGAGACTTAATGGGTCACCAATGGAAGCAGTGAAGGCACTCATGGCACTCAGAGCTGGAATGGGGCTGATCTGAGTTGTACTGTTGACAGCAGTGGTGATGACAACCTGCATTCCTTTGCTGGCTGCATCCACGACTGCTTTGTAAATAGCATCTACGGAAGCATCGCCTTGGCCCCCCACGATGAGGCCATCCTTCATCTGCTGACCTAGAGATGGGTCAATCCGTGACTGCAACTCACAAGAGGTGTCTTGGAAAGGTGGAAGTGTAGTGTTTGGATTTTCGGGAAGTGCTGTGAGCCCCGGCTGAGTGCTTATTCTTTTGTTTAGGAGAGCTGCATCTTCCTGCATTCTCACCTTAAAGAAATAGACAGGAAGTAGTGAGACATAGAGAGAGGAAAAAAAAAATTCAAGTCCTTAAAGAGAAAGACTGTAATTCTAAGATTTACCGGAAGACCAATGACTATAACAAGGAAGGCCATATAAAGAAAGAATAAGACTCAAAAATGAAATAGAAGTCACTGTATAGAAAGACATGTCTTGATTATACTTGGGTACATTTCTTTGATTGGAATCATGTAACATATTAAAAACAAATCCTATTACTAAACATTCTCTAGAAAAATTACAGTTGAGGTGGTTGGACACAAAAGGTTTCCAGGCGATGATTCCACGTTTTTAGTGTCACTACAGGTTTTCAACTTGGAATTCAAAGAGAGAAACAAGCCTGTCACCAGCATTGCTCACATTAAAAAGCGAAACAGGTTTAAAAATGATCTCTAACTCATTGATATTTCTACTGAATTAAGTGAAACATAAAACAAAAAAATACATATATATACACCCCTCTCTTAACAATGAAACTATTTCTGTTGAGTTGTGCTCAGTCATGTCTGACTCTCTGTGACCCCACAGAGTGTATCCTGCCAGGCTCCTCTGTCTATGGGATTTCCCAGGCAAGAATACTAGACTTGGTTACCACTTCCTACTCCAGAGGATCTTTCTGACCCAGGGATCGAACCCGTGACCCTTGCATTTCCTGCATTAACAGGAGGATTCTTTACCACCAGTACCACCGGGGAAGTCCCCAAACTATTTCTGAGATGACACTGAATTTTTGAAGTCTTTAGATAGGGTAGTAACATCAGCTCTTCAACCTTACTTGGTCACTGCCTGAGGGACATTCCCATGCTGTCAACAGTGACAACAGTGACCTCGGAGGTGATGCTTCATCAGGAAGAGGTGATAGGAGGAAATGGCCAGTGAAGAGCATCAATGCTCATCATGGGAATGATGAGTGCACGTTGAAAAAGTCCACAGGTTATTCTAGTTTCACCAACCCCAGCTAAGAATTGCTCTCCAGAACCTTGATACTTTGGATTTCCCATCCCCCCACCCCCTGCTTCACTGACCCACGATCACTCACTTCCTGTCTTTACATCTTTTCCTGCTAAACCAGAACCTGGGATCCATCAGCAACATAACTACTTTCCTGCCATTCTCCCCTTATATATACCTACCAGATAAAAATCTCAATCTTGGGTCAATTTAGCTCCCTGCCTTCTGTATCTATATGCACAGTGAGGATGCTGAGTATCTATCCATAGGAACTTATGGCTTCCAATCTCAGCTGGGGGTTTGTATTCCCATCAATCCTATGATCCTCTGGTTAGGTATCACTCTCCGTCACAACTATTCAGATTTTATCCACTTCCTCAAGCCAGCTGCTATGCTATTTCCCACATTACTCTTAGTATTTGACCCTACTTAACAGAGACATTACTTTGCCAGCAAAGGTCCGTCTAGTCAAGGCTATGGTTTTTCCAGTGGTCATGTATGGATGTGAGAGTTGGACTGTGAAGAAAGCTGAGCGCCGAAGAATTGATGCTTTTGAACTGTGGTGTTGGAGAAGACTCAAGAGTCCCTTGGACTGCAAGGAGATCCAACCAGTCCATTCTAAAGGAGATCAGTCCTGGGTGTTCTTTGGAAGGACTGATGCTAAAGCTGAAACTCCAGTACTCTGGCCACCTCATGAGAAGAGTTGACTCATTGGAAAAGACTCTGATGCTGGGAGGGATTGGGGGCAGGAGGAAAAGGGGACAACAGAGGATGAGATGGCTGGATGGCATCACTGACTCGATGGATGTGAATCTGAGTGAGCTCTGGGAGTTGGTGATGGACAGGGAGGCCTGGCGTGCTGCGATTCATGGGGTCGCAAAGAGTTGGACATGACTGAGCGACTGAACTGAACTGAACTCAACAGAGATAATCAAGTTTATAGGTTAGGAATTCTCATTATTTTTATACTCAGCTGCTCCCTGCCTTCTGGCAGCACACAGTTCCCTGCAACAATGTGTCCCTGATCCTGTCCTGCTTCCCAGTGTAAGAGGCGCCTCCCTCTGCTCTCTCAGAGTAAGTCCTCTGTTTATACTCTGGATACCAAGCCTTTCCTCAGGGATCTTGCCTTATCTATTACCCCTTCTCTTCTTTATGTTCAATCTCTTCTACTTTTTATTTTTGGTCTCTTTTCTTTAGCATTCAACTATATGCATGGCTTCCATATTTTATCAATGAAAGTTTGCATTCAACCTATGCCTGCCTTGGGGCACTATTTTATTTCTGTTATGTTCTTTGTAGTTAGGTTTTAAAAAGTTCTTAAAAGAGTAATCCAAACTCTAATTTATTTTTCATTCTTCCATCCATTGCAATCTGGCTCCTGCTCCCACAACTCTGCAAAAACTGCATTCTACCAAGCTACTGATGTTCTAACTGCTAAATTTAATGGATTCCCTTCAGGCTTTACCTACTTATTTACTCAGTGGCATGGTTGAGAGCTTATTCTTCCCTTCTAAATTATTTTATTATATGAGTATTTTTTCATTGTCCAAAAGAGAAAAGCTTCCTTCATCACTTTCCCACCCAAATCTATACTTTTGTATCCCACTCTGATTCCATTTCTTTCTCAAAAGTGATCAGTGTTCGAATACATCCTCATAGACTTGTTATTAATGCCTTAAGTGTGCAGATATATATCTAGTTTCCCTTCTTTCTTTCACACCTTCCTTTCCCCTTGCCTCATTTCTTTTTTTCTTATAAGTTGTATTATATTTTAGTACTGTTCTATAATACAACAGTGTTGGAGTTCTGTAATCTTGTGGGTCTTTCTATATCAGATTATATAAACCTACCTAATCTTCGAAACTACTAGATAGATGAAGATAGCAAAACATACTCAGTATTTAACTATTTTCCTACTGATGGTTGCTTAAGAGGGTAACATGATCAGTTTCTAATTTTTGACACCACAAATCAAATTGCAACAAAACATTCTAGATTGTGCCTTGATTTCTCCTAAATATAAAAGTTGAACTTGTGGGTCAAAGGACAGACACATATATGTGTGTGTGTGTGTGTGTGTGTGTATAAAATTGATAAACTATCAATCACCCTCTAAAAGGACTATGTCAGCATATAATCAGACCAACAATAATATCTGAAAGACTCCAGTTCCCCACTCCTCTGTTAGCAAAGGATATCATCTATCTGATGGACAGAGTAATGTTGTAATTTGTATAATTCTGATTATTCATGTTTATTAGTAATTATTATTTAATTTTCTGAAATGTCTGTTCATTTCTATTGCTCATTTTTCTAATTGATTCTCTTTTCTTCCTAATTTGTAGGAGCTCTTAAAATATTATGAACGGCAATTACTTGCTATTATTATGCATGTATTAGGTTGGCCAAAAGTTCGTTTCAATGTGGCCGATGAACAAACTTTCTGGCCAATCCAGTAACTTTTGCCAGGTTGCCACCTGTCTTCAACTTTGTTTAGAATATCTTTAATCATACAGATTTGAAGTTTTAAGTATTCAACTCTGTTACTCTTTTCTTTGTGACTCCTTGGTTTTGTGCCTTGCTGAAAGAGTCTTTTCTACCCTAAGATTATTTTAAAATCTTCGGTATTTTCTTCATGTATTTATTTAATATTCCTCTTTCCATCCAGCTCCTTAGTCTATCAAGAATTTATTTGTTTTTAGAACTAAAAGAAGACCAAGTGGTTGAAGCCAGGGAGAGAGTGGTGTGAGCTGGTGCTGGAGAGTGAGGCAGGGTAAACACGTTAGTTCAGTTCAGTTCAGTCGCTCAGTCGTGTTTAATCATGGGAGCAATGTTGTTTAGCTGCTAAGTTGTATCCAACTCTTTTTGCGACCTCATGGGCTATAGCCCACCAGGCTCCTCTGTCCATGGGATTTCCTGCAAGAATACAGGAGTGGGTTGCCATTTCCTTTTCCAGGGTATCTTGTTGACCCAGGGATGGAACCCCAGTCTCCTGAATTGGTAGGTGGATTCTTTACCACTGAGTCACCAGGGAAGCCCTGGGAGCAATGGGAAACCACAAAAGAGTTTAAGAAGGTAACATGATCAGTTTTTAACAACTTCTAAAGGACTACTGAGATGCTTCAGACAAAATAAAATGCTACAAACAAAAACACTGAAACGTTAACAACATTCATTACTGAGGAATAATTGTAAATAGAGGTGAAAAGGTACATAATCACCTTCTTTTGTCTGTTTCTTCCAATTAAGCAAAACAAGTAGTAAACATTGTTTTCTACTAAAGTAACCCAGGAAAGGAGAGTACCTGGAAGTTCTGAAAGAGACAAGCCATGGGGTTATTGTTAGCTGGGCAAGGAATTGTGGACTGTCCTTGAAATGCTTGGAGATTCTGGTACCCCTGAAGAAGTTGCTGCTGCTGCTGATTTGGAGGAAACATCTGACTGTTGTTTAACAGCGACTGTAGATGAGTCAGTTGATGGTTATTCAAAGTACTGTTTATTGAGGGCATGTCACCTATAGTATGAAAAATATAAAATATAAGTCAATGTGATTCTTTGGAGGTCTTATGCCTATCTTTCTTGAGGATTTCTAAAAAAACTAAAAACTAGACTTACATGGTAACTCTTTTCTCTTTTTCTCTTCAAAGTCTTACTAAGTGGTAAGAAAGACTAATTTTATTATTTATCTTTCATTATTAGTGTCTTGATTTCATATCATGGAGAGACTAGTTAGTCTTTGGTCTATCCGTTAGCCAATCCTTATATATTGATCTTCAGTGTCATAGAATTCCTTGAAGCCATTTTTGTTAAAGCAACCACAATTAAAGGTTAAAATTAGCCCTAAATGCTTTAGCAATCATAAGATAGTTAAAATATGTGGGCCTGACCAGGCGTGGTTACAAAACTTAGTTCTCAAACCATAATAATAACTACCACCAAATCAAATTAAATTTGGTTTAGAAATATGTATTAATATGTATTTTGTCCTTGTTTTAATATATATTTTGTTTCTACATAAAATATGTATTTGGTATTTTGGTTACCTAAAATAAAATTGTAAAGAAAACTATTAATATAGAAAATCCACTGTCATAGTCATAAGAAATAAATGTTATATAATCAGATAGGATAGTTAATACCAAAGTTACATTCAAAATTCAAAATTAACTTGTTTTGAAATTACATTGACTTTATTTTGAGGATAATGTCATAGAAATTGTCCTATGACTTGAAATCTGTAGTGCTTTTTAGGTTCTTTACTACACTATTTTGATTGCCAAATAGGACTAATTAAAGTGTTCTATAAAAGTACTTATGAAAACTAGAAACATATTATTTTTTTAGCTATTGAAGATGCCCTAGACAATATCATGTACATTTGCCTATGTTTCCAGACTTTATGGGCACCATCTCTATACTACAATTACGTGCATCAAACAGCTGAATATACTTGACATGATTTTATTAATTTTTTGAGATAAGATAATCTACATAAAGGATTTTGTTTTTAACCCACAAAGTTCTAAAGAATAATACTGTTTGAGAAAACCAAGCAGTAGCTATTTGTTTCCTTGAACTTGGGCAAGCATTAACTTTGAATGTTTTTATGCCTTGTTTCTTATTTTGCTGGATAAGCTAGTTTCATTAATTTAGGGATCACCTGGAAAAGCACTTCCTCATACTGTTTTCATCCACAGTGCAGCTGCTCATACTAACCCTGTGATGCCACATCAACTAAAATTCAAATAAATGTTATTTTTAAGGTGTACCTGTGCTTTAATTATTTGAAAAATAAGACACTACTTGGCTTAAGAGAATGATGAGTAGGTTAGGTTTAGGTGGCATCAGAATTAGAAGAGAAGGCAGATTAAAATGACATTTAGTATTTCTAGAATAGGGGAAAAGGAAAAAGTCATTTTCATGTTTGTATAACTATGGTTGTGTGTGGGTGTTATTATATTTAGTTCTTCCTTAAGCAAGCTGTGACATAACAAAAACATTTTTAAAAATAGTGTGACAAAATGGAGGTCTTTTTTAAAGGAGAAAATAGAATTAGAAAAACGTTTCTTTTGTAAAAATTTGTGAAAAAATTTAACTTACCAAGCAGACCTGTCCCCAGTAGAGGGTTAAGTAGCTGTGGCACCACAGAGTTACTGTTGAGTTTAGCTGGACCAGGTGTATTCCCAGCATTATTAGATATATTCAGCAATGTTTCTGCCATTGACACCACTGCTGTCCCACCAAGTGTTGAGACAGTCAGTGCTGCCACTGCTGATGATGTAGTGGTTGTGGTAGTGGTTGCCTGGGAAGAAGTTGCTATGGAAACCTCTGGATGATTAGCGGTGTTGGCCGATGCCGAGTTCAGGACACCTCCCAACAGCTGGGGATTCAAGGCCATTAATCCTGAGGCCCCAGTGACAGCTGGGAGGAAGAGGGGGTTAAAAGTAGTGTCACTGCCTGCAAAGCTTGGTAAAGGGTTCCCCAGGGGATTGGTTAAAAGGGTCTCAGCTCGGCTGTTCTCTGACTGATTGCTTGGCAAATGGTCTGGTGGGGCTGTCATCTGTGTTAATGAGGGTAAGGGGGTATTTTGCTGTTGCAAAAGATCTGAGATGGCCAGATTGAAAGATGGCAGGGGAAGCATGGCAGCTGTGTGGGCTTGGTTCTGAAGCAGGGCTGCTAAGAGTTGAAAGTGAACAGGCTGCAATACCTGCCCATCCATGTCACCGGAGAGAAAAGCTAAAGCAGCGTTTACATTTGGGTTGAGAAAACCTAAAGGGTGGAGGTTGATCTCAGACTTGCCTTCTCCTGCTGAAGGCTGGAGGATATTTAATAGATTCTGGTTTAGGAGATGCTGTTGATTCACTGGCAAAGAGATAGGTAGAGAACTGAGGAGGCTGGGGTTCAAGGGGTGTGGAAGATGGTTGTTTGAAGTGCTGTTGGATGGAAAATGAAGTGCGTGCTCCTGGCCAACAAAAGGAAAATCACTCCCAATGGGCAGCTGACTCTGCAGTAGGTTTCCAGCTGCGGTGGTGACTATGACGCCATCTTGAAGAACAGATGTTGTCTTTGTGATGGCAGGGTGGTTGATGCCAGCTATGGCTATGGAGGAGGATGGTCCTGAACCGCCTGAAAGAAAGGGGAAAAAACCCACTTATTAATTACAGAGGTTAAGGAAGACTTCTCTATAAAAATACATTGAGATACATTTTGATGAATATATTACATGCCATCTTTGTAGAGGCTAACCAGATTAATTGTAATTAGAGATGATCTGACATGGTAATGAAACAAGTTCAACTTCATACTTCTTAATCTACTTTGAACATAAATATGCTGGAGAAGTTTGGCACTTTAAGAAATAGCTGTTCTAACTGTCAAATATCTTGTTTTTCATAGCCGGACAAAGTGAAAATGGGGGAAGCTATGTGGTAGTCCATTCATTTGGTTAGAAAAAAGTAACAAGGCCTCATTTTTCAAAATATATTTTTACATAAAAAAATTATTTTTGGTCTTTATTACTAGTCTTTGGTCTTTATATTACTAGTATTTTCTTTTAAGGGAAAAAACAAATAGAATATGCATGAGAATACAAAACAGAAAATAAAAAGTACCTACGTAGATATAACTATTAATATTTTAGTATATAGTTTTCCAGGCTTTTCCACCTGTATGTACATATTACATATGCAGACACATACACACACATACACACATATATACATATATATGTTACATATATTTTTAGCAAAAACAGGATCATATTGTTTTGTAACTTTTCATTTATCAATACATTGTTACTATTCTTTCATGTTAACTATAGATCTATTTTACTAGTATCCATGTATGGATATACCATAATTTATTCAATCCACAGTTGTGGATATTTTGATAGTTTACAATCTTTTACTATTTTAAACAACACTATGATAAACATTCTTATTTACTCATCTTTGCTAATATGCTCAATTGTTTTCTAAGGAAAAATTCTCAAAAGTAGAGTTCCAGGGACAAAAGGTTTATATATTTTTTAAAGCTCTGGATACACGTTGTCAGACTGCCCTCCAGTGTAGCTGATAAATATGCATTCCATTTATATTTCTATAAACAATGTAGGTAGTACTCATTTTTCTCACCAACACTGTGTTTTATCATTATTTTTAAATCTTTGTCATTCTAATAGCATAAAAATACTTTATACTCATGATTCCTTAAAAAGACCAGTCTTCATCCAAATAGTATTCTTAATTGTGAAAATCTTATGTATGCTAAAGATGAAAATTCAAGGAATTTAATAATAAAATTAGAGTTGTGTATCATAATTGTTTTAGTTGTTACCAATCCAAGCTGCACAAAACAAACAAGCCAACAAACCAACCAATGTCTGGGCCCTAACCAAGATCAGTCAAGAACTCATCTCTTGGGGTACAGCCTGGGCAGTAGTATTCTTTGAAATCACCCCTAGTGATCCAGATGTACAAGGAGGGTGTGGGGAGGGTGAGAATCACATTCTGTTGAAAAGGAACCTACAAGCATCTTTTGGAAAATGTCTTACCCTAAAGAAATGCATTGTTTTATAATAATACATACATTTAGCAAATATTAATTATTATAAGCACATACATTTATTAAAGTATTAAACATGTGTATGTTATAATGAACAATACAGTGTTACTGAAAATCTAAAATAATTCAAACATTTTACCGCTGTGCTATGCCATCGCAACAAACTTTATATATGACTATGTTACCACTGAGGCCTTGTCCAAATACACAGAAATGTTTCCATAGTTGTAACAGAAGTACGAATACAATGATATATTTTTCTCATTTTTCTCCTACCAGAATAACGCAAGGGTTTTTCCTTTTTGAAATATAGACTCTATATGAACACTATTAACTATGTAGCATGTGGACTGATCATATTTATTGAACTACCTGATAAAGTTTGGCATTCATATTTTGATTTTTTCATTATTACATATCACATGGGGATGGACATCTTCCTGTATATGAAAGCTTCCTACTTTTGAATTTTTCTAAGGAAAATAATCATTGTGAGCATCAAAGACAGGTAAGTGAAAGGCTTGCAACATGTAAAAGTATACAAATAAAAGGAGCTATCATTGTCATCATTATTGACATTAGTAGCTAAAGTTAGTTGTGATGATGTGGTAACAATAGGAAGTATAAAATCAGCGTATCCAACACATATATCTCTATAGCATGACTTTGCAAGTCTTCTAGCTGTTGTGGTCTACTTTATTTTTTTAAAGCTCTCACTGTTGCATTTAAAGGAGATAAGATGCTGAGGTAGGCATAGAGTATACAAATCTTTAAACATTAATTCAGATCTGTGATAAAAACCAGTAATACCTTAAACGTTTCAGTGCTCCTTAAATCTTGCTGCCATTTCCATAAATAGGTACTTTGGTTTATTTGCATTTGGAAACCACTTTTTTGAACAAGCTAATAAAAACTCTTATTTACTAGTAATCACTATCTATGGCTTTTTCCCCTATCTGCTAAATAATCATGACATATTTAAATATACAGATCACCATTCCTCTAATCACAGTCAAGAGTATATTTCTGAAATAGTCTAGTGTGTATACAAGACTTTGTAGATGAAGGATTTCCTTAGGGGTTATTACTCTTTTATCTTTATTTTGTGAAACAGAAACATCCATTTTGAGGATTTATGAAAGCAGTCATTTGGGGACATTATTCTAAAAGTTCTCCATCTAAATATTCTTGAGGAATTACAATAAAGAAAATACAGTTATTCTAGGTATATTTTTGCATTACCAAAAAGAAGGTGGTGAGTATCACAAGCTTCTTAAGGGTAATATGTGGATCAAGGCATGTTTTTTATTTTCCCTAGTTTTCAACACACCAATTCAACAATCAAGTATACTCTGCTGAACAAAAGGATTAAAATGATGATACAGAGAAACAACAACAATAACACAACACCCTGCCTATTCTTTCAGGAAAGCAGAATTTAGACAATGTGATAACACACAGATCTACCTGTCTGTCTCAAACATTTACTGAGAGCTTATTATGAACCAGGAAATTTTAAAGTTCTTTTCATAAAGTTAATATAACTACAAGGCAATATGCTAGGAACTATAGCAGGTATATAACAACGGGGCAAATGTAAAACTGAAGGTGTTAGGAAAAACTAAGCAATGGTAACCTTTGATCTGGGATTTGAGAGTGGAAAAGAGAGAATGGGCTTCTAAGTGGAAGCAAAATAATTTTAAAAACAGACAAGGAGGTAATAAAGTGTATGGAAGGTAATACAAATCTTATGTATCCTCAAAACAAAGAAATATGACTGAAAATATTGTACGCTGCTTTTCTACCCACCCCAGCCCTCTCAACCCTGGTTAAACTTGCTGCCTTAGACAAGCAGTGAAGGTATTTAGTCATCTTTCTAAACCATTAATGGCAAGGATTACTTATTTCCCTCTGTATTTCCAAGACCTAAGAGTCTCTAACACATGGTTGGCACTCAAAAAATGTTGGTTGAATCAATCTATTAAGATTGTAAAACATGCATTCAACTTCTAGAAATCAGATCACTTGCTCTCTGTGTGTGGCAAGTGTGTATATGGAGGAGAGAATACCACCCATTTGTAGAGAAAGTGAAAACTGACTCTTGTATTGTGTATTGTGACTCCTGTATTGTGAAAACTGACTCTTTATCTCCTGGTCCAGTGCCAGGAGATAAAGGCTGCTGGAAGGGAGATGGTTGGAAGATGTCAAGTTACTTTAGAAGACTCCCAGCTGGAGAGTTAAAATAATCTTACAGAGGAAGAGGTCCATCCCAAAGTACTCTGAATTCTTATAGTCACTCATTATTGCTTGGGGTCACTGAAAGAGGATCCTGTCAATTTTTATAGTTGGAAGGAAAACTGGAAATTGCTTATTTTTGAACCACTTAATCATGAATAGGCATTCTCTGGTGAACTTACATCTCTACATAAAATACTATCATCTGCTTAAGCATGTGGGGAAAAATGTTTTCTCAAAGCTGATTTTTTTTGGTGGGAGCAGCTGTTTTGTGCTTACTCTAATGAAGGAGATGGGTTTATTTTTTTTTTTTTTGAGTTTTTTAAAAAGCAAACTATTCACTGAACATTTAGCAGTTAAATAACTAAAAGGCAGCTGGGAGCCTGGAACAAGTTAGCAAGCTGGAGAAGTCCTTTAATTGGGAAGAATTTTTATTTCACACCAGCCAGCGGCACCACAAACTGGCATAACTTCTTTTTCTCATTGTTTCTGTTACTTTTAAAGAAGTAAGAAATTAAGACTGGAAAGCTAACCAAACAAACATCCCTGGTGTGAGATCATATTCCTAGACACCCAATCAGAGATTGAGATAGTCCAGTACAATTAGGAAACAACAGTGGGAGTTCTTCCTGTGGGGCAGATTTTCAGATGTAAAGTGTATTCTTCATATACATGTATAATTTATAATGTATGTGTGTCTGCGTATGAGTGTATATACAGAAATAGCATCAGTCATTTCTTTTTAGGATTTTTTTAAAGGATATTTGTCGTATTACTAAATTTCATCCTTGAGATGTTTCATCTCATTTTTTAAAAATTGCTTTTCAAAAGAAAAGTAGTGTCTACCTCTTTAGATTTTTTTTTCTTCTTTGTCACTAATACTCTGAGAAGTCATTGTTCATATTAGGCTAAACTTTCATAGTTGGCCCTAAGTATTAATACTGTTGCACATTTCTTTGTATGTGCACAGAGAGGGCATAAGGCTCATTCCAACTGACCAACAGGTGTTTTAAAAATATCATTATAATGGGAATTTGCTGTATGACTCAGGGAACTCCAACTGGGGCTCTGTCACAACCTAGAGGGCTGGGAAGGGGTAGGAGGTGGGAGGGAGGTTCAAGAGGGATGGGACCAATGCACCTATGGCTGACTCATGTTGATGTATGGCAGAAACCAACACAATATTGTAAAGCAATTATCTTTCAATTAAAAATAATTTAAAAAATGCCATAACACCAGTTCAGCCTATAGTCCCAATTTTGATAAATATAACTTCATGCTATAAAACTTTTTCTAAATTGGTAAGCCCAAATACTGCTTTTTAGCCACAAAATTCAAGAAACCTAAGAAATAAATCATATAGAAGGTACTCCTTCACTATCTGACCTTTATCATTTGCTTTGGCAAGTGTATTTCAACTGCAAACAGGATCAATGATAATCCTTAATAAAAATGAATGTTTCTAGAGACAGGAGAAAATATCATGCCCTAGTAAGTCTAGTAATATACTTTTCAATCCCATGAAAATAGAAAAAATTCCTATTTAAAGGGTTGATTAAAAAAACTGAAAGATAACTTTTATGAGCAGTCTAGATCTTCCAACATTAGTTTCCCAAGCCTTAGTAATGACATGGTAACATGTATTTACAAAGATATACCAATCTCTGTCTTGTACCTTGGATGTTGATACAAATGCCCAGCATTCCTTTACCAGAAGTAGGCAGGAAGCCCTAGGAACTATGTCTATTTGTTCTTCACCAAAAACCAAAACAATTTAGGAGAAAGAGGCGAGAGTGGGAGTATCGGTGGGAGTATCTCAGAAAATACTCTCTACCGTCAATAAGGCCAACCTCTTAGGGAAGAGGGAAGACCAGTGGAAGGAAGGAATGTAGCCTGTACCTTGGAGTATGAGGTCAGAGTGATGATGACTGGATCAAGGAGGCCATTCTTATGGGGTCAGACAAAATTGTGTTTTATTACTGATCATTTCTGCTTCCTTTATTAACACATAGGATTACTCTAAAAGCTGTTGAAATGAAAAAAAAAAAAAGCTTGAGATTTTTCAGTTTCTCAAGTAACAATGGTTTTTTGTTTTGCAAATGCTTTTAATCACATTTTTCTTAATAGTTATTGTAAGGAAACAAATGCTGAGAGAAGAGGTTAATTCTCCTGGTTGGTAGGATTTCTGTTCTCTCTGTATGCTAGAATCACTGTTAATATGCTCCAACTATCAATATTCGAACTGAGAGTTTACCCCATTTTGTTTAATGAGCAGAGCAAGTAGTTTCTAGGTTATTAATAGTTAACTTTGTGTCCTTCCATTGTATACTATTTTATCTTCAGTGCTAAGCAGTGCTGAGCACATACCAGATGCTCAATAAATACTGACTTAACTACCTCATAAATATTTTAAGACAGTGTTTAGAGCTATTTAAAGGTTGTAAAATCAATTTTGTATACCCTCAATTAGTATATTTTGATAAATGAAATAGTAAAGACAAAAAAAGTACAATGCATAGCCACAATATTATTTTGTGGAAACTGATTCTGTTAACTTATACATGTGAATACTGGGGCATGCTCTGTTAGTGGGTGATGAAATAATTTCAGTGGATCATGACTGTCATAAAAATACAATGAGATAGGGTAAGATAGGATGAGACAGAATGGCAGAGTGCATCACATGGAGTGTTTTTTCAGGAAATTTTTGTTGTACATTAAAAACTTCTCTTTGGCGAAATGGAATCCAAGTTAATTTGTTAGAAATTAGATGTAAAAAAAAAAGTTTGAAAAACACTGCTTTAGGAGGCCTCTCAGTTGCTCAGCTCTGTGGGGGATATCTATGGAGCTGTGTTTCAGGAGGCATACTTAATAGACTCTAGTGTGGCAGGTATCCCTGTGGAGTTATGCAGTCCAGGAGCCCTGCTCTAGGGCATCTGTGATAAATACTACTCTCTCCTATACCTGTACCCATGGGTCTTGGAGAGAGATTCTGAATTTAGCTCCTACCCCTGGAGTATCTTGGCAACACCTGCAGACTTGTCTAGTTCCATTCTAAATCTATAAAATGGTGAGTTGTTACTTTGACTTTGCCAGAAGTATAATTCTTAGAAAATAACTTTTACTCTACTCTTTCCTTCGTTAGCATTAATGTTGTTTGATAGAAGTTCCGAGAAGGTAGAAGTTTACGATTTATTTAGTACTACATGCACATGGAAATGAAATCTGTTTTGATGACACTGTAGGAATTATGTTTCAGCATTATTTTTAATGAGTCGTATCTTGGTAGAGTTAACTTTACTGCCTAGAATTTGGGTACTTTTAGAGGCTACTACAATGTTTTTAGACCACTTGATTTTAGTCAATAAAGCTTAGGAATCTCCTTGAGATCTTAAGGATTTATAGTGGTTTTATAAGTGAGCTTAGTGTATTGCAATAGAATAAAATTCTCCCAATTTGCACACTGGGACAATTTATTTCTTGAAAGGTACAAAATAGATCATTGAATCAGCAAACATATCACACCACTATGAGTTCTGTTATCACTTTTGATTACATAGACTCGATGTCTAAATTCAAACATATTTTAATTCCTTTTTTTTGTACACGAGGAAACATTAAACCTGGATTATGTAAACAAAGCAAGTGGTGTAACCCTGATATTAGGAAACCTTCTTAAACAGCAAGACATTGTCTGTTGTAAAAATATCTTACAGCAAAGAAGAAATGGCTCATTTTGCAAAAATTTATCTAAAAGAATAGACATAGATTTTTATCACATAATCAAGAATATAATATAGTTTTGGTATTTGGTTAAAAAGAGCAAAGGGCAACTTTCAACCTAGAAGTCTGTGCATCAATCAGATGAGGAATCTAGGCATTTAAAAACTTGGGTGGAAATACTTTTAATAGCAACTATTGTTAATTCAGTCACAGCCTTAAAGCAATCTTTGCCTTTTTTCACTCTATATAAGTCTACATTAGACAAGAGGCTTACTTCCCTTCAAACGTCCCATATCCTGAGAGAGCTAACATGTACAATAATCCATCCTGGAGTATTTTTATCCCATAACCTTTTTGCAACTATAACCTCAAATGAAGGGAATGACAGTTTCCCTTTCTTTACTGGGATGTTCTAAGAATAAATAAATACAGAGAACAAAAAGCCAAGCTTATATATGAAGTATCCTTTTGTGATCTCTAAGTTTCTTATACCTACCAGTTCAGAGGCTGCACTGAGTTTCAATCAAATGTATTTTGTGCTGAAAAAACACTTTCTTTTCCAGAGTTTAAAAAAAATATATAAATATTCATGAGCATATATTTATTCACAGGTTTATTTATAGTCTTGTTAGTCGATGTATATCTTTAAGAGTTAAGGCAAAGAAATGATTGAATCATTTACTCTTTTGGTACAAACCCATACTCTGCCCCTTCACAGGACTTTATTTTCATGTGTTTAGAAGAGCTGATTAAATGTTTATTACCAAAAAATGAGAATATAAAAGGCATTTTAAAGTGAAAAAGTTGTATTTAATGACTTTATCATTTGGAGGAAGGCAAGCTTCAGTTATTAAGTTGGTTAGCAGAATAGTCCAAATCTTTTTGCTTCTTTGAAAACTGTGAAAACCCACAGGGCCATGAAAGGCTGGGTCCTCTGCAAAGGCCCCAGTTACTGGCATGTGTGTTTTTGTTCTGTGGTAAACAGGTGGGCAGTGATCAGAGGCCTGAGGAGGCACGGTCCTGATGGCACTTGGTTTTGAATTCTTCCCTAAACCAAACAACAGGACACATGCTGGAACCACTTCAATGTTGAAATTCAACTAACTTCATAAGCTGAAAATTGCTTTAAATGTATATACGACTGATGGATTTCATAACATACCTGCATTCAGCAGTTTGAATTGGACTGATACTGAGGAACTGATTGGGTTTGGTTGCCAGATCCACCAGAACTTTGTTTTACAACTTGAGGAATGTTACCAAGAATCCTACTGGTCGTTTTCTAAATCTGTTACATGGAAATATTAAACTTCACTTGTAATTTCATAGCCAAAACGTTAATAGAAACCTGTAAACTTTGCAATGCAAAGTGTTCAGAGAGCTTTAGTGGAAAGGCAATTTCAAAGCACCAAACAGAATTAATAAAACCTATCTTCTAAGTTTTAGAAGTGTTTTCTAAGCATTCATATCTTTTATCTGATTTTTTTTTTTTTACCATCTTTGCCTTCAATTCTCATATATGAGTTATAATACATTTTAAATATGGACTGGTATTCACATATAGGCCTAGAATATGAATATTTGGGTTGTTTATAATAAAAACCTCTCTATAAAAGAAGTTCTTGAAAATAACCTATCAAGTTTTCAGAGTGATTTCTGGTCTTCAATGCAATCTTAATGTAACATTTTTGAGCTGCTGCTTAGGAGAGTGGAAAAAAGGCACTGGGGTGAGCAGGAGGTATTTGAGCTCTGTTCAGGCTCCACGACCACAAGGAATGCTTGGGCCATGTCACCCGCAGGTGTCTCTCACCCGCACTGTGCTATCAGAACTGGTGTGGCAGGGCTGGCATGGGCACAGCTGTCTCCTACAAAGGCCTACTGACACTTCACCCACTAGGAAAACAATTCTTATCTGAGTGAGGCAATACAAAATCATTTACATCAAGGTTACCAAATGTAGTTCACAAATGAGGGGCAGTTCTTTTGATATTGTGGACATTTTATCTGCATTGATACAAATATCCTAGTTATTGTATACTAGGATATCAGAGTCCAGAGAGAGAGGGCAAAATAAGTGACTTTGGTCTAAAAGTGCATCAAAAGTTTACAAACATGGTTTCTAACATGCGTTGATGTGCTTCAATTCACTGTCTTTTGGATATTTTTAAAGATTCGAAAGGGAAAACAGTATTTTTGACAACTAGATGCTTCCAATGAAGAACTTATGCAGCTGGGAAGAAAATGGATTTTAGGATCAGATGAACCTGAATTCAAATCCTTATTCAATTATGTATGACTTTGGATACTCCAGTTCTCTGAGGCTCAATTTACCCATCTGTAAAATGATAACAAGAACACCTTACACTTTGGAAGACTGTACAAATTAGAAATAATACAGGTAAGTCACCTAGTACATCAGAGGTACTCAAGGATAACTAAAAGCAACATTTTAAGAATAAAGTGTGTTTTCTTCTAATGTCTTCCTAGTATGCTAGGAATACTTAGCAAAGCTTGAAGGGAGAGTTATGTCTGTCATCAGCTGTTTCACTGTAAATGCCCACCTCTGGTGTTTATTTGATGGATGCTAAGCAATTATCATGACAGTACATTCAGCTGACACAGATCACTGTGTATATAAAAAAATGATATTAGAGACCTCTTTAATAAATCAGCTCATCAAAAGAGCTACATTAGTAAATCTACCCATTTTTATTACCAGCTGCACATCAGATCTATATACATTAATTAGTATATAATTTTATTAAGTTTAATACTTTAAAAAATTCTAACTGACCTAGATTTTTATCAAGCGTATGTTTTCTGTTATCTTACACATGATTGGTCACATCCACATCATTATTAGACATTTATTCTCATCCCTTTTAGCTATTTATATGCTAACACTTTCTTTATATTAATAAAATTTCAACATATGTGTTTCAACAATCCCAGCACTGGCAATCCAGATCTGATGTTTTACAGAGAGGCATGGAACAAGAAAATACATGTCTAAGACTATATAAAATAAAAAGTCTAAACTTGACAATCAGAAGAAACAAGAACATAAATAAACGTCGGTCTTTTCCATTATAGATAAATTAAAATACATCATTAATAAAATACGTACACTTTGCAATATGAACTTAGACCTGAAACAAAGTAAGTTGAGGTAAGGGGTATCAAAATTTAAAAATATAATACAATGAGACAAACAATGTCTCATCCAAATGATTGAAGCTATGCTTAATAAATATAGTGTATTTTTAAATAGTTACTGACTTTATGTAACTTTAATCTGCTAAATGCATAAGATTAAATTTTCATTTATTTGAGATTATCTAAAAAGAAATATGAGTCACTGAGAAGCTGGAAGCCCCTTTGGAATAAGTATCCTGTTAAACACATAATAGCTTCATGAGATTTCTTAGACTATCAAGAAGGCACTAATCATTTCAATTATCTTTTTCACCTTATATTCTTTTTAACACAAGAGGTCAATGAACAGTTCTTCATTAAATACTGACATCAAACATAACACATAACAGAAGTTGTGGAGAATGGCAGGTATAAGTAGTGACACCAGGAAGGAAAACACTTGATTTTACTATCAACAACAAAGACATGTAGGTCATAATGCCTTTCTAGCATGGTGATATAACAGTCTATATATAACCACACAATAGCTTACTATTAAAAGCCTCAGCAGTTTTCTCACTTCCAGTAGCAATCTGGTTTTAAAAGCCCACTGTTTTCATATCTGAGTAATACCGTCTCTATATTCATTTTTTACTTCCACCTTGTCATTTCTCACCAATCTCTCAAATCATTATTGTTGGATTCTGGGTATTTCTAATATTCTTATGGTCAAATTTTCAGATGTCTCCATGAATTTATCTCTGTAGTGCTTCTTTAAATTTTTTTTATAGTAATTTCTGAGGACTCTACTGAACAAAATACAGTTCTTTCTAATGTGTCTACTTTCAAATAAATCTGTCTCCATTAACAGCAGATAATGAGATACTATAATGTCAATGGTAAAAATAATGGTTTAGTTCTACAAGAAAACTGCAAAATAATTTCAAGATCAAAAATTCTGGAAATCAGGTTTTCAAGCCTTTTTTATTAGAAAACTTAAATTATTACCTTTTTAAAAAAGGAAGTAGCCAATATCCATTTTTGAATTTTTTTCAAACAAATAGTAATGAGGGATAGCAAACTAGGATAAGAAAACACATTAGAAGACAGCTTTCTACTTCATACAACTTCTAGTTAACTCTTCCTATTCATTCACCTATTTCCGGTCAGCAGCAAGAACAAAAAAATATCCATTTATTTTTGCCTCTTTTTTGGATTTTCCAAGGTGAGCTTCATTTACCTGAATACAAACACAAGCTAGGGGAAACGGCTTTTATATTGGCATTGACCAAGTACATGTCTCAATAACCAGGAAATCCTGCCTTCTATGGCTTCTTTCATAGTTTAGAGTCCAATGGTTATTGAACCAACTGAAAGTCGAATGAAATTCAAAACGACAGATTGACAACGAATAATGGAAACACATGGAATCCTCTTGGTTGTTATTTTTTTTTCTAAGAGACAAATCCCTAGCATTCTGTAAATAAAATTATAAATACTAAAGAAATGATGAGAATTTCACATCGGGGAAAGGATCATTTCTTATCATAATAAATATTTTGGTACAAATTTTAAAAAAACGTATAAAAGTTTAGTACCTTTGGGTACTTTTTTCTAATAAAACCATACCTGCTTCAGAACTTGTTTGATTATAGCTGCTAACAATGCTGTTTGGTATCACTGGAGTGGAGGACGTTGAAATTCTTGACTGAGGTGGATTGGGATGTAATGAATTTCCTAAAGCCATGCCCGACTGACTGAGCATCCCACAGTTCCCGCTAGCCTGAATCTGATTTATTAAACCTGTAAGATGGTGGTTTGGGACTGGACTGTTACTGTGAACAAAGTTAGTGTTTGCATTGTGGCAGTGCACGGCTTCCCCTCTTAAAGGTATGCTCTGTGTCAGTGAATTCTGAAGAACACTGGAGTTCATACTGGGATCTGTGAAATGCAGCTGGTTAGCAGAGCAAGGCAAAGCAGTATTTGAGCCCCCACAACCCGGGGTACTATTGCTACTCAAGTGAGAGCTTTGACAACTCATAGACTGTAGTAACTGAGACATTGAACTGATGGGAAACGACCCCTGACCCTGCTTCCTTAGCAAGTCGGGTCCGGGTTTAGGAACTGCAGAACTATCCACTTGAGACTGTCTGAGCAAACTCAACACTGTGGTAGGCGGCTGTTTTCTTTTCCGCAATGAGTCTTTTTGCTGAGACATCAGCTTATCTCTTAGTGCTGCTCGACCACTTTGCCCTTCACCTGATGGGAGAAGCATGTTGGCAGTAGGAGGGAACATGGTGTTTAAAGTGCTATGTCCTTCAGTGTTGCCACTGCCAGCAACAGCTCCAGAATTGCTACTGCTGCTACTGTTGTTACCAGCAAGTTTGTTTTGATTTGCTAGCTGTGCTTTGGCTGCTGCTGAGAGTAAACTACTTGCTGGAAAGGAGGCAGCATTGTGCTGGTTCAAGATCTGATTTAAAGGCATTCCCAGCAAACCAGGCTGACTCTTTACAGAACTTCCGGCAGATGCAGTAGAAAAAGCTGCACTGCTTGGGGGATTTAGTACATTACTCATTCCAGCAATTAATGGGTTAGGGATATCCTTGTACTGATGATGTCCATCGGACTTGGTAGAAGGGCTTGATGGCATTGATGGCCTTGGGGACCCTATTGTTGACCTTGGTGACCTGGGTGGAACCTTAATACCACTGCAATTGGCCTGGGGTCCTAGAGGTGGCATCATGAAATTTCCGTGATCTGATGATGTGGAAGATGAGCGTGATCTTTGGGGCGATGCCTCAATCCTTCCAATTCCAGTCCCCATCATGTGCACTGGGGATGTCACTGGAGAAGGGGACAGGGAGGTTGAAGCTGAATGCTGAACTCTTTGTACATGACTCCCATGATTCATATGACCAGGTTTTACGGTTGGCAAAGGGAGATTACTTGGCAAAGGAACAACAGCAGGAGGCATGCTTACATTCATCACAGGTACCTGAGAGTGGACATTTGAATGGAAACTAGTTGGATTAATGATAACAGGGTTCTGATTCACCGGTTTACTAGGAATAGGGTCAAGAATGCCAAGTGGATCTTTCTCAGATGTTAATGGCTTTTTCTGAAGAGCACAAGAAGGTGGAGGAGGGGGAGGTGGGCCTTGGGGTGGTTTGTGGTGAAACATTGCTCGTGGTATTTCCATATTAGTTGAAAAATTACACATTGGTTTTTTCATTACTGGACTCTTTGTAGTCAAGGTTGGGGAAAGAGGTATATTAGTCCTTCCAGCCATTGCACAGGATGACTGTACAGGAGAACCATGTAGCATTACTGAAGGTGGAGAAAGAGGAGTCCTATTCAGGTGAATAGGACTAGAATTGGGAGCTCCGTGAAAACCAGGATTACTTCTTGTGAAGACATCAGGGCTTCCAAGTGGGTCAGTCCTTGGCGAGATCGAGCCGTCTCCATATATCTGGGAACCTGACGATGCAGGGCTGGGCAGGCCTCCATGGCTGCCACGGAATGGAGACTTCTGTCCATGCTCATTGCTGCCCAATCTCTGCCGGGGGTAGACAGGGTGGAGTTCCTGTTGCTGGCTTCCAGGCAGTTCTTGTACATATAGTCTTCCCATGGTGTTTGATGATCCAATCATTAACTTGAAAGGATTCTTACATTCAGGCATTACAGAATTTGTAATTCCTTCATGTGACTTATTTCTTACAGATCTTGGAGTTGCTGCCCGTGAAGGTACTACTGGAGTTGCATCTGATGTGAAAGAGAGAAAAAAAAAAGTCTGTTAGTAGTCTCAATCCTTTTGTGTGAAAGTGGAGGAAGGGAAGAAAGGAGAAAATGAGGAAGGAAGGGCATCTGGAAAAAGAAATTTGCAAATAGAAACTGTGACTCTGCAATAAAAAAAAAAAAAGGTCTGTATTCTACAATAAATTTTGTCTGAAAAAAATGCACATTATTCTTCCTTAGTTGACCAAAGGTTCTCAATAACTGCACATTATTCTTGTTTACCTCCTATCTGTTGAGAAAGGATGAGGCTCTGAATCTGTATATACAGACATTAGTCATTCTAATAATGTTTATCATATGTAAAATCAAGATTGACAGCCCAGATGGAAATGATAATGTTATTATCATTTGGATTTGAATTTTTTCAAGAATACAGTTACAAGAGAAAATTGTAATCTGTCTGGCATACTATTTTCTTGGATGACTTAAATGAACTGCCATTTTCACCAGAAAATTTTTTACCTTAAAAATGTTTCTATAAACCCCCACAAGACAGCTACAAAAACTCTTTCTTATCCCAACATTTTCACTGTGACAGTAAAAGAGTCTTAATATTTGTGAATTAAGTAAACAGGATTCTGAATCTTTTATAAAGGGAGCGATAACAACAGTAAATACAGTGAAGTTAAACAATCATGCTAACTTAACATCAAGTTGGTAATATTGTAACACTTTAATTACTTTACCCTTAATCAGTCATTGTTGTAAAAACAGCCTTTATCAACCAACTTTGGTAAAAGATTGCAATTCTTTTATTAGGGTAGAATTCTTATGCAAAATTTAGTCAGAGTGCAACCATCTTCAGTACTGGGTTCCAACTGAGTATTCTCTTTTTAGAGTGCATTGCTCCCTTGCTGGTTTTTTGGAATCCCTTCAGTTCTTTCGGAGATCAGACAGAATACAGGCAACAAAAGCAAGCTGGTTCATCATACAGAATTTTCATTCAATCATGTCAGAATTCTAGTTTTAAGTTTTTTTAGTCCCTAAAGATGTTTAACTATTTTATAAAGTTGTGACTTCTAAAACTGGGGTGGCAAATAAAATTAGCTTCATATGGCAATTCTCATCAACTGGTGGTGGCTGCTTACAGAACTGTGCTGAAAAGGATGCTGAGCTCTAGCTGGGCTGCATGAGAAAATGCCAATGATTCTATTAGGGCACAGAACATGGGAGTGGTACTGTTCACATTATATACTGGCCATCCCAATTCTGAGACCTACAGCATATCAGCAAGTATACTCGGATTCATTTGCAATCAGAGGTATATTTACTTGAATGGATAATTACACGTTTAAGATAAATATACTTCTACTTGCTGGGTACTATACAGGTTGAATCATAATGTAACAATTTCTGAGACAGTGGTTTTCAACCTGGATAAACAGAAGTCTTGATAGGTTACAATTAAGAAGTAAAAGAATGCAGTGAACATATATATTTTTCTTGGGAGGTGTGGGCTTTTTGTTTCTGGCATGGTAGAGATTCTTTGATAGAATGATTTCTGGACAATACATGAAAATTAAAAGAAACAATCATATAAGAGAATTGCAATAGATAATTTCAATTGAAATCATTTTTTTTGTTAAAGAAAGTTTTAAAGTTGGTAATCAAGGAAACAACACATGAAAATATCTGGGGCACTAAGCATGGCATTCAGTGAGAACAGAGTTGTCTCTATTAATATCACTAACATCATTACAGGACTGACTGTGTCCTCTTCAGTAATAAAACCACCAAATTGTGTCTTTTCTTGTTTATTTATATAGCCATCTATAGTTCAATGATAAGAAATATAGACATTGGCATTTTTATATTCAACAGAATTTAGAAAGGAACTGATATTCAGAAAGGATTTCTTCCCTACTGGGGAAAAATAGTTACCATTTAAAAAATAACAGTAATATTAAATAAGTAAAAGCCATGCTGCTGTTATGTGGCAGTAAGGAATTAAAGTATTACAAGAGTTGGGAAATGTAAATGCTGGGCACCCAATGAGTGCTTTCCTGTATATCAAATAGACTTTTTGAAAGAGATAAGTTACATGTTTTATGTACGTAAAACAAAGAGAGGTGAAAACTACTGAGCCTTCTTAATCCTTAATTATTTAAATCCTAACCTTTTAATATAGTTTAACATTTAAAAATTGAAATAAATGCTGTATCTGAAGCTGGTAAAAGAGTAGAAATTAATCCAATCAAGTATGTAGTTTTAAAAGGAGATGGAGCTATACCTTATATGCCTATATTAATTTAATTAAATATTTATCTTTAATTTCATTAATGAAACTAGAATGTATAGAATATGACAAAGGACCTAGATCAAGATTCTGCTTCAGTCATTAAAAAGGCAACAAGGCAGACTCTGTAGGCAGGGCAGAAACTGCTATGATGTGAAGTGAGAACAGCAGTAAATATGAGTACGTGCAAACACATGTGCAAGGTACAGAGTGAAAATGAAAACATACTTACATGAAGGTGGCAGGACAATGGTAAATTTTAAACAGCTTTTTACTATTAAATGTTTTTAAGTTGTTGCAATACCTTTTAATTTAAAAAATATAGCTTGTTAAAAGAAAGAGAAAAATTCACTATTTTTTTCTTACATACCTTAGTGGAGCAATTTTTCTGATCATTCCTGTTAAAGTTTAAAGGTTAGTTTAAAGGTAATAGGGTTACTGAAGAGGAGCTCTCTGCTAATAATTGCCAAATTTGTCTCTCCCTGCCCTCTTCACAGAATTCTAGGAGTGACCTGTATGGTATCATAACTGCTTCTCTTTTTATCTAAAGCTATCAATAATTTGGCCCCAATTTACTTATGCAGGTTTAATTTTCCACTTGTGTCACATTAGTCTCCACCGCATTCCTTAACTATTCCATAGTTGCTCTGGACAAGAATTTTATTTTCCTTATATGCCTAAATCCTACTATTTCCCAGGGCTGGTTCAAATCTGAGTTCTACAATGAAGCTTTCTGATCACTGCAGGTTACACTCCTCATCCCTATTTTTTTAACTATGCAGAGCAATGTTACTTATCTTTCACAAACAAATGCTTTGGTGTTCAGCCATATTTTATCCAGAATTACTTACTATTCAAGTGTTAACTGTAATATTTTGGAGAGTTCCTACTCTAGCCCTTATGAAGAAAAATTCCTCAGCCTCAAAGTATAATTCCACAAATTACATATGAATCATAAAGGGAAAATGTACCTCAGTAATGGACATAACTTTAACCAAGCAATCAAACTTGATGTCATCAATATGGGATAAACTGCCATTATGTGCTTCCTAATGAAGACATAATATCGCCTATGCAGTATTCCTACCAAATTGTGTTTAACTTCAATAAAAATATAAGGAAGCAATCAGGCAATTCCAAATTGAGGAACATCTATAAAACTGGCCTAGACTCTTAAAAAATATCGGTGTCATGAAAGATTTAAAAAGACTGGGGAACCAGTGTAGATTAAGGAAATAAAACAACTAATTACAGTTGCATCATCTTTGCATTCTGCATTAAAAAGAGATTGGGTTGAAAAAAGCTAAAAGAATATTAGGACAACTGGAGAAATCTGAATATAGACTGCATATTAGATAACACTATTATATCAGTTTTAAATTTCCTGAATGTGATAATTAGACTGTGGTTTATGTAAGAGAACATCCATGTGTGTTGAAATACTTATGGGTGAACTGTCACAGTATCTGTAGCTCCTGAAACAAAATATTAATTGGTAAGTCTAGGGTGTTTAATGAATTATTTATAATTTTTCTGCAGCTTTGCAATTTTGTAAAATTGAAAGCATGTGTGCATGCATGTGTTGGATGGAGGTGTAAAAAGTTCCTGGCAAGGTGATTTCTGGTAGTAGGTATTCAATATACAGCTAATATGACTCAGTAATACTGCTAGTTCTTGACAACATTGCTAGCTGTATTTGTGGACTACATATTCCAATTCAGCCCTAGGAAAAAGACTATATTTGTTTCTTAAAAACCAATGACACTTTCTCTTTGCTTAGCTCAGCTCTATGTACCTTCATAGTATTTGTAGGTGCTATTCGGTGTTTATTCTGCTCATTTAACTAAATGACTTGGATAGGGAATTTTGGGAGACAACTTCATGGGAATTTTTCAGAACTAACTATCAATTGTAGTGAAAAGATAAAACATACATAATTTTAAATGCATTGTGTGTGGTTGAAAAGTGGACTCAGAAAATGTTTGGCAAGGTGGTTTCTAGTGACTCCTTCTCCAGGAGAGGAGTCGGGGAGGAAAATTCCTAAACCCTTCACCATATTACATACTTGTTCCTCCTCCGGGACTGGTGAGCACCAGAGAAGGGTGTGGGGTTTCCATGCTTTTATGAAGTGTGGCCACTGCAATGATTTTTCTTTTATGTATGCATAGCTTTGTGACATCTTCATCTGCTTTAACATCTTCTGCAGTTCTTTGTTTCACAGCAGCTCCAGGATCAAAATTAAACACCTGGAAAAAGCACAGCCTTTGTTTAAAATATGTCTGCAAAAATATTAAGTAAAAAGATCCCCTTGTTAAAAAAAAAAAAGAAGTTCTGCATAGATTAACCCATATATCTGAAGAAAACTTTCTCAAGTTTTTAAATTTAAGAAAAGGAACTTTATATATAATGTAATAAATACCTTCTACTAAACTTATGGTTTTTAGTGGCAGGGAAAATAATGAAAATTATTCTAATTCTATGACAGCCAAGATAAATACATGAAAAAGTATAGTATCTGATAATGTTCCCAATTTTAGGTACTTCCTGCTGTTACAATAGTACAAAAAACATATAAAATACAGTTAAAACCCCTAAAATCTGACATTGCTACATGCTAGTTTTTTTCTTTGGCTTTATTTTATTGCTATATTAATATTACCTTTTTACTGATTTAAAAAAAACTACTACTCTATTTAAAAAATATTTATTGTATATATACATATACGCTGTTTCAAGTGCTTTTTCTTGAAAGAGGTGACACAAATAAAAAAGAAAAAGTTGTCTATTGATTTTTAGTTCTGAGATTAGCACTATTGTAGGTATTTGCAGAATAATGACCTGTGTCTACAGTATATATTTATAATCATTTAAAATGATTTTGCTTTTTACCTTGCAAAAGAGTAAAACAGTTTCACTTTTGGCTAGAAAGGTTCAGCTTTGTGATTTTAGAAATATTTGTGGCAGATTTATCAACACCAGTGCTAAAAATAACATTGCCGACTGAGCAGTAAGGAAAGAAAATAGTGCACTATTAAAGAGTAAGCATGGGTATAGCTCTAATAAAAAGGTGCAAAAGAGGTGTTTTTATTTTTTGCAAAAGAGATTCTGATGAAATATTTAGTTTAGGTTTGTCACCTTTGAAAATGACTCTTGGACTTGAACTATTTTCCACAATTTTTACGCATTCCAAAATGCATGCAAAAGGTATCTAACTTAAGACTTTAAAATGCATATATGATTGGAGAAGTAATATAAAAATGAAATGCCAAATGAGAAAAGCAAACATATGAAACACCTAAAAAATAAAAAACTGCTGATACATCTATTGCAAAATGGTTACCTTGGGAAGAATAAGAGGACATTCCAAGCCACACTTGCATGTTCCGTCTGTAAGCAGGTATGTTTTAACCTGCTCCAAGCAAGATAACAAAGACCCACTGGGACTGTAAAAATAGTTTAAAAAAACATCAGGAAATAATTCTGACTGCACATATTACATGAAAAAAAAGGCATAATTTATAGTCTTACTGTCCTTCACAGGATATTTTCCTACTAAGGAAAAGCATTTTCTTTGTCAATATTATGTTAGCTACTAAATTATAGCCTTTAACACTATTGCTCTTTCTTTTGAACCAAAATATTTCTCAGAAAAATACAGATCTTCATAGAAAAACAAAAGTACTTTGACAACTGAGAGCAGAGTAAGGATGAGAAAAATGATATTCTTAAAAAAGTGTAGGTAAGAAAGGAACAAGAAAACTACATGAAAGTAATCATTATCATTTTGAACCAGAATATCTATTTTGAAAGCTGTTTGGAGAAAAACTGAAATTTAGGAATGTGTTGGCGGTCAAACCAGAAAGTCACTTAGTCTACGAAAGTTTGGGCTGACAAGTTCTTTCCTTTAATCTTGCAGCTCTAGGACCAAGTTGACCCTCTGTAAAAACAAGTCTCTCTTGTTTCTCCCTCATTCATGTGTTTCTTTGAATATAGATCAGTGTTGCCAAGCTCAAATTCTAGTGAAGAGCCAAGGTGGACTGATAAGGATGGGGAACTCGAGGAAACAGTTTTAGGTGGCAGAAAGGTGCCTGCAGGCCTTGCAGCTGGTGACTGGGTAGTGCTCTCAATGTTACTACTCTTTGGGTGACAGAAGTCAGTATTACGTGATTACTGATCAAATTTAAGTCTATACATTAGGTGCTAATTCAGATGACAGGTTAAGTCTTTAATGTTTATTTACATGAGGATTAGTTTAAAATGGGCAATTTTTATCTTAGGACTTTCATTATTAATGATCTTACAACTTGCATACATATTATGTTTTGACAATTATTATATACTTTTCATTCAAGAATATCTTTTATTTATGACTATTTACCAAAACTTTCACTTAATGCCTTGTGATAAAATTTCCAGAAACAATACTCTCCATTTTGTAAGCAGAGCATTACACTACTTGTTGTCATTGTTCAGTCGCCTAGTTGTGTCTGACTCTTTGCGACCCCATGGACTGCAGCATGCCAGGCCTCCCTGTCCCTCACCATCTCCTAGAGTTTGCCCAAGTTCATGTTCATTGCATCAGTGATGATGTCCAGCCATCTCATCCTCTGACACTATCTTCTCCTTCTGCCCTCAATCTTTCCCAGCATCAGGGACTTTCCCAATGAGTAGTCTGTTCTCATTAGATGACCAAAATACCGGAGCTCCAGGGTCACTATCAGTCCTTCCAGTGAATACTTGGGGTTGATCTCCCTTAAGACTAACAGGTTTGATCTCCTTGCTGTCCAAGGGACTTTCAGGAGTCTTCAAGCAACACAGTTTGAGGGCATCAATTTTTTGGCATTCTGCCTTCTTTAAAGGTCCAGCTCTCATAACCGTATGTGACCACTGGGGAAACCACAGCCTTGACTATACAGATCTTTGTCTGCAGAGTAATGTTTCTGCTTTTCAGCACGCTGTCTAAGTCTGTCATCACTCTGCTGCCAAGAAGCAATCAATGAACTTCTGATTTCATGGCTGAAGTCACCGTTCGCAGTGATTTTGGAGCCCAAGAAGAGGAAATCTGTTACTACTTCCACCTTTCCCCCTTCTATTTGCCATGAAGTAATGATGGCAGATGCCATGATCTTAGTTTTTTTTTTAGTATTTAGTCTTAAGCTGGCTCTTTCACTCTCCTCCTTCACCCTCATCAAGAGGCTCTTTAGTTTTTCTTTGCTTTCTGCCATTAGAGTGGTATCATTGGCATATCTGAGCTTGCTGATATTTCTCTTGCCTATCTTGATTCCGGCTTGTGACTCATCCAGCCTGGCATTTCTCATCAGTGCTCAGCATATAGGTTAAACAAACAGGGTGACAGCAGACAGCCCTGTCCTACTCCTTTCTTGATCTTGAACCAATCAGTTGTTCCATATAGGGTTCTAACTGTTGCTTCTTGACCCGTAAATAGGTTTCTCAGGAGACAGGTAAGATGGTCTAGTGTTCCCATCTCTGTAAGAGCTTTCCAGTTTGCCATAATCCACAGTCAAAGGCTTTAGGGTAGTCAATGAAACAGATAGAGGTTTTTCCGAAATTCTCTTGCTTTCTCTATAATCCAATGAATGTTGGCAATTTGATCTCTAATTCTTCTTTTCTAAACCCAGCTTTAACATTTGGAAATTCTTGGTTTGCTAAAGCCAAGCTTGCAAGATTTTAAGCATGACCTTACTAGCATGGGAGATAAGTGTGACTGTCTGATGCTTAGCACATTCTTTGGTACTACCCTTCTTGGAAACTGGGATGAGGATTGACCTTTTCCAGCCAATCTTTTACACTGCTTTTTACAGACCTTTTACACTACAGGTGTAGACTATTCTGCTTCTACAAAAATACAGGTAGTAGTTTGGTGTCTATAAATAAACCTGCTTTAGAATGCAATTCATATTTTATTTATGGACAACCATATAAATGACTTAGGCATGTAGAAAAATCACAATTAAAATCTTCAACTTTGTTAACTCATTCATTTATCTGGGCTAACACTTTTTTCCAGATGATATGCAAAGAATAAAATTCCCATATTACAGATTGGAGTTCCACCCAATGGGAGGGCCAGCAAGGTGTTTTTGGAGGTCTGGTAGCTTTGATAAAACAAAATCACTAGTTATCATGTGAAGAATTCAAGAATATTGTGAAAAAAAACTGCCTTATGTGTTACGGTTAAAGAAAGTCTATGAATGAATCCTAAAGGATTTAACTGTAAATTAAACTTGAATACAAGAATTCCTGAATTCTATAATATTAGAGTACTCCAGACACTTTAGAAACACTTCCTCTCAGTCAGTCAGTTGGGTTCTTTCCTTCAGTTGCAGCTCTTTAATTAACTTTTGGGAGTAATAATTAACATAAAAATAGTTAGAAGTCTTATGGCATAGATAAAGCTTAGAAGATTGGAAGCAGGTGGGAAATTTAATGTGCAGCCTCAATGCCACCCTGAGGCAGGAACAGCTGGAAACTAACCTAAAAATTATAAGCAAACTACACATTGCAAAGGAAGCTATAGAAGGAGGGCTAGCCTCTTATATACGTTCAAGTGGTAAGTTAACCAGTTACACATACACATGAATCAAACCTATGCTGGGCTGAATTTATCTGAAGGTGTTTTAGCTTATCTGGCAAAGTTAGTTTCCAAAATAATCCCTAGTGTGCAGATTTGGGTTGGGAGAATTCAAACTAACTCATACTAACAGTTAAGTCTACTCAGACTTGGGATGTTATGAGCAAGACAACCGACAGACTTCCAGACTTACTTTGCCTTAACTCTCAGCAACCTAAAAAGCTGATTTACCTTTCACAGGGAGAAAGAAGAAACAAAACAAAATCAAAACAAATAAACTGAAATTATCAAGATTTTTGGAGTTAACTGCTCTTAGTTGTAAATACATAATATTTGCTCCTTACAGACTAGAACAACTGTAAACAGGAACGCAACACCGGTATCTTGCTACATTACACTGATGAAGTATTCCTGGAAGTTTGGCAACAGGATTGGCAACAGAAACACTTTGGGAGAGTTATCCCACGTGTCCTCTCCATCTAATCTTCAATGGGGTGAGCTCCACATTCCCTGCTTCCTTATCCCTTCACTTCAACATAGGGCACCTCCGACATATTACAGAAGTTAGAAAAGACGTTCAAGAGAATTTCAGCTGGCCATTAAGTTTACTTCAAGAAATAACTTCTACCAAACAAACGAATCCAGGACAGGATCTGAACTGACTTCTGAGATGTTATAGTATGAAATTGTTTGGGTATGTATCATGGGAAATTCCTCATTTATATAAATAAAGCTTTGCACAAACAAGAATTCCACTGAAACTGAGATACAAATAAAAGTAATACTGATGAACTGAAAGCAACATAATTAATCTAATGAGGCAATGTGATATCTTTTAAAAAGTTCTCTTCATCATAGCTTTTTAAAAATTTACATCACAGAGAAAGATTTAAGGTATCCTACTCACATATTTACCAATAAACTACAAAGTAAGGAACTTAGGTGCCGATTATTTAATAATAAGACTAAAAGTTCTTGCCAACAGTTATTTCATTCAACTTGCTCAATATAACAAAGACCATCAAAATTTAAAAGAACAGGTATTTACATGTAATCTGTATGATTTTTACTTGTGAGATGACTCCATCATGACTTTTTCTTTTTTATTATTATATGCAGGGAATAGATTAAAAACTGCACAGAAAAAACAGGTAAATTATTTTTAGTTAATATCAGGCATTAAGAAACTGGTAATTGAAACTGCCTATAGAGAAAAACACAACCTTACATCAGAGTAGCCAGCGGAAGCACTATGAAGGACAATAATATTGTCAGGAGACATCGGGTCTATTTTCAGTATTTTACATTCTCCTGCGAATGTGGTAATGACGCTCATGGGTTTCTTTTAGAAATCTTCATCTTTTTCTTTATCCTTGTTAGAGAGATAAGCAGGGCAACACTTTATATAAACACAAATAATGCATAAAAATCCTCTCTTGTAACCTAAGGTAGGTTTTATATTGCAAAATAATATAAATAAAAACACTTAATATTTCCAGCACAAAGATCATTTATTCAAATTGATTTGAGGTGCTACCAGTCACAATATTTTACGTTCTCAGAGGAACAGGCTGTACCTTCTTTATTTGGTGGCTGCAAACTTGGAGATAATGCAGGTAACAGGAAGGGCTCACCTGATGTAAAGCACTCCATTTTGATCCACACGACGCTGCCAACCCACAGGAACTTGTATAGCTGGAAGACCTCCATCCTTGTCCCCTCCGTCACACTCCTTGCCTCCATTCATTTTCTGTGTCTGCTTAGGACTCCCCAAAGATATCAGCAATAAGATGATGTCCTTGTATTACAGGGCATCGTGGCCTTCAAAAATGGCCAATGCAGCACAGTTTTCCCCAGACTGTACAAAATGCATTGGGAAGCTTCAGCTCAGTTTGGAACCAAGTCCTTGAAATCTGCCATTGTAGAAAAAATCAGTTTCCCATTATAATCTACATTAAATAACCAATATTTAATTCCTAAGGATGGTCTACATGGGTAAAAACAAGTGCTTCTGACTAAAGAAAATCATATTCAGCAATGCTGGTACCTTTCTGAAGTGGGAGAGGGGAGGAGTGTAAGTTTTTAGTTCAACATTTTGTCTTGAACCTTCATGTTGGACTAAAAGAACCTCTATTGTTTAGAAACTGGTCTCATTTTTACAGTGTGAGTCAGTTAATATTTTCAGGTACTACCCGCCTTTATAGGCCACATTCTTTAAAGTTTCTCTTCATCTTCCAATCTGAATCCAAGATGTTGCAGGTTGGTTCATCTGATGTTTTCATGTCTTCAAAATTCTAATAAGGTAGCCTGAAACACATATAAATATGTAAATACTATATTTAATAATGAAAAACTGAGAAGCTGCACACTTATTTATTTTTATTATTTTTATTTTATTTATTTAAAAAAATTTTTATTTTTACTTTATTTTACTTTACAATACTGTATTGGTTTTGCCATACATTGACATGAATCCACCACGGGTGTACATGAGTTCCCAATCCTGAACCCCCCCTCCCACCTCCCACCCCATATCATCTCTGCATACTTTTAAAAATGGAATAAACTGGTAAGTGTAGCAAGCCATTTTGATGTCCTCTGCTGTCAAAATCACATGTCAAAGTCAACTTTTCTTCTTCCAGCTTGATCTATTTACTCCAGATCAACTAGTCTGCTGGCTCTTCAACACATGTAGCTTTCTAATTACTAGAGACAGGCTCATAACCATGGCATTACACATATATACAACCTCCTTCTGGCAATAAAAACATATCTATTACCTCTTGTGACCTAACAACTAGAAAGCTGTGTGTTAATACAATCACTTTTGATTACTCTTTAATTCTACAAACCCCTATGATTTACTTTTCTAATCATTACATTCACCTAAACAAGAGGGTTTCTTTTCTTTATTTTTTGAAGATAAAATTAAAAGGAAATAAACACACAGTGCATTCCCAAGTATGAGAAGACTTTCCCCCACTGTTCTTGGCTGTAAGAGTGGGAATCGCTTTACTTAAGATTTACAAATTCCCTTCTATAATGGAGCATTCTCTTAATTCGTTTTTTGTGTTACAAGGTACTGTCTGGGGAGAAGACACATTGGCCTGAAACAGCAGCAGTCAGTGCTAAGGTGGAATGATACAAGAGGTCATCTTAATGGAATTGGTGAATAAACAAAGATGGCAAATAAATTTTTAAAAAGATTTAGTACTTAATTCTGGTGAAGAATGTGATACCACAGTTGCTAGCACTGATGTGGTAAAGAAGACTTTCTATAATCAATTTAATACACAGTGTGTGATTACCTTGTGGAACTCATGAAAGCACACTAAAGGATGAATGAAAAAAACTATTCTAGTGTTATATGAGTGGAACTTGTAGTTTGTTGATAAAAATTTCTGGTGACAGCATCATCCACAATTAAAAATGCTGAATCTTAAATAACTTAATTGAAAGTAAAGGTAATATGCTCTCAAAAACTGTGTTAAATGACTTAAGATTCATATCACAGTATTAAGATTGTTTAAATTTTAAATAAAAAATAATATTTTAGATAGTTTTATATATGCATGTATGACTCAGTAAACAAATTAAATAAATTAAACAGTGTTAACAGACATAAAACTACTCAAGTTCCAAACCTTTCTTCAGATTTTTTCATTGGGAAAGTAGGAGAATATAGTTAAAAGCATTATGTATTCAGACATATGCCTTATTTGCTGCCTTGGCTGTGAGGCAGATTAAAGGTGTTGTAATGAAGCATATACTAATTTAGCTGAAAGTCAGGAAGCATAGGGATGGGAGTGGGAAACACTGGCAAGCAGTGGGAAAAGTAGCAAAAATTTATTGGGAAAAATGTGGAGTATAAAGGAAGGTGCCAAGTAATGCATTCTCAGTGGTGACTCAAGGTGCTAATTACATTGCTAGGCCCACTCCACTGGGTCTATGCCTCTTATAGAAATGACCTGCTTGCAGGAATAGCACCTTATTTCTGTCTCTCATTCATTGCCCCTTTAACCATGATCCCTGTTGATCATGTCTGTGTTTATTCATGTTTCATTCCACAGTTAGTGAGCAGCTATTATGTATGAGGCCTATGCTATGTGCTGGAGTACAAAGGTGGTGTGTGTGCTTAGCCGCTTAGCCGTGTCTGACTCTGCAACCTCAGGCTCCTCTATCCATGGGATTCTCCAGGCAAGAATACTAGAGTGAGATGCTGTTTCCTCCTCCAGGGGATCTTCCCAACCCAGGGATTGAACCCTCATCTCCTGAGGCTCCTGATTCTTCACTATTGAGCCACCTGGGAAGTTCCACAAAGGTGGTAAGATACCACTTTATCTAAAGCCCAGGGCAATGTCTGGCACTAAAGAGCTGCTGAGGGGAAAAAAAAAAAGCTGCTAGTGGGGAAGAATAGAAAAGAAAGAGGGAGGGAGGGGGTCAGGAAAGGATGGAGAAAGCAAGGAAGGGAAGAACAGTCCCTGTTCTCAGGGAGTTTCCTGCCTAGTAGAGCTCCTGGTGCTACTGAAAGATGGGAAAGAATTCTGTGTCATTCTGGACTTCCAGTCTGATCAAACAGCAACAGACACTGATGAGAAAACCTGATTTTTACAGTCTTTTTTCACGCTCATTTTATTACCTTTCTTTTTCCTAAAGAAAAGTCTTCTGTGGCCTGTGGTCTTTAGATTGGACTAGCTCTCATTTCCCTTACTTTCAAGCTTTCTGATCATTTGATGCCAATTTCTCTTTCTTTTTAGTTTGCCTGCTCTTGAGTGTGACTCCAACTTTCCTGAGATGGACTGGCTCACGCCCTTAAGTAATTTGTGGATCTGCCAGATAATGACATCAGACTGATTTCTGCCAAATATCTTCCTCATATTTCAGTAAAAACTACAAAGATCTGACGGCTGGGTTTTAGACCTGCAGTTTTGAAAGCATGGTCCTGGGACTGCCATCATTACTGTTAACAGCTGGGATTCTGTTACAAATGCAGAATCACAGAACTGACCCCATACTTTTTGAATCAGAAACCCTGGAGGGCAATCTTTTAAAACAAACAAACAAACAAGCCCTCTAGGTGATTCAATGGCATGCTCAAGTTTGAGACCCACTGACTCAGACTTCTGTACCAGCTTCCCTTCCCAGGATAGGATCCGGTTTTACATTTCCACGGCTGGCCTACTTCTTCCTTTTGTTCCTGGGAGGGTCATTCTTTTTTTTTTTTGGCTGATACTTTGGCATTTTAGAGGCAGCTTAATTGTTAAGGGCCTTAGGAACTCCTCACAGAGCCGAAGTCCAGCGAATATTATCATTTGTTTATTTCTAAGTGGGACTGATTTCTTCAACATTTATTTTATAAATTTGGAAAATTCAGAGATGTTTGTGATGAAAATTAAAATTAAAATTGAACTCTAATCTCACCATTAAATAATAACCACTGCAAACATGGATGACTCTCAATCATTGTTTTAAAAAGTTTTAAAAGCACACATTAGAAAGAGTCTAATAAACAATGAGCTACCGCTCCAAATTTACAATGCATTTTGTCACTTTGCTTATTTAAAAAAACAAAAAAAACACTTAGAAAACATTACAGATGAAGTTCAATACTATCCCTCACTCCCATCCAGTTTCTCTTTTTAGTCCTGTTCCCCTCCCCTCTGGCCTAAAGAAAACTAACACTCCTATTCTGGTCTGTAGAGAGTCCCTTGGGCGGCAAAGAGATCAAACCAGTTAGTCCTAAAGGAAATCAACCCTGAATATTCATTGGAAGGACTGAGGTTGAAGCTGAAGCTCCAATACTTTGACCACCTGATGCCAAGAGCTGACTTATTGGAAAGGACCCTGATGCTGGGAAAGATTGAGGACAGAAGGAGAAGGGGACGACGGAGGATGAGATAGTTGGACGGCATCACTGACTCAATGGACATGAGTTTGAGTAAGCTCTGGGAGCCACTCGGGAAGCCCACAGATGGGACAGGGAAGCCTGGTGTGCTGCATTCCATGGGGTCTCAAAGAGTGGGACATGACTCAGTGACTGAACAGCAACAATCAATCCTTCCTGGTTGTTTTTATAGGTAAACAATATTTGGCTTTGTTATATGTATTTTAAAGTTTTTACTTTTACATAAATACTATTATACATATATATTCTTCAACTTGCTTTTTAAAATTCAACACTGTTTTGAGTGCTATCTCTGTTGACATATACAGATCTATCTCTTCTGCAGATATATAGATCCAATTTATTCATTTTAAACATGTGAATAGTATTCTACTATATAAATTTACAAATATTCATCTATTGGAATATCAATCATATTAATGTTGGTTCTGCACATTTAAGCTTTGGAGGCACTGCCAAATTGCTCTTGAAAAAAGCTAAGCTAATTCCAATTTTTTTCTATGTATAATAGTGCCTTCTTTAAATATTGAATTATTACCACTTTGCACTTTATTTTCAACTTAAGCATTTTACTATGGCATTCAATATTTACTTCCCTTTTGTGGAAATAGATTTTTCTCCTAAATTTTCACAGTTACAAATAAATCTGAGACAAATATCTCTGTACATAAATCTATTGCCATTTTGATAGTTTACTGAGAAGGCCATGCATCTCAAACTTCTGAAAACTGATACATGCCCTCTTTTGCTAAATATTATAGCCTATTCTATTTGCCTCTGAGATTCTGATAACTTTATCTTCTATATAGACCAATTATTCAAGACTCATTAAAGTTTTATTTTTATAGTTTTATCATTAAAAACTAAAGTTTATCCTTTTTTTCAAATTTAACATAAAAACTACATATCCACAACATTTTCCCTTCACCTCTCCTGAAGATTTCATTATGACCTACCTTGTTTACATGACTTGGTTTAAGCCCCAAAGACACAGATTAAAACTAAAATGTCCGGAAACATGAAAGGCACTTTTGTCTCACTAACACTGAGGATCAGTACACACAGGACATCTTACACACAGGACACACACTGAGATCTTACACACACACACACACACACACACACACACTGAGATCTTACACACAGGACATTATTTAAATTGATGTCACAAACATTTCTGGCAGAAATAAAATAAAATAAAAAAGTAGGGTGTGTGGGTGTGTATGTGTTCTGAGGAGAATATCTGCCACCATTCTACCAACATTTTCATTTTCCAACCCCCTCAAAATATGCAAATAAGTCTATGACAGTTGGCTTTTGTTGAACTGAATTTTAGTGACCCGATTTAATTCTTTGCATTGGCTTCATTCAGAATTAAAGTTAGACGTCACCTCCCCAAAGAGACACTGTAAATCCTAAGTATTCTCCCACACATTGTTAATTCACTGATACCTCTTATTAACTGATATTTTTTTTTTGGTCATTTATTTGTTTGTTGATCTTTCTTCACAGGAATGTAAACTAACTCCTTACATCAGGGACCTTGTTTCTCTAGGTTCTTCCAATAGTTCCATTTCCTGATTAAAGCAGGTTTACTGCCTCGCCTACAGGAGGTGCTTAAACACTTGATGAAGACAACGTACATTCCAATTAGTCAACATAGTTTTCTATTCTGATTTTTACCATATAGACTTGTAAGGTTTTTAGCAACACAGGCATCTGAAATGAAAGAGAAGCTTTAAAAAGAAGTCATAGAAGCTAGGGACTATGCATGTTGACAAAAAACACAAGGGATTTTTTTTTTTTTTGCTCTAGCTTTGTCCATAATGATCTCACAATCTCTGAATAATAATTTTTGTGTAGAAAAAGCATGGTGGGGCTTCTAAGAAAAATAATATGCTAACTTTTTATTTTATTTGTAAAGCACATCAGAGTTTTATTTAAATAGCTTATATACACACTCTGATTGGATTAATAAAGGAACCACTAAAATGAATGCAACCATATAAAAATGAAACCTGTATTTCAACATGATGCTAACTAAGGCAATAGACGGCTTTTTCTCTCTCTGCTTTACCAACATTCTTGTCAACCTAAGAATAAACTCACTGTGTTATGCAGTGTTAAGTGTATATTTTAGAAGTTATACCCAAAATACCAAGAAGACTAGATATCAGAGAATATGACATCATGAAAATAAGTAGCTACTTTTCATAAATTTCTCTGAATAACAACAAACATCATATATTTTTCTGAATAATGTCACAAACTTGATTAATGGTGAAAACAATGAATTGATTTTTAAGTCATGTGATACTACGAGTAAATTCTATTAAAATGTTTATCACGTTAATCATACATTAATCTTGTGCTCAGTGGCATTACTTGGATGCATAGTAGGACAGAATGAATACTGAATGAACTACTGATTTATCAAAATGAGACCATGTAAATTAGATAAAATACCAATATTTAACATGTGTAAATTATCACATATTTTATACACAATGATTATAGTTAACTCATGAAATATTCAAAGTTTAGAAGTCTCCTCCAGTAAGTCAACTATACTTCAATAACAAAAAAAGGAAATCTCTTCCATTCTGACATTTGCAAGGATTAATGCCTCATGTTCAATACTTGAGAAAAAAGGCTCACATGAAACCTCACTCTGTGGGAGAGGGAGAGGGTGGGATAATTTTGGAGAATGGCATTGAAACATGTATACTATCATATAAGAAATCAATCACCAGTCTATGTTTGATACAGGATACAGGATGCTTGGGGCTGGTGCAAGGGGATGATCCAGAGAGATGATATGGGGTAGGAGGTGGGAGGGGGATTCAGGATTGGGAACTCATGTACACCCGTGGCTGATTCATGTCAATGTACAGCAAAACCAATACAGTATTGTAAAGCAAAATAAAGTAAAAAAAAAAAAAAAGAAAAGAAACCTTCTCTATCTAAATTCTGAAACAATATGTACATGCAACAACAGATATGACTGGATTAAGAAATAACATGAGCATTAGCATTTTGAAGCATAATGTCTGAGTAACTACAACATTATTATTATTTGATTGGGTAATAAATGGATATACTCATCCTCTTTCCATTAGTTAAATTATGCTTGTTAGGGTAACCCTAAATGATATTTGCCCCTTTCAGTTATCTTTCACCCTCATACCAATTTACACAGTTCCTTTATAGCACTTAGCCAGCCCTCCCATCCAACCTTGCCATCTGTTTCACCTTCACCTATTTGTTTAAGCTATGCATTTTTATTTATGAGCATGCTCATCTTACAGTTATATCTTCTTTCATTTTTAAAAAATCTTCCAATAAATTAGCTTCATTTTAACTCTGGTTGTTATTTTCATTTGGTTCTTATCTTCACTGTGTAGCCACTTTTTCCAAAACAGACCTCTCAGATACATCTTTTGTAAGAGACCTAATGCCTCTGCCAGGCTGCACTTACTCACCCCAAACTACCCCAGTGGAATTTACATTTGTTTTACAAATTTATCAGGATATAAGCACATCTTTCCTGCCCTGATTGTTAAAACTCTCTGGTTTCAAACATCCTTGCCCTTTCAGTGTAGAAGAGTGTTAATGTTCAAAAACTGTGTATGAGGATGACATCAGTCCTCAGAGGCAAGGTAACACGAAAACTGAACTCTGCCCATCATTGGTCAGGAGGATAATTTATACAGGCCATTTCATGTTTGCAACGTTCAGCAACTTACACATCTAGGCACACAGAAGCCTTTAAAAGACTAAATGCTAAATGTAGCAGGCTGCAATTGGCCACAAATATCTTGTAGTTCCTTCCATTAGGAAATGAGATTTATTATTCTGCCCTTTGGATCTGGGCTGACCTTGTGACTTGCTTTGATCAGTAGAATGTGATATAGCTCAAGGGATGGACCTAAGCCTCAAGAGGCCTTGTATCTTCCACTCTTGCTTCTTGGAATGCCACTGTCACACAAAGAACTGGAACTGGCCCTTTGAGGATAAGAGACCATGTGGAGAGAGAGAAATCCAGCTGGTCCGTCTGAAGCCCCAGACACATACATGAGTCCAGCCAGCACCATGTGGAACAGGGATGAGCTGTTTCATGGAGCGTAGCCTAGTCTTCCAACACACTGAATCAGCAGTATTATTTCAAACAGCCAAATACTACACTGGAAGTGATCTGAAAGTCTTAAATAGGGTTTTATTTAACTTAACTACAGTATTGAGATGCTACGTAGCTCTATCTCTTCTTTTTCTAAGTTTTGTTGAGGATAGTCATTTCTGTTCATTTTATTTAAAAAAATTTTTGTCCACGCTGTGCATCATGTGGAATATTAGTTCTCTGACCAGGGATTGAACCTGTGACCCCTGCCTTGGGAGCTTGTAATCTTAACCTCTGGACTGCAGGGAAGTCCTGTAGCTCTATCCTTGTGACTTTGGGTAGGTTTTAAAAATATTCTTTCCTTATAAAATGGAGATTTTATAGAACTGTTCTGCTTTGGGGGTACAATAAGCTAAAAGTCGTAAACCAGTACCTAGCACATAATAAATATCTACATTATTATTTATGTGCATGCATGCTAAGTTGCTTCAGTCATGTCCGACTCTTTGTCACCCCATGGACTGTAGCCCACCAGGCTCCTCTGTCCATGGAATTTTCCAGGCAAGAATAGTGGAGTGGGTTGCCATTTCCTTCTCCAGAGGATCTTGCCAACCCAGAGATCGAACCCAGGTCTCCCCCATTGAAGGCAGATTCTCTACTATCTGAGCCACCAGGGAAGCCCACTGGTATTATGCTGTTATTTCTCTACATGGAGAAAAAGGAGAGTCAGAAAGAACACATTAACCAGAATGACCTACAAAGTACAAACAAAAACTAAGGCTCTCCCTTTGACTGGTTCTAAAAATGCCTCAGCCTATCACCCTTACTTTTCTGCTTGGCATGACATCTCTCACCACCACACTCATGTTTTTCGTTAAACCAACTTCTGTTTATCTCAGTTTAAACATCACCTCCTCAGAGAAGCCTTCCTGGTTTCTCCAGTCATTATTTGGCTTTCCAAGTCTAAACTGAATTCTCCTTATAACTCTCTCTGATAAGATTCAGGAATTAACATGTATTACTACACACCACTGAGTGCTTTCTTTGCCCTTGCCATTCTACATGACTACGCAGAAAACACAATTGAGACAATTAACTTTAAGGTAAAGCTTCCCTTTGTGCTTTTGAAAATATAGAAGGAAAGTGAGGGTTTGTATGCACATGAAGAAAATGCTTACTATGCATTTTACTTTCTTAAAAGTCGAAAAGAGAATAATCACGGATTCTGTTATTTTAAAAAAATTCAGAGAACTGTCTGAAAGTATAGTAGGTCACACCAGAACATCTAGGACATAATAAACTCATTAGAACTCTCAGGGAAAATTTCTTTATGATTTACTTCTGTATATTAAGCATCAACATACTTGGCTATTTTTGCTATTTTATAGTATAGTAAAGTTTCTCATAAGGATTATTTATAAAAAAATATACTTGCCTTCATTAACATAATCTTTTTAAGAGTGCAGTAAGCAAGTTGAAGGGGTGATTTTCACATTTTATCTGTGCATGATTGGTATTCTGGTTACTCAAGGTGTAGCTCAATAGGTTGAATCATTAAACAATAATGTATATCAGCTTTTTTGAAATTAAAACTGTACTAAGAATGAAACAAACATGACTTTGGTCCATTTTGGGGTTGCACAGCATATTGAAACCGCTAATGTTTATGTACTCTTTTACTTAAAAAAATGTTTAGCATTCTTCAATTCACCTGGCAATGGGGTTACTCAAAGAGAAAATAGGAAGACTCCTCAGCCACTGGAGAAACAAATACATTGTCTCTAAATATGTATAAATATTTAGGAACACTCAAGTCTAATCAACATCTCTATCAAATATAATTAAATGTTAAAGATAACCATAGTCTAATTAATTATCTGAAAAGTTCTCTCAAAATGCAAGAGGAGGAAGATGGTCTCTGTGTTAACTCTAGATGGGGGAGCCCAAAGCACACAATCTCTAAGTTCCATGAAATAAATGATATTTTGCTGTGTTTATTTAGCTTACACATCAGGAATGAAATGAGTAAGTAGTAATACCTGTAGATGGTTAGTGGTGTCATATGAAAAGTATCTCAAGGAGGCTCCATTTAGCATGTGACTGCTCACTGGAATGCTGAAGGTGGCAGAGAAAATGTAGCAGCCAAAGAAAACTTACGCACAAAACATTCAATTTAGAGAGGCAGGTAGTTTCAACAGCACAAAAACCGGGCATAGAATATTTTACCGAACATGCTGAAGAAAAGCAAAACATGTAGAAAATAAAGTCTCCAATTCAACAAACAGGAACTGGAGAGCAAAATATAAAACCAAGTTACAATCAGAGGGCTCTAGGCCAAATCTCACCAGTGGCAGTATTTGGTACACACACAGTTCAAGAATAATAATACAAGTGAATTAATTGACAATATTTAAATCAGAAGGCATATGAAAATTTGCATTTCTTGCGTTACCTGGGAAACTGGACAATGTGGTAACACTAGGTCAGCATTCCTGCCTTGCAACAATTATCTGGAACAGATCAGTGGCTGCTCCTTCAGACAGGACTCGGCTCTCCAGTTCACTGCAGTGGCTTCCTGCTTCATTCCCACCAGCCTGGCCTCTGTAGGCACTTGGGTTTCCAAACTCTGGAATAGAAAGGACCTTGAGGTAAGGCTTGAGGCACAGACTCTAGCCCTCGACAAGAGGTACAGCTTACTTTTTTTAATGACCACTTAACCTATACTTCACAGTTTCTTCACAAGGGTAGAGGATAAACTCTCAGTGGATATGCATTATTAGTTTCTGAAGGAATGCCAGCCAGTAAGCCAGCTAAAAACGCAAGCACAGTCAACTTTCTCAGTGAAGTTGATTTGACCCCCAGACGTTGGTGATTGTTGAGTTAGAGGCAGAGGGTACACAGAATGCTCATCCAACTTTAATCCTTTTTCTTTCTGTCTGTCTTAGTACCATTGTCAGCAATACCACTACTTCAGGAACTTAATGTTGGAATCGAATAATCATGGAACCAAACTGTACATTATTAATATTGAGTTACAACATGACATTGTCCCCCTGACATTTAAAAGTGCTTTCTTTTAGCAAATAAGAAAAAAAAAAATTGTAAACACTTTCAAAACACTTGAGACCTTATCACCCTTTACTCAATTTTCTCCTAGCCATCAGGGAAACAATGACAAGGCTGTTCCTCAGCTTGGGAACTGCACCGAATTATCTTTGGTGCAGTTTAACTCACTTTGCTTGGTTTCCATCGTCACTGAACAATCTTCTGATTATTTGATGGATTTCACAGAGGTTTTGATATCATCAACTTATGACAGGTATCAGATACAAGTATTTCAATCCGTGTAAACAAACCAATCAACAAACAATCAACTGGTTTATAAATTAAGTTCTTGGAAATATGGATGGCTTGTGTCAGACACTAGAGGCCCATCACCTTGAGAGGAATGGCAAAATCAATGTTTCATAATTGGAAGAGTAGGGGTCACATCCTGGACCATAATTACCCCACAGGGTGCTCCTCTAACTTTGGGATCTTTCCAAATATCTGGCCTCCTTTTTCTTTTTAATTTTGGGCCAAAGGAGGACAGGGGACGATGTAGGACAGGGGTAGCAGCATGCTTGAGCAATGCTATTCCTCAAGAAGCAGCCAAGAGAGATAAAGAAACAATTAAGGGATGTGGGACCAAGGTTAAATAACTAAGTTTCTATAATCTTGATATGTTAAAGGTACTCCAGGCATTATACTGAATGTTTTAAATATTTATCGATAATCAACTATATGTAAAGCACCATAATAGATACTCGGGACACAGACACAAAGAGATCCTAGTTTCCCCGGTGTCCACCACCCATCCCAGCCTGAGGAGCTTACTGCCTGAGAGGTGGGCATAGGGAATTGGGCAGGTTAGGTAAACAGGTAATTGTAATACTGAGTAATACCAGTTGTGATAGGGCTAGGTATGGAGTGCTAAAGGAACACAAAGGGCAAGTCTAGTTTTCAGGGAAAGGAGGAGGCAGGATACATATGAAGATGCACAGAGGTTACACAGGCAAAGAAAGGTTACTAGGAGACCTGAAACTTTCACTAATCTGTGCAAATGATCTTCGTGTGAAAAGATTAATACTGAAGATTTTATATTTGTTTGGTAATACCAATTCCAATATTCTACTCATTTTTAGCTGAAAAGCAAGCATAAAGGTCTCATTTTCTTAGACCTATTAACCTTGAGATGTAAGTGATGAGGCATTAACGAATATTTTCCACAGGAAGATCTGGACGCCTGCTCGATGACTTAAATAGAAAATGACCTGACATCTAGATAAGCAAACATTGTTCTGCAGAAGAAACACTACGAAAGAATGATGATTTGCCTCTAAGAAAGTGATATTAGATGTGACTGTATTGGAAGTAGAAGCTAAAAGAAGCAAGATATGGATGAGGGAGTCTTATCCTGTAGATAAAGTAGCTCAAAACTGGAACTATATCCTTTAAAAACAGAAGTCCATAAGTGATGAAAATAAGATGACTACTGTGCTAAAGTTGTTTTAGACAAATGTATAAATAATATTGGCTGATATTCTATCATCTGAGACTTTATACATACACATATCAGCTCATTTAATCTTTGTCACAACCTTATAAGTAACCACCCCTATTTTTTCTTTTCTAGAGCTGAGAAAATAAAGGCAAGAGAAATTAAATAATTTTATCTTCCCTTTTCCTCTCCAATAATTAATTTCCCCTCTTTCCTAACTTTTTCTTCTTAGTATTTATCACTATGAATAACATGCTACATGTTTTACTATCTACCCTATTATATCATCTGTCTCCTCTGATCAGAAATAAGCTTTGTGAACATATGGATATATTAGTCACCAAAACAGGCAAAGGATTTTCTAGGTGGCCTTGGTGGTAAAGAACCCACCTGCCAATGCAAGAGACACAGGAGACATAGGTTTGATCCCTGGGTTGGGAAGATGCCCTGGAGGAGGAAATGGCAACCCACTCCACTATTCTTGCCTGGAGAATCCCATAGACAGAGGAGCCTGGAAGACTGCATTCCATGGGGCTGCACAAAGTCAGACGTGATTGAAGAGACTTAGCACACATAATAGACAAAAACCCTTGCTAATTAAAATGAAAAATTGAAGAGTAGTTGATTTACCATATTGTGTCAATCTCTGCTATACAGCAAAGTGACTCAGTTTTACACATATATACATTCTTTTTCTGAATATTCTTTTCCATTATGGTTTCAGTTCAGTCACTCAGTCATGTCCAACTCTTTGCGACCCCATAGACTTCAGCATGCCAGGCTTCCCTGTCCATCACCAACTACCAGAGCCTACTCAAACTCAAGTCCGTTGTGTCGGTGATGCCATCCAACCATCTCATCCTCTATCGTCCCCTTCTCCTCTGGCCTTCAATCTTTCCCAGCATCAGGGTCTTTTCCAATGAGTCGATTCTTTGCATCAGGTGGCCAAAGTATTGGAGTTTCAGCTTCAGTATCAGTCCTTACAATGAATATTTAGGACTGATTTCCTTTAGAATTGACAGGTTGGATCTCCTTGCAGTCCAAGGGACTCTCAAGAGTCTTCTCCAACACCACAGTTCAAAAGCATCAATTTTTTGGCACTCAACTTTCTTTATAGTCTAACTCTCATAGTCATACGTGATTACTGGAAAAATTATAGCTTTGACTAGACGGACCTTTGTTGGTAAAGTAATATCTCTGCTTTTTAATGTGCTGTCTAGGTTGGTCATAGCTTTTCTTCCAAGAAGCAAGCGTCTTTTAATCCATGGCTGCAGTCACCATCTGCAGTGATTTTAGAGCCCCCTGCCAAATAAAGTCTCTTACTGTTTCCATTGTTTCCCCATCTATTTGCCATGAAGTGATGGGACCAGATGCCATGATCTTAGTTTTCTGAATGCTGAGTTTTAAGCCAACTTTTTCACTCTCCTCTTTCACTTTTATCAAGAGGCTCTTTAGTTCTTTTTTGCTTTCTGCCATAAGGATGGTGTCATCTGCGTATCTGAGGTTATTGATATTTCTCCTGGCGAACTTGATTCCAGCTTGTGCTTCATTGTGCCTGGCATTTTGCATGATGTACTCTGCATAGAAGTTAAATAAGCAGGGTGACAATATACAGCCTTGACATACTCCTTTCCCAATTTGGAACCAGTCTGTTGTTCCATGTCCAGTTCTAACTGTTGCTTCTTGACCTGCATACAGATTTCTCAGGAGTCGGGTCAAGTGGTCTGGTATTCCCATCTCTTTAAGAATTTTCCAGAGTTTGCTGTAATCCACACAGTCAAAGGCTTTGACATAGTCAATAAAGGAAAAGTAGATGTTTTTCTGAAACTCTACTTTTTAAAAAAGTTTTAAAAGTTTAAAAAAGTAGTTTTTTCCCCCTACTTTTTAAAAGTAAACTTCTTTAAGAATAGAACTCCTCTATTATGGCTCTTCCAGTCCCACTTAAGAGTTACTATCTCATTCTACAGTGCTGTTTTTATGTAACAGCATTCCCCTTATTCTTTCATATACTGATATTATCAGGTACTTGTTATAAAAATAGTATGCTTTGAGTTGACTTTTTCGTTTTTCTCACCTAGAGAACTTTTTTACTCCCCCACAATATAACCATAAATAAAGAAAAGTTTCCAGTGAAATGATAATATCACTCAGTGATACACAAGCTAGTTATTTAACCAAAATCAAACGAGGGCTGAATATAATCTACTTTTCTTAACTTATTTTCAGCTCAACTTCTGGGTTCAGGGACTATCTTCATCGACTAGAAGAGTACCTGGCAAACAGATATTACCTATTAAATAAATAAATGAATGCCTGTATACAAACCATGGCAATAAATGCTAAATGGCATGGTATAAACTAAATGTACTATAGGAACTCAGAGATAAGAAATACTAGAAAGAACAACGAACTAACAGGAAGTTTAGTATCCACAATTTTCTAGCTGTATAACTGAGCAAGAGATATAATCTGAGCTTTAATTTTTCAATTTGTTAAGATTAATGGGCTGAACTAGATCAGTTGTTTTCAAATTATTTTAGTTGTAGCTCTCTTTGTCTAATAAAAATCTAAATGGAATCCCATTATATAAATAAAGAGACCACATTATAGTATTATTTATTAGCTTTCTAACATTGAGACAATTGTGATTATCACAGAAAAGCTATTATAAATGGTAACTTTAAAAAAATAGCAAATTTGGCTTTGGCAATATTTAAGATTGTTGCAGTCAAAATGGTCTAGAAGCTTGAAGAGAGGTAAAGAAAATCTTGTTTCCACTACGGAATGACTTATCTAATCTTTACTCACATCTCTGATTATGAAGAGAAAACATGGGCAAGAACCACCCAAAACTTAAATTAAGCAAGAGGACTTACTTTAGTATAATATTGTCACACTGATTTGCCACTGCAGAACTGTAAATGAGTGATAAGGATATATGGTAGAAAGATGCCTCTGAGTCATATTTGTATTTTTTTAATGGAACTTAGATACACTGTAGCTGTTCTCTTGTTTGCATAATTTAATTTGGATATATAACAATGGTGGGCTTCCCTGGTGGCTCAGACTGTAAAGAATCTGCCTGCAATTAGGAGACCCAGGTTCAATCACTGGGTCTGATCCCCAGGAGAAGGGAATGGTTACCCACTCCAGTATTCTTGCCTGGTGAATTTCATAACAGAGAAGCCTGGCAGGCTACAGTCTGTGGGGTTGCAAAGAGTTGGACATAACTGAACAACTAAGCACACATATAACAATGGACTCAATTTTTTTTTTAAAGGCTGGCTAAACACTGAAAAATAAAAATAATCCTCTTAAGAAGTCTAAATATCTACATGGAAATTAGAGGTAAGGCTTTAGTCAGCAGTTCATAAAATATAAACAAGCAGCACAGTTTTTGTTTTATGATGTGTCTATGTGTTATAATTTGGTATACATCTGAGTGGGCATGCTGTTTTTATGACAGTGTTAAAATACTTTATATAATTTTAAAATTTAAATTTGTGTCCAACATTGGGAAACTCTGAAGACCCTCCTTCGAATTAGATGTTCTTCTGATCTTCCTAATGCTGTCATTTCTACGTAAGCTAGAAAAGCAAGAAAGACTATAAAGATTGACTTCAATTGAAGTCAATGTATCTATGTTTATCAAGATAAGATACCCATGGAACAGAGTTGACCGAACTGAAGTGGAGAACTTGTGCTAGGGAGTATCAGAAATACAGCTTTAAAACATATGTCAGGGCTTCTTCCCTGGTGGTTCACTGGTTAAGAATCTGCCTTGCAATGCAAGGGACACTGGTTTGATCCTTCGTCTGGGAAGATTCCTTATGCCGTGAGGCAAATAAGCCTGTGAGCCACAACTACTGAGCCTGTGTGGAGCAACTACTAACGCTGACACATCCTAGAGCCTGTACTCCACAACTAGAGAGTAGCTCCCACTGTGCCAACTAGAGAAAGTTGCACACAGCAACAAAGACCCAGCACAGCCAAAAATAAACAAATTAAAAAGAATGTCAGTCTTCCTAGTATTAGATGAATCTCTACACACATAAAGCTGAAAACAGTTTTTGTATCAGAGATCCATGACATTTCTAACATCAGCATTGCTGGTGTATAAGTATCTTAATTTATAAATGCAATTTCATTCCTATGTAGTAATTCACTGATAGTGACATCTGTCAGATGGAGAATAACTTTTCAGTGATTTTGTTTTTATTTACTTGAAGAACATAGCCTGATTTCAACTACAGAGGAAAGTCTCTTAACTGACCTCCACATAAACAAATCACGAATTAATCAAAACAGCATTTCCATTTGAAAACAGACAAATGTTTACTTGTGCTCTGATCACTTGACTCATATGCTGTTGACTATCAGTTGTGTTGTTTCCAAAGCTGTCTGAGTCAATAACATTTGCTGGTGTCATTTAGGCACTTAATAAAATGTTTTGTAAACAAAGGAAATATAAATAAAAAAAGAGAAAGACTATTTCCATGTAAATTAAGTTGAAAGCATAGCTTTTAATACCAGCCTCTTAGAAAATGAGGTTGAATAAGATGGAAAAGAGCAGAATCTTGCAAGGAAAACCCTAGAAATCATGATTAAGAGCACCAATTCCATACCCAGACTACTGATATTAAAATTTCAGCTCAGTACTTGGTGTATGACTTAGGGTAAGTTACATGTCTGTTCTTCAATTTTCTTAAGTGCAAAATGAAGGTAACACTAATACCTACCACACTGCTGCTGCTAAGTCACTTTAGTCATGTCCGACTCTGTGCAACCCCATACCGGCTACCACACAGTGCTGAACAAATTGAATAAGTAAAGATTTGTAAAGTACTTAGTGTCTAGCCAGTAGTAAGCACTATGTAAATATTTGGTAAATAAATAAAAATAGCTGGTCATAAAAAAACTCAACGGCTCTAAACAACTGAAATCACACATAATGTATCATCTGATCAAATTTCCATAGAACATCACAAGAATGTGATATCCCCAAAAATCCCCGTGTTCATATATTTAAAAAAGAGTCACCTATATATAGGTAGCGGTGAAAGCCAATTTGAGTTCAACAATCATAAATTTAAGGCAGAATCCAAAATGTGACATTATTCACCAGAACATGAGTTAGCAGATAAGACAGCAGTATGGACGGAACCAGACCTCTGACTTATTGAGTATATAGGCATAGGAAAAACAAAAACAGATTATATGATTTTCGCAATTTACTAGCAAACTATTCTCAAAAACATACACAAACACTCACATAGAGTGGGGCAAGAGAGAATGATATAGTAAATATGGAAAAATGTTAATTGCTGGATTTGTGTGAATAGAGTTCTTTGCACTACTGCAGCTTCTTGGTAAGTTTGAAATAATCTCAAATTAATAAGTTTAAAAAAATGTAAGAAAATCACAAACAAAAATAAAATAGGACCATGGTTTTGAAGAGGGGTGAGTAAAAGACAGAGGGGCAATGAAGTCTGAGATATGGCAAATGTGTTACTAAAATATGGAACATAGAATCTAAGCTGGAATAACAGTTTATATGAAGTTAAAGGAGCTTCCCAGGTAGCGCCACAGTAAAGAATCTGCCCGCCATTGCAGGAGACAGAAGAGACACGGGTTCCATCCCTGGGTCAGGAAGATCCTCTGGAGAAGGAAATGGCAATCCATTCCTGTACTCTTGCCTGGGAAATCCCATGGACAGAGGAGCCTGGTGGGCCACAGTTCAGGGGGCTGCAAAGAGTTGAACACAACCAAGCGCACTCGTGCGTGTGCATGCACGCACACACACACACGAAGTTAAAGAACATGCAGTACAGGTATCAGAGGAGGAGGAAAGGAACTGTGAGTATATGAAAGGCAGGAGAAATAGTCTAACCTGAAGAAGTTAAAATGCTGGGAAGACAAAACATAGACTTTTAAAAATTATAAGGCAAAGTGATCAAATGCTCAAACAAATAAAGAAGAAAGAAAACTTCCATTTCAGGTCAGAGAAAGTTAATATAATGGGCTATTTTACTTTTGAATCTCTTTTCTACCTTGCTAACCACCCTAGCCTCACAGCTTGGTTGGAATAACAAACTTAAAGAATTGTTAATACAAAAAAAAAAAAAAAAGGAAGAAAGTTCATCTTGCATGAATGGACGATTAATTTGAGACAGGGATAGGTAGAGAAGGAAAAAACCTCCTGGAGCAGTTGATAAAAATGTGTCCTTTCCTAGGTGTTTATATGGAATTGGCTTGGTCTTGAATATTTAGTCAGACAAATGAGGTATGATTAACAAAATGAGGTATGAAACAATATGAGGTATTAACAATATGAGGTATGTCTTTAATATTAACAATATGAGGTATGTCTTTAATAAAATAAAGACAACATGATCATTTTCCTAGAGAACCTAAACTGGAAAATTATTAGAACCAAAGATGAAAGGATTTAGAAGGTAGTTGTTCAGTTGCCCAGTCTCGTCTGACTCTTTGTGACCCCATGGATTGCAGCTTGCCTCCCTGTCTCTTACCATGTCCCGGAGTTTGTCCAAGTTCATGTTTATTGCATTGATGATGCTGTCCAGCCATCTCATCCTTTGACACCCTCTTATTGCACTCTCAATCTTTCCCAGCATCAGGGACTTTTCCAATGAGTCATGTGTTCACATCAGATGACCAAAATACTGGAGCTTCAGCTTCAGTATCAGTTCTTCCAGGGAATATTCAGGATTGATCTCCCTTAAGATTGACTGGTTTGATCTCCTTGCTGTTCAAGGGACTTTCAGGAGTCTTCTCAAGCAACACAGTATGAAGGCATCAAGTTTTTGACATTCTGCTTTCTTTACAGTACAGCTCTCACAACCATACATGACCACTTGACTATACAGATCTTTGTTGGCAGAGTAATGTCTCTGCTTTTCAATACACTGTCTAGGTTTGTCATCTCTTTCCTGCCAAGAAGCAATTATCTTCTGATTTCATAGCTGCAGTCACCATCTGCAGTGATTTTGGAGCCCAAGAAGGGGAAATCTGTGACTACTTCCACCTTTCCCCTTCTATTTGCCCTGCAGTAATAGGGCTGGATGCCATGATCTTAGTTTTTTCAGTCTTTAGTCTTAAGCCAGCTTTTTCACTCTCTTCCTTCACCCTTATCAAGAGGCTCTTTAGTTTCTCTTCATTTTCTGCCATTAGAGTGGTATCATTTATATATCTGAGGTTGTTGTTATTTCTCCTGCCTATCTTGATTCTGGATTGTAACTTATCCAGCCTGGCATTTCTCATGATGTGCTCACCCTGTTAAGCCAACGTGACAGCAAACAGCCCTGTCCTACTCTTTTTTTGATCTTGAACCAATCAGTTGTTCCATACAGGGTTCTAACTGTTGCTTCTTGACCTGCATACAAGTTTCTCAGGAGACAGGTAAGATGGTTTAGTATTTCATCTCTCTAAGAGCTTTCCACAGTTTGCCATGATCCACACAGTCAAAGGCCTTAGTGTAGTTGATGAAACAGAGATAGATGTTTTTCTGAAATTCCCTTGCTCTCTCTATAGTCCAGCGAATGTTGGCAATTTGATCTCTAGTTCCTCTTCCTTTTCTAAACTTAGCTGGGACATCTGGAAGTTCTTGGTTCACATAATGCTGAAGCCTAGCTTGCAAGATTTTAGGCATGACCTTACTAGGATGGGAGATGAGTGCAATTTAGAAGGTACCAGGGAATAAAACAGGAACAAAACAAAACAAGAACACAAAATCAAGAAGGGGATAAATGCTCTATCAGTTAAATATATTAATTAGCTGTAGTATTGGTGTTAGAATAGGCAAGTAGTATAATAGAAGAGACTGGCCACCAAAACCCCATAGATATGCAAATTAAGTTGATGATAGAAGTGGCATTTTTATTTACCATCTGAGCCACCAGGGAAGTCTTTATAATAGAAGAGACTGGCCACCAAAAACCCCATAGATATGCAAATTCAGCTGATGATAGAGGTGGTATTTTTGTTTTTTGTGGTGGCATTTTATAATCAGTAGGGAACGATGGCCAATTCAATATAGGGTGCTGGGAAAACTATACACTCGGGGTGAAGAAGGAATTCCTAGGGCCTGGACTCCATCTTAGGCCTGTTCATGCTGATTACACTCGGCCACCTTTCCAACGGACTCTGAACTCTGTGTTTAGTGCCTATGAAAACAACAACAGAAGGGTAAGACCCCCTCCAGACAGGGGAACCTTGAAGATCATACCTAGGTTACTCATCACCTAAGAGAAAACATACACTAATCACCCCTTCCTCCAGACAGGCCATAAATTTTTCTGTATCTATTGGAGCGTAACCTTGGGTGTATTGATTACTGGCTAATTGTTTGACTGTTTGAGCACATGAGCACATAGCATGTGAATGATGGGGTTATTGGGATTGTATTTTCCTTGGTTTATGTAAGTCTCAAGGAATTTGGAGTGGTGGGTTCAGACATGGGGTATAAAAGATTTTCACAAATTCTGGTCGGGGTCCTTGGCTAAAGGGAGACTGCCTTGGGCCTGCCGGTGTAATAAACTGCACTCCACTATCTGCATTGTCCTTCTGAGTAAGTTTGTTTCCTGGAACGTGTGGCTACAACAGGGGGAAAAGATGATTTACTTTTATAACTCATGTGATTCACAAAAATGCATTTCAGATGATTCAAGACTTAAGTCAAAACAAAAACTAAATCAAATTAAAATATAAATGCAGTAATATAATACAAAAGAATATGTGTATCTGTACCATATTTATGAAAATCTTCTAAAGGAGATACAAAAAGCGAATGCCATAATGAAAAACACTGTTAAATTTGACTACATCAAAATTTAAAACTTCTGTTCAGCAAAAGGATCACCAAAAAACTGAAAAGACAATTGATGGCCTGGGGAAAACATCTGCAACATAATTAACAGTCTAAAGCATTAGTATCTAGAATACATAAAGAACTTCCAAAAAGCAATAAAAAAGGTAAAAAGCCCAAAAGAAAAACTGACAATAAATAATGATAGGCTGAGAAGAGGACATGTGAAAGACCTGTGAGCTTAAGATACTCAATCTTAGCAGTAATCAGAAAATGCAAGATAAAGCAATAAAGAAGTACCACTTTTCACTTCTAAGATGCACATTTTTAAAAGACTGGCAACAGCAAGTTTCCTCAAGAGTATGGGAAAACAGCTAATGCTGGGAAAACAACTACTGCTAGAAGGACCAACTGTTACCTTCTTTTAGGAAGGTAACATATAGTATCAATACAAACTTAAGATGTACATATCCTTTGAAATAGCAACTCCTCTTCTTCATCATGCCTGGAAAAATAATCAAATATGAGCACAAAAAATTATGTAAAATGATATTCACCAGCACTGATCATTAGAGCGAGAAATATAAAACAACCTAAATGCCTATTAAATAGGGAATGGGCAAATAAAATTCATGATATGGAAGATGATACAACACTTAAGAGAGGTGGTCTTACAGTGATATGGAAAAATTTCTAACACATACTGTTAAGTGAGTTGAGACTATAAAAGTGAAAACATTTAGAATGGGGATCACTGAAGTACTGCTAAGGAGAGATCAACAGGATAGAATGCTGTTCACTGAAAAGGCAAGAAGCAAAGACAAACCATTAACAATGAACATTCCCAGCATAAGACTAAAGGTTTAAAACACCAGAGTCCAACTGAAAAAAACCCGACCTTCAGTTGGCTGTGATACACAGACTTGTTTAAGGCAGGAAAAAAAAAAAAAATCAAATTCCTATGAATTTTCCTAGGCATTGGAGGATGACTAATGTACTACTATTTAAAAGACATCCAGCATCTACCAGGCAATGAAAGCCACTTTAATGATTCATTTAATTCTGACAATGCCAGGGTAAGTATTATGGGTTCCATTATACAGATAAAGAAAGCGAGGCTCCAAAGTTAGGTATCCTTCTCCTAACTTTAAAAGGTCACTTAACTAATAACTGCTATTTGAAGTGAGGTCTGGAAAACACCATCAGTTTGTAAGAACAGAGTGTGAAAGCGTGAGAAACTGTGCAAGCAATATTACAGAGTCATGCTATGTTTGCTGAATGTTAGAATAACATTTGGCCTTGAAAAAACGGATGTAGAATTTAAAAAATTGTATTTCTTTTTCTTTAAAAGAATGTTCCTAAAAAAAAAAAAACATTTAAGCTACATTTAAAATCATACATAACGATGCAGTACTTTTTGTATCTATTGATGGTGAAACTAGGTTCCTTTTCATGTCAAATGCCATGAATTTTCAACCTTTCTTCTTTGGGTGGCTTTAGTATGTTATCTTCAGAGAGTAAAATTACATGTTAGTTCAAAGAAATATGTACTGAGTACCTACTGTATATTTAGGTGCTCAAAAACAAGTAACACAAGGTATACCCCCTCAAAACCTAAGGAATAACTTTTGGAAACCACTTGGGAGCTTTACTCAGGAGGCATGAAGCAATCAAGTACTTAGGACAGAATTATGTTTATTTGTGGCACTCTACAAAAGCTGAAGTTCTACTTTCCAGAACTGAATCAGGTATGAATTTTAACATATTATACAGTGGTGTATATGGTCCAATCACTCAAATCAAATACTGTTTTTATTGCCTATTAGCTTGATTTTAATATCTTATAGTAAGAAACCTAGGATATTAAGTATAAGCCTTTGATGACCCGGTATGCAAGACAGCAAAAAAGACACAGATGTGTATAGCGGACTTTTGGACTCAGAGGGAGAGGGAGAGGGTGGGATGATTTGGGAGAATGGCATTGAAACATGTATACTATCATGTAAGAATCAAATCGCCAGTCTATGTACGATGCAGCATACAGCATGCTTGGGGCTGGTGCACGGGGATGACCCAGAGGGATGTTATGGGGAGGGAGGTGGGAGGGGGTAAAAATTAAAAAAAAAAATCATTTGATTTTGTTTATTTTTATTATATAAATGTCCTTAGAATTCTTCAGCTTATAATTCAATGTTTTTCCTTGATGACTTAAAGCATTTAAAATTCTTTTTGGACCAAGAGCGAAAACATGGCAGTAACCTTGATACTAACACTGAACACAGAGTGCGTTACATTTGAGTTTCAGGAACACTCAGCATGGCAGAAATGCTGGGAATCTGAAGCAACTCAAGAGGTTAAAACACTAAAGTTGGCTTAGGAGGCTTTAGGAATATTAGGAGATGAGATGATGCAAGCAATTTTATCTCTGGAAAAATCAATCTAATGTTAATGAAAAAATTTCCATGGCAACTTGATACAGAGGCAAAGATGCAGAATAAAAAGATAAAAGATGTTTTTAGTTCTAACTATGCATATTATTTGAAGACTTTATTGAAGCTTTCTGCTTCTAAACTTCAATTGGGATGTGTTTTAATATCTTTATTTTTATAGTTTTCAAGAAGGATAGTGATGACTGAGATTAACCTGTAAACTAATAAACTAGTTTCTATTGACCTAGAGAGTCAAAGTTACTGGAATAAGTTATATAAATTTTAGGAGACTTTATTAATTCTAGTTCATACTTGAGCAGTAATATTATTCATTGATCCATTTTTTTTGGTCAGAAAGATATTCAGATTTGAATTAGAAAGCAGATGTTGACATATATGCCATCAATTAAACACATCAGGCAACAATGAAACATACCTATGAATTTTTACAATAAAAACAAGAGACAAATAGAAGGAATTTACCTAGGTTATAAAGAAATAATCATGAAAGCTTTGAGTAAATTCAAATTTAAATTACCAGGTCATTTCTTACTAGTAATAAACAATTAATAAGTAAATCCAAAGATGTGACTGCAATGATAATTCTAATGTTTCTGGCATGAACACTTCAAAAGACAGCTGTAGCAATAATTTGTATATTTTAAGTGTGAACACTTCAATAGACAATATCTTTTCTTTTCTTTGTTTTTTCTGCATTGCATGGCTGATAGAATCTCAGTTCCCTGACCAGGGATCAAACCTGGGCCATGGCTGTGAAACTGCTGAGTCCTAACTACTGGGCCACAAGGAACTCTCCCCAACCCCAATTTTTTTTTCCAACAGACACTGTCATTTAAAAAAAGAAAAAAAGCCAGGATATTGTAATACAAGTACTTTGATTTAACTGTATTATAAAATTACTGCTGAATGATAGATAAAATCCCATACTATTTCATATTTTCAATCTTGTTTTTTTATCAGACATCACAACAGCTCATGACTATATAAATTCTATTTTTCTAGAAAAAAATTTGGAAGCCTCAATCTACTTCCTAGATACATGACCATACATATAAGTATATAAGTAAACATACATACACATAAAATGCTAGAAAGCCACTGGGAAATTTCATATTACCAACTCTTCATTAATCTCACAAAGTACAAAGACTTGTCATTAACAATTAAAAGTGAAATTATACGTTGTCAAAATGCATGTTGTGAGATGTTACTGTTTTTAATCTTTTTCATTTGTTCAGCTATAGATATGTGAGAGTACTTGGGTCAAACTGAACCAGTAATTCAGATAATGAGAATTTTATAATACTTTTATCCCTTTCTTCCACTGGACTTTTTAATACTTCAGAATTAAAGAAAATCTTTGTTGAAAAGAGTCTTCTTATAAGTTTTATGATTGGCTTATAATATGGTTATTCATTCATTTGTACAAAAGTATATGAACTGGGTATAAAATCAAATGAAATAAAATCCTTCATTAGGGCCTACTATACACCAGACATAGTTCTAAGTACTAGGGATACTACAATTGGGAGGCTTATGCTGTAGAGGTTAAGACCAAAAATAAATAAATGAATATATAAATAAAATAACTACCAGCCATGTGAGGTGCTATGAAAGAAATAAAGAAGGATCTAAGAGAGAACAAGGGTAAGGAGTGGGAAAGATCTCCTTTAGAGGGATCCCTGAAGAAGTCCTCTCTGAGGAGATGAAATTTAAGTGAGACCTGAAAGATGAGAGAGAAACTGTGCATGAGAAGGGAATAAGGGGAATAGTTTTCTAGGTAACAGAAACAGCATGTGCAAAACTCCAGAGGTGGACGAGTAGACTGTGTTCCAGAGACTGAAGGAAGATCCATGGTGGTGGAATGTAATGAGTGAAATGGGGAGTGGCATGAGATGATGTTGGAGAAATAAGCAGGGAGGGAATGATGTAGGGCCTTATTTTTCATAATCACGTTGTGAATTTTATTTTAATTGCAATGGGAAGTTGTCAAGAATAAAAGCATAGGAGTAATATGGCTTTAATTGCATTTGAAGAAGGTATCTCTTTTTTGTTGTGTTAAGAATGGATTGGAAGAAGCAATGGCTAGAAGTCTGTGATAAAGGCTGACAGCCTGATAAAATTTTGGATGCTTGTTTATAACTGCCTCTTAAAACTACTTCTTTGTATTAAGCTGTGACTAATAACAACAGGTGTGGGTTCCTCAGGTTGTTCAGGGCTGAAGACTCCACCTACAATGCAGGAGATGCAGGTTTGATACCTGGGTTGGAAAGATTCCCTGAAGAAAGAAATGGCAACCCACTCCAATATTCTTGTGCCTGGGAAATCTCATGGACAGAGAAGCCTGGTGAGCTACAGTTGACAGGGTTGCAAAAGAGTAGCACATAACTTAGTGACTGAACAGCAACAACAATAATAACAGGTTTAATTATGATTCCCCTTAACGGACCACAACCTTCTCATGGCAAAGGAGCTTGCATAAATCAATGAAGCTATGAGCCATGCCATGCAGGTCCATCCAAGGGCCAGGGTCATAGTGCAGAGTTCTGAAAAATCATGGTCTACTGGAGGAGGAAGTGGCAACCCACTTCAGTATTCTTTCCTTGAGAACTCCATGAACAGTATAAAAAGGCAAAAACATATGACATGGGAAGATGAGTCCCTCCTGGTTGGAAGGTGTCCAATATGCTACTGGAGAAGAGTGGAGAACAGTTACTAATAGCTCCAGAAAGAATGAAGCACCTGTGCCAAAGTGGAAACAATACTCAGCTATGTATCTGTCCAGTGGTGAAAGTAAAGTCCTATGCTGTGAAGAACAATACTGCATAGGAGCCTGGAATGTTAGGTCCATGAATCAAGGTAAATTGGAAGCGGTAAAAACCTACAAAATCAATGATTTTTTAAAACATAAGGATCAGAAGACAAAAGTATGGGGGCTACTTCATGGCAAATAGAAGGGGAAAAAGTGGAAATAGTGACAGATTTTATTTTCTTGGGCTTCAAAGTCTCTGTGGACCGTGACTGCAGCCATGCAATTAAAAGACACTTACTTCTTGGAAGAAAAGCTATGACAAACCTAGACAGTGTATTAAAAAGCAGAGATATCACTTTGCCAACAAAGGTCCATATGGTCAAAGATATGGATTTTCCAGTAGTCATGTATGGATGGGAGAGTTGTACCAGAAAGAAGGTTGAGTGCTGAAGAATTCACGTTTTTGAACTGTGGTGCTGGAGAAGACTCTTCAGAGTCTCCTGGACAGCAAGGAGTTCAAACCTGTCAATCCTAAAGGAAATCAACTCAATACTCATTGGAAGGACTGATGCTGAAGCGCCAATACTTTGGTCACCTGATGCAAAGAGCTGACTCACTGGAAAAGACCCTGATGTAGGGAAAGACTGAAGGCAAAGGAGAAGGAGGCGGCGGAGGATGAGATGGTTAGATAGCATCACCAACTCAATGACTGTAAATCCGACTGAACTCTGGGAGATAGTGGGGGACAGGGAAACCTGACATGCTTCAGTCCATGGGGGTCACAAAGAGTTGGATACGCTTAGCAAATGAACAACAACAATTATGATTGGAGAAATGGGTCATGTTGGAGACTGTAATAGTAGGAATAGTAGGAAATGTACACTGGGTATGGTCACACAGGTATCTTAGACTTTGGAAAAGTGTATTTCAAAGTATTCAAAGAGAGATAAATGCACATTTTTAGCATCTATTATAAGGAATGCAAAGAAGGTTTTGAAATTAAAAAATAAAAGGACACCCTGACCATGATCACATATTTAGCCTAAGCAGAAAGCTGAAGGAACCAGTGTTATGTAGAAGCTCAAGGAGTTGCACAGAGAACTTTCCATGTGGCTTAGGTATAAAGAGGTAATACTTCAAAAGTAAAATAAAAGTCATATAAACCTAACACTCAGCCTTTAAGACCTTATGTGACTGACTTCTGAATACTTCCCGGACTGCATTTTGTACCAATCTCTTCTTTGTAAATGACTCTAACTGTGCCCTTCTTCCAGTTCCTTGACTGTGTATATAAGCCCAAACTTACTCTTTGGGTTTTAGTAGTTGCTGTTCTATCTTCTAAACTCCTCTAATACTTGAGTTCAACTATCACTTCAAAACGCCATCTTGTTTATTTTAATCACAGCCCACATTCTTAACTAAAATAACCTGTTTCTATGTTTACTGTCTTTCTCTAATCAATTGCATTTAAGCAATAGAAAAAGGCCTTTGTCTACCCTTTCAGGACATGATCCTCAGTACTTAACACAACTTCGGGCACATTATAGGTTTTCAGTAAATACTTACTGAGTGCAAAGGAGGAAGAAAAGTAGAAGGAAAGGAAGGGAAAAATGAAAAGGCATCAAAGAAGAATACAAAAATTTTTATCAAGTTCAGAATGAATTGAGCTTTAGAAAAATCCTAAAAATACAAAAGGAAGTTTTAAAGTTATGATTGGAACAAGAAGAGGATTAAGAGAAAATCTTTTACTTTGATAAACACAAGAATAATAAAATGAAATTAAAAGAGAATTAAATTTCTATTTTGCTTTCATCAAAGAGAAGAAATCTTATGTCAAAATGAAAAACTAATTTGATTAAGAATAAATCAGAGAGAACTCTGGCTTGTAGCCAAGATGGAACAACAGGGGTCATATTCGCCCTCGTGCCTGAAATAACAACAACAAAAAACAGATAAAATATATGAAGGAAGGGTTTTTAAGACATTAGATATCAGTCAATCAACGACAGTGACTTTTCAGAAACAGGAAGCAAAGGAAACGAGCCCTAAAACTGTCCTAGCTTATTGCCTTGGGTGAGTTTCCAGTCTGTGTGCAAAGATGGTGAACCCAGTTAGAGCCCAGCAGACTAAGTTGAGGAGATGTAGCCGAAGAGTCAGTGACAATCGAGGCAATATGAATCTACAGGGCAGAATGCCAGAGAAGGAAGAGCTGCAGAGAGAGAAATGAAGAAATCTGGGGAGAATTCCCTTTGAGTATCAATCAGAGTATATTAATCAGAGCATGCATATGAGGAAAATAACAGAGGCTGAGGAAAGAAACCTGGCTTGGAAAATTCTGCAAGCCAGTCTTCAACAGCATGTGAACTGTGAACTTCCAGATGTTCAAGCTGGATTTAGAATAGGCTGAGGAAAATGAAAGTTGCTCAGTCGTGTCCAACTCTTTGTGACCCCATGGCCTATACAGTCCATGGAATTCTCTAGGCTAGAATACTGGAGTGGGTAGCCTTTCCCTTCTCCAGGGGATCTTCCCAACCCAGGGATTGAACCCAGGTCTCCTGCATTGCAGGTGGATTCCTTACCAGCTGAGCCACAAGGGGAGCCCAAGAATAATGGTGTAGGTAGCCTATCCCTTCTCTAGTGATCTTTCTAACCCAGGAGTCAAACCAGGGTCTCATGCATTGCAGGCAGATTCTTTACCAACTGAGCTATCAGGGGAGAGGAACCAGAGATCAAATTGCCAGCATCCACTGGATCATCAAAAAAGCAAGAGAGTTCCAGAAAAACATCTACTTCTGCTTTATTGACTATGCCAAAGTCTTTGACTGGGTGGATTACAAAAAATTGGAAAATTCTTAAAGAGACGGGAATACCAGACCACCTTAACTGCCTCCTGAGAAATCTGTATGCAGGTAAAGAAGCAACAGTTAGAACCGAACATGGAACAGCAGACTGGTTCCAAATTAGGAAAGGAGTACGTCAAATCTGTATATTGTCACCCTGCTTACTTAACTTCTATGCAGAGTATATCATGCAAAATGCCAGGCTGGATGAAGCATGAGCTGGAATCAAGACTGCCGGGAGAAATATCAATAACCTCAGATATGGAGATGACACCACTCTTATGGCAGAAAGCGAAGAAGAAATAAAGAGCTTCTTGATGAAAGTGAAAGAAGAGAGTTAAAAAGTTGGCTTAACACTCATTCAGAAAACAAAGATTGTGGCATCCAGTCCCATCAGTTCAGTTCAGTTCAATTCAGTTGCTCAGTCGTGTCTGACACTTTGCGACCCCATGAATTGCAGCACACCAGGCCTCCCTGTCCATCACCAACTCCTGGAGTTTACTCAACCTCACGTCCATCAACTCGGTGATGCCATCCAACCATCTCATCCTCTGTCATCCCCTTCTCCTCCTGCCCCCAATCCCTCCCAGCATCAGAGTCTTTTCCAATGAGTCAACTCTTCACATGAGCTGGCCAAAGTATTGGAGTTTCAGCTCCAGTCCCATCATTTCATGGCAAATAGATGGAGAAACAATGGAAACAGTGAGGGACGTTGTATTTTTGAGCTCCAAAATCACTGCAGATGGTGACTGCAGCCATGAAATTAAAAGACGTTTGCTCCTTGGAAGAAAAGCTATGACCAACCTAGATAGCATATTAAAAAGCAGAGACATTACTTTGCCAACAAAGATCCGTCTAGTCAAGGACATGCTTTTTCCAGTGGTCATGTATGGATGTGAGAGCTGGACTATAAAGAAAACTGAGCAACAAAGAATTGATGCTTTTGAACTGTGGTGCTTGAGAAGACTCTTAAGAGTCCCTTGGACTGCAAGGAGATCCAACCAGTCCATTCTAAAGGATATCAGTCCTGAATATTCATTGGAAGGACTGATGCTGAAGCTGAAACTCCAATACTTTCACCACCTGATGTGAAGAACTGACTCATTGGAAGAGACCCTCAGTTCAGTCACTCAGTCGTGTCCGACTCCTTGCGACCCCGTGAATCGCAGCACGCCAGGACTCTCTGTCCATCACCAACCCCTGGAGTTCACTCAGACTCACATCCATCGAGTCAGTGATGCCATCCAGCTATCTCATCCTCGGTCGTCCCCTTCTCCTCCTGCCCCCAATCCCTCCCAGCATCAGAGTCTTTTCCCATGAATCAACACTTCACATGAGGTGGCCAAAGTACTGGAGTTTCAGCTTTAGCATCGTTCCTTCAAAAGAACACCCAGGACTGATCTCCTTTAGAATGGACTGGTTGGATCTCCTTGCAGTCCAAGGGACTCTCAAGAGTCTTCTCCAACACCACAGTTCAAAAGCATCAATTCTTGGGCGCTCAGCCTTCTTCACAGTCTAACTTTCACATCTATATGTGACCACTGGAAAAACCATAGCCTTGACTAGATTGACCTTAGTTGGCAAAGTAATGTCTCTGCTTTTGAATATGCTATCTAGGTTGGTCATAACTTTTCTTCCAAGGAGCAAGCGCCTTTTAATTTCATGGCTGCAGTCACCATCTGCAGTGATTTTGGAGCCCCCCAAAATAAAGTCTGACACTGTTTCCACTGTTTCCCCATCTATTTCCCATGAAGTGATGGGACCGGATGCCATGATCTTTGTTTTCTGAATGTGGAGCTTTAAGCCAACTTTTTCACTCTCCTCTTTAACTTTCATCAAGAGGCTTTTTAGTTCCTCTTCACTTTCTGCCATCAGGGTGGTGTCATCTGCATATCTGAGGTTATTGATATTTCTCCCAGCAATCTTGATTCCAGCTTGTGTTTCTTCCAGTCCAGCGTTTCTCATGATGTACTCTGCATAGAAGTTAAATAAGCACAGTGACAATATACAACCCTGACATACTCCTTTTCCTATCTGGAACCAGTCTATTGTTCCATGTCCAGTTCTAACTGTTGCTTCCTGACTTGCATACAGATTTCTCAAGAGGCAGGTCAGGTGGTCTGGTATTCCCATCTCTTTCAGAATTTTCCACAGTTGATTGTGATCCACACAGTCAAAGGCTTTGGTATAGTCAATAACGCAGAAATAGATGGTTTTCTGGAACTCTCTTGCTTTTTCCATGATCCAGTGGATGTAGGCAATTTGATCTCTGGTTCCTCTGCCTTTTCTAAAACCAGCTTGAACATCAGGAAGTTATGGTCCACATATTGCTAAAGCCTGGCTTGGAGAATTTTGAGCATTACTTTACTAGCATATGAGATGAGTACAACCGTACAGTAGTTTGAGCATTCTTTGGCATTGCCTTTCTTTGGAAGAGACCCTGATGCTGGGAAAGATTGAAGTCAGGAGGAGAAGGGGATGACAGAGGTTGAGATCATTGGATGGCTTCACTGACTCAATGGATATAGTTTGAGAAAGCTCTGGGAGTTGGTGAAGGACAGGAAAGTGTCGGGCATGAGTGAGCAACTGAACTGACTGAACTCAAGTAAGGAGAGAATCCCCTGAATGGAGAGAGAGAATAGCACTTGGAATTCACACTGGGCTAGAAACTAGAATACTTCATAATTCATGAGATATAGAGTACATACTCAGCAGTGTCTTACTCAGTAATGGGGAATATGTAGACTTAAACACTGTTCTGGTATCACCTACTGAGTTTCAAAAGCCAGATCTGAAAGGATCAAGCTGCTATTTCCAAGTAGCTTAATTGCATTCCAGAGCAATGCTGAAGAATATTTAAAAACATTCACAAATATCCAGGACCCCACAAGGAAAAATTCAGTGTCTAAGATGAAATAAAAATGATCAGACATGGAATAAAGCAGGAAAATAAAACACATAGTGAGGAATAAAATCAGTTAATCTTGAATGAAATCCTAGGGAATTGTGCTGAGTGAAAAAAGTCAATCCCCAAAGGTTATATACTATATGATTTCATTTATTTAACATTTTTGAAGTGACAAAATTTTAGAAATGGAGACCAGATTAGTTGTTGCAGGAATTAGGAACGTAAGGTGGGCCCAAGACACAAGTGGTATGGTTATAAAAGGGCAATGCGAGGGATTCTTGTGGTTATGGAACTACCTTGACCATAGTGGTAGACATACAAACTTACACATGGAACAGAATTCTATAGAACTAAACACATATACATGCACATGAATGAATACAAGTAAAATCAGGAAAATCTGAATAAAATCAATGCTTTGTATAAGTATATGCTGGTTATGATATTACACTGGTTCTACAAAATGTTACTACTGGGGTATAATGGGTAAAGGGTACATGAAGTTTCTCTGTATTATTTCTTACACTTGCATGTGAACCTACAATTACAATTACAATTAAATGAATGAAAATTTCAATTAAAAAATCAATCAATTGAAACTGATCCAGAGCAATAGATTTTGTTACTTTAAATTTTTTTTATTGAAGGATAATTGATTTAGAGAATTTTGTTGTTTCCTGTCAAACCTCAACATGAATCAGGCACAGGTATCCATATATCCCCTCCCTTCTGCACCTTCCTCCCATCTCCTGCCCCATCCCACCCCTCTAGATTGATACAGGACCCCACAAGGAAAATTTCAGTGTCTAAGATGAAATAAAAATGATCAGACATGGAATAAAGCAGGAAAATAAAACACATAGTGAGGAATAAAATCAGTTAATCTTGAATGAAATCCTAGGGAATTATGCTGAGTGAAAAAAGTCAATCCCCAAAGGTTATATACTATATGATTTCATTTATTTAACATTTTTGAAGGGGTCCATGTTACTCTTTCCATACATCTCACCCTCTCCTCTCCTCTCCCCATGTCTGTAAGTCTATATCTCTATGTCTCTTTCTCCATTGCTGTCCTGTAAATAAATTCTTCAGTACCAGACTGATAGATTTTAGAATCAGCAGATAAGAATATTGACAGTTATTGTAACTGTATTCCATATGTTCAAACATATAAAGAGATATTCAATATAGAAAAAAAAAAGAGACCCTAACTGAACCTCTAGAGACAAAAACTATGATGTGAAAAACACACTGCATATGATTAACAGCAGAAAAGATCAGTAAACTTGAAGACATAACGATAGAAATGATTCAAAATGAAATGGAGAAAGTACGGATTTGATGAAAATTGTAAGCCCAGAGATCCAAGAAACACAATGAATCTCAAACACAGAAAGTATGAAGTAAACTACTTTGAAGTACATTATAATCAAATTGTTTAAAATCAGACATAAAAAAAGTCTGAAAAGCAGCTGAAGGGTGGAGGGGAATGTGTTATGTACAAAAGACCAAAGTTAAGGATAGTAGCAAATTCCTCACTGAAAACAATGCATGTGAGAAGACTGTAAGCTCTCATCTTTGAAGTACTAAAAAGTTTCCCTAAACCTGTCAATCTAGAATTCTATATTCAGCAAAAATATTTTTCAAAAATGTAGGTGATACAAAGACTTTTTCAGATATACTAAGTTGAAAGAATTTAAGTAATGATTAAAAACAAAAGGCCTTCAGGAAGATGCAAAATAACACCACACTGAAATCTGGATCTAAGACAAAGGGAATGCAGAGTACCAGAAATAGTAATTATGGCTAAACATATAAAATGTTTTTCTTGTGTTCAAATTTCTTTAAAGATAGTTAACAATTAAAAAAATGTATTGTGAGGTTTGTAGCACACATAAAGGGAACATAGAAAGCAAAGGGGAAAAGAACAAAGATCAAATGGACAAATGGCAAAATTATACACAACCCTAAACAAATCAATAACCATATTAAACATAAATGGTCTAAATACCCCAATTAAAAGGAAGAGGTTATCAGACTTCATTAAAAAATAGCAAAAGCTGCCTAAAAAATCATTTTAAATACAATGGCAAAATGACAAAGATAAATTCTATTAACACTAATCAAAAGAAAGACAGAACAGGCATTTGTTATAGCCCAAACTGAAAGAAACCCAAATATCCATCACAGGTGAAAAGACAGATAACCTGATTGTGGTATATACATATAGTGGAATACAACTCTGAAAAAAAAAACAAAATTATTGACTCATGTAACACCAAGAATAAATCCCAATGTTATCATCTTGAGTGACAAGAGTCTAAGGAAAAAAAGAGTATATACTGCATTATCCCATTCATATAAAATTCTAGAAAATATAAACTAATCCATAAGGAGGGCAGAGAGGAGCTCCACATTCAAGGTCAAGAGGGGTGGCTGTGAGGAGATACCCCTTGTCCAAGGTAAGTAGCAGCGGCTGATCTTTGCTGGAGCAGCCGTGAAGAGAAACCCCAAGTCCAAGTTAAGAAAAACCCAAGTAAGATGATAGGTGTTGCAAGAGGGCATCGGAGGGCATACACACTGAAACCATAATCACAGAAAACTAGTCAATCTAATCACACAGACCACAGCCTTGTCTAACTCAATGAAACTAAGCCATGCCACGTGGGGCCACCCAAGATGGGCGGGTCATGGTGGAGAGGTCTGATAGAATGTGGTCCACTGGAGAAGGGAATGGCAAACCACTTCAGTATTCTTGTCTTAAGAACCCCATGAACAGTATGAAAAGGCAAAATGATAGGATACTGAAAGAGGAACTCCCCAGGTCAGTAGGTGCCCAATATGCTACTGGAGATCAATGGAGAAATAACTCCAGAAAGAATGAAGGGATGGAGCCAAAGCAAAAACAATACCCAGTTGTGGATGTGACTGGTGATAGAAGCAAGATCCAATGCTGTAAAGAGCAATATTGCATAGGAACCTGGAATGTTAGAACCATGAATCAAGGCAAATTGGAAGTGGTCAAACAGGAGATGCATGAGTGGATGTCGACATTCTAGGAATCAGTGAACTAAAATGGACTGGAATGGGTGAATTTAACTCAGATGACCATTATATCTACTACTGTGGGCAGGAATCCCTTAGAAGAAATGGAGTAGCCATCATGGTCAACAAAAGAGTCTGAAATGCAGTACTTGGATGCAGTCTCAAAAATGACAGAATGATCTCTGTTTCCAAGGCAAACCATTCAATATTACAGTAATCTAAGTCTATGTCCCAACCAGTAATGCTGAAGAAGCTGAAGTTGAATGGTTCTATGAAGACCTACAAGACTTTTTAGAACTAACACCCAAAAAAGATGCCCTTTTCATTATACAGGATTGGAATGCAAAAGTAGGAAGTCAAGAAACACCTGGAGTAACAGGCAAATTTGGCCTTGGAGTACAGAATGAAGCAGGGCAAAGGTTAATAGAGTTTTGCCAAGAGAACATGCTGTTCATAGCAAACACCCTCTTCCAACAACACAAGACAAGACTCTACACATGGACATCACCAGATGGGTCAACACCGAAATCAGATTGATTATATTCTTTGCAGTCAAAGTTGGACAAGCTCTATACAATCAGCAAAAACAAGACTGGGAGCTGACTGTGGCTCAGATCATGAACTCCTTATTGCTAAATTCAGACTTAAATTGAAGAAGTAGGGAAAACCACTAGACCATTCAGGTATGACCTAAATCAAATCCCTTACGATAATACAGTGGAAGTGAGAAATAGATTTAAGGGACTAGATCTGATAGATAGAGTGCCTGATGAACTATGGATGGAGGTTCATGACACTGTACAGGAGACAGGGATCAAGACCATCTCCATGGAAAAGAAATGCAAAAAAGCAATATGGCTGTCTGGGGAGGCCTAACAAATAGCTGTGAAAAGAAGAGAAGCAAAAAGCAAAGGAGAAAAGGAAAGATATACCCTTCTGAATGCAGAGTTCCAAAGAACAGCAAGGAGAGATAAGAAAGCCTTCCTCAGTGATCAAAGCAAAGAAATAAGAGGAAAACAACAGAATGGGAAAGACTAGAGATCTCTTCAAGAAAATTAGAGATATCAAGGGAACATTTCAAGCAAAGATGGGCTTGATAAAGGACAGAAATGGTATGGACCTAACAGAAGCAGAAGATATTAAGAAGAGGTGGCAAGAATACACAGAAGAACTGTACAAAAAGATCTTCACGACCAAGATAATCATGATGGTGTGATCACTCACCTAGAGCCAGACATCCTGGAATGTGAAGTCAAATGGGCCTTAGGAAGCATCACTACGAACAAAGCTAGTGGAGGTGATGGAATTCCAGTTGAGCTAATTCAAATCCTGAAAGATAATGCTGTGAAAGTGCTGTACTCAATATGCCAGCAAATTTGGAAAACTCAGCAGTGGCCACAGGACTGGAAAAGGTCAGTTTTCATTCCAATCCCAAAGAAAGGCAATGCCAAGGAATGCTCAAACTATCGCACATTTGCACTCATCTCACATGCTTTAAAGTAATGCTGAAAATTCTCTAAGCCAGGCTTCAGCAATACGTGAACCGTGAATTTCCAGATGTTCAAGCTGGTTTTAGAAAAGGCAGAGGAACTAAAAATCAAATTGCCAACATCTGCTGGATCGTGGAAAAAGCAAGAGAGTTCCAGAAAAATATCCACTTCTGCTTTATTGACTAGGTCAAAGCTGTTGAGTGTGTGGATCACAATAAACTCTGCAAAATTCTGAAAGAGATGGGAATACCAGACCACCTGACCTGCCTCTTGAGAAACCTGTATGCAGGTCAGGAAGCAACAGTTAGAACTGGACATGGAACAACAGACTGGTTCCAAATAAGAAAAGGAGCATGTCAAGGCTGTATATTGTCACCCTGCTTATTTAACTTATATGCAGAGTACATGAGAAATGTTGGGCTGGAAGAAGCAAAGCTGGAATCAAGATTGCTGGGAGAAATATCAATAACCTCAGATATGCAGATGACACCACCCTGATGGCAGAAAGTGAAGAGGAACTAAAAAGCCTCTTGATGAAAGTTAAAGAGGAGAGTGAAAAAGTTGGCTTACAGCTCAACATTCGGAAAACGAAGATCATGGCATCTGGTCTCGTCACTTCATGGGAAATAGATGGGGAAACAGTGTAAATAGTGGCTGACTTTATTTTTGGGGGCTCGAAAATCACTGCAGTTGGTGATTGCAGTCATGAAATTAAAAGATGCTTACTCCTTGGAAGGAAAGTTATGACCAACCTAGATAGCATATTGAAAACCAGAGACATTACTTTGCAAGCAAAGGTCCATCTAGTCAAGGCTATGGTTTTTCCCATGGTCATGTATGGATGTGAGAGTTGGACTGTGAAGAAAGGTGAGCGCCGAAAAACTGATGCTTTTGAACTGTGGTGTTGGAGAAGACTCTTGAGAGTCGCTTAGACTACAAGGAGATCCAACCAGTCCATTCTAAAGGAGATCAGTCCTGGGTGTTCTTTTGAAGGAACGATGCTAAATCTGAAACTCCAGTACTTTGGCCACCTCATGCGAAGAGTTGACTCATTGGAAAAGACTCTGATGCTGGGAGGGATTGGGGGCAGGAGGAGAAGGGGACGACAGAGGATGAGATGGCTGGATGGCATCACCAACTAGGTGGACGTGAGTCTGAGTGAACTCTGGGAGTTGGTGATGGACAGGGAGCCCTGGCGTGCTGTAATTCATGGGGTTGCCAAGAGTTGGACACAACTGAACTGAACTGAACTTAATGACAGAAAGCAGATTAGTGATTGCTTGGGGACATCAAGGAGATGAGGAAAAGGAGGTAGAGATTAGAAAGGAATATAAGAAAACTTCTGGTGGACATGGGTATGTTAATTAAACCAACTGTGGAGATGGTTTCATATATGTTAAAACATCAAACTGTACTCTTTAATGTGTGTTATTTATTGTTATATCAACTATATCATTATAAAACCATTAATAATTGTAGCAGGTGTGATCAATGAATGTTAAAAACAATAGATGAAGGTATAGAAGAAACAAGATTATTTGCATATCATAAAATATTTCCTTTCAAATATTAATCGCAAAGGAGGAAAATAGCAACTTTAAAGTGGAGAAACCTGATAGACACCCACTAAATCAAGTTATCAAGGTTAATATTATCAGTAGTAAGACATATCAAAATCATACACCACCAGGTATAATGCACCGAGAAGGGAAAATCACTTTTAAATATCTGACCGCTAAATTCATAATTTCAACCTAATTAGATAAAACATCAGATAAATTCAAGCTGAGGGACATTAAGAAAAATGCCTGACTAGCTGGTATTCAAAGTGTCAAGGTTATGAAGGGTATGGAGAGATTAAGGAACTCTAACAGATTGGAAGAGACTAGACTAAGGGGACATGAAAATAAGTGTAATGTGGGATCCTGGACTGCATCTTGAAAAGAAAAAGCATACTAATGGAAAAACTGGTGAAATCACAATAAAATATACAGTTTAATTAACAATATTGCATCAATATTAATTTCTTAGTTTTGATAACAGTATTATACTTATGTGGACATTAGTTTGAGTGAACTCTGGGAGTTGGTGATGGACAGGGAGGTGTTCAAGCTGGGTTTAGAAAAGGCAGAGGAACCAGAGATCAAAATTCCAACATCCATTGGATAGAAAAAGCAAGAGAGTTCCAGAGAAACATCTACTTCTGCTATATTGACTACGCCAAAGTATTTGACAGTGTGGATCACAGCAAACTGTGGAAAATTCTTACAGAGATGGGAATACCAGGCCACCTTACCTACCTCCTGAGAAGTTTATATTCAGGTCAAGAAGCAACCGTTAGAACCAGGCATGGAACAACGGACTGGTTCCAAATTGGGAGAGGAGTACGTCAAGGCTGTATATTGTCACTTTGCGTATTTAACTTACATGCAGAGAACATTATGTGAAATGCCAGGCTGGATGAAGCATAAGCTGGAATCAACACTGCCAGGAGAAATATCAATAACCTCAGATATAAGCTGCGATTCATGGGGTCGCAAAGAGTGGACACGACTGAGCGACTGAACTGAACTGAACTGAAGGTGTTAACATTATGGGGCTTCCCTGGGGGCTCAGATGGTAAAGTGTCTGCCTGCAATGCGGGAGACCCGGGTTCGTTTCCTGGCTCGGGAAGAGCCCCTGGAGAAGGAAATGGCAATCCACTCCAGCACTCCTGCCGGTAAAATCCCATGGACGGAGGAGCCTGATAGGCTACAGTCTATGGGGTCGCAGAGTCGGGCACGACTGAGCGACTTCACTTCACTTCACTTCACTTTTTTAACATTATGGGAGACTAGGTAAAACTACATGGAAATGCTCTGTACTATTTTTATTACCATTTTGTCAGTCTATTTCAAAACAAAAAAATTAAAAATAAAAATCAACCATAGATTCAAACAGATGAAGTAGTAGAACTCTTACTTGCTTTGACCGATCTCTCTTTGGCATCATGACCTACATGACTGCCTGAAAGAGATGAATGAGAGAATCTGGAGATGAAATGACTGAATGGATGATGGTAGTCTTTGAAGAACTACAGAAACTAGAAGAGATGATGAGAAACTAGATAATGAATGAAACTTTAATTTTTTTGAAAAGGAAAAGAATGTAGAGATCTCAAACTATAAACCGGTCAGGCTTTAAATTGTGCTTTTTAAGCCCTGCACAATTTCTAGAAAGAATTAGTGAACATATAGTTTTATACATGGTTAGAAAGGAAAACAGGGATGAATATGAGTTAGGTCAGTTTCACCAAGAACAAGTCATGTTAGGCTAACCTCAATCATTTCCTGAAAGCATTGCTTGCTTGGCAGATCTGAAAAATACTATAAACCTAGCAAATTTGATTTTAATAAGGTATTTGGCAGAGTCATTAAAAGCTTGTGGGCCAAATGGTATAAAATGAGAGCTAGATGACATTTCAAAAGTAATATATATTTATTATTGCTAGAATGACTACAGATTTTATGACTCAATGTCCAAGATCTATCTCCTATTAGAATTCTCTATTGGCAGATCAAAAGGCTTCTTCTCTGCAGTCCTATCCAAATAAACATTTTCCATTAACTAGGATGAGGAAACACTTAGATGGAAGGATGGCTGATGGTTGCAGAACAGAATTAGGATCCTAATAACCTTAAAGGAATTTGAAAAATCAGATCAGGTATTGATGAACCTATTTACAGGGAAGGAATGGAGATACAGATGTATGGAATGGACTTACGGACACAGTGAGGAAAGGGGAGAGTGGGATGAATGGAGAAAGTTATCACTGACATATATACATATACACAACCATGTGTAAAATAGATAGCTAGTGATAAGTTGCTGTATAACTCAGGGAACCCAGTCTGGTACTCTGTGATGACCTAAAGGGGTAGATTGAGGAAAGGGAGGGAGGCTCAAGATGAAGAGGATATATATGTAATCATGGAGATTTGTGTTGTACGGCAGAAACCAACACAGCATTAACCAACACAACATTGTAAAGCAACTTTCCTCCAATTAAAAATAATAAAAAAAATAAGATCAAATGGAAGATGGAGGTTTTTCCTTTGGTTAACTCAAGTTCAGTAAGTTTTGCTGTACAATACAGATGGAATTGGACCAATGGGATCATACTTATCAGAGAGTAATATTCAGCCTATATTAGAATGGGGAATTTTGAAAAATGTAAATGTTGCCATATTTCATTCATCAAATTTCTTTCACAGAAAAATGAGAATAAGGAAATTCTATCATAAGAATCTTTCTTAAAAAATCATCCTGTACAAATAGAATGAGAGCCAGGATTTCATTTTAACCAGTTTCTGATTGTCTTGGTGAATATGGGGAGAACTAACTCTAGGTTAGTATAATGGACCAGCCTCTTTATTAATGTACCATGGCTAAGCCTGGGTGAGAATATTTATATATGCTAATTTGGCACAGTACCACGATGGCAGTAGCATTAGAGCTGGAGGAAATAAATAGAAGACAAATACTTACTAAGTTCTGGTAACAGATGCTGAGCAGTAATTTTCCTATTGTGTCTGAGGTACTAGCCTTACTTTAATGAAAGCCAGCTCCACTTTCATTTTATATAAAAGGATTCCATCTGAGATTCCATTAGATAAAAGCTTCTTATATTTACAAATAAAGCAACACCTCCCAAATCAATGATCTTTTAAAACATATAAGGATCAGAATACAAAAGTATCAGGGTCACAGGATACATACACACTGATGAATTAACCAGAGAATAATACTAATAATACCAAATATAACCCAGTAGGCCATGTAATCAGTTTGCTGGGGATTGGCAAACTTTGTTAAACAGTTTGTTTCAATATCAATCCTTTATCATTTCATACATTTTTATCTTATAGAGAGATACTGAGGGCCTGACCTGGGATTTTGAGAGTGAGAATAGAGAGAAGAAATATAATTGAGTGGATCTGAAATAAGCAAATCTTAGTTATTACATGGATGTGTGCGGTCTGAGGATAATGTAAGGAATGTAGGAAAGGGATGGCAAATGAGTTTTAATCCACACATTGTCTGATATAGCACATATCTCAGCAGAAACAGAGTGTACTCAAATTTGGTAATTGGTGAAAAACTTTCCCTGTAAAGATTTGGGCAAGATTTAGGGGAAATGGCAAAGGATAGTATATGACTCTGGGGCTGGAAAAACCAGGGACCCATTATCACCCCTAAGTGAGAAAAGAGCAGTTTCTGGCATTGAAGTGGGTCTTGACAGAAGTTTGTCCTTCAGTGCAGCCAATCTGTGGTAACTCCTGTAAAAATAAATATCTCAATATCAGTCTTCTCCCACTTTCTGATCTCCTGTACACGCCTCTCAGCAAACCCACCCAGAAGATAAGAGAACAAGAAAGGTCTTGATATACTCTTCAAGGTGACTGCACAAAGAGCTGGGTGAAGAGTCATAAGGATAGTACTTCTAACTGATTGACAGTAGTTGCCGACATCATGTAGAAAAGGATTCTGTGATGTCATCCAACCTCATCAGGATGAATTACCATGAGAGCCATATGACTTTTGTGAGGATGGGATGAGGCAATATCAGCATGTGCTCATGAATCCTACACCTGGAATAAGCATGTAATGGAGCATACTGAGTGACTTCACTTTCACGCACTGGAGAAGGAAATGGCAACCCACTCCAGTGTTCTTGCCTGGAGAATCCCAGGGATGGGGGAGCATGGTGGGCTGCCGTCTATGGGGTTGCACCGAGTCGGACACAACTGAAGCGACTTAGTAGCAGTAGCAGCAGCATTAAGAAAAAATGACTTGAACCAATTGGCTTCTCTTTCTCAGGAGGATGAACGAAGAAATATGGAAATAATTGGTTGATTAGCAGTGGAAACTCAGATGAAAGAGTAATGATTTAAAAAACCCCAGAAGGAATAGCACAGCAGTAATAAGTTAAATAAAATAAAACTATGAGTAGATAATGGAAGCATTTATTAGGTACAGCATGAGGAAGCTAGACATTAGAGACACAGAAGAGAACAGAGATGTATGGGAGAGGCAGAGGTTCCAAGAGAGGCCATGTCCCTCTAAAGGAGTGACAAACAGTGCTGCTTTGGCATCTGATAGATTTCCAGTTATGGCTCACTGATATCTTACAGTAACTCATCTTTTCTCTTAATATGAATGGGTTTCTGTTTCTTGAATTCCAAACTCCAATACTAAGACAAGGACTAAAAGCAAAGGAATGGAGGAGATAAGAGAAGTCAACTGAAAATGGTTGCTTTGCACAGAAGGTGAAAATCCAATGCTCACTGATCCAAAGAAAGAAAGGACACAGGTTGATGCAGGAGTTGGAAGGAAGTCCATAGTTTAAACATTTTTCAAAATCAATAAAGATTAAAATTAAATGAGCTAAGCATCCAGCTAAAGAAGTTTGAAAAGAGCCCAGAGAAAGCTCAGGGAAACACGAAGGAAGGAAATATAAATACAGGGGCAGGTGATGCAGAGAACAACATCAAAAACCTCCGTAAGAGTAACAAACAAGAACAGCAAACTGAAAGCTGATTATCTGAAAAGATTACTTCAGTAAGCAGACTTTGGACAAGACAGAAAAAAGACAAAAGAGAATGTGCAAAGAAAACAGAATGAAAAAGAGGAAATAACCACAGACACGAGATTTAAAAAGGACTACTATGAAAAAATATATATTAAAATATTTGAAAATATAGATTAAGTAAATTCCCAGGAAAATATAAAATATTGTAACTGTTACAAGAAGAAATAAAGAGCCTGAATAAGTACTGCAGAAATTGAAGTAACAGTCAAAGAGCAACCCTTTGAAGAAACCCCTCTGGGGTTTTTTTAACCCCAGGACCAGAAGGCTATGCTGATAGGTTCAAACACATTTTATTTTACTTTCTTTTTTTTTTTTTTCAAACATTTTAAGACATATAGAACTGTATTTCATATAGTTTTATCCAGAAAATATAAAAAGAGCAAAGGCTACCCTTGTTATTTATGAAGCTAATATAATTTTAGCTAACAAGATAAAAGCACACTGCAAAAAACAATCTAGCTGCTTGATGAATTTAGTATGGAATAAAAGCAAAAATATGACCTCACATGTTTGTTAATGCAAAAATGCATTTGTTATTTGTAAAAGATCTTTAACATGTAGCAGTAAAAAGTATAAATAATATACTAGACAGTAATTAGTTAATATTGCCTAAATGCCTGCTTTAAAGTTAGAAGCACAACCTTCTCCTTCCAATTTAAAACTACAGTGCATCCTCAGTGGATCCTTAGGATCCTCAACAACTCCTTTTCTTACTTTCCATCTGCCAACCTCCCCTTTCAATCACTGCTACTAATCCCTTATGTGTGTCAGGTTGAACATGAACTTTAGAACATCTGCTGCATTTGTAGTTCATCTCAGAGGAGGCTGAACTTTTTCTTTTAAAGCCGGTGAACTTCTGAGACTAAGAGAATCAGATTTCCCAAACTAGGATCAAAGTGAGAAGAAATCAGAATCCTGGACAAAGGGACATCTCTGCCATGGGTGCTCCAAATCTGGTAAATCTGGTTAATCTGTTAGGATAACTTAGAAGCACTGGTTTATAATGCATAGGAATCAATGAAATGAGCAGTCTGTTGTTTTGACTGCTGGGGGTGCACAATCTGTTTTTCATGGCTTCAGCATCTACTCCCTGCTAATCTGTGAAGAGGACATAAGGGCTAGTAATGCCTTTGGATTAGGGAGATGTAAACCACAGACCAACACTGCTTTTCTATTTTGCTATTTTAACTGGTTAGGGGAAGAAAAAGTTTGGGTACTGTACTTTCCTTAATTTCAGATTTTTGACTCTCAAGGTGGGGATTTCTTTCTTTTTTCCAAAAGCTTTTTATTTTGCGTCGTGGTATAGCCAATTAGCAATGTTGTGATAGTTTCATGTGAACAGTGAAGGGACTCATTCATACATATGCCATACATATATGGCAACCCACTCCAGTACTCTTGCCTAGAAAATTCCATGGATGGAGGAGCCTGGTGGGCTACAGTCCATGGGGTCACGAAGAGTAGGACACAACTGAGTGACTTCATGACAACTCTCCCCCAAACTCCCTGGAAGTGATTTATTTCTTTATGTTAGTATCATAGGGATTGAAGAGGAGATTCTAAAAACTATGGAAAACAGATTAGGTGGACATACTTTTAAAAAGATTACATAGGAATATTCTTCATGGATTGTCAAACTTCTTAATGCTCTAAAACATGCTGACGGTTTGCTTTTTCTTTTTTCCAGAAACTCTTACAGAGTGAGAGCTGAATAATTTGCAAGAAGGTCTTTATCTTTACCTCCCTTCATCTCTATCTAACAAAAAGGATATCAAAAGGCTTGTAGCCTATTAGGTTTCTGGAACTAACTAAATCCCAGCAATGCAGAGTTAAAATTAAATTGAGAAATATACCATAACTCCTAGTCAAGAATTACAGGCTGTACTTAAGAGGCTGAAAGGAAGTGAATTTTTCGGAACTTAGTTAAAAACGACTTTAATGTGCAGTTACACTGAATGAAGAATGAAAGTGAATCTTTCATTGTAAAACATTATCCTGCAAGTTAATACTGAACTTAAATACTTCTTTAAATAAATCCATAGATAGTACTTCCTACACTCATTGTAATGAGAAAGAAAGGGACAGATTTTTACAAACGCTGTCTATACTCTAGACCTGACAAACGGCAGCTATTGGCTGTAAAGGATGAAAAGAACTTCCTTGGGTAAACTAGTATAGAGAAGACCATTTAGCTCAGAGCCAGAGCTGAGGCTACTTTGCCTTGGTTTAAGATGCTGTCTGATTTAAACCAAGGTATAAAAGTGCTGTAATGCAAATGTAATATAACACCATTAAGCAGTAACTTGAAAAGATGTTCAACATCTCTGTCATCAAAGAAATGCAAATCAAAAGCACAATGAGAAATCACCTCATATCTGTCGGAATGGGTATTATCAAAATGAAAATTTTGTAATATAAATAAATACTGAATAATGCTGTATACCTGAAACTAATATAGTATTACATATTAATTATATGTCAATAACAAAGTAATAATTTGGAAGATAAAACATACCAAAAAAGACAGAGAACAAAAGTTTTTTCAGTTCTCAGGCTATGGTGTACATTAGTGGTTCTGGCACTGTAGAGTGCTTAAGAATCATCAGTGATACTTGTTAAAATGCAGATGTGCAGGCCAGATTCCACAGTACTCTGACTGAGAAACTATAGGGTAGCATTTAGGCATCTGAATTTTTTAACAAGCATTTCCACTTCCAAGTGGAAGTCTAAATGCAACATACTGAAAAACACTGGTTTAAAATATAAAAAAAGGGAAATAATCCTATTTGGAAGTTCCCCAGTTGATTTGGTTAGTAAAAACCAATCAAATCCCATAACAAAGATTTGGAGTTTGGAATTATGCTATGTTACTGTGTACTGCCTACATTGTTCTTATTATAGAAATAGCTATGGTAATAATAAAATGTTATATATCATGTTTTTCAGAAAACCAGAAAACCTTCGTAACATAAAATTTTCTCCATATTACTAGAATAGATATTCACAATATTTTTTTATATTCAGAAGAAAACCAGTGAAGAAATTTCTACTTTGTGAGCAAAAATTAAACAGAAATTTATATAACATATATATCAGACTAACGGAGGCTTACAGTAAAAAATTGTTAAATGTTCTATTTGTTTTACAATAGTTCAATACATCAGAGAACTGAAAAAAATTAGATACATAAAAGGTCAACAGAAATAATCTTTTAGAGAGTACATATTGTTATCTATATCCTTTGAACAAATGTAAAACCTAAGACGAATGAATATTAACTTACCTGCTTTCAGAATAATGATTCGTAAATATTTGCTTTTATCTGACAACTTTACCAATATATCTATTAGGTTTCAGGCTACTAAGCTTTGATAAGATACAGACTAACTGAAGAAATATGTCTATTGTAAGAGCATTTGGATGCTTCCATTAATTCTTCAATTCAGTTCAGTTCAGTCGCTCAGTCGTGTCCAACTCTTTGTGACCCCATGAATCGCAGCCACACCAGGCCTCCCTGTCAATCACCATCTCCCGGAGTTCACTCAAGCTCACGTCCATCCAGTCGGTGATGCCATCCAGCCATTTCATCCTCTGTCGTCCCATTTTCCTCCTGCCCCCAGTCCCTCCCAGCATCACAGTCTTGTCCAATGTGCTGCACTCAATTTGCCAGCAAGTTTGGAAAACTCAGCAGTGGCCACAGGATTGGAAAAGGTCAGTTTTCATTCCAATCCCAAAGAAAGGCAATGCCAAAGAATGCCTGAACTACTGCACAATTGCACTCATCTCACACACTAGTAAAGTAATGCCCAAAATTCTCCATTAATTCTTCCATGCTTATTAATATCAGGCGGGTTGAACATATTAGATGAAAATTCTGTCTGCTGTTAAGAAATGCTTTTTGTTTTAGGTGACACCCAAAATGCATTACTGGTGAAATATATGATGTCAAAAGAAAAGCATTCTAGAGTTAAAAATTACTTTCAGGCAGGAAAAAGATTTAAATAGTATCAGTTCAGTTCAGTCCCTCAGTCATGTCTGAATCTTTGCGACCCCATGAACCGCAGCACACCAGGCCTCCCTGTCCATCACCAATTCCTGGAGTTCACCCAAACCCATGTCCATTGAGTTGGTGATACCATCCAGCCATCTCATCCTCTGTCGTTCCCTTCTCCTCCTGCCCCCAATCCCTCCCAGCATCAGAGTCTTTTCCAATGAGTCAACTCTTCGCATGAGGTGGCCAAAGTACTGGAGTTTCAGCTTTAGCATCATTCCTTCCAAAGAACACCCAGGGCTGATCTCCTTTAGGATGGACTGGTTGGATCTCCTTGTAGTCCAAGGGACTCTCAAGAGTCTTCTCCAGCTCCACAGTTCAAAAGCATCAATTCGTCGGTGCTCAGCTTTCTTCACAGTTCAAATCTCACATCCATACATGACCACTGGAAAAACCATAGCCTTGACTAGACGGACCTTTGTTGGCAAAGTAATATCTCTGCTTTTTAATGTGCTAAGTTGGTCATAACTTTTCTTCCAAAGAGTAAGCCTCTTTTAATTTCATGGCTGCAATCACCATCTGCAGTGATTTTGGAGCCCTCCAAAATAAAGTCTGACACTGTTTCCACTGTTTCTTCATCTATTTGCCATGAAATGATGGGACCAGATGTCATGATCTTAGTTTCCTGAATTTTGAACTTTAAGGCAACTTTTTCACTCTCCACTTTCATCAAGAGGCTCTTTAGTTCTTCTTCACTTTCTGCCATAAGGGTGATGTCATCTCCATATCTGAGGTAATTGATGTTTCTCCTGGCAATCTTGATTCTGGGCTTCATCCAGCCCAGCGTTTCTCATGATGTACTCTGCATGTAAGTTAAATAAGCAGGGTGACAATATACATCCTTGACGTACTCCTTTTCCTATTTGGAACCAGTCTGTTGTTCCATGTCCAGTTCTAACTATTGCTTCCTGATCTGCATACAGACTTCTCAGGAGGCAGGTCAGGTGGTCTGGTATTCCCATCTCTTTCAGAATTTTGCAGAGTTTATTGTGATCCACATAGTCATAGGCTTTGACATAGTCAATAAAGCAGAAATAGATGTTTTTCTGGAACTCTCTTGCTTTTTTGATGATCCAGCAGATGTTGGCAATTTGATCTCTGGTTCCTCTGCCTTTTCTAAATTCAGCTTGAACATCTGGAAGTTCACAGTTTGCATACTGTTGAAGCCTGGCTTGGAGAATTTTGAGCATTATCTTGCTAACATGTGAAATGAGTGCAACTGTGTGGCAGTTTGAGCATTCTTTGGCATTGCCTTACTTTGGGATTGGAATGAAAATTAACCTTTTCCAGTCCTGTGGCCACTGCTGAGTTTTCCAAATTTGCTGGCATATTGAGTGCAACATTTTCACAGCATCATGTTTTAGGATCTGAAATAGCTCAACTGGAATTCCATCACCTCCACTAGCTTTGTTCGTAGTGATGCTTCCTAAGGCCCACTTGACTTCACATTCCAGGATGTCTGGCTCTAGATGAGTGATCACACCATCGTGATTATCCGGGTTGTGAAGATCTTTTTTGTACAGTTCTTCTGTGTATTCTTACCACCGCTTCTTAATATCTTCTGCTTCTGTTAAGTCCATGCCGTTTCTGTCCTTTATCGAACCCATCTTGCATGAAATATTCCCTTGGTATCTCTAATTTTCTTGAAGAGATCTCTAGCCTTTCCCATTCTATTGTTTTCCTCTATTTCTTTGCACTGATCACTGAGGAAGGCTCTTCTTTCTCCATGCTATTCTTTGCAACTCTGCATTCAAATGCTTTATTACAGAAATATAAAAAGGAATTCTGAGAGGTTAATATAAGTAGATATTCCCCAAACTCTTTAAAACGCTGTTATAGTTTTTCTCTGGAATCACATTGATGTATGTGAATCTAGTATATTATTTTAACTCTCCACTGAGATCTTTACCGTTATCAATAAAGTTTACAGTTTTTTCACAGAGATCTCATGTACTTTTGTTCATTTTATTTCTGTGTACTTTTAGTCTTTGTGGTTGTAGTAAATAGCATGTTTTTAAACTTTTTCTTTTAATGTTAGAAATTCAATTTATTTTTGTATAGTGATTTTATAGTCAGTCTCCTTGCTTAACTCTCATGTTATTTTTAACAGTTTGCCTGTTAATTATTTTGAGTTTTCCATGTAGACAATCATATCATCTACAAATGAGCACAGTTTTCTTTCTCCATTTTAAATGCTTGCTTGTACTTGATACTTCTTTTTTGTTCTTGCTGCGGGGACTCTGACCTCCACTACAATGTTAGATTCTCTTGGTCTAATTTTAAAGAAAATGTCTATATTACATTGGTAAGAATAAAATTTGCTGCATATTTTTGATAGACACCCTTTATCAAGAAAATCCCATGGACAGAGGAGCCTTGTGGGCTACAGTCCATAGGATCGCAAAGACTGAGCAACTAACACTTTTTCACACTTTATCAAGTTAGGGAATCTTCCCTTTTTTTCCAGTTTCATGAAGAGGGTTTTTTTTTTTTCTCCCGTAATTTAGGTGAATGAGTCAACTAAAATTTTAAAAAATCTATTGAGATGACTACATTTTTTTCTCGTTTAATCAGTTAATATGCTAAATGACACATACAGATTTTTCCCTCTAATGTTAAACCATACTCACATTCTTTTGATATCCTTCTTAGTCCTGATGGATTTTTTTGTTTTTATACATTGTTGTGTTCAGTTTACTAATGTTTTAAGATTTGATATTAACATTTATGAGTGAGAATGAATTTCACTTTTATTTTCTCTTGCTGCCTTTGTCTGGTTTGGATATTAAGATTTTGATATAGATGCATCTGCTGATGTTGGGGGTATTTCTTTTTTATCTGTTCTCTGAAAGAGTATGTAAGTTTGAAATGATTTTTTTTTTTTTAAGAAATGTCACAGGTCAGTTGTAACTCTGCCAGAGCAGTGTTTTTTAATTTTTTAATGAAAAGGTTTTAACAAAATATTTAATTCTTTAATGATTACAAGATTATTTTGCCTTTCAATTTGTTTGAGTCATTTCTGGTAAACTGTCATTTGGAGCAATTTGTATATTTTACCTGTTTCCAAAACTTATTCGTATAAAGCTATTATAGTATTCTCTTACCTCCCTTAATCTCTACTTGATTTTAAGGTGTGTACCTTAAAAAAAACCTGATAATATAATTTATTTTTACCTTTTCTCTTTAATTTTAACTGATTAAACTTCCAGAAGTTCATGTTTTGTAGGTCTTTTAAAAGAAGGAATTTCAGGCTTTGTTGACCCTACCTACTAAATATATACTTTCTATTTCATTTATTTCTGCTCTTTGTTATCTCATTCTTACTTTTTGTTTCTAAAGCTAATGTTCATTTTCTAACTCATTAAATTGGAAGGAAGCCCAGGTCATCAGTTATCAACTTCCCTCCTTTTTTAAGGTCTTTTTCTCTACATGTAATAAGCATTTAAGGTTATGTATCCTGTACATTTGATGTTTAGTTTTTGTCCAGTTAGGATTACTTCATTTTTGTTTCATGAGTTATTCAAAGATCTTTTTCCTTTAAATTTCCAAATGTATAATCATTAAAAAATTTATCTTCCAGCTATTGACTGTTATTTATATGTCAGAAGATGTGCTCTGTAAGATAATTCTCTGAAATTTACTGACAATTTGTGGTTAAAAACATGACCAATTTTTTAAAATGAGTAATCACTTGAGAAGGATGCATATTGTCTAATTATTGGGTATCCAGTTCGATCAGTTAAAATTTATTATGATTCTGAATTGATATATTTCTTCCTTTGGTTTTACTGAATTCTAATATATTTTGAACTCTTGTTTTTATGGGCATAGAGGAGTAACATTATTACATATATTTTTTCCTTTTATCTCTTTAGTTTGCCCTGATTGTCTGAAAGTTTAGGCATGTCAGTTCTCTAATACTTGTTTTTGTTTAAATTTCACTCATTTCTCTCACTCCCCAAACTCTACCAAATGCAAGCACCAATCTGTTTTCTACATTTATGATCTTTTTTTTTAAGCTTCCACGTATCAGTGAGATCATACAGTATTTGTCTTTCTCTGACTTATTTCACTTAGCATTATACCCTTCAGTTCCATTCATGTTATCTCAAATGGCAAGACTGCATTCTTTTTTATGGTGGAATAATATTCCATTGTGTGTGTATATATATATATATGTGTGTGTGTGTGTGTATATATATATACACACCACATTTTCTTTATCCATTCATCCACTGATGGACACTTAGGTTGTTTCCATCTTTTGGTTACTGTAACTAATGCTGCAGTGAACATGGGGGTGCATATATCTTTTCAATTAAATGTTTTCACTTTCTCCAAATAAATACTCAATAGTGGAACTGCTAGATCATTTGGTAATTCTCTTTTTAATTTTTTGAGGAACTTCTGTATTGTTTTCTGTAGTGGCTGCATCAATTTACACTCCTACCAACAGTGCACAAGGGTTCCATTTTCCCCACGTTAGTCAACATATTATTTCTTGTCTCTGATGACGGCCATTCTAACAGGCATGAGGTGATATGTCATTGTGGTTTTGACTTGCATTTCTTTGTATATTAATGACGAAAAGAGAAAATGAAGTCATTCAGTCGTGTCCAACTGTTTGCAATCCCATGGACTGTAGCCCACCAGGCTCCTCTGTCCATGCAGATTCTCCAGGCAACAATACTGGAGTGGGTTGCCATTTCCTTCTTCAGGGGATCTTCCTGACCCAGGAATTGAATCCAGGTCTCCCATGTTGCAGGCAGACTCTTTACCCTCTGAGTCACCAGGGAAGCCTGTATTAATGATGTTGAGCATCTTTTCATGTACTTGTTGGTCATCTCTATGTCTTCTCGGGAAAAATGTCTATTGATCTTCCAACTGATCTTCCTCTCAATTTTTTCTTTTTGATTTTGAAAAATGTGGCTACTGAGTTCTTGTACATTTGTACCTTATCAGATGTAAGATTTGCAATAATTTTCTCCCATTCAGTAGGTTACATTTTCGTTTTGTTGATGGCACGTTACGTTGAATAGGAGATTTTCAGTTTTATGTAGTTCCCCTAGTTTATTTTTGCTTTTGTTGTGCTGTTTTTAGTGTTAAATTCAACAAATCATTGCCAAGACCTACGTCAAGGAGCTTATTGTTTATGTCAACTTCTAGGAATTTTTATGGTGTCAAGTCTTGCAATCAAGTATTTAATCTGAGTTAATTTTTGTGTATGGTGTAAGATAGTGGCCCAGTTTCATTCTTCTTCATGTAACTGTCCAATTTTTCCAACACCATTTATTGAATAGACTATCCTTACCCATTGCGTATTCCTGGCTCCTTTATTGTAAATTAATTGACCATACATGCATGGATTTATTTCTGGGACCTTTATTCTGTTCCATTGATCTCCACGGCTGTTAAAAAACACAATGTGCTAATACCACATTGTTTTAACTACCACAGCTTTGTAACAGAGTTTGAAACCAGGGAGCATGTTATATATCTTTCTAGTAAATCGAACCTTTCCTTATTATGTAGTGACTATCTCTAGCCATGCCTGTCACATTAAAATTGATGTCCCAGTTGCCCCAGCTTTTGTTTGGATTTTGCCCAGCATAACTTTCTACTATGCTTTTATTTTCAACTTTTTCAAGTCTTTATGTTTTCAGAGTGTCACTGATTTTAATTACTAATGTATTTAGAGTTGTTTCAACTGCCCTACTCCTTTTGCTTTCTGTTGGTCTCACTTGTTTCTATTTTTTAAAAAAATAGATAAAATAAATAAATTTATATTAAAAATAACTCTTTTTATCTTAAAAACTGATTGTTAGAGTTCTTGTTTGGAACTATTTCTGCTTTCTCCCTTCTATTGGACTGGACATCATGTACTTTTATTTTTTTTTTGCAGTCCTAAGTGGCTTGTTGGATTTGATCCCTGGTTAGGGATCAAATCCTGGCTCTGGCAGTGAAGGTGTCAAGTCCTAAACACTGGACTTACAGGGAAATCCCCTTATACAACTCTTTTTATACTCTTTTAATTTCCTTGGGAATTTTACTCTGCATATTGATAATCCATGCTGTAGTCCTCCCCAGGCTTTTGTTCTTTCCATTTTCTTCAACCTCTGAACTTTAAATAATATCTATTATCACTACTACTAGAATGGTATTATTAAATAGAGCTTATTGGATTTATTTTATTCACCAATTTTTTTCACTAATCATTCCTTCTAGCATAATATATTTGCCTTCGAAATTATTTGCTTTTTTCCTGTCATTTTACTGATTTTTTTTCTTAGTTTCCTTTTAGAAGTTACTTTAGTTAATGTCTATTGGTGGTGAACTCTGCCTTTGGTTTTCTACCTTTTTTTTTTTTTAAGAACTTTGGCTTGAAAAAAAGTATTGTTAGGCACACAATTTTTGGTTGACAAGTATTTTCTCTTAGCACTTTAAAGATACTCCATTGATTTCTAGCTTCCATTGTTTCTTCTGAGAGGTCTGTTGTCCCTTTCATTGTTTCTTTTCAGGTGATGTGTTTTTATCCCTCCAGGCTGCTTTTAGTATCTTTTCTTGTCTTTGATATCTTACAGTTTTAACATATAATCTCAAGGTATGGATTTCTTTTTATTTTTCTTGCCTGTTACATTTTGTGGTTCTGTTATTTGTAGACTCTATTCTTCACCATTTCTGAAAAATTATCAGTTAATAGCTCTTCAAATATTGTCTGACCTTCATTTCCTCTATTTTCTCTGTGGGAGACTTTGCTTAGTCTCAACATTGTCTATTTAAGCCTCCAAATTTCTGCTTTTATTTCATGTTTTTTATGTATTTGCTTTTCTCATGTATTCTGTCAGTTTAAAACAGAACATCTAATCCACCAATTCTCCCTTCAGTTGTGTTCAAACACACATAACCCATTCTGCCAACAATTTGTTTATTGACTATTTATTTGCTTACATTTTAAATTTTTGGCTATGTTGGGTCTTTGTTGCTAGGTGGGCTTTGCCCTAGTTTAGTAAGTGGGGGCTACGCTCTAGCTGCAGGGCATGAGTTTCTCATCATGGTGGCTTCTCTTGTTGCACAGCATGGGCTTTAGGGTGCGTGGGCTTCAGTAATTGTGGCACATGGGCTCTAAAGAACAGGCTCAATAGTTGTGGCACATGGGCTTAGCTGTTCCACAGCATGTGGGATCTTCTAGGACCAGGGGTCAAATCTGTGTTTCCTGCACTGGTAGGTGATTCTTTAACACTGAGCCACCAAGGTCTGTTGACTCTTAAAGTCCTATTGTTTCTAACGTTCTATGCTCTCCTTTGTACTGTATGGGTGAGGAGGTGAATACGCCTGGTTCACCTGACAAGTTTCTTATTAAATTTTTCCAGTAAAAGGCACCAGTTGCAGATTATAAAGAAAGAGTTGCTATTTGGCCAATAGGGAAAAGGTGATTCTGGAACCTAGCACTTTGGGAAGAGGAAGTGATTTTTTGATAATTCTGGTCATGGTTCAGGTAATACAACTTTGGTGGACCCAAAAGTGACTGCAACAGGAGCTCAGTGAGTCTAGGATTACAGGCTTCAACCAAGAAATGCTAATAGCTTCTGAGCTCTGGCTATTACTTCCGTTTCTTTTTTATTTGATCTGCCATTTATTCTTTGTTTTTCTGGTCCTTTCTGAAAACCCATGTAACCAATTCCATGTATTGACTTGTCTACGTATAAAATACTTGTGTGCTTAGTCACTCAGTTGTGTTTGACTCTTTGCAACCCCAAAGACTGTAGCCCACCAAGCTCCTTTGTCCATGGAATTTTCCAGGCAAGAATACTGGAGTGGGTTGCCATTCCCTTCTCTAGGGGATCTTCTAGACTGAGGGACTGAACCTGCATCTCCTGTTCTCTTGAATTGGCAGGAGATTTTTTTTACCACTGAGCCATCTGGGAAGCCCACAAAATAATTAGAATGGCTTATATTTTCCTGACTAGATACAAATACACCTATCCATTGAGGCTTTCTTTTTCATTTCAATGATTACATTTTCCACTTGTAAGTTCAATTCTGTAGGATTATTTTTTTAAAGCATTTCAGATTTGTTTTCAATATTCTATATCTGTTAATTTCAATATCTGCAGTCCTTAGGGTCTAAATTTGTAATCTGCCATTTCTACTGTAAAAATTAATAAACAGAAGCCTCGATTAAATGGAGCTAGGATACCAGAAGAGGGAGCTCTCATGCTCTGAGATAACAGCAGAATCCAAGAGAACTCTTCTTTCCTGGCAACAACTCCACCAATCATAAATTCTTAGTTTACTATAGCCCTCCTAATGTCCTTTCCCCCGCCACAGAGGAGTTAGTTTTCCTTCTCTTGCTTTGTGGAGACTTGCATGTGGCTCACCATGGTTGCAGAGTCAAAACTGCATTTCTCTGCTGATCTTAAATTAACATTTTTTTTGTTTTTTGTTTTTTTTTTTTCTGGAGAAACAACTGGCAGTCTTTTTTTTTTTTTAGTTCAATACTGCTAAATCTCACTAGTGGTGGGTCATTTCCTTATGTGTTTGCTAGACTTTGATTATGAACTCATATATGGTTGACATAATTTGAAACAAAACAGGAGGGGAAAAAAGTCCACTTGGGAGTTTTAAGTGAGCATAATTTTCTTCAGTTTCTTATCTTGCTGTTGGACTACAGGTTCCTTCCTGGATTAAGTGTTTTTTAGTTTCATTTGCCATTAAGACAACATCCTTATCTTCTATGTTTATTGGTCACGCTTCAGTTTCAGTCCAAGTTTTTGCTTTCCCTGCCTGTTGAAATTTTCCTTCAACCTATGGAATCTAACAATGATACAATATTAAGTTTTATGTAAGATTTGGTTGTTTTGAAATAAGACAGCCATTCAGAGCAATCTGTAACACTGCTAAAAATGGATGTTTTTATTCTGACTTTCTACTTACTTCTCTATTTTCAAAATAGCATTATTTTTATAATAAAGACAATAGTTTCTAAAAAAATTTAATGGTAGTTCAGACTTGAGCAAGAATATGTTACTTTTCTTTTTTCAGTTATTATTATATTTTATTTCTAATCAAATATTTCCTTTCATTTTAACCATAAATAATAAATTATGTATAGTAATTTCTTAAATTTAATTTTATTTTATATGATGTACCTTAATTTCTCCAAATTCTTTTTATTTCATGTTTTATGTTAACTACTAATCTCACTAATCTTAAAAATAGGAAGATGCAAGCCACAAAATATTTTTGCTTTCCAAATAGGTCAATGAAAAAATTTTCAAGGAAAAAATTATGTTTGTGATTACCTAATTACACCTTTGTAAATAAGTACTTTTCCTATATATACTATTAAAATATATCTAAGCTATAAAAAATTCTAAGTGAGTTTAATTATAATAATGGACACTCGAGATAATTCAGATACAGCTAGCTAAAATTAATAAATAAAAATGTATTTTTTAGAATTAGTGAGTTATTTCAAGATGGAATGAGATCAACACTTCTCTTTTTTAATAATAGGAAAATCTTAAGTATTTCTGGTAAGGTGAAAAAATCTTTTTAACACAGCTGATGAGCTATTTTATGATACAGTATAAAAACTGAAATTATTCTGATAAAAAGTTGAATTATTTATTCTATTTAGCAGCAATACAAAAAGAAATTTAATCATGCTCTCATAACTTGCAAAGCTATAACTTATTTAGCAGTAAAAGAAATGCTTAAAATAAGGAAATTACATGCTACTTTTCAATCTTGGAAAGGCATGCTCCTAAACTTTTAAAAAGGTTAGCAATTTTGGAGGTTAATTTGAAAAAGTAGCAATATGTTTCATGAAACTTATCAGGAAACCAAATGTCATTAAACTGATTCTTTTTTTTTACTTTTTATCTTTGTTTGAATAGTTAAGGATTAATATAAAAAACCATTTTTTCTCATATAAACTTTTTTAAGGAGTGAATATAAAGTAATGAATACTGCAGTAAGCATGAAAACAAAAAGGCAATTTATATGGCTTATCTATATTTCCTTGCATATGCTCTGAATTACAAAAGGGAATATAGAAAGGCTTTTTAAAGAGGGCTTCTAGGCTCAACAGCAAATCTTGACTACATAATAGCTAATCTCTGTATTCTGGGAACATTTTTTCAAGTAAATTTAATGTACTGACAAAATGGATACTTGTATTTCATTCGTTCCCATAATAAACTTAAGAAATATCTAGTCACTCAATTAACCAAACTTCTGGAGCACAAAGTTCAAATTGAAAATATGAACTAACTTTCCTTCTCTCTTCCTTCCTGGAGGTACCCACTGGCAAGAATACGCTGGAAGAAGGGAGAGCATGTAGAGTATTTACACTGTGCAGAAGGGACAGAAGACAAAGTAAAAGAGAAGTACTGGAGGAAGCTACACAGAAGAGATAATTTTTTAATCTCCTTTCTAGATGGATGCAGTTTCTTACATTTTGCTGAAAAGAATTTAGGGGAAGCAGTGAGAGACAAATAATTACAACATCAATGATAAGGCTGTAAGAAACAGAGTAGCCAAGGTGGCTTCTATTTGTGTAAACTCTCCACAAAGTAAAAACATGGTTGTATCATAGTGGATCCAACTGGCAGTGATTTTGTAGCCCAAGGGACATCTGTCAATGTCTAAAGACACCTTAATTATCTTTATGGGTCTATATGTATATGTGCGCACATATGTTTGTGTGTGTGTACACATATATGCTACTTGTACCTATGGTACTTGGGTAAAGGTCAGAGATACTACTAAAATCCTAGAAGGCACAGGAAAGCCCCCAACAAGAAGAAATTATCCATTTCAAAATGTCAATAGTGCTGAGGATGAGAAATCTTGTCTTAGAACCACAGACGTGCTCTTTTCCTTCAGTTCAAGAATGAATGATGGTTAGAGGAGTTAATATTTGGTGGGGACTTCCTGATGGCTCAGTATTTAAGGGACTTCTCCAGTGGCTCAGTCAGTAAAGAATCTACCTGCAGTGCAGAAGACCCAGGTTTGATCCCTGAGTTGGGAAGATCCCCTGGAGAAGGAAACAGCAACCCACTCCAGTATTCTTGCATAGGAAATCCCATGGACAGAGGAGCCTGGTGGGCTACAGTTCATGGGGTTGTAAGAGTCAGACATGACTTAGCAACTAGTGTTATTATATGATATATATTTTATATTTTTACATAACTTATATAACAAAATAATAGAAATATATAAATATAAATCAAAATATAATTAAAATTAATACCTTTTAATGACTCCTTTAATGTTAAAATGGTCAGAAAGGATTATATTACTAATATTTGTAATAAAGAATCTTGACTGATACAAGAACATATGATTTAAAAATATTTCTTCCCTAAAATCTTGTTACTAATAAAGATTCAGCAACAGACCTGACATGTTATTAAAACATGGTGTTCTAGAGCTGGTGCTTATAGACTTTTTATTAATTACACTATGATACTTAAAAGACGCTTGTTCCTTGGAAGAAAAACTGACAAAGCTAGGCAGCATATTAAAAAGCAGAGACATAACTTTGCTGACAAAGTTCCATATAGTCAGTTATGGTTTTTCCAGTAGTCATGTACAGATGTGAGAGTTGGACCATAAAGAAGGCTGAGTGATGAAGAATTGATGGTTTTGAACTGTGGGCTGGAGAAGACTAGAGAGTCCCTTGGACTGCAAGGAGATCCAACCAGTCCATCCTAAAGGAAACCAGTCCTGAATATTCACTGGAAGGACTGATGCTGAAACTCAAATACTTTGGCCACCTGAAGCGAAGAGCCATCTCATTGGAAAAGACCCTGATGCCGGGAAAGATTGAGGGCAGAAAGAGAAGGGGATGACAAAGGATGAGATGGTTGGATGGCATCATTGACTTAATGGACATGAATCTGAGCAAACTCTAGGAGATAGTGAAGGATAGGGAAGCCTGTCGTGCTGCAGTTGGACATGACTGAGCAAATGAACAACAGCATTATACTTTGGAAAGAATGCTAAAATAAAAGGCCAGGGCTGTGGCATTCAGGATCTATATTTAATATAATATTTGTATACAACAGGCACTAAATAATGTTAGCTAACAAGTTAATTTGAATTCAAAATAAGATCATTATGCTGCTATAATGATCAAGTATTTAAAACAGTATCATTTTCCAATGCTAAGAAAAAAGCACATTTAGGAGTAAAAGAAAGAAATACTCTAAAATATAAGTATAGTGACATGCATTTGTGATTGAAATGAGGCTAGATATGACCATTCAGGAGGACAGTAGAATCTGTATTACTATTTTGTATCTGCTGCACCAATCTGCACATCTCTCTGAAAGATTGTCTTCTTTAGTATCCAAGACTCTTGAGAGGATGTATTCTGTCCTCCACACCTCAACCCCAGGGCAAGGGAGCAGACTGGTCACCTGCTAGTGCTCCTACTATGAGAAAACACTTCAACAGAAGAGGCCCCGGTTTCATTTTCTTCTCTTTAATGTCACTTATTTAAACTTTAGGTTACACTTAGAAAGTGTTCGACAAGCACCAGTTAACAAAGAAATTTATCAAGGTTAAAAAAGAAGTAAGGAACCAGGATTCCTTAGACCCACATTAAGAAATAATAGAACCTGGTCTTATATTGCTTAGTGCTGCTCAAGGGTTTTTTACATTGTAAAAGATAGTATGATGACTGAAGACTGTTAAACACTACATATACATTCAGAATTGTTCTACCCTCTATCTTTGCAATAAAGGAATACAAGGGCATACACGTGTATACACACATATACAAAGATACTTCTTTAGTCTGGAACAAGTAAATAGGTCTGTGTGCCATGATCTAAGCTTTGCAACATTCTAGGTGTGGCAAATTGGCATCTGATAAGTCACTCTGACCCTATCACATATCTCAGTATATTATATTAGTAATGTCATCATGTAAGCCTAGATTTAACATGTACAAGGAATGCTCTGAAAAAGGAGAGTGTGGAGGAAAGACACAAAGCCTATGTTACAGTATTAAGAATAATTCTAATTGGCTAAATATTAAAAAAGGATTATAGCACAGGGATGACCCAGAGAGATGTTATGGGGGGGTTCATGTTTGGGAACGCATGTACACCCATGGTGGATTCATGTCAATGTATGGCAAAACCAATACAGTATTGTAAAGTAAAATAAAGTAAAAATAAAAATTTAAATTAAAAAATAAAAATAAAAAAGGATTATAGTCACCTGATGTCTATTGAGTATATTTTACTTGGTTCATGCTTTAATTGGGGATTTTTCAGTAAATGTAATTGGTTCCAGAATTTCCTAAAAAGTGGACTTGCAGGTAGACAGAAGCTTGTTCATTTTAAAATTTAAGCCAGGATGTCCCTGGTGGTTCAGTGGTTAAGAATCTGCCTGCCAATGCTGGGGACATGGTTTCAATCCCTGACTTGGGAAGATTCCACATGCCGTGGCAGGAGCAACTAAGTTTGAGTCCCACAACTCCTAAGCTTGCATGCTACAACTAGTGAAGCCTGTGTGCTCTAGAGCCCACGACTGACAACAAGAGAAGCCAGCGCAATGAGAAGCTAGTGCTCGGGAAGGAAGAGTAGCCCCCGCTTGTCACAACTAGAGAAAGCCCATGCACAGGAACAAAGACCAAGTGCAGACAAAAATAAACAAACAAATACAATTTAAGCCATTATCAACATTTATGTTATACTGATACCATCAGTTTGAAATTTTCAAAATCCTAAAGGTTCCAGCATACTTTCACCCAGAAAGTTTTTACCAATAATTTATCAACTATTGAAAAGAATAAATGCAATATATGATAAGTGAAAGCAAAAACAGTATTTGTAAAATTTCTACTTTCAATAGTAAATACAGATGAACATGTTTTAACTTTGTCCCATATTAGACAGAAATCAATAATAATCATTACTGTTCTAGGTAATAATCTTGGTTATTCACTAGGTACTTCTCACTGTAATAAAATGGTATCATTGAACAAGAGGTATTATTCCCCAAATGACTTAGATCTACCAAGATCATGAGTGTAAATAAAAAATTAACAAAATCTTCTCAAAGATACTCTCTCTGCTTCCTGAAAACTTTGAATAGTTGAAATTATTCATAAATTAGGCCTGCTTGCTTTCCTATGATATTATAGAACTAATTTGTCATTTTCCACTAAAGCCTTTTCTTAACAAAGTTAAAAATTTATTTTGTAGCCATATCAACACATAATTCTTTTAAAAATTAGATGATTATATACAACTAGACTATGGTTTATTCCAGTATGCAACTAAAGATAAGATATAGGTTTCCATTACACTAAAGAGAGCTAATTAGGACAACTGATCAAAGACTGTTAGCTTTTCTCAGTTACTGTGCTAGCAGAGTTAGTGAAGATCACAGACTGAATTGTAGAAAATAACAAAGACTGCCCAACATCCCAACTTCAAGGACAAGTGACTTTCCATTAAGTCCTTCTGCATGATATTTAACTATTAAACTCCTCAAACTTCTTCAGCCCACGACATTTTTTCCCATTTACCTTATTTCACTGAAACTCACGTCCTCTTTGCTAACCTTTCCCACTTTCTTATCTTTCATCTTAATTTCTGTATTATCTTTTTCTTGTATTTGGAAGTCTCCCTCTCTGTTCAAGGTTGTTTCTTCAAATTTATTACTACTACTTTTCAGAAACACTACATCAAGTGAGGGCTCACAGTGTAATCAAGATTTACTGTTCTTCATACATAAGGATGAAATGATCCAACAATCACTGCTAGGACATGAGTTTGAGTTGGGTTTAGAGCAGTAAGGATGAATTTTTACTAACGAATACACAGTTTTCCTTGGGTACCTCTGAAAGCCTATGATACATGTGAGTTGTATGGTATGAAGTGGTGTATACAAGCTAACCATAGAGAGTCCAATGAGCAGAAGGAATAAAACAAATGCTTTCTTAGGGAAAAATACTCAATATGATTATTTAAGATATCTAATGCAGATGATAGATTGTATTTACTGTAACATTTACCAATATTATAGACATTCAATAAATTGGTAATGTTAGTAAGATTAACGTTTATCTTGAAAAAAGCTGACGTGATATGAAATTCACTCCATATTTTACTAACCCCATCTTTGGTAGTCAAAATTACTGACTTTCACAACTACCAATGTGGGTTAGGAGCTACTACTACATAACTACATAACACATTGTGCTTACTTTATCACATTTATTATATGCATTGTTATGGTTCAATTTGCTTGTCTTAAGGAACAAGAGAATGTGAACTATATCTTCTAGGTCTGCCGTGTTAATCCACCTACAGAACCTGACACACGTGTGCATGAATTATACTCAACGAATGAATGAATGCCAAAGCAGCTTTTCCAACTGTGCATTCAATCACTGACAGTAAGGGTAAATTTAACACATTGATTTTTAAAATGGGAAGGCCATTAGATGTATAAAAGAATTACAACACTGGTATTATGGGGGAAAATCACTTTTTTATTCTCAACTAAACTATTTCTTTGAACCCACCCAACCAGTGAGGAGATCAGAGAACCAAAAATGGCTTTAACAGAAAGTTTAAGAGGATGATGAAACCATCTGATGTATATAGACCTCAACCTGAGATTCTATACCTTTCTTTCCCACTCTGAACTATGATTTTCTTACTAAAAGATCAGACAAGTTTAGAGAAGCTTTAGCAAAATTTTGAAAATCTTGAAGTTCTGGAATTAACCTAGTATTTATAGCCTAGCTTCCTAGAGTATTTTTTTTTTCTTTCCATCTGGTAGCTGTTGATAGGGTATAACCTGATATCCAGATTAAAGAAACACAAGAATGAGTTTCTCTTCTTTAATACATTACAATAAAATTTTGGCTTCAAATCTTGGTGTGAGACAGTTATTCTCTTGTTAAAAAAATCTGAATGAGAAAAAAAAGTAGGTCAACACTGGTGCTGAATCCCTCCTTATGTAGATAAGAGTGCCAAGACTTAATTCTCTAAATAATTTTACATGATGACAAGGACATCATGTAAATTTCTCAGAGAAGTTATATGGTTGTTAAAGGGGCAAGAATATTATCAACATATTTTATTCAATACATTTTGAATGCAAACTACAAAATTCTTGGTGGAATTAAAAAAAGATTCAATAGAAAAAAATAATCTGCTGAAATGCATATACATTTACATTTCTTAGAAAGCTATTAAATTTTCTATGAGAAAAAAAACCCTTCATCTCTCTTAAAATTTATAATGTTAAGAATATTCCTTCCTGGGAGGTCCCTGGCAGTACAGCCCTTAAGACTTTGTGCTTCCACAGCAAGGGGCCATGGGTTCAATCCCTAGTCAGGAACTAAGATTCCACATGTTGCATGGCATGACCAGGGAAAAAAAGTCATTACACAGACGCATCAAAATAATTTAAAAATCCTGCTTCAAACATACTCATATCAGTCAGTTCAGTCGCTCAGTTGCGTCCGACTCTTTGCGACCCCATGAATCGCAGCACGCCAGGCCTCCCTGTCCATCACCATCTACCGGAGTTCACTCAGATTCACGTCCATCGAGTCAGTGATGCCATCCAGCCATCTCATTCTCTGTTGTCCTCTTCTTCTCCTGCCTCCAATCCCTCCCAGCATCAAAGTCTTTTCCAATGAGTCAACTCTCCGCATGAGGTGGCCAAAGTACTGGAGTTTCAGCATTAGCATCATTACTTCCAAAGAAATCCCAGGGTTGATCTCCTTCAGAATGGACTGGTTGGATCTCCTTGCAGCCCAAAGGACTCTCAAGAGTCTTCTCCAACACCACAGTTCAAATGCATCAATTCTTTGGCGCTCAGCCTTCTTCACAGTCCAACTCTCACATCCATACATGACTACTGGAATTACCCAAGGCTGCAATGGTACAGGAGTGGCCAAGAGGAACTACCCCACATCTCAGGTCAGGGGCTGTGGCCGAGAGGAACTACCCCACGTCTGAGGTTAGGGGCGGCAGAGGAGAGGAGCAACCCCATGTCCAAGGAGCAGTGGCTGGAGGGCTGAGAGGAGCTACTCCACATTCAAGGTCAGGAGGGGCAACTTGTCCAAGGTAAGGAGCAGCAGCTGTGCTTTGCTGGAGCAGCCGTGAAGAGATACCACATGTCCAATGTAAGAGAAACCCAAGTAAGACTGTAGGTGTTGTGAGAGGGCGTCAGAGGACAAACACACTGAAACCATAATCACAGAAAACTAGCCAATCTGATCACACGGACCACAGCCTTGTCTAACTCAATGAAACCACATGCTGTGTGGGGCCACCCAAGACGGACAGGTCATGGCGGAGAGGTCTGACAGAATGTGGTCCACTGGAGAAGGGAATGGCAAACCACTTTAGTATTCTTGCCTTGAGAACCACATGAACAGTATGAAAAGGCAAAATGATAGGATACTGAAAGAGGAACTCCCTAGGTTGGTAAGTGCCCAATATGCTACTGGATATCAGTGGAGAAATAACTCCAGAAAGAATGAAGGGATGGACCAAAGCAAAAACAATAACCAATTATGGATGCGACTGGTGATAGAAGCAAGGTCCGATGCTGTAAAGAGCAATATTGCATAGGAACCTGGAATGTCAGGTCCACGAATCAAGGCAAACTGGAAGTGGTCAAACAGGAGATGGCAAGAGTGAACATCGACATTCTAGGAATCAGCAAACTAAAATGGACTGGAATGGGTGAATTTAACTCAGATGACCATTATATCTACTACTGTGGGCAGGAATCCCTTAGAAGAAATACAGTAGCCATCATGGTCAACAAGAGTCCAAAATGCAGTACTTGGATGCAATCTCAAAATGACAGAATGATCTATGTTCGTTTCCAAGGCAAACCATTCAATATCACAGTAATCCAAGCCTATGCCCCAACCAGTAACGCTGAAGAAGCTGAACGGTACTATGAAGACTTAAGTGAAGTGAGGTGAAGTCACTCAGTCATGTCTGACTCTTTGCGATCCCATGGACTGTAGTCTACCTGGCTTCTCTGTCCATGGGATTTTCCATGCAAGAGTACTGGAGTGTGTTGCCATTTCCTTCTCCAGGTGATCTTCCTGACCCAGGGATCGAACCCAGGTCTCCCACGTTGCAGGCAGACGCTTTACCCTCTGAGCCACTAGGGAAGCAGATATGAAGACCTACAAGACCTTTGAACTAACACCCCCCCCCCAAAAAAAAAGATGTCCCTCTTAGTTAACCTCTCTTAAGCATTTGTTTTTGGTTTAGACCCTTGGATTCAAAAATTAGACCAGCTGTTATCTGAATCTATTACAGTCTTTGTCTTCTGATTATCTATTAAATGGAAAATATCTTTAAAAAATTAAACCATATAACAATTCGGTCCTCTGGATTTTACTCTGACTTGCCAACTCCAATGTCAGCCAAAAAGTTGTATTTAACTTCTGAGAAAAACCCCAAATATCGATTTGTGTATAAAGACTATATAGCTTACAGGTCCTGGAGGAGGCAATCCAACCCACTCCAGTACTCTTGCCTGGAAAATCCCATGGACGGAGGAACCTGGTAGGCTGCAGTCCATGGGTTCGCTAAGAGTCAGACACAACTGAAGCGACTTAGCAGCAGCAGCAGCATTAGTTCAGTTCAGTCACTCAGTCATGTCCAACTCTGCGACCCCATGGACTGGAGCATATCAGGCTTCCCTGTCCACCACCAACTCCCGGGGTTGACCCAAACTCATGTCCATTGAGTAAGTGATGCCATCCAACCATCTCATCCTTTGTCGTTCCCTTCTCCTCCCGCCTTCAATCTTTCCTAGCATCGGGGTTTTTTTTTCCAGTCAGTCAGCTCTTTGCATCAGGTGGCCAAAGTACTGGAGTTTCAGCTTCAGCATTAGTCCTTCCAATGAATATTCAGGACTGATTTCCTTTAGGATGGACTGGTTGGATCTCCTTGTAGTACAAGGGACTCTCAAGAGTCTTCTCCAACACCACAGTTCAAAACCATCAATTCTTTGCCGCTCAGCTTCCTTTATGGTCCAAATCTCACATCCATACATGACTATTGGAAAAACCATAGCTTTGATTAGATGGACCTTTGTTGGTAAAGTAATGTCTTTGTTTTTTAATATGCTGTCTAGGATGGTCATAACTTTTCTTCCAAGAAGCAAGTGTCTTTTAATTTCATGGCTGCAGTCACCATCTGCAGTGATTTTGGAGCCCAAAAAAGTAAAGTCTCTCACTCTTTCCTCATCTATTTGCCATGAAATGATGGGACCAGATGCCATGATCTTAGTTTTCTGAAGGTTGAGTTTTAAGCCAACATTTTCACTCTCCTCTCTCACTTTCATCAAGAGGCTCTTTAGTTCTTCTTTGCTTTCTGCCATAAGGATGGTGTCATCTGCTTATCTGAGGTTATTGATATTTCTCCTGGAAATCCTGATTCCAGCTTGTACTTCTTCCAGCCCAGCATTTCTCACGATGTACTCTGCATCTAAGGTAAATAAGCAAGGTGACAATAAACAGCCTTGACGTATTCCTTTCCCTATTTGGAACCAGTCTGCTGTTCTATGTCCAGTTGTAACAATTGCTTCCTGACCTGCATACAGATTTCTTAAGAGGCAGGTCAGGTGGTCTAGTATTCCCATCTCTTTCAGAATTTTCCAGAGTTTGTTGTGATCCACACAGTCAAAGGCTTTGACATAGTCAAGAAAGCAGAAGGAGATGACTTTCTGGAACTCTTGCTTTTTCAATGATCCAATGGATGTTGGCAATTTGATCTCTGGTTCCTCTGCCTTTTCTATATGCAGCTTGAACATCTGGAAGTTCTCGGTTCACATACTGTTGGTGCCCAGCTTGGAGAATTTTGAGCATTACTTTTCTAGCCTGTGAGATGAGTGCAATTGTGTGGCAGTTTGAGCATTCTTTGGCATTGCCTTTCTTTGGGACTGGAATGAAAACTGACCTTTCCAGTCCTGTGGCCACTGGTGAGTTTTCCAGATTTGCTGGCATATTGAGTGCAGCACGTTCATAGCATCATCTTTTTGGATTTGAAACAGATCACCTGGAATTCCATCACCTCCACTAGCTTTGCTCGTAGTGATCCTTCCTAAGGTCCACTTGACTTTGCATTCCAGGATATCTTGCTCTAGGTGAGTGATCACACCATCGTAGTTATCTGGGTCGTGAAGATGTTTTTCGTATAGTTCTGTATATTTCTTCCTACCTCTTAATATCTTCTGCTTCTTTTAGGTCCATACCATTTCTGTCCTTTGTTGTGTCCATCTTTTCATGAAATGTTCCCCTGGTATCTCTAATTTTGTTGAAGAGATCTCTAGTCTTTCCCATTCTATTGTTTTCCTCTATTTCTTTGCACTGATCACTGAGGAAGGCTTTCTTATCTCTCCTTGCTATACTTTGGAACTCTGTATTCCAATGGGTATATCTTTCCTTTTCTCCTTTTCCTTCACTTCTCTTCTACTGATAGCTATTTGTAAGGCCTCCTCAGACAACCATTTCAGCTTTATGCATTTCTTTTCCTTGGGGATGGTCTTGATTCCTGCCTCCTGTACAGTGTCACAAACATCCACCCAAAGTTCTTCAGGCACTCTGTCTATAAACTCTAATCTTTTGAATCTATTTTGAAGAATGCAGGCCAGTTATTTTGTTAAATGTCCTTCATTTTTCCCCCTGAATTTCCTCATGATTAGCTTTGTGTTATGCATTTTGGTGGGAATACTACAGAGGAAAAGTTGTGTGCTGTTCAAGTGCATCACATCAGGAGGCACATGAAATGTCAGTTTAATATAATATTGGTAATATATATTTGATCAGTTTGTTAATGTGATATCCATCAGTTTTTCCACTGCCAAATTACTTTCCTTTGCTTCCTTTATAATTAAAAAGTTATACATGGGGAAAGATTTTAAAAATATTTTATGTAAAATTTTACTCATTAATTTTAGCATACCATTGATGGTTTCCTAACTCCACTGCTTCTTGTTTTAGCTGTCATTCTAATTTAAGGAAAAGCTTTTGTTCATATTGTCCCAAATTTTGTCAGTGAGTCTCTTCAAAAGGTCTCCTACCCCAAATAATTTTTGCAAATAAATTTTCCTTAAGAAAACCTGAGTCATTCTGTGTTCTACTGTACCACCAAAGAAACAAAATATCCTTCCATTATTTTTGCTTTCTTATAACAGAAAGTTACTACAATGTCACATTCTGAAATGTTTTCAAAGAATATACAATGACACATGACACTAAATCAAGTGACATAACCCAACACTGCTCCTATTTTGGAAAAACTATCTCTTCTTTAGCTATTATTTCCTTTGAGTTGTAACATGCAAATTTTTAATGTAAAGAATAATATTTGCATGAAATAGAGTATTTTATCTAGAAACCATAAAGACCAATACTACTATAACTTAAAAATTTTTAACACTCTAAATACTCTAAAATCATACATATATTGTTTTTAATTAAACGTGCAGTTGTATAAGACAATTCTGCAACCTAAGATATTTTTCTTTGCTTATAAATATATAATCCTCTTTTTTTGTAAGGAGAAAAATGTAAATAGATAACTTAAAATCATTGAACATAACATTTCAGAATTACAAGAAATTTTGGAATATATTTAGTCTTGTATTTCCCAATCTATGTTTGGAGGATCACTTAAAATACAAGGTGACAGAGAAACTTTCAATACTATATCCATCTTTTGGAAATTCACATTAATATTGGATATAGAATGAGCACAGAACTTAGAATATTTTAGAAGTTCATTTTTAACATCAAGCTGGGAAGTGGCAATCTCCTCATTTTTCAGATAATGTCTATAATGTCTCATAGATAGCTGACAGCAGATTCAGAACAGAAAGTACAAATCTCTTGGCTACTGGCCATTCTGTGTGTCTTGGTGAGACAAGATCACTTCAGGAGCCTTTTAGTTGGAGTCCTCTTTATAAGGAATTACTAACAGCACAATATAATTGCTGTAAAATATGATTTGGGGCTCTTATTATGTGACTGCTGCCCAAAATATAGATCAGTGGTTCTGTGTTGTGGAGTCTAGCTTATATAACTCAACAAACTAAGTGACCTTTAAAAATGAGTAGCTATGGTGATTTCCTATTTGTTTGACTATACAAATAATGTGAGCCCTTCCTATATCAAAGACTGGATCCTGTGCAAAGTTGAAACAGCTATGTTAGCAAATACTGACAAATTCATTCATTTATTCAGCATATACCTTACCTTTTAAAAATGGCTTTGCCAACAGTTTACTGAAGTTCTCATAAAAAAGGATAGCTAGTTTCCCAAACTGGTATCTTGGAGAATGTAGCTCCAAAGTGTGGGATTTGATGTGACGCAAAAAGTGTTCCAGGTCTAACAAGTTTAGCAAAGCTTGGGTTTACAGATTTCTTTTTTCTTGGACTGCTAAGAAACTTTTACACAATAAGGTTAAGGGCAATGTGAAGTTTCAACAAAGAAAATATGAAGAATATATATGTGTGTTTTAATTTTCCTGGTTATTTGACAAATGATGTTTTTTCCTAGCCTTCATTATACAGCTTTTAGAAGACTGTTCTATGAAAGAAATAATGGTTTGGAAAAAAGGAAGCTGGAGACAAATCAAAGCTAGATGACTGCTAAATTGTAAGAAGTTTTTTCTAGTCCTGATATGCTTCCCATTCCCACTTTCCAAAAAGGTATTAAAATGTTCTTGCCCTTACTTTCTATTAGAGCCCTGGTTCTGGGCCACTCTTGTGTACTTGCTTATTGTTTATTTGTTTATTGCATCACATTCTGCCCAGCTTCTGCCTAACCTGGTTGTATTCCTTACTTATTTCTGGCTCTCCTTGTACTTCAGATTGGATTCTACACACTCAGTTTCCAGTTTATGGTCTTAGACTTCTCAATATGGATTCTGGTTATCTGCCCTGGTACTTGGTAGCTTTCCCTGACTACATAAAGAAACCTATGAATTAGTTTGGTAAGCTAATCTTTCTGTCATCAAGAAGACAAATAAAACTACACAGTTGACCTTTAGCACATCTTTGCTTTAATTTTCTTAGCTGAGAATCATGATGTAATCAGTTATTTCTTCTTTTGTACAATATTTTTACAATGAGTAAAGAGAAAACAAATCAGGTCCTTTCAGTACAGATATGCCTTGAAAGTCACTGTTCAGATGATTTAACTCATTCAGTGCTTTCCTTTCCAGGTTTTATTTTTTACACAAAAGTATTAAAGGGTGAAACAGCTTTCCATGCTGGGAGAACATGGCTTCCTGAATGCAGAACCTGATTTCTTGGAAGAGAGGCTCTACATTAATCTGACAAATGATAAAATAACTTCTCTTAATGAGCATAATTTTATACTGCAGATTCTAGATACTATTTTGTTTTTCAATTTATTTAACAGAGTTCACCCAAAATTAGGAAATAGCAAAGAACTAACTGCACCTTATTGGGTTGGATTTCAAAACAAGTAGATTACTGTAATTCTAAACACAAGGTAAATAACGGGGAAAAGATCCATAATGAGTCTTACCTAGCAGATTTAAAACTTTAAAATGAACAATGATTATGTGTGTATTTTTAACTGGAATACAAATGTATTCTCTTTTATTATTTGAATATTTTAAAACAATATTTTAATGTCAGTGTTAAACATAATTGTGCCGACTTTCAGAGACCTTTTAAAATACCAGCAATATTAAACAGTGTGCACCCCGTAATTCTAGCATGTGAAAGCAGAATGTTTCCAAGGTTTCACAGTAAATATCAGCAATGCAGCACACTCTACTTCAATTTTCAATATCTAGGTCACATGGACCACTCTGAATACTGTGAATAGAAAAAAAAGCAAGCAGAAAGATTTTTGTAGCACTACCAAGAAATCATAACATTCAAATTATGAAAAAAATAGTATAATATGGATTTTAAAATAATTCCCATGTAAAACAGAAGCTAGTGCCCTAAAAAATGAACTTCTGATCTATTATTTAAACTGAATAAAACCTTTGAGGAGTGTTATTTACTTAATAAAATACCTTTTGTTTTTACTACTCCCTCAGCTGTGTGTATGCATGTCTACACTGTATGTGTGCATGTCTACACTGTATGTGTGCGTGTACATACACACTGAACACACAGGAAGAGACCAGAACATACTGAAAATTTTCACTTACAATAAAGGCAACAAATAGGTATAATAATGGTATCTGAAATTACAATCTTTTTATTTATATAAGGAAATATGAAAGGTAGACAATATATTTTAATTATGAAAAATGCATAGTGGTTTGGCAGTATCTTTAATCACACAGTTGAAGATATCTGGAATCTGGAATCTTCTTTATTTTAATTTTTATTATTTTTCTTGAAATCTACTGAATTTATTAGTTTATGGATTTAAAATTTCCCCCTTTCCCTTTCCCAGGTTATGTGAAAGACAGGAAGCAAATGAGAGACCCTATAATAAACCTCTGCTACCACTTATAATTTTTATACGTGTGTAGTTCTTTTTAAGACAGATTCAAATGAAAGCAACTTGTCTAAGTGCATTTTCCTTAATATATTCAATAACATGAAAGAGAAATCACACGACAGCGTAATAATTAAGGTGGGAAATACTAAAAAAACTGCATTTAAGTGACTAGAATTTATAGAGGTATAACTTTGATAAAGAAATTATTCACAGTACAAAGATTTAGCAATAATCAATGTGAATTTCTTTAACAGCACTAAAGCTTACCAGTACTTTTTAATCATGTACACAAAAAAGCTGAAGAAACCAGGAAGAACACTTCTTATATGTATTTATATATGTATTCCATAAGTTGGCAACAGTCCCCTTTAAAGCACCAATATTTTCAGACAAATACAGACTAGGGGATTTGGATTGCTAAATTGACTCTAGTAATGGAGATATTCTAGAGACGGTTTAAAAATGGGCTCATAGTGCAAAGAAAAAAGGGGAAAATGAAATCATATATTTTATCTCATTTAATCATCATTGCCACTCTATGAAACAGTATTTTGATCTTCACAGCTGTGTCATTTTAAAATCCTGCAAATAAATGATTATAAGCTTCTAGAAGTCAAAGGCTGGTTTAAGACTCATTTATTGATATTCTATGTAAAATCACATTTATATTTTATTATAAGAGAGGTTGGTATTCAGCAATATATAGAAAGTACTGCTAAAGTAAGTAGAGATGCAACAATTTCTGAATAAATTGTTTTGGCATGGGGATAATATATAAATATAATCCCTTAATATTTTATGTTTATATAATATGACAATCGGCCAGTTCAGTTCAGTCGCTCAGTTGTGTCCGACTCTTTGCGACCCCATGAATCCCAGCCCACCAGGCCTCCCTGTCTATCACCAACTCCCGGAGTTCACTCAGACTCACGTCCATCGAGTCAGTGATGCCATCCAGTCATCTCATCCTCTGTCGTCCCCTTCTCCTGCCCCCAATCCCTCTCAGCATCAGTCTTTTCCAATGAGTCAACTCTTTGCATGAGGTGGCCAGAGTACTATTTTCACTAAATATCAATCTATTTATATATAAAAATATACTATTTAGGTCATTATTTTAATAGTTTATTACTTATATCATGTACTAGGTGTTAGAAACATCACATAATTATTTCTAGGAAAACCTGTTTATGCTGCTATACTTCAAACTACAGCTAGAGTAAAATGACGTTTGATCTGGTCATTTTTCTGCTTACAAACATTCAATGACTTCTAGTTCAAGATGGGAGATAGACCATACATGTTTCTACTTCTTTTAAGAAAATGAACACATAATTTTATATTTCAACATCCTCTGAAACTCTTTTTTGGGGGGAGGGGTTGGTTTTAGGAATCGAAAGCATTGCCTGGAAACAGATTTTAAAAGAAACAGAAAATAACATTGTAAAGAAGAAACATTACATGTTCTACTCATGTTGTCCTTCACAGAATAACAAATGTTACAGAAGGAAAGAAAAACAAGGAAAAAAAAAAAGGGAGGGCACTACTAAAGAAATAGTAAAAGATGATTTTCTAGGGAGTAAACACCTCAGATGACAAGTGCTCACCGAACACAACATGAACAGAAAAAGCCTACCCCAAGACACGTCACTGAGAACTGAACAACAAGGAAAACAAGAGTGGACCCCAAAAGTTACCAGAGGGAAAAAGCAGATGAGCTACAAAGGACTAACAGGCTGCAATTAATTAAATTTTGAAAGACAGTGAAGCATCACCATCCAAGTTGAGAGGGAAAATGATTTGTACCCTAGAATCCCAGACAAATTAGAATTCAGATGGCAAGCAGTTAGATAGGCAGCAATTGGATATCCTCAGCACATTAGTCAAAGGCGGTACCTTTCTAGCATTTTAAACACAATAATTAAAAATATTATGTACAAAAAAATTAGTAGTAGAGGTGGTATGTGTTTGTATGTGTTCTCAATCACATCTGATGCTCTGTGACCCCATGGAATATATAGCATGCCAGGCATCTCTGTCCATGGGATTTCCCAGGCAAGAATACTGGAGTGGGTTGCCATTTCCTTCTCCAGGGGATCCTCCCAACCCAGGGATCGAACCTGCGTCTCTTGCATCTCCTGCATTGGCAGCCAGATTGTTTATCACTGCGCCACCTGGGAAGCCACAGTAGAAGTGGTATAAAATGTCAGTTTTTAGATGGTGTCTCATATAGAGCAGGTAGTCAAAAAAGTGTCATCTTTTAATGCGTCTTCTCCCTTTCCAATACTAATGCACAGATCCCACTTTCCCTTCTCCCCTAGTGAGGCCCTACTCCCACCTTTGCGCTATGCATGCTGGAACCTGGATACATTTCATGTGAGAATAAAATAAAGGACATTCAAACATGTGAAAGTTCAAAAAATTTATCATCCATATATTCTTCCTTAGAAAGTTGCTAATGGATATGCTTCATTAAAGGAGGATACACAATAAAAAAGAGAAAAAAACATCGGTTGAGAAGAGGAGGAAAGGAAGCCTTAGGATAACAGCTGTGTAGTCAAAGAATGAAATGATCTAGGAGAATAGTTCCCAGGGAAAAGAACAAAATCAGAAAGAGATGGCCACAAACATTTCACATAATGAAGAGCTGGAAAGAAATGGGAATATGATAAAGAAAAACAATGCAGGAAAAACAAAAATAGGCAATTAGAAATTTTAAGAAAACTGAAAAATGCCTAAGTAAGGATATACAACCAAAGACAACTACTTGGGACTATAATTAATCATTAATTCAAATGATACTGTATCTGGTACTATTTTAGCCACTGAGGGGGGGAAAATAATAAACAAACAGATAATCAAACAAAGTAGGTAATCCTTGTCTTTTTGAAGCTGTAGTCATGAGGAGAGTGACAATAATTTTAACAATTAAGTGGAATACAACATATGATTTGTATTAACAATAAAACACTACAGAGAAAAATACAACAGAAAGTAAAGCAAGAATCCCAGGTAGGAGAGTTGCTATTTCTGGTAAGATAGTCAGGAACAGTCTTACTGAGCAGTCGCCCCTTTTGTCAAGAATTTAAGGAAGGGCAGGATCAATCAATGTGGTCCTGTGGGTGAATGGATGTTCCAGTTTGTGGGAACAGAAAATGCTAAGGCACTTTTCACATAACAACAGCAACACTTAACTGTGGTTGTAAAATAGCATCATTTTTAGAAATGCAAAAATGAAAGAACTGAGAACAGAACCACGGAGAACATGGGTGCACTTATCCTCATCTGATAGAAGGGACAATCCCAAAGCAGCACATATAGTTAATTGGACAAGAAATAATGGTATTTATTATCTACAGTACAACAATGAAGAATGACAGAGAAAAGGTGGAGGTGGGGTAGGGTAATTGAGTAAATTTATAATGTCCCTTTTATTTTGGGGGCTCCAAAATCACTGAAGATGGTGACTGCAGCCATGAAATTAAAAGACGCTTACTCCTTGGAAGAAAAGTTACGACCAACCTAGATAGCATATTAAGAAGCAGAGACATTACTTTGCCAACAAAGGTCCGTCTAGCCAAGGCTATAGTTTTTCCAGTGGTCATGTATGGATGTGAGTTGGACTGTGAAGAAAGCTGAGCACCAAAGAATTGATGCTTTTGAACTGTGGTGTTGGAGAAGACTCTTGAGAGTCCCTTGGACTGCAAGGAGATCCAGTCCTAAAGGAGATCAGTCCTGGGTGTTCTTTGGAAGGAATAAAGGTAAAGCTGGAACTCCAGTACTTTGGCCACCTCATGTGAAGTGTTGACTCATTGGAAAAGACCCTGATGCTGGGGGGATTGGGGGCAGGAGGAGAAGGGGACGACAGAGTATGAGATGGCTGGATTGTGTCACTGACTTGATGGACGTGAGTCTGAGTGAACTCCGGGAGTTGGTGATGGACAGGGAGGCCTGGTATGCTGCGATTCATGGGGTCGCAAAGAGTCGGACACAACTGAGCGACTGAACAGAACTGAACTGAACTGAACTGAACTTTATTTGTAGTATGTATGTGTATGTGTTACTATATGATGTCTAAAAGTGATAAAAAATCTAAGGTGGAAGCAAATTACTTTGACCTAGATAAATGAAGACAAATATCAGAAGGAAAAATAGAATAAGAAGTGAGGGTTCAGAGGGAAAAGCTGAACCATTGATATTAAACCATGTGAGTATATCAATTTAAGCATACACACCAACACGCACACAGATATCCCCTTTGAAAATTTCCCATGGCTCTTAGGATAAATCACATGGCTGCAGGAGAAGGGGGCAGCAGAAGATGTGATGGTTAAATATCATCAGCAACTTAACAGACAAGAATATGAGCAAACTCCAGGAGATAGTGAAGGACAGAGAAGCCTGCAGTTCTTGCTACAGTGCATGGTGCCATAAAGGGATGGACATGACTTAGCAACTGAATAACAACAGGGCCCTGTCTGCTTTACCAGCCTCACCTCATGCCTCCCTCCCCTGCACTCTCACTCTGGTCATTCTGGCCCCCTTTCAGTTTCCTGAGCAAGCAAGCCCCTATGTTGTTCCTTCCATCTGAAATGTTTCTGGCTCAATATTCACCTCCAGGCTAACTTATTCATTAGGCGCAGAGGGCATAAGTGCCTAGGGTCCAAAATACTCTTAGGAGTCAATGAAAATGTTTTACTTTCTTTTAAAATAAGAAAAAAAAAAAAACCCTTTTAGGTCAAAGAAAATGTTTTAGCATATGATATTAATATATTTCTCTTCATACCAGTATAATGATAAGATATGACTTATAATACTTTTAAAGAGGAAGGGACCCATGAAGGTAAAGATGTTTAGAGGCTACAGAAGTCACAATGTGGCCGCTGCCTATCCTATTCCCCACCTCTACCCGACCATGAGACTCACTCATTCCTCAGCCCCAAAGCCCCTTCTTTGGAGATTCTTTGTCTGATTTTCCCAGACTATATGAGCTCCCTATATAAGTTCTCACATTACCTTGTAATATGGAAATGAAGTAAACTGTATAATTTTCTGTTTGATGGAATCAGGAACTGTGCCTACCTCATTTACCACTATATCCCCAGCACAAAGCCTTATATGCAGTGATGTGAGACTGTGAAGGAAAGAATTTTTTACTGTGGCTCTCTGAAGCCCTGGTTCAGGCTTCTGATCCTGAATTTACTACTTTATCTTTTACTGACTCAGTCTCCTCATTTAAAAATGGGGATAATGATGGACTTCTGAGTTAGAATGTGAATTAGAATAGTGCCTGACATACACTAAAGCCTATGTAAAGCGTTATCGTTTTTTCATGTGATCAGATGATTATTAGAACACTACTCCTTTAATTACTATTATCATTACCATTATTATTCCATACATTGGGTGAGTTAAGTAAAGGTTTTGGTTTGCTAATTTCCTCCCTCTTACCATCTATTATGTAAATATGTTTTAAAGGAGGGGAGTCATTTTAACAACTTAAGTCACAAAGTTTTTAGACATGTTAGAGCAAACAGCTATAAGGAAGAAAGGAAACTGAAGTTTGGGTAATTGACAATAGATAATTATCCATAAATTTAAAATTTTAGGGCTTTCAAAATATCCACACTAACCATTCGTGAGTTTGAGTAAACTACAGGAGATAGTGAAGGACAGGGAAGCCTGGTGTGCTGCAGTTCATGGGGATGCAGAGTCAGACACGACTTAACGACTGAACAACAAAACCAGTTTATAATTTCACATGATAAGATTGTGCAAGAAGAATGTTTTCAGTGAAGAGCAGTAAATGAGAATCCTCTGAAACATAAATTTCCAATAAATCTAATAAAACTGAGAGGTGAATTTACTGAAAGTGAAAGTCGCTCAGTCATGTCCGACTCTTTGAGACCCCATGGACTGTAGCTTGTGAGGCTCCTTGTCAATTGAATTCTCTAGGTCATAATATTAGAGTGGGTAGCTGCTCCCTTCTCCAGGGTGTCTTCCCAACCCAGGGACTGAACCCAGGTTACCCATATTGTGGGCAGATTCTTTATCCTCTGAACCCCCAGGGAAGCCCAAGAATACTGGAGTGGGTAGCCTATCCCTTCTCCAGCGGATTTTCCCCACCCAGTAATAGAACTAGGGTCTCCTGCATTGCAGGCAGATTCTTACCAGCTGAGCTACCTAAATTTGTTTTTCTTTTTTTTAAAAAAACCTTACCTCTTTCCCCCAATAGATGCTCTACATAGTTGATAACAATTTTCAATAGTGATATTACTTTCTTGGGGTTACAATTCTTTACACATAATTCTTTCTGCACATAAATAAAAATACATACCCCAAAGCAGTAAAAATAAAATGAAGCAACAGTAAATGAAACGACTGTTAAGGGTTTCCATTTGGGTAAACATTTATCTTAACATTTAAGCTTCAGACTCCTGAGATGACCTTTGGGATAAAATGACAGACTCAGGTTTGATTTCTTCTGACAATTCAAACAATACTCCACAAACTAAGGATCTTTTTTTTTTTTTTTTTTTTTTTGAGGATAAATACTGGCTAGGAGCATTAATGTCCTCAGGCTTTGCTAGAGGCCTGTAATCTCACCTCATCATTATTCACAATCACCAGGAAAAGCCTCAAGCTAGAACTATAATTGTTACTTAGAACTAAACTTGCAAGTTCATTAAAAAAAAAAAAATCCTTCCTTCTTTCATGATTTCTTTTTTTTTTGTTTAATTCACGTGCATCTTTAGACATGAACTTCAGCAAACATTAAAACCTAGAGCAATAGTCAATCTGTTTTGAGTGTTGCTTTAGTCACTAATTTATAAAATGATAAGCCAGCTTTCATTTGAAAAACCAAAATAAATTTTTATAAATGTAAAAATGAATTGAGGGATGCAATATTCCCTGAAAATAAAGAAATAATCTAGAGTCAAGTCATGTCACAAATACCTTGTTTTTTTTTCTTTTTAAACAGGATGTAATTGCTTGCCATCTATTTTGCTAAAACTTTCCACTCCTGCTTTATTTCTGAGACTGATAGTTTGCAATCTTCTTTCTGTTCTTCCAATAACTCTGTCTGCTTCAATTGATAGAAAAATACAATTACTTACTTATTATAACACTTAAGAGTCTCTTCTCTGAATAAAAGCAAATAAGAGTTAGGGCTCTGTATCTTGGACTGCCTAGGTTAGAGTCAGCTTCGTTACTTCTCTAAAAGGTGATAATGATAATTTTTACCTCAAAGTGCACTGTAAGGATTGAATGAAACAAATGATTCAAAGTATTTAGTAGATTGTCTGCTAATCAGTAAGCACTGAATAATTATTATTATCAATAAGGATAACTTTTTAGAACTTTTTATTACTTCTTAAATATCTTCTGAGAAAACTGGATAAAAAAACATTTGTGTGACTTTGGACAAACCTGAGTTAAGCTCTCTGCTCTTCTGTTTTCTCATTCATAAGATGAAACAGTTTGGCACTATTAACCTGATGGACTCCCTTAACTATAAAAACATGATTTTACTTAGCTATGCTGAAGATTCAGACTTATTTTCCTTATGTGTGTTTGATACATATCGACAATCCTATTTCCAGCTGAGACTAACTCTGGTCTTGTATCATTATTCTTTGAATAGGAATCACAGCTAATGCTATTCTGTACTCTTTCTGGTATTAGTAGTTATGAGATATTTCCTGAATTTCTTATGATGAATTTTTATATTCAGTATTTATCCCCAAAGAAGACCCTAAGATTGTATTGCTTATTCTGAAATGATAGCTCAAAAACCAATCATATATTAATTACATATAACATAAAACTCTATCTAGTCCAAAGACTAAAAAAAAATGCTGTTACATTTCTGGAGAGGTAAGTACAAACTTTTATTCAAAAGGCTTGCAAAATCTTTTTAATATATAATATAATTCACGACTTAGGACAGTGACTTCTGAAGACAAAAAAATTTATATCATGGTATAAAAAGATTTACGGATTCTAATAAGGTATAACTTTAGTAAAAAAGGTAGCTAAAGCTTTTTATTGAGATATAACTTTAGAAACAAAAACGTTGTACAGATATCCTATAGATATGCATATTTAATTCATGAGAGATGAGCAATATAAGTATTTAGTATAATTAAATTCTCATGGAAACTATTTTAAAATCCTAAATTATGTAAAAATAATCTTAACTAATGCTGGATTTGGTTTAATACTATAAATATCTTTCAGTGAAAGTCAGTGATTGCAGCAAGACAAACTATGTCAGATGCAAACTACAGGTTAGTTAAAAATACCTTTAAAGTCAGTGTGCATACTGAAATATTTAATGACAATGTCTGAATTTGCTTCAAAATAATATAGATGGTATAAACAAGATTAGCTATGAGTTCTTAATTACTGAAGCCATATTGAAATACATGGGGGTTCATTATACCTTTCTGCCAAATACTCTATGTTTGAAACAATTCATAATACACACTTAAAAAGCCAACATAGAGGCAGACATCAAAACTAGAACCCACGAGGAAGATGACAGATTTAACCTCATAAAAATATTAACTTTATAGGGCAAAAAGAAAGTACATAGAACAAAACAAAAAAAACAAAAACAAACAGCTTTACAACAAATGTTAAAGGCACTTCCCTAGGTGGGAATGAGACCAACAACTTAAAACAACCTTGTACACATATAGACTGCCATCTCAAAACCTCATAGGATGAGCAAACCAAAAAATTACTACAGATATACACACAGTAAACGTACCCTGAATGTAACACCAAAGCTAGTTAAATCACAAGAGAAGAGAACAAAGGAGGAACAGAAGGAAAAAGACCTATAAAAACAAACTGAAAACAAGAAAATGTCAGTATGAACATACACAGATCACATGGACCACAGCCTTGTCTAACTCAAAGAAACTATGAGCCATGCCATGTAGGGCCACCCAAAACGGACGGGTCATGGTGGAGAGTTATGACAAAATGTGGTCCACTGGAGAAAGGAATAGTAAACCATTTCAGTACTCTTGCCTTGAGAACCCCACGAACAGTATGAAAAGGCAAAAAGATATGACACTGAAAGATGAACTCCCTGGTGTTCAATACGTTACTGGAGAAGAGTGGAGAAATAACTCCAGAAAGAATGAACAGATGGAGCCAAAGCAAAAACGAAGCTGAGGTGTAGATGTGACTGGTGATGGACGTAAACTCCGATGTGGTAAAGAACAATACTGCATAGGAACCTGGAATGTTAGTGCCTGAAGAACTATGGACAGAGGTTCCTGACACTGTATAGGAGGCAGAGATCAAGCTCATCCCTAAGAAAAAGAAATGCAAAAAGGCAAACTGGTTTGTCTGAGGACACCTTACAAATAGCTATGAACAGAAGAGAAGAGGAAGGCAAAGGAAAAAAGGAAAGATATACCCATTGGAATGCAGAATTCCAAAAAACAGCAAGGAGAAATAAGAAAGCCTTCTTAAGTGATCACTACAAAGAAATAGAGGAAAACAACAGAATGGGAAAGACTAGAGATCTCTTCAAGAAAATCAGAGATATCAAAGGAACATTTCAAGCAAAGATGGATTCAATAAGGGACAGAAACGGTATGGACCAAACAGAAGCAGAAGCTACTAAGAAAAGGTAGCAAGAATACATGGAAGAACTATACCAAAAAGATCTTAATGACCCAGATAACCATGATGGTGTGATCACTCACCTAGAGCCAGACATCCTGGAGTCAAGTGGGCCTTAGGAAGCATCAATATGAACAAAGCTAGTGGAGGTGATGGAATCCCAGCTGAGCTATTTCAAGTCCCAAAACATGATACTGTTAAAGTGCTGCAATCAATATGCCAGCAAATTTGGAAAACTCAACAGTGGCTACAGGACTGGAAAAGGTCAGTTTTCATTCCAATCCCAAAGAAAGGCAATGCCAAAGAAAGTTTAAGCTACTGCACAACTGCACTCATCTTACACACTAGCAATGTAATGCCCCAAATTCTCCCAACCAGGCACTAACAGTACGTGAACCAAGAACTTCCAGATGTTCAAGCTGGATTAGAAAAGGCAGAGGAACTAGAGATAAATTGCCAACATCAGCCAGATCATCAAAAAAGCAAGAGAGTTTCAGAAAAACATCTATTTCTGCTTTATTGACTATGCCAAAGCCTTTGACTGTGTGGATCACAACAAACTTTGAATAATTTTTAAAGAAATGGGAATACCGGACCACCTTACCTGCCTCCTATGAAACTTGTATGCAGGTCAAAAAGCAAGTTAGAACCGGACATGGAACAGCAGACTGGTTCCAAAATGGGAAAGGAGTATGTTAAGGCTGTATATTGTCACCCTGCTTATTGAACTTCTATGCAGAGTACATCATAAAGAAATGATGGGTTGGATAAAGCACAAGCTGGAATCAAGATTGCTCGGGGAAGTATCAGTAATTTCAGATACACAGATGACACCACCCTTACAGCAGAAAGTGAAGAGGAACTGAGGAGCCTCTTGATGAAAGTAAAAGAGGAGAGTAGAAAAGCTGGCTTAAAACTCAACATTCAAAAAACTAAGATCATGGCATCTGGCCCCATCACTTCATGGCAAATAGATGGGGAAACAATGGAAACAGTGACAGCTTTTATTTCCTTGGGCTCCAAAATCACTGCAGATGGTGACTGCAGCCATGAAATTAAAAGATGCTTGCTCCTTGAAAGAAAAGCTATCACCAACCTAGACACCATATTAAAAAGCAGTGATATTACTTTGCCAACAAAGGTCCATCTAGTCAAAGCTATAGTTTTTCTAGTAGTCATGTATGGATGTGAGAGTTGGACCATAAAGAAGGCTGAGTGCCAAAGAACTGATGCTTTTGAACTGTGGTGTTGGAGAACACTCTTGAGAGTCCCTTGGACTGCAAGGAGATTAAATCAGTCAATCCTAAGGGAAATCAGTCCTGAATATTCATTTGAAGAAAGCATGGTGAAGCTGATACTCCAATACTTTGGGCACTTGATGGAAAGAATTGACTCACTGGAAAAAAGCCTGATGCTGGGAAAGACTGAAGGCAGGAGGACAAGGGGACAACAGAGGATGAGATGGCTGGATGGCATCACTGAGTTGATGGACATGAGTTTGAGCAGGCTCCGTGAGTTGGTGATGGACAGGGAAGCCTGGCGTGCTGCAGTCCATGGGATTGCAAAGAGTCGGACACAACTAAGGGACTGAACTGAACTCAACTATCGGTAATTACCTAAACATAAACGGGTTAAATGCTTTAATCAAAAGATGTACTTGCTGAATGGATACAAAAACAAGACCTGTACATATGCTATCTACAAACGACCCACTTCAGATCTAGGGACACATACAGACCAAAAATGAGGGGATAGAAAAAGGTATTTCATGTAAACAGACACCAAAAGAAAGGTGGAGTAGCAGCATTTTTATCAGACAAAATAGACTTTAAAATAAAGACTGTGTAAGAGACAAGGAAGGACACTACATAATGATGAAAGGATCAATCCAAGAAGATATAACAACTGTAAATATATATGCACCCAACGTAGAAGGACCTCAATATATAAGCCAAATGCTAACAGCTATAAATGGGGAAATCAACAGTAACACAGTAACACTGGGGGACTTTAACATCTCTCTCACACCAATGGATCATCCAGATAGAAAACAAAAAACACAAGCTTTAAATCCTACATTGGATAAGAGGGATCTAGTTGATATTTATAGGATATTTCATCCCCAAACAGTAGATTTCACTTTTTTTTAAAGTGCACATGGAACATTCTTCAGGATAGATCATTCCTTGGGCCACAAATCAAGCCTTGGTAAACTTAAGAAAACTGAAATTATATCAGGCATTTTTTCCAACCACAATGCTACAACATTAGACACTACCTACAGAAGAAAAAAAGAAAAACTGTAAAAACCACAAACATGGAGCTTAAGCAATACTATTCTGAATGACCAAGAAGTCAGTGAAGAAATCAAAGAGGAAATAAAAAAATATCTAGAAACAAATGACAATGAAAACACGACAACTCAAAATCTATGGGATGCAGCAAAAGAGTGGTAAGAGGGAAGTTTACAGCAATATAAGCCTACCTCAAGAGACAAGAAAGGCACTGAATAAACAACCTAACCTTACACCTAGAACAGCTAGAAGAAGAAGAAAAAAACACCCCAAAGTTAGTAGAAGGACAGAAATAAGAAAGATCAGAGCAGAAATAAACAAAATAGAAACAAAGAAAACAATAGCAAAGAGCAATGAAACTAAAAGTAGTGCTTTGAGAAGGTAAACGAAGTTGATAAACCTTATGCCAGAATTATCAAGAAAACAAGGGAGAGGACTCACATCAGTAAAATTAGAAATGAAAAAGAAGTTACAACTGACACCACAGAAATACAAAGGATCATAAGAGACTATTACCAGGAACTATATGCCAATAAAATTGACAACTTACAAGAAATAGACCTACACAAATCAATCAATGTGATATATTCTATTAACAAATTGAAGAATAGAAACCATATGATCATCTCAAGAGATGCAGAAAAAGCTTTCAGCAAAATTCAACCCCTATTTATGACAAAAACTCCAGAAAGCGGCATAGAGGGAACCTACCTCAACATAATAAATAAATAATAAACCTACCTCAACATAATAAAAACCACACACACACAGACACATATATATAACAAATCCACAACAAACATAGTTGTCAACAGTGAAAATCTAAAAGCATTTTCTCTAAGATCAGGAACAGGACAAGGATGCCTATTCTCACTACTTTTATTCAGCATAGTTTTGAAAGTCCTAGCCATGGCAAGCAGAGAAGAAAAATAAATACAAGGAACTCAAACTGGGAAAGAAGTACAACTGTCACTGTTTACATATTATGTGATACTATACATAGAAGATCCTAAAGATGCTACCAGGAAACTACTGGAGCTAATCAATGAATCTGGTATAGTTTCAGGACACAAAATTAATACACAGAAATCCCTTGCATTCCGGTACACTAACAATGAAAGAGCAGAAAGAGAAATTAAGGAAACAATCCCATTTACAATCACATCAAAAAGAATAAAATACCTAGAAAGGAACCTATTTAAGATCTGTACTCTGAAAATTGTAATCCATTGAGGAAACGAATCAAAGATGACACAAATGGGAGAGATATGCCATGTTCTTGGATTGAAGAATCAATATAATCTAAATGACTATACTACCCAAGGCAATCTACACATTCAATGGGACCCTTGTCACCAATGGCATTTTTCACAGAACTAGAACAAAAAATTTTACTATTTTGCATGAAAACACAAAAACACCCCAAATAGACAAAGCAATCCTGAGAAAGAAAAACAAAGCTGGAGACATGAAGTTCTCTGACTTTGGACTATACCACAAAGCTACAGTAATCAAGACAGTATAGTACTGGCACAAAAACAGAAGTATAGATCAATGAAACAGGACAGAAAGCCCAGAGATAAACATACCCACCTATGGTCAAATAATCTATGACAAAGGTGGTGAGGACATATAGTAGAGAAAAGACAGTTTCTTCAAGAAGTGGTGCTGGAAAAACTGGATAGCTAACATGAAATGATAATACTCCCTAATACCATACACAAAAGTAAACTCAAAATGGATTAAAGACCTAATTGTAAGGCTGGATGTTATTAAAAAAAACTCTCAGAGGAAAATATAGGCAGAACACTCTTTGACATAAATTGTAGCAATATCTTTTCTGTCTCAACTCCTAAAATAATGAAAACGAAACCAAAAATAAAACAAATGAGATCTAATTAAACTTAAAACCTTTTGCACAGCAAAGGAAAACATAAAAAAGAAAAACCCCAAAAGACAAACCAACAACAAATTAATCTCCAAAACATACAAAGAGCTCATGCAGTGCAATTAAAAACAAACAAAAACCCCTCAATCCAAAAATGGGCAGAAGACCTAAACAGATGTTTCTCCAAAGAAGAAATACAGATGGCCAAAAAGAACATGAAAAGATGCTCAATATCACCAATTAACAGAGAACTACAAATCAAAACACAATGAGGTATATGACCTCACATTGGTCAGAATGGTCATCATCAAAAATCCTACAAACAAGGCATGCTGCAAAGGATCTGGAGAAAAGAGAACCCTTCTTTCCTGTTGGTGGGAATGTAAATTGGTACAGCCACTATGGACAACATATAGAGGTCCTTAAAAAACTAAAAGTAGAGCTACCATGTTGTTGCTATTTAGCTTCTCAATCACAAACAAGTGACACATTACCCATTACCATATGATCCAGCAATTCCACTCCTGGGCATATATCTGGAGAAAACCATAATCCAAAAGATACATGCACCCCAATGTTCACTGCAGCACCACTTACAATAGCCAGCACATGGAAGCAACCTAAATGCCCATCAACAGATGAATGGATAAAGGAGACATGGTACATATATACAATGGAATATTAGCCATAAAAAAGCACAAAATAATGCCATCTGCAGAAAGACGGATGGGCTCAGAGATTGTCATACTGAGTAAAATAAGTCAGACAGAAAAGGACAAATATCATATAACATCATTTATATGTGGAGTCTAAAAGAAATGATACAAATTAACGTATTTACAAAACAGAGTTACAGATGTAGAAAATAAATTTAAAGGGGAAAGAAAGGGGATGAAGGATACCTTGGGAGACTTGGACTGACATATATACATTATTATATATAAAATAGATAATCAACAAGGACCTACTGTATAGTTCAAGAAATTCTACTAAATATTCTGTAATAACCTATATGGGAGAAGAATCTGAAAAAGAATGGATATAGGTATATGCATAACTGAATCACTCTGCTGGACATGACACTTGGAACTAACACAACAACGTAAATCAACTATATAAAATTAAATTAAAAAATTAAAATAGAAGCATTCTAGGACTTCACTGGTGGTACCAAGGAGAAGACTCCACTTGCCAATGAGGGGACATTGGTCTGATCCCTGGTCTGAGAAAAACCCACATGCTGCAGAGCAACAAAGCTCATATGCCACAACTACTGAGCCACGGGCCACAACTACTGAAGCCCAAACACTCCCAGGCCCACAAACAATAACTACTGATCATGCACGGCTCAGTAAATGAAGTCCGCACACCCTAGAGCTCACAAACCGTCAACTACTGAGTTCATGTGTTGCAAATACAGAAGCCTGCACCTAGAGCCTGTGTTCTGCAACAAGATAAGCCCCTGCAATGAGAAGGCCATGCACCACAACAAAGAGTAGTCCTTGCTTGCCACGACTAAAGAAAGCCTGAGCACAGGATGAAGACCTAGTGCAACTAAAAATAAATAAATGAATAAATAAATAAGTTATTAAAAAACAGAAGCATTCCAGCCAAAGAGTATTTATATCCTATTATTTCTACTCATAATATGTATGTATATATGCATACAGTAAAATATGTGTATATAATAGTATATATATATATATTTTTTTTAATTTTAGTTTTTTATTTTTTAAATTTTAAAATCTTTAATTCTTACATGCATTCCCAAACATGAACCCCCTTCCCACCTCCCTCCGCATAACATCTTTCTGGGTCATCCCCATGCACCAGCCCCAAGCATGCTGCATCCTGTGTCAGACATAGACTGGCGATTCAATTCACATGATAGTATACATGTTAGAATGTCATATATAAAATACATATAATAATATATATATATCAATAAACTCGGAAAGGCAAAAAAGAAAATACAAAGAGCACTATCTCAAGATGGTAGGATTACTATACATTTTCTGTTTTTCTTTTATTTTTTACAATGAACAGGTATTAATTTTATAATAGAAATATATTTTAGAAGTGTTTTTATGACTTAACTATTTGGAGATGTGTGGCATTTAAGTCTATAGATGTCAGATGCTTTTCAGATTTAATAAAAATAAAGTTCATAGACAAGAAAACTGTAATTACGTGAAGAATTCATGGAGAGAAAACAATTCCTACCTTGTGGAGAGAAACTGATAAAAACATAACATGTGCTGTGAGACCCAGCAGCGTAATGGAGGCAGTAAATCTCTAGATGCTTTATGCCTTTATGAGTCCCTATAAAGGAGTACCTCTTCTCTCTGTAACAGAAATAACATAGACACACACATTTATTTAAAGGAGAGGCTGAAAGAAAATCATTCTTAAGTATACACTGCAGCTACATAGGCTGCCTGTTTGCAAGTGGGATCTCAAAGAGAAACAGTTGGATATATCATTTATTGGTTGTATGCCCTTGGGAAAGCTATTTATCCTCCCCATGCCTCAGTTTCCAGATTTGTAAAAGGGGATAATAATAGTATCAAAGTAGAAAGGTTATTATTAAAGATTAATATTCTTAAATACAACACTGTCAGGTACAATAATAATAGTAAATACCACTTGTGTGCTAGGTGTGTGCTTGGTCACTCAGTTGTGTTTGACTCTTTGCAACCCCAGAGGCTATAGCCCGCCAAACTTCTCTGTCCATGGGGATTCTCCAGGCAAGAATACTGGAGGGATTGCCATGCCCTCCTCCAGGGGATCTTCCCAACCCAGGAATCGAACCCTGGTCTCCCACATTGCAGGAAGATTCTTTACCAGCTGAGCTATCAGGGAAGTCTATATGTTATTTTTGTGGTTTTAAAGATAAATAAATGGGTGGGGTTGATTCACAAAACATATTACTGTCAGTGATATTTTACTTCTGTCAGCATCTCCAGTAATTCTCATTTCAGAGTTATGAGTGGATATTATTACCACCTGGCCCTCAGATTTGCAAATTAGAAACTTGATTTTATCAGAGCTACCCAAACTTGCAAACAAACTCAAAGGAACAGATAAATTTAAAGAGGGGAATTTTTTGATTTTTCAAAATGATAGCCAATGGACTAGATAAAATATTATTTACTGATAGTTGATCTAGTTAAGCACAGACCACTTAGAAATTATCTGGTTAGTATAAAATTAAAGAAAATAGAATTGAAAACTCAAATTGGACCTTCTATCAAATCACAGCAGTGTGCCTTTCTACTTTGTTACCAATTTCTTCTTCCATTTGATATGAAACCTTGAGAAGGCACAGCATTACCAATGGAGCATTCTTGTCAAGAATGTTTAATTTGAAACTAATAATTTTAAAAAATATATCAGAAAAATTTTAAGGGACATTCTGCAATTTGTCTAGACTTTTAAAAAAGATATCTACAACATGACATAAAACGGCTGGTAATTTTTATTATTTTTTAAGATTAAAGGATGTTAAAGAGGGGGCTTTCTGGGACTGCAGCTGCCAGTGTTCCCATCTCTACTGCAAGCCACTGCCAACCCATGCCTCTGTGGGAGACGCTCTAACATCAGCATTTTCCCAGTCAGAAATGAAACCGGTGAACCCTGCATTGGAAGTGCAGGGCCTTAATCACTGGACCTCCAGGGAAATCTCATTAAAAAAAAATTTTTTTTTTATATGGCCTTTGTACAAAAGTTTTGAAAATCCGTCTCTGAAATTGTTTTCAGAGACGTTTTTGAACTACATGAGGCGGCAGTTTCATTAATACATGATACCATACTGATGGAGGCACCTAAGACAATGATGACCCCCTTCCAAAGGTCCCATGCAGGCACTGCTGCACTCAGTCTTCCAACCTTGCAGCAGGCCACCACTGACTCATGTCTCCGCCGTAGACTCCTGGACACACACGGGCAAGTCTGGGTCAGTCTCTTGTTGGGATCCCAGAGACTGAGACAGAACTGTGTTTGTCTCCTGTGGAGGTACGGATCAGCAGCGGACTGCTGCAGGGGCAGGGGCTCTGGGTGCAGTAGACCTGGGTATGGCATAAGCCCTCTTGGAGGAGGTCACCATTAACCTCACCATAGAGCCACAAGAATTTACACAGGACTGGAAACAGACTCTAGGAGGGCATTAAAAAAAAAAAAAAAACACCTTGTGCACACCAGGACCCAGGAGAAAGGGGCAATGACCCCACAAGAGACTGACTCAGACTTGCCTGTGAGTGTTCAGGAGTCTCCGGTGGAGGCATGGGTCGGTGGTGGCTGGCTGCAGGGTTGGGGGCATTGTGTGCAGCAGCACCTGCATGGGACCTTTGGAAGGAGGTCACCATAATGTTCATTACCTCCTTCATTACCTCATATATCGGCCTCAGGTCAAATAACAGGGAGGGAACACAGCCCCACTCATCAAAAGAAAATTGGATTAAAGATTTACTGAGCATGGCCCAATATGCCAGCAAATGTGGAAAACTCAGGAGTGGCCACAGGACTGGAAAAGGTCAGTTTTGATTCCATCCCAAAGAAAGGCAATGCCAAAGAATGCTCAAACTACTGCACAATTGCACTCATCTCACATGCTAGTAAAGTAATGCTCAAAATTCTACAAGCCCAGGCTTCAGCAATAGTTGAACCATGAACTTCCTGATATTCAAGCTGGTTTTAGAAAAGGCAGAGGAACCAGAGATCAAATTGCCAACATCTGCTGGATCATCAAAAAAAAAACAGAATTCCAGAAAAACATCTATTTCTGCCTTATTGACTTTGTCAAAGCCTTTGACTGTGTGAATCACAATAAACTGTGGAAAATTCTGAAAGAGATGGGGATACCAGACCACCTGACCTGCCTCTTGAGAAAACTATATGCAGGTCAGGAAGCAACAGATAGAACTGGACATGGAACAATAGACTGGTTCCAAATAGGAAAAGGAGTACGTCACTGTATATTGTCACCCTGCTTATTTAGTTATATGCAGAGTGCATCATGAGAAATGCTGAGCTGGAAGAAGCACAAGCTGGGAGAAATATCAATAACCTCAGAGATGCCTATGACACCACCCTTATGGTAGAAATTGAAGAGGAACTAAAATGAAAACATTGACTTAAAGCTCAACATTCAGAAAACTAAGATCATGGCATCCGGTCTCATCACTTCATGGGAAAGAGATGGGGAAACAGTGGAAACAGTGTCAGACTTTATTTTGGGGGGCTCCAAAATCACTGCAGATGGTGATTGCAGCCAGGAAATTAAGACACTTACTCCTTGGAAGAAAAGTTATGACCAACCTAGATAGCATATTCAAAAGCAGAGACATTACTTTGCCGACTAAGGTCTGTCTAGTCAAGGCTATGGTTTTTCCTGTGGTCATGTATGGATGTGAGAGCTGGAATGTGAAGAAAGCTGACCGCCGAAGAACTGATGCTTTTGAACTGTGGTGCTGGAGAAGACTCTTGAGAGTCCCTTGGACTGCAAGATCCAACCAGTCCATTCTGAAGGAGATCAGCCCTGGGTGTTTATAGAAGGACTGATGCTAAAGCTGAAACTCCAGTACTTTGGCCACCTCATGCGAAGAGTTGACTCACTGGAAAAGACCCTGATTTTGGAAGGGATTAGGGCCAGGAGGGGAGAAGGCAATGGCACCCCACTCCAGTACTCTTGCCTGGAAAATCCCATGGACAGAGGAGCCTGGAAGGCTGCAGTCCATGGGGTTGCTAGGAGTCGGACACGACTGAGTGACCTCACTTTCACTTTTCACTTTCATGCATTGGAAAAGGAAATGGCAACCTACCCCACTGTTCTTGCCTGGAGAATTTCAGGGATGGGGGAGCCTGGTGGGCTGCCATCTATGGGGTTGCACAGAGTCAGACACGACTGAAGTGACTTAGCAGCAGCAGGGGCAGGAGGAGAAGGGGACGACAGAGGATGAGATGGCTGGATGGCATCACCGACTAGATGGACATGAGTTTGAGTGAACTCCGGGAGTTGGTGATGGACAGGGAGGCCTGGCATGCTGCGATTCACGGGGTCGCAAAGAGTCGGACACGACTGAGTGATTGAACTGAACTGAACTGAATTGAGCATGGTCTCAACCATCAGAACAAGATTCAGTTTTCCCCTCAGTCAGTCTCTCCTATCAGGAAGCTTCCATAAGCCTCTTATCCTTCTCCATCAGAGGGCAGACAGAATGAAAACCACAATCACAGAAAACTAACCAACCTGATCAAATGGACCACAGCCTTGTCTAACTCGAAGAAACTATAAACCATGCTGTGTAGGGCCACCCAGGATGGACAGGTCATGGTGGACAGTTCTGACAAAACATGGTCCACTGGAGAAGGGAATGGTAAACCACTTCAATTTCTTGCCTTAGAATCCCATGAAAAGCATGACAAGGCAAAAAGATAGGACACTGAAATATGAACTTCCCAGGTCAGTAGATACCCAATATGCTACTGGAGATCAGTGGAGAAATAACTCCAGAGAGAATGAAGAGATGGAGCCAAAGCAAAAACAACACCCAGTTGTGGATGTGACTGGTGATGGAAGTAAAGTCTGATGTGGTAAACAGCAATATTGCATAGGAACCTGGAATGCTAGTGCCTGAAGAACTACAAACAGAGGTTCGTGACATTGTACAGAAGGCAGTAATCAAGAGCATCCACAAGAAAAAGAAATGGAAAAAGGCAAAATGGTTCTGAGGAGAACTTATAAATAGCTGAGAAAAGACAAGACGTGAAAGGCAAAGGAGAAAAGGAAAGATATACCCTTCTGAATGCAGAGTTCCAAAGAACAGCAAGGAGAGATAAGAAAGCCTTCCTCAGTGATCAATGCAAAGAAATAGAGGAAACAATAGAATGGGAAAGACTGGAAATTTCTTCAAGAAAATTAGAGACACCAAAGGAATATTTCATGCAAGGATGGGCTGAATCAAGGACAGAAATGGTCCTTTAATAACAGAATGGTCTTTATTAACAAAAGCAGAAAGATATTAAGAAGAGGTGGCAAAAATATACAGAAGAACTATACAAAAAAGATCTTCATGACCCAGATAACCATGATGGTGTGATCACTCACTTAAAGCAAGACATCCTGGAATGCAAAGTCAAGTGGGCCTTACAAAGTATCACTATGAACAAAGCTAGTGGAGGTGATGGAATTCCAGCTGAGCTATTTCAGATCCTTAAAGATGATGCTGTGAAAGTGCTGTACTCAATATGCCAGCAAATCTGGAAAACTCAGCAGTGGCCACAGGATTGGAAGAGGTCAGTTTTCATTCCAATCCCTAAGAAAGGCAATACCAAAGAATGCTCAAACTTCTGCACAATTGGACTCATCTCACACGCTAGCAAAATAATGCTCAAAATTCTCCAAGACAGGATTCAACAGTACGTGAACCATGAACTTCCAGATATTCAAGCTGGATTTAGAAAAGGCAGAGGAACCAGAGATCAAATTGCCAATAATCTGGTGGATTATCGAAAAAGCAAGAGAGCTCCAGAAAAACATCTACTTCTGCTCTACTGACTATGCCAAATATTTCACTGTGTGGATCACAACAAACTCTGGAAAATTCAACAGATGGGAACACCAGACCACGTGACCTGCCTCTGGAGAAATCTGTACACAGGTCAAGAAGCAACAGTTAGAACTGGACATGAAACAACAGACTGGTTCCAAGTCGGGAAAGGAGTATGTCAAGGCTGTGTATTGTTACCCTGTTTATTTAACTTATGTGCAGAGAATATCATGCGAAATGCCGGGCTGGATGAAGCATAAGCTGGAATCAAGACTGCCGGGAGAAACATCAATAACCTCAGATATGCAGATGACACCACCCTTATATCAGAAAGCGAAGAAGAATTAACGAGCCTCTTGATGAAAGTCAAAGAGGAGAGTGGAAAGTCTGGCTTAAAACTCAACATTTAGAAAGCTAAGATATGGCATTCAGTCCCATCACTTCATGGCAAATACACGGGGAAACAATGGAAACAGTGAGAGACTTTAATTCTTTGGGCTCCAAAATCACTGCAGATGGTGACTGCAGCCATGACATTAAAAGATGCTTGCTCCTTGGAAGAAAAGTTATGACCAACCTAGACAGCATATTAAAAAGCAGAAACATTACTTTACCAACAAAAGTCCATCTAGTCAAAGTTATGGTTTTTCCAGTAGTTATGTATGGATGTGTGAGTTGGACTTAAAGAAAGCAGAGCCCCGAAGAATTGATACTTCTGAACTGTGGTGTTGGGGATGACTGTTGAGAGTCCCTTGGACTGCAAGGAGATTCAACCAGTCCATCCTAAAGGAAATCAGTCCTAAATATTCACTGGAACGCCTGATACTAAAGCTGAAACTCCAATACTTTGGCCACCTGATGTGAAGAGCTGACTCATTTGAAGAGACTCTGAGGCTGGGAAAGATTGAGGGCAGGAGGAGAAGGGGACGAGAGAGGATGAAATGGTTGGATGGCATCACCGACTCGATGGACATGAGTTTGAGTTAAGCTGTTGGAGTTGGTGATGGTCAGCGAAGCCTGGCATGCTGCAGTCCATGAGTCATAAAATCAGACATGAATGAGTGACTGAACTGAACTGAATGTTTAAAAAATTCATTCTCACAATCTGAAATTTGATATGTCTGCATATTCAGCTGCTATTTTATTCTTAGGTTAAGACTTAATTATAAGGGAAGACGAAAAACAACATTTAAAAATCTGTATCATTATTTGATTCTTTCCTGGAAGCCCTTTGAACCTGTTGACTTACTCCCTGGGTTCTGCCTGTTCACAAAATATATATGTAATTGTTTTTGTTCATAAAAATGTTTTGCATACACATACTGGTTTCATCTGAATTCTTAAACCAACTAAATGTCATCATCTCAAACTAAGCTTAGTGAGTCAAAAGTTATGTATGCCTTTTGGGGTCAAAAACAAGCGGTCTTGTGCAGTGTAAAGTTAATTGCAGAGGCAGTTACAAAAGAGAAATTCCAAAAATATTTTGGACAATTCTAGCATTTCTGGCCTCCAAAGATCACCATTTGAGGGACAAAACTGACTTAAACTATATTTATTAAAGTACCAGATTTTTCATAGTCCCAATTCGTAACTTTATTAAAAAGAGCTGTTGGTTTTGTTAGACTGGAATTTAAACATTTTACTGTTTCCTAATTATTGAATGCCATTTTTAATTGGTATTAAACTTTTACAAGTGACCCTGATATTATTACTTGTCTCTAATTAAATAATAGTATACTTATAACATCATTCTCATTCTCTAAAAAAATGCCTTTACAACTCAAGTTTTATTTTTTGTTTTTGCATTTTGTATTTGGTATTTTCCATCATGAAAAACTGTATACATTCATGCTCATAACTGTTTCATTATTATATTCGTTGTTATCTTTCAGTTTAGTTCAGTCGCTCAGTCGTGTCCGACTCTTTGCGACCCCATGAATCGCAGCACACCAGGCCTCCCTGTCCATCACCAACTCCCGGAGTTCACTCAGACTCTCATCCATTGAATCAGTGATGCCATCCAGCAATCTCATCCTCTGTCATCCCCTTCTCCTCCTGCCCCTAATCCCTCCCAGCATCAGGGTCTTTTCCAATGAGTCAACTCTTCACATGAGGTCGCAAAAGTATTGGAGTTTCAGCTTTAGCATCAGTTCTTCCAATGAATACCCAGGACTAATCTCCTTTAGAATGGACTGGTTGGATCTCCTTGCAGTCCAAGGGACTCTCAGGAGTATTCTCCAGCACCACAGTTCAAAAGCATCGATTCTTCGGCGCTCAGCTTTCTTCACAGTCCAACTCTCACATCCATACATGACCATTGGAAAAACCATAGCCTTGACTAGACGGACCTTTGTTGGCAAAATAATGTCTCTGCTTTTTAATTAATGCTATCTAGGTTGGTCATAAGTTTCCTTCTAAGGAGTAAACGTCTTTTAATTTCATGGCTGCAGTCACCATCTGCAGTGGTATTGATAATGAAAGATGAGACCAAAATTATCCTTACTATCCAATTATCTGATCCTTTACCTAAAGGAGCTTAAGCTAGAGATAAGACCAAGGCTGTATCAGATAGAGCAGATACCGCAAAGCAGCATTTATTTCAACTGCACTCACTTAATTTCTGAGAAATAAGACAGGAGTTGAGCTAAAACTTACTTTTGCTTTAGCCAGAAAGAAAGCAACTGTCAGTAAAATTAATGATATAGACATGAAGAAACAGATGTATTTTAAGAAAGCAAATGCATTTTCATAGCCTTTGTGGTCATTTGTGATATCATTTATTTCTAATTCTTATTCTGATTTCAGAGAGTTTTATTTTACAAGTTTATAAAATTGGCTTACAGGGACTAGGTACCATTTTTCAATTTTTCTTTAGTTGCTGTTTTACTTGTAAGTATGAGAATGATTTTACTTTACTACTCATTTCATACACTAGCAAGAGTATCCTCAAAATCCTTCAAGCTAGGCTTCAGCAGTACATGAACAGAGAACCTCCAGATATATAGGCTGGATTTAGAAATGGTAGAGGAACCAGAGATCAAATCGCCAGCATTCATTGGATCATGGAGAAATCAAGAGAATTCCAGAAAAACATCTACTTCTGCTTCACTGACTTTGCTAAAGCCTTTAACCATGAGGTGGTGGTGGGTAGTAGCTCAGTCATGTTCGATTCTTAGTGACCCCATTGACTGTAGCCCTCCAAGGTCTTCTGTTCATGGGATTTTCCAGACAAGAATACTGGAGTGGGTTGCCATTCCCTTCTCCAGGGGACCTTCCCAATGCAGAAACAGAACCTGCATATTTTGCGTCTCCTGCACTGGCAGGTGGATTCTTTGCCACTAGCGCCACCTGGGAAGCCTTGTGCTTAGTCACTCAGTGTCTGACTCTTTGTGACCCCTGCAAATTCTTTGGACTGCAGCCCCCCAGGCTCCTCTGTCCATGGGGATTCTCTAAGCAAGAATATTGGAGTGGGTTGCTATACCCTCCTCCAGGGGATCTTCCCAACCCAGGGAACAAATCCGGGTTTCCCACATTTCAGGTGGATTCTTTACTGACATGAGGCACTATGGAAGCCTTGGATCACAGCAAATGTTGGAAAATTCTTAGAGATGAGAGTAGCAGGCCACCTTTCCTGTCTCCTGAAACACTTGTACGCAAGTAAAGAAGCAACATTTAGAACCAGATATGAAAGAACTGACTGGTTCAAAATTGGGAAAGGAATATGACAAGGCTGTATATTGTCACCTTGTTTAATTAACTTATATGCAGAGTACATCATGCAAAATGCTGGGCTGTATGAATCACAAGCTGGAATCAAGACTGTCAGGAAAAATATCAACAACCTCATATATGTAGATGTTACCACTCTAAGAGAACAAAATGAAGAGGAACTAAAGAGCCTCTTGATGAGGGTGAAAGAGAGTGAAAAAGCTGGCTTGAATCTCAACATTCAAAAAACGAAGATCATGGCATCCAGTTCCATTGATTCATGGCAAATAGAAGGGGAAAAGTAGAAACAGTGACAGATTTTACTTTCTTAGGCTCCCAAATCACCATGGATGGTGAGTGCAGCCATGAAGTTCAAAGATGCTTGCTCCTTGGAAGGAAAACTATGACAAATCTAGACAGTGTATTAAAAAGCAGAGATATCCCTTTGTTGAGAAAGTTCTGTAAAATCAAAGATATGGTTTTTCCAGTAGTTGTGTACAGATGTGAGAATCAGACTAGAAAGAAGTCTGAGTGCTGAAGAACTTATGCTTTTGAATTGTGATGACTGGAGATGACTCTTGAGAGTCCCTTGGACTTCAAAGAGATCAAACCAGTCAATCCTAAAGGAAATCAACTGTGAATATTCATTGGAAGGACTGATGCTGAAGCTTTAATACTCTGGCCATCTGATGCAAAGAGCTGACTTTGATCAGAAAAGACTCTGAGGTTGGTAAGGACTAAAGGCTAAAGGAGAAGGGGGCAACAGGATGAGATGGTTAGATAGCATCACTGACTCAGTGAATATGAATCTGAGCAAACTGGGAGATTGTGGAGGACAAAGGAGCCTGGCTTGCTACAGTCTAACGGGTCGCAAAGAGTCGGACACAACTTAGCGACTAAACAAAAGCAGTAGCTGATTCATGTTGTACAACATAAACTAGCACAATATTGCAAAGCAATTATCCTCCAATTAAAAATAAAAAAATTCAAATTTAAATTCTTAAATGCTATTGCATATGAATTGTTGGGTAAGTTTCTAGAAAATAGGTGTTACATCAGAAAAACATTTGCCATGCCTGCCAGCACAGCCTTCTTTCTGGTCCAACTCTAACATCTGTAAATGACTACTGAAAAAAACCATAGGTTTGACTATACAGATCTTGTCACCAAAGTGATGTCTCTGCTTTTTAACACGCTGTCTAGATTTGTCATAGCTTTCCTTCCAAGGGGCAAGCATCTTTGAATTTCATGGCTGCAGTCACTGTCCACAGTGATTTTGGAGCCCAAGGCAGGAAAAAAATCTGTCACTGCTGCTACTTTTCCCCTTTTATTTGCCATGAAGTGATGGGATCGGATGCCATGATCTTCGTTTTTTGAATGTTGAGTTTCAAGACAGCTTTTTTACTCTCCTCTTTCACCCTCATCAAGAGGCTTTTTAGTTCCTCTTCACTTTCTTCCATTAGAGTGGTATCATCTGCATATGTGAGGTTGTGATATTTCTCCCAGCAACCGTAATTCCAGCTTGTGATTCATGAACAACTGACTAGATTAAAATTGAGAATGGAGTACAACAAGGGTGTATATCGTCACTTCTCTTATTTAATTTATATGCAGAGTACATCATCCAAAATGCCAGGCTGGATGAACTACAACCTGGAATCAGCTCTAAGTATACATATATCCCCTTCCTCTTGAGCTCCCTCCCACCACGTCATCCCACTCCTCTAGGTCATCACAGAGCACTCGACTGAGCTCTCTGTGCTCTTACATCAGCTTCCCACTAGTTTTCTATTTTACACATGGTAGTGTATATATGTTAGTTGCTAAGTTTCTACAGATCATTGTTAACGTTAATATCATGCTGTTTGGTTTTGAATTTACACATGCAGATGGTTTAAAAAATCAAGTAGTCCTATAAGACTCATTTTTTTAACCATTTTTCCAATATCCAGAAGCAGTCATTTTCAACTGATTTTAGGTATTTCTTTTGGCATTTATGAAGAAAAATCTCTCTAAATAAATGACTATATTTCTACATCTTGATTAACCTATTAATTTCCAACAACTTCCTTTTAAGGAGGTAAGAAAGGAGGATTATAGATAATACATAACTGGGGCTTGATGACTGTGGATTTCATAGAACTGACTACGCTGTTTTGTTCAGTAACGCCCAATATCAATTTATTGAGAACCTTCTTTTTAATCCAGTTAGATTATCCAAAAAAGAATCTTTCAATCTTCTGCCTAGTGTTACTAGCATTTTACAAACAAAATAGTAAGGACTTGGGCTGTATATTGTCACCCTGCTTATTTAACTTATATACAGAGTACATCATGAGAAACGCTGGGCTGGAGGAAGCACAAGCTGGTATCAAGATTGCCGGGAGAAATGTCAATAACCTCAGATATGCAGATGACACCACCCTTACGGCAGAAAGTGAAGAAGAACTAAAAAGCCTCTTGATGAGAGTAAAAGAGGAGAGTGAAAAAGTTGGCTTAAAGCTCAACATTCAGAAAACTATGATCACGGCATCTGGTCCCATCACTTCATGGCAAATAGATGGGGAAACAATGGAAACAGTGGCTGACTATTTTTCTGGGCTCCAAAATCACTGCAGATGGTGACTGCAGCCATGAAATAAAAAGATGCTTACTCCTTGGAAGGAAGGTTATGATCAACCTAGATAGCATATTCAAAAGCAGAGACATTACTTTGCAACAAAGGTCCATCTAGTCAAGGCTATGGTTTTTCCAGTGTTCATGTATGGATGTGAGAGTTGGACTGTGAAGAAAGCTGACCACCAAAGGATTGATGCTTTTGAACTGTGGTGCTAGAGAAGACTCTTGAGAGTCCCTTGGACTGCAAGGAGACCCAACCAGTCCATCCTGAAGGAGATCAGTCCTGGGTGTTCATTGGAAGGACTGATGCTGAAACTGCAACACTTTGGCCACCTGATGTGAACAGCTGACTCATTGGAAAAGACCCTGATGCTGGGAAGGATTGAGGGCAGGAGGAGAAGGGGACGACAGAAAATGAGATGGTTGGATGGCATCACTGACTCAGTGGACATGGGTTTGGGTAGACTCCAGTAGTTGGTGATGGACAGGGAGGCCTGGTGTGCTGCGGTTCCTGGCGTCGCGAACAGTCGGACATGACTGAGCAACTGAACTGAACTGAACTGGGGTTTCATAGTAAGAGTGAAATATCAGTCCAGTCTGTTTTCAGTTAAGTACTCTGCCAACTAGAATTCTCCAAATTTCCCCATTTGGGAACCTTCTTATTTACCAAAGAATAAACACTGTCTTTTGCTAGGATGATGGGTGGAGAGGTACTTGTCCAGCTGCAGATGACAGAGCAAGAATGCAAGAGACTGTCTTCAACAGACTTCCTACCAGGCTTGCTCTTATTTTTCCCTTTAACCTGCTTCTGTAAGTCTGGCTGGTTCTAATACCCAAGTTTCTTGGAAACCATCTTGCAATCAGAATTGTTTGCTGGATTTACCTACTGCTGGTTTTAAGATTCAACTTGCTTGGATTTGCTAAGTCATTTAGCTGTAGTCCTTCTGCTGTCCAGTTTCCACATTTTGGTACCATCATTCTTCTCCCATTCTCTTTTTCCCTTCTTGTTTCATCCTTATTAATAAAACATTTAATATTGTTGTATTTTAATGTGGTTTTGAATGGGAATGGAGTTAAATATATATGTTCATTCTACTTTCTTTAATCAGAAATCAACATTGCTAATTTTATTATCTACTGAGTAATTTCTTCTTTTTAACATTTGTTAGATTTGAGATAAATAAGTTTTTTTAAAAAAGATAATTTCTATTTTAAGAAAATTGGAAATTACCATAACCAATCCCTATACTCAGTCTCACAGTAAGATTGCTCAGAGATTGCTATTTATATATCATCTGTTTTATACTGAATGCTTTAATTATGGCACAGGCCTGAGTTCTTCACAGCATGGGAGATGTTTGGTACTCTATTGCCCTGGTAACAATAACTAAGAGCCATATATTACAGAGCTCAATCTGTTAACAGTCAGGACATGGACAAGATAATCAAAATTTCCAAATCAAAAACTGGGCACCCAGTTTAACCTTTAGAGGAAGTAAGCAGGCCCACCAATCATGGGCCAGACAATGTACTATGTTTGTTTCATTACCTTAATATATATATATATATATATATATGCAATTCTTTTTGGTTATTAAAGACAATGTCATATATACATTTCATTATTTAACATAATACATGTATGATGTAGTTTTTATTGTATAAGCTTTATGAAAAAATATATAATAATGTAGCTCTGTAGGTACCCAAGTGATCAACTGACAAAACATAGTACCTAAAGAAAGGTACAGAACAGAGTGTATGTATAACCTGCTGCATTCTGTAAATACCTATATAGATGTGGTGACACAGTCAACATTTCTGGAGGAATGCATGAGCGGTAGCAGGGACTGCCTCTGGAGAGGGAAAATAGATATCTGGGGGAAAAGACTTGGAAGGGTTATTTTTCACTGCCTTTGTATACCTCTCAAATTCTATGTCATGCAAATAAATTATTCAAAAATAAATAAAAGATAATTATAAAACATGTATAATTTGGCTTCTTCAGTCCTGCCAAGCTCCAGATCATCTGATTGTCAGCCACAGACAGAAAGTAGCTTTTTTGGCAAAGCTATCTTTTTTTCCCTTCCCTGCTTCCTGATGCGCCCCTCTTTCTTGTCAAACTTTATTGAAACCTGCATAAAGCAGCAAATTGACTCCAGCATTCTGAATTTTTCTGCTTTATTAGAAGTGTAAACACTTTGGTAGAAAGATGGCCTGACTCTCAAATGTATCAGATGATGGCTTAGATACTTTGCTAACCTACCAGACTCAGATGGTGGGTGGGGTCCTCATCACCCTTCACCTGACTCCTTTGGCCAAGCCAAGATTGTTTTTTAGAGTCTATTATTTGCAAGAATTTCTGTTATCTGCAGGCCTATCACATTGAATAGCTATCTAATTTTGGTGAATATAAACATATAAATGAATAAATTTATAGGATTAATCCACCTAATTTAAAAAGGATTACATAATAGAGATTTTTAAAGTCTGTATTTAAAATTTTCCGACTGTTTAGTAATTATAGCTGTCTTCTTTCCCCAATTCGAAGATCTAGTCAAGGGTCATCTATTTTATTCAGTTGTCATATCCATTTAACCTTCTTTAATATTTTTTTGATAATAGTATGGTCAGTTCAGTCAATTCAGCTGCTCAGTTGTATCTCACTCTTTGCAACCCAATGGACTGCAGCACACCAGGCTTCCCTGTCTATCACCAACTCCTGGAGTTTACTCGAGCTCATGTCCATCGAGTTGGTGATACCATCCAACCATCTCATTCTCTGTCATCCCCTTTTTCTCCTGCCTTCAATCATTCCCAGCATCAGGGTCTCTTCAAATGAGTCAGCTCTTCACATTGGGTGACCAAAGTATTGGAGTTTCAGCTTCAGTATCAGTCCTTTCTGACTGATTTCCTTTAGGATGGACTGGTTGGATCTTCTTTCAGTCCAAGGGACACTCAAGAGTCTTCTCCAACATCACAGTTCAAAAGCACTAAGTTTTCGGTTCTCAGCTTTCTGTATAGTTTAACTATGACATCCATACATGACTACTGGAAAACCATAGCTTTGACTAGACAGACCTTTGTTGGTAATGTCTCTGCTTTTTAATATGCTGTCTAGGTTGGTCATAACTTTTCTTCCAAGGAGCAAGCGTCTTTTAATTTCATGGCTGCAGTCACCATCTGCAAGTCTGTCACTGTTTCCATTGTTTCCCCATTTATTTGCCATGAAGTGATGGAACCAGATGCCATGATCTTAGTTTTCTGAATGTTGAGTTTTAAGCCAGCTTATTCATTCTCCTCTTTCAGTTTCATCAAGAGGTTCTTTAGTTCTTCATCGCTTTCTGATGTAAGAGTGGTATTATCTGAATATCTGAGGTTATTGATATTTCTCCCAGAAATCTTGATTCCCGCTGTGCTTAATCCAGCCCAGTGTTTCCCATGATGTACTCTGCATAGAAATTAAATAAGCAGTTTGAGCTCTGGTTCCTCTGCCTTTTCTAAAACCGGCTTGAACATCTGGAAGTTCATAGCTCATGTATTGCTGAAGCCTGGCTTGGAGAATTTTGAGCATTACTTTGCTAGTGTGTGAGATGAGTGCAATTGTGCAGTAGTTTGAACATTCTTTGGCACTGCCTTTCTTTGGGATTGGAATGAAAACTGACCTTTTCCAATCCTGTGGTCACTGCTGAGTTTTCCAGATTTGCTGGCATACTGAATGCAGCACTTTCACAACATTATCTTTTAGGATGTGAAATAACTCATCTGGAATTCTGTCATCTCCACTAGCTTTGTTCGTAGTGATGCTTTCTAAGGCCCACTTGACTTTGCATTCCAGGATGTCTGGCTCTAGGTGAGTGATCACACCATCATGGTTATCTGGGTCATGAAGATCTCTTTTGTATAGTTCTGTGTATTCTTGCCACCTCTTCTTAATATCTTCTGCTTCCATTAGGTCAATACCATTTTGGTCCTTTACTGTGCCCATCTTTGCACAAAATGTTCCCTTGGTATCTCTAATTTTCTTGAAGAGATCTCTAGTCTTTCCCATTCTATTGTTTTCCTCTATTTCTTTGCAATGAACATTGAGGAAGGCTTTCTTATCTCTCCTTGCTATTCTTTGAAATTCTGCAGTTCAAATGGGTATATCTTTCCTTTTCTCCTTTGCTTTTCACGTCTTTTGTTTTCTCAGCTATTTGTAAGGCCTCCTCAGACAACCATTTTGCCTTTCTGCATTTTTTTTCCCTTGGGGACGGTCTTGATCACTGCCTTCTGTACAGTGTTACAAACCTCTGTCCATAGTTCTTCAGGCACTCTGTCTATCAGATCTAATCCCTTGAATCTATATGTTATGTCCACAGTATAACTGTAAGGGAATTGATTTCAGTCATATCTGAATGGTCTAGTGATTTTCCCTACTTTCTTCAATTTAAGTCTGAGTTTTGCAATAGGGAGTTCATGATCTGAGCCACAGTCAGCTCCCAGTCTTGTTTTTGCTGACTGTATAGAGCTTCTCCATTTTTGGCTGTAAAGAATATAATCAATCTGATTTTGGTATTGACCATCTGGTGATGTCCATGTGTAGAGTCTTCTCTTGTGTTGTTGGAAGAGGGTGTTTGCTGTGTTCAGTGCATTCTCTTGGCAAAACTCTGTTAGTCTTTGCCGTGCTTTGTTTTGTACTCCAAGGCCAAATCTGCCTGTTACTCCAGGTATTTCTTGACTTCCTACTTTTGCTTTCCAGTACCCTATAATAAAAAGGACATCTGTTTTGGGTGTTAGTTCTAGAAGGTCTTGTAGGTCTTCATAAAACCGTTCAACTTCAGCTTCTTCAGCATTACTGGTTGGGGCAGAGACTTGGATTACTATCATACTGAATTGCTTGCTTTGGAAATGAACAGAGATCATTCTGTCATTTTTCAGTTTGCATCAAAGTACTGTATTTTGGACTCTTTTGTTGACTATAACAACAGAGTAGCTTCTAAAAATTAATTCAACTCTACATTCAATGTATTCTATATTTCTAAAGGAATGTCAAGTATAATAGAAAACTGCAAAATAAATAATAAACAGGCCAGGTCTTCAGAGCAAATATAAGCTAGTGGAAGAGAGAATTATGTACAATATTCAGTACAACATTCCACTTCCATTCTAGATTTGGAAATTTTAAATGAAGCTAAAATCTTAGTTATAGAAGCTAATTTACACTCCAACGTTCTAGTTCATAGTTTCTCATGTCAATCATTTTACCACCAGTATTGTGTATCATTATAAATACATATCACATTACATTGTACAAATCTGTTTATTTATCTGCTTCCTCAGCTGGTTTATGAGCTCCTCCACAGCAGGAACTAGAAGTCATGGCGTAACATCTACTATAATGTACACACAATAACTGTGTGAATCATAAGGTAGGAAATTAAACCACTGAATGAAAGGCAAAGTGGTATTAGAAGATCAGATAAGTAGTTTTAATTACCACTGGATAGGTTGGAGAAAGCTACAAAAACAAGGGAGCATTTAAAGAAAACTGAGATCTTAATATATACAAATATAATGAGACAGAGGATTATGTGTAGACAGAACAGGAAAACTTTGCAAAAGTATGAAGGTAAAAAAGGTACTGGGTATGCCTTACACTGTTCATAATCCAGTATCATTGGAATTTCACGTTTCTGTGACTGACTGGTAGATGTATTAAATACAGGGAGGAGTAGTGGAATAACACCTAGACAAATTAGCAGTGATATGAGTGGGTCATCTTCCGCAGAGCTGTACTACTGCGGCACGAATAGTATAGGTCTATCAAAATGGTGCAAAAAGGGCCTTTGAGAATTTATCCATACGTCTGAACACAATTCAGATGTATATATATTATCTTAGAATAATGTAGAACACCCTTTACCAATGGCATTTCATGGAATAATACACTCCTAGAGAAATGCAAACATCTGAGGAACCGAGTTCAACCCAGTATATTTTCCCAAATAATCTGACCATGTGACACTTCTGTCATAAAATTCCTATTAACATCTCAGTTTGGAAAATATTATTGTTATTTCCCTACATTTAATATATAAGGTATCACTACAACTTAAGTCTGAGTCATCAAATGGGTCTATTTCAAGCTTTATGATGTTATGCTACATCGCTTCAGTCATGTCCGACTCTGTGCAACCCCATAGATGGCAGCCCACCAGGCTTGCCCGTCCCTGAGATTCTCAAGGGAAGAACACTGGAGTGGGTTGCCATTTCCTTCTCCAATGCATGAAAGCGAAAAGTGAAAGTGAAGTCGCTCAGTCATATCTGACTCTTAGCGACCCCATGGACTGTAGCCCACCAGGCTCCTCCATCCATGGGATTTTCCAGGCAAGAGTATTGGAATGGGATGCCATTGCCTTTCCCTTATGATGTTATATTACTACAATATTAGTACTTGGAACAACTCCTAAATATTCATCAGTTTGGTAGCAAGCAGAGGATATGAGCTAGTATCAGAAGAAATTATCAAAATAAGTTTACTTTTGTCTTATATATCCAGACTACACGAATTGTTTAAGAGTTTATGGTGAGTTATCCTAAGCTATATATGCAGAGAACATCATGAGAAACGCTGGACTGGAAGAAACACAAGCTGGAATCAAGATTGCCAGGAGAAATATCAATCACCTCAGATATGCAGATGACACACCCTTATGGCAGAAAGTGAAGAGTAACTAAAAAGCCTCTTGATGAAAGTGAAAGTGAGAGTGAAAAGTTGGCTTAAAGCTCAACATTCAGAAAACAAAGATCATGAGATCTGGTCCCATCACTTCATGGCAAATAGATAGGGAAACAGTGGAAACAGTGTCAGACTTTATTTTGGGGGGCTCCAAAATCACTGCAGATGGTGATTGCAGCTATGAAATTAAAAGAGGTTTACTCCTTGGAAGGAAAGTTATGACCAACCTAGACAGCATATTCAAAAGCAGAGACATTACTTTGCCAACAAAGATCCGTCTAGTCAAGGATACGGTTTTTCCAGTGGTCATGTATGGATGTGAGAGTTGGACTGTGAAGAAAGCTGAGCGCCAAAGAATTGATGCTTTTGAACCGTGGTGTTGGAGAAGACTCTTGAGAGTCCCTTGGACTGCAAGGAGATCCAACCAGTCCATTCTGAAGGAGATCAGTCCAGGGTGTTCTTTGGAAGGACTGATGCTGAGGCTGAAACTCCAATAATTTGGCCACCTCATGTGAAGAGTTGACTCATTGAAAAGACTCTGATGCTGGGAGGGATTGGGGGCAGGAGGAGAAGGGGACGACAGAGGATGAGATGGCTGGATGGCATCACCGACTCGATGCACATGAGTTTGAGTGAACTCCGGGAGTTGGTGATGGACAGGGAGGCCTGGTGTGCTACAATTCATGGGGTCGCAAAGAGTTGGAGACGACTGAGCGACTGAACTGAACTGAGAGCACTATTTAAAAAGATTTATTTAAATTTAATATATTATTTTTATATCAAATACAGACATTTCTCCAAAGATTAATAGACCAATAAACATATGGGTCTTCCGTAGTAGCTCAGGTGGTAAAGAATTTGCCTGCAATGCAGGAGACCCCTGTTTGATTCCTGGGTCAGGAAGATCTGCTGAAGAAGGGATAGGCTTCCCACTGCAGTATTCCTGGACTTCCCTGGTGGCTCAGTTGGTAAAGAATCCCACTTGCAATGCGGGAGACCTGGTTTTGATCCCTGGGTTGGGAAGATCCCTAGGAGAAGGGAATGGCTGCTGCTGCTGCTGCTGCTGCGTCACTTCAGTCGTGTCCAACTCTGTGTGACCCCATATACGGCAGCCTACCAGGCTCCCCTGGCCCCGGGATTCTCCAGGCAAGAACACTAGAGTGGGTTGCCATTTCCTTCTCCAATGCATTAAAGTGAAAAGTGAAAGGGAAGTCGCTTAGTCATGTCCGACTCTTCGCGACCCCATGGACTGCAGCCCACCAGGCTCCTCCATCCATGGGATTTTCCAGGCAAGAGTAATGGAGTCAGGTGCCATCGCCTTGTCCGAGGGAATGACTACCCACTCCAATATTTTGGCCTGGAGAATCCCATGGACGTATAGTCCACGGTGTCGCAAAGAGTCGCAAATGACTAAGTGACTTTCACTTTTCTTTTAATAAACACATAAGAAGATGCCCAATATGACTAATTATTAGAGAAATGTGAATCAAAAATACAATGAGGTATCACCTCACCTCAGTCAGAATGGGCATCATGAAAAAATCTGCAAACGGTAAATGCTGGAGAGGATGAGGAGAAAAGGGAACCTTCCTATACCCTCCTGTTGGTGGGAATGTAAAGTGATATAGCCATTATAGAGAAGAGTATGGAGATTTCTTTAAAAACTAGAAGTAAATCCACCATATGACCCAGCAATCCCACTGGGCATATACCCTCAGAAAACCACAATTCTAAAAGACATATGTAACTTAATGTTCACTGTGGCAATATTTACAACAGCCAAGACATGGAGCAACTGAGATGTCCACTGACAGATGTGTGGATAAAGAAGATGCGGCATATGTAAGCAACGGAATATAAGCCATAAAAAAGAAAGGATTTGAGTTAGTTCTAATGAGGTGGATGTACCTAGAGCCTGTTATACAAAGTGAAGTAAGTCAGAAAGAGAAAAACAAGTATTGTATATTAAAACACATATATGGAATCCAAAAAATGGTATTGATGAACCTATTTTCAGGGAAGGAATGGAGACACAGACGTAGAGAATGGACTTGTGGACATAATGTGGGAGGAGAGAGTGGGACGAATGGAGAAAGTAGCATTGACATATATACAATATCATATGTAAAACAGATAGCTGGTGAGAAGTTGCTTTACACCATAGGGAGCCCAGCCTGGTGCTCTGTGATGATCTAGAGGGATGGGATTAGGGGAGGCTCAACAGGGAGGGGATATAATTATGGCTGACTTGTTCTGTCTGCCCTCTGATGGATAAGGATAAGAGACTTGTGGAAGCTTCCTGATGGGAGGTACTGGCTGTGGGGCAAACTGGGTCTTGCTCTGATGGGTCATAGTCATGGTGGAGGGTTCTGACGAAACATGGTCTACTGGAGAAGGGAATGGCAAACCACTTCAGCAATCTTCCTACACAAAAAAGATCTTAATGAACCAGATAACCATTATGGTTATCTCAGTAACCATCACTCACGATGGTGTGATCACTCACCTAGAGCCAGACATCCTAGAGTGAGAACTCAAGTGGGCCTTCGGAAGCATCAGTATGAACAAAACTAGTGGGAGTGATGGAATTCTAGCTAAGCTATTTCAAATCCTAAAAGATGATACTTTGAAAGTGCTGCACTCAATATTCCAGCAAATTTGGAAAACTCAGCAGTGGCCACAGGACTGGAAAAGGTTAGTTTTCATTCTAGTCCCAAAGAAAGGCAATAGCAAGGAATGTTCAAGCTACCATACAATTGCAGTTACTTCACATACTAGCAAAGTAATGCTCAAAATTCTCCAAGCCAGGCTTCAACAGTATATGAACTGAGAATTTTCAGATGCTCAAGCTGGATTTAGAAAAGGCAGAGGAACCAGAGATCAAATTGCCAACATCTGTTGGATCATCGAAAAAGCAAGAGAATTCCAGAAAAACATCTACTTCTGCTTTATTGACTATGCCAAAGGCTTTGACTGTGTGGATCACAACAAACTGGAAAATTCTGAAAGAGATGGGAATACTAGACCACTTGACCTGCCCCTTGAGAAACCTGTATGCAGGTCAAAAAGCAACAGTTAGAACTGGACATGGAACAAAGGAGTGGTTCCAAATTGGGATAGGAGTATGTCAAGGCTGTGTATTGTCACCCTGCCTATTTAGCTTACTATGCAGAGTACATCATGTGAAATGCCAGGTTGGATGAAGCACAAGCTGGAATCAGGATTGCCAGGAGCAATATCAATAACCTCAGATATGCAAATGACATCATCCATATGGCAGAAAGGGAAGAGGAGATATAGAGCCTCTCGATGAAAGTGAAAGAAGAGAACAAAAAACCTAGCTTAAAATTCAACATTCAAAAAACTAAGATCATGGCATCCGGTCACATCACTTTATGGTAAATAGATGGGGAAACAATGGGAACAGTAACAGACTTGCTCCAAAATCACTGCAGATGGTGACTAAAGCCATGAAATTAAAAGATGCTTGCTCCTTGCAAGGGAAGTTATGACCAACCTAGACAGCATATGAAAAAGCAGAGATATTACTTTGTGGACAAGTCTGTCTAGTCAAAGCTATGGTTTTTCCAGTAGTCGTGTATGGACGTCATAGTTAGACCATAGAGAAGGCTAAGCGCCAAAGAATGGATATTTTGAACTGTGGTGTTGGAGAAGACTCTCGAGAGTCCCTTGGACTGCAAGGATATCCAACCAGTACATCGTAAAGGAATTCAGTCCTGAATATTCATTGGAAGGACTGATGCTGAAGCTGAAGGTCCAATAGTTTGGCCGCCTGATACAAAGAACTGACTCATTAGACCCAGATGCTGGGAAAGATTGAAGGTAGGAGGAGAAGGGGATAACATAGGAGATGGCTGGATGACATCACCACTTGATGGACACAAATTTGAGCAAGCTCCGATAGATGGTGAAGGACAGGGAAGCCTAACATGCTGCAGTCCATGGGGTTGCAGAGAGTCGGACATAACTGAGCAACTGAACAAAACAATGGCTGGTTTGTGTTGCTGTATGTCAGAAACCAATACAACGTTATAAAGTAGTTCAAGAAAGAAAGTGAAAGAAAGTGTTAGTCGCTCAGTGGGGTCCGACTCTTTGCAACCCCATGGACTGTAGCCTGCCAGCCTCCTCTGTCCATGGGATCTCCAGGCAAGAATACTGGAGTGGATATTCATACCCGTTCTTCAGGGGATCTTCCTAACCCAGGGATTGAACCCAGGTCTAGTACATTTCAGGCAAATTCTTTACTGTCTAAATTACCAGGGAAGCTGGTATAGAGGGGTGGGAATGGAGGAAGTTCAAGAGGGAGGGGATATATGTATAAAAGTGGCTGATTTCCATTGTACAGCAGAAACCAACACAACAATGTAAGGCAACTTTCCTCCAATTAAAGAAAAAAAAAGACAGACGGATATATTACCAAGTGGGATTTAAAATATGTGTAAATTTTTAAGATAAAACAGGAAACTTCCAGGAAATACTGAACTTGTCAGGAGTTATTTCCAGCTATGCTACCATATCAAATCCTAGTGGTTTCTCTCCTTTACATCTTGTCCTGGCAGTGGAAAGACAGTCATGAAAGGGATTTGGGCAAGGCAGTAACAGGATTAAAGTGATGACTTACTTATATTAAACTAGCAGCAGGATGCAGGCTGGCCTAGAAATGGGGAGAAGATTAGAAATCTGTATCCTAGGTAAAGAACTATTCCACCAGTCCAGAATAGCACTACTAGAATGGAAAGAGGCTTGACAGGCACCATTAACAAACTTAGTATTTCAACTAATATTGCAGTCCTTGCAATGTATTAGAGTTGGTTCAATGATACTAGATCTTCTTTATATCTAGAGGATGTTTACTGTTGGTTAAGTACCAAAGTCAGAGGAGAGTGAAAATGTTGGCTTAAAGTTCAACATTCAGAAAACGAAGATCATGGCATCTGGTCCCATCACTTCATGGCAAATAGATGGGGAAACAGTGGAAACAGTGCTTATTTTTTGGGGGGCTCCCAAATCACTGCAGATGGTGATTGCAGCTATGAAATTAAAAGAGGCTTACTCCTTGGAAGGAAAGTTATGACCAACCTAGATAGCATATTCAAAAGCAGAGACATTACTTTGCCAACAAAGGTCTGTCTAGTCAAGGATACGGTTTTTCCAGTGGTCATGTATGGATGTGAGAGTTGGACTGTGAAGAAAGCTTAGCACTGAAGAATTGATGCTTTTGAACTGTGGTGTTGGAGAAGACTCTTGAGAGTCCCTTGGACTGCAAGGAGATCCAACTAGTGCATCCTAAAGGAGACCAGTCCTGGGTGTTCATTGGAAGGACTGATGCTAAAGCTGAAACTCCAATACTCTGGCCACCTCATGCGAAGAGTTGACTCATTGGAAAAGACCCTGATGCTGGGAGGGATTAGGGGCAGGAGGAGAAGGCGATGACAGATGATGAGATGGCTGGATGGCATCACTGACTCGATGCACATGAGTTTGGGTGAACTCCGGGAGTTGGTGATGACAGGGAGGCCTGGCGTGCTGTGATTCATGGGGTTGCAAAGAGTTGGACACGAATGAGCGACTCAACTAAACTGAACTGAACTGAAGTACCAAATCTGGTACCAGAATTCTTAGGCTTAAATTTTGGCTCAAGCACTTACTTGTTATATAACTGTACAAATTACTTAACTGTTCTGTATCTCTATTTTCTCATCTATGTAACGGGAATAACTATAGTACTACCTACTTCACTGTAGGACTAAATGAGTTAAACCATATAAAACATCTAGAACAGAGCCTGGCACAGTGAGTACTATTTAAGTGTTGGCTGCTATAATCACCTTTTCAGAAAATTGTTTATATTAACTCTTATCTTTCCTGAGATTTGAGGTTCTGGGGAATAATGGAGCTCTGCAGTGTGAGTGTATATTCTCTAATTCTATGATGACTCTGAAAAAATCTCTGAATCCTACAGTATCAGCCCAGAGACCAATGAGGGCTTTGAAATCATTATAGGTTGGGTTAGTTCATCAGTACATTTTGTACCCTGTTGTACCTTCATTACCATTAAAAAGTCTCTTACAAATTTGATAATGTACCTTAAAAAGCAAGTGTTTTTGGTACCTAATAAGATTAAATTTATTTGATAAAAGATAACTGTTGATACTAAAAAAGTAGAGAAAAGTGTATACATATCTTGCCAGAATGGGCAAACTCAGTGATTTGCTATATATTATGGTATGCTACAGTGCACTGGTAGTTTTATTAATATTAGGGTTGACCACATAAAACTGTTATACTTAATCATTTTTGACTTATATAAAATGACAAATTCATATAGTTCAGGTTAATATTGCCTTAAATGTATTATGGACAAATAATATATACTTTTGTTTTTCTCTAACAAATTCTACACTTCTGTTTTTTAAAATAATCATAGAATGATTTGAACAAACAAGGTCAACAATAGCAAACAAAATCTCTTGTAAGTAAGATACCTGTCTGGAACTTGAAAAACTCCTCTTTGTCTCAACGTTTAACCCGATTCCTCTCCTAGTTCCTGCAGTACTGTCGTGAGCAGGCTGGCTCAAAGGGTGGCCTTAAAGACGTCTCTCTACCAACTTTGCATATATTAGCCACGAAATGCCTTGCTTTGTTTGGGATATTGATTTTTAAAAAATTATTACAGAAGTATAGTTGATTTATCATATTGTGTTAGTTTTAGCTATACTGGAAAGGGATTCAGTTATATGAACACATATACATATTTTTCAGATTATTTCCATTGTGGGTTATTGTAAGATATTGAGTATAGTTCCCTGTGTTATACATTGTTTCTTATCTATTTTATACAGAGTAGCTTGTGTCTCTTAATTCCATATTCCTAATTTATCTCTTTGGTATGATAATGATAAGTGATATCGTACTAAGCTAAAAAAAAATGTACAAATGAATCTATATACGAAACAGAAACAGACTCATATAGACTTAGAGACAAACTTATGGGATATTTCTTGGAAAGATTTTCTAGAAGGGTAACATTATTCCTCAGAAACTTAAAGGTTCTTGACTACGCTAATGAATAAAAAAGTAAAGTGTCTGACTTTCCACTGAATGCCTTTTGCAATGTTTTGGGGGATATGCTAAAATTCAGAAGGTCATAATTATTAAAATCAGTAGCAGCTCTAATTATTTGACTGGCCATCTACAATCATTGTTTCACCCTCTGAGAGCAACTGAAAATACAAACAGTACCTTCGAACTTAATTTTAGTTTTGAATAGTTCTTGAAATACAGACATACTATGCATAACAACATATATAAATAATACAAAGACACATTATTAGCATATGTTTTAGTGGGATATTTTCATTTCTAGTTTTAAAAGCGTAAGATGAAAGGAGATCCCAACTCTTAAAAAAAGCAAACAACAACAACAAACAAACTAGAACTGCTTTAATTTCTGGATATCAAAAGAATTCAAGCTAAGATGTATAGCTATACAAAGTTAAATTGACTTGGTAAAAATTCAAATCTATTAGCAATAGCTATTTATAAACAGCAAGAAACTTGGAGAAAATATTGCCTCAGCCTGTTCTGCGTGTTTAGTTAGCTTTAAAGGGTTCTCTGACACAGAGGGAGGTCTTCATTCTAAACTGCTCCAAAAGGAAAATTTTAGAATTAGTAGAAGACATGGCCAGAAAGCAATAATTATCTTGGAACAATGTAGAACCTCATAATACTATGAGGAAAGCTCAAATCCAGGAGAAATCCATCAAGCATTTCCCTATCTCCAACTTATGCTTTATGCCACAGAATATTATTTTTTTCAAAACACAAATCTGAGCATAATATCTGCCAATTAAAAACCTTCAATAGCTTTACATTCTTCAGCTTCAAAATAAAAATGTCTTCAGATGGTCTCATACAGCTAGTATGATCCAGTTACTTAATTCCTCTAATAATTTTCTATCCATTGACATCTTTCACCAAGTAGTTTACTTTATTTCCTGGATACACTATCCCTTCAGTGCCTGGTATTCTCTTATGGTCCTTCTGGCGACATGGCTTCCTACTATGTCTTCTGACTAAAAATGCTCTTTTCTTCCCTCTTGATGGAGCTAACCCATATTTTACTGGCAATTAACTATAAGACAATATAACTCATTGCCATGTTGGCCTGTGAATGAAGAGTAATGGGGTGGTTTTGCTATTAGGTGTCCCTGTATCTTAGTTACTAGCAGTAGAAACCAATTCAGTGTAATCTCAGCAGAAAATTTTCTTAAAAGATAGGAAGCATCTCACAGAATTCCAGGAAGTTGCAGAATCAGCTTTGGAGACTACCTTGCCAGGAAAAGAGGTAGCAGTGTGCAATGCTCCTGCCTGGGTGCTGTAAGCGGAACGCTGCCACTAGAATGACTTTTCTGTTATACCAGACACTGGAAGCAGCTGCCACTGCTAGTACTATTTTTCTCCATAAATGCAATCTGTGATCTGTTTTTAAATGTCTCTAGGTTTTGCTTTAAAGATGTTGTGTGTATGCTTGACTGGCAGAGTCCTGTTTGTGGAGTCACACTCAATATGTAAGGAAGGCTCAGAAAGTAAGTGGTCAGCATTTTAAGTCTTTAAAGTAGGAACTAGCTCTAACTCAGAATGTAGGGAATCCTCTGAGCACAGAAAAAGGAGTCTAATACTCATGAGCCAAGAGCAACAGCACATATTCATCAGATTTAGAATGGAGACAGAATTGACAAATTTTTTTCAGAGAAGGTATTTAATTGGGTCTCTTTCTCTTTCTCTTGCTTCTGTCAAATAAGAATTTGTCAGGAAATGTGAAAGCAAGTGAAAGGGAAGATGCTGCAGAGAGAGAAAAGAGACTAGCAGTGGTTCCTAAGCAGCTTTATGATCAACTGAGGAGCTTTTAAAATATTCATCACCTATAAAGAATCTGATTCAGTACATGTAGATTGGGGCTGCAGCATGTCGTATCATTATCAGGATACTTTTGCAATCACTTGGTTGAGCATATCTGAAAGTAAAGGCATGAACATGTGAAGTAAATGGTATGTCTGGAAAAAGTAGCAAGTTTTTGACTCAGTATAGCCAAAGCACAGGGAAAAGATCACAGAGATGAGGCAAGAGCAGTAAACTATGGCCAAATAAGAAAAGTTATAAAAGACTTCCTAAGCAGTTTGAAGTTTATTCTACAGGCCACCAGACATTTTTGACAACTGGAATGATATGGCATAGAAACCTGTTAACTCTGCATGTGAGTGAAATATAACACCCCAGTGAACAATAGGAAATGGTTGGATACCAGTTGTCAAACGAAACAGAAAAATTATCACTGAGAACATGGAATAAAACGGAGCCTTTTATATATGTTGTATGCAGGTGTCTGAAGGCTTAATCAAGTAGTAGATCTAGAAGATTTTTTACTCTAGAATTCTCGGGCAAATCGGAGTGGAGTACTCTTAGACTAGGTGGGGAGAAGTGAGAACTCTTCAAATTCTTTAACTTCTTAGAGTCAAATTCTTAACATTTAATTTCACAATTCTTAAAATTCTAAAGAACTTGAGACAGACTACTTTAAATGGAGGACAGAGCCAAGATCAACTTTTGCCAGGGAAGCTCTGGGAAGAAAATGGCTGCTGGAAAAGGAAGGAGAGCCTGTCCCATCCTGGCTGGTGTAGCCTGGGTTAATTAGAGTATCATCTTCTCTTAGAGAAAGGGGAAAGCTTCGGCAATAACATGTCAAAAAACTAAGATTGGCTGTGACCTAGAACTGCTTATTTCCTTTCCTTGTATGTGACTTACAAAGTGTCATATATATAAACGGGTGATCTTAAGTTAGGCTATCTACTAACTTAAGTTAGTATATCTATTCATACCATTGGCCCTAAGTCTATACATTGCTATTTTTATTTCCAACAAAAATTAATTTTAAAAAGCCTCAATAAATTTAAAGGATTGAATCATACAAAGTATGTTCTCCAATCAAAACAGTATGAAATTAAAAATCAGTGCCAGAAAGAAATTTGGAAAATTGAAAAGTATATTGATACTAAACAATACATTCTTCAGTAATCGATAGGTCAAGAAAGAAATAAGAGGCATAATAGAAAATATTTTAAGATGAATGAAAACAAGCTATAATGTACCAAACTATAAGGGATGAATTTGAAAATTATAAGTAAAAGGAAAATTATAAGTAAAATTATAAGTAAAATTATAAGTAAAGGAAAATTATAAGTAAAAGCACCTATATGAATAAAGAAAAAAGGTCTCAATTCATTAACCTAACTTTCAACCTTAAGGTATCAATAAGAGAAACTGAGAGAAAGTTGAAAGAAGGAAACAATTAAAATTATAACAGAAATAAATAAAATAGAGAATATTTAAAAAAAGGAGAAAAATAATAAAATTACAATTTGGTTCTTAAAAGGTCAACCAAATTGATGAACTTTTAGCTAGATTAATCAAAGGGGGAAAAAAAAAGAGAAGGTGAAAATTGCCAGTATCAGAAGTGAAAGAGAGGATGTCACTGATTTGTAGAAAGAAAACAGTATAAGGCAAAACAAAATAAAAATGAGACAACTTAAGATGAAATGGACAAACTCCTAAAATATATAAACTACTACAAATGACTCAAGAATAGAAAATCTGACTAGACTATGGCAAGTAACATGCTTAGTCACTTAGTTTTGTCCAACTCTTTGTGATGGTAGTCCACCAGGCTCCTCTGCCCATGGGGTTTCCCAGGCAAGAAAATTGGAGTGGGTTGCCATTCCCTTCTCCTGGGAATCTTCCTGACCCAGGGATTGAACCTGCATCTTCTGTATTGCAGGCAGATTCTTTACTGCCTGAGTTACCAGGGAAGTGACTGAATCAGTAATACAAAAACTTCCCACAAGTGTTAATGTATTCATCAGTTATTACAAATGTACCATTCTGGTGGAGGATGTTGATAATGGCAGATACATGCATGTATAAGGAAAAGGGAGTCATGGGAAATCACTGTATATTTCCCTCAATTTTTCTGTGAAATTAAAACTAAACTGCTTTGTAAAACAACAAGAAAAACTTCCCATATATAAAAGCCTATATAAGCCTAGGCCCACACAGATTGACAGACAAATTCTTTCAAATATTTAAAACATAATCAATACTAATTCTTCACAAACTCTTCCAAAAAACAGAAGAGGAGAGAACATGTCTCAATTCATTCTGAAGCCATTATTATCCTTATACAAAAATTAGACAAAGTCATCACAGGTAAAGAAAATTACAGAAAAATATCTCTTATGAATACAGACACAGATATCTTCAACTAAATAGTAGCAAACCAAATAAGGCAACATATGAAAAGGTCATACATCATAACTATGTGGAATTTATCTTACAAATATAAGGTCTGTGTAATATACAAAAGTGAATCTAATACCACATCAACAGAGCACAGACAAAAATTCATGTGATCATCTCAATAGATGCACTATATGCACTTGACAAAATCCAACACGTCTTCATAATAAAAGCATCCAACAAATTAGAATAAGAAGGGAACTCCTTTAACTAACAAAAGGCGTCTATTAAAAACCCAAGCTTCCCAGATGCGCTAGTGGAAAAGAATCTGCCCGTCAATGCAGAAGATGCGACAGACGTGGTTTCAGTCCCTGGGTTCGGAAGATCCTCTGCTTAGGAAATGGCAACCCATTCCAGTATTCTTGCTGGAAAATTCCATGGACAGAGGAGCCTGGTGGGCTACAGTCCATGGGGCTGCAAAAAGTCAGACACGACTGAGCACACAACACACATATTAAAAACCCATGGCTTACATCATACCTAAGAGGGCCTTCCCCCCAGGTCAAGAAGAAAACAAAGGATGTCCACTCTTACTATTTTGTTTAACATTGTACTAGAGGTTCTAGCCAGGGAAACTAGGCAATGAAATGTAATAAAAGGCATCCAGATTTGGTAAAATGTGTAACTACCTGTATTTCAGATGGTATGATTTTATATACAGAAAATCCAAATAAATGCCTTGAGAAAGTATAGAAATAAACAAGTTCAGCAAGGTTAGAGAACCCAAGATCAATATACAAAGAGTCATATTTCCCTATACTAGTTATGAACAATATGAAAGGAAATTAAGAAAAATTCTATTTAAACCATATCAAAAGAATAAAATATTTAGGAATGAATTTACTAAAAGAAGTATAAATTTATACTTTCAAAAGTATAAAATATTGTTAAAAAATTAAAGAAGTCAAATAAACAGAAAGACATTTCATGTTCATGGATGAACATGAGCCTTAATATTTTTAGGATGTCAGTATTCCCCAAGTTGGTCTTTAGATTAATACCTATCAAAAATTACAACTGGCCTCTTTACAGAAATTGACAAGCTGAACTAAAGATTCATATGGAAATTCAAGGGAACCAGAATAGCTAGAGTAAAGAAAAACAAAAGCAAAGGTAGAGGTCTCATACTATCTTATTTCAAACATCAACAAGCCATACTACTTAAGATAGTAAGGTACTGGAATAAAGGCAGATATACAGATAAACAGAACAGAACTGAAAATTGAAAACCAAACCTTCACATTTATGGTCAGTGATTTTCAAGAAGGGTGCTAAAAACAATTCAGTAGGAGAAAGAACGGTCTTTTAAAGAAATGGTGCTATGACAACTGGATACTCATATTAAAAGAAATGACACTGGGTATATTTTTCACACCACACACAAAAAATTAACTCAAAATAGGTCTTATACCTAAATGAATAAGCTAAAAGTATAAAGCTCTTAGAAGAAAATATAGAATTAAATTTTTATGATCTTTGGATAGGCAAGATCTTAGATATGATACTAAAATCACAAGTGATAAAGAAAAACAACAGATACATTGTACATGATCAAAACTGAAACTTGGTTGTGCTTTACAAGAAATGGGCTTGTATTTAGAGTATAGAAGAACTCTTAAAATTATAGTAAAGGCAACTCAATCGCAGGCAACCCATCTAAACAGACGTTTCTTCAAGAAGATAGACAAATGGTCAATAAGGACACAAAAAGATTCTCAACATCACCTGACACTAGAGAAATGTACAATACCACAATCAGTTACCACTTATATCTATTAAGATGGGTTATAAAAAAATGAAAGATACTAGCAAGCACTGACAAAGATATGAAGAAACTGAAAGCATCATATGTCCTTAGTAGGTTGAAAAATGGTACAGACAGTTTGGAAAACTGCCTCACAGTTCCTCAAATATTAAAAACAGAGATATCATAAGACTAGTAATTCTACACCTAGTTACATACCAAAGAGCAATAAGAACACATGCTCACCCAAACACTTGTACACAAATGCTCACAGCAGCATTATTCATAATAGCTAAAAAGTAGAAACAATCTAAATGTTCACCAACTGATGGACAAATAAAATCAGTATATCCATAAAGGGAAAATTATTTGGCAATAAAAAGGAACAAAGTAGTATTAAATTAACAAAATGGATGAACATTAAAAATACTGTGCCTAGTGAAAGAAACCAGTCACAAAAGACCACATATTGTATGATTCTATTTTTAAGAAATGCCAGAATAGGAAAACCTTTGGAGATAAAAAGATTATTGGTTGCCGAGGGTGGGGCAAGGCAGGGAACACAACTTGGGGGTAACTGAGGAGCTACTGCTAAAGGATTTCTTCTTGGAGTGAGGAAATGTTCTAAAATTCATTGTAGTGATGGTTGCAAAACTAAATATACTAAAAAATATTAAATTATATAATTGGGAGGATTGGATGATACATGAATTACATGCCAGTAAAGCTTTTACATATATTTTTAGAAGTTAATGGCCCAACCATGCTAGTATGCACAAATTATAAACAATAATGCCTGAACTAGAACTCTGATGTGAGTTGAGTTTCAGAAAACAAAATTTTGTGTCTTTATTTGAGCCACCTATGTCAGTGAAATTAAATAATATACAGGAGATATCAAGAACAATTTGTCTCAAATACAGGCCAAGCTTTCCTTTGGTAGCTCACTAGTCTCAAAACATGAGGGTGGACTCAGCACACAGAATTAGATCAAAGCCACTGGGACAATTTTATCTTGTCTCATAAGACAGATATGAAGAGCAAACAATGGATAGTAAGGGCAGGAGTTTGGAGCTGTCACACTGAAATGGGCAGGCGTTTGGCTCAGACTCTGATAAGTCAAGAGAAGGCCTATAAGGACCTACAGGATAGCACTGGGAACTCTACTCAGTATTGTGTAACTACCTGTATGTATAACTGATTCACTTTGTGCTACAGCAGAAACGAACACAACATTGTAAATCAACTATACTTCAATAAAAATTGTATATATGGTGGCTCAGAGGGTAAAGCGCCTGCATGCAAGGTGGGAGACCCAGGTTCGATCCCTGGGTCAGGAAGCTCCCCTGGAGAAGGAAATGGTAACCCACTTCAGTATCCTTGCCTGGAGAATCCCATGGATGGAAGAGCCTGGTGGGCTACAGTCCATGGGGTTGCAAAGAGTTGGACACGACTGAGCGAGCTCACTTCTTACAATTTTTATTGAAATATAGTTTTACACACATATATATATATGAGAGAAGGCCTATTAGGGCATGCAAAGGAGACTGATGATTTGATTTGTATTGAGGCCTCTTTCATTTGGAAGGAGGAAGAGTCATGGTAGTGTGACCGTGAATTTGATCAGGTCCTCAGTATTTTAAAGTAGTTCTAGTTTTCCTTTTTTATTTTGAAGTTGCTAAAAACTACTAAAAGGCAGGGCTCTCATTTTCTAAAAGTATGTGTTCCCCCAAAGAGATACAATTTAAGTATTGCTTCTTGATATTTAAAAAAAAGCAGCCTGTTTTTTGCATTCCAAAAATAATGCATGATTTTTGTAGGACTATTAGAGAATACAAATAAGTATGAGAAAGAAGTAGTTCTACCGCTCAAAACCAAATCACTGTTAAACTGCTAATTTTTTTGCATAGCTTCTTCCAGATGTTTTCTCCTATGTTTTTCTTTTAAAAGCAGTGACAATATTATACCTAAATTTTATACATTTTAAAACAAAAAGGTCCTGTTTCAAAAAATGATTTGCAAACATTATTTATAATAACACCGTATAACTGCAATGTAATTTGCCTATTTCCATTTATTCTTATTTGTTTCTTAGGTTTTCTTCAAAGTTAATTATTATAAAATACGTTGCAGTTTCTTTGGAATAATGCTTTTCTTTTTTTTTTCTTTTTTAATTTTTATTTTTACTTTATTTTACTTTACAACACTGTATTGGTTTTGCCATACATTGACATGAATCCACCATGGGTGTACATGCGTTCCCAAACATGAACCCCCCTCCCACCTCCCTCCCCATAACATCTCTCTGGGTCATCACCGTGCACCAGCCCCAAGCATGCTGTATCCTGCGTCGGACATAGACTGGTGATTCGATTCTTACATGATAGTATACATGTTTCAATGCCATTCTCCCAAATCATCCCACCCTCTCCCTCTCCCTCTGAGTCCAAAAGTCTGTTATACACATCTGTGTCTATTTTGCTGTCTTGCATACAGGGTCGTCATTGCCATCTTTCTAAATTCCATATATATGTGTTAGTATACTGTATTGGTGTTTTTCTTTCTGGCTTACTTCACTCTGTATAAAATCGGCTCCAGTTGCATCCATCTCATCAGAACTGATTCAAATGTATTCTTTTTAACGGCTGAGTAATACTCCATTGTGTATATGTACCACGGCTTTCTTATCCATTCATCTGCTGGGAAAACTGGTCAACCACTTGTAAAAGAATGAAACTAGATCACTTTCTAACACTGCACACAAAAATAAACTCAAAATGGATTAATGATCTAAATGTAAGACCAGAGACTATAAAACTCCTAGAAGAGAACATAGGCAAAACACTCTCAGACATAAATCACAGCAGGATCCTCTATGATCCACCTCCCAGAATTCTGGAAATAAAAGCAAAAATAAACAAATGGGATCTAATTAAAATTAAAAGCTTCTGCTCAACAAAGGAAACTATAAGCAAGGTGAAAAGACAGCCTTCGGAATGGGAGAAAATAATAGCAAATGAAGCAACTGACAAACAACTAATCTCAAAAATATACAAGCAACTTATGCAGCTGAATTCCAGAAAAATAAACGACCCAATCAAATAATGGGCCAAAGAACTAAACAGACATTTCTCCAAAGAAGACATACGGATGGCTAACAAACACATGAAAAGATGCTCAACATCACTCATTATTAGAGAAATGCAAATTAAAACCACAATGAGGTACCACTTCACACCAGTCAGAATGTCTGCAATCCAAAAATCTGCAAGCAATAAATACTGGAGAGGGTGTGGAGAAAAGGGAATACTCCTACACTGTTGGTGGGAATGCAAACTAGTACAGCCACTTTGGAGAACAGTGTGGAGATTCCTTAAAAATTGGAAATAGAACTACCTTATGACCCAGCAATCCCACTGCTGGGCATACACACCGAGGAAACCAGAATTGAAAGAGACACATGTACCCCAATGTTCATCGCAGCACTGTTTATAATAGCCAGGACATGGAATAATGCTTTTCTATACCTCTTTAGAACAGATTTTAAGAAACTGGGTCAAAGGATAATAATATCTTTAGGCTTCTGGTATACATATTCTGCTTTATTGACTATGCCAAAGCCTTTTTCTATGTGGATCACAATAAACTGTAGAAAATTCTGAAAGAGATGGGAATGCCAGACCACCTGACCTGCCTCTTGAGAAATCTGTATGCAGGTCAGAAAGCAACACTTAGAACTGGACATGGAACAACAGACTGGTTCCAAATAGGAAAAGGAGTATGTCAGGGTTCTATATTGTCACTGTGCTTATTTAACTTCTATGCAGAGTACATCATGAGAAATGCTGGGCTGGAAGAAGCACAAGCTGGAATCAAGATTGCTGGAAGAAATATCAATAACCTCAGATATGCAGATGACACCACCCTTGTGGCAGAAAATGAAGAGGAACTAAAAAGCCTCTTGATGAAAGTGAAAGAGGAGAGTGAAAAAGTTGGCTTAAAGCTCCACATTCAGAAAACTAAGATCATAGCATCTGGTCCAATCACTTCATGGGAAATAGATGGGGAAACAGTGGAAACAAAGTGTCAGACTTTATTTTGGGGGGCTCCAAAATCACTGCAGATGGTGACTGCAGCCATGAAATTAAAAGACACTTACTCCTTGGAAGAAAAGTTATGACCAACCTAGACAGCATATTCAAAAACAGAGACATTACTCTGCCGACTAAGGTCCGTCTAGTCAAGACTATGGTTTTTCCTGTGGTCATGTATGGATGTGAGAGTTGGACTGTGAAGAAAGCTTAGCACTGAAGAATTGATGCTTTTGAACTGTGGTGTTGGAGAAGACTCTTGAGAGTCCCCTGGACTGCAAGGAGATCCAACCAGTCCATCCTAAAGGAGATCAACCCTGGGATTTCTTTGGAAGGAATGATGCTAAAGCTGAAACTCCAGTACTTTGGCCACCTCATGTGAAGAGTTGACTCATTGGAAAAGACTCTGATGCTGGGAGGGATTGGGGGCAGGAGCAGAAGGGGAGGACCGAGGATGAGATGGCTGGATTGCATCACTGACTCGATGGACGTGAGTCCGAGTGAACTCCAGGAGTTGGTAATGGACAGGGAGGCCTAGCGTGCTGCGATTCATGGGGTCGCAAAGAGTCAGACACGACTGAGCGGCTGAACTGACTGACTGACTGATACACATATACGTTAATTGCTTTCCAAGAGCTGTACCAATTTACATCCAACAGCAGTGTCAGAAAATACTTGCTTCTACATACTTTCACAAAGATGTCAGCTCATCTTGATGAGTACTATAGTCTCAGAAAGTCTTGCATATTAGGAGAATGCATATTAGGAGAACTTATTATAAGCTTAGTAATGGGGTAGTGGTTAATATTTGCTATGAAGGCTTTGGGTAGCTTCGTGAGAGTATTTTACCATACATAAAATAAAAATCAAATTAATATTTCTTATTCTGGCAAAGAATGGGTCTGTAACAGTCAAACAAAAAAATACTTTGGCCATGTCTACCATTAACAAGACATAATAGCAGAAGTTGAAGAGTACGATGGATTATAAGAAGCTTAGCTTTGGGTTGGAAAAGTATGAACACAGAAGGAGTTCAATAACAATATGAGATTTAAATGCATTTCAAAATATAGCAGAAGAGTTTTTCAGGGTTGGAATAAAACTCTGTCAAAGAAGCAATATGGACAATGAAACTTCCAGGAGTTCACAGGGAAGAGAAACCAGTTAATGTGAGATGAGATATATTTGCTAATCACTGATCTTACCATATGTATAGGAAACCTAGAAAAGTCTTTGTCTTAACATTAGTCAAAAGTCTTTGAACAATCAATATCAGAATTTTTGAATTTGTTTAATTAGTGTTTTATAATATTTGGCCATTATATCCCTCATTTCTAGATTGCTGTTCTTTCATTTTATAATTTCTACTTTAAGACTCACTTCTAACAAACTAGGTTGTGACAGATTAACTAAATTCATCCTTGCAGTGAGTGGTAAACTACATGTGCAGCTCATCTAGGACTGGCATCAGAGCTTTGTTCTCTCTGGTATGGACTTACCTTTCATGTCTCTATTGTAATATATGGCTTCCCTGGTGGCTCAGACAGTAAGGAATCTGTGTAATGCGGCAGACAAAGGTTGAACCTTGGGTCAGGAAGATCCGCTGAAGAAGGGAATGGCATCAAACTTCAGTATTCTTGCCTGGAGAATCCTATGGACAGAGGATGCTGGCAGGACATAGTCCATGGGATCCCAAAGAGTCAGACACAACTGAGTGACTAACATTTCATTTCACTTTCATTATAATGTAGTAGTGAGTCAACTGGTGCTACGTTTTATTGTCTAATATCTGTTACATAGAAAAATTATCTTTCTTGGTTGGAAGGATATTATTCATGATAAATGAATACCAGTTTCAACACTAGCAGTCCAGTTTAACCAATGCTACAAATGAATTTTCATCTTATTACTTTGAAGAAATCTATTCATCTTTTTCCAAAGTCTGAAGTTTATATATTCTCATCTAAAAAATTTTTTTATACATTACACATTTTTAAAAATTAACTTATTTAATTGGAGGCTAACCCTAAATCAAATCCCTTATGACGATAGAGTGGAAGTGAGAAATAGATTTAATGGACTAGATCTAATAGACAGAGTGCCTGATGAACTATGGATGGAGGTTGGTGACACTGTACAGGAGACTGGAATCATGACCATCCCCAAGAAAAAGAAATGTTAAAAAGCAAAATGGCTGTCTGAGGAGGCCTTACAAATAGCTATGAAAAGAAGGGAAGCAAAAAGCAAAGGAGAAAAGGAAAGATATACACATTTGAACGCAGAGTTCTAAAGAATGGCAAGGAGAGAGAAGAAACCCTTCCTCAGTGATCAATGAAAAGAAATAGAGGAAAACAACAGAATGGAAAAGACTAGAGATCTCTTCAAGAAAATCAGAGATACGAAGGGAACATTTCATGCAAAGACGGGCTTGTTAAAGGACAGAAATGGTATGGACCTAACAGAAGCAGAAGATATTAAGAAGAGGTGGCAAGAATACACAGAAGAACTGTACAAAAAAGATCTTCATGACCCGGATAATCACGATGGTGTGATCACTCATCTAGAGCCAGACATCTTAGAATGTGAAGTCAAGTGGGCCTTAGGAAGTATCACTACGAACAAAGCTAGTGGAGGTGATGGAATTCCAGTTGAATTATTTCAAATCCTGAAAGACAATGCTGTGAAAGTGCTGCATTCAATATGCCAGTAAATTTGGAAAACTCAGCAGTGGCCACAGGACTGGAAAAGGTTAGTTTTCATTCCAATCCCAAAGAAAGGCAATGCCAAAGAATGCTCGAACTACTGCACAATTGCACTCATCTCACACACTAGTAAAGTGATGCTTAAAATTCTCCAAGCCAGGCTTCAGCAATACATGAACCGTGAACTTTCAGATGTTCAAGCTGGTTTTAGAAGAGGCAGAGGAATCAGAAATCAAATTGCCAACATCTACTGGATCATCAAAAAAGCAAGAGAGTTTCAGAAAAACATCTATTTCTGCTTTATTGACTATGCCAAAGCCTTTGACTGTGTGATTACAATAAACTGTGGAAAATTCTGAAAGAGATGGGAATACCAGACCACCTCACCTGCCTCTTGAGAAACCTGTGTGGAGGTCAGGAAGCAACAGTTAGAACTGGACATGGAACAACAGACTGGTTCCAAATAGGAAAAGGAGTGCCTCTAGGCACCCTGCTTATTTAACTTCTATGCAGAGTCATCATGAGAAAAGCTGGACTGGAAGAAAAACAAGCTGGAATCAAGATTGCTGGGAGAAATATCAATAACCTCAGATATGCAGATGATACCACCCTTATGGCAGAAATTGAAGAGGAACTAAAGAGCCTCTTCATGAAAGTGAAAGAGAAGAGTGAAAAAGATGGCTGAAATCTCAACCTTCAGAAAATTAAGATTATGGCATCCATTCCCATCACCTCATGGGAAATAGATGGGGAAACAGTGGAAATAGTGTCAGACTTTATTTTTCTGGGCTTCAAAATCACTGTAGATGGTGACTGCAGCCATGAAATTAAAAGATGCTTGCTCCTTGGAAGGAAAGTTATGACCAACCTAGATAGCATATTCAAAAGCAGAGACATTACTTTGGCAACAAAGGTCTGTGTAGTCAAGGCTATGGTTTTTCCAGTGGTCATGTATGGACGTGAGTGCTGGAGGATAAAGAAAGCTGAGCACCAAATAATTGATGCTTTTGAACTGCGGAGAAGACTCTTGAGAGTCCCTTGGACTGCAAGGAGATCCAACCAGTCCATCCTAAAGGAGATCTGTCCTGGATGTTCATTGGAAGGAGTGATGTTGAAGCTGAAACTGCAATACTTTGGCCACCTGATGCAAAGAGCTGACTCATTTGAAAAGACCCTGATGCTGGTAAAGATTGAGGGCAGGAGGAGAAGGGGACAACAGAGGATAAGATGGCTGGATGGCATCACCAACTCAACAGACATAAGTTTGGGTGGGCTCCAGGAGTTGATAGACAGGGAGGCCTGGCGTGCTGTAGTTCATGGTATTGCAAAGATTTGGACATGACTGAGTGACTGAACTGAAGAGAACTGAATTACTTTACAATATTGTAGTGGTTTTTGCCATATATTGACATGAATCAGCCATGGGTATATGTTTCCCCCATCCTGAACCCCGCCCCCCCCGCCCTCGCCACCTCCCTCTGCATCCCATCCCTCAGGGTCATCCCAGCGTACTGGCCCTGACTGCCCTGTCTCATGCATCGAACCTGGACTGGCGATCTATTTCACATATGATAATATACATGTTTTAACGTTATCTTCTCAAGTTATCCCACCCTCACCTTCTCCCACAGAGTCCAAAAGTCTGTTCTTTACATCTGTGCCTCTTTTGCTGCCTCGCATATAGGTTCATTTTACCATCTTTCGAAATTCCATATACATGTGTTAATATACTGTATTGGTGTTTTTCTTTCTGACTTACTTCACTTGTATAATAGGCTCCAGTTTTAGCCACCTCATTAGAACTGATTCACATGCCTTCTTTTTAATGTCTGTGTAATATTCCATTGTGTATACGTACCACAGCTTTATTATCCTTTTATCTGCTGATGGACATCTAGGTTGTTTCCATATCCCAGCTATTGTAAACAGTGCTATGATGAACACTGGGGTGCATGTGTCTCTTTCATTTATGGTTTCCTTGGTCACATACACATTTTTATGGTACTTGAAATAAATATATAGTTGATGACTTTATGTCAGATAGGAAGTTTTATATTAAACTTGAAATATTAGAATTTGCCATCCAGAAAGCCATAGTTCCCTATCCAGAACACTAAAGACAAAACAGAGTCCTCATTACCTGAATATTCATCACTCAAGCCAAAGTTCTCACATGATAAAATATTAACTCCATTCATCACTTCACTGACTGTGGCCTACTCAAATATTCTTCCCAGCTCAACACTAAAGCCTGCCCAAGTGAAGTAACTCAGAAACAAGAAAACAAATACAGCGTACTAATGCATATATATGGAATTTACAAAAATGGTACTGATGAACCAATTTGCAGGGCAGGAACAGAGATGCAGATATAGCGAACAGACTGAGGACAAACTGGGGCAAGGAAAGTGTGGGACGGATTGAGACAGTAGCACTGAAACATACATATTCAGTTTAGTTTAGTTCAGTTGCTCATTCGTGTCCGACTCTTTGTGACCCCATGAATCGCTGCATACCAGGCCTCCCTGTCCATCACCAACTCCCGGAGTTCACTCAGACTCATGTCCATTGAGTCCGTGATGCCATCCAGCCATCTCATCCTCTGTCGTCCCCTTCTCCTCCTGCCCCCAATCCCTCCCAGCATCAGAGTCTTTTCCAATGAGTCAACTCTTCGCATGAGGTGGCCAAAGTATTGGAGTTTCAGATTTAGCATCATTCCTTCCAAAGAAATCCCAGGGTTGATCTCCTTCAAAATGGACTGGTTGGATCTCCTTGCAGTCCAAGGGACTCTCAAGAGTCTTCTCCAACACCACAGTTCAAAAGCATCAATTCTTCGGCACTCAGCCTTCTTTACACTCCAACTCTCACATCCATACATGACCACAGGAAAAACCATAGTCTTGACTAGACGGACCTTAGTCGGCAAAGTAATGTCTCTGCTTTTGAATATGCTATCTAGGTTGGTCATAACTTTTCTTCCAAGGAGTAAGCGTCTTTTAACTTAATGGCTACAGTCACCATCTGCAGTGATTTTGGAGCCCAAAAAATAAAGTCTGACACAGTTTCCACTGTTTCCCCATCTATTTCCCATGAAGTGATGGGACCACATGCCGTTATCTTCGATTTCTGAATGTTGAGCTTTAAGCCAACTTTTTCACTCTCCTCTTTCACTTTCATCAAGAGGTTTTTTAGTTCCTCTTCACTTTCTGCCATAGAGGTGGTGTCATCTGCATATCTGAGGTTATTGCTATTTCTCCCGGCAATCATGATTCCAGCTTGTGCTTCTTCCAGCCCAGCGTTTCTCATGATGTACTCATGATGTGCATAGAAGTTAAATAAGCAGGGGGACAATATACAGCCTTGACGTACTCCTTTTCCTATTTGGAACCAGTCTGTTGTTCCATGTCCAGTTCTAAGTGTTGCTTCCTGACCTGCATATAGGTTTCTCAAGAGGCAGGTCAGGTGGTCTGGTATTTCCATCTCTTTCAGAATTTTCCACAGTTTATTGTGATCCACACAGTCAAAGGCTTTGGCATAGTCAAGAAAGCAGAAATAGATGTTTTTCTGAAACTCTCTTGCGTTTTCCATGATCCAGTGAATGTTGGCAATTTGATCTCTCGTTCCTCTGCCTTTTCTAAAACCAGCTTGAACATCAGGAAGTTCACGGTTCACGTATTGCTAACGCCTGGCTTGGAGAATTTTGAGCATTACTTTACTAGCATGTGAGATGAGTGCAACTGTGTGGCAGTTTGAGCATTCTTTGGCATTGCCTTTCTTTGGGATTGGAATGAAAACTGACCTTTTCCAGTCCTGTGGCCACTGCTGAGTTTTCCAAATTTGCTGGCATATTGAGTGCAGCACTTTCATAGCATCATTTTTCAGGATTTGAAATAGCTCAACTGGAATTCCATCACCTCCACTAGCTTTGTTCATTGTGATGCTTTCTAAGGCCCTCTTGACTTCACATTCCAGGATGTCTGGCTCTAGATGAGTGATGACATCATCATGATTATCCGGGTTGTGAAGATCTTTTTTGGACAGTTCTGTGTATTCTTGCCACCTCTTCTTAATATCTTCTGCTTCTATTAGGTCCATACCATTTTTGTCCTTTATCGAGCCCATCTTTGCATGAAATGTTCCCTTGGTAGCTCTAATTTTATTACCATATGTAAAACAGATATCTAATGGGAAGTTGCTGTACAACATAGAGAGCTCAGCCCAGTGTCTGTGACAACCTAGAGGGGTGGGATGTGGAAGGGAGGTTCAAGATGGAAGGGACTTATGCGTACTTATGGCTGATTCATGCTCTTGTATGGCAGAAACCTACACCACATTGTAAAGCAATTACCATCCAATTAAAAATAAAGTTTAAAACTGTAAAAAAAAAAAAAAAGAAAAAGAGCTGTCATTACCCATAATGACCAAAGTTCTGCTATCAGTCTTTCCTTAATCACTGGATGATGTAAATGCATATGTTCTTGGGGATGCTGTTTATGGCAATAAATAATGTAATTCAAATTAACTCAAAGTCAATAATGGGAAATGCAGAATTTCATGAAGTTAATGAATGTGATATCTGAATACTACTCAAGTCACACATAAAGCCAGTTAGGCCAGTTAAAATGAAATAGAGAAAATGGGTAATGATTCATTGGGTGCTACAAAGAATAATAATTTTAATATCAAAGGATTGGAAAGGCCATTGGGAAAGCTGGAAAAAGTGCTGTGCGTATTTTTGCAAAAAAGGAACCTTTTAAAAAGCATGCTAGAAAGTTAAATATTAAGGACAGGATATTATACTGTGTTATCAACTGTGTTAGAAATCACAAAAAAGAAAAATAAATGTTATTCACTCTGTTGATTTTTGTTTTTCCCACAGTTTAAATTATAACCTGTCTTTAAATAGCATTTGGTTTAATACTTTTCATAATAAAGTCTTACTAAACCCTCCTTCTCCGCTCCCATGCCTCTACTATTTACCATAAATCTTTAGTTCCTAGTTCATTTACATTTCTTGTCCTGGTACCATTTATTCTTAGATAACAACAATAATACAGGATAAGTCATAAAATGAATTTTGATTTTTGAAAGTGAATAAAATCCAATTTAAGTGAATTTCTTTTTAATACAGATGTGAACCTTATTTAAATGTGCTCACACTCAAAGCATTCCATAGTTCTGATAGAGTGTTAACAAAGAAAGCAATGTCCATCATCTTCAATCGTTGTTTATACCATGAGTCATTTTAAAAGTGTAGGGAGTTAGGTGAACAAGTGATTAAAGCGCACCTAAATAAATAGAGATCTGAAAATCTGGAAGATTAAAATCAATGAGAAATTTTATGGTTAAGTCAGCTTAGGGATTGAGATGCAGAAGAAATATGGTCATAATTCTGATGAACTTTGCTGTAATGTTTCTCAGCAACTAAAGTATTTTAAAGATACATATTAGAAGTCAAATGACATGATATGGAATAATCTATCAGGTGAAAGAAAAAGTAAAAATTATTTGGAAAGTGATGAAAATCAATGACAATTTTAAAGAATGGTAAGAAAATGCATTCATTTATTAAGAAAAAAAATCCTCTATGTTACATAGTCAACCATTAAATCAAATGTCAGATCTCATGTTTGTAAGAAGAAATAGTTTAATCATGATAACTATTTACTTTGCTGAACTACTACTGCTAAATACTCTATGGAAACTTAAAAATATTGGTCATAAAAACAAGATTTGTTGATATTAAAACCTGTTGAAACTAAATGACAATAGTACTCTGAAGAAGATGCAGGAAAAACAAGTGAAGTGGCCATGTATAGAAATGTGATGAATTACAGTGTACATCCCAATCAATGGTGGTTATTCAATAATATGAGTAATTGTAGTCAGATATTCTCATTATTCAAGAGAAGCTGGAGATTTGGATTTTAATGCAAAACTTTCCAATTTTCAAAGATTATGTGACACAGATAATACAAGCCTGTTAGCTGAATCTAGCCTGTAGGACAGTTGTTTCCAGACTAAGTAAAAAGCAAAGCTATTTTGGTTATCTATGGCTGATTTACATTTATAGTACAGAAAGAAAACATTTAAAATACTCTAGTCCAATTTTCTCATGTCAATCTTCTTTTTTTAGTAAATTCTCAAATGAAAATAAAAAACTGAAATATCATTCTATTCATTTCTAAATGTTTTGACACTTTGCGTATGTGCCAAGTCGTTAAGTCATGTCCAACTCTGCGGCCCCATGGACTGTAGTCTGCCAGACTCCCCTGTCCATGGGATAATCTAGGCAAGAATTACTGGAGTAGGTTGCCATTTTCTTCTCTAGGGTATCTTCCTGACTCAGGGGCTGAGTTTGCATTTCCTGCATTGGCAGGTGGATCCTTGCACCAACTGGGAAGCCCCATTTTGACACTGGGTAGCAGCAGCAGCAGGAGGCAAAAGAGAAAAAAGAAGATACAAGTGCATCTGAACCTGGCAACATTTAGTGAAGAGCAGTTACCATCTCAAAGATATACAACTTCAACCTATACTACTTTTTCTGCTTTCCTTAGTTATTCAGAAAGTCAGAGTGCTGTAAACTGAGCTGTCTGTTTCAGGAGCAGATGGGAAAAATAGCTACTTTTAAATGTGATTAAAATGTGAAGTCTCTGTTTAGTACTTATTTTTCTTTGTAAGCTTCTGATTTTAGGCTTAAGCAACTTTAATCAAGCGAAGATAGATCAGACGGCTGCTGCAGCCCTGGTCCACTGCTTATGTCTCTTCACGGAGAATGCTATAACAACAAACAATTGCAGCAAACAATCAACTCTATCCTTTGCCAAAGCTGCGAGAAAAAGTTATTCATATGTTACTGGGGGGAGTCCAGTGAGGGTGCAAAACATTTGAAGTGGACAGCAACTAGTCATTTTATTTTATTTATTAAAATAAAAATGCACTTACTATTTTGTGTCCTGATTAAGGTGGTTGTGACACAAAACTACATGATGTTAAAATTTATAGAATGAGACATCAAAAAAAGAAAGAAAAAGAAAAGTTTCTTTATGATAATAAGAAAACAAAGCAAGTGAGCCTAGCATGTAGGCATCAGGGTTGTGGACAATTTCAGGTTGATGATCACAGTATCTAATTTGATAGTCACCCAGTTGAGACAGGGACCAATCCCCGACTTTTGGAGAGGAGCACACCAAGGTCCCATGAGAGGGGAATGACTCACCCAAACCCAGGTGGCCAGGAAGTAAAGAAGCCTGGACCAATCCAACAGGCTATATTACAGATGCCTCCACTCTCTATTGTTTAGATGTGTTTGAAACAATACAGTTATTTTTAAAAGAATGTATTTGCTCTTTCATCCCATAAATCCTACTGTGGCAATTTATCCTATAGATATCTGACACATGTACAAAATAACAATATTCACTTTTTTTTTCCTGCTTACTATAGTAATGTTTATGTCAGCAAAAGATTGAAAATAATTCAAATGTTCCTCTGAGGACTGATTAGATGAACAGTAGCAAGTATAATACTTCTAATGGAATATCATGGTATTCTAAGTAAGAATGAAAAAGCTTTCTATATATTAAAACAAAATCAAAATAAAACTCCAAGATATACTGTTCAGTAAAAAAAAGCAAAGTGCAAAACAATATACAGAGTATGCTTCCATTTGTGTAAGAAGTGTAAGAATGTATTTGTTTACACTGTTGTGTTTGTGTGTATAAACAAGTACCAGAAAAATATATAAGGAGCCAGTGATGGCTGGGGCAGATGTGGACAGGAGAGAAAGTAGATTCTCAGTGACTACTTTTTCATACTGTTTTGATTTTTTGAGCCATATATGGAAAGATAAGAAGATAGTTAAGAAAGAGGATAAAAGGAGCTGAGTGGAACTACAAGTTTACATGCTAACCTTTTGCTGGGCTTCTAGGGACTGTAATTTTAGTTTAATGTTTATCTGGCTCTGGTAACAGCAAAGCATGTTCCACTTGTTTCTGCTACATTTGCATCTGGAGAAAGAAGGGAGAGACTTTATTGGAGACTTAGGTGGGGAACATATTTTCTTGTGATTAAAATAGAGCCATCAACTAGGGATAAATAGCTCAGTTCTTAGATTTGTTCAGCATAGTCCACTAAAGGTATGTAATAATTTTATCTGAATAGGGAAGGAAATGCCAGCTGACTTCAGAACTAAAATTAGGATTCCTTTATTGCTGTTCCAAACTGCTAAGAACTAAATATTTTATGCTATGTTTGAAAGAGCAAAGGATTCTAAAACTTTGGTCTCAGCACTTAAATGGTCATATACAAACACTAGATAATATATATCTACTTCACTGCCATCCCCCAAGAATCATTCTTCATAGACTCCTCACAGAGAGCTTTTCCTTATTACAAAAGTACAGGATGGACTGCAAGTAAAACCGACTTTACAGGCATAAGGTAACCTGCTTTCCATATGAGTTTGGTAAAGCCGCTCTAATGATGGCAAGCAATCACAGCTTTCATTTCTAGATTGATGTACGGTTTACAGATTCCATTCTCATGTCTTATTTAACCCCTCCAAACACTGGTATGTGGGTACTATTATCTCTGTTTTAGAAATTAAAAGACAGGTTCAACGAGGTGATGCAGTTGAATAAAATCCCACTTCCAGGGACTGGCAGAGTCCAGACGTATACCCAGATCTTCTGATTCTGAACTCAGATCTATTAGTGCACAGTTATATATAATTATCAATGCCTGTCATAAATACAAACATGATTAGTTTAGATATAACTAGTGATATTTATATCTGATGAAACGATTTAGTCTTAAAGTTGGTCTGTTGCTGCTGCTGCTGCTAAGTTGCTTCAGTCATGTCCGACTCTGTGTGACCCTATACATGGCAGCCCACCAGGCTCCCCCGTCCCTGGGATTCTCCAGGCAAGAACACTAGAGTGGGTTGCCATTTCCTTCTCCAATGCATGAAACTGAAAAGTGAAAGTGAAGTCGCTCAGTCGTATCCGACTCCTAGCGATCCCATGGACTGCAGCCTACCAGGCTCCTCCATCCATGGGATTTGCCAGGCCAGAGTACTGGAGTGGGTTGCCATCGCCTTCTCCAAAAGTTGGTCTATTAAGGTTAAAAAAAAAAAAAGAGTCAAAATGACCATAGAAGATAATTTAAATCACATATAAAGTATAAACATTGTATGAGGAGAAGACAGTCTCAGTAATATTTAAGTCATGGTACAAATTAATATAACACATATACTAGGGTATATACCTAAAAATAAATTTATATATATATTATTTACACATATTTCACTAAAGGATGGCTCTAGGTGAATTTATACAATTAAATGTGCATATCTGTATGATATGCACATTTAACTGTATAGGTACACAAACTGTACTGACAGGACTTATGATCAAGATGACCTATTTGGAGAGCACACATTTTAGAGAGTTTTCTGTTTAAAGTACCTAGTAATTACAGATAAAGTATCTAGAGAAAAAAATGCAACTTCACTGTGAAAATAATAGCTAGTTCATTGAGGGCTTACTGTACGTCATGTGTGCTCAGTTGCTCAGTCATGGCTGACTCCATGACCCCATGGAGTGTAGCCTGCTAGGCTCCTCTGTCCACAGAATTTCCAAGGAAAGAACAAATTAATACTATACTAATGTTAGAAGAATTGATGCTTTTGAACTGTGGTGTTGGAGAAGACTCTTGAGGGTCCCTTGGACTGCAAGGAGATCCAACCAGTCCATTCTGAAGGAGATCAACCCTGGGATTTGTTTGCAAGGAATGATGCTAAAGCTGAAGCTCCAGTACTTTGGCCACCTCATGCGAAGAGTTGACTCATTGGAAAAGACTCTGAAGCTGGGAGGGATTGGGGGCAGGAGAAGAAGGGGATGACTGAGGATGAGATGGCTGGATGGCATCATGGACTCGATGGACGTGAATCTGAGTGAACTCCGGTAGATGGTAATGGACAGGGAGGCCTGGTGTGCTGCGATTCATGGGGTCGCAAAGAGTTGGACACGACTGAGCGATTGAACTGAACTGAACTGAATGTTTTATATATTACCACATTTAATCCTTTACAGATGTCTATGAGGTATATACAAACTCCTAAATACAGATGAGGAAACAAAATGCTTCAAAAGGTAGAATCACACAGGAAGTAAATACTAATGCCATGATTCGAATCCATTCACTTTGAGTCTAGAAATCATGCCCCTGGAATAAGAACTGTTCATATTCTTGTTTGATGCACCAACTCTATGACATTAAACAAGGCAGCAAAATGAATCTTATGTATATAACAGACAATGGTTTTGACAAAGATTCATTTCCTAACTTCCAAATTCTTACATAAAAACTGAAATGATAGCACTTATGATCAAGATGACCATAGTAGGGGAGCACACATTTTAAAGATTTTTCTGTTTCATAAACCTAGTAATTACAGATAAAGTATCTAGAGGAAAAAAAAATACAGTTGTATAAAAAATGCTATGTTATAGAACACAAAGTGGTAGGCAAGGCTGACAGCATAGATTTGTTTGGTTCCCAGTCTGGTAGCAATCAGAGGCACCAAGGGTTGATATTGCATGGTGGTGGGGATTAAAAATAACTCCCTGGCAAAAGACTTGAGCCAGTCTCAATGAATGGACTCTACATTAAGGAATGACTCCTCTATCAAAAGAGGCTGAAAAAAAGCTCTTAGAGCTAAAGGTTATAAAAACCCAGGCGACCAGAGGACACAAAATTTACTTCTTAAAATCAGGCCAAGCCACATACTGACTCAGTGATTAAGGCAGAAAAACAGAGAAAAAAAGTTTCCCTTCAATATGAACCTGCAAAATCATTTCCAAAGTACATGAGGCTAATTAAAGCTAAGAAAATGGTACCTCATTGTGGTTTTGATTTGCATTTCTCGATAATGAGTGATGTTGAGCATCTTTTCATGTGTTTGTTAGCCATCTGTATGTCTTCTTTGGAGAAATGTCTATTTAGTTCTTTGGCCCATTTTTTGATTGGGTCATTTATTTTTCTGGAATTGAGCTGTTTATAATAGCCAGGACATGGAAGCAACCTAGATGTCCATCAGCAGATGAATGGATAAGAAAGCTGTGGTACATATACACAATAGAGTATTACTCAGCCATTAAAAAGAATACATTTGAATCAGTTCTAATGAGGTGGATGAAACTGGAGCCTATTATACAGAGTAAAATAAGCCAAAAGAAAAACACCAATACAGTATACTAACGCATATATATGGAATTTAGAAAGATGGTAACAATAACCCTGTATGCGAGACAGCAAAAGAGACACAGATGTATAGAACAGTCTTTTGGACTCTGTGGGAGAGGGAGAGGGTGGGATGATTTGGGAGAATGGCATTGAAACATGTATAATATCATATATGAAATAAGTCACCAGTCCAGGTTCAATGCATGATACTGGATGCTTGGTGCTGGTGCACTGAGATGACCCAGAGGGATGGTACGGGGAGGGAGGTGGGAGGGGGTTCAGGATGGGGAACATGTGTATACCTGTGGCGGATACATGTTGATGTATGGCAAAACCAATACAATATTGTAAAGTAATTAACCTCCAATTAAAATAAATTAATTTATATTTTAAAAAAGCTAAGAAAAAAAGTCAACAACCTCTACAATTAGGAAAATATGCACATCTACACTGGAATAGTGTCTATTTAGGTCCTCTGTCCATTTTCTGATTGGGTGTTTTGTTTCTTGCTTTTTGGATTTGAGCTGCATGAACTATTTGTAAATTTTGGAGATTAATTCCTTGTTTACAAATATTTTGTCCAAATCTGTGGCTGGTCTTTTCATTTTGATATGGTCTCCTTTGCTGTGTAAAAGTCTTTGAGTTTAATTAGGTCCTATTTGTTTATTTTTGTTTTTACTTCCATTATTCTAGGAGACAGAGTGAAAAAGATATTGCTGTGATTTATATCAAAGGGTGTTCTGCCTACATTTTTCTCTAAGAGTTTTATAGTATCTGGCCTAACATTTAGGTCTTTAATCCATTTTGAGTTTATTTTTGTGTATGGTGTTAGAGAATGTTCTAATTTCACTTTATACATGTAGCTGTCCAGTTTTCCCAGCAACTTTTACTGAAGAAACTGTTTTCTCTATCATATAGTCTTGCCTACTTTGTTGAAGATTAACTGACTATAGATGCATGGGTGTATTTCTGGTCCTATTCTGTTCGATTGTTCTGTATTTCTGCTTTTGTGTCAGTATCACACAACTTTGACTACTGTAATTTTGTAGTATAGCACTGGGAACTCTACTTAATATTCTGAAATGACATAAGTGAGAAAAGAATTTGAAAAAGGATATATGGGATTGAGGGCAGGAGGATAAGGGGACGACAGAGGATGAGATGGCTGGATGGCATCACTGACTCGATGGATGTGAGTCTGAGTGAACTCCAGGAGTTGGTGATGGACAGGGAGGCTTGGTGTGCTGTGATTCATGGGGTCGCAAAGAGTCGGACACGACTGAGCGACTGAACTGAACTGAACTGATATATATAACTGAATCATTTTGCTGTATACTTGAAACTAATGTAATGTTGTAAATCAACTATAGTATAATAAATAAAAATTTTAGAAATTTAGAAAGACTATGCAAAGTTAAAAGAAGAAAAAGTATGCAAAAATAAGAATATACAAGAGGAATCAGAAAACATCTTAAAAATAAGACTTTAAGATTCACAAAGAAATATGTTATAAACAACATCTATAAAAATCAAAGGAAAAGAAAAGACAAGAGTTAGATGTATATGAAAAATAAATAATTTTTGGAGATGAAAATATGCTAGTTGAAAAGGATAATGCTAGTATATAGTAGAAATTCTCGACTGGATATAGAAGAAAAGACAGTAAACTGGAAGACAGGATTAAGAAATTCACAAAGAGTGAGATTCAGAGATATAAAGAGATGAACACTGTGAAATAGCTATTAATGGTCATGGAGGACACAGGCTTTAACATATATGAAAACAGATTATTTCAGACATAGAATATAAAAATCATGTCAGGTAAGCAATGTTTAGACATATGGTTGAGATATTTCTAGTAGTAAAGATCAACATGATATCTAAGATCAAAAGCATCATCATTAAATCTACAGAAAGATACATGAAAACAGATCCACACCTCAACTCCCACATAGAGCAAATATAAGGATAAGAAAGCCTTAATACTATCAGAGAGAAAAAAAGATTATCTGTAAAGTAATAATAATTAAATAGCAGATTTCTTATTGTATCCAAAATGCTGGAAGATAATAGAGCAAGATCTTCAAAGTGCTGAGGGAAAAGTAATTGCAACCTAAACATTTAAAACTACCTACCAGAGGGTGGGATGATTTGGGAGAATGACATTCTAACATGTATACTATCATGCAAGAATTGAATCGCCAGTCTATGTCTGACGCAGGATGCAGCATGCTTGGGGCTGGTGCATGGGGATGACCCAGAGAGATGTTATGGGGAGGGCGGTGGGCGGGGGGTTCATTTTTGGGAACGCATGTAACAATTAAAGATTTTAAAATTTAAAAAAAAAAAAAAAAAACCTACCTACCATTAAGCAGTAGGGCCAAAACTAAAGATATTTCTAGGCCTGTAAGAATTGGTTTACCTGATAGACATGTTTGTTGAAATAACTACTTCTTAAGGCAAGAAAAAACAATACAATGAGGGAAAGCATGGGGCATAAGATGTAATTGTGAGCACAGAAATTAAACTAATCTTTTGAAAAATAAAAGAAAGCAAAAAGACATTATTAAAATTATAGAAAAAATTAAGAAAGTTGGAAGATAAAACATGAAGAGATTAAATGTTTTAACCTCTGAGCCACCAGGGAAGCCCAAGGATAGACTAAATGATTTTAAAACAAGAGAAAATACTGTAGTGCTTATGTATATGAAAATTTATCAGTCATGGTTAAAAAGGTCAAAATATAAGGTTACAGCTTCCAAACCAGCAGAGGAGGAAAAAAAGCAGGAAAAAATATCAGTTAACAGAGAACATGAAAGGAGGAAAAAAAGAAAGGAAAATTAAATAAAACCAAAATAAAATGGCAAAAATAAGTCAAATATATCTATGTCAGCAACAAAGATAAATGCATTAAATTAACTTTTAATAAATAATATGAGAATGGAATTATAAAAATGAATCTAACTTCATAATGTTCAGATGAGATATACCTAGAACTAAATGATTCAGCAGTATACAAACAAAGGAAAATGGAAAAGATATTCCAGGCAGAATTAGCTAAAAGAAAGTAAGAATGTAGAAGATTTGAACAATAGAATTAATAAGTTTTTGTAGCAGCTACATATATATATAAAACACAGCAGCAAAAAACAGAGAATTCCTTTTAAGTACATATGAGGTCATTTTGAAAAAAAATGAGAACATATTAAACTTCAAAACAAATAATTTTACAATTTGTATAGAAATACAAAAAACCTTGAATAGCCAAAGCAATCCTGAGAAAGAAGAATGGAACTGGAAGAATCAACCTGCCTGACTTCAGGCTCTACTACAAAGCCACAGTCATCAAGACAGTATGGTACTGGCACAAAGACAGAAATATAGATCAATGGAACAAAATAGAAAGCCCAGAGATAAATCCACACACCTATGGACACCTTATCTTCAACAAAGGAGGCAAGAATATACAATGGATTAAAGACAGTCTCTTTAACAAGTAGTGCTGGGAAAACTGGTCAACCACTTGTAAAAGACTGAAACTAGAACACTTTCTAACACCATACACAAAAATAAACTCAAAATGGATTAAAGATCTAAATGTAAGACCAGAAACTATAAAACTACTAGAGGAGAATGTAGGCAAAACACTCTCTGACATAAATCACAGCAGGATCCTCTATGACCCACCTCCCAGAATATTGGAAATAAAAGCAAAAATAAACAAATGGGACCTAATTAAAATTAAAAGCTTCTGCACAACAAAGGAAACTATAAGCAAGGTGAAAAGACAGCCTTCGGAATGGGAGAAAATAATAGCAAATGAAGCAACGGACAAACAACTAATCTCGAAAATATACAAGCAACTCATGCAGCTCAATTCCAGAAAAATAAATGACCCAATCAAAAAATGGGCCAAAGAATTAAACAGACATTTCTCCAGAGAAGACATACAGATGGCTAACAAACACATGAAAAGATGCTCAACATCACTCATTATCAGAGAAATGCAAATCAAGACCACAATGAGGTACCATTTCACACCAGTCAGAATGGCTGCGATCCAAAAGTCTACAAGCAATAAATGCTGGAGAGGGTGTGGAGAAAAGGGAACCCTCTTATACTGTTGGTGGGAATGCAAACTAGTACATTGGAGAATCACTATGGAGAACAGTGTGGAGATTCCTTAAAAAACTGTAAATAGAACTGCCTTCAGTTCAGTTCAGTCACCCAGTCGTGTCCGACTCTTTGCGACCCCATGAATCGCAGCACGCAAGGCCTCCCTGTCCATCACCAGCTCCTGGAGTTCACTCAGATTCACGTTCATCGAGTCAGTGATGCCATCCAGCCATCTCATCCTCTGTTGTCCCCTTCTCCCCCACGCCCAAGGTAAGAGAAACCCATGTAAGATGGTAGGTGTTGCAAGAGGGCATCAGAGGGCAGACACACTGAAACCATACTCACAGAAAACTAGTCAATCCAATCACACTAGGACTACAGCCTTGTCTAACTCAATGAAACTAAGCCATGCCCAGCGGGGCAACCCAGGGCGGGCGGGTCATGGTGGAAAGGTCTGACAGAATGTGGTCCAGTGGAGAAGGGAATGGCAAACCACTTCAGTATCCTTGCCTTGAGAACCCCATGAACAGTATGAAAAGGCAAAATGATAGGATACTGAAAGAGGAACTCCCCAGGTCAGTAGGTGCCCAATATGCTACTGGAGATCAGTGGAGAAATAACTCTAGAAAGAATGAAGGGATGGAGCCAAAGCAAAAACAATACCCAGTTGTGGATGTGACTGGTGATAGAAGCAAGGTCTGATGCATAGGAACCTGGAATGTCAGATCCATGACTCAAGGCAAATTGGAAGTGGTCAAATAAGAACTGCCTTATGACCCAGCAATCCCACTGCTGGGCATACACACTGAGGAAACCAGAATCGAAAGAGTCACGTGTACCCCAATGTTCATTGCAGCACTGTTTATAATAGCCAGGACATAGAAGCAACCTAGATGTCCATCAGCAGATGAATGGATAAGAAAGCTGTGGTACATATACACAATGGAATATTACTCAGCCATCAAAAGGAATACATTTGAATCAGTTCTAATGAGGTGGATGAAACTGGAGCCTATTATACAGAGCGAATGAAGTAAGCCAGAAAGAAAAACACCAATACAGTGTAGTAACACATATATATGGAATTTAGAAAGATGATAACGATAACCCTGTATGCGAGACAGCAAAAGAGATGCAGAGGTACAGAACACACTTTTTGACTGTGGGAGAGGGACAGGGTGGGATGATTCGGGAGAATGGCATTGAAACATGTAAAATATCATATAAGAAACGAATCACCAGTCTAGGTTCGATGCAGGATACAGGATGCTTGGGGCTGGTGCACTGGGATAACCCAGAGGGATGGTACGGGGAGGGAGGTGGGAGGGGGCTTCAGGAGTGGGAACTTATGTACACCCATGGCGGATTCATGTTGATGTATGGCAAAACCAATACGGCATTGTAAAGTGAAAAAAACAAACACACACACACACACACACAAAAACACAAAATAAGCCTCAAAAAGTATCAAAGAATCAGAATCATACAGACCAGTCATCTGATCATAATGAACTACTGATTCGTGTAAAACCACAGATAAATTTCAAGTGTATTACATTAAGTGAAAGAAGACAAAATCAGAAGACTACAGGTGATACAATTATATTTATACAATAATATGGAAAAGGGACAAACCACTGGTTTCCAAGGACTGGAATTGAAGATATGAAAGACTACAAAGGCACACAAAGAAATTTTTGTAGGTGACGGATATTCTATACCTTGATTATGATGGTGAAAAAAGAAAGTAAGAATGTAGAAGATTTGAACAACAGAGTGAATAAGTTTTTGCAGCAGCCATATATAGAACACAGCACCAAAAAATAGAGAGAAAAATGAATATGTACATTTGCCAAAATTTGCCAAATGAATATGTACATTTGGCAAATGTATAGAGCTGTATACACTAAAAAAGGTAATTTTACTCTATGCAAGTTATACCCTAATTAACCTGATTTCGAAACCCTGCTCAATTTAAGAAATGTATTACTTCAGATGTATTTATTAAATCAGAAAAAAGTTTTAAAACATTTTTGAAAGTTCTGAAACATTTGATTAAATGTTTCAATCAAAGATCTGGAGAAGGAAATGGCAACCCACTCCAGCATCCTTGTCTGGAAAATCCCATGGACAGAGGAGCCTAGTGGGCTGCAGTCTATGGGGTCGCAAAGCGCTGGGCACACCAGAGTGACTAACACTTCACTTCTTCAATCAAAGAAGTGAGAATAAAGGAGTAAATATGAGAAAGAAGAAGGGAGGAAAGGATAAAGATAATGTAAACCAATTTCTAGTCAAATTCATGAAGAAAGCAAACAAAACATATTATGAATGAGAAGGGGACACTATCATACATGGATATGAAAAATAATAAAATATTAAAAACAACTTTAGGAGGTATTTGATACTTTGGAGGAACTGTACAAGTTATGCCTATTTTTTTAATCTTTAAGTAAAGGGATAGGTTTTAAAAATGCTTCATAGTGTCATAATACAATCAAATTTTAATGGTCTATATTCCTCCTGAGACCTCACCAGGAACATTTTCCCTACTCAAATCTTACACATCTTTTCAGTCCCAAGGCTCTGAGATTTCCGTAAGTTGTTCCCATTTCTCATAACTGCTCTCTAATTACCTTCTCTACATGATTATTGTTCATTCAATCAGACTTTACGCTTACTTTGCCTTCTCAGATGGGCTTAACAAAATGCTCTATAAATACTGTGAATAACAACTGAAAATTGTTCCTCAAGAATGATGTTGAAGAAGGGAAGACACAATTGCTCTCGAAAGTTACAAGAGTAACTCAACTGAGTACACTGAAACTAGAAAAAAAAGATAAGCTTTCTCTTTTCCTCTTCCTTGGGTTTCAAGTTTTTGAAAGAACTAATACAATCTTTATCAATTTCTGAACTCTTGGTACTGGATACATATAGGACTGTTCTTTATGTTAAGAAAACAAACAAAAAACACGCTCCATCATATACATGAAAATAAAGTGTTTGTTCTGAAGAGTCACACTAAATAGTTACCTACAAAAGGAATGTATGTCAAGAAATAGCACATCAATTAGAAAAAAAAAAATCTGAATTGTAACTAATGGCAATTCATAATTCTCGACCGGAAACTAGACTGGAGAAAAAAACTACTATAACAGGACAGTGTTGAAATAATAGCCAAGTTTGAATATAGACTGTGTATTAGATAACAATATTTTACCAATGTTAAGTTTAAACTTTCTGATGTCAGTAACTGTTTTAAGTCATGTAAAAGAATGTTCTTACTTTAGGAGATACCTACTGATACCTACCTACTGTCTACCTATTTAGACAAAAGTTTAGCCAAATAATGATAATGGTTTAGCCAAATAATAAGTGATGCATGGATATGACAAGAGATAAACCAAATGTGGTAAATGTGAAAAATGGATCAAGGTGAAGAGTATAATGATATTAATTAAACTATTCTGCCCAATTTTCTGTAGCTTTGAGATTTTTCAAAACAAAAAAAATTTTAAACAGTCAAATATATAAGTATCCAAGAAATACTTCAAATTAAACCAGAACATTTATAAATATATGAAATCAGTAAATATATTCTAAAATAAAAATATAATCACCAAATTTACAAAAAAAAAATGTTATAAGCAGCAAATATGTGACCTTAGAAGATTATTTTGAGACCTTCTCCTAGAATGCAAACTAAAAGAAAAAAGAAATAAAAGACAAAGAGAAAGTGATTTAGAGGATTATTGTTGTTCAGTCGCTAAGTTGTGTCTGACTCTTACAGCCTCCATGACTGCAGCCCACTAGGCTTCTCTGCCCGTGGGATTTCCCATTCAGGAATAATGGAATGGGTTGCCATTTCTTTCTCCAAGGGGTTCCCGACACAGGGATTGAACCCGTCTCCTGCATTGTCAGGCAGATTCTTTATAACTGAGCCAGCAGGGAAGCCCAATTAAGAGATTATGATGGTTAATTTTATGTTTCAACTTGGCTGCACTGTGTACACTGGTGCACAGAGATTTGATCAAAAACCAGTCAAGATATTCCTGTGAAGGTAATTTTTAGATGTAATAAACATTTAAAATCAATCGATGTTTAATAAGTCAGAGAATTCTGGTAATGTGGGTAGGTTTCATTGAATCAGTTGAAGGAATCTAGAGGAAAGACTGAGGTCCTCCAAGAAGGAATAAATTCTATCTACAGACTGCTTTGGGATATGAGGCTGAAACCATCTCCTGCTGGAATTTTCAGACTGAAATATACCTACAGATTTCAGACTTGTCTGTCAGCTGCCACAACTGCACAAATATTTTCTTTAAAATAAATCTCTTTATGTAAAGTAATCTCTCTATACCTATGAATATGTATATATGCATCCATATGTATATGTGTATATATATACATATATACATCCCATTGTTTCTCTGGAGAACCCTCATACAGAGGATAAACTCAGGAGGTCCAGTATAATAAGAATTTGAGTGGGAGAAGAGATAGTAGGTGAGATGGAAGCAATAGTCAAATAAATGATACTAGAAATTTTCCTGAGATAAACTATGAATTTTTTACAATAAAAAGGGTTACTGAAACATAGGCAAAGAAGACTTAACTTATAGAAAGTTCTGGTGATATGCTTTAATAAAGAAAAGACAAAACCCTATATGGGCTTCAAGTAGAAAAAACAGCACCTAAAATGAAAAACATCAGATTGACAACAGACTCCTCTCTTACCAGATGTAATGGTAGACAATGGACCATAATCAATTAATTTTTAAAAGTAAAAGATTTCTACCCAAGAATCTAAAACTAGCCTAGCTCTACTATTCATTTTGGAAGACACAAAGGTATTTCACAGTCATTCAAAGACTCAGAAACTTTATCATCCATCATGAAACAAATGAGTTTAAGAAATGTAAAATATTTTAATAATGAGGTATCACCAATAAAACTATTAAAACTTTGGGTTACACACCCAAGTTAACATGGTTCAAAGGCAAATAACAAGTTAAAATAATCATTTAACAAAATTTACATCATGTGACAAAGATAACACTGATTTAAAGCTAAGAGTCAAGATTGTTGCAACAAATAAGTGGCATGTGTGCACACACACATGCAAATGTGTGTGTGTTTGCAACAAGGGTAAGAATGAGAATAAGTAAAATGTTGAATCTCTCATTGTACTTATGGGAAACTTATTACATAATTTTATTCATGAGCTTGAAAGAATATTCTTGCCTGGAGAATCTCAGGGACGGCAGAGCCTGGTGGGCTGCCATCTATGGGGTCGCACAGAGTTGGACATGACTGAAGCAACTTATCAGCAGCAGCAGAGTAAAAATATAATGTAAAACTTCCAAGTAGGAACCAGACTAAAGAGAGATCAAGAAAAACTCAGCAGGTATAGCAAAACAAAGTAAGAGAAAAAGAAAAGCACAAACTAAATAAACAGCCCAGAAAGTGAGGCAAAAACCCTAAACTAAATATCAGCAAATTGAATTCAAAAATATGTTTTAAAAGGATACTATATCATCATCAAGTAGAATTTATCCTAGGAATGCAATAATGGTTCAGTATCTCCAAACCAAGCAATAGAATACACATAGCACATTAACAACCCAAAGAATAAAAGTCATATGATCATTTCAGTAGATTCAGAAAAAGCTTCTGACAAAATTTAATATGCATTTTTGATAAAAACTCTCAACAAAGTGGGTGTTGAGGGAATCAACTTCATCATAATAAAGGCCCTATATGACAAGCCCTTTTCGGTCACCTGATATGAACAGCTGACTCACTGGAAAAGTCCCTGATGCTGGGAAAAGATTGAAGGTAAAAGGAGAAGAGGGAGTCAGAGGATGAGATGGGTGGATGACATCACTGATGCAATGGACATGAACTTGGGCAAACTCCAGGAGAAGGTGAGAGACACAGAAGCCTGGGGTGCTGCAACCATTGGGTCGCAAAGAGTCAGACATGACTGGGCAACTCAACAATGACAACAACAAAACAAGAACATGACGAGCCTATGACCACCATCATACCCAGTGGCCAAAAGCTGGAAGTATTTCTTCTAGAAACAGGAACAAGACAAGGACACTTATTTCCATTCCAAATGGAAAAGCAGAAGTAAAACTCTCATTGTTTCCAGATGACATGATACTATACACAGAAAATTCTAAGGATGCCACCTAAAAACTACTAATCTAATCAACAGATTTGGCAAAGTTGGAGAATACAAAATTAATATGCAATAATCTATTATATTTGTATACACTAACAATGAACTATCAGAAACAGAAATAATTAAGGAAACAATCACATTTATAGTTGTGTCAAAAAGAATAAAATACATAGGAATAAAATTAACTCATGCAGTAAAAGGCCTGTACTCAGAAAACTGTAAAAGACTGATAAAATAAATTGAAGATGACAAAGAAAGTATACTGTGTCCATATCTACCCAAGACAGTCTACAGAGTCAGTGCCATTTCTTTCAAAATACCAATGGCAATTTTCATAGAACACATAATTTTAAATTTTGTATGAAAACATAAAAGACCCCAAACAGCCAAAACAATTTTGAGAAAGAACAAAACTGGATGCAGCAGTTTTGTTCCCTGATTTCAACTGTACTACAAACCTACAGCGATCAGAATGGTATGGTAATGGCACTAAAACAGATACACAGATCAATGGAACAGAATAGAGAGCCCAGAAATAAACCCACACACTTGAAGTCAATTAATCTACAAGAGAGGAAGCAAGAATATATACTGGGAAAAGATAGCCTTTTCAAAAAATCATAGGCAGTAAGCCAACATTAGCCTTAGTAATGTCTTTTCAGGCAAGAGAAATAAAAGCAAAAATAAACAAATGGGACTACATCAAACTAAACAGTTTTTGCATAGGGAAGGAAACTATCAGTGAAATGAAAAGGCGACTTACTAAATGGGAGAATATACTTGCAAACAATATATGAGATGAGGATCAAATCCAAAATATAAAAATATCTCATACAACTCAATGTCAGAAATACAAACCACCCAATTAAAAGATGGGCAGAAGACGTGAGTAGACATTTTTCCAAAGAAGACATGCAAATGGCCAACAGGCACAGGAAAAGATGCTCACCATCACTAATCATTAGGGAAATAAAAATCAACATGAGATATCACCTCACACCTGTCAGGATGGCTATTTTCAAAAAGACAACAAATAAGAATTCTCAAGAGTATGGAGAAAAGAGAACTCTCAAGTTCTGTTGGGGAAAATATAAATCAGTGCAGCCATTATGGAAAATAGTATGAAGTTTCCTAAAAAAAACACAAAAACTAAAAATGGAACTACCATATTGATCCAGCAATTCCATTCTTGGTTATATTAATATATCCAAAGAAAATAAAAACAATAAATCAAAAAGACAAAAAGATACATGCACCCCAATGTTCACTGCAGCATTGTTTACAATAGCCAAGTTACGGAAGCTACCTAATTCTCCATTGACAGATAAATGGATAAAGAATATATAATGGATTACTGTTCAGCCATAAAAAGAATGAAATCTTGCCGATAGTGACCATATGGATGGAGCAAAGGGTATTATGCTAAATGAAATGTCAGGCAGAGACATTTGTCAGACAGAGAAAGGCAAAATATCAGATGATTTCACTTATATTTAATATCTGAAATTGGAAAAACAAGTGAACAAACATAACAAAAGGGAAACAGACTTTCAGATGCAGAGAACCAGGTGGTTGCCAGAGGGGTGGTGGCAGGGCGGGATGGTTGTTCAGAACTAGGTGAAGGAGATTAAGCAAATTTCCAGTTGCAAAATAAATTAGGGTATGAAACTGTGGGGAATACAGTTAATAACTATAAAATATCTTTGTATGGTGATAGAAGATAACAGACTTACTGTGATCACTTTGTAATATATAAACATATGAAATCACTATGTTATATAACAGGAACTAACAGTGTTGTAGGTCAATTAAACTTTAAAAACAAACAGATTAAAAAAATACCTCATAGAAAAAGAAATCAGATTTATGATTACTAGCTAGCGGCAAGGGAGGGGAAGAGAGAACTGAATAAAGGTACAACTTCCCTGTTAAGCACTAGGGATGTAATCTATAATATGATAAATAAATAATTAACACTACTGTATGTTACACATGAAAGTTGTCAAAAGAGTAAATCCTAAGAGTTCTCATCACAAAGAAAAATATTTTTTCCTTCTATTTCTTTAATTTTATGACATGATAGATATTTACTAAACTTAGTGTGATAATAATTTCATGATGTATGTAAGTCAAACCATTATCCTGTACATGTTAAACTTATTCAATGCTGTATTAATATGTCAATTATATCTAAATAAAACTGGAAGAAAAATCAGTCCAGCACTAATAAGTATATGTGATGAAAGTGAACTCATATTTATAAGGGACACAGGCGAATTCAAGCATTCTCACTTCCCAGGGCACATATAAGAGATATAACAAAAGAGGAAAAGAGAAATGTTTACTAAAAATAAGTGTAAAAAATACAGAACATGGAAAGAAATATATTTCTCATAATAACAGTGAAAACATTTTCTTTGTCTACAAAAATAAGACCCTTAGCCTACTCTGAAGAACAAAATCTATTTCTATGCTGCTTTCTATGTATATGAAACTAATTCTATGGCATATAAAAAATTATATGCTGCAACAGTCACATCTTAAACATTTTGAAGCAAAGGTTTAAACTGAAGAAAAAGATAAACATATATCATATAAATACAAACAAAAAAGGAAAAGTGTCAATATTAATAGCACAACTGTAGAGATCAAAGCAAATGTATTTTCACTGACAAAAGTGGATTAAAAAATTGATTTGAAGTATTAGATCTACAATAAGGATACACACACACACACTTTATGAACTTTTATTCAAACTGTGGTGCTAGAGAAGACTCTTAAGAGTCTCTTGGACAGTAAGGAGATCAAACCCGTCAATTGTAAAGGAAATTAATATTCACTGGAATCACTGATGCTGAAGCTGAAGCTCCAATACACTGGCAACTTCATGCGAAGAGCCAACTCATTGGAAAAGACCATGATGCTGGGAAAGATTGAGGGCAGGAGGAGAAGAGGGTAATAGAGGACGAGATGGTTGGATGCATCACTGACTCAATGGACATGAGTTTGAGCAAACTCTGGGAGATAGTGAAAGGACAGGGAAGCCTGGTGTGCTGCAATCCATGGGGTCGCAAAGAGTTGGACATGAATGGGTGAACGAAAACAACATACTACAGATAACATAGCATTAAAATAGGAGGCAAAACAAAGCTATCTGAAATTCAAGGAAACTGCAAAAAGATGGAAATAATTGCTTTGGGAAAATAACTTCACTCATACAGTCATTTAACAAGCATCCAGAGTAAATAAAGGATTAACCAATATAACGGGTGTACATAATTTTGTATATAATAGAAACGTATTTACTTAAACACCCATGTAATGTTTATAAAAATTGATTATATACATTCAGAAAACTAAGATCATGGCATCTGGTCCCATCACTTCATGGCAAATAGATGGGGAAACAGTGGCTGACTTTATTTTTTTGGGCTCCAAAATCACTGCAGATGGTGATTGCAGCCATGAAATTAAAAGACACTTATTCCTTGGAAGGAAACTTATGATCAACCTAGATAGCATATTAAAAAGCAGAGACATTACTTTGTCAACAAAGGTCCGTCCAGTCAAGGTTATGGTTTCTCCAGTAGTCATGTATGGATGTGAGAGTTGGATTATAAAGAAAGCTGAATGCTGAAGAATTTATGCTTTTGGACTGTGGTGTTGGAGAAGACTCTTGAGATCCAACCAGTCCATCCTAAAGATGAGTCCTGGGTGTTCATTGGAAGGACTGATGTTGAAGCTGAAAGTCCAATACTTTGGCCACCTGATGCAAAGAGCTGACTTTGGAAAAGACCCTGATGCTGGGAAAGATTGAGGGAAGGAGGAGAAGGGGATGACAGAGGATCAGATGGCTGGATGGCATCACCGACTCAATGGACAAGGGTTTGGGTAGACTCTGGCACTTGGTGATGGACAGGGAGGTCTGGTATGCTATGGTTCATGGAGTCCCAAAGAGTTAGACATGACTGAGTGACTGATCTATACCATAAAGAAAACTTCATTGAATTATAAAAGTTAATATATTTATAGACCAGCCACTAATCACAGGGCAATAAAACTGGAAACTACTGATTAAAGATAAATAGAATAAATAATATTATCAAGAGACTAAAAATCATTCTCCAAAGAGGAAGTAAAAACATAAATTGCAGATTTCATGCTTTAAAAAGAATAAAGGCAGTTAAATGCTCTTAAGATGGGTTTCTGCTATGAAATGATAGGTTGAACTCATATCCCTAGCTCTTTCTTCTCTCTTGAGAACACATTAAAATACTAGGAATGAAGTACTTTTTCAAAGGGAAAAATATACAGTAAAGAAAGAAGATGAGGGGCTATCTATCAGTGGGAAAGGGAGCTTAGTAACTTCAGAAAGAATGAAAGTAGATGGAGAAGCAGAAGTGATCAAGCAGAGTTTAGAAAGTAGAGAAAATTCTTTAAAAACCAAATTAAAAGCAGAATGAAGAATATAATAAGAGGTACAGAGGACTGATTCTAAAGGATAACCATTCAATGAAGTCTCAGAATGAGGAAAAAAACAGGACACAAATGAAGAAACAATCACAGAAATAACAGAAGGTAGACTGTAAGAGACAAAAATGATGTAAGACCTCAGATTTAAGGAGACCTGGATGCCAAGAACAATAGATTTAAAAATACCCACAATGAGATGTATTTTTATGAAGATTTAGACCACCAGGTAAAGAGATCTTACAGGCTTCCAGAAGGAAGAAAGAAGTTAAACATCAGATCAGCATCCTGAAAGAAATGGGGCAGTATCTTAAATTTGTGAGAAAATGATTTTGAACTCAGATATCTAACAAAAGCAGTTTTCAAATATGAAAGTCGAGTAAAAAAGTCTCTCAGGCATACAAGAATTCCATATTACCCTTCTGGATGATTATTTGAGCTTCAGCATCTAGCAGTAAAGAAGAACTCAAGACAAATGAAAATTAGAGAATGTAGAAATGGCATATCTCACTCAGCAGAGTTGATCAGGCACTCACATGTTTGTCAGACTAAAATACAGTCTAGGAAATGGAAAAAATTGAGTGACTGATGGAAAGGTGAGTGTCAAGGAAGAATACTGAGCAAAACCAGAGGCAAGCTTACAGTTCTACATTAGCAAGATGAAATTTAATCTATAATGGCTGTGAGGAGAGAGAAAGAGAGGAAACTGTTAAGGTTTTTGTTTTGTTAGGATGTATTGATTACCTCTATACTTTATTAGGAAACAAAAGTTTACCTGTATGGAGGTGGACAAAAATGAAAATAGAATACAAAATTTCCAAACCACCAAAGAAAAACCAATATAAAAAAGAAAATTAGGTATGTTCAACAGAAAGCAGGAAATAAAAAATAAGATGAAAAAATACACAAAAAAGTAACTAAAAATACGGAACAACTACAAGGCAGGAAACAGTGCAAGAATACAAGTATATCAATAGTCATAACGCATAATAATGAATTCTATTTTTCCTTTAAAAGATAATGATTCTGACCAAAAAAAAGGAAGGAAAAAAAGAAAACCCAGTGATATGCTAGTTTAAAAATGCCTACTTTAATCAATATGATAGACATGCTGAAAAGAAAAAATACATAATAATCTTCAGTCATATTTAGAAAAATGTTTTCTCTCCATACACACACACACACATATATATACTATTAACAAGTTATGTATATGCATACATACACACACACACACAAATACCAGGAGAAATAATCATATCCACAGCTATGGCAGGAAACTAGAGTGTTCTCATAAATCAATAATCCAGTAGTCAAAAATACATGGCAGAAAAATCAAACTGAGTCAACAGAGAATATGTATTATATTTAGATGCTCATAGAAAGTGATTATATATTATGCCATAGAGGAAATTTTAATAAATTCCCCAAGTAGAAATTATACAGACCACATTCAGTTGAGTTCAGTTCAGTGGCTCAGTTGTGTGCGACTCTTTGCAACCCCATGAATTGCAGCACACTAGGCCTCCCTGTCCATCACCAACTCCCAGAGTTCACCCAAACTCATGTGCATTGAGTTGGTGATGCCATCCAGCCATCTCATCCTCTGTTGTCCCCATCTCCTCTGCCCTCAATTCTTCCCAGCATCAGGGTCTTTTCCAGTAAGTCAACTCTTTGCATCAGGTGGCCAAAGTACTGGAGTTTCAGCCTCAGCATCAGTCCTTCCAATGAACACCCAGGGCTGATCTCCTTTAGAATGGACTGGTTGGATCTCCTTGCAGTCTAAGCGACTCTCAAGAGTCTTCTCCAACACCGCAGTTCAAAAGATCAATTCTTCAGCGCTCAGCTTTCTTCACAATCCAACTCTCACATCCACACATGACCACTGGAAAAACCATAGCCTTGACTAGATGGACCTTTGTTGGCAAAGTAATGTCTTTTTAATATGTTATCTAGGTTGGTCATAACTTTTCTTCCAAGGAGTAAGCGTCTTTTAATTTCATGGCTGCAATCACCATCTACAGTGATTTTGGAGCCCCCCAAAATTAAGTCTGAACTGTTTTCAATGTTTTCCACATTATCTAAACTAAAGAATAAAACTATAAACCCGTAACAAAAGACCACATTATCTAAATTAAGAAATAAAACTGTAAATCCACAACAAAACCCAATAAACCCTTAGAACTAAAAAAAAAGCATTTTCCTAAATATTATCTGTATTAAAGAGGAAATAAATAAATTGTAGACTATTTAGAAACAATTGACCTCTGAAGAAAATGTAGAACCTTAAATCCATTTGTTAAAAATTTTTAATGTATATACCACACATTTAATTTAAAAAGTCAGAAAAGAATAGTAATATAAGCATAAAGAAAAAGAGCAAAAAAAGGAGACTGATAAAAAATAGAAATTAATGCAACACAACCCTCAAAGTTAGACTTTAACAACCACAACAAAAGCTAGCTCTTTTTAAGACCAATAAAATAGATAATTCCAGTACTACTTCAATAATTTGAAGGATTTAGGGAAAGAAGAAAAGTCTTTAAATACATTTTATGAAACTACTATACTGTGGTAAAATACATGACAATGACAAGATAAAAAGAGAAACTGAAAAGTTATCTCATCTATTTTTTAATTCAGTAAATATTTGCCACATGTCTACTCTACGTCAGGCACTCTACCAGAAACTAAGGGCAAAAGATGTAAGTAAAGGGACAAATTCCTGGTCTACCTACACAGAAATTAGATTTTAAAAATAAGCTTATCAAATATATGACCAAAGAGACTTTACATGGGAATTGTGAGATATCTATCCTTGGAAATACAAGAAAATATACTATTAAATTCCTGGAGTAGGAAACGGCAACCCACTCCAGTATCCTTGCTGAAAAATTCCATGGACAAGGATACTGGCTTGGTGGGCTACAGTCCATGCTATCACAAAGAGCTGGACATGACTGAATGACCAAGCATGCATGCATTATTAAATTAACATAAGGTGAACCCACCTCATATGATTATCACCATAAATGATTCAAGTTATTTGATGAAGTTCAGGAGCTATTTCTATTTTAAATACTCTAAGAAAATAAGAAACGGTGCACTTTCAACATTATTTTTTAAGAATTAGCCAATAGCCCTGAATGAGAAAATCATGATACAAATATTAGAAAAGATCTGGAATTATCATTATTGCTAATGATAAAATTATCTACATAAAAAACCCTAATGTAAGAAAATAAAGTAATATGGTATTTCATGAAGGTAGTCTGTTAAAAATGAAATTAGAACAAAAATAAGAGCAAGAAGAGTCTCAAATAAATATAAACAAACAGTAGAAAATGTAATAGGAAAGAAAGTACACAATAGCAACAAAAAAGCATACAAAGCTGGTAATGCTAGTAAACCTCACAGAGTTATACTCTTAAAATTGGTGGGAATAGAATGGAGTCTTTTGAACAAAATGTTATTCATGTGGAGAAATTAGATCCCATACCTTAAATCATATGCAACCCACATTCCAGGTGGATTTAAGCCCTAAAGATGAACATAGACTTAAACATAAGTTTAAAAAAATTAATGAATACTCGTTTATCAATATACATTTAGAAAATATATAAAACAAAACATGTTAGAACATATTAATTTCAGAACAGTGGTTACTTCTGAAAAGGGAAGACTGGACAAGGGATAGAAAATGGGTTTTAGCTTTGTCAGTAATATACTTTTTTTAAAAGCGAGAAAAAAATCTTTGAACGCTACTTACTCTGTAGTTTATCTGAAATATTTCATAGTGAAAAATAAGGTGAGAAAAACTGCAACTTTAATCCATTTGATCTTTACTTTGGTGTAAATTATGAGACTAGTGTTATTAATTTCATTCCAAATTTCCACAATACTATTTATTGAATAATCCACAATAATTTATTGAATAAATATTGAATCATTTTCCCACATTTAATTTGAAATGCTTCTGTGTTATGTTGCATCTTTCTATAAATATAATATGTATTATATATTATATATTTTCCATAAACCAATATATATGTTAATGTGTTTTTAAATCTCTTTCATCAAAGCTTTGTAATTTTATAATTTTCTTCAGATATACTGTTCATAACATTCTTTTTATGTTTATTCTTGGTATAAAGTTATTACTAATATCTTTTTTACCTTTTTAAAAAGCTGATTAGTAGTAGATGGGAGTTACTGATTGTGTGAGTTTATTTTTTACCCAGCAAGTTTGCTGATATGTTCTTTTAATTCTACACAGATAACAGTAACATCTGCAAATAATGACATTTTGCATTTTGCTAGCCAATCTGTGTATTTCTCTCTGTTTCATTTACTGTATTGGGTAGAACTTTGAATATGTTGAAAAGCTGTAATAATAGGCAACATTTTATTTTATCCAGACTTTCAAATGGCATCCTTGCTGTTTTTTGCTTTACTCATTTAAATTTTTCTTATAATTATTCCTGGATCTAACTGAATGTTCTTTTCACATTTTTTGTGTTGATCATATAATTTTCCACTTTATTTGTTCAATGTAGTAGATTACCTTGATAGTTTTTTGTTTTTTTAAAGGACTGAACTATTCTTGAATTCCTTTCATAAAACCTATACAGTCTGGAGATACTAACACTCACACACAAACATTACTTCAATTTGCCAATACTTTAGGAGTTTTGCATCATACTGTTCCTATGAAACTGGTCTATAACTTTTCAGATTTGTATTATCTTTGTCTTATTCTGATATTAAAACAAAAAGAGAAAAGCTTTGTCACTTTTCTTGAAAACCTTCTGTCCTCCGCTACCCTAGTCCAAGCCACTATCTGGATCATCTTCTAATCCTCCCTTCCTTGCAAATGCATTTAAGTATTTTTTTCTTCTCTTTCCTAACTTGTTTTTTTTACCCTAAGGCTATAACCTCATGCACAGTATACAATGTAAGCTCCACAAGAATAAGGAACTTGTCTATTCCCAGAAGTGAGGCCTGTGTCCAGTCTATAGAACAAGGACTCAAAAAATATGTTTAATTAAAAAAAATCCTACTCTTCATCAATCAGAATAGCAAAGAAAAAGCTTGAAATGTTCATATTAGAACTTTGGGAAAAAAATTAGCACACATTTATATCCATATATTCATACAATTTTCTGAAGAGTAACTTGAAGATAACAACCAAGGATCTTTAAATGTTATATCTTTTAACAAGCAAGTATATTTCTAGCAGTTTATTTTTCTAAAGTAATCTGATAACATGAAAAAACATTTACAAGCTCTATTTATGATAAAAAACTGTAACAACCTAAGTGTTCAATGGTACGTGATTTCTGAATTATGATACATCTATACAGTGGAACAAGTATGTATTTGTCATACAAAATGTTTAGTAGAAACTGTAAAATTTCTGGAGTTCTGGTAGAGAAATTAGAAGTAACATATAAAGCCAGATGGCTCAGCGGTAAAGAATTTGCCTGCCAAGCAAGAGATGTGGGTTTGATCCCTGGGTCAGGAATATTCCCTGGAGAAGGAAATGGCAACCCACTCCAATATCCTTGCCTGGGAAATCCAATGGACAGAGGAGCCTTGTGGGTTAGTCCACGGGATCACAAAGAGTTGGACACGACTGAGCAACTAAACAACAATATAAAGCCAAGCTGCCTTTTGGGCAGACACTCGTAATACTCATAACACCATAAAAACAAACAAAGAAAATATCAGCCTATATCCCAAAAGCACTTCAGTGAAACGAGATTTTAAATGTTTACTGAACTCTCATGAAGAAGCACTATGTAGGATTTAATTGCTAATGCATAATAAAACATCTTAAAATTCTCTTTTGCCCAGAGCAGGGTGCATGCCCCAGAATCTCATCTTATACTCCCAATATTCCTCAAACTCTCTATGTTCCCCTCAATATGACATTTTTCTCCAATACATCATCTTCTTCACTCTTTCTGGATTCTTTTCTCTCTTTAACTTCCTAATGTAATCAATCAAGATCTCTCAGCTTCTTTCAATTCTCCTCCTTTCCCAATTTATAAAACAGCACAAAGAACTGGCCATGAAGCTGAGCAGGCAAGCAGGAAAAGATTTATTAACTTTCAAGTATTTATAACCTTTTATCCTACCTGCCTTTCCGGATTTCTCCTTTCTGTTTTCCTCTCCCAGCCCCCATCCCCCTCCCACCCACTCCCACCCCCGCCAACCATCTCTCTCTCTCTCTCTCTCTCACACACACACACACACACAACATACTTCATAATTGTAAAGATTTGGGCCAAGATATATTTTTATCTAATACCTCAACTGTGTCTTTAAAACTGCTTGGCAATCTTACATCCTCATTGCAGGAGGATCTTTACCATCTGAGCCACCAGGGAAGCCCAAGAATACCGGAGTGGGTAGCCTATCCCTTCTCCAGGGGATCTTCTGAACCCAGGAAGGGGGTCCCTTGCATTGAAGGCGGATTCTTTACCAGCTTCGCTATATAGATTAGGCAGCCTTTCTGTGCTTCAGTTTCATCTATAAATATGTACAACACAGTTTCTGAACATTAGATGATATAAATAGACTCATGTCACATGCTCTGTTAAAAGCATTTCCAGACCTCCCAGTTATTCACGTTAGGGATAAATGTGTATGCTCCCACTGCACCAATATGTATTCCACATAACAGTACTTATCACATGTAGTTACAATTGACTGCTTTTGTGTCTCCTTCACCACACTGGATGTTCTTGGGTTGAAGGAGCTACATATTCTCCAGTAGTTTTCCTACTGTATATCATAGCAAAATTTTATTTTACAAATGAATGAATATATCCATAGTACCTTTTCATTATAATGTCTAGCAAATAGCAGTTGGTCAATATGTGTCAATTCCCTTTATCAATTTTCTCAGTCTATGGTGTGGATGGTAGTATGACAATCTCCAACTAGAATTCTCTAGCTTTGAATCTTGATCTTTACCAGATAAAATAGCAGGATATTTAGTAAGCCCTTTTACCTGGATTTAAACCAACTGTCCATGCTGAGTTTCAGTATCTCTGCATTAATAATCTCCTAATAATAAAGAGATTAAGTCCCTATTTCCATTTCTGCACTTTTTTCTTAAGGGCCAATAATGGAGAAAAATGCTTCCAGGAACAGTTCAGGAAACATTGTTCAAACACCTATTGCCATGTGACATGGGTAAATTTGATATATTCAGTAAACATCCTCATGAGTGGAGGAGGTTTGTTCAGTTTAAAGATTTAGCCTTGGAAATCCCTGAACTCTCAGAGACCTCTCATAAAGTTACCTAGTATCTTACACTTGTTCATAAGTAGAAATATGAATCAATATCTTTCAGTGTTTCTTCATGGGGACATCTCTGATACGCTGGATAAGAAAGATCTTTGTTAGCTAGGACTGTTCTATGCTCTGCAAGAAACTTAACACTACTGGACCCTTCCAGTAGTGCTCACCTAAGGCAGTAGTTCCCTCCAACCACTGTGACAGCCAACCATGCCTCCAGATCTATCCAAACTCTTTCTTGCATGGGTAAGGCATAACAAAAATGAGCACACTTAATTGAGAATAATTTTCAGTATGATCATTCACATAACCTCTAAAATATATTCATGTCTCCAATATACTTAATACTTCATCCCTGATTTCCTACTGATCAAAGCAAGGCAGGAGTTGCACAGGTTATGACAACTTACTCCCCCTCTCAAAATGACTTCTACTCTTGACACAGGTAAGTAAAATGTTAGAAGAACTCAACATTTGCATTAACTATTGAATAAATATACATTTAAAAAATATTACTTTTGATACGTTTTTACATTTACTGTTTTAAGTTACACATGCAGAACTAAAACTGAAATAGAAGTTTAATTTCAATTAAAATTAGGAATAATTCTTCTGAAAAATGACCGCAACTCTTCGAAAAAACCAGGACTAATAGATACTTTAAACTGAATAAAAATGTAAACTGTATGCTTTAAATCAATTAATTGCTTATTAGATATAATAAGCTATTAAAAACTTTCTTTTATATTATGAATAGTTCTTGAATATTTTCAAATGATGTTTTTCATTTCATCAAAATGGTCACACAGACCAAAATATTATGAGAATGAAGACCAATCATTTTTTATTTTAATGATAACAAGAATGGTGAGTCACAAGGAAGTCCACAATACATGGGAGGTCTTGCCTTTCTTTACTCACCATGACATTTAATCTCACTGCAACAAGAAGATACAAATCAGTAAAATAAATGATTCAAATACATCAAGCAGTAAGGGCTTCCATAACACAGTATTTCTTGAGTCAAAAAGAAATATAAACAGAGTCCTAATTTATAATGCAAACCTAGCCTTTTCCGTTTGAAATAACTGCTCTGGCAGGTTTTTTTATTATATTGTTTTGAAGAAGTCCAGCATTCCTACCTTTCCTCTTTATGCTCATCTGCCACCAACCTGTTTTTGTTTTTTCCTTTTTAAAGAATATTTGTTAAGCATTTTTGTACCTATAGCACGGTGAAAAATGAAGAAAAGGGGAAATGTAGATTAAAACAATGAGATACCACTACACTATTACAATGGCCAAAATGTGAATACTGACATCAAACGCTGGGGAGGTGTAGAGCAAAGGTCACTTTCATACATTGCCAGTGGGGATGGAAAATGGTACAGCCACTTTGGAAGACAGTTTGGTGGTTTCTTAAAAAACTAAACATATTCTTATCATGTAACCCTGTCGATCCTCGGTATTTACCTGAACAAGTAGAAAACTTAAAGTTCACAGAAAAATCTGTACATAGATTTTACGGCAGCTTTTTTTAAATTGTCAAAACTTGGAGGCAACCAAGATGTCCCTTAGTGATGAATGGATCAAGTACTGTATACCCAGACAACAGATAACAGTATTATTCAGTGATAAAAAGAAATGGTGTATTAGGCCATAAAAAGACACAGAGGAATCTTAGATGCGTGCTAAGTAAAAATCGCCAATTTGAAAAGGCTACCTAGTGTATGATTCTAACTACATGATATCTGGAAAATGCAAAACGATGGAGATAGTAAAAAGATCAGTGGTTGCCAGGGATGAGGTGTGTATAGGGATGAGTATACAGAGCACAGTGAAAGAATTTTTAGGGCGGTGAAAATACTCAGTAACATATTATAATGATTGGATATAGTCATTATACTTTGGTCAAACCTATAGAATGTACAGACTAATGTAAAGAGTAAAGACAATGTAGTGATTATGCTGTCAGTGTAGGTTCAGGCTTGGTAAAAAATGTTACCATTCTGGTTAGTGATACTGATAATGGCATAGGTTATGCATATGTGGGGTCAGGGGTTATATGAGAAATCTCTGTAACTTCCTCTTAATTTTGTTGTGAATGTACAACTGCTCTAAAATAGTCCTTTAAGAAATGAAGGAAAGTAAGACAAGAGGACTTATTATTGTTTTTTTAAGCCATACTATTTTTCAAATAGTTTATTTTCTGGAAAACAGAAACAAATCTTAAGAAAGAACTACATAAACCAGACATGTTACAAGTAATAAAGTCTCAAGCGGTCGAGTGGGATAGTAGAAAGAACACTAAACTTGAAGTCTTGCAATCAAATCCCGATTTCTGTGTGAAACTCGGCATGGCATTTATGTTTATTTAGTTTCTAAGTCCCAGTTTTCCTCTAAAAATTAATAATAATAACCTTTCTCAGAGTTTTTTGAGAGCCAATGAGCTAAACTGCTGTAAACACTAGCTTTCTATAATGACTGGCACACATAACTAGCCACCCAGTAAATGTTTTTTTTCCATTTAGTCTGGGAATGAAAAGTAAGGCAGGATCACTATGCGTGTTTCATTACTTTGCCTAAAGATCATAATCTACAGGGTGAAAACATCTGATACAGGAAAGCAGGACAGGAAAACCTATTTCTGCCATTCCACTCTCCACTTTCTGTATTATTTTGTGGCACCCACTGAAGATAAAGGCCATCTCATGGCTAGGCATTAGTTGTAGTAACAGAATTCAGAACATAGTATGTACCACATTAGGAAGATGGCTTAGAAGGGCAGTTACATCCAGAAGAGCCAAAAATAGAAAGAAGATAAGAATAATAAGAAATTATCTAAATAGGCAGTTATATAGGGCAAGGTTTCTCAACTATTTCTCACCTATTTACATTTTGGGGGAGATAATTCTTTGTTATGGGAGGCTGTCCAGTGCATTGTCTGATACATAGCAGCATTCCTGGCCTCATATCATATTGCACCCATAACCACCCCAAATGTCACTAGAAATTTGTTCATTCAGGAGGAAAAACCACCCTCGCTTGAGAACCACTGATTGAGATGGTAACAGCAGAGGGGAGAAAGAGAGTAAGGTAACTAATAATACTGTCCAAAAAGATTCACAGTTAAAACAGGGTACAATTTAAAAATATTTATCAACAACAACAAAAAGATATATGTTTATATTAATCATGTCTGGGGAAAACTATCAGCAGGAACTCTCAAATAGGTAATATAGTATCTACTTGATATTATAGAAGAATGATGAATGTAATGTAATGACTGTGTCAAAGGTCAGAGACAGAGAAGGGACTAATGGATTGGGTGGAATTAGACACAGATATGGGAGTGAGTCAGCACAGAGGTAATTTTTCCAGTGTAACAATTTAAATTTTCTCCTTAATTCCCCCCCCAAAAACAATAAACGAGCAACACAATGTAGTGAATTTTGCCCCATTCGATAAGTGGGCAGGTGGATAGACAGGAAAAATCCAATTAAAAATATAGGAAGTATTTCTGTCATGTTTTCCCTTACTGAATAATCAATGAGCCCAAATCATTTATTGAATAGTCAATCCTTATCATAATATTAGCTCTGTTATATTCTAAGTTACCAACCACATAGATAGTTTTGGGCTATCTTGTTTCACTGGCCAATCTATTTATCTTTGTGCCAGTATATTGCTGTATTTAATTACTAAAACTTTATACCAAATCTTCCCATCTGGTAGGTAAAGTCTCCCCACTTCATTATTCTTCTTTCACTACCTTTATTTCTTTATTAAAACAGATTTGTTTCATTTTGTTTGATAACTTTAATTTCTGAGATTTTTGCAAATCTTACTCTCTTGAATATGGTTTCTGATACTCATTTATGACATCTTACTTTTAAATTTTTGATTGTAAACTCATTAAAAAAATTACCTGTGGGAAGTGAATGTAGAGGGGATTTATGTTTGCTTCTGCCAGGTACTTGAGGGATTTTAAACTTAGAACCACTGTAAATTCTTGCTTTAATTTTATCATTTATAACATCTAAGTAGTGTGAATTTCAGTAGCAAATCCACAAGATCAGCTCGTGGTTAAAAGTGATTAGGGAGATATTCTTTTCACTATATTCAGTGCTAAGGTTTGACCCAATCATTTTTGCTTGCAGTGCTGCGGGAGGTGACAGGCTGATTTTATTATGTATTCCTACAATGAAGGTATGGAGATTTGGAAGTCTATGCTGAGGGGACCTCATGCTTAAACATAAGGATTTTGACTGTCTTCTGTTCCTCTTTCAATAAGGAACACGTATGTGAAAACTCAAGCCCAGGGTTTACCAGGTTCAGTAAATACTCTAAAGCATACATGACTGAACTGCATTTCTACCTAAGTTTTTTGTTGTTGTTGTGGTTTGTTTGCTTTAACCTCTTAGGCTGAAAAACCATCACCAACTTCCACATCATGTTTCTAGTTCACAGTTGCATGTAAACACTATTTTTAAACTATCACATCCTTTTTACTCATTTATACTGAGATGTTAGGATATGTAGTTTGCCATACTAACAAGATGTAAAGGTTAAATTTTCTTTTTTTCCTTCAGCTTTATCTATCTTATACTAATTTCTTTAAAATATATCATTTTTTTCTAGTTTAAAAAACCCAGTTACTCACTTTGAAAAAAACCTCAAATTATAAGGAGAATAAAAAGTAAAAAGTTGCATCCCTCCACCCCAACTCAAAATAACTCTACTGAAAAGACATTTAATAATTTGTTCTCATTTGATATATATTTTTATTTTTACAAAGTAGTATTATACTTAACTCATATTCCCCTACTGTCTTTAAAATTGTTTTAAAAAATAAATACTGTATCAGGTAGAATTTAACATGTTAATTATAGCTCTTCATCAAAAAAGCTTTTCAAAAGGAAACACTGTTTTGGAAACCTTGAATTTGTTTCTCTTTTGTTCAGTTTAGAATCCTACTTTCTGAAAGATACCCTGAAAGTGTATTTTAACACACTTTATTGAATATGAAATGTTTGATTGCAGACCTTCACTCACTATTTCACTTACATTATTTATTAATACATAATTTAAATAGACTCAACATGACATATTTCCAAGGTCTGACATACTCATTTCTTTTTTATAGATTCCATCATCAGGGGTTACTAGCACCAGTGGATTCAGGATTTTATAAGTCATTAGGTATAGTGGGACTTCAAAATATTCTCAGTATGCACAATATACTACATAACTTATTCCAAAGATGCTAAGTAGATTTAAAGGGCTTCCCTCATAGCTCAGTTGGTAAAGAATCTGCCTGCAATGCAGGAGACCTGGGTTCGATTCCTGGGTTAGTAGATTCCCTGGAGAAGGAAATGGCAACCCACTCCAGTATTCTTGCCTGGAGAATAGTATGGACAGAAAAGTCTGGCAGGCTACAATCCACGGGTTTGCAAGAGTCAGACACAACTTAGCAACTAAAGAGAGAAAGATAGACATCTGTTATTTGTGACTAATTGTGTCAGCTGCGTGGGGCTGGAGTGGTGGCTGCATGGTGCAGGAATTACTTTGAGGAGATACCCCACGTCAAGGGCAAAGGAAAAGTCCCAGCAAGATGGCAGGAGGGGCAAGATCAAGTTTAGAATCAAACACTGCCAGAGATGCTCAGAGGGCTCAAACAAACCTTGTGTGCACCAGGACCCAGACACCCCACAGAGACTGAGACAGAACTGTGTTTGAGTGTCTCCTGTGGAGGTACGGGTCAGCAGTGGACTGCTGCAGGGCAGGGGCTCTGGTGGCAGTAGACCTGGGTATGGCATAAGCCCTCTTGGAGAAGGTTGGCATTAACCCCACCACAGAGCAGCCAGAACTTACATAGAACTGGGAAACAGACTCTTGAAGGGCACACACACAAAAAAACCTTGTGCACACCAGGACCCAGGAGAAAGGAGCAGTGACCCCACAAGAGATTGACCCAGACTTGCCCGTGAGTGTCCAGAAGTCTCTGACAGAGGCGTGGGTGGTGGGGTCCTACTGTAGTGTCGGGGGCACTGTATGCAGCAGTACATGTGTGGAACCTTTTGAAGGAGGTTGCCGTTATCTTCATTACCTCCACCATAGTTTGGCCTCAGGTCAAATAATGGAGGGAACACAGCCCTGCCCATCAACAGAAAAATCAGATTAAAGATTTACTGAGCATGGCCCCAGTGATGAAAACGAGAACCATTTTCCCCCTCAGTCAGTCTCTCCTATCAGGAAGCTTCCATAAGCTTCTTATCCTTCTCCACCAGAGGGCAGACAGAATGAAAACCTCAATCACAGAAAACTAACCAATCTGATCACATGGAACACAGCCTTGTCTAACTCAGTGAGACTGAGCCATGCCATGTAGTGGCACCCAAGACGGATGGGTCATGGTGGAGAGTTCTGACAAAACATAGCCCACTGGAGAAGGGAATGGCAAACCATTTCAGTATTCTTGCCTTGAGAACCCCATGAACAGTATGAAAAGGCAAAAAGATAGGACACTGAAAGATGAACTCCCTCAGGTGGCAGATGCCCAAAATGCTACTGGAGATCAGGGGAGAAATAATGCCAGAAAGAATGAAGAGATGGAGCCAAAGCAAAAACACCACCCAGTTGTGGATTGACTGGTGATTGAAGTAAAGTCTGATGCTGTAAAAAGCAATAATGCATAGGAACCTGTAATGTTAGGTCTGTGAATCAAGGCAAATTGGAAGTGGTCAAACAGGAGATGGCAAGAGTGAACATCGACATTTTAGCAATCAGTGAACTACAATGGACTGGAAAGGGTGAATTTAACTCAGATGACCATTATTTCTACTTTTGCGGGCATGAATCCCTTAGAAGAAACAGAGCAGCCATCATAGTCAAAAAAGAGTCCAAAATGCAGTACTTGGATTATTTCTCAAAAATGACAGAAAGATCTCCGTTCATTTCCAATGCAATCCATTCAATATCACAGTAATCCAGGTATATGCCTCAACCAGTAATGCTGAGGAAGCTGAAGCTGAATGGTTCTATGAAGACCTACAAGAACTTCTAGAGCTAACACCCAAAAAAGATGTTGTTTTCATGATAGGGGACTAGAATGTAAAAGTAGGAAGTCAAGAGATACCTGAAGTAACAGGCAAATATGGCCTTGGAGTACAAAACGAAGCAGGTAAAAGGCTAAGAGTTTTCCCAAAAGAATGCACTGGTCACAGCGAACACCCTCTACCAACAAAAGAGAAGACCCTACACATGGACATCACCAGATGGGCAATACAAAAATCAGATTGACTATATTCTTTGAAGCCAAAGATGGAGAAACTCTATACAGTCAGCAAAAACAAGACCGGGAGCTGACTGTGGCTCAGATCATGAGCTCCTTATTGCCAAATTCAGACTTAAATAGAAGAAAGCAGGGAAAACCACTAGACTATTCAGGTATGACCAAAATCAAATCCCTTACAATTATAAAGTGGACATGACAAATAGATTCAAGGGATTAGATCAGATAGACAGAATGTCTGAAGAACTATGGACGGAGGTTTGTGACATTGTACAGGAGGCAGTGACCAATACCATCTACAAGAAAAAGAAATGCAAAAAGGCAAAATAGTTTTCCAAGAAGACTAAATATTCTCATTGGCTTTGAGCTACCATCTTCTCTAGCTGTTTCTATATGCTACAAAAGGATAGCTTTTTTGAGGGATCAAATGAACAGCTGATGCCATCTACCATTTCAATATTTTGGAGGTCCCCTAACCAAGAGGGTATCATTATACATATTTCTAAGCTGTGCTGAAAGCCATTGCTAATTTACTTAAAATACTTACTAATTAAAATAAAATACTGCTCCTACCATAGAAACTATTTACTGTGAGGAAAAGAGCAAAGATCTTTGTTTAAATTTGTCTATCAAAAGATGTTTTAAATGTGGATTTTGGCAAAATTTTGCAAGCAAGAGCATTGGCTCTTTAAGAATTAAAATGAATTTCTGGCAGGGATCAGTTGCAGAGTCTGCAAGAAAACATGCTACAAGTTTAATAAAGAAACTGGATAAAAATGAACATTTATATCAATCTCAGGTTCAAAGAATAGTGATAGAGATAGGAAAAGGAATAGGTGAAAAGAAAATTTCTTTCTAATTACAGAAAGCTCTTAACAGAGAATGAAAAAAACTCGAGGCAATGAAAAGTGCTATAAAAGAAAGTAACTGTAATTACAATGTATTACTTGGTTTTGCAGTGAATAATATTTATATAACATCAATAAGGTAAATGTTAATTTTTAAAACTATATTGCAAGATTGGGGCACAGTAAGCTAAGTCATCATCTATGATAAAATATAATTTCTATCAATAAATACTGTCTACCGTTGATAAACATAGACACAGCAGTGATAAAACACACATGATTTACAATTAGGTGGCTAAATACTTGAAAACATTTAAAGCAATTGAGAACTAAAAGCAGTTATCTTCAAGTGGATTCCTATGGAGGGGACACTCAATATTATTTGAATAACATGTACCTATAAAGAGTAAATTTTTTAAAAAGAGGAGAAAAGAGTAAGGCCATAACAGGGACTTGAAGGCTGCATATGCTTTCTCACTCCACTCCTGTATTTTAGTATCCAATAGAGAGGGGCAATATGGTACAACAAGCACTGGATTCAGATTGACACAAACATGGGTTTGAAGTCTAGCTGTGCAATGGACTATTTCAAATATCTGTGGAAAAGTCAGTTATTGTTTTTGAAGACCATATTCTTTTATATATATTTAGGCAATAATTATTCGTATCATGCAGAGTTACAGTGAGGACTACCAACACCAACAATGTATATGAAGCATATGGCATTTAGAAAATGCTTAATTAATAGTTGTGGCTGTAATAATTCATTCTATTTTGCCAATAAAAACAATAGCTAGCTATGGCAAAGTCCATACTTTCTAAAGCCTCATTCTTATTTTGAGATATGAGTCACAATACAATCCAGTAGAAGTTTATCATCTGCACTATATAGCTGGGCAAAAAGGGGCAAGCATATTTGCTCAAATCTTTCTATTGGTAAGAAATTAAACTCAAAACGAAACTGAAAATGCTTAGTTTGTTCAGTCTCTCTCAAAAATAATTTTGTTTCATTCAAACAATAAATAGGAAATCAGAGAAGGAAAGGACATATAGGCTTTTCTGAGGTTTAGTATACTATTTTCATCAACAAAGTTCTTTCACATAGTTAGTAATAAGGTGATTAATGGTGGAGAAGCAAGAAGAAAAGTTTCAAACAGAAAATAGCTATGAACCTCGGTACCTATCCACGGTCCAGACTTTTCTAATATACAAAAGATAGAGAAACTTAATTATTTTTACTTAATGTAGCCTAGATAATTAACAGAACTGTCACAGTAGAGTTAGATTCAATTGTGATCATGTACTTCCTGAGCTCATTTTATTTATTTGTACCTAAACCTAGATAGTATATTCAAAAGCAGAGGTATTACTTTGGCGACTAAGGTCCATCTAGTCAAGGCTATGGTTTTTCCTGTGGTCATGTATGGATGTGAGAGTTGGACTGTGAAGAAGGCTGAGCGCCGAAGAATTGATGCTTTTGAACTGTGGTGTTGGAGAAGACTCTTGAGAGTCCCTTGGACTGCAAGGAGATCCAACCAGTCCATTCTGAAGGAGATCAGCCCTGGGATTTCTTTGGAAGGAATGATGCTAAAGCTGAAACTCCAGTACTTTGGCCACCTCATGAGAAGAGTTGACTCATTGAAAAGACCCTGATGCTGGGAAGGATTGGGGGCAGGAGGAGAAGGGGACGACTGAGGATGAGATGGCTGGATGGCATCACAGACTCGATGGACGTGAGTTTGAGTGAACTCCGGGAGATGGTGATGGAAAGGGAGGCGTGGCGTGCTGCGATTCATGGGGTCGGAAAGAGTTGGACACGACTGAGCGACTGAACTGAACTGAAATGAAGCCTTTATAATTTCTTAAAGCAGACTCAAAAATGGATCTTTCCCTTAAAATGACTGAGGAGAACAATTACACATAACTTTTAGGAATGTGGGCTAAAATGTAACTTCAAGACTATTGGTGTCTGGTCTTGTCATAACTCATGGATTGCAAAAAAGAAACTGTTATTCATGTGACGTCTTTGTCTAGGACACTGCTCATTGCCTGTGAGCCATCTATGAAGGGCTGGACTTCCAAATCTAGGTCTGTGAAAAATGAACTAGAATTTCTTGAAGGCATATTAGTCATGTTCACTGATATCATCAGTGCATACCTAATGACTGGTAAAGAGCAGATGCTCAATTAGTAATCGTGGAATGGGTGAAAGAGTAAATAATCATTCCTAAGTGACTGAATTTTCACTATACAAAGACAAAATTACCAAGTACAAAATCAAATAATAAATGTATTTATAACTCATAATATTTTCCCTTATTTAAAAAATCAAATAGTATAGATAAAATGAAGTATTACTCCATCTGGAGTTAAAATTCTGCTACTTATATGCAATGTCAATGTTATGGTTTAACTACTTCTGTTTCATAATAGGTACATTCTCTCATTTGTAAAAATAATCAGAATACTCACAGTAATTGTAAAATTGTACATTTTTTGTAACCTAAACTATTATAGCCACTATAAATAGGTCTGAAATAGAAATACATCAACTCATTTACTCTTTACAATAAATTTATGAGATAGATACTATGGTCACTTAGCACACATGAGGAAAACTGAGTTAAAAACGGAGGCATCCAAGGTCACAAAGATGGTAAAATCCATATAAAATTATGCTGTGCTGAGTTCCTCAGTTGTGTCCAACTCTTTGCAACCCCATGGACTGTAGCTTGCCAGGCCCCTTTGTCCATGGGTTGCCATTTCCTCCTCCAGAGGATCTTTGTAGCTGAGGGACTGAGCCCAGGTCTCCCACATTGCAGGCAGATTCTTTACCATCTGAGCCAACCAAGGAAGCCCATATAAAATTACTTTAATTCTAAAATAACTGGTTTAGTCACACAGTCAACATACATACCCAGACTCAGAATACTCCTAGCCTGTATCCAGTCTCAAGTATGAGAGAATATTCGTCTACTCTTTCAACAGTCACTGAACACCTATTATGCTCCAGGCATTGTGCTGGGCAATCTTAAAGATCACTTGTAATTCTGAAATAAGCAGCATACAACAACACTGCTCTAAGAGCTTACTGTTGGAAACTATACTCTGAAAGTTTCCCCACTCTGTTCATATCCAGGTGTGACACGTGTGCTTTCATTTGTCCTACTAGCTACATACTTCTTTAAGGCAAGGTGTACTACATGCACTTTTTTTATACTCTCTAGAAACTCATAGCAGAGTGTGATGTTATAAAAAGTTCTCAATAAGCACAGTTTGAATCAAATTTCTTGAGCTGAGAAAAAATGTAAATATAGATTTTATTTTCAAATCTTCTTTGCAATTATCTTACATGTAAAAAAAAAATGCTCCAAGTAAGATAGTCTTAGTATTTTAATCTATTGGTAAGTTTTAATAAAATTGTTATATTCTTATAAATTTCATGTTCTATGTAAATAGGCTTTGCTTGCTTTTCATATATTATAAACTTAGGTTATGTTCTTTTTATAATATGGCCTTTCCCTACAATCTGAGTTTGTGTATATAACCGCAAAAGGATAAAAGATTCCATTTTAAAGGAATAAATAATAATTTATCTATTTTCTCTCAGTCATTATTATGATTATAGAAATATGCATGCCTGATTTCATAAGAATTATGTATAAAAAAAGAACCCACATCTTGTCAGGAATTATTTTATTTCCTCTTCTGACACTGCATTTTGCTTTTTAGTCGAGATAAAAATAAAATGAGTTTGAAAGGACAGATTTTAATCTCAGATGCAACTGAAGATTTTTTTTGTGGAAAAAAGTATGCTGCAATTCATAATATGCATTAGAGATCAGAATCTGGCCCTAAGCTTGCATGATTGATGGGTTTCTATTTGAACAGGCATAAATAGGAATAGTAACTGTAATAATGCTTACGAGAGAGAGAGCTGATGGAACATCGACCAGTTTCCTCTTTTATCTATAGCATGAAATTGCTACACTATAGCGAAATACTTAAAACACACACACACAAAATCCTACACATTGCTTAAATACAACCCTAAACAATTCATACGGACAGAAGAAATATTGATGTTAACTATTCACAGAGAAATTCACTCAATAACCAATTTGTGAAATTCCATGTTTGTCCAGAGTACAAATTATCCATTTGTGAGTCACAAATAAATCCAGAGGAGAGAACAGTTCATTACATAGTGGTACTCAATATTTACTGACCATATATATGAGCACCACTTACTTTACTGGACCTAAGTATTCTCACTGAATATTCCGGGTGGCTCTAAAAACTGAAGTTTACTTTAGCCTCATTATTCTCTGAGAGGAAAAATGAAATGCTACAGTAGTATCTTCTGGTCACCAGTCAGTTGGCTGGCTCTTAAATGCTCAAAGAAGAGAAATGGACATTGCCCAGAACGTTGACCTTGCTACCTTACTGTTAGCAGTCCTGCTTTTCTATTCCTTATTTGAATCATAATCTGATAGGTTCTCCTTAGTATATGGATAACACTGATGCAGGAACCTCTGGGAGGCATATAATTATCTTACAGAATTGACTTACTTAATCTGTATTCCTATAGATCTTACTCCTTACCTAGCAGTACAATCTTAGGTAAGGCATCCCAAATGGTAATAGTTAATCTTCTATCTTATAGAATCATTATGTTATGAAGAGCAGCAGCACTATGAGTGCCAGTGAGGTTCTGGGCCCTGTGCCACATGTTTCGTATGTATATTCACATTTAATATTAGCAACTAACCTTTTATGGTACATAGGCTCATTTCCATTTTACAAATAAGGACACTAAAGATCAGAAATTTGAAGTAATGACATAATAAATGTCAGAGCCAGGAATTAAATTTAGGTCTAAGTGACTAAACTGATCATGGACTGAAATAATATACATGAATGCAAAATAATGAAGCAGATAAATATGAAAATAAAAAACCCCAGGAAATTCAATTCTGGTAAATGAGGAATATTTGATTCAGACTTGTTAATCCACTGATAATAATTATGAACTGTGGAAAAATACTAAAACAAATAAAAAAGAACTATCTGAAAACACAATGGAGAGGGACCGAAAATAGGCAGAAAAGAAAGAATTTTACCCTTGAAAGAGAAGAACATCACTGGGCAAAATCTACATTTATATCAGTTCCCCTGAGGGAAAAAGATGGGGAAGAAGCTAGAATTAATGTAAAAGCCACACTTTTACTGGCTGAGGTGTCAGAGGACAGAATTCAAAGCTGAGAGAATGGTTGATACTTGAATGTTCAGGGAGGTGGATTTCAGAAGAGAGAGAAACATGGGGGCGTTAACAATTTGCTTATCTACTCCCATCACAGTTGAGCCCTGAACTGTGCATTTACGGGGAATATGCTAAAGAGCCCAGTGGGAAGTAACAGATGGAAGGTTGAAACAGGGATTACTACCGCTGCCCATTGCGTGAGACAGAGTCTGAAGTTTGAATCACACCAAATTAAAGCAGTTTGGTGAAAAACCCAGGCTTTCCATAGAAATCCCTCAAGGGCCACATTTTGGGAGTAAAGATTATATCCTGGTACTGAAAGAGTCACTCTTGGATTAAGGGCAAATCCCAAAGAAACTACTCTAACATAAAACCAAGTCTTTACTAGACAAAGGCTAGCAGCCAGTGATTTATTTTTTTTATTATTATTATTTTTAACAGATTTTATTTTTTTAAATTTTATTTATTTATTTTTTTTTAGTTTTCATTTTTTAAATTTTAAAATCTTTAATTCTTACATACGTTCCCAAACATGAACCCCCCTCCCACCTCCCTCCCCATAACATCTCTCTGGGTCCTCCCCATGCACCAGCCCCAAGCATGCTGTATCCTGCGTCAGACATAGACTGGCGATTCAATTCTTACATGATAGTATACATGTTAGAATGCCATTCTCCCAAATCATCCCACCCTCTCCCTCTCCCTCTGAGTCCAAAAGTCTGTTATACACATCTGTGTCTTTTTTCCTGTCTTGCATACAGGGTCGTCATTGCCATCTTCCTAAATTCCATATATATGTGTTAGTATACTGTATTGGTGTTTTTCTTTCTGGCTTACTTCACTCTGTATAATCGGCTCCAGTTTCATCCATCTCATCAGAACTGATTCAAATGAATTTTTTAACGGCTGAGTAATACTCCATTGTGTATATGTACCACAGCTTTCTTATCCATTCATCTGCTGATGGACATCTAGGTTGTTTCCATGTCCTGGCTATTATAAACAGTGCTGCGATGAACATTGGGATACATGTGTCTCTTTTCATTCTGGTTTCCTTGGTGTGTATGCCCAGTGGTGGGATTGCTGGGTCATAAGGTAGTTCTATTTGCAATTTTTTAAGGAATCTCCACACTGTTCTCCATAGTGGCTGTACTAGTTTGCATTCCCACCAACAGTGTAGGAGGGTTCCCTTTTCTCCACACCCTCTCCAGCATTTATTGCTTGCAGATTTTTGGATCGCAGCCGTTCTGACTGGTGTGAAGTGGTACCTCATTGTGGTTTTGATTTGCATTTCTCTAGTAATGAGTGATGTTGAGCATCTTTTCATGTGTTTGTTAGCCATTCGTATGTCTTCTTTGGAGAAATGTCTATTTAGTTCTTTGGCCCATTTTTTGATTGGGTCGTTTATTTTTCTGGAATTGAGCTGCATAAGTTGCTTGTATATTTTTGAGATTAGTTGTTTGTCAGTTGCTTCATTTGCTATTATTTTCTCCCATTCAGAAGGCTGTCTTTTCACCTTGCTTATATTTTCCTTTGTTGTGCAGAAGCTTTTAATTTTAATTAGATCCCATTTGTTTATTTTTGCTCTTATTTCCAGAATTCTGGGAGGTGGGTCATAGAGGATCCTGCTGTGATGTATGTCGGAGAGTGTTTTGCCTATGTTCTCCTCTAGGAGTTTTATAGTTTCTGGTCTTACATTTAGATCTTCCATCCATTTTGAGTTTATTTTTGTGTGCGGTGTTAGAAAGTGATCTAGTTTCATTCTTTTACAAGTGGTTGACCAGTTTTCCCAGCACCACTTGTTAAAGAGATTATCTTTACTCCATTGTATATTCTTGCCTCCTTTGTCAAAGATAAGGTGTCCATATGTGTGTGGATTTATCTCTGGGCTTTCTATTTTGTTCCATTGATCTATATGTCTGTCTTTGTGCCAGTACCATACTGTCTTGATGACTGTGGCTTTGTAGTACAGCCTGAAGTCAGGCAAGTTGATTCCTCTAGTTCCATTCTTCTTTCTCAAGATTGCTTTGGCTATTTGAGTTTTTTTGTATTTCCATACAAATCTTGAAATTATTTGTTCTAGTTCTGTGAAAAATGTGGCTGGTAGCTTGATAGGGATTGCATTGAATTTGTAAATTGCTTTGGGTAGTATACTCATTTTCACTATATTGATTCTTCCGATCCATGAACATGGTATATTTCTCCATCTATTAGTGTCCTCTTTGATTTCTTTCATCAGTGTTTTATAGTTTTCTATATATAGGTCTTTAGTTTCTTTAGGTAGATATAGTCCTAAGTATTTTATTCTTTTCGTTGCAATGGTGAATGGAATTGTTTCCTTAATTTCTTTTTCTACTTTCTCATTATTCGTGTATAGGAATGCAAGGGATTTCTGTGTGTTGATTTTATATCCTGCAACTTTACTATATTCATTGATGAGCTCTAGTAATTTTCTGGTGGAGTCTTTAGGGTTTTCCATGTAGAGGATCATGTCATCTGCAAACAGTGAGAGTTTTACTTCTTCTTTTCCAATTTGGATTCCTTTTATTTCTTTTTCTGCTCTGATTGCTGTGGCCGAAACTTCCAGAACTATGTTGAATAGTAGCGGTGAAAGTGGGCACCCTTGTCTTGTTCCTGACTTTCGGGGAAATGCTTTCAATTTTTCACCATTGAGGATAATGTTTGCTGTGGGTTTATCATATATAGCTTTTAGTATGTTGAGGTATATTCCTTCTATTCCTGCTTTCTGGAGAGTTTTTATCATAAATGGATGTTGAATTTTGTCAAAGGCCTTCTCTGCATCTATTGATATAATCATATGGTTTTTATTTTTCAATTTGTTAATGTGGTGAATTACACTGATAGATTTGCGGATATTGAAGAATCCTTGCATTCCTGGGATAAAGCCCACTTGGTCATGGTGTATGATCTTTTTAATGTGTTGTTGGATTCTGATTGCTAGAATTTTGTTGAGGATTTTTGCATCTATGTTCATCAGTGATATTGGCCTGTAGTTTTCTTTTTTTGTGACATCTTTGTCAGGTTTTGGTATTAGGGTGATGGTGGCCTCATAGAATGAGTTTGGAAGTTTACCTTCCTCTGCAATTTTCTGGAAGAGTTTTGAGGAGGATAGGTGTTAGCTCTTCTCGAAATTTTTGGTAGAATTCAGCTGTGAAGCCGTCTGGACCTGGGCTTTTGTTTGCTAGAAGATTTCTGATTACAGTTTCAATTTCCGTGCTTGTGATGGGTCTGTTAAGATTTTCTATTTCTTCCTGGTTCAGTTTTGGAAAATTGTACTTTTCTAAGAATTTGTCCATTTCTTCCATGTTGTCCATTTTATTGGCATACAACTGCTGATAGTAGTCTCTTATGATCCTTTGTATTTCTGTGTTGTCTGTTGTGATCTCTCCATTTTCATTTCTAATTTTATTGATTTGATTTTTCTCTCTTTGCTTCTTGATGAGTCTGGCTAATGGTTTGTCAATTTTATTTATCCTTTCAAAGAACCAGCTTTTAGCTTTGTTGATTTTTGCTATGGTCTCTTTTGTTTCTTTTGCATTTATTTCTGCCCTAATTTTTAAATTTCTTTCCTTCTACTAGCTCTGGGGTTCTCCAATTCTTCCTTTTCTAGTTGCTTTAGTTGTAGAGTTAGGTTATTTATTTGACTTTTTTCTTGTTTGTTGAGGTATGCCTGTATTGCTATGAACTTTCCTCTTAGCACTGCTTTTATAGTGTCCCACAGGTTTTGGTTTGTTGTGCTTTCATTTTCATTAGTTTCTATGCATATTTTGATTTCTTTTTTGATTTCTTCTGTGATTTGTTGGTTATTCAGAAGTGTGTTGTTCAACCTCCATATGTTAGAATTTAGCAGCCAGTGATTTAATTGTTAGGAAATAAGTTAATACTCTTCAGAAGAAGATAACGGAATCCAGAATCTCTAACATGTATCATCTATTCTGTATAGAGTAAAAAACAAGAATAAACTGTAAAATGTGACCCAAAGGCCATAGCAAAAGCCTCCAACAGAGCAGGTTCTGAGAAGACTCACAAATATTTTAAGGAAGCTGTTATAAAATTTATCAGGAATATAAAGGAAAATACCATCATAATAAATTCACAAACAGATTTATCAGGGAAATAGAGACCATAAAGAACAACTGAATATACTTACAAATAGTTAAAGTAATGTCATTATGTATATTTTGGGCTTCCCTGATAGCTCAGTTGGTAAAGAATCCACCTACAATGCAAGAGACCCTGGTTGGATCCCTTGGTTGGGAAGATCCCCTGGAGAGGGGAAAGGCTACCCACTCCAGTATTCTGGCCTAGAGAATCCCATAGACTGAATAGTCCATGGGGTCACAAAGAGTCAGACACAACTGAGCAACTTTCAATACAACATGTATATTTTACCACAATGTATGTTTTTAAAAAGAATCAAATTGAAATCGTAGAATAAAAAAATACAGTATCAAAATGAAAATTCACTGGGTGGCCTTAACAGCATATTGGAGAAGACAGAAACAGCAGAGAACTTGAAGATGGATGAAAAAAAATTTCTCAAGGATAGATAGAAAAATATTAGGAAAAACAAATTCAGTCTCAGTGACCCATGAACATATAGAACAATATCAAGTAATCTATCATACACATTATTTGAGCCTCTTAAGGAGAAGAGAGAAAATGGGGGAGGAAAAATATTTGAATAAGTAAACATATTTGAAAATTTCCCATGTGTGGTGAACTAAATCAACCTACAGACCCAAAAAGCTGAGCAAAGCTCAAGAAGGAAATATTAAAAAAAAAGATATTCTAGGCACATCATCGGAGAAGGCAACGGCACCCAACTCCAGTACTCTTGCCTGGAAAATCCCATGGACGGAGGAGCCTGGTGGGCTGCCGTCCATGGGGTCGCTACGAGTCGGACACGACTGAGCGACTTCACTTTCACTTCTCACTTTCATGCATTGGAGAAGGAAATGGCAACCCACTCCAGTGTTCTTGCCTGGAGAATCCCAGGGACGGGGGAGCCTGGTGGGCTGCCGTCTATGGGGTCACACAGAGTCGGACATGACTGAAGCGACTTAGCAGCAGCAGCAGGCACATCATGTCAAATTGCTAAAGATCAATGACAAAGAGTAGATCTTAAAGCAGCCAAGGAGAAAGAGATAGTTCTTTTAGAAGTAACTATATTAATATTTTCTGAATATACTAGCCAATTAAAATGGAGAAGAAAAAGAAAAGATATAAACATTAGGAAGGAAAAGGTACCCCAGTCAACAATGGACAGATCAATCTATACAGAGATCAAATAAGGAAATAGTGGATTTGAATAATGTGTGTGTGTGTTAGTTGCTTAGTTGTGTCCGACTCTTTGCAACCCCATAGACTGTAGCCCACCAGGCCCCTCTGTCCATGGGATTCTCCAGGCAAAAACAATGGAGTGCATTGCCATTTCCTTCTCCAAAAGGAGCTATAGAAAGAAAGAAAGTGAAGTTGCTTGTGTTTGACTCTTTTGCGACTGCATGGACTGTAGCCTACCAGGCTCCTCCATCCAGGGAATTTTCCAAGCAGGAGTAATGGACTGGGTTGCCATTTCCTTCTCTAGGATTTGAATAATACTATAGACTAAATAGATAAGAGACATGTACAGAACATTCCACCTAGTTGTGAAAGAATATATATTCTTTTCAAATATATATGGAACATTTTCTAGGTAGATCATATGTTAACCTACAAAAGAAATGTCAACAAATTCAAAAGAGAGAAATTACACCAAGGATGCATTCCAATCATAATGGTATGTAATTAGAAATCATTACAAGAATAAAGTTGGAAAATAGACAAATACATTGAAATTAAAGCGTATGCTCCTAAACAACCAATGGATCAATGAAGAATTCAAAAGGGGAATAAAAAATGCTGAAACAAATATATATGGAAATACAGAGCACCCAAACTAGTGTGATACAGTGAAAACATTTCAAGCAGTAAGTTTTATAACTATAAATGCAAACATAATAGAAAGATCTCTATAAACAACCTAATATTATATTTCAAGGAACTTGAAAAAAGAACAAACTAAGCCCAAAGTTAGCATCAGGAAGAAAATAAAGATGAGAGAAGAAATAAACAAAATAGAGAATAGGAAAAGAATAGAAAAGATTAACAAAACTAAGACTTGGTTCTTTAAAAAGATAAACAAAATGGATATACTTTTAGCTAGACTAAGCAAAAAAAGAGAGGATTCAAATAAATAAAATTATAAATGAAGGGGCAGACATTAAAACAGATATCACAGAAACACAAAAGATACTAAGAGACTACTATGAACAATAATATGCCAGTAAGTTGGAAAACTTAGAAAAATGGATCCACTCATAGAAATATGCAATCTGTCATGACTGAATCCTGAAGACAGAGAAAAACATGAAAGAGCAATTAAGGAGATAAGAGTCAAACATCAATAACCTCCCAACAAAGAAAAGGCTAGGTAGGCTCAGATGGTTTCACTGGTGAATCCTTCACAAACCCTTCCAAAAAACTGAAGAGGAGAGAAAATGCCTAAACTCATTTTACAAGGCCAGCCTATCCTAATACCAAAGCCAGATAAGACTATCACAAGAAAAGAAAAATATAGGTCAATATCCCTATTGAAAATACATGCAGAAATTCTCAACAAAACATTAGCAAAGTGAATTCAACAACACATTAAAAGGATCATACATAATGAACAAGTGGGATTCATCATGGAATGTAATGATGATTTAATATACGCAAATCAGTAAGTGTGACACAACACATTAACAGAATGAAGACCAAAACCATATGATCATCTCAACAGATGCCAAAAGCAACCATTTGAGAAAATCCAACATCCTTGCATCATAAAAACTCTTAACAAAAAAATCTCAACATAATAAAGGCCAATATATGACAAGCCTATAGCTAACACCATACTTACAGTGAAAGGTTGAAACCTTTCCACTAAAATCAGGAATAAGAAAATGATGCTCATTCTCATCTCATCACTTTTATTCAACAAAGTAGTGGAAGTCCTAACCAGAGCAATCAGGCAATAAAAAGAAATAAGAGTTGTCCAATTGGAAAAGACGGGAGAAAACTTTCCTTGTGTACATAGGATACAGGATCTTATGTAAATGGGAAAACCTTAAGATTACACCAAAAAACTGTTAAAACTAAGAAAAGAATTCAGTAAAGTTTCAGGAGAAAAATCAACATGCAAAAATCAGTTGTATTTGTACATACAATGAACAATCTGAAAATGAAATAAAGAAAATGACTTGATTCAAGAAGAATAAAATACTTGGGAATAAATTTAACTAAGGGGCTGAAACATCAATACATTGAAAACCAGAATATGCTGATGAAAGATACTGAAAAAAACACAAATAAATGGGAAGATATCTCATGTTAATGGATTTAAAGAATTAATATTAAATAAAATGCCCATACTATCAAAAGCCATCTTTAGATTCAATACAATCCCTATCAAAACTTCAATGGCATCTTTTACAGAAGAAAAAAAAATGCAACAATTTGTATAGAACACAAAAGGTCCCAAATAGTCAAAACAATCTTGACAAAGAAGAATAAAGCTGGAGGCATCATGTTTCCTGATTTCAAACTATATTCAAAAGCTTTAGTAACAACATAGTGTGGTATTAACACAAAACAGACACAAAGACCAATGGAACAAAATCAGGAGCCCAGAAAAACCCCCCACGCATTCAGTCAGCAAGGGATCAAGTTGATAAGGGAACCAAAGAAAATCAGTGGGGAAAAGATAGTGTCTTCAACAAACGGTGTTGAGAAAACTGAATATACACTTGCCAAAGAATGAAAATGGACCTCTATCTTATACCACTCACAATAACTAATCTTAATTGGATTAAATGCTTAATGTAAGACTTGAAACCATTAAACTCCTAGAAGAAAACTTAGGGAAAAAGCTCCTTGATATTGGTCTTGGAAATGATTTTTTTGTATGTGATATCAGAAACAAATGCAAAAATAAATTATTGGGACTTGATTAAGCAAGCATCTACAAAGTAAAAAAAAAAAAAAAAAAGATCCACAAAATGAAAAGGCAACATAATAGAATAAGAAAAAACATTTTACATCATTTATCTGATATAGGGTTAATACGCAAAACATACAAGAAACTCATTCTACTCAACAGCAAAAAAACCCTCAAACAACTCAACTTTTAAAAATGGGCAAAGGAACTCAATAGATATTTTTTCTCAAAGAAGATATACAAATGACTAACAGTTCCATAAAAAGGTGCTTAACATCATTAATCATTGGGGAAATACAAATAAAAACCTAAGATATCACTCTACACCTAGTAGAATGGTTATTATAAGCAAGACCAAGAGATAAACAAGTGCTGGCAAGGACTGAAAAAGAGGGAAGCCCTGTGCACTGTTGAAAGAAATGTAGATTGGTACAGCCACTATGGAAAACAGTATAGTGGTTACGCAAAAAATTAAAAGCAGAACAAGCATATGATCCAGCAACCCCACTTCTGGGTATATAGCTGAAGATAATGAAATTGGTATCTCAAAGAGATATTTATATCCCCATGTTCACTGCAGCATTATTTACAATAGTCAATACATGTAAGTAACCTAAGTATCTGCCAATGAGTGAATGGATATACAAAATATGATACATATAAAAATAAATGCAATAGTACTTGTTTGTAAAAATGAAGGAAAGTCAGCCATCTGTGACAACAACATAGATCAACCCCATCAGCATTACACAATGGAATCATTTATACATGGACTCTTAAAAACAAAACAAAACAGAACTCAGAAACAAGAGTAGATTGGGGCTGCTAGGGGTGGGGGGAGATGAGGTTGGGGAAATGGTACAAATTTCCAGTTTTAAGATACATAAGCTCTAAGGATCTAATGTACAGCATAGTGACTATAGTTAATAATACTATATTGTACACCTGAAAGTTACTAAAAGAACAGAGCTTACAAGGTCTCACCACACAAACACACACACAGAGTAGCTATCGGAGGTGATGGATGTGTTAACTAACATTATGGTATTCATTTACAGTATATACACACATCAAATCATCACACTGTATAGCTTTAACTTGCATAATGTTTTACGTCAATTGTATCTCACTATACTCAGGAAAATAAAAATAGGAGACAATTATATCCTGATTTTCATGATGACATGCTGTATACTTAAAGAAAATCAATTGAAAACTAGGGGAAAAAAAAGAATCTAGAAAGGTAACTAGTTATATATAATAAGTGTAGGGAATCAATGACTCTCCTTGTCGGGGTCCAGCCCTGGTGGGTCCAGGGTAATTAGAAGCGGGGACGGAGTCGGCGATTAAAGAGAGATTAATTAGAAATTTAAAGAGAGATTAGAGAAGAATAATGTAGTGAAAAAATAGAGGAGAAAAGAAGCTGATATTCCTCGGTTTACACAGAAAGCTAATAAAGTCTCAAGACAAGAAACTTGCACCGTCTACGCAGGCCACTGGCACCTGCTTGAATAGCGGGGGGTGCCCTGCCTTGGGCTCCCTCTCGTGTGGGTCTTAGAACCCAGGGCAAATAAGTAGACACAGTGAGCCTCCACGCTCCAGATGGGAATTCAGCCAGAAAAGGGAGAAAAGAACGACATGGGGGAGCCAAGTATCGGTACCAGACCCACAACTTTATTTTCAAAAGCAGCTTATATACCCCCAGTTGTACATAAAGAAATAATGCAATATGCAGAGTTATGCAGGGGCAGCAGTCCTGACCCTTATTGAGACCAGGCTTTCCTCTTGCATACCTTCCCGTATACAAAAGGTCTCAGGTGGTTTACATTATCTTCTGGCCAAGAGGCCAGTTAACATTTTTATGGCTCTCTTCCTAGATAAATATTTATCAACCAGAAAACTCTTTTTCCCTTGAAGTGTTTCTTCTTTAATCTGCATCACCCTCTGTATTAAATAAAGTTACATCCCTGTAGAACAAAGGTGCAGCAGGTTATAACAAAGAAGGTACTTAACTCAAAGATCTATGTTGCTACTTGTTTTTTTTTTATATACCAACTATATCAACAAATAAAAGATATGAAAACTTGGCAGCAAGTATTGGCTCAACCAATGAAACCCTTAATCAATCCTATTATAATGATTTTGACTCCTCGGAAGCCCCTACATTCCTAGGATGTTTTAAGCTTCCTGTGCCTCTCATGGTTGGGAGGCCGCAAACAATCACATGCGCAGCTGTAAGAGTCTGGCAGGCAGGCTAGAAAGCCATCAGAGGGGTTTTTGGATTGAAACACTCTTATTATGTCCAGGAGACTTATTATCTAAAAGTTCTAAATTAACTTTTTCCAGAAAAAGGTGGTGAGGGGACAGCCCCCTGTTAATGTCAGAAAAGTAGGCAAAAAGCACAATGCAGTAAGGCAGGCAGACTCCGGTTTTGGGGCAGATGCACGAGCAGATTCAGTGAGGCTCCCTTAAGGCCGGACTCGCTTTTGCCTGTTGGACCCCTTAACCTCATGACCTTTGCCACGGGTGGGACTCCTCGTGCTGGCTCCTGGCATCTCCTTACAAGCGAAGCACAGTTTAAAAAAAATAGAAATAAATCCATTTAATAAGAAAAACAGAAGAAAAGTAAACAACTCAAACAAATCCAGATATCTGGAAGACATGTAATTTGTTTTCAGAATAGTCAATATTTGAAGACTGCTGATTCTCCTAAATTAATACATTATTTTAATAAGATTATGATGAAAATACTGGTAAGAATTTTTTTATTTTGAGAATTAAAAGATGATACCAAAGCTCATATGGCTAATAGCACGTCATTACCTTGAAATATTTTGAGAAGAAAGAAGTAAAAAAGGCATCAGTCATTCCAGATGTTAAAAACATTTTAAAGGTATAGTAATCAAAGACTTTATTTCTAGAGAAGAAACAGACAAAAAGAAAATGTATAATGAGAATTCTGAAATATACTACAATATATATAAGATTTGGATATATGGTAGGGGTGACATTTTAAGAAATGGTTCCTTCAATCAAAGCTGCTGGAATATAAGCAAAATTTCAGGTGGTTTAAAGACTGAAACACAAAAAAATTTATAAAATAATTCTGGGAGTGGTAGGTAGGCAGAGCATATAAGATTTTTATGGCAGTGAAATATTATGGGTGATACTATGGATGGTGAACACACGGCATTATACATTTTTTCAAATCTGTAGAATATACAATACCAAGAGTGAACCCTAATGTAAACTGTAGACTCTAGATGATAATGATGTGTCAATAGGTGCATCAATTGTAACAAATATACCCTGTTTTGGGATATTGACAATGGGAGGCCAAGAATGTTTGGGGTCAGGGAGTTTATGGAAAATCTCTGTACCTTCCTCTCAGTTTTGTTGTGAAACTAAAACTGCTGGTTATAAAAAATTAAGCCATAAAGGTGGGAAAGATAAAATGATGTTGCATATTTCATAATCTTGGACATAAATTCCAGAAGCTGTAATAGAAAACAATGATAAACTGGCTAAAACAAAAAATTTTAGTGTGAGAAAAAGAAACTACCATAAATCAAGTTGAAGGACAAAATTAAACGACAAACTAATGTTCAATTTCAGAGAAGGCGATGGCACCCCACTCCAGTACTCTTGCCTGGAAAACCCCATGGATGGAGGAGCCTGGTGGGCTGCAGTCCATGGGATCCCGAAGAGTCAGACACGACTGAGTAACTTTACTTTCATTTTTCACTTTCATGTGTTGGAGAAGAAAATGGCAACCCACTCCAGTGTTCTCGCCTGGAGAATCCCAGGGACGGGGGAGCCTGGTGGGCTGCTGCCCATGGGGTCACACAGAGTTGGACATGACTGAAGTGACTTAGCAGTAGCAATGTTCAATTTAAACAACTGAAATGCATAAAATATACATATTTTATTAGCATTCAAAGAGCTCTTAGAAATCAGTAAGAGACTGATAATAGCAGAAAAGCCACTAGCAAAGAACAAAGAATACGCTGTGTTTATATAAAGAAAAGGTATAGAAAAATATATGCATGTGTTTGTATGCATATCTATGTCACATGTATGTGCATACATGCACTTGTATATGAATAGATTTCTGAAATGACATTTTAAAAAGCTAACAGAAGTTACTTGTGGGAAGTAGAAACAGGATGGTTTCAAATTTTACTTTTTATTTCATACCTTTTCATGCTCTATATTTCTTATCTTAAAAATCATGAGTGTATATTGCTTTTATAATTCAAAACAAAACCTAATAGAAACACATTACTTCTGGAGAACCCCACCAGTAAAATGCTGACTATCTGGAAGTATATTCATTTCTATGGTCCCTCTCCTCATTCACTAACATTACATGTTGAATACTATTATGGTGTTAAAAACATTAAAAAAAAAAAAAAGAGAGAGTGGCTTAGTAAAATGCAGTAAAACTAGACATATGGAAGTTTACTAAATAAACACATCACCATTTAACTTATGAACTTTTTTTAATCCTTGAATTGTTTTTGAAATATACAGCAGAAAATGATTACTGTATTTTCATTTTGGCTCTTTAAAGTCCTAACTAGAGAGTTTTGTCTTTCTCCTCTTTCCTTTTGGGGCTCTGAAATCAATTAAGTTCTGCCTTTCAAGGCCCATCACACTCAGTCTTCTCTCTATCCTCAGCAGTTTTTCTTCCAGGAAACTGGTCTCTCACTCCTCAATCTTAGCTATTAACAAAAAAAGCTGCATCAAAAGCAACTTAATCATTTGCATGCTCAGTAAACAAGCATGCAAACAAGGGCCAATGACAGTAATTAATGTAAGGATCTGAGTCTGACCCATTAATAGAGTAATTTGAGATACAGCAAATTGCATATTGTAGAGAGTATAAGAAGTTTTCCTCAAAGATCCTAGATCAGGATGACACTGCTTCTCCAATAAATTGGGCAACCTAGAAGATATGGACAAATTTCTAGAAACATACAATCTGCCAAGACTAAAGCAAGAGGAACAGATAATTTGAACAGGTTGATCATTAGAAGTGAAACTGAATTTTTAATTTAAAAAAATTCCCAGCAAACAAAAGTATAGGACTGGACAGCTTCAAAGGGAATTCTAATAAGCATATAAAAAAGTTAATAACTATCCTTCTCAAACTATTTCAAAAGACTGAAGAAGATGGAATACTCCCAAATTCATTCTATGAGACCACCATTACCCTGATAACCAAAACCAGATAAAGACACTAATATAGATATAAAAATCTTCAACAAAATGTTAGCAAACTGAATCCAGTGATATATAAAAAGGATCATGCAGCATGATCAAGTTAGATTATTTCAGGGACACATGGATGGTTCAGTAATCACAAATCAGTCAATGTGACACATCACATTAACAAAAGAAGGATAAAAATCTCATGATCGTCTCAACAGACACAGAAAAAGCATTTGACAAAATTCAACATTCATTCATGATTAAAAACTCATATCAAAGTGGGTACAGAGGGAACATATCTCGATGCAATAAAGGCCATTGATGACGTATGCACAGCTAAAATCATACTCAATGATGAAAACCTGAAAGCCTTTCTTCCAAATTTAGGAATAAGACAAGGATGGCCACTCCCAAGACAAGGATGCCCACTTTTGCTACTTTAACAGTGTTCAAAGTTCTAGTCACAGCAAGTAGACAAGGGGAAAAAAAAAAAAGGCATCCAAATTGGAAGAGAAGAAGTAAAACCATTACTATTTGAAGATGACATGATACTATCTACGTATCAGTCAGTTCAGTTCAGTCGCTCAGTCGTGTCTGACTCTTTGCAACCCCATGAATCGCAGCATGCCAGGTCTCCCTGTCCATCACCATCTCCCAGAGTTCACTCAGACTCACGTCCATCGAGTCCGTGATGCCATCCAGCCATCTCATCCTTGGTCATCCCCTTCTCCTCCTGCCCCCAATCCCTCCCAGCATCAGAGTCTTTTCCAATGAGTCAACTCTTCACATGAGGTGGCCAAAGGACTGGAGTTTCAGCTTTAGCATCATTCCTTCCAAAGAAATCCCAGGGTTGATCTCCTTCAGAATGGACTGGTTGGATCTCCTTGCAGTCCAAGGGACTCTCAAGAGTCTTCTCCAACACCACAGTTCAAAAGCATCAATTCTTCAGCACTCAGCCTTCTTCACAGTCCAATTCTCACATCCATACATGACCACAGGAAAAATCACAGCCTTGACTAGACGGACGTTAGTCGGCAGAGTAATGTCTCTGCTTTTGAATATGCTGTCTAGGTTGGTCATAACTTTTCTTCCGAGGAGTTAAGCGTCTTTTAACTTAATGGCTGCAGTCATCATCTGCAGTGATTTTGGAGCCCCCCAAAATAAAGTCTGACACTGTTTCCACTGTTTCCCCATCTATTTGCCATGAAGTGATGGGACCGGATGCCATGATCTTTGTTTTCTGAATGTTGAGCTTTAAGCCAACTTTTTCGCTCTTCTCTTTCACTTTCATCAAGAGGCTTTTTAGCTCCTCTTCACTTTCTGCCATAAGGGTGGTGTCATCTGCATATCTGAGGTTACTGATAAACCCTGAAGTCTCCACTAAAAAAAATACTAGAATATATTCAGCAAAGTTGAAGGGTACACAATATATGGAAATTTGCTTTCTATACACTAATAATGAACCATCAGAGAGAGAGAAAACTAAAAAAACCTTCCTGTTTAAAACTGGATCAAAAAGAACATTTAGGAATAAACTCGACCAAGAAACTGAAAGACCTATAGGCTGAAAACTATAAAGCACTGATGAAAGAAACTGAATAAGATATAAAGAAATGGAAAGATACCCTGTACTCTTGGATTAGAAGAATATCATTAAAGTGGCCATAACTACCCAAAGCAATCTACAGATTTAATGCAATCCCTATCAAAATACCCAAGATATTTTTTAATAGAACTAGATCAAATCATCCTAAAACTCAAATGGAACCATAAAAAACTTTAAATTGCCAAAACAATCTTCAGGAAGGAGAACAAAGCTGGAGTTATCATTTTTTCAGGCTTCAGTTCAGTTCAGTTCAGTTCAGTCGCTCAGTTGTGTCCGACTCTTTGCGACTCCATGAATCGCAACACACCAGGCCTCCCTGTCCATCACCAACTCCTGGAGTTCACTCACACTCAGGTCCATTGAGTCAGGCTTCAGACTATACTTAATCTACAATAATCAAAACAGCATGATACTGATGCAAAACAGACATAAATCAATGGAACCGAATTAAGACCTCAGAAATAAACCCACAAACCTGCAGTCAATTGATCTATGACAAAGAGGCAAGAGTATACAATGGAGAAAAAGACTCTCTTCAATAAGAGGTGGTGGGAAAACTAGAGAGCTACATGAAAAAGAATGAGATTAGAATGAGATTCTTCACACCACATACAAAAAGAAACAAGTGAATTAAAGACGTAAATGTAAGACCTAAAACCATAAAACTAGAAGAACGATACTCTGACATAAATTGTAGCAATATTTCTCTTGGATCTGTCTCCTAGGGCAAAAGAAATAAAAGCAAAAATAAACAAATGGGACATTATTACATTTAAAAGCTTTTGCAGCACAAAGCAAACTACATACAAATTGAAAAGAGAATCTACAGAATGGGAGAAAATACTTGCCAAAGATATGACTGACAAGAGAGCTAATATCCAAAATAAATAAACAGTTCATAAAACACAGTATCAAAAATGTCACCTAATCAAAATCTGGGATAAAGATTGGAACAGACATTTGTGTAAGAAAGATATTCACATGGTGAACAGGTGCGTGAAAAGATGCAGAATATGGCCAATTATTAGAGAAATGCAAATCCAGACAAAGAGGTATCACCTCACAACTGTCAGAACAGCTGTCATCATGAGTTAGCTCCTAAATGGTAAAAGAACAGGTCTATAAGTGAAGTAGAATTATGTCATTTAATTGCCTCCACTATACTGTTCATTCATTTTATTTCAGTAGCTCAGTCATGTCTGATTCTTTGCAATCTGATGAACTGCAGCATGCCAGGCCTCCCTCTCCATCACCAGCTCCTGGAGTTCACTCAAACTCATGTCTATCGAGTCAGTGATGCCATCCAGCCATCTCATCCTCTGTCGTCCCCTTATTCTCCCGCCCTCAATCTTTCTGAGCATCAGAAAGATGCACAAACTCATGCAACTAGTAATTGGCAGAATCAAGATTAACCAGTAGAGATAGGACGGAAACATCAGTGTTTTTAAAAAACTTTCCCAGGGTATGTGTGAAGAACCACCACCTTACTAATCTGATCCATAGTTTGGAAAATCAGATCCCATTCCTGAAATACACAGTCAACTGGTCATTTAACCATGTATTTTGCTTTTATTTTCTCCACAAAGTTTCAACTTTCTTTTAGAAAATTAGATAAAAATATAAGCCAAAGCCTTGAGTTCTTAAGGATTAAGTTCTGGGAAATAGAGAACATATCTCATTTTTATGCAGTGCAAACTCTCTAGTACCTACCTATGTTTATCTTTTATACCAAATTCAAGGAAAATATTTAACATGAATGGTGTATAACTGAGTTCTTTTTAGCTTATCTTGCAATAGCAATCCTTCTGGATGCTGTCTACAAGCAAGGGCATAATTACAACTTTCTTCATTTAATTCATAAACATTCAGTGCCTGTTACATGCAAAGAGTAATTTGAGCAGGTTTTATCTGCAAGAAGAGTATGTTTTGGAAACTTTACATGCTTCATGCAAGAATGGAAAAATACAAGGACCCTACAATAGGATTTTATGTTTTACCTTCCTTCCTTTCAGAAGCTCAAAGAGAAGAAAACATACATAAAATCCTTGCATTGAAGGGCTGAAATAAGAGTACACACCCTGAATAAGTTTCATTACATGTAAAATGTATGAAAATTGTCTGAATACATGGGAAATGAATACAGAAAAGACATGATAAAAATGTACTGATGATCTGTATACCACATGTTGTTGTTGTTCAGCTGCTAAGGCATGTTTGATTCTTTTGTAACCCTATGGATTGCAGGCCACCAGGTTCCCCTGTCCATGGGATTTTCCAGGCAAGAATACTGGAATAGGTTGCCATTTCCTCCTCCAGGGGATCTTCACAACCCAGGAACTGAACTTGTGCCTCCTTCATTGGCAGGCAGATTCTTTACCACTGAACCACATGGGACGCCCAGAATATATATGTACATAAAAAGACAGTGTTATTGTTGAATTGTGTTCCCCGGAAAGATACATTCAAATCTTAATACTCAACACCTATGAATGTGACCTTAGTTTGGAAATAGTGTTTTAGCAATTGTAATCAAACTAAGATCAAGTCATGCTGAATCCAACATGATTGTGTCCTTACAATAAAAGAAGAGACACAGACACACAGGGAGAAAACCATGTGATGAGTGAGGCAGAGATTGGAGTGATAAGTCTATAAACCAGTAAATGCCAAGGAACATCACCATCACAGAAGCTAACAAAAAGGCATAGAGCAGATTCTCCCCAACGTCATCAAAACAGCACGCCCCTGTGGACAATTCGACTTCAGACTTCCAGTGTCAAGGATTGTGAGATAATATATTTTTGTTAATTTAAACCACCCAGTTAGTGGTATCTCTTACAGAAACGTTAACAGAGAACCAAACTGCCTATTCATTTTTATCTTTCCAGTGAAATATCAAATCAGTTTCTCAGATTAAATAAATACCTGATCAGTGTATATATAAAAGATATTTAATACAAATGAGAAAATTCATCATATCATTCTGCCTTGCACATGAGATATTTCTCCAAATAACAGTGGTTGATATGAAGTCAAAATTTTAGGGCAGGCAGTGAGTCCATGAATATCCAAGTAAACTTTCTTAAAAAATTTGGAATATACATAGTTTTCATGAGGCTAAAATGTTAACAACAATTTTTAAAAAATACATTTTTAATGATTATTTTTGGATAACTATATTTTACATGTTTAAAAATAAACTTTAAAATTGCTCACTGGAAAACTTCAATGTGAATAAAATTTACTAGCAGTACAACAAACATGATGCAAAAGAAATTTGGCATGAGTATAATGGATAAATTCATTACTGCTTTAGCAAGAGTTCAGCTTACTATTACGACAAGGAAACCTGTTTACATTCATTTTGCAAAAAGTAGAAAAACTGCATCACCTACTTATTGAATTATACAAGTGCTAGGCAGCTAAGCTATTTACTTACATTATCCGTCCCATTTAACCCTTATAATTATTATTATCAAATTTAAAGATGTACAAATTGAGGGACAAAGACAATCAATAATCTGCCCAAGTTAACCCAGCTGGTGGGGGTGGCACAGTTGTGGTTAGTCAATCTGTTCTATGAATTTGTGTTCTTGAATAGCAAGCTTATAAGTCATACCCACTATGTTCTAACTGCCTTTCTAACTACTAAATTTTTTATAAAACATACTTTGCAAATAAACCTTAAAATATGTGAAATGAGTCAGCACTTCTGATTAGAATTATAAATATCTGTGGCTTATTAATGACATGGTCATAAATAGAATGCAATTCAAAGAGAAAAAAAGAGCTGGTTTTTAATATAATGTGGAAGAAAGATAAATTACAGCTATAAGGCATAAGATATGATGCTGTGATTACAGAATAACTGAAGATCAAAATAAGATATGACATGTGGATAAGTTAAAAAATGAAATATCAGAGAAAGAAATTCAACAGGTTACTTATACAGAAGCATTGTTCATGGAAACTATTTTCGTTAATTGAGCAATGGGTCAATTTGAAATATTTTCTTAAATAGGTGAATTATATCTACCAAATTAAGAGATTTACATCATGATTAAAATGTAATTCTGAGAAAAGAATTTTTAGAAACAGTCACTGAATAAAAGGGTAAAGAAATATCTCCTTAACTCCTGACAGCTGTTATATTATATTGGTTCACTGAAGAAAGCAATGAAATCTATTTCTTTGAAGATCCTTAAAAAGAGAAGGCATACATTATCAGCAGTTCAGAAAGGTTTAGGTGTCTCTCTGCCAGAAGGCAACCAGCAGATAATCACTTATGGTTCTATAAAGCCTAGTGACTGCATAATAATGCTATTCTTATAACTATGAGAAAAGGGCAACACAGCTGCTTTTTCTTTTCTTTGGTGATCAGGATTTGCTACCCAAAAAGTTGCAGAATAATTTGAATGTAATTAGATGAAATTTTCCCCAGCAGAAAAGCAAAAATTAATTTTGACTCTAGTTACTGAAAGAAAACTCAGAAGCTCTACACTGGGCTTTTTAAACATTTATGGTCTCCTTCACTTAGAAAGCAGTCCTTTATGTTCAACTTAAAAAGCAAACTCATTTGCTGGATGACCTTAGGCCTATGAGTTGAATTAACACTAAATTAAAAATTCTGAACATCTCTACAGTTTCTTTGTTTGTATAAAATGCTTGGAGAAATTCAATTTTACTGCATTCTACTCAAGTTTTTATGAGTTTACCTTTATTTCATTTCATATTATTTACTTAATCCTTTACTTTTCATGAAAGTAGAGAAGACAGATTCCTTATATTTATTATTTTTTTCTTTATAATGCAGTCAGTTTCTTTCCAAGCGAATCCCCTTTAGAGGGTAATGCAATTAATTTCAGTTTTGAAGATGGAACCGTGGTCTACAATTCTTGGTCTGCTATTTTTGTAGGAGCAATAAGAGCTGTTGTGAAAGTAATGAAAAGTTCAGTGGGATCTTGGGATGGATGATTGTCACAAAATATAAAGCTGCTAGGGATGTAAAATCACTGCAAATGGTGACTGTAGCTATAAAATTAAAAGATGCTTATTCCTTGGAAGAAAAGCTATGACAAACCTAGCCAGTATTTTAAAAAGCAAAGGCATTACCTCGCCAACAAAGGTCCGTACAGTCAAAGCTATGGTTTTTCCAGTAATCCTGTATGGATGTTAGAGTCAGATGGTAAAGAAGGCTGAATGCCAAAGAATTGATGCTTTTGAACTGTGGTGTTGGAGAGGACTCTTGAGAGTCCTTTGGACGGCAAGGAGATCAAATCAGTCCATCCTAAAGGAAATCAACTCTGAATATTCATTGGAAGGACTGATGCTGAAGCTGAAGCTCCAATACTTTGGTTACCTGATTTGAAGAGCCAAAACATTAGAAAAGATGCTGATGCTCAGAAAGATTGAAGGCAGGAGGAGAAGGGGAAGACAGAGGACAAGATGGCTAGAAGGCATCACAGACTCAATGGACATGAGTTTGAGCAAGCTCTGGGAGATGGTGAAGGAGAGGGAAGCCTGGTGTGCTGCAGTCCACTGGGTCACAAAGAGTCAGACACGACTGAGTGACTAAACAACAACAGGGATGTAAAGGGATGACATCTCAAGATTTTAGAGCACTTTAGAATAGTTGTTTAAAATAAGCAGGAAATGCAGAAATTTCAAAAAATTATGTATGGTATAAAATGAAAGTGAAGTGGCCCAGTCGTGTCTGACTCTTTGCGACCTCACGGACTGTAGCCTACCAACCAGGCTTCTCAGTCCATGGGATTTTCCAGGCAAGAGTACTAGAGTGGGTTGTCATTTCCTTCTCCAAGGGATCTTCCTGACCCGGGTCGGGACCAAACCCGGGTCTCCCGCATTGCAGGCAGACACTTTATCCTCTGAGCCACCAGGGAAGTCCTCTATCAGTTCAGTCGCATCCGACTCTTTGCGATCCCATGAATTGTAGCACGCCAGATCTCCCTGTCCATCACCATCTCCCGGAGTTCACCCAAACTCACATCCATCGAGTCAGTGATGCCATCCGGCCATCTCATCCTCTGTCGTCCCCTCTTCCTCCTGCCCTCAGTCCCTCCCAGCATCAGAGTCTTTTCCAGTGAGTCAACTCTTCGCATGAGGTGGCCAAAGTACTGGAGTTTCAGCTTTAGCATCATTCCTTCCAAAGAACACCCAGGGCTGATCTCCTTCAGAATGGACTGGTTGGATCTCCTTGCAGTCCAAGGGACTCTCAAGAGTCTTCTCCAACACCACAGTTCAAAAGCATCAATTCTTTGGCGCTCAGCCTTCTTCACAGTCCAACTCTCACATCCATACATGACCACTGGAAAAACCATAGCCTTGACTAAATGGACCTTTGTTGGCAAAGATACTTTTAAAATAAATAGAAAATAATTCTAACTTCATGAATAACTTTAGTATTTGTAGTTATATATGTGTCCAAGAGAGATGTAAAGAGCCCTGTATTCAAACATGGGTACTTAATTGCTATTATTTGTTTTTGTACTTAGGGATATAATGAGTCCTATATACTATATAGTACTCCAGGTTAGGGTAAAAGCAGCTTACAATAATTTTATACATGAAATAGAGCTCAGGGGAAAAAAAAGGAAGGGAGAAATAGTTATGATAGAAAAAGTATTAAAAATACTTTTTATTTTTTCTAAAACATAATTATATTTGTTTTTATATACTTAATAATATAAAACTCATAGCAGATATATTTCATTACTTGCCTCCAAAAAGTTGTTGACATCCTCTGCGGCCATCTGTCAAGGTAGTCATTCCTTTGTGTTTGATGAAATTAGAGCAGGATTACACTTCTAATATTCTGTGTTCTTGTCTTCTTGTATTTATTTCCCTGGTCCTGTTAAAAAGGAAATAAGCATAAATTTTGGACAGATAGCCAGTTATTCTACATTTCTTTAGATTTATATTTAAGAACATTTGGAGATTCTTAATGAGAGTTTTAGTCTTACACACAGGATTTGCTAAATATATAACTCCAGGTAAGACAGAGCTATATCAGATGACTCAATCCCCGTATATTTCAGGATAAGAAACTGAAATCCAGACCAGTTAAACAGCTCAACCATTTTTACAATCAACTGGTGGCAGGGCCAACACAAGAAACTAATTCTCATCATTTCAAGTTTAGGGCTCTTTCCTCTAGTTGTCTCCCAGTAGGCAGAACAGAAAACTCTCTGGAAGAGGGAGGAACATTGAGAATAGTATTATCATGATCAAGCTAAATTTCTCAGCCCTAATAATGAGAGAAAAATCTAGAAAGAAAAAACATCATAGTTAAATAATATTTAGGTTATTAATTCAAGTACAGTATATACTCAATGGATATCTAAGATATTTTAAAATTAAAGTACAATCAGGATTATTTGGTTTAAAATGACCAGTTACCATTTAATTTCTGTTTCATCTAGTTATGATCATTTATTTTTTCTCATCTTTGATACTATAACAATCTATTAACCACAGAGCAAAAGAAGGTCCTTTTATTATCTACAGCCCAATAGACCAATATTTTTAAAAAGAAAATTGGATTTTAGACACTCTTAGTCAAAATCCTTCTAAGATATCCTAGAGCATCCATGATAAAATCCAAAGGATTACATTGCCTTAAATGATTGGGTGCCCTCTGATACTTATCCTAACACACTTCTCCTTGTCGGGCGTCCTACATCCTAGTTGATCTCATTCTTCCTTGAATATGCTAAGCACACTTTCAGTTGAGGTCTTTGACCCTGGTCCTTTATCAGACTGGAACACTTCTCCACATAGCCACATGCCTGTTCCCAATGACTGAAAGATTCTTTTCTCTGACAGCAACACCACACATTTCAAGAATTTACTCAAATGTCACCACCCAGAGAGGTCTTCTTTTATTACTAGCTAAACAACTTTCCCACCCTCCATCACTCACCCCTCTCCCTACTGACCCTCGTTTACTATACCCATACATGCTTCAGTTCCAGGCAGAGTACTTTCTAGATATTATACAACCCAACATACTCCCTAAGGGACCAGATGGGTCTTGGAATTAAGTATTGAGTTTTTATAGGTAATATGGTAAACGTACCATAATTATGCACTCTCTCTCCCAACTCTGAGCACTCTGAAATAAAATGTCAATATCTTTAAAAGCAAAACATATATTCTAAGTGATATTTATAGAAAGACAACAAATAGTTCTTATCAGTTTTACTACTAAACAAGTTAATATTAGGTCAGATTTTATCTTTATATGAGTTGCCAAAACTTTGTTTCAGAGCTTTTAGATTTTAGAATTGCAGGTAAAGAATTGTGGAATATAATATATATTTCTTTCTTTATTGCCTGTCTCCTTTAAGTAATGTAAGCTTACAAGACTAATTTTTTTTTCCTGCTGTATGCCCAGCAGCTAACAGATAAGTACTCAAAAATATTAGATGAAATGGTAAGTAATCTTCTGTAAAGATTAGTTTTTATTGTTAACATTATAAATAAACCCTATTCTATAATAACAATATTCTTCTCAATTGAAGGAAAAGTTGAAAAAATTATTTTGAAAGACTCTTTAAAATGATTTTTTCTTGTATAGTTCATTGAAAGAAAAAAATATGATAAACAGCATTTAGATAAAACTACAGGAAACAACACCTGAGCTCAACAGAATTCTAGAAATCTAGGTGCTTCTTTGTGTTCCCATTTTCTATTTAACTACTTAATCTATCACTCAACCATCGGTCTTCCATCTATCTACCTTTATCTCTTTGATTAGATGTTTCACCATTCTTGACCCAACACAGTATCTCTAAAATGAGAGGGCAGAACTCAATCTTTAGTAGTTTCACGATTTTACTAACAGTTAAATAACTGAGGCAGTAATCACTCTATCCCAGAAGTTGACTGGATTGTCTCAAAGACATATAATCTTGTTTATCTAACCTACAATTAAAAAACAGAAACTAGTTTTTACTTAAATTTAAGCATGTATGTTTAACTCAAATGAAGTGACACACTTGTCAAATAACCACTTTATGTCACAGATACAGAATACTTAACTTTTGTGTAAGTTTCTGCTGAAGAGTATGCCTAATAATAACAAATATTTATTTAGCATTTACTGTGTACCAGGTATTATTCTAAGTTCTTACAGTATATTATTAAACTTAAAACACCTGTACTAGCTAGATACCAATATCAACCCCCTCTGGTAGCCTGGATTACTCCTCCCTTTCCCCACCACATGACCATAGGAGGTGCATATATACCTCTCTGCTCTTTGAGTTTGGAACTGGCAACATGCCTTGCTTTGACCAAATGGGGTAACAGCAGACAACACACAAGCAGAGCCTTGAAATATGTATGCTTTAGCAACTTGGTTTCTTCCTTGCTATCTTGCCTTAGTCTCTGAGGAAAAAATGTTTCAGGTAGCTACAAGTCCAAGGAAGATGAGACATGAGGCACAGACCCAGATGCATCTTCCACTTGAACCCACATCTGGTTGAGTCCAGTCTGGATCAGATCTACTCCTCCTACCCACAGATTTCTTAGCAAGAACTAAATGCTTATTGTGGCACGCCAGTGAGATTTTTGTGGTGGTTTGTACTGCAACAAAAGCTCACTGATAAACTTCCTCTTTATAGACAGCAAAAATGAGAGTCAGAGATCAATTTGTCCAAACTTTCAAAGCCAATAAAGTGGCTGGATATAAAGCCATGCAAGTCTAGTTCAAAGGTCTAGTTCAGAGACTCTTAAGTCTCTATGCTATTTTGCCACTGCATTAAATTTGCTGTATCATGAGATATTAAGCCATTAATTAATATGGCAGTGGGTGATTTGGCACATTAAAATCCATAATTGTAAATTTATCTAATTGTCAGTGCACAAAGATGTCCTGCAGCTTTCAGTACAATATTTCATTTTGAGACATTAATAGATATAAAATAAATGTGCTTTCTGAAGTCAGATTAATAAGACTACACATCTCATGATGTAGCTTTTCAAATCACCCTGGCACTAAACAGTGGCTTTCAGTACTGATAGCTCTACTGAATGATTCTACTCTCTGACTTTGGCTGACCTTTTCAGGCATGCATCAGTGATCCAAACTGAATTTCTATTTTAGTAGCCTGAAATTTGGATGTGTGAGTGGGAGCCCTGATCAAGTGCTCTACTCTAGGGAAAGATGAAATCCCCAGAGCTACCCTTGTTCCTTTTCTTCCTGTCAAATGCATGATACTTTAGTATCTTCTCAGGCAAATGCCCCCCTCCCCCCCCTTTTTTTTGTTAAAGCTTCAGGGGCAAGCAAATTCTAGAGATTTTTATTTTCATTTTATTTTTTAATTTTTACTTTATTTTACTTTACAATACTGTATTGGTTTTGCATTACATTGATATGAATCCACCACGGGTGCACATGCGTTCCCAAACTTGAACCCCCCTCCCACCTCCCTCCCCATAACATCTCTCTGGGTCATCACCGTGCACCAGCCCCAAGCATGCTATATCCTGCGTCAGACAAAGACTGGCGATTCGATTCTTACATGATAGTATACATGTTTCAATGCCATTCTCCCAAATCATCCTACCCTCTCCCTCTCCCTCTGAGTCCAAAAGTCCGTTATATACATCTGTGTCTCTTTTGCTGTCTTGCATACAGGGTCGTCATTGCCATCTTTCTAAATTCCATATATATGTGTTAGTATACTGTATTGGTGTTTTTCTTTCTGGCTTACTTCACTCTGTATAATCGGCTCCAGTTTCATCCATCTCATCAGAACTGATTCAAATGAATTCTTTTTAATGGCTGAGTAATACTCCATTGTGTATATGTACCACAGCTTTCTTATCCATTCATCTGCTGATGGACATCTAGGTTGTTTCCATGTCCTGGCTATTATAAACAGTGCTGCAATGAACATTGGGGTACATGTGTCTCTTTCAGTTCTGGTTTCCTTGGTGTGTATGCCCAGCAGTGGGATTGCTGGGTCATAAGGTAGTTCTATTTGCAATTTTTTAAGAAATCTCCACACTGTTCTCCATAGTGGCTGTACTAGTTTGCATTCCCACAAATGCACTTTTAAAATAAGTTTGCCAAACTGTTTTTCTTGTTGCAACCAAAAGAAATTTAACCAAAATAAAGTTTAAAAATCCACTGTTCTTTTTGTTATAACTTAAAAGTGCAGAGGAAGGGCTTATTAAAAAGACTGAATAAAGCTTGCATTTTGTTTTTATCCTCTTGAAGTAATTTCACAATCATAGTTGTTGATTGTGTGCCTGCTGATACAAGTTAAATAGTCTTCCATAGTTTAAAAACTAGGGCTCGAGTTATAGTTAAATTCTGTTCACCTGTGGTTTTACTTCCTTGAGGAGGGTAGGTTACCACGACAGGTTCTGGAGATGGAACTGGAGCTGCCTCTGACTCCCATCTCAAGAGCCCAGTGTGGCTAACCTGCTGTTTAGATTGAAGTGACTCCAGGGATTTTGGACCTGTCAGCAGCAGCTTTTTCCCATTAGCTCTAAGCCCACTCTCTTCAAGCTCCCTCCTAAGGAGTCCCAGACCCCTTTTGCACTATTGATGAGGCTCCAGATTTAAAAGCCCTGCTGTTTTTAAAGATCAGGAAACAAGCACACAGTTAAGCGACTTTCCTGATGTCATAGAGCTGATAAGAGATAGCTGGGATTTGAATTAAGGAAAATTGTACTGCAAAGAGTCATTTCTTTGCCCTGAAGACCAGAGATGATCCATCCCCTTGAACTGCTTTAACATCTAGACATGGAAGGAGACACCCATCACTCCTGAGAAGTTTTGTGCCCCCGCCCATGCCCCCGCCCCCAATCCCTGGCCCCATAAGAAGCTCCAGAGCAAATCGGGGGTGGCTGAGTCAGAACTCCTCCTGACGTGCTGGGAGTGAACCTCTCTGGGTGTCCCTCAATGTGGAGAAACTTCTCATCTTTAACCTAGATGTTTTATCATTGGTGCTGTATAGATGGAGAAGTCTAGAGGCTACTGCAAAAATAAAACTGAAAATCAGAAGCAGGAGGCTTAAGTCCAAAGCCTGAAAACATCAGAGAACTCCTGAATTCAGGGAACACTGAGCAATAGGAGCTCATCAAATGCCTCCATACCTACACTGAAACCAAGCTCCACCCAAGGATCAACAAGTTCCAGAACAAGACATACCACGCAAACTCTCCAGCAACACAGGAACACACCCCTGAGCTTCAATACACAGGCAGCTCAAAGTTACTTCAAAACCTTTGACGTCTCATAACCCATTACTGGTCACTCCACTGCACTCCAGAGAGAAGAAACCCAGCTCCACCCACCAGAACTCCAACACAAGCCTCCCTAACCAGGAAACCTTGACAAGCCACTGATACAACCCCACCCACAGTGAGGAAGCTCCATAATAAAGAGAACTACACAAATTACCAGAATATAAGAAGGCCACCCCAAACACAGCAATATAACCAAGATGAAGAGACAGAGAAATACTCAGCAGGTTAAGGAACAGGAGAAATGCCCACCAAACCAAACAAAAGAGAAAGAGATAGGGAATCTACCTGAGAAAGAAATCCGAATATTGATAGTGAAAATGATCCAAAATCTTGAAATCAAAATGGAATCACAGATAAATAGCTTAGAGACAAGGATTGAGAAGATGCAAGAAAGGTTTAACAAGGACCTAGAAGAAATAAAAAAGAGTCAATATATAATGAATAACGCAATAAATGAGATCAGAAACACTCTGGAGGCAACAAATAGTAGAATAACGGAGGCAGAAGATAGGATTAGTGAAATAGAAGATAGAATGGTAGAAATAAATGAATCAGAGAGGAAAAAAGAAAAACGAATTAAAAGAAATGAGGACAATCTCAGAGACCTCCAGGACAATATGAAAAGCTCCAACATTCGAATTATAGGAGTCCCAGAGGAAGAAGACAAAAAGAAAGACCATGAGAAAATCCTTGAGGAGATAATAGTTGAAAACTTCCCTAAAATGGGGAAGGAAATAATCACCCAAGTCCAAGAAACACAGAGAGTTCCAAATAGGATAAACCCAAGGCGAAACACCCCAAGACACATATTAATCAAATTAACAAAGATCAAACACAAAGAACAAATGTTAAAAGCAGCAAGGGAAAAACAACAAATAACACACAAGGGGATTCCCATAAGGATAACAGCTGATCTTTCAATAGAAACTCTTCAGGCCAGGAGGGAATGGCAAGACATATTTAAAGTGATGAAAGAAAATAACCTACAGCCCAGATTACTGTACCCAGCAAGGATCTCATTCAAATACGAAGGAGAAATCAAAAGCTTTACGGAGAAGCAAAAGCTGAGAGAATTCAGCACCACCAAACCAGCTCTCCAACAAATTCTAAAGGATATTCTCTAGACAGGAAACACAAAAAGGGTGTATAAACCCGAACCCAAAACAATAAAGTAAATGGTAATGGGATCATACTTATCAATAATTACCTTAAACATAAAAGGGTTGAATGCCCCAACCAAAAGGCAAAGACTGGCCGAATGGATACAAAAACAAGACCCCTCTATATGCTGCTTACAAGAGACCCACCTCAAAACAAGGGACACATACGGACTGAAAGTGAAGGGCTGGAAAAAGATATTCCACGCAAATAGAGACCAAAAGAAAGCAGGAGTGGCAATACTCATATCTGATAAAATAGACTTTAAAACACAGGCTGTGAAAAGAGACAAAGAAGGCCACTACATAATGATCAAAGGATCAATCCAAGAAGAAGATATAACAATTATAAATATATATGCACCCAATATAGGACCACTGCAATATGTAAGACAAATGCTAACAAGTATGAAAGGGGAAATTAACAATAACACAATAATAGTGGGAGACTTTAATACCCCACTCACACCTATGGACAGATCAACTAAACAGAAAATTAACAAAGAAACACAAACTTCAAATGATACATTAGACCAGTTAGACCTAATTGATATCTATAGGACATTTCACCCCAAAACAATGAATTTCACCTTTTTCTCAAGTGCTCATGGAACCTTCTCCAGGATAGATCACATCCTGGGCCATAAATCTAAACTTGATAAATTCAAAAAAACCGAAATCATTCCAAGCATCTTTTCTGACCATAATGCATTAAGATTAGATCTCAATTACAGGAGAAAAACTATGAAAAATTCCAACATATGGAGGTTGAACAACACACTTCTGAATAACCAACAAATCACAGAAGAAATCAAAAAAGAAATCAAAATATGCATAGCAACTAATGAAAATTAAAGCACAGCAACCCAAAACCTGTGGGACACTATAAAAGCAGTGCTAAGAGGAAAGTTCATAGCAATACAGGCATACCTCAAGAAACAAGAAAAACGTCAAATAAATAACCTAACTCTACACCTAAAGCAACTAGAAAAGGAAGAACTGGAGAACCCCAGAGTTAGTAGAATGAAAGAAATCTTAAAAATTAGGGCAGAAATCAATGCAAAAGAAACAAAAGAGACCATAGCAAAAATCAACAAAGCCAAAAGCTGGTTCTAGGAAAGGATAAATAAAATTGACAAACCATTAGCCAGACTCATCAAGAAGCAAAGAGAGAAAAATCAAATCAATAAAATTAGAAATGAAAATTGAAAGACCACAACAGACGAAACAGAAATACAAAGGATCATAAGAGACTACTATCAGCAATTATATGCCAATAAAATGGACAATGTGGAAGAAATGGACAAATTCTTAGTAAAGTACAACTTTCCAAAATTGAACCAGGAAGAAATAGAAAATCTTAACAGACCCATCACAAGCACGGAAATTGAAACTGTAATCAGAAATCTTCTAGCAAACAAAAGCCCATGTCCAGACGGCTTCACAGCTGAATTCTACCAAAAGTTTCGAGAAGAGCTAACACCTATCCTCCTCAAACTCTTCCAGAAAATTGCAGACGAAGGTAAACTTCCAAACTCATTCTATGAGGTCACCATCACCCTAATACCAAAACCTGACAAAGATGTCACAAAAAAAGAAAACTACAGGCCAATATCACTGATGAACATAGATGCAAAAATCCTCAACAAAATTCTAGCAATCAGAATTCAACAATACATTAAAAAGATCATACACCATGACCAAGTGGGCTTTATCCCAGGAATGCAAGGATTCTTCAATATCCGCAAATCAATCAATGGAATTCACCACATTAACACATTGAAATAAAAGCCGTATGATTATCTCAATAGATGCAGAGAAGGCCTTTGACAAAATTCAACATCCATTTATGACAAACACTCTCCAGAAAGCAGGAATAGAAGGAACATACCTCAACATAATAAAAGCTATATATGACAAACCCACAGCAAACATTATCCTCAATGGTGAAAAATTGAAAGCATTTCCCCGAAAGTCAGGAACAAGACAAGGGTGCCCACTTTCACCGCTACTATTCAACATAGTTCTGGAAGTTTTGGCCACAGCAGCCAGAGCAGAAAAAGAAATAAAAGGAATCCAAATTGGAAAAGAAGAAGTAAAACTCTCACTGTTTGCAGATGACATGATCCTCTACATGGAAAACCCTAAAGACTCCACCAGAAAATTACTAGAGCTCATCAATGAATATAGTAAAGTTGCAGGATATAAAATCAACACTCAGAAATCCCTTCCATTCCTATACACTAATAATGAGAAAGTAGAAAAAGAAATTAAGGAAACAATTCCATTCACCATTGCAATGAAAAGAATAAATTACTTAGGAATACATCTACCTAAAGAAACTAAAGACCTATATATAGAAAACTATAAAACACTGATGAAAGAAATCAAAGAGGACACTAATAGATGGAGAAATATACCATGTTCATGGATCGGAAGAATCAATATAGTGAAAATGAGTATACTACCCAAAGCAATTTACAAATTCAACGCAATCCCTATCAAGCTTCCAGCGATATTTTTCACAGAACTAGAGCAAATAATTTCAAGATTTGTATGGAAATACAAAAAAACTCAAATAGCCAAAGCAATCTTGAGAAAGAAGAATGGAACTAGAGGAATCAACTTGCCTGACTTCAGGCTGTACTACAAAGCCACAGTCATCAAGACAGTATGGTACTGGCACAAAGACAGACATATAGATCAATGGAACAAAATAGAAAGCCCAGAGATAAATCCACACACATATGGACACCTTATCTTTGACAAAGGAGGCAAGAATATACAATGGAGTAAAGACAATCTCTTTAACAAGTGGTGCTGGGAAAACTGGTCAACCACTTGTAAAAGAATGAAACTAGATCACTTTCTAACACCACACACAAAAATAAACTCAAAATGGATGGAAGATCTAAATGTAAGACCAGAAACTATAAAACTCCTAGAGGAGAACATAGGCAAAACACTCTCCGACATAAATCACAGCAGGATCCTCTATGACCCACCTCCCAGAATAATGGAAATAAAAGCAAAAATAAACAAAATGGGATCTAATTAAAATTAAAAGCTTCTGCACAACAAAGGAAAATATAGGCAAGGTGAAAAGACAGCCTTCTGAATGGGAGAAAATAATAGCAAATGAAGCAACTGACAAACAAGTAATCTCAAAAATATACAAGCAACTTATGCAGCTCAATTCCAGAAAAATAAATGACCCAATCAAAAAATGGGCCAAAGAACTAAATAGACATTTCTCCAAAGAAGACATACGGATGGCTAACAAACACATGAAAAAGATGCTCAACATCACTCATTATCAGAGAAATGCAAATCAAAACCACAATGAGGTACCACTTCACACCAGTCAGAACGGCTGCGATCCAAAAATCTGCAAGCAATAAATGCTGGAGAGGGTGTGGAGAAAAGGGAACCCTCCTACACTGTTGGTGGGAATGCAAACTAGTACAGCCACTATGGAGAACAGTGTGGAGATTTCTTAAAAAATTGCAAATAGAACTGCCATATGACCCAGCAATCCCACCGCTGGGCATACACACCGAGGAAACCAGAACTGAAAGAGACACATGTACCCCAATGTTCACTGCAGCACTGTTTATAATAGCCAGGACATGGAAACAACCTAGATGTCCATCAGCAGATGAATGGATAAGAAAGCTGTGGTACATATACACAATGGAGTATTACTCAGCCATTAAAAAGAATTCATTTGAATCAGTTCTGATGAGATGGATGAAACTGGAGCCGATTATACAGAGTGAAGTAAGCCAGAAAGAAAAACACCAATACAGTATACTAACACATATATATGGAATTTAGAAAGATGGCAATGACGACCCTGTATGCAAGACAGCAAAAGAGACACAGATGTATATAACGGACTTTTGGACTCAGAGGGAGAGGGAGAGGGTGGGATGATTTGGGAGAATGGCATTGAAACATGTATACTATCATGTAAGAATCGAATCGCCAGTCTATGTCTGATGCAGGAAACAGCACGCTTGGGGCTGGTGCATGGTGATGACCCAGAGAGATGTTATGGGGAGGGAGGTGGGAGGGGGGTTCATGTTTGGGAACGCATGTACACCCGTGGTGGATTCATGTCAATATATGGCAAAAAACAAACAAACAAACAAACAACAACAAAAAAACCTAGGGCTCATGGACCCTAAAGGATCTGTGGATAGATCTATATTTTATTAAAAATGCAAAAGTAGATTTCCTTTGGAAAACTACATATTTTCTGTATTTAAATACATTTTGATTATAATGTATTTAATGAGCTTTCTATATTCCTTTTGATAATTAAAGGCAAATTAACATATGGGATTATTTTTGATTCACTCAAATTATTTATGAGACTCAAATCTATTCCAGATATTGTTTTAGATACTTAAGATACAACAGGGATGAAACAAAGTCTCTGCCCTCATAAAGGAATAAGAAAGAATATGAGAGATATAATTTTAAAATTTCACAGAACTACTAGTAATGAATTTGATACATCTATAGAGTAAGGAGATGAGAGTAGCTTAAAAGTGTGGAAGTATAAAGGTAAAATGCCTGTGAAAGTTTATCAGCGATCTTTAATCTATATCTAATATTCAAAGGAAATACATCATCATATATAGGAAATTCTGCAAGATATCATATGTATGAGTAAACAATAGAGTACAACCATCAACACAAAGGCAATGTTATACACTTTTTACTTTACCAGTGATTTCATATTGACCACCATAACGGAGCCTCTCAATACTTCTTACAGAGGAGCAGGAAAGAAAATGGAGCCTCAGAAGGTTGAGAAACTTCAGAACTTTGTGAGTGGTAGAACCAACCATGGGCTTCCCTGGTGGCTCATACAGTAAAGAATCTGCCTGCAAAACAGGAGATCTGTGTTCAATCCTTGGGTTGGGAAGATCCTTTGGAGAAGGGAATGCATACCTACTCCAGTATTCTTGCCTGGAAAAGCCCATGGACAGAGGAGCCTGGTGGGCTACAGTCCATGGGGTCACAAAGACTCAGACATGACTGAGTGACTAAGCTTTGCACACATCACAGAACCAAGCAGGAGGGGCATCTCTGGTGGTTTGGTGGTAACGAATCCATCTGTCTATGCAGGAGACACAGGTTCAATCCCTGGGTCAGCGAGATCCCCGGGAGATGAGAACAGCAACCCACTCCAGTATTCTTGCCTGGAAAATCTCTTGCACAGAGAAGGCTGGTGGGCTATCGTCCATGGGGTCACAAAGGAGCTAGATGTGACTTAGTGACTAAACAACAAGAAGCAACTACAGCCTGGTTTCCAAGTTTCCTAGCTTTTGTTTCCATTATTGATGTTTCTGAACTATGGTGTTGGGGAAGACTCTTGAGAGTCCCTTGGACTGCAAGGAGATCCAACCAGTCCATCCTAAAGTAAATCAGTCCTGAATATTCATTGGAAGGACTGATGCTGAAGCTCCAATACTTTGGCCACCTGATGTGGAGAACTGATTCAATGGAAAAGACCCCGATGCTGGGAAAGATTGAAGGCGGGATGAGAAGGAGACAAGAGAGGATGAAATGGTTGGATGGTATCACTGAAGTGATGGACATGAGTTTGAGTAGGCTCCAGGAGACGGACAGGGAAGCCTGGCGTGCTGCAGTCCATGGGGTCGCAAAGAGTCGGACGAGACTGAGCAACTAAACTGAACATCATCTTAACAAAAGACAATTAGTTTCACAGTGGGCAGTGTTGACATTTCCTTTTATTTACTTTTGTGAGGTACTTGTAAAGTGGGACCCCCATGGAAAAGAAATGCAAAAAAGCAAAATGGCTGTCTGGGGAGGCCTTACAAACAGCTGTGAAAAGAAGAGAAGCGAAAACCAAAGGAGAAAGGGAAAGATATAAACATCTGAATGCAGAATTCCAGAGAATACCAAGAAGAGATAAGAAAGCCTTCTTCAGCAATCAATGCAAAGAAATAGAGGAAAACAACAGAATGGGAAAGACTAGAGATCTCTTCAAGAAAATTAGAGATACCAAGGGAACATTTCATGCAAAGATGGGCTCAATAAAGGACAGAAATGGTATGGACCTAACAGAAGCAGAAAATATTTGGAAGAGGTGGCAAGAATACACAGAAGAACTGTGCAAAAAAGATCTTCACGACCCAGATAATCATGATGGTGTGATCACTCATCTAGAGCCAGACATCCTGGAATGTGAAGTCAACAGGGCCTTAGGAAGCATCACTACGAACAAAGCTAGTGGATGGCATTCCAGTTGAGCTATTTCAAATCCTGAAAGATGGTGCTGTGAAAGTGCTGCACTCAATATGCCAGCAAATTTGGAAAACTCAGCAGTGGCCACAGGACTGGAAAAGGTCAGTTTTCATTCCAATCCCAAAGAAAGGCAATGCCAAAGAATGCTCAAAGTACTGCACAATTGCACTCATCTCACAAGCTAGTAAACTAATGCTCAAAATTCTCCAAGCCAGGCTTTAGCAATACATGAACCGTGAACTTCCTGATGTTCAAGCTGGTTTTAGTAAAGGCAGAGGAACCAGAGATCAAATTGCCAACATCCACTGGATCATGGAAAAAGCAAGAGAGTTCCAGAAAAACATCAATTTCTGCTTTATTGACTATGCCAAAGCTTTTCACTCTGTGGATCACAATAAACTGCGGAAAATTCTGAGAGAGATGCGAATACCAAACCACCTGACCTATCTCTTGAGAAACCTATATGCAGGTCAGGAAGCAACACTTAGAACTGGACATGGAACAACAGACTGGTGCCAAATAGGAAAAGGAGTACATCAAGGCTGTACATTGTCACCCTGCTTATTTAACTTCTATGCAGAGTACATCATGAAAAATGCTGGACTGGAAGAAACACAAGCTGGAATCAAGATTGCCAGGAGAAATATCAATAACCTCAGATATGCAGATGACACCACCCTTATGGCAGAAAGTGAAGAGGAACTCAAAAGCCTCTTGATGAAAGTGAAAGAGGAGAGTGAAAAAGTTGGCTTAAAGCTCAACATTCAGAAAACAAAGATCATGGCATCCAGTCCCATCACTTCATGGCAAATAGATGGGGAAACAGTGGAAACAGTGTCAGACTTTATTTTGGGGGGCTCCAAAATCACTGCAGATGGTGACTACAGCCATGAAATTAAAAGACGCTTACTCCTTGGAAGAAAAGTTATGACCAACCTAGATAGCATATTCAAAAGCAGAGACATTACTTTGGCAACAAAGGTCTGTGTAGTCAAGGCTATGGTTTTTCCAGTGGTAATGTATGGATGTGAGAGTTGGACTGTGAAGAAGGCTGAGCGCCGAAGAACTGATGCTTTTGAACTGCGGTGTTGGAGAAGACTCTTGAGAGTCCCTTGGACTGCAAGGAGATCCAACCAGTCCATTCTAAAGGAGATCAGCCCTGGGTGTTCTTTGGAAGGAATGATGCTAAAGCTGAAACTCCAGTACTTTGGCCACCTCATGCCAAGAGTTGACTCATTGGAAAAGACTCTGATGCTGGGAGGGATTGGGGGCAGGAGAAGGGGACGACAGAGGATGAGATGGCTGGATGGCATCACTGACTCGATGGACGTGAATCTGAGTGAACTCCAGGAGTTGGTGATAAACAGAGAGGCCTGGCGTGCTGAGATTCATGGGGTCACAAAGAGTCGGACACAACTGAGTGACTGAACTGAACTGAATTATGAAGTGGGACAAAGAAGCAACATTATTGGGGTCACACAGAAGCTGCTGGGAACAAGTGAAACATCTTTTGTCATCAGGCGTAAGCTCAAATCACTTTGGTACAGCCTGAGAGAATTGGTAGTAGAGGAATTTGACAATGTAATACTAGAGCTGATTTTCTTTACCATTAGATTTAACATAGAGCAGAGGCTGGCAAATTTCAGCCAGTGAGCAAATCTGGTTTGCCACCTATTTTTCTATGCCCCCATGCCCCACCCCCAATCAAGAATAGTATTTATATTTTAAACACTTCAAAAAGCATCACTACAATAAAAATTCACAACACCTGAAAATTATATGGAATTTAAATTTCAGTGTCCATAAATAAAGCAGAAACACAGTGCTCATTTATTCATGTATCAGCTGTCACTGCTTTCAAAATGCCCCAATAGCAGTTGAGGACGTGCTGCTCAGCCAAGTCTATAATGTTTACTATCTGGCCTTTAACAGAGTTTGCTGATCCCTAATCTAGAAGGTCACATAATTTTCCATGAAGATCATAATTTTAGAGGCAGTAATAACATGTTTACAACTTTAAGAAATTAATAACTGTATAGTTATTGGAATTAATGGAATGATGAGAGCACCTGAAACATATGAGTCAATAACTATACTAGGGACCTGAGAAGCATGCTTGTATCTTAGCCACTCTGGCAGCTGATCATTTGGATGACCTCCTTTGCCCCATGCTGTTTGTGATTATTATAGAGGTTTAAATTGTTTAACTACTAGTCCTACATTTTCAAATTTGCTGTCTCATAGATTGTTGGTTTAAGACAGCAAGCACAAAGAAACTTCTGGTGACATATAATCAATGAGTAAAAACAGTGTGGAAACAGTGACAGATTTTATTTTCTTGGGCTCTAAAATCACTGTGGATACTGACTGCAGCCATGCCGTTAAGAGACGCTTGCTTCTTGGAAGAAAAGCTATGACAAACTTAGACAGTGTATTGAAAAAGCAGGGATAACACTTTGCTGACAAATTTCCATATAGTTAAAGCTACTGTTTGTATAGTGGTCATGTATGGATGTGAAAGTTGGCCCAGAACGAAGGATGAGCACCGAAGAATTGATGCTTTTTAACTGTGGTGTTAGAGAAGACTCTTGAGAGACCCATGGACCACAAGGAGATCAAACCAGTCAATCTGAAAAGAAATCAATGTTGAATATTCACTGGAAGGACTGATGCTGAAGCTGAAGCTCCAACACTTTGGCCACCTGATGTGAAGAGCCAACTCATCGGAAAAAGGCCCCCATTCAGGGAAAGACTGAGGGAAGAAGGGGAAGGGGGCGACGGAAGATGAATGGTTGGATGGCATCACAGATGTAATGGATATGAATCTGAGCAAACTCTTGAAAGATAGTGAAGGACAAGGAAACCGGGTGTGCTGCAGACCACAGGGTCGCAAAGAGCTGGATACAACTTAGTGATTGAACAATAACAACAACAACAATCACTGAGGGAGCTTTCCTGGTGGCTCAGTGGTAAAGAACCTGCCTGCCAATGCAGGAGATGCAGATTTGATTCCTGGGTGAGGAAGATCCCCTAGGATAGCAATCCACTCCAGTATCCTTGTCTGGAAAACCACATGGACAGAAGAAGCCAGGCGGGCTACAGTCCATGTGGTCATAAAAGGGTCAGACATGACTTAGGAAGTAAACAACAACAATGACAACAATTAATGAGGAGCATAAAAATTCTATGAATCCTGTCAGTCAGTAAGTTCAGTTGCTCAGTTGGGTCCGACTCTTTGCGACCCCATGAATTGCAGCAGGCCAGGCCTCCCTGTCCATCACCAACTCCCGGAGTTTACTCGAACTCACATTTGTTGAATTGGTGATGCCATCTAACATTCTCTCCTCTGTTGTTCCCCTCTCCTCCCACCTTCAATCTTTCTCAGCATCAGGGTCTTCTCCAATGAGTCAGTTCTTTGCATCGGGTGGCCAGAGTATTGGAGTTTCAGTTCAGCATCAGTCCTTCCAAAGGATTTCAGGACTGATTTCCTTTAGGATGGACTGGTTGGATCTCCTCGCAGTCCAAGGGACTCTCAAGAGTCTTCTCCAACACCACAGTTCAAAAGCATCAATTCTTCAGTGCTCAGCTTTCTTTAGAGTCCAACTCTCACATCCATACATGACTACTGGAAAAACCATAACTTTGACTAGATGACCTTTGTTGGCAAAGTAATGTCTCTGCTTTTTAATATGTAGTCTAGGTTGGTCATTGCTTTTCTTCCAAGGAGGAAGGATCTTTTACTTTCATGGCTTCAGTCAACATCTGGAGTGATTCTGGAGCCCAATAAAATAAAGTCTCTCACTGTATCCATTATTTTCCCATCTATTTACCATGAAGTGATGGGACCGGATGCCATGATGTGTGTTGTCTGAATGTCGAGTTTTAAGCCAACTTTTTCACTCTCCTATTTCACTTTCACCAAGAGGCTCTTTATTTCTTCTTTGCTTCCTGCCGTAAGAGTGGTTTCATGTGCATATCTGTGGTTACTGATATTTCTCCTGGCAATCTTGATTCCAGCTTGTGCTTCTTCCAGCCCAGCGTTTCTCATGATGTACTCTGCATAGAAGTTAAATAAGCAGGGTGACAATATACAGCCTTGGCGTACTCCTTTTCCTATTTGGAACCAGTCTGTTGTTCCATGTCCAGTTCTAACTGTTGCTTCCTGACCTGCATACGGATTTCTCAAGATGCTGGTCAGATGATCTGGTATTCCCATCTCTTAAAGAATTTTTCAGTTTCTTGTAATCCACACAATCAAAGGAGTTGGCATACTCAATCAGAAGTAGATGTTTTTCTGGAACTCTTGCTTTTTAAATGATCCAATGAATATTGATAATTTGATCTCTGGTTCCTCTGCCTGTTCTAAATCCAGCTTGAACATCGGAGAGTTCACGGTTCACATATGTTGAGCCTGGCTTGGAGAATTTTGAGCATGACTTTGCTAGCGTGTGAGATGAAGGCAACTGTGCGGTAGCTTGAGCATTCTTTGGCATTGTCTTTCTTTGGGACTGGAATGAAAACTGAACTTTTCCAGTTCTGTGGCCACTGCTGAGTTTTCCGATTTGCTAGCATATTGAGTGCAGAACTTCACAGCATCAGCTTTTAGGATTTGAAGTAGTTCAACTGGCATTCCATCACCTCCACTAGCTTTGCTCATAGTAATGCTTCCTAAGGCCCACTTGACTTCACATTCCAGGATGTTTTGCTCTAGGTGAGTAATCACACTATCATGATTATCTGGGTAGTGAAAATCTTTTTTGTATAGTTCTTTTGTGTATTCCTGCCACCTCTTCTTAATATCTTTTGACTGTTAGGTCCATATCATTTCTGTCCTTTATTGTGCGCATCTCTGCATGAAATGTTCCCTTGATGTTTCTAATTTTCTTGAAGAGATCTCTAGTTTTCCCATTCTACTGTTTTCCTCTATTTCTTTGCATTGATTGCTGAAGAAGGCTTTCTCATCTCTCCTTGCTATACTTTGGAACTCTGCATTCAAATGGGTATATCATTCCTTTTCTCCTTTGCCTTTAGCTTCTCTTCACAGCTATTTATAAGGCCTCCTCAGACAACCATTTTGCTTTTTTGTTTCTTTTTCTTGTGGATGGTCTTGATCCCTGCCTCCTATAAAATGTCATGAACCTTTGTCCATAGTTTTTTAGGCACTCTAGCAGATCTGATCCCTTAAATCTATTTCTCACTTCCACTGCATAATCGTAAGAGATTTGATTTAGCTCATACCGAACAGTCTAGTGGTATTCCCTAGTTTCTTCAATTTAAGTCTGAATTTGGCAATGAGGAATTCACGATCTGAGCACAGTCAACTCCAGTCTTGTTTTTTTGCTGAATGTATAGAGCTTCTCCATCTTTGGCTGTAAAGAATATAATCAATCTGATTTCAGTATTGACCATCTGGTGATGTCCAAGTGTAGAATCCTCTCTTGTGTTGTTGGAAGAGGGTTGCCATGATCAGTGCGTTCACTTGGTGAAACTCTATTAGCCTTTACTCTCTTCCTTCTGTACTCCAAGGCTAAACTTGCCTGTTACTCCAGGTACTTCTTATCTTCCTACTTTTGCATTCCAGTCCTCTATAATGAAAAGGACATCTTTTTTGGGTGTTATTTCTAGAATGTCTTGTAGGTCTTCATATAACTGTTCAACTTCAGCTTCTTCAGCATTACTGGTTGGGGCACAGAATTGGGTTACTGTGATATTCCTTGGAAATGAATAGAGATGATTCCGTTCTTTTTGAGCTTGCATCCAACGACAGCATTTCAGACTCTTTATTTAACTGTGATGGCTGCTCCACTTCTTCTAACGGATTCTTGCTCACAATAGTAGATATAATGGTCATCTGAGTTAAGTTTATCCATTCCAGTCCATTTTAGTTCCCTGATTTCTAAAATATTGATGAAAGAGATGGGAATACCAGACCACCTAACCTGCCTCTTGAGAAATCTGCATGCCGGTCAGGAATCAGCAGTTAGAACTGGACATGGAACAACAGACTGGTTCCAAATAGGAAAAGGAGTATGTCAAGGCTGTATATTGTCACCCTGCTTATTTAACTTATATGCAGAGTACATCATGAGAAATGCTGGACTGGAAGAAACACAAGCTGGAATCAAGATTGCCAGGAGAAATATCAATAACCTTAGATATGCAGATGACACCACCCTTATGGCAGAAAATGACGAACTAAAAAGCCTCTTGATGAAAGTGAAAGAGGACAGCGAAAAGGTTGGCTTAAAGCTCAACATTCTGAAAACTAAGATCATGGCATCCGATCCCATCACTTTATGCAAAATGGATGGGGAAACAGTGGAAACAGTGTCAGACTTTATTTTTTTGGGCTCCAGAATCACTGCAGATGGTGATTGCAGCCATTAAGTTAAAAGAAAAGTTATGACCAACCTAGACAGTAAATTCAAAAGCAGAGACATTACTTTGCCGACTAAGGTCCATCTAGTCAAGGCTATGGTTTTTCCTGTGGTCATGTATGGATGTAAGAGTTGGACTGTGAAGAAGGCTGAGCGCTGAAGAATGGATGCTTTTGAACTGTGGTGTTGGAGAAGACTCTTGAGAGTCCCTTGGACTGCAAGGAGATCCAACCAGTCCATTCTGAAGGAGATCAGCCCTGGGATTTCTTTGCAAGGAATGATGCTAAAGCTGAAGCTCCAGTACTTTGGACACCTCATGCGAAGAGTTGACTCATTGGAAAAGACTCTGATGCTGGGAGGGATTGGGGGCAGGAGGAGAAGGGGACGACCGAGGATTAGATGGCTGGATGGCATCACTGACTCGATGGACATGAGTCTGAGTGAACTCCGGGAGATGGTGATGGATAGGGAGGCCTGGCGTGCTACGATTCATGGGGTCGCAAAGAGTCAGACACGACTGAGCGACTGAACCTAACTGAACTGAATATGTTGATGTTCACTCATGCTATCTTCCGTTTGACCACTTCCAATTTGGATGGGATTAGACAAATTTAATTCAGATGACCATTATATCTATTACTGTGGGGAAGAACTGCTTAGAAGAAATGCTCTCATAGTCAACAAGAGAGTCCTAAGCGCAGTACTTGGTTGCAGTTTCAAAAACGACAGAATGATCTTGGTTTGTCTCCAAAGCAAACCATTATACATCACAGTAATTCAAGTCTGTGACCCCAACCAAGATTGTCGAAGAAGCTGAAGTTTATGGGGTTCTATGAAGACCTCCAACATCTTCCAGAGATAAATGAAAAAGGACGGTCTTTTCATCAAAGGAATGCAAATGGAGGAAGTCAAGAGAAAATAGGCAAGTTTGGCCTTGTAGTACAAAATGAAGCAAGGCAAAGTCTTATAGAGTTTTCTCAAAAGAACATGTTGGTCATAGTAAACACCCTTTCCCAAAAACACAAGAGATTACATTACACATGGATATCACCAAATGGTCAATATTGAAATCAGACTGATTGTATTCTTTGCAGTTAAAGATGGACAAGCTCTAAATAGTCAGGAAAAAGACCTGGAGCTGACCGAGGCTCAAGTCATCAGCTCCTTATTGTACAATTTAGAATCAAATTAAAGAAAGTAGGGAAAACCACTAGGCCATTCAGGTATGACCTAAATCAAACCCTGTATGATAATATACTAGAGGTGATGAACAGAGTCAAGGGCTTAGATCTGAGTGATTGAAGAACTAAGGACAGAGGTTCATAACATTGTAGAGGAGGTGGTGGCCAAAACCATCCTACCAAAAAAGAAATCCAAGAAGGCAAAGTGGTTGTCTGAGGAGGCTTTACAAATAGCTGAGGAAAGAAGAGAAGCGAAAGGCAAAGGAGAAAGGGAAAGACATACCCAAGCAGAGTTCCAGAGAATAGCTAGGAGACCTTTCTTAAATAAATAAACAATGCAAAAAGAGAAAAAAAAAAGAGGAAACAGTAGCATGGGAAAGACGAGAGAGATCTTCAAGAATACTGGAGATACCAAAGGAACATTTCATGCAAGGATGGCCATGATAAAGGACATAAACAGTAAGGACCTAACACAGAAGCAGAAGAGATTAGGAAGAGGAGGCCAGAACAAAGAAGAACTATACAGAAAAGGTCTTAATGACCTGGATAACCATGACAGTATGGTCAACTCACCAACAGCCAGATATCCTGGAGTGCAAAGTCAAGGGGGCCTTAGGAAGAATTAATGCAAACAAAACTAGTGGAGGTAATAAAATTTCAGCTGAACTATTTAAAATCCTAAAAGATTATGCTGTTAAAGTGCTGTACTCAGTTAACAAATTTGGACAACCCAGCAGTGGACAACTCCACCATACTGGAAAAGGTCAGTTCTCAGTCCAGTCTCAAATAAGGGCAATGCCAAAGAATGTTCAAACTACTGTATAACTGCACTCATTTGGCATGCTAGTAAGGTTATGCTTAAAATCCTTCAAGCTAAGCTTCAGAGTACATGAACCAAAATTCTCCAGATGTACAAGTTTGGTTTAGAAAAGGTAGAAGAATCAGATCAAATCGCACTCACTCACTGGATCATAGAGAAAGCAAGGGGATTAAGAAAAACATCTACTGCTTCACTGATTACATGAAGCCTTATGATTGCGTGAATCAAAACTGTGAATATTCTTAAAGAAATGGGAATACCAGATCACCTTGTTTGTCTCCTGAGAAACCTATATGTGGATCAAGAAACAAAAGGCAGAACCTTACAGGGAGAAACTGATTGTTTCAAAATTGGGAAAGGAGTATGGAAAGGCTGCTTTTGTGACCCTTCTTACTTAACTTATAACTAGAGTACATCGTGTGAAATGTCAGGCTGGATGAATCACAAGGTGGAATCAAGATTGCTGGGAGAAAGATCAACAACCTCAGATATGCAGAGGATACCATTCTAATGGCAGAAAGTGAAGATGAACTAAAAAGCCTCTTGATGGGGGTGAAAGAGAAGATTGAAAAGCTGGATTAGAACTCAACATTCAAAAAACTAGCATCATGATATCTGGTCCCATCATTTCATGGCAAAAAGAAGAGTAACAGTGGAAACAGTGATAGATTTTATTCTCGTGGGCTTCAAAATCACTGTGGACAGTGACTGCAACATGACTGTGGACATGAAATTAAAAGAGGCTTGCTCCTTGGAAGGAAAGCAATGATGAACCTAGATAGCATAATAAAAAGCAGAGACATTACTTTGCCAGCAAAGGTCCATATAGTCAAAGCTATGGTTTCATGTACAAATGTGAGAGATGGACAAAAAGGAAATTGAGTAGTGAAGAACTGATGTTTCCAAATAGTGGAAGTGGAGAAGACCCTTGAGAATCCACTGACCTGCAAGGAGATAAAACAAGTCAATCCTAAAGTTAATCAATCCTGTATATTCATTGGAAGGACTGATAATAAAGCTCAAGTTCTAGTACTTTAGTCACCTGACACAAAGAGCTGACTCACTGGAAAAGACCCAGATGCTGGGAAAGATTGAAGACAAAAGAGAAGGACGAGGCAGAGGATGATGTGGTTAGATAGCTTCACGAACTCAATAGATGTGAATTTGAACAAACTATGGGAGACACATCATGAGAAACGCTGGGTTGGAAGAAACACAAGCTGGAATCAAGATTGCCAGGAGAAATATCAACAACCTCAGATATGCAGATGACACCACCCTTATGGCAGAAAGTGAAGAGGAGCTAAAAAGCCTCTTGATGAAAGTGAAAGTGGAGAGTGAAAAAAGTGGCCTAAAGCTCAACATTCAGAAAACAAAGATCATGGCATCCGGTCCCATCACTTCATGGGAAATAGATGGGGAAACAGTGGAAACAGTGTCAGACGTTATTTTGGGGGGCTCCAAAATCACTGCAGATGGTGACTACAGCCATGAAATTAAAAGACGCTTACTCCTTGGAAGAAAAGTTATGACCAACCAAGATAGCATATTCAAAAGCAGAGACATTACTTTGCCGACTAAGGTCTGTCTAGTCAAGGCTATGGTTTTTCCAGTGATCATGTATGGATGTGAGAGTTGGACTGTGAAGAAGGCTGAGTGCTGAAGAATTCATGCTTTTGAACTGTGGTATTGGAGAAGATTCTTGAGAGTCCCTTGGACTGCAAGGAGATCCAACCAGTCCATTCTGAATGAGATCAGCCCTGGGATTTCTTTGGAAGGAATGATGCTAAAGCTGAAACTCCAGTACTTTGGCCACCTCATGCGAAGAGTTGACTCATTGGAAAAGACTCTGATGCAGGGAGGGATTGGGGGCAGGAGAAGAAGGGGAGACGACAGACGATGAGATGGCTGGATGGCATCACTGACTCGAAGGATGTGAGTCTGAGTGAACTCCAGGAGTTGGTGATGGACAGGGAGGCCTGGCGTGCTGCGATTCATGGGGTTGCAAAGAGTTGGACACGACTGAGCGATTGAACTGAACTAAACTGATGCGAGATACTGCAGCCTGATGTGCTGAAGCCCACAAGGTCCCAAAGAGTGAGATGCATCATAGTGATCAAACAAGACCACCACATGAAAATTTATATATATACTAAATTTTGTAACAATAAAACTTTATATACATCTATCAAGAAACACTTTAATATTCACAGCAAATAGACTGATCCTAAAAGATGATGCTGTGAAGTGCTGCACTCAATATGCCAGCAAATCTGTAAAACCCAGCAGTGGCCACAGGACTGGAAAAGGTCAGTTTTCATTCCAATCCCAAAGAAAGGCAATGCCAAAGAAAGCTCAACTGCAGCACAATTGCACTCATCTCACACGCTAGTCAAGTAATGCTCAAAATTCTCCAAGTCAGGCTTCAGCAATATGTGAACGATGTACTTCCACATGTTCAAGCTGGTTTTAGAAAAGGCAGAGGAACCAGAGATCAAATTGCCAACATTCGCTGGATCATCGAAAAAGCAAGAGAGTTCCAGAAAAACATCTATTTCTGCTTTATTGACTATGCCAGAGCCTTTGACTGTGTGGATCAAATAAACTGTTATTCTGAAAGAGACGGAAATATCAGACCACCTGACCTGTCTCTTGAGAAACCTGTACGCAGGCCAGGAAACAACAGTCAGAACTGGACATGGAACAACAGACTGGTTCCAAATAGGAAAAGGGGTACGTCAAGGCTGCATATTGACACCCTGCTTATTTAACTTCTATGCAGAGTACATCATGAGAAATGCTGGGCTGGAAGAAGCAGAAGCTGGAATCAAGATTGCTGGGAGAAATATCAATAACTTCAGATACACAGATGACGCCACCCTTATGGCAGAAAGTGAGGAAGAACTAAAAAGCCTCTTGATGAAAGTGAAAGAGGAGAGTGAAAAAGTTGGCTTAAACTTCAACATTCAGAAAAGTAAGATCATGGCATCCGGTCCCATAACTCCATGGGAAATAGATGGGGTAACAGTGGAAACAGTGGCTGACTTTACTATTTTGGGCTCAAAAATCACTGCAGACAGTGATTGCAGCCATGAAATTAAAAGACTCATTCCTTGGAAGGAAAGCTGTGACTGACCTAGACAGCATATTCAAAAGCAGAGACATTAATTTGCCAACAAAGGTCAGTCTATCAAGGCTAAGGTTTTTCCAGTAGTCACGTATGGATGTGAGAGTTGGACAATACAGCAAGCTGAGAGCTGAAGAATTGATGCTTTTTAACTGTGGTGTTGGAGAAGACTATTGAGAGTACCCTGGACTGCAAGGAGATCCAACCAGTCCATCCTAAAGGAGATCAGTCCTGGGTGCTCATTGGAAGGACTGATGCTGAAGCTGAAACTCCAATATTGTTGCCACATGATGCGAAGAGCTGACTCACTGGAAAAGACCCTGATGCTGGGAAAGTTTGAGGGCAGGGGGAGAAGGCGACGACAGAGGATGAGATGGTTGGATGGCATCACTGAGTCAATGGACATGAGTTTGGGTAAACTCCAGGAGTTGGTGATGGACAGGGAGGCCTTGTTTGCTGCGGTTCATGGGGTCGCAAAGAGTTGGACATGACTGAGCGACTGAACTGAACTAACTGATATTGATCCAGGATATAATTCTTACCAAATTAGCAATATTTAGTTATATATTTTTAAAATAATGCCTGTGTTTTATTCATATCGAACAATGTACATAAAATAGGTAAATTTCTAAGCATAACATAATATGATTGCTCAGTTCAATTAAGTCGTTCAGTAGTGTCTCACTCTTGGCGACTGCACAGACTGAGGCACTCAGGCTTCCCTGTCCTTCACCACCTGCTTGAGTTTGCTAAAACTCATGCCCATAGAGTTGGTGATACCATTCAACCATCTCATCCTCATTCCTCCCCTTCCACTCCTGCCTTCAATCTTTCCCAGCATCAGGGTCTTTTCCAGGGAGTCGGCTGTTCGCATCAGGTGGCCAAAGTACTGGAGATTCAGCTTCAGCATCAGCCTTTCCAATGAATATTCAGGACTGATTTCCTTTAGGATTAACTGGTTTGATCTACTTGCTATCCACGGGACTCTCAAGAGTCTTCTCCAATACCACAGTTCAAAAGCATCAGTTCTTTGGCACTCAGCCTTCTTTACCGTCCAACTCTCATATCTATATATGACTATTGGAAAAAACAAAGCTTTGTTAGCTGGACCTTTGTCGGCAAAGTACTGTCTCTGTGCTTTAATATACTGTCTAGGTTGGTAAGGAAGCAACAGTTAGAAATGGACATGGAACAACAGACTGACTGGTTCCAGATAAAAAAAGGAGTACATCAAGGCTGTATATTGTCAACCTACTTATTTAACTTATATGCAGAATACATCATGAGAATCGCTGGGCTGGAAGAAGCACAAGCTGGAATCAAGATTGCTGGGAGAAATATCAATAACCTCAGATATGCAGATGACACCACCCTTATGGCAGAAAGTGAAGAAGAACCAAAGAGTCTCTTGATGAAACTGAAAGAGGAGAGTGAAAATGTTGGCTTAAAGCTCAACATTCTGAAAACTAAGATCATGGCATCCAGTCCCATCACTACATGGCAAATAGATTGGGAAACAGTGGAAACAGTGGCTTACTTTATTTTTCTGGGCTCCAAAATCACTGCAGACAGTGATTGCAGCCATGAAGTTAAAAGACACTTATTCCTCGGAAGGAAAGTTATGACCAACCTAGACAGCATATTAAAAAGCAGAGACATTACTTTGCCAACAAAGGTCCATCTAGTCAAGGGTATGGTTTAAAAGAAAGCTGAGTGCAGAAAAATTGATGCTTTCTGAACCGTGGTGTTGGAGAGGACTCTTGAGAGTCCCTTGGACTGCAAGGAGATCCAACTAGTCTATCTTACAGGAGATCAATCCTGGGTGTTCACTGGAAGGACTGATGTTGAAGCTGAAACTCCAATATTTGGCCACCTGATGCAAAGAGCAGATTCATTTGAGAAGACCCTGATGCTGGCAAAGATTGAGGGCAGGAGGAGAAGGATGAGATGGTTGGATGGCATCACTGACTCAATGGACATGGGTTTGGGTGGACTCCGGGAGTTGGTGATGGAGAGGGAGGCCTGGCATGCTGCGGTTCATGGGGTCGCAAAGAGTCAGATACGACCGAGGGACTGAACTGAACTAGGTTGGTCATACCTTTTCTTCCAACGAGCAAGCATCTTAATTTCATGGCTGCAGTCACTGTCGACAGTAATTGTGGAGCCCAAGAAAATAAAGTCTGTCACTTTTTTCATTGTTTCCCTATCTATTTACCATGAAGTGACAGGACTGGATGCCATGATATTAATTTTTTGACGGCTGAGTTTTAAGCCAGCTTTTTTACTCTTCTCTTTCAGCTTCATCAAGAGGCTCTTTAGCACCTCTTTGCTTGCTTTTTGCCATAAGGGCAGTGTCTTTTGCATATCAAAGGTTACTGATATTTCTCTCAGCAATCTTGAATCCATCTTGTCTTCATCCAACCTGATATTTCACATGATGTACTCTGCATAGAAGGTAAATTAAACATGGTGAGAATATACAGCTTTGAAGTACGCCTTTCCCAGTTTTGAATGTTGTTTCATGTCCAGTTCTAACTGTATGCAGTTCTAACTTGACCTGCATACAGGTTTCTCAGGAGGCAGGTCAGGTGGTCTGGTATTTCCATCTCTTTAAGAATTTTCCACACTTTGCTGTGATCCACACTGTCAAAGGCTTTAGCATAGTCAATGAAGCAGAAGTAGTTGTGTTTTGGAATTCTCTTGCTTTCTGTATGATCCACCGATGTTGGTAATTCGATCTCTGGTTCCTCTGTCTTTCGTAAATCCAGCTTGTACATCTGGAAGTTACCAGTTCACCGGCTACTGAAGCTTAGCTTGGAGGATTTTGAGCATTACCTTGCCAGCCTGTGAGATAAGTTCAATTGTGCAGTAGTTGGAATATTCTTTGGGATTGGAATGAAAATCCGACCTTTTCCAATCCTGTGTCCACGGCTGAGTTTTCCAAATTTGCTGCCATATTTGAAAAGCATTTTCACAGCATTATCTTTTAGGATTTGAAATAGTTCAGCTGGAATTCCATCACCTCCACTAGCTTTGTTTGCAGTGATGCTCCTTAAGGCCCACTTGACTTCGCCCTCCAGGTTGTTTGGCTCTAGGTGAGTGAACAGATCATCATGGTTATCTGGGTCTTGAAGAATTCTTTTTATAGTTCTTCTGTGTATTCTTGCCACCTCTTCTTAATATCTTCTACATCTGTTAGGTCTTTACCTTTTCTGTCCTTTATTGTGCCCATCTTTGCATGGAATGTTCCCTTGGTATCTCTAATTTTCTTGAAGAGATCTCTAGTCATTCCCATTCTATTATTTTCCTCTATTTCTTTGCATTGCTCACATAGGAAGCCTTTCTTTTCTCTCCTTACTATTCTAAGTAATTCTGCATTAAGATGGGCATAACTTTTCTTTTCTCCTTTGCCTTCTTTTCTTAGCTATTTGTAAGGCCTCCTAAGACTACCATTTCTGCCTTTTTAAATTTCTTTTTCTTGGGTATGGTTTTGACCATTGTGTTTATACAGTATTACTAACTTCTGTCCATAGATTTTCAGGCTTCCCTCAGATCTAATTCCATGAGTCTATTTGGCACTTCCACTGTATAATGTAGGGATGGGATTTAGGTCACACTTGAATGGGCTAGTGCTTTTCCTACTTCCTTCAATTTAAGTCTGAAATTTGCAATAACGAGTTCATGATCTAAGTCACAGTCATCTCCAGGTCTTGTTTTTGCTGACTGTATAGAGGTTCTATATCTTTGGCAGCAAAGAAAATAATCAATCTGATTTTACTACGATTAATAGATTCTAGTAAATGACAATGATATAAATTCAAGCAGTTCCCAATATTTAATATGTTGTATATCATAAGAGTCTTAAAAATTTTTTAGTTTGTTTGGTCTTTTAAGATTGTTAAGTTAATACTCAAAAGTTTAATAAAGTATGAAATATAATTGGTTCTAGATAATTTAGCAAAATATGATCTTCCTAATCATTTTATAGAACCTACTGTCTCTTGAATAGTTTGTATAAAATAATGTGGTGTGTTTGAAGTATAAGAAACAAAGAATTCAGAATTCTTTCATAAATAGCACACTTATAACCCTGGTGACAGAAATGACAGGCAGATATATATATATATATATATATATATATATATATATATATGTGTGTGTGTGTGTGTGTGTGTGTGTGTGTGTGTGTGTGTGTGACGCTAATATAGCAGCAGCAACTGACTTGTATAAAATCAATCTCTCTGTAGGTCCCATTTAGGATAAAGAAATTGGGTAATTCTTACAGTGCAAGTTAGCAGATTTATGACTTTACTTTTTTCTTCGGAATGAAAAAGATATTGAAATAAAAGATAGTATGGGAAACAAAAAGTAATATGTAAAGTTACTATGTATCTTATAAAGATACTATGATCACATAGTATTTCCTAAGCTTCTTAAATAAAATATACATTAAAAGTTTAGCTGAAACTGAAAAGCAATGAAAAACTAATGCCTTACTTCAGCACACAGTAGTTTTTGTTTTATATTTTTTATTACTAAGTAACACATGACACTAAAAATTTCAAACAACACAAAAATAGATACCAGCCAATCAAGTGTCCCAAGTGAGCAATATGAACTACTTCTGTTGCCATCATCAGTTTCTGAAGATGACAGAAAACAAACCTATGTATTCAGGATACTTCCAAATGCATTCTATGCATCCAGCATCACCTTGATACCAAAACTAAAGACAGCACATAAAAATAAAACTAATAGGCCAATATCACCGATAAACATAGAAAATTCTCAACAAAATATCAACAAACTGAACAATGTATTAAAAGGATGATACATTCATATCAAGTGAGATTTATCCCAGGGGCACAGGAATGATTCAATATCAGCAAATCAGTCAATGTGATATACCACATTAGCACATGTGTAAATGAAGTATATGAATCATATGATTACCTCAATAGATAAAGAAAACACTCTTGACAAAATTTAACATTAATTTGATTAAAAAGGCTATGATTAAAATAGTTTATGATTAGAAACTCTCAACAAAGTGGGTATGGAAGGAACATACCTCAACATATTAAATATTTGTCATAAATACATGACAGATCTACAGCTAACATCATACTGAATGGTGAAAGATGAAAGCCATTCCTGTAAGATCAGGAAAAGAAAAGGATGCCACTCTTGTGACTTTTATTAAACATAGTTTAGAAAACCTGGGCACAATAATTAGACAAGAAAAAGAAAAAAAATCCAAATTGGAAAGGAAGAAGTAAAATGTGATTGGTTGCAGATAACATGATATTTTAGAGAGAAAATTTTCTAGTCTTCAAGAAAAAAACAATTAGAACTAATAAATAAATTCAGTAAAATTGCAGGATATAAAATTAATATACAGAAATCTTGCATTTCTGCAGAGTAACAATGAACTATCAGGAGAGAAATTAAGAAAGCAATACTGTTTATAATTAAATTCTATAAATGAACCTAAGAAAGTGAAAAATCTATAATTGGAAACCTGTAAGACATGGATAAAAAAATGACAGAAACAGATGGAAAGACATATCATGCTCATGGACTGGAAGAAATAATATTGTTAAGACATACTACTCAAGGTTCACTGAATCATACAGTTTCAATGCCATCCCTATAAAAATGCCTATGACATTTTTCACAGAACAGAACAAATAATTCTAGAATTTGTATCGAAACATACAATACTCCAAATAGCCAAAACAATCTCAAGAAACAAACAAAACTGGAAGTGTCAAGCTCCCTGACTTCAAGCTCCACTAGAAATGTATAGTAATCAAAATAGTACAGTGCTGGCACAGATTTTTGGGATCAGTGGGATCCCACTGGAATTAACAGCGACAAAACAGAAAGTCTAGAATGAACCCATCCTTATATCGTCAATTAATATGTGACAAATGAGGCAAAAACATAGAAAGGAGGAAAGACAGCCTCTTCAATAAATGGTGCTGTGAAAATTGGACAGCCATAGGCATAAAAATCAAATTAGAGTACTTTCTCACACCATATACAAAAAGAAGCTTAAAATGTACTAAAGGCTTAACTGTAAGAGCTGAAGTCATAAAAATTCTCAAAAGAAAATACAGGTAATATGCTCTTTGACATCAGTCTTAGTAATATTTTTTGGGACACATTTCCTCAGGCAAGGGAAACAAAGGCAAAAATAAACAAAAGGGATCATGTCAAACTAAAAACTTACACACAGGAAGAGAAAATTATCAACAAAATGAAAAGACTGCATCCTGAATGGGAGAAAAACATTTGCAAGCAATATATATGATAAAGGGTTAATATCTAAAATATACAACTCATTAACAACAACAACAACAACAACAAACAAAGTCCTATTAAAGACTGGGCAATAGCTAGGACATGGAAGCACCTAGATGTCCACTAACATATGAAGAGATTACTGAGCCATAGAAAGGAATGCATTTGAACTAGTTCTAAGGAGGTGGAAGAATCTTCACTATACAGAGTGAAGTCAGTCAGAAATAGAAAGACAAATATCATATATTAATGCATATATGGAATATAGAAAGATGGTATTGATGAACCTATCTTCAGGGCAGTGATGGAGGCATGGACATAGAGAACAGACTTATGGACACAGTGGGTAAAGCAGAGGATGGGACGCATTAAGAGAATAGCATGAAAACATACATATATTCCGAAATGTAAAACAGACAGCCCATGGGAATGTGTTGCATGATGCTTATTTAACTGCTTATTTAACTTCTATGCAGAGTACATTATGAGAAATGCTGGGCTGGATGAAGCACAAGATGGAATCAACTGCCGACAGAAATATCAACAATCTCAGATATGCAGATGATACCACCCTTATGGCAGAAAGTGAAGAGGAACTCAAAAGCCTCTTGATGAAAGTGAAAGACGAGAATGAAAATGCTGGCTTAAAACTCAACAGTCAAAAAACTAAGATCATGGCATTGCAGTCCCATCACTTCACCGCAAATAGATGGGGAAACAATGGAAACAGTGAAAGACTTTATTATCTTGGGCTCCAAAATGACTGCAGATGGTGACTGCAGCCATGAAACTAAAAGACGCTTGCTCCTTGGAAGAAAAGGTATGACCAACCTAGACAACATAATAAAAAGCAGAGACATTACTTTGCCAAGAAAGGTCCATCTAGTCAAAGTTACGTTTTTTCCAGTAGTCATGTATGGATGTGAGAGTTGGACCATAAAGAAAGCTGAGTGCTGAAGAACTGATGCTTTTGAGCTGTGGTGTTGGAGAAGACTCTTGAGAGTCCCTTGACAAATCCTAATTCCTTAGGATTAGTCAATCCTAAAGAAAATCAACCCTGAATATTTATTGGAAGGACTGATGCTGAAGCTGTAATACTTTGGCAACCTGATGTGAAGAGCTGAGTCATTAGAAAACACCCTAATGCTGGGAAAGATTGCAGGCAGGAGGGGAAGGGGATGACAGAGGATGAGATGGTTGGATGGCATCACTGACTCGATGGACATGAGTTTGAGCAAGCTCTGGAAGTTGATGATGGACAGGGAGCCTGGTGTGCTGCATTTCATGGGGTTGCAAGGAGTCAGACACAACTAAGCAACTGAACTGAACTCAAAGTAGGATGAAAGCTGGCTGTCCGTCACAACATGGATCAACCTATGCTACATGAAATAAATTACAGAAACACAAATTATTTCATGTGGAATCTAAACAACAAAGTAAGTGAAGAAACAGAACAAAACAAAGTCACAGATTCAGAGAACAAACAAGTGGTTGCCAGAGTGGGGTGGGAAATGAGTGATAAAGGTGAGGAAATTTAATAGGTACTAAACTTCCACTTATAACAAATGAGTCATGGGAATGAAACACATAGCTTGGGAAATACAGTCAATAAAAATGTACCACATTTGGGGGGAAAAGTGTAAAAAAAAAAAAAAACTGATCAGAATCCCTAAATCATTAACTCATTATATACCCTAGGGTAATCCTCTCTTACGTAAAATAGCCTTTCACCTGTAATATAGCAGTAACAAATCTTGAAGTGTTCTTGTAAAAAAAATAATGTACTATATATTTGTATGGTGACAGACAGAAACTAGATTTACTGTGATAAATTTATAAGGAATAGCAATATGGAATCACTGAGTTGTCACCAGGAACCAATCTAGTGCTGCAGGTCAATTATACTTCAATAAACAACCAACCAGACTCATAGAAAAAGAGAACAGATGTGTGGTTACCAGAGGGAGAGAGGAAACTGGACGAAGGAGGGCAAATGGATAAACGTCCATTTATAAAATAAATAAATACTAGGGATGTAAAATATAACATGAGTAACATGATTAACTCTGCTGTATATTATATATAAAAGTTGCCAGGAAAGTGAAGCCTAAGAGTTCTTTCTCATCACAAGTGAAAAAACATTTCTTTCTATTTATACAAGGCGATGGATATTTATTAAACTTCTTGTGGCAATCATTTCACGATGTACTAAGTCAAATCATTATGCTGTACACTTGAAACTCACACAATACTATATATTAATTATATCCCAACAAACCTGGAGGGATAAAAAAACCTTCTGCATTCATGGAAAATTAAATGAAGACACTGTAACATCTTATACAAATATTAATGAAAATGAGAAATAATAACAAAGGTAAATATAACATTTGGAAATTTTCTATATTAAATACAAAAAAGATGTTGAATAAATCTTATGCAGAAACATTGCTGGAGACACAATTAAAATTTGCTTCAAATAAATTCTTTTACTATAACTTACAGAACAGAGGCACATGGTGACATTATTTCTACTAACTTTATACTTCATGAACAAGAGGACATGGGGACCCACTCCAGTATTCTGGCCTGAAGAATTCCCATGGACAGAGGAGCCTGATGGGGTCGCAAAGAGTCGGACATGACAGCTACTAAGCACACAGACATACTTCATTAAAGTAGTTGATTTGTTATTAAAAGTTTTGGTTTAAATTTTCTAAGTAAAGTAATGATTAAAGAGAAAAGCTGGCAAATGAAGAGTCCATATAAGTGACAAATGCACAAAACAATCTATAAAAATAACCAGTAGTTAAGTGATGCTGGTAGACAAGTTAAAATAACTAACTGACAGCTAGAAAGTAAAACAAGAATTAGGTATACAGCAAGATCACAAACTTGTTTCTCTTCACACATTTCACCTAGAAGAAATGAAGTCTTATAATTTAAGGGTATTACAGTACTTAATGGGTGAAGTAAAACCACAGTACAATGCCTTTATTTCATGTCTTCACAATTGTACAACATGCCAGCTATTTAAAATTCATCGAGTAATTCATTAATGTGGAATAAAGCGAGGGAAGTTCTACTAACTCTACACTGCAGAATTTCAAGTCCATACACAGATATTAAGCTACATCTGCATAATACAAAGTAAAAGTAAACAAATTTATACAATTAGCAAGAAGCTCCAAACAAACACATTATACACTATGTGTGTTTCATCTAGTATCACCCTTTCTTTGGGTTTGCTCTTCACTACTTTTCTTGTTCTCTAACCATCTTTACTCCCTCATATTTTAAGACTTTGTCCAAGACCCAAATTTATACAGTCCATCCTACCCACTCTAGAGCACAGTATGCACCCCTTTCTCTGGGCTCTTGGTTGAGAATACTACCCACTTAAAAGTCATGTCATAGAGCAAAGAGCAAACTGAGCTTTTCTCCATAGCTTACGAGACAGTCTATCATATGTTTATCTCTAAGTTTATTTTAAAAAATTTATTACAGTAGTCAATAACATTGGTAAAATTCAAAGAGCATTGAAGGCTGTAAAGAGAAAAACAAAAGCCTCATGTCTCTGTAGATGAATACCATTATAATTTACTCTTAGAAACTCTTGGGGAAAAGTGAATCTGGAGTTTTTCAGATTTAGAAAGGTTAATTTGATGCATTTACTGAGTTTTACTTCTAATACCAGCCAATGGTGTCTAGTTAGCAGCTCATAATCAAAGACATTCATATTATCTGTTGTGAATATTCACCCTTTGATATAAACATACAACATAAATAATTTCACATAATAAGTAACTTTTTTTTCCTTAGAGGACATGTTTATTTTCTCCAGCTTAGTTGAGATATAACTGATATATTTCTGTACAATGTGATGATTTGATACACATAGTACAAAATGATTACCTCAGTAAGGTTAGTTAACCCACCCACCACCTCACCTAATTATATTTTGTGTGTATGTTTAAGGTCAGGACATTTACGATCTATTCTCTTTGCAACTTTCAAGTATATAATACACTGCTGTTAACTATAGGCACCAAGCTAAATATCAGTTCCCAAGAATTTATTCTGCTTATAACTGGGAATTTGTACCCTTCGACCATTTGTACCCTTTCCCCATTTCCCTCACTTCCCAGCCCTTGGCAATCACCCTTCTAATCTGTTTCCCCGAGTCTGGCTTTTTTTCTTAAAGATTCCATATTATATGTGAAATTATGTCTTTCTCTGTGTGACTTATTTCATTAAGCATAATGCCCTCAAGGTACATCCATGACACAAATGGCAAGATTTCCTTTTTTTAAAAAATGGCTCAATAATATTCATGTATCTGTATCTATATATATTCATGTATAAATATATATGTGCCATGTTATATCTCACATTTTCATATATATATATATATATATATATATATATATATATATATATATCACATTTTCATTGTCCACTCATTCACTGATGACCACTTAGGTTGTTTCCATGTTGTGGTTATTTGTGATTAATGTTGCAATAAGCATGGGTGTGCAGGTACACTTTGAGGTAATGATTTAATTTCCTTCCAATATATTCCAGAATTGGGATATATACACAGATATGGAGCCATATGGTAGGTCTATTTTCATTTTTTTCCACAATGGATGTACCAATTTACATTCCACCATAGGTTTCCCTTTTCTCCACATCTTTGCCAAGGCATTATTTCTTTATTTTTTGTTTCTTTGCTTTTGATAACAGCCTTTTTTTTACAGGTATGAGGTGGTACCTCATTGCGGTTTTGATTTGCATTTCCCTGATGATTAGTGATGCTGAACTCCATTTCATGTACCTGTTGGCCACCCATGTCTTTCTGAAAAATAACTATTAAGGTCCTGTGTGGGTGTACGTGTGTGCACATGTGCACACGGGCTCAGTTCTCTCTCTTTGTGACCCCATGGATGGAAGCCATCCAGGCTCCTCTGTCCATGGAATTTTCCAGGCAAGAATATTGGAGTGGGTTGCCAATTCCTACTCCAGGGGATCTTCCCACCCCAGGGATTGAATCCCTGTCTCTTGCGTCTCCTGCACTGGCAGGTGGATTTTCTACCACTGTGCCACCTGGGAAGCCCATTCAGGTCCTAAGGCAATTTTTTAATCAGATTGTTCATTTTTTGGCTCAATATTGAGTTGTACTGAGTTCTTCCAATATTTTGGATATTAACCTCTTACCTGGTACATGGTCATAAAGAACTTATAAATTCTCAATGAACATAAGTGGTCAGTCAGGTTTTACCACCAAAATGTACTGAGGGAAAAACAAACCTTTTGTATTTCTGAATCTTTTTCCTTTAAGAATTGCCACTATAGACTTGTATTAACCCTACCCATGGAAACACAATATATTACTGTATACTAAATGATAAATTGTATCCTTTTATCCATTTATATGCTACATTATAAATCTTATTCTTAGTCACAGTGTTCAATGACTGAAATCTAAGAACACTACATATGTGACTCACTAAATACAGATAATAACTTCAGTTCAGTTCAGTTGCTCAGTCGTGTCCAACTCTTTCCGACCCCATGAAACCCTGCAAGCCAGGCCTCCCTGTCCATCACCAACTCCTGGAGTTCACTCAGACTCATGTCCATCGAGTCAGTGATGCCATCCAGCCATCTCATCCTCTGTTGTCCCCTTTTCCTCCTGCCCCCAATCCCTCCCAACATCAGGGTCTTTTCCAATGAGTCAACTCTTCCCATGAGGTGGCCAAAGTACTGGAGTTTCAGCTTTAGCATCATTCCTTCCAAAGAAATCCCAGGGCTGATCTCCTTTAGAATGGACTGGTTGGATCTCCTTGCAGTCCAAGGGACTCTCAAGAGTCTTCTCCAACACCACAGTTCAAAAGCATGAATTCTTCAGCACTCAGCTTTCTTCACAATACAACTCTCACATCGATACATGACCACTGGAAAAACCATAGCCTTGACTAGACAGACCCTTGTTGGCAAAGTAATGTCTCTGCTTTTGAATATGCTATCTAGGTTGGTCATAACTTTTCTTCCAAGGAGTAAGCGTCTTTTAATTTCATGGCTGCAGTCACCATCTGCAGTCATTTTGGAGCCCAAAAAGATCAAGTCTGACACTGTTTCCACTGTTTCCCCATCTATTTTCCATGAAGTGATGGGACCACGTGCCATGATCTTCGTTTTCTGACTATTGAGCTTTAAGCCAACTTTTTCACTCTCCTCTTTCACTTTCATCAAGAGGGTTTTGAGTTCCTTTTCACTTTCTGCCATAAGGGTGGTGTCATCTGCATATCTGAGGTTATTGATATTTCTCCTGGCAATCTTGATTCCAGCTTGTGCTTCTTCCAGCCCAGCATTTCTCATGATGTACTCTGCATATGAGTTAAATAAGCAGGGGGACAATATACAGCCTTGATGTACTCCTTTTCCTATTTGGAACCAGTCTGTTGTTCCATGTCCAGTTCTAACTGTTGCTTCCTGACCTGCAGACAGGTTTCTCAAGAGGCAGGTCAGATGGTCTGGTATTCCCATCTCTTTCAGAATTTTCCACAGTTTATTGTGATCCACACGGTCAAAGGCTTTGGCATAGTCAATAAAGCAGAAATAGATGTTTTCCTGGAACTCTTTTGCTTTTTTGATGATCCAGCGGATGTTGGCAATTTGATAGTAACTTAGTACCTGCTATTAGAGGGTCCCATTGTTGATATATTTCTGTTTTTTTTCCTGGAAGCAGTTCATACAGAAAATTTTGAAAAGAGAGCTTGTATAGTGTCAAGTGAAGATTCTCTACCACATGGTACATGGTGTATTCATTCAATGTCTAACTATTGTATCCAACATCATGCCTTACATTGCTTCTAGATGAATCCTATACACTTTCCCTCTTTGCTATTGATTGTGGGTTATTATTTAAATCTCCTGTATATGTTTGATTAGTCTTTGATATTTGCCTCCTTTCATTTTCAACTCCCTCACCTTTTATGTTCTCTTACCAGCTATGTTCACTAGATGTTTAATCTGGCTGTTAATTCTTTCAAGTCTCTTGATATTTTCTTAAGTATTTGTTTCATAGTCTCATAAAGTTTTGCACACTGAAACTTTTAAGCATTTTAGGTAAACAGATCATTAGAAACACATAAAATCCATAAAAATTTTATATACTATGTTAAGTTAAAAATAAGTATCATGTTTATCTTTTAAATTGCATAATATAAGCTTAATTTTTAAAAAAGATTAAATAAGAAAACACTCTAAAATGTATTCCTGCCTTTAAAATGCTCATTACCAGTCTGTCATCTCAATTTTTATTTATTTATTTTTGCTATATGGTAGGCCCTTGGTGGTTATCCATCTTAAACATGGCAGTGTGTACATGTCAATTCCAAACTCCCAGCCCATCCTTCTCTACTCATCTTAAGTTTTAAATTGAGACCTATCTTCTATTTGCCACCTGTTAAAATACAGTAAAATTAAGAAACACGGTTTACTGAGGATCATTTGATGCTCATGCATTTATGTCTAGAATTAACATATAAAAATCATGTTCAGCTAAACCTTGGGGGAAACTATCTAAATTTAGTATAAACATAAATCAGCATATATGCATTCCTTTTACAATTATTAGGATGAGAACATTATATATATAATATTCTATAATCACTTAAAAAATTAACAAGGCTATCCTTCCATTATTCCACAGAGATCTATTTTTTAGGAAGGGATGAGACCTAAGCCATGCAGCTGAATTAACTGGAGAAAAACCCATGACTCATTTTTAAATTCAGGAAGAACTCAAGTGGGCTCTTAACACTTTCAGCCAATCAGTATAACTTCCTAGTCCATTCAAACTCCCATTTTCCTAGATAACGTTTTCACACCTTCTCTTCTTTGAGTCCTCTCTCTTGCACTCCACATCTGGTCTGTCAGGAATCCAGCTGGCAATTTCAAATTACATCCAAAATCCAATAACTTCTCATCACTTCAACTCCTAGTCTAAGGCGCAATTATTTCCAAATTACCTCCCAGCTTTTACTCTTACCACCCATCAGTCTATTTGTAATACATATAATAGGTAAAATCAGAGTAAGCTTTTCAAAATTTGTCAGACCATGTTACTCCTCTGCTAAGAGAAAGTCTCATTGATATCATTATCTTTCTGGCCTCATATCTACCACTTTTCCACTGCTTAAGACACACTGGTCTCTAACCCTTGCATTTAGAGCATCTGACATGTTCCTTTCCCAATGGTTCTACACTGGTTGTTCTCCCTACCTCAGAACATTCTTTCCTCACATATCCACATGACTAAATCCCTTGCTTCTTGTAAGACTCTCATTTAATCTGCTCTTTTTTTGATAAGACTTACCCTGCTAATCCTATTTAGTGTTGCAACACCTCCTCCAAAACTTACCCTGTTTTATACTTTTTGTTTTTTTCTTATAATACATGTTATTTTCTGAGGTACAACAATATGTATATGATTATTTTCGAGCAACTAAGCACAGCACAGCAGCATACACATATAGATATACATAATACACAGACACAGAGATCTGATAGCTTGGGCTTCCTTGGTAGCTCAATGATAAAGAATCACTGGCAATGTGGGAGACCTGGGTTTGATCTCTGGGTTGGGAAGATCCCATGGAGGAGGGCAAAGCAACCTACTCCAGTATTCTTGCTTGGAGAATCCCCATGAACAGAGGAGCCTGGTGGGCTACAGTCCATGGGATAGCAGAGTCGGACACGACTGAGCGACTAAGTATAGCACATGGTTATTTTCAAATGTCTGTCTCCCACCACTTGAATGTAGGCTCCGTAAGGGTTCAGATTTTTATGTTTTATCCGCTAATCCCAAAACCTAAAACAGTGCTGGCAAAAAGCAGGTCCTCAATAAATATTTCAGAAAAAAGTAAACAAAAGTTTACTCATTTAATATAAGTAGTTAAGATAGGTATTTATTTTAATAATTTCTAAGGGTTAAAATATTTTATAGTAATATTTATCTCTCATTCTGGTTCTCTAATTCTTATTCTCTCCCCATGAGATAATATCATCACTGATATTATTTCCTTGGGTGTCCTTGCAGTGATTTTTCTGCATAAATAAGCATATATAAATGAATATTCTGTTCCCCTATTATACTATATGTACTGTTAGGCATCGGTAAGGTTGTACTTTTAGGTATAATTTGAAAAACGGAGTAGGCCATGAAGATTTTTCTTTATGAGAAATAACAAGCTTCCTGGTTTAACAGCTGCATAGTATTTCATCTGGATATCTCACAGTTAAATCTGTCCTATATAGATGCACATTAGGTTTCACCAACATTTGGTATTAAATATTGCTAAGAATAACTTTCTACCTGTCTCAAAAGTGGATATATATATCAGTGGATAAACTGCAAGAAGTAATTAACTAGGCCCATGGAAAATGCGTTTTTCTCATTTTGACAGATATTGCCTATTTTCCTCCATATGATTTGTGTCAATTTAATTTCCACCAGAAACAGAAAATAATGCCTGCCTTTTGACCAAAACTATTATATCCAATTTTAAGAATTTGGGAAATCCCAATATGTGACAAGTACTATTTCAAAGTGGCTTTTATTAAGAGTGAAGCTGAAATTTTCATGTGCTTAAGAGGCATGTATTTCTTTTTTCTGTAAACAGTTTATATACTCTGCCATTTGTCTGATAGTAAAATTGGTCTTTTATGTTCTTGTATTTTTTAGGTTTAGTTTAAAAAAAAGCCACTTTGGTGTTTGGAAAGTTGGACAGCCACATGTAAATCAATGACATTCAAATACTCTCTCACACCATACACAAAAATAAACTCAAAATGGCTTTAGGACTTAAAAGACATGATACCATAAATTTTTCATAAGAGAGCATAGGTAAACATTCTCTGACATAAATTGTAGCAATATTTTCTTAGGTCAATCTCCCAAGGGAAAATAAATAAAAGCAAAAATAAACTAATGGGACTTAATCAAACTTACAAGCTTTTGCACAGCAAAAGAAAGCAAAAACAACAAAAAGAGAACCTATGAACTGAGAGAAAATATTTGCCAATGATGTGACCAACAAGGGCTTAATTTCCAAATACACAAACAGTTCATACAACTAAATAATAACAAACAACTCAATCAAAAAATGGGCAGAAGACCTAAAGAGAAAGAAGACAACATACAGATGTTTTCCAAAGGAGACGTACAGATTGCAAATAAGCACATGAAACAATGCTTAAAGTTGCGAATTATTAGAGAAATGCAAATAAAAACTATGAAGAGGAATCACCTCTGCTCAGAATGGCCATCACTAAAAAGCCTATAAGTAATAAATGCGGAAGGGGGCATGGAGTAAATGGAAAGCTCCTATACTGTTAGTAAGGACGCAAGTTGATGCGGTCCCTGTGGGGAGAAGTACGGAAGTTTCTCAAGAAACTAAAACCAGAGTTACCATGTGATCCGGCAATACCACTCCTGAACATATACTTGGAAAAGATAGAAAGTCTAATTCAAAAAGATACATGCACCGCAATGTTCAGAGAAGCACTATTTACAATAGCCAAGATATGGAAGCAATGCAAGTGTCAATCAACAGAGGAACGGATACAGAAGATGTGGTACATACACACGAAGGATATTACTCAGTCACCAAAGAGAATGGATTAATGCCATTTACAGCAATATGGACGGACCTAGAGATCATCATATTAAGTGAAGGTCAGAAGAGGAAATACAAATATAAGATACCACTCATATGTGGAACCTAAAAAATGATACAAATGGACTTATAAAACAGAAACAGACTCGGAGACATAGAAAAAATTTATCACTTCCAAAGAGGAAAGAAGAGGAAGGATAAATCAGGCACTGAGACTAACAGATACATACCACTATATATAAAATAGACTAAAAATAATAAGATCCTATTGTATAGCAGCAGGAGCAATATCTACTATCTTGTAATAATATATAATAGGGAAGAATTTGAAAAAGAATATATCTGTATATATATGAAACTGACTCACTTTGCTATATAAAACTTATATATGCCAATTACCCTCCATATGATTTGTGTCAATTTATATTCCACCAAGAACATCATATATATTTTATATATACATATATATATATATATATGGAGAAGGCAATGGCACCCCATTCCAGTACTCTTGCCTGGAGAATCCCAGGGATGGGGGAGCCTGGTGGGCTGCCATCTATGGGGTTCCATGGAGTCGGACACGACTGAAGTGACTTAGCAGCAGTAGCATATATATATATATATATATATATATATATATATATATAAAGATGTTCAAGATCAAGATAATCACGATGGTGTGATCACTCACCTGGAGCCAGACATCCTGGAATGTGAAGTCGAGTGGGCCTTAGAAAGCATCACTACGAACAAAGCTAGTGGAGGTGATGGAATTCCAGTTGAGTTATTTCAAATCCTGAAAGATGATGCTGTGAAAGTGCTTCACTCAATATGCCAGCAAATTTGGAAAACTCAGCAGTGGCCACAGGATTGGAAAAGCTCAGTTTTCATTCCAATCTCAAAGAAAGGCAATGCCAAAGAATGCTCAAACTACTGCACAATTGCACTCATCTCACATGCTAGTAAAGTGATGCTCAAAATTCTCCAAGCTAGGCTTCAGCAATACGTGAACCGTGAACTTCCTGATGTTCAAGCTGGTTTCAGAAAAGGCAGAGGAACCAGAGATCAAATTGCCAACATCCGCTGGATCATGGAAAAAGCAAGAGAGTTCCAGAAAAACATCTATTTCTGTTTTATTGGCTATGCCAGAGCTTTTGATTGTGTGGATCACAATAAACTGTGGAAAATTCTGACAAAGAAGGGAATACCAGACCACCTGACCTGCCTCTTGAGAAACCTGTATGCAGGTCAGGAAGCAACAGTTAGAACTGGACATGGAACAACAGACTGGTTCCAAATAGGAAAAGGAGTACGTCAAGGCTGTATATTGTCCCCCTACTTATTTAACTCATATGCAGAGTACATCATGAGAAACGCTGTGCTGGAAGAAGCACAAGCTGGAATCAAGATTGCCGGCAGAAACATCAATAACCTCAGATATGCAAATGACACCACCCTTATGGCAGAAAGTGAAGAGGAACTCAAAAGCCTCTTGATGAAAGTGAAAGAGGAGAGTGAAAAAGTTGGCTTAAAGCTCAATAGTCAGAAAACGAAGATCATGGCATGTGGTCCCATCACTTCATGGAAAATAGATGGGGAAACAGTGGAAACAGTGTCAGACTTGATCTTTTTGGGCTCCAAAATGACTGCAGATGGTGACTGCAGCCATGAAATTAAAAGACGCTTACTCCTTGGAAGAAAAGTTATGACCAACCTAGATAGCATATTCAAAAGCAGAGACATTACTTTGCTGACTAAGGTCCGTCTAGTCAAGGCTATGGTTTTTCCAGTGGTCATGTATGGGTGTGACATTGGACTGTGAAGAAGGCTGAGTGCCGAAGAATTCATGCTTTTGAACTGTGGTGTTGGAAAAGACTCTTGAGAGTCCCTTGGACTGCAAGGAAATCCAACCAGTCCATTCTGAAGGAGATCAGCTCTGGAATTTCTTTGGAAGGAATGATGCTAAAGCTGAAACTCCAATACTCTGGCCACCACATGCGAACAGTTGACTCACTGGAAAAGACTCTGATGCTGGGAGGGATTGGGGGCAGGAGGAGAAGGGGACAACAGAGGATGAGATGGCTGGTTGGCATCACTGACTCGATGGACATGAGTCTGAGTGAACTCCAGGAGTTGGTGATGGACAGGGAGGCCTGGTGTGCTGTGATTCATGGGGTCGGAAAGTCGAACACACCTGAGCGACTGAACTAAAGTGATATATATCTGAATCACTTTGCTATATATCTGAAATGAACACTTTGTAAATCAACTATAATAAAATAGTTTTTTAAAAATTAGCCACTTCAGTAAGAATTACAAACGTTTCTTAATATTTATAGTTTGTCTTTTGAGTTTGGTTGTGTGTTGAAAAATGTGATCAAATTTATTAATCATGTCATTTTGTGGCTTCTAGATCTTGTTTTGAAGAGATTTTCTACTTTAAAGTCATAAGAAAAAAAAACACTCCTGTGTTTGCTGAGTATCTCTGTGATGTAATATTTTACATTTAAGTATTTGATCCATTTATAATATACTTTGGCATATGGTGTGAGATATGGGTTCAGCTTTTCTTTCCAGATGGCTGTGCAGTTGTCTTAAAATGTATTAAGCAATACATCTTTTCCCACTGATATGAGATGCCATGTTTATCATTTTCAATATTTTTGCATTTATTAAACCTATTGCTGAAGTTTATAATCCTGTTCATTTTGTAATTTTGTACACCAATAAAGCCTTTTTCAATTAGGTTTCTATGAGAGAATTAAATTATAAAGAACATGTAACTAATATATGTGAGAACACTGTCTTGGATTAATCCAGGTGCACCCTAAATGCAATTACAAGAGTTCTTATAAGAGAAAATCAGACACACAGAAATGGAGGAGGCAATGTGGCCATGGAGCCCAAGGTTGAAGTGATGTTGTGGCCATAAGCCAAGGACTGCCAGCAGCCACCAAAAGCTTGAAGAGGTGAGAAAGGGATTCCCCTAGAACCTTCATAGGAATAATAGCCCTTGCTTTCGATTTCGGCCCATTGACACTGCTTTAAGACTTCTGGCTTCTGGAACTGTGAGAGAATAAAAATCTATTGTATTAACCCCTAAATTTGTGATAATTGTTATAGAAGTCATAGGAAAATAATAAACAATATTCTTAGGTTGTGGCACATAAACAATATATGTAGGCAAAATATAGCACTAGGGCTTAATCTAAAATTACTGTTATACATGAAAATTACCTATATGGATACATTGATCTTGTAGTACAATAACTTAGTGAATTCTATTATTTCTAGTCATCTGTCAGTTGATTAAATAAAATCCACTGGATGGCAGTTCTAGGTATATAATCATATGATCTGCACACAGCTTTTCACTTCATCTTTCTACATTTCATTTCAAAGTTTTAACATTTTTCTCTTGGCTTTTCCTCTCATCACAATGTTAAATAATAGTCATTACAGTGGGCATCTTGCAAAGGTACTGATTCGTGCAAATGCTTTCAATGTTTCCTCATTCTTCCCTCACCTCCACGCCTGGCTGACCTGTTTTGGACTGAGAGAATGAATAAACTTTCCAAGTCTAGTGTGTTTTTGACTATTTTCCCTTGTACCTGCATTGTTTTTGCTTTGTAAATGTTGGCACCATGTTATTATTTGGTTTGTAGATATTTGTAATTGCTACATCTTCATTGTAAACTGCATTTTTTGTATTAAAAATGACTTTATTTGTTTCATTTGATGTTTGAGTTGATTCATCTGGTCTGACATTAAGTATTTGCTTGCCTTTGTTGTTGTTCAGTCTGTCAATCATGTACAACTCTTTGTGACCCCATTAACTGCAGCATGCCAGGCTTCCCTGTCCTTCACTGTCCCCCTGCGATTGCGGAAACTCATGTCCATTGAATCAGTGATGTCATCCAAGCATCTCATTCTCTGTCACCCCCTTCTCCTTTTGCCCCGAATCTTTCCTAGCTTCAGGGTCTTTTCCAATGAGTCACTACTTTGTATGAGGTAGACCAAGTACTGGAGCTTCAGTTTCAGCATCAGTCCTTCTGATGAATATTCAGGCCTGATTTCCTTTAGGATTGACTATTTTGATATCCTTGCAGTCCAAGAGACTCTCAAGAATCTTGTATAACACCACAGGTTGAGAGCATCAATTCTTTAGCACTCAGAATTCTTAATGGTCCAACTCTTACATCCGTAGGGGACTACAGGAAAAACCATAGCTTTGACTATATAGACCTTCGTCAGCAAAGTGACGTCTCCGCTTTTAATATGCTACCTAGGTTTGTCATCACTTTTCTTCCAAGGAGCAACCATCTTTTAATTTTGTGGCTGCAGTCACCATCCGCAGTTATTTTGGAGCCCAAGAAACGAAATCTGTTACTGTTTCCACTTTTCCCCCATCTATTTGCCATGAAGTGATGGACCAGATGCCACAATCTTAGTTTTTTGAATGTTGCTTGCCTTTAGCTGGCTTAATTTTTTATCCTTTAGTTTTCAACATTTTCAAAGAAATTTATTGTGTTACTTGCATATGGCATTTTCCTCTGTTATTTAGTCCGAAATCCACTGTCTAAAATACCAACACAAGCCAAAAACCCATTGACATTAATGTTTTCTCTTGGCTGATTCCCTTCAGTACAATGTTAAATAATAATTGTGATACCTAGCATCTAATTGCTTTTCACTCTTTTTAATATTTTAACTTGTTTTAGGAATTTTTTTTAAAGAAAATATTTTAACATTAGTTGTCTCATTTTTCTTCATGTGTAGTTTCTCTATACTTATCTTTTTTCCAGTAGTTATGGTCTTATAATGATAACTTTATGAAACTCTGTATTTATTAACTTATATAATTTATACAGCTTTTTTTAAATTTTGCTATTCAAAATCTATTAGTTTACTTCTACAAGCAATAAAGATATTAGCATATTTCCCATTACTCTGTCCTTCTCTTGCTTTCTTTCACTATATTTCAGTTAGTATTTTTTTAGTATTTTTCTCTAAACTGTTAAACTCTGCTTATACTTTTATTATTTGCACCTTCATGGACATTCTTTGACTTGTAAGTATTAAAGAAGTGGAAATCAACAAACTTAAACTACAAAACCCAGGAAGAAAAGGAGAGAAAAGAGGTCAAGGTAATACGTCATTTCTATTTTAAGGGAATAGAATACAGTGTTTTCATTTTTTTTTCTCGTCTGTGTTTTATAGTTAAATCCTTTCAGTGCTCACTGCTCATCTTTCTGTGGTAATTTTTAAGTTATTTCAATGAAAGTGGCAGTAGTTCATCTTCTAATTTTTTTCAAAACAATATTCTTTGAGTTCAAAACTATCTGTAGTCTTTATACCTGAAGACATTTAGAATTTAAAATATAAAATGCTTTTATTTCTATATGCTCATATAGATGTTACTCTATATGAGTAACTGCCCGAAGAGTTGATGTGGATAAATAAGAGAGAAGATCCAATATTTTCTCCCTTTACCTTCCAATCAATAATTTAATCATTCTTCATGCTTGAAGTCTGTAAGTTCATGAAGCTATGTCTTAGTATTGACAATTCTAGGTTAATTTCCCATGGCCTTTTCCAGATGTGGATTCAAATTATCTTCTATTTTACAAAAGATACTAAATTTTAACTTTAAATATTTATTCTCTTTTTTCTTTAGTGTCTATCTCAATTTACCTACTTTCATATATTAACACACAAAATTTTCTCTATAATTATTTAATTATTTATTTGGTTTATTTTATTCATTCTTCTCATTTTAATTTTTTATATCCTTAAAAGTACTTTCCATAATATCTAGTCACTCTTCTCTTCTTTCCAGTTTCATCTTTTTCTTAATTTATTTTTTACTTGGAGGGAAATTGTTTTACAATGTTATATTAGTTTCTGCTGTATAACAACATGAATCAGCTGTAATTATACATACATCCCATCCCTCCCCTCCCCTCATCCTACCCTTCTCAGTCATCACAGAGTGGCAGGCTGGGCTCCCTGTGTTATATAGCAACCTCTAGCCAGCTATCTATTTTACACATGGTAGCATATATATATACATATGGATAAAGAAATGGCAACCCACTCTAGTACTCTTGCCTGGAAAATCCCATGGACAGAAGAGCCTGGTAGGCTGCAGTCCATGGGGTTGCAAAGAGTCGGACACGACCGAGTGACTTTCACTTTTCAGCATATATGTTGATGCTACTTTCTCTGATCCTCTCATTCCTTCCTTCCTCCACTGTGTCCACAAGTCTGTTCTCTATATCTGCATTTCCATTGCTTTCCTGAAAATAGGTTCATTAATATGATCTTTCTAAATTCTATATATATATGCGTTAATATTGTACTGTATTTGTTTTTCTCTAAGTTACTTCACTTCTTATAATAGGCTCTAGGTTCATCCACCTCACTAGAACTGACTCAAATTTGTTCTTTTTTATGGCTGAATAATATTCCATTGTGTGTATGTGATACATCTTCTTTATCCATTCATCTGTTGATGGGCATCTTGCTTCCATGTCCTAGCTATTGTACAGAGTGCTGCTATGAACAATGGGGTATGTGTGTCTTCTTCAATTATGATTTTGTCAGGATATACACCCAGTAGTGGGACTGCTGCGTCATATGGTAGTTTTATTCTTAGTTTTTTAAGGAATTTCCATATTGTGTTCCATAGTGGCTGCGTCAATTTACAGTCCCACCAACAGTACAAAAGAGTTCCCTTTTCTCCACACCCTCTCCAGCATTTATTGCTTGCAACTTTTTGATGATGGCCATTCTGACTGGTGTAAGGTGATACCTCATTGTAGTTCTGATGTGCAATTCTCTAAGAATTAGAGAAAAAGATATTCAGCATCACATTATTGGCTATCTTCCATTTTATATTTAAAGTATCTATTGAAGTTTGTTTTGGCCAGCTCATCTTCTGTCATTTTACAACATGTTTCCAGAGTCCTCTGGATTAGTTTTGCTTCTAGAGTTGATTGCTTTATTAATTTTCTCTCATCTCCTGTTTGTGTCCTATCCATCCCTCCCTGTTTCCTTTTCTATCTTTATGAAGAAACCAATTCAATATGTTTTCAGTAATATTAGGATTCAGTTGTAATACCCATATGCTGAAATAGGCAAAAGGAGCTGAGACCTAATAGGAGCCACATGAGAGAATAAATGAAGAGAAGCAATTTAGGAGAAATGTAGTGGTAAAGGACACCATGGTGTGGATCTCGGAAAATGATGGCAAAAAGTATGCCCTGAAGGTACATAACACACCCTAAGTTGCCACAGGCCTTGTCTGTAATCACAGGTATGGGGACAGAGGTTAGTTGAATTGGCAGCAGAATCCAACAGACCCAGTTAGACTTAGAAAAGTAAAGAAGGTAGGAGCTACACAAAGAGTACACGAACAAGTCATTTTTACAGGAAACATTTTGTGCCTGTGGCAGCAGAGAAGACTAGTCCTTGGAAAGCAAACTTGAAACAATACCCAGACCCTTTCCACCAACACATACATACAAACACACAACCCCATGTGCACGCCAGGTAAAACCATTACATCTAGTCATGAATAATGAAAGGAAGACTAGCAGAGCATTGATAACAAGGGTACTCTAAGCAAATGAAAAGAAATAGCAAAATATAGCATTAGGAAGCAACTGTTCAATAGAAAAATGTTACTACAATGCAACAGAGAGGCTGGAAAATGGAAATTTTCATGTCTGGTAGTCATTTGCATTTCTTCTTTGATAAACCATGAGTGAGTGAATTCGCTCAGTCGTGTCTGACTCTTTGTGACCCCATGGACTGTAGCCTACCAGGCTCCTCTATCCATGGGATTTTCCAGGCAAGAGTACTGGAGTGGGTTGCCATTTCTTTCTCCAGATCTTCCTGACCCAGGGATTGAACCCAGGTCTCCTGCATTGTAGGCAGATGCTTTACCATCTGAGCCACCAGGGAAGTCCTGTAAACTATATGTTTAAGTATTTTATAAAAATGGGTTGTCTTTTCCATACTGAATTGTTGACACTCTTTGTATGTTAAGAAAATCAGCATCTTCCTTGTTGTAGCTACCAACTATTAATTCTTAGGTTTTGAACTACCTTTGAATTTATAGACTTTTCTAATTATTTAAAAATTTTAGTAAAAATTACAAATCTATTATTTTATGGCTTTTAAAGAGTTGCTTTTAAAACAATACTGAAGTCATAGCTATGTTTTCTAAAGATATTTTAAATTTCACAAAGCACATCCATTCCATGTGATTTGTAGGTTCAAAACCTACAAATGGCTTCTTGAATAGTTAAAATCTAAACTTTAAATTCTTTAATAAGGCCTCTAAGTCCATTACACATCTTGGCCCTGTAAGATTCTTTTTATGGGAGATATATAAAGTTTAAGAAAGAAAGGGTTAAAAAGAAATAAAGTACACTATGAAAGCATGTAAGAAAAACTGAAATAAGATCTTAGGTATAAACATTAAAATGTATCAAAAATTATAATAACTATTATGATTATTGATCATTTCCTTTTGTTATTGGATCTGTGAACTCTCTGCTTATGCTATTACTTTTTGCTTTTGTTAAAAAATACCTTTAATTATTCTTCCAATAATAAATAATTATAAGAAAGTTTCAAATTCTGGAGATAAGTGAAAATCTTCTAAAGTTAATTATAATTTGGTATATACTGTACAGGACATTAGATTAGATGACTGCCTGTTTTTTTCTGAAAACTTACCTTCCCTGAACATAATAACCTTACATAGCCTTTTTCAAAATATTTACCTTTTACACAGCCTCGAGACACATAACCAGTATGAAAAAGGTTTTAAGAAATGTAAAGACGTCAGTTAAGAGCACTGTTAACCAAAGTTTCTGGTTATAGAATAGTAGAAAACCATGGAGCTCAGGATTAATCTAGGTATGCGTCAGTGCGAGTTTAAGTCAAGCAAGATTGGGCATATCAGGCCAATAATGAGGGTTAAAACGTTAAATTCCTGGTCAGTTCCAAAAGAAAGTGACTATTACATGGCTCAGATGTGGACACTGAGCCTGTCCAAGTATTTCCTGACTAAAAGAAAAGTGGGTCTGGGGTACACTGGTAGGTGGAGAGACCATCACGTGTTACCGGTACCCAAAGCTGAAGAGAAAACTTATAGATCGAAAAGCATTAAAGACATACATAGCATTCAAGAATCTCTCAACCAGACACTTTACATATGAGTAAAGCACACAATAAAAAACAGTAAATTCATATTACATAAAGCTATTCTAGAAAATAAAAAAGAGTAAAAAGTTGCTCATCTCATTTTATAAGGCTGGTGTAATCCTAACTGCAAAACCAGACAAGAAAAATGAAGCAAAAAGTATAGTATATTTCACTTAAGAATGTAGATTTTAAAATCCTAAATAAAATATCTGCTAACCAAATACAATAACGTAGGAAAATAATGCACCATGAGATACACAGCACAATCCATTTATGCATATTAAAATTTCATGTGTATAAGTGGGGGAGAAGGCATGATAGAGATATAGTTAAAATGAGTTCAGCCATGAGGTAACTGTTGAAGCCGAGACATGGGCACACAAAAGTTCATGATATTATGCTCCCTTTTCTTTTTTATATGAAATTTTCCATTAAAAAATATATAAAACAATATGTTATAAAAATACATACAAACAAAAGAGAACAGTGCAACAGATATTAGATGACATATCAGAATGATTTCCTATGAGTCCAGGTCAGCAGCATGATAATAGAAATGAGAATAAAAGAAAATATACAAATAAGTGCTTTGTCATCATTGACCAGTGATGACAGTGTGCCTTGAACTAAGGACTGTGATTAACTCTATTTTCTATGCAAATGGTACAGTAAAAAGAGAACCTCTCTTTTAAAAAAAAATAAGAAGGATCTATGACTATGGAGATAAAGGAACTAAAAAATATCTGCATAACTATTATAATTCAGAACAAAATTGAATAGCTATTCTAAGCAACTAACTCGCCACATAAAAGTATAGATGAATTATAAATAAGTAATATCATTTATATTTTCAAGAAAAGTCATTTCTCACAATAATATTTATCATAAAAAAAAAGCAAAACATCACTAAGATGCTAATCAGAAATTAACGAGAAAAAATAAACTCTATGTACTTGAACTCTACAAGAATAAAGAAATATAGAACAAAGGAAAATAATTTCTGCACCAGAGGTTGTACACTGTTTTATGTGATTCACGCAGTAGCAAAAGTGGATACTGGCACAGGAAGTTTTATGCTGTTTTTGAAAAATTAGGACTTTTCAAATTCTGTATTTCTGGTTTCTTCTGGAAAAAAGTCATGAGATTTGATATTACTGGTCTCTTATTTCCACTTAGAAAGGATTTTAGAGCTAAATAGAAGTGCCCCATTAAGACGTTACACACTCTCCAAGGTTCCACTGTAGCTATCTGACCCACAAAATAATTATTATTTTTCAAAATGTTTTTAACTAAAGGATAATTGCTTTACAGAATTTTGTCATTTTCTGTCATACATCAACAAGGATCAGCCATATAGTCCCGTGTCACCTCCCTCCTGAACCACACAAAATTATTTAAAGTACCCTTTTGCATTTTGTACTCTGTATCTCACTCAAAGTTTTACCAAATGTATTCAGAATTTACTTAGTAACATAAACATGTAAGCAGTCATGGGAGACATGAACAGATATGGTAAGTGAAAGGGTATCAGGTCAAGACAAATCTCCAGGAGCTCAAGATAGAGTGAAAAAGAAGTTAGGTATTCAGAAGTAATACTGAGTGTTTGAAACTGTCACAGGGTTGTTTTTTTTTTTTTGGAGTAGTTAAAAAACAAGCTCTTAACACAGTTAAGGACATAAATATTATTAAAAAATACAGTGCATAGCAGGTTCTGAAAAATTATTTTTTCAAGTTAAACTCTGAGTTGTGCACCCAGTTTTGATGGATGCTACTTAATATCTTCTTCATTCTTTTTAATTAGTTTGCATTCTTCCATAATACATCAATTTTATCAACTGCTCATTATAAATGAAATCTGATACTTTCTGTCAAGATGGCATTAAGGCATAACAATTTGTGTCTGAATATGAATGAATGTGGTTGTCAGGGCCAGTGACAAAAAAGTAAGCAAGTTTAGCAAGTTAAATTATAATTTGGCAACCCTAACCATTTAAATTAGATTATTTATGAGGCTATAGTCATTACTTACCTTCAGTGTCTACTTTTTAAAGATCTTGTCTGTAAACCAGATAACCTTCAATATCTACTTCCCACATGCAGAAAATGATATCCTCAATATTCATCTAAAAGAAAAACATAAGAAAATATCATGACTTTGAGGTTGTAAATTTTTTTCATTTCTTTAAAATATTAAAGGAAATCTTAAAATTATAAGTATGGGCAAAGGGAGGTGTCTATTGTAGTACATATTTTATGCAATTAAATGATAATAATAATTTTTTCCTTTAGAAGAATCAGAAAGGCTTATGAAACATACTTTGACATTTTGATCCTTGGCATAGAGTTTAGCATCAGTGGACATGAATTTAAGCAAACTCTGGGAGATAGTGAAGTACAGGGAAACCTGGCATATAGTAGTTCATGGGGTTGCCAAGAGTCAGGCAAGACTTAGTACCTCAACAACAACAACATAGAGTTTAGTACTTTCTATAGTACCAATTTTATCTTGCTAACCTAGTTTTTATCAACATTTTGAAGAAATATAATTTTAAACTCATTAATTCTGATGTTCTACAGGAATGTAGCCCTACCCTAGAAAATACTTTTCTTGTTTAGAATGGATAATTACCAAAAATATATTCTTGATTACCCTTGAGTTGCCTGTAAAAGTCAGAACCATAGAAATCAATTAGCTAAATAGTCTATCTTCATGAAAAGTGAAGTGAGTGAGTGAAGTTGCTCAGTCGTATCAGACTCTTTGCAAGCCAATGGACTGTAGCCTACCAGGCTCCTCCATCCATGGGATCTTCCAGGCAAGAATAATGGAGTGGCCTAGGCAAAACACTCTCTGACATAAATCACAGCAGGATCTTCTATGACCCACCTCCCAGAGTAATGGAAATAAAAGCAAAAATAAACAAATGGGACCTAATTAAACTTAAAAGCTTCTGCACAACAAAGGAAACTATAAGCAAGGTGAAAAGATAGCCTTTAGAATGGGAGAAAATAATAGCAAATGAAGCAACTGACAAAGACTTAATCTCAAAAATATACAAGCAGCTCATGCAGCTCAATGCCAGAAAAATAAACAACCCAATCAAAAAATAAGCCAAAGAACTAAACAGACATTTCCCCAATGAAGACATACAGATGGCTAACAAACACATGAAAAGATGCTCAACATCCCTCATTAACAGAGAAATGGAAATCAAAACCACAATGAGGTACCATCTCACGCCAGTCAGAATGGCTGCTATCAAAAAGTCTACAAACAATAAATGCTGGAGAGGGCACAGAGAAAAGGGAATCTTCTTACACTGTTGATGAAATGCAAACTAGTACAGCCACTATGGAGAACAGAGTGGAAATTCCTTAAGAAACTGGAAATAGAACTGCCATACAACCCTGCTGTGCCACAGCAGGGCACAGACACCAAGGAAACCAGAACTGAAAGAGACACGTGTACCCCAATGTTCATGGCAGCACTGTTTACAATAGCCAGGACATGGAAGTAACCTAGATGTTCATCGGCAGATGACTAGATAAGAAAGCTGTGGTACATATGCACAATAAAATATTACTCAGCCATTAAAAAGAATGCATTTGAATCAGTTCTAGTGAGGTGGAAGAAACTGGAGTCTATTATACGAAGTGAAGTAAGTCAGAAAGAAAAACACCAATACAGTATATTAACGCATATATATGAAATTTAGAAAGATGGTAACGATGACCCTATATATGAGACAGCAAAAGAGACAAAGATGTAAAGAACAGTCTTTTGGACTCTGGAGGAGAAGGCGAGGGTGGGATGATTTGAGAAGAGCATTGAAACATGTACATTATCATACGTGAAACAGATCACCAGTCCAGGTTCAACGCATGAGACAGGGTGCTCAGGGCTGATGCACTGGGATGACCCTGAGGGATGGGATGGGGAGGGAGGTGGGAGAGGGGTTCAGGATGGGGAACACATGTATACCCATGGCTGATTCATGTCAATGTATGGCAAAAACCACCACAATACTGTAAAGTAATTAGCCTCCAATTAAAATAAATAAATAAATAAATAAATAAATAAAAGAATGCTGGAGTGGGTTGCCATTTCCTACTCTAGAAAATCTTGACCCAGGGATTGAACCTGGGTCTCCCGCACTGTAGGCAGACACATTACTATCTGAGCCATCAAATTATTCAACCTTTATCACTTAAACTGACGAACCAGTGCTTTACATCACCTAGTTAAGCTTAGCAGAGGCCTTTTAAAAGAAACTGCCGTCTAATAGAGAACTGGGATTATTCAGAAAAAATGTTTTGTTGAAATAATTTTGATTTCGATTTCCTCTGATTGTGTAAATAAGCCTGAGACAAGCAGTTAGGGAAACAGAATTTAGATGCCACAGTGCCATACATTTAGCATGTGGTTTTGAGTACTATGGATTCCAAAGTCAATCAATAATTTTTTGACTAGGAACATCACTGTTCCTTTTGTTCAATAGTGGATATCCTTGATTCATTGCAGCTACACATTAAAAACATGTGGGACACTTCTAAACGTATGGAGACTCAGTCTCTTCCTTAAATATTCAGATTTTAATTGGTATCACATGGGGCTAGAACCTAGCTAATTTTCAAAAGCATTAAGGAAGGATATTTTACTGGTTAAGAAACAATCTCACTGCAACTGTCCGACTTAATTTCTACAGATAACTAATAAGACATTAACTTAAAAAATATTGCCTACAGATGTTTATGGAAATTAGGAAGATACTTGCTAATCGGACTACTCAATATTTAAAATGACTTCAAAACTTCCATCACACACACAAATATACACAAACCTATAATATCTTAGATTACATGGATCCAAGCACAGCATAAATGGTAGTTACAGTGAATTTAAATTATAATGCCCTTAAGGACCAAAAGTACTACTTTAAAATATAAATTCTCAGGTGTCCTGCCCAGAGATTTTGATTCAGAAGAACTAGGCTAAGGCCAAGGAGTTTCTATTTTTATAGATGTCTCTGGTGATTATAATATAAAAGGTCTCCAATCCCTGTAAAACAGGTCTCTAAGTCTTTATGAACAGTGTCTACTACCAGAACATCATCATTGACATTTATAAATATACCTCTTGAATTTGTTCTGAGTTATATTTCTAATCTTAAAAGATAATCTCAAGATCCACTGGTAAAAAATAACTTTAAACTTAGGGTAAATAGGATTTAAGCAATACATCAACATAGCTAAATCTAAGATAATGTTTATGGATTATATATTTTGGTGAGCCTTACTAGCCTTCTAAGTAAACTGTATAGGTAATCAATATAATCATTTTATTGTATATATATGTATATATATATATACATATATATATATAATATATATTGTGGCCAAAAAAGAGAGAAAACTAGGTTATACTCTATAATGAAAATTTAACTTAAAACCTCATATGTAACTAGAAACATGTCTTCAAAGTCTCAAAAAGAAAATTTTTTGTCCCTAACTTAGTGGGGGTGGGGAAGCTCCTCTAATATCATCATTTGCTCTGTTTAAATACAAAGACAGAAATTTTTAAAAGAAAGTCTTAATAATTCATTTCCCTCAAGAACTACACATATATAACTTACTAAAAATAACATAAAATAGAGTGTTAACATTTTAGTTTTGAAAATTCTTATAAAATAGGCCCAGAAGTACTTCACAATAAAAATAGTATATTCAATATCATATACTCTTTAGATTTTTTCTGAAAATGAAAAGTCTAATAAACAGAGGTAAACATCAGAGTCTGCTATACCCAGTAAGGATGATGATCAACATCTACCAAACCTCGAAAGAAAACTATACATAGTTTCTCTTATATGCCTAAGATGGAAGTCCTCCTAATATTTTTTCTATATGCACATGCTGCTAAAGACTTTAGATTTTTCTAGTAAGTTAACATCAATCTTCAGTTTGTGACCAAAGTTGATTTTCCCCCCAGGCATAGTGCTACTTAATAGCAACAGTCATGGACTTCTCAAATGTCTTCACAAACAGGGAGCTAGTCCATCCCTCAAATCTCTAGCAGAGGCTGTATGTCTGCCTCTGTGATTTACAGCTATGAAATGAAGTCCCAACGTCTTTTGGCAAGACTCTTGATCTTCTATTATCTGACCTCAGCTGCCTTTTGCTGTTTTTCTCTCATGTCCTGGCCAACCAAAAATTAGCCCAGATACTGTTCCCTCCTTAAAGGAAATTTCCATCAACTTGATACTAACGCTATCTATTACTGATTTCCTATGTTCATTATTACAAATTACTTAGCTAATTAATCAGGTACTAACTTATGGTCCCTTATTTCTACCTTTTAAAAAAAATTACTTAAGATTTGGCATATTTGTTAGTGTTTCTAGTAATTAAGTATAGGGCTTTACAGGGATTAGGTGAGGCACGCAGCTTTTCTCTTTGGTATACTTTAGGAAGATGGAGGATTTAAAAATTGTAATCTCACTATGCTGCATGAAATTCCTCATCTGTTCTGCAGACTACTGCACCCACCTAACTCTCTTAATGTCTAAGCCAGGTAATCTTGCTTCAGAGTAACAGTGCAATTACTACTGGTATTAATAAAAACTAAATTAAAAAGAATGAACAATTTTCAGTAAATTAGAATCTGTTTAAACATATTTAACACAGAAGTCACTGGGAACACGGTTTAGTGTTTCCTTAGGAACACTATTTTAAGAAGAACCAATAACTCTGTAAATCACAAAATGCTATACATATCAAAAGAATTCAGCCTATACATACTACTCTTTAATGATTAAAAATACAACTTCTAGATAATGGACATAGGTATCTCTAACATTGGTCATGTAACTTGCTAAAACATCCCTTGTTTTTAAATAGAGTAGTAGGAACAAATATTTATATGTTTCTAAATTCTAATTACCATTAATTAATTTAGTCCTCATAACAATCAAAAGAAATGTTACTATCACCTACATTTTACAAGCAAGTAAGTTGAGGAACAGAGAGAATAACTTGCCCAAGGTTTCACAGCTAATATTAATAACTGGCAGAGCTGGGTTTCAAAACTCTTGCAGTCTACAATTAACTACAGCATTTCTTGAAGGTCTCATAGTAAGTAAAGTCACTCAGTCGTGTCCGACTCTTTGTGAGCCCGTGGACTGCAGCCCACCAGGCTCCTCAGTCCATGGGATTCTCCAGGCAAGAATACTGGAGTGGGTTGCCATTTCCCTCTCCAGGGGATCTTCCTGACCCAGGGATCGAACCCGGGTCTCCTGCATTGGAGGCAGATGCTTTAACCTCTGAGCCACCAGGGTAAGTCTCATACTTAACACTAAGTAGTCTAAGTACTTAAGACTTAAGTTTTAAGTCTTCAGTAGTTTTGGAAGCCTTACCCAATACATCCTCATATCATTTCTGCCTCATGCTTTCCACTCTTGCAGTTTATCAGGTTTCTCACTGAAAGTAAAATGCCATGATGGTCTACTTCTGACCGTTCTTCACAATAAGATTACTTCTAAGTTCTCTTTTTGCTCTATATGCTTTTTAGTATCTCTGTATCATTTACATAATAAAGCCTCTGTGATATCACGGTTTATCCTAAAAACCTCAGTCTTGCTTCTGAATAATGTTCTATAAGCCTAATCACATTAAAATCCATGAAATATGGTTCAACACTGGGATATAAAATTTATGGTTTTAACTCAATTTTTTCTACAAAAAAATTTGTCTTCTTAAAGTATTACTGCACTCTCAAGTTTAAAATATGGCAGTTTTTACAGGAAGAAAATATGTTATCTAAAAATTCCCTGAGCTATGGAATTAAATTCAATCTAAACTTTTACCGGTGATTGCTTTCATACCATTAGCAGTATGCAATTTCATAGCCCTCAAGATCCCATTTATTCTGATCTGATAGTGACTTAGGAATTTTTTTAATTCACAAGTTTCATATATGGCTGAGTAGAAACAAATTACAGCAAGAAATTACGGAATAAAATAAAACCTCATAAAATCCTAACAGAAAATATCTAAGAATTAAAAATATTTTTAGCCTATGTTTGCTTCTCTAAAGTTTCCAATTTCTTCAGTACAACAAGAGCTCTAATCATGCAATTCATGGACATTTGTTTTCTCAACTGTTTTTATAAAAGTAATAATCTTAGCTGGAGCATATTCAAGCTATCTTAGTAACAGGATCATTATTAGATTTATTCCAGATCATTCATTTAATGGATCTGGAATAACTTTTCTGTATTTCTTTTTTGTAGCTATTCTATGTTTCTGTGGTAAACAGCCTAAGAGTCCCTTATTGAGTATGGCCAAGTCACTTTCAAAAACAAAGAACCATAGGTTATTCTAAATTTTGTCCATCAGATTAAGCCTTGTGTTTAGGTCTCCTGCAACTTGTCTAAATGATCTGGCTTCAGTAAGAAACTATATTTAAAGTTCAAAGCAGCTGAAGTTCTATGAAAGTTGATAATAACCAGGCAATTCAAGGTATTCACAGTAAATGACACATTTTCATTAGATTAAAAAAAACCCACCTTCCTCTTCCCATTCTCCCTGCTACTAGCATTCTCTAAAAACATCCATCTAGTTCAGGCAGGGTATCTCTTCAGCTAAAATACATCATCAATTTGGTTCTGATGGACCTCCTTAATTACATCTTTTATTTGGGGAATACTAGTGAGTGATTTTTTGGCTACACTAATACGTGAACCCTGACCTTTTTGGAGAAAAAGAATTAAGTACAACATTTTGCCAAATATGGTACCAAGATACACGTATTTATATTCTGGCAATAATAAATTCAACTGTAGTTTTATCTTATTGGACTTGTTGATAGACAATTAATGAACAAATAGAGGTGGACCAGTAAATGGGTTGGCAGTTCATTTATCACTTTAGTTCTACACAGTCTCATCCAATTTCAAAAATAAGGTTCTTGAAAACTACTATGAATGATAACTCAAGATTGAGAAAGATGAGTATGTTGCAAAGGGGGGAAAAAAGTATTGGGAGTATGAAATCATGTGAATATGAAGGTCTGTGTCAATAAGCTCACATTCAGTAAAACAAATTTTAAAAGGGATCATTTCATTTATCCTTCCATGTGTTAGAACTTTTCAAGGACTTCCTCAGTGGCAGTGTTACAGAAAAACACTATAAAGCTATGTTGTATAGCTTTATTATATTTTATAAAGCTATTTTACTTCTGGAAATAATACACTTGCTCTCTGCCTCCCTCCAAATGTTAACTGTTAGAAGTTTATGACTAGGATGGTGTTGACGTTACCTTCTTATCTTTTCAGGTTCTGTCTCTTGCCTCCCAAGTCCTGACTCAGTAGTCTCTCAATACATTTTTAGCAGTCTGACTCCACTTCCTTTATCTTTTTTTGTGATTCCTTTAAAAAGTCATACTATTGACATTACCTCTCTTTTTTTAATATATCATATTTGTTTTCTCTCATTCTCATCACCAATAGGAGCTGCCTATGTTTCCAGAACATCAGAAATGATCTATTTTTCAATGCTGGAGAATTCTACAGAGGAATTTATGATGAGGAATTACAAGAAATTTTATTAGCAAATAAGAGAAGAATTTTTTTTTTAAAAAGCATTCAGAAGTCAAACACAAAATTTGCACTGCCTGTTTTCAGAGAAAGAAACAGAAATTCATAAACATTTAACAGACTATCATTAATTTTTAAAATTCCAAAGCAACATAGCAAGATAGAGGCATGAGTCATATCCAGTCAGCAATTTATTACCTAATATATGTATCTAACAAACAAAATACTATAAATTGATGGTGAGCCAAGATGAAGAATAAAATAAAAACCTGGGGAGTGATGCTGAAATTCATGCCACCAAATGAAAGTGTTGAAATTTTGCCCAACAGAAAAAGATGTTCTGCTGCTGCTGAAACAGAAAATGGCTCCATGGTCGTGTGTGTGTGTGTGTGTGTGTGTGTGTCTGTGTGTGTGTGTGTGTCTGTGTGTCTGTGTGTGTGTGTGTGTGTGTCTGTGTGTGTGTGTGTCTGTGTGACAGAGAGAGAGAGACCATTGTTTTGTGCACAAATATTATGAAGCCTTAAATAAATTTCATATATCTTCAAGTATTTTAACAATGCTGTAAAAACATTTTGGGGTATCTGACACAAAAGACAATGACATTTCAAAGAAAAACAGTCTTATGAAGATAGATTCCACGAAGCTATCATAAATCCAATTAATGTCTAAAAAGAAATCCAGATTCAGAATTATGAACCATAACATTTTATTTACATGGTGGTAACAAACATTATAATAAGTCTAAAGTAATAGGTCCACTATATTTAACTGAATAAATTACAGGTATTATAGGACGTTTAGCTGAAATACTGAATCAAAACTCAGAGAAAGTCTTTTTGGAATATATTCTCTATACAAAAACAAAATTGTTACGTAACTTAAAAAATTAATATGATACACTAGACTCATTAATTAGTATTTCTTAATTAAGACTAATTTGAGAGAAAACTAATTGGAATATATTTTAAAATCAACTTAGAGAGAAATTTAAATAAATACAATTTTAAAGTATGTGCATATAGACTGAAAGCTGCTCTCTTGTAGATATTTTTAAAATAAGATGCTTCACAATACAGCTATAGATTTTTAAAACTGGCATACAAACTGCTGATAGGGAAACATCAAAATTATGCTATAAGCCTTTTAAAATGTCCTTTAATATGTATGACATTGATAATGTAAAGAAAGCCTGATCTTGGACTTCCCTGGTGGTGCCATGGAAAAGAATCAGCCTGCCAATTCAGAGGACACAGGTTTGATCCCTAGTCTGGGAAAATTCCACATACCACAGAGTAACTAAGCCTGTGTGCCCCAACTACTGAGCCCTAGCACCTAGAGCTTGTGCTCTGCAACAAGAGAAGCCACCGCAACGAGAAGCCTGAGCATCACAACCAGAGTAGCATCACTCACCGGAACTAGAGAAAGCTCACACAAAGCAACTAAGATGCAGTGCAGCCAAATAAATTAATTAAAACATTTTAATATGTGTTATATAAAGCCAAAGTGATTTTTCAAATTATAAATGGAACAACCCTCCAAAATGATGAATCATTACTCCTCACTAATGGAAATAAATAATCAAGGTAATATTAAAAAAGAGGCTTTAGCCTATGTAATTGAAAAAAAGCAACAAGTGGTTGCATCTTGGGAAAATATTAAAAAGTTATAAAAGGAACAGGGAAAAAAAACAAAATGAAAATTACCTGCATAACCAAATCAAATTCTACCACAATTTTGAACAGAAACAAAAAGATAGCAGGGAGAGGTGACAGAGCCCTATACAAGGAGGCGACATTCCTATTTATCAACCCATTTAAGGAATAAAATAACAAGCAGAAAAATGCAAATAAGTGCACACAAGAACAGCAATATCGTCGTTAGTGATGTCTGAAAACAAACAAACAAAAACGTTCATGTGACTGAAGTATCAAAGCCACCAGTGCTGGGGGAAACTCTAGGCTCTGACTTTCTGCAGACTTTTGGTGCAGGCACTCATAACAGCAAAAGAAACCATATTACGTGAGAAATTCTATGAACCAGTAGTAATACCTAATTTTATGATGTCTGGAATCAGCTATCTTTTACCAAAGAACATGTTTCAAATCCTACTAAGAATGGCTTAATATTATGCCAACCTGTCAAATAATGAGGGATTTCATCAGGGAAAAGAAAACACCAATAAACGAATAAATTCCTTATAAATAGAAAAAGATGTCTGGATTATAGAAATTATCTCTAGGTTACTGTAAACAAAGATGGGATTGTTATTGACTTGGTGAAAGAGAACTGAAAAATAAAACAGTGAAATCTAAATATAAGCAAATGTAACCAAAAAGAACTTCTGAGTCACTCTTGTTTATTAGAGATTTTTCAGATTTAGAGGATTGTCCTGTCAAGGTCATGTGGGATGTGCAAAAATTCACAGAATATCATTCTAGATCTTTCAAAGATGACAAGTCAAACGCTAAACATATACAATGTGAAGTATTTCCAGAAATTTGTTTCATCTTTCCTGCTTTTATAATGAACTGAATGACTCTGCAGAAAAATACCTGAATTTTTAAGCCAAGAAACTATAGGCAATCTCAGGCCATCCTGGTGATTCAGAAGGTAAAGATTCTGCCTGCAATGCAGGAGACCAGGTTAAATCCCTGGGTCGGGAAGATCCCCTAGAGAAGGGAATGGTAACCCCCTCCATTACTCTTGCCTGTCAAATCTCATGGACAGAAGAGCCTGGTGGACTATAGTCCATGAGGGTCACAAAGAGTCAAACATGACTAAGCAACCAACATTTTCACTTTTCACTTTCATAGACCATTTTGCTGTGAGTGATCCAAGTCTTAATATTATCTCTCACATATAGCTTTAAATGCTACTTAAAGTTAGTTGAATATTCAGTTCAGTTCAGTAGCTCAGTCATGTCTGCCTCTTTGCGACCCCATGAATCTCAGCATGCCAGGCCTTCCTGTCCATCACCAACTCCCAGAGTCTACTCAAACTCATGTCCATCGAGTCGGTGATGCCATCCAGCCATCTCATCCTCTGTCGTCCCCTTCTCCTCCTGCCCTCAATCCCTCCCAGCATCAGAGTCTTTTTCAGAGTCAATTCTTCAAATGAGGTGGCCAAAGTACTGGAGTTTCAGCTTCAGCATCAGTCCCTCCAATGAACACCCAGGACTGATCTCGTTTAGGATGGACTGGTTGGATCTCCTTGCAGTGCAAGGGACTCTCAAGAGTCTTCTCCAACACTACAGTCGACTATTAAATGTTCCAAATGTTGCCAACATTTATAATGCTATGATTTTCTGATCATTCCTTATCATTGAGAACATAGCTGTAGATACCATGGTAGATACAGACATAATAAAATGCACCCTATATAAACATATAGAGAAGGGAATGGCAAGCCACTTCAGTATTCTTGCCTTGAGAACCCCATGAACAGTAGGAAAAGGCAAAATGATAGGATACTGAAAGAGGAACTCCCCAGGTCAGTAGGTGCCCAATATGCTACTGGAGATCAGTGGAGAAATAACTCCAGAAAGAATGAAGGGATGGAGCCAAAGCAAAAACAATATCCAGTTGTGGATGTGACTGGTGATAGAAGCAAGATCCGATGCTGTAAAGAGCAATATTGCATAGGAACCTGGAATGTCAGGTCCATGAATCAAGGCAAATTGGAAGTGATCAAACAAGAGATGGCAAGGTTGAACGTCGACATTCTAGGAATCAGTGAACTAAAATGGACTGGAATGGGTGAATTTATGGTGACTGCAGCCATGAACTTAAAAGACGCTTACTCCTTGGAAGAAAAGTTATGACCAACCTAGATAGTATATTCAAAAGCAGAGACATTACTTTGCTGACTAAGGTCCGTCTAGTCAAGGCTATGGTTTTTCCTGTGGTCATGTATGGATGTGAGAGTTGGACTGTGAAGAAGGCTGGGTGCCGAAGAATGGATGCTTTTGAACTGTGGTGTTGGAGAAGACTCTTGAGAGTCCCTTGGACTGCAAGGAGATCCAACCAGTCCATTCTGAAGGAGATCAGCCCTGGGATTTCTTTGGAAGGAATGATGCTGAAGCTGAAGCTCCAGTACTTTGGCCACCTCATGCGAAGAGCTGACTCATTGGAAAAGACTCTGATGCTGGGAGGGATTGGGGGCAGGAGGAGAAGGGGACGACCCAGGATGAGATGGCTGGATGGCATCACGGACTCAATGGACATGAGTCTGAGTGAACTCCGGGAGTTGGTGATGGACAGGGAGGCCTGGCGTGCTGCGATTCATGGGGTTGCAAAAAGTCGGACACAACTGAACGACTGAACGCAATTGCAGTAGATGTGGAAGTAAAATTTAGTATGGTGGGTTCATGCTCAGTAAAAACTAAGCATTTAACGTATCTACTGACTGGCTGATTGCAACAGAGAGCAAATGAAGCAAAAAATAAAATATTCAGTTCTTTCACATAAAAATAAACACAAATGACCTCAAGCCAGTGAATCAGTTGGCAACAGAGGCCCCTCTATCAGATTGAACAAATGAAATTGTCTTTTTTATTGTTTAAAAAAGGCCGAATACTGGTAATTATGTAAGTTTCAAAGGAAAAGCATTAGTTAACAGTTAATTCATTTAATTTCATGAAATATTGTGATACAAATCAAGAATGTATTCACCTACTGAAACCTCTACTTTAAATAAGTTTCCTATCACAGAAAAAAAGAAGAATAAATATTCTCAGTGGTTTCTGTTGCTCCCAGATTATAAAATTAGGAGATCAGGTTTCTAACAAATTTGAAGATATACTACACAGGTATATACCTGATGATTATCAGGTAAAAACCATCATTGTTTTATTTTTTGGGGATATGAATAAAGGATATATAACAAGAAGAAGATTGGTTAGGAGAGCAAATTCATATTTGGAAAAAAACCCAACAAAGTCTTTACAACAATGTAATGAATATTTTTTAGCCAAAGAAGCATAAATTGCAAGCTTCTTCTAAACTATTGCAAGTTCATAATTAAAAAAAAATTGATGACTATAAATAAAGTCAATGTATGTTAAGTGGAGATCAATCAATCAATATAACTGAAAATCATACAATGAACGTTTAGCAGAAATCTAAGGTGGAATTCTCAATTATGCCTCATTCTATAAATGTGTCTTAAAAATATTAAAAATTAATACGGTACTCAAATCTTAACATACCCATCCTATTATTAGATGCATCAAAAGCACCTATTTTGAAACATCTAATATTTTATTAGAATGAACACTGTGGCTGTACTAGCTAAACATGAAGAGACCTCCATAACTGCTGAAGTGGCCACTGCTCTAACCTCTCCATAAGTCCCCTTCTCTAGGGACATCTCCCCCACCAAGTGTTCTCCATGTTCTGATCCTTAAGGAGATAATAACCTGGCAGAGCCTAAGGCCTCTAAGACTCTTTCATCTACTTTGGTTGCGTCATACCAGTCCTTACGTAGTTTGAATCTCTCCTCTGTTAATAACACAGAGTAGAGTAGCACAAGCTTTAAACTTGGAGTCAGAGATACTATATTACAGAAGCTCTGAACCTTTCTGAAATTTCAACTTCTTTTGAAATAAAATGATTACTAGCTACCTGGTACTGCTGACTGTGTATTATGTGAAATGACATAAAGTGTTTATTACTAGCACATGGTAGCATACCATTTGCTTTCTCCTCATCTTAGGAGAAACATAGTAAATATCACATGGAAAAATAAGCAAAAACTGCAGTCCTCCTCTGTCACAAATGGGTCATGTTTTAAATATTCATTTTTGAAATCAGGAGAATTAAAGTGCATTTTCCCCACAGTTGGGCTTCCCCGGTGGCTCTGATGGTAAAGAGCCTACCCGCAGTGTGAGAGACCTGGGTTCGATCTCTGGGTTGGGAAGATCCCCTGGAGAAGGAAATGGCGATGAACTCCAGTATTCCTGCCTGGAGAATTCCACGGAAGGAGGGTCCTGGTGGGCTATGGTCCATGTGGTTGCGAAGAGCTGGACATGACTGAGCGACTAACACTTTCCCCATAGTAATCGTTATATGAAAGTAGTTATGAATCTCAACAACATTGTAAATTTCAATTCTATCCATGATTCACTGATATGGAGAATCCCAGGGACGGGGAAGCCTGATGGGCTGCCATCTATGGGATCACACAGAGTCGGACACGACTGAAGTGACTTAGCAGGAGCAGCAGCACTGATATACACAAAAAATGTAGTGGGAATAAATATATGGTAAGCAATATTCAAAGAACTTTATATTTAAGCTATTTAATCCTCAAAAACTCTTATGGAGTAGCATGTTCTTATGGAGCCCACTTCACAATCCAGGAAATCAAGGCAAGGTAAAGTAACATGTACTTAATGACATTAGCAAGTTAAAAGTGGCAGATTCAGGATTGGACCAAGGCCCTATGCTTCTAATCACTATAATGCATTGTCTTTGGGGATATTTAAATCATAAAACCTATACATACTTAAAAAAATCAAAACATTGAGATTAAATGCACAGTAGTTTCTCAACTGGTCAAACTGAGCAAATGAAGTGCAACACTGAATTTATCTTGCAAGCTGATGGCTGGAAAAAAGCATGCTACAACATATCAGATTTGGGGAGATATAAAGCAGATTGTCTGTTATCAAAGGTTTTATTTTTTTTTGTTTTTTATTTTTTTTTAGTTTTTTATTTTTTAAATTTTAAAATCTTTAATTCTTACATGCGTTCCCAAACATGAACCCCCCTCCCACCTCCCTCCCCATAACATCTCTCTGGGTCATCCCCATGCACCAGACCCAAGCATGCTGCATCCTGCGTCAGACATAGACTGGCGATTCAATTCTTACATGATAGTATACATGTTAGAGTATCAAAGGTTTTAAATGCTGCTATCATTGGCTCTTCATCACAGTTAAAGTTCCTGTGTTATCTTTCCTTTTTTTATTACATATCATCGGCTTTTACAAAATGTTACTTAAAGGGTGAGAAATGCAGCAGTAAGTCTATAGTCCCTGAAATGGGCTTGATTTCATTCTCTTCCTTCAGAGTGTCTTTTTAAACATAGTCTGCAAATAATCTACAACTGGTTTTGGCTGGGCTCCCCAACTTGGATTATCAACAATGACCAGGCTCTTGCTAGGCATTGCCTGATTCTCATCTTCTTCAAACTAGACCTTTACTCTTGAGATTCATCTGAATGCTCTGTGTCCATTTCTGGTTTTAAAAGATTGCTTTTTAAATTCACGTTTTTATGTGCTAAATGATTTATCTCTAACCCTCTTAGTATTTTTAGATTGCTCTTAACATTTACTCTGAGCATTTAATTACATTTTACTTCTAGTATCAAGGTAGATGTTAAGTATTTTATTCATTTATTTGGTATATTATATGCTCTGAATACTAGTTCTTATCTCTTAGGATTTTATTACTTTACTATTTTGTTTTCAATTCTTAGCAGTTTTAGGTATCCCTAGAGATTTATGTTTGAGTGTTTTAAGGGTATTGGGGTTTGTTTCAGTTTACTGTGGGTCTCAGTAAAATTTTTGTAAGAACTATATTCAATTTTTTGGTTAAAAATGCATTTTTTCTTACTTTCAGTAATAAGACTGCTATTATATTGATCCTAGTATTTTAAAGCTACATTTAGAATTTTAATAAAAGGATGACCATTCAAATCCTTTCACTTACATAACTTAGCCTATTTTTACTAGTATTTGATGGCTAGTGATTTTAATTAACAATTTTGTGTCACAATAAATAGAAAAGAATCTACCATACTAAATATTTGTAGTCCCAAGCAATTAACAGATGAACTTTATAACTGCTCGTTTACTCTAGACAATTTATCATAACAGTATAAAATAAATTATACCAGCAAATTAGGAAGGATTCTCATCATTGGTTCATTAGTTATCTTAGTGGGGTTTCCAAGGAAATCAGACCCTGAGACTAGGACTGAGTGGGAAGTTTCTTTGAGAGGTTCAGCATAACTGGTAGAGGAGTGGGGAAGGTGATTAGAAGGGCAGGCAGCTAATACAGGGTGTGTTATTAAGTTAGCTATTGCAGAGGCCAATGGAAACTTAATCTAATGGGGGAATCTGAAAATGGTATAAGATACATGTCTCAGAATTGTCTAAGCCAGGACTGAGGAAGCTGAAACTTGTCAGCCATTGCTTAAAGTCTTTGCCCAGTGGCTTTCAGCAGCTCAAAGGCAGTCCCATGACTTAGATGCAGGTCCTGCCCGTTGGAAGGCCTATGTGTACAAAACGGTGAAGGGCTACAAAAGCATTGGACATAGCATATACAGACATATACAAAAGCATATCTGGACATACACAAAAGCATATGGACACTACCTATTAAAACTGTCAGGTAGCTTCCAATCATCAGAGTGATCATCCAACAAAATCAATTTAGTCCAAACTGTTGGTAAAATTTTGGCAAACCAGTTTTACCTGGAAGCTGAAAGTATGCTGACATACTTAGCATTACTAATAATGAGGTAGCATGTAACTTTCTCAATTCAAAATGCTAACACAATAGGAGCCTCGTACAAAGACACTAGGAAACATACATTATAAGTTCAAGGAATAATAACGGCTTCTGATTTAACTCTTTCAGGAAATAATCCCTATAGACTCCTAAAATGTCACAAATAAGGACCAACCACCACCAGAAAAATGAATGTGAAGCAATCACAGCAAATAATCATTCTGGCTGGGCCCTAATAAATGGCGACATTCTTACTGAAACTTGAAGGCCTATACTACTAAAAAAAAAAAAAAAAATCAAATAATGGATAAAGTCATGTGGAGGATCCACAAATACTTTCTCCAGGAAAATAATATTGCCCTGACCTAAGCAAAATTTCTCTTACTCAGATCTGAATTCTTCCTCAGCTGTAAAGGCCTTCTTGGCTCTTCTCAGCATCTGTCCAACTTGCATCTTAGGGTTGTACCTCCTTTTGCGTGTCCCATAGTATTTATGTTTCTTGGGGTCAAGTGATAGTTGCTGACCAGGAAAGCTCAGGTCCAGGTCCTGGTACCATTACCATAATGCCAGAGGTCCTGTCAGCAATGTGATGCCAAACCTGATGGATTACTATTTCTGGATCTTCACTCTGCTCAGTGTCTCACTTTGGATTAGTGCTTATAGCCAACTGAACACCTAAAACAGACTGGATGGCTAAGTCTTGAGCGCTGTGGAACATATGAGGGAATCTTTGGTTACCTACTGCCCACTAATGTAGGTTTATTAAATTTTATTTATTATTTGGTGATCTTCCAAAAGATAAACATACCACTGGGGGGGGGGAACTATACACAAATTATGTATCTTAACCAAGAGCAATAATGTAGCTGTGAAACTGACTCTAGTTGTGAGTTTTTACAGAGAACTGAGAAAAAAGGTGGAAAGCAAGTATGTGTGTAAAGAAATGACATTTTTCTTTAAACTATGCTATGCTACATATTCGGAGAAGGCAGTGGCACCCCACTCCAGTACTCTTGCCTGGGGAATCCCATGGACGGAGGAGCCTGGTAGGCTTCAGTCCATGGGGTCGCTAAGAGTCGGACACGACTGAGTGACTTCACTTTCACTTTTCACTTTCATGCACTGGAGAAGGAAATGGCAAGCCACTCCAGTGTTCTTGCCTGGAGAATCCCAGGGACGGGGGAGCCTGGTTGTCTGCCGTCTATGGGGTCGCACAGAGTCAGACACGACTGAAGTGACTAAGCATCATGCTACATATTGTGCTATTAATAACTCATGAGTAAAACCAATCATTTTATGTATACTATGCCTAATTTTGTATCAAATCAAATTTTAATAACAAGAATAACAGAAATGTATAGCTGGAGAGCAACATGGATGGACCTAGAGGTTATCATACTAAATGAAATAAATGAGAAAGAGACAAGTACCATATGATATCACTTATATGGGGAATCTAATATATGATACAAATGAACTTATCTATCAAACAGAAATAAACTTAGAGAACAGAATTGTGAATGCCAAGGGGGAGGGAAGATGGGAGTGTGAGATTAACAGATGCAAAGTATTATATATAGAATAAATAACAAGGTCCTACTGTAAAGCAAAGAGAAGTATTATAATTAGTATCCTCTGATAAACCACAATGGAAAAAGAGTATGCAAAGGAAAACATGTGTATGTATAACTAAATCACCTTGCTGTACACCAGAACACATTGTAAATCAACTACATGTCAATAAAATATATTTTAAAAAGAAGAAATTTATAGAAGAAACTTAATAATCTCCCAGAGCTTGGTTTAGTTTCAGGAAGAGAAAACAAGCTAAAAGGCTGACTTGCCAAAGGTTATAACAGTGATAAAAGGGCTAGGATCCAGGTTGCCTTATTTCCTCTCAAATGTTCTTTTCACAAATAACTTCAAAATATTATTAAGTTTTTATGCAATTTCCAGAACTTTTCATTTGTGATACATAAGACCTTCTTCATATATATAATACTTGTAGGAAGTATTACTAGCATAACACCACTTCCCAACATAGACAAGGTAGGACAGAGGAGCTTGGCCTCCTATGGGGGTGCAAAGAGTTGAACATTACTCAGTGACTGAACAACAACAATCTCCCAATATGAGGATATTTCAAATATGTGTATCTCTTAATTTTCTAAGTGAAAATCAGGAAAAAATGTTTGTGTATGGCTATATATTAAGAACTACATTGTTAATAATTCCATTAAATGAAATACATCTGAACTACTATAATTCATTTAAATTTTACAGCAAGTCACGCAGCTCAAAAGATAAAGAGCTATTTTCTAAAAGTCATACCTTCTAAGACTAAGCAAAGTGTGGAAAAGGGGGATGTGCACTTGTTGATTTAAGAAAAATTTACCTGAGCACATTAATACAACGTTTTTCTCTCTCCTACCATTATTATTATTTTTTGAATTGTTTTTCACTTCTCTTGAAAACTCATGTAATATGAGTAAAGTGCTTCTAGCAGCTCATCAATCTACAAAAGGTTTTTAATAAACAATACACTACTATTTAAGTTCTCTGGGTACAGAGTTTTTTGGCTTGGACCTGAAACAGGCTGAAAGAAGCTCCAGTCTGAAGAAAAAGCTGACTCAGAATCAAGGTCAACATGAAGATAACTAGTCTAGTCCACCTGAGGGAAAGAGATATTTACAATAGGAAATACAGTGAGTACAGTTATACTCTCACAAGAGCACAGTTGTTTAATTATGTTAAGAATACAACAACTTTGGCAGGGGGAAACCATGAAAATCAATCCTATTAACAGCACAGCTCCTATAAGATGTGTTTAGGTTCCTTATTAGGAGGCTTGCAGAATGTTGTCTACAGGCAGAGGCAACAGGAAGACTCAAGGAATAAACCTTTTTCTCTACAGGAAACCCTGAGGGCATGGCACAAATGTGGCATTCATTAGATCGTCACAAGTCAGACGCTCAGAATCCAGAATGCTTAGACTCATTCCTTGTGAATGAGACAACCTATAACAATTCAGTCACAGGAATTAAAGGTTTTAAATGAACAGAAATAAAAACATGTTTTCCCCAACCTGTGAAAATCTGATCTGGATTAAACAAATATTTAACTTACTTCCTAGTTTATTAACACACTTTCTAGTTCATGTCATAAACTTTCCCTAGTATGAAGTGAAGTGAAGTGAAGTCGCTCAGTCGTGTCCGACTCTTTGCGACCCCATGGACTATAGCTTACCAGGCTCCTCCCTCCATGGTATTCTCCAGGCAAGAGTACTGGAGGGGGGGTGCCATTGCCTTCTCCCTAGTATAATGTGATTTAAATATTAAAAGCTTAGGGTATAGGTGTTATCATTCTCATTTAGAGGATAAGAAAACAGAGAGACTGGGAGGCCAAAGCTCTGGCCCTGCACTGGAAAATTCTGGTGGTAGAACCCAAGCCCTAGTCTAGTGCTCTGCTTCACTTTTCCACATGGTTTTGTTAGTTGTTAGCATCAAAGTTAAGATTTATTACATTTTAAAATTATATGTCTATTATATTACAAAGTGATCAAGAGAGCTTGGAATTTAGAAAAATAGCACAGATTTTTGGTACAGAAACTATTTGCAGAGCAAGAGATGCAGATGCAGAGAACGGACTTGTGGACACAGTAGGGGAAGGCGATCATGGGATGTGTTGAGAGTAGCTCTGACATACCTACACTGCCACATGTGAAACAGACAGCTAGTGGTAAGCAGCTGTACAGTACAGAGAACTCAGCCTGCTGCTCTGTGACCACCAGATGGGTGGGGCGGGTAAAAGGGAACTTCAAGAGGGAGGGAATATCTGTATATTTACAGGAAAAACAGAGTACCGGTGCCATATATTTACTGTGTGGATCACAATAAACTGTGGAAAACTCTTTAAGAGACTGGAATACCAGACCACCTTACCAGCCTCCTGAGAAATCTGTATGCAGGTCAAGAAACAACAGTTAGAAATGGACATGGAACAATGGGCTGGCTCCAAATTGGGAAAGGATTATGTCCCGGCTGTATATTGTTACCCTGCTTACTCAACTTATACACAGAGTACATCATGAGAAATGCTGGGCTGGACGAAGGACAAACTGGAATCAAGGCTGCCGGGAGATATACCAGTAACTTCAGATAGGCAGATGACACCACTCTTAAGGCAGAAAGCAAACAGGAACTAAAGAGCTACTTGATGAAAGAGAAAGAGGAGAGTGAAAAAGCTGCCTTAAAACCCAACATTCAAAAAACTAAGATCATGGCATCTGGTCCCATCGCTTCATGGCAAAAAGATGGGGAAACAATGGAAACAGTGAGATACTTTATTTTTCTGGGCTCCAAAATCACTGCAGATGGTGACGGCAGCCATGAAATTAAAAGACACTTGCTCCTTGGAAGAAAAGCTATGACCAATCTAGACAGCATATGAAAAAGCAGAAACATTACTTTGCCAACAAGTTCAGTCTAGTCAAGGGTATGGTTTTTCCAGTAGTCATGTATGGATGTGAGAGTTGGACTATAAAGAAAGCTGAGTGCCAAAGAATTGATGCTTTTGAACTACGGTGTTGGAGAAGACTTTGAGAGTTCCTTGGACTGTGAGGAGATCCAACCAGTCCATCCTAAAGGAAATCAGTCCTGAATATTGATTGGAAGGACTGATGCTCAAGCTGAAGCTCCAACACTCTGGCCAACTGATGTGAAGAACTGACTTACTAGAAAAGACCCTTGATGCTGGGAAAGATTGAAGGCAGGAGGAGAAGGGGACGACAGAGGATGAGATGGTTGGATGGCATCACTGACTTGATGGACAGGAGTTTGAGCAAGCTCCAGGAGCTGGTGATGGATGGGGAAATCTGGTGTGCTGCAATTCGTGGAGTCACAAAGAGGACACACCTGAGCTACTGAACTGACTGACTGACAGGAACATATTAATAGAAGTCCTGCTTTAGCAACATAGCACTTTTTTCAAAGTATCATTAATGCAGCAATGTTGTAAAGTGTAATCTCTCGGGAATCCTCTTTTCTATGGGTTCATCTATTTCCAGTGATATAGTTGTCAACAATGATCCAAAAATGAGAGAAACCTTTCCTTTTCACAGATGATCAGGATGATGTGATCTCTGGGAATTCTGTCCTAGGAACCTAGCTACATTTACTATTAATACATGGTTTTCAAAGGTAGAAATATATTTCCAATTCCAAAGAAGTAAATTACCAAAAACAAAAACAAAAGCCACATAATTTGGAGCTTGGGGGCTTCAATTATCCCCTGCTTGATGGAATACTGCAGAAAAGTCTACAGGAGAACTAGCAGAGTGATCAAGAACATCTACACAGTTGTTTCTAGTTCCCAACATATTCATTTCCAGAAAATTCATTTCAGTGAATTTAAGTCCCTTCAGTTGTGTCCAACTTTTTGTGAAGCCATGGACTGTAGCCCTCCAGACTCCTTGGTCCATTGGATTCTCCAGGCAAGAATACTGGAGTGGGTTCTATTTGCTCCTCAAGGGAATCTTCCCGACCCAGGGATTGAACCCAGGTTTTCTGTCTCTTCTGCACTGGCAGGGGAATTCTTTACCACTGAGCCAACTGGGAAGCCCATCATATATTACATATGAAAAATAGAAGGAAGAAATCAAAGCCTACCTTCTCCTAAGGGTCAGCACTTTGCAGAAAAACATCTATGCAATCAATCTCAAACACATCTTTTCAATTAAATATTTATTAATTAGAATTCAAACTACAGTTTTCTCCTGGGAAGAAACAGAGTATATGCATTTAATATAGCATAAAAATAGCAGACATAACCAGGTTTACAAGCCTGGATTTTACCCTATAGATGTTTTGGGGTCTTAAGAGATAACAAATTCTTCATTACAGTGAAGAAAGCTGACACATTCCTCAACTGGGCTAAGGGTAAAGTGTCAAGGGTATTTATCAGAATCTAAATTCATGCGCCTGTGAAATGACTGATATAGTAGAAAAAATGCAATGGGAAAGAAGTACAGCCTCACTCCTGCAAAGCACCATTTGCATGATATGCTTCTGCTCAGCATACACTTTTGTTTGCTGAGTAGGTGTGGTGTTTTTTGGTTTACTAAGAATCTGACATTCCAGGTACTCTGCTTCTAAGTCTGCCACTGTAATATCTTGTGAAGGGACAAAATTACACAGTACACATTTTAGATTCTCGTCTCTGCTCATTTACTTATCTATCCACTTTTCTTTCTTTACTTTCTTTCTCACTTCAAAGATAGAGATTAGATATGGTATGACTGACTTCTCCAAACAGCCTATGGGAATAAAGAACATCATTAGGTTTGACACTAAAAAGAGATGGAAATCCCAGACCCCCTCACCTGCCTCCTGAGAAAACGGAATGCAGGTCAAGAAGCAACAGTTAGAACCAGACTTGGAACAACAGACTGGTTCCAAATTGGGAAAGAACAACCAGGCTGTATACTGTCACTCTGCTTATTTAATTTACTTGCAGAGTACATCATGAAAAATGCTGGGCTGGATGAATCACAGGCTGGAATCAAGATTGCCGGGCGAAATATCAACACAGATACACAGGTAGATACAAGGTAACACCACACTTATGGCAGAAAGTGAACAGGAACTAAAGAGTCCCTTGAGGGTGAAAGAGGAGAGTGAAAAAGATGGTTTAAAACTCAATATTCAAAAAACTAATATCCCGGCATCCAGCCTCATCACTTCAACAGATGGGAAAAAAATTGGAAGTACTGCCATATTTTATTTTCTTGGGCTCCAAAATCAATGTGAATTGTGACTGCAGCCATGAAATTAAAAGATGCTTTCTCCTTGGAAGAAAAGCTATGACAAACCTAGTATGAAAAAGCAGAGGCATCCCCTTGCTGACAAAGGTCCACATAGTCAAAACTATGGTTTTTCCAGTAGTTATGTATGGATATGAGAGTTGGACAAGGAAGACGGCTGATTACTAAAGGATTGAGACTTTCAGTTCTGTGGTGCTGGAGAAGACTCATGAGAGTCCCTTGGATAGCAAGGATATCAAAACAGACAATACTAAAGGAAGTCAACCCTAAATAGTTATTGGAAGGACTGATGCTGAAGCTCTAATACTTTGGCCACCTGATGTGAAGAGCTGACTCACTGTAAAAGATCCTGATGCTGGGAAAGACTGAAGGCAAAAGAAGAGAATAGCAGAGCATCAGATGGTTAGATTGCATCACCGACTCAGTGGACATGAGCTTGAGCAAACTCTAGGAGATAGTGAAGGACAGACAGGGAAGCCTGACATGCTGTAGTCCACAGGATCGCAAAGAGTCAGGACTGAGCAACTGAAGAACAACAAGGTTTGACCCTAAAGTTTAAATGACTAAAATATGCATCTTGGAAGAAATAACAAATGGTCACCTACCAAAAGCATTTCCTGGTTGTTAATAAGACCTAGCTCCTGAAGCTACAAATAATTTATTAACTCCTTTATAGATATCTCAACATAAACCTAATTTTAGACATCCATACTGTTAGTATTATATATACATCAAAGTTCCTCTATTAAATCAACATCAAAGAACATAATTGGGCCTTCTCTTTCAACTCAATACAGTAACATTTGGAAACCCTACTATATATGAGACTAGTTTCAGAGTGCTCTTGCATGTTTTCAGGAGAATAAAGAGTTGGAGATATCAGTGTGTACAAATCACCAAAAAAGCATATATACAAATAAAATACCATGGAAGCTAAGAGGTAGGAGAGAGTAATAACTCCTTTGTAATCCTTAAAGAAACAAGATATAAAGCAAATCAAATTCAGGTGTATGGAGATCCAAAATCTAATATTAAGGAACTCAGATGCAAGTTTATCTCTAAATATAACTTTCAGCAAAAATTTTAAACTCCTTTGCTTATTTTTCTCAAAGATTTTTCCCACCATAGATCCAATGTCTTGGAATGATCCCACTTAACAGCTTCCTGCCATATTTCACATGACCTCTGAAAATGCCTTCACTTCTAGGAAGCTCTCTTACGTGGTCTCAAAATGCTCTGGTTGTTCTCTGTAACATATGACTATCCTACACAAATTACTTTCTAATTATGTATAGTATCAGTGTATACTTATATATCTACTTTAAACTTTGGGAACTTTATCTTTCAGGTGCTGTGCGGAACTGCTTCACTTGCATTTATTCTCTTGACCTCACACCAATCCTGAATGCTACTTAACAACATTTACCGTGTTTCATGCACCAAGAAACTAAGGTTAACGCACATTAAATAACATGCTCAAACTGACAAAATTAATAAATTAGTCCGGAAGTAAAGCTCCATAGGCCACACTACCAATCAATAAGCAATACTACCTTGCTTAACATTGTTGTAAACATTAAAAACTGCCAGATATGAGAGCCTGATACCATTACAATTCTATCTGCTTTGTGTATACATGAGACAACTGCACACCTAAATCATTTGTGGAAGCTAATACAGACATCCATAAGTCACCCTTGAAGATAATGATTCATTTGTCTATAGTTGGATTGGGCCTCTGTATGTTGAGAAAACCCCACAAGTATTTCTGATGTGTAGTGAGTATTTCTGATGTGTAGTGAGTATTTCTGATGTGTAGTGAGTATTTCTGATGTGTAGACAGGGTTGACAACCAATGTACATTGCACACTTTTAAAATGCAGACAGACTTTAAATGTGTGCCAATTTGGGTTTCTTAGCAGCTACCAGGAACACTGTGTTAAGGAGGATACCAGGGCCAGTTTAAGCTCAGATTATTTGGATTCAAATTTTAGCTTTGGCAGTAATTACCTACGTGACCTTGTGTTTAGCTTCCTTATATTAAAATGTGAATTATACTGGTATTTACTAGGGTTGCTGAGATGATTAAAATGGTTACTAAGAATTTAGAATGGTGCCTGGCACACAGAAAATTTCAATAAAAATTAGTAGTTGTCATGGGAGTGGCACTCTAAGTATTGAGTATTTACCAGTTCAGACCTGAGAAACAACATACTTGAGAGTTGACCCTTAATGAGCTTAATGCTCTATCTATGAGAAAAGGCGTTTAACACGTACACTTCTAATTCAGAAACATACTTAGAATAGAATTTATTTGCAAACTGAGGACTATTTGTACTTGAGGGTTTGTGGTAGTGAGGTGTGTCATGGTGTAAAAAAATAAAACCTAGCTGTGGAGTAGAAAAAGCATGAGTTTAGAAGTCGGGTACTAGTGTTTGACCCTCGGTTTACTGCTACTCAGTTTAGTAACTTACTCAATTTAGTATTCAAGTGAATTCAATTTACACTTGCTCTGTATAAGCCAGAGTAAAACGTTTGACCTTTTCCCATCTGTAACGGTGAGTATATAAAGTTTTAACTATGCAATGTTTCTGTGTCGATTATAGGAGATGATGAATGTAAATATATCTAGCATACAGTTGGATGAATGGTACATATTTAATAAATTTGATGTTCCCCCCAAGTAAGCCCTTCAATGCTATTTAACTTATTTACAGGTAAAAGACAGTATAAACTGCCAAGTATAACTTTCCAAAGTAGTATGTTAATAACATTTTCTTTATTCTGGTTCTTTGTACCATGATGGTTAAGGTTCTGGATATAATGAATGGACTACTGACAAATTTGAGCCCCCATGGCTGATCATCTTAACAGAGTCATCTGCAAGAGATTTGAATGGGAAGCCTGTCATTTCAAATCTGGTACAAGGAAGGGTTTCATGTATTAAAGGAGCTCAGTCCAGTCACTCAGTAGTGTCCGACTGTTTGCAACCCTGTGGACTGAAGCACGCCAGGCCTCCCTGTCCATCAACTCCCAGAGTTTACTCAAACTCATGTCCATTGAGTCAGTGATGCCGTCTAATCTAACCGTCTAATCCTCTGTTGTCCCCTTCTCCTCCCGCTTTTAATCTTTCCCAGCATCAGGGTCTTTTCAAATGAAGTCAGTTCTTTGCATCAGGTAGCTAAAACATTGGAGTTTCAGCTTCAGCGTCAGTCCCTCCCATGAATATTCAGGACTGATTTCCTTTAGGATGGTCTGGTTGGATCTCCTTGTAGTCCAAGGGACTCTCAAAAGTGTTCTCCAACACCACAATTCAAAAGTATCACTTCTTCAGTGCTCAGCTTTCTTTATCGTCCAACTCTCACATCCATAGAGTACAGGAAAAACTGCAGCTTTGATTAGATGGACCTTTGTTGGCAAAGTAATGTCTTTGCTTTTTAATATGCTGTCTAGGTTGGTTATAACTCAAGGAATACTCAAAAATTTCCCATGTTTTTCTATGTATGCTTATTTTAAAAAACTGTCCAAAAGTATAATTTTGTATTCTATTTTCTTCATATGACATATTGCCTTGAGCATTTCCCCATTTCATTAAAAATTGTTTAAAATGTTATTGCAATGGCTGCATAGTTGACTAGCATATAGGTATATCATATATAATTGTTCCCTTTCTATTAAGCAATGATTTTGTTTATAATTTTTTGCTATTAAATAATGCTGAATAAAATATCCTTATTCATTAACATTTCTACATTATTTCCTTACGATGAATATTTTAAAACAATTTGAGGTAAAATTCACATAATATAAAATTAAATATTTTACAGTGAACAATTCAGTGTCATATAATACATTCATAATGTTATGTAACCACCACCACTACTTCTAAAACATTTCCATCAGGATATTTTTAGGTATTCGTAAGTATGAACATTAAGCAATTTTCAATACATACCGTTAAACTGCTTTCAAAAAAGCACACCAATTGATACTTTCATCAGTAGTATCTGAGAGAATCCATCTCACAGTACACTAATTTTCAAGTGTATTCAGTTCAGTTCAGCTGCTCAGTTGTGTCCGACTCTTTGTGACCCCATGAATCGCAGCACGCCAGGCCTCCCTGTCCATCACCAACTCCCGGAGTTCACTCAAACTCATGTCCATAGAGTCGGTGATGCCATCCAGCCATCTCATCCTCTGTCATCCCCTTCTCCTCCTGCCCCCAATCCCTCCCAGCATCAGAGTCTTTTCCAATGAGTCAACTCTTTGCATGAGGTGGCCAAAGTATTGGAGTTTCAGCTTTAGCATCAGTCCTTCCAAAGAACACCCAGGACTGATCTCCTTTAGAATGGACTGGTTGGATCTCCTTGCAGTCTAAGGGACTCTCAAGAGTCTTCTCCAACACCACAGTTCAAAAGCATCAATTCTTTGGTGCTCAGCTTTCTTCACAGTCCAACTCTCACATCCATACACATGTTATTACTAGTATTAAAAAGTAAAAACCTCTGCCAGTGAGAAAGGTTTGAAAAATTCATCTTTCTTTATTGTCAGTGATCAATATTAAAGTTTTAATTTTTAAAAATATTTACTTGTCATCTATGTTTCTTCTTTTTAGAACTGCCTATAGTGGTAAGACAATTCTGAGATTCTGAGGCAGTGTAGTAGGTTTTTACAGTGGATGTTTTAATGGCTTCTATGGAAGGAATACGAGCATGGATGAGGTGAAGCTTGAGACGACTTAAGGTCTCTGAAGTGCCAGGAAGGCTAGTTTTTTGTTTCAGGGATACTTATATGCCTACATTGGTGAAATCATCTCATTGTCTATGATTAAACATTAGATTTTTAAAGAACAGCAATCAGAGACGGAAAATATAAAGCACTATTTAAGAAAAAAAAATGAACCTAGATTGATTCAAATATTAATTTATAAAATGATTTAAGTACTTCATTGTGAGCCTATCACTTCATGTGACTGAAAGAAAGGAATTCTAAAGTTAATAAAAACAGTTAAAGTACACAAGTATGATAGGGAAATCTCTGCAAGTTTTGAAAGCAAAAACTGAAGACATTGCTAAATTAAGTATGTAATGCCTTTAGAGTCTTTAAAAAGATGCAAGTTAGATTCATGTATCAGACTGGACTTTGGTGGGACATTCTCTGAGAAATGTCTGATTTCTCTGCTAAAATGTGCTGAATGTTATAAAAATCTTTTGGTTTAAATGAACTATAAATGAAGGTTAATTCTTTCCTATATATAATTCTCATTGTTTTTTGGTCAAAATTAACTGAGCTTTCCTTTATATTAGTTAAATTCACTAAATGTTTATTAAGTATGGCTAAGTGCCATGTACTTGGGATACACAGATAGAAACAAAAACAAAAAGCCCACAGACCTTCAGAGTTCACACTAGTGGAGATGTTTAACATATAGACAAACTGTTATACATTGAGATAATTGCAATGAAAAGATCACACAGAAGTGGGTGGCAGCACAGAAGAGGAAATGATTAGCTTTGAGTTTTCAGGGGAAGATTCTCAGAGAAGATGACATCTGAGATTAATTTTGAAAGCAAAAATGACTTTAAAAAGCTGGCAAGGGCCAAAGAATATCCCAAGTATTTGCAAAGGCGTGGAGATTTAAAATTTCTCTCTCCTGGAGGGCAATTACAAGGAGTTCTACACTACTGGTATATAAACATAAGAGTGGGGCCTGAGGAACAGACACTGAAGAGGCAAAAGACAGATTACTGAACCTTGTGTGCTGAAAAAGGAACTTGCATACACTGTTGATGGGAATGTAAATTGGTGCAGTCTCAATAGAAAACAGTATGAGGATTTCACAAAAAATTAAGAACTGAACTACCCATATGATCCAGCTATCCCACTTCTGGATATTTACCCAAATAATACAGAAACTCTAATTTGAAAAGATATATGCATTCCTATGTTCTTTGCAGCATTATTTACAACAGCCAAGATATGGAAACAACCTAAGGCTCATCAACAAATGAATGGATAAAGACAATGTTAAAAAATATATACTTCTTTTAAATTTATATGTACACACATATACAAGGATATGGGATACTACTCAGCCATAAGAATTGGATGAAACCTGTCCACTTGTGACAACATAAATGGACTTTGAGGGAATTATGCTAAGTGAAATAAGTCAGATAGAGAAAGACAAATATTTGTATTAATTTCATTATGAGAATCTAAAAAAATAAAATAAATGGACAAACCAAACCAAGCAAACATGTAGATACGGAAAACACAGCAGAGGTTAGCAGAGGGCAAGGAGTAGGCGGTGCTAGGGGTGTCTGAAATGGGTAAAGGGGATCAACCAGATAGCGATGAACAGAAATTAAACTTTTGGTAGTGAGTACTTTGTAGGGTATACAAAAGTCGAAATAAAATGTACACATGGCACTTCTGTTATAAACCAGTGTTACAATACAAAAGAAATGAAAAAGAAGGGAATGTGTGCTATATTATAGAACTTGAATTTAACCTAAAGTCAATAGGAAGACAAACCGAGACAGTATATTAAAAAGCAGAGACGTTACTTTGATGACAAAGGTACACATAATCTAAGTTACGGCTTTTCCATTAGCCATGTGCAGATGTGAGAGTTGGACCATAAGGAAGGCAGAGTATCAAAGAAGTGATGTTTTCGAACTGTGGTGCTGGAGAAGACTTTTGAGAGTCCCTTGGAGTGCAAGGAGATCCAACCAGTCAATCCTAAAGGACATCAGTCCTGAATATTCATTGGAAAGACTGATGATGAAGCTGAAGTTCCAATACTTTGGCCACCTGATGCGATGAATTGACTCACTGGAAAAGACTTTGATGCTGGGAAAGATCAAAGGCAGGAGTAGAAAGGGATGACAGAGAATGAGATGGTTGGATGGCATCACCGACTCAATGGACATGATTTGAGCAAGCTCTGGGAGATGGTGAAGGACAGGGAAGCCTGGTGTGCTGCAGTCCACGCGGTAAGAGTCTGACAGGACTGAGTGACTGAACAACAACAACAGGAAGTCATTGGTGGGTTTTAATTCTGGGAGATAAATTATTATATTCAAGTCACAAAACAATCATTCTGGAAGCAACTGGAGTAACTGAACACTTCAAAAGGACATTAAGATACCAGACATGACCTGGCTCCCTTCTACCGCTCCAGCTGGAGTCTGAGCTACTCTTTTCTGTTCTCTAGCTGGTCACATTATGCTACCTACCTTCAGTTCTATTATCTGGGCATTCACAAAAGCAGTCTCTTTGCTTGGAAACACTTTTCTCCTTGAGGGTCTAACTCCCAGTTATCCTTTAGCGTTCAAAAGAAAGATAATTTCTCCTAGAAAGCTTGTGCTAATCCACATAAATCAGAATTGCCCAACCATCACTAAGTACTAAGAGTGCTTATACTCCCCATCTCAAAGTACTTATTATAGTCATTTTACTAACTGCCTGTATTCTCTCCAATTACTGTGAATTTTGTTAAGGACAATGGTCGTGTCTAGGTTGGTGACCATTATATTGACAATACCTAGTACAGGGCCTACAATACAGAAGTTGTTCAAAACGATCTCTTGCATGAGTACTGAACATGAAGTGTGAGGCTAGCAGCATATCAGCTAGTCGATCAACAATAAAGGCCTGAACTAGGGCAAAAGCAGTGAGAATGACGAGGACAGACAGGAGAGTAATACAGGTGCTGTAACCCATAAAATTTGCTGAGTTACTAGAGATAAGAGGAGGAAATGAAATGAAAATGATAGAGTAAGTACTGAAGGATAATTCCCAATTTTTAAGAAAATCTGTAGACAGGACCAACACAATCACATTTTCTATAACTCTCACCTCTCTCTGCTGCTCTCTCCCTCAACAACAGGCCAGGCACTATGGTTACCTCCTTGTTTCCTCAAAATGCCAGACACACCCTTGCCTCACAGTGTGCAGCTGCTATTTCCCCATTCTGAAATAACCTTCCTCCAGATATCCACATCGCTGGCTCTCTCACCTCCTCAGATCTTTGCTCAAATGGCACCATTTCAGTGACTGGCTTCCCCCAAAATCCTACTTAGAATTGCAACTTATCCTTATCTTGTTGCTGCTGTTCAGTTGCCAAGTCACATCCAACTCTTTGCCACCCATGGACTACAGCATGCCAGGCTTCGCTCTTCTTCACTGTCTCCTGGAGTGTGCTCAAACTCCTATCTAGTGAGTTGGTGATGCTATTCAACAGCCTCATCCTCTGTTGCCCCCTTGTCTTCCTGGCTTTCCTCATTTCTCTTTCCTGCTTTACTTTTCTCCACAGAATTTATCAGTATCAGATACACAACATATTTTATTACTTTTGTCTCTCACTAGAAACAGGATCCCTGATGGGTAAGGATTTGTAATTTGTTTACTCCACTACTGTATCTTCATGGCTTAGAACACAGTAGACACTCAATGAATATTTAATTAACTGAAAGAATGAGCAATGTCCATTTGGGCAGAGAGAAGAAGGAAAAAGTATGCAGAAGATGATTATAAATTAATTCTTAGATATACTCTGTTAGGAGAAGTCTCTGGGATATTCCAACTGGTTCTTGGGGAAATGGTTTCTGCTGGTGTTGTGAAGCATTTCATACCCAGAGACAATGCGTAAAAGGAAAAAGGAAATTATAAAGACCTAAAGAAACTGGGCATGAGTTTGAGTAAACTTAGGGAGTTGGTGATGAACAGGGAGGCCTGGCGTGCTGCAGTCCATGGGGTCACAAACAGTCGGACACGACTGAGTGACTGAAGTGAAAGAAACTGGGAAACACCAATATTTAAGGAGGGGGCAAGGGAAGAAAAGCAAGCAAACAAATTTGAAGAATACCCACAGGAGTAAGAAGAACTCTAGAGAAGGAGAAAAGAAAGAATTTAAGAAGTTCAATAGCACCAAATACAGGAGAAACTAAAATAACGGAACAGTAGGATACATAGGATTTCGCAACTCGGTCAGTGTTGACTTTAGGCAATGCAGTCTTAGAGGAGCACAAAACATCACAAGAATAACCACCACTTACTGAGCACTCACTTACTAGATGCTAGATGCTTCATACTAAAATACAGCATATCTTGAATCCTCCAAACCACATTGCCAGGTAACTACTCTATTACTTAAATTTTATAGAAGAAACTTAGGCTCAGAAAGGGTAAGTAAAATGGCTTGTAGCTGTATAGATGAATAACAAGTGAAAGAGCTAAGGTTTGGATTATAATGAAAAAACACTTAAAAATATTTTATTCAATTGACACTCTTAATATAAATTCCACATAAAATAATTTTCCAGGTACAAAAAGCTTGCCACTTTAAGCACCAACACTCACATATTTTAAATATCTTAAAAAAAAAACACTTTAAATCGTACACTTGATAACTCAAGAATGCAATTACAAATATCAATTCCTGTGTTTATGCCTTTGGGAACTCCTGAGTTGTCTAGAATTTTTGCTTTTATGATGAAAAGCACTACAATGATTTTTTTTTTTAATTGAGTATCTATCTTCATCTTATAATTTTCTGCCTATGGGCCAGAACCAGGCTAACTGCTATACATAACGTCATTTTAGGTAATCCACAACACAACTTTGTAATGTAGATTCTATTATAAGAAAGAGCCATGGAGAGGTTAAACAACTCACCCAATGTCACTTAGCAGTCCTAGTAAAGGTTCTAGGTGTCTGAGCCTCCAACATCAAAGCTCAGTCTTAATTTTGACTCAGCTGTTTTTCAGGCTAGTTTTGCAAGATGGTCCCCTGTCAGTTTACAGATAGTCCAAATTTCCAGGTAAGTAATTGCAGATAGAAAATGTATTGACCTAAATAAACTCTGAGTTATTAAACTTCCAAAGAATATATTAATTGGAAAAAAAAGTTAACCTTTTAGAATTTTGGACAAATTCTAACAATTTAAGGAAAAAATGGAAGCATGTAGCATATTAAGCATAACGTTACCCACCTGTTAAACCATCAAGCAAATTTCAATATTTGTGAGGGCTCTGTCCTAATTGTTTAGTAACTGCATTAATTTCCTATTTGCTGCCAAAATAAATTAACCCAAACTTCTGCCTTAAAACAACACAATTTATTGCCTTATATTCTGTAGGTTAGCAATCTTGCATGGGTCTCACGGGGCTAAAATCAAGCTGCTGGTAGAGCTGCATTCCTTTTGGAAGCATTCAGCAAGAATCAGTTTCCCTGATGATTCCCCCTTCTAGAGGCCTCAGACCACTCCTTGGCTTGAGGTTCCCCTCCTCCATTTTCAAAGTGCACAAGGGCAGGCTGAGTCCTTCCTTTTCACATGAAATCGTTATCACCTTCTCGCCTGCCTTTCCCTTTCATGTTTAAAGACGCTTGTGATTATACTGGATCACCTGTATAATTCAGGATACTCTCCCTATTTTAAGGGTTAGCTGATTAGCAACTTTAACTTCACCTGCAACCTGAATTCTCCTTTGCCATTTAAGGTTAACACGTTCACAGCTTCTGAAGATTACAACATGGATATCTTTGGGGATCTATTATGCTGCCCACCATAGTAAGAAAGAAAATCTTCAACTATAGTATGATATGATCCTACTAATTGAAGAATGAGGTGGAGATATGTCTTTTCCATTTCTTTTCATTTCTTTTACTGATAGAAAAAGAAGGAAAGAGGTGCTAGGGTGACTAGGAAATACTAAATTGGATTACACTATCTGCCAGGAATATTTAGACTGAATTTAATAAATCTATCTTGCAGATCTAAAAAATAATCTTCAGATATCCTTAGTCTAGGCAATAATATTTAGCAGCATATTGCTACACTCCTGGAAGGTTCTTTTACCTTCAGTAAAAGTAGTTTTTTGTTAGTTGACATTCTTTCATCCTTTGCCCTTGGAATTCACAAAGACTTCTGGGAATGCCCTTTGGCTTCAAAATATGCAATCAAAACTCAAGCTATTTGATTGACAAACATTAGTAATTCATCATAATTGTCATGCAAGGACTATACTTTTCAGAGGTTTTACTGTATTTTAGAATAGGTAGTTATCCCAACTAATTTTTCCAGCAGAAGAAACACATGAGGGCAAGATATTTTAGGCCACGAGTGGGGAAAGCTTTGGTATCATTTACTTATCATAGCTCACCTGCCTCTCTTTTGGTTCCCTTCAATTTCCCAGATGGTAACTTAAAACTATCCCCACTTTCACTGCAAGAAGTTGAACAAGGAGGAATTGTTAATCATAAATAAGCAATAATTCACCAACTGCCAAATAAAGGAGGAATGACTCTGATATTAGGTTAAACTATAAACTACCCATTATTACAAAAGCAACAAAAAAGATGCATAAACTTATAACTTAAGTAGGATCAATAAAAAGAAAACCATGAAACTCTACTGGGAAAACAGGAGAAAAATGAAACAACCTATCTTGTTGTTAGAATGATATTAACACTGGATGTATAATAAGTATCCAAAAATGAATGCATAAATATATTTACTACAGTGTTTCTCAAAGTACAGTGCTTCAGACCAGCAGCATCAATGTCACCCTTGAAATTTATTAAAAATGCAAATTCCCAAGCCTCAACCCAGACTTAGTGAATCAGAAACTCTTTAAAGGTGGAGCCCAACAAACTATGTTTCAACAAGTTTTCCTTATGATCCTGACTGAAACCTGCCAAGATTTGAGATCACTGTTTTTTTAATGTAATCTCAACAAAAGTAACAACAGTAGTTTTTTCCTCCAAGAAGGAAATAGAACTAGACAAGCTGATTCTAAAGGTCTTATGGAAAAATAGACATTAAAATTCTGGCACTAGAGAAGGGACAAATTGGCAAAGACATCAATGAATGAATCAAAGAATAAAGAGTCCAGAAATATTCTTTATACATAGAAGAATTTAATGCCCAACAAGAGTGGCATTTTAAATCAGAAGGGGAATGGTGCAGAGACAACTTGTTAGCACTCATAAACAATGAACCAGCCAAATAAACAAATACATGGAACAGTAAGTTCTTGGAAGAAATTATGCTTGAGTTTTCATAAACTGAGAGAAGCAAAGACCTTTCTAAAAAGACATAAAACCATAGGAAGAAGACTGGAAAATTTGACTGTTTTTAAAAAATTAAGGAAAAAAATACTGTAATTATGCCAAATGACACATAATCAACTAGAGATAGGGATATTTGTAATAAATAAAACAGACTAAAAATCTAATCACCCTAACTCACAAAGATCTATTGCAAAATCAAAATCTTCCTAAAAGCATGAGTGAAGGTTATGAAAACAGGCACTCTTACAGTGGTGTGTGGTGTGAAGGAAGATTTACAAATATGTAAAAAGATATTATAAGAGAAGAAAATTAAAACAATAAAGGTATTTTTCCATCTTTGAATTTGACAAAATATATTTTGTAATACAATGTGGTAACAGTGAAGAGAAAAAGCATTCTTTTTTACTGCAGGCAGAAATACAGACTGATGAAACATCACTGGAGTAGCATTTAGCAACATCCATCAAAATTTAAAAATAAATACATCTTACATTACATAGGTAAAATGTTTTTATTGTTTAAAAATTATTTATTTTAATTGGAGGATAATTACTTTACAATATTGTGATGTTTTTTGCCATACATCCACATGAATTGGCCACAGGTATACATGTATATCCCCCATTCTGAACCCCCCTCCCACCTCCCTCCCTACCCTATCCCTCTGGGTTGTCCCAGAGCACCTGACTTTTGGTACCCTGCTTCATGCATCAAACTTGCACTGGCCATCTATTTTACATTTATGTTTCAGTGCTATTCTCTCAATTCATCCCACCTCACCTTCTCCCACTGAGTCCAAAAAGCCTTTTACATCTGTTTCCTTTGCTGCCCTGCATGTAGGATCGTTGTTACCATCTTTCTAAATTTCATATATATGTGTTAATATACAGTATTTGTTTTTCTGATCTACTTGACTCTGTATAACATTTATCCTGCAGTAATATCAGTTCAGTTCAGTTCAGTCGCTTAGTCATGTCCGACTCTTTGCGACCCCATGAACTGCAGCATGCCAGGCCTCCCTGTCCACATGGTCAATATGTAAATGCAATAATGTTAATTTCGTTCTTGTTTGAAATAACTTAATAGTAGACAACAAACATCTGATACTAGAAAATGTGTAAATAATGGACTATCCATCAAAGAATACCAAAGAACTATAACAGCTGCAAGAACAGACTGAGATAGCTTCATCAATATGGATCAATATAGACCAATATCTAAGGTAAATTACTAAGTGCAAAGAAAATGGTATAGAATATACAGCATATTTCCACATGTATAAAGGAAATAGATCTTATCTCTAATATATACATGCTTTTCTAAGCATATATTTATGAAGAACATAGTAATTGCTAGCACTAGCTAATATTCTGGTTGGGACTAGGGAAGGTGCGTAGGGTAGAAATCTTATTTACAATACTCCTTTGTTTTATTGCTACCATTTGAATTATCTTTAAAAGACACAGCACAATATTTGGAATGATGGAATAAAGACCTCCAAAAATAGCTTCTGCATAAAAGCATGGTAATACTGGAAAAAAATGTCAAAATCACCATTTTCAAAACTCTGGAAACTAGCTGAAGGCTTAATGACAATCCAGACTGTTTATTCAAAATAACTAGCTGAATCTTGGTAAGAAGAGCAAATCTTATGACATTTTAATTTTCCATAATTCCCTTCCTCTCTCAAGTCCAGCTGGAGCAGCCTTGAAAACAAAGAGCCACTAACTCTGGTAGCTATATAAACTTGCAGCCTATCAGCCATTTACGGGATTAGTACAGATTTAGAGTTCCCCAAAACATCCATCTCCAGAGGACTGTCACTATTTGGCTAATCTTGCAGGTCATTAAACGGCTCCATTTTCAGGGCACTTCACTTCATATGACTCAGCCCTATCTCTGTGAAAACAGTCCTATTCTGAAGGCACTTGTTGAGGACAGTAGGGAGCAAGTGTTTAACAATAAAGCTAATTGGCGGTAGCTTTGATAGCTGGGGTTAACGTGAGGCTGATCAAAAAAATTAAACGGAAAACTGGAGAATGGATGTTCATCGAAGACTACAAAAAGGTCCAATATATTTTTGATACCCTAGAGGGTCATGAACAGGTGCAGGGCTTGGAGCATGGTCATGACAGACTTGAGAGGTTTTATGCTTTCACCGCTGGCTGACTTTGAGGCTCTGTGTGAGCAGAAAGTGAAGGCTAAGTCTAAGGCTGAGTTGTAAACTGCCCATGGAGCACTGAGAACATATTCCAACATATATACAGAGCCTCCTCAGCAAAAGGCTAAGAGATTTATCAGTTCAAAACCCTATCAGTCATTAGATGGCTACTAAAGTAACAGAACAGAGACTTTAGTGGTCACAAATAACAAATAACACAAACTTCACAGAAAAATCACTTATAAAACAAGTTGCAAAACAACAAAAGAGACAGCTATGACAACAAACCCTTTTTTTAAAATTTTAAATCACCTATAACAAATAGGTTCAAAGAACTAAAAAAATAATTAAATGAAAGTATATGAATAACATTTCACCAACTATTGAATACAATAAAGAGAAATTAAAAAAAAAATTCGGGTACTGAAAAGTATACTGAAGTGAAAAACCTCACTAGTTTGAACAGCATATATGAACTGGCAGAAGAAGGTATCAGTTAACTTAAAGTCCATGAACTAAAGACAGGTCAATTGTGATTCTATCATTCAAGAAGCAAAAGAATTTTAAAAAATTAACAGAGCCATCGACACCAGTGGGACATCATCCAGCATCCCACTGCATGCAAAATGGGAATCCTAGGAGAGGAGAGAGAAAGGAAAAGAAAGAATATCAAAGAAATAATGACTCAAAACGTCCCAAAGATACTGAAAGAGCAACATTAATCTTAACATCCAAGATGCTCAACCAAAGTACAATAAAATCAAAGGGATCTGCACTCAAACACATTACAGTCAAAATGTCAAAAACAAATTATAAACAAAGACAAGAGATAATCTTGAAAACAGCAACAGGGAATAGACTCACTGTGTACAGGGAATCCTCATTAGGATTAAAGGCTGATTTCTCATCAGAAGCCATGGAGGCCAAATGGCATTGGGATGACATATCCAAAGTGCTGAAAGAAAAGTCTATCAGAAAAGAACCTTACATTCAGCAAAACTATTCTCTAAAGGAAAAATTAAGATATTTCCAGAAAAACAAAAACTGAGGGAATACGTTGCTAGCAGTTCTGCCCAGGAAATAAAAGAATAGAATCCTTGGGACTAATATTAGACAATAACTGTAATCTACATTACAAAGAGCACCAGTAAAGGTAACTACATAGGTAAGTATAAAAGATAGTATATTTTTCATTGTAATTTTTTTTCTATATGATTTAAAAGGCAGTTGCAAAATTTTAAAGGTTTTTGTATGGGCTGAAAATATATAAAAGTGTAATTTATATGACAATAGTAGTAAAAATTAAAGAAGGGAATGAGACCACAGTGAAGCAAAATTTTTGCAATGAAATTGCTGCTGCTGCTAAGTCGCTTTAGTCGTGTCCGACTCTGTGCGACCCCACAGACGGCAGCCCATCAGGCTCCCCTGTCCCTGGGATTCTCCAGGCAAGAACACTGGAGTGGGTTGCCATTTCCTTCTCCAGTGCATGAAAGTGAAAAGTGAAAGGGAAGTCGCTCAGTCTTGTCTGACTCTTAGCGACCCCATGGACTGCAGCCTACCAGGCTCCTCCATCCATGGGATTTTCCAGGCAAGAGTGCTGAAGTGGGGTGCCATTGCCTTAAATTGGTATTAATCTAGACTAGATTGTTTTAGGTTAGGATGCTAATTACAATCACCAGGGCAACCATTAAGAAAGCACCTCAAAAATATAGTAAAAGAAGCAGTAAGAAAATTGAAATGGTACACTAAAAAGAAAAAACCAAACAACTACCAAACACAAACAGTGAAAATAACAAAGAGGTGGAGACATGAAGGACATAGAAAGCAGGTAGCAAAATGGTAGATGTAATTCTTACCTTATCAATAATTACATTATATATAAATGGGCTAAACACCCCATCAAAAGTCAGAAATTGGCAGAATGGATTAATATACATGATCCTATTATATAATATTTACAAGAGAAATACTATCTATTCAAAGACAAAAATAGGTTGAAAAAAATATGCCCTGCAAACAGTAACTGAAGAGAGCTGGAATGGATACACTAATATCAGACAAGAGACCTTAAGACAAAATTCTTTACTAAAGGACATTTTATAATCATGAGTCAATCTATCAGAAAGACTTATCTATTGTAAATATGTATGGACATAGCCAAAAAAAATCCCAAAATACTTGAAGCAAAAACGTACAAAATTGAAGGGAAAGAATAGACAAATTGAAAAATAACAGTTGGAGACTTTGCTATTGCATCTTCAACATGCAGTGACTAGGGAGAAAATAAGTAACGAAATAAAAGAGTTAAAGGATACTAAAAATCAGCTGGACCTAACAGAGATCTACAGAACATTCCACCCAACACCACTAATCTATCATTCTTAAATGCACATGGAAATTCACAAATATGTGGAAATTAAATGCTGCATTCTTCAACAGTCAATAAGTCAAATAAGATATCGCAATGAAAATCAGAAAATATTTTAGAGAAAAAATAACGTATACAGAATGCACCAAAATAAATATGATTCAATTAAAGTACTATTAAGTTAAATCAGGAACAGAAATAAAATGGGGTATAAGGAATATTATGAACAATTGAATGTCAAGAAATTAGAAAACTGAGATAAAACAGGTATTCAATTAAAGACTTTTTTTGTTGCCTTTAAATGTGTATTATGTTTGACAAAGTGCCAAAACAATGCACAATTAACTTACTTTCACAAAAAGGAGGATATTGTATTTTTTAAATTGATTTAACTTTTATCAAGGTAACATAGGCATGTAGCTTATCAAGTAAAATAATATTAAAGGACTTATAGTAAAAAATAGTACTGTTCTGCCACATACCTTTCTACTCTATGTCCCCAGAGGCAACTGTCCTCAATTCTTCTGGCTTTTTCCTTTGGGATTAATCTATGCACTTCTAAATGATATTCTTATTCTTATGATATTTACTCATTTATCAATTTTAAACAGTATTGGTTGACTCACCATCATATATATGACAGCAACTCTTCTATACACTTATCTCACATTTCTACACATCACTGATGCCAAAATTATAATTTTGGGTTAATTGACTAGCCAATATTTATGTATCATGACTTATAAACACTTATAAGCCAAAAACTGAACTAGGTCCATGCTTATTTTTTTCTAGTGGAGTTAATAATTTCCTCTTTTTCACCAACCTAGGTTTCTAGGTACTTAATATAATTATTATGTACTCCTCCAACATCCCTGCCACATGTATACGAATACTTTTTCTGTATGCTCAAATATATCACTTTCCTTTGTCTCTTGGGGGGGGAGTTCCTTCCTTCAGTTTTGCTGAACAGCACCCATGCTGACACTTTCTTTATCCCTTTCCTGACTGGGATTCTTTATTTTCAGTTGTCTGGGTCTTCTTCCTTCATAATTTACTTAACCATCTAGCATAATCACATTCTGTAGTAATTTCCTAGAAATCAGTCCATGGAGGGTGTTTTTTAGGGTGTTGGAGGGAGTACTCATTCTATTCTACCATCACACTTGATTTGTCTGGGGATAAAATTCTAAATAATGAAACGGTTATCCTTAAAAGTTTGAAGAAATTGTTTTACAGTGTACTTGTCAGAAGTCTAATGCCATTTATACTCCTTTGGATGTGAACTATTCCCATTCTCTGCCCTTGGGAAGCTCTTAACATTGTTTTCTCCACCCTTGGTATGCTGAAATCTTGAGATGATTCTGTGTGGTGTGAGCATTTTTCATTAAGTGTGCTGGATATTCAGCGAGCTTTTTCAGTGTGAAGACATGTATCATTCAGTTTGGAAAAACTGAGTCATATTATTTCATTGATAATTTCTTTTCCTAATTTTTCTGTTATTTTATGGAAATCCTATTTATAATGTCATAGGCCTCCTGGGTTAAGATGTGAATATCATGTTTTTTCTGCCATTTGGTTTTTTATCTCTCTGCTTCTTGTTCTCTTTTCTAGGAGCTCTGCAAACTTTTTCTCGGCCTATTTAAATTTATAATTAAATTTTATTTATGTTACAGTATTTTAAGTTTAAAGGCTCTGCCTTTTCTAATTAAAAAATTTAAACAGCACCTTGCTTAATGGATTTTCTATTTTCTTATTTAATGGACTCCATATTTTTTTAATGGGCTCCATAGTTTCTCTTGTTTCCCGTGTAGCTCAGCTGGTAAAGAATCCACCTGCAATGCAGGACGACCTTGGTTCAGTCCCTGGGTTGGGAAGATCCCCTGGAGAAGGGCAAAACTACCCACTCCAGTATTCTTGCCTGGAGAGTTCCATGGACTGTATAGTCCATGGGGTCACAAAGAGTCAGATATGACTGAGCGACTTTTACTTCACTTCATATTTTCTCTTAACGCTTCATGGTCAGTTTGTCTTACCCTATCTTATGTATGTTTCTTTCCTTTTTACTTTTGTATTTTAATTACTTGGCTACCTTTGGTCAGTTTCCTCTGTTTAGACTTATGTTTTTCATGTTAGAGGCTTTTCTTGAATTACTGGACAACTTCTGGAACGCACTATTGGACATTCACTCATATTAAGGATGAAACACCAAAAGAGATGTCTGGGTAAGGTTTGTCAACTGTGGGCTTGACTGAGAATTAAGATGTACTATTTGTAGGAGGATCTCCAAATGTTAGGATCTGAAGATCTCTTACTTTGAAAATACTCAACAGGCATCAACAGTAAAGTGCTATTTCCTTCCTCTGTTTTGCTGTACACGTTGAAACTATTTTGAGCAGACTTTGCAAAATTATTTCATAAATACATTCACCTAATTTGACATTACAAAAATTATTTTCATAAATAATTTTGATGAAAATTTTAAGTGATTTTTCAATTTAAAATGCTTTAGGCAAAATAAAGTTCAAACTAGTTAAGACATTTCCACAGACTTTCACAATATGTTAGATATGTTTTATACTCCTTCTTACTTTTACATGCATTACAAAAAAAGCATTTTGGACAACACAGCATTCAAAAAATTAAGTTTTAGATAACTCTGATTTAGATAAATATAGACCAAGAAAAGATTTTGAGCTATTATTCCTAATCAACTATCTCATTCTGTAAATAGGAAATAGCATCTCAATCATTCTTCCAAGGTAAACAGATTTTGGAATTTTAAAACCTGATGTTTTACCAGTTCTTCAACAAGTGTTTATCTTGTAGGGTTCTACAGACAGAAAATTGGGGGATTTGAATTATGTATCCTCTCTTGTGCTCCATATCCATTCAAATGTCAGGTACATATGTTCACCTTCTATATTTCAAACATTCAAATTCCCCTATGCTTTCCTATTGCTCAATTAGTGAAAAGTCATAATATTTTTGATTAGGTTACTGTGACAGATTTCTAACCTCCCACTTCATATTATGCTACTGAATAATCCCTTGAAATACCAATTTTCCCGTTATATTTCCTTAGACAACATTCTTCTATATTGGTATCCGTTCGGTTGGTCACTCAGTTGTGTCTGACTCTTTGAGACCCCATGGACTGCAGTCCAACAGGCTTCCCTGTCCATCACCAACTCCTGGAGCGTGTGCAAACTGATGTCCATGGTGATGCCATCCAACCACCTCATTCTCTGTCATCCCCTCCTCCTCCAGCCTTCAATCTTTCCCAGCATTAGGGTCTTTTCCAAGGAGTCAGTTCTTCTCATCAGGTGGCCAATGTACTGGAGTTTCAGCTTCAGCATCAGTCCTTCCAATGAACATCCAGGACTGATCTCCTTTAGGATGGACTGGTTGGATCTCCTTGCAGTCCAAGGGACTCTCAAGAATCTTCTCCAACACCACAGTTCAAAAGCATCAATTCTTTGGCATTTGGCCTTCTTTATAGTCCAACTCTCACATCCATACATGATCACTGGAAAACCTATAGCTTTGACTAGATGGACCTTTGTCGGCAAAGTAATGTCTCTGCTTTTGAACATGCTGTCTAGGTTGGTCATAACTTTCCTTCCAAGGAGTAAGTGTCTTTTAATTTCATGGCTGCAGTCACCATCTGCAGTGATTTGGGGGCCCAAAAAAAGTCTGTCACCGTTTCCATTGTTTCCCCATCTATTAGCCATGAAGTGATGGGAATGGATGCCATGATCTTCATTATTGTGAATGTTGAGTTTTAAGCCAGGTTTTTCACACTCTTTTTTCCCTTTCATCAAGAGGCTCTTTAGTTCTTCTTCGCTTTCTGCCATAAGGGTGGTGTCACCCTTGTATCTGAGGTTGTTGATATTTCTCCCTGTAATCTTGATTCCAGCTTGTGCTTCATCCAGCCCAGCATTTCACATGATGTACTCTGCATATAAGTTAAATAAGCAGGGTGACAGTATACAGCCTTGATGTATTCCTTTCCTGATTTGGAACCAGACTGTTGTTTCATGGCCAGTTCTAACTGTTGCTTCTTGTCCTGCATACAGGTTTCTCAGGGGGCAGGTAAAGTAGTCTGGTATTCCCATCTCGTTAAGAATTTTCCACAGTTGTGATCTATACAGTCAAAGGCTTTCGTGTAATCAATAAAGTAGAAGTAAATGTTTTTCTAAAATTCTCTTGCTTTTTCTATGATCCAATGATGTTGGCAATTTGATCTCTGGTTCTTCTGCCTTTTCTAAATCCAGCTTGAACATATGGAAGTTCACAGCTCATGTACTGTTGAAGCCTGGCTTGGAGAATTTTGAGCATTACTTTGCTAGCATGTGAGATGAGAGCAATTGTGAGGTAGTTTGAGCATTCTTTGGCATTGCCTTTCTTTGAGATTGGAATGAAAACTGACCTTTTCCAGTCCTGTGGAAATCCACACTGGTATACGTCAAGCCATTTAGCTATATGGTACATTCTAAAAGATTATGTGGACACACAATTTTTAGACTAAGACTTATTTGTAATGAATTAAATAAAATTACTTGATGAATGTCTATTTTCTCCTATATTGTGACACAAATTTAAGTCTCTGGTTAGACTGCCTGGATTTGAATGTGACTGTCAACAAGTGTCTTTACCTATTAAGTGCCTCAGTTTTAACGTTTGTAAAATTAGAATAGTAAGAATATCTTATAGGATTGCCTACAGAAAAAAAATGTGTAAAAATACATATAAGTTTTAGAACTAATGTGACATTGTGTAGGAGGCTTTAGTAGGGTACCTCTCACATAGGAAATCACTCCTGGCTCTACTTTTTTTTTCTCCACTACATTTTACTAGCATTATCTTTGTTACTGTTGTTTCTTGAGATATACGTTTTTTAGTCAATATTCTGACAATTTATAATTCACAATCTGATATTAATACACAGTTTCATCCATCATACTGTACACGATGGAGTTTTAGAATTGACCCTGAAGGACAGGTAGATTTTAACAGGGAAAAATGGAAAAGAAGGATGCCCAAGGAGAAGGGAAGATCATCACAAAAGCAACAAGTTAGGGGCAATGCAAAGATCTATGGAGAGCAGAGGGGCTTCCATGGTATCTCAGATAGTAAAGAATTTACCTGTAATGCAGGAGACCCGAAGATTCCCAGGAGAAGGGAATGGCTCTTCACTCCAGTAATTCTTGCCTGGAGAATTCCATGGACAGAAGAGCCTGGTGCGATACAGTCCATGGGGTTGCAAAGAGTAGGATACAACTGAGCAATTAATGTTAACTAACTAAATTAAGATTTCATCTTAAAGATAGCTTGTCTGATTTAGTTACTGCCTTTACAAACAACCAGATAAAATGTCACATTTTAGACAAGTAAATCTACTGATTCAATGAATGCCTTATTGCCTTCTTTTCAGTAAAGGAGAAACTGAGTTACAGGACCAAAGATTTTCTGGAAGGAGACATCAAGTTCCTGGTGATTGTCATAAAAAATGTACCCAGAAAGAGACAACTGTCTTATTACATTTTATTTAACTTGTTCATTTGTAAGTTTTGTCAGTATCAAATTTCACTAATTTTTTCTTCTTTTAGGAGAACTTTCTATTTCTCCTTTTTCTAGTTATAATTTGTCTTGTACCATTCTTTCCATCCAGCTTTCAAGTAACAAATTTGATCTGAACATACTAAAATTAGAATATAGTTTCTTGTCTCAGGTTCTTTACTTGTAAACCAAAATATCACAACCAGAGGACATCTAAGACTATCATTCTACAGTTTTCTAGAAAAGATGAAATTTAAAGTTACATAAATTATTTCCACTTAACTTGCTGAGAAAGTGGCCACCTGAGAAGGTGTCCTTTGTGCCTTTTATCTTCCAATTCAAGATATCCTCCCTCTGATGAGCACCAGGTTGGTGATGAGATAGCTCAGAAAATGTGCAAGACCATATGATGTGCTGAGATTCCAGAAGGAAGGATCAAGTACCCAATTTGGAGACTGACAGAGGCTGGAGAAGCTGTGGCTGACAGGCCAGAGGGTCTCACCAAAACTCCCAGAGTTTGAGAAATCTTGGCCTTTGCTGAAAGTAATTATAGACCAATGTGTGTAGTCCTAGGAGTTCTGGCTGATATTTGTGGAAGACCTTCTAAGCAAACATAAAGATGGTCCAAGTTACTCTCTATTCCTGAGGAGGACTTTAACCCAAATAATCCTTCTGTTTCCTCAAGAAATGGTGAATAAGCTTGCCAGTCTGTATATTTAAAGATCACAGAGCAGACAATGTTAGGCCTCTCACCACTCACTCAAAGGTTGCACAGAGCCATTATTAAGCAAAAGGAGATAATAATATACACAAGGGGTTCCAATAAGCAGAGAAAGAAAAAGCAAACAGGCCCCGAGATCAGCAAAGCACTAAGTTATTAGGTCATAGTAGACTGGAATTGCTAGAGGAGAAAGAAAAAAATATTAACAAAGTAATAGGTAAAGATCCCTGGGTCAGGAAGATCCCCTGGAGAAGGGAATGGCAACCTACCCCAAATTCTCATGGACAGACGAGCCTGGAGAGCTACAGTCCACGGGGTCACAAAGAGTCGGCTATAACTAAGTAACTAACACACACAATACATAAAGATATTCGGCTTTAAAACATACCCTGGAATTTAGACACCTGACTTTTACACTTAAAAATAAGAGAACAAACTAATGGTTATTGGTGGGGAGAGGAAAGAGGGAAGGAGCATGTAAGGGTAACGGAGTAAAAGGTACATACTGTAATGTATAAGCTATAAGAATATACTGTACAACATGGGGAATACAGCCAATATTTTATAATAACTTAAAAATGATTATACATTATAAATTCTTTTCAGAAATAGAAGAACTGAAATGAAGTATGTACCTGTTGAGCCTAGAATTATTATTGTAAGATTAAATGGAAGAAATATCTCAAGATATAGAGCAAACATACAGAGAGAGAAATAGTTAGGAAAAACAGACTTGAAAAATAACTCCAAGAGAAATATCACATAAGGAATATAATAAGCAGAAGAAAAATAAAACCAGAAAAAAATACAGATGGAGATTAAGAATGAAGAAATAATGTAAGTAAAGTTCCCTAGTTTGAGAAACTGAGTTTGTGAATGAAAGAGCCCCCTAAGTTCTAGGTAGATTAATCAAAGTAAACAATACAGTTACACATATTTTGGTAAAGTTTCTATATTATAATGAATAAAAGAATATATTACAAATTTCAAGAATGAAAGAACAAGTTACTTAGCAAAGAAAAAAAATCAGACTGTGGTTTTCTTATCTGCAATGCTTGAAACTAGAGGATACTGAGAACAGAAAAATAGACTGTCAACAAACAACTCTATGCCCAAACAAGTTATCATACATCAAGCAGATTAGCACAAAGAATTGTGGATATACAACCATGAGAGATAATACCACTCCTTTAAAGCATCTAATGAAAATATTCAAAAAGGTACTTGAACCAAACAACATATGAATCAGAAAAGAAATTTCAAGGTAAGTGGAACAGCCCTACTATATATACATGTTAAAACTAAATGGATAATGATTTACTGGTAATTTAACTAAAGCAAAGGGTTTAACTATAAAGCAATGTAACTATAAAGTAAGGGTTCTTAAAACAAAGGAGGCATATGACAAGGGAAAAAATAATAAATCTGGAACTCAGAGTATTGAACTATTTCAGCAAAACAGTTGGAAGCAAAACAGAGTTGGAGTTAGAGTTGGAAGGGAGGGAGTAAGGGAAAGTAAAGGAAGAACTAAAGAGCCTTTTGATGAAAGGGAAAGAGGAGAGTGAAAAAGTTGGCTTAAAAGTCAACATTCAGAAAACTAAGATTACGGCATCTGGTCCCACTTCTTCATGGCAAACAGAGGATGAGATGGTTGGATGTCATCACCGACTCAATGGACATGAGTTTGAGTAAACTCCGGGAGTTGGTGACGGACAGGGAGGCCTGGCGTGCTGCGGTTTCATGGGGTCGCAAAGAGTCGGACAGAACTGAGCAACTGAACTGAACTGAACTGAACTGAACTGAAAGGAAAGGAAAGGGAAGTAAAAGCACCCTAAAGGCCTCGTTTGGTGATAGGGAATGGAATGAGGAATTAAAACATTCTAAAGCCTTCATCTAAGAGAGGGAATAGAGTAAACATCTGTGGGGAAATACATGTCAGATATTGAGTATTAGAATAAAAAAGCATATTATTTCCAGATTAAGGTGGCACAAAAGGAAATAAAATGAACTGAAAAATGAATTTCAAAACATCAGTAAAAATAAAGGGAAAAGAACAAAAAATAAAATAATAACATAAAGTAATATGAAAGAAAATAATAGAAACATAAAGCAATACACTCCAAGAACTAGTTGTCACTGCACACAGTGTTAAGAGTATATTCCTCTTAACAGAGGGAGCTTAAGACAGGGTTAAAAAGCAAAACTTGGTGATATATTTTACAAAATGACATTCAAATGAAGATTACTAGATATCTTTCTTGTTTTAAGAAAGTGTTAAGAATGTAAAAATATAAATGTAAATAGTTACATGTCTGTCTATCTACAGATCTATCTATCTAATATTAAGACAGACAAGAGCTGGGCATGTTAAATAGTAATCAAAGTCAAATTTTGTTCAAAGATTGGATGATACATAGCTATTTAGCGGAAAAATGTTTTCTACATTTTCCAGAATAGTCTTAAGAGGAATATTTTCTTTGCAACATTTATGGCAATTCGGATATGTCTCCTACTACCCTTGCTTTGCAAATAGATTTTCCTAATATGAATTTTGAGACAATTATCTATCTTTTCAAAATTAGTTAAAAATAGTCCAACTTGCCTTTTTTCTCTAAATAGTTTAGTTTTACATTTACATACTATTTTCTCTATTTCACAATCAAAATGACAAGAAGAACAAAGAAGAAAATGAAGTACAGGTAGAAATATCAAGTAGGAAGTTTATCCAAATGAAAATTAAAACTTGGGGATAAACAAGGGCAAATTCATACCTTAATATTCTACTGAGAATAACTTACTTGAAATGATATAATTAGTAAATATAAGGTTTTTAAGGTAAACTACAAAATCATATCTCTTGAAATATGAAAAAAATATATATATTCTGAGAAGGGGTTGACACAGTATGAGATCATTGGATGGCATCACTGACTCAATGGACATGAGTTTGAGTAAACTCCGGGAGTTGGTGATGGACAGGGAGGCCTGGTGTGCTGCAGTCCATGGGGTCGCAAAAAGTTGGAGACGACTGAGCAACTGAACTAAACTGAAAATTCCCAGAAGAAACTCATACAAAGACTGTCTTAAAAACATGTATGTATGCTCTTCAAAAGATGAAGAAACAAACTGAACTATTATTGGCCCTCAGGAATAGCAGAGGTGAGTTTTTTGATTTCTTTTATAAATGACTGTATAATCTCTCCAAATTATGCTTTCTGAAACAGTAACAGGTCATTTTAATTTTAAAATAACATTATGGTATAGACCTATCAATATCCCCACTTTTCAATAAAAAAATTTGTTAATAATGGACCATCAAATTATTTCTATGCAGTAAGGATAGGATATGAATATTAAGATATGGTATATTACTAAGACATCCTTCAGATAAGGTTTCACTGTTTCATTCATTATAAGTAAATGAATAAATATTCTTATGTAAATATATACATATGCCTGTAAAAGAAAGAAGGACATAGTAGCTGCTGCTGCTGCTAAGTTGCTTCAATTGTGTCTGACTCTGTGCGACCCCACAGATGGCAGCCCACCAGGCTCCACCATCCCTGGGATTCTCCAGGCAAGAACACTGGAGTGGGTTGCCATTTCCTTCTCCAATGCAGGAAAGTGAAAAGTGAAAGCGAAGTCGCTCAGTTGTGTCTGACTCTCAGTGACCCCACGGACTGCAGCCTACCAGGCTTCTCCATTCATGGGATTCTCCAGGCAAGAGTACTGGAGTGGGATGCCATTGGCTACTCCATGTCTCATGCTTAGTAATCCTCTAAATATATATATATTTTGGCTGTGCCATGTGGCATGTAGGATCTTAGATCTCTGACCAGGGATCGAACCTCCAGTCCCTGTAACTGGAAACATGGAGTCTTAACCACGAAACTAACCAGGGAAGTCCCCTAGAAGCAGTTAGCTATTTTTGTGTTAAACAAGATGGGAAAAGATGTATAAGTATTCCTTTTTAGGCACCATAACTTGACTTTTATACTTATTCAATATTAAAAAAGCAGTTCAGTTTTACATTTTAGACTTATCATACAGATGCACTTCCGTGAGGATCCATTCCTTTTCAAAGCCTAGAGAACTTTTGTTTACAATAAGAGGTAAAAACAACAGATGATAATATATGCATTGTCTATGTAGATATTATTTTATTTCAGTTTTTGAACAGTAGACTGTCTACAGAAAAACAAAAATATGAAAGAACAGATCTTGAAAAAACTACCACAATACATATAAAATTCTTTTCCTAGTCTTCTAAAAATAGTGTGATTGTTTACTGAGAACTTTCAATGTGCAAGGCATTGTTCTCAGTGAATTATCTCATTTAATATCCATAATAGGTCTATGCAGCAAGCATTATTCCCATTCTACTAGTGAGGAAACAAAGTTGGAGAGGTCACATGGGAAGAATAATAGTTCAGCCAAGTTTGACTTCAAATCTCTTTCCTCCAAAATAATATAAAGGTCATATATCAAAAACTAAAAGCTTTTTAACTCTAAGATGACAATATCCAAAGTAGTTATTAGTCAACCAAACCCCAAAAGAACAAACACACACACATACATACACACATAGATGCCTTAAGTGAAGAGGTCATCATGCTGAAAAGAGATAATAACATCTCAGTTATCTGGAACCATCAAGAACTTAAAAACTAAAAGGACATTTTTCCAGATAATTAAAACACAGAGAATTAAAAATAATTTCCAGATAATTAAAAATTATCCATTCATCATTCAAAATATTTAAGGGAATTTTTCTAAGTACACATTATACATTTTCGTATATTCTTAACAGAATGAACTTTTAATAATAATATAACTTTTCTTGATAATACAAATTTATTCTTATAAAAACTGGAATCTCTTCTGGTTTAAAAGGAAAGTTAGTGCCTGTGCTGTAATTACAGAGGTGACCTTAGTTGTCAATGAAAGTATTTGTCCTTATTGTGACAGGAACACCAATGTCCCACGTTTTTTGATTTCTTAAATCTTTTCTAATATTTTATGCCACTCATTCGGTATTAAAAAAAAAATAATCCTTAAACAACTGCAGGTTGGGAAACAGAGAAACAAGTAGATTTTTTAATTCTTCTAACATCCTTCCTCTCTTTTATCTATTTACTCAACAGAAATTTTGTGGCTACTTTGGGAGCTGGGCATGATGGTAGATACTTGCTAGAATTAGATTTTATGTTCTAACAACTATGAACATGACTGATAAACAATTTTTCCTGGCAATACTTTATGAAATCACCCAGCCAACATTGATGCTGGTGGTTCAGGATCTACATTTTGCAAAATACAACATTACAGGAAACTGGGATAAAAATAGTATCAATATATACTTGAAACAGAAAGATAAAGTTTGATACAAACTGGAGAAAGAAGAGAGAATGGCTGTAGCAGCTCAGATATGAACTGGGTTCAGGTTTTGGTACAGTGTCTCTCAGCATGGCTCAACTAGTACCTGTAAAATAACCCATAATGCTTATTAATAAAAGTGGATTCCTCTGCTTTATCCCAGATCTGTTGAATGAGAAAATGCGGGGGCTAAGCCTGAGACTCTCCACTGCTAAGAAACTCACTTCTAAGAATCTAAACACAGTCCTTTATAATAAGCAGCTGTAACAGAAAGCTATATTAGAAACAAGATACCCTTACAACTAAGTCAAAGTAGATTTTCTATCTTACATACATATGAAGGCTATTTTTTATGAAAGAGTTATAGAACACTCATCATATGTCATAGAAGGTATCTAGATAAAGATACCACAATAGTGCCCCCGTCTTAAGTATAAAGACAACCACAAGATAGTTCCTAAACTAAAAAAGCTTAGAGTTTCATGTTTTTTAAAGACAGTAAAATCAATAGTCCTTTCACCTAATAAGCTCTAATTAATTTCTATTTTAGAATATGGACAAGCGATCACTGTAATTAGTTGATAATATAGCTTGACTCATAAATCCTCTTTAAAAACAGCAACAAAATAAGTCCTTTTGAATGGCCTCTGTAACCACATTTTATGACAAAGAACTCCTCATTCATCTCTTATTATGAGGAAATAAGATGTTACAGATGAATGCAGTTTTCAGGTAAGTGAAGCTTCCCTTAATAACTGCCCAAACTATTTTAACTCTAATCACTTTTGGCGAGCTTTCTAAAATATATTACACATTAGCTGGTCTTCCCAACCTTGCCCAGGAGAATAATTAACTATCATTAAGTGAGTAAATCCTTGTTGCTACTCTGGAGCACACTATATAAGCAAAAGGTAGACAGTAAATCAAGGTCTGCAGTGTGGCAGGTCCATCCTTGGGAAATCTGATTGGAGATATAGTTAACCATTTTCTCCTTGTACAGTGTCTTAATACACATGCCTGTCTCACCTGATCAGAAGTCATCACAACTTTTTCAGTATAATTTATCTGATTTGTGAGATAGGTTCCTTGGGTTCCCAGAGTGAATTCTGATTATATCACATAGCTTGTAAGTTTCAAATTTGATGAATTTTGATGAAAATTTTCTACATGCTTATATTTAGATGTTTGTATGATAACAGAAACACCCCAGTTATAGGAAACAATATTTGTTGTTGCTGTTTAGTTGCTAAATTGTATCTGACTCTTGTGATCCTATGGAATGTAGCCCACCAGACTCCTCTGTCCATGGGATTCTCCAGGCAAGAATACTGGAGTGGGTTGCAAGCCTTCCTCCAGCGGATCTTTCCAACCCAGGGATCAAATCTGCGTCTCGTGCATAGCAGGCAGATTCTTTACCACTGAGCTACCAGGGAAACATAGCTCATTTGGTAAAGAATATGCCTGCAATGCAGGAGACCTGGGTTCAATTCCTGGGTTGGGAAGATCCCCTGGAGAAGGAAATGGCAATCCACTCCAGTATACTTGCCTGGAAAATCCCATGGACAGAGGAGTCTGGTGGGCTACAGTCCATGGGGTCCCAAAGAGTCGGGCACGACTTAGCGACTAAACCACACCACCACCACCAGAGAAACCCTAGGAAACAATATGTTGAAACTAATTTTGCATGGTTTCACTGACTTAATCACTTACTGCATTGTACTATAAAAGATGATACTCTAGATGCATTTTGCGAAGTATAGGATCATTGCTCTACTGTGTCAGCTTCCAGAAGTACAGGGTTTCTAATGTACTACAGAGGAAGAGTTGAGAGTCGTCAAAAAACCAAAATAAACCAAAAATTTATTTAATCAATTTACCTAAAACATACCAACATTTTCTCAAAATAGTGTATTACATTTTTTTCAAGATAGTAAGTAAAATTTTCTTTCAGAAAATAAGGCCTGGGCTTTGAAACTATTGGGCTTCCCTTGTGGCTCAGCTGGTGAAGAATCCGCCTGCAATGCAGGAAACCTGGGTTTGATCCTGAGTTGGGAAGATCCTCTGGAGAAGAGAAAGGCTACCCAGTCCAGTATTCTGGCCTGGAGAATAGTCCATGGGGTTGCAAAGAGTTGGACACTACTGAGTTACTTTCCCTTTTAAAAATATTACTTCCCTAAGTGTTCCCAGAGACTTTGCTTCTAGATCCATGGAGCAGACTTTCCTCTACCCATACAACAGAGCTATTGCAAAGCCTATCAGTTCAGTTCAGTTCAGTCGCTCAGCCGTGTCTGACTCTTTGTGACCCCATGAATCGCAGCACGCCAGGCCTCCCTGTCCATCACCAACTCCCGGAGTTCACTCAGACTCACGTCCATCGAGTCCATGATGCCATCCAGCCAACTCATCCTCGGTCGTCCCCTTCTCCTCCTCCCCCAATCCCTCCCAGCATCAGAGTCTTTTCCAATGAGTCAACTCTTCGCATGAGGTGGCCAAAGTACTGGAGCTTCAGCTTCAGCATCATTCCTTCCAAAGAAATCCCAGGGCTGATCTCCTTCAGAATGGACTGGTCAGATCTCCTTGCAGTCTAAGGGACTCTCAAGAGTCTTCTCCAACACCACAGTTCAAAAGCATCAATTCTTCGGCACTCAGCCTTCTTCACAGTCCAACTCTCACATCCATACATGACCACAGGAAAAACCATAGCCTTGACTAGACGGACCTTAGTCGGCAAAGTAATGTCTCTGCTTTTGAATATGCTATCTAGGTTGGTCATAACTTTTCTTCCAAGGAGTAAGTGTCTTTTAATTTCATGCCTACAGTCACCATCTTCAGTGATTTTGGAGCCCCCAAAAATAAAGTCTGACACTGTTTCCACTGTTTCCCCATCTATTTCCCATGAAGTGATGGGACCGGATGCCATGATCTTCATTTCCTGAATGTTGAGCTTTAAGCCAACTTTTTCACTCTCCTCTTTCACTTTCATCAAGAGGTTTTTTAGCTCCTCTTCACTTTCTGCTATAAGGGTGGTGTCATCTGCATATCTGAGGTTATTATATTTCTCCCGGCAATCTTGACTCCAGCTTGTATTTCTTCCAGCTTGTTCCAGCTTGTGTTTCTTCAAAGCCTACAGGAGCCGCCAAATGTCTGCAGTGGCACAACATTTCTTAAATTTGACAATTATTTGAATCACATAATTTCAACAAAAGAAGTTAAAACTTTTTGAAAGTGTCAATTGGGGGAGGTAGTTCAAATTTCAGAAGGCTGTTAAATTATGTTTAAATAGTCTAAAGATGGAAATTAGTAAGAAAGAAAAAGGAATTGCATCTGCCTGCAATGCGGGAGATCTGGGTTCGATCCCTGGGTTGGGAAGATCCCCTAGAGAAGGAAATGGCAACCCACTCCAGTATTCTTGCCAGGAGAATCCCATGGATGGAGGAGCCTGTTGGGCTACAGTCCACGGGGTCACAAAAAGTCGGACATGACTGAGCTAGTTAACTTTAAATTTTAATTTTAATTAAAATAATTAAATTTTATTTAATTTAATTTTTTAAATTTTTTATTTAATTTAATTAAATTTAATTTTAAATTTAATTTTATTAATTATAAATTAAATATAAAAAACCAAATTCTGCATTTGTCTAGTCAATTATTTATTAAAATATATTTATATTACCTGAATTATCAATTTTTATAGTATACAGCCACAAAATAGAAAAGCTAAGGTGTAGAATGAGCTCTTCCTCAAATTTTAACATTTTCATAAATTGCCAAATTCTTAAAACTTATTACTAACAAAATGTTCCTTTTTCATAATGATCAGTGATGTTTTCAATACAGTGACAACCTTCTCTGTTCAATATGTCAGCTATATTTCCATTGAGCTGATTTGTTTAAAGACATAACACTATGATCTGAGTACTTTGGTTAGGAAATTCCTTAAGTTTCCTTCAGCAATAGCTTGTTTTCTTGTCCAGGACTGGTAATAGTTCTGTGTTGCTTTTAATTCTCCTGAACTGTAGTATCTTTAAAATTTGGATTGGATGTATAAAGGCATTTTAGAGATCATTATAAAAACGACAAAAAGCAATATGAAATTGATAGACTAAAAAATACAGAGCTAAACCTTCAATACTTATAAGATCAAAACTGATAAAATTTACAGTTGTGCTGACAGAAGCATTCAATGAGAAGCCAGATTTTTTTTCCTTAAAAAAACAGAAATTGTGCTAGTATACTGAATAAGTGCAAACACTTCATACAAATGAAACCTATTAACTTTAACTAAGGTTTTTCTAGGGCTTCCATGGTGGCTCAGAGGGTAAAGCATCTGCCTGCAATGTGGGAGACTTGAGTTCGATCCCTGGGTCAGGAAGATCCCCTGGAGAAGGAAATGGCAACCCACTCCAGTATTCTTGCCTGGAGAATCCCATGGACAGAGGAGCCTGGTGGGCTACAGTCCATGGGGTCGCAAAGAGTCGGACATGACTGAGCGAGCGACTTAAGGATTTTCTAAGACAGAGGTGGAAGTGAAGCTTCAGATATCTGTTGCTGGTAGAACAGTTTTCAGATATTTAAAGAGTGACTCACAGATAATACATGCATATGCATATACCTGAACTAATATCTGAGTGTGTGTGTATATGGAAATTTGTACACTATATTTTTGCTGCTGATAGTCACTTTCAGTCTATGCAGGGATATGTGGTATGAAGGAAAAAGGACAGGCCCATAAAACAAGAAACTTGGGACTCAGTTTCTGCTCCAACCCTAATTAACATCTGACATTGGACAGACAAATGCTTCTTACTGGCCTTCAGGATACCAGGGCCTTTCTTACCCCAAATATAGGTCTACTGTAAGGGTCAAAAATATATGTATTTTATTATATACATGTAAAGAAACATATGTTGACATGGTTTTTAAAGGAGTTTCTCAATTAAGGTATCACAGTAATTTATTATTAATAATTAAATACTGAAATATGCAATTTTAAATTTATTTTTAATTCAAGGAATATTTAATATTATCTTAAACTGTAAGCTATATTCCTTTCTCTTTTAGTTAAGTGCATTCGGAGAAGGCAAGGGCAACCCACTCCAGTACTCTTTTGCCTGGAAAATCCCATGGACGGAGAAGCCTGGCTGCATGCACTGCAGCCTACCAGGCTTCTCCGTCCATGGGGTTGCTAAGAGTCGGACACAACTGAGCGACTTCACTTTGACTTTTCACTTTCATGCATTGGAGAAGGAAATGGCAATCCACTCCAGTATTCTTGCCTGGAGAATCCCAGGGACAGAGGAGCCTAGTGGGCTGCCATCTATGGGGTCACACAGAGTCAGACACACCTGAAGTGACTCAGCAGTAGCAGCAGCATTCCGATATGCTTTCCAGAGTAAGGAACGTGTTGTACATGTGACTACTACCCATCATTCAATCATACTGGATAACAGACTGTCAATTTCTATTTAAATATAAACGAAGGGAAAAAGAATGCAAAGAATAGAGGAAAACAATAGAATGGAAAAGACTAGAGATCTCTTCAAGAAAATTTGAGATACCAAGGGAACAGGTCATGCAAAGATGGGCACAATAAAGGAAAGAAATGGAATGGACCTAACAGAAGCAGAAGATATTAAGAAGAGGTGGCAAGAATACACAGAAGAGCTACACAAAAAAGATCTTCATGATCTGACCCAGTTAACCACAATGGTGTGATCACTCACCTAGAGCCAGACATCCTGGGATGTCAAGTCAAGTGGGGCTTAGGAAGCATCACTACAAACAAAGCTAGTGGAAGTGATGGAATGCCAGCTGAGCTATTTCAAATCCTAAAAGATGAGGCTGTGAAAGTGATGCACTCAATATGCCAGCAAATTTGGAAAAGTCATCAGGGGCCACAAGACTGGAAAATGTCAGTTTTCATTCCAATCCCAAAGAAAGGCAATGCTAAATAATGTTGATACTACCACACAATGGCACTCATCTCATATACTAGCAAAGTAATGCTGAAAATCCTCCAAGCCAGGCTTCAACAGTACGTGAACCGTGAACTTCCATATGTTCAAGATGGATTTAGAAAAGGCAGAGGAACCAGAGATCAAATTGCCAACATGTGCTGGATCATAGAAGAAGTAAGAGAGTTCCAGAAAAACATCTACTTCTTCTTCATTGACTATGCCAAAGCCTTTGACTGTGTGGATCACAATAAACTGTGGGAAATTATGAAAGAAACGGGAATACCAGACCACCTGACCTGCCTCTCGAGAAATCTGTATGCAGGTCAAGAAGCAACAGTTAGAACTGGACATGGAACAACTGGTTCCAAATTGGGAAAGGAGTACATCAAGGCTGTATGTTGTCACCCTGCTTATTTAACTTATATGCAGAGTACATCATGAGAAACGCTGGGCTGGAAGAAACACAAGCTGGAACCAAGATTGCTGGAAGAAATATCAATAACTTCAGATGTGCAGATGACACCACCCTTATGGCAGAAAGCAAAGAACTAAGAGCCTCTTGATGAAAGAGAAAGAGGAGAGTGAAAAAGTTGGCTTAAAACTCAACATTCAGAAAACAAAGATCATGGCATCTTTCAGTATATGCAGGAAAAATGATTAGTAAGATACAGGAGAAATTAAAAATTTAATAATCCAGGGAAGAACACAGTGGGGAGAGGGATACTTATTTGTCCCTTTCTATCTTTTAAAACTTTTGCAGTAATTAAAAACAAAAAAGATATTACTCTGAAATGAGTTTCTTAAAAATATCACTATGAACATTTGTTTTAAATTTCATCATTTAAGTATCTATCTTTGGTCTTGTTGGATAATTCACTATTCTGAGTTCCTGCTTTTCTTAGTGTTCTATTCAATTTCCTTTACTGTATCCCCTTTTAATGCCTAATTCTCTGTTGTTCTCCCACGTTTCACTTCTCAGCAGTCTTCTTCCTATATGGATAGCTCCTTTGGAGAATTTATCTATTTAATGATGTCAGCTCATATCTACATGTTCCTTAGATCTCACTTCTCATATGTGAACAACAGATAATGTTGGAAATAGCTTACTACCAGTTGTCTGTGGGGACATTGCTAAGTGGATATCACACAGTCAACACACAATGAATACATTTGAGACTCAACCCATTTTATCCATTCTCAATCCTACTTTTATAATTGCTCTACATCATAGTTAATGGGGTTCCCTGATAGCTCAGTTGGTAAAGAATCTGCCTGCAATGAAGGAGACCCTGGTTCTATTCCTGGGCCGTAACGATCCGCTGGAGAAGGGATAGGCTACCCACTCCAGTATTCTTGGGCTTCCTTTGTGACTCAACTAGTAAAGAATCTGCCTGCAATGCAGGAGACCTGGTATTGACCCCTGGGTTGGGAAGATCCCCTGGAGAAGGGAAAGACTACTCACTCCAGAATTCCGGCCTAGAGATTTACACGGGCTGTATAGTCCAAGGGGTCACAAAGAGTCGGACATGACTGAGGAACTTTCACTTTTCACGGTTAATGAATCAAACTTTTATGATAGAAACCCCAGAAATACCTCTAATTCCTATCCTTTTTACAAGGTTACAAGGTCCCTAGTATAGGTAGTCATCAGTCAGCAATCACCAAACAATGTTTAACTTATACCTCTTCAACATTCTGTCCCTTTCCAAGTCCCATAACTGCATTCATCTCTCATTTGGATTATAATAGCTTTCTCAGTTCTCATATTTCTAATCTCCCCATGCCAATTCATGTTACCAAGTCATTTCCCTAAACTACAGTAAGTCTGCTTAGTTACTATTCATAATCTGAAAATCTGAAAAGCTTCCCATACTATAAAGCTCAAACTCCTCATTTTCTAATATATCCACAGTGTTTTACTAAATATATATTATATACCTATATATGTCATATGGAGAAGGAAATGGCAACCCACTCCAGTATTCTCGCCTGGAGAATCCCAGGGACAGAGGAGCCTGGTGGGCTGCCATCTATGGGAACGCACCAAGTCGGACACAACTGATGTGACTTAACAGCAGCATATGTCATAAACAAGAGAAAGGCTTTTAAAAATTAGGAATGGAAGTTAATAGCTAAGAAGAAGAATGGCACTTGATAAGACCACAAGGTTGCATGTTCTTAGCTATCACTACACTCCACCCATATCGTTTTTGTCCTTTATTGTGCCCATCTTTGCATGAAATATTCCCTTGTTATCTCTAATTTTCTAAGATCTTGGCATCCGCTCCCATCACTTCATAGCAAATAGATGGGGAAACAATGGAAACAGTGAGAGACTTTATTTTCTTGGGCTCCAAAACTACTGCAGATGATGACTTCTGCCATGAAATTAAAAGAAGCTTGCTCCTTGGAAGAAAAGCTATGACAAATCTAGACAGCAGGTTAAAAAGCAGAGAGACTACTTGGCAGACAAACGTTTATATAGTCAAAGCTATGGTTTTTCCAGTAGTCATGTATGGATGTGAGATCATAAAGATGGCGAAACATGAAGAACTGATGCTTTTGTGCTGTGGTGTTGGAGAAGACTCTTGAGAATCTTCTTGGACAGCAAGAAGATCAAACCAGTCAATCCTAAAGGAAATCAACCCTGAATATTTATTGGATGAACTGATGCTAAAGCTGAAGCTCTAATACTTTGGCAAACACTGACTCATTAGAAAAGACGCTGATGCTGGAAAAGATCGCAGGCAGGAGGAGAAGGGAAGGACAGAGGATGAGATGGATGGTATCACTGACTGGACGGACATGAACTTGAGCAAACGCCAGGAGATGGTGAAGGGCAGGGAAGCCTGGCATGCTTCGGTCCATATGGTTGCAAAGAATCAGATACAACCAAGCGACTGAACAGCAACAGTAACACCCCACCTAACTCACCACTGCCCACCTCCACCTGTCCCACCCTTAGTGGATTCTACCTTTGGTCAAATCATTTGGTTCATATATAACCTCTAATATTCACCTATCCTTCTTGAAGAGACAGCCTTAAAGGTGACAAAGATGGCCAAGAATTAACTATATAACACTTGAGATTTTACAAAAACTGCTTTTCATATGGACTACATTTAACAGAATTATTGACCATTTACTTCACATTTTGAGTCTAACATAGCATAGTTTAAGGCATAGGCAAGAGAATAGGTAAAGGTATATATTATTTTCATCAAGCTAATCTTAGGAAAACTGAAGAAAATAAATCATTTCTAAGTAATGAATATTTACCTCTTCTGATATCAAACTTTAAAAAAAATTAACCAGCTGTGAAGAAAAATATTCTATAACGTACTATACACATTCCTACCTTATTAAATAGAAAGATATAGAATAATTTTAAGTTTATTGAATGATTCCAGTCTACCTAATATGATACACTGTCATAATACCATTGAGTCTCTCATTTTTTTAGATTCCCCTTTAACTAAAGATTTTTCCTTTTTCCATCCAAATATCTTTACACACCTTTATATTTAGGCATTGTTTCTAATATTTTTTATACTGGATAACTAGAAAATGATGTTAGGGTTTAATAAAGTTAGTGTGGGTCTAAAGAGAAAGGAAACTGCTTCAATACAAGAACTTCATGATAACTATTTTCAATACTCAGAGTCTTTATATTATTTCACACTTGTATTAGAAGTTGTACTCAAATGGTTGCTTATGCTAAAATTTATTTCCTATCAAAAATGGGGGGAATCAATTAAATTAAAAATTTCTCTAGATAGTTAAAAGAGTAATTTAAAGATGGTATTTAAATTTTATAAAATAAATTATATTTCATGATTTTCCCGAAGGTAAGGAAATTCACATGCATAAAATGATGCTCTCAGCTGATTCCAAAGAAATCCTAAGAATGTCATCTTGAAACGTCTTAGTTCTTTATATCTAACTCATAACAACAGGAGATAACAAAACATTTTATCTGTCTCCTTTCAATTTACATCAAAGTAATTCTCAGAACACAAAAAGATTTTTTTGGTAGCTTAACTGGTAAAGAATCTGCCTGTAGTGCAGGAGACCCCAGTTTAATGCCGGGGTTGGGGCGATCCCCTGGAGAAGGGATAGGGTCCCCATTCCAGTATTATTGGGCTTCCCTAGTGGCTCAGATAATAAAATATCTGCCTGCGATGCAGGAGACCCCGGTTTGATCCCCCGAGAAGATCCCCTGGAGAAGGGAACAGCTACCCACTCCGGTATTCTAGCCAGGAGAATTCCATGGATAGAGGAGCCTGGCAGCCTACAGTCCATGGGGTCCCAGACACAACTGAGCAACTTTCAATCCCAAAGTGGTGCTGGTAGCAAAGAGCCCGTCTGCCAATGCAGGAGATGTAAGGGACACGGGTTTGATCCCTGGGTCAGGAAAGTCCCCTGGAGAAGGGAATGACAACCCACTCAAGCAGAAAAAAAATAAAGAAAAGTTCTTTAAATTTTAAGATGTCCTTAATGAATCTAGTCCCTCATGGCAAGATGTGCTGCTTTTCATAGCTATTCATTCATGTTCTAGCTAAATAATTAAGTATCAACAGCAGGAAGATGGATCTCAGGACTTTTTAGACACAGTACATAGCTTTGTAAAAGAAACATTATCTGAAGAACCAAAGTCATCTTTAGGAACAGGTGATACATACCTACAAATGAAACAAACAACTTTCCAAATATTAAACAAGGGTTTCTGAGTCTTACATCATCTGATTTTCTAAGTGCTAGACATGAACCCTCAGATAAGCTTGCATGAATATTTTTCTACTAAGACAGGTACTTATCACTGTGAAAAAAATCCAAGAGATTAAAAATAAAGCTTTGAAATAAATGTTATTTTCTCAAATCTCTTCTAAGTAAGCTGTACATGTGAAAAAGATGTACTGAGATTAATTCATGCATTAATTATGCATATCCTTAATAAAAACTAAAATATTATGTTTACAATGGGACCAGCAGCTATCCTAAATGCTGTAAATAGTTCAGTCTCTCTTTAAGGTAAGGTAGGTAATGAAAGGTAGGTAATTAAATCAATCAAATCCAGGGCTGCAGATGAGGAATCTCAGGTACACAGAAGTTAAAATTGCCCAAGTTCATACAACTGGAAAGTATAACTATTTAATAGAGAGCAGAAGAGCTAATAACACAACTGAAAGATATTTTAGTTACTGCAGTCTCCATATGATGTGGATTCTAAAATACAAAATGTTAAATCCAATGTAAAATTGGATTAATGTGTACTTTTAATTCAACAATTTAAATATTGCACTAAACAAACTAGAAACAGAAGGGAACCACCTTAACTTTATAAAGGGAGTCTATGAAAAATCCAGCTATTATACATAATGATGAGAGAGATTACATTCTTTCTCCCCAAATCAGGGATGTCTTGCCACTTACATTCAATGTGGTACTACAATTTCTGTGTTTGTGTGTGTGTTAGTTGCTCAGTCGTGTCCAACTCTTTGCAACCCCATGCTCTGGACCGGCCACGTTCCTGTGTCCATGGAATTCCTGAAGCAAAAATACCGGAGTGGGCAGCCATTCCCTTCTCCAAGGGATCTCCACAACCCAAGGATCAAAACCAGGTCTCCTGCATTGCAGGCAGATTCTTTACCATCTGAAGCATGAGGGGTGCCTCACTAGAGTTTCTAGCTAGAGCAATTAGGAAAGAAAAAGAAAAAAAAAAAAAGGAAGAATGAAAAGACAGCCAGATTTGAAAGGAAAAAGTAAACTGATCTTTATTTAAACAGGGCATGATTTTATATATAAAATCCTAAGGAATCAACTATAAAAACTATTAGAACTATAAATGAGTTCAATAAGACACCGGGATAAGACTCAAGTGTACATCAATACACTAGCAATAAATAATATGAAGGTAAAATTAAGAAAACAATCCCATTTACAAGAGCATGAAAAGAAAATATTTATGAATCAACTTCTAAAAAGTGTTAAGCTCTAAATTTTTAAAATTATAAAATATTATTTCAAGATAGTAAAGAAACCTAATTAAGCTGAAGAACATGCCACACTTCTGAATCAAAAGGCTTAATATTATTAAGACAGTAACAGTAATAGTCTTGAAATTATCTACAGAATAAATTCAATCCCTAGAAAAAGTCTATCAAAATCTGCTGAATTTACAAGCTGATTAAAAGTCACATGGAATGCAAAAATAACCAAAATAATCTTGGAAAAGAAGACCAAAGCAAGAAACCTACATTTAGAATGAAAATAACGTGGTGTTGGCATAAGGATACATGTGTGGACTAATGGAATAGATCTAAGAGTCAAGAAATAAACCCTCATACTTACGGTTAACTGGTCTTTGACAAGGATTCTAAGACGATTTAATGGATAAAGAAAGGTCTTTTCAATAAAAGATGCTGAGTGCAATCAAATATCCATATGAAAAAGAAAAAAGTGAACTAATTCCATGTATCATACACAAACATTTACTCAAATGGACAACAGATTTTGATGTAAGAGATAAAACTATAAAGCTCTTAATAGAAAACACAGAAATAAGGCTTTGTAACTTTGGAACAGACAAACCCTTCTTGAGATATGAAACCAAAAGCACAAGTGATAAAAGGAAAAAAAAATAGAGACTTAACCAAAATTAGGAACTTTTATGATGTAAACAATACCATCAAGAAAGTGAAAAGATAACCCACAGAATGGTAGAAAACATCTGTAAATCATGCACCTAATAAGGGATAATCCACATGTCCATCAACTGATGGATGGACAAACAAAACGTGGTATATCCATTTACTGAAATATTATTCACCAACAAAAGGAATGAAATTAGGATACATAATATAACATGGGCAAGCATGATCTTAAATGGAAGAATCCAGCCACAGAAGACCACATAGTATATTATATTACATGATTTCACTTGTATGAAATGTCCAAAATAAGCAAGTCTATAGGAAAAAAAAAAGTAAATTAGTGATTTCTTAGAGCTGGAGGGTGGGGTGAATAGGGTGTGAACAGTAATGGGTACTTAGTCTTTCTTGGGGAGGGTAATCAAAACACTCTAAAAATTGTGCTATAATTGTACTATTCTGTGAGTACATTAAAAAATCATTGAATCATACACTTTTACTGGGTGAATTATTTGATGTAAGCTACGGCTCAATAAAGCTGTTAAAATAACAAATATCATGTTTACCTTCTATAAACTACTTATGACTAACCTGGGGAGATGTCCTCTTTGTGAAAAAGAACAAAAAAAGTTAAAATCTTTTTTTGTCATGTGTTTCCTACTTTGACCAACATCAAGCCAGAACAGTTCTAGCATTAAACTATAAACTATATTATCACATATAATGGTTTAATATTAATGATTATAAAGCTAAAATAACTAACTTCTAAAAGGTTTTTTTTTTAAGAATACAATTGTATTATAACAATAATAGAGCAAATTAAGTTCATTCCTAAAATTGGGAACCCATTTTTGAAACTAACTTATTTGATAGAATTAAACTATGTCACCCATTGTTTTAGTCAGTCCTTGGGAACATCACATAGGTTAACTCATCTTTTGTGAATATTTGTTGCATACTGATTATGGGCTCAACAGTTCTGTGGTTAAGTGCTGGCTATTCAGCAGTGACCGTTTCTTGAGGGGTATAGTGGAATAATTGTAATGCCTACTCTAGTAATAAGCAGGACATGATGCTTTGTGCTGTATTATGGTCTCTGGTAATGATTACCAGGACTCAATCAAAAAGTTTTTTCATGTGTTCTGGTTGTTGTGTTGTGCAGCTGCTAAGTCATGTCCAACTCTTTGCAAAATTCTTTTTTTTACTGAAGATGCAGCATGCTACAAACATGAATTTTTAATTAAATCTGTATGACTTTTTTATTCCTAGGTATAATACCTTGAGCAAGTTATTTAGATTCTCTGTGCCTTAATTTCTATATCAACAAAATGGGGATAAGAGTTATCTACCATAATTCATGTAAAGCACATAGACTATTGCTTATGTGCCTGAGTAAAAACTCAATGAACATGACTAACGATCATGAGAATGATGTAGGCAGTGGTGGTGGTTTTACATATAGCTGTTTCTTTGTATACTGAGGCAAACACTTTTTCCATCTAGGTCTGTGCTCTTTGTCTATTTGGCTTTCAAAAATATAAGGCTATCCCGTGAACTGGCAATTATAATCAACTGGTTTCTGTCTAAATTGTATGCAATGTCTAGCTGTGAGAAGTGATATGTAGAAAATTACTTGAAGGTGATATAATTTGTCCATTCTTCCACATATTCTAAGGTCTATGGTTAGATAAAACATAATTCCCAAAAGGCCACAACCTTGGTATGTGTATCTATCTATCTATATATCTTAGCCCTCTGCACAAACACCATTTTTATTAATAATTAAAAAATAATAGCCATAAAAATCAATTTAAGGACTTTTTATTGAAATATTGTAGATGCTATAGCTATGTACCTTTCATCATAATCTTAAAAGATATTTCCGCATTCTAGAAATGCTTTTTTTTCTCAGCTTCTCTTGTGGGTAATTAAAAAAAACCAGTAAGAGAAACTATGTCTATGGAAAATAATTTGTAAGCTATTTTTTTTCAACTCTTTCAGACAGCATTTCTTAACGTTCAAGGCTATATACAAATTCAAACTATGTTATCATATCTATATTATATAAAAAGGTATAAAAAAAACAAGGAATGACTTATTTGACCACTGTAATTTATGGAAAAGGACTGAACCTCTATTGTACAAGTTGACCATATTCAGCAATAAAAATTCACTGTTTCCCAGCCCACTCCTGCCAGGGAATCCACTTTAGCCTATCAATATGCTAAAGAAGTACAAGAGAGACAATAATACTATTAATGGAGATCTTACTACACAAATAAAAATTATTGGATATAAAACGAAAATCAGCAGCTCAAAAGAGAAGAGCTAGGTGAACATGCCGTGAAAATGGCACCCAGTGAAGAGAAATAATGCAAGAAACAGGAGAGGTGCCTGAAATTTTCTAATTTTGTTTTCAGTTATATGTGAAGGGTGTTGTGGCAATAAAACAAGAATAAACTCCCATGGAAAATCAGCAATCAACAATACAACAGTAACAGAAAGGTTGTATTATTCAACATTTCCCTCCTGGTACATGAAATTTAGTTCTCTACATACTCAGGTGTTACTATTTTTGAATCCACTTAATCTGAGAAGCAATGGATTAAATCCACTGTTATTTTTATTTCAATTCTTAAATACTTAGTTTTCAAATGTCTGTTGTTGGCAGAAAGCAACAGTAACATTCAGAGGTCTGGCAGGGCATTTCAAAGTCAACTAGGACTCAGAAATTCTTTGCTGAGGGAAGTTCTGTGTAGTGAAAGAGCCTGGCAGACATCCCTGGCTCCTGATCACTAAATACCAGTAGTGCTTTCTCAATCATGTTGATAACCTAAAAAGGACGCTAGCATATCCAATATGTCCCTCAGGGGAATACATGAGGGAGTTGAGAAGGAGCAGCCCTTAGCAACCCCCTCTCCGCCAACACACACACACAGAGGTAAATACTTGCCTGCAGAAAATAAAAATAGTAAGATCTCTAGAATAAAACACAGAATGACAATTTTATAACCTTACAGTAGAGATTTCCTTTCTTAGCATGACACAAAGAACAAAAACCATAAAGGACTGACACACTTGAGCAAACCAAAATGTAGACATGATAAATCAGGAAAGCGTAACTTACAAAAAGGATGAGTAAATATCCTTAATAGAAAAAAAAATCCTGAAAAAATAATAATAAAAAATAGCTCTTCAAAAGAAAAAAAACAAAAAAGATGACTGGAAAACTTACTTAAGAAAATTCACTATATTGCTATATAGGGATATTTTAACATTTATTTCTTGCCAGGTGCAACAGGTACATAGCAACTGCCTTACATGAATTTTGTTATTAAGGAGAAGATACAGAATTCAACCATTCTGTAAAGTGTTTTCTCATTCAGATCAATTTTATAGTAAGGTCAATTAGCCTACCAAAGTTACAAGCACATGAGTGATGGAGGCAAAGATTCAAGCTTTAATACCAAAGCTAAGAGTTTTATCATTGTTTTCTATCAATAACAATTCCACTACTGCAAGTGTATTTAATATGTGGAGCAATAAGGCAGACAGATGTCTATACAGTAAAGTAAGTGCACTCACTATTCATAATTGAGAAAAAGTAAACAATCTAGATAATTACCAATAAGGAATTTATTTACTAATGTACAGTGTATCCATAACATGTACTATTCAGGAATTAAAAACAGTAAGGTAGATCTATGCAGCAATATAGGTTGATCTTAGAAATATGCTGGCAGATTTTTAAAAGGCAAATTGCAGAACAGAATTATACTATGATATCATTTTTTAATTATTAAAATAATCAATAAAACATCCCCATTTTGAAACAAAGAAGTGAAAACTACATTTATAAAATCATTTCCTATAGAAGGTCACAGCCTTTATATACTGGTAAAATGTCAGGAGGAATCCAATATACTACTGGGGAAGAATGAGAAGTAGCTATATTAAGAATGAAGAGGCTGATCTAAAGTGGAAATGATGTCCAGTTGTGGCTGTATCTGGTGGTGAAAGTAAAGTTTGATGCTGTAAAGAACAATGTTGCATAGGAACCTAGAATGTTAGATCCGAGATCAAGGTAAATTGGATGTGGTCAAACAGGAGATGGCGAGAGTAAATATCGACATTTTAGGAATCAGTGAACATGGACAGGAATGAAAGAATTTAATTCAGATGACCATTGTATCTACTACTGTGGGCAACAATCCCTTAGAAGGAATGCAGTAGCCCTCAGTCAACAAGAGTCAGAAATGCAGTACTTGGTTGCAATGTCAAAAATGACAGAATGATCTTGGTTTGTTTTCAAGGCAAACCATTCAACATCACAGTAATCCAAGTCTATGCCCCAACCACTAACGCCTAAGAAGCTGAAGTTGATCGATTCTATGAAGACCTCCAAGATCTCCAAGAACTAACACCAAACAAAGATGTCCTATACAGCATAGGGAACTGGAATGTAAAAGTAGGAAATGAAGTAACAGGCAAGTTTGGCCTTGGAGTATAAAATGGAGCAGGGCAAACGCCAGCAGAGTTTTGCCAAGAGAAGACAGTTGTTAATAGCAAACACCCTCTTCCAACAACCCAAAGGACATGGACACCACCAGATGGACAGCACCAAAATCAGACTGATTATATTCTTTGCAACTGAAGTAGAGAAGCTCTATACAGTCAGCAAAAATAAGACCTGGAACTGATTGTAGCTCAGATCATCAGTACCTTATTGCAAAACTCAGGATCAAATTGAAGAAAGTAGGGAAAGCCACTAGGTCATTCAGATATGATGTAAATCAAATCCCTTATGATTATACACTGGAGGTGGTGAATAGATTTAAGGGACTAAATCTGGTAGATGGAGTGCCTGAAGAACTATGGACAGAGGTTCATAACACTGTACACAAAGTGGTGACCAAACCATCTCAAAGAACAAGAAAAGCAAGAAGGCAAAGTAGTTGTCTGAGGAGGCCTTACAAATAGCTGAGAGAAGAAGAGAAGCGAAAGGCAAAGGAGAAAAGGAAAGATACTCCCAACTCAATGCAGAGTTCCAGAGAACAACAAGGAGAGATAAGAAAGCCTTCTTAAGTGACCAATGCAAAGAAATAGAGGAAAACAACAGAATGGGAAAGACTAGAGATCTCTTTAAGAAAACTGGAGATACAAAGGGAACATTTCATTCAAAGACAGGCGCAATAAAGGACAAAAATGGCAAAGACCTAACAGAAGCAGAAGATATTAAGAAGAGGTGGCAAGAATACACAGAAGAACCACACAAAAAAGATCTTAATGACCTAGATAACCACGATTGTGTGGTCACTCACCTAGAGCCAGATAACCTGGAGCCCGAAGTCAAATGGGCTTCAGGAAGCATCACTACAAACAAAGCTAGTGGAGGTGTTGGAATTCCAGCTGAGTTATTTCAAATCCTAAAGTATGATGCTGTGAAAGTGCTGCACTCATTATGCCAGCAAACTTGGAAAATTCAGCAGTGATCACAGCACTGGAAAAGGTCAGTTTCATTCCAATGCCAAAGGCAATACCAAAGAATGTTCAAATTAGCATACAATTGCCCTCATTTCATATGCTAGCAAGATTATGCTCAAAATCTTTCAAGCTCAGCTTCAGCAGTATATGAACCAAGAACTTCCAGATGTTCAAGGTGGATTTAGAAAGGGCAGAATAACCAGAGATCAAATTGCCAACATACACTGGATCATAGAAAAGGAAAGAGAATTTTAGAAAAACATCTACTTCTGCTTTATTGACTACGCCAAAGCCTTTGACTGTGTGGATCACAATAACTGTGGATTATTTTTACAAAGAGACGGGAATACAAGATCACATTACCTGCCTCCTGAGAAACCTTATGCAGGGGATGTGGAATGGACTGGTTCCAAATTGGGAAAGGAGTACACCAAGCTTTTTAAGTACAGTTTGAAAGAAAACAGCTGCAGATGTCATACAATAGAGTGGCCAGCTTACAGTATGTTAGAGCAGAAGCAATACTGGCGACTGTTTTCTATATATCTGATCCAAAGAAACTTTTAGATTACCAAACATATGCCTGAATTTTTAGAGCTAGTAGAACTGAGCCTCTAAGAGTTTCTGAGTCCAACTGAAAGACTTTAAAATTTCAAGTTCACCACTAATAATAGATCAAATAAGACCAACAAACCATAAACACAATGATGATGGACAGAAGATTTAAATACAAACTAGTATAACTGGATGGTAAAGTAGATAATGACTCAATGAAAAGCATTTAAAAGCTGTAAATATGTTAAGAGATGAAACAGCACTTTAGACTCTTTTTGTTAAGCATCAGAGACCATGAGCTGCAAAGAGGCTGCTCCTGTGATAATTCCTGTAACTTTAAAAAATTTTGAAATGTGTGAAAAATTCATAAAGACCATCATTTTATACCACGCAGAAAGTATCTGATGCAAAGGTTCGTTAGGCCATTTTAGGAAAACAACTCAAGAGAAGCTAAGAAATGGTATAATTTTCTTTTTTTTTTTTTTTAAGAAAGGATATTTTAGTTCAGGATATTTATGACAAAGCAGAACCTCTAATAAAAAGTACATGTTGAGGAGATTCCTGGAAGAATAGGATTTCAGTAGAGATACCAGAGGAAATGTCTCACAGAAATGTGTACACACACCCACTCACACACACACACAATTTCTTATATAGGCCGGAAAAAAAAAAAAAAAAGAAACTGTTAGAGAAATTGCTACTGAGACATAGTTGTAGGTGTACAGTGCTGCATGCTATGTGCTTAGTCACTCAGTGGTGTCTGACTCTTTGTGACCCAATGGACTGTATTCCTCCAGGCTCCTCTGTTCATAAAATTTTCCAAGCTAGAATACTGGAGTAGGTTGCCATTCTCTACTCTAGGGGATCTTCTTGACCCTAGGATCAAACCCATGTCTCTTGTTATCTCTTGAACTGAAACCTTTCAACTTTAAGGAAATTTCCAATAATAGTACCTTCAGAGAACACCGAATATCTTTCACACAGTTTAAGGTATTTTCAACCACTCGCCACATTTGCCTTCCTCCCTTTATGGGTATGTGCTTCTGTATGTGCATATATGTATACATATGTGTATACAAGTAGTTGTGGGTTTTTTTTTTTCCTTTACTATTGAGAGTTACTTGTATATATTGTGAAAAAAAAAAAGTGAAGTTGCTCAGTCGTGTCCAACTCTTTGTGACCCCATGGACTGTAGCCTACCAGGCTCCTCTGTACATGGGATTTTCCAGGCAATAGTACTGGAGTGGATTGCCATTTCCTTCCCCAGAGGATCTTCCCGATCCAGGGATCGAACCCGGGTCTCCCGCATTGTAGACAGACACTTTACCGTCTGAGCCTGTGGTAGTTGATAAATACTTCAGTATTTATCAGCCAAGAACAATGACACTCCACAAACTTGTGATAATATAATTATCACATTCAGGACACTTTACGTTGATAGCAATATGATGTAATTTACAATCCATATTTCCATTTTACCATCTGTCACCGAAACCATTTTGTGGTTTTACTGTTTTTTTTTTTTTTCCTTTTCGAATTAGGATCCAATCAATATTCATTCTCCTTTCATATAGAGCAATTCCCCAATCTTGCTCAGTTTTTTACATCACTGTCATTTTGGAAGAGTCTAGGTCAGTTTTTCAGACTGTTTCTCAATTTGATTGTATCTTGTTAATTCCTCATGATTAGATTTAGGTTAAACATTATTGTGGGAATATAACAAAAGCAGCACCTTTAGGTGCTGAAGTGCGATGTATTAGGAGGCATATGGTGCCGGACTGTCCTTCATTGGTCTTTTGAAGTTTAATATTATGGTTAAGATGGTACCTGCCAGATGTCTCCATTTTCTAGGTAACTTTATAATTAACAAGTTATCTGTGAGGTGATACTTGGAGACCATGTGAATATCCTGTTTCCAAGTGGTTCTTTACTCAATAATTTTAGCATCAACTTGTGACTGTTGCATTACTAAATTATTACAGTTGTTATAAATAAAAGTGATTTTCCATTTCTTTTATCCTTTCTACATTTATTAGATGGCATTCTATAAAAAGCAACTTTCCCTTCATCCATTCTTCTAATTTCTTTAATGTATCAGTATGAACATATGGATTATTGCCTATAATTCTTTGTGTTATCATCCATTTCTATTGTTGCTTGATTGGGACATAATTGTCCCAAATATGTTCAGAGGAAGCATCCATAAAGCAGGCTACTGTGTCCTTAGGACATGTCCTTCAGTTTTTGAAGCTAATGGCACTGCACTCCAGTACTCTTGCCTGGAAAATCCCATGGGCGGAGGAGCCTGGAAGGCTGCTGCAGTCCATGGGGTCTCTGAGGGTCCGACATGACTGAGCAACTTCACTTTCACTTTTCACTTTCATGCATTGGAGAAGGAAATGGCAACTCCAGTTCTTGCCTGGAGAATCCCAGGGACAGCGGAGCCTGGTGTGCTGCCGTCTATGGGGTCACACAGAGTCAGACACGACTGAAGTGACTTAGCAGCAGTAGCAGCAAGACACACTAAAAAAATAATGACATTTCAAAAGAAAAGTCAATATTATATCAAATAGAACTCTAGGAGAAGCACTCCCTCCAACTCAGTGATTAAAAATATTAACTATTACCAACATTATTCAAAATGGTAAAATATATATTACAAATCCAAAACAGAAAAAAGAAACATAATGAACTGATATAACATACAAAGAGGCAAAATATTATTCCGATACAATGTATGCTGTGAAATATAAAAGAATTAGTTCAGAAATATAGAACTAATGAGTTTAATACTTTTTCCAGATGTAAGTTAAATATGCTAAATTAGTATCACCAACTAGGTAGAGAATAGGAAGAAGAGACTTCATTCCAAATAACAAGGGAAAACTGCATTATTTAGAATGTAGTTTAATAAGAGCTGCATTTAACCTCTATGACGACAACCATTAAACTTAATCAGTAGATTTAAACTATGACTTAAATGTTCTTGAATAGGTGGCCCTAATATCATAAAATGAGTATTTCAGTTAAACATAGCGGATTAAACATGTTCCTCTCTAGTCCTCTTGAAACACCATTTGCTAAGTCACTTCAGTCATGTTCAACTCTGTGCGACCCCATAGACAGCAGCCTACCAGGCTCCCCCGTCCCTGGGATTCTCCAGGCAAGAACAGTAAATATATATATATATATATATACACACACACACACATATATATATGTAAAATTATAAGAAAAAAACAAGAAAGGAGATAAAAACAGAATATCAATATACTTTTGAAACTGGAAATTGGATTAAAGATAACACAAGGATGAGAAAGGTAAAAGAGAAAGAGAGGGAGTAGGAAGAGAGGGAGGGAGGGGACTGAGAGAGACAGAAGTTTTACTGTATAATCTCAGAAAAGGTAGAGTATTATTGGATAGAAGGGTATAATAAGGCAGGGCTTTAAATGGAAAGATTGTTCACAATTTTTTTAAAGAGGATGCCAAACTGAGCTTTCCTACTCTGAAGCCAGGTGACTGTTTAAGTAGTCGACCAAAGTTTTATTCTGCAAAAGTTAGAACCAGAGAGGCTTTAGATTTTAAGTTAGAAAGAAGAGCTGAAAGTGGAATAAGCAGTCTTGTTTAACAACTGGGATTGAATAAAGGTTTATTACACCACTCCCTTTTTTCCATTTCCACTGGAAGCCTCCCAGAATGCAGACAACCAGGCTTTTCCTACAGTGACAAGATACTTGGAAATTCCTCTCGATATAATATGAACTGCCTAAGAGTATATTTGTTGTTCTTTATCAGTTACTCAGTTGGGTCCGACTCTTTGTAACCCCATGGACTGCACGCCAGGCTTTCCTATTCTTCACCAGCTCCCAAAATCTGCTCAAACTCACGTCCACTGAGTCACTGATGCCATCCAACCATCTCGACCCCTCTGCCCCTTCTCCTCCTGCCTTCAAACTTTCCCAGCATTAAGGTCTTTTCTAGTGAGTCAGCTCTTTGTATCAGGTGACCAAAGTATTGGAGTTTCAGCTTCAGCATCAGTCCTTATAATGAATATTCAGGATTGATTTCCTTTAGGATTAACTGGCTTGATCTCCTTGCTGTCCAAGGGACTCTCAAGAGTCTTCTCCAGCACCACAGTTTGAAAGCATCAGTTCTTCAGTGCTCAGGCTTTCTTATGGTCCAGCTCTCATTCCATCTATGACTACTGGGAAAACCAAAGCTTTTATATACGGACTTTTGTCGGCAAAGTAAGGTCTCTGCTATTTGATACACTGTCTAGGTTTTTCAAAGCTTTTCTTCCAAGGAGCAAGCATCTTTCAATTTCATGGCTGTTGTCACAGTGCGCAGAGATTTTGAAGTCCACAAAAACAAAGTCTGTCACTGTTTACATTGTTTCCCCATTTATTTACCATGAAGTGATGGGATAACATGCCATGATCTTCGTTTTTTGGGTGTCAATTTTTAAGCCAGCTTTTTCACTCTGCTCTTTCACCTTCATCAAAAGACTCCTTAGTTCCTCTTCATTTTCTGCTATAAGGGTGGGGTCTTCTGCATATCTGAGATTACTGATATTTCTTCCACCAATCTTAATTCCAGCTTGATTCATCCAGCCTGGTATTTCATCTGATGTACTTTGAATATAAGTTAAATAAGCAGGGTGACAATATACAACCTTGACGTACTCCTTTCCCAATTTGGAACCAGTCTGTTTTTCCATGTCCGTATCTAACTGTTGTTTGCTGACCTGCATGCAGGTTTCTCAGGAGGCAGGTAAGGTGGTCTTGTATTCCCATCTCCCTAAGAATTTTCCACAGTTTGTTTTGATCCATATAGTCAAAGGCGTTAGCATATTCAATGAAGCAGATGTTTTTTTCTGGAATTCTCTTGCTTTTTCTATGATCCAATAGATGTAAGAGTACACACCTGGAAGATAACTGATATTTGGTGATCTCCCAACAAACAGATCAGCCCAGTGCTAATTCAAATCTAAGGGTAGCTCTCCAATTAATATGCTCCACTCATTGAACACAGAGACAAGAATTCAAACCACAGAAAAAGAGTGAATGTGGAGAAACTGATACTATTCATGGAACAGAAGGAACTTCAAAAATATGTATTTAAAAATCTCACTTAAATAAGAAACTATACTGTATCTAGGAAGTTAAGAGTCAGAAGCCATTAAAAACAAAGATCAGAAATGGGAGAAAAACATAGAGCTGTAAAGAGGATTCAGAGATAAAGTTAAAAATTCTTCTCTAAGGTAGAAAGAAAATGATGGTGAAATGAAAAGGAAACAAAATACATGACAATCAGGGTCAAAGAGTCCAGTGTCCAAATAAAAGTTCTTCCCAGGTGACTCAGCGTTAAAGAATCTGCCTGCTAAAGAAGGAGATGTAGATTCAATCCCTGGAATCAGGAAGATCTCCCAGAGGAGGAAATGGGTATCTACTTTTGTATTTTTGCCTGGAAAATCCCATTGGCAGAGAAGCCTGGTGGGCTGTAGTCCATGGGGCTGCAAAGAGTTGGACAAGACTTAGTGACTGAGCTCACACACAAACACAAGGATGCAACAATGACAATATTGTCAATAACAGCAAAATTAGAAGACAGGAGGCTATCAAAGAAATAAAACATGAAAAATTTGCAAATGGATACCCAGATCAAAGGATGACAATCAAACAAACAGGAGAAACATTAAGAAAGTAGAAAGCATTCAGAAAAAAGAGATTCTAAAAGAGCACAGAGACTGGGCAAGGAAAACTGTGCCTAAGATGAGATCATGAAAGGTTTTAATAACAACATTGGAAACTAAAAGACAATGGTCTTAAAAATTCTGAAATAGCCAATTCAGGAAACTAAAACTATTTTTCATCCCTGTTAATATTTCCTGTTAACAATTATGGAACACAATTTTAGAAACTCTAATGGAAAAAGCACTGGAAAAGGACAGTTTTCATTCCAATCCCAAAGAAAGACAATGCAAAAGAATGCTCAAACTACCGCACAATTGCACTCATCTCACACGCTAGTAAAGTGATGCTCAAAATTCTCTAAGCCAGGCTTCAGCAGTACATGAACCGTGAACTTCCAGATGTTCAAGCATGTTTTAGAAAAGGCAGAGGAACCAGAGATCAAATTGCCAACATGTGCTGGATCATCGAAAAAGCAAGAGAGTTCCAGAAAAACATCTAATTCTGCTTATTGACTATGCCAAAGCCTTTGACCATGTGGATCACAATAAACTGTGGAAAATTCTGAAAGAGATGGGAATACCAGACCACCTGACCTGCCTCTTGAGAAACCTCTGTGCAGGTCAGGAAGCAACAGTTAGAACTGGACATGGAACAACAGACTGGTTGCAAATAGGAAAAGGAGTACATCAAGGCTGTATATGGTCACCCTGCTTATTTAACTTATATGCAGAGTACATCATGAGAAACACTGGGCTGGAAGAAGCAAAGCTGGAATCAAGATTGCTGGGAGAAATATCAATAACCTCAGATATGCAGATGACACCACCCTTATGGCAGAAAGTGAAGAGGAACTCAAAAGCCTCTTGATGAAAGTGAAAGAGGAGAGTGAAAAAGTTGGCTTAAAGCTCAACATTCAGAAAAGGAAGATCATGGTATCCGGTCCCATCACTTCATGGGAAATAGTTGGGGAAACAGTGGAAATAGTGTCAGACTCTATTTTTCTGGGCACCAAAATCACTGCAGGTGGTGATTGCAGCCATGAAATTAAAAGATGCTTGCTCCTTGGAAGGAAAGTTATGACCAACCTAGATAGCATATTAAAAAGCAGAGACATTACTTTGCCAACTAAGGTCCCTCTAGTCAAGGCTATGGTTTTTCCAGTGGTCATGTATGGAAGTATGACTTGGACTGTGAAGAAAGCTGAGCACCACAGAACTGATGCTTTTGAACTGTGGTGTTGGAGAAGACTCTTGAAAGTCCTTTAGACTGCAAGGAGATCCAACCAGTCCATTCTAAAGGAGATCAGTCCTGGGTGTTCTTTGGAAGTAATGATGCTAAAGCTGAAGCTCCAGTACTTTGGCCGCCTCATGCGAAGAGTTGACTCACTGGAGAAGACTCTGATGCTGGGAGGGATTAGGGGCAGGAAGAGAAGGGGACAACTGAGGATGAGATGGCTGGATGGCATCACCGACTCGATGGGCATGAGTGTGAGTGAACTCTAGGAGTTGGTGATGGACAGGGAGGCCGGGCGTGCTGCAATTCATGGAGTCGCAAAGAGTCAGACACAACTGAGTGAGTGAACTGAACGGAGCTGAACTGAATGGAAAAAGCTTAATCAGAAATACACTCATATAAACCTGAATTGAATTCTAGCTCAACCTCTCACTAGCTTTGTAATTAATGAGTTATTTAGCTTTTTAAACCTGTTTCATTTTAATAAGAGGACAATAATGCCTAACTCTAAGAGTGTTCTAAGGATTAAATATTACTTGTATGACATACCAAAAAGATATTTGATACCAGGTACTAATTTTCAGAATTATCATTTCTATTATTCAGCCGATACACTAACCATAATAGATAAATGCTAAAAAAGTAAACATTTAAGCAATTGGAGAAAATATATTTTCGGTTCAGTTCAGTCTCTCAGTTGTGTCTGAATCTTGCGACCCCACCATGGACTGCAGCATGCCAGGCTTCCCTGTCCATCACTAATTCCCGGAGTTCACTCAAACTCATGTCCATTGAGTTGGTGATGCCATCCAACCATCTCATCCTCCATCGTCCCCTTCTTCTCCTGCCTTCAATCTTTCCCAGCATCAGGGTCTTTTCCAATGAGTCAGTTCTTCACATCAGGTGATCAAAGTATTGTTTCAACTTCAGCATCAGTTCTTCCAATGAATATTCAGGACTGATTTCCTTTAGGATGGACTGGTTGGATCTCCTTGCAGTCCAAGGGACTCTTCAAGAGTCTTCTCCAAAAGCACAGTTCAAAAGCATCAATTCTTATGCACTCGGCTTTCTTTATAGTCCAGCTCTCACATCCATACATGACTACTGGAAAAACCATAGCTTTGACTAGATGGACCTTTGCTGGCAAAGCAATGTTTCTGCTTTTTAATATGCTGTCTAGGTTGGTCATAGCTTTTCTTCCAAGGAGCAAGCATCTTTTAATTTCATGGCTGCAGTCACCATCTGCAGTGATTTTGGAGATCAAAAAAGTAAAGTCTCTCACTGTTTCCTCACGTATTTGCCATGAAGTGATGGGACTGGACGCCATGATGTTAGCTTTCTGAACTTTGATTTAATATGAAGAAAAACTTTCTGCATATTAAATTTTAGTAATTAAATAAAGTGGTCATCAAATGGATACTGCAAAACTATGTAGAAACATGAAACAATAATTAGAAATCGCCAGAGAAAATGGCAGTTAAAATATATGTACAGCATAATTTTAACTACATAAAAATACATATGTCTAAGCATTAGAATTGAAAGTCACTACATAAAATTATAAACAGTTATTAGAGCATTAGCTTCTAGAATTATGATTCTTCTTTAAGAATTCATTTAATCGCATGTTACTATTTTTAATAGTGTTCATATTACTGTAGAAAATAAAAATGAGAAAAAAGAAAATGTGTTAAAAATCACCCAAAACCTTATGCCCAAGTACTAGTTTAACTTTTGAGATTATGATTATATAAATATATATATATATGCTTATACATGTGCTTGTATTTATATATTACATTATATTCTATATAGAACAAATTTATAATTATACACACACACATACACATAACACCTTTTTCTAAACTTTTTAGTTTGAACTGAGATATAGCTGAGTAACAGTGTGGTGATACCTTCAAGTGAACAGTGAAGGCACTTGACCATACATATATATGTATCTATTCTCCCGTAAACTCTCCTCCCATTCAGGCTGCCACGTAACAGTGAGCAGAGTTCCATGTGCTATACAGTAGGTCTTTTGTAGGTACACACCATTGTTTGTTAAATAACAGGTTGTTTGTATATTTTAACTTGCAACCATGTTTTCCCTTCAACAAATTATCACAAACTTCGTTTAGTGGCATAAATACTGCAAAGAAATCTTTTAAAATTGTCAGTTAGCATTTCACTATATGGATATTTCACACAATGCATTCTGTTACTGTGAGGCAAATACTTGTTTCCAATATTTTAATTTTCTATAAAGTGATATAATAATCAATCTTATGGCTAAATCTCTATACATCTTTGTTTTTATAAATTCTTAGAATTTTAAAATGATTTGCCATATATAAATTTATGTGTCATTAACATAAATGTTTTAAGTTGGATACACACTGCCAAATTGTGCTGCACAGGAGTTGTGGCAATTAACATCTTTGCCAATAAGGGATAAGAAGGTATCTGGATTTTTGAATGCTTGTTAATTTGGGGTTTCACATTCTGTTTCCTTACTTTTTCCTTACTTTTCTCCTTAACTTTTCTAATTTGATAACAACAATGATACTGTACAGTTACTTCCATCAGTACTGTATTACTAATGGTTTTAAATATTAGAAACATTTGTGTTTATGTTTGTCCGATTTTCTTTAAGCACCATGCTCAGAGTAAATTTAGGATTTCAGTCTTGGCACTGTCATTTACAAGTTATATAATGGATTTCTATTCCTTGGAACATGAGTGTCACTTGAAAACAACTAAAAGAACAAAAATAAAATAAGTAATATAAAATGTATTTCTTAAATGTTCCCATCAGGTAAGAAAACAGCAAGGGAATTTTGAGGACAAGACTAAGTGAAGACTTGTATTCAGAGTAGTAACCTGCACTTGAGTTCTCTTTTGTCTTAAGAATATTTGCTGAATCAGCTGAAAGTGAAAGTGAAGTGAAAGGAAAGTCGCTCAGTTGTGTCTGACTCTTTGCAACCCCGTGGACTATACAGGCCATGGAACTCTCCAGGCCAGAATACTGGAGTGGGTAGCCTTTCCCTTCTCCAGGGGACCTTCCCAACCCAGGGATTGAACCCAGGTCTCCCACATTGCAAGTGGATTCTTTACCAGCTGAGCCACAAGGGAAGCCCAAGAATACTGGAGTGGATAGCCTATCCCTTTCTCCAGAGGATCTTCCCAACCCAGGAAGTGAAACGGGGTCTCCTGCATTGCAGGCAGATTCTTTACCAACTGAGCTATCAGGGAACTTGAATATTAATTTTTGTGACCTCAAAAGGCAGGATGTATAACAGCAGAAATCCTCTAAAAATGTTTGGATCACAAAGTACTACTCCCTTAGTATAAGAGGTCATTAGACACAATAATGAAGATTATGATATACTAGGAAACACTTCTAGAACTTATGGTGTTCTAAGTGCTTCAAAGATATTAACTCATTTTATCCTCACAAAACAACAAAATAGGCACCAGTTTAATCCTTATTTTGGACAACATGACACTGAAGAACTGAAAGGTTAAGTAATTTGTTCAAGGTTAGTAGTAGAGCCAAAATGCAAATTCAGATGGTCTGATGTCAAGAGACAATGCTCTTAAGCGTTATGCCATACCACAGCCACCTACTTGCTTCCTTCCCTAAGAGGAAATGTAGGGGAAATTGCCTATACAGAACTTTGGCACTGGATGGATGGGAAAAATAGGTCCTTTCTGATCATTTTTAACCATAAGCTATCCTCACTGAAGTCTGTAGTCTGAAATGTCACTACTCTTTGGTTACATAAAATCTCAAGTCAAGAATTTAAAGTGGTGGTATATTAATCATTGTTGCTGTTGTTTTTCTATTGCTATTAACAGTATTGTACTATTTTTTAGGTGTCTGATAAAAACAAATGTAAACCTTGAAAAATTCACTTTTAACACAGTCATGAAAATATTTTCACATGTAAAATTCAAAGAAAAATGAGTATCTAAAGATGTTAAAAATCATTTAAATACATTAAAAAATAAGACATATTTAAAACAAACAACACATGGCAGAGTCACTCCCAAGAAGTTGCCAGGTATTAGGATAGCTGCACACACAATAAATATGTCTACTTTTTCAAGTAATGAAATGTTTAACACTCTAAGAAAAGAAGATGGATTCTGAAAAAGTAAAGAGAATTTTTTAACATGCAAAGTATGATAAAATGAAAAAGTCAATCAATAGGTTTAAGCAATAACTTCAGTCTAGTTGAAAAGAGAATTAGATAACTGTGAATAAATTATGTCAAAGGTAGTCCTGAGAGGTAAAGAGCACAGAAAATATTGTAAAAATATCTCATATACATCTGAATTAGAGCTCTAGCAAAGCAAGAAAGAGATTGAGGCTATATTGGGAGAGGAAAATTGTTAATACAAGAAAAAGAAAAAAAATCAAAAGAAAAGAACAAAAAAAGATAAATTACATTCAAAGGACTGACAGACCAATAATTAAACTTCTGAAAAAAAAAAAAAAAAGAATCCACAAGACAGTGAAGTAATATATTTCGTGGGCTAAAAGAAATTAACCTAATAACCTAGAATTTTATACCCAACAAAATTCTTCTAACAATGAGAGTAAAATAAAGTCATTTAGAGATAGAGACTGAGAGTTTATTACTCTCACATCCTCATGGAATATACTTTCAATCAAAAGCTTTGAAATAATCTGAGGAATGATGAGGCAAAAAAGTAGTAAATATAAATAAATAATATTAAGATTATGAAATATAATAATTGTTTCTTACAGAATTAAAAACACTAAGAAAATATATAAATTGGGGAAAGGTAAGCAAATTTAAAATATTCTCTTCTAAAGTCTTTTCATTTTAGTAGAGAGTAAAGGTATGTACATAACTTAAAAACTACAAATGAAAATACTTCTAGGTTAAATATAACCTCCAAACTAGGTAGGGGAAAAAAATGAGAAAAAAATACTGAAAAATACAAAAAGAAGTCAATAAAAGAAAGGAAAAGAAACAAAGAAATGATGGAAAATAAAAACACTACATAAAATGGGAGAAATAAACCCAAAGATATCAGAAATTACAATTAAAGTAATGGGCTGTATACTGCAGTTCAAAAATGAAAAAGATATCAATGCAAATATTATCAAAATTATATTAATATCAGGAAAAAGGCATTGCTAGAAATAAGGATCATTATAAATGATAAAAAGTTCACTTCTTCAAGAAAATATAACAAAGCTGTATGCAACTAACAACCTCAAAACACAAAGACCAAAATTTGACAATGAAAACTAAACCATGTGAAATGGAAGATCCATAATTGGGCTTAGCAATTGGAAGGTCAAGAAGACAATGCTATAAAACCATAAAAGATTTGAACAGTTAACTTTATCTAATGGACATGGATATAAAATAGTACCAAGAATTGTAAAATATACATTATTTTCAAGTACATTTCCAAAACAGAACATTTAAAAACATGATCACAAATTAGGCCACCAAAGTAAGACTCAGCAACTTAAATAATGTTATACAAATGAGATTCTTTCACAACCAGGAAATTAAGAGAATTTACTAACAAAATGATAACCAGAAATAACTCAACTGTTTCAGAACTAAACAGCATACTTCTAAATAATGCAAAATCAAAATCAGAACTAGATATTCCTTAATATGGAATATGTGACCATATTAAATGACTATATTAAAAGAACTAAATGAACCCTTAATATGAAAACTTGTGGTATACACTGAAATCAATAGTTGAAGAGGATTTTACCTTAAATATCTACTATGGGAAAGAAGAATGAAAATTAGTAATCTGAGAATCCAATGAAATAAGACTGTATAAGAGAAACAAAATAAAGTTTAAAAAAAAGGACTTAAAAAAAAGCAGAGGATAAATAATTAAATAAGAACAGAAGTTAATGAAGTAGAAAACAGAGATAAAAGAGAGGTGACAGGAAAGCTAAAACCGGACTCTCTGAAAAGCCTAAAACTTCAAACCTCTGAATAGATTCAGCAAAATGTTCTAGGAAAAAAAAGAAGAAAAAAAAAGGGGGGGCGGAGGGGGGAAGAGATGAAGATAAGGAGGAAGGCAGGCATGAAGAAATAGCTAATGTCAAAAGCTACATGATTACAGATGCTATAGACATTAAAATGACAATACATTTGAAGACAGATGAAATGAACAAACTCCTAGAAAAATATATTTAGCTTACTGACATTGATTCAAGATTAAATAGAAAAATCTGTACAAAATTATTCAAGAAATAGAATCAATAGTAAAAATCTCCCCACAAGTAAAATTCTAGGTTCAATTGTAGAATCTAAGGTGTTATTTAAACTCTTATGATTTTTAGTTCACTTATGACATCCTATTAAATTATTTCATATTATACTACCTCACAAGAAATTTAATTTGAAGATTAAAGAGTACATAAAGCAATGTGTGAACTCTAAGGTGTTACAAAAATTATAAATACTATTCACTCAATTTTATATTAAAATCAGAAAGCCCTAATTTTAAAAATAGATAAATTCCAAAGAATCTTCCACAAGGTCAAATTTTTCTTCTTAAGGCAAATCTTATTTTGCTTCTGCATCCACTAAATATTTAATGACACATTCTTTCGGAGGAAACATGGCCACAAAATAATACAAGTGCAAATTAAAAGTGCTGAAAAAAATTTAATTTTTAAAAACTCAATATTGTGTGTTAAAAACTTACTGACAAAATAACACAATGTAATTTAATCAGTAGCTATTTTTTGTTTGGTACTATAGGTTAAACAGGGCTTCCTAGGCACTGATAGTGGTAAAGAATCCTCCTGCCAATGCAGGAGAGTTAAGAGAGAAGGGTCAGATCCCTGGGTTGGGATGATCCCCTGTAGGACCGCACAGCAACCCACTCCAGTATTGTTGCCTAGAGAATCCCATGGACAGAGAAGCCTGATGGGCTACAGTCCATGTGGTCCCAAACAGTCAGACATGACTGAAGCAACCTACTACAGCACAGCAGGTAGGTTAAATATACAAAGGAACAAAAATAATATTCCCAAATGGGATGAGGAAGCATAATGACAGAATGTTTCATGGGTAATGAGTTAATGCATTTTTCCTCCTGAAACATAACCTTGTATAATTATATTTTCATAAAATTCATGTGAATATACTCATATTCATCTTTCCATGTTTGTGTTCACTCAACAAAGATGATAGTGCCTAACAGGTATGAGGCACAGGTATAGATGCTGAGGATACAAAGATGAACAACAGTGAATCTCACAATTTTACAATCCAGTGAGAAGAGAGAGAAACAGAAGTACCTGGGTGTACACAGAGTACTACAGATCACAGAGGAGGTACATCTAATGCAAAATGAAAAGATCAGAGAATGTCCCTAAAAGGAACAACTTCTAAGCTGCACAACAGAGAAGAAATTAGAGTTAGCCAGGGAGAAGGCAATGGCACTCCACTCCAGTACTCTTGCCTGGAAAATCCAATGGATGGAGGAGCCTGGTAGGCTGCAGTCCATGGGATTGCTAAGAGTCGGATAGGACTGAGCGACTTCACTTTCACGCATTGGAGAAGGAAATGGCAACCCACTCCAGTGTTCTTGCCTGGAGAATCCCAGGGATGGGGGAGCCTGGTGGGCTGCCATCTATGGGGTCACACAGAGTTGGACATGACTGAAGCGACTTAGCAGCAGCAGCAGCAGCAACAGGGAGAATGGAGAAGGTGGGCCATTCGAGAAGAAGGAAACGAGGCCGTCACTGCCACAGGTTCTCATATTGCTTCTTACACCCTCACCATGCACACATTATATTACACTGTTCAAGCATTGCATTTACCACAAAAATTATTTCATAAAAAGCAGGATTTTAAATTTAGTATTGAATAATGCTAAAAAGATCAAATTGCCAACATCCACTGGCTCACAGAAAAAGCAAGGGAATTCCAGAAAAATATCTACTTCTGCTTCATTGACTATGCTAAAGGCTTTGACTATGTGGATCACAACAAACTGTGGAAAATGCTTAAGGAGATGGGAATACCAGACCACCTGACCTGCCTCTTGAGAAACCTGTATGCAGGTCAAGAAGCAACAGTTAGAGCTGGACATGGAAAAATGTACTGGTTCAAAACTGGGAAAGGAATATGTCAAGGCTGTATGCAGAGTACATCATGCAAAATGCCAGGCTGGGGGAAGCTCAAGCTGGAATCAAGATTTCCAGGAGAAATATCAATAACCTCAGACATGCAGATGACACCACTTTTATGGCAGAAAGCAAAGAGAAACTAAAGAGCCTCTTGATAAGGGTGAAAGAGGAGAGTGAAAAAGCTGGCTTAAAACTCAACATTCAAAAAACTAAGGTAATGGCATCTCGTCCCATCACTTCATGGTAGATTGACGGAGAAAATGTGGAAACAGTGACAGATTTTATTTTCTTAGGCTCCAAAATCACTGTGGACAGTGACTACAGCCAGGAATTAAAAGATGCTTGTTCCTGGAAGAAAAGCTATGATAAAACTACACAGAATATTAAAAAGCAGAGACATCATTTTGTCGACAAAAGTTTGTGTAGACAAAGCTATATCTTTTCCAGTAGTCATGTACAGATGTGAGAGTTGGACCATAAGGAAGGCCAAGTGCCGAAGCATTGATGCTTTAGAATTGTGGTGCTGGAGAAGACTCTTGAGTCCCTTGGACAGTGGACAGCAAGGAGATCAAACCAGTCAATCCAAAAGGAAATCAACCTTGAATATCACTGGAAGGACTGATGCTGAAGCTCAAGCTTCAACACTATGGCCACCTGATGCAAAGAGCAGACTCACTGGAAAAGACCCTGATGCTGGTAAAGCTTGAGTGCAAGAGGAGATGGGGATGACAAAGGGCGGGATGGTTGAATGTACTACTGGCTCAATGGACATGAGTTTGAGCAAACTCTAGGAGATGTTGAAGGACAGGGAAGCCTGGCATGGTACAGTCCATGCAATGTGTCAGACAGGACTGAGCAACTGAGAAACAACAATTATAATGCTAAAGAAGAACTCTAATAATATGAATTACATAATGTATTTGAGTTATTCTTCTGACAAACTTCTTAAATTTATTTTGCAATCAAACTTTAGAGATTCATGTTTGATTATTTATAATGAATTAAAAAAAAATCACACCCACCTTGTTTCAGTTTTCCATGTACAGTTAGAAATTCTAAGAAGCCAGTCGAAGCCAAGTTGGGCCTATCCCTTGTCCAGAACAAAGAAAGGGCGCTTCACTGAACACCATTTCAAAATATTCCATGGACTAACCTGCCACCTTAGCATGTAGCGTGTATCAGAACACCAACAGGCTGTGTTTTCCTGAAAAGGTTCCCGTAACAAGGGCCACTATTGGTTCTTCTTCCCACGGTAATTGTTTCTTATACCACTACTTCTATCTTTTCTATGACTCCAGTAGTATTTACTCTTGAACCACTAAGTTAAATATTAAAATAGTTTCAAAGCTGTAATGTTTTCAACTATATTAATTTTGACCCCACAATTAGGGATATCTGTTACACTGAAGAGGAAAAAAGTTACTGATGGAAAGCAAAATAATAGAAAGATCAAGCAGTAAGTAGCAACACAGCTGGGACTGTGTTCAGCTTTGGTTTAATAAAGAAAAAAATAATACAAGTGAATAACATAATTTTATTTTCTTTATGCTGCTTACATGGATATATGATGAATTTACTCTAAGGCAACAGTCTGATTTCTCGCAGAATGTTATATTTTCTTATAGGAACTTATATTCTGAATAAATTTTTCCCCAAGTGACTAAGAATGTTCTAGTCTTTTACAACATAAATTATGCTTTTCATAATTTCTTCTGTATACTTTTTTGGTCATAATAAGGACCTTAAAATTTCTTTGATTTGCCAGTGAATAGACTGTGCACTCCCAGTAGGGCCAATGTTCTGTTCTTGTAAATCTTCTGCTTTGTAAATGCCTGAGCCACTAGGGAATCCCAAGAATACTGGAGTGGGAGCCTATCCCTTCTCCAGCTGATCTTCCCGACCCAGGAATCAAACGAGGGTCTCCTGCACTGTAGACAGATTCCAGCTGAGCTACCAGGGAATCCCACAAAGAATCCAGGTTTATATATTCAGCTAGCTGAATAAACTAAGCAATTCTGATTACTCATATAAATGTTACATCAAAGTTAAAATATTCAGCTGAGAAACAGACCAGAAAAAACTACAGGTACTAATACTTTATTGAAAGAACTCAGCATTTGGAAACAAACAGATCTGGCCTAGAATCTTACTGTATCCATGATGCCACAGATGTGTAACACACAAGCTACTTTATTTCTTCTATGCTTTGGCCTTTTTTCCTTGAAATAGAGGGAATAACATATACTCTTCTCAGTATTAAATGAGATAATAAATGTACAGCAGTAAAATAGTGGACATTACCATTTGCAACTCTGCTTTTTTTTGTAATCAAAGTAGATGCGGAGGTATTTCTTAGGTGACTCAGAGATTTTGCTAAAGTAGGTAAAAGCACTATGTTATTTAACTTCATGCCCAGATCAACCTTATTCCTACAATATTTCTGAGGCAGAAGAAAGGAGGATGGGATGAATTAGAACAGCAAACTTGAAACCAAGAACAGATACATGACTTTAAAAAATTTTCCTTCTAATTTAATTCTGGCCTACCTGGATCACTTTAAATCTGAATACTCTGTGAGTGGTTAACATAGGTAAGTGAAATAAGAAAGGGCTTGACTTGTGTTTATGGCTATGTATTATAATAGGCACTGTTCAACATATTTGTATATGTACACATATGCACATGTGACACATGTAATACATAATACCTTACACAAAAACACACATATAAGGCAAATCCACACATGGGAAAATCAAGGCCAAACAAAGGAAAACAAAGAGTAATGTAATGAGTTATAGCTTAACATTTTTAACATGCATTTTTACTGGAAACAGAACTTTTAAGAAGTTTAGTATTCAGTTCATATTATAGCTGAGGCCAGTAGTCAGTATAGTGAAATAAAATAAGGCTTTTAAAAAAAGCAACCCCAAACTCTCCAATCTAACTAGCAAGCTTACATAGATGACAAAGTAGTACTGAAATTCCTTTACTTAAAATTATTTTATGTTCCAAAAGGATGTACATTTAATTCTGTTTATTTATATGTTTACAATGACAGCATACAAACGGTAGTTACAGTTTTATCACTGTTTTAATTTTAAAACTTTGTTGATCTTTCTTTGTACTATATCTAGCTTTCTTTTCTGCTTTTGCACTTATTAGGCAGATGGAGCTACTACTATTTATAAAATATCTCAAAAGTAATAAAGATATCATGGATGAATAACCAACAGTTAAGATATACAGGACAATTAGTGACTGCTACTGGTGCAGTAGAATGTAGATTTTTTTCTTAATTGTGAACATCAAGTGAGGAAAATGAAAGATTGTACTTTCCAAAGATGCCAATCAATAAATCAATCTTTTCCCACATTCTTTTCTTACAACGTGACTGACGCCTCTCCCACTGAGAGGTAGATGCTATTTTCCCTTCTCTTCACATAAGCCCATGACTGTTCCAATAAGCAGAATACGGTAAAGATGCGGTCACCTGAGGTTAGGTCATAAAAAGTGTGAAACTCCTACCTAGTTTTCTTCTTCTTGAGACACTTGCTTTTAGATCCTGGTCACCATGCTCTGAAGAAGCTCAAATTAGCCCAGGAGGAGACCATACAAAGTGCCCCTTTTAGAGAAGAATTAATCCCCCAGCCAACATCCAGAATTAACTGCTAAAAAAGGTGAATGAACAAGGATGCAGATGATTTTACTCCTCAGAGTAAATCCTCAAGTTGGACCTCAAACATCATGGAAGTGACACAAACCATTCCCACTATGCCCTGTGTGAAAATCTGATCAAGAATCTGTGAGTATGATAAATGGATATTTTAACCAATTAGTTTTGGGTCATTTGTTATGCAGCATTAGATTAACTGGAATAAGGTACTTCCATACATGCAAGTTTGAGACTCTGGCATTGAAGATATTTATAGAGGGCTATTTGCATGGGTTTGTACTTGTATGAAAATCTGAATATATAGCTCTGATGATGGACATGCGGAAGACAAGGGGAGGTTAACTTCTGAACCAATTTTCCCAGTGATATGGTTCTTGCTTTCTCTTGCCTTAGGGACATTCTGTTCTATTCCCTCAGCCTGAGCATTCATCCTTCTCTGTGACCCAATACCCACTCTGATCTTCAGTGGCAAACTCCTGCTTTCCTCAAAGGTCTTAGGTCTTACATAAAATGTCACATGGAAGACTAATCTAACTGTTAAGGACTGGGTTTAGGAGCCCACTCTATTAGAATATGGTTAGTTTACCTCATTAAAGTGAAAGTGAAGTCGCTCAGTCGTGTCTGACTCTTTGTGACCCCATGGACTGTAGCCCACCAGGCTCCTCCGTCCATGGGATTCTCCAGGCCAGAATACTGGAGTGGGTTGCCATTTCCTTCTCCAAGTTTATCTCATTATATTCCAGTTACCTATCTCTCCATTCTACCAGTCTGTAAGCTCCTTGAGGGTATAAACTTTCTGATTTACTACTGCATACCCAGCATAGCTCAGTTGGTACAGAATCCGCCTGCAACGCAGGAGACCCTGGTTCAATTCCTGGGTTGAGAAGATATGCTGGAGAAGGCATAGGCTACTCACTCCAGTATTCTGGCCTGGAGAATTCCATGGACTACATAGTCTATGGGGTCGCAAAGACAAAGAGTCAGAAACGACTGAGCGACTTTAATTTTCACCCAGCATCAAGTAGTGATTGATAATCTATAAAAAATCAGTTTAATGAATGAGAATATGAGTGAATGAACACTCCTTTCTACCTCTACCCTGCACATGGACTGCAAGGGAAGACATTGGAAAATTAGAAAAAGCAGATATTCAGAAATTATAGTTGGTTAGACAGGAATGAACAAAGACACAAGGAAAAGTTAGCAGCTTTCAAATGAGTCTTTCTTAATTCAGAGTATCCCAAACATACTTTCGGGTGGTCTGATGAATTTCAGAGATAAAAGTCTCCATTCTGGTTTCAGAAAACTCTGCAAATCAGACTCAGTTCTCCCTCTGTTTGTTTTACCCATCTCTTTTGACACATACTCTCATTTCAAGTCTTCCTGGCCTGTAGACCTTCATGATAACAACCAGAAATTCAAAATCTCCTACTTGACTGAGGTCTCCCATTAAAGATGCCCCATACTGGTGGGATGGGGAGGAGGCAGGGGGGAAGGTCCAAAAGGGAAGGGATATATGTATACCTATGGCTGATGTATGTTGAGGTTGACAAAAAACAACAAAATTCTGTAAAGCAATTATTCTTCAATTAAAAAGTAAATAAATTTTAAAAAAATGCTCCATACTTAGGATCATAAACCTGGCAGATTTCCAGACAGTACTGATTTCATATACTTTATTCTTTTCATTCATTAAAACAATCTACATGAAATAATATCATTATAAAAACTACCATATAAACACCTTAATGAATTGACAAAAGCTTAAGATGGATTCCAATTTTCTGGAGAAAAAACAATGACATCTGACTAAAGATTCCAAAATTACGTGCCAATTCTTGGAAGTTTTTGCTTCCATTCCTTACTGTTGATTTAAACTAAGTATTGATATAATTATAACAATTAATTCAGGAGTATGAATCACTTTATCCCTCCCTAGAGTTATTAATGGAAATGAGGGACTTCTTTCATTAAACAAATTACCCAGTAACGAATCACTTTTGAGTTAGGGACATCTTTCAGCATTTACTGTCTACTGGAGGTAGTCTTATATACAATAAGTCTCTTCAAGGAGTACAAGTCCATGCTTTTTGTAAGCTTTTGTTATTTGTCCTTCTTCCTTGTTGTCACCTACTAGATAACTACCTCTTCAAAAACCCCTCTTTTTTTTCATCCTTTGGCACCTGGTTCATAGACTTTTCCTTTTACCCAAAAGTTGCAGTCACCCAGAGTAACCAATATGTGCTGCATTTAATGACTCTGTACATATCTTTCATTTCTTGATTTTTCTTAGTGACTCAACCTGCCATTTCTTTCCACGGACATGCCCCAGATATCATTAATGCTCTACCTTCAAATAATATATTTAAACATTCTGTATTACTCTCTAATCATGATCCACCCCCAACATTCCAGCATTCTCTTCTAATTACAATCTAATACGTATAGATTCTCAAGGCAAGTCATCCCTGAAGTAGGAAGTGTAGGGTACAGGATCAAAGTATTAGAACTTCTTAACATTTTAGTTATTTACACTTTATATTTTTATCATGTATGGTTTTACAGAATATATAAAGTGTATATAATACTGGTATAATTTAATGTACTTTTAATAAGCTTTATATAAAGTATATGAGCATAGAAGTTAAAACAATAAATTTATAATACATGTATACACTGGTGGTATATGTTAAAAAAAATTGGAGAGGACTCCACTGACTACTTTCTATATTTTTTCCTTTCTCTTACTGGCCTCCCTACTCTGCCTTTATTGCATTGTACATCACTTAAACCACTCACCTGTCAATATATTCAATTCTCTGCCACACTGTCCTCCCATCATATCTGGGTTCCTGAGTGCTTCAGGAGAAAAATTACAAAATATAAAACTCTACAGATAGTGGTCACCATAAATCCTTGGTTAGCATCCTGAATCTGGGTCTCAGTGATGCCTGGTAATCCTATTAGCTTTTCCCCTTTAGCTCTCTCTTCCTCCATAGTGATTGTTTCAAACGTTCATCACTTCTCTAAAAACTCTGTCTTTACCATCTCATCCCTCACACCCAACTAATCATATAAAGTGCTGTTTAACACACACACACACACACACACAAATCTTTTTTCTTAGAGTATACTAAAAGCTAATATTCACAGATTTCCAACATTTCTTTTTCCCTCCTCTTAGAATGGAAAGGTATGTCTGTGTTCTGGTTTCGAAGTCTCATTTCTGTTGCTAATATGTTCATTCTCTCTACTACCCTTAGCAGTTAAACATGCACAAGTCACTCCCATTATAGCAAGAGCCCTCCTTCAAACTCAAGCTCTGCTCTCTCCAGCTAGTACTCTTTCTTTTCCCCCCTCCTTTTTACAATCAAACTCCATATAAGAGTGGAGACATCAACTGTCTTTTCTCCACCCCTCATTTACTACTCATTACAGCAACTAGGCTTCCACAACTATTGATTTAGGTCATTAATTAATATTTATATTAGTGAATTCAAAGACATTTTAATCATTATTTTTCATTATTTCTCATCAGCTTTTGACCCAGCTATTTCTTCACCTTGGAGATACCAAATAGTTTTCCTCCTATCTCACTGATTATTATTCTCCTTTGTGCTCTCTTCATCATCAATGATTCTGAAACTGTGGCTGAGTCACCCGGGGAGCTTTTGAAACATAGATATCTTAGGATACACGAAGACTAACTTGAATCACAATCCCTGGAGAGTGGAGCTTGGGTATCATATTTTTAGAAAGCTCATTAGGTGATTCAGATACAGTCTGAAAATTAAGAACCTCTGCTTTAAATGTTGTCCACAGGGCTCTGCCACAGGCCCTCTTTCCTTCTTACAGTATACATGTACAAACTCATCTAATCTTGTGGTTTAAGTTATGATCTACATGCTGATAAATTCCAAATGTGTATCTTCAACTCAGATCTCTCTTCTGATCTCTAGACCAATGTATTAAAATCGTTCATTTGGACAAAAACACTCTGATGGCTTGTATGTTTGTATATCTCAAACTCCAAATGTCTCTGATTGAACCACTCACTTCCCATCCCCCATATAACCTGCTCTTAACACTGTCCATCCAACAAACTAATTCCAACAACTATGCCTCTTAAATTATCTCCCCAATCTATTACTTTCTAATCTCATTCTTCCTACAAGTCACCATAGGAGAGTGGAGCCTGGGTATCCTATTTTTAGAAGCTCATTAGCTGATTCAGATACAGTGTGAAAATAAAGAACCTCTGCTTTAAATGTTGTCCACATTAACTGGACCAATGCCAGAGATTCCTAACTGGCCTCCCACCTGTGATCTTGCTCTCTCCTGCAATCCATACTCTTCAATGTAACCAGAATGATTCTTCTAAAATGCAAACTTTACTGCATTACCCTACTCCCATTACTCAAACTTTATCATGCTTTAAACTTTTCAGTGGCTTCTCTTTGCCTTCAGAATAATTTTTAAATACCTCACCAAAACTTACAAAGTCCTTCATGAGTGTGCCTCTGCCGGCCCTTCGCCCACCTTCAAAGTTCAAATACTGAACCTCCTGTTCTTCAAAGAGCCATCATTCTCACTCCACTAGGCACAGGCATAAGATTATTTCTACCTGAAATAATTTTTCCATCTCTTTACTGGTCTAGGTGACTACTTATTTTTCAGGTCTTAAATTAAATTCTGCAGCTTCCAAGGAGGCCTTTCCTAAATTGCCCAATCTGTGGTAAAGACCAATGGTACAGCTGATACTCAACAAATAGTCAAATGTTAACTCCTCTGCATTTTCTAGCATGCCTTCAGGAAGGTTAGGGGAATGAGCCTGATTTCTGGCCAGTAAGATGTAAAGGAAAAAGATGTAAACAATGTACAGACACTTCTTAAAAATGTTCAATTCTCTACTTTCTACTACCTCTGCCATGACACCTGAAGAAGTCATAATGTTTCTGCAAGATAGAGAAGCAATGCTTGATATAAACTGGACACTTATTGTGTGAAAAAACAAATTCCTTGTGTATTAAATTACTGAGCTTTCGGGTTAATTTGCTACCAAGTTTAACCTGGCCAGCACTTGCTAACAATAATACAGGGCTCCAGCTATATACTCTCCTACCAAGACTCTTACTACATAGCACAGTTTGTTATTGCTTATATGTCTGCCCTGATAAGACTCTGAGCATCGTAAGGAAAAGTTTAGTGCTTCTCCTGTTCCCTGCCTTATCTCTAGCATTAAAAAAATATTTTGGTACATGAATGAACATATCAATATAACTTACTTTGTCTAGGAGAATACAATAGAACCGGCAGTTTGAATTTATAATACTATATACCAGATATTTTATCTGACAGTATTTTTTCCTATATCTTTTACTTTTAGTTAAAAGCAGCTGTATATATTTCGAATCCTGTTTTATTTTTTTCACTTAACAGGAGAATGTACCTTTGTAATTACAAATTCATCACAAACATCATTCATAGTGAGTACATAATAATTCTTTATAATGAATATTCAGTATATGAATATTCAATATATTCAGTATAAATACTGTCAGGTACCCAAACATTTCCTGTTCTTGGACATTTAGGTGGTTGCCTGCAAACAATTTTAGATACAAGACAGTGTCTATGCTTGTTCAGCTTACTTTTTAAATCTTTTCTCCTACAATTTAAAGGCTTACTAGATGCCTTGAATTGAATGAAACACTGATAATATGTATTGATTAAGTTTTTAGTGGGGAAAAATTATATCAGTTCCAAAACAAAGGGTACTACCAGATATTGTACAAACAAAATGTCTGAACAAAATATAAACTACGATAAAGAGGAACATAATAAAAATGAAGACAGCATTGACTCCTCCTCTACTCCACCATAATTCTTCAATGATAACTGAAATTTTAATTCAAGAGTAAGAATCAAGGAAAGCACAATGCTTGGCATTAGTTCAAGTTCTGGCCACTTCAGTTAGTAGCTGTACAGCCTTATACATGATCTCTCTGTATTTCTATTATTTTTAAGAGGTGTGTGTCTCTTTCTACAGCAGGGTTTCTCAATGTATGTAACACTACTGATATTCTGGACTGGATAACTCTTTGTTGTTGGGGGCTGTCCTGCACAGTGTAAGATGTTTAGCAGCATATCTGACCTCTACCCACTGAAGCCGGTAGTAATACCTTGCTACTGTCAGGTGAAGAAAATAAAAAATATCTTCAAACATTATGAAATGTGCTATGAGGGACTGAGAACTACTGCTTTAAGATAAGGAAGAACAGTACTTTTTAGTTCTATGTGTGTGTCTGTGTTCAACTGTGTTGAACAGTTGTGTCTGACTCTTTACGGCCCCATGGACTGTAGCCTGCCAGGCTCCCTTGCTCATGGAGTTTTCCAGGCAAGAATAGTGGAGTGGGATGTCATTTCCTACTCCAGGGAATCTTTCCAACCCCAGGGACTGAACCCGTCTCTTTTGCAACTTCTGAAATGACAGGCAGATACTTTACCACTGAGCAACCTGGGAAGCCTTTATTAGTTCTATATTTTTGTTATTTCAGCAATTTATTTCACAATTTTTCCAGAACTCCTGACAAATTATCAGGTTAAATGTTTATAGTCTGTCTACATCATTTTCCTTTTCCTTTTCTGTTCTCTCATAATTTGCTTTTAAATTGTCAAAAGCATATTAAAGAAAGAAAATGGAAAAGTGTAAATGTTAAACTATACAATTTGTCCTGGGGTAATTAAAAATTGATAATATTGCTCTTTTAACTCTTAACAGTACTTCAATTACTTTTATATATTCTCTTTTAAGAAGAAAAGAGTTACTTCAATTTTCCTTCTCCCACACATGACCATTAATGGTGGCTTTATAGCTCAGGGATCCCAATTAATATTTAACATTGCAAGCACTGAAAAAGCCTAAAACTGCTTCTTCTCTCTGAAAACTTTTTTCCCAAGTGTGTTGAAGGTATCAAGAATACTCCAAAAATAATCTAACTCATATTAATAGAATTAATTTAAAATGATTATTATGCAGAGACATTTACTGCTCTAATTAAGCAATTAGTATTTATACTATTCCAGAAGGCAATGGCACCCCACTCCAGTACTCTTGCCTTGAAAATCCCATGGGTGGAGGAGCCTAGTAGGCTGCAGTCCATGGGGTTGCGAAGAGTCAGACACTACTGAGTGACTTCACTTTCACTTTTCATGCATTGGAGAAGGAAATGGCAACCCACTCCAGTGTTCTTGCCTGGAGAATCCCAGGGACGGGGGAGCCTGGTGGGCTGCCGTCTATGGGGTCGCACAGAGTCAGACACGACTGAAGTGACTTAGCAGCATACACTCTCTAAATACTTTATAAATGTTAAATCTTATTAAATATCCCCATTTTTTATACAAAAGGCATAAATTTTAAGCAAATAAAAATGAAGTCTTCAAATTAAGGTATTTCCTTAAAATACACTCTATATTACTAAAGGACTCGGACATTAAATAAGTCAGGTAAACTTACTATTTAAATCAGGATTATATATGTATTAAAGGGATGAAATAATGCAACCAATCATATGAGATATGACAGGTGGTCAGCCATAAACCAAATAACAAGTAATTACATTTAATTTTGTATTTCCCTCAATATCTAATATAAAAATAACATGAAGAGGTAGTTTTAATTTCTAAAGCAACAGAATAAGGGAAAATTTGCTCACTCTCAAATGCTTCTTTAAATAATGTTATCTTGATATTCACTGTGTTCTTTCAATAATTTGAAAATGAACATTTCTTCACAAACAACATTTTCCCACCTGTTAAAAAGAGTTGCTGAATCTGGATTTCTTAACTGTGATCCAACATTTTCAACTGATTAGGCATATGCTAAGAGTAATGTTAACCTTTCAAGTATATTTAGTGAATAAAGAGCATAACTCACCATAATTTTATTTTTCATTTATTATTTATACCCTGCTGGCTTCTAGTAATGTTTTAAGATGATTCACTTGGTCTTTTACATTGGAATTCTGAGGCACCTCTGAATGGTAGAAAAATCACTGGCTTTGGAAACAGACACACTTAGGTTTGAATCCTGTCTCAGGCATAGTACCCATGGAACTTGGATCAAGTCACTTATTTTACTCTCTGAAGGGCAGATTCTATACCTATTAGTCTGCTACCTGTATGTACCTGGCTTGTGGCTGCCATCCTGTAAGTTACATTTCTTCCTCTTAAAAAATGGTTAGACTTTTAGAAAATGAGGTATATTATTTTTCATAGTATTCTCTTCTAGCTCAAGAAAAGATAAGGCTTTTTGGTACTGTGCCTAATAGAAAAAACATCAGTATCTCAAAATACCAACGCAGATGCCATTCTGGATTCATTCTTTTTTTGAACTACTTTATATGTACTCATACCACTAAACTTAGTTGAATACTACTTAATGGGTATATATGAAAATGAGAGTAGAAAACTGAGAGTAATATTTCAAGACAGATAAAATATAAGTGGGATTGTGAAAATATTTTAACATCCTAGGGTAAACCTTCAGTTTATAGCAGAGGACTTCAAATATAGTGTGCTGTACTGAATTTTCCTTCTGAAGATTTATATGAGATACTGTAGTAATCCTTAGAAAGCCAATGCAATTCTTTGATCAAGTTTTGTCTGAAACTTATTAACACATTTACTTACTCTTTGGAGAAGTTAGCCTTTGTTTTAATTTAAAAAAATAAAAAACAGACTGCAAGGTCCTACATCCAGAATTTCTGATTCAACAGGTCTTGAGTAAGGTCTTTGGAATTTGCTTTTCTTACACATTCCCAGGCTGCTGATGTTATGTAGGCTATTTTAGCAGGATATGAGAACAGGCCAGGCAGTATATTAAAAAGCAGACACATCCCTTTGCCAACAAAGGTCCGTATAGTCAAAGCTATGGTTTTCCAGTAGTCATGTACAGATGTGAGAGTTGGATCAAAAAGAACGCTGAGCATCAAAGAACTGATACTTCTGAACTTTGGTGCTGGAGAAGACTCTTGAGAGTCCCTTGGACATCAGGGAGATAGAACCAGTCAATACCAAAGAAAATCGACCCTGAATTTTCACTGGAAGGACTGATGCTCAAGCTGAAGCTCTTATACTTGGGCCACCAGATGTGAAAAGCTGACTCTTTGGAAAAGACCCTGATGCAGGGAAAGACTTAAGACAGGAGGAGAAGGGAGTACCAGGGGATAAGAAGATTGGATGGTATCACTGACTCAGTGGATAAGAGTTTGAGCAAACTCTGGGAGATGGTGAAAGACAGGGAAGCCTGGTGTGTTGCATTCTATGGGGTCGCAAATAGTCAGACATGACTGAGTAACTGAACAACAAATGAGAACCTCTGCTCCAAATATCTCTAAATTGATATTATTCCTGCTGCTGCTGATGCTGCTGCTAAGTCAATTCAGTCGTATCTGACTCTGTGCGACCCTATAGATGGCAGCCCACCAGGCTACCCCATCCCTGAGATTCTCCAGGCAAGAACACTGGAGTGGCTTGCCATTTCCTTCTCCAATGCATGAAAGTGAAAAGGGAAAGTGAAGTTGCTCAGTCATGTCCGACCCTCAGCGACCCCCAGGACCCCTTCCAGGCTCCTCCGTCCATGGGATTTTCCAGGCAGGAGTCCTGGAGTGGGGTGCCATTGCCTTCTCCAGATATTATTCCTAGTCTTCTGTAATCTGAATAATCTGTTATAATTTCTAGACACAATTCATTCATTTACTTGTCTAGCTATTACTTGGCCAGGCTATCTAAGGTTCTGGTGATTAAGTGATGAACAAGATAGACAAGGTTTCTGCTCTCATGGAACTTACATTCTAGCAGTCAGGGGCACAATAAATATATAAATAAATGAAAAATATTGGTAGTAGTAGGTGCCATAAACAAAATTAAAACAATGTAATGTGATCTGAGTGATTTCTTTAGATTTGGTGGTAGATGGAGAAAACTTTTCTGAAGCATTAACATTTAAGCTAAAATCTGACTAACAAGAGCCACCTATGGAAAGACTGAGGGAAGAACATTCTAGGTAGAGGGAAGAGTCGTATAAATATCCTAAAGGAGAAACAAGTTTTAAGTTCGGTGTGTCAAGAAATAGATTAATTTGCATTGCAAAGGAGTTTGTATAGACAGTCAGGGGCCAAGTCAGTCATGTAGTATCATTTGCGGTGGGGTAAATAGTTTGGAGAGTCTTCTGTAAGTGAAGAGCTCCAATACACCATACTGAAAAATTCTGCTATTAGAGTACAAATAATGAATACTGTAATTATCTGATGAGATTGTATCTGTAAGAAAAGGTCTCACCATATAAATAACAGAATATACTACTAATTGGTCAAAGGATGGTAGGCATGGTCTAAAAAACTTAGGACTAAAAACAAAAGTCAGTGGCTTAGAAAGAAGGCTCTGCTACCTACTAGCCATGTGATCAAGGACATGGTAAAGTCTTCAGTCCTCTAGATCTCAGTTTTCTTATCTATAAAAGGGAACAGAGTAAGTATATCTAAGAAGTGTTATGAAGATTAGACACAATGATGAATATATCATACCCAGTAAGTACCCATTATTCTGTGGGTACTTAATGTTATTCCAGATCAGTCTCTTCTGTTCTTACAGATAAATCCATTACCTCAAAGTAACGAAAGAATTGAAACACGCTGGGTTTTCAAGAAAACTCTTTCTTTTGTATCTGAATTTCCATAGCTTCAACTTTCCAACAATCCCATATCATTAGAAAGTCTATTTCTGAATGTTTAAATGTTACACAATAATAAACCCAAGAATAGTAGGTATTTAAAAATCAACATACAAGAACCTATATACCAAATAAATGTAGCTCCATTCAAAGTATAGGATTACATGGACTTCGCTCCAGGTCCTGTGGTAAGACTCTGTGCTCCCCCTATAGGGGGCATGGGTTCCATCCTTAGATCTCTGGTCTGGGAACTAAGGTCTCGCATGCTGCATGGTATGGCCAAGAAAAACCCCCCAAAACAAAAAACCAAGTGTAGGGTTACTGAGCTACAGTTGTTCCCAATATCTCTGAACCTCCTCTTCTAGAACTATTGTAAGAATCTATTTAGAAGCCTCACAGAGGTCTACTGATTTTAAACTTTCACTTGTTCTTGACCAAGAAACAAAATGTAAAAACTCTGCTTATCAGACATTACTCAGAAAGACAGCTGTAAATTCAAACTCAGCCCTCAACAAATGACCGATAACATTCATCATGTCACACTGTTTATAGACAACCTAAGGAGTTCAAACCTAAGTATTTATTTGAATCTAAGTATTTAATTGATTAAAGGGACATAGTAACTCAAGCATCACCATCTGGTAAAACCGCACTTCTATAGTAAACAGATTCTGAATAACAAAACTGTTATACAAATTACTGACTGTCTCTATCACTGTCTTCAGGATGATGAGGCTTGACATAAGTAACAGTTACTAAACATGTAACCCCAAGGTCACATAACTAAACCTACTAACAGTCATAATATCTCTCACTCAAAACCACAAGGGCCAGCAGAATTTCAGCACTGATACATATTTCTTTAATTTTAGAATGACAATAGACATCCTCAGAGGTGACAGGCGCAGCACCTGAGAACCAAGTAAGTATTTCTGCAGTGAAAAATAGCAGTGTTCACATATGGGAAACATAAAGCCAGAAACAGCCTCACATAAATTCAGTTCTGGATTTGCCACCAACTGAGTTAAGTTCAAGTCAGATTTTGCTACCTTAACTAAATATAGTTTCCCTTAATTTTCTATTAAAAAAAATGTAGGTTCCCTCCCTCCCTCCTCTGAATGTTATATAGTTCAGAGTTATAAATAAGGGACTACGGACACATATCAGTATCTGGAAATGTTCTCAACATGATCCATAGTCACTTATAAAAAAGAAAATCTAGAAGGCTTCCTGACTAGCCAAAGACTGGGACAATAACGAAAAAGCTTTTAAAAGTCCTAGATATCAGTAACTGTGCTAGTGACAAAAGAATTCCTGCAAAGGTTTCAAAAGGCTGAGGTAATACGAAGAATAGTTTCTCTTGCAGCTGATGTTGGAAAATGCCATTATTCAAAATACGAGATTTAGGTTAGCTTTTCTGCCACAAGCAACAATAGTTACTATAATAATTATTACAGTGATGCGGGAAACTTTGTTTTATACTGGCTGCCAAGAAAACCAGTCATTCCTTGTTTCCTCAGGTTTAAGCAGAAATGCCCTGAACCTGGAGAGCGCTGCTTAACCCTGTCCTTGTCTCAGTGGTCAGGACCTGCTGCACTGGTAACTCAGACCGAAGAGATTTCTGTGGCACAGAAGACCCATCCTTGGGTCACCCTGCCTACTGTTCCCTTCTCCCTCCTTCCTACCGCCTCCTTTTCTGTCAGCTCCTAAAGAGTAGCTGGAATCTATGCACTTCTGCTTTCAGGTGCTTCTCTGACTTAAAATTAGACCCCACCTTCTATTATTAGAGAATTTCTATTCTCTCTAGAGTAGCTGATTTTCTGCTTGAAGCTCTCTGTTTGCCGAGACCCTCATTCTCTGTCACCTCTGATCAGCCTAAATCAGCTGTGGTCCCACGCTTCTCGAGGCCCGCCTCCTCCTGCGTCATTGGTGGTCAGAGAAGCGCTTCTTTAGTACTGGTTTCCTGTTATCAAATATGTCTTCCTTCTATGTTTTCTCTTCGTCACAGACTTCCCCTCAACTTCCACAATCAAATAAAATGGAAGCCATGAGCCAAATATTTTGAAAAAAGACAAAAATGTTGTATTAGGAAAAAATGTAAAGAATAAATTTAAAGGCAATCAAAAATGTTTAATACAACTCTTTAAAAACTATCAATTTTCAACCAAAAAACAAGGAAAAATGATGGCAACAAGAAAATGTTATTAGTTGGAGATGGAAGATAAGGGAGTGAATTGTTTGAGAATGAGAGAAAAAAGGCCTTGGGAAAAAAAAATCTGCCACCACTAAATGTCAAAAATATTCTATTAATAGTAACAAAGATACCCTGTATTTACATAATGACTTTCTTCCAAATAATTCATGATGATGTATTTTTATGAAATGAAGACAATTTTTTAAAGAAGATAAGTCAATGTAGGGTAAGCTTGAATCACTCTTGAAAAGTATATATTTGTGCAGTGTTTCCAAAATAATAAAAAAAAATCATAAGTGTATTAAAGACATTGTTTGTTTTTAAATCTGAGATGAAGATTTTATCAGGCTTAAGTTTCCACTGAAAGGTCAATGTAACAATGATGAAAAATTTATACTTATTGAAATAATGACTTGGAAATCAACAAATATTTACTGAAATATTTAAATATTTTTAAAAGCTATATTTTAAGAGGTAGAAAATAAGGGAAAATAATATCTAAGATCTGTCAAAATTGCTTTATTTATTCAATAGCTATTATAGTATCTTTTGTTTTATACATCCTTGTGTTTGGAATATTTTAAATTCTAGTTGGGTTAATTTTATATTCCCCAAATAAAGATGAAGCTTCTAGTTAGGCATGTCACAGGGAGTTGGTGGCATCTTTTATGAGAAGAGAAGCAAGGAAAAGGTTAAGTGATTTGCCCAATATTAATGGCCAAACAAGGTAGAGATCTTGTTTCTGACTTCAAGTACAATGCTTTTATGTATTATACAAATCTGTAATCCACAAAATGAAACTAAGTATTAAATTGCAAACAGAAAAAAAAAAATTGTATATAGTATTTCTAAGCCAGGCTGTCAATTTTGGGGGGCAATCTTTATCTAGCAGGAAAGTTTCCTGATAGCAAAAATGTGAAGGATTAAAAAATATTTGTTATAAATGATGTAAACAATGGATAAAAAGAGAAATATTTCGGTAAGGACATGGTGGAATACAGGGCTTTGAGTGGGATGCTCTATATCTAATTTTTGGGTGAAATACTATAGATGAATGTTATAAAGTAAAAAATATACATAATATACTTGGAGAAAGAATGTATGATATCTTTTCATCTTCCCACTTAAAAAAATATTTAACAATGAAAGTATACTTACTGACTCTCAACCAAGCAGAGGGTATGATTTAAAACCATAAACAAAATCAATATGCAATCCTTTAAAAAAATATTTTCCACTTGAGAGTATTTCTCAATGTTTCAAAAGTCATAATCATAATCTCTTTCATAACCAACGAAAAGTAGCTTTGTGAATATGCTTATATCTTGATTTTTGAAACTAAGACTCACTAACATATTATAGAGCAGATATACTTGATGGTTATTAAGAACAAAAGGGCAACATAAATTTTACACATTTGACTTCTGATTAATTTCACTATAATCAGAAGTCAAAATTGTAATGTGCTGCTGATGGAAATCAGCAAACGTGGGCATTAACAGAGTTCACATTCTGGGACTGAATATATTTGGGTTTGAACCTCCACTCTCTCACACAGTATTTGAGTAACTATGGACAAGTGACTTCTTTGTACCCATTTCTTCGTAAATTTGTTGTGAGGATCATAGGAAATCATGACTAAATGAGCAAGAAATCATAATGCTTAGTAAATACTGGTTATAATTACTCATAAGAATTTTATAGAGGATAACATTCATTCTATTGGAAACATGCCAAATGTTCTGAAATTGTGCCAAGGCTACTGGCAAAAAGGTAACATTAGTTTGTTCCTTTTTGAGTTGCAAATGCACAAGATAGTTCTATAATAAAAACCTCCTTCCCCTGAAATCTCATGCAGATTAAGAAATGCATCTATAACAATTATATGAGCTTAATGTTTTATTCAACTGGAAAAAAACTTCATAAGGTTTCAGCTCATTTTGGTTCTTTTACCACATATCCTAATACTAGTGCTCTGGTGTATAGCAGTGACTCTGTAAATAACTGTTGAATGAGTGAGTAAATGAATGAGCTAATATCAATCAGAGAAGATACAGAAGGGCCAAAAGATGAATAATGGAAAATATGACCATCTGAGATAAAGAAAAATCCAAAATGAGATGTTAGTGATCCTGGGCAAATGGCAAAGACCTGAGAAGTTTAGAGAATCTGTGAGCAAAAGGAATGAAGACTTGAAATCTTGACAGGGAGATGGATATACACTTAAGAAAAGGTTAAGATAACACAGAAAACACTGAATGAGTGACAAGAATCTGAAAATTCAGGTTTTATAATGAGAGATCCTCACATATAAACATTGCAGTGTTTCTGGAGAGAGCAGTTTCAGTCTAAGACTAGAGTCCTAGTCTACTCTAGGACCAGAGAGAGGAAATTATACTTTCACAAAGTCTGAAGGATTCAAGAAAAGTGCCTTTGGTTTTGCCTAAGAAGGATGAAATGTTTCCCGAAAGAGGAAAGAAGCATGGAAGGACACAGCACCAAAAAGAATGAGGCTACAGAACAAATGAAAGCAGAAAGACTCAGAACAGTCTAAAAGTTATTTATATAGTATCACACTGAAGCAAATAAAAGGAAATATTAAGCATACTGGCCATGTGGAAGATTAAGTGATTTACCTACTAAGTTAATGTAATCACTTTCAAAATGAGTAGTTACTGATATTTTACATGGCGTGTATGCTAGAATACCTGAAATTACCCCACAAAGTTCTGAGTGACAATTCAGTAGGCAATGTGTAGAAGAAACAGAAGGATTAAAGCTATGATTCTGGAGCAGACCCAGAGTCAGGGGCATCAGGTCATCTAAGCACATGGGCATCCATCTGGAGAAGCCTTCTGAGTGAGTGCTGCCTTGGGTTGTGCTGCAGTACAGGATCCTTTCACAGACAGAAGATTAGGATTTATGGGATGTGTCCATCACCTCTCTGCCCTGTTGACTGCAAGCAGTTCCTTGGTTATTTGCAGGGGAGTAGTTCAGGACCCATGGAGGATCTGCAGATGCTCAAGTTCCAGAGTAGGTTGTTACACGGAGGGCCAGCTCTACTCTTACTCCTCCTCAGAGCCAGATGTTTTGCTATGAGTAACAGGGATATATCAGTGACTGCTTATCAAGGTTGATTTTGCTTGGCTCCATTTTCCATACATTCTCTATAGTTCAAACTACCTTTAATCTTAGTGAGAAATTTCATATTGCTCTGATTTTAGTTTAAACCATGGAGACAGTAAGGGAGCAGAGAACATAAGGGAGCAGAGAACATAGGTAATTTCCACTGGAACACAATTAATTAGGAGTTAACTGCATATTTCATAAGTTACATACTAGAAATGATTATAAATTTTACATGTATAACAATTTAGACAGACAAGAACTCCATCTTCACAGAGTTTTTATTCCAATGTTTGGGAGAACTGCAGAGGTTTGAAGTGAAAGAAGCTCAGCTGTGTTCGATTCTTTGTGATCTCATATAGTCCATGGAATTCACCTGGCCACAATACTGGAGTGGGTAACCATTCCCTTCTCCGAGGGATTTTTCCAACCCAGGGATCAAACCCAGGTCTCCCACACTGCAGGCAGATTCTTTACCAGCTGAGTCCAAGAACTCTTTACCAGGGAAGCCCAAGAACATTGCAGTGACTAGCCTATCCCTTCAGCAGATCTTCCCACCCCAGGAATCAAACCAGGGTATCCTACATTGCAGGTAGATTCTTTACCAGCTAGGCTACCAGGGAATCCCATGGTAGCAGAGGTTTAGAGGAGACGGTCAATAAGTTAACATTTATTTAACCACTTTTACTTTGCCTAGCATTCTGACACTATGAGCCATGAGCTGCTTCTTATAGTGATATACACTATGAAGAAAATACGGTCCTTAGGATACAGGAATTATCCTCACATTTAATATAAGTGCCTCTGCGGCAAATGCTTCTCTATGTTTACTCTTACCTTCCTTTATTACATTTTGCAAAAATATATTTATTCTTCTCATCATAAAAGCAACAGCTACATTACAAAAATATTGGAATCTAGAAGAAAAAAAAATCTAGGGTCCTAATCTTAGCACCAAAATACAACCATTCAGCATTTTGATACATTTCCTTCTAACATTTTTTTTCCTTTCCTTTAAAAAATTAATTTATTTATTTTAATTGGAGGCTAATTACTTTACAATATTGTAATGGTTTTGCCATACATTGACATGAATCAGCCATGCGTGTACATGTGTTCCCCATCCTGAACCCCCCTCCCACCTCCCTCCCCATCCCATCCCTCATGGTCATCCCAGTGCACAAGCCCTGAACACCGTCTCATGCATCCAAACTGGACTGGCAATCTGTTTCACATATGATAATATACATGTTTCAATGTTTTTCTCTCGAATCATCCCACCCTCGCCTTCCCCCCCAGAGTCCAAAAGAATGTTCTTTCATCTGTGTCTCTTTTGCTGTCTTGCATATACAGTCATCATTACCATCTTTTTAAATCCCATATATATATGCATTAGTATACTGTATTGGTATTTTTCTTTCTGACTTACTTCACTCTGTATAATAGGCTCCAGTTTCTTCCACCTCATTAGAGTTGATTTGAATGCATTCTTTTTAAGGGCTGAGTAATATTCCACTGTGTATATGTACCACAGCTTTCTAATCCCTTCGTCTGCTGATGAACATCTAGGTTGCTTCCATGTCCTGGCAATTGTAAACAGTGCTGCTATGAACATTGGGATACACCTGTGTCTTTCAACCCTGGTTTCCTCGGTGTGTATGTCCAGCAGTGGGATTGCTGGGTATTTCCTTCTAACATTTTAAATGCTTAAATAGCTCTATATTTTCCTAATTATGATTATAATACTTTTATATATTTTCATTTTAAGCATTTCATTTACTTCATAATTTTTATTTTAAAATTTAGCAGATCCACAAACTAATGAAAGAGCCACATATGTATTTGTCTTTCTCCCTGACCATATAAAAACTTTCAGAATGAATGCAAAATTTCTATTTTAAGCCTTACGAGTCTTTAAATTGGGGCTCAGTGATAAAGATTTTAAACCTAAACAACGCTAGGTGAAAATATGATGCTTGATATATTTTTAAGTATTATTCAGTTCAGTTCAGTTCAGTGCAGTCGCTCAGTCGTGTCCGACTCTTGGTGACCCCATGAATCGCTGCACGCCACGCCTCCCTGTTCATCACCATCTCCTGGAGTACACTCAGACTCACGTCCATCGAGTCCGTGATGCCATCCAGCCATCTCATCCTCAGTCATCCCCTTCTTCCCCTGCCCCCAAACCCTCCCAGCATCAGAGTTTTTTCTAATGAGTCAACTCTTCTCATGAGGTGGCCAAAGTACTGGAGTTTCAGCTTTAGCATCATTCCTTCCAAAGAAATCCCAGGGTTGATCTCCTTCAGAATGGACTGCTTGGATCTCCTTGCAGTCCAAGGGACTCTCAAGAGTCTTCTCCAACACCACAGTTCAAAAGCATCAATTCTTCGGCACTCAGCTTTCTTCACAGTCCAACTCTCACATCCATACATGACCACAGGAAAAACCATAGCCTTGACTAGACGGACCTTAGTCAGCAAAGTAATGTCTCTGCTTTTCAATATGCTATCTAGGTTGGTCATAACTTTCCTTCCAAGGAGTAAGCGTCTTTTAACTTCATGGCTGCAGTCACCATCTGCAGTGATTCTGGAGCCCAAAAACAAAGTCTGACACTGTTTCCACTGTTTCCCCATCTATTTTCCATGAAGTGATTGGACCGGATGCCGTGATCTTCCTTTTCTGAATGTTGAGCTTTAGGCCAACTTTTTCACTCTCCTCTTTCACTTTCATCAAGAGGCTTTTGAGTTCCTCTTCACTTTCTGCCATAAGGGTAGTGTCATCTGCATATCTGAGGTTATTGGTATTTCTCCCGGCAATCTTGATTCCAGCTTGTGCTTCTTCCAGCACAGCGTTTCTCATGATGTACTCTGCATATAAGTTAAATAAGCAGGGTGACAATATACAGCCTTGACGTACTCCTTTTCCTATTTGGAACCAGTCTGTTGTTCCATGTCCAGTTCTAACTGTTGCTTCCTGACCTGCATACAGATTTCTCAAGAGGCAGGTCAGGTGGTCTGGTATTCCCATCTCTTTCAGAATTTTCCACAGTCAAAGGCTTTGGCATAGTCAATAAAGGAGAAATAGATGTTCTTCTGGAACTCTCTTGCTTTTTCCATGACCCAGCGGATGCTGGCAATTTGATCTCTGGTTCCCCTGCCTTTTCTAAAACCAGCCTGAACATCAGGGAGTTCACAGTTCACGTATTGCTGAAGCCTGGCTTGGAGAATTTTGAGCATTATTTTACTAGCATGTGAGATGAGTGCAATTGTGCGGTAGTTTGAGCATTCTTTGGCATTGCCTTTCTTTGGAATTGGAACGAAACTGACTTTTCCCAGTCCTGTGGCCACTACTGAGTTTTCCAAATTTGCTGGCATATTGAGTGCAGCACTTTCACAGCATCATCTTTCAGGATTTGAAACAGCTCAATTGGAATTCCATCACCTCCACTAGCTTTGTTCGTAGTGATGCTTTCTAAGGCCCACTTGGCTTCACATTCCAAGATGTCTGGCTCTAGATTAGTGATCACACCGTCATGATTATCTTGGTCGTGAAGATCTTTTTGTACAGTTCTTCTGTGTATTCTTGCCACCTCTTCTTAATATCTTCTGCTTCTGTTAGGTCCATACCATGTCTGTCCTTTATCGAGCCCATCTTTGCATGAAATGTTCCCTTGGTATCTCTAATTTCCTTGAAGAGATCTCTGGTCTTTCCCATTCTGTTGTTTTCCTCTATTTCTTTGCACTGATCAGTGAAGAAGGCTTTCTTATCTCTTCTTGCTATTCTTTGGAACTCTGCATTTAGATGCCTATATCTTTCCTTTTCTCCTTTGCTTTTCGCCTCTCTTCTCTTCACAGCTATTTGTAACGCCTCCCCAGATAGCCATTTTGCTTTTTTGCATTTCTTTTCCATGGGGATGGTCTTAATCCCTGTCTCCTGCACAGTGTCACAAACTTCATTCCATAGTTCATCAGGCACTCTATCTATCAGATCTAGGCCCTTAATCTATTTCTCACTTCCACTGTATAATCATAAGGGATTTGATTTAGGTCATACCTGAATGGTCTAGCAGTTTCCCCTCCTTTCTTCAATTTAAGTCTGAATTTGGTAATAAGGAGTTCATGATCTGAGCCACAGTCAGCTCCTGGTCTTGTTTTTGTTGACTGTACAGAGCTTCTCCATCTTCGGCTGCATAGAATATAATCAATATGATTTCGGTGTTGACCATCTGGTGATATCCATGTGTAGAGTCTTCTCTTGTGTTGTTGGAAGTTAAGTATTATTAAATATAGTAAATGTTGTATTTACATTACCACACACTTTTATTTTAGATTTACTGTTGGATAAAATTAATGGGAAAATCATTTTTTTCAATAACAAACATTTATTTAGCAACTAATAAAATACTACATTCTAAACATGTTGCTCAAAAGTTCAGAAAAACAATCACATTTTTAAAAGATTATTTATACAAAGTAAACTACTGAGTTTCTCATGACTCAACATTCCTGGGTCATTTTTTGAGGTTACTTGAAACTTGTTACCTGCAGAAGATATGTCTAAAACTAAATACGGAATACACTGAATTTTCATATACACTGATTTAAGGATACGATTTTAATACATCTCTTGCATCACAAGATATAAATGACTCAATCAGACTACTACTGACTCATATTTAGTATATGGTCACCAGTCTCCTCTGAGGGAAAGATTAATCACTTGCCCCTAATTCCGTACTTTCAGACTTCACCTTCGCTTTGATTCTAAACTTCCTTTCCACAATAAGACTGCTTTTTGTTTTGTTTTGATTTTGTCTTAGTAGTCCGCAAAGATCCACTAGAGATAAGCAGTATTTACTAACATGAAAACATGGTTTATTAAATTAAAATTAAATTAGCTTCTGGAATCTGGACACTAATGAAAATAGGCAAAGGCAAGTTTTAATGAGGAGGAAAGTAGTCACAAATATAACCGAGACACGGCTGCCATAGATGGACAAGGACTGCCTCTCTGACTGGAGAATTTCAGGAACACAGAAATGGTTTATATTCTGTATTCATTCACCAACCAAAAATATTCTGTGAAGCTTTGCTTTCTCTCATTTGTATTATCAAAACTAAGTATGCTTCTCTAACTACAATATCCTTGGGGTGGTTACTCCTACCAACACTACTGTCACCCTCTAAAACATCTGAAAGTCACTGACATATGGCTGGTATAAGCCAGGATAAGACTGATATAAGTTCGGCCAAACCCAGTACAGGAAGACCCCTTCATGCCCACCTTCAAATTATGAACTTCCAAAAATGGGAACGTGCATTTGCACATCCAGTCACATAAGTTAGTCCTTGTGCTTGGCATACATTATCCTTTGTGTACATCCTCCACAAGTAGTTGTGCTTTCGTGTACAAGCTGGCCTAGATCTGAAGGAGGACGACTTCATGGAACTCCTTGCTGTGCAACACAAGGAGCTTACTAACGAAGCCCTGACCCAATGGACTGTAGCCTGCCAGGCTCCTCTGTCCATGGGATTCTCCAGGCAAGAACGCTGGAGAAGGTAGCCATTCCCTTCTCCAGGGGAAGGTAGCCATTCCCTTCTCCAGAGGATCTTCAGTGATCAAACTCAGTGCTCAAACCCCTGTCTCTTACATCTTCTGCACTGGCAGGTGTGTTCCTTACCACTAGCACCACCTGAGAAGCCCCCAAGAATTACATATAGCAGTAGTCAATAGCAATGGGAAGTGGATCACACAAAATTTATAGTAAAAACTGGCACATCTGGTGTATTTAGAGCAATCTGTTGTTCCGTAAACAAATAGATGACTAGCAAAATATTATGCCAACAAGCATCCACTAAGTACAAGCTCCCACTAAGTACACAGGCCATTTAGAATAAAAGCTCAGAATCTGATCAGAATTATTGGAATCATAAAACTGAGTCTTGTCTGTCATCCAGTCACAGACATAAAACTAGAAAGATTCTTAGGAATTATTTGGAAAAATATGCTTCCTATTGTTAAGAAAACAAACAAGTATATGTAAAATAGTTGAAAGGAACATTAAAGGGCTCAAGCTCTGAAGCTCTAGATATGAATGAAAATTTTCTGCAAACTTATAAAAATTTGGCTCTTATAAACTTAAAAGAGAAGCTAACCTAGAATGCCTTAAGTAGATTCTGAAACTGGTGTGGAATCTGTCAGAGTTCTAAATTCTTAAGTGCAAAAAAAAAAAAAGAAAGAAATTTAGGATACAATTGATCTCTGATGGTCAATGCAAGACTGTGTGACGTATGAGCTCAAGGTATCTTTTCTCTCCTCGTGCTACAAAAGTGTATATTAAGGCTTTTCCTCCAAAATTATTGTAGAATAAACCAGCTTTTATACAATTTCTCTCAACCTGAATCAGAATTCCCTCCTCTTTATTTTGAACTTGAAGTACAGGGAGTGATTTTTATTTGTCCTTCAATATCAAGTGCCTCATTCATAGTAGGGAAATTACACATAATTTTTGAAGCCCATATACTTTGAATTGCATCATCTTGTTTAGTTTAAGAAATATCTACACTTATAATCCTTGAGAAGCCCAAGCCATAGAATGGAAAATACAAAATCTATTTCATCTACTGCCTTTGATTTTCAAAGTCCATAAAATTTAGGTCTTGCTTCTCCAAGGAAGCAGATATCTTCATGGTTGCTTTACATTCTGTTTCCAAACAAATCATTACTTAATATCTGTATATACACACTTGGGGCTTCCATGGTGGTTCAGTAAGTAAAGAATCTGTTTGCAATGCAAAAGACTGGGGTTTGATCCCTGGGTTGGGAAGACTTACTGAAAAAGGAAATGATTGACAGAGGAGCCTGGCAGGCTACAGTCCATGGGGTCATAAGAGTGAGATATGACTTAGTGACTAAACCACCATCACCACATACCCACTGAGGGATCTGACCGTCTGAGGTTACCTAAGTATGTATCAAATCTAATGCAGATCCCATGTCTCCAGTGCTCATGGTAAGACCACTCAAGATGCCAATGAAGTCACCATTCCAACAACACAGAAAAATACTTATTTTTCCATAGAAATGCAGTATCAGTTCAAACAAAAGGCACACAGTTAAAGATAAATGTGTGCTTTTTATCTGACAATGTCTAGAGAGCAATTAGTTTGAGGAGCTTCAAATTTAAATACAGATGTTACAGAAGTCAGCAAACATTTCTACTATAAAGGGTCATAGAGTAAATATTTTTAGTTGTGTAGACTACTTACAATTTCTGTTGAATATTCTTCTATTGTTCATTTATTTTTTCAACACTTTAAAAATGTAAAACATTTTAGCTTAAGAGCTAAAACGGGCTGCAGGCCAGATTTGGAGGGTGGGTGATACTTTGTTGATCCCTAATATAGAATAACCTGCTTCTGACTCTACTAGACTGAGAACCTAGAAAGAAGGAATAGAAAGTGCTCAATCCACTTTAATATTTCTACTGTCCAGTACAGTGACTTGCACAAAGCAGCCATTCAATACACATTTGATTAAAGAAAGAATGAAAAAGTAAATGAATGAATGGATGTCAGAATGATTACTTTCAATGTTACTTATTTGTACTGCTGATGATAGCTAGTTCTCTACTATAAGGCATATACATGACTAACTTCACAGCCTCCTTGAGACTGGATGTGTTCCTTCTGGTCTGGATCATTTAATTGCAGATGTGAGACCTTTCACTGCTCTTCCTCCCCCTCCCCCTTTCTTTCCAGTTTGATGATAAGTGATGACTAAAATGATAGCTGATCCATAAAGTCCTTAGATTACTGAGAACAGAGAGATACTTCTGATCATGACGGTCATGTAAGGATATCAAGAAACAAATTTTCACTGTTATCGTTGTTTTAAATTTTCTCACTACTTCATAATATAGTCTATCCTGATTGATACAGTACCAATCATACTCATCATCAGGCCACACATATCCTATTTAAAACTCACACTTGGCTGTAGTATAAAGCAGAGAGATGAAAGCGTCTCTCTGCTGAAAAAATCAAGTCATTTCTAAGGGTGATGGAAGGCAAATCACCAGTCATTTCAACTTTATGACCTGTTTTCTTAACCAGGATAGGATAATCAGGATACTTAACTTTCTAAGACTACACTTGCAGGGCAAATTAAGAAGGCAACTATACAGACGCTATTTACAATTGAATAAACTGGCTAATTACTAACATTTTCTAATACTACTAACATTGCAAAGTAGTTATTTTGATCATTAATATATTGATGTGAAAACTGAATAAAAAACTGGATATGTACTGTCTCATATATTGCTTACAATATAGAAGGCTATTTGCTAAAATCCCTGTAAGAGAAATTATACCTATACAAGTATGGCTAATCAATTATTAATCCTGAGACAGAACAGCTACATATTCAGAAACACTTAAGAGATACATCAATGAACTGCAATGTATGGATCATATCTCCTGATTCAAGCAAACTCTAAACAACCAAAAAACAGACAAACAACCCTCAAAAAGGCAAACTCACAACTGGAAAGGAAAAATCTAAAAGCTGGCATGTATGATAATAATTAAGGACTATTTCTAACTTTTTAAAGTGTGATAGTAATATTTTTTAATAAATTTTGAGTTTCTGCTTTTAGATATACATAAATACTTATATAAAGTTTTTAATAAATAAAAATATATAAACAATATATTTTTATATATAACATACAAATAAAATATATAAAAATAAAATAAATATATAAAAATAAAATATATAATATATTAATATATATTTAATATACAGTAAGTTTTTTAATGAATATTGAGTTTCTGGTTTTAGATATACATATAGAAACATCTATATGTAAAAAAGCTCTAATATTATACACACCTTTCAGGACAATTATTTCCATTTCTCTTTCCCTGGTCTAGAGCTTATATAAAGAAAGCTAATGGGACAGAGGTCAGACAAGGGAAAAAGGTTACATGTACAGGGTTCTAGACTTTTATTTCGATCTTAAATGGAGTAAATCAGTTTTCAGTTTTGCCTGTGACTACCAAAAAAGCCCAAGAAACAAATCTGACTAAATTCAGGTTATCCCAGTATGCCCTGCACTTCCTGACTCATCTACAGCAACAGTCCCCAACCTTTTTGTCACCAGGGACCAGTTTTGTGGAAGACAATTTTTCCACAGACCAGGGTGGAAGGGGGATGGTTTCAGGATGATTCAAGTGCATTACATTTACTGTGCACTTTATTTCTATTATTAATACATCAACTCCACCTCAGATCATCACGCATTGAATCCCAGAGGTTAGAGACCCCTGATCTATACTCCTCCCTAGTTTGCCTCATTCTAGTCTTGGCTTCTTTCCTGTGCCATCTTTTCAATAATCCCTTCCGACAATGCTTTTCTACTGCACCTCTGTTACTGCTGCTGTGATTACTAATTAACAAATGACAATCCCCTATGCCTCACTGTTTTCACAAAATGCTCTGTCTAGAGACCTATTTGCCTTAATAGAAACCCAGAGGACACCTTTCTCTGGTAGCCCTTTCTGAAGGAAGAAGCCTTTACTCTCCCAACACCCTTTTATTAACAGAGGCTGGGGTAGGGTGGAAAGTTAGCATTACTTCAGCCACTCATTTCCAAATCATTACCACCTCTTCATGTAAAAAAATTTATTTCTTTTAGGTTTACTTTCCACTCATACCACCTAATTTTTTGTTTCTACTGAGGTAATGTTTTTAAATGTAAGAGTAAGGACTGGAAATAGGTAAGAAAATCATTTATACAGTTTAAAACTGATTCATGAAAAACAATTACAACACTGAATTTTAATATTAACTTCAAATTCACCAATGTTAGCAATGTTCCCTTAAGTCCAAGAGGTTTTACTTGTACATCAAGAGAAAAGGTTTAATGGGTAGTCTGACTTACCTATATTATCCCCTCCCCCCCCCCAAAAAAAAGCACAGTAAATCTAAAATTAAGGCAACGGTCTGTTCTAAACTGACTTCATCACCACAGTAGAATCTTTACCTATTGTCTTGTCACACAGTAACAAAAAAATCTTCACACTTTTAAGGAGAGCAGGCAACTTAGATTAAATCAGCTACTATGTAAGAAAATATTGCTTTGTGACAATTTTGGTCAGTTCTATAGGAGGGATCTAAGGCCTCGGGTGTTAAGGCCTTGAGTGTGCAGAGAACCCAAGAGTTTGCAGAGAAACCTAGATGGAGTATTCACTCCATCTTATCACTTTATCTCCAGTGCCATTTTTGTTAAAAGAGCAAACTTTAGGGCTACATATATGCACTCTAGAACACTAACAATGTTAAACTGAAATTTAATTAAAGTAAAACAGAAATTTATATTTCTCAATCAAATCACTGTGGTTTAAGAAAACTAACAGAAAACATACATAAACCTTTAACCTTGGTAAAGGAAAAACTACCCCTAGTTAGACCCAAGTGATCTAGTTTTCAGGAGATATGAAAATTTAGAATGATAAAACTTCAGTGTTAAATAAATCTGATACATTTAAAATACAACAGCCTGTCATGGAAAGTAATGATCTACTGTCAGGGACAATCAAGAGCCATTTTATTTAGTTTTTTTTACAACAACTAATTCAGGGGGCCCCTGAAACTCTAAAGTTATATATTATGTCATATGTTAAATCTAAAAGCATTTAACTTAACATTCAATCAAACCTTTAGTTGGTATACAGGCCAAATCCCCAGGGGAAAAAAAAATGATAAGCCAAAATTAATCACAATAAAAGGAACCAGTATTTTTCTTTATGCTGTATAACACAGATACTTTGAAAAACATTTGTTTTAGACATAGAGGAACCACACTGAAAATTTCTAAAATAGAAAGTTTACCTATAAAGATAAAAGTATGCATTATGGCCCATTCATTTTCTAAATGCTTATTCCCTGGTAAAACAGGAATCTGTATTGCATCTAAAAATATATTATCCCGAGGGATGACACTTTGTGAGAGGTTATGACTTAGTAAACTTATTTTAACTAAATGATGACTCATTTTCACTACGCAGATTTCAGGTAACTACAATATACATACACATAGTCCCATTGTTGGGTATCTGACTTTCAGTAGATCTCAAGACATTGCATCTATTATAGTAATAAATGCTAGTATTATATTGGATAGTATGAGCAGGGCAGAACCTATGTTTGAATTAGCATACTGAATTTTCTAGATGCATATAATAACTAAAGCAAAGTGAACAGATACATACATTTAGCCATAATTTCCTCCAGAAGATAACACTGATCATGTAAGACATTTTGTAAACATGCACTATCCAGAGAGCTTAAATTTTTTTCTTCATATAATCTTTCCAATTTACTATTTGATCTCACTACGATCAGTATGCAAAAGCAAACTTAATGATTACAAATCTCACAGTGTTAACTATTTATTCCATTTTCAACTAGAAAGAGTTATCCAACATAACATCTTCTATGAAAAATTTGTAGGACATCAACAACCATCTTTGTTCTTTAAAAGTGTTTAAAACCAATGCATTTTTTAAAGACAGTGGGCAGCCTAAGAGAACTTAAAGGACAGAAATGGGTAATTCTGAATTAACATAGAGAAAATATCTAAGATCATCTTTAATGAATAGGATACTCAACAGGTAAATATACTGGGCATATATATTAGTTGTAACACCATAAGCACTGACCAATCTCAGCCTGAGTCCCAATGTCTATTATTTAACCACCACGAGACTGTGGACAAGCCACTTCTTTCTACATGCTAATTTTATCATCTCAAAGACAAATACCTACTGTATAGCACATGGAACTCTTATGTGCCAGCCTGGATGGGAGTGGGATTTGGGAAGAATGGATACATGAATACCTATGGCTGAGACCCTTCACTGTTCACCTGAAACTATCACAACATTGGCTAAACCCCAATACAAAATGATTTTGGTATTAAAAAAAATAGTACCTATTTCACTGGATTATTAGGTGGATTAAGTGAGAATATAAAGTGACTTAGCACTATGTCTGCCTCGTAACTATGGTCATCTACAACCTCTTCACGTATTTATATATTTGCACATATACATAAAACTATATCATATATATGCACATAGAGAAAAATATACATAAATATCTTTGTATATTTATATATGAAGATGGAGTGTGACAGAAAGAGGGAGAGAATGTCAAAATCTACTGGGATATTAGTGATTTTTAACTTTAAATGAAAATAATTCTCAGTATTTTAAGCTATGTGTACTGTTTTGTTAAATTATTACTTGAAGTTAGTATCAAATTGTAGTAACACTGAAGTTTTATGATTACATTTTATTTTTTTTTAATTTTTATTTTTACTTTATTTTACAATACTGTATTGGTTTTGCCATACATTGACATGAATCCACCACGGGTGTACATGCGATCCCAAACATGAACCCCCCTCCCACCTCCCTCCCCACAACATCCCTCTGGGTCATCCCCATGCACCAGCCCCAAGCGTGCTGTATCCTGCATTGGACATAGACTGGTGATTCGATTCTTACATGATAGTATACATGTTTCAATGCCATTCTCCCAAATCATCCCACCCTCTCCCTCTCCCTGAGTCCAGAAGTCCACTATACACATCTGTGTCTTTTTTGCTGTCTTGCATACAGGGTCATCATTGCCATCTTTCTAAATTCCATATATATGTGTTAGTATAATGTATTGGTGTTTTTCTTTCTGGCTTACTTCACTCTGTATAATCGGCTCCAGTTTCATCCATCTCAACAGAACTGATTCAAATGTATTCTTTTTAAAGGCTGAGTAATACTCCATTGTGTATATGTACCACAGCTTTCTTATCCATTCATCTGCTGATGGACATCTACGTTGTTTCCATGTCCTGGCTATTATAAACAGTGCTGCGATGAACATTGGGGTACATGTGTCTCTTTCAGTTCTGGTTTCCTCGGTGTGTATGCCCAGTGGTGGGATTGCTGCGTCATAAGGCAGTTCTATTTGCAATTTTTTAAGGAATCTCCACACTGTTCTCCATAGTGGCTGTACTAGTTTGCATTCCCACCAACAGTGTAGGAGGGTTCCCTTTTCTCCACACCCTCTCCAGCATTTATTGCTTGCAGATTTTTGGATTGCAGACATTCTGACTGGTGTGAAGTGGTACCTCACTGTGGTTTTGACTTGCATTTCTCTAATAAGAAGTGATCTTGAGCATCTTCTCATGTGTTTGTTAGCCATCTGTTTGTCTTCTTTGGAGAAATGTCTATTTAGTTCTTTGGCCCATTTTTTGATTGGGTCGTTTATTTTTCTGGAATTGAGCTGCATAAGTTGCTTGTATACTTTTGAGATTAGTTGTTTCATTTGCTATTATTTTCTTCCATTCAGAAGGCTGTCTTTTCATCTTGCTTATAGTTTCCTTTGTTGTGCAGAAGCTTTTAAATTTAATTAGATCCCATTTGTTTATTTTTGCTTTTATTTCCAGAATTCTGGGAGGTGGATCATAGAGGATCCTGCTGTGATTTATGTCGGAGAGTGTTTTGCCTATGTTCTCCTCTAGTAGTTTTAGTTTCTGGTCTTACATTTAGATCTTTAATCCATTTTGAGTTGATTTTTGTGTGCGGTGTTAGAAAGTGATCTAGTTTCATTCTTTTACAAGTGGTTGACCAGTTTTCCCAGCACCGCTTGTTAAAGAGATTGTCTTTACTCCATTGTATATTCTTGCCTCCTTTGTCAAAGATAAGGTGTCCATATGTGTGTGGATTTATCTCTGGGCTTTCTATTTTGTTCCATTGATCTATATTTCTGTCTTTGTGCCAGTACCATACTGTCTTGATGACTGTGGCTTTGTAGTACAGCCTGAAGTCAGGCAAGTTGATTCCTCCAGTTCCTTCTTTCTCAAGACTGCTTTGGCTATTCGAGGTTTTTTGTATTTCCATACAAATCTTGAAATTATTTGTTCTAGTTCTGTGAGAAATATCGCTGGTAGCTTGATAGGGATTGCATTGAATTTGTAAATTGCTTTGGGTAGTATACTCATTTTCACTATATTGAGTTTTCTGATCCATGAACATGGTATATTTCTCCATCTATTAGTGTCCTCTTTGATTTCTTTCATCAGTGTTTTATAGTTTTCTATATATAGGTCTTCAGTTTCTTTAGGTAGATATATTCCTAAGTATTTTATTCTTTTCGTTGCAATGGTAAGTGGAATTGTTTCCTTAATTTCTTTTTCTACTTTCTCATTATTAGTATATAGGAATGCAAGGGATTTCTGAGTGTTGATTTTATATCCTGCAACTTTACTATATTCATTGATTAGCTCTAGTAATTTTCTGGTTGAGTCTTTAGGGTTTTCCATGTAGAGGATCATGTCATCTGCAAACAGTGAGAGTTTTACTTCTTCTTTTCCAATTTGGATTCCTTTTATTTCTTTTTCTGCTCTGACTGCTGTGGCCAAAACTTCCAGAACTATGTTGAATAGTAGTGGTGAAAGTGGGCACCCTTGTCTTGTTCCTGACTTTAGGGGAAATGCTTTCAATTTTTCACCATTGAGGATAATGTTTGCTGTGGGTTTGTCATAGATAGCTTTTATTATGTTGAGGTATGTTCCTTCTATTCCTGCTTTCTGGAGAGTGTTTGTCATAAATGGATGTTGAATTTTGTCAAAGGCCTTCTCTGCATCTATTGAGATAATCATATGGCTTTTATTTTTCAATTTGTTAATGTGGTGAATTACACTGATTGATTTGCGGATATTGAAGAATCCTTGCATCCCTGGGATAAAGCCCACTTGGTCATGGTGTATGATCTTTTTAATGTGTTGTTGGATTCTGATTGCTAGAATTTTATTGAGGATTTTTGCATCTATGTTCATCAGTGATATTGGCCTGTAGTTTTCCTTTTTTGTAGTATCTTTGTCAGGTTAAAGACAGTTATATAAACAAAATGGTTTTAAGAACTTGTTTAATGTTATTTATGTATTTCTAATTTTCACAGTAGCGAAGTTGCCAGAAAAGTGAAAGTGAAGTCGCTCAGTCATTTTCGACTCTTTGCGACCCCATGGACTGTAGCCTACCAGACTCCTCCATCCACGGAATTTTCCAGGCAAGAGTACTGGAGTGGACTGCCATTTCCTTTCCCAGGAGATCTCCCAGACCCAGGAATCAAACCCTGGTCTTCTGCAATGCAGGCAGATGCTTTACCATCTGAGCCACCAGGGAAGCCCATTGTTGCCAGACTTTTCCATAATTCTAACAATCTAGAATGTGCTAGGAAGTATCAGCTTTAACAATACAAAAATGAAAAAAACCTCCAAATTATATTTTGGACAAAATGGTGAAATGTGAACTAGAGATACGCCCTCAAACTTTTATACCTGGTACCCTATCCATTTCTTCATTAAAGAACCTTGATCCTACCATGATAAAAACAGAATTTCGCCTGAGGATTTTTGTTGGTTTGTTTTTCCATGGGTTCTTAATGATTTTAGTTTAACAGTTATGCTGATACTTTTGAATAAAGCAGCTGAGATTACTCTGTCCTACTAGTAGCAAACATACTAAAATATTAAATTACTTAAGTGGATATTACATGTATCATCACATAAAAGCACCAGAGATTTAATCTCACCCCTAAAGTAGAATGCTATGTTTATATAGAGAGAAGTCTTTAGGGAAGTGTCACCTGTTCTGTCCTTTGATCTTATTCAGTATTTGCATTAATTAATGAAGACATTGAAAAGATAAGGATAAAATGGCTTAGCAATAATTTGTATAAACAGGAACCACTTACTGTTGAGTTTCCCACAACCTTCTTATTATCCAGCATTGTGACATAGATGATAAACACATTAAGACAGTATAAGGTGACATTTATATAAATGTTAATCTAGAAGAACACACTGGCTGGATAAACATTTAGTGTGAGCTCTTAAGGCAGACTCCTGTAAATAAGGAAAAACACATAAAAGCCAACAACAGTGGACTAACCAAATAAATTATGGTTCTTCCATTTAGTATAGTTCTATCTTGAATTTTAAAATTATGCTGACAAATACATATAGAAATATACTTATGATATATCAAATGAAAAAAGATCATTTAACAGTATGCACATTTTGATCCTATTTAAAAAATTAAAATGGAAATAGATACATTTCTGTTTCTCACTTCCCTCTTCCACCTTTACATTGTATATTTATGCAAAATAAAAAGTAAGTAATGAAAAACATGTATGCTAACAGTAGATATCTCTGAACAATGAAATTATACATTTAGAAACTTTCCTTTCATTTATCCATATATTACATTTTTTCAAAAGAGATCATATGTTGTTTCTGAAACATTAAAAAAAAATTAAATGACTGCATCCTACATTAGCTAAAATGTTGGGTCTTAGATTAAAGATTTAGATTTTTGGGGTATAGATTTTGGGTCTAGAATTGGGTCTTAAGATTCTCAATTCCTGAAAAACTTTGATATTTTCCTTTATCTGCTGGTAATAATACATCACTTAACATTATAACCAGAGAATGAAAACCTTTCTTATAAATGACTACAAATTTTAAAGGAAAGGTCAAATTTTAAATGAAATAATTAAATAACTGTTAGCAAAACTAGATGAAAAATTAGATACAGAATCTATCAATATGGTACAAACAGAAATGACATAGTGAAAGCAAAAATTGGTACACACTAACTGCTGATTAGTTACAGTTATCACTCATAATCTCCTCACTTAAGATGACTCCCAATCATAAAAGCAACAAAAAAGGAACCTATCAATGCATTATCAGTGGGAACACTTGATGAACGAACAATTGCAATGTACAACCAAATCAGACTTTCTTCAACAGAAGTTACTTGTTGGAAGAATGCTACAACCTAATGTAGAAAAAACTCTTGGGTTCAGATACGATCTCAAAGGGTCAGTATAACACTGAAATAACTAATGTAAGATCTGCTTCTTCAAATACATTCCCCAAAACATTCTCTCCTTAGGATGATTCCAGAAACAAATTTTATGTTGCCAGATCCCCCAATCCCACTAAAAATATCTTTTTAAGTCCAACTGAATATGCAGATTCACAGGACAACCACAAGGGGCCCCAGTCAATGTCTACCCAGAATGTTAAAAGACAAGTCGATGTTTGCCAGCAGGGCAGTGTCAGCTATTCCTCTTCTGCAGGAGATCTTGTAGCAGTCCACATAATGGTTCATACAGCTAGCAGGGAGCTCTTTGTTTTAATATATAAATTTATTTATTTTAATTGGAGGCTAATTACTTTACAATATTGTATTGGTTTTGCCATACATCAACATGAATCTGCCACAGGTATACAAGATGTCCATCAGCAGACGAATGGATAAGAAAGCTGTGGTACATATATGCAATGGAATATTACTCAGACATTAAAAAGAGTACATTTGAATCAGTTCTAATGAGGTAGATGAAACCAGAGCCTATTATACAGAGTGAAGTTAGCAAGAAAAACACCAATACAGTATACTAATGCATATACATGGAATTTAAAAAGATGGTAACAATAAACCTGTATGCAAGACAGCAAAAGAGACACAGATTATAGTATAGCGGGGAGCTCTTTTCTGGCCTCCTACATCAAGGCTTCATTACAAGATGAGACCCATATCAGACAGATGAGGAAGCTGCACTGATTTTAGAGACCTCATACCATACCAGGTGTCTGTCAGTATCTTTGTATCAATTCCATAGGCCTCGCTTCCAGGACTGATTTATGAAAGTCACCACATTCAGGAAAACCCAAATATATGGCTTCTTGCCAGGTATTAATAGTGCTATCAGTACAGATGAAGTTTATCAATTTTTACCATAAGCAATGTTGCCTAGTGACACAGTTGATATATTACCCTTATCAGGTTACCAAGGAAACAGAGCTTGCAGTTAACAGAAGGTCAAACTCTCACGCTGAAGGGGAAAGGTTTTGTTAAACCTTTGCCCACACAGAGCAAGACACTTTCTTATAGCACGGGCGTGAAATGAGAATAAGAACGACAACTCAGTTACCATGAGATTTTAAAACTCAGCTTTGGAAGATTGAGGGGCTGGGCGAGGGATGAAGTTGGGTGTAGTGTAAGACAGGGGACAGGAACTGAATGAAATTATTTTGTAACTCTGAACAGCATCCCACTTCCATGAGTTTTAATTCCAGTTAACAGTCAAATAAAAACAAAAACAGAATCTAAATTCAATGGTTTTGTTTTTTAAGTAAATCTATATTCAGTTAAACCAATACTTATTGAGCACCTTGACGTTTCACGATCTGTGCAGCATGTTGGGAATGCCATCTCTGCTCTCTAGGTGTTCCCAAAAAACTTTAACAACAGAGTACAAAACTGGTGGTGCCAAAAATTCTCTGAAGAACAAAAGAAGCCAGAAAGGATGTTCAAGTCAAATCTGAAATGGTAAGTAAGAATGAAACAAGCAGACAAATGAACTGCATACTTTACTTAAGGTACAGCTTGAGCAAAGGTGAGGAAAACACAGTGAATATGGTAGATTTAAAAACAGTTTAGTACTGCTGAGGAAACACTAAGGTGAATAGTAGATTGTGAGACATGAGGCATCATGATGAGATGAACATAAAATATTTACCTATTAACACAGTATTTAAAAAATCAACAAATATGTATAAATCTAGCCAGTGAAAATAATGCTGTCTGTAACTGCCTCTTAGCACTTGCTACCTCCAAAACTTTAACAAACCATCTAGTTAATTTTGGAACATACAAATAACAGATACGTTTTATTAACCACACATCAATTAAATGCTAAATTTATCTTTTCAGCTCTGCTTTGTATATATTCCAGCCAAAGAGCATTAATAGAAAATCTTCCTATCTTTAAGAAAAACCACACAGAGTTTACAGTGTTTTTTACTAAAAAAACTATAATCCATGGAATATTCAAATTTAGCATTTTATTTTGTAACTTTCCTATCCCTCACTTTCCATGTCAGCTCTCATTTATCTAACAGGTGGTAATTTACACATTCAACTTTGAGAAACTTCACATTTTAATTCATACTGTGATATCCCCTATATTAATTTCCTTCCCTAAGAATGGTCATCCTACATTGTTTTTAAATAATGATCTGAAATGCTTATGATACTGCTGCTGATTTGTTAGAAAACATTCTGGTTTCAACTATGGGATGGAGGATGGTCACAGGCTAGAAAAATAATAGAAACACCACAAAAACTCCTAAGTTTGCTCTTCTAAGCTGATAGCTGGAACTTTAAATGATAGGTTTACACAGCCTACCAGGGTCCAGCTTCCTCCAATCTTAAAGCTATTCTCACTCCACCTTTCTCCCCTTTCTGTCTCAGCAACACCGGGAAATACCAGGCTATATAAAAAGAGGAAAGACTTGATATGGGGTCCCATGTGGCTAGAAAGAGGTCTGCTAGGCCCTTCTTGGTACATGCTCCAGAATAAAGCAAATATGGCTTACCCTTTCCTTGTTCCTGCCCTGAGCAGGTAGGGCTTATACATGAGAAAACTGGGGATGAAGTTGGGAGCTACCTAGTTCCAAATCTTTTGGAAAATGTGATGTCTAAATTTATTTTCTCAGATGCAGGCTATGCATTTGAGAATTCCATCTCTGTCAGACTCCAACGTACTGAAGAATCTCACCTGCTCATTGGGTAATAGGACTTGAAGAAGGCAAAACAAGCAAGAACCATGATTTTAGGTATTCAGAAGTGACCACAACACATAATTTCAGCTCTTACGAATGTATTCAGAAATACCTGCTCATATTAAGGACAGAAGGGAAGAAGAAAAGAAAGAAGGGAAGCTGGCCAACATAAAGCCTCCAATTATTTGTCAGGTAGTTATGTCAAAGCTTTTGGGCTTCCCTTGTGGCTCAGTTGGTAAAGAATCTGCCTGCAATGTGGGAGACCTGGGTTCGAACCCTGGGTTGGGAAGATCCCCTGGAGAAGAGAAAGGCTACCCACTCCAGTATTCTGGCCTGGAGAATTCCATGGACAGTCCCTGGAGTTGCAGAGTCCAACATGACTGAGAGACTTTCATTTCACTTTAACTTTAGTGCTCGTTTGTCACTAGGTAAGAGGATGAGGGTGAGTTCAGCTGTGAGGCTTGACTGTCCCTAAGATAAATGGCTGGGAATGGATAAGGTTGGGGCTGGGGACATTAGTGAGCCTCAGAGAAAGGTTAAGGAGCAGCAAAAATTAGTGTGTCCGAGGAGTTATGAGAAAGAATGCAGATTTGATCTAGGGTAGCACCAACTTCTAAATGATCTTAGCTGGCAGAAGCAGCAATGTGGAAGAGGTCTTTGTGCAGTGGTAACACCTGAAGATAAGCAGTAGGAGCAGTAAGTTTTTGTGATATCTACTTTATATAAAGCAGAAGCATAAATATCATCTGCCTGGTATTAGAAACTGCAGTCCCATGAGATTCCAGGAAAAGGAAGTTTATCAGTGTTGAACAAGTATATCAAGTCTCTAGTCTGATCAAAGAGGGTGACAATGGTGGGAGAAGGGTATACCTTATTGGCATTAAAGCACTTACAGACTCAACCTAGGAATTTAGACAATGGGCTAAAAACAAGAAAGATCAATGTCCATGTAAGAATGAGATAACTACATAGGTTGGGCAGGGTCTGCAGTCAAAGATGTCAGATACAAGTAAATAAAAAAGTAGCAATATTATAACTGGTATAGTCATAGGTTTTATAAGATGTATAAATTGTACAGTGGTGGCAAAAGCTGCCTTTAGAGAGGCCTCATCAAAATCACCAACTTTTTTTTTCTTTTATTGTCAGCCCTAGTTCACACAGAGACAGACTCATGCAAAACAAGCTTTAGCAAAGCAATCAGCAAACTAAGCCCACTGTCTGTTTTTGTAAAAAAAAAAAAAAAAAAAAAAAGTTCTATTGGAACAGAATCATACCTATTCATTTATATACTGTCTGAGGCTAGTTTTGCACTACAAAAGCAAAGTTGAGTCTGGCTTATAAAACATACAGGGCCTTACCTCATGGCCCGTTACAGGAAAAAATGCTTTGACCCCGATAAGAAAGAATCCTAAGGATACCCAGGTTCTGTTCCTGCCATATTTTCCTTCTATTTCTCAGGTAAATTAAATCCTGGATGTTTTTCAATGGCAAGATATAAACTAAAACTGAGACAAAAAATGTATACAGGTCCTAAACTTTCAGGAAAGATAACAAGTTCAGAACATCTGAAGAATAAAATTCTGAAGAAACCAAAGAAATACTGGTACTCAATCCATCCACAATCCCTAAAACAAATTCTAAAAGTAACATCTAACTCAAATTTCCTTAAAAATATTTTTTCTGTTTTTCTCCCTGTTACTGATCAAAATAATTCTCAAAAATTTTATTAGAATACTAAAAGAGACAGGCTAAGTGTATTGCTTCTCAAATTGTGTGTCATATCCCAACGAATTTGTAAAGTCTTCTCAGAAATTATTGCGTTCTTCAAAACAATTCATAATTTTCCAGAAAAGAATCTGCTATATATATTTCCTTTTAGAGTAGTATAAACAATAGTAAAATTTCAGAAATCCTTATCCAAATATATCAGTGGTGGAAAGAAAAATTACCCACCCCCCCAAAAATAATAGTAATATAGTTAAAACTCAGGAGTGATTTTATAATTCGAGTACTAATAATTATTAAAAATGTCTAAGCACAAATTCAAACTAGATATTTGTTTGTTTATAACAGTAGTCATATATCTGCAAAATATCATTTACATGATGTTAAAACAAGACTTCAGCAAAAGTTTATATTATTATGAGCTTATTGAACACAGAAAAAGTGTTAAATATTTCAGTTACTGAACACAAAATATAAAATTATATACATTTTGAAAGCATGTTAAGGGACTCAAATTCCAATGATTAGGGCAGCTGAAAATGCAGTTGAAAACTATGCAAATTTGGAATAAAGACTGTAAACATTTAGAGCAGGAACTGTGTTTATTTTTCTTCTTACTTTTTAGAAATTAAGATTCTAGGAAGCAAAGTCAAATTTTTGCATCTTGCAAATTTCCTTTCACTAAAAAAAGTGAAAATGATGTTATTCATTAGTGTATATGCATATTATTACATCTATTCATCTGAAGCTTAAGACTGACAATAGAAAAAGAATTTGTAAAAAACTTTATGATAATTCTGACTTCAATCTAATAAGCAAACAAACTGGGAAAATATTTTCAGCCAACATGACAAAATTTTAATATCCATTCTACAGAATACATTTTTACATATTCATACTCAATAAATAAAAAATTAAGCCCTCAATAGATAAAAAAATTAAATATAAGTGGATATTTTATTAAAATAAAAGGAAGTATCAATGGTAAAAAAAAATACATGAGAAATATTTAACATCCCAAGGACACAAAGAAATAAAAAGTAAAGATTTTAAAGAGAAAATCCAAAGCTTTCAATGGTACAATAAGACAGTTTGATATAGTGCCTAAGTAGATGTCTAAATTAGCTTCACATAAGTAAACTGACAATACGAAAGATAAGCTTTAAAAATCTTCACAGCAATTTCCCTGGCATTCCAGTGGTTAAGACTCCATCCTTCCATGGCAGGGAGTGTTCCTAGTAGGGAACTAAGATACCACATGCCACGTGTCTCAGCCAAACCATTAAAAAAAAAAAGTTTATAAACTTTAGTTCAGGAATTTCATTTTCAAAAATTCTAGTCTTTGGAAATTGAGATGATGATAAACTCTCATGTAAAAGAATATTTATTACTGTGGAATAATAATAAAATATTAGAAATGATCTAAGATTTAATACTAAGAGAATGACAAAGTTACAGTATATACACACAAAGAAATAATACATTTAAAAGCTTTGAATAAAATGGTAATGTATTAGCAATACCATAAATTCCCCCTTTTCTTTGATTAAGAAAAACTAGGTATACAATGCACATGCAAGCAGAAGGGAAGGTATAGAGAAAAAAACATAAAGGGAGGAGAGTGTAGAGAAAAAATAATAAAAACTTGCCAAAGTCTTAACAGTGATTCCTTCTAATTTTATGTATTTCCTAGATTTACCAAAGTGACAATTAAGTAGACTTAAAAACAGGAAGGGGAAACATAAAAAGAAAAAGAAATTCACCACTATGCCACTGATCATTTCATTACTATTACCAGCTACTTATAGTTACAATAATATTGTAATTACTGATCAGTCTGACTTGTATCTCTGATACACAAGGAAGGTTACTTATGACAAAGAATATTTTGCAAAGGAGTTACATTCTAAATGAAAATTGTATAGGACTGCAAATATTTAAATGTTTAAAGTGAAAAATTAGCCGAAAAATTATTTATATTATTTTTAAACACTTTGACAAAATTAAAACTCAAAAACTATTTCAAATGCTTCATCACTTAGACACTGGGAAACTTTTTCGTGATGGAGAAGAAAATGTATAACACAAAGAACATAAGAAGAGACAAAACATATCACCATCAGAAATAAGTCCTATTCAACCATTTCATAATTATGGTGGAAACATATTCGAAGCCTCTTTAGTTAGAAAATGAACAGATAATAAAATGGCAAGGTGACAGGATAAACAGTAGAACCATATCATCATCTATAAAGGTTAGGTAAAATGGCACATAATGCTTTGACTGAAGTAAGGTCATGTACAGAGAAATGACAAAAATATTTCTAAAGAACAAATAATCAGTAATTGTAAGAAAAAGAAACTTGGAAGTAGTATTTTTTTCAATGTTCTTTGTAAAGTATTCAGTTTAATACTCTAAATTCTGGGCATTATTAAGAAGGATTCTAACAAAATGAGTATCTTTTACTTTAAAATTTCAATAAATTCTAGAATGGCAGTCCATACTTCAGTTAGGGGCTAAAATAATCAGTTTACAAGTGTATGCAACATAAAAGCAGATTAGCACAATTAACCTCACCACTACAGAAAGAACATATGAGGAGATTTATTAAGTCCCACTGAATAAATGGCAAAAATTGGTTCTGTTCAAGGCATACACATAATTAAAGATTTGTTAAGTGGGCCTCCCTAGTTGAACATTGTTAAGGCATGCATTGGAAGGACCATGCATTGGAGGTTTCCAAATATGTGAAAGCACGTCACCCGTTATGAAGAAATAAGACCTCTCTTTGCCTTATTCTAGAGAAATCTTCTAAAGAATTGGAGAATTTCCTTTGGTTATTTCTTAGTTGAAAATCAATTTTAAGGGTATTTAAATCCAGACTATTAACATTTTAATTATACTAGTATACTGGCACAGCTCACTTAATATTAAATTTCCACTAGTTCTAATGTATTGAAGTAACACTTTAGAACTATATCCAAACTTAAGAGTATGATGATAGTTCTAATATAGAACATAGGGACTACAGTTGATAACACTGTATTATGTAAACGAAATGTACTAAGAGAATAGAAATTAAATGTTCTAATGAAAGAAAGAAAGGGAGGGAGTGAAGAAGGGATAAGAAATGAATGAAAAGAAAGGTAAATGTGAGGTGATGAATGTGTTAATTAACACAATAGAGGGAATCCTTTTACCCTGTATATGTATACACATTATACCCTTTAAATATCTTATATTTTTCACAGTCATGCCTCAGTAAAACTGGAAGAAATAGTTTGGTGATGCCAGTAGGGCAGAAAAGCTAATTTCTGGCGTTCCATTACTAAATGTTACTGCTGCAGCTCACTATATATATGGAAAGCAAACAGTAAATCATATTTTTTTTCAATTGTCAGAACGAGGTTTCACACATGTGCAAATATTTTCATATTTAAAAAGCCACTGACAACTCTTCAGTTAAATATGTATTCACAAATGATGGTATGACGGCTTTTTAATACCATCATGAAGGATTGATAAGAAGTTTTTCTAGGGTTCTTCATCCAGAGTCTTCCTGCTGTTATTATATCTATTAATATAACATTAACAACATTACAAAGGTTTGCACACAGGAGACTAGCTATAAAAAAAAACTTACATACCAATTTTCGATTTATTTACTCACTCATTCACCCATGCATGCAACTATTCATCCCATAATCTTCATGAACGCTTTCACTGTGTTCCAATGACTTAATTTTTTAAATAGCCAGGAGATGTTTTGACCAACCTTACATAAAGCCATTATGTTCTTCTGGAATACCATGTTTAATACACACAAACATATATTTTCCCAGGAAGTTTTTAAACTAGTAAATCAAGCAAGATTTTTGCCAGACATTCTTTGAACAAGTCTTTTAAAATCAGACAGAAATAATGAAATCTACTTGAGGAAAAGTTTCAAGCACTGTATCTATTCTACATAGAAGGGAGAGATAAATAAAAAACTTTGTGTGGAGACAGATCAACCTTCATGACCAACGTTTTGCTCATTTCTTTAAACGAAGTAATGAAATGAAAAATAAGCAACAGTGGGGAATATTTACTAGCAAACAAATTAGAGCCTCTGAAAACTTTTTTAAGGCATTTGCAATGCAAATAAAATTAAGGCAATCTGAAAAATCAAAAGAACTATTTATATACTGGGCCATGTTAAGCCACTCATGATCTAAACTTGCTTTACACATACTACAAAAGATCTACAGAACAAAAGTTATACAAATAAAACTGTTGGCAACACTGGAGTGAGATGGGTTTCAACTCTGGCTTGTCTACTTATCAGCTAAGGGACATGAAACAGTTAAATTTAGCATCTCAGTCTTAGTTTCATTATCTGGAAAGTACTGCTGCTGCTGCTGCTAAGTCGCTTCAGTCGTGTCCAACTCTGTGCGACTCCATAGACGGCAGCCCACCAGGCTCCCCTGTCCCTGGGATTCTCCAGGCAAGAACACTGGAGTGGGTTGCCATTTCCTTCTCCAATGCAGGAAAGTGAAAAGTGAAAGGGAAGTCGCTCAGTTGTGTCCGGCTCTTAGTGACCCCATGGACTGCAGCCTACCAGGCTCCTCCGTCCATGGGATTTTCCAGGCAAGAGTACTGGAATGGGTTGCCATTGCCTTCTCCGCTGCAAAGTACAGACACTATCTAATTTGTGGGTTATCTGTGAGTATCTAAGATACAGTGTCAGAAAAAAAAAAAAAAAGCTCATGACACTGTTAATCTCAAAGTAATGTCTTTAAATGCAGAAATCAGTAACAAGAAAGATAATCTTATAGGCTTGGGGCAAAACAAAAAAAATTTTTTTAATTAAAAAAAACTCAGAAGTCGCTGAAGAAATCACAACAGAAATCTGAAAATATTTATAAGAAAATAGTATCAAACACCATTCCATTAAAACATCATATATCAAATACCACTATATATTGAAACTTGTGGGATACAGTTGAAGACATATTTAATGGACATTTAATGGCCTTAAACACTTTCATTAGGGTTTCCCTGGTGTCTCAGTTGGTAAAGAATCTGCCTGCAATACAGGGGGCTGGGGTTTGACCCCGGGTCGGGAATATTCCCTGGATAAGGGAATGGCAACTCACTCCAGTTTTCTCACCTGGATAATTTCATGGACAGAGAAGTCGGGTAAGCTACAGTTCATGGATTGCCAAGAGTCAGATATGACTGAGAGACTAACAAAAACACTTACATTAGGAAAAATAAATGGCTGAAAATTAATAAGAACACATCTAAATTAAAGTATTAAAAGTCAACATAATATATAATGTATAAAGCAAAACAGAAAAGTAGAAGAAAATAATAGAGATAGTTAGAGAAAAAAATTAAGTAGGAAATAAGCATCCAATAGTAAGTAAGTATCAATAGCTCTTCAAACAGATAAATAGAATTGCTAATGCCATTACAGGGCTAATCACGAGCATCATGAAAACCACAAATTAAAAATTAGATAAGAGAAATGGAATATAGCAAATAATGCATATGATTAAACAGATAGAATATTAGGAAGAACTTCATATCAATAATGTGAAAACATAAATGATATGGATGAACTCTCCCAAATCCAATGAATTATCTAAAGAACAAACTAGGATTTTAAATATACTTTAATCAGTTGTATCAAAAGTTAAACATCTCAGGAGAAAACAAGAGCTCTGTGAGTTGAAGGTGAATTTCACTATGCATTCATGAAATAAAACTGTAATCTTATACAAATACTTCAAGAGAATAGAAAAAAAAGGATAAACCCATCATCTAATTTTACAGAATGACAATTACATAACAGCCTTGCTCTATGAATGGATGCGGGCTTCCTTGGTAGCTCAACTGGTAAAGAATCTGCATGAAATGCACGAGACCCCAGTCTGATTCCTGGGTTGGGAAGATCCCATGCAGAGGGATAGGCTATTCACACCAGTATTCTTGGGCTTCCCTGGTGGCTCAGTGGGTAAAGAATCTGCCTGCAATGCAGGAGACCTGGGTTTGACCCCCGGATTGTCTACTCACCAGCTAAGGGACATGAAACAGTTAAATTTAGCATCTCAGTCTTAGTTTCATTATCTGGAAAGTACTGCTGCTTTCCAGTAGATGCCCTGGAGAAGGGAATGGCAAACCTCTCCAGTATTCTTGCCTGGAGAATCCCCATGGACAGAGGAACCTGGTGAGCTGCAGTCCATGGGGTCACAAAGAGTCAGACATGACTGAGTGATTAAGCACAGCAGAGCACATGAATAGATGCAAAATACCCAAAGCAAATATTTAAAAATCTAATCCAGTGTTGAATAAAAAAGATATTATAATATGACTAAAGTGACTTTATAACTAGAATAAATAATTTGGAAAGCCACTTCAATGTAATTTAACATTTGTATTAACAGATTAAAGGAGAAAAAATCATATAATCATCTCAATAAATGCATTTAATATAACTCAATATTTATGCATGATAAAAATTTTAACACTAGGAAAAGAAAAGGACTTAAAAAATCTAATAAAAGACATCCATAAGAAAAAATGTTATATTTAAAGGTGATATGGAAAGCATTCTTTTTAAAACCAGCAACATTACAAGTGTGTCCATTACCATCAGCACTGTAGATTCTAGATCCCATATAAAGCCAAAGATAAGAAATAATAGGTATAGAGAGGTAGAATGAGGGGTGGGTGGGAGAGATGTTCAAGAGAGTGGGGATATGTTTATATATATATATATATATATATATATATGATTCACTTCACTGTATAGAAGAAACTAATACAACATTGTAAACCAATTATATTCCAATTTAAAATAATAATGAGTATAAGTTTGGAGAGAAACAAAAGTTTTCTTATTTGCTGAGAATGATTGTTTTAAAAACATCCCAAGAATGCACAAATAAATTATTAGAATGAAAAAGAATGTTTAATAGACTTTCTGGATAAATAACAAACATATAAAAGTGACAAACGGATCATAAAATTTCCATGGAAGAACGACATGACAATATTTAAACTATCTGCTATCTAGACTTATTTTAAAGGTGTAGCAATTAAGGAAAGGCAAAATGACTAATGGAACACAACGGTGAGTCCAGAAGGTGATCTATATAAATATTAAAACACAATTTAAGGTCAGCTGGATATTGAAACAGAGAAGGCAATGGCACCCACTCCAGTACTCTTGCCTGGAAAACCCCATGGATGGAGGAGCCTGGTAGGCTGCAGTCCATGGGGTCGCTAAGAGTCTGTCACAACTGAGCGACTTCCCTTTCACTTTTCACTTTCATGCATTGGAGAAGGAAATAGCAACCCACTCCAGTGTTCTTGCCTGGAGAATCTCAGGGATGGGGGAGCCTGGTGGGCTGCCGCCTATGGGGTCGCACAGAGTTGGACACGACTGAAGTGACTTAGCAGCAGGATATTGAAACTCAATGGTAAAGGAGATTCTGTTCAATAGACAATCCTGGAACCCCTAACCATAGAGGAAAAAAATAAAATTAGGTCCTTATCTCAAATTCTACACAAATCAAATTCAAGTACAATTGGGCACAGATATCTAAATGTGAGAGACAAAACTTTAAAACAAAAAAGAACTTACAGAAAAATTAAACATGATACAAAAAGAACTATCAACTTCTGCTCAACAAAGCATCATAAAAATATATTGCACATAGAAGATATTTGCAATACACATAACCAACAGGATTAGTATCCACACATATAAATAATTCCTAAGATGACAAAACTGAATCACAAATGTACTATATACATATGAATATATATTTAAAATCGTTAGTAATTTGAGAAATGCAAATTAAAACTATGAGATGCCATTTCACACCTAACCAGAAAGTAACCTTTAATAAAAAAAAACACACACACAAAAAGGGGAGGCGGGCAATGCCAAAGAGCAGAGAATTAGCAGAACAATGGAAACTCTCATTCCCTGGAGGTGGAATTACACATTAATACAATGATTTTAGAAAACAGATTGAATTTATGTTGCAAAAGTTGAATATATGCACAGACTGTGATCTTGCAATTCTTAAGTAAACCTACTTTACAGTAGTACTTCTCAAATTACCTACTGTGAAAAATCATTTGTGTTTTAAAAACTTTCCAGTCTATCACAGATCAATACTACCTAAAATACAATAAAAACTTAATCAGGTAACTAGTTATGTGCTTTTATGGTGCAGCTATGAGTTTCTAAACATTCTGAATTCTGGACTTACTTTGTCTTAGACCAGTGACAGACTGCAGATCAGGACTGGTCGATGGAACATTTTAAAGAGCATTATGTTAGAAGAGTGTTACCCAAGAGAATTTTCAGTGATAATAGAAATGTATATCGGAGCTGAAAAGACTGAACTAAAGCGCATGAAGTATGTTCTGATCACAACAGAATATAAGAAGAAGCTGACAGCAGAAGAAAATTTGGAAAATTCACAAATATGTGGAAATTAAACAACATACATTAAAAAATCAATAGGTCAAAAGAGAAGTCACAAGAAAAATTAGAAAATACTTTATGTGAATATGAAGATAAAACATATGAAAACTTATCATATGAAGTGAAAGCAGTGTTAGAAGGAAGATTTGTAACTGTAAATGCCCACATTAAAAAAGAAAAAAGACTTCAAATCAGTAACATAATCTGTACCTTAAGAAGCTAGAAAAAGAGTAAACTATATCCAAAGCAAGAAAGTAATAAAGATTAAAGCAGAAGTAGAGCATAAAGAATAGAAAGTAAAAGAAATACATTGATAAAACCCAAAGTTGGTTCTCTGAAAAGATAAACAAACATGGGGTTGCAAAGAGTGGGACACGACTGAGTGAGTGACTGCACTGAACTGAACTGAGAGCATAAAGAATAGAAAATAAAAGAATTACATTGATAAAACCCAAAGTTGGTTCTCTGAAAAGATAAACAAAATTGATGAAATTTTAGCTAAATCAACCTACTATAAAGAAAGAAGACTAAAATTACAAAAATCAGGATGAAAACAAGGACATTACTATTGACTTTATACAAATAAAAGGAATCATAAGAGAATACCAGAAACAGTTCTATGCTGAACAAATTACACAATCAAGATGAAATGCACAAATTCCTGTGCTTAGTCGCTTAGTGGTGTCCTGACTCTTTGCAACTCCAGGGACTGCCCACCAGGCTCCTCTGTCCATGGGGATTCTCCAGGCAACAATACTGGAGTGGACTGACACGTCCTTATCTTCCCAACAGAGGGATTAAATCCAAGTCTCCCATACTGAAGACAGATTCTTTACTCTGAGCTACCAGGGATGCTCCTACAAACACATAAATAACCAAAACTGTCTAAGAAGAAATAAGCACCTAAAACAAATAAGAAGATTAAATCAATATTCAAAAAAAATTCTAATATGAAAGTCCAGGACTAGATGACTTCACTGATGAATTCTATCAAATATTACAGAAAATTAACACAAATCCTATTCAAGCTCTTTCAAAATATAAAATATAAGAGAATATTCCCTAACTCATTCTATGAGACCATTATACACTGATACCAAGACCAAAGAGAAATCACAAGAAAACTACAGACCAATATCTCTTATAAATATAAATGTACAATTATCAAAAAATACTATAAGTCAAATTCAGCATCATCTAAATGGATTACACAAGATGCCCAAGTGGGATATATTCCAGGAATGCTTGGTTGGTTCAGCATTTGACAATTAATCAATGTGCAACACTAACATATCAATAGAATAAAGGAAAAATATGATCATTGCAATAAATAAAAAAAAAAGAATATATGGCAAAATCCAATACCATTTTATCACCAAAAAAAAAAAAAAAAACAACCAACAACAAAGTAGAAATAAAAAAGAAATTTCCTCAAACTGAACAAGCATCTAACAAACACAGTAAGATCATAGTTCAATGATTAGACAGTGAAAACTCCCCTCCTAAGATAAGGAACAAGAAAAGAATCTTTATTCATGCTTCTTCTATTTAACATGATATTGGAAGTTCTAACTGGGATACTAGCTAAGAAAAATAAATAAAAATGGTTCACACTATAAAGGAAAGAGTAAAAGTATCTCTATAAGCAGATGACAAGATCTCATCTACATAAACCCTGAAGATCCCATAAATATTATTATACATAATAAACAAAGCAAAGTTGCAGAATATAAGATCCATCAAAAAAAGGAACTGTATATTTAAAGCTTTTCGTTCACAGAAAGTGAACAAACCAAAGAAGCAATTAAGAAAATAATTCCATTTGATGATAATTTCACTTAACTTCCTAAGGCAGGTGGGTCTTAGGAAGCATCACTACAAATAAAGCTAGTGGAGGTGATGGAATGCCAGTTGAGCTATTTCAAATCCTGAAAGATGATGCTGTGAAAGTGTTGCACTCAATATGCCAGCAAATTTGGAAAACTCAGCAGTAACCATAGAACTGGAAAAGGTCAGTTTTCATTCCAATCCCAAAGAAAGGCAATGCCAAAGCATGTTCAAACTACTATACAATTGCACACACTCATCTTGTCAAACAGAGAAGGCAATGGCACCCCACTCCAGTACTCTTGCCTGGAAAATCTCATGGACGGAGGAGCTTGGTGGGCTGCAGTCCATGGGGTAAATAAGAGTCAGACACAAATGAGCGACTTCACTTTCACTTTTCACTTTCATGCACTGGAGAAGGAAATGTCACACCACTTCAGTGTTGTTGCCTGGAGAATCCCAGGGATGGGAGAGCCTGGTGGGCTGCCGTCTCTAGGGTCGCACAGAGTTGGACACAACTGTAGTGACTTAGCAGTAGCAGCAGGATCTTGTGAAAGAGATGGGAATACCAGACTACCTGCCTCCTGAGAAATCTGTATGCAGGTCAACAAACAACAGTTTGAACTGGACATGGAACAACAGACCGGTTCTAAATCAGGAAAGGAGTGTGTCAAGGCTGTATATTGTCACCCTGATTATTTAACTTATATGCAGAGTATATCATGAGAAATGCTGGACTGGATGAAGCACAAGCTAGAATCAAGATTGCTGGGAGAAATATCAATAACCTCAGATATGCAGATGACGCCGCACTCGTGGAAAAAAGGTGAAGAACTAAAGAGCCTCTTCATGAAAAGGAAAGAGGAGAGTGAAAAAGTTGCCTTAAAACTCAACATTCAAAAAACTTAAAGAACATGGCATCCGTTCCCACCACTTCATGGCCTGTAGATGGGGAAACAGTGGAAACAGTGACAGACTTTATTTGGGGGGGCTCCAAAATCACTGCAGATGGTGGCTGCAGCCATGAAATTAAGATACTTGCTCCTTGGAAGAAAACCTATGACCAACCTAGACAGCATATTAAAAAGCAGAGTCATTACTTTGCAAACAAAGCTCCATCTAATCAAAGCTATGGTTTTTCCAGTAGTCATTAATGAACGTGAGAGTTGGACTCTTTAAGAAAGGTGAGTGCTGAGGAATTGATGCTTTTGAACTGTGGTGTTGGAGAAGACTCTTGAGAGTTCCTTGGACAGCAAGGAGATCCAACCAGTCCATCCTAAAGGAAATGAGTCCTGAATATTCACTGGAAGGACTGATGCTGAAGCTGAAACTCCAATACTTTGGCCACCTGACTCAAAGAATTGACTCACTGGAAAAAACCCTGATGCTGGGAAAGACTGAAGGTGGGAGAAGGGGACGATAGAGAATCAGATGATTGAATGGCATCATCGACATGATGGACATGAGTTTGAGTAAACTCCAGGAGTTGGTGATGGACAGGGAAGCCTGGAGTGCTGCAGTCCATGGGGTTGCAAAGAGTCGGACATGAACGAGCAACTGAACTGAACTGATTCCGACAGTGGTGCCAGGACTCTTCAATGGGAGAAAAATATTCTCTTCAACAAATGGTGCTGGGGAAATTAAATATACAAAAGATTGATTTTGGATCCCTACAACATATACAAAAGTTAACTCAAAACAGGTCAAGGAATTTTATTCAAGAGATGAAGAAGCAAACAGAGGTATAAGTCTTTGTGACTTTGGATTAAGTACCGGTTTCTTAAATAAGACACTAAAATCTCAAGTAATGAAAGAAAAAATAGACTGAATATACAATTAAAAATTTTTGTGTATGAAAAGATATTATTAAAAAAAGCAAACACACAACACATAGAATGGGAGAAAATATTTGCACATAAATACATGTATTTGATAATGGTCTAGTGTAACCCTCTACCCCAAAATACATTAATAAAACTCCTGCAACTGAACAGTAAAAAGGCAACGAAGACAAAAGACTCATTTTAAAAACAGAAGGGCTTTACTGGTGGCTCAATGGTAAAGAATTTGCCGGAGAATTCAAGAGACGTGGATGCATTCAAAGAATGGAGGAGCCATGGATTCAATCCCTGGTCTGGGTAGACCCTACATGCTGCAATGCACTACTGAGCCCATGCTGTGGAGCCCAGGAACCACAACTTCTGAACCCAGAAGCCAAACTACTGAAGCCCACGTGCCCCAGAGCCCATGCTCCACAACAAGAGAAGACTGCAAGGAGAAGCTCACGCTCTGCAACTAAAATGTAGCCCCTGCTGTCTGCAACTAGAGAATAGCCTGTGTAGTAATAAAGAGTACAGCCAAAAATAAATAAATAGATATATTATATAAAAACAGCAAACTTTTGAGTATTTTTCCAAAGAAACTATGGAAATGGCCATTAAGCACATGAAAAGATGTTGAACACTGTTATCCATCAGGAAAATCAAATCTAAACCAAATGAGATACTTCACACCCACTAGGATTGCATTAATAAAAAAGATACATAATAAATGTTTGAAACTGTAACCCTCACACACTACAAGGAATGCAAAATGGTACAGCACTTTGAAAAACAGTCTAGCAGTTCCTCAAATGCCAGTTACCATCTGACCCAGCAATTCCACTTCTAGGATTAAACAAATATATGTGCAGCATTATCCACAACAAACAAAGAGTGAAAGCAACTCAAATATTTATCAACTGATAAATGGATAAACAAAATGCAGAATATTGATAAATAAAAAATTATTCAACCACAAAAAGGAGTGATGTATTGAGGTATACTACTGTATGGATGAAATATGCTAACTCAAAGAAGCCAGATAACAAAAGCGATATATTGAATAGTACCATTTTTATGAAATGTCCAGTATAAGCATATCTACAGAGACAGAAATTAGATTAGTGGTTGCCAGGGGATGGGGGATAGGAAAATCCTAAGTGACTGCTAATAGATTTCTTTTTAGAATGATGGAAATAGTCTAGAAATAGCAGTGATGGTCTCAGGACATTGTTAATAAACTACCAAACTGTAAACACTTTAAAATTGTGAAATTCATCTTACGTGACAGATACATACCTTCTCCGCACACCCTCTCCAAAAACTACCCCAACTAAGAAATGTAAGGGAAATGCTCAAAAATTTCAGTTCTTTTCCTCTTTGCATTCTTGTTCATGACCCTGCATTAGGATCTCCACTGTCTCTGAAATATAGTTTTAGTGTAAAACCATAGTACAACAATTATTTTATGATAGTATCTACCAAACATTTTGAGAAACTTTTCAGTTCAGTTGCTCAATCATATCTGACTCTGCAATCCCATGGACTACAGCACCCCAGGCCTCCCTGTTCACTGGCAACTCCCGGAGCTTACACAAACTCATGTCCATCCAGTCGGTGATGCCATCCAACCATCTCACCCTCTGTCATCCCTTTCTCCTCCCACTTTCAGTTTTTCTCAGCATCAGGGTCTTTTCAAATGAGTCAGTTCTTCGCATCAGGTGGCCAAAGTATTGGAGTTTCACATTCAGCATCAGCCCTTCCAATGAATATTCAGGACTGATTTTCTTTAGGATGGACTGGTTGGATCTCCTTGCTGTCCAAGGGACTCCCAAGAGTCTTCTCCAACACCATAGTTCAAAAGCATCAATTCTTCGGCACTCAGCTTTCTTTATAGTCCAACTCTCACATCCATACATGACTACTGGGAAAACCATCACTTTGACTAGATGGACTCTTGTTTGCAAAGTAATTACTCTGTTTTTTAATATGGTGTCTAGATTGATCATAGCTTTTCTTCCAAGGAGCAAGTGTCTTTTAATTTCATGGTTGTAGTTACCATTTGCAGTGATTTTGGAGCCCCCCAAAATAAAGTCTGTCACTTGTTTCCACTGTTTCCTCATCTACTGGCCATGAAGTGAGAAGACCGGATGCCATGATCTTTAAGTTTTTCGAATGTTGAGTTTTAAGGCAACTTTTTCACTCTCCTCTTTCCATTTCATCAAGAGGCTCTTTGGTTCTTCTTCACTTTCTTCCACAAGTATGGTGTCATCTGCATATCTGAGGTTATTGATATTTCTCCCAGCAATCTTGATTCTAGCTTGTGCTTCATCCAGTCCAGCATTTCTCATGATGTGCTCTGCATATAAGTTAAATAATCAGGGTGACAATACACAGTCTTGACACATTCCTTTCCTGATTTAGAACCAGTCTGTTGTTCCATGTCCAGGTCAAACTGTTGTTTGTTGACCTGCATACAGACTTCTCAGGAGGCAGGTCAGGTGGTCTGATATTCCCGTCTCTTAAAGAATTTTCCAGTTTGTTGTGATCCACACAGTCAAAGGCTTTGGAGTAGTCAATAAGCAAAAGTAGATATATTTCTGGAACTCTCTTGCTTTTTTGATGATCCAACCGATGCAGGCAATTTGATCTCTGGTTCCTCTGTCTTTTCTACATCTAGTTTGAACATCTGGAAGTTCATGGGTCGTATACTGTTAAAGTCTGGCTTGGTGGATTTTGAGCATTACTTTGCTAGCATGTGAGATGAGTGTAATTGTGCAGTAGTTTGGACATTCTTTGGCATTGCCTTTCTTGGGATTGGAATGAAAACTGACCTTTTCCAGTCCTGTGGCCACTGCTGAGTTTTCCAGATTTGCTGGCATATTGAGTGTAGCACTTTCACAGCATCATCATTTAGGGTTTGAAATATCTCAACTGGAATTCCATCACCTCCACTAGCTTTGTTCGTAGTGATGCTTTCTAAGGCTCACTTGACTTTGCATTCCAGAATGTCTGGCTCTAGGTGAGTGATCACACCATCATGGTTATCTGGGTCATGAAGATCTTTTTTGCATAGTTCTTCTGTGTATTCTTGCCACCTCTTCTTAATATCTTCTGCTTTTGTTAGGTCCATACCGTTTCTGTCCTTTGTTGTGCCCATCTCTGCATGAAAAGTTCCCTTGGTATCTCTAATTTTCTTGAAGAGATTTCTAGTCTTTTCCATTCTATTATTTTCCTGTATTTCTTTGCACTGATCACTGAGAAAGGCTTTCTTATCTCTCCTTGTTATTCTTTGGAACTCTGCATTCAAATGGTTATATCTTTACTTTTCTCCTTTGCCTTTGGTGTCTCTTTTCTCAGTTATTTGTAAGGTCTCCTGGAGACAACCATTTTGCCTTTTTGCGTTTCTTTTTCTTGGGGGGAAGCTTTTGATCACTGCCTTTATATCACAAACATCTATCCATAGTTCATTAGGCATTCTATCAGATCTGATCTCTTGAATATGTTTGTCACTTCCACTGTATAATCGTAAGGGATTTGATTTTGCTCATACCTGAATAGTCTAGTGGTTTTCCCTACTTTCTTCAATTCATGTCTGAATTTGGCAATGAGGAGTTCATGAACTGAGCCATAGTCAGCTCCCGGTCTTGTTTTTGCTGACTGTATAGAGCTTCTCCATCTTTGCTGCAATAAGTATAATCAATCTGATTTCGGTACTGACCATTTAGTGATGTCCATGTGTAAAATGTTCTCTTTCGTTGTTGGAAGACTGTTTGCTATGACCAGTGCATTCTCTTGGCAAAACTGTTAGTCTTTGACCTACTTCATTCTGTACTCCAAGGCCAAATTTGCCTGTTACTCCAGATATCTCGTGACTTCCTACTTTTGCATGCCAGTCCCCTATCATGAAAAGGACATCTTTTTTGGGTGCTAGCTGTAGAAAGTCTTGTAGGTCTTCATAGAACCACTCAACTTCAGCTTTTTCAGCATTACTGGTTGGGGCACAGGTTTGGATTACTGTAATATTGAATGTTTTGCCTTGGAAATGAACAGAGATCATTCTGTCCTTTTTGAAATTGCACCCAAGTACTGCACTTCAGAATCTTTTGTTGACTGTGAGGTCTAGTACATTTTGTCTAAGGGATTCCTGCCCACAGTAGTAGATATAATGGTCATCTTAGTTAAATTCACCCATTCCAGTCCATTTTAGTTCACTAATTCCTAGAATGTCAGTGTTCACTCTTGCAATCTCCTGTTTGACCACTTCCAAATTACCTTGATTCTTGGACCTAACATTCCAGGTTCCTATGCAATATCGTTCTTTATAGCATCAGACTTTAGTTCCACCACGTCACATCCACAACTGCGTGTTGTTTTGCTTTGGCTCAGAATCTTCATTCTATCTGGAGTTGTTCCTCCACCGTTCTCCAGTAGCATATTGGGCACCTGCTGACCTGTGGAGTTCATCTTTTGGTGTCCTATCTTTTTGCCTTTTCCTACTGTTCGTGGGGTTCTTGAGGCAAGAATACTGAAGTGATTTGCCATTCCCTTCTCCAGTGGACGTTTTGTCAGAACTCTCCGCCATGACCTGTCTTAGACAGGTCCCTTAGACAAAATGTAGTAGACCTCACAGTCAACAAAAGATTCCGAAATGCAGTACTTGGATGCAATTTCAAAAAGGACGAATGACCTCTGTTCATTTCCAAGGCTAAACATTCAATATTATAGTAATCCTAACCTGTGCCCCAACCAGTAATGCTGAAAAAGCTGAAATTCAGTGGTTCTATGGCAAGTGGCCCTACATGGCATGGCTCATAGTTCCACTGAGTTAGACAAGGCTGTGGTCCATGTGATCAGATAGGTTAGTTTTCTGTCACTGATTTTCATTCTGTCTGCTTTCTGATGGAGAAGGATAAGAGGCTTATGGATACTTCTTGATGGGAGAGACTGACTGAGGCAAACTAGGTCTTGTTCTGATGGTTGGGGCCATGCTCAGTAATACTTTAATTCAAATTTCTGTTTAAGGGCAGGGCTGTGTTCCCTCCCTGTTGTTTGACCTGAGGCCAAACTATGGTGGAGGTAATGAAGAGAATGGTGACCTCCTTCAAAATTTTCTGTGCAGGCACAGATGCACTCAGTGCCCAGAACCCTTTAGCAAGCCACGGGAGACCCAAGCCTCCACTGGAGACTCCTGCATGCCAGAGAAGCCTGGCATGCTGCAGTCCATGGGGTCACAAAGAGTCAGACACGACTGAGTGACTGAACTGAACTTAACCTGCAAGACTGTTTCTCCAGCTCTGTGTAAGTTCTGGCAGCTCTGTGGTGGGGTTAATGGCGACCTCCTCTAAGAGGGCTCATGGCATACCCAGGTCTGCTGCACCCAGAGCCCTTCCCCCTGTGGTAGGCCATTGCTGACCCATACCTCCATAGGAGACATGCAAACACTCAAAGGCAGGTTTGGCTCAGTCTCTGTGGGGTCTCCTCTTGCACAGGTTTTGTCTGAGCCGAACATCTCTGGCGGGTATGGGATAAACACGATTTCACCACTCCTACCATGTTGCTGGGGTTTCTACTTTGCCATTGGATGTGGGGTGTCTTTTTTTGGTGGGATCCAACACTCTCCTGGTCACAGCTGTCAGCAGTCGAGTTGTAATTTTGGAGTGCTCACAGGAAAAGATGAGTGCACGTCCTCCTACTCCACCATCTTGTTGTGATAGAAACTTTTAATATTATCCAAATTCTTCCTTTCGTTCAAAGAGAGGTTAAGAATGGCTGAATCTGAATATTCACTGGATGAATTGATGCTGAAGCACCAATACTTTGGCCACCTGATGCATAGCGCTGACTCACTGGCAGAGACCCTGGTGCTGGGAAAGATTGAAGAGAAGGGGGCAACAGAAGATGAGATAGCTGAATGACACCATCGACTCAATGGACATGAATCTGAGCAAACTCCAGGAGACAGTGAAGGGCACAGAGGACTGGATGCTGTAGCACACGGGGTCACAAAAAGTTGAACACGACTGGGTATCTGAACAACAATGGGATAGACCACAAAACTGACATGATTTTTAGCTTTTAGAGAGCTAAGGTGCTGTCCAATTTTTGAGACTATTGGGCTGGGCTATTGAGAACTAGTGAATACACCTCTGTGCATCAAACCTATCTAGTCAATTTATCACACGTTTCCAGAAACTTTCAGCAACCACAGGAACTTTCTTCTTTCTTACCATCTCTCTGCAACATGGACAATTTTGCTGTTGGTGTCATCTCTCAGACACTGACATCACTAATGAACTCCCACTCCTTTGTTCCTTCTGTCCCCCCCACTCTGTGACCTGTGTTCAGCGCTGATCGTTCAGAGGACTGGCAGTGTTTTCATGCCTGAGGAGCAGACCATCCTTGCATCCTAACTGGAACAGTGCAATTTTTCAGATGTTTCTCTCATATTCAGCCTAAAGGATTTATCATTTCTCTTCTGTAGAGAAGTAAAACTGTAAGTTTAAGTCCTCTGGGGGACTTTTCAACCACAGAGAGTTTCATCTGAGAAGATTTAATTCCTTGCATGTTTTCTACTCCTATTCTTTGCTCTTTTAGAGTTTTTTCTACCCTTTGTCTTTCTCAGAACAGTCTTCTCTTCCTGTTGAATAAGCTCTTCCTTTCGCTGAAAAGCCTCACTCCTCTCCATTCTCCAACTCCAAACTAGTCAACTGTTTTTCATGCAAGTAGCAGTTTTCCTTGATAAACACTTCCCTAATGATGGAGGGAGTGAAGACAAGGTAACTCTTCTCACACTGTTAGTGGGAATGTAAATTGGTACAGCCATTATGGAAAATAGTACAGAGGTTCCTTAAACAACTAAAAACAGAGCTATCATATGGCCCTGCAATCCCACTCCTGGGCATATATCCAGAGAAAAACACAATCAGAAAGGATACATGCACCCCAATGTTCATTACAGCACTGTTCAAATAGCCAAGATATGGAAGCAACCTAAATGTCCATCGATAGAGGAATATACAAAGATGTGGTACATATATTCAAGGGAATATTGCTCAGTCATTAAAAAGTGAAATAATGTAATCTGCAGCAACATGGATGGACTTACAGATTGTCATACTGAGTAAAAGTCAGACAGAGAAAGAGAAATATCATATACCATCCTTTATATGTGGAATCTAAAAAGAAATGATATAAATGAACTTACAAAAAAGAAACAGACTCTCAGAGGACTTAGAGGATGAACTTATGGCTGCCAGGGGGAAGGAGAGGGGTACAGGATAGTTAGGAAGTTGGGGATGGACAGGTACACACTACTATATTTAAAATGGACAGCCAACAAGGATCTACTGTACAGCACATGGAACTCAGCTCAACGTTATATGGTAGCCTGGATGGGAAGAGCGTTTGGGGGAGAATAGACATGTATATGTACGCCTGAGTCTCTTTGTTGTTCACCTGAAACAATCACAATGTTGTTAAGTGGCTAAACCTCAGTATACTGTAAAAAGTTTAAAAAAAATATATAGCACTGGTAGCTCACGTAAAGAATCTGCCTGCCAATGCAGGAGACACAAGTTTAATCCCTAGGTCAGGAGGATCCCCTGGAGAAGAAAACTGTAACTCCAGTATTCTTGCCTGGAAATCCCATGGACAGAGGGGTCTGGTAGGCTACAGTCCATGGGGTTGCAAAAGAGTTGGAAAAGACTTAATGGCTAAAACAACATAGTGTATGTACTAACTAAATTATAAATTCATCAAGGCCAGAAGTTGTGCCTTACTCATCTTTCTAATGCCAGTACCTAATAAATACCAAGTACTCAACAGATCACTTCTTCAGTAAGTTTTTAAAAGAGGCCTAGCAGCAGCCACAACTCAGTTAACTTTTATGGAGTCCTCCTAAGACCTTCTATGGACCAAGCACTGTGCCACCAACTTTACATGCACTCCCTCTGAATCTTCCTAAAAATCCTGCAGGATAGGTAGAGTTAATAACTCCTTTTCATAAATGGGTAAAATTATACTTAGAAAAACTAAGTATTTGAGGATTTGAACTCAAATTCTGATCTCTAAAATTCATGCTATCTACTGTATACTTCAAGGGGGGAAATGTAACAAGTTGATATGAGGATTATTTCAAGAAAGCATACTTAAACATTTAAATTGGGCCTTATCTATGGTATCTTAGTAGATGCTGCTTTGTAAGGCTTTCTAAGATAATCAAACACACAAAACCTTACAAACAATGGTTTCTCTACTTTTGCTGCTTTTGTACCTCATGTCTTACTATGTGCTGTTCTCAGTCTACCAAGCCCTTACCATATTACCCATCTATAGAATTCCAATTTATACTTTACAACTTTGCTAGGGCATCACTTATGGACTTGAGGTTTTTCTGCCAAAGGAATTATTCTCATAGGGTGTTTCTGTTCTTCATAATTACTTTATTAATGTAAATTTGTAGATGACATTATATTTACTTATTTACATGTCTATTTTCCCTATTCGCTCTGAACTTTTTCAAAAGCAGAGCCCTTTTCTTACTCATCTTCATACCCTTTTTTGGGTAGCAAAAAGCCAAGCATACATCAAAGTGTTTAGTAAAAGTATTGGCTAGTTGAATTTCTGCCTCTCAGCTAGGCCTTCTGCAGGTTTTGAGGTTATTACCTGCCTCTAACCCCATCCAAGCAGGAAGGAAAAAAATATCCAGACTGGCCATTTCCCAAGTTCCTTCCCTTTAAAAATTTCCCTTTTCTTCATCCAAAATGTATTCTATTCTTTTTGGTTTCAGAACCCTCATTCCAATCCAGGTCTGTCTGACTCTCTGCAAAGCCTATGTTCTTAATGATTACAATACACCCAGGACATGTACCTGTTATGACTTGGTCTGGATTTGAATGTACAAATAAAAACAAAGCAAGCACTTCATAATATCAGGGGTAGATAGACACTAAAAGTAGAGATGATTACTTTATATGATGATAAAAGATAAATGTGCATGCCATTAACTAAGAGGGAGTAAATTTATTCTGCTTGAGGAGGGTTAGGATGATATGACAGGAAGTGACATCCAAATTAGGACCTGAAGTAAAACTATGTCCTTTTGGGTTACTGGGAAGGGGAGCAGGCAAGGCAAGAGGCATTATACCAAAGACAGAACCTGTGTAAAGGTAAGGATACCTGAAGAAGCACAATGTAAGTTTCAAAAGGAATCAGATGAGTGAGCTGCAAGAAAAGATATAGGAGGAGACGTAATGGGAGAGAAGACTGGAGATCTAAGCTGAAGGAAAACAGTGACGATAGAAGGGCTTTTGTGTCAGACTGAAAATCAGGTTGTATATAAGACAAAATTAAAGGGCATCCCTTAAGGTTTTTAATCAGGGTAGTAACATAAGAAGATTTATCTTTGGAACTAATTTTAGTAAAAGACAGAATATGGACTAGTGCATAGAAAGCTAGAGGTAGTTTAATTAACTAAGGAGACTGCTGCTGCTGCTGCTGCTGCTGCTAAGTCGCTTCAGTCGTGTCTGACTCTGTGCGACCCCATAGACGGCAACCCACCAGGCTCCCTCGTCCCTGGGATTCTCCAGGCAACAACACTGGAGTGGGTTGCCATTTCCTTCTCCAGTGCATGAAAGGGAAAAGTGAAAGTGAAGTCGCTCAGCCATGTCCAACTCAGCGACCCCATGGACTGCAACCTACCAGGCTCCTCTGTCCATGTTATTTTCCAGGCAAGAGTACTGGAGTGGGGTGCCACTGCCTTCTCCGAACTAAAGAGACTACTTACTATCATTACAGACCCAAGGAATGAGCTAAAGAAGAAGCAATAGGCTTAAAACAAAGACAAAACTAAAGAGACTTATGGATTAGGATGGAAACATTCTATAATATCTGGTTTATCTAATGACTATAATGTAGAAAAGGGGAAAAAAAAAGCATGCTTTTTCTGAACCCTGATATCATCCACTTAATAGGTCTTATGATAATCCTTACTATCTATCTATATATTTAATAAAACAAATAGTTAAAGCAAGAATACTATATACTTATCACTTATTTGCAACTAAACTGCTCATCTGAGGTTTAGTAGCTAAATACTGTACATATCTTCTTTCATACTACAATATAACTGTAGTATGAAAGTAGTCATATCACAGTCATACTACAGACATTTTACTGTCATACTATAGTATGAGCCCACTTATTTAACTCACATGCAGACTACATCATGTGAAATGCTAGGCTGGATGAATCACAAGCTGGAATCAAGATTGCTGGGAGAAATATCAACAACCTCAGATGACACAACACTAATGACGGCAAGTAAAGAGGAACTAGAGTCTCTTGATGAGGGTGAAACAGGAGAGTGGTAAAGTGAGATTAAAACTCAACATTCAAAAATTAACCTCATGGCATCCAATTGCACTACTTCAAGACAAACAGATGGGGGGAAAGTGGAAGCAGTGACAGATTTTATTTTTGGGGGCTCCGAAATCACTGTGGACAGTAACTGTAGCCATGACATTCAGAGACACTTGCTCCTTGGAAGGAAAGCTATGACAAACTAGACAATTAATTTAAAAAAAGAGACATCACTTTGCTGACAAAGGTCGAATAGTCAAAGCTATGGTTTTTCCAGTAGCCACGTATGATGAGACTTGGACCATAAAGAAGGCTTAGCATCGAAGAATTGATGCTTTTGATCTGTGGTGTTTGAGAAGTCTCTTGAGAGTCCCCTGGGCTGCAAGGAGATCCAACCAGTCAATCCTAAAGGAAATCAACCCTGAATATTCACTGGAAGGACTGATGCTGAAGCTCAAGCACCAATACTTTGCCCACCTGATGCAAAGAGCTGAAAAAACCCTGCTGCTGGGAAAGACTGAAGGCAGAAGGAGGAGGCAACAGCAGAGGACGAGATGGTTAGATAGCATCACCGACTCAATGGACATGAATTTGAGAAAACTCCATGAGACAGTGGAGGACGTAGGAGCCTGGCATTCTGCAGTCCATGGGGTTGCAGAGTTGGACATGACTTAGCAACTAAACAACAACAATAGGTCTTTATCTGTTTGCAATGAAAGCTAGACAGCAGACCAGGAAGGGAGCAATCTGCTTTAGGTGGCAGAGCTTTTCTATCCATATCACTCCCAGAGTAAAATACTGGCTAAAGATACGTTTAATTGGCTTGAGTGAGGATGACTGTTCTCAGTTATCTAGCTCTCGTCTCAGAGTTCTAGTCTCAAGTCGAGTTGAGGGTCCAGAAGCCATCCTCACAGGAAGCCATCACTCGGGTGTCTTCCAAAACAAGTTACAGAGTTCAGTTACTGCAGTTTCATCAGCACTCAAGCACCCTGTGCCCCTGATGTTTAAAGATCTCTCAAAAGCAAGGCATGAGAATTTGAAGATAGTGGATCTTAGCCCTTACTAAGAACAATAATTATTAATACCTGCTGCACTTTAGCATCATCTGAGGAACTTTTAAAAATAACAATACAAGAGTCCCCCACTTTCAGAGACTCTTATTTAAATGTAAGAGGTTGGCCCTGAATGATTTTAATGTGCATCCAGCAGAACTATCTTAGAACTAGAAGAAAGAGTATATAAAAGCATTGCTTTAACATGCCAAATTGTTAAGGATGGGGTAAGTAATTAGTAAACTAATGAATTATATACAGTAAAGATTAAACTATATGTCTTATGAAAACTGACAGTATTGTTTGGACAAATAAAATAGAAAAAACTCTTTTAAAAAACCTATTACTATTTTTACTATCACTTGCAGTAATTATCTATCATACTTTCCTAATTATCACTAATTTCAACAATGATTATGAATACCATTAAATATCCATCAAATGGGTTTCCCTGGTGGCTTAGCTGGTAAGGAATCTGTCTGCAATGTGGGAGACCTGGGTTCAGTCCCTGGGTTGGGAAGTTCCTCTGGAGAAGGGAAAGTCTACCCACTCCAGTATTCTGGCCTGGAGAATTCCATGACTGTACAGTCCCTGGGTTTGCAAACAGTCGGACATGACTGAGTGACTTTCACTAAACTATACATCAAATTAACTGTTAGTTTTATTTAATCAGAAGACAGAACTGTAGAAACAGAGAATCACAGGGCTAGAAACTTACCTCTAGATGTACTACATGCTCAAGACTTAAATGGACATGAACTTAAATATAATTTAGAAAAATTAAAGAATGTATTAGCTAGCAGGTTGCTCTGATTAAATACCAAACCAGACAACAGCCCCTTATAGACTACTGAATTACCTGTTATTAAATGAGAAACAATAGCTGGGGCCCAAACTATCAAATAGTTTGAAATATAACTGACAGGCCAGTACTCTTGTGTTTAACTGATACTCACATAATAATATCTTTTTTTACATATGAAACTCTTTACTCTGTATACTATTTCTGGATAGAATCTACAAATTAATTTCAAAGTTAATAAAATAACAATATACAGTAGTAACTTACTTGATGAAATGAACATATTCAGAAGTTAGATGCAAATGGAGCACTTTTTCACTAGTTTATGATTAAACTTTCTGAAATGCTTTATCCTCATTTCTCATTACTATTGAAGGAGCAGTGGCTTCTGATTTTTCAGCACTGCGTTTCTTGTGTTTCTTTTCAGCCAAGGGTAGGAAATAATTCTTAAAACCCTTAAGTACATCAGAAGAGCTTTCTATTTAAAGGAATTATTTAGTGAAACTTTTTCACCATTTACTTTCCAGCCTTTCTATGTTCAATTTTTCATGCAACAAATTTTTAAACATCTGGCACAACAATATAGTGAAAATAGTACGTGTCCCCGAGAGACAAAACCACAAATATGTACCAGAGAAACAGTGGAGTTTTACAGGAGACATTATACCATAACTATAAATGATGTATAAAGTAAGATACTTTTAGAAAAATAAATTTTCTTATAAATTTAAATAAGTCTACATCATCATATCTGAGAAAGAGATATAGTACTATTAGTTCTGAGATGACAGATACAAGGTTGTAAAGCAGAACATGCATTTTCAACTTCCAGTTATTATTTTTGTCTGTAGTCTGTTGCACCATATTTCTCCTTTGCCATATGCATTGTAGGTGGGATGTTTCTTGTTGTTACTACATCTAGCTTTGCAGACTCAACTTTGAGTTTATTTATTTCTCAAACTGTGATCCTACAATTGTGCTTTGCTGTCCCTAAGTCAAAGTAATATCCCTTAAAAAAAAAAAATTCAAATCTTTGTTAACCTAAAGGAATTAAATAGTAACACTGGAAATGAAATACAAAAATAACAAGGAAACAAAGATGATAAATGTAACTTTTTCCCAATCCTTATATCATTTAGTCAAAACCTTATAAGTGAGTGGAATACCCTTTAATAATTTATTACAAACAATTTTTTTTATCAGCCATAAACAGAATTAGTCTACAGTAACAGGTATTCAAACCAGTGTTAGATCAAAACCATCCTGGAAAAACATGTGCCTTTTATCTTGCACCATCCCTTGCTTGTTTTTCCCCCAGAAACAAGTAAATTCAAGACAATTAAAGGAAACAATTTTATTCACTGAGAAAAAGAAAATACCCCTGAAAAGTTCTAATACACAGGACTTCAGGAACCACAGAACCAACATTTAAGTGTCTTCCAGGGGCACAGGACCCCCTTTTGAAAATTTTGTACATACACAGATTTAGCAGAACTGAAAGATCATTCAGTCAATGTTAAGGAAAACAAAAAGAAATTTTAAAAAATTTAAATAACATAAAAACAAGCATATAGAAATGAGTTTAAAAAGTACAACTCATGCTATTATATTAACTATATTCAAATCTAAAGTGGCTGGTCAAAATGTCAAGGCATCTTATCTTCTTTTTTAGCTTCTTGCTTTAATCTAAGTGCCAAATATAAGGGGGAGGAAGAGGACCTTGGTCCTAAATATACTACTTGCTATATGATCTGGGATAAATCGTTTACCTTTTCTGGGTTTCTATTTCTTAATAAAATTGAGAGGTTGAAAATTACATGCATTTATTATTATCACCTACAAGGTCTGTCTTTTACAACTCAACTTAATATCTCCATTCTTTAAGTACCCAAGAGAACTGTTCTTTCTAGAGTTGATCACTCATAAGCTCCATGGTCCCCACCTGTCTTACCTATTGCTGAATAGCTAGCTGGCTTATGGCAAGCAGTTAATATATGTAGAACATACAACTGAATGAATATTTATGCTTTTTTTATACCACGACAAAAAACCTGAGATTGGTTCCTGAGTCCTAGACCTCTCTTTACCTAACTGAATATGTAATATGAATATATAGGCAATAACATACATACTTCATCTCTTAAGAGAAAAATTCCTGCTTATGAAAATATTACTATATTCCTGAGTCAGGATCTGACATCCCTTGCCAACAGATATAGCCTTAATAATATTCTAAATATATCAATAACATTCTTATTTAAAGAGAATAAGCCATAACTTTTCACAAGCCATAACTTTTAAAAAGATTATTTTAAACACAACTATATTTTTAGTAGAAACTTAAAAGTAGTTTAATCACATCAGGATTTACAAAATAATTTGAGTTTTCAAACTAGTTTATTAGATGATTAGGTTCCCTGAGTCTATGCCCTTAATAATTGGCAGAATGAATATATGAAAACACCAAAAAGGGAGAGAGAAAACATTTTGCAGAACTTGTTTAAAGTTTAGACATTATTTCACGTGGAAAATAGTAAAGACATTGTATCTTTGAATCAATATCTTGCTGTTTTAAACATATATAGAGTTATCTTTGTTTAGTTTACTGAAATAGAAGTGGTATTTATGTGAAAATCCCCACAAAGGCTTGCAAACTGTTAGACTAAAACACTAATTTTAAGTTTTGTTACTTTTAAAGAGAAAATTAATAATAAATTATTTTACATAAAATACTTCCTAAGCAACTATTGGAGAAGGCAATGGCACCGCACTCCAGTACTCTTGCCTGGAAAATCCCATGGATGGAGGAGCCTGGTAGGCTGCAGTCCATGGGGTCGCTAAGAGTTGGACATGACTGAGCAACTTCCCTTTCACTTTTCACTTTCATGCATTGGAGAAGGAAATGGCAACCCACTCCAGTGTTCTTGCCTGGAGAATCCCAGGGACAGGGGAGCCTGGTGGGCTGCCGTCTATGGGGTTGCACAGAGTCGAACACAACTGAAGCGACTTAGCAGCAGCAAGCACCTATTAGACATTCTTCTATTATTTCTCTAACCAACCATTTATAATTCTCTCTTAAAGAGATGGTTTTGAATTTTCTAGTCATCACCATTTATTATTTTCTAGATTGCAACCAAACTGTTTATCACTTGCTTAAAATGATGAGTTATAGACACTATACAATATTTTAAATGAGAAAAAACAAACATCTATTCTATTCTATTTTAAATGCTATATCTATTCTATTTTAAATGCTTCTCTAATATGTCTTTCTAAAAAACAGAAAGTTCTTACAATCCTGTTGCTTTTCAAAAGTTCATTGTACAATAATTTATTCTTTGAGACTTAAAATCACTTTTCACAGAAACAAAATATTAAGAATGATGGTTAAATTTCTTGGGTGGCTCAGAAAAGCACGTTGAAGTGATAGCACTATCTATTTAAAGGTATTATGAGAAATAGGAGAGGTTTCTGTCTAGCTTATCAAAGTTGGGGGGGAGGAGGTAGGAGGAAGTCAGTTGATAACTTAAAAAGAGATACTCAGCCCTTAAATGTTCTAAGGGATAGTAGGCCACCTCTTAGCTTTAATTAGTTTAATCCCACTTAAGACAAAATTTTTCATACTATCTTTCCAGTGAATCAACCTTAAGTAAGTTAAGTTCTAGTTACTCAGTTGTGTCTGACTCTTTTTGACTCCACGGACTGTAGCCTTCCAGGCTCCTCTGTCCATGGAATTCTCCAGGCAAGAATACTAGAGTGGATAACCATTCCCTTCTCCAAGGGATCTTCCTGACACAGTGATTGAACCAGGGTCTCCTGCACTGTAGGCAGCTTCTTGATCATCTGAGTCACCTCAGGTAAGAGGACATTAAAGGAGACACAAGCCAATGAAAGTTTTGAAGAACAGAATAATACATCTTTAAAGTTTCATTTGCCAACTAGTAAGTTTGTTGTTTCAATATGTAATAAGCAGTAGAGATGTGTGGCTCAACAAACTGGCACATGGATTATTCTGATTCTAATGTCAGTCTTCCTACTGACTTTAAAAACTGTCATGCTTTAGAAGGTCCTGAACTTTATGTCTTTTTCTTTATGGGATATGACAGGGATTTCCACCCCACCCCACCTCCCCCCCTCAGTAATAGATTAAGAAGTAAAAATAATGTAAAGAATTTACCAAATATAAAATGCTACATAAAAAAGTCTGATATATTTTTCAAGTAACTGTAGATTAAACTGAATTTGTCCTATCCTGCCAAACCAGAAATTATCAAATTAGACCCTTATCATATTAGTCAAAATTTTAGATACAGATAATACTTTTAATCACTATTAATACCTAACACTACTATGGCACTCAATATATCTGAGACATTTTTAAAGATGAAATATATTAATATATACATATATGCAAATCCCTACTCTACCACTTGACTATGTAGCATTTTGTGCCTCCATTTCCTCATCGGTAAAATATGTATAATTGTGCCCACTTAGGGTGGTCTACAGAAGTGGCTCAACTTTTTTGCAACATTGTTGTTTTACTGTGCAATTATAACATTGTCTATTTACAACTGCAATTAAGATCAACAAATAAAAAAAGGAAATTTATTCAATATTATTTCACTTAATAAGAATTATTAAAAGCACAAAATGTGCTCATTTATTACCTCTATTAACTGAGGTATAACAACATTTACAAATGCCCATTTTATTAACAAAGTACAGAAAAGCAAAAAGATGAAGCAAAACAATCATTCATCTACAAAATTACAGTAAAGTCTTAAAACAGTTTTAGGAGCCAATTTAAAAATTTAATGCATATATAATTTCAGAAAGATTCTAACACATGATTGCTATTAATAGAAGAAGCAGAGAAGGAAAAGGAAAGGAAACCGCGTTTTAGTGAATGTTCACAACACGCTAGGATTTTATATGCACTTGGTACTCTATCATTTAATAGTCACAACTCTGTGAGAAACTCCATCACTACACTAATTTTACAGACAAACTAAAGTTTGGAACTCTTAACAGTTTATGGTTGACTACTACAGAAGTCAGTATATGGAACCTGTGTTCAAACCCAGGCATGTTTCTGAAGTTCTAAAGGTTGTTTCCTATTTATAAAGAGAGTATAAAGGTTAACGCTGATCACCTGTGAATATTGTGGTTAGAAGAATACAGAAATGACTATTAAGTTCAACATTTATATGAAGGACAAATTACATAATTGTTCATTCCCAAAGTTGTAGGATTTTTATTAATAACAACAGAAAATGGTTATTTGTCTCACTTTTACACTCTTATCAGAAGTTCCAGGATAGGTACATACAAGCTGTGAAGAAATATGAGGAAACTTCCTTAAGCTTGTTCCTTGGAATGTTTTTAGAATGGTGAGTTCCACAAAATAAGCACTCAATAAATGTTAGTGATTACCACTGCACTAAAAAACAAAACAAAACCTTCTGTAATCACATTATTAAAATTTTGATGAAGAAATCTTACTTGGGGGAGGGGGGAATCAAATCTATTATCACAGAACTAGGGATCTTTGGAATAGACTTTGACAGAAAAATAAGTAGAAAGTTGTATTAATAAAACAGAGGAAACACATAAATCACAGGATAATTCCCAAGTCATTCTCTGGTTTTGTTGATGACCCCTTAAGAGTTATCAGATAAATTTAGTAAACTGTCTTTTCAAATACTAGTAAGCTTTCCAAATACTTATGGCCTATGAATCATCAGTAATTTGCTAGACACTGTAGTAAAATAAATCAATACTAGTGATACTGTCTCATTTAGAATGTTTTATAAATAAGTCTAAAAAAAGAAAATACGTAAGTAAATAAACAGTAAACTCAGTTATATAGTTCTTAATTTTACATGTTTATCTGTTTTAAAAATCATACCTGAGAATGCCAGAAAGGTACTTTAAGATTACCCAACTGGGGCTTCCCTCGTGGTTCAGTGGTTGAGAATCCACCTGCCAATGTAGGGGACACAGGTTCAATCCCTGGTTTGGGAAGATTCCATGGGCCATGAGGTAACTAAACCTGTACGTATGCTGCAACTATCAGGCCCATGTGCCCTAGAGCCTGTGCTCCACAAGAGAAGCCACCACAATGAGAAGTCCATGCACTGCAATGGGTGGCCCCTAGATAAAGCCCCATAGCAACAAAGATCCAGCACAGCCAAGAATAAATTAACTTAATTAAATTTCAAAAAAAAGCTCACCTGACAAAAGATACATTGGCAGAATTCATCAGCCAAGAGCAATGTGATGGCACCCTGTCCATTCAGCAAATGCTGGCATGTATTTTACCTTTTCCTTACAATGTAACACGTTTTGTGATATTTTGGTCTTAAGAAAATTCAAGTAATTTATCAATCTTTTTATAATGTTCTTAATACTTGGGGCATTTCCTGAAGCTTTAGTTATTAATTAGATTGTTTATTAATATAGACAGAAACTGGTGTTCAAACAAGCTTAAAATTTAAACCTCAACAAGAAATGAAAATATCTTATTGACAATGTTCTAAGTTAAAAGGAAAATAAGAATTAAAAAGTAAATTTCTTCAATTTTGTCTTTAAAAGTAGGACTTCAAGAGACATACACATTTTCAAGGGCCTGAAATAGTTAATTTAGAAATTTGTAACTACTTCTGACTGCTGAATTACGGTTAAAAAAAAATACATATATATAGTAGGCATAGTATTGTTACCATTTTGCAATACTACTTTTTTTGGCCACACTCTGGGTGTGTGGGATCTTAGTTTACTAAGACCAGGGATCTAACCTGTGCCCTCTAGAGTGGAAGTGTAGCCCTCTAATCTCTAGACTGCCAGGGAATTTCCAAAATTCTGCTTAAAAAAAAAAACTGTGTTCTATAATGTTAACAAAAATATGTCAAGATTTGGAACATTCAATTTGTGAATGTGATGTCTTCTACTTTCTCTTTCTTGGTATGCTCCTGACATCACACTGTTCTATATCCAGGTGCCAATTGTGGGTCTTCTCAAGTTGTCCAGTTGAATATGACATCATACGTTATGCTTTCTTACACTGGCCTGGTATACTTGCAGACTTATTCTTTTTCTTAATTATTCAAACTTAGTCACTCATACCGAGAAGATTCTCTTAAGCACGTAGAGACAACAATTTTAACCCCCCTTTTGCTTTGCTTTTCTAAGTTCCATCTAGGTATGTTTAGGGTACAATGTTATATTTACTACATTTAATTATTAACTCTAATAAAGGGATTTTAGGAGACTTAACCACTACAACAATGACTCTACAGGACAAAGTATGAGTTTTAAAATGAAATAAAAATAAACTGTAACAATAACAACCCTTTTACAAGTAGAGCTGACACGAACAAGAGGGGTTTCAACCAAATGGATCCACTTATACAGGGATTTTCTTTAATAGTAAATACTACAGTAGTGCAAGATCTGCAATTGGTTGACTCCTCCAATACAGAAGAACCACGAATAAAATGACCAACTATAAATTATACTCAGGTTTCTGACTGCTTGGAGGGTTGGCATCCCTACCTCAGAACTGTTCAAGGGTCATCTGTGGTAATATGTTTTTTTGTTGAGTATATTAGTTTAAGTTTATATAGTAACTCTACAGATAAGAAAATCTTGGGGACTTCCCTGGTGGTCCAGCGGCTAAGACTCTGCACTCCCAGTGCAGGGGGCCCAAGTTCAATCCTTGATCAGGGAACTAGATCCCACATGCCACAATGAAGACTGAAGATCTCGCATGCTGCAACTAAGACCCGGAGTGGACAAATAAATAAATAATTTTTTAAAAAAAAGAAAAGAAAATCTTCACCTACAACATCCTGTAATTTGGCTCCTACATAACTCCTCAGTATTACTTCTCACCATGTACTCTCTAGTTCTTAGCTTCTGTCATTCTGACCTTCATTTAAGGTTATGTATTATGCTCTCCACCATCAGGAATTTTTGAACAAACTGTTCCTTCCACAAAACATTTTTCTCCCCCTTGATCAATGTGACTCAAATTCATCAACATTTCAGCTAACTAAACACTTTCTTAAGCAAAATAAAAGCTTCCCTTGGTCTTACGTATTGATTAAATTATCCTTCTAAAAGCCCTCATATTAAATACCATGTACCTCTACACAGCAAATGAAATAGTTTCAATTTTGCATTAATTTATACAATTATCCGATCAATATCCTTCATTTCTAGGACTTAAGTTCAAAAGAGCAAGACCCATGTCTCTTTTCCCTTACTATTCCAGTAAGCACATGATAGGTGTGAACCCACATTTGTTGAGGAAAGACATTAGCCAACTGCTGATTTAAAAAAAAGATAAACACCAAGTCAATGACCTCTACATAGTTTTGGAGGAAAAATTATTATGATTTTTCGGATGGAACAAAACAGAGAGTCATATTTGATAGAACCTGTTAAAATTGCTATTCTTCAGGAAAAAAAAAAAAAGTTCAGTAAATGGTAGGGAGTAGGTGGGATGGTAAGTTACATGATGAGGCCAGCTGGAAGTAAATTTAAATAAAACTTTTAAAGTGACTGAAGAAAACATAAACTGTATCTTTTTGCTATTTTTTAGAATTTATATACAAGATTTATAATTTTAATGGTATATTACTGATCCTAGGAACCAACCTAAGTATGAATTTTAATTATGAAGGGAAAAAGAACCTCAGTATCCTTGGATAAAATTTTCCTATTTTAACTATAGTGTTAAATTTCCAACTCATACACTTGCTTCAGATTCTGACATAATTACCAGTCATAGTTGCAAAGAACTATTTTCACTGTCTGATTTTTTTTATGCAAGTTATTTTTTTCCCTATTTCTTTTCTGACTTGCATTCTGGGAAACAAGTTTTTAAAACATAAATGCAAAGTATATTATTTCTAATCACTATCCTAATTTACCAGGTTATTCTGAAATTCAATCCTAGCTTTCAGACTAGTAAAAATGAGCTCCCCTATCTCCTTATTCCATTGGAAACTTTGTCTTTACTTGAAATACTCTCTTCTGAGGATCTCTTCTCTACCTAAATTCTGATTAACTCAATGTCCTCCCAAGAAGTCCACTGTGACTTACTCTACAGAATTCTAATTTCTTCTTTACTCTGAGTATTTACATACTCAGTTTGGTGTCATTTTACAAAGGCTCCTTAAGTGTTTTTCAAGTATAAGTTTCAGTCACTAAAAAACAACAAAAAAAGACTTAATCTTAAAAACTTTTGTTTTATTTTTGTCTTCTATTCAAACCAGTTGGCCAATACAGAAAACATCATAAAAATGTTAAGTGACTATGCCATCTGTATTTTGAATGAACATACAATAATTTGGATTACTGATTAAAATAACAAAAGTCCATCTTAGGTCCATACATTTTATCTTATCTGAGACGGAAAAACATACTGTCTACCACTTTTAAGACGGACAGACTTCACTGGTTCTCCAGTTTATATTTTCCCAGGAAAGTGAGAAATGCATTTTGCAATAAGAAGCAAAATAAAAAACCAGTATAGATTACATCCACTGTTTCTGCCTCAACTGACTAGGCTTTTTTCACCCTGTTAGGTAAGATTAGATCAGTCTAACAGACCTAATTCTTTATCAAGCTATGATGATTGTTAGCTAATACTCAATTCTCTTCAAGGTAGTCATGGACAGTTGATTAGGGGTACGACTGCAATTTTCATGGGTCATTCTTTTTCTCTATCCTTTAATATATAAAATTATAAAATTAGCAAAAAAATTATAAGAAAATTAAATTCCATTATAAAATCAGTACATGCATATGAGCTGATTCTTAAAAACAAATCTAAGAGTTGGACACGACTTAGCGATTAAAGAGAGAGAATACTAAAGTATTCAAAACAGTTAAGAATTCTTCAACCTTCCAGCATCCCACATACATACTTTCTATAAACTAAGGAGTCAATTTGGTACATATTTTTAAAAAACATTTCTTAATGTATTTACATAACTATAAGGCATATATTTTATTCAACTTTTCTTTTTATAAAAATATATGCATATAAACAAAATTGTGCTACATGTGTACAAATATACTTTTATATGTTGTATACATGTTAATCTTTCTTTTTTTAACATAAATGGAATCATACTATGCACATTATTCTGTGACTTGGTTTCAATTTAGCTTTAGCTATCTTTCCAGGTTTTTAGCCCACAAAAATTTTGCATGACTATTGTTAGTGCTTATCTTTAGACATCATAGGTAGTATTTCCTAACCTCCTACCCTATAATATTCCAAAATGAATGGATTATTAGTTTCAGTGCCAAGGAAAATGAGTAATGTAGCTTTCTCCATCGTAATGTTGCTTAAGAGTGTTATAGCAAGTTTTCATTCAGTTTAATATCATTTTTCATCATCCCAAAAATGTTTAAATCTATAAATTTATATTTTAATAAAAATATATGTATATAAAGAATATATACATTTAGTAAATCAAGGTTTAAAATTTATAAAAGAACTAAAGATTTTAAAATTAAAAAAATAAAAAACTAAAAAAAAAAATTTACCTTTATAAAAAGCAAAAGAAAGAAAGAAAGTGAAAGAAAGTGAAGTCACTCAGTCGTGTCTGACTCTTTGCGACCCTATGGACTGTAGCCCACCAGGCTCCTCCGTCCATGGGATTCTCCAGGCAAGAATACTGGAGTGGGTTGCCATTTCCTTCTCCAGGGAATCTTCCCAACCCAGGGATCAAACCAGGGTCTCCCGCATTGCAGGCAGAAGCTTTAACCTCTGAACTACCAGGGAAGCCCATATAATATAGCAAATCTGACTGCTAATTAGAAAAACTAGACACATACACAATTCATTTTCTGATTCAAGTGTACAAAAAACAGAGAAGCTGCTGAAAACTGTTTTCAGAGAATTCTTACCAGCTTAAAGAAAACTTTAAAAACAGTTTATCATCATACTGAAAACACAGAAACCACAAACGGTAAGAGCAGCAGACCAGAAAAACAATATGAGATTGAAATCTGTATTATGTGCATCTAGTCTCCTCTCATACATGTAAGAAAACTGTAGTAATGTGACTGATAGTTTTGTTTTTTAACAGACCAAATAATACTATATTCTTCAAACTAGAAACGGGAGTCAAATCAAGTGGATAGCAAAATGAACACCTACTAAAAATTTACTAATCTTAAAAAAAGCTAACCTGGATCACTTAAATAAGATGTTCAAAAATATAAGCTGTTAGGTTTTATTATCAAAAAAGATTGTTAAAAGGAAATGCTATAGTATGTGTAGAAGAAAATACAGTTCATTTTTATACTTCTATAAAATAATTAAAAGTTAGTACTCGCTAAATAAAAAAGGAATTCGTAAGGACTGGCGTGATTTAGGAAAGCCTATGGTCACACAAAGTCATTGCCATAATTACTGGTGGTATTTGTAGCTGGTAAGAGCTTTCTGATATACAGTGAACTGAACACTGTAGCTTTAATTGAAGTTTGAATGTTATAAACAGTTAGATGTCTGGCTCTGGCCTGCATTCTAATACCATCAGCAGAACAGAGATGGGAAGCATAAACAAACCTTTAAACTAGATTACAGTCTCCAAAATGGCCAAGAAATCCTTCAGCACAAACTCCGGTGTGACGAATGTAGAAGAAGGAAAATGATTTTGGAATAATGCTAAAACACAACTTCTAAATTTCTGTCATTACTGGAATATGTATTCGATTTCTCCTAACTATTCTGATGTTACTTAATATTCAGTAATGACAACTTTATTTATCATTAATTCAAGTTTGAATGTTCACTGAGTTCACTGAATATTCACTACAGTGTTCAGTTCATTGTATATCAGAAAGCTCTTACCAGCTACAAACACCACTGGTATGATAAATACCCAAATAAATAAAAATCTTTTCTATTTTACATAACATATACTTTTTAGATCAGTAAAGAAGCTATGTAAAAATCAACACATTTTGTTGAATGTGGAATACTTCCCTCCTCCAACACCAGTGAACCTAGATTATTATTTTTAGATACTAGAGATATTAAGAATGTATGGATTATATTAATTAGTGGTCAACAGAGTGGTAGATAGTTCTGGAATCAAGGCGTAGAAAACAACAGCTTTGCATACAAGGAAAAATCACAGAATTTAATTACAAGTTCTCTTAAGAAAAGGTTACAAAGGTCAAGCCAAGAAAGGACTCAAATCAGAATTTTAACCAACTCTGAACTGTATGCTTTCCACCATGTATGGTATCATTAGTGATTTTCTTTTCTGTCCAGCTACATTAGAAGATAAACCTTAACAGATAAACCTTAACATACATTAAGCCTAGTTCACCCTTTGTCTGAAGAGTTATACCGAGTCATTCCAACCTCTAAAATATTACATGATATAGAAATACCTCAAAGTGAAATGCTAAAGAGTTAGAATCTCTACTTTCAACTGAATTACCTGTAGGTTATCTAAAGGAGGTTATTTAGGACCATAGATTTTTTTCACTCCCACCAATTATTTAATTAGTTTAAAAGCAATAAATCACATTTATTATAAAGCTTCTTTTCTAAAGAATAACAGATGACATAGAATAGTTCTATAGCATTTAAAAATATTTCCAAACTCTACTGGTCATATGCATTGGTATATTTATAGGATAACAGAGTAAGCATACAGAATGAATTGCATTACTTAGGATGGATATGAAAGTTACTTGATTAATAAAATAGAATTTTTTAAAATTATTTTTTTCTCCTAAAAGTAAAGAATATAAAAATCAACTTTGCTAGCTGGCTCTTAATTCAGTAGCTGCTTTAAAGAACAACTACCTAATAATTTCGGCATCTAGAGAATCCAAGTCGTACATTCTTATACCAAAAAAATTTGACTTTAAGCAATACTGAAAAGAGTATGTTAAACTTCATCCTATATTCATCATGTAGTAACTATGAAAAATATTGTAAGATAGAGGGTACAGAAAGTACACATATACACATACCAAAACATTAGGCAATATAAACTCTGTTTTGTTTATAGGTTTTCCATTATCAACAGTTATACAAAAATTTTTATAGTAAATATTCAGTGGATCACAAATTGTTGAAACCTTCAAACTTCATGAAACAAAATGCCAAATTTAATTCTATGCAAGACAAAGTAAGTTTAATATCTAGAAGGTCTAAGTGTCATTTTTGCTGTATGATGAGAAGACTGACTTTACGTATATTTTATTTCCAAGCTGTACACTGGTCTGTTTTTCTGTCCTCATAAATTTTGAGAAAATTTCCAGTACCCTATCAATAAGCTACTGGGGCCACAATTTTACTAATGTTTATCAGAGTACTTTACTGACTGATAAAAATTCTTTACTGTCTTTAATTAGAAAGTGTCATGAATTTACCATGATGGAATATTTTGCTGCCAATAGGTTTTTTTTGTTTTGTTTTATTCTAATAGGTTTCCTCATTTATAACATGGAGACAATGTTACAATGTTTTTAGGACTACTTTAAGGACTGACTGAGATTGATAATATTTATCACAGAGCTAGTCAGTTAAAATGAATGGTAAGTAATATAATTATTACTAACACAGAAAATTAAGAATGAATGTGAAAGAGATCAGAATTGACTGACCCTCAGAAATCTATTTACCTTCACAAAATACTGTACCCAGTAGGGGATCCCCTCCTTTTTTTAACCAGTGAAAAAGTATTATTCTAAAAGGTATATAAGAGCAAAGGAAATTCAGGAAATCTCTAACATGCTTTTAAATTTATGTACTAAAAACTATGACAGAACTAAGATAGTACTTTTTGTTTCTAAGAAATCATTCAACTAAGAACTCATTTTACTAAGGCACTGGAAACGATGTCACATATAAAGATTAAAAACTGCAACTGATTTAAAACTAGAATGGGGAAGTTTCTTATGAGGATATCGGAGAAATACATGAAGCACACGTTAAAAATTCCAAAACTCCTAAACGGTATGTGTATGTTAGTTGTTCAGTCATGTCCGACTCTTTGTGACCCCATAGACTGTATGTAGCTGCTCTGTCCACGGAATTCTCCAAGCAAGAATACTAGAGTGGGTTGCCATTCCCTTCTCCTGGGGATCTTCCAGAGCCAGGGATGGAACCCTGGTCTCCTATATTGCAGGCAGATTCTTATCATCTGAGCTACCAGGGAAGCCAATTAATTATTCCATTTTAATTAAATCATACTGTCAGCTTAAACTATGGTAGAAAATAACTAAATCTATACAATGTCTTCCAATGAACCATGAAAGATAACTTCTTATATGAGATGTAAAGAGAAAGTTACTTTAGAAGGAAAAAAAGTTTAAGATTAGAGAGTTGGGTTTTTAGGAGGGGTGATAATTTAGTAAAAAATACATACTTAAATGAACAGTGTTGGTCATCTTCAAAGAGAAGTATATAGCAATAAAATATCAGAAGTGATAGCCATATACGCTATTTTCATGGTCTAAAATTACTGAATTATATACAGAAATCTACAGAATACATTATTAAGTGTAAATTTTTTTCTTTATATTAGTTTGTTCTAATAAAATACAGCAAATATCCTTTTTAAACATCCATTTTTCTACCTGGCACTATCCATTTAGTTCATAAAATTAATTTAGGTAGAAACATTAAATAATTTATGACCAATACACCTGTGTAACACAATTAAGATACCTTCCACAAACTGTAGGGACCCATCCTTGTTTCTCAGATGCCTAGCATGGTGCCTGACATACATTAGATACTCGATAAACGTTTAATGAGTGAGTACAATCTGTTTAGCACATACATTCAAAATACAGACAAGTTTGCAAAGGTTCATAAGTTGCACATAGGCTTTCTGGCTGACTTCCTGGGGTCCCACTGATGACTAGGAATAATCTTCATATCCACAGAAAACTGGAAAGTTGGTAATTGTCTGGGTAAGGACCGAAAAAAACAAAGGGAAACACGTCACCTATGTTACAGTTGCTTTATAGAGCTGGTAAATGCAGGCTAATCATTCCAATAACCTATTCTGCCAGTTACTCAATGAAATGAAATTTAAGTATATCCCGAATATTTGCTAGTACACTCTTAATTGGAATTTTTTAATCCCTTATTTAAAATAAATCATTTTTGTCAAATCGCATCCTGTACAAAATATGTTTTTACTTCTTATGAGTACTATTTGTTAATAGGATTTAATTTGGCCACTAGAAAAAGTGAGAACCATAGTAAAGATAAAGAAAAAAAATCATGGTAGTGAATACACTGTAGCAGGAAGGAAAGGAAAAAGGAAGAAAATGAAGAAATTCTACATCTAAGAGTCAAGAAATTCAAATATGTCTAACTATACTATCAAATATGACAAACAACCATTAGGACCTACTGTGTACTGAAAACTGTGCTGTGGGGGATATAAATGCTAACAAGAAAAAAAAATTTAGTCTTACTTAAGTAGTTCACACAGCAAGTTTCATAAAAAAGCATTTATAATACAATATGCATTTTTCATATATATATATACATATATATATGTATATATATATATAGCTTAATACAGGAGTAAGAAGTATATTCACTGGTTAACTAGAAGTGCAGGGGGGGAAATAACCATTAGGGAAGGCTGAAATAATTCTCAAAACAGTCGCAATCCACAATGAGAGGAATCAGTACCCCCTAAAAAAAAATCAACAACAAATTACTGAATTGTAAATGGACAAAATTACAGTTTTATAGCTATTTATTTTAATATTATTAGAATATGACCCCATATAAACACCTTAAGTGTCATGTGCACAATAGTTTTATTCCTGATAAAAGAAAATGAGATAGTGTAGCTTAGCGAATGTCAAGAGACCAGAGTTCTCTGGTCCATGTGCTGTTTACTTTCAGGCCTTGGAACTCTGCATAAGCTTCTGCAACTCTCTGAACTCCCGCAATATGGAAAATGAAGCGTTGGATAAAATGACCTCCAAGATACCACCTCCATGAAACTTACAACTCTAAAATATATCTTAATACGTAAAAAACAAGCCATAAAAAAATAAACAGCTTTTTTAAAGGTAAGTCATTTTTCAACTTAGAGGCAGTCTAGAATCTTTAAACTATATAGGGTTACCCTGAGGGTGGTGGAATAAGAAATGTTTTTAAATAAAAACAGAAAGTAAGTAAAGTATTATAATCAAGCTATAAATTTTCTCTCAGCTGCCTACTGGGAAACTAGCACCCCAATAACCTACTCAATTCACTTTACTTAAAACTTATTTCTTCATTATATTCTACTTCCGTCTTTTATGTTAAGGTTGCTGAGGTATTAAGGTGAGGATAAGAAATCCTAGGTGGTTCTGAAATACTATTATTGGGAGACAAACTTGAACTTGGCACAGATTTCTGCCAAAGTGCACCAATTACAATTCAGAGAAAGGTAAGAAATTGTTCAAATTCACAACAGAAAGGAGAGAAATAGGACCATGTTGTTTATTGCTACACAGCTTTTCCTTCCCCTGTGTAAATGTCTACTTTTGCACACAGTTGGTAATTAAAATTTTACAGAACAAGCTTCTACACATGCAACGCTTTCCTGTCTCTAAAGTGTAAATATATTGTTTTCGCTTTACCATCAAGAAAATTAAAAAATTAAAAGTATTATCATGTCTTTTTAATATTTGTGTCAAATATCCTTCTAGATTTATTTTTCTTCAATCCTTTCTAGTTGATCAAATTGCTGTTTTCACATTGCCAGTCTGATCACAAAATTGCTACTTTACAGGAGAATATTTTTTGCTGACATAAATTATGGGATCAGAGATACCAATGCAGTTATAAGAAAAGGGTGTGTATGTGTGTGCCTGTGAGAGAGAGAGAGAGATTGTATGTGTGTGAATGTGTGCATCCATCTTTAAGGAAAGGATAAAGAAATGTACATATGAAACAAAATACCACTTTCTAATGTAAGCTCTAGTAAAAGGCCTACATCAGAAACATACTTTCTAGCATTTCTGAAATCAAATACAGTACTGAATTTGAAAACCATTCACTGAGAACATACCATGTAAAAATGAAAAATAGTTATTTTTATCAAGACTGTTCCTTTATAAACCTAAATCTGATTTATCTTTCAATTTATATCTCACTACAATGCATGTACTAACTATACCATCATGATTTCCTTGAATTATGAAAACATTTTAGGAATTTGTATCCTTTCACATATAGTGAGCAATCTGGTTCAGTACCCCCCAGAGATGAAAAACTCATCTCAATTTACAACAGTAAATAAATAATTCAGTTAAAACTGCAAGTGGTACCAATCCAGCAAACTATTGATGGAGAGGTTTGGCCTTCCATAAAGTCAGAACAACATAAAAGTTTTCAATGGGGATTACTTGTTCAGACAAGTTACAAAGATTAGAAAAATACTTAGATTAATTATAAAATAGATAATATTCTCATCTTATGTAAAATAAATATCACGAACATATACAGGGAGAAACAATACCAGTGATATTTAACTTAAAGCATTTTAACCTTTTAACTTTAATATGCTGATATATGAAACAAACATTAAACAAAAAAAGCAGTAATACAAGTCAAAACCTAACCAAAGGCCTCTATCAACCCAAATTTTGAAATTTTCTATGCAAGTCAGACAAAACAAAAAAAAAGGAAAATTAAACCCAGGAAGCAAAAACCAATCAAGTCTGTTCCAACACTGAAGTCAATATCCAAATCACATACAGAACCAAAAAGGGGAAAACACTCAGGTCTACAAATGGATAAGCAGTTCCGATACAATCCAGATCCCGACATTTTCCCACTCAGAAACAAATGCAGTGGAGCTTTTCCTAGGGAAAAAGGAAAAAAGCTCTCCAAATGATTTTTTTTAAGTGACATCTAGAAAGTGTGCCTCTTTCTGTCTCTTTCCCTGGCGCCTCATTGGAGGAAGGAGGGGGTTGTTTTTGTATTCTCCCCCACTGGAGCAAGACACAATCAGATGTTAGCTGGAGGAGAGAAACCACTTTTGACAACAGCAAATAAAAATAAAAAGTGCCCTTCCTCCTCTGACAGGATGGGCACCCACCTCACACACCCCTCCCCACTCCAACCCCTCCTTCACCACCACCCCCAGCACCACCCCCTCCTCACCCCGGAGCTCCACTGCGTATGTGGTTTGGTGCTACTGTTGCCCCGGAGTTAAAGTCAGAGCCAGAGGAAGGCAATGAAGCCCCCACAGACACACTTACCTTTTCTGCCCCCCACTTTTGAGTGCCTTCCCTGGAGCTGTGGAGGATGACACAAAGGGTAATAAAGGGGGGGGGGGGGGAGTGGAGGAGGAGGAGGAGGCGAAGGAGGAGGAGAGCTGGGGAAGTGGCTGCTCCTGGGTGTAGTGAGATGTCTCCAGCCAGGGCCAAGCAGCAGCAGCAGTAGCAGCAGCAGCAGCAACAGCAGAGAAGGGTCTGTGTTGCTAAGAGGCTTTTGGTCTCTTTCTCTCCTCTCACGGCCAAAGAGGAGGAGGATGGAGGGGGCTCGGGAGAGAGGCTAGTGGAGGGGTGAGGGGGTAGGAGTCGTGGATGGGGGTTTTCGAAGAAGAAGAAACTCCTTCTCCTTCTCTCTCAGGCTCAATCCCCCTCTCAGGTCTCAGGGCTGGAGGGTGGGGGAAGGAACTCAGCCGCCTTCCCCCCACCCCCCTCAATTCAAGGTTGAAGTGGGATAAAATTAGTGTCCTGTCCCTTTAAAAATAGAAATAAAAGGTGCCCCCCCCCTCTGCCACTGCCTCTCTCTTCATCATCAGCTGCTGCTGCTGCTGGGGTCTCTCTGCTTGGGGGGGGGAGGGGGGTTCGGGTAGAAGAGACGGGAGGCACTCACTGCGCATGTCCCTCTCTGACGGGAGGCTGGTTGGTTGAAGGCAGGAGGAGGGGGAGGGGAGGAAATGAGATGGTTTCCCAGAAGGCTCCGAGGCGATCGCGACCCGGAAGACATTGTAGCAGGGGGTAGAGAGGCGGGGGCGGAGAGTAGGAGGAAGTCGCTACTCTTTAACACCCCCAGTCCCCTCCTCCCTCCTAAGGGAAAGTGGAGGAACGGAAGTGGGCGTGGACGGAGGCTAAAGGAGGTCACGTGTTTGGGCGGGAGAGGGGCGGGGTGGGGAGGCGGTGCCTGCGCGGGGCATGCCGGGAGTCGGTGAATTCGTTGGCAGCTGCAGGTGAAGCAGAGCCGAGAACGCTGAGAGAGGAACCTGTGAAGCGATTTCCACCGTCTCCGGAATCCGGCTCTGCCCTGGTAAGAGAGAACTTTTTCATGAGAGGTAACCTGGAGTGGACTAGCCTCAAAACGTAAGCCTTGGGCGCCTGTGGCGAAAGGCGAATCGAAAAGGAGAGGACGGAACGCTTTAGAGACTGGGAATGCGGGAAGGGGGGCAGGCTTGTCTAGGCCAGACAGGCCAGAATCTAGGCGGGCTCCTTCCGTCTCGTGGCTTCCCTCTGAGCCAGCCGGCGGCGAATCCTGGACGAGCGTAGGGAGCGTAGATGAGCTCATGAACCTAAATCTGTGGCATGTGGTGGCTACACTCGGTGATGGTGAGAAATGTGATGGTCCAGGTGTAAGAGAGAAATGGGATCTCAGAACCCTCAGCAGATGACTCTGTTAACTGCTTCACCTCACAGTGGGGCACCTGTCCAGGGAGAGAAACAAGCTGTGTGAATTTTGGCAACTTCTGTCATTGGATGTATTGTTTATATTGGGTGTTACTACCATCAGTCCTTATTTCGTTAACCTCACAGAAATTCTGGAGTGGCTTTGAGGATGGAGCAAGCAGGCAGTTGGTTCTTCAGTAGAATTTCCCTCCGTGTCTCGCGTGGTTTCCGCAACAAAATGCCTGTAGCATTTCTCAGAAGGGGGGAATTGTGTAATTCTTGATATTGTGTCTTAGTAATCGTTGATAGAGAAGTGGACATCATCAAACTTTTCCCTTTAGTGTAGATGCGAGATTTTTAAAAAGATGTTTTTAGTTTCTTTGGTTACTAGCCTCAGATTTAGAGCCGTTGGTTTCTCAAATGCTACTGTTTTTGCTGGAAGTAATAGTTCCCTCATGTTAATTCAGAGTGTTTAAAAAAGACGAGTTTTCATTAATAATTGTTTTAAGTAAAATAGCATTGTTTCTTTCTCACATTCTGTCCATAAAATCATAAATAAAACCATTTCAGTCTTTCAGTTATGATTTTTTGTAAACTTTTTTTTAAACCCAAGACTCTGAAATTCCTCATGTTTATTGTGTTTGTATTACTTAGTGATTTCTTTTAGGGTATGCTATCAGGTAAAGTTACTGCTTAGTCGTCTTGTATGTTTTGACACTGAATTTTGTTTATGCATCACTGACTAGTGCTTTTACCACTTTCCGTGTGTGCAATAATCCTGTCAAATGGAATAAAAACTGGACTCTGGTGCCTTAAAGTTTTGTTTCTACTGAAACCAAATATATGACACTTTAGAACAAAAAAGTTATAGCAGAGCCATAAAAGTGCCATAGATAACAAACTTTAAATCGTTTTTTTGCGTCAAAACACTAAATGTGCAAAAGTGTACAAATCATAGTTATAAAATATAATGGTTAGTTCTAATGATTAGTAAACAGAATGTGGAAAAATGCACAAGCCACAGATATACAGTATAATGAATAATTGTGAACACAGTATTCTGTATCAAAATGAAGAATTAGAACATTGCTGTCCCCTTCACTTTTATTTCAAGTATTTTTTAACCACCTTTGTCAGCATTCCTAAACAATATAGATTGGTTTTGCCTTTAAAAAAAAAAAAATCCTGTATGTAACTGAATTACATGTTATGTATCATTTTCAGTCAGTCCTGTTAAGTCTAGTTCATGTATTTTCATTGCTGGTAGTAATGTTTATAAGTAAGTATAGTGTAGTAAGTCATTTTGTGAACATACACAATTAATTTAACTAGTCTAGTATTATGGACATTTGGATTGTGGCTAGTTTTTAGCGCTTAGAAATAGTACAACTCTGTGTAATCTTAAGCATGCATTTTATATACGTAGCATGCATTTCTTCAGAATGTAGACTATGCCAAACTTTTTGAAGTGAATATATCAATTTATACTCCCCCCAACAATGTATGATAGATCCTTTTTTCTACAGTTTTGAAAACAGTTGGTAGTTTTTGTTTTTGCCAATCTGATGAAGCTAGCTTTATGTTATTATTTTAATTTGCAGTTCCTGATTGTTAATGGGGTTGAGCAGTTTTTCAAAAATTTATTGGCTATTTGAGAGTTGAATGTTGTGAGGCCTTATGTTCCTGAAACTGTCTTTACTGTACTCTGTTAGTTTGACTGGGTGTAGAATTCTAAATTGGTAATGTTTCTCTTCAGATTTGAGGAGAAATTCTTAGTCTTTGATAAAAATTTGACTCCTTTCTTGTTTTTAATGCTGCATTTCACTTCCTTCTCCCCTATGGAAGCTTCTGCAACCTTTTTGTTTGAAGCTTATAGATTCTTATCTTTGTTTTATACAGTGTTCTGAAACATCACAGTAATGTGAGATAATTCATGAGTCCGTAGAAATTTATACACATTTCATGAGTTCTTTCAACCTAGCAACCTGTATCCCTCAGCTCTAAAGTTCGTGATTCATTTTCTGTAATTTCCCTACCTCAGTGTTTCTTGTACCTGCAATTAGACATTATACTGCTGGACCTATTTCCTTTCTCCCATTTTTCATATTTTTCCAGTTTTTTGCTTTACACTTTCTGGGAAATGTACTTGATTTTTCAAACCTTGGGACTTTCATTTCTCCTATTGTTTTTTTTTTATTTTCAGTACCATTTTTTGATCTTTGTATTCCCGCCCCCCGCCCCCACGGCATTTATGGATTTAAAGTTTTGTTTTGAGGTTTGTTCTCCCTGCGCACTCTGTGTTTTCTAAGTTATTCTTTGTGTTGATGTATTTTAGTCTCACTTTAGAGGCTTTCCTTGGCTCTGTTGTGATCCTTGATTGTGTTCAAATTTTTGTAAGGAACATTGGAAACATTTCATGCCTCTCTTAACTTAGCTAAGGTTTGCTAGCTGTTGATGGTTCTCACTGTGGAAAAATTTGGCTGGGAAACCCAAATATCAATTTCCTTAAAGTTCCTTTAGGTATTTGGAAGTTTTTTTTCTCTTGGGCTAGTAAGAGTCCAACAAGAAGGATTGTCTAATTTTCTGCCTTAGAGTCAGTGGTTCTTAGCTGTTTCAATATGATCTCCCCAAGACATTTGTCAGTGTCTCAGAGACATATTTGGTTATCAGAAATGGGTTGCTACAGAAAACCACTGGATAGATGCTGCAGGTGCTGTTGAACATCCTACAGTGCATAGGGAAGCCATTCACAACGGAGAAATTACCCAGTTCTAAAGGTCAGTATTGCCTCTTGCTCCTGGTATAAGGTATCAAGGTATAAGCCTGATTTCCAGTGCTCTGAGAACCAGGTGAAAACAGAGCTCAGGAATCTCAACATTCTTTTTTTATTTTTTTAATTCTTTGATACTCTCACCCTCTACTGTGCTTGCTGTCTCTTAGTGTAGGATCTTTCTGTATTATCCTCTCTGGAACCACTTGTCTTCTGATGGAGTGGAAAGGGATTCTGCTTAATTTTGATCATTTTAGCACTGCAGGCCTTTTGGAGATGGTTTTGTCAATGAATTTTAACCCAAACTAAAATACTGGCTATGTTATGTGTTTATCTTATTTGAACAGGATTGGCTGATGAGTCTAGATAGCCTTGTACATTGTACTAATGCTTTAATGGGAAAATAAGATATGAGTTGAACATTATAAACTAGGAGGTGGATGAAACTTGGTATAGATAGTTGGCTTCCCTGGTAAAGAATATAAAGATGGTAAAGAATCTGCCTACAGTACAGGTGACCCAGGTTCAATCCCTAGGTCGGGAAGATCCCCTGAAGAAGTGAATGGCTACCCACTCCAATGTTCTTGCCTGGAGAATTCCATGGGCAGAGGAACCTGAAAGACTACAGTCCATGGGATCGCAAAGAGTCAGACATGAGTAAGCAACTAACACTTACACTCTCACGTTCCTCATTCTTTTACTTAAATTTGTTTTCCCCTTTTCACTCCTAGTGTGGCTTAGTTATCTTCACACAAGCATGTGCTGAGATCGCTAATTTTTTCTAATATTTTCCCCTTAATCTCACATAGTTCTCTTTCTTTCTCTTCACCTCCAATAAAGTCTTTGTTTTTTGTATTTTATACTGCTTCTTTGATGAATAATGGAATTGAGATTACTATGACGTTTTGTGTAATGAAGTATGAAGATTGAAGTCAGATTTGACAAGATTAAAATTCTAAGTGTGTTAGTTTTCTTTGGACACACTCATGCACGTTTTCAGTTTTCCTTAATCTTTCCACAGTGTATAAAAATAAACACTTTTTATATGGATGACCCAGAAATGTCAACTTATACTGCTCTTTTAAAATAATCACTTCTCCTAATAGTTCCATATATATCTATATCAACTTAGTTTATAATGAATAAATACCTAAAATATTTTCTCTAAAACCTGTTGGTTTGTATTATGTCCAGCTGTGTTATAGCAGCACTTTGATGCAATGTCTGATGGCATAATGTATTTAAAAAATTATGTTGAAATAATTATCTGTGACATACTTTTTAAAAGTTAAAATTTTGTTGTTATAGTTACTACTGATTACTTTATTCTCAAATCATAAGATACATTAAGTATGCAACATGATTATTTTTTAAGTTCCCCCCAATTAATATAAATTCAGTGTAAAAGTAAAAACTGAAATTCACCTATAATCTCTACACTCATAAATAATTCTGTTAAGATGTTGATATATGTTATTTCAGTATTTTTTTGCCTGTTTCTGTACATTTTTTAACAAAACTGGATTATAGAGTTTTGTTGTATACTTTTAAAAGAAATAATATTTAGCTAGCATCTTTCCATTGTATTACATACTTGTATAAAATATTATGATACTTATTTGCTTTATATTACAGAAATCTGCCAGCCTCTGGGAGCTGTGTTCTTGTATAATGCCTTGATCAGTGTTACTTCTCTTTAAAATAAAATATTAAAAAATTTCACTTTCCCTATATAAATGCTCTTCCAGCATCTGATTTTTAAAAACAACAGCAAACAGATGAATTAATCTTAAAGTAGCTTTAGAGTAGCTAGCATTTCCCTTGAATTAGCGTTCATTGTTTTGCAGATATTCCTGTAGGGTAACAATCTGCTAAAGCAGATTTTGCCTGTACATTTTTTTTTCTTCATTTTATAGATTTTGTAGATTATCTGTCTTACTGACTTAGACTGCCTTTGTTCTTACATTTCATTTTCACAAATCTTTTATAAGATTTTATTCCCACCTGATATTTTCACAGATTTTGACTTTGAGTGTGCCTTTTTTTCTTTCTTTTAAATTTTTTAACGAATATGGGGGTTTTGATTTGTTTTCCAGAAAAACTGAGTATAGAGTACAGTGAATTGCTATATAGCCAAACTCACCCAGCTCATCTTACTATAACCTAGTTTCCTTTATTATTAATATCTTACCTTAGTGTGGTACATTTGTTGCAATTGATGAACCAGTATTGATGTATAATTATTAATCAAAGTTTATAGCTTACATTAAGGTTCCCTCTTTGAATTTAACATTATGGGTTCTGACAAATGTGTAATGACATATATCTGCCCTGACGGTATCATACAGAATAGTTTAACTTCTCTAAAAGTCCCTTGTGTTCTGTTCTCCCATTCATGCCTTGAACTCTTGGCAACTAATGATTTTTTCATGATCTCCCTAGTTTTGCTTTTTCAAAATTGTCATATAGTTGGAATCATACAGTGTCTACCTTTTTCAGATTGGCTTTTTCCCTTGGCAATATGCCTCCCAAGTCTTTTCCATTTCTTTTCATGACTTGATAGCTCAGTTCATTTTAGCACTGAATATTTCATCTGATGGATGTATCACAATTTGTTTATCCATATACCCACTGAAGGACATTTTGGTCTTCCAGATTTTGGCATTTATGACAGAAGTTGTCATAAACATTCAGATGCAAGTCTGTATGTGGACAAAAGTTTTTAATTCACCTGGGTAAAATAACAATGTTCCTGATTGTTAGATTATGTGATAAGTACATTTAGTTTTGTAAGAAACTTCCAAACTGCCTACCAAAGTGAGTGTACGTACCATTTTGCACTCCAGTCAGCAGTAAATCAGAATTCTAATTACTTCATGTCATCCTAGCATTGGAAAAGGCAGTGGCACCCCCACTCCAGTACTCTTGCCTGGAAAATCCCATGGGCGGAGGAGCCTGGTAGGCTGCAGACCACGGGGTCGCTAAGAGTCGGACACAACTGAGCGACTTCACTTTCACGCATTGGAGAAGGAAATGGCAACCCACTCCAGTGTTCTTGCCTGGAGAATCCCAGGGACGACGGAGCTTGGTGGGCTGCCGTCTATGGGGTCACACAGAGTTGGACATGACTGAAGCGACTTAGCAGCAGCAGCATCCTAGCATTTGATCCAAACAATCCATTGTTTTGGATTTAGTCACTTAATTTGTTTGTTGGCTGTGCTTTCTCTAATTGTGGCATGCAGGTACTACTCTTCATTGTGGTGTATGGACTTCTCATTGCAGTGGCTTCTATTGTTGTGGATCACAGGCTCTAGGCGTGTGAACTCAAGGGTACCTGAGCTTTAGTAGTTGCAGTACACAGGCTCAGTAGTTGTGGGCCACAAGCCTAGTTGCTCCAAGACGTGGAATTTTCCCAGACCGGGAATCAGTGTCCTCAACATTAGCAGGCAGATTTTTATCCACTTCACCAATGGGAAGTTCTGGATTTAATCATTCTTACAGGTATAGATTGTCGTTTTGATCCCCAGTGATAAATGATATTTCTAGAAATATACACAGGAGTCACATCTCTGGATCATACAGTAACTTTATTTTTACTTTTTTAAGGACTCTACATACTGTTCTCCATGCTGGCTGTGGAACTTACGTTCCACACAAACAATGTAAGGGGATTCCCTTTTCTACACACCATTTCCAACATTTATTGCTTGTAGACTGTTGTTGATAGCCATTCTGACCTATGTGAGGTGATAACTCGTTTTCTGTCACTCAGGTGTGTCTAACTCTGCAACCCCATGGACTGCAGCATGCCAGGATTCCAAGTCCTTCACCATCTCCCGAACTCGTGTCCATTGAGTTGGTGATGCCATTCTTCATCATCTCATCTCTGTTGTCTTCTTCTCCTCCTCCCTTCAATCTTTCCCAGCATCAGGGTCTTTTCCAGTGAGTCAGCTCTTTGCATCAGGTGGCCAGATATTGGAGCTTCAGGATCAGTTCTTCCAGTGAATAATAAGGGTTGATTTTCTTCAGGATTGATTGGTTTGACCTCTTTGCTGTTCAAGGGAGTCTTCTCCAGCACCACGGTTCGAGGGCATCAGTTCTTCCGTGTTCCACCTTTTTTATTGTCCAGCTCTCACATCTGTACATGACTACTGGAAAAACTATAGCTTTGACGGAATGGACCTTTGTCTGGAAAGTCATGTCTCTGCTTTTTAATATGCTGTCTAGGTTTGTCATTGCCTTTCTTCCAAGGAGCAAGTGTCTTTTAATTTCATGGCTGCACTCACCATCCTCAGTGATTTTGGAGCCCAAGAAAATAAAACCCTTCACTGTTTCCATTGTTTCTCCGTTTATTTGCCATGAAGTGATGGGACCTGATGCCATGATCTCATTTTTTGAATGTTGAGTTTTAAGCCAGCTTTTTCACTCTCCTCTTTCACCTTCATCAAGAGGCTCTTTAATTCCCCTTCACTTTCTGTCATAAAGATGGTGTCATCTGCATATCTGAGGTTACTGATATTTCTCCCCACAGTCTTGATTCCAGCTTGTGCTACATCCAGCCTGGCATTTCACATGATGTACTCTGCATAGAAGTTAAATAAGCAGAGTGACAATGTAAAGCCGGGACATACTTCTTTCTCAGTTTGGAACCAGTCTGTTATTCCGTATCTGGTTCTAACTGTTGGCTGTTTGACCTACATGCAGGTTTCTCAGGAGGTAGATCAGGTGGTCTGTTTTTCCCCATCTCTTGAAGAATTTTCCACAGTTTGTTGTGATCTACACATTCAAAGGCTTTAGCATAGTCAATGAAGCAGAAGTAGATGTTTTTCTGGAATTCTATAGCTTTTCTATGATCCAATGAATGTTGGCATTTTGGTCTCTGGTTCCTCTACCTTTTCAAAATCCAGCTTGTACATCTGGAAGTTCTCATTCACGTAGTATTAAAACCTAGCTTGAAGGAGTATTAGCATTAGTTTGCTAGCATGTGAAATGAGTGCACTTGTGCAGTAATTTGAACACTCTTTTAACATTGCCCTTCTTTGGGATCAGAATGAAAACTGACATTTTCCAGTCCTGTGGCCACTGCTGAGTTTTCCAAATTTGCTGGTATAATGAGTGCTTTAACAGTCTCATCTTTCAGGATTTGAAATAGCTCAACCATCACCTCCACTAGCTTTGTTCATGGTTATGCTTCCTAAGGCCACTTGAACTTCACACTCCAGGATGTCTGGCTCTAGGTGAGTGATCACACCATTGTGGTTATCTGGGTCATTAAGATCTTTTTTGTATAGTTCTTCTGTGTACTCTTGCCACCTCTTCTTAATATCTTCTGCTTCTGTTAGGTCCATATTGTTTCTGTCCTTTATTGTGCAGAAGTCTCTGCATAAAGTAATAGCTTATAAACTGTAGTTTTGAATTTTATTTCTCTAACGGTTGACTGGGTTGAGCATTTTTTCGTGTGCCTGTTGGAGATCTGTGTACCTGTTTTGGAGAAACGTCTCTTTAGGTCTTCTGCCTATTTTTTGACTGGGTTTTTGTTTGTTTGTTTTGTGCTATATATTTTGGAAGTTAATCCGTTGTCGGTTCCATCATTTGCAAATATATTTTCCTAGTCCGCTTGTCCTTTAATTTTGTTTATGACTTCCTTTGATGTACAAAAGCTTTTAAGTTTCATTAGGTATCATTTGCTTTTTTTTTTTTCTTCTCTTATTTCCATTGCTCTGAAAGTGAAAGTGAAGTCCCTCAGTTGTGTCTGTGTCTCTTCTAGACCCCATGGACTGTAGCCTACCAGGCTCCTCCGCCCATGGGATTTTCCAGGCAAGAATACTGGAGTGGGTTGCCATTTCCTTCACCAGGGGATCGTCCCAACCCAGGGAGCGAACCTGGGTCTCCCACATTGTAGGCAGACGCTTTACCATCTGAGCCACTCTAGGAGATCCAAAAAATACTGTTGCTAATTTTATGTCAGAGACTGTTCTGCCTATGTTTTCCTCTTTAACCCATTTTGAACTTATTTCGTATATGATTTTAGAAAATGTTCTAATTTAATTCTTCTGCATGTAGCTGTCTAGCTTTCCCACTTCCAATTGCTGAAGAGACTTTCTCCAGTATATATTCTTGCCTCCTTTGTCATAGATTAATTCATCAGGCTAATGCCCAGAGGTGTGGGCATTTATTTCTGGACTTTCTATCCTGCTCCATTTACCTGTGTGTCTCTCTTTGTGCTAGTACAGTACTGTTTTCACTACTGTATTTTTGTAACATAGTCTGTAGTCAAGGAGCATGATTCCTCTAAGTATTCTTTCTTAAGATTGTTTTTGCTCTTTAGGGTCTTTTATTTTTCCATGCGATGCTTAAAATTGTTTATTCTAGTTCTGTGAAAAATACCATTGGTAATTTAATAGGGATTTAATTGAATCTGTAAAATGCCTTGGGAGTATGGTCATTTTAATAGTATTGATTCTTCCAGTTCAAGAACATGTTATATCTTTCCATCTTTATGGGTCATCTTCAGTTTATTTCATCAGTCTTATAGTTTTTGTAGTACAAGTTTTTTGCCTCTTTAGTTAGGTTTATTCCCAGGTATTTTATTGTTTTTGATGTGATGGGAAATGGAATTGTTTCCATTTTAGTGGCGTAAAATTGGTTGTAGTAGTAGTCTCTTATGATCTTTTATATTTTTGTTGTGTCGGTTGTAACTTGTCTGTTTTCATTCCTGACTTTATTAATTTGGGTCTTCTTTTTCTTGATGAGTCTGGCTAAAAGTTTATTTTATCTTCTCAAAGAACCAGCTTTTAGTTTTCATTTTTATTTATTTTTTAAAATTAGAAGATAAAAAATTACTTTACATCATTGTGATGGTGTTTGTCATATGAATCACCATTAGGTCTATGTATGTCCTCACCCTCTTGAAACCCCCTCCTACCTCCTTTTCCATCCCACCCCTCTATCTTGTCACAGAGCATTGGTTTTGTGATCCCAGCATCATACACTGAACTTCCATTAGCTATCTGTTTTACATATGTATGTGTTTCAATGTTATTCTCTCAAATCATCCCACTCACTCATTCCCCCACTGTGTCTAAAATGTCTGTGTGTCCTTTGATGCCCTGCAAGTAGGATTATCAATGCTGTCTTTGTAGATTGCATATATATGCATTAATACATGACATTGTCTTTCTGACTTACTTCACTTTGTATAATAGGGTCTATGTTCATTCACCTCATTAGAACTGACTCAAATGCATATCTTTTCTTTGCTGAGTAATATTCCATTTTGTATATGTATCACAACTTCCTTATCTATTCTGTTGATGGACATCTAAGTTACTTCCATGTCCTGGCTATTGTAAATAGTGCTGCAATGAACATTAGGGTACATGTAGTTAAATATTCCCAAATATGTCAGTTACCAGTGTCATATGTCCCCAGGGTGAGCTGCAGCCTCTTGCTGTCTCTGGAGGAGACTCTGAGATCATTAAGTAGGTCTGACCCTGGCTTTGTCAAGTTACTGTTTTTGTGCTGGATCCCAGTGTGCATGGTTTTTTGTGTTCACCTTTCAAGAATTTCTCCCAGCCCTGTGGGGCTTGTGCAATTAAACCTGCTTGCCTTCAAAGCCAAACGCTCTCCAGGCTCATTTTCCTGGTGCTGGACCCCTGGGCTTGGGAGCCGACATGGAACTCAACTCTCATGCCTATGGTAGAACCTGTGCAATATAATTATTCTCCATTTTGTGGGTCACCTACCTGGGGGAAATGTGATTTGATTATATCACAAGTCTGCCTTTCTACCCATCTTGTGGCTCCTTCTTTATGTCTTTAGTTGTAGAAGGTCTTTTTTGGCAGGTTCCAGTCTTTTTCATATATGATTGTTCCTGCGGTTAGTGTGATTTTGGTGTTCTCATGAGAGGAGGTAAGCTCAGGATCTTTGTACTCTGCCATCTTGGCCACTCTCTCCTCCAAGTTCTTTGACGTTCAAGATGGCATTTGGAAATGGCACTGCTTTTAAGACCTGTGGTGAACAGAATGCCATCAAGGCTTTCACTGCAGAGCTTGGATAGCAGACTGGACTTGCCATAGCCTATGAAGCCTGTGTAGACCAGGTCATCCCCTGGGTATGCAGGCACTAGTCCCTTGCAGCAGAATGCTCTAAAACAGAATACTATCTACGTATGGAAATGCCTCAGTTATCTGGAGATCAGACATTTGGCTGTCTAAGGCATCTGGAATGACTTTGAACTCAGACACACAAAAAGCGTTGTCATATAAGGTTTTGACTTTTCTTTCGTGACCTTTAAACTCTGTATTGTTATTTTTTTAAGCTCTCTTTTTATTATTCATTTCTAGTTTATTTCCATCATGGTATTAGAATATACTTTAACATAATTTCTATTCTTATAAGTTTTAGTTGTGTTTATGGCCCAGATTTGGAGAATGGAATGGCAACCCACTCCAGTATTCTTGCCTGGAGAATCCCATGGACAGAGCAGCCTGGCAGGCTACAGTCCATGGGGTTGCACAGAGTCGGACACGACTGAGTGACCAGCACACATGGCCCAGAATACAGTCTGTCTTGGTGAATGTGATGTGTGAACTTCAGAAGAATATGTATTGTCTTATTGGGGAGTTAATTACTTTATCAGTAGTAATGTGTCTTTATTCCTGGTGCTGCTGCTTGCTTAATCTAAATTTAATATAGTTACTTAAACTCTTTTTGGATTATTGTATGTCTTCCATTTTTGTACTTTGTGTCATTATTAAAGGTGATTTTTTTATAGAGAACATAAGGTTGTTGCTTGTTTTTTTTACCTACTATTTTAATTGGTCTATTTATTTAGATCACTGACATATAAAGTCATTACTGATAGAGTAAATGCCTTCTTTGGTTTTAACCAGGCATTTTGCATTCAGGTTCTTTTCCTCTTTCAAGCTATAAATTATACTTTTTAAAAACTTCTTTCAGTGGTTGCTGTAGTATTTGCAGTATAGATTTATAAGCAATCCAGGTCCACTTTCAAATAAAACTATACCTATACTGTTTAATAGACAGTATGTGTCATTTAACAGAATGCTTCCAATTCATCACTTCTGTCCTTTATAACATTCTTTATCTAATCATTACTACATTTTCAGCATATCAATTGTACCATTTTTTCCTGTGCCACTGTTTTCATTTCTGTTATTAAGTTTTGATTCATTCTTTGGTTACATTGCCTCTCAGCTCCCTTCCTCCACCCTCCAACATAACACACATTAAGCTCTTTAGGTGAGCCAAGAAGACTACAAGGGGCTGCTGCTGCTGCTAAGTTGCTTCAGTTACCTCCGACTCTGTGCGACCCCATAGACAGCAACCCACCAGGCTCCCCCATCCCTGGGATTCTCCAGGCAAGAACACTGAAGTGGGTTGCCATTTCCTTCTCCAATGCATGAAAGTGAAAAAGGAAAGTGAAGTCGCTCAGTTGTGTCCGACTAGTAGCAACCCCATGGTCTGCAGCCTACCAGGCTCTTCCATCCATGGGATTTTCCAGGCAAGAGGACTAGGACTGGAATGGGGTGCCATTGCCTTCTCTAGAATTCTATATTTTTTCCCCTCAGGTCATTAAGGCGCTGGTAAATAGTTTCGTATTGGGGCAAGCCCTGTTAAAGAGGACAGAATGCTCTTGGATGTATTTCAGTGTTGGTACTTTTCCCTTACACCTTTTGAAGCAAAAGGAGATTTTTCCCTGGTCTTCTCTGAGAACCTAGCAATGTTCTTGGAGATAAAATTAAGTAAAGTTTGGAGACCTCCCTAAGAATGGGTCCTCTGGGAGTTTTTAACTTAAACTACATTGAGTCTCCAGCAGTTTGTCAATTACATTTTAGGTTTTCATACCTTGGGTCTGGCTTCAGTGTAATTTATGTTTCCTAGCTTCTGCTCCAGTAAGCCGTCAGCCTCTGTATCTGCACATATGTCGCTAATTTTGAAGGAAACAGTTTGTCTTATGGCCTTATTCTCCTATGGATGGATCGACAGCGAGTTGTTGTTTTTTACTTTGTTCAGCTTTTTTCTTGTAAGGACAAGAGTATCAACCTCCAAGCTTCTTCCATCTAGACAGAGAGGCTTGATCATTTTTAAACAAAAAATTGCATGTTGTTGTTGCTGTTTCTTAAAGCAAATTCATCAGGACTATAGTTGAAGAGCAGTTGTGTCTCATTGTGTTTCTATTGTGGGAAAAAAAACACAAAACTAATTTTCTACTGTTGGATATTTTATTGTTCATAGCCAGAGCTACATTAAACATCATTTTAGTTAAGTATTTGTGATGTTCAAGCCGGTTCTAGAAAAGACAGAGGAACCAGAGATCAAATTGCCAACATCTGCTGGATCATGGAAAAAGCAAGAGAGTTCCAGAAAAACATCTATTTCTGCTTTATTGACTATGCCAAAGCCTTTGACTGCATGGATCACAAGAAACTGGAAAATTCTGAAAGAGATGGGAATACCAGACCATCTGACCTGCCTCTTGAGAAACCTATATGCAGGTCGGGAAGCAACAGTTAGAACTGGGCATGGAACAATAGACTGGTTCCAAATAGGAAAAGGAGTATGTCAAGGCTGTATATTGTCACCCTGCTTATTTAACTTATATGCAGAGTACATCATGAGAAACGCTGGGCTGGAAGAAGCACAAGCTGGAATCAAGACTGCTGGGAGAAATATCAATAACCTCAGATATGCAGATGACACGACCCTTATGGCAGAAAGTGAAGAGGAACTAAAAAGCCTCTTGATGAAAGTGAAAGAGGAGAGTGAAAAAGCTGGCTTAAAGCTCAACATTTAGAAAACGAAGATCATGGCATCCAGTCCCATCACTTCATGGGAAATAGATGGGGAAACAGTGGAAACAGTGTCAGACTTTATTTCTTTGAGCTCCAAAATCACTGCAGATGGTGATTGCAGCCATGAAATTAAAAGACACTTACTCCTTGGAAGAAAAGTGATGACCAACCTAGATAGCATATTCAAAAGCAGAGACATTTGCTAACAAAGGTCCGTTTAGTCAAGGTAATGGTTTTTCCAGTGGTCATGTATGGATGTGAGAGTTGGACTGTGAAGAAAGCTGAGCACCGAAGAATTGATGCTTTTGAACTGTGGTGTTGGAGAAGACTCCTGAGAGTCCCTTGGACTGCAAGGAGACCCAACCAATCCATTCTAAAGGAGATCAGTCCTGGGTATTCTTTGGAAGGACTGATGCTGAGGCTGAAACTCCAATACTTTGGCCACCTCATGTGAAGAGTTGACTCATTGGAAAAGACCCTGATGCTGGGAGGGATTGGGGGCAGGAGAAGAAGGGGACAACAGAAGATGAGATGGCTGGGTGGCATCACCAACTCGATGGACGTGAGTTTGAGTGAACTCCGGGAGTTGGTGATGGACAGGGAGGCCTGGCGTGCTGCAATTCATGGGGTCGCAAAGAGTCATACAACTGAGTGACTGAACTGAACTGTGCATATCTGTAATTATTTCTTTTGAGTAGATTCTTAAAGTGGAATTGCTGAACAGAAAACAGTGAAATTGTGACTTCTAGTAATGTGTGTTTGTGACATTATTGTGTGTTGGTTCCATTAACCACAATGTCACCAACCCTAAGTATTTGTCTCAACTGAAATGAAACACTTTTGTGTCCCCCAAATAATATCTCATTTAATCTTTTTTATTTAGTTTTAAGAAAGAGCTGCATTTTAAAGATATTTTATTTCTCTAAGTTATTTTTTACTAATATTAGAGTAATACTTAATAATTTTAATAAGTGGAATGTTAAACAATGAAACTTTACAGTTTACTACCATAATATTGTTATAATATATTCCATTCGTTAATCACTGAAACAAGAGCTACTTACAGATGCTTAATTATACAATAAACTCTGATTAACAAATTTGTACATTTCTATCAGTAAACATACATAATTTAACAAAGTAAATAATCGTTTTGTTCCAGTGGTTAAATTGATAGTGTGGTTACTTAAATTGAGCGTTTTCACTTTAAAGAAATCTTACAGTCTAACTTTTATTGGAAAGAGTGGTAATATTTAAACTCATATATAGGAACCACTTAAACTTGGGTTAGTGAGTTTTTGTTGTTTCTTGTTTTCTCTAGAAAGCTATTAAATATTGGTAGTGATAGTAGTGAATATATTGGGCTTCCATGGTGGCACAATGGGAAAGAATCTGCCTGCCAATGCAGGAAATACAAGTTTGAACCCTAGGTTGGGAAAATCCCCTGGAGAAGGAAATGACAACCCACTCCAGCAGTTTTGCCTGGGAAATCCTGTGAACAGAGAGTCCTGATGGGCTACAGTCCATGGGATCACAAAAGAGTTGGACACAACTTTGCAAATAACAACAGTGAACATATTGTTCATAATTTTATTTGCAAAACTGTTTATACTGGATTTTTGGTATCTATCCTATGTCAGATTAAAGAACCAGGTTTCTAGCATTTTCAAAGATGCTCTTGATTACATATTTGCTAATAAATATTTGAGTCAGAGTCTTTGTTTCTCTCTATGGTTTTTGTGTGAGCTTTGTCTTTGGAAGTTTTTTATGCTTTGTCTGGTTTTGTCTCTCCCTTTTTGGGCTTGATTTATTTGCCCAAGTGGCTCATAAAATTCAGAGAAACGTTTTACTTACTAAATAACCAGTTTTTTATGAAAGGATGTAGCTGAGGAACAATCGTTTGGAAAAGATACATATAGCAGGGTATGAGGAAGTGGAAGTGGAACTCTGACACCATCTCAGAGTGGCCGCTACACTTCTCAAGTGTTCACATGTTCACCAACCCAGAAGTTCTTTAAAACCAGTATGTTTTGGGATTTTCATGGAGGAGGCTTCATTACATAGGCATGATGAACCATTAACTCCATTTCTCACAATGAATCATTAACGCCTTTCTCCCTACTCCAGAGGGAGGCATGGCCAAAAATTCCAAGCTTCTAATCATGAATTGGTCTTCCTGCTGACTAGCCCTCATGCAGGACACATGCAGGAGCCCATTGAGTCATCTCATTAGAACAAAAGATACTCTTATTACCCAGGAAATCACTGGAGTTTTAGGATCCGCGTGTTAATAACTGGTTTCAGTAACCAAATATTAAAGCAAAAAAATCCTCCTGGTGCTCTCATCACTTAGAAAATTGCAAGGGTTTCTGAAGCTCTGTGCCAGAGACCAGTGATAAAGACTAAATTGTATCTCACAAATATTGTAAGCTTTTCTCTGTTTTACCTTGGTCATATCCTCTAGATTTGGGGGCATTTTTGTCGTTTTGTCTTTCTTTCTTTTTTTTGAAGAGGAAGTTTACAGTATTCATGACTGATTCTTGGTATCAGCAACTGGATTATCATTACTTTTATGTTTTTAATAAATTCTGAAGGAGAGGGGTATTACTTATTTGTTGCTATGTAGCAAACTACTCTAAAATAGTTACAGTCAGTAATTGCTTAAAAAAATATTTATTTTCCCACATAGTTTCTGTGGATCAGGAATTCAGGAACAGCTTAGATAGATGCTTGTGGCTCTTGGTGTCTCATGGGTTATAGTTAAGATGTTAGCTGTAGTTGCAGTCATCTGAAGGCTTGACAGGAGGTGGAAAATGTGTATCCGAACTGGTTAACTCATGTTATTGGCAAGTTACTACTGACTCCTCAGTTCCTTACCATGAAGACGTCTTTGTCGCGTTGCCTTACTGTCTTACAAGGCAGCTAGCTTCACCCAGAGCAGGTGATCCAGGGAAAGTCAAAACTTCTATCCTCAGAAGTCACTCTCCATAAGTATTCAGTTCAGTTCAGTCGCTCAGTTGTGTCCGACTCTTTGTGACCCCATGAATTGCAGCTCACCAGACCTCCCTGTCCATCACCAACTCCCGGAGTTCACTCAGACTCACGTCCATCGAGTCCATGATGCCATCCAGCCATCTAATCCTGGGTCGTCCCCTTCTCCTCCTGCCCCCAATCTCTCGCAGCATCAAAGTCTTTTCCAGTGAGTCAGCTCTTCGCATGAGGTGGCCAAAGTACTGGAGCTTCAGCTTTAGCATCATTCCTTCCAAAGAAATCCCAGGGCTGATCTCCTTCAGTATGGACTAGTTGGATCTCCTTGCAGTCCAAGGGACTCTCAAGAGTCTTCTCCAACACCACAGTTCAAATGCATGAATTCTTCAGTGCTCAGCCTTCTTCACAGTCCACTGTCAACTCTCTCCTGTGGTCATACATGACCACAGGAAAAACCATAGCCTTGACTAGACAGACCTTAGTCGGCAAAGTAATGTGTCTGCTCTTGAATATACTATCTAGGTTGGTCATAACTTTTCTTCCAAGGAGTAAGCGTCTTTTAATTTCATGGTTGCAGTCACCATCTGCAGTGACTTTGGAGCCCCCAAAAATAAAGTCTGACACTGTTTCTACTGTTTCCCCATCTATTTGCCATGAAGTGATGGGACTGGATGCCATGATCTTCGTTTTCTAAATGTTGAGCTTTAAGCCAGCCTTTTTACTCTGCTCTTTCACTTTCATCAAGAGGCTTTTTAGTTCCTCTTCACTTTCTGCCATAAGGGTCGTGTCATCTGCATGTCTGAGGTTATTGATATTTCTCCCAGCAGTCTTGATTCCAGCTTGTGCTTCTTCCAGCCCACTGTTTCTCATGATGTACTCTGCATATAAGTTAAATAAGCAGGGTGACCATATACAGCCTTGATGTACTCCTTTTCCTATTTGGAACCAGTCTATTGTTCCATGTCCAGTTCTAACTGTTGCTTCCTGACCTGCATACAGATGTCTCAAGGGGCAGGTGAGGTGGTCTGGTATTCCCATCTCTTTCAGAATTTTTCACAGTTTATTGTGATCCACACAGTTAAAGGCTTTGGCATAGTCAATAAAGCAGAAATAGATGTTTTTCTGGAACTCTCTTGCTTTTTCCATGATCCAGTGGATGTTGGCAATTTGATCTCTGGTCCCTCTGCCTTTTCTAAAACCAGCTTCATAAATATTAGGTTAGTGCAAAAGTAATTGTGGTTTTACATTGTTGAAATTTGCTGTTTAACTTCAGATACGCAGATGGCACCACCCTAATGGCAGAAAGTGAAGAGGAAATAGAGCCTCTGTGATGAAGGTGAAAGAGGAGAGTGAAAAAGCCAGCTTAAAACTCAGCATTCAAAAAATTAAGATCATGGCATCCAGTCCCATAACCGCGTGACAAATAGATGGGGAAACAAGGGAAACAGTGACAGACTTTATTTCTTGGGCTCCAAAATCACTGCAAATGGTGACTGCAGCCATGAAATTAAAAGATGCTTGCTTCTTGGAAGGAAAGCTATGACCAAACTAGGCAGCATATTATAAAGCAGAGACATCACTTTGCCAACAAAGGTCTGTATGGTCAAAGCTGTGGTTTTTCCAATAGTCATGTATGGGTGTGAGAGTTGGACCATAAAGAAGGCAGAGCACTGGAGAATTGATGCTTTGAACTGTGATGTTGGAGAAGATACTTGAGAGTCCCTTCGACTGCAAGAAGATCAAACCAGTCAATCCTAATGGAAGTCAACTCTGAATATTCATTAGAAGGACTGATGCTAAAGCTGAAGCTCTAGTACTTTGGCCATCTGATGTAAAGAGCCATCTCATTGGAAAAGACCCTGATCCTGAGAAAGATTGAGGACAGATGGAGAAGGGGGCGACATGATGAGATGGTTGGATGGCATCATTGACTAAATGAACATGAGTTTGAGCAAACTCGGGAAGATAGTGAAGAACAGGGAAGCCTGGTGTGCTGCAGTCCTTGGGATTGCAAAGAGTCAGACGTGACTGAGGAACTGAACAACAACAAATCGAGATAAATTCTTAAATGTTGTTATGTTATATACATCATTTTAATGTGCATGTCTTGCTTTATGTTGCTTGCTGAAGACTTACTGTGCTGCACTGTGGTTAGTTGCTCCGTCATGCTCAACTCTTTTGACCCCATGGACTGTAGCCAGCCAGACTCCTGTGTCCATGGGCATTCTCCAGGCAAGAATACTGGAGTTGGCTGCCATGTCCTCCTCCAGGAATCTTCCCAACCTAGGGATCAATCCCAGGTCTCCTGCCTTGCAGGTGGAATCTTTACTAATTGAACCCCAGGGAAAACCCAAGAATACTGAAGTTTGGTATCCTATCCCTTCTCCAGGGGATCTTCCCAACTGAGGACTCGAACCGGGATCTCCTGCATTGCAGGCAGATTCTTTACCAGCTGAGCTTCCAGAGAAGCCTGATGACTTATTACTTGCTGTTTAGCGTAATTGTAAGTGTTGCCTTTAGTTGATATTAATGGAGCTTCTGAGTATTCAAAGTTGGGTATTGGTATACTTCTTTACCACCATTCACTTTCCTTGTCTTTGTGATCTGTGTCCTGCTGTTCCTTTATTTATATTTTGGCAGTATTTCTTGTGGGATATTAGTTCCCCATGCAGGGATCAAACCTGACCCCCAGCAGTAACAGCACAGCGTGCTAACCACTGGACTGCCAGGGAGTTCCCTGTCCTGCTACTTTAGATCTTACAGTTATTCTGGAGTTCTGCTAAGCAAACTTAATTTTTTTTTAAGTTTTCTTTTACTAATACTGGGTTGTAACGTCCTCTATCCTAGTGGATTTTTAATTCATGTGCTTTATATCCTATAGAAATTCTTTAACACTTTGGTTAACTCAGCTCTTTTGCTTTCCAGATGGCATAGATAATGTCCTTTTTATTATTGTTTCTTCTGTGGCGTTTCCAAGGAAGTCAAGGTAAAGTGGTATACTCAGTCAGCTTGCTTAAAGGGGAAGCCTGTGGTTCTGAGCCTGCACTTTCATTAAGTTTGACTCATTGTTATACAGTCTTGTCTACCTCCTGGGGAGAAAAGACTTTCCCCTGTGTACTGTCTTGTGTTTACTTAGAAAAGACTGTTTTTTAAGTTAACAGGTAGATTGTACCATAAATCCAGTGTTGGAGATTCCATGTTTGTTTACCTGCTGCCTTTTTAAGGAATAATCTGGCTATCAGGAGCTAGCTCTGTCTTATTTAAGAATTAGGAAATGGATTAGTCAGGATGTATTTAAGTGTTTTTCAACTAGAGTACTGAGTTCTCCCTGTAGCTGGTTAATGCGACTGGTCCTTTAGTTTATGGTGGTTGGGCATTTTTTGTTTGAATGAGGATGAATTTTATTGTTTTCCTTACATCTGTAGTTAAGGAATAGTGTTTTCTCAGCAGAGAGAAAGGTGTATACATGAGAAAAGTTGTATAAATAATAGTATCAGTATAGGAGACAGTATATTTGAACCTGGGCTTCCTTAGGCTCAGTGGTAAAGAACCCGCCTGCCAATAGAGGAGACACAGGTTTGATCCCTGGGTCAGGAAGATCCCCTGGAGAAGAAAGTGGGACTCCAGTATTCTTGCCTGGGAAATCCCTTGGATTAAAGGATCCTGGTGGGCTACAGTCCACGGGGTTTCAAAAGTGTCAAGCTGCTAAGTTGCTGCTGCTAAGTCGCTTCAGTCGTGTCCAGCTCTGGGCAACCCCATAGACGGCAGGCTATCAGGCTCCGCCGTCCCTGGGATTTTCCAGGCAAGAACAGTGGAGTAGGTTGCCATTTCCTTCTCCAGTGCATGAAAGTGAAAAGTGAAAGTGAAGTCACTCAGTAGTGTCTGACTCTTCGTGACCCCATGGACTGCAGCCTACCAGGCTCCTCCGTCCATGGGATTTTCCAGGCAAGAGTACTGGAGTGGGTTGCAATTGCCTTCCCCGAAAGAGTCAAGAGGACTTACAAATAAACAACAACAACAACAATATTTGAACCTATTTGCTCATAATTGGTCACTAATTCGTTGTCTCACAGACAGATCTTTAACCTTGGGGTTAGGAAGACTTGCAGTAAAGGACAGATGTATTGCACCCTAGTTCTTAACCTAAATTTGCTTGCAACTGAATCTAGGAGTAAACTTGTGTCTCGGTTTTTCCTTTGAGAAAATGAGATCGTTGTATTTAGTGGTCTTTTTGTTTTTTAAGTGAGGCTATAACTTTTATGAAGATAGTTTGAATATTCTCTTGCCTTAAAGTCATTATGATGAATGGTTATTTTGCAATGCAAAGAATAACGGAAGTTTTTTTGCACATTCCGCTAGTTTAGAATATGAAAAGGATAATGCTTTTCTCTGTATTGTATAATATTGTATAACAAAAAGTTCTGACTTTTTAAAACAAAAAAACCAAACCAAACAAAATTTTTTTAACATTCTCTCCCATAAAAAATTTAAAAAACAACTATTTTAAGATCTTATTACAGTAGAAATGTTTAAACTCAAATTTTCAGCTGTTACGACAAAGTTACTTAAACATGCTCTTGGGATGGGGTGGGGGCCCTTTATATTCATTGTTGTTGTTCAGTTGCTAAGTCATGTCCAACTCTTTGTGACCCCATGGACTGGACTGCAGCACACCAGTCTCCTCTGTCTTCCAGTATGTCCCAGAGTTTGCTTAAATTCATGTGCATTGAGTCAGCGATGCTATCTAACAATCTCATCCTTTGCTGCTCCCTTCTTTTGCCTTCAGTCTTTCCCAGCATCACCATTTCCAGTGAGTCAGCTCTTCACATCAGGTGGCCAAATTATTGGAGCTTCAATATGAAAACATAATTTCTTTGGCCCTAGTACTCAGATTGTAGGAATTTAGTCTCCTTTTAATTCCTGCATGAGTGAAAGTCTCATTAGAATTATACTGTTCTTTAAGTTTTTAGAGAAAATTCCAAGAATTTGTGTTCACATGGGTAATTTCTAGAAATTCTTGAATGTTTTCTAAGGCAATGTTATTTTCAGTTTTTCCTTCTAAAATAATTAACATTATTAATTAACATTTGCTAATTAATTCAGTGGGTTGTAGCATATTTACATAAATTCAACTGTGTGAGCATGTCAAAGGAAAAAATATATTAATAGTAGGGAGGATTCTATTCATCATTTTTCTCAAGTGATCATATGCCCTGGAGTGATTGATCTTTAAAAAAAACGCAATGCTTCTTTATAAATGGTTCAGAGCTTTTCAGATAAAATTAGCCTATGTGTGTTCTCTGTTTACTCATTGGCTTTAGTGCCCAGGTCTTTCTTAAATCTTGAGTCCCATGTCTGATACTTTACTCTTTCCAAAAAAAAAAAAAAAAATTAGCTTTAATTCACAAGTTTAATTCCTCCTCCTATTTAGCACATTGATAGTCAAATTCTTTGTACTCAGAGAATATAAACTACTGTTGGTGGTTGTGATTGTTGTTCCGACTTTTGCAACCCCGTGGTCTATAACCCCACCAGGCTCCTCTGTCCATGGGATTTTCCAGACAGGAATACTGGCGTGGGTTGCCATTTCCTTCTCCAGGGGATCTTCCTAACTTAGGGATAGCACTCCAGTCTCAGGCAGAGTCACTGAAAGATACAGTTATAATGTAAATCAGTGCCAGTAAAGTGATATAGTACATTCCAAAAGCTGAAAGAGTTTCTAGATTGTTTGCAGACATATTTTATTTTTCGATAATGTGTTTTAAAGAAATCCTCCCAATATTACTTCTTTTTTATGTAGTTTTACACTAGTGCAAAGTTTATACTTCTCATCATTCACAAGGGATGTTCCATGGTTAATAATCACAAAACACTGTAGTAACTTATAAATGCCTTTTTTTCCCCTGAAGATTTTATGTTATTAAACCTATGATTTTCCCAGTTGTTTACTTATTTTGTGACTGTTGATCTACTGTGTTCCCTGAAACAACTCAGTGGGCATATTTGATGTCAGGATTGTAATAGATACTTTACAAACAAATTCATTTACTAAAATATGTATGTATAGTATCTGTGCACATATATCTATGCATAGATATACATGTATTTGTGTTAGGGCATATCTCCCTTTTTATATGTGGTTCCAGGCACACTGCTATGCGGTATTGAAAACTCAAAAGGTGAGAGATAGAATGGCTTTTCTGGAGAATTGCAAACATTTCATATGGTTGTTTTTGAGTATTAAACATTATAAAATATTTTTCTTTTAATATTAGTGAAGAAAGCAGCATGTCATCATATGATTAAATATTATTAAAACTTGGATTCATCTTATTCTCTGGGAACAAATGAGGAGGGAAAAAAGATAAAATTGTCAGCAACTACCAGTTTGTTTGCTATGGACAAGAATATCTAGAAATCACAAAAGGCTGTTATTTTATGTGGAGTTATGCTTCAGCTCTGGGGAAATCTAGGAAACATCTTAGCAAAAACTGTTTCCCAACTTGACTTACTAAATCTGCATAATTTCATAGATAACATTTTCAGTCTGATCCTTTTAGGAATACTAAAAATGTGTTTGCTTATCTGTTAACATGGAATTTATACCTATTTTATTGCTTATTTCCTCCACCTTCAACATTTCCCTGAACTCTATTTTAATCTTTACCTTGGTATAAATGCTCCAAGTGGAAAGAGATGTGAAAATTAATTCTAGCTGATTGAAACATAGCTTAAATTTATTCTTATTAATACCTAAGTCTCATCTCAAAGAACATTAACAAAACATGGAAACCACCCACAGATTTTTTCTAAAATGCCCTTGTTTTATATTATTTTATGTTTATCTTATCAAAAACATTTCTCTAACTGAAGAGAGGCAAAGCTTTAATCTTTTGTTCGTTCTTACTCTACTTTGATAGATGTCAGCCAGAGTTGGACATTAGATAAACGGTTGTAGAATTTGTATTTTTTAACTTGTATCTAAATTAGAGGAAGTTGATAATAGTATTATTTTCAGTGTTTTCTTCGGCCCTTATCAGAAGTAGAATAGTATTACTTTTTTTTTTTTAATGCACCAAGAGTTCTTGTCATAAATATGCTTCTCTGTTGAAACTTTAGTTTTGCCCCTCACCAAAAGGTTATTCAAGAAAATAATGATCATTTGTATGCTTTTAATTTTCAGTCCCATCTTCCAGTTTTACAAAATGTTTTGTGGAAATTTTGTTAATAAATTTTAGTTTTTTTAATGTAAATTAGTTGTTTTTGCAAACTCATTGGAAAGTGATGTTTTTAACAAATGATTATAAAACTGACTCATACTCTTTGTACAACTATCTGTAAGGAAGTCCTCTTTATAAGTGCTTTTAAGTGCATATGTATGAGAATTTTTATACATAATACAAATTTTTATATGTAATAACATACTTTTTATACACAATATTATTTTATACTTAATTTTTATATATACTACAGTTTTTAAACATAATACAGCATTTTTGACGACAAAATCAGAGGTGAAAACATTGTTTTCAATGTTGTGAAAACAAGTGCTCTCTCCACAGTACAAGTTTCTTTCAAAAAGCGATTTCTTTTCTCTATAAAGTATTTTTGTTTGGGGTTGTTTGTTTTATTTTTGCTAGGCAGCATGCTTTTAACACGCAGCCAGTTTTCCTTCCAGGAAAGATCTGCATTTTATTGGAAAACACCTGAATCATTTTTCTTTCATTTAAAACATCATAACAGCACCTTAGTTCACCAACTCAACTGAATTTATTAATTCCATCCAACTGGGCCCAAATACCTGCTGCTGCTGCTAAGTCGCTTCAGTCGTGTCCAACTCTGTGCGACCCCATAGACGGCAGCCCACCAGGCTCCCCCATCTGTGGGATTCTCCAGGCAAGAACACTGGAGTCGGTTGCCATTTCCTTCTCCAACACAGGAAAGTGAAAAGTGAAGGTGAAGTCGCCCAGTCGTGTCTGACTCTTAGCAACCCCATGGACTGCAGCCTACCAGGCTCCTCCATCCATGGGATTTTCCAGGCAAGAGTACTGGAGTGGGTACCATTGCCTTCTCCCCCAAATACCTACATTATTTTAAAATAAGCTGAGAGTGAATAAACGTGATGGTACTCTTGTAACTGCTGTTACTGATCTCCCTCTCTTTCCTTAGGACTCCTGGGTTACTGGTAGTGATATGACATGCTATGCTCACTTTATGGACAAAGTGAAGATATTAATATCATTTTATATATTAAATATGTTCTAAATTTTATTTTTTATAAATATCTGTATGTAAAAGTTATAAGATTTTCCTTCCTTTTTAAGATTTAATCAGTCTCTAAATTTGGAAGATCCCCTGGAGGAGGGAGTGGCTGCCCACCCCTGTATTCTTGCCTGGAGAATTCCATGGACTAGGAGCCTGGCAGGCTGCAGTCCTGAAGTAGCAAAGGTTTGTCTACGTTTGTCATTGCTTTTCTTCCAAGGAGCAGACGTCTTTTAATTTCTTGGCGGCAGTGTTCTTAGAGCCCAGGAACATAAAATCTCTTTTCCCTCTTGGACATAGCTGAGCAACTAACACTTTCACTCATTCCATTGTATGTATATACCATATTTTGATTATCCATTTATCTATCATTGGACACGTGGGCAGCTTCCATGTTTCGTCAGTTGTGAATAATGCTACTGTAAACAAGAATATGTTCTTTTCCTATATACCCAGTTCTTTATATATATACCCAGTGATGGAATGACTACGCCATATGGTAACTAGAGGAACTGCCATACTATTTTCCACTGCCTGCAGTACCATTTTACATTTTCAACTAGCAGTAGTAAGGGCTCCCATATCTCCACATTGTCTTAAACACTTGTTTTCTGTTTTATTGTTTTTGTTTTTAATACAGCAGTCAACCTAATGGGTATGGTATCTCACTGTAGTCTTGATTTGAATTTTCCTAATAATTAGAGGTACTGAGCATCTTTAATGAGCTTATTTGTATATCTGTACTGGAGAAATGTTCATTCAAATCCTTTGCCCATTTTTGAATTAGGTTATTTTTTTGTTGCTGAGTTTTAAGAGTCTTATATGTATTAACTTTCATATATATATTTTTTAATCTCTTATCAGATATTTGCAAAGTAATTTGCAAATATTTTCTCCCATTCTGTGGCTTGCCTTTACACTGTTAATAATTTCTTTTAATAAACAAAGTTTAAATTTTTCATGAAGCCAAATATATCTTTCTTTCCTTTTGCCTGTGCTGTTGGCATCATATCCAGGCAGATAGTGTAAAATTAAATGCCATAAAGTTTTTGTCGTCGTTCAGTCACTCAGTCGTGTCCAACTCTTTGCATCCCAGTGAACTTTAGCATACTAGGCTTCCCTGTCCTTCGCCATCTCCTAGAGCTTGCTTAAACTCATGTCCATTGAGATAGTAATACCATCCAACCATCTCGTCCTCTGTAATCCCCTTCTCCTCCTGCCTTCAATCTTTCCCAGAATCAGTCTTTTCTAATGAGTTGACTCTTCGCACCAAAGTACTGGAGCTTCAGCTTCAGCATCAGTCCTTGTAATGAACATGCAGGGTTGATTTCCTTTAGGATGGACTGGTTGAATCTCCTTGCAGTCCAAGGGACTCTCAGGAATTTCTACAACACCACAGTTCAAAAGCATCAATTCTTTGGCATCCAGCCTTCTTTATGGTCCAACTCTCACAGCTATACATGTCTATTGGAAAAACCATAGATTTGACTATACGGATCTTTGTTGGCAAATTAATGTCTTTGCTTTTTAATAAGCTGTCTAGGTTTGTCATTGCTTTTCTTCCAAGGAGCAGACGTCTTTTAATTTCTTGGCCGCAGTGTTCTTAGAGCCCAGGAAAATAAAATCTCTTTTCCCTCTTCTATTTCCTGTGAAGAGATGGGATCAGATGCCATGATCTTAGTTTTCTGAATGTTGAGTTTTAGCGAGCTTTTTCGCTCACTTCTTCAACCCTCATGAAGACGCTCTTTAGTTCTTCTTCCCTTTCTGCCGTTTAGAATGATGGGGGTTTCCCTCACAGCTCAGTCGGTAAAGAATCTGCCTGCAATGCAGGAGACCTGGGTTTGATTCCTGGGTCTGGAAGATCCCCTGGAGAAGGAAATGGCAATCCACTCCAGTATTCTTGCCTGGAAAATCCCATGGACAGAGGAGCCTGGCAGGCTATAATCCATGCGGTCACAAGAGTCGGACACAACTTAGCAACTAAACCACCACCATCATCTGCCTATCTGAGATGGTTGATATTTCTTCATGCGGTTTTAAATCCAGCTTGTGATTCATCCAGCCTGGCATTTCCTATTATGTACTCTGTATGTAAGTTAAATAAACAGGGTGTGTACAGCCTGTCAAATTCCTGTCCCAGTTTTCAACCAGGTGTTTCACCTAAGATTTAAACTGCCATTTCTTGACTCACATACAGGTTTCTCAGGAGACAGGTAAGGCGGTTTGATATTCCCGTTTCTAAGAATTTTCCAGTTTGTTGTGATCTACACAGTCAAAGGCTTTAGTGTATTAAATGAAGCAGAAGTAGATGTTTTTCTGAAATTCCCTTGCTTTTTCCCATGATCCAACGAATGTTTGCATATTGATCTCTGGCTCCTCTGCCTTTTTTACACCCAGCTTGTACATCTCATGTTCTTGGTTCTCCTGCTGTTGAAGCTTTAACTTGAAGGATCTTGAGCATTATCTTGCTAGTATGCAAAATGAGTGCAATTGTACAGTAGTTCATACATTCTTTGGCACTGTGCTTCTTTAGGATTAAAATGAACTCTGGCCACTCCTGTTTTCCAGTCCTGTGAGTTTTCCAAATTTACTGATATATTGAGTGCAGCACTTTTAACAGCATTGTCTTTCAGGATTTTAAATAGCTCAACTGGAATGCCATATCCTCCACTAGCTTTGTTCATAATAATGCTTCCTAAGGCCCACTTGACTTTACACTCCAGGATGTCTGACTGTAAATGACTGACTACACTATGCCTCTTGAGAAACCCATATGCAGGTCAGGAAGCAACAGTTAGAACTGGACATGGAACAACAGACTGGTTCCAAATAGGAAAAGGAGTACATCAAGGCTGTATGTTGTCACCCTGCTTATTTATCTTATATGCAGAATACATCATGAGAAACGCTGGGCTGGAGGAAGCACAAGCTGGAATCAAGATTGCTGGGAGAAATATCAATAACCTCAGATATGCAGATGACACCACCCTTATGGCAGAAAGTGAAGAGGAACTAAAAAGCCTCTTGATGAAAGTGAGAGACGAGAGTGAAAAAGTTGGCTTAAAGCTCCATATTCAGAAAACTAAGATCATGGCATCTGGTCCCATCACTTCATGGGATATAGATGGGGAAACAGTGGAAACAGTGTCAGACTTTATTTTGGGGGGCTCCAAAATCACTGCAGATGGTGACTGCAGCCATGAAATTAAAAGACGTTTATTCCTTGGAAGGAAAATTATGACCAACCTAGACAGTATATTAAAAAGCAGAGACATTACTTTGTCAACAAAGGTCCGTCTAGTCAAGGCTATGGTTTTTCCAGTAGTCATGTATGGATGTGAGAGTTGGACTGTGAAGAAAGCTGAGTGCTGAAGAATTGATGCTTTTGAACTGTGGTGTTGGAGAAGACTCTTGAGAGTCCCTTGGACTGCAAGGAGATCCAACCAGTCCATCCTAAAGGAGATCAGTCCTGGGTGTTCTTTGGAAGGAATGATGTTGAAGCTGAGACTCCAATACTTTGGGTATCAGATGTGAAGAACTGACTCATTGGAAAAGACCCTGATGCTGGGAGGGATTGGGGGCAGGAGGAGAAGGGGAGGACAGAGGATGAGATGGCTGGATGGTATCACCAACTCGATGGACATGAGTTTGAGTGAACTCTGGGAGTTGGTGATGGACTGGGAGGCCTGGCACACTGCGATTCATGGGGTCACAAAGAGTTGGACATGACTGAGCGACAGAACTGAAGACCTTCTTTGTATAGTTCTTCTGTTTATTCTTAACAACTCTTCTTAATCTCTTCCTCTTCTGTTAGGTCCTTACTGTTTCTGTCCTTTATTGTGACCTTACTTGCATGAAATATTTCCTTGGTACTGTTAGGTAAAAGACGACCAGGACACCCAAAGAGTGTCTAACAGGCTTTTAATGCTGAAGCACTCCCAGGCGGGATTCCCAGACCCGAACGAGGCAGGTTGAGGAAGTCGGCTCCTGGACCCTGTTGGGGGTGGTTTTTATACGTTTGTTGCGAGGGATGGTCAGGCTAGATGGACGGGGGTTCGGATAGGTCGCCAGGCCGAGGCGTCGGGGACTGACAGGTCCTTCTACGTGGCTGGAATGGGGCGGCTTTAGCTGGCGAAGTGTGCTATCATTGGTCCCCGGGATCTGTGAGGCTCCTTCAGTTAGGGACTTCCCCCGCCAGCGGGAGGGAGAGGAGGGGCGGCCCATCAAGGCCCCCCTGGTCCGGCCTTACATTTTGACCCTTTCAATAGGATAAGGGGCGCTGTTATCGTTTCTGGCTGCTTCGTGCTGAACTGGGCCGTCGCTGGGGCTGAGGGTCGTGGCCGGATCCCGGTGACCTTTAGGGGGCCTCAGGGTCTCTGAACGGGAGCTTAGAGTATGCGGCTACCATCAACATCTGTCCAGTAGCCATCTCGGTCAGCTCCCTGACCCTCCGAAGGATGATCTGAAAAACACAAGGTCTTATCGACGGGATGAGGAACAAGGCTTCGAGGGGTCCGAGAAGTGGGAGAAGCCATTTTGCCCAAGACGACTTTCAGGATCCCGAGAAATCGACAGTCTGACTCGGCCTGTCCAAGTCTGATGCTCTCTCTCAGCTCTCCGACCTTGTTCTGGACTATCCCTGAGGCATTAATGAAAAAACAAACAGTCTTCCCTTAGGAATTGACAGCTTCCCCCTTTTTCAGCCGTTTGCAGGTCTGTCGCCTTTTACCTAACAGGTACCTCCAGTTTTCTTGAGGTGGTTTTCCTCTATTTCTTTGCATGGTTCACTTAAGAAGGCTTTCTTAGCAAACTGCAATAGGTAGGCATTCCCTTCTCCAGGGCATTTTTTGACCCAGGAATCGAACCCAGGTCTCCTGCATTGCAAGCAGATTCTTTACCTTCTGAGCTGCTAGAGAATTCCACTTTCATGTAAAAACCCATCCGTTTCGTCCCCAAAATTGTCATTCCCAAACTCCCTAACATCATTTAAAGGAAAGATACTGAGTGACTAGTTTCCCACTTTAGCCCACTAACTTTTTCTCTTTAATATAATGCCTGGACGGAGAAGGCAGTGGCAACTCACTCCAGTACTTTTGCCTGGCAAATCCCATGGACGGAGGAGCCTGGTGGGCTGCAGTCCATGGGGTCACTAAGAGTCAAGCATGACTGAGCGACTTAACTTTCACTTTTCACTTTTATGCACTGGAGAAGGAAATGGCAACCCACTCCAGTGTTCTTGCCAGGAGAATCCCAGGAACGAGGGAGCCTGGTGGGCTGCCATCTATGGGGTTGCACGGAGTCGGACATGACTGAAGCGAGTTAGCAGTAGCAGCATAATGCCTGGAAGAATCAAAAGTTGTCTATACCCTGACTAACTCCAAACTTACCTTTTGTTTGAGATATTATTTCCTCTGGAATACTTTCTCTAACACCCCTATGCACTCTTATTCAGGGCAAAACTTGAGGGTTCCGTGTCCCTGAAGTGCTATCTTCCCCTTTCAGGGAACCTGATTAGTGCACAGTGATATAACTAACTTGGTTTGCTTAGGTTTGCTCCACTGGACCTTGGGCTCCTTGAAGGAAAGACTCAGAAATCATATTATGTTTATATCCAAATTAAGTACTGCAATATTGGCATATAATTGGTTTTTAAGAAAATATGTGATCAGTGAATGAATATTAGTCAGTGGAGAATGTCCACAGGAAAACTAGCTGTTAAAAAAAGTAGACCAGTACTTGATTTATCAAATACTTAGCTAAATTTTAAAATACTGAGTAATCACATGTGTGCATGCATGCGTGCTCATTCGCTCAATCATTTCTGACTCTCTGTGACCCTGTGGACTGTATCCCACCAGGGATCTCTCTGTCCATGGGATTTTCCCAGCAAGAATTCTGGAGCTGGTTACCATTTCCTTCTCTAGAGAGTCTTCCCAACTCAGCGATCCAACCCACATCTTCTTTGTTTCCTGCATTGCATCTGGATTTTTTACCACTGAGCAACCAGAAAAGCCCAATTACATGCCATGACCCTCAAAAAAGCCTGCCAAGTGTAAAAGAATAGTAAATTACAGAAATATTGCATATATCATTATATGTTCATATATGTATAGGAATATATGTTATATATAAATATATATAATATATTTTATATGTAAGTATAAATATAGATATATTAATAAATACAAATGATTTATACTTCAAGTAAAACACATGTAGTAAGATATTACTGTGGTAGTGTCCAGCAGTGGAAATTCAAACTGGTTAAAATATAGGTAATTTATTACAAAATTTATTTATTTTAACACAGAGATCCCAAGATTAACAAAAGAGAAAAGTGGTTTTTTATTTACAAATAATTTTAATCACATGGCATATACAGCTCTAAGTCTAGTGATGTAAGAGAAGGTAAAGTCAATTATCTTTACAAAAAAGATTATCAATTACTTCTTTTTATAATTTTGGGTTGATAGTTTATTATTAACACATTAAAAAAAGATTAGTAATACATTCTCCATTCCAGAATTAGACCAGCATATTTGATATTTTATTTATACTGCCGTCAGTTAAGACTTGGAGGATTAAAAGGAGTATCTGAAATGAATTTTACATTTACTTGTCAAAATCTACACTTTTTCTTATTTTATCAATATTTACAAGTACTCCAGACATCTTCCATTTCTCTTAAATTTTGCTGTGATTTGGAATACTGTCCCTACTCATTTCAAAGTTGCAGTTACTGAATTCTAATTTCAGTTCAGTTGCTCAGTCATGTCCAACTCTTTGCAACCCCATGGACCACAGCACGCCAGGCCTCCCTGTCCATCACCAACTCCTGGAGCTTACCCAAAGTCATGTCCATCGAGTCAGTGATGCCATCCAACCATCTCATCTTCTAATTGTCCCCTTCTCTTGCCCTCAATCTTTCCCAACATCAGGGTCTTTTCCAATGAGTCAGCTCTTCAGATCAGGTGGCCAAAGTATTGGAGTCTCAGCATCAGTACTTCCAGTGAACCCCAAGGACTGATCTGCTTTAGGATGGACTGGTTGGATCTCCTTGCAGTCCAAGGGACTCTCAAGAGTCTTCTCCAATACCACAGTTCAGAAGTATCAATTCTTCGGTGCTCAGCTTTCTTCACAGTCCAACTTTCACATCCATACATAACTACTGGAAAAACCATTACCTTGACTAGACGGACCTTTGTTGGCAAAGTAATGTCTCTGCTTTTCAATATGCTATCTAGGTTGGTCATAACTTTCCTTCCAAGGAGTAAGCGTCTTTTAATTTCATGGCTGCAGTCACCATCTGCAGTGATTTTGGAGCCCAAATAAATAAAGTCAGACACTTTTCCACTGTTTACCTGTCTTTTTCCCATGAAGTGATGGGACCAGATGCCATGATCTTCGTTTTCTGAATGTTGAGCTTTAAGCCAACTTTTTCACTCTTCTCTTTAACTTTCATCAAGAGGCTCTTAATTTCTTCTTCACTTTCTTCTGTGAGAGTGGTGTCATCTGTATATCTGGAGTTATTGATATTTCTCCCAGCAATCTTGATTCCAGCTTGTGCTTGATCCAGCCCAGCATTTCTCATGATGTACTCTGCATAGAAGTTAAATAAGCAGGGTGACAATATACAGCCTTGATGTACTCCTTTCCCAATTTGGAACCAGTCTGTTGTTCTGTGACCAGTTCTAATTGTTGCTTCCTGACCTGCATACAGATTTTTCAAGAGGTAGGTCAAGTGGTCTGGTATTCCCTTCTTTGTCAGAATTTTCCACAGTTTATTGTGATCCACACAGTCAAAGGTTTTGGCATGTCTAAAAAATTAAGCAACACAGATTGTGAGTCTAACTGATTATAGAAATAGTGAACATTTGAAATAAGGGAGTTAATGGTTTTTATTTCTGAAGTTATATCAGAAAAGCAATGGCAGAAGTGAAGATGAAGATACCAGAATTTTTCTAAATCATTCATGATAAGATAAAAGAAATATCTGAGGCCACTATTGAAATCAGAACTTTAAGCAAGATGTCTAAGAAAGGCCACTTATGTATCCTATTTAAGATAAATGAAAATTCAGACAAAGTCAAGGAGAATGAGAACTTGAAAACTCTGATGGTAATATCAGCTGTCCTTACAGCTCTGTGTTCACCAGAGCCTAGAGTTGAATTCTTGGTTCTGTAGTGTAACCTTTGCAAATTAACCTTCCTGTGTCCCAGTTTTCTTCTCTGTAAAATTTGAAATAAAAGTATTACTTGATTCATAGGATTATTGTGGGGATTACAGTAAAGTGCTTTATCTGATATGCCATGCTGTCAAAGGCCACCTTGATACAGAGTACCTTTTATAAATTATCATAATACATTGGAGAGGAGAACCAAGACAACAGTTAGACTTGGATGGGGGGAGGGGGGAATAAAGCTTGAAATCAGGATTCTTGTTTAGAATAGTTGCTTTGAGAATACTTTGACAGTGCAATGAAGTATCGAATACAGCTTCAAGTAACGTGCCACAGAACTATGATGCCAGCCTTGTATAGACTATTTCTCAACACAAAAAATACAAATTTCAATACTAGTAATGAAATGAAATTATGGATAGATCAGTCTATACAGAGTTACATGGACCTTGAAGTCTGCAAATCACTAGTGCCCAAAGCCATTCAACACCTGGAAGTGATTAAGATTGCTGCAGCTCAGCCCCAGATTTTTTATTTGATAATAGGTCTGGGGACAAATTTGAGAATTTTGTTTCTGATAAAGTCCCAGGTGATGTTCCTATTACCAGTTGTGAAACCACACTTTGTGAGCTACTGAGAAAATTGTCTTGATTATTGTTCTGTCTACATCAAAGCTGATAAAACGGCTAAGAGGCCATAGAGGATGGAGAAGATGGAGCAATCTGGTATAGATAGCATCTCTCACCAAGCTAAGTGTAAGGTAAAAAGTATTTGAGGATCATGAGGGGAAAACAGGAGAGTGGAATAAAACAGGCCTCAGGAGGCCAGTGGACTTTCATCATAGTAAGTAAACAAGCTCTGAAGCCCTAGAGGGCTTCTTAGTAGATAGAAAAAGAGATTACAAATCATAAAGCATAAGGGAAAACAAAAAGAGACAAGTTGTTTCTCTTTCTTCCTGTTACTGAAAAGTAGCAAAAGGTTTTTGTCTGACCAGCTGATACTTTAGAGACCTTTTTGAGGGTATTCCAAAATAGTACACTATTCTGTGATCTATTTGGGAGATTCTTGTGGTTTCCTAAATATTCATGTAAACTGGTAAAATTAAAGAATGAAGAAAAATCCATGAATATTTTATGCTTATATGTCATCCACTGATTAAAAGAAAAACCTAAACTTTTATTTCTCGCAAAGAATTTTTTAACTGTTTTCTGATATGTATATTTCAGTAGCATTCACCAGTATTTCCTGAGATAAACTTACATGCCTAGACCAAAAAAATTATAAGTGAAAATTAGTACCTAAAGAACAAAATACTGAAGAAAGGTATAAACCGAGTACCAGTCTAAGACTGGTTAGTATCAAACAACATGAAAGATTCCTAACTCAAAAAGGCCAAAAAAGATGTGCTTGATTCAGGAGATGAGGAAAGACATTTACTCTGATGCAGCCAGCTAAATAATGGAGCTAATGGAAGATTATACTCCCTGTCCTAATTACACGATGAATGGGGAACTGGTTCAGCACTCAGACTGTACTACTGTTGGACAGGCTGTGTCAGCTACCATGATGCAAAGTATGTAGTAGCCAAGAAGGCATGAGCAAAGTGGATGGATGTCAACTGGAAAAAAAAAATTCCCTGGGGAACCTACTTGAATCGTTAGGGGTAGAAACTCCTCTCTCGGCTTTTTGAAGCAGTAAGTGTTATACAAAGTTGGGTGAAAAAAATGGATTTATGTCAAGGAGCATGTCTGTAGAGTTATTGGTAAAGGTCAGTGGGATCTTTTTTTTATAAAACCTAAGCAACCTGATTCTCCAAGCGAGGCTTCAGCAGTACGTGAACCATTAACTTCCAGATGTTCAAGCTGGTTTTAGAAAAGGCAGAGGAACCAGAGATCAAATTGCCAGCATCCACTGGATCATCGAAAAAGCAAGAGAGTTCCAGAAAAATATCTATTTCTGCTTTGTTGACTGTGTCAAAGCCTTTGACCGTGTGGATCACAATAAACTGTGGAAAATTCTGAAAGAGATGGGAATACCAGACCACCTGACCTGTCTCTTGAGAAACCTGTATGCAGGTCAGGACAGGAAACAACAGTTAGAACTGGACATGGAACAATAGACTGGTTCCTAATAGGAAAGGGAGTACATCAAGGCTGCTTATTGTCACCCTGCAAACCCTGGGCTGGAAGAAGCACAAGCTGGAATCAAGATTGCCGGGAGAAATATCAGTAACCTCAGATATGCAGATGACACCACCCTTATGGCAGAAAGTGAAGAGGAACTAAAAAACCTCTTGATGAAAGTGGAAGATGAGAGTGGAAAAGTTGACTTAAAGCTCCACATTCAGAAAACGAAGATTATGGCATCTGGTCCCATCACTTCATGGGAAATAGATGGGGAAACAGTGGAAACCGTATCAGACTTTACATTTTTGGGCTCCAGAATCACTGCAGATGGTGACTGCAGCCATGAAATTAAAAGACGCTTATTCCTTGAAAATAAAGTTATGACCAACCTAAATAGCATATTAAAAAGCAGAGACATTACTTTGTCAACAAAGGTCTGTCTAGTCAAGGCTATGGTTTTTCTAGTGGTCATGTATGAATGCGAGAGTTGGACTATGAAGAAAGCTGAGCGCCAAAGAATTGATGTCTTTGAATTGTGGTGTTGGAGAAGACTCTTAAGAGTCCCTTGGACTGCAGGGAGATCCAACCAGTTCATTCTAAAGGAGATCAGTCTTAAGTGTTCATTGGAAGGACTGATGCTGAAGCTGAGACTCCAATACTTTGGCCACCTCATGTGAAGAGTTGACTCATTGGAAAAGACTCTGATGCTGGGAGGGATTGGGGGCAGGAGGAGAAGGGGAAAACAGAGGATGAGATGGCTGGATGGCATCACCGACTCGATGGACATGAGTTTGCATAAACTCCGGGAGTTGGTGATGGACAGGGAGGCCTGGCATGCTGTGATTCATGGGGTCGCAAAGAGTTGGACACAACTAAGTGATGGAACTGAACTGAAGTGAACATACTGTTCAGCATAATTATTGCACCAATTTAGATTCCCACCCACAATGTAGGAGTGTTCCCTTTTCTCCATACCCTCTCCAGCATTTACTTGTAGAGTTTGTTGATGATGGACATTCTGACTGGTATAAAGTGGTACCTCATTGTAGTTTTGATTTGTATTTGTCTAATAATTAGTGATGTTGAGCATCTTACGTGTCTATTGGCCATGTGTATGTCTTCTTTGGAGAAATGTCTATTTAGGTCTTCTGCCCACTTTTTGATAGGGTTTTGGTTGTTGTTCTTTTTTTTTTTTTTTTTTACCATTATGTTTGGAAATTAAGCCATTATCATTTGCAGTATTTTTGCCACTCCATAGGTTGTCTTTTTGTTTTGTTGCTGCAAAAGCTTATAAATTTGATTAGGTCCCATTTGCTTTTTTTGGCTTTGATTTCTGTTGCCTTGGGAGAATGAGCTAAGAAAACACTGCTATGATTTACGTGATAGAATGTTTTGCTTACGTTTTCTTCTAGGAGTTTTATGGTCTTAGGTCTTAATATAAAAATCTTTAAGCAATTTTGAGTTTATTTTTGTGTATGGTGAGGATGTGTTCTAATTTCATTGATTTACATGCAGCTGTCCAGCTTTCTCAGCACCACTGACTGGAGAGACTGTCATTTCTCTAGTATATATTCTTGCCACCTTTGTCAAAGAGATGTGTGAGTTTGTTTCTGGGTGCTCTATTCTGTTCCTATCGTTTTGGTGACAATACCGCACTGTTTTGATTACTGTCACTTTGTAGTATTGTCTGAAGTCTGAAAGGGTTATGCTTCCAGCTCTATTCTTTAACTCTCAAGATGTCTTTGGCAATTCTGGATCTTTTACGGTTCCCTATAAATTTTAGGATTATTTGCTTTAGTTTTGTGAAGAGTGTCATATGTAATTTGATAGAGATCTCATTATCTGTACATTGTTTTGGGAAGTCACTTTAACAATATTGATCCTTCCAGTCCAAAAGCATGGGGTATCTTTTCATTTCTTTGGATCATCTTGAAGATTTTGGACATAGCGTTAAAGGACATAGCTCTGTGACATCAACAACTGAAAAGGGTGGGGGTGGAGCAGTAAAGGTGCAAAGATGTTGCTATGTTATTTAAGTAACATAAACTAGATTGTTACACCTTTAGCACTTTAAAAGCAATCTCTGTGATAACTGCAAAGAAAATACTTGTCAATATACAGGCAATGAAATAAGAAAGGAATTTAAATGTTTCCCTATCCCTCAAGGCTACCCACATAGCTCAGTCCATAAAGCATCTGCTTGCAATGCAGGAGACCTGAGTTCAATTCTTGGGTCAGGAAGTTCCCCTGGAGAAGGAAATGGCAACCCCCTTTAGTATTCTTGCCTGGAGAATTCCATGGACAGAGGAACATGGTGGACTATATAGTTCATGGGATTGCAAGAGTCAGACACAACTTAGCACTCTCTCTCTCTAACCCCCAAAATCAACTAAGCACAAAAGTAGATAGTAATATAGAGAATGAGAGACAAAAAAACTGTAAAACATATGGAAAACAAATAGCAAGATGAAAGAATTCCTTACCAGTAATTAGTTTAAATATAAATAATGGGGAAATAGTGGAAGCAGTGGCAGGTTTTATTTTATTGCGCTCTAAAATCACTGTGGACAGTGACTGTAGCCATGAAATTAAAAGACGCTTGCTCTTTGAAAGGAAAGCCTTGACAAACCTAGACAAAGGTCTATATAGTCAAAGGTATGGTTTTTCCAGTAGTCATGTACACATGTGATATTTGGACCTGACAGAAAGGCTGAGTGCTGAAGAATTGATGCTTTCAAATTGTGAAGACTCTTGAAAGAGTCCCTTGGACAGCCAGAGATCAAACTAGTCAATCCTAAAGAAAACCAACCCTGAATATTCAGTGGAAGGACTAATGCTGAAACTCCAATACTTTGGCCACCTAATGCGTAGAGCTAACTGATTGGAGAAGACCTTGATTCTGGGAAAGACTGAGGGCAGGAGGAGAAGACGGCAACAGAGGATGAGATGATTGGATGGCATCACCAACTCAATTGACATGCGTTTGAACAAGCTCCAAGAAATAGGGAAGGAGTGGGAAGCCTGCAGTTCAAGGAGTCTCAAAGAGTTGGACAGGACTGAGTGACTTTCACTTACATGAAAATGGGGGTAAGCATTGGAGATGAGAGGAAAGCTGGCATAGATTTCCAATCAAGAAATAATGGTGATGTAAAGCAGGATAGAGGCAGCTAGTTACAGGAGTGGATTGGTTTTAGTTTTTTTAGGCAATTTAAATTGAACCAGTTATTACTTGAAATTCTGAAACTGAAAATTAGGTTTATTCTCTTGAGCAAAATGTAAGTTTAGAGGAGGATCTACCATAAGCCAATAATGTAGGATGTATAAACTCTAAAGAAATAATATTAAGTAAGCTATTCCTTGGGATTATCCTTTTCACTGCTTCTCTTTATAGTTAAAATAGTAGTTTCTACCCAATTTTATGCACCTAAATAATTGTAGTCACCTATTTTTCATTTGATGACAACATCAGTAATGACTTCATCATGCATAGACCTTCAGCTTCTTTTATACTTTGTCTCTAGTCCTATTTAGAATAGTAACATCATAGTATCAGACAGTAAGAAATAAAACTCCCATGTTCTGTTTAGTTGCTTAGTCATGTCCAACTGTTTGCGACCCCATGGACTGCAGCACACCAGGACTCCCTGTCCATCACCAACTCCCAAAGTCCACCCAAACCCATGTCCATTGAGTTGGTGATGCCATCCAGCCATCTTATCCTCTGTTGTCCCCTTCTCCTCCTGCTCTCAATCTTTCCCAGCATCAGGGTCTTCTCAAATGAGTCAGCTCTTTGCATCAGGTGGCCAAAGTATTGGGAGTTTCAGCTTCAACATCAGTCCTTCCAATGAACACCCAGGACTGATCTCCTTTAGAATAGACTGGTTGGATCTCCTTGTAATCCAAGGGACTCTCAAGAGTCTTCTCCAACACCACAGTTCGAAAGCATCAATTCTTCGGCCCTCAGCTTTCTTTATACTCCAACTCTCACATCCATACATGACTACTGGAAAAACCATAGCCTTGAGTAGACGGACCTTTGTTGACAAAGTATGTCTCTGCTTTTTAATATACTGTCTAGGTTGGTCATAATTTTCCTTCCAAGGAATAAACGTCTTTTAATTTCATGGCTGCAGTCACCATCTGCAGTGATTTTGGAGCCCCCCAAAATAAAGTCTGACACTGTTTCCACTGTTTCCCCATCTATTTGCCATGAAGTGATGGGACCAGATGCCATGATCTTAGTTTTCTGAATATGGAGCTTTAAGCCAACTTTTTCACTCTCGTCTCTCACTTTCATCAAGAGGCTCTTTAGTTCCTCTTCACTTTCTGCCATAAGGGTCGTGTCATCTGCATATCTGAGATTATTCATATTTTTCCTGGCAATCTTTGATTCCAGTTTGTCCTTCCTCCAGCCCAGCATTTCTCATGATGTACTCTGCATAGAAGATAAATAGCAGGGTGACAATATACACCCTTGACGTACTCCTTTTCCTATTTGGAACCAGTCTGTTGTTCCATGTCCAGTTCTAACTGTTGCTTCCTGACCTGCATACAGGTTTCTCAAGAGGCAGGTCAGATGGTCTGGTATTCCCATCTCTTTCAGAATTTTCCACAGTTTATTGTGATCCACACAGTCAAAGGCTTTGACATAGTCAATAAAGCAGAAATAGATGTTTTGTCTGGAACTCCTTTGCTTTTTCGATGATCCAGCTGATGTTGACAATTTGATCTCTAGTCCCTCTGCCTTTTCTAAAACCAGCTTAAACATCTGGAAGTTCACAGTTCACGTATTGCTGAAGCCTGGCTTGGAGAACTTTAAGCATTACTCCAAGATTAGTAATGTATGAGTTTAGTGCAATTGTGCGGTAGTTTGAGCATTCTTTGGCATTGCCTTTATGATCCACTGGTAAAATTGGAGGAGGAATTCGGTCAAATGTAATTTAATCTATTGGCAGATAATAATAATATTACCTACTGGCAGATAATATTATTCTTTTGTCATTAAGCAGTTGAAAGAAACTGTATAATTAAACTTTTATTTTTGCTAAATTTTTATTTTGAAGTTATTACAGACTCACAGAAGTTGCAAATATAGTTCATAGTGTTCCATAAACCCTTCAACCAGATTGTCTGTAGTGTGACGTCTTATGATATTGCAGGTCCAAACCATGACATTGACATTGGTATAACACTGTTAACTGAACTACAGACCTTATTCAGTTCTCAACAGGTTTTACTTTTACTCATTTTTGTGTGTCTGTTTAATTCTCTGTGGCTTGATCCCATGTGTAGATTTTTGTGGTATTGCAATAAAGATACAAAACTGTTTCATCATTACAAAGAAAATTCTTTTTGTAACTCCTTTTGTATTATCATACTCATTCCTCAGTTCTGTTTCTTTGCCATCATGTATTTGTTCTTCATCTTTGTGATAATTTTGTCATTTCAAGAATTTTTTAATGTAATCATACAATATGTAATATTTTTGTGATCAGCCTTTTTCTCTCAAAGCATAATGCCCTTGAGAGCCGTCCACATTATTGCACATATCAGTGGTTAATTTTTTTTTTTTTTTGGCCTCAGTTATAGTCCCTCAGTGTGTGGATGTTCCATTTCTTTAACCCCATTAACTCATTGTAGGACATTTGTATTGTCTTCAGGTTTTTGGCTGTTCCAAATAAAGTTTTTATTGAGACTCATATTACAGATTTTCATTTGAGCATAAATTTTCATTTCTGTGATATAAATACCCAAAAGTGTAATCACTGTGTCACACAGTAAGTGTATGTTTGTTTATAAGAAATGGCCAAAAGAAACTTTGCAGAATGGATGTAACATTTCACATTCTCACGAGTCGTTGTATATGAGATCTTCCTTCTCTTCATGCTTACCAGCATGTGGTGTTTTCTCTGTTCTGTTTTTGCTTTTCAGATAAATGTGTACCTTGTAGTTGCAATTTGCCTTTTTCTAATGGCTAATGTGTTTCAGGTGTTTATTTGCTATCCATATAGCCTCTTTGTCTGAAATGTCTGCTTATGCCTTTGACCCATTTTTCTAGTTGGATCATTTATGGTTGAGCGTCAATCTTTTGATTAATACTTAATTTGCAGTCAAAATTTATGTATAGGCACTGAAGTGCAGGGTGTATGTATGTTTCTTTCACGAATAATCACGAAATGATCATGTGTCACCATGTGCATGATTTTAGTGACTTACCTGAATTATATTCAATACAAGGAGGCAGTTTAGACACCTACCCTGTGACCTCAGACATTTTACTTAGCTCTACTGAGCATGTTTTCTCAGTCCATGAAATGGAGAGAAATATATTTTAATTCCATTAGTACTGTGAAATAGCTAACATAGCTTGAAAAAGATAAGGTATATTGTCAAATCTCTCCCCCATTTTTTTAGAGTTTACTTTTTATTGTCTCAGGGACAGTTGTTCCATTGTTTCCTGTGATTTCAGACTTTTTCACAGTCAAGAGTATCTTTAATCAGAATGAAGATGTAATTTCATATTCCTGAAAGGGTTTTTCCTCACACACAACTCTGATTCAAGATAAAAAAAATTTAGTAGGATAAAATTAAAATAATCGATGTAAAGATTGTCAGGCAAGGTGCCTTGAATAGAGAAAAGGTTGCTAAAAGGTGCCCTAAGGCAGCTGAGAAAACCGCTTTTCTCCTAAGAGGGAAGCTTAAGGAACCAAAACATCAGGAGAGTACTCTGTTCTTGTACTCTATTCTGGCCTGGAGCCAGAATCCTTTTGGGACTTAGGCCTTGTCTATACTGTAAGGGAAGGTACAGATTTGCTGTCAAAGCATTGCTCTGCTGCTGTCCTGTAGAAACTAATGCCAAAGGTTGTTGTCTAAATGTCAGTATATGAAATTATTAAGTATGAATGTAAAATATATCACACGCAGATCTTCCTTCAAGTTATTGAAATTTCTGCTTTTTAAAATCAGGTGGCTAAATAGCAGTTATATATACTTATAACTATGTATATAATATTTATGTATTTTCTGTGTGTGTGTATGTGTGTATAGATAGATAGATAATAGTTATGTATAATGAAGTATAACTAGATTGGGTTTAAATCCTGACTCTAACCTATGTACTGTTATGGTTTTGATCAAGTTACTTAACCTTTCTGTGTCATCTAATCTGAAAGAGGTATTAGGATTATTCCATAGGATTCTGAGAATTAAATAAGATCATAAATTCAAAACACTTCCAACAATTCCTGGCTAAGTTATTATTACCTGATTAGTGAAGTACTTCTCTAGGAAATTGCTGGTGAGAAAATTAGATCTTTTAGCTGAAGGTGTTTATCTATGAATATATTGCCCTCCAGGAGAATTTTTTTTTTTTTCCCTCCAGGAGAATTTTACAGAACTTTTTCTTTGTTATTAAACACACACACACACACCATTCCAGTTAATGCTTGGAATTTTTAAGTATTCTCAATTTGGTGGCATTGACCACAAAATTTTGTTTAGTATGAAATGTTTATGAATAAAGAGAAGTACAGGCAGTTCTGTATGTTTGCAGAAGAAACATTTTACCTAGTCTGTAATGACTGTGTATGATTGATGAGTGGAGCAAGAAAGCGAAGTTTTTCTGGAATAGATGATCCTGTGGGATGAATGTGGGGAGCAACATTCTATACAAAGGAAGTGCATCCGTTGTTTTTCGTTTGTTTGATTTTGTTTTTAAAGGCAGAGAAAGGAAGCTGAATACTAGATTGAAAAGAAAGGTAGGACTAATTATAAGAACCATCTAAAATGTGAAATGGGAGTGTCAAATAAACCTGTAGTTAGGCAAAGAGGAGCCGTTGAGATTTTTCTTTTTCTGGTTTTATTGAGAAATAACTTACATATGTCACTGTGTTTGAGTCTATAATAGTAAATTCTTAATTTCTGTAAGCCAATCATCCTTATATTCATGCTAAAATTTTTTATTATTTTTTTAAAGGATTTCATTTGTGGAAATGAGCAGTCGTAAATCAAAGAGTAGCAACTTAATACAAGCAGACTACGTTTCACAGGTTAGTGTATATTTTCATTAATCTGAATGCCTGTTACCATGAAAGGGGATAACTTGAATTCTTAACTTGAATTCTCCCCTTATTATGTATGAAGGAGCACACTTTCCATTGTCAAGGAAAGTGACAATGCTGCTTCCTAATTTCAACCTCTATAAATGTTTGGATAGATGGAATCCTAATTTTATTCTTGTCTTCCTAAATGTTCTCAAGTTTCAATTTAGTTTAATATTATCTTCAGAGTTTTTCACTTCTTTAGGTAAGTTTATTGAAAAGTATTTTATTCCTTTTGTTGTGGTTGTAAATGAAATTATTTTCTTACTTTTATGTTTTATTTGTTCCTTGTGTATCTAAATGAAATTGATTTTTCTATATTAATCTTATATTCTATAACCTTGCTAAACTCATTTATAATATATTTTTTTAGTTTATTCCTTTGGCTTTTCTGTATATAACATCATGACCTCTTCAAAGAGATATAGTTTTACTTCTTCCTTTCCAATCTGTAGCCTTTCATTTCTTTTTGTTGTCTGATTGTCACGACCAGAACCTTCAGTATAATACTGAGTAAGCTAGCAAGAGCAGACCATTTTTTATATTTGGAAAGTGTGTTCAGTCTTTTACCAGTGAGTATGATGTATGACGTTAGCTCAAACTACCGCACAGTTGCACTCGTCTCACACACTAGTAAAGCAGTGCTTAAAATTCTGCAAGCCAGGCTTCAGCAATACATGAACCGTGAAATTCCAGATGTTCAAGATGGTTTTAGAAAAGGCAGAGGAACCAGAGATCAAATTGCCAACATCTGCTGGATCATAGAAAAAGCAAAGGAGTTCCAGAGAAAACATCTATTTCTGCCTTATTGACTATGCCAAAGCCTTTGACTGTGTGGATCACAACAAACTGTGGAAACTTCTGAAAGAGATGGGAATACCAGACCACCTGACCTGCCTCTTGAGAAACCTGTATGCAGGTCAGGAAGCAACAGTTAGAACTGGACACAGAACAACAGACTGGTTCCAAATAGGAAAAGGAGTACATCAAGGCTGCATATTGTCACCCTGCTTATTTAACTTATACGCAGAGTACATAATGAGAAACGCTGGGCTGGAAGAAGCACAAGCTGGAATCAAGATTGCCGGGAGAAATATCAGTAACCTCAGATATGCAGATGACACCACCCTTATGGCAGAAAGTGAAGAGGAACTAAAGAGCCTCTTGATGAAAGTGAAAGACGAGAGTGAAAAAGTTGGCTTAAAGCTCCACATTCAGAAAATGAAGATCATGGCATCTGGTCCCATCACTTCATGGGAAATAGATGGGGAAACAGTGGAAACCGTATCAGACTTTACATTTTTGGGCTCCAAAATCACTGCAGATGGTGACTGCAGCCATGAAATTAAAAGACGCTTACTCCTTGAAAATAAAGTTATGACCAACCTAAATAGCATATTAAAAAGCAGAGACATTACTTTGTCAACAAAGGTCCATCTAGTCAAGGCTATGGTTTTTCCAGTGGTCGTGTATGGATATGAGAGTTGGAATATAAAGAAAGCTGAGTGCTGAAGAATTGATGCTTTTGAACTGTGATGGAGAAGACTCTTGAGAGTCCCTTGGACTGCAAGGAGATCCAACCAGTCCATCCTAAAGGAGATCAGTCATGGGTGTTCGTTGGTGGGACGGGTTTTGAAGCTGAAACTTCAATACTTTGGCCACCTGATGCAAAGAGCTGACACATTGGAAAAGACCCTGATGTTGGGAAAGATTGAGGGCAGGAGGAGAAGGGAATGACAGAGGATGAGATGATTGGATGGCATCACCGACTCAATGGGCATGAGTTTGGGTGGACTCCGGGAGTTGGTGATGAACAGGCAGGCCTGGCATGCTGCGATTCATGGAGTCACAAAGTGTTGGACACGACTGAGTGACTGAACTGAACTGATGATGTTAGCTGTGGTTTTTTGTGGATGTTAACAGGTTGAGAGAGTCTCCTTATATTTCTAGTATATTTAGTGTTTTTATCATAAACATTTAATATTTTTTAACTATGTATATACTTGAGGAGTCTAGCTGGAAATGGGTATGATATTTCTACACTGGCTTAACCAGAACTACATTTTTTTACAGCAAAAATTAAATGTTACTGACATTCCTTTGTAAGACCTTACTTACCTTCTGTTTAAAGGAAAATGTTTAATTATGCTTTTAAAAATACTGGCCTGGAGTGGATGAATTTATCTCAGATGACTATTATATCTAATACTGTGGGCAAGAATCCCTTAGGAGAAATGGAATAGCCATTATAGTCAACAAAAGATTCCAAAATGCAGTACTTGTTTCCAAGGCAAGCCATTCAGTATCACAGTAATCCAAGTCTATGCCCCGACCAGTAATGCTGAAGAAGCTGAAGTTGAACACGTCTATGAAGACCTACAAGCCCTTCTAGTACTAACACCCAGAAAAGATGTCCTTTTCATTATAGGGGACTGGCATCCAAAAGTAGGGAGTCAAGAAATACCTAGAGTAAGGGGCATATTTGGCCTTGGAGTACAGAATGGATCAGGGCAAAAGCTTATAGAGTTTTGCCAACAGGACACACCAGTCATAGCAAACACCATCTTCCAAAAACACAAGAGAAGGCTCTACACATGGACGTCACCAGATGGTCAACACGAAAATCAGATTGATTATATTCTTTGCAGCCAAAGATGGAGAAGCTCTATACAGTCAGCAAAAGCAAGACCGGGAGCTGACTGTGGCTCAGATCATGAACTCCTTACTGCCAAATTCAGACTTATATTGAAGAAAGTAGGGAAAACCATTAGACCGTTTAGGTATAACCTAAATCAATACCCTTATGATTATACAGTGAAAATAACAAATAAATTGAAGGGATTAGATCTGGTAGAGTGTCTGAAGAACTGTGGTTGTAAGTTCATGACTTGTACAGGAGGCAGAGATCAAGACCATCCCCAAGAAAAAGAAATACAGAAAGGCAAAATGGTTGTCTGAGGAGGCCTTACAAATAGCTATGAAAGGGAGAGAGGCTAAAGGCAAAGAAGAAAAGGAAAGATATATCCATTTGAATGCAGAGTACCAAAGAATAGCAAGGGAAGATAAGAAAGCCTTCCTCAGTGATCAAATAGAGGAAAACAATAGAATGGGGAAGACTAGAGATTTCTTCAAAAAAGTAAAGATACCAAGGGAACTTTTTATGCCAAGTTGAGCACAGTAAAGGACAGTAATGGTATGGACTTAACAGAAGCAGAAGATATTAAGAAGAGGTGGCAAGAACACACAGAAGAATTACACAAAAAAGATTTACACAACCCAGATAATCATGATGGTGTGATCAGTCACCTAGAGCCAGACATCCTGGAATCCAAAGTCAAGTGGGCCTTAGAAAGCATCACTACGAACAAAGCTAGTGGAGGTGATGGAATTCCAGTTAAGCTATTTCAAATCCTAAAAGATGATGCTGAGAAAGTGTTACACTCAATATGCCAGCAAATTTGGAAAACTCATCAGTGGCCACAGGACTAGAAAAGCTCAGTTTTCATTCCAGTCCCCAAGAATGGCAATGCCAAAGAATGCTCAAACTACCACTCAATTGCCCTCATCTCACATGCTATACACTCAACATTCTTCAAGCCAGGCTTCAACAGTACGTGAACCGTGAACCTCCAAATGTTCAAGCTGGATTTAGAATAGGGAGAGGAACCAGAGATCAAATTGCCAACATCCATTGGATCATCAAAGAAGCAAGAGAGTCCCAGAAAAACATCTACTTCTGCTTTGTTGACAATGCCAAAGCCTTTAACTGTGTGGATCACAACAAACTGTGGAAAATTTTGAAAGAGATAGGAATAACAGACCATCTGACCTGCCTCTTGAGAAATCTGCTTGTCAAGAAGCAACAGTTAGAACTGGACATGGAACAACAGACTGGGAAAGGAATCGGGAAAAGACTATGTCACGGCTCTATATTGTCACCCTGGTTATTTAACTTACATGCAGAGTACATCATGAGAAATGCTAAACTGGATGAAGCACAAGCCAGAATTAAGATTGCCAGGAGAAATATCAATAACCTCAGAGATGCAGATGACACCATACTTACGGCAGAAAGCAAAGAACTAAAGAGCCACTTGATGAAAAGGAAAGAGGAGAGTGAAAAAGTTGGCTTAAAACCCAACATTCAAAAAACTAAGATCATGGCATCCGGTCCTATCACTTATGGGAAAACAGTGGAAACAATGTCAGACTTTATTTTGGGGGACTCCAAAATCACTGCAGATGGTGACTGCAGCCATGAAATTAAAAGACGCTTACTCCTTGGAGGAAAAGTTATGATAACCTAGGCAGCATATTAAAAAGCAGAGACTTTACTTTGCCAACAAGGTCCCTCTTGTCAAAGCTATGGTTTTTCCCTAGTCATGAATGGATGTGAGAGTTGGACTATAAGGAAAGCTGAGCACTGAAGAATTGATGCTTTTCAACTGTGGTGTTGGAGAAGGTTCTTGAGTTTCCCTTGAACTGAAATGAGATCCAACCAGTCCATCCTAAAGGAAATCAGTCCTGAATATTCATTGGAAGGACTGTTGCTGAAGCTGAAACTCCAATACTTTGTCCACCTGATGCGAAGAACTGACTGACTCATTGGAAAAGACCCTAATCCTGAGAAAGATTGAAGTTAGAAGGAGAAGGGGATGACAGAGGATGGGATGGTTGGATTACATCACTGACTCCATGGACCTGAGTTTATGAAAACTCCTGGAGTTGGGGATGGACAAGGAGACCTGTCATGCTTCAGGACATGGGGTTTCAAATAGTCAGACACGACTGAGTGACTGAAGTGAACATATCTTTGTAAATAGCGAAGATCTTCCCTGTGCACCTAAATTAATTTCTGTACATGTACATACCTGTTTAACTTTCACATCAACTCACTTTAGAATTTTCGAACCTCTGAGTATTCACTACAGCTTTGCTTCACTTTTTCTTTATCTTGTATTTTATTCAAAATTGTCTGTCTGTAGACTTTAATGAAGTTTTAAACAAGAAAAGCACTGAGGTTCGTGTTTTTTTTACAGTGATCTTGTCTAGGGGGAGGAATACACACTATGTTTAGTTGAATGTATGTTTGCTTCCTTAGGTTTTTTATAGATATCAGCTGTTTCCTATATAATAACTATATTGTATTACAGATTACTACTTTCTTTAATCCTCAAAACAGGCCTGCCAGAATAGTGTATTGTCTCTCGGACACCAATCTTTCTATTCTTTCCACTTCCTTCTAAATGCTAAGTATGGATTATTTTATCCCTAGTGAATAATTTGCTTCTCTCTGCCTCTGGTATATATAAAGTGAACTCAGATTTTTTTCATTGATACATGAAAGATCACTCCCATACTGCACACTTGAGTCTGCAAGAAGCAAATAATGTTGGCAACTTCTTGTTTCTGCTGATGAAGCTAAATCTGAAATAACCTCCTAAGGTTTTTGTCACTGGACACTGTTTGTTAGCAGCAAATGTAGAAAAGGAACAATTTTGATGGTCCATCTTTCTAAAGAATGTGATGGATTGAATTTCTTTTTTACAGCTGTGTCTAAGTCCATCATTTTAAGACAAAATAAAAATTTAGCTCTTTAGAAGAATTTTACTTAATTCCAGTGATTTCTTATTTTATATCATAGATCAGTATGATTTCTTCTATATATTTGAACATCTCCTTATATGCTAGGTTACTAATTTTTTGCAGATTACTGACTGTGTCATTTCTTACTAATATATATATGCTTTTTTTTTAGGCAACAGATCATATTCTTTTAATAGTTTTGTGCTCTGCATCTAATAGGTCCTCAATAACTGTGTGGACTTTAAAATTTCTTGTTTCCTCAGAATCCTGACTTCTATGAGAGGTACAGAAAGATAGGGCTTGAGCTAAACCAGTTTAGATATGTTGGTCTCTAGGTAGCTCCAACAGTAAAGAATCTGCCTGCAATGTTGGAGACCTGTGTTCAATCCCTGGGTTGGAAAGATCCCCTGGAAAAGGAGCTGGCAGTCCACTCCAGTATTTTTGCCTGGGAAATCCTATGGACAGAGAAGCCTGGTGGGTTACAGTCCATGGGATCACACAGTCAGGTAAGACTGAGTGACTAAACTCAAAGACTGAGATATGGTTCATGAGCATTATTAGATTAGATTACATTATTAAATTCTCTCATTGTTTATTCCTTGGCTGACATATTACACAAAATGAAGTATTCATTTATTCACATACATTAAAACAGCCCTCAAATTGCTGATGTTGCTAAAGTAACATCATAAAGCTCTCTTGTTGAAAGCTTCATGACTAAATTCTCATCCTTTCTCTGGGAGTTGCTGCTGCTGCTAAGTCATTTCAGTCATGTCCAACTCTTTGCAACCCTGTGGACCGTAGCCTGCCAGGTGCCTCTGTCCATGGGCCTTTCCAGGGAAGAATACTGGAGTGGGTTGCCATACCCTCCTCCAGAGGATCTTCCTGAACCAGGGATTGAACCCACATCTCTTAAGTCTCCTGCATTGGCAGGCAGATTCTTTATCACTAGTGCCACCTGGAAAACAAGAACTGTTAATTTTATCACTTGGGAAAATGCCAGACCTCATGATGACAAGTTGTTTAGGGAGAGCTGAATTGATTCATTAATACCTAACTCGAACTGCTATAAATATATTTACTTGTTTATTTTTGATTGCATATATAATGTTTTCATTTGTATTCACTTTATTTTTATCAGGTACAAAGAATTTTACGTGAAAGATTTTGTCATCAGAGTCCACATGGTAACCTATTTGGAGTACAAGTACAATATAAGTAAGTTTAGATTCCCACTTATCTGTTACGAAACTACTTATAGATACCCTTTAGGTTTTGTAGAAATTGTCATACACAGATTTTGTCTTAAACAAGGATAGTGAGCATTTTTATAGAGGTAAAGTTTTGCTTTGTGTATAAAAAAATGACTTGTTGTGAGGGAAGAGCAGATATACATATTTCCATAATGAAAAAAACTCTTAACTTTCAAACTGTTTATTTCTGTCATTTGGTATTATGGAGAGATTTCTGAGCTTGCCCCTAATGCTCAGCAGCCAGCTGTGAAGTGAAAGTTCCTAAGATTTGCCACAGTTGTTCCTATCCCATACCACCATAAAGACCACAATATTTCAGTCTTACTTGGTTTCTTCTTGAGGTTTCTAGAGAATCAGTATTTCTGTTCTTCTCTATAGGACTAATTTAAAAAGTATTACCTAGCAAATTATTTCAGCTTTGCTTTTTAAATTTTGGCCTCTTTATATCATTTCAGACACTTAATAGAGCTGCTAAAAAGAACTGCTATCCATGGAGAAAGTAACTCTGTTCTCATTATTGGACCCCGAGGTTCAGGAAAGACCATGGTAAAAGCTGTTGATTTCTGGCATTCCTTTGCTTTGTAGGCATGTACAACATTGAAAATGGTTTTGATTATTTCATCCTTGTGTTACTAGCATTTTTTTTTTAATTTTAAGTCTTAGAATACATGCAAAGCCTTTATAAAGTTAGACTTGTTTATTTGAGTTGAGAGAACTTTTTTTACCTTATTTTTCCTCACAGTAATAAATTTTCAAATGTTATTTGTTCCATTGTGGTCTTTGGTCCTTCAAGAATTTGTGACTGCCAATAGACAAAGCAAACTGGCATTTATTGAACATGTTCCTTGTACCTTTTATTTATCTTCTGTTATTTATTCTTTACATTAACCCTGCAAGGTAGGCATGATATTGTCTCTATTTGTAGATTAGGTAGCTATCATATCAAGCATTTTGTTCTTTTAGTTTATTGTGTAACCCTAACTCAGGCAGGTTTTTTTAATACATGCATTCGTATCTTCTAGAGTTCTCTTCTACTTACCATCTTTATTGTATTATAACTTTAGTTAACCTCAAAAAGATAACTTTTGCTTTTTTACCCTTGTTTTCTCTTTTCATTTTCTTTATTCAGTGTAAGACCAGTTATGGCTATTATATTACAAATATTACTATGTAATTGTATAATCTGCTTTTGCTATATTCCATGCAATAAATTTAGATTTTTCACTAATATGCATTTTTACTATGTATAGAAGTAAAATTGTGTATTATGTATTATTTTATATTAAGTAAAACTATATAAAATAGAATTAGAATTATGTTTTAATTTTTTAAGCAATACAGTTTGACTGTGTATTATGTAAAGATTGGGAAATTAGGACTTTAGGATTTTACTGTCATCACTTGTTTCCAGTATTGTTTGTAGTACATAAATTGGAGATTTAGATCTAAATAATTTATTTTCTTTAAAAATTTTTTCATTTATTATGATCACATTTATGACCGTATTTATTTCTGACTGTTTAATTTAGTGCAGTCCTTTGGCTTAGTCCTTGTATACAACCACTATTTCTTTATCCTTAGTTTTTTTATTATGATTTTTCTTTGTGTTTGACTTCAGTGCTATTTATGGTAGTTTATATAGGAAAAGTATGTGACTAATATACTTTTGAGCTATGAGACTACTATTAAAACAACAGCTCTATTAACAGTAGAAAAACTGAGGAAAGATATGCACAGAAAGGTCATAGGAAATTAAATACAAATCAGTTTTAAACTTAGAAACATGTTTAATTTCACTCATAATCTGGTAAATTAAATAAAAATACAGTAATTTTTTCTATCAGGTTAACAAGAAGATCTATAAAATTGATAACATACTGATGTTCTTGCTGGTGGTGTAAATTAGAATTAGACAAAATCTAACCAATATTACAAATGTGCCTACTTTTGACTCAGCAACATTTCTAGGAATTTATCTTTGTGAAATGATATGTGTATTGTTACTCATTACAGCAATGTTTATTAGCAGTGCAAGATGAGAAACAGTATAAATAACCCTCAGAATACTGATTAAGAAATCTTGATACATCCATCCATGTAATGGACTGTGATACTGCAGTAAAAGAGAATACAGAAATATTTGTATATAGTCCAAAAAAGGGAAGAAATCATATTTCTCTATAAACAAAAGTTCCCTGAAATGTATATATTTAAATTTTTATTGGCGTATCATTGATTTACAATGTTGTGTCAGGTTCAGATATACAGCAGAGTGAATTGGGTATACATATACTTATGTCCACTCTTTTTAAATTCTTATCCCATTTAGGCCACTTCAAAATATTGTGTAGAGTTCTCTGTACTATATGGTAGGTCCTTATTAGTTGCGTATTTTATGGGTAGTACTATGTATAAGTCAACCCTAGTCTCCCAATTTATCCATCCCACCTTTCCCCCTGGTAGCCACAGGTTTGTTTTCTACATCTGTGACACTACTTCTGGTTTGTAAATAAGTTCATTTGTACCCTTTTAAAAAATTTTCCACATATAAGTAATATCATATGATATTTGTCTGTGTCTAACTTACTTCATTCAATATGACAAGCTCTAGGTCCACTCATGTACCTGCAGATGACATTACTTTGTTCTTTTTTATGGCTGAGTAATACTCCATTCAGTTTTTGTTCCAGTCTCGAAGAAAGGAAATGCTAAAGAATGTTCAAACTACCTCACAATTGCACTCATCTCTCACGTCAGCAAAGTAACACTCAAAATTCTCCAAGCCAGGCTTCAATAGTACGTGAACCGTGAACTTCCAGATGTTCAAGCTGGATTTAGAACAGGCAGAGGAACCAGAGATCAAATTGCCAGCATCCATTGGGTCATCAAAAAAGCAAGAGAGTTCCAGAAGAACATCTACTTCTGCTTTGTTGACTATGCCAAAGCCTTTGACTGTGGATCACAACAAACTGTGGAAAATTCTTAAAGAGTTGGTAATAACAGACCATCTGACCTGCCTCCTGAGAAATTGCTTGTCAAGAAGCAACAGTTAGAACTGGACATGGAACAACAGACTGGTTCCAGATTGGGAAAAGAGTATATCAAGACTGTATATTGCTTATTTAACTTATATGCAGAGTACGACGTGAGAAACGCTGGACTGGATGAACATAAGCCAGAATCAGGATTGCCGGGAGAAACAACCTCAGAGATGCAGATGACACCACCCTTATGGCAGAAGGCGAAGAAGAACTAAAGAGCCACTTGAAGAAAAGGAAAGAGGAGAGTGAAAAAGTTGGCTTAAAACTCAACATTCAAAAAACTAAGATTATGACATCTGGTCCTATCACTTCATAGCAAATGGGTGGGAAAACAATGGAAACATGACAGACTTTATTTTTCTGGGCTCCAAAATCACTGCAGATGGTGACTGCAGCCATGAAATTAAAAGACCCTTGCTCCTTTTAAGAAAAGCTGTGACCAACCTAGACAGCATATTAAAAAGCAGAGACGTTACTTTGCCAACAGAGGTCTGTCTAGTCAAAGCTATGTTTTTTCCAGTAGTCATGTATGGATGTGAGAGTGGGACTGTAAAGAAAGCTGAGTACTGAAGAATTGATGCTTTTGAACCGTGGTGTTGGAGAAGACTCTTGAGAGTCCCTTGAACTGTAAGGAGATCCAACCAGTCCATCCTAAAGGAAATCAGTCCTGAATATTCATTGGAAGGACTGATGCTGAAGCTGAAGCTCCTATTGGAGCTTGGAGTATTCTTTGCAGCCAAAGTATCCTTTGGCCACCTGATGTGAAGAGCTGACTCATTGGGAAAGACCCTGATGCTGGGAAAGATTGAAGCCAGGAGGAGAAGGGGATGACAGAGAATGAGATGGTTAGATGACATCACCGACTCAATGGACATGAGTTTGTGTAACTCTGGGAAATGATGATGGATAGGCAAGCCTGGCGTGCTGCAGTCCATTGGGTCACAAAGAGTTAGATGTGACTGAGTGAGTGAACTTACTGAATATTCCGTTGTGTGTAAATATATATTTATGTATATGTATTATTATATATAAATATAACATATATATTATTATATAATATATAAATATTATATATATAAATGCATATATATATATGTGCACCACATCTTCTTTACCCTCTCCTCTGCTGATGGACATTTAGGTTGCTTCCATGCCCTGGCTATTGTAAATAGTGCTGCAGTTGAGCTGAATATCGAGGTGTATGACTCTTTTCAAATGATGGTTTTCTCCGGGTAAATGCCTAGGAGTGGGTTTTCTGGGGCATGATATTCTATTTTTAGTTTTTTAAGGAACCGCTGGGCTTCCCTGGTGGCTCAGAGGTTAAAGCGTCTGCCTGCAATGCGGGAGACCTGGGTTCGATCCCTGGGTCGGAAAGACTCCCTAGAGAAAGAGGTGGCAACCCACTCCTGTATTCTTGCCTGGAGAATCCCATGGATGGAGGAGCCTGGTGGGCTACAGTCCATGCGTTCACAAAGAATCGGACACGACTGAGCGACTTTACTTTCACTTTCACTTTATACTGTTCTCCATAGTGACTGTACCAGTTTACATTCCCATCAACATACCTTCTCCAGCACATATTGTTTGTTGGTTTTATTGATGATGGCCATTCTGACCAGTGTGAAGTGATACTCCATTGTAATTTTGATTTGCATTTCTCTAATAGTGATGTTGAACATCTTTTCAAGTGCTTTTTGGCCATTTTTATGTCTTATGTCTTCTTTATGGTGTGCTGCAGTCCATGGGGTCATAAAGAGACACGACTTAGCCACTGAACAATGTCAACAAATGTCTTTCTGAAATATTAAACAATAACGTAGTGGGTTATTTGTTGAGTGGCATATGGGAACAGAGGTTAAGGCTGTTTTCACTATATATCTTTTTATGGTTTTTGAGGGGCGAACTATATGACCATGCAGTCTATTTTTAAAACTACAGAGTGGGAAGTTGGTTGAAGGCAAGGGAAAAAAATACAGCACCTAGTTAACAGAACAAATCACTAAACTCCTTCAGAACACATAAATATAAAAGAGATAGGAAGTTGAGTAATATGGGGAAATGTAAAAAGACTATTTTAAATCAAAAAATTATTTTGCACATTACTTATAAATGACTGGGATTAAACTCTTCCGTGACTTATTTTTTCCTCCCTTGAAATCACATAGTTTATTCAGTTTGTGTTTTATGGGAAAATTCCAAGGGCAGGCTTTTCTTTTCCCTTTATAAACTGCTTTTTCAAACTGGATAGTTCAGATTACGCAGTCATACCAACCCTCAATCTCAGTGTCTTGACTCGAATTTGTTGTTTACTTTTGCTGTGTCCCCACATTGTGTAACAGTAAGGGGGCACTATTCTCTGTCTTCACTCACAAGAAATGGTAATATTACCTCAGCATGTTCCTCCACTGACGTCCCAGTGGAGGAAAGGAAGCCTGATGGATCAGGGACAGTCTTAAAGTTCCTACCCAGAGGTGCTACAGAGCACATCTCACACTTATTGACCAGAGTGAGTCACATGGTCACACCTAGTTTCAAGAGAGCAGGGCAGTGCATTTTTACTAGGTACCTAGAAAGGGAGGTTAACCAGAAGTATGGTGAACCTCACTGATGACCACCACAGCTAACTTGAGTTTATATGTGATTTTTCCTTGTCTAGATGCTTGTAGAATTGCTGTTTCTTAGCAGTGTGAAAGTTTCACAGGTTATATCAAAGTGTAGGTCATAAAAACCGTAACTCTGCAAACCCTCTTGATGTGAATTTAGGTCTTTCTTTAGTAAAAGGATGATTTTCCTTTTTTTCCAGTTTTAATTATTGTTTTTGGAAAACACATTATATACTATGTTTGAAGAACATTTTTACATGGTACTTTAATTCTTCAAAGAGCTGTATAGTGATATTCTGGTATCAGTATGGGAGAAAATGAGACCTAAAAAATCAGTACATTAGACCTGTTATTCCATCATACACTGTGCATCTTGAAGTAAAATGACCTACAACAGAGAAGTTGAATCTCAGTGATTCATGCATCAAAGTGTCAAGCCAGAAGTATAATTTGAGCAGCTAATGACTTAATTTATTCTGAACTTTGATTTTGGAAGTTTGTCTCTTAAGGCATACAGAAAGTTTACAAAAAAGGAAATAGAGCTAGTGAACGCTTACAAAATGTATAAGTAAATACAAATTAAACCTGTATACTCCATTTCATTAGTAAATTGACTAAAATACATATATTTGTTAAAGAAAAAGTAAGCAGATAGTAAAGAGTTCCCACGTAATCTCTCTCTCACAGATACATGCTCATACACACACTCACCCTGGCAGTTTTCCCTGTCATTAACATCTTGCCTTACTGTGGTACATTTGTTAAAATTAATGAAGCTATATGAAACATTGCTAATGAAAGTCCATTGTTTACATTAAGGATTCTACAAGTCTATGGGTACAACACCATGTTCTGGTGCTTTGAAATAATTTATCTAATGTGACTTAAGTATGGAAAAAATATTCCATTATGGTATAATTTAGTTTATTCCTACTATGCTCCAATATTGAGAGCTCAGAAAGCTGAGAAGCATTGTTTAACTCCTCACTTTTATGATTTGTTGTGTGTGGGCGTGTCCTGAGATATAAAATAGGTTATTCTTAGATACGAGTATTATTTTATCGTATAATTAGTATAATATATATCATGCTGCTGCTGCTGCTGCTGCTGCTGCTGCTGCTGCTGCTAAGTTACTTCAGTCATGTCCGACTCTGTGTGACCCCATAGACGGCAGCCCACCAAGGCTCCCCCCTCCCTGGGATTCTCCAGGCAAGAACATTGGAGTGGGTTACCATTTCCTTCTCCAGTGCATGAAAGTGAAAAGTGAAAGTGAAGTCACTCAGTCGTGTCCAACTCTTAGCAACACCATGGACTGCAGCCCACCAGGCTCCTCCATCCATGGGATTGTCCGGGCAAGAGTACTGGAGTGGAGTGCCATTGCCTTCATAGCTTAGTATAATCATGCGTTAGTAATATTATTAGTATAATTACAGAAATTTGAACTTAAAAAATAAGATTGCAGTATATTGAAAATACTACCCTTAGCCAAACTGTCTAAAATACAAAAATTAAAAATCTTCAATTAAGTGGTAAAGATAACAAATTCTGTGGTTTGTTGTATTTCAAATATTTTATTTTAAAAATAGATATGGTTCCAAATGAGAGATTTAAGTCTGGAAAATACTCTTCTACATAGAAATTAGACTTACTAGATGGTTAAAGTTTCTTCTAGTTTGTTTCTTCTGGTTGCATATTGTTGAATATTGTGTCCCTGAAAGTATTTGTGAATAGTAATAAAAGCCTCTGGATGCTGGCAGTTCAAAGCAAACTATACGAGTATATCTGTAACATTAATTTTTAGCTACGAAGAATGTGGAAATGGGATATCCAAATTGATTATGCTGGTTAATGTAACGTAACCAACTAAGGTTTTTTTCGTATATAATATAGTATAAAATATTGAAAAGATGACATTGTCTCCTTGGGGAAAAAAAAATCTGACTTATGATTGTTAACCTAGCTAATTACACAGTAAATTTTAGCCATATCAAGAGTGAAACTAAAATTATTATTTGAAGACATGCTTGCTACTATATTTAAATCATCATTTCAGACCATACACACACACCTAACGAAAAAGTTGTGAGCTAATTCATGCAACTCACAGTAACTTGATGTTAAAGTAAATTTAGTGGAAAAAAAGGCTATAAACCTGTTATAACTTCCTTTGCATATGTAAAATGAAGGCATTATTATTGACCCTGTTTCATTCTGCAAATAATTTGAAATGGTTTTGAACAATTTATCAAACCTAAAGTGATTTTAAACATAAAATCAGAGCCAGGGAAATATAAATACTATGTAAGTACAATAGCAAGAAGTAGGTGCAAGAACATAGCAGATTGCTAAGAAAATGCCATACAGGCTATATTTTGAGAAGCAAGTTAGTATCAGTTGGGGACTAACTCTGGTGATAGGATGTGATTTTATCGAAAGACAGAGAAGTACCACCTAATCTTTTGACAGTTTTCTCTAAGAATGTAACTTTTCTCTGCTGGGCTCTTACTCATAGTATGAGAGTTGACATTTGAAGTTGTCTTTCTTTTTTATTTTTAAAGGACTTAGTTTACCTGTGATCTGAGGTGGAGTACCATCTGCTTAGAATATGTTTGATATCCTGTTGTGAAACCTGATGATTTGAAATGAGGGATTTTGCTTTTTTGTTGTTGTTGTACACAGATATTGCAGTGACAAATAGAGATAAAATACTGCAAATACAAGTAGTATTTTGTTTTTCAAAATAGTTTACCAGTTGTCTCAGTGACTTTGTGGCATAATCCTTTTTGTCCTCATGAAGTCTGATGCCACTTTTGTTGTATACATAGCCTAATTTCCTGAGCTATATATTTTGTGATAGTACTCATCTGCTTCTATTTTCATATTAGCAAGAATAATCCATCACTCTTCCTTTTTTAAAATCGTTTTTTCTTAATTCTATTTATTTCCACATTTCAGAAAATATATGTAGTATTAATATGAAGAGATAAATGTGATAGTGCAGTATGAGTGATAAGATGTCACAAATCAAAAATATAAAGAATGTTAATATGTGGCATAGAAAACTAATTATAAAAATGTGAAGCTTTATAATTGAACAGTTTAAGATGGTTTAACACTTTCTGGGTATTTTTAGTAGTAATTACTATTATATTTTGGGCTTCCCAGGTGATGCTAGTGGTAAAGAACCCACCTGCCAGTGCAGGAGACTTGAGACATGAGTTCAGTCCCTGAGTCAGGAAGATCCCCTGGAGAACGGAATGGCAACCCATCTCAGTATTCTTGCCTGGAAAATTCCATGGGCAGAGGAGCCTGGCAGGCTACCGTCCTTGGAGTTGCAAAGAGTCAGACACAGCTGAAGCAATTTAGCATGCACACACTTTATATTTGAAGTATATTGCTAGTAGTAATAATTTTTATTGTTGTGAGATCTAAGGTACTTTAATAAGGGCTCTCTCTGGTTACCTAACAACTAACAAAGGTAACATCTCATATTTAGCTTAACCGCTTTGAATTTCTGTTTTGATTTTCATTTCAAGGTAACATGCAAAGTAGTTCACAGTATTTCACAGAAATTAATTTATTGAGGGTAGATATTTTACAGTCATTTAGTATTTTTCTGGTACTTATTTTCAATAGCTTTTAACTGAGTTCAATAATAATTTTGTAAAGTCAGTACTGTAGACATGTAATGAACTGACTGAGACGTAAAGTTCTTAAATACCTGTAGTTTTTTGTGACTTCTACTGCAAAGAAGTATTTCCTTTGAAAACTTAAGGGTTATGTCTAAATATTTATCAGAAGTTTGGGTAGCTGATTGAGAGAATGTGGCATCAGTCCTGGTTCTGACGTCTTACTAAATCAAACATTAGAAGTTCTAGTTGAACTTTCTGTCTGTAGAGAATCTGCAAACTTAATTGTTAATTTTCAATGACAGCTGTTAATATTCTGTTCCTATTACTCATAGTTTAAAAAAGAATATGGGCTTATCATCGTTTACTTGTTATTAAATATTTCATAAACTTTTTAATATTATTTAGTTAATAAACCATGCTTTGAAAGAACTAATGGAAGTAGAAGGAGTGAGTGAAAACATATTACAAGTTCACTTAAATGGTAAGTGTGTTCTCATTTTGCCATTGGAATGATGTAAGCATATGAGCTTTTTATATTATGAGACTAAATTTACTCATATATTTAAAATCTGCATTAATAACTATATTTTAAAAATGAAATCTTTGTTTAACAGACTTTTACTTTAGCACACTATGCACAATATTTTTAGAAATTTTAAAAAATTATTAATAAAAGCACATGAGGTCTCATTTTTTTGTATTGATTTTCTTTTTTTTAATTTATTTATTTTAATTGGAGGCTAATTACTTTACAGTATTGTAGTGGTTTTGCTATACATTGACATGAATCAGCCATGAGTGTACATGTGTTCTTATCCTTTTTCTAAATGACATTAATTCCAAGGAAGATGGTTCTTTGAGTCTATTTAATGTTTTCACTATTAAATTTTAAAAAGGAAATAATGTAAACTAAAAAGTTTTGACTTTTTCTTTCTAGTTAAATATTTAAAAGCATTAAAAAAACTTACTTGACTAGAAAATAATCTGCATTGTATCAAATACTTATTTGATTTTTATGACCTACTTTTAAATGGGTTTTATTTCAGGACTGCTGCAGATCAATGATAAAATTGCCCTAAAGGAAATCACAAGACAGTTAAATCTGGAAAATGTGGTTGGAGATAAAGTTTTTGTAAGTATCATTTTCACTATTTTATTAAATAGGATTCAAAGTAAAGTCTGTATAGCATGGACCTGTTTATATTTTGGAAGAGTAGGAATGGGTCAGAGATTCTAAAATGAAATATACAAGATTCTTATCATAAGAATGTACAATGTATAGGATGTATTTATTCATCAAATCTTTTAAGTTTCGACTTTTTAAAGTAGATTTTATTGGTTATATTAGGGCTTCCTCGGTGGCTCAGACAGTAAAGAGTCTGCCTGTAGTGCAGGAGACCCAGGTTCAATCTCTGGGTCAGAAAAATTCTCTGGAGAAGGGAATGGCAACCCACTCCAGTATTCTTGCCTGGAAAATCACATGGACAGAGGAGATTAGCAGGCTGCAGTCCATGAGGTCGTAAAGAGTCAGACATGCCTGAGTGGCTTCACTTGTACTTTTCACATTAGTTATAAAATAGTTTAAGAAACAAGATTTGTTTAAATATTATCTGAGTTGTTTCTTTGTAAGAAAAATATTCTGATTCTCTACCCTTGGAGATAGATTAATCTGCTTTTAAAAATATTAATACTCTATTAGTCTATTTCTAGTCTTAAGAGACTTGGATAGCATGAGAGTAGTAGAAAATGTACTGAATTTGAAGCTACAAATGGTAGATTTGTAACTATTGACTATAACTGTTTACTACCTGTACATCGTGTCTAATAAGTATGAATTACAGATCCCTCACCAGTTTCATTGGCATTGTCTTATTATACTTCACACATTTATTCTAAACATGAAAAGAAGTGTTAAACATAATTATTTTTGTTCTTAAATTGGATGCTAAGATACTGTGCAAATGTCAGTTGTATTTTACTATTAAAATACTCTCAGAAAGTTATTGTACCCACATCGTTATTGTACCTTGGGATCTCAGGGCAGTAAACATAAATAATTTAACTGATTAGAAATGTTTTGAAACTTGTATTAAACATTTTACCTATCAACTTGATTTATTAGGCTCAAGGAAAACATGATTAATTTAACTTGAAGCTAAGGTAATTTTCATCATGAAGTGACTCCTCAGCTTAATGCAGTTGAAGTGGGTTGTGTACATTTCAAATTCATTTTCTGGTCACTGGTGATGATGCAGTGGTGTTCCTCTAAACTATGTTTTATGGACTGTAATAACACTGCCATTGTTGTGTGAGCCACCTAACATCTAGTAATTTTATTCTTTAAAAATTAACTATAAGTAAAGTTGAACTATGTGTAAAATACATAGCTAGTGGGAAACTACTGTGTAACACATGGAGCTCAGCTCAGTGCTCTGTGATGATGGGCAAGAATGAAAGGGAGGCTCAAGAAGGAGGGGATATATTAGTATTTATACTTATAGCTGAATCATGTCATTATACAGCAGAAACTAAGACAACATTGTAAAGCAGTTGTCCTCCAGTTAATGAAAAATTATCTATAAAAAGTTGAGCCAGTGCTGTGTTACCGTCCATTACCTACAGGTTTTTGAAGTGCAAGTTCAAATGTTCCTTCTGAAATCTGTTGTTTTCCCCTTGTCCAGAATGTAGTATAAAAGATAGTGGCCTCCTTGGCAAAGCAGAGTTACTGTTACATAGAATCTGTTTGGGTTTTGGTTTCCACTTGATGTAGATTCGTGTTTCTAACTTTTCTAAATATTGCTGTTTGTATTGGATTGTATGAAATAATTCATGGCACAGCTACTTACCATCCTAGTCATTACTATTGATATCATAATCCTCACATAAACAGATTATTAGTTTAACTCCTACATTATATCAATTAGGCACCTGGAGGCTAAGACATAATTAGTGTGTCTAAATTCATAAAATAACAAAGGCTGGACATTAAGAATCTAAGTCATTTAACCCCAGAGCCTTTTGGTTTTGTGTATTTAGAGCAAATTTGTATATACTTTTATACACACACACATGTGTATATGTATGTGTATATTTATATAAGTATATGCTTACAAAAGTAAATTCTTATAATATGTACATATGAATTTACCTAAGTATATACTTACTGTAAAGTGTAATAGTCTTTTAAAGAAATAAGCCTTCCCTGGTAATCCAGTGGTAAGAATCTGCCTACCAATGCATGGAACACAGGTTCAACCCTGGGTCCAGGAGGATTCCACATACCATGGGGCAGCTGAGCCTGTGTGTCACAACTGCGGAGCCCACGTTCTAGATAGAGCTCATGCTCTGCCACCAGAGAAGCCACAGGAATAAGAGTAGCCCCCACTCTTTGCAACTAGAGAAAGCCTGCATGCAGCAACAAAGACCCAGCACAGCTAAAAATAAATAAATAAATATATATATATATATAAATAAATACCAAAAGATAAGCAGTCTTTGAGTAACTTTGACCACTGATTTTCCAACAGTTTGTCTGAGCTTTTGTTTACATTATGGTAAATACCTCTCGCCCTCCCTACTTTGGAAATAATATTTCTTGACAGCATGTAATCATCACGAAATGTGTAGAAGTTCTTTAAAACATGTTATGTTATTTTATATCAGCTTTCTTAACTGGGAAACAAACAAGTGTGTATCTTTTGTCCTTAACACTGCCTCAAGTTTAAAGTTCCTGTTTCTTTAAATTAAGAAATTTGAATGAAGTAAAAATTAAGGACTTCAGTGAAAAAATATTTTAACAAGGCCTTTATCCACAAGCTGGAACTTGTGGAACTTCTGGATAATGCATCTGCTACTCTATTAGTTTCTGTCCAGAATATTTAAATTGTACCCAAAAATGTATTGACTTGTTCTAAGTAAAGACAGCCAAATTTGATATGATATATACAAATTCTATAATCTGCTCTTCAATAGAGAAACACGGTTGTATTGTCTAATGTTTGAGGCAGGTTTCTTCTTCCTTTTCCTTTGGGATCTCATTCAAATTCATGGTCATTTTTTTAGTAGTATGGGTTTGAGACTCGGAACAGACTGACACGTTTGAAGATAAAAGTACAGTGAATTTCTTTTTTTCTCTGATTGTGTTTAGAGTATAGCAACTCTTAAAAACTACCTTCGATTGAATTTTTACAGATTTTATCCAGAAAATATAAAATTTTGAACATGGCATAATCCCATTTTCAGTGTTATGCCATCTCTACTGTTATATTAAAGTTTTAGATTGTAAGCATACAAGAGATGGAGTTCAGAATCTGGCCAATGACTTTCATTTACTAGAAAAATACATAAAACTATTTATACAGTGTCTGGAGTCATATAGCCCTCTTTTATTCTTTATTTCAATAAACTTCTAGTCATGGTGTCTCTTTTTGTTATTCAGGGTAGCTTTGCTGAAAACCTTTCATTTCTTCTGGAAGCTTTAAAAAAAGGTAAATATTAGCTTATTTAACAGTATCAATAGTTATCTTTATTTTTCCCCTGATCGTATGCTTTATAAAAAATAAATATAAAAAAGAAATAATGACCACTGAAATTCCTATTAATAGTGATTATTCCAATTAACATTTTATTTCATATCTTTATTCACCTATAGTATATCATTAGTATAATTTTTATAAGAATGAAATGTTTTTTATTTTATTGTGAGATGTATATCTTTTCACTTACTCATAGTATGTTGTAAGCATCATTCCATGTCTGTAAATATTGAGTGCATGATCATTTTTATGGTTCTCATATATCTCATTTTTAAATTATAAGCTATTTTAAAATTGTAACATAATAAATTATAACATTAATCACCGGCTATCAACTTTTATTTCTGATTTTGTATAATTAGGAAGAAATGCTTAAATGATCATCCAGATTTCCTGGGGTAAATTTCAATGAGTAGAATACTGGGTTAAAGATTTCACATTTAAAAGCATAAATACTGATTGCCAAATTACCCTAGAAGATCCATTTTCTAAACATATTTTAAAGTACTTTTTTCAGAACCTCAAACAATTGTTTTTTTTGTTTGCTTTTTTAATAGAAAAAAATTTTCAGTTTAATTTTAATAATTTGGGCACTCATGATGTTCATATCAAATTTTAATTGGCCACAGATATTTCCTGATTTGTGTTTTTCCTGTTCTTTGCTTTATTTTGGTGGTTTACCTCATACTTAACTGTGAGAATTCTTACACTTGTTTTTTTCTTAATTTTGGTTTGGACTTTTCTCATGAATAGAAGTTTTAAATTATTTACATAATCAAAAGTTTTCTTTTCTTTATACTTTAAAGACATACACTTATATTTTCATCCAGTACATACACTTATAATTCATAATTTAGCTGGAATTTGTTTTGGAAAGGTGTAAAGTGGAGATGGCTTGAATATACCAATTCTCCATTGTTATGTAATACTGTATTTTATCAGAAATGAAATTTCTGTCTTATGTAGGTCTGTGTCTAGACTTCTGAGTGGTCCCTGTGGTTTTAATGTCTTTTAGGTTAATGTATATGTTTTATTATCTTTTAGATAGTATTACCCAAACTATAATATCTGATAATAATTAAAAGAATTATTAATTAACCTGTTTATTACCAGGGTTTTTTCACTTGTTTATGCAGATATAAAGCCTTTGACCTTAAGGAAATAGTGCTTGTTCTCCTAAAGCACTTTCCATTGTTGTAGTGAAAAAAATGAATCCAGAGTCATGTGAAAGTTTTCCCTGTTTTTGAAAAGTTGAAATTGTCATTAGTAGGAGTTAAAGTAGCTTTGGTACCATTGTTTATAAAAATTATTTCCAGGGGAAGACTTACTTTGCATTTCTAACTAAAAGTGAGTCTGTTTTGAAGTAATAGTTTTATGTACTTTTATATTTAAACCTGAAGTATTTTGGTCTATGTAGGTTAAAAAATCTTTGTCTATTTTCTGATGATAGAAGAATTATTTACATAATTTAAGAAACAATAGTCTTCAGTCATTTAAATGATTTTCTTAACTTTTCCTCAATAAAGCTACTGGAAGTCTGGTTTAGACTGAAGTACTTGAGGGCAATAGGAGCTATTTTGTCTTTTGAATAATTTTTTTGTTGAATAATTGAACATGCATTGGTAAGTGCATTACCCAAAGTAGGTTAACAATGTACTTTTGTTGGATTGAGTTTTAGAAAATGAAATGTACTAAATAGTTTGGAAGCTTAAGAAAGGTTGATATAACTGCTTATTAGTATAAAACTCTTATTTTTTCTTAGGTGACCGGACTAGTAGTTGCCCAGTGATCTTCATATTAGATGAATTTGATCTTTTTGCTCATCATAAAAACCAAACACTCCTCTATAACCTTCTTGACATTTCTCAGTCTGCACAGACTCCGGTAGTAATTATTGGTCTTACATGCAGATTGGTAAGTCTCTCTATTTAAAAACAATTGATTATAATATTTAGAAAATTAAAGCTTAATAACTGACTTAGTTACTATGTAGCTCACTAATATATTTCATTAGTGTTTCACACATTTATGCCACTTTTTAACTCAAAGGAAACAAGGAAACGTTTATCACACATGCTTGTAGGCTAATACCTCCCTCCATTTCACTCAGATTACTGAATAAAAAATGTGAAGTGAGATTTTGCTAATAAATATCATATAATTCTACATTAGTAAATAAAGAGAAAGTTAACCTCACCACCATTTTATAAAAATTGCTAATGGTTTCTCATACTTTTTATATTTAAGATTCTTTCCATATTTTAAAAGTGCGTGGAATCAGCTCAAAATGATACTAACCCAACTTTGTGGGTACACATCTCTGGAAATGGAAGGGATTATTTCTGTCATGTTATCATAGTAGTCACTAGCTTCTTTGCTCCTTGGGAGATTTTTATAATGATTTTAATTGAAGTCTTAATGTTATCACATTACTTTGTGTAGACTCCATGCATGTTAAACCTTCAGACAGTTTATGTAGGTCTGTTTTTGTTTACTCTCTCTCTTTTTAAAAACTTTTCCTGGAAGTGGGTATACCATTCTTGAAAGTACTGCAATACCAGATCGATGGGTGGAGTGGACGGAGCAAGCTCCCTTCCTATCTCCTAGTTCCAGAAACACATTTAATTCATTGTCCTCAGAATATGTATCAGATACTAAGCTGACAAGAACATATACTACTAGGCAAAAGGCCAAAAAGCATTGTGTTTACCTTCTTTTTACTGTCCTTATATGAACTTTCTTATTGAATTCAGGTAAAACTGGTATTTAAGAGTCATCTTAATACTAATATGAGTCATCATAGTACTAACACTGTGGCTGCCATGCATTCATAATTTTTAATCCTTTTTTTCCTTCATTTTTTAGCAAACTTATGCCAGGCCCTTCCGCTTATTTTCCTTTTCTACAGCTACTTCTCTTTTTTAGAACTGGGAAGCACTTTACTAAGTCATCTTTCAACAGTCCTGCTAGTATCATTTCTCTAAAGTTCAGTTCAGTTCAGTTGCTCAGTCCTGTCCAACTCTGTGCGACTCCACGAACTGCAGCACGCCAGGCCTCCCTGTCCATCACCAACTGCCAGAGTTTACCCAAACCGTTGTCCGTTGAGTCGGTGCTGCCATCCAACCATTCCATCCTCTGTCATCCCCGTCTCTTCCTGCCCTCAATCTTTCCCAGCATCAGGGTCTTTTCAAATGAGTCAGCTCTTTGCATCAGGTGGCCAAAGTATTGGAGTTTCAGCTTCAACAGCAGTCCTTCCAATGAACACTCAGAACTGATCTCCTTTAGGATGGACTGGTTGATCTCCTTGCGGTACAAGGAACCCTCAAGAGTCTTCTCCAACACCACAGTTCAAAAGCATCAATTCTTTGACGCTCAGCTTTCTTTATAGTCCACCTCTCACATCCATACATGATTACTGGAAAAACCATACCCTTGACTAGACGGAAATTGTTGGCAAAGTAATGTCTCTGCTTTTTAATATGCTGTCTAAGTTGGTCATAGCTTTCCTTCCAAGAAATAAGCGTCTTTTAATTTCATGGCTACAATCACCATCTGCAGTAATTTTGGAGCCCCCCAAAATAAAGTCAGCACTGTTTCCACTGTTTCCCCATCTATTTGCCAAAAGTAATGGGACGGGTTGCCATGATCTTAGTTTTCTGAATGTTGAGCTTTAAACCAACTTTTTCTCTCTCCTCTTCATCAAGAGACTCTTTAGTTCTTCTTCACTTTTTGCCGTAAGGGTGGTGTCATCTGCATATCTGAGGTTATTGATATTTCTCCCAGCAATCTTGATTCCAGCTTGTGCTTCCTCCAGCCCAGGATTTCTCATGATGTATTCTGCATAGAAGTTAAATAAGCAAGGTGACAATATGCAGCGTTGATGTACTACTCCTTTTCCTATTTGAAACCAGTATGTTGTTCCATATCCAGTTCTAACTGTTGACCTGCATACAGGTTTCTCAAGAGGCAGGTCGGGTGGTCTGGTATTCCCATCTCTTTCAGAATTTTCCACAGTGTATTGTGATCCACACAGTCAAAGGTTTGGCATAGTCAATAAGCAGAAATAGATGTTTTTCTGGAACTGCCTTGCTTTTTTGTTGATCCAACAGATGTTGGCAATTTGATCTCTGGTTCCTCTGCCTTTTCTAAAACCAACTTGAACATCTGGAAGTTCACGGTTCACATATTGCTGAAGCCTGGCTTGGAGAATTTTGAGCATTACTTTACTAGTGCGTGACATGAGTGCAATTGTGCGGTAGTTTGAGCATTCTTTGGCATTGCCTTTCTTTGGGATTGGAATGAAAACTGACCTTTTCCAGTCTTGTGGCCCCTGCTGAGTTTTCCAGATTTGCTGTCATATTGAGTGCAGCACTTTCACAGCATCATCTTTCAGGATTTGAAATAGCTCCACTGGAATTCCATCACCTCCACTAGCTTTGATCCTAGTGATGCTTCCTAAAGCCCACTTGACTTCACATTCCAGAATGTCTGGCTCTAGTTGAGTGATCCCACCGTCATGATTATCTGGGTCATGAGGATCTTTTTTGTACAGTTCTTCTGTGTATTCTTGCCACCTCTTAATATCTTCTGCTTCTGTTAGGTCCATACCATTTCTGTCCTTTATTGAGCCCATATTTGCATGTAATGTTCCCTTGGTATCTCTAATTTTCTTGAAGAGATCTCCAGTTTTTCCCATTTTATTGTTTTCCTCTATTTCTTTGCATTGATCACTGAGGAAGGCTTTCTTATCTCTCCTTGCTTTCCTTTGGAACTCTGCATTCAAATGGGTGTATCTTTCCTTTTCTCCATTGCTTTTCACTTCTCTTCTTTTCACAGCTATTTGTAAGGCCTCCTCAGACAGCCGTTTTGCCTTTTTGCATTTGTTTTTCTTGGGGATGGTCTTGATCCCTGTCTCCTGTACAATGTCATGAAGCTCTGTTCACAGTTCATTAAGCACTCTGTCTATCAGATCTAGTCCCTTAATTCTATTTCTCACTTCCACTGCATAATCATAAGGGATTTGATTTAGGTCATACCTGAATGATCTAGTGGTTTTTCCCCACTTTCTTCAATTTAAGTCTGAATTTGGCAATCAGGAGTTCATAATCTAAGCCACAGTCAGCTCCCAGTCTTGTTTTTGCTGACTGTATAGAGCTTCTCCATCTTTGCATGCAAAGAATATAATCAGTCTGTTTTTGGTGTTGACCATCTGGTGATGTCCATGTGTAGAGTCTTCTCATGTGTTTTTGGAAGAGGGTGTTTGCTATGGCCAGTGCGTTCTTTTGGCAAAACTCTATTAGCCTTTGCCCTGCTTCATTCTGTACTCCAAGGCCAAATCTGCCTGTTACTCCAGGTGTTTCTTGCTTCCTGCTTTTGCATTCCAGTCCCTTATGATGAAAAGGACATCTTTTTGGGGTGTTAGTCCTAGAAGGTCTTGTAGGTCTTCATAGAACCATTCAAATTCAGCTTTTTCAGCATTACTAGTTGGGGCATAGACTTGGTTTACCGTGATATTGAATGGTTTGCCTTGGAAACAAACAGAGATCATTCTGTCGTTTTTGAGATTACATCCAAGTACTTCATTTCGGACTCTTGTTGACCGTAATGGCTATTCCATGTCTTCTAAGGGATTCCTGCCCATAGTAGTAGATATAAAGGTCATCTGAGTTAAATTCACCCATTCCAGTCCATCTTAGTTCACTGCTTCCTAGAATGTTGATGTTCACTCTTGCCATCACCTGTGACCACTTCCAATTTGCCTTGATGCATGGACCTAACATTCTAGGTTCCTATGCTATATTGCTCTGTACAGCATTGAACCTTGCTTCTAACCAGTCCCATCCACAACTGGGTGTTGTTTTTGCTTTGGCTCTATCCGTTCATTCTTTCTGGAGTTGTTTCTCCACTGATCTCCAGTAGCATATTGGGGACCTACCAACTTGGGGAGCTCATCTTTCAGTGTCCTGTCTTTTGCCTTTTCATACTGTTCATGTTTCATACTTTTCATACTGTTCATCTGATCACATGGACCACAGCCTTGTCTAACTCAGTGAAACTAAGCCATGCCGTGTGGGGCCACTCAAGACAGACGGGTCATGGTGGAGAGCTCTGACAGAATGTGGTCCACTGGAGAAGGAAATGGGAAACCACTTCAGTATTCTTGCCTTGAGAACCACATGAACAGTCTCTAAAGAGTAGCTTTCTATGTCCTCCTTCCCCAGTATTTTAGAGCTTTTGATGTATGCTTTCATAATAAGCTCTCTCAGACTAAACCTGGTGGGTTCTTCACATATCTTTATTCTTCTTTGTGAAAAATAGCAATATAACACAGTCGTTAAGGAAGCCTGTTCCTTCTTGCTAAAAGCTCTTCCTTTAGATGGAAGTGGCAATGGCAGATGCTGTTGTTCCAACGAGGGCCCAAATAAAGGGTTTGTGGCTCCTTAGTGAAGGCTCTTTTTTATTCTGTATGTTTAATTTTCTAGCTGTGTAACTCTCCAACTGTGTGATTGAAGTCCATCTAGGTGTCCATTTTTAGAGGAAAAGAGCAGAAGGATTGATGGAGTAGTGATTTTGCTAGCAAATAACCTCTTCCCTGTGGCAGCAATTTTATTTTCACTACTCCCTCTATCCCCACATTACCAACTTCTGTCGTTACTGTCTACCATAAAAATATCGGTTAGTGTTCACCTCTAAAATTCTTTTGTTGTTGTCGTTTAGTTGTTAAGTTGTGCCTGACACCTTGCAACCCCCTGGACTGCAGCATCCCAGGCTTCCCTGTCGTCTGCTATCTCCCAGTTTGCTCAAATTCATGTCTGTTGAGTCGATGATGCTATCTGGCCATCTCATGCTCTGCTGTCCCGTTCTCCTTTTGCTTCAATCTTTTCCAGCATCAGGGTCTTTTTCCATTTAGTCAGCTCTTTGCATCAGGTGGCCAGAGTTTTGGAGCTTCAGCTTCAGTACCAGTCCTTCCAATGAATATTCAGGGTTGATTTCTTCTAGGATTGATTGGTTTGATCTCTATGCAGTCCAAAGGACCCTCAAGGGTCTTCTCCAGCACTACAGTTCAAAGGCATCAATTTTTTAGCACTCAGCCTTCTTTATGATCCAGTTCTCACATCTGTACATGACTACTGGAAAAACCATAGCTTTGACTATGCAGACTTCTATCTTTTCCCATTCCTAAGTTAAGGCTCTTAATTCTGTTTGCCCAGTGTTGCTTCCACTACCTTTCAACCACCTACTCAGATGGGTGATCTAGAACTCCTCCTTAGTAGAAAATTAATGTGTAGTACTTCTGAAATAACTTGTAGTTTTCTTATGCTATTTTTCTCTACCTATAAAAATATCTCAGGTTTTCAGTCACCCTCCCACTTCAAGCCCCAAGCTATTCATCTTTCCTGTCTTCCTTCCCACATTAGCCATGATGCCTTTAATTCTTCCCTATGTATCATTGGTTTCTTAACCTAGAGTCATCTGGGTAGATTTGAAATGCCATATTTCTGGGCCTCACCACAGCTTTTTGTTTTTCTTTTTTATAGAAAATTGACACTAAACTTGCTCCCTCTCTTACGGGAAAATAGCACATAGCTTCTCAAATGTTACTATAAAAGAGCCAGAAGACAGAATAATTTATTTTACCAATGTAATGCTATATTCTTGCCAGTTTCCTTTTCTATACTTTGTTTCTTACATCTAGTATAGCTTCAGCTTAATCTGTATAGTTTAGTGAACTGAGTTTTTCTTCATCACATATGCTGCTTCTTGAGTTTTTGTTACATAAAGCAAAGAAAACAATGCTGTATGTTTTCATCAATGTTAATTATTAAGTCTAACTACATTTTGTTATCTTAATTTTTTTAGATGAACTTCATAGACTCTTTGAAATTCCTTATTGAGACTCTTCGTGTTACTCCGGAATATAGCTATATTCACTATGGTTATAATTTTTTAGCAGTTATTATAGGTCTTGCAGTGTTAAAGATTAGCAGAGAAAAACATAATTAGGAAAAGGCTAATCAGGACATCATTGACATTGCCAGACCGACACGTGCTTAGAAGAGGATTAAAAGTAGCTTGTGTTAAAAATATTTTTAGGGGTTTGGTTTATTTACAAGTCACATTGTCTTACCTGTACTACCTTGTAGTCCTAACTATATCAAGGGAATAATTAAAGTCTTTAGAACCTTGCATAAATTTTTTTAATGTTTAATTGTGTATTATAGGGTAAGCATTGCTAATTATAAGTGATAAGTCATTATACCTGTATCATTCATATGGTTATTTTAAACATGTATCTCATGGAGATTTTTGTTTGTTTTTAAGGATATTTTGGAACTCTTAGAAAAAAGAGTGAAGTCACGATTTTCCCACCGGCAGATACACTTAATGAATTCATTTAGTTTTCCACAGTACCTTAAAATATTTAAAGAACAATTATCTCTACCTTCCATATTTCCAGAGAAGATTTTTGCCGAGAAATGGAATGAGAATGTACAGGTAATTTAGAACAAAAACAATAATATTAAAGTTATTTTTGTGTCTTGCTATACCATTTGAAAGCAGTTGAAACTTGAAAATTTTTATAATCTGTAAAGTAGCATAAAGTTTCTAATGTTTCTGTGGCATAAAACTGTATTAATATATACTGCTGTGTGTTTTTTATTTTAAAAAACAGTTGAAATGTCATACCTCCTGTTTTTTCCCTCAAAAGAACTTTTATGAGATTTGTTTTATATCTTGTTTATATTTTAGATTATTTTGTTAATGAATTTCATCATTAAATATTTTCTTTATTTTACAAGTTTAGCAATATACTAACTTAGTAAGGTTCATACATACCTGTAGAGTGTGGGTTTTCCTTCTTATGAACAGTTAAGCTTTTTTCTTCGTCGGTCTGTTAAGATGCATTTTAGACTGGCACCTTTGGTTATATTATCTCTATTGACAAGTGCCATCTTTGAGTTCTTGCATTTACTAAACCTTGTGGACTCTGTAAATTTACTTAAGTTGATGAGCATAACTTCTGCAGGGTATTGTTGTATCAACTAAGCATACTAGCATCCATTTATCTTATACTGAAAAGTTTTAGTTGTTAGGGAGAAGGGAGAGAGTGTATGTATGTGAATATGTGATTAATAATGTGTTTGGAAAACAGTGTTCCTGATAAATCTCACACATTAAAAATATGGGCCTTGTAGAAAATATTGGAGTCCTTAGTTTTGTAAGAATTGGGAATAACTGGTCTATAATATTAAATACTAATGTGTGAGGATGATTAGGTCCGCTTAGAGTTACACAGTCTCTTGGAGGGGGAAATGGCAACCCGCTCCAGTATTCTTGCTTGGGAAATCCCGTGGTCAGAGGAACCTGATGGGCTGCAGTCCATGGGGTCACAAAGAGTTGGACACAACTGAACAACTAAACAACAAACATAGCACAGTCTATATTCATAGGCTCTAAAAAGATTATTTATGGTATAGCAATAATGGTAGTTGATATTCTGTTTACTATAAAATCTTTAATATCAATACCAAATTAAAAGTGAGACTCTGCATTTATTTTGCTCTTTAATTTTTTCCCCATCCTTGTTGAGGTATGATCGACAAATTAGAAATTGTTTATATTAGTGTACAACTTGATGTTTTGGTATACATTGTGAAATACCACAATCAAGCTATTTAACATATCCATCACCTCATATAGATTTTTTCTCATTTTTTAAAAATTTTTTGGTTAAACACGTAAGTTTTATCTTCTAAGCAAATTTCAAGTACATAGTACTATATTGTTAACTATAATCATGTTACTGCACATTACATGTGCAGAACTTACTCAGCTTGTATAAATGAAACTTGATTCTTATTTTGATTTTAAAATACTCTGCTCATGTAAGCACTATTAATTTTGACACTTTTTTAAATTAAAAACTCATATAATAAAATTTAATCAGTGCTTAAGAAACATGGTAAAAAGTAAAATTTTCCCTTATGTTCACGCCCATCTTCCCTCCTTTCACTGCAAAGTAATTATTTGGTTTATAGCATTTCAGACCTTATGTACATGCTGCAGTTTTTACATGAAGGATTCAAACCTTAAATGTTATTCTCTGGTTTATCTTTTTTACTTTGTTCTACCTTTATTCTGATTGTTAATTATTTTTCCTAATATAACTGTACAGAATTTTATGTCAAAATAATTGACTGTTTTCCTTAAAACCCATATATTGTGTCATGACATAACTAGTGAGTTTTCACTTCTACCCTCATCCCCAAATTAATTTTGCCTGAAACTCAGATATTTACTACGTCATGTAATTTTTTCTTGATACTGCATCTGACTGAAGGATTCCATGCTTTACGAACACTATAGTTGGTGCTAAGTCTTATATTGTCTTTTTCTTTACTGGGGTCTGAAGTGCATCAGAGCTCTGGATTTTTGGCCTATGAATACACTTTTGAGTGTGTCACAAACTTTCACCTTTCCTAAATCTTGAACTGATTGTCATGTTAACAATAGTTATTTTTCTGATTGCTTTAGTAATCAGACGCAATCTTTCCTAGTATTTAAATATCTGTGATTTCCCAGGGCTTATTGTATTCTTCTTTCGCTCACTTTCTTTTCCTAAAATGATTCCCTAAGCCTAGATTGTACTGTCCTGTCCTGGATTTTTCTGTCCTTCCCTGCTGTGTTGTATTCTGAGCATCTTAATAAAGGAAGTAGATGGTGACAGTTTCTGTGAAGTATAACTTTTGATGACTCAGAAAATGGTAAGCATCTGATAATAGAGTTGCTTGCCCTTATATTTTTTTGTCCTTTGCTGAGCACTAAGTTAAGGGGCAGGATGATAGGAATGAATGTGAAAACACTCCCATCATCTTTTTTATTATTTTGTGGTTCTTTGTTTTCTTAAGGTAGAACTAGTACCACTGGAGTTTCTGTCACTTAGCACTGATATTTTCTTGCCCCATCCTAATCATCATTTGCCACCTCCTTTTGGAATATGCCCAGAAACAAACAACAACAAAAAAAGCCCAGAAAATGAAGTACAGTATATTTTCTAGAGTTAAAACTGTATGTCTCTACTTCCCACTGGAAGAAGATCCAGATTTAGGAATAAGTTCCAGTATAATGGGATGAATTGTCCAAGCCAGGCTTCAACAGTACGTGAACTGTGAACTTCCAGATGTTCAAGCTAAATTTAGAAAAGGCAGAGGAACCAGAGATCAAATTGCCAACATGCGCTGGATCATTGAAAAAGCAAGAGAGTTCCAGGAAAACATCTACTACTTATTGACTGCCAAAGCCTTTGGCTGTGTCAATCACAATAAACTGTGGAAAATTCTGAAAGAGATGGGAATACCAGACCACCTGACCTGCTTCCTGAGAAATCGGTATGCAGGTTAGGAAGCAGCAGTTAGAACTGGACATGGAACAGTGGACTGATTCCAAATCAGGAAAGGAGTACATCAAGGCTGTATATTGTCACTCTGTTATTTAACATATATGCAGAGTACATCATGAGAAATGCTGGGCTGGATGAAGCGCAAGCTGGAATCAGGATTGCAGGGAGAAATATCAGTAACCTCAGATATGCAGATGACACCACCCTTACGGTAGAAAGTGAAGAACTAAAAATTCTCTTGATGAAAGTGAAAGAGGAGAGTAAAAAAGTTGGCTTAAAGCTCAACATTCAGAAAACGAAGATCATGGCATCTGGTCCCATCAATTCATGGGAGATGGATTGGGACAAAATAGAAGCAATGAGAGACTTAATTTTCTTGGATTCCAAAGTCACTACAGATGATGACTGCAGCCATAAATTAAAAGACACTTGCTCCTTGGAAGAAAAGTTATGATCAACCTAGACAGCATATTAAAAAGCGGAGACTTTACTTTGCCAACAAAGTTCCATCTAGTCAAAGCTATGGTCTTTCCAGTAGTCGTGTATGGATGTGAGAGTTGGACTGTAAGGAAAGTTGAGCGCCAAAGAATTGATGCTTTCGAACTGTGGTGTTGGAGAAGACTCTTGAGAGTCCCTTGGACTGTAAGGAGATCCAACCAGTCCATCCTAAAGGAAATCAATCCTGAATATTCGTTGGAAGGACTGCTGTTGAAGCTGAAACTCCAGTACTTTGGCCACTTGATGCAAAGAACTGACTCATTGGAAAAGACCCTGATGCTGAGAAAGATTAAAGTTGGGAGGAGAAGGGCATGACAGAGGATGGGATGGTTGGATGGCATCATTGACTCAATGGACATGAGTTTGTGTAACTCCCAGAGTTGGTGATGGACAGGGAGGCCTGGCGTGCTATGGTTCATGGGGTCACAAAGAGTCGGACACGATGAGCGACTGAACTGAACTGAATGGGATGAAGCTTTATGCTCTTAGTACACACACTATCCTAGTTATTATAGTCCCCAATCTGTTGCTGCTGTTTTTAGTCTTCATCTTATTCAGGGAAGCTGTCTAGTCCCTTTTTGCCAATAGCATTTAGAATATGCTAATAAATGAGCTTCACTTGAAGAAAAAAATTAAAATGTCAGCACCATGGCCAGAGGCCTTGCCTGAAAATGGGGGTGTGCATTGAAGGAGCTATCCTTTCTCTCAGTGCTGACTATCCAGCAAGTTTTTTCAAATTCCAGGTTTAAACAGAAAGCAAAGGTAATGCTAACAAGTCACCTATGGAATCACATCCAAGAAATATCTTTATGATAGGCTTGAACCTAGACATCCTACCAGCTTGAGTGTTTGTTTTAGCGCTATGCAAATGTGTAAGCAAGCAGGATAAACACCATCTCAGCAAGGCAGTGTAAGAAAAATCTCTGTATAAAAGCATCTTAAGAGGACCATATCTATTTCTCTTCAAAGGAAGTTCCCACAAAGTGCTGTAGCTAAGTTCAAGAAAGATCCCCTGCTGTCTTAACCTTTCAGTTAACAGGAGGTGAGAATGTTTAACAGGAACAGACTAGGAGATTTGGTACCTATACTGCTGCCAGTGAGTTGTCCCTGGAGCAGCATGAATCCTATTGTTCCTCTATAACATTGCTGTTCCCCTATAACATTCTCTTGAGAAACTGCCTGTGAAGCAAACTGCAGTGAGCATGTTAAGAAGTTGTTTCTGCAACTGTTACTCCTGTGCTTACTGGCGAAAAGGGACTCTACAGCGTCCATGAATAAGATAAAGACTAAAAACAGTAGCAAGGGTTGGAAACTATAATAACTAGGATAGTGTATTTACTGAGAGCATAAAACCTCACCTCATTAGACTTGAACTTATTTCTGAATCTGGATCTTCTTCCAGTGGGAAGTAGAAACATACAGTTTTAACTCTAGAAAATACAGTATACTTAGTTTTCTGGACTTTTTTTGTTATTGTTGTTAAACAATTTTTATTCCTTGCAGATGACTTTTGAAAAATTATATCAATCTTACCCAAGCCTTTTTTGTCTCTGCCAACTCTGAATTTACTGTCCTTACATCTAATCTTTTGTTCATTGCCAAATGAACCTCACAGTTCATTGATCCTTATTCACTGCAGTCACTGTTTTTACTCTTTTCTTTTTCTCTTAAAGGGCTTGTTGCTGTATAAACAGAGTCAAATACCCCATGGAAGTACACCAGATGACTGTAAAATAATAAAGTAATACATATTAAAAAAATTTTTGAAATTAACTGTAGTCCTTCTAAAATTGGTGACTCTTACCAAGTAACTTATAAAGTTGATATATTAAGTATATATTAGGTACTGCTTTTTCAAATGGCCCTCAGTTTATTCACTCAGTCGTGTCTGACTCTTTGCAACTCCATGAACCGCAGCACGCCGGGCCTCCCTGTCCATCACCAACTCCCGGAGTCTACCCAGACCCATGTCCATCGAGTCAATAATGCCATCCAACCATCTCATCCTCTGTCGTCCCCTTCTCCTCTTGCCCCTAATCCCTCCCTGCATCAGGGACTTTTCAGATGAGTCAGCTCTTCACATCCGGTGGCCAAAGTATTGGAGTTTCAGCTTCAACATCAGTCCTTCCAATGAACAGTCAGGACTGGTCTCCTTTAGGATGGGCTGGTTGGCCCAATTGACCCCTAAATATCTGAAGCCATCAACCTCTCAAAATATATCTTAATTTAGTTAATACAAAGTATATAGTTTTATTACCACTTCCCTCTTGAAGTGTGTCCCTCTTGTCTTCTTCCCCTGGTTTTATTGCTCTCTCTTGGATTCTGTTCACTTGTTCAACATCTTTCTCAATCCCTTACTTTGCTCCTTTTTTTCCCTTTACTTCTTACCTGTCAGTAATGCAAGTTTCACTTCTGATTACATCTCCCTCTTCACATCTCCTGGGACATTCTATTCCCTATAGTTTCATCTTTTCATTTTTTTTGTATCGCCTCTCCAACCCTTCATCTCTGTTTCTTACCAGTAGATTCTCCATCAGACGTGTCTTCTATAAATGTTTTTCTTTCTTGTCTTCACACCAGTGTGCTAATTCAGACTCATTTTGTTTCTTGTATGGAGAATTGCAGTTATCTCCAATTAAGCTTTGCTGCCTTTGTCTTTCTATACAATCAGTCTGCCAGTAACTGAACCTCAGGATTTTGTGACTACGCATCTTTTGTCCATATGCCACAGTCTCCCTGCAGTGTTCATGTTGTTCCCTAAAATTGTAATGCTCTATCTTCTTTGTAGCCGATTACCTCATACATTTTAAGCATTCTTTGTAATACTTTACCTTGCTTTTGAATTCTTGCTTCTCTGGTGGCTCAGTTCAGTTGCTCATCATGTCTGACTCTTTGCAATCCCTATGAACCACAGCACGTCAGTCCTCCCTGTCCATCACCAACTCCTGGAGTTCACCCAAACCCATGTCCATTGAGTCAGTGATGCCATCCAACCATCTCATCCTCTGTCATCCCCTTCTCCTCCTGCCCTCAATCTTTCCCAGCATCAGAGTATTTTCCAATGACTCAGCTCTTCACATCAGGTGGCCAGAGTATTGGGAGTTGCAGCTTTAACATCAGTCCTTCCAGTGAACACCTAGGACTGATCTCCTTTAAGTTGGACTGGTTGGATCTCCTTGCAATCCAAGGGACTCTCAAGAGTCTTCTCTAACACCACAGTTCGAAAGCATCAATTCTTGAGCTCTCAGCCTTCTTTATAGTCCAGCTCTCACATCCATTCATGACTACTGGAAAAACCAAAGCCTTGACTAGATGGATCTTTGTTGACAAAGTAATGTCTCTGCTTTTTAATATGCTGTCTAGGTTGGTCATAGCTCTCCTTCCAAGGAGTAAGTGTCTTTTAGTTTCATGGCTGCAATCACTGTCTACGGTGATTTTGGAGCCCCCAAAAATAAAGTCAGCCACTGTTTCCACAATTTACCCATCTTTTGCAATGAAGTGAAAGGACTGGTTGCCATAATCTTACTTTTTGAATATTGAGCTTTTACTCTCCATAAAAGTTTAGTAAGCAGGATGACAATATACAGCCTTGATGTACTCCTTCTCCTATTGGAAACCAGTCTGTTGTTCCATGTCCAGTTCTAACTGTTGTTTCCTGACTTGCATACAGGTTTCTCAAGAGATAGGTCAGGTGATCCGGTATTCCCATCTCTTTCAGAATTTTCCACAGTTTATTGTGATCCATGCAGTCAAAGGTTTACTCCAGTCACTTGGAGTACCAGGCAGATTTGGCCTTGAAGTACAGAATGAAGCAGGGAAAAGGCTAATAGACTCTTGCCAAGAGAACACACTGGCCATCGCAAACACCCTCTTCCAAAAATACAAGAGAAGACTCTGCACGTGGACATCACAAGATGGCCAACACCGAAATCAAATTGATTATATTCTTTGCAGCCAAAGATGGAGAAGCTCTATACAGTCAGCAAAAACAAGATTGGGAGCTGACTATAGTTCAGATCATGAACTCCTGATTACCAAATTCAGACTTAAATTGAAGAAAGTGGGGAAAACCACTAGACCATTCAGGTATGACCTAAATGAAATCCCTTATGACTATAGAGTGGAAGTGAGAAATAGATTTAAGGGACTAGATCTGATAGACAGAGTGCCTAATGAACTGTGGACAGAGGTTCATGACATTGTACAGGAGACAGGGATCAAGACCATCCCCAAGAAAAACAAATGCAAAAAGGCAAAATGGCCGTCTGAGGAGGCCTTACAAATAGCTGTGAAAAGAAGAGAAGCGAAAAGCAAAGGAGAAAAAGATATAAGCATCTGAATGCAGAGATCCAAAGAATAGCAGGAGAGATAAGAAAGCCTTCCTCAGTGATCATTGCAAAGAGATAGAAGAAAACAATAGAATGGAAAAGACTAGAGATCTCTTCAAGAAAATTAGAGATACCAAGGGAACATTACATGCAAATATGGGCTCAATAAAGGACAGAAGTGGTATGGACCTAACAGAAGCAGAAGATATTAAGAAGAGGTGGCAAGAATACACAGAAGAACTGTACAAAAATCTTCATGACCCAGATAATCACTATGGTGGGATCACTCACCTAGAGCCAGACATTCTGGGATGCGAAGTCAAGTAGGCCTTAGGAAGCATCACTAGGATCAAAGCTAGTGGAGGTGATGGAATTCCAATTGAGCTATTTCACTTCATAAAGGATGATGCTGTGAAAGTGCTGCACTCAGTATGTCAGCAAATTTGGAAAACTCAACAGTGGCCACAGGACTGGAAAAGGTCAGTTTTCATTTCAATCCCAAAGAAAGGCAGTGCCAAAAAATGGTTAAACTACCCCACAATTGCTCTCATCTCACATGCTAGTAAAGTAATGCTCCAAATTCTCCAAGCCAGGCCTCAACAATATGTGACCCATGAACATCCAGATGTTCAAGCTGGTTTTAGGAAAGGCAGAGGAACCAGAGATCAAATTGCCAACATCTGCTGGATCATTGAAAAGGCAAGAGAGTTCCAGAAAAACATATATTTCTGTTTTATTGACTATGCCAAAGCCTTTGAATGTGTGGATCCAATAAAGTATGGAAATTCTGGTGGCTCAGCAGTGAAGAATCTGCCTGCCAGTGCAGGAGACACTGGTTCAATCCCTGAATCGGGAAGATCTCCTGGAGAAGGAAACGGCAACCAACTCCAGTAGTTTTGCCTGGTAAATCCCATGGACAGAGGAATGTGGCAAGCTGCAGTCCATGGGGTTGGAAAAGTCGGATACAACTGAGTGACTAAACAACAAATAACCCTTATTCTGTGCTGCATTTACTACTACATTTTGATCGTCCCACTACTGTGATTGAATAAATTTAATGGTAACAAGGGTTATATTTGTGTCTTTGGAATTAACATAAAGGGAAGAGGATAAGGAGAAAATCAATAGAGTAGAAATTTGTTTTTGATTTTTTTGTTTTCCCCCAAAAGACCAGCAGCTATTTAATAATGAATGAATACTAGATAGAGTTAATGAGGTATACTAACCAGTGAGGCATAATATTATATTTAGGTTTTAAACTGCATTCTTCCTTAATTCTGTTTTGATTTTCTCATGTAGAGTCTCTCAGAAGATAGAAGTGTGAAAGAAGTGCTGCAGAAGCATTTTAATGTCAGCAAAAACCTTCGTTCATTACACATGCTACTGGTTTGTATTAATTTTATTTTTATTCACTCATTTTCTTTCACCAGGTAATTATGTTCTGATGGGAACTGGTTAAACCTCTAGATAAATTTTGTGAGAATTAACATATCTACTACGTTAGCTCTTTCAATCCCTGAATATGGTACATCTCTTTTTTTATTTAGTTCTTTGATTTCTTTTTATCATCATTTTATAAATCTCACCTCGCAGATCCTGTGCATGTTTTCAGTGTATACTTAAGGGTTTAATTTCCTTTGCAACAATTGTAAATAATACTTTGTTTTTAATTTTTGTTTTAGCATTCTCATTGATAGTATATGGAAATGTGATTTTTTGTTGTTGTTGATGTTATTTTCTGCAATATTGCTGAACTCATTTAGTTTTTGTTTTTTTTTAATAGACTTCTTGAGATTTTCTATATAGATAATTATGTCATCTACAAATAGTTTTTCTTATTTGTATATGTTTTATTTCTTTTTCTTGTCTTTTTTGCAGTGGCTAGAACTTCTTGTGCTATATTAAATTAGAATGGTGAGGGTGGATAATTGCCAAGCTTAGGGCAAAAGCTTTCACTCTTTTACTCTCAAATATGATATAAGCCGAAGCTTTTTAATACGTTTATTGTCAAGTTACGGCAATTCCCATCTATCCATAAATTGCTGAGAGTTTGTTGTGATTGTGTTGGATTTTGCCAGGTGTTTATTTTTTTATCCATGAACATGATATATGACTTTTCTTGTTTAGCCTGCTATGTTGAACAGCCTTGCTTGATTTTTTTATTTCTGCCATTTCAAAATCTTTTACTGTAATGAGTAAATGGAAATTGAGTACACACACTTAAGTGGATGAAATGTGCAAATCGCTTAACATGACCTAATTTTTTTTCATAGATATTTATTATTGTTATTTCTCACCTTCTAATATCTTGGATCCAAATGTTGAACTAGCTTTACATGCCTGGACAAATCCTACCTGGTCATGGTCTTTCACCAAGTAATTCTATGTTAAGTTTAAACAGTATCAAGATAGGGGTACTTAATTGTTCTTAAAAGTAAACTTCCTTCACTAGAGTATTTGATACTAGACTAATATTTCTAGAAAGTTATTCATTATTATGAAAGGTATAGTAAATACCTTTCAAAGAGAAAATAATTTTGGTTTCATCAGTGTCTTTTTGGTCACTTCCATTTTATGATAATAATGGGTATCACTTATTAAAAAGCACATAAGTCAGGTGACCTAGTTACTTTGTGTGTTAGTCATTCAGTTGTGTCTGACTGTTTGAGCGACCCCATGGACTGTAGCCCGCCAAGTTCCTCTGTCCATGAAATTGTCCTGGCAAGAATACTGGAGTGGGTTGCTGTTTCCTGCTCTAGTTATGACCAGCAGTATATCTTACCATTATATTAATCCTTTTTTGCTGTTGTTGCTATTTTGGGGTTTGTTTGTTTTTTATGTTTATGCGTTATCCTTACCTTTGAGGAAACTAATGTTCTTTGAGGTTAAATAACTTACCCCATATCACACAGCTAGTAGATAACAAACCCAGGACTCAAATCCAAGTCTCTCTGGCTTCAGGCTTATCCTGCTTTACTCTTACATGGTTCTGCCATGTTTTTGTTTTTTCTTTTTACAGATTCTCCTTCTGCATTTCTGGTTTTGCTTAGGAAACGTAAGAGAATTTTCCTCCCTATGTACTTACCCTCTGATTAGCACATCTTCCTCCCATTTATCAAAACCATACTGCCATTTTCAGCAATAGCTGTCTTTATCACAGAGGTATTACAGAGACTAAGAATTTTTAGAGTAGAGACTTCAGTAATTTATGTACCTGTGTTTACTAACTTATGGTATTTGGAGGATACACACACACATATATCCATAAATACATACCTCTCATTGGAGAAGGGATAGGCTACCCACTACAGTATTCTTTGGCTTCCCTGGTAGCTCAGTCAGTAAAGAATCCACTTGTAATGCAGGAGACCTGGGTTCAATCCCTGGGTTGGGAAGATCCCCAGGAGGAGGGCATGGCAACCTTGCCTGGAGAATTCCCATGGATACAGGAGGCTGACAGGGTACAGTCCATGGGGTCACAAAGTTGTACACGACTGAATGAATAAGCACAGCATAGCATACCTTTCATTCTGGAAAGATGCCTGACTCAGAATTGTCAACATGAGAAAGCGTTGTTTTGCTAGTTTCCTATTATATTTTAAATTCAAGGTGATGGCTCAATTTTTGTTTTGATTTTTCTTGTTTAAGAAAAGTTTTGGAATTGGTAGAAATTATAAAGAAAAGAAAGACAGATTAAATATAGTTTGCTAATTTTTCAATAAAAAATCAGGAATTATACACATGTGGAAAAAAACCCTCAAATGCATAGCCTAAAGTTAATTTTAGATTGATAAACCTAAATATATGTATGAAAACAAAGCTTTTTTTTTAATTAGAAGAAAAATATATTTGTATACTTGAAGTAGGAAAAGATTTCTTAGAGATGTTACACAAATGACAAGCCATAGGAGAAAAGATGGTTAATGTTAATTACATTGAATTTTTTGTTAAATGTCTGAACACTGGAAGATACCATAGAAGAAGTGATTAGGAGATGGAAAATGCAATGCATGTAATCATCAACACTGTCCATAATATATAAAGAGCTTCTACAGTAATCAGTGAAGGAACAAACTGTGAATATGAGTGAATATGAGCGAATGAACTAAGAATAATCTACCAGTGTAGAATCCCACATGATTTATAATTTACAAAGATATTTAACTTCCCCAGTATTAGGGAAATGGTGTACAATTTAAATTCTACAATTAAACCTTTTTTTCTGCCAGTTTGGTGGGTGTGGAAAGTTTGTGTCTGATGGTACAGTGTCTGTGTTGCATAAGTTCAAGATGATATTTATATAAAACTTGAAAATTACTCTGTATTGTCTAGGAATACAAAGATATGTAGTAGAAGGATGAAGACATGCATGATTTTTTTTAACCTGGAGAAGAGTAGAGAGTCCAACCAGGGCAAGAGACAGGGGCTTCAACTCTGTAAGTTTATATTTCATAAGCTGAGGAAGTGGTCATGGATATTCATTATATTACTCTCTTGCCTATTTATATGTCAAAAATATTTTATAATAAAAGGAAAAGGTAAGAGAATGGGAAGGAGCTACTGGGTTCCTGGATCTCTCCCAGTAAGGGAATGAAGGTCAAGGATTACCAAACTCCTGTTCAATTAAGGACCCTGGGCCCTGGTTAAAAAAGGGAGAGAGTTCAAGGCAATAGAAAGACAAAACCACTACAATATTGTAAAGTAATCAGCCTCCAATTAAAATAAATAAATTTATATTAAAGAAAAACAAAAATAAACAAATGGAACCTACTCAAACTTACAAGCTCTTGTACAGCAAAGAAAATCCATAAACAAAAAGACAACCTGCAAAGTGGGACAAAATTTTGCAAATGGTGTGACAGACAAGAGCTTAATTTCCAAAATACACAAACAGCTCATACAACTTAATAACAACAAAAAAGCCAACCGAATCGAAAAACGGGCAGAAGAGCTAGATAAATACTTCTCCAAAGACAATATACAGATGGAAACAGGCACATGAAAAGACACTCAAACTCACTAATTGTTACAGAAATGCAAATCAAAAGTACAGTGAGGTACCACCACACACCAGTGAGAATGGCCATCATCAAAAACTCTGTACATAACAGATGCTGGGCAAGATGTGAAGAAAATGAACACTCCTACACTGTTGGTGGAAATGTAAATTGCTCCACCTACTATGGAAAATATTGCAGAAGTTCTTTAGGAAACTAAAAATAGAGTTGTCATATGATCCAGTAATCTCATTCCTGGGTATATGTTTGCACAAAACTATAATTCATAAAAGTGTACACAAACACACTTTCGTAACAGCGCTATTCACAGTAGCCATCACATGGAAACAACCTAAATGACCATCAACAGATAAAGGAGTAAAGAAGAAGTGGTATGTACATAACTACAGGATACTATTTAGCCATAATAAAAAGCATGAAATAATGCCATTTGCAGCAACATGGATGGACCTGGAGATTATCATGCTAAGTTAGGAAGAAAGACAAAATATATGCTATCACTTCCATGTGGAATCTAAAATATAACACAAATGACCCTATCTACGAGACAGAAACGGACTCAGAAACATAGAGAATAGATTTGTGGCTGCCAAGGGCAAGAGTGGGGTAGGTTGGGAGTTTGGAATTTGCAGATGTAAACTATTATATGTAGAATGGATAGAGAGCAAGATTGTACTATAAGCAGGGGGAACTGTTTTCAATATCCTGTGAGAAACCATAATGGAAAAGAATATGAAAAATAATATATATGTATGTATAACTGAGTTAGTTTGCTGTATAGTAGATATTAACCCAATATTGTATATCAACTATACTTATATAATAATTTTTTTAAAAGGGAGGGAGTTTCTAATGTAAATGTCCCAACTGTTATATTACATATGTAATACTTACACTAAGGAATTACTCATTGTTAATGTGGAGTTCAGATTTAATCAGATACCATGCATTTTTATCTGCTGTTTTTATCTATATGAACTAAATGCAGAGTCAGTTATATTTCAGTGAAAAATAAACTTTAAAAAAAATTTAGATGTTACCAAAGTTACAAATAAAGAAACTTTCAAACGCAGAAGTTTTGATAGTTGTTGAGCAGACAGCTTGCTACATGAAAGCAACTTGCTCCCTGCTTTCTAGGAGAGTTGTTTCTGGGTATAATTTTTTTTTTGTTTTTTCCTTTTTAATACAATTGAACATCAAAGTGGCTGAGTTCTGTCACATAAGACTAACCTGGATTGGTTGATTGGTTGGTGAGAAAGTTTATAGAAGTCATAATTCTGCCTTTTTGTTCTGGAGCTTTAAATAGTATTCTTACTTATTTTTGGTCTCTTCTCCTCACTCCTTTTAAAATGTTTTTTCTTTTGAGGAGTTGTAATCAAGCAAGATATGCAAATAGGAAGAGGTCGAGAGAGCAGCAAGAAGTTTTTTAATGCTTTATTTACATTTATACAGTTAAGTGGCTTATGAATTGAAATATTGTATTTAAGTAGAGCTAAATTTGAGAGTAACTTTCCCAAGTATTAATATTTATTCTTTCATAACTCTTAAGTTTTCTTCAATGAAATACCCCCAAATGCCCATGTAAATATGCATTTCTTTTTCTGACCTGCATTTCCCTAGATGCTTGCTTTAAATCGTGTAACACCGTCACACCCATTTATAACTGCAGCGGATCTGATGGAGGCAAACCAGCTGTGTAGCATGGACTCAAAAGGAAATATTGTGCACGGTGAGAAACCTGCTTGATTAGTAGTTTTTAAAATAAGGTTGAGTTTATATAATGGTATACTTTTTGAAATTACAATTAACATTGGTATAGTGTTTTTATGTGCAGAATATTTTTATATCTATACATCCTTTAATTCACTTCTCCCATTTAAAGTGAAAGAAACTTGATGCACCACCTGCCTTGCTGCATTGGAAATACAATTCTCAGTGTACCAAGTGTTACTGAAGAGCATTGGCTTTTAGCCATTTGGTGTTGACTATCCCTTTTGAGAATCTAGTGAACTTTCTCCTCTCCAGGAAAAATAAATTAGATGTAATTTCCAAGGGTTAGAGATTATGAATAATTGAGGGCCTTATTGAAAGTTACATAATAATTGCAGCTCTTCTTCATGTTTGCTGTAGGCCATATGATAAGCACTTGATAGTATTGTCTCTAATCCTTGTAAAAATCTCTGAAAGTTTGGAAAGATCCTTATTTTTAAAAAATTAAAACTAAGCTCAGGGAGGTTGAATAACTTGCTTTAGATTATTCAGATAATAGTGACTGATACACATTTGAAGCAAGGAGTGCTGTGTTGGCCTCTCCCCACCCCTCAAAGCCATAACCTTTCACATTATCCTCCTATTTGGAGGATTTGTTTCAATCATTATGCAAAACTATACCTCATAGTTTTTTCCCCTTTTACTATAGGTCTGTCAGTCTTGGAAATCTGTCTTATCATAGCAATGAAACATTTAAATGATATCTATGAAGAGGAGCCCTTTAATTTTCAAATGGTTTATAATGGTGAGATGACTCATTTGATAGTTTCTTTCTGACTATACTCCACTGCTTATTTGAAGGTACTAACAATGTCATTGCTTTCTGTCCAGAATTTCAGAAGTTTGTTCAAAGAAAGGCCCATTCTGTTTATAATTTTGAGAAGCCTGTTGTCATGAAGGTAAGATTTTTTTCTGCAGATAGGCTTATTTTTGTCTACTTTGATTGTATATATCATAGCTTCACTTTTATTAGTTTTGAAACACTAGATATTATCATAGGAATTTTATTCAAAACAGACACCCCCCCAAAAAAAATTCTAAAAATGAAATGTTTGAATAATTCTGAAGAATACCATTCTGTTTTACAGTTTGTGGGGACATACTGCCCTCTACTGTCTCTTCCTAGCAATTACATCCTGAAAAGGAACTACTCAAATTCTACCTAAGACCCAGCTTATAGCTCAGTTGGTAAAGAATCCACCTGCAATGCAGGAGATCCTGGTTCGATACCTGGGTTGGGAAGATCCGCTGGAGAAGGGGTAAGCTACCCACTCCAGTATTCTTGGGCTTCCCTCGTTGGTAAAGAATCCGCCTGCAATGCGGGAGACCTGGGTTCAGTCTGGGTTCAGAACATCCCCTGGAGAAGGAAACGGCTACCCACTCCAGTATTCTGGCTTGGAGAATTCCATGGACTGGCTAGTCCATGAAGTTGCAAAGAGTCGGACACAACTGAGCGACTTTCACAAGACACAGATACAGCCCTATCTTTTTATATCCATAAGGTTGGCTTTATAAAATCTCAGTAGTAAAAGGCAATAGAATGAGACATTAAGAAAATAAAAAACAATCTCATTGGTTAGTGAGGGTATATAGAGACAGTTTTGTTAGAGCTTGGGTAAGGCATGAGTTTCAAAACTTGAGGAAATTTATTCTAGCATACCATTGTCGACCAGAAATATGAGCTACATAATGTAATTTTAGGTATTCTAGTAGCAACAACTACAACAAAAAAAAAGGTGAAAGGTGAGATTAACTTGGACAGTAAGTTTTATTTAATGTACCAAAATATTTAGATCTGTAGTCAATATAGAAAGGTATTAGTAAAGTTTTTTATTTTCTTTTGTGTTCAGTTCAGTCGCTCAGTCGTGTCTGACTCTTTGCGACCCCATGAATCGCAGCAGGCCAGGCCTCCCTGTCCATCACCAACTAGTCTTTGAAATTCTGTGTGTTTACACTTAAAGCACATTTTGATTCACTGATTAGTCATTGGAAATAATTGCTCTTTAGATTCTTTAAATTATTTGTTTAGACCCTTATTTAGCTGAAGAAGTAAATTTACATTCTGAAATTGTTTCAAACATACTTAAAATGTTCTGTTAGTTTTTAAATTAAACCTTATAAAAATACAGTTCCACATTTCAGATCCTCAAGAGCCCATTGAGGTTACTTATTGAATAGCACAGCTCTAGAGGGGTTGCTAGGAGTCGGACACAACTGAGCGACTTCGCTTTCACTTTTCGCTTTCACGCATTGGAGAAAGAAATGGCAACCCACTCCAGTTTTCTTGCCTGGAGAATCCCAGGGACGGGGGAGCCTGGTGGGCTGCCGTCTGTGGGGTCGCGCAGAGTCGGACGTGACTGGAGCGACTTGGCAGCAGCAGCAGCAGAGGACTTTATAGGAAGAAACACCTTTTATGAATTTTTTACGCAGTGCACCCATAAGTTTTTTAGTATCCTTTATAAGGATACTAAAGGATATTAGAAGTCAGAAGTTTATTTTTTAGGGCAACCGAAAAAACATGAGATCAGGGCATTGCCATTTTCTTCAAAACAATAGGAAAAATACTTAACATACTGGAGGTTGGTTTTTTCCCTCCCTTCCTAATGATAGTCATAGTTTATGGGAATGTATTAGTGGAAAGGGTTAGCTGAGCACTTAAATTTTTACTAGGAGCTTGAGGCTGGTCATTTCTACATTTTGATTAAGAAAGTATTTTGCTACCTAGAAATATTTGAAGTCTCAATTTTATTCAGCCAATACACAGATCCTCTAGTATTTTCTCATTTTCAGAAATTGTCTGAACTATTTTTCTTATCATAAGAAGAGTTTTTCTAGTTTATAAAGAATGTATTCCAGTAGTATTTTTCACAGTGAGGCTTAAGAATAGAAAGGTCAGTAATCTGTTTCAGTGTATCAGTATTTAATAGTTGATTGGTCCTAATTTAATGTTTTCTTTTTTTTTCTTCATATCCTAATAAAGTAACTAAAACAATGATCATGGTTAGAAAAGACATGGTACATGAAGGGCTAAGAGGAAGTGAATAGTAAGGAACCCTATTAAGGTGGGGAAGATGGAAGAAAGGGACTTTCTGACAGGTAATAGTGGTCTCTGTCAGACTTCTTAAGGAAGGAGGGGCGTGTCCTCTCCTCCATACCTCCACCACTCTGCTGAATGATTTACATATAGGATCAGCTAAACAAGTGTGCTGCTAGAGGTCTTCCCTGCTGCCCTCTGTTTTTATAGCTATATTAAACTTTTATACAGCAAAGTCTAACAAAACAAACAAAATGTAAAGGCAAATTTGAGTAACCTGGGCCATTAGTTTAAAAGTACTCGTCTTATCAGACTCTGGGTTTTTATAGAGAACCAGAAACTCTGTTAACTTAAGTACTAGGAAAAGATATGACAGAATGAGGTGAGGAACAAAATCAGATTGTGCAGTTGAGTTGCTTGCCCTGTTTACATTCAGTGATGTAGGGACAGGCAACTCTATACTGACACTGCCTCATGTGATGTGTGAAGTTTTATGAGGTTGATGAGAATTGTTTTTGAACTTTACTAACATCTATTACATTTTGTTTCCTAGTACTGTTCTAAAACTGACTAAAATCCTAACTGTCCTCTGGCTTAATGTTGTTTACTTCCCTTATTCAACCTAAACCATTTGTTTCATCTTTCAGGCATTTGAACACTTACAGCAATTAGAATTAATAAGGCCCATGGAAAGAACATCAGTAAATGCACAGAGGGAGTATCAGCTGATGAAACTACTTTTGGATAATACACAAATTATGAATGCTTTGCAGAAATACCCCAACTGTCCTACAGATGTTAGGCAGTGGGCGACATCCTCCCTAAGCTGGTTATGAGTATAACCATGGTTTCAGTTATGGAGTTTCAGGCAGACTTCTCTAAAGAACTAAAAGCTGTTGTCCTTTAACAAGATATGTTATTACATTTTCTTATATTTATAAAGATGTATTTTTGTATTTATGGGAGACTGTTAAACATGTATCATGGCTGTGCCTTGCCTTTGAATCATATGAGCAGTTACATGATTTTAAGTTTTAATTCCAGTGATATGTTGTAAGTAACTGTTCAAAAAAATAAATATGACTATCTTAGGGATTGAAACATATGCTTAATTTAACACTTGTGAAGTATTTATGTGGTACATTTGAAGAGTTCACTTCAACCCAGCAGCCAGATATTTTTACAAACTGTAAACAAAGCAGTAAAGAAACAGTGGTTAAGAGTTGAAATGGAATGAGTAATCTTTTGATCCATTGGGAGATGCTGCAGTTTTTCTGTATTCATGAAAATCTAAGATTCTCTCCCAGACCAAGGTCTTTAGTTCAGGAGCCTGATCAGTTTGGCTAGAAGATGGTTCACATGTAAGAAAAAACCGGAAAGTTTGAACAGTTTCTTCCAGGCTTCTTAAAATATGGTACTCACACCATCTATGGAAGAATCTTTTGTAGGATGTTTTTAAATGCAATTCTTGGGCATGTTCTAGGAACTAGCATTTGTCTAACAAGCACTTTAGCAAATTCCTGTAAAGCCACTCCCACGAATAATAGAAAATGTATGACAGTATTATCTAAGTGTTTGTATCAAAAAGTAGACCCCCCCCCCCGAAGGAATGTACCTTATAAATTCAGGACTCCATATTGGTATGTGTTTAAAGTGAAATTTAATAAGCATTCATGAAGTGTGACTTCATTTATTCAGGAATATTTGTCTACTTTTTTCATAGAGGATTACAAAAGACAAAGTCCCTATCCTTGTACAGTTTGCAATACTTTTAAAACTGTCAAAGACCCTAATAATTAGCTACTGTTGTTCACGGGTGAGAAAACTAACGCAGTAGTGGCCCTGTCCAGAGGATTGACAGACCCTGGAATTCCAACTCATTTCGTTGACATCAAAGCTCTGTAATGTGGTTCTTAGTGTGTCTTTTTAAAAGTATACTCTAAGAAACTATTTTCTTGGTTTTAAGAGTTATTGCGTTTAGAATGGAGTATGAGATTTCTATGCATAAAAATAGCTCTTCAGTACCTGCAACCTATTCTTTGCACATAGGTATTCTTAGTTTCCAGATCACTGTCATTTACTTTTCAGCAGTGTTTCATGAAAGCCAAGGCTTGCATCCTGGTTCTGTGCAATAGTTTACAGATTTTTAGGGGATATTTTGCCAAAATACTTACCATGGTCACATCACATCACATCACTATTAAGAAGCAAGGTCTTTTTGCACTTGAGCTAAAATTGTCCCTTAAAATTTTTTTCTGAGCTGTTTTTAGGGGAGTACCCTCTGCTTTAAAAGCACTGACCACAAAAGCACCTAAAGAACTGGCTTGAAGACTGCAAATTTTTATCTGCCTAGGATGCCACTCAAAGGTTTGAAAGCCCTCATCCACTTACCTGGCTATGTAAAAACTACAGAAAAATCCATCACCATCAGTGAAAGCTATAAAACAAAAATAAAAGGTAGGTTAGCAAAAGTCACACAAATGAAGCATAAGCCTACATTTCAAAAGCAGTTTTTCAGAGGAAGAATGTTGTGTTCCCCTTTACTTTTTCCTTAATACAGAGAAGCTAAAATATACTTAAATGTTTTAAAACTAACTTCATCTTTTAAACTGTTTAAACCATCGTCAATAAAATAAAAACCAAATCTGAAAAGCCCTAGTAAAAACCTTTCAAGAAGAACATAAGCAAATGTGGCTTAAAGATATTTTCATCTACTAGAAAAGGAATGCAGCCTATTAACCACACAATCAAAAGACAAAACCAGGTGAGCAGGCATGTTAGCAGCATCAGTGAGGTTATCACTCCTGTGATCCCTCCACCTGTCCAACCGAAAGCATTAAGAAAAAAGTTCCCAGTTTTGTGGACATGCAGATGTGAATGACTCGGAAGTATGTGCTGTTTCCCCAAAACTTACATCATAATTCTGTATATATTGATTACATACTATTAACTTTCTGAAGAATCAGTTTTGCAGAGCAACACTAGAAACAGTTTCAGTCTTTCTGTAGAGATTCCTTGCAGATTCTAGCATGTTCACATTTTCATTTGGTTTTTTAGAAGAAAATGCAGTTTCTTTCAAACCAGTGTAACCTAAGTGTTGCCCCTTCCTTCACCTTTACCCTAAAAAATTGAGAACCCATTGATGTGAACTTCGACATTAAATGTGGGTAGGTGGGGCTCTTCCACCCCCATTTGCTTGGAAAATCAGGTGATAAACCAAAATTCTAGTGTTTAGAATTAGCAACATTAAAAATGCAAATGAAAGCTTGCTTCCTTGGTGATCCCTCTTACTGATTACCTTAAGTGGAAAATACCAGAATTCTTCCTTCTATTGGTAAACTGTTGTTGGGAAGTGTAATTTGTATCTTTGATGTCTATTACCTAAGTCACTTTTTAAGAAAAAGTCTGTATGAAAAGACAAGGTGACTAATGCCGTTTAGTCTCTCTTAAAATTGGTAGGACCAACATCTGTACTTTCAAAGGAACACAACCTGCTTACACAACAAAGGAGAGAAATGCCATAATTGACAAACCTCCCTTTCACCTGTCCCCATTTTTGCACATTCCAAGGTGTAAGGCTCACTGTCAATTATAAAGCTGCTGTTCCCATCTTTAAGAATATGTAACTAAAGAAAAACTTCATATGCAAATCATACCATGTTTATTTTTTTATTTAACTTGGGAATGGAATGGGGATAGCATACATTTTATTTGTACAATATTTAACAATCACCCAAGGTGGGGTTTTATGGGACTTTTTTTTTTCTTTTTTGACTTTTTGTTAAATACTTGCAGAAAAAATAGCAAGTACAATTTGACAGTAGTACAACAACCTGTGCCCAAAACACTGACAAGAAATACAGAGTAAAGCTAAAATAATTGTTTACCAATATTTTGAGAGGTAACAAATAGGATATGGGTTGAGACTGCATAAAAAATGTACTGCTGGTTGAATATCTGAGGTAAATGATGTTCAATCAAGATGCTACTTGTATCATTTTGCCCATAAATCAGTAAATAATTTTATGCACATTATACCAAATGTTCCTAAAAAGTAATATTTTAAAAAGGTAAAAAAGAGAAACTGGAAAATATCTGTGGCAAAGCATCTTTTTTAAACAGTTAATCAGTTTTTTTCACTAAACTATCCAGGATTTTTTCCCCTCCTACCTGCATTTTACTTAAATGTAGCTGTTATACTACCTAGGAGTAAGGACGGGGGAAGAAGAGTTTCTTTATATTTTCATGATTTATGATTCATCTTTAAGTTCTAAACTTTTTTCTTTCTGATTGTATTTTCAAAACATCACCATGAAGGACAGTGCAAGTTCATGGGACCAACAACTGTGAGGCACAGTCTCTGTTCTGGAATTCACAAGGTACCTGTAATAAACATTCAAACAAGAATCACACGTCACATGCTGAAAACTGCCTAGCGTCTAAAATACATACAAGAGCGGTGCAGGGCATAGACTTCGAATACAGCCAAACAGTCCATCAGTTTGGACTAGTCCATCAGTCCTATGGCAGTTGATCATAAAGCATTCCTTACACGGAGATCTGGGCAAGGTCAAGAGTGTAAGTTAGAGCAGCAGTTCTGATGTGTGTCATAAAGGCAAAATACAAGACGAATCATAAGGAGCACCATACACATGAGGAAAAAATTATTGGGGTCTGTGTACCCCCAAACAAATCGTTTTTCTTTCTTTGATCTTTCTTTTTTTCAGTATCCCTAAGCTCAAACTTTTTATTAATTTGCCCACTCTAGACTGACTGTAAACCAAACATGAAAATGCCCTGCAAAAGAAAGTTTTAACAAGACTAGGTACAGGACAGGTAGTCACTGGAACATTCTTATTTTACTGCTTATAAAAATTATTTTTCTACCAATGTAGTTCTCAAAAGGATACAGGTTTTATTGTAAAATTGGTTAGCTAGAGTTAAGTACAATACCCAGGATTTCTAAAAATGTTTTCTAACATGAAGAGAAAACTTTATTTTGTGAATAACTGGTCTTATAAATGTAACTCTTTAAGTGTTCACATAAGCCAAACATTCATCATAATACTCCTTGTTTTCCTTTGACTTTTTTAACTTTTAAAAACAGGATTAAATGTTCAGAACAGGTAGAAATCAGTCTTCAAGAGATGAACAATTTTCTTGTATGAACATTCTCATTATTTTCCCTTCTTGATTAGTTTCCAGGTAGAAGCAAAACCAAGAAATTGAGAAGCCAAGTACTTTTTTGAAATAAAGGTAAACTCAACACTGAAATGGGAATTCTTAGAAATACAACAAAGCCTTGGGTACATTATGTGACCAAGAACACAATTCTCTGTATGGTGTGTGGCACACAGATGACAATGCTGTTACTCTTCTTTCCCTCCCTGCTTAGAGTCTGTTGACCTATGTATTATTTATAAATAATATAATTTATTCCCAGAGATTAAGTGCATGTTTTATGTAAAATGTAGTGTACTGTGTGGTTAAATAGCCATTTGAAGATAACACATTCACAGTGAGCTCCTGATAGTGACACATAAAAAATTCTTTTATAAAATTAACATGGATTTTAAAATGACCTGACAAAAGTACATAGCATAATACTGACTATTTGTTGGTCAGTAATCTAATTAATGTTTTGCTTTGGCCTGTCAATTTGAGAAGGAATCCAATTATATTCTAACGTAATATTGTTTTGAAAAGCACTTTGGCACCTACTTATCAGTTCCATTTTCTCATCAAGGATAAGGCATGAACTATCCTAAATTAATATCAGTTAGTTGTAAAAGCAATTTGTGGAAGGAGGCTAAGCTATGTTACCTATATCAACCTCTAAATGTCATTGCATATTTTAAGTTATAAGTTTAACTTGTTATCCCTGATTTGTTTTAAAGCAGTAACATCTGAAATCTGTGCTTGAAAGTTTAAATCTCTATCCTAGGATAATTCTTGACATATCACAGACATCAAATATTACTCTGACAAGATGGCACCAAGCAGAAATATAGTAATAAAGTTTACAAGTCTCAAAGCAGAGAGTGAGGAATTCTGGGTAATGACACTTCCTGAGGTGATTCTAAAACAGTGATCAAGAATGTCCCACACACTGTTTGGTGAAAAGAAATACACTACAATTTTACATATATAAATAGGAAAAAAATCTATTTTTAAAGAATAAAAATGAAGAGCTTTCCAGTGTTACAGCTCACTTAAAAATTTTTAAATCATGCTTTAAATTTTCAAATAGTCCCCAAGCACAGCACACCTAAAAAAATATGTAGCTAAGTATGCAGTATTTTGGGAACTGGCTATAAGATGAAGATTTTTTTAAACATGGGAGAAAAGGGGGAAATACACCATTTTTTCATTTCAAAAAACACCACTTTTTTTCCCTTAAATCACAAGCTAGCACAAGAAAAGCTAAAACACTGCTTTACAAATGGCCACTTACTGTTGGCACTAAGCATAGCTTACCTTTTTTTCTTAAATAACACAGTGAATTTGTAATACCTTGTTACAAAACATGGGTCAATTTATTATTGAAATTTTGTTAGTGTTTTCAATTTTATAATTTAGCAACCGTGGAACTGAGGTATACCTTGTTGAGGGAGGTTAAAGTAATGCTTGGAAGCCTCTTTACTGTACCCCACTTAGATGACTTTGTTTATGTACACAGAACAGCAGCACACTAAACATTCACAAGCTGTGTCATATTGGCATTACAATAGTCATTTATAGAAACACAACAGCAAATGCAATAAAAACAAGTTACCCTTTTAAAATCTGAAATGAAAAGTTTTTGATTTAAAAAAAAATAGCAGTAGTTCATTTAAGGAATTAGTGTCTTCTGACAGACATTAAGAAATCTGATGTCAGTTTTCAAACACGTGATTAGCCAGGTCCAAAAAGATCCTTGATTTGGAGAGGGCCACATTCTTCATGTACATTTTTTCAAAAGTTTCTTTATAGAGTTTACAACTTTTCTCTTAGTCACGTGTCCTTCATGTATGTCTCTGCTACAGGCAATGCCATAAGTCTCCCAGAGCCACCTTTTGAAATGAGGGTCTTCTTTCTGAGATGTCTAGGACACATCCTACTCATTTCACACAGAAAATAAACTGTAAGCAGTTTCATTAGCAGCTCCAGTTGAGAGTCCTGTTTCTCAGTGTGTACACATGGTGCAACCATCATAGACTAGATTCTTTGGGAGGAAAGTCAACATTTGTCACCATCGTGACCACTGTTACAATGTCCTCTGTGGTAATGATATTTGTTAGTCTTTGCATCTGAGTAATTCTTTCACCTACACATCCAGCTGATAACCTGGCTTCGGCATCGTGATCCCAACATTCTTCTATCGTTTCACAGAGCATTGCCATTCCCTGTAAAGGAAAAACACATTTAAATATCATAACAATTTTTTTTTTCTATTGGGAACTAGAGTAAAACTCTCATAAAGAAATTGCTATTCTGTGGGTTAAAGAAGGTCTCAAAATTAGCCAAGTTTGATATTTGTCAACATTCACTTTTGAATATCTCACATGGAGAGAAGCACTGAGAGAAAACAGCATTTTTTTTTTTTAAGCACTGGAGATGATCACAGCAGGTGATTTGTTTAATTCCAAATATCTCTGATAATTATTCACAAAGCAGGTAATTTAAATTTAAGCTAACCTTTGAACTGAATTCAAAACTAAGGCTTTGAGAAGTTTACCAATTTTTATTATTTTCTTAAGTTAATATCAGCATTTCTACCTTGCAGATAAGTAGGAAAAGGGTTAGGAAGCCACACTTAAGGATTCTCTACTTGGCTTATCCATGTTTCTAGTTGTATCTAGAACAAAATAACCAGGGCAATATTGTTCCAGCCTTCACATTCCTAGTCTCTTATGAACTTGAAAATCATCCAATCAAAATGCAGTAACTCATGGAGAGAATAATACTGGGTACCTCACTTTTTAAAACGACATCATATGTGAAGGTGGTGATCAGCAAGGTTACCCAACTCTCCCCACAGGCTCACAGTCAGGCACTTGCTTCCCTTGGAAACCTTCCAAATAGGGGACACACTGTGACACAGGAGCACAAAGCCAAATGTCCCCCACGGCAGACTTTACCATCTCCCTCACGAGTGTACAGATGTGGCCTTACTGCATTGTTTCTAGGACTCTAGTATAGAGTACCTTGTACCAAGATTTCTGCCTCAGGAAATCCAGAAAGAAAATGTACAGAAATATAAATCATTCCTCTGACGAGCATTTTTTTTTTTTGGAAATTAAAGTGAAAAGCTAACGATAACTTACAGCATGTTTCTGCCAATAATCTCTTAAAACAGGCCTCTTTTTTTTATGCACAACAACTTCCTGCATGTCTTCAAGAGAGGGATGCTGGCCAATTTCTTCCTCAAATGGCAGCATGTATTCATCTACAGGTCCTGAAATGTAAAGAAGGGGAAAAGTCATTTTAATTCAAATCATCTTGCCTTCCTAACTGAAACAAGTTTTCTAAAGCATACTTTTACTGCCTTTTCCTAACTGTCATACGCTATAAGGACAGGACTGGAAAAGGTCAGTTTTCATTCCAATCCCAAAGAAAGGCAATGCCAAAGAATGGTCAAACTACTGCACAATTGCACTCATCTCACGCTAGTAAAGTAATGTTCAAAATTCTCCAAGCCAGGCTTGGAACCGTGAACTTCCAGATGTTCAAGTTGGTTTTAGAAAAGGCAGAGGAACCAGAGATCAAATTGCCAACATCCACTGGATCATCAAAAAAGCAAGAGAGTTCCAGAAAAACATCTATTTCTGCTTTATTGACTATGCCAAAGCCTTTGACTGTGTGGATCACAATAAACTGGAAAATTCTGGAAGAGATACGAATACCAGACCACCTGACCTGCCTCTTGAGAAACCTGTATGCAGGTCAGGAAGCAACAGTTAGAACTGGACATGGAACAACAGACTGGTTCCAAATAGGAAAAGGAGTACATCAAGGCTGTATATTGCCACCCTGCTTATTTAACTTCTATGCAGAGTACATCATGAGAAACGCTGGGCTGGAAGAAGCACAAGCTGGAATCAAGGTTGCCAGGGGAAATATCAATAACCTCTGATATGCCGATGACACCACCCTTATGGCAGAAAGTAAAGAGGAACTAAAAAGCCTCTTGATGAAAGTGAAAGAGGAGAGTGAAAAAGTTGTCTTAAAGCTCCACATTCAGAAAACTAAGATCATGGCATCTGGTCCCATCACTTAATGGGAAATAGATGGGGAAATAGTGCTGACTTTATTTTTTTGGGCTCCAAAATCACTGCAGATGGTGACTGCAGCCATGAAATTAAAAGACGCTTACTCCTTGGAAGGAAAGTTATGACCAACCTAGACAGCATATTCAAAAGCAGAGACATTACTTTGCCAACAAAGGTCCCTCTAGTCAAGGCTATGGTTTTTCCAGTGGTCACATGGATGTGAGAGTTGGACTGTGAAGAAAGCTGAGCACCGAAGAATTGATGCTTTTGAACTGTGGTGTTGGAGAAGACTCTTGAGAGTCCCTTGGACTGCAAGGAGATCAGTCCTGGATGTTCATTGGAAGGACTGATGCTGAGGCTGAAACTCCAATACTTTGGCCACTTCATGCAAAGAGCTGACTCATTGGAAAAGACCCTGATGCTAGGAGGGATTGGGGGCAGGAGGAGAAGGGGCGACAGAGGATGAGATGGCTGGATGCATTACCAACTCGATGCACATGAGTTTGGGTAAACTCTGGGAGTTGGTGATAGGGAGGACTGGCGTGCTGCGATTCATGGGGTCACAAAGAGTCGGACATGACTAAGCGACTGAACTGATAATGACAGGAAAGAAACGCTCAACTGTAGTTACAACCACAAATTTTAATTTAGAAGAAATCAAAAAATGTAATTTGGCTGCTAACTATTGTAAGGAGCTCTGTTATTGTATGGAGCTACTGCATAAGGAATACCTACCTCTGTATATAGGACACAGGGAACCGTGGATATGTGCATATTAAGGATATAACATCTCTATAAGGTACCCACTCCTGCAATTCAGATCAAACTATAAACAGTATTGCTTTCCTTTCAGTTCAGTCCGTTATAGCCATCTTTACTCTGACATGCCCTAGCTCCCTACACAATCATACAAGGAGGTATGTACTCCAGAGGCACACCTCTACCTTCACAAAAGCTGCCAAATATTTAGTTTAAAAATCACAAGTGGACTGTATAAACAGGGTTCCCAACAAGTCAGAATGGTGCCTTCACAGAAAAGCAAGATTTATTCTACAATGTAATTTTTTTTTTTTTTAACTTAGGCCTACTCAAATACAGAAATTCAGCTAGGAGTTAGTAGTAACTAATAATCAAGAAACACTTAACGCTAACCAGAAACTTTATATTCTATTTTATCTTCAGAGTACAGGTGGCATTACCCTATTTTACAGATGATAAGTTCAAAAAAAAGTTCCATAATTTGCACAAGGGCATACAGCTATGACGTAAGCTGAATCCACCTCAGAATGACTCGAGTCTGTGAACTGTCTGCCCTTGATGGGAAACTGGTCACTAATGAGCAACTTCAGTGACCAGATACATCTGTATATAGATAACAAACCCTGTGCAAGTTCTCAAAACATACCAAATACTCCTGCATACAATTAAGTTAACTGCATCAGGAAGGAGGCTATCTAATTCAACCCTGTCTAACTGTACAAATACTTGGTGGCTGAATAGTTGGGCTCTGCTTGTGCACTTAAGAGCACTGACATTCTAAGGTATCTTATTACCCTCACTACTCTGAATGTGGTCCACAGGTCAGCAGCATTGACAGGCAGCTTATAAGAAATGTAATTATTAGGCCCCACCCCAGACCTACTGAGTCAAAATCTGAATTTTAAGATTCCCAGGAGTTTGGTTTGCACGTTGAAATTTGAGACTCACTAAACTAAACCATCAATGACTAACCATCAAAAAAATTAAAATCACTACTTTAGCGATGTTCACACTGTTCCCTGTAATTTCTGACTTGGATCAGAAATGCCTCTCTGCAGCTGAGTATTCCATAGCACATGCAAGGTATTTAAGAAATCTAAGCATCTATCCTCTTACTCCATAAAAACTTCCCTCATACAAAACAAAGCAACTCTTCACTCCTCCAAACTCCGATAATATTTCTTTACACTTCTCAGGTATTAACATTTATCCATGGCTCAGCAGGTAAAGAATCCACCTGCCATGAAGGAGACATAGGAGACATGAGTTCGATCCTTGGGTTGGAAAGATATCCTGGAGAAGGAAATGGCAATCCCACTCCAGGATTCTTGCCTGGAAAATCCCTTATACAGATGAGCCTGATGGGCTTCAGTCCATGCGGTTGCAAGAGTTGGACATGACTGAGCACATAAACTCAGAAAACATTTACCTACATGGACAATTCATACTTAACCTTACTCTAAAATTAACTGTCCAAAGATACATTTTTAACAACTGAACTACACATTGTTTATCCCTCACAATACTATATCCAATTGATTTGCTTCAGAGAGTTCTTATTAGTCAAACTTTAAGCAATGTATTTTTCTGTAACATCTGCCATCTCACCTGCTTCTTTCTGCCTCCATAACACATAATAAATGCGTTCATCTTCCACTTTGACCCAAAACACACTGAACAGGTTCTGGATCCACTCCTACACCAATTTTGGAAGAATGAATGGCTATCCATTCCTGACCATTGTCCACTAAATTCCCTTTAAAAGCACCTTTTTCCCAAGTCAAATTTCATATACCAGAGGTAGTCTGTCATACACTGAGAAACTATTACAGTACTCCGACAATACTCTTAGAACATAGGTTAAAATAGTTACACCTTTAAAAAATTAAAATTAGAAAAGAACAAAACATCACACTAACACTGGTTTGGGGGTTAGCAGTCAGAAAGTTTATCTTATATTCTGATATCCCAAAAAGTGTAACAATTGGAGAAAAAAGACACCTTCTAAGGAGCACTAAAGACAGTAACCACAACACTATAATTCCTTCACACCAGGAATATAACATGCAGGTTTACAATCAATCAATGTGAATACCTGTGTTTGAAAAGGATTTCAAAAATAAGGACTAGGAATCACTTGGAACCAAGGTGATGTGCTAGAGAATGTAACATGTTTATAATATCTACAGTAGATCAGACTTTCAAAACTTTGAAGAGGCAGCATCTAATCTGCAGTATAATGTGCTCAGCCATGGAGAATAGAATGCTAATTCTATCTGTTGCTGAGGTATATGTTTCCATCATGCAAGTGCTGAATAGCTTCCCAGGACAATGTCTGGGAGGCCAAATCTACACGCAACTCTCACCCAAGAGCTGACTTTAACCCTTAGGTGTCTCAGGACCCATATGACCTGACCAAGGTAGCAGCCCTCTCCCTGAATCTGGATCAGCGTTTCAAATCTAGGCTCTATGACTCATCAACTTGCAGCCAAAATAGACAAGCTACTTAATTTCTACTTAAAATTTGAGTGTCAAATTCCTCACATACAAAACTAAGCTAATAATTACCTCCAAAGTTGTTTTAGGAAATAAGCTAAAGGTATGTGAAGTGCCCAGCAAAGCATCTGGCAACCATAATGAATCAATATATTTCAGTACCTTTCCTTTCCTGCCCTCCTGTCCCCTGCCTCCTGAATTTTCTTTATGCTCCCACTTCTGGGAGTCTACTTAAAAAACAGCTGTGCTTTATAATATTACCTTTGAGAGTAATCAACCCTTTTCATAAATGTGTAGCAGGTACACACACATACACATACATAATAATCTTTTTAAAAAATATTTGTTCCCTTACCATCTGCAGCAGTACAGCGAGAAGCCAGTTCCCACAGGACTAATCCCATGGCGTACATATCTATCCTCAAAAATGCATCCCTTTGGAAGTTGATAGCACCCTCTAACACCTCTGGAGCCATATACCTTCGGGTACCCACCTGAAAAAGATGTGAAAAGCAAATAGCAATTACTAACTCTGTGAACTGACATTTTATCATTTGTAAAGAGAATCAAGACCAACTGTGGTCTACTATCAGGTAAGATAACTAAATTTTGACCACCAGAATTTTATTCCATTTCAAGTAATACAACAGTAATGGAAACTGGAGGCAACCATGAGTAGGGTGTGCTTAAACAGATAAAAGTACTATGCAGCTCTTAGAAAAACATGAGGTAGATCTAAAAGGACTAACATGTAAAGAGTTGTAAAAATACTATAGGACGAAAACAGCAAAGAACAAAGTAGTGTATATAATAAGATCCCTTCAGGATACACTTAATAGATATATCAACACATACTATGCCAGTTTAGGCTTAGACTTTTTCCCCCTTCTAGAAGTAATCACAAACTGAACAATGGTTATTTGTGGACAGGACAGAAGAGAGAAAAAATCTGTATACTTTTCGACTGTACACTGCTTGAAGTGTATCCTTAAAAGAAAAATACTCTTTTTGAGTATAACAATATAAAACATAAAGCAAATTAGCCACATAAAGGATAGATAAACTTCTAAAGTTCTATTTGCACAAAATCTATTTGTTTCTTCATGAAATCTGTCTTATATTCTTTATTGATATCTGTCCCTAACAGTTTGCTATTTCTTATTAATGTAACTATGATTACCAGGCTAGTACAGCTGACTCTGGTTGGTGCTTGACAAAATTCATGTATTTAAAAAATTTCTGTGTGATACCTGGGTAGATCACAATCCACTTGAGTTTTAGTAGGTCTAGGGGGTGGCCCAGATATTAGTATTTCCAAAAGCTACATTATTAAGTTACTGTGAGCTACACTAGAAATTGGGCAATTACCTGTAAATACACATTTAACAAAGGTTATTAAGAAAAAAAAAATTGCTCACTAAGACCCTAAAGTTCAAGTTTCTAATTCACTTATTAATAATAAGACTTTAAAGAGTAACTTTCTCTATTTTGCCACTTTAAATAACTTTTAATTGTGCTATAAGCCAGCTTTTCCCAAAAGTCTTTTTTCCTATAGATAAATGTATGTCATCCAAAGTACTTCTATTTTTATGAAATGATGACATCACCTTTTTTCTAGTGTAAAATGTCCTCTCTTTTATCAACTGATGATGACAAAAGATAAAAATCATTTTTTTCCAGTGTTCTTTGCAAAATATAAAATATTCAATAACATGCATTTGAAATATTCTGGTCTGTGAAATCTAAAGTCAAGGAATCAGTGATGTATTATTTATTATTATACATACATGTAATTATGTATTATTGTTATGTATTATTATTTTCACCCACATCATATAACCCAATCATGAGGGCATTAAAAGATATGAATGAATCCCCTAAGTTTTGGGATGGTAAGTTAAGTTTATAAGGTACCAAAGGACTGAATTCTTTGGAAAACTTAAGTCTTAAAATAATCAGCTCAGAAGTTTGTTCCTAGACTTCCTGCACAATCTCCCATCTCAGCAATACTCCACAAAAATGCCTTCTTTCCAAAATACATATGCTGGCAACTTTCTAGAACTATGACTGTTGACTAAATTCTTAAATTATTAGTCAGTACTGCCAAAATTTGTTGTGCTGTGTTCTTGGAGGCCAAGAGCATACACTGGGAAAAGAGAAATCTGAGAATCAGGTGATCAAATAATTTGCATAATTTGAAAGATGAAGCAATGATTATAAAAAATCATTTGGTTTTGTAAGGAAATAACACCTTTTGGTTGAACTGTTTTGAAAACACCTTTCCTTGCCTCAGTTTCTGAGAATAAAACATATGGATATTCTTTTCCTCTCTGGCCTTCCTTACAGGCTAAGATCTCTGTATAAACTTCGATTAACTGTAGCTCACCAGGCTCCTCTGTCCATGGGTTTCCCAAGCAAGAATACTAGAGTGGGTTGCTATTTCCTTCTCCAAGGATCTTTCCAAACCAGGGATCAAACCCAGGTCTCCTGTGATGCAGGCAGATTCTCTACCATTTGAGCCACTAGGGAAACCCCAAATTAAAGCTAGTGAGTTAATAATATTAAGAACTCCCTAAAAGAATGAGGCCTATTAAAATGTGTTAGATTCTCCTTTGATTAGTTTTAAAAATAGAGCCCTATAACATCTGAATTGTTTTAGATGAACTCCTTGATCTAAACTACCATATGAAAATATCTTCCTTAGCAACTTTAAAACTTACTCAAGACAGTTATTCTTGTATTAGATGCCAATTTAATAACCACCACAATAATTTTAGACCAACTGATTCCAGACCAGCCATCTAAGAAAATATGGGACAAGTTTATTTTTCCTTAAGAGTTTATAGTTATCATCCTTACCTGTCCATGGGTATCACCTGCAGACTTGCCAGCCTCAAACTTTAACGCCAACCCAAAGTCAGCAATGCAGGCTGTCAGATTGTTTTTCAACAGCACATTTTTACTTTTGATGTCCCTTGCAAACAGAAAGATAAGGTATTCAAATTCAGTTTAAACAATTTATCTTTTAAATTTTTTGACTCTGACTAGGAAAAGAGACTATGTATGCTATTAAAAAAAGTTAATTCAAAGTATGAAATACAGAAAAAGGGAGAGGGAAAAAAGCTTAAGTAAAGTCTCCATATAGCTTGAAGCACAAGGGTACAATGACCAAGTCCTATCCACCACAGGGACAACAGGAAGGAATTCTCCCCATAAAGCCATTTTATAAAGAGCTGCCATTCCAAAGATACTGTCCAGCTTTCATGTTATCTATGTCACTCCAATCTACCAATCAAAAAAATGTTTTTTAAGAATATAAGCATATTTCAGTTTAACGTTAGAAACTCTCACTGAAACTTCAGTTTAAAAACCAAAATGAAAAAATTTTCAAATAATAGCAGGGTTGGAGTCTTTTTGCCTATTGGTAGAGGCCTACATTTTAAAATAGTCCTTTATTTTAATGGTTCTTATTATAGTCATCAACCTGGCTGTACAAAAAGAATCCCTAGGCATGTTTACCAGATAAAAAATTTTCACCATAAACATACATGCTCCAGCTGGATCCTGGTGTTCCGAAGAGAGTAACCATTTTAAGGCAATCAGATCTCCTCCTCTACACTCCAGCCTCAACTAGTTCATGCCAGAGATAACTATACCCCAGGCAAACACATCTATGTCATAAGCAATGGTTTAATTTATGTGTGCGGAAACAGAGACCCACAAATGATACAATATCCAGTTTTAGACTCAACCAATTTTTAGGTACCCTACTTAAAGTAACCTTTGGGGGTTCACAAGGATTATTTCCCATAGGACTATGTGAGGCAAGCAAAAATTCAGGAAGAGGCAGTTAGACTGTATACAGGAAGATGAAGGGGAGCTACTTCAGAGGTGGAAGTCATTTAAGGTTTTCAAAATTGGAATTGAAATAAAAGTAATGCTTCCCTGCAACCTAAAACACCACCAGCACTCAATTAAGTATTAGTTCCAAGAATCAGTTAAAACAACCATCTTTAAATTGAATGTAAGATGATAAACTGATCCCAGGTTCAAGGAAGTTAAATTATAGTGGAAAACTGAATCCCATGTTTAAAGGGAACTAATGTTTTCCCTTTAAGAATCTGACCATTGTTGGGTCCAAGTACTATTTCTTCATGAAAAAGGAAATTTAGGCAACCCAATTATTCAAATCATGCCTCCCACCACCTCTGCTTCAGTAATGATCACATGGTCATTCAAAACACAACCAAAAATATATTCGAAAATCTCTCCTTAATTACATCCTCTTATACCTATTTATAATCATCTTTGAAGTAAATCATGTTTTGAGGCAAAATAAATTTCTCCTTTGAGATAAATACACTTTCATTCTTAAGTACGTTTTAGGAAATAAGACAAATTGAAACATAAGTCAATCATTAACCTTTGGTAATGATGTTAATATGTATCATCCAAAATACTTCCTGGCCAATCTCAAAGCTAATTTGAAAAACAAATAAAAATCAAATGCCTCCAACAGCATGATTAAATAACTAGGGGAAAAATTTTGCCCAATGGTTTGAAAGTTTAAATAATAAACAACTACTGAATTATTGGGGAAAATAATATAAATTCAGCTCTACCTGTGAGATATGGCGGGTTTGTGGCCATCTTTTAGGCCAGGTATATCCTCATGTAAATATGCCAATCCTCTAGCCATGGTTTCTGCAATATGACACAATTCATTCCAAGAGACCACATTAGCCTTAAGAAAGTCTGATAGTGAACCCTAAAGAAAGGGGGAAAAAAAACAACTTATGTTCTTGATAAAAGCCATGTGTATATGGAGACTTTCCTTTTAAGAGGTTATGGAAGGCAACATATCCCTCCTTTCAGTGAATAATATCCAAAGTCTATTTCTTTCCAAATGGTTTTAAGTTTCATGTTAATAAACATTTGAAAGGAATACCACTAATCTTTCAAGGTTTGCTATAAGCATAGTCAATTAATTTCTCATTTAGAAGACAAAATTTAAAAGAAAAAAGATTATTGGAAATCTAAAATTCTAGAAAATATTTTAGAAGTTAAAATATACTGACTATAGAGATGTTATATCATAGGACTAGGAGAACAAAAAATTAAAACATATCAACAACTAACCTAAAGGATCTTCCTCTGGAGATCACTGACAACCTTTTGGTCAAGAATCAGAGAAATAAAAGAGCCACTTTTTTCTGACAATGATGAAACTGACTGGCAAAAATAACCCAATTTCCTACTTCATTAATGTGTACTTTCATACTAACTATGAAAGTAGAAAAATCGAGGAAAAATAGCAAATGTGTTTTGGTGGTAACTACCCTAAAAATTAGTGACAAATCAAACATCAGATAAATTTCCTCACCTTTTGTCACTAAGCGACACTGATTAAAGAATTTTAAGAAATAAAATTCAAGTTGAAAAATGGCTTGTGTAATAAAGGTGGATGGTAAATGGCGAATGAAAACTATTAAGCATTAGCTATAACCCTGATGCTGGGAAGGATTGGGGGCAGGAGGAGAAGGGAACGACAGAGGATGAGGTGGATGGGTGGCATCACTGACTCGATGCACATGAGTTTAGGTGAACTCCCGGAGTTGGTGATGGATGGGAGGGCTGGTGTGCTGCGATTCATGGGGTTGCAAAGAGTTGGACACGACTGAGCGAATGAACTGAACTGAACGATTCTAAAATAATTATTTGTAAGAAAAGTAACTGCAGCACAAGAAATCAGGGACAAAAGACTGTTATTATATAAGTAGGGGGTTAGGCGAAAAAGTTGTCATCTTTGTTTTTCTATTAATATAAATTACTTTTAAAACAGGTTTTTATTTATAAAGATTAACCAGTAACACCCTGTTCCCAGAAAAGTAAATGAAGGTTTTGTAGCCAACATTAGGAAAGTAAGCCAACCCTGACCTTACTGAGGTAAAATGGGGAGTATTGATAGTTCTACCTTTTCATGAAATGCTGTGATTAGCCAAAGATCCACATCAACACTGGTGCCTCGTTTCTCTGCACCGATGAACTGCAGTATGTTCTCATGCTTCATTCCAGGCAAACTATAGACTTCATATTCATTCTGCCATGACTGTTTATCCTAGAGTTAAAAAGAAAGAAAAATAAGGATACAAAGAACAAAGGCAAATAAACCATATCTAAGATATTACTCCAGGAAGTTCTAAGAAAATTTTTTTTTTAAAGGCTAACTACCTCATGTGAAGAGTTGACTCATTGGAAAAGACTTTGATGCTGGGAGGGATTGGGGGCAGGAGAAGAAGGGGACGACAGAGGATGAGATGGCTGGATGGCATCACTGACTCAATGGACGCGAGTCTGAGTGAACTCCAGGAGTTGGTGATGGACAGGGAGGCCTGGCGTGCTGCAATTCATGGGGTCGCAAAAAGTCAGACGCGACTGAACTGAACCGAACTGAAGTATTAAAAGATTCTTTGGTTTTCTTTTGTCCTATTTTTTAATAAAAGAAAACTCTGACAACAGGTAACAGCTCCATACTAAATGCCTGCCCTGCCCCATTCCCTCAAACATACTTTTTTGTGTCTCTAATTTGTAAATGTAGGAGTTATCAGAAATGCTGCACTTCTGAATCTTAAAAATGGCAACATGTTCCATAGACAAGTTAGTAACTACAGTGTAATTTCATCATGCTGTGAAGTTACCTATGTTACTATTAAGAATAATCTCTCTCAGACATAAATTCAGGAGAATGACTTCATCTAAATAGAAAATAAAATTTTTTCAAAGACTAACAGTATGTCAAACATTCTTAACAAAATGTTTAGAATACCCTGCAGAGTCGATAAGAAAGCAATGGGGTATAAATATGCAATACAATAATTTGAAACACCACAGACCCACTTGTGCCTGCAAGTGATCCATGCCTCTTATGTGTTGTGTCTACCTCAAAGGATGAGTTTCTTTTCACAATAGGAGAATAACGAAAGAGGGAGGCATAATGGTTATGAACCCTCTGGATCCAAACTATCTAAGAATCTCTGGCACATTACATAATCATTCAGTTTCCTCATTAGTAAACCAGGGACTGTGGTGTCTGCCTCACAGGGTTGCTGCACTATACGTGTAATGTGTGTGGTAGTATATGTATGGGTAATACATGGATACGTATCAGTGTATACGTACATGTATAGTACCTCTATCTGACACAATAGAACCATTCAATAAAATGTTAGCTGTGGTCATTGTTGTTGTTACACTTATGTTAATCCAAATGCGTCCTCACATGAAATAAGAACACTCACTGGCCCGATAGACTTTTCCTGTGAAAACTAAACTATACTTAACAGTATCTGCCTTGCTACCAAAAAAAAAAGTAATAAACTTCTTCACAGACTGTAAGAAACAGGCTTTCAAGGAGGTAAGACGGCAAAAGTCTAGGTATATTAGACAAAGAAACTGAATTATTTTGGTATAAGGAAGGTCTGCAATATAGGTGCAGGGGAGCGGTGAGACCTGCATCAGAACACCCAGCCAGGATCCCAATACCACGCATGGCGTTAGCCACAGGCGTGAAGAAACAGACGACAGGAACAAAGGGGTCACCACAGACCTACACCATGGATGGGGCGAAACTAAAGGGTAACTCAGAGGTGTGTGAGGCCAGGGTTTCATGAGGTTGGCCTCTAAAACAAAAACAAGTCAACAGTAAACCAATTATTTGGAGTCAGCTGACTACCTCTGAAAATTCACCGAACAAAATGAAACAATTACATCAATACTCAAAAGTAGAACAAAATCCAATCAGCCTAGTAATATTGATATATCTCCAAACAGCAATTCTAAAACAAAGCACACTACTCTTTCATTATTCTGCTTTATTTGCTTTTCCTGGTAATGTCAATGGGACATTAAAAATTAACCACTCAAACAATGAATTTTTTATTTTTAATTAGAATCATCTCTGCATTTGTGTACAACTTTTATTGGCAAAAATATGTGCATATACTGAAATTCCACCACTCCAAACAAACATGACTGCTGTATGATTAATTTCTCAGATGAGAAGACAGACATAATAGGGCTAACCATTTTCCCCAGTAGCACAAAACCACCCTGAAACATATGGCTTGTGTTTTCAGACTGTTTCTGATTTACAATGACCTAACCAGCTGCATCTTTTAACAAATATATGCATAAAAGAAAACTGCAATAAACATACCTGTATTGGAAATATTTTCACAGCCACATATTCATTGAGTAACTGGGCTTTCCACACACAACCAAATCTTCCCCTTGCTTTCACTTCTAGTAACTGTAATGGCTTCAAACCTAGTAATGGAGAAGGTGGGGGTGGTCCTGGGTCCTACAAACAATAATAGTATTATTTTAAAAAGCAGCACATGATACATATCACTTCTAAATATCAGAAAAAAGTGAGTATACTAAGGAATCAATTGACAAAAATGGTAAACACATACAAATGACATTAACTTCAATCTTGCCAAAACAGAGTTCTCAAGCATTACTAATTATCTACAGTGATCACAAACCAAGGCGCTTGAATTCAGTTTTCATAATAACATTCAACACTATTACTCTCTGTATGTGTGTGTGATTGCTACATATACATAGCAATCAGGAGAAAATATCTTTTTGATCCAGTTTCATTAATTCTAAGATTTTCTGTGACCTTCCAGGATACTACTAATAGTAGTATCTCAATTTCATCCAGTTGATACCTCCTTATAGAGTAAGGATTTGAAAAGTAACAGGACAGCAAATTATGGCTATGCATCAAAAACCCACCCCTCAAAATCCATTACTTTCCCCAATGAGTGTTTAGCTTCAACTCTTTTTCACTAATATCAGAAATACCCACGGCTATTTTCAAATACATTACAAGTAAGTATTTCAAATACAAAGCACATATAAAAATATGTAGGTTAGTATTGCTATAACCAAACTGCTCTGTTCATTCTAATTTTTCCACCCAGTAACACTTCATCCTTTTGCTTATAATTATTTCCCAGAATTGACTGAGATAGTATTCTGGGACTTAATGGCAAAGAAAATACAAATTATAATTCAGAAAATAAGTGGTCACATTAGATGATACGCTATGGTAAATGAAAGAGAAGTATAGTGCTGTAGTTAATTTTTTAAATGGAGCAAATATATAAATAGGAATACAGCATCACCAGGGAATCCTGTACAAAGTGAAGTGCAAACCCTTCACAGAAAGCATTGTATTAGTTTAATATCTGCAAATAAAGCATGAGGAAGGAAGCCTTTTGGAAAGCTTCCAGAGATGTTTGAAGGCCTGGGTAATGAATACTATAAGAAGTAACTAAAATTTCTGTAGCAACAGATTTTATGGCACTGGGTGGAGCCTAAGACACTCAGAAATTATGTCACCCCCTTCATCAGTGCATGTTTTTCTGCCTTTACTCTCCCTTTAAAAACAAAACAAAACAAAACTCCTCTTCTAATGCCTCAAGACAGTTAGTGCTCCCTTTAGGCATTAATCAGCCTGAGTGCCACTCAAGATTTTTTAAAAGTTGACATCTACGTTAGAAAGATTCTCAGCAACAGAAACATTGCAAAGTATTAAAGAGAAAAAATAATGTAATTGCTTCTTCTGCAGTAGACAATCTTTATAAAAATCCTTTGTGAATTCCTCTTTTAAAACTGTATGATAAACCAGAAGACTTCCTGTGACCCATTCTAACATCAGATAATTTTTTAATATCTACAGAAGTTGCGTTTCCTTCACACATTCAAAATATGAAAGGTTAATAGAGCTAAAGATTGTCTTAGTTAACAAAGTGATAAGTCAAGGAAGTCAAATGTAACCCTTACAGAAGTATGGCCCCTCAGTGGGAGGGGAAACAAGACTGACGTTTACCAGTATTAAACCCTCCTTCCTTCCCTCATCCCCTGACTGATCAAGTAAGTCTGTAATAAGAGATCCCACTGATAGGGACATAGGACTTCTGTAGATGTGGAGACAGAGGGCAAAAAGCTGAAAACCACTCTTCTAAAGGCAAAGGAAACCACTCAGTCCTCAAAATTCAAGAATTATTGGATAACCGCATAAAAGAATAATTAGGCTAACTAGAGAGAAAAAGTTCAATTTGAAAAACTTTATAACTACAAGGTTAAAGTCAATGATTCCCTCATCTTTTAGAGAAAAGTTAGAAAAATTGAGTTTTCAAAGCAGGGATGCCAAAATTAAAGCACGCAGATGAGGGCTGAAAGCTGAAGAGGGAAAATAACCAAGTAAAAAGTAAAATGGTACTACACGTACACACTAAGATTTGTAATAACTTTTATAAACTGACTGATAATGTCTCTTTAGATAACATACACATTATCCATGTGGATACGATCCACCATGTGGATACGATCCAGTCTATAAAACAAGATTTAGATGACTTAATCCACATCTCAAATTAAGAATATATTAACTGTTCAAAATAAGATTTTAATGTAATATTAAACTTAATTTTAGGAAACAAAAATTTCCAATGCTTATGTTTACAATAAAAAAAATCGCTAGATGTTTTACAAATGTATAGATAAACTTTTAAAAGTTCTTGTTAGTTTTCAAGACTCTACTTACAAAGTTTTGAAGCTACCATTATTTCAGTAAGAAATCTTAGATCACTCTCTTAATGATTATTACCATTATGGTCAACATTATATATTAACAGTCTGAAATATGCTTTGTCAAAATTACCTTAAGAAGCTTAAACTGACAACAACATAGGCCAATTTTTAAAGGGTGAGAAAAAGGCCTAAAAAGTCAGCACCTACAAAATGTGAGAACTTTTAGAAATATGTGTTTTTCAACAATATTCTATAATTCTTGGAAAGGTCAGGTTAACAATGAGAACTCTGTAAGATTATAACTATAAAATCTATAATACCAATCAATATATCTTTTTGCTTTTCTAGTAAAAGATTATTAGAATATTCTTCTAATTCATCCTTTTCAGCTCTTCATCACATTTACAGGAAGCTTTAACAGCTTCTCTTACATCTAGCTTGTATTTATCCTATAACCTAAGAATATTAAAAATGATTTTCAGTTTATTAGCATCATTTTACTAATTTATAAAAAACTCAACATTTGATTCTAGGAATAAAGATTTATACCTTTAAAATACATGAACACCTCAGGAGACAAATTCAAACTTAAACTTCATAATGACAACATTCTAATGTTATCCATAAAACATGGCCTTGCCCTGCTACAGAGAAAAACCTCTTCTGGAGGGACAGCTATAAGGACTACAGAATTCCTGAAAACTCCCTAAGTTCCAGCTCTCTTGCAGTACCCATGCTATTTTGCCCACTGAAAAAGACACACATTAGAACATGGCTCTGATCACATCTCCTCTTTACCCCATTTGTATGTGAAAATTATGGCAGCAGAAGACATCGTGCTGAGAAGCCACACAGAAATAACAGTGGCCACCACCCCAGCACCACTACCCTGCATCATCCCTATAACCAAGAATGGAAACAAGATTGGAAGCGAGGAGCGGTAAAGCAGTCTGCGACCATTTTGCTCATTCTGAGTTCTCCACATGAAAGGCCAATTCTAATCTAAATAAAAGCCTTAAAACTTCCAGACAGCGAAAGATCAAGTTATAATTCCTCTAGCCAGTCCATTTACTAAAGATGCCAAAGATGAAATAAACTACCTGAAAATACAGATTTCACATTAAAAGATAATGGATTCAATGAGAAAGTCAGCACCTGTTAAAAATGAGCACATGCTGACATTAATGACATACTATAAAAGTTAACCAATCCAAGGTTTTAAGGCTAAAAATTTAGCCACTAGGTGTTAACTTATAATCAACTAAAACAATCGTTTCCACATTTCACTTTAGATAAGTATAAACATTGTTAACAATTCTTTAAAACCCAAAACTAATGCTATGATAAAATAAATATTTTTAATATTGTAAGTGGAAAAAACTGTAACATAAATTTATAAACTATAAAGGATGCACAATAAAGCAACCAACAAAATCTAAGAACAAAATGTTTAGTATGCATCCACAAAGTTCCACAGCCATAAAACAAACATCAATGTATCTTACCTCTATCATTATATGAAAGGCGTGCTTGTGAAGAAAAAACACAGGCAAAAGAAATTACGATTTATATCCAGAATGAAATGAAAAATGACACATCAGTTACAAAAGTGAAGGAAGGAGAATAACGATTTCGTTTTTTTAAAGTTGGCAATGATCCAATGTATCATTTTTTAAAATGAGAACTAAGAACACTTTCCTTATGAACAGAGGAAAGTAATATTTAAAAAAAAAAAAATGTTGGACATTATCAGATAAGAGGTATTATATAGATGACTCTAGTATGATCCCAAGTTACTTGATCCAACAGACTTCAAGCCAGCAAATAAACTAAACCGAAAGTCTTAAATAATTTTTGCGGTTTTCTAAGAAGTTGTAGGGTCTAAACTGTAAAAGTGGGGGGGGGGGGGGAAAGCAATTTAATTAAGCAGCTATGGGTTGGAATTGGATTGTGGACACCAGAGGGCAGTATTGCCTTTAACAAAAACTGTAAGAGCAGCACAAGAAATTTTTATATAGCTAGACTTGAGTTTCTTAGACAGTTGTCTTCAGAATCTAGAATCTCCAACTTTCTGAACTACTGCATTCTCCCTTCATGGAAGATAGAAAAATCCTTACAGTGAGACAGAAAAACATTTCTGGTGCCTCTGTGGGTGTGTACAACATAAATAACACAACTAGGGTAAGAAAGTAAGATAGGAGAAGAGTGATCACAGTGACAGAGCAGGCCACCGTTAACTATTTACCGAGCCACAACCAGGGTAAAGAAGTCAAGCAGTAGCAGCCCTGGGAAGAAATCCATGCATTCTTTTCAGATGCAGGACACTCAGATACTGAACAGGATTCTCATCTTCCTAGTCATCCCAAAATAAGTAAGGCAATTTAAAATCAAGAGAAATACTGTCACGGGTGTAAAAAAGGCTTCAAATCCCTCCAATCACTGATTTTATTTCCCCAGTTTCCAACATTTCTACAGAGAACAACAGGACTGACAAAAAAGAGTTGACAACTTGTTTATGTGTACCAGTTGCTTAACTAGTTTTTCTTGCTTCTTGATTTTCTCCTGTGATAATTATTCAGAATTATTTAATAATTCACCTAAAAGGCTTAGCTAATCCCACTATCAAAACATCTTCTCAGTACTCCAGAGTAAAATTTATCCCTTAAAAGGAATACATGCCAAATAAGTAACTAGGCTGTAGCTTCCCAAAGCTTAAACATCTCTCAGCTTTTGTTTCTATACCAGTACTTTCAGAGACAAAGATGTCACTGTGCAAGCAGGTGCCATCCATGCATCTTATCAAAAAGTGTACCTTTGCTCAATACACCTCTCAATAAGTGAGTATTAGAATACGCTGTAAGACAATCCAAGCAAAACAGGAGACACCAAGAACAGGCCTCAATAGGAATAAAAAAAAAAAAAAATTCACTAAAATACACAAACAGACGAAAAGCAACTGAACAAAATAGTCTGGATTCACAACCTGGAAAATGAAACCTGAATACCATGCGCTGCAACTGGAGATAAGAGTGAAAACAAAACCAGCACATTAACGTCAAGTAATTAGGTTGCCAGATGAGAAAGAGACTTGCTGCCTATTCCTTAAGGGAAAAGAAATTTAACTGTTAACAAATGTCAGAAAGGAGTGAATACTATTTCTGTATTCATTCAACAAATCTTTGCCCAGCACCTAGTTTGCACCAGGCACTGGCTACCCAGGCTCTCCTGATGCTTACTATACACTGTGGGGAAGAAAAACTAATCAAAGAATCTTACTGATTAATATGTGATCATAACATAAGAGCAATAAAAAGGAATTTGGTTACCGTGAGCATCTATAAGGAGAAACCTAACAAACACTGGGCAAAGTGAATAAGAGAAGATTTTCTGAGGAGAGCATCTCTGAGACATATAACGTAAGTACTAGAGGAAGGCAGATTAGGTAGGAAAAACACAGTACTGGGGCACATTCTAGATTTCTGACTCACGTAGCCAAATGGTTACTGTCCATTTAGTGAGAACTAGGTTTGAGAGAGAAGATCATTACCCTTGTCTGTGAAGTGCTTGGAGACATTTCAGTGGAGATATTCAGTAGGCAGTTATATATGCAGAACCAGAATACAAAGAACTCTTTATGGAAATATGGATTTTACATACTATAAATAAAAATATAGGAAATGTACTATAAGTCTTCTCTTACTATTTAAACCATTCCAAGATTTATATTTATACATACTTTTTAAATAACTCACTCAACAACTTCTTCGGACCATCAAGAAGAATTGAGTACTCTTTAAGAAAAGTATTTAAAAATCGACAAATTTGGGACTTGTCTCCTCTAATCATCTAGTAATCTTACATTCTAAGAAATTTTACAATTGCAAATTTTAAAAAGGACTACTGCCAAGCTGACAGAAATAGAATATGTAAAGAAATAATACAGTATGTGTATCAGGACAAATGTTTCTGAGCTAGGGAAAGCAAGACATTATGCATTAACAGATTTGATAATACTGACACTGTCAAATGCACAGCCATGATTCTATCCAATCAGATCTTCAAAATTTCTCTGTGATATATCAACTCCTCCTTTCCACAGTTTCTCCTCATCTAACTCTTTCCGGAAGTAAAGACAGACCAAGGTGGCTGAATGAGGATTTTGAATAAGCTCCCTAAGAAGTGATTAGTTCATCAGTGAAGCCATCACTGGGATTATAAGTCTGAAAGAGATATTGCAACCATGCCCATTCTTCTGGTTGCTGCTTAGAAACACCAGGTTTACTACTGTGTACAGAATAAATTATATTTTTATTTAGCATTTGTATTCTGCAAGTAGAGGAGAAAAAAGGAAAAGGATCATGCTATACAATAATAATTGTGATATGGTAAAACTGATATGTTGATCTGCAAAGCAATATATATAGTCACTATAAAAACTATTTTAAATTTAATTTATATACTCTAATCCCTCCCTTTATCTGACTTTATAGTTTTTTATGGACCTGACCTAATAATTTATTGAAATAAGCCATTCAATTAAAATTAACTCAATGGATAATACTCAAGATGTAAATGCCCAGGCTCTGCCACTCAGCAGACTGACTAGGCCAAGTCACCTCACTTCTGTATGCCTTTTCTTATCTCTCAAATAAACACAATAAAACAGAAGCTGCATCATGAGTATTGAAAGATTACATGAGCTCATATGTATAAAGTGCTCTGTACAAATGTTTGACAGAGTACTCAAAATGAAATTTTTCCATTACTCGAAATTAACTTCAAAGTACTGACATACATGTATGTGTGTGTGTCTCAATCGTTTCAAGTTAATTTCAAGTAAAATGATCAAAACACGTCAGTTTTGATGTTGAAATCAACAACTTCAAAAAATTCCTCCTTTGGAGTACAATTTTGAGGTGGCTGGCAATTAACAGCTAACACTTACTGAACACTTAAAATGAGCCCACCATCCCACATGTGGCTCTTCTCCCTATCACCACGGAACTGGAATCCTTTCCTCCATCTTTGCCCAAATTTACTGAGGCTACTCCCTTTTTACTTTCTTAACCCTTCCTTTCCAAGCGGCAAAGTCAAACAACCAATCAACCAACCTATTTTTATTGCACCTACATGTTAACTGTGGGCTCCAAAAAGGCCAGCAAGGACTGGCCCTGAGCCACTTAATACTACACATCAAGCACAGTGCCTGGCATACCCCGCACAGTGGGCACTCAAGCAATAGGTGAACAGTTCAGTGAAAATAAAACCAACCAATGTGAACACCTCCCAGCCTACCTGATGCAAACAGCTTTCACTAACAAATGGACTTCTTCATTTTTATTATCTCAAATTAATAGAAAAAAGTTTAACAGCAATGAAGTAGCTACGAATGATGGATCAGATTGAGGGTGAGACTCAGGAAATAAAAAATACAGAGAAAAGCAAACTCACGTCTTTCTACCTACCATCTCCTTGGCAGACAAGGAAAAGTAGGTATTAGGCACTCTGGTCTATATGCAACAGCCCCATGTGCAAACTGGCAAATGGGATGGGGCCCTCCACAGGCCAAAGGAAACCTGATCTCAAGATTTTTTAATTTAGTATGTTATTTTTAGAAATAAGGTGTTTTAATTTTAATGTGCAGCTTTAACTTGTTTTAAGCTTTTGATACAGACTCCCACTACTCCATCCCCCCCAATCCCCCAACACTTTCACTTCTCCCCTGCCCTTCTTTTTTGCTTTCAGACAATCCAAGTGGATCTGTCTGTACATTTGTAAGAGAAATAACTTATACACACCTAGAGCAACACTTTGTCAAGCTGCAGCAGGTCTATGGATCATTTATGTCAGTTCTCCCTACAATTAGTTTAAAAGTATACATAAAAGTTGTAATTTAGGTTATAATACAAAAATAATGAACACAGAAAGCATTTCTAGTAGCCCTATAGTAATTTTTAGGCATGAATGGGGGGGGTGGGGAATGCACGGATATGCTGAAGAGTATACAATAGCATTATATCACCATATTTTAAATATCCTAAAATAATACAATTAAAAACTACTTGTGAAACGTAAGTTCTAGCCCTTAGTAGAAACCTAACACAAACTCTAAGCCAATAAAACATCAACTTTTGGTATCTCATGAGCATGCATTATACTGCACTAAACTTCACTTAAAAACATCAGTCAGAGCAAGTTAGATGGAAAATACTGAGCTGAAAAGCTATCCTCAGTATACTGTTAGATAAAAGGAAAGTAACTACAGAATAACATTTTCTAGTTTATAAAAAGGAAAAGTATATATTCAAACAAGTGAGATTAGAGAAAGATGTCAAAAGATACACACCAACCTAAAACTGGTTATTTCAGTAAACTAATAAAGGAAAGGGGGAACAAATGATTCTTTCTTTTTTTGGACACACTTCTTTCTGTATAATCTGTATTGCTATAACAAGCAACCATTTGTAATTAATTTTTAAATAGAACAGAAGGTGAAAGAGAAAAATCAAGAGAAATTTGTGTTCACAAACCTCAACCATTTAGCAATCAACCTAGTTCAAGATGCACTTCTACAGATGTAATATTTTGTAAGTATAACTGAATATTAGCATATTAAATATTCAGTAAAATTCAGTAAACTTCTCCCTGCATTCTTCCAAAATAAGGGAGCAGCACACTTTCCTAAACAGACTTGGCTAGATACTATTATGCTGCCCCTTTAGTATCTTCTTAATTTTAAACAAATATAGACTTAACAGGAAAATCCTACAAACCATTGTCAGAGATGGCTTGGTTTCCTGGTGGATGATAATTTGACATAGTGTGAAACATCAACGTATCATTACTTTAATATTAAGGTCAACAGGATTATTTTGTATGCTCAACTCAAAATTCTAAACATCTAAAAGCCTTCAGTCCTTTTCAAAACCTAGACAAAACGTCATGATGCCAGGACTGAAGAGACTGATGCCATTTAACAAGCACCAACGTAGCAATGCTCTAGTTCTATTACTTCTATTACTTCTTCAAAATTTAACAAGAAGTTAACGGCATACCTTCTTAAATGCAAGGAATTTCTAGCCCCTAAAATGCAGTTTCTTATCAAGTGGTTTTTTTTATTAGCACATAGATTTTATAAGCACAAAACTTAAGCTTACATATGGTTATAGAAACAATGCAAACAGTTTTATTGAAATCGCATTAACTCTAACCACAATAAGAATTCTTAATAATAGAGTCAGTGCGTCAATTCCCTCACATACATGGCTCACTGGTACTAAAAAAACAAGTTTGCATTCAGTTTACTGACTGGAGATCATAAGAGCATCTACCTGCAGGTGGAAAGACAGTTTCAGGACAGGTAAAAGAAATGTGACCCAGGTGATGCAAATTAAAAGGATGTTTTCACACCTGTGATCACAGAAAATTGAATAATGGCATTTTCTTATAAAAGCTTGAAATACTTCAACTTATCTTATCCCCAAGAAACATGGTCCCAAGATTTATCTTTAAAGTAAAGCCCTAAAGCACCTCAAACATTTACGAAACAATTCCTGAATATACTGCATCATCATCTTAGTATAACATTAAATGAAACAAAGTCAATTCAGCAATTCATTACTTACAGAATGGTTATTACATAGAAACACTATGTGAGATGCAGCAGTGATTACAATACAAACCTCAACTTCAAGGAGCTCATAATCAAGTATGAGAACGGAAGATGCTCACAAATGACTAAACCTTTCTTAACCAAGGTTATTCATGTGAATCACAAAAGAGAGAACCTGACTTGAGCACTAGTTTCTCTATTCTTTCAAGGATGGCACATAACTAATAGCCTTCTAGAGGTATACGATGGATGGCTTAGGGTGTTGATGAGAGAAAATAATCAAAAGAGAAAGTATGGAAGACCACTGTCAGACTTCAAACTTTGTATTCTTGCTGCTGGATCACTGACTGAGAGCCTTCAAATATTTGTAAGCACAGAAGTAACATAATCAGACATGTAAAATGTTATCGTATAGCAAATACTATAGACGGAGACAGGATTGGAAACAAGACCAGCTACAAGACTGCAGAAATAATCTCAGCCTCCAGTACAAAAATGTCCTGAAAACAAGAGGATCAGGAAGGATGAAAAGGTAAATGAACCGGACTTCATAAATAACAGGGCTAGGAACAGAAGGAGCTATCTCTAAGGCTTTCACCCAGGACAGAGGGGAAAACAGTGATAATGTGAAACAATGTTAGAAATATAGTGGTTACAGGTTATAAAGAAAGAAGCATAGTTTTTGGTATTTTTTTTAAAGGAATAGTTGGGTTTTTTTTAAAGCATGTTACGTTTTTCTACACCTTTATGATAAATCTATTTTAGAATATTTTTTATTTTAAAATAAATTAAAACCATCATTAAAGACTAGATTTTAAAGCATGTACATCTCTACATCACGTCTTCAGAATAAAATACTAACAAAATCATAAGAAACTTTAAACAACTTGATGTCTTGGAAATAAAGAATTCCACCATTAAACTACCAGAAACCAGCTTATTAAGAGATTCATTTAGATATATCACTTAGTCCTCTAGAATACCTCCATAATACTGATCTTTTCTCCCCAAAGAGAATGAAAGACTGAGATCAGACCAATGAATGAGCACAGTATACGTAACTTTAGCTTGCTCTGCTGAGAATCACTGTAAATTCTCTTCAAATGTACTTCTTATTGCAGGAATGATCCATCAATAAGCTACCACCAGTCTTTAGCCAACGCTTTAAGAAAAGCTTTCCCTAAGAAAAGGAATGATAAATTTTGTCTAAAAGTGTTTGAAGAAATTAGAGGGAGAATGTTGCGGAAATGCACAAGAATGTAAGATCTTTCCCTAACTGGTCCTGAAATTAAACTTTGAATATGGAGACATGAATTTGGGGTGAAATACCCACGTCAGCTTAAGACTTCAACTGTGTAGTATAATTCCCCTACCTACTTCTCCTACCCCTCAAACAAGTCTTGAATAACTAGGGTATTGGCACCATCAACTCAGAAATACAAGAATCTTTACCTGAGACCCAATCTATATTCATAAACCCTATTCTAAAATGTGTGCTAAAAAAATTTCAATGGAAAACACATGAATATGCCTATTTATCTATTACTTGTTTATTTCCGCTTCTGTCCCCTGTGAAACAATATGATCATGTTATTGTTCCTTTTAGTAGTCAGACTTGGAGAAGGCAATGACCACCCATTCCAGTACTCTTGCCTGGAAAATCCCATGGACGGAGGAGCCTGGCTGCAGTTCATGGGGTCGCTAAGAGTCGGACATGACTGAGCGACTTCACTTTCACTTTTTCCTTTCATGCACTGGAGAAGGAAATGGCAACCCACTCCAGTGTTCTTGCCTGGAGAATCCCAGGGATGGCGGAGCCTGGTGGGCTGCCGTCTATGGGGTCACACAGAGTCGGACACGACTGAAGCGACTTAGCAGCAGACTTAGCAGTAGCAGTAGTCAGACTACTCAATGTCCCGAAATAGGAAAATAGCTTAAAGAATGATTTTGAGATGGCAGGGATGTTTACTGAATTATCTGAGGCAGCGAAAGCATCTGCTTTCTGAAGAAAGAGAAGCAAAACAGGATAAGCAGTAAGAACAAAGATTTAGTGTCAGAGAGTACTTGGTTCATATTCCAGCTCTGGTACTTGTGAGCTTTGCTATGTCTCAATTTCTTTATCTATAGAATGGGCATTATAGCACTACATAAAAAACCCTGTGAGGTAAAATCACCAGTGCTTTCTATACCTGGCTGGTCACCAGAAGTGCCTGGGAAACTTTTATTAGAATCATAATATCCCAGGCCCCATTCTATACTTTCAGGGGTATGGTCCAGGGAATTGTTTCGTTTTTCTGAACAAATTCCAAAGATGATCCTTACATATTGGTTACAACTGGAAGTCAAGGGGAAGTTTTATGTATTTTTTATGTTTTTATATAATGTATATATTAATACACATCTATATAACTTACCAGTAATCTAGTACACTATAAATGTACAACTATCAATCATTTTTTGAAGGAGAAATAAAACTGAGCATTTTGTGACAAGAGGGCCACTAAGTAGTCTTGCAGAAGTAGTTTGCATAAACCTCACCAAAAATGAGACAGCATGACACTATATTGTTTGAGACAGTGAGGAAGACATAGATGAAGTCCCACACTGATGACAATGCTCCTTTTCCACAACACAGTTCATGACAGAAGGAATGCATAAAGTCAGGCATGTCTTGTATTTTCCACCAGAAAGTCTGACCATCCCAGTCATTCCATCTCAAAACCTTTTTAAGTTTATTCCTTATTTTTCAGGAATTCATACAATTCATACAAACGTATGTATGTACAGAACAACACAAGCACTAAATAAATGTGTACAAAAATATTAACGACTGCAAAAAATACCTAAAACCCACAGAGGTGGATACTCACTGAACATTCCTAGTTGTCATTTATGAATAAAGATTCATCTTTCCTTTTTATAAGTCCAAACCCAGCATTTCCAAATAAAGTGGCCTCAAATATAAGACATCCAGACTTATAAAAATACCCAACCCAAAATTTAAGCTAGAATTTATGTAAATCATTGTTATATATAGGATTACATTATTATTTTTAAAGTTTTATGATGAAACTTAACAAATTTGTTTTTAAATGTAGTATCCAGTTTTTTTCTATTATATCACAAATCCAGGATAAATTCAGATACTATTACAGTATGAAACATTCTTTCTTTCAAATGTAGATCTTAAATAAAAAATAGTTACCACCAATAAGTATATTCTATGGACATTTGAGGTAAACTACATATATTTATTAGGCACTATATTTTTTTAAATTTTAAAGTATTTTTAAAAGACGATTTTTAACAAACCCACAATTTATCTACCAATGTTAAAAAATTAAAATATTTCAGCTATATAAAATATACTGTGTTTATCTAATTTACTAAATAAGGAATGTGACCTTCAGGCTTATTTCTCCATATATATATTTTACCAAGATTACAAGGATCAATGATCTAATGCTAACAGATTGGTTCAAGCACCAAGAAAGGAATATGTTATGTAAATAAAGCTTAAAGGGAAGAAGTTGTTTTGGTCATTAAATTATAGGACTTAACTATCTTCTTCTACCAAGATTTAACCGTTAATCCTACTGGTATTAGAGAAACAAAGATAAACCAAAAGATCCAGAAGGTGGAGGTAATGTGATCTTAAAAGTCAAAAAAACAAAAATTAAGAGTTTAAAGACATCTCAAGTAAATAAACCAAAAGTTACCACTTTCCTCTTTGCCTGTAGAATATTAACTACTTATATTAAAAATCGTTATGAAGCACTGAATCAGCTGCCACTATCTTCATAACAGAGAATGAAGAAAAACTTCAGAATTTATTCTGACTACCCACAACACCTATATTTTCAGATATTCGGTGTTGAGGGAAAAAGAATCAAGGGCATTAAAAAAGTTTTCAGACTTCAGTTACACACTTGATATGCTGCAAATAAAATATATATACTTGGAACTACAACACATGATGAGAAATGCTGCCCTTTTGCTCCTCCTCCCTAGAACAACATTTTTCAGGTGCATCCTCTTCATGACTATGTGCTGCTGCTGCTGCTGCTGCTAAGTCGCATCAGTCGTGTCCGACTCTGGGCGACCTCATAGACAGCAGCCCACCAGGCTTCCCCATCCCTGGGATTCTCCAGGCAAGAACACTGGAGTGGGTTGCCATTTCCTTCTCCAATACATGAAAGTGAAAAGTCAAAGTGAAGTCGCTCAGTCGTGTCCGACTCTTAGCGACCCCATGGACTGCAGCCCACCAGGCTCTGTCCATGGGATTTTCCAGGCAAGAGTGCTGGAGTGGGTTGCCAGTGCCTTCTCCATCATGCCTGTGTGGAAACCTCTTTATTCCACATTCCTGGTTACTTACTGAATTCTCCTCCATGATTAAAAGAACGTTTTGGCAAGTCTTGAAAAAGGCACAAAAACTTAGAAATGGAGGAGAAAATAGAAGGGAAAGAAAAAGTTTTGATATCACTTCTCCATCATCAATTACTTCTCAAGAAACACAGCAGAGTGTATCCCACATTTATAAGTACTACAATCACAGTAGAACTCTCCAAAGAAGAACAGGAATGGGAATACTGTTCATTCTCCTCTATCTCAACGCCTGAGTTTAGGTGTTAGTGTTAGTTGCTCAGTCGTGTCCGACTCTTTGTGACCCCATGGACTGCAGCCCACCAGGCTCCTCTGTCCATGAGATTTTCCAGGCAAGGATACTGGAGTGGGTTGCCATTTCCTTCTGCAGGGGATCTTCCCAACCCAGGGATCGAACCCAGGTCTCCTGCACGCCTAAGTTTAGGATATAGCAAATTAATATATTTGCAAAAGTAGTTATAGTTCCCATGACAATAAACATTCAAAAATTAACTCTAAAGGAAAAAATCTGTAACTACCTACTGTGGTTTCTCCACAGGAATATTTCTTTAAAATATACAGTCAAAAACAGCACGAAGTATCAGACAATAACTTACTTGAGTTGGAACGAGCACAGGAGGGTAAGCCATCTTATGATGCCTGTACACCCAAAATGCACAAATGACAATCCCCGCAACTAACATAAGTGGCACCAAAGAATAGAGCAAGATGTTGTAATAGGGAGGCTTAGGTGTTACTGGATTCGAAGTAGCTGTGGAAAAGAGGAGGAGGAAAATCATTCAGATTTGGTCAATAAAATTCCACCATATTTATTATAGTGCCAAATTGTAGGAGAAAAATAGAGGAGGAGAAGGTGGGAGCAAATTATTCTAACACAAACATGCTTTGTTTTCAATCTACTAGCTGAACAGACTTATGTGTTTTCCCTGTGAACTTACGCTGTGTGACCTCCATCTCCGGAAAATAAGAAAACCTTTCGTTACACATATTGCCCTCACAGCAACAAAAATATACTTCAGGGCTATCTTTTTTTTCAATACAATCAGTCCTATAAATAAAAAGAGAAAAAATAATTAAAACCAACGTTATTACCCTGAATCTACAATAGCTGTTTTACTAAAGTTCTTCTCAGAGATAAAATAATGAGTAAGTCATTTATAGTCATCTTTGAGATTTTTATTAATATTCAACAATCAACTCTTAAAAGTCAAAAATGTTCCTTGAAATCAATTATGAAATATCATCAGAAAAAAATCCAACAGCTGATTTTATAACAATCACACTGGCTCTAAGAAATGACTTCTTTAATTTGGATTTTAATGATCAATCTAAGGCAACCATCTTTTTATTTTTTTCTTTAATTATTAGAAAAGCTTGAAGAGGAACACAAAGTCAATGAAGAAATTTGGTCTAAGAGTGCTTTATCCTCACAGGAAATAGAGCCTTTCCATTTTATGAATACAAAAACTGACTGAACACTATATATAAAAAACTGTGTGTGTGTGTACACACATAAATACACACACACACACACACGTATACAGATAAATGAGCTTCCTTGGTGGCTCAGACAGTAAAGAGTCTACTTGCAATGCAGGAGACCAGGGTTAGATCCTTGGGTCAGGAAGATCCCCGAGAGAAAGGAATGGCTACCCATGCCAGTATTCTTGCCTGGAGAAATCCATGGACAGAGGAGCCTGGCAGGCTACAGTCCATGGAGTCTCAGACAGTCAGAAATAACTGAGCAACTAACACTTTCACTTTCACTTCTCATGCATAGGCACGAAGTAATCCTTGCTCATATCTCATGGCAGAACACATTTCAACATCAGAGACTTACATCAGGCTTGGGAATTAAGCCATTTTTGCAGCAGAATTAAATTCCCTGAACACAATGAACAGGGCTAAAGATAAACAAGTAAAGAGCAATTTCTAACGACAAAAATAGAGGCCCAAGTAACTCAAAAACTGACTAGAGTTAGGTTGATTTAGAGAGTAGAAGGAAGGCAGCCTTCTATATAGGAACTGAGTTTCTGAAAACACAGAGACTTAGCCTCTAGATCAAATCCTAATCAACCTCTAAAAAATAGTTATACCTAATTTTTAAAAGCAGATATTTAAATTGCTAATAATATCAGGTATACTTAAAGACATATATTACAAATAAACTGTAAACTTTTACAATGGCTGTTGAAAATAAGGTTAAATTTAACTCTAAAGTGAAAAGCCCAAGAAATTTCAGGGAGAAGGCAATTTTACCAAAATCAAACTTTAAAATAAAATTTATACCAATATCTATCTAGTAGAAAGGAAAGGGCAAATGAAAGCTAAATTTTTAACAATTTATAAAGAGAAATATATAAATTCAAATTTTAATATTCAGAAATATGCCTCAAATTATAGGTTAATATAATTAAATACTAGCCTAGCTAATGCAAGGAAAATTACTTTCCACCATTCAATGTCATTCTTCGTTCTCCCCATCTCTTCCTCCATACTTTGACATTTCTTGAATCTTCTTTTTCTTACTCTTATTTATCTGACTACTCCTAATATTTCCTTTTAATCAAATTCAGAACGTAAAAACAAAAACTCACATATATTTAAATTAGCACTTAACTCTTAGAAACAAGCTGGTGTAGTAATGATCACTGTAAGAGCAGGCAATTGCACTGACAACTCACCATTATCTAGCAGAGTTTAATCTCAAGCAACACTGGTTTTAGGTGAGAAGCCAGTAGCTTTTTACAATAAAAAGAACAGAGATCCTTGAGCTCAACTAATTAATAAAAGATGTCTTGAATAAGCTTAAGTTGAATGGTTCTATGAAGACCTACAAGACCTTCTAGAACTAACACCAAAAAAAAAGATGTCCTTTTCATCACAGAGGCCTGGAATGCAAAAGCAGGAAGTCAAGAGATACTGGAGTAACAGGCAAGTTTAGCCTTGAAGTACAAAATGAAGCAGGGCAAAGGCTAACAGAGTTTTGCAAAGAGGACACACTGGTCACAGCAAACACCCTCTTCCAACCACACAACAGATGACTCTACACAGGGGCATCACCAGATGGTCAATACCGAAATCAGACTGATTATATTCTTTGCAGTTGAGGATGGAGAAGCTCTATACAGGCATCAAAAACAAGTCTGGGAGCTGACTGTGGCTCAGTTCAGGAACTCCTTATTGCAAAATTAAGCCTTAAATAGAAGAAAATAGGGGAAACCCCTAGACCATTCAAGCTGACCTAAGTCAAACCCCTTATGATTATACAGTGGAAGTGACAAACAGATTCAAGAGATTCGATATGGTAGACAGAGTGCCTGAAGAACTATGGATGGAGGTTAGTAACATTGTACAGGAGGTGGTAATCAAAACCATCCCCAAGAAAAAGAAATGCAAAAAGGCAAATTGGTTGTCTGAGGAGGCCTTACAAATGGCTGACTAAAGAAGAGAAGCAAAAGGCAAAGCAGAAAAGGAAAGATACAACCATCTGAAGGCAGAGTTCCAAAGAATAGCAAGGAGATAAGAAAGGCTTCCTCAGTGAACAATGCAAAGAAATAGAGGAAAACAATAGAATGGGAAAGAAGAGATCTCTTTAAGAAAATTAAGAGTACCAAGGGAATATTTCATGCAAAAATGGCACAATAAAGGACAGCTATGGTATGGAGCTAACAGAAGCAGAAGGTATTAAGCAGTGGCAAAAACAGACAGAAGAACTATACAAAAAGGATCTTAATGACCCAGATAACCACCATGGTGTGATCACTCGTCTAGAGCCAGATATCCTTAGGAAGCATCACCATGAACAAAGCTAGTGGAGGTGATGGAATACGAGTTGAATGTTCCAAATCCTAAAAGATGATGCTGTGCAAGTGCTGCAATCAATGTGCCAGCAAATCTGGAAAACTCAGTAGTGGCCAAAGGACTGGAAAAGGTCAGTTTGCATTCCAATCCCTAAGAAGGGCAATGCCAAAGATGTTCAAACTACCACAAAATTGCACTCATCTCACATGCTAGCAAAGTAATGCTTACATTTCTCCAAGCCAGGCTTCAACAGTACGTGAACCAAGAACTTCCAGATGTTCAAGGTGGATTTAGAAAAGGCAGAGGAACCAGAGATCAAATTGCCAACATCCGCTGGATCATTGAAAAAGCAAGAAAGTTCCAGAAAAACATCTCCTTCTGCTTTATTGACTACGCCAAAGCCTTTGACCGTGTGAATCACAACAAACTGTGGAAAATCCTTAAAAAAGTGGGAATACCAGACCACCTGACCTGCCTCCTGAGAAATCTGTAAGAAAGTCAGGAAGCAACAGATAGAACTGGACATGGAACAACAGACTGGTTCCCAATTGGAAAACAAGTATGTCAAGGCTGTATACTGTCACCCTGCTTATTTAACTTACATTCAGAGTACATCATATAAAATGCCAGGCTGAATGAAGCACACACTAGAATCAAGACTGCCAGGAGAAATATCAACAACCTCAGACATGGAAATGACACCACAATTATGGCAGAAAACAAAGAGGAACTAAAGATAAAGAGTCTCCAGGTGAAGGTGAAAGAGGACAGTGAAAAGGCTAGCTTAAACTTACATTCAGAAAACTAAGATCATGGCATTTGGTCCCATCACTTCATGGCAAACAGACAGGGAAACAATGGAAACAGTGACAGACTTTATTTTCTTGGGCTCCAAAATCACTGCAGATGATGACTACAGCCATGAAATTAAAAGACACTTGCTACCTGGAAGAAAAGCTATGACCAACCTAGACAGCATATTAAAAAGCAGAGATATCACTTTGTTACAAAGGTCTGTCTAGTCAAAGCTATGGTTTTTCCAATAGTCATGTACGGATGTTGATAATTGGACCATAAAAACAGCTGAGCACCAAAGAACTGATGTTTCGAACTGTGGTGCTAGAGAAGACTGTTGAGAGTCCCTTGGACTTCAAGGAGATCAAAACAGTCAATCCTAAAGGAAATCAGTCCTGAATATTCACTGGAAGGAGTAATGCTGAAGCTGAAGCTCCAGTATTTTAGCCACCTGATGCAGAGAGCCAACTCACTGGAAAAGACGTTGATGCTGGGAAAAATTGAGGGCAGGAGGAGAAGGGGATGAAAGGGGATGAGATGGTTAGATGGCACCACTGACTCAATGGACATGAGTTTGAGCAAACTCCAGGAGATTGTGAAGGACAGGGATGCCTGGCGTGCTGCAGTACATGGGGCTTCAAGGAGTTGGACATGACTGAGCAACTGAACAACAAACTTTCAATAGAGATTATCCCCAAACTTCATTTTTCCCCAACTTCTTTCTCCTTGGCTTTTTTTTTTAATTGAGATATAATTGACATATAACATTAGTTTCAGGCGTACAACCTAATGACTGAAAATTAGAGAATATTGTGAAACGATCACCATAATAATCTAGTTAACATCCCATCACCACACAGTTACAATTTTTTTTCCTTGTGAACAAACTTTTAAGATTTCTTCTTGTAGCAACTTTCAAATATACAATATGGTATTATTAACTATAGTCACCATTACACCACATTCTCCATTATATCCCTAAGACTTGTTTTATAACTGATAACTCATACCCTTGTGATTTCCTTCACCCATTTTGCCCACTTCTCACCCTCAGCCTCCAACCACCACAGACAGTTCTCTCTCTATATATATGGGTTTGTGCTGTTGGTTGTTTTTTCCCCAAGATTAATATACAAGTGAGATCATATGGTATTTGTCTCTCTGTCTGGCATTTCACTTAGGATAATGCCCTCAAGGCCCATCAGTGTTATCATGAACGGCAAGGTATGCTTTTTCACAGATGAAAAAGATTCCATTGTATATACAAAGCATATTTCCTTGATCCATTTATTCACTGACAGACACTTAGGTTGCTTCCACATCTTGGCTATTGTAAGTAATGTGGCAATGAACGTGGTGGTGCATTTATCTTTTCAAGTTGGTGTTTCTGTTTCCTTTGGACATATACTCAAAAGTGGAACTGCTATATCTTTGTTATTTTTAATTTTCTGAGGAACCTCCATACTGTTTCCCCAGTGGCCCTACTTATCCTTTCATAATAGCAAATATCACTTAATGATCACCTCTGTTAATAAAGAAGCTAATAATCAGAATTACAGCTAAAATGTGTAATTATAGAGCAGCAATCCTTAGAAAATTCACAGATGCAGAAATATACCTTAGCTACTAACTATGTACCTAAATGACTATTTTCTCACCAAAAGTGGAACTAATTTCATGAGTTTATTCAACACATTTTACTATTAATCACATATGGCCAATCAACCACAGATTTACAGTAATCAATTAAAGTCCGTGCAAGTAGATTAGGACATAGCTAGATTCCAGGAGTGTATTAGTTATTTGGCTCCAAAAAATCTGGTTATCTAGGATTTTTCAGCTTCTGCAGTCATCAGCACCCACCCACAGTGAAAATCTTATGTCCCGGGCAGTTTAAGTGATCGCTCAACATCTAGGGACACTTTACAGAAAGATCACAGGCAGTCAGTAACATATCCCCTGTATCCTCTGTATTTAAGAATAAAACAATTTAAGCAAAATCTTTTAAAGAAAATGTAGCTTTCTATGAGGACTGTGTTAGTTCTGATGTAATTCTGAATGTCAAGTTAAAATGTCCCTTGGGATAAAGAACAAAGGCCTACTCTGCAAGGAAAAAAGGGGAAAAAGTAGTGAGATCAATTTCTTCCAGATACATAAAGAGGGAAACTAAAAGGAAATTTAATACTATGATTAAGCTTTATTCTCTTTCAGGATAGATTCTCAACAGATATATTCTCTTTTAAAGCAATTTTTAAAATCCCTTCTCATTAAAATTGCTGTTTAAAAAAAAAAAAACATAATCCTACAACATAGGGAAATAAACGCTTCTTATCTGAAGTTTTCACTACTTGGTAGATAATTTGAAGTAACAGAAGATAAAACATAAATATGCTGTACCTGTTTTATTACTTTAAAATATGTATTTTGTCATCAACATGTTATAATGATTTTTATATGCTCATCTTTAAAAACAAGCATTTAAGTGAAAATCCATGCATTGATTCTATCCCTTTTAAAAAAGAGGGAGAAGTGAAAATTATTCAACACCATCATAAACAAAATGCCTTCTTACCTGTCATAGCAGTTGATATCATCCAGCCAACAACCTTGCTTCACTATGTCAATGGAACCAGAAATATTCTTCCACGTAGCAAAACAATGCCGCCGCTTATCTTTGTCACCGTAACAGGATTCAACACCAGTGCGATTGGTTCTATCTCTTTCCCAATTAGCATTATAGAAAATACACTCCTGAGTTTCTGATCTACCAAGTATAGCACCTATAAGATAATAAAACAACAACTTAATATAACTGTATTTGTTCTTATACTGTCTCCCAGTATATCAAATTTCAGATCTTCCTAAAATGTCAATAACTTACTGTCTTACAGTTACAACTTTGGGTTTAGGTTTCCAGGTCCATCTTTGTATTTTAGGTATAATAAACATGGTAGAAAGTGACCAAATAAATCACGTTTTCTCTGTAAAAGGCCAGCTTTACTTAAGAATGTCCTTGATGAAAAGCAGTAACATTATTAATTTTCTTAAATTTTGACCCTTGAGTCAAGATTTCTTCTCAATGTTCTGTGTGACAAAGTGGTAACTAACCAAAAGCACGTCTGCTGCATACCGCAGTACAATGGCAGCCTCCAGAAGAAGCCCTTGCATGACTGAGCTGTGAACTAAACCAACCATGCATGGTTATCAGACTTGAGTGTCTGGCAAAAATGTTCTCAAAATGAACCAAATTAAACCTGTTACTTCAAGAAAAACAACTGACAGTATGCACTGCCATTAATAAAATATGAGTTTCCAAGCAAAAATAAGAACTTTGGAAAAGTTGTATCAACCACCACCTTCCCAATATTTAAAGAATTTTCTGATGAGGTCATTGGTAATATTAACAAATATGACTTTTAAATACAGAATAATAAGATATGCCAACATTTAAAAGGTCTATATAATTCAAAGAACCAATATTTTCCAAGTGAATTCTGTGTGACATTTGAAAAACACTCATGGGTTTAAAAAAAAAATCCATTCAATGTTCAAGATAGCCAAGTAGACTCTAGCATTACAGAGGAAAAAAGTTCATTAGTAGTTTCAGATTCCACACTGTACTAACTTTTAAGAAACCATCTCTTGCTTTATATAGAAAAGCAAGAGAAGTAACTCTGAAAAAGATGTACAAAAGAGAACTCATACTATTCGATCTGGGGCAGTTTTTCTGGTCATGCCGCACGGCTTGCGGGATCTCAGTTGCCCACCTGGCGATTGAACCTGGGCCATGGCAGTGAAAGGGCCTAGTCCCTAACCACTGGACCACCAGGGAGTTCCCCATACTGACTGTTTTTAAGTCTTACACTGAAACTTCAACAATCAAGGGAATGCAGTCTTAGTAAAAAGACATGCACCTAGGGGACAGAACAGAGAATCCAGAAACAGACCCAGACACATACGGTCAACTGATACACAGCAAAGGTGCCAATGCAATGTACTTAGATAGAGAAAATAAAGTCTTCCAACAACTGATGCTGGAACAGCTAGACATCTATATGCAGAACAAAGAACCTCAACTCATAACAATTCATAGCTCATGCCATATACAAAAATTAACTCTAAAAATACCATCAGTTCAGTTCAGTCACTCAGTTGTGTCCCACTCTTTGCAACCCCATGAATTGCAGCACGCCAGGCCTCCCTGTCCATCACCATCTCCCGGAGTTCACTCAAACTCATGTCCATCGAGTTGGTGATGCCATCCAGCCATCTCATCCTCTGTCGTCCCCTTTTCCTCCTGCCCACAATCCCTCCCAGCATCAGGGTCTTTTCTAATGAGTCAACTCTTGGCATGAGGTGGCCAAAGTACTGGAGTTTCAGCTTTAGCATCATTCCTTCCAAGGAAATCCCAGGGCTGATCTCCTTCAGAATGGACTGGTTGGATCTCCTTGCAATCCAAGGGACTCTCAAGAGTCTTCTCCAACACCACAGTTCAAAAGCATCAATTCTTCGGCACTCAGCCTTCTTCACAATCCAACTCGCACATGCATACATGACCACTGGAAAAACCATAGCCTTGACTAGACGGACCTTTGTTGGCAAAGTAATGTTTCTGCTTTTCAATATGCTATCTAGGTTGGTCATAACTTTTCTTCCAAGGAGCAAGCATTTTTTAATTTCATGGCTGCAGTCACCATCTGCAGTGATTTTGGAGCCCCAAAATATAAAGTCTGATACTGTTTCCATTGTTTCCCCATCTATTCCCCATGAAGTGATGGGACCAGATGCCATGATCTTCGTTTTCTGAATGCTGAGCTTTAAGCCAACTTTTTCACTCTCCTCTTTCACTCTCATCAAGAGGCTTTTTAGTTCCTCTTCACTTTACCTAACATAAACCCTTAAACTATTATTATACAACTTCTAAAAACAAGAAAAATCTTGTGACCCTAAATTATTAACATGAAAGATTTGTTAAAATACAAAAAAATAGGATCCCCAAAAGAAAAAATTAGACTTCAAAAGCTGAACTTCATTAAAATTGAAACTTCTCTTTGAAAGATAAGGAAAAAATTCAGACTGGGAGAAAATACCTGCAAATTATATACCTAAAAAAGAACAGATATTCAGAAAATATAAAGATCTATCACAACTCAATAATAAGAAAACATATTACCTAATTTCTAAAAAATGGGCAAGAGATTCAGATAGACACCTTATCAAAGAAATATAATTGGGAAATACTACATAGAAAGATACTCAATACCACTAACCAGGGAAATGCAAACTAAAACTAGATCTAATATTCATTTGAATGACTAACATAAAAATAAAAACATACAGTCTCAAGTTTTGGGAAATATGTAAAGCAACTGCAACTTCCACACATTGCTAGTGGGAATGCAAAACGGCCCATTAACTCAGGGTAAAGTCTTCTTACAGTGAAACACGAATCTACCATACTACACAGCAATCTCAAGCCTAGGTATTTAAGAAACGAAAACATATATCCATGCAAAAATCTGTAATTTTTAGAGTGGCTTTATTCAGAATCACCAGAAACCACCTAATATCTAGCACTGATAGATGTAAAAATAAACATCTATACAATAAAAATAAATGAATGGATGATAGCTGCAACTAAATGGATAAACTGTAAACACATTATGCCTAAAACAAAAATGGACTGAAAGGCTACATACTGTATGATTCCATTTACACAATATTTTTGAAAAGGCAGAAGTACAGGTATGAAAATCAGATCAGAAGTTAAGAGCGAGGGGAGAGAGCTAATTACAAAAGGGTATAAGGAAACTTTTAGAGGTGATGGAAATATTCCACATTTTTATTGTGGTGATGGTTATATAATTCATGAGTTAATCAGACTGCACAGACTTGTATATCTAAACAAAATATATTTTATTCTCTGCAATGTATACTTCAATCAACTTGACTTAAGAAAATAAAACCATCAAAGAAATTACCCCTTTTTGAATTATGGTGTACTATCAAAGAAAAATATCCACAATTATCTTAAAAAGCTATTAAAATACTCCCCATTTTTCTACTACAGATTTCCTCCATGTCAAAACACCACAAGTTTTTGCATCACAACAAACGGAGTGGAAAAACAGATAACAAGAATTCAGTTGTCATCTACTAAAACAATTATAAAGAAATTTGTAAAAAATTTCTCTAATTTTTTAGAAAATATTTTTCATAAAAATCTATTCTTAAAAAAAATCTATTCTTTTGTTAACATATAATGGATTTATTATTGACACTTTTAAATAAATATTCTTTAATTTTCTGCCCTAATTTCCAATATGATGATATTTATAGACAAACCACATAAAAATCTCCTTGGGCTAAGTCTAAAGATATTCTGAGACCGCAGTGTTTCTAAATTATTCCTTTTCAGAAACCAGTTGAAAAAAAACATCAAATTAAGTTTCCTCCTCTACTAAATAACTCAAAAGCAAACATGCACTACCTGTATTGCCACCAGGGAAGTCCGTATTATCTCACAACAAACTGGCAAAGTTTTTCTGGAAAGGGCCAGAGAATGAACATCTTAGGCTTTGTTGGCCTTATGGTTTCTTTTACAACTACTCAGTTCTGCCACTGCAGCACAAAAGCATCCACTGGACAGCAAATGAATGAGCACTGCTACATTTCAATAAAACTTTACTAATGGACACTGAAGACTAAATTTCATGTAATTTTTACGTCACAAAATGTTCTTTTAAAAAAAATTTTCCCCCACCATTTAAAAATGTAAATATCACTCTTGAGTTCACAGGCTGGATTTGGCCTACAGGCTCTGTGGTATCTCTTGAAACAACATGCTAATTTTTAGCTAACTGGACTTCTCTCGTTTGTTTTGTTTTGCTGGGGGTGGGGGGGGGGGGTCTTCTATGAACTACCGTTTGTATAACTCACATTAAAACCAATATTAACTATTTTTAATCAGACTCCACTGAGGCACAGAACAACATTTAAAGTAAACAAAACTGACCGACAAAAATGTACATTGCCTAGAACAAAAATGCCAGATACAACAGGTTTCATCTTTGGTGTCAATTCCAGTTAAGAGTGGCTGCCAGAAGCAATATACTGAGAAAGATGTTGAGGTAAAGCGCCTTGGAATTAGTATAGAAGGAGGGGAGGAAACACCAGTTTCGTTTCTTTGCCACCTCTGGTCTAGAAAAAAGATAAACGAGTACTTTCTATTTAATACTTTTCAATATTTAATGATAAGTTAAGATTTCAGAATGACTTTCTACATGTAGACTATCATTTGATATTATTCACAGATAGAAAATTGCTTATGGGGAAAACTGACAATTTTGCCAACCCCCTCCCATATCTTCAAGTTGATTCAGTAATCAGTCTTCATCCCATCATAACTGACCACAAAATACAATAACATAGTTAGAGAAATGAAACAAGTTACATGTATTGTTATGTTCTTACGCTCACCTAGTGACTTTAAAGGTGCACTTCTAAAAAGGATGGTAAAAGTTACCTATATTTTCTAGTTTTTAATAGCATTTCACAATTTAAGATTTTCTTAAACTGTAAATTTCTACCATAGGTTTATTCTAACAAAGTAATTACAAATAGTTAATATGATTTTCAAAAAAAATAAATGGACATAATGTGTGGGGTTTATTATAATGGTTCTTAACCTATGCTGTGCATCAGAATCCCCCATGTGTTTTCTCAAATTTACCTTTGAGTACCACTTTGTATGCCCCAGGAATGAGTAGCTGAAAAGTATATGAGGTCAGCAGAGGGTATATAGATACCATGTGTATGTTTTCTTTGCTTCTTTTGGCAAAGACTCACTGGTGATCTAATGTTTCTTCCCAGTTAAGTATTGGCTTAGAAGACTGTGAACTAAACTTGGAATTTAGTTTACACACTGTGACCTTGAACAAGTTACCAAACCTTGCCCTGCTTTGTTTCTACATTTCATTCAGTCTCCCTAATAATTCCAAAATTACCATGGATAATTCTGTAGTTTCATAACTCATACTCAGGCAAGTTGCAAATCAGTAAGTCTATCACAGAATCAAGTATTAGAATTATTTTTGATAAATTATTTCAGATAATAATTATATTTCCAACCTACTGCTTATACATAATGATTGATACTGACAATTTCACTTTTCCCTACCATTTAAAAAAAAGAAAAAAGGCAATACACAGGACCTAAAATTTGTTAAAACAGCCCTGTAAAAGTCATAGTCAAATCTAAGATACTCCTCCAATAAGGAAAATGTAAATTTTATCTAATGTGAATACATCTGAGAACAACTGGGGTTCTGCTTTTTAAAAGCATGAAGCATTAAAATAATACACCAGCATTAATTTTACACAATCTCTTTCAGAACCAGATGAAGAGGGACTACTTCACAACTAATTTTATGAAGCACGTATTACCTTGATACAAAAATCAGTCAAAGACAGAACAAAAAAGGGCGAACAGGATATACAGCCCAATGTATCACTAGGACAGCATCACCAACTCAATGGACATGAGTGTGCGCAAACTCCAGGAGACAGTGAAGGACAGGGACCTGCTGCAGTCCATGGGGTCACAAAGAGCCGGACACGACTTAGCGACGGAACAACAACAACAAATTAGATGAAAAAGTTCTCAACAAAATTTCAGCAAACAAAAATCCAAAAAATATATTGTAAGTAATGTACCACAACCAAGTAGGATCTATTTCAGGCATGAAGGCTAATTTGATATTCAAAAGTCAATAAATGCACTCTGCCAAACAAGCAGACAAAAAGAGAAAAATCATATGGTCTATCGATAAGTCTAACAAGAATAGAGAGAAACTTTCACAAACTGAGAAAGAGCACCTGCCAAAAAACTTCCAGCTAAGATCACACTGTATGGTGAAAGACTGAGTGCCTCCCCCTACAACACCAAAAAGAAGGCACTGATGTCGACTCCTCCCACTTTGATTTAACATAGTATTGAAAGCTTTAGCTATTGCAAGAAGGCAAGGAAAAAAAAATTAAGCAGAACTGAAATTAAAAATTCAAAGTATCAGTTACTATTGCTCCTAATAAAGTACTTACATATAATTTAATAAAGAACATATAGGATTCGTATAATGAAAATTATAAAACTGATGAAAGATATCAAAGAAAACTTAATCACTTGAAGAAACACACTGTGTTCATGGACTGGAAGAGTCCACATAACCAAGATTTCAATTCTTCTTAAACTGATATATTCATATTTATATATACACATCTAGATATATATAAAATATACAATTCATATTAATATCTCAGCAAATTTCCTAGACAATAAAAAAGCTTTTTCTAAAATCTTCTGAAAAATAATAATAAAGAGAGAAATCATTCTTCCTGATGTTAAGGCTTACCACATAGCTGCAGTAAATATGACAGGGTGGTACTGGTGGAGAGATAAACACAAAGATCAATGGAACAGAAGGAGAACCCAGAAACAGACCCAAACAAATATGCCCAACTAATTTTAACAAATGAACAAAAGAATTTCAGTGGAGGAGAGACAGCCTTTTCAGGAAATGGTACTGGAGCAATGGATATGGTTCAAGCAAATATTTCTTTACTGCCCTACCCTTTGCAATCTATCATCATCCTAATCACTTCTGAAAGCCCAGCTCTTGCAAAAAGTTTCCCAGGGTAAATCTCACACATGCGACAATTTTCAAGTTTTACCATCAGGACTCCTGCTTCTCTCCCACAAAATGCACACTACTTGCCATCCAACATAAAACATTTTATTTCATATTTACTGTTTCAGATAGTTGTTTATATATGCCTTTTCATACATTAAAATGTCATTCAGTCTAAGACTATCTTACTTGCCCTCCAAACATTTGTTGCTGTTCAGTCCCTAAGTTGTGTCCAACTCTTTGCAACCCCATGGTGGCACCACATGAGGTTCCTGTGTCCTCCACTCTCTCCTAGAATTTGCTCAAATGCATGTCCATCAAGTTGGTGACGTTATTTAACCATCTCATCCTCTGCTGCCCACACCCTGCCGTCCCTGTCTCCTTTTGCCTTCAATCTTTCCCAGCATCAGGGTTTTTTCCAATGAGGTGGCTCTTTGCATCAGGGGCCAAAGTATTAGAGCTTCAGCATTAGTCCTTCCAATGGATATTCAGGCTTGATTTCCTTTAGGATTGACTCATTTGATCTCCACGCAGCCCAAGGGATTCTCAAGAGCCTCTACAGCACCACAATTCAAAAGGATCAATTCTTCAGCTCTCAGCTTTCTTTGTGCTCCAACTCTCACAAATCTATACATGACCAGCGGAGAAACCATAACTCTGACTAGACTGACCACTGTCGACAAAGCAAGGTCTCTGCTTTTTAATACACTATCTAGGTTCATCATAGCTTTCCTTCCAAGGAGCAAGCATCTTTTAACTTCACGGCTACAGTCCCCGTCCACAGTGATTTGGCAGCCCAAGAAAATAAAATCTGTCACTGCTTCCATTTTTTCCCTTTCTATTTGCCATGAAGTGATGGGACCTGATCCCATGGTCTTAAGTTTTTTAATGTTGAGTTTCAAACCAGCTTTTTCACTCTCCTTTTTCACTCTCATCAAGAGGCTCTTTAGTTCCTCTTCACTTTTTGCCATTAGAGTCAAATCATCTTTATATCTGAGGTTCTTGATATTTCTCCTGGCAGTCTTGATTCCAGCTTGTGCTTCATCCAGCACAGCATGTTGCATGATATACTCTGTATAAAAGTTAAATACACAGGTTGACAATATACAGCCTTGGTGTACTCCATTCCTGATTTTGAACCAGTCCATTGCTCATGTCTGGTTCTACCTGGTGCTTCTTGACCCGCATACAGGTTTCTCAGGAGACAAATGAGGTAATTGGTACTCCCATTTCATTAAGAATTTTCCACAGTTTGTTGTGATCCACACAATCAAAGACTTCAGCACAGTCAATGAAGAAGCAGCAGAAGCAGATGTTTTTCTGGAATCCCCTTGTTTTCTCCATGATTCAACGAATGTTGGCAATTTGATCTTCAGTTCCTCTGCCTCTTCAAAACCCAGTTTATATATCTGGAAGTTCTCGGTGCACGTACTGCTGAAGCCAAGCTTAAAGGATTTTGACCATTACCTTGTTAACATGTGAAATCAGAACAACTGTATGGTAGTCTGAACATTCTCTGGCACTGCCCTTCTTTGGGACTGGAATAAAAACTAACGTTTTCTGGTCCTGTGGCCACTGCTGGGCTCTCCAAATGTGCTGACATATTGAGTGCAGCACTTTAAGGGCATCATCTTTGAGGATTTTTAAATAGCTGGGCTGGAATTTTGTCACTTCCATTAGCTTTGTTCATAGCAATGCTTCCTAAGGCCCACTTGACTTCACACTCCAGGATGTTCGGCTATTGGTGAGTGATCACACCACCGTGGTTATCTGAGTCATTAAGACCTTTCTTGTATAGTTCTGTGAATTCTTGCCACCTCTTCTTAATCTCTTCTGCTTGTTAGATCCTTAACATTTCTGTCCTTTATTGCACCCATCCTTGCATGAAATGTTCTCTTGATATCTCTAATTTTCTTGAAGATCTCTCTAGTCTTTCTCATTCTATTGTTGTCCTTTATTTCTTTGCATTTTTCATTTAAGAAGGCCTTCTTATCTTTCCTTGCTATTCTCTGGAACTCTGAATTCAGGTGGGTGTATCTTTCCCTTTCTCCCTCACCTTTCACTTTTCTTCTTTCCTCCAAAGAGAAACAGTACTTAATGAAAGATTAAAATGTAAAAATGTGATATAACAACTGAATTTTAAAAACCCACCAACTACTACTGCACCCCCATCTCCTCTGAAACAAGTAGATGGAATTAAAGACCCTTTTACAATTTATTTTCATATCTGATTAAGATGGCAATGCTTCTTTTTCTATTTTTTGGCCACAGCTTGTGGTATACAGCATACCTGACCAGGGATCAAACTCATGCTCTGTCATGGAAGTATGTTGTCTTAACCACTGGACTTCCTGGGAAGTCCTGAGATGATGTTTTTCACAGCCTTGCAACCAGCCTTATCCTATCATAATTTTCCTATATATGCACCCAACAATAAATGTAAAGAAAAGAACTGTCTTGACAACTTACAATTCTGAGGCTCACTTCTGGAAAAGTAGTTTAATAAGGTCTGAAACTATCAACAAGTCATTGAGAACAGAATATCAACAGGCATGCTACTGAATGTCTTCCTTTAACTTGTGCCTCCCAAAGGCAACTTAGTTCGCCAGGAAGGATTAACGATTTCAAAATTAATAAATACAACATAAAAGCAATTCTTGTTTCTGCTTCACATGCCACTGCTTCCTATCACTCTAAGGGTAGAACACATGTCCAAAGAGAAACATGTATGGAATTATGCTTTTAACCCAAAACATTATATAGTATAAATCAAGAAATAAAATTGTTAAAAAACATTATGCAGAAGAATCATTTTAAGCAAATAACTGGGAAATTCTGGTATAGCATCATCCCTCATAGTACCAAGAAAAAATCTTAATAAATGTATAGAGCATTTTATTAGTTCAACATGTATTTTTTAACAGTTTCTCGCTATGTTAAATAGTCATCCAACAACCCAGAAACTTGCAAGTAACCTACCATAAATGAATACCATACAATATGATGGATGCCTTAATTTTTACCAATGAGAGGATATTTTTAAATTCTTTTGACCAATCTGAAATATACAAACCTTTGCATATTTGTATGAAAAGCCCAATATATATTTTAACTCATTAACTTACTTTTATCAATGTTTTAAAATCATGAAGCACAAAAATTTTAAAAACAATTTTGTTCAAATTTCACATATATCTTTCAACAAGTGTCAACTCATTATCTTCTGCCTGAGTCATTTAAAAGTATCAAAACTTGAATTACCTTCATTTCCATTTAAGTTGAGAAGCAGTACTTTCTGAAGTCATACAGAATATTGTCACTGGAAATACTTTTCCAACCTACAAACTTCCATTTACATAATACTAACATAGTGTTTTTTTCCCATTGTTTTATAGTATATATTATGATGTTCATAAACTACTTACAACACTGCTCTTTAAGGTGAGATTTTTAAAGACTTTTTTAAAAAAACTTTGTGAATACTTTAAAACAAATTATGACAGTAAATCAACACCCCTCAAGAAAAATTTGTCTAAATTCTTTATTCCCCTTTTACGTCAGGAAATTTCCATAAACATTCAAAGTTAGTACTTACTGACATCATCTCAAGCCTGTCTTCTACAAAACATTATACTTGTATTCAGAATATAAATACTGACAGCCTCAGGAAAAAAAAAAAAAAAACCTTGCAAAGTCTCAAATATAAAATGACTTTTTTTCTGACAATAATCTTTGTAGAAAACTTTCCTTTTATACTGAACATATTCAGATAAAATGATCATATGCTTATACTGTAAATTTTAAAAATCAAGATAAGGGCTGTCAATAAATGCAACAGGAATTTGCAGATGATAACCTGGACCTTCACTAGACTAAGAGCTTCCAGAACAAGCTCTGTTATCACTGTTGTATCACCAATACCTAGCACAGTGAGGGAAAGCTGCTCAGTCATGTCCGACTCTTTGTGAACCCATGGACTTCAAGTCCATGGAGTTCTCCAGGCCAGAATACTGGAGTGGGTAGCCTTTCCCTTCTCCATGGAACTCAATAAACATGCACTAAATCAACAAATTCACAAGGAAATAAAAAAAGAATGTTTCATGGAGGAAATAGGACTAAAGCAGGACTATGAAAGCAAGCGACAGAACTGAAATAAACAGAGACAGAGAAGACCATGACCAGAAGAGCAGGGCTGTGGTTAATCAGTGTTTGACAAGATTTCTTTCCCTAAACATGAACCTTCCATATTCTTCAGTATTGGGCATAATCAAGTCAGGTTTGCAGACATTAAAAGTTAAGAATGGAAGTGACATTTTTAAGATTCACCTGAATATCGGTAAACTGTTAGAATGGAAACAGTTTGGAAACTCAATAAAACCGAAAAGTCTGTAATACCCATGCTTACCTGATGACCACAGGTACCAAAACGAGTGACCAACTGGACTATGGAGATCAAGCTTTTGCTTTCCATAGTCTCTCATTTGGTCTAAGTATAATAAGATGTGAGTGATTTCAGTATTTGGCAGTATGTTTATCTTACACTATCTGACAAAATAAAGCCTCATTTCATTTATATTTACCCTGTGATTCTCTTTGTTGCTAACTCTCCTCCTGGTATTTAGTATTATCTTCAGTTCAGTCACTCACTCGTGTCTGATTCTTTGCGACCCCATGAATCGCAGCACGCCAGGCCTCCCTGTCCATCACCAACTCCCAGAGTTCACTCAAACTCACATCGATCAAGTCAGTGATGCCATCCAGCCATCTCATCCTCTGTCGTCCCTTTCTCCCCCTGCCCCCAATCCCTCCCAGCATCAGGGTCTTTTCAAATGAGTCAACTCTTCGCATCAGGTGGCCAAAGTATTGGAGTTTCAGCCTCAGCATCAGTCTTTCCAGTGAACACCCAGGACTGATCTCCTTTAGGATGGACTGGTTGGATCTCCTTGCAGTCCAAGGGACTCTCAAGAGTCTTCTCCAACACCACAGTTCAAAAGCATCAATTCTTCAGCACTCAGCTTTCTTCACAGTCCAACTCTCACATCCATACATGACCACTGGAAAAACCACAGCTTTGACTACACAGACCTTTGTTGGCAAAGAAATGTTTCTGCTTTTTAATATGCTATCTAGGTTGGTCATAACTTTTCTTCCAAGGAGGATTAATTTAATGGCTGCAATCACCATCTGCAGTGATTTTGGAGCCCCAGAAAATAAAGTCAGATACTGTTTCCCCATCTATTTCCCATAAAGTGATGGGACGGGATGCCATGATCTTAGTTTTCAGAATGTGGAGCTTTAAACCAACTTTTTCACTCTCCTCTTTCACTTTTATCAAGAAGCTTTTTAGTTCCTCTTCACTTTCTGCCATAAGGGTGGTGTCATCTGCATATCTGAGGTTATTGATATTTCTCCCGGCAATCTTGATTTCAGCTTGTGCTTCTTCCAGCCCAGCGTTTCTCATGATGTGCTCTGCATAGAAGTTAAATAAGCAGGGTGACAATATACAGCCTTGATGTACTTCTTTTCCTATTTGGCACCAGTCTGTTGTTCCATGTCCAGTTCTAACTATTGCCTCCTGACCTGCATATAGGTTTCTCAAAAGGCAGGTGAGGTGGTCTGGTATTCCCATCTCTTCCAGAATTTTCTAAGGTTATTGTGATCCACACAGTCAAAGGCTTTGGCATAGTCAATAAAGCAGAAATAGATGTTTTTCTAGAACTGCCTTGCTTTTTTGTTGATCCAGCGGATGTTGGCAATTTGATCTCTGGTTCCTCTGCCTTTTCGAAAACCAGCTTGAAGATCTGGAAGTTCACGGTTCACATACTGGTGAAGCCTGGCTTGGAGAATTTTGAGTATTACTTTACCAGGGTGTGAGATGAGTGTAACTATGCGGTAGTTTGAGCATTCTTTGGCACTGACTTTCTTTGGGATTGGAATGAAAACTGACCTTTTCTAGTCCTGTGGCCACTGCTGAGTTTTCCAAATTTGCTGGCATATTGAGTGCAGCACTTTCACAGCATCATCTTTCAGGATTTGAAACAGCTCAACTGGAATTCCATCACCTCCACTAGCTTTGTTCGTAGTGACGCTTCCTAAGGCCCAGTTGACTTCACATTCCAGGATGGCTGTCTGGCTCTAGGTGAGTGGTCACACCATCGTGATTATCTTGGTCGTAACATCTTTTTTGTATAATTCTGTGTATTCTTGTCACCTCTTAATATCTTCTGCTTTTGTAGGTCCATACCATTTCTGTCCTTTATCGAGCCCATCTTTACATGAAATGTTCCCTTGGTATCTCTAATTTTCTTAAAGAGATCTCTAGTCTTTCCCATTCTGTTGTTTGCCTCTATTTCTTCGCATTGATCACTGAGGAAGGTTTTCTTATCTCTCCTTGTTATTCTTTGGAACTCTGCATTCAAATGGGAATATCTTTCCTTTGCTCCTTTGCTTTTCACTTCTCTTCTTTTCACAGCTATTTGTAAGGCCTCCTCAGACAGCCATTTTGCTTTTTTGCATTTCTTTTCCATGGGGATGGTCTCGATCCCTGTTCCTGTACAATGTCATGAACCTCTGTCCATAGTTCATCAGGCACTCTAACAAATCTAGTCCCTTAAATCTCTCACTTCCACTGCATAATCATAAGGGATTTGATTTAGTATTATCTTACTGTCATGAAAAACATGCATTATCCAGGATAAGCAAGATAACTTCAAAGACAATAAACAACAGAAAAGTAATTTTGCCTATAGCCACTAAATGGGTGGGCTATCTATAAACGCCCAGATCTCAAGATTAAAACAGTTCTGTGCAGTTCTCTGGCGCTCATTCAAAATGTGAATTACATAAAAACAGGCACAAGTAGGTATAAGTATTACACAGACTGCACAAGACAGATTTCTGATATTTTGATGTTCATATTGGGGGGAACAGGGGGATCACGGTGCTATAGCTAGAGGCCAACACTCCCATCAGAGTAAAAGGACCATTTTTAAAACTGCACAGTATTTCCCTGGTGGTGGTTAAAAATCTGCCTGCTAATGCAGGGGATTGTTGGATTGGTTGGATTCCTGGTCTGGGCAGATTCCATATGCCACAGAGCAAATAAGCCCATGCGCCACAACTACTGAGCCTGTGCTCCAGGAACCAGGAGCCACAGCTACTGAGCCACACGCTGCCACTACTGAAGCCTGGGCGCCCCAGAGCCTGGCCTCGGCAACAAGAGAAAGCACTGCAGTGAGAAGCCTGTGCACCACAACAAACAGTAGCCCCAGCTCACCACAACTAGAGAACGCCAGGGCAGAGCAACGAAGACCCAGTGCAGCCAAAAATAAGTAAATAAAAATGCCACATAAAAGTCAACCTTAAAAAATATATAAAAATAAAATTGCACAGAAGCCAAAATTGGGTATAAATTTAGAACAGAGATAAAAGGTAAATTCTCAAAATCAAAACAGATATCCTTAGATTAAGGGAAAACAAACACAAACATATACAATGGGCTTCCCTGGTGGCTCAGTTGGTAAAGAATCCGCCTGCAACGCGGGAGACCTGCGTTCAGTCCATGGGTTGGGAAGATGCCCTGGAGGAGGGCATAGCAACTCACGCCAGTATTCCTGCCTGGGGAATCCCCATGGGCAGAGGAGCCTGGCGAGCTGCAGTCCCACAGGGTCACAAAGAGACGGACATGACTGAGAGACTAAGCACAGCACACACACACACATAATACAAAGCAGTTTCTATTAAAAATAACCTCAATTATTCTGAAAAGACATCAGGTATATTAAGGGGTTTTAGTGCTTTGTTTACTTGGGAAGATGCAGATTTTCTTTTTAGTAAATCATCAAACACTGATATAAAAGTGGATCACTTCAGCAGCTACGAAAATAATGTGAAATATTGCCCATGAGGAATCAATAGCATTAAGAGAAACTTAACCAAAAGAAAAAAAACCATCACTAAAGTTTTCATCAAAGTAATACCTGGCAACTTAACGCCAGTAACTGAAGAAAATTAGCTATAGTTATTAGAAGTTTAAATAGCAACACACTTACATTAATGGAAAAGAATGCAAACTAAATACACACTATGATATTAAATAACAGAGATATCACTTAACAAGCCTTATCTCAAAAATCACCAACAGCGTTCATATTTACAGATAAGGTTCTAAGTACTAAAAAAGAAAAATGTAAAATTCTTATTTATTACTTCTCTGTTATGTAACTTCTTTCCCACTAAAACTCATATTAATAATTTGTTTTTATGCATCTATAAACACATCAAAGGTCTTCTGGTATCCTTTCTTTTCTATATTAATAAACATCATAGAAGACAAATCACCTTCCCTGTTTGGCTGCCATACACTGTTTTTAAGTATTAGGAAAAAAAATAAAGTCCAAAATATTCCAAAAGACTTCTGATAAACAAGTCAGAAATATGAGGAAGAAGAATAACTTTCAAATAAAATTTCTACATGGCAACACATGTTAGGCCCTGTCAATCTAATTTTTTTATTTTTTAAACTAAGCACCTTCCTACCACCAAACAATCACTTCCAAAGGATAACACAAACACTTTCTGGCAATCTTCCCAGAATTCTTTTTTTTTTTTTGCCTTGCCTGTTATACTCTGTACTTAGTACTATCAGTCTGACAAAACAGTGTAAGATTCAGCCCATCTAGCTTAAGTAATATAAACTGAAAACACAACCAACATGGAATAACATAAAAATATAAACATTGAACACTGTGAAACCAGATACAGAGTGTGCACACATGTGTGTGAAAGGAGAATAAAAGTAGAAGTCAACATTTAACCACTGGTTATCTAAGGACTCCAACATCACTGCAGATGGGGACTGCAGCCATGAAATTAAAAGACGCTCGCTCCTTGGGAGAAAAGTTATGACCAACCTAGACAGCATATTAAAAAGCAGAGATGTTACTTTGCCAACAAAGGTCTGTCTAGTCAAAGCTATGGCTTTTCCAGTGGTCATGTATGGATATGACAGTTGGACTATAAAGAAAGCTGAGTGCCGAAGAATTGATGCTTTTGAACTGTGGTGTTGGAGAAGACTCTTGAGAGTCTCTTGGACTGCAAGGAGATTCAACCAGTCCATCCTAAAGGAAATCAGTCCTGAATATTCATTGGAAGGACTGATGTTGAAACTGAAACTCCAATACTTTGGCCACCTGATACAAAGAACTGACTCATTGGAAAAGACCCTGATGCTAGGAAAGATTGAAGGCGGGAGGAGAAGGGGATGACAGAGGATGAGATGGTTGGATGGCACCACTGACTCAATGGATATGAGTTTGAGTAAGCTCCAAGAGTTGGTGATGGACAGGGAGGCCTGATGTGCTGCTAAGAGTTGAGATCACAAAGAGTCAGACACGACTGAGCGACTGAACTGAAATTGAGTGCATGTAAGTTATGTTTACACTATACTGTAGACTATTAATTGTACAAGAAGACATGACACAGAGACATGCTGTGAGCAAATGCTGTTGGAAAAATGGTGCTGATAAACTTATTTAAAACCAGGGTTTCCACAAACTTTCAATCTGTTCAGTTCAGTTCGGTTGCTCAGTCAAGTCTGACTTTTTGCAACCCCATGGACTGCTGCACACCAGGCCTCCCTGTCCATCACTAACTCATGGAGCTTGTTCAAACTCATGTCCATTGAGTCAGTGATGCCATCAACCACCTCATCCTCTGTCGTCCCCATCTCCTCCCACCATCAATCTTTCCCAGCATCAGGGTCTTTTCCAGTGAGTCAGTTCTTCGCATCAGGTGGTCTAAGTATTAGAGTTTCAGCTTCAGCATCAGTCCTTCCAATGAATATTCAGGACTGATCTCCTTTAGGATGGACTGGTTGGACCTCCTTGCAGTCCAAGGGACTCTCAAGAGTCTTCTCCAACATCACAGTTCAAAAGCATAAATTCTTTGGCTCTCAGCTCTCTTTATAGTCCAACTCTCACATCCATACATGACAACTGGAAAAACCATAGCTTTGACTAGACGGACCTTTCAATCTGTAAAATATGCTATATCCACGCAATACAATAAAGCGTGTATAACCAGTCAGTAGTTAAGAAATTTAGTTACCAAAGAGTAAAAAACAAGCATGATAAATGGAGTACTAACAGTTTTCATCAAGTATCAAACAAATGGCAGAACACAGATATTCTAGACTAGCCTTCTTGTGAAAGCTTTCATATAAACTCCTAGAAAGCATATCACTCACAATTAGTCTACAAATTTTATCACCTTCACTAATATAACTTTCATTTGAAATGTAATGTTTACATTGAAAACAAGGTATGTCTACTTCAACAATACTCAATACCTGGTAAGATTTCCTATCTATATGAATGATGTTTTACATTTTGGGGACTGCAGGATCCTAGTTCCCTGACCAGGGATCAATTCCCCACTCCCTGCAGTGGAAGCCCAGAGTTTTAGCCACTAGACCACCAGCAAAGTTCCCTATATGAATGATTAAACTATTTTCTAATAAGCCACCACACATAACCCATTAACAAAACTAGAAAAACACCTTTTTACTTAACCTAATAGTAAAAGTAACTTTTTTATGTTGAGGAGTGTAACAGACAATCCTGGAAATGTGGAACTTAAGAGTAGTAAATAAAGTTAAAACTATGTATAATACTTTTAAATCCAATAGTGGAAGGGAGTTAATCTGCTGATAAATCCTTGCTTATGTCCTAAAAAGTTTAATAAGTTAAAAATACTTGTTAGCCCACCCTGAATGCCATTCCACCATTTTTTCCAACATCCTCCCACCCAGAAATGTTTATATCCATCATTTTCTTAAGGACAAAAGATCCAAAGAACCCTAACAACTATTGGGGCTGTTCCTAGTCTTTAATTTGTGAACCATTTAAACATGAGGTTAAAAAAAAAAAATTTTTACTAGTAAGTCACTGTAAGATACCAAAATAAGATTCAAAAAAGTTCAAATATAGGGCACTTTTCTTCAAGTTAAAAGCTACCTTCCCAGTGCTAGAAACTAATAAGGCCACAGCTGGCCAATGTGTAGCTTTAGGGCTACCCTAGAAGTGGAAATTTGGGTTCAGACATGTATAGCAGAAAGCAAAGAAATTCACAGACACAAAAGCTTTAATAGCAGCACTACTGTTGTTGCCCTTTTTCACACTCAGTGATGTATTTGAGTACTGAGAAGATGGAGAAAGGGCAGGAGCAATGAGAAAGAAAAGGATGGAGACAACAAGCAGTTAAAAGGACACGGGGAACAACTGCCTCCATCTGAGTTGCTCCTGGTTAAGCAGCTGGCCAGCTGGTGACTCAGGGGTCAACAATTCTAATCCCAGGCCTCCACTAAATCTGAAAACCAATTCCTGGTGGAATTTACACACCCTCTTCCAGTTTAGCACTTATGCCCACCTGCCCTAATTTTCAATGAAGAACAATTTTGCTTTTTAAAAACAAACTAAGAACAGGGAATTCCTTTCAATAAAGTCTGAGCCCAACAGGAACTTAAATATTCAGTAGGTATTAAAAGTTTCCTAAGTCTGATGAAGAGAATGGAAGTGACAGGCTGATGAAAATTATGAACTATGTGCTACACAGTCTATGATCCATCTTTAATACTAGCATTTTTCAAATATAAAGTAGCACTTACAGCATATACCTAACACTTGAGAAAAGGTTTGGAAGTAAACACCTAGGAGAAAAGGAAGCAGCACTGGTGTAAGTAAAGAAAATGGGTTTTATCAAATCAATTTTAAATTTTTTGATTAGTCTGATATTTAGGAATTTTAAATTTGTAATAAGCTATTTCATTCATTATACCATACAGTAAAGAGGGAAACTAAGAAGCCAGGAAGGGAGACAAAAATTGAGATATATTACAAGAAAAACAGAAGTAAATGTGAGTGAGCAGACTGTTCAAGAAACAGGAAAAGACCGAAAACTGGGGATGGTTCATGGGAATAAAGGCATTTAATCCGTTCCAGAGGTGAATGCTGGTGTTGTAGACCTTGCTTGCAAGAGCCTAGTACTAGGCATACAATAAAGCTCAATAGCTTTTCTTAACAGAAGTACTAAACACTGCCTATCTTATTTTCTGCTTCTCTGTTTATTTTGCCACACAATCTAAAATTTCCATTAATTGATGGTAACATTTTTTAATCTCTGAAACTAACTTTAAAAGGAAGGCTAAGAAATACAGATTCATTCAAAATCCAGCCATATCCTATGATTTCCTTATTTATAAAAACGTTTTCTGTGTTACTAAACAGCTTTAACCTGCAGGTGGTTAAGTTTGTCCCATTATGTGTGTTAACACTATCTTAAGTTCTATGGAAAAAACGTACACAAACACATGTGCAGTTCTGATGTGCAACATTTTTATGTTCACTTTCAAGCTGGAAGCATACTATTCCTAATTTATGTTGTGCAGCCAGTGCCTACAATTTATGCCTCTGGAGGCAACAGGAAACAGAGCCATGTTTCTCAAAGTATGAGCCATGTACAACCTAAATCTAGTGTCTTGTGCAACCAAGACATTGATTTCTGGCCCCAGTCCAAACCAACTAAATCAATTTAAATTCTCTAAAAGTGTGTTGTCTGGTCAACACACTGCCTGTTTAAAAATCATTTAATAAGTATACCTATATTACATTATGTGTAGGAATTAGACAGGGGATACCAAAATAAGCATGTTTTTAAAGCATGAAACACTATAACCAACACAAAATAGATACCTATTAACAGTGTGCCCTCTCTAGAGATGAAAGAAATGGGGGATTATATTTTATCCCCAGAAAATACCCTAGCGGTGGGACTGGGTTTCTTTGTTGAGAGCAGAGGGTTTAGCTGATGGAAAAGAGTACGAAAGAGTACAGATAATCTCTAACAGGACAATCCAAACAACTCAATCACAAAGATTATTTTTAAAAAATTATTCCAATATTTGTAATTTGTAATAGTAGGAATTATTATTCCTACTATTAAATAGTTTAATTTGTAAATTTAAAAATCTAGAACAGACATTAGTCTTCAAGTTATATATTGACTAGTTTGAATGGCTATAATCCTACTTGACCTCCAGGCAACTAATATAAGCAAAAAATCAAACAGAAATCAGAGAAATAAAAATAAACTCATTATTTTTTTGAAAAGAATTTGATATCAAACACTTAGGAAGTACTGTGACTCACCTAATATAGAAATCATTGTAGATTTATAGCTAAGAGTCACTGCAAATAGATACACAAACACATACACAGATATGTATTATAAATTACAATACACTTATACATATGTAATATGTATTATATATAAGACTCCATTAATTAGCTGCTCAGTCACGTCTGACCTTTTGCAACCCCACGGACTACAGCCCGCAATGGTCCTCTGTCCATGGAATTCTCCAGGCAAGAATACTGGAGTGAAAAGCCATTCCCTTCTCTAGGGGATCTTCCCCCACCCAGGGACTGAACCCGGGTCTCTTGCATTGCAGGCAGATTCTTTACCATCTGAGCCACCAGGGAAGCCCATAAGACACCATAGGAGTCTAAAATTTCATTATCTTTTCATTTATTTTTACAAACTGAAAGATATCTTATTGTTTTTCACAACAATCCTACAGGGTAAACAGGAATAGATATCATTATTCCTACCAACTCCTACTCTAGGCTTATAATATAATGAACAGATTCATACTTGAACCGAAAAAGATCTCCGAATCATCCTTTCTGGTGGTTCTCAAACTAGATGTGGTGTAGATCAGCTATACTTGAGTGCTAAGGAAAATTTCCTTGACTCTACTCTCAGAGACTGACTCAGTGGGTCTAAAGTGGAGATCAAGAATCTGCAATTTTATCCAGTACTCAAGGTGATTCTAATGCTGGGAGGTCCTCAAACCAGAGCTGGAGAAACGCTAATTCAATTTCGACTGAATTCCAGAAAGATAAAGTGATTAGGTCACTGTGGTCAGTCTCTCTTCATTTAATAGGAACTACATTTAAAGAAATTTCTCATCAACTATTAATCAAGAGTTTTCACCAACCTAAACTCGGAAAACTGCTTTAAAGGCTAATCACTTAGAAGATGTGGCGTAAGCATGTATTCCAAGAAAACATTGTATTAACTCTTTCTTACCTCTGGATATTCTAAACTTAAGAGGAATAACAGGAAGATGTAACATGCTGGCCAAAGTCACTGAATACATAATCTTATTCAGCTGATGTAATTTTATGAGGTAGATGCTATTTCTGCCCATTTTATGGATGAAGAAACTGCAACTTGGGTGGTTTTAATTTGCCAAGAAATATAAAGTTAAATGGTCAGGACAGGACTGGACCAAAATTAAAAGTATGAGCTCTTAACTTCACTTATATACTGTGGCCACAGCCCTATCACTAGGTCCTCTTATTCACTCCCTAAGCAATAAATTTTGATGGGGTATTCTGCATAATCTTTCATTTGCTCTTAAATTACTAAGAACTTCGCCAGTGCCTATTTCATAAAAATCAATCATTTACCTCAGATCCTTCCTTTCTACTGTATGAGCATAAATCATCCTCCCCTGTCTCCCCATTACCCAAACCTTTTCTCTGCAATTAATTTTACCTGTTGACCTCAATGGTTTCTCTTTGGGTGCCATTATGAGTTAACTACTGTACTGCTCTCCTCTAAACTAAATGACATCAGTTCAGTTCAATTCAGTTCAGTTGCTCAGTCGTGTCTGACTCTTTGCGACCCCATGAATCGCAGCACGCTAGGCCTCCCTGTCCATCACCAACTCCCAGAGTTCACTCAAACTCATGTGCATCAAGTCAGTGATGCCATCCAGCCATCTCATCCTCTGTCGTCCCCTTCTTCTCCTGCCCCCAATTCCTCCCAGCATCAGGGTCTTTTCCAAAGAGTCAACTCTTCGCATGAGGTGGCCAAAGTATAATATCAGTCCTTACTATGAACACCCAGGACTGATCTCCTTCAGGATGGACTGGTTGGATCTCCTTGCAGTCCAAGGGACTCTCAAGAGTCTTCTCCAGCACCACAGTTCAAAAGCATCAATTCTTCAGCGCTCAGCTTTCTTCACAGTCCAACTCTCACATCCATACATGACCACTGGAAAAACCATAGCCTTGACTAGAAGGACCTTTGTTGGCAAAGTAATGTCTCTGCTTTTCAATATGCTGTCTAGGTTGATTATAACTTTCCTGCCAAGGAGTAAGCGTCTTTTCATTTCATGGCTGCAATCACCATCTGCAGTGATTTTGGAGCCCAAAAAATAAAGTCACCCACTATTTCCACTGTTTCCCCATCTATTCCCCATTAAGTGATGGGACCAGATGCCATGATCTTAGTTTTCTGAATGTTGAGCTTTAAGCCGGCTTTTTCACTCTCCTCTTTCACTTTCATCAAGAGGCTTTTTAGTTCCTCTTCACTTTCTGTGGCCTACCCTAAAAAGCCCTTGGCTGGGAAAGATGCTTTCTTTAAAATGATAATCAATTATTTTTTTCTTCTTATTGAATACTAGCTATTGTCAAGTCCTGCCTTTTCCTACTTTTATCTTTAGAACTAGGCTGTTTTCACCTTCCAGCTGGTTTCCCACCATCTACCAAAGTTCTGTTTCACTCCAACTTCTCAATGTGACCCCCTCCCGAAATTAAAGACAGTTTCATACAGAATTACCTATGCTACGTCTATCTCAGAGATTCACGTTTGCTCCTCTTTTGCCTCCCCCAGTTTCTGGACATCACCATCATTTCACCAAATACTCTATACCTGAGCTGTCTAGCACAGCAGCCACAACCATGTGTAGTTACCCAGCGCTAGGAAAGATCTGAATTAAGATATGCCATGAGTATAAAACATACACTGGATTTCAAAGGCTTAGTACAAAATAATTTTATAATTTTCTTATTGATTATATGTTGAAATAATATTTTAATATAATGCATTAAATAAAACATTACAATTAATCTCTTTTTATTTTAATACAGCTACTAGAAAATCTAAAATTATATGTTGTGGTCCAGTTATGGCTTGCACTGTATTTCTTTTGCAGCATGCCAGACATTCTACCATCCTGAGCTTGACTGGCCCAATGCCCTCTTTATAACACGTGCCATATGCGATGTTCTTAGAACATACCCACTCTATCTGTTCAATCATTTCCTAAAAACTGTAACACCTAGTTTATTAAAAAAATCCAAAACAATGTCTTATCATAAATAATGTACATGTACATTTTAAGAAACACCATCTGGAAATGAAGCTACTGTGATTGTCTCCAAAGTAGGAACTACAAGTTAGGTATCAAGTAAATGAGCATTCAAAGGCACATAAACCACTCTGCCTATCCTAAAAATAGTCCCCTCCTATGCCTAAAAATTATTCTTGGGAATTTTTTTTCATTGCTTTCTCTCTTCTGTACTTAAAAGGTGCTCCCAAGAAGTAAGGCAATGACTATCTCTGATAAAACAAAAGGAAAAACCTAGAAACCATAGAAAGACGACTATAACTTGCATCACTAAAACATCTACATGTAAAGTCAGATGAGTAACATTTTGTGAGTTAGAAGATACATTATTAAGGAAGAAAATATACAAAAGAAAGGATGCATTTAACAAAAATTTGTCGCAAATCCTGCTCAATCAGATATCGTGGAGACAGTAGTACGTGACTGAGACCACTACTGTGACCACCAGCAACACTCTGTCAAAGGAAGAAGTCACAGCAATGCTTCTGTAATTGTATGAGCCAAGAGATGCCATCAGTGACAACTTCTCTGAATTTGCAGAAATAGCAATATTAAACCAAAAAGCATTAGATGAAAAACTGTGGCAGTCTGTTAATGTCAGACTGATAAAGAAACGAAAGAGAGGTTTCTTTTGAGGAATATCCTGAAAATATAATAGGACACAATGTAGACTACCAATGCTTTAAATCAACTGCTCAACACAGCATGGAACCCAACTTTCCATCAAGATATAGCAAGCTTTTGTACATCAAGTATGTTTTACTTTTAACTGGGCTTTACGTAATATGTCCAATGTGGAGGCAGAACTGGTAGACAGGACACATTTAAGAAGTTAACTATCAACCATTTAAATTTTACTGGATAAAATGCATACATAGCAAGCCATGGGCTCTGTGTTTGCCATGCTGACAGAGGAGGAAATTGACGGTGTGTGACCAGGTTCGCTGCTCTGTCTGCATCAGAGAGCAGGCGATCTTCACCAATAAGAGTCTCTAACACAGCAGCCACTCAGCAAATTATTTCTCTCCGCAACAAACAAAATCAAGTTACAAAGAATGTAAATGGGAAGTAACTAGAGAAGAGAACGAGTAGAAAATAAACAGGATGTCAACTTGAGGAAGAGCAAGAAGATGGCAATGTGAGCGAGCAGCTTCTTAAGATAATCCCAAAAAGCAGGAGGCAAGTTTGTCTTTAAAATGAAATCTTAACAGATGGTTAAGTAGGGGACTTAGTCCTCAGAATATTTATAAAACAAGTTTTTCAATACATATCTGCTCAGTTCCACTGACACCAAAAAGACAGTACAAGGCAGCTGTTCCACGCCTCTGCCTGCTAGGATTGACCTGAAGCAGATAGCACAGCTTTTTACCTTTTTTTTTTTCTTTCACAAAATATTGATATATCAGCTGTCAAAATTTATTTATAATTAAATACACCATATATAAATGCACAGGCACCCAGATTAGACATTCTGCAAAATTTCCTAAGAGGGATAAAATACAAAATTTTTTTTGCATGTACTTATTAATCTTTTTATTGAAAGACAATTGCTTTATAGAATTTCGTTGTTTTCTGTCAAACCTCAACATGAATCAGCCATAGGTATACATATATCCCCTCCCTTCTGAACCTCTCTTTTCCATCTCCCGCCCCATCTCACCCCTCTCGATTGATACAGAGCCCCTGTTTGAGTTTCCTAAGCCATATAGCAAATTTCTGTTGGCTATCTGTTTTACATATGGTAATGTGAGTTTCCATGTTACTCTTTTCATATATCTCACCCTCTCCTCTCCCCGTGTCCGTAAGTCTATCCTCTATGTCTGTTTCTCCATTCAGTTCAGTTGTTCAGTTGTGGCCAACTCTTTGTGACCCCATGAACCGCGCACATCAGGCCTCCCTGTCCACCACCAACTCCCGGAGTCTACCCAAACCCATGTCCATTGAGTTAGTGATGCCATCCAACCATCTCATCCTCTGTCAACACTGTTTCCACTGTTTCTCCATCTACTTGCCATGAAGTGATGGGACGGGATGCCATGATCTTCGTTTTCTGAATGTGGAGCTTTAAACCAACTTTTTCACTCTTCTCTCTCACTTTCATCAAGAGGCTCTTTAGTTCTTCTTTACTTTCTGCCATAAGGGTGGTGTCATCTGCATATCTGAGGTTATTGATATTTCTCCCGGCAATCTTGATTCTAGCTTGTGCTTCTTCCAGCCCACCGTTTCTCATGATGTACTCTGCAAAGAAGTTAAATAAGCAAGGTGACAATATACAGCCTTGATGTACTCCTTTTCCTATTTGGAACCAGTCTGTTGTTCCATGTCCAGTTCTAAGTGTTGCTTCCTGACCTGAATACAGGTTTCTCAAGAGGCAGGTCAGGTGGTCTGGTATTCCCATCTCTTTCAGAATTTTCCAGAGTTTATTGTGATCCACACAGTCAAAGGCTTTGGCATAGTCAATAAATCAGAAATAGATGTTTATCTGGAACTCTCTTTCTTTTTCTATGATCCAGTGGATGTTGGCAATTTGATCTCTGGTTCCTCTGCCTTTTCTAAAACCAGCTTGAAGATTTGGAAGTTCACAGTTCACATACTGCTGAAGCCTCGCTTGGAGAATTTTGAGCATTACTTTACTAGCGTGTGAGATGAATGCAACTGTGTGGCAGTTTGAGCATTCTTTGGCATTGCCTTTCTTTGGGATTGGAATGAAAACTGAACTTTTCCAGTCCTGTGGCCACTGTTGAGTTTTCCAAATTTGCTGACATATTCAGTGCAGCACTTTCACAGGAACCCTGTAAATAAACTCTTCAGTACCATTTTTCTAGATTCCATATACATGTGTTAGAATACAATATTTATCTTTCTCTTTCTGACTCACTTCACTCTGTAGAATAGGTTCTATGTTCGTCCACCTCATCAGAACTGACTAAAATGCATTCCTTTTTTATGGCCGGCTAATATTCCATTGTGTACATGTACCACAACTTCTTTATCCATTCATATGTCGATGGACATGTAGGTTGCTTCCATGTTCTAGCTATTGTAAATAGTGCTGCAATGAACAATAGGATACATGTGTCTTTTTCAATTTTGGTTTCCTCAGGGTAGGTATATGCCTAGGAGTTGGACTGCTGGGTTATATGGTGGTTTTATTCCTGGCTTTTTAAGGAATCTCCATACTGTCTTCCACAGCAGCTGTATCAATTTACAATACCACCAACAGTGAAAGAGTGTTCCCTTTTCTCCACACCCTCTCCAGCCTTTACTGTTTTTAGACTTTTTGATGATGGCCATTCTGATGGGTATGAGGTAATATCTCATTGTAGTTTTAATTTGCATGTCTCTAATAATGAGCAATGGTTTTTCCAGTGGTCATGTATGGATGTGAGAGTCGGACTGTGAAGAAGCTGAGCACTGAAGAATTGATGCTTTTGAACTGTGGTGCTGGAGAAGACTCTTGAGAGTCCCTTGGACTGCAAGGAGATCCAACCAGTCCATCCTAAAGGAGATCAGTCCTGGGTGTTCTTTGGAAGGAATGATGCTGAAGCTGAAACTCCAATACTTTGGCCACCTCATGCGAAGAGTTGACTCACTGGAAAAGACTCTGATGCTGGGAGGGATTGGGGGCAGGAGGAGAAGGGGACGACAGAGGATGAGGTGGCTGGATGGCATCACCAACTTGATGCACATGAGTTTGAGTGAACTCTGGGAGTTGGTGATGGACAGGGAGGCCTGGCGTGCTGCAATTCATGGTGTCACAAAGAGTCGGACACGACTGAGCAACTGAACTGAACTGAACTGAACTGAATAATGAGCAATGTTGAGCATCTTTTCCTGTGTGTGTTAGCCATCTGTATGTCTTCATCTGTTTAAGTCCTTTTTCCACTTTTTGATTGGGTTGTTTTTCTGGCATTGAGTTGTATGAGCTGCTTGTGTATTTTGGAAATTAATCCTTTGCCAGTTGTTTCATTTGCTATTATTTTCTCCCATTCTGAGGGTTGTCTTTTCACCTTGCTTACAGTTTCCTTTGCTGTGCAAAAGCTTTTAAGTTTAATCAGGTGCCAGTTCTTTCAAAATTCTTAGGTATTAAAATGCAAAGAGAGTGATTAGCAGAAGGTAAGAGTAGGAAAAAGTTAATTTGGCAATTAATTTAGTAATGAGGTACTAGCTTGTTGGCATTTACTCAACAATGACCAAAAAGAAGGAGAAAATGTCTTCTTAAAAAATTCTTAGTATCATAAAAATCCACAAGTGTAAGAACTAGAATGTACAACATTGCAGGAGAAACACCTCTCCATGTATGACCTCTAGACACAAGAGGGAAGTTCCAAACCGAGAGATGGATGGATACTCATATCTAAGGGCTCAGAGTATGCGAAGTGTAGGGAAATATACCAAAAAAAAAAAAAAAAAGAGGATTCCCTGGTGGCTCAGAGGGTAAAAGCGTCTACCTGCCACGCGGGAGAGCCAGGTTCAATCCCCGGGTCGGGAAGATCCCCTGGAGAAGGAAATGGCAACCCACTCCAGTACTTTTGCCTAGAAAATTCCATGGATGGAAGAGCCTGGTGGGCTACAGTCCATGGGGTCGCAAAGAGTCGGACACGACTGAGCGATTTTACTTTACTTACTTTCTGTCCTTGGGGAATCTGCAATTCACTCTGGATATTAGATATATAAAAATTTTAGAAATTATTTAAAATAACTTTTTGCCTGTTGCAAACAAAGTACATGAGGAATGTGAAGACAAAGTGATTTAAAAAAAAGGATTAATTTGAAAAGGCTTCACAGAAGAAGCAGTTATGAAAAAGATTATAGATATATTTGGAAAGTAAAGATACCTATTGAAGGAAGAGGGTACTGAGGGAAAATAAAGGCACAAATGCAAAAAGTAGCCTATACTGAGAAACAATGAAAAAGGAAGCTCATTAAAAGGGAAGAAGGAAATAGTGGAGTTTCCACAATACAGTGAGTGGATTAACAGTAGTAAGAAATGAGAAAACCCAGGCAAAACAGGTTTTGCAACTAAAAGATGTATGATAATTACCTTTTATCCTATGGTATCTATTACCTACCTATTACCAATTACCTATGGTATCAGAGTGCCCGCATGGTGATTTTACAGGCCAGCAGGCCTGAAAGAGTAAAGGCCTGAAACTGTGTCCTAAGCAGCTCACGGGGTACTAGACAGTGAAGAACTGTACAAAGTGTAACAACTGCTCTCAAGTTGCAAATGCACGAACAAGAAAAATCAAAATTTAACAGAAGTGCTTGTTAAATTCAGTACTCTGGCAAGATACACTTTTACTCAAGAGACTAACTCAAAAAATGCAGATAAGCAGTTATCTGAGATAAAAGTACATTTTTGATTAAGCAAGTGACAGAGATCACCACATAGAATATTAAAGGGAGGAAGAAACAGACCCACACTTAATGTGATGCTATGCTAACATGAGTGAGATGATAGTCACTCAGTCAGGTCCAACTCTTTGCGACCCCATGGACTACAGGCGGCCAGCCTCCTTTGTCCATGAATTCTCCAGGCAAGAATACTGGAGTGGTTGCCATTTCCTTCTACAATGCTACATGAGAGCACCACAATGACTAACAGGCATGTTTGCATATTGATGGTTTCATTATATTTCAGACATTTTTCACTCCACTAAAAATTGTTCTTTGCTTTGAGAAGAATACACACTGACACCCTCCACACACACCCTCCTCTCAAACCCACACATTCCCCCGGCTTCTCTCACATCCCTACACATACTCTCTTGCATACCATCATATCCCCACACACATATCCTCAACACACATCTTACTCTCACATACCCCACAATACCTTCCCACCCCTACACACTCCTTCCTCTTACACACCGCTGCATACCTTCACAACTTCCACATACCCTCACATCCTCTCTTCTCACACATCCCCACAAGCTTCACACAACCACACAGGTCTCACAGTCCCCACATCCACCCTCTCCTATACCCCCAAGCACATCCATACCTCACTCAACACAAATACACTACCTCACTGTCCCTCCCTATTTTAGCTCCTATCCCTGCCTTCACCCTTCCTTCCTCAACTCTTAACCACTTTCCCATCTATCTAAATTTCAATTTATCTAAGGCTCACTAAGTCCAGCTTCCTTTATGAAGTTCTTCAGGACACATTTACCTTTTGATGATTCATTTGGTCTTGAACTTCATACTCAACTGGTATTCAGCTGTTTTCTCATGCAACTTAGCATTTAAATATAAACTCTATCGTAACATCTACTATTGACTTAGACATAGAATTTTCTCAACTACAGCATAAGCATAGGTCACAGGTTTCGTTTTCTCTACAGGAACACAATAAAGGGCAACCCCTGTGAATAACTGTTGAACCCTATATGCTATTCCCTTCTTTGACCTAATCTTGTCTAACAGTTCCACAAAAACATTCACTCCTGGATTTCTTTCCACAATTTCACAGTATCACACTGTAACACAACTGAAAGTATCTCACAACCATAAATTGGTCCCTGCTTTAAGGAATATACAAAAGGCAAGAGTCAACAGTTAGGCTCCCTTATGAATGATGTACAATCAATTTTAATATTTTTACAATCTGGAAAAACACAGGTAAAGCAATACCTGCAGACTTACAGATTTCAACAAACAATTCTAGGAAGCAAGTTACCATGCAAAAAAGGAAGCAACTTTAGAAAGTTCTCTTAAGGGTAGAAATTCGTAATATTAGAATATTAAAGGAATTAGTATTTTCCTTTAATATTAATATTAAAAATATAGAAATGTAATGTTTCCCCTTTAATATTAATTTCCAATATTAAAGGAAAAATAATGTAAACTGCCCTTATTAACTGATAATCAATGTGAGGGGGGAAAAAAACAGAAGTAATCATGGATACTTTTTTAAAATATTAAAATAACAGAAAACAGTAATATATCCCTAAAGGACAACATATTATAATCCTTAGAAAAGGAATTTTTTTTAAAGCAGAAATTTCTAAAACTTTGCACAAAATAGACAAGTTATTCTACATGGATACTTCAAGAAGAAACATAGCTTTTACTCAGAATTCAAGAGTTGGTGTTACTTCTCAATTTAAAAATCCACAAGGGTTGTTACGGGGGGAAAAGGAAAATAAAAATCTTAAAGAATAGCAGCTAAGGCCTTATCTCATCTGTACCCAAGTTAGTTTTCGAATTATATTTCCTATTACATTTTCTACCTTTTCTTTTCTGTCTAAAAGAAGTATTCAGCCTATCTATAAATATTATATTTACCATCTCAATGCTCTTACATTATGCTGGTCACTCTGTAGCAAATCTTCTTCCTCATCAAAGGCCAGTTGTTGGAATCCTACCATTCTCCCCAGGCCCAATTAAAAACCACCACCCCCACATACAATTCTTTTTATATCTAATCAAAGAACATGACCAGCACCAACTCTACCAGAACTGAGGCAAGCAGCAAGAACTTAGAGACAAATTAGACAAATTCCTTACAAATCTAACGTAAACAGAGAAAACTAGAGCAAGTGTCGATAACGTAGGAGAAAACTGGAGCAGGTGTCAATAATTTAGGAAGTATAATAATAAGTGGACAAATAAGATGCTATGGGAACACAGAAAGGAGTACATCAGAGTTTGCTAGGAAAGAGCAGCCCCACAGGAACTGCAGGAAGTAGAAAATGAGTAGAGTCTGGAGGCAAAAAAACAAGTATGTGGGGAGAGGAGAGAAAGAGTTTGGCAGGTGAAAGAAAGAGTTTGGCAGAAGGGGAGAGAAGAGAGGAGTTTTCTTAGTGTTACAGGATCAAAGCAGAAGGTGGTGGTGAGAGGAAATAAAGCTGGAAATGAGTTCCAGAGGGTACTACTGTTTTTAAGTCACTCAGCTGTGTCCAATTCTTTTGACATCCCATGAACTGTAGCCCGCCAGGCTCCTCTGTCCATGGGATTTCACTGGAGTGGGTTGCCAGGGCATCTTTCTGACCCAGGGACAGAACCTATGTCTCCTTCGTTGGCAGGCAGGTTCTTTACCACTGAGCCACCAGGCAAGCCCAAAGAGTGTTATAAATCATGTTAAAAAGCTTGATGTTGAAAATCCTGTGTAGGTGATGAAGTCAGTTCAGGGAACTTAAGCGGTTGAGTGTCAGGGTCAGATCTGCACATTCACGATAGATCTCAGTATCTATCGTCTCCATGGTTTCTAACACAGAGTACAGAAGACAGATTTTTTTCTTTTTCCCCTGGTGCCTCTTTGTTTGCTTTGTTTGGAAGTGGGGGAGAGAAAGGTCCATTTAAGAGTCCAGGCAAGGAATAGTAAGGGTAGAACTAACACACCGGTGATTGGAACAGGCAAGCAAGAACAGACTCAGCAAATACCCAGAAGGTAAAAATTTTGTGGGTTTGGCAGAACTCTAAGAAGCAAAGCGCTGAAGATGGCACCCAAGTATCTGGCTCCAAAAGGTTTAATTTGTAATCTTCCCCTTTCTATAAGCTCTCTCCTGAACCAGCTCCTCAAACTCATAAACATCTCAACTTTAGCTTTCTTTCCATCTCTTTACACCCCTGCTCAGCCAACATCTCCTAAAAAGTAATCGACCGCCGCCAAACCTATTTCCTTATCCACAATGCATTCCCCAGCTTCTTCTACAACACTGTTTTTGTCTCCACCATTCCACTGAAATGTCTCTTGCTAAAGTTACAAATAATCTCCAAATTCAACGATCTAGTGGTTAACTTCTCAGGTTCTATCTTATTTGAGCTCTGGCACTGTCACGTCTCGTCCACCAAGGTTTCTTACAGTGACGCTATACTTGTTTTCCTTCTACCTTTCTGGCCACATTCAGGTCTCCTCTACAAGCTCTTCCTTGTCCTTTCCCCCATCCTGAAAAAGTCAGTATTTTCCAGTGTTTGACCTTTGGTTTTCTTTTTTCTTTCTCCTGCCAAATTGATTCATGCCTGTAAATCTATTGGCTAAAAATTCAAATCCTTCCCCAGCTTTGATCTATATCATCAACTACTCTTTGAGCATGAGCCACAAGTACTTTTACCTCTCTCTGATGAAAATTTAACGCATCTCTTTATGCTAAATAGCACTAATCTGACAAAGCATTCTCTGGCTCAAAATGGCCCTTCCACAGCCTTCAGCATAAAGTTAATGAGGTGTGTGGTAAGTCCCTTTAGTCATGTACGACTCTTTACGACCCCATGGGCTATACTCCACCAGGCTTCTCTGTCCATGGGACTCTCCAGGCAAGAAAACTGGAGTGGGTTGCCATTTCCTCCTCCAGGGGATCTTCCCGACCCAGGGATCGAACCCATGAGTATTGTGTCTCCTGCTCTGACAGGGGGGTTCTTTACCACTAGCACCACCTGGGAATAGTCCTTCGGAAATCAAGTTCTGATCCCTGCCTATCTCTACACTCTCACTCATCACTGCTCCACCATACCCCATAATATGCCTTATGATCTAGGTCTCATGAACTAATTCCAGTTCCTCAAACATGTAATAATTACGTCCCATATAAGCTGTCTCCTCTCCCTTTGGCCACTTTTGGCTCCTTTGGTCCCTTTCTACTTAAAGTACAGGGACTGGCAGCACGGCATCACCAGGAGCTTATTAGAAAGGCAGACCCTCAGGCCCCACTCCAGACACAACAAATCAGCATCTGCATTTTAAGATTATCTCCAAGTGATTCACACACCTATTAAAGCCTGAGATGCTCCACACTGATTTACTGTGTGTGTATGCGTGTGCACTCAATCATGTCCGACTCCTTGCAACCCCATGGACTACAGCCCACCAGGCTCCTCTGTCCACTGGATTCTCCAGGCAAGAATACTGGAGCAGGTTGCCATCTCCTTCTCCAGGGAATGTTCCTGGGTCAGGAATCAAATTTGCATCTCTTGTAGCTCCTGCACTGGCAGGTGAGTTCTTGACCAGCTAAGCCGTCGGGGAAGCCTGAAAGTACTATGACCACTATTAAACTATACAACAGGAATCACAGAAAAGGGCAAATCTAGAAAGCATCACTTTCAGAGGCTTAGTTGAGATGATTACCTTATACACTGCTATTGACTGAGTAGTGAACTCTATAAATGACTCTCTTGTTCTTACAGCCACCTCTCTCCCCTAGATTTAACACTTCATGCCACTTTGCTGGCACAGACACTGGCTTCACTGACTGGACAATTCCCACTCTCTGTGCTGAGGCTGTACATCCTCAGACTTTGAGGTTTCCATATGCCGTCTCATCACCAAAAAGCACATGCACCGGACTTCACAACGTAACAAGTCCTCCCACTTTATTCACCTGGTAAAATCCTCAACATCTTTTGATTATCTCAAGCAACATTGAAGGAAAATATTACCTGACTCCCTCCAAACTGAATTAGGCTATCTTTTTCTACAGTCCCAGGCACGCTAATATAATGTGCTACATAACTGCTAGTTTACTAATTATTCTCTTCCAACTAAGTTGTGAGTTCTCTAGAACAAAGACTATCTTATTCATCTCTATATTCCCAGTTCTGACATATACTTAATATTTACTGGATGACTAATAATTAAGTCTGGAGCTCCGGAGGGAGATCAAAGTTAGAGATTTAACTATGGACACCTACATTTAGTTACAAGCGAAAGAACAGAGATGGGATTACTTCAACAAGGAGAGTATATAGATGAAGATTCCTTGGGGATTGAACTCTGAGAAACACAAACTAAAGGGATGGGCAGAATGAAAACTGACGTGTGACGAGCTATAGTCAGAAACACTGAGAAAACAAAACAGACCAAAGAATTTCAAGAAGGAACAGGTAGACAATAGGATCAAAGTTACAGGAAAGTCAAGCAGTAACCTAATATGGATAACAAGAATCCTTTAGATTAGGCAAGTAGAAAATCATTAATCTTTGAGGGAATTATTTCACTTACTCTAGGATAATAAATCAAGAGAAAATAAAACGCAGATATGAAGCCAGTGGAGAACAGAAACTTTTGAAGACAGAGGAAAAAGAGAGACTCTTTCATTTTAATGTATTCAATAAATATTTATTGAGCACTGGACACTAGGAATGCAGTGATTAACATGAGAGCCATAATCTCTACCCTCCTGGTGCTTTTATTTTAAGCAGCAATAAATTCAGAAAGAAAGCCAAGGCCTCAAAAAAGACTAGACCAAGTAGAATCTGAAAAGATTCCTCACCTAGTGAAGTCCTAAAAGAAAACCAAAGCCATACCCCCTCCCCCGCTTCAAAAAAGAGGAGAGAAACATCTGTTAGTGCCTAACACCATTAATAATTATTAACACCATTAATCATTTTAATAACACATGAAATGTTTTCTTCTATTACATTTTCAGTTTCAGAATGTGTATTATGTTTAGAGTGTAAGGTTTATCACCTCCAAAGTGACTCGTTTCTTAGACAATGACTTCATATTCCTTTTGTAACCTCCATAATAATTGGCATACTAACCTAGACAGTACATTAAAAAGCAGTGACATTACTTTGCCAACAAAGGTCCGTCTAGTGAAAGTTAAGGTTTTTCCAGTAGTCATGCATGGATGTGAGAGTTGGACTATAAAGAAAACTGAGCTGAAGAATTGATGCTTTTGAACTGTGGTGCTGGAGAAGACTCTTGAGAGTCCCTTGGACTGCAAGGACATCCAACCAGTCCATCCTAAAGGAGATCAGTCCTGAATATTCATTGGAAGGACTGATGCTGAAGCTGAAACTCTAATACTTTGGCCACCTGATGCAAAGAACCAACTCACTGGAAAAGACCCTGCTGCTGAGAAAGACTGAAGGCAGGAGGAGGAGATGACAGGATGAGATGGTTGGATGGCCTCACCGACGTTGAGTTTGAGTACGCTCCAGGAGCTGGTGATGGACAGGGAAGCCTAGGGAGTGGCAGTCCATGGGGTCACAAAGAGTCGGACACACCTGAGCAGCCAAACTAACTAAGGAGCACACAGGAGGTACACCTTAAATGACAGATAATTTCAATCATAGCTACATGCATTCAGGATACAACAATATTTAAGTTTTCCTACAAATCCAATCACTTAAATTCAAATCAAATCACTATGGCTTTATTAATTCTACCACTCATTTGCCATCTTTTATTCATTATTCCTAGTTTAAGAAACACAGAAATAAGGGATTTCCTTTCTTTTCTATTCTCTTCATCATCTTTCAGTTTCCTGCAAGCTAATCTATAACTTAAAAGTTACAGTAAGAGAAAACTGAAGTCCTTGGATTTGGAATAACAAAGTATATCTTTTTTTTTTTTTTTTTACCAATTTGTCTTAATATGAATGCAGGCAAAGGAATCCCAAATCCAAATGCCAGAAACACTCATACTTATCTATCTAACACATTCTTCCTTACCCACCAAGCATAGGTAACAGGCAACAAGTAAGTCATTAACAACCACTATCATTAAATTCTTTCTCAAATGTGAGTCAAAAAGAATCTTGGATTTCTTGTTCAACATGAGCAAATTTCAATTAATTCAACCTCTCTGAATCAAGGTATAATTTTTAAAAGATGTATTTACTTTGATCTTTTGATTCACTAATTACCCAAGTGATGATCACAGCAAATGAATTCTGACCTAGTTCTGATTCTGGTTCACTATACAACCAAAAGGAACAATTCTGTTTCTCGGTCTCTAAACAGCTGTGCACAAACAATTAGTTTCATTTAAGAGATGGAAAGTTTTGCTCTATCAGCTATAGTACCCATAATATATTATCAAAAACTCAATTTGATAACTCAGCATTTTTTATTGCATATCAGGTTTTGAGAAGTACCACAAATAGCTGCTGTTAGGGTGGAACAGGGGGAAGGAATTCTGGCAGAATAGATTCAAAGGAAGTCACACTGCACTGGAATTGGTCATTCCTGTTTTAATAAACATTTTAGAATATCTGATTCAACAGAATAACAGAATTAATCCCTGCAGACCTTTGCAGAATTGTCTCTGCTACTTAGTTGGGCAAGTCACTGAGTCTCAGTTTCTTCATCTAAAAAATGGGGATAATATTTATCTCGTAGGGTGAGTAACACATATTATCACTAAAACTTAAAACTACTTAGCCCAGAGCATGCAAAAAGCAATGGCTATCAATAATGGTGTTTTAACAAACAATAATCTTTGTTTTATATAATGACTGAGCTATAACATAACCTGCCAGTTACAATTTTGAACAAAGAAATGCAATAATGTAAAACTGTGCAGGCTTCCATGGTGGTTCAGCAGTAAAGAATCCCCCTGCCAGTGCAGGAGACACTAGTTCGATCCCTGATCTGGGAAGATTCCACACGCTGCAGAGCAAGTAAGCTCACGTGTCACAAGCACTGAGCCTCTGCTCTACAGCCCAGGAGCCATAACCACTGAGCCTACAAGCTGCAACTACTGAGTCTATGAGCTGCAACTACTGAAGCCCTCAACACCCCAGAGACCATGCTCCACAACAAGAGAAGCCAGCACACGGCCGCTACAGAGTAGCTCCTGCTCACCACAGCTAGAGAAACAAGTCTGCAGCAATGGAGATTCAGCACAGCCAAAAATAAGATCAATGTAAGTACCAGAAAAACGTAAAATTGTGATGCACATGTAACGGAACACACCTAATAATGACCCATTAGGAAAACAATTTTAGCCATTCTTCATCAAGAGCAAAAGTAAGTAATAAAAGCACTTCTGCAGCAATCAAAGGCAGGATTTACCTGCAAATTTCCTTCAGCAATAATTAACATAGGTGAATTTATGGTTGCCATCAAGCTATCCAAGCAAGAGTAAAACAACCTCTGCCATGGAATTAGAGCTCACTTTAGTGCTTCCTACTGCTATACTGCTACTTCTGGCTCCTCCCTTTCCCGGAATCAAGCATGAATTTCTCAAAACATGGTATAAGGATGACCTGCAAAGTAACTACCTCTAGTATGAATAGCTGCAAACATTTCCTCCTCTAAGGGTGGGAGACAGCAGAGGATAATGAGGCAAAAGTTGGTCTTTACTTTTTCAAAAGAACACAGAACTTAAAAATCAGGGTTGATGTGCTAGCTCCACTGGTTAGTGACTTCAGACTAATTCTACTATCTTAGAATCTGAGCTAAAACAAAAAGAAACATGAAACCTATCTCAAACAGGTTCACAAAGTACCAAATAAGAACATATATGAAATCACTCAGAAAACTTTATAAAGCATTAAGAAGAACAAGAAAGAGCTTCCCTGGTGGTTCAGCCAGTAAGAATCCACCTCCAATGCAGGAGACCTGGGTTCGACCCCTGGATTGGGAAGATCCTGCATGGCAACCCACTCCAGGATTCTTGCCTGGAGAATCCTCATGGACAGAGGAGCCTGGCAGGCTATAGTCCGTGGGGTCACAGAAGAGTCAGACACGACTGAGTGACTAAGCACAACACAGCACAAGAAGAAGCTTGTCGCCCAGAAGTGATGATATTCAAATATTGAGAAAATACAATTAGATACACTTTTAGAAGTTACAGTTATCCCCCTTAACACACCCACTTTCTTTGTCTTTACCTCATTTGGGGATAAAAGGTTTTGAGGTGCTCTTATTTGGGAATATACTACTGAATGATGCACTACTTCACTCTATAGTTTTCTGAAAGGATCTCCCCAGATTTACATATAAAACAATTTTACCACCAAATTACATAACTGGAAATGTCAGTACAGTTGCCCCATGATATTCAAGAGGGACTGGTTCCAGGACACCTTTCCCACCCCGCCCAAGGATACCAAAATCCAGGATGCTCAAATGCTCAAATCTTCTATTCAAAATGGTGCAGTATTTACATATAACCTGTACATCCTTCTGTATATGTTAAATCATCTCTAGACCACTTATAATACCTAATGCAATGTAAATGTTATGAAAATAGATATAAATATAATGTAAATGCTATGAAAATAATTGCCAGTGTGCAGCAAATTCAAGTTTTGGTTTTTGAAACTTTCTGGAATTTTTTCCTCAAATAGTTTTGATCCCCAATTGGTCAAATTCATGGAGGCAAAACCCATGGATAGGAAGAGCCAACTGTATTCTTCCCTGAGCTGATATTTTAGAGTTAAACCAGAGCCCAATAAATATATAAATAAATTTAACTGTTATAAAGAAAAAAACTATTGTATCCTAAACGAAAGACTGTAGCAATCTGCCAAATGTTAGTTTCTCACTAAACGTACTAGGATGCCCTCAGATTTTAGATTATAATTTTACTATATTGCACTTATTCATAGTCAATAAACAGTTTAAAGCTATATACTGTGCTGGACAAAAACAACTAGCAGCATTAGCAACTATTCTTCTTAAGACTTTCTTTAGAGCAGTTTTAGGTTCACAATAAAATTGAAAGGAAGGTGCAGAAATATTCCATATACTCTCTAATCCCACACATGCATAGCCTCCCTCATTATCAACATCAATCACCAGAGTGCTGCACTTGTTGTTACTAAAGACCAACCTACACCGACACATCACAATTAGCCAAAGTCCATAGGGTTCACTCTTAGTAATGTACATTCATTCCATGGGTTCCATCAAATACATGTGACATACATCCATCAGTATAAAATCATGCAGAGCATTTCCATTGCCCTAAAAGTCCTCCATTCTCTGCCTATTCATCCCTTTCCTCCCACCCAACTCCTGGCAACCACTCATCATTTTATTGTCTCCATACATTTTCCTCTTTCAGATACCATATAGTGGTAACCACACAGTTATGTAGCCTTTTCAGACTAGCACTTAGTAATATGCATTTAAGGTTGCTCCATGTCTTTTCATGACTTGAGAGCTCATTTCTTTTAATGCTGAAAAATACATCGTTATCTGGAGGTACCATAGTTTATCAATTAACCTACTGAAGGACATTTGGGTTCTTCCAAATTTTGGCAATTAGGAATAAAGCTGCTAGAAACATCTACATACAGGCTTCTGTGTGAACATGTTTTCAATTTCCTTGGTAAATACCAAGATGCATGACTGCTGGATCATATGGTAAGAAGATTTTTAGTTTTTTAAGAAACCACCAAACTGTCTTTCAAAGTAGTTATACCATGTTGCATTCCTACCAGAAATGAGTGAGTTCCTGTTGTTCCATATCGTTGCAAGCAGTTGGTGGCATCAGTGTTTCAGATCTTGGCCATTCTAATAAGTGTGTAGTGGTACCTAGTTGTTTTAAATTCCATTTCCTTGATGATATCATATGCTTATTTGACCATATGCTATTTACCATCTGTGTATCATCTCTGGTGAGGTATCTGTCAAAGTCTTTGGCCCATTTTTTAATTGGGTTGTTTGCTTTCTTCTTGTTGAGTCTTAAGAGTTCCTTGTTTATTACAGATAACAAATACTGTGAATATTATCAAACATTGTGAATATTTTCTCCCAGTCCGTTTTATCTTTCAACTAGTATTTTTGAGCAATAATATTCAGAATGCTTACTATATACCAGACATCATTCAATGCACTTTACTATATTAACTCACCTACCCCTTGTAACAACTCTATAAAGTAAAGACCATTATTATTTGCATTTTCCAGATGAGAAAAGCATAGCAGATAGGCTACATAACTTGCCCCTAGATCACAGAGACAGAAAATAATGGAGCCAAGATACATGATCTGCCACTCTGGCTCCAAAGCTCTTGACCTACATTGAACACTAACTCAGCACTACAATGAATGAGTCTAAAACAATTCCAAGTCAGCTGGAAGACAGACACATTAGCCGCAATTATAATACAGAACATGGTAAGCAGTACCATCAAGGTAAGAGATAAGGCTAAAAATATCAAGTCCAAATCTTCAGGTATTACCAGTTGAAACTTTTTCTATATAAACTAGTAAGTCCCACTGCAAAATCAAGAATCTCACTTCAGCCTGAGAACGCTTTACAAGGGTTTGTCATCCTTCCATTCAATTAACCAGGTATTTGTCTGCTATGATTTTGCTACATTTCTAATTAAAAACAGCCTTCCTATCAAATCTACCTCTTCCCAGGTTTAGGTAGGTTTAGTCATTAAGTCGTGTTGAACTCTCATGACCCCATGGTCTGTAGCCCACAAGATTCCTCTGTCCATGGGATTTCCCAGGCAAGAATACTGGAGTGGGCTGCCATTTCCTTCTCCACAGGATCTTCCCAACCGAGGGATCAAACTGGGGTCTCCTGTATTGCAGGCAGACTCTTTACCAACTGAACCACCAGGGAAGCCCCAACCTCTTCCCAAGACAATTCCAAATCAAGTTAGACATCAGAATCAGCATAAATTTGTTGTCACCAGACTTCCTAATTCAACACGTATGAGAAAGAGATATCTTAAACATGCCTTCTGAAATTTAAGTACTTAAAATGGGTAACGAAGTCTAGTTAACCAAGTACTGTTTAAGAGAGGTTTCCCTTTAATGACTAAAAAAGAACTATTCTCAATTAGCATATCAAAGCTACAAGTCTTCAAAGTCAAGATTTCTGCTTGTAGCACAAGTAATAGCAGGTCCTTTTCTATCTGTACCCACTTACACACCGCCACTTGGGAACAGCCAATTCACCTGGATGACCAGGTGGCCTAGCTACTTGGGTTTCCCTCCTCATTCTCCTTTCAGCTAAAGACAAGATTATGTTACTCTTCCCCACTAGAAACCCTTGCTGTTTCTAGTATGAGTTAGGGGCCCATATTGGTGGTGAGATATGAAGGAGCAAGGAGAACAAAGAAGAAAAATTAAAGGTAAAATGACAGAGCCCCCCTTTTCTAACACATCATGTCACTCTTCACACAGTTCCTATTTTCTTCCAGTGGCCCTGTCCTGATATTTAAACCAATGTCTCAAGAAACCTGGTGAGTTGCCAACAATTGTGATGTTTTTCCAACTCAATGGAAGTCATGCACAGCTTTTTTCCTTCTTTCCCCACAAGGAAAAACAACATGGTATACTGGATGAAGCAGATACTCTTAAGCAAGGTAAGAATACATATTTGAATCTCAACTGTGATGCTTATTAGCTGCATGACCCTGTTTTCTCACCTGTAAAACAGGTAACCACCTCATAAGGTAACTTTACCAGAAACACACTGTCCTAAGTGGTCAAGAGGCTTACTTTATATTTTCATTTGGCTCTCACATACAATAAAGGATAAAAAAGGTCTCGGGATCTGCATCTCAAACTCTTAGAACACAGGCTTTCAAACATTCTGATCATCAATCACAGTAAGAAATACATACATTCTCACTGTGGCCCAGCTCATACAGACACACGTAACTAAGGTTTCACAGAGCAATACTACTCTTACTGTGTGCGATTCACCTTGATATTTTCTGTTTTCTTTCATCCTTCTTTCCCTGCCACCTTTTTCCCACCTAACCATACACACAAAGCTTTTTGGTCTTGTGACCACACCACCCTTCTAAAGTCCCAGGGAGTAGGGTACTCAAAATGAAGAGAACAGGGAAGAAGGAAATTCTGATAGTGCTGGGGAAAGTCTGTGTTCCTTCTGGTCCAGGAAGGAATATTAAATCCATATTCCCTCAGAGACAGTGTTATTCCCGGGGATAAAGTTGTACTGCTGGAATTCAGAACACTGAAGGTAAAACAGGCTTGTAGATTGGTCTGGGAATGTAACCAACACAGATGACAATGATCCTATAAGAAAATGCTTCCTGGGTTCCAAACAAAGTTTTTGGAACATATTTATTTCTAAGCTAGCGGAGGGTGCTACTTATACAATATGCTACCCCAGGGGCTAGTAAACTGTTGCCAGTGGGTCAAATCCACTTTGCAACTTGATTTTGTACAGCTGCTGAACAATGGTTTTTACATTTTCAAATGGTTGAAAACAAGAATACACGATTTTGTGACATATGAAAATCATATGAAATTCAAATTTCAGTATCTATAAATAAAGTTTTATTGGATCACAGTCACACTGATCCATTTACGTACTGTCTATGACTGCTTCTGTGTTACAACTAACAGAGCTGAGTAGCTGCGAGAGAGACTGACTAAAATATTTACTATCTGGTCCGTTACAAAAAAGTCTGTGGCCCCTATTCTAAGCACTTGAAAGCACTCAATATTCATTCACAAATATTTGTTAAACACCTGCTGCTGCTGCTAAGTCGCTTTAGTCGTGTCTGACTCTGTGCAACCCCATAGACGGCAGCCCACCAGGCTCCCCCATCCCTGGGATTCTCCAGGCAAGAACACTGGAGTGGGTTGCCATTTCCTTCTCCAATGCATGAAAGTGAAAAGTCAAAATGAAGTCGCTCAGTCATGTCCAACTCTTAGCGACCCCATGGACTGCAGGCCACCAGGCTTCTCCGTCCATGAGATTTTCCAGGCAAGAGTTCTAGAGCGGGCTGCCATTGCCTTCTCTGGTTAAACACCTATTAGGTGTCAAACACTGAGGAAACTACCGTGAATAAGTTGGGTATGGTCCACCTCCTCGTAAGGACTAATGGAAGGCAAGTGGGTAAAAAACGCTTGGAGGAATAAGAAGCAGTTGATTTGTTGTAAGAACTATCAGTCACTGTAAGGAATGGATCTTCCGCTAAGATTTTATATTCGGTTGTTCACAGAGTCAAATCCTTTATTCACAGAAGAATTAGAGTAAAAATAAATGTCTGTTGATGAAGAACCACAAATTCTGAATTTAAAGTGTTATTGTAGTTCATTTGAACCTTTCCTATTGCTCTCCTTGAAAAAAAAAAAATCACTGTATTAATTACAAATACTTGCAAAAGGAAATGGCAACCCACTCCAGGATTCTTGCCTGGAGACTCCCATGGACAGAGGAGCCTGGCGGGGTATAGTCCATGGGGTTGCAAGAGACGGACACGACTTAGCGACTAACCCATTTGGAATAATATTTTGAAGTTTTAAAACTTCCATATATGTGTGTGTATACATATACACATATATATGATATGAGTGTGTTTATGTCTATAGCCTTTGATCCTCACTGTAATCTTGTGAGGCAGTACTATAAACTCCATTTTACAGATGAATAAACTAAGGTTATGGAATTTTCCCAAGTTCACATGGTATATCACATCATGATAAAGAAAGGCCCAACATCCAGGTCTTCTCCCTACAGAATGCTTGTTCTTTCTAATATACCTGTCCCCACACTGCATAATTAACTACTTTCACCGAATTTGAGATGAAAGACCTACTGCTGTTTGTTTTTGAGAAACCCATTCTTTTCAAGCAACAGCTACCCTTGTACCAAAGAGACAGCTTCTATAACTAGTCCTTACTAACTAACCACACGTTCCAATAGCAGAAATTCTACAATTTTGTAACAGACTAGGTTCATCTACTCTTAGGCTCTCTAGCTTAGTGAGCTGGTATCCTTCCATATCATGGAAATACAACTAGATATTAACCATAAAACTACTGCTTAATAAGTGTTGCTAAATATATGCTGCTAGACTAAGAATTACAAATTTTGATGGAGGGTGATTTTTGAAATGAAAGATCAGATCTGTGGATGAAAGATCAAAACTACCTTTCACTGATTCAAAAAGAAAAAATATAACAACATTCTTCTCTGACCCTCATCTTTCCATTTTATTTCATTCTTCAGTTTGAATAGCTTATTCTTCAGAAAAACCATTCTGATAAGGTAGTTAATGGAGGAAATAGTACGTGATAGTCTGTCTGGTCCTCTCGAGAGTTAAACTCTCCTAATTTAACTGCTTCTATTATTTCTAGCCCCCTCAGGCAAGAGGCAATCTCTATTCACATTTTAACAAACAATATAAATAACAATTTATTCCCTAATTCAACACCCAAGCCAAGTATTATGTATCTCTAAAGAACTAAGGAAGAGAATATCTTAAAAGGCTACCTGGAAAGATTTGTTATATAACATTTATATGGAATAAAAGGATGATTATTTAGAAAGGCATTTTATTCTTCTGAATGCCTACTAACCAAATTGCTTTACTATTACCATGCCCATCTTGAATAATTAATATCTTATAACTACCCTTACTCATTTTTATCATTTTCTTTAAGTTTTGACTTATCATTTCTCCCCAAACCATTTAAAAGTGTACTTACAGAAGTTAATTTCAACTCCAAGCTTACACAGAAATAATTAGCAAATTCCACGTACTAATCTTGCTATGTGAAACTATACTGCCAAGTAGCACAAAGCCTAATTACTTTATTTAAGGTAATAATAAATAAAGTCGCCTATAAATTTACAGGGTGAATTAACAGAAGAAGGTGGCTAACCAAAGACAGACAGTTAGCTTTACCTACATCCAAAATGAAAAGAAATGAAACCAAATGAAAAGAGACAGCCAACATTATATTTCTAAATGCAGTGATGTTTAACGTCTCTTTTGGCTTTATCTCTGTGTAATAATGCAGTTTTTCCTAGTCAAAGATGATGCTGCTGAACTTCTGCCAATACAGTTGATTGCGCCAAGCATCACCTCCCCCTCCCACCAACGGTACAGGCTTGAAATCTTTCAGATAAAAATATTCAAGCTAACTACTTAACAGAAGCAATAGCCCTGAGTAAAAATAATAGCCCATAGTATTAACTATTTATCCTTTCAGCTTTTATTGCAAGATCTTGATAAGCTATAAAGATATCAAATTCCTAAGAATTAAGATATAAAATATGCTGGTTTCTGCTCCTGAATCATCAGTCACGTCAACAATATAGTGTATTACATGATAAAATAATCAAAAGGTAATATTCTTAAAAAAAAAACAGACATTTGAAAAAAGAAGTAAAGCCAAAGTTCCAGAGAGAAATAAAAATGGTGAATAAATAAGTAAGTAACTAGCAGATGCACAGAATCTAAAGACAAGAATTTGCCACAAAAAATTCAGTAATCTCTGGCTTGGATTTTGTCTCTTTATGAGTTTTTTGGGAGACGTTGTATTCAGTTCTCATATGCACAATAAGCTATCCATTTTTCTTAAGTAAAAAGTAGGGGGAAAATGGGGTAACGAGTAAAATAAAGAGAGTACGACTGGCAAATGTAGGCAACGACTAGAATACAAAGCTAGACGGGCTCTTACAGTCTTTCTAGCTTAGGCTGGCGTTAACAGTCTCCTAACTAACTGGTCTCACCTTCTCACTCTTACACACCTTCAATATACTTTCCAGACAGCTGCCAGTGACCTTAACACACAACACAGTTCAAGCTCCTCCTTAAAACTCTGCTTTCCACTGCCCTTTGGATTTTAGTCTCTTTCCCAGCTTAGATCAAAAGCCCTGCATGATCTTGTCCCTATCAATCTCTCTAGTCCCATCCTTGCATCCATTTCTCCAGGCAGTCAGTCAGATATTTACTGAGCTTCTACTCTGCTAGAAACCATGCCATGCTCTAGGGATACTGTGATGAATATGTGAGAGAAACCCTCTCTCACAGAATTTACAGTCTAGTAGTACAAAGGACAGATGATAAATAGGTAGATAAATAAACTTGAGTAATTAGAGATTGTGATATGGGACAAGAGGCAAAATAAAGTTACCTTCTCAGAATCCTGTTAGAGCACATATGATAATTCTTACTTATTTTATTTACTTGACTACTTACTTTATGACTGTAGGCTCTGTAAGCGCACTATCACGTGTGTCTTGCTCATCGCTCCATTTCAACCACTTAGCACTGTGCCTAGCGTGTTGTTCAACGTTTATTTGTTAAACGAATGAATACTTATTTCATCCTCTTTAATTTAGTGATGAGTAAAGTCTTCATGGTTGCCAAGGTCAAAAAAGAGTCGGCAGGAAAGCAAGAATTTAAATGAAAGACTCAAGTTTTAGTCCAAAATATTATACCACATTTAAAATACTGACCTCAAAACTCTACTAACCATGTTTTTAAAGCTGGTAGCTGGTAGCTGGTAGCTGGTACCTCAAAACTGACTTGAGAAGCTTCCAAGACTTTATATGAAAAGTTTTAAAACACTTAATATCTAGGTGAAATTGCCTATGAGAAATATTTTAAATTCCAACAAATAAAGATGAACATTCACACCAATATTAGCGCATGCTAGAACAACGAGAACTTAACTCTTTACAAAAGAACTATGATAGCTAAATGTTCTAAATATTTCCTGGCACCAATTTGGCAGCGTTACTGATATCGTCTATGGCCGAATCATTTAGTCAAATATTATTTCATATTAATTTATAAGTAATTTACCAGCAAATTTAAAAAATCTCCCAAAAACTAAAACTGTATTTTAAATGTTTTACACACTACATTTTTAAAAATAAGACTTTAAGAAAGGTTAAAAACTGACATGTACATAAAGTCTACTATGACCCAGCCTCTGTATTATATGGTATATTATTCCCTTTACTACATCTTGGTTTACAAATTTAAAAATATTGTTTGACAGAAAACAACAAAATTCTGTAAGGCAATTATCCTTCAATTAAAAAATAGATAAATGAAAAAAAATTAATCTCAGAGTTTTAGAAGCTTGCCAAGATCTGACAATTTGCCCATGCCTCTTCCTCTTGAAATAATGCCTTGGAACAAGCTTGAATTACAATGTATCATAAAGATGTGAAGACCAACAGGTTTTCCCCAGGACAGGGCTCATTTCTATAAAATACAAGGTTAGTAATCATTAAGTAAAGTAAAGTCACTCAGTTGTGTCCAATTCTTTGTGACCCCGTGGACTGCAGCCCACCAGGCTCCTCAGTCCATGGGATTCTCCAGGCAAGAATACTGGAGTGGGTTGCCATTTCCTTCTCCAGGGTATCTTCCTGACCCAGGGATGGAACCCGGGTATCCCCCATTGGAGGCAGACGCTTTAACCTCTGAGCCACCAGGGAAGCCCAGCAGTTTGTCTAGTCCAAAAAAAAGGTATTGAAAAGGTTCAGGAAGCAGGCCTGAATCACATATACCAATCTCAAAAAAGTTTCTAAAACTACGCAGTACAATTTACTGTGAAGAAAATGCCTCACATAGATTTCAAAGAATATAATCTGAATGACCAATATGAGGATCACTGCCATTACTGGAATCTGACCATTATTTAAATACAAACAACATATTGAGCTACCAGAGCTTAGAATTAACCTCACAATGGAGACATACCCACTATAAACTGTACTGTATGTAAGAGAAATAATATTTGCTCTCATATTTTTACGTATTCTTATTTTCCCAAATCTATATTTATTTTCATTCATGCTTATACTCTAAATCCATCTCTCACTACATAATTTCTTTTGTTATGAAAGTGCTTCCTATTTTCTTCTGGCTTGTTATTTCTTTACCAATCTAATTTAGTAGTGCTGCCATTCTACCTAATCTCTAAGCTGTTTTTCTGTTCTATATTCCACACACTATAAGTATTTGGGATAGTCATCAGGATGTCTATCATCCACTCCTACCTCTCCTTGGTTTTAATAACTTTTCATCCGGATTTAACTCCCTCAACTGAGACTGTTCTACTTCAAGCAGTTCTAAACATTTTTCCATCACAGAAATTAGATTTAGTCAAATTTAGTCAAAAATTCCTATCTCAACTTGCATACCATCCATAGTCAGGTTTACTCACAAATGCTTTCTGTATTCCAGATACCATTTTGTCCCTGTCCCCACACAGTAAGACGAATATGCTTCTCAACCTCCTGCCAAGATATTTATTTTCCTATTATTAGGACCTATCTCCTCCAGCAAGTCTTTCCTAAATGAAAAATTTGAACTATTCAAAATTACAATATAATTTTGTTTTAGCACCTTTGTATGTGCGTAAGTCATCCAGGTAGTTCAGAAGAGAAATGAGCTCAGCCATAGCAGGTCCACACTCTGCCCTGGGACCAGTGCTCCCTATATTCTGTACGGAGGCACAAGTTCTCCATTGCAGATTAAATATTGAGCATATTTTTCAATGCACGTATTTTTCATTGCACATATTTACTTATGTAGTTTCCTTCTCTACTCCGAGTTCTGGGTGTAGAGAATAAAACCAGTATTTGGGGAGAGCTTAGAACACATTAGTGGGTTACTGAATTAATTAATGGGGTCATAATCAAAAATTTGTTAATGAAATAGAATATAAAAACAAAAGTGTCCTGCATGCAGTAAGTTCATGAAACTTCTATTTCTGATGCACATACCTATTTACGTATATGGGAACTGGGTCATGATGCAATGTGTATTTCTTACTGTTGGTTATGGTCAAAAAAGCTGACAGCCACTGAATTCAAAATACTCTAAGATGTCTTTTAAATCTATACAATTCAAATTATGTTAAATGATTTAGTCTAAGGATCAGAAACACAGCATTTAAAAAGGGGGCAGAACTTAAGGATACTCAAAAAACAACCAGCAAAATCACTTTTTCTTAATAAAATGTCACTATTAAACTCTACCCTTAGAACTAGACTCATAAAGCTTTTACAATAGGAAAAAATTTTAGGGATCATATAATTGAAGTTTATTGCTTTAATACATAAAAGGAAAACTCAGGCCCAGAAATAAAAACTTTTTAGTTCATTCATTCAGGTAAACATTTGCTAAGCACATAGTAGATACCAGGTTCTAGGTGTGAGTCTGTGAACAAAGAGAAGATGTCTTCGAAGAGCTCAAAGTCTATACGACATATATGGAAGTAAACATTAAGAGTAATTACTGGAATCAAGGTCATTTATAAAGAACAGAAATTAACTAATTCACTCTAGGTTAAGTGGCAGAGAAATATTTTTTTGGAAGAGGTGGTACTTATCAGTCTCACAAACAAGGAGTTAAACAGGTAAAGGAGGAAGAAACAACATGTACAAAGGTACCATACTAATATACAATAAAGAATGACACATTCAGGAAACTGTACGTTGAGTCTGAATAGCTGGAGCACAGGGCACATGCTGAAGAGGAGCCACAGCAGAATACCTAGCATTTATGTGACATTTAATCCTGAAACCACTATGTGAGGTAGGCACTATTAATATTCCCATTTTGTAGATGACAAAACTGAAGCACAAAAGGTGACGTGATCTGCCTAAAGTTAAGTTGTGAAATGAGACTGTAAAGCAAGAAAGTCAAACTCTAGAGCCTATACCCTTATTCTCTCTGTGCTTAGTCGCTCAGTCATGTCTGACTCTCTGTGACCCTTCAGATTGTAGCCTGTCAGGCTCCTCAGTCCATGGGATTCCCCAGGCAAGAATACTGGAGTGGGCTGCCATTTCCTTCTCCAGGAGATCTTCCCAACCCAGGGGTTGAACTAGTGTCTCTGACGTCTCCTGCATTGCAGGAGAGTCTTTACCTGCTTTTAGAGAAAAGAGGCAGGATTTAAATGATAAAGGACTTTGTGTGCCAGTCTAAAGACTTCAGATATTATGCTAAAGGTGACAGGTGAAAGGTTTTAGGCAGGAATGACATATTCAGACATTTTTAAATGAGGCTAATCTGGCAGCTATGTGGTTGGACTGGGAGAGGAATTAGTGGCAGGGAAATTAGTTATAGTCAGAAAGGTACCATAATAAATTCAGGTAAAAGAAATGGCAGTGGCAGTGCTAGCACCAGAACTCACCTACGGACCACCACAAACACTTTCTTGTCCAGTATCCAGAAGAACCTCCCCTTTTTCCCCCTTAAGTCATCATGCTAATACTTGAAGAAATCCAACCTCAGAAACAACAACACATTCCTTTCAGGTCCCTTCATTAAACAAACCATGATCACTAGAAGTGTTGCATTTGTGAAAGTGACTAACACAAATCCAGTTGGAGAACGACAGAAAGTCTATTGCTTTCTGCAGTTTTCTTACCTTCTTGACTTCTCCCTCCTCTATACGTTATTCCTGGAACTTTCATGTTCAATAGTCGATTTGAAATCAATGTTCCGTCTAGACATGACTATTATAACCTAACAATTAAATCTACCACAGAAGTGGTAATGTGTAATATGGAAGTGGAAGTGTCATGTGGTCCCAGCTATGGCAAAAAATATCCTCTCTGGTCTGGTCAAATTTTGGCTTAAACAAAGATGATAAATGAATAGTAATAAGAGACAGACTTTTTAAAACAGCAAGAGTTAAAGAAAAACAGAATATTAAAAAGGTATGTGAGTAAGAGCAATGTAAAGTTCAAGCCATTTGATTTCCAGAGAGTAACACCAGCACCAAGTGTGTGCGGTATTCCAGAAACCAACAAATGAAAAGAACAGTAGAAAAGACTATCTGGTCAATTCTCAAGCATTCTAAATCTGATCTGTTTTCATTTAAACCAAGCTGAGCCCTCTTGAGCCACCCTTGATACTAAGTAACTGAGTAAGTTCCACAAGTAAGCAGCCTACAGTTCAGGAGCAACAGAGAAGATAAGCAAGAGTGGAAAGGAGAAAGGGAATCACAGTGAAAGGGAAAGGAAGAAATGATAAGTTACAGAATATGGAATAAAACTGAGGAACACTAGTAACCTCAGTACCAAACGCTGCCAACCTTACCTGACTGACTGAGTGGCACCGTGACAATGGCAACATTAGGGAGCATGAAAAGACAAATTTGAGTCACAGATTTATAAGACACCAAAGATGAGAAATGAGAGTAATGACAAAAGTAAAAAAGCGATGAAAGAATTTTAGCATCTAAAGAGACAATTTAAAGATTACTAAAATCTCATTTGGTTTAGTTATGCTTTACTTCTCATGAGATAATGAGTCCAATGGACACAAAAGATGAAAATGTCAGCTAGTCCCAGAGATATGTCTAGGGAGGTGTGTTACAAAGAAAATTATGAGATTTATTTGCACGCTTTTTTTGTGAGAGCAACTTCAGAATTTTTCCTCTCTATGGTGTATAGAGCTATTTTCTTTAAGTACTTCACTGTAATTCTTATCCTGGCTAACTAACTTTCTTAAAACCAGAGTTCAAAACAAAATAAGCACTTATTAATTACGGCCAAATTTAACCTCAAAAAGGACAAGGGTCTGCAATAGATCATAGAAAATTACTTAGCAGTATAGCCTAAGCGAGTCTAATGGTAACCAAAATCCAGATGACAGGTTCTTAAGAAAATTATGTAATTAAGAAATCACTTTAAAAGTTTTTTAAAATTAAAAATTTGCTAGATAAAGGAAATATTCTTTCCAAAAAAAAAAAAAACTCAAGGTGTAAATTCAGTTTTTCCATTCAGGGAAGATGTAATAGCGAAAATATTTCTTCCATATGAAACTTACAAAACTTTCAGGCATCGTATTAATCCATCTTTCTTCCCCCTCTGTCCCCTCCCTTCCTCCTCCTCCTCCTCCTCTCTCTCTGTCTCTCACACCCCTGCTGTCACCACATCATCCAGTGATTTCAATAAGGATAGGAGGAAATGGTCTTAAAGATGATTACTAAGACCAAAGAAACTACCGGATCAAAAGCAAAAATAATTAAACTTGATACCTTGACCAATCACTCTTCATATCCATGAAAATACAGTCTTCAAAAGTACTCCATCATAACAGATGATTGGAAAAAGTTTATTTGTAACAGTCAGCAAAAGTATTTTTATTGAAGTACAATAGGATAAAATAACATATATACCTATAGTCTATTCTCCTAGTAACTCTAATTTTTATAGATGATGAAAACTCTCAATACAAGGTCACCTGGAGATCAAAAATGCCATTACTTGTAAAATTTAGATGACTAACTGTGGGAGGGAGAGCAGAGATCTTTTACTAATATACTAATGTTTTTTAAAATTAAGAATTTAGAACAGGGCTTCTTACCCTGAACACTATTGACATTCACAGCCAGATAATTCTTTGTTGTGGAAGGCTGTCCTGTGCATCACAGGATGATCAGCAGCATCCCCGTCCTCTACCCACTAGATGCCAGTAGCACACCCTCTCCTCCTCCCCCACAGCTGTGACAGCCAAATATGTCTCCAAAGGGCCCCTAGGGAAGAGCTGCCGGGCTGGGGAGCAAAAGTCACCCAAGCTTGAGAACTACTGGCTTATAAGCAGAAAAAAATGAATTGAAGGGAAGGTACTGTTTTGTTTTTCTTCTGGTATTAATATTCCAAGATAATATATTTGAATCTGATCACAGACTATATTTAAAAGATTCTGCCTTATAGAAAATAAAAGCATTTAATATCTATCACTTGTTAGTCAAAGTTCAGAAGAGTTCCAGAAGATTCACTGTACTCCAATGACCCCTCCAATCACACATACATGCACATATCCACACATACCCACACAGTATTGCCATGCTGAACAGAAGAAAATGCACCAAACTACTTTATCTCCATTTCTTATTTCATTAAATATATAGACCAGACTGTTTCAGTTCCCATAGAATCCAAAGGAATTCTCAGCTTATTCAATGCAACTCAAATACCACAATAGCTGCATCACTCTAGAGAGGATAAACCTAAACACTAGAGCAAGTATTAAATTCTTCCTCAGATTTCAACACATTTGGAGAATGATACAAATTAACCACAATGCTTTAAAAACAAAATAACTAAGAAGTATATTTGTGTTTTGAAACAGAATCTGAGTAAGGATAACGGCAATGAAAACATTCAAAATCAAAAGGAATCTGAAGGCATTTCAGGATGAGGGCAAAACTTAAAAAATATTTCCCCCAGAACGAAAGGAGTGAATTATACACTTGGCCATATCCTAGAGGAACACTCTACATAATAAGTCTCTAGTATCTACATCATGGGACGGAAAATGAAAAATCCAAGTCCACAAAATATTAAAGAGAACAGTAAACATCCATCCTAAACACCTGAAGTAAAACCGCTCTTTACTACTATTCTTCATTTGATTTTTAAAATATCAAATATCCATAAACAAACTAAAAGACAACTTTGGAAATGTTTTCTCATAAAAATAGTCATCCTCATGCTTCCAGCAGGCCGGATTAAATATTACACAGAAAAATCAATTAGAAAAAAAAACATAATAATCCTCTTTGAGAGTGCATCTGATGCATAACAAAACACCTTTAAAAAATAGACATTTTAAGTATTAAAAATCTTCATGTGTAAATATGGATTAAAGTCTTTAAGATTTATTTCAATTATCTTCAACAGAATTATATTTTAAACTAGGAGTTTTTTAAAAACCTATTCAACAATACTTAATTAATTTAACGTAAGTGCAATATCTATGTTCTCTCTAGTAACAAAATTACTTTATTGGAAAATTTTAGCCCTATTAACCTCCTGACTCAGTGAAAATAATCCTACAAGAAACTAATGTTCAATTGTTTTTACTCCCAAGCCAAGCAAAGGAAGCTGTAACATCTATAGAGACAGCCTGCTTTTCCAGAAGTAATACCTTGAGACTGCTCAAGAATAGCCTCCTTCAACAATTAGTGTGACTCCCGTGGGTTTGGGAGGGAATAATGTCCACAATTCCTTGGTCAGTGGCCATGATGCCCCTCCTCCTCAAGGGCAGGAGATCAGAAAAAGGGATATGAATAAGAGGAGTTCACCAACCAGAACATATAGGGGCAGAGAAGGAAGAGTACTACAGGAAAAATAAAAACTACATGGTTAGGTTATATCACAAAAAGCAAGAGGTTTAATGTTATCCAGTATTCATTCATTTCAGAGACACCATTGTTTATCTTCCTCCCCAAACCCTGCACAAAAAGAACCGTCAGCCTGCCTTAAGCATGTTCCTTCTTCCATTTAAACAGACATGATTCTTTTGGTTAATCTCTGGCAATGATCGCCATTTCACAAACACATTCAGCCCACCCGGAACTGATCAATACCACTACGGACAGAAGACTAGACTTTATCCATTTATTAACCACAAGGAAATGTGCCATTCAGCAAATTCTATACATTACAAAAGATTCTATTAAAAGCGGGGGCAGGGAGGACTGACGGACACCGACACACACACACACACACACACACACACCACAGAGGTACACAAAGAAAAGACTACCACCCTCTAATTTCCCTGTGGCAAACGAGATAAAAGACATGGCCATGAAACCTGTCAAGTTGTTGTCCCCCTATAATTCTATCTCACAACATAGTAACTGAATATTGAATTTTATGATAAATACATCCACTGCCACTTTAAAACTGTTTCATCTACAAACTAACTCTCCTCTTATGTACATCTGCACACCTATGAGCTAGATGCTCTATTCATTTACAGAATTTCAAATACAAAAGCCTAGATAGTTTTCCAACCACTGGTTGCAACCACAGAACGTTCTCACAAAATCAAAATTTCAAATATAAATGAGCCAAATTCTTCTTCCAACCCTGGGCCAAAATCCATTTTATGGCTACAGTGTATCTGACAGTATGTACAATTTCAAATGGGTTGTTCTAAATCGAAAACAATGCTCCAACACAACGCGTTTAAAATAAGTATTCCGTAGGTAAGCAAAATCTATGCCAGAAAAGAGCACATAAATGGTGGTTGAAAGCCAGCACATTAGCAACACACAGTGGCATACCTCTTCTGCACTGGGTTATTGTTAATACTCCAACAACAACTACAACTATTTTTAACACTGCTGGACACTGAAGTTGCAGAAAACGTGAGGGGACACCCAGATGAAATTGCTGATATAATGCATTGTTTCTCACGGTCAAAATTAAGTAGCAACTGACTTGATCTGCTGTGATAGTCACTGAAGCACTGATTAAAAGACGATAAAAATCAAACAAACACACAAACAACAACAAAACACCCTTATTTTTGGAATATGCCACACTAAAAGGACGTTTTGGAATACGCCTTTCGAGTCTCAAACCTTTGCATAAATTGTCACTTGTGGTATTTGCGGCTTAATTGCAAGCCAACCAGCGCTGTCATTCAGCGTTACGGCCACAAACCATGACTTTCTCACTTCCACAACAACAGAGCAGTCACTCTTATCAGTCGCCAACCAAACTCGAAAAGAGAAAAATTCATGGAGGTTTCCAGATCATAATCAGCCCGGGGGAGGTGGGGGGTGCGGAGGGCGGCAGCCGAGGGGCTCGGGGTGGGGAAACCTCCCCAGGCTCCGCTGGAGCTCGCCGACCCGACAACAACCGCGGCCTCCGGCAGCGGCGGCAGCCCCGCAGCGCCGCGCTCCATGCACCTACCTGAAGAACAAGAGATAAGAAAGACGGCAAACGCCAACTTTGCAGCAGCTCCCATTTTCCCGAGACGCCGGGGAAGCCGTAGGAAGTTCTCGCTAAATATCCAGTTCCCTGGGTCTTCCTCGGAGACAAACCTCCTGGTGTAAAATCAACCGTCATAAAACATATTCGGAAGCCCCGACCAAAAAAACGTTCACGGGGTCAAAAAAAGAGAAAAATTAAAAATAAAAAGAGCGAGCACAACAATAAAAAAAAAAAAACGCACCACGGGGGGAAAAATCGCCACACACAAGCACAACACACAAAACCAAACAACGAAAAGCCAACAACAACAAAAGCGGGTTTAAATCACTGTCAAAATCACTGTCAGCTCCGCTCGCCTCTCGGGTCTCTCCGAACAAAACGCCAGGCTGAGGCGACGAGGAGGCGGCGGCGTCCGCTGCCGCCCGGACAGTCCGGGAACCGAGCTGGGTCCGACGTCCGGACCGACCTTCAACCCGGACACCCAAAGTCCGCGGACCACTGGCGGCCGAGCTCGCGGCGGTGGCGGCCGAGACGGCGGCGGTGGCGCGGAGAAGCAGCGGCGGGCGGCTGCGGTGGTGCAGGCGGCGGCCAAGTTCTGGTCCAGGGTCTGGCTCCGGCTCCGGGCTCCAGGCTCGGCCGCGTTTTCGGTCCCCTGGCCTCCGCCGGCCCCGCCCCCTAAACTTCCGGTTCCGGCCCGAAGCTGGAAACCAGGCACGGCGAAGGAACGCTCGGCAGCGGCGGCGGCGGCGGCGGCGAGGCGGCAGCGGCGGCGGCGGCGGCCGGGCGCAGCGCGCGTGCCGGGCCGTGAGCGCGAGGAGATTGTCGGGGAAGCGAGGCGGGAGCGGGGGAGGGGTAAGAGAGCGAGGGCGGGGCCGGCAGGAGGGCGAGGAGGCGGGGCGGACGGAGGCTCTTTACTGCGAGGCCTCATAGTCCTGCCTGCTTGGCCTGCTGGGCGGTGGGGCTCGAGTGGGTGGCAAGTGAATGTTGTCGGGGTCTGGAGTGCATGGTTTCCTAATCGTGCTCCACTGACCTTTCAGCGGAGCGCACGCCCGAATGGTCAGGGGAGCCCGAGAGGAACAGGACCCGGGGCGGGGCGGGCGTCTGCGGCGCCTTGTCTTTCCTCTGGGGGGACGCCTCGTCCGCTCTTAGATCCCGGGCGCCGGGCAGCCGGGGTGGGTCTTGGTCCTCAGCACTTGCCGACCTGCGGGAGCTGGTATTTGTACCCCCAGTGGTAGCAGTGCGTCCTGCCCCTGTGGCTTTTGCTTTATGCATTTTGTATTTCGGTTAAAAGGGAAAGAAAAGGGGTTGGGAGGCTGGTGGAACTCGAGGAGGATGGGCTATCCACCCGACCAGGATTTCCACGGTAATTATCGTGATGTGCAATGTGAATCCATTCCCTCCTTCCCTTTTGTACACAAAGCATTGTTGAGAACTGTTCTGCGTATAATAGGTTCTCAAATATTTATTACTCGCTGAAGAGAAAACCTGCAGATTTTGATCGACATATTTGATCAGACTAGTGTTTACTTTTTCGAATTTTAGTTCATTTACGGCTTATTTTTACCCCTGAATCCAAGTTGATGTCTTAAAAGATGCTATGCTAGGCACGGAATGGGATCCAAAATGTAAAAGTAGATCTCTGCCTCAGGGAGTTCACAGTATTTGCTACAGTCGAAGCTGGCTACAGAATACAAACCGAAGAGAGTATTAAAGGGACCAGCTTTGTTATTTACCACACTTCAGCGAGCTCCGTGTAGGTGCTGGTCTTATGTCTGCTTCCCCGGTTTATGCCAGCATTCAGTGTCAAGCCTGATGTGATAGGTGCTTAATGTGAATAATTGTATAATTGACTAGGGAATAACTGCCTTTTTCTTAAATACAGTATTCCCACATGTAATCTACAAGTTTTGGGGTTTTACTAATAAATAAATAAAACATCTCTTTTATATGGCTAATTCATGTTGTACTTGTGATTTACTAATTCCCACATTTCCCCACAAAGCCAAGCCTTCTCCCTTGTATTTATAGTGTCTTATTTTTCTCTTCCTCTAAATTACTGTGTTTCTGTTAAGTTCATCCTGTAATTACCTGGCCATTTCTACAACTTGTCAAGGTTATTAGTAATCATTGTGGCTCTTTAAACCCTCTCCAAGATTTCCAGTTCTCAAGTCGTGATGCTCAGAATTTGAATGATATTGTGCAACAGTTAAGAAAAGTCACTAGTTGGTCTTCAAAGTTTCCAAATGGTCTCATGTTATGTAGTTCTTTGGACTTTATGAACTGCTCAGAGGAATAAATAGAAACCTTCCATTCTCTGATTAAGACTTGCCACTAACATTTCTAGAATGGAAGAGTGTATTTTATTTGGTTCATTCAGGAATTTGATGTTAGTTTTGCCCTGAGTCAGGCCCCACTGTTGTCTTATCTCTGCATCACGTCAGTATTTCTTAAATTGTGAAACCAGAGCAAGTGGAATAACAGGAATGACTAGCAATAGGACTAAAACTTGAAAAAATATTCCTTATCTTACCACCCAAATTTCCAGTATAAGAATGCAAGGGAAGATGAAACATATTTTTCCATAATATGAAAAATGAGCCACAAGTCAAAGTCTTCACTAGACTATTCTTTAATAAAGAGTTAAAATAGCTCCTTGGTAGAAATTGTTAACATCCAGTAACAGTAATTACCCATTTTATTCCTGAATATGTGTTCATTCCCACCCTCTGTATTAAAAAAATATATATATATATAAAATACAATAGATAACCAACAAGAATCTACCGTGTAGTACAGGGAACTATACTCAGTATCTTGTAATAACCTATGTGTGAGTTATGAATCACTTTGCTATACACCTGAAACACAACATTGTAAATCACCTATATTTCAGTAAAATTTTTTCAAACCTAGAAATAAAGTATTCTATTTTACGTTGTTTCTAAAGACATGGCTATATTAATTAGATCAACAAACTAATACCAGGTATCAATATTGACTATTTCCCAATTCACATGAACCAGAAATTCAGTTTTGGCTAGTTTCTTTCACTTTTAGAAACATTCAGTTTGTAAGTGCAAAAAATTTAAAAAAAATTTTTTTAACAGAGAAGACTTGAGAGTATATGACTAATTCCCACTTGAATTCCAAAGCTTAAAAAGAAGATAGAGGTAGCTGCAGCTAACACTACTGCCTCTCTTTCCTTCCTATTTTCTGTAATCACCTTTTCTTATCTACAAATCCAACACTTTCCTAACAATGCAAGCTGAACAAACTGGATTTAGGAAGGAAGGAAAGGAAAAGGAAACATGAAAGGAATTCTGGTTTGCCTGAGCTTTAGACAATTATGCGTTAAACAGCTTTAGCTAACATCACTCAAACCTGATACCAAGGCTTGCAGTCACTGCAGTGCTAAGAACTTCAAGTCCACAGTCCTGACAGAAGTTCAACTGAACTTCCAGTTCTTCCCAACTGGAAGACACTCAAGAAGCCAATTTACCCTAGAGATTCAAGTGTGTGTTGACTGGATGAGGAAACAGGTAAAAGAATCATAGACTGCTTCCTGAACAAAGTTGATTGCTTCATATGCTTGAAACTCACAAGGTTCAAAAACATATAGATTAAATCTCCAACTGCAAGGTAAGGCTGCAATTGAACTGGGCTGAAATTGGCCTTGCTTTTGAGACTGGGTAGTATGCCATACTACGAGGAGAAGGCAATGGCACCCCACTCCAGTACTCTTGCCTGCAAAATCCTATGGACGGAGGCTAGCAGGCTGAAGTCCATGGAGTCGCTAAGAGTCGGACATGACTAAGCGACTTCACTTTCACTTTTCACTTTCATGTATTGCAGAAGGAAATGGCAACCCACTCCAGTGTTCTTGCCTGGAGAATCCCAGGGACAGGGGAGCCTGGTGGGCTGCCATCTGTGGGGTTGCACAGAGTTGGACATGACTGAAGTGACTTAGCAGTATACCATGCATTGTGAGGAAATTCACCTTAAGGTGTTCACCTGCCTTTGGATATACCAACAGCCACAAGTAAGAAGACATGCCAAATCTCTCTTTATTTTCAGGAAGAGGACAATCCCTTTGGAGAATGAAGGATATTGAATTCCCCTTATATGAAGGATTTTAAAGTACTGCTGCTGCTTTCATCTACTGTAAAAATCTACTCCTATGTTCAAATAACATGGATATTCCTGAAGTGGCACAAGTAATGAATTTGTTACATACCTAAGCTGTAAGGCATAGTACAAGGCAATAATAGTCATCTTATCTTCCGTGAATATTCATATTACAAAGAATAGTTGAGGCTTTGAGATAAACTATGTAAAGCAATGGCAAGGACTTAAGTCATTCAAGTTTAAGTAAAACAAAACTACTCAAAGTAAAGTTCTCAAACAAGTGTTAATGTCAAACTGTCACTGATCCTCAATGAGACTAACATAGACATTGACGACAACTGTTTACATTTTGTAGAAACTGAAAATCCCATGGACGGAGGAGCCTGGTAGGCTGCAGTCCATGGGATCACGAAGAGTCGGATACGACTGAGCAACTGCACTTTCATGCATTGGAGAAGGAAATGGCAACCCACTCCAGTGTTCTTGCCTGGAGAATCCCAGGGACAGGGGAGCCTGGTGGGCTGCCGTCTATGGGGTCACACAGAGTCGGACACGACTGAAGCGACTTAGCAGCAGCAGCAGCAGCAGCAGCAGCAGCAGAAGGTAATAATAAAGGGCTCATATTTTTATTTTTATTTCATGTTTTTAGTAATTCAACATTATTACATTTTATTTAAAAAATCTCCATAGATTGTAAATTTGGCAAATACAAGTTGAAAGGCACTGAAATAGAGAATAGGCTATAAACCCAAGACTTTCTCAAATACACAGCCCTTCCTCCATTTTGACAAATACTTATAAATAAGGCTTTGATGCTTAGTTCTAAAATAGTCCTAAAATATTCTATAATGCATGACTACATAAGAACCAATCATTTTCACTATATTGTCCATCTTTATTCATTTATTTGATGTAATTATTACATATAAGACTTGTGCGAGATGTTGATTGTATAATGATAAATGAAATGGTTATAATATCTGCCCTCATTGAGCTTACAGTAACATAAAGAAAACAGAAAAATAGCAAGTAAGCCAGTAATTGTCAAATGGGAAGGATTCTTTATAAAAATTGACAGGATATTGAGATACAGGACACGAATGGTAGTATTAGATATGAAGAGAGTTCTTATATAAGAGGATGATTCAGGAAGGACTTACTAAGGAAGTGGCATTTAAACTGAAACCTACAAGATGAAAAGGAGATAGCTATGAGAGGAGCTAGTTAAGAAGGAACAGCATGTACAAAACCTACAATATGTTCAAGAAATTGAAAAGGCTCTTGTGGCAGTGAAAAGAGTGTATGAAAAAGGAGAGAGAGGGAAACAGGCCCCAGACTGCAAGATCTTATAGGTCAAAATAAGGTTCTTGGAGTTTATTCAAAGTGAAGCATTGAGCCATTAGAAGATTTTTTTTTAATTATTTATTTTTTAATTGAAGGATAATTGCTCTACAGAATTTTGCTGGTTTTTGCCAAATATCAAAGTGAATCAGCCATAGGTATACATATGTCCCCTCCCTCTTGAATCTCCCTTCTATCTCCCTCCCATTCTACCCCTCTAGGTTGTTATAGAGCTTGAGTTCCCAGAGTCATATAGCAAATTCCCATGGGTATCTGTTTTACATATGGTAATGTAAATTTCCATGTTACTGTCTCCATACATCTCACTCTCTCCTTCTCACCTCCAGGGTCCTTAAGTCTGTGCTCCATGTCTCTCCCATTGGAGGATTTTAATTAAGGTAGTTATATGGTCTCGTTTATGTTTAAAAGATTACTCTTGCTCTTAAATGGAGAAGAGGTTGCAAGAGATTATCAAAGAAAGCAGCTAGTTAGAATGATGTATATTAAGCAGATTATGGTACCATGAACTATTATGGAAAGGGGTAGACAGATTCAAGATGCATTTTAGATCAACAGGATTTGCTAATGAACTGGATAACTTCTACTTTTTATCTCCAGCAAATGAGCAGCAATCGTTTCACTTGTTGCCTTGGGCAAGATTTAAGGGGAAAGATACATTATAGGAAAGGGAATACAGACATTAATAGTGGAAGATTTCCATTTTAAAAGTGTTAAAATTGAAATCCTGTGAGACATACAAATGGAGATGCAGTATAAAAAACTGGATGTGGGTAACTGAAGTTTGGAGGGACATGCAATCTCGAAGATATACGTTTGGGAATCGTCAGCACTCAAATGGTATTTAAGGCCATGGCAATGAATGAGGAGCTCTAAATAATGATTGGACAGAAAAAAGAAATCTAGCAAGTAGAAGATTAAAAGCCAGGAAAGGGAATGAAAAAGTAATGAAAAAGCCATAGAGATGAGATAAAAACCAAGACAGAGATGTCTTACATGAAAGTGTTTTGTAAAAGGGAAATAGTAATAGTATTAAAATCTAGAAAGACATAAGTAAATTAAAGAGTGAAAAGATAAGGGCCATTGGATGTGGCATCATGGAGAGAATAGCTCCCCTTGACAGTGGTTTCAGCAGAAGCCATAATGAGGCAGGAGGGAGAAGAAAGGGCAAGCAGAAACAGGTGAGCTTGTAGAACTGGATGCTGAAGGGTGATGATATTCTCCACTGAGAGCTCTAACTTGCCTGAAATATTGATATAAAGCACGGTTTTCAACTCAAAGTGGAAGGGGCATGATGAAAAGTTACAAAATCATCCTAATTGAGGTCAGAGAGAGAAGTATTAGGGTAAAATTGCCAAACTTGAGCACCCATTTGAGGTTGGAGATCATGTTTATTATGACCCTAGTCTGCCCAACTGTGTAGTTATTTCCCAGAACACATCATTATTGGCGGGCACAGAAAAGGCAGATGATTGAGTTCATCAATGGCTGGATTTAAGTAAGCAATTTTAAGGAAGAGAGAAACAAGGAAGTTACGTGAGTTGTTATGGTAGTCATTGGAACAATGAATAATGGAATTTGAGTCATATAGTCTAGAACAGGCTGTTGTGGATAGAAAGAAGCAATAGGTTGACACCACTCAGAGCAATTATTGCTTCCTGGCAGATATTTAAGCAAGTGAGCTAGAAGGATAGCTCAGTAACCTCAGATATGCAGATGACATCACCCTCATGGAGGAAAGCGAAGAAAAACTAAAGAACCTCCTGATGAAAGTGAAAGAGGAGAGTGGAAAAGTTGGCTTAAAACTCAACATTCAGAAAACTAAGATCATGGCATCTGGTCCCATCATTTCATGGCAAATAGATGGGGACACAATGGAAAGAGTGAGAGACTATTTGGGGGGCTCCAAAATCACTGCAGATAGTAACTACAGCCATGAAATTAAAAGACACTTGCTCCTTGGAAGAAAAGCTATGACCAACCTAGACAGCATATTAAAAAGCAGAGACATTACTTTACCAACAAAGGTTGGTCTAGTCAAAGCTATAGTTTTTCCAGTAGTCTTCTATGGATGTGAGAATTGGACTATAAAGAAAGCTGAGCACCGAAGAATTGATAGTTTTGAACTGTGGTGTTGGAGAAGACTCTTGAGAGTCCCTTGGACTGCAAGGAGATTCAACCAGTCCATCCTAAAGGAAATCAGTCCTGAATATTCATTGGAAGGACTGATGCTGAAGCTGAAACTCCAATACTTTGGGTACCAGATGTGAAGAACTGACTCATTGGAAAAGACCCTGATGCTGGGAAAGATTGAAGGCAGGCGGAGAAGGGAATGACAGAGGGTGAGATGGTTGGATGGCATCACTGACTCAATGGACATGAGTTTGAATAAGCTCTGGGAGCTGGTGATGGACAGGGAAGCCTGGTGTGCTGCAGTCCATGGGGTTGCAAAGAGTCAGACACGATCGAGCAGCTGAACTGAACTGAACTGATAGTCTAAGGATATGTTGAAAGCACCTAGAATGGTGACAAAGATTATGCTGGTAAGTAAAAGATGATGCTGTTAAAGTGCTGTCTCAATATGCCAGGAAATTTGGGAAACTCAGCAGTAGCCACGGGACTGGAAAAGGTCAGTTTTCATTTTTATCTCATAGAAATCTATATGCAGGTCAAGAAGCAACAGTTAGAACCAGTCATGGAGCAACAGGCTGGTTCCAAATTAGGAAAAGAGTACGTCAAAGCTGTATATTGTCACCCTGCTTATTTACTTTATATGCAGGGTACATCATGAGAAATGCCAGGCTGGTTGAAGCACAAGCTGGAACAAAGATTGCCAGGAGAAATATCAATAACCTCAGATACTCTGATGACACCACCCTTATGGCAGAAAGTGAAGAAGAACTAAAGAGCCTCTTGATGAAAATGAAAGAGGAGAGTGAAAAAGCTGGCCTAAAACTCAGCATTCAAAAAAAAGGAAGATCATGGTATCCAGTCCCATCATTTCATGGCAAATAGATGGGGAAACAGTGGAAACAGTGACAAACTCTATTTTCTTGGGCCCCAAAATCACTGCAGATAGTGGCTGCAGCCATGAAATTAAAAGATGCTTGCTCCTTGGAAGAAAAGCTATGACCAACCTAGACAGCATATTAAAAAGCAGAGACATTAATGACAAAGGTCCGCCTAGTGAAAGCTATGGTTTTTCCAGTAGTCATGTATGGATGTGAGAGTTGGACTATAAAGAAAGCTGAAAGTGAAAGTAAAGTCGCTCAGTCATGTTCGATTCTTCTTGACCCCATAGACTGTAGCCTACCAGGCTCCTCTGCCTATGGGATTTTCCAGGCAAGAGTACTGGAGTCGGTTGCCATTTTCTTCTCCAGAGGATCTTCCCAACCCAGGGATTGAACCCGGGTCTCCCACATTGTAGGTAGATGCTTTACCGTCTGAGCCACCAGGGAAGCCCTTAAATACAAGAATACAGTCTCTCAGAAAACCTCCTATAGAGACACAGAACTTCAGATCCAAGTACTAACAGCTTTAAAGATTTCAAAGGGAGGAAAGGAAGCCAGGTTGAAAGAAGAAGGGGGAGGAGGCAGGAGAGGGGGGCAAAAGGGATGGCCTTACAGACGTCTCCTGCCACCTGCAGATACCCAGGCGTTGTGGGACTTTACCCTGGGCCTCCAGAGAAGGGAGGAGTGGAACTCGGCCCTACCAAAAATCAGACCAGACCAGAACCAGAATTCGAGTTCTCTGCCAAGAGGAGGTGATCAGTCTCCTATCCTCAGCTCAGGTTGAGGCCCTTCGACCAGATTCCTGCGTCCAGGACCGAAGAACTAGAAAAACAGGGAAGGATAGGAAGGGTTAAGGAGAGGAAAGAGAGAGGGGAGGGGAGAGAGGTCAATAAAGTCTCTTGTTCCTTACCAGTCAGGGCACTCAGGCCAGTTGTCCGCATCAACAGGAGACCAGGGACAAAATGGTCCCAGTTGGGTCTGGTCGCTTGGCAGGCAAGCTGGCCCCTGAGTACCCCGAGTGGTCAGGATGTCAGTCTCAGCGGAGAAGAGTCCCACCAAAGTCACCATTTGTTGCAGGAAGGGGAACCCCTTCCAGGGCCCGAAATTGGGCTCTTGTTTAACACTCGGAAATGAATTGTCCATGGAGACACATGTGCTGTTAAAGCAAGAGATTTTATTGGGAAAGGGCACCCGGTGGAGAGCAGTAGGGTAAGGGAACCCAGGAAAGTTGAGCACTGAACAATTGACACTTTTGAACTGCAGTGTTGGGGAAGACTCTTTATAGTCCCTTGGACTGCAAGGAGATTCAACCAGTCCATCCTAAAGGAAATCAGTCCTGAATATTCATTGGAAAGACTGATGCTGAAGCTGAAACTCCAATACTTTGGGTACCAGATGTGAAGAACTGACTCTTTGGAAAAGACGCTGATGCTGGGAAAGATTGAAGGGAGGAGGAGAAGGGGATGACAGAGGATATGATGTTTGGATGACATCACCGACTCTATGGACATGAGTTTGAGCAAGCTCTGGGAGTTGGTGATGGACAGGGGACCCTGGCGTACTGCAGTCCATGGGGTTGCAAAGAGTCAGACACAACTGAGTGACTCAGCTGAACCGAAAAACATTAAGACTTTGAGAATACCAAGATGTTACTTGGACCTGTTCAATGACAGCATTCCTCAACATTATCTTAACAAAATAAATTATTTTTAAAGAATATCATATACATTCTTACTTAATTTTCATTACAACTTTGTGAAGTAAGTAAGAAGCCTTGGTAATATTATTACCATCTCATAGGTAAGAAAAAAACCTAAGTCTCAGAAAAATTACAAATATATTAGAAGTAGGTAAATGGAGGCATATAGTAAAGAGAGAATTTATTGTTTTCTATTTTAAATTAAATTCATTTATCAAATAAATTAAGGATAATTTATTAAATATTTTAAAGCATTTTTTAAGTTTTCCTTTCAATGGCACTTTTCCAAAGTATAAGTTTATTTTAACTTTCTCTGTATACAAAACATTCAGTCTTCATAGTTTCTCAAAAGCATTCACTGCAAAGTAAGATGAAGTTCCAGGCAAATGTGTGATTTGAACATTTCCCTTCTATAATATGGTGAGAGCATTTAAAACAGTCTGTGCTGAGATAAAATTATCATAAAAATTAAGAATAATTATTATTAAAACTCCATTTCTAAAAAATTATGAATAGGAAAAGGAAAATAATAGATGTGGGTTTATTGTTATTATTGTGTATAAATGTGAATTTTTGCAATTGGCAATAGGGAATAGTACATGTGTATAATATATAATACCTTTTACAATTTAAAAAAAACAGTGGAGAAAAGAAAGATCATTTTTTTCTCTATTTTTAAAATATTTTTGTTTTCTCAGGCTAAACTATATGGGATTTTCCTACCTGTTTAAGCATGCAAATTAAGCAAAACACTTAACTGCACTTTATTGTGCTTCATTTTAACTTAGATCAGAAAAATTTTAATCAAAGCACTACTGAGGCTTCAGGGGAAACAATTGTAGGAATGTTGTAGTAATCTTAACTGGTCAAAATATGTTACATGCATTTTTTCACATTCAAAATCAGTTATTACTAGCTACTCTTGCAAATAAGTGATAATTTTATCTCATTTTTCAGGTGAACAAATACAAAGGTTAAATAGCTTGCCCAGGGGCACAAATTGAATCAGTAGCAGAAGCAGGATTATAACTCCAAATGACTGACTCAAAGCTTAGTCCAATGAGCCATAATGTTTCTCAAGTAGCAAGCATTTTAATTGTCCCTCCAAGCAGGAAACAGAGCTCTAAATGGAGCATGTCCCATCCAGAAGGCCTATGGTACATAGTAGAGAGACCTACTTCTCTCATTTAAAAAATAAATAAATAAGACTTTGAGAATACCGGTATTCTCACCTTTTTGTAAGGAGTATATATATATGTTATACATCCAAAAAGTAATGAAAAATATATGTTATAAAAAGGCACTACATTTTGTACTTTAAAACCAAAAAGATGTTTTGTTTTTGTTTTTCAATACTGACATTAGTCCTGGGATACACTGAACAGAGAATCTGCAGTATTAGATAAATACCTACATAACTCAGGAATCCATTTTCCCTTTGTGTTTTAGGCTAATCATAGAAAAACAGCAATTGTACAAATTTTATCTAATATTTGAATAGATGGTTTCCTGACTTATTTTCTTATTTCAAGTCCACCAGGTAAACAATTTTTCTGACTCAATTTTAACTTTGCAGTTTTAAAACCACAACTGAGAAGACTATGCTGAAAGTAGAGATTAAGGAAAATTGCAGATTGAAAGTAAGTGGCTCAACTTCCACTTCTGGCTATGATAGAAGAGCTTATACTACTTTAACTCTCCTATTGAGAATAACTATTTAAAAATATGTAGAGCAATTGTATGAAGTCACTAAACAGGAACTAAGGAGGCCAGTACTGCAGGAACCTAATCAAAGCTATGGTTTTCAGTCTAGTCAAGGCTATGGTTTTCCCAGCGGTCATGTGTGGATGTGAGAATTGAACTATAAAGAAAGCTGAGTGCCGAAGAATTGATGCTTTTGAACTGTGGTGTTGGAGAAGACTCTCGAGAGTCCCTTGGACTACAAGGAGATCCAACCAGTTCATCCTAAAGGAAATCAGTCCTGAATATTCATTGGAAGGACTGATGCTGAAGCTGAATCTCCAATACTTTGGGTACCAGATGTGAAGAACTGACTCATTGGAAAAGACCCTGATGCTGGGGAAGATTGAAGGTGGGAGGAGAAGGGGACGACAGAGGATGAGGTGGTTGGATGGCATCACTGACTCAACGGACATGAGTTTGAATAAGCTTTGGGAGTTGGTGATGGACAGGGAACTAAACTGAACTGGGGGAACCAAGATCCCAGAGCGGAGAAAACTATAATGAATGAGCTTCACATTCACCTCAAAGTTTCACTTATGTATTTGTAGATTTGTGGCATCAGTAATAGAGGCTAAGAAAGTGTCAGCCTGGACTTAACGGCAGTCTCACTGGGGTAGGGAGACAGATGTTAAAGTTTGAGTCTAACAATGTGATTAGGACTTGAAAGACTAAGATCCAGAAGTTAAGAAAACCACAGAGGAGGAAGCCCAGACTTCTGTGCAATTTCCTCTTACAGAATGTGCTGCCTCCTAAACCGTGCAGGGTAAAATGTGGAGAAACTAAGTGTAAAGTAAAGCTTAGAGATAAAAGAGTGAGCTGAGATTTTTGGCAGTCTTGGAGAGCTTAAGTGAAAAAGATGAAAATTTAGACACCATCAAGATGCAAGAACCAAAGTAAATACTTCAGGATTTCATAAGTAAAGCAAGAAGTCTACCTCTTAAAAATTAAAGGCTATGCTTTAAGAGTTAGAACAAACTGGAAGTTGATGAGGCTAAAAAGTCTAAAATCCAGCCTCAGTTGGAAGGATATAATAAGTCCATACATTACATGACTATGACATATTAAATCCTTTCTGGAAAAAGGTACCTTCATGTAGAGTCTTTGCAGTTTTTCACACACAATGTTCAGCATTCAATTTAAAGCTTAGCAAGTGTGTAAAAAACAGGACCAAATGGAAATGGTAGAACAAGAAGTTATAAGAACTAAAATTAAAAGATGAGTTTACAATGGATTAGGCACATCAGAGAAAAGAAGAGTGAACCTAACAGAGAAAGGTGTCCAAAATATTTAAATTTACTGATAGAGACTGAAAGAAGTGGAAAATACAGGAGAATAAGAGCTATGTGGAACAGAGTTTAAGAGTCTGATACACTGATAGGAGAGCATGAATTGAACAAAAGCAACATTTCAAATACTGTTGGCAACTACTTTTATAAAACTCATGGAAGACAGGAAGTCTTAAGTTCAAGAAGCCCCATAACACCACAGGAGAAATACAAAGAAACTATACCCAGAGCATCATAATCAAACATCTGAAAAACAATGATAAATATAAATGTCGAAAGTAGTCAGAGGAAAAAAATATATACATTACTTTCAAAGGAGCAAAAATAAGATTTAAGTCCAGCTTCTCTGACAGAAACAATGGAATCCAGAAGACATCTTTAAAGTTGTCTTAATGAATGGCATCTTTAAAGTTCTGAAAGAACATAATGCCAACTCAAAATTCTATACTCATAAAATAGCCTCAGAAGGGAATGTGAAATAAATATATTTTCAGATAAACAAAAGAAGGGAGAATTTGTTGTTACTAGATCTATTGTAGAAGAAAGTCTAAAAAAATTTTTTTCAGGTTTATGCATGGAACTGCAGGAAAAGATTAAGAACACAGGGAAGGGTACATTAGTAAATCTATACAAATAATAGTAGTAATATATTATGTAATTTAAAATATTTAAAATATATGCAGAATGAAAATAAATGGCAACACTAAAAGCGTTATCCAAGAAGTGTAAGACTATTTCAAGGTAGATTGTAACAAGCCAAGGATGAATGTTGAAATTTCTTATTTATGATAACCAATAAAATAACAAATATATCACTAATGATCAAATGAAAAGTGAAAGTGAAAGTGTTAGTCACTCAGTTGTGTACAACTCTTTGTGGCCCCATGGATTGTAGCCTGCCAGGCTCCTCGTCCATGGAATTCTCCAGGCAGGAATACTGGAGTGAGTAGCCATTCCCTTCTCCAGGGAATCTTCCCAAACTGGGGATCAAACCTGGGCCTCCTGCATTGCACGCAGATTCTTTATCATCTGAGTTACAGGGAAGCCCAACAATCTAATAAATGTGGCAAATGGAATAATAAACATTTGATTAATCTAAAAGAAGATGGTACAATATGAAACATACAGTAAGAAGGTAGATTTAAATCTAAATACAGCAAAAATTATACTTAGTTGGATTAACACTCCCATTAAATGAAAAAGATGGTCAAAGTGGACAGAAAACAGCCAACTGTACGTTGCTTATAAGAGGTACACCTTAAATATAAGGACTCTTAAATGTATAAAGTAATCGCTATGAAAAAATAACATGAAATAATAACCAAAATAAAACAATGTAAAACTATACTCATATCAGGTAAAGCAAATTCTAGGGCAAAAAGTAATACTAGAGAAGAAAATGAGTGCTTCATAATCACAAAGGGATCAAGATTATACATTTATTTTTTAAAAAAACAAATTTTAATATACCTCACCTAATAATAAAGTCTTAAATATGTGAACAATGATGTTATAGAGATAAAAAGAAAATTTTCAGTAGTTTGTGTCTTTTTGTACCTTGTCCATTTCATGTTGGTTACCTAATTTGTTGGCATACAATGTTCATAGTGTTCCATTATAATTCCTATATCTGTAAGATCAGTATAAACGGCCCATTTTTCATTTCTAATTTTAGTAATTTGAGTCTTCTTTCTCAGTTCTTTAATTTTCTCGATCAATCTAGAGGATTGACAATTTGTTGATATTTTCAAATACTCAAGTTTTAGTTTGGCTGCTTTTCTCTATTTTTACATTCCTTATTTTATTTATTTCCTCTCTAATCTTTGTTTTCCCTTTTTGCTTGTTCTGGATTTAGTTTGCTCTACTTTTTCTAGTTTGTTATGGTGGAAGATTTGATAATTTATTTGAGAAATTTCTTCTCTTTTATCTAGGAATTTATAACTATAAATTTTTCCCTGAGCACTTCTTTCTCTGCATAAGTTTTAGTAAGTTGTGTTTTCATTTTCATTCATCTCAAAATATATTCTACTTTTCCTTGTGACTTTTAAAGTCTATTTATTATTTAGGAGTATGTTATTTAATTTTCACATATTTGTGAGCTTCTCAAATTTCCTTATTGATTTTTAATATTATTACACTATGTCCAAAGAACATATATTCTATTATTTCAATCATTTTAACTTTATTGTGGCTTGTTTTATGGCCTAACATATGGTCTACCCTCGAGAATTATTCCATATGCACTTGAGAAGAATGTGAATTTTGCTGTTGCTGGATAGAGCATTCCATGGATGTATTTAAGTCTGGTTGTCTTATACCACCATTGCACTTCTCAATTTTCTTGTTGTTCTTCTCTCTTTCTGTTCTATCCATTATTGAAGGTAGGGTATTGATGTCTCAAACTATTGTTTTTGAATTGTCAATTTCTTTCTTAAATTCCATAGGCTTTGCTTTATGTATTTTGGAGCTCTGCTGCAAGGTGTATATATATTTAAAATTGTTACATCATTATGAGGGATTGATCCATTTATTATTATAAAATGTCCTTCTTTGTTTCTAGTAACCATTTTTGTCTTAAAATCTGTTTTGTCTCATATCAGTATACCACTCTAGGTCTCTTTTGGTTACCAGATCTCTTTGATTACTGTAACCAAAGAGATTGTTTTCCTATTCTTTTATTTTCAACCTCTTTGTTCTTTGAATCAAACATATGTCCTTTATAGACAACATAAAGTTGGATTGTTTTTTTAAAATCCATTTTTCCAATAGTTGTCTTGCTTCAAATGCTTAATTCACTCACATTTAATGTAATTACCAGTAAGGTAGGATTTACATTTACCATTTTGTTATTTGTGTTCTGTGTCATGTCTTTTTTCCCTTTCTGCAGTCTTTGGGTTAGATGTTTTCTACTGTATTACTTTAATTCCCTTGTTGTTTTTTTCTGTTATTTCGGTGTTTTAATGGTTGCCATGGGCATTACTATTAACATACTAACTTAAAACCATCTACTTCAGATTAATACTAACTTAATTTCAATAATGTACAAAAACTCTGCTCCACTGCAGCTCATTTTCTCACCCCAACTTTTGTGCTGTAATTGTCATACAAATTATATTTTTATATACTAAGTCCATCAATATGATTTTATAATCTGTGTGTATATGTTTTAATTCATATAGGGGAATAAAAGCATTCCAAACAAAAGTACATTTTTACTTTATCTTTTGACAATTTGATTATGATTTGTCTGTCTCAAGGGGTGAAGTAACAGTACGGAGATTCTCTAAAAACTAGGGATAAAACTACCATATGACACAGCAATCCCACTACTGGGCATATACCCTGAGAAAACCATAGTTCAAAAAGACACATGTACTCCAGTGTTCACTGCAGAACTATTTACAATAGCTAGGTCATGGAAGCAACCTAGATGTCCACTGACAGATGAATGGATAAAGAGGTTGCGGTACATGCATACAATGGAATATTACTCAGCTATAAAAAGGAACAAAGTTGAGTCAGTTCTTTTGAGGCGATTTTTTCAAGAGGCTTTGTGTGTGTTTGTGTTGAGGCATGCCTTCAGTGCTCTGGCATTCTATTGCTGCCTTAGGATTCACACTCTGTTTGCACAGACTCTTGGGTTGTGCTAGAGGTGAGAGAATAGGGTCTTCTGTGGTTTTTCTGGGGCATACACACAGCCTTGTATATGCATGTGGCCTTCTAGGTCCCCCAGGAATACGCTGGAACTTTTCAAAGCCCACTATAGACATCTGTTTTCCAGAGTTCCCTTTAAAGATTTTTGGCAAGCCTCTTACTTGTCTCAAATGGTATCTCTGTTTTAAACAACTGTAATGTTAAACAACTGCTGCTGAATGTCTTTGATAGTGCCCTGGGGACAGAGCTCTCCTCAGTGACTGAGCAAACTCTGGGTTAAGTAAACTAAAGACAAGTCTCGTGAATGGGCCTTTTCCAGGAAGTTTTCAGACAGGTCGAATTATAACAATTGACAGGACTTCTGGGGATCTCCAAATCCATTCAGCCCCTTCAGTGTCTACTAGGGTGCTTTTCACAGCTACTATGGTGTGAGGCTGCTTATTTTCAAGGTTACCATGGACCTGGGGAGAGGGAATCAAAATAAAGCAAGTTAAAATGTCACAAAGCTCACTGTATTTATACAATTAAATAGTTTTTCTTGAATGAATTTCTCTTCAGATCGTTTCAAATCTTTGGTTTATTTCCAGAGGTATGAAAATTTTTATTTCAACAATTTTTAGTAGTGTTCTCATTGTTTTTATAGGAGAGGAGATTTTCAGAGTGCCATTCCAAAAGGGATTCTGTTTTGGTATATTCTTAAAGTGAAATAACATACAGCAATAAAAATAATGAACAACTGTTTCATGCAACAACAGCTATGACTATCACAGAAATAAGGTTAAGGCAAAGAAGCCAGACACAAATAATACATACTGTATTATTTCATTTATATGAACTTCTAAAACAATTAAAACAAATCAACAGTAATTAAATTCAGTTTACTGGAATGAGCCATGAAGGAATATTCTAGGATGTTGATAATGTTCTATATCTTGCCTTTGATGGTGGTTACATTGGTGTATTCATTTATAATACTAAAAATACTAAATATTCTTTGAGCAATACACTTTGTGAACTTTATTGTATGAATGTATACTCTCATAAAATACTTTCAAAATAAATGAAAATAAATGGTTAACCTCAGGCCCATCTTTAATTCTTAGATATAGGTTCCCTTGCAGAGTTTTATGCAAAGAGTAAAAGGTTTAATTTTCAGAGTTAAGAGATTTACATATGTGCCATTGAGATATAAGAATGATTTGTTTTTAAAATTACTGTTTATACTGATAACAGAAGTCTGTATATCTGCAATGCTCTATAGTTCTTATATTGCTTTCACATATATTTTCTTGTCATCTGTACAACTCTTGAAGCTGGAAGTCAAGTGTCATTATTTTTCCTATGAGTAGATTCAGATATAGAGTCAGAATCTGTGGATACTTAAGATTGACCTTGGGGAAGGCAATGGCATCCGACTCCAGTACTCTTGCCTGGAAAATCCCATGGACAGAGGAGCCTGGTAGGCTACAGTCCATGGGGTCACTAGGAGTCAGACACGACTGAGAGACTTCACTTTCACTTTTCACTTTCATGCATTGGAGAAGGAAATGGCAATCCACTCCAGTGTTCTTGCCTGGAGAATCCCAGGGACGGGGGAGGCCGGTGGGCTGCCGTCTATGGGGTCACACGTAGTCGGACATGACTGAAGCGACAGCAGCAGCAAGTTTGACCTGCCTCTTGAGAAACCTATATGCAGGTCAGGAAGCAACAGTTAGAACTGGACATGGAACAACAGAGTGGTTCCACATAGGAAAAGGAGTACATCAAGGCTGTACATTGTCACCCTGCTTATTTAACTTATATGCAGAGTACATCATGAGAAACGCTGGGCTGGAAGAAGCACAAGCTGGAATCAAGATTGCTGGGAGAAATATCAATAACCTCAGATATGCAGATGACACCACCCTTATGGCAGAAAGTGAAGAGGAACTAAAAAGCCTCTTGATGAAAGTGAAAGAGGAGAATGAAAAAGTTGGCTTCAAGCTCAACATTCAGAAAATGAAGATCATGGCATCTGGTCCCATCACTTCATGGGAAGTGGATGGGGAAACAGTGGAAACAGTGTCAGACTTTATTTTTTTGGGCTCCAAAATCACTGCAGATGGTGACTGCAGCCATGAAATTAAAAGATGCTTACTCCTTGAAAGGAAAGTTATGACCAACCTAGACAGCATATTCAAAAGCAGAGAAATTACTTTACCAACAAAGGTCCAACTAGTCAAGGCTGTGGTTTTTCCAGTAGTCATGTATGGATGTGAGAGTTGGACTGTGAAGAAAGCTGAGTACCGAAGAATTGATGCTTTTGAACTGTGGTGTTGGAGAAGACTCTTGAGAGTCCCTTGGACTGCAAGGACATCCAACCAGTCCATTCTAAAGAAGATCAGTCCTGGGTGTTCTTTGGAAGGAATGATGCTAAAGCTGAAACTCCAGTACTTTGGCCACCTCATGCGAAGAGTTGACTCATTGGAAAAGACTCTGATGCTGGGAGGGATTGGGGGCAGGAGGAGAAGGGGACGACAGAGGATGAGATGGCTGGTTGGCATCACTGCCTCGATGGACGTGAGTTTGAGTGAGCTCTGGGAGTTGGTGATGGACAGGGAGGCCTGGCATGCTGCAATTCATGGCGTTGCAAAGAGTCGGACACGACTGAGGGACTGAACTGAGCTGAACTGAAGACTGATACTTTATGTATCTTATTTTTGAATGATTATGCTTCTTTACCACACTGATATTTTCTTTAGAATATTGATATTCACTAATTTATCAAAACTAGATGGGAGCCTAATGGTTTAGAATTCTCTATTAAATCATGATATTAATCCTTGATTCTCTAGGTAATCCCTGGTTTATAGGAATAGACAGAATTTTAAATCTTTTGTTTTAAATTTCTCCATGAGATACAGGATATTTGTCATTCAACTCAAGCATGTCTTTTGATGCGATTTCACAATGCTCACACATTTTCACATACAAGAAGCTGTCCCATGATTATACTAAGTCTCTGTTTCTGCAGCATGCTCTACTCAAATGTAGAATGATTGACTACCATCGATGGTTCCTTTCTAGATACTTGAGGAATATTAAGAACTATCCTCTCATTAATGATCTTTTTCCTACTATATTTAGGCTTTCCCTCTGTCACTCACTACACATATTGATTGAACTCTCCCCATCAGGAAGAAAAGATCCTTGTCTTGTCATTCTAGCTATGCTATAAAGCTCTATTCTAGAAAACAGCACTCTGGTCAGTGATCAATATAAAGATTTTAGTATTTTTAATTGTCTTAGATATATCATGATTACCAGATAATATTCTGTCATGTTTATGTAAATTTCTAACATATATTTCTTTTATTTCTTATATATCCTTTTCATTATAGGGGACTGGAATGCAAAAGTAGGAAGTCAAGAAACACTTGGAGTAATAGGCAAATTTGGCCTTGGAGTACAGAATGAAGCAGGGAAAAGGCTAATAGAGTTCTGCCAAGAGAACACACTGGTCATAGCAAACACCCTCTTCCAACAACACAAGAGAAGAGTCTACACATGGACATCACAAGATGGCCAACACTGAAATCAGATTGATTATATTCTTTGCAGCCAAAGATGGAGAAGCTCTATATAGTCAGCAAAAACAAGACCAGGAGCTGACTGTGGCTCAGATCATGAACTCCTTATTGCCAAATTCAGACTTAAATTGGGGAAAGTAGGGAAAACTACTAGACCATTCAGGTATGACCTAAATCAAATCCCTTATGATTATACAGTGGAAGTGAGAAATAGATTTAAGGGACTAGATCTGATAGACAGAGTGCCTGATGAACTATGGACAGAGGTTCATGACATTGTAGAGGAGACAGGAATCAAGACCATCCCAAGAAAAAGAAATGCAAAAAAGCAAAATGGCTGTCTGAGGATGCCTTACAAATAGCTTTGAAAAGACGAGAAGTGAAAAGCAAAGGAGAAAAGGAAAGATATACTCATTTGAATGCAGAGTTCCAAAGACTGGCAAGGAGAGATAAGAAAGCCTTCCTCAGCGATCAATGCAAAGAAAGAGAGGAAAACAATAGAATGGGAAAGACTAGAGATCTCTTCAAGAAAATGTACAAAACAGATTGTCACAACCCAGATAATCACGATGGTGTGATCACTCACCTAGAGCCAGACATCCTGGAATGTGAAGTCAAATGGGCCTTAGGAAGCATCACTACGAAAAAAGCTAGTGAAAGTGACGGAATTCCAGTTGAGCTATTTCAAATCCTGAAAGATGATGCTGTGAAAGTGCTGCACTCAATATGCCAGCAAATTTGGAAAACTCAGCAGGGGCCACAGGACTGGAAAAGGTCAGTTTTCATTCCAATCCCAAAGAAAGGCAATGCCAAAGAATGCTCAAACTACCGCACAATTGCACTCATCTCACACACTAGTAAAGTGACGCTTAAAATTCTCCAAGCCAGGCTTCAACAATACATGAACTGTGAACTTCCTGATGTTCAAGCTGGTTTTAGGAAAGGCAGAGGAACCAAAGATCAAATTGCCAATATCCACTGGATCATCAAAAAAGCCTTTGACTGTGTGGATCACAATAAACTGTGGAAAATTCTTAAAGAGATGGGAATACCAGAACACCTGACCTGCCTCCTGAGAAATCTGTATGCAGGTCAGGAAGCAACAGTTAGAACTGGACATGGAACAACAGAGTGGTGCCAAATCGGAAAAGGAGTATGTCAAGGCTGTATATTGTCACCCTGCTTATTTAATTTCTATGCAGAGTACATCATGAGAAACGATGGGCTGGAAGCACAAGCTGGAATCAAGATCGCTAAGAGAAATATCAATAATCTCAGATATGTAAATGATACCCCCCTTATGGCAGAAAGTGAAGTAGAACTAAAGAGTCTCTTGATGAAAGTGAAAGAGGAGAGTGAAAAAGTTGGCTTAAAGCTTAACATTCAGAAAACTAAGATCATGGCATCCGGTTCCATCATTTCATGGGAAATAGATGGGGAAACAGTGGAAACAGTAGCTGAGTTTATTTTTCTGGGCTCCAAAATCACTGCAGATGGTGATTACAGCCATGAAGTTAAAAGATGCGTACTCCTTGGAAGGAAAGTTATCACCAATCTAGACAGCATATTAAAAATCAGAGACATTACTTTGGCAACAAAGATCCCGTCTAGTCAAGGCTATGGTTTTTCCTGTGGTCATGTATGGATGTGAGAGTTGGAATATAAAGAAAGCTGAGTGCTGAAGAATTGATGCTTTTGAACTGCTGTGTTGGAGAAGACTCTTGAGAGTTCCTTGGACTGAAAGGAGATCCAACCAGTACATACTAAAGCAGATCACTCCTGGGTGTTCATCGAAAGGACTGGTGTTGAAGCTGAAACGCCAACACTTTGGCCATCTGATGAGAAGAGCTGACTCGTTGGAAAAGACCCTGATGCTGGGAAAGATTGAGGGCAGGAGAAGGGGATGACAGAGGATGAGATGGTTGGATGGCATTACTGATTCGATGGACATGGGTTTGGATGGACTCTGGGAGTTGGTGATGGACAGGGAGGCCTGGTGTGCTGCAGTTCATGGGGTCACAAAGAGTCAGACACGACTGAGCGACTGATCTGAACTGAATATGCATTTGTCTCCACTAAAGGTCATTAGATTTGTGAAGAAGATTTTGAACTTAATCACGTTTTCTTAAGTAATAGGCATGCCAGCTATCTTTGCATCTTTGGCTAATTTCTTAAGTATATTCTCAACATAAATTCTGAAATCACAAATGAAAATAATAAAAAAAGCCAGACCTAAGAAGTTGCTCTGCATTTGTGGATAGCTACTAGAAAGCCTTAATTTGCTTTTCAGGCAAATGAAGAATAGCACACAAATGAGAAAGGGCTATTATAAAGAGAATAAGGGGCTTGAGAAATTTATTTATGCTTTAGCAATTAAATTCCAAATGATTGATGAAATGCCATTCAGATCCCAAACAAAAAGCAAGTTTAGCTGGATTTTCTCTACCCTTATCTTGAACAAAAAACTTACCTTTTCAAACCCTTAAAGATGCAAGAGTGGGGCAAGAGATTTCTCCTCTAAATATTTCTCTATAGCCAGATAACCCTTTTCCTCCTCTAAAGTATACCTTTCCCATTATATCTACCAAAATACAGTATACCCAATCTGTTCAATTCCACATCTGATATTACTAATCTTTTGGAAAAATTCAGTTAAAAAAATAAAAATATATAAATAGATGAAGTGAGCTACTGATGAAAATATTGCCTCATTAGCTCAGTACAGTCTGAAAACACTAAGTCATCTCTCTTAAGCTATCTCAATTCTTTCGTTTATTGCTCTCTCCTTGAGTCCAAACCATTGAAATCAATGCCTTTTCTTTCTAGTTCAGTCTACCCACATTCTCAAGCCGAGGGAGGATAAACCTTTTTGGAAAACCATCTCCTTGAAGGTGCAGGGTCCTTTTCTGCCTGGATCAGTTTCAGGCTGAAACTGCAGTCCTTGCAGGCATCTGAATGTTCAGTGTGTTCAGGGTCATTGGGATCACACTTACAGGGATCCCATGATAGCCTTCTTTCCTTTATTCTGGATATGTGATTATATGCAGAGATTGCCTGAGCTCAGCTTTTCATTATCAGCCCTTTCTAAGTTTGTTCTTCAACTTCTTTTTCTATGTTCTTTACCATCTGGACCTAGAGGTTTAAAAAAATCTTTTTTCCTCATATCACCCTTGTGTTATCCACACTATGGTCCCCTCTTTCCTCTTCTAAACATATGCAAACAACATCAATGGCCTACTTGAATGGCCCCCAGTTTCCAGCTTTCAGGGATTACCACCACTTCACTATTGTCTCTACTTTTCTCATCAAATTATTAACTACAGTAAAGTAATAGTACATTTCACCTCAATTATACTTTAATATCTCTCTCTGGACATAGATCCAATTTGGAGGATGATGCCAAGGGTAGTTTATAGGATATCTGATAAGATGTACCACAGCAAAAAGAGATTGAGAATGCACTTAAAGGTTTACTTTTTTTGTTGTTGTTATAGAAAATGTTCAAAATACACCAAACGAGAGGAATATTACATTGAACTCTCACGTATCCATCACCCAACTTCTACAATTATTATAGTTATTTTACAAAAAATATTTTTGGCCACTGTACTGAAAATTGCTTTTTCAAAGATTATTATCTCCCATGACCAATTTGCTTTTTATTCTAACTCCAGTGCTGAAAGCAAACTAAAACACAGGTGGAAAAATGAGAGGGAAAAAAAAATTGAATACAGTTCTGTTTAATTTCAGGAATATCTCTTTCATATTATTGTTACCATATAAAGCAAGTTGCAACATAAAATGTCTTAAAGGTTATCCCTGGAAACAATGGCTGAAGGAAATTCTAGATTATTGGAGTTTGGTTTTCTTTTATCATACTAGTGTTGTCATAGTTACCCTACACAGTATTTTTCAGTGAAACCTCCGGACAAAAGATTGACTCAGTTTCGATACAGGCAGGTTAGGGTCTGCAGATATCTATTTATGAGGAAGTAGTAAAAGCTACAGCATCATATCAGTAAGAGAGAAGAAGCTTCCAAAGAGGTAAAGCAGTCTGGTTTATACCACCTCTGGGTAATGGAAGAACTTGACAAAGTTACCAACAGTAGTTAGCCGTCACTGTGTTTCCAGTGATTCATACAATGACAGTGAATCAAATGATAATTAGTGGAAACCTGCCATGAGGATGGTTTCCTTTATATCCTTATTGATGATAAAATAATTCAGAGCATACTGTTAAAACTCATAGGGAGCTGAATTAGGTGAATAATATCCTAAGGCCAAGAGAGAAATGACCTTGAATGTTGGTAAAATGTTAGTGTGAAAACAGGGCGTGAAATCAGAGGTGACAAATAGAAGGTGAGGTTTAAGTACAAAGAGACTCTCTTAAATTCAGTTTGAAAGAGAATTTTTCCACTTCCTTTTGGGAAGTCTTAAGTTATGAGGGTGGAGCCCTGATGAATGGCATCAGTGTTAGTGTGTTAGTCGCTCAGTCGTGCCCTACTCTCTGCGACCCCATGGACTGCAGTCCACCAGGCTCCTCTGTCCATGAGATTTTCCAGGCAAGAATACTAGAGTGGGTTGCCCTTTCCTTCTCTAAGGGATCTTCCCAACCCAGGGATCGAACCCGGGTCTCCTGCACTGCAGGCAGATTCTTTACTGACTGAGCTTAGTATCCTTATGAAAGAGGTTCCAGAGATATCCTCAGCCCCTTTCTCCACACAAAGATACAATGAAAAGTCTGTGATCCAGAAAGGATCCTCAACCAGTCAGGTTGGCATCCTGATCTTGGACTTCCAGGCTCCAGAACATGAGAAATAAATTATTTCTGTTGTTTATAAGCAGCCCAGTCTGTGGCATTTTGTTATGGCAACCTGGATATACTAAGTCAAGGAAAATACTGAATGGCCATTTTTTTTTCCTTCGGCTTTTTGAGGTTGTTTTGTTTGGGGGGGGGGAGGTTTCTTTTCTTTTTGTGTGTTTAGAAAAGATTAAAAAGAAGAGAAAGATTTAAAGGAAGATACAGTATATTTGGGCCTAATTCCCTTACTTTTAGGAAAAGAAACAGAGGTAGGTAAAACATGTATCCTACTTGATTCTCTGTCTAATGTGTAGCTTTGATGGTGTACTTTTTAATAGAAAGAGACCACTGGCAATGAAGAAGATAGTTTTATTTATTTGCCTGTTAATTTGGTGGGTTTTTGTTTTTTTTTAAATTGAATCATAATTGACATATAATATTATATTAGTTTCAGGAATAAAACATAGTGATTCCATATTTATACACGCCATGAAATGATCACTGTAAATCTAGTAACCATCTCTCACCATACAAAATTATTATGATATTATTGACTATAATCCCTATGCTATATATTACACCCCCATAACTTATTTATTTTATTTTATTTTATTTTTGAGTTTAAATGTGTTTTGTTTTTAGACAACCTACATGACACGTTTTCTCAAAAACAATGCCTCCGCTCCAAATAAATCAACGTTCAAAACAAATGAAGAGCTCGAGATGACATCAGTCCCATCTGTCTAAGTCCTGGTGTTGTGTGGATGAAAAGCAGTGGCCAGCCAGTTTTGACGACAGGTGATTGATCCAAAGTAACTGCCAACTTTGTTAACATTTTTCCATCTCTAAACCATCCTTAAAGAAAATCATATATGGGGTTACACCATCCTCACGGTAGTCCAGCAGAGCAACCATGCCATCTGGATTCATGTTTTCACCAATAAAGAACTGATAGTTTTTGAAATTAGCAAGGATGTGCTTGATTTGTTCTGCAGCCCCTGTCATAAAAGGTTTTACTCTTTCTGGTCTCTGTTCTTCAAGTTTCCCTTTGATTGACTTCATGTAATCTTTGATGTACTTCTTGTAGGCTTCTTTTGTGAAGCTGGTTTCCTGCAAGTGATGGTTCATGACAATATCGACACCAGTGATTACTGTGCTTTCGGTACCTTCGCCCTCGGGGCCTTCAGCGGAGGCATTTCCACCAATGAGCGAGTCATCGATGTTACCCTCTGTCCTACTGACCATCTTCCCCTCCACCTCCAGACACAGCCCGTCCGCGACCTCCCGGATCTTGTAGATGTCGGAGAACATCTCGTCATGGCTGATGAGGTCCCGGTAGATGATCATGATGGCGACTGGAGGGAGGCGACAGCGGCGCTGGCTTAGCAGGAGCCCGGAGCTCAGAGCGAGCGCAGTGCGGCCAGAGCGGCGCTCGGGGGGAGGGGGGAGCGGGCGGAAAAGCAACTTATTTATTTTATAACTAGTAGTTTGTACTTATTAATCCCTCTGACCTATTTTTCCCATCCTTCGCCCCTCACCCTCTCTGGCAACCATTGGTTGTATATATGAATCTGTATATATGAATCTGTTTTTGTTTTATCCTTTTATTCTGTTTTAATATTCCACACATAAGTGAAATTATACAGTATTTGTCTTCCTTTGACTGACTTACTTCACTTGGCATAATACTCTCTTGGTCTATCCAAGTTGTTGCAAATGAAATGATTTCTTTCTTTTTCTAACTGTAGAGTAATATTCCATTGTATATATACCACATCTTAATTGTCCATTCATCTACTAATGAACATTTAGGTTGTTTCCAAATCTTGGCTATTGTAGTCAATGCTGCAACAAACATGGGGGTCCATATCTTTTTGAATTAGTGTTTTTATTTTCTTCAAATAAATACCAAGAGCTGGAATTGCTGGCAGTTGCCAGTTGAATTTTTAATTTTTTGAAGAACCTCAATACTGTTTTCCACAGAGGCTATACTAACTTACATTCCTACCAACAGTACATTAGTGTTCCCTTTTCTTCACATCCTCCCTAAGAATTGTTATTGTCTTTTTGATAATAGCCATTGTGACAGGCATGAAGTGGCATCTTATTGTCATTTTGGTTTGTATTTCCCTGATTATCAGCACGCTGAACATCTTTTCATGTGCCTGTTGACCATCTGTCTGTCTTTGGGAAATGTCTATTCAGGTCCTCTGTCCATTTTTCAATTGCTTTTTTAAAAAAATATATTGAGCTGTATCAGTTCTTTATATATTTTAGATACCAGTCTCTTATAGGATATATTGTTTGCAAATATCTTCTCCCATTTAATAGGTTGCCCTTTTGTTTTGTTGATGGTTTCTTTTACCATGCATAAGCTTTTTAGTTTGATGTAGTCCTATTTGTTGACTGTTGTTAGAAGATAGTTTTAATTGACTTTCCGTTCTCCCTAGCAGCAAATGGTTGCTCATGATGAGGGCCCTAAAGGAATGGCTCCTCTTGAGTAGCAAAATCTTTTCCTGGTCCTATGACATAAAATGTCATATGTTCAGATAGTTCAAATTAAAAAAAAATATATATATATAAAGATATATAAAGATATACAGTGAAAAGTTTTGCTCTCACCCTGTCCATCATTTACATAACTCTTACACACACATACACAGAGTTCCATGCATGGATGCTAAACTAAGTCACTTCAGGCATGTCCGACTCTTTGTGATTCTCTATGGGATTCTGGAGTGGGTTGCCATGCCCTCCTCCAGGGAGTCTTCCCAACCCAGGGACTGAACCTGCATCTCTAACATCTCCTGCATCAACAGGTAGGTTCTTTATGACTAGCACCACCTGGTATTTCTGCCTATTTTCTATTATATTGTTGGTATTTTATTGGTATCCAATAGTTCTTCACATGTTAAGGAGATTATTATTTGTCTATGATATGAGTTTCTGTTTGTAATTTACTATCTGACATTGTTTATAGTTTTTATATTGTTAAATTTATTATTCTCTTTCATGGGTTATAGATTTTGAGTCATAAAGATCTTCTCCACTGAAATACTAAAATATAACTTCTGTAACTTCTTCTAATATTATATGCTCTCACTATTTTGTAGGAACGTCTTTCATTCATTTGAAATTTATCGTGGTTTTACTAGAGTAATGGTATGTGCTCAGAATCCAAGATCTTTTCCTCACAGGCAGTTGGCCATCATTTATTGAAGTGTTTACTTCTTCCCCACTGATTAGAAATGCCATAGTTTTCATAATAGCAGTATACATTTGGAATTAGTTTTGAATTTTGTATGATATTCTATCAGTCATTTTGTGTAATGATTAACTAGTACCACACTGTTTTAATGTTCAGGTCTTTGTGTTTTAATATCTGATAGTGCTGGATTTAGAAAAGGCAGAGGAACCAGAGATCAAATTGCCAACATCCTTCAGATTGTAGAAAAATCAATGGAATTCCAGAAAAACATCTACTTCTGCTTCATTGACTACACTAAAGCCTTTGACTATGTGGATCACAACAAACTATGGAAAATTCTTCAAGAGATGAGAATACCAGATCACCTTACCTGTCTCATGAAAAATCTTTATGCAGGTCAAGAAGCAACAGTTAGAACTGGACATGGAGTGATGGACTGGTTCAAGATTAAGAAAGGAGTATGTCAAGGCTGTATAGCGTCACCCTGCTTGTTTAACTTATATGCAGAATACATCGTGTGAAATGCTGGGCTGGATGAAGCTCAAGCTGGAATCAAGATTGCTGGGGTAAATATCAGTACCCTCAGATATGAAGACGATACCACCCTTATGGCAGAAGGTGAAGAGGAACTAAGGAGTCCCTTGATGAAGGTGAAAGAGGAGAGTAAAAAAGCTGGCTTAAAACTCAACATTCAAAAAAAGAAAAAAGAAAATCATGGCATCTGGTCCCATCACTTCAAGGCAAATAGATGGAGAAACAATGGAAACAGTGAGAGACTTTATTTCCCTGGGCTCCAAAATCACTGTGGACAGTGACTGCAGCCATGAAATAAAAAGATGCTTGCTTCTTGGAAGAAAAGCTATGACAAACCTAGACAGCATATTCAAAAGCAGAGACATTACTTTGCTGACAAAGGTCCATATAGTCAAAGCTATGTTTTTTCCAGTATTCATGTATGGTTGTGAGAGTTGGAATATAAAGAAAGCTGAGTGCTGAAGAATTGATGCTTTTGAATTGTGGTGTTGGAGAAGACTCCTGGGAATCCCTTGGACAACAAGGTGAAAAAGCCAGTCCATCCTAAAGGAAATCAGTCCTGAATATTCATTGGAAGGACTAATGCTGAAGCTGAAACTCCAATACCTTGGCCACCTGACGTGAAGAGTCGACTCATTGGAAAAGATCCTGATGCTGGGAAATACTGAAGGCAGGAGGAGAAGGGGACGACAGAGGATGAGAGGGTTGGATGGCATCACTGACTCAATGGACATGAGTTTGAGCAAGCTCTGGGAGTTGGTGATGGACCTGGAAGCCTGGCGTGCTGCAGACCATGGGTTCACAAGGAGTCAGACGTGACTGAATGAGTGAACAACAATAAATCTGATAGTGCTAATTTGCCCTAACTGCCCTTTACTCCTCAGTTTTCTGCCTATTTCTGATTAATTATTTTTCCATATAAACTTTATGATAATTTTGCCTTATGTTAAAAACCTCACTGTCAATATTTTTCTTATTGGGCTCGTGTTGAAATTATAAATTAACTCAGAAAGAATTGACATCCTTTGGTATTTACCAACTAGGTACATCTTCCCTTTGTACAAAACTTCTTGTATGTTTTCAGTCGTGTTTTAACATTTCTTATTAAGTTTATTAATGTAGCTTTCATCTTTTCTTTTTTAAATGAGTACTTGAATCTATTATATATTCATGCCATTTGTTGTCTTTTGTATATTAATTTTGTGCCTCACTACTTGGCTAAATAGCTTTTTGGTTGAGTCCCTTGGGTTTTCCAGGTATTTAATTATAATATTTAGCAGAATGAATCCTAATGGATGCTACAGAGAAGAAGAAATTGTGCTTCTCAGTATAGTGGATGGAAGTTCTTTCTGGCAAATCTCAGGAAGGGCAAATATGGACAAGGTGTGGACTCTTTGATACTCTAGACCAGTCCAGATAATGCCCAGTATTCAAAAGCTGTAGAATCATTTTAGGAAGAAAGTACTGGAATAAGGATTGCTTTAAAACAAATAGTTCATTATTATCTTAATCTCAGTCATCATAATTGTCATTACATCTTACATTTAAATATCACATCTCACAATTAAATATCAATTTAAATATTGAAATTAACTAATTTTTTTTTCAATTAGTTGAAAAAGTTAACTAATATAAAGCTACCGATTTGATGCCACCATTGTTATTACCAAAAATTTCAAAGATATCTCTAGGATATCCATGTAAGATTCAATGTAGTTTAATACAATATGGTAAAGAAAAAAATCCAGTTGTATTCAACTAACTGCCCACAAGTCTTGCAGTAGAATTTGTGTTTAAGTAGTTTAAATGAATTGCTTTGTGATGGGCATGGCAAATTCTCCTTGCTGAATTGACTAAACCCTCATTACCTAACAATGATCTCCTCTGTTGATCTTTGGGGCATGGTGTCTCATCTGTTTAGTTGGGCCTTTTATTTGACTTTCATTGACTTTGCGGCCAAGCCTGTTTTCTCTGGTCAATTTGTTAACTCAAATATGTAGGTGAACTCAGCCATTTAGGAAGGACATGTAATTTTTAATAATAACACGCATTGTATTTGACAATAGGATACAATTTTCACTGGTAAATGGAGAAGCAAATGTTTGAGTTTTGAGCAATAGCTTGCTCTGTTTAAAGGAATTGTCCAACTGTCTTTTCCAAGGAAACACAGACTTCTGATTGCTAAATTCCTGCCAACATTCTTTCCCCTATATATAGGATTCAATCTTAGATCAGATAAATACAACTTGAAGTCTTCTTAACGTGCTTGCTGGGATATTGGTACCTACCTTTTAGAGCTAGTTTCTGGAGAGCTGCAGCTATCACCCAAATCTTAGTACTAAGTTTGCCATAATAACATTTTGTTATTGAAACAAAGAAATGACAACTCACTATTCTGTGTGCTTTGAGAGATGTTGTCCTTTGGAATCAATACGGGGCTTCTTTTGGCTCCACATGTGAATTAACTATATAAATGTCCCTTTAGAATCTGTTTATGTAGAGACCATCCAGGATGTTAGTAAGTATATCCACTTATTTCACAGGTCTTCCGATTTGCTAACATACTTGAAGTTTCAGTACTCAAGTCACTCATGTAACCATTTCTTTTATCGAGGTGGTTTTGATAAGTTTCCAGTACCTACTTGCAAATGCTTCAGAACATTTCCTTATGTATGGGGTATGCTATGACTTTTATCCTCTTTATTTCACTTTTCTGAATTTTTTTTAAAAATAGTAGTTTTCAAACATCTTTCAGAGAAAAGAAGAGTTGGAGAAGATCAGAGGCAAAGTCAACCCCATGTTTCTTCACATGGCCAGCAGAAGAGCAAAAGAAAGCCTTCTTTACTATTTATGACCAACCAAAATAAGAGCCCTCTTTAATAAAAAAATCCCAAATTTTATTTCTGGCAGCCTTGGATAATCTCAGTCTGGTGCAAATTGATAACAACAAATCAACAGGCAAGAACATAAAGCAATTTCTCATCCTTTTGCACAATGGGAGTATGGGATGGCTGGTTGGGTTAGGGAGTTGGGTTTTTTTGTTTCTGTTTTTGTTTTCATTTTAGCAGGTATTAATGAAGGTTGTACATAAGATGGCTTATTTCCACATATTCTCATATATTTCTTCCTTTTTTTGCCCTTTTCTTTTCTTACTTTGCAAGATTTGGCTTTACATCCAGAGCTCTTTTTGCCAACCTTATTCACGTTTGGCCTGGTGCTAACCACCTTGCTGCACTGAATGCCCACATGGACAGTTGTGCATTGGCTTCTCCTACTGTACACGTTCATTGTATATGACTTATGTCTTCCTGCAAACTTGGAATACTTTGCCAAATTGTTGACCTTTGTAATATCCTTGTACAACCTGAACTTCATCAACCTTTCAGAGGGACATGGACTGGACACTGTACTCCTGTCTCAGCTCTTTGGAAAGAGGGAAAGAAATGATCTTAATGTGAATGTGGGAAAGTGAGTTGGCATGTTTTTTTATGGTTCTTGCTCTTGTCTCAATCACAAAGGGATTAAGTCTCACTTTTGGCTATTGCCACCTCATTGATGACCACAACAGGGAAGGGAAGATGGCATCTTAAGAGAAGTTTCTCTAACTATAATCTATTTTTCTGTTTAAATGCTCAGTTCTGCCTGTCAAATCTCTGCTCAGGCTTTTGCCTGACCTATCCAATATTCTTCCTTTGAAAAGTTGGAATTTATAATTTTCACACAGTTGGAGTCCTAGCCAGGCATTTGGTTGCCCGTTTTTAAATGAAGCTTTGGTGTAATCTTTTTTGTTGCTGTTGTTGTTGGTGACATTTTTTTAAGTTTAAAGAGGAATGTTGGGTAAAGAATGACCAGCATATCAGAGTATGAACCCATATTCCCCATTTACTGACTAGTTACACAATATCTCACCTATAAGTTGGTTTAATAAGACCAATAACATAGGACTTGCTATGTAAATTTACTGACATCACACTTGTAAAATACTACCTGGAGCCTACCACATGGATAACACTCCGTACTTATGAGATTCTTTTAAATTTATTTGAGGTATTCTAATGCTTATTTATTTTTGTGAAATAATTTATGTTGTGTATATATTTTCATTCATTCATTCATCAAGTACTTGTTGCATACCTTCTTTATGTCAGGCACAGATTTAAGAACTAGAAATATGTAGTAAATATTTAATATATATTAAGTTTATACAAGATTTTGTATTCTTATGGGAAAAACAGACAATAAACAAAGTAAACATGCAAAATATATGTCAAACTACTATGGAAAGGCAGTTGTGCCCTGAGCAGGTAATGCTTGAGAGGAGACTAAAAAGAGATTAGAGAGTAAGCCATGCAGACACCTAGGGGAAGAGAGTGTAAAAGTTAATAGACAGTAACCTCAATTAAGATACACTTTTCTATTTTAAATGTCAAGGGGGTACTCTTTTGCCCTACTATAATAGCAGAGCCCACCAGGAAGAGGAAAACTTTTTCTTCTTGCTTGGGAAGAGCTTAGCCAAAGAAAGAGTGTCACAACTCATTCAGTGAAAACTCTCAGTTCCTCCAGTGGACTCTTCGTTTACTACAGCCCTCCCAACTTTCGTTTCTCTTCTATGAAAGAGCTCTTCTCCTTGGGGAGACTTTGCATGTGGTTCACCACAGTTGTGGTTCCTGAATTGGTCTTCTTTGTTGATCCTGAATAAATGCATTTTTGCTGCAGAAATAACTGGTAGTCTACTGTTTAAGGTCAACAAAGGGGATGGTAAGTACATTATCCTGTGGCAAAGAGGTCAGTGTGTCTGGTGTGGAGTAGGAGATGTAGTCAGATAGAGGCTCTGTCATGAGGAAACTTCTAGGCTATAAATAAGGACTTCAAGCGTCACTTAGGGAAAATGGATCCAGTAGAGGGGTATGAACAGAGAAATGACCTAATCTAAGACTTTAAAAGAAAGCACTCGGGCTGCTCTGTTAATAAAAGACTATTAGAAGGACTAGGGCAGAAGTAGGGGAGACCAGTGAGGAGGCTACTGCAGTGAATTGCAGTTCTTGGACCAGAGTTGTAGACAGCAGAGGAGGCAATGAGAAGTGATTGGAAGCTGGAGGTAGTTTGTATATTGGGCTGATATGACTTCTTGAGGGTAATTGTAGGGTGTAGGAACAAAAAAAAAAGATAGTAAAAGATGACTCCAAAATTTTTGGCCCAAGAAACTGGAGTTGTTAGTCACTGACAGGAAAAACTGAAACCTTAACATATTTGAGATGGAGGTAAATAAGGAGATCACAAGTTTGGATATGAAAAATTTATGATTAAAAGGCCTATTTGGCTTAGAAGTAGAAACCTTCATTTGGCCTATAAAATCATGAGACTGAATGAGAACTACCAGGGAAAGAGTGTATATGGAGAAGGGATGAAATCCTGGGCCCCTCTAGCATTAAGAGGTGCTGGAGACGAGGGGGAAGTATCTGATTTACAGGTATGTTGCTTGTAGGGAAAATGTAGAGGAATACATTTTGAGGAAATTTATCTATATTACATCTTGCTTTCCAATTCAAACCCTAAGAGAGTGAGGTATTGGCTTCCTAAATATCACAAATATTTCATACCTATTGCCTGCTGCTGCTAAGTCGCTTCAGTCGTGTCCGACTCTGTGCGACCCCATAGACGGCAGCCCACCAGGCTCCCCCATCCCTGGGATTCTCCAGGCAAGAACACTAGAGTGGGTTGCCATTTCCTTCTCCAATCTATTGCTTAGGAAGCATAGAACTCTAGAAATGGTCAGGGAATTTGTACAGAAAGTAGATAAAAAAATAATTGCTACACTGGAGATACTAAAACAACTGTATAAAGTCTACAGCAAGCATCAGTAAATTACCTGAGATATTCAACACTTTATTATAAAACAGGCTTTGTGTTAGATGATTTTGCCAAACTGTAGGCTAACAAGTGTTCTGAGCATGTTTCAATTAGGGTGGGCTAAGTTGTGATGTTCAGTAGATATATTAATGTGTTTTAGATTTATGATATTTTCAACCAATCATGAATTTATTGGGATGTAAACCCACTGTAAGCTGAGGAAGATCTGCAATTGGATAACTTGTCACTAGATATAGAGAGTTAAAATTATCATTCTAGCAAAATAGTCACTCACTAACTAACAACCTTTACCCCTTTCATACACTGTTTCCTGTTAACTTCAATATTTGTAGCCATTCTCTTTATGATTCTAAAATTTTCTTACTACAGACATCTCATGAATATATATTTAGCTCAACTATATAAGCAGAGTTAGTAAGGTAAGGTAGTCTAAAGAAAACAAGTCACAAATTTAAAATATTCAGGATGTGTAAAGTTATATTGAAAATGATCTTAGAACAAACTTGATAATCAATTAGGAATATGCCAATTATTTGCAAATATCCATCACTTTTTTCTAAGTGCATGTAGTTTTTGTCAAGGACTGTCAACTGTCCCCTAATATTGATTTTTTCCGTCTTTCTTTAGCAAGAGAACTCTCAACATTGAGCTGAGCACAAGCCTGCTCAAATAAAGACTACATTTCCCAGTCACTCTTGTTGCTATGCTTGGCCGTTTATTTTAGGGTCTACCAACGATAAGTGAGCAGAATGCAGCCACACTGGTGAAAACTGCAAAAACCATCTTAGACCAGGGATGAAAGCCATGACTTGAGAATGGTAGAATGACAAAGTAGTAAGTGGCCAGGTCCTCAAGATCACAGAGCTGCCTGAATGAGTTCTGGACTACTTATGGTTTAGCTTTTACATGAGAAAGACATTAATGTCTATCTGTTTGAATTATTGCTTTTTGCCTTTAGATTTTCTTCTTTCTTAAGCTATTTGTAAGCCTTCTCCAGACAACCATTTTGCCTTTTTGCTAAAGAGAAGCTAAAGACAAAGGAGAAAAGGAAAGATATACCCATCTGAATGCAGATTTCCAAAGAATAGCAAGGAGAGATAAGAAAGCCTTCCTCAGTGAACAATGCAAAGAAATAGAGGAAAACAGTAGAATAGGAAAGACTAGAGATCTAATCAAGAAAATTAGAGATACCAAGGGAACATTTCATGCAAAAATGGACACAATAAAGGAGAGAAATGGTATGGACCTAACAGAAGCAGAAGATATTAAGAAGAGGTGACAAGAACACACAGAAGAGCTACACTAAAAAGATCTTTGTGACCCAGATAACCATGATGGTGTGATCACTCACCTAGAGCCAGACATCCTGGAATGCCAAGTCAAATGGGCCTTAGGAAGCATCACTACGAACAAAGCTAGTGGAGGTGATGGAATTCCAGTTGAGCTATTTCAAATCCTAAAAGATGATGGTGTGAAAGTGTTACGCTCAATATGCCAGCAAATTTGGAAAACTCAGCAGGGGCCACAAGACTGGAAAAGGTCAGTTTTCATTCCAATCCCTAAGAAAGGCAATGCCAAACAATGTTCAAACTAGCACACAATTGCACTCATCTCATACTAGCAAAGTAATGCTCAAAATTCTCCAAGCCAGGCTTCAACAGTATGTGAACCATGAACTTCCAGATGTTCAAGCTGGTTTTAGGAAAGGCAGAGGAGCCAAAGATCAAATGGCCAACATCCTTTGCATCATCAAAAAAGAGTTCCAGAAAAACATTTGCTCCTGCTTTACTGATTATGCCAAAGCCTTTGACTATGTGGATCACAACAAATTGTGGAAAATTGTTCAAGAGATGGAAATACCAGACCACCTGACCTGCCTCCTGAGAAATCTGTATGCAGGTTAAGAAGCAACAGTTAGAACCAGACATGGAACAACAGACTGGTTCCAAATTGGGAAAGGAGTACGTCAAGGCTGTATATTGTCACCCTGCTTATTTAACTTATATGCAGAGTACATCATGTGAAATGCTGGGCTGGATGAAGCACAAACTGGAATCAAGATTACAGGGAGAAATATCAATAACCTCAGATATGCAGGTGACACCACCCTTAGGGCAGAAAGGGAAGAAGAACTAACGAGTCTCTGAACATGAAAGAGGAGAGTGAAAAAGCTGGCTTAAAACTCAGCATTCAAAAAAACTAAGATCATGGCATCCGGCCCTATCACTTCATGGCAAATAGATGGGGAAACAGTGGAAACAGTGATAGACTATTTCCCTGGGCTCCAAAATCACTGCAGATGGTGACCGCAGCCATGAAATTAAAAGATGCTTGCTTCTTGGAAGAAAAGTTATGACAAACCTAGATAGCATATTAAAAAGCAAAGACATTATTTGCCGACAAAGGTCCGACTAGTGAAAGCTATGGTTTTTCCATCCATGTATGGATGTGAGAGTTGGACTATAAACAAAGCTGAGTCCTGAAGAATTGCTGCTTTTGAGCTGTGGTGTTGGAGAAGACTCTTGAGAGTCCCTTGGACAGCAAGGACATCCAACCAGTCCATTCTGAAGGAGATCAGCCCTGGGATTTCTTTGGAAGGAATGATGCTAAAGCTGAAACTCCAGTACTTTGGCCACCTCATGCGAAGAGTTGACTCATTGGAAAAGACTGTGATGCTGGGAGGGATTGGGGGCAGGAGGAGAAGGGGATGACAGAGGGTCATGGCAGATGGTTGGATGGCATCACCGACTTGATGGACGTAAGTTTGAGCAAGCTCTGGGAGTTAATGCGCTGCAGTCCATGGGGTTGCAAAGAGTTGGGCGTGGCTGAGCGACTGAATTGATACTGACTGTATTTTGGCCTTTGTCACAGCAGTCAGACTTGTATCTTAATTTACTCATGGCCCTTTTAATAAAGGCCAATGTGCTAAAGTACAATAGAAGTTGCATTTATTATGCATTGATAGAGAACACACATAATAACAAAGTGGTACTATAAATTTAAGAAGATTTTAAGTGAATTTTTAAAAATTAATCACAGCTATGCACATTGACTTCCCTGGTGGCTCAGACGGTAAAGCGTCTGTCTACAATGCGGGAGACCCGGGTTCGATCCCTGGGTTGGGAAGATCCTCAGGAGAAGGAAATGGCAATCCACTCCAGTACTATTGCCTGGAAAACCCCATGGACAGAGGAGCCTGGTAGGCTACAGTCCATGGGGTCGCAAAGAGCCGGACGCGACTGAGCAACATTCCTGTTCCTTCCTGTGGCCTCCCTGAGGCTATTGAAGAAGCATATGCACATTTGAAAAGCATCAGTTCAGTTCAGTTAAGTCACTCAGTCGTGTCCAACTCTTTGCGACCCCATGAATCGCAGCAAACCAGGCCTGTCCATTGCCAACTCCCAGAGTTCACCCAAACTCATGTGTATAGAGTCGGTGATGTCATCCAGTCATCTCATCCTCTGTCGTCCCCTTCTCATCCTGCCCCCAATCCCTCCCAGCATCAGGGTCTTTTCCAGTGAGTCAACTCTTCGCATGAGGTGGCCAAAGTATTGGAGTTTCAGCTTCAACATCAGTCCTTTGAATGAACACCCAGGGCTGATCTCCTTTAGGATGGACTGGTTGGATCTCCTTGCAGTCCAAGGGACTCTCAAGAGTCTTCTTCAACACCACAGTTCAAAAGCATCAATTCTTCGGTGCTCAGCTTTCTTCACAGTCCAACTCTCACATCCATACATGATCACTGGAAAAACCATAGCCTTGACTAGACGGACCTTTGTTGGCAAAGTAATATCTCTGCTTTTCAATATGCTATCTAGGTTGGTCATAACTTTCCTTCCAAGGAGTAAGCATCTTTTAATTTCATGGCTGCAATCATAGGTGTGATATATTGCTTATTCACTCTATTGATAATGCTTGGACTGGTGTGCGGATGTAAGGACTCTGCCAGACCCCTTCCCAGCACAAATATTTGAAGTCCATGGACTTAGGCTTTCACAGAATTGAATATGAGATTAGGCAGCAGTAGAGCTAGCTCAGAAGATTCAAGTACAATCTGAAATGCCAGGTCAACTATATAGCTGTAGACATAACCAGGTACCTGAAGAGAGTCGAGGCCCAGAGTGTCCAGCGTCTAGAGTAGACCCTGTGGGAACCTCCTCAGCATCACTTTACTACTTTCCTGTCACAGAGCAGTCACTTGGCGGGTGGGGTGCTGGGTTGAATAGTGCCCCCGTAAATTCATGTCCACCTGGAACCTATGAATGTGACTTATTTGGAAATAGGATCTTTGCAGATATTATCAAGTTAAAATGGGGTCATGCTGGACTAGTGATCCGTAATCCAGTGATTGATGTCATTATAAGAAGGAAATTTAGACACAGACACATAAATAATCATCATAAAGACAGATGTAGAGACTGGAGTTAGCTGTCACAAACCAAAGAACACCAAGGACTGCCAGCAACCACCAGAAGCTAGAAGAAACAAGAAAGAATTCTTTCTTAGAGTCTTTGGAGGGAGCATGGCTCAGCAAACACCTTGGGTTTGGACTTCCAGCCTTCAGGATGATGAGAGAATACATTTTTGTTGCCTTGAGCCTCCCGATTTCTGGTATTTTGTTAAGGCAGGCCTACAAAATTAAACAGTGGGATTGATCCTACCCTCAGTGGCAAGCTGGAAATATATTCATGTTTGACAATCAAGGAATCCTAACAGAAGAGATGCCTGCTGCATTGCTGAAGCAGAGTCCGGATGGATCCCCACTTTGCAGGTGTTTACTTTTTAGTTGCTGGATAAAGAGAGGTCAGAAGGATTCCAGGCTGATGCAGCGAGGAACACCTGGTGGACTTAGAGCACTGGCTGCTTATCACCTGGTTTAGAAGCATTTCAATATTTTAAAAACCTATGGAGTTATATCAGCATGTTCTAGGCATATGCCTTGGTTGGGCTTTCCTTCTTGCCACTACAGGTGATTCAAGAGTTGCCCAAATTGGGCCAATCAAAATGAGGGTCAGGACTTTTATTCTTTGATGGGGGGAAAACATGCCCTTTCTCAGGAGATATAAATGGGAAACATCTCTTGTTGCTATAAGCTGAAATTTGCAACCTGGAAAGAAAGTAGGCTAGGGGTACAGTCAACAATCAAAGAAGGAAAAACTAGACAACTGTAGCCAAATTGTTTGAAACTCTGTTCATTTGCACCTGAATCTCTCCCATCCTTTGAACTATTAGTTATTTGAGCCACTAAATGTGGGTTACTGTTTCTGCAAGTATGAGTTGGGTTTTTCTGTTGTTTGTAACTAGAAGCATGCTAACTGATATAGTCCCTGGAACTTTCTTAGCAGATATTTATAAGATATTTAAATGTCTTATTTGATGTCCACTAGTGTAATTATTTTCTAATTACCTTGGTGTTATGTTAATGAATGAAACACCAGCCAGGCTTTAAGGAAATAGGACTGTGATGAAAGACAGTAGTCATTAATTTTATACTGAATCCTTATTTTAGAATACAACTCAAAGGCAAAGGGACACATGTATTCTCACACAAACACACCTGCGATTTCTCTCACTGCATTCCATGCCATACATAATAAGAACTAACTTTTACTACAGATGCAGTTGAGGGACAAAATGATACAAACAAAGGGGTGAGAATCTGCAATCTATGGGGAATAGTGGGAAAGTAAAAGGAAGAATTAAGTCAAAGAAATATGGTTTTATGAATAAAATTCTCTTTTATAACAATAACTGCAAAATAAATCAAAGGTAGTGCAAGGGCCAATTTAAATACAGAGGCTAGCAAAGGAATGGAGATGGAGAAAGATGAATAGAGGCAGGCAGGAAAAAATCATGAAGTTTAAACTCCTTTTCCTCTGTCTAAGCCTTCAAAATAAATCTTTTTTTTTTTTTTTGCAGGGGCCATTTCAAAAACAGGGCTAAGAAGGGGCAGAAACAAAGTACCAGCGTCTTCTGCAGCTCCTTAAAAATGAAAAATTTGAGTTATCTCAATTGACTTATGTTACTTTGAATTACTGTTTGTTTATTTGCACACTGAATTTGAGGCTTCTTGCTTTATACTCTGCAGTTACTGTCTATACATTGTTAACAATAAATATTAGAAAATGTAATTCTGGATTTAGCCAACACTTCAGTCAGCATTAATTGATTTTGAAATTGAATTATTGCTTTCAATAATAACGAAAAAGAATTTTAGAAAGGAAATGGTGAAGATGAGAAAGTAGCTTTTCCCAGTATGTAGTTCATGTTAAATTGCTGGTGTCTGAAGAATATGGAACTGAGATTTTATCAATACATACATTACCACATGTTTCCTATTTTAGTTGCTAATTAATATTCAGGTGTGCAGCTAAATACATGAAATTAAATGCTAATGCTGTTGCATTTGTGATTTAACAAGTTCAAGTTGTTGCTATATACAGCATTACCCTGTCCAGTCACACGTATAATTGTTTTTTCTTTGTAATCATACTATCTTCATGTATTCATTTCATTCAGTCTTCTAAGGGCATCATATGAATAAATCTTGGTTAAAAATATCATTACCTTCTATAGTTTAGAAACGAAATAAGAGCTCTCTGAGAGTCATTATTAAAAGGCTTTAAATGAAGACTTGGTTAATTGGCCCACTAGTATAGAAATTTTAGTATTTTCTTACATTTTGTTTCACTTAATTTGTGATTAACAGCTACATAAACTTGAGAAGCACCTAATGCAAATAGTTTTACAAATATTGCATGCCATTTTATTGTACTTGCCTTATCAAGTATTTTTGTTAAAAAAATTCAAAGTTAATGTGTTAGTAAGTAACTAGCTACTTTAGTTAGTTAGAGTTCTCTTCCTTGAAGAAAATTACTATAATGGTTACTTTTGCTAAAATGCAATTACTGCCACTGTAACAATCAATCATATTTTTATATAAGGAATTTTAACAACTTTGGAATGCATTAAGAAAAGTAAATGAGAAAGACTCAGTGTGAAGTAAGACTAGACAACCAACCTCCCTGCACCTTGACATTTGATGTGAAAAAAACTCAGTTACCTTTCTTAAAAGTCGTTTCAGTGCCTTACCTAAGATTGCTGTCAAAGTTTTACAATATGCGTGTGTGTGCTTAGTTGCTCAATCATGTCTGACTCTTTGTGACCTCATGGACTGTAGCCCTCCAGGCTCCTTTATCCAAGGGATTCTCCAGGCAAGAATATTAGAGAGGGTCGCCATGCTCTGCTCTTCGGGGGATCTTCCCAAACCAGGGATCAAACGCAGGTCTCCCACATTGCAGGCCATCAGAGCCATCTTTACCATCTGAGCCATCAGAGAAGCCCATTTTATAATGTAGTAGTAAGCAAGTCTCTTAAAGGTGGGCTTCCCAGGTGACTCAGTCGTAAAAATCCACCTGCCAAGCAGAGATGTGGGTTCGATCCCTGTGTTGGGGAGATCCCCTGGAGAAGGAAATGGCAACCCTCTCCAGTATTCTTGCCTGGGAAATCCTATGGACAGAGGAGCCTGGTGGGCTACAGTCTATGGGATTGCAAAAGAGCTGGACACAACTTAGGAACTGAATAACAAGTTTCTGAGAACATCACTGAAAAATGCTATGTGCATTCAACAACTAATAGCTATTATTGTTTCTGATGAATCAGTTCAATTCAGTTCAGTCGCTCAGTCATGTCTGACTCTTTGCGACCCCATGAGTTGCAGCACGCCAGTGGTCATGTATGGATGTGAGAGTTGGACTGTGAAGAAGGCTGAGCGCCGAAGAATTGATGCTTTTGAACTGTGCTGTTGGAGAAGACTCTTGAGAGTCCTTTGGACTGCAAGGAGATCCAACCAGTCCATTCTAAAGGAGATCAGCCCTGGGATTTCTTTGGAAGGACTGATGCTGAAGCTGAAACTCCAGTACTTTGGCTATTTCATGCCAAGATTTGACTCATTGGAAAAGACTCTGATGCTGGGAGGGATTGGGGGCAGGAGGAGAAGGCGACGACAGAGGATGAGATGGCTGGATGGCATCACTGACTCAATGGACGTGAGTCTGAGTGAACTGGAGTTGGTGATGGACAGGGAGGCCTGGTGTGCTGCCATTCATGGGGTCACAAAGAGTTGGACACGACTGAGCGACTGAACTGAACTGAACTGAGGCCTCCCTGAGGCCAACTTTTTCACTCTCCTCTTTCACTTTCATCAAGAGGCTCTTTAGTTCCTCTTCACTTTCTGCCATAAGGGTGGTGTCATCTGCATATCTAAGGTTATTGATATTTCTCCCGGCAATCTTGATTCCAGCTTGTGCTTCTTCCAGCCCAGCATTTCTCATGATGTACTCTGCATATATGTTAAATAAGCAGGGTGACAATATACAGCCTTGATGTACTCCTTTTCCTATTTGGAACCAGTCTGTTGTTCCATGTCCAATTCTAATGAATAGTTTACTCCTAATCTGTAAGAATCTGTAGTCCTCAAATTATGTGAGTTAAACAAAAAGACATATTTGAAAAGGTTTAACATTGTTATATCCTTACAGATGACAATGTCTCCACATGAAAAGTGAAGGTTAGAAAATACAAACTGGACTAGTCCTCAGCTTAGTTGAGGTCAGAAACATTTTTTTTCTTGTCTCAAAGTATCATGTGGTCACATGGAGATGGTATTTTTCCACCCAAAGCACCTGTAATATTCTCATGAAGACAGAATAATAAACAACCTGAAAATGTGTTAGTCACTCAGTTGTGCCCAACTCTTTGTAACCCCATGGTCTGCAGCCCACCAGGGTCCTCTGTACATGGAATTCTCCAGGCAAGAATACTGGCTTGGGTAGCCATTCCCTTCTCCAGGGGATCTTCCCAACCCAGGGCTCAAACCTGGGTCTCCTGTATCGCAGGCAGATATTTTATTATCGGAGCCACTAGGGAAGCCAAACTTCTAAAAGTCTCCTAGTGAAGATAGAATACTAAACATACATGAGATTACTGCTATGAAAATTATACTCTTCATAGAGTATTGGGAATATAAACACAGATGACTTGGTCCATATTGTTATTTAATGATGTGTATTGACATGATGAATATGTTTAAATGGGACATGAAAACATACTAAAGAAAAATATATGGGTAAAATAGACTATTTTATGTAGCTATTGTACTAAAACACAAATTAATGTCTTATATAGGCAATCACAGATCTGTTCTCTCTTCTAATCCTCTCTGTCCTCCTATCTACCCCTACGTCTGTTTTGTCTTTTTCTCCCAGTACCGCCATGATACTTCCATCCAGTTGGTCTCCAAAACTGGAAACGTGAAAGGTATTCTGATTCCTCCCTCTTTCTTAGCACCTTCATTCAATCCACTACTACTAGTTTCCATTTGAACTTTGCAGGGTGTCTAGTTTAGCCCCATGTCAGGTTTCTCTGTAATCTCTTTAAGATCTCTGTGTAATCAGTCCCTCCTTTGTCACAGCCCCCTTTCCCCTCTTTCCAGAGTTATCTTTCTAAACTCCATGACATAGTTAATCAGTAATGTCCTAAAACAATGGTTGCTGTCTTTTCTTCCTGGAATTCCATTTTCTAGGGCCTCTGATTAGAAAATGTTTCTCCATCAAGATCTTGGTCTAAAAGGCTTTCTCTGACACTCCAGGCAAAATGGAACACTTCCATTCATAGTGTTGTCTGTGTTTCTTAAGCTTTCCTTCCCTCCATATTTGAGCTTCTTGAGGGCAAGGATGTATCTTATTCTTCTTGGTATCACTAGTAGTAACCCCATGGACTGCAGCCTACCAGGCTCCTCCGTCCATGGGATTTTCCTGCCTGGAAAATCCCATGGACGGAGGAGCCTGGTAGGCTGCAGTCCATGGGGTCGCCAAGAATCGGACACGACTGAGCAACTTCACTTTCACTTTTCAGTTTCATGCATTGGAGAAGGAAATGGCAACCCACTCCAGTGTTCTTGCCTGGAGAATCCCAGGGACGGGGGAGCCTGGTGGGCTGCCGTCTATGGGGTCGCACAGAGTCAGACGTGACTGAAGCGACTTAGCAGCAGCAGCAGCAGTACTAAGCCCAGCACATGACAACACAGTGAGCTCAAAATCAGTGAAGAAATGAGAGAATGAAGAAATTCTTCAGTTATGATCCAATTTGGGTGTTATCACTTACAGATTCACATTATGTCTGAAAACAAAGCCACTAAGAAAAATAATTTTAAGACAAGCTATAAAAAATTTGCTTTTACCAATTTACCTCAAAGTAAAGTCCATTACAATTAAAGGTCATTCTTCATTATTAGGAAACCTCTCCATTCTTATGGATTCTTTTGTTTTGTATTAAAAAATATGAGCTGTGCATGACCAATGGGTAACAGCTGCGTGCATCATTATTTGTTAATAAAAAAAATTTCAAGCCAAGGCAAAACATTCCAGGATAGCTGCTGGACATTCGATTTATTTCATTTCCTTCAAAGCTAAAGCTGGCCATAAAGTTCATCTGGTGGCAATGTTTTTAATGTATTTTAAATTGAGATAGCAGCGGGCCAGTGCTATCTATAGAAAACTGCATTTGGTTCTATTGCCAATATGTGCTTTTTTTTTTTTTCACACTTCATCTGTTATCAGAGAACTAATAAAGGTGCTTATTTGTGTTATGGTCATACTTTCTAGAAAAGAGAAAAGAATAATATAAACTTCAACATCTTCTGTATTTCAATTAACAAAGACCTTATAATTCTTTGATTTAAAGTACATTTGCATTGATCAGTTTAATCTGGCCAGGACTGCAGTATTATTTCAGGAATGACTCCTCCTTCATTCTAGGGGTTTGGTGGAAATGACAGCCTCAGTGTCCTGCCAGCTTCTGCTGTGGGAGTGGGCAGGAGATCCAAAACTGTTCAATCATAGTATCTCATCCTTCTGTCTTACAGTGTTTGATGCAAGTGGTGGGCGTATGACCCAGACAAGGCAACTTGGAATCTTTCAAAGTGCGTGTGTGTGTGTGTATGTGTGTGTGTGTGTGCGTGTGTGTGTGTGTGCGTGTGCCGCGGGTGGAAGGAGGAAAGAAATAGCTTATTTATTTTTTGCATCTCAAGATGTAAAGACACACACGTGGGAAATACTGGCAGTTGTGTTTTCTGACACGTGGCACTAGCCTGCTTAGAGTAGAAAAACATGGACCTTACACACAAAGAGAAGCAGAGTTAGCATAGTTGAGACATGCTGAATAAACCCTAGTGATATTTTTTGCATCCCTGAACCTAGCCATGCCTGAAGTGAGAGCTACTCTTATATTTCCAGGTATACAAGCCAATTAATTCCCTTTTTCCTTAAGCTTGTATGAGTTCTTGCAACCCAAATAGTATACTTCAGAGTGACATTATGATGAAGGAAAACCTAAGTGTTATGGCTGTTTATGAAGTGTCAGGCTTAAATAAATAAACTCACTATCTGTTTGTTACTACATGGGAAGAAGCTTCTAGACACGAACTCTCTGACATCTCTCAGGATTCTCCACTCTAGAACACTTGAAGTTTCTAGCAAATCATTTCATTTCATACTTACTGTTAAACACAAATTTTACTTAATTCACAGTAAAAATCCTAACATGGTGTGATGGCTTTCCCCATGTCAATTTCCCCACATTCTCTTCTCATGTGGTTCCAGGTTAGGGTTGGTTTTGGTGTTCAGCCACTCAGTCGTGTCTGACTCTTTGCGACTCCATGGATTGCAGCCCGCCAGGCTCCTCTGTCCATTAGATTCCCCAGGCAAAAATGCTGGAGTGGGTTGCCATTTCCTTCCCACTAGGTTAGGGTTAGCCACAGTAGAGATCTGAGTGGGATTTGGCACCAAAAGGCAGCCTTTTCTAGGCTCCAAGCATTACTGCAGGGCAGGTGCTGTTGGACTCCCTGCACATTGTCACAGATCTGCTGCTGGCAAGGGGCAGCGCATGGGCCCACAGCACTTTCAGCTCCATCAGACTCCTTCAGCTTCCAAGAATCTCAGGCCAGGGGCCCCTATATCTCTGTGGTACAGGATGCTGGCTTATCTCACAAGTTGTCCAAATCATTGGGACTGGAGGCAGTGGCCGATTAGGTGAACTTCCAGTTTTTCTGCACAGGCTGCCCCTGGTTGCTCTACTTCATGTCCATCTTCTCTTCCTGACTGCTGCTCCTTCGGCTCAGCACCAGACTGAGAGGCAGCAGGCATCCATGATTGTATAAGGCTAATGCCTACAGTAGTGGATTTCTGGTTCTCTATCACTCGTATTGGCTATGCCAGTCTGATATAACTCTAACTAATAAGCGGTCTACTTTTTGTTGTTCATTTCTAAAGCAAGCTGTAAGTTTCTCTATTATTGGAAAACAACACTGATGAGGTTGAAAAAATTCAGGCTTTATGTGCAGGCTTTACATGCTACCTTTGGCACTTGTTATCTGTGTGTCTTTGACCAATTTTATTTGATCTCTTGATGCCTCAGTTTCTTCGCTATCAAGTGGGGAAGAGTCTACCAATGGGATTGCTACTAGGATACACAAAGAAATGGGATTTGTTTTGCCACTAGACTACTATTCATTATTGCAGTCTTATCATCTGGCTCAAAAATTACTCTATGGTACCTACTCCATAATCTTTTCTAAATTGATGGATAAATAAGCATGTCCTAGAAACCAGAGATAAATTGCCAACATCCACTGGATCATGGAAAAAGCAAGAGAGTTCCAGAAAAACATCTATTTCTGCTTTATTGACTATGCCAAAGCCTTTGACTGTGTGGATCACAATCAACTGTGGAAAATTCTGTGATGGGAATACCAGACCACCTGACCTGCCTCTTGAGAAATCTGTATGCAGGTCAGGAAGCAACAGTTAGAACTGGACATGGAACAACAGACTGGTTCCAAATAGGAAAAGGAGTATGTCAAGGCTGTATATTGTCACCCTGCTTATTTAACTTCAATGCAGAGTACATCATGGGAAATGCTGGACTGGAAGAAACACAAGCTGGAATCAAGATTGCCAGGAGAAATATCAATAACCTCAGATATGCAGATGACACCACCCTTATGGCAGAAAGTGAAGAGGAACTTAAAAGCCTCTTGATGAAAGTGAAAGAGAAGAGTGAAAAAGTTGGCTTAATGCTCCACATTCAGAAAACGAAGATCATGGCATCTGGTCCCATCACTTCATGCGAAATAGATGGGAAAACAGTGGAAACAGTGTCAGACTTTATTTTTCTGGGCTCCAAAATCACTGCAGATGGTGACTGCAGCCATGAAATTAAAAGATGCTTACTCCTTGGAAGAAAAGTTATGACCAACCTAGATAGCATATTCAAAAGCAGAGACATTACTTTGCCGACTAAGGTCCGTCTAGTCAAGGCTATGGTTTTTCCAGTGGTCATGTATGGATGTGAGAGTTGGACTGTGAAGACGGCTGAGCACCAAAGAATTGATGCTTTTGAACTGTAGTGTTGAAGACTCTTGAGAGTCCCTTGGACTGCAAGGAGATCCAACCAGTCCATTCTGAAGGAGATCAGCCCTGGGATTTCTTTGGAAGGAATGATGCTAAAGCTGAAACTTCAGTACTTTGGCCACCTCAGGCGAAGAGCTGACTCCTTGGAAAAGACTCTGATGCTGGGAGGGATTGGGGGCAGGAGGAGAAGGGGACGACAGAGGATGAGATGGCTGGATGGCATCACGGACTCAATGGACATGAGTCTGAGTGAACTCCAGGATTTGGTGATGGACAGGGAGGCCTGGCGTGCTGCGATTCATGGGGTCGCAAAGAGTCAGACACGACTGAGCGACTGAAAAGAACTGAACTGAACTGAATTCATGTTATACTCCTTGTTCTTTATCTGAGGAGGTATAATAGAGTAAATTTATCAACCCTGGGATTTCTTTGGAGGGAATGATGCTGAAGCTGAACCTCCAGTACTTTGGCCACCTCATGCGAAGAGCTGACTCATTGGAAAAGACTCTGATGCTGGGAGGGATTGGGGGCAGGAAGAGAAGGGGACGACCGAGGATGAGATGGCTGAATGGCACCACGGACTGGATGGACATGAGTCTGAGTGAACTCCAGTAGATGGTGATGGACAGGGAGGCCTGGCGTGCTGCGATTCATGGGGTCGCAAAGAGTCGGACACGACTGAGCAACTGAACTGAACTGAACTGCTCAGATAATACTTAGTCTCTCTTCCTGTAACATTCCAAGAGAGAAGTGTATTTCCCTCTCCTGTTGATGTTGATCTTAGCCGCATGACTGGGCCCATAGGTTGTTAGAAATATTAGCGAATGTTTGACATATGCGTCCATACTAAGATGGTTTCCCTTTCTCTTCTGTCTCCTTCAAGAAAAGAATTTACCCCAAGTAGACACTGCTCCTTCAGGCTGGGCCTCTGAAGGAGACCAGGAATGAGAGCAATGCTGGTCCAGTCTGAAAAAAGACACTCCAGCCAACCCACAGATACATGACTAAGAGTTAGTGCTTAACTGTGACTTGAGTACTTAACTATGACTTGAGAATTTTCTACAGAACAATTACTGACTGATACAAAGAGGCTCAATTGTAAAGGCAGAATATATATTTATAGATTTAGCATGTAAAAGAAACTTTAAAATTCACTTGAGTCGATGTTCCTATTCAAATTAGATAGATTTGAACAACAGTTTAAGACTCTCTTTGGCCAGATTAATCAATCCACTAACATAGTCCATAAGTATCAATTCTGGTCATGGTCCTGAAATAGCTGGAATGGGCATTCAAAGAGCATAAGACTTGGCAGCTATCCTCGAAGAGTACAAAAATATGTCTTTAAAAAAAGCAAGAATCTTATTTAGAAGAAAAACAAAAATCCTCATCTCAGAGCCTTGCAACAGGCTCAGTAGGAACTTTGTGTTGCTTATCACCTGGACATGTAGAAAGAATTCTGCACTACCTACAGGCTGTGACACTGGAGAAGAAAGTCAACTTCATTTCCTCATCTTTAAAATGAGGATAGTAATAGTTACCACCCAACAGAGTTGTAAAGCCTAACTGAAAGCATGAATACAAAGCTCTTAGCACACTTCACTTCACTTCAGTTCAGTAGCTCAGTCGTGTCCAACTCTTTGCGACCCCATGAATCGCAGCATGCCAGGCCTCCCTGTCCATCACCGTCTCCCGGAGTTCACTCAAACTCATGTCCATCAAGTCCGTGATGCCATCCAGCCATCTCATCCTCTGTTGTCCCCTTCTCCTCCTGCCCCCAATCTCTCCCAGCATCAGGGTCTTTTCCAAGGAGTCAACTCTTCGCATGAGGTGGCCAAAGTATTGGACTTTCAGCTTTAGCATCAGTCCTTCCAATGAATACCCAGTATCTGACACTTCATAAGTGACCAATAGAAGTTAGCCCTTGCTATGGTTGTTATTCTTATGAGTGACAGAATGTTTGGCTAATAGGCCAAGCTAATTCTCCCATTCGAAGCCACGATGAAGGAAAATGCATATCACAATTTTTTTACAACTATTATTATGGAATCTGTTGGATCAGATTTAAAATTTCCTTTCCTTGAATAAGGAATCCAAATACTTTTCATTACCTTTGCTGTTCATTTATGAATTATCTACTATTTTTTTTTCAAATTTCTTTTTTTATTTCTGAAGACTGGATCAAGGAAGGTGTGATCTGGCCAACGGCAGTAGAACAATAACAGGATAGTACAGAGTACATGTTTTACTCTTTGGTTATTTTAGTTTATTTTTTCTGGCAATATCCATTCCTATCCTATCTTTCTCTATTCTTAGCCAAAGGTGGGACATACCCAATTTTCAGCCTGGACTGGAACTTGTTTGGTATATCAGTGTCTCTTCCTCATGGTCCCTGTGACTGGTTCAGAGTTAGGCATGTGATCCAACCTGGATCAAAGAGATTTAAACCCAAATTTGTACTGGACTGTTGGAACCTTTCTTTTCTTGACTGGCATGATATTAAGATGTCATCTTTTCAGTGGCTGTAGATGGGGCCACTAAGGGGAAACGTGGAGGTGGAGAAAAAAAGCAACAGCAAGTAAGGTAAAGTGTGGAGCTGAAGACAAGTTGGCTCACAGGTAACATCCCTTGGACTGCAAGGAGATCAAACCAGTCAGTCCTAAAGGAAATCAATCCTGAATGTTCATTGGAACGACTGATGCTGACGCTGAATCGTCAATGTTTTGGACACTTGATGTGAAGAGCTGACTCATTAGAAAAGACCCTGATGCTGGGAAAGATTGAAGGCAGGAGGAGAAGGCGACAACAGAGGATGAGATGGTTGGATGACATTACCAACTCAATGGACATGAGTTTGAACAAACTCTGGGAGATAGTGAAGGACAGGGAAGCCTTGCATGCTGCAGTCCATGGGTTCACAAAGAGTTGGACACAACTGAGCAACTGAACAACAACAAAAACAACATCCATGAAGCTGCCAAATTCAGCTTCACCTCAAGTCAGAACTTCTGGATTCGAGCTCCTCAGCTCTGTTTAAAGACAGCTTGAGTTGGGTTTTCTGAAATATGGGACAGAAACAGTAATGTACCTGCATGCCACACATTGTTTACATGCCCTGTGAAGAGCTCAAGTGATCAATAATAATTGTAAGCTTTTTTAAAAATATTTTTTTAAATAAATGAAAGTTTTGCTTTTAGCACTGTGACACATTCAGCTGGTTGTCCATTTCTCACTATTTTTTTCCCCTGCCTTTTGACTTCAGGTGAGTAGCAGAATAAGGATCTCTTAATCACACTTTCAAAACACTTAATATATAAGATCAAAAAAGCAAGACAAAAATTTCTATATACATGTATATGCTAAGTCCCTTTAGGCATGTCCAACTCTTTGAGACCCCATAGTCTGTAGACTGCCAGGTTCCTCCATCCGTGGGATTTCCCAGGCAAGAATACTGGAGTGGGTTGCCATCTCCTCCAGGGGCTCTTCCTGACCCAGGGATCAAACCTGCATCTCAAGTCTCCTGCATTGGCGGGCGAATACTTTACCTCTAGCACCACCTGGGAAGCACCTCTATTTACATACATAATACATACATACATATAATATGTGTATAATTCTATATGTAGTATAGTCTCAACTATGTAGACATACATAGGAAAATATTACTTTCATAATAAAAAAATAATAAACATTATTAAAAGTACTTCTTCCTACCATGGCACTACTGATATAGAATGCTGTCCTTTTTAGACATGAAACACCTTTTTACTAACTAGATGGTCCTTGTGATACTTGTGTTATGCTCATTAGTCACACAATCATTTCACTTAGCAACTAGATTGTGATCAAACATTACAGCACATTAATTCCCCAGTGAGACAAGTTAGAATATAGTGTGCCCTACTGTTTTGTCACATTTTCCTCTTTTTATTATAACTTTCTTTTAACATCACCAAATTTGGTGCTTTTATCAAAATGATTGACTTCTAAATTTGAAGATTTGTCTGATGGTTAGGCTCCATATCTTGCATTACAGAGTTTTTCTTAAGATTTTCAAGAGCCAGTGAGTGGCGTTATCACCACCAGCCTTACATAAAACATATATCGGTTACAAGGTTTCCCACTCCTGAAAGTGTAGTTCAGAAACAAAGAGAAAGTGAAAGAAAGCTTTTCCACTTTTGAAGGTAAGTGTAAAATGTAGTAGTGATTTTCTATGTGATCTCTAACCCTTACTAAATTTTATTTTTTCTTATCTTGACATTTACCTTCAACAACAGTTGTCCTTCCGGCTAAGCAAACAAAATAAGTTCTTCAAAGTGGAGGGCTAATAAAGATGAAATTAATTTAATAAGAATTTTGAAATATCATTGACACAGTTGATTTGTAAGCTGCATGACTAATTTTGTTGCTTTTAACTGTCATGAGAATATGTTTATACTTCTAGGAGTACAGATGAAGGGATGGAATTGTTAACACGAGGGAAAAAAGTAACAAAAGGGTATAATGTGTATGTCTTCCAATAAGTGATATAATAACTAAGGTGTTCTAAAAATTTGAGTTATTTTCTAATGCCTTTGACCATATATAGCTTCTTAGTGCTGAGCCTTTTACTCTTTTAGTTGCAGGGTTGAGGGGTTGTGGTGAAAGAATAAAGAAAACTGGAAAACAGCCTTGAGAATTTGTTCTGTGCTGGTTCCACAAGGAGGTGAGAGTTCTGTAGCTTTCTCAAAGTTGGCTTTTAAAATTCTGATGATACAATGGAGCCATTGTATGTAATATTGGGGACAGAAGTAAAATTTACATTCATCATTGAGGTGTTTCGGTGTTTTAATGAATGAGCTACCATTATTTGGACTAAGGTATATATCTAATCCACAGTAAAATAAAACAGATTATTACAGGATGATGCTTTGATTCAACCTAGATGTTAAGTCATGCATCTTGACACATTAAATCATAGTAAATGATCATTTTCTTTTCTGTCACGATGTTTATACTAACATACTCAATTATGGTGGAGAAGGAAATGGCAACCTACTCCAGTATTCTTGCCTGGAGAATCCCATGGACAGACGAGCCTAGTGGGCTACAGTCCATGGGGTCATAAGAGTCGAACACAACTTGGCAATTAAACCACCACTCAAAAGATAGGATGATACGCTTCTATCAAGATATTTATAATAATATACTCAATTATATGATATTCTCTTTTCTTGCAAAGATTCATAACAAGACAATAGATAATATGTGCATGGAAAATGCTTATAAATATCCACTGAGTTTATTATAATATTTGAAACAATATATGTTGACCAATAGTAATATTTTTGTTTCCTTCCTAGTAAAAAGACTTTGCTTCATTTGTTCTTAGCTTATACACATACACACAAACTCACACACACACACAGGCACACACACAAATCCTTGGGTACTTTACATATCTAAAGAATAAATTTTACATATGGCATTTTTTTCCCACTCAGTGTTAAGTTTAACAGTTGTTTTAGAAGTTATTAACAGATAAATTGACAAATTAAAAATTCAAAAATTTAACCGTGGTTAGTGGCAAAGAATATTTTTAATATATGTGCATTTAAAATAATTATCAAGCATTAAAATCCATATTGAAAATATGAAATCTATCATTGTTTTCCCTAAATCTGTAATGGTGCCAGAATTTTAGTTCATTTTCTATATTCATAATTAAATACGTTTAAGACTTCTTAGGCAGCCTAGACAGATTGTATCCTGATAACTGTCCATGGGCCTTTAACTTACAATCTTTTAAAAAAACTTACTCTCAGTTGTGACTTCAATAGTATACTTTAGAGCATAGACTCTGGAGCCAGGCTGCCCAGCTATCTAACCTTGTTCATATTAGAGCAAATCTTCTCTCAGTCTCCTCATCTGTGAAATGGGGATCATTGTATACTTCATTCACTATAGGGCTGTTAGCAAGATTATATAAGCTGATAAATGTAAACCATTAAGAAATGTGTCTGGCACAGAGGAGGTTTGATAAATATTAACAATTTTGATGATTTTATTACCCTCTCTCAAGGGTTGATATAAAACAATCCAATTCATATTACTTTATGCTTTCAAATCACAATATGTCACACCAAATATACATTAAGAGCCTCAAGCCCTGTATTATTCTATTTAAATGAAAATTTCTGAATATATAATGAATACTTTCAATAACACTTTCTATTGTATTCTGTAAAGAAGACAATTAATTAGTTAAAATGAGATTTTCCTCATTGGTGTCACAAATATTCTGATAAACTCAGAATAAAGTATTTAATATACATGTTAAAGGAAGCATATGTCTAATATAAGAACTTTCTTTCTCATTTCCAAGGTGATGTTTAATTAGTTAACGTTTGAAAGGTGCATTGCAGATTTTAAGTGCTATATAAATGCTAAATCTTCATTGTTAGTAACAAAAGATTAAGTTAGAAAGAACACATCAAGAATCTTTTACAAAGGAACTATATTCTATTGTAACTTTTGCTTTTCAATTTTGTAGAAAACTGCCATTAAAGTTTATTCTCCTAAAATATAAAAGCAAAGCACTCTCACTGGAAATCTCAGTGCAGTTAACCCAGTGACAAATGGTGGGACTTTGACTAAGCCACTCAAAACCAATGCCTTTTACTTTCATTATCACTGAAGTGAAGATAATCATACTTAACCCCTACCTGCTTAATGCATATATGAAAATAAATACTCTTGTAAGATAACAGCATTAGCTTTGAGCTCTCTGAAGGACAGTGCAATTTATCAATGCTACAATTGTTGCTCAGGGACACCACATTTCCCAAGTGTTCCATGCTAGGGTGTTGAAAGAGGTGAAGAGTCTTTGCCTTCAGCACTGATTGCAGAACCAGGCAATCATGGCCTCAATGACGTTCCATTCCCTCATAAGGGCAAGTGGGAGAGCTCAGCAAGCTGGAGAATCCCTGAGCTGCGAGTGCCCTTAGAGACCACCTAGTCCAACACTTTTATTCTCCAGACAGCAGTAAAATCCACTTTGAAAAGAAAACTGTAATTGAACACTATATAGGGGTGAATTGTGTGGTATATGAATGACATAGCAATAAAACTTAAAACAAACAAACAAACAAACACCTGTGTGAGCAACTGTGTTGTTGTTGGGGTGTATACGTCTATTTCTTTGGCCGGTCTCTAAACTGAGCGGCAAATCTGCTTTACTCACCCTGTTCTCATTCTATCTGTGGTCTTTGATGAATTGTAGACTGTGATGATATTGGTCAGACATGGAGCCCACATGATCTCTTCTTTCTTAAGATCTGATGGCAAAGACTGAAGAGAAGGTATTTAGGCTCTTCCCTCCCCTCCCAAGAGGCTCTGAGAAGGTCCTGTTTACACTTCAAACTTTCCTTTCCACACTCAGTTCCTTACTCAGTCTCTAGCTGTTGGCTTCTGACATTTCACCTAGGAGCTCCATGGAGTTCTTCATGGAGCATTTGGAAATGAGAAGAGACAGTGGAATTGATACAACCAGGTGGAGCAGGGAACAGAGATGATGCTAAATGCCTCGCACGGGCAGTCATATATATGAAAGAACTATCGTACCCCAAATGACAACAGTGTATGTACTGAGAGACAATACAGAGGCTAGCTTAAGATTTTGGTTTCTTTTTCTATATTGATTCTAGAATTGTCATTTTTACTCAGAACTTACCATAAGTTCCAGCCAGGTCTTATGCCTGGTGATTTGAATGTGTGCATACATGTATTACTCCCCAAACTCGTCCTTGACTCTGTGAAGCTAACAGTGCAGCTGCTGTGGGGGCCGAACAATTTTCCCAAGGCAGCTGAGAGGTAAATCTTGGGAACAGACCCTCTATTAAGGTGGAGTTGAGTCTCCCTGCTTCTCAGGACCAAGGAAAGAGATGGGATTGACTGTGTTTCTCCCGTTGTTTAAAGAGGATCTAAAGTGGCTTATATACAATAGGACACAATACAGAGGAAATTTTAGGGTAAAATGAAAGAAGTAAGAATATGAAAACAAGATTCAGTCTGAATTATAAATGCTTAGAGAAAATTTGCTGGATCATTTCTAACTAGTAGGAGAAAACTAAGTAATTCAATTTTAAGCTAACAGAGAACTGATAAAAATATTTTATACAAATGACTTGTCTTTGTCTTCATTTTTTTCCATAAAGATGGCAATATATATAATTTTATCAACAACGTGTGTAGTTTTATGTAAGCATATTGTTTATCTCAGTGCTCAGGAATGCATATATCCCAACATCATCTTGTAAATGTATGAGTTTTCTGAGATTGGATTACATCATTACACCCACATAAATATGTAAACTTCATGCTGCATTTGTTTAACACAACAAGACCCAGTTACTAAAACATCCTTTGTTCCTTTCATTTTCCACCACATGATATTGTTTAGATGAGTGTTTTGGTTATAAGCACATAAGACATTTTTAAAAAATAAATGATAATTTATTTTCTTTATGAGGATGTGGGTTGTCTGAAGCACTAGAAAAGCCATTCTTTCAGGCTTAATGTTTTCATTTGCTGAGAGATCTGCAATAACATTCAACGAGTTATTGGAAGTGGGTACATAGTATCTTGTAGTGTTCAAATAGCCAGGGTTGAAGAGGTCCTTTCTTTGCTTTTCCTCCTTTCTCCTGTTCTCACATATATGTACAGGCCATAAACAGATCCTACTGACTCAGCCATAAATGGGGGTGAGTGGACCTATGATAATCCTTTACCTATCTTCACCACTTCTATTTGTGAATCCATATTCCAGGTCAGATTGAGAAATACAAGGAAGACAAACCTGACTAATTCTCATTCAGAGATGTAACCAGAGAACTTTATTCTTCTTCACAAAAAGGCATATATAAAGATGTGCTTCTTTGCGATTTTGCATGTTCCTTTAGCATTTTTGAAGCTGGAGAGGTTAGATACAGAACAGATGAAAGTGTTAAGGAGAATTTGTACAAAAACACTGTCATTGGTTTATCAAAGCGGTTCTATTGCAATGAGCTGAAAAAGTATCATTGAAACTAGTTTTTTTCTTTTTAAAATACCTTTTGTCATTTATAATAAGATTTGAAATTGCTTTTTTTCCCTGTAATATAGTAAAGATGATGAAAAGATTTCTAATCACAAAAAAGGCTATTAAACAGACTTTTTTTTTTTATAAAAGCAGACTACAAGGTTTTGTTTGTAAGATTCACAAACATGTTACTATTAAGTAGTTGGTGGAAAAGTTGTTCAAATGGGAAACAAAAAGAATAATAAAAATTTACTTCATTTTTGTGTGATAGAGGAAAATAGAGCTGGGAACACTTGCAGGGAATCAGCATGCCACTTTAGTCTTAGTTCTGCAATTAACAATTTATCCTTTGATGTGCTTTGAAATACTTCTAAATGGGAAGGCGTGTTCCATAAATAAATAAATAGGCTTTCTCTAGTTGTTTTCATTTTGCTGTCTTATAGTAAAGACCTTAAATTATTTTTATTTAAAAAATTAAATAAAATTTTGTGACGCTTGATCTACTACACATTTATAGTGAATTATTATGAAAGAATGCTACTAGTTTTTGTCTTTTCCTTCTTTCTTTGCATTGATCTCACCTGCAGTGTGGGAGATCTGGGTTTGATTCCTGGGTGGAGAAGATCCCTTGGAGAAGAGAATGGCTACCCACTCCAGTATTCTTGCCTGGAGAATTCCAAGAGAGGAGCCTGGCAGCTACAGTCCTTGGGGCGACAAAGGGTCGGACACTACCGAGCAACTAACACTTTTTTCACTTTTCATAATGAAATTTGGTAGTTATGATGCTCAGCCTATCTCTTCTATCTAAATGCATTTATATCTATGTGAATGCATGCATGCTAAGTTGCTTCAGTAGTGTCTGACTCTTTGCGACCCTATGGACTATAACCCATCAGGCTCCTCTGTCCATGGGATTCCCCAGGCAAGAATACTGGAGTGGGTTGCCATGCCCTCCTCCAGGGGATCTTCCTGACCCAGGAATTGAACCTGCATTTCCTATGACTTCTGCATTGCAGGCAGATTCTTTACCTCTGAGCCACTGGGGAAGCTCATTTATATCTATGTAGTTAAAAGGGAGGAATGAGTAATTTCTTTTATTTTCAGGAATAAGGAATTATTGAAATTAGAAACACATTTATGTCTTTGTGTTCACATCCATGGTTGATTTTTTTATTATTCTCCAGATACTTTGTCCATCTCAGTATGAATTATCTGAATGATTGATCTTCCATAATTGGCATAGGAAAATATTTTATGATAGAGTAGGGGAAGATTTCTCAGCGTTTGGGCCTTAAGCGGTATGGGAACATTTGAGTATAGGTGAAGTTTCCTCTTCTGTTCTTGAGATGAATGAACAAAGACAGACAGATTTCTGATGTCACTATTAAAGGATATTTGAGTGGCAATATTGCATGTGGTACTACTGTGCAACAGTGAGCCAAGAGAATCAACAAGACATGGTCTCCAGGTACTTGAAGCTCATAACCTAAAAATACCACCTGCCTGTTCCCAGCTATTTCTCAGAGGTGGTCAGAGCCTGCCTGGACTACATACAGGACTTGGACCATAATGTTTGTGGTCCTACCAGCCAGCAAACTTGCAGAGAAGGCAGATGCTTGAATCTATTCATTATATTTTTTACCAGGTTAACTTACTGTTAAACAGAAAGTCTTCTTCTAAAGCATTGTATGTTGTCATCTCTCTTGTTAAATGCTAAATCCAAGAGCAATTATTTTGTTGTTGCTCCTGCAACAACAAGCTTTTTGTACAAGTAGCTGGCCAGCTTCTCTATAATCATGCTCCATAACCATAAAGCTATACTAGGGATACAAGACTTCTACATTAAATGATTTATGCTTCTTTACTAATCAAATCAATTTTTCCCTCTTCCATTGATGATATTTTACAGAACCAGAATTTTGTCCATGGTATAGCATATGATTTTGTCATTTGAGGGACATCTAACATTCTTCACAACCCACCCTCCTACTTCCAGGGGTGTCTCACTGACTACAATTTGCACAAATCATCTTAAATGTCATGAAATTGCAACCATGAAACTACCGCCATATTTAGCATTTGTATCTTACTGAAAATGTGTTTATCTGATTCAGTTTGGATGACTGGGGGTAGAAGAAAGGACAGACAGTTTTGTTGGGAAAGAGACGAGGAAAGCTGAGATTGTCTATGGTCACGGGGCTTCTTCCAGGCAGATCTAATCTATGAGCCCAAGGCAGCCCTGCTACCCTGACAGTGGGAGGAAGATGCTGTAAGTTTCTTTTTCTAAGTGCAAAAAATAAACCTGAAAGGCCACAAAGGCAATCTATTTCACTTTCTGATTAGTGAAGGCTCTGTTTAGTGCACGTGTGCTCAGCCTCTAAGTCATGTGTGGCTCTTTGCAACCCCATGGACTGTAGCCGGCTGCGCTCCTCTCTGTCCATGGGATTTCCCAGGCAAGCATACTGGAGTGGGTTGCCATTTCCTCCTCCAGGGGATCTTTCTGACCCAGGGGTTGAACCCGTGCCTCCTGTTTGGCAGGCGAATTCTTTACCACTGAGCCATCTGGGAAGCCCTCCCTATCTAGACACCACACCGAAAAAGATCTTCCAACTTATGACACTTACAGAAGTAAGCACAATTCAGGCAAACTTTATTTTAAGCACAAAATGAATTTTGAAAGCCCCAGAAGTTTAGAAATATAAAAATCTGCTTTAATCTAAGTCTATTGAGCATTAAATGTGTTCTGTAAGGGAAGTCTAAGGATGGTATGCCAAAGCAATGCTGTAAGTAGTGATTTCGGATAGATAATAGAGGCTTGAGGTCAGCTGAAATACACGGGAAAACTTGTGAGTTATGTGGAGGCCACCTAAGAGACTTGAGGAACTGGTAGGATTTAGATAGGTAAAGACGATAGGCAGAAAAAGAGCATAAGCAAACACAAGAGAATGGGTTTTTTCATAGCATGTTTTGTGGAATGAAGGATGGGAACAGCAGAGTCCATTGTGCTGGGCAGCTCAGGTGGGAAGGGCAAGTGTGCGGCAGCCATGTCTGAACATGTGGTCAGGAGCTTGCACTTGATGGTGGTGTCACAGAGCAAGTGATACATGTATAGTCAGAAGCACTTAACACAGTCATGCTTCTTATAATGCACCTCTCACTGGCAGTTTTAATGTACTTGATTACCCTGTGTGATCTGTGAAAACTACACTGGATGTAAAAGCAAAAGGTGGAATGAGATGACTAGTATTTATTACGTGCCTGACAGACACTGTATATATTCATATTTTTCAAAGGCTACTATTAGTTATTAACTATGTGACTTATTTAAGTCAATCTCTCTGTGACTGTATTTACTTGTAAATAAATAAGGACAATAATACCCCTACAACTGTGTATCTACCTATCCATCCATACATCTAATGGACTGGGGAATTTCTTAAGTGAGAGTCTCTTCTGTGCTTATTACGTATAATGAATTCAACAAATATTTGTTCAGTGGATACTTAAATGGGCTATTTTGAGGACCAAATGAATTATACAAAAACTGAGAAAAGTCAACAACAGAGTGATACATAAACGAAGAGAAAAAAAATCCCTTTCCTCTGCTTCCTTCCCCAGTTCTTTGCTGAAATTACACTAATTCCTGGTCTGAGTAGAGAATCATTCCCACCTCAGATTCACACTACCCAACCTGAGCTAGGCCACTCTAGCAGAGATGCTTACATGGGCTTACCAAACCCATTTCCTTTTCATCCCTGGCAAACAGCTAAACATTTCCGTATCTCTCCTACAATAAGGTGTGTCCATGAGCCTTAGTTCTAGCTTATATTATGGGGGTGGACGTGATACAGAGGCATAGCCCCTACAGTTTCCAGAAAACGATCCTGGGATCTCCTGCAAGATTCTCACATTCTCTCTTTCCCCACTGGCTGGATGACACTCGGCCTATTGGTTTGCTAGGATGGCCATAACAAAGTACTATTGACTGGATGGTTTAAAACAACAGAGTTTAGATTTTCCACACTTCTGGAGGTCAGATGTCTGAGGTTAAGGTGTCTACAGAATTGGTTCCTTCTGAGGCCCTTAAGATAAGAGTCTGTTCCAGGCCTCTCCCCTTGGCTTGCAGATTGTGGTCTTGTCCCTGAGCCTTCCCGCCATTTTCTGTTTGTATGTATCTATGTCTAAATTTCCTCCTCTAGTAAGAATATAGACATATTTAATTGTGCCCACCCTAATAATCTCATTCTAGCTTAATTACACTGTAAAGACTCTATCTCCACATGTAGTCACATTCTGAGGTTACAGGAAGTTAGTATGTAAATGAGTTTTGGTGAGGGGGACACAATTAAGCCCATAACAAAAGTCATTATGTTCTAGTCGGGAGTATCTCAGCCCCCTCTTTGTCCCTCAAATGCTATGACTATGACATGAACTAGAAACCTTTTTTACTTTACTCACTAAGATGTTGTAAACAGCTAGGATATCTTGACTAGTACAGAAATTGATACCAAGACTGGTGCTGTATAATAAAAACCTAAACTATAAGGCATTGGCTTAGCAAGGGGAGTAGGTAGCAAAGAAACCGATATTAAAGGCTGAAAAAATAGACAACCCATGTTACATAGTGGCAAATGGTTTGATAAAACTGTCATCACTTAGGTTTTTGAGGCAGATGATGTCTCTATTGAACAAATAGCTCTAGAGGAAACAGTTGGAAAGAATTAAATTGTCAGTATATATTGATATCTGTTGACTAATTTCTGAAAAATATTTCAAAAGATGGATAAGGTCAGGAAAGAACTGGCCACTTAGCAAGAAGAAATTAAAATAATAGAGCCTAGAAATCTGGGGCCTTGAAGAATTGACAAAGATGACCGTTACTAAAAGCCCCAATCAGCAGAACATAAGATTGAAAAAATTTTTAAAGATAATCATATTCAAGCACTTGGTAAAGATCAAATTAAGGGTGTGACTTTCCAACCAAGCTTGATGGCCCTGACTGCCATTAAAATGAGTCTGCAAGGTGCAGAGTGAGGAAGAGAAGAAATAAAGCATACTTGAGAATTATGTCTAGAAAAAATCTGGGGGGCGTTTACTTAGCTAATTAATGAACACGAATAAAGTAGAACAGAAACATGCTATGCTTTTGAGGGAAATATATTACCAAAAAAAACTGCAAACGGCAAGCTTAGGTTTGAAACAAATATCGATTGTACAAACAGTAAGACAGCTCTTGGGTTCCCAAGTTGCTCTAACAGGAAGCAGCTGGTTAAAAGCATGCAGTTTGCAAGAAGGGACTATTCCAAGGTACTCATTTCAGACACGGCCAGAGGAGATGTTGGGTAGTGAAGTAGATCCCAGATGGTAGAAACAGTGGCCATGGATAGGACAGTCAAAGGCATTCTCCCCAGAAGTAGAATCAGGGCCTGTGTAAGAACATGTTCCCCACTGCCCACCCCACTTCAGTGTAGCAGGTCCTCAGAGGTCTGCCCAGCAAGGTTTTAGGATTGCTTTAACTTGTGTCTGTTTCCTCTTCCTAAATGGGAGTGTTTTAGTGGTAATTATGTGCCCATGCCACCACTGAATTTTGGGAGTATGTGTGCTGAGAGGCAGATGATTTGTGCCTTTTTTAGTTTGTAGTTTACGAGAACTTGAGAAATCCCACTTGAACCAGATGGACAGCCTGATCATTACTCAGGGATCCTTGTGTTTGGGCTAGATGCAGTGACTGAATGGGATCTGGGGCTGTCTCTCACGGGAGGCAGTGATTTTGTTCTGTGTACTGAAAGAGGAGGTAAAATAGGTATGAGGTGACCTTCTTGGTCAAGGATGTGGCAGAGACATTTTCATGCCTTCACCAAATCTGTTTTATTTTCCTACTGGCGTGCAGCAAAATGTATGTCCCAGAATTTCCTGCAGTTCGTTTAAGCACCATAACTGGCCAGTGGAGTGCAGGTGTATGTGTGTGTGTTAGTTGCTCAGTCGTGTCTGACTCTTTGCGACCCCTTGGACTGTAGCCCACCGTGCTCCTCTGTCCATGGGATTCTCCAGGCAAGAATACTGGAGTGGGTTTCCATTTCCTTCTCCAGAGTATAGGTAGAAGTGATGTATACTTCTTCTGGGTCTGACCTCTAAATGTCTTATAAATCCTCCATAATTCCTCTTTCCTCATCCTCCTCTTGGAGGAAGCCAGAGTTGTCTTGACACCAAAGCTGAACAGTGGGGTCCCTGAGTGGTTACATGGAACAGAGTCAAGCCCCTTACTTTCCCTAACCTTTTGTTCTCTCTAAACTCCACTAACCCTCATTAGACTGTGACATAAGTGAGAAATATGTAAAATGTTACTGTGTTAAGCCACTAAGATTTGAGGGCTGTTTGTTAAAGCAATTGGCATAGTCTGATGGACAGACACTTGATATTGCCAAATAAATCTTTTACTTTTTCTTGTTTTACACCTTCTCACATTCCTCACAATTTCCTTTTCACTGAGCTCATAAATTCAATGGAAGGACAGAAGATACAGTCAGCCTACTCTCAAATTTAAGGCCCCAGTTGATCACAAACCCTCAGTCTCAAAATATCCAAATTCTCTTGAAAAGTCTTGTGTACAGATTTCAGTAATACAATTTTGGATGACCCTAAACCCATCTCTTCAGTTATGACTTCTCTCCTGAATTCCAGATCTTAATTTCCAGCTGGCTATGGAGTATCTTTCCAAGATCAGCTTGCATTTGATATTCAAGTAAAAAATACACCACTACACTCAACATCTTTCCCTCAAAATCTGGACCTCCTTTTCCAGTTAATGGGGTCACAAGTCTTCCTGTAATCCAGCTGAAGGCTTGAGTCATCTCAGCCCCTTCCAGCATTTGGTCCTTCGTCTCCACCCTAATACCTGATAGTATTTCTTTGCTGTCTCATACATATTCCAACCCTGAATATTCATTGGAAGGACTGATGCTGCAGCTGAAGCTCCAGTACTTTGGCCACCTGATGCAAAGAGATGGCTCATTGGGAAACATGCAAATTCCTTAATTCAGCAATTAAGGGTTCTTATTTCTTTACCCAGATCTAACCTTTAGCCCCTACTGTGCACTCCAGCCACATCAGTCTTCTCTGTATTCCCTGTCTCCACTTTAACATGCCCCATTACTGCTACAAGGTGCTAACAAAGGTTCTCAGTTACTATCAGTGGTGTCTACCCCAGGATCACTAGAGAATATAAAAAACTTAGAGTCCCAGGCCACACTCGTATAGATACTTTGGCCCTTTTAATCTGTTTCATACCAACTATGCAATGCAAAATGCCTCTATTTTTTTGGTGGGTGAGGGTGGAATAAGAATTTATAAAATTGCAGGAACTTAAAAAAATAAGTTTCTTTTCTATCTCTCCCATTTCTCTCTCTTTCTCTTTTGCTGCAGGAGCTGTCCATCAGCAGATGAATGAATAAGAAGGCTGTGGTACATATACACAATGGAGTATTACTCAGCCATTAAAAAGAATACATTTGAATCAGTTCTAATGAGGTGGATGAAACTGGAGCCGATTTTACAGAGTGAAGTAAGCCAGAAAGAAAAACACCAATACAGTATACTAATGCATATATATGGAATTTAGAAAGATGGTAAAGATAACCCTGTATGAGAGACAGCAAAAGAGACACAGATGTATAGAACAGTCTTTTGGACCCTGTGGGAGAGGGAAAGGGTGGGATGATTTGGGAGAATGGCATTGAAACATGTATAATATCATATAAGAAACGAATCACCAGTCCAGGTTCAATGCAGGATATAGGATGCTTGGGGCTGGTGCACTGGGATGACCCAGAGGGGAGAGAGGAGGGAGGGGGTTTCAGGATGGGGAACACATGTACACCCATGGCAGATTCATGTTGATGTATGGCAAAACCAATACAATATTGTAAAGTAATTAGCCTCCAATTAAAATAAATAAATTTAAATTAAAAAAATTAAAGCCTCATAAATAAATAAATAAATAAAAACAGAGTTTCTTGGGTGTTTCAGGGCTGAGTCAGAATTCACAAGGTTAGGGTTTCTCCAGGCATTTCTGATATGCAACAGATTTCAGAACCTCTGATATGCAAGTTGAGAGTAAGAAAAAATAGAATAAGATATTATTAATAAATAAAAGGGAAATATTATGAAATCAGGGAAGATTTTGTTGAGTCAGTATGTTTACAAAAAACTAGATATAATAGCACTTAGAGCTTGAAAAACAAAAGTCCCCTTATTGTATAGGATCTTCAATCACTGGGAAGAATATAAATCCAGATAAACTTTGCTTTGATTTACTGTGCTTTACAGATGCTGTTGTTCCCCCCGCCCCCCACCACAAATTGAAGGTTTGTGGCAACCCAGTGTCGAGCAAGTATTATTAAACCAGGCTCAATTGCCTAATGCACAGCAAATGCTGAGATGCTGAGGTTGGCAACAGAAAGAGCAGAGAGTTTATTCATGAGGCAGCCAAGCCAGGAGATGGGAGGACAAATCTCAAATCTGCCTCTTGAAAGTCGAAGGGATATTTATGGGATAAAGCTGAGGTGTGGGGAGTATGGGGAAAAGATGACTGAAAATAGGAAAAGGATGAGATAATCTTCGTTCTGGGCAGGTGCATCTAAATTTTATGTGACTCACATTCAAAAGATGGCAGTCTTAGTACTTTCTAAGGGTGGAGTTTTTGGCCCTCTGACATCAAAACGTGACCAAGAGGAAATTCATTCATGCCCAGTTGAAGGGTCCATGGTCCTAACCAGTTTTAACAGTCTGGAGCTTGAACTGGACATCACTGGCTTCAAGCTCTTAAAAAAGAATTGTGGCAAATAATCTGTTGTTTAGGCTACAGTACTTGATGCTTGGAGAACATGCACCTTTTTTTTGTAGCAGGGGTTAAGGACCCTAATCAGTGAAGACAGGTTGCACTTTTAATGGATCTGATGATTACCCTTAGTGTCACAAGCCTTTCAGCACCATTTTTCCAATGGCATTTGCTCACTCGCTCACTTTGTGTCACAGTTTAGCAGTTCTCCCAGTATTTCAAACTTTGCATTCTTTTGTATTTGTTATGGTGACCCGTGATCAGTGATCTCTGATGTTACTACTGCCGAAAGATACGACTCCTTGAAGATGATTAGCACTTTTCAGCAATAAAATACTTGTCATATCATAAGATGATATGACATGATGATTAGCTCTTTTTAGTAATATCTTGTAATTAAAGTATGCACATTATTTTTTTAAGACAATGCACACAATAGACTGCAGTATAATGTAAACAACTTTTGTAAGCACTGGGAAACAAAAAAATTGTGTACCTCACTTTTTGTGATACTTATTTTATTGTGGTGGGCTGGAACTGAACCTGCAATATATCTGAGGTCTGCCTGTAAAGGGAAAGTGACTTCTTTAAAGTAGGTAAATTATTAAAATATGTATTAAACTGCACTATGGTAAATGTCATATCTTGCAACAAAGACAGCATATGTGCTCTGGAAACCAACCCTCTCAGAAGACGAGACAAAAGCACACTGACAAGTGAGTAAAGCAGGAAGGCATGAGGAGGCGAGATACAAAGGCATTTGTGCCCAGCTGGCTACGTAAGCCAACTAACTAGCCTGTCAAGTGGGGGAATGAGAGAAAAGAGCCAGTAAGGACTCCATTCTCTCTGGTTTAGACCTTATGTTTCTGCCCTGAATGAAGAAAGAAAGAAAACCAGCAATTGTATAGCTCATAATAACAAATGAACAGAATGATGGTAGAAAAGGCTGCGACTCGCTGTAACGACTCTATGATGAGTCAGCCTCTCTGTTCTGACCTCGACTTATGAATAGGAGAATTATATCCATTTTGCTTTTGTTCTTGCGCTTAGCAATCAGAAAGCCATTGGATGCCATTTGGTAAGTAATTTAAGGTAGAATGTGGCCACCACGGAATGTCATCTTTTGAGATACAAGCAAATATTTGCATACAAAGTGATTTTATGTGATACTTTTTCTCTTTAATGATGAGGATATAATTCTGAATCTTGAAAAGGGTTAACAACATAGTGTTTTGAAACAAGATCTGATCTGTTTTTCAAGCTGTGCTGTATTTAGAGATATATTCAGTTTTGCAGATGTCTTGAATCTATCATTGGAATTGAATTTTCCCATCAAAACCAGACATTGCTTCTCAGGGAGCCAGAATAGGGTGTCCAGTGCTATTTGGTGGGACCATTTTCATTTTGCCTTCCACCGTGAAGTGGCACAGAGCTGATATAGTTTTTTTTTTGTCTGATCCAGAGAAGTTATCTGCAATTGATTGTGCCAGAGAGGGTATAGAGTTTTATTTGGGGATTACCTCGACTAAGAAAAGTCCTCCTGAGTTGTATAATTAGGCCAGTCTCGAAGTTTTTAGGAAGTGTAGAAATAGGAATTTAAAAACATGATTCAGAGATTAATTTATATTTCTTTCCAGAGAAAAGCTGTCCAAAATAGGAGGTAGGGTGGGACTGGGATGTGATGAAAAAGAGAAAAGTTATTTAAGATTCTGGTGGTACAAGATTTTATAATGAGCTTCCAACCAGTCAAGGGGTGGGAAACCAGAATCTGAGGAACTCAAGATTATATCTGGGGTTGGAATAAACAAAAACAAGGACCATTCTTTTTTAAATTGGAGGCTGAATTTTTAAATACTTGAGGAGTCATTGAGTATGGCAAAAAAGCCTCACACGTATATCATCTAACTGAATAGGTGAAAAAATATTATTCAGGGTAAAATGGTTTTCTATTGCTATTGTGTTATTTTGTCCATTTTTTTCCCCAAAGGTGTGATTTACATAACAAAGTTAGCGAAAATTTCCAGGCCTAATTATCACTTTCAAAATAGAATCTGGAAATCAGCCATTGGTAACTGAAGATTACAGATTGTTTTTAAAAAAGCAAATCTTGAGTTCAGTTCAAATTTACCCTTAAAACTGGATTGTATTATTTTGCCACATCAAATCAAATGCCTTTTGGCATCAAGAAAGCAGCTCCCAGGATAATTCATAACTTAAGTGCTGTCAATTGAGGCTATACTAAAGCTTAAGCTTTTTTAAATTAAAAAAAGTAAAAGACAATATAAAAACATATTGTTTAGAATGACAATTTGCCTGTGTGGTATTCTACACAGTCCTTTCTACTTTGTAAAGAATTTTTGTTTCCTATGCTCTATTATAGGAACAGTAAAGGAGGTGGTAAAGAACACAGAATATTCGTTAGGTTGCCTAAAGTTATATTCTGGCTGTCATTCCCCAGCTGTGAGTCCTTGAGCAAGTGTTGAAACTTCTCTGTGTCTCAGTTCTTTTATCTGTAAAAGGGAATAATAATAAGACTTCTCTCATGGGGTTTGTTGAAAGGATTAAATGAGTCAATATCAGCAAAGCACTTAGTGGCTATGAAGAGAAAATATTCAGTATTTATCATGCTCGAACACTCTCTACATTGAATTCAGGAATATTCAGACTCCTGTGTGCAGAAGAGTAAAAAAGCTGGCTTAAAATAAAAAAAAAAACAAAACACAAAGATCATGGCATCTGGTCCCATCACTTCATTGCAAATAGATGGGGAAACAATGGAAACAGTGACAGACTTCATTTTCTTGGGCTCCAAAATCACTGCAAATGGTGACTGCTGCCATGAAATTAAAAGATGCTTGCTCCTTGGAAGAAGAGCTATGACAAACCTAGACAGTATATTAAAAAGCAGAGACATTACTGACAAAGGTCCGCCTAGGAAAAGCTGTGGGTTTTCCAGTAGTCATGTACAGATGTGAGAGTTGGACTATAAGAAAGCTGAGCGTTGAAGACTTGATGCTTTTGAACTATGGTGTTGGAGAAGACTCTTGAGAGTCCACTGGACTTCAAGGAGATCAAGCCAGTCAACTGTAAAGGAAATCAGTCCTGAATACTCATTAGAAGAACTGATGCTGAAGCTGAAGCTCCAATACTTTGGCCGCCTGATGTGAAGAACTGATTCACTGGAAAAAACCCTGATGCTGGAAAGATTGAAGGTGGGAGGAGAAGGGGATGACAGAGAATGAGATGGCTGGATGGCATCATCGACTTGATGGACATTTTTTTATTTTTGGCAAGTTCTGGGAGTTGGTGATGGACAGGAAAGCCTGGTGTGCTGCTGTTCGTGGGGTTGCAAAGAGTCAAACTCGACTGAGCAACTGAACTGAACTGGTGTACAAAAGAATACTTATCATCTCTGTCATAAACATACTAATCTAGCTGAAAAAACTTATTAACATAGAAGTGCGTTAAATTGGTACAAAAAGAGCTTTCAATGTGAATATGATTTAGTTAATATTCTTGCAAAGCTAACTTAGACAATCAGTAAATACAGGCTTTTATATTAAAATTTTCTTTGATAAGATTTTTTTTGCCCTATAATATTTGAATAGCAGCTTAACTTTATTGTGTAGTTTGATTAGTAAATGATAAATACCTTCTGAATTCTTATGAAAGACAAAACACTGCATTAATGATTACGGACAAAGGGGTATCGATAGTTAAGGAAGTCATACATATAAATAAATATACACACTAATGCTACTCTATGGGAACTTACCTATTTTTGGTAATTTTATCTCCATCACAAACCTTAGGAATCCGATATGCTTTAGGCTGTACCATGAGAGAGAAACATTTTCTGCTGAAGTAGTGAGGTTTGGGGGTTCTCTTCTATGGTAACTGTAATAAAGTTAGGTTCTGAAATCTCTAGCAGCACTAAGAATAGGAGATTTGGAACTACTTTTGAATCCAGTAGTGTTGGTGGGTCTCAAGAAATCCTGCCTCAAGAGCAGAGCAGATAAAACTCTTTTGTTCATAATTTAGAAGTGTGTTGAGGATCCACTGTATAAGTAAGTGCTAGGTAAGACACTGGGGATAAAAGGAAAAATAAGACACTATCTCTGTGTGCAAGGAGTTCATGGACTAACAGCAGCAGCAGTGACAATAATATAATTAACATTTATTGAGTAATTTCTACACACCTTGCTTTCATTATTTTCTCCATTCCTCATTAAAACTCTTCTAGTGACCATTTTAAAGATGAATAAAATGGGTCATAAAGAAATGAAGAAACTTGGAAATTTTTCCATGTATTGATATGATTATAGAAAAAATATACAAATAAAATATAATGGGATTAAAACAAATTGAATTTCAAAAATTCCTAGGGCATGCTAGGCATTGTGTTATATTATTTAATCCAAATAATGTCACACTCTCTCTAATCTGTTCAGTTCCATCTGACTCTTTGCAACCTCATAGACTATAGTCTGCCGGGCTCTTCTGTTCATGGATTTTTCAGGCAAGAATACTGGAGTGGGTTGCCATTTCCTCCAGGGGATCTTTCCAGCTCAGGGATTGAACCCAAGTCTCCTGTGTTTCCTGCATTGCAGGCAGATTCTTTACCTGCTGAGCCACTGGAGAAGCCCCAATGTCATATTTAATCCAAATAATACAACCACAAAGGTGTTTATAATTATCCTCAAGTCATAGAGAAGGCTATAAAAGTCAGAGGTTAAATTCCTCTAGATCACTCACTTTGGAGTAGTGGAGTAAGAAATCCAAATTTGCATCTTTCTAGTTTCAAAACCCAAGTACTCTCCACTACATCAAGTGGTCTGTGCAAGTTTGGGAAAGGAGAGAAACTGCAAGAAACAAGGCCAGATCATGGTGACCCTATGGGTGATGAGTAGCCATCGAAAGATATTCCTGGCTGAGGAATATCAGATTTGTGTTGTAGAAAGAGCAGTTTGGTAGCATTCAAGAAGACTGATTACATCTTTAAAGGTTTCTTAAATTACAGTTTAGTTCAGTCGCTCAGTCGTGTCCGACTCTTTGCGACCCCATGAATCGCAGCATGCCAGGCCTCCCTGTCCATCACCATCTCCCGGAGTTCACTCAGACTCACGTCCATCGAGTCAGTGATGCCATCCAGCCATCTGATCCTCTGTCATCCCCTTCTCCTCCTGCCCGCAATCCCTCCCAGCATCAGAGTCTTTTCCAAGGAGTCAGCTCTTCACCTGAGGTGGCCAAAGTACTGGAGTTTCAGCTTTAGCATCACTCCTTCCAAAGAACACCCAGGGCTGATCTCCTTCAGAATGGACTGGTTGGATCTCCTTGCAGTCCAAGGGACTCTCAAGAGTCTTCTCCAACACCACAGTTCAAAAGCATCAATTCTTCAGCACTCAGCTTTCTTCACAGTCCAACTCTCACATCCACACATGACCACAGGAAAAACCATAGCCTTGACTAGACGGACCTTTGTTGGCAAAGTAATGTCTCTGCTTTTGAATATGCTATCTAGGTTGGTTATAACTTTCCTTCCAAGGAGTAAGCGTCTTTTAATTTCATGGCTGCAGTCACCATCTGCAGTGATTTTGGAGCCCCAAAAAATGTCTGACACTGTTTCCACTGTTTCCCCAACTATTTCCCATGAAGTGATGGGACCAGATGCCATGATCTTCGTTTTCTGAATGTTGAGCTTTAAGCCAATTTTTTCACTCTCCACTTTCACTTTCATCAAGAGACTTTTTAGTTCCTTTTCACTTTCTGCTATAAGGGTTGTGTCATCTGCATATCTGAGGTTATTGATATTTCTCCCGCAATCTTGACTCCAGTTTGTGCTTCATCCAGCCCAGTGTTTCTCATGATGTACTCTGCATATAAGTTAAATAAGCAGGGTGACAGTATACAGCCTTGACGTACTCCTTTTCCTATTTGGAACCAGTCTGTTGTTCCATGTCCAGTTCTAACTGTTGCTTCCTGACCTGCATATAGGTTTCTCAGGAGGCAGGTCAGGTGGTCTGGTATTCCCATCTCTTTCAGAATTTTCCAGAGTTTATTGTGATCCACACAGTCAAAGGCTTTGACATAGTCAACTATACTATTTTCCTTGTTGACTTAAAAGCATCACCAAGATGAAGGTTATGAACAAGATGCTTCATCATCCCTCTTACATTTGGGGCCTTATATTTTTTTGTACTTTCTCTTTCCACCAAGAGATAGGTCATGACTACCCAGTCTTGAGTCTAGATTAACAGTTTTTATGAGAGTGTCCACTATAGTCCTACACCCTTTACTGTGTGTACTTTTTACATTTTATATCTTCCTTTCTTATTTACACCTTGACATTGTCATCTAGGTTTGACTATGGTTGATATTCTCAAATCAGTGTGGGAACAGAGGTATCCATTATGTACCATGAGAGTGTAATACAGTGGAATATATGTTGATTTGATGGACTAATCAATGCTGTATTGTTTATCCAGAAATGTATAGTACTGAAGAGGCAGAGGGACCAGAGATCAAATTGCCAACATTTGTTGGATCATGGACAAAGCAAGGGAATATCAGAAAAACATCTACTTCTGTTTCATTGAATACACTAAAGCCTCTGACTGTATGGATCAAAACAAACTGGAAAATTCTTAAAGAGATGGGACTAGCAGACCATCTTTCCTGTCTCCTGAGAAAGCTGTTTGTGGGTCAAGGAGTAGCAGTTAGAACCTTACATGTAACAACTGACTGGTTCAAAATTGGGAAAGGAGTATGAAAGGCTATATATTATCACCCTACTTATTTAACTTCTATGCAGAGTACATCATGAGAAATGCCAGGCTACATGAATCACAAGCTGGAATCAAGGTTGCCAGGAGAAATATCAACAACCTCAGATATGCAGATGATATCACTCTAATGGCAGAAAGTGAAGAGGAACTAAAGAGCCTCTTGATGAGGATGAAAGAGGAGAGTGAAAAAGCTGGCTTGAAACTCAACATTCTAAAAATTAGGATCATGGTATTTGGTTCCATCACTTCATGGCAAATAGAAGGGGAAAGAGTGGAAGCAATGGTGGATTTTATTTTCCTGCAGTCCCCACTGCAGATGGGGACTGTAGCCATAAAATTCAAAGACACTTGCTTCTTGGAAAGAAAGCTATGACAAACCTAGACAGTGTATTAAAAAGCAGAGACATCACTTTGCCAACAAAGGTAGATATATTCAAAACTATGGTTTTTCCAGTAGTCATGTACAAATGTGAGAGTTGGACCATAAAGAAAGCTGAGCCCTGAAAAACTGATGCTTTCAAATGGTGATGCTGGAGAAGACCCTTGAGAGTCCCTTAGACTGCAAGCAGATCAAGCCAGTCAGTCCTAAAGGAAATCAACCCTGAATATTCATTGGAAGGACTGTTACAGAAGCTGAAACTCCAATATTTTAACCATTTGATGCAAAGAGCTGACTCATTGGAAAAGACCTGATGCTGGGAAAGATTGAAAGCAGAAGGAGAAGAGGACAGCAGAGGATGAAAAGTGGTTAGAAAGCATTGCTGACTCAATGGACGTGAATTCGAGCAAACTCTGGAAGATATTGGAGGACAGCCTGGTGTGCTGTGTAGTCCATGGTGTTGCAAAGAGTTGGGTATGACTTAGCAACTGAATAACAACAGCAACAACACAACGTTGTACTGAGTAAGAGCTAGGGCCCCAGACAAGAACTCCCTGGGGTAAGAATCCTGCCTTCCAGTTTACAAGCTGTGAAGCACTTTGTTCAAGGTCATTTAGCTAAACAAATTCCTGAAACAGGGTGAACCATTTACTCTAACAGAGAAACATACACTGAGAGAACAATGGAAACTCTCTTTGAATGCTTACAATGCAAAAAGTATGCTAGGCATTATGCTGCGTGCTTCACATATCTCATTGCATTTAATAAGAACATGCAAGGCCTTGAACAGCTCCATACTTTACATATATACTTTTTCACTTAATGAGACTATGATGGACTTGGAAAGTAGGTATTATTTCCTAATGTTGACTTCTTTGTGCATTACTTTTCTTATCTTTATAAGGATAGTGATGGTAAAGGTGTCTAAGGGGGTATTATGGGGATTAAATGAAATAATTCAATACTGTGTCTAGCTTAGAGTAAACTCTCAATGTTAACTGTTACCTGAGGAATCAAAGAATGATTTGAAATAAAATCTTATGGCCGTTGAGACAGAATGATAAAGTATCAAGGGGCCATATTCATATAGAAGAAGAAAAAGAAAGAAATCCAGCAGAGAGAAAACAGAACCATTTTTCCAGCTGGTTTATTAGATTAAAGTAGAGCAAGCTGACTAGCTGCAAAAATTGTGCTGTGTATCTATGACCACAGGTATAAAAATAGCACTGGTTTTTAGATTTTAAGCATCTTTGATGATTTATTGAAAAATCTTATAAAATGAATACTTTAAGCAATTATATGTTCACTGATTAAACCTCAGAAACTAAACTTTAATGAAAGAAAATCAGCTTAACTCTTAAGTGTACCAATCTAATTGAATCCAAGTCAGAAACTGCTAAATTTAAATTCTATGAAACTGAAAAATACGCAGATGAAATTGCCTGCAAATATCAATTGGATGTCATTTTGATTTCTTAACCCGTTTTATATATGTAAATAACCTTAATTTGCATAAAGAGAATATTAGATGAAAATGCAACTTTTCCAGGAAAAACTTACAGGAAAATAATCTGTAGAAAATAAAAGGGACAGTGCTCATCAAAATCAGACTGAACTGAAAACCTGAGTGCATGAGCTCTCAGACACAGTATTCCTCTAGTTCAATATTAGAGGAATATTAAAAATTTCTTCTACTAAACACTTAAATGATCCTTGACAAATCTAAGTGGCCATGATCAGTTTTCCCATGCTGAAGCATGGTCCAGTGAGGGTTGTGTTTAAACTAGTCTTTTTTTTTCTAATAGTTGATTGGGTCAAAAATACCAAATCACTTAACCTTCATTTTTCTGAGTATTCAATAGCTATTCCATTCCTGATTTACTGGTAATTTTAATTTCTTTATTCTTTTTGTGTCCAGTCAAAGAGGAAATTTCAGAGATGAATTTCAAGCTATATTGTATAACTACTAAGGAAAATTTGGGGGTTCATTTTCTTATTTCATATCATTTTTTTCATGGAGTTGGATTTCTATGCTGTTTTGCACTTAGAGCTGTTCCTGAATACAGAATCAATTTGGGAAAGGAAGAAATCCCAGACTTTAGAAACTAAATGGCTGTTTATAAGATGGAGACAATGTAAATCAGGAGATGGTTCTCAGTTAATACTGAAAAATACTAAACAATGAAAAAAAAGGGAAAGGTTCAAGAGACCTATTAATGAAGAACTAACCTCCTATGCCAGCCAGGTAACATTTAGGAATTGATAGAAACTAGAGACGGTTGGTCTATACTGGTTTGCCTTTTTTCTGTCATCAGCAGATATCTGTTTAAACGTGGTGGCGGAAAGAAGGTTGTATGAGTGTGTGTGTATGTATGTGTGCGTGCACCTTTGTGGGTGTAAAAGAACCAAAGCAGGGCCTGGGGAAAGGGTTCCACAGGGACCTTCTTTCCTGAAGGTTTAATTCTTAAGATGTGTCTGTGTGGTGCATCTGACCCTCAAGGAAAAAGTCCAAGTTGCTGGAATTTTGCTATTTGTTCTGCCTCTGTTTTTATTCTCTTTTGAAATTCCACTCATTTTTTAGGAAAGAAAATTGCTGAAATCGATGCAGTCTGCTGGGCTATTCTTGTGGAAACTAAAAGGTTAGTGTGGCAGAGGAAAGGAGATCCATTCTATCCATTCCTCTCCAGGTTCCAGCAATGCTCTGAGTTTCGTGTGAAGGCCTAGTGCTGAAGGGCACCCCACAGGGAAGCTGTCATGAAGGGAGCAGCCCCTGGAGAGAAGGCGGCAGCAAGGGCAGGCTCTGAGGGCTCCCAGAGGACACAAACCGCCATTTTCCTAAAGGAGGAAGTAGTGACTCCAGGAACTCCTGGGAGCCATCCCCACCATCACTCCTTTCCCTCCTTCCCTGATATATTTTCTCCATTACCCTTGTCACCATCCTCATATTATATACTCAAAATTCATGAGGGCAGGGTTTTTATCTTTTATGCTCACTACTGTATATCCCTGTTCTTAGAACAATGCCTATGTCTACTGGTCATGCAATGAATATATGAAGCATGCTGATGCAGATGACAAATGAAGGCACCCAGTTCCCTCGTGTCTATGCCCGCAGTATCCAGGTGAGTCCCAGTCTTGGTATGAGCCATCCAATCCCACTGGGACAGTCACATTTCCACAGGTTTTGTGTACCGCAGGAAGAGCGTCGCACCGCCAACTGTTTCCTTCAGCAAATTTTGCTTTATGCCTCACCCTGACACCCTTGGTCTCCCAGAATCCTCTCACCTGCTCACATACCACCTATTATTTGCTAAAGTAATGTGTCTGAGTTATTCTGGCTCACACCCCTTCACTGATCTCAGGCAGAGGTGCTACTCCTGGAACCACAGATAGGACTTCTTTTTTGCTGACTTCCTGAGACTTTTTCAAAGGCCGCTTTCACCAGTTTCCATTTGTCGTGACCATCTCGGACACCTTCTGCATTGCTGCTCTCCCTCTCTCTCAGAGACAATGGATGGTTCTCTGATGCTGATTTTGGGAAAGAAACAAGCACTCCAAGCTAAAAACTGTTTCTAGAAGGGCAGGCAGGCTTTTCAGATGGCACAGTGGTAAAGAACTTGCCTGCCAATGCAAAAAGCACAAGAGACTTGTGTTTGATCCCTGGGTTGGGAAGATCCCCTGGAGGAGGAAATGGCATCCCACTACAGTATTCTTGTCTGAAGAATGCTATGGATAGAGGAGCTTGGCAGGCTATAGTCAATGGGGTCACAAAGAATCCCACATGATTGAGTGACTGAGCACACACACTAAAGGGCAGGCATCTGAATTCTGTAATCTCCCACTCTCATTCTGATAATTTGGGAACTGAGAAAAAAGAAATCTGGCCAGGGCCATTAGCAGTTCCTTGCCTGCTGGTACATTTGTGAATGGAACAACATCAAAGGTTTCCTCCTTCAGCATATCATTGCAGCTCTCCCTGACCCCTCTGGCCCTTTGCTGTTTATTGCAAATCTTGTACTTGGAACTAATTCTGGTTCTGTGCTTGATTCTTGGGCTGCCTGGTCCAGGACCAGGACTCTCAGTTCTCTTTAACCACAGCCTCAAGCTAGTTCTGCTTATTATTATTTTTTTTCCCCTCACTGCTGCTCCTCTTGGAGCTGGGGAGGCTGAACTCCAAGGGTTTCTTCTCCTGCCTTTTCACTCCCTATTGAGGATGCTTGGCTTCTACCAGAGTAGAGATGAGAATGAGAAGCCAAACACCTTAACCCTTGTGTACTAGACCACTGGCTCTGCTGATGACAGAAATACAATCGACTCTAAGGAGATTTAGACAAATGCTCCACAGACCCGTGACACTCACTGTCACCATTGCTCTAGGCCAACTTTCAGCGGCTGATAAATATTCCCTTTTCCAATCAGACTTAGGCTGTGGAACCATTTTCCTTAAGCACATGCATACTACCTAAGGAACTCTGCCTTTTCTTGTCCAGAACAGCATTAGATTCCCACACAGATTAGCAGGCTGGGAAAGTCTAGAGGGGTTTCTTTGGGACTCTGTTTTTCTTTGGAATAAAGCATTGTTCACAGCTAAGCTCTCCCCACAGGGACACTCAACCTTGGAGAACTTAGTACATATTTGGTATCCAGAGCAGCCTTGGGGGTAAGTAAGGAGGAATGTCATATTGCTCAATCAAACAGCAGCTTCGGGCCAGTTAGAGGAAGGGGAAGATGGGTAAGGGATTGCTTATACACCGTGTGCCCACTTGGAACTCTTGGTGTCATCTCGGCTGTGATATCAACAATTCCCTATTTTTGTGTATAGAAACAAATGCAATATTTTGCACAGTTATTAAGTTTTAAAATATTTATGGACCAACATTTATTGGAGTACAATGCCTACTGTATCCACTTTGTTGGACTAGGAGATGGGAGTGCTAAAGCTTCTAATGAACAAGTCCTATTTCCTGCTTTACCAAGAGTTTACTATCTTGTGAGGGAGACAGATAAGTGCAGAAATAATACAAAAGGGTAAAAAGGGGGCATGACAAGCAATGAGTATGGGGTTTGAGAATGGAAGTAGCTAACAAAAATTTCTAATTTTGAGCATTAATGTTACAGTGCATGTGGCTTTTATTTCTTTTGCAAAAGGAAGAATAAAAATTCTGTGATTTTTAAAAATAAGATTATTAAGCTAAACTACTTTCAACAACTTAGAGAAATTTGGATATTCATGAGAATAACACCTTTTCTAAAAGAAATAAAGTTAATTTTCTACTCTTCTGCAAAGGAGGTCATTAATTATACATTTTAGATTTCATCAGTTTCAGTTAGATGAGACTAACATTTTAACTAGATGTCAAAGAGACATAAGGTATTAAGTTAAATACACTGGATGACAATAAATGGTTATTAAAAAACATAATTCTGTTCCTCTAATAATTTTCTCACTTGGGTGTCTCACTGAAGGCTTCAGTTTCACATTTAGGCAGTCAAATCAATGTATAGCAATTCTGTGAGCTTTAAACAAAAGCTTGCAAACCATTGAGTCATTTCCAGATTAAGGACAGATGGATGGTATTTTTTTTTTTTTTGAGCACTTAAAAAAAAAATCAACAAAAACACTGGCATCCACAGCAGTAACTATCTATCTGCAAAAGAATCAACATACTTCTTATCATGTTCCCACTAGGAATTTACTATTTTTGAAATAGGAATTTTATCTAGAAAAAGTTCAATGCGTGTGATCCTGTGTTTTGGTTATTCTCATTGCCAACAAATGTAGGAAAAGAAAGAAGGAAAAGCTGAGTGCTAGCTGTTTGACTTGCTTAGTGATTTTCCCAGGTCGCTGTTCTGTGTTCATTATCTACTATTTTTCAAAAATTGCCCTCTGTTTGGACAGCCCCTTATCAAGATAAACAGGAGAGGCAGCACCATGCTCTCCCCAACACTGCATGGAAAGACAGAGCCATCTTTCATTTTTCACACTGTCTTCTGCTCACTTGGCTGAGATTCACACATGGAGAATTGTTTCTTTTTAAAAATTCTTTTTTCTTCAGGAATCCAGTGAAAACTATTAATCAAGTTTAATTGTTTTTATTAAACTAGTGTGGAAGAGACAGGGGGAGCATTCACTTTCTAATGAAAATTTAAGTTAATGGTTTTCTAGAATATAGTTTGGGGATTAAAAAGTTACTTTGAAACCTCTGAATTCACATATTTGGAGGGAAATTTGAGTGGTCAGATTTGCATAATGGTGTGATGAGAGGCTGATACATGTTGCATCTGTCGGACCCTGCTTGTCTGTCCTATAGTCTATTCTATAAGTAGCGCAAGGCAGTAAAGAGGAGTGAAGTGAACTATACCCCAGCAGGTAAGATGGTAAGTTAGACTCATCTTTGATTTTGGTCCTGCATGAAACACTCAGGCATATTTCCCCTGTACTTTTGCCACATCATTACCTTTGTATTTGTTCAGTGTCTGTGAGATTTGTTCTGTCCCTGTTACATTTTGAGTTCTTCAGGCAGTATGGTTACTCTCTTCTGCTTCCCGTTTCCCCACACAGAATCTATTTCATCACTCCACACAGGGTGACTGTTTAATAATTGTTAACAGACTGACCATTTTTCTCCCAGTAGCTGATTAAAATTGGGTTCTCAGTGTTTTTTTTTTTCCTTCACTTTTTTCTATGCAAAATCAGTGACTTTAATCTGTAGTGTGGTATGTAAAGAAAAAGGATCACTAGAGTTGACAAGAATTTGAAACAGCTAGGAAATGGGTGATTCAAATTGAAGTAAACGACATGGAGACTATACGTAAAAGAAGCCTCTGCTTTGTAAGTGGTCACTTACAAAGTAACTGCCACTTATTTTTTGTTTCCAGCTATTATGGGCTTGAGTTTCTTCTGAGTGGCTTTGAAAGAGCTGAGAAGATAAATTCCCAAATGAAGGGGCAAAAAAAAAAAAAAAAAAAAAAAGACCTTTTAGTATTTTTTAAGAGGAAAAAGAAATTACAAGTTTGTAGGTTTTGGAGAGCTTCTCTTCTTTTCCTTTTCATTCTGTCATCATTTTGCTTTATTAGAAAACAAGTACCCATCTGTTTTTTATGTGAAAAGAAAATGTTTCTTAATTGTGTTTATATGAAAGCCAATAGTTCCAAGCAACATGATTAAGGCAACAAATAATCAATTTCAAGAAAGTACTTATAAAGGACACTACCTTTCAAGTTTTCAGTTTTTCTCACATTCTCAAGTTTCTTGGGTAAAATTCTTCTTGATTTCCCAATTGCTATTAATTTTCATTGCAATTATAGCTGAAAAAGGAAGGTCAGTAGGAGAAAAGTGAATCATGCCGCAAAAGAGAAAATCTGTAGCAGCTACCTGAGTTAGGGCTTATCTTTCAGAAGGGAAATTAGGTAAATGCAGAGCCAAAGGAACTAGTATTTAAAAATCCATTTTAGCCATGTCCTCACAGGAAAAGACTATGTCTAGACAGCATGGTCTATTAGTCTGGTCAGAAAAAGTTAGACTTTTCAATGTGATAGAAAAAATTTCCCCACATAATTATACTGTAATATGGAGTCTAGAAATATCAATTCTAAAACATGAAATAGTTGAGATAATCCCTCACACTTTCACTGGTTAAATGTTTCAGTTCAGCTCTTTGTTAGATGGTCCTTGTTGATTCAGTTCAGTTCAGTCGCTCAGTCATGTCCAGCTCCTTGCGACCCCATGGACCGCAGCACGCCAGGCCTCCCTGTCCATCATCAACTCTGGGAGTCCACCCAAACCCATGTCCATTGAGTCGGTGATGCCATCCAACCATCTCATCCTCTGTCATCCCCTTCTCCTTCTGCCCTCAATCTTTCCCAGCATCAATGTCTTTCCAAATGAGTCAGCTCTTTGCATCAGGTGGCCAAATATTGGAGTTTCAGCTTCAGCATCAGTCCTTCCAATGAACACCCAGGACTGATCTCCTTTAGGATGCGCTGGTTGGATCTCCTCGAAGTCCAAGGGACTCTCAAGAGTCTTCTCCAACACCACAGTTCAAAATCATCAATTCTTCGGTGCTCAGCTTTCTTTATATTCCAACTCTCACACCATACATGACCGCTGGAAAAACCTTGTTGACTAATTCACGTGAATATACTACTTTTAGAGCATATAGTTTCAGGCTTCCCTGGTAGCTCAGTGGTTAAGAATCTGCTTGCTAATGTAGGAGATGTGGGTTTGATTCCCTGAGTCAGGAAGATACCCTGGAGGAGGAAATGGAAACCCACTTCAGTATCCTTGCCTGGGAAATCCCATGGACAGAGGAGCCTGGCAGGACATGACTTACAGACTAAACAACAAGAGCATATAGTTGGTTATATAAGTAACCGTAAAGTTTCCAAAAAAACATAAAGTTTTCATAAAACATAAAGTTTTCAAAAAAGTGTTCAGACAAGGCAATTGTGGAATAAATATGAATTTCCTTCTCATCCTCTTGATTCTGAAGTAAATTATAAGAATAAATTTCAGGAAGAAAAACAATATATTCAGAATGCTTTGCTATTTGGATCTTGCTGCTACTGCTAAGTTGCTTCAGTCGTGTCCGACTCTGTGCAACCCCATAGATGGCAGCCCACCAGGCTCCCCCATCCCTGGGATTCTCCAGGCAAGAACACTGGAGTGGGTTGCCATTTCCTTCTCCAATGCATGAAAGTGAAAAGTGAAAGTGAAGTCGCTCGCTCATGTCCAGCTCCTAGCGACCATATGGACTGCAGCCCACCTTAGACCACCTCAAATACTTTGGAAATTTGAAATTCAGTTATAATGCATTTTCACGTACATCCAAAAAAACAGATCAATGATAATCCAACCCCAAAACATAATTTAACAAATAGTGCTTGTGAAGCCTATATGTACCAGAGACTGTGCTAAACGAGAGAGACACAAGTTTCTTTCCTAATAAAGGTTACAGGCTAGCAGTTCTGAAACTAGAGAAATAAATGGCATCCGAGATGGGTGTGAGCATTCTGAGAATTAATCCTCTGTTAATCGTTATTCTTCTAATAACTAACAGATACTGTGAACAGGGTATGAGGTACACTTCTGAGAATGAGTAGAGATTATCTCAGTCTTGGTGAAGGCAAATAGAGAAGAAGCCTTAGATATCTTTGAATCTGACTAAGGGAGAGCAGAGTAGATTTTTCACTACCTAGCTGAGGAAGTGGGAAGGAGACCTGAAAGTAGAAATGGGTCACCCACGTATATGAGGTTTAAAAAGAAGACAGAATTAAAAAGAGAAGAGAATAGAACGTATTGTCAGCTTCTTGTGTCCATAGTTTATGCCTAGCAATCTTGTATGAGAAGCCAATAATAAAAGCAATAAATCCCATCCTCATTCAGTTCTGAAGTTCTGGTCTCCTTTAGCTTATTAACATGTCTTAGGAAACCCAGTAAAATATGTAAGGTTATTGATGGTGATGGTGTAGCCAAGACCAGTATGTAGTTTAGTAATAATACATGTGTTTATCATTCAGCATGAATTAATAGTTGTATCAGTTCAGTTCAGTTCAGTTCAATTCAGTCGCTCAGTCGTGTCCGATTCTTTGCGACCCCATGAATCGCAACACGCCAGGCCTCCCTGTCCATCACCAACTCCTGGAGTTCACTCAGACTCACGTCCATCGAGTGGGTGATGCCATCCAGCCATCTGATCCTCTGTCGTCCCCTTCTCCTCCTGCCCTCAATCCCTCCCAGCATCAGGGTCTTTCCAATGAGTCAACTCTTCGCATGAGGTGGCCAAAGTACTGGAGTTTCAGCTTTAGCATCATTCCTTCCAAAGAAATCCCAGAGCTGATCTCCTTTAGAATGGACTGGTTGGATCTCCTTGCAGTCCAAGGGACTCTCAAGAGTCTTCTCCAACACCACAGTTCAAAAGTATCAATTCTTCGGCGCTCAGCCTTCTTCACAGTCCAACTCTCACATCCATGCATGACCACAGGAAAAACCGTATCCTTGACTAGATGGACCCTAGTCGGCAAAGTAATGTCTCTGCTTTTGAATATGGTATCTAGGTTGGCCATAACTTTTCTTCCAAGGAGTAAGCGTCTTTTAATTTCATGGCTGCAGTCACCATCCGTATACATATACTTAATTTGTGTGTTCAAGTATACTTCAATTTCCTCTAGATATACTAATGACCAATATTAAGAAGGTATTAAGAAATGATCAAATTCACACATTTTTCTCTATAACACATGGTTAATTATACAGCTCAGGGATCAAAGTCCTATGCTATGAAAGTATGTTTGCTTTTTACACCAAGGATCCAAGTTCAGCAGCACTTGAGGAATTCAAACAGAAACTGTTTACTAGTCAGAGGCCTGGTAAAGGACATAATTAGATAAATGCCTAGGGAATAGAAAGATAAGCAAGGGCACAGTCCCATCAACTTTTGCTAATAGTTCTTTTTCCTTAGTGCCTACTACATGGGTTTCCATCTTTCATCTGTAAATTGGTCAATTTTCATTGCAAGCCAGAGAATTTACTCTGGTTAAAGAAAAAGAGATTTATTAAGGTAGTTCAGGTAGCTCACAAATTTTCTGCAGGAGCCATCAGACCAGGTTGGAATGCAACACATTCTTAAACAATACACTGCTGCAGGATTGTTATTACCAGGAGTACACACTGCTGCCACCCTCCACTGATTGCACTTGGTGCCATGTGTCAGACACTTTCTGAAGAATCGGATAGTACCACTCCACATTTGCCAGAAGATCAATTTCTGCACATGTGGCCACTGGTTCATGTTGCTACCTTCCATGCTTTACTTCTGGAGTCTTCTATGGGTGTATTTGCTTGGCACAACCTAGGTCTGATGCTTATACTGTAGCTGCAAATGAGACTGGAAGGAGTAGTATTTCTACTGTGGCAGGGATAGATTCATAATATAAGAACCAACTTAAATACTGAGAATGTTTACAAGATATTAGGCAGCTACAAGTGATAAAGTTCTAAAGGCTATGACTAAAGAAACTTAGTGAGGACACATTTATTTCAGGATGAGCTAGAAATTAAAATTAGGTGGCACGTTAACAGGATATGCTGACTAAATGTTGGAGGGTAAGATCTTTTTTGAATCTTGATGTGTAGGATTTGGACAAATTGTAATTTCTCAGTTGCAAACATCCAAAATACCTAGGGACAAACCTAGCATGAAATATGAGTAACCTATGAGTAAAGTGACAACATGTGCTGAGAAGCATAAAAGAAGACAAAGAATGGGAAGACATCTTTTCTTGGCTAGAAACAATCACTAATATTAAGAATTACATAATCTCAAAGTCAATCAAAGTGTGAATGGTGGCTGTTGCTGTTCAGTCACTAAGTCATGTCTGGCTCTTTATAACCCCAGGGACTGCAGCACACCAGGCCTCCCTGTCTTTCACTATCTCCTGGAGTTTGCTCAAATTTATGTCCATTGAGTTGGTGCCACTATGTAAACATCTCGCTCTCTGTCACTCCCTTCTCCTCCTGCCCTCAATCTTTTCCAGCATCTGGGTCTTTCCCAATGAGCTGGCTCTTCGCATCAGGTGGCCAAAGTGTTGGAGCTGCAGCTTCAGCATTAGTCCTTCCATTAAATATTCAGGATTGATTTTCTTTAGCATTGACTGGTTTGACCTCCTTGTAGTCCAAGGAACTCTCACATCTGTATATGACTATTAGAAAAACTAGCTCTGACTATACAGACCTTTGCTGGCAAAGTGATGTCTCTGCTTTTTAATATGCTGTATAGATTTGTCATAGCTTTCCTTCCAATGAGCAAGTGTCTTTGAATTTCATGGCTGCAGTCATGGTCCAGAGTGATTTTGGAGCCCAGTAAAATAAAATCTGTCATTGTTTCCACTTTTTCCCCTTCTAGTTGCCATGAAGTGATGGGACTAGATGCCATGATCTTAATTTTTTGAATGTTGAATTTCAAGCCAGCTTTTTCACTCTCCTCTTTCATCCTTATCAAGAGGCTCTTTAGTTCCTCTTCACTTTCTGCCATTAGATGATATCTGCATCTATGAGGTTGTTGATATTTCTCCTGGCAATCTTGATTCCAGCATGTGATTCATCTAGTCCAGCATTTCGAATGATGTAATCTACATATAAGTTAAATAAGCAGGGTGACAATAAGTTAAATAAGCAGGGTGACAGCCTTTTCATACCATTCATGGATCACTGCCTTGCCATGGCTAAGGGGCTTGGATAACTCAATGAAGCTGTGTGCCATGCCATGCAGGACCACCCAAGACGGACAGGTCATAGTGGAGGGTTCTGACAAAACATGGTCCACTGGAGGAGGGAATGGCAACCCACTCCATATTCTTGCTGGGAGAACCCCATGAACAGTAGGTAATGTGTGAATGGCAACCTTAGTCATAATTTCAAATGGGATTTTTTTTTGAAGGGGACTTGACTAAATGATTCTAAAGATTTCTTACCTAAAAATAATTTTGATCATAGTATATCCAACAATATTCTGAAAAATAGAATAGTTAATAAATGTAACAGCTAATAAAATTCTGAAAAAGAAAACTGATGAAGGGTAATTTTCACTAGTATCAAGGCATTAGTGAGTAAAGCAATGTGGTTTTGCTAGGACAGGAGCAGACAGAGGATGAGATAAAATAATAAGTCTAGAGGAGACTCAAGTTAATGGAGGAATAAAATATATGATAAAGATGATAATATCAAAAGATGGATTCTTTAATGAATAATGTAAAAAAAAACTAGTCGTCAGAAATGAAAAAGAACTCACTATATTAACATAAAATCCAAATAAATTAAAGATTCAATGTAAAAGCTAAAGCAGTGAATTAAAAGACAAAAACCAAGTGTGGCCAGTATTATACTCTTGTCGTGGAGAAAGCCTTTTACCATCACACACACACACACACACACACACACTCTCTCTCTCTCTCTCCTTCGAAAAACAAAATTAAAATATTTAAGTATAAAAATTTTTAAAAAAATTGATTACCGTTAAAGAAGCCATGAAAAACAACAGGAAAAATATAAAACAAATTGGGAAAACTATTTGAAACAAATGTTTGAGAACATATCTGAAAATAAAACCAGGTGACAATACATTCTCTTGTTTATGGAAAACAGTTTTCAATCTTTTCACAAACATGCAACATATATGGACTGACAATCTGTGTCTCTTCCATAATTTAATCCATTTATAGAACTGTCACTGGCTGCATGTTTTATAGAAACTAGTGAAGCTATGCTGAAAATTTGTTAGAGTTGGTTAATTCATCTGGCAAATTTTTAAAGTTCAGGGAATATAGTTGTTTTTAAAAAAAGAGTTTGTTGTCTACTGTATTAAATCAAGTTTTCTATATTGACTACGTTTCCCTTGACCAAAAAAATAAATCTTTAGATAAAATTGCATTTCCATAAAAAGTAATGAAAAGTCTGCTAGTATTAGGCAGACTCTTCTAACTTCTTTTGCTTCACTGGATCTGAGGAAGAGAAGGCAGGATTTTTAAAAGGGGGATTGTGTTCCCTTCAGATTGTTATTCTAAATCTGACTTGATAGCAGAACCCAAAGTACATCATCTCCCAGAGAAAGCTAGCTGCTTGCCAGACTGCTCTGTTACAATTGAACTGTAAATGGCTCACATCAGCACATTCTGTCAACTTTATATAAACCCCACTTTATGTAATGTGATTATAGATCCCCTGAACACTGCTCTGTACCTGCAGCTTGCAAACTGATTCTCTAGATATTTTCTGTCAGCTATGATGACCAGGAAAAGCAGCTGGTGTTGGCAGAGATGATAGATGGCTATGCCTGTTTCGTTTCATTATTTCTAGAAGTCTGTTACCCCATGTTCAAAAGGGAGTAGGTAACTGAGTCCTTTCTTCCACTCACTCCCAAACTTTACTCCTTGATCCCTGTATCTATCACATCCAGAGATGTTTTGGGGCTGGCTTACTTTGACCAAAGGCCATGAGCACTCAATATGAAGAGTGAGTGATACATGTGGTCAACATGCCTGTCTGCACAATGTGATTTATCCAGGAAAGCTTCACTCTCCATGGCTCTTTGATGATCTGGTCCACTCTTGTCCCTGGCAAGGCCGACTTGATGGTGTGAGGAGCTCTTGGGAGATTCAGTTCAGATCAACAAACATTTATTGAGCCTCTGTTGTGTGCAGGCCCTGAGCGAGGCACTGGGGATGCCAAGACATATAATGCAAGATGCCCCTTTTGTGGAGGCGACAGTGGGAAAAACCTGAGTTTCAATGTATTATGATTAGTGCTAAGACTGCTGAATGTTGCATATAGGAGAGGGTACTTAGTTTAACCTGGAAAGTTAATCCAGGAAAGGTTTCTTGCAGAAATGATGCCTGAGCTGAGTCTTGAAGATCGAAAAGAATTGTATAGGTAGAAAGGGAGATTCATACAAAAAGTACAGCCTGAAAAACATCATAGAGATGTGAAACAGCATGGGCACACAGGCAGGGAAACTCCCAGAATTCAGAATTCCTGGAAGGAAAATTTTCAGATGTGGGTGGGAGATGATGAAGAAAGAAGCAGATGTCAAACTGAGAGGGAACTGGATGCTGTGTAATAAAGCCCAACAATAAAGCCTTTGTTCTATAGGAAGTGTTGAGTCGTTTATTCCTTGCTTTCTCTCACACCCACCCACACTCAATCCTTCGGCAAATCTTCTTGATCAGATATGCCAGATTTGACTACCATCACCATCCTAGCGCAAGCTACCAGGGAACACAGCAATAGGTCCATAGTTATAGTGGGAGTAAGTCTTCCATTTCTGCTCCTCTAAAGTCTACCCTTTTCACAGAAGTGAGAGTGGTCCTTCTAAAATATAAATCAGATAATGACATTCCCCAGTAAGTGCTCAAACCTCCCATGGCTCCTTCACATCTAAAATAAAATCCACATTCTTACCAAGGCCTGGAAGGCAAGTTTTTACTTGAATTGGCCTGTGCTCTGCTCCCCACTTTGCCTTCAACCTCCTTACACACCGGGTTCCAACCTCATAGGCCACCTTGATGTGCTGGAACATGCAAAGATCTCTCTGACTCAGGCTTTTGCACTTGTTACTCACTCTGCCTGGAGTACTTGTGCTTCCTCACTGTCCATCTGTCTCATGACTGACCCTTTCCCCTCACTCCCTTCTGCTGAGAATTGACCCTCCTGACTACCCTTTCTAAAATATCCCCACTCCATCACTCTCTCTTTCCTGCTACATATGTCACTGTAGAGTTGTCTTCTTATTGTCTGTCTCACCCACAGAAACGTAAGCTTCAAGGAGGCAAAAACGGATCTGTTTTGTTTACTATGTATTCCCAGTGCAGGAGCGTGAATTGATGAATGAATTCAGAACCATTCAAAACTTGGGAGTGAAAGAGTCATTCATGTATTTTAGACAAGCCATGCTGGCTGCAACATGGAGAACGTAGGTAAGTGGGTATATTCGGGTGGGGGAGGTGGGTAGACAGGAGTTAGAGACCAGTTTGGAAGTTCCTGTGTTAGTCCAGGTGAACAGCATGAAGGACTGAAGTAAGGCAGTGGTATTTGGCGTGAAGAAAGAGGAGATAGATTTGAGAAGTGTTTTGGAGATAAAAATTGGCCAAACATGATCAAATTACATCTGGGTCTCTCTTCAGATTCCTGGCTACAAAGGAGATGCTAAAGGATGCTGGAACTGGAAGTGGTCCAGAATGAGAGGGAGCAGGATGATGTTGCCTGAGTGCCTTCTGAGACCAGTGCTTTTCCATTTCAGCATTTCCCTGGATTAAAACTGCTAAAGCATTCATGTGTCCCTTGTGTAGCGCAGAAGCATTGTCTTGCATAGATTCCTATGACTACAATGAGTTGGATGTATTTTTGGCACCAGCTAGATGTTCAATAATAGTTTTAATGATAGTTTCTACAGCAATTGGGTTTACCCTGGAGGCTGCCCATCTCTCTAATGACTAGGGCCAAGCCAACTTATTTTATAAGATCTGGCAAAATTACAGTGTGAACTGGTAATGCCGTGGGCTGTTATACAAATTATACCAGGCCTGTCTCTGAGGAACTTATCCAAGCCTCTGGAGACTTCAAGAATACTAACTTCAAAGGAATTACGTGCTATTATAGATACTACAAACCAGGTAGTGTTTGATCTCCTTGAAATTTCTGAAAATAAATTTGAGCTGTTGAAATTGACATTTTGTAGAGTATCACAATTTTTTTTTTCAACATGATTTGGGAAAGTTCTTTTTAGCTTGGGAAAATTTATTATTTTAGCCAAGGAAAGAATTGTGTGGCCTCAAATCTATAAACTTTCTATCCAAGAGAGATTATGAAATTATTTTGGATGATTGAGACAGAGGTCGTTCCAAAGAAAAGGTTTATCACATGGGTGATTTAAAGCACTACTAAAATTGCCTTTCTAAGCAATGACCTAGAAATCTGACAATGTGATAATGAATTCTCAAACAAATAAAACAAACAAACACAAAAATCACACTGGAACATTTCACAATTGGCAGGACAAAAACTGGCAACAGCTGACTTCTGGAAAAGTGAATTGGATCTTATAGCATTAAAATGAGTTTGCAGACTATAACATGAAGTCAACACTTCTGTGAGAATTTTGGAATGCTCAATCTCCCACAATCTCATCATTTTCTGCCTGACAATTGGAATTATTCTTCACCAACCTGACAGTCAAACTTGCTTCCTGTAGTGATAATATACCTGCTACCATCCTGACCATATTGGAGAAATGGCTTTTTCTTTGATAGGTTTGTTCATTTTGAAACTAACTTTCTATGTTATTCTAGCCACTCTCTTACATTATTCATTAACTAATTGCCATCCATATCTCTTTTTTTGCTTTTTTTTAAAATATCTTTTTCTCCGTGACTGAATATACAAAGATAATGGAAGTAAAATATTCTTCTGCTGTAAAGATGGGTGGAATAGATCAAAATCCACTTGTCGGATTTTCTTTAAATAGTCCTCCAGAGCAACCGTCTGCGCAAAAGCAGGAAATGCTTTCACAGGAACACTTTCGTGGAAGGACCTAGCATGCTTTAGGTGCAAGTGTGCCTGGCTGGCAATATCACACACCACATCTCTCACATTTTCATTTTGGCTCTTTTGTAGAAAATCCTCTTGTGAAACACCATGCAGCATACAAATACCCATGGGAAGGAACAGCTTTCTTCTGCTACCATGACAGGGTGCTGCTCTCAAGCAAGTGAAGATGCCTTGCGTTTTTCCAACGTGATTTGCGGCATGATCTGCATGAAGATCCTTTATGCCCAATATTTCTAGTGTTAGATAAAGAAGAGAGCTCTGAGTGTTTTTAGCATAATTTCCTAGTTCCTGAATGTTATGATATACTTTGTCATCCAAATTCTTTTCTCTTTCATCAGTGATTTTCACAGGCCATCTTTTAGTCAGATTATGTTTTCTGACAGCCTTCCATAGCTCGGTGGCCACACGCTGATGTGGTGGACTGTCACAGTATAAATCATTCACAGTTTTTTTTTTCCCCCCCAGATTGCATTTGCACCAGTCCAGTTGTTTTCTCAGAGACACGGTCCTTAACTAGCCTGGGCCAGTTCCACATTGAAGGCTCTCAGTGCAAAAGCAGAGCCTCTGGATTCGGCAGGGAGAAGCAGGGAGCATAAACAGCCTTCATGATCTTGTTTCCGCCGTGGCTCCCAGCAGCAGTGGCCGCGCCTGAGGAGTCAGGTCTACTGGCCATGGCTACACTCCGCCTGGAGAGCTGCCGGACGCGTGCCCACAGGCCCAGGGGTGGCGCGCGGCAGGACAGGCTAGGGATGCCAAGCTGTAGCGGTCCCCGAGTCAAGCCTAGCGTGGAGACCACCAGGACACCCACCGCCAACTGTATTTCTGACAGCAGTTTACAACTTTGGAAAAAAATAAGGAGATACAAGCTTGTCTCCCTGATTATAAGGAAAAGACTATTTCACGTATGTCACATAAATGACCGAGGCAAGTTTCCACATACTACTTCAGAAAACACTGGACATTATTATATGCTTCTAAAACATCTAAGGCCATGAAGTAATCATGGATTTAATGAACAAGACATTGTAAAGGAATCTAATTCTGTACAGTTTGAGAAGATATGAATAGGACGCTAAGACCAGGTCACAGGCTTTAAAAAAGAACAATACTAGTTAGAATAATTATAAAGTAAAAGTGCTTGATAGTTATAAAAGTTATTGATTTGAAATCCACTTAATTGATTATTTATTCAGTAAGTTTTTACTTCTGAGAAGGTGACATTTGAGTATGCCTTAAAGGAGGTGGTGGAGTGAACTTTGCAGAGATATAACCTGAGGAAACAGTTTTCTAAACAGGAGGAATTGCCAGTGCAAAGCCCTTGAGGAAAGACCACACCTGGAGTATTGGAGGAGGGGCAAGGAAGAACATACCTGCTGTGGGCTGGAGCAGAGCAATGCGCGAGGGGCGGGGGGATGAGGCAGGGTGGGCAGGATGCATACAGGCCAGCGTGCGAACTCTGATTTAAGTTGTTGTTTTTTTCATTTGTATTTATTTATTTATTTTTAATTTAAATTTATTTATTTTAATTGGAGGCTAATTACTTTACAATATTTAAGTTTTAAAGATTCAGTCTGTCTGGTATACTGAGAATAGGTTGTAGGGGGAATAGGTGGATTCAAGGAGACTCAGCTCAGCTCAGTTCAGTCACTTGGTTCGGTTCAGTTGCTCAGTCGTGTCCAACTCTTTGTGACCCGATGGATTGCAGCATGCCAGGCCTCCCTGTCTATCACCAACTCCCAGAGTTTACTCAAACTCTTGTTCATTGAGTCGGTAATGCCATCCAACCATCTCATCCACTGTCGTCCCCTTCTCCTCCCACCTTCAATCTTTCCCAGCATCAGGGTCTTTTCCAATGAGTCAGCTCTTCCCATCAGGTGGCCAAAGTGTTGGAGTTTCAGCTTCAACATCAGTCCTGCCAATGAATATTCAGGACTGATTTCCTTTAAACAGGAGACTCTTTAAGGGGATAATATAGGATGGTGGTTTTGACAGGTGGCAGCAGTGGAAGTGGTGACCAGTGATCAGATTCTGGATGTATTTTAAAAGTATATATTCTTTACCACTGTTGGGTAGATTGGCGACATGAGAGAAAGATGCAAGTTAGGACAACTCGTGGAGTTTTAGTGAGCAAATGGAAGGAAAGAGTTGTCCTTTCTGTTAGATATTTAGGAACACTGTGAAAGATTATGACAAACTGGATGACTTCAAACGACAGAAAGGTCCTCTGTCACAGTTCTGGAGACCGTGAGTTCAGAGTCTTAGTGTTGGTGAGCCTGCACCCCCTCTGAAGGTTCTCGGGGAGGACCCAGTTCTTTGTGTCCCCTAGCTCTGGTGTCTGTCGGCTTTCATTGGCACTCCTCGGCTGTACTGTTCCAGTCTCTGGTTCTGCGGTCACACTGACTTCTGCTCTCTGTCTCTGAGGGTGCTTGTCTTAGGCCCCCCATGGGGTAATTCAGGATGATTCCATTACAAATCCTTACTGAAAGTCTCCTTTACTAAATAAGGCAATGTTCACAGGCTTCCCTGGTGTCTCAGAGGTTAAAGCGTCTGCCTGGAATAAGGGAGACCTGGGTTCGATCCCTGGGTTGGGAAGATCCCCTGGAGAAGGAAATGGCACCCCACTCCAGTACTCTTGCCTCCCATGGAGGGAGGAGCCTGGTAGGCTATAGTCCATGGGGTCCCAAAGAGTCGGACACGACTGAGCAACTTCACTTTCACTTTTTCACAGGGTCTAAGGATTTTGGGGGGCTCATTATTCAACTCACTACACCGTTCATTAAAATGGAGATGGTGAGAAAAGCAAATGAGGTGAGAAGGAGGGATGTATATAATTTTAATTTTCGCTGAGAGGGCACCTGGTGGCTGCCTGAGTTGTTGACTTAAATAGTTATTATTATTAAAGATATTCATTATATTGGTCATGTAAAAGAAAAGATTATAAAATCCCTGTAAAAATCCAACATGCTGCCCAAATTTAGCCATTAGCCTCATTCTTCATTTAACATTTTAACTCAAGTTGTTAAAACAAGTGTGTTGTTCATGTTTGAATTTTATTTCCTCTCCCTTCCACTAATCTGTGTTTATTTTTTTAAAAACCCATTTATTAACTATTTGGTGTCTAGAGTGTGCAATTCACCATGCTAAGCAATTCAGACTTGCAAAGATAAGAAATAATTTCTTTCACTAAAGAACACACAGATAATAATTTGGCTCAGACTAGTCCCTCCGATACACACACATTCTGTCCTAATATGACTTAGTATAGCTTGTTTACAGTAGGTATTTGCTGTGTAAGAATATAGGTGGCTGGCTTTCTTTTGGTAATTAAGATTTACAGGGGTCACAAATCCAACTTTTTCTTTCACACAATCTCTTTCCCTCATTACATTGAGAAGGTTTAGGCAATCATAGATAGTGAGCAGTAGGCTCCAAAAGTGCTTTGAAATGCAGGAACAAGACACCAGAATGAATACATGGTGGGTGGAATCAGTTTATTTGAAGAAGCTTTTCCTAGAAATAACCCATCCTACACTCTGATTTGGAGAAGAGAGAGTTTGCTGAAGAGACAGAAGTGCCGGAAAACAAGCACCATAAAATGTAACTAATGTAAAAGAAACTGTAATCCTGGAAATGGAAACATGTTAGAGATAAATGATCCTTATGGAGTTTAGGAAAATGAAAGTTGGTGCATAATTTCAGTGTTTATCCCTGACTGTTCAACAGGGGCAAGAGACTATGTTTTATGTCACTAGTAATCATGACTAGATGTCTTGAAAAGTGATAAATTCTCTGACTTCTCAGATAGCTTGATTTAAATAGTTCACAGGACTGTCTAACCTCCTTTGCAATGAACCTGGACTCCGCAGACGGCAGACAGTTATTATAAAGGGCTTGGAGGGTAGTGCCTGACATATAATATAACCCCTACCAAGATTAGCTGTTATTATGGATTATTATTTTATTTTCCTGGCTACTTTATTATTTCTCCCAGTGTGATCAAACAGTTGGGGGTGAAACTGAGTTTATAAACCTTCTTGGCCCAATCTAGACTGTGATGATTCTGGTCAGGATGTGGTTAGTTATTTATAACTACTCCTGAAGGTAAGGTTAACCAGTTCTCTCCTAATATTATGACAAGAATATTTCCTCACACTGAGTTCATATTTGTTAATAATTGTCATGTATCATCACCTAATGATTGTCTCTTTGTTTAAGCACATTGAAACACTGTTCTATTATGCCCTTCTTTCACAAACACCTTTCAATAGGTCAACTGCTGCTGCTGCTGCTAAGTCGCTTCAGTCATGTCCGACTCTGTGTGACCCCACAGACGGCAGCCCACCAGGCTCCCCCGTCCCTGGGTTTCTCCAGGCAAGAACACTGGAGTCGGTTGCCATTTCCTTCTCCAATGCAGGAAAGTGAAAAGTGAAGTTGTGTCCAACTCTTCATGACCCTATGGACTGCAGCCCACCAGGCTCCTCCGTCCATGGGATTTTCCAGGCAAGAGGACTGGAGTGGGGTGCCATTGCCTTCTCCCAATAGGTCAACAGTATCCTCCAAATAGTCTAAATTCCTTAAAGCAGTATTTAAGATCTGCTTGTTACCATTTGATTTCAAAGTGATTCCAACTTACTTTTTGCATCACACCACTATTTTATTTCCAGATGACTACCAAAATAGATTATTAATCATTCCTCCTTTATAAGTGTATGCTGTACTGCCTCTGTGCCTTTGCTTATGTACTTCCTGGCGTGATCCAACTTCCTACAGCTACTCATCTCTTATTAGGCTTCTCATTGTTGCTCAAAGGCCAGCTCAAAGGCCATCTCCTCCACCAAACATTTCCAGTTCCCTCAGGTTGGAAATGACTGCTGTAAAACACTGAAGTTCATGGGTCTACTTTTATAATGTTTGCCATTTCACAGTAATTTGTCTACAAGTGGGAGACACAGTGTGCTATCACAGGAAGGAGCTACTGCTCCTTAGACTCATATCCACAAGTACTGCTTACTAGTTTTATAAACCTAGTGAGTGAAAGTCAATCAGTTGTGTCTGACTCTGCTTCCCCATGGACTATACAGTCCATGGAATTCTCCAGGCCAGAATACTGGAGTGGGTAGCCATTCCCTTCTACATGGGATCTTTCCAACCCAGGGACATAACCCAGGTCTCCCAAATTACAGGTAGATTCTGTACCAGTTGAGCCACCAGAGAAGCCCTTTATAAACCTAACCGCTTGCTTAAACTCTTGAGCTCAGTTTCTTCATCTGTAAAATAAGAACAGTAATATCTATCCTATCATGTTAACATGAGGATTAAATGAGATTGTACATGTGCTGTAAAACTCTTGGTGCAGTTCTTTGCACATTGTGTGTATGTGTGTGTGTGTGTGTGTGTGTGTGTTAGTTGCTGAGTCATATATGACTCTTGCAATCCCATGGACTGTAGCCCACCAGGATCCTCTGGCCATGAGGATTCTCCAGGCAAGAATACTAGAGAGGGCTGCCATGCCTTCCTTCACGGGATCTTCCCAACCCAGGGACTGAACCCAGGTCTCTTGCATTGCAGGCAGATTCTTTACTGTCTGAGCCAATTTATGTTTGAAATGATTATTTTATTGCTATTATTATGTTCTCCACTACTTATAGTCATTTTGAGGGCAGGGATCATGCAGTCTCATTTCTCTTTATATCCTGCTTAGCACATCATCTTATATATAGGCTCTCCTTTGCTAAATTTGTGAGCATATGTATATCAGTTTTGTCTCCTCAGCTATATTATACATTTCTGGAAATCAGGGACAATGCCTTGTGCACTATAGTAAACATGTTTAGTGCCCAGTTAATGGCTGGTGTAATATGTATACACCCAGGTAGGAATAAGACCTGTTTAAGTACCCTCTGCTGGAGTAGGAAATGGCAACCCACTCCAGTAATCTTGCACAGAGGAGACTCATGGGCTACCATCCATGGGGTTTCAAAGAGTTGGACATGACTGCGCACACACACACACACACATGCACCCTCTTCTAGGAATGACACTCCTGCCCCAGGCACTTTGAACAACCGAATCTTGACTGCAGTTGTTACTTTGAGTCTTGCGGATCACTTCTTTCAGACAACATTCTTTAAAAAGGTTTGAAGAAATTGTGTGCAATTGAAAATAACTGAACCCAGATAGCAAATTAGTACTATTATACTTAAAACTAAGTTATGCTTGAATACATGCCAACAAGTTACAGTGAGTATTGAATGTTATTCTGATGGAGACATTCATCTCTTTACAGGAGGGAACTGGTGATAGCTTAGGTAAGTGTGGATCAGAAGAATACCTTTGACCTAGTGCTGGTTCCTTTGTATGGCTCTTTTTGTAAGTTCCACACTCTCCACGTCCTATATCTTCCTGCCTCAGAATGGGCATGCATTGACTTAGACTCAGGATTAGTACATTTGGTTGTTACATTTACAGTTGCTTAGAACAGCCTTTAACTAGAATTTTCATAAATCATTTCTCTAAGTAATTGCATCAGATGTTATTTGCGTAAAATCCATTATTGCATCAAATGTAAGAAGGATTCTTAGCATCCCCTATATTCTACAAAATCCTTGCCCCCTTTTTGGCAAGCACTGCTGCAACTTGGTTTCTCTGACAGTTTTTGGATTTGCCCTATATTGAAGGACTGAAAATATGTATGTATTTCCATGAATTTTTGACATAATGAAGCAACCACTGGTTGGATTCAATAATTGAAAATAACGTTCTGTTGTACAGAAATCATTTTTATGGCTTTCCATGTATATAGAGAAATATCTTCTGTGCCTACTTATAATTTTTAAAAATTAAGCACTGCTTGAGCTACATGTCACTATTATACTCTCAATACTTATTGAGTAACTTTGGAGTTTATTCAACAAGCTGAAACTCCAATACTTTGTCCACTTGATGCAAAGAATTGACTTATTTGAAAAGACCTTGATGCTGGGAAAGATTGAAGGTGGGAGGAGAAGGGGACAGCTGAGGATGAGATGGTTGGATGGCATCACCGACTCAATGGACATGAGTTTGAGTAAACTCTGGGAGTTGGTGATGGACAAGGAGGCCTAGCGTGCTGCAGTCCATGGGGTCGCAAAGAGTCAGACATGACTGAGCAACTGAACTGAACTGAACTGAACTTTGGAGTTTATAGTACTGTTCTTACAGTTTATAAGATGTTTGAATCCTAACAATAACAAAATTCCTAAATACTAACTTATTTAAATTCATAGTATCTGAAAAGTGTCTTGTGACAGTCATGTAACCTTCCTCCTCACAAATGAAGCTTAGGCAATTCTATATCACGATGGAAGTGGAAAGATTACAAACTAATTGTATTAAGTCTGGTTGTAATAACATTATCAACGTGTGAAGGAGTAAATTTAGAGATGAATGTGAGATGCTAAAAGGAAATTAATAAGAAATTTGAAATCCCCTAAAGTTTTTCTCTGGTGGATTGCTCCCCACAGTTTCTCTTAATTCTTCATCAGTTAGGTGATATATGCTACTTATGATTTTGCAACATTAGAACCATCTCTCCTATAGATATTGTAAGTTATTTTTAGTAACAAAACTGGATTTTTGTTTGGAAAAAATAATTTTTGAAAGGGAAAGGAAGTTATAATTCAATCATACTTTCACAGCTGGATAGAAATTAATTCAATTGCTGTTAGAAAAATTAAGTGCTGTAGCATTTTTTCTTTAAACAAATGGAATTTTAGTTCTGATAGTGAGTCTTTAGACTCACTTGTCTTATTTTAACAAATAGAAAAAACTGAGATATATTTAAAGACACACAGGGCATTTTTTAACTACTTTTTATTCTTTCTATAATTATTTTAACTGTAAAAATTATGTCAGAAAGTACTAGTGTTATGGACTGAATATTTATATCAACCCCAAATTCATATGTTGAAGTCTGAACTTCCAGTGTAACTGTATCTGGAGATGGGGCCTTTTTGGAAGTAATTAGGGTGACATGACGTCACGAGGATAGGGCCCTGAAGATGAGATTAGTGCCCTTGTAAGAAGAGACACCAGAAAGCTTGCTGACTCTCTCTATAACATGTGAGGACATGAGAAGGTGAATGTCTCCAATCTAGGAAAAGAGTCATAATTAGAAAAACAACCATGCTGGTAACTTGATATTGGAGTTTCAAACTTCCAGACTGGCAAAAAAAAAATTCTGTTTTTGAAGTCACCCAGTCTATGATATTTTGTTATGGCAGCCCAAACAGACTAATATAAACAAATGAGAAGAAAAAAACCACAACTTTTTTGGTAAACATAGCCAAACTTTGCTATCTTCCCATTCATTTGGTGTTGCTGCAAGTTCAGACATTGCCTTAATGCAGTGTAATTAGAAGGTAAGAAGGAAAAAAGAAACTCAGCAGTGCATGCTCAGTCTCTGCGACTCAAATTCCCATCTGTAGACAGAGGTGTCCTGCATGATTCATGTGTACTTTTTACTGTTGGACCTGCCCTGGAGATTGATCTACTTATGCAAACAAAGGTTAACTTGATGAAAAAGAATATTTATTATGCCTTAAAGTTTCTCTTTCAAGTAAGAGTATGTTATTCACTGTTGAGTGTTCAGGGCTAAATTAGGGGATTCCTTATTATCTTGGCCAAACGTGTTAGCAGCAGAGGAAGTTTGGAAGTTCTCATTCTGCAAGGCACCCATCCATGCTATTGTCCCAGCTCCCAATGAGAGAAGAATTATCTGAGAGGGGAAAAGTAGCTCTACAACTTCTACTAAATACATAAGTTTAAATACTTAGAAAATAACTAAAACTAAAAAGAACTAAAATTGATGGTTTCTTTACAAATTTTTATATGGGTGTTCTTTATAACAACAACAAAAAAAAGCTCTTGATTTTCCTATTGTAAGTCAAATCTGGATAGGTCATGTGTTTTGGGGAGCACTGTGGTTAACATTTGTATTAAAAAGTACCAGGAAAGGCCAAGTAGATTTTGTTTAGGTCCAAAGCAAATATGTGTAAGGGTATTGATTATGACAGAGAAATATCTGGAAAGATTTGACAATGTACTAGTTACTAGTGATTGTCTCTGGGAAATGAGACTAAAAATAATATTTTATTTTTATAATTTATGTATATTTATATTATCAAAATAATGTTAAAGCAATGATAACCAGTAGGACTTTCTTATAGCTTTTTTAAAGCTATAGCTTTAAAATCAAAAGTTTTAAGCCAAAAATATATATATTTTAATTTGGAAAAAAGAGACTTAAGAAAGCAGCAATATAGACACATCTAGAATATAATACAGGTTATATTATTAAAAAAAGACCCACAGAGCTAACACTAAATCTTCAACTTTCCAAAAATATTTCTTTTAGAATTTCTTCTGCAGTACAAGGGTGCTTGGATAGTACTTACAATAGTGATACATCTTATCCAATAGGGTTTTATAGTGTATCAATTATGAGACATTCTCTCATTTGAGCCCAATAAGAATACTCTTCAATTGGTTGGGCAAATATGACTTCTTCATCTTATTCATGTAGTAACTGGGGCTCACAAAAATCAAGTGATTTGTCCAGAATAAAAGAATTAGAAATGGCTGAGTCATAAGTAGAAACAAAATCCAATGTTTTCCCAATACAAAACTCTGGACTATCACCATGTACTCAACCTCCCACTCACTTCAATGTATCATCAGATTTTCATCCTGATATCAGTCCAGTGGACTCAACTTTACAAAAATCACTAGGAAACTCCATCTTGCCTTATCAATGGTCAATTTTCAGTCCTTAATTTACTTGACCTCGTGGCAACACGCCATCCTCAAAAAAAGAAAAAAAAACCAAAAAACTTAAAAAATAGAAATATATAGATGTGCTATAAAATTAAAAATGTATAAGATATAACCTTATAACCAGATTATTGTGTATCCTTTAAGAGATAATCTAGGCATATACAAATATATAGGTAACTATATTCTTTTATTTTCTTATAAAAGATATAGTAACATAATAAAGATACTAATCTAAATTTTGACTTGTTTCACTTAATCACATATCTTCAGGAGCCCTCCATATGGTATCTATAAATCTGTCTTGTCTTTTTATTAGCTAAATAGTATTCTGAGATGAGCCATAATTTAACCAGCTCTCATAATTTTATTGTATTTATTTTAGGATGAGTCATAATTTGTTTAACCAGTTCCTTGATGATTATTTCCGACCTTTTGCTATTGAACGTAATTGTTCAGTGTATATCCTTGTACAGTTATCATTTTTCACGTGTAAAGTATCCAGAGGAAAACAAATGAGTACAACTTACATAAAATGAAATTTTAATATGAAGGGCTCTTGGATAGTCTTCATAATAAGAGAAAATAAAATTTAAACATCATTGCAATATCATTATTGACCCATCAGATTAACAAAGATTAAAAAGTTTAATTACATACTTTATTGGTAAGGTTGTAAGGAAGCAGTCTCATGTACTGCAGATAGGTGTGTAAACCAGCACATTTTCTTTGAAGAGCAATTTTTTTTCTGTTTGCTTCTTTTTTAATATAAATTTATTTAATTGGAGGCTAATTACTTTACAATATTGTATTGGTTTTGCCGTACATCAACATGAACCCTCCACGGGTGTACACGTGTTCCCCATCCTGAACCCCCCTCCCTTGTCCCTCCCTGTACCATCCCTCTGTGTCGTCCCAGTGCACCAGCCCCGAGCATCCTATATCCTGCATTGAACCTGGACTGGTGATTCGTTTCACATGTGATATTATACATGTTTCAATGCCATTCTCCAAATCATCCCACCCTCGCCCTCTCCCACAGAGTCCATAAGACTGTTCTATACATCTGTGTCTCTTTTGCTATCTCACATACAGGGTTATCATTACCATCTTTCTAAATTCCATATATATGTGTTAGTATACTGTATTAGTGTTTTTCTTTCTGGCTTACTTCACTCTGTGTAATAGGCTCCAGTTTCATCCACCTCATTAGAACTGATTCAAATGTATTCTTTTTAATGGCTGAGTAATACTCCATTGTGTATATGTACCATAGCCTTCTTATCCATTCATCTGTTGATGGACATCTAGATTGCTTCCACATCCCGGGTATTATAAACAGTGCTGCGATGAACATTGGGGTACACGTGTCTCTTTCAATTCTGGTTTCCTCGGTGTGTATGCCCAGCAGTGGTATTGCTGGGTCATATGGCAGCTCTATTTCCAGTTTTTTAAGGAATCTCCACACTGAAGAGCAATTTGACAACAAAATTTTAAGAGTAAATATACGTTTGACCAATCAATTCTACTTCTGGGAATTAATCCTATCCTACTTTCCTGGTTTTCTTGCTGCCAGGCTGGTTGCTCCTTACCTTGTGTTGGGCCTTCCTCATTAATAGACCTCTGATTGGTAGAATGACCTAGGGCTCAGTTGCCAGCTCTCTTTTCTTTATTTTCTGTTCACTATCTAGTGATCTAAGGGCTAATATCTTTCAGACTTACACTTTCAGCTCCAGTTTCTTCCTCAGACTTTTGCCTAACTGCCTGAACAACATCTCCACTGAGGTGTCTAATAGGCATCTCAAATTTAACATGTCTAAGTTATAACTGGGACTTCCCCAGGGGCTCAGTGATAAAGAATCTGCCTGCCAATGCAGGGGATGATGAGGGTTCAGTCCCTGGGTGGGGAAGATCCTCTGCAAAAGGAAATGGTAAGCACCCCCAGTACTTTTGCCTGGGAAATCCCATGGACAGAGGAGATTGTCAGGCTACAGTACATGGGGTTGCAAAGGGTTGGACACGACTGAGCATGCACACACAAAGTATAACTGAGGATCTAACCCCCTTTTTCTCCAAGTCTTTCATTTCAGGAGAGAACTTACATTCCACCAGTTAAGCAAACCAAAGCAAGAGTCATTTTTTATTTTCCTCTTCATTTCACTCCCAATAGCCAATTCATCAGCAGGCCTACCAGCTCTACCTTTAGATTACATCCTGAAACCTACCAGTTCTGGTGACTGCTGTTGCTGTTAACACTTCTACGGCTGCTGCTTCCGCTACCTACCTCAACCCGGTCCAACATCATTATTTACCCACAAGACTGCAATAGCCTCTGGTTCCCAATCTTGTCTCCTTTCAGTTTATTTTTCACAAAACATTCAGAAAAATCTTTTAACAAACTGGACCATGTCATTTCTCTATTAAAAGTATCCAAGGACTTCCTATTATACTTAACAACAAATTCCCAAACCCTAGGTTTGGCTTCCGTGATCTGACCACTGTAGAGCTCTGTGATTTCATCTCCTGCTATCCCTCCATCACCCACTCTCCTGTAGTTTCCAAACTGGCATTCTTGCTATTCTTTGAGCACAGTGCTCTCTTCTCAGAACCTCTGCACTGGCTGTTTCTTTGGTTAGAATGCTCTTCCCCAGATTACTGCATGCTGTGCTTCCTCTTCCATTTTGGCCTCAAGCATCACCTCCTCAGAGAGACCAGCCTATCTGAAGTATCTCCATGTCGCTCTCTATGCCTTTACCTTGCTTTATTTTTCTTTATAACATCTGTCATTTCCTGAATAATATTACATATTTATTTGATTATATTCCATTTCTCCCCACTTGTTGTATTTCCAAGAGTTCAGGGTTTTGTCTTTGCTCATAGAAATATCTCCAGCACCTGGAATAATTCCTGGCACATGGTAGGTACTCAATAAATACTTATTGAGTGGATTATGGGTAATTACATATTTCAAAAAGCTCAGACTAAGTTCCAAAGTACCAAGTATAATAAACTTTACCCCCAAATTTAACTGCAACCCCTTCCTTCCTTTTCTCCTTCTTTCCTTTCATAATTTTTTATTTCAAGAATATAGTATACTTATTTTATTTTAAAGCATAGCACATTATTGAGATATATGATTTTAAGCTATGGTATATTGTTGAGATACCAATTTGTTTTCTTTAATATTGAATAAATCTTTCCAATATTTCAGATTTGTGGTGAGGAGAGCCAGGAACATGTTTTGGAAGGAATTTGAAAAAGAGGAAATCAGTGTTATTTTCAGTTCCACCTCTGGTCAAAGTAACCACTGTGGACAATTTGTCTCACATCTCAGAACATTTTAGTATCTGTAAAAAGAAGTTATTAACAGCATAAATTTTAAAAAGATCAACTCTTATTGAGTGCTTATTTTGTTCAGTACATAATAGTACCTATGAGGTAGATACCATTATTGTGCCTGTTTTAAAGATGAATCACAGCGAGTTATATTCTTCCCAGTGTCTCATGGCTAATAAGTAGTGAAGCCAGGCTATCTGTTAGACCAAAACCTGGATGGTTGTAGAAATGTTCTGAAAACTACTGAAACAATTCCTATTTTTCACTTCTACCTCTTGCAGTTTTATACCGGTGTGGAGGTGCACTGTGTGTTTTCACATGGATCAGAGAATCACCCACCATGTGCTCCAGTTTCATTGTAAAATGTTGGCAGGAAGTTGAAATAACCCATGGAGAAGTGTGCTTGATCTAAAGATTCTTGGTTGCCAAGAAATTCTCATTGCTTATTACACTGGGAACATTTTGGCTTATTCATCTCTGTATCCATATCACTCGAGGACCCAGTATGTAACAGGTATTCAATTAATGTTGGGCAAATGAATGAATGAATGGGGCCTGACTATAATGCCAGTGAAGCTAATGATTCATTAACCACAAATCACTCATTCAACATATATTTATTAAGAGTTTAGAGCATAAGCTCACCTAACAGTCTGCATTTCAGGTCATTTCAATTTTAGCAGAGAGTACAAGGTTCTTGAGCAAACCACTCACTCTTTGACTCCATAGTTCCTTTGATTCTCAGATGGAGCCACCATGTTAAGTCTGCTATCTCAAGCCTGTTTTTTAATTAGAGACTTTTTTTTAAAGGAATTGATTCAAGAGTTCACAGTTTATGCTTTCTAAGACCTCCTACCCTCTGTGGTATTCAGGCTATTGTTTTGCTTCAGTGCCCAATTCCAGTAGCCAAGTGAGTCCTTGTCTAACTAGGTCACCTTGATAGTTTGCTTGATATAGCAGTTGCTTTAGGATATATCTGACTTTAGACCCTTTTCTGGGTTACTAGAGTTCTGCCTCTGGCTGAATAGTTGATCTTAGGTAGCAGACCCAACCAACTCTTTTCCCAGACCTGTGCTTGCTGCCTACTGCTTGACTCCTTAAAACTTGCCATGATCCCAAGTTTCCCCCTTTCCTGCTGTGTCGGTATGGCAGACCTCCAGGTCTTGCCACCTCTGGTTTGGTTTGCCAGTCAGTTTCCCGCTGACCCCCTATTTGACCACCTATACTGGGGTAGAAGGGATGAAAAGCCTACTTGCATCCTTTTTTTTTTTAACCTGAGGGTGATTCCAGGTGGAAAAATCACAGAGATGACTTTTTCTCCTTTGTCCAATTCACAAGAACCATGGACATTGTTGCTGTTGTTTAGTCACCAAGTCATGTCTGACTCTTTTGTGACCCCCCGTGGACTGTAGCCCACCAGGCTCCTCTGTCCATGGGATTTCCCAGGCAAAAATATGGGAGTGGGTTGCCATTTCCCCCTTCTGTGGGTCTTCCTGACCCAGGGGTCAAACCTGCATCTCCTGAATTGGCAGTGAGATTCTTTACCACTGAGCCACTGGGGAAGCCCACTAAGTGCTCTAAAAGCTGTAGGTTGATTTCTGCCTGTATTGAGTTCTATATTTTTGATGTCCCAAGTTCATTCTCCTCTCATCATTTAGATGTCCCATGTGAGTTAATTGTCTCTTCTCAACAAGACAGCAGGATTTTTATGAATGGATATCTCAAGTATTCTTATCCTAATATCAGTTCCAATCAGTACAAACTGACCGTTTTTGAACACTTACACTGTGCTATGTGCTTGGTTCACATTAACTTAGTCATTAGAACAATCTAATAAGGAAGGTGTGAATATTTCTATAACACTGGAGAAGAAACAGAATGTGATGGGGTTGCGATTTGAATCCACGTGTGTCCAGTTCCAAATGTCTTCAACAACAAAATGCAGTACTTGGTTCAATCAATAAATAATCCTTGTCTTTGACTGTAGGCAAATACTTTAGTCCTGGGTGTTCTTTGGAAGGAATGATGCTAAAGCTGAAACTCCAGTACTTTGGCCACCTCATGTGTAGAGTTGACTTATTGGAAAAGATTCTGATGATGGGAGGGATTGGGGGCAGGAAGAAAAGGGGATGACAGAGGATGAGATGGCTGGATGGCATCACCGACTCGATGGACGTGAGTTTGAGTGAACTCTGGGAGTTGGTGATGGACAGGGAGGCCTGGCGTGCTGCGATTCATGGGGTCACAAAGAGTCAGATGCGACTGAGCCACTGAACTGAAATGAACTGAACTGAACTGAAATGTTTTTTAAAATTATTCTTTCTCACCTCCATCAGGATAGTTATTATCAAAAAGCCAGAAAATAACAAGTGCTGGTGAGAATACTGACATATTAGAACCTGGGGGCACTACTGGTGCGATGTTAAATGATGCAGCCACTGCAGAAAACATTATGGTGGCTCCCCCCCAAATTTAAAATAGAATTACCATATCATCCAGCAATTCCACTTCTGGGTATATACCCCACAAAACTGAAAATAGGGTCTCAAAGAGATATTTGTATACCTGTGCTACCTATGTTTATAGCAGCATTATTCACAACAGCTAAAATTTGGAAGCAACCCAAGAGACCATTGAGGGATAAACAGATAAGCAAAATGTGGTATATATCTGCAATGGAGTTTTATTTAGCCTTAAAATGGAAGGAAATTCTAACACAATTTTAATCTGGATGAACCTTGAGGATATTATGCTAAGTAAAATAAAGTGAAAATGATGTTGCTCAGTCGTGCCCAACTCTTTGCGATCCCATGTACTGTAGCCCACCAGGCTCCTCCATCCTTGGAAGTTTCTAGGCAAGAGTACTGGAGTTGGTTGCCATTTCCTTCTCCAGGGGATCTTCCCGACCCAGGGATTGAACCTGAGTCTCCCACATTGTGGGCATACGCTTTACTGTCTGAACCACCAGGGAATCCCATAAGTAAAATAAGGCGGTCATAAAAATATTGTATGATACCATGTACATGAGATATCTAGAGTAAGTAAAATTCATAGAAACAGTTAGTATAATGGTAGCTAATAGGGGCTGAGAGGAGAGGGAAATGGAAGCTGTTTTTAATAGTTTTCAGTTTTGCAAGGTGGGTAAGCTCTGAAAATCTGTTATAAAACAATGTGAATATTCTTAACAACATTGAACTTTACACTTTAAAAATAGTTAGTATGGTAAATTTTATGTATTTGTATTTTACCAGAATTTTAAAAAAAATTCTTAGAGGGTAGACTGAAATACTATACAAGTATTGTGCTATGTCCAACAATACATACTCAATACGTACATGTCATTTTGCTATTAAAGAGTGTAGTAGTTCTAATAATGAGAATAGTCAAATGCTTACACAATGCAATTATTTTAAATTTTGGACTTAAATTTTTACCATATTAAAAAATGCATGTGGGCAATTTTTACACTAACTGGTGAAAGCTCAAGCCAACGTGTCGCATCTCTAAAACTTAGATGGTATTTTCTTGGGGACACATAAACATATATTGTGTGATGCAGACACACAGCTACACCACACAAACTCTGATTCTTTAACTTATTCTAAGGATGTGTACTATTTAATGAGTCAGTAGCTTCCATGTGTGACAAATGTGGCCTGTTTCTACTTTCCTGTCTTATATCTAAAATATTTTACATATTTGGTGCCAAATATCATGGTCGGACTTACTATATATTTCATTACATTTGAAAATAATAGTCTATCTAGTTTACATAATATATGAAAAAATTGAAAAAGAAAACTACATTGTAAGTGAGAAATACCTTCAACGTCATAGCTTTCTGGTATATTGAGAGATAATCCCATTGTGTGCCATTTTCTATTGATAAAAGTTCATATTGACTTAGTATTTATAATATCATGATGTATTGTTTCTAATTCTTAAAATGCCAAAAAGTCTGAAGTGTTTCAGTTTCTCTAGCATAAATAGATGCCCGAGGATTTGACAGGAAACTGGGAAGTTTCGCTGCTCAAAGATATTGGCCTACTGTGGATATCAGAAATGCACCAATAATGACACATTGCTTTCTGTTAAGCTTTCCTTTAATTTAGTGACTCTCTTCTAAATTGCAGATACTCCAGGAAGGATTAATATACTAAGTAACTCACACCCTATTATGAAATAATTGATCATATCTTTTCTCTGATAGGAGGAGCTACAGGGGAAGTCTTAATGCAGGACTTTTGAAAGAAAACTGGCTAAGGAAGGTTCCAATCAGGTAAAGACTGCAAAGATTTTCTCTTCTATCTGAACAGAGAACCAAGTTCCTTGTCCTTTTTAAAAATGAATTTCTCAAATGCAAGTTTAAGCCTTGTGGATACAAGCAAAGTGAAATGGAAATCTGGGACAATTACCTAAATTATTTCATTTTTAAAACCCTTCATTAAGGCTAAACAGGGATTTTTGGCTTAAATTATTCAACTGGACTAACTACATTAGAATTATCTAAAATTGCCTTGCTCTCTATTTCACCTTATCTGTTTAGAGACACAGACCTTAGGCTGTGTCTGCTTTACCCTGTATGGATTGATTTGGGGCCAAAAAATTCAATTAATTCTATTCACAAAGGGCCTTCATGGAATGGAGTAAATGGAAAAATGAATGCTTCTGGTTTCTGGCTGCCCCATTCTGCTTTCAAGCCTGGGAGGGTCCAGGCCTGATGTATTTAATGATCCCAGTTCTGCTGGTTCACTGTGGGTCTGCATGGGTGTACGCTTGGCACATTATTTTAAACACATGATCCTCAAAAACTGTTTTGTTTTGGGACAATCAGCAGAGGCAGTTCATTGTTCTAGAAGCAAAGAAAGCACACCGAGGCAACGTGTTGCTAGCTTACATCTACTGTATGCTGACCATGCATCGGGAATTTATTATCTCATGAATCTGAAGGTTATTGCCGAGTGGCGCAGCAGCTTCAACTCTACCTAACTTGGCTCTTCAGCCCATGGCTCAAGTGCAGGTCAATGCTGAAAGGCCGGGAGTATGGGCTCCAGACTTGGGGTTTACATAACCATATGTGCCTTGGTTTCTCTCTGTGAAACAAGAGTAATGACACTTCCTGTCTCATAGTGTTGTTGGGAGGATAGAGAGTGAAAAAAGTAAAACACTTAAAAGAGTGTCTGTGCATAGTAAATTACTTAATAAATATTTCCTACTATTATTAATGATATTATTACTATAGAACCTGTAGTTAATGTAATTGGAGAAGGAAATGGCAACCCACTCCAGTGTTCTTGCCTGGAGAATCCCAGGGACGGGGAAGCCTGGTGGGCTGCCGTCTATGGGGTCACACAGAGTCGGACACAACTGAAGTGACTTAGCAGCAGCAGCAGCAGCAGTTAATGGAAGCAACACTTCCCAAAGGGATTGTGTGGAAATTCCTGTATTTGTCATTAAATTTACCCCTACCCCCATCATTTATTCCCCCTGGCACCACTCCCATTCACCTACCATCATACATTCTTAAAGACTGAGGTTAGCTTTGGGACAGAAAATTTAGGCAGAGTTATAAATCAAGATCAAATGAGTTATTTTGGTCCATGGGACAGTCACATGCTTATTTCTTATCTTTTTACTTAAAAACTATCCTAAACGTCATCACAATGATAGGATTTGTGCAGCACTTTATGGTGTTAGCATATTTTTATACTCATTATCTTCTTTGTTGTAACATCACTCTGTAAAGATTGTGCGAGTGTGACTTCCTTCAATAGAAATTATGCCAGAGAAGTCAAATCTTTTGCAGAAATACTCCCCACTGGTGGGGTTGAGGGGATGCTCTGACTGTGGAACCTGGGGCAGTAGAAGTTGAGGGAAGAAGCAAGAAAAATGTTTGGTATTAGCCTAGGAGTCTTAGGCGATTAGGATTGTCGATATCAGGCCCAAGTCCAAAGGCAAGGGTGAAGGAATTCTCAGAAAGGAAAAAGAGAGAGGGGACAAAATGTTTAGGAAAGCAGAAAAGAGAAAGAAAAAGCAAGCTGGGAAGAGGTGGCGAGACTGAGAAGAAGGCAGGGTTGCGGACAGCAGTTCCTCCCAAGTTGCTGTCTTCTTACACCTAAAAATGGAGGTTCCTCAACAACAGGTCTTTATCTAGGTCCTTAATTTCTCCTCCTGGCACTTAGTGTAGTATTGTTGAGTGCTTAATGAATTGTTCTCTCTTGTGCAGAGGACTTCCACTACAGCAGCCTCTGTGAGCTTAAATGATGGGAAATGGTTCATTTGTCCCATTGAGAAGAAAGAAGACCTCCTATGAAGTCAAGGAATTGGATGAAAATGATGGGTATTCTCTGGGGTAGTTGAAATTAGAGCTCTGCGGTCTGGAAAATAAACTGTGCTTCAGTGCAGATACATTTATGGAAACATCAATAAACACTGTGATTAAACTACAGATAGAATTCCATCAGAGAGAAGAATTCAAATAGTATACAAAGTTATTTTAAACCCTAAACTCCTATTCATATTTTCAGGTAAAAATTACATTTTAACCAACTAGATTGATTATTTAGATGGTTTTGTTAAATTCAAGTGATATGAAAGTAAAAATTTAGTGTTACAGGTTACAAAAATTTATTTTTCCTACCCTTTCTTTGGTGTGCACTCGGCAAATAACAGCTTGTTAACACTGAAAGTTTTGGTGGAGGCAGAGACTGTTTCAGTCAAGAAGTAATTAGTAAGTAGGTATGATGTGGTGAGCATTAGGCTTATACTGGGGGTATCCTGCCAGAGTTTTTGCTCCTGAGGAGATTAAAATCTTTTGGACTTAGAACACAGTGTGACCAGGACAAAAGCTCCTAGAGATACAAGCACAAAAGACTGTTAGGAGAATCAGCTTGATCTGTGCTCTAGGTCTCTACCTGGTGAAAGAGTTGGTGACGGTGATGAGCCATTCTCTGTAGAGAGCTGCGCATGTGCGAAAATATAGAGATGGCAATATTCAGGAGTTGAGGATACCGGCTGGAGTACAGATGGGGACTGGAAAAGGAGACAAGGTTAGGAAAAGTTGAAAGTTTATTTGGGATGCCATGGGGACACCATTTCAGGAATTTAAGCATTTTGTCAGCGCCGGGGGCAGAAGGAGGGGGCAAAAGAAACAGCAGAAATGAGACAAGAAAGAGTGTGCTTAGATACAATTAGGTGATAAGCTCTGCATTTTAAATAAAGCCCTCTGGGCTGCCAGGGGTGGAATGGGTTGGTAGAGAATGAGTGTGACCGAGTGCAGCTGGGGATGAATGGAGGAGGCTAAATAAGAGACCAAGGCAGTAATGGAGAGAAGGGGACAAATTTAAGCAACACGAAAGTGGAAGAGTTATTGGAACTTGGTGGGTGAGAAGGAAGAGTCTAGAAGACATAGGTTTTAGGTTGAGGATCCAGTGCTTTCTTTTAAGATGGTGTAAAAGGGAAGATTTAAGATTGCTGAACTGGGGGAAGAATTGTTGAAATTAGCATTGTCTGGAACAGTAAGCATCTTGGTTTCCTGGCTCTGTCTTCTGTTAACGTCTCTAAAACATTGTTTTTTTTACTGTCCTGCCCTATCTTCCCTTTCTTTCTGTCTGTGACTCCCTCTGACTCTATCTCATTGCAGTTTTCTTTCTTCCTCACCTGGCCCTGCTAATGCTTCTTTCCTGATTCTCCTCAGTTTGCTTCCTCCAACCCACCCCTATTGAAACTCAGCAAACACACACTTACAACAGAGAGAACAAATACTGAACCAACATTTTTGTTAAATAGCTTAACTGCTTTGTGGAGAGGGATTTGTCAATGCATCTGTTCTAAAGAATTTTCTTTTAATAGATAATTTTGTGTGTGTGGAAACCAGATCAGCAAACCACTGTTACTATGGCCTATCCACAGAGACCTGGAAATTGCTATATTAAGTGGAACTGATTAAAAAGTATTTTACCTGTTTGGAATAAAACTCACAATCTGTTCTTGAAAATTGTTGCTACTACTTGGCCAAGGGTAATTGAGGACAGGACTATACCGTTTGTTATATTCTAGGGCTGTGACTTGTGATTTTTTTTCTATAGACAAAAGACCCCCTCCACAATCAGATAAATGCAACATGTGAACACTGAAGGGCACCCATTCAGAACAGAGGGAACCGTGGAACAGGTTCCGAGTGTGGAAAGTTGATTATCAGTGGAAATAGGGATACCACCAGATTCGGAGTTATGACACAGGTCGGGCAGATCCGCCATAGAGAAACATAGTGTTTCTTAAGCATACCTTTCTGTGATACTGTGTAAGGGTCTTGCTTACAAATCCAAGAAAATCTGAACATTGGATCATCTGGATGTGTGAGTTCTGATGATGTCTGACCCACTGAGTGAATGCTACCCTGCCTTAGGAAAACAAAGGGGTAAGGGGAATCTGACAGTCTTTCACAGTGGAAAGACAAAGTCTGCCTGGTCTTCACCCAGAACATGGATACACACCTTAGAAGTACTATGGTAGATAACTAAACTTCATCCATCCAGGCACCCTAACACAGGCAATTTAAGGGCAGGGATTCTACCAGATAGGGGCCAGCGTGTTCATGCCTCCATTATTCACTTCCCAGCAGGGTGACTTTGAGTAAATTACTTAAACTCTTCAATTGAGTAAATTATTTAAACTCTCCAAAGCTCATTTTTCTCTTTGTAGATGGAGAATGACATTATACACCACGTTGGGTTGGGATGAAAAGTAACTGAACTACTGTGCTTAGTCTGTTGCCTGGCACATAATGAAAGTTCAATAAATGTTAACTGGTGCTGTTAGTGGCTATCTGATGGGAAGATGCAATTGGAACTAGAGAATTCCAACAAAGGGCTCTGTAAAATAAAGATGTTTTCATGTCATGGCATTAAGAAACTGGTCTTTGGGGATCTGGTTACAGTGGATTTGCTACAAGAAATAACCCTATACTACAAAAACATTCTTGGGCTTCCCAGGGTGGCACAGAATCTGTCTGTCAATGCAGGAAATGTAAGAGACATGGGTTTGATCCTTGAGTTGGGAAGATCCCCAGGAGTAGGAAATAGCAGGCTGCTCCAGGATTCTTGCCTGGAATTCCGTGGACAGAGAAAAGAGCTGGACACGACTGAGCACACAGCTCACAAAAGCATCCTTGGGGTTTGTAAAAGTCTTGCTTTCCTTTCACTCACTGTCACCATGATCAACAGTATTCTATAAACTGCTGTCATCTAAAATCACTTTTAGGCTCTAGCTCTGATCACTTTTCACCCAAAACCAATTACCAGCCTGCATAAGGAGCTTCCGTGGTGGCTCAGGCAGTAAAGAATCCTCCTGTTATTCAGGAAACCTGGGTTCTACCCCTGGGTTGGGAAGATTCCATGGAGAAGGGAATGGCAACCCACACCAGTGTTCTTGTCTTGAGAATCCCACGGACAGAGGAGCCTGGTGGGTTATAGTCCATGGGGTTGCAAAGAGTTGGACACGACTGAGCAACTAACACTTTCTTTTCACTTGTTTAATAGGGCCTTTCCATATGACATGTGAAGAGTCTGCCACAGAGGCCAGAAATCCTGACTCTGGTTTCGTCCATCTTTAGCAACTCTTCATTTCCTTCTTTCTTAATTTGGATTGCCAGGGAAATTAAGAATCTTCTGGAAGAGAATACAGCAATGGTCCTCAATTCTGACTGCATCACAATTAGTTAATAAAGGTAAGTGCCCAGGTGCCTGATGCTGAACCCACAGAGGGCAGCCTACCTAATTCACCAATGTCCCATGTTGTCCTTGTCAAATCAGAAACCAAGGACTTTGGCTGTATTAAGCAACCAAGAGACCTGTAAACATGCCCCTGAAGTTATGAGGTTCTGCACATGCCTCTTGGGGCCAGTGCCCAGATAGGACTCGGACCTGTCTGGACATCATTCTCTACTAACAGGCACTTTCTGATTCACACATGACCTCTGTCCCTGGCATTTGTCGTTGGCTCAAACTTTTCCCATTGTTCTTGTAAAATGGGAGAAATATAGGAGATGTGTTTTCTTTCCAATGTGAATGTACTGTTTAAAAAGAGCCTTACAACAAAACTTGCTTCCATACATAAAATAAACTTGTGACGAGTTATCTGGGTAAAGAGAAGATGATCTCTTGTCCATCTGTCTTCTGGAAAATTTCCCTTTATTGGTCAGTTCTTTGCTCTGGGGTAGTCTACTGTCTCAAGCTCTCAAATGTACCCCCTTCCCCGACTAAATTTGGCTGTAATAGCTGAGGTTATAGACCGAGGGAAGCATGCCTCACTGGAGCTCTGTCTTTTAACAGTTTAAAGCTAGCATCTATCAAAGCTGGAGCTGCCTCTTTACTGTGAAGTTTATTCACAGGTAAAATTTAAGGTTAAGATGTTTTTGTCAGTACTAATTTGAAGGTTTTCATTTTTTCCCATAAATTTGGTTGCATATCCTTCATTGCCCCCAAATTAAAATAGACCTGTGAGCATTTTTCAAAAAGTGCTTCTTCATTCCAGGGTATTTGTAAGTGGTACTGGAAAAGGAAAATGTTTCCTGATGAAAAAAGATTTGAGAAGTTCTAGAAAAACAAGTTGATTTCTTCTCTACAGGACTTATCAGAGCATTTAACAAGGTACTATTCACTGCGGTTGTAATATTTCCCTCAAATTATTTTCCCATAAAAGTCTTTTTATCACAGAGCATTTATGAAGACTAGGTTTTGGGGAAACTGCTTTGGTAAAATGGTGTCCTAAATTTCTTAAATAAGAACTGTAGAACAGAGAAGACAGAAGATACATATCTTGACATAAAAATTGGTATACATGATCTGACATGTTCTACGACAATAGGACAATTTGAAATTGGATCTGCTTTGAATAATCCAGAACTTTTGATCAATGTCTACCTCATGCCAAGATGGAGATGAGAGATGACATAGTCTTGGCCAGATTTGCCACGCAGCCATTGAAAGACAGAGATCTTTGATATTATTCTCAGCAGTTGGCAGCATCACTGAAAAAGTGTGTGCAAATAGTAAAAATGGGGGGGCGGGGATCCAGACCAATCCTAACACTGCTGCCTAGGGAGTTAAGAGATTTGGAGCAAAAATCATGAGACCTTTCCAAAATAGGCGCGGCGTTAAATTGCACCAGAGATAAGCAGGCAAGATATGAAGTGTGGGACAGCTGTTATGGCTGATACTGCTCAGTAGACAGGCAGAAATATTGGATCATCTCCTTCGTTAGCACCAGTGTAGTAACCATTAAGAATGACTCGCATTCATATTGTTCTTTTTTTTTTTTTTAAATTTTTTTTTTTCTTTTAAAAAAACTTTTTATTTTGCATTGGGTATATCCAGTTAGCAATGTTGGGATACTTTCAGGTGAACAGCAAAGGGACTCAGCCATACATATACATGTATCCATTCTCCCCAAAACTCCTCTCCCATCCAAGCTGCCACATAACATTGAGCAGGGTTCTTCTTTAAAGCATCTACTGAGTCACTCAACAAATATTTACTGGGTGCTTACAAAGTGTAGCCTCTGTCCTGGCCACTTGGGTTCAAGCGGTGACAATATAGGTAACGTCTCTGATCTTGCATGCCCACTGTCTAGTTTAATCTTTACAATGTCCTCATTTAATAGGACAGAAAACTATGAGATTGTGACTGTAGATTTTCAAGTCTGGAAAGTATCTTAGAAAAATTTTTATTCACACTCATTTTACTCATGAAGAGATAAGTTTAAAGGGTTATCCTTTTCGACAGAAAATAGTGACAGCAAGGATGAAAAACCGGGTCTTCTATCTTCCAATTCTGGTCTCTCCCTGGTGCTGTATGCTGCTTAGAAAACTGATATGAATTTGTATGAGGTAGGCAGTCAGTAAAGGTGTGATTCTCAGAGAGTGGCCACAGTCTCTGCCCTAACACAGTAGGAATTTGACTCTGTCAGCTCAAGGTGCTAACTGAAAATCCAACAGAAGCAGTGGCTTGAGGACCATGCCAAATAGTATTTCTAAGGTTAAAGGGGGGAAGGGAATTGCCCCCCCCCCACCATTAACTGAGAAGGATGAAGCAAATGGTCCCAGAATTCCTGCTTACATTTTGCTGGATTATGAAAGCACAGTGAATGTGCTCTAATTTAAACTTGGCCAGACACTGGGGGATTAAGTTTCATGACACAAGGGGTTGGTACTGCAACCCTCGTCAGTTCCTCATGAGAAGATGGAGCTCTTATATGTCATTACATGTAGGGAAGAGATTTAAGAACCATATTCCTGTTTTAAACAGTATTAGAAATCAGTATTTTATTTCCCCTTGATTGCAACACTAAATCTAGGAATGTCAAGGGAGAGAATGTACTTCATGGAATGCAGAAAACTTGATTTAAAAAGCCTTAATTGGTGAAAATGTATCAAAGCAAGGGAAGCAAATAGCACAAATTTCACATTTCAGTGTTCTTTTTTGATTTGAGTTACCTGAAAAGATATTAGATTGATTGACTGAATGGATGAATGAAAGGGGATTTGGTGAATATCAATCAACAAACATGTATTAAGCATCTACTATGTGCAAAATACAATTAGATAGGAAATAAAAAGATGAATAAAACCTGATCCTTGAGAGATGACAAAAGTTATAATACAAGGATGAACATTTTCATGTTCATTAAAGAAGTACGGCATGTTGGGGAGAGCAAAATTATTTCTCATTTTGGGAAATATAATCATAAAACAATGAGCAAACCTTTGTTGTGTATGAGAATGCTGGGTCCAAAGAACCCAGTTAGACATCTGCCACCAAAATTATGGAATCACACATTTACCTTTTGGAAACTTAATTTGGTATGGATGGTATGATTTAAAATACCGTTTGCAGTATGACCTATAATAATTGCTGTTATTTTTTGAGATGATGTTATGTTGGCCCAGATCCTTCTGAAGTTGGTTCTGACATTTGTAAAGGAGCAGCTAGCTCTTCTGCAGACAGCAAGCTCACCAGCCTTGCATACTTGTATCTAAAATAGTCCTAAAATTCTCTTTATTGCCTCTACACTGTTTCCTAAAACGAAGCATGAGATCATGGTAGTATTTAGTTATTGGTTCAGTTTTCTGTCTTCTTAGATCTTTTTAAAGCTCCTATGTCCTTACAGAATGACCTCCTATTTAATGTCTGATCACATGATCAGCTATTTACAAAGTGCTGGTGTTCTAATTTGATTCCTTTTGATAACATAAGAGGACATTTAGTTTGTATGGTCTTTGGTAAGGATTATTTACTCTCACAGTCTTTCGAAATTGTGCAATGGCAGAAAACAGACGAACTCAACAGTAATATTTTATAAGAAATTAAGGTGATCCTTCTGAAAAGGAATTTTGTCCAACTATTTCCCTTTATTGATTACATAGTTCTAAATAAAACAAATAAAAAACTCAGCTGGTGAATGTGCCAAGCCATGCTTTGTTCACTTGATTATTAAAATATATTGTAATCAATGTATTACATATATCACATTTTATTTGCACAGGAATATATGCATTTAATTTAAAAAATTGATTTGTACTTACACTATTCGTAGTATTATTTACTAAAATTCTTATCTTACAACCCATGGCTGAAAGTTCCTTTAAGGCAAACTTGTTAGATACCAGTTCCCAACTATTGAAAATCTATTTTGCATACATAATACATTCCACACTCTTGCAAGATGCAAGTCACTATCCCCTAATAACATTCTTACATAGCACATTACATATTTTTCCTTTGCAGGAATGAAATATCCCTCTGAGTTGGCATTATCTTGTTTTGTGAAAGTTTGGTAAATTTTACCTTTGACCTTAGACAATTGGTTGTGATCTTATGGAAAGGATATAAAACATTATTCTTATGCAAGTCTCCATGAGTGGCTATTTTTGCTCTTAGTTCTCAAAAGAAACAAATAAATACTGCAGGACAAGTTATTTTTAAAGGTTTTTAAATAGTGTTTGTTATTTCAAGGCATTAACGAGTAAAATTTCTTAGAAAATACTGGTCAGTTGTGTTTATTGCCTTATGTCAACACACTTGTCATTTTGAGAAAGTGTCACAATCCTAGAAGAAGATGGTTTGCACTCCTTGGGTCAGATTCTAATCTAAGAAGTGTTCTGTGTATCCTTGCATATCTCTCAAAGTATCTGTGGCTGCACAACTGTAAACATCTCGCTTCTCATAGCACAGCACATGCATATTGGAAATGCTTGGATTCTTCACAGTGCAAATGCAAACTGGGTACCAATATGGAATAATGGAAGGGTGCTTATCCACTTGTAATTGTCTCCCTTTTTATCTTTTCCTTCATCTTTACATTGTTGGCATAGTTAGGGTAAGCCAGTAATATTGAAGGGTACAGACTGAGCAGACAACTGGAATCCAGGTTTGGATTTGCCTACAAGTAGCTACTAAACTTTGAACTTAAACTTGCTGAGCTTAAGAGTCCTTATTTTGTGAAATGAAAGATTTGTAAACAGGCAGCTCATGGCTTAAATCTAATGTGCAGAGGCATTTTGTTTGGGCTACTGCTGCTGCTACTGCTGCTAAGTCACTTCAGTCGTGTCCGACTCTGTGCGACCCCATAGACGGCAGCCGACCAGGCTCCCCAGTCCCTGGGATTCTCCAGGCAAGAACACTGGAGTGGGTTGCCATGTCCTTCTCCAATGCATGGAAGTGAAAAGTGAAAGTGAAGTTGCTCAGTCGTGTCCAACCCTCAGCGACCCCATGGACTGCAGCCCACCAGGCTCCTCCATCCATGGGATTTTCCAGGCAAGAGTACTGGAGTGGGGTGCCATTGCCTTCTACTGTTTTAAAAGTTAGGAAATGTCACCTAAGATTTCTAGTGTCTCTTAAGAAATAGAAAGATGTGACACATGGAACCTTCATTCTCGAACAATTTCCTGGGCCCTGTAGCTTTCTTGGTTTGCCATCCAAGCACTTGTCTGAATTTTATTCCCTTGATCTTCTAAAATGGAATGACTCTTTGGCTTTGTTTCAAGAAACATGGTGGGAAAAGTTTAATTTCTCTTAAAATTAATTTGACAAGTTACTTTTTTTGCTGTGTTACAATGTCTTAGTTTTTCTTTGATTCCGCTGTGACCTTACACACTTAACAAAGGATACAGCTCTCTACCTATGTACAGCCTGTCCCCTGCTCCCTCTTTATGGGCAAAAGTCGGGGAGAAACCTTGGCTTTATTTTTCATACCTGCATTAAAATTTTCTCCTTCAATGATTTTATCTCCAGATAGATAATGTAAAATAACTTATCATCATTTCTGTGAAAATTAGAGAAACTGTGACTCTCTGCTTATGAAGCTGTGCTCCTTCATATTTTTCAGTTACCATACTGTATCTAATCAGATTCTTGCAAAGCGATGCTATGCATGCAACGATTCTCCTATAACTCTCTTTGGAGACAGAGGCCAGCTGCTGTGGTGAGGGTTAGCTGCTTCTTATGGCTTGGGATCATCTTTCATTAAAAATCACAGACGGTAGTATATCCTTCTCACCATAAGAACTGATATAAGCTTTGGTCAGGAGAAGGAAGAATGCATGGCCATGAAAAACTTCTTCAAATAAAATATCCCTGAATCAATTGACATGTACCTTCAGTTGAATCCTCATCCCTTATTTTTGGTGAGAATCAATATAGTCAATAAAAATCCAGGTTAGTGAAATAACTTTGTATCTATGTGGAGGGGGTAAGGGTCAGGGGATGTTCAGTGAAAGAAATTTATTTCTGGTTGATTTAATAAGAATTGATTTTATATTGAAAAAATCTAAGTAGTAACATTTGAGAGATGGTTTAGAGAAAGACAATGCTGCTGTTGCTGTTTGGTCACGAAGTTGTGTCCAACTCTTTGTGACCCCATGGACTGTAGCCATCAGGCTCTTCTGTCCATGGGACTTCCCAGGCAAGAATACTGGAGAGGGCTGCCATTTCCTTCTTTAGGGGATCTTCCTGACCCAGGGATAGAACCCGCATCTTGTGCTGGGCCGGCGGATTCTTTACCACCGAGCCACCTAGGAGGTCCCAGAGAAAGACAGTATGCATTTGCTAAAATAAAATGTTAGTTTCTAATTAGGTTCTTACAACATGACCACTCTTCAACAGCTGTAGAACAAGGCAAATGTTGCTTTCTAGTCAAATGTGATCACTGAAGAACTTGGTTACTAACAGATAAGGACCGTCTAAAGATAAAGCAAAGTTTTGCAAGATGATTCTCTTTTACCTGCTGATTAAACTGTGAAAAATCTGTGAGCCCAAATGCAGATTTCCCTGTTCCTGTTTTACTGGACAAGCTCCCAGGACTAGATTAGAGCTAATGCAAATTAGAGAATTTCCACCAACTGATTCGGGGAAATATCTAGCTTGACACACAAACCTCTTGGCAGTGAGGTCCTGCAGAAAAATACAGAAATATGAGCTCTGATATAGTTAAGGAGCATAGGGGGCAATAAGGTTCTTTACTATGGAATTATTTCTCTATATGTGAAGCAGATTAACCAGATTCTCAATTTGTGGTTTGATCCTTTCTTTTTTCCTCCTCATCTCTTGTTTGGTCCTCTTTGCTCAGTGTTGACTATTTGCTGAAAGTGAAATGGAACACCATAGGATAGACTCTCTTTTTCAGTATGTGCTTCTGCAGTATGTATGCATTTCCCTAAGTCTCTCATTGGGAAATTCATTCCAAAAGAATGTTGAAAGCATAAGGGGGTACATTTTGTGAGACATATAGGCAGCAAATAAACAGGGTAAAAAAGACTGGTAAATTGATCTCTGCTTCACATTTGACTACACCTTTAAAAAAATTCCATGGAAAGTTGGTGTACTATTTAAAATATTTTGTTATGAAAACCTAGACACAATTCCACAAAAAACAAAAATATCTGGAGGCATTATTTTTGTGGATGTTAATCTCAAGCTCTTTCATATCCAATCATGACTGGGCTCCAGAAATTCCTTAATAATATAAGGAATTTGGTAAATTTTTATAACAACTTGTTCTCTGGCATCTTTGGAGCCCTCAGGATCTGCTGTAGGATCATCATTTGCCAAACTGTTCAGGAAGGATAATAATTAGTCCTGGGCAAACATTTAAAAAGTGAATTAGCAATGAACAAAATAGAGGTGGGGTTAGAGACTATTTTATAAGCTTCATTTATATTTAAGCTTGAAAGGAGTCCTAGGGTCAGATGGACTAACACCTTCATTTTACAGATGAGAAAACTGAAGACCAAAGAACATAAATGCCACAATTTAGGTTACATAACAGCTGTAGAACCAGAATGAATTCTTGATTCCCAGCCCAAGTCTTTGTTATTAGGGCCTGCTGCCTTAGATTTTCCTACCAGATCTGTTGGCTTGGGTAGAATTCTAATAATTCTGATAAAAGTTTGTTTTGTGAAGCCTGCATCACATTATGTCCTTTCAGCATTGTAAAAAGGAGCTTAATTTGAATGTCCTTGTAGCATACTGCACCAACAAGTGTACCAGCTTAGCCAGTACAGTACCATCACTAGGCTCCAAGAACATTGTGTAACTTTTCCCACCTGATGCTAGCCTGTATCTGTCATGTTCAGACTCAATTCTGAAAGGTTGCCCAATTTCTCCTGTATGTGAGTAATCTTACAGAAAATGCTACTGTTAGTGTATGGTGATTTTCAAGAAATCTCCCCTCCCCTAAACTTGCTTCAAATTAATGCACAGAAATAAACTGAGTTATTTTTTCCAAAAAATGTCAGTTTAAATAATAAGAACATAAATGACAAACTAGTTGAATATTAAGTTGAGATATCTAAGTTTACATAAAAATAGCTATTGTGCTAAATCACGGAGCCGAAGCCAAGTATGCATATGAGACTTATCCTTGGGGTTTCTTAAGCTGTCTGTTTTGAATACTAGGCATCTTGAACTCATCATTTTGGGTATCCAACTTGTCCCTCTTTTGTTTTTGTTTTCTGAAAAAGTTATAAAGCCAGACTGCTCAGTGGGAATGACATTCTTCTTCCAGAAAGAAAAGAGGAAAATCTGAACATAGAGAAGGCCCATCTTAGAATATCTGTGACTCAAAACTATCTTTGAGTGTTATTTCTGGGTTTGAGTAATCTTCATGGGTTATAGATGCCGTAAAAGTCATGGCATGGAAGAAGGAAAAGATGGTGATGGAAAACAAAGAAAAAGGAAGAGTAGGAGAAAAAGCAAAGGAGAGAGCAAAAGGAGAGAATGGGAGTGTGGGAGATCATTTCTAGAAATGGTTCCAAGTATATTTGTCCTGTGGTCTCTCACTGTTAGGTGGTGGTTGTTTTTAAAAAACAGCTTTATTGAGTTATAAGTGACCTGTCTTAAAATTCACTTATTCCAAGTATACAACTCAATAATTTTAAATACTTTGAGTTTATCATTCTACTGTCACTTGGCTTCCATTGTTTCTGAAAAAAAGTTAGTCACTAAATGCACTGGTGTTCTTTTATTGCCTTCTCTGTTCTTCAGCTTGGAAAATTTCTGTGGGTCTATTTTCAAGTATCTCCCAGATTTCACTGCTGTATTACACTTTCTGTTGAAACTATCTGGTCAGTTTTTCATTTCAGTAAATGTATTTTTCAATTCTAGAATTTCCATTTAGTTCTTTTAATAACATAATTTCTATCTCTTATTGAGACACTCTTTTTGCTGAATCACTGTCATGTTTTCCTTTAATTCTTTAAATATTATAGTTTCCTTTCATCCTTTGAACATATGTATAATAACCATTTTCAGGTCTTTGTCTGATAAATCCAACATCTGGATTATCTCAGAGACAGTTTCTATTGACTGCTTTTTCCTCTGAGTATGGGTATTTCTTGATTCTTTGCATACTCATAACTATGTTGTTGAATACTGGACACTTTAGATAATCTCTTGTAGCAATTCTAGATTCTGAATTTTTTTCCTTGAAAGATTTGTTGTTTGTGTGTTTAATAACTTGCCTGGAGTACATATATGATGTCTGTCTCCTTGCAATGCATGGCCCCTGATATCTGTATTCTCTTTCTCTTTACTTTTTCTTCTTTTATTTTTAAGTCTGACTTTGTAGGGATCATCTCTCTGCCTATGTAGCTTAGTGTTCAGCCAATAATTGATCAGAGGCTGTCCTCAAATACAGAGTCAGGGTGGCTTCTATTCACTGCTAATGTCTTTGTAGGTAGGCCAGAAAGTATATTCAAACTTCAGGTAAGTTTCAAGTCCACACCAGCTTTTACCTTCTGCTGGGTTCTCTTGTTTTTCCTCTTCATACACCCAGACTCAGCTTCATCAGCCAGGAACATGCAGGTGGCTGTGCACATGCATAACCTCTGATCAACCCAGGATAATTGAAGAGTTTATCCCATATATATGTTTCACTTCCCACAACTCTCTATTGAAACCCTGGCTAGTCCACCAGTCCAGTGCTTGCTCCAAACATGCCAGAAACCTGAGGCTAATGGAGTCCTAGTCCTTCTTTGTCACCAGATCTTCTTTTTAACTGTTCTGTTTAGTTCAGTCTCTCAGTTGTGTATGACTATGACCCCATGGACTGCAGCATGCCAGGCTTCCCTTTCCATCACCAACTCCTGGAGCTTACTCAAACTCATGTCTGTTGAGTTGATGATGCCATCCAACCATCTCATCCTCTGTTGTCCCCTTCTCCTCCTGCCTTCAATCTTTCCCAGAATCAATGTTTTCTCAAATGAGTCAGCTCTTCACATCAGGTGGCCAAAGTATTGGAGTTTCAGCTTCAACATCAGTCCTTCCATTGAATATTCAGGACTGATTTCCTTTAGGATGGACTGGTTGGATCTCCTTGCAGTCCAAGGGACTCTCAAGAGTCTTCTCCAACACCATAGTTCAAAAGTATCAATACTTTGGCACTCAGCTTTCTTTATAGTCCAACTCTCACATCCATACATGACCATAACCTTGACTAGATGGACCTTTGTTGGCAAAGTAATGTCTCTCCTTTTTAATATACTGTCTGGGTTTGTCATAGCTTTTCTTCCAGGAGCAAGCATCTTCTAATTTTATAGCTGTAGTCACAATCTGCAATGATTTTGGAGCCCCCCAAAATAAAGCCAGCCACTGTTTCTACTGTTTCCCCATCTATTTGCCATGAAGTGATGGGATGGGACCAGATGCCATGATCTTAGTTTTCTGAATGTTGAGTTTTAAGCCAACTTTTTCACTCTCCTCTTTCACTTTCATCAAGAGGTTCTTTAGTTCTTCTTCACTTTCTGCCATAAGGGTGGTATCATCTGCATATCTGAGGTTATTGATATTCTCCTGGCAATCTTTATTTCAGTTTGTGCTTCATCCAGCCCAGCATTTCTCATGATGTACTCTGCATATAAGTTAAATAAAGCAGGGTGACAATATACAGCCTTGATGTACTCCTTTTCCGATTTGGAACCAGTCTGTTGTTCCATGTCCAGTTCTAACTGATAATTCTTGACCTGCATACACGTTTCTCAAGAGGCAGGTCAGGTGGTCTGGGATTCCCATCTCCTTAAGAATGTTCCACAGCTTGTTGTGATCTGCAGAGTCAAAGGCTTAGGCGTAAACTGATGTACTCCAAAACAAGTGAGTCCTCCCCAGCAGCAGCAACAGCAACAGTGCTTATTGTTTTCACAGCCTGTCCCACTCTGGCTGAACTACTGAAGGAGGGGTGGTTGCAACCCCAGGCAAAATGCCACAGATTTGTGCCGTTCTTACCCCAAGTTTAGTCATTTTCATGAATAAATACTTCTCAGTTTGTTTTATGTTTTTGGTTAAATTCCAGAATGTTTAGATAAATGTTTTCAATTTTTAGTCCAGTTTTAGAGCTGCTTTTGGGATTTTTTGATTTCCTTATGCTGTCATAGTGGAAGTTGGAAGTCTCCTACACTTAGTTTTCATGACAAGATCTTCATTGAAGATGTGTCCATATCTTTTGCATGTGGATATATTAATAAAAGGTCAGCCCCTGTTCCAAAAGTCACGCACTGTATTTGCCATTATATCCCCCCCAAAGAAATACTCCATCCATCATCCATACATCAAGAAGCAAACGGGCTTTAGCTCTCCATCCATTGCTCTTTCTCTATTTCCTTGTGAATGAATTTGCAGTGTTCTCATTTCTGATTGCTGGTAACCAGGGTGCAGAGGATTATTTTTCCCCTTGGCAACAAGAGCTGCCATTTAGTTTTCAGGTTTGGAGATTTAACAATGGAAGGGCATTATTTTTCTGCCTTTTTGGTAACAAATATTTAAAAAGAAGTAAGAATGTCTACTATTTAGTGAGTGCTTACTATGATGCCAGGAACTTTGTTAAGTTTTTACATCTTTATGTGTTATTATCTCCATTATGAGGCTTAGAAAAAGTAACTTACCCAAGGTCACTCAACCAGTAAGTTGTGAAAAAAGGATTCAAATTCAGGTCAGTCGGATGCCCAATTCCATGTTGTTAGTGACCATTCTAGACGCCTTTGGGATACTACTACTCCCAGTCATCAAGCAGGCAAACTTGATCCATTCTTGTTTTGAGAGTCTGGCTCAAATATGGAGCCATTGCCAATGACCTGCCATGGAGATTCTCTTCTCTCTCAGCTGAAAACTTCCTTCTTCAGCCTTTCTTTACTGGCTTATTAAGTTTAGTAGTACTCTGGATAATAAAGGAAGAGATTTAGGGAAAGATGTGTTGGGTCCCCTGGGAAGCAGCACCTAAAATGGAGATTAGTATACTGGAGATTTATTAGGAAATGCTCAAGGAAATAATTGGGCAGAGGAACAAAATTGAGCCATGGTGAAATTTCAACAGTGTCCTCAGACAGCCCTAAAGGGAGTTCAGATATGATAACCTGTTCAGAGTTGTAGAGTAGAGGCTTTTCGACTACCAAAGGTCTGTCACTGGATATAGGCCACCCTGGGGTAGGGGTGTGATTTTAGGCAAGGTAGTGCTCTTTAGGCTAACAGCTCTTAGCCAGCAGCACCTGCCACAAGCAGGGGAAAATAAGTCCTCTGTTCCTTAAGGGAGATCTGGGCATTCAGCACAACTCTTTACATACACACTTTTTCTTTCTGGAATTCTTTTCTTCCTTTAATTTGGCAAAATTGTTTGGAGAAAGTATTTTTTAAAATTGAGGTATAATTGACATATAACATTATACTAGTTTTAGATGTACAATATAATGATATATGTATATGTTATAATTCTTTAGTCTTTCATTTATTTAAGCAAAATAAAATTTTTCAGTGTGAATTTTTCTGCCAGGCTATGTGTGAGAGGTTGGGGAAATGACAATGAAAAATATGTACCAAGTTACTGTTCTTGTAATGTTTATAGCCTAAGGGAAGATATTTGTATTTAATCTCCTTCCTTAAAGTCTCTTGGTTAATCAGAAATTGGTTGTAGGTCAGTAACTCAATGTAGCCTAATTTAAGCCAATTTTAATCTCTCATCCAAGCCTTATGCACTTGGCTATTGTTTTCCAAATCCTTTTAAATTAGTGGATAGCTTTCTTGGGTTGAATTATACTAGACTATGTTTAGAAATTTTTACCATTTATAAATTTACAATTATCAGCTTAATGGACTGTTAGTTGAGGGAAAGAAACATCTGTATAAAAAACAAAGCATTAAAAATTAATTACAATTTTTGACAGAAAGTGGAGATAGCAGCAGTTGAATTTGTTGCTCAAGATTATTCTAGCTTCTTAGTGTTATCCTATTATCCTTAAAGAAGAAATAGTGTATTTTAATTGTAATTACTTTTGATAATTATTTTACCCTAGAAGTAAATTATTAATTAGGGTGTGCATTATAAATTACTTTTTTTATTAGGTGATTTCTGTCTGCCAATAGTTTCTAGTTTTTTTTTTTTAAATTAAACTACATCTCCTGGATTTATTATTAATAGCTTTGGGCTCTATTAAGAGGGAGGCTAATTTGATTTCCACCTTATGACTCCACATACAACTAGAAAAATGATTCTGCCTAACTGAGATAACTAGTGAACTATGTGTGGCCAATATAAATGGCTCTGGGTGAGGAACCACTTCTAAATCAAAGTTTCACTTTCACATTTTTTTCACCACAATAGTTCACTATAGATTTTAAATTAATTTGCCTCACCATTATATGCATGCCAGGATGAAAAGACCCAGGCCTTTAAAACACTGGTCCAGGCATGGAAAGAAATCAGGAAGAGGACAAGAAAACTCAATATAGAATCAACACCAAGTGATAAAACAAACAAATTAATGGATCACTGATAATTTTCCTGTTTGTGTATAAGTGGGGTACCTTGGATAAAACTGAGTCCTAAGACTTTTTTTCCTTTGGAAATTTCATAGGTATAAATGGGGAAGAAAAAACAACCAATAAAAACCTTTAACAACAAAACTATTAAAATAGCAACACTCAAAAGTGTAAATCAATTATTTAGTTTACCTTTTGAGCAATCAATCTATTTGATTTGAAAACATCATTTTAAAAGAACAGAGTCTTGAGACCTCCCTGAATGTCCAGGGGTTAAGACTCCGTGTTCCCAACATGGAGCCCAGGTTTATCCCTGGTCAGGGAATGAGATCCTGCACATCGCAACTAAAGATCCCATGTGCTGCAATGAAGACATGGTGCAGCCAAATAAATGAATTAAAAACAAAACAAAACAGGGTCTTGGGGGAGTATGTATCTCATATATTACATAACACCCCAGGAAGGTCTGGGACAGCAAGCACCTCATAAACAAACCCTTTAATATTTCTATACTAAGTAGACAAATAAAGATCACATGTAGTCAGTTGCAGTCAGTTCAGGTTGGGTTTGCAACATAATTAATAAGCTGTCAGCTTAGGAAAAAACATTGATTTTTAGAAGTCTTTGGATTCTAGAATTGTGGGTAAGAGACTGTGCGTCTTTATTAATATGTTTATTCCTGTCCCTAGAAACCTGAAGAGTCATTTATTCTCTGGAAAATATTTAGAGACCCTCTTCTTGAAAAACTGAACTAACCCTTGGAGAAAAGTTAAGGTTTTGGTGATGATGCCTGTATTCATTGTTTGGGGACGGTGGGGATACAGATGTAGTGCCACAAAAGACAAAGACCAAGATAAACAGAAAAATAATTAAACCTGAAGCCAAGATTATTTAGGAAACAGAAAAAAAACACAAACAACCTTTAAAAGAAATCATTCAGAGAGTCAAGAAAATATTCCATGAAATAAGAACAATCAGAAAAATGAGCACTCTTAAAGAATGAAACTATTCTTACCTACCTAAAGGAAATTTGGTGCAAAATCTGGAAAATCAAGTAGAGTAAATCTCCAGGAATATAAAACAATAATAAGAAGAAATAGAAATTCAAAACGCAATGAGATAAGAGACCAAACCAGGAGGTCCAACATCTTATGAAAAGGACAGAAAATGAAGGGGAGGAAATACTCAAAGCAGTAAGAGAAGATAGTTTGCCAAGTTGAAATGTGGACTTTCAGCTTGACAGAGGCCACTCACTACATGAAAAAAGTCCAAGTTCTGCACACTGAGGAGTACGAAGAAGATGACCAGGGCCTGGCATGTGTCCTTGGAGAGCACGGTGTAGGGGGCAGACAGATCTGCCACATTTGGTGGGCTGTTCTTAATCCTATTTGAAGAGTCATCTGTGATTTATTTTGTGAATAAAGAGTGTTCTCTGTATCATCTGACCAAATGGTGTGTTGGTGGTAAGGTGCAGAGAGAGAGAGAAAGCAGCAGTCTTTTTCTACCAGAAAAGACAAAATGTTAGAATCAGATTATGCCAGCATTTATTAAGGCACTTTAAAAAAGAGCTTTGAGGGCCTTTATGAATGTAATAATACAGAGAAAAAACGCAGGTTATTATTGCATGTTCTCATTCACTTGTATAGGCATGTAAGATGGTGGGATGATGGGCGATTCTTATTTTCTTTATAATTCCCTATATCTTGCAAAGTAAGTATGCATCTTTTTATTAAAAAATTAATTAAATTTCTTCTTTTTTTTCAGGAAGGGAAGATTTTTATGTTTAAAATGCAAATACTCCTGGGAGGAGACCAGGTGAAAACATAGGGATAGTAGCTTATGAAGGTCGGAGATAAAGGAGTAGCCCTTCCTAAGCACTGAGAAGGCCCATGGAGGGGGGAACTACCCAATGAGGAGGTTATAAAACCCTAAAGGTCAAGCTAAAGATAAGCTTCATTTACTTCCTGCTTCCCTCAAAACTCAGCAAATGTCCTGAAATACAGAATTTTTTTATGCTGACATCACACTGCCTGAGGACTGATGTTCTCCAAGATTCTCTACCAAGGGGCAGAGGAGAGCAGAACTAGAATCCAGAAAGACTCTGGCCAGGGCTCAGCTGAGAGAGTAAAGGGAAGGACCTGAGGGCTTTCAGTGAGGTGAGTGGGGCTGGGCTCACATAGTCATTCAGTGAGTGCAGAGATCTTTCTGGATTATTTAAAAATAGATACAAATTGCTTTACTGACTGTGCTAGTATCCTTGAAGAGGGTTTCTGTGACTACTGTCCGTCCTGCCATCATGAAGATACATTTATTCTCAATTGATCTGTGTCGAGTGCTATTTTGGGCACTTTAAAGAGCAGGTTAATAGAAATGATTTGTATTTTTTCTAAGAGCTTGCAGATTATCAGTTCAGTTCAGTTCAGTCGCTCAGTCTTGTCTGGCTCTTTGCGACCCCATGAATTGCAGCACGCCAGGCCTCCCTGTCCATCACCAACTCCCGGAGTTCCCTCAAACTCACGTCCATCGAGTTGGTGATGCCATCCAGCCATCTCATCCTCTGTCCTCCCATTTTCCTCCTGGCCCCAATCCCTCCCAGCATCAGAGTCTTTTCCAATGAGTCAACTCTTGGCATGCGGTGGCCAAAGTACTGGAGTTTCAGCTTCAGCATCATTCCTTCCAAAGAACACCCAGGACTGATCTCCTTCAAAATGGACTGGTTGGATCTCCTTGCAGTCCAAGGAACTCTCAAGAGTCTTCTGCAACACCACAGTTCAAAAGCATCAATTCTTCAGTGCTCAGCTTTCTTCACAGTCCAAGTCTCACATCCATACATGACCACTGGCAAAACCATAGCCTTGACTAGATGGACCTTTGTTGGCAAAGTAATGTCTCTGCTTTTGAATATGTTATCTAGGTTGGTCATAACTTTCCTTCCAAGGAGTAAGTGTCTTTTAATTTCATGGCTGCAATCACCATCTGCAGTGATTTTGGAGCCCCCCAAAATAAAGTCTGACACTGCTTCCACTGTTTCCTGAGTGATAACAATTTAAAAGCTTACTTTATGCAAACAGAAATTATAAAAGGTAGCTCCTCACAGTGATGCCCTGGAAGGCCATATGATGATCCAATTGGCTAAAAATCACCCTTTAGTGAAGTTCAGGACTAATTTGGGCCCAAGAAGGGGAAAAAGCCTTGACTTTCAGGATAGCCCAGACTTTAATAATATTCAGTACTAAATGCATCTGGATTAATTTGATAATCTATCTCAAATAGTAATGATGGAGAATTGCTATAGAATTTTCTGTCCAGGTTAAGATTAAAAACAAATGATTCAGAGTCTAAAAGTTACTTTACCGTGCAAAAATACTATTGTAGAATTTCATATTTTTTCAACACAAAGAGTAACAAAATCAGGGAAGGCAAAAAAGGAACAGAAAAGTCAATTTAAGAGATAATGTATTGCATTTAAAGAACCTGAATGCTATTACTTTTCATCACTTAACTTTTCAAAGAACACTTTCAGCTTCCTTATTTGCATGTTTCATTGTTTTCCAGCCTTTGCACTGTATGCTTAAAATGCAAATGGAATAATATAAGAATAATGAGAAGTAATACTTGAAAATGTTCTGAGAAAATGTTGAAAAAAGGATCTGGTTTCCATCGGAATGAAAGGAGGTAAGACTTGGGAGAACATGCAGGTTAGATATAATTTTATCTTAAGCTCTAACTAGAAGCACCATTGCTATCCTTCTTTCTCCTTTGCCCTGTGGAAAATTAGTGATTATTTCTCTATTTTGACTCCCTTACTCTTTATTCATTTCTCCTTCACATTAGGTGCTTACCAATCAGTTAACCGCAGTCCAATTAATGTTTATTTGAGCTAGTCATTGTCACATTTGGAATACAGAAAGCAGGGTTTAGGGAAGCACTTGTCAGTCTCCTGCTGCAAAGCCTTAACATTTGGCTCTCCACTGAATGGGCTTAAAAATCAGACATCTTAGGTTCCAATCCCAGCTCTGCCATTTCCAAAACATGTTACTTACCTTCTTTGAGCCTCTGTCTCCTCATCTGTAAAATGGAATAATGACATCTGTGATGATTGAAACAATACAAAAAAAGTACCCACAGAAATACCTAGGCTGCTGTCTCTGTCCTTTGGCTTGTGATCTAATACAGGTGTAAGGTGACCATCCGTCACAGTTGGCCTGATACTGATGTGTTTCCTGGGGCATAGTTTTTTCGGTTTTAAGATGGTGATGGTCCTGGGCAAATCCAGACAAACTGGTTATCCTAGAGACATAAACACATTTTTCCATTAGTCAAAATGGAATGAACCAAATATGCTAGAAGAACAAAGTTATTAAGAGGTACAGGGCAAGGCATGGCAAGTTCTTTCACAAAAAAGAAAAAAAGGATCCCATCTCGAGGGAACTGAATGAGAAGCAAAGGCATAACGCCCTTCTGTGGAAGCCTTAGGCATTTTGGTGTGGGAAGCCTTAAAGGCATGTGAGAGGATATAATGAGGTAAAGGTTCAAGCAAGTGTGGTGTGGCCAGACCTCCTGTGTTATGCTCAGGACTGTGGATCTGTTCACAGGTAATGGAAAGGTGGCTATCAAGGGAGATGACCATAGTTTAAATCTGTTTGACTCCACTTTTCTAACAAAGAGCTTGTGTGGCCATTTCATAGAGATTGAAAATGAACAAATTATTTTTAAGCTCTTATTCTGTTATTGAGTAATCATGTAATTTTCCTTTTGTGTTAAAAATATTGAAGATGGCTCTCCTTTTGTGACAGTGGATGAAAGGTGCAAAGTCATTTTTGCTACCTTCCAGATCAAACTTGGGGGCATCTTTGACTCTCCTCTTTTCATTATCTGGGCTTCCCTGGTGGCTCAGAGGTTAAAGCATTTGCCTGCAATGCAGGAGACCTGGGTTTGATCCTTGGGTCAGGGAAGATCCCCTGGAGAAGGAAATGGCAACCCACACCAGTATTCTTGCCTGGAGAATCCCATGGATGGAGGAGCCTGGTGGGCTACAGTCCACCGGGTCGCAAAGAGTTGGACACGACTGAGCAACTTCACTTTCGCTTTCTTTTCATTATCTTCCTTATCCAATCAATGACACAATATATTGGCTTTTGTCTTCACAGCCACATTTTCTTTCTCTCCATTTCCTGGCTCAGGTTTCTAGTCATGCTTCTCTAGATTCAAGAAATAATTGTATATGGTCCATTCTTACAGAATCTCTCCAGATGTAAATATTCATTCTGAATATTGTATCTAATTAATCTTATTAAACAGCATTTTGTCATGTCATTTTCCTATTCAAGAATCTATCAGGATTCCTATTAACACTTGGATCTAGGCCATTCTTGTCAACTTACCTTTAAAATTTTTCCATCAGTGGGCCCTTCCCTATAAATAATTTCTCAGAAACCATTTGTACTATTCAGATCTACCTTATGTGTCTTTTTGCTTTGGTTTTGTTTAAAAAATTTTTAATTGTGGTAAAATACACAGCAAAATTTACCATCTTAAGCATTTCTAAGTGTTCAATCCAGTAATGTTAAGTATATTCACACTGTGCAACCACATATCTCCAGAAACTATTCAACTCTTTTTGCCTTTAACACTAGGCCTTACTCTTACAAATCCAGCCCTTCCAACTGTTTCAAGCCACTCACCACACAATTTCTCTTCCTTTTCTCTTCCTATTTAAATCCAACCAAACTCCAAGAAGAGAAATCCTATGTAAAGTATAAAGTCTATGAAAGAGTAGGTGTTCAATAAATGGTTCAAATGCTATTACTGTAGCAGTTTGTATTGTTCTCCATATATAGCTTGAATGTGGGGAATACTTTGTCATTCGCAGTTCTCAGGCACACCGGTCTCCTCATCGGATCCTCACCACAGCCCTGTAAGGCAGATGACGAGATGCTCTTATGTAGCTTTCAGATGAAAACCTGAGGAAGACTGAGGTACTTGCCCAAGATGACGCAGTTAATAAGTGACAGAGCTGGTAGCAGAATCCAAGTAGTCTGGCTCCTAACTGACCTCTTTCCACTATTTTCTAGCTGCCTTGTTTCTTTGAAGGATATTTTGTCTCTCTAATAAGAAAGCTCTCTGAGAGAAGGAGCTATTAGAATTCTTTTCACCTTCCCTAGCATGAAGCTGAATCTTGGGCACAAGGGTTCTATTTCTTAGGTATTTGTGATTATATTTATAACTCCCTATACTATTGTCTATGGTTTAAGTATTTTATATCATTTTTTTTTATATATTAAGTGCACTTTCTTACATAACTGTGTGGAGAAGACTTCGAGTTCTCACTTAACTCACCCCAGTACATGGGAAAACTTGCCCCCGCCCCACCCCCACACTTAGGAGAGGTCATGTGACAAGCTCTGGCCAACAGGTTGTCAGCGGTCCCAGTCTCTCCTGCCACAGCTGTCATGGAGAGGGACATGTGTTGAGATGGTGGATCCTTAGGACTTAAGTATCAGGTATTGCTACCCTGCTTCTTGGAGAACAGGTACTCTGATGAGTGACCCAGGTCTGCTCTGGACTACGTATGAGGTAATCAACTTGTGTCATGTTAAAGCTAAAAGTTTTAGTTTAGATCTTTTTTAACCACGGCATAGTTTAGTTTATCCTGACAATGCAAAATGCAAATACTCAATGACAAGCATGTTAGCATCTTAAACTCTCAGAGTTGCCCTAAGAATATAAGAAATTGTTCTTAATTTACAGTTGGAACAAACAAGGGCCCAGAGAGGTTTAAAAAATGACCTTGAGCCACTCATCAAATCCGTCTCTTAACACAAGCTGCTGATCTTTTCCCATATACTTAAGGACTAGCATAAGAAGTGTAAATCAGGTGCAGAAAAATGCAGACTAATACTTCAACCTCTCTGCTTCTACAGTAACGTCCTCCAGTTTTATTACTTCACCCTAACTCACAGCCATCTTGCCTTTTTTTTTTTTTTTTTTGGTTTTCTCCTTAACTGTCATTGAAGCCTTTACTGGGGCAAGTTACGTTATTATCAGTTTGTTGTCAGAGTAATAACACCAGCCTGCACAAAGATCCAGTTGAAGGACTGGAATGGGTACAAAAGATATTTCTGCTGGCCATGTGTGGACTTCTCAATCATGCATGCCCTATGCAAGGAAGAGATGGGGATTAAACTTGCTGTCTTTCTAAAGAGGAGCATGCCTCAGTGAGAGAGGACAGAGATTGCATAATCTCATAGTGAGTTTCAGTCCAGTGACAGTAATTATGGCTTTTCTGTTGCTTCTATTAAATCCTTTCCTAATCAAATCAATTTTTGTTAGTAACTACAAATAAAGTCCAGTGACCTGAGTTTGAACATTCTTTGGCATTGCCTTTCTTTGGGATTGGAATAAAAACTGAACTTTTTCAGTCCTGTGGCCACTGCTGAGTTTTCCAAATTTTCCAAAGTGCAGCACTTTCACAGCATCATCTTTCAGGATTTGAAACAGCTCAACTGGAATTCCATCACCTCCATTTGCTTTGTAAGTAGTGATGCTTCCTGAGGCCCACTTGACTTCACATTCCAGATGTCTGGCTCTAGGTGAGTGATCACACCATTGTGATTATCTGGGTCATGAAGATCTTTTTTTTGTATAGTTCTTCTGTGTATTCTTGCCACCTCTCCTTAATGTCTTCTGCTTCTGTTAGGTCTATACCATTTCTCTCCCTTTTTGAGCCCATCTTTGCATGAAATGTTCCCTTTGTATCTCTAATTTTCCTGAAGAGATCTCTAGTCTTTCCCGTTCTATTGTTTTCCTCTATTTCTTTGCACTGATTACTGAGGAAGTCTTTCTTATCTCTCCTTGGTATTCTTTGGAACTCTGCATTCAAACGCAGAGTTTCCTTTTCTCCTTTGCTTTTCACTTCTTTTCCTTTTATAGTTATTTGCAAGGCCTCCTCAGACAGCCATTTTGCTTTTTGCATTTCTTTTTCTTGGTGATGGTCTTGCTCCCTGTCTCCTCTACAATGTCATGAACCTCCGTCCATAGTTCCTCAGGCACTCTGTCTATCAGATCTAGTCCCATAAATATATTTCTCACTTCCACTGTATAATCATAAGGGATTTGATTTAGGTCATTTCTGAATGGTCTAGTGGTTTTCCCTACTTTCTTCAATTTCGGTCTGAATTTGGCAATAAGGAGTTCATGATCTGAGCCACAGTCAGCTCCCGGTCTTGTTTTTGCTGACTGTATAGAGCTTCTTCATCTTTGGCTACAAAGAATATAATCAGTCTGTGTTTGGTGTTGACCATCTGGTGATGCCCATGTGTAGAGTCTTCTCTTTTGTTGTTGTAAGAGGGTGTTTTCTATGACCAGTGTGTTCTCTTGGCATAACTCTATTAGCCTTTGCCCTGCTTCATTCTGTACTCCAAGGCCAAATGTGCCTGTTACTCCAGGTGTTTCTTGACTTTCTACTTTTGCATTCCAGTATAATGAAAAGCATATGTTTTTTGGGTGTTAATTCTAAAAGGTCTTGTAGGTCTTCACAGAACCATTCAACTTCAGCTTCTTCAACATTCCTGGTCGGGGCATAGACTTGGATTACCGTGATATTGAATGGTTTGTCTTGGAAACAGATGATTCTGTCATTTTTGAGACTGCATCCAAGCACTGCATTTCAGACTCTTTTGTTGACTGTGATGGGTACTCCATTTCTTCTAAGGGATTCTTGCCCACAGTAGTAGATATAATGGTCATCTGATTTAAATTCACCCATTCCAGTCCATTTTAGTTCACTGATTCCTAAAATGTCGACGTTCACTCTTGCCATTTCCAGTTTGATCACTTCCAGTTTGCCTTAATTCATGGACCTAACACTCCAGGTTCCTATGCAATATTGCTCTTTACAGCATCAGACCTTGCTTTCATCACCAGTCATATCCACAACTGGGTGTTGTTTTTGCTTTGACTCTGTCCCTTCATTCTTTCTGGAGTTATTTCTTCACTGATCTCCAGTAGCATATTGGGCACCTACTAACCTGGGGAGTTCATTTTTCAGTGTCCTATCTTTTTGCTTTTTCATACTGTTCATGGGGTTCTCAAGGCAGGAATACTGAAGTGGTTTGCCATTCCCTTCTCCAGTGGACCACGTTTTGTTAGAACTCTCCACCATGACCCATCTGTCTTGGGTGGCCCTCTACCTGACCTTCCTCTTGAGAAACCTATATGCAGGTCAGGAAGCAACAGTTAGAACTGGACATGGAACAACAGATTGGTTCCAAATTGGGAAAGGAGTACGGCAAGGTTGTATATTGTCACTCTGCTTATTTAACTTATATGCGGAGTACATCATGAGAGATGCTGGGATGGATGAAGCACAATCTGAAATCAAGATTTCTGGGAGAGATATCAGTAACCTCAGATATGCATATGCAGGCTTATGGCAGAAAGTCAAGAAGAACTAAAGAGCCTCTTGATGAAAGTAAAAGAGGAGAGTATAAAGTTGGCTTAAAGCTCAACATTCAGAAAACTAAGATCGTGGCATCTGGTCCTGTCACTTCATGGCAAATAGATGGAGAAACAGTGGAAACAATGAGAGACTTTATTTTTTTGGGCTCCAAAATCACTGCAGATGGTGATTGCAGCCATGAAATTAAAAGACGCTTACACTTTGGAAGAAAAGTTATGACCAACCTAGACAGCATATTCAAAAGCAGACATTACTTTGCCAACAAAGGTCCATCTAGTCAAGGCTATGGTTTTCCAGTGGTCATATATGGATGTGAGAGTTAGCCTATAAAGAAAGCAAAGCGCCGAAAAATTGATGCTTTTGACTGTGGTGTTGGAGAAGACTCTTGAGAGTCCCTTGGACTGCAAGGAGATCCAACCAGTCCATCCTAAAGGAAATCAGTCCTGAATATTCAATGGAAGGACTGATGTTGAAGCTGAAACTCAGTACTTTGGCCACCTGATGCAAAGAGCTGACTCATTTGAAAAGACATTGATGCTGGGAAAGATTGAGGGCAGGAGGAGAAGGGGACGACAGAGGATGAGATGGTTGGATGGCATCACTGAATCAATGGGCATGAGTTTGAGTAAACTCTGAGAGTTGGTGATGGACAGGGAGGTCTGGTGTGCTGTAGTCCATGGGTTGCAAACAGTCAGACACGACTGAGCGATTGAACTGAACTGAACCTGAGTTTAGGGTTTCTTTTTCATCTTCTTCCCAATTTTGGTTGAAATTTAGACTTCCATGTAACCATATCTCCATAAATTTAAAAATACATATATAATATTTATTTTATTTATATATAAAGTACATGAAGTTTTCCATACATTTGTAAATATATATATCTAAAAATATACAAATGTATATACTATAAAAATACATATAATAAGTATTTATCTAAAACTTTATGCCCTCACAGTACACATTGTGATTTTTAAAAATTTCTTTCTTCTTTTTTCTTCTTTTGAGTTGAGGCTGGTTTTTCGAGAAGCCAAGGCATGGTTATTGAAACACTGAGATTTGGAGCTAGACTAGTTTCTCTATACAAATTAGTGTGGCTTACTGGGAAGTTACTGATGTTTCTTCACAGCATTACAAAGTTGAACAGATTATTTAATTCGTATTTAACGTCACAATTTATAACTATTAGGAAAAAGCTTAGAGGGAGACAGAAAAGATGTTCCTTGGGGGAATTTTCATTGCTGAAATAAAAGATACCAATAGATTCACAAAAAGTTTCATAAAACAAATGGAAAAAAATGTTATACTGAAGATACAGATAATTTGGGAAGCTGCAGCCATCTGGTTATGGTCAAAATAGCTGCTTCTGATGTCCTTAGATGGTACAAATTACTGGCAGACCTCAAAAACCAAAACAGGAATCCATTTCGAGATCAAATTCCTTTTGCCTTTAAGACATGTTTACAGAGAAATCAAGATTAGAGGAACAGAGGAGGAACTCAGTGTGGAGAGGACATAACGCCAAAGAGTTACTTAATTTGGCCAGTGATGAACATAAGCTGGATTTGGGTGAGAAGGCAAGTGGATTTCCAGCTTCAGGTCATTCATTTGACTTTTTCATTTTATTGTAGCCATAAGCACCCTCAGCTTCTCACCCCTGAGCTGGTTGGTGATCTCATAATGGATGTTTTATCAGTGGCAACCAAGAGGCTCCTTCAAGTCAGAGTGGCCATCAACCACAGAAGACACCAACAGGTTACTAGCAGACAGCTGTTTTTAAGCACAAAGTACTCACTTCTTTGGGGGCTCCACAAATAACGTGGGAGTAGCACTTTGCAGGGGTTGGGCAAGGAGGCTAAGAATTTCATCTGTTGAGAGTATTATTATGATTTGAGCATTAAAATTAATATACTCTGAATTTATAATTCACAGGTCAGTGAACCCATAACATACTGGTCACATTACTGAGCTGCTTCAAGAAGCCTATGAAGGGGTGTCCCTGACCCATCCTCCCCTTCAGTCACTGCATAACTAACTACTCAACACCCTCAGCTCTGTTTCCAGTCCATTATTGCCTGTTTGTCTGAGCGTGGCACTTTCTTTCTCTTGTTTTCAAGCTTAGCTCTTCTTTCTTGCTGCTCGTATTCTCTCTATCTTCCTCCTATTCTCACTCCTCAATTTCTAGGACTGGCCTCTGCCCTGAACCCTATTGTGATGTCCTGTTCCAGCAATCTGTGAAGTCAGAAACTAGGAAATTAAATAACTTCCTCAAAATACTTGTTCTTCAACAGTGGGGAGAGGAGGGTGGAGAAGGGGGCATTGGTGTTTTTGTATGTGAACTAATAATTTGCATACTTCAAAAGATAATTTATACATGCTGTTTAAGCAGATTAAAAAAAATAATCTTAAAATGTTTTTTGGAAACCACTTAAAAATACTTCAGAGTAATTGCATGGAATACTGAAGAAAACAGCATTTACCTTACACTACTTTTATGCACATTGTTTTCTAGTTGGTCCTCACGGTGTTCAAAAAAACTAAAAATTCTTTTTATGCTTTCAATTGAGATGGGAATTGATGCACAGTTTGTTTAAAGAAAGTTAAGTGACCTTACTCAGGCAATTACGATATGGCATACCAGAAATTCACTTGTGAGTTTCCTGGGGGCCATTTCAAAGAGATAGGTATTCATTCTCAAGATAGGCTGAGATGGAGGCATCATTAGAAACTGTTGGCCTGTGAATCTGAAAAGCTCCTTTGCATATGTCAAGGCTCCTTGGACACAGAAAACCAACAGGTGTTTCAAAATGAGTCTTAAGTGAAAAGTCTCAAGGGAAGATGTTCTGATTTACAGATGTTAATTTGCAGTCAAGCTACTCCTTGTAGCTTTGCTGTTAAATAAATAACAATAGGAACACAGCTGTTGGTGGTTAATGCCTCCACTGAGTGACACCTGGGAGGTCAGTCAAACCCAAAATGATTATAACAGATTTGGAGCTGATTTTTGCCTGAAAAACTATGTCTGTATTAGTTAGGGTAGACTGACTGCCAGAAGAATAGACTCCAAAATATATTATGGATAAAACACAATGAAGTGTATTTCTTGCTCACAGGATGATACTGGGCAAGTGAACAGGGCAGAAGGTCTCTTTCATGAAGTCACTTAAGGGCTGAGGCGTAGGGAGTCTGCGCCATCTTTACCATTTGGCTCTAGGTGCACAGCTGGTAGGGAAAGGGGCAGAGAGGAGTAAGCATGGAAGACTCTTACAGGCCTGGAAGTGGCATCCATCACTTCTGCCCATCCTCCCCTGGCTAAATGGTCACCTCTAACTGCAGAGAAGAATGGTGAACACAGGCTACCTGTGCTTCCAGGAAGAAGCATAAAATACAGATTTTAATGAGCAGCTGGCAATTTCTGCCACAGTGTTCATTTATCTATCAATGGCTGTTATGACCTATGGAAACAGATAGGTTTTATTCAAGGGATAAATTTTTTCAGAAAGAAATAAAAGGGAGCCTCTTTTACAAAACATTCCTAAAACTATGACTTCATCCAAGAGAAATATTTGTTTCAGTATTCAAGCTTACAAAATTTCAATACTCCATGCTACCCTAAGCTGTCTGCTTTGCCCCTATATCAAATAGGAAGAGCTTTCTGCCTTTATTCTCCAAGACAGTCATTTAATATCCTCAGGCTAATACTCAGTTATTTTGCTTTTTTTTCAAACAAAGAGTTTAACAAAGCTTTACTTGATTCAATATATCATCATTGCAAACATTTATTTGAATATTTGTGTGTGTGTGTTTGTATATTTTCTCTCACCGAGACAAGGGTCTATTCCCAGAGAATGACCAAACTATGAATCCAAGTCAGTTATATTAAAGCTACACCCTTTAAGATCCATGCATTACTAAGATGAGCAAGATCTCCTTCTTTAGAATTTTCTGACATTTGAAAATGGATAAACACACCCTGATTAGGTAGGCAGTAGGAGTAAGAGGCCTAAAATGACTTAATGACCTTGTTCATTATTGGCCTTAAATTGTATTTAATCTAAGGGTGGGCCCTTACTCTTATACAACTTGCAAAACCAGTTATATTTCATACAGAATGACTTTGTTCATCTAAAATCAGAGGTGAAGTCTTTGTCTAGGCTAATTAGGTGGGTAAAAGAGCAAAGCAAACAAAGCTGCTGTGGAGCAACTTGATTATGTAGGTTTATGAAGAACAGTGAACGCTTTTGATAACTGAAACATGCAGATAATCCTTAAATCTCATTCTATCCATTGGTTTTAATTACTTCCTCCATGGGTTTGGTACCGGGTGTGTCAGATCAATTGTGTGCTTTCCCTTCTTCCCCAGCCCTTAGCCCCTACGCATCTGTTCTTCCCAAGGAGGGTCTAACAAATGCTAGGAAGAAAGAGTTGAGAGGCTGGGTAATCCCTAAACTGTGTTAAGAGGCCCTGGTTAACTCAAGGCTGACAGTAAGTGATTTTCTCTTATCTTTGGGTTTATGGCGCAAGCCGGGGTAGAGAAATGGGGTTTGGGTTCTGAAACCCAACAGACCTTGGCGCAAATCTCATTGCCACCACTTACCAGTTATGTGATTTCAAGCAATATTTTAACTTCTTTGAGCCCTGGCTTCCCCATCTATAAAAGGAGATTGAAACTGTCCCTTTCTCATAGAGTTGTGGTAAGAATTAAATATCACGTGTGTCATATTCCTGGTCAGGTGCCTGGCAGGCAGCAAGAACTTAATCAATGCAGCTATAATTATTATCCATGAAAAATTTGGGTATCCTTTTCTTTCTTTCATGTTCCACACCCTTCTATTTTCCTGATAAGAACCAAAGGGGCAGATACTATTGAAGTTCTTTAACTCAGTGCTGTTTCAGCAGTTAAGGCAATAGCCCCTATGCCCTCTGTGACCTTAGGGAGGAAACAGCTTAGTAGTTCAGAGCAGCTCTTTCTTCTCAGCTCTATTTTGTTCTTGATAGAGCTGTTCTATTCACACACCTTGCAATCTGTGAAGTTAAAATTAACCTATTTGCCAACCTGCATCTCAGTGAGAAACTGAAAAATTACACCTTCTCTACGCACTAGACAGTGTTTTCTAGTGCATCTTTGATGAAGAATATGTTAAAGGAAGAGGTGACTGAAAGGGAAAAGACTGAGTTCTATCTGTGCTTAGTTTACTCTCTTGGAAGAGTCCTCTGCAAATGTCAAAAGCTGGATTGAGAGAACAGGATGTGACATGGAAGCCGCTCAGTTGCGTCTCCACACACGTTTTTGAAATGGGGAATCAAAGTGTGCCAGTGTAACTGCCAGATTTGGGCATATGGAACAATCTAAGGAATCTGACTCTTTCCAGTAACAAGTTTAGAACTTCCTTTTAAAAGAGAGAGGAAGAAAAACACTCACTGCACTCATAACCAATGGTTATCTTCAGTCATCAGTTCCAAGGAGTCCACTTTTCCAGTTTGTATCTGAGCTGACATTTCCCTGACTTCAGGAAGAAGTAGTTCAGTTGACCTGGATGTTGCTATTCTTTGATCTTATGTGCCCCAGATTAACCTGGTTGTCTTCGAACGCCTTGTTATTTCAGAGCCACGGGTAGGTGGCCAAAGATGAATTGTTTGCCTTGACCTTGTCCTGGAGGACAGCTGGGTGTTATCATTTGTTTCCAAGACAGCCTGGACCACAGAGCCAGACTGCACAGATGTATACTCTTCCTTTTTATTTCTTATCTCCTTTAGTGGGCCATTGTGAGATGTTTCTCAGCCCTCTCAGGATTTATCTCCCCTTCCTCCCCCACCTCTCCCCAGTAATTCTTAGAGACTCTGAAGTTCCAGGTTTTAGAGACTAGGTCAGTGGGGATGTGGCCCAGACTGAGAGGTCTTCATGGTCTAGGCCTAAGAATTTCTAAGCCATCAAAAAGCTACTTGAGATCAGACTTTTAGTTATACGGTAAGAGGAGAGTAAGAGTTGGAAATAGTTCCCTTCTGCCTGGCACAGTGAATTTAAAATCAGAGTAGGTAAGTATTAATATGTTGGACAGACGGAGGTATTAGGCATAACTCTCTGCCCTGAAATATCCTAATAATATTTATAATTTTACCGTTAGAAATTCATTCATTTGGATCTGGATATGCTGTAGTTTCCAGAAGTTTCTGTCTGCATGTATCTGAGAAATCAATTTTAAAAAGTGCTACTACATATTTTAATCCTCAAAATAATCTTGTGAGGTAAGTACTATTATTATTCTCATTTTTTAGCTGAGAAACCTAAGAGACAGAGGTACTAGTAGCCATGTGCCCAGATCCCACAGCTAGGAAGTGGTACAGCAAGAATATGAACCCAGCCTGTCTAGCTGCAGGGCGCCAGCTCTTAGCCCTATCCCTGGTGTCCTATACTAGTAGCATTAATTCTTATTCAGTTAGCTCTAGCACCTAATTACTACTGCAGAAACTCCAGCCTCCACCAAAGTCTCCTCTGCCCCCACTCTCAACTATTCCCAGAGACTGTCTGGAGGATGTGGGCCATTGGATACTGGTAGAACATATAGTATCTTCCAAATCCTTTTCTCTTGTTTGGGTGTCCCTGTGACATTATCTTGTTGCTGTCTCTATATTTCAAGTTTAACCCAAAAGGCCATGTTCTTTACAGTCCCCAGTGACTTGAAACCACGTGGTGTTCCATATTGATTGAGTGGGGATTTTTTGCCAACGTGAGCCACTGGATCTTTAAGCAGCACTGTGCTGTGCCAGTTGCAGAGGACATCTGGCACCTGGGAGTGTGTGCCAAGATGCCTTTGCTCAGGAATGCCTCTTCCCCTTTTCCTTATCTTCACAGTTAACACAGGAATTAACACCTGAGTATCGTTCCCAGGCTCTACCTGCCAGGTCCTCCCTGGGAACTGAACCAGCAGCCCTCCCTCTGGCCAAAGTGGACTGATCCCAGGGTTGATTTAAACTGAGGTAATAAGTACTTCTCTGGGGGGTCAGAGAGAGCTTGAGGGCAGCCTCTTTCTAGAGGTAAGTCTGTTAGATGTGAAACTTAGCAACTGTCATTTGAAAAAAGAAAATCATTCTGCAGGGGAAGAAGATGAAGTGGACAGGCAGGGACAGGAAACAGAAAAAGCACACTGCATTTGAATACCAAATTCCAATAATTTCAGAGGTTCAGCAGCATCTCTGAACCTAGCTCTTCCTATGTCTCTTTTACTGACTGTCATGAGCCAGCAAAGTCCCATATTTGCTCAAGATGATTTGTGCTTTTCTCACTTGCAACAAAAAGAAATCTGAAAGTCCAGCAGGTGAGAGTTTCTGGTTTAAGTACCTTTATGTGCATTTGTATCCCTCTCTCTTGTACTTTTGACAGGCGAATTGACAAACAGAGAATTTTCCGACAAAACGCTTTCCTATTTTCTACCCTACTCCCCACCCCCTCAACCTGCTGCCTCCCCCTTACTCATATCATAATTAGCTTCTTAAACCTAAGGCTGATGATTTGAAGTTTTCACTTATAGATGCAAATACACCTGGGAAAAGAAACACCTTAAACCAATATCAGCTAAAAGCCATTATCTCTAGAAAGAACACTTGACAGTCAGCTAGGAGTAAGACTTCTGGGAAATGAAAACTGTTGGAGAGCTGTAGAAATCTGATGTATCAGGGAAATGGAAGACAGAATTTGTCAGGGACAAGTCTTACTTACTGAATATCTTCCTTACTTTAGCAGGAACATTTGTAACCTTGTTGTACTTTTCCTATTGAGAATGTGATTAAATTAAAACAAAACATATATTCTGTGCTGTACTTGATACAGCCCAGGGGACTGATATTTTATTATGTATGCTTTAAGTTTGGGCCTTCTAATATAATATTTAGATATTCCAAGTAGGATGCAAATTGGTAATATTCTTTTTGAACTAGAACCTCCAGAACTTTAAAAGAATCAGATTACAATACTGTAAATCCACCTTTCTCATCATGATTTAAACATTCATTGAACTGGGGAAATGGGTGGGGTTAGGAACAGCTATTACCATAGGATTTTCCCTATGGTTGACCAAAGCCAAATTAAGTGTGTTGACCAAAGCCAAATCTATGTTTCACCATCCTTTTGTTTCCCTTTGCCCACCTTTCAAGGCAAAGCTGATTCATTTCTAATTCATTGCTAATGTCTAATCCCCCAGCAGTTTTAAAGGTCTTGACCTGGGTTAGCAGGACCTGGGGAGTCAGGGGCTATTGGATGGGTGGGATTGGCTCACTGACTGCTAAAAGCAGGGCCAAGGTAGGGAGCTCCAAAAGCTGTCCAGATGAGGATCTGAAGATATGTAGGGACTGAACAGATATGGAAATCAGTTACATGGCCATGGGCTGCAGGATGCAAACCAGTGAGAACCAGGAGGTTGAGAAGGAAGTTCTGGAAGGTGGAGCTGAAGGAAATGCCTGAAGCCTCATTGTATCATTGAGACATTCCTTCCCATCTCCCCCTGCCCATGCCCCTCCTTGAGGATGTAGGGGTTTGATCTGGACCCACAAGATCTCCAGTAATTAAATGAAATAGAAACCTCCTTTATCAGAAACACTGTGATTCCAGATGGTATTTTTGGCTGAATATTTGTCAAGCCTGTTTGTCCCCTGATAGACAGCATGGTTGTGTTTGAGAAGCCTTCTTAAGTCCATGGGTCTATTATGAGCCTAACAGAAATCATTACAATCAAAGAGCTAGAAAGTTTGAAAAGCAATACTTTTACATATTTCAAGGAATGTATATTTTTGTGGCAAGTTCTTGATGTGCTTCCATGCAAATAATTTATGATTAAAATTCTCCCACCCTTCAGTCTGATGAATCGGTGTTGAAATTAAACTGATGAATCCCTTGAGAACAGCACTGGTAGAGAATTGTAGAAATATGGATTTTTGGGCTGGCACAAAACTAATTTCTCTGTTCCCTGCCTGAATAGGAAAGGGCATGGAATGAGGAAATCTTTAGGGAGACCTCTAGTTAGAAAATCATTTATTTTTCTTCTCATCCTTCTTGATTCTTCCTTTTCTTCCTCCTTCATTTGACCTGAACTCAGATGTTAAAACTTCAGAAGCCATGAATCAATGAATACTTCTTAGAATAATGTGATATATAAACAAATGAAAGTGTTTTAAACTTACATGACATCTGATGAAAGTGCATGACATATACATTGTTTTTGTATAATTGATTAGAATAAAGGTATGGTCACAATTTGAGGAAAGTAAGTGAGCTGATTCTATGCACTGGCTAAGTTCTCTCTGTTACTGGTACAGAACCAAGCCTGTACTTGCTCTGCCAGCTCATCTCATTACTGACATTTTCAGTCCCCGCTTTCCAAGCATACTTTTGAAGTTTCGTGTTTTGACTGTACTTTACAAAACTGTGGTCACAAATGACTAGGAGATTTAGAGGGAGTTTAGGGGGAGGGAGTGAAGAGAGGTAGCCCAGAGAGTGGCTTGCTGCTGTGATCATCCTGGGGGTGAGGGTAGGTGGTTGATATAGAATCAGTGCCAATGATCCTGGTTGGGCCATTTTTCTTCACCTCACAGATTTGTGCAGATAAACTCCGGTTAAAATTATGATCGTGTGAATCACTAAGGAAAATAGTTGCTTATTCTCCTGATCTATGACCTCCCTGAGGCTCCTCCCACTGCTTTCCCCACAGCAGAGAAACACTCTTCCCCATTCCCTGTGTGCCCCCTCCCCACAACGCTGGGAGCAGAGAGGCACCTCTGAGCACCTCCCAGATATACCTCCAAACTGTGCAGGATGAATCAAAGTTCTGGGGATACCTGCCTTTGTGGGTGCTTTTCCGGTTGTCTTTGACACACTGTCTCCTAATTCAATTATCTCTTTGTTCCTTTATTTTGAGGGGGTCACGGTTAGGGGATTTGGCGGCAATAGTGTCTTCACTCTAGGATTTGGATGTTCTGGCATTTTGCTTTCTGTGTTCTGTGGATGTTCAGCCTGATGTGAAGAGGTGCTAAAAAAAGTGTTCAGGGTATGAGCATCCAGGGTGGATTCTGTAGCTCACAGGTCCTTTCCATCTTCTGCCCAGTCATTCTCAGTGTGTTGGTATTTGGCTCCTGTGCTGGTTAGCTCAGGGCCATAAGGGCTGCCACTGTCCTAGGAACATGACCATATTCCAAGGCCTAAAGGAGAGGTGGGGGTAGCAGCAGATTGGAGAGGTGGCTTAAGCTAACTCTGTCTCTGTCTTGCTCTACAGAGTGCTATATTAGACAGATAAGATTTATAAGTAGATATAGATATTTAGATATGTTAAAGACTGCATAAGACATTTCCTCATATCTCATTGGCCAGAACCATGTCTAATGGCACCTATAATACAAGAGTCTGGGAAAGCTAGTATCTGGCAAAAATGAATGAGATTTCTAGGAATGGCTTCACTAATCATGATTCAAACAATGGAGGCTGAACACTTCACTGTTCTGCACAAAAACAATGGTTCTGTTGGTAAGGAAGAAGGGGTAAACTGCTGTTGAGGGGCAACCAATAGTCCCACTAACAGAATCATGGTTTTGTTTTCTCTTCCACACTATCACAGGAGCGTGACTCATTTGTGCTGGGAGGCTGCCTTCCCAGTTTGAGAGAATGAATCAGGAGTATAAGTGATTTAAGCCAATCATGGTGGCCCAGTTCCCCTTACCAGTGATTGGGTTAGGTATGGAAATATGGCTGAGAAGGCGATGGCACCCCACTCCAGTACTCTCGCCTGGAAAATCCCAAGGACGGAGGAGCCTAGTGGGGTTGCAGCCCATGGGGTCGCAAAGAGTCGGATAGACTGAGCGACTTCCCTTTCACTTTTCACTTTCATGCGTTGGAGAAGGAAATGGCAACCCACTCCAATGCTCTTGCCTGGAGAATCCCAGGGACAGGGGAGCCTGGTGGGCTGCCATCTATGGGGTTGCACAGAGTCGGACACTGACTGAAGCGACTTAGCAGCAGCAGCAGCAGCAGGGAAATATGGTGCTATCTTGGCCAGTGAGATGGGAGGGGAAATGGGCAGGAGGCTTCTGGGACTGATTTGCCTTTCTGACTGGCATATATGATTTTGATGGCCGGTGCTGCTGTAGCCCTAAAGGGAACCACACAACACACTGAATAAAGCAAAAATAGAGACGTTCACAGGGCCTGATGACACCACTGACCAGCTGAATTAACCATCCCTGGAGACAGCCAATGAAGAACTTCTTATTATATGGCATAATAACTCTTACTGGTTGAGCCATTCTAAGCCATTTCCCCTGTTTCTTTCAGTCTAAAGCATCTCAATATAAGAGGCAGAGGTCATTAATTAGGTCAGCTTCCCAGAATATGTAACCCAAAATATTATTTCTTGGCTATGCTCTCCAACTTAAAGTATCACATGATCAAACAAATATGGGAAAATTTAAAACTATGTATGGTCATAGAAGTTAATGATCATATTAGCATATCAAAGATTTAGAGCAAAATCTTTGCCTCTGTTTATAACCATACAGCTCCCTTTTAAGAGAGAAGTAAATAAATAACTTGTAGCTAAGAGAAAATGCTTTTAAATAGAAAATACATTTAATGCATTAATCCCTCCACCAATAATAAATCTGTAAAAACACCTGCTCTTCTCTGCCTCTTGAACTTGAATCTATCCATGGCACTAGGAAATTACTAGCAGGATTCTTGTGCTTCACAAGTAGCTTGAGAATGGTCTATTTACACAGACCAGCTGCCCTGACTCACAATCATCAAAGTGTCGTCCTGTCAGCCAATAAGCATTGTTTATTGATTGCCAGCCATAACCCCCTAAATCTCTGAAATCTGAAGAAATAAAAGTAAAAGACATGGTCAATGTATTAATTCCTAGAGCTACTAAAACAAATTACTAAAAACTGTGTGGCTTAAAACAATAGAAATTTATTCTCTCGTAGTGCTGGAGGTAAGAAGTCTCAAATCAAGGTGTGAACAGGGCCATACTCCCTCCAAAGGCTGTAGAGAAGAATTTGATTTTGACTGTTCTAGCTTCTGTGTTTTCTGGAAACCCCTGGCATTCTTTGGCTTGTGGAGAAGGAAATGGCACCCCACTCCAGTGTTCTTGCCTGGAGAACCCCAGGGATGGCGGAGCCTGGTGGGCTGCCATCTGTGGGGTCGCACAGAGTCGGACACGACTGAAGCGACTCAGCAGCAGCAGCATAACTCTGCCTGCCTTTTCTTGGCTGTCTTCCCTCTGCGTATCTGTGTTTCTGTCCTTATAAGGACTCTAGCCCTTAGAATAGGGCCCACCCTAAGCCCAAATTTCATCCTAACCAATTATGTCTAGAAAACCTCATTTTAAAATAAAGCCACATTCTGAGGTTCTGGATGGACATAAATTTTAGAGGGGGCATTATTTAACCCTACATAGTCTGTGGTTGAGAAGCACTCACTCTGATTGGGTTTTCCCTAAATTTTTTTTATTGAGGAAGCTTGTTACTATGGGAGTCACGTGGCTCAGAGAGAAGAAAGCATTTAAGTCATCTGCTGGATCAGGGAAAAGGTGTGGATGATGTGGAACTTGAATGGAGCCTTAATGGAATTTAGCCTGATGCAAGGGACAAGGTAAACTATTCTGGATCATGGAGATGAAAAAAAATTCATGAGCAAGGACTATGAATCAATAGCTCTATTGTGAACAAGCGAATTATTCGACCTCATATTCACTGAGACTGTGATTCTTGAGGACGTATGTTTTCAGGCAAGAGTACTGTTCCCAAGGCCTAGCCTCTTCTACATAGCTGGGAAGGATGGTTGTTTGGAAAGAAGGTAAGTGTGTCTATGTGTGTGTGCGTGTGTGTGCACGTGTGTATGCATTCAACAGATGGGGCACTGGGGAATTTAACTTTATGCAATGAATACAGCTTGTCTGTCTCCCTGCAAGGAAGAAGGTGAGGATAATAGCAAGAGGGCATTATATGCTTTATAATCATAAAGCCTTAAGATAGAAGATGGGTGATACTCATTTAATATCTGAGAAGAATAAAAGAAGCACATGAAAAGATGCTCAATATCACTAATTATTAGAGAAATGAAAATCAAAAGAACAACGAGGTATCACCTCACACCAGTCAGAATGGCCATCATCAAAAAGTCTACAAACAATAAATGCTTGTAAGGGTGCGCAGAAAAGGGGATTCTCCTACACTGTTGCTGGGAATGTAAATTGGTACAGCCACTATGGAGAGCAGTATGGAGGTGCCTTAAAAAACTAAAAATAGGGGCAACCCTGGTGGCTCAGTGGTAAAGAATCTGCCTGCCGATGCAGGAGACATGGGTTCGATCCATGATGTGGGAAGATCCCACACGCTGTGGAGCAACAAAGCTCATGCACCACAACTATTGTGCCTGTGCTCCAGAGCATACGAGCCACAACTGCTCAGTCTTGTGCATGACTACTGAAGTCCGGGCACCCTAGAGCCCATGCTCTGCAACAAGAGAAGCCCCACAATGAGAAGACTGCGCACAAAAACTAAAGAGAGACCTGCATGGGAATGAAGACCCAGCACAGTTATAAATAAATAATATTATTGAAAGAAAACTAAAAATAGAGCCACAGGAATGGGAAAGGTCAGTTTTCATTCCAATCAAAAGAAAGGCAATGCCAAAGAACACTCTAACTGCTACACAATAACACTCATCTCACATGCAAGTAAAGCAATAATCAATTCTCCAAGCCAGGCTTCAATAGTATGTGAACCGTGAACTTCCAGATGTTCAAGCTGGATTTAGACGAGGCAGAGGAACCAGAGACCAAACTGCCAACCTCTGTTGGATCATCGAAAAAGCAAGAGAGTCCCAGAAAAACATCTATTTCTGCTTTATTGACTATGCCAAAGCCTTTGACTGTGTAGATCACAATAAACTGTGGAAAATTCTGAGAGAGATAGGAATACCAGACCACCTGACCTGCCTCTTGAGAAATCTGTATGCAGGTCGGGAGACAACAGTTAGACCTGGACATGAAACAACAGACTGGTTCCAAATTGGGAAAGGAGTATGTCAAGGCTGTTTATTATCACCCTGCTTATTTAACTTCTATGCAGAGTACATCATGAGAAACGCTGGGTTGGATGAAGCACAAGCTGGAATCAAGATTGCTGGGAGAAATATCAATAACCTCAGATATGCAGATGATACCACCCTTATGGCAGAAAGAGAAGAAATAAAGAGCCTCTTGGTGAAAGTGAAAGAGGAGAGTGAAAAAGTTGGCTTAAAACTCAGCATTCAGAAAACTAAGATCATGGCATTCAGTCCCATCACTTCATGGAAAATAGATGGGAAAACAGTGGGAACAGTGTCAGACTTTATTTTGGGGGGCTCCAAAATCACTGCAGATGGTGATTACAGCCATGAAATTAAAAGACACTTGCTTCTTGGAAGGAAAGTTATGACCAACCTAGACAGCATATTCAAAAGCAGAGACATTACTTTGCCAACAAAGATCTGTCTAGTCAAAGCTGTGGTTTTTCCAGCGGTCATGTATGGATGTGAGACTTGGACTGTGAAGAAAGCTAAGCACCGAAGAATTGATGCTTTTGAACTGTGGTGTTGGAGAAGACTCTTGAGAGTCCCTTGGACTGCAAGGAGATCCAACCAGTCCATCCTAAAGAAAATCAGTCCTGAATGTTCATTGGAAGGACTGATGTTGAAGCTGAAACTCCAATACTTTGGCCACCTTATGCGAAGAGCTGACTCATTTGGAAAGACATTGATTCTGGGAAAGATTGAAGGCAGGAGGAGAAGGGGACAACAGAGGATGAGATGGTTGGATGGCATCACCGACTCAATGGACATGAGTTTGAGTAAACTCTGGGACCTGGCAATGGACAGGGAGGCCTGGCATGCTGTAGTCCATGGGATTGCAGAGTCAGACACAATGAGCGGCTGAACTGAACTGAAAAATAGAGCTATCATATGATCCAACAATCCCACTTTTGGATATATATACAAAAAATGATAATTTGAAAAGATATAGGTACTTAAATGTTCATTATAGCACTATTTACAATAGCTATGATATTGAAACAACTTAAATATCCACTAATAGAGGAATGTCTAAAGAAGATGTGGTACATATATACAATGAAATATTGTTGTTTTTAGTCACTAAGTCATGCCTGACTCTTCGTGACCCCATGGACTATAGCCTGCCCAGCTCCTCTGTCCATGGGATTTCCCAGGCAAGAATGTTGGAGTAGGTTCCCATTTCCTTCTCTAGCGGAATCTTACTGACCTAGGGATCAAACCCAGATCTCCTGCATTGGCAGGTGGATTCTTTACTGCTGAGCCACCAGGAAAGCCCACAATGGAATACTACTCAGCCATAAAAAAGAATGAAATAATGCCATTTGCAGCAATATGGCTGGACCCAGAGGTCATATTGAGTGAAGTCAGAGAAAGACACATATCATATGGCATTTCTTATATGTGGAATCTAAAAAAAATGGAACAATGAACTTATCTCCAAAACAGAAATAGAATTACAGACATAGGAAACAAATTTATGGTTACTGGGGGTAAGAGGTGGGGGGGATAAATTGGGAGATTGGGATTGACCTATAAACACTAGGATATATAAAATAGGTAACTAATAATGACCTCCTGTACTGTACAGGGAACTCTAGTCAATGCTCTGTAATGGTCTATATGGGAAAAAAATCTAAAAAAGAGTGGATATATTGGATATATATAACTGAATCACTTTGCTGTATTTCTGAAACTAACAGAATATTGTATATAAACTTATATTCCAGTAAAAATTAAAATAAATAAATTAAATAGATATCTCAACACCAAACCTGTAGGTGAAATTTATATGCAGATTTTTTGGCTTAAATCCAAAGGAAAATTTAAGGTCTTTACAGTGATTATAATTTTTGGTCAGGATTTTTTAGTCATCATTATGATTTGTACGATATGTCTAAACTTATCCCCTAAATGTCCTAGTAACTATTTATTTATAACTGTCTAAATACCTGTAATATTGTTTGGGTGCTCCAACTTAACCTTAGTCACTTTAAAGTAACAACCGCATGGTTTCACATGAAAAAATTACTAGAGAAGCCTTTGCTCTGCTTCATATAGAACCAGCTGAATATTTTACTTCCTTTATATAGCTTCTTTTTCCTATATATAGAGGGAACAGTTTTTAAAAGTATCTCTAATTCCTGGTCTTCAAAGCTGGCAAGAGCAGCCCTGAAAATTGTTTCCAGAAATAAGTTTCTGTGCAACCTACTAATTTAAATCAGCTGTCCCCAAATTTACGAATGGTGTTTGCTCTAAATGACACCCTTTTCCTTCACTACACGCATAACTTTGATTCAATGCACTTTTGACTACTGTTACCATCCACAATGGTAGTTGGAGAAGGAAATGACAACCCCCTCCAGCATTCTTGCCCAGAGAATCCCATGGACAGAGGAGCCTGGCAGGATACAGTCCATGGGGTCGCAAGAGTCGGACATGACTTGTCGACGAAACCACCACAATGGTAGTAGCCTAGGTGGTGCTACTGTTAAAGAACCTGCCTGCCAATGTAGGAGATGTAAGAGAAGCAGGCTTAAACCCTGGATTGGGAGGATCCCCTGGAGGGGGGCATGGCAACCCACTTGGGTATTCTTACCCAGAGAATCCCACAGACAGAGGAGGCTGGAAGGCTACAGCCCATGGGGTTGCAAAGAGTTGGACACGACCAAAGTGACTTAGGCTTCCCTGGTGGCTCAGAGGATAAAGCGTCTGCCTGCAAAGCAGGAGACCCGGGTTCGATCCCTGGGTTGGGAAGATCCCCTGGAGAAGGAAATGGTAACCCACTCCAGTATTCTTGCCTGGAGAATCCCATGGACAGAGGAGCCTGGCGGGCTACAGTCCACAGGGTCGCAAAGAGTCAGACACGACTGAGCGACTTCACACACACAGAGTGACTTAGCATGCACCATTTGCAATGCTCCTGAACAGACACTAACATGTTATCTGGAAATTTCAGGTAATATGGGAATGTGTCTCTTGCCTGTCACTGGCTTCTTTAATAAATTTCATCATATCTTGATGAAAAACTTTGGGTTTCAATGGCAATATTGTCTTTTTTCCCTTTCACAGGATGGGAAAAAGATGTACTATCCAGTTTAAACTGATGAGGTAAAACAGAATAGAAAAATATTTAGTGATTTGAGTAAAAACAAAGAATCTATATGAATATTAAAGGGAAATGATTAAAAGGGGTGTAATCCAGGGGTAAGGCACAGACAACAACAATCAAGGTAGGGGCTGGTGTAAGTATCTGGTACAGTTATCCTAGCGCTTCCTGATACCAGCTGCCCTTTCTAGATTACTGGTATTGTCTGAATTTTCTCAAGCCTGCGGTCAGTTGGTCTGTTACAAATATTTTTGATGGGCTGCTATAAAGAGAGGTGTCTTAAAGTGCTAAGTGGCTTTCCTCCTTGAAGAAAGTTGCTACCTCCATTTCAAGGATTATTTTATACAGAAATTATTTAAGCGATCTCCCCAGTTTGTTAGTTTGAAACTGACTCGAAGCCTTTTGGGAGAAAATCTTTGGAAAGCTTCTGGGAGATCATCTCTTCCACCACAGAGCCTGAAGAGAAATGAAGGACTTAAAGTGAGAACTAGGTAATGCTTTTCAGCTAAAATTAGTATAGAAACTTCTAGACTTGGGGGGATTCCAAAGAAATAAAGTGTATCTGAAGTATGTTGGTCAAAATGTTAAATCAGAGCTTAGTGTTCTTATGTGAACCAAAGTCAAAACAATTGTGTATCATGAATTCTTTGAGGTCAAGGACTAGGTCTGTCATAACATCTTAAATACTTTGCTCAGTGACTGGCACAAAATAAGCCCTCAAAAGATATTTGGTGACTGACAGTAAATGAATGAGCAAATGAATGCTTCTGAGTTTTGCACATAATTGGATCTTACAGGTAGATGGAAAAGACCACCATTGTGAATTTATTTCTCTGTTTGAAACACTGCCCTTTCTTTCCCACAATAAAATAAAAATACTCCTGAGTGAAGTGACATTATACTTCCAATACCTCAGGTTTAATGTGAGCTAGTTTATCAGCTCACGATGCTGTATGACATTCTTGAAAGAGGAGAAATGTTAAATGCGGGCTAATTGGTGAAGAAAGTGAGGCCAGAACACAGGAGACCAATTCGCCTGATCCAAGTGTTTTCCCTAGGGTTGGTCATGTAAGAAGAATCCATCCCCAGCTGCTATGGTAGTTTCTGCAAGCACCCACAGCTTTTGGAAAGTAGCACACATTAGAGAAAGAGAAGATAGGTGGTTGGAGAGTGGACCTTTTTTTATTCTGACCTAGTTTTCTATTAATAAAATATATTTATTACTTAGGCAACATTTTTCCCAGCAGGCAAATTATAACTAATAACATACAATTTTAAGCTAACATTCTTTTTGCTAAAGGCCTCAGTCATAACAGGTATTATTAAGGGTAATAAGTATGTGAGGAGGAAGAAAGGACAATTCTTTCACCGTAGTGTTTGTGGAAGGTCCAGTCAATGCAGTTAAGAATATGACAAGTACTTTATTTTTCAGCTCTCAGGGAAGACCATGATGTGTAAGTGATTTTATAGTGCTTGGATAATGATGAATTCTGGTATATACAACTGAAACAGTCCTGTGAATGATTGCACCCTGAAGCTAATGACACTGGGTTTAAGGCAAATGGATATTCACATGTAGAAATGGAAACAAACATTGAATGTGCAATCTATGATGCTACATGTTATTAGATTCCTGAAAAGAGAGAGAAATCCTGTCTTTTCACAGCTTAGAATAGAGTGTGAGGAAGAGGGGAGCTGGGAGATGTGAGTCAGACAGCAGTCCTTCCTATGACCAGTAATGGTTGAGAGAGAGGGTTCCTGTGATGTCTGCTTTTTGCTTTCTAACTGGGCCTGGGTTTCTGAGGTACATGGAGTTGGAAGAGGGGCAGGGATGACATGCAGATTATTTCTACCTCTTATAGCCTAAAGAATATAGGACCACAGTAATAGTTATTTATCGTAGGGACATTTTATTGGATTTAAAAGTAGACTTTAGGTTAGCTATAAGGATTCTCCTTTAGATGCAAGGGACATACAGTTTTATTGGAAAACAATTTGCATTCACGCTAATACCAGGTTGGTTCCATTCATTTATTTAGTAGGCACACTTTGTGCCTATTATGTGCTCTATTCCATGACTGGGTATGCTGTTGTGAACAAGATAACAGGGTCTCTGGATTCTCAGAGCTTATATTTAGTGGGGGTGATACATACTGCTGCTACTGCTAAGTCGCTTCAGTTGTGTCCGACTCTGTTGACCCCATAGACGGCAGCCCACCAGGTCCCCGTCCCTGGGATTCTCCAGGCAAGAACACTGGAGTGGGTTGCCATTTCCTTCTCCAATGCATGAAAGTGAAAAGTGAAAGTGAAGACATTCAGTCGTGTCCAACTCTTAGTGACCCCATGGACTGCAGCCCACCAGGCTCCTCTGCCCATGGGATTCTCCAGGCAAGAACACTGGAGTGGGGTGCCACTGCCTTATACATAATAAACAATAAATAACAAGGATGCAGAGCTGTCATGTGAGAAATAGTTTCTATAATACCTCAGAAGAGCTCTCAGTGTAATTGGAAAGACTAATATATCTTGCCTGGAGAATTCCACAGACAGAGGAGCCTGGAGAGTTATAGTCCATGCGTTGCAAAGAGTTTCACATGACTGGGTGACTAAACAACATATCAGCATATTCTTACTAATCAGATAAATATAGTAATACACTTCAGTGACTTAGAAGACCTTTGTGGATCTCTGCTTGATATCCAGTGTGTCCTGTTCACAATGGAGTCCTTAGACTTGACGTTTACTCAGGTGTGTCTGGAAACTTTCTTAATGCCCTACCCCTTTCTGATGATGTTACCTTATTGAAGAAATTAGTATTCTGATGAAATAGGTCACTGTCCCACAGTGACTGATGACTAGCTTGCTTTTCTCCAACAGAAAGCAGGAGTACTGGACCAGGCTTCACTGTGGCTAACTGTTCCCATTTTTCAGCTCTCAGCTCAAATCTCATCTCACAGAGTGACCTCTGACCACCCAATCTCTAGCTGCCTCCCACCCCCAGTTGTTATTTATCTCTTTGGTTTATCCCAAGGTGTTTACAAACAAGAAGAGGAGGTAAGAAAAATATGAGGCTAACTATGAAAAGAAGGCAATGGTGCAAAATGCTACAAATAATTACAAATACTGTTATATAGATTTAGTGAAAAAAGAGGTCAAATCTTTTTTATTTGAAAAGAGTTTCATCCTTGGAGAAGATTTAGACCTTTTACAAATATGTGTATATATATCTCTGAATCATTGGACAAGAAAATAAAGGACCTGAAATGTTAACAAGATTTATGAACACAGGAACAAGGTCTTATAAAGCCGATTGAAATATGTGACAAGCATTAGTATTTCAGAGTAGTGATGAGCTATTTGTATAGATTGATGTGGCTAAAAATTAGACAAGGCATATTAAAAGCTGAGATCATTCAGGCTTAGGAGCAGCTGAATATGAGCAATTATGAAGCAGTTAAGCCATTAAATAAAACTGAATATCTTGTGAACTGCTGGAGCAAAAAGGCACCTCCGTGTGACCGAGAGCTTTATCACCCACACTCTCCTCTCAAAAACATAAACATTAAGAAATGTTGGTGCCAAGGGCAATGGGCTCTTTAAAGGCAAACCATTTTACATGTTGCTTGGGACAGCAGTCTCATGCAGAGAAAGGCATCTCTAACTGGACCTACCAATTGTGTGAGGAGAATGTGGGGGTGAAGCGATTCAGGCCAGCCTTTTGGTTTGGGGCCGACATGGGATCTGGATAATACAGAATCCTGTGGAGAATGGCTCACCCGGTTTCTGTCATGCTTCTATAATTGTACAGACTGGCTGCCTCCATCAGCTGATTCCCTCCTGCGGAAAGGATTGTAAACATAGGTAATGTTGTTTGTGTAAAGACAGTTATTCTATTCCCATTCTGCTCGGGTGTTAGGCACTTTAGCATGAGGAGGTTTCAAGAACATACTATAAGATGGGAAATAATACTAAAAAAAATTTTTTTCCCCAGTCACTGTGACTTGACTACATCATTTGATGGTAAATAAGATTATTCCATGAAGAAAAGGCTGAGACAGTTTCAGAGTGGATCTGCCCCCATGCAGTAATGCTGTGACTATATACATAAGTCATTTTGAATGGCTTAATTGTCTGTCAATAGAAACATCTAATATTTATTAAAAATCTGCCATGTGCTAGGCATGGGGAAGGCATGTTTACATATTTATTCAGGGGAAGCAGGGTGTCAGAGTAGAAAGAACATGATAATTACAGCTCCAAGTTTGGCATAGCCTCTAACTAGCTGGAGAAACTAAGCGAGTCATTTAAAACACTCAGCAAATGTGGGGAAGGAAAGCAAAATCTCTAGATCTGTACTTATCTTGCTATTTGAAGGTGTGTGTACTGTGTGTGTGCACATCTGTGCCTAGAAGAGATTATCATTCATACTCCCTCTAGCTCTAAAGGTCTGTAGACTGTATGTGTATACCGCTTTATTTATATTTTTGACACTTCTGCTATTTCTTGAATAATATGCTTCCCATTTGCTGTATTTTCCCTTTTCCACATCCAAGTCAGTCGTTCAGTTTCATTTTGATTCTTTGAAATAGTTCTGCTTTCCTTTCAACCAATCATTCCATATTGGGAAGCCTAGTGGTTAAGAGGGCAGGCTCTAGAGCAGAGCAGATTTGGGCTCAAATTTCTCCTTTACCATTTGTAGCTGTGTGACCTTATGATCTTGTGCTGTTTATTATTTCTTTAAACTGTATGAGAGTCAGCTTTCATATCTGTAAAGGGGATGGTGACACCAGTCTCTAAAGATTGTTGTGAATATTTAATGAAAAAGTGTATATAAATTGCTTAGCAAAGTGACTGGTACAAAAAATTCAATGTTAGCTAATCCTTATACTACTACATTATTAGTTGCAGTAGTCACTGTATTAATTTCCTACCATCAGTATGGATATTTTCACCCTGTCACATTCTTCACTGGACTGGTTTGCTACAATAGCCTTGTAGTTGGTATTCCTAACTCCACTTATAGAATATCTACTATAATAAATAACTGTACAACATGGTAGATTCTGTGTTTCATTTTGGAGTATTTCTATTGCTTCAGATTCAGGTTCATTAAAAGAGATCAAACTAGTCAACCCTAAAGGAACTCAACCCTGAATATTCATTGGAAGGACTGATGCTGAAGCTGAAACTCCAATACTTTCGCCACCTGATGTGAAGAGTTGACTCATTGGAAAAGACCCTGATGCTGGGAAAGATTGAAGGCAAAAGGAGAAGAGGGTGGCAGAGGATGAGATGGTTAGATAGCATCACTGACTCAATGGACATGAATTTGATCAAACTCCGGGAGATAGTGAAGGACAGAGGAGCCTAGCGTGAGGCAGTCCGTGGGGTCACAAAGAGTCAGACACAACCTAGTGACTGAACAACAAGCTCATTAATTTTTTTTCTGCAGTGTCGTAATCTGCTGCTTATTTTACTCAGTGTGTTCTTCATCTCAGACATTGTGTTTTTCATCAACAGAAACTGTAATTGGGTTTTTAGGTATTACCCATATTTCTCCTTAACGTTGCAAAGAGTTGGACATGACTGAGGGGCTGAAAAACAACTCCTTAATGTATTCATTCTTTCTTCCATTGTAGTGTTTCTCAGCCAGGGGTAATCTTGCCCCCAGGAGACATATAACAATTTCTGGAGATACCTTTGCTTGTCACAGGTAGGTGACAAAATGCTACTGGAATCTAGTGGTTAGAGGTTAAAGGTGCTGCTAAACATACCATAATGTTCACGACAGCCCCCACAATGAAGAATTATCTGTCCCCAAATGTCAGCAGTGCAAAGGTTGAAAAACTATGCTCCACCTTCTTGAACATATGGGACCTAATTACAGTATGTTTTAATATATTTGTCCACTTGTCCTACCATCTGTGTCATTTATGAATCTGTTTCCGTTAATTTTTTCTCTTCATTATGATTCTTTGCATGCTTGGTGATTTTTCACTGGATGCCAGTTGTGAATTTTATCTTTTTGGGTGCTGGTTATTTTTGTATTTTTAAAAATATTCTTGAGCTTTGCGCTGAACACATTTAAGTTACTTGGAAACAGTTTGATCCCATAGGCTAATCTTTAAACTTTGTTGGATGGGACCACAGTAACCCTTAGTCTAGGGAAAAATTTTTCTCACTATGTGTCAATAGCCGTATGAGTACTCTATCTGATGCCCTGTGTGTTATGAGGTTTTCCATTCTGATGGGGATGAGGGAAAATGGAACTATTTTCAGACATGTGAGCTCTGTGCATTGCTTCTTTACAGTGGTCTTTACTTGGCTTTGTATTGATAGCTTCCTCATATGCATGTGTAAGTTAGTACTTAGCTGAAGACACAAAGAATCCTCTGCAGAAGTCCTGAGCATGTGAAGCTCTCCTCTCTCCAGAACCATGTTCTCTGAATTTGAGCCTTCTTGGGCACCTTTGTTAAATAATCAGCTCTATCTCCTCCAATCAGGGAGAAAGCCAGGCTCTGTTAGGGTTTCCTCTCTTTGTTTCAGCCTAGAAATTATCTCTAGGCAGTAAAAAGAGATGTTGGAGGTAGAACTCATCTGGATTGTTTCCCTTTACTCAGGGATAACTGTACTTGCTTCTGTGGCTCAATGTCTGAAAACTATTGTTTCATATGTTTAGTCCAGTTTTTAAAAATTATTTAAGGCAGGCAGGTAAATCTGGTCTCTGATAGTCCAACGTGACCAGAAGTGGAAGGTCATGGTAGACTCTCATAAAAGCACATAGGCAGTGCCATATGTTGTATTCAAAACAAAACTCCATTTTCTTTTTACATCTATGCTTCTAGAAATACATTGTCTTCAGAATCAAACTGGCATTGGTGCTGACTCTAAACCACAAGGTATGCATTAATCAGAACAACCTATGACATTTTCTATATTGATTCTTTTCTATTCCCTCTTGCCATTTGGAATTCTCTTGAGAATCTACACTTTGGGGCTTCAGTTGTTCCATTTTTAAACCTTTTACCCTCTTGTATACTATTACTTGCTCAGTTAATTTGGACCTGTTTTGTTTGTGTTTACCCTTTTCTGCAGGTAGGTCCTGAAGTTTAACTATGGTTCAATAATTCATATGTCTATTTGTTGGTTACAATGCAATTTAATGGTATATTTATATTGCTGTATTTATTAGCTTTGAAATTCCTAAAAGAGGTATCCATTTTCTGCCCTCAAGGTATGCTCACATTTTTAAAAAAATTATTTTATTTTTCCTGAAGGATAATGGCTGTCTTAGGAAGCCTTACAAATAGCTGTGAAAAGAAAAGAAGTGAAAAGCAAAGGAGGAAAGGAAAGATATAACTGTTTGAATGCAGAGTTCCAAAGAATAGCAAGGAGAGATAAGAAAGACTTCCTCAGTGGTTAGTGCAAAGAAATAGAGGAAAACGATAGAATGGAAAAGACTAGAGATCTCTTTGAGAAAATCAGAGATACCAAGGGAACATTTCATGCAAAGACGGGCTCAATAAAGGACAGAAATGGTATGGACCTAACAGAAGCAGAAGATATTAAGAAGAGGTGGCAAGAATACACAGAAGAACTGTACAAAAAAGATCTTCAAGACCCAGATAATCACGATGGTGTGATCACTCACCTAGAGCCAGACATCTGGAATGTGAAGTCAAGTGGACTTTAGGAAGCATCACTACGAACAAAGCTAGTGGAGGTGATGGAATTCCAGTTGAGCTATTTCAAATCCTGAAAGATGATGCAGTGAAAGTGCTGCACTCATTATGCCAGCAAATTTGTAAAAATCAGCAGTGGCCACAGGACTGGAAAAAGTCAGTTTTCGTTCCAATCCCTAAGAAAGGCAATGCCAACAAGGGCTCAAACTGCTACACAATTGCACTCATCTCACACACTAGTAAAGTAATGCTCAAAATTCTCCAAGCCAGGCTTCAGCAGTACATGAACTGTGAACTTCCAGATGTTCAAGCTTGTTTTAGAAAAGTCAGAGAAACCAGAGATCAAACTGTCAACATCGGCTGGATCATCAAAAAAGCAAGAGAGTCCCAGAAAAACATCTATTTCTGCTTTATTGACTATGTCAAAGCCTTTGACTGTGTGGATCACAATAAACTCTGGAAAATTCTGAAAGAAATAGGAATATCAGACCACCTAACCTGCCTCTTGAGAAACCTGTATGCAGGTCAGGAAGCAACAGTTAGACCTAGACATGGAACAACAGACTGTCTCCAAATAGGAAAAGGAGTATGTCAAGGCTGTATATCATCACCCTGCTTATTTAGCTTATATGCAGAGTATATCATGAGACATTCTGGGCTGGAAGAAGCACAAGCTGGAATGAAGATTGCTGGGAGACATGTCAATAACAGATATGCAGATGACACCAGCCTTATGGCAGAAAGTGAAGAAGAACTAAAGAGCCTCTTGATGAAAGTGAGAGAGGAGAGTGAAAAGTTGGCTTAAAGCTCAGTGTTCAGAAACCTAAGATCATGGCATCTGGTCCCATCACTTCATGGAAAATAGATGAGGAAACAGTGGAAACAGTGTCAGACTTTATTTTTTGGGGCTCCAAAATCACTGCAGATGGTGATTGCAGCCATGAAATTAAAAGATGCTTACGCCTTGGAAGGAAAGTTATGGCCAACCTAGACAGCAGAGATATTAAAAAGCAGAGACATTACTTTGTCAACAAAGGTCCCTCTAGTCAAGGCTATGGTTTTTCCAGTGGTTATGTATGGATGTGAGAGTTGGACTATAAAGAAAGCTGAGCGCCAAAGAATTGATGCTATTGAACTGTGGTGTTGGAGAAGACTCTTGAGAGTCTCTTGGACTGCAAGGGGATCCAACCAGTGCAACCTAAAGCAGATCAGTCCTTGGTGTTCTTTGGAAGGACTGATGCTGAAGCTGAAACTCTAGTACTTTGGCCACCTCATGAGAAGAGTTGACTCTTTGGAAAAGACCCTGATGCTGGGAGGGATTGGGGGCAGGGGGAGAAGGGGATGACTGAGGATGAGATGGCTGGATGGCATCACTGACTCGAAAGACTTGAGTTTGGGTAAACTCCGGGAGTTGGTGATGGACAGGGAGGCCTGGTGTGCTGCGATTCATGGGGTTGCAAAGAATTGGACATGACTGAGCGACTGAACTGAACTGAACTGAATATTCCATTCTGTAAATGTACTACAACTTCTTTATCCATTCATCTGTCGATAGACATCTAGGTTGCTTCCATGTTCTAGCTGTTGTAAATAGTGATGATGTGTGGATAGGATACATGTGTCTCTTTCAATTTTGGTTTCCTCAGGGTATATGCCTAGGAGTGGAATTGCTGGGTCATACGGTAGTTTTATTCCTAGTTTTCAAAGGAATCTCCATACCATCTTCCATAGTGGCTGTATCAATTTACATTCTCACCAGCAGTGCAAGAGTGCTCCGTTTTCTCTACACCCTCTCCAGCCTTTATTGTTTGTAGAATTTTTGATGATGGACATTCTGATGGGTGTTAGGTGATATCTCATTGTAGCATTGATTTGCATTTCTCTAAGAATGAGTGATGTTGAGTATCTTTTTATGTGGTTGTTAGCTATCTGTATGTCTTCTTTGGAGAAATGTCTGTTTAGGTCTTTTCTCCACTTTTTGATTGGGTTGTTTGTTTTTCTGGTATTGAGTTGTATGAGCTGCTTTTATATTTTGGAAATTAATCCTTTGTCAGTTGTTTCATTTGCTATTATTATCTCCCATTCTGAAGGTTGTCTTTTCACCTTGCTTATAGTTTCCTTTGCTGTGCAAAAGCTTTCAAGTTTAATCAGGTCCCACTTGTTTACTTTTGTTTCTAGAAGGTGAGTTCATAGAGGATCTTGTTTGATTTACGTCATCGAGTGTTCTGCCGATGTTTTCCTCTAAGAGTTTTATAGTTTCTGGTCTTAAATTTAGGTCTTTAATTCATTTTGAGTTTATCTTTGTGTATGGTGTTAGGAGATGTTCTAATTTCATTCTTTTACATGAAGCTGTTCAGTTTCCCCAGCACCATTTATTGAAGAGGCTGTCTTTGCCCCATTGTATATTCTTGCCTCCTTTGTCAAAAATAGGTTATCCATAGTTGCATGGGTTTATTTCTGGGCTTTCTATCTTGTTTCATTGGTCTATATTTCTGTTTTTGTGCCAGCACCATACTGTTTTGATGACTGTAGGTTTGTAGTATAATCTGAAGTTAGGAAGCTTGTCTCCTCCAGCTCCATTCTTCTTTCTGAAGACTGCTTTGGCTAGCCAGGGTCTTTTTTGTTTCCATATGAGTTGTGAAATTTTTTGTTCTAGTTCTGTGAAAAATACCATTGGTAATTTGATAGGGATTGCATGAAATCTGTAGATTGCATTTGGTAATATACTCATTTGCATAATATTGATTCTTCCTACCCAGCAACATGGAATATCCCTCCATCTATTTATGTCATCTTTGATTTCTTTTATTAGTGTCTTATAATTTTCTGTGTACAGTTTTTTTTGTCTACTTTGGTAAGTTTATTCCTAGATATTTAATTCTTTTTGTTGCAATGGTGAATGGGATTGATTCCTTAATTTCTGTTTCTGATTTTTCATTGTTAGTATATAGAAATGCAAGTGATTTCTGTGTATTGATTTTGTATCCTGCAACTTTGCTAAATTCTTTGTTTAGCTCTAGTAATTTTCTGATACTATCTTTAGGGTTTTCTGTGTATAGTATCATGTCATGTGAACAGTGAGAGTTTTACTTCTTTTCCAATCTGGATTCTTTTTATTTCTTTTTCTTCTCTGATTGCTGTAGCTAGGACTTCCAGAACTAGGCTGAATAATAGTGGTGACAGTGGACACCGTTGTCTTGTTCCTGATCTTAGGGGGAATGCTTTAAACTTTTAACCATGAGAAAAATGTTTGCTGTAGGTTTCTCATATATGGCCTTTACTATGTTGAGGTAGGTTCCTTCTATGCCCATTTTTTGAAGAGTTTTAATCATAAATATGTGCTCAATTTTGTCAAAGGCTTTGTCTGCATCTATTGAGATGATCATATGGTTTTTATCTTTCAGTTTGTTAATATGGTGTATCACATTGACTGATTTCTGTATATTGAAGAATCCTTGCCTCCTTGGAATAAACCCAACTTGATCATGGTGTTTGAGCTTTTTGATGTGTTTCTGAATTCTGTTTGCTAAAATTTTATTGAGGATCTTTGCATCTATGTTCATCAGTGATATTGGCCTGTAGTTTTCGTTTTTTGTGTTGTGTTTGTCTGGTTTTGATATCAGGGTGATGGTGGCCTTGTAGAATGAGTTTGGAAGTGTTCCTTCCTCTGCAATTTTTTGAAAGTTGGATAGGCATTGGCTCTTCTCTAAATGTTTGATAGAATTCTCCTTTGAAGCCATCTGGTCCTGGGCTTTTGTTTTTTTTGGAGAGATTTTTTATCACAGCTTCAATTTCAGTGCTTGTAATTGAGTTGTTCATAATTTCTATTTCTTCCTGGTTCAGTCTTGGAAGACTGAACTTTTCTAAGAATGTGTCCATTTCTTCCAGGTTATCTGTTTTATTGCCATATAGTTAGTTGCTCATAATAGTCTTTTATAATCCTCTGTATTTCTTCATTGCCTGTTGTAACCTCTCCTTTTTAATTTCTAATTTTGTTGATTTGATTCTTCTCTCTTTTTTCTTGATGAGTCTGGCTAAAGGTTTGTGAATATTGTTTATCTTCTCAAAGAACCAGCTTTTAGTTTTATTAATGTTTATTATTGTTTCTTTCATTTCTTTTTCATTTATTTCTGCTTGGATCTTTATGAGTTCTTTCCTTCTACTAATTTTGGAGTTTTTTTTTTTTTCTTCTTTTTCTAGTTGCTTTAGGTGTAAAGTTAGGTGTCTATTTGATATTTTCTTATTTCTTGAAGTTTCTCATTTCTTGAGAATTGCATTGCAATAAACCTCCCTCTTAGAACTGCTTTTGCTGCATCCCATAGGTTTTGAGTTGTTGTGTTCTCATTGTCATTTGTTTTTAGATATTTTTTTATTCCCCTTTTGATTTCTTCAGTAACCTGTTGGTTATTTAGAAATGTGCTATTTAATCTATGTTTGTGTTTCTTACAGTTTTTTCTTTTCTTGTAATTGATAAATAGTCTCATAGAGTTGTGGTCAGAGAAGATGCTTGATATGATTTCAATTTTCTTAAATTTACTGAGTTTTGATCTGTGACCCAAGATGTAGACTATCCTGGAGAATGTTCCATGTGCACTTGAAAAGAAGGTGTATTCTTTTTCAATTGGATGGAATGTCCTGAAGATATCAGTGAGATCCATCTCATCTAATGTATCAGTTAAGATTTGTGTTTCCTTATTAATTTTCTATTTTGATGATCCATCCATTGGTGTGAGTGGGGTGTTAAAGTCTCCTACTATTATTGTGTTACTGTCAATTTTTCCTTTTATGTCTGTTAGTGTTTGTCTTATGTACTGAGGTGCTCCTATGTTGGGTGCATAGATATTTACAATTGTTATGTCTCTCTCTTGGATTGATCCCTTGATCATTATGTAGTGTCCTTCCTTATCTCTTGTAATCTTATTTATTTTAAGGTCTATTTGTCTGATATGAGTATTGCTACTCCAGCTTTTTTTTTTGCTTCCCATTTGCATGGAATATATTTTTCCATCCTCTCACTTTCAGTCTATATGTGTCTTGAGGTCTGAAGTGGGTTTCTTGTAGACAGCATATATATGGGTCTCATTTCTGTATCCATTCAACCAGTCTGTGTTTATGCTTACATTTTAATTACCACTTATGTATTAAAGAATATTTCTTTACATGTTGCCAGTAACATGTTTCTTTCTTAATGTCTTTCATTAAGATATGTTTATTGAAAAGGATAAGGGCAGAAAAAAAAATGAGACTGAGGAATAAAAGCAAATAAAATACAACTGAGTCCAAAACTTCAGAGCTTGCAACCTATTCCATGACTGTTTCCTTTGATGGCATGATGTTTTCAGACTTTCTAAAGCTAGAGAAATGTTAGCTCTTCATGGTTTATGGTCACTAGCCTGGAAGTTATTAGTCCTGATGCTGTTATACTATAGCTTGGATGAGCTTGATCTGGTTAGGAGTTTTTTATGCTGCTCCATGTAGTATTATGCCTGACAATAAAATCCAGGATTTAGGTTGAGTGGCTCATAAGATTAGAGTTGGGAAAAAGTGGAGTCTTTCATCTTTTGGTTTCTAATTCAGAGTCAATCAAGAAGTCATTGGATTTAATGACCTCCAGTTAGAGGATCCTGTGAAATAAGCTGTTGCTGTCAATCCTATTTTTAATGTACAGGAATCCCCATTATTCAGTGCCACATGGTATCCTTTTTTCCATAGGGTTGATAAATTAGCTGTGAATGGAATGGTTTCTGGAAACAATCTCTCTCTCCCTCCTCAGTGCTTAGCCAATTTGATAGGATAAACTACAGAAGTGTAACCAAACTTTATTACTGCTCTAAATATGTTATTTGGAGTTGTTCCAGGATTTGGGGCTCATATGTAAAATGGGACATGACAGAAAGCAAATACCTTGAGAGTTAAAGAAAGCTGGGATCCATGATTGGCTCGAACAACATGAAGAGCACTATGGGAAGACATCAGCTATCCTCAATCCAGAGAACTCTGTTCATTCACAGGTCAGCAGCTGTTTGAGTTACCAGAATGAGGGCTAGGGGTCAAGGTCAAAAAGATGGTAAAATGCTAGCCCACTACTGAGTAGCAGACTGAGGATACTAGTAACAGAGTTTGAAACTGAGGTTTCCCTCTTGACATCTTAATAAAAAGTCTCTCATATTTTTACCTACAGTGAGTACAGATGAGAAAATATAATAAAATCATGTAGATTAAGCAGGATAATGCAGAATGAGGACAGGTTATGACTAACTGCAAGAGGTCCAAACACACCTGGATTAAATTACTGAAATTCAGCTCTGTCTACTTGGGCAGAGAGAGAGAGAGAAATAATTTAAATGGAGTGGCTTGCCATTCCACCTAATGAATGAGTAGAGACAGGAGATGTGAACCCAAGTTGCTCCCTGGGTTGGTCTCAGTTTTGATGTGCTTCTCACACAGGGCATTTCTCTGCACCAAGTGTAACTGAAATGTTTAATGAGACTTAATTTCATACAGCATGGCCATTAAAGGCAAGTTAACTTCATCTGGCTTCTCTAGTGGCTCAGTGGCAATGAATCTGCCTGCCAGTGCAGGAGTTGTAGGTTCAGTCTCTGGGTCAGGAAGATCCCCTGGAAGAGAAAATGGTAACCCATTCCAGTACTCTTGACTGGGAAATCCCATGGACAGAGGAACCTGGTGGGATACAGTCCATGAGGTGACAAGAGTCTGACATGACTTAGCGACTAAACAACAACTTTATCTGGTGCTCAGTCAGAGATAAAACTGGGGGAAATGGGGTTATACCTTCATAAATAATTTTTTTCAGAGGGTAATTTTGATTCTGGGAAGATGATTTTTGTCTTAAGTGCTGATCCTAGAACCCAATTTTCACAAAAGATGCAACTCCACTGGAAAGGCATAATACCTGGCACATGGTTGGCACTCAACACATATCAATTAAATAAATGAATATGAATATTAATACAATATATGAGCAGTGTGATAGGAGGCTCTGTTTCTAGAATATTGAATAACTCTGCTAGAAATGTCTCTAAGAATTGCCTAGCCACCATATGTGTATGTGTATCATCTGTATATCAAGTAATTGATTGATCTATTTAAAATACAGTTGTAACCACCACCCACATTGGGTGCTAAAGGACAGCTCTGGTAAAATTTTAGTAAAATTTGAGCTGTAATACCGAGTGGTACATTTTGTGTCTTGTTCATCTTCGAGTTTAAAAATAAATTTTAGTCATTAAGATAAAAAAAAAAAAACAAACCCAAATACAGAACAGTTGTCAAAAGTGCACATTGTGGAAATAGTCCACATAGATAGAAATTCACCTTGTTAAGTAAAATGAGTAGAACAACAGCCAAGAGGTTCATTTTAACTGTTGATTGACCCTCCTAGCTGACTGACTTTGGATGAGTTAGAACCTTTCTACTCTCAGTTTCCTTTTCTGTAAAGTAAGAAGGTTGGATCAGAACAGATTCTGAGACTCTTTAGGGTTTAAACATTCTGTGGTGAGTTTTAAAGAATCAACTTAGACAGAGCTTCAGCAGATGAAAAGATTAAGGGATTTTTACTAGATCGCTTTTCTTCTTCAGAATCTCTAGCATCATGATTTGGTACTAAACAGAGAGGGCCAATCTCTGGGAGCTAAGATTTCCACATAGATACCTAATTTGTACCTATTTAGAAACACTCAGCAATATTGTCTGGAAGTCTCTTCTTACAGTAGTTCTTACAACTGTTCTTAAATTTTAGGACACATAAATATCAACTAAAGCGTTTGTTAAAAACATACATTCTGGGGTGACACTTAGGAATCTTAACTACTTATGAACTCCCTAAGTAATTCCAAATGATGGCTCTTGAGCTTATTTTGAGAAACACTGAAAGTGTTTATTTAAAGTGTAAATAAAATTGTCTTTGAATAGGAAGGAGTCAAGAAATAATCAAGTTCCATCTTCTCTCCTCAAAGGCAGAATGAGTTTACTCTAAGTCTACCATGGAAAGGATTATATAAAGTTCTAGTTTTAACTTATCCAGATCATTAGGAATTCTTTCTTTCTGTTAAACCTAAGCCAATCCTGTTTCATTTATAGTTGCTTTTCTTTGTTGGCCCCAATACTTCTAGTAAAAATTCTTAAGTGATCATGAAGTCTTGAAATTGAAAGTGGCATCAAGGGATAGCTTTATTCAGTCCTCTGCTTCTTGGCTGGACTAGAATGAAATTAAAAAACAAAACAAAACAAAACAGTGAAATGATTAGAAGGCTAACATAACAAGATTTGTTTGGTAAAGGAGCTCAAAGGAATTTTATTTTGAAACATACAAAAAAACTGGATAAAAATGAGGAAGCAATTAGAGATGCTTCAAAGCCCAGAATTTTCCTAGTCAGCTATCTTCAAGTCATCTTTAAAAATAAACAACTCTCTGGGAGGTCAGTAGGTAAAAGGTAGGTAAGTAAGATCTGTTCTTGGAGATTTGTGGGGGTATAGATGGGCCATAGCTTAAGTGGCAAAGAAAGGTAAGGAAAATAAGTCTAAAAGCTCTTACCCACTGGTACTTGGTATCACAAAGTTTCCAGCTAGCCAGTGTACAGGCTTCAGTCTATAGATGGTGCCTAATGACCTGAGAGGAGAAGGCAATGGCAACCCACTCCAGTACTCTCGCCTGGAAAATCCCAAGGACAGAGGAGCCTAGTGGGCTGCTGTCTATGGGGTAGCACAGAGTTGGACACAACTGAAGTGACTTAGCAGCAGCAGCAGCAGCAGCAATGACCTGAGAATCCTTGTCAAAGTCAAGTAAGGCTTACCACTCTGTTTTAGGGTACAGTGGGGTTGGGAGTCTTGGGAGGTAGTGGGAGAGAATGCGTTTATCAATGCCCTTTGTCATAAACCTTCATGGGTATTAGCCTTAAAGTTGTGTTTATTTTGGCTTCCTTGCCATTTCTTATGGTGAGAATGCTCTCAAGAATTTCACCATCTGCCAGAGATTACATGAATGACTGTTTTTTGTAGTAACCCAGGATGGTGGTAGAGGGCAGGGATGACAATGGGCAAGAAAGTTCTGGCTCTCATTACTTTTCCCTTTCAATCCCCACAGATGCATCTTATGGACAATTCATTTTTGATCTCCAGTCTGAACTTCATCTTTCATTTCTGAATTAAAAAAACAACAACAGAGGAAGATGGAGTTGCGATTGGGATCTGTGCTTGAGGAAAATACTAGAAATATGTCAGATAAGCCCGGCCCAGGAGTTTACTCTAAGTCTAAAATAAACTGAGACAGTCTCAGGTCAAAAGTAGACTGAGACAGTTTCAGGTTGGTGTTTTCAGAAAACATCTACCACATCCTTTGTTTCTCTCTTCCTTCCTTTTTTTTTTTTTTAATGAAGCAAAATCACATTCTTGAAAAAAATTTTTAACATTCAAGTACAGTTAAGAGAGCTCTAAACAGAAACACCTCTTTGCTGGTTTGTTAAACACTGCTTGTGAAGTCATCAAGTTTATTCTTTGCTCTACAGCTCTGCAACTTATTCACGGTCACTTGTCCTAATAGTTTTAAAGTTTGTATTGAATTTTAAAAACTACCAGGTTAAGTAATTTTCAGTGTGAATGGATGTGTTTCCCCAAATCACTTTTCCTCAAGTGAAATGAAATTTTCTCAATCCTAATATTAATGTTATAAAAATAATATTTAATTCAAATGCATTTGATAATACTGGGAAAACTCCTCCTCAAAGGAAAAAAAAATCAACAGCCCCAAACTCAAGAACTATTTTCCCCCAAATTTCTGAAGCCCTAGCTAAGATATGGGTTCCTTATCTCTGCTGCCACAGTTTCCCATGGATGCCTTTACCATAACTCTTACTCCAAGCACTCTAAGAAAGTAGCACAGCTGGGAGGGCACGTGTATAAGCTAAAACCCAAAGCCTGAAATCCAACTCAAGCTTTAGCATTCACTATCTGTGTGACTTTAGACAAGTTAAATAACTGTCTTAGTCTTCGTTTCTTCATCTGTCATATAAGGATATCACTTGTACCTACCTCGCAGAACTAAAATGAGGATTAAATGAGATAATCCATGTAAAGTGCTCAAAACACTGCCTGGCATACATTGGATGCTCATTAAACTTACTAGCTATGATAATTATCTGGCCCCTCTTGTGCCCTGTGAGTTCCTACAGGGCACAATTCATATGTCAGCATTCATGTTCATTCCTTGAGTTTCTGGCATATATTCTGTACTCAACAGATGTTGAATGAAAAAAAATGCTTTACTATTGGTGACAGTGTGGAATCCAGCTTGCAAAAGGAATTAAACTAACACAAACTAAGCCTCAAAACTAGTATTGTGGAATATCCATACTTAGAAACAACAAATGTTTTATCTCCAACACTGCATTGTGTGTGGTGGGAGAAGCAATGGAGCTTTAATGACAAATCCTCTACTCCTATTCCCTACCTCCTCTAGTAGCTCCTAAATATACACAAAGTTTTAATACTTAGGAAAAGATTTGCATTGCATCAATGACAGAAGACTGCAAAAGATTATGGAATTGTGATGCTAGGAGAGCTCCAATTCTCTCATTTCATTGATGTGACTTTTTCCCTAGTGGTCCTGTTCAGTTCAGTCGCTCAGTAGTATCTGACTTTTTGCAACCCCATGAACTGTGCAGCATGCCAGGCCAATTGATGCAAAGCTAGATAACCAATTGTTTGGAGATCTGGAACCAATACCCAGGACATCTGATTTCCTGGCAAAAGCTTTTGTGAGCAAACATGAATAACTGAGGATAATGTGATAGTTTATTGGGTAATCTTGATCAGCAAAAAAAAGGCCGAAGGGGTTACAAAAAAGCCTCCTAGAAAAATCACTGACTCAAGGCCCCAGGCAGCAAACTAGGATCTTTGTGACCAAGGTACTGGGCTGTTGTGAGGTAGAAGAAAAGCTTTGACTTTGAGGTAGAAGGATAGTGCTTTGCAGTGGCTTGGCCTTGGCTGTTGAGTCAGAAAAACCTGGGTTCTGATCCCAGCTCTGTCATTTACAAGCTCTGCCGCTGCTAAGTCACTTCAGTCGTGTCCGACTCTATATGACCCCATAGACGGCAGCCCACCAGGCTCCCCCGTCCCTGGGATTCTCCAGGCAAGAACACTGGAGTGGGTTACTATTTCCTTCTCCAATGCACGAAAGTGAAAAGTGAAAGTGAAGTCACTCAGTCGTGTCTGACCCGCAGCGACCCCATGGACTGCAGCCCACCAGGCTCCTCCGTCCATGGGATTTTCCAGGCAAGAGTACTGGAGTGGGGTGCTATTACAAACTCTAGATGCCTAAGAATACCGTAAGTTTTCTAAGGCTCTGTTTCCTCAACTTTAAAATGCAGATAGTATTACCTGATAGAATTTTTATCAGGTTTCTATGAGAAATTTATATAAAATACATAACATTCAATATTTGGTAGATTACCTCTGTGACCTTTGAAACTTCCTTAGTCTCTCTGAGCCTCAGTTTTTGTATCTGTAAATTGGCATAATAATCTGTAGTCTGCAAGACAGTTTTGAGGATTAAATGAGACAGTGAATGTAAAATTTCAATAAGTGTTCTTTTGAAAATACCTACAGTTGTCTGGGAGCTTCCTGGGTGGCTCAGATGGTAAAGAATCCGCCTGCAAGGCAGGAGACCTGGGTTTGATCCCTGGATTGGGAAGATCCCCTGGAGGAGGGCATGGCAACCCACTCCAGGATTCTTGCCTGGAGAATCCCCATGGACAGAGGAGCCTGGTGGGCTACAGTCCATGGGGTCGCAAGGAGTCGGACACGACTGGACGACTAAGCACAGCAGCACATTTGTCTGGGTGCATCAGATTCCTTCCTACATTGTTTTGTCTCTTCTATCTGTGTTCCCTCTTCTCTTCTCCTCCTCAAGGATCATGGATCTTATATTTCCCACTAGTGCTCTAGGACTTCATGATGATGTACCAGTTTAAACCTGAGCTTCTTATTAGTGCCTTGTGCTTCTATGTTTCTAGCCAAAAACTTACAGTTCTTTTTTAGTCTTCATCTTATCTGAGTATCAGTAAGGAAATCAATCTGATCAAAGTAGTTCACAATGAAATCTAGATAACTGATAAATTAACTCAGGGGCATTGGCATTTTATAACTTATGCTAGGAGAAAAAAATCTTACATGAAAAAAATCAATAGATTTATTCAATAAAAGAAGTCAGGAACATCTATGCGGAAGATAAGATAAAGATACTTTGTGGAAGAATTCTTTTGGGACAGTGTACTTTCCTCCTCTGGCAATGTTTCCCTCTATGTATACAAAAGAAGGAAATGGGTCAGCATCTCCAGTTTGGAAAGGTGGCTGCCAGCAAGAGGTAGAGTGTAGGATTTTTGGTTTGTGGTATTTTGTAGGTCTAAGTGTCTCTCATTTGTATGTCTTCTATAGAGATGTACTCTGTAAGATCTCATTTTTGGAGGCAGCCCCAAGTTCCAAAAACATAAACTTTTTTTCCCTTGAGAGCACAATGGAACCCTCTATTCTTGTCTTGGCTGGAAATGAAAGGGAATACTTCCAAATGTTTCAAATCCTCAGATGTCTTTAGTTTGGAAGGAATAATATGAAAAATGAAGGCTGGCAGGGATGTGATTGAAGTCTATAAAGTCACGAAGGGTCTGAGCAGAGTGAGTATAGACATGCTCACCAGATCTTTGAAAGCTAAAGCCAAGAGCAATGCTTTAAAGCTTCAAGGGCTAACTCATTGCATTTAATTGCACCTTAACAAACATCTGTTTAGTTACATAATAGAAATACAGTAGAATTCTAAGAGGATGATGAGATTGGCAAATTTGTAGAAGTTTACCTCAAAAGACACTAAATGGACATGTGGCTAACTGTGGCACAGACCATGAGCTCCTCATTGCCAAATTCAGACTTAAATTGAAGAAAGGGAAAACCACTAGACCATTCAGGTATGACCTAAATCAAATCCTTTATGATTATACAGTGGAAGTGACAAATAGATTCAAGGAATTAGATCTGATAGACAGAGTGCTTGAAGAACTATGGACAGAGGTTTTTGACATTGTACAGGAAGCAGGGATCAAGACCATCCCCAAGGAAAAGAAAAGCAAAAAGGCAAAATGGTTGTCTGAAGAGGCCTTCCAAATAGCTGAGAAAAGAAGAGAAGGGAAAGGCAAAGGAGAATAGGAAAGATATACCCATTTGAATGCAGAGTTCCAAAGAATAGCAAGGCAACATGGGAAAGCATTCCTCAGCTATCAGTGCAAAGAAATAGAGGAAAACAATAGAATGGGAAAGTCTAGAGATCACTACAAGAAAATTAAAGATACCAAGGGAATATTTCATGCAAAGATGGGCTCGATAAAGGACAGAAATGGTATGGACCTAATGGAAGCAGAAAATATTAAGAGGTGGCAACAATATACACAGAACTATACAAAAAAGATCTTCAGGACCCAGATAATCACAATGGTGTGATCAACAACCTAGAGCCAGACATCCTGGAATGTGAAATCAAGTGGGCCTCAGGAAGCATCACTATGAACAAAACTAGTGGAGGTGATGGAATTCCAGCTGAGCTGTTTCAGATCCTAAAAGATGATGCTGTGAAAGTGCTGCACTCGTTATGCCAGCAAATTTGTAAAAATCAGCAGTGGCCACAGGACTGGAAAAGGTCAGTTTTCATTCCAATCCCTAAGAAAGACAATGCCAAAGAAGGCTCAAACTGCCACACAATCACACTCATCTCACACGCTAGTAAAGTAATGCTCAAAATTCTCCAAGCCAGGCTTAAGCAATACATGAACTGTGAACGTCCAGATGTTCAAGCTGGTTTTAGAAAAGGCACAGGAACCAGAGATTAAATTGCCAACATCTGTTGGATCATTGAAGAAGCAAGAGAGTTCCAGAAAAACATCTACTTCTGCTTTATTGACTGTGCTAAAGCCTTTGTCTGTGTGGACCACAACAAACTGGAAAATTCTGAAAGAGATGGGAATACCAGACCACATTACCTGCCTCTTGAAAAATCTGTATGCAGGTCATGAAGCAACAGTTAGACCTGGACATAGAACAACAAACTGGCTCCAAATAGGAAAAGGAGTACGTCAAGGCTGTATATTGTCTCCCTGCTTATTTATCTTATATGCATGAGTACATCATGAGAAACACTGGGCTGGAAGAAGCGCAAACTAGAATCAAGATTTCTGGGAGAAATATCAGTAACCTCATATATTCAGATGACATCACTCTCATGTAGGAAAGTGAAGAAGAACTAAAGAGGCTCTTGATGAAAGTGAAAGAGGAGAGTGAAAAAGTTGGCCTAAAACCCAACATTCAGAAAACCAAGATCATGGCATCTGTCTATCTGCCATCACTTCATGGCAAATAGATGGGGAAATAGTGGAAACAGTGACAGACTTTATTTTGGGGGGCTCCAAAATCACTGCAGATGGTGACTGAAGCCATGAAATTAAAAGACACTTGCTCCTTGGAAGAAAAGTTATGACCAGCTTAGACAGCATATTGAAAAGCAGAGACATTACTTTGCCAACAAAGGTCTGTCTAGTCAAAGCTATGGTTTTTCCTGTGGTCATGTATGGATGTGAGAGTTGGACCATGAAGAAAGCTGAGTGCCAAAGAATTGATACTTTTGAACTGTGGTGTTAGAGAAGACTCTTGAGAGTCCCTTGGACTACAAGGAGATCCAACCAGTCCATTCTTTTTTTTTTTTTTTAATTTTTATTTTACTCTACAATACTGTATTGGTTTTGCCATACATTGACATAAATCCACCACGGGTGTACATGAGTTCCCAATCCTGAACCCCCCTCCCACCTCCCACCGCATATCATCTCTCTGGATCATCCCCGTACACCAGCCCCAAGCATCCTGTATCCTGTATCGAACATAGACTGGCGATTCATTTCTTACATGATAGTATACATGTTTCAATGCCATTCTCCAAATCATCCTACCCTCTCCCTCAGAGTCCAAAAGTCCGTTCTATACATCTGTGTCTCTTTTGCTGTCTCGCATACAGGGTTATCATTACCATCTCTTTAAATTCCATATATATGTGTTAGTATACTGTATTGGTGTTTTTCTTTCTGGCTTACTTCACTCTGTATAATCAGCTCCAATTTCATCCACCTCATTAGAACTGATTCAAATGTATTCTTTTTAATGGCTGAGTAATACTCCATTGTGTATATGTACCACAGCTTTCTTATCCATTCATCTGCTGATGGACATCTAGGTTGTTTCCATGTCCTGGCTATTATAAACAGTGTTGCGATGAACACTGGGGTACACATGTCTCTTTCAATTCTAGTTTCCTTGGTGTGTATGCCCAGAAGTGGGATTGCTGGGTAATCAGGCAGTTCTATTTGCAATTTTTAAAGGAATCTCCACACTGTTCTCCATAGTGGCTGTACTAGTTTGCATTCCCACCAACAGTGTAAGAGGGTTCCCTTTTCTCCACACCCTCTCCAGCATTTATTGCTTGTAGACTTTTGGATTGCAGTCATTCTGACTGGTGTGAAGTGGTACCTCATTGCGGTCTTGATTTGCATTTCTCTAATAATGAGTGATGTTGAGCATCTTTTCATGTGTTTGTTAGCCATCCGTATGTCTTCTTTGGAGAAATGTCTATTTAGTTCTTTGGCCCATTTTTTGATTGGGTCGTTTATTTTTCTGGAATTGAGCTGCATAAGTTGCTTGTATATTTTTGAGATTAGTTGTTTGTCAGTTGCTTCATTTGCTATTATTTTCTCCCATTCAGCAGGCTGTCTTTTCACCTTGCTTATAGTTTCCTTTGTTGTGCAGAAGCTTTCAATTTTAATTAGATCTCATTTGTTTATTTTTGCTTTTATTTCCAGAATTCTGGGAGGTGGATCATAGAGGATCCTGCTGTGATTTATGTCGGAGAGTGTTTTGCCTATGTTCTCCTCTAGGAGTTTTATAGTTTCTGGTCTTACAACCAGTCCATCTTTAAGGAGATCAGTCTTGAGTGTTCATTGGAAGGACTGATGTGGAAGCTGAAACTCCAATACTTTGGCCACCTTGTGTGAAGAGCTGACTCTTTTGAAAAGACCCTGATGCTGGGAAAGATTGAAGGCAGGAGGAGAAGGGGACGACAGAGGATGAGATGGTTGGATGGCATCACCGACTCAATGGACATGAGTTGAGTAAACTCCAGGAATTGGCGATGGACAGCCTGGCATGCTGCCATCTATGGGATTGCAAAGAGTCGGAGACAACTGAGTGACTGAACTGAACTGAACCTCAAGAAATGCTCACTGGACATGTGAATAAACCTGGAGAAGAGTTCAGATATGTTCCTGTTCCACACTGAATTTGCAATTGAAAGACTAATTCTGATAGGATTAGAATACTTGTAAGCATCTGACATTCTGTGGCTTCATATAGAATTAGTGAAAGTTATGGGATACTTCTGGGTGCATCCCTACTTTTCAGAGGCTGACATACTGTAAGAAAATAATTTCTCAGTGTCAAAATTGGAGACTCCCTGTAAGATCTAAAGGTCTCAAATTTGAAGTTCTTCCCTTGTCATAATGTTGGGGGAAAGCAAACATGCTTTAAAGTAATTTATGAATCCTTCATTACTCACACCATCATGTGAAAAAATAGAACAAGGGAATATTCATATCCTTGAGACATATCAAATGCTCCTGATGAAATCACGTTGTTATTAGCAACACAGACTTACCTATTTAGTTAAGTTCCAATGTTTGTTTTCTGACCTACAGTAATTTTATTAGTTTCAGGAAAACACAGTGCTCAAATCAAAATGGACTGTGTGATTGTTATTGCAAATGTATATTGATTTGATTAAAAATGCATTAATTTCTTTAAATTTCAATAATAAAGGATTCATTCTCAGAAAGAAAGGGCTGGAAAACATGCAGTCATGGAACCTGATAATCTCAGATAAGTGATATTTAATATTGCTTAACAGGAAATTTTCCTCATATAATTTAAAAGCAAAAATCTCCAATATTAAGTCATGTATGTAGTGCATATGAAGCATTTAGAAGAAAAAAAAGCTCTCTAATTTAACTCAAGGTCACATACACACTGTCAGAGCAAAGAGGGAGTTGTGAAATTATCCAGGGAACTTGAAACAGTCTAGACAGTCAATCCAGATCATTTAAAAAGATATGTTAAAGATGCTCATAACAGTATGAGAGTTATCTGCTAATATGAAGATACAGTTTGGGAACAAATCAAATTTAGTGTTGTTTGAAAGCCTTAAGGTCTTGTCTTGAAATCTGTTTTAATAGAAACATATGCTTAAAATATTCCCATAGATAGAGCATTATTTAATACATTGATATATTTTATACATTTATTATACATATACAAAGAAATATCTTTACATATAACCTGATATATGTAAATATTTAATTTTTTTCATGTATAATGGATGGAATTAACAAAGCCTATAAAACTCAGTGCAATATGTAAAATTCTGAGGGACCCCAGAAGAAACACTTTCCTAGGAGGATTAAAAGTTCTGTCATCAAATCATCCATTGGCTAGATTTGGCAAGTCCTTTATTCTTTTATAATATTCTAATTTGTAAAATGGAGAAATGAGAGCTGGAAGGATGCTTAGAATAGATAACCTCTATGTGTGGCTTAAAATGAAATCTAATAAAATATATCTATACACATTTATATCCTATAGATACACAATAAGTCTGCAACAGTTATCTAATTATATAACTGGGAGAATAAATAGCAAATTAATAAATTATACTCTTGTTTACTGTTTTCCCAAGGATAATTGCTGAGTAGTTCAAGCTCCCAATTAGTAGGAACTCATTCACTGATTGTTGAATTGAATTGATTGTGACCCAAAGTACATAAAAATGTGTTTAAATTCCACCGAGTATGCTTGAATTTCACAAATCTTTCCTTCCTCACTAGGGAAATCAGCTTCACGGCTTAGATGAAGCTAGTAGATTTCACTAACAAATAGCTATTTTTGACAATAGAAATATAAACAAAATCACAGCTTGTATGTGAACCAATTCTTTCCAATGCAGACGGAAGGCCAAATGTATAAATATACATACCACTTCAAAGGCGCTGTCTTAGATAAACAGACGTGCTAATTCTGCCAGGGGAATGTCGTGCCCTTGCCTTTCTCTCCATTCTCAATTCTGTCATCACTTCATGACTATCATCATCCTGGATTACTCTCAGATGATTTCCTTGCCCCAAGAGCTGAACTGTTCAACATGGTAGTCACTAGCCACTATGTCTATTGAGCCCTCCAAATGTAGCTAGTTTAAATTGAGAGATACATTAGGTGTAAAATACATGTTAGATTTCAAAGATGCAGTATGAAAAAATAATATAAAATTACCTCATTACTATTTTTTATATTGACTACACATTGAAATGTTAGTATTTTTGATGAGTTAGGATAAGTAAAATGTTATTAAAATGAATGTCACCTGTTTTATTTTTATTTTTTAAAATGTAGCTTTCAGAAAAGGTAAAATTACCGAAATGGGTCCACATTTGTGACTTACATTTTATTTCTGTTGGACAGAGCTGCTCTTGAGTATCTGCTGAACATATATCTTCCCCACCCGCTCTTTCTCAAAAACTTTCAGTGGTACTTTAATCCATCCATGTAATCTACATTTTTATTTTAGCTCTCTAACTTACACCGTGCCCATTTAACTGTTTAAAGAAGAAGCTGCTCTTTCACTCCTTGAACGCATTGTTTCCTGCCCTTGGTCTCCCCACCCCATTGGTGCCAAAGCTCTGAGTAGTTTCATTCATCTCACACTTACTGATTTTATTGCTCTGAGCAAAAGGCTGTGCCGGACTAACCTGCAGTCCCTCCGCACCCCCTTTAGAAGATACAGTATAATGGAAGAGTCATGTAGACAATAAAGGGGGACTTCACTGGTGGTCCAGTGGTTAAGAAGCCACCTGCCAATTCAGGGACACAGGTTCAATCCCTGGTCCAGAAATGTCCCACGTGCTGCAGGGCAGCTAAACCTGTGCCCCATGACTGCGCCCACACTCTAGAGTCTGAAGCCTGCTCACTCTAAAGCCCATGTGCAGCAAATACTGAAGCCCGCATGCCCTATAGCCCATACGCCAAAAGAGAAGCCACTGCAATGAGAAGCCGGCGCTCACCACAACTACAGCTAGAGAAAGCCTATGTACAGCAATGAAGACCCAGTGCAGCCAAAGCTATAAGTAGTGAAAGCAGTGCTAAGAACTGCTTGGTCATATGTACTCTCTTCTCTCCTAGCTATCTGCTATACACTGGTTCTATTTAAGGCTCAATTCAAATCTTTCTGTGTCTGTGCCCCTTGCCACATGATACTGTTTACCTTTCATTAAATACGTAGTCTGTTCTCCACTCTGAATCTGGATCTGGCCATATGATTTGTCATGGTTCCTTCTACTTGTGCATTTTGCCTGTGCTTTTGTACTCTGCTGTTGTCACTGGAAGGCCATGGGGGCGGGAGGGAGTTGAGTGACCCTGATCAATCTAGCTAAGGCCATATTTGACCTTAGCCTATAGCCAGCCAATCTGTAGACATGTGAGAAAACCTAGCCAAGATCAGGAAATCCACCTGACAACCCCAGATATATATGCAATGAATGTTTACTTTGCATGTAATTAATTGTTATTTTCCATCCCTGGGTTGGGAAGATCCCCTGGAGAGGGGCATGGCAACCCACTTCAGTATTCTCGCCTGGAGAATTCCATGAACAGAGGAGCTGGGCGGGCTACAGTCCATGGGGTCGCAAAGAGTCAGACACAACTAAGCACTCATGCACACACACATTTGTTATTCAGCACCACTGTGGGAAAGTGTAACTGATACATGACCCAACTAGACTGTATGCTCTTTGAGGGCAGGGTTATGTCTCTTCTACCCTTTCCCCAGTGCCCGATAACAACTAGTAATTAATAGATTTAAACTTTCTTGGATTGTCAAAGATTTTAACACCACAGTTACAGTCATGAAAATGGGAACTTTCTCAAGTCAGCATTGATAACCTTTCTAAAACTTTCCAGCAAGGAGAAAGAGAGCACCTATGTTTTCTCCCCTTTGCTCTACTGAAAGGACCTATCGGAAGCCCCTGAAAGAGGGAAGGTAAGGAGGCTTAGTGTGATTGTTGGAAGGGTTTTCTGGCCTACCCCTCACCCCTAGGCTCTGGTGGGATTTAGGGAACCTTGCAGGGTGGCACATGTACTCTTTAAAGATAGCTGACATAGGAGAAATGTCCAGTAAAAAATCTGCAGTCTAAATCTCATTTGACAGCTCTTCTAGATTTTCTGTCCTTCCCAGTAAAGCTTGGCTCTGACAGATGATAAGCAGGCTGCCAGGGGAAATAGCTGAGCTTCATGGACTTTGGTCAGGTGGGTCAGAGTTGATGGCACAGTGACATAGTCACTTTCCATCACCAAAGGAATGAGAGAGGCTACTCAAAAGATACAGCTTCACTCTATTTTGTGTAGCTATACTTCAGAATGCCACTACAAATCTAAGAACTGATGTGAGTCTCTGCTTCAGATCTCCTGGAAAAGTATTCTAGATCATTAAGAGTTACCGAACATCTAAATTTCCATAAGTCAGTAAGCCCCGTTGACATATACAAGCTGAGAAAGGCACACACATGCAGATGTGAGCTATATCAATCTACTTTGCAGTGTCAAAACTTTGCCGTGGTATGAAGAATGAAATAATGTACCTAAACCTATGTGAGGAAATCCCTGCTCTTAAGTCTCTTCCTTGGTGAATCAGAGATGAGAAGTGGCTTTGCAGTCACGTTCCTGGGTTTGAATCCAGCTCTGCTACTTACATGGTACATGATCTTGAGCAGAAAAACTCAATTTCTTTTCTTGTAAGATGGAAATGAGAATAGTACCAACTTCATTGACTTGAGGTGAGGACAAAATGAGATACAAGATGAAAAATTTTAGCCACCCATAGTATCTGGCACATAATAAGTTCTCAATAAACGGTGGCAGTTATTTTGAGGGATTTCTGCAGTCTATGCTGAGAGCCAGTTAGGCAGAAAAACTGGTTCAGCTTGTTTTATAAAGAAATGATTAGCAGAATGCTGTATTTACTGGAGATCAATCTTTAGGGGAAGTTAAGTTTCAGCTTAATGGTGAATTGTTTGTTCCATTATAAGGTTTCACTGGTTGTAGATGATGCTCCTGTACCACCATTATTGCTATCTTCCTAATATGGGTGGCAACAAAATTATTCTGGGAGTATTTTATGTTCATTACCCTATTCTCTTAAGGCCGGACCACAGTCTACTAGAAAAGGAATTTCGTCAACTATGGAAGCTGTTTAACCACATTCACTGCTCTAGGATAACTATTCACCCCCACTGGCTAGAGTTTAGCATGATGGTAACTTTGGATGACATAGAAACCAAGCGTTTCAATAGGTGAGTGTCCACAGATGACTAGTATCATAGTTTTAATAAATGCAAGTATATGTCTCTGTGGTGCATTTATGTGTGTAAGAAGGGTATCTGGCTTTTTCTCCTTTAGTTGTTCAACCTTTCAATAAATATCTACTAAATTCTACCACTGTCCAGGTTTTGCAAACAGGTTCATCTCCTGATTTTCTGTTGCAAACTATATTTTCCAAGTTTCCTTACCAAGTGGCTTCTTGCTCGATTCAGACACTGGGAGACACTAGAAGAATGTAATAGAGCGGGAAGAAGAGGAGAAGCAATGGTGTTTCTCATGACCCCATCTCCTGCTTTGAGAAGTGGCTACATCTTCTCTATGTCCCGCTTTCTGCCAGAGAGTTTCTATCATGAGTCCTCCTCTCACTAGGCAGGCCACAGTTTTGAATCATGTTAACAGTCTCTGCTTTCCTTGCCCTTCCAGCTCTAGCATAGTAGTGGTTTCTTGCTCTTTCTTAACTCTGGGTTGTTTCAATTTCTTCAACACCTTTGTAACTAGTTTCCTAAAATTAAAATCCCATTGAACCATCTGATGTGATCTCTCATTCCTTAACTAGACTTTGAGTGGTATAATCTCAACAATTAACATTTCTGGGGAGAATAGTTAATATTCAAATAGTCCTTCAAATACACAATGATATTCTGTGACATGCTAAGAAGTACTTTTACAATGAAGGCATGTAACTGGATGGGGAGCTGTGTTAATCTAGTTCAAGAACGTCCTACTCCTAGTGAGGTCCCTATATCAGCAGCATTGCCATCTGCTGGGTGGCTTGTTAGAAATGAGGAGTCTCAGATCCTATCCCAATTACAACCGGTTCAGAATCTGCATTTTAACAAGCTCCCCAGCTCAGAAGAGTGATCTGGGGATAGCATCTACTTTCAGTCTGATTACTGTGATTCAGACCTCCTAGCTCTAATCTATTGGGATTGTACAGAATCAGTGGTGGCTCTAAATCTCAGCTCTATTTGAATAAGGAGATTTAGTAATGTCCACTTCTTGATCCTGACTGCACAAACACTGCAGGCAAGACTCTAGGGCAAATGTAAGACAGAGGGTGGAGATTAGAGAAAATCAGGTAGAAGAGCCAGGAAACTGCTTCTCTGTTGGCTACGTTCGGGTAGTTGGAAGCAGAGCCCTAGAGAACCGGCTCTTTGAAATGTACTGAAGCATGCTGTGGGAAAGTAAATATCTTACCCAAAGTGACATCTTGTATCAGCCAGTGTAGGACATTTGTTTACCACAACAATACCAGTAAACTTCAGGTGAGATTCACATGCATTATTTTTAAACCACAGTGAAAGAAACAGAGAGACAGAAATTGTCCAAATGTTATAGGCAGGTTTTTAATGGTGATCTCTTTAATTGCTACATAGTTTTCCCCTTCCCCAGACCTAATCACTGATTTTGGATGTATTGTTTTTTTTGTTGTGACCATTACCCAGAAATGAAAATAGTATAAGAATAATAGAATTTGGAAGCAGAAGACCATATTAAGACTTACCTGTGTCATTTTGTGAGCTGCTTTGGGCTACTGTCTCAATGTTTCTGATGCTCACTTCTTTTATGTGTCAAATGAAACTGAAAACTCTTTATTCATTGGTTTGTGGTGTGGTTCAGATTATATAAGAATGTGATCTAAAAGGGAAGGGTACCAACTAGTGTTGAAAAATTGTACTTAAAGCAAACTGACAAAAGTGGGGCAAGTAGCAAAAGGTGTCAAAAGGGTGATTAAAGTGTGATGCTCTGTAGCTTCTGTGCTTGGATCAAAGAGACTAAAGACTGCACAGTGACCAGTGTCCCCTTGAAAATACCTGTGTGTGTGTATATGCGTGTTTTAATGCCAGCCTGAAGATCATTCAACCAACCGTTTCCTCTTGAGCCTGCTTTGAATTTGTGGCTGCTAATTCCTTCCTGTCCCACTTGTGGCCATACATGTTGAGATTCGGTCAACAAATGTTTTCTGAGCACTGATGCTATGCAAGGCACCATTACAGGTGTTTGGAATACTCAATGAATAAACCCTAAACTCCTGTTCTCACAGAGTTAAATTTTAGTAAGGATAAGTTACTGTAGCAGGATGCTTCTGGTTACACTTAAGCCTATCTAATTTCTGTCAGCTCTGCTTAAGGACATGGAACTGGTCCTAGGTGGGACGAGTATGAGGCCGTGTTTGAGTTACTTGCTCATTATAAACTGCTGTTTGTCAATGGCCAATACCTCAGAGATAACCATTGTGTATGCCAGTTAGACTGCAGTGCTGGAGTGGCGAGTGGCCAAGAGGAGATAACCCATGTCCAAGGTCAAGAGCGATGGCTGTGAAGAGATACCCCACGTCCAAGGTCAGAAGCAGTGGCCGTGAGGAGATACCCCAAGTCCAACATCAGGAGCAGCGCGAAGAGATACCCCAAGTCCAAGGTAAGAGAAACCCCCACTAAGATGGTAGGTGCTAAGAGAGGGCATCTGAGGGTAGACAGACTGAAACCACAATCACAGAAAAATAGCCAATCTAATCTCATGCACCACAGCCTTGTCTAATGCCATGAAACTAAACCATGCCATATAGGGCCACCCACGTTGGGCAGGTCACGGTGGAGAATTCTGACAAAATGTGGTCCACTGGAGAAGGGAATGGCAAACCACTTCAGTGTTCTTGCCTTGAGAACCCCATGAACAGTATGAAAGGCAAAAAGACACTGAAAGATGAACTCCCCAAATATAGCTACTGGAGATCAGGGGAGAAATAACTCCAGAAAGAATGAAGGGACAGGGTCAAAGCAAAAACAAAACCCATTTGTGGATGTGACTGGTGATAGGAGCAAGGTCTGATGCTGTAAAGAGCAATATTGCATAGGAAGCTAGAATGTTAGGTCCATGAATCAAGGCAAATTTTAAGTGGTCAAACAGGAGATGGCAAGAGTGAACATCAACATTCTAGGAATCAGCAAACTAAAATGGACTGGAATGGGTGAATTTAACTCATGACCATTATATCTACTACTGTGGGTAGGAATCCCTTAGAAGAAGTGAAGTAGCCATCATAGCCAACAAAAGAGTCTGAAATGCAGTCAGTACTTGGATACAGTCTCATAAACGACAGAATGATCTCTCTTCATTTCCAAGGCAAACCATTTAATATAACAGTGATTCAAGTCTATGCCCTGACCAGTAATGCTGAAGAAGCTGAAGTTGAATGGTTCTATGAAGACCTACAAGACCTTTTAGAACTAACACCCCAAAGAGATGTACTTTTCATTATAGGGGACTGGAATGCAAAAGTAGGAAGTCAAGAAACACCTGGAGTAACAGGCAAATTTGGCCTTGGATTACAGAATGAAGCAGGGCAAAGGCTAATAGAGTTCTGCCAAGAGAATGCACTGGTCATAGCAAACACCCTCTTACAACAACAAAAGAGAAGACTCTACACATGGGCATCACCAGATGGTCGACACCGAAATCAGACTGATTATATTCTTTGCAGCCAAACATGGAGAAGCTCTATACAGTCAGCAAAAACAAGATTGGGAGCTGACTGTGGCTCAGATCATGAACTCCTTAATGCCAAATTCAGACTGAAATTGAAGAAAGTAGGGAAAACCACTAGACCATTCAGGTATGACCTAAATCAAAGCCCTTATGATTATACAGTGGAAGTGAGAAATATATTTATGGGACTAGATCTGATAGTCAGAGTGCCTGATCAACTAAGGATGGAGGTTTGTGACATTGTATAGGAGACAAGGAGCAAGACCATCCCCAAGAAAAAGAAATGCAAAAAAGCAAAATGGCTGTCTGGGGAGGCCTTACAAATAGCTGTGAAAAGAGAAGCAAAAAGCAAAGGAGAGAAGGAAAGATATACCCATTTGAATGGACAGTTCCAAAGAATAGCAAGGAGAGATAAGAAAGACTTCCTCAGTAATTAGTGCAAAGTAATAGAGGAAAACAATAGAATGGGAAAGACTAGAGATCTCTTCAAGATGATTAGAGATACCAAGGGAACATTTCATGCAAAGGTGGGCTTGGTAAAGGACAGAAATGATATGGACCAAACAGAAGCAGAAGATATTAAGAAAAGGTGGCAAGAATACACAGAAGAACTGTACAAAAAAGATCTTCACAACCCAGATAATCATGATGGTATGATCACTCACCTAGAGCCAGATATCCTGGAATGTGAAGTCAAGTGGGCCTTAGGAAGCATTACTACGAGAAAGGTAGTGGAGGTGGTGGAATTCCAGTTGAGCTATTTCAAATCCTGAAAGATGATGCTGTGAAAGTTTTGCATTCAATATGCTAGCAAAGTTGTAAAACTCAGCAATGGCCACAGGACTGGAAAAGGTCAGTTTTCATTCCAATCCCTAAGAAAGGCAATGCCAAAGAATGCTCAAACTACCGCACAATTGCACTCATCTCACATGCTGGTAAAGTAATGCTCAAAATTCTCCAACTCGGCTTCAGCAATACATGAACTTCCAGAGGTTTAAGCTGGTTTTAGAAAAGCCAGAGGAACCAGAAATCAAATTGCCAACATCTGCTGTATCATCGAAAAAGCAAGAGAGTTCCAGAAAAACATCTATTTCTGCTTTATTGACTATGCCAAAGCCTTTGACTGTGTGGATCACAATAAACTCTGGAAAATTCTGAAAGAGATGGGAATACCAGACCATCTGACCTGCCTCTTAAAAAACCTGTATGCAGGTCAGGAAGCAACAGTTAGACCTGGACACAGAACAACAGACTGGTTCCAAATCGGGAAAGGAGTAAGTCAAGGCTGTATATTGTCACACTGCTTATTTAACTTCAATGCAGAGTACATCATGAGACATTCTGGGTTGGAAGAAGCACAAGCTGGAATCAAGATTGCTGGGAGAAATATCAGTAACCTCAGATATGCAGATGACACCGCCTTTATGGCAGAAAGTGAAGAGGAGCTAAAAAGCCTCTTGATGAAAGTGAAAGAGGAGAGTAAAAAATTGGCTTAAAGCTCAACATTCAGAAAACTAAGATCATGGCAAATAGATGGGGAAACAGTGGCTGACTTTATTATTTTGGGCTCCAAAATCACTGCAGATGGTGATTACAGCCATGAAATTAAAAGACACATACTCCTTGGAAGGAAAGTTATGACCAACCTAGACAGTATATTAAAAAGCAGAGACATTACTTTGCCAACAAAGGTCTGTCTAGTCAAGGCTATTGTTTTTCCAGTAGACATGTATGGATGTGAGAGTTGGACTATAAAGAAAGCTGAGTGCCAAATAATTGATGTGATTGAATTGTGGTGTTGGAGAAGACTCTTGAGAGTTCCTTGGGCTGCAAGGAGGTCCAAGCAGTCCATCCTTAATGATGTCAGTCCTGAGTGTTCACTGGAAGGACTGATGCTAAAGTTGAAACTCCAATACTTTACTTTGGCCACATGATGCGAAGAGCTGAAACTCATTTGAAAAGACCCTGATGCTTGGAAAGATTGAGGGTGGGAGGAGAAGGGGACAACAGAGCATGAGATGGTTGGATGGCATCACCGACTCAATGGACATGAGTTTGGGTAAACTCTGGGGCCTGGGGATGGATAGGGAGGCCTGGTGTGCCATGGGGTTGCCCCAAGATTCGGATGTGACTGAGCGTCTGAACTGAACTGAACTGATGCCAGTTAGATCACCTCCACATGGCTACAATAAGCAGTTGTGAGTTGCCTAGTCACACTATGTGTGTTAGTCGTTCACACTATGTAATCTAATAAAAGGCTGCAAGATGAAGGAAAAGAAATGGTACCCAAAATTCAGATGTTACTTCCAAAGGACAGGGTATTATGAAAGGAGTTTCTACAACCATTAAAATGGTTATGCAGAAACAGACTCATAGAGAATGAAACTTATGGTTGTGGGTGTCAAGGAGGATGGGGGGAAGGGATATCGTTAGAGAGTTTGAGATCAACATGTACACACTACTATATTTAAAATAATTAACCAACAAAGACCTACTGTATAGCACAGGGAACTCCGCTCAGTGTTATGTGGCTGCCTGGATGGAGGGGAGTTTGGAGGACAATGAATACATGTATATATATATATATATAAAGGCTGAGTCCCTTTACTGTTCACCTGAAACTATCATAACATTGTTAATTGGCTATACTTCAAAAGTGCTGTTTGTTCACCTCTGACTTCAGAGTATGTGAAAGCTTTAAATACTGGCCCCATTTCTGTGTATCCTCATTATGCTAACCTCCCCAGCTACTGAGTCTTCTCTCATGACTCTGTCTGCTGCTGGCCTCCTGGGATGAGGATACCTTCTGCTTGTAAGGTATTCCTCCACTCACTCATTACTTCACTCATCCTTTAACTGACTTATATTGAAAGTGTTGAAAGCATCATGTTAATCACTACGCTAGGAACTGAGGGAACAGCTATGAATAAGACAGAAAATGATGCTGTCTTCATGGAACACCCTTTCTGGTGGGGGAGCCAGTGGACACAGTTAATCATTGTTGTGAAAAAGACCACAGAGTAAAGGTGTGCCATAATAGTAAGGTCTCTAACAGAGGTACTTACACTAGTTTGATTAATTCACTTTCCTGAGGAAGACATTTGAACTGAGTTCTGGACCGTTGTATGCGGGTGGAAAGTGGCATTAGTTGGTGAAGGAGGGAAGTAAGAACACTGTATGCAAAGGAACACCATCTGTAAAGGCTCCAATGTAGGAGAGAAATTGGCATATTTGATGAACTGGGAAAGGCTGGTATTACTAGATCAAAAAAAAATGAGTGCAATTAGGGAACAGGATGAGCTGGAGATATATGTAATTTTGTAAATCATCTAAAGGATTTGGGTGTTAATGCTAATGGTAATGGAAAATCATCAAAGAGTTTTGTGCTGGGGTGTGGTATGATTTCATTTATGTTTCAAAGTAAATATTTTGGCTGCAAAGTAGAAAATGAGTTGGAGGTATGGCAGGAATTGATGTGGGGAGACCAACTGGTAAGCTTTATAGTTGTCCAGACAAGAGATGGAGTTTGCTTTGATTAAGATAGTAGCCTAGGTGACAGAGAGAGGTAGATGGATTCAGCAAATATTAGGAGTAAACACCGGCAGGATGGTGACTGAGTGGATAGTGGATGGTGACTGAGTGGTGCTAAAGAAAAGGGTGATCAAGAATTCTGGCTTGAGCATGTAGGTGAACGGTGGTATCCTTCACTGAGATGAGACATCCTAGAGGACTGATGTTTGGGGAACAAAATGACTTTAGTTTTGAACAAGTTGGATTTATGCTTCGTTAAAACATCCAGAAGATACTGAGTTGGATATAAAGGTCTAGAGGTCAGAGATAGTTTGGACTGCAAATTGCTGCTGATAACTACCTCAATCATTGTTGGATAAACACTTCAGATATTGGAATTAATCCTTCAGATCTTGACTGATAGCAACAGCATCCTTATCGGCCCTCTCCATGAAATGAATATTACTATTCACATTATTTTCAATGTCTCTTGACAGATTATGAGGCTTTTACAATGCCTCCATATTAAACCTCAGACTTTTATTAATCGACTGCCAAATTGGTCTGTACTGCCAACAACCTGGTACCTAGTTAGGATGATAATGAAATGCATTTGTTGCAGATAATGCTAGTTGTCTCCCTATGTTCATTCACTCTTCCGCCTTAGTAACAGAACCTGGGCTACATTTCCTAGCCCCATATGAAGTGATATGTGGCCCTGTGACTGAAGTGCTGGCCAGTTAGATGTGAAGAGTAGTGTTAGGTAGGCAGAGACCTTAATGGTGGGAGGACTGGGTGGGAAGAGGCTCAGGTCGTCCTGCCTTCTGCTTGGAAGCCAGATGCAATGGCTGGAAACCAGCTGCCAATCTGGATTATGAAAGTGATGTGTGGCAGAACTGAAAGAAAGAAGGAGCATGGGTCCTTGATGACTTCATGGAGCCTTGATATTAACCTTAGGTTGACCAAAGTAACTTAAAAAGAGGGTGGAAATCTATGTACATTTAAATTGTATTTGGATCTCTGTTATTAGCAATTGAATTCAATTATTTTATTCCATGTTTGGTTATTACATGGGTATTTTATTATAATGCAATCTGTCATAGCATGAAACCTGGTATAAAGAGAGTAGGTTTGGATCTCATCAAAGAAGTGTATTTCTGGAGCTCTAGTGGAATCTTTTATACTGTTTATCTGATGCCCAAGGCCCAGTCAAGAGCAGTACAAAGGCAGGGACCAGGAAGATCAGTATCTGAGACTGAGTGGCAAACAGGAACTCCAACAGAAGACAAGGAAATGAACTAGTGATTTTTAAAAAATATTTGCAGATAGTATCAGTGAGTTTTTGCTGCATAACAAATCACCCCAAAATGTAGTGACTTAAAACAATAAGTATTTGTCTGATTTATGCTTTTTTAAAAAATAATTTATTTTTTATTAACGGATAATTGCTTTACAGAATTTTGCTGTTTTCTGTCAAAGCTCAACATGACTCAGCCATAGGTATACATACATCCCCTCCCTTTTGAACCTCCCTCTCATCTCCCTCCCCATTCCACCCCTCTAGGTTGATACATAGCCGATGTTTGCATTTCCTGAGCCATACAGCAAATTCCCGTTAGCTATCTATTTAACATGTGGTAATGTAAGTTTCCATGTTACTCTTTCCATACATTTCACCCTCTTCTCCCCTCTCCCCATGTTCATAGAGAACAGACTTATGGTTTATGCTTTTACACATTGGTGATTTGGGCTGCACTCACCTGGGCCGTTTCAATGATCAGGGCCAGACTTGGCTACTTTTGGCTGGAGTTCATTCCAGTTCTGTGACTGGCTGCCAGGTCAGCTGAGGTGGACGGGCTTTTGGCTGGGGTGCTCTGGTTTTCCTCTACACAGTATTTTATTTTCCAGGACTTGTTCACATGATGATGGTGGGAGGGGTTCCAAAAGAGTGAGTGGAAGTGTACAGAGCTTCTCAAGGCCTATGCTTGGAACCGCAGAGTTGTACCTGTACCCATCAACCAAAGCAAGTCACAGGCCAGTCTAGGTTTAGGAGTAAAATAATAAATTTTATTTCCTGATGGATTTAAAGAAATTGTGGGGGAATTTGTAGCTGTTAATATAATCTGCCACACAAACAACTAAAGATCTAATTTAAAAGAGAAATGACAAGGGAATACAGGCTCTAGCAGGAGCAAGATATCTGAACAACCTCTGGAGGGAATGCAACCTGGGAGTTAGGAGTGTGGTTGAGAAATAACACAGAACTGAATTCAAATCCTGACTGTGTTGTTCACAGGCTAGGTCCTCATTAATAACAGCTATCTCATGGGTTTGTGAGAATTACAGGTATGTAAAACTCTTAGCATGATGCCTGGCATGTGCTAAGGAATAATAAATGGGACCTGAAATAGTTGTTATCTCTATAGGATACTTCAGTGATGTAAGGCCTGGGTTGGAAACAGGACTAAACAGAACTGGAGATGGAGAGCCAAGCAAGAGAGAGGTTGGCTCAGGTTGGCAGAGAGAAATGAGAATTATTACAGCAGTATGTAGTAGAATAGGGCAGGACAAAATGCAGAGTCAGACAGACTAGGGTCTCGTCAGAGGCTTAGACACACAGGTCAGCACAATACCAGCTGATGCTTACTGAGCACTTACAATATGCCAAGCACACTTCTGAGTGTTCTATGGTTGTTTATTCATTTAATTTTCAAAATACCTCTATCAAGCTGCTTTCCCCATTTTATATTTGGGGAAATTGAGGCACAAAGAGATATTTTTAGATTTTAGCCTTGCATAACCCAGGGGTAGGATACCAACCAGGTCTGCCTCATTCCTGACTCCAAGCTCCTGCCACCCTCACAATATCCTGGGGGGTGATCCCAGGCAGGAGCCAATATCAGGCAAATGAGGTTCAGAAGTTTTCAGAGAGGCAAGAAAACTTCAAGCAAGCCAGTGGTACCCCAAAAACAACAGCTGAGGAACTGCTGAGGGCAGGGGCAAGGGGGAAGACTGTCTTAATAATTGAGACCTTTTATATAGCTCAGCACTCCCATTTGCACTATTTCTGGCATGAAAATTTCTAGTCCTCAAAGTGAGGAAGGTGAGAATTACTTCTCTTTCACAACTCAGGTACTCGAAAGAATAGTTCCCACTTGTTAATTTCGCTTCCTTTTCTCCTACTACTTCAGTCCCCTGCTATAGCCTGACTCCCAACCTCTACATTGGTCATCTTACGACCTGAGATGGTCACATCCAGTGGACCCCATTCAGTCCTCATTGCTTGGTGTTGAAGAGCTCCGGTTATTTGTTTACTGAAATGCTTTCCTTCTGCCTGGATAATCTTGACCTAGAGAAGGAGACGCCCATCTTTTATCAAGCCTGGCCCCAGGTAACCCACTCATTCTCCTAGCCAAGTCCAACTCTGCCGCTCAACTTTTTATCAGGTATTTACAGCAACTCATTCTTAATCTTATGAACAATTTCAGGCATCTCAATGTTTCAAAACTTTTTTTCCTATTTCTTTGAATGATAAGAACATATTTACAGACTGAGACTTGTAGTCTTGAGTATGGGAATCTGAAGTAAGGGCACTGACTATCAATAGTTGAGCCCACATTGCAGGACCTCTTTATACATAATGTAATCAATTTTCATCACAACAAGTCTGTGAGCTAAGTGGAACTACTTTTATTTTATAGATAAAGAAACTGAGGCTTACAGAGAAAATTAGCATACAGCTGGTAGAGGAGTCTGGATTCAAAGATACGAAGGTTGTTTTGACATCAGAGCCAGTGTGTTCCTGCTACCTCATGCTGCCACTCATAACTCACAAATTGTATAGCATGAGATCAACAGCATTATCTGCAATAACACAAGAATCTAATTTGCATTTATTTATTTGTTTTTCTATATATTCAGTCTTACTGCCTTTGGTACACAGTAGAACCTGGCTGACTGATTAAGGAGAGTTTAAAAACAGTCCTGCTTCCCAACTGCCCAGGGTGTGAATGACCAAAGGTGTGAATTCTATTTGGATACCTGGGTACTGCCTTTTCTGTAATTTGTAGCCAGAGCCTATCCTTAATTAGAACATCCCTGTGATTTTATGAGCAGGAGGAAAATGCAATGGTGTGATTACAGATCAATAGCTCTTCCACAAGACACAGATGTAGAGCCAGCAATAGTTCAGAGATTAGAAACTGCAATCCAGGCATGAAGGTACCTAGGAAAAGCACATATTTTATTCCACCCTGCTTTGGGATCATTGAGTGTCACTGAAGCCGATAAGCTAAAACTTAATATGTGAAGCTTAATGGGCAAAGCAGCATATTAACAGAGGAAAATGAGAGGCATTTTTTGACCTGGTAATTTGGAAGGAGAGTAGGTGAAGTGTGTAAATTAGAGAAAATTCAAAGGTGAGTCATTTTGGAAATGTATAGCAGACATATATCACACTAACTGCAGCTCAGAATTGTGGCTCTCACTCCTGAAATCCATTAGAGCAGGACTCCTAGAATTTTTACCATTTTAATACTTGCATGGTTGTTTGTTTGATTTTGTCACATGTGGCCGATGTTTATTTAAAACTTCAAATGAATTTAACTGATTCTTTCTCTGAAGTTTTAATGATGTTCCCTTGAGGTAATTAGAGGCACTTTGTGGTAGGAGGTGTCCCAGGGCTGGGAATTATGGCATTATGGAAATGTAACCCATGTGCTGCCTCCTTCCATTTTTAATTTAGAAGGAACAGCTGGATATAGTGTTTAAGAGCTGAAGCTAAAAAGAGAGGAAGCTCAGTGATCCAAAGAGTCAGAAAAGAGGTGGGGAAACCTTTGGGTTTGCCCAAATCTATGTAGGAATTTCGGAGAAGGCGATGGCACCCCACTCCAGTACTTGTGCCTGGAAAATCCCATGGACGGAGGAGCCTGGTGGGCTGCAGTCCATGGGGTCGCTGAGAGTTGGACACGACTCAGTGACTTCGCTTTCACTTTTCACTTTCATGCATTGGAGAAGGAAATGGCAACCCACTCCAGTGTTCTTGCCTGGAGAATCCCAGGGACGGGGGAGCCTGGTGGGCTGCCGTCTATGGGGTCGTACAGAGTCAGACATGGTTGAAGTGACTTATCAGCAGCAGCATGTAGGAATTTGTATAATTTTGGGAAAGGAAAACACTATGGCATCCTATTCTGTCAGGAATTTAATCCCTGCTAAGATTTAGGCTGCTATGTCTAGGAGTTCACTCATTTAACAAATATTTGATAAGGGTCTATTATGTGCCTGGTTCTATGGCACAATCAATAGTAAATCAGGTAGAGTCCCTGTCCTCAAGAAACTGAAATCCATTTGGGATAGACTGACAACCAATACATAGAGTATTATTATGTCAGCTGGTACTCAGTCAGTCAGTTCAGTCCCTCAGTTGTGTCCAACTCTTTGAGACCCCATGAACCGTAGCACACCAGGCCTCCCTGTCCACCCAAACCCACGTCCATCGAGTCGATGCTGCCATCCAACCATCTCATCCTCTGTCGTTCCCTTCTCCTCCTGCCCTTAATCTTTCCCAGCATCGGGGTCTTTTCAAATGAGTCGGCTCTTCTCATCAGGTGGTCAAAGTATAGGAGTTTCAGCTTTAGCATCAGTCCTTCCAATGTACACCCAGGACTTATCTCCTTTAGGATGGGCTGGTTGGATCTCCTTGCAGTCCAAGGGACTCTCAAGAGTCTTCTCCAACACCACAGTTCAAAAGCATCAATTCTTTGGCGCTCAGCTTTCTTTTTAGTCCAACTCTCACATCCATACATGACCACTGGAAAAAGCATAGCCTTGACTAGACAGACCTTTGTTGGCAAAGTAAGTGATATTAAAAAGAGAGAAAGGGAGAGAAAGAGGAGCCAGGTGAGGGAGAGAAGTGCTTTTTTATAGAGAGATTAGGGAAGGACTCTCAAATGGTATTATCTGAATTAAGGATGGGTTTGTACAAAACTCAATGGAGTAAAAACTAACAAGTACAATGTACTTGTGAACCTAGGTCACAGGACACCTAAGAGAGACAGTTCATCAGAATTCCATATGAACTTCAGCAGCGCCCTTGGCTGTACTATTTTCTTTTTTTTTAATTTAAAAAACCACATTGGCTTTATTCAGCGATTCATGCATCAGGCAGCATCCAGTCTAGCAGACAGAAGTTCCAAGGAGCTGCATTAAATGTATATTTAGAAAAGACCTTTGAGCGCTTGTAGGGTCTCATTGACAGAAAGCTACACTACCCTGGTGAAACTGTGCTGCAGAGTTCTATAGGCTTGCTAATAACATGAATGTGTGATAATAAGGACCGCTGAACAATCCTAGTTTGGATGCTGATTTCGTTTATTATTGTACCTAGTCCCAGTGACGACAGGAACAAACAAGGCAATTATCCAACTCTAGGGAAAAACGAGTCATGAAGCTCAGTCCGCACAGTGAACTATAGTCATTCTTTTTGACAGGCTGTCATAGTATGTTAAATAAAATCTCTCATCTACACATCTGAGGATGAGAAGTAGTAACATGGCACAGAAGCTTCAGCCAGAATAGAATTGGCTATGTGGGGGGAAGTTCTACCTTCAAGGTAAAAATGGCTTGTTACTCAAGCCATTATCCATCTGCCTTCTTATGCCTGCATCTTCTCTAGTATATTTTAGGTATTTGCCATGGTTAGTAATTTTTCTTTTGTCTGTAAGAAACAGAACCCATTCAAACAACCTTATGAAAAACTGGAGAAATTTATTAGGGAGTTACAAGGCAAAAGCATCAAGCCCAAAGGGTAGAAGTCAGTTGGGATTCATAAGATACTGGAACTCCAAGTAGGCAATCATAAAGAATGGAAGTTACTTTCTCCAGTTCTCTAGAATCTCATGACCACTTCCTGCCCATCTGCTTCATTTGTCTCTCTCTCTCTTTCTGAAGAGTGACTTTCTAGGTTTCTCTGAGCACATGACTGTTCTGGATTCTGTCTTAACATTACTTCCTTGTTCATTCTTAAAAAAAAAAAAAAAAAAGACTCACTAGGAATTAGTTTTATCCAATGAACAAATACTTAAAAAGTAAGTTATAAAAAAATACACACAGTGCAATCTTATTCTAAAAACAGTTTTAGTACGTGTAAGTATGCTCAGGAAAAAAAAAAAGGAACAGAAATGAACTAAAGTGTTTTTAATGTTTATCTCCAAGTGATAGAATAATGGGTGATTTAATTTTTCATCGAGCATGTCTGTACTTTTCCATCAATCAGTACCATATCTATTTTTTGTAACTGTAAAAACATTATTGAAAAAATTAAAATGAAATCCATGTAGTGAATCCAATTAGTCTAGAACTAAACCTGACAATGGAGCAGGCCCATGCCAGATCTAGAGTAAGGGACAAAGGCTTATGGAAGCGGTGGCCAGGTACACTGGGGAAGACAGCAGAAAAAACTTCACACACATGGAGGGGCTGGCTCTTTGTTTCCATATTTATTTGTTTTCAAGAAAAAACCCTCAGCTTTCGGCTCCATCATGCCAAAAGAATTTGCAAATAATGATGCTATGCTCCTCGGATCTCTGGATTTTCTCTCTTTTTCCTTCTTGTTCTACTTGTGCAAGTATATGTTATCTAAGAGTCAGTCAGCCACAGTACCCCACATTGTAGAACCCACCACTCAGGGACATCCAGGTGATAAGGCTGAGGGTGGGGACTTAAGGTAGGAAGCCTGCATCCTTCATGACCAAATCTAAACGGGCCAAGCAAAGACTCTTGTTGCTATCAAGCATACAGCAGTATGCTTCCAAACATAGCTTCCCTTGTCCATACAGTTCACTATCTGTAGAGCCATATTCTTGGACCCTGAGTGGCCCTGACCATCTTTACTGCTAGGTATGATAATTGGCTCTGGTTCATCTCTGAATAGGTTTTCAAAGACTAGGAAGCAGAATAGGAGAAGACCTAGTTTGGGGCACAGCTGAAATAGGACCTTGGCCCAGCAATCAGGGTAGCAGATAGGACCAAACAAAGCACCAGAGGATCCAAAGTGAGACACAATGGAAGGTATGGCAAAGCTGGCTAAGGTCTAGAGGCTATTACAGTAAGGGGTGCACTAAGTGGGCAAAAGAGAGTGAGGGCAAGGGATAAGGAACTGTTAAAGGTTAACCAAAGACTTAGAAAGAGCCAAGATGGCTTTCCATGAAACCAACCTGTCAACAGTCATTTATCAATCAATAGTCAAGTATTCACAATTACCTACCAACCTTGAGATGTGCATGTGTCTTATTGGATGGAAATTTTGGAATTCTTTCACTCTGTGTCATAATAACTGCAACAAGTTTTCATTTTCAATCTTATTAAGTAAAAATTGTACTTTTATAAAGACTGGACTCAACTTTCTATTTTCTTGCTTGTGCAACCACTAGGGGCCTGAACTTGGCTGAATAAGTTGCCTTGTGAGGGCTGGTATTTTATAAATTCTTGAAAGGAGGAAGCCACAGGTCTTATTTTGACAACCTGACTAACTTCAGGTAGATAAGAAAAGCAAACACACGTTAATGTCACCCAGCCAGAGAAGAAACCTTGTTTACAAAGGCCTGCTTCCACTGGAGAACTGGACTCTGAGTTCCCAGTTAATTCACAAAAACCACTTCACAGTGAGGACCCACGAGTAAGATATTATCGACAATTGTTACACCTTGGTCGAGCAAGCTCCTGGAGCCCCAAATCCATACCCCTGCATGAATGTGGATGCAGTTCAGAAAGTCTGGTGTTCATATGTCCAGCGAGAGGGCGACGGACCCTTTCTAGGGAAGAAGCAGAGAGCAAATTGAAGTAAACTAGATATTAGGGAGAATTTCCTCCCCCGAATTTTGAGGAGCCACTGATACGTCACTAAGGAAGGAACTGTAGAACCTTATTCCCTGCAGATTTCAAAGTTTTCTTTCAGGCTTAAATTCCGCTTGGCCTAAAGGCAGGGTAGGACTTGGATGGCCTCTTGGATGGTTCTCTAGTTCCAAGTTTAGTTCTGTGTTTATGGCTTAGAAAACCCAACACCTTAACTGGTCAGATATCCTAGACACTGAATGTTTTTCACAGATTTGGTAGCAGAAACACCCTACCTCTTTGTTTAGCCACTTGAAAAGGAGGATTAAAGGGAAAAAAAATCAGAGACTTACTACGAATAGATGGAATGAGGCTTGTTTTGTAAAGCAGAGCCTCTAAATTGTGCCTGTATTCGTTATGGAAACTAAAGACAAAGCCAAGTTTGCTTTGTGCAAATTCAGCAGCACTGAGACCCCTTGGCAGAATGCCACATCACCCCTTGCTAGGGCGACATTTGTGCAAAATCTTACTTGGTAAGGCTTTGCTTTCTTCCAAGGAACAAACAGGGTGGAAATTCCTGATCTACCTCAGTATCGCCAGTAATCTGACCTGCAGGCTTGTACCTGAATACTGAAACCTTGGGGTTCACTGCTCAAATATAATACTTGGGAAAAGAAGAAAAGGAGTAAAGACACTCTTCTTAACCTTTGCAAATGTCATGCACTATTTATATAACATTTACCACTTTTATTTTCTACAGCCCAGGATTTCGTGAGGAGAAAGGAACAGGCACTTGAAACTAAGCTACATTCCAACAGGTTTTAAATTGCAGCCTTTCCTCTCAGAAGGCTAAGTTTATTGTATGGACATCATTCTTCAGGGGCTCATTGTCTCATAAACAATTTGAATTCTATTTCTTGGATAAATCCTGAAATTGGTCTTCTAATAGCTTCAAAAGAGAAAAAATTTCCCCTAAGTCAAATAAACTACCAGCTCTAAAAGAAAAGTTGCTATCTGTTGGGTGGAAATTTTGGAATTCTTTCACTCTGTGTCATAATAACTGCAACAAGTTTTCATTTTCAATCTTATTAAGTAAAAATTCCACTTTTACAAAGACTGGACTCAACTTTCTATTTTCTTGCTTGTGTAACCACTAGGGGCCTGAACTTGGCTGAATAAGTTGCCTTGTGAGGGCTGGTATTTTATAAATTCTTGAAAGGAGGAAGCCACAGATCTCATTTTGACAACCTGACTAACTTCAGGTAGATAAGAAAAGCAAACACAAGTTAATGACACCCAGGGATAGAGAAAATATGAACCTCCAGGAAATGTGATAGACAAGTATATAGATGCTAAGGCTTCACTGAAGGCATTTGCTTCAACCAAAAATGCAGGTTTCGTATATATGATCTTTTAATAAAAGTAGACATTTTTATACTGAGAGCTTCTAAAGAGCTGAAGTGTTGGGATGTTTTAGAACTAAGACGCTACACCTTGTCTTAAAATGACTGCTATCACTATAGTCAGAGGTTGCCAACTGGCCATGCTCAGGCAGCCCGTGACTTGAAAGTTGTACTCTGACTCTCACTGTGTTTAGAAATAACTAGGTGTAAAATCTTAAAATGAGGATGTTTCTAATAAAAATGCAGATTTATGACTCTCCTGAAAAATTATAGGTTCGAAAAGGATTAGCCACAACCACAATTTCTTGACTGGGTGGAATTGGGTAGAGGGTGCCCCTTCTCTGGGGCACATCCTTTCCAGTTTGGCACAGGTTGCCTGAGGCCCACTCTGCTCTATATGTTGCCTCTTTGCCCCCTGCAAACCTTTGGTTCTGACCGAAAACCAGAGCTTGAATGCTTCTGCTAGTTCAGAGGTGGCAGTCTGTGGCAGGAATGACAACTGGTGCCACTGCAGACAACTGTGTGCCTTTCTCTTTCCACACCATGGTGAATATATTTATTTTCTTTTTCTTCCTGCAGAGGCCTTATGCCATAGATAAGGAGTGCTGGATTAGGGGTCGGGGACTTGGCTCTAGTGATAAATTCTTTTATCTAATTGAGTGAATTCACAAGAGCTTCTTAATCATTTAGAGTCTTAGTTTCTTTACGTGTAAAATGGGTTAACTTTTAAAACACATCTATTCTGTTCCACAGATCTGAAGATGCACCAAAGGACTCAATTATTAAAAAAACACAAACCGATGTTGTGCAGACATGCTCTTTGTGTCTAACATCTTAAAAAAGGGGGTAAGTTTGAACACCTTCGACCGGTTTCCCACAGTCCCCACTGCTCGTAGCCAGGCAGGCTCTCCATTACCTACCCGGTCTGGCAGTCACTGAGTTAAAGAATGGCTCCTGACCTCTAGGTATCTTTCCTGCTAAAATGTCCTTGTGGTGCTTTCTTTTCCAACACCCACGTCTTCTTCCACCTTGCCTCCTTCTTTGTTCTCTCCCCCGTCTCCATCTCCGCCAGTGGGAAAACTTGCCAGGGGCTTAGCTTTTAAAGTCTGCCATAGTTTCTGGAGACAGAATTCCTTTGGCTTTATCCCTTTGTTGCTTTTCTTTCTCACCTTGACAATAAGGACATGATTCTCAGTTTTACTCTGTAGCTTGGTTTACTGTTAACTGAAGTTTCCCCCCTTTCTTTGCAGCAGCTGTTCTCATTCTTCTAACCAGTTTTTAAAAGGCTTGAATTTGGAAATATGGTTGCTGTGTGCCTCTTCAGAGATTCATCCATAACTGTCAGAGCCTTTTCATTCCCTGGCTTTTGTATAGGTTTCTTTTATGAGCACAGTAATTTGCATTTGTCTTTAATTCTTAATTTGTCTTTGCATTTGCTGTGGATGTAACATGCAGCTGAATTTGCATTTTCTTTTCACTTCCATTCTCATGGACTGGGGCTGTCTGAGGTGTAAACTACAGAGAGATTCAGGAGACTGTTTGCTGAATGGTAAACTTGGCTCTTCTGGTTTCATCTTATCTCACCTTCCCCTCACCTGAGTTGTCTTATTATATTTAGATGTTCTAAAATGTGATCAAATATAGCCTATGTTTTCCATTCCACGGGCTGCTTAATCCCATTAATGGAATATTAGACCTTTAAATAGCAGTTGTACTCACTTATCAGGAGAAGAAATCCTGTTTAAGAAGATACTATTAGATTCTGGAATATAGAATGCTTGGGATTTAATTCTGCCCCTACCATTAACCAGTTGGTATGCAAAGAGTCGGACACGACTGAGCGACTGAAATGAACTGAACTGAACTGATATACCCTATACATTTCTGGTACTCAATCTGTCTGTAAAAAGGGATTAATAGCAATGTTTCTGGGTATTTCACAGAGTTCTTCTGAGGTGCAATGAGTAAGTAGGGTGGGTATGGAACCCTGTAAGGAGCATCATATTCTAGACCAATATGAAATACAGCGCCCTGAGGACTGCAAGCAGTACTGCCCCTGAGAACTCTTTTTAATTTCTGCTTGGTTGATGATAGAGCTTTGGTTCCATGGAGTTTCACCAACAATGGCCACTATGTTTCAGATCATATCACAGTTTCCCAGTGAGGGGAAAAGGACCAGTTTAAAATCTACCTACAATCTCACGCTACAGGCTTCTCTATTGCTGTGAAATAACATTTAAACAGAAGGTTAATAGCTTACACTAAACCTGTAGTCCTAATGTGCCTACAAAAAGCATTAGTTCTAATTACTCTTTGTAGAAAGGCAGACTAGAAGTGGCCCTATATATTCTAACATTCAATTAAAGGGCTGTTCTTGAGAAGTAGGTTTTTTTTTTAAACTGTTATGTGGAATACTGAGAGAATTATTAGTTGCTTCTATAGTCCACTCTGCAGTAATATGCAATTATTTTGCCTCTCAAAGAGAGAGAATTTCTAGTCAGCATGAACTAATTGTACTGTATACAGAGGCAGTTTTTAGCAATGTCCAGTGATTCCTCCTCACTGCTTTTCTTTGTCAAGAGTTTAATCAACAGAAGGCCCTGGAGGGAGGAGAGGGGTATCTAGATTTCCTCTAAAATCTGTAAGGTCCTAGAGAAAGGATGATCTCCTCAAACCATGAACCTCTTTCTTCCCCCACAGTCATACTGCCCTGGGATTAGGCCTTTCTCTGTTTGGAACTAGGCCTTGAGATATAAGGAGTTGATGAATTTATCTGAATCAGAGGTTCAGATAGTTTAGATAGTGGGGCAGTTTATTCAAGAATCCATTCTCCCTCAGTTCTTTCTGTCACCTCTTTATTATTCCTAGAACCCTTGTTTCTGGGTTTTTAGGAAGAGAGAGGATCTCAGATTACTTTTCAGAGACCACTGCTCCAGATGGTTCAAGTATGGATAAGAAGGACTCCTGATGGGAACCTAAGTCCGTTGCTCTTGAGACACACCCCAAAACTTGGAAGCCAGAATATAAGAGAAGAAGAAAAAAAAGTTCAGTCTAAGAAGTCAGAAAAGGTACAGATACCACATGCAAAGAAAAAAGAAATCCAAAGCAAAACACAGTAGTGTTGGATAAACTGGAGACAACATTGCTTTTTTCGAAATTTTAGAATGAAAGTTTAGGTTTAGAGAATTATATTTTATTTATAACTTGGGAGCAACATTTCATTGAAGCAGGAAGGTTCTTCACTGCAGCCTCTGTAGTTGCAAAAGACACTGCTGTTTTCTAGGGGTTTAACAGATCTTTTTGACACTGTTAGCACTTAACTGTAAATCAGAGTTTAGGAAGTGGGTTTATTGTCCTATTTACCTTTGTCTGGGTAGATGAAATGCAAACTTCATTTCAACTGATTTCTTTGGAAGGAGCTTCCCAATTTCTGTGGTTGGAGGACAGGCCATTTGTACTTTAAAACTTGATGGGCATCAACCGGGCAGCTATAAATTCTCTTCTGACCTAATCTCTCACCTAGAGATGGGTTATTTTCTTTCTGGATTGCTGACTGATTTCCTTCCTGTAGTGCTGGAAAGCCTTGTTCAAAGATCTCAAAGCCTGGCTGCATCTCTTTCCTAATGAAGCACCCTTAGCTTGAAGCTGGGGGAGAAGGTCCATCTGGCTTCTGCCATATGTGTGTATGCTGTCACACCAGTAAACACGGCAGAGTTTGCCGACAGTGCGGAGTTTCAGTTAGTCAGTCATAAATTAGAGATGAGATATGCTGTGTTCCTGCTGCTGCGAGCTTTCACACTCCAGAAAGGAATCTCTACTTACCTATCCTAAAGAAGAAGAAAATGTGGATCAAGAAACCGTCAGAGGGGACGCCACACCAAGTCAGATGCACACACGTTGTTTAGAGATGGGGAGAACTTGCACAGGCTTAGGAAATCAAAATCACTTCTGAAGCACCTGCTTTGTATCTGTTTATTCAGTTGGTACATTGGCTCTTTTGTTTCAAGGCGTATATATGTAACCAATTACGTTTTTTTCCACTTGGGGTGGGTGCTGGGGAACAACTCCTTGAAGAATCTTAAAAACATTCTTAAACTGGGTGAACATATGTGTAGTTTCCCCCCAAATGTGCTCTATTTGTGTCTGATAATCAGATAGGAAGAAAATAATTAAATTTTAATGCATCTGTCTTCTTAAAGAGAAAAGTGCTTTCTGACTCTTGATGGCAAGATTTCATTATTATGATTTTAATGCTTTTAGATTAAAGGAGAGTTTACATTTAGGCTGCAAAGAAGCACAGCTAAACTATTCCTCTAAGACATCTTTGTTTCATTTATGGGCTTGTGTGGAGGTGTGTTTTAATGTATTACATTTAAAACAGACTGTGATACATTAGAGTATTTAAACATCTTAAACCAGAATAGCTTCAGATAACACTGCTATCTTGTATCTGACAGTATCACCATGGGAAAGTCACAGCTTCTAAAACAGATTATCACACGTTTTTATCCTGAACATCCATTTCACCCAAGAGGTTCTGTGACCACCACACATCTTCAAACCTTCTCACTTCAAAAAAGAGTAAGACCTTCAAATTCTTTCAGTGCTACAATAACTGGAGAACTATGGCAATCTATTTCATTTGATTATTTCAGAACTGGTCAGACTTTGACCTCAGGTAAGTTTTGTTTCTTTGAGGTTGAGATTTAAGGCAGTGAAAGAAAGGTGATGATGGATGTTGTGAGCAGAATAAGTTAAGTTTCTAATTCATAAAAAAAGACTAGGAAAAAGGAGGAAAGGGGGGGCCAAGTTTGTGGCTTGCAAATAAAGGGAGCTGTTGATTTTATTTCAGTACCAGAAATAAAGACTATAAGCCCTTTGAAATTTCCTGTTTGATATCTTAATAGGATTGGCATGTTTTTAGAAAAACTTTAGGCCCTGTATATATAAATGGTTGTAGCTATCATTTGGTAACACCAAAAATTATGCTGCTGCAGTCAAATGCAGCTGTCCCTTAGAAAGCCATGTCTACCTCAAAATGCCATCTTATTTGGAAATTGGTTATTCTTGGATGTAACTAGTTAAGGGTCAAGATGAGGTCATATTGGATTAGGATTGGCCCTAAACTCAATGATTAGTGTCCTTATGAGAAGAAGGGGGAACACAGAGATATAGAGAAGAATGAAATGTGAAGAGGAAGGCAAAGATTGGAATCAGCCATCTACATGCCAAGGAACCCTAAAGACTGCTGGCAACCATCTGAAATTAGAAGAGAAGCATGGACCAGATTCTCCCTCAGCGCTTCTGGAAGAAGCCAGTCTTGCTGATACCTTGATTTTGGACTTCAGGACTGTGAACAAGTAAATATCTGCTATTTTGAGGCACCAAGTTTGCCATAATTTGTTTTGGGAGCCCTAGGAAACTGATATAGTTGTTCAACAGTTTTATTCTAACAGTTAATAGCCATAGCTTCATGAGCTTTACCAAACCAAACACAATTATTTTCTTACACTGAATCTTTCAAGCATTGTCAAAACTGGATTTATGGGAACCTCTTATGAAAGTGGTTTTTGCAAGGGGACCCCAGTGCTTCTTAGTTTTCTGTGGCAAGGTGAGGGCACAGGGGTCCACAGTGCTCCGTGGTGTGCAGTGCCCTGTGCCCCTTCTTAGTACAAATTCCTGTATCATCTTTAGTGTGGAAGAATGATAGCTGTGGTCCAGCTCTCTACACTTGGAGGACCATGCTCCTTGCTTCGGGATGGTGTGTAAAGAGTCTAAGTCATCATTATAATAGAGATGAGAGGCCTCAGTAGTCATCTGACTAGGCCTCTGGGTGAGAAGACATGATGTTTTGGTAAACTAGCTGACTGCATTTCCCAGAACACTCCCAGGTAAAAGCATCCTATTGACATTAATGCCTGTTTATGGTTCAAGATTCGTTCAGTCCTGGGTGTTCTTTGGAAGGAATGATCCTGAAGCTGAAACTCCAGTACTTTGGCCACCTCATGCAAAGAGTTGACTCATTGGGAATGACTCTGATGCTGGGAGGGATTGGGGTCAGGAGGAGAAGGGGACGACAGAGGATGAGATGGCTGGATGGCATCACCGACTTGATGGACGTGAGTTTGAGTGAACTCTGGGAGATGGTGATGGACAGGGAGGCCTGGTGTGCTGCAGTTCATGGGGTCGCAAAGAGTTGGACATGACTGAGCGACTGAACTGAACTGAACTGAGAACCATAGATTGGAAACAAAAAGGCAAATTTTGTGTTTCTAAAGCTAAAGTTTTAGTGCATTTTCCCTTCAGGGTAAGTACTTGTATTCTGTATTTATCTGACTTCCCAGCCCATTTTAATGATATCCTTACCCCCAGATTTTCTCAGTTTAGGGTTGCCTTGGAATCAGGTGAAGGGACTTCCTTAGGGTCTAGAGAAGTTCAGCTAGAATGCTCATCTGTTTGGGTCAGCTGAGTTATAGTCTCTTTAGAAGAGGGTGGTCTTTGAATGATGAACATCTCTTATACAGAAATTTGCAGTTATGTGGAGGAATGTTCTTATGTTCCTCGTTTTGGTAAACAGAATTCCAATCTGCCCAGTTGTTCAAATTAAAACCTAGAAGTCACTCTTGGCTCTGTTCTCCATCCTGTCTCATACCCAATCAGTCACCATATCCAACTGATTCTACCTTTTCCTAGATGGACTCACACCTCTCCATCCTCTCCAGCATGTCTGTCAGCACCCTAGTTCAAGTGGCCATCACTCTTGCCTAGGTTATTGCAACAGCTTCCTAGCGATTTCATCACCATTAGTTTCTTTCCTTTTCGCAAACCACAGCAGAGTTGCTGCTGCTGCTGCTGTTGCTTCAGTTGTGTCCAACTCTGTGCGATCCCATGGACAGCAGCCCACCAGGCTCTCGCGTCCCTGGGATTCTCCAGGCAAGAACACTGGAGTGGGTTGCCATGTCCTTCTCCAGTGCATGAAAATGAAAAGTCAAAGTGAAGTTGCTCAGTTGTGTCCGACTCTTCGCGACCCCATGGACTGCAGCCCACCAGGCTCCTCCATCCATGGGATTTTCCAGGCAAGAGTACTGGAGTGGGGTGCCATATTAAATATACTAGTCAGATCATATTCCCTTGCTTAAAAGATTCCCATGACTTCAAGATAAAACATGAATTCTTTAAGAATGATGTGATGGCCAATTTTCTGTGTCAACTTGACTGGGCCATAGTGTACCCAGCTATTTGGTTAAACATCCTGGGTATGTCTGCAAAGGTATTTCTGAGTGAGATGAATATTTTAATTGTAGACTGAATAAAGCAGTTGCCCTCCCCAGTGTGGGCATGCCTCATCCAATCTGAGGTCTGAAAAGCTTAAAGGTGAGGGAGAATTCACTTTCTCTCTCACTTTCTCACTTTCATCCTAGCCTGTTTTTGAGCTAGGATGTCAGTTTTCTTCTGTACTTGGGCTGTAGCTAAACAACCAACAAATAGTAAGATCTCTAATAAATTTTCAGCCTCCATTATCATGTGGGTCAATTCCTTACAATAAAACCCTCTATCTATCTATCTGGCATGTCCTATTGTTCTGATTTTCTCTGGAGAATTCTAACACAGTTCTTACTGGATCTGTCTTGCAATTTTCTCACCTGGATTAAATGCTCTGCATTTCTTTCAGCATCCTGAATGGAAAGTCCTATCTCTATACCACTGGTTCTCCTTGTTTGCACATTTGGGATAAACTGGGGAGCTTTAAAAACTATTGACGTGTGGGTCCTACACCTGTGCTGTGCTTAATCACTCAGTTGTGTCTGACTCTTTGCAACCCCATGGACTGTAGCCTGCCAGGTTCCTCTGTCCATGGGGATTCTCCAGGCAAGAATACTGGAGTGGGTTACCAAGCCCTCCTCCAAGGGATCTTCCCAATCTAGGTCCTACCCCTAGAGGTTATTATTAAACATGTGGGGATGCAGTGGGGAGTTTAAAACAATGTTCCCAGGTAATTTTAATGTCTGATGGGCTAAAAAACCATGAAGCTTTGCACATAAATCTGGATTTTCATCCCCTATTCTGTTTATCAGGCTAATATTCACTTATCCTTCAGGTCTCCATTTAATAATCATTTGCTCCAGAAGCTTTCCTTGATAACCCTTAGACTAGGTTAGTTCCATCTCTATGTATTCCTCTAGCATCCTGTACTTCCCCTGTCATACCACTCATTACATTTAGCCATGATCATTTCTTTAATCCTTTGCCTTACCTATTAGAAGGGAAACTCCATGGGGTAAGGAATTTTGTCTAGTTTTGCTCCATATTCTATTCTAGCACCTAACTTTGCACCTGGCATTTATTGCTTAGTAAATATTATATTGAAGGCATGAACAAATGTAAACGTATATGGCACTATACACTGGGTAAAGTTCTTATTTGTTGCAAGTAGTTTGTTTGGGGGAGTTTTCCCAGCATGGTCTGGAATTCTCAGTCACTTTCCAGGGTGATTACCTTTGAGTGACTGCACTCCTTTCCTATCAAGGATCTGCTGTGGGGTGCAGTCTTTGTGACCCATCTTTTCTAGTTGGCATATTTCTTCAGTCACCAGATCTTCAGGATATTTTTTTCCCATCCCTGACCCTTACCTACATCCCATCCTGTCCCCAGTGGTTGTGAGATAGAAGCTTGCATTAGAATTTCTGTGGGACCATTTTCAAAACATACTTGTTAAAATATCTACCACTTTCCAAATTCTGACTTGGTAAGTTTGGGGTGGACCCCAGGCACTTATATTTTATATAAGTTCCATAGATGATTCTGGTATACAGTTTCATCTCTCATGCTTTATAACTGTGTGAAATGGCTACTAGGTTATCAAAGAGAGCAAGGGAAAAAAAAAACCAAAAAACATCTTGGTCTCTACATTAGTGAAAGAAGGCCAAAGGAAAAAGATATTGTCTAGGACTTTTGTCCATCAGCTAAGACCTGTGCCCTTAGTTGTACCTGTGGCACATTTAGGTATTCCTGAGGCACAAGCTGGACACAGGATTGCCTGGAGAAATATCAATAACCTCAGATATGCAGATGACACCACCCTTATGGCAGAAAGTGAAGACGAACTAAAAAGCCTCTTGATGAGAGTGAAAGTAGAGAGTGAAAAAGTTGGCTTGAAGCTCAACATTCAGAAAACGAAGATCATGGCATCTGGTCCTATCACTTCATGGGAAATAGATGGGGAAACAGTGTCAGACTTTATCTTTTTGGGCTCCAAAATCACTGCAGATGGTGACTGCAGCCATAAAATTAAAAGACGCTTACTCCTTGGAAGGAAAGTTATGACCAACCTAGATAACATATTCAAAAGCAGAGACATACTTTGCCAACCAAGGTCCGTCTAGTCAAGGCTATGGTTTTTTCAGTGGTCATGTATGGATGTGAGAGTTGGACTGTGAAGAAAGCTGAGTGCTGAAGAATTGATGCTTTTGAACTGTGGTGTTGGAGAAGACTCTTGAGAGTCCCTTGGACCAGTCCATTCTGAAGGAGATCAGCCCTGGGATTTCTTTGGAAGGAATGATGCTAAAGCTGAAACTCCAGCACTTTTCCCACCTCATGTGAAGAATTGACTCATTGGAAAAGACTCTGATGCTGGGAGGGATTGGGGGCAGGAGGAGAAGGGGACGACAGAGGATGAGATGGCTGGATGGCATCACTGACTCGATGGACGTGAATCTGAGAGAACTCCGGGAGTTGGTGATGGACAGGGAGGCCTGGTGTGCTGTGATTCATGGGGTCGCAGGGTCGGATACGACTGAGCGACTGAACTGAACTGAATTGAAGTATCCTTCCAGGAATTCTGATTCTTACTGTCTAATCCAGAAAAGTGACGCTATGATGGCTCTTTCAGAGCATTGGCAAGACTGCGGCAGACAAGGCAACGGGATATTTGGGGTCAGTGAAAGACTGTAGGAATCTCCAATTATAAACAGGACTGATCTCTTTGGGTTTCATATCACAAAGAACTTTTCCTCCCAGTTGCCTAACTGAGGCTGGCTTCTGTCAATTTGCAAGAAAGGGGACCTGGCATTTTGCTGTGGTGTCACTAAGTGTTCCGCTTTATGTAACACCACCTTTAGAACATTGCTCTTAAATATATGTTAGGGTTGGGCTATTTAAAGCTCAAGACTTATGTTGCTCAGACATGAAGCACAACACTCTAACATAGCTTTAAGTTATGCAAATTGTTTCTTCTCAGTTGCTGCAAGAAGCTTTGTTTTGTGATATTGGCCTAGGGCCAAACAGGTAGCGTGATACGAGTAGGCAGCCCTCCTACTACCTCTCAAGGCGAAGGCTTCAGCCAAGTGTTATTCTCAAACATGCAAACAGGGTAGAAACAAGTCTGAGGAAAGATGTGTGGGGCCGTGGCACAGTTTGGTTACATGTAGCCTGGCTGGGCTGCTGCACAGGGAAGAAGTCTTCTTACTCTCTGCCTGCCACTCTCCGCTTGATCCAAGAGAGGAGCTGGACTGGGCCATCTTTTCTAAACTTAACTTTTATCCTAAAAGCTTGATTTTAATATTGGTGTGTTAGTCACTTAGTCGTGTATGATTCTTTGGGATCCCATGGACTGTAGCCCACTAGGCTCCTCTGTTTACGGGATTTCCCAGGCAAGAATACTGAAGTGGGTTGCCATTCCCTTCTCCAAGGAATCGTCCCAACCCAGGGATTGTACCTGAGTCTCCTGATTGACACATAGATTCTTTACCAATGAGCCACCTGGGAAGCCCCACCAACAAGTAGTGTAGTAAATAAAGCACTGTGAACAAACAAACAAAAAAGAAGTTAAAAATGACTAAGATGAACCTTGAATAAGAAAATTCATTCATATTGCAGGCAGAGTCTTTACTGCCTGAGCCACCAGGGATAGGCAAAAATAACAAGCAGCAATGGGCATCACATATCTTTATCCTCATGTCAGCCAAGTCCATTGTTTCCTCAGAGATTTAGTCTAGTTTACTTGGAGCCTGCTGCTACTGCTGCTAAGTCACTTCAGTCGTGTCCGACTCTGTGCAACCCCATAGATGGCAGTCCACCAGGCTCCCCTGTCCCTGGGATTCTCCAGGCAAGAACACTGGGGTGGGTTGCCATTTCCTTCTCCAATGCATGAAAGTGAAAAGTGAAAGTGAATTCAGTCCCAAGTCATTGCAGGTCCAGATTCTCTCATGATTTCTGTCATTTCTCAGGCTCATCGACTTGTCTCTGCTTCATTACCCCCATCTCTACGGATGCAGTTTCAGTCAGGTTTACGTAAGGAATCCACTCACTCCTAGTATTTCATAAGCTTTAGGTGAAGTTTATTCATAACTGGGAGGGGGAATATGGAGAAGTCATTTCCTGCTGTGCACGGCCTCCTGTAGCTTTCCTGGCTCCATGTTACTTCTTTCTGTCTCTGCTTCTGCCTTCTCTCTCTTTTGACACCCTCTGTCCCTAATCAGAAATCACCTCTGTTACGCAGAGTAGTCTGGTCTCTGGGGGCAGTGGAGGGAGGTGGGGTTCAGCCTTGATCCCTAAACTTGCAAGCACAACCTCACAAGAATTCCTGCTGTTGTGATTCACACTTCCTAGGGAGCAATGTTAGTTATAGATAGATTTTTCCATCCCTGTCATATACTTGTTTAGAATCTTTCCATGAGCTCAGGTTTATCTTGCATATGTATACAATGGAGTCTGTAGAAATTTTAGAAAGTACAGGTGGGTCCTCCTGCAGGCAAGCTGTGTGATACTATTAGCCCTGAGCTATATAAAAGCACTAAGACTTGAAAGTTTGAGTCTGCACTATTTTGGTGCAAAAACCAGAGTAATGTTGAAGAGTGAGAGAAGAATTCAAGTCTTTTAGGTATAGATGTACAAATTCCAAAGCAAAAGGTGGAAAACTATACAAGCCACCCTATGAATATTAATAAAGATACTTCACACAAAGCATTCTGAGTTCTCAGAAGAAAGGCACTATATAAGCACAAACATTACCTCATTAATCCTAACAGCATCCCTATGAGAGGAAAGCCAAGGCAGGTCATTCCACTTTAAATACAAAGAAATGGATAAAGCAGGAGACATAACTTGTCCCCAACGTTATCATTATCTCTGTTGTAGAAGTCCTGTTGACCCCTCCTTTGCTAAGCCTCCTCACCCAGGCCAGCTTCACTGCTGGATGCTGTTCAGCATTTCACCTATTTGTCTCATCTATTCAACCAGACTGTGAGCTCCTTGAGGGGAGCTTTTGCATAATTAAAAGCTATCTCCTTTGCATTTCTCCCTCTTACTGCATCCTCCAGAGCATCAGGGACTTAATATGTACTCAAGCAAATGGCTGATGATTGACAGTTATTGTATTATGGAAGTGACAGTGGTTAAACTAGCTATATTTTCCCTTTCCAGTCATTTTCCTTTTTCATATTAAATTTTAAATAATTACAGAATACAAATACCTTTTTTTTTTTTGCTAAAAAAAGAGAGAAGAAATAAAACATTTTAGTCATTCCTTTTGTCTACCGTTCTCTTCCCAGATTTAATCAGTTATTTATGATAGAATAAGGACAGTTTTAAGAAACATATGTTTGGAAAAGAAACTACATGTACACAGGACACAATTCAAAAGGTATTGTAAGAGGTTAATCGTCTCTCTATTCTTTTCCAGGGCTACCTATTTCCTCTTCCTAGAGGCAATTGCTGGCAACCCACCAGAGTCTGGGGAGCCTGGTGGGCTGCCATCTATGGGGTCGCACAGAGTCGGACACGACTGAAGTGACTTAGCAGCAGCAGCAGCAGAGGCAATTGCTATTACCAGTTTCTTCTATCCTTCCAGGGATGGCCTATGTTTACACAAGCATGCAATGCTTATAATTTTTAATGCAAATAGTATTATAACATATCATAAACACTACTCTGTCACTTGTTTTTTTAGCTTAATGATGTATCTTGGAAGTTGTTTCATGTCAGTATTTATAGCTGCTTCACTCAAAGGATTTCTTTTTATGCATTTATGTCATTTGTCTACTCTCCTACTAATGAACATTAGGCTATATTTCCATCTTTTCATATTATAAACAATGTTACTATGAACGTTTTTCTGTCTATATCATATAGCACATGTGTTAGCTTATGTATGGGCTTCCCTTGTGGCTCAGCTAGTAAAGAATCCGCCTGCAATGAGGGAGACTTGGGTTTGATCCCTGGGTTGGGAAGATCCCCTGGAGGAGGGAAAGGCTACCCACTCCAGTATTCTGGCCTGGAGAATTCCATGGACTGTTATAGTCCATGGAGTTACAAAAAGTCAGACATGACTGAGCGACTTTCACTTTTACAAGCATATCTATAGTATAAATGCCTAAAGTAGCATTGCTGGGGCAAAGAATTTGTACATTTAAAATTTTGATGGATATTGCTAAATTGTACTCTATAGAAAAAAGTTGTACCAACATCCATTCCCAAATACAGTGGAAGAGAGCATGATACATTTTAGAAAAGCTATATAAATTAGATGAAAATGTGGGAAAGGGGCAAAAATCAGATTATAGCATAGCATTGTGTTCCACTGTAGATGCTATTGGTTGTTATTCCTATCTAGAGTTTATTATGTCTCAGGCTTTGTTGTGGGCTCTTAATTAGCTCAAAACAATTCTATAATTAATTATTAGGTGATTTTATTTGAAGGGACTTTAAATTGGTACCTTGCATAACAGTTAACTTTAATAGTTAGCACAAACATTTATTGAATATCTCCTGTGTGCCAGGAACAGAAAGAAACACTTCCAATTCTATGTTATTTAGTCCCATGAGATAGGTATTATTATCCTAATTTTCTGATGAGGAAACGGAAACTCAGGTTTGGCCCAAGATATGCTATGGAATTAAAGAAGGCGTCTCTAACTCTTTCAGCTGTGTCACACTGGCTTGTGAGACCTAGAAGATTGAGAATACTCAGTCAATTAAAATGACATTTTTCTAAGGAAGAAGACTGTGAGTCCAATAGCATTGCAGCAGGGAGGATGTCCAAAAATGTATCCTCTGAACTTGTCAGCAGAAATTGCAACCACCTGGTAACCAAAGGGTGTTTTCTAATATAAAAATCTCAACAATACTGCCATTCTCTGTCAGATAGGGTCTAAGAGGCAGATATGTCATCACATGTTATGACCCTGCTCAAGAAGGAGCAGATTTTAATCACAGCATCATTTTAGGAATTGGCAATTGCAAGAAAGGGAACATAAGGGGGCAGAACACAAGTTTCATTTTCACATTAGGATACACAGCTGAGCTGAGACACTATCAATGACCAAAATTTGAGTCCCCTGGTTACTGCTCTGATGAAATCCTGTGGAAAGCAGAGTTTTACTTCCAGACAGATTGACCACCAACAGAACCAAAAAGACCCAGGCAATCATCTGTTGCTTTTTTTCTACCAAAGAAAACTGCTGAGGAACTTTTACTGGAAGCCAGGGATAGCAACATGTGTCCTCTGTTGAGTTTGTGTTCAAAAGATGGTGGTGCTGGAGACTTGAAAGTACCTCTTTAAGAAAAAGTTGTATTTTATTTTTAATTGGAAGATAATTATTTTATCTACAATAATGTGATGGCTTCTGCCATATATCATCATGAATAAATCATAGGTATACACATGTCCCCTTCCTCTTGAACCTCATCCCCACTTTCTCCCCCATCCCAGTCCTCTAGGTTGTCACAGAACACTGGCTTTGGACTCCTTGCATCATAGAGCAAATTCCCACTGGCTGTCTGTTTTACATATGGTCATGTATATGTTTCATCTCACCCTCTCCTTCCCCACTGAGTCCCAAAGTCTGTTCTTTATGTCTGTGTTTCCTTTGTTGTCCTATAAATAGGATCATCAGTTCCATCTTTCTAGATTCCATTATTTATGTGTTAAAATACAATATTTGTCTTTCTCTTTCTGACTTACCTCACTCTGTACAATAGGCTCTAGGTTCATCCACCTCATTAGAACGGACTCAAATGCATTCCTTTTTATAGCTGACTAATATTCCATTGTGTATATGTACCACAGCTTCTTATCCATTCATCTGTCAATGGACATCTAGGTTGCTTCCATGTCCTAGTTACTGTAAACAGTGCTGCAATGAACGCTGGGGTACGTGTGTCTTTTTCAATTATGGTTTTCTCAGGATATATGCCTAGTAGTGAGATAGCTGGGTCATATGGTAAATTTATTCCTAGTTTTGTAAGGGATCTCTGTACTGTTCTTCATAGTGGCTGTATAAATTTACATTCCCACCAACAGCAGAAGAGGGTTCCCTTTTCTCCACACCCTCTTCAGCATTTACTGTGTGTTGACTTTTGATGATGGCCATCTTGACCTGTGTAAGATATCTCATTGCACTTTTGATTTGCATTTCTCTAATAATGAGTGCTGGTGAACATCTTTTCATGTGTTTAAACTTAAAAGATTTTACACAATGAAGGAAACCATAAGCAAGGTGAAAAGACAATGCTCAAAATGGGAGAAAATAATAGAGAATGAAACAACTGACAAAGGATTAATTTCCAAAATATACAAGCAGCTTATGCAGCTCAATATCAGAAAAACTAATAACCCAATACAAAAGTGGGCAGAAGACCTAAACAGATATTCTCTAAATAAGACATACAGATGGCTAATAAACACAGGAAAGTTCCTTTTTAATAGGGATATTTTGCACACTGCCCCTTGCTGAGGCCTCAATACTATCAAATAGCTTAGTTCAACAAGTGTTTACTGTGTCTGCCAATATAGGAACATTTCCATGATGAATCAGCTGTAAGATATATGAAATATGAATTATTCAACTTATATGCAGAGGAATATTTAGTCCAATTGCGCAGATAAAAACACATACACATGAAAAGCTACAAGACTTCTTCCAACAAATATTTGTTCATAGAATCTACTATGTGAAAGGCATGGAGCCAGTTTCTCAGGATACTAGGTTCAGAGAAAAAGAGACCCAGATTCTTGTCATCCTTATTTACAGCGTAGATGGGGAGACAGATGACTGAACAGATACATCAAATGAGTATTACAGGAATATGTGCTACAGAGATTCAGAGAGGTTATGTTAACCTGTGCTGGGGACAGAAAGCTTTAAGTAGAGGGTAGATATGAAAGTCAAAAGGGCAATGATCAAATATTTTTATCGTCTTTCTTCTGGGTGAAGAAATCTCCTAGTAGAAGATGTTATTGTTGTTTAGTCATTAAGTTGTGTCCAACTCTTGCACTGTGGACTGTAGCCTGCCAGGCTCCTCTGTCCATGGGATTTTTCAGGCAAGAATACTGGAATGGGTTGCCATTTCCTTTTCCAGGGGATCAAACTTGCATCTCCTGCACTGGCAGGTGGATTCTTTACCACTGAGCCACCAAGAAAGCCCCCCAGAAAAAATAGGCATGGAATTATAAGTGCTGATAAGCAAATATTTCTATCTTTTCTCCTTCTGCACACATGGATGATTATATTTCCCCATGCTTTCTGAAGTTAGGCTTGGCTAAAGACATGAAAGTAACCTAAATGTCCACTGCAGATGAATGGATAAAGAAGACATGGTACATATATACATGGAATATTACTCAGCCAGAAAAAAGAGGGAAATAATGCCATTTGCAGCAACAAGGATGTAACTAGATATTATCATACTTCAGTTCAGTTTAGTTCAGTTCAGTCGCTCAGTCACGTCCAACTCTTTGCGACCCCATGAATCACAGCACACCAGGCCTCCCTGTCCATCACCAACTCCCAGAGTTTACTCAGACTCACATCCATTGAGTCAGTGATGCCATCCAGCCATCTCATCCTCTGTTGTCCCCTTCTCCTCCTGCCCCCAATCCCTCCCAGCATCAGAGTCTTTTTCAATGAGTCAACTCTTCGCATGAGGTGGCCAAAATACTGGAGTTTCAGCTTTAGCATCATTCCTTCCAAAGAAATCCCAGGGTTGATCTCCTTTAGAATGGACTGGTTGGATCTCCTTGCAGTCCACGGGACTCTCAAGAGTCTTCTCCAACACCACAGTTCAAAAGCATCAGTTCTTTGGCGCTCAGCCTGCTTCACAGTCCAACTCTCACATCCATACATGACCACTGGAAAAACCATAGCCTTGACTAGATGGACGTTTGTTGGCAAAGTATGTCTCTGCTTTTGAATATGTTATCTAGGTTGGTCATAACTTTTCTTCCAAGGTGTAAGCATCTTTTAATTTTATGGCTGCAGTCACCATCTGCAGTGATTTTGGAGCCCCAAAAGATAAAGTCTGTCACTGTTTCCACTGTTTCCCCATCTATTTCCCATGAAGTGATGGGGCCAGATGCCATGATCTTCATTTTCTGAATGTTGAGCTTTAAGCCAACTTTTTCACTCTCCTCTTTCACTTTCATCAAGAGGCTTTTTAGCTCCTCTTCACTTTCTGCCATAAGGGTGGAGTCATCTGCATATCTGAGGTTATTGATATTTCTCCTGGCAATCTTGATTCCAGCTTGTGCTTCTTCCAGCCCAGCGTTTCTCATGATGTATTCTGCATTTAAGTTAAATAAGCAGGGTGACAATGTACAGCCTTGATGGACTCCTTTTCCTATTTGGAACCAGTCTGTTGTTCCATGTCCAGTTCTAACTGTTGCTTCCTGACCTGCATGTAGGTTTCTCAAGAGGCAGGTCAGGTGGTCTGGTATTCACATCCCTTTCAGAATTTTCCACAGTTTATTGTGATCCACACAGTCAAAGGCTTTGGCATAGTCAATAAAGCAGGGATAGATGTTTTTCAAGGGAAATAGGTCCGAAAGAGAAAGACAAATACCATATGACATCATTCAGATGTGTAATCTGAAATATGACACAAATGAACGTGTCTACAAAAACAGAAACAGACTCACAGACATAGAGAACAGATTTGTGGTTGCCAAGGGGGAAAGAGGGTTCAGGGAGGGATAAAGTAGGAGGTTGGGGTTAGCAGATATAAGCTATTATACATAGAATGGATAAACAACAAGGTCCTACTGGGAGCTATTCAATATCCTATGATAAATCATAGTGGAAAACATGAAAAAAGAAGGTATATGTATATAACTGAATCATTTTGCAATTTGGTAAGAATTAATAAACACTGTAAATCAACTATACTTCAATTTAAAAAATAAAGGCGTTTAGGCTTGGCTATATCTGCTTGGTCAAAGCAAGCAGAATCGCTCTGTGCCACTCCTTTCTGGAAGTAAGTGTGTGTGTGCTCAGTCACTCAGTCATGTCCACCTCTTTCTGGTACCATGGACTGTAGCTTGCCAGGATCCTCTGTCCATGGAATTTTCCATGGAAGAATACTGAAGTGGATTTCCACTTCCTAGTTGAGGGGCTCTTCCTGACTGTTAAGAGTTACATGCAATTAAACACACTTTGTCCCACTGGGGTGCTGCTCCTCCTGGATACATATGTTGAGAGGAAGCCTCTGTCAGTCATGGTCCCTAAAGGACCACAATGAGCAGAGCCCTCTGGCCCTTTACAAGGTATACATTATTACAGTTTTAGCCCACTGAGATTTTAGAATTATGTTTGTATTAGCCCATCTTGACTCATGCATGGTCCTTCTATTCAGCAAAAATTTTGATCCTGAGGAACCTAAGCACTATTCTTTGGGGCTAGAAATAAACCATTGAAGAATACACACAAGTTTCTTCTTTTAAAGCTTATATTCTAGTTGCATGAAGGTTAGGAGATAAAGCTAGAGATAGATGACAAAAAAGTAAACAAAAACATAACTAATAAGATTCCAAATTATAATTACTCTTAGTGAGATAGAAAGTAACTTTTTAATAAGGAATATTTTTGACAGGGTAGTCTCTGAGAAGATGATATTCAGAACTGAAATCTGAAGGATAAGGTAGTATTTACCATGTGAAAACTCAGCAGGGAGCATTCCTGATGGAAGGAACAGCAAAAATCCTGAGATCAAGAAAGAGATTGGTTTACATAATGAGCAAAAGACCAGTGTGGTCTGAAAACGATGCTTGTAGGGAGATGAGTGTGATGCCAATAAGATGGGAGAGTTGAGAGCCCAATATTACGGGTTGCAATAAGAAGTTTGAATTTTAAGTAAAATGGGAGGTCAGTGAAATATTTTAAGTAGAGGAGTTATATGGTGTTATTTCTCTTTCAAAAAGATCACTCTGCTACGGGAGAAGGCCAAGCATAGATGCAGGAAGACCACCTGGGGGACTATTATAATATTCCAGGAAGGAGACTTTGATAGCTTGGTCTAGGGTGGCAGCACTGGTGATGGAGAGAATTGGGCACATTTGAAATATATTTTACTGGTACAACACACAAGATCTGCTGATTGAATGTGGGTGGATATTAAAGATGATGTCTAAATTTTTGGTTTGAGTTAAATGGATAAATTTGTTGAGAGAGGGAGGACTGGAGTAGAAACAGAAAGGAGACTGGAGAGGTCTAAGGAGACTAAGCAGTTTTATTTAGAAAAGTTTAATGTGCATATTAGACACGATATTAAGACACCAAAATCGGGCTATGCCTGGAGAAAAATAAGGAGTCACCAGCAAATAGATAGTATTTAAAGCCAGTGAGTAGATGAAGTCATCTAGGAAATGTGTGTAGATTTTAAGAGGAGAGCCCAGGTCTGACCCCCATGAGCACTCCAAAACTTAGAGGCTGAACAGAAGAAGAGTCATGAAAGAAGCCTGAGAATACAAAGATCAATGAGGTAAAAGAAAAGCAGAGGAGCTGGAAGTCAAGAGAAGAGTGTTAAGATGGGAGGAATGGTTAGACATGTTAGTTGCTGCTGAGAGGTGGATAAGAGAAGATAGAATTTTCATTGACTGTGGCACAGAGGTGGTTCTCAGTGAGCTGAAAAGAGCAAATTCAGTGGAGATGGAAACTAGATTGCAAAGGGTTGAAGAAGGAATGAATGTGTAGTAAAAAGTTGTGTGTAGAAAAGTTGTAAAAGCAAGCAAAGAATGGTCTGATTGACAGATGGTCAATGAATGATGGTGCACGTGGGTCAACAGAACTGCTTTTTAAAGGATAAGAGATTCTAAAGCATGCTGTATAGTGATGGGGAAGACTCAGTAGAGAGAAGGAAAGAGAGAGAGAGGGAAGGAGGGAGGAGGAGAAAGAAGAAGGAGAGGTGGAGGAAAAATAGGGAGACTTTAAACACAAAGTGCTTTAGAGTGTATAGAGTTAACAAGTACGGTAGAAAAGAAGGCATTGACATTGATGTTGAGGAATTTTGTGTAGGCGGAAAGATATGGCAACATCATTGACTAATGCCCATTTGTAGCACATGAGATGGTATTTTGGTATAAAAACTAGTAGGATAGACTGATTGTAGCCATGGCTTTATTAGAGAAATAGTAGGTCTAAAGACTGAAAATACCTAACTGGAGAGTGGGAAGGGAAGATTACTCAGTACAGGAATCTGTTCTACCACTGCCTTTGATAGACACTCATCCAGCCTCTGCTCAAAAGTGAGGGCAGATTTCAAAGCTGCTAATTTTTGAGCTGGTCTTCCCCAGTGGCTCAGTGGTAAAGAATCTACCTACAATGAAGGAGACGAGGCAGGAACCACGAGTTCGATCCCTGGTTTGGGAAGATCTCCTGGAGAAGGAAATGGCAACCCACTCTAGTATTCATGCTTGAAAAGTCCCATGGACAGAGGAGCCTGGTGGGCTACAATCCATAGGGTCACAAAAGAGTCAGACACAACCTAGCAACTAAAAAACAACAAAGATTTGAGTTAGCTTTGGGACTTTGTTATTCAGGCCAAAGTGGATTTGAGAGGTGGGGGCTTGATGAAAATAGCTTCATAAGGGGGAGCATTTAGGAGGGTGGGAGCAGGGAGTCCGTGAAAGTAGAGAGGCCACATGGGAGGGCTGTGGGACAGGGGACAACAAATACAGCAGCACTGGGGTTGTAGAGAAAGGGAGACAATGGGGCGGATGACAGGAAAGGCTGTATGAGGAAGCATTTAAGACTGTCAGTATCTGGGAGGAAGAGGTAAGCATGGGAGAGGGTAAAATATGATTATATATTTTTAAGCTTAGAGAAATTATGAACAGAACAGGATAAGTTAGAGATATAGAACTTGGCCTTTGGGGTGATTTTCTTATGTGATTTTTGAGCCAATGAGACTAGATGAATTTTCAGAGAGAAAGTATGGAGAGAGAAGAGCAGGACATAAAGAAGAAAGAGGAATGAGTGAAGGAGGCATAAAAGAACAGTGGGATAGAGAAGAGAGTTTCAAGAAGAAAGTATCTCTTGTGATCAAATGCAACAGAGAGCAATTAGGCCCATACTGAGATCACTAATAGTACTATATCTGCTTAGTTTATAAAATTCCTTCATAGTGATCCATTTCATTTACAAGTTTTAGGTCTTTTTAGTAATTCTCTGAGGTAGGAAAAGGTAGGTATTCTCATTTTCAGAATATAGATTTGTCAAGGTTGCTCGGCAGTTTACACAGATCAGTGGCTCTCAAAATGAGGTTCCCAGAGCAGCAGCACCTGGGAATTGGTTGGAAATGCAAATTATTGGGCTCCATTCCAGATCTACTAAATCAGACACACTGGGGGTGGAGCCCAGCAATCTGTGTTCTAACAAGCTCTCCAGGTAATCCTGAGGCACACTAAATTTGGGAACCACCAACTTCTATATAGCCAGCACATAGAGGAGGGAAGACAGATGCCAGAGGGGAAGTAAAAAACGAAGGCAGCTAGGGTGGTCACTTTCCCCAGTTAGGTCTGACCTCATTTCCTGGGGTTGTGGTTTGAGGGTGCTCATTCAAAAACTCTGAATTCTGCTTTTTCAGTATTATCTTGACTTCCATTTAACTATGAATCACTTTGTTAATGCATTTGTTCAGTGCCATTATATTTGCGGACGTACACACTTTTCAATGAAAAATAAAATTTTATTAGTGGAAGGAACAGCTTTACTAAAAAAATTTCTTATAGTATGTAACGTGGTGATCAAAATTCTATGGTTTCTTTTCTTTTTTTTTTCCTATGGTTTCTTAATAAAGAGTCACTAACATCTTTGTGCATCTAGAAACTACAATGTTTAGGCATAATCCTGCTATGGCTATTTAAGAAAAACATGAACAAAGACTCACAGAATAGCCTGAAGCAATAACGCCTAAACCAGAGTGGGAATCGGTTGTGGGGATATTTGGTGGCCCGGAGAATCAGTGAGAGTTGACTGATGAGAGATGATTATTAATTTGGCACAAATTAGCGAACTGACACAGTGTCAGTTCAAGGAGGAGTATTGAGAAAACTTTCCTCTTTAACGATTTGGTCTTCTCTACAGAAGAGAATAAACACATTTAACATGATGTTTCATATCTCTGCCTCTGTTTATCAGTAAGACTTTCCCTTGCCCCAGGGTCAAATGGGCAGTCTACTTTTGCCCTGGACAGTAAGCCATTGACCCATTCAACCCCAAGTCCTCGGCCTCCACCTTCTCTCCTTGGCATTAATGTAATTTCTCTTCTAACCTTCTTGACTCCAGTCTCTAGCTGTGAAGCTTCCTAACGCTCCTTACAGACGGGATTCTTCATCACTTAGACTGAATGTCTTTGGTGTTTTTGTGTGTGTATGTGTGGCTAAAAGAAGGAAGTAAACAGATTCTGAAAGTATCACTACTGTGCATCAGTTGTTTTTCTACCTTCTATTTTGGTCAGGTATGTCCTCCATAGTCCAAGAGGTCAGTCAGGGTAGGAACTAACACATTTTGTAGTCCTCAAATAACTTCTGCCTGAGAGAATTTTTGATTGACTAACTTTGGGGGGGGGACCCTAAAAAAATTCTTTTGGCAATCTTCAACAGGACAGATGGAAATGTGCCTGGCAGGGTTTGATGTTCTAGGATGAAGTTTCTATCATCTTTTGTCTAGTCACAGAAGGTACTTTGGAGTAAGGAACGGAAAACTGAGTTTGATGTGGGCTCATTTGGCTGGATATATGCTAGTTGGACATGCAATTTTTTGGCATGTCTGCCTAGTGTTTTCTGTAGTAAATGGGGAGCTCAGTGAGCATCTGATGAAGAAAACATAAGACCTCAACAATTGCAGCAATGAAAACATTAAAATAGGAAACCAAAACCCACATGTGTGCCTGTAAGTTTCCACAAATGTAGACAAAAATTACTTATGGGCCAGGCAGACCCACAACTTCAGGAAAGATCTAGGTAAGATCAACTAAACAATGAATGCTACTGGCATTTACCAAGATTTACCAAGTTTAGGGGCTGAGCAAAGGTGTTCTTTAGTTTTTGATGTTATTAATTAAGTGCATCCAGCCTTCCTGCGAAGTGAATCAGTGTTCCTTATTTCATATGTGAGGAGACAAGAGCAGAGAGAGTAAATGACTTGCCATTTTGCCAACCAGTAGCATCTTCCCAGCCACACTGTTAGAATTTCCGGTGGAGTTTCAAAGGATGACTTTAACTTCAAATTTAGTCTGGGTTCATGCAAGGCCCCTTAGGTAAAATTTTCAGGTCTCTGAAGTCATTCACTGGTCCCACTTGGGAGGCTCATAATGGTCAGTAAGGGTCTACTAGGAAGGTGTGGGGTTTTAAGTGCTTCTCATAGTGATTTAAATTAGCACTTGTCTTACTTTCTTAGTATAAACTTGCCATCTCTGAGTGCCACTTATGTGCTATACAGAACAAAGAACAAGCTGGCTGGAAAATTAATTAATTCAACAATTGGTGGTAAAGGAATCCAAAAGCTTGCCAAACTAGTAGCCCAGTGTGATTTGTAGCAACAGAAAAAGACAAATACCTGAGGAATGAGTTTCATGTTTATTTTGGGGGTACTGTTAACAGTTAGCAATAAGGGAAAGGGGCTATAGATAGCAAACATTATGGATTCAATTTTTTTCTCTTGCATGATGGGAGCTTTCCATGTGGAATGACCCCCTATAAACACAGAAGACTCAGAGTGTACTGGTAGAAGAGGAAAGTAAACAGATTGTCATGAGACAGCTAACTGTGCCTTGCAAGTCTGGATCAATCCCCATAAATTAGTGAGGACAGTGTGTCTCCTTAAGCAAACTGTGCAGACAGGGCACAGAAACTATAGTGTTTACAGATGGAAATGGGGGTTGGGAACATCACGTTTTTGAAGGATAATATGTCACCTTTTGACAGTGCTGGTGGAGTAGCAGGGAAGGAGGACAATGAGAAGCCAGTATTAGGATAGAGACAGGCAGGCTTGGAAGATGGGAATGCTTAGACTTAGAGGGCAGTGGAAGGTTCCAGACATGTGCTTCATTTCAAATCTGTAAATACAGAGATTATCACTCCTGCATTTTGCCAGTGGGAAAGGGAACTAATTAATTAGAGGAAAAGAAGATGTTACTGTATTGGGACATTTTGAATTTCAATGGAGAAGTTGTCAGATTGTTTCAGAATGAGTCAGAAGGAGCTAAATGTTTAGGGGTGCATGATTCAGAAGGGGAATTTTATGTACTAAAAATGTCATTGAGTAAGTGGGCTTTCCTTTTTTTTTCTGAGTTCAAATTTGCCTTATTAGCAGCAAAATTCTAACATGCTGTGATTACACTTAGAGAACTATGTTTTAAAGATCTAAAAAACTCAAATACTTGTATAGATGAATTTTAATAGGGTCATTTCTTATAATGACCTTTCTTAAATGAACCTTGATAAAAAAAAATCAGGTGTTGAATGGCTGGATGAAGAACATCATGTCAATTTCTGAAAGAAGTTCAGAAAGGGCTAAGTAAAGATATATTCATAATCTCTCTTTCAAGATACATCAAAATGCCCAAAGATTTCTATATTATTTCTTCCTCTCATCTCTTTCAGGGCGGGTCTATCTAATGGAAATAATCCAGAATATGGCAAAAGTTAATGTACAAAGATATTAACCTAGCATTTATTATTATAAAAACATTTTGAAAAACAAGAAGCAGACAGAATAATGTTCAGCTAAATTACAATACACCTGTTCTGTAAAGCATGCTATTTATGTACTATTAAACTTCAATAAAATGATAGTTATGAAGACTAGATAATGAATATATGAAAAGCATTTACATTTATGATTAATGGAAATGGTAAAGAATTAGCCTGCCAATGAAGGAGATGCAAAAGATGTCTAAGTTCAATCCCTAAGTTGGGAAGATACCCTAGAGCAGGAAATGGCAACCCACTCCAGTATTTTTGCCTGGAAAATACCACAGATAGAGAAGCCTGGCAGGCTACAGTCCATGGCTCACAGAGTCTGACATGACTGAGCACAACATACATACAAGGGTAATAATAACTAACATTTATTTTACACCTATGTAGGTAATATCTCACTTTAAGTCCTTTAGAAGTTTTAACTCATTTAGTTATTAAAACAATCTCAAGTGGTAGTAGAATTATCATCCCCATTTTGCAAATGAAGGAACCAAGTTAGAGAGAGGCTAAGTAATTCCCCAAGTTTACACAAATAGGGAGGTGTTGAGTCACATGGCCCCAGAGACAGGATATAAAATTGTACCTATTATATGCTTAAAACTACTGATAAAGCATATTTGAGGAGAGAATACACCAATTCTAAAAACTGAAAACACTTCTTATACACAACCATATTTCTGCAAAGCTATTATCTTCTGTGGTCCTCTATTCAACTATCTAAATAAACATGATCTTAATCTTATTAGGGCTGAAAGTACTGAATGGATTGTGTGGCTCCCTCTGAGAATTTGTGCAGTATTCTCCTGGCACTGCATGGGGTAATCGGCAGGAGTTTTAATACAGCTCACCATTTGTTTTCTCTCTTGTGAATATGCTGCTGCTGCTAAGTCGCTTCAGTCGTGTCCGACTCTGTGCGACCCCGTAGACGGCAGCCCACCAGGCTCCCCTGTCCCTGGGATTCTCCAGGCAAGAACACTGGAGTGGGTTGCCATTTCCTTCTCCAATGCATGAAAGTGAAAAGTGAAAGTGAAGTTGCTCAGTCGTGTCCGACCCTCAGCGACCCCATTGGAGACCAGAAGAAGTGGCTGATATTGGTATGGATATAGCCAAATACAATTCTATCAGTTGGTACTACTTTTGCAGGACTTCGTGGACCTGAACTTCAGATTCACATAAGACTATATTATGATAATATTATTATATGACATTTGATTACTATTAACAGTTCAAAAATCATTTCCACATCATCTCATTTGATTTTCACACACAAAAAAATTGTCTTTATTTTGCAGATGAAGAAGTGAGGTTCAAAGATCACTCATATTTTAGAGCCTGAATCCAAACCCTATTATTCTTTTATAAATAAATGTGATCATACTATATGTATGTACACCTATGTATTTATATAAATGGATGAATACATCTATCTCATCTATCATTGTTTATCTGTCTGGTTCTCCTGAAACTTGCTTTTCTCACCTAATACTATGTAATATCTATGTCTCCAAACTAAGATATAAATCTGACATGTTCTTTTAGAAGACCAAATGAATATATCTGTCTACTCAACCATTCCATTCTTGTGGATGTGTATGCTGTTCCAATATTTTTGCAATCATAAATACAACTGCAATGAACATCCTTATATGCGTGGCCTCATGTACTGGAACTTTAATTTCTACAGGGTTGATTTCCAGAAGTAAAATTGCTGAGTCAAAGGATACAGGCTTTTAAAATTTTAATATATTGTTAAATATATATATGTGTATATATATATATATATATATATATATATATATGTATATAAAATCAGATTCCTCTCCAAAAGGCTGGGTCAAGCACTCTCCCACTGATGATGTCTGGAAGTACCTGCTTGTCTGCACCTTAACCAGACTTGGGAGTTGTCACTCCAGTCTCTTAAAAGATCAACTCTGGTATTCTAACTTTAAATCTAGGCCTCTGTCTTTTCAATTAAGAGGTTTCAAATAACAGAGACTTTGGGCAGATTTTTTAAACAGTTATCTTTAGGAGATTATTCACAATCTAATAGGCTTGGGTTCTGTCAGAGGCTGCTTTTGGCCTCAGCAACTGCTTTGTATACACATATCAATAAATAATAACCATTATGGTCAAACATTTGACAGTGTAGTAAGTTATGAGCAAATCTCCTCATTAGCAGCACTATTATTTTGGTGTTTGCAGCAATCTAGTAGTCACAGCTAAGTTGAAACAAGAGCCATTATGTATGTAAAACATTTTTAGCTCATTTACTTTGAGCTCACTTTGCATACAAGAGCACTTGGCCCATGCCATATGGTGTAATGTCAGAATAAGATGCAAATTGACGTGAAGAGGAATAGGACCTCTTTGACATGAGAGTGTATTATCATGTGCTTAGATGCTTGTGGCTTTAGAACAGAGTTAACAATTGCTTCTGAATAGATTCAGCTTTTAACTTCCATCTGAGTGACCCACATATTTTCTTATTATTAAAATGGAAAAGTCATTGTCCTAATATATTTATGTATGTCTATGTTTGCTGATTAGTCAAGAGTTGAAATTGTGACACTGCATCATGTTACTTGATTTCCCTTTTAAAAATTTCCTGTCAAGTATCTCATAAACTGAGTTTGGGGAGTTAATTAATTTGAGTGCTGGATGGGGCAACTTGTAGCTTGTATCCTTTTATCTTTTTCTAGTAATAGCACCTTGATTTTACTCTGGGGACCTTCTCTCCTCAGCTCCTTCAGTCTATAAGGATGCAGCTTAAGTGCAACACCTTCCGTCACCCCACATCTAACACATTATGTTCTTTGGCATGTGGTTGGTTCAGTTGTGGGCATGTAACCTAGTTCGGGACAATGATACTCAATTCTGGGACACTGAAAAGAAGTTTCCTTCCTTCTTGGTCAAAACTAACAACTTTATGGAATTTTTTAGGTTTTCAGTCTTCTAGATAATAGCATTCAGAAGCTTATTACTGTAGCACATTAAAAATTGCCCTGAGGGGAGGGTGGCTGAGAATAGAGCAAAAGCTACTGATAGCACTGACTGAAGCCAGTTCTCTTTTCGGGGAATCATACAATTGAATCACAATTATTTCTTAGCTTGCCCTTTATTGTGTTTTGTTCCGGATACCTAAAGTACAGTTTGGAAATTAATAGTCTTTCTTCTGAACTGAGATAGATTATATGTTAACTGTCTTAGAACAGTTAATAAGAAATAAGTCATAAAGGTGGGTGAGGAAGACAGCATATTTTCACCCAAACAGAGCTAAGGGAGGACAAGTCATCCTCTGTTTAAACCTCAAACTAAAAAATACTTTTCACAAAACAAACATTTCTCCAATTGTCTCATGGAGACCAAATGTAGGGGGCAAGACTGACAGTCACCTGAAGCACAGACATATAGGCAAGAACATCACTATAGGACCATGAATGTTGAAAATGAAGTCTTTCCTGAGTTGAAATACTGTAAAAGGCACTGGAGGAAGCCAGCGTTCTTAGAAATACTATTGCTGTAAACTATATACTCAAACCATGTCCTACATAAAGCAAAAGCAAAGGCTAAAAATTGCCTGGAATTAGAAATAAGGGAACTGATATGAGGAAATGGCACAGGCATGACAAGGATAGTGTGGAGCACACAGAGTCTGATGGATAGTGTAAGGAGAGACCTGAACTGAAATTTAGAGCAGAGACATTTCCCTCGGCTTGGGGAAGTCTTCCCAATTCTTTCCTTCTCTCTCTCTCTCTTTTTGGTGGGGGCTGTTAAACACGAGTTATCTTTCTCACAGAACAAGCTGGTAGACAGGATCCCAGGAGTAAGCAGCTCTGTAGGCCCTTGCCTCTCTGTTCTGGCCAGGATGCATCCCGCGGAGCTACTAAGTAGCAGGTCGCACCTGGGCACCCCCACCCTCACTCCTCCAAAAGCCCCAAACTCAGGCAGGTGAGAGCCCGGCCTCCACGACCCCGGCCACTCACCCCGGTATCGCTTACACTTTACTGGCCGGATTGAGGTCACGAGATCAACCCGGCCGAGTGGTCAGAGGGTACTAGGGGCCCCCAGGCCTCGTCTCCAGGGCCAAGCCTACACACTGGCTCAGTAGGCCCAATAGCGTTAGGAGCCTGCAGCTTCCTCCCCCTCCTCTGGCAGGATCTCCAGGCTGCTGGTCCGGTCTGGGTCCATGTGGAGGGCCCAGAGCCCGTGGGGACGCGTGGGGTAGTGGGGAGTCGGAGCGAAAGGCTGTGGGGCTCTGAGGCCAGCGCCAGACCTAGGACCTCCTGCACGTGGTGAGGCAGTCATGGAGGGTTGAGGGGTTGGGAGGAAAAGCCAGAGCTTTGTCAGGAGCTGCGGGTCAGGGACACACCGGGCAGCTTGTGGGCACATCCTCCACACTCAGCTTCAAAGTCAGCTCGTCCAAGTGCTTGAGGATCTCACCGGATCCACAGCCAGAAGGCACGAGGTGTCCAGCCCCACGTCCGGGGTGGGGGTGGGGGGCTGTCCAAAATCCACAGTGCTTTCTACAGCCGAAGGCCATCGGGGAGGGGGCATATTCCCTCCAGACGCTGAAGCAGAGAGAGCCGGAGTGGTGGGAGTCTGGGAAGTATCGGAGGGGCCGATCCAGCACCTTTGGGAGCAGTAGGAGTTGCCGCTTCATTATCTTCTGAGTTTCCGCTCTTGAAGCCACAACAGCGGGAGGCTGGGCCACAAAAACAGCAGAGGCACCAGCCTCGTGAAGAGTGACTCGGAGCAATCGGGGAGAGAGACGGTCAGTCCTGCCCTGGAGGTAGCGAAACTTGCTGTGACACAGGCCTCTGGTGGGGAGGATGTTGTGCGGCAGGTCCTGACCCTGGTTCTCGAGACTCCATAAGAATTTGTTGGTCCTATGGGAATGGCTCTACGCTCTTGTCTCTGGCGACAAGGCTACAATATCCTGTGGGGCGATTTCCTCCACTCCTGCTCTGGTCTCATGGATTTCCACGGTAGCTTCAGGAAGAAATCCCCACTGGTTTTCTCGCGCAAGTGGGCCTTGTGCTCCTAGGCGGGGCCCTCTCACCTGAGGTACTGCAGGAGGAGCCACCAAGCCTGGCACCTCAGGCTGGGGCTCAGACCCTGGGGGGCCTCTCCCTGATCACCCGCACGTCCTGCCCAGCCCTCCCCCAGCGTGTGCTCGGCTCCTCACCCCTGAGAAGAGCCAGGCTCTCAGCTCAGGGACCTGCTGCTGGCGGCCCTCCGAGCCCATGTGGTAGGCCTCCTCTGTGAGGCCTGCAGCGGCTCCAGCTCCACGCCGGAAGTGACCTCCAACCCAGGTGGGGCACGTCTTCAGACGCTGGAAGAGGGTCGCTGGAGGCCCTCCAGGTGGCTGCAGCGATTCCTGGAAGCAGTCAGTCATGAGGGAGAAGCTGCTGATGCAGGAATCCTGGAAGAAGCTAGATGTCACATTGGAGGTGATCTGGTTAAAGAGCTGGAGATGGTGGAAAGAGTTGGAGAGGATAGAGGAGTCATGAGGGGAGATGAGGTAGAGGTGGCAGCCCTGTGGGGAGCTGGCCAACAGCAGGTGACGGTTGAGGACATGGAGCAAGCCGCAAGTGCCCCACAGCAGATGTGCCAGGCAGGCGGGGAGCCTCCGGCCTGTGTTGCCCGGTTGAGGCAAGCCCAGTTGAGGCCCGGCTTTGAATGGCGGATGGATTTACCCTCGTCAGACTCACTCACGTAGAAGACCAGAGAACCCCTGCGGGGGCTGGGCTCTGCACTTCTCACGACTCTGAGTGACAGCCACGGCTTCCCCCGCCGCTGACAACTGCCAAATGGGGCTCATAGCTGGGCTCAAAGGTCAGTTCCTTTTCAGAAGTGTAGGAGTCATCCCCACTTGGAGGAGAGGATTTGAGTGGAATCTCCAGCCTCCTCTACAGGAGCCCAGTGCAGGAGGACGTAATTTGTCCTTCTCCCAGCATGGATGATGTGGTTGATGAGGGAGCCCAGGTAGAGCTTCTTGGTATGTAGGTACATGCCTCTTCACCAGTTCTTTAATTAGTGGAGTTGATGTGAAGGAAAAATATTTATATAGTGAGCAGGATTGGTGGAATACTACAGTAAGTTGTTCTAAGACAGATTAACATTATATTTTCTTCTGTATGATTTTTGCTTAGGTTAAGTGTATAAAACACTGTCTATGGTCATTATTCCATAGGAAGGAATCTATTAGTTAATCCTTTGTCATTTCCATGAAATCTTTAGACTGATTCCTCAGGGGTACAGTTAAGATCCTGATGCTCAGAGTGGGTCGACAAGAGAAGCTTACCTTTGGTGGGATGTGGATGGTCTTGTTGAAGTGATTTCCATGTGGTTGTGTCTCTTGAGCAATCTTCCCAAGCAGTGTATTCCAGGAGGTAGTAGGCTTTGTATTTCCAAAGCTAACACATCTGGACATGTACAAAGCCAGCTCTGTGGATGCTCTTTTAAATAGCTAAACTGATTGGTAGGAATTCAGTTCAGTTCAGTTGCTCTGTTGTGTCTGACTCTTTGCGACCCCATGGACTGCAGCACGCCAGGCCTCCCTGTCCATCACCAACTCTTGGAGTTTACTCAAACTCATGTCCATTGAGTCGGTGATCCCATCCAACCATCTCATCCTCTGTCATCCCCTTCTCCTCCCGTCTTCAATCTTTCCCAGCATCAGGGTCTTTTCAAGTGAGTCAGTTCTTCGCATGAGGTGGCCAAAGTATTGGAGTTTCAGCTTCAACATCAGTTCTTCCCAATGAAAACTCAGGACTGATCTTCTTTAGGATGGACTGGTTGGATCTCCTTGGAGTCCAAGGGACTCTCAAGAGTCTTCTCCAGCACCACAGATCAAAAGCATCAATTATTTGGTGCTTAGCTTTCTTTATAGTCCAATTCTTACATCCGTACACGACCACTGGAAAAACCATAGCCTTGACTATCCAGACCTTTGTTGGCAAAGTAATCTCTGCTTTTTAATATGCTAAGTTGGTCATAACTTTCCTTCCAAGGATTGGTAGGAGAAAGCCTCCCTAATGGTACTTGTGCATCTTCTCTATTCATATGGCTGTCTTCTTGATTCGTTTCCTTCTTTTTTTTTTTATCATGGTAAAATGCAGAAAACATGAAATTTACCATGTTGACCATTTTTAAATGTTCAGTTTATTGGTGTTAAAAACATTCATAATGTTGCACAACCGTCACCACTATCCATCTCCAAGGCTCTTTTCATCTTCTAAAACTGAAACTCTATACCCTTTAAATAATAATTCCCCATTCCTTTCTCCTTCTAGTCTCTGGGAACTATCATTCTAGTGATACTTCCTGTGTCTATGATTTTTTTTTCTTTTTTGTGGTGGAGGTGGTCTGATTCTCTACTTGATAACATTGTAGCTAGTCAGGAAGGCTAGTGGGGGGAGTCAGTCAAAATATATGGAGCTGTAGGAAATGGAACAAGGAAGAATGGGACTTGTACTCTGTTAAGCACCCAGTACAGTTAGTTCAATGACCTTGCACACGTTCTTTAAGCACTCTGGCCTCCATTTCCTCATTTATAAAATGGGGACAGTAATACTGCTTACCACATATGATTTTTATGAGTAGGAAATGGAGTAATACATGTAAAATATACAGCAGTAACTGACACATCCTAAGCACTAGATAAATTTTCGTGATGGTGACAAGCTCTCAGGGCAATTGTCCTTGGTTAAATTACACAGTTCAAGCAGAAAAGGAAGTGGTAGCTGACACAACCCCACCAGGCTGTGTGGGACTAGAGATCAGCTGTGAGGATAGTTTGGTTATTCAAATGGCCTATTTACTATTTCATGTTTATGTCAGCTTTTTCACTTTGTAAGGACTTGAAATATTGTTTTTTGTTGAAAGCACCCATGGCAATGTGAAAGATACAAACAAATCAGCATTTCTTAAGTGAAAGGGAACCCATGTGTATATCACTGACTTTGACAGTCACGTGAGTGACCATATCACTGTCTAGAAAATTTTGGTTATTACCAGAGAAAGTATCCACAGAGCATTATGAAATTACTGTTATATAAATCAATACTTTCTTTATATAACAACATTTCTTACTGCCTACAACTTGGGCTTTAAATAGCGTAAGAGATGATATTGTTTGAGATTAAAAGGCCAAACTGAACATGCGCTTACACATGCTCCACTAATGCTTTGCAGACAGTGACTAGAGATTTTTTTAATTCCACTTCTACCTAGATGCTGTTGTTTCCATGACACTAGTTTTGGGAATGGTGCTGAGCACATTCAGCCATTGCAAGTGATGGATTAGATAGTAATTGATGTGTGTTATGAAACTCACATCTGGGCCTTCTACCAACTGAGAGTCGGTTTGATTTGATCTGGCAGAAGGAGTTTCAAAGCATTTGGTTTTTAAATTATAGTGATTTATAGAAAAGTGCCTCTTCAGATGGCTATCAGCTGGTAACAGGTTGAGTTCCCAGAAAAAAAAGGCTCTTTCATTGTCCTGATTTTTCCAAATGGCACACCTACCAGGGAACTTCTTTTCAACATAGCCTCCTGGGGCTATCTCTTCCATTTGTTGGATATGCTGCCTACGGATTGAACCAGTGATGCTGAGATTGTAGTTCACTGTGTTATAAACTTATTTTGGGTTATTGGATAAAACTTGGGCTATCAAAACCATGGAAGTAAAGTACTTCAGTATAAAGTTAGGATTTAAAAAATATTCATAAATTTATGTGAGCAATTTTTTTCATTTCAAAGTGGCTAATGTTTGCTCTACAAAAATTCTCCTGCTTTAAATTCTGTTTTCTCCTACATTCCTTTCCCTTTTTTCTGTCTTGTTATCTCTGTAGTGAACAAGATACAGACACTAAATACCTTCCTCCTCTCTTGACTCCTTTTTTAGCAAGGCTTGCAGATACTAAAGAGAAGGCAATGGCAACCCACTCCAGTACTCTTGCCTGGAAAATCTCATGGATGGAGGAGCCTGGTGGGCTGCAGTCCATGAGGTCGCTAAGAGTTGGGCACGTCTGAGCAACTTCACTTTCACTTTTCACTTTCATGCATTGAAGAAGGAAATGGCAACCCACTCCAGTATTCTTGGCCTGGAGAATCCCAGGGATGGGGAGCCTGATGGGCTGCCTGCCATCTATGATGTCACACAGAGTCGGACACAACTGAAGCGACTTAGCAGCAGCAGCAGCAGCAGCAGATACTAAAATCAGTCTTTCATTTTTGTTTTTGGATTTCACTTTAGTATGTTTAACTTTTTGTGTCTGTTTTACCTTTTTTGGGCATTGCTCTTTAGGCTTTTTATTTCTTTGGGAAATTGAAGGTTTATTTATTTTTTATTTGGGAAAGATTTATTTGTTTATTTGGCCAATGAAAGATCCTTCTCCTCTGTTAAAGGAATTTCAAGCATCATTAAGCAGCACAGGAACCTTTTTGAAAGGGGTAAACAGTTTTCCAATTTCATACTAGACCTTGTTGTAAGACAAGTGCTAAAGGCAAAGCTGATTTAATCACACTGGAGGGCTCTGAAAGAGAATCATTAGGAATCACCTTCCACTCAGCTATGGCTACTGGTATCCTATACCAGATGAAGAATGATGGTGTTTTGGTGTTTTCCCTAAATATAAATTTCCTCTATAGGTCCCAATAGTACTTTGCAACCTTTAATATGCATGTGAATCACCTGGCAGCTTGTTAGACTATTTTTTTTAAATTAATGTTTTAATTAAAGGATAATTGCTTTACAAAGTTTTGTTTTCTGTCAAACCTCAACATGAATCAACCATAGGTATACATATAATCCCCTCCCTTTTGAACCTAAGATTTTTGTGTAGGGCCTAAGATTCTGCATTTCTAACACCCTTCCACATAATACTAATGTGGTTGGTCCCTAGACCACACTACTTGAATAGCAAGGGTCTAGAAGTGTCTGGGCTTTCAAATGTTTCTTGTCTCCTTTTGATTTTTTTCTCCTTTTCTTGAGGTAAAGTTTATATTGATGTGCATTATGGCATAGTTTTGTTTGTGCCCTCCAAGAGTCTGTTTCCCCAGTCCTGTGTAAGTTCTGTAATCAAATCTCACTGGCCTCCAAAGTCAAATTCTTTGGGAGTTCTCAGTCCCTTTGCCAGATCCCCAGGTTGGAAATCTGTTGTGGGTCCTAGAACTTTCTTTACAGTGCGAGAATTTCTTTGGCATAATTGTTCTTCAGTTTGTGGGTTGTCTGCTTGGTGGCTCTGTGGTCAGGTTAATGGCAACCTCATTCAAGAGGGCTTTTGCCATAGGCTGTGTGACCAGGTAGCTGCACTCAGAGCCCCTGCCCCTGTGGCAGGCCACTGCTGACCCATCCCTCCACAGGAGACCCAAACACAGGTCTGAATGTTGGTCTCTAATTTAGCAGCTTCCTGCTCAGACTGTTTGATCTGTATATAACTGATCTGTATATAACTCTGTATATTCATGGAGAAAAAAAGAGTCTGAATTAGCATACTTGTTTGATCTTTTCCCTGAAAGGTCTTAAGAACATTATGTTTAAAACTCTATTCAATTTTATCTACTGAAGCACTCTCTGCCATTTGCTACAGTGCAGGGTGAAGCGATCAGGAAGCTGCTAAATTAAGAGATCAATGTTCAGGGTCCCACAGGTGAAGCTTTGACCATTGTTTCCACCTTTTTTACCTCTACAAAATGAGGTGATTTGCCTTCTGATGAATCCTGAGGACAGTGTCAAAGCCTCTGACCATACAGTAAAGTGAGAAAAACGAATAAAGTTTCTTTTAATATATATATATATATATATTTATTTATTTTTTTTTTAAGAGCAGTTTTAGGTTCATAAAAAAACTGAGAAGTTATAGAAATTTCCCATATACTCCTTGCCCCATAAATGTATAGCTTCCCCTATTATCAACTCCCAAATAGTATAGATTCCTGTCATGTCACATCATAGCATCTGCACTTAGTGCAGAACTCAGGAAATAACAACAACAATAAAGGGACATCTTTCAAATAAATTGATATGTTAAAAAAAAAAAAGAATTGATGGTGATGTGGTATGGACAGTATGGTTAAAAATAAGTGTAATTTCAGAGAAAAGCAGCTTGTGTTCCATGATGCATTTTTGAAAAAGAAAAGAAGAATGAACTTCCCTGCAAGTTTTCCATTGCAAAGAGAATGCAAAATTTGTGTTGTTACTCTAAAAATAAATAAATCAAGAATGTTTGTTTACATTTTAAAAATAGAATTATCGATACTAGCATTCCATAAGCTCTTTTGATGGCTGATGAAGTGCTAAAACACAAGCAACCTCATTTTTTTTAAGCCCTTGAGCTGGCCACTTACACTTGCAAACAAGATAGGTAAGAAGCAAGGGAAAACCATCTAGGCAATATGTATTTTTAATATAAGGTTGATTTCTATTTGTTTTGGAATTTGAATCTCTGAATTTACCTCTGTTTGATTCTTCAGCCAGAGTACTTGAATTGGTTTGTGTTTGCCCTTGTTTGAAGACTATGTACATATAACAAAGAAAATTAATGTAACAAGAGCATTTCCTGTTGCTTAAGGTTTTTGTTAGTTTTTTTTTTTTTTAAGAACAGTGAATCTCTATTGTTATAATCACTGATCATTTTGGAACCATCATGTGAATTATACCAATGGTAATTCCTTTAGAAAGATAAAATTTTGAGGGTTTTGCCAATTGAAGTATTCAGTGTAAAAACAGATTTCTCCAAATGTAGCAAATTGTTGGTTCATTTACTAACCATGTTTGTTTCATGTATTTGCATTTGCCAGACAAACACTGAGAATATATATTTTAATTTTATTGCAGAACTACCATTTCAAGGCATACCGTGAAATTATAATTTATGTTCCTGAGATTTTTTTGTAGTTTTAGAATGATCATTTCAATTTAGCCCTGGGTACCTTATACTATTATGCTAGGAACACTTCCAGTTTAAACATATATAATTTATTTTTAACAGATTTTGCTTGGTGTACACAAATGAAATGTAACAGTCATTACAGAGATTGTCTTAGTTCATTTACTAAACATGAATCCATGTCCTCTGTTTCCCTTATCTTTGCATGACTTTCAGCTGGGCTTCTGTTCTCTGCTTTGATGCAAATTTCAGGTTAAAGAAGGAGGCTCCCAACACGAGGTCCTTTTCATGAGACAATTCTGGCAAGTGATGTGTGTGTATGTGTGTTATTCAGATGCTCTGTATAATTTAGATAATTCATTCTGAAAAATCAAATTTCTAAATCAAACCGTCAAGCATTCTTAACCCTTTTATGTGTGTAACTCTTTGCTTCAAAACCCCCAAATAGAAAACCTTGATCTTGAAACATTTCCTCTTTGGAAGATGATGGTTTCATCTTTTGAAGTTATTTTACCTTTATTCAAGAAAAGTTATTCAAAATTCAACTTCTAATTAGAGTCTTCATTCTTTCATCAAGCAGAATAGATCAAACAAACTAAGCATATACTGCTCCTTGAATTTCCAGCAGAAATTACCCAGTGGTAAGCATATAAATATAAATAATATGAAAACATTGTGTGGTGTGCTCTGTATGGGACTTATGCCCAGCAAGTTTTGGCTTCTGGGTATTTATACTGGGTTTGTGTTACCTTTGCACATGAAATCTTGATGGTTTATTATGTATTGTCAAGCTCAGCACATGTGGTATACAAAATAGTTCCTTTATTCTGTACTTAGGAGAATGTTTGAGGAAGGTTTCATTGTGTAAAGCTGTTTATTGCTTGGACAGATTTTATGCCATTTGAAACTGGAATTATGTAGAGCAATTATCAAGAGTGTAACAGAGATTTTGGATTCAGCAAATAGGCGGGGCTCAGAAATTAGGCTTTCATCAGTAGTGAATAAATCTCTCTAAAGGATTAAGGTAGGAGAGCAAGCTTTTGCAGATTTGTATTCACTGTGTATTGAGCTTTCATAAGATGCCATAAGGAGTTTTAGAACTTCCCTGGCAGAAGCTAAAAAATAAAGATGGGATTCTGTGAGCGTTATGGGTTGTTAGGTGAGTTTGCTTTGGGCTATCAAATAAAAATGGCACATGTCATTAGGCTTATGGAGAGAGGGTTTTAAATATCTTTCTTCAAAATTATGTCCTCTTTTGATTTATTCCATGGTCCTTTTTATTTGTCTCATATTTCTGAAAGAGGCCTGTGATGGCGGGGGAGGGGGGGGCGGTGCCCAAGGGATCATCCCTCTTGTAATTTGACATGTTGAATTCTGTATGATTCACACATTTTTTTCTTTGATATTGGACACTTTCCAAGCACTGAATTATTCCTGCTGTTTAAAAAAAAAAAGCCAAACCCAAACAAAAGTCTCTTTAAGAGAGTGAAAAAGCCTTAAATATAACGGTGTGTCTTTACAAAGCAGAAGCCTCAAGATCACAGTGGAAAAACTAAAAATATTTAGCCCTGGATGAGATCCTCTGGCCTCTTCGTAGATGATGGTTTGATTGTCCTTCCAGCTTTCATTCATGCCCGTATCCTCCATTATCTCTGATATTCAGTCTTCAGAGGAGAAAGATGAATAGTGTCTTCATTGGGAGGCACATGGGTAATATGAAGGTGGAAGTGACTTCGGTAGATAAAGATCCACCAAATACTGGCCTGCAGGCTCTCATTACACAGAGGTTGGAGGAGTGCAAGAAAAAGATCAAATTCAGCAGAGAGAAACAACACACATCCTCTTAGCTGATCGATAACCAGTTTCTGAGAGTAACAACTGTCAGCTGAGCTGTATCAGTCGCTCCTGGAGACTTAGCAAGGAGTAAAGATCACATCCCTTTCAAACTTGGAGGCCTTTAAAGTAAGCAAACCTACAGAGATTAAGGCTTGTTGCAATGATTTCTCTATAACATTTTGAAGATCTGCTTTTCTGATGGAAAAATATTTTCACCAATGCAAGTGATATGAGTTAAAGAAAAAACAAGATAAATTAGGCCATTATTGTCACATTTTTCATAGCCACCCTACTAAACCCTGATGTTTAAAAGGAGTTTATATAAAGGGGAACATAATTTTTGATACAATACTGAACTTGCAGTTTGCTAAAGCGAATACTTTACAACAGTCTGAGCATGTTCTGACTAGAACAAAGTCTTAGCAATGGCTTCCAGTCAAGCATAGCTACATACTTCATTTAGACATTTCTAGAATGAAAACAAGAGGGAACTTTTAAGAGTCTTTAAACCCTATTTCCCCACCCACTCCTTCAAGTATAAATTTAGATAAGTGTACTGTACAGAAAACAAGCATCCAAATAGACTCATTTGATTATATAGCTTTTCTGTCTAGGAATTATGGAAACAGGATGCTTTATTTGATCTTGGAATATAATATTACTGAAAGTTTTTGCTAAGGTTAATAAAAAGGGAATTCAATAGATACATTAAAATGCCTGAAACAAGCTCATGAGTTAGAACACTGAGCTCATTACACTTTAAGACTGGAAGTCAGAATTCTGATGCCAGTAAGTGTTGTCTCTTTCTGTGTGTGTGATTGTGCATGTTAGTGTGTGTGTGTGTGTGTGTGTGTGTGTGTGTATGTATGTGTGTGTGAAGTGAGAGGTTGCCCTAGGAAAAGAAATTTCTTTGGCTCAATATTTCAGAGCATGTTATTTCAGAGAAACACCTTTTAATTGGCATTTAAACTTTATTGATACACACTGTTTAAGAATGACAATTTTCTTTTCTGGAGACCATTGATTAGTGGCTCAATTTTCTCATCAATATTTAACCACTGGGAAGCAAGAGAGGTCTATTAGGTTATCTCAAGAATTGTTTGAAAATCTGTAATAATTTGAATCAAAATTCAATCTGAGAAAACTTGGGAAACCTGTCTGACTAGAAAGCTTTTCCTTTCTCCTCCCCTCCCCCACTCCCTTCTTCAAGTTCTTCTGATTTGTGAGCCCAGGGCAAGTTTAATTATAATTAGTTAATGTTAGTTAATTAGGTAATGTTCATATAGTGCTTTGAAGATGAAAAGTTTTAGAAATGCTAAGTGCTATCATTATTAATATCAGCAAAGGGGGGAAATTAAGTATGACGAACACTTTTAGAAACTGCAGAATCTGAAAGTGAAGTGCTTGATGGCATGTGACTCTCGGTTCCACCATTTCATCTCTTCCTGCTGAAAAGTGAAGCAGCCTTTTGTCTCCATTGTTTGGGTGTCCAGAGCTCCCTTCCCCCTTCCCTGTTCTGTGCTGACACTGTTCAAAGAGGTGAGCAATCTTAGGCTAAACACTTCTCCAAATATATGTCTTCAAGCACATATACTCACATGTATGTATGTTCACACATACATAGTCCAGCTTTCAACGTAAGGCCATGCTCATGTTTATTTCTGAGCTCAGAAATGTTCTATAGGCCCTCACTCTTTCTATTTTCTTTAACCCTTCTTGCTCTGTATTGCCGAAGAAAACAGTAGAACGCTAACAAGGACAAAAGGAATCACTGTTCTTTGGATTATCTAATTTATTTAAGGAAATAAATCTGCCAAATGGAAAAGTATCTCTTTGTTGCAAACATAAGGAATTCTCTTAGTTTTAACTAAAATGCAAACTTGTGAGGCACATGGCTTCTAAGCCTTAGAAAAATGCATGGCTGTCCCATGCAATTTGCAGAACAGAAGGCATTCATAGACCATGTTATCTCTGGATGGAGCTTTATACAACCTTTTATTAGCCATGCTGAAGAAAGTAGGTCAATATAATTTCCAAAGTACAGAGGAAAGTGGGCCCTGGCCAGAGCTAAGTCCAGATGAGTTTGGAAGTTGCTCTTTGGAGAGGAGCGCTAATTGGAAGCAGTGCCTTTCTCACTGTCTTCCAAACTGAAATTAGATTTGTTGTAGAATTTAATTTTGAAAAGGCTTATAATGAAGAATAGGTTAAAGTTTGGGGGTCTTGGAATGAAATAAATCAATGTATGGTGGCAGAGAGACCAAAGAGCAGAAAGAGGGTTCAGGGTCTATATTGCCATCTCACATGGGACCTCTACATAGAAAGTATAGATGATATTTGAGTGATCAAAAGTTATAGAAAGTCATATAGGAAACTCAGCTCGATTCCTCACTTCTTTGTTTAGCCCCTTATTCCTTGTTACCTTTCCTTTATATTAAATGTTTAGTTGGGAGTAAATACCAGGGAAATGGCATGGAAGTATCTTAGAATTGAGTTAAATTATTCCCAAGAGTCCAAATTGGTTTCTTGCTGTTTGGTAGAGTAATTTGTGCATCTCACCAAAGGGCTAATGAACACTTCACTTTGGCACTTGGAAACAGACACATTCAGATCATGTTAATCAAACATAATTAACTTTCAAGGAAGGAGGCTGGAAGAGTGGGCCAAAACAAATATGCTGAAACAGAACAGAGATGAATGCAAAATCTTGCAGTTAAAAAAATAAAATCAACTGCACATACGTAGAATAGCTATGTGGTTTATTAAAACAAAGCAAGACAAGACATCATCCACCCAACTGTAAAGGTTTGAGTTGACTAAAAGCTCCGCATGTATGCAGTGATGTCGTCCAAATGCTAAAGACTAAGGCCTCAGTTTCACGTGGCAAGTTTCTAGCACCAAGGTTGATGGAGGGCTGCTCTGGCCTGTTAAGGCCACATCCTGGGCTTTGAATTTTGAGAATTCTTGAGTATCTTATGAGGAATGATTTAACTTGGAGCAATTTAGACTAGAAAAGTGAAGATTCTAGAAACAGGATGATCATTTCAAATGAAAAAGAAAGAAAAAAATTTTTTTCAATATGAAAAATCCTAACATCTGGAGGAGAGATTAGACCTAAATGGCTGTGGCTAAAGAAGCAATAACCAGTCAAACTATGGTTCTAGACTTTAAAGTTCTCTGTATATTGATCCAGACTTCCTCCCTCATGCTGTTCTCCCCTGCTCTCTTACCAGAATCCTTTACCCATCCACTCTGGGTTGCTTCACTTTTTTTCCGAACACACCTTTCTAGTTACCTGGAGAGCCTCCCCTCATCTTTATATTATCTCTACTACTTTTCTGTCCAGTTGAATTCTTCAAAGTCTTGCCTAGTGGTTTTCAACCTTGGCTGCATATTAGAATTACCTAGAGAGCCTTTAAAAAGTCTATGCCTGGGCTCCTTTCAGAGCTTCTAATTTAATTGGTCTGGGGTGGGGCCCAGGCATCAGTATTATCTTAAACTCACCAGGTGATTTTAATGGAAACCTGGTGTCAAGGACCAGCAGTTTAGTCCCAACTAAACTTTGATGATTCATTACTCCATTTGACTTGCTCCTTTGACTGTTCCTTAGAACACTCACTTGTAATTAATATAGTGTCTGACTTAATTCATTTAAGAAGAAAGAACTACCTGTTTTTGTACTGTTAAGCATCTTTCAGGGTCCACACATCTCATTTTTCCTAAATCCCTTGGATGTGTTTTATATTCCATATTCCATCCTCTCCAGTACAGTGCCTTACACATAGGACTGTGCATGTGTGAATTTTAAATTATTATAGAAAATCAGTAAAATATTTCTTACTTAATTGGCAAATAAAATATTATTTTGATAGTTGATACTAAACTTATGAAAATCATTATATTTAGAAATGTATGTAAAAAAAAAAAAGGATGGGTCATGAAAATTTAGTTAAACTATTGAGTGAAAAGAGTATTTGGGATGCATTCAGTTTTGCAGGGTATATCATGGAGAGTAATTGTGAGGGTTCACCAAAGGTGACACCCAGAAGACATGGAATGATTGGGTTTGGGTTGCCTGGCAGTGGCTTAGCTTGACTTTACTCATGAGAAGTTGGGACATGAGACTGCAACAGCATGCAAGGTTACTTTTCTGTTTCTGGCCAGTGGGACTATCTTTGCTTCCTTTATTGCCTGAGACAGGGGGGCTTTTGGAATCACTGGACTGAATTTTGTTTTAGCCCTACAGGTGGATTTGTTCAAGCCAGAAAAAAAACTACAGGCCAAGAAACCGATGGAGTAACTAAACTGTTAATAAATTCCAGTGCCACCTAATAATAATACTTTGTATTTATATAGCCTCTTTCTTGGAGGAGCTCAAAACACTTTATAGGCACTGAAAGTTAATCAAGTTGGGAATTTTTCAATCATAGTGGGAGTGAGATCCAGGCCTACAAACCCCCAAGCAAGCTTTCCTTATTTACACATGTGGACCCTGTTAGTGTGGTGACTTCAAAAAGTCTGAGGCTCTTTGGGTTTAGAGATGTTGTAACATTAAATGAGCTGAAATTCATTTCTGGCCAGCTGGTGTAAGGATCCAAACAATGTTTAAAATATTTTAACAAATGAAAACATTAAAAAAATAATATGCAGCTGTCTGGCATTACTTTGTAACTATGACAATTGCTGAAATATAATGATCCCTGTGTTTGTGTTTCTAGTTATTATAAGAATAATTGTGAGGATGGAGAATGAATTTTACTTTTTTAGTTTATTGAAATTTCTTGTTTCCCTTTAATGTGTATAATCTCTGAGCAATAAAAGGGACTAGAGAAGTAGAAGTTTCTATAGCATAGTTAAGGGTAAGAGGTTAAAAATAAAGATCTTATGACAAAAATGTTAAGTGGTACCTTGATTATTCTCATGGCAATTAGGGTATCATTTTATGGAAGAGCCCTTTAAATAAGAGCTTTCAAACATGAACAACAAATGCACTCTGTCATGGAATTTTATACTTTTGGTTAATAATGAGAATGATGCAAATGATCCATGTCATCAAAGACTGATTAGTTGTATGAGCTTAATCTTGAAATCTGTGCCCTGTGATCTGTTGCATTCCTTGCTTGAGAACTCCTTCCTTAGCACTTGAACTTAACATGATTTGCTTGTTTATTGTGGAGTTGGATTTTGTCTAGGCAACCACTTTCTTTTTCTGGGGTCCTGGGGACTCAAAATGTGTGACATGTAGCAAGGTTTTATGTATCTTCTAAAGAGGCAGATGGAATTGATTTTAGCATCTGCCATATTGTAGTGGAATGGGTCTTCCAAAATTAGAATATCACTTCTTCATTCAAAGAGACTTTGTAATTCCAAATATAATGTAATTCCAAATAAAAATCATGGGTTCAGTAAGCATCTGTTGATTGATTTTTCTTAACATGGTGTTCCTCAAGGTGAGATGAATAACACTGTGAGGGTCAGGATGACTTTATGTGGAGCTAGGACCCTACCTGGAGTAACAAGCAAGTTTGGCCTTGGAGAACAAAATGAAGCAGGGCAAAGGTTAACTGAATTCTGTCAAGAGAATGCATTGGTCATAGTAAATACCCTTTTTCAACAAAACAAGAAATGACTTTATCCATCACCATATGGCCAATACTGAAATCAAATGATTACATTATTTGCAGCTGAAGACAGAGAAGCTGTATACAGTCAGCAGAAACAAGACCTGGAGCTGACTGTGGTTCAGATCATCAGCTTCTCATAGCAAAATTAAAGTAAAAGAAGCAGGGAAAACTACTAGGTCAGCTAGGTACGACTTAGTCAAATACCCTATGAATATGCAGTGGAGGTAACAAATAGATTCAAGGGATTAGAACTTGTAAACAGTGTGCCTGAAGAACTATGGACAGAGGTCCATAAATTATACAGGAAGCAGCTAACAAAACCCTCCCCTCAAAAAGAAAAGCAAGAAGGCAAAGTGGTTATTTGAGGAGGCCTTACAAATAGCTAAAGAAAGAAGAGAAGTGAAAAGCAAAGGAGAGAGGGAAAGGCATATCCAACTAAACGCAGATTCCCAAAGAACAGCACAGAGAGACAAGAAGGTCTTCTTCAATGAACACTGTATAAAATTAGAAGAAAACGACAGAAGGGGAAAGACTAGAGAGCTCTTTAGGAAAATTGGAGATATCAAGGGAACATTTTTCACAGTGAGCACAAAGGTGAGTGCAGTAAATAACATAAACAGTAGAGAGCTAGTGGACGCTGAAGAGATCAAGAAGAGATGGAAAGAATACATGGAAGAACTGTATAAAAAAGATTCAGATGTACTGGATGACTATGATGGTGTGGTCAGCCACCCAGAGCCAGACATTCTGGACAGTGAAGTCAAGTGGGCCTTAGGAAGCACTGCTGTTAATAAAGCTAGTGGTGCAATAGAGCTTCAGTAGAACTATTCAAAACCCTAAAGGATGATGCCATAAAGGTGTTGCTTTCAATATGTCAGCAAATCTGGAGGACCCAGCAGTGGCCACAGGACTAGAAAACATCAATCCTTATTCCAATTCCCAGGAAGGGTAGTACTAAAGAATGTGCTAACCATCAGACAGTTGCCCTCATCTCCCATGCTAGTAAGGGCATGCTTAAAAATCTTGCATGCTAGGCTTCAGAATGTGAACCAAGAACTTCCAGATGTCCAAGTTGGATTTAGAAAAGGAAGAGGAACCAAAGATCAAATTGCCAGGATTCACTGGATCATAGAGAAAGCTAGGGAATTAAAAAAAAAAAATCTACCTCTGTTTCATTTACTATGACAAAACCTTTGATTGTGTTGATCATAATAAACTGTGGAAAGCTCTTAAAGAGATGGGAATACCAGACCATCTTACCTGTCTTCTGAGAAATCTGTATGCGGGTCAAGAAGCAACAGTTAGAACCCTGTAGGAACCACTGGTTGGTTCAAGATTGAGAAAGGAGTGGGACAGGGCTGTCTGCTGTCAGCACATTTGTCTAATATGTACATCATGAGAAATGCTGGGCTGGATGAGTTACAAGCTGGAATCAACATTGACGGGAGAAACATTGACAGCCTCAGAATTGCAGATGATACCTCTATAATTGCAGAAAGCAAGGAGGAACTAAAGAGCCTCTTGATGAGGGTGAAGGAGGAGAGTGAAAGAGCTGGCTTAAAACGAATATTAAAAAAAAGAACTAAGATCATGGCATCCGGCCCCATTACTTCATGGCAAGTAGAGGGGGAAAAGGTGGAAGTAGTGCCAGATTTCCTCTTCTTGAGCTCTAAAATTACTGCAGATGGTGACTGCAGCCATGAAATCAGAAGACGTTTGCTTCCTGGCAGGAAAACTATGACAAACCTATACAGTGTGATGAAAAGCAGAGACATTACTCTACCAACAAAGGTCTGTATACTCAAGGCTATGGTCTTCCCAGTGGTCACATATGGTTGTGAGAGCTGAACTGTAAAGAAGGCAGAGTGCTGAAGAATTGATGCCTTTGAACTACCATGCTGAAGAAGACTCCTGAAGGTCCCTTGGACAGCAAGGAGATCAAACCAGTCAATCTGAAGGGAAATCAACCCTGAGTACTCATTGGAAGGAATGAGCATGAAGTTGAAACTCCAGTATTTTGGTCATCTAATGCAAACATCTGACTCATTGGAAAAGTCCCTGATTCTGGGAAAGATTGAGGGTGGAAAGAGAAGAGAGCATCAGAGGATGAGATGGTTAGATAGCATCACCGATGCAATGAACACAGACTTGGGCAAACTTTGGGAGATGGCAAAGGACAGAGAGGCCTGGCATGCTGCAGTCCATGGGGTTGCAAAGAGTCAGACACAGACCAAAAAAGAAAAAAAAGGAAATAAAACTAAAAAAACCTGTTGAATTACCTGAAATCCCACTCTCCAACAATGACTGTAATCAACATATTAGTATATTTCATTCCTGTGTTTTTCTGCTATGAATACTTAAAAACTGGGAATGCTTTTGCAAACATTTGCTGGAAGCTCTTAGTTACTTTCTCAGGGCTATAATTTGTGGATGGGCTTCTGTGAGAAGAGCCTGCGCTATTGGAATATCAGTCCAGTTCCCAGGACAATGGTCACAAAGACCCCATTTTTGTAGATGAGGAATCTGAGACTGGTGAGGTAATCGGGCGACTGAACAACAGAACCCTACATTTCATAAAACTGAATTACGTAGAGTTCTTTTTCCAATTCTTCTTCCATTTTTCTAATTATATAAAGGAGACAGGCTTAGCTGGGTACTGGTATATTTTTAACGTTAGTCCCTTTAGACAAAGAGAAATGTGAAAAGAAAAAATGAAAATATTTAAAGAAAATGTTAAATAAACAAAAGTACAGGTGGTGTGTGTATATGTCACAAAAGTTGGTATATGAGCATGACTGAATTCCCCTACTGTTTGGGTTTACTCCTAAGTCTAACACATGTTTTCATATTTTAGTCCCTTTTGTTTGCTATTTGTTTCATGTTTGACTTCTTAGTACCCCTAGAGTATATGTTTCAGTTCAGTTCAGTTCAGTTGCTCAGTCGTGTCTAACTCTTTGCGACCCCATGAATCGCAGCATGCCAGGCCTCCCTGTCCATCACCATCTCTATGTTTATGAGTGGCAAAAACCATTATTTTCTTCTAATGTCTTACTATCTAGGTATAGGGGTATCCCTTTCTCAAAGTTCTGTGAAAGAGTTCAGCATCCATTCTGTGATGAATGAACTTATCACTCATGCATTTAGAACAATACCATCTTTTTTGGTGGATAATATTGTAGTTTTATGTTTAATTTCTGTTTTAAAAAATGTATTGGAGTATAGTTGATTTACAACATTGTGTTAGTTTCAGGCATATAATAAAGTGATTCTGTTGTATACTACATATACATATATTCATGGTTTTCAGGCTCTTTTCTCATATAGGTTCTCATAGAATATTGAAGAGAGTTCCCTGTGCTATGCAGTGGGTCTTTTTGCTTATCTATCTTATATAATACTCTCTACGTACCATTCTTGGGAGAATTTGGAAGAGAATTGTTCTGGGATTCCAACAAAGAATCTTGATTGAGAAAGATTTTTTGAAGTTTTTGTCAAGTCAAATCTATTAGCCTAATTATCTCTGCCTTGAAAACATACAGCATAAAATATGCTTGAGAACATGTTTCTTTATAGCACATGTAAAGAAAGGGAAGAAATGTCAGGGAGAGGAAAGCAAAGGGCAGAAGGTGGAAGAAAGAGATGGGTATTTAGAAATGGCAGGGAGGGAGAAAAAGTGAAAGAGAAGTCCAACAAGAGCAGGGGAGGGAGACAGAACAATGTAAAAAAGAACCATTGTGAATTAGTATGTTTGTTTATGGAGTACTTGATGTTAAGAAAACTATTTTTTAAGTATTCTGAGATAAGATGATTTGTATCCTGAGAATGCTTGTTCTCAGGAGCTCAGTGGTTTCAAAAGTGGAGGCAGATCTGGGCTCAAATTCTGTCACCTGCAATTGGCTTTGTGACCTTGGGCAAGTTGTGGCACTTTCCTCATAAATACAATTATAGTATCTTATGGGATTGCGAGGCTTTCTTTGTGGCTGGCTCAGCGGTAAAAGAATCCGCCTACAATGCGAGAGCCGTAGGTTTGATCTTTAGGTGGGGAATATCACCTGGAGAAGGAAATGGCAACCCACTCCAGTATTCTTGCCTGGAGAATCTCATGGGCAGAGGAGCCTGGTGGGCTGCAGTCCATGGTGTCACAGAGAGTCAGACATGACTGAAGTGACTCAGAATGCCTGTGCTTACAGGATCACTGGGAGGATTAAATGTTAGCAAAATCACTGCAGATGGTGACTGCAGCCATGAAATTAAAAGACGCTTACTCCTTGGAAGAAAAGTTATGACCAACCTAGATAGTATATTCAAAAGCAGAGACATTACTTTGCTGACTAAGGTCTGTCTAGTCAAGGCTATGGTTTTTCCTGTGGTCATGTATGGATGTGAGAGTTGGACTGTGAAGAAGGCTGAGCGCCGAAGAATGGATGCTTTTGAACTGTGGTGTTGGAGAAGACTCTTGAGAGTCCCTTGGACTGCAAGGAGATCCAACCAGTCCATTCTGAAGGAGATCAGCCCTGGGATTTCATTGGAAGGACTGATACTAAAGCTGAAGCTCTAGTATGTGGCCACCTCATGCGAAGAGTTGACTCACTGGAAAAGACTCTGATGCTGGGAGGGATTGGGGACAGGAGAAGGGGACGACTGAGGATGAGATAGCTGGATGGCATCACGGACTCGATGGATATGAGTCTGAGTGAACTCCAGGAGATGGTGATGGACAGGGAGGCCTGGCGTGCTGCGATTCATGGGGTTGCAAAGAGTCAGACATGACTGAGTGACTGAACTGAACTGAACAGAAATTTTATTACAGTGAAACTAACAAGTGCATTGTAGATCTGGAAACACCAAACCCCAATACAAAACACTTAAAAGGTTTCCCTAAAAAGCCAACAAATAATTTGAAGGAACATGGGTTTCTCTGCTCTTTTTGTCAAGAGCCCTTTCTATCTCATGTTGCTGAAGCTCTCTCCCTGGTTGCAGAACAGGAAGCGTACTGCTACCACTGTGAGTTCATGACACTGGGCTCTGAAATCTGCCTCGGTCACTATCCAAGGATTGACTTTAGGTGTCATAGGGTAGGGTCATTGAGATAGTTCTATGATGTTGTGTGTTGGTGAACGTAAAAATGAGCAAGAGAAGTTGTTCTTCCTTAGGCTAAACTGTGGCATAAAAGAATTTTATTTCAGACATCCTTTTTGCCTTATTCCTTCACAGGGCATCTCCTTTTCAGGTACACAGGATCCTTGTCTTATGTCTCCTCCCTTCATCCTCAACTTCACCTCAACCTTCACCATCACTCAACCTTCACCCTCACATCAAAACCAAAGTAGAAAGCAGCTATTTAGACTTTGTGTGAAATCAAGTTAACAGCGTTACCTTTCCCAGGTGTGCTAGCAATTTGAGGTTTTTATTGCACGTTGTGGAACTACCCCTGTAAAAGAGATTTCAGGCATTGCTAGACTTTTTGGAAAAAGGCCCATGGGGGCAGGGTGTCGTAGGCAGAATTCTGGAAGAGAGCCATATCCTCAGGACTCACGGGCCAGCTTTCTGGGCTTGTCCTCGGTACTCAAGGCCAATGTTTCCCAGAGCAGTTCTCATTTCAAAAATTCTACTCTATCAAATCATTTTCTTGTTTTGCTGGGTTTAGTTTGGGGAACATAATTATGTCTGGTGTACCGTAGGCACTTAATTCTTACTTTAATGAATTTGATAGACAGCAGTGTGTACAGGCAATGTATATATATGCAAGTGCCTCCATCTGTTGGTGCTAAGTTGACCCTCTACCTTTCCTGGGGTAGCAGCAGTTCCTGACCCTCTTCAGGCCTCCAAGACTGTAACTTGCATATTCACAGCAGGCTCAACTCCACGCAGTCATTTTATCTGTCTGTCTGTCTATCTATCTATCTATCTATCTATCCATCTATCTATTTCCCTGGTGGCTCAGACAGTAAAGAATCTGCCTGCAATGCGGGAGATCTGGGTTCAATCCCTGGGTTGGGAAGATCCTCTGGAGAAGAGAATGGTAACCCTCTCCAGTATTCTTGCCTGGAGAATTCCATAGATGGAGGAGCCTGAAGAGTTACAGTCCTTGGGGTCACAAAGAGTCGGACATGACTGAGTGACTAACACTAGATCAGTTGATCTATTGATTGATCTATCCATCCATCCATCCATCCATCCATCCATCCATCCACTCAACTATCCATTATAATGGAAATAGGGAGGAGGGAGTAAAAGGCTTTCAGGTTTTTGCTTTGGACAGTTCCATATTTCAGGAACTCTTCTTACCTTGCCCCTTTGAGAGTCCAGGCTTAATAACTTTTAGGACAAAGTGTGAAACGCTTCCTCTTTCAAGAGTGCTGCATGGTGGAAGGACCTCTTGAGATTTGTTGTTGCAGGCTGCTAGTACTTAGTTTTGGTGTTATTGCTGCTGTTCTGGGTTTTAAATATTTTAATGAAAATTTTTATTGTGTTTGTGGACTGGCTTTTAGCAGAGACTGCAGTTTAAACAAATCTAATAAATGAATGGGAGATGTGTATAGAGAGAATTAAAATTGAAACCTGGTTAACTCACAGAGTATTTTATAAAACTTGATGAGACCTTGTATTGTGTTTGGAGGTGAAGTATGTGACTAGGTACTGCAGAAATAGATTATACCTCTCTTTCAGAACTTTTACAATCACAAAAAGTATGCACATTCTTATTTGGTTTGGTGAGTATTTGATCGTCTCTTCTTTCAAGTGGATTATTATTGTTGTTGTAATGGGGTCTCCATGTTTCAGAGCACTGCCTGATTACACAAAAAACCGAGACAATGAAGAAAGTGATGACCTCCCTGGAAAACCTGACCTTGTGTAACTGTCTTTTTCCTGTTGCAAACAAGTGATGAAACCTTATCCACAAGAACTCTCTGTTTATAAATCTTATGAATAGGCCTAAGTACCCAAACCTAAGTATAAAACATTTCCAATGAGCAATGCAGCTCATTTTGTGAATTGTACTCTTTCCTCCCACCTCTGGTTTTGATGCCTTTAGGGCCTTTCCATAAAAAAGGAACTTATGCAATCCAGCTCGGTGGTATTCACAGAGCTTTAAAAATGCATTCTCTTTCTGGTGTGGTGGTGCCAGGAGCACTGTAGGATTGTGTGGGCTTATCCCTCTCTATGCTCCCAAATGTCGAAAGATAAATTGGAAAATAATTACGAAAAGAGATGGTGCTAGTCATTCCTCTCTGACTGATTCCTTGCCTTTCCCAGGCTCTTGCTCAGCATAGTCAGGGTAAGCCAAAGGGATAATGGGATAGGAAATCAGAGGTTTGGAGGAAAGGAAATACCTGGGTACTCTGTCTTTTTTCTGTTCCAGTGTTTTCAGCTCCCAAGTGGCTCCTTGCTTTGTGATCCCAGCTCCTCTCTGGAGGAGAGGCAATCTTCCAGGATTGCCTGGATACAGTTGTCTTCAGGCCTCTCCAGCCTCTTGGGTCTGGTACTACCACTTCCTACTTTTCTCCCTCAATTTGTTAAAAAAAAACACAACGACATTGTTTTCTTATTATACATATTACATGGCATTGTTTAAAAAAAAAAAAAAAGAAAGAAAGGAAAGAGAATAAAACTAAAAAAGCCTGCTGAATTACCTGAAATCCCACTATCCAGCAATGGCTATAATCAACATATTAGTATATTTCATTCCTGTGTTTTTCTGCTATGAATACTTAAAGACTGGGAATGCTTTTGCAAACGTCTGCTAGCGCTCTTAATGACTTCTCAGGGCTATAATTTATGGATGGGCTTCTGTGAGAAGAGCCTGTGCTATTGGAATATCAGTCCAGTTCTCAGGACAATGGTCACAAAGGTCCCATCTTTGCAGATGAGGAATCTGAGGCCAGTCAGGTAATTGTGTGACTAAAGCCACCGACATAGCATCTTCTGACTCCCAGAGATTCTTGATTCCATTGATTCTGGAGTGGGACCAAGGAATCTGCATTTCCCCAAAGTTCCTCCAATGTCAGTGTATATCCAGGTTTGGGAATTGTTGCGGTAGGAAACTTGTTTTGTTTGCACTGACTAGTCTAGTTGTTTAAACTCATGTGGTGCATAGTCTTTGTGAAATTATTGTGTTCTTCGAAATGTCACTGCTTTAATCTTAGAGTGCTTCAACTGGGAATATTCAGGCCTTTCTTGACCATGATCCATCTTCTTGCTCCTGGTTTTCTGTATAGATGGTTGTCGGTGCTTGTGGCCTTGCCTCATTGGGTGCAGGTGAGTCTTATCTTGTAGAAGCAGAAGGTGGGCTTCTACTGTGATAGCTGAGAGGCAAATTCTGTGTAACATTAAAACAAAAGTCAGAGCTCCTTTCTGGATTCCTCCCATCTCCTTTTGGACCCTTCTGGCTCTGATGTCATAAGATTTCCCATGGCACTCTACCCTGGCCTGTCATCTCTGTTAGCGTGAGTTGGCCTCTAAAGGATTAAAGCATCTAAAATATCTGACTTTTCCCTCTCTTTAAAATACTTTAGTCCTAGGCCTGATTTCTTCCACGGCTAGACGGTTAGCTAATCTGAACTAATACATTTGTGGAGGAAAGGTGACTGAATTAGATAACTCTTGCTGCAAAACAAACTAACCCAGACTGAGTGGCTTAAAACAACAAACATTTATGATCTCTTAGTTTCCTTGGGTCAGGAATTTGGGAGGACTTTGCTTAGATGGTTCTAGCTTGGGGTCTCTTTTGAGGTTACAGTTAAAATATTGGCTTGGGCTTCAGTCAGCTGAAGACCTGAAGGCGGTTGGAGGATCAGCTTCCAAGATGGCTCACTTATATGGCTATTAGCTGGAGGCCTCCGTCCCTCTCCTTTTAAATTTATTAATGGAGCTGCTCAAATGCCCTCATGGCATGGCAGCCAGTTTCCCTCAGAGCAGGTGACAAAAAGAAATAAGAGGAAGCCACACCACCTTTTATGTTCTAATCTCAGAAGTCACTGAATATCACTGTCACTTCTACCACGTTCTTTTAGCTGGAAATGAGTCACTAAATACAGTCCACATTTAAGAGAGGGGGAAATGGGCTCCACTTTTTGAAGGGAAGAATGTAAAGGAATTTATGGCTGTATTTTAAAACTAGCACAGTGGGTAATATGCTAACCCTTCCAGATGTCATATTTGCATATTAATAAGGCCTCAAGCTTAATAAATCCTAATGCTCCTTCTCTGATCTATTGACTTTAGAGAGGGCATTAGGCCTTTAGAGAGGAAATAATGGGGACATTTCATTCTCTGGTTGATGCTTGATTTCTAATACCCTCCTTTGTCTGTGATATACACACAGGCATGTACACTGCTCCCCCCCGCCACACACGCACAAAGTCACGGTGGCTAATTCTGGATCCGGTCCATATCTGGTGAGTCATCTGATTACTGTAGCAAGCAAAACTTTCTCTCCCACAGGGCCTTCCCCAACCCCGTTCCCAGTCAGCTGCTGGTCTCTCTGGTTTCTGACTTTTATTTTGAATACTTCATCCTGGTAATCCTATTCTTTGTCCTGAGTTTGGCCTTGAAGAAAAGCAGAGCAAGAATTGGACTGACATTTGTAAGGAGGAGGAAAATCTTTTCCTTCCGCCTGTGTATTCAGGAGTTGTGATATCCCCTATATCCTAGCAACAGTCTTGGAGGTGAGGCAACGCTTTGTGAGAATCAAAGCAAGTCTGACTGTAGCAGTATTCATATTGAAAAGGCCTTTGAAAGATGAAAAAACTGCCAATTTTATGTCTTTGAATTGGATTCCCTCCAAGCCCTCCGTGAAGGAATCCCATTTGCCTGGTGTCTAAGCAGGGACAGGAAGGGAGGAAGGAGGACTGGAATGAGGCGTGCATTGCCCAAGAGCATGAAGCAATTTTCTTTTGATGAAGATGGTATCTGTTTCCCAGGTTAGGTGAGTGAAATGTGCCTGATGGATACATCGACGATTATGGTTTTGTCATGCTTCAGTCAGGATATCATGAGTTAAAGGCTTGCAAATCACCTGAAAAATATGCCATTAATCAATGGTAAAGAGAAATAAGAAAGCTTCTCTGTATAGGTCAAAGATGCAAAGGAAATTGTGAAGGAAATTGCCCTAGGAGGTGGCTCATTTCCTAAACCCTCCTCTCTGTGTCTAGTCTAAGGGACACATGCGTTTGTAAATCCCTTGGAGTAAAGACTTCATTATTATAAAAGATAAAGGAACAGTGTGGCTGATTTTAGAATGGATTTTAGAATTTTCCTTCCTAGGGACAGAGATGGAATCTTACTTGGTTTGTTATTTCATTTGGGTGTGTTTATGAAGGATGTTAATTAGGAAGAGCAGGTGGCACTGTGTAGTTTTGTTATAAAGCATCTTTTTCTGCATGGTTACTGAGTGCCAGCCATCAAAGCAAGGCCTGTTACTTACATCATTTTATTTAACTATTAAAAAAGCCCAAAGAGGTAGTTTATTACTAGCTTTATTTTTTGTAGGTGAAAAATCTGAGTTTCAAGTGGGTTAGGTAACTTGCCCAAGGTAACACAGCTGGTAAGCAGCCAAACTAGAACTTGAAATCAGGTCTGTTTACTTCCAGTGCCCTGGGTATTCTTCTTTGCCTTGTAGCCATAAATGTTGCTTAAACTGGGATGGTGACAAAAATATCCCACTTCCCAACAGTAATGGTTTTAGTCTTTTCTGGAAAGCAGTGAAATGACCTTTTCTCAGTATCTTAATCTGTAAAATGGGCTAATGACTAATGTGGGGACCAAATGAGCTATGTTAAGGCATTTTTTAAACTGGAAAATACAATTTAAATATACAACATTATGCTTTCACTTCATCTAGAGCCCGCTTCAAGAGTGGTCAGGTTAGCTGGTAAACTTATATTGGGTGGTGGTTGTGTCCAGTGCATTCCATTAAGACTGAATTTTTGCAGAATTTATGGGCATATAGGATTTTCACCTAGTGCCCTTGTTTTATTTCTTGAGGACTGGAAAGTAATGAGTATTAGTGCTAGCTGAAATTGTCACAGCAAAAAGGTGTCCCTGTTTACATGAGTTCTGTACTCTGTCACACTTTGGGAGTTGAGCTATGAGTGGTAAATCACCACCTTTGTAGAATAAAGGCTGTTGCCCATTTTCAAATATTAAAATCCAAAAGAGGCAAAGGAAAATGTGTGAAGATGATTATTTAGTGCAAAATGCAGGAGTGACCCTGAGTTTCAAGTACAAAAGAAAAAACAACCTGGGCTCTTCTCCCCGTATAATAAATTCAATTGGGAAAGAGCAGTACACAGTGAAGTAATTGAATAAATAAGATGAGATATTTATAAGATGAAATTTCTCTTTGTAGAGAGAAGATCCTGAATACAAAATGTAAAATATTTATCTTCTTGCTATTCACCATTGTCTTTTAAAAAAGGGTTGTCTAGTTCTTTAATAATGAAGAAGACAGCAGAACACCATCATTCTTGAGATGATTGTACAAATTTATAATAATTTATCATTTCTAGGTGCTTACTTTTGTTTATTAATTTTCTGTGCATCAATATCTGCAAAATGGAGGCTATCAAAATTGTTCTTACTTAATGGATTCAGGAATTCTGCATTCCACAGAGATGAGCTTCCTGTGATGCAATACTTTGAGAAAGGAATGGATAAAAGGACAGGGGTTTAGGTCTATATTGGTGTCTAACATGCAAAAGCCCCTAGTCCTTCACTTCTTACCACCTCATTGTTCACATTAGGCAATCGAAACCTCAGTGAACAAATCAGTGGATGAAGGAACTGTAACCAGACCCTAGTCTCTGTTTCTTGAAGCTCAGCTTTGTTCAGTCCTGCTGTGCCTCACTTTGAGCCACTCCAAGCACTACATTATCAGCGGAGCTGCTCTTCCAGCCTCTGCTTTGCTCTCTGGATGGAGGAGCTGAGCTATGTGAGGAATGGTGGGTGCATGGAAGTTTGGACACAAGGGGAGTCAGGCTTGTAAAAGATTTCAAAACTCCTTAAGCATTTTTTCAGCCCACAACATTTGCATTGGCTTCAGTCCCTGCCCACCTAATCATCATCTTATTCCCCATCAGACAACACATACAAATGCCGGCAGCCACAGCTTCAATTTTCCCGAAACCACCAGTTCCTGTAAAGCCAAAGGGAAACAGAGAGGAAGGCTGAGCACTTGGATCAGTTTCTTCTTGGAATTCAGCCCAAGTTCCTTCTCTTTCCTCCAGATTGCTGGTAGTCTCTCTAGTCACCTGAGCTTATTTTTGAGGCTGGTGTGGATGGTAGAACACAGGACCGTGTGCCCACGTGTAACTGCAGGGGCCAAGAGGGTGATGTAAGATAGCTGGGAGCTCCCAGAGCCAGCAGATGGTTGTAAACAAGGTGCAAAGTGAGGCTGAGGGTGGTTCCCAGCAGGAAAAACAGAAGATGCAGGTAAAGCACAGGAGCAGCTGCATCTCCAGTCTCCTCTCTAACACCCCTACTCTAATTCAGTGCTATATTGGCTTGCCCCCCTTGTTAGGACCAGCTGCTTTGGGTTCAGAGCAACAAACATATTTTAAGATCTTGTACTCGGGCTGGAAAAAACAGTCAAGGACAAGACCCATTCTCTGTCCTCCATAGAGGTTATAACTTTCATCAGCATCACCCTCTGAAACTTCAGACATCTGAGCTCTACTCAAAATCTGCTGAATCAGAATTGTGGTGGGTTGAGGCCAGGGATCTGTTACTGAAACAAACCTCTCTGGTTGATCTCCCTAAAGTCTGAGGGAAGAGAGATCTTGGATGGCCCCTGATTAGAAGTGGAGGGGCCCTTGTGTGTCCTGGTGGTTCAGGGGCTCAGTCGTGTCTAACTGTGACCCCATGGACTGCAGCATGCCAGACTTCCCTGTCCTTCACTATCTCCTGGAGTTTACTCAAACTTATGTCCATTAAATCAGTGATGCCATCCAACCATCTCATTCTCTGTTGTCCCTTTTTCCTCCTGCTTTCAATCTTTCCTAGCATCAGGGTCTTTTCCAATGAGTCAGCTCTTTGCATCAGGTGGCCAAAGTATTGGAACTTCAGCATCAGTCCTTCCAATGAATATTCAGGCTTGATTTCCTTTAGGATTGACTGGTTTGATTTCATTGGAGTCCAAGGGTCTCAAGAGTCTTCTCCAACACCACAGTTAAAAGCATCAATTCTTTGGCGCTTGGCCTTCTTTATGGTCCAACTTTCATATCCATACATGGCTACTGAAAAAATCCTAGCTTTTACTATATAGACCTTTGTCAGTGAAGTAATGTCTCTGTTTTTGAATACTCTGTCTAGGATTGTCATAGCTTTACTTCCAAGGAGCAAGTGTCTTTTAATTTCATGGCTGTAGTTACTATCTGCAGTGATTTTGGAGCCCAAGAAAATAAAGCCTGTCACTGTTTCTATATCTGTTTGCCATGAAGTGATTTAGGGACCTGATGCCATGATTTTCATTTTTTGGATGTTGAGTTTTAAGCCAGCTTTTCTACTCTCCTTTCACCTTCATCAAGAGGCTCCTTAGTTCCTTTTTGCTTTCTGCCCTAAGGGTGGTATCATCTGCATATGAGGTTATTGATATTTCTCCCAGCAATCCTGATTCAGCTTGTGCTTCATTCAGCTGGGGATGAACCCTACTGAGATCCTGATACCTGGAGGGACAGAATCCTTGACTTTGGAGCTATGGGGACTTGTGGGTGATTTGCCAGGCTTCTGTAGGTGTGAGGAATAAATATCTGACACTACTTACAGGATTTTTTGTTAATTTGAATACAAAAATCAAGTCAAGGAACATTTACTGATACCTACAATGGTCATGGCACTTTGGGATGCATTTGACGGGGGGTCATGGCACTTTTTAAGAAGGAGTCAAAGGCAAGCTCTTGTCTTCCATTGGTAGTAGACATAAGACTTACCCATGTAATGTGAAAGATAAAAAAAAAATACCACATTTGAGGGTGTTCCTCAAAGGGGAGCAGGGAGTATGGGGAACATTGTCATGTATGGGGGCATTTAAATGTGCAACTGAGAATCGTGGGAGCAATGTCAGCATCATAGTGGTATAAGACTTTCTCTTTTTTGTCTCCCCTTTCAACAATGAATTAGGTATCCATGCATGAACAAAAGTGCCTCTGTGGGAGTATGGGACCCTGAACCATACACCAAGGGACCTGGGAGGAGTCTCATTCACCTGTGCATCTGGTAATGGGTAGACAGACCTTGGTACAGGCTAAAGAACCATCAGGAGCCAGTGAACTTGTCCTGGCCCCTCTGGGCTGCAGTTGGGGAAAACTTGGAGAGTGCTGACTTGGACATACACCCACGGCCCAGGGAGACTTTGTAAAAGCCCAGCCTTCCCAAGGAGAGATTCCAGCACTCTGCTGTAAAATCTTGGGGAAGAGGGAAAGGTGAACTGAGGTGGATGACACAGCTGATGGGGACACAGATACTTTTGAAGGATCATGCGAAAAAATGAGTGCTCCTCTCTGCCAGCTAAAAATAGTGAGTGCTTTCCATGGAGACTCTTCTAACAGCATGTGTTAACCTCCTTTCATTCTCACAGCAACATGATGAGTTAGGTTTCATTACTCACTCATTTTCCAAATGAGAAAACCAAGACACAGGAACATTAAGTTGATTGCCCAATGTCACATGCAAATAAGCAGTAGACTCAGGATTTGTCCCTCAACATTGTGCTTCTGGGGCTTTTGCACTATGTTCCTCTGTGCCTTAGCTCAGGGAGTTTGTTGGAGGGATGTACACAGCCTGTGTTCTCTCTTCCTCTGGCCTTCTCCAGAAAAGGTTCATGCTGGGATCTTGAGGGAGGGAAGGGAGTGCCATAACCCCTAAGAAAGTCCATGTGAAAGAGAGGAGAGAAGTCAGAGGGAGCTGGGATAAGTTAAGACATTTCCTGAGCCAACAGAGGTAGTGCAACACTTTAGGACATTTCTTCTCTGTTCAGAGGAGAAAGGCGACCTGTTATCTTTCTCGGTGGGACTCAGGTATGTTTCTGCATAGAAGGCACTTAGCCCTCTTCTGGCTACTAATTTTGCTGACCGGTGTCAGCACCTCAGGGCAGAAAGGCATTGAAGAGGAATTGTACTCTCTACCCAGCATCAAGAGTGGGTGATGTGACTTGTATAGGTGGAAAAGGTAAAATTTTGAGAAATCCCAGGGTGCTGGCAAGCATGTGGAAAAAAGTGAACCTGAGAGATTAGTGGGTTGGAAAACTTGCAGGGTTGGTGTCAGTTTGGGGACAAACAGTATCAGCATGGGGTGACTTTGGAAGCTGGGGGGTTCTGATTGCAGCAGGACTTGTGAGTGACTGAAAGTGATCCAGGTACAGTTGGAGTTCATCAGTGAGGAATTGAGCGGCTGTTGAAAAAATTATTATGCAAATGATGAGGTCACTGGGTTGTGTGGTCAGTGCTAAAGGAACCTGGTAGAGGCCTCTCGGAAGTGTCCTTGAGTTGACAGAGGCAATGTGATCTCAGAGGTTCTAATTTATCTCTCATGAAGCCACGTGTGATCAATGGGCAATTATTAAGTAATGGTAGTAGTAAGAGGCAGGAGAGACAACTGGTTAGGGGAGGATTTATAGAGGATGTGGTATTTGAGCTAAGCCTGAAAGCAGGAAAGATTCTTGATGGACTGGCCTAACAGGAGGGCCATGAAGGAGGAGGAGAAGCATTGATGAGGCAAAACATGAGACGCCGTCTTGGATTGTCTCATGACAAGACGGCTGCTTAGAACTTATCTCACCATTTAATTGTTGTACTCTGTCATTATTGTTCAAATCTATGTATTACTTATTAATATAAATTGCATTAAGGGGCTTGCCATGATGATCTGGTGTATAGCCTTTTGACTTTAAAACCCTGAAGGACAATGCATTACATTAGCACAAACATTGTAGTCACAAAGGGGCCAGGTTTTTTTTTTTTAATATTTGAATTTCTCAAATAGGCAAGTGTATTCATACACAGAAATAGGGAGCCATTTACAGATCCTTATCACTTTCTGTATTGTATTGTCAAGATGTTAATTTATTATGTTTTTTATCCAGAGTGAGAGAGAGAGGTGGTTTTTAAAATTTAGTGATCCAGAAAGTTAACTTTTCTTCTCTGATGAATAACTTTGGACAAATACTTCCACCCCAGAACCTCCTTAGGACCATTGCTGACATATCTTGGTTTGGGGACATATAAAGGATCATGTGGATCAGAGATGCATTTCCAGAATATATTTCAAAATATATTTATCTTTGTCAGTCTTAAGACATTTCTAATGATTCATTAATACTTACTGTTTGCGAGTATTTTGCAGATTTGGTGAAAATTCAACTATGTTTAAATGGGAAAGAAACAGAGGAGGGGGAGAGTGGGAGGGAGAAGAAAAGAGAGAGGGAGAGGGACCTTGAATACAATATCCTGCCCCTTTCTAGAGCTGGCCCTAGCCCTTCCCCTGCTCAGAAGTGACTTCCTTTGAGATCCTGATGGGTGAAATAACTATATCTGATATTACACCAGTTACTGGATGCTAATGTTCTGTGATGTATGGGTTAGCAAGTTGGCTTAGAGAACTCACTTAGAAGAGTCTTCTAAAGCAGAATAAAAAGGCTTTAATGTTTTGGAGAGAAAAGAAAAGGTGATTTTTGTGTGCTTCTTAATGCGTATGTGTAGCTTTGAATGGATTTATTATAGAAATCAAGAACAGAAGATTAAGAAATTAAGGATCATGATGCTTAAAATAGATATCACTATTTTTTTTTCTCACTTCAAGCAAAGCAATCTGCTAGGCAGGTGAGAATTCTGAAATTATAACAATAAGTATCCAGAAGCCTGGGATGCTGCATCTCTACCAGTAAATATTTCCAAATGGACTTTTGATGAATATTTTAATTTTTTCCCAGCAACATAAAGATAAGCAGAACTAGGGAAAACAATCTTCTGACACCCTTCACTGTGCTTCCCAAAGTGCATGAAGAATAAAGGGCTGTGATGCTTTTAAAAATGTTCTTAATCTCCTACGAAATCAAATCAGTGCCTAATTCTCTGCTTTCTTTTTAAGATTACAGATTTATCTTTTGTTTTTGAAGTCAGTGACAGCTAGGAAGGAACAAAAATCACTCTGGTATTTTTATAGGCTATATAATTGCTTTTCTCCCCTCATCTGATGACTTTCTGTTTTTATTTGCTATTACTGCCATTATATCATAAGCAGAGATGGGGTGAAGCCTCACTTGTTTTCCAGTGAGACTAGTATACATAGTTGGAAAAGTATCATCAGAACTATATGTGTGTAGTGTCTGAAACTGATCCTTAATATATGCAAATACTCTGCTTCTCAGGAGGAAGTAGTGCTTATCTCTTAGAATGTAATACTCTGATTTACTCTGTTTACATGTTTCTGCATAGTATTTTTTATGTTCATTTCTTATCTACCATATTGCAAAATCCTTAAAGGCAACAGTTCTCTGTCCTCTTCAACATCTCCAGCTGTGCCTTGCTATTAGCAAGAGCTAATAAATGTTTCTTTAACAAATGAAAGATAGAGATATAAGGAAAAAAATCATGTAGGCCTGCCCTACTAATAAACTATGTAGTTTGATTTGAGGGATTCCCCAAATCCATTGTCTTCAAATATATTTTCTCAGGTTTGAAATTTCTTCATTTATCTTCACTGTTTGTGGGTTAATTTATTATTTTCCCAGAAAGCATCTGTTAAAACAAAAGTTTTACCTGGGAAGAGCCTTGAGGGCATGGGACACAGGTGTGTTTTGAATGGGAAAGAAATGGTGGAGAGGATGTGCAGTTGAGATGTTGTTGGAGGGAACAGTCCTAGGCAGAGGACATGTTGGGGGGGAATCTGCTGAGGGAAAGTAAGATGGTATCAAAAGAGGTGTGTTTTGCATCATTCATGAGATTCTAAACATGAGTTACAGAGATTTTAAAAACACCGGGCTATCCAAAAATCTTGCTTGTTAGGTTCTGCAATGCAGTTTGGGGCTTACATTCAGAACTGCCAGCTCACAACATAGACCCCTAAGTGTATACCCCTTTCTTGTGCAGTTCTAATGACTGCTGTCTGCAGAACTGTAAATAGCTATAATCAGGTCAAGTGAGCTATAACCTGTGAGGATGTTCACCCACTCCAGATCCCCAACAGTTGGTTCTGTACATAGGAGGAATTTCTAAAAGCATTTACTTCCTTTAAAATCCTCCAAAAGACTTCTGCAGGATGTAAACCCAGAGCATGATCCTGAGGGACCATCATACTCCTGAAAGTGAAAGTGAAAGTAACTCAGTTATGTCTTACTCTTTGTGACCCCATGGACTGTCTATGGAATTCTCCAGGCCAGAATACTGAAGTGGGTAGCCTTTCCCTTCTCCAGAGGATCTTCTCAGCCCAAGAATTGAACCAGGGTCTCCCACATTGTGGGCAGATTCTTTACCAACTGAGCTACACTCCTAGAGCTTTCCAAAGAGGAAGGAAACTCTGGCAACAATCAGAGGCAGTGTATCCCAAGACACCCCTCACTGCATCCCCCACAACCAGCCTTCTGCTGCTTCTCCCTTGCCATCTTTCAGAGCCCTTTACACAGTTAGCAAGGGACTCAGATGTGAAGGGTTGGCAGGGTTTGTGTCTGTTTCTGCCCTTCAGAATCTCTAGCTGGATGTGTCCAGAATCACACAAAGTAGATGTTGTTAGATAACATGTTCCAGGACAGACTAGTCCATCAAAGATCACATAGCTTTTGGCCAGTAAATCATATTATTTTTATGAATTTTATTTGAGTACATAAATCAAAAGCTGGCCAAAAAATAGCTTAATTATCTTTTGGTAATGGATTTAGGAGGAGCAATGGACAAGGTGGGCAAGAAAGAGAAAGAGAGAGAGAGAATGGGAATCCCTGGGTACTGCTGCTTTATTGCAGGATCTGTCAACATTCCCGTTACTGAGACCTCAGAACACTGTAATTTAATGTAACTATAAAAATTTACCCTCTGAATTGAAAGTTGTCTCCTTGGAACTTATTTTTCTGATAGTTTTCATTTTTTTGAAGAGGGAAAAGGATTCACTCCCCTCCTCACCATGCTAAAATTAGAAGAGAAACATAGAAATCCTACATCATTTGGCTATTTTTGAGAAACCTCTGAAATAATGTAATATGGTCTTGGAATTGAAGATTTTTCCATTTCCGCAGCTCCTTTTTATTTTTAAATATGGTCCTAACTTACATCCTCTTCTTTACTATCCAGAATGTATGTTTACATGTGTGTGTAAAATATAATTATTCTTTATATCAACCCTCTCACTACCTCTTCTCCACTAAACAAACATTTGTTCCTTTCTGCAAGGAACTATGCTTTGGTCTCAGAAAAATAAAGAAAAATAAAATGTTCTCTGTCCTTAATAGAAAGGTTCTCTTCTCTTAAAGAAACATTTGTTTTGTTTTATATTTCTATGTTGGGTTTTAACCTCCTTAAGAGTAAAAACTTGCATTAAATGCATAAATGCACTTAACAAAGGCAAAACATAATGCAACCTTATAAAAAGCTTGTAAGTCTTCAAAAATAGTGACCTTCTTTGGTGTCATTAATTTTCTCCCAACAACATTCCTTCCTTTAAGTCTTGTGTGAGCTCCAGAAGGCAACCAAGGTGTGATCTATAGTGTAATGGTCCCTCAAAGATGTCTACATCTTAATCCTTGGAACCTGTAAGAATTACATGTTGCTTACAGGGCAGAGGAGAATTAATATTGTTAATTAGCTAACCTGATAATAGGGAGATTATTCTGTTTTTTCTGGATGGGCCCAATGTAATCACAAGGGTCATCAAGAGCAGGAGAGAAGGAAACCAGAATTGAAAGAGACACGTGTACCCCAATGTTCATCGCAGCACTGTTTATAATAGCCAGGACATGGAAACAACCTAGTTGTCCATCAGCAGACGAATAGATAAGAAAGCTGTGGTACATATACACAATGGAATATTGCTCAGCCATTAAAAAGAATACATTTGAATCAGTTCTAATGAGGTGGCTGAAACTGGAGCCTATTATACAGACTGAAGTAAGCCAGAAATAAAAATACCAATATAGTGTACTAACACATATATATGGAATTTAGAAAAAGGTAATGATAACCCTATATCTGAGACAGCTAAAGAGACACAGATATATAAAACTGTCTTTCGGAATCTGTGGGAGAGGGAGAGGGTGGGATGATATGGAAGAATGGCATTGAAACATGTAAAGTATCATATGTGAAACAGATCACGAGTCCAGGTTCAATGAATAAGACAGGGTGCTCAGAGCTGGTGCACTGCGATGATCCTGAGGGATGGGCTGGGGAGGGAGGTGGAAGGGAGGTTCAAGATGGGGAACACATGTACACCCATGGCGGATTCATGTCAATGTATGGCAAAAACCACTACACTATTGTAATTAGCCTCCAATTAAAATAAATAAATTTAAAAAAAAAAAAGAAAGAAAGGATCTCTGCTGTCAGTGCAAAACTTCATTCCCAGTATGGATAGCCCACTTTTGAGTTTCTTACATGTAAAAGAATAAACTCTAAGGTATTAAAAAAAAAAAGCAGGAGAGAGAGGCAGAAAGAGGGTCGAAGAGATATGATATGAGGTTGCAGCCCTTCACTGTTTGCTTTGAAGATGGAGGAAGGGACTAAAAGCCAAGGAAAGTGGATGACCTCCAGAAGCTAGAAAAGGCAAGGAAATGGAGTCTCCCCTACAGCCTCCAGAAAAGAAGGTGGCTCTGCTGACACTTTGATTTTAGCCCAGTGAGACACGTTTTAGACTTCTAACCTCCAGAACTGTAAGATCATAAATTTTTAGTCACTAAGTTTGTGGTAATCCATTGCACAAATGAAGCTAGTGGTGGTGATGAAATGCTAGCTGAGCTATTTCAAATCCTAAAAGATGCTTTTGCTAAAGTGCTGCACTCAGTATGTCAGCAAATTTGGAAAACTCAGCAGTGGCCACAAGATTGGAAAAGGTCAGTTTTCCTTCCAGTCCCAAAGAAGGGCAATGCCAAAGAAACTTCAAACTACTGCACAATTATGCTCATTTCACATGCTAGCAAGTTAATGCTCAAAATCCTTCAAGCCAGGCTTCAGCAGTACATGAACTGAGAACCTCAAGGTGTACAAATTGGGTTTAGAAAAGGCAGAGGAACCAGAGATCAAATTGCCAATGTTTTGTTGGATCATAGAGAAAGCAAGGGAATTCCAGAAAAACATCTACTTCTGCTTCATTGACTAGGCTAAAGCCTTTGACTGTGTGGATCACAACAAACTGGAAAATTCTTAAAGATACGGGAATACTAGACCACTTTACCTGTCTCCTGAGAAACCTATACACAGGTCAAGAAGCAACAGTTAGAACTGGACATGGAACAATGGACTAGTTCCAAATTGGGAAAGGAGTACATCAAGGCTGTATATTGTCACCCTGCTTATTTAACTTATATTCAGAGTGCCTCGTGCGAAATGTCAGGCTGGATGATCAAGCCAGAATCAAGATTGCCAGGAGAAATATTAACAACCTCAGATATGTAGATGGTACCACTCTAATGGCAGAAAGTGAAGAGGAACTAAAGAGCCTCTTGATGAGGGTGAAAGAGGAGAGTGAAAAAGCTGGTTTAACACTGAATATTCAGAAAATGAAGATTGTGGTATCCAGTCCCATCACTTCACGGCAAATAGAAGGGGAAAAAGTGGAGATAGTGACAGATTTTATTTTCTTGGGTTCTAAAATCACTGTGGACGGTGACTGCAGACATGAAATTAAAAGATGCTTGTTCTTTGGAAGGAAGGCTATGACAAACCTAGACAGTGTATTAAAAAGCAGACACATTACTTTGCTAGCAAAAGTCTGCATAGTCGAAGCTATGATTTTTTCCAGTAGTCATGTACGGATATGAGAGTTGAATCATAAAGAAGGGTGAACACTGAAGAATTAAAGCTTTTGAATTGTTGTGCTGGAGAAGACTCTTGAGAGTCTCTTGGACAGCAAGATCAAACCAGTTAATCCTAAAGGAAATCAACCCTGAATATTCATAAAGAACTGATGCTGAAGCTCCAATACTTTGGCCATCTGATGTGAAGAGTTGACTCATTGGAAAAGACCATGATGATGGGAAGGATTGAAGACAGGAGAAGAAGGGGATGACAGATGATTAGATGATTGGATAGCATCATCTGACTCAATGGACATAAATTTGAGCAAACTCCAGAAGATAGTGAGGGACAGGGAAGCCTGGTGTGCTAGAGTCCATGGGGTCGCAAATTCTTAGACACGACTGACTGACTGAACAACTACGACCAAACTGTACTAATTGTTGGATTTTTCACTACCACATACTTGGAGACCAAATCATTTCTTTTACAGAATATCCTTGGGCTTCCTTAGTGGTACAGTGGATAAGAATCTGCCTGCCAATGCAGGGGACACGGATTCAATTCCTGGTCCAGGAGGATCCCACATACTGTGAAACAGCTCAGCCCATCACCACAACTACTGAGCTTGCGCTCCAGAGCCCATGAGGCAAGCTAGTGAGCCTGCCTGCCGCTGAAGCCTGCGCACTCTAGGGCGCATGAACCATAACTACTGAGCCCATGTGTTGAAACTACTGAAGTCTGAGTGCCCCAAGCCTGCTCTCCATGATAAACGAAGCCACTGCACCTAGAGAGTAGCCCCTGCTTGCTGAAACCAGAGAAAAACATAGGCGAGGCAACAAAGACATAGCAGAGCTATAAGGAACTGAAAGTGGGCAGTGTCTCCATTTTGGTTTGTATATTTATTTCTTTTTATCTGTGCTGGGTCTTTGTTGCTACACATAGGCTTTTCTCCAGTTGCAGCAAGCAGGGGCTGCTCTCTAGTTGTGACGCGAGGGCTTATCATTGCAGTGGTTTTTCTTGTTGTGGAACGCAGGATCTAGGGCCCTCAGTTCAGTAGTTGCAGCACTTGGGCTCAGTACTTGCAGTTCCTGGGCTCTAGAGCACAGGCTCAGTAGTTGTGGCACGGGGTCTTAGTTGCTCTGTGGTACGTGGGATCTTCCTGGATCGGGGATCAAACCCATGTCTCCTGAATGGTAGATGGATTCATTACCACTGAGCCACCAGGGACGCCTCAACACTGCCCACTTAAAATAGAATATCATTGATGAATCAGTAGAAATGATGACTTTTTTGAAATTTCAAACCTTGGATAGTGTCTTTTTAATATTCTGTGTGATGAAATGGAAAGAATGCATGAAATAATTTCTGCTGTGTATCCAAATGTGATAGTTGTTCTGAGGAAAAGCAAGTGTGCAGTTTAAGTTGCAAGCTGAACTAGTCACTTTTTTTCCCCATAGGATGGCATTTTAAATGGCAAGAATGCTTGACAAGCTGTTATTATGCCAACTCAGGTATTTGGTACACATTTTCTTTTAACAAAGTGAACCTGCCAATTCACATAAAAACTGAGCATTTTTTTGCCAGAGATAAAATTCAAGGTTTCAAGTAGAAATTAGAATTTTGGAAAACTTGTGTCTGCTAGTATGATCTTGACCACTTCCCAATCCTTAAAACACTTTTCTGAGGAGATTGCTAGTGATAACACTAATATGAGTTATTGATAATTATGATGACATATGTCAGTAAGAAGATCTAATAACCCAGTGAATTAGTATTTTCTAGGTAACCAGTGCACGCTGTCACTAAATCATTTATGGATCAGAGATCCATTCAAAGTTCAATGGATTTTAATGCAGTAGAAGACAAAATGCACATTGATAGGGTTTCAGACTTTTATATCTCAGCTAAGCTTTAAGGTACTGCCACATGTTGTGTTTTGGATACTATCAGAGAACTTTCATAGATACATGAGAAAGCTATTACGATTCTCTTTCCTTTTTCAACACCTGTGTGAGGCTCTATTATATATCTGTATCTTTATCTATCTATCTCTACTTCAACCAACATATTACAACAGATTGAGGGCAGAAGCATGTATGAGAATCCAGCTGTGTTCTAGTAAGTCTGGCTATTAAAGTGATTTGCCAAGGTGTGAAATAATGCCACTTTTCTCACTAAATTGTTTGTTTTGGAAAATATGGTTACTTTTAACAGGATCCCATATAGCTGTGAAAATGAATACACTAGCTCTCTCAAGTAAACATAGACCTCTAAAAAATAATATTGATCAGCAAATTACAGAGGGATGTAATATAATTTACGTACATTTTAAAGCCACACCCACAAAACACATATATGTTGGGTTGAAATACATAAAATTGCATTATTTGGTCAAAAAAAGTTGACTATCAACAAATTTATATTATTCAAGCTAAATGCATAGATTTTTAAGAAATAGCTTTTAGTTTATCACACTGAATTCCTCTGGGGAGAAGATAGGCTGACCAATGAGAAGAGACTTTAATTTTTTATCTCTAATATTTAATTTCTTTCATAAAAATGAGGGGAAAAGACAAAATACCAAAATATCAAAGCTGTAGTCTCTAAATGAGAGGTGCTTTATTATTTTACCTTTGTATCCTAACAAATGATTTTTTAAACCAGAATTTTGACTCATTTGAAGTGAGTCAAGAGGCAGTATCTCTTTACTTGCAGTGTCCAGGGTATTGTAGGCGACATGCAAACATGCAAACACCCAATGGGAAGGCTGCTGAGAAATCTGCTGCCTTTACTCAAAGGACTAAATATGCTTAGAGCAGCTTCAGGTCCCTTGGCAGCCTGTTGTTGTGGGGAATATATCAGGAATATAGATTTCTTTAAGTAAGTGTGTGTGTGCTTAGTTGTGTCTGACTCTGCAATCCCCTGGACTGTCACCCACCAGACTTCTCTATCCATGGAATTCCCCAGGCAAGAATACTGGAGTGTGTTGCCATTTCCTCCTCCAGGAGATCTTCCCAACAGAAGGATTCTTTACCACTGAGTCACCTGGGAAGCCCATAGATTTTTTTTTACATTTACGTTGTATAAATCCCAGTATCTAATTAGGTTCACAAAAACTGACTTCCAATGATGAGTGAAGGAGGATTTTTGTCTAGCAGAATCTTCATTTTAGCAAAGCTTAAAAATGCTCCACACAGCCATTCTAAGAGGGCTCATTTGGATATTTTTCACCAGCACTGTAAAAGTTAGAATGATCAACTGCAAGTGGATAAATGGACTTAGGATAGGTAAGTTGCAGATCATCAACAACATGTCAACTAATGTATAGTAAGCATCTTCTTTGGGTTGGACTGTTTTTCCTTTTGTTTGAATTACTTTAAAAGTAGAATTTTAAATGGAATTCTCACCACATTGAAAATGAATGACAAATAAATACGCATTTAAATCTTCTAAGCAGATACTATTTTCAGAGCTCTGGGTAGAGAGGAAAAGGGACCTTAAGCAAATCTCAGTCTGACTGGATAGCAAGACCTCATATTCACGAAATTACTATGAAATGAGGCACAGAATGTGATAAAACTGGGTCTTGGCAACCAAGGTTGGAGAGAGCATTAATGCATAATAGAAAAACTGTGAAAGGAGCTTGAGAGGTGTTTGTTGAGGAACAGCTTCCCCAGGGATACGCGACCCACAGAGGATTGAAAAGGGAGATGGTCCAATTTACCTGTGTGAGGAATGATTTACTGTGGGACTTGAGATTTTCTGCTGAATCTGTAGGTTAGTTCTGGAAGAAAGGATTGAGCTAGCAACACAGAGTGATTCACAGCTGAGGTTTGACTCTTGCAAATGAGTCGGGAAATTTGAGGAGTGTGAAATATAGCAGGTGATGGCTAAATAGTTCAGGGATGGTTATTGTTATTAGAATGTGTGAGGCAATCTTCTATTTATAGCATGGTGTTCTGAGCATTTTTCCAACACCCACCTCCATCTGAAGAACTCCATGTGACATCAAGCTAGAAAGCTGCTCATCTATGTGAAATTACATAGGGGATTTCAATGGAGCTTCAAATTATTCACATTTCTATTACATTTTCTCATGAATGATATGGGACTGCTTATAGACAGCTGTTAGACAGTGACACTGAAATGTGCTCTGAAGAGGGCCCTTGATACTTCAGGTTTTTATTTCTCTAGGTTATGGCCACACCAAGGTAGAATCTTCAGCAAGTCTTTGCCCTTCTCTTCCTCTGCTCTAGCTTAAATTGACTCAAATGAATCTCCTTTTTTTGTAATGTATCTGAAGAACATCTTCTTATTCTTAAGTCATCTTCGTCTTCTTGGTTTAGCATCCAGATAGATTACTTGTTCTCTAATTAATTCAGTCATTCATTTATTTAAAATGTGTTGAGTAGTATGCTAGATGCAGTTAAATATAAATAAGAAGTTTAGCATCTAATGAAGGAGATAACAAACATCCTCAAATAACCTTAACCTGGAATGAGAAGTGCCATATCAACTAAGAATAAGGAGAGTTCAGAGAAGGGTGATGGTGGAGGGGAGGGAGATGTAAGGAGAAGATAACAGAGGAGGTGATATTTGAGAGACCTACAGTAGAAGCAAGACAAAGGTATGAATCCTCTGACTAGGTTTATGGTTTGGTGGTCCTTCACACTGATGGTTTTAAAATATTTGCTCAACATTTGTTTAGTGGAAGAGAATAAGACCCACATGAGCCTTTTCTATACTGCCTACCAAGACTCTCTAGTATCAAGACTGTCCACCCTATTTAGCAGGATAAAAGCCCTGCAGTCACCTGGACCCACTCTGCCTGGAAGGCAGTCTAGCCACCTGCCATCTGTGATTATGCACACTTACCTCTGCCAATGCCCCCACTCCCAGGCGGCTTTATTAAATTATTCCTTCTTAACTCCTACAGTGCTGTTTCTGAATGGAATTCTGGTAAACACTGTTTGCTCCATTTCAGCACACACTGTTAGAGTGGTTGCCATCTGGCTTCCCCCTAATCTAGCTCTGGGAAGAAACAACAGCCTAAGCAAAGGTACAGAGGCTGGAGAGCTTGGGAGTAACATACCGGAAAATGAACTACCACTTGGGACGAGAAGTGGGAGAAACTATGGCGAAGGAAGGGGCATCAGCATGTAGGTACATTTAAAGGCTGGTCGAGTCAAAGGACTGGCCTCTGCTGCTCACTAGTCATAGTAAGGTTGTGGAGGATAATGAGATGTGACTATGAATTAAATAATTGGATTTGTAGTTTTAGGATTAATTTTTGGTTAATAAAAGGTACTAGTGGACTTAAAGATGTATAAAAGTTATGCATTTTGATTATAATTTTTCTTTATAAATAAATATGTTTCAATAATTTCTGTAGCCACCAATCATTGTAATTGTGGTTTATATTTTGCTGTTTCTATCTAGTTCTATTTCTTTGTGTGTGTGCTTATGTGGTTGAGATTACACTATATACAATTTATTTTTAGTTTTTATACTTAATACAATAGCTATAATGTCCCATATTATTAAAAATCCTTTGTGAACATTGTTTTTTTATTGGCTATACAACATTTTGTGGAAATATTGTTTCTTCAAACTTTTTTTCTGTTATCCAGCATTTAGGTTGGAGAAGGCAATGACACCCCACTCCACTACTCTTGCCTGGAAAATCCCATGGACGGAGGAGCTGGTAGGCTGCAGTCCATGGGGTCGCTAGGAGTTGGACATGACTGAACGACTTCACTTTCACTTTGATGCATTGGAGAAGGAAATGGCAACCCACTCCAGTGTTCTTGCCTGCAGAATCCCAGGGATGGTGGAGCCTGGTGGGCTGCCATCTCTGGGGTCGCACAGAGTCGGACATGACTGAAGCGACTTAGCAGCAGCATTTAGGTAATATATTTATTACAATGGCAACCCACTTCACTACTCTTGCCTGGGAAATCCCATGGATGAAGGAGCCTGGTAGGCTGCAGTCCATGGGGTCGCGAGGAGTCGGACAGGACTGAATGACTTCACTTTCACTTTTCACTTTCATGCACTGGAGAGGGAAATGGCAACCCACTCCAGTATTCCTGCCTGGAGGATCCTAGGGACAGGGGAGCCTGGTGAGCTGCCATCTATGGTGTCACACAGAGTCGGACACGACTGATGCAACTTAGCAGGAGCAGCAACAGTGTTATAATTATTTTATTAAGATTCATTTGGCAGCAGTATGATTTGGGGAAGGAGGTTATGTTACACAAATAACACATGACTGGAAATGGGAGCCAATGACAAGAAGAGGTTTCAGTGATTCAAGGCCTAAATTGGGTAGCAACAAAGGAAAGGAATAGAAGAAATCAAATGGATTATTGTTACCTTCTCAGGCTTTGATTTCCTTAAGTCTTGAACACTAGGTTTTTTCCCTCCTTTACACCTAGTGAGCCCTTATTTACATGTTTGTTGCCTGCAATGCAGGAGACCCGGTTTCGATCCCTGAGTTGGGAAGATTCCCTGGAGAAGGAAATGGCAACCCACTCCAGTACTCTTGCCTTGAAAATCCCATGGACAGAGGAGGCTGGTAGGCTACAGTCCATGGGATCGCAAAGAGTTGGACACGACCAAGAGACTTCACTTAGTGAAAGAATGAATGAACAAATGAATTCTAGGCTTTGGTGGTACTGCTGTTGCTAAGAACCATCACATACCATCCATTCTTAATAAGTTTCTTGCTCATATGGTCTTCTCAAAGAAAATGTTATCAATCCTTGGCAACTGTTATCCAGACAGTCCCATTGCACCAATTCCCTCTGGCATGTCTGATGTATTTATTTATTTTAGATACAGAACACCCATGAAAACAAAAAAGTGGTTAATAAAGCAGTCAGTATATTTGCTTCTCTCTTTAAATATTTCTTATTTACTTCTGGTTAATAGGAAAGTATTTATAAGAAGTACCTATAATGTGCCCAGCACTGTGCTCAGAGCTTTGGCAAGTAAAGTGTGTGTTCTGGTTGTGCACAATGTATAATTCAGTTGTGTAGCAAAAACTAACATGCAGGAATAAGAAGAGAGTATGATTAGAGATAGTGTTTAGTTGAGAATGTATTTACTGTGTGCTGAAGCTTAGAGGCAAGAGTACGCAAATGGGATAGGAATATTGGTAAACACAATAGAAGGTGATGCAAATTTTATGAACTAAGTTGAATCTCTGTCACTATTGTGATTTTGCCTTGTCCCTAATGCCAAAATGGAGGCAGGCAACAGCTGGTCCACACTTGCTGTGTAGTAGATCCTTCTTTACTCCCTGCGATAAACGGAGAGCCCTAAACTCATTTAACCAGTGATTCACCCCATATTCTCAGCTGAGATGTTGGCCGGCATATACAACCCCAGAGACAGACAGACCTATACCTAAGACTTGCTATAATCCATGTGAGTAATCAATATTTACTTGTGCAATGATCTCACTCTGGAAAATAATGCTTATGAGCTAACTGAGCTAATGAGACTATATTAGCTATTGATGTAGTGAAAGTAATAGCAGAGTAATCTAATTCCTATTGGCTCCTAGATAACCTTCAATTTAAAGGTAATGGCATTAAGAAATGTTAAACTAAGTGTGCTCAAGTGTGCATAGTATGTATTCTTTAGGTGGCAAAATTGGCTGTCAGAAAGACATAATGATTCTTTACAGCAGAAATTCTTCATCTGGGGTCCATGGATAGAATTCAGGAGTTCCATGGACTTGGACTGAAAGGAAAGTACACCTTGATTTTCCTTAATTTCTAATAAAATTTAGCGTTTCCTATCATTATTAATATAGGCAACTAATTACAATAGTATTCAAGGTACCTGTGATGCAGCCATTAGTAGAAACCACAGATATTTTTGTATCACATTACAGTCACAATACATATCATGATGTATTATTTACATTCAAAATTACTTCAAAAAACATGACAATTATCAGACCTATAAATCTATTTTGTTGTTTCATATATTACTAAAGAGTATATTGCTATACCGTTAATTTGTTTTTTAACATTTTGATGTTAGTATTTACATTTAATTAGTTTCCTTTCTATTCCTATGTTTTATTTTATGCTTTTAAAAACATTATTGTCAGAAGGAATCACAAACTTTACACGACTGAAAAGGGGTCTATGCACAAAAAGATCAGGGGCCCTTTCTTAGAATGAGGACCTTGGAGCCTTCTTTTCCCTATAGAAACTTTGCTACTTGAAATACAAATTCTTTCTGTTTTTCTGACACAGGGGGATCCTACCAGCCCTTTTCTATGGGGGAGAACTTGGAGTAGTTCTGCTGTCAGTTTACACAGTGAGATCTTACACCATATGTAACTCTAGAGGCTGGAGAGATGACACTCTGCCAAAATGGTTGGGAAACATGGAGAAACAGAGAGCTGGTGGCTGGACCATCTTACAAGAAGTGACTTCTGTAAAACTGTATTGCCTTGCAGACCGCTGCCTTTCCTCCTTGTCTGTTCTGCTTCTGGCCTTACATCATATTAACAAAAATTTTAAACAAATATACTAGCAAAACATAGGGATGCACGAGCCAGCCTTTCTTCCCAGCTAACTGGTTCAGTTGAGAGATGGTAGTAGAGTAAAAAAGGAAAGCCACATGGTCGGGGCCAAATGTTCATTTCATCTCCGAATTTGAGCCTTCATTGGCAGTGTGACCTGAGTAAGCACACATTGTCTCTAGACTGTGTTTTCTTTGTAGTAAGACCAGAGGCCAGCTGTGATTCTGACTGGGTCCTGAGGGCTGGAAAATATGGAACAGTTCTTCAGGGCTCAAGTTTTTGCTCCTTTAGGTCTGACCCTCTGACAGCACAGACATGTGATAAGAGGAATCAGGAGAATGGCTGGAACCTGGCTTCACAGTAGCCTCTTGGATAATGACCTGGAATGCTGCAGGGTCTGCTGTGTGAGGAGAAAACACAGGGAGGCTCTTTCTGGTACTAGCTTCCTTGGTTGGTTCTTCGAAGGTGAAATGAACCATTTAGCCTCAGTTGAAGCAGTGCAGATTCCATTTCACAGAGATCTTTGGAAAGCAAACTCCTTACCACCCATGCTTTTGCATGGCTGAGCTGTGTCAGTGTGTAGGGGCAGGTTGCAAGAGGGTCCAAGCATAAGCCTGATTCAAGTAGTGATTATTTTCCTTAATGCTTACTTTACTTTCTATAACCCATCTCCCTATTTATTTCATTACTTCTGCTGATTTTAAAAATTACTCACTCAATTCTAAAGATGAAAATAAGGCTGTTGGATGAGCTTTTATAGCCTAAGCTGGGGAAGTAGACTGAGTGCAAAGGAAAAAGGTACAGCATTTTTGAGTGTAAGCTGCTAGTTTATAGGGTAGAGTTGTGAAAATGTGTGGCTACTCAAGCTGCATATCAATTTATTACAGGTTTAAAGTACTTATAGTAAATAGTTCACGATGACATCTTGACTCCATAAACATAGATCTCAGTGGTTTGAGCAAATAGCTCTAATTCCTTTCCAAATCTGAAACAAGACCCCTCTTTTTGAGAGTTGCATCCCTGCTTTTGAATTCCAAGAGAGGGAACTGCTTGTGAACTCTTTGACTGGTTTTCAGTTCAGTTCAGTTCAGTCGCTCAGTCATGTCTGACTTTTTGTGACCCCATGAACTGCAGCATGCCAGGCCCCCCTGTCCATCAATAACTGCTGGAATCTACCCAAACCCATGTCCATTGAGTCGGTGATGCCATCCAACTGTCTCATCCTCTGTCATCCCCTTCTCTTCCTGCCCTCAATCTTTCCCAGCATCAGGGTCTTTTCAACTGAGTCAGCTCTTCACATCAGGTGGCCAAAGTATTGGAGTTTCAACTTCAACATCAGTCCTTCCAATGAACACCCAGGACTGATCTCCTTTAGGATGGACTGGCTGGATCTCCTTGCAGTCCAAGGGACTCTCAAGAGTCTTCTCCAACACCACAGTGCAAAAGCATCAATTCTTCGGCACTCAGCTTTCTTTATGGTCCAACTCTCACATCCAGACATGACTATTGGAAAAACCATAGCCTTGACTAGATGGACCTTTGTTGACAAAGTAATGTCTCTTGCTTTTTAATATGCTGTTTAGGTTGGTCATAACTTTCCTTCCAAGGGGTAAGCATCTTTTAATTTCATGGCTGCAATCACCATCTGCAGTGATTTTGGGGCTGCCCAAAATAAGGTCCATCTAGTCAAGGCTATGGTTTTTCCTGCGGTCATGTATGGATGTGAGAGTTGGACTGTGAAGAAGGCTGAGCGCCGAAGAATTGATGCTTTTGAACTGTGGTGTTGGAGAAGATTCTTGAGAGTCCCTTGGACTGCAAGGAGATCCAACAAGTCCATTCTGAAAGAGATCAGCCCTGGGATTTCTTTGGAGGGAATGATGCTAAAACTGAAACTCCAGTACTTTGGCCACCTCATGTGAAGAGTTGACTCATTGGAAAAGACTCTGATGCTGGGAGGGATTGGGGGCAGGAGGAGAAGGGGACGACAGAGGATGAGATGGCTGGATGGCATCACTGACTCGATGGACGTGAGTCTGAGTGAACTCCAGGAGTTGGTGATGACAGGGAGGCCTGGTGTGCTGCGATTCATGGGGTTGCAAAGAGTCGGACACGACTGAGTGACTGAACTGAACTGACTGAAAATAAAGTCAGCCACTGTTTCCACTGTTTCCCCATCTATTTCCCATGAAGTGATGGGACTGGATGCCGTGATCTTAGTGTTCTGAATGTTGAGCTTTAAGCTAACTTTTTCACTCTTGTCTTTCAAGTTCATCAAGAGGCTTTTTAGTTCCTCTTCACTTTCTGCCATAAGGGTGGTGTCATCTGCATATCTGAGGTTATTGATATTCCTCCTGGCAATCTTGATTCCAGCTTGTGCTTCCTCCAGCCCAGCATTTCTCATGTTATGCTCTGCATATAAGTTATGTAACCAAAAGATTCTTCTATTAGAAGTTCTCTAGTTCTGTGGGACTCACTAGGAACATTTTGGCTGTTCTTAAATCACGAAGCCTTTAATTTAGCAGAATCTTTAGTTGATTGCAAATTTCGTATAACCTACCTTTCGGAGAAAATGGTAAATATCAATGAAGTACCTACTGGTGGTTCGTTCAAGAAACTACCTTTCATATTACAATTTGGGATCAGTGAAATTTTTTAAAAATCTCCTATACCTGCTATTTTATGACTGTACTTTATGACTATGATTAACATTCAAGAATGACCAAAGGCACAGGCTCAAATCATTAACGAGCCATAAAGGTCTAAAAACAGCAAAGTTGGAAACTCAATATTTTCTTGCTTAACAACCCTGATTATCAAATCTCATATTGAATATGATGATTGATTTAAGTTTTACAATCCTTTAGAAGAAGAGCTACATCTTGCTAAACTAACTATTTAAATGGAATTATCTAACCTTCCATATAGCAAGAAAGACAGTATATTTAAGATTTAGGTATGTTTTGAGAGTCCCTTGGACTGCAAGGAGATGAAAGCAGTCAGTCCTAAAGGAAATCAACCCTGAATATTCATTGGAAGGACAGTTGCTGAAGCTGAAGCTCTAATACTTTGGCCACCTGATATGAAGTGCCATCTCATTAGAAAAGACCCTGGTGCTGGGAAAGAGTGAAGACAAAAGGAGAAGGGGGAGGCAGAGGATGAGATGGTTAGATAGTATCACCAACTCAGTGAACAAGAATTTGAGAAAACTCCAGGAAAAACTGGATGATAGAGGAGCCCAGAGTGCTATAGTCCACAGGGTCACAAACAGTTAGACATGACTTAGCCTCTGAACAACAACAACAACAACGTTTTGCAGGCAGTAAATTAAACTTAGATTTAGTCACCTGTGAAGCTAAGGAATTGATATCCATTCCATTCTTAATTTATTTAATTTGCATATTTTGTAGAATAGGAGAAAATTATGCTGAGGAAATATTCAACTGACTAAAGGAATAACTATGAGCATAGGTTTTTAGCTTCAGAATGAGAAAGCTTCTGGAAAGGAAATAAGAAAGTGAAGCAAACTTTTTATAAGTTTAAGTATCTGACCTTTATTCTCTTGTGGGCAGCAGTGGTAGGCTGAGAATACTCTTCTGATTTTGGGTGCATGCAATTCCCATGATTATTGATAGGATTTCTGGAATTTAACACTGTAATCACTAGATCTGGACTGGACTAGGAGTGGTATGAGATTTGTTTATTATTTAATTTTACTTGAGACTTTGCAGGAATATTATTCACAGCTCTGGACTTTCTTTTTTCATCTGCATAGCATCTCTTTTTTCATCTGTATAGCATCTCTTTTTTCATCTGCATAGCATCTCTCTCAGCCTCATTATTTTATGTCTGTTACTGGATGAGTCATAAAATCAAATGCAAAATGTTCTAGTTTGCACCTCTGGACAGAGGAACCAGTGTATAGCTCAGTGAAATGAGGCAGCAAGACTCATACTTCTGTGCAAAATATACAAAAATACATACCTTTGTAAATGTACTTACAGTTTTAGGTCTGGTGGTTTAATAGAGCCTTTAAGTTCATGAACAATATGAAGACAGACTTGAGATACAGAAGTTAAAATGAATGTTGCAATTCCATCTAATAGAGTATATGACTTTTTTTTTTTTTGCTAAGTCACTTCAGTCGTGTCTGACTCTGTGTGACCCCATAGACGGCAACCCACCAGGCTCCCCCGTCCCTGGCATTCTCCAGGCAAGAACGCTGGAGTGGGTTGCCACTCCAGTATATGACTTTAGTCAGCTCTAATTTCACATTCTGACTCCTTGTTTCTGTACCATTCATCTAGGGAACTGAGCTGGGGTTTTATTCTATAGCAATTTAGCCATGTCTCTTGCTCTGTGTATTGTCATTCTGTGTCTTGAGGGTATATTGTTCTTTCTGCCCACTTTGAAAGTGAAAGTTGCTCAGTCACGACTGGACATGACTGTCCAACTCTTTGCCACCCCATGGACTATACAGTCCCTGGACTCTCCAGGCCAGAATACTGGAGTGGATAGCCTTTCCCTTCTCCAGGGGATCTTCCCAACCCAGGGATCGAACCCAGGTCTCCTGCATTGCAGGCAGATTCTTTACCAGCTGAGTCACAAAGGAAGCCCACTTTGGAAATCAACAAATCCTACTCTCCTTAAATCAGATAAGGACAGTCAAATGCAGGTTTATAACAAGTGCTAATTTCCCATTCATTCTGCAAATATTTATTAGTGAGTCAGGTACTGATATATATGCTGAGAATGCAACCTTGAACAAAATGGACACAATTCCTGCCCTTGTGGAACTTGTGATCTACTTGGGAAACAGATGTTAATTAAATGAAACTTCAGATTGTTGTAAGAACTGTAGAGGAAAAATATAAGGTATACTCTTTGATTGAAAATTATAATTGATGCTAGTTTAGGAAGTCAGGAAAAGTCTTTCTGAGAATGACACTAATATGATTTAAAGGATGAGTAAGAATTAGCCAAGGAATAAGTTGGAGAGAAGATTGCTCCAGGCATATAAGCACTAGAATCAAGGCCCTGGGGAGGGGAGGAACTAGGAGCACTCAAGGAATGGAAAGGCAGCCAGCATGGTGTGTGTGGAGGGGCTGAGGGTTAAGGGATAAGTCTATGGGCAGGGGCCAGATGTGGTCCATTTTAAAGGTTTTATGTTTTATCCTAAGAAGAATGACAAGCCATTGAAACTTAAGTAGAGGAATTACACAGTTGGATTTAAGTAGCTGAAGACCACCCTTGCCACTATGTGGAAAGTCACTTGGAAGAGGAGGCAAGTATGAAAAATGGAGTAAAACTTCTTTAGTTTGAGCTAAGATTATAGTGGCCTGGGCTACAAAAACAGCACGAAGACGGGCAAGAGTTAATAGTTTCAGATGTATTTTGTCAGTAAAGTAGACAGAACTTGAGATGGCTTGGATGAGGGGATAAGGATGAAGGGGAACTTTTATCCCCTTCATTAGTGCAATTAAGTGGATAGAAAAGATTCCATTTACCAAAATAAGGAAGGCTGGAGTTGGGGCAAATTGGAGAGGAAATAAAAATTTAATTTTACTCTTTTATGGTTGAAATGTATTTGAGACATAATGGTGATGTTGAAGAATTAGTTGGATATAAGGTTCTCTGTTTAGGAGAAATAAGACATTCAGAAGAATATGGTGTCACAAACAGAAAGAAGAGAACATTTCAACAAGAAGAGAGAATTCAGCTTTCTTGAATGTGGTTGGTAGTTTAGTAAGATGAGACGTTAATAATTTTGAGGTAATTGGTGACTTCAGTGAGAATAATTTTGGAAGTAGAGATAGGACTTAGATTACGGTAGGCAAAATAGTAACTGAGAACTTGCAGATGTTCAAGCTGGATTTAGAAAAGGCAGAGGAACCAGAGATCAAATTGCCAACATTCGTTGGATAATGGAAAAAACAAGAGATTTCAAGAAAAACATCTACTTCTGGTTCATTGACTATGCTAAAGCCTTTGACTGTGTGGATCACAGAAAAACTGTGGAAATGTTTTAAAGAAATGGGGATACCAGACCACCTTATCTGCCTCCTGAGAAATCTGTATGCAGGTCAAGAAGCAACAGTTAGAATTGGATGTGGAACAACAGACTGGTTCCAAATTGGGAAAGGAGTACCTCAAGGATATATATTGTCACCTTGCTTATTAACTCACATGAAGAGTACATCATGCAAGATGCCAGACTGGATGAAGCACAAGCTGGAATCAAGATTGTGGGAGAAATATCAATAACCTTAGATATACAGATGATACCACCATTATGGTAGAAAGCAAAGAGGGACTAAAGAGCTTCTTGATGAAAGTGAAAGAGAAGAGTGGAAAAGCTGGCTTAAAACTCAACATTCAAAAAACTAAGATCATGGGATCTGTTTCTATCACTTCATGGCAAATATTTGGGGACACAATGGAAATAGTGACAGACTTTATTTTCTTGAGCTCCAAAATCACTGAAGATGGTGATTGCAGCCATGAAATTAAAAGACGTGTGCTCTTTGGAAGAAAAGCTATGATAAACCTAGACAACATATTAAAAAGCAGACACGTTACTTTGCCAACGAAGTTCTGTCTAGTGAAAGCTATGATTTTTCCAGTGGTCATGTATGGATGTGAGAGTTGGACTATAAAGAAAGCTGAGCACCAAAGATGCTTTTGAACTGTGGTGTTGGAGAAGACTCTTGAGAGTCCCTTGGACTGCAAGGAGGTCCAACCAGTCCATCCTAAAGGAAATCAGTCCTGAATATTCATTGAAAGGATTGATGCTGAAGCTGAAGCTCCAATACTTTGGCCACCTGATGCCAAAGTATCAGAAGACTGGCTCATTGGAAAAGACGCTGATGCTGGGAAAGACTGAAGGCAGGAGGAGAAGGGGACAACAGAAGATGGCATCACTGACTCGACGGACATGATTTTGAGCAAGCTCCAGGAGATGGTGATGGGCAGGGAAGCATGGCATGCTGCAGTCCATGGGGTCACAGCGAGTCAGACATGACTGAGCGACTGACCTGAACAGTAAGCGGGCAGCGAGGTAGTTGATAGAGAATGCACAGATAACCTTTTAAGAAAAGATTGGCTGTGGAGGGAAGCAGAGAGAAGTGGTCTCAGATGAGTCTTGTGAGTCAACAAGAAAGGACTTTTCAAAAGATGGGAGATACTAGAGCATGTTTGAATCCTGATGGGAATGTGCAGGAGAGAGAAAACATTTGAGGATGTAAGAGAGAAGGTTGGTAATGTGAGCAGCCTCTTTGAGAAGATGGGAGGGGTGATAGATGAAGAATGAATCATGCCAGGATGCCATAGTCAGCGGACTGAGATTTTGCTAGGCAGGAGTTATAGAAGCACAGAGGGGCAAGGGATTTTCAGCTATTTGCCAAGGTGTAATTTTAATGATAGATCAAAGATTTTAATCCAGGTAAGAAGGAAAAGAGAGGACATGAGGGTCTTAATGAATAGAGAGAAGTGAAGTCAGTTGATCTGCAAAGTGAAGGCAATGAACTACCATAGAGGGTACAACAGACAAAGGCCCCACATTGGACACTGGTTTCACCCATGCATGTCTAAGTTCTTTTTGTTCAAGTTCCCTAACTTTTTCTTCTTTTGCATTATATATTGCAAAATATCTTTAGAACTCCTGAACAAAAATTATTTTGCTTCCAAACTAAAGAAGAAGAGTGAAATAAGTCAGCTTATTTTAGATTTCACTTAGTCTTGCTTCCCATCTTAACAAACTTCTTTTTGGTCCAAGGAACACTGATTATTTATATGTGTTTGTTGGAGAAAAATGTTTACTGGAATGTCAGTATCTGTTTTCTTACTTCTGCTTCTTGTTCGGTACCTGATTTTATGTACCCCAAGCAGTAAACTCTATGTAAAAATTACATTTTTATACTTTAACTATATATACCCTCTAGGCCCAAATATATTTCTTGGCTGAGACCAAACTGTGTCTTAATTTTTTAAATTTTTTACAGTTGGTTTCTCCCAAAACTAGGTCCTTGAACTTCATGCTTACATTTAATTGTTTTTTGAGTGCCCATCAACTGACAGTATGCTTGATGCTAAGAATGAGGAAGTAAAAAAGCTAATTTGCTCCAGAGAAGGCATGCATGCATATCACAATTCCTGTGATATGTAGCATGTAAATGCTCTAAGTAAGTGCCTATCAGAAGGTGAGATGATTGGATGGCATCACTGACTTGATGGACATGAGTCTGAGCAAGCTCCAGGAGTTGGTGATGAAGAGTGAAGCCTGGCCTGCGGCAGTCTATGGGATCGCAAAGAGTCAGACACGACTGAGCGACTGAACTGAACTGAACTGAGGTGCTTATCAAAGACTAGGGGAACACCCAGGAAGGGAGCGCTTGATTCTCTCTTGGCAGAGCAGTTAGAAAAGGCTGGCCAAGGAAGGGATTTTGAAGAAGGGCCCTAAGGGCTTCCCAGCTGGTGCTATTGGTACAGAACCTGACTGCCAATGCAGGAGTCTTAAGAGACTTGGGTTGGATTCCGGGGTTGGCAAGATCCCCTGGAGGGTCAGTTGTGTCTGACTCTGTGTGACCCTATGGACTGTAGCCCCCACACCCCTCCACGGGCTCGTCTGTCCATGGGGATTCTCCAGGCAAGAATACGGAGTGGATTGCCATGCTCTCCTCCAGGGGATTTCCTGACTCAGGGATCAACCCGTGTCTCTTATGTCTCTTGCGTTGACAGTAGGGTTTTTTTTTTTTAAACCTCTAGTGTCACCTGGGAAGCCTTAAATGGTAAAGACATGAAATAAATGATAATGTTGCAGCCTGGAGAGGAATCCGTTGTGGTCTGAGACTAAGTTGTATGGACTGAATTAGGAAAGTTTGGCTTGAGCAAATTCCCCAGAGATTTATAGGTCAAAGTAATGTTTGATATTAGTCTATTGGATAGAAAGCTATTAAAGGTTTTTAAATAGAGGACTGATTTGATCAGTTCCTTTTCTTTCTCTGTTTCTTGTTTTCCTTTTAGTCAGTATATTTCAGTTAAGCAGCTACTTTTCACACAGCATAAATTGTCCCTCAGAACTGACAACCACTAAGCTCTAGATGCCTCAGTTTGCACTGCTGATGCTGCCAAGTCTGATGTCCCCATTGTCCCTTCATCTTTGCTGCCGGAGAAAGTGGACCTTCTTATGAGAGAAGTACTACTTAGCCCCAGAATAATTTCCCACCATTCCTGCTTCTTTGAGTCAAAATAAGTGACTCAAAGTGGATTAATCTGTCTAGATTTGACTATGTGGCTACATCCTAGGGGATGATGAATGTCCCACATTTCTAGTTTCCATACTGGGAGGCTAGACTCTCTGCCTTGGACCAGGATTCATAAAGGGAGAGACTCTCCAAATATAAGTAGGGCTACAAATAATGATCAAAAAAATAAAAATATGTGGGACCACCAGAGAAATCGCCCTAAAAAAAGTAAATAAGGACAAATGTTCACTAGTTACCTTTTATAGATGAGAAAAGTAACTTGTCCAAGGCCACAGTGGTGTAAAGTAGTGGAGGCAGGACTTGAATTCAGGAAGTCTGATTCCAGAACTCATATTTTGACCGCTATGTCATATAGTTAACCTGGAAGGTGATAAAGACTGATAAAATGTGTACATGGGTGATAGTGAGGTACTGCAGGGAGGGAGGATACCTTTGGCTGTGAAACAGAATGAAAGTAATGGGTCTATACCAGAATCGAGCTCATTGGTCTTATTTGGACTCATGACATTTTCCTCGGGGACCCAAGTTGTAGCATAGTCAGGAACAGACCAAAAAAGTACTTGTTTGGTTTAGAATGTTTAGTTAGGACAAGTTAACTTCGGCACCATAGCCCAATATTCCTGAGATTGATTCCTGGCAACCATGGTGTCTGTTGATCTATTCCTCCCTAGATATTTGCACTTTCCAGCTTCACTCCTTGGATGCCTAAGCCCCTGCTCCCATGACTGGCTTTTATGTAATATTCTTCTTGGTCACTGAGAATCAGAACTTGAGAGATATTTAGAGGGTCTTTTCTGGGAGAACAAACATCACTTTCTGTCACATATATACACACTAGATGTAAAAACAAGAATAATAAAAATATGTAATTTTAGATAGAGCCAAATCTGGCCATCATATGCTTCTAAGAAATGGTTCGTTTTTCAAATAAATCTTGGATGTTTTGGATCCTCTGATGAAAATAAGTAAATTGAAAAATTTTTTGTAAACACCAGTCAGAATGTTGCAATAAGTCTTCTAAGCTACACAACAATTATATAATTTTTTTTTTTTTTTTTTTAAATCTTGAAAAACAAACCCGAAGGAGACTTTTGGGATTAGTCCCTGTGCTTTATCCACTTACACAGTTATGCCCTCTCAGCAGTGACTTTCTTTTAGGTTTGTGGAGTGTGATACCTTTCCTCTGGGAATGAATGTGGGCTTCCAAAGCATCTTTCTTTCCTTATTTTTAACCTCATGGAATTATCCAGCTATGAATGTAAAAATTTCTTACAGTGTTCTTTCTCTATCTGGAAGCCCTTAGTCTCTGGGCTTCTAGTTAAATTTTGAAACAGTAGGAGTTCAGTTAAACTTTTTAAATTCAAGGCCGTTGCTGAATGTTTTGCAATAATACTTCTTATTCCTTTTGTAAGTAGTTGTCCTTGTGGAAATCAGAAGTTTCCTGGCACTTGAGTAAAATATATACTTAGACATCAAATACTCATGAAATCCTTGCTCTTTTACACTATGCGATTCATTAGTGTTGCTCATGGATCTGAAGACAGCTTTTTCCTTTTCTCTCAGCCACTGCCAATATTTATCTCCCATTTCTTCTGTTTCCCACAATTATCCACCTCTAAACATTATCAGAATTGTCCCCAGGCATCTAAACTTTAAATGAGATTGTAACTTTTCCATTTGGGCTTGTTTCATTAAACAAATATGTGGGTGCTACATGATTTTGCAGCAGATACTATTTATGTGGGAGTTGGATTTGTACTGTGTTTACAGCTAAAGAGAAAAAAATTCAACACTTTATTGGACATGTACTAGCATGTGGGTGAGGTTGAAGAAAATAATTGAGTGTTGAAATCAAACACATGCCTGGGAAAATATTCCTTTCTGATGGAACATGCAGGAAAGGCCAACAGCTGGCACACATGGAGGTCTTTAAGGGTTAGCCTCCTTTTTCAGAATGTTCCTTCAGAATGCTCAACCTCCTAACTGGCGTGCATTGCTCCAAAAGAATTCAAGGCAAACTTCTGTCCATTTCAAAGCAAGACATTTTACCACAAAACAAAAACCATGTGTCTTTATTCCATTGTATATGATCTTTCCCACACCTCTAAAAGGCCTTTATCTATTTGTCATCTCTCCCTCCATCTCTCTTCATACTTCCATCCATCCCTTTATTTATTTGCAGGGCATGAAGCATGCTTAACCTTTCTGATCATTTTTTGGGGGTGATCTCATTGCAAACTACCACATTCTGGTAGTTTTAGCACTGAGTGTTTAACACAGTCCTGAGATCAAGGACTTGCAGGTCTTGTTCACCACTTTATTCCCAGTCCTAGAACAGGGCATGGCACAGAGCAGCTTCTCATTAAATACTTATTGAATTAATCAATGAGTGATTTGCGAATGATACTTGTTGTACAGAATGGCATGATTTTCTTTCTCTCACATTGACTTCAATTGGAAACATCTCAGAAATCTGAAACTATCTCTACCATGTAGGTTATCTTTTGCACACAATCTTCAAAGAAGAGAAATAAAATATAATAATTATATAATTTTGCTCTGTGGAATCAGTGGACCCCAACTTAGCCATCAATTTTGGCAGGTAAAACTCCATCTCCATATTTTCTCCCCATCTCCAACTTCCACCCCAAATTGGAAGAATCTACAACTTTCCAAAGTATATACTTCAGGCACCCGATGTGAAGAACTGACTCATTTGAAAAGACCTGATGCTGGGAAAGATTGAAGGCACAATTTTCAGTCTTCAAAGGAGAAGGGAACGACAGAGGATGAGATGGTTGGATGGCATCACTGACTCAATGGACATGAGTTTGAGTGAACTCTGGAAGTTGGTGATGGACAGGGAGGCCTGTGTGCTGCAGTGCATGGGGTCGCAAAGAATCAGACACGACTGAGCCACTGAACTGAACTTAAAGAATCCTATCACCTGAAAAATCTTGCTATGTTTTCTTTTTTTGATGAGAGCTTTTTACCTTATTTATGCTAACTTTTTCCTCTCTTTCTCTCTCCCTTCCCTTCTTCTACCCTCTGATCATGTCTGCCTCTTCCTTCTTTCCTTCTTCCCTCCCTTACTTCCTCCCTCCTCCCTCCCTCTCTCTCTTACCTATTTTTCAAGTAGTACCAGAGTAAACAGTAGCTCTATACATCAAAACCTCTTAGACTAACAGGCTATAATCTTCAATTTCCCAGGAAAAACAATGTGTGTCAGTCTCTTTTGCTAAATATTAATTTATAACTGTTGAAATGTCTTTAGACTATATATGCACAATTCTTTTTTGAAGTGGATTACTGGTTGAATATATTACTTTGGGGAGAGTGAGAATGGGATTCTCTGTGTTCAGCAGATTGTTTAACCCAACGTATGCTGAGAATTATGTGAAGAGCAAATACATTTTCAAAAATAAATAATAAAGATGAAGGAGACTACATTTTTAGGTTGGAGGTCAAGTTGTGGCAACTAAAGTTAATCTTGTAGAGTAAAAGAGTATAGAACATTGTATAATTCAATAGAAGGGTTAGACTTATAAGCAGCAGTGCCTTTAAAACTCTTCAGATATGAGAGAAAGTAATTGTGTGGCTGAAATGAATTGTCAGGGAAGCTGCTGTGACTTAATTGTGTGAACCATGTGTTTCTAAATAGTGTTCTTATTCTAGGGTTTAGTTCCTCATAACCCTGGAGATAGTGTATTGCCTGGTATAGGTTGCTGATTGAATATTATAAACCTGTTCTCTGAAGACTACATAAGTGTGTTTGGGGAATTCTCTGAGGTAGGGTTGTTGAGTTGAGGGGTAAGGTTACTGGGAATACTATTATAATAGCTGTCATTTATTTTCAGGTATTATAAGTGCTTTATTTTCATGTTCTTTTTTAATTTCATAGTTTTTTGAGGTGATATTATCTCTGTTTTATGTATGAGAAAAATTCGTCTCAGAGAAGATAAATAACCTGCCCAAGATCTGAGTTGGTTTAGGAGCAAAATAGGATTCTTTTTTTTTTTTTTTTCAAAATAGGATTCTAATACAAAGTTTCATGACTCCAAAGTCCAGGCCATGTCTTTCCATCTAAAATGAAAAATATACTAATATGAAGGAGCAATTTATTATATTTTTTCTGATTATGAAAAGCAATATATATTCATTGTCGGAAATTTAGAGAGTTAAAATAAATGATGAAATAAAAATTACCTACAGAACTGTGTTTTGATGACGATCTGTTCAGTTTCCTTTTAGTCTTTTCTTGTGTCTTATATTTATATATTTTCATCTATATCTATATTTATTTATGTAGATATATATGAAAAATATGTGCATCAATGTGGAGGGATATTCTCTCTGTATACACACACATATATAACGAATTTACAGCACATAATAATTTTACAGTCTGCTTCAACAAACAATATAGTACTAGATTCTTTAAAATAAACATGCTTAATGATTACTTAATGCTTTATGGACTATATATACTATAATATACCTATTTTTGGATATTTTGATGGTTCCAACTTATTTTAGTCTGGTAAGTGATAGTGTGGAGCTTCCCAGGTGGTGCAGTGGTAAAGAGTCAGCCTTCCAATTCAGAAGATGCAAGAGACATGGGTTCAATCCCTAGGTTGGGAAGATCCCCTGGAGTAGGAAGTGACAACCCACTGTAGTATTCTTATCTGGGAAATTCCATGGACAGTGGAACCTGGTGGGCTACAGTCCATGGGGTCTCAAAGAGTTGGACACTACTTAGCAACTGAACACACACAAGTAATAGTGTGGTCAACACTGTGGTTTAAAAGTATCTGAATCTCAGATTATTTCCTCATGAGAGAGACTTAAAAGTAAAATTACTGGATATAAACACAATTTTTAAAGCTCTATATTCATAGCCAAGTTGACATCCCCAATTCACACACATATTGTCAATATAGGGGTGTGCCAGTATCGTTCACTGCATGCTCAGTCACCTCAGTCAAGTCTGACTCTTTGCAACCTTATGGACTGTGGCCCGCCACCCTCTTCTGTCCATGGGATTCTCCAGGCAAGAATACTGGAATGAGTTGCTGGGCCCTCCTCCAGGAGATCTTCCCCACCAGGGATCAAACCCAGGTCTCCTGTAGTAGAATTGAAGATGGATTCTTTACCACTGAGCCACAGGGGAAGCCATCCCTCACTGCACATATTATTAAAAATCACTTGGTAATTTTTGGTTAAAATGGTATATTGATATTTTACATCCTTAATAGTGTTTAAACTATTTTTATATGTCTTTAACTTCATGTCATCTTCCAAGGTATCGTGTTCATCATTTTGTCTCTTTTAGTTGGCTTCTATGATGTGACTTACTATTTACCTCACTGTCAGTATCTGTATCTTTTGGCTCTTTATTATGTGACCTTGAAATCACCATGCCTGAATTTATGTCAGTTTTTCTGACACAGGGACATTGGCCTTTTTGTGGTTTATGGGAACAGCTCTAAATGAGTGGCATAAGTCTTTGCCTGCCCTTACCCCATCTAGCTGCTACAGGCAGGTTCAGCCTCCTCAGCCAAGGAACTAGTGGGCACTAAATGGACTGGTATCTGTAGCCACATCTTTATTAAAGGTAGGGTTTGGCAGACATTTCTTCAAAGAAGACATACAGATCACTAACAAACACATGAAAAGGTGCTTAGCATCACTCATTATTAGAGAAATGCAAATCAAAACCACAATGAGGTACCATCTCATGCCGGTCAGAATGGCTGCCATTAAAATGTCTACAAACAATAAATGCTGGAGAGGGTGTGGGGAAAAGGAAACCCTCTTACACTGTTGGTGGGAATGCAAACTAGTACAGCCACTATGGAGAACAGTGTGGCGATTCCTTAAAAAAATGGAAATAGAACTGGCATATGACCCAGCAATCCCACTGCTGGGCAGACATACCGAGGAAACCAGAATTGAAAGAGACACGAGTACCCCAATGTTTATTGCAGCACTGTTTACAATAGTCAGGACATGGAAGCAACCTAGATGTCCATCAGCAGATGAATGGTTAAGGGAGTTGTGGCACATATGCACTATAGAATATTACTTAGCTGTAAAAAAGAATGCATTTGAGTCAGTTCTAATGAGATGAATGAAACTGGAGACTCTTATACGGAGTGAAGTCAGAAAGAGAAACATCATTGCAGTATATTAATGCATATATACGGGAATTTAGAAAGACGGTAATGATGACTCTTTTGATATACAAGACATCAAAAGAGACACAAATATAAAGAAAAGACTTTGGGACTCTGTGAGAGAAGGCAAGGGTGGGATAATATGAGAGAATAGCATTGAAATGTATATTTTACCATATGTAAAATAGATGACCAGTGCAAGTTCCATGCATGAAACAGGACACTCAAAGCTGGTGTTCTGTTGGGGTGGGGAGGGGGAAGGAAGGGATCACGATGGGGGGACACATGTGTACCTGTGACTGATTCATGTCTATGTATGGTAAAAAGCACCACAGTATTGTAAAGTAATTAGCCTCCAATTAAAAGAAATAATTTTTAAAAAGGTAGGGTACAGTATTGTAAAGTAAAATAAAGTAAAAAGAAAAAGAAAAAATAAATAAATAAAAAGGTAGGGTTTAGAAATAAGGCTTGGTTGTTCAAGTGACTGGAAGCTACTGTTGTCTTGGTCTAGTGAGAGGCTCATACTGAGAGGCCTTTCCATCCATGTGTGGCCAGGCAATCCCAAAAGAGCTTCTAACCAAATCCTAGCCTCTCTTCTGCCTGCTGCATTCCCTCTAATGTGGAAGATGAGTCAGCTCCACTATTCTGGGATTTATTTTGGACCCCTAGTCAGTCGGCCAGGTGTCTCTCTTCTCCTGGGTTTCTTCTTGTCTACTCTCTTGTTGATAACCTTGCTTCCTGACAAGAACCAGCACCTTGCAGAAGTTCTGATGTCCTCTCTCTTTCCTGGCTCCTGGCTGTAGTTCTTCTCTGCTTGAGATGGACTTGAGTTTGGCTCCTGTCCTTTGGACTTATGACTTTGGACTCTGACTTCTTCCCTTTCCCCATGGCAGGATCTCACCACAGTGTTTCTTTCTTTTCCCCTCTTGTTCCCTACCTCCCTCTCTCCTTTCATCATTGCAAGATTGGATGTGGCTCTGAGCTGTGCTGGTACTAATGGGGACTCAGAGATCTGGAGTTCAAGCTACATATTCTAAGAGTGTGATCTGGTCAAGATATTTAAAGTTTCTGAGTTACAACTTATTAGTCTTTAAAGTACAGATTTATTATTCAAATCAACATTGTACATATATACCAGATATGAGTACTAATGTTACTCACTTTGCTAAACACATGAACAAGATGATTCAAGCTATGGATTCTCCTGAAGCCTCAGTTACCTCACTTTGGGAAACATTAACTAGCTCCCCATGGTGAAAAACTATATCATAATAATTCTAATTGTTCTGCTTTTACTGTTTGCTCCCTGCATCTGTGACTGTCTAGCTACATTTGTTTTTAACCGTCTGAAAGCTTTTAAGTTACAAATGGTTGTCTAGGCTCCTACCAGGGCCACAACCTCCTCCAACTACTTGGGGCCCCTGGATCAGAGACCCTCAATATGAGGGTTAGCAGAACATGTTGTCTCAACAATTTAGGGACCATGCCCCTCAACAGCAGGAAGTAGTTATGGAATGAAAATGACGCCCCTTTCCCTTGGCAACATAATTCTCCTAAAAGAAAAGAGGGGAATGACAGAGTCAATTCCTAGGCAGGTTGATAAGAAGTCCAGGGTCCCTGAGGAGGAGAAAGGGATCTGGGGTTCTCAAGGAGGAGGAAAGAACAAAACATTTTTTTTTCTCTACATTCCTTAGTCTTAGTCACATAAAACCGCCTTTTTCTTTAAGTCTGAAACTGATGATTACACAATGAACAACTCAGTTTAAACTCTGTACTAGGGGTTATTCAACAACAATGTATCCTGCTTGAGGACAGTTTCTCCTTCCTGAAAACCTTCTGACTAATTCTATAATATATATTATAGGAGTGGGTAGGGTAGAATCTTTCTGTTGTTAAGTTCTAATCCTGTTATCCTAAAATGTAACTTGTGGGAGTGGATCTGGTAAAATTTTCACAAACTTGAGACAGTCTTTTGATTTATTGTAATAATTAATTAAAAAGTTTATATTTCCCTTGCTAACACTAGTGAGGGGGGCACTCTCAGTCCCCCTTCTGATGTCTGTGTCAGAATCTTTCTCTGTCCCTTTTCTTACTTTAATAATACTCTGCTACACACACACACACGCACACACAGAAATTACAACTGATGTGAAAACACAGTCCCTCTATTTGAGGGGCTGCTTCTTCTAGGAATAATGGCAATACTGTGCTCATGGTACTATAAAAGTTCTTCTTGTCTTTTTGTTCATTCTGGAAAAAACCAGCTTATACCTCATATTTGTGTCTTGAGAAAAACTCATAGAGTCTACCCTGTTGCCCATCCAACATTTCTTCCAAAAATATATATGAGCAAATATATGCATAATATGTGAGAGTTGGACTATAAAGAAAGCTGAGTGCCAAAGAATTGATGCTTTTGAACTGTGGTGTTGGAGAAGACTTTTGAGAGTCCTTTGGACTGCAGGAAGATCCAACCAGTCCATCCTAAAGGAGATCAGCTGGGTGTTCATTAGAAGGACTGATGTTGAAGCTGAAACTCCAATACTTTGGCCACCTGATGTGAAGAGCTGACTCATTGGAAAAGCCTCTGATGTTGGGAAAGATTGAGGGCAGGAGGAGAAGGGGACGACAGAGGATGAGATGGTTGGATGGCATCATTGACTCAATGGACATGGGTTTGGGTGAACTCCGGGAGTTGGTGATGGACAGGGAGGCCGGCGTGCTGCGGTTCATGGGGTTGCAAAGAGTCAGACACAACTGAGCGACTGAAGTGAACTAAATGCGTAATATTTACTGTCATCATGAAAATTAGTGAGATTTGGTCTTTTAATGTGCCAAGTATAAAGTTCAAGGCTATTATAAAAGTTATATGAATGTATGTTGATTTCCTTTTTAATTTTTTCAGCATATCATTGATTGCTTGTTACAGGTGGAGTTGTGGGACATGAAATTTTGATAAGGAATTTAGTTTGAGTGGATTATTTTAGACAGTTTTAAATGTGCAAAAAATAATTTTCTACTAATCATGTATATAGTAGTTACTTTTGCCAAGAGTGATATAATAGCTTTTATTAATAATATCTATACATGAAATAATGTCTGTGTATCTTACCAGTAGAAAGATCATTTTTTTTTCTTCATATCTGCCAACTTAAGACACTTCAGGGTCAAAAAAGAAATAACTTACTAAAAATAAAACAAATTATGACAAATTTCCCTTCTGAATTTCTAAATATTGTATTTGATAATTGACAACTGTCTTAGTCCATCCAGGCTACTATGAAAAATTACTAGGTGACTTATAAACAATGAACATTTATTTCTCACAGTTCTAGAGGCTGAGAAGTCCAAGTTCAAGGCATCAGCATGGTTGCCTTCTGGTGAGGACTATTTATGGTTCATAACTGGTGCCTTCTCTCTGTGTTTTCACAGGGTAAGAGAGACAGAGGATCTCTGTGAGATCTCTTTCATAAGGGTACCAATCCCATTCATGAAGGCTCTACCCTCCTGACCTAAGCAGCTCCCAAAGACCCCACCTCCTAATATCATCACATTGAGCACTGGAATTTCAGCATATGAATTTTGGGGGACAGAAAATTTCAGACCATAGAAATAATTATATTGCTTGACAATTATTCATTTCTTTGGAGCAGAGAAAGTAGATCTCTGCGTGAAATCTGATAACGGGTTAAAGTTACATCCTATGGTCTCCTCTTACTGCGTTCTTCTCTACCTTCCCAGTCATGAACCTGATGTGGAAGCAATGGGAAAGTAATCTAAGGATGGTGGCAGCACAGGGTCTCACTTGAATTCTGCTGAAATAACTTTGCCATCATAATTTTACAACAAAATCATCACATGGTAAAACAGATGTTGGGGAATAATGTCATTTCTGTAACGCTTTAAATTGGGTGCTAACTTGAGGCTCACTTCGATGGAGAATTCATGTCATGGATATCTTTTGAAAAAAGACATTAGAACTCAATTTCTACAGATGCTCATTAAAAGTATTTTGAAATTAGAACATTATATGATCATAGGATTCTCAGGCTCCCTGCAGACTTGCACTGAAATTGTGATATCTTTATTACTTTGTGTTTATTGTACATAAGTGTTATTCTAACAGACCTTGAACTTCCTGCTCCCATTGAGAAGTTTATACTTACTAAAATATGAAGACTTGCTGGCAATGTAAATCTATACCAAGAAGAGTGTTCCACTATTTTAAACATGAAGCTTCTACAAAATAAGGACTAAATTGTAAAAAGATAATTCCACCCAGTATAAACCCAAGAGACCTATGAACCATTCTGGTGATATTTATTTGTAGGAAGTAGGCACTCAGTAAAGCTTACTGATTGACTGTGTTCTATAAGTGATTTTCTCTTCAAATAATTCAATCCAACAGAAAAACATAGGATACAATCCTTTCCATAAAAGTATTTGTAATCCAGGTGAAAATTCGCACATAAAAAAACTTAAAAATACAAGGCACCAGACTATCAGAAAGAAGATATATAAATCAGGTGGATTCAACTTAATGTGCCATGAGTAGAGGGCATATTCATTTAGTCTTGGTTAAATGGCCATCACTGAATGAGATGAATAAAATAAAAACAAAGCTAGTGAAAGAACAACTAAGCTTATTTTTTTGCTTTTTTGGATCATGTCCTGAGATAGCTACTTCATGAGCATTTTATTAAATCCTTACAATAATCCCATGAGCACAATTACCCTATTTTATAGATGAGTACACTGAGGCCTAGAGAAGTTAAGTCATTGTCACTGAACAGCTAAAGAATGACAGAGATGTGATTTGATTTGGTATTTGTTTCAGCTCAATAAACTCTATTGTTTTTCTAGGGTCTGGTGAGATGTTTGCTTAGCAAAACTTTAAATATTTACAGTTGGGATGGAGGCACTACAAACAAAATGAAGGAGAATAAGGACTTTTGCCAATCAATGCATACCCTATGAATTACCCTAAAACTATAAGCATATTTGTAAACTCCATAACTATGGCTGTTTTTTGAGGGTGTGTTTTTTTTTTTTAACTATCCCAGAGCTCTGGGCATGAAGACAGTGACATCATTAAGAGACTAAGAAGTATGAGGAATGCAAAAGAGAAGTAAAGAAAATGATAAAAACATTTCCTGCCTTTCTATCATACAACAAATTGGGGAAGTAGAATATTTCTAAAACATATTTGATGAAATACTGTTTATTGAGGCTTAATCACTGTGGTGAAGGTACTGAAAGGATCCAGTGTGTTTTAAAATTTTCCTTGTATAAAACGTGAGTTTGAGGGGGAGCAGAGGAAAGTAAAAAGAGAATATTTAAATGCATTTAGGGAATGCGTTTAAATGGAAAGTTAAGTACTACTTTAACTATGTGTGTTTCTTTTACTGTGATTACACCAGTAAATAAAATTTTTTAAAAAATTAGTGACTGTCAAAATATAGTTTTGGAGCTTTATTTGGAAGTGGTATGGAAGAAGGCCTAAAGTGTACATTATTTTTTTGTACAAGATGCTTCCTGGAGACTGGTGCTGATGATTGTAGTGGAGTTCCTATCTTCAAAGTCCTAATAGTAGGTTTCTTAGGCAGCAACAAAGGTTGGATTTCATTCTCTTAATGATTTATGCTCTCTGGTGACCCTTGAGGAAAATGATCATTATTCTTTGCATGATTGTGGCTGCTGAGAATCAAGGTTCATTTCAAGCTGGTTGTTTATCCCAGTTGGACTTTACTAACTTGACATACTGAACTTGGAAAGTTTGTAGAGAAAAAAGAGAGTAGGGAAATGCTAGAAGCATTTCAGCTTTCATTGAATGATATATGCTAATCGCAGGGAAATTTGTTGTTTTAAAAAAATCAAGAACTTAAGGACTTATCATAAGATTGCAGTTCTATTCCTTTTGAGTGCTGTAAGTATATTGCCACTTAAAATAATAATAATAATAATCTGTTTCCAACAGCCCCTTTCATATATTAACCTATCACTGTTACCTTTGAATAGTTCTACAACCTCCCATGGTGCAAATGTCTCTGTTTAACTAACACTCTTTATTTTATTACATTCAAAATGTACTTGTGAAAATGGAAGTGCTTTGTATTGCTGTTATAGCTCCAACAATGTGATTATTTAGCACTTTTCAGAGACTGATTTGCTCGTTAGTATTTATACAGCCCCAAGTACCTGCTATGAGTATTGGAAAGGTGCAAACAGCATTGGAAGGTTGGAATTATTTAGCATGTTTTAGAGCAAGAATGACAAGGACTAACAATAAGAGGGAAACAAAGAGGAACATTTCTAGAAAGTGACACTTTTGGGCTCCCGTTGACAAAACCCTCTGAGCATATGTAGAACATAATCAAATAACCACCCACTGCATCTGAAAACCAAATTCTGGTTGATGAAAAAGTTAAGGTCTAAACCACTAGACCATTCAGGCATGACCTAAATCAAGTCCCTTATGATTATACAGTGGAAGTGAGAAAGATTCAAAGGATTAGGTCTGATAGACAGAGTGCCTGAAGAACTATGGATGGAGGTTTGTGACATTGTAGAGGAGGCAGGGATCAAGACCATCACCAAGAAAAAGAAATGCAAAAAGGCAAAATAGTTGTCTGAGGAGGGCTTACAAATAGCTGAGAAAAGAAGAGACGTGAAAGGCAAAGGAGAAAAGGAAGATATACCCATTTGAATGCAGAGTTCCAAAAAATAGCAAGGAGAGATAAGAAAGCCTTCCTCAGTGACCAATGCTAAGTAATAGAAGAAAACAATAGAATGGGAAAGACTAGAGATCTCTTCAAGAAAATTAGAGATACCAAGGGAACATTTCATGCAAAGATGGGCTCAATAAAGGACAGAAATGGTCTGGACCTAACAGAAGCAGAAGATATTAAGAAGAGGTGGCAAGAATACACAGAAGAACTGTACAAAAAAGATCTTCATGATCCAGATAATCACGATGGTGTGATCACTCACCTGGAACCAGACATCCTGGAATGCGAAGTTAAGTGGGCCTTAGGAAGCATCACTATGAACAAAGCTAGTGGAAGTGATGGAATTCCAGCTGAGCTATTTCAAATCCTAAAAGATGATGCTAAGAAAGTGCTGCACTCAATATGCCAGCAAGTTTGGAAAACTCAGCAGTGGCCACAGGACTGGAAAAGGTCAGTTTTCATTCCAATCCCAAAGAAAGGCAACGCCAAAGAATGCTCAAACTACCACACAATTGCACTCATCTCACACACTAATAAAGTAATGCTCAAAATTCTCCAACCCAGGCTTCAACAGTATGTGAACAGTGAACTTTCAGATGTTTAGGCTGGTTTTAGCAAAGGCAGAGGAACCAGAGATCAAATTGCCAACATCCGCGGGATCATCAAAAAAGCAAGAGTTCCAGAAAAACATCTATTTCTGCTTCATTGACTATGCCAAGCCTTTGACTGTGTGGATCACAACAAATTGTGGAAAATTCTGAAGGAGATGGGAATACCAGACCACCTGACCTCCCTTTTGAGAAACCTGTATGCAGGTCAGGAAGCAACAGTTAGAACTGGACATGGAACAACAGACTGGTTCCAAATAGGAAAAAGAGTACGTCAAGGCTGTATATTGTCACCCTGCTTATTTAACATATATGCAGAGTACATCATGAGCAACGCTGGGCTGGAAGAAGCACAAGCTGGAATCAAGATTGCTGGGAGAAATATCAATAACCTCAGATATGCAGATGACACCACCCTTATGGCAGAAAGCTAAGAACTAAAGAGACTCTTGATGAAAGTGAAAGAAGAGAATGAAAAAGCTGGGTTAAAACTCAACATTCAGAAAACTAAGATCATGGAATTTGGTCCCATCACTTCATGGCCAATAGTGGAAGCAGTGACAAACTTTATTTTTCTGGGCTCCAAAATCACTGCAGATGGTGACTGTAGCAATGAAATTAAAAGATGTTTGCTCTTTGGAAGAAAAGTTATGGCCAACCTAGATAGCATATTAAAAAGCAGAAACATTACTTTGCCAACAAAGGTCTGTTTAGTCAAAGCTATGGTTTTTCCAGTAGTCATGTGTGCATGTGAGAGTTGGACTATAAAGAAAGCTGAGCGCCAAAGAATTGATGCTTTTGAACTGGTGTTGGAGAAGACTCTTGAGAGTCCCTTGGACTGCAAGGAGATCCAACCAGTCCATCCAAAGGGAAATCAGTCCTGAATATTCATTGGAAGGACTAATGTTGAAGCTGAAACTCCAATACTTTGGCCACCTAATGCAAAGAACTGACTCATTGGAAAAGTCCCTGATGTTGGGAAAGATTGAGGGTGGGAGGAAAAGGGGATGGCAGAATATGAGATGGTTGGATGGCATCACTGACTCAATGGACGTGAGTTTGAGTAAGCTCTGGGAGTTGATGATGGACAGAGAGGCTTGGTATGCTGCAGTCCATGGGGAGGCAAAGAGTTGGACACAACTGAGTGGCTGAGCTGAGTGACCCATTCTGAAAATACAGAAGGAGGCCCAGGTGTTGCCTGATATGTTGTAGGATGACAAAAGCTTTGTCCAATCTACTCAAATGCTCACAGAATGCCAAGCAGAAGAAGTATGTTATTTTAGGTGAGGACATATTTAATAGATTGTACCCTAGGGTTCATCCTTAATATTTTCCAATTCCAAAGCTTTTGAGTTTATTTTCTAATTTAAATACTTTTTGATAGAAGAAATTACTTTTCAACAGAGTTGCTTCTATAGTAATTCCTGAGTTAGATTTTCCTTGAAAGCAAGACTGGAGATAGCTGAGAATCACTTGGATATGGTAGCATCTACAACCTGAGAACTGTGATCAAAATCTGATGGGACTGTGTTAACTAAAATGTCCAATTATCTCTGTACTTAGAGACCAAGTTAGACTGAAAAGCCCTTATATGGTGTGCATTTTGCACCTTCCTTGCCATATATATTTTCTAACCTTAGACTATCAAGGATGACGCTGTAATCTGCTGACCCTTGACCCAGTGGTAATGAGAGACAAGCAGAGTATTTTGGTAGTTCAAAAATAGGCCTTCACAAAGGAGAATGCTCCTGGCATTATGACTCTGATCTTTTCTCACTGCTTAATCTATGACTGAAGTATAGTCAGTCAGGGAATTGTTAGTGAACTACAATGAATCAACATAATAGAATATTATGCAGCCTTTACCAGTTATAACTGGAAAGAAAATGCACATGTATATTAATAGTTTATAAAATGATTGAAAACCATATTGCAGATTGATGTGGACACCATGTAATAGCTGCATAAAATATACGTAGGAACTGGAAGGCAGTTGGCAAAGTTGAGAATACAGCTAAAGTTGGTTTATTTGGGGATTAACTTTTGCTGTTTTTATGAAAAGTCATACTATAGTATCATCATTTCTTCAATATGTACTTTTTATACAAACAACCCACTGGTAACTTGTTATAATATGGGAAACTATGAAGATTATGAGTTTCTAAAACATGTGTTTAGGAATAGCACTGAGGCTAAAAGACTCAAATTGGGCCAAAATCATAAAGATAACTTGGTTAAAGTGACTATATTATATGTGCCGTGCTAAGTTGCTTCAGTCGTGTCTGACTCTTTGCAAACCTATGGACTATAGCCCTCCAGGTTCCTCTGTCTATGAAAGTCTCCAGGCAAGAGTACGGGAGTGGGTTGCCAATATCTTATGTACATTGTTATAATAAACGATTTTTAAAGAGCAGAACTGAATTAGTGCTTGCTTCCTGAATTGTCATGATAATCTTTCTTTTCTGAAAGAAGTGTAGCCAGGTATTTTACTAGGGGACTTGTGTAACAAGGAAGGATGTAATGGAAAATACTAACAATCATCATTCTAACAGCTGCAAATGGATAAATTGGCTATATTCTGTGACCTTTCAGAAAGTATTTTCTCCAAAGAAGTCAGATGAACTACAATGAGTGAGAGTCCTAATATAGAGCTTTGTGATTAAAAAAGACCTTTGAGATAACCTTTTAGGAAATTTTATTACAAATTCTGGAGCCCCAGTGGAACCTGGATATCAAACCAGTTGTAAGAAGAGCTACTCTGGTTAAAGCATGGGAGCTATGCTAACTCCCACCACTTGACTGACTTACTCTTGTTGAGACTGTCTCTGAGCTCCTAGATCATTCTGGTCCTTCTGGTTTCTACCATGAGACAATTTGACCTGAGCTCCATTTCTAAATGAGAATCTGGGTCTCACAGCCAATGGTCTTTATATTAAAATAATGGTTCTCAGACCTTTTATGGATTCCCAGGACATTATGAAATAGTCTCTGTGACTGACGAAGGAAAGCAGTACTTTACAGGGGAGATGGAGCAAGAATTGGGGTCCTTTATCCTATCTTTGACCAGAGCAGCTCCACTTTTACCTTCTTATATAATGAGGCTGATTTTAATATTCTAAGGAAAAGCATCCCATTGCCAAAAAATAAAATATAAATCAAGGAAAAGAGACACCCACAAGACTAGATGTTTTTTTTTTTTTTTTACTCTATTTTTTCCTAAATAGTCTAACCTTAAAGTGCCTATATGTTATCTATTTCAGAGGTGATAATGGTGAGATATACCCCCACCCCACCCCCACCCACCACACAAAAGCATTTTAGGAAAAAAAAATTGCAAAGTAATGGAAGTTGGATGGTGAAACAAAATTCCTAACCAGAAAGTGGGTGCTTAGCAACAAGGACCATAGTGTTTCTGGCCTGGCCACATGGATTGATTTTACTTTTTAAAGCTCCGTTAATAGCTGAAGACTATCCTGTGGTCTGGATTAGTGATTCCCTGTGTGTCTTTGTGAGGTTATTTTAATAGGCAGTATTCAACTTTCCTTTTAGTTCACTTCTATCTGCAGAGGGCATTTTGGATCACTTGCCTAGTCTTAGACCAGCATAGAACTTGTGCCTCACAAGCTGTGGACGGCTGTTCTGATCCATAACCAACAGGTTTCTTAAATGGAGAAGGATGGGCTGTTGATTGGCAGAAAAGACTCTGATTACATAGTTCAAAGACATAGTGAAAGGAAATAGATGTTGGCGTGATTTATGGAGTGGGAGGAAAGAGGGGTTTTCAGCTAGGAGATGAAGGAGAAGGCATGCTCTCAATACTCTGATGGGGAAATATTTTATGTGATAGATTACACTCTAAATAAAATCACTGGTAAGTTTTCTAGATAAAGAATGGGTAGCCTGACATCTTACTGTGCTTAGAAAACATGTACTTTCATGTTGCTTATCATGAAAGCAACAGTGATACCACAGCACACGTGTTTATGTTATTCCTGTGGACTGCTAAAGACTATGATGAAAGTTGTTTTCAAACTATCCTATAAATTTAGAGAAGCTAGTCAAGTAGGAGAATTTTAAAAGTATTATAGTAAACACTGATAAACTATAAAAGTTTGGCTAAATTTGCAGATAATATCTCGTGTCAGTGAAAGTTCCTTGTCTGTTTGTGACTGTCTTGCATGTTTGTTTACATGTTTGATAATTTAACTATCTGATCTAGCAGATGAAATCTTTTAGGCCTCGTAAGAGTTAAACATATTAAAGAATCCCAAGAAATGGCTATTCTATTGTCCAAAACCACCTAGGCAGTAACCTTTTTTTTTGGACAGATCTTTGAGTGCTTATAGAAAGCATAGAAAATGGTTATGAAAATGGTAATTTCTCCATTTCCTATCTCCCCCTATCTCTTTGGCCAGGTAGCCTTCTATAGCCCCACATTCAGCAGGGCATATGCTTTTTCCCAATCCTGAGGCTTTCTGAGGGGCATTTCCCCAAATTCCAAGCAGCCCTGCATTCCCAGGTACCTGTGGAGCTCCACTTCCTTCTACATTGAGAAGTTCAGTTCAGTTCAGTCGCTCAGTCGTGTCCTACTCTTTGCGACCCCATGAATCGCAGCACACCAGGCCTCCCTGTCCATCACCAACTCCCGGAGTTCACTCAGACTCACGTCCATCAAGTCGGTGATGCCATCCAGCCATCTCATCCTCTGTCATCCCCTTCTCCTCCTGCCCCCAATCCCTCCCAGCATCAGAGTCTTTTCTAATGAGTCCACTCTTCGCATGAGGCGGCCAAAGTACTGGAGCTTCAGCTTCAGCAAGAAGTTACTGCCCTGCAATCGTTTGGCTTCTTGGCTCTGTTTTGTGTGTGGGGGTGTGTTTTTCCTGTTTTCTAACTCACATTTTGTTTGGTGGGGTTGGATTACCTTTGTCCAGATGGTCCCCATCCCAGGACATTTTGCAGAGTATCTGTGAGCCAGAAACCACCGGGAATTCTTTTTTTTTTTTTTTCTTTTGATTCAAGAAGGTCCCTCAGTTTGCTCCATGTTGCCTATTCTCTTTATAAATCTCAAGGCATGTTCTCTTTGCAAAACAACTCTCTGAAAACACACACGAGCACACACGCATGCACACACGCCCAATATTATTAGTTAAAAAGTCTATGGCAAATTCTTGCAAAAGAAAACTATTAGAAATGGATAAATTTTGCCTCTTCAAAGAGGCTGGAAAACCTTTTCACTTTTGTGACTTTGCTTTTTAAGCAAAACCATTGACTTCCAGAAATGCTCTTGGAGTGCATGTTCCCATGTAGATACCCCACAGAAGCTTATCCCCAGGACACAATGTCAGCCTAACCACCTCCCACCACCCTAACCCAGAATCACGAGGAATAATCAGATTGCAAAAGAAAGTTGTACGGTCTATTGGAAGCAGCATAATTTGTGTTTATTATGGTTTTTCAAGTGATACCGTATCCCCTTTTTTCTCATTTCTGTGTTGTATGCTAGACATCTGCTTACAACTAAAATGCCCTAGAAGAACTTGATTCCTTCAGGCTTGGTGAGATGAGGGTAGACTAGGGGGCATTTCATCTAAATATTGCTTATAAAACCTCACTCCTGTAGTCTTTTACAGGACAGTCTTCTTTAGCACAGCACTCCCTTTCCCCATTGTCTCCAGTGAGCAGGATCCATCTAAGTAAAGGATGTTGTATTGGATGACTACGCTGATGAGGGCTTTTAAACACTTTAACATGTGGCATCATTGTTATAGCTGTCATTGCTGTATTGGAATTTATTCTCAGCTCTGAGAAAGGCTTTTAGCTATGTGTCAGGCAGCACGTCAGCAGAAGCTGCCAAAAAGCATGATTTATATTCAGTCTTTTGGGGCTGTTAGAGTGCTGCCTCAGGCTGCTTTAGGTCTGAAAGAGGTTAGAACCACACCTTGATAGTTCATAACCTACATATGCCCTTGGTCAAGAAAATCATTTTACTTTTAAGATTACAGGCATTTCCAGTGGCATATTCCTGAGTCTACTTTCCTTGATGAAAGATAACTTTAAAAAGTGGTCTCCCTCTCACCACCTGCCCACCCTATTCCACGCTATATTTGTACTTCTGTTTCCCCTCAGAATTCAATGGCTTTAAAGAAAAAAATCAGTCCCATTCTAGTTGCCCGACTCTAATTTATAGTGAGACAGAATTGCTTAGATTTGTCTATAGAGATGTTTATTGCAGGATAGTTTGTAAATAGGGAATTGGATTAAGAATTATAGTACATCCCATTCAATGAAATGGTTCTTCTTAATCAATGGAATAAGAATGCATTAGTCCATAGACATTAAACATGATTTTTAATTGCATGTTAATAAAAAATTAATAAGCAAAAAAACAAGTTACCAACACAAATGTCCATCAACTGATGAATATATAACTAAAATGTGGTATATCCATACAATGGAGTATTACTCAGCTTTAAAAAGGAATAAGGAACTGATACATGCTACAAAGTGTATGAACCTGAAAACATTATGTTACATGAAAGAAGAGAGACACAAAAGGCCACATACTGTATTATTCCATGTATCTGAAATGTTCATAATAGGCAAATAAACAGAGACAGAGAGTAAATTAGTGGTTGCCAGGCACTGGGCAGAGGAGGGAATGGGAATCACTGCCCATGGCTATTAAGTTTCTGGGGTGGTGAATATTTTCTGCAGTTATATGGTTGCAAACTCTTAATATACTAAAAACCACTGTATTGTATACTTTAAAGAGTTGAATTTTATGTTCTATAAATTATATTTTAATAAAACTGTTATTTTAAGAAAGTCTAAAAAGAAAAAAGCAAATAACCTAACTCAATGTAAATGTACTTATCTATTTTTGTAAAAACAAAATATAGTAAGATTAATAAAAAGTATATGATTATTTATATACAGATAAATTAAATATATCAATTATATATACTAATATGATTAACAAAAAGACTTGAATGGTATGCTTACCACTGTGGATGGAATTATGAGAAAATTGCATTTTCCAATTCTTTGTGTTTATTTTAGTTTTTTCTAATTACAAAACTTCTGTTCTTTACCTTTATTAAAACTTTGAAGATGAATATCATTTTTAAATTTAAGAAAGAGGAGGGTAAATAATGTTGCTTTAGACATACTTTAAAATGTTTCTTTTTTTCTTAGAGGGGTGCTGTAGGCCTGGGAATGGAGAACCAAATGGAAATCTTAAAATATGGTACTAAGAGCAGAAAGGTCAATTTCTTGTTCCTCTACCTCCATTTTCTCCCACTTAGAAAATAGTAACACATTAAACATAATGTTTTAAGTGCATGATAGAGATAACATGGGATAGAAAGTGACTTAACATTTATTGAGCATATCTAGTTGCCAAGAACTCTGAAAGAACACTACACTGTCAGTTACATTAACAAAAATTTTTATGGCTAGAGTTTGTTACATTTAATGTTTCCATTCCCTTTCTAATGGAACTTAGTCAAATAGCATATGTAACTGAAAGAAAGGCCAGAAAACACAGCTTCTAGCAAGTTGGCCATAGGCCTTTAACTATGATAGTTTGGAAAAAAGGATGGATTTAGGGGGAAACTAGCAGACTGCCTCCAAGTTGTTTAGAGAAATTTTTTTAATGCAGCAAAACTATAATTATACATGAAGAAAAATACCTTGAGCAAAAAGATAATTCTGGGTTACTATGGGAGGTAGTAGGCTTCCTGGGTGGTGCTAGTGGTAAAGAATCCACCTGCAATACGGAGACACAAGAGACATGGGCTTGATCTCTGGGTTAGGAAGATCCCCTGGAGAAGGAAATGCAACACACTTCAGTATTCTTGCCCAGAAAATTCCATGGATAGAGGAGCTTGACAGGCTACAGTCCATGGGATCATACAGAGTCTGATGTGACTAAATGACTGAGCACAACACACACACGAGAGGTAGTATAATTGTTGGAGCTCATTAAAAATGTGTAAGCAATGCTTTGATTTGAATGTCTGGTGGATATTCATCTGCCCATAGGCAGATTACTAAATTAAATGACACATAGAAGTCATTTGAGCTATATGATCATTGGTACCCTTGATCTTTGTTCTTTTTTTTATTTTACACAAAGATGAGATTCCCTAGAACAAAAACTCATGTTCTTGTTTACCTTTGGTATCTAATTTTTCCTAAGTAATGTGACATCAGGATGACTTTTCTATTTGAAGAATTCATCATGTTAATTCAAGTCCTGTAGTAATTCCTGTGTTAGTTAACATAATGTTAGCTTAGTAATGAATAAGTCCCCTAATTTCAGTATCTTGATGGAGCAAAACATTATTTCTTGCTCAAGCAATAGTGTAATAAGTGTATTCAAATGGGCAGCTTTCAATGTGGTGAGCCAGGAACCCAGGCTCCTTCCTTCTGTTGACTCTACCAACTTTGAGATCTCTGTAGTCATTAACCTATAGCTGGTAATCTGGGAGAAAGAGAACCTGGAAAATAGAATGGGAGGTTTTTATGGCCGAGGCCTGGAAATGTAGTAAAAACTTCCACTCATAGCTCATTGGCCAGACATTAGTCACATGACCATGCCTAACCAAAGGAAGGCTGGTAAATGTAGTCCACTGCAATCGCTTACCTAGGAAGAAAGGAAAGAGAATTGGGGGATAAGTAACCAGTTTCTGTCACAACTCTTATCTCAAAGGAGACAGAATCTAAATTCTTTATTAAGAACTATAGGATCACTTATGGTTTGTTCCTGTTTACTTTAGAGCCTCATCTAGCCTCCTGAACTCTATTCCATTTAGGTTACTAAATCATTGAGATCCTGAGGTGTTGATAGTTCATGTAATAATATTGTTTGCTGGTAGAATAGTGACTAGCAATTATTTAAATCTTTTGATCTTCTTATCTTTCATTTCATGAGACTAACCAGCTTTTATTAGCACCTTTCCTGCCAAACAAAAAAGACAGTGCATTGTGAGTACTATTGCTTAACCACAATTTGATGTGTTGTGGGATATGTGTTTCTTTGCATCCAAACAAATCTTAAAGACTAGAAGACAAGGAGTTTCCATTTAAATATCTAAGAGAATTTGTTACTTTACTAAAGTTCTCTCCGACTTTTATCCTCTTATTCTTCTCTGGAAAATGGTTTAACTGGAATTGCCTAATATACTGGTTCCCATTTAAGAATCACTTGGGCAGTTTGTGAAAAAGATGATTTCAAGACCTCATCAGAGAATCTGATTCAGTGAGACTGCTGTGGCATCTGAGAAGTACACTGTTATGATCCACTGGTTATGATTTGGAAAATAATAAACTAGCAGATTAGAGAGTATAGATTAGTGGACAAGAATACTACTCAGGCGAATTTATTCAGCTCTATTACTGAATAGTTCTGCAGTCTTGGCAAGGTTTCTTAAATTCTACGAGTGGTTTGATAGGGACTAATGAAATGATATTAGAAGCTCCTGTTAATGCCTCACTTGCTTTGCTTCTAGAGGCCTGTCCCCACCCCTTCAGTATTCTTAACTGCAATTAGACTCCTACTCTATGCAGCTATGCTGCTGCTGCTGCTGCTAAGTTGCTTCAGTTGTGTCCGACTCTGTGCAACCCCATAGACAGCAGCCCACCAGGCTCCCTCGTCCCTGGGATTCTCCAGGCAAGAACACTAGAGTGGGCTGCCATTTCCTTCTCCAATGCGTGAAAGTGAAGTCGCTCAGTCATGTCCGACTCTTAGCGACCCCATGGACTGCAGCCCACCAGGCTCCTCCATCCATGGGATCTTCCAGAAAAGAGTACTGGAGAGTACTGCCTTCTCCGCTATGCAGCTATAGTACGTTTTAATACATTTCTCAAGAATGGGTGATGCCTTCACACATGAGGGCTGAAAATTTGGATTTTAGAACCTGAGAAGAGTTTAGGCTCAATGAAAGAAAAAGCTAGGGTCCTGGTCCTTTCCTCAGATGTTCTCTTTTAAAGCCAAGTCCTTGGCTTCTTGTACATAGGGAGCCACTGGCGTGATGTAGCTGCTGAAAATTCAACGTTGTCATAGATTGCGCTAAGAGATGTTAGTATTCATATCAACAAAGAAAACTCTGCTACACTCTGTGGTGACAACAATATGTCTGGAATCATGCTCCCTTGTGGAAGCACACTCTCCACCTAAACAAAAGCTTGGTAATCTAGAGCATCTAGAGGTGAATGAAAAAAATGGCATGAGGTCTGGAAACAAAATCCCATGAGAAAACACTCAGTCAAATTGGGAAGTTTAATTTTTCTGAAGAGAAGACTTAGTGGTAGCTCAGAGTGATGGGTCAAGAAAGGCATTTAAAATATTCAAGGAGACAAAAACTGTAAGAAGACCAGACATATTATTTGATGCCTTAGAGAGCAGAATAAGGATATTGGTAGAGACAGATCATGGTAAAAGATGTTTCCATGCTCAGAAATGTCCAATTGTGGGAAGGATGGAGTCCGCTTATAACCAGATTTGGAGGTGGTTGTGAGCAGTATTTCTTGATTAAGAGTTAGTTAAGTTACATGGGGTTTCAGATTTTGTGGTTGGACTGAGGGCCTGGGTAACTTAGTGGCTGTACCATGGTACTTCTGTTTCTGCTAATGCTGTAGAAAATATGTCAGGTGATTTTGAACTCATAGTTTTCCATGTTTTCATCTATTCTATGGAAATAGTCCTATGAAAAACCAATTTATCTGCTTCTTGTGAGGGCAAATTTATAAACAGAGTGGCTTTCTTAAAGTATAACTTTATCCTCTCCTATCTGGATCTGGTTGGTGGTCTTTCAGAGTAACTCGGCAATGTTATCCCTATTTCTCTGCTTTTCCCCAGCAGTGGAGAGAGAATATTGTTCCTTATTTCCATCTTTAAGAAGGAGAAGATAATTATTAGGAATTGGGTAAACTTTTGATGGTATTATGGGCAAAGAAAAAAGAATGCCTTAATCCTGTATTGATCTAAGCACTCTTCTTCAAAAGGTTCCTAAGGTTTATATACACACTATGGATAATAGGAAATAAAGTACTCTTTTAAAAAATACCTTGGTAATTGACCCACAGACATAGAAAACAAACTTATGGTTACCAAAGTGGGAAGAGGAAGGAGGGATAAATTACGACTTTGGGATTGACATACACATTCAGTTCAGTACAGTTCAGTCCAGTCGCTCAATCGTGTCCAACTCTTTGCGACTCCGTGAATCGCAGCACGCCAGGCCTCCCTGTCAGTCACCAACTCCTGGAGTTTACTCAAGCTCATGTCCATCGAGTCGGTGATGCCATCCAGCCATCTCATCCTCTGTCGTCCCTTCTCCTCCTGACCTCAATCCCTCCCAGCATCAGGGTCTTTTTCAATGAGTCAAATCTTCGCATGAGGTGGCCAAAGTATTGGAGTTTCAGCTTTAGCATAATTCCTTCCAAAGAAATCCCAGGGTTGATCTCCTTCAGAATGGGCTGGTTGGATCTCCTTGCAGTCCAAGGGACTCTCAAGAGTCTTCTCCAACACCACAGTTCAAAAGCATCAATTCTTTGGTGCTCAGCTTTCTTCACAGTCCAACTCTCACATCCGTACATGACCACTGGAAAAACCATAGCCTCGACTGGACAGACCTTTGTTGGCAAAGTAATGTCTCTGCTTTTGAATATGCTATCTAGGTTGGTCATAACTTTCCTTCTAAGGAGTAAGCATCTTTTAATTTCATGGCTGCAATGGCATCTGCAGTGGCATACACATTACTATATATAAAATGATAATCCACAAAAACCTACTGTATTAAACCTACAGGCAATTATACTCAAAATTTTGTGAAAATCTGTAAGGGGAAAGAGTCTGAAAAAGTACATACACACACGTACACACATATATACATGCATGTGTGCTAAGTTGCTTCAATCATGTCCGACTCTTTGTGACCCTATGTACTGTAGCCTGCCAGGCTCCTCTGCCAATGGGATTCTCCAGGCAAGAATACTAGAATGGGTTACCATGCCCTCCTCCAGGGGACCTTCCCAACCCAGGGATTGAACCCATGTCTCTTATGTCTCCTGCATTGGTGGAGGGTTCTTTATATAGTACCTCCTGGGAAGCCTATATATAGATATATATAGGCTTGTACATATATATATATATATATATATATATATATATGCTGCTAAGTTGCTTCAGTCGTGTCCGACTCTGTGCGACCCCATAGACGGCAGCCCACCAGGCTCCTCCGTCCATGGGATTTTCCTGGCAAGAGTACTGGAGTGGGGTGCCATTGCCTTCTCTGATATATATATATATAGGCTTGTGTGTGTGTGTATATATATATATATATATATTCATATATATGTATGAATCACTTTGCTGTATACCTGAAATTAATGCAACATTATATATCAACTATACTTCAATAAACAAAATAAGCTGGTAAAAGTAAGGCAAAGCTCTTTGGTAGAGGATGACTTAATGTGATAGAAATTTAAAGTTGGGTTTTGACGGTATTAAGATATAGTGCAGTCAGGGAACCTAAGAATACATGCATTTTTACCTTGGTAACCTGTATTGCAGGAGGTTTCCCAGGAACTCTACCCGTGAGCAAAAATGACAAATGGGAAACTAAATTTTACTTTACTAATTAATGCCTGGGAGAATGCACACAAAGCATTAAATTCATGCCTAGTAGGCTTCATGGTATCTTGGTGATTTGAAATAGTTTAACATAAATGAAAACATTTGGAACTCAGAACTAAGCCCAGTATGTGTCCTCAATATAAGAAGACTGATTTTTGGTAACATGCTTTAGGTGATGTGAGCAGTGCCATATGGATAGAACCCGGAGGTGCTGCTCTCTTGTCTCCTGTATAATCCATGATGGGCTGAACTGGTTTTTACCACCAAAGTGAATCTGCATTTCTGTTGGCAGCATCACCTGACCCTTGAGACCAAACTTGTGAACCATCTTGCTGGTCACACTGGGCTGCAGAGCCAGAAGGAGAGAAGGGAGAGAGATAAGCTATACGCCTGGCATGTCTCTAGGGCCTGTAATAAACTTTTTGTCTCTTATTTCTTGTGAGTATCCATTCTGAATTCCAGAAACAAACAGGCCACCAATTCTAAGAATTCTTATATTTAGAATCACAGGATGTTACAGTTTGCAAAGACATTCAAGATCATCTTCTCCAGCTCCCTTAGTTTACAGATTACAAAACTGAGTCACAGAAAGTTCAAGTAACTTGTCAAAGGCTATAGAACCAGTTACTGGAAGGACTCAGATTATAGTGAGTGTTTTATAACACAGTGATTAAGACTGGTTAAAAACACAGTTTCTTGGAACCAGCCAGTCCCTGTTCAGATTACCAGTAACAACATTCTCCCAAATAGGAAACTTATGAAAGTTAATTAAGTCCTCTCTGGCTCAGTTTACTCATATGTATCATGGGTAATAATGGTTCCTACCTCATAGATTGTATAAGGTTTAAATTGGGAACATATAAAGGATGTTTAGAACAAAGCCTTATACTTACTAAAACAATAAAGTAAATTCCTTGATGGCTCAGCTGATAAAGAATCCACCTGCAATGTGGGAGACCTGGGTTTGATCTCTGGGTTGGAAAGATCCCCTGGAGAAGGGAAAGGCTGCCCACTCCAGTATTCTGGCCTGAAGAATTCCATGGATTTATAGTCCATAGGGTCGCAAAGAATCAGACATGACTGAGCAACTTTCACTTGCTTTAGATAGAGTTCTTTCAGTCTGGGCACAAGAGTTTAGGCAATAAATATGAGTCACTAACTCTTACTATTTAAAAACACATCCTGAGTCTTAGTAGTTTTCAGCGCTTCCGCTGACAACAACCTAGTCTAAGCACCATTCTCTCTCACCTAGATTACTGCAGTAGCTCCCTCATTGGTCCTCATTTTTGTTCTAGTTATTGATTATTACATAACAAGAGATACCAAATGTTTGCTCACAATTTTATGGGTCAGGAATTCTAACTGCTCATCAGGATGGTTTGCCTTTGCATCGTCTCCTCACATTGTCACCTGGGTAGCTTGACCGAGGTCAGAGGAGCTACTTCCAAGATGGCCCACTCATATGGCCAGAAAGTTGTTGTTGGCTCTTGGCTATGAGTTTAGCTGGGCTATCATCTGGGGCCTTGGTTCCTTTCCATAAGCACTTTTCCTTGAGGCTACCTGGGCTTTCCCATAGTATGGTGGCTGAATTACATATAAATGAGTATTCCAAGAGAGTAGAAGTAGAAACTTTTAGTTTCTGAATGCCTGGGTCTGATTTCAATGGAAGGAACAATAGACCCCATCCTTCAATGAGTGTCAAAAAATTTGTGATTGTCTTTAATATTCCATGTCCTTCTATAATCAGTCATTTTCAGAGTATAACAAGCTAGCTTTAAAAAATGTAAATCAAATAATGTCACTTCTCATTGCTTTAAAGTCTTATATGTCTACCTGCCATATTCAGGATACAATTCAGGCTTTACCATGGCCTAGGAGGGTCTACACATCAGGTCTTTGGTTGACTTTCTAATGTCATATCCTTTGTCACCTTTTCAAATTGTGTTCTCTCACACTCTGTCTAAAATAGTGACCTGTTATTTTCTATACCCATGCCCTGCATTATTTTTTTCATGCACTTATTACTGGAGGGGCTTCCCTGGTGGCTCAGTGGTAAAAATCTGTTTGCAATGCAGGAGATGCAGGTCTAATCCCTGGGTCAAGAAGATCTCCTGGAGAAGGCAATGGCAACCCACTCCAGTATTCTTGCCTGGAATATCCCGTGGACAGAGGAGTTCGCAGGCTACAGAAGTCCATGGGGTTGCAAAAGAGTTGGACACAACTTAGTAACTAAACAGCAGCACCATCATTACCTGATATATTATATTCTTAGCTATTGATTTATCCAACTCAGTCTCTAGAGTGTGAGTCCATGAGGGCAGGGCAATCCCTTATTTCCATTGCTAGAACAGTGTCTGGCACTCAAGTAGTAGGTGTTCTATAAGCATTTTTTGAATTTATGAATGACAGCTTTTGAATTTTTTCTCTCTAGGAAAAAAAGCTTCGGTTTTTGTGTACATTACTTTCTGCCATACTTTCTTTCTTTTCTTTCCTAGTCTTGGTGTCAATCAAGTTTATTTACCTATGCAGTATAAGGAGGGAAAGCAAGATGAAAGATATACTGCTTTTAGCAGGGGAAAGGGTTGGAAATCAGTTGGCTAATAGTAAATGGGGAGCCCCATAATTAATTTAAGTATTCAGGCCAGGTGTGTGTAATAAAAAGCAAATGATATAATCTGTGCTATTAAAGAGTTTGTGTGTGTGTGTGTGTGTGTGTGTGTGTGTGTGTGTTGGTTGCTCAGTCGTGTCTGACTCTCTGTGACCCCATGGGCCGCAGCCCTCCAGGCTCCTCTGCCCATGAAATTCTCCAGGCAAGAACACTGAAGTGGGTTGCCATTTCCTTCTTCAAAAAGAGTTTAGGATTCGAGAAATGTCAATGTGATGATGACTCAAGTGTTGCCAAAAGTCTATGTGAAAAGATTGGTGGCATTAGAATTGGACAAAATTGGACTCCTTTTTTGTAGGCATAGACCCAATAATCAACTTGCTTATCATCTTTGAACCTTGGCTTCTTCATCTATAAAGGATACATACTAATATTCTCTAAACATTTCTGTGTCATTCTATCTGTTTAAAACGTGACTGCAGTTTTTTGGTCACTGCTTCCATTGAGAGGTTGGCCGGGGGTGGGTATATTTACCCTCCCTTTAAACTTAGGTAGATTGTGTTTGCTTGGGTCAAAAGAATAAAGCACAAGTGATTGTGTGCTACCCCCGAAGCTAGGTCCTAAATGGCCGGACAGAGTTCTCATCCTTGGAACACTAAGCTACCACGTAAGAAGTCTGACTACCCTGAGGCCACCATGCTGGAGTGACCACATGTCAGCCTTCTGGTTGAGTCCTAGTTGAAATATTTTTCAGCCATCCCAGCTCAGGCAACAGATACGTGAGTGAAGAAGCCATGTGGATCCTCTGGCTATTCCAGTTCTTGGTTACTGAGTCACTCTCAGCCCTGAGTTACCTCAGCCAAGGCCCCAGACGAACTGAGAAGAACAGTCCCCAGAGTTCTCTTTCCAAATTCCTGACACACAGAATTCATGAACATAATAAACTATTTCAAGTCCCCATGTTTTGTGGATGGTTTGTTACACAGTGAGAGACAACTGGAATGGAATGGAAGCCACCCAACAGTCCTTTGTATGAAGTAGGTGACCTCAGCAGGTTGATTTCTCTCCCCTTTCCTTCTAAATGTAATATGAGGTTTGGGAGGAGGGATATGCCTGCAGATTTTATGGAGCAGTAGGTTTTGAGTTAGGTCTTAAAGGTAGCACAGGATTTCAACAGGGAGATGAAAGGGTGTCACAGAGAAACATGCAAGGCAAGGAATGTTGGTGGGAGTAAGCGTGACCAGCACTGGAGACTTAGAGTAAGTCTTTAGATGACTCACTGTTAGAAGTATGCAGTGGTCAGCCCTGATTCCTGCAGATAGGAGATAAAACTGCCCAGAAGGAGGAGACTTCCTAAGTAGCCCCTGCTTTATTTTATGCTGAGAAATGAAATGTAGCAATCAGACCTTCCCACCTAGGCCTATCACCAGCCCTCCAGGGCTAGTCCTCAGCAGGAGTAAGTCAGACACTGGCCCCTTGCTTCTGTCTTGGATGTATTCTTTGTGCCTGCCTTTTCTGCTCCCTTCTCTGGTCTAAACCTGAGGCCCTCTTCTTACCCACTCTCTTTTGTTTACTGCTGAAGACTCTCCCATCTCTTATGGTCCAACATGTATTTCCTCTTATTTCTTCTATAGGTGTAGAAATAAAAAAGCGATTTTGCCACTTTCTCAAGCTTTACCAAAACATGGACACCTTTTAAAAAGAGAGTGTACTTGTGTGTGCTTGCATATAGCCTCCATTCATGCTCACCTTTATTTCAGGAGGGGAATTTATACTGAAAACATTGTATTAGATGGCAGTCTTTTCAGAGTGAAGATCATGAATTTCAGGTAAATTATGATTCTTATCTAAGACAGTTCTCAAGTGAAGATCATGACTTTCTGGTAAATTATGATTCTTGCCTAAGACAGTTCTCATGAGTTACCATGAAGGAATTTTAAATTCTTAGTGTGCAAGAAATCCTTTCCACTTTAGTGGGGCAGCAGAATTGCTACCATGTTAGAATTGAATCTGAGAGCTGTATTAATCGGGCACCCCAGCCATCTTTCCTTTCCCCACTAGGATGGAGCCAAGAGTCTGAGATTCCTCTGGGAGCAGAATTCAGTACAACCTGATGGCAGAATTTTTGATCCTGGCCCTAGCAGTATTATCAGTCATTATGTAGGCCAATTCCAAGGCTTTCCTCAGCTACATAATTTTCTTATTCTTTCATAAACCTGATGTCTTCTGTCTATAAACAGGGCAAATTTTTCCTGGTATGTTGAATCATGATTAAAATCTCAGTAACTCGGATGTTCAAAGACAGACTAGTATGGTGCCACTCTAAAGCAACTCTATATTTTCTTAATAATGCTTCTGTAAACCCTGTTGGCTCCTTCCCTACCCTTGGATAGAATCCTGGCTGAGCTTGGAAGTTATCCTCTTATTTGCAGATAATAAAATGTTTTTAGTCACTTTTGTTGGAAAGAAAAACAAAATCTAGACTCAGTTCATTTATTAGGTTCAGTTTAGCATAATGATGAAAAGTAGGAACCCACACAAAGGTAAAACTTTAGGCTATGCAGGAAGAAGGCTGAAAGTGGCAAAGGGGACAGAATAGGGGGCACCTGAATATAGGGGTACCTACATGTCTTATATAGTCCTATATGGTAGTCTTATATAGTACCTACATGTCCTATATAGTGTTATATATCTACCCTTCCTCTCCCAGCTTGCTAACCATGTTTCTGATCTTCATCCCCACACTAGCAGCTTGAGGTTGGGGGATGGGTATGAAAGGAAAGAAGAAGGGACAGGCAAGGTCCTATACAGCTCTAACTCTTGTGAACTGGTATTGGAGCACTGTAGGCTAGGCAGAAGTTTGAAGCAGATTCTCCTGTGGCATGTTTTCAAGTTTTTGAAAAACTTTTCAACAACTCATCACTGAGGATCTTTAGCCTGCTGTGTTCTATCACAAGAGAAGTACCTTCTGGCTGGCTGCCTGGGTTACCTTCCTCTGGTCTGGGCATCTGGTGGCTTATATCCAGCACATTTCTGCTGAGGTTTCCTTGCTCTCCCAGAGGATCTTTGTATTACTTTCTGTTGCTGTAAAAACAAAGTTTATGGTTTTGAATAGTGGTGCAGGAGAAGACTCTTGAGTCCCTTGAACAGCAAAGAGATCAAGCCAGTCAATTCTAAATGAAATCAGCCCTGAATAGTCATTGGGAAGACTGATGCTGAAGCTCCAATACTTCAGTCACCTGATGCGGAGAGCTGACTCATTGGAAAAGACCTCATGATGGGAAAGATGGAGGGCAGGAGGAAAAGGGGCTACAGAGGATGAGATGGTTGGATGGCATCATCAACACAGTGGACATGAGTTTGAGCAAACTCTGGGAGATAGTGCAGGACAGGGAAGCCTGGCATGCACCAGTCCATGGGCTTGCAAAGAGTCGGATATGACTGACTGAGTTAACAACAACAACAAAAGTACTACAAACTTAGTGGCTTACAACAATGTAAATGTATTTTCTCACAGTTTTTGTCGGTCTGAAGTACAGGCACAGCACAACTAGGTCCTCTGCTCAGGGTCTGACTAGGCTGAAATCAAGGTGTTTGGCAGAGTGATGATCTTGGATGCGGTTAGGGGTTCTTTTTCAGCCTCACATGGTTGTTGGTAAGATTTATTTCCTTGCATCTCAAGAACTCCCAGGCTGCATCTTCCCGGCCAGCAGGAGAATGTCTCTGTGCCAGTTTGCTTTCTTTTGCTGCTGCTGCTAAGTCGCTTCAGTCGTGTCTGATTCTGTGCGACCCCATAGATGGCAGCCCACCAGGCTCCCCTGTCCCTGGGATTCTCCAGGCAAGAACACTGGAGTGGGTTGCCATTTCCTTCTCCAATGCATGAAAGTGAAAATTGAAAGTGAAGTCGCTCAGTCGTGTCCTACTCTTAGCGACCCCATGGACTGCAGCCCACCAGGCTCCTCAGTCCATGGGATTCTCCCGGCAAGAGTACTGGAGTGGGTTGCCGTTGCCTTCTTTTAAGGCTCATCTAATTAGGTCAGGCCCACTCAGGGAATTTGTCCTTTTATCAACTCAGAGGATTGGTAGTCTGATCATAGGGGTGATAATCTATCACATTCATAGGTCTTGACCAATAGGGGCAATTATACGGGAGGCAGGGGTTATACAGTAGTGTACCCAGGGGGCTGGGGGAGCCTAAAGATTACCATACCTCTCTTGGGAAGGGACTATAATTCCTCTCCACTCCGCTGTCATCTCTCTCATGTGGCCCTTGTCTGAAATTCTCTTTCTGTAGCGATACAATTGCTTTCCAGCTATAGCTCTCTACTCTTCTACAGGTTGCTTTAGCTCTGACCCTTTCTGTGTCTCATACATGGCCCAGTTTCCATTTACTTTGTCTCTGGAGACCTCTAACAAGCTCACCAAGTGATCTCTTTGAGGCCTCTCTCATTAGTACTGAGGTGAGGGTAGAAATTTCCCAAAAATTCCTCGCTCCAATCTTCAATTCTTCCAGCCTTCTCAAATGATTTCTTTATATACCCATGAGCAGGTAAGGGGACAAGTGTCACAGAACAGTTTGAGGACACCTCTTTTGTAAATCCTGCTCAGGTTGTTATCTCACTTTGAAATTTGGGATAATTGGCACCACTTTAGAGGTCTCAGTTGAAACTGAGACTGAAAGAGTTCCGCAACATTCTGGTATTTAAAAAGTATTATTGCTCACTTTTATTGAGTTCTTATTATGTGTTACACTCCACTAAGAACATAAAAGGGGGAAACTAAGGCTTACAGGTTAAATTACTTATTCAGAGCCACATTGTTGATAAACAGCAGAGCTGTAATTTGAATCCAGTTCTGACCACCACAGCCCATGTCTTAACCACTGTCTGTACTGTCTTCCTAATATTTTTGTTCCCAACTTTTAATCCCCAGATAATCCCCAGATAATATCACTTGGGTTGCATTGAATTAAATTGCCTAGTGATAATTAGACTGCTGAGTTTATCATTTTGGTTCTGTCTCTTCCATGTGTTATATGTTTATGGGAAATCCCTTGACAAATATTGGTACAGTCAGGGCTGTGTCTTTCCTCCTTCTCTGGAAAACATCCTTGGTGATATTCTGATCAATTAGTTACAATCAACTGACTGCAGATCTGGCCCTTTGTTAACTACAAGGGCAAAGAAAGCTTATCAAATTCAGAGTCTGAGAATATGATTGGGACAATGGGCAAAGGCAATCCAAGAAGCACCTTGTTTATATCTCAGGCAGTATTCTTATAAGCACCTAGATTGATTTGGCTGTCTTTGAGCAGGTCACAAGTGGAAATTCTGAGAAATTCTATTCCATGGATGGAGGGCTAATTGTGTGTGCTGTTGATTTGTTTGTCTTCCCTCTGTCACAACTAAAGAAAGAGCCCACACTTGGATGTGGATATTTATTGAATATATTTCATAACTGCCTCTTTTGAAGCATCTGGTTGCCTTATGTTGATTCAGAACATTCACCACCCTGCTATACTCAGCTGTTTTTTTTTTTTTTTTTGGTCACAGGCAGAATCAACCATCAACCCACCAAACAGAGCCAAACCTCAGGATTGCAGGATACTCAGTCACTCTCTAGGCTGGAAAATGTGTCTTAGTAACAAGAAACTACATAGAGGCATTTGAAGAGGCCAGCTCTCCTCGGCTTTGGCCAAGGTGGCAGAGAGCAGTGCAATGATTGCATCTCTTGTGGAAGGATTTCTGGGGTAACTTTAGTCCCATGGGGATGGAAAGTTTGGGAATGGTACCAGGATAAGATTTAAGATCAAATGTGCAAGCAGGAAGGCGGGCTTGAATAGACTCTTGCTTGTTCAGTAGGACACTGAGTGCTATTTGTGAGCTAGAGCTTAGAAATATTCAGGTCTATATCAAAGATGTGTTCTTGATTAGCCCCAATCTCTTTTTTTCTGTAGCTTTTCATAGTGAGAATTTAATCTCAGGCTGCCTTCTCTTGTTATCAGATGAAATATGCTCAGGGAATGGAAATTAATTTCAATAGTTGACTAAATAAATCCAGTTAAGAAGATTAATCTGCTCCCAGTGAAGCATGAGCCATACATTCTAGAACAATGCAGAAATGGCTTACTTTGAAGGGTCTGGTTTTATTCTTAAGTTACCTTCTCCATATTTCTGTTTCCTAATTAGGGAAACAGCCCAGAGGAAACTAAGGGGAGAATGGGTTGCCATTTGTAGCTTTAAATAGTCACCGCAGGCCCATGGATTTAAGTCCATGGAGGAAGGAAAGTGGTGGAGAAACTTCGGGCTTGGATGGGGTTTTGTGGTTAGATATGATGCAACCAGAAATGAGTGTTGGAAGTTATGTTCTCCAGATGGCTTCATGTCTCAGACCAGGCCAGAGAGAGATATCATTTAATTCCCTTGAGCTGCTTATATTAAATATGTCTGGGATAGAAAACACAACTAAGTTAGAAGTCTGTGGAGAAAGAGCTGAGTTCTGGGAAATTCCTTTTCATGTATCTGATCTCAGCCCTTTGTGGGGGATCTTTCTGGGGAACAAGGTTCCTGGAGAGTGAATGATCACATTTATCAAATAAGGTCCTTATTGGGACAGTGTTGACAAAAGGAACCTCACCTTTCCTGAGAACTGGCAATATATCCTGAATTTAGTACACAAATAACTGAATGAGAATATATAGAAAATTTTTTTATCCTTGTTTTAAAGAATGAAAAACTTGAGTCAAAGAGTGGCTACATTGTCCGGGGGTGAGTGAGAAGGTTTGAACTGCAACAAATCTTTTGAATCCTGTGATTGGTCTAATACCGCACCATTGCAAGAACATCATCATCATAGTTAATATGTACTTAACACTTTTAACATTTAAAACTTTTCATGTTTATTTCCTCATCTAAATAAGGTGGGTATAAATGAGATAAGGAGAAACCTAACTATTTATCTAAAATCACACAGAAAGTTGAGATCAGAATCAGAGTCCAAGGGCCTGGTGATTGTTTCAGGGAACTGTACATCAGGTCTTACCTGGGAAATCTGAAGATGAGCTACTTAAGTTGTCAGAGTCTTCTGTGGCAGTACTTTTTCTTAGCTCTTATTCAAGCTAGGAATGTGCTTAGTGCAATACTGTCCTTGAAGTGATATGAGGAGCATTTACTGAACCACTTTGTCTCTTTTCTTGCAGAAGAGGCTTTTTCTAGATTATCTTCTAGCAAAGTTTCATTCTGGTCAGTGTGTTACCTGGACAGAGAAGAGATTGCTGGTCAGGGCTGTTGTGTCTTGCTGTGTAGGCTGTACATTGCACAGAGTCTCTGATGTGTAGAGTGTCTTTGAAGTTGTGCAAATGGCAGCTGTGCCTAGTAGTTGATTCCTCGCATTCTGACACTGAGCTGCCCAGGAAAAGCAGCAACTAGGGTGTTGGGAACAAGTTTTCCTTCTTACAGTGTATCAGGCTGAACTTCTACTGAACACATTTATCAGTCCCTTGGATCCACTAGAGTCTCATTAGATTCAGAGTTGTTCTGGGCCCTCTGATGATAGACAGAGATGCGTTACTTTGTTGAAGACCCTGGCTAAGACAACCCATTTCCTTGAATAGGAAAGGGATCTTCAGGTTCAGTGTTTCCCACTGGCCAAGTAACAGTAATGATTTACTATCTCTCATCTGTCTATCTTATCTATCTATCCATCTATTGATCTATCATCTGTTCACCTACCCACAAAGAAGGGGGATTCATTCATTCTAAGGGCTATCGGATTATAAGAGTATTTAGCCGTTCCCCTTTACTAACCTTGTTTCAGTCTGCAACTACATTTGTTTATGTTCAACTCTCTTGAATAAGAACTGGGCAAGATTTTATGGACTTGCTCACATTGATTGTTGATGTAAAACAGTGAACAGTGTAAAATTATGAGGAACCTTTGACATTCTCAAGGACAATATTTGCATTTTCAGGAAATTTGTAAATAGATGGGGCAAAAGAAGAAGCTTTTGTGTCTTTCTCCTCTACATTAGCTCTTCTCATTTGATTTTTAAGCAATAACAGAAGGATGGCTGGTAACTTTTTATGTTTAGATTGAAAATAATATCACCCTGTTAATAATCACCTTTGGCTGATGCAGCAGATTAGACTGCTTTATCATTAAGAATGTATCTGCACAGGCTTTAAGGTTTATGAATTATAGACTTTTCACTTCTAGAAAATATTAAAAATAAAATAACCTGGGTTTCTAGGTTTAAAAGATCATAGTTTAGTCATAAGTGTAATCAAAAGGCAATGTTGTTCCATGATTCAGAAGCTATATTTGTGCCTTTATGAGTAAGAAACAGAAGAATTTAATTTATTAGAGACTGACAGTAAGCAAACATTCTTGCATGATCGCTTTTATAGGGCTTGTCTGCTGCCTGTGGTTCTGAAAACTAAATGCATTGCCATTTATTTGCATTAGAAAGAAAGAACTCTTCTTACATTTTTCTTTTTTGGTCATGCTCCATGGTATGAAGGATCTTAGTTCCTTGACTAGGGATCAAACTTGTGCCCCCTGCAGTGGAAGATCAGAATCCTAACCACTGGATCATTAGGGCATTCCTCTTCTTACATTTTTATTTTTTTATTTTATTTATTTATTTTTTTTAAATTTTAAAATCTTTAATTCTTACATGCGTTCCCAAACATGAACCCCCCTCCCACCTCCCTCCCCATAACATCTCTCTGGGTCATCCCCATGCACCAGCCCCAAGCATGCTGTATCCTGCGTCAGACATAGACTGGCGATTCAATTCTTACATGATAGTATACATGTTAGAATGTCATTCTCCCAAATCATCCCACCCTCTCCCTCTCCCTCTGAGTCCAAAAGTCCGTTATACACATCTGTGTCTCTTTCCCTGTCTTGCATACAGGATCGTCATTGCCATCTTCCTAAGTTCCATATATATGTGTTAGTATACTGTATTGGTGTTTTTCTTTCTGGCTTACTTCACTCTGTATAATCGGCTCCAGTTTCATCCATCTCATCAGAACTGATTCAAATGAATTCTTTTTAACGGCTGAGTAATACTCCATTGTGTATATGTACCACAGCTTTCTTATCCATTCATCTGCTGATGGACATCTAGGTTGTTTCCATGTCCTGGCTATTATAAACAGTGCTGCGATGAACATTGGGGTACATGTGTCTCTGTCAATTCTGGTTTCCTCGGTGTGTATGCCCAGCAGTGGGATTGCTGGGTCATAAGGTAGTTCTATTTGCAATTTTTTAAGGAATCTCCACACTGTTCTCCATAGTGGCTGTACTAGTTTGCATTCCCACCAACAATGTAGGAGGGTTCCCTTTTCTCCACACCCTCTCCAGCATTTATTGCTTGCAGATTTTTGGATCGCAGCCATTCTGACTGGTGTGAAGTGGTACCTCATTGTGGTTTTGATTTGCATTTCTCTAATAATGAGTGATGTTGAGCATCTTTTCATGTGTTTGTTAGCCATCCATATGTCTTCTTTGGAGAAATGTCTATTTAGTTCTTTGGCCCATTTTTTGATTGGGTCGTTTATTTTTCTGGAATTGAGCTGCATAAGTTGCTTGTATATTTTTGAGATTAGTTGTTTGTCAGTGGCTTCATTTGCTATTATTTTCTCCCATTCAGAAGGCTGTCTTTTCACCTTGCTTATAGTTTCCTTTGTTGTGCAGAAGCTTTTAATTTTAATTAGATCCCATTTGTTTATTTTTGCTTTTATTTCCAGAATTCTGGGAGGTGGATCATAGAGGATCCTGCTGTGATTTATGTCTGAGAGTGTTTTGCCTATGTTCTCCTCTAGGAGTTTTATAGTTTCTGGTCTTACATTTAGATCTTTAATCCATTTTGAGTTTATTTTTGTGTGCGGTGTTAGGAAGTGATCTAATTTCATTCTTTTACAAGTGGTTGACCAGTTTTCCCAGCACCACTTGTTAAAGAGATTGTCTTTACTCCATTGTATATTCTTGCCTCCTTTGTCAAAGATAAGGTGTCCATATGTGTGTGGATTTATCTCTGGGCTTTCTGTTTTGTTCCATTGATCTATATGTCTGTCTTTGTGCCAGTACCATACTGTCTTGATGTTGTTGTGTACAGGCACACGATTGAAGAAGTAAGAGAAACTACACTAGTAGTGCATGTTTTGTTTATCTTCCTTTGTGAGGTATTTTAAATTTATATTGAAAAGTGGGCTAATCACAAACTAAGTTTGGGGTTTTGTTAATCAGAGTTTGAGCTAGAGCTTCCATATCCCTTTCCTGGGATTCCATCTCCTATAATGTCCTTGCTGTGTATCTTCGAAGAAGTCCCTTTCTCTGTGGGTCTCCTGTGACCCAGAAGGACAGTTTTTACAGTGTCTGGTTGGGACAGCAGGGCTAGACCAAAATAGTCCACTCCTGGGCTCTGATTCCTGACCTTTTTGAAATTACAAACACCAGATCTTTTGACTTCATGTCACCCTCCCACTCTTCTTAAAAGTGCCATGCAGCACTTTTAAAATTAAAGTGAATTAACTCTTTGTTTTCAGAATTTGGGACAGTGTAAAACTGGAGCTGGAACTCATTGTTTTAAAGATTCTTGGAGGGCAATAGCAGCTTATGTCGACTGAGTTCTTACCTGTGGGTCTGACATTGGGCCAAGATTTATATCCTCTCCTCAACTATCCTGTATAGTAGGTCTTGTTATGAGCACTGCTTTGAGAGATGATAAACTCAAAGCAGAAAGAGGTTAGATTCATTGCCAAGGTCAACAAGTAGTTATGGTAGTAAAGACTGTATATGACCCTGGAAAAAATGAATCTGGTCCTACTTCAGGCATCAGGAGGAAGCTCTCACTGTATTTGAGGCCCATGAGGGAATTCATCCTCATGGTCTCCCTTGGTTACTCTGGGGGGTCACCAGACAAAATGTTCTTTCAGTGATAGTTCTCTCTTCCTAATGGCATTAGGATTGCTGGAATTGAGCACAGCTACTGAAACAACATTTTGGGAAGGTGTGGAAGGTACTGGAGTCACAAGAAAATGTTAATTATTTTTCAGTTATGTGAGACACAAGGGCACAACCAAATAAAACGTTGATTCTCTAAAGGCTTCTAAATAGACTATAATTGTCAATGAGGCAATCGGATAGTATGTTTTAAGACTGGAACTTCTCCAAACACCTCTTGTTTTAAATTCACACTATTCAGTGCAATCATTCATGAGTTAATAACCAAGACCTCCAGCCTGATCACATCCCTGAAATGTGGTTGAATTTCCCAGGTGGGCGTTGTGTAGGTTTTTCTCCTGGCTTGGAACAGCATGAATGGAGACAATTCTGAAATGAAATGTCACAGAATTGTTCAACCCACTGCAATAAGAATTTCCTGAGTGCCTACTCTGAGCAAAGATGCAGGACAAAGGTTTCAAAGACAAGCGAGACTTAATACTTGCCCTGAAAGGGGGTTGTGATCTAGCCTGGGTTTGGGACACATATACAAATAACCATTTTGCAAGGAGAGAAATGTTGTGTTTCAATGATCAGTCTTGTCCAGCACCTAAATCATCCTCTGAATATTAAATTTTCATAGCTGATTATTCATTAGCTGTGGAGAAGGAGATGGTACTTATGTGGATACTTTCATTTTTAATCCAGTCATTTGTTTATTTAATTGATAGTGGCTCTTTTTCTCAGAAGTTTGTAGCAGATCAAAATATTAATGTTATCGGATGATCAACTATGTTGTGCCCACTTTGCTGTTATTTTCTATTTCAGGCATTTGTTTTTCCAAGCTTTTCGAACCTGTCACTCTCTTAACACCTTCAAGGTCTGCCACTATTCTTAGGATAAAGTCCAAAAATGACAGTGTAACCACTACCAACTTCTTGTTTGCTCAGTACACACTCACCTTCTCTTATTTATCAAATGCTTCTGTATGGCTGAATGGGTGCCAGGCACTGTTTTAAGTGCTTTATATCAGTTAACTCCTTTAAACCCCCAAATAATCCTATAGGGTAGTTGTTTTCCTCACTCTTCTTTCACAGATGAGGAAACTATAGCGTAGATTAAATAGCTTGCTTGAAGTCAGGCAGCTAGTGACTCAGGTGGCTTGAATCAAGTGGCCTGAATCAAGCCTGCTCTCAGCTCTTCACTACATTGGTTCTTTCAGAGCTTTACCATCTTCTTACTCATTTAAGAGTCTTCACAGATATGTTCCTTCTGTCTAAAACTGGAGGCCCGTCCTACTCTGGCTCCATCACCACCTGTTTTTCCCTCCTGTCTTCCACCTCTTATGTCACCCTTTTAGCTCTCAGTTTAAATAGCACTTTTCCCTGACCATTACCTCCAATGGAGTTACTGCTGGAGGAACAGGGACCCCTTCCAGGGCCCGAAACTGGGCTCTTGTCTAACACTCGGAAATGAATTGTCTGAGGAGACGCACGTGCTGACAAAGCAAGAGATTTTATTGGGAAAGGGCACCCGGGTGGAGAGCAGAGGGTAAGGGAACCGAGGAGAATAGCTCTCCCACGTGGCTCCCAGTCTCGGGTTTATGGTGATAGGATTAATTTGGGGGTTGTCTTTAGCCAATCATTCTGACTCAGAGTCCTTCCTGGTGGTGCACGCCTTGTTCAGCCAAGATGGATGCCAATGAGAAGGATTCTGGGAGATGGTTGGACATGTGGTGTCTCCGTTTGAACTTTCCCGGACTCTTCCGGTTGGTGGTGGCTTATTAGTTCCATGTTCCTTACCAGGACCTCCTGTTATAAAACAACTCATGCAAATGGTTACTATGGTGCCTGGCCGGGATGGGTGGTTTCAGTCAGTGTGCTTCCCCTAACATTACTACCATATTACTTACTGTAGAAGCACCCTGTAACTTTCCCTTATTGCACATAACATATGTGATTAATTATTTGAGTGATGAAGATATCTTTTGTTTCTATTAGACAGTTATGTAACTTGAGGATAAGGCCATGTCTATGTCTGCTGCACTTGGCACAGTACCTGACCTACTGTAGGTGCTAAATTAATGTGTGTTAATTACATTTAATTATACTAGCTAACTACACTTAAATAAGCCATCAGACTGGGGACAGACAAGCAGGGAGACTCTTTGGGGTTGAGGAATGAATGTAGATGCCTGACATGAAGAAGGCCTGACCACTGGTCCTGCCTTCCTCACTGACTGGCTGAACAGTATTGGATAAACCCCTGACCCTCTTGAGTCTCTTTTTCCTTATATGTAAAATAGGGCCCCAAATAGCTGTGCATCCATCCTAAATGCTATTATGAGGACCACATGAAAGGGGGGAGGAGCACTCATGAAGCCACTCTGTCTTACCTTTTTATTGGTTATCATGATGTTTCCATATTTACTGAAATGGCATATTTGACTCCGTTTGCTTTCTGTAGGTTGTTGATATGAAATTTGCATATGAAAAATCAACCAAAGCAGTCTGAACAAGCCTCTGGACTCAAGCTTCTAATTATAGGAAGCACCTAGGACAGAGGAACATGTTGAACTGCACCATGAATATATAGTTAGACAGACCTAGACTATGGGGAATTCCCTGGCTCCAACACCCTGGCACCTTCGATAGACAAGTCGTAAAGAAAACAAGGAGGTGGAGGTGGTGATGGTGGGAACTATAGATTCAGTTCAGTTCAGTTGCTCAGTCGTGTTTGACTCTTTGTGACTCCATGAACCGGATCACACCAGGCCTCCCTGTCCATCACCAACTCCTAGAGTCTACCCAAACCCATGTCCATTGATTTGGTGATGCCATCTAGCCATCTCATGTTCTATTATCATCTCATCTTCTCCTCCTGCCCTCAATCTTTCCCAGCATCAGGGGCTTTTCCAATGAGTCAACTCTGTGCATCAGGTGGCCAAAGTATTGGAGTTTCAGCTTCAACATCAGTCCTTCAAATGAACACCCAGGACTGATCTCCTTTAGGATGGACTGGTTGGATCTCCTTGCAGTCCAAGGGACTCTCAAGAGTCTTCTCCAACACCGCAGTTCAAAAGCATCAATTCTTCAGTGCTCAACTTTCTTTATAGTTCATATGTGACCACAGGAAAAACCATAACTTTGACTAGACGGACCTTTGATGACAAAGTGATGTCTCTGCCTTTCAATATGCTGTCTAGGTTGGTCATAGGAGAAGGCAACGGCACCCCACTCCAGTATTCTTGCCTAGAAACTCCCAGGGATGGAGGAGCCTGGTAGGCTGCCGTCTATGGGGTTGTGAAGAGTCGGACATGACTGAAGGTTGGTCATAACTTTCCTTCCAAGGAGTAAGTGTCTTTTAATTTCATGGCTGTAATCACCATCTGCAGTGATTTTGGAGCCCAGAAAAATAAAGTCAGCCATTGTTTCCACTGTTTCCCCATCTATTTGCCATGACGTGATGGGACCGGATGCCATGATCTTAGTTTTCTGAATGTTGAGCTTTAAGCCAACTTTTTCACTCTCCTCTTTCACTTTCATCAAGAGGCTCTTTAGTTCTTCACTTTCTGCCATAAGGGTGGTGTCATCTGCATATCTGAGGTTATTGATATTTCTCCCAGCAATCTTGATTCCGGCTTGTGCTTCCTCCAGCCCAGTGTTTCTCATGATGTACTCTGCATATAAGTTATATAAGCAGGGTGAAAATATACAGCCTTGACGTATTCCTTTTCCTATTTGGAACCAGTCTGTTGTTCCATGTCCAGTTCTAATGTTGCTCCCTGACCTGCATATAGGTTTCTCAAGAGGCAGGCCAGGTGGTCTGGTATTCCCCTCTCTTGAAGAATTTTCCAGTTTATTGTGATCCACACGGTCAAAGGTTTTGGCATAGTTAATAAAGCATAAATTATAAAGTGACTTAATTTTTTTTTTTAACGAACCAGAAAAAATTAGTGTCTAGGGAAGCACACTTGAGTGATAAGCTTATAAAAATTCAAGAAAAGGAGTACTATAAAATTTAGGAAATTGGTTATGCATTTGGAGAGAGGACACACAAAAAAGTACCTGGGGTGACTTAGCAACTTTCAATTTCTAAGTTTTTGTCTTATAATAATTCATTATACTGTGTGTTTTGGTGTATGTGGTTTTCTTTATATCTGCTTTATCTTTCAATAAAATTATTTTTTAAGAAGTTAAAACAATAAAAAGAAGGAACCCAGCCAATGAACAAATAATAATAATATAGAGACATAATATGAAACAAAAGAGATGGTTGAAAACTCACAGATAACAGCAAGTTCATACACTGGCTGGCCAATGAACAAATAATAATAATATAGAGACATAATATGAAACAAAAGAGATGGTTGAAAACTCACAGATAACAGCAAGTTCATACACTGGTGATAGACCAAGTCAGGAGTAGGTACTTCAGAACGGGGCCAGATAATACACATTTTAGGCTTTTATGGACTATTCACCTCTGCCATTGTAGGTGAGAGCAACCATAAACAAAACGTAAACAATGAGCAGGACTGTGTTCCAATAAAACTTAACTTGTAAAAAACAGTCCAAGGATTGGATTTGGCCTAAGGGTGCTGATTTCCTGACCCCTAATTTACAATTTTAAATCAGAATGCTGTCTGACATGTCTTCCCAATGTCCTTTAGGTGAAAATAAGCCCAACCTACACCCCAAACTTCCTTTAAAGTAGTTACCAGAGGGGAGAACCCAGTTATTCTAATGCTGCTTTGTCTTTCAGAAGGCTTTGAAAAAACTTTATCTTTGGGAATTGCCCTCAGAGATGAGGTGACAGTGGTGGCAAGTCTTTGTCTTTTTAAGTTGAATTTGATTTTTGGAAATACTGTATTGTACCTCTAATCATTCAGAGCTAGTGCTGATGGGTGGTGTTTAATATCAGAAACTTTCAGGGAAAGCTCATTGTGAACTGGAGTTCAAGATGCCTTGTGGTTCATTCTCTTCTATGGAGCAGACACTTTCCAGTCCTTCAAAGAGTTTCATGCTAAATCTCATAGTCAATCTGGCTGTGGGGATATTTTTTCTTAAAAAAGATAGGCACGAGGGGGAGGGGCGGGGTGGTGCGGCGGGAGGAGGAGGGCGGCGGGCCACCCTCCTCTCTCCCTCCTCCACCCCGCCCGGCCCGGGCCACCACACCGGGGACGGCCGACGCGCGCCCTCGGCGTCCGTCCGTCCACCCACCCCAGAGCGGGATAGATTTTTCTTAAGATAATGCTACCAATATCAGAGAAACAAGTTCAGCATAATATTTATTTGGATTTGGACATTATTTTGTTGTTATTGTTTCATTTTGAAGGGCTCTTAAGACTGCCTATTGGAGACTTATGATTTATTTTCTAGTCATGCTGGAAACACAGTGTTTCATCATTGTCTATTACTATCCTTAAAAACAGGGTGTTGTTAATTTCCCTTGATTGATGAAAACATGTTCTGTCATCTCTGACTAGTCCTACAAATATGTGGTGTAATCTTTACCAAAAAATTGACTAGATTTTTTTTCCCCACAGTGAACCTATATCTTTCTCTTCTTTTGCTTAATAAATATTTATTGCATAGTATACAAATTCAATAATGTATATCTTGTGTGTTGTATGCATTATATACATATATTCTTGTGCATGTTTTATGTATATTTACTTGTATTTTTTTTAACTGCTAAAATTTCCTTTATTCATGCATATAACTAATGCAATCTTCCCTCTTTGGTGCTTTTCTTGCTTTAGTTTTTATACTTTATAAAAAATTAAAAAATCTTTTTCTGAACCTCTTATCTTTTAGGCATTTTTCATAAGATAACATGATCATTATCATTTCATTTTCCCTGTACAAATCTTTTCTTTTGATATTACTTTATCCCCTTGACATTTTTAACAGTTTCTACTGGATTACTTTAAGATTTATTTCATTTTGCCCCATATTTGACATTAATGATTTTTATTTAAAAATCATAATATGCAAGTATATGAACCAGATCTATCATGACAGGCAGCCATGTGTTGCTTTGAGAGCTGACACAAGTTGCAACATATCCTTGCCATAATTTTTCTCTTTGCTTTCAGAAACTTTATGAAATAAACATTCTCACTACTACAGAGTCCCATCTTATATACTGCATCATGATGGTTGGAAAGAACTTGACATAATTAACCTTTTAAAAAATTCACATGAGATATGAGAGGTGAATTCAAGTATTTGAAGTACTGGTCATGGGAAAGTGATTAGATTTTTTCTGTAAATCAGAATTCATGGGTGGAAGCTACAGCAACAGAGTTCTTGAATTCTGATAGGGTAGGGTCAGCACTTGTCTGATTCATCATTTGTAGCAGGTTAATTACAAAAATGATCCCAGTTGTTCATGCTGTGCTGCTGCCAATACCCTATGTAATGTGACTTTTCAGTTCCTCACATTAAAAGGTAGGTCTTATTGTCTCATCTCTTGTTTCTTTCAAGCTGTGCTTGTCCTTGTTCTGGTGAACAGAATGCAGTGGAAGTGACAGTGTGCAACTTCTGGGATAGACCTTAAGAAGCTTTGCTTGCTTCTGCTTGCTCTCTTGGTCCCCTGCAACTACCTGCTGCAGGATAAAAACTATTGGTCTAGTCACCATGTTGCCCTAGCCAATAGTCAGTCAACATGTGAGTTAAGCCATCTGGGACTACTGTAACCAACCATCCCACCAGCTGAACAGACACAGGCTGCCTTAGATCAATAGACCCACTCTGCTGACCTGTGATCAATTATAAATGCATATTGTTTTAAGTCACTGAGCTTGCGGGTGGCTTGTTACACAGCAACAGCAGATATACTATTGTAATTCCAAGATCTAGCTCAAATACATTTTATATATGTGAAAGAATCAGAGCCATCCAAGGGTGGGTGGAGCCCTTCAGGAGAGAATGTGTTTTCAACATGGTTGATGGCATAGATTGTCAGGATCATTTTTGTATCTTAATTCTGTCATCTGTTTTTCAATTATCCTCTCCCTGTCAAATGCAGTTTTAGTGTGAAAGTATTTACACACAGTTACAAACATCATGTTGACACTATTCAGCCTCATCTCATTAATATTTCCCCAGTGCCCTGTGAGGGCAGTGAACAGTAGAGGTACAAGCAGTTGGACTGGTCTGATAGAAGGATGAGTAAATGAATAAATATTAAGAAACTTGGAATTTTGTCTCAGCTCTTATAACAACTGTATAATATTGTGCAGACATTTTCATTTAAGCAATATTACACATTTCAAATTTTTTCCAGTCCCTCATAACTTATATTTTAAAATTGAAAAAGATGATATTAATATTTGCCTAACATATAACATGAGAATTTGGTGAAAATATAAAGAATTAACATGATGAGATATATTTTTGGCAGAGTGTGTGTGCTTCCATAACATTGATTTTACTTCAGTTCAATTCAGTCGCTCAGTCATGTCTGACTCTTTGCGACCCCATGAATCACAGCATGCCAGGCCTCCCTGTCCATCACCATCTCCCGGAGTTCACTCAGACTCACATCCATCAAGTCAGTGATGCCATCCAGCCATCTCATCCTCTGTTGTCCCCTTCTCCTCCTGCCCCCAATCCCTCCCAGCATCAGAGTCTTTTCCAATGAGTCAGCTCTTCGCATGAGGCGGCCAAAGTACTGGAGTTTCAGCTTCAGCATCATTCCTTCCAAAGAAATCCCAGGGCCAATCTCCTTCAGAATGGACTGGTTGGATCTCCTTGTAGTCCAAGGGACTCTCAAGAGTCTTCTCCAACACCACAGTTCAAAAGCATCAATTCTTTGGCGCTCAGCCTTCTTCACAGTCCAACTCTCACATCCATACATGACCACTGGAAAAACCATAGCCTTGACTAGACAGACCTTAGTCGGCAAAGTAATGTCTCTGCTTTTGAATATACTGTCTAGGTTGGTCATAACTTTTCTTCCAAGGAGTAAGCGTCTTTTTATTTCATGGCTGCAGTCACCATCTGCAGTGATTTTGGAGCCCAGAAAAATAAAGTCTGACACTGTTTCTACTGTTTCCCCATCTATTTCCCAGGAAGTGATGGGACCGGAAGCCATGATCTTCGTTTTCTGAATGTTGAGCTTTAAGCCAACTTTTTCACTCTCCTCTTTCACTTTCATCAAGAGGCTTTTGAGTTCCTCTTCACTTTCTGCCATAAGGGTGGTGTCATCTGCATATCTGAGGTTATTGATATTTCTCCCGGCAATCTTGATTCCAGCTTGTGCTTCTTCCAGTCCAGCATTTCTCATGATGTACTCTGCATAGAAGTTAAATAAGCAGGGTGACAATATACAGCCTTGACATACTCCTTTTCCTATTTGGAACCAGTCTGTTGTTCCATGTCCAGTTCTAACTGTTGCTTCCTGACCTGCATACAGATTTCTCAAGAGGCAGGTCAGGTGGTCTGATATTCCCATCTGTCTCAGAATTTTCCACAGTTTATTGTGATCCACACAGTCAAAGGCTTTGGCATAGTCAATAAAGCAGAAATAGATGTTTTTCTGGAACTCTCTTGCTTTTTCCATGATCCAGCGCATGTTGGCAATTTGATCTCTGGTTCCTCTGCCTTTTCTAAAACCAGCTTGAACATCAGGGAGTTCACGGTTCATGTATTGCTGAAGCCTGGCTTGCAGAATTTTGAGCATTACTTTACTAGCATGTGAGATGAGTGCAATTGTGTGGCAGTTTGAGCATTCTTTGGCATTGCCTTTCTTTGGGATTGGAATGAAAACTGACCTTTTCCAGTCCTGTGGCCACTGCTGAGTTTTCCAAACTTGCTGGCATATTGAGTGCAGCACTTTCACAGCATCATCTTTCAGGATTTGAAACAGCTCAACTGGAATTCCATCACCTCCAGTAGCTTTGTTCGTAGTGATGCTTTCTAAGGCCCTCTTGACTTCACATTCCAAGATGTCTGGCTCTAGATTAGTGATCACATCATCATGATTATCTGGGTCATGAAGATCTTTTTTGTACAGTTCTGTGTATTCTTGCCACCTCTTCTTGATATCTTCTGCTTCTGTTAGGTCCATACCATTTCTGTCCTTTATCGAGCCCATCTTGGCATGAAATGTTCTTTCTCACTTGGTCTTACTTGTGGCATGCAGGATCTTTAGTTGCAGTGTGTGAACTTGGGTGTGGTGTGTGAACTCTTAGCTGAGACATGCGGGATCTAGTTTCTGGACCAGGGATTGAACCCAGGCCAGGTTGCATTTGGGAGCATAGAGTCTTAGCCACTGGACCACCAGGGAAGTCCCTGATTTTACTTAAATACTAGCTATTATTAGCCTGAGACCAATGTTGTCATGTAGTTTAGCATACTGTCAATTTTAATTATAATTCCTACTTATGTGGGACACATTCCCCCAGGACCTTGTGTAACTTTTCTTTTCAAGACTCTTATTGATGGTTACAGGCTCTTACCAAAACTGCTTTATATCTCCATATTAATTTTTGTTGTTTTCTGGTTACCATCAATGAAGTATTCATATTAGTGAGAAAGTAATAAAGTATTCATATTATAATTCAATTATAGAGTTTAAAATATTTTTAATGTCTTACTCTAATTTTATATTGTTTTGTTAAACAAAGTATTCTGTAATATCACTAGGCTAACAGCTATAACAGAGTTTTATTTTGATAAAACATATTGATTAGAGAATTGGTTATCTGAATCTTAGGCTTTTGTCATTAAACCACAACTTTCTACAGAGGAACCACGCCTCACAGGAAGGGCATTCCACTAGTACTGTCAACGTGACTCCCCACAAATAACTTCTTGGGTGCTGAAGTTAGGAGTCTTAATCTATAAAGTGAAGATTGTGGATATCACAGAACCTATGATTATGAATTCTTCTAATATAGACAGGCTCTCTGACTGTACACTTTAGGCAGCATCAATTGCCATGTAGATTCATTTTGCCTTGATATTTAGAGAATCTCAGAAGAAAGGGGAAGTTCCCTTAGCATGTTCATGAGCTGTTTTTTTTTCTTTTTCTTTTTGCTATTAATTCTTCAAACTCTGAGTTTTGTATTGGGTGATAGGGGTGGGGAGGGCTGGCTTCAGAGCACCTGATGTTGGTTAACTCAGTTTATCATGTGCAAAAATAAATCTGGCTCAAACACTGAACTCTGATTGCCTTTTTAAATAATTCTTTGCCAGCACCAGGCCTCAGATTAACACCTCTCTCCATATCTCACTCTTCTTTCATGCTCATTCTGAGCTTTCAGTCATAATAAACCAGCCCTCAGCATGATTCCAATAGACACATCTTGGAAGAATTTTTACAGCAGTTTAGACCCTAATCCTAGAAGAAGGAGGTGACATCAGATTCTTTGGACACTCCACCATAATCCCTGCACAGCAACTGACTCCCCTGGACAAGAGACCTGGAAGCTGCTCTTCCCTTACATGACATCATTCTTCCAGAGGCTGCCCCGATACCAAGCTCCCCTCCCCTTCCAGAAGGACCATGCTGCTATTTCTTCCCATGTCCAGAGTCAGGGCAAGGGAGAAACAGGAGGCAGAAGGGTACAGCCCACATTTCCTCTTGTGAGTTCCCAAGAAATCTGTGATTTCAAAGATAATGATGAAAAAAAAAAAGGGATTAAAATACAGATCAGTCATTTTGTGCTAAGCAGGCCAAAAAAGCGTATATAGGATTATTTATTCATGGGTACAAAGAAGCCATCTGAATATTTTAAACACAAATTAAAATTTTAAAAATGCATGAAATGAGATTACAGTGTTTAAACTAACCTTAACTCATATGTAGTCAAAAGTATAAACCTGCTTTTGATAATAAATGGTGCTATTATCTTTCTATAAGTTTGCCCTTCCTGATGAAATTATAAATACAAGGGCAGTTTTGTGGCTATATGAGATATTCTATTTTACCTCACTATGAATTCCCACATAATTTTGCTTTCGATTGTGCTGAGCAGTTTTAAGAAACTCAGTACAGTAATTGTTAGGACAGGTTAGGAGTCTAGGGTACCTGTCTGATGTGGTAACGAGATCCTGCATGACCATTATGTCCTCAGGTCTCCCTTCTCCCAGTCTTGCTATGGTACCTTGCATGGCTTGGTGGCACTTTTTGGGGGTAAAGGATCAAAGGTCCCAGTATAAACTGTGATGAGTAAAGTGACATGTTAAGGCCACTTTAGCATACATACCTTACTATTCTGAAAGGAGCTCAGTCCTTAGCATCAAGTGGTGGTGTTCGAATCTTGGCTTTACTGCTTACTACCCATGTGATCACAAATTATTCAGAACCTGAGTTTCATCATCATAAAATGGCCATATTCTTCTGTACCTGCAGGCATCTGGAGATTAAATCAGATGTGCATGGCACACAGAAAATGCTCAACAATTGCTCCCTTTCCATTCAGTGAACAGGACCCATGGGAATGAGCCCAGACATGTAAGTTATTTTATGAGCAGAAAGGTTAGAGGATCAGGATGATGGTGACACAAACAAGGCTTTCTCTTGTCAGTTGTACAGTACCTGGGGCTCCTTTGATCAGGACAAAAGCTCTGGTTACGTATGATCTGTCCCCTGAAACCAACTTATTGGCTAGGGGAAAAGGATGAGGCTGGAAGGGTGCTGGTGGCTCTGAAAACAGACTTTGCTTATTTTTTTACTGGTATCTTATGTGGACTGTGGTGATGGTCCACATAGTTCCTTATTCCCCAAAATGTGGAAATAATGCCAAGAGGTTGTATCACCAAATATCTTCTAAGAACCCAGTAACAATAATGTCATTTGCATGCTGTTAATTTGTACTTCTTCATCCCGGTGATTATCTGAAGGTTTATTTATTTTTTCTAATGCCTGCTTTTCCCCCCCTTCTTGGGCTGCAAGATCTCTAAGTGCTAGAATATTCTATTCCTTTGGCTTCTCTCCAGTCTTTAGAGAGAGAGCGAGAACACAGTCAACATTGGCAATTTCCTGTTTGCCTTCCAGCTACCTCTGTGAGGCACAGATTCCAAAGCCAGGTGCTTTTTGTTTTCCATTATGGTTCTTTTGCATTATCTTTCTCTACTATGTATGTGTGGGTGGATATACACACATACACACTCTCACACACACATCTCTACTGTGTTCCAGCCACTAGGATAGACACTGGAGGTACAGTGAAGAAAAAGACACAGTTCTTGCCCTTAAGCAGCTAGTATAATTTGTCTCTCTCTCACACACACACATATTTTTTATATATATATAATGCTGATGATGTCATGATACTGAAATGCTTCAGGAGGCTGAGAAGAAGCATTCAAGTCAGGTTGGGTTTTTGTAGAAATGCTTTCTGAGTGGGAGGATGCTTGAGTTGAATCCTCAAGAACCAGTGGGTATTACCCAGGAGAAGGAAACAGCCTGTGCAAAGACACAGAGAGAAGTGAGAACATTGTTTCGTGTGTGTGTGTGGTTTTGTTTTTTTTTTTTTTTTGCTTATAAGAACTATTAATTGGTAAGTAGTGTAGGATGGTTATAAGGAGATGAGAAATGAAACTTTAGGTATATTCAGCAGTTCCCTCCAAGAGAGGCTATGAGCCTTGTTAAGCCCTGGACTCTACCCTAATCAATAGGGAGTGTGTGATGGTGATGGTGTGATGAAGGGTATCACCACAATAAGGAGGACATTGAACAGGAAATGACGTGATCAGATATGGGTAGCTGTGCAGATTAGGGCCTGAACTATGTCAATGGTGGTAGAGGTTGAAACAGGAAAACTGTTATTGGGCTTAGAAAAGATGTTTTCCTAACAAAGATGCAGACCTTCAAACACAATATGCATCTAGAAACGCCTTAGTGTGAGTGAGAGTCAAAGTAGCCCTTCTAGAGTGATGTTACCACTATTCTTCTCAAGGAGGCAGTATTTTCCAGAAGGCTGAATAGAGTCATCCCCAACATTTATAGTAGCTGTTCATTCATTCGACAAATACTCATTGAGGCACTATACTGTTTTAGGCTCTATAATAGGCCCTTCAAAGTTTTTTCAAAATGCTATTTATTTATAGTGTTACTCTTCAGCTAAATTCTTTAAAGTCTAGGTCCATTCGCTGATACCCTTACTTGCCTGTGATATTCATTCCTGTAACCACTATCTAGGTATAGTCTGACATAAAGTAAGCTTGTAATAGATGTTTTCTGAATGAATTGGTTGTTAACCATAACCCTGCTGTACAGGAGGAAAGGCAAAGGAGAACGACCAAGGTCATATAGATGGAGGAAGGCCCCCACCTAATGCCTCCCGTTATCATTTCCCCTTTCAGAGTCATGTAGTAGCCTCTTCCTCTCTCTCTCTGGTAACACTTGAGGAAGCAAACCATGGGAGGAAATCAACAGGGCCTCCAGAATACCTTTGACAATAGATGTATCTAATTATAGTAAACCTTAAAGGGGATAATCACTAACAATTAAATAATAACTGAGGAGTGGTCTAGGAAAGTGACAGTGATGTACATTTCTGTCTGGAGAATTGAATTGTGGGGTGACACTCATCTTTGCCATGAGACTGGGATATAATATTGTTTTGGATTTGATTACTTGGTTGGGATGGGGTTAGTTTCAGGACTTCCGCTTAGTCTTCCCTATTTTAATGGCACTTAAACTTATAGGCCAATATAAGAGTTTTGCCATTACCAATATGTTATTTCTGACTGAACATTTTGGAAATAATGGCAATGTCTTCCAGGTAAGTCTTTAGACCAAGTAGATTTACTTTTTGTAAATCTGGTGCCAGGACTCCATTTATTATCTGGCTGCCAAAGGACCCCACTCTAATAGGAGGCCAGGATGACACTGGGTTCCTGAGTTTCAGTATCCACTTGTATATTATGTTCAGCTGTTTTCCAAATGTCCAGATATTTCTCTTTCCCAGTGTGTGGTTATTAGAATAAATACTTGTAAGTTCCTTTGTAAGAAAACTGCTCTGAAACCTTGGTTTCTTCCTCTTGACTGCTTACAAGGGCTGAAGAAACTTCTGGGTAGGCAGAACATTTTTTTCCCAAAACGATGCCAGAAAGAAAAAGATATTAACGGATATAGGAAGACATTAAAAGCATTCAAGATGTCGATGACTAGAAGAACATGATATTAAGAACAAAGATGAAATAAGTTAAACTCCTCATCCCTGGAGTTCTGGGAGAACACTGAATTTATCCCCTTAACAGGGAAACCTGGAATCCTCTATGAGAACCAGCAGTCTGTCTCACAGAGCCATGGAGAGGTCTAATACTAATCAGCAGTTTTTTGCACTCTCGTTACTGGTGCAAAAGGGATATGGCACAAACTGCATGGAGGACCTGAAATGGTCAATAGGAAATTGCACTGCCTCCCATGACTTGAATTAAATGGGTTAATGAATGAAAGTACTTAAAATCTGTGTTTGGCACTTATTGGGTCTTCAATAAGTCTGACCATTTTCATTGTTATCATTTTCTCTTCAAAGGCATCTAGGATGCAAGGCAGAGCCTGAGAGACTCAACAAACCTGTAATCTCTGTGCTGGTGGACCACACCAGTAACCTTCCCTTGTATTTTCCCATCCAAAATTTTCTTCATTATCTATAAAATCAGGGTCAGGAATTTCAAGAACTCCTGGACATGAATGATGTTTTCAGTTCTCCTTCTAAAATAATGAAAGAGAAAAGAAAATCTGAACAGGTGTTGTCTAGCTCCAGAGATACCATCAAAGATAGACTTTTCTCAAATATGGCTCATGATAGCAAAATGACAAGAGGAAGAGGACACATCAAAAACACTAGGAAGAGTGAAGAATAAAGTAAAAGGGCAAGAAGACTCACCAATCTAGTTAAGAAAGCTTGAAATTGAAATTTGAGGGGGAGAACAAAAGAAAACCTATAAACTAGATATTAAGAAAACAGCCAGCATGGCACAGAGACAACAGCAATCAGGGAGGTGCCCAGTAATTTACTGAAGAAAATAACAGGGGAGATGTCTGAGAACTGTATTTATGATCTTGGATTATGTACAGATTATAAGTAATAAATAGAGTTAACCTGGAGTCTTAACACTAGGAACAAAATCCAGTGACATAGAAAACATTAGGAGTTTATGGGCTAAAATTTAGAATAGCATGCAAATGTTTGTCATGTTCAAAGGAAACAGATTTATTAGAAATGATAGGTGTGCCCCAAAGCCTCAGCTTTTAATGGACATCCACAAAATTGAAGCATAGATGCATAGTAAAGACCACTACTGAATATAAAAGGACAGAGAATGTAAGTGACTTGGAGAAGTGAAGTGGTGAAGGCGTAATGTACCTTACCTGGCCAGGTGAAAACTGCAAATGCTGATGTGGTAACTAAAACAGGATTCAAATGTGCAAATTCAAATGGGAAGATTCTACCATCCAAACTTCTGTTGACTGTTCCTTCTGCTGAAAGCTGAAGGTTTGATAAAATGGCTTGAGGACAATATCACTTATTAAAATCCATAAACTATAGAACTATGGGCTTGATGCTGATTCCATGGAAAAAATTTGAGAAACTCTAACCGCACAATTGCACTCATCTCACATGCTAGTAAAGTAATGCTCAAAATTCTGCAAGCCAGGCTACAGCAATACATGAACCGTGAACTTCCAGATGTTCAAGCTGGTTTAGAAATGGCAGAGGAACCAAAGATCGAATTGCCAACATCTGCTGGATCGTAGAAAAAGCAAAAGAGTTCCAGAAAAACATCTATTTCTGCTTTATTGACTATGCCAAAGCCTTTGACTGTGTGGATCACAATAAACTGTGGAAAATTCTGAAAGAGATGGGACTACCAGGCCACCTGACATGACTCTTGAGAAACCTATATGCAGGTCAGGAAGCAACGTTAGAACTGGACATGGAACAACAGGCTGGTTCCACATAGGAAAAGGAGTCCATCAAGGCTGTATATTGTCACCCTGCTTATTTAACTTCTATGCAGAGTACATCATGAGAAATGCTGGGCTGGAGGAAGCACAAGCTGGAATCAAGATTGCCGGGAGAAATATCAATAACCTCAGATATGCAGATGACACCACCCTTATGGTAGAAAGTGAAGAGGAACTCAAAAGCCTCTTGATGAAAGTGAAAGAGGAGAGTGCAAAAGTTGGCTTAAAGCTCAACATTCAGAAAACGAAGATCATGGCTTCCGGTCCCATCACTTCATGGGAAATAGATGGGGAAACAGTGGATATGGTGTCAGACTTTTCTGGCCTCCAAAATCACTGCAGATGGTGACTGCAGCCATGAAATTAAAAGACACTTACTCCTTGGAAGGAAAGTTATGACCAACCTAGATCACATATTCAAAAGCAGACATATTACTTTGCCAACAAAGGTCCATCTAGTCAAGATTATGGTTTTTCCAGTGATCATATATGGATGTGAGAGTTAGACTGTGAAGAAAGATGAGCACCGAAGAATTGATGCTTTTGAACTGTGGTGTTGGAGAAGACTCTTGAGAGTCCCTTGGACTGCAAGGAGATCCAACCAGTCCATCCTAAAGGAGATCAGTCCTTGGTGTTCGTCGGAAGGACTGATGCTGAGGCTGAAACTCCAATACTTTGGCCACCTCATGTGAAGAGTTGACTCATTGGAAAAGACTCTGATGCTGGGAGGGATTGGGGCCAGGAAGAGAAGTGGACGACAGAGGATGAGATGGCTGGATGGCATCACTGACTCGATGGATGTGAGTCTGAGTGAACTCCGGGAGTTGGTGATGGACAGGGAGGCCTGGTGTGCTGTGATTCATGGGGTCGCAAAGAGTTGAACACAACTGAGCAACTGAACTGAACTGAGCTGAATTCAATTTAAAAAATTTAAGTAACTAATGAAATGAAACAAGCCTTAGATGGGAATACAAAGATGAGTAAGACAGACATGAAGTTTGCTTTCTACTGGAGGATATAGACTTAAATATTAACAACTGACTCTATGTTTGAATAAGGTTCTATTATGAGGCATACCAGAAAAGAGAAGCACTGTGTGATGTCAGACAAGATAAGGGGGATCCACTGTATGTGGGGGCAGGGAAGCTCAGAAAAGACTTTCTGAGAGAAATGACATTTATGCTGTTCTTAGAAGAATTTACTCAGCAGAAAAGTTCTGAGATGGGATGTGGCAGGTTGCTGGGTCTACATGAAAGGTAGGGATTGAGAAGGAGAGTGTAGGAGATAAGGCTCCATCTTGGGTTTCTAGGCTTACATTCTTCCAAATTAATCTCTTCAAGAGAATGAAACTGCAAGCTCATGTCAGCTTCAGAAGATGTCTCCAGGAGCATTCCAGAGGCCTCTGACCTCAGGGTAGGCACTGACATGTGGAAAAGGGGTAGGATTAGAACTGTTTTTAGTGGTTCCAGGGCCCATAACTGACTGCAGTGTGCTTGTTACAGGGATGTGAAATATATGAGAGGTCCTTCTACAGCTACAGCTGCCCAGGGATGGAAGGACCTGCCTGGGAGAAGAGAGCTGCTTTACCTAAATTCATGTGACAGGGTTAAGTGGGGGCCAATAAATATCTTTGAGGGTTATCTTATCAGAAAGCAGCAGTTTCATTTGGGAAGTTGGGCAATGTAAAATAATACCTACTTTTCAAGCATCTACTCTGTGGTCGACGTGGTTTGTTTAGGTGACAGGAACATAGAAGTGAAAAGAGTACTCCTTTTTGTCAAGTGGCAGGAAAAAACATGATATCATAGAGAAAATGTTCTTGCATGTGCTTTTCACCTACGATAATATCTTAACCCCAATCCCAACACCCTCTCCCACTTCACCAAAAACATTCTTACACTCGCAGCTGACACACCTAGGTGGAGCTCCACCCACACAGCCCGGTTATACGTCTAGTGGGAAACTCAGCAGTGGCCACGGGACTGGAGAAGGTCAGTTTTCATTCTAATCCCAAAGAAAGGCAATGCTAAAGAATGCTCAAACTACTGCACAATTGCACTCATCTCACACGCTAGTAAAGTAATGCTCAAAATTCTTCAAGCTAGGCTTCAGCAATGCGTGAACCATCCAAACTGGTTCATCCATGGTTCATCCAAATATGTGAACCATGAACTTCCAGATGTTCAAGCTGGTTTTAGAAATGGCAGAGGAACCAACGATCGAATTGCCAACAACCTCTGGGTCATGGAAAAAGCCAGAGAGTTCCAGAAAAACATCTATTTTTGCTTTATTGACTATGCCAAAGCCTTTGACTGTGTGGATCACAATACACTGTGGAAAATTCTGAAACAGATGGGAATATCAGACCAACTGACATGCCTCTTGAGAAACGTGTATGCAGGTCAGGAAACAACAGTTAGAACTGGACATGGAGCAACAGACTGGTTTCAAATAGGAAAAGGAGTATGTCAAGGCTGTATATTGTCACCCCACTTATTTAACTTCTATGCAGAATACATCATGAGAAACGCTGGGCTGGAAGAAGCACAACCTGGAACCAAGATTGCTGGGAAAAATATCAATAACCTCAGATATGCAGATGACACCACCCTTATGGCAGAAAAGTGAAGAGAAATTAAAAATCCTCTTGATGAAAATGAAAGAGAAGAGTGAAAAAGTTGGCTTAAAGCTCAACATTCAGAAAACGAAGATCATGGCTTCCGGTCCCATCACTTCATGGGAAATAGATGGGGAAACAGTGTCAGATTTTATTTTTCTGGGCTCCAAAATCACTGCAGATGGTGATTGCAGCCATGAAATTAAAAGATGCTTACTCCTTGGAAGGAAAGTTATGACCAACCTAGACAGCATATTCAAAAGCAGAGACATTACTTTGCCAACAAAGGTCTGTCTAGTCAAGGCTATGATTTTTCCAGTGGTCGTGTATGGATGTGAGAGTTGGACTATAAAGAAAGCTGAACACCGAAGAATTAATGCTTTTGAACTGTGGTGTTGAAGAAGACTCTTGAGAGTTCCTTGGACTGCAAGGAGATCCAACCATTCCACCCTAAAGGAGATCAGTCCTGGATGTTCATTGGAAGGACTGATGTTGAAGCTGAAACTCCAGTACTTTGGCCATCTGATGCAAAGAGTTGACTCATTGGAGAAGACCCTGATGCTGGGAAAGACTGAGGGCAAGAGGAGAAGGGGATGACAGAGGATAAGATGGTAGGATGGCATCACCAACTCAATGGACATGGGTTTGGATGTACTCTGAGAGCTGGTGATGGACAGGAGGGCCTGATGTGCTGCAGTTCATGGGGTTGGAAAGAGTCAGACATGACTGAATGATTGAAATGAACTGAACTGAACTGAGCCCCCTCTCAGATCCATGCCCCCATTTGTTTCCACTTGTGTTTCTGTTCTGCTTTTTGTGGTTTTCCACTGACCTGGTCCTTGATGTCTAATTGCAACTCTGTTTTCAATGTGCCAGCCCACTGAATCAAGGTAAATTTGGTTCCTTACTCTAGGCACTGTCTCTGGGCACAATGCACCATACTCTTCCTTTTATTCCTGGTACCTCTGCTGTTGCTCCCTCAGTCCTTGCCTCACCACAGCCCTTCCTAACCACCACTCCATTGGGAAGAGTGGCCCGTAAGTGCTGGAAAGGTCATTTGAGAGCTATGATTATTTCGGCTGTCTTGGGAGGTCAGATTTTGGGGTTAAGCGGAAGTTCTTTGGAGGGAGAAGGGCTGGGAGGGAATTTCAGGCAAAAAAACAACTAATACATCCCTTCTCCCCAGGAATGATTTCTCACTCTTCAGGTGGCAACATGGAAGAGCATTACTAAGCTGGGTGACAGAAATCAGGAGCTGTGACAACTCAGTTCCCTGATCTTCCCATATCTCATGCCCAGTTTACTACTTGAACATAAATGATTCTGCCCTTCTGGCCCCAACACGTCAGAATTTTAAAAATGATGTGACGTGGTATTGTGACTTAGATTCCCAGAAGAGATCCTTGGAGACAGACATTTTAATCTAAATTAATCCATGACTATTAACTAGAGTTCCATTGTGATGCACACAAGAGCTTTTAATTATTGATTTATTTAAACAAAGTCTTGGTGGAAAGGCCACTTGGGTAAGAGCATTATTTGTAAAACCAGACACTGACATAGTTACAGCCCGTACCCTGCCTTGTAAGGGCAGTCTCAGAAAGAGCAAGCTTTTCTTTCCTGCTTCCCAGGCCTGGGGTATCTCATTCTTAATGAGTATCTTCTCTGCTAAGCTGTCTGATCACAGGCTGCCAACTAGACCTAATTGAAGAGAATAATACTTTCCAAGGTGAATCTATGTAATTTTTTTCTTTGGAGTCTTTTTTGTTATACTTATCTTTGGCATAATGTTTTTATATCTAAATTGTCAAACTGAAAGTAATGAAGTGCTGTTAAGGTGTCATCTACAGCTGAGAATTCTAAAGGGAAAGTGGGCTCCTGGGATCCAGAGCAAAACACTGGCACTTGGAACATTTGAGGTACCCTGAATGACAGTGCTGAGCTTTGCCAGTCTAATGAGATATTCAGAAAGCATGTGGGGTAGGAGCCCACTTGTCTTGCAACATGTATGTGGTTGGATGGACCTTCTCACCTCTTGCTCCAAAACAGTGTAAAGAATCAGCAACACCTCTGGGCACATCTGAAACAGACAGAAGACCGGTGGCTCTATCCATTCTGAAGAGATTCAGGCTGCAGATCAGGAACATTGTGTTTTCCCTCTTCTGCTGCTTCTGTAATCAGCCATGTGACTTCAGACAGGTCACTGACCCTGAGCCTCATGTTAATCACCTATAAAATGTGGCGGGTGTACTCATAAGGATTTTTTCTGCTGGAACAGACTCAGTTCAGTTCAGTTCAGTTCAGTTCAGTTGCTCAGTCGTGTCTGACTCTTTGCGACCCCTGGAATAAATACAGCATGCCAGTCTTCCCTGTCCATCACCAACTCCTGGAGTTTACTCAAACTCATGTCCATTGAGTCAGGGCTTCCATCCAACCATCTCATCCTCTGTTGTCCCCTTCTCCTACCACTTTCAATCTTTCCCAGCATCAGGGTCTTTTCAAATGAGTTGGTTCTTTGCATAAGTTGGCTGAAGTATTGGAGTTTCAGCCTCAACTTCAGTCCTTCCAGTGAATTTTCAGGACTGATTTCCTTTAGGATGGACTGGTTGGATCTCCTTGCAGTCCAAGGGACTCGCGAGAGTCTTCTCCAACATCACAGTTCAGAAGCATCAATTCTTCAGCACTCAGCTTTCTTTATAGTCCAACTCTCACATCCATACATGACTACTGGAAAAACCATAGCTTTGACTAGACAGACCTTTGTTGGCAAAGTAATGTCTCTGCTTTTTAATAATTGAAAGATGCTTGCTAGAACAGACTAGGATTCTATATATGACTTATTTACAGATACTTTATAGTAGATTGGGCTAAATCTGCTTCAGAATGTTAACTTGGCGCTGAATGAAGTTCAAGACCCTGTAGAGAATTATTTCTAAATAATCACTATCACAATCAGGGTTTGGATCCTGATGTCCTGGGTCAGAAAGGTTCCTTATTTTTGTTTTTCCAAATTGTTCAATATATATGGCACTATTGTGCCAGAATAAATGTTGAGAGAACATCTTACATTTATGAGATACAGAAGAATGAGCAAACTGCTGTAAGAGAAGAAAAATTTTCCCTTCTTCCTTTCTAGATTCCTTACCTGATCTAATGATTAAATAAGACAGATTGATAGGAGAAAAATAAATTCAATTTCATACGTATAGAAGCCCCACAAAGACATGAGAGGCTCCCCAACAACTGAGGCTTACATGTTGTCCTGAGCTCAGGAGAAGGGGGTGGTGGTCTGGGTCTTCAAAGGGGAGGAAGAAAATTCACAGCAAGATGAGAAGAGCAAATGTTTGGCAAACAAATGTTTGCCATACCATGCAGATAAGTCTGATGTAGAAAGTTCTCCCTGGTATTTCTGGGTACAAGCCTGCTATCTAAATTCTTTTAGGGAGTTAGAGAGGAGGTAAAAAGCTGTTCTTCAGTCTGTTGGGCTTTGATTGTCTCTAACTTGGAGTCATCCCCATGCCAAAATGGCACATTCTGGGCCAACCTACCCTGAACCTCATCAGTACAAAATAGTTCTTTGATAGGCTTTTATGGGGAATATATTTGATTTTGTGGGAGATTGTGGGAACAGTATGGTATCATGGTTATGTTACAGATTAAATGGTGTCCCCTCCCCTCCTCAGAAAAAACATATATTGAAGTTCTCATATCAAGTACCTGTGAATGTGTCCTTATTTGGAAATAGGGTCTTTGTAAATTTAATCAAGACATTGGTGGGCCTTATTCCTTTAAGACTAGTCTCCTCATAAGGAGAGGGAAATTGGGACAGAGACGCACAATAGAATGTCACGTGAAGGCAGAGGCAGAGAGTGGAGTGATGGACCTATAAGGCAAGAAACACCACAGGTTACCTGCAGTCACCAGAAGTTAGGAGAGAGGCATAGAACAGATTCTCTCTCAGAACCTGCAGGAGGGCCGACACCTTGGTTTCGAACCTTTAGCCTTCAGAATTCGAGACAACAAATTTCTGCTGTTTTAAGCCACCTCATTTGATGGTGCTTTGTCATGGTAACTCTAGGAAACCAATCCACATTAGGTGTACAGGCTCCAAAGTCAGGATGTCTTAGGTTAAAAAATCTGTCTTTTGACTTACTGTGCAGAAGCAAGTTAACCTCTCAGACTCAGTATCCTTATCTGTAAAACGGGGATATAATTATACCCATCTGATAGTAAAATTATGAAGATTTAATGGGGTAATTCTTGAAAAGAGACTGGCAATAGATTGTGATAACTCTTAGCTGTGATCATCATTCTGTTCTTGTGTCTTAACCTGGAGACTGACTCTTCAGGCCTTTGAAGGTAGGGGACATATTTTATACCATTTCACCTAGTAGTGAATGTTCTAAATAGTATCTGCTCAACAAATATTTGCCACTGCTAGTAACAGAAGTATAAAGTTACTTCAATTTTGTTAAAGCCCAACTGAATAAGAATGAAGATAAACATAGCCTCTTCTTAGGGCCTCCTTTCAACACCATTGAGTTTTTCTGGGTAACATTCAGACATCGTGGTGAGGAAAGAAGAGAGAGCATGGGTTAGAGGCTGTTTCTGGTTGCGTCACTTAACTGATTTTGTGTCCTTGGTGCAGTTGTTTCATCCTTCTGAGCGTCAGTTTCCTCCTTTGAAAAATGGAGATAGGGAGGGAAAGGGTTTGATGTTTACCTTCCACAGTGCTCTGCCTCGTGGAGGGCCCTGCCTAGGTCTGATTCTTCCCACTCAAGGTCTTCTCTCCAAACTCTCCAACCCCAGACACTCTCTGAGCAGCTGCATTGTTTTCAGAGACTATCTACATGAATAATGCACCTTAACAAGAATTATAACTAATAACCTAATGGTTCACACACACACACAACAACAACAACAACACATGCACAAAATGACCAGACTCAATAAAGGCAACATCATAAGTTTGGGTTAACCTTGCTAGTTTTGGCTATTGTGGAAAATGTGCCTTTGGCAGCCCACTGCTGCATTGTTGTGACAATCACTGGATTTGGGGACATGTCTTGTAGAACATGTGCTTTGGCTGAAGAGACCCCTTGTAGCTAGCAGATGTCATGCGTGTGTGCTATGTCACTCAGTCGTGTCTGACTCTTTGCTGCCCTTTGGACTGTAGTCCACCAGGCTTCTCTGTCCACGGGATTCTCCAGGCAAGAATATTGGAATGGGTTGCCATGCTCTCCTCCAGGCGGTCTTCCTGACCCAGGGATTGAACCCCCATCTCCAGTAGCTCCTGTATTGGCAGGCAGATTCTTTACCACTGAGCCACCTGAGAAGCCCCAGCAGAGGTCATGAGGCAGGACAACTTGAAAGGCCAGGTTTCATTGTCATTTGGCAAACATTTAAAGTCCAATAGCACAATGTGCGGAGAGGGCAGTGGCAGCCCACTCCAGTACTCTTGCCTGGAGAATGCAATGGACAGGGGAGCCTGGTAGGCTGCAGTCCATGAGGTCGCTGGGAGTCGGACACGACTGAGCAACTTCACTTTCACTTTTCACTTTCATGCATTGAAGAAGGAAATGGCAACCCACTCCTGTATTCTTGCCTGGAGAATCCCAGGGACAGGGGAGCCTGTTGGGCTGTGCCGTCTATGGAGTCGCACAGAGTCAGACATGACTGATGCGACTTAGCAGCAGTAGCAGCAGCACAATGTGGAGAATTGTGGAGGGAGAGGTGCTCAGAGAGCCCTGGGGAGAGCAGGACTTGTGAGAGTGATAGATGAGGTGTGTTTAGTGAGGACTGCACAAATTGTTTTCTTTTAACAAGACGTAAAACTCACTGAAAACATCAACTAATTCTGGCTTGCTAATTATGCTTTGCCTTTCCTCACCTAACTAAAGCTTTGATGGCCCTAAATTTCCTAAAAGGCCTTGTTAGGAAAAATAAATTTAGGGTTTAATTATGTAAACATCCTATGTGTATATTATTTTTTAGACTTTCTAGGAAGTGTCCCACATTTTTGTGGATTCATTCATTTGTTCATTTAACTACTTTTATTGGGCCCCAACTCTGTCCCAGATATACTGCTAAATACAAGAATTGTTAGCTACATGCTGGCTATAACTAATTAGGATGTTCAGTGGTCATTTAATTTTTAAAAAGATTTCATTGAGATATAATCAACATAAAACATTAATTTCAGGTATACAACATGATGATTTTCTATTTGTATGTATTTCCCAATGATCACCATAATTTCTAATTAATACCTGTCACCAAAGTTACGCATTTTTCCTTGTGATGACTTTCAAGATCTATTCTTAGCAACTTTCAAATATGTAATACAGTATTATAAACTGTAGTTACTGTGCTATATATTACATATCCATGAGTTATTCACTTTATAACTGGAAGTTTGTACCTTTTGACTACTTTCACTCATTTTATCACCACCTACCCTGGTGGCTCAGACAATAAAGAATCTGCTTGCAATGCAGAAAACTTGAGTTTGATCCTTGGGTTGGGAAGATATCCCAGGGAAGGGAATGGCTACCCACTCCAGTATTCTTGCCTGGATAATTTCATGGACAGAGGAACCTGGCGGGCTATAGTCCATGGGGTTGCACAGAGTCAGACAAGAGTGAGCAACTAACATTTTTGCACTTTTCCCCTACCTCCTCCCTCTGGCAACCATCAGTCTATTCTCTACAAGCTCAGGTTTGTGTGCCTGTTTTTAGATTCTACATATACGTGAGATCATGCAGTATTTATCCTTCTTTGTCTGGCTTATTTCACTTAGCATAATACCTGCAAGTTCTATCCATATCATAAATGATCAGATTATCTTTCTTTTTATGACTAAATAATATTTTATTGTATGTATATACCACATTTTCTCTCTCCATTTATTCATCAGTGGACACTTGGAGTGTTTGCATTTATTGGCTATTGTAAATAATAGTGCAGTGAACATTGGGGTCCATATATACTTTTGAGTTAGCATTTTCATTTTCTTCAGGTAAATACCCAGAAGTAAAATTGCTGGCTCATATGGCAGTTCTGTTTCTAATTATTTTTGAGAAACCTCCATACTGTTTTCCATAGTAGCTGCACTAATTTACATTCCCACCAACAGTGCAAAAGGGTTCACTTTTCTCCATGTCCTTCTCAACATTTGCTATTTCTTGTTTTTTGATAATAGCCATTCTAACAGGTGTGAGATGATATCTTGTGGTTAGTGATGTTGAGCATTTTTCAATGTACCTGTATACAGGTCTTCTTTGGGAAAATATCAATGCCAATTCTCCGCCCATTTTTTAGACATATTTTTTTCTATTAAGTTATATGCATTCCATATTTATTTGGGATATTAACCCCCTTAACCTTTAAAAAAGGTCTTCATGTTTCATTCAGTTGCCAGTGACCTTTCTAGTGCTGGAGCTGACATAAAGTCTAGATTGAGACCTCAAGTGTTACGCATCTAGTTGGGTAGCTTGCAGCTACCCAAGCAATAATAGCGGTGATAATAGCAGTATAACAAGAACAGTACAAGTAATCGTGATAACACTACTAAGGAAAATAGCTAACCTTGATTGATTATTATGTGCCAGGTCATGAGTGGTTTAAATAGATCATGCTATTTAATCCTCATATGAACCTGATGAAAAAGTTGCAAATATTATGTCCACTTTATAGATGAGAAAGGACTGAAGTGAAATAACTTGCCTGAGCACATGTAGGTAGGAAGTAGCAACACTGTAACTCCAACCAAGGTGGTCTGGCTCCAGAACCTGTGCTCATAATCAATTTTCTATGTTGCACACATGAACTCTACTTTAAAAAGTGTTACCAACCACAGCTTTATATACACAGAGCTAGATTATTCACTTTTATTGGAGGGTTTAATGAAATGTTTCTGTAAATAGCATATGCATTTGGTACACTCAAAATAAGACTTAGTTAGCAAAAGGTTGATTTATGCACTTGTCTTCAGGAACATATCTATTCTTTAATGGGAATTTCTTCTATTTATAAATTTTAATCATTTCTTGTACGTAGCAAAGGAAAAGTTAAAGTAATACAGTGGACAGCTCTTTCCCTCTACTCATGAAAACATTTTTATTGACAGTTTTTTCTAATATAGAAAAAATGTAATGAAGAGAACCAAAATGAAAATTATCTTACTGCACAGATAACTGTATTCTTTAACTTTAATCACCTGTGTATATTACTTTTATTTTTTAAAATACAGAAAGATATAAAATGAAAAAAAGATCTATTTTCCATCTTGACTCCCTAGTATCAAGGAAACTGGCATGAAGTTGAACAGATATTCAACTTGACGGTGTTAAAAGGAGTTGAAAGACACTTTCTATTGTGTGCTGAGTGTTCTCTGTTTCCCCTACCCCTGAAAGTGAAAGTGAAAGTTAGTTGCTCTGTTGTGTCCAACTCCTTGGGATCCCATGGACTGTAGCCTAGCTCCTCTGTTCATGGAACTCTCCAGGCAAGAGTACTGGAGTGGGTTGCCATTTCCTTCTCCAGGTCTCCTGCATTGCAGGCAGATTGTTTACCAACTGAACCACTAACAGAAATGAATATCACTTTATTCTGGATGTTAAGTGTCGGGGTGTAGGTAGAAAGAAAGATTGTCAAAGAAAAAAAATCCTAATCAAGCCTCATGTTATTCTCCAAATGTCTCCACCTGAATCTTAGGAGATGTGAGTCTTTTGGTCCTTCATTGGCTGGCTATGATCCAGGAATACCTTACCCTTTGCCATCTAGTTTAACCATGATTTGTATGCTTTTATTAGTCCCCCTAACCTTTTTTCTAATTTTAATCCTTGCAACTCAGAAGGGAAGATTTACATGAAAATCCATTGCAGATTCTCCCTTCTACTTGTACGTCTTCCTGTTCTCTCTCCGTCTGTCCCTCTCTGCTTGTTCTTCCTTTCTCTTTCTCTCTCTCTGTGTGTCTCTGTCTCTCTGTGTGTCTCTCTCTAGCACACGCACATATACCCCTACTGCTGTACATTTCCACTAAATTTTAGGCTGCTGTCATATTTTCTGCACATGAACAGGTACATTTGATAATACATAATGGTGATGTTTGTGTGCATGTGTCTTCCTAACAATAGCCTATTGCTCACATGATTCTGTTTAAGTCCTTAACAGCATGTACAAATCCTTTGTGGGAGATGTCTGGAGTCAAAAGAGTCCTCACTCTCATTCTGCAGGCCATCGCTGAGTGCTTCTTTCATCAATACACCATTGCTAGGCGTGAAATGGGCTATTTAGTATTTTAAGAGGCAAATGTAAATGTGTTTAATGAGCCTCGAGGGAGCTGTGCCATGGCCAGGGGAAAAAGGCTTTTAGTAGCAGATGCAGACAAAAGTATTGGATTTCATTCTCTGGGTCTCCTGAAAAGTAAAAGACAAAGAAAATGGAGATCTTGGCCCCTGATAGGGTAGGAGTCAGTCAAAACCTAAAACCCAAGCAACTGGTGTCTCTTGACATTTTTCTCTTTGGTAAAGAATTCAACAAATGGTGGTGGGACAGATGGAGTATACTGATTTGTTACAGGAGTGTGAAGCCCTGGTACTGTTGGGTATACCCTGAAGGAGCTTGAGGACACTAGCCTTGGAAAAGCAATCTTTGCAGTAGTTTTAAGGTTCTGAGCAGTGATTTTTAAAAATTGTAGATTTTTAGAAGAGTTTAGAAAAACTCATGAGTATTCCAAATCTGACTGAAATCTCTTTTTGGCTCTGTCAAAACAACATTCTTTGTCTCTTTACTAGTAAATATAAAGGCTAGTTCAGGCATCTCAGCACATTAGAAATCTGTTGAATGTCTCAAATTTACTTTGCTGTAGCTTGGGGCTGGAGTCTGGGAGACTTCCTGCCTCTGACAACTGTTTTATGCCTACCCGAGTTGGGCCAGCTCTTCTCTAGTGTGTTAAAAGCAGCGTGTTTCTGAATATAACAATGCTGATACTTGATCCTGGCAGAAAAAGAAGTGAAAAATAACTCATAAAATTTTTTTTTTTAATGGCTTTAGGCAAGTCAGTAACTCTGGGCAATCCGTATGGTTTACATTCTGCAACAGCTGAGCTTCCAACGTTCTTATCCCAGGGGAGAAGGAGGAAGGCAGGGTCACCCACACTGTTTGCCATGATACCCACGCTCCTTCCACTCTGGTTTGGAAACTTGAAGCTGCTATGTCCACGCTCAGCCTACACTATGCCACTCTCAGCATTCCTCCTCCAGTTTTTATTCACTTCTTTGATCTATTTGTATACCTGTGTGTCTTGCACTGGCTGACAAGCTCTGGCAAGACAAGGGTGGTGCCTTTTTCTTATCTCTCAGAGCATGGAACACAGAAACACAGATTTTTCTCTCCATAGAAGCCACTAGGTAGATATTTGCTAAATAATGTATACCTAGTATGTATATATATTTAAGTAGTGCATTTTGGTCCTTTTGTAAAGTCCCTATTCTCTTGACAAGTCTGACTAAATGTATATTCTTGCCAGTGCTATGAAGATGTTTCACTTAAATGTTATGTGGTCAGGAGCCTAAATCCTTTTTTTTTTTTTAATGTGCAACTGGAGGAATATTGGATTATTGGATTGTGTGCTCTGGAATAAAACACTTAAACTCTTGGTGTCTCAAGTTTCTGTCATCTTAAAAGGATAAGAATTTTTATTGCAACTGAACCGCCAGCACTCACAGAAACAGAAGATTGAGAGTAGTAGGGAATGATCATTGCAGTACTGCCTTTCTGACTGTGTGGTCTTAGGCAGGTTACTCCAACTCTTTGAGCTTGTTTCCTTTTCTGCAACTTAGAGATATGACCTAATTTACAGGGTTATGGTAAAGACTGGATGAAATTCAATGAGACAATATATACACAGATTTTGGAACTGTTCTTACGGTTAGCAAGTGTCTGATAAACTCCGTTGAGGACAACTGATTTTCTTTTGAAGAAACATGTAGAGATCTGAGACTCAAAAGTGATTCCCTCTTGGGCCTGTGAAAGGGAGAACAGATCTCTAGGTCCCTGAAGAAAGGGTCACATAGCTTTCTCCCTTGCAGGATCACGAGATGAAAGAACAGTTTCAGAGGGGAATGTCAGAGGTTGCCAGAGGGATAGATTTGTAGGCCTGGACTCTGGCCTTGCTCAATATTTCCAGGCCCCAAGTACACCTCAGAAGCATGAAATGGCAGATCTATAGAGATTATGCTGGCTGGGACAGAGGGTGTCTTAGCATCAACCACGTTGGACAGATGGTCAGTGACCACAGGTACTTCATAAAGTCTTAACATTCTGACAGACTCTGAACTTCAAGCCAACACCGAGGACTGTCAGAATGACTGAAGCTGAATTTCCTACCACCCAAGCAGAAGGGGAACTCACAATTAAGCTGGTTTGTAGAAAATGAAGGGATGTGGTATTTCTTACATCCTTACTATCTATACCACTAAAAATATAAAACTTGCCACAGAATTTCACATAGATATGGACCCTATTTCACAATATTTGAGAGCTTTGAGGGAAGATGAATTTTTAAAATAATAAATTCAATCAGATTACAAATTTGGCATTTTCATAAAACAGTTTTTAAAATTTTTTTTAATGATAATTTTTAGTAGCCAAAATTCTCTGTAAATTATGACTTCTGCTTTCTGACATGACATGGCTACCTCAAATCTTGCATAAAGTCAGACAGAATAAAAAACATTCTGATATAAATAGACAGTGAATCATTGATATAATAACACATAATATAGTGAAAGGGAAAGTGAAAGTCGCTCAGCTGTGTCTGACTCTTTGCCACCCCATGGTATATACAGTCCATGGAATTCTCCAGGCCAGAATACTGGAATGGGTAGCCTTTCTCTTCTCCAGGGGATCTTCCTAACCCAGGGATTAAACTTTCAACACCTAATTTAGTCACTATAAATTATAGAACTTCAATAAATTTGGGGGAAATGAATTAATGGGCAGTTTGTTGACACATATTTAGAATTTCTGACAAAACTGTAAATTTCATTCACCTTAGCTTTAATGTTAGTAAAATTTATTATATTATAATCCTTCTCAGGTTAGTCATTAGTGTATGGCATATACAGTCCTTTACTCTAGTACTCATCTCTTGTGTTTTTCTTTGTTCCACTTTCTAATTCTCTTGACTTAAGGTTTATGTACAAAGATGCAAATCTCTATTTTAAATATAATGGTTAAAAACTGGGATTACACTAAACTTCCAAATAAATTTTGAGGTATTTCCAAAATTGTTATCTTGCATATATTATAGATAATGTTTTAAAAAATTATTTAATAGCCTGAGGAAATGTTAATGTCACCAATTCAAATGAGAAAATAGGATATAGCTTAAGTGTGTGGTTTTGTAGGCATATTAGGGTGGATTTTGGACTATAAAATTATTGGGTTGCACTTGCCTTGGTACATACTTGATCAAAAATTTCTAAGTGGAGTTTTTGAAATATATTAGGTGGGAGGAGTGACTGCAAGCTTACACTCTGTTTCACAAGCACCTAAAATTCAGTCTTTCTATATTGCTGATTAGGTGTAAGGTAGAGCCAAGGTGGGGTTGGTTAACATCCTTGTTTGAAAACTAGGATGCATGCTTAAATAAAAGAACCTCTTACCTTGGCTCAGAGGTGAATAAAAGAAGTATCTATAAATGGGGTAAAGAATGTCCTTAGAAAATAGTTTTGGATTTCTTTTAAAATGGAGGTAAATGACTGATCAAAGAAGCAGATTACAAAACTGCCTAGCAGTAACTGATGATATCTCTTGATAGAGTTATGAGCTATTTTAATTTTCTTTTCAATACCTTTATTTTCTAATTTCTCAGCAATGAACATGTATCAGCTTTATAATTAGAAAACATAACAATTAAGCCCTCTAAATAGCTTGTATGCCTAGCCCTCACTGGCTTCTGTATCTAAAACTAGGTAATATTTTCATTCATATGCAAATGATGGCTTTGTCCCCACCTGCCCATCCGTGGAGGAATTTCGGCTCCTCTAACTGCTCTCTGGATCTTTGTAAATAGTCTTTGTAAGAGGGTGCTTTCCTTCTGAAAGTGAAAGAGGAGAGTGAAAAAGTTGGCTTAAAGCTTGACATTCAGGAAACTAAGGTCATGGCATCTGGTCCCATCACTTCATGGCAAATAGATGGGGAAACAGTGGAAACAGTGTCAGACTTTATTTTTGGGGCTCCAAAATCATTGCAGATGGTGATTGCAGCCATGAAAGTAAAAGGCGCTTACTCCTTGGAAGGAAAGTTATGACCAATCTAGATAGCATATTCAAAAGCAGAGACATTACTTTGCCAACAAAGGTCTGTCTAGTGAAGGCTATGGTTTTTCCAGTGGTCATGTATGGATGTGAGAGTTGGACTGTTAAGAAAGCTGAGCGCTGAAGAATTGATGCTTTTGAACTGTGGTGTTGGAGAAGACTCTTGAGAGTCCCTTGGACTGAAAAGAGATCCAACCAGTCCATTCTAAAGGAGCTCAGTCCTGGGTGTTCTTTGAAAGGAATGATGCTAAAGGTGAAACTCGAAAACTTTGGCCACTTCATGTGAAGAGTTGACTCATTGGAAAAGACTCTGATGCTGGGAGGGATTGAGGGCAGGAAGAGAAGTGGACGACAGAGGATGAGATGGCTGAATGGCATCACCGACTTGGTGCACATGAGTTTGGGTGAACTCTGGGAGTTGGTGATGGACAGGGAGGCCTGGTGTGCTGCAATTCATGGGGTCGCAAAGAGTCGGACACGACTGAGCGACTGAACTGACTGACTGACTGACTTTCCTTCTGAGCGTCACTTTCTTGCATTCTGACTTCCTTGTCAAGCCACAGTGCATAGGCTGACACTCTTACAAGGCAGGATAGTGACCCTTCCTGGGTGACATATATCTGCACAGTGGCCCTGGCCAAGGGAAAGGGGTGCTACTGCTTTACTCCCTTTCTTCTGCATGTTCTAGGATCATTCTTCAAATTACCCAGAAGCAAGGCTGAGAGTAAGGTTTTTCTAAAGCCATGGAGAAGGAAATGGCAACCCACTCCAGTACTCTTGCCTGGAGAATCCCATGGAGGGAGGAGCCTGGTGGGCTACAGTCCATGGGGTTGCAAAGAGTTGGACACAACTGAGCGACTTCACTTTCACTTTCAAAGCCATGGACCATTGGAAGGGAAATACATTCTAGATGTTAGCATATATCTGTGACTACAGGGTATTTCCCTCAAAACACACAGAGCAGGGCAACCCTCAAAATCCCCTTTCTACTTCTTTACTGTCCACTTGCTCAGCCTCTCCCCACTCATACCTCCTGGAATGCTCACAGATATTTAGGTCTTAGAGATCACATCTACAGGCATCTCAAAGAGATCAAAGTGCTTCTCCTTTCTTCTAGACTAAGATTCACCTCCTCAGGCCTCATTTCTGGTCTCAAGGATGATTGACAGAGAATATCTTCTCTCTGGAAAGAATCTCGAGCCTTTCCCCTCAAGGGAGTGTGGCAAGGTCCTCTAATTCCAATGGAAAAATGACTGTAAATTATCTGAAAATCTCTATGCTATTTTAATTCTTTCTGGAGGTTTCAGTCTTAAATAATGCTATATATAGGACCTCAAAGGTACAGTGCAAGTTTCTTTGTAATTTCCCAATCTAGTTCTCTTTACTGTCATCCATCACGAGTTCAAGATCAGGTTAGTGTGACCTTTATCTCATCCTCTCACATGCACTCTTGTACACACACGTACACAAACGCACATCTTCACAAGAGCAAGCAGCAGGTTTTCCCTATCAAGCAGTATAGTAAATGAAACATTTCCCTGAAAGAAACAAGCGTGAAGAATCTGGCTAAAACCTGTACCCCACAGTTCATATTACCAAACAGAATTTTTTTTTCTCACTTGAAAACACCTGCGCTCAGTTTGCTTCACAGTTTTCCCTAAGAATAATAATGGATGGGGACTTCTTTTTTATTTGTGTCACTAAAGGGGTCCATTTGGAACAGTTATCTCAAATCAAAGCAGCAGTCTCCCCCAAAGATAAATTCAGTTCTCTTACTTCTTAGAGAGAAAATTGCCTTGGTTTTGAAATGATAGTTTTCCAGTCTGTACATAAGAAACCTTAAAAAAGAGTAATATGAGGGTAAGCTTTTAATTTCATTAGGATATCCTTTTATACCAAGTGTTATAATTATTTATGCTTGAAGTTGACTTTTCCTGTGCCATGTTTCTACAGGACTTGATTTTTGCTCTGACTAACCCAAGAAATGAATGGTCAGTTAGGCAGCAGCAATTGAAAATGGTTTATCATTGGCAATTTAGAAGCTGCCTTTAATGCTTTAATCCAGAGGAGTAACTGGCGTGCAGACTTTCAGAAACAGGAAATCTTATAGGTACTGAAGTGGATGTGAGATCGTGCAAGAGTTCCATTCACATCATCTGTCTCCACTACCAGTATAATCAACCAAGTGCCTGGAAACACAGCATTTGAGAGAGTCAGCGCTTCTCAGCTCTGCTCGCATCTCTTTAGGTCTTCCATGCTCTAAGAACTGGAATGGAAAACTGGATTAAGAGCAGAAGAGATAAAAAGGCCCAATGAAGAGCTATTGTATGTATGGGTGATTCATTTTGAGAAAGGAAAGCCAATAATAACTTCAAGTGAGTTTCAACTATTATAAAGTTGATTACAAAGAGAGTTTATGATTGGAAATAGAGTCAGAACAAAAAAGAATGTACCTGTGTCGCTCCAAGAATGTTACTAAGAGACTAGCAACAACTTCTGATAATAAATGTGATTTGGTACCATGGGAGGGTGTGGCATGTTACCCATAGTTCTGTATTTTACCACAGCTAAGCCAATTTCCTTTGAAGTTTGATACCTATCCTCCCCTTCCTGCGTCCCTTAATAAAGCTTATGTTTTATTTCTCTTTAAAAACTATAGTGTCCACCCTAGGCAGGATGACTGCCTTTCTTCATGTAGCATATCCTATCTGCCTTACCCCTGTGAACTCCTTACAAGTAATGCCACCTCCTTCACCCATCTAAGAGTGATGCATTCTTCAAGGCCCAACTCATACTTTTCCTGCACTGACTGTACTTGAATGTCTACTCTGAAGGTCATACTGCATGTATTTTAGCATGTAATTGTACATAGTAAATACTCCTTTCCTTGTGTGCTTATAACCCTTTTAATATGTAGAAAGGTTATATTTGTTATCTGCAGTTTTACATTATTAATTTCTGACTTATGTCCATTCAGTCATTCAGTGAACATTTATTTATTGAATATTTGCTTTAGTCCAGGCACTGTGCCTGGCGTTGGTAGCAAGAAGAAGAGTAAGATATTGTGTCTGATCTCAAGGAATATTCGTGTTAGTGGAGAAAACAAATGCAACCAGCACTCTCTGATGGTGCCTTAAAAGAAATATGAAGTGAGGACTGTGAAACATCTCAGAGGAAGAAATGCCTAACTCCAACAGAAAAATCTTCATGGAGACTGGGCTGAATCTTAAACAATGGACTGAAATTTTCCAGGCAGAGAAGAAGGAAGGATATGCCAGGCAGTGGGAGCAAGAAGTGCAGAGCCAGAGCCCTAAGAGAAAGTGACATCCTTGGTGACTGATGAACTGAACAGTGGAGTTTAGGCATATGTTATGTGTGTGTGTGGTTTGGAGAGTGGGAGAGGAGATTAAAGTGATAGCCTTGGGCCAGCCTGTCAGGGTCTTTATCTGCTATGTGGAGCTAAGAAGTTTGCACATTTAGCTTTCAGAGTGCTGAAATATATAAGAAAAGTTCTGACATATTCAGATTCACTTGATAAGGAGAGAATTCTGGTAAACGTGTGGATTATGGGCAAAGTGGACTGGTGGGAGAGAGCCAGTTATCAGACTGAGTGTAGCTATGAGATGCAGGGGGAATGAAAGTCACTCAGTCATGTCCAACTCTTTGTGACCCCGTGGACTGTAGCCCACCAGGCTCTTCTGTTCATGGAATTCTCCAGGCAAGAACACTGGAGTGGGTAGCCAGTCCCTTCTCCAGGGGATCTTCCTGACCCAGGGATCGAACCTGGGTCTCCCGCATTGCAGGCAGATTTTTTACCCTCTGAGTCACCAAGGAATTCATGTGATACAGAGGAAAGGCTGGGTTCTGGGAAATAGAGAAAGAAGAAAAGAAACTTTTGTGGATATGGTAAGCTAAGTTAAATTGCACACACCAGGAGGAGATGTTCAGTAAATGAGCAGAAATTAGGCCCTTTTTTTAGAAAAAAATTTCTGCATTGGATGGAGATGGGAGCCATGACCAGGGCATGGAGCCAGGGCAGTAGAGGGTAGATAGGATTACTTTCTGGAAAGTGAATAACCAGAGGGGAAGGAGGCTAAGAGGTCAGATAGATGATACAGGAAAGTGAGGGATAATTGCTAGAACAAGATCTCAGAATAGACAGAAGAAAATAGAAGTCAGTAACTAGATAAAAGAAATTCTTCCCAAATATTAAGTGTTAAATGTTAGTCTCTCAGTCGTGTCTGACTCTTTTGTGACCCCATGAACTATAGCCTGCCAGGCTCCTCTGTCCATGGAATTCTCCAAGGCAAGAACATGGAAGTGAGTTGCCATTTTCTTGGTGCACCCTATTCGAGGAAAGGTGAGAACTGCTGAAATAAAAGAGTACTAAAGCAGTTTGAGAATAGAGACCGCGTCATATATATGTGCATGTGTATGCTCATTTGCTCAGTTGTGTTCGACTCTTTGCCATCCCATGGACTGTAGTCTGCCAAGCTCCTCTGTCCATAGGATTTTCCTGGTAAGAATACTGGAGTGGGCTGTCACTTCCTACTCTGGGGGATCTTTCTGACTCAGGGATTGAACCCATGTCTCCTGTGTCTCCTGTATTGGCAGGCGGATTCATTACCACTGAACCATATTTATTTATTTGTATTTATCCTTTATTGCTCATATGACATTGCCTTACACATAATAAGTCCATAATAAATGTCTGTTGATTTACAATAGTTTACTTTTTGTGTATAAAACTCACCTGTCTATCTTCCTTACACTTGATCTGTTTCCTCACATTGCCAATGCTTTTTAGGTTTAATTCATAGCAATTATTTCATAAATATTTATTGTTAAATAGTTTCCTATTTTGAATTTATTGGTTCCTAGGAAATGGGCTACTGCTGCTGCTGCTGCTAAGTCCCTTCAGTCATGTACAACTCTGTGCGACCCCAGAGATGGCAGCCCACCAGGCTCTTCTGTCCCTGGGATTCTCCAGGCAAGAACACGAGTGGGTTGCCATTTCCTTCTCCAATGCATGAGAGTGAAAAGTGAAAGTGAAGTTGCTCAGTCCTGTCTGACTTCGCAATCCCATGGACTGCAGCCCACCAGGCTCCTCTGTCCATGGGATTTTCCAAAGAAGAGTTCCTAGGAAATGGGCTACTAGATGCTTGCTTCTCAAAATGTGGCCCACGGAGTTGCAGCATCAACATCACATGCAAGCTTGCTAGAAGTGCAGAATTGTTGCCCCATCTCAGACCTACTGTATCAGAATCTTCATTGTTACAAGAGTCCCAAGTCATCTGCGTGCACATTTTGATACCTTTCAGAATCCTTTCCTGTCCAGAATTTGTCATTTTCTTTTTCATCAGAATCTCATTATGGCTCCTGCAGGATCACTTTGGTGCTTCCAAGTACCGTTGCCCCTCGGTGTACTGAATTTTACAAAATAGCAGGTGAAATTATATCCATTCAACTGAGGTTCTTCATGTCATTATGCAAACTTAAAATATTCATAATATTAATTTTATAGTCACACAAAAAACCTAACATTGATATTATAAATATATTATGCTACATAGAACTCCAAGGGTTTTTTAGGCATAACTGAGAAACTCTATCTGCTTTGTTGCTGTTTTCTCTCCCACTGACATATAATTGGCAAAATCACCAGTTCCACCTTTTATGATGTGAAGAGTAAATCAAATGCAGAAGAGAAGAACAAACTTCCTCTGAAGAGCTACAATTCCAAGTAGAAGAGGAAGCAAACATGTTGGAAGGGACAAATCTAGGGATGCATTCACCTTCCATTTTCACTGGTTCTTACACAAGAGCATTTGGCTCAGTTTCCAGTGGGCACTGTGACTGCCAGGTTTTTGCTTGTTCGATTGACTTTTATTGCTCTGCTTCACACTTTTAAAATGTTTGCAACCCAAGAAAACCTTGTGTAATTCTGGGTACTGATACATGAGTGTAAAGATCTTTTGAAAACAGTTTGTACAAAATTGACAACAAAGATTAAAAATCTGGAGTAGAGGTTGGATTTTCAAAGATACAATATTCTGCAAGCAATAAATGCTGGAGAGGGTGTGGAGAAAAGGGAACCCTCCTACACTGTTGGTGGGAATGCAAACTAGTACAGCCACTATGGAGAACAGTGTGGAGATTCCTTAAAAAATTGCAAATAGAACTACCTTATGACCCAGCAATCCCACTTCTGGGCATACACACCGAGGAAACCAGAATTGAAAGAGACACATGTACCCCAATGTTCATTGCAGCACTGTTTATAATAGCCAGGACATGGAAACAACCTAGATGTCCATCAGCAGATGAATGGATAAGAAAGCCGTGGTACATATACACAATGGAGTATTACTCAGCCGTTAAAAAGAATTCATTTGAATCAGTTCTGATGAGATGGATGAAACTGGAGCTGATTATACAGAGTGAAGTAAGCCAGAAAGAAAAACACCAATACAGTATACTAACACATATATATGGAATTTAGGAAGATGGCAATGATGACCCTGTATGCAAGACAGGGAAAGAGACACAGATGTGTATAACGGACTTTTGGACTCAGAGGGAGAGGGAGAGGGTGGGATGATTTGGGAGAATGACATTCTAACATGTATACTATCATGTGAATTGAATCGCCAGTCTATGTCTGACGCAGGATGCAGCATGCTTGGGGCTGGTGCATGGGGATGACCCAGAAAGATGTTCTGGGGAGGGAGGTGGGAGGGGGGTTCATTTTTGGGAATGCATGTAAGAATTAAAGATTTTAAAATTTAAAAAATAAAAAACTAAAAATTAAAAAAAAATAAAAAAAAAATAAAAAAATAAAAAAGAAAACAAAACAAAAAAAAAACAAAAACAAAAAGGAAAAAACAACAAAAAAAAAGAAAACAGTTTGTTACAAATAACACAGTAAGTGCCTTACCCACAGTTTTAGTATTTTACCTGGTACTTTCATTTACACTATGAATAGTAACTTCTGGACTTGCTTACAATAAATTGGAGAAAATTGTCCTTTTTCAGAATTGTTGCTTCTGTTTCTAGAATATCAACAGAAACCCAGTTGTATCTGTTTCTAGACCGTCTCTAACATCTACTTGATTTGTATCATTTGTTTTCAAAAAAGGAGCAGAGTTTCCTCTTACTAGATTAAAATATGTCATGAAAAGTAAAAGCAAATTATGCTGAGCATGGAATTTTAAACCTGAGTGAAAAACATCTGAGCACTGGGTGTTCATCTTTCTAACAAGCTTAGCAGATGGATGGGAAGTGATGTTTGCTGTTTATTTCCTCAACATATCAATATGTGAGGATGTGGTGTAAAATATGGTTTTCCTGCAAATGAGCAAAACCATGCCAGAAGAGTAAAAGCAACAGAGTTTCTACTCTAAAAGAACTTTAGAAATTGGAGGGCCACTATTGACTTAAAATCTGCCCACTGCTTTTTACCCATTTAAATCTTAGAATGGTTATGACTGGGGTTGAAAAGATGTAATTGTTTCTGCTGCTCATCTAACTGTTTCAAGAGCACTTTGTTAAAGGGTTCTTTCAGGCAAGGAACACAAGGACAACTGAAAGCTATCTGCACTGATGGCCTTTGAATTAAAAAAAGAAAGAAACTGTAAAACTGAGCCACCAAAAGATACAATGTGCGTCAACTGATTTTTCCAGACTTATAGCATGTATTTTTGTGACCAATGACCTTTCTTTGCCTGTCAATCAGTTAAGAACTAGACCACAGTCATGGTTTAATAGTTGGCACTGTTTGAGAATAGTTATGGAATTAGTCACAGCAGTGATGTCGTGATTTCTGCAAGAGTGTCACCACTGATAAAGGGAAGTTATCAAGAAGGGTGGAATGGCCAAGCAGCATATAAAATCCTGATCACTGTCTACTTCTTTTTGGGGATAAGTAAACCTTTCTTATCTTTTTAGTTAAATTCTTGGTGTTAGTCCAGAACCTTTATTCTTCCTTTGTTAATTATTGTTTCTCAATGACTCTTGTTCTTAGTGTATTGATCATGGATTGCATATATTTCCTGGAAACTAATAAAAATTCCTCCAAGCCAAGTGAAAGTTATCATCCCAAGGAGGATAATGAAGTAGCTTAAATGTTGAAAGATTCATGTTCCTGTAGGTCAAGGTTAAACATTTTAGTCACCATCTTGGTACTAGTAACCTATAAAATTTTAATCAATGCCTGGGACAGAGATAACTGGATGCCTTAGATACCCATTGTATAGCTTATTCTTTGTTACAAGTTTTCCTTATCTTGGTGTCTCTGGGATGGAAGAGGGCACATTCTAAGCCACTTACATTAAGAGAAATGTTTTCATCTCAGTTTTTGAGTTGAGAGCAACACCTTTAAACTGAGAGGTGGCATTGTGATTGCCTCAGGAACTAGCATTGGGTTTAAGCAGATTTTCTGGCAAGACTGATCCTGGGACTGATGAAAGGTCCTGGTGATTCCAGCCCAGGTTTGGTCCCTTTTTGCTAAATAGCAGAGAGATGATTCTTTGATTTGTCAGAGGGTTCATAGGAACATGTTATGCTATTAGAGTGGATGAGGCAGTGGCATCTGGCTTTGGGAAGGGTTTAAATTTGTGCACAATTTTGTTTTGTAGCTTCCACTCTCTCTACTCTGTTGAGCTGTTCTATATAAAAGCACTGAATTTTACAAAGGTATTTTGTAAGGTGAGTGGGAAGCTAGGTACCATAACTGATAAAGGACTAAAATGCGTAGAGGACTTTTGTTAGAAAATCTGGGCTCTAGGCCCAAATACTTCTCCATGATGCTTGTTCATCCTGGGCAAGTCACTCAGTTTCTTTGACTCTTAATTTTGACATTTGTATAAAAGAGATTCAACTAGCTGCCCTATCTATGATCCTGTTCCTTGTTGTTTAAAGAATGTTGAGTTGCCCAACATTCCTCTTGGTGAAAAGTACAAACAAGGCTGACTGTAGAGACTGGTGTCTATTTTAGGCAAAACAATAGGGAGAGAAATATCAGTGCATTCTAAACTGTTTGGTATAGGAAGCTGTATAATAAATTCTAGAGCAGGGAGAGGGTGATTATGTCTTAGATATAAGGCTAAAGTTATCATTTCATAAGAGATCAGATCACATGCATATGGTTATGAGGGACAAGTTTGTCTTGTAGCCCAGACAGGTAGGTCTTCTTTGGAAAGAAATAATCCGTGTGGTGGCAGGGTGTGTTTTTACCTAGGTTAGAAGAAAACAAGCCATGTGCATGCTTAGTCACACAGTCATGCCTGACTCTTTGTGACCCCATGGACTGTAGCCCACCAGGCTCCTCTGTCCATGGGAATTCTCCAGACAACAATACTGGAATGGGCTACCATGCCCTCCTCCATGGGATCGTCCCAACCCAGGGACTGAACCCAGGGCTCCCACTTTGCAGACATACTCTTTGCCATCTGAGCCAGAAAACCAGCCATAGCTACTATGAAATCCACCATTGTATTTTCTGGACCAGAAGTTAACTTTAATCTAGGTAGAGTCAGTTTTCCATGAAGCCAACAGAATAGAAGGAAAGGCCATGGACATTCCACAGATATGTGAAGCTTTCCAGTTTACAAAATGAAACAACAGACCAGGGAATTGAGAGTATGTGTAACCATCTAAGCTGGAGGAATAATAAGGCCAGTTAATCCTCTGGAATTTCCTCTTTTCAGAGGGTACCTGAGGCACACATTGTAGGGCAGAAAGGAGGAGGCTGGAACTTGAATTATACAAGGTTTTCCCAGGAACATCTAACTCCCTCATCCCATAGCTCCCTAATGTGTCTCTTTTGTGTGCTGTGCTTGGTCGTTCAGTCGTGCCTGACTCTTTGCAACCCCATGGACTGTAGACCACCAGGCTCCTCTGTCCATGGGGATTTCCCAGGCTAGAATCCTGAAGTGCATTGCCATGCCCTCCTCCAGGGGATCTTCCAAACCCAGGGATTGAACCCAGGTCTCCTGCATTACAGGCAAATTTGTTACCATCTAAGTCACCCAGGGAAGCATCACAATGTGTCTCTTTTAGTGCTGACCATATTTTGAAGTGTAAAATGCAAATTATATAATCGGGCCATATGGTAACAACAGAAAGTAGCCAAGAGTTTCACACTGTTTCATGACCTTAAACAATAAACTATTGAGCTTTCTCCTGAAAAACATTAACAAGAACATAATACAACAGAGAATCTCACTTTATCTCAGATTCTAGAGAAAAGCTATGCGATGATTTGGCACTCTCTGCTTCTGACCCAGAGCCACATCCAAATAAACCAATCCTAGTTTTCAAGTTAGACCCTCAAAAGGAAAAGAGTAAAGGAACATTGACTCCATGGACATGAATTTGTGTGAACTCTGGGAGTAGTGAAGCACAGAGGAGCCTGGTGGGCTACATTCTATGGGATCTCTAAGAGTCAGACACAATTTAGTGACTCAACAGCAACAATAACAACAAAGGATGTCATGAGAGCAACATAGGGCAGTGAGCACTGGGGGTGGAGTCAGGGAGTCTGTTTAAGTTTTACTTACGTTTCTGTTATTCTGCATGTCTCCATGTCCCTTATGTTACAAGAATCAGCTTCGCTGTTGTCATCATCCTGGTCTAACTTTCCATTTCTCTGATTTCTGCTGAGAGACACCATTTGGTTGGGTGATTCATTTCTATTTCCCTTTCTGGTCTACTCCATTCATGACTCTGGATGTGTTCTTAATTTCACGAAGTCCCTGCTCTAACCCAGTGTAATCCTCAATGATTGCTTCCGTCCCATCTCTCAGAAAAGAGGGATTTGGACACTATCTATGTTGTCATGGGCTTCCCAGGTGGCATTGGCAGTAAAGAACTCGCCTACTAATGCAGGAGATGAAGGAGAAGCAGATTCTATCCCTGGGTCGGGAGGATCCCCTGGTGAAGGAAATGGCAACCCTCTCCAGTATTCTTGCCTGGAGATGCCTTGGACAGAGGAGCCTGGTGGGCTAAAGTCCATAGGGCTGTACAGAGTCACACAATGACTGAAGCGGCTTAGCATACATGCACATATGTTGTCACATTAGATGAGACGATCCCATTCCAGTTAAGAAGTCCTGTTCTAGTTGAATGAGTGAGGGTCCTCACAGATAGGATGGCAATGATGGTTAGTCCTACTCTTTCAGCAATCAAAAGACCTCTGTGGTTAAGGCCTGCTTCAGAACAGCACACTGGCCAATTATGCCAAAACAACCACAATAATAACAACTGAAAAATATCCTTAAGAAGTCAGAGAATTTTCGGGTGGTCCAGCAGTTACGATTCTGCACTTCTTCCACTGCAGAAGGCATGTGCTTGATCCCTGGCCAGGGAACTAAGATTCCACAAGCTGTGTAGCCTGGCCAAATACAAACAAAAACTCAATAATCTCCATTGTATATTAGAGTGCGTTAAAATTAAATTAGGTTGGCGCATATTAAGAAGTTCAAACATGTAGTTTCCATCTCCTTTTCTGAAAGAGAAACACCTTGAAAAATGCTGTTAAGCCTGTCAAAGGCACATATAGAAGTCAGATTCAGAGAGCAAGCCGTTCAATGTTATTTACCTGGCTTATGGTGAAAAGGTTTCTTTTTGTGTTTGTCAGAAGAGGAGAAAACCTCATGGTGGATGCTGTGAAATCCTAATGTAATTATCTTAACAGTATTCTTCACATATGGCTTGTGATACTCATACTAAATCTGTCAAGTAGTGCAGTTACTGTTGGCACTGTTAATATGAATTCATTATTGTTAACCTTTAATCCCATTTTATAGCTAAACAGTACTGTTAGACGCTTGATTACTTCTCAAAAAAAAAAAAAAAAAAAAAGGATTTCTCCCAGACCTTGAACAAGTGAGTGTAAGTGGGCTAAGCACAAGCTCACGCTGCCGGTTGTTGTCTCTGGGACCTAGTCAACGGAGAAAGAAGAGAGCATGATGGAGAAAATCTGCCGACTTTCTGATGGTCTGTCTTTCATGATAGGTTCCATGTTTTGAATCATTTTGGTCTTTCAAACTATCATCTTCACTTAGAGTGTTAATTAGTTCCTTTATTCTTTTTGCTCATCAAAAGCCAATGTGATTGATGTTCTGAGCACCCTGAGATGTGCATCATATATTTACTTTCTCTAAAGCAGAATCGTTAACCAATAATTCAATCACAAGTATCCTTTTTAAAAAAAATAATTAATTTAGTTAGTTAATTCATTATGCTAAAATTGACTGTTAGTGTTTTGTAACATTAAAAATATTTTTTAAAGTTCCCAAACCTTATTTCTGGGCTTGCAGAATTTTTACAGTGTGAGGATCTCAGATTGAGAAGCACTGGGTTAAAGTTGGTGGTTTTCACCTGTCTGTCTCTATCTATGTATATTCATATATGTATGTGCTTATATAGTATTCTTAGTCCTCTTCTACAGGCAGATGATAGGTAACTGGGACAGTTGTAATGGGTCAAAAGAAAGAGAGTTTCCCTTTTCTTTTACACTTGTAGGTCATCCATTTGTTACTCATGAAGACTGTTACTGAAAGAGAATTTGACTCTCTTTCCCATCACATTTGCCTACAGATATGGAGGACTATAGGACTTCCCTGTAGTTCAAATGATAAAGAATCTACCTACAATGCAGGAGCCAGGGGTGATCCCTGGATTGGGAAGTTCCTCTGGAGAAGGGAATGGCAGTACACTCCGGTATTCTTGCCTGAAGAATTCCATGGACAGAGAAGCCTGGCAGGCTACAGTCTGTGGGGTTGCAAAGAGTTGGACACGACTGAATGACTAACACAAACACACACATAGAGGATACATCACAGGCTTTCACTAGATCATTGTATGGAGACACCAGAATATACTGGTTTTCAGAGTTCTTTATTCTGTGGAATTAGAAAGAAATATGGGGGAAGACCCCCTTGGTAGTCTAATGGTTAAGAATCTGCCTGCCAGTACAGCATACATGGATGGGTTTGATCCCTGTCCTGGGAAGATCCCACATTCTGGGGAGCAAATAAGCCTGTAAGCAAATAAGCCTGCTCTGTAGAGCCCACGCCCTGCAGCTGCTGAAGCTTGAGTGCCTAGAGCCTGTGTTCCACAGCAGGAGAAGCCACTGCGATGAGAAGCCCTCGGACCACAGTAAAGAGTAGCCCCCACTTGCTGCAACTACAGAAAGCCCTTGCACAGCAACTGCAGACCCAGTATAGCCATAAATCAATGAATCAATTAATTAAAAAAGAAATATGGACACTAATATGGACTTCCTAATGTTTTATTTTGCCAAAAAAGGATACTTATTTTTTTAATGAAAAAAGGAAGTAGTTTATCTTTTTATTTTTAAAAGATTTTTATTAGAATATAATTGATTTTCAATGTTGTGTTTCAGGTGTATAGCAAAGTGAATCAATTATATGTATACATATATCCTCTCTCCTTTTAGGTTATTTTCCCACATAGGCCATTTCAGAGTATTAAGTAGAGTTCCCTGTGCTGTACAGTAGGTCCTTGTTAGTTACCTGTTTTATATAAAGTAGTATGTATATGTCAATCCCAACCACCCAATTTATCCCTCCCCCGACCCCCTGGTAACCATAAGTTGTTTTCTATATCTGTGACTCTACTTCTACTTTATAAATAAGTTCATTTGCACCCCCTTTTCTTTTTCAGATTCCACATATAAACAATATCATATGATATTTGTGTTTCTCTGTTGGCTTACTTCACTCAGTATGACAGTCTCTGTGTCCATCCATGTTGCTGCAGATGGCATTATTTTGTTCTTTTTTATGGCTGAGTACTATTCCATTGTATATATTAAATATGCACCACATCTTTTTTATCCATTCCTCAGCTGATGGACATTTAAGTTGTTTCCAAGACCTGCCTATTGTAAACAGTACTGCAATGAACACTGGGGTGCAAGTGTCTTTTTGAATTATGGTTATCTCTAAGCATACTCCCAGGAGTGGAATTTCTGGGAAAAGGACACTTCTCAGAGCAGCTTCTAAAGGATAGTTCAAGAATCTTCATCACTTCATAAAAGAAAGGATGTTTTAATAACAGAATCCTAGGAAGATCACAATCTCAGAATTGTTAGAGTCAATATTGATAGAGAAAATTGTACTTTCTTTTTGGAATAAGACTTGGGAATCAACTCCAGCTCTGCCAGTTATTACCAGCAGGACAAAGGCCAAGGTAACTAATTTTTCTGAATCTCCTAATGTAGGTGAAAATGAAAACATGTGCCTCTCATGATTGTCAGAAGGTAACTAATGAATAGATTCACATTCCTATGGTATTTGGTACATAGTAGGTGCTCAATAAATAAAATCCATCCCCTCCCTCCTGCATCGCTGTCTTCCCATCTCCTTGTATGTATTCCAGAGGATTGTTTTGGTGATCAAGTAAGGAAAGAGTGAGAAAATACTTCGTGAACCATAAAGCACTATTTAAACATAGCTTCATGAAATATAAGTTGCTTTGCTTTATGCACATGCATTTTGCTTTTTATAAGATGTGTTGCTAAATAGCACAGTAACCCTCAAGAAATGATACTAGTGCCTTTGTCTGATTCCTTAAGGACTCACATGGCCTTTTGGATGAAACTGTATATAAAATATAGATGTTATTTTAATAAATACTGTCCATATAGTACATATAGTGTTTCTTTTCCATGTTCTTTAAACAAAGAACATTCACCAGTTACCTCACAGGTTTTCCTGCATGGTCTACAAGGTGTAGTTATAAAGTCCACTAGTTGTAAATTGTTTAGAGTTATATTGCATTAAACACTATTGCATTCAATCTTACCAAGCTATTAGGGTGTTTTATAATGGGATGTAAATATTTATGGCCTGTTTGAGAATAACCAAAGAAAAGTGATTTTCATTATTTTACTTTTTATCCTATTAGCCAGACATATCTTTAGTATTTCACTTCTTTTCCGGCTTGGGAAGGTGATGTCAATTTTTGTGCAAGGTGAGGCTGGGGAGGAATTTGGCTACTTTTTGTCATCGTGTCAAATTGCCCAGGAGCTACTTTGCGTGACAGCCTGCCTGGTGCACATATTTCATTTTTTCTGTCTTCTGGAAGTACCAAGTGGAGCTGGGAGAATTCTTCCTTAGGTGCATCCTGAGTAATAATTGTCCACAGCTAACAAAACACTCTTACTTTTTGCAAGGAAATCTGGGAGTATCACTTTCTAAACCTGGTTTACATACCTCTCAGACATGGTTTTGAGAAAAACTATTTCTTCTTTTAATTCTTTTTCCTTAAAACTTGAAAAACAATTGCACATGTTTCTTCAAGAATCAAATTCTATCTTTAGGAATCAGTCTGGGTTCTGAAGTTTTAGTACACATCTCTATTATAACAATTGGAGATAGTTAATTAAAATGAACTTAAGCTATTGCTCATCACTCAAAGTTATGGGAAGACACACTTTTTAGTAAGGAAATAAGAAAAGCTGGTACTATTTTCATGATCACATACTGTACTTGAAAACAGCTAGTTATAGGAAACAGGAAAGGTTAAATATTCAAAAGTAACAATTTAAAACCACTTTGTTCTCAAATCTGTCACTGCAGTTTTTGTCACATAAGTTTAAATCTTGGTAATTGGTTTATGCCAAAGGACAGAGGACAGTTATTTCAAAGCTTTCCTGTTCACAGACTATTAAATTGGCAGAAATAACAATCACAACAAAGTGACACATAATTTAGAAAGAATGCAATGCATGCTTTTAATCAGAACAACAATAACAACAGAAAGAAAAAAAAAACTTACTAATAAGTATGGAAAAGCTAGTACAGTCTTGAATCCAGCCATGGTCACAAATAAACAGCAACTGCTTGACAAGGACAGCTGTGAATGATCTATGTGCCCTTCACATCCTCACTCCCCTCAATAAAAACGATATTCTCATTGGAAATATGGTTGAAAATGTAAATCTCTGACTTCTTGCAAGACCATGACGGCTCTGTAATAAATATCAAATTGGTCCATTTTAGGTCCATAAAAGAATTCTTTCAGATATGAAGACTTGAGAACAACTGTGAAGCTGTCTTTATTTAAATCCTTTGAAATTTAAAGCTGTGATCTTAGACCACCAAGAACTACAAGACGTGCCAACTGATGTTTATAACAATTTAGCCTTCCTGTTCTTCATATCTGATTTTATTAAATGTCTGTCAAGGAGTATATTTAACTTTGATGTTTCCAACAAGAATGCATTGTCTTTAACTTTCATTTTATGTTTTCAACAGGCAGATAGTGAAAAGAATTATTTGCATGTTGGATTTGTACCTCAGGGTATCTCTGCAAAGCAAAGAAGCCTAAAGTTATTGTTGTGGTGTGATTTCCTTTCTTAATTCTGTTGGAAAAGGTAGAGATATCATAAATATGTGGTTGAAAAGGAATTTTCAACATGATTTTGATAGAAATGAAAGGATTTACTATTATTTATAAAAGTGGACCTATGTAAAATAGATCACTTCTCAATATAAGGTAGTTAAGAACTGAAAAGGGAAACGGGGTTACTTTGATGTGATTTCCATGTTACAGACTGCTATATGAAAAAATTCCTTCATATGCAACCCAGCAGACAAGACTAGGAATGCCCCCAAATTTTTTAATGGAAATTAAGAGGCAGACAAGCTGATTAAAAACAGATAAGACTGTATTTGCTTAGAAGTAGCAAACTATAAAAATCAAACCAATAAAATTTCATTGCAAAATTTTGTTTTTAATTTACTGTCACCACTTTTTTTTAGTTAAATTGCTTAATTTGAATTCAATTCATTAAGTCAGCAAAAGTAAGATAAAATAAAATAAATTTGTTGTTTTTCAAACCATGAATCAAACTCTGAAACTGTGTGAGTCCTTTCTGCCAATGTGGAACCAGGCCAGTTTCAGCCTGTGAACTCATATTCTCATTAAATATATTTAATGCAAAGATCCTGGCAATGTCTTGTCCAGATGAAAATTAATTTCATTAACAACAACAAAACTAAAGAAGGGATTTTCATAGTTACTTTTCTCACTTAAACTCTTTCGACATCTGAAATGTTCTCACTTTAGACCATTCTATAATGTAAATATTTTATTTTCATTCATCTTAAAAACAGCTGTTGTTGTTGTTCAGTTGCTAAATCATGTTTGATTCTTTGTGACCCCATGGACTGCAGCATGCCAGGCTTCCCTGTCCTTCACTGTTTCCTGGAGTTTGCTCAGACTCATGTCCATTGATTTCAGTGATGCCATCCAACCGTCTCATCCTCTGTCTGCCATCAATCTTTCCCAGCATCAGGATATCTTCCTTATGCAAAAGTATAATTTGCATACTTAAAATTCACTCATGCAATTTAGTAATTTTTAGTAAATTTTAGAAGGTGTGAAACCATAACCTTGATCCAATTTTTAAAATTTATTTTAAAAAATTAATTGCTATTGAAGTATAGTTGCTTCAAATTATTGTGTTAGTGTGTACTGTACAGCAAAGTGAATCAGCTATACATATACATATATCTCCTCTTTGTTGAATTTCTTTCCCATAATCCAATTTTAGAACCCTGTTCATGTTTACCTTGTTTTAACATTTCTGTTTTTCTTTTTTCTTTTTTTAGTATATTCATTTCTCAATTGTCTAAGATAAAAAGGATTTTAGTGACAGGATAAAGGAAGAGGGGAAATGATGTTATAAGCAAAGGGTTAGGATTCATTCATTTGTTCATTCATGCTTCCATTCATTTAATTGAGTCCTTCCATTCGTTGAGTCCTTAGTATGAGTCAGACAGAGGGTGAGCATTTGTAATAGAAAGAATTTTCAAACATAGTCTGATAGGTAGACAAATAATTTAGCCTTATTATTACTATAAACATTACAGGTGTTATCACTGGTGCATTCACAGTGCATAAAGGGGATATATATTAATAGAAGAAGCCTAAAGACTGGACATGGAACAACAGAGTGGTTCCAAATAGGAAAAGGAGGACGTCAAAGCTGTATATTGTCACCCTGCTTATTTAACTTATATGCAGAGTAAATCATGAGAAACGCTGGGCTGGAAGAAGCACAAGCTGGAATCAAGATTGCCAGGAGAAATATCACTAACCTCAGAGATACAGATGACACCACCCTTATGGCAGAAAGTGAAGAGGAGCTAAAGAGCCTCTTGATGAAAGTGAAAGAGGAGAGTGGAAAAGTTGGCTTAAAGCTCAACATTCAGAAAACGAAGATCATGGCATCTGGTCCCATCACTTCATAGGAAATAGATGGGGAAACAGTAGAAACAGTGTCAGACTTTATTTTTGGGGGCTCCAAAATCACTGCAGATGGTGACTGCAGCCATGAAGTTAAAAGACGTTTACTCCTTGGAAGAAAAGTTATGACCAACCTAGACAGCATATTGAAAAGCAGAGACACTACTTTGCCAACAAAGGTCTGTCTCGTCAAGGCTACGGTTTTTTCCAGTGGTCATGTATGGATGTGAGAGTTGGACAGTGAAGAAAGATGAGCACTGAAGAATTGATGCTTTTGAACTGTGGTGTTGGAGAAGACTCTTGAGAGTCTCTTGGACTGCAAGGAGATCCAACCAGTCCATTCTGAAGGAGATCAACCCTGGGATTTCTTTGGAGGGAATGATGCTGAAGCTGAAACTTCAGTACTTTGGCCACCTCATGTGAAGAGTTGACTCATTGGAAAAGACTCTGATGCTGGGAGGGATTGAGGGCAGGAGGAGAAGGGGACGACAGGGAATGAGATGGCTGGATGGCATCACTGACTCAATGAATGCGAGTCTGAGTGAACTCCAGGAGTTGGTGATGGACAGGGAGGCCTAGCATGTTGCGATTCATGGGGTCACAGAGTCAGACATGATTGAGTGATTGAACTGAACTGAACTGAAAGACTAATAGATCAGGGAGGGCTTCTTGGAGGAAAGGCATTTTGAAAAATAAATACACAGGGCCAGGCAAAAAGAAATAGCTTTGTGTCTCTAAGCTTATTGATCAGACAAACTAAAGCCTGGAATCCAGGCCAGAGGAAGTGACAGAAGAGGTGAGGATAAAGAGAAAAAGAGAGACCAGATCCCAATGGAGCTGTGAGAACAGGCTTACAATAAGTCTTTGTTTGCAGGCAAGAAAGTTCAGATAACTTAGGTTTTCCTGGTTATGACGATTTGAGAAACATATATTTTGACATTAAATTTTTTGCAGAGTTACTGGATGGAAATGTCGGGGTGTAATTGGGATTTTATGTGAGACACTAGGATTCTAATCTTATCTTTCAAGGTCAACAACATGTGATTATCTATTAATCTGACTTCCATATAATTTACAGGTAGTTCTAAGTCTTTGACCCTGTGTGTTGGGGGATGGGGGGGAGAACTGATAGAATTTAGTAATATGCTTGATATGGAGAGGATTTCTAGCAGTATTTTTCAATTTCAATATTTAAGTTGACCCTGGTCATTATTATAAGATTGATTCCCAGGGTCAATATTTTGAGGCAAGCTGAGGGAGGGCACCAGTATGGACTCCAGGGCTACAAGATTAACACCCTGCTTCATGTGGAGCTACATATTCTTCCGATGTTAGCATTGCAGATCCCGGGTGGACACATTGTGTGTTTCTCTGTATCTCTCACAGTCAAGAAGCCAACAGTCAAGGCCCCAGCATGTATGGTTTCAGTTGGCTCTGAATAATTAGTATATCTGCTTCATTCACTGACCCCCTGGGAGGAGAGCTAGCTCAATCCATTGGAATGGATTGTTCTGCTAGTGTAACGTGATGATCAATTACTGCCCATCCTGTTTAGCAGACTGTTGTCTCGAGATAACTGAAACACCCTAGAGTCTTTGATTAGTCCATCCTTTGGCAGAAATGTGAATGACATACTGGCTAGGTGAAACTCTTTAATCAGAAAATGTATTTTACTCCGTGTAATTGGCTAACATTTTGGTCAAATAAAACCAGTATTTCCAATTAGAATCCAAAATGGTTTTAAGAAAATTTTTCTTTAGAGAGAGCAGATTCTAAAAAGTGCTTGGTCTTTTTTCATCACTGAATCTACACACCAGGAAACACTGTGGATAGAGGTGGAAAGGCCAATCCCTCTTATCTAGTCTGACAGGAATAAAGCCGTTAACAAGGTCCAACTGGAATGACAATGGATGAGGAAAGAAGAGCTGAATTCCTTAAGATCATTCCTATTAAGTTAGACAGATGTCAAGTTTAATCAATCTGGAGACCTTAAGGACTTTGGCAAATGTCCTTTTTTATATCTTAATGCTGTTTTCAGTTGTTGCATCATCCTGTTTGCATATATAATTATCCTTCAAAGATACTACATAATTAGAGAAGTTTTAATTAGTTTTATTTATCTATATCTTAGAAAAGCTTCCTAGTACATTCATTACTTTTTTTTTTTAAGAATCAGTGTGCCCACAAGGACTGAAAAAAATCCCCTACATGGCAATTTATATTTAAGATATCCAAGTAGAGTTGGAGATGACGTTTAGTTATGGTTTGAAAAAATTGATTTAATACATTCATGTGATAATAGGTAGGCCTGCTGCATCTTTTGTTAACAAAGTGTAACTATCATTTCAACTATCATTTAAAGGATTTATTGCCAGCCAACTCTAGCTATTTCTCTAGTGGTTGATACCTGGGAATCTAATGTTTCACAATTAGAGATTTGTTTCTTTGACTTGTATTTTCCAGCACAAGTGATAACAATTTCAAAAGAACTCACACTTGAACTCACACACTCTTTTTTTTTTTTTTATAGTATAGTCTTATGGATTGAGGGCAGAGCATGAAAATAATGGGAATTAGTAAGGGCTGAGGTGGTAGAATAGAACTGATGGAAAGAGATAAGCAAAGAAAGAGTAGGGCTGGGGGTTGGGGACTTTGAAAACTGACCTCATGATCCTGCCTGGGCTTTGCAGTTGTTAATCCCACCCATGGGTATTTATTAAATATCAACTCTATCCTCATTACTGTGTTCAAATTTATCAACCATTTCACCTTTGATGGAACTGTACAGATTAAGTAAGTAGGTAAGTGATATTGTGGAGATCGTGGATTCAAGGGATAGCAATAATCTATGGATATTCTCCTGCTTTTATTTCCCTAAAGTGGGCCTGTAGTAGTAGACCTCTATTTTGTCTCACCTCTGGTTAGAACTAACAGTTTTTTATAAGCTAAAAATCTGTATTCAAGTGAGGTTGGATAAATGCTGATTCTATTTCAGATCCTAGGGCACAGTTCAGTTCAGTTCAGTTCAGTCACTCAGTCGTGTCCGACTCTTTGTGACCCCATGAACTGCAGCCCACCAGGCCTCCCTGTCCAACACCAACTCCTGGAGTTCACTCAGACTCACGTCCATCAAGTCAGTGATGCCATCCAGCCATCTCATCCTCTGTCGTCCCCTTCTCCTCCTGCCCCCAATCCCTCCCAGCATCAGGGTCTTTTCCAATGAGTCAACTTTTCACATGAGGTGGCCAAAGTACTGGAGTTTCAGCTTCAGCATCATTCCTTCCAAAGAAATCCCAGGGTTGGTCTCCTTCAGAATGGACTGGTTGGATGTCCTTGCAGTCCAAGGGACTCTCAAGAGTCTTCTCCAACACCATAGTTCAAAAGCATCAGTTCTTCGGTGCTCATCTTTCTTCACAGTCCAACTCTCACATCCATACATGACTACTGGAAAAACCATAATCTTGACTAGATGGACTTTGGTGGCAATGTAATGTCTCTGCTTTTCAGTATGCTATCTAGGTTGGTCATAACTTTCCTTCCAAGGAGTAAGCGTCTTTTAATTTCATGGCTGCAGTCACCATCTGCAGTGATTTTGGAGCCCCCAAAAATAAAGTCTGACACTGTTTCCACTGTTTCCCCATCTATTTCCCATGAAGTGATGGGACCAGATGCCATGATCTTCATTTTCTGAATGTTGAGCTTTAAGCCAACTTTTGCACTCTCTTCTTTCACTTTCATCAAGAGGCTTTTTAGCTCCTCTTCACTTTCTGCCATAAGGGTGGTGTTATCTGCATATCTGGGGTTATTGATATTTCTCCCGGCAATCTTGATTCCAGCTTGTGCTTCTTCCAGCCCAGCATTTCTCATGATGTACTCTGCATATAAGTTATACAAGCAGAGTGACAATAAACAGCCTTGACGTACTCCTTTTCCTATTTGGAACCACTCTGTTGTTCCATGTCCAGTTCTAACTGTTGCTTCCTGACCTGCATATAGGTTTCTCAAGAGGCAAGTCAGATGGTCTGGTATTCCCATCTCTCTCAGAATTTTCCACAGTTTATTGTGATCTGCACAGTCAAAGGCTTTGGCATAGTCAATAAAGCAGAAATAGATGTTTTTCTGGAACTCTCTTGCTTTTTCCATGATCCAGCGGATGTTGGCAATTTGATCTCTGGTTCCTCTGCCTTTTCTAAAACCAGCTTGAACATCAGGAAGTTCACGGGTCACGTATTGCTGAAGCCTGGCTTGGAGAATTTTGAGCATTACTTTACTAGCGTGCGAGATGAGTGCAATTGTGCAGTAGTTTGAGCATTATTTGGCATTGCCTTTCTTTGGGATTGGAATGAAAACTGACCTTTTCCAGTCCTGTGGCCACTGCTGAGGTCCACGTTTCACGTTCAAGGTTGGGAGGGGCGGCAATGAGGAGATACCCCTCATCCAATGCTTTGCTGGAGCACACTTGAAGAGATACCTCACGTCCAAGGTAAGAGAAACCCAAGTAAGACGATAGGTGTTGCAAGAGGGCAGACACACTGAAACCATAATCACAGAAAGCTAGTCAATCTAATCACACTAGGACCACAGCCTTGTCTAACTCAATGAAACTTAGCCATGCCCTGTGGGGCCACCCAAGACAGGTGGGCATGGTGGAGAGGTCTGACAGAATGTGGTCCACTGGAGAAGGGAATGGCAAACTACTTCAGTATTCTTGCCTTGAGAACCCCATGAACAGTATGAAAAGGCAAAATGATAGGATACTGAAAGAGGAACTCCCCAGGTCAGTAGGTGCCCAATATGCTACTGGAGATCAGTGGAGAAAGAACTCCAGAAAGAATGAAGGGTTGGAGCCAAAGCAAAAACAATACCCAGCTGTGGAAGTGACTGGTGATAGAAGCCACATCTGATGCTGTAAAGAGCAATATTGCATAGGAACCTGGAATGTCAGGTCCATGAATCAAGGCAAATTGGAAGTGGTCAAACAGGAGATGGCAAGAGTGAACGTCAACATTCTAGGAATCAGTGAACTAAAACGGACTGGAATGGGTGAATTTAACTCAGATGACCATTATATCTACTACTGCAGGCAGGAATCCCTTAGAAGAAATGGAGTAGCCATCATGGTCAACAGAAGAGTCCGAAATGCAGTACTTGGATGTAATCTCAAAAATGACAGAATGATCTCTGTTCGTTTCCAAGGCAAACCATTCAATATCACAATAATCCTAGTCTGTGCCCCAAGCAGTAATGCTGAAGAAGCTGAAGTTGAACGGTTCTGTGAAGACCTATAAGACCTTTTAGAACTAACACCCCAAAAGATGTCCTTTTCATTACTGGGGACTGGAATGCAAAAGTAGGAAGTCAAGAATCACCTGCAGTAACAGGCAAATTTGGCCTTGGAATATGGAATGAAGCAGGGCAAAGACTAATAGAGTTTGGCCAAGAAAATGCACTGGTCATAGCAAACACCCTCTTCCAACAACACAAGAGAAGACTCTACACATGGACATCACCTAGAGCACAAGGGACTCCCAAACTTAAGGAGCCTCACATTCCTCCACGAGGAAAGAGCCTTGCTGTACCTTCCTCATGTGCTGGATGTAGAGTTTTCCTAAGATATAAATGTATTTTACATATAGTGCCTAGGACAAAAGAGGAAGCACTCAATAAGTGATGGATGTTATTGTTGCCTACACTGGTAGGAGAAACACGGAGGAAAAAAACAAAAAGCAAGAAGCATAGGAAGTCTTGATCTAACTGAAGCATGAAGAGGTCTTGCTTAAGGGAAGGCTGTGGAAATGGGAGTGATGTTACTTTTTAAAAGAAGAATTACTTATTGTATAGATAATATTACAATAGTGTGAGAAATCAAATCAAAGCAAATCTTACCCCCAAACAATTGTTACCTCAGATTCTAACAGTCCTTTAAAAAATTGTTCATCTGACCCTCTGCTTGTTTACATGGATACACAAAAACGTAACCATTACAAATACTATTTTGCATTCTCTGCTTTTTCCTCTGATATGATTAAATTCCTCATTTATCTGATATTGTATACTAAATTTCTTCTAGATCTTTTCATTCTAGTGAATCTGTAGCAATCAAAACCTTTGTGTTTTGTAGTTGTATATCTTTAAGGCTGTCTTCTTAGAAGAAATTTCTCAGGTAGTTATACTGGATCAAAGGATATGAGCATTTTATGTTTTTAAGGCTATTGTTGAGTAACCTTTGGAAAGAGTTTCCCAGTTTGTGCTGCCACTAGCAGCGATGAATGAACACTTTTCCTGACAGCTTCATTGATGATGTTAAGGCAGTGTCATTGTTTTTAATTTTCCTTCTGTAATAGATGTAAAGTATCTCTTAATCTTCAGTTCTTGGGTAACTAGTGAGGTTGAATATTTTCTTATTTTTGTCTCCTAGGTTCTCTGCAATATAAAATTATTTTTTCTGGCCTTTCCCCACATTGATGTTAGAGCACTTCAGGGGCAAAAAAAGGAACTTAATATGTTTTAGACTTTGTTCTTGTCACTTTAAATGCTTTATCTCACTTAATCTATATAGTACTTCAGCAAGGTTGGCATTCCTACCTGAACTTTATAGATGAAAAGACTGAGCCTTGAAGAAATTAAATTTCATGCCCCAAGTTGAATTGCTGATAAATGGCAGTCGTTAGATATTTTTCCTTATCATTTTATATGAGTTTTTATGTAATATAAATATTAACTCTTTGAGGAAAATATTTTCAGCAAATATGGATGACAATCTGTTGTTTTCTTTTTTCTGAAATTATGCTATTTCTGCTCTGCAGAAGCTTAAAATTTTCCCATGAAGTGGTGGATTGGAAAGATACTGGGGTGGTACATAGGGTCTAGGCTTCTGTTTTATTTCAGTACCAAGATCAGTTGAGTGGGGATTAGAAGCAGCCAAGAGACAGAACTGTACAGGGATCATTTGCTAATGATTCTACCATGGAAAGTGTCTCCCAGCTTCTCCCATGATTTCCTACAATATGGAAGTGTGGCCTGTGAGCCTGTCAGAGGTCATCTGCGGATAAGTTGTGCTCCTAAACTACTTGTTGGGTGGCCTCTGAGTGGTTGCTGTGTGGTCACTGCGTTACTGCCTTTCCTACTCCTGCCAAAGAATATAAAGAGTCCCATGACAGGCTACATATAAGACTATTGGCCCTTGCAGAAGGCCTGCCAAGGATATATGGCTGGTATCCAGCACCAACAAGGTCATTAGCTGTTGAGGTTAATGTTATTTCTGTTCAGAGGAAGGACAGAATGCCACTGAAATGCGTGGAGACACTAAAGGCTTGTTGTTACATTGTTGGGAGCATCATTTGGAAGTCTTTCATTGGCCAGTCCTAGAAATGGATGGTTTGGATTAGGTTGGGAACAGCAGTGCCAGAGGATGTGTTTTTGAGCAGAGGGATTTTGAAGTCTTCCTTGTAAGGCAGAAAGCTATATGTCACATGGCCGTTTAGAATACCTCAGTGTATCACTCAGTCTGGCCTCCCTCCTCATGCAGTTGACTCCAACTCAGTGTCAAGGGGCATGATGTCACCCCCAGGCCTGGGTCTAGTGGAATAGGAAGATTCAGCAGCTTCACCTCAAGGAGGCTCAATCCAGAAAATAATTAGAAGAAGCCTTTTCAGCAGGGGAAAAGTGCAGAAGACCCTGTAAAGTCAGGCCTTCAGCCGGCATTGCCTGGGCTATTAAGTTCTGCCCAGCTCAGCTTTGCAGACACTGTGGCAGTGCCTAGAAAAATGCTTTTGGCTTTCATCCTCATCACAACACAAGATATTTTTTCTGACCAGTGAGAAACTGCAGCAGTTTTTTTTTTTTTTTAAATCTCTCCCTGAAAGAGTGATGGCTGCTCTCTAATTGGGGGTAGAACAAAATTCCCAGTGTTCCAAACACTCCGCTTCTCAGTTACTTCAAGGACCAGGGGCTTTTGGACAAATGGCATCCAAGTAAAAATGCAATTTAGAAATGTCCTCCCTTGTGTCTGTGTTACCCTCCATAACTTTGACCTTTTGAAGGAGATCGACATTATCTTCATTACCTCCACCATAGTTTGGCCTCAAGTCAAGCAACAAGGAGGGAATACAACCTCACCCATCAACAGAAAATTGGATTAAAGATTTACTGAATGTGGCCCTGCCCTTCAGAACAAGAAACAAGGTTTCCCCCTCAGTCAGTTTCTCCCATCAGGAAGCTTCCATAAGCTTGTTATCCCTATCCATCAGAGGGCAGACAAAATGAAAACCACAATCACAGAAAACTAACCAAACTGATCACATGGACCACAGCTTTGGCTAGCTCAATGAAACTATGAGCCATGCTGTGTAGGGCCACCCAAGATGGATGGGTCATGGCGAGAGTTCTGACAAAATGTGCTCCACTGGAGAAGGGAATGGCAAACCACTTCAGAACCCCATGAACAGTATGAAAAGGCAAAAACATATGACACTGAAAGATGAACTCCCTAGGTCGGTAGCTGCCCAATATGCTACTGGAGAAGAATGGAGAAATAACTCCAGAAAGAATGAAAAGATGGAACCAAAGCAAAAACAACACCCAGCTGTGGATGTGACAGGTGATGGAAGTAAAGTCCAATGCTGTAAATAGCAATACTGCATAAGAACCTGGAATGTTAGGTCTATGAATCAAGGCAAATTGAAAGTGGTCAAACAGGTGATGGCAAGAGTGAACACCGACATTTTAGAAATCAGTTAACTAAAGTGGACTGGAATGGGTAAATTTAACTCAGATGACTATTATATCTACTATTGCAGGCAAGAATCCCTTAGAAGAAATGGAGTAACCATCATAGTCAACAAGAGAGTCTGGAATGCAGTACTTGGATGTAATCTCAAAAACGACAGAATGATCTCTGTTCATTTCCAAGGCAAACCATTCACTATCACAGAAATCCATGTTTATGCCCCGACCAGTAATGCTCAAGAAACTGAGGTTGAACAGTTCTATGAAGACCTACAAGACCTTCTAGAACTAATACCCTCAAAAGATCTCCTCTTCATTATAGAGGACTGGAATGCAAAGGTAGGAAGTCAAGAGGTACCTGGAAACAGGCAAATTTGGCCTTAGAGTACAAAATGAAGCAGGTCAAAGGCTAACAGAGTTTTGCCAAGAGAACGCACTGGTTATAGCAAACACCCTCTTCCAACAACACAAGAGAAGACTACACATGGACATCACCAGATGGTCAACACCAAAATCAGACTGATTATACCCTTTGCAGCCAAAGATGGAGAAGCTGTATACAATGAGCAAAAACAAGACCAGGAGCTGACTGTGGCTCAGATCATGAACTCATTGCCAAATTCAGACTTAAATTAAAGAAAGTAGGGAAAACCACTAGACCATTTGGGAATGACCTAAATCAAATCCCTTACGATTATACAGTGGAAGTGAAAAGTAGATTCAAGGGATTAGATCTGATAGAAAAAGTGCCTGAAGAACTATGGACAGAGGTTTGTGACATTATACAGGAGGCAGGGATCAAGACCATCCCCAAGATAAAGAAAAGCAAAAAGGCAAAATGGTTTCTGACCAGGCTTTACAAATAGCTGAGGAAAGAAGAGACATGAAAGGCAAAGGAGAAAAGGAAAGATAGACCCATTTGAATTCAGAGTTCCAAAGAATAGCAAGGAGAGATAAGAAAGCATTCCTCAGTGATCAGTGCAAAGAAATAGAGGAAAACAATAGAATGGGAAAGACTAGAGATCTCTTCAGGAAAATTAGAGATACCAAGGGAACATTTCATGCAAAGATGAGCACAATAAAGGACAGAAATTGTATCGACCTAAAAGAAGCAGAAGATTCTAAGAAGAGATGGCAAGAATACACAGAAGAACTGAGCAAAAAAAGATCTTCATGATCCAGATAACCACAATGGTGTGATCACTCATCTATAGCCAGACATCCTGGAATGTGAAGCCAAGTGGGCCATAGGAAGCATCACTATGAACAAATCTAGTAGAGGTGATGGAATTCCAGTTGAGCTATTTCAAATCCTGAAAGATGATGGTGTGAAAGTGCTGCACTCAATATGCCAGCAAGTTTGGAAAACTCAGCAGTGGCCACAGGACTTGAAAAGTTCAGTTTGCATTCCAATCTCTAAGAAAGGCATGCCAAAGAATGCTCAAACTTCCACACAATTGTATTCATCTCACAAACTAGCAAAGTAATGCAGTAAATTCTACAAGCCAGGCTTCAACAGTACATGAATTGTGAAATTCCAGGTGTTCAAGTTGGATTTAGAAAAGGCAGAGGAACCAGAGATCAAATTGCAAACATCCACTGGATCATGGAAAAAGCAAGAGAGTTCCAGAAGAACATCTATTTCTGCTTTATTGACTATGCCAAAGCCATTGACTGTGTGGATCACAATAAGCTGTGGAAAAGTCTGAAAGAGATGGAAATACCAGACCACCTGACCTGCCTCCTGAGAAATGTGTATGCAGGTCAAGAAGCAACAGTTAGAACTGGACATGGAACAACAGACTGATTTCAAACTGGGAAAGGAATACATCAAGGCTGTATATTGTCACCCTGCTTATTTAACTTATATGCAGAGCACATCATGAGAAATGCTGGACTGGAAGAAACACAAGCTGGAATCAAGATTGCCAGGAGAAATATCAAAAACCTCAGATATGCAGATGACACCACCCTTATGGCAGAAAGTGAAGAAGGACTAAAGAGTCCCTTGATGAAAGTGAAAGAGGAAAGTGGAAAAGTTGGCTTAAAACTCAACATTCAGAAGACTAATATCATGGCATCCAGTCCCATCACTTCATGCAAATACGTGGGGAAACAATGGAAGCCATGAGAGACTTTATTTTTCTCGGCTCCAAAATCACTGAGATGGTGGCTGCAGCCATGAAATTAAAAGACGCTTGCTCCTTTGAAGAAAAGCTATGATCAACTTGGATAGCACATTAAAAAGCACATTAAAAAGCAGAGACATTACTTTACCAACAAAGGTCCATCTAGTCAAAGCTATGGTTTTTCCAGTAATCATGTATAAATGTGAGAGTTGGACTATAAAGAAAGCTGAACACCGAATAATTGATGCTTTTGAACAATGGTGTTGGAGAAGACTCTTGAGAGTCCATTGGACTGGAAGGAGATCCAACTAGTCCATCCTAAAAGAAATCAGTCCTGATTATTCATTGGAGGGACTAATGCTGAAGCTGAAGGACCAATACTTTGGCCACCTTATGGGAAGAACTAACTCGTTGGAAAAGACCTTGATGCTGGGAAAGATTGAAGGCAGGAGAAGGGGACGACAGAGAATGAGATGGTTGGATGGCATCACCAATGCAATGGACATGAGTTTGTACAGGCTCTGGGAGTTGGTGATGGTCAGGGAGGCTTGACATGCTGCAGTCCATGGGGTCGCAAAATGTCAGACACGACTGAGCGACTGAACTGACCTGAACTCTGATTGCATTGTTGGTCTGGGCTCTGATCACAGAAAGCCACAAAATCACAGAGGCCTCACACAAAGAGAAAGTGGAAGTAGTGTGTGAGGAATGGTTGATGACATATTTTTAATCTACATCCTGCCTACAGTGATGTAAATTTTTTTTTTCTTTTTTCTATTGTTAACTTGAGCTTGTAGGAACAAATAGTAAGGAGGCTAAATCGGCTGGAGTTAAGTCAGTAGTGATGGCCAGGACACCAAGAAATCTGACACAGCTCCTAAGATGATCTGGCCTGTGAATCCTTATGGTTATTTGGTGGGTGGCTAGTGGTTATGACGCTCTCTGGGTGCCCCAACAGGATTGGAACCACCTCCCACAACAGTGTCCGACTCTTTGCGACCCCATGAATCACAGCCCACCAGGCCTCCCTGTCCATCACCAACTCCCGGAGTTTACTCAGACTCACGTCCATCGAGTCAGTGATGCCATCCAGCCATCTCATCCTCGGTCATCCCCTTCTCCTCCTGCTCCCAACCCCTCCCAGCATCAGGGTCTTTTCCAGTGAGTCAGCTCTTCACATGAGGTGGCCAAAGTACTGGAGTTTCAGCTTCAGCATCATTCCCTCCAAAGAAATCCCAGGGCTGATCTCCTTCAGAATGGACTGGTTGGATCTCGTTGCAGTCCAAGGGACTCTCAAGAGTCTTCTCCAACACCACAGTTCAAAAGCATCAATTCTTCGGTGCTCAGCCTTCTTCACAGTCCAACTCTCACATCCATACATGACCACTGGAAAAACCATAGCCTTGACGAGACAGACCTTTGTTGGCAAAGTAGTGTCTCTGCTTTTCAATATGCTATCTAGGTTGGTCATAACTTTTCTTCCAAGGAGTAAGTGTCTTTTAATTTCAAGGCTGCAATCACCATTTTCAGTGATTTTGGAGCCCCCCAAAATAAAGCCTGATACTGTTTCCACTGTTTCCCCATCTATTTGCCATAAAGTGATGGGACCAGATGCCATGATCTTCATTTTCTGCATGTTGAGCTTCAAGCCAACTTTTTCACTCTCCACTTTCACTTTCATCAAAAGGCTTTTTAGTTCCTCTTCACTTTCTGCCATAAGGGTGGTGTCATCTGCATATCTGGGGTTATTGATATTTCCCCCAGCGCAACACTGCTTAAACACATACAAATTATAACTTTGTCTTCACATTCCACCTCACAAATGAATTGTCTCCATCATTTACCCATGTTACATAGCTATTATTTCAATTAGCTCACTGTTTTCTCAACTGCCCTTTTTTTTTGGTATGCATGTCAAAGTTGGTGTTTTCTCTCTTGGGGTTCCTCACTTCTTCACAACATAAGCCTCATTTGTTTAAGAGAGTTTATGTCTTAAGTAAAGCACATGGGAATTGCACTCAGGGGCTCTCTAACTACTTTTAATGATGACGATGGTAACTGCTGGCCAGCTGTCCCATTCCTGAAAGCCAGAACCCACTGTATTCTGGTGGCAAACACCTCAAGGCTTGTACATCACATCACAGGCTTTTTGTAACCTTGTGTGCATGCGTGCTAAGTTGCTTTAGTTGTGTCCGACTCTTTGTGACCCCATGAACTGTAACCCACCAGGCTCCTCTGTCGGTGGGATTTTCCAGGCAAGAATACTGGAGTGGGTAGCCATTCCCTTCTCCAGGATTGTAACCTTAGGGCTAGTTAATCCCAAATACTCTCTGTTGCAAACTCCTCTCCTGTTACTAAGATGTCCCTTTCATCTCCCAACTTCCTCCTTCCTGCATTCCTGTTATTTATAGTATCCCAGGAATAAACCACTCCCAAATTTCTCGAAAGGATTTACAGTTGCTGCTTGCAATTCCTCATCCAGCTCACGCCTCCATCTCTTGCAGCCTGTGTTCTGCTATAACCATTCTGTCTTCCCAAATGTGGCCAGTGACATCTTCGTCAGTCCAAAGTCTGTTTCTCAGTCCTTTGCTTTTTGATCAGTGTTTCCCTCCTGCTGCTGCTAAGTTGCTTCAGTCATGTCCGACTCTGTGCGACCCCAGAGACGGCAGCCCACCAGGCTCCCCCGTCCCAGGGATTCTCCAGGCAAGAACACTGGAGTGGGTTGCCATTTCCTTCTCCAATGCATGAAAGTGAAAAGTGAAAGTGAAGTTGCTAAGTCGTGTCTGACTCTTAGCGACCCCACGGACTGCAGCCTACCAGGCTCCTCCGTCCATGGGATTTTCCAGGTGAGAGTACTGGAGTGGGGTGCCATTGCCTTCTCTGAGTGTTTCCCTATTGGTCCCTTAATACTAATGGTTAGCTTCTGGGACAGTTCATTTTCTCTTCTTTCTTCTCCGTAACTTCCCCTTCTTGGTTCTCTTTCTTCTTGTGGAGCTGAAATATGAGTGATCCTCAATCCTTACTTCTCTCAAACATATTCTCTCCATGACTTGACAGAACTTGCCCAGACAATGACCGTGACTATCACCTCTATTTGGACAGTGCACCTACTTCCTCCCTCAAATGCTTCAAGCTTCAGACTCATGTTCAGTCTTTCGCTTGCTCTTCATCGGCAAAATCTGATTGACACTCAAGACTGCACATGCTTATCACCTAAATAACCTTTACCCCATCTGTTCTCCTTCTGACATCTTTGTTTCTGTTGATTCTGCACCAGCTCTCAGATACTTCAGAGTGGACTTTTCATGTGGGAGGCAAGTCCTGCTTGGGCAAAGTCTCTTAAACCCTCATTTTTATTCCCATTCTTGTCACCATATTTTACCTCCTTTTTACTTCTCACCTGTATTTTTGCATTAGCCATCTTGCTAGGATTTTTCAACCTTTATTCACACCTGAGGCACACTGCATATTGTAACCTTTGCTTGCAAAGGCAGTGATTCTCAATTACTAGTGTGAATGTAGCGGGAAGAGTATTCTCCACTAGGAGCCATATCAAAATCTTTGGGATCAGAGTGTGCCATTTGAAAAAGCCCTGTGTGTGAGTGATTCATAAATGCCCCAAAGGAAAGCCAGTTACCTCTGCCTCTACTACCTTGAACATCATTCTTTTAAAGATTTTATGTTCCCTTTTTTTATACGCTTCTGGCAGATTAATTTTCTTGATACTCACTGAAGATTAAGATATAATTTCTTCCTTGCTTAAAAACCTTCAGTAATTCTCTATTGCCTACTAAAAATTCTAAACTTCTTAACCTTGCATCCTTGACAAACCTCATCATTATGCCACCTCAATTTTTTTCTATGCCTACCTATCTTGTAGGTAGAATTGTATTCAGAAATTTCTCTGAATACCCCCAGGCTATTTCACCTCTGTACCACATTGCGGCTCTGTTTGGAATGCCCATTCCTTTTGCCTCCACCTGGTGAAATTCTACCTGGATCCAATGTCACTTCTCTTAGGATGTCCTTCTGCTCCTGGGGCTTGAAGGACCAGAGTGGTCCTTGTGATCTCCCACAGGACATTATTTGTAACTCTCCTTCAACACTTGTGTTATAGTTTTTATAGAGACATCTTTTCTCCTATAGCAGAGTGTAAGTTTCTGGAGAGCAGAGATCCTATTCCCAATTTTCAGTACCCAGTATTTTAGCGAATTATATCTCAGCTGTCTATAAAATAGAGTTCCTGATTTTTGTTCTGCTCTTTATTTACAATTTATTCCACTTCTACTCCAATAAAATGTATTGAAGTGGCTCACTGTAATAAACATAAACAACTTAGAACATTATAGTAAAAATTAAAAACCAGTATTAGAAACCTTTTAGATCAGGAGTCAGCAAACTAAAGTCCATGGCCCAAATCAGCCCACAATGTGTTTTTGTAAATAAAGTTTTATTAGAGCGTATCATGTTCATTTGTTTATGTCTTATTTATGGCAAAGTTGTGTCGCTATGACAGAGACTGTATGACATACAAAGTCTCAAATATTTACTGTCTGGCCCTTTACAAGAAGTTTGCCAATTCCTGATTTAGACCAGTGGTTCTTAACTGGAGTGAAGAGGGGAGGAACAAAAGAATAGAGGGGAATATGTAGACTTAGGATAATCAAGGATAAGAATCTATGTGAGAATCCTCATTTTTGTAGAAAACCAGTTACTGAAAAGAATCTGCTATTTTTTCAAGGTGACATCCTTGCTTGATACAAAGACCTTTTTCTGGGCTTTTAAGTCACTTCTGGGTCAGTGCCTTAATTGTAGTGAATCAGTATTACTGATGAGCCTGTGCTGTATCTTTTTAGTGTGGTAGGAGAAAAAAGAAAAAAATTGATTTAGAGAAAGGGGGGATATTATTATACCAAGAGCTCTCAGTGTGCTAGTTATGGGAATTGAATAGTAAATTTAGTGCTTTGATTCCTAGCTGCCAAAGCAAAAAGCAAACATGACAAGTTAGGTAGCTCTCCTTAGCTAACATATGGAACTATACCCATTTGCTAAAATGGAGAAACTTCTCAATGCTAAAATCAAGAAAGAATTTTTGAATTGTCTCAGAGACATGGGAGACAATATGTTCAGTTACAGTTTTGCAAAAGATCTAGCCAATATATTGAAATGGCCAATTCTCATTACATAAAATTGCAGTTCAAGAAGGATTTGTTAGTACAGTCAAGGGCTATTGGTTGCTGATGCTCTAACTTGTTATGAGAGTAAAGCTCAAAGTCTCTAGAGAATTTGGTAGTTCATGTATTTCTCCATTAGAACATTTGTTCATTTGGGCTGGCTCTGAACACAGGTCAAATAGGCATAGAGTTCCAGTGATTACTGGTAGTATAGGTTTTCTGGCATGATGACTAAAGAGTGACCCATAAACTGGAGGTAGGTGGAAAAGCTGACATTCTGGTATGAATGTCAGTGAAGCCTTGGGCATTTTTGCCTGGCTGGTTAACCAGCACAACTCCACATGGTGGTCGGTAGACACAATGGGCACCAGAGCAATTTTTTATAACTGTGGGAACAGCAAAATAATTGAATAAAAGATAATGATGGCAAAAAAAAAAAAAGATAATGATGGCAACAAAAAAAATCGCAAGCTATCATTTGAGTTTATATAATTATTAATAGCTGCAAAAGTCATCTTATGCAGTTATTCTGGACCTCGGAAAATAGAATGATATCACTCATTTCTGCCAATTTATTATTGCAGAGACTATAGGGGGGTTTGATTTGACAGAGTTAATACTTGCCATCTTTTGGTAAGCCTCCAGAAAATAATGCAAATTATAAATATGCATGCATGTTATTTTTCTATATAAATAGTTTTGAAGATAAGAAAATCAAAGCTTACACTACATTGAAAATATATATCTTGACCTGACAAATGTTTTCAAAGTTTATGGAAAATTTTTGTCAAGTGAACATGAAATTTGAATTTCCTTTTCTTCTTTCTACATAGTGTATGGTAAGGTAGCAAAACTACTTGTTGGTTTTTGCATAAGAGAGTAGCTCTATTTTAAGTAGTTCCTTTAAGAAATTCTGAAAAGGGTGGCTTTGGTAATTTAGTATATTTTGTATTATTTTGTAGATAGAGCTACTTGGATAGAGTTAAAAATAAGACCGGGAGCTGACTGTGTCTCAGATCATGAATTCCTTATTGCCAAATTCAGACTTAAACTGAAGAAAGTAAGGAGAATCACTGGACCATTCAGGTATGACCTAAATCAAATCCCTTATGATTATACAGTGGAAGTGAGAAATAGATTTAAGGGCCTAGATCTGATGGATAGAGTGCCTGATGAACTATGGAATGAGGTTCGTGACATTGTACAGGAGATAGGGATCAGGATCAAGACCATCCCCAAGAAAAAGAAATGCAAAAAAGCAAAATGGCTGTCTGAGGAGGCCTTACAAATAGCTGTGAAAAGAAGAGAAGCAAAAAACAAAGAGAAAAGGAAAGATATAAGCATCTGAATGCAGAGTTCCAAAGAATAGCAAGAAGAGATAAGAAAGATTCCTCAGCAATCAATGCAAAGAAATAGAGGAAAAGAACAGAAAGGAAAAGACTAAAGATCTCTTCAAGAAAATTAGAGATACTAAGGGAACATTTCATGCAAAGATGAGCTCGATAAAGGATAGAAATTGCATGGACCTAACAGAAGCAGAAGATGTTAAGAAGAGATGGCAAGAATGCACAGAAGAACTGTACAAAAAGGATCTTCACAACCAAGATAATCACAATGGTGTGATCACTCATCTATAGCCAGACATCCTGGAATGTGAAGTCAAGTGGGTCTTAGAAAGCATCACTATTAACAAAGCTATTGGAGGTGATGGAATTCCAGCTGAGCTATTTCAAATCCTGAAAGATGATGGTGTGAAAGTGCTGCACTCAATATGCCAGCAAATTTGGAAAACTCAGCAATGGCCACAGGACTGGAAAAGGTCAGTTTTCATTTCAGTTCCAAAGAAAGGCAATGCCAAAGAATGCTCAGACTACCACACAATTGCACTCATCTCACATGCTAGTAAAGTAATGCTCAAAATTCTCCAAGCCAGGCTTCAGCAATACATGAACCTTGAACTTCCAGATGTTCAAGCTGGTTTTAGAAAAGGCAGACCGAAACAGAGATCAAATTGCCAACATCCATTGGATCATGGAAAAAGCAAGAGAGTTCCAGAAAAACATCTATTTCTGCTTTATTGACTATGCCAAAGTCTTTGACTGTGTGGATCACAATAAATTGTGGAAAATTCTTCAAGAGACGGGAATACGAGAACACTTCTTAAGAAACCTGTATTGAGGTCAGGAAGCAACAGTTAGAACTGGAGATGGAACAAACAGACTGGTTCCAAATAGGAAAAGGAGTATGTCAAGGCTGTATATTGTCACCCTGCTTATTTAACTTCTACGTTAAGAGTCAGACACGACTGAGCGACTTCACTTTCACTTTTCACTTTCATGCATTGGAGAAGGAAATGGCAACCCACTCCAGTGTTCTTGCCTGGAGAATCCCAGGGACGGGGAAGCCTGGTGGGCTGCCGTCTATGGGGTCACACAGAGTTGGACACGACTGAAGTGACTTAGCAGCAGCAGCATGCAGTGTACATCATGAGAAACGCTGGGCTGGAAGAAGCACAAGCTGGATTCAAGATTGCCGGGAGAAATATCAATAACCTCTGATATGCATATGACACCACCCTTATGGCAGAAAGTGAAGAGGAACTAAAGAGCCTTTTGATGAAAGTGAAAAAGGAGAGTGAAAAAGTTGACTTAAAGCTCAACGTTCAGGAAACAAAGATCATGGCATCTGGTCCCATTACTTCATGTGAAATAGATGAGGAAACAGTGTCAGACTTTATTTTGGGGGGCTCCAAAATCACTGCAGATGGTGACTGCAGCCATGAAATTAAAAGACGCTTACTCTTTGGAAGAAAAGTTATGACCAACCTAGAGAGCATATTAAAAAGCAGGGACATTACTTTGCCAACAAAGGTCCATCTAGTCAAGGCTATGGTTTTTCCAGTGGTCATGTATGGGTGTGAGAGTTGGACTGTGAAGAAAGCTGAGTGCTGAAGAACTGATGCTTTTGAACTGTGGTGTTGCAAAAGACTTCTGAGAGTCTCTTGGACTGCAAGGAGATCCAACCAGTCCATCCTAAAGGAGATCAGTCCTGGGTGTTCATTGGAAGGTCTGATGCTAAAGCTGAAACTCCAGTACTTTGGCCACCTCATGTGAAGAGTTGACTCATTGGAGAAGACCCTGATGCTGGGAGGGGTTGGGAGCAGGAGAAAGGGACGGCAGAGGATGAGATGGCTGGATGGCATCACTAACTCAAAGGACATGAGTTTGAGTAAACTCCGGGTGTTGGTGATGGACAGGGAGGCCTGGCGTGCTGCGATTCATGGGGTTGCAAAGAGTCAGACATGACTGAGCGAACTGAACTGAACATGAACTGAACTGATAGTAAGTAAAGGGATATATTCATGGAATGATTTTTGAACAATATTCATTAAAATGATTAGAATGTAATTTCTCAGTAGAAGACCCCCATTAATCTTACTCACATGACATTTGTTCTTCCAAACACACTGAAGGCAGGGATGCCTCAGATTAGTTCTCTATAAGATTTGCAAGTTGAACCTCCTGGCATGATCCATATGATAGTAGCCACATATAAAGGTAGCCCTCTTCTTATGGTACAGCTATCATGTATAAGACTACTCAGGTATGTAATGATTTTATGCTAAGCACAGTTTAAACCTCTGTTCACCCCTGCCCCCGCCCCCTACACACAGTAGAAAGTGTTAAGTAAGGGAGTGTCATGAGTAGAGATGCATTTAGAAGCATTTGTGTTATTTAGTCACTCAGTCGTGTCCAACTCTTGTGACTCCATGAACTGTAGACTGCCAGGCTCCTCTGTCCAAGGAATTTTCCAGGCAAGAATACTGGAGTGGGTTGCTACTTCCTACTCCAGGGGCTCTTTTCGACCCCGGGATCTAACTCACATCTCCTGCAGTCTCCTGCATTATGGGTGGATTCTTTACAGCTGAGCCACCAGGGAATCCATTTAGAAGCACACATATCCATATATAGAAAGGATTGGAGAAGTATGTGGGAGGTCAATTAGGAGGTCACTATAACTGCCCAGGTGAAGGATGCTAATAATTTGAACTTCACTGTCAGCAGTTGTTGAAAGGAGCCGGTATATTTGAGAGACAGAATCTACAGACCCAGATATGGTGCCCTCAAGGCAAGTCTAACTCTGAGGTTATTAGCATGAACAGTGATTATATATAACAAAATCAAGTGCTAAGGTAGAGAACATTGGATGGGTGGCCAATATGAAGTGGGAGCATATATCAAATGTTGAGTTAGGACTGTTCTGAGATACCTGGGAGACAATCAAGAGGAAATACCACATAGTCAGACATGTCGTTCTGAAGCCTTGAACAAGAGACTCAGCTGGAAATATAAATTCAGGAGCTTTTTTATTTATTTGGAATATAAATCAATAGGAGTAAATGAGATTGCCTGAAGAGAGAATGTAATGTAAGGAGGAAAGAATGTCCAAGACACCTTATATCAGGTGGAAGAGGAAGAGCCAGCAAAATTGTTTAAGGAATAGCCACAAAGAAATGAAAGCAAAACTGGAAGGTGAAGTATAACATTAAGGAAGCCAAGAGAAAGAAGAAAGAGCAAGCGATCACATGTATTGAATGCTGCTGAGAAGCTGAGAATGATGAGGATGAAAAGAGTTCCAATCACTCAAGCAATATGAATAATTCTTATCAAAGGATGGGTTTTAGTGTGGGAAGATGCCTGACTGGAGTGGAATGCAGAGTGTGTGAGATTAAGAAGCTGAGGCCAAATGTCTATCTTTGATACTCTAGGCCATACAGAGTCCTAGAGGAAAGAGGACAATAGCCAAAAGAAGATGTGTTTTCCCCAGGCTCCTAGGTGCGAGATAACCTGATCATCTTTAAATGATGGTGAAAGGAGCTTGAAGGTTGATGGTACTGCAGAAAGAGGGGCTTTTTGATAGGGTTTCTGGAGGGTTTGGAATCTGGAACCCAGATGTAATTCTTGAACTTTGAAAAGAGGAGGGACATTTCTTCATTGCAATTGCGGAGAAGGACAAATGGCTGGAGACACAGCTTTTGGTGTTGGAAGGGTGTACTTAAACGCGCATTGTGTAATATTTATAAATAAGTACTCGTAATCATGATTCATAATAAGAGGCAGACTGATGAAGTGCAAATTGGAAGTAATTCTGTGTAAACATCAGTTTGGGTGCTTGTATTTTCATATCTTCAAACAGAAATATCTTTAAATTAAAACAAATGGATCTTTTCTTGCATCTGTACTTCTGTTGAGTGGTTATCATATTGTTGTTGGTTCCACTTTTCTCTTTGGCTCTGATGTGCAATAAATACATCAGTTTTCTACAATCCTACTGAATGGGAGAAAGATCATTCTCTCTACATAAACTTTCAGTGCTGATAAACATATGCATTTGTAGTATTAGAGCTGTCACATGCCTTCTTTTTCATCTCAGAGTGCAGTTTACCTCTACCTGTAAGAAACTTGAGCAAACTTAATTTTACTCTCTACTTTTCTGCCAGTTTTAAAGTTACATAAAAGTAACCTAAGTAACCTTGCCTCCTCTGGCAGTTCTAAAATGTTGTCAGGCAACCAATCTATTAAGAATAAGGTTTGGTTTCATTAATTCCTGTAGCAAGACAGCAGCAAACTGATATACTAATTTCAGATCCTATTGGGTACAGTCTTTCGAGATGCTTCTGGCTACTCCATCTCACACAGATAGAGCAAAGTTATGTTCTGGGACCCCTTTCCCTGCCTCACCAGAATTCCATGTACACCCAGATTATTATAAATTTTCTGGGTCTGAGCCTGTTTTCTACTTGTTTCCAGTTGTTGGACACATCACAATAATGATAATTACAAAGACTCATTTGGTTTACAGTTGCAGTTGTCAAGTTTCTTTCATGTATTCCTCCTAACAGCCTTATGAGGGAGAATGGGTAGTGATTAGTTATTTTTCCAGAGAAAGTTACTGAGGCACAGAGAAATTAAAGTGGCTTGTTCAAAGCTATAGACCTATAGCTGCTAAAGCCAGGACTCAGATCCAAATATTCTATTTTCTTTCTTTTTATTTATTTATCTTTAAATTGGAGGAAAATTGCTTTACAATGTGTGTTGGTTTCTGCCATACAATGGAGAATCAGCCATAATTATACATTTATCACCTCCCTCTTAAGCTTCCCTTCCTTCCCCCTGTCCCACCCCTCTAGGTCATCACAGAGTGTCAGGCTGGCTCCTTGTGTTATATAGCAACTTTTTACCAGTCAGCTATTCTACACACTGTAGTATATATATGTCAACACCACTTTCTCCATTCGTCCCACGGTCTCCTTCCCCAACTGTGTCCGTAAGTCAGTTCTCTACATCTGCATCTTCATTCCTTCCTGCAAATAGGTTAATCAATACCATTTTTCTAGATTCCATATATATGCATTAATATACAATCTTTGTTTTTCTCTATACTTCACTCTGTATAACAGGCTCTAGGTTCATCCACCTCACTAGAACTGACTCAAATTCATTCTTTTTTGTGGCTGAGTAATATTCCCTTGTATGTATGTACCACATCTTCTTTATCCATTCATCTGTAGATGGACATCTAGGTTGCTTCCATGTCCTGGCTGTTGTAAATATTGCTACAGTAAACATTGGTATACATGTGTCTTTTAGAATTGTGGTTTTCTCAGGGTTTATGCCCAGTACTGGGATTACTGGGTCATATGGTAGATTTATTCCTAGATTTTTAACGACTCTCCATACTGTTCTCCATAATGGCCATATTAATTTATATTCCCACCAAGAGTGTAGGGTTCCCTTTTTTCCACATCCTCTCCAGCATTTATTGTTTGTACATTTTTTTGATGATGGCTACTCTGACTGGTGTGAGGTGAAGCATGGTGTGATTTGCATTTCTCTAAGAATTCGTGATGTTGAGCATCTTTTCATGTGCCTATAGGCCATCTGTATGAGAGTCCCTTGGACTGCAAGGAGGTCCAGCCAGTCCATCCTAAAGGAGATCAGTCCTGGGTATTCATTGGAAGGACTGATGCTAAAGCTGAAACTCCAATACTTTGGCCACCTCATGCGAAGAGTTGACTCATTGGAAAAGACCCTGATGCTGGGAGGGATTCGGGGCAGGGGGAAAAGGGGACAACAGAGGATGAGATGGCTAGATGGCATCTCCGACTTGATGGACATGAGTTTGAGTGAACTCTGGGAGTTGGTGATGGACAGGGAGGCCTGGCATGCTGCAATTCATGGGGTCACAAAGAGTCAGACACGACTGAGTGACTGAATTGAATTTAACTGAACTGATGTCTTCTTTGGAGGAATTTCTGTTTAGGTCTTCTGCACATTTTTTAATTGGGCTGTTTGTTTTTCTGATTTGAGCTGTGTGAACTGCTTATGGTCCTATTTCTTCAATAACATGACGGAAAGTATAGAAACTTTAGAATCAAGTCCATTGTATTTCAAATTCTAGCTGAGACTTTCTGAGCTTCAGTTATTTGGCCTAAAAAGTGGAAAAATAAGACTGAATTTATATGATTTTTTTCTGCAGAATAAATAAGATAATATATATAAAGTACCTGATAAAATTTAGGCATATAGTAAGCATCACTACAAACAAAGCTAGTGAAGGTGATGAAATTCCAGTTGAGCTATTTCAAATCCTGAAATATGATGGTGTGAAAGTGCTGTACTCGTTATGTCAGCGAATTTGGAAAACTCAGCAGTGGCCACAGGACTGGAAAAGGTCAGTTTTCATTCCAATCCCTAAGAAAGGCAATGCCAAAGAATGCTCAAACTGCCTCACAATTGCACTCATCTCATACGCTAGTAAAGTAATGATCAAAATTGTCCAAGCCAGGCTTCAACAGTACATGAACTGTGAAATTCCAGATGTTCAAGCTGGATTTAGAAAAGGCAGAGGAACCAGAGATCAAATTGCCAACATCCATTGGATCATCAAAAGAGCAAGAGAATTCCAGAAAAAATGTCTACTTCTGCTGTATTGGCTACTCCAAAGCCTTTGAGTGTGTGGATCACAAGAAACTGTGGAAAATTCTGAGAGAGATGGGAATACCAGACCACCTGACCTGCCTCTTGAGAAACCTGAATGCAGTTCAATAAGCAACAGTTAGAACTGGACATGAAACAAGAGACTGGTTCCAAATTGGGAAAGGAGTACATCAAGGCTGCATATTGTTACCCTGCTTATTTACCTTATATTCAAAGTACATCATGCAAAATGCCAGGTTGGGTGAAGCACAAGCTAGAATCGAGATTGCCAAAAGAAATATCGATAACCTCAGATACGCAGATGACACCACCCTTATGGCAGAAAGTGAAGAAGAACTAAAGAGCCTCTTGATGAAAGTGAAAGAGGAGAGTGAAAAGTTGGCTGAAAACTCAACATTCAGAAAACTAATATCATAGCATCCAGTCTCATCACTTCATGGCAAATAGATGGGGAAACAGTGGAAACAGTGAGAGATTTTATTTTTTTGAACTCCAAAATCACTGCAGATGGTGACTTCAGCCATGAAATTAAAAGATGCTTTCTCCTTGAAGAAAAGCTACGAGAACCTAGTCTGCATATTAAAAAGCAGAGACATTACTTTACCAACAAAGATTCATCTAGTCAAAGCTATGGTTTTTCCAGTAGTCATGTATGGATGTGAGAGTTAGACTATAAAGAAAGCCGAATGCTGAATAATTGATGCTTTTGAACTGTGTTGTTGGAGAAGACTCCTGAGAGTCCCTTGGACTGCAAGAAGATCCAAACGGTCCATCCTAATGGAAATCAGTACTGAATATTCATTGGACGGACTGATGCTGAACTGAAATTCCAATACTTTGGCCACCTTATGCAAAGAACTGACTCATTGGAAAAGGCCCTGATGCTGGGAGGAGAAGGGGACAACAGAGGATGATGGTTGGATGGCATCACCAATGCAATGGACATGAGTTTGTGTAGGCTCTGGGAGTTAGTGATGGACAGGGAAGACTGGCGTGCTGCAGTCTATGGGATCTCAAAGAGTTGGAGACAACTGAGTGACTAAACTGAACTGAAGGTAAAATAATCTTTTGCTGTGTTGACAATAATTGACTTGATTTTACTTAGGGGCTAAGAAATCAACACAAAATATGAGCACTTGCATTCATATATATATCTCTTGGAAGGATTCAGATTTTACCTCTTTTTGGTTATGGCAGCATTTGAGTCAGTTTCCCTGTGTGAAAATCAAGGGTTTGGGGATGTAATTATACCTATTCTTTGGCATCTTATCAAACATGATATGATTCTGACCCATTTTTTTTTAATTTTAAAATCCTTAATTCTTACATGCATTCCCAAACATGAACCCCCCTCCCACCTCCCTCCCCACAACATCTCTCTGGGTCATCCCCATGCACCAGCCCCGAGCATGCTGTACCCTGCGTCAGACATAGACTGGCGATTCAATTCTTACATGATAGTATACATGTTAGAATTCCCATTCTCCCAAATCATCCCACCCTCTCCCGCTCCCTCTGAGTCCAAAAGTCCATTATACCCATTTTAAGTAAGTAGTGGAACTCCCTGTAAGGCATCAAACAGCCCTGTGTGTCTCTTTACCCACCTTTATCCCTTCCCTACTCTGTTCTATGGTTCTAAGCAGAAATGGAATTGGAGAGCTGACAACTTTCTATGATCTCTGTAGAGATGGTGGGTGAGGTGGGCATTTGAAATTTGTTTGAATTACTAACAATTACTTTTTTTGGATTATGAAGCCCATTCATGAGTGATGTTTGTGCAAGTGTTGTTTATAGTTTTTGATTTCTACTGTGGAAGCTGAAGGGTCCAGACTTTTCCTCTCCCCATCTTCTGGTACCTACAGTTGATTGATCTGCCACTCACTGGATGGTAAGGGGTCTTTGAATCCTGAACCTGTGATACTGGATAGAAGAAGTGTTTGGGGTCATTCATTAATTATGGTTGGAGAAGGAAATGGAAACCCACTTCAGTATTCTTGCTGTGAAAACCCCATGAACAGAAAAGCCTGGCAGGCTACCGTCCATGGGGTAGTGAAGAATCAGACCTGACTGAGCATGCACATGGCAGGGTTGGGGGTGGCGGCATTCATTATGGTGGTGCTGTGCTGCTCAAATTCACCCTATGCTAGAATCATGCCTGTGAAACCTACCTCCTAGCCCCCTAGAGTGCTTGTTCTCTCCATCTGTTCTCAAGCCTCCCATCAATTCTGTGACCTCTTTGATATCTTCCAATAATTTCCTTTTTGCTAAAGCCATCTTGAGCTGGTTTCTTTTGTTTGTCACCGAGAATCATTTTTTGTAATTTGTAGAGGTAATCTAATCACACCATAACAGTGAAGAAAAAAAAAGGTGTTAAAAAAAGGAAATTTTTTAGCCATAATAATTAGAACATTGTAATAGTAAGATAACCTATTGGAACTGATAATTTGATCCAGTCAGCACGATGCCTTTGGATCTGGTTTTGAGTTCTTTTTCTGCCAATAATTTCCTATGTGACCCTGAACAAAGCCCTTCACATCCCTGAATCCTAATTGTTTTACACATAAAATAAAGGTCCAGAAATGGAAACATTCTAACTTTTCTTTCATTTAAAAGTTCTATGATTCTAAGCATTTCTCAAAGACTCAGTCTGCCAAATGTATGCAAGCTGTTGAGTTGGTTGTAGCAGTAATAAGGCCCCTATGAGCTTATGGTTTTATTGTGAGGACAGCATATAATTATCTGAAGCAAGTCTATATCTCTCAATGTTGAGAATGAAACTGTATACCAAAATAGGTGGTGCTGGACGTGTGTGCCTCAGACATTCTGAGTTGGAGTCATTGAGAAGATTCTCAGAGAAGAGGATTTCCTTTGAATTAAGGCTCAAAGGACAAATTATATATATGGTTGTTATAAAAGAAGAAAAAGTGTCATTTTGGGAAGGGTATGGCTGAGAATCAAGAATGAGCCTTGCGCATTTAAGGGCAGATGGGGCAATTAGCTGTTTTTTTTTGAAGATGGCTTTAATATTAATACTGGGGCCATATTATGATGTTCTTGATTAAAGAGAGAGAAGAGAATTTGTACTTTATCCTATGCTCAGTGGTGAGTAAATTGCTTCCTATTCTTAAAGAGAACCATAACATGGGTAGGTTGATGTTGTGGGAAGATCAATTTGGCACTTCTATTATAGACCTTGAAGAAACTGGGGATAGGAATTCCAAGCAGAAGATTGTTGTGATGGTCTGCGTATAAGGAAACATAGGTGGAATCTAGGATGGGACTGGAAACAGAAGTATAGATACATGAAGAATAATCAGATGAATTTGGGAACAAAAGATAAAGGATAAAAATAAGAAAGAATTAAAAGGGATTTTTAATTCCTATTGGATAGAAATTCTTTTAAAACATAAAGCAGATCATGTCATTTCTCTTCTCAAAACCATCGAATAGCTTCCAGTGATACTTAGAATTAAATCCCTCTTTACTATAGCCTACATAAGAAGCTACACATCTGGCTGCCTCTCTGACCTGCTTGCTAGCACCCAAGCTCCCTATGGCTTAGTTATATTGATCCCCTGAGAGCAGCTCTCTCATCCAAGGGCCTTGGTTCTTGCTGTTTGTTACCTTGGTCTGGAATGTTCTGTCCCAGTGTTCATGTGGCATTACTGTTTCAGCCATACAGGCCTCTACTCAAGAGTTACTTCTTTAGAGAGGATTTCTTCTATCATTCTATATTAACTGGTGTTTATCCTCTTACTGTGCTTTATATTCAATATATCTTAATAGCAGTACATATGACAATATTGGCTATTTTCATTTATTTATTGTTGATCTCTGTGCAGCTTGATGAGAAAGACTTTTGTCAGCTATTGTGTGGTACTTTGTAGGTGCTCAATAAATGTTATGAATGAATTGTTGATTTTTTAATTTGTGGATGACAATCAAGCTGTCCAAAAAAATAAGGAAATTGGTGTGAAGATGGAAGATCTGGAGTTTAGTCTTGTGAATGTGAAATGAATTTTGGTGCTCAACAGTGTAAAGACTTTTCTGTTACTTTTAAAATGACATACTTTTTTCCCCAACAAATTAACTCCTCTTCCCACCTTGCTTAAAAAGCCTTTGATGCTAGCAATAGAAAAAGCATAATGATTTGATTCTAATCAGGGATTTAGGAACTTCCAAATAATTTATTAAATTGATTTTCAGTGTGCCCAGAGCTTTTAAATAGGGGGTTAATTTGAACTAAAGGAGATAAAGGTGAGGCATGTTAATTGAATGTCCTATCTATCTGTCTATTTTAATATAAAAATCAATTTTTAAAGTACAGTTATAAGGAGAAATGATTTGCCTAATTTATAGGCCAGACTGTGTTTCCCTAAAGCTGACACTACCCCCACTTTCAGTTTCTTGGCAGTCCTGCTCTCTGAAAGGGCCAATTCACTCATCTTTCTGCAGACATTTATGTCATCAAAGCCTCCTCACTGTCATGGCAGCAAACAGCACATATATTTCCTTATCACTTCAAATATAAACACACAGAGCATCCTCTTGTCAATTTGTAGCATCTAAGCAACAAGCATAGGTATTTGGCAACCCTGGAAGGAAGCACAGATCGCACTCTATCCTAGTCCAATGTAATCAAGTGAAAGCTACCCTATAGACATGTAAAACCCATGAGATGTGTTGGAAAAGATGTATTGGAGTAAAACCTCTCAGAGTGAATAAGATTGTTGGTCTCTGGCCAGTGCAGTTGCCTGATCCCCAGTTGTTTTGTTCTGCTAGGGCAAAACAAGGTAGTGATGGCGGAAGTGATGGAACTAAGAGGGAAGGACATGGCCTCTCTATATCTTGAGGCTGCTGAACATTGGCAGTAGGGAAACCAAAAGTGGTGGGATAGTCTGCATGGAAGAATTGCATAGGGTTTGGTGGGAATTAGAAACTCCAGTCATGTGTCAGTAAGATTCTCAATAAATCAGACAGATCACATGTTTAAGTCCTGCTCAGAATCCCATAGCTATATAAACTGGGTTGAAAATGTAAACTAGGACTATTATCCTAGTCCAAGGATAATATGAAAATGGAGGTAAGTGTTAAGTCCTTAATTTGGGGGGTTTCTATTTTCACTCAAAAAAAGTAAGTATATTGTTTTAGTAAATCCTTAACATCTTCCAGATTAGCCTTCAGAGTGCTCAGCCTAGCCTCACTGGAAAAGCTTTGTGGGTGCTTTAGATAATGCATTATCTATGGGATGCTGATTAATTACTTTACAAATCGTAGCAGGTTTCTTAATAGGGAAAGAGTCTGTATTATTGCTGCTGTCAGATATGGCTGGTTGCAGCTCCAGGGGAGTGGACAGTGGGAAAAGAGGGAGGAGAGGAATGGAAGTTGCTTTTATATTCCATTTAAATATACTACTGTTGACCTAAAACAAATATAAGCTGCCAATTATTTCTCCAGTAAAAATGAGCTTATTTGGGATCAACAAAGAATTCAAGTTCTGCAGCCATGGTGAGCCATGTACAAGGCCACATACAACAAAAAGAAGAGAATCCTTGTAAAGAGGGGAAAAGGAAGTTCAGAGGGCTACAGTAACAAAGAGTCCATTGGAAAAATCAGTTTGAAGTACAGTAGCTTCTCAATGGTTGAGTTGTGACAGTTCTCACTGGCTGAGGTTTCACCAGGCAAGAAGAGGAAGTCTGTCCCCCTCCTGGTGGGCTATGCTATTGTTATAGGGCATGAGAGTTCCTCCTTCTGGTCTTCTGGCTCTATTTTAATTGAGGAGGATCTGTTTATTAATTTTACATTTCCCTCTTTTGATCAAGATCTTTCTCAAAAGCAACAAGGATCAAGAGTCAGGTTTTATGGTTTCAAGTCATTCTGTCCCTCAATGCCAAGAAGGACTATTCCTAGGTATAGTGTGTCCCATGTTGAGGGGGAAAGACACTGATTGGTAACCTACTGAGGTCACATTCAAGTAACAAGGAGAGGTAGAAAGGAGAACTCTCAGGCACTTTCCATATATTATCAAAATCATAGACACTGGAAATCATCTAAAATACTATGTCATCATCAAAGGTTTAGCAGACAAACTTCCAACAGACCTGGGCTTAATGCCCTGGGAAAGTCATCTCATTAGATATTGTCTGCTTCAATTCAAGGAAAACTTTACTTTTAGATGCCCAGATGAAGTGTAGGTCTAGTGAGGGTTTGGTGCTTTTTGAAGGTGTGTAACATGAAACTAAGAGTCTTTATCTTGGAGACTGATGGCACTAGGGTTGGTTAACAGTCTGACAGAGGCCTTTCCAGTTAGAATGAAGAGAGTCCTTCTGAACGTGTCTTTTCCAATACATGAAATCTCCAGGTTGCAAGGTGTGGGGCTTCTATTCATTAACTGGAATACTAACGAATGAACTACAGAAGTAAATTACAGTAAAGAATTTGTGTCTGGTGGGCATGGATGCTAGTAACAGATAAGGCTTAGGGACAAAAGAGTGTTGAGGGATAAGGAAGTTGTTTATTGCTCTGAGGTCCTGGAAAATCCTCCACCCTTGTCTCTTACATTTTCTCACTGGTAAAATGGGAAAAAGTTACAGGACTGGTGTAAGGGATAATGAGGTTTTGAGCCTTGTAATCCTCTATTATGGACTTTATATCTTGAAAGACTTCTTTGTTTACAGAGTATTGATTAATTTTGGGAAGAGGTTTTGAGGGATCTATTAGAATCTTAAAGGGAGGAATGCTGTGGATTTTGCCAATATCAGTGGGAAATTTTTCCCACAAGGAAGATGGTAGCTGATTCAATAGGGACAAATGATCACCTAGTTTGTTATACTGATGGCTACTGTTAAATTTTAGAATTTTTTCACTCTAGTTGGAAAAAAAATTTTTTTTGTATGATACTTTTGTAAGAAGTCTCAGTCAAAAAATAGATATGAGTGAGGAACTAATGGAAAAAGGATGGGCCTATCTCAAAAAACCTAGTTCAGTTCAGTTCAGTTGCTCAGTCGTGTCCAACTCTTTGCAACCCCATGGAATATAGCAGGCCAGTCTTCCCTGTTCATCATCAACTCCTGGAGCTTACTCAAACTCATGTCTGTTGACTCAGTGATGCCATCCAACCATCTCGTCCTCTGTCATCACCTTCTTCTCCTGAATTCAATCTTTCCCAGCATCAGGGTCTTTTCAAATTAGTCAGTTCTTCACATCAGGTGGCCAAAGTATTGGAGTTTCAGCTTCAGTATCAGTCTTTCCAATGAATATTCAGGACTAATTTCCTTTAGGATAGACTGGTTGGGTTTCCTTGCAGTCCAAGGGACTCTCAAGAGTCTTCTCCAACACCATAGTTCAAAAGCATCAGTTCTTTGGTGCTCAGTTTTCTTTATAGTCCAACTCTCATATGCATAAATGGCTATTGGAAAAACCATAGCTTAGACTAGATGGACCTTAGTTGGCAAAGTAATGTCTCTGCTTTTTAATATGCAGACTAGTTTGCTCGTAGCTTTTCTTCAAAGGAGCAAGTGTCTTTTAATTTAATGGCTGAAGTCACCATCTGAGGTGATTTTGGAGCTCAAAAAAATAAAGTCTCTCACTGTTTCCACTGTTTCCCCATCTATTTGCCATGAAGTGATGGGACTGGATGCCACGATATTAGTTTTCTGAATATTGAGTTTTAAGCCAACTTTTTACTCTCCTCTCTCACTTTCATCATGAGGCTCTTTAGATTTTCTTCACTTTCTGCCATGAGGGTGGTGCCGTCTGTGTATCTGAGGTTATTGATATTTCTCCTGGCAATCTCTATTTCAGCTTGTGCTTCATCTAGCCTGGCATTTCACATGATGTACTCTGCATGAACTCCTTATTCCCAAATTCAGACTTAAATTGAACAATGCAGGGAAAACCACTAGACCATTCAGGTATGACCTAAATCAAATCCCTTATGATTATACAATAGAAGTGAGAAATGGATTTAAGGGACTAGATCTGATAGATAGAGTGCCTGATTAACTATGGATGGAGGTTCATGACATTGTACAGGAGATAGGTATCAAGACCATCCCCATGGAAAAGAAATGCAAAAAAGCAAAATGGCTGTCTGGGGAGGCCTTACAAATACCTGTGAAAAGAAGAGAAGTGAAAAGCAAAGGAGAAAAGGAAAGATATAAGCATCTGAATGCAGAGTTCCAAAGAATAGCAAGAAGAGATAAGACAGACTTCTTCAGCAATCAATGCAAAGAAATAGAGGAAAAGAATAGAATGGGAAAGACTAGAGATCTCTTCAAGAAAATTAAAGATACCAAGGGAACATTTCATGCAAAGATGGGCTCGACAAAGGACAGAAATGGTATGGACCTATCAGAAGCAGAAGATATCAAGAAGAGGTGGCAAGAATACACAGAAGAACTGTACAAAAAAGATTTTCACATCCAAGATAATCACGATGGTGTGATTACTCACCTACAACCAGACATCTTGGAATGTGAAGTCGAGTGGGCCTTAGAAAGCATCACTATGAGCAAAGCTAGTGGAGGTGATGGAATTCCAGCTGAGCTATTTCAAATCCTGAAAGATGATGCTGTGAAAGTGCTGCACTCAATATGCCAGCAAATTTGGAAAACTCAGCAGTGGCCACAGGACTGGAAAAGGTCCGTTTTCATTCCAATCCCAAAGAAAGGCAATGCCAAAGAATGCTCAAACTACCGCACAATTGCACTCATCTCACATGCTTGTAAAGTAATGCTCAAAATTCTCCAAGCCAGGCTTCAGCAATACATGAACCCTGAACTTCCAGATGTTCAAGCTGGTTTTAGAAAAGGCAGACCGAAACAGAGATCAAATTGCCAACATCCATTGGATCATGGAAAAAGCAAGAGAGTTCCAGAAAAACATCTATTTCTGCTTTATTGACTATGCCAAAGCCTTTGACTGTGTGGATCACAATAAACTGTGGAAAATTCTGAAAGAGATGGGAATACCAGACCACCTGACCTGCCTCTTGAGAAACCTGTATGCAGGTCAGGAAGCAACAGTTAGAACTGGACATGGAGCAACAGACTGGTTCCAAATAGGAAAAGGAGTACATCAAGGCTGTATATTGTTACCCTGCTTATTTAACTTATATGCCGAGTACATCATGAGATACACTGGGCTGGAAGAAGAACAAGCTGGATTCAAGATTACTGGGAGAAATATCAATAACCTCAGATATGCAGATGACACCACCCTTATGGCAGAAAGTGAAGAGGAACTAAAAAGTCTCTGAAGAAAGTGAAAGAGGAGACTGCAAAAGTTGGCTTAAAGCTCAACATTCAGAAATCGAAGATCATGGCATCCGGTCCCATCACTTCATGGGAAATAGATGGGGAAACAGTGGAAACAGCATCAGACTTTATATTTTGGGGCTCCAAAATCACTGCAGATGGTGATTGCAGCCATGAAATTAAAAGACGCTTACTCCTTGGAAGGAAAGTTATGACCAACCTAGATAACATATTGAAAAGCAGAGACATTACTTTGCCAACAAAGGTCCGTCTAGTCAAGGCTATGGTTTTTCACTAGTCATGTATGGATGTGAGAGTTGGACTGTGAAGAAAGCTGAGTGCTGAAGAATTGATGCTTTTGAACTGTGGTGTTGGAGAAGACTCTTGAGAGTCCCTTGGACTGCAAGGAGATCCAACCAGTCCATCCTAAAGGAGATCAGTCCTGGGTGTTCATTGGAAGGACTGATATTGAAGCTGAAACTCCAGTACTTTGGTCACTTCATGTGAAGAGTTGACTCACTGGAAAAGACCCTGATGCTGGGAGGGATTGGGGGCAGGAGGAAAAGGGGAGGACAGAGGATGAGATCGCTGGATGGCATCACCGACTCGATGGACGTGAGTTTGAGTGAACTCTGGGAGTTGGTGATGGACAGGGAGGCCTGGCGTGCTGCAAATCATGGGATTGCAAAGAGTCAGACACGACTGAGTGACTGAACTATCTGAACTGAACTGAACTGTGCATATATGTTAATAAGCAGAGTTAAATAAGTTAAATATGCAGAGTAACAATATGCAGCCTTGATGTACTCCTTTCCCGATTGGAACCAGTCTGTTGTTCCATGTCCAGTTCTAACTGTAGCTTCTTGACTGGCATACAGATTTCTCAGGAGTCAGGTAAGGTGATCTAGTGTTCCCATCTTATCAAGAATTTTCCAGTTTGTTATGATCCATACAGTCAAAGGCTTTAGCATAGCCAATAAAGCAGAAGTAAATGTTTTTCTGGAACTCTCTAGCTTTTTCAATGATCCAACGGATGTTGGCAATTTGATCTCTGGTTCCCCTACCTTTTCTGAATCCAGCTTGAACATCTGTAAGTTCACAATTCATGTACTGTTGAAGCCTGGTTTGAAGAATTTTGAGCATTACTTTGCTAGTCTGTGAGCTGAGTGTAGTTTTGTGGTAGTTTGAACATTCTTTGACATTGCCTTTCTTTGGGATTGGAATGAAAACTGACCTTTTCCAGTCCTGTGGCCACTGCTGAGTTTTCCAAATTTGCTGGCATATTGAGTGCAGCAGTTTAGCAGCATCATCTTTCAGGATTTGAAATAGCTCAGCTGGAATTCCATCACCTCCACTAGCTTTATTTGTGGTGATGCTTCCCAAGGTCCACTTGACTTCGTATTCCAGGATGTATGGCTCTAGGTGAGTGATCACACCATCGTAGTAATCTGTGTCATGAAGATCTTTTTGTACAGTTCTTCTGTATATTGTTGCCACATCTTTTTTAATATCTTCTGCTTCTGTTAGGTCCATACCATTTCTGTCCTAAAGTGCCCATGTTTGCATGAAATGTTCCTTTGGTATCTCGAATTTTCTTGAAGCGATCCCTAGTCTTTGTTTTTCTGTTGTTTTCCTTTATTCACAGAACCTAAAAAAAAAGGTTTAGAGACAGAAACCTTTTGAGGTTCATTAGAGATTCTCACGATTTGAACTATTTTATTACTCCAGGGTAGGGGCTGCTTAATAATAAGTGAGATTGAGCAATGAGAGTGTGGTTCTGATGTCAATTAGGATTAGAAGGCATTCATTTCCGATGTAGAGAAATGTTTCTCCAAGCTTATTAAGAGAGAGGATTGGGAAGACCCCCAGTAGTCCCTCAGATCTTCATCATAGGGAACTGAGAGGATGTTGGGAAGACTTTTTAGAGGGATGAAGGTACCTGAAGCCAGGGGAGAGGAGCATGAGGCTTTGGAAGCCATTTTATCTTTCTTTGTTTGTTTGCCTTAGTTGTTCTTAAAATTTTATTTTGCAGAGAGGCAATTTTAGGCACTTGATAACATTTAGACACCCCAAAATCCTAATTGATATAGGTATTCCACTTAGTTTAAAACATTTAAAGCTATGATTGTCCAATTTGATTTTAAGAAAATTAAGTTTGGGGGTTTAAATATCCCCATAATTGCCATTGATGTTCTTAAGTTGCCTTTAGGTAGGTTGGTTCCTTTAGGTACAAATGCACATGGAAAATGAATCTTTATTTTAAAATATAGAATTGGCCAAGGTACCTGAAAAGAGGGGTGCCTTCAAAATATGTAGATGACTGGGATTCCATTTCTCAGATGTTTTTCTCTAGATAAGAGTAATTTTCAAACAACCTAACAGCTTGCTTTCTCTAGTCTAATAGCTGAAATAGCTTAAACAGCCTGCAGGCCTATGACTAACCAGTCCTAAAGGAACAGTCTAGACCCAAAGGGACCAGGCCAAAGGCTGGTCAGCACAGCTTTAACTGAATAGCCAGTCCTGAGGAGTCAGGTGAAAGGCTTAACAGCTCAGTTCCAATAGAACAACTCCCATTCTAAAAATAGTCAGACTGAAGGCTAGACTGAAGGCACTGTTCCAATGAAACAGCCATGTTTTTTCAGGAAGAGCCTGATTACTCTGATACCAAACAAGCCCTTAACCAGAAAGGACAAAGCCTTAAAAAAGATCCCAAATAAAATCTAGAGAGCTTCAAAGTGCAAAGAGGTCAGAGACTCAGATCTAGGAGAAAGACTTACCCTCAAACCCCCAGGGTCAATAAGAAAATCAGTGAGCAACTATGAACTCAATATGGGTATTGAACCTGTTTGCCCACCAGCTCTGGGGTCATTAGTGGTCTTCTCTGGATCCCCATATGGGCCAACAAAATGTTGACTAAAACATAGACTGCCAGTTATTTATCCAGCAAAAGTGGGTTTATTTGGTATTAGCGAATGATTACAATTTGGGACCTACAACCATGGCAAGCCACATGTGAGTCTTTACAGAGCATAGAGAGGAGAACTCTTTTAAAGAGAGAAAAAGGAAGTTGGAAGGGCACAGTGAACAAAGAGTCCATTGAAGGAATTGAGATTTTTGAAGTACAGTGGCTTTTTATTAACTGAATTGTAATAGTCTCTTACTGGTTGAGTTCTTGCTAGGCAAGAGGAGAAAATTTTTCTTTTACATGTTGGGCTCTGCTGTCAGTATAGAGCATAAGAGATCCTCCTTCTGGTCTCCTAACTATTTTAATTGAGGTTTCTGTTTTTATACTTGTATATCTATATTTATATTTTTATAATATCAGAGTATTTGAAGGATGAAAGTCTTTTAAAGTATAAATAAATGCTTGGTAGATTGTCAACATTTACCTTAAAATATATGGCTTAAAGCGGCACTTTTACATCTCATGAATTATTGGACTACAGTGTGGAGTGCTAAGGCAATGCTTGCTTTCTCTAGACATTGGTCTTTATTTCTAGTAGTTTGTGTACCATATTCATGTTGTCAGGTCCACAGTTTATTAAACTTTTGATTTAGGAGATATGTCTCCAGGCTCAGGGCCACTGGGCTCTTGTCCTAGATTTTCCATTAATGACCACATGACAGTGTATGGGTGTCTTAACATCCCTGAGCTTTGATTTGCTCATTTGCATTAAGAAGGTTTGGATTTCAATCTTTCTTGTGGGACAGACCCTAAAAATAATTTGATAAAGCTGTGAATTCCTCTCCCATAATTGTGTGTGTAAACAGGCATGGAATGATTCACTGGTCTCTGAAGCCCAGTAGGACTCTGATGTTAAGATCCTCTGGACTGGGTCATTCTTCTCCCTTCCAAAAGTACTGTGGCATCAAATACAAATCGCATATTTGAACCCAAAACAATTTTATTAATTGTTGATTTGTGTCCTGCTGCTTACAATTTCATTTCCAACTAGATTTTCCATTTATTAGTAAAACTGATTGTTTCTTAAATCAAGCAGAAAGCAACAATTCCCAATTACCCGAGGGTCCCAGGGGGCTGATATCTAGGGAGGTTCATTACATATACAATAGATGTATTGCTAATATAATTATGTGGAGGGTGGTGTGCTGATCCCTAATGTTTTATCTCCATACCTCACTATTGGCTGATATTTACAGTAATTGGAATTGCCTTGTTTACACATTTTCTAACAAGTTAATTGTTTAGCAGAGAGTTTAATCCATTGATTATAGATTGATTAATGACCATTGACAAACATACTGCTCTTGAATTTCATTTAATCAGTATTCTTATATGCTTTTTCTACTGTGATGAAAGGTAATGATTTACTTAAAAAATAATCACTAATCTCTAGAATTAGGAGTAAACAAGATAATTGGAAAGCTGACCAATTAACATCACAATGTAATAGGTAAGATCTGGCCTTAGAAGGCATATGAATCTGGGTCCAAATCCCTCCTGTATCTGTAGAATGAGATAACAATAGTCACAACTCAGCATTGTGATGATAATTAAATAAGATAATACACCAAAGAACTTATCACAGTGTTTACTATATAATCTAGTTATTATTATTTTTGTTATTATATTTGCAATAATGAAAGAAAAACCACACTGACAGACTGAAATCTGTCCCCCAAAAGATATACTGAAGTTCTAACTCCCAGTACCTCAGAATTTGACCTCATTGAGAAAAAGGGTCTTCACAGAGGTAATCAACTTAAAATGAGGTCTTTAGGGTGGGCCTTAATCTTCCCTGGTGGCTCAGAGGCTAAAGCATCTGCCTCCAATGCGGGAGACCTGTGTTTGATCCCTGGGTCAGGAAGATTCCCTGGAGAAGGAAATGGCAACCCACTCCAGTATGCTTGCCTGGAGAATCCCATGGACGGAGAAGCCTGGTAGGCTACAGTCCACAGGGTCGCAAAGAGTCGGACACGACTGAGCGACCTAACTTACTTACTTAATCCAGTACAATGGTGTGCTTCTCAAAGAGGAAGTTTGGACGGAGACACAGACACTCACTGAGGTTGGATGGCATCACTGACTTGATGGACATGAGTTTGGGCAAGTTTTGAGAGTTGATGAATAGGGGAGCCTGGTGTGCTGCAGTCCATGGGGTCACAAAGAGTCAGACACGACTGAGCGACTGGACTGAACAGACACTCACATGGGGAAGACAGTGTGAAGAGTCAAGAAGACAGAGAGTGAAGACAGAATTAGAGTGTAACATCTTTAAGCCAGATACCTAGGGCTGCCGGAGCTGAAAGGACTCTCCCCTACAGGTTTCAGAAGCAGCATGGCCCTGCTGACATCTTGATTTCAGACTTCAGGTTATAGCCTCAAGACTGGCAAGGCAATGAATTTCTGTCATTTTAAGCTATTAATATTTATTCTGTGATGTTTGTAATACTTCATTATGGCAACCCTAGAAAACTATTATATACCATATTTTAGAGTCAGGTAGAAATGCAGAATCATAAAATTTTAAGATAATAATATACTTTTATACCTTCCTTCTTTTATGTGTGAATTAAGGGTGATGACACACACATTTTTGGTTTCTGTCAAGAGGCTGAGCAATCAGCAGAGCACTCAATATAAACATATTGATGGGTGGAGTAGAAGCAACACTGGTTGTGAAACAAGTTCTGATTAGAAGCTACTAACTAGCTAAGTGATGAATCTTCTAGTTTTCAGTTTTTTAATTGTCAAAGAAAGGTTAGGTCCCAGATCCCTTTTGAATCACACATTCTGTAATGCCATGTTCTGGGTCAAGCACTTTGAAATTGTAAAGTTTATTTTGAAAGAATTGTATATTCATGTGCAGGTGTCAGAAATAATATAGAGAAATCCTGTGATGCTTTACCCAGTTTTTTCCAAATAATAACATCTTTCAAAGCAGTTTTTAATACAAGCTATATTTATTGGAATGAAATGTTGAAGACATTTTCACAGGCAGCTCTTTTACCTACCTGTGTTAAGATATTGAAACCTGATCTCAGATCATCTCTGTGATAAAATCCTTGGATTCTTGGCTTCATTGACTGTTTCTCCCTTTGTCCTACTTAATTATCTTCGATCAAGGTGGCTCTAGGAATGGAGACATTAGTCACTTTTTTACTGCTTCCTAGAAAAATGCACATGGCAGCCAAAGTATGTATTCTCATCATGGTCTGCTGCTTTTATAGAAATTTGTATAATATTAATAGTAATCATCAGGACTTTTTGAACACTTAGTATATGTCAGATCAGCCTGAAGCTAAGTACTTGAGAATTATTATCTTATTTAAGTTTCAATCCTATGAGGTAGATACCCTTATTACATCCATTTTACAGGTGTAAAAAACAGGCCCAAGGTTTCTAATGAATGGCTATGACTTGGGTTTGACTGACTCCAGAATGTGACTTAACTGCCATGCCATAGTGCCAGTGAGTGAAAATGAACACATTTACAATTGTTAAAATTTAGTTAAGCTTTCAAACTGAGCCTAAGACTTCTCACTAAGTGTTGCTCACTACACACAGAATTTTACATTGTGATTGCACGGGCACAATGGTACTTCTTCCCTGCCAGTGCTCCAGGTGAGGAGAAGAGAAAAACCCCTTTTATGTGGTCAGAGTTTGGGCTCTGCAGTTAAGCCTAGGACTGAGGAAACAGAAAAGGAAGTGAACGTGTTGAGCTGGTAGCCTCCTCCCTCTCCTTTCCTTGGATCCAGGTCTAACCTACTGTGTTACTTTCCTTTTTAGAATGGGAGGAGAATTTCTACCTGACTTCATTCTTGTTGGTAATAAATTATGCCAAGGGGCTACTACTTTCAGAGGTCATGCAAAAAACTCCAAACCATGTGCAGTAGGTTCCTGTCTAAATTATTTATTTGGCATGTGTTGTCTTGTATTAATGACCTTGCTTGTTAAAAACACCATAAAATGACTCATAGGGTGGTGTGCTGTTAAGGATCGACTCATGCTAATTAGCCATTTTTGTTTTATTTATCAACATGGTTCAGAATTGGGGCAAGAGTCAACCCACTTTAAAATGTTTGTTTGTATTTTTAAACCTTTATTCATTTGCTCCCGGGTAATTTGCATGCACTTTCCTCTCTTCTTTCATTTTCTTGATGAATTTTCTCTTGTCTTTCTTGATAACATTTATCCTGGTCATATTTGTGTACATTTAGTACATAGCTTTTCTGTATATTTTATCTTCTTGAGTCTAAGAAGAAACTATAATGACCAGGCTACATTATATTCTGCAGCCCATGTCCAACTCCACCTTAATTTAAAATGCAAATAATGTGACATCAGAGTATGTAGTCCTTGATGATGTGACATTATTGGTCCCCTACTTGGGATCTTTGGGAAGATATCCCCCCCCCCACTAGAATTCCTTTTCTTCTGCCAGTGAAGTGAACCCTAAGAAGCTAGAGGATTATTTCCAAGGTCTAATACATGAAGAATCAATAGCCATTAACTGCACTATGAACTGGTTAATGAATAGCTAGCATTGGTTTAACTGTGTTGGAGAAGATAGGATGAGTGAGAAGTATGTTCTGATGAAAGTGCTGAGGTGTGGGGCCTGGGCATTGTTGCCAGCTGTGTGTTTGCCTCATAATGTGGACACACAGGGAGGAACTGGAAAGACAGGGAAGGGACGCAAAGGCCTCCCACCCGTTTCTCTATTCTGCCAAAAGTGGGTGCTACCACCATAGCTCCAACATGTGTTGCTCAGGTCCCTCTTTTTGTCTTTCCTTCATCCTATGTAACTATAGTATCCTTGGAATTTGACACTCCACTTCACAATGCTGCTGTGGGAAAAAGGAAGCCTGCCTTAACAGAGGCTCCAAAGCTCTCCAGTGCTTTGGAGAGCTAAAGTAAGGCCTGGAATTGTTTGGAGCCTATTGCTTTCTTATTCAGAAGCCTTCTCTTGGTTTTGTACCTGCACCAGGTAAATAGGATTGTTAGTTTGAGATACATTTCTAAGGTAAGAGAGGGCTTTGTTTGAAAGCTCAGGTATCTCCTTAGGGCTTTGATTCAAGCATTTATTACAATTAATGTTCCTGTCAAATATATAAAATATTTATAGGGCCTATGGAATAAAAATTCTTTTTATTTGTTAAGGTGTTAAATAAGACATATGCTCCATTTGTAAATATTAAAGAAAAAGCCCAGATCAGATTTGGAGTGGAATCTAATTCTGTTTGATAACCTGCAGCTTTTGTCAGGATAAGAGATTCAGCATAGAGATAATTAGAACGGACCTCCCCCTGCCCCCAAATATCAGTGCTACTCCCTAGATTATGACAGATCCAAGGTAATTTACAAGTGCAATGCATAAAGCTTTACTAATAGTTATTCACTTAGATGTGCAAAATACAAAAAGGTTCTAGGTTGAAGCAATGACAATGAATCATTTATGAGATATAATCTACTGAGATGGATTGGATCCATCTGTTATAGCTGGAGAGGGGTTTTTTGTTATTGTTTATAGAATTTTATTTAGTTTTGTTTACAGTATTCAAAATGAAGGAAGGATTAAGGCAGATAAGCAAGTAATTTTTCAACTCACAGATAACTGGAGTTTGCTGTTTTCTGTATAAAAGTCAAGTGCTGTCCGTATGTCTTGGGAAAGCACAAAATAATAAAGCCTCAAAGAGCAAGAGCGTGAAGCACAAGTTTGAAGTTGTCCACTGGTATTCTAAGGGTGCAAGTCTTTCTGCTTTTGGTTTTGCATTGAGCTCATCTGGGCTCATACTCCTCCCCCTGATGAGAAAGGACTGTTTTCTGAGATGCGGCTGTGGAAAATGCAAAGTCTGAAAAGGAAGCAGATAAATCTGTGTCCAACACTAAATCCATTACATGAGACACCTGAGGTTTGAACTGACTTTCTGACTGAAGTTCAAGATGTCTGTTTAGAGAGCAATCTGGGAGCTGTTGGATTTTCCCCCCAAGAGTCAATGAGGAGGACAGAATGCCTGAGAGAATAGAAACTGCTGGCACACATGCACAGTCTACAGGTTAGTATCAAAAGTAGAAGGTACAAAAGGTTGAAACAGAATATATTTGCCCTGAGCTGAACTTTGGGGGCAAATAAGTGGGGTAGGCTCGGCTATATCCCTCAGACGAGGCATGGGTGTGACTCCGAGGCTCTACCAGCTAACGATTTCTGTGATTTCCAGCAACAGGGAGGACAGGATGGAGGAGATATGGGACTGATGGTGCTGGTTCCCTGACCTCCGAGAATAGGTGCTCCGGCCTGCTGGGAACGGGACTTCTAAAACGACAAATATGTCTGGAAGGCTGTGGTCCAAGGCAATTTTTGCTGGCTATAAACGGGGTCTATGGAACCAAAGGGAACACACTGCTCTCCTGAAAATTGAAGGTGAATATGCTCGAGATGAAACCGAATTCTATTTAGGCAAGAGATGTGCTTATGTGTACAAAGCAAAGAACAACACAGTAACTCCTGGTGGAAAACCTAACAAAACCAGAGTAATCTGGGGAAAGATCACTCAAGCTCATGGAAACAGTGGCATGGTTCGTGCCAAATTCCGAAGCAACCTTCCTGCTAAGGCCATTGGACACAGAATTCGTGTGATGCTGTACCCTTCGAGAATTGATATACTAGACCAGTTAGACCTAATAGATATCTATAGGACATTTCACCCCAAAACAATGAATTTCACCTTTTTCTCAAGTGCTCATGGAACATTCTCCAGGATAGATCACATCCTGGGCCATAAATCTAAACTTGATAAATTCAAAAAAATTGAAATCATTCCAAGCATCTTTTCTGACCATAATGCATTAAGATTAGATCTCAATTACAGGAGAAAAACTATTAAAAATTCCAACATATGGAGGTTGAACAACACACTTCTGAATAACCAACAAATCACAGAAGAAATAAAAAAAGAAATCAAAATATGCATAGAAACTAATGAAAATGAAAACACAACAACCCAAAACCTGTGGGACACTATAAAAGCAGTGCTAAGAGGAAAGTTCATAGCAATACAGGCATACCTCAAGAAACAAGAAAAAAGTCGAATAAATAACCTAACTCTACACCTAAAGCAACTAGAAAAGGAAGAATTGGAGAACCCCAGAGTTAATAGAAGGAAAGAAATCTTAAAAATTAGGGCAGAAATCAATGCAAAAGAAACAAAAGAGACCATAGCAAAAATCAACAAAGCCAAAAGCTGGTTCTTTGAAAGGATAAATAAAATTGACACACCATTAGCCAGACTCATCAAGAAGCAAAGAGAGAAAAATCAAATCAATAAAATTAGAAATGAAAATGGAGAGATCACAACAGACAACACAGAAATACAAAGGATCATAAGAGACTACTATTAGCAGTTATATGCCAATAAAATGGACAACGTGGAAGAAATGGACAAATTCTTAGAAAAGTACAATTTTCCAAAACTGAACCAGGAAGAAATAGAAAATCTTAACAGACCCATCACAAGCACGGAAATTGAAACTGTAATCAGAAATCTTCTAGCAAACAAAAGCCCAGGTCCAGACGGCTTCACAGCTGAATTCTACCAAAAATTTTGAGAAGAGCTAACACCTATCCTCCTCAAACTCCTCCAGAAAATTGCAGAGGAAGGTAAACTTCCAAAATCATTCTATGAGGCCACCATCACCCTAATACCAAAACCTGACAAAGATACTACTAAAAAAGAAAACTACAGGCCAATATCACTGATGAACATAGATGCAAAAATCCTCAACAAAATTCTAGCAATCAGAATCCAACAACACATTAAAAAGATCATACACCATGACCAAGTGGGCTTTATCCCAGGGATGCAAGGATTCTTCAATATCTGCAAATCAATCAATGTAATTCACCACATTAACAAATTGAAAAATAAAAACCATATGATTATCTCAATAGATGCAGAGAAGGCCTTTGACAAAATTCAACACCCATTTATGATAAAAACTCTCCAGAAAGCAGGAATAGAAGGAACATACCTCAACATAATAAAAGCTATATATGACAGACCCACAGCAAACATTATCCTCAATGGTGAAAAATTGAAAGCATTTCCCCTAAAGTCAGGAACAAGACAAGGGTGCCCACTTTCACCACTACTATTCAACATAGTTTTGGAAGTTTTGGCCACAGAATCAGAGCAGAAAAAGAAATAAAAGGAATCCAAATTGGAAAAGAAGAAGTAAAACTCTCACTGTTTGCAGATGACATGATCCTCTACATAGAAAACCCTAAAGACTCCACCAGAAAATTACTAGAGCTAATCAATGAATATAGTAAAGTTGCAGGATATAAAATCAACACACAGAAATCCCTTGCATTCCTATACACTAATAATGAGAAAGTAGAAAAAGAAATTAAGGAAACAATTCCATTCACCATTGCAACGAAAAGAATAAAATACTTAGGAATATATCTACCTAAAGAAACTAAAGACCTATACATAGAAAACTATAAAACGCTGGTGAAAGAAATCAAAGAGGACACTAATAGATGGAGAAATATACCATGTTCATGGATCAGAAGAATCAATACAGTGAAAATGAGTATACTACCCAAAGCAATTTACAAATTCAATGCAATCCCTATCAAGCTACCAGCCATATTTTTCACAGAACTAGAACAAATAATTTCAAGATTTGTATGGAAATACAAAAAACCTAGAATAGCCAAAGCAATCTTGAGAAAGAAGAATGGAACTGGAGGAATCAACTTGCCTGACTTCAGGCTCTACTACAAAGCCACAGTCATCAAGACAGTATGGTACTGGCACAAAGACAGAAATATAGATCAATGGAACAAAATAGAAAGCCCAGAGATAAATCTGCATACATATGGGCACCTTATCTTTGACAAAGGAGGCAAGAATATATAATGGAGTAAAGACAATCTCTTTAACAAGTGGTGCTGGGAAAACTGGTCAACCACTTGTAAAAGAAGGAAACTAGATCACTTTCTAACACCATACACAAAAATAAACTCAAAATGGATTAAACATCTAAATGTAAGACCAGAAACTATAAAACTCCTAGAGGAGAATATAGGCAAAACACTCTCTGACATAAATCACAGCAGGATCCTCTATGATCCACCTCCCAGAATACTGGAAATAAAAGCAAAAATAAACAAATGGGATCTAATTAAAATTAAAAGCTTCTGCACAACAAAGGAAAATATAAGCAAAGTGAAAAGACAGCCTTCTGAATGGGAGAAAATAATAGCAAATGAAGCAACTGACAACAACTAATCTCAAAAATATACAAGCAACTTATGCAGCTCAATTCCAGAAAAATAAACGACCCAATCAAAAAATGGACCAAAGAACTAAATAGACATTTCTCCAAAGAAGACATACGGATGGCTAACAAACACATGAAAAGATGCTCAACATCACTCATTATTAGAGAAATGCAAATCAAAACCACAATGAGGTACCACTTCACACCAGTCAGAATAGCTGCGATCCAAAAATCTGCAAGCAATAAATGCTGGAGAGGGTGTGGAGAAAAGGGAACCCTCCTACATTGTTGGTGGGAATGCAAACTAGTACAGCCACTTTGGAGAACAGTGTGGAGATTCCTTAAAAAATTGCAAATAGAACTACCTTATGACCCAGGAATCCCACTGCTGGGCATACACACTGAGGAAACCAGAATTGAAAGAGACACGTGTACCCCAATGTTCATCACAGCACTGTTTATAATAGCCAGGACATGGAAACAGCCTAGATGTCCATCAGCAGATGAATGGATAAGAAAGCTGTGGTACATATACACAATGGAGTATTACTCAGCTGTTAAAAAGAATACATTTGAATCAGTTCTGATGAGATGGATGAAACTGGAGCTGATTATACAGAGTGAAGTAGGCCAGAAAGAAAAACACCAATACAGTATACTAACACATATATATGGAATTTAGAAAGATGGCAATGACAACCCTGATGCAAGAGAGCAAAAAAGACACAGATGTGTATAATGGACTTTTGGACTCAGAGGGAGAGGGAGAGGGTGGGATGATTTGGGAGAATGGCATTGTAACGTGTATACTATCATGTAAGAATCGAATTGCCAGTCTATGTCTGACGCAGGATACAGCATGCTTGGGGCTGGTGCACGGTGATGTTATGGGGAGGGAGGTGGGAGGGGGGTTCATGTTTGGGAACGTATGTACACCCGTGGTGGATTCATGTCAATGTATGGCAAAACCAATACAGTATTGTAAAGTAAAATAAAGTAAAAAAAAAAAACAAAAATGAATATATTTGTCCTCATTTGCATTCTTCTTAAACATTCACCATCTCTTCAAATAATTTATAATTACTTAAGTTCAGAAGTCTTATATTTTTCTTTATACTTTGTAGGGTTGACTGGTTATATAATAGATTGTATATAATATTAGCTAGTTCTGTTTTTTAAAGGTGGCAACTTAAATAACCTGTTTCATTAATGTAATTGTGGGATGTCTGGAAGAAGTTGTTTATTGAGTACTTTCTTAGATACGTTCTATTGATCAGCATACCTTGAGATCCAGACATTTCTAGTCTCCCATCTGCATCTTTTCCATGGCCATTCGTTACATGAAGGTGAAAGAGAGAGTATCACTAGATTACAGCAAATGTATCCCAGAACTGGAAAAATAGCCTACAATCCATGTTCAACTGTTTCTCTTTTACATTTAGATTAAACAGTTAATACCTCCTAGGTTGACAGCCTATAGGGGTAATATATGGAGTGACAAAGATCCCAGAAGATATGAACACCACGAAGGAAAAGAACAGACAGCTGTACACTTGAGATAAAGAAAAAGGCACATGTAATTTATCTCTAAGCAACTGAGGAGAAATAGACATGCGTCTCAAGGAACTGGGATTTAATAAGAGCTCAAACCAGGGACTTGAGTGAATGTATGAATGAATGAGCAAATGAATATACCACAGGGAACTGAGTACTAGACAGGCCAAAGGATGCTCACAGTCAGAAGGTGGGGACTCCTGGTATCCAGGTGAGAGGAAAGGCATATGATAAAGGTATCTGAGAGGAGAGGCATATGATAAAGGTATCAAGGAAGTAGGGAGGGTATATGGCAGAGAATAAAAAGTTTGAGTCTGTAGAAATAGAAAACAACAAAGAAAGTAAGAGTGATGGAGTCATGGGATGAATTTAATGAGGAAACGGCAGAGAAACAGCTGGTTTAATGTGCAGAGGGCACATGGCTCTATTAAAACTCACAAATTACATATCAGTAAAGGCATCTAAATCTGAAACCAACTCATGACTGATCTCTTTTTTTTTTGGTTTGTTTTTGAAGTGGGATTATAAAACTTTAGTCCTTGAACAATTGTATCTGTGTTTTGAATTTTTTCAATAAGAGAGAACTATGACCTCAAATAGGAAAAGGAGTATGTCAAGGCTGTATATTGTCACCCTGCTTATTTAACTTATATGCAGAGCACATCATGAGAAATGCTGGACTGGAAGAAACACAAGCTGGAATCAAGATTGCTGGGAGAAATATCAATAACCTCAGATATGAAGATGACACCACCCTTATGGCAAAAAGTGAAGAAGAACTAAATAACCTCTTGATGAAAGTGAAAGAGGAGAGTGAAAAAGTTGGCTTAAAGTTCAACATTCAGAAAACGAAGATCATGGCATCCAGTCCCATCACTTCATGGGAAATAGATGGGAAACAGTGGAAACAGTGTCAGACTTTATTTTGGGGGTCTCCAAAATCACTGCAGATGGTGACTCTAGCCATGAGATTAAAAGACGCTTACTCCTTGGAAGAAAAGTTATGACCAACCTAGATAGTATAATTCAAAAGCAGAGACATTACTTTGCCGACTAAGGTCCGTCTAGTCAAGGCTATGGTTTTTCCTGTGGTCATGTATGGATGTGAGAGTTGGGCTGTGATGAAGGCTGAGCACCGAAAATTGATGCTTTTGAACTGTGGTGTTGGAGAAGACTCTTGAGAGTCCCTTGGACTGCAAGGAGATCCAACCAGTCCATTCTGAAGGAGACCAACCCTGGGATTTCTTTGGAAGGAATGATGCTGAAGCTGAAACTCCAGTACTTTGGCCACCTCATGCGAAGAGTTGACTCATTGGAAAAGACTCTGATGCTGGGAGGGATTGGGGGCAGGAGGAGAAGGGGATGACCGAGGATGAGATGGCTGGATGGCATCAAAGACTCGATGGACGTGAATCTGAGTGAACTCCGGGAGTTGGTGATGGACAGGGAGGCCTGGCGTGCTGCAGTTCATGGGGTCGCAAAGATTCGGACATGACTGAGCGACTGAACTGAACTGAACTGAAATGCATTTAAGATAATGACCTGTTTCTTGAAGTATACCTGTATTGCTATGACTTTTCCCCTTAGCACTGCTTTTACAGTGTCCCACAGGTTTCGGGTTGTTGTGTTGTCATTTTCATTCATTTCAATGCATATTTTGATTTCTTTTTTGATTTCTTCTCTGATTTGTTAGTTATTCAGCAGCGTGTTGGTATACCTGTGGTGGATTCATGTTGATGTATGGCAAAACGAATACAATATTGTAAAGTAATTAGCCTTCAATTAAAATGAATGAATTTGTATATATATATAAAAGGTAATGACCTGGAATACTCAGTCCTAAAACCAAGGTTCATGCTCTACTAGGGTAACTAGAAATCACTGTTCTGGGTGACCATTGGAAGAAATTTTAAACAGATGGTTTCCGCCCATTCAGAAACTGTCTCTTCTCACTAGGCTCACCCCATGATAAACACACAGTTTTTACATTCAGTTCAGTTCAATTGCCAAGTACTGTCTGACTCTTTGTGACCCCATGGACTGCAGCACGCCTGGCTTCCCTGTTCATTACCAACTCCCAGAGTTTGCTCAAACTCGTGTCCATTGAATCAGTGATACCATCCAACCGTCTCATCCTCTGTCATCCCCTTCTCCTCCTGCCTTCAATCTTTCCCAGCATCAGGGTCTTTTTCAATGAGTCAGTTAGTTCCATCAGGTGGCCAAAGTATTGAAACTTCAGCTTCAGCATCAGTGCTTTCAATGGAATCAGTCCATTGTTCCATGTTCGGTTCTAACTGTTGCTTCTTGACTGGCATACAGATTTCTCAGAAGGCAGGTAAGGTGGTCTGGTATTCTGATCTCTTGAAGAATTCCCCACAGTTTGTTGTGATCCACACAGTCAAAGGCTTTGGTGTAGTCAATAAAGCAGAAGTAGATGTTTTTCTGGAACTCTCTTGCTTTTGCTAAGATCCAATGGATGTTGGCATGTTGATCTCTGGTTCTTCTGTCTTTTCTAAATCCAGCTTGAACATCTGGAAGTTCTTGGTTCACATACTGTTGAAGCCTCACTTAGAGAATTTTGAGCATTACTTTGCTAGTGTGTGAGAGGAATGCAATTGTGTGGTAGTTTGAACATTCTTTGGCATTGCCTTTCTTTGGGATTGGAATGAAAACTGACCTTTTCTAGTCCTGTGGCCACTGCTGAGTTTTCCAAATTTCCTGGCATATTGAGTTTTCGCATTAGCCTTTCAAAAATTGAGGTATCTATTAGTTTAAGGGAGATTTTCAGTCTATACCACTTAAAACTCAACAAGGAGCCAGCAGTCTAGATGTCAAAAATACCAAGGTAAATTTGTAAAAGATAATGAGGCATTTTGGTCTCTCTGGAACTGTTTACTTTTGATGAATAAGGTATTTGTCTTTTGATGGTGGGATTGGTGTTGCTGCTGGAATATGTTCCATTCAGTTTTATATCAGATTTGTTTTGGGAATAGGCAGAGCTTTATTGGGGGGAAATTAGCATATATTTCTCCCCAGTAGCTCAGGTAGTAAAGAATCTGCCTGCAATGCAGGAGACCTGTGTTTGATCCCAGGGTTGGTAAGATCCCCTGGAGAATGGAACAGTGATCCACTCCAGTATTTTTGTCTAGAGTGAGAATTCCTTGGGCAGAGGAACCTGGTGGGCTACAGTCCATGGGGTTGCAAAGAGTTGGACATAACTGAGTGAATAATACTTTCAGTTTTCACTTCAGCATATATGTCCCTTGAAGGCTCTGCTGAAGATGTGTTTCCTCTTCTAGCTTTAAAACAAACAAATCTTAGGCAGAGCTTAGGGAAAGGAGTACAGGGACACTTGTACTAAGCACTTTAGATGATGTCTTTACTCAAAAAAATTTTTGTAAGGCCTCCCCAGACAGCCATTTTGCTTTTGTGCATTTCTTTTCCATGGGGATGGTCTTGATCCCTGTCTCCTGTACAATGTCACGAACCTCATTCCATAGTTCATCAGGTACTCTATCTATCAGATCTAGGCCCTTAAATCTACTTCTCATTTCCACTGTATGATCATAAGGGATTTGATTTAGGTCATACCTGAATGGTCTAGCAGTTTTCCCTACTTTCTTCAATTTCAGTCTGAATTTGGTAATAAGAAGTTCATGATCTGAGCCACAGTCAGGTCCTGGTCTTGTTTTTGTGACAAGGAGATCCAACCAGTCCATTCTGAAGGAGATCAGCCCTGGGATTTCTTTGGAAGGAATGATGCTGAAGCTGAAACTCTAGTACTTTGACCACCTCATGCAAAGAGTTGACTCATTGGAAAAGACTCTGATGCTGGGAGGGATTGGGGGCAGGAGGAGAAGGGGACAACAGAGGATGAGATGGCTGGATGGCATCACTGACTCAATGGACGTGAGTCTGAGTGAACTCTGGGGGATGGTGATGGACAGGGAGGCCTGGTGTGCTGCGATTCATGGGGTCACAAAGAGTTGGACACAACTGAGCAACTGAACTGAACTGAACTTACTCAAAAAATACCTCTTAGGCTCCAGAATCCTATAATGAATGTCCTTAGTCAGTCTTTTGGGTTGACGCATTGAAACCTATGTTAAAATGCTTGTGTTACCTGAAAGGATGTATCAGTTAGGGTGCATTAGTCTGTAAGATGAATCAAAAAGCCCTCCAACCAAAGAATATCTATGGTATACAAGGATTTGGAATTCAGGTCACCTTTCTGGGTTATCAGTCTTGTGGTATTGGCTTTTTAATCTTGATAACAGTCATCTTATTGTTGCAAAATAGTAAGCGTGACTTCAAGCATTTAGTTCTCATACCGTGTCAAAGCCAAGAAACCAAACAGTGAGAGCCAAAGGAATTTCCTTTTAACAAAAGGGCCCTATCCCTCCTGGGGGTAAGATCAGTCACATACAAGGGAGTCTGGGAAGTTGAGCCTATAAAATAAGAAAATGATCTGATACAATTACAATTCATCTAACAAACAGGAAGAAGGGAGAAGGGCTGTTGGATAAATCTCCCCAGAGGGGTAATGTGTTATCCTCCTTTATTCATTGGCAGGATCTTTCTTGTTGATGGTGACGTTAGTCTAGAAAATGAACATAAGAGAAGTGAGAATGATGGAATGCTGCCAATGTCTCTGAGGGACCATGGGCCTCAGGATATGAGAATGAGGGAACCTATGGACAGGCAAGATAGGGAATGTGGAAAACAAGACTAGAGGTTGAATTCTAGAGACAGTAGAAACTAGAGTATTTTTTAGATCCCTTCTAGTTTTAACACTGTGGTTCAACAAAGTGGAGGGACATCAAATATTCTTATTCTACTTTCTCATTTTGCCAGTGCCTTGCTGTTGATATGAATTTGTAACTTATATAGTTATTTAGAAGTAATTATAGAGGGGCCTTTTAATTTCATGGCTACAGTCACCAGGTATGGTTTTTCCAGTAGTTATGTATGGATGTGAGAGTTGGACCATAGAGAAAGCTGAGCACCAAAAAATTGATGCTTTTGAACCACAGTGTTAGAGAAGATCCAACCAGTCCATCCAAAAGAAAATCAGTCCTGAATATTCATTGGAAGGACTGATGCTTAAGCTGAAACTCCAATACTTTGGCCACCTGATGGGAAGAACTGACTCCTAGGAAAATATCGTGATGCTGGGAAAGATTGAAGGTGGGAGAAGAGGGGATGACAGAGGATGAGATGGTTGGATGGCATCACCAACTCAATGGACATGAGTTTGAGTGAACTCTGGGGGTTGGTGATGGACAGGGAGGCCTGGCATGCTGCAGTCCATGGGGTCGCAAAGAGTTGTACACGACTGAGTGACTGAGCTGAACTGATAGAGAGGCCTGCTTCACAGCTTATTTTTGGACCCTGTTTTCAGGAGCTGGGAGAATATATTCTTAGAAGAGTGCATTCTGTGTATTTTATTTATGAATCTTAAGAGCCAAGAAAACTAGAAAGTATAGTTTCAGACTTTCTTTACTTAAAACATCCAGGGCTTCAAGTTTCATGTGGCTATGGACTCCGCATTCCAGCCAGATGTTGTGCTCTGAAGACCCTCCCTTGAGACAGGAAGATGATCTGACTTTAGGGTGCTCATCCTGTTTGACTAATTTCTGTTTAGGGCAACCAACTTATACAGAGAAGTGTATACCAAGGTTGGGTCATCTCACGTCTTTGTTTCTTTATCTGTCCAGTGGGAAATCTTGCTGTGATTACCTCAAGGGGTTACTGTGAGAAGAAAATGAGATAATGTATGAGACAGTTCCTTTGAATGGCTGTATGGATGGCCTAATGATCAGATTGCTGCTGATGATTCCGAGTGTCTGCAGAACTGTACAGTGATGGGTTTGAAGTACCACTGTCTATTAGTGTAACTTCAGTGTCAGCTCTATTTTGGTTCACTCTTAGCTCTCATTTTTTGTTTTCAATTTTATCTCCAATGCTTCCCCTCTGTTTTCAGGTGTTTTGGCCACTGGAAAAAGCTATGTGGACAAACTTACTTATTGCTAATTTTTTCCATAAGGACATTTAAATCTATTTATAGTAGCAATTTTGCATACAGTCATGGGAAGGAATCAGTGATACCGTCTAATGCAAAAGCATTGTGAGGAAGCTTAAATAATTGCAAAATAAAAGAAAACCATGATATTAACATGAAAGAGTTATATCCTAGGAATGAGTGAGGCAGGTCTGCAGATATTTAAATGCTCTCCTCAGGTGATTCATTGGAGCACTGAACACAGCACTAGCCCAGGAATCACCAGGTAGAGGAAGAGTGCTGGCTTCAGAAGTAATGTTCTGTTTGTGACTTAGCAAGTCACAGGGTCTCCATGAGCCTCAGCTTCCTCATATGAATGGTGAGGAAGAACAGAATGCGTTATAAACCAGATGATCTCTAAGACCTCGTTCTTCCAAACTAAAGATTCATAATCTCCCCACTGTCTTCATCTTTACAATTGTGACCCTAGTCTGAATCATTTGTGGAGCGTATCAAACTTTTAGGGGACTTAAAATCAACTGTTTAACCTCTTCTAGGAAAGATTCATAGTTATGGAGACTACAACAAAATCTGGGCCTTGATCCATAGACTTCTGATATTAAATTTATTGTACCTTCCATTGCACAAGACTTGGAACCTTTTTCAAAGGAAAGATTGCTGTAAACCTAATGCTTTTGTCTTATAGAACATATGTAAAGTCTAAAAATTGCCCTCTAACAAAGCTAGTAGAGAAATGGAAAGGAAGTCACCATATGTATAATGGTATGTGTGAATATGTGCATTGGAAAGGTCATTTGAAAGGGCATGCCAAATGTTCAATAATATGAGAAAAATAAAGCAAATTGCAGCACATCTCCTTAATATAATATTATGCAACTTTTAAAGATGATGTTTATAAAGTTTATTTAGCAAAATGGAAAATGCTTATTCTATAATATTAATTGAAAAAAATTACATGAAATTTTCTAAATATTTTAGTTACAGCGATGTTAAATTGCAGCGATGTTAAATACAGCTACAAGAAATATATCAACATTACAATGGTATGATGGGATTATGGATAATTTTTTCTTCATTTTTTCAGCATAGTTTTGTTATATTTATCATAAATGTGGTTTTTTTTTTGGAAATTTTTACAGATTTATTTTTTAAAAGGAAAGGCAGTACTAGTAAGCAGGTGGATATTTCAGTCAGGGTTCTAGCAGAAGACAGATGGCGTACTGAGGTTAGAAGGAAGTCTTAATGAAGGAACTGTATTCAGAGTTACATGAAAGTTAGTGATATGCCCTGGAGCTGGTGACATGGGGACCAAGAGTACCACAGACTAGAGTCTTCTGAAGGTGTTGCCATGAAAGAAGCTGTGATATTTAGTCGAAGAATGAAAGCAATATAGAGAGATGACATCACAGAGAGGAACTAAGGGAATGCCAACCTCTCTCTCTTTCCTTTCTCCAATATCCTGCCAGCGGTCCTCAATAGGCAAGCCCAACTAAATGCTGGAGGGCATGGGAAACCCTTGATGTCAACCATGCAGATCTCAAAGAGAGTTGCTTGGAGACTGTCCCAAGACAGGTAAATCCAGTGTAGCAGGACACAGAGGGCTGCCTCACTGGCTTTATTGTCACAGAGTTGACCTCAAAGCCTGGATCTTAACCTTGTTCTCCTAAAAGAGATGACCGTAAGGGTCTTCTGGCTCTTTGGACTGATAACCCATAGTCTGACCTATTTACAGACCATTTCTAGGACTTCTGATATATATTCTCAGGAATTGGACACACATGGTGTCATGGCTTGGTTTCTTTAGTAGGATGTGACGGTAATCAGATAGAAATAAAGATGTGAAGAAAGATCAGGACTGAAGAGTCACTGACATATTGAGAGATGACCGATGCTATGGAAGGGGTTGTGATAATTCAGATGGAGTAAAAATGAGCTAAGAACAGAGCAGATCCCTTTGGATTACCAACTTTTCAGGGACTAGTAGTGGAGAAAGATGACAACAAAAGACACTAAGCACCACTAAGAAGCATTAAAATAATAGTTAACATTGACCAAGTACTTATTCTGCACCTAGTCATTTATATGCATTATTTCATCAGATTATCACTGTATTCCTTGTATATTATGTGTCATCATTATTGCTGTTTTACAGATGTAGAAACTGAAACGAGATGACTCAGCTTGTGAAAGTCATACCAGCTAGTTGAGGGGCTGACTGAGGGTACGAATCTAGTTGGTCTAGATTCTAGAAACTATTTCAAAAAAAAAAACAACAAAAAACAAAAAACTGCTTCACAAGAAGCAAGAAAAGAAGCAGGGATGGCATATTGTAAGAATCCAAGGGAAAAAGAAGTTTTGGGGCAGGGGCAGGAGCATGTTAGATGTTAGATGGTCACCAGTTTTAAATATGTCAGAGGTTAGGTAGGATGATGGCTAAATGGAAGTCATCTTAATATGATAACCCCTCAATCTGTTTTTAAACAGTTAATGCACTATAACTAGGTCTAACACAGATATTTGGTATATTTGCTTTTTGTTTGTTTTTATCCTGAAATTAAAAGACACTTACTCCTTGGAAGGAAAGTTATGGCCAACCTAGATAGCATATTCAAAAGCAGAGACATTACTTTGCCGACTAAGGTCCGTCTAGTCAAGGCTATGGTTTTTCCTGTGGTCATATATGGATTTGAGAGTTGGACTGTGAAGAAGGCTGAGCACCGAAGAATTGATGCTTTTGAACTGTGGTGTTGGAGAAGACTCTTGAGAGTCCCTTGGACTGCAACGAGATCCAACCAGTCCATTCTTAAGGAGACCAACCCTGGGATTTCTTTGGAAGGAATGATGCTAAAGCTGAAGCTCCAGTACTTTGGCCACCTCATGCGAAGAGTTGACTCATTGGAAAAGACTCTGATGCTGGGAGGGATTGGGGGCAGGAAGAGAAGGGGACGACAGAGGATGAGATGGCTGGATGGCATCAAAGACTCGATGGACGTGAGTTTGAGTGAACTCCGGGAGTTGGTGACAGACAGGGAGGCCTGGCGTGCTGCGATTCATGGGGTTGCAAAGAGTCGGACACGACTGAGCAACTGAATTGAACTGAACTGAACTGATCCTGAGCCTAGAATTTAAGCTCCACAGATGCTGTATTAACATTTTATTATTTTTATTTTGAGTACAGTCTCAATTTTCTGTCATAAGCTTGTTTTTTTGTTCAGCTTCCTTTGGAGATTTTTGCCTTGAAAAGTTTGTCTCTGATAAAGCTTGATAAGTTAAATGTTGGCTTTGTGAATGTGTCTATTACTTAAGGTTATAGATATGATTTTGGTGTTTTTGAGGGAATGAGACCCAAGCTTCTGAGAATCATTCCATTCACATATGTAGACAGGAAACAGCATGTGTATTAACAAACGGGTTGGAATAGGAGTTATATCTCATAGTCTGAAACATTTGACTCGGGAGCCATCAGGCATTAAGCTGTTGCCACATTAGAGTGCAATAAAAAGGCAAATTTGGGAAATTCCTGAAAAGATGATTTCTCCTATGATCTGATGATGGTACAGTAAATTCTTAGTTTCAGAGTATAGATGCCATTTCAAGTTAAGTATATGCAATTTAAATTAAAGATGCTCAGATGTTAGCTGGCTGCCACAGCATATTGGCAACAGCATGTGTTTGAACTAGAGCAGATAATTCAAATGGCTCGTTATCCACTTACATTCTAATCATCTTTGAGGTGGCTTCTCTCTGGGCAGACTCAGCATGCTCTCAGGGGAGGTTTTATAGCTTCTGAATTTGTAGAAAGGGAAAAGGAGTTGTTCTGGCTGCTGTGACCCAGTCAGTCCCACCTAGTTTCTGGATTACTTCAGTTTTCCCTCTTTACTAAGAAAACCTAACTCTTCTTTGGGCTTTAACCCTCCTGTTAACATAAAGTGGCTCCTAAGCCTGTTTCAGGCTGGGCATTTCAATTGCTAGAGAGTGTGTGCGTGTGTGCGTGTGTGTGTGCTCAGCTGCTCAGTCATGTCCGACTCTTTCAGATCCTGTGGACTGTAGCCCACCAGACTCCTCTGTCCATGCGATTTCCCAGGCAAGATTATTGGAGAGGGCTGCCATTTCCTCCTCCAGTGGATCTTCCTGACCCGGGGATCAAACTTGTATCTCTTGTGTCTCCTGAATTAGCAGGCAGATTCTTTACTACTACACCACCTAGGAAGCCCCTTCAATTACTAGTGCTGCATAACAAATCACCCCAGAATTTAATGACCTAAGGATAGCAATCGGTTTATTATTATTTTTCGTGGTTCTGAGGGTTCACTGGGCTCAGGGAGCTGTTTCTCTCTTGGGTGTCTTCTGGATTGGAGTCGGATGGTGGCTGGAGCTGGAACCATCTCTAAGACTTCCTCATGCACATGTTTGGTGTTGATGCTGGCTGTCTGCTGGGACCTCATCTGGACTGTTGGCTGAAACACCTGTCCATGCTATCTCCATGTGACTCCTTGGCTCACAGCCTAGTTCCAAGTGTGAATGTCCCAGGGAGATCAGACAGAAGTTGTATGACCTTAACTGACCTAGCCTTGGAAGTCATATAGTAGTCTCATACCTGCCCAGATTAAAGGGGAGGGAACACGGGCTCGCCTTTTGATGAGGAGTGTCAGTGTCACACTGTAAGAAGAGCGTGTGGAACGAGAGATTGTGTTGTGCTATCTTGGGAAATACAATCTGCCTCACTGGGGACTTTTCTATAGACATATCCTTAGGCACATCTGTGAAGTTGCAAAGTCATTTTCCCATTTCCCATTTTAGATCCCTCTTTGCTTTCAAAAAGCTTTCCTTTCTTAACTTGCAGGTTCCCCTGAGGAGCCAGGATTCCATGTTGCCCTAAACTTACAGCTTGGTTCACCAAAGCTGCCCCATGATAAAACCTTCCTCTAGGCTTCCTCTCACCAAAACGTGCCTTTTCTTGACACTCAGGGCCCAGGTTCCTTCTCTGTTCCTTATGAATGGCTGGAATGTGGCTGTTATATAGGAATCTTCCTATATAACATGTGTGGCCTACTTTTATTAAAAGAAAAAGGAGATTCTTAGCTAACATGTCCCATTTTAGAGGTATTTTAGTAGTTTGTGCCCAAAGGAGCTATGAGAGATCATATTAGGTAGGCCAGCTAGCCTTTTATGGAAGAAGTTGGCCTGTGTGAGATGGTTACAGGAGCATCCTGGCCTGCATTTACAGTCCAACAAACTTACATTAGGATTCAGTTCTGTCCCAGACATTGTGCTGTTGGTGCTGAGAATACATATATAAATGAGATATGCATTCTGCCCCAATAGTGCTTAGCATGGACATCAGTGGTCAGAATCCTACAGTGATTATTACTTTGAGTTAAGCATTAATAGTGTGTGATTAAGTGAAAACCATTATCTTTAAGAGATAACATGCTATATTTTCTGTGATTATTATTAAAGACTTGCTTTTTGGGGGCTTATCACAAATGATTATTTTTAAAATAATTTTATTTTTTGTTTCTTCTTGGCTGTGCTAGGTCTTCATTGCTGCGCAGGCTTCTCTCTAGTTGCAGCAAGCAGGGGCTGCTCTCTAGTCACAGTGCACAAGCTTCTGATTGTGGTGGCTTCTCTTGTTGTGGAGCCTGGGCTCTAGGGGGTACAGACTTCAGTAGTTGTGGCACGTGGCCTCTGTAGTTGCAGCTCCCAGGCTCTGGAACATAGGCTCAATAGTTGTGGTGTAGTTGCTCCACAGCATTTGGAATCTTCCTGGATCAGCGATAGAACCTGTGTCTCCTGCATTGGCAGGCGGATATTTTACCACTAAGCTTGCAGCGAAGCCAGATAACATGCTATTTTTATTAGCTGACCCTTAGTATGGATTCTATGAAGCAATAAAAATCAAGATCCTGAGGAATTAAATGTCAGATGCATGAGCTTTGATAGGAGAAAGGGGAGGTATGAAAATGTCCTACCTTGGTGAAAGGAAGGAATGAAATGAGATATTGGGAGAAGTCATAGAAAAACTTTTTCTGCCATACAGCTTTTTGGTAACAGATGAGAGACTATAGATGGTGGGGGTTAACCTCATGAACCCTAGGGCCAGAGTGCTGCTTTGCATTCTTGCTTTCTTGCTTACTAATTATATGGTCTTTGGTATGTAACTTTTCTATGCCTCATTTTTATCACTTGCAAAGCAGGGATGGTGATGGTGGTGGTATTGTTTAGTCGCGAAGTTGTGTCTGACTCTTTTGTGACTGTAGCCCATCAGGCTTCTCTGTCTGTGGGATTTCCCAGGCAAGAATAGTGGAGTGGGTTGCCATTTCTTTCTCCAGGGGATCGTCCTGACTCACAGATCAAACCCAGGTTTCCTGCATTGGCAGGCAGGTTCTTTACCTCTGAGCCACCAGGGAAGCCCAAAGGTAGGGATACAATTAGCAAATCTACCATAGAGTTGCTATGAACATTAATTAAATGAACTAATACTGGCTATTTACTTTGCCCAAGGCCCAGTACATGGGAGAGACTCTTCTTAATTTGTTAAATAAGCAAGATTGTTTTGTCTCAAATATTTTGTACTCTTTTGTCAAATTCACTGAAGAATTGACTTATTCTCACATTGATGTTAGAGAGTGTAGAATCTCTTCCCTTTTCTTGTCTATTTACAACATAGCTCAGTATAACTCTTTATCACCCTGTGGACATATATTTGGGAAATTTGATTCTTTTATTTGAAGATTTTTCTTCTTCAAACTTTCTTTAATATGATTGGGAAATTGTGAGGGGTGCAGTAGGCTTTCTGTTCTGCGAACTCATCAATTTAATGTGATTCCATTTGACAGTTTTATATTCTTCTGTTCTTCTATTCTCTGCCAGTTAACCTATCTGCAAGGTGAAAATATTGAACAAATTGTCTACCCAAAGCACTGCTCTGTAAAATAGATGATGTGCCTGGAGTGGATGTATTCTATTGTCATTTGGATGGCCAAGGTTAGAGAGAACACTGGGAGTTCCTATTTAAAAGAATAATAAAATATAGGAAACTGGGGAAAATATTTAGATAATCTTTGTGGATATATCTCAAAATTATTTAGATCACCTGTGTAGTGCCTTCTTTTGGGGTGTAGATAATATTTTTGCCATGAAAACTTAACCTTGGCCTCATCTTTCTGTTTGAACCTTGGAAAAATGGAAAACCCATTTGCTTCTCATATTACAGAAGACTTACTTCCTGAAAGCCAGACTAGACATGATTCTAAGCCTTGTTTGGGCATCAGAATCACTTATGTGGCTTTAAAAATTTCCCAAGTACTCATGACATTCTGAAGTTCTGTTTTATTAGAACTTGAGTGAAACCAGAGCTCTTTTTATAAAATTTTTATTTTTAAAGTACCTCCCTAGATATTCAAAGAACAATTAATTATTTTTTTATTAATTGTAAAGAACAATTAATCCATATGACATCAACTTAATATCACATGAATACAATAATATAAATACAGGTATCTTTGGTCACATAATTATCATACTTTAGAATCTGCATGCTCTTTGAAAACCTGTCTATTAATTTGGATTTGTTGCCATTTTCTGACTGGAGTTGATGCATCTGGAGATCTTGGTCCACAGTAATGGAGGGTTATTTCTTTCATCTCTAAGTTATGACTTAGATTCAAAATGGTGAAAGTGCCTCTTCAGTATCATTACGACTTGCAAGTGGACCAAAGAAATTTAGGGTTCACAGGAAGACATCTTTACTCCTTAATTAAAAAGAAGCCCTTTGGGATCCAAGGAAATAAGAAAACAAAACTCACATCCTGGAAAGTATAATGTGAGAATGTTAAATGATATCTGCCAAAACCTCTTCTTGCATTATTCCAGTTGTGGTGCCAAAGGCCAATTGCAACTTGTTTTGTGGTAGGAGATGTGTCTGATTTAGACAATAGCAAGATTATAGTTGAATACTGAGAATTTTCGCAGTCAAGAAAAACAGATCAATCTTTCAAGATATTTGTAATGCAACAGAATCTTTCTTCCAAAGGTTTAAACTTGCACACTTGTACAGTGTTGCCATTGTTTCATTCCTTCCACTTTCTCTCTCTCTCTCCTCTTAATTCCCTTGCTTGGCTATTCTTTATCATTGATGACTGATAGGGAAATAGAACATAGAAAAAGTTTTCAATTCTGGTTAGAAAAAATGTTGCTGGAGTAGTTGTTTTACCAAACAATACTGTCATATTGCAAAAGATTCACTTTGGTCTTTCGTCTACTTGTGGGCCCTTCCCAGTACAAATGAAAATAAACACACTCTTCTTAAATGTTAATCCTTTCATTGAAAATATGTCTGAATAAAAGAGAGGATTGTGATTAATTTATAGTCTTTCTCAGCATCATTTTGTGAGATGAAAATGTTCCCTCTCACAAGAAGATGCAAAGAGCGTAACAAGCCATTTGGCTCCAGATCAGGCCAGCCAAGTTCTTGGTTCCAGGATAAGTTACTAACTTATAAGTTACTAGCTGTCTCTGTGGCATACATGGTCTTCCTCCATGCCTCTGGTCTTGTAATAACTTCTCTCTTAGCATTCTACCCCAATCTCTATTATCTACTGAAAGAGAGAGAATATACCAAGTTGCCAAATTTCGCCCATTTTCTGACTACTTCCTCTTCTTTCAAGCTCATTTCCAGGATTGAAGTTGGAAAAGGACTAGGAGTTGATTTTATGTCTCTAATCCATATTTAAATGGCTCTTGAGTGATGGTCTGATTTTCCTTCTCAACCATAAAATGAGATTACCCCTTAGCTCCTTTCTCTTTGTCTGCTGGATACAGTTCTAATGAAGTTCTCCAATAAACAGTCAACAAATTTATATTAAATTACCTGTATATAGTGACCTCCTTCAAATGAATTACCTTCATTCTTCTTGATTTCTGTATTTCTCCAACATTCTTGTCTCCTTGAGGATCAGGAATACGTCTTATCCATATCTGTATAATGTTTTACACAATAATGTTCAAGAAATATTTATTATAATAAGAACTTCATAAGGTCCCACAAGGTCAGTTGCTTTTCAGAGTCCTGATAATTCTACACTTGCTTCTTGATTTTTTTTTTCCTTTTTTTTCCCCCAGCGGGCCTGTGGGGAGGGGTGGTGGTTGTATCATGAAAGAAGTGGGAGGGGTGTTGCCAGGAGATTTCACCCAAAAGTTCATTGACAGTGTACCTGGAGCAGCCTATTTAAAATTCACCTTGAGAGCAAATGGTAATTCTGTGCCCCCTGGGCAAATATTAGACCCAGATGAGGAAAGGATGGTTAAAGTTGTTGCTGGACAGGTAAAACTTGAAGTCATTTGCAAAACAATTTTTTCTTTTCAGCCTACAGCCTGATACAGAAGCCCACTTAAAGTCATTAGTGTATTATAGACATGCTTTTTCTCAAGCACTTTAAACTGTAATAACGTTCCAGTGGAAAAAGTGGGAATTTGACTCATGGCTCATCAGTTGTCTCATTACAACATGCACATTGCCATAATCTGCTTTTGCCAAGTGTGTTGTTTGATTTTTTTGTCCCGAATTTCTCTCTTGTCCTGCTGTGTCACTGGTGGGATATAACTACTGTTTGCTGGGTTTTGCTAAGAGGGTAAACAAACCTGCGCTACCATACAGATGGGTTGGTAAATAGGGCATGTGAAGCTGTCTAGGGTTGTTGAAGGATTTAAAAGAGGTTTGGAAGACCTGGCTTTTAGTATTGTCACTGCTACTTTACTGATGACTTAATGAGTTCAGTGTTGTAACTCCTCTGTGATTTTTATTTTTTTTCTCTAATCTTTACTTCTTAAAGGAAAAATAAGTAGGAAACTTCTTTTTTTCTAAAGATGGGCTGTGTTGCATGCACTAGAATCATGCAAGTGGATAGAATTTCTGCCTAGATTTCTTGAATGTAAGCTTCTTTTCCTACTGATGCAAAAACTGTTGGCCTTTTCTGCTGTGGGCTGTAAGTGAGGAGTGCTTTTTCACTGAAGGAAGAATAATGCCTTGAGCTCCCTTGTTTTGCAGAATTCCAGAGGCTACATCATCATAACACATTCTAAAGTTTTCTGACCATCTTCTTCAGGGAGAAAGGCTGAGAGAGAGCTGACTCTAGCCTAGGATGTAGATTGAGTTCCTGAGATTTATAATAATCAAAATATTAATGAAGGAGTCGATACAAATGCTGTTTGTGTAGAATGCCTAAGTAACCGGTTGTGTAATATATCAGGAAGAGATCCAGAGATGAGCAGAGGCAGAGCATAATAAATCAGGTCATTTGTTTTGCAATAATGGAATGATAATTGTGATAATTTCAGAAGTCACTATCATCCTGCAGCGTGAAAGAATCTTTTTGCTGGCTTCCCATTGTTTAAATATTCATGTGATGTCTATGAGTGACTTCCTGCTGAGAAAATCTTTGCATACCTCCGGCTGGCACAAGAACTAGAAATTATACTTTTCTTTAAGCCTGGCAGGTTTTGCAGGAGGCTGGGTGCTCTCTTGGTTTAGAGGGGAGACTGTTCCTCAAAGAACAGTTCTTTCAGGGAAATAAAGGTCCATGTTGTTGAGTTACTTTCCAAATGCTTTCTCCCAGGCAGCAGCTGTGTGAATTTATAGGCACTCACCTCTGCCCTTTTGCACTGAGTGATGAGGCAGAGGCAAAAATAACCATGCTAGTTTATCACACAGTTATACTATAGAAATATAAACATAGCTAATGACCCCAGAGAAGAAAATCTGCAGTTGTCACCCATGTGTGCCCTCCTCTGCCCCAGCTCCCAACATTTTTTCTTGGTGTGGGTGAATGGGGCTGTTTTAATTGAGTTATCTAAATCTGGCAGGCCATACAACCCATTGTCTCATATCCTAGGACTTAGGTCCACCTGTTGTCATACCCCTCAACCAGTGCAGTAGGAGATAGACAACACATGCTTTCAAATTCCTTTTCTCTACAAACCCCTAAAAGAATTGCAGCAACCGTTTTGGAATTATTTGGGTGCTGCAGTGAATGGGGATGTGGGTTCTGGCAACAGGGGTTATTTTGGAATGAGCAATATTGTGTTACTGCTAATATTGTGTTACTCCTTCGAGCAAATTGTATTTTTAGTATGTATATTAAATTATACATTAGATACTGTGTATTACAGTGTACTAGAGTTTGGTATTCTGTTGGTATTTAAACTTTTGGCTTTAGAAGTGATTTCTAAATGACTGGCTGAGGGGAAAATAGAAACAGTAAAGAAGTAATGGCCCTTTTCTAAGAACTCAGGTACTATATGTTGACTGTTTTGTTAAGCTTGTGAATTCTTATCCAGCTTTAAGAAAGAATCAGAGTTCTCTTTTTAAGGTGAAAAAACAAACAAAAGAAACAGAAAGAAGCAACTCTTTTGCATAAAGAACAAAAGAGCATAAACCCAGAGTGCTACAGAAATTAAAGGTAGATCTGGGATCTCTTCATCTCTGTGATAGAATTCTGACTGCCAACTGAGTTTCCTTCCTTCAAGAGTTAATGGCCTCTAATGATGGTTTGATTTGGAGGTGATTATGCATCTAAACTACCTGATTAAGAAATACATTTCCAAATGTGGCTGATTACCTATTTACATATTGCTAGGGTTTAGGTGAAATCGTGAAGTTTACTTGGGTGGTGATTTTCTGAGAAACCATGGAATGTACAGAAGCAAATGCTGTTTTTAGCCTCATGATTAGATTGGACACCAGTTAACGTTTAAATTGATAGTCATTTTTCCACCGAGTTAAAAAGAACCAGTCCTGCATATATATTTTCAATCAGGATGAAAGCAATGACAGTAATTTGTGAATGAGGTGGAGGCTGGTTGGCTGAGGCTGCAGGAGAGGAGGGTTCTGGTAAAAATCACTGAGACCAAGGCGAAATCTACAGCATTTGTTTAGCACAGATTGGGGGATGGCAGTGGGCCCTGCAGTGAGGTTTATATCCACTTAATTGACTGCCCTCTGGTATTTTGGAACCTAAAGCAAATCACTCTAGGGTGGGATAATCTTAAAGACGATAAGGACACTTAAAATGGCAAATAAATTGAATAACAATGCAGGAATAGAGTAACCTTACATATACAAAGAAGTGTTGCTAGGCAACAAGTGAGGGGGTGTCAGGGTTTCAGATCAAAGAGGGCTGGTTAGAAAATAAAATGACATCCTCTCTTCTAATTAGTCCTTCCCAATCACATGCATCGTGATAATTTTGTGGTTTGGGGCTGTAGCCTAGTTTACAAAGCATGATGCTTTAATCTCTTTCTTAATAGAGCCATTTCACTTTCTGTGTTTTAGACTTGGCCCATCGGCTGCTGTTTCATCCTGGCAGGCTACAGCAAAGCCAGTTAACTACAAGACAGAAGTGTTTGGTAGTGATAGTCAACTCTCCAGATTCATTCTCTAAGCAAATGTTTCCAATTTGTTGAAAGACAAAGATGATGTATTTGCCTATATAGATAGACAGAAAAACAGAGTTAGCCGTGCAGTTAAAACATTAATTAAGAAGAATTCAGTGGATCAATTCTGTAAATTAATTGGGTTTTCCCCTGCACATAATTTTTAGAGGAAAACATATTTTAATATGGAAATTTAGTAAAAAAACAAACATGTAATACTTTGTTATATTCAAAGAGTTACCCAATTTTCTAATGCAGTGAACCTAAGGATCACCAGAAGAATTTTCCTAGACCACACACATTCCTGAATCTTAAATGGGGATAGACATATGTAATTAAAAACAAAAAAATCTTCATCGTGATTTTTACATCTTTACCCCTAATCCTATTGAGAGCAGCTGTCCTATATCTTTGCTATATCTCTATCACCTATATTGATATGAAATGTTCTGTCTTGAAGCCCCGAAAGACCATACATTTTTAAAGAAAGGATCGATTCTCTTTAATAATATGTATTTACTACAATAGGAAAATATTAATTCACCTTATAAAATTGTAAAAAAAATTTAAAGACAAAATATGGACAAATTGTTTTGTAATAAATCTTAAGATAATAAGGAACACTGATTCTTTTTAAATTGACCAGAGTAAGTTAAATAGCTTCCCTGGTGGTTCAGACGGTAAAGAATCTGCCTGCAATGCCAGAGACCTGTGTTCGATTCCTGGGTTGGGAAGATCCCCTGGAGTAAACGAATGGCAACCCACTCCAGTATTCTTGCCTGGAGAATTCCATGGACAGAGGAGCCTGGCAGGTCCATGGGGTCGCAAAGAATCGAACCCCATGGGAGGAGGTGTTCTTCCCATCAGAGGACAATCCTTCCTCATTTGGGGGACTTCCCAGATGGTGCTAATGGTGAAGAACCTGCCTGCCAATGCAGGAGATGCAAGTTCAGTCTGTGGGTCTGGAAGATCCCCTGGAGGAGGCCATGGCAACCTACTTCAGTATTCTTGCCTGGAGAATCCCATGGATAGAAGAACCTGACAGGCTACAGTTCATAGGGTCGCATAGATTCAGACACAGCTGAAGCGACTTAGCACACTTCTTTTTTAAATTGACAAGAAAAGTGAGTTAGTAAGCTTTAAATAGACTACATTTTTGTCTTCTGATGAATTGAGAGTTTATTATTTGGGGTTGAAAAGAAGCAAAAATAAATATACCAATTTCCAACCATCTTGTTAACTCATGAGCATGCATGTTCATTGTATTTGTCTTAGAATTTTACAACCAGAAAGATTATGATGAAAGTACTGTGTTTTTCAGTGCATATTTTGATAATTTAAAAAATTGCAATACAGTAAATGAGAATCAGAAACATTTGAAAAATTATTTCTCAATAGGAAAAGACTGAAAAATAATAGGCAATGTTTGCATAGCTGAAAGCCAAGCTCTTTCTTTTCTTTGGTTTATGGGCCTATGCTTATTTTTGATTATTGAAGGTAAATAAAATCATTTTATGTTGATATTGTGTTTATTCCTTATAACTTCCATTAGTGCATATGCCTACAGTGGAGATGAATTTTGTGGAGATAGCTGTCCTTTACGACAAATCATTTATAAACATTTCAACAAAAGTAAAAAAAATAAGAAATCATGAAAAAGGGAGTCTTTTGATTCTTTATTGTAAAGGAAAAATAATTTGTTAAGAAATAATTGATGTGAAGTTTATTTTCTACTAGAATTGATTTGACACCAGCCTGTCTTAACCTGTAAGTCTGTTCAGTGTAGGGACTTACTGATACGGTTTGATGTAGGTCTGGGAAACTTCCTTTAAAGTGAGGTCTTATTCAGTTCCTAGAGGAAATCAGTTCTGAATATTCATTGGAAGGACTGGTGCTGAAGCTGAAACTCCAATACTTTGGCTACCTGATGCGAAGAATGGACTCATCTGAAAAGACTCTGATGCTGGGAAAGATTGAAGGCAGGAGGAGAAGGGGATGACAGAGGATGAGATGGTTAGATGGCATCACTGACTTGATGGACATGAGTTTGAATAAGCTCCGGGAGTTGGTGATGAACAGGGAGGCCTGGCATGCTGCAGTCCATTGGGTTGCAAAGAATTGGACACGATTGAATGACTGAACTGAACTGAATTGATTCAGTTCAGCACCAGCAATCCTTCTGGACATGGAAAGAAATGAACATAATGTTCCGTTCTCTGCTCAGATCTATCTTTGTCATGTTCCTTTGACTTTTACAGGCTGTTTCTAATCCAGGTTCTCTGCTGTCCATCCACCTGCGTTGAAGAATGGTGGCGTTTCTGTTCTTGGGCTTTCCTCTCGTATCTGGCAGCACTTTAAGTTTAGGAGAAGTTTTTTTGCTAGATTAAGGACCTACAATTATATTTCTTCCAAGATGTTTCCAAAACATGGGAAATGACATGGAGTTTGAAATGGCTAATCTATTCCCTACTTTGTGAAGATACTTCCCTCATATTTAGTTGTTACTGGCTTAGAGTGCAGAGAAAGGCCATAATTTCCAGACTATGCAAGCCACCACCATAAGTTAGTGACTTTATATGAATAGATTATATTTTTGCATTAAGATGCCAATAGCTGGATATGGTTTTGTTCAGGAAAGGTGAGGCAATGTTTGCATATGTGTACATTCTTCAATATTTAATTCCTTTAGCTAAAAGTGCGTATCTTAAAAATGCTTTTAGATCAATCTAGTTATTTCTACAGCTTCCACTTCACAGGATTATTAGGTTTATAAACCTGCTTTGAATTGGCTGGGTTTTATTTGGTGTTAAAAATCACTGAGAGCTTAGCTGCAGGGTATTGGAGATGATAAAAAATCATGACAATAATTTTATTTTTTTCATGTCTATCTCTGACAAGTTTACAGCTGTTATATACTCATAAACATTATTCACTAATAGTAATTTCTGAAAAATATCTATGATGAAGGCAAAAGTATTTTTTCCAAGATTTCCTTTTAGACCCAATGTCCTATAAATATATAGAACGTTCTGTTTAGATGAAACTGCAACTGGTTAACTCCACGCCCAGCAGAAGAGCATAAGAACTCTTTGTGAACAGAAACTACTCTTTGAAAAATCTAATTATTTATTTAAGCATTAGGAATGTTTGCAAAATTGTACTATAACCAACAGTATCTGATAGCCTTAAACTAATTATAATCAGTAATAACAACAATGTATCAGTCAAGTTAGGCTAAGTTGTGCTGCAATAAGAAGAACCCCTTCTGCCTTAATGTCTTAAAACAACAAAGTTATCTCTTGCTTAAAACACATGTTCACTATGGGCAGTTGGGGCCTCTGATCCAGGTTTCCTCAATCCAGACCCAGGCTGATGAAGCCTCCGAAGTTCAGAGATTTGTTGGTCACGTTGATGGGAGGATGCTGCTGCTACGGCTTAGTCGCTTCAGTCTGTCTGCCTCTATGCGACCCTATGGACTGAAGCCTGCCAGGCTCTTCTGTCCATGAGATTCTCTAGACAAGAGAACTGGAGTGGGTTGCCATGCCCTCCTCCGGGGGATCTTCCTGACCCAGGGATCGAACCGTGTGCCACTGTGGAAGCCCTGGGAAGATGGAAATCTGTTTTAAAAAAAAAAAAAAAAGCCTCTCAGTCAGTGGTTTCACCGCAAAGAAATACACATTATTTTTATTCACATTCCATTAACAAAACATCACCATCTCTGCTCCATTTCAAGGGAACAAGGAAGTGCAGTCTCACCCTGGGTCTCACAGGAGATCTGGAATATTGGTGAACAGCCTTAGTATCTATCAGACAAAACAGTGAAAAAGTCAATACACTGTTTACTATTGCCTCACTGAAGGAACAAGATAGGATACAGAACAGAGGATTATAGTGGATAGAAAAATGAAAACAGAAAGTCTAAAAGTAAAAATAGACTTAATACCAAACAAACACTTTCTCAATCTTTCTTCTTTAAGCAGCAAAATGGCCTAATCCCTTTTCCCCAGGTTCCTCTTATTTTTCCCTCTTTCTTTCTCTATCTTTCCTATTTCTCTCTTTTCTATTTCCTATCTCCCCATGCCATATCTTCCCTCCCCCCTCTTTTTCTCCCTCCCTTCCTCTTTCTCTGCCTCACTTTGTCTTATGAATTTGCCTGATCCTCTGCCTCGGGATGGTTCCCTGCTAATGGGCCTCAGCTGAAGATGTAGCTTCAGGAATTTATTCTTGTCCAGGCGTTAGCAGTCTGCCTCTGTCCTGGACAGTTATTTCTCAGATACACATCACTGGTCATGGCATGAGAAGACTATATCACAAAGTGTGCATTTTAGTGGTATTTGTGAGTAATTCCATCCTTTCACGGAAAGGAGAGCTAGTTCCATTATGACTCAGGGCCTCTTGAAAACACAATTGGGCTCCTCAGTTCAAGTAACTAAGCTCCTACTATATATTAAAGCGCATAGAATCCTATTTCATTGTGAACCATTCTACCCCCCTGGTGAAAATCAGATAAAAGATTAATGAAGGGAAAAATGACCTCCCAGAGGTGCTCAGTAGCTAGGGCACCTGCATGCACTCACCTCCCTTTTGTTTCCTCTTTCCCTCCCTAGCCACACCATCTGTGGTGCCTTAGTGAGGAATCATGGAAAAGGGCTGAAGGGGAGGTGAGAGATGTTAGTCTGGTTCTTAACTGTACAGATGAGGACCCTGAGTCTCAGGAAGATTTGGATCTTGCATAGGGACTGTGCTGTGATGTGCTTATTTCCTCAGTCATATCTGACTCTTTGCACTCCTGTGGACTGTAGCCTGCCAGGCTCCCCTGTGCATTGGGACTCTCCAGGCAAGAATACTGGAGTGGGTTGCCATGCCCTCCTCCAGGGGATCTTCCCAACCCAGGGATTGAGCCCAGGCCTCCCGCATTGCAGGCAGATTCTTTACCATCTGAGCCACCAGGGAAGCCTATGAATACTGGAGTGGGTAGCTTATCCCTTCTCCAGGGGATCTTCCTGACCCAGGAATGAAACCAGGATCTCCTGCACGGCAAGGTGGATTCTTTACCAGCTGAGCTACCAAGGAAGCCCTGAAGAGGGGCACCAGGCCTCAAACTCAGATCTTGCAGCAATATGTTCAGTGTTTCTTTTTCTCACTGATATAGCAGACTTCTGGAAACTGGTGTGCAGGTCATCCTAGAAATGTGTGCAAAAAGTGAGTGTCAGGGAATCGAGACAACCTTCCCAAAGCAAAATGACATGTTCTATGATGCCAGGTCAATGTGGCTGCTTCTTAGGGAGGGCAGGTCACTCTGGGTCTCTTTATTTCCTGTAAAGTTCACAAAGTAGAAGTTACCCCCCAGTTACCAGGCAAAGTGAGCTCAGTGTTGGGGGAACTCAGGAGATCCTAATAGGTGCCTTAAGGAAGAAATAGAAGTATCCAGCAGACTTATGTTTTTAAATTGGAAAACTGTTTTCCATGTTTATACTCATTAAACAATTCTGCCCTTTCAAAACTTTCTCCTGATACTGGATTGTTTTCTGAAACCGTTAGCGGAAAGAAAGGAAGAGATGGTTGAATAGTGAGCTAAAACACTAGCAATTAACTGTTGATCGCTTTTTAAAAGTAGGACTCAAATGGCACCTGGGAATAAACTGCCACTAACAGTACAGGTAAAATGTTGATTTTTCTTTACCAATGAAAGCCAAATCCCATAAGAACATTTCCTTTCCTCTCTTAATGATTTTTTTTTTTCCTTTGGGGAGATTTTATATTTTTCTGTGAAGAAACAAAGAAACCTCAGTGATAGTACCTCCCTTTTTTTTGTAAAATGTGGGCAAACTAATGCCCTGGCAGCAAACACCATTGCTGTAAAAATCTCACCCTCTTATATCCAAATGCAGATTTCAGAGTATTTAATAGACTAATTCCAGATCAATCAAGGAGTCACTTAATCCTCAAGTCTTTACTGAGTGCTCTTTGGTGATTGGAATAGTTTCTGAAATAAGTAAGCCATGGCCTGGGCTCTGTATTGTGTTACCTAGAGAACATTGTCTTAACGGTGTTTGTCCTAACTGCTTTTTGGCTTATAGAAAGTTTTCTGTAGGCAGTGTATATATAGACTTGTTGATGATGGTACTTGAGCAAATGATGTAACCCCTGCCAAGGAGAGCAGAGGGTAGAATAAAGCCATTCCTCTTTGGTGTGTTGGATGCTACATCAGCCAGATCCCCTGGAGGAAAATCCCATCCACAATGGCAAGGCATCCTAGTTTCCTGGGAGGCCAATGAATACAACTGTTGTTTCCCTGACAGGCACAGAAGCAATCTCCCTCCTCATCCCTACCCCTCACTCTCTTAACACCAGTCAGTGATAGCGCTGAGTGTTAAAATGGATACTCCACAGTGGTTTGAGCCTAGGAGCTGCATTAGTCAGCTGCTTGAGGTAATTAGGAACTGGAAAGTAACTTTCTAAAGGCATCCAACAAGAGAATAGAACATCCATAGGAGGAAATGGTTCTTGGGGATGACAGAAGAGCAGGCTGAAAGAAAGGCTGGGGCTCCTGGGGGAATTGCTGCTGGTGTGTAAAAATAGACACTTGTAGCTTATGTCTGACTGCTTATGGTTGAGTTACAAGTTGTCAGATGATTTTAACATCAACACCAGGCTTCAGCTCATTGACAAGAGTTGGAAAAGCTGGGGCTAAAGGCTAGGTTACATTCTGGGGAAGCATTTCCCTGACTCATTCTTTTCCTCAGCCTCTGCTAATTGAGCACCTGAGCTCTCTAAGTTATGCATTTCTTCAGTATTTGGTTTTTAAATAAGTGCCAACACTCTGAATTCTGAAAAAGTGCCTGAAGGGGCATTGAATATTCTTTTGATGGCAGTATTATTTTTATCCTGACATTCCTGATAAGATTATCTTGAATGGAAGCAAAACAAAAGAAGTTCTGTTTTTCTTGTGTGATCTGTAATTAAAAATGCTGGGGTGGTCTATATATGGCTCAATAATCATTTTTCATTGCCCTTCAATTGATCCATGCAGTGATTGGGATGGTAATAGGTGAGGAGAATATTTGCATAAACCCCTCTTGAGGTGGAGGTGGGGGTCTCTTGTTGCAATGAAATGCAGTGGAGGGGTGGGTTCAAGGACTTTGGTATGCAGGCAGTGGATGTGAGGCCTGAATAGGAAGCCTGTTAATATGGCTTCTTCTGACGTAGAACCCTCTTGCTGTTCAGGCCCCTGGTCCCCTTGAGCCTTGAGTAAAAACTGTTGATGGTAATAAATGCAGCTCCACTTTATGACATGAATAAATTCCCAGAAGAGATTCTAATTTTCCTGAGCATAAAATCTCACTGGAGCAGGTACTCCAGAGTTAAGGTGCAGGTCGTGAATTCACTGAGCTGCCTCAACCCAAGTGGAGTTGAAGCTGGTTCGACTCACATTTTTATTCAAATAAAACCACCCTCCTGAAAAAATGGCAACCCACTCCAGTGTTCTTGCCTGCAGAATCCCAGGGATGGTGGAGCCTGATGGGCTGCCGTCTATGGGGTTGCAGAGTCAGACACGACTGAAGTGACTTAGCAGTAGCAGTAGGAGAAACAGTTTAGCAGAGGAATACGAGGCCTCAGAAATTAGAGGTTTTCTAGCAACTCCGAAAAGGGCTTGCACCCCAGTTAACAATGATGAAGAGTCAGGTGCTGGGCTAGCAACCTCCTAGGTGTTCCACTTTGTCCTCACAGTAGCCCCTGAGAGGCAGGTACTACTCTTATTTGCCTTTAGAGCTGAGGACCCTGAGGCTCTGTTGAAGCCATAAGTGATTCGTCTCAGGTTAGTCAACCTGAATAACCTGAGTCAGGTTTTGACCCAAGGTCAGAGGAGCCTGGCAGGCTACAGTCCGTGAGGTCACAGAGTCAGATGACGCAGCGACTGAGCGCACACACTGCTCTTGTTTTGGTGTAGTCCACTTCGAGACTGCTCTGCACAGACAATTTTTAACACAGCAACATAGTGCAAGCCAATGGGATTGAAGTCCCTCTGGCTTGCACAAAGCAATTAGCTCCTTATATCATAATTGCTGGTCAGTAGGCCCACCTTCCCATCTTCCCTCCCCAGATGGGAATCACCTTGAGAAGGGACTGGATCTCATTTTTCTTGTCTTCATAACACCTAAATCAGAGCCTGGCTGTTGAAATACACTCAGCAAGTCCATATTCGAGGGAACAAATGGGATCCAAATGTCTGAGCATAAAGCTTAGAAGGAAAGGGGAAGAGAGAACTGCATATGTTGTTCAGAATATCCCCCATTCTGTGTCAATGAAATGACCGATTACAACCATCTGTGAACTAGCTTAGACTGGGCGAATACCAGTCACAGCCCTGGGACCTTGAGGAAGGAGAGGCAAAGGGAGCAATCAATAGGTATCTCCTGTGGCTGCTGCTGTACGGGTCCTCCGTGTCAGGCTCCAGGGTAAGATTATAGAGAGCAGCCATCTTGTCATTATCAAAAGCAAAGTGAAACTGGAGCTTAATGACATGAGTGTTCAAAGGGCAGTGGGAGAGGGAACAATGTCATTAGAACAGGTAAGGAGGGGGCCTGTGAAAGGGGCACTTTTAAAAGCTGATGGTGTACTGAGACTAATAGATTTACTGGGCATGGTAAATAGGGTGAGACAAGGTCTATTGTGCAGGGCTCAGCCAACAGTGTCTCACAAAGAATGATGGATTAAGAAGAGAGGGGGAAAGGATGAAATCAGAGACCCAGGGAAACAATGAGGATATGAGAAGCAGTGGTAACGCAGAAGTGCAGCTGAAATGGCAGGCAGAGTTCTTTAGTCAAGTCTGTGAAAAAAAGGAATTGACTAACAAGTGCGAGAATAACTCATGATGACAATAATCATTGGTGAGATGGGAGCAGAATGTGTCTTTTGGATATAGCTTATCACAGATTAATAGGGTTGGAGAATAACTTGCCTATCTCTACTACAAGGCTGTATTTAAGTATTGCCCCTTTCATTTTACATGCATGTGGAAACAATCTCTCCACATACACATACGCATATAATATATACACACATATATAATAAAGATACATATACACGCACGTATATATACACCAACACACATAGTTTGATGAGAAAAAGTCTCCAGGGAAGATTTTTAGAAAGTCCTTCCATAGCATGTTTTTATTCTTGCAAACTGTACTGTGGGGCATTTTGTTCCCAGATATAATCCTACTGCCTATCATTAGTGGAAAGGAACAGCTGCTAATGACAACCGTGTACTCACCCCTGATAAATGGAGGCTGTTGTTAGTCTCTGCTTTTTCTTCATTTTTATTTAGTGGCTCTGAGAAGCTCCTGTACTTCACCCTCCATGGTTGTGCTCTCTCAGGCAACAGCTACTCTTGCTGATGCTCAGCAGGATCCATGGGATACACACCTAGTGGCTCATGGGCAGCCCATCTAACCCTCCTGCTATCTGACTGAGCTGTTTTCCGGGTATCACCAATTCTGTGAAAGCTTACTGACAGCTAGTCAGGGGTGGCACTTTATGTTTGTGTCTAGGATGAGACAAGGTGCATTTCAGCAAGGACATAGATTCTCAGGAGACGTATGAGTTCAGGGGCCATTCCCCACCCCCAGGATTGCAACTGAATCTGAGGTCCCACTAACAACATTCTGGGGATATCTGCAAGAGATTTAACACGAGCAGCTTGAAGGGGGCTAGTAGCCAGTCAAGAGAAGTAGAATGTATGTGGGAAGGAAGAGTCAGTAACTGGATGGTCAGGACCTGAAGATTCTCCCAGTTCCTCAGTTCCTCCCCTTTCTTTGTACAGCCCACTAGCAGGATCTGTTGGTTCCACAACCGCAGATTCAACTAACCTTGGATTTCATTTTGCTGTTGGTTGAACCCTTGATCCATGGATGTGGGATCCTGACTATACTAAGCCATTTTATTAAGGGATCTGAGCATTCTCAGGGCATCCTGGCACCAACCCCTGGCAGATAAGGAGGGACAACTGTACTAATTTGCTGTTTCTCCTTCTCCCTGTAGTCATATGCCTTTAGGAGGAACCATAGGATCAAGAAAGTTGGACTATCTCTGTTATCTTGGGCTTCTTAGTCTTAACCAACACTAAGTCTTCTGGGGTTAGGATATCAGTTAAGATGTACTCAGCTTCAGAAGACCGAACTCAAAATGGTTTAAACAATGTGTAAATGAAGTAACTGGAGCTTCCTTGATGGCTCAGTGGTAAAGAATCCACCTGTCAGTACAGGAGACACTAGCTTGATCCTTGGGTAGGGAAGATCCCCTGGAGAATGGAATGGCAACCCACTCCATTATTCTTGTGTGGGAAATACTATGGATACAGGAGCCTAGTGGGCTATAGTCCTTGGGGTCACATAAAGTCAGATATGACTTTGTTACTAAGCAACAACAAATTAAGTAACCTACTAACAGGAAGTCTGGAAGGTTTCTTTTTAGGATACATTCTGGGTTTATTATCTTTAGTGTTTCATCAAAGACTCATGTTCTATCTTCTCCTCTGACATTCTCACCATATTGATTTATCTTCTAGATTTCCCTGTATGAGTTCAAGCTAGCCACTGTAGTTGCAAGTGTAACATGCAAATGCAAAAAGGGAGATTTCTCCTTGAATGTTTATTTTCAAAAGTGAAAAGCTTTTTCTCCAGGTCCCTTGTTAGACTGCCTATGAAGAATGGGAATACCATCATTAGCTTCAGTCAATCATGATTTCCCACTTGGGGCTAGAAGTGTCCTCACCTCTTTGAAGCCTATGGCTATGGGTCCCCTGAATAAAATCTGGGTTCTCTTAGCAAAGAAGGAGGAGATGGGGAGGGGAAGAGTGTGGGGAGTTGGTAGTTGCTGTAGAGTAGGCAACAACAGTAGAGAAGGGCATGGCAACACATTCCAGTATTCTCTTCTGGAGAATCCCATGGACAGAGGAGCCTGGTGAGCTACAGTCCATAGGGTTGCAAAGAGTTGGACACAACTGAAGCAACTTAGCATGCATGCACGCATGCACACATGCAACAACAGGGCCTCTCACAGGAAATTTGGTCCAAAAGCCAGCCAATTCACTCATATTTCCATTGAGTGATACATAGTTTCAGTGTTAATATAAGCCACTCTTTTTGCTTACAACAGTCCCCCCTTATTCATAGTTTTGCGTTCAGCAGTTTCAGTTATCCACAGTCAAAAATATCGCATGAAATATTCCAGAAATAAACAATTCAGAAGTTTTAAAAAGCACTCTGTTCTGAGTATCATGATGAAATTTCATGCCATTTCCCTCCTGCCACATCCTGCCCCAGATGTGAATCATCTTTTGTCCAGAGTATCTCGCCTGTTGGTCACTTAGCAGCCGTCTTGGTTATCAGATCAACTTTCAGAGTACCGCAGTGCTCCTGTACAAGTAACCCTTATTTTACTCAACAATGGTCCCAAAGTACAAAGAGTGGTGATGCTGACAATCCAGATATGCCCAAGAGAAGTCATAAAGTGCTTCCTTTAAATGAAAAGGTGGAAGTTTTCAACTTAATAATGAAAGTGAAAAAACTGATGAGGTTGCTAGATTTATAGTAAGAAAAATTTTCTATCCATGATATTGTGATGGAAAAAGAAATTCCTGCTAATTTTGCTGTTGCGCCTATGACTACAAAAATTATGGCCACAGTAAGTGATTAGTGCTTATTAGTAAAGATGAAAAAAGCATTAAATTTGTAGAGTATTTTGACAAGGAGAGACTACATTCACATAGCATTTATTACAGTATATGGTTATAATTGTTCTAGTTTTAGTTATTGTTGTTAATCTTATGAAGTGAAGTAAAGTGAAGTTGTTCAGCCGTGTCCGACTATATGCGACCCCATGGACTGTAGCCTACCAGGCTGCTCGGTCCATGGGATTTTCAAGGCAAGAATACTGGAGTGGGGTGCCATTTCCTTCTCCAGCGGATCTTTCTGACCCAGGGGTTGAACCTGGATCTCCCGCATTGTAGGCAGATGCTTTACCATCTGAGCTACCAGGAAATCCCCTGTTAATATTATACTGTGACTAATTAATAAATTAAATTTTATCATAGGTATGTATGTATAGGAAAAAAGTATATATAGTATATGTAGGGTTTGGTTCTACATGTGGTTTCAGGCATGCATTAGGGATCTGAAAATTTATTTTCTACAGATAAGGGAGGATTACTCTATTTGGATTACAAGACTGAGATCTCGGTTCATTTCGTATTCATTTGGTAGCCCAGCACTGATTAGTTGAGCATTTGACTTTGTTCTCAAAATACATAGGCAATAGAAATTAAATGGCAATTGTGATTCTTCTGGGCTTCTCTGGTGGCTCAGATGGTAAAGAATCTGCCTGCAATACAGATTTTAATTTTCCCCACCCCATGGACTATACAGTCCATGTAATTCTCCAGGCCAGAATACTGGAGTGGGTAGCCTTTCCCGTCTCAGGGGATCTTCTCAACCCAGGGATTGAACCCAGGTCTCCTGCATTGCAGGCGGATTCTTTACCAGCTGAGCCACAAGGGAAGCCCAATAGTGATTCTTCTATTAATGAGAAGCTAATATGGAATAACTTTATTCTTACTGATAAAAATGTACCTATATAATTTAAGAAGTAATCATTTTATCAGGGAAGTCTTAGAGATTATGAAACAATCATTATCAAATACAATAATAGTTACTATTAAATGATTACTTATTATAGGCCAGAACTACATGTATTATCTCATTTAATTTTCTTGTCAATTCTGCAAGATAGGTAGTATATCCTCCATATTATTGATGAAGAAACTGAGGCCCAGAAAAACTAAGTTGCTCAGAGTCTAAATCCAAGAGAGAAGAGATCACATGACATAAGGATTAAGGGGCATGACATAGATATAGGACCGACCCTGATTCCATTACTTATTGTAACCTTGACAACATTACTAAATTTTCTGTTTCAATTCTCATCTGTAAAATGAGGACAAGAATAATACTTACCTCACAGAGTTACTGTGACATAATATTGGTAAAGCAATTTCACCAGGACTAGTTTTCAGAACTCCATAATTAATAAAAATTAATCCTTACAACTAAGTGACAGAGCGAGGATTTGGCTGAAGGGCTGGGTAGTTGCTTCCTCTCCCTTTTTCCATGCTGCCTCCAGGGACTAGCTGTGCAAACAATGGGCCAAGTGGCCACAGGAAGTTTTGTGTTATTAAACAACCGGAAAACATACTTTTCCAAGAAACATTATTTTGGGTTAAGGGTGAGAGAAAACATGTAAACATGTTGCTACCAGATATGCCTTGGTTATTTTTATTTCTTTTCATATTTCTGTTTAGAATATTATCATTTTGATAAACCAGATAACCCAAAGATACAGTTAGTTATTGTTAAGTAAAAATGAATCACCTATATACATCCTGAGCAAGGACTAATCTTTTAGCTAATTGGGACTCAGGAGAACAAGTTATCACAGTTTCTAGGCATGATATGTTAGCTCTATAATTTATTGCCGTATTATTGCTCAATCTTTCTTCAAGATCTGACTATAGAACTGGATATTTCCTTTTGCTAAACAAATACTATCTTAATATAGGTTTTATTCTTATTCCATTTTGAAAGTTCTTCTTCAGAAGCAATTATGAAAGTTATTCATGCTTATATATAATTACATTGTTGGCCCCCATGAGCAGGATCTCTGAGAGTTGACTCCGTTTATCATGTCTACCTTCAGGGCACAGAGAGGAGTCATGGGGCACAGATTGTTCTATTATTTACTCCCAAGACTTCTTTGTAGCTTGGTGTCAGATTTCTGCATCCGTATTTTTCCCTTGAGAAGGAAAAGATGTCCCCATCATATGGGGAACAAATGCAGGTAAAAGCAAGCTTTTATGGAGCCCTTATCTGACATTGTCATGTCTGGTCTGAGAAAAAATGAAACTCCTTCCTTCCTGCTCCCACTTTATTCACGTCTTTCTTATCCTTGTTTAACTCCCTGAGTTTTTAGATAACATCTCTTAGATAACTTCTCATTCCTACCTCCATTTGTTTCCCTCTTGGTTTCTTTTCGGAGCTGTCTACTCTGGTTTGCCTATCATCTTTAGCCCCCACAACACATAATATCTTATTGCAAGGCTCTTCTCTTTTTTCTGCTTCTTTGGGAGTACGCATCATTTTCTTCCTCACTGTTCTCATCTTTGGCCTTCAACTGGCTCTGCTCAAGTTTGCCCATGGCATTCTTGGCATCCATCCAAGGATCCCATCCTGGCCACACATGCTTGCCTTTCAACTAAGATTTAACCCGTAGGATGAGGTTCAGTTACTCCACTGCATATTATAGTTCATTTTTTTAATGTGTCTGCCACATAATAGGTGCTCATGTACTCCACGTTTTAGAATTCAAATTCCTACTCTCTGTTCTGTATTCTTCTTTCTTCCCCCTTCTTCTTATAATAAGAGTAAACCATAAACCTGTCTTAAATAATGAAATGTAAGACTCAGATATGGAAACAGATTTTAAATTTCTACAAAGGAAGAGCCTCATAGTCCACTGTAAGTTACTACAATGCCCTTCTTGGAACTTCTCTGAATGCCATAATTATTACTGCTTCACTAACTTATTTGGTGCTTTAATTATTCTAGGTGTATAATTATAGAGCCATTTGTGTACATGTTTCGGCTCTAATTTGATTATCAACCCCAAGATAGAGGTCTCCAACATAGTGTCCAACTCAATTCCCAGCACATTCCTACACAGTAAGTGTTGGTGCTGATAATGAGCAGAAAGGCTATTGAAGAGGGAAAATGAGTGAAGCCCTGCAAGACTGGAACCTCTGAGAAAGACCCATCGAACTCATTCAGGACACCCCTTCATTTTCTCAGTGGATATCTAGAAGATTATGTATTCTCTTATGGGGTTAGTGTAAGTTACCAGTTTAGTAATTTGTCATGAATCAAGGCCAAGTGAAAAACAGAGAATGGTACTGCTTTAGTGCCTACCAGATCTGCTATTACGATCTAGTTTTCAGATATTACTAACTGGCCTCAGTTCTTAGTTACTTGTTTTTGGTTTTTAGTTGCTGAGTGACCCTATGGACTGTAGCCTACCAGGCGCCTCTGTCCATGGGATTTCCCAGGCATAATTACTGGAGTGGCTTGCCATTCCTTTTCCAGGCAATCTTTACAACCCAGGGATCAAACCCACATCGCCTGCAGGTGAATTCTTTACCACTGAGCCATCAGGGAAGCCCTCTTAGTTCCTATTGAATTCAATAGGAATTCCCTCTAATCAGGTGCAGAGATGGACACCCACTGGTACAACTTCAGCAAGGCCTCATGATGGCTACTTTGGCTTCTGATCACCTTATTTGAACACTATTGACCAAAGTGAACTGGTTTGGCATCATATTAAGCCAAACTTGAATTTGCTGCCCGTAATTTTGACTTGATGGTATAAAGTAATCATGCAGTAACCGTCTTGACCAGCGCAGCCTTTTAATGTTTAAATTCTTTAATTAAAAAAAAATTCTTAGAAGAAAAAAGAAGAGAGCCTAACACATTTTAAGAAACCACAAGCACCTTGTGAAAAGTCGACTTGTAAAATCCCAGCTGTTGAAGTAGTATATTTAGTAACTCTTCATACCTACAGTAGGTATGAATGCAGGGTATACATGTGTGCACACATATGTTTTGGACTTATTTCAGTAGAAAAAAGTACTCAGGGACAAGTTGATCAAGGTCTGTCTATACTGCTTTTTCTTTCTGTGATAATCCTGTAGCTGTTGGATATTCTGGGACAACCATTTTACTTTTTTCAATCTTAGTCTCTCATCTCCAAAATATGAGGATGTGACCATATGCTTCCTAAGGCTCTCTCAAGCTCTCACTTTATGATTAATTGTCAATAATATGGAAGAGTCATGAAGATTCTTTCTTTCAGAAGATGCTGTCCGGACCAAAAATAATGATGACTAGTAGCTACATTTTAACCTGAGAAGGGTAGATATTTATTTAATGTTATAGACTGAATGTTTGTGTCCCTGTAGCATGCATACATTGAAACTCTAACCCCTAATGTAATAGCGTTAGGATGTGAAGGTGATTAAATCATGAGAATGCAGCCCTCATGATGGGATTGGAAGTGAAAGTGTTAGTCACTCAGTCAACTCTTTATTACCCCATGGACTGTAACCCTCCAGGCTTCTCTGTCCATGGAATTGTCCAGGCAAGAATACTAGAATGGGTTGCTGTTCCCCTCCCAGGGATCAAACCTGAGTCTCTTGCATTGTAGGCAGATTCTTTACCATCTGTGCCACCAGGGAAACCTGATGATGGGATTAGTGCCCTTATAAAAGAAACTCCAGAGTACTCCCTCACCCATTTTACTATGTGGGAGCACAGCAAGAAGATGACAATCTATGAACAAGAAAACATGTCTTCAGCAGACACTGAATCTGCCAGCACCTTGATCTTGGTCTTCCCAGCCTCCAGAACGGTGAAAAATCAATTTCTGTCCTTTATAAGTTACCCAGTCTATTGTATTTGGTTATAGCAGTTCAAGAGGACTGAGGCACATAGTGACAGAGATTATTTTTAATCACTTATTCTTCCTCTGGCTTTACTTTGTGCTCCACAGGTGTACATATTTATTCTCCCAATTCCATTTCTGAGTTTCTCTATTTCATTCCTTCATCTATTCATTCATGTATCTGTAAATATTTTTGGTTGTAACTTGCAGAAGAGACATTCATCTGCCTAGCCTCAGTCTCCTAGCATGTAAAATCAGGGATTTGGGGGTAGGTGGAATTTCAGTTCTTCAGCAGCACTAATGTTCTTCAACTCCATGAAGGCATTTCCTACATAATCCTGTTAGGAGGAAGAGGCCATCCAATCCTTCACCCTCTGTGCATTTGTTCTCCCTACAGGTGCTCCGTTTTTTGTTTTTTTTGTTTTTTTTTTTCTCTCCTGGTATGTTCTCTCAGATGGCAGCAGAGCAAAGAATGAGGTAACTGTTGAGGATTGGCTGCCAAAACCTTATGTGGGAAAACAGAGTTTTCCAGAATTGATATTTCTAGGAATGATTGAAGAAAAAAAAAAATAGACACAGTTCAACTTGGCAGGGTTAACAACACAAGGCAGCAGGCTCTTGGGCTCAGCTGCCAGCATGACCTCAAATAAACCAGCTTTGCCTGACAGGACACCTGACAGGAATGCAGGGTGTGGAGTGGCCCGCAGGCTGCAGGGATGGCATGGAGAAAGTAGAAAGCTGAAGAACTCCTGGGCAGTGATGTAGGATGTCTCTAGAGGCTTCCAAGTCAGCACTAGCCAGAGACGACTGCTACAGACTTCAGATGTGAAGTGTGTGGGGCCAGCTCCTGAGTGCTGAGGGAATATGGTCAATTGTTAGCTGTTCTTTCTGATTTCCTTCAAATCTCATTTCAAGTCTCTTTGAGAGGAATGGCTCTTCCTCCTGGTTTCTCTGGAAACTGGTCTGTAATAGAAAGAGTCGTCTCTCTGAGGAGTTGTCTTTTAGTATTTTAGTACTATTTGTATATATGTGGTACACTTTCTGATCTCTAGCTGTGATTGTGTTTTATGCAGATGGATTAGGCGGAGAATTGGAATTCAGGAGTTCCATACCTTTTCTACTTGGTGGTTGATCTCTCCTTGCTCAGTTCAGTTCAGTTCAGTTGCTCAGTCGTGTCCGACTCTTTGCGACCCCATGAATCGCAGCACGCCAGGCCTCCCTGTCCATCACCAACTCCCGGAGTTCACTCAGATTCACGTCCTTCGAGTTGGTGATGCCATCCAACCATCTCATCCTCTGTCGTCCCCTTCTTCTCCTGCCCCCAATCCCTCCCAGCATCAGAGTCTTTTCCAATGAATCAACTCTTCGCATGAGGTGGCCAAAGTACTGGAGTTTCAGCTTTAGCATCATTCCTTCCAAAGAATACCCAGGACTGATCTCCTTTAGAATGGATTGGTTGGATCTCCTTGCAGTCCAAGGGACTCTCAAGAGTCTTCTCCAACACCACATTTCAAAAGCATCGATTCTTTGGCGCTCAGCCTTCTTCACAGTCCAACTCTCACATCCATACCTGACCACTGGAAAAACCATAGCCTTGACTAGACGGACCTTTGTTGGCAAAGTAGTGTCTCTGCTTTTGAATATGCTATCTAGGTTGGTCATAATCCTTCCAAGGAGTAAGCGTCTTTTAATTTCATGGCTGCAGTCACCATCTGCAGTGATTTTGGAGCCCAGAAATCTCCTTGCTAAAAGACATCTAATGCATGAGAGCTTGTGTGAAGGCCTGAGAAGTTGAGAGAGACCAGCAAATAGAGCTGGCAAGAACCTCAGTGACAACCTACCCTGGCCCCTCTCTTTAGATATGAGGGAAACATCCTGCATCTTTGTAGGATGCACCATCACCAGTCAGGGCTTCTGATTTCCACTTCACTCTTCCTGCCATCTTCATTCCCTCCATTTAAAAAAGGGCAAATGTGCTTTTCATAAGCATGTAGCATAAGCAGATGACCTCTGGGGCCAGCAGAGTAAAATAGGATATATGTCAGAGAATTCCCCAAAGTAAGGTTAGAGCCAGATTTAGAAGAAGCTGAATTTTGAAACCTGCTGTAGGGTGTAGATATTTAGAGCTGGACTAGGCTTTAACAATCCTGTCATCCATAACCCTCCCTTTAAGTGATTTTTGTACTCTGTTGAAAAGCAGCTTTATCAATACAATACTGTGAACTCTTTTTCCATTTTGTAATTTGGCTTTCTGACCCCAGTCTTCCTTCCCTTTCCCTCTTTTTGACTGTGACTTGCCAATTAAAAAAAAATTTTATGGGGGTCCCATCAGTTTTGCTTACATACCATTTACTGAATTTCTTTTATGTCTCTGTTTTTTTTTGTTTTTAATGCAAATCCATAAATATTACCTTAGGTCTGCTCTCACACACCCTTCCTGGAGAAGGTAAAGCAAGTCTTTGCCTGATTCACGTGATGTGCATGGCTTGCAGGTACAGCATGTTGTTGCTCTGTCACAGACATTCCTGTCGCTTTGGCCCCCCTTCCTGACTCTCCTGGCAATAGTGCTTTTTCAGACCTTCCACCACTTTGTAATGTTTATTCCCCTAGGTATATTTGTCTCAACTATTTTTTGATGCCAAATTTCAGTTGGTTTCCTCTCCTTGTTTTCAAGGTCCTTTTGCCTCCAGCTGCTGGAGACAAACACCATTGTAATCACAATAGCAAGACTGATTTAACTGATAATTGACAAAACAGCCTGGAGTAATCACCACCTCTCATTCATGACTTCTCTATTCAAAATTTCCTCCGTAGAAATCATGGATTTGACTAAGGTTTTCTGGTCCAGAAGTTTGTCAATATCTGGATCCTAAGCCAGCAGAGAGTATGCAGTTATCTAAAGGCATTTCTGGGCCTTCTCACTCTTACCCTTCTGCTTTCTCTGAAACAATGCTTCTCTTCTTAGGCTTCCTCCTCCTCATCTAATGGATTGATGCTAAGTGGCCCAGCCCTTCAGTATTTCATATTCAAAAGCTCCCCTGGTTTTAGGAGCAGCTTTAAAGTCCTTTCTTCAGGCCTGTCTGCAATATCATCTGGGCCATTGAATCTAACAGATGGAAGGAAGGAGTTCATCCTACGGTTTCCGTGACTCTCGATTAGTATGGCTGGAGATTAGAATGACCCAGGTAGCCCCATTCTCAGCACAGTTTTCTTGGGTTTATGCACTTGAGGACTGCAAAATCCTCTGCACTTTCCCACTTTCACTCAGTCCTGTGGCATCCTGTGTACCTCTCCCACCCATGCCAACTCTGTGTGATCTTCTCTACCTCTTCCATCCACAGCCACCCCTGCAGAACCCTCTACATTTTCCCACCCATGTCAGTTCTACAGGACTCCTCTTTCCCACCGTGGCCAGTCATCAACTCAGGCTCCATCCAGCTGCTTGGAATGACTTTTCAGAATGTAGATTGCCTAAAGTGGCATATGATGATGAATGCATATTTTTTCATTTATTCTAACTAGTAATTTTTTCCTCAGGCTGGGGACTTAAAAGTAAATTTTTCATGGCTTTCTCTCTGTTCCAAGCTATAAAAAGACCTAGATCAGATAAAGTAGGCATCAGTCAACACTGTTTCACTCCATGCAAAGGCATTATGAAATCTCTAGGTCCTTCCAATGGTTTTTTTGGAAGTTCATTAACAGAGGGCAAAACATATCAGTAGCAGCTTTGTACTGTGAAATCAGTCAATTTTATCTATCCCAAATCATCTTCAAAACACAAAATACATTTTCAGTAAGGTTCTCTGTTTCCCAAAAGGCTTATTTCAGCAACTCGACTTCCAGGTGGTTTGTTTTCTCTATCTTCAAGGATTTCATTCTGACCTGAGTAATTAGGATGTTTTGTTGGCATGGATCTCCTCAAGCTGCCCAGAGCCATTTGTCCAATGAAAATGTTTTCCTTAAATTTATTATCAAGGGAAACTGAAATACGTTAGTGCTTAGTTGTTCACTTGTCAGTTGTGTCTGACTCTTTGCGACCCCATGGACTGTAGCCTGACAGGCTCCTCTGTCCATGGGGATTCTCCAGGCAAGAACGTTGGAGTGGTTGCCATGCCCTCCTTCAGAGTCTCTTCGTGACCCAGGGATCGAACCCAGGTCTCCTGCATTGCCGGTGGATTCTTTACCATCTGAGCCACCAGGGAAGCCCAAATCCTCCCTAAGCATCTCCTTAAGTCATACCTAGTTTTACTTAACTGGTAATATTAACTTCTAATATTTCTAAACATTTTTATTTACTGTTGCCTAGAGAGCTCTTCTAACAGATGTTTTTAAAAAATTTCTAGAAAATAAATTAGGGCCAAAAGTGCATCTGATCTGCTTAAGATCTGATTTTGATAGGACCTGAAATTCTTGCATAAGAAGGGAACATACAGATAGAAGAAGAGGATGAGAGAAATTTTGAGACCATTGACTTTCTGTCTGCTTGACGCTGGTACATTAGCCCTTATCAAAGTTAGGAGAGCTGATACAACACAGCCTTTGTACGTATTGGATCAATACCTGGCAAACAGCCTGAAGGTCAGATAAAGTACTTAGGCAGGCAGTTTGCCAGACTAAAGAGATGTCAAGAAAATCAATTAGACTCTAAAGAAAGAGTAGCAAGCTAACTAAAAATCACATCTTGAAAGGCTCTCTGTATTTCAAAGGTGTTTTATATACTTGCACAATATCTTTGTCTCATTCATAAAATTACATTTGATAAGCAATTAAAACTATCCTTGGGTTACCTGAGGTCATCTCACAAATGATTGTAAACACCTGCACTGCCCTAGATTAGAAATAGCTACAAAGGATAGAGATTTAATCAGATTCTTTCCAGGGAATAAGATTATATAACTTTTGATTAATTTATTCTTTTTCCACATTGATAACTTTACATGCATTTGGAATGCCAAAGATGCCCTTGTTATTTGAGTGGTCATAGACAACATGGACTTTGAGTACTCAAGGATACCAGGTAATTTACTTAATTATAGCTGTTTCAAGTCAAAAAATAGAAGGGGAAAAGCAGGACTGATTGCTTTGTAAATTTTTTCATCAGCAAGCAAAAGAAGCCTACTGTTTACTATGTGGAAGGCAGAAATATTCTTGGTATTTGTTTATCAGCAAAATCTTTTTGTTATATATATAGTCCCTTCTCTGTCCCAGGGAACTTGTGGGCACATTTTGGTATAAATAACGTGATGATACTCTATTTATCCTGTGTCATATGATTTTCCTGGTGTTGTTACATAAGACTACTGACAGTTTGTATTTGTAGTACATATTTCTCAGCTTCAGGAAGTTTTTGTTCAGTCTGGGGGAGAATTAATTTAGGCATTTCAATACCCTGTCAATAGAGATTTATTCATAATGGATAATTGCCAAGGACAAATTTATGAAACTGTGCTAAGTCCTGGGTGGAGACACCATAATGAGCTAAGCAGATGTGGTCTCTGCTTTCATGGAGCTTACAGTCTAGTGAGGGAAACAGGCAAGGCACGTCACTCTAAAACTGTGTATAATTAAAAAGTAAGATAAATGTGACAGAGCAAAAAATAAAACAAAATGTGAAAAATGTAGTAAGTTCAGTCACAAAGATGGCAAAGAAACAGGGGGTGGTGAGCGCTTCAGGGAAAGGAAACAGCCTGCCCAAGAGTCTCAGGTTGAGGGACCATTAGGGGCCGGATCACACAGATCCTTGTAGGCCATTTCGATTTATTACAGTTGAAACAGAGTTTGCCTGCAATGCAGGAGACCTGAGTTTGATCCCTGGGTCAGGAAGATGCCCTGGAGAGGGGAATGGCAACCCGCTCCAGTATTCTTGGCTGAAGAGTTCCATGGACAGAGGAGCCTGGAAGACTTGTAAAGAGTCTGACAGGACTAAAAGACTAACACTTTCACTCTCACCACAGAAGACTACAGTTTATTTTTTTCCTTTTCTTTTAACCTTTATTATCTGTGGTTGATAATAGCTTAATCCCAATAACAATAAATAGTGATATTTGTTGTTTTGGATTTAAAGAACTTTAAGACTCATGTCAAAGCAGTGTTGCTGGAGAGTATGCCATGGGGACAAGACTGAAGTGGTTGGCTGTGTGGGTGTCTGCGCAAGGGAATAAGGGAACACATGGACATGCCATAGGATTCTGGAGTGGGTTGCCATGACCTCCTCCAGGGGTTCTTTCCAACCCAGGGATCAAACCCACATGTTTTATATCTCCTGCAATGGCATAAGGGTTCTTACCACTAGCACCATCTGGGAAGCCCCTGAATTATCTTTGGAAGGACTGATGTTGAAGCTGAAGCTCCAATAGTTTGGCCACCTGATGTGAACAACTGACTCATTGGAAAAGACCCTGATGTTGGGAAAGATTGAAGACAAAAGAAGAAGAGGGCAACAGAGGATGATATGGTTGGATGGCAGTGCTGATTCAATGGATATGAACTTGGGCAAACTCTGGGAGATGTTAAGGGACAGGAAGCCTGGCGTGCTGCAGTCTATTGGATTGTGACGAGTTGGACACGACTTGGAAACTGAACAACAAAAAGATTCATTTATTTGAAAGGTCTTCCTGGGTCCCTGTCTTATAGATCTTGAACTCTAGTAGGTTGATCTAACAGAACTTGACTTTTCAGATGAGTCTCACTTTTTACCCTGATCACAGTACAGACCAAGGATCTGCAAAGATCTACCTATACTGATGCAATAGTTGTGCAGCTCAGGACTGAGTCAGTCACATCACTCTCAGTATGGACATAGGGGAATCATATTTCCCAGGGCTTTGCCTCTATACCAGGCACCCTGATGTTTTAAGCTGCAGTCCTGATACAAATTGCCTGCGCATTAGGATGCCTATCAATTATCCCCTACTTAGTTGTCCTCCTGTTCATACCTTGAATTCCATCTAGCACCTTATGTTCCTTTGACCCTGGTTAACTGAACTCAAATCTAGTGTGTCTTTTTGCCTTTGACCAATCACCCTGTCTAGGTTCTGCTTTACATCCTTATGAACCTGTAGAATCATACATAATGGCATCTTCTAGAAGCTACATGTCTTAGTCCCAGTTACAACAGCCTGAGGTACTAACTCCTTTTCTTGCAAGGGCCAAAGGATCATTGAAAATAAATGCAAAGCTTCCTTTTGTATAAATGTGCAATCCAATTACTTATCCTGTTCAGGTAGTTTATCCCAACTTCAATAATATTAACATAATGTTATAAAACATGGGCTTTGTAGCTAGAGGGCCTGGGCTATACCACTTACTGTTGTGTGTGTGAATAACTTGAATAACTCAAGTTATTCAACTACTCTGGTTTCCTTATCTGTAGAATGGGGCAATAATTTTTGGGAGAATTAAATAAGTAAATACATGTATAACACCTAGAATGTTGCCTGGTAGATGTTTTACAACGTCTTCATAAATGTTAGCTAGTAAGTGGTAGAATTAGGATTTAATTCTGGACCAATGTCCAGAGCACATACTTAAGCATATATTTCCCCCCAACTTCTTAAGACAGGCATCTTCAAACCACCATCTTTGGACCAAATCCAGCCAAGGAGTTAAAAATAGTTTTAATGTTTTTAAAGGGCTATGAAAACAAACCAACCAGCAAAGAAAGAAAAATATGTGACAGAGAACTTATGTGACTCACAAAGCCTAAAATATTTGTTGTATCTTCATAGAAAACATTTTTTGATGGCTGGTTTAATGTCTTGCTCTGCATCGTCCATGTTCTGTGATTTGGGGCAAGCCTCTATTTTCTCATCTGCAAAAGGGAGATTATAAGACCCATGTTGCAAGGTTATATAAAGACTAAAAACAATAGCATACAGGCAAGTACCACCAAAAAGCTCTAATGGTAATAGATGCCTGCTAAATGTAAGATTCTTTTCTTCCTTTCCTTTGTGAGTTTTATGTTTACTTCTCTTAAAATCCCATTAAAGCTATTTTTAATATTATAAAATTATAATTATATCAGTCTAGATAAGCAGCCTACAGAGGGGCTGCTGAGTGATGGTTTACCAAAGAGAACCAGAGTATGTGGAAGGGGCTGGTAACCTGAAGCCATAGTAATTTAGAAGGGCTCAGTAGTGTCTGTAAATGAGCAGTGTATGGGAGGTGGCCCTTCTAGGAAATGGTGGAAACAAAAACAAAGCATTATTTGCTATCAAGGTCAAGTAGATGTTTGGGTGAATTTAAAACAATATGTGTTGGCTTAATCTCCTGAGAAAGGAGAGCTAGAAATTCTCAAATATTTTTGCACTGGATGGTTATTATTATTATTATTAAGCTTTTTATTTTGTATTGGGGTATAGCTGATTATACCGTGGTGGCTTAGAAAGTAAAGAGTCTTACCTGCAATAAGAGAGACCCAGGTTTGATCCCTGGGCAGGAAGATCCCCCAGAGAAGGAAATGGCAACCCACTCCAGTGTTCTTGCCTGGAAAATCCATGGACAGAGGAGCCTGGTAGGCTACAGTCCATGGGGTCACAAAGAGTCAATCAGGATTGAAGCAACTTCATTTCATAGCTGATTAACAATGTTGTGATAGTTTCTGGTGAACAGTGAAGGAACTCAGCCATATATATACATGTATCAATTTTCCCCCAAACTCCCCTCCCATCCAGGCTGCAACATAACAGTGAGCAGAGTTCCATGTGCCATACAGTAGGTCTTTGTTGGTTATCCATTTTAAATCCAGCAGTGTGTACATGTCCATTCCAAACTCCCTAACTATCCCTCCCCCACATCCTTCCCCGGGAAACCATAATTTGGTTAAATTTGTGAGACTGTTTCTGTTTTATCAGTAAGTTAATTTGTATTATTTTAGATTCTATACACATAAGGGATATCATATGATATTTCTTCTTCTCTGATTTCACTCAGTCATGTATATTATTACATTTTCTTTTTGCAGGTATGAAGTGTTCACAAAAGTATGTTTGAGTCTTGTAATACTGTACTTGTAATACTATAAACAGTATCCATTTTGATATTTACCTTCAGGCCTATGTAAGGCCAGCTTCTAGATGCTTTCCAGTAGTGAGGGAGCTAAGAATGGTAAAGAATAGATCATTCAAAGACAAAGTTTAATGAGAATATAAAATTAGGTACCGTGGATGAATCACAAGCTGGAATCAAGATTGGCGGGAGAAATACCAACAACCTCATATATGCAGATGAACCACCCTAAAGGCAGAAAGCAAACAGGATGAAGGTGAAAAAGAAGAGTGAAAAAGCTGGCTTAAAACTCAACATTCAAAAAACTAAAATCATGGCCTCTGGTCCCATTACTTCATGGGAAATAGATGGGGAAAAAATAGAAACAGTGTCAGATTTTATTTTCTTGGGCTCCAAAGTCACTGAGGATGGTGACTGCAGCCATGAACTTGATAGATACTTGCTCCTTGAAAGAATAGTTATAACAAACCTAGACAGCATATTAAAAAGCAGAAGCATCACTGTACCAACAGAGATTCATATAGTTAAAGCTATGGATTTTCCAGTAGTCATGTATGGATGTGAGAGTTGGACCATAAAGAAGGCTGAGTGCTAAAGAATTGATGCTTTTGAACTATGGTGTTGGAGAAGACTCTTGAGAGTCCCTTGGACTGCAAGGAGATCCAACCAGTCAATCCTAAAGGAAATCAATCCTGAATATTCATTAGAAGGACTGATGATGAAGCTGAAGCTCTACCTGATGCAAAGATCTGACTCATTGGAAAACATCCTGATGCTGGGAAAGATTGAGGGCAGGAGGAAAGGGGGTGACAGAGGATGAGATGATTCAATGGCATCACTGACTCAATGACATGAGTTTGAGCAAACTCTAGGAGATAGTGAAGGACAGGGAAGCCTAGTGTGCTGTAGTCCATAGGGTTGCAAAGAGTTGGACACTACTGAATGACTGAGCAGCAACAACATTGTTAATAAAATTTCTATGATAATGAATGATTTAAACTTGAACAACATTTATAGATTATAAATGGAATAAGAAGTATTTTAAAATAAAATTCATGTATCATACATAAAGGCCAAAAAATAATTTTTTTGTGAGACAGACTGACTTCATTACTCTTAATTGGCACAGGAGGCAAGCTAAAGACATCAGAGAGAGGCCATTGTGAGGGTGATTCCCTAGAGTGCTCTGGGTAGAGATGAAGATAAGCAGTGCATAAGCAGTGCAGGATGTTTAGGGGGCAGGAGAAGAATATGGGAGGGCTAGTTGAAAAGTGCCTTTCTTTCAAGGCTCACAGATGAGATCATGTCCTTCAAGAGTGAGAATAGAATTTTACCAGAAATGGAACATTATTTATGATCCAAAGGAATGGGCTGGAAACTACAGCCAGAATATGGACTAGGGCAATGTGTAGGGAGACATGGGAATCTCATTTCTAGAAGTGAAAGGGATCCAGGTCTATCTGGGCAATGATCTTTAAGTTCATATTGTTTAAAATGCAGGTCCTTACACAGCAATTTTTCTACCCCATAGGTAATATTTCATATGGTCCATTTTAATCTCTCAAAAATTAGCTATTTAAAATTTCAAGCCTGTAGGGGCTTTGAAAACTTTTTATTGAAGTATAATACATATATAGAAAAGTAAGTCAATTAATTTTCACAAAACAGCTTACATTTGATAAATTGACATCCCAATTAAGAAAGAGAATATTATCAGCATCTTAGATGCCTTCCTCATGTTGCCTTCCTGTTATCACCCCCTTAAAAGTAACAAGTATCCAAACTTTCAATAGAATATGTTAATTTTTCTACCTTTTATTCTTTACATATATAGAATCATATATTATGTGTGTGTGTGTTTTATTCTCCACTGTGCTTGTGAGATACATCCCTATTGTTGCATGTAGTGGTGGTTATTCATCCCAATGGCTGTAAAGTATTCTTTTGTGTGAATAGAGCAATTTATTCATTCTACTGTAGTTGGACATTTGGAGAGTTTCTGCTTTTGGACATCACAAATTGCACAACTATAAATATTCTGGTGCATGTCTTTGGGTGAACACATGTAGGCATTTCTAAGTTAAGCTTTAGTAAATATTGGTTTTTCTAATATGGTTATGCCAATTTAAATTCCGTACTGGTAGGTTTTTGAGGAGAAGGAGTAGATGTTTCTAGGAATCTATCAGCATATGATCTGCTAAAGAAATCATGAGTGGTTGATATGGATCATCCTGTGAGCCAAGGGAAATTTGAGGAATGGGCAGATCAAGATGAAGATGCCCTTCAAATACAGAATCAAGTACAGGACAAGCTACTGCCATTGGTGCACCTTAACTCTGAGGGGCTTTTCAGAGTGACCTATTGCAGGAATTAGCTTAAACGCTGCATTTGTTGGATGGACGATATTTTAACAGGTGTTGAACGTAGAATTTCAGGTATTATCTATTGAACAGTTCTGTGTGCCAAATTGATTGCTTGGATTGTTTCCTTTTCCTATTTGAATACATATTAAATATTAGCTACCTGCTTGTGACAGGAAACTACTATCAGTGAGCCATCTGAATGATACTCAAGTTACTTCTGATATTGTTGAGGGCTTTCTACTGTTATTAACTGTAGAATATTTTCTGCAGAAGACGAAAGTGCCCAAAGGTGGAAAAATATGGTGTCTTTTTTTAAAATTGAAAGAAATATTGGCCCTTGAAATTATGAATGCATTATTATATTTTTGTATCCTAGAAAGATAACTAGCAAGTCATCAGGTAATTGGTTTCCTGAATTCGCAGTGTGAGGAAGTTACCAGAACAGTTTGGGATAAGCTTATGTCAGATTAGTTTGTTGTCATATTTTGACTGAATGCCACATAAAAAGGAAGCAGTTGACATTATCTAGATTTCTGAAAGTTTAGATTTCATCCCACATGCATTTCTGTTAATAAACCAGAAACCTAGAGACTATTTGAAAAGCAGCATGGCCATTCATGAACTTTGGAGTCATGCAGACCTGGATTGGAAATCCAGTTCTGTTACTTATTAGCCAGAAGTGTGTGACCTTTGGATAAGTTACCTACCCTATTAAATGCTGAGTTTCTTCATCTTTAACTCTGGGCTAACCATGCTTGCCATACAGGGTTGCTGTGAGGATTAAAGCAGTTAGCTTATATGTTTGTGCAGATTCTCAGGTTTTTAGCCTCTCACTCTTCTGAATTCTTTTGTTTGGAGGTCAGGTGGTACTACAAAATGCACTCACAGCTTCTAGACCAGTAATTCTCCCTGTGCTCACTCTCATTTTGTCCTGTCCCTGCCTGCCCTTCCTATCAAAGCACTTATCGTAGAGGGCTGTCATTTTCTATTTTCTTATCTCTATCATTGATAGACTGCAATCTATCAGGAAGCAAGAATCATGTTTGTTTTACCCCCTAATCCTTAGCAGAGAGCCTTGCACACAAGTTAAAAGAATTATTGAGTTTTGCCCCAACCTTTCATATCCTTTGATTATTTGAAACTTAGAAAAGAAAATCTTCATTTTGGCAACACTATTGATTTATGAACTTCAGGACAACAGTTCAGTGGACCCTTGAAACCTGAGAAAAATGGTCAAGCTAAACAGGATGAGATTAAGGAAAAAAGAAACCAGGCTGACACAAGAAAGGGAATAATTATGTAGGTACGAAGGAAGTAGAAACATGCCCGAATATGAGTCAGCAGCCTAGTGCAGTTATTAAAAGTGTGAACATGATCCTAGGATGTATTAATAGATGTATGACATGCAGAAACCATGGAGTAATCTGCCTATTTTGACTTGGCATTTCCTGGGCACTTATTGAAGAGTTGTGTACTTTTTGGCGCTCCATATTTATTAGAAGTTGCAGAGAAATTGGGAAGGATGTGGCAGGTGGACAAAAAATGGTCAAAGGCATCAAACTTAGCTTCTGTGAAGGAAGTTTAAACCTATTGTGATATTCTGCTCCATAGAGGAGTAAATGGGTAAATATGGAGTGTATTGTATTTTTCACGATGTTATGTAAATACATGATGAATATAAGATAATGTTATTAACTCACAAAACTGGAAGTATTCATGGCAGAGGATGTAGTGCATCTTCCTTCCTGCGGAAAGCTGAATGTCTAAGCCTTTCAAAACAGACAATTTTCAGTCCTTCCTGGAAGTTTTCATAACCTTTCTCCTTGGTCATCTATTGGTTCACCATTCACAAAGTCAAGAGATCCTTTCTCCTAAGCCCAATGTCTTTTTCTTTGATTTTGATAGTAGTCTCTGTTTGTTTTTTTAAAATAACTTCATTAATTTATTTAGACTATGCTGGGTCTTCACTGTTGTGCGCAGAGAGCAGATGAGCTTCAGTAGTTGTGGTGACAAGCTTAGTTGCCCCATGGCATGTGGAATCTTCCCAGACCAGGGTTTGAACCTGTGTCCCCTGCATTGGCAGGTAGATTGTTAACCACTAGACTACCAGGGAAGTCTCATATTTCTGTTTTTGATCCATCACTGACAGGGAGAGTTTGGGCTCCTTATATGTTAACATCTTAATATATCTGAAATTATTAGTCAGCCCTTTGCTGTGATTTTGGCATCTCTTCCCTAGCCTAAAATTCTCTGACTTTCCCTTCTGCTTAGTATTCTTTGTAATTCCTCTCTGAACCTTCTCCTTGATATCGACATTCGTTAAGAGTGACCCTCATGACTTAAACTGGACATCATGATCTGAAGGCTTTTAACCTGCTAAAACAAACAAATAAGGAAAAACCTCCTCACCTTAGTTATTGCTTCTCATTTTTTCCCTTTAAAAAGAGGTTTTTAACTATTTTTTCTTATTGTATTGATTTTTACCACCAGATTTTTACTCCTTAAGAAATTATCTATCATTTTTACATTTTTTTTTCTATTTTCATACAGTAAAGGAATGTTTTCATACAGTAAAGGTAAGTCTGAATCTTACTCTGCCCATCACAGTATCAGCATACATTTTGTGAACAGGGCATTGGCTCCTTGGTTTAGCTCTAACTCAGACAACTTGTGAGGACAAACCCTAGGACTAATTCTTACGGAGCTTCCTGGAGACAGCACTCTTGACTGGTACAGAGACAGTGATAACAATTCCTTCAGCAGTCTTTAAACCAGGTGTTCCTTTACCTAATAGTGATAAGGTAAATTAGAAAATGAGTGGAATGGATTGAAAACTTTTGTTATCATGTGATAAGTCATCTTTTGTTTATTTCTTGTCTGTGTGGTCCAATTTAGGATCTGGCTCAATCTGTTCCTCCCAAGGTTATATGGGATGCAGTTTAATATAATAGTTATTGCCTATAGGATACTTACTATTTTTAGATTTCCTTTTATCTGCACACTTGAAAAAACATAGGTTAAGATTAGAGATTTTTGGCAATAATGATTTTCAATTTGGTATTAGGGCATTGTAAAAGTGAAAGTATTAGTCACTCAGTCACGTCCAACTCTTAGATATCCCATGGACTGTAGCCTGCTAGGCTCCTCTGTCCATGGAATCTCCAGCAAGAATATTTGCTGGAGTGGGTTGCCATTCTCTTTTCCAGGGGATTTTCCTGACTCAGGGATCAAACCCAGATCTGTCACATTGCAGGTAGATACTTTACTAGCTGAACTACCTGGGAAGACATTCTATGCATATTAAAAAAATTTCTTGGAAACTCATTTAGCATCCATTCACTTAACATATGCTTATTGTTTGCTGTATATGGTAGGTGATTACACTAGAAGTGAATAGCATTGAATAACATAGAATGCATGATTTTTTAATTAGTGAAGGGGAAAACATAGAAAAGAAATTAAAACAAAAAATCTAATAATATCAATTTGTTGTTGTTGTTGTTTAGTCGCTCAGTTGTGCCCATCTCTTGCAATCCCATGGACTGTAGTACTCTAGGCTTCCCTGTCCTTTACCATCTCCCAGAGCTTGCTCAAACTCATGTCCATTGAGTCGGTGATGCCATTCAACATCTCTTCCTCTGTTGTCCCCTTCTCCTCCTGCCTTCAATCTTTCTTAGCATTAGGATCTTTTCTAATAAGTCATTTCTTTGCATCAGGTGGCCAAAGTATTAGAGCTTCAGTTTCAGCATCAATCCTTCCAATGAATATTCAGGACTGATTTGCTTTAGGATTGACTGGTTGGATCTCCTTGCAGTCCAAGGGACTATCAAGAGTCTTCTCTAGCACCACAGTTAAAAGCATCAATTCTTCGATGCTCAGCTTTTTTAATTGTCCAGTTCTCACATCCGTACATGAGTACTGGAAAAACCATAGCTTTGACTATACAGACCTTTGTAGGCAAAATGATGTCTCTGCTTTTTAATACTCTGTCTAGGTTTGTCATTAATTTTCTTCTAAGGAGCAAGCTTTCTTTCATTTCATGGCTGTAGTCACCATCCACAGTGATTTCGGAGCCCAAGAAAATAAAGTTGCTCACTGTTTTCCCGTCTATTTACCATGGTGTGATAGGACCAGATGCCATGATCTTAGTTTTTTGAATGTTGAGCTTTCAGCCAGCTTTTTCACTCTTCTTTTTCACTTTCCTCAAGAGGCTCTTTAGTCCCTCTTCACTTTCTGCCATTAGGGTGGTATCATCTGCATATCTGAGGTTATTGATATTTCTCCTAGAAATCTTGATTTCAGCTTGTGCTTCATCTAACCCAGCATTTTGCATGCTATACTCTGCACATAATTTAAATAAGCAAGGTGACAATATGCAGCCTTGATGTACTCCATTCCCAATTGGGAACCAGTCCATTGTTCCGTGTCCAGTTCTAACTGTTGCTTCTTGACCTGCATACAGATTTCTCAGGAGGCAGGTAAGGTGGTCTGGTATTTCCATCTCTTGAATTTTCCACAGTTCGTTGTGATCCACACAGTCAAAAGCTTTAGTGTAATCAATGAAGCAGAGATGGATGGTTTTCTGGAATTCTCTAGCTTTTTCTATGATTCAACAGATGTTGGCAATTTGATTTGTGATTCCTCTGCCTTTTCTAAATTCAACTTGTATGTCTGGAATTTCTCAGTTCACATACTGTTTAAGCCTAGCTTGAAGTATTTTGAGCATTACTTTGATAGCATGTGATATGAGTACAGTTTTGTCCTTTACAGGATGTGTCAGGGTGTGTCAGGATGAAAACTGACCTTTTCCAGTCCTGTGGCCATTGCTGAGTTTTCCAAATTTGCTGGCATATTCAATGCAGCACTTTCACAGCATTATCCTTTATGATTTGAAATAGCTCAGCTGGAATTCCATCACCTCCACTAGCTTTGTTCGCAGTGATACTTCCTAAGGCCCACTTGACATCACACTCCAGGATATCTGGCTCTAATGTTATCAAGAGTAATACTAATTCAGTAAAAGTAACTAAGGCATAGAAGAAGGGCAGCTACCTATGTTAGAATGTGAGAATGGAGGTTTCACAGAGAAGGTAGTGTTTAAACTCTATTTTGTAACATACTTAGAGGGAGACACACAGGAGTGGCAAAAGAATGTTTCATGCAGAACAAACAAAAATATGAAATATATGGAGAATTAAACTGATTATAGCATTTGAAAAGGCTGTAAGAAGTTAGGTGTGGCTGGAGTTATGTTTCAGTAGACTGCTTTGGAAAATGAGACAGGGACTAGATCATAAAGCTACCGCCTTACATACCATGCTTAGGAGCCTAGGATTTTATCCTTTGGGTCAGCAAAGAAGCTCCTGCAAAGGTATTATTTACAGTTCTCAAGATATGGAAGCAATCAAAGTGTCCATCAACAGATGAATGGATAAAGAAGATGTGGTATAGACAAACAATGGAAAACTACTCAGCTATAAAAAAAAGAACATTTTGCCATTTGCAGCAACATGGATGGACTTCAAGGGCATTCAGTTCAGTTCAGTTCAGTCGCTCAGTCTTGTCTGACTCTTTGCGATCCCATGAACCGCAGCACGCCAGGTGCCCCTGTCCATCACCAACTCTCGGAATCCACACACACCCATGTCCATTGAGTTGATGATGCCATCCAACCATCTCATCCTCTGTCATCTCCTTCTCCTCCTGCCTGCAATCTTTCCCAGCATCAGGGGTCTTTTCCAGTGAGTCAGCTCTTTGCATCAGGTGGCCAAGTATTGGAGTTTCAGCTTCAACATCAGTCCTTCCAATGAACACCCAGGACTGATTTGCTTTAGGCTGGACTGGTTGGATCTCCTTGCAATTGAAGGGACTCTCAAGAGTCTTTTCCAACACCACAGTTCAAAAGCATCAATTCTTCTGTGCTCAGCTTTCTTTATAGTCCAACTCTCACATTCATACATGACCTATAACCTTAACTAGACGGACCTTTGTTGACAAAGTAATGTCTCTGCTTTTTAACATGCTGTCTAGGTTGGTCATAACTTTCCTTCCAAGAAGTAAGTGTCTTTTAATTTCATGGCTGCAATCACCATCTGCAGTGATTTTGGAGCCCAGAAAAGTAAAGTCAGCCACTGTTTCTACTGTTTCCCCATCTGTTTGCCATGAAGTGATGGGACTGGATGCCATGATCTTCGTTTTCTGAATGTTGAGCTTTAAGCCAACTTTTTCACTCTTCTCTTTCACTTTCATCAAGAGGCTCTTTAGTTCTTCTTCACTTTCTGCCATAAGGGTGGTGTCATCTTCATATCTGAGGTTATTGATATTTTTCCCGGCAATCTTGATTCCAGCTTGTGCTTCTTCCAGCCCAGTGTTTCTCATGATGTACTGTGCATAGAAGTTAAACAAGCAGGGTGACAATATACAGCCTTGACATCCTCCTTTTCCTATTTGGAACCGTCTGTTGTTCCATGTCCAGTTCTGACTTGCTTCCTGACCTGCATATAGGTTTCTCAAGAGGCATGTCAGGTGATCTGGTATGCCCATCTCTTTCAGATTTTTCCACAGTTTGTTGTTATCCACACAGTCAAAGGATTTGGCATAGTCAATGAAGCAGAAATAGATGTTTTTCTGGAACTCTCTTGCTTTTTTGATGATCCAGCGGATGTTGGCAATTTGATCTCTGGTTCCTCTGCCTTTTCTAAAACCAGCTTTATGCTAAGTGAAATAAGACAGATGGAGAAAGATAAATATTATGTGCTATCACGTATATGTAGAATTTGAAAAATGCAACAAACTAATGAATACAATAAAAAGAAGCAGACTCATAGGTGTGGAGAACAAACTAGTTGTTACAATTTAAAATTTTTATTAAAATAATTTAAAAAAATAATGAAGAGGTTCAGAAATAGAAAAAAAAAAGAAAAGTGCTCCTCAGAGATTCCAGACCTTCATTACTTCTCACATGGAGAGAAATAACTCCAGTGAGGCTAGAGAAAAGGGCATTTATTTGTGGCATATCATGGAGGTAAAATCAAAGAGATTAAGTGACGGATGGCTGAGAGAGAGAAAAGGAACTGTTCAGGGAACAAGGCTGATAGCTTGGGAGATTGCATAATACTTTTTTCATTTATTGAGAGAGGGGATTTTATAATATATTCAGTTTGAGGAAGAGAGTGAGATTAGTTTTAAAAGATTGTAGTATAGATACTCTAAGAACACAGAGGCAGAGCTGCCTAGTGAAAAACATAGGTACACTTAAAGTTTGTAATAGATGGCTCTCTGCCATGGAATGTTGCTTCTACATAGATCCACACTCAAGGGCAACAACTGTTGTAAATAATAGAGAAACCGAGGTTTGGATGCTGAAATACTCCTAAAGAGGAGCATGACCTTGAAAAACAGTTGTCTGATAAAAAATAGCTCTTGTATGGAGAACTTCTTCATGTTTCTTCAGATTCGTTTTATAGATGCCTATGGATGCCTTCCAACAATGCAGGACTGCATGGATGTGTTCTACGTCTCATGTTGGCTCTGTTCTCTTTCCTGGAGTTTTCTTGTCTAAGCTTTCACACCAGGCTGCACTGACTGTACAATGCTCTTTGGATGCTTATATTTTTATTCTTGTTATTTAAAGGGAGAAGAAATAGATACAGGTCTTTTGAAATCATAGGAAATTCAGAAATTTCTTGACTTGTTTGGAAGGCAAAACATTTGCAATCAGGCACGCATGCGCACACACATCTTATGCCTTCTGTTCTGACAGTATTCCTTGTCCAGCTCGGTCTCGTTGCCAGCAGCCTAGGATTCGGCTGATGAGTGGAGTCAAGGACGCTGTTTTTCAAGCAAATCTACAACTTGGCTCCCCCAGGTTTTTTTTTTTTTTCTTTCTATTTTTAATCTTTTACCTACCATACCAGGTTATTGTAAGAATCAAAGGAAATAATGCTTGCAAAAGTTCTTTTTTAAACTATAAAGGGTTATACAAATGTAAGAAGGTAAAGAAAAACAGAGAGCTCTTCGTTTCCATTTCCACTTTATAAGTGTACCTGTTTGTAATTTTCTTCGCGCTAAGGATGTTTAGTCATAAGTGGGGCTGTGGGAAGACTTTTGATCATGCATAATTTCTCAGGCACACACTGCTTAAAGATACATTTATCTTTCTCTGACCTAATCCCTTTGTGTATTTCATTTCATTTGACGTTTCTCACAGGCTTGTACTGTTTTCACTAAGTTTTTTCCATAATACTTTTTACCCACATCCCTATAGACTGTAATAATGTATCAGATAATTCTGGGACAACAAAGCACTAAGAATCTACTTCAGGGAGAATTGTTTTCCATGAATATGCTCTAGTGCCACTTCTCCAAGAGTGTTTAACTTAGTGTTTATTTACTTTCATGATTTATTTTGTTGGCTCTCTATCAAATTGCCTTGTAAAATCCCAGATCTCTAGATTGTTTCTGTACACACCATGTTATCTCCAGCTGATATTTGTAGGGGAGCTGCCAAATGGCCACAGAGCAGGTGTTTTCAGGCTCCCTTCTGAAAATGCCTGGCCAGATGAGGGTCAGGAAAGCTTATTCAGGAGCCACTAAAGCCTAGGAGTTTGGCTGCCTACCCAGAAGGGATGATGGCATGTCCTAGATGATTTTTAGACTTGGTAACTTTGGGAGGTAAACTGAGCAAGAGTCACAGTTCCTAAGTAGCTGTCAAACTGGTTATACCCATGGATCCAGGTTAAAAGGTCAGGGCAGATTTTAAATATTCTAAAATTAATTCACAATGATAAACAGTTTTTTTCTAACTTACAACTACACTGTCCTTACACCTCACACTTACATTTTTCTTCTCAATTAGATAACGAATGCAGATGCTATATACACTTGAACCTGACCCCAACTGTCTAAGGAAGTATTCATACTCATCTAGAGGAGAAATCTTATTAAGCAATCCTAAGTCAAAATAATTACAGTAAGAAAGCAGAGAAATGCACAAGCTTTGCATTTCTGTGAGACAATAAGCATTTGAACAAAAATTTCATTGAATCTTACTTAGTTTTTATAGAAAAAAAAGAAATATACTGAATATTACAAGGAAAAACAATGTATGCTTTTCCATGCATTTGCAGTGATCAGAAAATGACACGTAATATGTTCATATAGTCATATGCATGGGAATTACATTAATTCATTTAAAAAATTTTTAAACTCAGCATACTCATTTTTATGCCTCCATTTCAGTGAGTCAGAGACACATTCCAAGGGACTCAACCCAAGAAATGCCGGAATTTGAAAATGAGTTTAGCTTATAAAATTACATGTTAACAAAATAGAAATAGCTCAGAGGGAAAAATAATCAGTGATGAAAGCACCCTTCAGTATGTTTAGCTTATCAAAATGTTCTTAAATGACTCAAAATGTGGTTCTTATATATGATAAATATTTTCTATACTGCAACTATATGTTGACAAATGAACAACATGTACTGTTGGTGAAGAGGCTGTAAGTGTCAGATACTAATTATCATGATGATGATTTGAACTTGTCAGAACTAACATCTTGAAATCATGAAGAGGGTTTGCAGAAGGGTGGGAACAGAGCATATTACAAGTTATTTTTCACTTGGTTATTATTAAACTACTGAGAGTATACAAGCAGTATACATGATGCCAGTGCTGTGTCATAAGCTACTATACCTTCACTAAAGAACGTTTTGTATAACACTGCCAGGTTCCTCCTCTCTTCCTCCACACTTGTTTTGAGAATTTTTACATGAATTTTTCTAGATTTCTTACCTTTTTTAACTTAAAAAGAAAAGTGATTTATTATCAGGCAAAAGAATTCTGACCATCTTTTTTTTTTTTTTCTACCCACAGGAAACTGATTTAACATTAGAAAACCTCCTCAGATGAATACCTCCTGAGTACTCATCAGGACAGAGCATAGATTGAAATATCTTTTCAAGTTGAAAGCAAGTGTAATTAGACTTTCCTCGGTGTTTACTCAGAAGAGAATTACTTCCTTTTTTTTTTTTTGGACTCTTTTCTCTTCCACTCAGTCGTCTACCCTAACTCACATAATCTCCCTAAAACTTAGATCCCGTCATTTTACTCTCCAACTCAAAAGCCCATGACTCGTGGCCTTCTTCATGTAATATTTCTGTACAACTCCCTCTGTGCACTGTAGAATCCTCACTCCTTTATCACGTTGCTTCTCAGATGGCTGCTATGACACTCACAACACTTTGTGACACTTCTTTGTCTGAATATTCAGATATCTTGTGCTCTGCTGTACATTTCCTGAACACAGAAACAAGAGATGTCATTTCTACATCCCCAGCATTTAGCAGAGAGTCTGGCCTGGAGTAGGTTTTTAACAAGCGTTTCTTGATGGTATTAAACAACATCGCTTTCATTACATTCAGGACCCCTTGAAATCTGGCTCACTCTGTTTTCCCAGCCTCATCTCCTTCTCCTGGTACTCAGCTCAGCTTCCAGATGGCAGCCACCCAGGATCATTTGCTGTTCCTTGAATATGCTGAGCACTTCTAAGCATTCAAGTTCTTGCCGTATGCTGGTCTCCATGTCTTTTCTTGCTGAAATCTCATTTATCTGTTTCAGCCTAATTTAAATACTTATGTGTATGTCCAAATGTCTGTAATGTGTGAGAAAACTCTGTCCCTTCCCTAACCCCAGCTAGAATTAATCTTGTCTCCCGTGTGCTATCCTGTAATTTGTTTAATCACAGTTGGCTTGCATTATAGCTAGCTATGTTCATGCTGATTTCTACTACTGGCTGGTGAATTCCTTGAAGATAGGAACTGTATTTTTATATTCACTCATTTAAAATACGTATTGGGCATTTTCTCTATGCCAAGCATTTTGATAAGTTCTGGGCACAGTGTGGTAATTTTAATAAACACAATTCCTGTCCTCAAAGAGTTCACATTCTAGTCAGGGAATAAAGGCAACAAAAACACAAACAAATGATACACATATATTGGATGATTAAGAACTCTAATAAGAAATAAAGCAAGCGCAGAGGAACACATACGAATCCCAAAAGAGTTTTTCTGAGGAGGTGAACCATGGTCAGTGATCTGAAGAAAACGAGGGGCGTCTTGGTGGCAGTGGAAGCAGGTTAGGGACTGGCGAGTAGGTCAGGAGGCTGGTGCATCTGTTCAAGCAAGAGGTGTTGATGGCCTGAACCAAGGTGGTGGCTGTGAAAGCTGGAGAGGTGGTTGGACAGAATGCAGAGGAAGTGCTAACACTTTTGCTGAAGTGCTAAACACTTTTACTGATAAAAAGAGGGAGATAAAACATGATTGCAAGGATTTTTAGTGTGAGTATGTGGCAAGATAAAGATACCTGCCACTGAAATAAGACTGCAGGACAGGTGGAAGGGAAAATCAAACAATCAGTCTTGACTATGATAAAGCTGAGATGCCTATGGGACATCAAAGTGGAGAAATTAAGACATCAAGCAGATAGGTTTGTAGTTAAGTCCAGAGCACTGGGCCAAAAATAAAATTTTGCAATTTTTACCCCCTGTAAATAGATAATAATTAGAACTCTGGAACTGGATAAAACATCTAATTGAGTTAAGTGTAGATTGTGAAGAAATCTATTCACTGCTTTGAATTAAAAAAAAAATGATAAGGGGAATTCACTAAGGAAACTGAGATGGAGAACCTAGTGAGGGTTGATGGTTCAGTAAGGACTCCTTGATTTTAGGGGCAAATTCTCTTTTTTACTTTAGATGATTTTTATGACTAAAAGAGGGCTTCCCAGGTGGCGCTAGTGGTAAAGAACCTGCCTGTCAATGCAGGAGACATATGAGACCCTGGTTTGATCCCTGGGTTGGGAAGATTCCCTGGAGGAGGGCATGGCCACCCACTCCAGGATCCTTGCCTGGAGAATCCAATGGACAGAGGAGCCTGGCAGGCTACAGTCCATGGGGTCACAAAGAGTTGGACATGACCGAAGCAACTTAGTTCGCACATATGACTATGGAAGCAGTAGTAGAGTGCTTTTGCCATCTGATCCTAATGTCAGAGTTTTACATGTAGATGTCAGCCTGGAAACGTGGTTCCTTCCCTACCAGATGTGCTCTCCTTGGATCCCCGCTTCATCCGTAAGGAAAGGGAATAATCCTGCTCTTCTCCCTTTTCATATTCAGAGGGGAGATTTTTGTGGTTTATCACCTTTACCAGGTTCCTTTTGATATTTATTTTAATTGATTTCACTTTTATTGGGAATGTATTACAGTTTGGCCAGGGGTCAATTCTATGATGCGGTGGTTGGTTTTGGGGCTGTCTTAGGACAGTGAGGTTTTTCAGTGCAGGAACTCATATTATCTGCATCATATTACCTAAGTCAGGGCAACATCTTTAACAAATCCCTCACTCCCTCAGGATTTTCACATTGGGGTGTGTTGCTGTCAAATATTCAAAACTGCAAATGTTTCTGGGAATATAAATGAAGCCTGACTCATCGTGAACCTGTGAACTCACCCTAGTCACTAGACCAGATGGAATGTGAACAAAGGTCAAAATAGATTCATCTCAGTAGTATGTCTGCTGACATTGTAATACGTACTTAACTGCCTCTGTTCCCTTGCCACAACAAACTATGAAAATTACTCATGATAGTTTAAAGTAGCATCTTACTCCATCCCAATGGCATTTCTTAGCTTCAAGGTGGAGGCTGCCATCTTGCTACAATAATGGTCAATTTATATATACATATATCTAGCTTACAATGGGTCTTCCCAACTAAATTTGTCATGGAAGTCATTGGAGATGGGCTAAGAAAGCATTTTATAACCCTCATGCTGGCAATGTCATAAGTGACCTTTTAAAATGGTGGCCTCCATTCTAGAATTTAGAAGGGTCAATAAGCAGTTTAATTAAAACCAAGTTTATTTTTTACAACTTGTTCATCATGGCAAGTTTTTCTTGCTCTTTGCTATGTGAACTTTCGTTAGAATCTGTTAAGCACAATGGGAATAGTATTTTTTAGTGATAACAAATCAAGCTAGAATCAAAATAATTGGGGAATTTTAATTATTAACATGATGAACAGTTATATAGCACATTTGATTAATGTCATTTATCCATGATTGAAACCTCTAAGGCAGGCACTTTTATGCTTTGCAGAAAAATAAATGGAGGCTTATAGAAGGTGAATGATATGGCATAGAGTCATTAAAAATATTCAGTAAAAATACAACATTGTAAGTCAACTATTAAAACTTTTGAAAATAACGCAATCAATTCAGAAGACTAAAAGGTAAAAAAAAAAAAAAAAAATCAGTAGAGCTGAGTCTGAAACTCAGATCTCATTCCAAGGCTGTATTTTTCCCTCTACACTATACTACAGTACGATCCAGTGAATAATCAAAGATTGTTTTCCATGTATTTATTACAGGAAAAATCTCTAAAAATGGTTGAAATGTAGGGAATTTTCTATTGAATCTATTTTGCCTTTCTTTTAGAAGCTTAACTAAAAAGATCACTAAAAGAGGGCACAATGTTATATCTTAGAAATGTAATTCTATAACTCTTTGGAAACAATATATGTGAAACAGAACAGAATAGGGAATGGTATAAGCTCATTTCACAGAGCTGTCTAATTTCTGAGGAGATACAATTTTATTGTTCCTAGGTCTTTGAGGGAATATGTATCCAAAAACAATTTATGATGTCATATATCAGAGTTTCAAAGTTCAAAGAAAAATTGAGGCAGAATTGAAGAAAACAAAAGAGAGAAGGGAAAAATAATCTAGAGGCTATGGGGGAATCTTAAAGAGGCAGCATATATCCACCAAGTGGCTTTTAGTATTGAAATATGCCCTGAAGTTGACCCCAACAAAGATGATGAAATAGTCAGTGAGTTAACTTCTAGCAAAGTTATAGTTGACCATAAATTTGTCTTGGAAATGATGCAGAGAAAATGTCCTCAAATATTTATTTTAGCAGAGGAATTTTAGATGAAGAAGATAACTGGAAGGATAAAATGGATAGCAGCATACTTTAAAGAAATCATGAACAAGAAACAAGAAAAAGGTCTTTTAAGAAACTTACATCATGAAGTAGGAATATGTGTGCGTGGTATGTGGTGTTGGTGTTGGTGGTGATGATGGTGGAAATCTACTGAACCACATTGGGATCTGTTTCTAGGTCACACTCATTGAGAAGGAGCCTCTGAATTATCAGGCCATTTTTTTCTGCTGCCAACTTCCAGCCTCTCTCTTCTTCTCCACAGTTTATTGGCGATTGTAACATTTTGGTGTACAGCACAGTTTTTACAAAGTCAAGTTCTCCTTTACATACTCATATGAAGTATTTGGTAAGAATTGTTCAACCTGAGCACATTTTTCTCATTAAAAATAATAAGTATTAAGATTATTTTTCCATGAATATGAGATGTTTCATGCTGAAAAGAGATTATTCCTGCTCAATAAGCATTATTATTAATAATAGTGTGCCAGCTGAAGGACAAAGAAGAAATTTTGTAAGGTAGGGACAGTTCTATTTCTCCATCTCTTTTTAAAAATAATGTTTATTATTTCTCATTAGGATATTGAAAAGTATGCAGAATACAGTGCAGAAATTGCCTTTGATTTCAACTTCTGGAGGTAATTACTGTTAATATTTTTGGTTTTTTTGTACGTGTGTGTGAATATATGTGTATATCAACTGACTCCATCCAACATGCACAGTTTGGCAACCTGCTTTCTCAGCCTACCTAGCAATGCATGCTGTTTTCCAAGCACTCAGTGTTATTTGAAAATATTATATATTTATTTTATGTATGGCATATGCATTTATCACTTAACTTTGTCTCTACATAGATATGTACATTTATCTCTTGTTTGTTTTATACTACAAATAAAGCTATAATAAAAGTCCTTGTGTACAAATCAATCCAGCAAAAACTGGATATTTTTGTCTAGTTTCTGAATCTCATGGAAATGCTTCTATTGCCTTATTATCTTCAACATTTCTTCAGCTCATTTTTTGTAGAATACAAATACATTGATGAATAGATGTACTGAAAAATTTCTGTTGTTGGGGACTTCACTCATGGTCCAGTGGCTAGGACTCCAAGCTCCCAATGCAGGGGGTCTGGGTTCAATCCCTGGTCAGGAACTAAATCCCAGATGCTGCAACTGAGAGTTCACATGCTTCAACTAAAACCACGTGCCACAGCTAAGACCCAGTACAGCTAAATAAAGAAATAAAATGCTTACAAAAAAGATAACTTTTGTCAAATAAGTTTGTGAAATGCTAAGCTCAGTGAAGGTGTAAAGCTTTCTTTTCCCTAGGACTTCTCTATCTTTAGTATGCAAATGTGCACTTTGAATTACTAAGGGGGAGGTCATGTATGCGGTGAACCACTTTTCCAAAGATCAGGGAGCAACTGTTTTGTGGGATTTTGCTTTGGGAAACATTATGATGCTGTGTTTTGATTAAAAATAAATATTCTGTATCATGGTAATTTAGGGTTGGTAATTCCAGTTTTATTAGTCGGGGTAATACAAGACTATGTTGTAATAACAAATATACCTGAAATTTCTACAGCTTAACACAACAAAAGTTTATCCCTTGTTCATGTCATAGTATGTAATAGGTAAATCTCCTATGTGGTTCTTTTCCACAGAGTGTCCCAAGGACCCAGGCTGCTTCCAAATTCTAACTCTATCATTTCTGGGATTTCTGCTTTTAGCTATTTAAATGAGGTTGAATGTGGAGAGCGACTTCTTTTAGCTTCCCTTTTCCATTTTGACTGTGGAATTAGTCATATACATAAATCATTTAGATTCATGGGTACTGGGAAAAGTGAAGGAGTATATACACATTTGATGAACAGTAATCATTTCTGCCATACTGTTTTTGTTGTTTTCTAGTAAGTAATGGATATTGGACTTTGCTCTGTTGGTCAGGGTTCTCCAGAGAAACAGAATGGTCCCATCACTTTGTGGCAAACAGACGGGGAAACAGTGGAAACAGTGAGAGACTTTATTTTTGGGGGGCTCCAAAATTACTGCAGATGGTGATTGCAGCCATGAAATTAAGATGCTTACTCCTTGGAAGGAAAGTTATGACAAACCTAGACAGTATATTAAAAAGCAGAGACATTACTTTGTCAACAAAGGTCCATCTAGTCAAGGCTGTGGTTTTTACAGTAGTCATGTATGGTTATGAGAGTTGGACTATAAAGAAAGCTGAGCGCCGAAGAATTGATGCTTTTGAACTGTGATGTTGGAGAAGACTCTTGAGAGTCCCTTGGACTGCAAGGAGATCCAACCAGTCCATCCTAAAGGAGATCAGTCCTGGGTGTTCATTGGAAGCTGAAACCAATACTTTGGCCACCTGATGTGAGGAGCTGACTCATTTGAAAAGACCATGATGCTGGGAAAGATTGAGGGCAGGAGGAGAAGGGGACAACAGAGGAAGAGATGGTTGCATGGCATCACCGACTCAATGGACATGAGTTTGGGTGGGCTCCGGGAGTTGATGTTGGACAGGGAGGCCTAGTGTACTGCAGCTCATGGGGTCGCAAAGAGTCAGACATGACTGAGCAACTGAACTGAACTGAATCATTTCTGCCATACTGTTTTTATTGTTTTCTTGGAAGTAATGGATATTGGACTTTGCTCCATTAGTCACGATTCTCCAGAGAAACAGAACCAATAGGATGTATGTGTGTTTATGTGAATATATATATATATAGGAAGGAGGGGAAGGGAGAAGGAGAGGGAAAGGGAGAAACAAGGGGAGAGAAAGAAAGAGAGAGAGATTATTATGTTTGGTAGAATTTACCAGTAAACCCTGGTCTTTTCTTTGTTAGAGGGTCTTTGGATGACTAATTACATCTCCTTACTTGTTATTGGTCTGTTCAGACCTATTCATGATTCACTTTGGTGTCTTTTATGTTTCTAGGAATTTACCCATTTCTTCTAGGTTGTCCAATTTGTTGGCATGTAAATCATAGTAATTCCTTATGTTCCTTTGCATTTCTGTGGTATCCATCATAATGTTTCCTCTTTCATTTATAATTTTATGTTTTTGAATCTTCTGTATTTTCTTCTTGCCTAGACTAGCTAGAGGTTTGTCAATTTTGTTTAGTTTTCCAGAAACCAACTCTTAGTCTTGTTAATCTTTTCAGTTCTCTTATTCTCTATTTCATTTATTTTTGCTCTAATCTTTTAATTTTCTTTCTTCTGCTGATTTTGGGCTTATTTTATTATTTTTTTAGTTCCTTGAGGTGTAATGTTAGTTTGTTTGTATGAGATCTTTCTTGTTTCTTAATATATGCATTTATAAGTACAGACTTTCCTCTTAGAACTGCTTATCCTACATCCTTTAAGTTTTAGCATGTTGTGCTTCCATTTTCATTTGTCTTATGGTATTTTTTGAATTCCCTTTGGTTTCTTCTTTGATCATTTGATCATTTCTTCTTTGATCAGGAGTGTGTTGTTTAATTTCCATGTATTTTTAAATTTTCCTCCCATTAATTGATTTATAGTTTCATACTTTTGTGGTTGGAAAAGTTAATTGATATAATTTCTGTCTTCTTGAATTTGTTGAAACTTGTTTGGTCCTGATCTATGTGTGCCTGAAAAGAATCTGTATTCTGCTGTTGTTGACTAGAATGTTCTGTGTATATCTGTTACGTTTGTTTGGTGTATAGTGTTGTTCAAATCTGCTGATCGAAAATTGATTTTTGTATTTTTATCTTCTATATTGCAAATTTATTGAACTTACTAGTTTTAGGAGGTTTTTTGTTTGTTTTATTTTGTTTATAGATTCCTTGGGATTTTCTATGTAGAAAACCATATCACTGCAAATAGGAACAGTTTTACTTTTTACTTTCCAATCTATTTGCTTCTTACTGCCTTTCTTGTATATATTACATGGGTAGAATATTCAGCCCTGTGTTGAATATGAGTGATGAAAATAGACATCCTTGTATTGTTCTAGTTCTTGAGAGGAAAATATTCAGTCTTTTACAGTAAGTATAATGTTAGCTATAGGTTGTTTCAGTTCAATTCAGTCGCTCAGTCGTGTCTGACTCTTTGCGACCCCATGAATCGCAGCACGCCAGGCCTCCCTGTCCATCACCAACTCCCAGAGTTCACTCAGACTTACGTCCATTGAGTTGGTGATGCCATCCAGCCATTTCATCCTCTGTTGTCCCCTTCTCCCCCTGCCCCCCAATTCCTCCCAAAAAAGCATCAGAGTCTTTTCCAATGAGTCAACTCTTCGCATGAGGTGGCCAAAGTACTGGAATTTCGATGCTAATCAGGTTGAAGATGTTTTTCTCTATGCATTTTTCTGTTTGTATCATGAATCAGAGTTTAATTTTGTCAAATTCTTTTTTCTGCACCAGTTGATATAATCCTGTGATTTTTCCTTTTTAGATTCTTAATATGGAGAATTACAATGAAAATCTTTGATTATTAAGCCTACCCTGCATTATTCGAATAAACTTTATTCATGGAGTATAATCATTTTTATACATTACTTAATTCTATTTGCTAATACTTTGTTAAGAATTCTTATATGCATTCTCATGAGAGATATTGGTGTGTTTTTCTATATTTGTGCTCTTTGTCTTGTTTTGATATTAAAATAATACTCATTAATAAAATGAATTAGGAGGTGTTTGCTCCTTTTTACTCTTGCCTGGAAAATCCCATGGACGGAGGAGCCTGGTAGGCTGCAGTACATGAGGTCGCTAAGAGTCAGACACGACTGAGCAACTTCACTTTCATTTTTCACTTTCATGCATTGGAGAAGGAAATGGCAACCCACCCCAGTGTTCTTGCCTGGAGAGTCCTAGGGAAGGGGGAGCCTGGTGGGCTGCCGTCTATGGGGTTGCAGAGTCGGTCACGACTGAAGCGACTTAGCAGCAGCAGCAGCTCCTTTTTACTTATTTATTGATTTCTGGAAGATATTTTGTAGAATTAGTGTTAAATTATTTTTAAACATTGGTAGAATTCTCTGAAATAATCTGGGCCTGGAGCTCCCTTTTGGGGAATTTTAAATTAAAAACAAATTTCCTTTATAGTTATAGGACTATTCAAATTATATATTTCATATTAAGTGAGTTGTGGGAGTTTGTGTTTTGTGGTTGCTGTGTTAGTTTGGTCCATCTCATCCAAACTGTCAGATTTTTATGAGTAAATTTGTTTATAATTTTGTCTTATTATGTTTCTGCTGTCTGCAGGATCTCTGGTGATATTTTTTATTTAATTCTTGATATTTTGATAATTTGTGGCTTCCCTGTTTTTATTTCATCAGTCTTACTAAGTCTATCTTACTAAAGGTTTGATACTATCAAAGATTCACTTTGTTTAATTGATTTTCTCTATTATTTTTTGGTTTTCAATTTTATTGATTTCTTTATTATTTCCTTTCTTCTACTTATTTTTATTTATTTTGTCTTTTACTTTCTAGATTTCTGAAGCAGTAGCTTAGGTTATAGATTGGAGATCTCTCCTCTTTTCTTTGTATTTAGTGCTACAAATTTCTCTCAGCACTGTATTAGCTATGTTCTACAGAATTTGACAAGTTGTATTTTCATTTTCATTCAGTTCAATGTCATTTTTTATTTTCTTGAGGCTTTCTCTTTCATCCATGGATTATTTAGAAGTGTTATTTAATTTCCAACTATTTGGAGATTTCTGTTATTGATTTCTAGTTTGATTTTTTTGTGGTCAGAGAACACACCTTCTACTATTTCAATTATTTCTTTTAAATTTCTTGAGTTTTTTTTTTTTTTAAATAGCCCAGGATATGGTCTTTTAAAATGTATAGTCCATTGAAATTTAAAAAGAATGTGTGTTCTGTTGTTGATAGATGGATCATTCTATAAATGTTGATTAGGCCTTGTTGGTTTAGGGTGTTGAATTCTAGATTTTTCTTGATCTTTTGTCTAGGTGTCTGATCAATTGTTGAGAAAGAGGAGAGGAAGTCTCCCAACTATAACTGTGGATTTGCATCTCTTTTTATTTATATCCATTTTTGCTTCACATATATTGTTCTCCTATGTGGTGTATGTACATTTTTAATTTCTGTGTCTTGGTGAATTGACTCTCTGTCATTCCATCATATCTTTCCCTATTTCTGGTAATTTTCTTTGCCCTTGAGTCTATTTTATATGATATTAAATAGATAAGTTAAATAGATATTAAATCAGATCATTCCTGATTTCCTTTGATTGCTGTTTGCATGGTATATCATTTTCTATCCTTCTATGTTCAAACTGCCAGTATAGTTACATTTGAAATGAGTGTCTTACAGACAGGGTATGGTTTACTTAACTTCCAAAATTAATTACCAATTGAATAATTGTATTCAGTTTGCTTATCGATACATTTAATGGAATATCACTATTAAGGTCTAAATGTACCATTATTTTTCTGCTTGTTCTCTCTGTTTTCTTTCTGCATTCTCTTTTTCCTGCCTTCATATAGGTTATTGAAACATGTTTTGGGATTTTGTTGATTTATTGATAGTGTTTTTTAGTGTATCTTTTTTGTATTGATTTTTTAGTGATTGCTGCTGGTATTACATTACTTTATATAACATATCTCTGTGTACTGATCTCATTTAACTGTTTAAAGTCATATATAGAAAATTCACCTCCATTTATGTTGTGTTACATGTCCCAATCTGCAATGATTGTTTTAAGTATTTTCTTTACATACATTTAGAATCATATGAAGCAGTGTTATAACTTTGCTTCAACCATCAAACATAATTTAGAAAATTAAAGAAAAGTGTTTTGCTTTCACCATATTCGTGTTCATCATGTTCTTTCTGTCTCTCTTTGATGTTCTAAGGATCCTTTTATCATTTTCTTTTTGTTTATAGAAATTCCTTTAGATATTCTTTTAGGAGAGTTTGCTATAGGCAGCTTATCTTAGTTTCCCTACATATTTTCTCGGATGTACTGTTCTTGGTTGACAGTTGTTTTCTTTCAGCATTTAAACAATATACCACTTTATTACTAGCCTTCTTGGTTATTGATAAGGAATCCACTGTCACTAGAATGTTTTTCTTTATGGGTAGCTGTTTTTAAAATTCACTACTTTTATGACTTATTTCTCTGTTTTCAAAAGTTGGAATGAATGTCTTAGTGTGAATTTTTTTAAATACTTATACTCTTTGGGATCTACTCAGCTTCTTGAATCTCTCGGTTTGTGTTGCTTGCAGAATTTGAAAACTTTTCAGCTATTATTTCTTTGAGGTTGCCAGTTTCTTGAGATCCAAATCTGGGATATATGAGGCATAAAAAAGACCCAGAGAACTCACCAGTGTATTTTTTCTTGGGTCTGAAGCTTCTATTCAGTTTGCCTTATTCTTTCTCCCTTTCTTCTGAGGTTTATTTTATATATAATGTTTAGGGTTTTTAAGTGTACTTAGAGGTGCCTGGAGAATCCCAGGGACAGGGGAGCCTGGTGGGCTGCCATCTATGGGGTCACACAGAATTGGACACAACTGAAGTGACTTAGCAGCAGCAGCAGTGGCAGCAGAGGAAGAAGGCAGAAGTATTTCTATTCCATCTTTCCAGAAACCATATATGTTTTTAAATTTTATCTGTTGTATGTTTGTAGCATATAAGTTTACTTGTTCCTTTGCCCTTTGAAATAATTTACTAGTGAAAATAGTTGACCCAATATTTTTAACCTTTTTCAATATTACATTATCTATTTTTTCTTCAATTAGAAAAATATTATTTGCTTATTATAGATGATTTGGTGTATATAAAAGGACATATAAAAAAATCAGCCATTTTCCCATGACTGATAGAAAGAACCAATAGTCTTTTGTTAACCTCGAATTTATTTTATTTACACTTAATAATAAGGGACATTTTTTATGTTCTTGTAGATGAATCTGTATTTAGCTGGTTTTATTGCTCACCACTGGTCATTTTAGACCACACTGTTTCCATTCTTGAGCTCTTAACTCAATTAATATTTTAAGTAGCTGATGCGATGACCTAGAGGGATGATATTGGGGCAGGGCAAGAGGGAGGAAATGTATGTAAACATGTAGCTGATCCACGTTGTTGTATAGCAGAAACTAACACAACATTGTAAAGCAATTAACTCCAATTAAAAATAAATTAATTAAAAATATTTTGAGTGAAATACAAACACACACACACACGTGCTCATTCTCTTAAAAATTGGATATGAGTAATATTTTTCAGGCTTCCCTGGTAGCTCAAATGGTAGAGAATCTGCTTGGAATGAAGGAGACTTGTGTTTGATCCCTGGGTTTCAAAGATCCCCTGGAGAAGGGAATGGCAACCCACTCCACTAATCTTGCCTGGAGAATTCCATGGACAGACCATGGGGTTGCAAAGAGTGAGATATGACTGAGCGACTAACACTTAATAAATTTTTCAATCTCATACATATGTAAATTTTTTTGTGTTTCATTCATTAATATATTCATCCATGTAACAACTATTTATTGAATATCTACTATGTATCTAGCATCATACAGTAAAAATCTTTGAGGAGGTTTAATTTGAACTGTGATGTTGGAGAAGACTCTTGAGAGTCCCTTGGACTGCAAGGAGATCCAACCAGTCCATTCTAAAGGAGATCAGTCCTGGGTGTTCATCGGAAAGATTGAAGCTAAAGCTGAAACTCCAATACTTTGGCCACCTCATGCGAAGAGTTGACTCATTGGAAAAGACCCTGATGCTGCGAGGGATTGAGGGCAGGAGGAGAAGGAAACAACAGAGGATGAGATGGTTGGATGGCATCACGGACTCGACGGACATGAGTTTGAGTAAACTCCGGGAGTTGTTGATGGACAGGGAGGCCTGGTGTGCTGCGATTCATGGGGTCGCAAAGAGTCGGACGTGACTGAGTGACTGAACTGAACTGAATATGAGGATATTATTAATTATGCATTTTAAGTACTCTGGATATTGAATTTGCTTTTAAAATTCTGCGTATTTTGTCCCTTTGTCATCTGCAATTTAATTTACAAAATGAAAGTGTGAAGCTAACTTAATTTTGTTTCTTCGAGTATACCATACATTTTTTTAGATGTCTATGAGAAATTTCCTTATTTTTGAGATATAAACATTCCCCAAGGGTTTTCTCTAGATATAGATATTCTTTACTTATTATTTTCTGAAACATTATGAATTGTATATAACATTCGTGGGTGTGCTCAAACCTCAGTTCAGTTCAGTTCAGTCGCTCAATAGTGTTTGATTCTTTGCGACTCCATGAACCACAGCACGCCAGGCCTCCTTGTCCATCACTAACTCCTGGAGTTTACCCAAACTCGTGTCCATTGAGTTGGTGATGCCATCCAATCATCTCTTCCTCTGTCGTCCCCTTCTCTTCCCACCCTCAATCTTTCCCAGCATCAGGGTCTTTTCAAATGAGTCAGCTCTTCACATCAGGTGGCCAAAGTATTGGAGTTTCAGCTTCAACATCAGTCCTTCAAATGAACACCCAGTACTATCTCCCTTAGGATGGACTGGTTGGATCTCCTTGCAGTCCAAGGACTCAACCTAGACAGCATATTAAAAAGCAGAGACATTGCTTTGCCAAAAAGATCCATCTAATCAAAGCTATGGTTTTTCCAGTAGTCATGTATAGATGTGAGAGTTGGAGTATAAACAAAGCTGAGTGCCAAAGTATTTGATGCTTTTGAATTGTGGTGTTGGAGAAGACTCTTGAGAGTCCCTTGACTGCAAGGAGATTCAACCAGTCAATCCTAAAGGAAATCAGTCCTGAATATTCATCAGAAGGACTAAAGCTGAAGCTGAAGCTCCAACACTTTGGCCCCCTGATGTGAAGAACTGACTCCTTAGAAAAGACCCTGATGCTGGGAAAGCTTGAGGGCAGGAGGAGAAGGGGATGACAGAGAATGAGATGGTTGAATGGCATCACTGACTCAATAAGCATGAGTTTGAGCAAGCTCCCAGAGTTGGTGATAGACAGGGAAGCCTGTGGTACTGTAGTCCATGGGGTTGCAAAGAGTGGGCCAGGACTGAGTGACTGAACTGAACTGAAGTATGTGTACGCTCAGTTGCTTCAGTCTTGTCCAAATATTTGTGACCCCATGGACTGTAACCCGCCAAGGCCCTCTGTCCGTGGGATTTCCCAGCCAAGAGTACAGGAGTAGGTTGTCATTTCCATTTCCAGGGCATCTTCCCCACCCAGAGACTGAACCCACATCTCCTGTGTCTCCTGAAGTGAAAGTGGTTTCTTTACCACTGAGCCATGCGGATGCTGTATTTTTATACATTTATTTTTTTCATTTTAGAATGTTTTCTTTAGTTATATTTTTACTTTTTGCTTCAATACCCATTTAAATTGTTTTCTTCCTTAAGAAGCTCTATGAAAAGTGAAAGTGAAAGTTGCTCAGTTGTGTCCAGCTCTTTGCAACCCCATGGACTATACAGTCCATGGAATTCTCTAGGCCAGAATACTGGAGTGGGTAGCCGTTCCATTCTCTAGGAAATCTTCCCAACCCAGGAATCGAGCCGGCATCTCCTGCATTGCAGGCAGGTTCTTTACCAGCTGAGTTACTAGGGAAGCCCTATAAATCTGTGACTTCTATTTTTTTGTTTCCTATGCAAGTATACTTCAGAGATATTGGATTCCAGACCACATCAATAAAGTGAGTCACATGAATTTTTTGGTTTCCCAGTGCATATAAAAGTTATGTTTATATTAACTGTGTAGTAGCATTATTTCTAAAAAAGCAATGTGCTATAACTTAAACAAAAAGTATTATATTGCTGAAAAATGCTAACCATCATCTGAGCTTTCAGAGAGTCATGATCTTTTTGCTGGTGGAAGGTCTTGCCTCGATGATGGCTGCTAACTGATTATTAAAGTTGTGGGTGGCTGTGGAAATTTCTTAAAATAAGGCAACAATGATATTTGCCACATTGATTGACTCTTCTTTTCAAGAACAATTTAAGTGGCAGGCAATGCTCTTTGATAGCATTTGACTCATAGTAGAACTTTTTTCAGAATGGGAGTCAATTTTCTCAAGCCCTCCCCTTGCTTTATCAGCTAAGTTTATATAATATCCTAAATCCTTTTTGTCATTACAACAATCTTCACAGCACTTTTACCAGGAGTAGTTTCCATCTCAAAAAACCATTTCTTTTGTTCACCCATAAGAAGTAACTCTTCATCTGTTAGTTTTATTATGAGATTGTAGCAAATCAGTCACATCTTCAGGCTCCACTTCTAATTCTAGTTCTCTTGTTGATTCCACCATATCTGCAGTTACTTCCTCCACTGAAGTCTTGAGCCTTTCAGATTCGTCCATGAGGGTTGGACTCAAGCTTCATTAAAACTGCTGTTATGTTGATATTTTGACTGCTTCCAATGAATCACAAATGTCCTGTGGCAGCTGAAATGAGGAATCCTTTTCAGAAAATTTCCAGCTTACTTTGTCCAGATCCATCAGAGGAACCACTACTTATGGCAGCTATAGTCTTACAAAATGTATTTCTTAAAGAGTAAGACTTGAAAGTTGAAATTACTCCTTGATCCATGGTTTTCAGAATGATTGTTGTGTTAACATAATGAATCTTGTACATTTCCATTAGAGTTCTTGGATGGCCAGGTACATTATCAGTAAGCAGTAGTATTTTGTAAGGAATGATTTTTTTTTTTTTTTCTGAGCAGTATATCTCAATACTATGCTTAAAAGATTCAGTAAACCGTTGGTAAATAGATGTCCAGGTTTTGTTGTTCCATTTATAGAGTATAGAAAGCAAAACTTTAGAAAATTCTTAAGGGCCCTAGGATTTTCAAAACAATAAATGAGTATTACCTTCAATTTAAAATTATCAGCTGCATTAATCTCTAACAAGAGAAACAGCCAATCTTTTGCAGCTCTAAAGCCTGGCATTGACTTCTCCTCTCTAGCTATGAAAGCCCTAGATGACATCTTCTTCCAATAGAAGGCTGTTTTGAAAATCTGTTGTTTAGTGTAGTCACCTTCACTAATTGTCTTGGCTATGTTTTCTGGATACTTTGTTGTAGCTTCTATATCAACCCTTTCATTTCACTTTGTACTTTGATGTTACAAAGATGACTTCTTTTCTTAAATCTCATAAAACAACCTCTGCTAGATAAAAACATTTCTGCTGCAGCTTCCTTATCTCTCTAAACCTTCATAGACCAGAAGAGAGTTAGGCCCTGGCTCTGATTTAGGCTTGGGATTAAAGGAATGCTGTGGTTGGTTTGATCTATCCAGACCAATAAAACTTTCTCTATATCAACAATAAGACTGTTCTCTATCTTGTCATTTGTTCACTGTAGTGGCGCTTTTAATTTCCTTCAATAGCTTTTCCTTTGCTTTCAGAACTTGGCTAACTACTTGGCCCAAGAAACCTAGCTTTCAGCCTGTCTCTGCTTTTGATATGCCTCCATTGTTAAGCCTAATCATTTCTCGCTTATGATTTAAAGTAAGAGACACGTGACTCTTCCTGTCACTTGAACACTTAGAGGCCATTGTAGTGTTATTAAGTGGCCTAATTTCAATATTGTTGTATCTTAGGGAATAGGAAGGCCTGAGGAGAAGGAGAGAGACAGGGAGGGAGAGGGGAGCAGTCAGAACACACACAATTGATAATTATGTTCACTATCCTATATGGGCACAGTTCATGGCACCCTCACAAAATTACAATAGTTACATTAAAGATCACTGATAACAGATCATACTGAGAATTAGCAAAATGTGACACAGACATAAAGTGAGCAAATGCTGTTAGAAAAATGGTACTGATAGACTTCCTCAGTGTATTTGAGTAAGTGTTTCTATAGACTTTCAATTTGCAAAAAAATGTAGTATCTGCAAAGTGCAATAAAGTGAAGTACAATTAAATGAGGTATGCCTGTACCTACCATCACTCTCATTTTATGCACACATATATACACAAAACACAAACACACAGATACGCAGGCATATGCATGTATGTATATATGTATACATATTTATATATATAAGCACATATATAGACACATACACATGTCTGTGTCTATATATGCATAACTACACAGCTTACGTGTGTGTGTGTGTGTGTGGAGAGAGATTTAGAAACAAAGTTCTAATCTTTTTCTCTGCCCTCTTAGGGATTTTCATTCAAATTTAGGAGGTGTTCTGTCATAAGTGCCAAGTAAATGCCATTTTAGTCTGAAACTGCCATTCTGTTTTTGGAAATTTCCATTTGAAAACTTCAGAAAAGATATAATCCATGCAAAAGAGGTTCAGAATTTGTTTAGTGGTATTGAGAGTGTTCCAAGGGATATCCAAAGTGAGGGAAGAAACAGAGTGTGACTTTGTCATTTGCTGAATTGAATTCTCATCCCATTTTATTACAAAGATAGAACTGCCCTCCTGAGGTTATGGAGACCATTAGTCTCCTCTTAGTAATTCACCGACCCATTCTAGATCTGTAGCATTCTGCTGTATTAAAAATAAGCAAGACAGAATATAAACACAGCATCTAGAAGAGCAATGTCTATGAGTTGTTTCTAGGAGCCCATTTTGGGAGACAGAAAGGTCTTCTGGAAGTCTAAACCAACATAATGGACAGGTCTCTTAGAAGCCTGTTTCCCTTTTCTCTCTTCAGGAAATACAGAGAATAGTGTTCTTGAAAAATGCCTAATTTCTTGCTGGAGATAAGCCTCCTTGATTGACTTTGAGTCACTTATATATTAAGTATATCTGTATATTAAAATTTTTTTCTGCTTTAGCAGACCCTTCAAATCTAGTCCCCTTTAACATGCTCTTTTGTGTGTGTGTGTAGACATTATATAAATGTCTTTAATCTAAAGGGATTATTTATAATTATAAATTTTTGCTTTTGACACTTAGTATTTTTTCTGCATGTTAAGCTTAGTTTGAGAGGAGTAGAGTATCCTGATGAAGAATATGAACTCTAGAGCCTGAGGCCTGAGTTGGGGGGGTGGGTCTCACTTTCACCTTTTACTAGTACATGTCCTTGGAAAACAACGATCTTTCTGTGTTTCAGTTTTCCCATCTGAAAAAAAGATGAGTTAATCACATGAAACAAATTGCTATTGTGTTAGTGACTCTTTCTTTTTATGTAATCATCGGTGCAGCAGATCTGTTTCTTTTATTTTGATACCAATGTGTCTCCTACAGAAAAAAATTAAATTCTTAATAAATATCATCTCAGGAGCAAAGCTAAAAAAACTTCCTAAATAGTATAGATTATTATTAAAAGAGATAATTCATTTCCTTAAAATTGTTGGTTAAATTTTTTAACTCATTTTGTGTCTAAATCCCCTCTATAATTCTGGGCTTCCCAGGTGGTGCCAATGCAGGAGTTGCAGGAGACTTGGGTATGATCCCTGGGTTGGGAAGGTCCCCTGGAGTATTCAGTGGAAAAGTATCTTGAGCGGTCTTCATTAAGGAACACGACTAATTTCTCTTAGAAGTTTAACTCTTGATATTCTGAGAAACTGATCTTGCTCTTCAATTAATTACACTCTCAGTAATATTTGTGTTTATGTTTCATTTCTGTTTGTTTCATTTTTCTAATAAATGGCTTCTAAAGTATTATTATTCCTTCCAGTCGCCTGTTGATTCAGAGAAATTACCAACAAGTGGAATTTGTTGCTCTGATTTTGAATCTTGTGGCTGTTTTCATTATAATTCAAGGTACTGTTTAATCCCTTTGCTTAAAAACTATTGGCGTGAAAATGTTCATGCTGCATATTACTTTTTGACAGTGATGCATGGGAAGATTATTGTGCAAGAACCAGAAAATATGACACTTGCTGGAAGAAATTCAATGTCACAACCAGATGAAATAAAGAATGCCCAACCTCACATGCTAACAAAGTGGGGATTCCTTTCCAAAGCTTTGTACTATGCGAAGGATACTTTTCTGGTGTGCTGAGAAGTTGTCTCTGGGACCGTCACACTTGGAATTCCAGCAGATTACCCTATCATCAAGTCATCAGTATGCTGCTATTTGAATAAACACAGCTGTTGTTTTCCAAGAAATATGGCTAGGAGCAGCAAGGAAAAAAAGGGCAATTAGTGTTATTGAAATGGAGGGGTACTCAGGATGGCATATATGTATCTATGAGAGTTTTCGTTTCCGAATAGTCTATTTACCATGCTGTGACTTAACAGTGGGGGTGCAATGATCTCCTCTCCAAATCCTTGGTACTTTACTGCATCTTGCTATTTGCCTAATATTAATTATGAATATTTTTCATAATTAAATAAATACATATTTTAATTCATATAACCTTGTGTTATGTTCCATCTCAAACATCTTAAAATCTTGATGGCAACTTGTTCTAAGGACCCATATATATGAGAATAGATGAATATAATTGCATATTTTAAAAATTTTACTGATTGATTTTTATTAGTTTTTTTTTGCTTTTGGAACACCTGAAGAACAAAGATTGTGCCAGTTCTGGGAAAAAGGCTTGTTTTTAGGGGGTCAAGGAGAACCTTCAGCATGTTGTAATGAAAAGAGCAGTGAACCAGAAAGATTAGACCATAAAATGGCTATGTGGCCACAGGCAAGCGATCTCCCCCACTGGATCTCAGCTTCTTGATCTGTAAGCTGTCAGGACAGGACCATGTGGTCTTTCAGGTCCCTTCAAATTCCATGTAACTTTTAATTTAGGCCTTTATTATTCAGGTCTGACATTCTGTGCTGGGTAAATATTTATTGGGAAGAGCCACTAGAACTAGTGTTTTATCATTTTTATAAGTTAAACCAGCAAACTGACAAATACTCTCACGGTTTTTGTGCTTTTGTATAAATAAAGACAGAGGGGATGAGTAATTAAGATGTTCTCAGTGCTTCATTCACCTGAAACAGTTTGTTGCGTGCTTGCACAGTTTCAGGTTTTTAGACCATGGTTAAGAATGCTGGTTCAGGAGTATTGGCTTGGCAGGCGGGAGAGGAATGAGGGGAAGACTAGACAAAGGAGGACAAGGTTGTGTTTCTGTGGTAAGCTTGTCAAGATAAGAAAAAGTAGAGATAGGGAGGCAATGGCTTCTCTTGAGAGGGCCATTGCTTTGGTGTACTTTAAAATCATCTGATTAAAGAGAAAACACGCCAGTACCCACTTCCTTGGTGACTGTGGCTGCCTTGGTGTCATTCTAATAACCATGGTGACCAAGTCATGTATCTTCTACTTTTATTACTTCTAAAGATGGACTTAAAAGTTAGTCCTCATGTGTTTAGGCCACTGGAACTGAGAGGTTTTAAAGAATCCTTACAGACAAAATGACACACATCAAGGGGGTGGGTGTGTCACTTTCTACTGTTTTAGGTAGGTGTGAAAGAAAACTTCATTGAAACCCTATTTAGAAATCAACGAAAACCTCTGCAAGAATGACAAAGCAGCATGAGTAATGTTTGGGGTCCAAACAGGGACGAGGATGACAGAGGGCGCTTGTTCCTTAGTCAGAACATCAACCATCTATGCAATGTCTGAAGTCTGTGCGACCTTGAGCCCAGCAGTGAAATGCTGTCACCTGAACCCAACCCCTCCTCATTAATAGTAACAACACACAGTAGTTTAGTACTTTATACTTTCAGAGCTCTTTTGCATTTATTATCTCATCTCTGATCCATTTTTAGGGTGGCGTTAGCTTACCTCATGCTCCAGCATTTTATCATTTCTTTGCAGACATTATGGCCTAACTGATAGGTCTGGTTTTTCTACTCACATTCCAGGCAACCTGTTGAGGGGATAAAAGTGGCATTTTGGTTAGTGGTTTAACTAAATAACAAAGTTAAAGTGAAATAGCAAGTTACTAATGGGCTCAAATAATATGTTCTAAGAGATGAAATTGAAGAAGGTTTTCACAGTGGTGGTTTCTTTCACTATGAACCCATGTCATGTGAACCCTTTCCTATTAATTTTCTCATTTGATCCTCAAGCTAATCCCCCAAAGTAGGAGTGTACTTGCGTGCGAGCTAAGTCACTTCAGTCATGTCTGACTCTTTGTGACCCTATGGACTGTAGCCCGCCAGGCTCCTCTGTCCATGGGATTCTCCAGGCAAGAATACTGGAGTGGACTGACATGCCCACCTCCAGGGGATCTTCCTGACCCGGGGATTGAGTCCATGTCTCTTATGTTTCCTGCACTGGCAGATAGATTCTTTGCCATTAGTGCCACCTGGGAGACCCCAAATTAGGAGGGTTTATTGTTATCCTCAATGCATAGATGAGGAAATAGACACTTGGACAGTTTAAATGGCTTTTAGAGGTCATGGGAAAATAGCAGAACTGAGACCTTTAGTAAGGACTTTTTTGCCTTGTTGGACCTACGTGCTTCCCTGTGCGTAAGAAAACTTTTTTTTTTTTAAAAAAAACCTTGTATTGTATAGAGTTTATATTCTCCAACTTATATAATTGACAAGTAAAATGTATATATTTAAAGTGTACAACATGATTATTTGATGTATGTATTGTTGCAATACTAAAACCAAGTTAATTAAAACATCCATCACCTTACAAAGCTGTCTTTCCTGTTTAGGTGTGTGTGTGTGTGTGTGTGTGTGTTTTCAAGAGCATTTTCAATTTGGGACATTTTTCTGGCATACTTTATTTTCCCTCCTCAAATTAACACTAGCAACACAGGAAACCAATTCTGAGTAATGTTAACAATGCAAGAGTCACTGCATCTTCCTGCATTCCCAGAGCAGCGTGACTTAACTAAGAACTAGAGAAAAATTTGAGAGATAGTAGATATTAAAGGAGAGCTGAGAGTGAAGTTTTCATTCTATCAATGGGTTTTTTTTTTTTTCGTATAAAGAGGAGAAAATTCCTCTTTCTATGATATATTGAGTGCTATGCTTCTCTTTGAGTCCTTCAGACAGAAGGCTCAATAAGTTAGTTAATTAGTTAAAATTGCTAATCAATTAGTTAAAATCAATTAGTTAAAATTGCTAATCACTAATTACTATGTTATACTTAATATCTTGATGTTTAGTATTAAATTCACTGTTAAAATTTGTCCACTCAAAATCTGTTATCTGTTGCTTTTATGGATAAGAGTTCCACGCATTTTTAAAAAGGTTATTGAATGATGACAGAAAGAAATTTGAAGAATAAAAAGGTTGATTAGGCAGTTTCTGTATGAAGTACCTGTGAATGCTATGGAAGTCATGTTGTTGTTTAGTTACCCAGTTGTGTCCTACTCTTCATGACCTCAAGGACTAAAGCATGCTAGACCTCTCTGTCCCTCACCATCTCCTGGAGTTGGCCCAAGTTCATGCCCCCTGTTTCAGTGATGCCATTTAGCCATCTCATCCGCTGCCACACTCTTCTCCTGCTGTTAACCTTTCCCAGAATCATGATCTTTTCCAATAAGCCAGCTGTTTGCATCATGTGACCAAAGTATTGGAGCTTCAACTTCATCATTAGTCGTTCTAATGAGTATTCAGGGTTGACTTCCTTTAGGATTGACTGGTTTGATCTCCATGCTGTCCAAGGGACTCTCAAGAGTCTTCTCCAGCACCACAGTCCAAAAGCATCAATTCTTTGGTATTCTGCCTTCTTTATGGTCCAACTCCCACAACCATATGTGACTACTAGAAAGACCATAGCCCTGACTATGCAGACCCTTATCAGCAAGGTGATGTCTTTGCTTTTTAACTCATTATCTAGGTTTTTCACAGCTTTCTTGCTAAGAAGCAATCATCTTCCGATTTCATGGCTGCAGCCACCATCTGCAGTGATTTTAGAGCCCACGAAGAGGAAACCTGTCACTGCTTCCACCTTTTTCCCTTCGATTTGTCATGAAGTGATGGGGCCGGATCAGTTCAGTTCATTTCAGTTCAATCCCTCAGTTGTGTCTGACTATTTGAGACCCCATGGACTGCAGCACTGCAGGCTTCCTTGTCCATCACCAACTCCTGGAGCTTGCTCAAACTCATCCATCGAGTTGGTGATGCAATCCAATCAGCTCATCCTTTGTCATCCCCTTCTCCTCCTGCCTTCAATCTTTCCCAGCACCAGGGAATTTTCCAATGAGTCAGTTCTTTGCATCAGGTGGCCAAAGTTTTGGAATTTCAGCTTCAGCATCAGTCCTTCCAATGAATATCCCGGACTGATTTCCTTTACGATTGACTGGTTCGATCTCCTTGCAGTCCAAGGGACTCTCAAGAGTCTTCTCCAAAACCACAGTTCAAAGCATCCATTCTTCAGCACTCAGCTTTCTTTATGGTCCAACTTTCACATCCATAAATGACTACTGGAAAAACCATAGCTTTGACTAGACAGGGCTATGTTGGCAAAGTAATGTCTCTGCTTTTTAATATGCTGTCTAGGTTGGTCATAGCTTTTCTTCCAAGAAGTAAGTGTCGTTTAATTTCATGGCTGCAGTCACCATTTGCAGTAATTATGGAGTCCAGAAAAATAGTCTCTCACTGTTTCCACTGTTTCCCCATATATTTGCATGAAGCAATGGGACCACATGCCATGATCTTAGTTTTCTGAATGTTGAGTTTTAAGCCATGTTTTTCATTCTCCTCCTTCACCCTCATCAAGAGGTTATTTAGTTTCTCGTCATTTTCTGCCATTCGTGTCTGACTCTTAGTGACCCTGTGGACTGTAGCGCACCAGGCTCCTCCGTTCATGGTATTTTCCAGGTAAGAGTACTGGAGTGGGGTGCCATTGCCTTCTCCGATTGGAGTGGTATCACCAGCATATCTGAGGTTGTTGATGTTTCTCCTGCCAATCTTGATTCCAGCTTATAACTCATCCAGCTTGGCATTTCTCATGATGTGGTCAGTGTATTAGTTAAATAAACAAGGTGACAATAAACAGCCTTGTTGTACTCCCTTCTCAATCTTGAACCCGTCAATTGTCCCATATAGGGTTCTAACTGTTGTTTCTTGACACACATACAGGTTTCTCAGGAGACAGGTAAGATGGTGTGGTATTCCCATCTCTTTAAGAGTTTTCCACAGTTTGTTATGATCCACACAGTCAAAGCCTTTAGTGTAGTCAATGAAACAGATGTAGGTGTTTTTCTGGAATTCCCTTACTTTCTGTATAATCCAGTGAATGTTGGCAATTTGATCTCTGGTTCCTTTGCCTTTTCTAAACCCAGCTTGGACATCTGGAAGTTCTCAGTTCACCTAATGCTGAAGCCTAGCTTGGAGGATTTTGAGCATAACCTTACTAGCATGGGAGATGAGTGCAATTGTCCAGTGGTTTGAACATTCTTTCATACTGCCCTTCTTGGATATTGGGATGAGGATTGACATTTTTGAAGGAAGCTCATGTCCCACCCTATAAAAGAGAGATGGAGGGGCCCTCTTAGCATGAAAGTGAGCAGTAGTAAGAGCTCAGAGCAGAACTAGACATAAACGGGGAGTCCTTGGCAGTCACTTATTTAAGTATTGCAATGTTAGGAACAGTTTAAAAAATCCATTGCTGCAATCCAAATCTAAGACATCTTTCAGGGGACCCAGAGTCTTGTGACCACTTTGTCACTCTTGGTCATTCATAATAATAAATGAAAGTCCTTTAAAAGTCAGGTCATGGGAAAATGCTGCCCCTTTTCTTCCTAAGATTGGATAGGTTGGTGAGGGATCTGCTTGGAAAGGCAAGGGGCAAAGCCTGACCCAGGGTATGTGCAGAGTAGGCACTATTACTAAAGTCTGCCTCAAAGAGGGCAATTCATGGTTCAAATTCAGAGTTCTAGAAAAGGACTAAATGGCATGCTGAAGAAACCAGAGACTAGAAGGCAATGTATTAGTCAGGTTTCTTCATGCCCATGTAATGAAAAAGCATGAAAGTTTCATCAAATATTGGAATATATATAAAAATACAGAGGAATCTCATTCTAGATTAAAAAAAAAATCAGCTGGTCTCCAGTTACGGTAATAGCAGACTTTGGGAACCGATGGTATTTTCCTGGTGCTTTTGTCTCCCTTTCTGCACCTCTCTCTCTTATGCTGGTTGCATTCTAGACATTTGCTGTTTCTTTTTTCTACAGATATTCTTTCACTACTATTCAGTCTACATAGTAGAAAGTATGCTGTCCTTACCTCCTGAGCTTATATGCTATAGGCCCAATAACACAAGACATTATCATTTCCAATGTCAGTTTACTAGGAAAGAATGTGATTGGCCTAGTTTTAATCATGTGCCTGTTTTGCCTTGTTCAAACATGATTGCTAAGGTGTTACTTTCCAACCCTGTGAAGGGGTGGGAAGTTCCTGGAGAAAAAAGTATCACGGTGAGCAGAGATCATGTGATAAAATATGTCTCCTGTAGTTAGAACTGTAAATAAGAGATGATACCAAAGATTAGAAATGGGAAATATTACCCAAGGAAGAACAAGTGGAGAACAAATTTGGAGGATGTGGGATTGCCTTAAATGGGTCATGGTGATCATGACTCATCCCAATCAGTTGGTGGGCATTGGGCAATGAACATATTAGGTGTACCTACCATTCTAGAGCTGTCAGGACAAGAGGCAGGTAAAGGGAGATGGGAGGAACTGGGTTCATAGCAAGACTGAAAATATTTACTAGATATGGGAGCTGTAGCGCTGATACAAATCCAAAGCTCCAGTTGCTAAGAGAAAAGCTCAGATTAGGTGGTAAGTGGCCAACTATTAAGGAAATCCCTGTAAGTGGGCACGTACAGAGACTCATTCAAGAGAACAGGTAAATGGCACATTCAGCAAGGAGGTCCCAACTAGGGAGATGGTATTATTACATCTATCTGATTCTACCTCAGTTTCTTCCCTCATTCCTGAAAAGGTCCTGTGTGCCAGGTGGGACAAAGTGGTAGGAGCGTAGGACTAGGAGCATGAAGACCACAGCTGGACCCAGTTAGTCCTTTTGAGTTTGAGTCCTAGCCAGTGTCTGGAGTTAGTGGAATTTGAGTCTGGGCAGAATAGCTAGATCACAGCCAGGAGGCCTGGGTCCTACCTTCCCCATTTGCACGTTGATCTAAGGCCAGAGGATATTTTCCAGCTCTCTCTGTTGGGCCAGGTAACTTGTTGATATACTTCAGTATTGGCCCAGGAGGTATAAATGCTCTGGCTAGAAGGTCTAGGTGAACAATATGTGAACTTTTGACAGTAATGTCATTATTATTATTTGAGTCTACACTTAGTGGCATATATAATCCCTGACCAAAAAAAATTAGGGGACTTCCTTTTATCTTTCATATGTCTTTTAGTTTTCTTTCTCTAGATTCTTCTCTTCTCTTCAGTGGTTGTAAATCAATAACATTTGAACTGCGCTATTGAAATACAGTAATTTAAAAAATGCATGAAGTCTTTTGTAATGGAATAGTTCTTTTCTAATGCAAATAATTACTTTTTAATTGTTGTGTAAATCTGTATTTTATTGCATATATTTTTAAAGCAGTCAGCACCTGCAAAGTGAACACCTTATTTACCATTTTTTTCATCAGGCAGCAAGTCTATAGGAAAATTCCAATTAAATTAAAAAAGATTCAATGATAGAAACAGGGTGAGGAAAATGAGGAACATATATTACACAAAGCCAAACTGTTTTGAAATAGAGCATTTTATGTGCCTCCCTCAGGCTCCAGTGGCTTTTTAAATAGATGGCTGTATACCTTGATTTACTATCTATCCAAAAGTTTAAATCCAAGATTGTTTTTACAATGATGCCTCCATTTCAAAGTGTTCTTATTAGGAGCTGAGAGCACCCAAACAGAGAGGTGAACATTTAAAGCATAGAGCACATAATGAAGCTGCTCTAATATGAAGCAATTGCTCTGCATTAGACTCCAGGGAATTGAATTATACAATTCATATCTAAGAGTAAGATGATCTCCATATTAAGCACTTCTCTGTCTCTGAAACCAGGCAGAAAACTTATAAATGCACCTCAACTATCCTGAAAGGGCATTATTACTGGACTACAGCTACAGAGCACTCTATTCTCTCTTGACTGTTCTGATTATTAATTCTCAAGCTTTTGAAAGGAGGCCTCGAATTGGAACCTATCCACAATGCCCTTTATGTAGCGTGACCCTCAGAGGCCCCTGCCTCCCACACTTTGGCAAAGACTCATTTAACTTGATATGCTTATGTGTTATCCTTTTCTTTCTTTTTAATGGGAGTGGCTGGGGCTAGGCATGCATGTGGTAGAATGGTGGAAGAAGATTCTGGGTTTATTACAAAGGCTTTTGGGAGAGTGTTGAGGAGAGATTAGATCCAGTGGAAGGGAAAATCTTTCAAATGTGGTATGGGCTAATATTTGTTCTGGAAATAATCCTATCCACAGGAGGTATTTCTGCTTCACCCACAATTCAAAGGGATTGAATATTCATACAAAACTTTAAATTGAAAAATCTGAACCCAACCTGGGGCTTGCAGAGCTAAACCCATCATAAGACTCTTTTCTCTACCATTACTACTTTCTCTTACTTTAGCAGCCCATGTAAACATTTGTAATCCCTTTGTGAAAATAGAAGACACTGGAAGGGCAATTATGGTCTCATTTTAGGTACAAATTTAATAGCCAGGGATTTTTGGTTTTAATTTCTAGAAAGTTTTATGTGAAGTCCCAGAACTCTTTGCTCATTTGGTAGTTATATTTGGGTACTCTTTTGGTCGTGTGCATTAACTATAGAGATCAGAAGTTTAAGTCTTGAGGCTGCCGATAGGGCTAAGCAAAGGTGATGAAACTTTTGAGCGACATAGTAAGTACCATGAGTTGGCAGACAAATGGGAAATAAACTGTAGGAGACTGTCACAGAAAGGAAGAAAAGACAGAAGAAACAGAGGCCAGAGAAAGGTGTTAAGTGGTGGCAGTGATGGCTGTCCCTAATTACCTTGTGGTGCCATTCTGGAGCCAGCTCCAATAGGCATACCAAAGCTGATTGCAGTTTTCTTTTGAACTCTGTATTCAGTGATTTCATCTTGGCCATTTGAAACTGGCACAGTAGGAGTATTTACACCATAGAAATTGGCAAACAATATAAATCAGGGTTCTCTTCCCCCCGCACCACGTCCCCCTCCCCGCCAAATACTCATTGTCAAATAACTACTAGCACACTACAGACCTTTGATATTTCTTTGTGACACAAGAGGCCGAAATTACCAAATGTGTCACAGCACAGAGTCTGAATTAGCCAGGCAGGAGCTAGTTCCAGGACCAGAAATAAACTGGAGGTAACATCCCCACAGATGCCTGAAATCAGAAGCAGTTTAAGATCATGGAGAGAAGAGGTCAAACCAGTTGAGAAAGGTGTACTTCCAGGTATTTTGCAGATAATACAAGAAGGATCTTGTTCAGCCCTCATAACAGATGAGTGAGCTATGGTTGAGAGAGGTTAATTCTGTGCCTTAGAGCATGTAGGTTAAGAGTCAATGAGAATTTGTCTTATCCTAAATCCTAATTCCTAACTCTCATATTATAGAGTTTCTCTGTAGCCTAGACTCAGCCCTCAGCATACTTCCTCTCCTTTGCTGCTCCACAGGACCTCTGTGTCCAGTTAAGCACGTGGTGTTCCCACAGTGTTTGGGATTGCCATCTACATTGTAACCTATATGAATGATGCCTCTGGAGTATTATAGGGCACATCCTGTACAGCTGTCTGTGGTCACCTCCCTCCAACTACATTGATAAAGAGCGTTCTTAGCCAAAACAGCACCTGACCTACTTCAGAGCAAGAATGAGTTTACCCTCATCTTCTAGATTTATAGCCTTTATCTCTGCCATACATTCATTTGCTTATTCAATAAATACTTGTTAAGGACTTGTGTGATAGAAAGAGAGAAGACAGCAGAGAGTAGCCCTAGACTACAAGGAGCACAAGGCAGGTGTCTAATTTGGAAACCCCAGAGGAGCAAGTGTGAAGACCTGAGTTTGAGAACTGTAGTTAGGAGACCCATATTTTCTATACCACCATGGAGACTAGACTCCATCTTTTTAAAATATTTCTCTTTGAGCCAAACCTTTTGCCTGGCCACTTAATCTTTTCTCTTTTTCCTTCACATTATGTCCTTGGCCCTTACCTAGAATATTCTCTGATAGATCTTATTCATGGCCCAGATAATATTCTCCCTTCAGAGATCTTGACACTTTCTCTACCCCTCCCCCCAAAGTGAAACTATCTTAGATGTAATAGCAATGTGTGAGAGACACATGGTACACTGTCAGGGACTTGTTCAGTTGCTCAGTCGTGTCCAAGTCTTTGCCCCCAGATAGACGCAAAGGATCCTGTGACTCCCACCAGGCTCCTCTGTCCATGGAATTCTCCAGGCAAGAATACTGGAGTGGGTAGTCATTCCCTTCTCTAGTGGATCTTCCTGACTCAGGGATCAAATCCAGGTCTCCTGCATTGCAGGTGGATTCTTTACCATCTAAGTCACTGGCTCTCTCATAATAACATATGTGGTACTTTAGTTAGTTTAAACGGCATAATGTAATTCTCCTTATTGAAATGTATTTGGTCAATCATTTTGATATACTGATTTAGTAAAATGGCTTATGGTTTTGAAACATTTAAAATTTTGATCATGCAATATTATTTATTGAATCATTTCTGATTTACATTTATTTATTTTTAATTGTGCATTTGTTAATGATAGATACATTAACTATAAATAACTACTATGGTTTTAAGTATTTTACTGGGTGATGAATTATCCAAAATTACATGTGATTTTCTAATGAGAGGTTGGAGTTAGGAATGTGTGGGTGGGGAGCCATGTATGCATGAAGGCTGTTATAGTTAGAGGTTCTCCAAGTGTGGTCCCTGGACCACCAATATTGACATCATTTGGGAATTTATTAAAAATGCACATGTTTTGAGCCCCTGCCCAGACATGGTGAATAAAAATCTCTAGGAGAGGGATGTTTGTGTTTTGAAAAGCACTTCAGCTGATTCTGATGTTACCTAAAGAATGAGGTTCATTGATCTACATAATATCAACAAGTGACGGTAAGTCAAATTTAAATGAAGTGATACGAATTATGTAATAAATTTAGTCAGAGCAACACTACTTTGGATCCTTGGATATATATTTTTTCTTTTTGTATTCTTAAAAACAAGAAGTGCTTCAGCATTTTCACTTCTTTTGCAAATAACCATTAAACAGATTTGTGAAAAGATTGATTGTACAATTTCATTTCCTCAAGCGGTCATTTATTCGTTAAGATAATACTCATTCTCTGGGCAGCAGACAAAAGACTTGAAGACATGCATAGCTGAAGGAAATGAAAAGGCAGCAAGGCTAAGAGAACAAAGATGAGCACTGCTACGATCTAGAGGGTGGCTGTGAGGAAGCGACGTATATGCTCCTGCTTCTGTTAGAAGCTTCAGGAAATGAAAGTGTGTGTTTTGTGTTTTTTTCTTTACACCTCAAGAAACATGGAATAATGATTTTCTTTTGTGGATGATATTATATTTAAGCAGATTAGCTTTGAGAATAGAAAAACAGAATCAAAGTCTAATCATTTAATTACCACTTCCCCTGATCTTTCCTCAGTCATGATATCTACCTCTCTGGTGTAGGGTGTTAAGGGTTACACCTACTTTTAAGTTCTGTTTGTGAATCACCAATAGTAATACATAGCAAATACTTTCATTTATTCATAGATATTTACTGGGGCTCACCATACTATCAAATTGACTAAGATCTATGAAAGATACTAAGTAGAGGGCAACTTGAACCCTGCCCTCAAGGAAGACAAGGAAGACAAAGTCTACCAGGAGAAAGCTGCTCAGTGTACAAGTAAGCATAATAAAAGTTAAAAGTGAATTTGCCATAAAAGGGGCAAAATAAATGGCTGTGAGAAGTCTGGGGCTTCCCTGATGGCTCAGACGCTAAAGAATCCACCTGCAATGAGGGAGACCTGGGTTCGATCCCTAGGTTGGGAAGATCCCCTGGAGGAGGGCGTGGCAACCCGCTCCGGTATTCTTACCTGAAAAATCTCATGAACAAAGGAGCCTGTCGGGCCACAGCCCATGGGGTCGCAAAGAGTCGGACATGACTGAGCGACTAAGCACACACACAATGAAACGTCAGAGGAAAAAAAGCGTTCCTTCTAGCTTTGGTTAGATGTGGTCTACAATCAAATCAAATTCTTATTAATTAGGTTCTTGTTCTGTCCCTTACTGTCACTGCCAAACTAAATTGCTGCAAAAATAATCCTTTCCTATGGGAGATCTTACAGACAGACCCTAATTGTCCCTGCCAAGCTGACTAGAATTGAGTTCTGAAAAGAATGAAGAAAAGGTCAAAGAGGCAAACAAGACATTTTTGAAATACTTGGTCTTTGAGGGCTTGAGTGAGTATGAGGCCAGAGCCTGGGGGTACACAGCTGAGGTCAGTCGGTATTAATTGCAGACACCTAGGGGTAATTAGTAGTAATTACCCAAAGGAAAGAGGAGCAGCCAGACAGACTTAAAGACAGCATTTCCAGGAGCTCCTACCACACAGGGAACCTAATACTGCAGTTTCTAGGTAAGAGGAAATAAATGAGTTTTCCACTACAATTTACTTAGAGAGTTTAAAAGTTGCACTACAAAGGAACCCTGAGGGAAGGTTGTGTAGTTATATATTATTAAAACTTGCAGTCCCCTCTATACAGAGGTGGAGTTTATTTGCTCAACCCTTTAGTATGAGTTGTTCTTATGATTTAACCAGTAGAATGTAGAGGAAGTGAAATTTGGCTACTGTTGCTTGGTCTTAAGAGACCTTACAGCTTCCACTTTACTTTCTAGGAATGCTAAGCTGAGTTCATCTTGTGAGGAAACTGGTCAAACTTGCGGAGGATGAGCCATGTTGTGAAGATACAGGCATCCCAGCAGATGGCACAAACTCCAGACTTATGAGTGTGTTTTGCATTTTCCAGCTAATGGTATACCTTGAGTATTTGACACTCCAAGTAGATTCTTTCAACACTTTCCTCTCTTCCATGACAAAATTATTTTCAATAATAATAATGATAATGACAGTAATTTCTTGGCATAGTCTTTAATTTTAAAACAAACAACTGGCAAAATTATGAATGTCAATTTAAAAGATACTCATTCACATTGAGAAAAATATTTTGTATATAAACTAAAAATTGTATGTACAAAGAAAAATATTATTTCTAACAATTCTCACTTTGCCTCAACTTTAAAAAACTTTTATGACATAAATATCTCTAAGTGGTCATAAGACAATGATTGTAAACACAAAGAAACAAAGCTTGACTTCCTTCTATTCCATCATTCTATCCTTGTTAAATTCAAATCTTAAAAAGAAGAATATATAATGCCATAGAAGAGTTGGAGATACAAACTGTGTCTAATGAAAGCTTGAGCAACTCCCAATCATTATGAAATTATTTTTGAAAGAAAAATCTGTAGTTGACCTTGTATGCGTTGGGGTTGCCAGCGCTAGTAAGTTTTCCAAATTAATTTCCAGGTAGAAAACAATGTTTTTAAAGATAAGTAATAAAATATACTAATTTGGAACTTAAATACATATTATTAAAAGTCAAGAGCTCCAGCATTGTCTAGAAACTAGACTAATGCTAGAGAGTGCTCCTCCAAAATTCATATGTTAAAACCTAATCCCCAGTGCAGTCATATTTGGAGGTGGCAGTTAGGTCATTAAGGTGAAGCTCTTGTGCATGGGATTAGTGCCCTTGTAAAAGGGACCACACAGAGCTCCCTCTCCCCTTCTGCCATGTGAGGTCACGCATCTAAGAACTAGGAAGTGGGTCCCCATCAGAATCTGATGGTGCTAGTGCCCTCCAGACCTCTAGCCCCACCCAGAACTGTGAGATGTGAATTTCTGCTGTTTGTAAGTTACCCAACCTATGGCAGTTTGTTAAACCAGCCTGAAAAGACCAAGCCAGCTTCCTTCAGTTTTTTTTTTTTTCCAGTGAGGAATGATAACTGACACTAGTTAGAGATACTGGCACATGGTGATAATCAAAAATAGGCTGATTTTCAGCCACTTCTATTATTGTTTTGAAGTTGTATAGTGCACCTTGTTGTTGTACCTTGGGTGAACTAATTCCAGTCATTCTACGTCTTACCTGACTGCAACCCCATGGATGAGCCAGATGAGACCAGAAGAACTGCCCAGTGAACACAAAGAACTGTCAGGAATCATCAGTGATTATTCTCTGCTGCTGAAGTTAGAGGAGATGGCCATATAGAAGTGGTGCAGAGAATAGTCACCTCAAGCAAACGGCCTAGATTTTTCTTCCTGGAGCAAGAAAGTAGGAGCTTTAAATGTATACTGGTCTCCATGTTCAAAGTTAAAGGCAAAGATTTGGAGAATATGTGCATATATCTGGCTTATTTAAAAATATAAAATTTTTAGAAAGATAGGAGAGGTGGTTTAAGAAGGAAACAAGGAGAGAAAAATGTTTCTGTGGAGACTGGAGATTTAGAAGTTTCATGAAGATATTGAAAAGTGGGTATTTCAAAGAAATCTGTGTATAAACTACTGAGATAAATCCTGGTAGCATCTGGAACATGAAACTAGATTTTCTGGAGTGGGATTTCAACATCCCTGAAGCCATGAGGAGCATTCCTTGGTGGTTGCAAAGGTACAAAACTCTGTTGCCTAGACCAGGAGGAATTAACACATTGTGGGGATTAATAGTGTCCTGGTATGAAGCTTTGACACACTTGTTGGTAGGTAATTTCTAGAGAACTAAGATATCATGGGAAAAAAGTGGCAAAAATAATATATAAAACCCACTAACAACTAATAACTTTTAATTTATATGGAGGTTAATTATATAACCAATGATAAATGCTATTTCCATATACTGTACCTGAAAAGTCTACCAATAGGAAACTGAAGTCACAGAAACTGAAAAATTTATTTTAAACATTTTTTGTTAATCATGACTTTTATGACTTTAATTGATTTTTCATGATATCTCAAACCTTTCTCAAAGAATGGATTATTGTTTTGTGGAGATTATATAATTTGGCAAAGATCAAATGCATATTTTGAAAATTGAAAAGACTGTTTACCAGAAGAGGTGATGGTCTATTCAGGTGAAATTAAATTGAAGCTTGTAGAGATGATAACTACATTCTAGGAAATAATGAAGCGCTGTAAGTTTTAGCTGTTGTGGAATACAATAGATGTCTAAGGCAGAACAATGATGGAGAGTGCAAAATTATGATCCCAGTTGTTCAATGATAAACAAGAAATTTGAAAATTTAATTTTGAGTGATGAAAATAAACTCATGTATCACTAAGACTTAATAGGTAGAAATTTAGGAATATAATATGGCAATGGGAAGTATGTATCTTATTCAAGCAATATGGAATTCAAGAGCACAGTTGGATGTGATGTTGGGATTTAAAACACATATATACATTTGGGCTGTGTCCCCATTTCTAGTACAGAGCTCCTAAGTAACTTGGAATTTCCTAAGTAAAGAGAGCATAAACGTGTCTTTTGATATTTTAATGGTGACTTTTGAATGTATATAAGGATGGGGCTGGTTGCCAGAAGAGCAGATTATGTGATTAGAGGGTTTCAGCCCTCCTCCCCTACCCCACAAGCCCTGCCCATCACCTCTCCTAGTTTCCCAACCTCCAAGGTGAGGAAAGAGGTTTGTTCAGTCTCCTTTGGCCCATGATTTAATCACTAATGCATTTGTAATAAAGCCTCCATTAAAAACTCAAAAGGACTAGGTTTGGAGAGCTTCTGGGTTGGTGACTATGGAGATTTGAGGAGACTGGTCTGCTCAGTGCATGGAAGCTCTGCACACTTTCTCCAAACCTTGCCCTGTGCACCACATCCGTCTGGCTGTTCCTGAGTTACATCATTTTATAATAAGCTGGTATGCTAGTAGGTAAAATGTTTCTCTAAGTTCTGGAGCCATCCTAGCAAGCTAATCAAACACAAGGAGGTCAGAAGCACAGGTAACAGAATGGTCTTGTAATTGACATCTGAAGTGTGGAGGGAATCAGTCTTCTAGGATTTAACTCTTGTAACCTAAGAAAGGGGTTGTTGGACCCTTCAATCTATAGCTGGTTGTTCAGAAGCACAGGTGACAAGCTGAGTTTGTAATTGACATCTGAAGAGGAAGGCAGTCATGTGGGCCCTTAATCTGTGGAGTTTGATGCTGTCCCCCAGTAGATAGTGTCAGAATTGAGTTGAATTATAGAATTCCCAGCTGGTATCAGAGAATTGTTTGGTGACATGAAAAATAAGCTCCCTCCCCTCTCCCCTTCACCAAACTAAATTCATTGGATGGTCAGAACATTTTTTGTAAGATAATCCATTTTTAATAGGGTAGAGGGTGACGAATGGTAGAGACATTTTGGGGATGATATAAAGACAGAAAAATATACATGGTATTTTTTGTGGGATGGACTATAACATACCTGGTCAGATTTGAGAATAGGAATGAAATTTTCATGATAAAGTTTGCAAAATTAATAGTGTCAAGACACAAAGGTGTGGTGGATTTTCATTTACTGTCCACACATTATTTAAAGTGTCCTATTAAAGACAGAGGAGTTGATACATGATTAGCATTCCTAGCCAAAAATTAATTTCATAATTAAGAAACTTTAAAAGAAACTGCTGGTCTGTACTTTAATCAATAAGAAAAAACAGCTTGTATAAGAGCAGTGTCAGGAAATTTGGACTGGAAATAATCAGGGTGCAGTAGAAGTTCTTCTTAGGCAAAGAAGGGAAATGTGGGCTTGGTCAGACCTGATCCCAGCATCTTTGAAGGGAAAGTTGAGAGAAAATCAGGTTCTGGTTCCATAACAAAGGATTCAAAACTAATCATAGCCAAAATCAGGTAGAAATACATAGCAACAGCAGTGATGCTTGAGTTTCTACTAAAAGCTAATTACTCTTCCAGGCTTCTGGGTTCTTCTAGGAAAGCAGTTTGCTTTTTTTTTCCTTTTCTCAATTACCATGGACCCTAAAGAGAAAAGGCCTGTGTAGGGGTGGTGGTGGTGAGCAAGAACCCATGTGACTGCTTGTAGATAAGCTCAGATATTTTTAAAGGTCACATGTAAAGAGTAAAGGAACGCATCCCCAGTAAGGGGTCAGTGTAAAATTGTGCTAGAATACTGTAGGAAAATGTTACAAATACACCAGGCTCTAAATATCCTGAGGCTTGAGAAGGATGCCAACCTATAACAATTCTGGAAAGAGGAATTAGTCAGGGGCTGCCTGTGGTGCAGCTAGGATGACAGTGACAGAAATGCTGTTCAGTACTCTTGCTTGCTTCCGTCTGTCTGGAAGATGCTGCAGACTGGAAAGAAAACAAATGTAGCTTAAGCAGTATTTCAGTGTGTGATAGGGAGAATAAGTGACAAAGAGAATCTTGCTGTTCTAAATGTTTGTATCTCTGGACCATGTCTGAGTGAAGCAGTCATGGTCAGGCAATCATGAGTCCACCTATTGTGTGTCTGTGGTTCTATTTGCTGCTACCTGGCATTCTTAAATAAGTATTGACAAGTATATATGCATATTATATGATATATAAATTTATGAGTGGCATTCCAAAAAATAGTTTTAAAGGAAAATAAATCCTAACAATGGCAATTTCAGCAAGTAATTTTGGGTAATGCTGGTGACTTTGCTAAGTCACTTTACATTATTTGAATATTATCCAATAGCATTAGCTTATATTGTCCATGTTTGAATGTTTGCTATAGCCTACATACTTACTATTAAACCTATATCTTTTATTAAGTAATGTTTTTAATATCATTAATGATGAGTAAAGAGTATGAATAATATTGAAAGTATTTCAAGAGTAACTTAAGATTTCAGAGATTCCTGAGAATTCCTGGGAATCTGATTTATTGTTGCTAGATCCCAAAGAAGAATATTTGTCAGCAATTTGGAAATGTTACATGAACCACCTTGGGCTGTGTCAATTATGACAAACCTGATTTTACTTTTGCTAGTGGAAGTGCAATGGCACCCACTCCAGCACTCTTGCCTGGAAAATCCCAGGGATGGAGGAGCCTGGTGGGCTGCAGTCCATGCGGTCGCTAAGAGTTGGGCATGATTGAGTGACTTCACTTTCCCTTTTCAGTTTCATGCATTGGAGAAGGAAATGGCAACCCACTCCAGTGTTCCTGCCTGGAGAATCCCAGGGACGGAGGAGCCTGGTGCTGTCTATGAGGTCGCACAGAGATGGACGGGACTGAAGCGACTTAGCAGCAGCAGCAGCAGCAGCAGGAGTAGCAGTGGCAGCAGTGGAAGTGCAATGCTTGTTAATCAGGCTGCCTCTGATTTATTACAACTGGATTCAGTAAAGCATTTCACAGTCTCTTGTTATATCTGGTAACAAGTGGAGAAGATGGAGATATCTGAGCTGAATAACAGCACCATTAAGTAAATTTGTAGCTTGTTAAAACAACAATATCTAAAGTGTGCTGAATAACAGATCAATATCATCTTGAAGTCGTTATACTAGAGGTCAGCCCCATGGCTGTGATCTTGACCACATCCTCATGAATGACTTGAAGGAAGCTGAAAAAATCACATTTCATATATGCAGAGTATTATTAAACACACATAGGATGTATGAATAATATATTGGTTGATGAAGACTCAAAAACTTCCAGTGAGTTGGAAGAAGATACTCAGTTCAATCAGATGAAATTTAAGTCTAGCAGTTATATTTTAAAAACCTAGCTCTTCAAGTACATAATGCATAAGCCTTAGATTACTGATAATTTATGTGGGAAAATAATCCTGGAAGTTTAAATTGACTAGATGTTCAATATGAACTTACAGTGAGAGAGGATTTCCAAGAAATCTAATGTGATCTTTAGTTTCATTAACATAATAACATATCCATGCAAGGTATTCATATCTTTGGATTCTATGTGTACCAGACAATGTCTAGAGTATTATATTCAGGTTTGGAGTGTAACTGATAAGTGGGCATAAATCCAGAAGATGATGACCAGAATAGAAAAAGTTTCTAGACATCAAACTGCGAGAACTGGAGCAGATTCACTGGATAAGGGAATACTGTTGGGGGAGGAACCATTGCTTTGATATATTAGAAGAATGTAATCTTGCCTATGCATATGAATTAGCGATCACACTTATTCGTTATAGCCCTAGGTAAATAAGGCTAATTAATTACAATTATAGGGAGATACATTGTAATTCACATTGCAAAAGCATTGGGAAAGGCTCTAAACTCCTCATCACTGAAGACATGCGGACAGGTTAGTTTTGCTGCCTCACAATCTACCTACTTTATTTTCCTGTTTTTTCTGATTGATCATATTAGGTGACATCAAAGTTTCTCTCATCAGGAAGAATCTAAGATTTTATGTAATAACCAATGATTAAACCTGAAAATGGAGAATATGAGCCTATCTGCCATATTATTTACTCTCATTTGTTAGTCAGATTAGTCTGGCCAATTATACCAGTTTGCCTTGGCCTGTCCCAGTTTTAACACAGCAAGTCCTGTTTCCCAGGAAATCGCTCAGTCCTGAGTAAACAAGAGTTGGTCACCCTAGTTAAACTCAGTCAGTAATTCAAGATGTACATCTTATCTCTTGAGTCATAGAGTTGATCCATGAGATGGGATTTGTTGTAAAGGATTAGTTGATCTGACTTTCCCTCCACAGAGCCTCCCCTACATCGTCATCCCACACCAGAATGGTATACTTGTAACTGGTGATGGAACTACATTGACATATCATTACCCCAAGTCCATAGTTTATACTAGGGTTCACTCCTGATGGTGTATTTTCTATTGTTGTTTAGTCACTAAGTTGTGTCTGACTCTTTGCCACCCCATGAACTGTAGCCCACCAGGTTTCTCAGTGGTGGGATTTCCCCAGGCAAGACAACTGGCGTGGGTCACTCTTTCCTTCTACAGGGGATCTTCCTGACCCAGGGATCAAACCTGGGTCTCCTGCATTAGCAGTTGGATTCTTTACCAACTGAGCCACCTGGGAAGCCCCTTCCTTTTTTTGTATGGGTGTAGGCAAATGTATACAGGCGTGTATCCACCACTGTAGTATCATACAGAAGAGTTTCATGGCCCTGAAAATCTCCTAAGAATACACCTATTCATCTCCTCCCTGCTAAACCTCTGCCAACCACCGATTTTCTTTAACTGCTTCTATAGTTTTGCCTTTTCCAAAATGTCATATAGTTGGAATCATACAGTATGTAGCCTTTTTAGATTGCCTTCCTTCACTTAATAATATGCATTCAAGCTTTTTCTGTCACACAGCTATTTAGATTAGAAAGATATATTAGGAGTCTCAACAAATGAGAAGGGCCTAAATATCTTGACCTACAGAAGTGTCTACTCTCGGTAGAGTTAATTTACTTTGCTAAATCTCAATTTCTTCATTAGCAAAATGGACTATAATAACACTTACCTTGGAATGTTTTTTCGAGGATTAGAGGTATTTTATAACAAATAACACTATAATAGTGGAATTGCTATTGTGAGACTATTGTAAAGGATCCAATGAGATAGGAAGTAATTGATACAAAAGAAAAAATGAAGGCATAATGCAAAGAAATAAAATAGTACTATCAGAAAGGCTTATAGTTTTTCTTCCCTAGAGGGACCAGAGTGGGCTCCAGTGGCACTTTTGCTTCTGTTTGGGAATGATTTAGGAGGAGAGACTCCATCTGCGATAGCTACTCCCACGATCTGTCCATGGAACGTAGGATGTTAAGAAATAGTAGACTGATACACTTTTAAGTGTACAGTAGTCAATAATAAGAGCTTGGATTTAGAGGGAAATTTGGCTCAAGATTCACTGTATATGAAGGTCTAGGATGGCCTGGGCAGTAGAATATGAAAGTGAGTATGTCCAAGTCCTCATGTGTTCACAGAAGGTGTCAGTATTTTTTCGTAGGACGGGTGTTTGGCACACTCAGATCTCCCATGGGTACTCAGGGTTTACTGCCGTCTCCACACCTGATACATTTTTTAATGAATTTTATTGCATGTTTTCTTACTTGAATGATGAACTAGATATTTTCTCTGTGCCCCACCCCCAACCCTGAGATCTGCTTTCTGTCCTTCTCTACTCTGTTTTCTGCCCTGAAAGCTTGATCTGTATGGACTACATCAATAGGTCCCATTCAGGTACAAGTATCTTTTCTAACTGGATGTCAAGTTCTACATTTAGGATACTTTCTTTAGTTCTGAGAGAGGGAGATGGTGAAATCTGTTATGCAGAAAGTATCCATAAGACTAATGAGTTGTAGGAAGTTATAACAGATTGTGTGGACTGTATTACTACAGGTTCAATACCTATATTCAGTCAGTGCTTAAATAATATGTATGATTATCATCACATGTTCCATTCTAAAAACAGAGCTGAAGCATTTTCATTTTCTTCAAAGAGTAAATGTTGCAAACTAAATTTTTTTTCTGGTTTGTGAGAAGGGTGACTGGGCTAAGACATTTATGGTTTTTATTCCTTCATTGTTTTGCCTTTCATTTCCTTTTCTCTTTCCTCCCTCCTACTTTTATTTAGCACTGCTTGAATAATGTAAGATGAGTACTAGGATAAAAGCAAGGGTATCTGGAAGGCATAGATTTATCAGAAGGGGCTGCCGCCTAAGCAAAATTTGACACTGGCACTTGGACTCTTCCTTCCATTTGAATGATCTTCAGGTTATAGTCTTCAGATAACAGCAGACAGATAAACAGAAACCTTTAGCTAGCTAACAATCGAAGTCTTGAATAGGTATATTACATTTTATTAAACACAGTTACAACTTATGATATATATGTGATATTTTGCCAAGTTGGAAGTTTTGTTTTCTGATTTCTTCTCCATTATTTATGTTACTAGTGCATTGCTATAACTGGGAAATAAAAGGTTTTTTTTTTAGCATCTGGGAGAAAAGTCCCCAGTAAGATCTTAATGTCTGTTTTATTTGGGATCTAGAGAACAAACTGATTCACTTCTAAATATCATTAAAACATTTAAATCAATTTCAGTTATCATTGATAGGAATTTTAAGTAAAATGCTTCACAGAGGCAGGCTAGGTCATAATATAGTCTAGTGAAATTCCTTATTTCAATTACTGCAACTTATATTTTCCTACGACTTTGTCTCTCCTCTGTATGTCACTAGAGTTGCAGGTTTTCATTATGTTCATCTCTAATTTGATGAGTAATTTCATTAATGTTCCCCACATAAATGGCAAAGTATCTGTCTATCCATCCTCTAAGTATCTGTTCATCCGTTTATTTGTGTGCCAGGAAATGTGTTAATGTGTAGGGAAGCAAGAAAAGAAACAAAATTGTTACTGTCAAGTGAACTTCAGAACTAATGAAAGAGACAGGCAAAAAAAATTGTCAATTAGTGTGATGTGTTTAGGCTGCTAGTTTAGACTAAGGTGGTCAGTGAAGGAGTTTTGGAAGGATATGAAAGCCTAGAGGTAGGATGCAGGGGTTTGGGGGGATGGTAAGTTGCCCCTGAGCCAAATTATAACTTGGAGCTATCTGAGTGAATTGAGAGTAAGGAGGCTAGAGGCTGAAGCTTATTTGAGGGCGTAAAGTTCTGAGAGATCATGCCCTATTTGTGAAAGTGTAATGCTTTTGAACTGTGATGTTGGAGAAGACTCTTGAGAGTCCCTTGGACTGCAAGGAGATCCAACCAGTCCATTCTGAAGGAGATCAACCCTGGGATTTCTTTGGAAGGAATGATGCTAAAGCTGAAACTCCAGTACTTTGGCCACCTCATGCGAAGAGTTGACTTATTGGAAAATACTCTGATGCTGGGAGGGATTGAGGGCAGGAGGAGAAGGGGACGACCGAGGATGAGATGGCTGGATGGCATCACGGACTCGATGGACGTGAGTCTGAGTGAACTCTGGGAGTTGTTGATGGACAGGGAGGCCTGGCGTGCTGCGATTCATGGGGTAGCAGAGAGTCGGACATGCCTGAGTGACTGAACTGAACTGAACTGAATGTACATCATTTAATATATCTGGAATTCAGGGGATCGATGAGAACCTTGATGTGCCCAAAGTTACAGGCAGGCGTCAGATCTTGAAAGTTCTCTTATGAACTGGGAGAGTTTGCTTTTTTATTTTTTCCTATAAAACTCATTGGCAAGCCAGTGATGGGTGTTGAGCAGAGTAAAATGATCAAATATGTGTTTCAGAGGGCTTACTCTCAGGGCTGTGGAGAATAGATAGGAGGGGTCTTTAGACTGTGAGTGAATGAGAGCAGGGACCAGGTCTGTTTGTTTAACACTATATCTCCAGGACCTTGTCCAATGTCTGATGCATGGTGATTCTTGCATCAGTATTTGTTAAATAAAGTAGTATACATAGAGATCACATAGGACACTTTTGAAGTAGTCCTGGTAAGAAATGGTGAAGATAATTGGGAAGGATAAAGTGAATAATTTGGATCAGTGTTTTTCAAAATTTTCTAATTAAGACCTATATGAGGAAATTTGCAGAGGTTAAAGCATCTGCCTGCAATGTGGGAGACCTGGGTTTGATCCCTGGGTCGGGAAGATCCCCTGGAGAAGGAAATGGCAACCCACTCCAGTATTCTTGCCTGGAGAATCCCATGGATGGAGGAGCTTGGTGGGCTACAGCCCATGGGTCGCAGAGTTGGACACGACTGAGTGACTTCACTTTCACTTTGGTATATATATCCACAAACACCCACACTTAAAACTAATGTTTTAGGGGACTTCCCTGGCTGTCCAGTGGTTAAGACTTAGCCTTCCAGTGCAGGGGGTGAGGGTTCAATCCCTGGCAGGGAGTTAAGATTCTACATGCCTCAGGGCCAAAATAAATAAATAAATAAATAAATAAAACATTAAAAAAACCCAAAAACCTAATGTTTTACTAAATAGTATTTACTCTTACTACCTGTGGCACACAATTTTCTATCCTATGCCATGCCATGTATTAATTTTCCTAGAGTTGCTGTAATAAATACCACAGACTTGGTGGCTTAAAGGAAAGAGTGTATTTTCTCACAATTCTAGAAGTCTGAGGTCAAAATGTCAGTAAGTTTGGCTTCTTTCGAGGACCATGAGGGAAGAATCTGTTCCAGACATCTCTCCTTGGTTTGCAGAAGAGGGTCTTCTTCCTGTATCAGCGTACGGTCTTACCTCCTTGCATATCTGTGTGCTAGTCTTTTCTTTTCTTCATAAGAACATCATATTGGATTAGGGCCCACCTAACCAATGTGACTTTTCTTACTCTAATTATCTCTTTAAGCCTTTTCTCTAAACACAGTCACATTCTGAGGTGTTGAATGTTAAGACTTAACATATGAATTTGGTGGGGGGCACAATAACACTATTCTGTGAAAAAAACCACCAAAGTCCATTGTGCATACTCGGATTCACTCTTTGTTGTCCATTCTGTGTTTGTATGTTTTTTAATTTAAATAACTACGTGTATACATCTTTACAGCATCATGTAAATGGTGTCTCTGTCGTAAAATGTCCTGTGTTTCACCTATTCATTCTTCCCCTTCCCAAATCCCTGGTAATCACTGGTGTTTTTATTATCTCCATAGTTTTGCCTTTTCCAGATTTCACATTGTTAGAATCATACAGTATATGGTCTTTTCAGATTGGCTTCTTTCATATAGTAATATTTTCCTTTTAAAATGTCTTTTCTAAACTGTTGATCCTCATGATCAACTAAAGGATTGCTACCTTCTATGTGGAAAACATTGGTGTAAGGAGCTACTAAGGAGGTAGGACTGTCAGGACTTCGTGACTGTTGAGATATGGGGAGGAGAGGGGTCTGGGACTTAGGATGCAGTCTGTTATGAATATTCAACTGACATGCAGGTGTTAACTGAAGTCCTGGCTGTCCACTCATAAAGTGAAGAGAGAGTGAAAATGGAAGTGTTGAGGAGTAAATCCTAGACAGTATCAATGTCATAGGTGTCATACTTTGTCTTGGGTTTAAATTTGAGTTGAGCACCTTCAGTTGTGTTGGCTTACCTTTTTTTCCCCTGTGAGCTGTTTGTTCATATCTTGTATAAACATTTATTTGTTTATTGATCTTTTCAATAGTTTGAGATAAAGCTTTCTTTAATAAAGGAAGCATTTGAAAACATAATAATGGACTATTTATCCTATTTGTCTTTTAGCTTTGTCTATGATATTAGCTACTATGCAGAAATTCTAGATTTATATAGAATTAATTTTACCAGTGTATAACTTTATATTAATATTTCCTGAATTTTATGGCATGCTTACCAAGGCCTTCTCACTCATATCACATAAAAAACGTTCTTGAATGTTTTCTTAAAGTACTTTATTTTTTTGTTTAAGCTTTAAATTTGAAAATTGTATTATTCTGAGATAATGTTTCTGTAAGTGTCAACATGGGTATCTGGTTTTGTCCATATGACCTGGCAAAATGACCTAGCACTATTTATTAAAGAATTTTCTTTTTCCCTCTTATTTTAAATGATATATTTCTCACATACCAATATATACTGTGTATTTGATTATTTCTGGTCTTCATTTTGTTTCAGTGGTCTGCCTGTCTACTCCTGACCAGAATTACATAATTTTAATTCATTTTATGATATATATTTGAGATACTGAATAGGGCTAGTCTTTCACCCATATACATTTCCATGGGTAGCTTCACTTATTCCATCTTCCAAGTGATCTTTCAAAAAAATTGTCAGACCCTATCTCCACCTTAGAAATCCCCACCCCAAACAAACACTTTGGAAATTTGATTGGGTCTATAGTGAAATTTCCCATGGACAGAGGAGCCTGGTAGGCTGCAATCCATGGGGTCTCTAAGAGTCAGACATGACTGAGCGACTTCACTTTCACTTTTCCTTTCATACATTGGAGAAGGAAATGGCAACCCACTCCAGTGTTCTTGCCTGGAGAATCCCAGGGACAGTGGAGCCTGGTGGGCTGCCATCTATGGGGTTGCACAGAGTTGGACACAACTAAAGACCTAGCAGCAGCAGTAGCAGCATAGTGAAACTGTAAAGTAGGAATTTTGCCTTCTTTCCACTCTGATTCATCATATTCAAGGTAATTTTATTGGGTATCCATGTGGCTTTGGACAATGGTGACTGTCTAACATCTGCAAAAATTTCTTCCCTAACCCGTAAGAAAATATAAGAAAAGTAAATTCTATGCAAAACAATGCCCTTAGCATACCTGGCAGACAGAACATGCCAAAACTGTGAAAATAACTATCTGTAAAGGGTAAAAAATGACCAAATTTCAGCGGGTGATCTTTCACTCCACCATCTCATATCCAAAGAAAAATCATGAGGAAGACAAAAGAGGGAAGCAAGTAATGAGCTGTCATGGTGACTTGTAAAGTCTCCTCAAAATATTATATCTTCCCTGAATCTGAAAGGAAACAAAACCAAAACTTGAAAATGTGTCTGTGAAAATCAGTGCTAGAGCTACAGGGCAGAGACTTCAGAGTCCCTGATTTAAAGGCACAGGCCCAGTTTACAAGGAGAGATGCAATTACATGGACAGACCTGATTTAAACAGGCAGTCTTCAAAATGCACAGCTTCCGTTTGAGGTGGGTGGGGCGGGAAATGCAAAGGGCTGGAAAGTGTTCCTTTGCAGTCAAGTAGTTAAGTAGAAATAGTAAAGAAAGGTGAGGGAGATTTTTAGAAAGGCAAGAAAAGCCGAGAACAGTGAAATAGAGGACTGGAAACCCTTCCCCCAATATCAGAATAAACAAAAACTCCTTGCTAAAGTATTTTGATTGCTATACTGGCAGATGAGTGAGGTATTAATAATGTGAATACCAGAAAATACTCCAGTATCATAAAAATGAACAGAAGACAAATAAAGTCCATATACATATATTGCAGAAAATCAGTAAATGAAATTTCACACATAATTGAGAAAATTAACCACTCTTCACCTTGGAAAATGAAAACAAAGCAGAAGAAAACTGTAAGCCAGTAACTCTGAACAGAATTAAATATGCTCAAACAAGCATTTGAGGATTTTAGAAACTGTCATTAATCAGAAGTTTGAAAGTAAAACAGAAGTGGGCAAAAGAAAACTGAAGAAAGAGATTGAACTTGGGAAAGAAATAGAAAAAAAGGATCTCATAAGTGAAGAAAAAATTCCAATAACAAACACAATAAACATTATGAATTCCAAAGATAAACTTGAAGAAAAATTTATTAAGGCCTGTTTGGAAAAAAAAAAAAAACCTAGACAAAGAAATGAAATGATATATAATGAAAAGAAATGACATAATCAAAAAAGAACAAAAATGGTCAGAAAGAAAGCATGTTATTATAGTGACATTGGGGGACATTCCAGGTATAGTTCCCGAGGCTGAAGACCGATTGGCCTGTGCTGTCTACAAAGCACGTCTGTTTCCTTCACCTTTGCTTGGTGGTCAGCGTCTTACAAGACCTAGACTAAGACAGGAGATAGCTTTGGCTTCTTTTCAAGTCTATTCCATGTGAGTGAATCTTGTTTCAGCTCCTCTTTTCATATAGTGAATCTGGATCCAGTGCTTAACACGGTATGGAACATTTAGTTCTAGGTAAGTTGTAGAAAATGAAATCCTATCTCTGCTTGCTTCTGAAATCAGAGCTCAGCAGGCCAAAAACCTTCATTCCTGCCCTGTGTTAGGTTGCTCTTTCATTTCTGCTCCATGGAGATGTGTGTGTGTTTGTGTGTGTGTGTGTGTGTGTGTGCATGTGTGCTATTTTGAAAATTTTCAGTTTTATGTTTTAAATACAGTTTTGTGTAATAGATAAGTCTGAAAATATGAACTGTAATTTAACTTGAAATTTCTCATTCCCTTTGAAAGGAGAATTTCAAAATTTTTATATATCCTGTATATTTTTTGTTAAGTTTATTCTTAAATAAACTTTTTGAACTTAAAAAAAATATTAGTGTCTTCTCTCATCCAATGTAATTTCAAATAGGCTATTGTTTGCACAAAGAAAAACTACTGAATTATATATATATATATATATATATAACCTTTTGAATTATATATATATATATAAACTAGGTACCTTAATTTTTTTCTATTTTTCTAATAATTTTCTATAGTATATTTGCTATTGTTTACACAGGTGAAATTTTAACATCTGCAAATAATGCCACTTTGCATAATCTTTTCTAATATCTTTACTTTATTCTTTAGGGTAAGTGGATTAACTGTAACTAAGTGTACTAACTGTAACTTCAAAAAGGATATTGTTGTCTTATTCCTAACTTTTAACGAAAATTCAGTTAATATTTTACCATATTGTGTGATATAGGGTCGGACACGACTGAGTGACTTCACTTTCAATTTTCGCTTTCATGCATTGGAGAAGGAAATGGCAACCCACTCCAGTGCTCTTGCCTGGAGAATCCCAGGGACGGGGGAGCCTGGTGGGCTGCCGTCTATGGGGTCGCACAGAGTCGGACATGACTGAAGTGACTTAGTATAGCATAGCATGATATAAAAACAAAGCTAGTGGAGGTGATGGAATTCCAGTAGAGCTATTTTAAATCCTGAAAGATGATGCTGTGAAAGTGCTGCACTCAATATGCCAGCAAATTTGGAAAACTCAGCAGTGGCCACAGGACTGGAAAAGGTCAGTTTTCATTCCAATTCCAAAGAAAGGCAATGCCAAAGAATGCTCAAACTACTGCACAATTACACTCATCTCACATGCTAGTAAAGTAATGCTCAGAATTCTCCAAGCCAGGCTTCAGCAATACGTGAACCATGAACTTCCAGATGTTCAAGCTGGTTTTAGAAAAGGCAGAGGAACCAGAGATCAAATTGCCAACATCCGCTGGATCATGGAAAAAGCAAGAGAGTTCCAGAAAAGCATCTATTTCTGCTTTATTGACTATGCCAAAGCCTTTGACTGTGTGGATCACAACAAACTGTGGAAAATTCTGAGACAGATGGGAATATCAGACCACCTGACCTGCCTCTTGAGAAATCTGTATGCAGGTCAGGAAGTAACAGTTAGAACTGGACATGGAATAACAGACTGGTTCCAAATAGGAAAAGGAGTATGTCAAGGCTGTATATTGTCACCCTGCTTATTTAACTTCTATGCAGAGTACATCATGAGAAACGCTGGCCTGGAAGAAACACAAACTGGAATCAAGATTACCAGGAGAAATATTAATAACCCCAGATATGCAGATGACACCACCCTTATGGCAGAAAGTGAAGAGGAACGAAAAAGCCTCTTGATGAAAGCGAAAGTGGAGAGTGAAAAAGTTGGCTTAAAACTCAACATTCAGAAAACAAAGATCATGGCATCCGGTCCCATCACTTCATGGGAAATAGATGGGGAAACAGTGGAAACAGTGTCAGACTTTATTTTGGGGGGCTCCAAAATCACTGCAGATGATGACTGCAGCCATGAAATTGAAAGACACTTACTCCTTCGAAGAAAAGTTAAGACCAACCTAGATAGCATATTCAAAAGCAGAGACATTACTTTGCCAACTAAGGTCTGTCTAGTCAAGGCTATGGTTTTTCCAGTAGTCAGGTATGGATGTGAGAGTTGGACTGTGAAGAAGGCTGAGCACTGAAGAATTAATGCTTTTGAACTGTGGTGCTAGAGAAGACTCTTGAGAGTCCCTTGGACTGCAAGGAGATCCAACCAGTCCATTCTGAAGGAGATCAGCCCTGGGATTTCTGTGGAGGGAATGATGCTAAAGCTGAAACTCCAGTACTCTGCCCACCTCATGCGAAGAGTTGACTCATTGGAAAAGACTTTGATGCTGGAGGGATTGAGGGCAGGAGGAGAAGGGGACAACGGAGGATGAGATGGCTGGATGGCATTACCAACTCGATGGACGTGAGTCTGAGTGAACTCTGGGAGTTGGTGATGGACAGGGAGGCCTGGTGTGCTGCGATTCATGGGGTCGCAAAGAGTCGGACATGACTGAGCGACTGAAATGACTGACTGATGATACAACATCTTTTGATTTTATTTAGATTCACTAGATTGTAGATTACTTAAAAAGTAATTTAAAACTTACATTAATTGAAAATTATTTGTACTTTAAACTTCATATTTTAACTGAAGCTTTTGTCATACTTTTGTTATAAAATCAAGGTTTCTTATTTGAACATGAGCTACTGATTGGAGACTTACATCCTCTTTAGTATAAACCATACCCGTAAAATATTGCATAAAATTTATGTTTTTTAGGTACCTGGCATTTTAAGATATTTATGATTCATAGTATCTGTAAACTTTGACCTTACCCTAACCAAAGAATTTAACTGAATTTCCTTAGAAACACTTTTTTGACATGTCTTATTGATTGCTATAGCTTCTAATTTATGTATGTTGTTAAAGTTCAGTGTAAACAGCGTTTTAGAACATAGAACTCTGTAAGTATTCACTTGTCAAGTTGGAGCAAATGTGGATGGGCCCATTGACACTCCTATCTACCAGTAGTCATAAATCCATGAGCAATACTTTCTTTTTAGAGAGGAAGCTGAACAGTTATTATTCCTTGAAGCTGATGAAGTAGATGTCAATTAAATCTGCTGCTTAAAACTTTGTCTATTTGTCAACCCAAGGAAGGTTATAGCATTCTGATTGAATTTACTTTTTTTTTAATGGTTATGTATTTATTTAAATTTATTTTTTAACTCAAGGAAAATTGCTTACAACATTGTCTTGGTTTCTGCCACACAACAATGAGAATCAGCCATAATTACACATACATCCCCTTATTCTTGACCCTCCCACCATCCCCCCACCCCCCCACCCCCCTACCCCCCATCCCAACCTTCTAGGTCATCATAGCATACCAGGATGGGATCTTTGTGCTATATAGCAACTTCCCACTAGCTATCCATTTGACACATGATAGTGTTTATATGTCAATGATACTTTCTCCATTTGCCCTACCCTTTCTATATATATGGAGTCTAGAAAGATGATACTGATGAACCCATTTTCAGGGAAGGACTGGAGACATAGATGTAACAAATAGACTTACGTATACAGCAGGGGAAGGAGAGAGTAGGACAAGTTTAAACTTTTTAAAAATTAGAAATGTCTATTGAATTTTAATATTCATTATTTTAATTTTTGCACTGACTATGATTTTTCTAAAAGTGAACTCTATAATGTTTTTAATATTGATCTATACTTGCATTCTGGCAAATCATCATTTGAATTTATTATTATAATATATTTATTAATATTTACATTTGATTACATTATTATTTTGCTATACACTGAAATCTTCTTGCTATCATATTATTTAGGATTCTTTCATTGAAATTCACATGTGAAATTGGTGTACATCTTAGCAAGCTGCCTTCTTCATAATTTGACAATTTTTATAACCTATTTAAGATTCATAAACTTAAATGACATTATTCTTTGAACTTTGTCATGTGTGGAATTTTCAAACAGATGTTTCCTACACTGAGAAGTTTCTCATTAATGATAATAGCATTGGAATCAATCATCGCCACCACCTATTTCCACTCAACCTTCCTGACATTTCTCTAGTCTCTAGTGAGGAGCTTCTATCACTCACTCCTTAAGTAAATAAATGATGAATAAAATGAAATGTTATACTATATATCATCTGCTGAGTCAATGGTAGGACTGATAGTTTTTTTCTTATTCCACATACACACATGTTCTCTTTTACACACACTTTCTCTCATACTATAACCGAAGATTAATACAAATTGAAATGATTACTGAGAGCTCTTCTCTCCAGTGGTATTAGGTACACAGTTTTCTACTGATGTTAGTGGAACTTTAGTGGGTTTATCTCAGGTGATTGATCCCAAGGATGGCATACTTTATGTTTGTAACAATTGTTCTACTTGAGAAGACTAAATTTTCTTCGCACAGGAGGTAGACTTAAATAAACATAAGAAAAAAGGAAATGAAAAAGTTCTTGAACATTTAGATAAGGAAACATCTTGATCATTTCTTTCCTCTGAAATGAACCTTCTATTACATTTATTTATCCACTAATCCAAACTGTACTTTCTTTGTGATAGTGGTGAATCAATTCTTAAATAATTATTAAGCATTTATGATCTTTTTTCATCTACTCATTTTGTTTTCAGAGAGGACAACTGGGGACAGAGAGGATATATGGCATATTGGAGACATTAGCAATGTATGAAAGTGAAAAGTGAAAGTGAAGTTGCTCAGTTGTGTCTGACTCTTTGCGACCCCATGGACTGTAGCCCACCAGGCTCCTCTGCCCATGGGATTCCCCAGGCAAGAATACTGGAGTGGGTTGCCATTTCCTTTCCCAGGGGATCTTCCTGACCCAGGGATCGAACCCAGGTCTCCCACATTGCAGGCAGATGCTTTAACCTCTGAGCCACCAGGGAAGGCTATATAAGCTTGTATTAGCAATGTATAAGAAGTGACAAATGCTTTTGAAAAAGACAAGTGGATATACATTTAGTTATTACACTTCTGTTTTGAAAATCAAGTATTCTGTAATTGGCAGGTAGTTTTCTACCTCTGGTGTAGGTGTAATTTCTTATTTTTGAGGTTGGTAAACATGCCATACAGTGATATTTTTACCTAATAAGGGCCCACATTTAAAGTACCTATATTTATTTTAGAATCAAGCATGGTATTATTACCACATAGACTTCATTTTGCATTTTTGTTAGGAGACATTATTAAACATTTCATATGTTGTAAATTATTTATAATGCTACTTCAGCAGTATCTTGAACTATTTGCTGATCTATCTAGAAACTGCACTTCTGATCATAGTCTGCATACTCAAGAAAGGAAAATAAAACCTTTCTGTGGTCTTTTAAAAAAAACAAATAATGAACTGAAAATAGAAAGGAATCAGATTGTATGTAATACATGTGATTGAGGTTAAAAAAATTCAGAGAGATTACAGATTCAAACATAGAAAAACCCAACAAAGCTACCTTGTTGTTAAACCAATAGTAACAAATCTTGGAAGAAATTAGTCTTTAGTTGTTAACAAAGCTATGAAAAGAAGACATTGTGGTTTTAACAGAAGAAAACAGTTAAACCAAAAGTGGAAATATTAAATATTTTTATTATTAATTATTTAAGCATTAGAAAGTACACTGGATAATAAAATAATCTTTCATTTTTTTAGCTTCTTTCTCTTTAGGTTTATGGACATTTTCATATTTACTACAATTTTCTTAAGGAAATTGCCAAGCACTTTCTTTAGTTGGGTAATGTGGCTTTAATTAATCTATTTTTCTGGTTTCTCCAATTTATAATTAATAGCATGAAAAGAAAAACCCAACTGTACTGCCCATCCCCAAGTAGCCATGGTCATATAATGCAGAATAGTGGATAAATATATCTTTACATTTCCATTCAGCAGTCCAATAATAATAACTTAAGTCTGTTGTCTGGCAGAACTCCCAGGTACTTATAAAAGAGACCAAGATCTCTGAAAATGATAGGTCCTTTCCAACACACTGTGCTGAAAATCTTGTCAATTGTAAAATAATTGTTAGCCATTGTGGGGTTTGGGGCAACAGGGATTTACATGACTATTGAGATAAATTTTTTAGAACTGTGTAGGGTCTAGCCAACAGTTCTTGGCAGCATTTTAAACAGCATTAAGTTTCCTGGCAATGCCAAGGATCAGGTCCAGGGGAACTGACTCTGTCACTGTAATTATTTCTAAGCTTATTCTGTTCCAAAACAAAGCAACTTGAGGACAGGTCTGTCGTAAATTTTCTAAGACTGCTTCACATGCAAGGTCCTTGGGTGTTTCTCTTCTAGACATATTTGTTTGGACCAATTCAGATATGGTTTCTCTGATTTTTGTTACTTGGCACTATTGCTGCAGTCTTGGTCAAAATCTGGAATTTTAAGATTTAATAGTCATAGGGGAATCATGTCCTCGAATTCACTGTTCCACTGTATGAGAGATGTCAACATGTGAGCTTGTCTAAAGAATGGGTACTAACATCAAGGACAAGAATTGCTTCATATCAGTCCCAAACAGTCGTAAATGGTTTAATTTTTATGTGTGCACATGGGTGGAGAGGAGGAAGTTGAGTCTCCGTTGATCTTAATGTGTATGGGAAGAGTTGACTATTCAGTGCATTTTACAGTACGCTTAACAACTTAATGAGTTTTGGAATAAAAGGGAGCATGTAAATCATTGCAAGTTTACTGTTAAAGTTCAGTGTTCTTATCAGATAAAACTGCCATGACCCTGAAAGAAGTGACTGGAGGGACCACATCCTCTCACTTTTTATAGGGTGAACTGTAAACTTATCACATCTATGGAATACCCTGCCCCACTCCCTATCCCCCATCCCAGGAAGGGATTTGAAAAGGAATTCAGGCATTTGACAATACATACTGGCTAAAGACCTGTTCTCAAAACATGTTTTAAGATAGGTTTTCAAATTTCACACAAGTGTATATGCCTCAGATCTTACATACCAACTCAGGCAAACTTTGTACTTATGTGTTACACAACAGAACCATTTGGCTTATAGAAACTAATTTAGGCATAAGTCTTTAAAGGACAAGGGGTGCATTTATTGCAGATCTAAGTGTCAAAGATGGAGGCAACTACGAATAGAACATTAACCAACATTTTATCATAAGCAAATACATCAAGGCACAGAGAAATTATATGACATGATTGAGTCAGGGAGTTACTCAGAGTTACTTAGAATATAGATCTCCTAACTCTTGATGATGTTTTACTAGATTAGAAAAAAAGTAACAGGGTTAGAAGCAGCATGAAAATAAAGTTAAATTTTTTGCTATTATAGTCAAGACATCTTTACAGAGTACTTTCTCCCTCTGAATGTCACTACAGAGGCCATCTCTCTGTAGATATTCAGTATATATACTTTCCTGCTGACTTTTGGTCTCAGTGATTTGGAAAACAAAATATTTTCAGTGAACTTTTCCCCCTTCATATTGATAATATCACTTTATTTCTTTGTAGTACCTCATTACTGAAGGTCATCTTTTAAAACTTATATTTAACAAGTAGAAATAACATTTATGATGTACGTAACTTGAACTCTGGGACTTACTTATTTCAAAGGAATCATTTCACAATATAATTTACACTGTCTTATGTATTAAATCTGTTTGACCTATTTTTTCCAAAGTTCAAGCTCTTTTTCTATCTTTCTATCAAGCCTAGTTACACACATGACCCTGGTAATTGCCTCTGAAGGCATCAGTATTCTGAAGTATGTAATCCAGTACACATATATCTGGTAAACCACAGAGTTTTACACTCCTGAGAAATGTAATTTTTTTAAAATGATAGACAAATGTTTTAGAAATGCACTGTCCAATATGGCAGCCACATAGTTAAATTGAAATTGTATATAAACAAAAACTAACATTCAGTTCCTCAATCACACTAACCATATTTCAAGTACTTAATAACCACGTATGGCTAAAACTACTGCATTAGGTAGCACAGATATAGGGCATTTCTATAATCGTAGAAAGTTCTATTGGACTACTCTTCTCTAGAAGAATTAGTACTCCATCCCAAGATCGTTGCATTCAAAGTGCCTATTATACCTGAAAGTTCAGTTCAGTTCAGTCTCACAATTGTGTCCGACTCATTGCCATCCCAAGAACCACAGCAGACCAGGCCTCTCTGTCCATCACCTACTCTCGGTGTCCACCCAAACCCATGTCCATTGAGTTGGTGATGCCATCCAACCATCTCATCGTCTGTCGTCCCCTTCTCCTCCTGCCCTCAATCTTTCCCAGCATCAGGGTCTTTTCCAATGAGTCAGCTCTTTGCATCAGGTGGCCAAAGTATTGGAGTTTCAGCTTCAACATCAGCATCAATCCTTCCAATGAACACTCAGAACTGATCTCCTTTAGGATGGACTGGTTGGATCTCCTTGCAGTCCAAGGGACTCTCAAGAGTCTTCTCCAACACCACAGTTCAAAAGCATCAATTCTTTGGTGCTCAGCTTTCTTTACGGTACAACTCTCACATCCATACATGACCACTGGAAAAACCATAGCCTTGACTAGACAGACCTTTGTAGACAAAATAATGTCTCTGCTTTTCAATATGCTGTCTAGGTTGGTCATAACTTTCCTTCCAAGGAATAAGCATCTTTTAATTTCATGGCCACAATCACCATCTGAAGTCATTTTGGAGTCCGGAAAAATAAAGTCAACCCCTGTTTCCACTGTTTCCCCATCTATCTGCCATGAAATGATGGGACCGGATGCCATGATCTTAGTTTTCTGAATGTTCAGTTTTAAGCCAACTTTTCACTCTCCTCTTTCACTTTCATCAAGAGGCTCTTTAGTTCTTCTTCACTTTCTGCCATAAGGATGGTGTTATCTGCATATCTGAGGTTATTGATATTTCTCCTGGTAATCGTGATTCCAGCTTATGGTTCTTCCAGGCCACCGTTTCTCATGATGTACTCTGCATAGAAGTTAAATAAGCAGTATGACAATATATTGCCGTAACATACTCCTTTTCCTATTTGGAACCAGTGTTTTTCCATGTCCAATTCTAACTGTTGATTCCTGACCTGCATACAGGTTTCTCAAGAGGTAGGTCAGGTGGTCTGGTATTCCCATCTCTTCCAGAATTTTCCACAGTTTAGTAATCCACATAGTCAAAGGTTTTGGCATAGTCAATAAAGCAGAAATAGATGTTTTTCTGGAACTCTCTTGCTTTTTCCATGATCCAGTGGATGTTGGCAATTTGATCTCTGGTTCCTCTACCTTTTCTAAAACCAGCTTGAACATCTGAAAGTTCAGGGTTCACGTATTGCTGAAGCCTGGCTTGGAGAATTTTGAGCATTACTTTACCAGCATGTGAGATGAGTGCAATTGTGTGGTAGTTTGAGCATTCTTTGGCATTGACTTTCTTTGGGATTGGAATGAAAACTGAGCTTTTCCAGTCCTGTGGCCACTGCTGAGTTTTCCAAATTTGCTGGCATATTGAGTGCAGCACTTTCACAGCATCATCTTTCAGGATTTAAAATAGCTCAACTGGAATTCCATCACCTCCACTAGCTTTGTTCGTAGTGATGCTTTCTAAGGCCCACTTGACTTCACATTCCAGGATGTCTGGCTGTAGGTGAGTGATCACACCATCATGATTATCTGAGTCATGAAGATCTTTTTTGTACAGTTCTGTGTACAAAACTTGCCACCTCTTCTTAATATCTTCTGCTTCTGTTAGGTCCATACCATTTCTGTCCTTTATCGAGCCCATCTTTGCATGAAATGTTCCCTTGGTATCTCTAATTTTCTTGAAGAGATCTCTAGTCTTTCCCATTCTGTTCTTTTCCTCTATTTCTTTGCATTGATCTCTGAAGAAGGCTTTCTTATCTCTCCTTGCTATTCTTTTGAACTCTGCATTCAAATGCGTGTATCTTTTCTTTTCTCATTTGCTTTTCGCTTCCCGTCTTTCACAGCTATTTGTAAGGACTATTCAGACAGCCATTTTGCTATTTTGCATTTTTTTTCTTGGGGATGGTCTTGATTCCTGTCTCCTGTACAATGTCACAAACCTCCATCCATAGTTCATCAGGCACTCTGTCTATCTGATCTAGTCCCTTACATCTATTTCTCACTTCCACTGTATAATCATAAGGGATTTGAATTATGTCATACCTAAATGGTCTAATGGTTTTCCCCACTTTCTTCAATTTAAGTCTGAATTTGGCAATATGTTCATGATCTGAGCTATAGTCAGCTCCCAGTTTTGTTTTTGCTGACTGTATAGAGCTTCTTCATCTTTGGCTGCAAAGAATATAATCAATCTGATTTCAGTGTTGGCCATCTGGTGATGTCCATGTATAGAGTCTTCTCTTGCATTGTTGGAAGTGGGTGTTTGTGATGATCAGTACGTTCTCTTGGCAGAACTCTATTAGCCTTTGCCCTGCTTCATTCTGTACTCCAAGGCCAAATTTGCCTGTTACTCCAGGTGTTTCTTGACTTCCTACTCTTGCATTCCAGTTCCCTATAATGAAAAGGACATCTTTTGGGGATGTTAGTTCTAGAAGGTCTTGTAGTTTATCATAGAACTGTTCAACTTCAGCTTCTTCAGCATTACTGGTCGGGGCATCGACTTGAATTACCATGATATTGAATGGTTTGCCTTGGAAACAGAGATCATTTTGTCATGTTTGAGATTGCATCCAAGTACTGCATTTCAGACTCTTTTGTTGACTATGATGGCCACTCCATTTCTTTTAAGGGATTCTTGCCCACAGTAGTAGATATAATGGTCATCTGAGTTAAATCCATCCATTCCAGTCCATCTTAGTTCACTGATTCCTAGAATGTCCATGTTCACTCCTGTCATCTCCTGTTTGACCACTTCCAATTTGCCTTGATTCATGGACCTAACATTCCAGGTTCCTATGCAATATTGCTCTGTACAGCATTGAACCTTGCTTCTATCACCTGTCCCATTCACACCTGGGTGTTGTTTTTGCTTTGGCTCCATCCCTTCATTCTTTCTGGAGTTATTTCTCCACTGATCTCCAGTAGCATATTGGGCACCAAACAACCTGGGGAGTTCATCTTTCAGTGTCCTATCTTTTTGCCTTTTTATACTGTTCATAGGGTTCTCAAGGCAAGAATATTGAAGTGGTTTGCCATTCCCTTCTCCAATGGGCCACATTCTGTCAGACCTTTCCATCATGACCCATCCATCTTGGGTGGCCCCATATAGCCAGATCAGATTGGCTAGTTGTCTGTGACTATAGTTTCAGTCTGTCTGCCCTGATCCCCTCTCTCAGGGTGTACTGTCTTACCTGGGTTTCTCTTACCTTGAACGCAGGGTCTCTCTGTACTGCTGCTCCAGCAAAGCCCAGCCACTGCTCCTTACCTTGGACACAGGGTAGCTCCTCTTGGCCACCGCTCCTGACCTCAGGTGTGGGGTAGCTCCTCTCAGCCGTGAAGAATCATATATAAATTAGCAAATATCAATATATCAAGATGTGAATTTTCTTAAATATTTTAATTTGAGAAAACATTAACACAAACTATGAAAAATTCTTAAAGAGGTGGGAATACTAGACTACCTTACCTGCCTCCTGAGAAACCTGTATGCAGGACAAGAAGCAACAGTTAGAACCAGACATGGAACAACTGATTTCAAAATTGAGAAAGGAGTATGTCAAGTATGTATATTGTCACCTTATTTATTTAACTGATATGCAGAGTACATCATGCGAAATTCTGGGCTGGATGACTCACAAGCTGGATCAAGATTGCCAGGAGAAATATCAACAACCTCAGGTATGCAGATGATACCACCCTAATGGTAGAAAGTGAAGAGGAACTAAAGAGCCTCTTGGTGAAGGTAAAACAGGAGAGTGGAAAAGCTGGCTTAAAAATCAACATTCAAATAAACAAACAACAACTAAAAACCTCAACATTCAAAAAACGAAGATCATGGCATCCAGTCCCATCATTTCATAGCAAATAGATGGGGAAACAATGGAAAATGTGACAGACTTTATTTTCTTGGGCTCCAAAATCACTGCAGACAGTGACTGCAGCCGTGAAATTAAGACACTTCCTCCTTGGAAGAAAAGCTGTGACCATCCTAGACTGTGTATTAAAAAGCAGACATCACTTTGCTGACAAAGGTCTGTCTAGTCAAAGCTATGATTTTTCCAGTAGTCATGTATAGGTTTGAGAGTTGGACCATAAAGAAAGCTGAGTGCCAAAGAACTGATGATTTCAAACTGTGGTGCTGGAGAAGACTCTTCAGACTCCCTTCGATAGCAGGGAGAGCAAACCAGCCAGTCCTAAAGGAAACAAACCCTGAATATTCATTGGAAGGAATGATTTTTGAAGCCCTTATACTTTGGCCACCTGATATGAAGGGTGAACTCAATGAAAAAGACCCTGATGCTGGTAAAGATTGAAGGCAAGAGGAGAAAGGGGTAACAGAGAAGGAGATGTTTGGATGCATCATTGAACCAATGGATATGAGTTTGAACAAACTCCAGGAGATAGTGACTGAGAGAGAGTCAGGTGTGCTGCAGCTCATGAGATCGCAGAGTCGGACACAACTTAGCACTGAACAACAACACTAATCAGTCCTCAAGTTAGTGCCCTTCCCTAATAATATACACAAATACTTAGTAACTTAATGAAAATATTTTTTATATTACAACACATTTTCTTAGAAATCTCAAAAGTTAAAAAAAGCAATGAGGGATTCTCAATAATACAAAATAGAATCTACATCTTAAGGCATTCATCATCCACATAGTATTTTAGTAATACCTTGAAATTTTACTTTTATGCTTGTATATTGTTTAGTTTCTGGACCTAATTGTAGTTTATATTTGGGGAGTAAAGTGTGTGTATATTAGCAGGGACATGGTGAGTAAAAATTAATGTAGTTTGAGAATCTGTTTCAAAATCAATACGTCTTTGTTGAAGTATTTGAGTTAATTCTATGACAATAGTTGCTATAGACTGAACGTATCTCTAAAAACTTTTTGTGTTGATATGCCAACCCTCAATGTGCTAATACTAAGAAGTCAGGCCTTTGGGAAGTGATTATGCCTTGCAGGTGGAGTATTCATAAATGGAATTCAGTTCAGTCCAGTTCAGTTCAGTTGCTCAGTCGGGTCCAACTCTTTGCGACCCCATGAATCGCAGCACGCCAGGCCTCCCTGTCCATCACCAACTCCCGGAGTTCACTCAGACTCACGTCAATTGAGTCCGTGATGCCATCCAGCCATCTCATCCTCGGTTGTCCCCTTCTCCTCCTGCCCCCAATCCCTCCCAGCATCAGGGTCTTTTCCAATGAGTCAACTCTTCACATGAGGTGGCCAAAGTATTGGAGTTTCAGCTTTAGCATCATTCCTTCCAAAGAAATTCCAGGGTTGATCTCCTTCAGAATGGACTGGTTGGATCTCCTTGCAGTCCAAGGGACTCTCAATTAGTGTCTTTATAAAAGAGCTCTAGAGAACTTCCTTACCCTTTCGGTCCAGTGAGGACCTAGAGAGAAAATGTGTGTGTGTGTGTGTGTGTGTGTGTGTGTGTGTGTGTGTATTTGCCCACACCCCTCTGCTGCTCTAAGGATTTTTTTTTTTGTCCTTCATTTACAGCACTGATTTGACTATGATATATCTAGCTACTGTATTATGAGTATTGACCCTGATTTGAGGGTTCCTAAATCTGTGGCTTGTTGACTTTTGTCAGTTTGGGAAATTTTTGCTTATTAGCTCATTAAACGTTGCTTTTGTTACATCCTCTTTCTGCTTTCCTGTTTTGGGATTCCAAATACATTTTTTTATATGTCTATGTAAGCACTTTTCTTATATGTGCATGTGTTCTTTCTTATATTTTCCACTTTTATTTCCTCTCTATGTTTTAATTTAGATATTTTCTAATAATCTATTTTTAAAAGACTTTAATTTTTGAAAGTAGATTTGTTTCCAATAAAATTGAGAGTAACGCACAGAGATTTTCCATAAACCCCATGCTCCCACACATGCATAGCCTCCTCTATCTTCAATATTGCTACCATAATAATACATTTTTTACCAAGGTCCATAGTTAACCTTCAGTTCAGTCACTCAGTCGTGTCCACCTCTTTGCGATATGAACCGCAGCACGCCAGGCCTCCCTGCCCATCATCAACTCCCGGTGTCCACCCAAACCCATGTCCATTGAGTCGGTGATGCCATCCAACCATCTCATCTTCTGTCGTCCCCTTCTCCTCCTGCCCTCAATCTTTCCCAGCATCAGGGTCTTTTCCAATGAGTCAGTTCTTCGAATCAGGTGGCCAAAGTATTGGAGTTTCAGCTTCAACATCAGCATCAGTCCTTCCAATGAACACCCAGGACTGATCTCCTTTAGGATGGACTGGTTGGATCTCCTTGCAGTCCAAGGGACTCTCAAGAGTCTTCTCCAACACCACAGTGCAAAAGCATCAATTCTTTGGCCCTCAGCTTTCTTTATGGTTCAACTCTCACATCCATACATGACCACTGGAAAAACCATAGTTTTCACTAAATGGATCTTTGTTGGCAGAGTAATGTCTCTGCTTTTTAATATGCTGTCTAGGTTGGTCATAGATTTTCTTGCAAGGAGCAAGCATCTTTTAATTTCATGGTGCAGTCACCATCTGCAGTGATTTTGGAGTCCAAAAAAATAAAGTCTCTCACTGTTTCCACTGTTTCCCCATCTATTTCCCATGAAGTGATGGGACCAGATGCCATAGTCTTCGTTTCCTGAATGTTGAGCTTTAAGCCAACTTTTTTACTTTTCTCTTTCACTTCATCAAGAGGCTTTTTCGTTCCTCTTCACTTTCTGCCATAAGGGTGGTGTCATCTGCATATCTGAGGTTATTGATATTTCTCCCGGCAAACTTGATTCCAGCTTGCGCTTCATCCAGCCCGGCATTTCACATGATGTACTCTGAATAGAAGTTAAATAAGCAGGATGACTATATGGCAGCCTTGATGTACTCCTTTCCTGACTTGGAACCAGTCTGTTTTTCCATGTCCAGTTCTAATTTTTGCTTCTTGACCTGCATACAGATTTCTCCGGGGCAGGTAAAGTGGTCTGGTATTCCCATCTCTTGAAGAATTTTCCACAGTTTGTTGTGATCCACACTGTCAAAGGCTTTGGCATAGTCAATAAAGCAGATGTTTTTATGGAATAGTCTTGCTTTTTCCATGATCCAGTGGATGTTGGCAATTTGATCTCTGGCTTCTCTGCCTTTTCTAAACCCAGCTTGAATATCTGGAATTTAACTGATCACAGGGAAGCCTGTCTTGGAGAATTTTAGGCATTACTTTGCTAGCATGGGAGATGAGTGTAATTGTGTTCTACCTCACCTCTGGCAATCACTAATCTTTTTATCTTCTTCATAATTTTTCCTTCTCCAGAATATTATGTTGTTGGAATCATACTATGTGTAGTCTTCCACGACTGACTACTTTCACTTAGTAATATGCAGTTAGGGATCCCCTATTTAGTTTCATGACCTGCTAGCCCATTTCTTTCTACCACTACTATTCCATTTTGGGGGCACACCACATCTTGCATCCAAACATCTTGGACATCTTGGTTGCTTCCAAGTTTTGGTGGTTATAAATAAATCTGCGATAAACATCAATGTGCAGATTTTTGTGTAGACATAACTTTTCAACTCCTTAGTGTGCATAATAAGGAGCATGTTTGCTCTTTTATGGTAAGAGTACATTTAGTTTTGTAAAAGCTACCAAATTGTCTTCCAAAGTATCTATACTGTTTTGCATTCCTACCAGCAATGAATGAGAGTTTCTGTTGCTCATATCCTCATTAACGTTTTGTGTTGTCAATTTTTCTGTATTTGGCCATACTAGTAGGTGTGTAATGCTATCTCATTGTTTTAATTTGTATTTCTCTGACATATGATTTTCACAGGCTTATTTGACACCCTTATTGTATATCTTCTTTTTTGAGGTATCTATTAAGATCTTATTCCTTGGAACAATAGTTATGACCAACATAGACAGCATATTAAAAAGCAGAGACATTACTTTGCCAACAAAGATCCGTCTAGTCAAGGCTATTGTTTTTCCAGTGGTCATGTGTGGATGTGAGAGTTGGATTATAAAGAAAGCTAACTGTGGTGTTGGAGAAGACTCTTGAGAGTCCCTTGGACTGCAAGGAGATCCAACCAGTCCATCCTAAAGGAGATCAGTCCTGAGTGTTCATTGGAAGGACTGATGTTGAAGCTGAAACTCTAATACTTTGGCTACCTGATGCGAAGAACTGACTCATTGGAAAAGACCCTGATGCTGGGAAAGATTGAAGGCAGGAGGAGAAGGAGATGACACAGGATGAGATGGTTGGATGGCATCACTGACTCAATGGACATGGGTTTGGTTAGACACCGGGAGTTGGTGATGGACAGGGAGGCCTGGCGAGCTGCAGTCCATGGGGTAGCAAAGAGTCAGACATGACTGAGTGACTGAACTGATTAAGATCTTTGGCCTATGTTTTAATCAAGTGTTTTTTTTCCTTTTGTTGATTACTTGTTGAGTTTTAAGAGTTCTTTGTATATTTTAAATAAAAGTTATTTATCAGATGTCTTTTGCAAATATTTTCTCCTTGCTTGTGGCTTGTTTTCTAATTCTGTAGACATTATCTTTTGCAGAGCATAAGTTTTTAATTTTAATGAAGCCCAGTTTATTGATTATTTATTTATTATGTCTTTGGTGTTGTATCTGAAAAGTTATCTTCAAACCTAAGGTCACCTGGATTTTCTCCTATGTTATCTTCTAGGAGCTTTATAGTTTTGCATTTTATATTTATGTCTATGATCCACTTTTGAGTTTTTGTGAAGAATGTAAGGTCTGTCCCCAGATTCTTTTTTTTTTTTCCATATGTGAATGTCAAGTTGTTCTAGCATCGTTTGTTGAAGAGACTATCTTTGCTGTATTACCTCACTTTTGCTTTGATTCTTTGTCAATTATCATTGACAGTATTTATGAGGGTCTTTTCTGGGCTCTATTTTGTTTCACTGATTAGTTTATCTTTTTTGCCAATACCACAGTGTCTTGATAATAACAACTTTATAGTGAGTCTTGATGTCAGATAGCATCTGTTCCTCAAGTTTGTTCTTCTCCTTCAATATTATTAACACACCAGTTATTCTGGGTCTTTTACCTCTTCAGGTAAATTTTAGAATTAGTTTGTTGATATCCATAAAATAACTTGCTGGGAGTTTGATTGGGGGTAGCCAATATTTTAGTTTACTAATTCTCTCTTTGGCCATTCTTTTATTAGATATTCCCATTGAATTCTTAATTTCAGTTCTATTTTTTAGTACCAGTATTTTCATTTAATTGAAAACTGAATTTCAATTCTCTTATAAAGTTCCCTGTATTTTGCTTATTTTCCTGTTTTTTATTTTATAACTATTTTAAGTATATGATAATTTCAATATTAACAGTTTAAATGCACTAGCCTATGTATTATTTTTCTCTTGGTTTTTGCTCATTTTGGGCTGTTTGGTAATTTTGTATTGAATGTTATACATTGTATATGAAATATTCTAGGAGCTATGGATTATGTTATCTTGTTGTTTTTCATTCTCTAAGTCCTGTCTAACTCTTTACAACCCCATGGACTGCAGCACACCTGGTTTCCCTGTCCTTCTACTTCCAGAAAAATAATTTACTTTTTTTTCTGGTAGGTAGATAAAGTATAAGCTGTTATCTTCTTTCAGTTAATCCTGGATTTCAGGTGTTATTACGATTGATGTATTTTTTGGTTTCCTTTTTCTCCTAGGACACAGATCTTTTCCCTGGGACATGGCCCTTTTGAGGTTTCAGGAGATATCCTGGAGTATTGAACTTATACATGCATATATACATATATACATACATATATATATATATATATATATATATATATATATATATATATATATATCCGTGAGACAACTAAAACCTCTGCTTAGCTCTTTGGTCTCTCAGTTTTTGCTTTCCATTTGATTTCCTGGTGTCTTAACCTGAGCATGCACAGCTTAGGAATTGGTGAATATCTTAAGGAGAAATTGCATGTAGAATTTTAAGCTTGCTTCTCTTGGCCCTTGGTCCCTTAAATCTCAGGTGAATTGGAAGTCCTGAACTTGACCCTCTATGTTTACAGCGCACTGAAGCTTGCATGTTCAAGCAGACTGTGTACCACTAGTCTACACTCTTGTTATACAGATAGCTGGGTGAATTTCTTCAGCAAAATGCAGAGACAAATGCGGAACTCTCCTCTGTGTGTTTCTTTCTTTTTTTTTTTTAGTTTTTTATTTTTTTAATTTTAAAATCTTTAATTCTTACATGTGTTCCCAAACATGAACCCCCCTCCCACCTCCCTCCCCATAAAATCTCTGTGGGTCATCCCCATGCACCAGCCCCAAGCATGCTGTATCCTGCGTCAGACATAGACTGGCGATTCAATTCTTACACGATAGTATACATGTTAGAATGCCATTCTCCCAAATCATCCCACCCTCTCTCTCTCCCTCTGAGTCAAAAAGTCCGTTATACACAGCTGTGTCTTTTTTCCTGTCTTGCATACAGGGTCTTCATTGCCATCTTTCTAAATTCCATATATATGTGTTAGTATACTGTATTGGTGTTTTTCTTTCTGGCTTACTTCACTCTGTATAATCGGCTCCAGTTTCATCCATCTCATCAGAACTGATTCAAATGAATTCTTTTTAATGGCTGAGTAATACTCCATTGTGTATATGTACCACAGCTTTCTTATCCATTCATCTGCTGATGGACATTTAGGTTGTTTCCATGTCCTGGCTATTATAAACAGTGCTGCGATGAACATTGGGGTACATGTGTCTCTTTCAATTCTGGTTTCCTCGGTGTGTATGCCCAGCAGTGGGATTGCTGGGTCATAAGGTAGTTCTATTTGCAATTTTTTAAGGAATCTCCACACTGTTCTCCATAGTGGCTGTACTAGTTTGCATTCCCACCAACAGTGTAGGAGGGTTCCCTTTTCTCCACACCCTCTCCAGCATTTATTGCTTGAAGATTTTTGGATCGCAGCCATTCTGACTGGTGTGAAGTGGTACCTCATTGTGGTTTTGATTTGCATTTCTCTGATAATGAGTGATGTTGAGCATCTTTTCATGTGTTTGTTAGCCATCCGTATGTCTTCTTTGGAGAAATGTCTATTTAGTTCTTTGGCCCATTTTTTGACTGGGTCATTTATTTTTCTGGAATTGAGCTGCAAGATATAACAATTATAAATATATATGCACCCAATATAGGAGCACCGCAATATGTAAGACAAATGCTAACAAGTATGAAAGGGGAAATCAACAATAACACAACAATAGTGGGAGACTTTAATACCCCACTCACACCTATGGACAGATCAACTAAACAGAAAATTAACAAAGAAACACAAACTTTAAATGATACATTAGTTCAGTTAGACCTAATTGATATCTATAGGACATTTCACCCCAAAACAATGAATTTCACCTTTTTTTCAAGTGCCCATGGAACCTTCTCCAGGATAGATCACATCCTGGGCCATAAATCTAAACTTGATAAATTCAAAAAAATCGAAATCATTCCAAGCATCTTTTCTGACCATAATGCATTAAGATTAGATCTCAATTACAGGAGAAAAACTATTAAAAATTCCAACATATGGAGGTTGAACAACGCACTTCTGAATAACCAACAAATCACAGAAGAAATCAAAAAAGAAATCAAAATATGCATAGAAAAGAATGAAAATGAAAACACAACAACCCAAAACCTGTGGGACACTGTAAAAGCAGTGCTAAGGGGAAAGTTCATAGCAATACAGGCATACCTCGAGAAACAAGAAAAAAGTCAAATAAATAACCTAACTCTACAACTAAAGCAACTAGAAAAGGAAGAAATGTGTGTTTCTTTTCGCTCTGAGAACTTGGTCATCAAGTCCTGGCCGCCTTAATTGCTTGTTGATACCTTCAAAGAGTTGCATTTTTTATTTTACCCTTATTGTATAATTGACCCTGCTAAGATAGTCTGGAGAAGGCAATGGCAACCCACTCCAGTACTCTTGCCTGGAAAATCCCATGGGTGGAGGAGCCTGGTAGGTTGCAGTTCATGGGGTCGTGAAGAGTCGGACATGACTGAGCAACTTTACTTTCACTTAAGATAGTCTCAAATAGGTTATGGCATTATGGCTGGAAGAAGAAGTTCACAATCCTACATTTCATTTGTTCTTCAACAAATTTGTGCCCATAGCTAATATAATACGCAATGGTAAAAAATTTTCCTTTTAAGATCCAGAAAAAAACAAGGCAACTCTTGTTACTTTTATATAACATAGTATAGGAAGCCCTAGGAGATTAGGCAAGAAAAAAATAATAGATATGCAAATTGAAGTGTGAAAAGTAAAACTTTTTTGCATATATAGAAAACATTTAAGACTATAACAACAACAGCAAAAAAACCTGTTTAGAACTAAGCAACAAATTCAGTAAAGGTGCACTGTATGAAATCAATATATGAAAATCAGTTATTTCTATACACAAGTAATAAACTATCAGAAAAAAATAAGATAACAATCCCCTTTACAATTGCATCAAAAAGAATAAAATACCTGAGAATAAATTTAACCAAGGAGATGAAAGACCTGTAGACTGAAAACTATAAGACACTGATGAAAGAACTTGAAGAAGACACAAATAAATGGAAAGATACTCTGTGCCCATGGATTAGAAGAATATTGTTAAAATGTCCATACTACCAAAAGCATTCTACAGATCCAATGCAATCCCTATCAAAATTTCAGTGACATTTTTGCAGAAATAGAGCAGACAATTTTACTGTTTGTATGGAATCACAAAATACCCTGAATAGCCAAAACAATCTTAAAAAAGAAGAGGAGTTCTGTGGAGGCATCACCTGTACTGATTTTAAGCTAAATTACAAAGCTATAATAATCAAAACAGTGTGGAACTGCCATAAAATAGATATAGAGATCAATAAAACATAATGAAAGTAAGAAAGTGAAAGTCTCTCAGTCATGTCCAACTATTTGCGACCCCATGGACTACACAGTCCATGGAATTCTCCAAGCCAGAATACTGGAGTGGGTTGGGAGTGGGTAACCATTGCCTTCTCCAAGGGATCTTCCCAACCCAAGGATTGAACCCAGGTCTCCTGCATTGCAGGAGGATGCTTTACCAGTTGAGCCACCAGGGAAGCCCAAATAGAACATACTAGAGAGCCCAAAAATAAACCCATGCTTATATGGCCAATCGATTTATGACAAAGGAGGCAAGAATGTACAATCAGGACAGGGTAGTCTTTTCAATAAATGATATTGGGAAAACTGGGCAAACTTGTGATGTGAAAAGAATGAAACTGGACCACTATCTTGCATCATACATTAAAAAATCGACTCAAAATGGATAAACCTTGAACATAAGATCTGAAACCATACAGCTTCTAGACAAAGTCACAGGGGTAAGCTTCTTGACACTGGTCTTGTCAGTGGGATTTTTTTGGATTTCAGCAACAGAAGAAAGAGTAAACAAATGGGACTCCATCAAACCAAAAAACTTCTGTACAGCAAAGGAAATCATAAATAAAATGAAGAGGTGACTTAAAGAATGGAAGAAAATATTTGCAAATCATTTATCTGATAAGGAGTTAACATTGACAATGTAAAAAAAAAAAGAAAACAACTCACACAACTCAATAGAAAACAAAAACCCAATTAAAAATGGGCAGAGGAGCTGAATAGACATTTCCTAATGGAGACATACAAATGGGCAACAGGTATATGAAAAGGTATTCAACATTACTAATTATCAGGGAAATGAAAATCACAATGTTAGCATGTTATTACCAAAATGACAAGAAACTATGGCTGTAAATCCCACATGTGTTAGCATGGTTATTATAAAAAAGACAAGAACTAAGTATTGATAAGGATATGGAGAAACAGGAATCCTTGAGCAATCTTTGTGGGAATAGAAAGTGGTGTAGTCACTATGGAAAACATTATAGAAGCTCTTCAAAAAATTGAAAGCATTACTACCATATCATCCAATGATTTCACTTCTGTGTATTTACCCAAGGAAAATGAAAACACTATCTTGAAAAGATATCTGCACCACCAGTTTCATTGCGTTATTATTTACAATAGCCAAAACAGAGAAACAACCTAAGTATCCACTGGCAGATTAATGAATAAATAGAATGTGGTGTGTCTGGGTATGTGTAGTACATACATATATATAAATATCATTATATATGTTATAAATATATATGAATACTATTGAGCCATAAAAGAGTAAGAAATCCTGCCATTTATGACAACATAGATAGACCTTGAGGGCATTATAATAAGTGGAATATGTCAGAGAAAGAAAAATGCATATGATCTTATTTATATTAATATATGAACTCTAAACAGAAAAAAAAACAAGCAAACAAACAAAATCAAACTCATAGATAAATACAAAGAACAGTTTGGTGATTGTCAGGGAAGGGTGGGTGGGACGGGAAATGAGTGAAGTGGATGTAGGTGGTCAAAAATGTATAAATTTCCAGTTATAAAATAAATAAGTCCTTGTATGTTTATAGCATGGTGTCTATAATTGTGTTGTATATTTGAAAGTTACCAAGACAGTAGATTTTAAAAGTTCTCATCGTAAGAAAGAAACTTCTATGACAAACCTAGACAATGTATTAAAAACAGACACATCATTTTGCCAATGAAAGTCCATCTAGTCAAAGTTATGGTTTTTCCATTAGTCATATACAGATGTGAGAGCTGGACCATGAAGAAGCCTGAACACTGAAAAACTGATGCTTTCAAACTGTGGTGCTGAAGAAGATGCTTGAGAGTTCCTTTGACAGCAAGGAGATCAAACCAGTCAATCCTGAAAGAAAGAAACTCTGAATATTCATTGGAAGGACTGATACTGAGGCTGAAGTTCCAAAACTTTGGCTACTGATGTGAAGGGCCAACTTATTGGAAAAGACTGATGCTGGGAAATATTGAGAGCAGGAGGAGAAGGGGGCAACAGAGGGTGAGATGGTTGGATGGTATCATCAACTCACTGGACATGAGTTTGAGAAAACTCAGGAGGTGGTGGAAGACAGGGAAGCCTGCCGTGCTGCAGTCCATGGAGTCTCAAAAAGTCAGACATGACTGGCTTAGTGACTGAACAATAATAAGAATTATGTGTAATGATGGATGTAACTAATTTTATTGTGGTAATCATTTTGAATTGATATACATATCAAATCATTATGTTGCATACCAAAGTAAATACAATGTTATATGTCAATTACATCTCAATAAAAAAAAACACTCAGAAATATGCTTGACATGAAATTGAGACTTAGGCAACTTGCCATGGCACAAGACAAATAAGACTAATAGGCAGCCCTAGAACTCAAGCCAGGTGTTTTGACTCTGCTCTTAACATCAACCGTAGCCTGAGATGTGTTTCATGTTCAGTTTTGGATTCTGAGCATAATTATAGTATTCCTTTAAACTCTGTTGACTTAAACACACATTTTCTTTCCTTATTAATATGTTCTGTGGTTAAAAAATACTGAGCATTTTAAAATAACATAATAGAAGTGCTTATTGTCCTGAAGTTGACATAGATTTGTACACAGCTTGTACCTTTTTCCATTTCACTTTGGTTGAATAATATAAAAACCGGTACTGACTCATTGTCGATAGGAATCTTGGGCACTGGCTCCCCTCATGAATAGATGCTAAACAATCATTTAAACTTAGAGTCTTGGAACACTATTCTGAGTCAGTATTGTTACACTCTCAATCATCAGTAACTTTAGAGTCCCAGTGCTGCAGATAGGTAACAAGATATTCAACCTATACACTTCTGATATTTTAAACTTCTACATCTTGATCTTATAGAAAGCTGTTTTTAAAGATGCATGAAGAGAGGATGCATGTGGGGCATCTTATACTTAGGCAAATCTTTGTATTCTCTTTGGGTATATTTTATATTTCAGTATGGAGGCAAAAAGCAGCAGAAGAGTTCATCTTTGTGAACTGCACAGGATATACTTCATGGGATTTGCACAATGGTATAAACCCATGGCATCCATAGGTGGGGCAATGATAATCCTATATTGTGAAACTTTTAAGATAATTTCCATTGAATGATTTCATTAGCATGCTACATCTTAGATGATACTTGTTAATCACTGAAATACTTTTAAAATGTTTTTGCACTTATTGTCCCACTATATCTTCATAAATACTCTGACAAATAAGCAGAATGAATCAAATTCCCTATTTCAGAATTGAGGGCAGGGACATTGTTACTTGTCCAATACAACAATGCTGAGAACTCAGTAGAATTATAATTTGAATCCAGGTCTTCTGAGTTTTACTTCTTGACTTTTCTATTTCCCTTACATATCACTGTCTCTGATATGTAAGGCAACTGAGCAAGGACTCTTTAGAGGCTAAAATTTTGTCTAAGTACTGAAAGACCAGTGGGTGTGCATGCTAAGTCACTTCAGTTGGGTCCAACTCTTTCTGACTCTATGGATTGTAGCCTGCCAAGCTACTCTGTCCATGGGATTCTTCAGGCAAGAATATTGGAGTGGGTTGTCATGCCCTCCTCCAGGGTATCTTCCAGACCCAGGAATCAAACCTGTGACTCTTGCAGCTCCTGCATCACAGGCAGATTCTTTATCTCTGAGCCATCAGGGAAGCCTCAAGTCAGCAGGAGAGATGATTTTGGCCATAGGAACTGTCCCATGCCACTCAAACTGTAAGATGATTTTGTGTCTTCCCCCTTGTTTCTTCCCTATTTCATTAACTGGAGCTCCTGGAAAAATGCCTCTGTTGTCAATGTGATAGAAAGTCTCTCTCAGACTTTTTATTTCAATAAAACTTTCTCTGAGGGAAATTCGAAACAATCATTTGCCCTCTTGGAGCAAGTATTAGTTAAGATTCTTAAAAATTCTTTTTCTCAGAGAGGAGGCCCTGCAACTTTCTTAAAGAAACACATGAGGGAGACTAATATTGAGCAGGGCAAGGGAAATGCAGCTTGTGAGTCATAAATATTTACATTTCTTGGAGGCTCTGCGTAAGATTAAGAGGGTTGAACAGCATGACTTTATGTGAGGAGGTTGGCAGCACATTCTCTGAAATAGCTGAGGTGATACTGCTCAGGCCTCTGGCAATAATATAAATAACTTTCTGAAAGGTATTTTCTGAGTAGTTCAAGGCTCCCTGGGTCCATTTAAATCTCTTTTTCAGCTTTGATTTATTCTGCTTTTGTCATTTGAGGACCATGATTCAATCTATCCCCATAATTTAGGAGAATTTTAGCAAATTTTCATAGCATAGCCTCAAATACAGGAAAATCAGAAATATCAAGCAGAAAATTCATTCATTTATTTGTCTTCAGCTGAATTGCTTAAAAACTGATAATAAAAACAAAAGAGAATGTACTGGAATTCAGTATTATTTAAGAACACTTTTGGGGGGCTCCTTTGTTTGACTAGGGTTCAATTAGAATTTTAATTTATCTTTTTAAAAATTTGCATAACAAGGTTATGAATGATGAGGCAGCTAGAGCCAGACGCCTTGGCTCCAAGGTTTGCAATTCAAGTAGGGAGTATTTTGCAAGAGAGAAAGGGAGGTGGGGAGAATTCACTGTTCTTATAATATGCATAGCTTGCTGAAACCTGAGTTTCCTAGATTGTCTTCCTTGAGCTCCCATATCTGTAAGAATAAAGGAAAAGCAGGAGGTTACACAGCAGACTTGGAGAGCAGATTAGCTTTCTTTAGCGGGGGTAAAGACCATCCCCAAAGTAGGAACATTCCTGTCATGCCAGCTGCTGGCTGGTGTTTCCCTGTGCTATAGGCTCTCTGCAGGAAAGAGATAGACTGATGCAGAGGAAAACCATAGGCTTATATTTTCTAACATCCTCTTCATTCAGAAATGGATAATAGCTGGAAACTGCACTCTGTGACCATAACTGTTGCCTTAAAGATACAGACAAGTTTGTGCAAAGTAGAGGGAATTTCTCCTCATAAACCTTTTATTCCCATTTAAGTTTCTTGCTGCATTCTAACAAAGGGTCTCTCTCTGACCCAACTGTGGTATGCTTTTATCTGTCTTCTTAATTGTAGAAGTAAGAAGACATGCATACTTAAAAAAAAAAATACTTTTATGTGATTTTGATATGTTCCTCATTGCTTTATGTCTGCCCAAATTTACCTGTCTGAATCCCATGGCTTTAAGCCTTAGGTCTAATCCCAGCATTTAACTTGTAGTTGCTGTTGTGAGCTGAATTTGCCTCAATGGACTGCTCTTTGCATCAGTACGTGCCTCTTTAATAGTGACTTTTGTAACTTTGTCCTCAAAGAGGTCACCAGGAGCTTCAAGAACATGGGGAGACCTTGGGGGGGAATATATTTGGTGGGGAGCATTTTGGGGACATTCTAAATATCACATAAAATTGACCACTTATTCTGCCTAAGCATAAGATGGTCTTTGTGCTAAACTTTCTGAGGTCTAATGTATTGATAAAATGATTGAAAGAGCAGACCAAATGTGAATGCCTTGGTTTAATCCAGCCTGAGGCAAGGGACCTCGCTGGAAATTGCCATTTGGCTTTCCAGTCCATTAAAGTCCTCTAGATCTGTCCTTTGCTGCCAGTTTCACTTTCAATTTCACCTTGACACTTCTGTTAATTTTGTTTAGGAAACCCAGTTACCAAGTTTCAGATGAGATGGAGTTAGAAGTAGATATGCTCAAGCTATGTTGAACTTTGGGTAAGGAAAAGCTACTGTTCATCAGGGACTGTTTGAGGAGTGACCACTCTTGAAATTCAGCTGTTTCCCAGCCAGCAGCTACAGTGAGGAGCCAGGGGCTTCTGACTTCTGCTCTCGGCATCATCGCCTCATTCACCTGTGACTGGGGCAGGCCTCTTACAAAGCATCTCAAATACTAAGCTGTGATAGCTCAAGTATCAGCAGGAAAGGAAAAGGGGAACAATTCTTCTGAGTTATCCGAGTGCTGTTTTCTTTTTTACCTTGGTGAGCATACGAAAAAAACCCCTAGTCTTTCACTCTTGGGAAAAGTGATCCTCTATGCTGATCTCACATAAGATAAGGGAAGACACTGTCCCCTGTCCATCTGTGTCCTCTTGTTTCCTGGAGATAGTTCTAGGGGAACAAGGCAGAGACTGAGATCCATGTTTACTAAAGTATGATACACAAGCAACTGGTGACGTGCAAAATGACTTCAGGTAATACCAAGACAACCTCTCTTAGATTATATTTAAAAGAATTGTGCATTTATTTTTAGCAACTTCTAATTTCTATAAATGAAATGAATTTATAACTTATGATTATAATGGAAATTTCCTTTTAAAAGAAATGCATTCCCATTTAAAAAGGGAATCACTTTAAGGAAAAGTTTTAGAGGAATAATAGTATAATTGGTATGCTGATAAGACAATATTTATGAAGTTTGGTATGTGAATGGCTGAACTTTAGGAAGTTTCGACTTCCACAGGTCAGGGCAGTGTGGACCCAGAGAAAAAATAATTGGGACCTTCTTAATTTAAATTTTTTATGTAATCTGTAGATCATGAATGTTATGTGGAGGCTAGCAGTTTGATTCTTCATGGTCTCTCAAAATTTTAGTTCTTAAAAGATGCCATTATTAGAAATAGTGTTATGAAAGTAAAACCCACAATGTGGATTTTAAAAGGAGGAAGAGGTCATGCCTGAGTCCAGGCTTTTAATGTTTGGTCTTGATTATTCTGTTGAGTACTTAAAGCTCATTCTGAAACATTGAGCTGTGAGAGGCCATTTGGTTTCCTTGATTTAGTGCCTCTGAATCCTTTCATCTCTATGCCTCGAGCTAATACTGTTTTCCTACTTTCGGTTCAACTGTCTAATTCCCTGGGAGTCTTTCTGAAATCACAAATAATAAAAGGCAAGTGCTATTATTTGGTAATTAGAAGAGAAGATTTACAGAGAAGAAAATAGAAATTCATGCTTTGCATTTATTTATTCATTAAAAATAGCTCTTAAAGATTTTTAGTTTTTTTGGAGACACTCATATTGAGGAAAACATTAGGAATAATGCAGTTCAGCCATCATTTCTATTGTAGAAAGCATGTTATTAACAGGATCCAAAATACGTTAATATTATTTGGTAGGAAGAGCTATGGAGTTAGATATATGTGTATGTGATTGTTGGTTTTTCCTCCTTCTAGCTATATGATCTTATATATATCCCTCCAGCCACAATTTCCCAAACTATGAAATGGGGAAAAGCAATATTTGTTTTGTGAAATTGTTGTGGATTAATTTAAGAAAGACATAAAAAGAGCTTATCATGTAAATGGAGTACTTTTTTCTTTTACCTTTTCCTATAAGTGGAATCTCTCAGTTTGGCTCTTTATTTCAGACTAATCAATTGTATGCTTTTATTTAATTGCATCTTAGTTCTGTCTCCATGAATCTATTATGGTAGGGACAATGTCTTCCTGTTTGTATTATCGGTAGCATTAGGCTCAGAGTCAGTACTCAATATTCACCAACTGATCAGAGGAAGATAAGGCAACTGGCTTAGGAAACAGCATTCTTACTGCTTTGTGGAGTGGATGAGACTACCCAGATCTTAGAGGAGTGATCTGTCTCTGGCATGCCTTGTGGTGGCAAGCAGCGACAGTTTTTCAGGGAGCTGACCTTATGAGGCAAGGAAATTCACCAACATCTCTTAACATAGTACTTAATGGTTTGGTGCCCTAGGCAACTGGCAGTTTCTTTTAGGCATCTAACTTCAATATTGTCTTGCAATTTGAAGCCTCCTTCTCTTATTCTGACTACCATGGAGACAGTGAGTTATTTAATCAGTGTCTTTTGCAAAATGTTTCTTTCGTATTCTTGAAATCTATTATTGTTACCTCACTCTCAAGATTTCTTTTCTTTTCCATGCGCTGTAATTCTAGAGACAGCAGTAGCACTGAATCTGTTTTCTGGCAACTCAACATCTGGTTCAGGATTCAGTTCCTACTGGTATTGGCTGCAATGAAATCATCTGTTTAAATATGAGGAAATATTTGACATCATGCATCTTTTGAGCATTGGTTGGGTGGGAGAGGCAATGTCACTAGACAGTTGGAATAATTTGTTTCTGTTGTAAATCTGAAGTTTTGAAGTCATGTTGTAATTAAACCTCAATTTACTGAGATTTTAAAAATATGAAACATTTACTGAAATGTCCTTAGAAAGGACTTTCTATGTTTGCTGACTTCCTATAAACTTAAAACCAGTTATGGGATCCAGTAGTTCAGAGAAGTCATGTAACATTTTCTAAAGTTACTACATTCTCTGCTATATGCATTTAGACAAATCATTTTATCCTTTCTACCATGGTTTACTCACCAAATATATCTGAAACAGGTATAGCTGTCGTAATTTCACTAATAGATTATCTTAGACCTTTTCTTGTATCCTGCAAATAGATGTATACAAAAAATTACAAAACAAAATTTTATTCCACAGAAATATCTGTCACTGTGTTTCCAAGCAGACCATATTCTCTATGAGAGTAGGGACTGTGTCAGCTGTTTTAACTTTAGTGCCTTATAAAATGTCTGACACTTAGTTGGCACTGAATATCGTTTAGTGAATAAATAAAGGAATGCAGTTGTTGTAAAGTCGGTAATTCATGTCCGACTCTGCTACCCCCTGAACTGTAGCACGCCAGGCTTCTCTGTCCATCGCTCTCTCCCTAAGTTTGCTCAAACTCATGTCCATTTAGTTAGTGATGCCAGTCAACCATCTCATCCTCTGTTGCTCCCTTCTACTCCTGCCTTCTATTTTTTCTAGCATGAGGGTCTTTTCCAATGAGTCAGCCCTTCGCATCAGGTGGTCAAATTATTGGAGCTTCAGCATCAGTCCTTCCAATGAACATTCAGGACTGATTTCTTTTAGGACTGACTGGTTTGATCTTCTTGCTGTCCAAGGGACTCAAGCATCTTTTCTAGCACCACAGTTTGAAAACATCAATTCTTTGCTGTTCAGCCTTCTTAATGGTCCAGCTCTCACATCCATACATGACTACTGGAAAAACCATAGCTTTGATTATATGAACCTTTGTTGGCAAAGTGATATGTCTGCTTTTTAAAACATTATCTAGGTTTGACATAGCTATCCTTCCAAAGAGCAAGCGTCTTTTAATTTTGTGGCTGCAGTCACCATCCACATTGACTTTGGAGCCCAAGCAAATGAAATCTGGCACTGTTTCCACATTTTCCCCACCTATTTGCTGTGAAGTGATAGGATTGGATGCCATGATCTTAGTTTTTGAATGTTGAGTTTTAAGCCAGCTTTTTCACTCTCTTTCCTTACCTTCATCAAGAGGCTCTTTAGTTCCTCTTTACTTTCTGCTGTTAAAGTGATATCATCTGCATATCTGAGGTTGTTATTTCTCTGGGCAATCTTGATTCCATCTTCTGCTTCATCTAGCCTGGCATTTCTCATGATGTACTCTGCATAGAAGTTAAATAAGCAGGGTGACAGTATACAGCCTTGATGTACTCCTTTCCCAATTTTGAACCAGTCTGTTGTTCCATGTCCAGTTCTACCTGTTGCTTCTTGATTTGCACACAGGTTTCTCAGGAGATAGGTAAAGTGGTCTGGTATTCCCATCTCTTAAAGAATTTTCCAGTTTGTTGTGATCCACAAAGTCAATGGCTTTAACATAGTCAGTGAAGCAGAGGTAGGTTTATTTTTTGAGTATTTTTTAGTGAGTAAATAAAGGAATGCAGTAAGAGATGCTAAGTGTCTAAAGTGAGTGACTTTTAGTTTCCTCTGAGTATTGACTAATAATATATGTGTTCAAAGTTTGGAGCTGATTGTTATCTTAGTGATATGAGTTGATTCTAGGTCAGAATGGTCAGGTCAGGGGAAGTCCCAAAAGCTTAAGTTTAATTTATTTTCTTCTAGCTAATAAGGTCTTAAAAATAGCTAGAAATTTGGTAGGAACAATGGAATTGATTGGACTCCTTAATTCAACAGATCTAATAGTGCATACTGCTCATCCAGTAGTGTACCATTTGTGCTAATATCTAGGGATACAGACTAGCTATGAGCATCCTTATCCTAGATGGTTTAAAGGTCACGTATGAGATATATATTGTGGATTCAGCTATTCCTACATAGGTTTCTAGGAAAAATCTGTCTTAAATTGATCATGACTTAAATAGCATGGATGCCATAGGGGAAAACTCCAATTTACCCAAGTTCAAATTCTGAATCTTGATCAATTTATTACACTTTTGTACTGTATCTGAAAATTGTGACAAATTTGTTTTTTTTAATCTCCCTCAGCATTTTTGTGAAGGTAAGATGAAATAATCCATATAAAACATTTATTCATCCATGTGGCTCATAATTTTTGTGATTTGGTAAGTTGAGAAAAAGAGTTTCAACCCTCTTTAAAAACCAAAGTGTCTTACAGAACTCCCTAATCCACAGGTTGATGATCAGTCTCTTTCATTCAAGCAGAAGATCCTCATGCTGCTGCTGCTGCTGCTAAGTCACTTCAGTCGTGTCCGACGCAACCCCATAGATGGCAGCCCACCAGGCTCCCCCGTCCCTGGGATTCTCCAGGCAAGAACACTGGAGTAGGTTGCCATTTCCTTCTCCAATGCATGAAAGTGAAAAGTGAAGACCTGCCAAATTTTAATTGCCTTTGACTTCCCTTCATTTGGTGTAGTGATGGTCACATAGTAACTTTTCAATATATGGTAAACAAGAATGAAACTTACACAGAGCTTCAAAGTGTTAATGCCCCATCCAAATTACCCATGGCCCTATATAATGTTGGATTTTGTCCAGTGATAAGATTTCAGAAGCCTTTAAAAATTTTTCTTTAAACTGTTTTTGTTTAAAAGTAAGAGGAAAATAAATCTTCCTAAAATACAATTGGCCATGTATATTTTTAGAAAATAAACTACTACTCTGTTTGAAGAGGAGCAATCTGTACTTTTTCATAAATATGTCACATCTTTGAACTACAAGAAAAAAAGAAAAAGACAACTTCAATCTCCTACTGTTGTTTCAAATTCCATCCAGTTTAGAGATTTGTATTTTTTTTACCACCCCTCTTAAGTGTCAGTTGTGGTGCTGGGGTAGTAGCAACTGGGCCTTAATGTATAATTAGTATACAATAGCCAGTAGTTGCTCAGTGCGCCTAGCCTTCCAATCTTACCAAGTCCTCTTGTGTCTGGTGGGGTAAATGTGAAAAACCATAGAACCAAACACATGCCAATTCCCCTGGGCTCTTTGCTTTTAATAGCGGGTTCACATATAGCTGCACATGTTTTCTCTAAACCCTTAGGGATAATAATTTCAGACACTCCTTTAGCATGCCTTTCTTAAATTTCCCTCACATTCTGTCACAAGTGAAGCCACCTGATTCCAAACCTCTTTTGAGGGTTTGGATAGATTTTATCTCTTCTGTCCCATCCAATTGCTCTCCCTGCTGCTCACATTTCTCCTTTCCTATTCTGTGTTCCTGCAGCTGCTATTTTTTGGGTTGCTTCCTCTGCTTTTACTCTTGCTCAAAACTTAGTTTCAGGGTTGAGTAAGTTGTCACAATGAAATCCCCAGGCTTCTGTGACTGGCGTTTGAGATCATTCCCCAGCCTCTGTGAATATAATAGGAACCTCAATGTAAAGTTCTCATAAGTTGATAAAAGTTAAAACGAGTACCAGAGAAATAACATATTACATACAAATAAACAGAGAAAGCAGAAGAGACAAAAAGAGAAATCTTTATAATTTCTGCTTCTCCTTAGTCTGCATGCAGGCTGTCATACAGGCTGTCCAGACGTTACCACTTATAGATCTAAACACTTTTGAGTGAAAGCTTTCATTCATCAGAGGAGTGTCAGTTAGGATTTGTGTGACTTCGCACAGTTAGGGTAATGCTAGCCCTCGTGTTTGCTAGTGTTTGGGAAACAGTATTGTTAGAGTAAATGCTAAGATTTCATGGTTAAACGAATAAAGTTTATTTCTTGCTTATTTATTAACAATGTAGGTTACCACAGGTCCATGGGGCTCAAGGGATGAGACTCTACGAAAAAGTGTCAAAGTGAAATCCTGATTTAAGTGCACCCATCTTCTATAGATACTTACCAGTAATTAAAAGCCTGGAGGAAGATGCATGGGAGATTTTTCTGGATCATCTTTAGAAATGGTGAACAGAAGTCATTTTAATGCACATTTTATTGGATGAAACTTACTCTTATGGTTATCTCAACTAAAGTAGAAGCCGAGACCTACATATAGGAAGAGGAAGAAAGAAATAACTCTTTGCTTAGAAATTAGTTCTACATGGCCATAGCCATCTCCAAAGTTCACTCTTGAGTATAAACCTCAAATCATTCTAATTAATTTCTTTAATTATAAGTTTCTAAATGATAATTTGAAAAACGTAGGGGAAATAAGGAACCATTCTGATAAATAGCTAACATTTTGTCTTATTTTTCTATTCAAAGGTCATACTCAGCCCCTCCCCAAAGGAGAACATTAATAGTACTATTTAGGTGTCATTTCTAGATCAAAGTCTATAATTTCTTAGTGATTAGTGTTTCTTTCAATCAAGTACAGATATGACTCCATGAGTGCCAGTCACCTCTTAAAAAAAAAAAAACAGAGAAGAAAAAAAAATATCTCTCCTCTACCAGCAGATATACAATACTGGATCAAAAACAGGGTAACTGCAAGACAAATTGCCTTTAGAAAAGGGAAGATTAGAAGGCCTAGTGGCTGGTCCATTTTCAAGAATGAAAGCTTTCTGGACAAGCTTTGTGAGGACCCCCTGCTCAGCAGAGGAGGACATTTCTGAGTAGACCTTGGATTCACTCTCATTCCCTTTTTCTTTGTTTACTTCTGTTACTCATCTTGAAGTCTTCTTCCTTGACTTGAGGTTCTTATTTTCTCTGTTCATGTGAAGTGAGTCATTGTGAAGTCTACCTTATTTGGGACAGCTTTTGAAACCTGCTGCCTGTTAGTGCAAGTTTGGGGTGCTAAGACCTCTTTTATAATCATGGGCTAGTTTTTCTTTTATGTATTTATTTCTTGACCTAATTCATGTTTTTTTTTTTTTTTTGGTAATACAACTCCTTAAAAACTCATAAGACTTGTGCACTATATGCTGACAAGTTAGTTTCACATGCTAGTAATCATTAGCCAGAGTTCTTGCTCATATGTAATTCTCAAGTCTGATTTATTTTATTAAATCTTCATCCTAGTGCCTCCTTCTCTCAACATATGGAGGCTGTTTTGAGGTCACTTGAAACAATTTGAGTCCTTTGTAGAATTGATAAGAATTAGTGGACCTTTTCCCCCCAAAGCCTTTGTCCATTTTATTTCATACTCAGGTTCCAAAGCTATTGACTTTTCCAGCCTTGTGAACCTGCAAATTTTTGCACTCAACTTACTCCTGGAAAATTACTCCAAACGTCTTAATCCTTGCCTTAACTGCAATCTTCTTCACATTAACTAGTGATAGGCAGCATATAGCAACTGATGGACACTAATTCTTCTCTCTTTTCAACTATTATCCCCTGGGGCTAGTCTCAGTAGACTTCTGGTCAACTTTTTAGATTGTTGGAGAGAGCAGCACTTTTTATCAACTATTTTACTGAAATAAAAGAGGATTCTCCAACCTACTAGCCGTCTACTACCAGAGTGCTGCTGCTGCTGCTGCTCCTCCATCCCAGGGATTTTCCAGGCAAGAACACTGGAGTGGGTTGCCATTTCCTTCTCCAATGCATGCATACATGCTAAGTCGCTTATGTTGTGTCTGACTCTGTGACCCTATGGACAGCAGCCCACCAGGCTCCTCTGTCCACAGGATTCTCTAGGTAAGAAAACTGGAGTGGGTTGCCATTTCCTTCTGCAACCAGAGTCCTAACCCAATGCAAAATACTGGGGGTTTTTGTCTAGTAGTATCATATTTTGAGTAGGATAATGGTTAAGCTTTAGGATAATTTTAATTGTTGTGGCAAATTAGTCCCCACATTTCTCTGACTCCGTGTAAACTTATTTACTCTTATGTGAAAATTCAAAGTCATTGTGTGGATTCTGTCAGCCATGCCAAAACGCATGCTGACGGTTTTGTTCTCACTAACCTTCAATGTGTCTTCCAACTATGCTTTGAATTTCAACTTTGGGCTAACCTAAGTAGGAAGAGCATGGAGATGGACACAAAGGAAATTTGTGTGGAACCAGGTGTATATCAGTGCTCGTCCTCTTCACTATGCTCATGCAAACGCATTTAACACTAAGAGAAGCTGGGAAAAGTAATCTAGCTGTGCACTCAGGAATCAGATAAGATGGATCTGAAGCATAGCACTTGCAGTCTCTGCTATAATGTCTTAAATGAGTAGGCATTTCTTATGTACAAGAAATCCCAGAGCAGGTTGTTGAAAGCTGGTGTTCTGATCCTATCATAACAATAGAGACTGCTTTTATCTCCCCTCCTCCCTTTTCTCCAAGAAAAAAAAAGTGCTCTTGCCTGAGATTTCCAGCAATAACTTATTGTCCAGACTTGAACTAAGTGACCATTGTTAGTAGCAAGGGAGGCTGGGAAGTTGGATATTTTAGCCAGGAATATTTCTCCTCTGTTTAGAATTGGTTCATTTACCAAGGGTGAAGAGGAGAATGACATTGGGTAGTGTCTTTGCACTAGACATTAGCAGTGTCTTTCTCAAAGCATATGATTTCCACATTCCAGGGAAACACCCTACCCTCGTACAGACCTCTTTTTCTCTTAGAAAGTAATATATAAAGCACTCCTATCTTCTGGAACATTCAGAAATATATATTTGAAATGTCTTTCAGTACCTTGCACCATGTCTGCAACATAGTACATAGTTAATTTTTCATTGGAATAGTTAACTAAATGAGTAAATACATCAGTATACCTGTGTGACTGGAGCTTCCCTGGTGGCTCAGATGGTAAGGAATCTGCCTGCAATGCGGGAGACCAGGGTTTGATCTCCCATTTGATCAATGGGTTTGATCTCTGGGTTGGGAAGATCCCCTGGAGGAGGGCATGGCAACCCACTCCAGTATTCTTGGCTGGAGAATCCCCATGGACAGAGGAGCCTGGCGGGCTACAGTGCACAGGGTCACAAAGAGTCGGATATGACTGAGCGACTAAGCACACATCTGTGTGACTGAGGAGTTAAAAGTAGATGTCCTTTGATAACTGTCTCCAACAAATGTGCAAGTCCAGTTATGTAACAGATAGAATGAGATAGTTATTGTTCATATACAAACCATTTCCCCCAGCTTTTTCTTATCTGTGAGATAGTTTGTGCCTTCTAAGTCATCAACAGTTTGCATTCAAATTTCTTCTCTCTTTTATAGTCCTAGAGAAAACTTAAAAAAAAAACACCCCAATTCCAAAGAAGTCCATAAAATAGAAGTCATCCAAAAGTGTGACAAATACATTTAGTAAAGAACTCTAAGCTTCTAAAAGGCAAGGACTGTATTTTTGGAAGGCAGGGGAGGTGGAGAATACTGTTATGAAACCAATAAAATGAAAGCAAACTTTTTTTTTGACTGAAATAGATTGATTGTGCAAATGCTGATTATTACTGTGCCTGGAAAAATGCATCTAGTCAAAAAGAGCAAATGTCAAGACTATATGTCCATGAGTCTCTCTTTTTTTTAAACTTTTTTTATCTGGTGGTTAAAACAGGGAGGAACAGATACATGAGAGGTACATGCTATGTGCCACTGTTGAAGTGATGCAGCCAAAGACACTTCAGGGTTTTGCTTTAGAAGCCACAAAAGACTTCCTGTGATGTCAGGCAGCCTGTAATAACCCAAATAATAGCCCCAAAATGCACATCTCTGATGTAAGCTGCCATTATCAGGTGATAATTATTTCTTCTTTACAGGAATCAGCTTGCCAATCACTTTGACATGCTTTCAGTTTGTTTCAACAGTACTCGAGTTTCCTTTTGCTTTTCCATGGAAAGTCTTTGACAGACTTCATTGCTTTGAGTGCCAGTCACTGCCGTGTTGGAAGTCTGTCTGGATGTCCCTTTCTGCAAAGCAACTAAGTTTCTGTAGCATCAAAGTGAGAATAAAAATATCTTGACAAGCTCACCTCTCTTTGTGAATCCCTTGGACACTTGGGCCCTAGTATACTCTAAATACAGGACTGTTATTGGAAAACATTAGCTGATGGTGGTAGAATGTGCCCATGGAAATAGGATGTCCTGAAGGTGGGGAATTTCAGCCAGATACTAGCACTGAAGGATATCTAAGCAAATTCTTCCAGGATTTGTATGTAGAGATGTATTTTCCTAAAATTATAAACTTTCATTGCGAAAACTCTTGTAAGAAAACAGGAAAACATTTTGACTTAGCTTGTCAGGAAACATACAACTTATTTCAGGTTATTTTTTTTGAAGACTTATATTTTTAAAATATAACAAAAACAAAATTAAGACTAATTTTACCACCTGCTGGATAGGGAAGTGAAAGCGTTGTTTGAAAGTGGACCTAGCTAGGAGTTATTAAGCTTTTCTTGCTCTCTCAGCCCTGGCTCCACAACTCCAGAACAATGTATGTAAACTCCAGTTTGCATACATTTAAAACTTTGTTCTGTTTCATAGAAACTAGCCTCTCTCAAACTTTGTTTTGAAAAGGATACATATACCCATATGTATCCACCATGGATATAACCTCTGATTCAATGGTTTTCCTTTAAAACACCACTATTGTAGTTGACATGGCTTATCTACATTCTCCAGGGAATTCTGTAGATCTCATATTTCCTTTACTTTTGCCCCAGGCAACTGAGTTTTTGAAGAAAAATTTGAAAGTTGGTGATATAAATTTCAGTTTATATTTTTTACCATCCATAGTTTTGTTCAAAACACCTTCAATTTTCTTGTTTTGTGTTGTTCCTTATTAATAGGACAACATTATGCTAGGGACCTGCTATTTTTCTTCAGCATACTGAGAAAATTATCTGCATGGAAAAATGGTACCTTCATTCACACCACTGACAGTAACACCTGACAACTGGGAGGGACACTTCTCTCCCTTGTATTCTCCATATCCACCCAATTATTAAGGCCTATGGATTTTTACTTCCCAAATGTCTTTATAATCTGTTTCTTAATCTATTCTTGCTGCTGTATTCTTCGGTCTAGTCTAATATCCTCTGAGCTTGACCATGGCAGTAACTTCATTACTGACTCTTGTTCATATTTACCCCTCTAATATAGTCTCTGCATTCTGGCCAGAGTGGTCCTCTATAAATGTAAATCAAGGATGTCATCTCCACGCCTAAGATCTCTCAATGATTTTATCTAAAGACATAGACCAAAATCCCTAACATAATCTAACCTGTGCTCATTTCTTTCTTTTCCTCCTGAACTTCTGTGTCTTTTTTAAAGATAACCTGCTTCTTTGCCCCTTAAAGACTTCTTCTGGCTTCTCCATTTTTGGGGGTCTCTCTTGTCTTTCTGAGCTGATGGGAGCTTGAGCCCTTGTAAAGTGACCTTAAAAATTAATGTGACTTGTACAACGGTCATGGAGCTGTGGGATTTCCAGTCTTGGGTTACAGTATCTTGAGGCCTTTTTCGCCTTGCTTCCATTAGGTGCCCTGCAACAAACTGACAGTCCTAACCTTTGGGTAACTCCACACAAGTTACCTGGATGCCTTCCTTTAAAATTTGAATGTTATCCAAGTCCCATCTACCCTGGCCTAAGAAACCAGAGCGAGTTACTCCAGCTGATGATTCCTAATTGGAACAATCCAGTAAATGAGTCTCTAAAAGTGTCATTTTGGGGACTGTGTAACATGTCTGCTGGAGCTCAGTTTGTTTACACTTTGCCAGTGTCATCATTTACAAACTTCAAAAAACGCATTGACAAATTCCCTAGCTGTTTTGGCAGTGCTTCCATCAATCACCCAACTAATAGCACCAACATTTCTCCTGGGCTATTATAGTCACTTCAATCGCTGCTGCTGCAGCTTCAGGAGAAAATAAATCAGAAGGGACTCTTTTAGATGGTCTCAAGTACAACACCATTTTTTATTAAGCAGTATTTCCCTCCTCACTCTTTTCTCCCTTCCCTCTCTCTGCCCGCCTATAAGCAATTCTTTCTGCTTTGTACTGCCTTAGATAAAGTAATCTAGATCTATGGCTTCCCTTTAGAGGCCCCTTTGCAATATTATTGGGTAATGGGCCTATTTATTATTTTGGATTTTTGTATGTCCTCTTTAGTTACTTTGTGCAGCCTCTCAAATCAATAAGTGTATTGTGTTTCTGCCAGCAACAGGTGCCTAGCTTCTCAAGCCCAACACACCCTCAGAGAGTGGCTCACATGTCTAATGACCACAGCATGAAAACCTGAAACCCTTTTGCCTTTCAACCAGGTTCTTTGTGTGGCAGCTTCAGGCAGCAGCTGTATCTCTGAGACTGAGTAGCTAGAGTATCCTTGCTCTTGCACTTCTGTCGTTGCCTTCTATTGCTAAAGCCTCACACCCCTTTTCACAAGGAATAAATATTGCAAATACTCAGCTGCTACATCACCTCTGCAGATTTGTTTCTCTGAGTGCTACAGTCCTTCCTTATTTTCTATATCCCAAGCTTGTCTTTTTTCCTTGCAAATTGACCTGTCTTAAACAAGAGTGTATTTCAAATTAAAAAAAAAAGAGAGAGAAAAAAACAGTCAACCTCTTCCAACTTCTTCATCATTAAGAAGCACAACCACATCTTCTCCCTTCACTGCACACACATTCAGAATCTGGACAGTGGAAGGGGAGTGCCTGCCAAACTTGGCAGATCAGGTGAGGAGGGCTGGCTGGGGATCTGCAGCCCAGCTGGAGTGTTTGCTGGCTGGGATGCCAACTGCAGGCCAAACAAACTCTAAGACTGCATTTCAAGTTGCTGCCTGAGAGATGCTGTTAACTCCATCACTGAGGGCTCTATTCATCCTAAATGATCCATGGTCCTGGACAAAGCACCAACTGCAGCCTGTTGCAAATCTTGGCTCTGTATCTGACCAACCTATTAATCAGAATTTTAACTGGGCCTTGGAAGCGTTTTTCTTTCATGTGTAAGTCAGAGAGTGGGTCATGGTAGAGACTTCATGTAAATGATGCTATCAACGTGATGTATGGGGCCTTCGACGTCTGAATCTGTGGTCAAAAGGAGTATTATTTACCCTAAAAAAGTAATCCTTCCCCTGGATGCCTTAACTGCTTGAGGCTGTCTTCTCTATTAGCATTTTCTTTGATTGGCAGCTCTTTCTTGGTGCTGAAATGACCAAATGGCAGTAATCATTTTTATGTCTGAAAGGACTTTTCTCTTCAGTTAAAAGAGAAACACCCTCAATTTTTATGTTTTTTTTTTTTTAAAGCAGTTTTTCCAAGGTGGATTATTTTGTTTAATGGTAATCAGCCTCAAAGCTGTTTTTAGTTAATCAGCAATAATTATCTACTTGTATAAGTGAATGTATTCATAAAACAACTGACTGATTAGAATTTTCTGACCTCATAAGGGAGGGATATTTTCAACTTCCATTTTAGCCCTCAGTGACATGAGAAATCTTTAGTAAAGAGAAAGAATCAACATTTATTCCTTGTGTATATTGATGATTTTATTTATATCAGGTCTAAAACTGGGGTGATGATTGCAAATACTCCAACTCATTTATGGTAGAATGTTTTGAGTTCATATTTTAAATAGTACAATGTTTGCCAAACTTGGATATTGCATAGATTCCATTTCAAGGATTCAGTTTTTGTGGCCCTTTCATATCAACTTGAATTTGTTAAACTAGTGAAAACCTTCTGTCCACATAACTTTCTTTACCACTGTAAAATCTAAGCAAATTAGCAAATTAAATGAAAACAAAACCACAAAATCAATAAAATGTAATTAACAGCATTAATTAAATGATAAAGGAAATGTTACTTGTTAAAAGTAAATGGGTCACTCACAGTGGAACCAGGGTTCTAGACATGCATGACAGCAAAATGTGACATGCTGATGCTAATGTGTTATGTGATCACTAATGAGCTGTAATGCCGTATGGCCTTCCATGGCACGAATATGTCGCTTATGCCCTTTGCTCTTCTTCTTGTTCCATTGGCTCATGGCAATTACTGAGGGACTGGTTGATCTCACCTTGATCATGACATACAAGCAAAAGGTAATTTTCAAATCATGGGACAGAGATTGGTGAGGAAGCATTCAGAAAATCTAGGAAATTCAGAATATGTTCATAGTTTTAAAAATCAATAAAATGAGAACACAGAATTTAAAAATTCTTATAAATAATGTTGTTGAGTCCTGAAACTATGTTCTTTAACTGTGGTTTTTAAAATGCTGGATTAAAAGAGAGCATGTCTAAGACTATGCTAGCCTTTACTCTTCTGCTGATCCACCAGTCATAATCCACTGAGATGTTCACTTAGCCTTCTCACATTTTAGTTATTATTTTTGTCATATAAAACAACTGAAATGACACAATTCAATATTTGTATTAGGCGTCTACTATGTGCCAATCATGGGGTAAAATGTAGAACAGATCAGAGAAGAATGAATGAGAAGACAGTCTATTATTTTTAAAAAATGGTGATTCAGTCAACTTTAAACACACACACACACACACACATACACACACGCAATGTCAAAGCTATGAGTCAAGTTTATTCATTCTTACTGAGATCAATAGTATGGAGACAGCCCCTCAGAGAGCTCTGAAAAACTGTTTTAAGGAGGTAATGGCACATAAGCAATATTGGCTAAGGAGGCTACATGCAATCAAGCACATATTTCAGTAGAGGGTTGCTGCTAGTCATGAGGAACAGATATCTTAGTTAATGATTTTAGAGCTTTTCTAAACATAAGAAGATGCAAGAATTGGGGTTTATAAAATTTTCTTCTGAAAATATCTCACTATCTGAAGGCCTGCTCTGCCAGTTTTCTCAGAGCACAGAATGTCTCATTTCTGATTTCTGCCCTGAACTTCTTTCAGTTAAAGGTCAGTGACTGCAGTGAGTTGCTGCTGACTCAATCCTTGTAGAGCTGAATGTTCAATGTAATAGGCATGTTATATATTATGTGTTAGTTGCTCAGTCTTGTCCAACTGTTTGTGACCCTATGGACTGCAGGCCGCCAGGCTGTTCTGTCCATGGAATTCTCTAGGCAGGAATGTTAGAATGGGTTCTCATTCCCTTCTCTAGGGGATCTTCCTTATCCAGGTATTGAACCAGGGTTTCCCACATTGCAGGCAGATTCTTTATCGTCTGAGCCACCAGGGATGAGCTGCCTGCATATAATATACATGCATTATTCCTCTTATTAGCAATGCACCTATAATTGTAAACTGAACAACCAACAGTTTACTTGTTAGCTTCTACCAAAGTAGTCAAACTATCAAATATTGAAAGGTTTTCTTTCCACTATGAAGCCATAGAGATGCTAATAATCAGGACAATTTTGATACATACCTGAACTTAATGTGACTATCTATCAGAATTCTTCCATAATCTAGAAAACAAAAAGATCCCACAAAGGGATGAACCACGGTGAAAGTAAGCTAATTCAGATAGGATAGACTATCTATTACGGTTTTAATTGCAAGTTCAGCTGGATTTATCAGAGGACTCTGTTGTTGTAGTCTTCTAGCCCTCATAGGAACCTATGCTGGCTGAGACTCCAACTGGGCACGCATGATTGCCAAGGCATGAACAGGAGGGTGTGGTGAAGGAAGTTCTGGATTTTAAAACTTTTGCAAGTAAGTGACACAAATTAATTCTCTTTACATATTACTGTCTACAGGAGTCGTTTGAACACGACCAAATTCAATGTATACAGAGAAATGCAATCCATGTGTCTAGAAAGAGAGTAGAACTGAAATATTTGTGGACATCCCTAATAAGCTAAGGATTAAAAAGTTGTAAGCCACACAAAAGAGTTGTGCTATGCAAGGGAGAGTTACCAGGTGTAAGAAAATACAAAAGCAGAAAGTCAAAGAAGAAAATTAGCATTTGAATCATAATCCACACTATAGAAGTATGTAAATAAGCAAATGAACTATGCTTACTCTCATTAAGTGGAGAAAGAGGCAACTGAAACCATGAGCAAATAAGCAAAGATAAAGCAAAGAGACAGATTTGAGCAAAGAACTAAATCAAATTAGAAGATAGATCTGAGGAAATCAACCAAGATATATTATAGAGTGATAAGCAGATGGAAGATATGAGATAAACAGATGGGTGATATCAAGGGAAATTTAAAAAAAAATGGCGAATCCAAAGAAATAGTCCAACAGAAGTTTAACAGGAATTACAAAGAGAAAAAAGAGAATCAGGGCCAGACAATATTGGAAGAGATAATGGCTGAAAAATTCTAGTACTTGAAAGATGTGAGTCATTTGGTTAAAAAAAAAAAAATATATATATATATATCTCAAGAATATCTGAGGAAGATAAAGAAAACAAATTTTAATTTAATACTGTCACAGGAAAACTGTAGAATATGAAATATAAAGAAAAAATAATAAAAGCAAACAACAGGAGAACAGCATAATGACAGCATAGATTTTATCGGCTCACCTAAATGTGCTAAACAGAGTCTCAGGCTCCAAAAACTTTACACTAGACCAAGGATGAAAATGTGGTGACAAGTTCATATACTGAACCATGGACTCCAGGAAATTATGGCAGCAGGAGAACAAAAACAATATTTCTGGGAAATAACTCGTCTATAAGTGAGAAATTTTATGTTATAAAAATATTGTTTTATATATTTTGAGATACTTAAGATTTTTTAAATTGCTTTTATATAAATCTTTTGATGCTACATTCGTAGACATTTTCTCCCATAGGAAAGGCAATAATTATTTGTTCCATTTTAAGGATGGCAACACTGAAAATCTTTCTGGTCAAACAATGTTTAAAACTCATACAGCTTGTAGGTAGAAGAGGAAGCTTGAGAAACACAGGTGCTCTGATCCTTGACTCATATTTTAGGTCAGGGTTTACATAAAGCAAATATTTGGTTATTGTATTTGCCAATTTTGCTGTATTAGAATGGGCATTGTTAAAACAGAGATTATCTGTCAGTTCCAAACATATTGCCTCAGAGAGTAACGCTAGAGTTGCTACATTTAGTCCTTTTACAGATCACATTTGAATAAAGATATTAACAATGCAATATATTTCTCTAAATATTGTCTAGACTTATTTTAGTGGTGTTTGATAAGAATATATTTGGTTCAGAGATACACTCATGGGGACTTCTAAAACATAAGTTCTAGAGTTAATTTAGGGTAGAAACATAAATAGTTTAAACTATTTTATGATGGAAAAGCTCAATTTTCATTCCAATCCTAAAGAAAGGCAATGCCAAAGAATGCTCAAACTATCGCACAGTTACACTCATCTCACACACTAGTAAAGAAATGCTCAAAATTCTCCAAGCCAGGCTTCAGTATTACGTGAACCATGAACTTCCAGATGTTCAAGCTGGTTTTAGAAAAGGCAGAGGAACCAGAGATCAAATTGCCAACATCCGATGGATCATCGAAAAAGCAAGAGAGTTTGAAAAACATCTATTTCTGCTTTATTGACTATGCCAAAGCCTTTGACTGTGCAGATCACAATAAACTGTGGAAAATTCTGAAAAAGATGGGAATACCAAACCACCTGACTTGCCTCTTGAGAAACCTATATGTAGGTCAGGAAGCAACAGTTAGAACTGGACAAGGAACAACAGACTGGTTCCAAATAGGAAAAGGAGTATGTCAAGGCTGTATATTGTCACCCTGCTCATTTAACTTAAATGCAGAGTACATCATGAGAAACACTGGGCTGGAGGAAGCACAAGCTGGAATCAAGATTGCCAGGACAAATATCAATAGCCTCAGATATGCAGATGACACCACCCTTATGGCAGAAAGTGAAGAAGAACTAAAGAGCCTCTTGATGAAAGTGAAAGAGAGGAGAGTGAAAAAGTTGGCTTAAAGCTCAACATTCAGAAACCTAAGATCATGGCATCTGGTCCCATCACTTCATGGGAAATAGATGGGGAAACAGTGGAAACAGTGGCTGACTTATTTTTCTGGGCTCCAAAATCACTGCAGATGGTGGTTGCAGTAATGAAATTAAAAGATGCTTACTCCTTAGAAGGAAAGTTATGACCAACCTAGATAGCATATTGAAAAGCAGAGACATTACTTTGCCAAGAAAGGTCTGTCTAGCCAAGGCTGTGGTTTTTTCCAGTGGTCATGTATGGATGTGAGAGTTGGATTATAACGAAAACTGAGGGCTGAAGAATTGATGCTTTTGAACTGTAGTGTTGGAGAAGATTTCTGAGAGTCCCTTAGACTGCAAGGAGATCCAACCAGTCCATCCTAAAGGAAATCAGTCCTGGGTGGTCATTGGAAGGACTGATACTGAAGCTGAAACTCCAATACCTTGGCCAACTTATGCAAAGAGCTGACTCATTTGAAAAGACCCTGATTCTGGGAAAGATTGAGGGCATGAGGAGAAGGGGACGACAGAGGATGAGATGGTTGGATGGCATCACTGACTCAATGGACATGGGTTTGTGTAAGCTCCGGGAGTTGGTGACAGACAGGGAGGCCTGGTGTTCTGCAATTCATGGGGTCACAAAGAATCAAACACAACTGAGTGACTGAACTGAACTGAACTGATGATTAATGAAATCTACACCAAGAGTGATTTAGTTGTATTGAAGGTCTTTGCACAATGATATAATTATTTACACAAAAATTTGAGAAGAATTGATAGAAAAATTATTGGAAATTAAAAAAAAATTTCTGAAGACAGAAAATGGAAAGGACAAATTTTTTCTACAAAGAAGATAGAAAGGACAAATTATTTCTACCTAGTAAATTGAAAGGACAGACAAATTATTAGAAATAAAGTGAATTTTTGAAAGCTTTCTGATATAAAATATCCCATAAAACCTCTTTTAGTTCCATGTGTCAACTTTAAATAATTAGAAATTTTTAATTGTGTTAGTTCTCAAATGTGGAAAGTACCAATATGCATGCTAGTCCTTACAGTAAGAGGTGGAGTCTGGTTGTCCTTGTGGTGTAAGTTGGCAGAAATGATGACATGCCAATTCCAGACTCAACATTTAAGAGAGGTGGCACATTGTTCTTTTTCTTATAGAATCCAGACACCATGTAAGAGGCCACACTACCTTGATGACACCATGTTGTTAGAAAGCGCAATATATTTACACAGAGATAGAGGAGATTCCTAGTCTTGTTCATTGTTATTCAGTCGCTAAGTCATGTCCAGCTTTTTCTGACCCCATGGACTGCATCATGCCACCCTTCCTGTCCTTTGCTGTCTCCCAGAGTTTGTTCATACTCATGCCTATTGAGTCAGTGATGCCATCTATCAAATCCTCTGTTGCTCCCTTCTCCTCCTGCCCTCAATCTTTCCAGCATCAGGGTTTTTCCAATGAGTCGTCTCGTTGCATCAGGTGGCCAAAGAATTGGTGCTTCAGCATCAGCCTTCCAGTGAATATTAGGGGTTGATTTCCTTTAGGATAGACTGGTTTGATCTTCTTGCAATCCAAGGGACTAGCAAGAGTCTTCTCCAGCACCACAATTTGAAAACTTTTGTTTTTTGGATTTCAGTCTTCTTTAAGGTTTAGCTCTCACATCCATACATGACTACTGGAAGAAACATAGCTTTGACTATATGGATCTTTGTCAGCAAAGTGATGTCTCTGCTGTTTAATATGCTGTCTAGGTTGGTCATAACTTTTCTTCCAAGGAGCAAGTGTCTTCTAATTTCCTGGCTGAAGTCAACATCTGCAGTGATTTCAGAGCCCAGGAAAATAAAATTCATCATTGTTTCCATGTTTTCCTCATCTATTTGCCACAAAGTGATGGGATCAGCTGCCATCATCTTAGTTTTTTGAATGTTGAACTTTAAAGCTAACTTTTCCACTCTCTTTTTTCACACTCATCAAGAGGCTTGTTAGTTCCTCTTTATTTTCTGTCATTAGAGTAGTATCATCTGCATATCTGAGGTTATTGATATTTCTCTCAGCAATCTTGATTCCAGCTTGTGTTTCATATAGCGCATTTCTCACAATGTACTCTGTATAGAGTTAAATAAGCAGGGTGACAACATACAGCCTTGACATACTCTGTTCCCAATTTGGAACCAGTCTGTTGTTCCATGTTCAGTTCTAACTGTTGCTTCTTGACCTGCATACAGATTTCTCAGGAGTCAAGTAAGGTGATCTAGTATTCCCATCTCTTCAAGAATTTTCCAGTTTGTTGTGATCCATACAGTGAGAGGCTTTAGCATAGTCAATGAAGTAGAAGTTGATGTTTTTCTGGAATTCCCTTGCTTTCTCTGTGGCCCAATGAATGCTGGCAATTTGATCTCTGGTTCATCTGCCCTTTCTAAATCCAGCTTGTAAAACTAGAAGTTCTTGGTTCACATACTGCTGAAGCCTAGTTTGAAGGATTTTGAGCATTACCTTGCTAGCATGTGAAATGAGTATAATAGTATGACAGTTTGAACATTCTTTGGCATTGCCTTTTTTTAGTATTGGAACAAAAATTAACCTTTTCCACTCCAGATATTAATCCATCTCACTTGAGGGACAAATATGTGAGAGAAGAAGCCATCTTGGACATTCTAACTCTGGAGAAGAGCAAACAAGGCAGAAGAATTTCCTTGCTTAGCCAATTCAGATTAAAGAATCATAAAAAAAACCACATTTGTTTAAAAAAGAAAAAGAATATATTCATGTTTTTTTTTAAAAAATATAAATTTATTTATTTTAATTGGAGGTTAATTACTTTACAATATTGTATTGGTTTTGCCATACATCAACATGAATCCACCACAGGTATACATGTGTTCCCCATCCTGAACCCCCCTCCCTCCCCATACCATCCCTCTGGGTCATCCCAGTGCACCAGCCCCAAGCATCCAGTATCATGCATCGAACCTGGACTGGCGATTCATTTCATATATGATATTATACATGTTTCAATGCCCTTCTCCCAAATCATCCCACCCTCTCCCTCTCCCACAGAATCCAAAAGATTGTTCTATACATCTGTGTCTCTTTTGCTGTCTCACGTACAGGGTTATCGTTACCATCTTTCTAAATTTCATATATATGTGTTAGTATACTGTATTGGTGTTTTTCTTTCTGGCTTACTTCACTTTGTATAATAGGCTCCAGTTTCATCCACCTCATTAGAACTAATTCAAATGTATGCTTTTTAATGGCTGAGTACTACTCCATTGTATTTATGTACCACAGCTTTCTTATCCATTCATCTGCTGATGGACATCTAGGTTGCTTCCATGTACTGGCTATTATAAACAGTGCTGCGATATTCATGTTTTAAGCCATTAAGTTTGGGGATAGTTTGTTACACAATTGATAGCTGTAACATAATGTGATATCTAGATCTAAGGGTGCTACTTACCAAAGAACACAAAACATGAAACTGACATTGTGTCTGAGCAGTGGAGTGGAAGGAAACTTAAGTGAAGAAATTGTTGTTGGAAGCTGGTGAAAATGAAAAACTGTGTTATACAGTGGTGAAATGTTTTGCAGTATCATTGTCTGCAAATATATGGGAGAAGGAAAACATACCTAATAAGCTTATACATTTGGCTGAGGAGATTTCTGGGAAGAATTTTGTAAACTTTCTATGATAAAGTGCATGAAAAGAGAAATAAAGTAGAAAAGGAACTTCTCAATTTACCCTAGGATTTAGAAAAAAATCCAGTCCAAGGCATGCTGAAATCTATACTATTTCTTATTAGGAAAATATCCTCAGAATAAGAAATACCCTCAAGGAGAAGATCAAATGTAGGGAGATGTCAGCTAAATCTATGCCTTAGAATTAAGATCAAATCAAGTGTATGGCTATCAAGTCTTTCCTGAAAATATTTAGAAGATTGGAGTCAGTAGTTCAAAGCCTTTCTAAATCAGACAAAAAAAAGTTATAATAATTTTAAGCATGTTGTCCCACACCATTCTGACCTGCAGAGATTATTGTCTAGATAAGTATCTGTGGGTTGAACTTTTGCACAATGGAATCAATTGCGGTAAATTCCTAGAAAATCCATCAAGCTTTAAAGACAACTCATTGGAAAGAGCATTGCCAGTTTGAACCAAAACAGACACACAATACATAAATAAAAAGAAGTCTTAGGATCCCCAACCATATATGAGCAGCAGACATGGTAAGAAAGCTACTCAGCCACAAACATGGAAGGTTTCTTATAGAAAGGGAAGAATGACTCAGAGGGCACAGCCATGAACCACAGAGAAATATTCCAAGAGAGCAGAACTAGAGTCCAATCTAGGAACGGCTTTTGAAGCAGAGGGAACTGAGAATATGTGACTGAAAATATTTTAGAATTTCCATGGGACAGTTAAATTGCTATATTTGTTCCTTTTTAGAACTGGAGTGTCTAATGAGCTACTCTTTTCTTATTGGCCATGTAGAGGTAGATAATATGTCATTTTTAGTTCACAAGTTGTTGTACCTGAAAGACTACATCTGAGAAGCCTTATTTCAGTGTCTACCATTTAGATAAATCTGCATTAAAAAATCTGAGCCTTATGTCAGAGTGAAACAAAATTGTGGAATTCTGTACAAAGGTGAGCATACTTACCATTGGAAGCTGTATGAATCATCATGGTCTGAGACCGCCATCAATTCCTTCCCTCCTTCTGTGTATACATCCATGCTTGTGTGCTAAGTCACTTCAGTTGTGTCTGACTCTGTGACACAATGCACTGTAGCCCACCAGGCTCCTCTGTCCAGGGGATTCTCCAGGCAGGAATACTGGAGTAGGTTGCTGTGCTCTCCTCCAGGGGATCTTTCTGACCCAGGGATCAACCCCACATCTCTTGATGGCTCCTGCATTAGCAGGTGAGTTCTTTACTACTAGCTCTACCTGGGAAGCCCCTATGTATACACTACTCCTCAAAACAAGAAATGAAGTCTATTTATCTTCCCCTTGAAATCATTCTGAATTTGTGATTGGATTTGTTCAATAGAATGGGACAGTAAGCATGCTATGCAAATTCTAGTATCCATTAGGAGATTTAAGGACTTCCACTTCCTTCTCTTAGGAGCCAGCCATCAGGTGAGAAGTCCAACTACCCTGAAGCCATCATGATGTGAGCAAACTCAAGCATGCCACATGGAGAGACCACATGGAGAGGGAGACATAGTCATCCAGTCCTCAGTAGCTCTATACATCCCAGCAGACACAACAGTCATATGGGTGAAGGCACCATCTTGGACTTCCCAATTTTAGCAAGTATCATGAGGAGCAAAAAAATTATCCAGTCTAGCCTAGCCTGAATGATGCAATCATGAGAAATAGTACATTGTGGTTCATAAGCAACTTAGTTTGGGAGTAGTTTGTTTAACAATAATAGAAAACAAGAATGTTAGCTTAAAAGTATATTACTTACAATGGTAAGAAAAACAAGGTTTTAAATGATTATTAAGTAGAAAGTAAAAAGAATAATCAAACACTGAAAGTCATCAAGGAAGATCTGAGTAAATGGAGAAGTGTAACGATCATAATTAAGAAGAGAGTATTTTTATAATGTTAATGTTCCCCAAATTAACCTGGGTTTAAAAATTGGAACACCTTTGGGAAAAAAAATTAGATTCATCTTATAAAGATAACAATGATTATATCCCACTGACTAGCAAAATCACTTATATAAAATATATATAAATAAATATATATGTATAAATATATACATGTACCAAATATATATATATATGTATACACACACACACACACACACGCACACTACTGGAGAAGGAAATGGCAACCCACTCCAGTATTCTTGCTTAGAGAATTCTGTTGATGGAGGAGCCTGGTGGGCTGCTGTCCATAGGGTCACACAGAGTCGGACACAACTGAAGCAACTTAGTGTGCCTGCATGCATTGGAGAGGGAAATGGCAGCCCACTCCAGTGTTTTTGCCTGGAGAATCCCAGGGACAGAGGAGCCTGGTGGGCTGCTGTCAGTGGGGTCACACAGAGTCGGACACGACTGAAGCGACTTAGCAGCAGGAGCGGCAGCATATATACACTACACACTCCAGAGAAACTCTTGTACTTTGTATCAGGAGACTTGCATATGTACAAGAATAACCATCCCCAATTAAATGGATATATAATATTTACCATCTACCTACAACAGAATTGTCTGCTTCAGTGGAAATAAATGAGCTTCAGGCGTATGCATCAATGTGAACGATTCTCAAAAACAATTTCTAGAAAAAAATTTGGAATGATACTTACAGAATGGCTACATTATATGAGTCTAAACTAGCCATATATATATATATATAATGTATATGTATATATACACACACACACACACTATTGGAGAAGGAAATGGCAACCCACTCCAGTATTCTTGCTTAGAGAATTCTGTTGATGGAGGAGCCTGGTGGGCTGCTGTCCATAGGGTCGCACAGAGTCAAACACGACTGAAGTGATTTAGCACGTATACATGCATTGGAGAAGGAAATGGCAACCCACTCCAGTATTCTTGCCTGGACAATCCCAGGGACAGAGGAGCCTGTGGGCTGCCGTCTATGGGGTCACGCAGAGTTGGACATGACTAAAACGACTTAGCAGCAAACTAGCCAAAATTAAATAATATATTAATTAAAGCATATATGTATACATGATAAAACTGTTTTAAAGGGCAAGAAATAAGAACAGATTTGGGCATTAACTGAGTACCACATATATTTTTTTCCATTTATTATTTCATCATCATTATTAAAATGTGCATTAAAGTTACTCTTTTTATCTATAAGATTTGTTGCACAGTTTAAAAGACCAAAAAAAAGCCTCATTATTGAGAAATGCAAGGTAGGAAAGAGTGTTTTATATCAAATGCTTTTAAAGCCTTACAGTGACATTAGTTTAATTTATGAAATTAAATTTTTATTACCAAAAAGAAGATAATTATTCTTAAAGTAAAAACTACATCATAAAACAATAACATTTAGATGATGATGAACTGGTATGAAAATTCCAGGAGCCAAGTAAAATGCGGATGCAACAGAATTACAAAGGGAGGAAGGCAATAAATATTCTAGGGTTCAAATGACTAAGTGTCAAAGAAAAGGGTTCTTGTGGACTCAAATAAACACACAACAAACCAAGATAACAAAATGATGACACAAGCCTGATACCAAAAGATACAACACAGAAAAGTCACAAATGTTCAAGAAGATGGCAGAAGTAAATCCAAAATTATGTTAGAATGACAATGATGATTTTAATATAAATGCAATAAACTTACCCAGTTCAAGGAAAAAGAACCAAAAATAAAGTAGACTACCAGATCTGTTTAAAAGACAAAACAAAACTGAAACCCATCCCTACAAGAAGTGTAAGAGACCTACTTTAAAAAGTGGCTATGAATGATGATGGGAAAAATGAAAAAGCGTATCCAAGTCAAATGAAACCAAAATTGCAGAGCTAACAAATTCATATCATAAAAAATTAAGTGAAGGCAAACAATATGGTATAAAAAAAGGAATTTGGATGGGAGTTGCCCATGATAGAGATATAATTGCCCAATAGAGATACGTCAATAACTGTTTAACTGTTCTGTTAAACAGAACAATGAAATTTTGTGTGTACTGGTATGAGAAATCATAAAGTAACGCACTGTTTCAAAAGTAGAATCTTATAATTCAAACATGTTAAACTGCGGAATTGCCTTATTTATAGGTTCATATGAGGGTGACTTCTGTTTTAGTCAACTTCAAGGTTTATAAATCTGAGATGATGAAACTGTCTTACTTCTCTTTTTATTTTGTTTTTCTTACTAATCACATACATAATGAATTACTTTTGTGTTTTTTTGGTTTAGACAAATTTTGTTGGGTTTCTATCACCTGCAATAAAAAATAAAAGGAGTCCTAACTAAAAATATGGCATCTGGATGTTATTAATCAACTGGACATGTAACTGCTGGGAAAATTCCCCAGGGAATTGCAATATCTATACCAATTCTCATCAAAAACTAAAATCTGTGCATTTTAAAACTAGTAAGTAAAATTCAGGAAGTAGTATATCAATTATTGATAAAGACATTTGGTGTCTTATTGTCAATTATTGGTAAAGACAATATTGCATTTTGGTGCAAGTTTTTTAAAATTTTATATTGGAGTATAGTTGATTTACAATGTTGTATTACTTTCAGGTGTACAGCAAAATGGTTTAGTTATACATATACATTTATCTATTTTTTATATAGTTTATTACAAAGTGTTGAGTAGACTTCCCTGTACTATATAGTAGGTCTTTGTTGGTTACCTTTTTTATATATGGATGCATGCTAAGTCACTTCTGTCATGTTCGACTCTGTTCCACCCTACGTAGCCTGCCAGGCTCCTCCATCCATGGGATTCTCCAGGCAAGCATACTGGAGTTGGTTGCCGTGCCCTCCTCCAGGGGATCTTCCAAACCCAGGGGTTGAACCTGAGTCTCTTAAGCCATCTGTATATGTAAAAGTATGTATATGTTAATCCAAGCATTCTCATTTACCTCTCTCTACCATGTTTCCCCTTTGGTAACCATAAATTTGTTTTCTATGTCTGTGAGTCTGTTTCCATTTGTAAGTAAGTTTATTTGTATCATTTTTTAGCTTCTACATATAAGTGATAATCATATCATATTGTCTCTCTGTCTGATTTAGCATGATAATCTCTAGGTCCATTTATGTTGTTGCAATGGCATTATTTCACTCTTTTTAAATGGCTGAGTAACATTCCATTATATGTATGTATATATCATATCATATCATATCATATACCACATCTTCCATATCCATTCCTTTGTTGATGGACATTTATTTAGGTTGCTTTCATGTCTTGGCTATTATAAATAGTGCTGCAGTGAACACTGAAGTATATGTATATTTTGAAGTATGGTTTTTCCCCAGATATACTAATACAAGTTGTTTTCTGTCAGATTTGTTGAGCCCACTCACAATGATTCCTCAGTTAATGCTTCAGAAGTTGAATTGTCAATCCTTTTGTCATCAAATAAATCCCTTGTTTAAAAAATACACCAAGGAAACAATTCATGGAGAGCAACTACTTTGCAGAAAAAACTTAAATCAGCTCTTAAAATATTCAAATAGCCGGACTTTAAAATGTTCACCAAAGAGGCAGGAGATAATGAGGAAGAGATGATGTAATTGCACTTGGATTTGGTGTACTGCAGTCCATGGGGTCAAAGAGTCCAACACGACTGAGCGGCTGAACTAAACTGAACTTGAAACTAGAAATTATATGGGGAAAAAAAAGCTCTTCTTGGACATTTGTTTTTCATTCAGCTCCTTAACAGCTAGGTACACCAGTGATAAGATATGTGTAAGGACATATAAATACATACATGCATATACCTGTTGTGGAGAAATTCATCTTTAATATTAGAATATGATATTGTGGCATATGTATGAAATACTTCTGAAAGAAGTCAACAGTCCTCATCTTAGAGCTTATAAACTTGACTTTGTTTATTTTCAGTTCAGTTACTCAGTCGTGTCCGACTCTTTGTGACCCCATGGACTGTAGCACACCAGGCTTCCCTGTCCATCACCAACACCCAGAGCTTACTCAAACTCATGTCCATCAAGTCAGTGATGCCATCCAACCATCTCATCCTCTATTGCCCCCTTCTCCTCCTGCCTTTAATATTTCCAAGCATCAGGGTCTTTTCCAGTGAGTCAGTTTTTCACATTAGGTGGCCAACGTATAGGAGTTTCAGCTTCAGCATCTGTCTTTCCAGTGAATATTCAGGATTGATTTCCTTTATAATTGACTGGTTTGATCTCCCTGCAGTCCAAGGGACTCTCAAGAGTCTTCAACACCGCAGTTCAAAAGTATCAGTTCTTCAGTGCTCAGTTTTCTTTATAATCCAACTTTCGCATCCATTGTTTATTATAATGATATCTTATTACCCACAGATCCTGAGAATGTTCAAGAGATCATCATTTACTGAAGAAATGTTTATCACCTTCATTCAGAATGCTGGTTCCTATCTATTATAGCCCTGCTCCAGAGTTGACTGTGAAGTTATTTACCCTGCGTTCTTATTGTGATGCATTACTTTAGTTGATCTTAGACAAGCATTACAATCAATCAGGTGCCAGTGGACAGGATCCACATTTAGTTTTGCTACCCTAAAACTATTGTCAATATACTTTTGATCATCGTTGTGCTTAGTAAGCTCAATCCTTTACCCTCCAGTCCTGCAACTAACCTAGTTCCAATCACTGTCTGGATTTGTGCAGTCGTTCTGCAGAACTGCTTGGCTGGGGCCCTAACCCTCTGTCTAGTCCTTTTTCCCTGATATGAAATACAATGCAAGATTTTTGCCAGATTTGTTGAGGCAACTCAACAAATTTGTTGAAGTCCTCATTCAGTTCAGTTCAGTTCATTTCGGTCGCTCAGTCATGTCAACTCTTTGCAACCCCATGAATCGCAGCACGCCAGGCCTCCCTGTCCATCATCAACTCTCGGAGTTCACTCAGACTCACGTCCATCGAGTCCGTGATGCCATCCAGCCATCTCATCCTCTGTCGTCCCCTTCTCCTCCTGACCCCAATCCCTCCCAGCATCAGAGTCTTTTCCAATGAGTCAACTCTTTGCATGAGGTGGCCAAAGTACTGGAATTTCAGCTTTAGCATCATTCCTTCCAAAGAAATCCCAGGGTCGATCTCCTTCAGAATGGACTGGTTGGATCTCCTTGCAGTCCAAGGGACTCTGAAGAGTCTTCTCCAACACCACAGTTCAAAAGCATCAATTCTTTGGCACTCAGCTTTCTTCACAGTCCAACTCTCACATCCATACATGACCACAGGAAAAACCATAGCATAGTTCCAGCTAATTTGGGGTTCCTATTTCAATGCAAATAAACAGACTCCCTTTCTCTAGCAGCGCGTTGGTCTTGCCCACTTGAGAACATGTTACCTTTGTCAAAACTTACTGCCATGTGCCAGTGTATCAGGTTGACCTCTAGATATTTACTCCAGCCAAGGTCAGAGCTAAGTGTCAGTTGCTTGGCACTGTGATAGGGGGAGCTGGGTACTTACATATAGTAACTTATCAATTTGAACCCAGCATTTGCCTTTTCTTTCTGCTGTTGTTTCTGTGTTGTTTTAAATACAGTCATGCTTTTAGGCTCATGGATTATGACATTTGATTTCTGTGGCTACTGATTTCAAGTCTATGCCACATATCCATGATTCCTAACTATGAAATTAACATAAGGTGAACTTGATAAATGCGATTTTTTTAATGTAACATAACACAAATTTACTACTTTATGATTTTGTGGGCTAGAGGTCCAGCACAGGTCTCACTAAGCTAAAATCACCTTCATTGTCACCTTCACTGTCAACAAGGACAGTGTTCCACCTGGAAGAACACATTTCCTACCTTCACAACTTCTAGAGGGGTACTCATGTTCCTTGAATTAAGGCTGTCCACCATCTTCCAGGCCAGTGAGGTTGCATCTTTCTGACGAGCCTTCCATGGCTGTATTTGCTGCTGAAATTTCTCTCTTTTTAAGGGCCTTTGTGATTCAATTGGACCCACCCGTGTAATTTAGGATTCTCTCCCATTTCCAGATCCTAAGTTAGTCACGTCTGTCAAAGCCCCTTTGCCACATAAGGTAACATTCTCAGGTTGTGGAAATTATGATGTGAACATCTTAGAGGGAGGGGGAGATTACCCTGCCTGCCATAATATGGAAATAACTAGTGCAGGATTTCATTCAGAGAAAGTGTTTTTCAAATGTGTCCATGATTTGTTACAAGTCTTAAGAAATGTTCACTTAGGTATTTTAAAGGGAAGAGTTATAAAGTCTATGGATTAGCATTTACAATTGGCACTAATTACAATTTTTTTAAATTAAAAAATCTCCAGTGTTAATTATGATTCTACATACTAGAGCACTAGAGTTCCTTACTCAATAGCTATTAACTACTTGTCTACAAGTCTAGAGGAATTATTGAAAGCTCTGAATCTCATTTATTATACATTTTAATATAATTTCCCTGTCAAATTTTTATATTAAAAGATTTCTCTCATTTACTACTTCATGATGAGCAAATTATATAATTAATGAAAGTTTGAGATATATGTTATCTAAAGTCTCAAGTTGGGTGTTACACCAATTAGGAATTTATTAAGCTACAAGTAATACCAGCTCAGTTTATAATGCCTTAAAAGAATTGGCATTTATATTTGACACATCACAAAAGGCCTGGGAGTAGTGTTTTGATGGTGAAAGGATCAAAATCTCTTAACATTTCCCTTAAATGTGACACTTCTTGGACAAAAGTGGGGTACTGCTGTTTCAAACATCATATATGTGTTTAACATAAGGGGAAAGTGTTGTCTCTTTCTGCCCTTTTATCAGGAAGGGAAAGGTCTCCCAGGAACATCTCCATACATCTCATTTGCCAGGGATAGGTCACATGTCCAAGGGGAGCTGGGAAATTGTAAATGGATGGTCATGATTGGTTTTGTCCAATCATAATCTGTCACTTTGGATTAGACGGCAGATACTGTATTTGCATAGGATGGACTAATGACAAACGCAACAAAGAAAGTATCAGGAATTTTAACTGCTGATGGTTGAATCCAAAATTATACCCTTTATAGAATATCACCTAACAGTTAGCATTATAGGGGGCAATCACCATCATCTAATTTTAGCTTCACTGCATGTTATGTATTTGAAAAATCTTAACATGAAAATGTGTATCAGCTTGACACAGGGTTTGACAGAAAAAGTAAATGGCAAAGCTAAAAAATAGACCATCATCTCTCAAAAGAATTCATTTTTTCCCGTGAGAAGAGACCAAAACTAATAATGCATATTTATTTTGCAAGATAATTTCAGGGACTACATCTCAAAATGTCTCAAGTACTTTTAGTTGAGATATTCTGTTTCAAACATCTGCTGCTACATTTGCAATTCTGTTACACTTGCCACACAGACTTTTCATTTTACTATAAATTCTGATGGGGGTCCCTTCCTTTCATTTCAGTTTAATGAATTTATGAAATGAAAGTATCTCTGCCTCTACAGATAAACACAGTCTTTCTTTACTAAGCTTTCATACACTATGTAATGTAGTAATAGCTAATATTTGTTTTTACTGACCATATGCTAGGCATGGTATTAGCTCATTTTATACTGACACTAATTCACCCTTTTGATACACCCTTTTAATGTTAGCTTTATAGTTAAGTAAGTGAGGCATAGAGAGATTTTAGTATCTTTCCTAGTTTTATACAGACAGTGAAAAGTGGAACTAGATTTCAACATGGGTTCTCTAGCTCTAGAGCCCACATTCTTGGAGATTTTGTTTATTCTGCTTCCTTGAAGGCAGTATACATTGCTTGTTTTTGTCAGGGTCACCGTTTTTAATGATTCCATCAAAGTAAGCTTGTATCTAGCTTTTAAAACTGATTGACTTGTAATTTTAGTTACTTATTTTAAAACCTTTTTATTTAATTTAACTTCAAACTTTGAAAAGGATAAAAGAATAGGGCAATACATTTCATCCTGATTCTTTGAATGTTAACATTTTATTATTTATTAACCTTTCTTCTTTCCTCCCTACCCATTCCCTCCCCTCCCCTCCCCTCTTTATTTCTTCCTATTTCCCTATATACCTATCCATTCATCATCTAACTGGGTAGAAATTAGTCATATGACCAAGACAGAAAGGCTGAGAAATATAGTCTTCTTCCTGGGTAACCTTATATTTTGCTAAATTTTGAAATGTTCTATTATTTAGATAAAGAAAAGAAGGGGAGAGTGGCTGTTTGAAATTCTCAACCAGGGGAATAATATCTATATTATAGGTTTTTCTTTTAGATTAGATGAGTGATATGTTTCATGTACCATGATAATGTCCAGTACACATTATCTATTAATAATATTGATATTAATAATATTCATTAATAATTAATTGGATAATGAATATTCATCTTAAAAAAGCACTAATTTATTATATTTTCCCATGTTCTGTTTTATCTTATTCTTGATCTCTACCTATCACTTTAAGGCATGGTATTGATGTTTGACCTGGAGAAGGAAATGGCAACCCACTCCAGTACTCTTGCCTGGAAAATCCCATGGATGGAGGATCCTGGTAGGCTACAGTCCATGGTGTCACGATTGATGTTTGAGGATCATAATAGTGTACTCTGGAGGTTTTACACCAGAAAAATCACCATCTATCTTAACATGGTCTAGAGTTGAAAAGACAGCATATTTTCACTGAGCTTCATAAAGAGGTCATTCTTAAAGTCTATCAGTATAATCAGATATAAAGTAAACATTTCAAATTATTTATCCATTTTACTTATATATCAGGTCCTACTTTGCAGAGGAGGAGACCTTTACTTAACTTGTACATTTTCATTCATAATGCATATTGGCCTGAGGTAGACTTTTCTCTGGAAAACCAGGACTTCTTGTTTCTCCAGTGTAATTGGAGGGCTGACCTCAAAATATAAAAGTGAGGTATGATAATTTTAAAAAAATGTAATAAACTAACAGATGGCACAACATTGACCTGATGAGGTTTATCTTTCTGATAACCAGCTTAAGAGATGAAGATGTGTGACTACTTGAAAGAGAGGGCTCATGGTTCATAAATGTGAAGAAGTCATTCATCAATTTTCTGGGAGACCTGTTAACATCTAGTCTCCAAATTTTAATGAAAAACATTTAGCAGCTAATTTCTAATAAAAATATTTCCAATTATCAGGGGTCTACTGGTGTTCATGCAGATATCAGTTATGAGACTGTAAAATAATACATATGTATATGTATATATGTGAGTGTATAAATAATATATATGTTTGTATATGTATAATGTCTAATTTTAAATATCAGAAAGAGTGCTTGAAGCATAAGTATGTTTCATTAATTAAGGACTTACTTTCCTAGGGACTATGCTATACTTTGAAGGCCTTTGATGTGTTGAGAATCTTTTACTAACAATTGCCTAAGGATATAACTGTTTTGTGAAGATAGAGAGATGAAGCCTTTAATTGAAAAATAAAAAACTGTGGATTTAATCATTGAATGCATTTTGTCAGTAAATAATTGGGTGTTTTATCTCGGAAAATTTTAAAGAAGATACAAAGGTCATACGGAGGTATCTTTTCTAAAGAACTGAGAAGAAAACAGTGATGGAGAAGAAATTATATAGACATTGCCCTTAAATTGACTAGGACTTGAATTTCAGCTCAGTAATTATAAATTCTAAGAGCCTGGGTACTTTTTTTCTCACTCTCTATGAGCCTACACTTCCCTCTCTCTCTATAAAATGCTGGTACTAGGTTCAATTTCCCCCCTTCCCTGTGAAAGGTTAACATATTTGTGTGTATACACACACCTATGTTTTTGCTACTGATTGTTGTATAAGAAACCATTCCAAAACTTAGTGACTTAAAGGAACAGTGACATTTATTTTGCTTATGAACTTTCAATTTGGGAAGGATTCAGTGAAGACAGCCTTTCTGTACTCCACTAGATATCAAAGGCATAGCTAGAATTATCTAAATGCTCAGTCATCATGTCTCAGGGAGTTGACGTTGGCTATCACTTGGGGCCTCAACTGTGGCTATGATTAGAATACCTACATGTGGCCTTTCCATATGGCCACAGTGACTTTGCTTCAATGAAGAGAGTTTCAAGACAGAAAGAATCTTACTTGAAAGCCACACAATTTCACTTTTCCTTATTCTGTTTATTAGAAGAGAGTCATTATGACCAACCCATTTCAAGGAAAGGAAACATCAACTATACTTTTTGAGTGAAGGTGAAAGTTGCTCAGTCGTGTCTGACTCTTTGCGACACCATGGACTATGCAGTCTATGGAACTCTTCAGGCCAGACTACTGGAGTGGATAGCCATTCCCTTCTCCAGCAGATCTTCCCAACTCAGGGACTGAACCCAGGTCTCCCACATTGCAGGCAAATTCTTTACCAGTTGAGCCACCAAGTAAAGGAAATTTAAAAACTTATTTTAAAGCCAGAACAATGGCATGCTAAAAAAGCTCAATAGTCATGGCTCCTTTCTTTTTCTTCCCATTTTTTCACATATCTGTTTTAGTTTAGGATGTCATTCATCTATTTCTGCTTTATTGACTATGCCAAAGCCTTTGACTGTGTGGATCACAATAAACTGTGGAAAATTCTGAAAGAGATGGGAATACCAGACCACCTGACCTGCCTCTTGAGAAATCTGTATGCAGGCCAGGAAGCAACAGTTAGAACTGGACATGGAACAACAGACTGGTTCCAAATAGGAAAAGGAGTACATCAAGGCTGTATATTGTCACCCTGTTTATTTAACTTCTATGCAGAGTACCTCATGAGAAACGCTGGACTGGAAGAAACACAAGCTGGAATCAAGATTGCCAAGAGAAATATCAATAACCTCAGATATGCAGATGATACCACCCTTATGGCAGAAAGTGAAGAGGAACTAAAAAGCCTCTTGATGAAAGTAAAAGAAGAGAGTGAAAAAGTTGGCTTAAAGCTCAACATTCAGAAAACGAAGATCATGGCATCTGGTCCCATCACTTCATGGGAAATAGATGGGAAACAGTGGAAACAGTGTCAGACTTTATTTTTTGGGCTCCAAAATCACTGCAGATGGTGACTGCAGCCATGAAGTTAAAAGACGCTTACTTCTTGGAAGCAAAGTTATGACCAACCTAGATAGCATATTCAAAAGCAGAGACATTACTTTGCTGACTAAGGTCTGTCTAGTCAAGGCTATGGTTTTTCCAGTGGTCATGTATGGATGTGAGAGTTGGACTGTGAAGAAGGCTGAGCACCGAGGAATTGATGCTTTTGAACTGTGGTGTTGGAGAAGACTCTTGAGAGTCCCTTGGACTGCAAGGAGATCCAACCAGTCCATTCTGAAGGAGATCAACCCTGGGATTTCTTTGGAAGGAATGATGCTGAAGTTGAAACTCCAGTACTTTGGACACCTCATGCGAAGCACTGAGTCATTAGAAAAGACTCTGATGCTGGGAGGGATTAGAGGGAGGGGGAAAAGGGGACGACCGAGGATGAGATGGCTGGATGGCATCACGGACTCGATGGATGTGAGTCTGAGTGAACTCCAGGAGTTGGTGATGGACAGGGAGGCCTGGCGTGCTGCGATTCATGGGGTCGCAAAGAGTCAGACACGACTGAGCGACTGAACTGAACTGAACCAGCCTATTATATGCCTTAAACTATTAGGTACTGGTGAACAAGACAAATTCTATTCTCTCATGGAGTTTACTGTCAAGTGCACATCTGAATAAACTACAGATAATTATTCAGGTACTTGTAAACATTTATTAAGCACCTGCTATGGGAAATGCTCTTAGATGTAAACTTTGAAAGAGTCATTTGTGGGACTATGTCCTCAGGACTTGCAGTCTAGCCATGGGAATAGAACCTGTACAGTAACAACTATAGTAATATAGACAGTGAGAAGTATTGTAAATGAAGATTAGATAAGGGCACATCAGAAGTAAAGAAATAATTAGGAACTGGGTGGTTCAGGGAAGGCTTCATGGAATCACTAGTAGTAGAACTGTTATTAGAAGGATTTGAATATGCAGGGATGGAGCTGCCTGGTGGCCTGCCATCTATGGGGTCTCACAGCGTCGGAGACGACTGATGCGACTTAGCAGCAGCAGCAGCAGAATATGCAGTATTATCAGAAAGATCTTCCAAATCCAGTCAGTAGAACTTCTTATATTTTTCAACTGTTATACCAACCTAGACAGCATATTAAAAAGCAGAGACATTACTTTGCCAACAAAGGTCCGTCTGTTCAAGCCTATGGTTTTTCCAGTGGTCATGTATGGGTGTGAGAGTTGGACTATAAAGAAAGCTGAGCACTGAAGAATTGATGCTTTTGAACTGTGGTGTTGGAGAAGACTCTTGAGAGTCCCTTGGACTGCAAGGAGACACAATCAGTCCATCCTAAAGGAAATCAGTCCTGAATATTCATTGGAAGGACTGATGTTGAAGTTGAAACCCCAATACTTTCTTTGGCCACCTGATGCAAAGAACTGACTCATTTGAAAAGACCCTGATGCTGGGCAAGATTGAAGGCAGGAGGAGAAGGAGACAATGGAGGATGAGATGGTTGAATGGCATCACCAACTCAATGGACATGAGCTTGGGTAAACTCCAGCAGTTGGCGATGGACAGGGAGGCCTGGCATGCTGCAGTCCATGGGGTCGCAGAGTCGGACATGCTAAGTGACTGAACTGAACTGAACTGATACTGTTCACAAAAAGATAAGTTATGTCACATAATTTTTCTAGTGATCATATAATTTTTCATAATATTGTTTTATTATCAGCAGTATTTTATGTATTACACATTCTATTTAAAATTATATATACAGATATAATTATATATATATATATATAGATACATATATAACTACCTTCCTGGTGGCTCAGATGGTAAAGAATCTGCCTGCAGTATGGGAGACCTCAGTTCGATCCCTGGGTTGGGAAGATCCCCTGGAGAAGGGAATGGCTACCCACTGCAGTATTCTTGCCTGGAGAATCCCCTCGACAGAGAAGCCTGGCAGGCTACAGTCTATGGGATCACAAAAGAGTCAGACAGGACTGAGCGACTAACACTTTCACTTTCATATACATATAGATGTATAATCAGAAGGCAAAATTGTGACTCTTGAGATTTAAATTAATTACTTAAGATTGTAAAGGACACACAGAAGGGAATAGTTACAAATTTACCTGATGGTTTGATTGGGGCTTAATTATAAAAACCCTTGAATGCCAAGCCAAAGGAACTCAGACATCACTTGGTAACTAAAACAGGTTTATTGGTAGCAGGGACATATAAATAGAAATATAAATAGAACTGTGTATTGGGAAAAGTATTCTGCAGTCAGTGTCAAAAACAGGTCAGAATCAGATTTCTTAGAGACATAGAGTTTTGTTCTAACAGCAATTTATGTCTGAGGTGATAAACCGCTGACATAATGGTGGTTTTCATGAAGACACGCAAGAATGGTGCATTCAGAAACATAGGGGTAAAAGTGACCACATTTGGGTAAACAATGAGAGCCATCAAAGTTGAAGATACGATTTTAAGCCTAAATCATTATGACATTGATACTGATATTGAGAACATTATAGTGTCACAGCTAAAAGTGGGTGGAGTTTGTTTGCTTGCTTTATTTTGTTGGTTTGTTGAAGAACCAGGGTGATAGAGCAGGTTCATTTTTACATATCAATTTGAGATGTCAGTAAGCAATTCAGGTGGGCAGATAAAATGGCAGGTGAAATTATGGGACAAAAGCCCATGATGGTTTTTATTGGCTTATTTGTCTTAGTTTTTATATCTCCTTTTTCTTGTAAGTTTTTTGAGATTTGGAGGGGGTGTTCAGAGATCAAGTTAGAGATCTGCAAATTAAACTTAGAGTGAAGGATGAGTTTGACAATATTGCCAAAGAAGAGAGTTTAAGAAGAGAGAAAGGAAAATTAAGAGCACAACATTAAGAAATAAGTGACTCTCAACAGTTGATTAAGCTTTGGTCCAATGAACATCATTCTAATCTGCCTGTCTTAGACTGTTCTGGCTGCTGTAGCAAAATACCATGTCCTGGGCAGCTTACAAAAAAACGATTTTTCAGTTTGGAGATTGGAAGTCTGCAATCAGGGCACCAGCATAGTCAAGGACAGCTCTCTTCCAGGTTGCAAACCTCTTGTTGCATCCTCTTATAGGGTAGAGGTGGGCTAGCTCTCTGGAGTCTCATTTTAAGGACACTATTCCAGTTCATGAGTGTTCCACACATTCCAGATGTCCCAGCCATTAATACCACCATCTTGTGCATTACTTATGTAACATTAATTTTGAGAGATATAAACATTCAGCGTTAAGCACGGCCTAGATGCTTTTGGAGTTATGACATGAAAACAGGTATTTATTTGTTTATTTGTCTTAGTTTTTATAGAAATAACTCTTCTTTTTGTAAGTTTTGGAGATATATGCGAATAAATGAGGATGTCTTATATGTTTGGGGAAAAGGAGCATGAGCCCATGAATTAGAAGGGAATCTCAATATATGGACAGATGAGGAAATATTTTTAATTGTAAGATTTTTTAAAATGTAAATTTATTTATTTTAATTGGAGGTTAATTACTTTACAATGTTGTATTGGTTTTGCCATACATCAACATGAATCCACCACAGGTATACACGTGTTCCCCAACCTGAACCCCCCTCCCTCCTCCCTCCCTGTACCATCCCTCTGGGTCATCCCAGTGCACCAGCCCCAAGCATCCAGTATCATGCATCGAACCAGGACTGGCGATTTGTTTCATATATGATATTATACATGTTTCAATGCCATTCTCCCAAATCATCCCACCCTCGCCCTCTCCCACAGAGTCCAAAAGACTGTTCTATACATCTGTGTCTCTTTTGCTGTCTCGCATACAGGGTTATCATTACCATCTTTCTAAATTCCATATATATGCGTTAGTATACTGTATTGGTGTTTTTCTTTCTGACTTCCTTCACTCTGTATAATAAGCTCCAGCTTCATCCACCTCATTAGAACCGATTCAAATATATTCTTTTTAATGGCCGAGTAATACTCCATTGTAAGATCTCAAGAGGAATGAGATATTATCTGTGACACTTGGGAAAACAGCCTCAGACCTTTATTGTTTGGGTACTAGGCCAATTTGAGAGTGTTGTGTGTAAACTGACTGATTTATCTCTTGGTTTGGTGGTACCGTAAAAGATTTATCTCTTGGTTTCTCTGTCCTCATGAAAACCACTACATCAGTGGTACATTACTTCTGACATAAAGTATTATTACAGCAAGAGCAAAATTCCATGCCTCTAAGAAATCTGATTCTCTCATTGTATTATGAGAAAAGCATGACTTAAATCCAAGGTTTGAACTTAAATCCCAGCTCTATCCTATTTAAGCTAAATTAATTTGGACAAGTTACCTTAACACTGAACTTTGGTTTCCTCACCTACAAAATGAGGTTACTAATACCTCCTGTGTCAGAATGAGAAAAATACATAAAATAATGTATGCAGAGCACAAAGGAGAGAGTCAGCACACATGAGACACTAAATTGTAATTCTGATGATTATGTTGATAATGTCACTATAGGTTGATTTGCCTCAGAGTTTAAAAATTAGAAGATCCAAGTTATACAGAGAATTATAGAATTGTGTTCACTACTTAAGGACCCTAAGGACCCTGACATCTGGATACCCCAAACCTATAAGCTGTGACTTTATTTGATAACTGGGTACCAGCGGTGACACCAAGAAACTCAGCAGAAAGGAAAATCATTATTGTATTTTACCACTGCTTTTATTTTAATAGCATTACTTAATAATTGTTCCCATTCATCCTTTTCTTATTTTATATATGTGTATACATATGTATGGGTGTGAATGTGTGTGTGTGTGTGTTCAGATATGATTATAGTAAAAACAGTAAGGACACTGGATTTACAAACCAAAGTTTTGAGTTCACATTCTGCCTCTTCTACTTATTAGCTGAATGATTTTATCTCTGAACTCCCTCATTAGTTAAATAAAGCTTAAAGCTATCCTTGAGGTTACTATGAACTGTGATTACAGTATGTGAAAGTCTTTTGTAAACTGTAAACCATAGCATAACTAGGGGTATGATTTGTTCAGTCATAAATGTGATTTGTATTTATTTCATGGTGTCAAACAGGATTTTACCTAGGGTGCCCATAACACACAGACTGAAATTCTGCTTACAAAAGAAATCGGAGTCTGAGTATCTACTTAGTGAGGTGTTATGAAAAGTGCTATGATTAAGTAATAATATTTGAAGTGGTGTGGGAGGAAGCCATACCACATATTTTCTAGTCTTAATTGTAAGTTGATGTGTTCTGATTTTTTGCTTCTTTTGATTCCGTCAACTAATATATAAGGATGCAGAGTTTTATACACTTCTCTTAGCTGTGTTTGTAGACACGTGACTCACACACTGAAGTTCCATTCTGCTAGTAGGACAGTTTGAAGCTGGCAAAATGATTATAACAAGAGTAGCTCTTTGAGGTGAAAGTCTAAGAAATTGTAGAAGACTGAGATAATGAAATGTTTGGCCATGATCTGCTCTTCATCTGTGCCTCATGTAAGGAGATGGAGAGAATGATAAAAATAAAACCATGTTTCCTCTTGCCCATGAACTGGTTATCCGTTATAAGTTTAGGACTGGAAAACAATAACATTGACAATTTTGGCCAGGATTTAATGCCCTTTTGATTGTAAGATCATTAGAACTACCACTTTAAGCTCAGTCATATCCAATGTAAACGCTTCTTCATCCCTTCCTTGTCTTCTCTTCTTTCATTGTCTCCATATATGGAACTTCGTGAGTTCTGTGCATGAATTGGATTAAATTCTCCACTGAGAGGCTTCTGATCAGGCTTTTCATATTGTGTCATATGTCATTCCCCTGTACCTCCAGAGGATCTCACCAATTGTTTTCAGATTTTGACACTTTTACATTGTCTTAGAAACCAGTATATAGACCTGGGTTTGTACCAGAACCAGAATTTGTGATACTTTTTTCCTGTCATCATTGCATCATTTTTTTCTGCCTATCCAAGTGGATGATGATAAGGGTGCAGAGTTTTTTGATGAGATTTCCCTACTTCTTTTAGCTAGGCCAAATTTACCTTTTTATTTTCAAATTTTTAAATTTCAGTGTAAGCATGAGAATCAGAGGATACTAACATAGGTCACTTGGACGAGCAGGGTTTTTTTTTTTTTGATAAATGCCACCAAAATCCTACAACTTTTGAGGCACAGCTGTTAATTCAAAGATTATTATGTTATTAATAGCATGGCCTATTTTGTTTAAAATAACTTCCAGTATTCAACATTTTGCCACGAGTCAAACTTTTAAAGATTTTTCACACAGTATAAGTAATCATCACAGAGTGTAAGACTGGTTTAATTCCTATAGTTAAATTACGGCAAGGAGAGGTAGAACAACTGCCTTTTAAAATTCATCATTAATTGAACCTCAACTCAATTAACTGAGATACATTGAACATCTGGCCTTTCAGGTATGGAGTAAAAGTTAAAATTTCTCAGATAAATTCATAATTAGGGGCTTGCATTTTTTTTAAGTATATAGTTTTTCAAGCTGATGAACTGGACTTATGTGTCTTCCTTTTCACTCCAATTTTATTAAAATGACTAAAAAATATCTATAGGTCTAAAATGAACTTATGTATGCATAAAGTATCAATTCTGAATTATGATGAAAAACAAGAAAATATATCATGTTTTGATCAGAGACTTTGAGGAATTGCCTGGAAGCTAGCAAGAATATGAGATCATATCTATAGAGAAAGAAGAGTTATAAAAATTTATCTCAAAACAACCCTAGGAAAAAACTACAGAAGTAAAACAGTTTCCAGTGATTTTCCAAGGTCAAAGATAATAAACGAAACAACTAATTGGACTGTAAACAGAGATGGTATTTAGCCCTACACAGGTCCAGTTATACCAGTTGTTAAATAATTAGAATGCATTGTACAAGATGACAAATACCTCCTGCCATGAACTCCAAACATCTAGGACCCCCACTTAGAGCCCCATGAATCTCCCTGTGACTCAATAGTCAAGTGATTAATACTTGGCACACAGGTAGCTGTCAGGACCTTGCTTCTGTTTCTGATTATGAGATACCCAAGGGGCAGTGTTGAATATTTTAAGTATTATCACTGCTGTGGGGTAACATATGGGAGCATTAAAGATGACAGTTGAAAAAACTTAACTCCATTTCTGGCCTCTCTTCCCCAGCCCACATCTTCAGACTATATCCTGGAAACTTCTCTGTTCAGAAACTTTAAAAGAGCCTGACAGCAGCTACCATCTTGGGTATAGAGTCTGCAAAAAAAGTGGTAGAGCTTGAACTGGCTCTGGGGCCTTCTCAGCAGATATGGAGGAAAATGGATGAAAATCAAAATTTTCAGGTGAACATAACAGTACTTAACATTTTTTGAGTGTTTACTGTGTTCCAGACATTGTTCTATGAGATCTACATGTATAAACTTGATTCATTCTAACAACTTTATGAAGAAGATTATTATTACTACTCCCATTTTACAGATGAGGAAACCAGAGCACAGATAAGTACAGTGATTTGTCCAGAGTCACAGAGCTGGTCATTGGCAAAGCTGGGGTCTTCATTTTGACTCTCTAGCCCCACTCTTACTGCTGCACAAAGCTGTCACTCAGGTACATTGAAGGGCTTCACTCCAGATGAAACACATCCATGTTCTAGCAATTTGGAGTCATTATTCACTTCCTTCCTAATAGCCAGTGATATTCTTCAGTGAATTCCATATGGGTGAAGACAGACGGAATTGATTTCTGTTGCCATTTACCTTTAAGTATATTTACTATACAATAATAAAAACTGAAAAGAAACAAAGATTTTGTTCAATGATATAGAAATACTGATCAAAACAACTAATAGAACAAATAAATTAACTAGGTAGGAATTAATGAAATGAAATTTACTAATAAATTATTGAGAATTAGTAGGCAGGAATGGATAAAATAAAAGAATAAAATAGTATACTTGAGCAATAAAAGAAAAAGATGGTTTTCTGAACCATGTAAAATAAGCAAAAGGTCTAACTAATAATAAGTAACCTCTCATAGATTAAGCACAAGTGAAAAACATAATTATTCCTATGGAGAAGATTTTTTAATTGTAAAAAAGTACCTTGTATGGCTGTATACAAATGCATTTTACAATGGATTATATATTAAATACAGGGTCAAAACTGACCTAGGTAGAAAATTCCATAGGCAAATAAATAGGAAAAAATGGAAAGGCTAGTTAATGATCTGCACTTAAACCAAAGAGTGTACAAGTGATTTTGACAAATCATTAAAGAAAATAGTTTTGAGAAACCACAAGTAATATTGTTTCAGAAAATTGAAAAGGACAGAAACATCTCAGATCATTCTATAAATATAGCATGTCTCTGTTAATCTGCCAAAAATAATAAAAAAGAAAACCAAAGATTTATTTTACTTACAAATAAATTTAAAAACATGAAATGAAATATAACTCAGCAACATTTTAAAAGAATAATACATTATACTGAAATAAGTTTTATTCCAGAAGTACAAGAATGATTCAGCATTAGAGAATCAGTGAAAATTAGAAAATCATCCTTTAAATGGCATTTATTAAATTAAATGATTAAATACCATGCTCACAGCAGCCAAAAATCATTTGGCAAAATTGAATACTCCTTTTTAACTGAGACACTTACCGAAATAGAAATGAAAGGAAATCTGTATATCTAATATAAATATATATAATATATAATAGGGAATAAAAGCTTTGTCTAGGGAATAAAAGCTATTCTAGGTATTTCAAGCAGGGATTTAATATAAGAAATTGATGAGTTTCAAAACTGAAGTATGCTCTTTGCAGTATCTTTTTCCCTTAAATATTCATGAAATATGTTAGTTGAAAAGGCAAGAGAAGTGAAGCCTAAGAGCACTCACCATAAGATTTCAGGTTTGCCAATAGTGTTTCAAAGATTAGGACATTGCTACCAACATTCTAGTTAGGTACTATAGGCAACTACTGCTGCTGGGAACAGCTGGCAGCACCATGGTAGGAATGTAAGGGGTTCCTGCAGAACCTTGTATCTAACAAAGTTCAAACATCTGCCCACTACTGCTGGAGGAGAAGTCATGGGTTTGGCTTTCCTCTGCCTTCCATATCTCTTATAAGGGCTTGCCAATGATGGAATCTAAACTGGAAATTTGTAGGCAAAGGATTGTAGAAAATGTTATTTCTAGGGTTTCCAACCCTGTAGTGTAGAGAGACTATCCAAGGGAGTTGAACTTGTGTTCATATGAACAGAAAATCTGTCACTATGATTTCTAGAAAGTGAAATGAGGTAATGAAAAATATGAGAGGTGGTAATAATGGAAAAGGAGCAATTAATAGTTACACTTTACAGGCAGTGGAATTTTCCATCTGAAAATCCAGGAATTATAGTCAAAATACCTTAAGAATTTCTACTAATCAATGATAAGATATAAAATCCAAATAAGGAAATAAATATGTAAATTAATTTATAGGGCAATTAAAGGGATCGTGATTATCATCATCATCAAATCAAAGCATCATTTATGGCTGAGGAAAAAGATGTCAGAGGAGTAGGTGGACATGGAGTATTTCTCTCTCTATGGATACATCAGGAATACACTTTCAGACACAGAAGTGCATGCAGAACACCAGCTGAGAGTGGACAGCAGTACCTGACCAGTGGAAAAGAATGTGTAGAACCACGCAAAACTCCATAAGATGAAGGAACTAAGGGGAAAAACAAGAGTGTTAGTAGTACCAGACCTGCCCTTGGCGGGTAGGGGAACTGAAGCACGTGTCCGATCCCCACATCAGGGCAATTGTCTGAGTCAGAGGAGAAACATTTAAGAGAGTGAAACAGCTGATCTGTGGCAGCCTAAATGGAATGAGAATCAGACAATCCTTGCCATAGCCATACATACGCTGCACAGGGATGTAGATGCCCTGGGAGGTGCAGTGCCTGGGAGCTGGAGTTTAGGGATTGTGGAGCAATCCCAGGCCGAGGGCTGCTATCGACTGTGGAGAGATGAAGCTAGGGGATATGAGGAAGGAAATTGTAGGGGGAAACGCCTGTGGAGGAAAGCCAGGTAGTCATGGAAGCAAGGCGATACTGCTGAGTCACGTGTACGGGGTGGAGCCATCACCATAGCCTTTCTCTCCCCACATGCCAGGGTTGGCAGCTGAACAATACAGAGGCTGGCCCATCAAATGCCTGCTGTACTGAACTACAGAGTAGGACCCCACAGAGGATGCTCATTTAAATGAGGAGCCAAACTACAGAGTAGGACCCCAGCCAGGGGGGCCCCTCTATGTGCCTGATGCACCAAACGACAGAGAAGGACCCTGGGCAAGGGAGCCCTCTAAGTGCCTGAATGGGCGGAGCTACAGAGAAAGACTGACCAAAGAAGCCTTCTGACTGCCAGCTACAAGAGGCTCGAAAAAAAGACTCTGATAGGGCCATAATTCCTGCAGGGAGGCAGTCCATGTCCCTGCACACTTGGTGCCACCAGGGCCCCTGCAGGCCAAGCAGCTGTGCCACCTTCACACTCAACCCTCACTGGGGCAGAGCTGCCACAGGCAAAAAAGACTTGCCTCTATGCTCGCAAGGGTTGGGTATAACTCTTTGCGACCCTGTGGCCTGTGGCCTGTCAGGCTTCTCTGTCAGGGGTTTCTCCAGGCAAGAACAGTGGAGTGTATTGGCCAATACTGGTTGCCTATACCTCTCTCAGTTCAGGTCAGTTCAGTTGCTCAGTCGTGTTCGACTCTTTGCGACCCCATGAACCGCATCACGCCAGGCCTCCCTGTCCATCACCAACTCCTGGAGTTTACTCAAACTCATGTCCATAGAGTCAGTGATGCCATCCAGCCATCTTGTCCTCTGTTGTCCCCTCTCCTCCTGCCTGCAATCCCTCCCAGCATCAGGGTCTTTTCCAATGAGTCAACTCTTTGCATGAGGTGGCCAAAGTACTGGAGTTTCAGCTTTAGCATCATTACTTCCAAAGAAATCCCAGAGCTGATCTCCTTCAGAATGGACTGGTTGGATCTCCTTGCAGTCCAAGGGAACCTCAAGAGTCTTCTCCAACACCACAGTTCAAAAGCATCAATTCTTCGGCACTCAGCTTTCCTCACAGTCCAACTCTCACATCCATACATGACCACTTGGAAAACCATAGTCTTGACTATACAGACCTTTGTTGGCAAAACAATGTCTCTGCTTTTGAATATGCTATCTAGGTTGGCCATAACTTTCCTTCCAAGGAGTAAGCATCTTTTAATTTTATGGCTGCAATCACCATCTGCAGTGATTTTAGAGCCCAGAAAAATAGAGTCCGCCACTGTTTCCATTGTTTCCCCATCTATTTCCCATGGAGTGATGGGACCAGAAGCCATGATCTTCGTTTTCTGAATGTGGAGCTTTAAGGCAACTTTTTCACTCTCCTCTTTCACTTTCATCAAGAGGCTTTTTAGTTCCTCTTCACTTTCTGCCATAGGGTGGTGTCATCTGTATATCTGAGGTTATTGATATTTCTCTTGGCAATCTTGATTCCAGCTCGTGCTTCTTCCAGCCCAGTGTATCTCATGATGTACTCTGCATAGAAGTTAAATAAGCAGGGTGACAGTATACAGCCTTGATGTACTCCTTTTCCTATTTGGAACCAGTCTGTTGTTCCATGTCCAGTTCTAACTGTTGATTCCTGACCTGCATATAAGTTTCTCAAGAGGCATGTCAGGTGGTCAGGCATCTCTTTCAGAATTTTCCACAGTTTATTGTGATCCACAGAGTCAAAGGCTTAGGCATAGTCAATAAAGCAGAAATAGATGTTTTTCTGGAACTCTCTTGCTTTTTTGATGACCCAGTGGATGTTGGCAATTTGATCTCTGGTTCCTCTGTCTTTTCTAAAACCAGCTTGAACATCAGGAAGTTCACGGTTCACGTATTGCTGAAGCCTGGCTTGGAGAATTTTGAGCATGTGAGATGAGTGCAATTGTGAGGTAGTTTGAGCATTCTTTGGCATTGCCTTTCTTTGGAATTGGAATGAAAAGCGACCTTTTCCAGTCCTGGGGCCACTGCTGAGTTTTCCAAATTTGCTGGCATATTGAGTGCAGCACTTTCACTGCATCATCTTTTGAGATTTGAAATAGCTCCACTGGAATTCCATCACCTCCACTAGCTTTGTTCATAGTGATGCTTTCTAAGGCCCACTTGACTTCACATTCCAGGATGTCTGGCTCTAGGTGAGTGATCATACCACTGTGATTATCTTGGACGTGAAGATCTTTTTTGTATAGTTCTTCTGTGTATTCTTGCCACCTCTTCTTAATATCTTCTGCTTCTGTTAGGTCCATACCATTTCTGTCCTTTATCAAGCCCATGTTTGCATGAAATATTCCCTTGGTATCTCTAATTTTCTTGAAGAGATCTCTAGTCTTTCCCATTCTGTTGTTTTCCTCTATTTCATTGCATTGACTGCTGAGGAAGACTTTCTTATCTCTTCTTGCTATTCTTTGGAACTCTGCAATCAGATGCTTATATCTTTCTTTTTCTCCTTTGCTTTTCACTTCTCTTCTTTTCACAGGTATTTGTAAGGCCTCCCCAGACAGCTATTTTGCTTTTTTGCATTTCTTTTCCATGGGGATTGTCTTGATCCCTGTCTCCTGGACAATGTCACGAACCTCATTCCATAGTTCATCAGGTACTGTATCTATCAGATCTAGTCCCTTAAATCTATTTCTCATTTCCACTGCGGGCAGCTGTGATGGCGCACAAGTGCGGCTAAGGGGAGCTACCCCACGTCCGAGGCCAGGGGCGGCAGCCGAGAGGAGCTACCCCACACCCAAGGAGCGGTGGCTGCGCAGGTGCAGGAGGGCCTAGAGGAGCTACTCCATGTTCAAGGTCAAGAGGGGCGGCTGTGAGAAGATACCCCTTGTCCAAAGTAAGGAGCAGTGGCTGCACTTTGCTGGAGCAGCCATGAAGAGATACCCCATGTCCAAGGTAAGAGAAACCCAAGTAAGACGGTTGGTGTTGCAAGAGGGCATCAGAGGGCAGACACACTGAAACCATACTCACAGAAAACTAGTCAGTCTAATCACACTAGGACCACGTCTTGTCTAACTCAGTGAAACTAAGCCATGCCATGTGGGGCCACCCAAGATGGGTGGGTCATGGTGGAGAGGTCTGACAGTATGTGGTCCACTGGAAAAGGGAATGGCAAAGCACTCTAGTATTCTTTCCTTGAGAAGCCCATGAACAGTATGGAAAGGCAAAATGATAAGATGCTGAAAGAGGAACTCCCCAGGTCAGTAGGTGCCCAATATGCTACTGGAGATCAGTGGAGAAAGAACTCCAGAAAGAATGAAGGGATGGAGCCAAAGCAAAAACAATACCCAGTTGTGGATGTGACTGGTGATAGAAGCAAAGTCTGATGCTGTAAAGAGCAATATTGCATAGGGACCTGGAATGTCAGTTCCATGAATCAAGGCAAATTTGAAGTGGTCAAACAGGAGATGGCAAGAGTGAACGATGACATTCTAGGAATCAGCGAACTAAAATGGACTGGAATGGGTGAATTTAACTCAGATGACCATTATATCTACTACTGTGGGCAGGAATCCCTTAGAAGACATGGAGTAGCCATCATGGTCAACAAAAGAGTCCAAAACGCAGTACTTGGATGCAATCTCAAAAATGACAGAATGATCTCTATTCATTTCCAAGGCAAACCATTCAATATCACAGTAATCCAAGTCTATGCCCCAACCAGGAATGCTGAAGAAGCTGAAGTTGAATGGTTCTATGAAGACCTACAAGATCTTTTAGAACTAACACCCAAAAAAGATGTCCTTTTCATTATAGGGGACTGGAATGCAAAAGTAGGATGTCAAGAAACACCTGGAGTAACAGGCAAACTTGGCCTTGGAACGCAGAATGAAGCAGGGCAAAGGCTAATAGAGTTTTGCCAAGAGAACGCACTGGTCGTAGCAAACACCCCCTTCCAACAACACAAGAGAAGACTCTACACATGGATATCACCAGACAGCCACACCAAAATCAGATTGATTATATTCTTTGCAGCCAAAGATGGAGAAGCTCTATACAGTCAGCAAAAACAAGACCAGGAGCTGACTGTGGCTCAGATCATGAGCTCCTTATTGCCAAATTCAGACTTAAATTGAAGAAAGTAGGGAAAACCACTAGGCCCTTCAGGTATGACCTAAATCAAATCCCTTATGCCTCAATATAGTAGAGGCCATATATGATAAGCTTATAGCAAACATTATGCTCAATGGTGAAAAGCTGAAAGCATTCCCCTTAAAATCAGGAACAAGACAAGGGCATCCACATTTACCACTGTTATTCAACATAGTTCTGAAAGTTCTAGTACAGCAGTCATAGAAGAAAAGGAAGTGAAAGAAATCCATATTGGAAAAGAAGAATTAAAGCTCTAACTGTTTGCAGATGACATGATACTGTCCATAGAGAACCCTAAAGATTGTATCGTATTATTACTAGAGCTAATCAGTGAATTTAGCAAAGTCGCAGGACACAAAATCAATACACAGAAATCACCTGCATTTCTATATACTAACAATGAAAAATTGAAAGAGAAATTAAGGAATTAATCATATTCACCACTGCAAGAAAAAGAATCAAATATCTAGGAAAAAGCTTATATAAGGAGACAAAAGAACTGTACACAGAAAATTATAAGACATGAAAGAAATCAAAGATGACATTAACAGATGGAGAAAAAATGTTCCTTGTTCCTGGATAGGATGTATCAATATTGTGAAAATGACTATACAACCAAGTGCAATTTACAGATTCAATGTGATCTCTATCAAATTCCCAATGGCATTTTTCACAGAACTAGAACCTAAAATTTCACAAATCATATGGAAACACAAAAGACCTTGAATAGACAAAGCATTCTTGAGAAAGAAGAATGGAGCTGGAACAATCAACATTCCTGACTTCAGATTATAGCACAAAGCTACAGTCATCAATACAGTATGGTACTGGCACAAAAACAGAAATATAGATCAATGGAATAAGATATAAAGCCCAGAAATAAACCCATGTGCCTATCAGTATCTTATTTTTGATGAAAAAGGCAAGAATATACAATTGGGCAAAAACAGCCTCTTCATTAAATGATGCTGGGAAAACTGGACAGCTACTTTTGAAAGAATGAAATGAGAACACTTTCTGACATCAAACACAAAGATAAACTCAAAATGTATTAAAGACCTAATTGGAAGACCAGAAACTATAAAATTCTTAGAGAAAACATAGGCAGAAAACTCGATGACATAAATCAAAGCAAGATCCTCTATGCCCCACCTCCTAGAGTAATGGAAATAAAAACAAAAGCAAACAAGTGGGACCAGATTAAACTTTAAAGCTTTTGCACAGCAAAGGAAACTATAAGGTGAAGTGATAAGGCGAAAAGACAACCTTCAGAATGGGAGAAAATAATAGCAAATGAAACAACTGACAAAGGATCCATTTCCAAAACATAAAAGCAGCTCATACAACTCAATACCAGAAAAACAAACAACCCAATCAAAAAGTGGGAAAAAGACCTAAACAGACATTTCTCCAAAGAGGACATACACATGGCTAGTAAAACACATGAAAATATGCTCAACATTGCTCATTATTGTAGAAATGCAAATCAAAACTACAATGAGATATCACCACACACCCATCAGAATGGCCATCATCAAAAAGTTTACAAACAATAAATGTTGGAGAGGATGTGGACAAAAGGGAATGCTCTTGCACTGTTAGTGGGAATGTAAATTGATATAGCCACTATGGAAGATGGTATGGAGATTCTTTAAAAATCCTAGGAATAAGACTACCATATGATTCATCAGTCCTACTCCTAGGCATATACCCTGAGGAAACCAAAACTGAAAAGACACATGTATCCCATTGTTCATTGCAGCAGTATTTACAATAGCTAGAACATGGAAACAGCCTAGATATCCATTGACAGGTGAATGGACAAAGAAGTTGTGGAACATATACACAATGGGATATTACTCAGCCATAAAAAGGAACACATTTGAGTTGATTCTAATGAAGTGGATGAACCTAGAACCTATCATACAGAGTGAAGTAAGTCAGAGAAAGGAAGATAAATATCATATTCTAATGCATTTATATGGAATCTAGAAAATGGTACTGAAGTATTTAATCTACAGTGCAGCAGTGGAGAAACAGACAGACATAGAGAATAGACTTATGGACATAGGGAAAGGGGAGGAGAGGGTGAGATGTATGGAAATAGTAACATGGAAAAATATGCTACCATATATAAAATAGATAGCCAACCTGAATTTGCTGTATGGCTCAGGAAACTCAAAGAGGAGCTCTGTATCAACCTAGAGGGGTCAGATGGGGAGAGAGATGTGAGGGAGGTTGAAAAGCAGGTGGATATATGTATACTTATGGCTGATTTAAGTTGAAGTTTGACAGAAAACAACAAAATTCTGTAAGCAATTATCCTTCAATTAAAAAATAAATTAATTAAAAGACATTTATTATTAGGCAGTTAAAGATTTAAACAAAAATGTGATACTAGTCTTTGGTCTTAAGACTGATAGACGTCAGTACATTGACAATATCTAAGATTTATTGTGTGTGAGGACCTGTATATTCTTATACATTGTTTTGATTTATAAGTAATAATGATATATTTTCAGCCACAATTTCATCAAATACATTTTTGACACTTTTTTCTCTCTTCTTCTGAGACCCCTGTAATGTGAATTTTGGTATGTTTGATGTTGTCTCAGCAGTCTCTTAATTTATTTTCATGATTTAAATTTCCTTTTTGCTGTTCCAATTGGGTGATTTCCATTATTCTATCTTCCAGATCACTTATGTATTCTTCTGTATCACCTATTCTACTGTTAATTCCTCCTAATGTATTTTTCATTTCAGTTATTATATTTTTCAGTTCTGAATGGTTATTGTTTTATATTGTCTAATTCCTTGTTAACATTCTCACAGTGTTCATCTATTCCTTTCCCTGATTCAGTTAGTATTTTTATTGTTAATACTGATGTTTTGAGCTCTTTATCTGGTTAGTTATTTTTTTTCAGGGGTTTCCTCTTATTTTTAAAAAAAAATATTTGTTTAATTTTGACGTGCTGAGTGTTTGTTGCTGCGTGCGGGCTTTCTCTAGCTGTGGTGGGTGGGGGCTACTCTTCCTTGCAGTGCCTAGCTGCTCTTGCAGTGCCTGGCTGCTCTTGTGGTGGCTTCACTTGTTGTGGAGCATGGGCTCTAGGGTCCACATGGGCTCAGTAGTTGTGATGCATGGGCTTAGCTGCCCTGTGGTTGTGGGATCCTCCTGGACCAGGGATTGAACCTGTGTGCCCTGCATTGGGAGGTAGATTCTTAACTTCTAGACCTTCATGGAAGCCCTGGTATTCTCTTATTTTTTTGACTGAAACAATTTTTTCTGTCTTCTCATTTTACTCAGCTTTCTCTGACACTCTAAAATTAGGTGAAATAGTTACCCCTTCTGGTCTTGAAAGGTATCCTTGAGTGGTAGCATCCCTATACAGCCTGTGTGTGCCCAGTGGCTTTGGCGGGAGAGCTGGCATGAGCACAAATCATGCCTCTCCCCAGGTTCTCCTGGCAGTTATCACTCGGATAGGAAGTGAGTCTGGAGATGGAAGGGCTAGAGTCAGTGCTAGGTGTGAGCTGAGATTTCTTCTCTACTCAGTGGCCAACACATCTCTACTAGGGGGATGAGGCAGGTCCCAAGTTGCTGGTGCAGATGCCCAACAGGACAGGTCCAAGCTGGCTCTGTTAGCTCTCTGTTGGGGCTCTCCCCATTCTCAACCCTGGCACCCTTGGCCTGGAGAGGAGTGGTGCTGAAGCAATAGCAGGAGGGGCTGGAGCAGGGGCTCAGCCTGGGTCTGGGTGTGGGTGTGGCAGCCCTAGTCATAGTCAGAGGCCTGGGCCACTTCTAATGTGCTCCCCCAGTAAGTGCTAGCAATGGCTGCTCCTGCTCTGTCCAGGTGCCGTCTGGGCCTGAGCCACCTTTGCCTATCACAGCTGATCTCTCCCCTCAGCTGTGGCAGCCTTTGTTCCAGTGTATAGCTGCATTGTGAAGCTAGTGAGACCAGAGCAGGCACTCTGCTCAGACTGAGCTGCATGCCGGAGCAGTCATGGGAGACAGTCCAGCTTCCCATGCAGTTCCAATCCCCCCTCTCTGCCCTGTTTTGGAAGGAAGCAAGCATGAGTGTATTCCTCATGACCAGAGTCTAGGCTTCCCATACCCCTCCTGTTAGTCCCACTGGCTCTTCAACCAGATGATGTAACTCATCTTCCTGGTCTAGGATTCCAGGGCTGGGTTGCCCAATATATGGCTTGAACTGCTCACTCCCCAGGGAGGGATCTCTACCCAAGTAATCCTGCCCTCACTTCCAAGTTCCCTTTCAGGAGCACAGGTCCTGACTTGACTGCTTCTCTTTTCTTACTACCCAAATCTATGTTGATCTCTTCCAGCCTTGATTGTGTAGAAATCTTTCTGCCAATCTCCGCTTAATTCTCAATAATGTTCCATATGTAGATGTATTTTTGATGTGTTCATGGGGGGAAGTGAGTTCTTCATTCTCCTACTCTTCCATCTTAATCTCCTCCTCCCAAGCATGGTCTTTTCTGAAAGAAATTTAATATCTATGAAAACATATGTGTGTAGTCAGCAGTTCTACTAGGTATCTAACCTATAGGGAATTCATACTCATGCAAAAATATGCACACAAAAAGATAACTGAAGCATTGCTTTTAAGCCCATCAAATGAAAACTCCATAAGTTTCTATCTGTAGGGTAGTGCTTAAATGAATTGTGATTTATGTATATTGTAAAATATTATTCAATCATTAAAAAGAATGAGCTACATCTTCATGAACTGATCTAGAAAGATACCAATTATATATTGTTAAATTAAAGTGGTAAGATGCAGAGCAGCCCATATAGTCTGGTTTCCTTTATGTTAAAAAGCATACATTTGCATATGTGTCCATACATTAGGGAAATGATTTGAAAAAAAGATGTTAAATGAAGTATTTAAATTGTTAAAATTGATTGCCTCTGGGAAGGAGAGTACGATTAGAAGGAGAGTCTATATAGGGCAGAGAAGTAAAATGAGACTTGAATCCCTTACTGTTTGTTTTTGATTTGTTTGAAATTTTCACAAATGAGAATGTATCACCCATGTAAATATTAAAAATAGAAAAAGTTTGTCAATATCTTCAGTTGTCTCCACTCTATTTTCATTTAATCTGTAACTTTTAAAAACAACATGGCCTACCCAACACCTGCAAGACTTGCAGCATAAAAGCCAGGGGTGGATGACTTTTCTGCTCTCTGCTTCAGGTGCTCTTGCCTACCAGGATCCGTGTTGGTGTTTTCATCCTCAATTGTAGACATTTTGGTTCTGGCTCTCTATGAAGACACCTCTTCCTGGAATTTGGGACTCAGTTTCCTCCTAGTGTGTTCATTGAGAGATAACAGTTCTTTCACTGTAGTGTCTGTGCTTTTATTTTCTATACAATATAATAGAACATTCATTTTTAAAACTGATCCATCACTTTCATTGAATCATTTCTGAGAGAGCTTGACTCACAAGTGCATATATCCTTGAATGACTTCTGTTTCCTTGTCTGTGAAATAAATAATTTGTAATTCATGATGCACATGGTCTTTTTCAACTTTACTATCTACTTAATTGAAGATAAAATCTGCTTTAAATGACAGATATACCTTAAATATAGGTAGGTATGCTTTGCTGTTTAACTTTTGCCATACGTTATTAATCACATACCAACCATGGTAACAGTTTATGATGGATTATAACAACACATGGTCTCAAGTAAACCAGACTCTGAGATCTTGGGACAGAATTTAATATTTTTTATATAAAGCATGGACACACACACAAAGTTGTTTAATAGACCAAATCAAAATATTTTGTATTTGATTGCATTCAAAAATACTTTCATATTCACATTTCATGATCATTTAATATGTAATCATTAAGACACTTTTGCACATAAAAGACCAATAAAATTAGTAAAATCTAAATTATGTAACATTGAATATCACTTTTAGGTTAGAAATTAAAATGCGTTTCTTAAGGTTTTTGGAGAACAAAGTCAATGATTATATTCTCAAATGACAAACTACATGTTAACTTAACTCCTTAAATATAGAACACTGACAAACAACATGTTTGAAAAAGAAGAGGGACTATATACCAAGAAAAGAAAGATATAAACTAACTAGTACAGTGAATACTGCAGGCAGCAGGCCTGTAAAGATGAATTCTTTCTCATTGGCATAACAATAATTCCCTTTAAATTATAGAATTTATACTGGATAATGGGATTTTTTTTAAGACAGAGACCTAAATTTATTGTGGTTAACCTCCCAACTCCACCAGGGCACTTGACAATGACAATCCAATTTTGGTTGAACTGGAAGGCCTTTAATGGTTAGGTCAAACTAAATATGCTATGACTTCACCAGTTAGGGGATGAAGCCATAGAAGACAGTGTATTATTATTTCTGTCGGGCTGATAACCATTTATCTTATAGCATTCTAATTTATTCATAAGCTTAATCCAGTTCCAGATGTAGTTCTGGAGTGTGTGTATGTTGATGGGGGAGAGTGGGACAATAATTCTCAAATTTATTTAGATAAATATGAAAAAAAAAACTATGGATTTTTAAGAATAAGAATAAGGAGGGGGTCCTTGTATTGCTAGCTTCTGAAGCCAAATATAAAGCTAAAATAATTATAGTCAAGTTGCATTAGCTCCAAAATGAATGGAAACATGTAAAGGAACAAAATTGAAAGCCAACAAAAAGGCCATAATAAGCATGTTGCATCAAATTAGTGGCAGAAGATGAAATGGCTGGTGCTGAAATATTAGTAATATGTTTTACAAGTTATACAAAACATGCTTCAGAAGAATTAAATTGTTAAGCATAAAACATTAATTTAAAGCAACTAGGTAAATACCTATGTGATGCAAGACTATGAAAGGCCTTTTTAACATGACATCAAAAGGGGAAACCAAGAGCAAACTTTAGCTCCCTACAGATCTTGAAAGAATTCTCTTAGGCAAAAATCAATTCAAACATAGAAAAGGCAAGTGACAAATTAGAAAATCTATTTATATCATAGGCTAAATTGTTATTCTTAATAAGAATTATTTCTTGTCAGATTAAATAAGCAAATAAACATATAACCATTCAGTAGATATCAAACAAAGGAAATGAGTGATAAAGACATAATTGAAGAAATAAGAATGGCTAATAAATATTCAAACCTGTATCTTTTTACTGCTGATTGTTAAAGATGAAATAAACATGTATCAGTACTTTATTTATTTATATTTTTATCATTTAGAAAGTGCTAAGGTATAACAGAAATGTTTAAATATAAATAGTAAAATATAAAAAGCTGAAAGAATTTAACAAATGCATAAGTAATTTAGAAACAACAAAACAAGCAGGAATGTAAGACAAAGTAAGAGATAAGCTTACTATGTAATTATATAACTTCTAAGAATCCTGTGGACAGAGGAGTCCATGGGGTCACAAAGAGTAGGACACAACTGAGCAACTGACACACACACATACACAAGATATAAATCATCAAAATGACTACGGATTATACATTGTTCAAAGAAAAATAAAAAAAATAGAGTTCATTTACAAAAGTCATACGCCCATAATTTAAAGTAGGAGACTAATAGTCTGTTGCTGGGAATATATATGATAACATTGTTACTTAAAGTAAATTTGGTAAATGCAGATTCTAGAAACTCTAAGTTCTTCTATAATCTCTATGAAGGTATTCACAAGCTAAGATATATTAAATTCTTGGCTTTGTAAGATGAAGTACATTTTACATATGCCTGCAGTTACATATGCCCACAGTTCTGAAAGCAATACCATGTGCAAACTTGTTACTCCAAAACTATTTTTGATAGTGATTAGGTTAAGGCTCAAAACTTATGATCTTCATTTACAAATGTGAATTTGCTTCACGATGTTCATTGCACTAGTTGTGACACTATTTATACTCAGTAGTTCGGCTGTCAGGCTCTGGAGCACTGTCTCAGTAGTTGTGGTGCTTGGGCTTATTTGCCCCATGTCATGTGGGATCCTCTTAGACCAGGATCAAAACAGTGTCCCCTGCATTGCACAGAAGACTCTCAACCATTGGACTACCTGGAGAGTCCCAGGAATGAACATTTTAATCAATGTCTTAATATTTATTTATTATATGGTGTCTATATTTGGACAAAAACCACAAGAAATGACCTCTTCACAAAAGCGCAAGTAAGTTAAACTTATGGTTTTCATAACTATAGCATGATGATTCCACATCTTACAATGTGGAACTGAGTTCCACCATTCCCATCACATCTGGTGTTACTCTTCTTATTTCTCTCTTCCTCATGATCTAGAGAAGTTTAATGCTTTTAGTTGTATTTGAATCTTTCTATCACCCTCCTCCTCTTAAAAAATGAATCAGTTTCAAAGTATAGCTCACAGAAGAGAGAGAAATCTGTCAGGGACTCTCTGAATCATTCATTTACGACATCCCTTAATGACTATGTATTAGGAATGCTGGCAATTACTTGATCCATGAAATCACTTGGTCATGAAATCACAGGACATTTGGGGCCCTGAATTACCAAGCTGGCTGTCTATGCTGGTTTTACCTAGTACAATTTAGTCACTTTTATATCATTATGAGTCTTTTTAGGGCTTACCTGGTGGCTCAGTCAGTAAAGCGTCTGTTTGAAATGTTGGAGACCAGGGTTCAATCCCTGGGTCAGGAAGATACCGTGGAGAAGGAAACGGCAACCCACTCCAGTACTCTTACCTGGAAAATTCCATGGACAGAGGAGCCCGGTAGGCTACAGTTCATGGGGTCGTAAAGAGTCGGACACGACTGAGCGACTTCACTTTCACTTGCACTTTCAGTCCAGGCAGCAGCCATGATGTACATAAGAACGCCGGCTGCTGCTGCTGCTGCTGAGTCGCTTCAGTCGCGTCCGACTCTGTGTGACCCCATAGACGGCAGCCCACCAGGCTCCCCTGTCCCTGGGATTCTCCAGGCAAGAACGCTGGAGTGGGTTGCCATGTCCTTCTCCAATGCATGAAAGTGAAAAGTCAAAGTGAAGTTGCTCAGTCATGTCCGACTCTTCGCAACCCCATGGACTGCAGCCTATCAGGCTCCTCCGTCCATGGGATTTTCCAGGCAAGAGTACGTGGGGTGCCTAGTTTGATTCAAAACTTCAAAGCATTTCTAGAGCGTAGATGGAAGAGTACCCACTATAAGCAACATTCGGAGTTATACTTAATGTCTGAGCGATATACCGGTTCTAGTTTCCCCAAACTTACCATTAAAATACTTGCTTTTTAGATATCTGATCATTTTCTCAAGGGTTTGACCCCTGTTTTAGAAATGTTTTGCTCTATTGCTTGGCTATAGCTGGCGGAAGCTGAGTTCTAAATGCTTCATTTAGTTCCACGTATAGCAGTACATGTGTTACCATGTGCTGGTAAACCTGCTATCTGACGGGGGAAAAAGAAAGCTTGGTTTGTAGTATTTGCTGATTTCTGTGGTGTAAATATTTCCTCCATGGCCAATTTTAGCCACCAATGGTTCATCAGTCAGTTCACAAATTCCTTAATATTTAATAATCAATTGGCTTTCTATGAGCAAGAACTCACTGACTTGAACACACCACTCTGTGTGTGTGTGTGTGTGTGTGTGTGTGTGTGTGTGTGTGTGTGAAATGACAGTCCTTTTGGAGATAGTGTTGAATCTGCTTCGGATTCTGAGAGCTAAAAAGAGAAGATAAAGGTAGATCAAAATTATCTAGGGATTTGTTGCAAATTTACTTGCAGACTGCTAAAATTTATTCCTCCTAATCACCCACATCTTTTAAGAAAAATTTGAAAGCTTTCCCAAGAGTCCTTAGCTTTTAAAATGCCATTTGCATTCTTTTGGCCCCTGTTAATACCTATCCATTTAAATGTTTCACAGGCTGCTCCTCCTCCCTGCACTGGCAGGCAGCTTTTCTTCCTCTAAGAGGTCTGCAGAGAATATTGTCTTGGTGTAGCATTAGCTTGAATGGCGGGTGACTTCAGGTGGATATATTTCATAGCTCCAGTTGCAAATGAGCTGGGAGAAGAGCGGATAGAAGATTTTTTCATGGCTGCTTGTGGATTGCCCTGTGCCTGGATAATAGAAGTTAATGTAATGAATAGGAAGCCAAGTCATTAATTAGTATAGACACCCATAAACTTAGAATGTTGAGGTGATGGTGTGTAAGGATGGGTACAAACAGACATTTGTATCCAAGACATTTCTGCAATCCAGAAAATTATAATATTATTATAAGACAGATGCATGTATCTCTGGGAGTTAACCGATGGCTGAAGTTTCCTATGTTTGGACTTAATGTTGGGATTTGGTAGAAATAAGGTTAGAGCACATGTTGACTGGTGCTTATTCTTAGCTACTATGGGGAAAATATAGGTATTTTAAATTTGTATCAGGGATAAGGACAGCATAGGCACTAGTAAACACTTCCATTTATTGACATCTGTCACTTTTTAAGAAAGCCAATAGTAGTGGCTGATAGTGAGTCCTTACTATGGAAGGCATTCTGCTAAACACTCTACTACTTTATATAGTACTCATAATCTAGTGAAAGAAGTATATTAGGGCTTAGGAATCAGGAATGGATTTAACTTGAAAGTGTTTTTATGTGTTTTCAAACTTATTTGTCAATTTATAAATTTATGTGTGATTAACTTACATATTATGGGAATGAAGAAATAAAGAAATTAGCAGTACTTAACAGATAGGTGTACTAAGCTTAGAATGGCATGATTTAAACTGCTTGCCACATTTTGGGTGTGTGAAGGGTTCTTTCACTGGCAGTATAGTTTGAGTGCACTTCTTGGTAGCCAGGCCAACAGCAAGTGACATTACTGTCATTGTCCACAAAGTTGTTTCCAGTTACCATAGTATCCTCCAAATATTCTGGGATTATGTCTTGAGTTATGCCTGAGTCTCTAACTCAAGTGAAATCATGACTGAAGAATGCAGTGTGATCTAGGAGGCTGAAGATAAAGAAGAAGAAAGAATCACAACAGTGGAGTAAAAACAATCTAGGCTCAAATACATTTAAAAATTAATAAGCATTATTAGTTTCATGCTTCAACTTGGTATGCAACACTTTGTCCTTAAGGATTCCTAATGGTTTATTCCCTATTATACATACATTGGGCATTTTTAGAGACTTTTGTATTTTTCATGTTCATATATTTACATAAACTTTATTTACAGTTAATATTGATGTGATATGGAAAAAAAGGAGGCATAACTGAAGTTTCAAAAACCTATTAGAATGTATCTCCTTTTTTCCCTTATGCAAAATTTCAATTTGATTTAAGAGTTTTTGAATCATTTGCCACTTTCCAGGAACCTAACCAACATGTAAATTAAGAGATGTTAATATATATGTCACTGAGTTGTTTTTTAAAAATCATAGCCCTGAAAAAGAAAAGGCAAACATACTAAGTAGGGGTTACTGCTCAGAATTCAGAGACCCCAGGGCCAAAGTAAAATATAATTAGATAATTCTTATTATCCTTTAGAAGCAAGTGTTCTAGGGTTTTTTTTTTAAGTTTTTTCTTTTGCATTTTCTCAGTATATTCTCATAAGAATTTATCACAACTGACCTTATCAAAGCAATACTGAACAACAATAGTTTCGGCTACAGCTGTATAGCAAATATACAGGTGGTCTTTGTATGGCTGTTTTTTCAATGTCTGCCCCCAATAACAACTGAGGACATAAATTAAGGTAATTCTGTTGGAATTAAATTGAGCTATATAGGCTTAGAGATGTAGGAAATAATGGATAAAATTAGCAAACAATACTAGGAAGCATGTAATCACATATTTTACTAAAAGGTATAGACTCTAGACTTTGGTCAGAGAAAAAAGATAGGAGGTGTTGGTATAATATATAAATCTTAGAGTAAAAATAAGGCTAATATTCAACGTAGACTTTGAAGTCAAAGAATCAATGAGTGACTATTGGTAAATAGAAAACTAAGACTATACAAGCTAAGACAGAGTTTAGTGTCATGCTATCAGGATCAAGGATAAAGAATGATCGGGGACCTTATCTGAGTGGAATATACCATCTGTAGTGAAAAATACTGGAAGACACAGTTTCTAGATTGTAAGATCCATCAAGGCAGTTTGTATCTGGCTTGTTTTCTCAGTACCTAGGACTGTGCCTATGACTAACACATATGTGCTTTTGACTGATTTTTGATGCCTGAGATAAGGATCTATATGTAAAGTGGATCCACATAAGTGATTTTAACCTCAGTACAGTGAAAAATTTTATTACAGCAAAATTCAAATGCCCTGTGTTCAAATTCCAACTCTGTTGTATACTTTCCAGTTGTGTAATCTTGCCTAATTTATTAACTCTCTGAACTTTATTTCTTAATCTGTAGAATGTGGATAACAATGTTTGTATGTCAGACCCATTGTGAAGAGAGAAAAAGTACTATACATGAGGAAGAACCCTGTAAGCTATTTTATGATCTCTCATTTAAGATGCTGCTCTTTTAAAAGAGATGCCTTCATATTCAGTTACACTGCTTATGCTTCACCTGGATGGCTGAGAGTGTTATTTATTGATTCTTAGTAACTTGCCTGTCCTTCTAGGTACACAGCCGCACTACACTACACTATTTCCCAGCCTCCTTTTAGTTACTTAGGGCCAATATAACAGTTTCAGCCAATGGAATGTGGATGAAATTAATGTATACCACTTCCAAACTGCCCCATAAAAACCTCTGACACAACCTCCTGCATTCTCTTTTGTCCTTTCATTTGCATGATGAAGAAGACTCTAAAGATTTAGAAAGTGGAGGCAAAAGATAGAAAGAGCTTCAGTCTCTAAGTCATCACTTTGACGGAAAGCCATCTAGAAGGGGACATTTGATAAGGAACCTCCACATTGGATAGTTGTGTGAACTAGGCTTCTGTTGTGTCCAGCAACCTGAAATTTGGGGGATTATTTTTATAGTGGTGATGCTCTCTGATTTGAAAAATACAGCAAAAAGCCCCTGAAAGTCTTGATCAGGTAGTGTCATGTGAAAGTAGTATTGCTGGTGCTGCTGCTGCTGCTAAGTTGCTTCAGTCGTGTCCGACTCTGTGCGACCCCATAGACGGCAGCCCTCCAGGCTCCCTCGTCCCTGGGATTCTCCAGGCAAGAACACTGGAGTGGGTTGCCATTTTCTTCTCCAATGCGTGAAAGTGAAAAGTGAAAGTGAAGTCGTGAAGTTGCTCAGTCGTGTCTGACTCTTAGCGACCCCATGGTCTGTAACCCACCAGGCTCCTCCAGCCATGGGATTTTCCAAGCAAGAGTATTGGAGTAGGGTGCCATTGCCTTCTCCATTACTAGTAAATCTAATAAAAACTGAAATTGAGGTTTATACTCACATGTATCTCATTCCAAATATTAAAATCTAATTCAAAAAAATAAGATACGTATTTAAAAATATAGGCAGCAATACTAGGTAATGCATAAGAACAAATGAACCATGAGCAGAGAGAAGAAGGACAGAGATCTCCTATTATGGACGTTAGGCCAGGCTTCCCAGAGGGGCAGCAAAGAACTCTGCATACTGTCCTTTTGTGCAGTCAGAACCTTATGTTGTGTGAGCTTTCCACAATGAGTATGGCCAATCTGAAGCTCTCAGTGAATAATTTCACCCAGTTTACCAGGGGGAAGGAGGCTTTATATATAAATACATTGTATTTATAAATACATTGTAAATACATCGTATTCAGTGTTTGGCCAAATATTTCCTCTAGCTTATGTGAAAACAAAATTCATCTCTATTAAGTGCAAGTTTTATCTGTGCTGTAATTTCTGTCATCTTACTCCCTATTCTCTAACACAAGGCCTTTCCTCATGAAAGATCAGCTCATTATTGAATCATCTTCAGTCCAAGGTGCTATATGCACACACTCACTGGAACAAATCAATTTATTTCTGGAGCACGAATGTGGAAACCAAAGGTCACAAGACACTTGGCTTCATTTATTTTCTAGACTGAAAATCTATTAATTACATATCCTATATCTAAGCAACTCCAGGGAAAATGTTTTACACTTTTAAATTTTTTGTTTTAGTAGATTATCTCAATATCTTTTGAGGGAACAGCATGTGATTTGGAGTCATAATTATATATAATTTTGTCAATTTCCATGTTTTATGCTGCTTTTGTGCCCTAAATATCTAATACAAGTGTAGTATGAATGAGGAATTAATGATCTTAAACTAGCACACTGTCTGTCTGTTTGCAATGACAGAAGATGGACCTTTATTGGGGATTTGAACAGGGGTTGAAAGCTAAAGCTGAAGGGCCTAATCAGACTCATGGTCTGATTTTTATAAAGTTTCCAAAGTGTCATTGGAACACAGCCATGCTCATTCCATCACATATTTTCTGTGGCCGCTTTGACACTCTAATGGCAGATTTGAGTAGACCATATGGCCCACAAAGCTTAAAATATTTACTATCTAGTCCTCTGTAACAAAAGTTTGCTGAGTCCTGGATTATAACATCATGGTTCAGGAAATGTCATATTTTAATTTTTCTTTGCCTGTTCTAAAACCCAGGAAGAATTTGACATTCTCATCAGAAGAGTTGATAAAATTCTGACAGTTGGTGCTGGATAGTGAGCAGAGGACAGCTTCTTTTTGAAAACAAAAAGGCTTGACTTCATTCTTGATTTAGCCATTTCTACCTGTTATGTTAGTATTCATCCTTGCTAAGCCTAACTTTTTTTTAATTGATGGTAACACATATAATCTATCTCATGTATGTGTACTGAAAATACCATATTTAAAGTCAATACATACTATTATTGTTACAACTACAAAAATAGCTCTTTTTAGTCACTCAAGTTTAGATTTGTGATTTTCAATCAATCATGGTTTGGTGACACCCTAAGAAATATTAGTCATCTCAAGACTGGCTGTGTAGTTTTCTCTACTGAATGAGTGTAATTAAATATGATAGTATCTTATGTTATTTTCAATTGAAACTAACAATTCATTAAAATAATTTATTGAAGATAATTTAAATGGTTGGAAGCCATTAGGTTAGATCCTTGGCATATAAAGATAAGTCAGACCTTGATCTTAAGAAATTACAAACTAGAAGGCAGAACAAAATTTCTAAGTTTGAACATGGAGAGATGATTAACATATAAGGAGTTGCATTGTGTTACAAGGAAGGTAAAAACTAAATTTTTGGAGTGGGATGAACTAGAATATGACACAAATCACATATATTTTGGTGAAGCAGAGCAAAATTGTATAGAAATGGAGAAATTTTGGATGGGTCAAGAGGAGAAGGGAAGGTAGAACTTTCCACGGAAAGGGAATACTATGAACAAATACACAGAAGTTCTCACAACCTACTTATGGTAGGTATATCTCCAATGAACAGATGCGGGAAGGGAAGCTGACAGAGGCTGAAGACAGGTGGTAGGGTGAAGCAGAGATGTATTTGGGCTCTAAGTTCAGTGTTCCTGTATTACATTATTTAATATTTGCTGTTTGGATGAGGGAAGCAGAGAGAGGGGAGATTTGAAGATATTTCTGTGGTTTCTGATCTGAGCGAGGGTTTAGAGTTATAAAGAGAAACTGGCTTAGAAGAAGAAGATGAGTTTGATGATATAGGTCCTTTCTCATATACAAAGATAATGACTAATCCACTGCATATATTTACAAGAAAAATTGACAGAATAGTTCAGGGGCTCAGATGACATATGCTGAAGGCTGTCTCCTGACCTCCAAATCTAGTAAGCTTCATCTGTGTCCTTATGCTGCCTCTTCTTCTCCCATATCCTTCTGGCTGTTTCTACTGTCTTGTTTGTCCTCTTAATGATTGGACACAGAACTTTAGAAGGAAGAGAGAGAAATAGGAGGACAGAATGCCAAAATGCACATTCCAGGCCCATGTGCTTCTATCTTCATCTACCCATTGGGTGGAGGGTGTGGATGTCTTGGATTTTATGCCAGCCTCTCTGTACTTTCCTTGGGGAGCGTTGGACATGGGATTGACGGGTGGGAGCCAAGTCCTGAATCTTACTTTCTTGATTATTTGTAAGATGTGTTATCTTTTTGGTTTCAAGATGTGCCAGATGACCTGGGGATGCCTGTGGGAATAACTGGGGAATTAGAATTAAAACAGCAATAATATATGGTATATAAATATAGACAGTTTTCCTTAAAAAATAAAAATAATTGACTGTACAATATAAAGCTTCCTGAGGTACTGTACAGCCTAAGGAGTGACAACTAATAGCCTGGGAATGTGACTATTTTACTGAGCAAATCTTCTTGGATAAAGTTCTTATTCCAAGGAGTAGAATATGAGCAGACTAAAAATCAAGAGATCTAGGCTTTAGACACAGAGATAAGGAAACTAGGTGACTGATTATTCATAAGTACATTAATTTGTAAAATAAAGATGACATATGGCCAAATTCCCTGAATTGCTAAAAAAGCAAATTTTATAATAAAGACTGAAGTACACACCAAAGAATCTCTACGAAGAAGGAGTTCTTTCCTTTGTTTCTGCGTTCTTCTACTATCCTAGTCCTCTTCGTTTCTCTCTCTGTTTTTGGTCTCTCATACCTAGGCCAGCTCTTCTAATCATAAACCATGGGTGCACTTAGCAAAATGTATCCTTCCATCATCCTGCATCTCAACTGCCTGAAAGGGTCAAAATGATATAACAACTTTCTTTTGAACCTGTGTATTTCTTTAAAGAGAAGGCAAAATCCTAATATAATCCTACAGCATTGACATTGGAGAAAATTACTATAATTATGCAAATTAAAATAAGTCAACAAGTTTCAGAACACAATGCATGATAAGTAATGTTTTTAAAAATAACAGTCACTGAGCCTGGTCATTTGCACTTAATAATAGGCTCAGGAGGGAGCCTAGTGTCTGGGGAGAAACAGCTGTGGTAATAGATGTATTATGGCTTTGATAGGTTCTCTCTAGTATTTTTATTTCTGTATTTGCTTTAGACTATAGAATACTCCTAGAGTGCCCTACTATTGCAATTCCCATCATACCCAGGGCTTTAATTAAATGATTGGATATGACAGAACTTGAATTGAGGAGACCCATTATGTCAGTTTATGCCAGGATGATATTATCAGGGCCTGGCAAGTACATGCTTGGAACTTAATTTATGTCTTAAGCATTGTCTCACTGTGAAACATAAGGAACACATGCCTCCGTGTGATTTTTTTTAAATTTTTAAATTGAGGCAGAAATATAACATTGGTTTAAGGTGTACAACATAATGAATTGATATTTATATGCATTGCAAAATGATCACCACAATAGATCTAGTTGCCATCCATCACCATAAAAAGTTAACATTCAGGATTATTACTTTTCGGGTTACTTTCAAGTAAGCTCTACAATATTAATAGCTACAGTCATCATGCTGTATATTATACCCCATAACCTATTTATTTTACAACTAGAAGTTTATACCTTTTGACCCCCTTCATCTGTTTCACCCACGCTTCAACCCCTCTTATCTGACAACCACCATTCTCTGTTCTCTGTATCTATGGTTTTGACTTTATTGGTTCATGTGGTGAAATCCTGTGGTATTTGTCTGAATTATTTAGTTTAGGACTTCAAGGTACATTCATGTTGCAAGTGACAAGATTCTGTTCCCTTGTTATGGCTGGTTTGTATTCCAGTGTGTGTGTAACACCACATCTTCATTATCTATCCATCTATTGATGTAAATTAGGTTGCTTCTATAACTTAGCTATTGTTAAGTAATGCTGCAGTGAATATAGGGCTACATGCATCTTTTCCAATTAATTTTTATTTTCTTTGGGTAAGTACTCAGAAGTAGAATTGTTGGATCATATGGTAGTTCTATTCTTATTTATTTACTTATTTTCCATTGGCGTATAGTTGCTTTACATTGCCATGTCAATTTCTGCTATATAGCAAAATGAAACAGTCATACATTTAAATATACCCCCTCTTTTCTGGATCTCCTTTCCATTTAGGTCACCACATAGCAATGAGTAGAGTTCCCTGTGCTATCCCATAGGGTCTCATTAGTTTATCTCTTTTTTACATAGTAATGTATATATTCTTAATTTTTTGAGAAACCTTCATACTGTTTTCTTAAGTGGCTGCAAAAATTTACATTCCCACCAACAGTGCATGGGGATCTTATTTTCTCCATATCCTCACCAATACTTGTTATTTCTAGTCTTTTTGATAATAGCATTCTCACATGTGGGAAGAGATACTGTGATTTTGATTTGCATGTTTCTAATGATTCATGAATCTGAGCACCTTTTCATGTGCCTGGTGGTGGTCTGTAGGTCTTATTTGAAAAAAACGTCTATTCAGATCCTCTGCTAAAAACTGGATTGTTTGACTTTTTGCTCTGGAGTTTTATGGGTTCTTCATATATTTTGGATATTAACCCCTGATTGGATATATGATTTGAAATATTTTCCTTCATTCAGTAGATTGTATCCACTTTGTGGATTATTTATTTTTCTGTGCAAAAGCCTTTTATTTTGATATAGTCCTGCTTATTCATTTTTGGTCTTGCTACCTTTGCTTTTGGAGTCAGATTGAAATATCCACTGACACCAATGTCATAGCTGGTCACCTCTGTTTTCTTCTAGTAGTTTTATGGTTTTGGTCTTACATTGTAGTCTTCAGTGCATTTTGAGTTAATTTTTCTGTGTGAGGTAAGACTAGTATAATTTCATTACTTTGCATGTGGCAGTCTATTTTTCCCAACATCAATTATTGAAGAGACCATCCTTTCTCCATTATATATCCTTGCCTACTTTGTCATAAATTAACTGACCATGTATGTGTGGGTTTATTTCTGGAGTCTATATTCTGTTCCATTTTATTTGTCTTTATGTCAATACCATACTATTTTGATTACCATACCTTTGTAATATAGTTTGAAATCAGGGATTGTGATGCCTACAGATTGGTTCTTTTTTCTCAAGATTGCTTTGGCCATTTGGGGCCTTTCATGGTTCCATATAAATTTTAGAATTATTCTATTTCTGTGAAAAATGTCAGGGAATTTTGATAGGAATTGCATTGAAATCTGTATATTGCTTTGGGTAATATGAACATTTTAACAATAGTAATTATTCTAATCTCTGAGCATGGAATATCTTTTCATTTCTTTTTTAAAAATTTTTATTGTTACTTTATTTTACTTTACAATACTGTATTTGTTTTGCCATACATTGACATGAATCCACCATGGGTGTACATGAGTTCCCAATCCTGAACGCCCCTCCCACCTCCCACCCCATATCATCTCTCTGGATCATGCCCGTGCACCAGCCCCAAGCATCCTGTATCCTGTATCAAACATAGACTGGTGATTCATTTCTTACATGATATTATACATGTTTCAATGCCTTTCTCCCAAATCATCCCACCCTCTCCCTCTCCCTCAGAGTCCAAAAGTCTGTTCTATACATCTGTGTCTCTTTTGCTGTCTCGCATACAGGGTTATATCTTTTCATTTCATTGTGTCTTCTAAAATTTCATTCATCATTGACTTATAGTTTTCAGTGTACAGATCTTTAGCCACCTTGGTTAAATTTATTCCTAGGTGCTCTTTTTGATGCAATTGTAAATGGGATTGTTTCCTTATTTCCTGTATCTAATAGTCTGTTATCAGTGTACAGAAAAACATCTGATATTTATTTACCCTTTTGTACCTTTTGTACCTTGTCACTTTACTGAATTTAAAATTTTAGTTCTAACATAACTCTCCTAACATATGTCATTTGGATTTTTGTTTCTTGTGAGGTTTTTGAATACTGATTCAATCTCCTCACTACTAGTCAGTCTGTTTATTAATTTTTTTTTTGACTTCACTTTCACTTTCACAGTGAACTATATATATATATATTTTTTTAGTTTTTTAGTTTTTAAATTTTAAAATCTTTAATTCTTACATGCATTCCCAAACATGAACCCCCCTCCCACCTCCCTCCCCATAACATCTTTCTGGGTCATCCCCATGCACCAGCCCCAAGCATGCTGCATCCTGCGTCAGACATAGACTGGCGATTCAATTCACATGATAGTATGTCATTCTCCCAAATCATCCCACCCTCTCCCTCTCCCTCTGAGTCCAAAAGTCCATTATACACATCTGTGTCAGTCTGTTTAGATTTTCTATTTCTTCCTGATTCAGGCTTAGAAGATTATATGATTCTAAGAATTTATCATTTCTTCTAGGTTGTTCTATGTGTTAGTGTATAATTGTTTGCAGTAAAATCATTTGTATTTCTGCAGTATCAATTGTAACGTTACTCTTTTCATTTCTGTTTTATTTGAGCCCTCTTTTTAATTCTTTTCTTGGTTAATCTAGCTAACATTTTTTTTCAATTTTATCATTTCAAAGAACAAGTTTCTAGTTTCATTAAGTTTTCTGTTGTCTTTTTAGTCTTTGTTTTATTTATTTCTGCTCTGGACTTTATTATATCCTATTAACTTTGGGCTTTATTTGTTTATTTATTCTTCATTCGTAAAGTTAGATATTTTATTTTGAGATTTCTCTTGTTTCTTGAGGTAAGTCAGCATTACTACAAACTTCTTTCTTAGAATACTTTTGCAATATCCCATGGATTTTGCTGGTTGTATTCACTTTACATTTGTTTCTAGATTTTTTTATTTTTAATTTCTCTTTTGTCTTTTTTCATTAACCCAGTGGTTGTTCAGTAGCATGATTTATCTCCACATATTTATAATTTTTTTAGTTTTCTTTTTGTAATTGATTTCTAGCTTCATATGATTGTGGTTGGCAAAGATGCTTGATATGATTTCAGCCTTCTTAAGTTTATTGAGACTTGTTTTGTGATATAACATGTGATCTATCTGGAGACTATTCCATATCTGCTTAAGAAGAATGTGCATTCAGCTGTAATTAGATGGAATGTTCTATATATATATTATATATAATATATATGTATATATGTGTGTGTGTGTATATATATATATATATATATAAAGTTATCCAACCTAAGGTGTTATTTAAGGCCAATGTTTCCTTACTGATTTTCTGTCTGGAAGATCTATCCATTGAGGTAAGTGAGGTATTAAAGTCCCCTACAATTGGTGTATTGCTATCAATTTCTCCCTTTAGGTCTGTTAATATTTTTTTTATATATCTTAGTGCTCTTTTGGTGTGTATATAAGTATTTACAGTGTTATATCTTCTTGTTGGATTTATCTATTTATTGTTATGTAGTGCTCTTCTTTGTCTTTTCTTTGACTTTAAATCTTTGTTTAAAGTCTATTTTGTCTGATATGAATATAGCTGCATCAGCTTTCTGTTTCTATTAGCATGAAATACCTTTTTTCATCCCTTCACTTTCAGTCTCTGTGTCCTTATATTTGAAGTGAGTCTCTTGTAAGCAGCATATAGATGTCTTTTTTTTTTTAAATTTTTAAATCAAGCTAGCCTCTCTGTGTCTTTTCAATGGAGCATTTTATCTATTTGTATTTAACACAGTTATTGATAGGTCTGTATTAATGCCATTTTGTTAGCTGCTTTCTGGCTGTTTTTGTAACTTCACTATGTTCCTTTCTTCTCCTCTTTCTCATTTCTTGTGGTTTGACTTATGTTTAGTTTACTTTCTCTCACTCTCTTCTCTCTCTCTTTTTGGTGTATTTGATATGGGTTTTTGTTTTGTGGTTACCATGAGGTTTACATACAACATCATAGGTTTATAACATTCTATTTTAAGTTGATAGCAACTTAAATTTGAGCTCATTCTAAAACTCTCCATTTTTATTCCCCTGCCCATGTTTTATATTTTTGATGCCATGTTTTATTTTTATTTTGTGTATCACTATTTATGTAACGTATTTTTATTTTATGTATCACTAACCTCATCAGTATAGTTTTAATTAGTTTTACTACTTTTGTCTTTTAACCTTCATACTAGCTTTATAAGTGATTATCAGTTCAGTCACTCAGTCACGTCCAACTCTCTGTGTCCCAGTGGACTGCAGCATGCCAGGCTTCCTTGTCCATCACCAACTCCCAGAGCTTGCTCAAACTCATGTCCATCGAGTTGGTGATGCCATCCAGCCATCTCACCCTCTGTCATCCCCTTCTCATCCTGCTTTCAATCTTTCCCAGCGTCAGGGTCTTTTCCAATGAGTCAATTCTTCCTATCAGGTGGCCAAAGTATTGGGGTTTCAGCTTCAACATCAGTTCTTCCAGTGAATATTCAGGACTGATTTCCTTTAGGATTGACTGATTGGATCTCCTTGCAGTCCAAAGGACTCTCAAGAGTGTTCTCCATCACCACAGTTCAAAAGCATCAATTCTTTGGCACTTAGCTTTCTTTATAGTCCAACTCTCACATCCATGCATGACTACTGGAATAAACGTAGCCTTGACTAGACAGACCTTTGTTGGCAAAGTAATGTCTCTGCTTTTTAATATGCTATCTAGATTGGTCATAGCTTTTCTTCCAAGGAGCAAGTATCTTTTAATTTCATGGCTGTAGTCACCATCTGCAGTGATTTTGGAGCCCCCCAAAATAAAGTCATGTGAGATGAATGCAATTGTGCGGTAGTTTGAGCATTCTTTTGCATTGCCTTTCTTTGGAATTGGAATGAAAACTGACCTTTTCCAGTCCTGTGGCCACTGCTGAGTTTTCCAAATTTGCTGGCATATTGAGTGCAGCACTTTCACAGCATCATTGGAAAAGACTCTGATGCTGGGAGGGATTGGGGGCAGGAGGAGAAGGGGATGACCAAGGATGAGATGGATGGATGGCATCACGGACTCAATGGATGTGAGTCTGAGTGAACTCCAGGAGATGGTGATGGACAGGGAGGCCTGGCGTGCTGCGATTCATGGGATTGCAAAGGGTCAGACACAACTGAACGACTGAACTGAACTGAAAAATAAAGTCTGCCGCTGTTTCCATTTTTTCTCCATCTATTTGCCATAGAGTGATGGGACTGGATGCCATGATCTTAGGTTTTTGAATGTTGAGTTTTAAGCCATCTTTTTCACTTTCCTCTTTCATTTTATCAAGAGGCTCCTTAATTCCTCTTCACTTTCTGCCATAAGGGTGGTGTCATCTGTGTATCTGAGGTTATTGATATTCCTCCTGGCAATCTTGATTCCAGCTTTTGCTTCATCCAGCCCGGCATTTCACATGATGTACTCTGCATATAAGTTAAATCAGCAGGATGACAATATATATCCTTGACATACTCCTTTCCCAATTTGGAACCGGTCTGTTGTTCTATGTCCAGTTCTAGCTGTTGCCTCTTGACCTGCATACAGATTTCTCAGGTGGCAGGTAGGGTGGTCTGGTATTCACATCTCTTTAAGAGTTTTCCACAGTTTGTTGTGATATACACAGTCAAAGGTTTTGATGTAATCAGTAAACCAGAAGTAGATGTTTTTTTGGAACTCTTGATTTTTCTTTGATCCAATGGATGTTGGCAATTTGATCTCTGGTTCTTCTGCCTTTTTAAAATCCAGCTTGAATATCTGGAAATTCACGGTTCACGTACTGTTGTAGCCTGGCTTGGAGAATTTTGAGCATTACTTTGCTAGTATGTGAGATGAGTGCAATCTCACCTGCTAAAAATCACTCATAATAAATAAGTGATTATAATCCATACATTTACTATATTTGCATTTACCAGTGCAATTTTTACTTTTGCATGTCTTCCTGTTATTAATTATGGCCATTTCTTCTCAGCTTAAAGAAGTTCCTTGATTATTTCTTGACTGGTTTAGTCATAATAAACTCAAACCCTTTGATTATCTAGAAAGCTCTTTATCTCACCTTCAATTTTGAATGATAACCTTGCCAGGTTGGATTTTTCTTCTCTTTCAGTACTTTGACTATACCACACCACAGTCTTCTGTTCTGCAAAGTTTCTGCTGAAAAATCTGCTCATAGTCTCATAAGGTTTCCTATATACATAGTAAGTTATTTTTCTCTTTTCTTCTTCTGCTTTTAAGATTCTTTATCTTTCACTTTTGACATTTTAATTATGTCTTGGTGTGGTTCTCTAGGAATTCATGTTGTTTGGAACTCTGGACTTCTAGAACTTTGATGTCTGTTTCCTTTCCCAGGTTAGGGAAGTTTTTAGTCATTATTTTTTAAAATAAGTTTTCTTCTTCTTTCTCTCTATATTTGGCTTCTGAGACCCCTAGAGTACAAATGCTATTCTGGCTGATGTCATTCTAGTGGTCCCTCAAGCTATTGTCTTAAAATTCATTTCTGCATTGTTTTGGTGAGTTCCGTTGCCCTAATTCATCCTTCTGCTTTATCTAGTCTGCAATTGATTGCCTTGGTCAAGGGTATAGGCTTCCCTTGTGGAACAGTTGGTAAAGAATCTGCCTGCAATGTAGCAGACCTGAGTGTAATCCCTGGGTTGTAAAGATCCCCTGGAAAGGGGAACGGCTGCCAACTCCAGTATTCTGGCCTATAGAATTCCTTGGACTGTATAGCCCATGGGGTCACAAAGAGTTGGACATGACTGAGCAACTTTCACCTTCTCTTTGGCCAAGGGTGCAAGGGTGAGCATGGGGTGGGAGGAGCCTGAGGGACTAGACCTGCAGTTCTGAGTTAGTTCTGTTTCTTTGAGGCTTGATGGTGGTCTCCCCCAAGTCAAGGGGTAGGTGCAGGGCCTGAGGGGCTAGCACTGCTCTTCTGAGTGAGCTCTGCTTCTGTGTGGTACAATGACAGTGTCTGCCTTAGTGGAGAGCAGGGCTGGAGCAGGAGCCCAGTGTAGGCTGAAGGGTTCACTGGGGTGGTTCTGGCAGGCTGGTCAGAGTACCAGGTGGTTTTCAATCTGCTGCCTTTCTGATATGACTGGGGATAAGCAAGCCTATACATATTCTCTTCAAGAGTAACTGTCTATGACCTTCTGTTAAGCCCCTGCCTGCTTGCCTGCTAAGTTGCTTCAGTTATGTCTGACTTTTTGAGACCCTATGGACTGTAGCCTGCCAGGGATGGGGGTTGTCCAGGCAAGAATACTGGAGTGGGTTGCTCTTAAGCCCCACTGGTACTCAAACCAGCCAAGGGTGCTTATCTTCCTAATGTCAGATGCCAGGGCTGAAGTATTCAATATGGAGCTCAAGCCTCTTGCTCCTTAAGAAGGATCCCCCAAACTGTGATATCTTCCTCCTCTTCTGGGTCACTCGCCAGAGGTGTGGGTCCCAACTAGATCAGAGCCATTCTCCTAGACATCAGGTCATTCTCAGAGAAAGTTGCTCTGTATGTAGTTGTAGTTTTGGTGTGGTTATGGAAAGAGGTGAGAGTTTGCCTTCTATATCGTCTTGACCTACTTTCTCCCTCTATGACCGTTACTTTATATTCTTTATCAGGTAGATTAATTATCTTTGTTTCATTAAGGTCTTTTTCTGAGGTTTATCTTATACATTTTTTCAGAAAACATATTCCTCTCTTTACTGAACTCCATGTGTTTGTTTCTATTTATTAGGTGACATACCTACCTCTCCCAGTCTTAAAGAAGTGGCCTTGTATAAGTGATCTTATCATTTCAACCTAGCTCTTGGTTGTCTCTTGAACCTTTGTGATTGTCTAAGCAGGTTGATTTGTTCTTGATAGGTCCCTGTTGTTGAGCGTGTGCCAAGACCTGTCAGTGTTCCAAGGGGAGGAATATCATTTAACACCCAGCTTCAGACTGATTGGAAGCCAAATCCTCAGGCATCAGCTTTTAAAATATGTGGATATATATAGTCCGGTGGGGCTGCAACTGTAAACCCTGCTGGGATCCAGACCACAAAATCTAGAGTTTTTTCCTGGGTGACAGTTGCACAAATCTGGTCTCCAGAGTTTCAGTTTGCTGACTGTGCAACAACCTGGGGGTGGTTCCCTGCTAGGAGAGTTTTCAATTGTTACAATCCTATGGAGAGCAATGCAAGCCTTCTTGGCCACCAGGGCGAGGTAATAACGGCATGTCCTGTGCAGATTGCATGTGCCCGCCAGCTTTAGTAAGGGAGTGGGAGCCCCACTCACAAGTTTCAACAGGAGAGGTCTTAGCAAGACAGTGGGAAGATGCCATGTGTGTGTGCTAGCAGACTGGAGGGAGAGTGCAAAGATGGCATCCACCAGCTCCTCTGCCTCAGGAGAGAGTCCTATCTATCCACTACCCCTCTAGCAGATGCTTTAGAATTAGCAAGTGAATCTCCTTCTCATATAGTCTAGACACTTTCAAACTGCTGCTTTTGTGCTGGGCCCCAAGGTAAGTGAGACTTCACATAAGCCCTTCAAATGAGAATCCCAGTTCTCCATAGCCCTTTGTGTCCCTTGGACATGGGTCTGCTGGTTTTCTAAGCCAGATATTTTGAGGCCTTGTCTCTTTGATGAGACAAGGGGTTGGAGTAGTTGTTGTCAAGCAAAACCCCCTTGCTCCTCTGGAAGAAGCTCCAGACTTGTGGGCACCCCTCCTATTGTGAAGCACCACACTGGGGTTGAGTTTTTCATAAGACCATGTCCCTGCCTCTCCTACCCATCTTGACGTGGTTCTTTTATCCCTGTTGTTGAGAAGCAGTGCAACTAGTTTTCACTTCTTTTTCAAAGAGAATTGTTTCATATGTAGCTGTAGAGTTGGTGTGTCCATGGGAGATGAGCTCAGGATCTTCCTACCCAACCATCTTAGACCTCTGTCGCCATGTTATTTAAAAAGGTATTGAATTTGGCCAACACAGTTGTATGGTCTTTGTAAGGTTCAAATGAAATGATGATACAAAGTGGATATTTCAACACCATGGGGTAATGGAAGACATATGAGCTTCGAAATTGGAACTTCCAAGGTTTAAATCTCAAATCTACCACTCCTTAGTGGGGATCATCTTAGACAAGTGATCTAATTTTTCAGAGTCTCTAATATTACTTTTTAAAATGTTACTCCAACTAACAGGAATGATAAGAAAGTTAAATGTTAGCATGTAAATAAGTCTAATAGGTATATGGTAGGAGATTAATAAAGATTATTTTCTGCCTCCCCACTCCACCGCAGTTTGAAATCTGGCATTACTGGTCAGACTATTTTTCCATTTCTTTCTGCTCATCAATTTTTGAGATATAGGTGCTATCTCCTGGTCTTACAACAGATTTGGCCATGAGGGTCCAAGATTGACAGGGGTTGTAACCACTTTTCTTAATTTTGAAAAATAGAACAAAAAACACCATCTGCAGCAGTTCAGCCTTGTGGCTTTCCTCTCATGGCTTGGTCCACCCCATGTATACCTCATCAAATAACAGGTGTCAGTGCTTTATCCCAGCAGAGCTGCAAGCAGCTGCAACATGCTAGTAGGAGATCTAACATTGATCACAAACACTGATTTGTGGTTTTTCTGTCTCTGTATGAAGCATCTTGATGCAGACCAGCTCCTATTTCCTTGGTAACAGGAAATACACATATTTCATAATGAGTAAGAGAATTTGCTATTAGTTCAAACCAAACCTAAGTTCAAAGTTTGGACATACAGAAATTGAGTTAACATATGTTACTCATAGCACTAAGACCTAAAGACCAAAATCTTATTTCAGTCCTATTTGTTACTTTTTTGTGTGCAATCGCAAGGCTCTGTCATAGGTTTTATGATTGTTAAAGCAAAATATAGACAACAAATGTTAACATACTGGGTCAAGGAAAACTTTCCTCTACTAAAGAGAAAAATAGAAAGGTAGAGACTAGTTTAGGGCTAGTTGGGTTATACACCCTCTGAAAAGTAGGCAGACAAAATTATTCTATATCCACCCCTGGGAAGAGTGTCTAGCCTTGGCAGACATGATACTTCTAATATTTATTAATCAGAGAGGTACAGTAACATTACAAATTAGAATCAGTCCTGGGAAAGATGTAATGTAGGAAAGCTTAATACTCTCACCGTATTTTCATCACATTGTCCTTTCTTTTTTCCTAGATGCCTTGTAGCTTCAGTCTGGTCTTGGAATTCTCTCCTTAGCAGGATTCAGACTCATATTTTCCCTCCGTCTTTCTCCCTTTATAAAGGCCTGATGTCCATCATCATCAATGTTAATGACACCAATCTTCTTCTAGAGATATCTGTACATCAACATAGACAATGCCCTAAATGTCTTTTTTATAGTTGGATCTTAAGTATCAGTTATATATGGCTAAAACACTTTGAGGCAGCCACCCCCTTTCTACATCATTCAAATCATATCCATGCTACCGAAACATGGGGTAGAAGTTACAAACTTTCTTTATGAACTTGCCTTTAAGTTATATTCTTTTAAACCAAGATGAATATTCAGAAAGAAAGCAAATCAGAAAAGATCCCAAAGTACATGAGGTAGTAGTTAGTTGATGGCAGAACAGCACTCCCACTGAGAATAACAGAAAAGTTGGACAAAACAAAGTGATCTGTCTGAAGAGTTTAGAGAACAGCCGATATGACTGAGTGGCCAAAGTTAACTGGAAAAGAAGATAATTACTGAGAGATGAGCTGATATTTTGTGAGTTGTTTTCCCCCCAGGGATATTTACCAGTTCTTGGCCTTTGCAGGGAGGTTCAGAATCCAGCAAAGGGCTGTAGCTAAGGAAGAACCCAGCAGAACTTCTGAGCATGTCACAGTGCAATAGGGGTCAAAATTGAGGTGCAGAGTTATGGAGGCTGTCAGGACTTGAGGGACCAAGATCCTGAAGAGAGGGGGATAAATTCAACCTTTTAAGATTTTTCTTTGGCATTGTGTGTGTTTGTGTGTGTGTGTTTCTGTGTGTAATATTCTTAAGCTGCAAAGAGAACGAGTTTAAAAAACAAACTAGAAAGTCTCTGAAAGTGGTTTGGGGCTTTTGACACTCAGAGAGATAAAGGTGTTTCCCTGATGACTCAGTGGCTCAGTCATTGGACATGATTGTCCCCGGCGGCTCAGACAGTAAAGATCTGCCTGCAGTGCAGGAGACCCGGGTTTGACCCCTGGCTCAGGAAGATCCCCTGGAGAAGGGAATGGCAACCTACCCCAGTATTCTTGTCTGGGAAATCCCATGGATATAGGAGCTTGGCAGGCTATAGTCCATGGGGTCATGAAGATTTGGATATGACTTAATGATTAAACAACAACAAATGGAGATAAAGAGGCAAAAATTGTCAACCAGGAATAGCATACTAGTCTCTCAGTAGGGACCTCTGGAAGATACACTCTAGGAGTGATAAACCAGGCTTACCTAAAGGTTTACAAAATCTATAACCAGCCTTGACTTAGCCCCTGCTTGGGTTGCAGGGATCTGTACCTAGCTCCTAATTGGCATCTCCAAATGTGTACAGCTTTTCTTCACGTAGAATAGTTTTACCATTTCCTTTTGACTTTTAGAAAAACAAGAGTGTTCAATATAGATAGTAAAAGATTATTTTTGTTGGGCATACAGATGAATCTCTAGATTTCCAGGGTGCTAAAGCTTAACCTAGGGCTTCCCTGGTGGCTCAGTGGCAAAGAATCTGCCTGCAGTGCAGGCGCCCCCAGTTGGATCCCTGGATTGGAAAGATCCCCTGGAGGTGGGCATGGCAACCCACCCCGGTACTCTTGCCTGGAGAATTCCATGGACAGAGGAGCCTGGTGGGCTACAGTCCATAGGGTTACATAGAGTCAGACATGACTGAAGCAACTAAACAGCAGCAGCAAAACTTAACCTATACCTTTTATGAACTTAAAAAAAAATTCATTCAATAACTCAGAAAGTATTTATTGAATGTTACTAGTCAGTTTCAGGCGCTAGTCATGTGCAGGGGGTACAACAGAAAAGGCAGACAGAGCTATTCTCTGTCCTTGACGAGTTCACAGACTGTTGGGGAAGCAGACACACTGAGTGTAATCAAGAAATAATATACACATGTCTAACACTTTTCTAACATTCCAAGGTTCAAAAACAATATGAGCTCTGAAAAATGGGGGATTTGGAGGCACATAACTTCGTGGGTTTCTTAGTGTTGACAGTGATGATGCACTAATCTGAAGGCAGTAGGGTAAACTTGCTCCTTGTGAGTGTCCTGTATGAAGTTTTATGATTAAATGTAAATTATCTCTTTGTCTACATCTGGTTAAAATATTCTTTCCCAACCCCATTCTCAGTGCAGTATGAAATGATTACAATATATGGAGTCTAGAGACCATAAGGATTGACAACAGCCTATCTGTGTTTTCTTCTCCTGTGGTGCTGTGGGTCCTACAGTACAGTCTCTCTCACCATGTGTAGGGATAGCTGCATAAATATGTAAGGTATTACCAGCAGTGGGCTTTACAATACTTTGAAACTGCCAGAAACTTAGTAATGAATGGGATTTTCTCTCATTTCCTAGTTCATTTCTTTGATTAGGGATTAGAACTCTCTGTGGTCATTTTTGCATATGATGTATTGCAGCAGAGTGAGCAGGCAAGGATCAAGTTTGGGTGACTGGGTTTTAAAGTAGATTAGGTGACAGGAGCCAGAGATTTAATATATACAAAGAAAAAAGGTTGTAAAGGGGGACCATTTGGTTAACCATGTCAAACTGGAAGCCTGCCTCTTGAGAGATATGGTCTAAACAGAGCACTGGTACCTATGGACATAGGATAGAAGTGAGATCTGGGTGGAATAATTGTGTAGCTTTTCTAGACAAGATGGTCCAGATATTGTATTTTAATCACCTATGAAGTAATTTTTAAAATAAAGCTAAAATTTATTTTTTAGTTAAAATATGTCATGTGCAATGTATAAACAGCTTTAGACAAGACACTAACTGTGGAATTATCTTGAGAAGTTTGGAACCCAGTGAATGACTCTGCACTAGAATCATCCTTCCAGGATTCTTTAAGAGCAGTTCAGTCTGGGGCAAGGTGTGTATGCTTGTAAGTTATTCACAAGTATGGATATGTTGCTTACAAATAGCAACATTTGAGGATGAGACAAGTCATTACAGATTAGCTTGAGACACTTTAAGGAGCCTTAAGGTGACAGCTCTTCCTATCCATTCACTGGTGCCAGGGAGCATGTTACAATAAGAACTAGAAATCCCTGGGCATACGATAGCACTACTCCAGGCTTTGAGATAGACCATTTGTTCCCAACTCTTTTAATTTAGTCCCTTTGCATTATGTAAATGATGTAAGCAAGTGTTAATGGTATTTTTAATAGAATTGATTCAGAAGCATTATAAGCAAAATGAGATACTTAGGGATGAGTCACAGCAATTTAATAGGCTCAGGTACTGGTCATTTATTTTCCAGAACTGTGCTGTCCATTTCAATGGAAAGTGCCTCAGAGAATAACAATTTGTAAGTCCTTTTCTTTATCATTTTCTCCCTTCTAATGTGTGTGTGTGTGTGTGTGTGTGTGTGTGTGTGAAGACTAACACATATTACCTTGGAAATGAGCTTTTCTTGGAAGTTATCATCCCTGTCAGTTTCAATCCTGAGTGTTCATAAGAAGGGTCTTGCTGCTGCTGCTGCTAAGTCGTTTCAGTCGTGTCCAACTCTGTGCGACCCCATAGATGGCAGCCCACCAGGCTCCCCCATCCCTGGGATTCTCTAGGCAAGAACACTGGAGTGGGTTGCCATTTCCTTCTCCAATGCATGAAACTGAAAAGTGAAAGTGAAGTCTCTCAGTCCTGTCCAACTCTTAGCGACCCCATGGACTGCGGCCTACAAGGCTTCTCCGTCCATGGGATTTTCCAGGCAAGAGTACTGGAGTGGGGTGCCATTGCTTGGATATATCTTTATCCTGTGTCTAGCACAGTGTCTGGCACATAGTTGGTGCCCATTAAATATCTTTCTATCTTTTTGTTGAAAGGTAGTGAAAAATAAAACAAAACATTGACTGACTGCCAAAGACTCAGTCAGAGAAGCTAGGGGAAAACAGTCTGAAACCCGGTTTCTAGGTGGCAGGTCAAGAGGCAAGGATGCAAAGTTTTGACACCAGTAAGGTGGAATAGAGAATGTTTAAAGTGGAAAATAGAGTTTCTTATATTTTCCTTGCCAAGGGACAAACATAGTTTATATACAGGGTAGTACTGAACCTAGCAACTGGGAGAATTAAACACCTCACTCAAGTTCAGAACAAGAGGAGTTGGGGCTTACCATCATATAAGATTAGGACTTGGTTTACAAGATATTCCTAAGTGAAAAGTCTACCCTAGACAGTAATTTTTTAAAGTTTTGAGTCAATCTCAAACTTACAGAAAAGTTCCAAGTACTGTATGAAGGACTTTTGGGTTCTTGCACTATTCAAGGGTTAAGTTGCTAATCTCATGACCCATCAACTGTGAATATTTTAGTGCGTATTTCCTACCACCAGAATATTTCCCTACAATAACCACAATAAAATCATCAAAGTCAGAAACTTGACATTTATATATGACTACCAAATAATCCTCAGATCTCATTCAAGTTTTATAGGTTTTTTCAGTAATGTCGTTTCAGAAGCACATCTTGCATTTAGTTGTCATGAATCTTTAGTCCCCTTAGATCCAAAAGTTACCTCTTTCCTTGGTTTTCATGACCTTAACAATTTTGAAGATTACAGGCCTCTTAATTTGTAGAATGTCCCTCTGTTCAAGTTTGTCTGATGTTTGCTCACAAATGGGTTCAAGTTGTGCAAATTTGGCAGGAATATCATAACAGTGATGCTGTGCTCTTTCATTGTATCTTATTAGGTAAATTTTGATTTGTCTAGCTACTGATGCTATTACTTTGATTGTTTGATAAAGATGGTATCCGCCAGGCTTCTCTACAGTAATGTTACTCTTTTCCCCTTTGTAATTAGTAATTATTTGTTAGAGATGATACTTCACAACTATGTAAATATTCTAGTCTTTGTAAGGCTTCCTATTCATTAATTTATCCATCACACTTTCAGTTTATTCATTTACTTATATCAGTATGAATTCATTGTTTTCTATTCAACTGGCTATAATTTGTAATCGCCAGTATTTATTTTGATGTTTGAATTGTTCCAGATTTGTTCAGTGGGAGCCCCTTAAGCCAGCTTCTATGTCCTTTTTTTTGACATATTACCATCTGTTTTGAATGCTCTTGCTTTTTGTGGTACGAAAAGGTATTCCAACCTTACAGGGAACTTTTTTTGCCCTAGTCATGGAGATGAGCCATTTCTCTAAGGAGCCAAGTTCCACTTAGTGGTACTTAGAAGACAACTTCTGCGTGCATAGTTATTGGGATGTCACTGTTCCCATGCCTTCTCATTTGTATTTATTTCTCTATATATTCATATTTATACGTCTGTCAGCCTATTTATCTGTCTACTCCTGAATTCTGCCAGCTTTGACATCTCTTGCCTTTCAGCCCAAATGTGGATGTTCTTCTCACTGAACTGAGTTCTGACTCCTGATGCCAGACCGCTGCAGCCATTGCCTTCTGCACGGTTGTCATTATAACTTGCTTGGGCTTTTGCATCCCACCCTGGGCCATATCTCCTCTATCCTGGTTAGGAAATTTACTGTACTCAATTCCACTTCATGGCTTTAAAGCTGAATTGTCCTAGGAGGGAATATAAGAGAAGAGAGAAAGAGTGTAGAGAGAGAATGAGATAGAGAGAGAGGAAGGAAGGGGGAGAAGAGGAGGAAGAGGAAACAAAAGGAGGAGAGAGAAGAGAAGAGAGGAGATACAAAGTTTACATTAAAATAAATAAATTACCTTTCCTATGAGCAAAAGGTCCTTGTTGTTGTTCAGTCGCTCAGTCATATCTGACTCTTTGTAACCCCGTGGACTGCAGCACATCAGGCTTCCCTGTCCTTCATTATCTCCTGGAATTTGCTCAAATTCATGTCCATTGAGTTGGTGATGCTATTTAACCATCGCATCCTCTGCTGCCCTCTTCTCCTCCTGCCCTCAATATTTCCCAGCATCAGGATCTTTTCCAGTGAGTCAGCTTTTCGCATCAGGTGGCCAAAATATCCATTACATAATTTTGAACCAATTTATATATTTAAAAATAGAGACTCACAATCTCATCAGGATTTGAGGGTTGCCAATCTGTTTGGGGTTTCAACTGGTAGATTATGGGGCTTGGATTTGTTGTCCTTTCCGTGTTTGAGTGAGATCCACAGTTTTCAAACTATGTCCTCTGTAGGCTTAGGTTCTTTGGATACATCTCTGGGCTGCTCTGGGAGGGTAGGTGGGAGAAATGTGGTGTCTCAGTGGCTTGACTTTGTTTCCCATCCTACTTCAACCAGAAAATTCTGTTTGCAACTGTTCTATGTATCAGGTTTCACATAAGACTCTAGCTGAAAAAAAAATTAAAATGCTAAAAATGTTTGAAAACTGGAGTTAGATGATCTCTCTGAGAATGTCAGCTGGGAGTTATAAGAATCAACCTTTGTAATTTTTACTTAAGTGTACATCTTTTCTTCATGAATCTGAGCAGTGGATAATTTTGTCATTAAAGATGTTTTTATTATAAAAGAAATACATGATTCTTTTATATTGTTATCAAAACATGGAAAATGGAAAACCATTATCTCCTTACTTTTTCTGCCTCTGGTACAATATAAGAAAGGCATTCAACATTTTGAAATATTCCTTTCCACTCTTTTTGTTTTGCTTTACTATAATTTTTTAAAGTACTTGTAAGCATATATTATATATAACATACTCTTAGTTTTCTAGACATAGAAATTCTGGGATCTCAGTTTCAACGAAGAATAAAACAACAGGGGTTTTCTTTCTTGCTAATATAAATTTCCTACAGTATTAGAAGCTGGGGATACATTCGCTGTCCTCATTAAATTTGCAATCTAGTTGGAGAAGAGACTAAACAATCTTAAGTGTGAGAGGTATTAGAAAGAAACACAGAATATTGTGAGATCATAAGATGGGCAGAGTGCACTTTTTGAATACACAGAAAAAATATTAGGCTTCCCTGGTGGCTCAGTGGTAAAGAATCTGCCTGCTAGCAGCAGATGTGGGCTTGATTCCTGGGTTGGGAAGATCCCCTGGAGGAGGAAATGGCAACCCACTCCAATATTCTTGCCTGGAGAATTCCATGGACAGAAGAGCCTGGCTGGCTACAGTCCATGGAGTTGCAAAAGAGTTGGACATGACTTAGCGACTAAATAGCTATGGGATGGGTTTCCTGCCATTAGCAATGCAAAGAATCCCCCCTGATATACTCACCACCCAAAATAAACCAATACCAACAATTTAGTTGTTTTATATCAGCCTTTCATCAAATGATGTATTTTAACAAAGTTGAAATCATAAATGTGTGTTGAATTGATTTAAGATGTCATCCCAAGAAACACTAGCAGGGGAGAAGATAGCAAGGGAAGGAATACAATAAGATGTGTGTTACAAAATAGTTACCAGTGTAGGCACATGGGGCTTAATCCTTGGTGAGTAATCTATGGGGAATAGTATAGAACATACTTCAGAGTCTTCCTCCCTTAGTAGTGAAGAAGCTGGGGTATTTATCTAACGATTCCTCACTCATCATCGGTTGAAAACTACTTTGGGGCATTACCTCTCTTGTACTTTTAGTTTGTCCTCCATGTGAATTAACTGTGATCCTGTGTCCAGAAATATAGTCGCCAGTCAAAGCTGCAGGTATTCCCCAGTAATGTGCTCTTAGTGAGTGCAGGTGGGTGGAAAGGCTGTACCAACATCAATGATCATTTCTCACTCACTCTCATCTTACTCAGCCTTTCAGTATAATTCAACAATTCAGTATAAAACAAGAATGCACCACCTTCTAAAAAAATTTAGCAATACCATATTTTCCTTCCTCACTGGTTACTCTTTCTAAGTCTCCCAGGTTGATTCATCTATACACTTTCTCTCACTTATTTAATTCCTTTTACTGCTTCATTGAACTCCAGACCAATATATACACCTGCTTACCTCACACTTCACTGGCATATCTAGTAGGCATCTCAAAATGTTTAAAACAAAAGTGAACTCTTGTTTTTTCATCAAACCTTCTTCATTTACCCACGTTTTACATTTCATAAAATGTCCACCCTTTCTCTAGTTGCCAAAACATTTATGAACAATTCTTGATTCCCTTTCCCTCACCTTCCACATCTGACTTTATCAGTAAGTTCTCCTGTCTTCATCACAAATATAAAAACTGTAAATACACCAGTTTCTCCATATCCATCTCTGTCACCTTAGCACAATACATTATCATCTTTCCAAATTTACTTGCAATGGCTTCCTAATTGGTCTGTAGATCCCTCCACCCTTGAACCTTTATAATCCATTCTATACACAGTAAACTAAGTGATATTTTAAAATCATCTTGCTTCCTTCTTAGAATCTCTGACAGTTTCCCACAATAGTTGAACATAAAAACAGCACAATAATCTTGTCCTTTCTTACCACTCTGAGTCATTTCCTACCTCTTTCCTCTGATTTCTGCACACTAATGACTTGCTTTCTTCTTTTCTCAGTCATTCTTAACAGGAAAGTACCACATCTTGAGGCATTTTTAAATTTGCGGTTGCATCTTTGCTCATTGTGATATTTGGTAGTGTGTGGAGGTCAGTGATTTAAGATGTCCTGCAGTGTGCTGGATAGCCCATGAAATGAGTACAGTTCTGCCTCCCATGTGACTTTCAAATATCCTACCAGACATTCATGTAGGTGAAACAAGTGTTCTTAAAATTATTTGAACCTAAAGCCTAATTCCACTTTATATATAAACACATTATTTATTATACCCTGAAATTTCTAGGAATGCATCCACATTGTAAATTGAGAAAAGATTATAATTTGTTTTGTTAGAGCTCTATCAAGACTTGCTCACTGTTTCAGAAAATCATGTCACCAATGGCAACGCCATTTGTGGCATATGAGTTGCCAATGCAACACACCTGTACCTGAGTCCATTTGTAGTTGTTGCATTCACGCTGATTCTAAGTATAGACACAAACATCTGACTACTTCATATGGCTCCTTGTTATTACACCTGAGCATTTTCATCTAGAAATGCATATCATTTTCTTATAAATTACTTTTCCATTCTTTTTACTTTATAGTATAGTTATGGAATGATAGTAATATTTTTGGATATTATTTGTGTAAATAGTTTATAACATATATGAATTTGGCTTCAGGAGTAAAGGAACTATTTGTCCTAAAAAGAAGACTCTGGAGCTAACTGAATTGAGAACACTGCTCTCAAACTTTAATCTGGATACTATCCCAGCTGTTCAAAATGCTAGTTCCATTTGCTATAGTCTTGAACAATGAGCAAATTTCTCTTGTAGATCTGTAGAAGGAGAGTAGGGTGGTATACCAGCTCCTGAACAAATATTAATATCTATCTGAAATTAGTCTGGTAGAGCCATACATACAGGAGAGATAATTAGCCATTTGCCAAAACTTCTGCTCTTCATTAGGTAGACCACATTCCCTATTATGTTTGTCATTAAGTGTAGAAGAAATTGGAAAAAAAATATTTCTGCATACAAAATTTCAGAGTTCATTTGTCTGTGTATAAAATTTAGTTCAGGGGATCAGACCTTCTAAGGTACAGTGTGCATTGATATTTCCCTCCTCCTTCCATCTTTTTTTCCTGTGAGTTGCTCTCATTAAAGAATTTAGAAAGGTTTTAAGGTAGAAGGGCGTGATGAGTACCAATGGAAGCAGTAGGATAGAGGTGATGACTCCTTATGTTTATTTTATTGTTTTGTTTTCAACTCTTACTTAAAATTGGGGGCTTCCCTGGTGGCTCAGAAGGCAAAGAATCTGCCTTCTCCAATTCAGGAGACCCATGTTTGATCCTTGGGTCAGGAAGATCTAGAGAAGAGAATGGCAACCCACTCCAGTATTCTTGTCTGGGGAATTCCATGGACAGAGGAGCCTGGTGGTCTGTAGTCCATGGGGTTGCAAAGAGTCGGACACGACTGAGCAACTAACCCTTTCTTAAGCTGGGTCACACTTAGAGTAATGGTGTAAAAAGTAAGATATAATTCATTTTCTTCCTTTTTTACAGATAATTTCTTTTTGTAAGATAAAATTTAAGTAGTGTTTCTCAGTTCAAGTCTGTTTTCCTTATACTTTGTATTTCTCTGAGATTTTGGCATTTAGCTGCCCATAAGACACTATTTTCAGTATTGAAGTTTTTGCCCTTGGGAAGGGAATGTTTTCATATGTATTTTAGAGATTTTGAGAATGACTATATTGGAAGCTAATGGTGTGGAACATTCTAAAATCAAGAGCAATGGTATTTATTTACATAGCAGATAATAGCCTGTATAGTTGTCACAGGCTGATGGTGATCCATGGAGAAATGGTAATGGACAGAAGAAAATATTGTAAGTGCTTTGTTGTAGGTAAAGACACATTTAATGATACACAGACAAAGAAGATGAAGAAGCATGTTGCCTTTTGATGGGGAAAACTTCAGTGGACTTCAGGTTCCCACAATGATGACCCAATGAGACTACCTGACTAGGATGAAGACACTACCACTGTGGGGGTAAGCTCTCCTTACCATCCTTATTATGATTTTTCTACCCTCCTGGTCATTCTCCACTCCTCAGGCTGCTTGGGGCTGGTGCACTGGATGAGCCAGAGGGATGGGATGGGGAGGGAGGTGGGAGGGGGTTCAGGATGGAGAACACATGTACACCTGTGGCAGATTCATGTCAATGGATGAAAGTGAGTTTTACATCAGCTTTTTCATTCTCCTCATTCACCCTCATCAAGAGGCTCTTTAGTTCCTCTTCACTTTCTGTCATTAGAGTGGTATCAGCTGCCTATTTGCGGTTGTTGATATTTCTCTTGCTAATCTTGATACCAGCTTGTGATTCATCCAGCCCAGCATTTCACATGAGGTACTCTGCATAGAAATTAAATAAGCAGGGTAACAATATACAGCTTTGATGTACTCCTTTCCCAGTTCTGAACCAGTCTGTTGTTCTGTGTCCAGTTCTAACTGATGCTTCTTGACATGCATGCAGGTTTCTCAGGAGACAGGCAAGGTAGTGTGGTATTCCCATTTCCTTAAAATTTTTGTACAGATTGCTGTGATCCACACAGTCAAAAGTTTTAGCATAGTTAATAAAGCAGAGTATATGCTTTTCTGGAATTCCCTTGCTTTTTCTATGATCTGATGGATGTTGGTAATTTGATCTCTGGGTCCCTCTGCCTTTTCTAAATCCAGCTTGTACATCTGGAAGTTCTTGGTTCACGTACTGCTGAAGCCTAGCTTGAAGGATTTTCAGCATTACTCTGCTAGCATGTGAAATGAGTGCAACTGTGTGGTAGTTTGAACATCTTTTGGCATTATCTTTCTTTGGATTGGAATGAAAACCGTACTTTTCTAGTTCTGTGGCTACTGCTGAGTTTTCCAAATTTGCTGGCATATTGAGTACAACACTTTAACAGCATCATCTTTTAAGACTTGAAATAGCTCAGCTGGAATTCCATCACCTCCACTAGCTTTGTTTGTAATAATTCTTCCTAAGGCCCACTTGGCTTCATACTCCAGGATGTCTGGCTCTAGGTGGGTGACCACACCATTGTGCTTATCTGGGTCACTAAGACCTTTTTTTGTACAGTTATTCTGTGTATTCTTGCCACCTCTTCTTAATCTCTTCTGCTTCTGTTAGGTCCTTGCTGTTTCTGTCCTTTATTGTGCCCATCTTTGCATGAAATATTCCATTGCTATCTCTGATTTTCTTGAAGAGATCTCCAGTCTTTCCCATTCTACTGTTTTCCTCTATTTCTTTGCATTTTTCACTTAAGAAGGCTTTCTTGTCTTTTCTATTCTCTGGAACTCTGCGTTCAGTTGGGTATATATTTCCCTTTCTCCTTTGCCTTTTGCTTCTCCTCTTTCTTCATATATTTTTAAGACTCCTTCAGACAATTCCTTTGCCTTCTTGCATTTCTTTCTCTTGGGGATGGTTTTGGTCACTTCTTCTTGTACAGTGTTATAAACCCTCATCCATCATTCTTCAGGCACTCTGTCTACCAGATCTAATCCCTTGAATCTATTAGTCACCAGCACTGTGTAATCATAAGGGATTATATTTACATCATACTCGAATGGTTTAGTGTTTTTGCCTACTTTCTTCAACTTAAGCCTGAATTTTGCAATAAGGAGCTCATGATCTGAGCCACAGTCAGCTCTAAGTCTTGTTTCTGCTGATTGTATTGAGCTTCTCCATCTTCAGTTCAAAGAATATGGTCAATCTGACTTTGGTATTGACCATCTTGTGATACTCATGTGTAGAGTTGTCTCTTGTGTTGGAATAAGGTGTTTACTATGACCAGTGCATTCTCTTGTCAAACTGTGTTAACTTTTGCAGAACCTTCTTACATCAAAGCATTCATCAGAACAATTCAGTCAATAAGTAACTCCTATAGATTGATCATTCTTAAGGAAAAAGTTGAATGGTTAAGAGTGTGCCTTGCAATTGGCTAATCAAATTAAAAGACCATATTATTACTTGTTGGGGTGCTTGGGTCAAAATAAATGTCAAAGTAGACTACTAACAAACAAACACAGTGCTTCAGAATTCAGGAACACATCTCATAAAACTCTGTTTCAAAGACAAGTTATAATTTAGGGCAAAATGCTATGTATTTATGGAGAAGGCGATGGCACCCCACTCCAGTACTCTTGCCTGGACAACCCCATAGACAGAGGAGCCTGGTAGGCTACAGTCCATGGGGTTGTGAAGAGTCAGACATGACTGAGCAACTTCACTTTCACTTTTCACTTTCATGCATTAGAGAAGGAAATGGCAACCCACTCTAGTGTTCTTGGCTGGAGAATCCCAGGGACAGGGGAGCCTGGTGGGCTGCCGTCTATGGGGTTGCACAGAGTTGGACACAACTGAAGTGACTTAGCAGCAGTAGCAGCTGTGTATTTATTGATAACTAGATCAAATATTTCCTCTTCTGCAAAATTTTGATCAGTTTATTTTGGCAGAACAGGTCAATTCTTTCTCTAAAAGTAATTTGTTCATTGATAGTGAGTTATTACTAATAGTACTAGCAGTGATGGTAGAACTAGTAGTATTAACAGTTGTAGTGGTAGTCTAGAAGTTATTTGGCAGAGTGTGTGTCTTTTTATGTATCTTTATGGCTCAGTTCATTATCAGGCCTGTAGTAATTGCTCATCAAATGTTCATTCAAATGAATCCCTGCATCTGAGAATGAACCAATGAAGGGTGAATTATGGTTTCCTCTGCATCATGGGTAGAGCAGATCATGAATGCTATAGAAATGGTAGGATTGTGACTTTCCTATTGCAGTAATGAGTTTAAATTTTATTGATAGGAAAAATGCAGTCCAGGGATATTCCTCTAGGATTAAACTTTCTTAAAGAGGGATACTACTAAAAATTGGATTTTAAAGCATCAACAAAAAAACTTATGGAAAACTTTTGAAATGTTAAATGATCATGAGAACAAAAATTTGGACTACATTGTAGACTGACTATTTCGCTTTAAAAGCACAACAAATAGAAGAAAAAAACCCAGCTTTTCCCTCTCCTTGGGGGCCTGCTGCTTTCTGTTGGCAAAAGTCAGCCATTGCATGGGGAAACGAGACTCCAAGTTCATGAATACAGAGTCAGAAGGTGCATTTGCTTGCCCCTGTATTCCCAGTGCTCCACACAGATGTTAAAACATATTAGGTTTCTAATAATATTTGTTGAATAAATGGATCAATAAATGAAACATGTTAATCTGACTATGGTTTCATTATCAGCAGATTTGTAGGCACCAAGCCAGTTTCTACTGAAAGTTAGTTATAATAGCTTTCATAGTTTCACTCACAACCTTGGCTGTCTGAACTTATTTATTCCTCAAAGCCATATTATTTGGAAATGTGAATTCTCCTGGCATGGGTTTCTACTGCAACAAATTCTTCTTGACTCCAGCTGCCTGATGCTGAAGTTTCAAAGTTATTTTGAGTGCTTCTCTAGCATTTTGTCCATAGAACTGCTAGAGCTGTTTTCACACATAATTACCTTTGCAAAAAGCCCTTACCAAATGCAATTCCCTTTCATGAAATTGTACATATGTGGACTTACTTTTGTACACTTTTCTACAATCAGGAGAATCTTACTTTGATTAGATGCACACCTGTTGGGGATAGTTTGAAAAAGAGGCAGTAAGAAGTTGGGAATTTGGAAAAAAAAAAAAAAGAAGAAGAAGAGAAAGAGGTAAAACAGGTGGCAGACCAGAGGGGAGATTTTTAAAATGCAGTTTTAGGAGAGTTAAGGTAGCCGAGGCCAAGTTAGAACAGCCTCACGTTGGCTGGAAGGCAGAAAGGTGCATGTGTTCTAGTATAGAATCGTCAGGCAGAGAGCTTAAGTTCTGTGAGTGGGTAGGACGGAGGCCTGAGAGGTGCCTATTTGATGTGCCTAGCTGCTTAAATGAAAGTTGCTTAGGGCTTTTATCCAGCCAAGTTACTGTAGTATTTTTGGGTTGCCCTGTGACCCAGAAGGAAGGAGCCAAGGAGTCATCCATCTGCCCAGAAAGGCCTATGATATAATATGTATTGGGGAGGGAAGAAATATACTATCTGCCACAAAGTGAAAAACATACAGGTATGTTGTTGAAAACCCTCAGAAGAGATTTTAGGACACCATCTTCATTGTTTGGCTTTCAAGAACCCACAAAAATATACTTATAATAGCATAGCTTCATTCAACCTTGGTAGCCCAAGCTTATTTTTCCTTTAAAGACTTACTTTTTCTGGAAATATGGATTCTTCTTGGACAGGAATTTTTGGAGTCTAATCCTTTGATTGGAGAGGGAAAACATATATGTTTGTGTACCAATGTAAAAATTGCATGAACCACAGATATGCAAAAATATTACTTTATCTTTTCATAACTAGACTTAATTTTAATCTTCAGTCCCCTTTTCAGTCTGAAGCAGAAAATGTCATTTAGTTACTCATACTTAGAGTGGTTTCTCAGTGATTTCAAATTTAAATCCAGTCACCTCGAAGAATTCCTCCCCACCGCACACTAATTCTCCTTGGGGTTGATGTTAATCATGAATGTAGTAGGATGCATTATTTTTTGAAAGAGGGCATCCATTCCTCCATATTGATTTGCCCTGTGCTAACATCGTAGGCTTTGATTGTCTGAATGTATGGAACACGAGGACCCCCCCCAAACTGTTATTTTAGGAGGGAGCAGCATCCCCTTTTCAAACTGAAATTGTATAATCTATACTTTAGCAACTTACTCTTCCAATAAGCACCAGAATCTTCTGTCTATTAATTTTGTATTACATTTAGGATTTTCTTTGCCACATGAGAAAATACTTGGTAGTCTGATTACAACAATACCCTTGAGGACTTCTGTGAGAAGGCAGAAAACCTGTTGTGAATTCACTCTTCTTCCTTCCCTCCCTTGCTTCCTTCCTTCCTTCTATCCAGTGCTGATTGAGTGCCAGGTACTTACCAGGCACTGGTAGTAGAAGATTCCTTCTCCAAAGAATTTCATTTTCCAGTAAAAAGCAGGAATTTTACTTTCTAGTAGGATGTGAGAACCAAAATAATTTGCCTCCTACTTCCCCCCACCCCCACAATCCCCAACATACACACGTGCAGCTTGGATATTGGAAGCTTGGAAATTTACTTTCACTCAAAATGGTCTGTCTATATGAACATAACTTTCATAACATATTATTTCATGAAGCCTTTGCCCAGATTTATGGCTTTAACTCTTCAAAGGAAAGCTTCAATAAACAGTTTGAACCCTCAAGTTCTTTGAACCTCTTGCCTCAAAAAATCTTATCTTACTGTCTCATGGTCCTGACCCAGTCGTAACCAATCCCCCATCTCCAACCTCACTCCTCCAAATTAAAAGGCCACCTTAAACGAAGCTTCCAATTCTCAACAAACTACAAGCTTGCCTCTCTGAGATACTGCCGAAGCACTGTCATGGTAGTATCTTGTCTTCCATGATAAGTGACAAACTCAGCTTTGCCTCAACAAGCCATCGACAGGCTGTGTTGTTGGTATTCAGGGAGCCAGCACTTGACAGTGTTATCATCATAACTAGTAGTTAGCCCTGTTTTTAAGAGAAGGCATATTTAGTACATATAATTAGCTCAACTTTCTGTGAAGAATTATTTTAAATGTATACTTATGCATGATCCAAAGTTAGGCCTTTCATTGCTGCTTTACGGTATGGTTAGATACCCAATAGAAGTTACTTCTCAATGGATGTTAAAAAACATTGTTCTTTGTTCATCAACATGATAGGGTTTACATAATGTAGGTTCTACTACTACCTCAGGTATTGAGGTTAAGTCCTCTTGATAATCCTAAATGCTGAGTATCTCTCACCTGCCCTAGATTCATGCTCAGCTTCAGTCACCTGCTACTGTGATTAGGTTCATAAACTGTCTGACACAGAAGGTGCTATTTTAAAACATTCTTTATTTTTGACTAAAAGCATAGTCCCTTCTATCTACATTGTCCCTTCATAAAATTCTAACCTAGGTTTTATGATCTGAATGTATTTCCCTAAAAATTCATATGTTGAAATCCTAACTCCCAAGGTGAAGGAAGCTCAGCTGGTAAAGAATCTGCCTGCAATGCAAGAGACCCCAGTTTGATTCTTGGGTCAGGAAGATCTGCTAGAGAAGGGATAGGCTACCCACTACAGTATTCTTGGGCTTCCCTGATGGCTCAGATGGTAAAAAATCTGCCTGCAATGTGGAAGATCTGGGTTCGATCCCTGGGTTGAGAAGAACACTTGAAGAAGGGAATAGCTACCCATTCAAGTATTCTGGCCTGGAGAATTCCATGGACAGAGGAGCCTTGCAGGCTACAGTCCAGGGGGCCACAAAGAGTTGGGCACAACTTAGCAACTTTCACAAGTTGAAGGTATTAGGAGGATGGCCCCTTAGGAGGTGATTAGGTCCTGAGAGCAGGGCCCACATGAATGGGATTAGTGTCTTTACTAAAGAGGCTCAGATTGCTTGCTTGCACCTCTGCCATGTGAGGATATAATGCAAAGTATGACCTGGAAGTCTACGATGGCACTCTGATCTTGGACTTTCAACTTCCAGACCTATGAGAAATAAATTTATTTTGTTTATAAGCCACCCAATCTGTGGTATTTTGTTATTGCAGCCTGAAAGGACTAAGAGATGACCTGGGCTGAATAATAAATACAGTCCCTAGAATTCCTTTCATAAGCATATGTAAGGTCTCCATTGGCTAGTGTTCTTAGTTGTAAGCAACAGAATCTGACCTAGCAAGTTTACTTGGCAAGGGATTTATGATAGTTCACAGAATTATTGGGAGAGCTAAGAGTACAGACTCTAGGCTGAGTTTCTGGGAACAATGCCCAGAACCACACTGAAAACTGGCTTACTAAAGAAGCTGTTATTGCCATTGGCCTTGGAACCTAATACCTTTGCCATAATCACAAAGATGTTCCATTGGACAAGTTCTCCCATTGCTGCTGGCCTCCAAAGAACCAGACACCCCTGCCGCTATGCTGTTTGAGAGTGGTTTTCAAAGTGTGGTACCTGGCAACAGCATTGCCATCACCTGGTAACTTGGTTAAAAATGCAAATTCTCAGAGCCTATCCCAAAGCTATTAAATTAATGCTATGGGAGTGAGGCCTGCTGATTTGTGTTTGTGATGCATGCAAAAGTTTGAAAACTACTGCTATATGAGATGGTTCACTTTATTACTATAAATCTTGTACACATGTAGATACATCTGCTTGGCAGAATGTAGGTCATATGAGAAACTCTGGCTACAAGGATACTAAAGGAGTCTACAACAATATTTCTCAAAATTCAAGATATACATATGTATATACATATACATATGAATAAACTGGAGATCTTGCTAAAATGCAGGTTCTAATCTAGTGTGTTAGTCACTCAGTCATGTCCAACTGTTTGCAACCCCATGGACTGGGGCCTGCCAAGTCCCTTTGTCCGTAGAATTCTCCAGGCAGAGGATCTTCCTAACCCAGGGATCAAACTCAGGACTGCTACATTGCAGGCAAATTCTTTACCATGTAAGCCACAAGGGAATTTAGTAGGTCCAGTAGTCACTGCCAACAAGACCATAGATGATGGTTCTGCTCCATGAACCATGATTTGAGTAGAAAATTCTGTGGTACAGAAATATGTGCTGGAAAGGCAGGCAGGGGAATTATAACTAATCCAACATGCCATATCTTCTATTTACCCTCTTTTTTAATAAAAAATTATAACCTTTAAAATTTGCAAGAGAAAGACATCTTTCTCATGGGGAGAAGTCTGCCGAGTCTTCATGTATTTTTCTTGTCAACTGCCTTTACTTGACTAAGAAATCCACGTCACTTTTCTTGGAAAACTTTGGGGTATTTGGGTATTTTCAGAGAAAAGTTGGGTTTTTCTTAAAGCTTGAAGTATCCATACATGCTCAGTAGACAGTTCCTTAACTTTTTCTTTGAACAACTTCAGTCTTGCAAGACTACCCCTCAATCAGAAAATAAACCCTATAAACTCAATAATATGCCCTCACAAGGCTTTATTTGCTCCTGCCACTGTTCTACCAAGAAAGCCTGAAGTTAAGCCCTGATATGGGAACAATTCCTGGAGGACTAATCTGGCTACCTGGTAGCCAGTTTATTACATTTAGTCCCTCGCCTCCTGGCTAAATCAGTGCTTTGTTTCCATAGGAAAATTCTCAAATTACAGGAACTGTTTTGCCTTTCTTGCCTGGACACTCTGGCCAGCATTACTATCCCAACATGGCCTCCATCTAGAGAACACATTTTACATTACCCATTATCTGATGTACCCATTATCCAAAAGAATGACTGTGTATTCTGGTGAGAGCTGTGTCTACTGCCTGACTCTTCATGTTTCTGAACCAGAAGACAGAGAAAGGAGTCATTATTCTGATTGAGACAGATGTGCCAATTACTAGGGTTAAATTGGGTTGCTGCTACACAATAAAGACAAAGAAAATTATATTTGGAACCCAGAGGACTCACTAAGGTATCTCTTAATATTTTCTCTTGCTCAGTAGTCCTGGTCAATGGAAACCCAATAAAGAGAAGGTAACTAAGGGCTCATGTCCCTCCACCCCGGAGTAATGATTTGAGTCACCTTACTATCTGAAAAGCCCCATCTAACTGAGATATTGACCTAGGGCAAGAATGGATAGTGTTAGCTCTGATTACTAACAGAGACCTTGTGACCAGCTTCAGAAGAGGAACTGTAGTTACTCTATTTTATGTTAATTAATTGCTTCTGTTCCTCTTCCTTTACTCCTTCCCTACTACCCTGCATGGAAAAAAGAACCAATGATGGCTCATGATTTAGGTTTCAGGTAGGAACATGGTCATGATGAGTATCTGATGGATTTAGTTGGAAGAATAAATCTCTTGCCTGGACAAGGGACCAAAGTGAACATTAAGGAATGAAAGTGATTGACTTTTGCTGGTTATCTTCTGCTTACTACTCCAGGTCAACTTCACACTTCTCCCACCTCTGCACCAGTGACTGGGATGAACGTAACCATCTTCCTTCCCTTCTGCTTTCTGTTTGTTGGAATAAGGGAGTGGAGTGGCACCAGCATGGGTTCTGAGAGAGGACAGCACATTTAGGGAAGCTGTTTTCCTGGTTTCCTGTGGGCTTGCTGGGTACTGACCACTTGCATAAGCTGAAGGCCTCTGTCAGATGGCCCTTTCCACACCACTCTCCCTGCCTTCTTGTTCTCTCCTTGAACCTGCAGTCCCAGGTGGTAATGGCACCCACCCACTACTAGCTCTGGAATACCGCATCCTACTTTGTATTTTTTAATGCCTTCCCTACTCCATTTGTAACTATTCCTTTGCTAAACTCTCCTCAAATCATCCATTTTGAGAGTGAAATATAAGTCCTGTTTCCACCATTTTTGATTCTTGGCTGAGTTTTGGCAGCCTCTGCCCTACAGTGAAAAAGATTTAGATCCTAGTAATTCCTTTTGTGACTGCAGAATAGTTAACTTTTACTTTCAAATTATTCCAGATAATATTCAGTTGTGTAGTAGTTATCCTTTTAAACATTCTATTATTTTGGCATGAATTAAGTTGTATAATGCTAGTTTTCAGTAGATTGAAAGAAGTGGAGAGCCTCTAACACCAAAAGTACACAGACAGCAGAGATGAGTTCTATTTGGTGTGCACTGAATAATTTTATACATTCTGCTAAGCAGAGGTTTTCACTTTATGTTAATATATTTCATCCTCAGATGTCAATTGTAAGGGGGCGAGGGGTAACAAGTTTCCTATATATGTTTTTTATCAGATCATGTATTTTTATTGTTCTTAAATCCAAAATTTTATTTTGGTTAGGAAATGAGTTGTAATTACATATTTATTTGTGACTTGCTACAAAACTAGATTGAGTTTCCTGAGAGAATAGTAATCATATCATTTTGCTTATATCTATATATGGCTGGAAGAAGCACAAGGTGGAAACAAGATTGGTGGGAGAAATATTAATAACCTCAGATATGCAGATGACACCACCCTTATGGCAGAAAGTGAAGAGGAACTAAAAAGCCTCTTGATGAAAGTGAAAGTGGAGAGTGAAAAAGTTGGCTTAAAGCTCAACATTCAGAAAATTACGATCATGGCATCTGGTCCCATCACTTCATGGGAAATAGATGGGAATACAGTGGAAACAGTGTCAGACTTTATTTTTTTGGGCTCCAAAATCACTGCAGATGGTGATTGCAGCCATGAAATCAAAAGACGCTTACTCCTTGGAAGGAAAGTTATGATCAACCTAGATAGCATATTCAAAAGCAAAGACATTACTTTGCCAACAAAGGTCCATCTAGTCAAGACTATGGTTTTTCCAGTAGTCATGTATGGATGTGAGAGTTGGACTGTGAAGAAGGCTGAGCGCCAAAGAATTGATGCTTTTGAACTGTGATGTTGGAGAAGACTCTTGCAAGTTCCTTGGACTGCAAGGAGATCCAACCAGTCCATTCTAAAGGAGATCAGTCCTGGGTGTTCTTTGGAAGGATTGATGCTAAAGCTGAAACTCCAGTACTTTGGCCACCTCATGCGAACAGTTGGCTCATTGGAAAAGACCCTGATGCTGGGAGGGATTGGGGGCAGGAGGAGAAGGGGACGACCGAGGATGAGATGGCTGGATGGCATCACTGACTCGATGGACGTGAGTCTGAGTGAACTCCGGGAGTTGGTGATGGACAGGGAGGCCTGGCATGCTGTGATTCATGGGGTTGCGAAGAGTCAGACACAACTGAGCGACTGAACTGAACTGAATTGATATACACCTGCAGAAAACAATAATACAAAAAAATCTTGTTAAGCAAGTGAATTAAACTAATTATTTGAATAAAAAGAAAAAGGTCTAGGGGCTGCAATTTGGTTTACATTACCAAGTGAGTTTGTGATACAAGTATTGATGTGGTTGATTTTCAGAATACCTACAGTGTTTTCCACCACAAATTCAATATTTCCAGGAATATATATATATATATAGTCTTGGGTACTACAATTAAAATTATAAGAACTTATTTTTTCGCTGAGAATAAAATGGCTCCAAAATAAGTCCACAGATTTGTATCTTTGCTTTAAAGCTTGAATAGGCAATGAATAAATGAAAATGAATCAACAGATATTTGCCTTAAGAGGAAAATGTATAAGAAAGATACGTTGCAGTATTGTGACCTGGGAAATGTGGGGGAATTAGGGCATCATATTTGTTATTGACAATTTTTTTAGGGTAAACCCCTCAGAGGATATTTCAGGCAGCTCATTTATCCACTCAATCAGTTTTATTTGTTTTTATGGTTAGTAAATACTGTTTATGAGCCCCTGTGTGCCAGACATTGTTTCAGGTACCAGGCATACATCAGTCAACACAACAGATATAGTTTTTCTTTCACTTAGTGTCTCGTCTGGAGAGACTTTTTTAGACTTAAAACAATGCTTCCTATGCTACCTCTGTTTTGTCTGAATAGGTTGATTGATTGTGGCTTCTGATGAGAAGCAAAGGCTAACTATTCCTTTGTTTGAATGAGAGAGAAAAAGGAAATAGTTTCAGTTTAAGGACAAAGCTTGATTCTAGAAGCATCAGTATAGACTTGATTTGTGAAGCCCTGTGAGCAAATGAGAAAACTAGGTGGGCAGAATGTTGTGGTTTCTTAGTGAGTTAGAAGCACTGAGATTATTTTAGTCAAGGTTTACTGAAGAAGAATTATATCAGAGTTAATGAGATCATAAAGGAAAGATGTTAAATTATTAAGAAAATGAATGAGATTTTTATCTTAGATTGACATATGAACTGAATGAATCCTGAAAAGAAGATTAAAAAAAGGAATCTGTCAGTGGTTTGGATATAGGATATAATGATATGAAGGAGTCAAGTGTACTAAAATCTCATTTGTTCTTCGCTGTTTCGATATTTCTCCCTTCAGATAGCATAGCCTAATTTCCCTCTCTCTGAATCTTTGAATGTAGTTGGATTTAGTGACTTACATTTAATACATTAAATAAAGTGGAAGTGATGCTGTGCAACTTCCAATCAATACTTATTCACAAAGGCACTGTGGATTCCTCCCTGTTTTCTTTTCGTTTTTTTGGATCTCCTACTTTTCAGCATTCTTGCCTGGAGAACCCCATGGACAGAGGAGCCTGGAGGGCTATGATCCAGTGGGTCAAAAAGAGATGACTGAAGCGACTCAGTACTCATGCCTGCTCTGGGGGCAGCTACTGGCATTTGGTGAGAATGTTTATGCAGCTGTATGAGAGGTCCATGTAGGTATGTATGAAGGTACACATCAACAATCTATAATAAACTGAGGCCTCCAGCTAACACCAGTCATACATCTGAGCCATGTTGAGAATGGATTCTTTACACCTTGTCAATCTTTCAGATGATTGTAGCCTCAGCTGACAACCTGACTACAGCCTTATGAGAGCCCCCGAGCCAGAACCACCTAGCTAAGATATTCCTAGATTTCTGACCACAGAAATCCATGTAAAACAATGCACTAATGTTTTAAGCTGCTAAATTTTAGGGTAATTTGAATCACAGCAGTAGATAAACAGGAAGAAATACAAATCTATGGGCTTATATTTGAATAGTGTGAGTGCCTCCATATCAGAGCAGTTTCAAGATATAATTACTATGGATATAGGTAGAAGAACAAATGTGTGAAGCAGTTCAGATTATCATGAAGTAACAAGAAGGGAAGGATCTCAGCTAAAGAGAGAGAAAAATCTTCTCTCTCCTAGTAAAGCAAATGACAGTTGGGAATTTATATATATATAAAGTAGATCTGGGGCTAAATCTCAGCATCCTGTGGTACCAAATGTGGATCTTCATAAGTGAGAAGTTTGCTTTTGTTGAGTTGGCCAGGGAAGGGAAAGAAGAAGAAAGGAAAAGCAGGAATCAGTTGTTCTGGTTTTGGAAAAAGAGTTTACTGCTTTACCAACCCATCTGTTCCTTGATGGTCATCCTAATACCCTGAAGCCGTGGCTGGTGCCTCACTTGCCCTCGTATCTCCAGCTCTTACACAGTATTTTGCACCAAGAAAGTACCAATACATATACATTTATGGAAATAGTCAATGAGTAAATTAAAGAGAGGGGAATGAAGAAGCAGAAAAGGAGATGGAAAGGGGAAAAGATGGGGTAAGTGTAAGGAAATAAAGGTGAGAAGAAAAATGGAAGAGAGAAAGAGGAAAAGGAAAAGAGATAAGGTAAAAGGGGAAATCAGAAGGGGAAAGGAGGGAAAAAAAGAGAAAGGGAGATAGTGTATGGTGCTGCTATATTGGACCATGAGCTGGAAGGTGAGGCTGGAGCCTGTGTCCTAGATGTGGCTATGAGAGGCAACTCAGTTTGGGTGCTGAATCAGGCTCCTACTCTCTCATCCTGGTGGCAGCTACCACAATCCCCTCACCCCATTGTTGGGACATGTTTTTTTATACAGTGCCTATAATTTCTATGACTTTGCCCTCAAACAGAAAATTAGAAAAAAAAAAATCTTATTTGTGTGATTCAGAATTTTGAGACCTTTTTTAGTCAGATTCTAACAAACAAAAATTACCATATAGAGAGCACTGTTGATTTCTTGTGATGTATTTCCAAAGCTTTATGATCATAAAAGTTACCCAAGAGATTTAAAAAATACAGGTTCCTAGGCTCAGAAACTATGGAATCATAGTCATCTGTTCATAAAGTTCTCAAAATACATCAGTCTCTTTTTACTGTCCATAGGAATTCCCCTGCAAAACTATCTTGCTTGATAATCTCAATCCAGTTATCTTAGTCCAAATCAAGTGCCCTAATCCCAATTATTGGCCAAAAAATGTACTTTTATGCCAGTGTTTCTTAAATTATCTGTATTGAAGGGCCATTTTTTTTTAAGTTCCAAACTGTCACAGACCAATTTTTTAAGTATAAAATACCTATACAATTGAATTAATAGAAAAATGAATTTAAAAGATATACAAAACAATACCCATCATTTTTAAAAAATTATTATTAAGTTCAACAGATATAAGATACTCTGTAAAACTGCTATACAAGTTTCTAAATACTCTGAGTTTCTGTGTTAATCTCATTGGGAAATGGGGCTGTAATGGAGGGCCTCCTTTGGGATTTTTCTTCCTAGCTGAACAACTCTAACCATTTCTCTTCTACCTAGCAACAGTTACTATGTTAGTGCACTTTCTGGGACAAGTGAAGTTTATATTCTCCCAAAATCCTGCATACAACTTTCATGGACGTACATGGGAAGACCAAATGTTTGGGCCCTACTTATTAGCTGTCTGCCACTGAGTCCCCTCCCTCTGGCTGACACTAGTTTCCCGTTCCCAAGCCAATCTGTAATCCATTCCAAGAGTTCTTCCCCCAAGCTATGTTTTTGATCTTGTAAATCAATCCTTGTATCATGCAGTTGTATCACATGCTTCTCTGATATCCAGCTGTCCACTGTTTCACCCTGATCTATTCGTTAGATGGTTAGTATGCTCAAAGGATTGAAGTCAATTAATGTGGAAGAGCACATTGTTTCTCTTGTGTTCCTCGCTTGTGGGTTGATGCTGGGAGTTCTGCAAATTATCAATTAACACGCTTTCTCCTATTGCCTCCAGACATGATTTTCAATATGTTTTCATGAACTTTGAAGTTCATAGGGCTAACTTCCATTTTGTTTTCTTTTCTAAATATTGAGAGTGTAGAATGTATTTGTGTTTTATTATCCAAACAGACTATATATTTCCTTCTTTTCTGAATTAAAATGAAAGTTTTTTTTTTTAAACAAAAAGACCCCTACTTAGTTTTTTGAAACACAATACACAATAATATAGAAATAATATGAAGAAAGGAAAGGCATGTTGGTATAAGTCACAATTTAATCCATTCCCTGGATTTCAAAGATGATATATCTCCCCAGATAACTTCCACAATTCTTATTCTCAAATCATCTAACCACCTACTAATGATTAAATTCCAATGATTGGTCAGATAGTCCTGAATGTCTGGTTGGCATTTTAGGTTCAATAGATAACCAAATAAATTTAATATCTTTTTCTCAAACCATATATTTTATTTGTCAGTTATTCAGGGCAAAACTTTAGTATTATCTTTGAATTGACTCTTTTCCTACATAACTGCTGCTAAGTCACTTCAGTTGTGTCTGACTCTGTGTGATCCCATAGATGGCAGCCCACCAGGCTCCACTGTCCCTGGGATTCTCCAGGCAAGAACACTGGAGTGGGTTGCCATTTCCTTCTCCAATGCATGAAAGTGAAAAGTGAAAGGGAATTCGCTCAGCTGTGTCTGACTCTTCGCGACCCCATGGACTGCAGCCCACCAGGCTCCTCCATCCATGGGACTTTCCAGGCAAGAGTACTGGAGTGGGGTGCCATTGCCTTCTCCATTTCCTACATAACTAGCCTTATAGAATTCATTTTTGAAAGGTATGATCCTTTTCATTCCTGTGTTACAAACCAGGCTCTCGTTATTCTTATTTAGAGAGTTGAATTAAATGAGCTACACTCTTTCAGCCACTCCTAGTGTTGACTCAAAGCAACCACCAGATCAGTTTCTTTTAAAGGACAACTTGACCTTGATGAATCCCTTTTACTGTTACTTACTAAACAAATCTTAAGCCCAATGCACAGTGAAATCAAACAAACTGAAATGTCAGAGCTGGGAGCAGAGAAAGATTTACTGTGGGCCAAACACGGAGAATGGGTGGCTTGAGCTGAAAAACCAGAGCTCCCAGTGGTTTTGGGGAAAAAGTTTTATAAGTGAAATTTGGAGTGAGAGCTACAGAGTGTGTGACTGTCTTCTGATTGATCGGTGGTGAGGTAACAGAGCAGTATTCTAGGAATCTTGTGCTTAGCCTGAAGTTACCATCCTCTACTTGGGTGGGGCCCTTTGTTGTTCAGTTGCTCAGTCATGTCCAACTCTTTGTGACCCCATGGACTTCAGCACACCAGGCTTCCCTGTCCTTCGACATCTCCTGTAGCTTGCTCAAACTCAAGTCCATTGAATCGGTGATGCCATCCAATCGTCTTGTCTCCTCCTGCCTTCAATCTTTCCCAGCATCAGTGTCTTATATAATGAATCACCTCTTTGCATTAGCTGGCCAAAGGAGGAGCTTCAGCTTCAGCATCAGTCCTTCCAGTGAATATTCAGGACTGAATTTCTTTCAGATTGACTGGTTTGATCTCTTTGCAGTCCAAGGGACTTTCAAGAGTCTTCTCCAATACTACAGTTAAAAACATCACTTCTTCAATGCTCAGCCTTTTTTATGGCCTAACTCTCACATCCATACATAACTACTGGAAAAACCATAGCTTTGACTAGATGGACCTTTTTTGGCAAAGTAATGTCTCTGCTTTTTAATATGCTGTCTAGGTTGGCCATAGTTTTTCTTCCAAGGAGCAAGCATCATTTAATTTCATGGCTGCAGTCACCATCCACAGTGGGGTCCTTAGTTCCCTGCAGAATTCCTTGAGGAGGAACCAGGACCCTGTCCAAACCTACACTTTTGTTTCTTAACTGCTCCTCTCTTTTTTTTATGCATACCTTCCCTTCCCTGACTAGAAACTGTTTGAATCTGCCCCTTGGAAGGTCATGGAAGTTGAATGAAATCTATTTCCTATAAACAAGAAATGGGGGACACAGAATGGATTTGTATCTCGAGAGGACCTCACAGGGTCTTACTTTATTTCATTACCAATAGAATACAATTTGTATTCTTTAGCATGGTGTTTACGACCTTCCTATCCTTATAATTAAGGATACTGGAGTGGGTAGCCATTACCTCTCCAAGGGATCTTCCCAACTCAGGGATCAAACCCCGGTCTCCTGCATGGCAGGCAGATTCTTCACCATCTGAGCCACCAGGGAAGCCCTATAAGTACTTTCAGTTCAGTTCAGTCACTCAGTCATGTCCGACTCCTTGTGACCCCATGAATTGCAGCACACCAGGCCTCCCTATCTATCACCAACTCCTGGAGTTCACCCAAACTCACGTCCATCGAGTCGGAGATGCCATCCAGCCATCTCATCCTCTGTCGTCCCCTTCTCCTCCTGCCCCCAATCCCTCCCAGCATCAGGGTCTTTGCCAATGAGTCAACTCTTCGCATGAGGTGGCCAAAGTACTGGAGTTTCAGCTTTAGCATCAGTCCTTCCAAAGAACACCCAGGACTGATCTCCTTTAGAATGGACTGGTTGGATCTCCTTGCAGTCCAAGGGACACTCAAGAGTCTTCTCCAACACCACAGTTCAAAAGCATCAATTTATCAGCACTCAGCTTCCTTCACAGTCCAACTCTCACATCCGTACATGACTACAGGAAAAACCATAGCCTTGACTAGATGGACCTTTGTTGCCAAAGTAATGTCTCTGCTTTTGAATATGCTATCTAGGTTGGTCATAACTTTTCTTCCAAGGAGTAAGTGGTTTTTAATTTCATGGCTGCAATCACCATCTGCAGTGATTTTGGAGCCCCCCAAAAATAAAGTCTGACACTGTTTCCACTGTTTCCCCATCTATTTCCCATGAAGTGATGGTACCAGATGCCATGATCTTTGATTTCCGAATGTTGAGCTTTAAGCCAACTTTTTCACTCTCTTCTTTCACTTTCATCGAGAGGCTTTTTAGCTCCTCTTCACTTTCTGCCATAAGGGTGGTGTCATCTGCATATCTGAGATTATTGATATTTCTCCCGGCAATCTTGATTCCAGCTTGTGCTTCTTCCAGCCCAGCATTTCTCATGATGTACTCTGCATATAAATACTTTAAATTCCTGCATAACAAACAAACAAACAAACCAATGAAAATAAAAATAAACAACATAGAAGCCCTCAAACAAAACAGGGACTTTGAAAAATACATACACATGTTACATCTATGTATATTTATGTCCCATTTTCCTAGAATGTCCAGATTGCCACTTTCCAAGCATCTGTTGCTTACCCTTTACAATCTCCACCTCTCTCAAGAAGTCTTCTCTGATTCATGCATTCAAAAAGAATTTCCCTACCTCCCAAATAATTGTTTTTAGCTCTCTTATTTTCAATAAATATACTTTCTTATATTATCTGGTAGATTGTAAACAGTTCAGTTAAATATTTAAATTGAAATTTATTATTGTAGTTTTAGAAACTATCACATTACTGTTTTTTTAATTCTTATTTTGATGTATAGGATTTTGGAGTCAACAGACCTGAATTCTAATCCTTCCTCTACCACTTTTACACTTCATATTTTTTATGCTCCGTTTCCTAATTTGTAAGAGGGGATAATAATAGTGACCATTCAGGTGGGTGTTCTGTGTCTGTGTGTATAAGAGACAGAGGTGGGGAGACAGATGATAACCTATATCCAACACAGAAACTGTATGTATATATGTATACAGCTAGTACTCAATAAATGCTCATATGTATATAGCTAGTACTCAATAAATGCTATTATATATTTTACTGCAACTGACATAAAGGGAGGTTGATAATTAAATACTTTGCACCCCAAACACCACAATATGAAAGCATCAGTTCTTCCACACTCAGCCTTCTTTATGGTCCAACTCTCACATTTGGAAAAATCACAGCTTCAACTACACAAACCTTTGTCAGCAAAGTGATACCTCTGCTTGTAATATGCTGTCTAGGTTTGTCATAGCTTTACTTCCAAAAATGCTTTTGAATTGTGGTGCTGGAGAAGACTCTTGAGAGTCCCTTGGACTGCAAGGAGATCAAACCAATCTGTTCTAACGGACTTTTGGACTCAGAGGGAGAGGGAGAGGGTGGGATGATTTGGGAGAATGGGAATTCTAACATGTAAACTATCATGTAAGAATTGAATCGCCAGTCCATGTCTGACATAGGGTGCAGCATGCTTGGGGCTGGTGCATGGGGATGACCCAGAGAGTTGGTGTGGGGAGGGAGGTGGGAGGGGGGGTCATGTTTGGGAACACATGTAAGAATTAAAGATTTTAAAATTAAAAAAAAAAAAAGAAAGAAAGAAATCAACCCTGAATATTCATTGGAAGGACTGACACTGAATCTCCAATACTTTGGCCACCTGATGTCAAGAGCCGACTCATTGGAAAAGACCCTGATGCTGGGAAATATTGAAAGCAGAAGAGAAAGAGATGGTAGAGGATGAGATGGCTGGATGGCATCATCAACACAATGCCTTTGAGTCAGAGCAAACTCTGGGAGATAGTGAAGGATAGGGAAGCCTGTTGTACTTCAGTCCATGGAGTCAAAAAGAGACACGACTTAGCAACTGAACAACAACAATACCCCAAACACATTTATTTTGTTATCTACAGCTTTAACTACTGAGAGTTCCTAAAGAATAAAGTAGTATAAGCAACACTATACAATCAGTAGAAATTAACTCAGTGGGATTATAATCCAAGAAAGCCCAAGCACATGCAAATCTGACTCTTCTCACACAAAATATCTGCTCTCCTCTCTGCCAGTCTGTGGCTTCCCTCACAAGATTCATTCAACACCCAGACAAAGATGATTAATACATGTTTCTTGCTCTGTGAGAGTTTATAATCCAGTTGGGTGAGATATCGCTCAGTCATGTCTGACTCTTAGCAACCCCATGGACTGCTGCCTACCAGGCTCCTCCGTCCATGGGATTTTCCAGGCAAGAGTACTGGAGTGGGGTGCCATTGCCTTCTCTAGGAAATCATACCTAAAGAAAATAATTAAGAACATGATAAAGGCAAAGTGCTGGGAAACCCCTATCTTTGGGAATTATTGCTTGAATATTTTATTTCTCTTCTATTCACCTCTTAGACAAAGAAAAACTTCTAAGGTAAAGAAAATTAGGGAATATTCTATCCAGATAGAGAACCACTCTCAGGAACTCTCTATGTAGTTGAAATTCCACTTCTATAATAAAAGAATCAAGTGAAGAAGCATCTTCTGATCTCCTTCCCTATAAGTCTTACTGTATGGAGTAATTGTGATAATGGTTAGCACGGATAGTACATATAGATAAAATGCAGTAATATATGCTCATCATCAATAATATATGCTCATTACCATTCATGAAAAGAAAAGCAAGTCAGTGAGGCAGTATCAATATCTTTTCTAATAACTGGAAAAACACATTATTAACCCATCTATAATAAAGTTTCAGGTAAGATTTAGGTGTCTTTCTTTCAGTTATATTTATTATAAGGTCTATGCATTTACTGTAACCAATAATAGATAAAATGATCATGACATCAATTTCTATAACTATGATCCCTTTCCTCTTAAAGTGCTTTTAATATTTCATTCTCCATCACTGACCCAATTTCTTAGACAGGAGAGTCTAAGGAGACCTTTTTTATATAAAGCTTATAGAGAAAGTGGGCACTTTTCTTTTTAAAAAATCATAAAAAATAGGACAAAGTACTTTGCCAGCATGGGATATTAACATAAAACACATGGAAAGTGCCGCTGTCACAAAATAGCTTACACTTTTTTCTTTAGGATCCAATTTATCACGGTGTTCTGAATTTGAGCATAACTTTTTTTGGTAAAAATGACTCTTCACTCATCTATGTGAACAAATGGGACTTTAGGCATAGCATCACCAGAGGATTTCCTATGCTATGTTAAGACCCCAATATGGACATTCCATTGTGAACATAAATAACCTCAGTCCTTCTAAACATACTTCTCCATATGGTTTTGCTTAACAATGCACAGATGCCCTGGATGGAAACCACCTCTTTAGCTACAGGCAGGCCATCAAGCTACTGTCACTGTGTTCTCACTGGTAGGTCACTGGATGTGAATGCCAACAGGGGCAATTCCCCTGGCAATCAAACGTGCACGTGACTTGCTGGCACAGGGACATTTTAAGGCTGCTGTACCTTAGAGGCCTGCCAGGTTTGTTCTGTTGTGTGTGAGTCCATGCCAGTTGCTCCCATCCCCCACCCCGCTGCCCCCGTGGTTTGAAGCTTCAGAGAAATCTATTGAGATCAAAGCCAAGTAAGAAAGGACTAGATTAAGATACATAGTCAGCATTGACACTGATTATTTTTTCCACTGCTCTTGGTTAAATGAGTATTGAGAATGTCTGAAACTGTGTGTTTAATGAAAGACTCCCCAGTCGACTGCACTCATCATGTTTTCACAGAAGGTATAGAAACTGTTTTCTGGTTGTAAGAAATTCATTATATAGGTTCTTAGGTGGCTGAGAGCTTTCTGGATTAAAAAAATTAAAGGTTTAGAAAAATCCTTCTTGCCAGAAGTTAACTCTTACTGCGGAATTAGTGATACTTACTTTGCCACAACCCAGGCTATGAAGAGAGGCTACTGCCTGCTTCCTTAGCCCATTTCTGTTACTCAAGGCTCTTACATAGGCATCTACTTCTATTGATTCTTTTTTGATAATTGATTCCTGCTTCTTCACATACTGTCAAATCACCTCTTCCTACACTCTAGTGGGGATGTTAGAGGATGGATTCCCATAACTGAGTTCACTTATTTTACTAAAAATAGAAACTTTAACATTCTAAATCCTGTTTATTTGTGTAACTGTATCTTTCAATTCTTGACAAAAATCACTTTGTCTTAGCATCTTTCAGATAGTAATATGAGTATCATTCATATGTCACACATTCATAGGTGTTTTGCAGATATAATCGTTAACTTTAGCAATGAACTAAAAGATACAAAAGAAATTGAGGTCCAGAGATTTGACCACATTGGACCAAATCCTAGAAAACAGTTACATTGGGTTTAGAATACAGTTTTCTTTTCTTTATGGTTAAAATTCTTCTCACTGTAATTTGTTTTTATCTAAAAACTGCAAGTGACACTGTTTATTGTCTAGTTTTCTCTATTGGATTTTGTATTTTTTTGAGAATCGAGAGCATTTTATTTCTACTATAGAAAGTCTATGCCTGGCTTACACTTAAACTGTCAGTGGTCACTAATTTATTGACTCTGGAATTAATAAAACATAATGTCTCATCCTCACATCAACTTCTTCTTGTCAAGTCATTGGTACCAAACTTCTTTTTTTCATAGCCCATGTTCACAGAATTGAACTTTTGTCCTGGTCTCCATTCCTAAGAATTGGGATGATGTTAAGATTACCCAAAACCTACCTTGATCACTTGGACAAGGCCCTCCTGCCATACTACAAGAACTCCCCAAGAATCATCACACAGAGCAAGTAAGAGACCAATTTACTATTATGTGCAGCTTTGACGTAATTATAGAAAACTGAGCGAATTTTCAAGAGACTCCTTTTTGCAGATTAAAGGCTTAAAATGTTGCTTCTAAACTCAACCAGAAATCTCTGGACTTGTTTATTTATTAGAAAAATAAAGCTCAAATCTTTTGCCGTCAACTAGCCAAACAGAATATTGATGCTTTAGGTAATTTTCAGGTTTTAACCTGAACTAACAATTTTATAGCTTCTTATAGAATGAAATGATATTCAAGAAGAGTCAAAGTCATCTTTCTTTTAATATATTCCAAGTTTTACCTTTTGCTGTACTTTGACCAGAAAGTTTATAGGAAGTTTATATTTCCTACCAGGCCAAAGACTAGATTTTCATATCATTTACTTAATTATAAAGTAAAGAATTATATTCATACTCACATCGCATTTTCAAATGCTGCAACAGACTCTGAAAAGTTGAGAAAATTTTTATAATATTATTCAGATAGTAAATAATGGAGACATATGTATTCCTAATACTTAAGTGCTATTACATTGAATTAAAACCATGAATGAGGTGTAATTGTTATGTTCTCTGTTTTATTGAGGCTCCATATAAGAAGTGATAATATACAGGATATTGATCTCTTGATTATAAAATTATCAGTGAAATTTTTTCTGTTATCTTTTAATTGTGCCTTATATGGAAACTAATGAATCACTTCTAAATTTGATTTGAGGATAAAGTAGTGTTATCTCTTAAAGAATTAATGTTTTCTTGTATTATAATAAATATAAGTAAATAGTTTTTCTTTTTTTTAATTTTTTGGGCTTTTGCTTCCAGGAAACTTAAAACTAAATTTTAAAGCTCAATCATGGAAATTGTTTTAGGAGCTTAGAAGATTGATGTATTTTCTTCTTCATTGCTCAAAACATTTTTCTTTTAATATTGACAGTTCTCTTTTACTCTAAGTCTGAAATCCATTCTTAAGAAAAGGTTTAAATCATAAATAATTAATATAGACTCAGAGTCAAAATATATATTTTTAAAATGAGACTTCTCAAAACTGTCTCTCATCTATCTTCCTACCTATCTGTTATTACCCCACATTAAAAAAATTTTTAAAACTGATTTATTGTTATAGCAAGTCTTAAGTATTACTCTTTCAAAGCTCAAATTAAATATTTATTTAAGAAAAAGCTTGCAACATTCTTTTAAAGGACATAACTTACAAATTAGATTTCAGTTAGAAAATGATGAAATGCCAAGTCTTAGTTCACAGTTTATTTTAAATTTTATAAGAGTTTGCACTTGTCTTCTTTTCTCCTCCTGTCCTTCTCTGAAACATTCCAGTCATTATCACATTGTATTTATAGCAATCTTTCCTCTGAAAATGTGTTCATGGAACACTGACCATGTTTCATATATAAAAATGAATCCAAAGTAAATTGATTGAAAATATACATAATGTGTTTGAGTTTAGATGACATCAAAGCAACTGGGCACCTTGTTCCTTAGGGCACTTCAGGTGTTTAATGCATGTCATTATCTGGTCAGATCTGTACTAGAACGAATCCAAGTAGTCACTTGGCATTGTGGAAAACAAACAAAAAAAAGATGACAAAATTTTGCATTTCCTATGTAGTTCTTTTGATGTACCCTAGGATAATAAGCATCATGAGTTCTCAACAGCACTTTGATGTAGTCTGTCTGGTTTGACCCTATTTGTTTTTCTGACTGTGTAGAGGTAGAGGGTATTTCATTCCTTGAATCCCAAAGATACAAATCAAACTTTACTACCTTCTATAGGTCTTCTTTTTTAAATAAACCTGTGTGCATTTAAGTTATGCACAACTACCTATTAATATTTTCACTTACTTTGTGTATTTAATTTGCTACATATATGATACAACCATTTAGTCATACTTCTTTTCCTTGCTGAATTTCAGAAAACTTTTTCTGCATTAGTTGGGGTCTTAAGATAAAGCAGAAAACATTATTAAGCCTGTAATAAGATAACCTCATTTGTCCCATCTGAGACTATTGAAGCTAACAGATCGAATGTCACCTTTCAGGGCAAATGTTGCAAACAGCCCTGGAACAAAAGCTTTTGGAAAGAAATTGTTAATAAATAGCCAAATTACTTGAATTGTGATGAAACAGAAAGAACTATCATTATTTCTTGATGACGATGATGGTGCTCAATCATGTCTGACTTTTACTACCCCATGGATTATAACCTGCCTGGTTCCTCTGCCCATGGAATTTTCCAAGCAAGAATACCAAAATGGGTTGCCATTTTTTTCTCCAGGGGATCTTCCTGACTCAGGGATTGAACTGGAGTCTCCTGCATTAGCAAGCAAATTCTTTACCACTAGCGCCCCTTTATTTATGGTTAAATAGCTTAAACATTTTGGAAAAAGAGCAAATATTAACTTAAGTATTCCAATTATAGGTGAGTTCCAGGTTTGGTGGCACTTTTTCTGGGTTTTACTTTTCCTGAATATATTGCTAGTATCTGAATCAAGATATTCCCTAATATAACTCCATGACTAGATATTTACATCTTTAGTATTCTGATGTATGAAAGTGACAATATAAAATAATTATGCTCAGAAATGTGAAGTTTACTGGCTCTGCTGTCACTGTGGCATTTATTAGCAGGTTATATTTATTAGCATAGATTATAACATGAAGTGGGGATTTTTATGATGTATTGATCAAGGTAGATAGCACAGAAAGATAAGGTGACCTTATTAGTTGGACTGTAACCAGTAATCAATTATTCAAATGATCAAAAGTCCACACTTCACTTTCTGCTATGTGCATAATCCCTCCATATATGTCTTAGATACATAAGAGTGTCATTTTATATAGCATGAACAAGTTTGACTGAAGCTTTCCCCCTTCTATTTAATATCTGAGCTATATGACATGATGGAATGTTTTTCACTGTGCCTCCTTGATGCCTGTAAGGGCATCTCTAGTCATGGCCTCCTATGGATTGGAGGAGGCAGGATGTCCTTCGACCAACTCACAATGGCCGACTCAGTCAAGTCCTGCCCTGAGGGGAGGATCTGAACTTTTTTTTTGTTTCACATTCTTGAAGGCTTTTCCTGGCCAGTGCTGATTTGGCAGGAGTGTGCTCTTGGGCTGTTGGGATGCTGCCATTGCTTGGTCCTGAAACTGGAGTGAGTAGGATCCTGCCAAAGATTAGACTGAGAAATCTGGATGCATGCTGGCAATCTGAGCAGCAGCTCCAGCCAAACTGGCACAGTGGGGAAAACCTTGGAGTTTCACAATTATTTTAGACAAAATACAAAGTTTGTGAGCTTTCTAAACATTATGTAAATCAGCCTTAATTTCTAATTCACGAGAGCACAGGGGTCCATCACTTGTGGTACATCTGTAAATGTAGGAGTGCCCTGACTCATGTCAAACTGAACCTTGGTTTGCAAAGAGGAAATCGAACGATGCTGCTGTGGTGATGCTTCAGCACCCGTGGCAGTGGGCAGGAAACTCAGGTATCTTAAGTTCCGTCTCAGGTGGATTCTGGTTTACATCCTTGCCATGGTCTGGGAGCTGCCAGTCTGTGGGTGTGTTTGTGATTTGAGGAAGCTGATGTGGAATATAAACTGTGCCATTTATGGAGCGCCTAATCTCATTTAAGGGTAATCCTCACAAAGGTCTTGTGAGGCAGGCACTCTGTTGTTCCTACTTTTATCTTGTAAAGCTGAGGTTTAATTCAGGTTTCCCAAATGCTGGAGCTTCTAATCTATATATAATTTTACCTTGATTGAGGTATAATTGACATGCACAGTTATAAGACATATAAAGCATATATTGTGACTCAACATACATATATATTGTGAAAGGATTTTCCCTATCTAGTTAATTATTTACTTTTAACACATCCATCATCTTACATTTTTTTCCCCTTGTGAGACCATTTAAGTTCCACTCTTCCAGCAAAGTTCAGGTATATAGTTGATCCTTGAACAACACATGTTGCGGCTACACAGTTCTTCTTGTATAAGAACTTTACTTTTTTCAATAGTAAATAGTACAGTACCTATTGATCCGTGGATGTGGAACTTAAGATACAAGGAATTATGGTTTTGAAGAGCCAACTATAAATTAGACTCAGATTTCTGAATGCTTGCAGGGTGGGTGCCCCTAACCCCAGCTTTATTCAAGGATCAACTGATCAGTAAGTGTTATCAACTATAGTCACCACGTTATACACTAGATCCTCAGTCTTTACTCATCTTAGAGCTAAAACTTTATATCCTTTACCAATCTCTCTTCAAAGCTCCTGGCAATACTTTTATACTCTCTGTTACTATGAGAGTTTGATATTTTCTTTTCTTTTTTAAAAAATATTTTATATTGAACTATATAATTATCAACAATGTTGTGTTCGTTTCAGTGTACAGCAAAGTGATTCATATATAAACATACATCTATCTATTGTTTTTCAAATTCTTTTTTCAACCCCTGTCAGGCTCCTCTGCCCATGGGATTCTCTCTGCAAGAATACTGGAGTGGAGGTTGAGGAGTAAGGTGGAAGGATGCTTGCTAGTGAAGGTGAAGAGAGCAAAAACCATCTGTTCCTGCCACTTTGAGTTAGACTTCCTTGGATATCTTAGAGATCAAGTCCTAAACCTTTGGAGTGGGAGCACTGACTCCAAGACCCTAGACTACCAGAGAACTAACCCTAGAGAGTATCAAATAGTGAGAACTCCCACAATGGAAACCACTTGAATACAAGACCTGGCATTACCCAACCACCAGTAGCACCCTGTGCAAGACGTCTCATCCAAACAACAACAACAACAAAACCCCAAAATACAAACCCAGTCATCAACAGACAGGATAACCATTTCAGTCAGCCTTGTTCATCAGAGGAAAAATACAAAAAACTCAGCATGAAAACCCTACACGAAACTTACACAAACCACTTCACCAACCTTAGGAGGGCAGAAAACAAAAGGAAGAAAGAATTCAGCCTTGAAGCCTGGGTAAAGGAGACTTCAAACACAGTAAGTTTTTTTTTTGTTTTTTTTTTTGTTTTTAATGAAAAGGCAGATAAATACTGCACAAATAAAGGAACAAACTAGAAACACGAAAGTCCAAACAAATGAAGAGGATATAGGCAAGCTACCTGAAAAAGAATTGAGAAAAATGATAGTAAAGATGATTTATAAAACCCTTGAAAACAGACTGGAGAAAATGCAAAGATAAATTAACAAAGACTTACAAGAATTAAAGAATGAACATGCAGAGACAAGCAACACAATTACTGAAATTAAAAATTCTCTTCAGTTCAGTTCATTTTAGTCACTCAGTCACGTGCGACTCTTTGCAACTGCAGCACCCCATGGACTGCAGCACGCCAGGCCTTCCTGTCCATCACCAACTCCCTGAGTTTACTCAAACTCATATCCATTGAGTTGGTGATGCCATCCAACCGTCTCATCCTCTGTTGTCCCCTTCTCCTCCCACCATCAATCTTTCCCAGCAGCAGGGTCTTTTCCAATGAATCAGCTCTTCACATCAGGTGGCCAAAGTATCGGAGTTTCAGCTTCAGCATCAGTTCTTCCAATGAATATCAAGAATAATTTCCTTTAGGATGGACTGGTTAGATGCCCTTGCTGTCCAAGGGACTCTCAAGAGTCTTTTCCAATACCACATCAGTACCACATCTCTCCAATACCATTCAAAAGCGTCAGTTCTTTGGTGCTCAGCTTTCTTTATAGTCCAACTATCATATCCATGCATGACCACTGGAAAAACTATCGCTTTGACTAGACAGACCTTTGTTGGCAAAGTAATGTCTCAGCTTTTTAATATGCTGTCTAGGTTGGTCATAACTTTTCTTCCAAGGAGCAAGCATCTTTTACTTTCATAGCTGCAGTCACCATCTTCAGTGATTTTGGAGCCCCCAAAACTAAATACTCTAGAAGGAATCAATAGCAAACTATCTGAAAGAGAAGAATGAATCAGTGAGCTGGAAGATAAAATGGTGGAAATAACTTCTGAAAAGCAAATAAAGTAAAAAGAATGAAAAGAACTGAGGATAGTCTCAGAGACCTCTGGGACAACATCAAACACACCAACATGTGAATTATAGAGGTCACAGAAGAAAAGTAGAGAAGGCAATGGCACCCCACTCCAGTACTCCTGCCTGGAAAATCCCATGGATGGAGGAGCCTGGTAGGCTGCAGTCCATGGGGTCACTAAGAGTCGGACATGGCTGAGCGACTTCACTTTCACTTTTCACTTTCATGCATTGGAGAAGGAAATGGTCACCTACTCGTGTTCTTGCCTGGAGAATCCCAGGGACAGGGGATCCTGGTGAGCTGCCATCTTTGGGGTCATGCAGAGTCGGACACGACTGAAGTGACTTAGCAGCAGCAGCAGAAGAAGAAAAAAAGGAAAAGAAAGGGTATGAGAAAATTCTTGAAGAGATTATAGTTGAAAATTCCCCCAACATCGAAAAGGAAGTAGTCAATCAAGTCCAAAAGGCACAAAGAGTCCCATACAGGACAAACCCTAGGAGAGACAGGCAGACACATACTAACCAAACTTAGAAAGACTAAACAGAAAGAAAAAATTAAAAGCAGCAAGAGAAAAGCAACAAGTAACATACAAAAGAAACCCCATATGCTTCACAGCTGATCTTTCAGCAGAAACTCTGCAGGCCAGAAAGGAATGGCAGGATATAGTTAAAAAACTGAAAGGGAAAAATCTACAACCAAGATTACTGTACCTGGCAAGGATCTCATTCAAAATTGATGGAGAAATTAAAAGCTTTTAAGACAAGCAAAAGTTATGAGAATTCAGTACCACAAAACCAGCTTTACAACAAATATTTAAAGGACTTATGTAGTCAAGAAATATAAGAGAAGAAAAAATTATCTACAAGATCAACCCCCCAAAAATTAAGAAAATGCAACGAAAACAAAGATATCAATAATTACTTTAATGTATATGGATTAAATGCTCCAACCAAAAGAAACAGACTGGCTAAATGTATACAAAAACAAGACCCATATATAAGCTGTCTACAAGAAACCCACTTCACACCTAAAGACACATATAGACTGAAAGTGAGAGGATAGAAAAATATATTCCATGCAAATTGGAAGCAAAAGAAAGCTGGATAATAATCAACAGGTTACTGAAGAAATAGAAAAATATCTAGAAACAAATGACAATGAAAACATGACAACTCAAAACCTATTGCATGCAGCAAAAGCAGTTCTAAGAGGGAAGTTTATAGCAATACAATCCTACCTCAAGAAGCAAGATATGTCAAATGGAAAAAGAACAAAAACCCCCCAAAATTAGTGGAAGGAAAGAAATCATAAAGATCGGAGCAGAAATAACTGAAAAAGCAATGGAAGAGACAATGGTAAAGATAAATAACACTAAAAGCTGCTCCTTTGAGAAAATAAACAAAATTGACAAACCTTTAGCCAGACTCATCAAGAAAAAAAGAGAGAAGAATCAAATCAACAAAATTAATGAAATGAAAAAGGAGAGATTACAACAATGAGGCATACAAAGGATTATAAGAGAATTTTATGAATAACTATATGGCAATAAAATGGATAACCTGAAAGAAATGGATAGATTCTTAGAAAAGTTCAATCTTCTAAGACTGAACCAGGAAAGAAATAGAAATTATAAGCAACCCAATTATAAACACTGAAATTAAAGAAGGAAACATTTCAAGACTTAATGCCTATCCTTCGAAAACTCTTTCAAAAAATTGCAGAGGAAGGAACACTTCCAAACTCAATTCTACTAGACCACCAATACCCCAATACCAAAACCAGACAAAGACAATACAAAAAAAGAAAACTACAGGCCAATATCAGTGATGAACATGGATGCAAATATCCTCAACAAAATTTTAGCAAATGGAATTCAGCAACACATTAAAAAGCTCATACACCATGATTAAGTTGGGTTTATTCCAAGGATGCAAGGATTCTTCAATATACCCAAATCAATCAATGTGATACACCTTATTAAGAGTTTGAAAGATAAAAGCCATATGATCATCTCAATAGATGCAGAAAAAGCCTTTGACAAAATTCAGCACCCATTTATGATTAAAACTCTTCAAAAAAATGGGCATAGAAGGAATCCATCTCAACTTGGTGAGGGTCATATATGATTGGCTAACAGAGACTATTTTTCTCAATGGTGAAAAACTGAAAGCATTCCCCCTAAGATCACGAACAAAACAAATGTGTCATCTTTCACCACTGTTATCAACATAGTTCTGGAAGTCCTAGTTACAGCAGAGAAGAAAAAGAAATGAAAGGAATCCATATCAGAAAAGAAGTATTTTGTAGATGATATGACATTGTACATAGAAAACCCTAAAGACAGTATCATAAAATTACTAGAGCTAATCAATGAATTTAGCAAAATCTCAGGAAAGAAAATCAATACCCAGAAAGATGTTATGGGGAGGGAGGTGGGAGGGGGGCTCATGTTTGGGAACGCATGTAAGAATTAAAGATATTAAACTTAAAAAAAAAGAAATCACTTGCATTTCTACATACTAATAATGAAAAAATCAAAAGAGAAATTAAGGAATCAATCCCATTCACTGTTGCAACAAAACGAATCAAATATCTAGGAATAAACTTATATAAGGAGACAAAATAACTGTACACAGAAAATTATAAGATGGAAATGATGAAAGAAATCAAGGATGAAATAAACAGATATAGAGATATTCCATGTTCCTGGGTAGGAAGAATCAATATTGTGAAAATAACTATACTGCCACATGGAATCTACAGATTCAATGTGATCCCTATCAAATTACCAATGGCATTTTTCACAGAACTAGAACAAAATATTTCACAATTCATATGAAAACGCAAAAGACCCTGAATAACCAAAGCAGTCTTAAGAAAAAATGTAGCTAGAGGAATCAACCTTCCTGACTTTAGATTATACTACAAAGCTACAGTCATCAATACAGTGTGGTACTGGCACAAAAACAAAAATATAGACCAATGGAATAAGATAGAAAGCCCAGAAATAAACCCATGAACCTATGGGTACCTTATTTTTGACAAAGGAGGCAAAAAGATACAATGGGGCAAAAACAGCCTCTTCATTAAATGATGCTGGGAAAACTGGATAGCTACATGTAAAAGAATAAAATTAGAACACTTCTTAACAGCATACACAAAGATAAACTCAAAATGGATTAAAGACCTAAATGTAAGACCAGAAACTATAAAACTCTTAGAGGAAAACATAGGTAGAACAGTCGATGACATAAATCAAAGCAAGATCCTCTATGCCCCACCTCCTAGAGTAATGGAAATAAAAACGAAAGTAAACAAGTCGGACCTGATTAAACTTCAAATCTTTTGCAGAGTAATGGAAACTATAAGCAAGATGAAAGACAACTCTTAGAATGGAAGAAAATAATAGCAAATGAAACAACTGACAAAGGATTCATTTCCAAAACATACAAGCAGCTCATACAACTCAATACCAGAAAACCAAACATGTCAATAAAAAAGTGGGAAAAAGACCTAAACAGACATTTCTCCAAAGACATACAGAGAGCTAACAAGCACATGAAAAATGCTCAACATCGCTCGTTATTGGAGAAATGCTGGTCAGAATGGCCATTATCAAAAAGTTTAAAAACAATAAATGCTGGAGAGAGTATGGAGAAAAGGAAATGCTCTTGCACTCTTGGTAGGAATGTAAACTGATACAACCACTATGGAAGACAGTATGGGGATTCCTTAAAAAGCTAGGAATAAAAGCACCATACGACCCAGAAACCCCACTCCTAGGCATATACCCTGAGGAAACCAAAATTGAAAAGACACATGTATCCCATTGTTCATAGAAGAACTATTGTAAATGCAGCAATACATGTGCATGTTTTTGCCTAGGGAAGCCCATTAGATGGGGCTTCCCCGGTGGCTTAGTGGGTAAAGAATCTGCCTGCAATGCAGGAGACTTAGGTTTGGTCCCTGGGTCCTTGAGGAACAGAATGGTTCAGTATTTGTTAATTCAAAATTTATGGTAGATTTATAGTACATAAACTACTGCAGATGATGAGCATTAACTGTGTATCTTTGGACCAGTTGTATATCTTTGAACCATGTATTATATTACTTTTTTAAAAACTAAAGAAATAATTATATAGGAGAATGTTACTATAAGGATGTGTGGTTAAGTGAAAAATGTATAGAATTATATGGAAAACCTTTCTTTTAAGTGTGAATCAATACATTTTACAGTTTTTTTTTAAGTAAAAGAATTCTATAGCAAAATAAGTGACTCACTGTGTAATGCCCTAATAAGTATTAATTTTATTTTCCAAGTCATCTTTATTGTTTGTGTATTACTTTTTATTTTGAAATAAAATTCAGTAATGGTATTAAACACATCAAAAAATAAAAAGAATACTAGAGTAGGGTGCCATTTCCTCCTCCAGTGCATCTTCCTGACCCAGGAATTGAACCTGAGTTTCTTACATCTCCTGCATTGACAGGGGGATTCTTTACCACTAGTGCCACCTGGGAAGCCCCTGAGCACATTTTTTTTTTTCAGATTCTTTTCCCATTTAGGTTATTATAGAATATTAACCAGAGTTCCCTGTGCTATACAGTAGATCCTTGTTGGTTAGCAATTATTTTTTTGGATTCCAAATATAAGTTATATTGTGTAGTATTTGTCTTTTGTCTGGCTTATTATACTTTGCATAATACCCTTAAGTTTCACCCAAGTTGTGGCACATCACAGGATTTCCTTCTTACTTATGTTAGAATAATACTCCATTGCGTATATCAGTTCAGTTCAGTTCAGTTCAGTCACAGCCATGTCCGACTCTTTGTGACCCCATGAATCACACCACGTCAGGCCTCCCTGTCCACCACCAACTCCCTGAGTTCACTCAGACTCACGTCCATTGAGTCAGTGATGCCATCCAGCCATCTCATCCTCTGTTGTCCCCTTCTCCTCCTGCCCCCAATCCCTCCCAGCATCAGGGTCTTTTCCAATGAGTCAACTCTTCGCATGAGGTGGCCAAAGCACTGGAGTTTCAGCTTTAGCATCAGTCCTTCCAAAGAAATCCCAGGGCTGATCTCCTTTAGAATGGACTGGTTGGATCTCCTTGCAAGGGACTCTCAAGAGTCTTCTCCAACACCACAGTTCAAAAGCATCAATTCTTTGGTGTTCAGCTTTCATCATAGTCCAACTCTGTCATCCATACATGACCACAGGAAAAACCATAGCCTTGACTAGATGGACCTTAGTCAGCAAATAATGTCTCTGTTTTTGAATATGCTATCTAGGTTGGTCATAACTTTTCTTCCAAGGAGTAAACATCTTTTAATTTCAGACCATACCTTTTTTATCCATTCATCAATTGACGGACAATTTGGTTGCCTCCACATCTTAGTTATTCTCAATAATGCTGCAGTGAATGTGGGAGTGCAGCTATCTCTTTGATATTCAGTTTTCATTTGCTCTCTATATATACTCAGAAATGGGATTGTCAGGTTGATCATTCTATTTTTAATATTTTGAGAAACCTCCATAATGTTTTCCATAGTGGCTATACCAATTTACATTCCCATCAACAGTGCATAAGGGTTCCCTTTTCTTCACATCCTCATCAACACTTATAGCCTATGTTTTTTATGATAGCCATTCTGACAAGGTGTGCGGTGGTATCTTATTGTGACTTTGATTTGCATTTCCCTGATGACTAGTGATGTTGAACTTGTTTTTCATGTATCTGTTGGCCATTTTTATGGAACTTCATCCTCACGGGTATCTTGTAGTGCTTTTCAAAGTTTTGTTTGTTTAGAAATCCCCAAGGGAGCTTTTAGAAATGTTGATACCTGGTTTCCATGCAAAAAAATTCCAATTTCATAGGCTTGGTACAAGTGTCACAGGTTCTTATGTTTCAGCTGGCTAGAGGCCAGCCTCCAGCCTCTTTGCTGTCTCTTAATTGTACCCAAGTTGTGTACATGCATGTGTTGGAGTAAGGTGCCTTTTCTTTTTCTTTTTTAAACTCTCAAATTGCTTGTAGTGAGATCCAGAAGCCTCAGCCCCAGTTTATTCTGTGGTGTTGCACTGACTTTCCTTAACACCATTCCTAAGGCTTCCCTGATGGCTCGGATGGTAAAGGATCTACCTGCAATGTGGGAGACCTGGGTTCGATCCCTGGGTTGGGAAGATCCCCTGGAGAAGGGAATGGTAACCCACTCCAGTATTCTTGCCTGGAGAATCCCATGGACAGAGGCTACAGTCCATGAGATCACAGAGTTGGACACAACTGAGTGACTAACACTTTCGCTTTCAAGACCTTTTAAAATCTCTTCTATTCTACAAGCCTTTTATTTGCCATAAAGCCCCTAGCTTGCTTTATTTTGAGGGAGGTCACTGAAACCTGTTCACTATCTTGGAAGGTCCCAGTGATCTAAAATATGTTGATATTTAAAGTATTTGGATAAATTTTTTTGCCTCAGACTTGCTTCAAAGTCCTGTGGTAAAACAGATAAACTCAGTTGATCCAGTGACTTATTTCAGTACTCTGGGTTAATCATGTATTTCCTGTCTGTAAAGAGACAATGTCCTACTGCACTATATAAAATCTACAAAAGTTATTTGAGATCTTCAAAAATATAAAGTTAAATAATTACTTGTATAACTTGATCTACTGGTCTGAAAAAATAAAGGTAAAATATTTCGATAAATAATTTGGAGAGCCCCTAATATATGGTCAAGCTCATTCGGGTCTTTTTAAAAATAGATTATTTCATTGACTATATCTTATTTCTTAGCAGGAAAAATTTTGAGAAAAGTTCAGGGCTCTTGCTTCGAAGTGAAATTTGACATGAAAATTTGTGTCTTAAATATACAGACAGAAAATAAGATGTTTTGTGAGCTTTAAAAATAGTGTCTTAAGAGAAAAATAAAGTTTCCATGTTTATTTGTGTTCTACCTGATATCGATCTATATTTAAAACAATTCAATTTTTTAGATTCAGCTTAATGCTATACATATTGACTCATGACTCTAAGATAAAATTTTTGAGTGTTTTATAAGTAAAACCTTCCTATAAAAATGTGCACAAGTCTTGGAAATATGTGGGTTATTTTTCATATATCTTTTGATATTGATTTCTAACATAAATTCCACAGTGATAAGAAAACAGACTCTGTATGATTTCAATTCTTTTAGACCATGACATTTTTGCACCTTGTGTTATGTCTTGGATATTTTCCAGTGTCTCTTAGTTTATAAAATTGTAAAATTAGTCTCCTAAGACATAAAATTTGTATTCTATTGTTGTATGAAAATTGTATAAATCTTAATTATGTTGAATTAGTTTATGGTGCTTTTCAGTTCTACTATATCCTTCTACTTTTCTGTATATATATTACATTAGTTTTTGAGAGTTTGATATTGAACTTCAAACTAAAATCTTAATTTATCTACTAAAATAATTGTAATATATGATGGAACTATATGTAACTTTGTTCTGTTGTTTCTAAGTCTCCTGTAAATGTGTTATTATACTTTCATAATTTAAAAAAGAAAGAGAAAAAATGTGCTCATGATCAAATTAATCAGTGTAACTTATGGTTTTCCATTTATGTTTCTCTGAAATTATGGTGATTTCAAAAGATGCTAAAATTTATTTGATTTACCATCTAGCCTAAGTGGCCATATTTCTTCAATGAATAGCTAGACAAACTGTTGCAATTTTAATGATGACTTATGATTTGAAGAATAGGGCAATCCAAATGTCAACCCTTAATTTTAATTTTATCTAGGTAGTATTCTGAAAATGTTTTCTCTTAAAGTCTTTGCTATAGGTCTTGCAGAGGGAAGATATTCCCAAAAATATAAGTTGTAAAAATCAGGAAAACAATGTTTTGATACCTCTGTTATATTGTTAGGATTATGGCTTAAAAAAAATTCTGTGAGCTGTATGTTAATGCAGAGAGTCAAACTTTTCCTTGGTCACTGTTGTTTGGGGATCAAGGATATAAATGCATTATACATGACATTACATCACAAAATATGTGGTATATATTACAGGTATATGAGGGATATGAGTAAATTTGTATCATTACTGAATAAAGAGTTGCTGTAATAGATCTGTGCTGTACTTATTCCAATAATTTTTCTACAACACAATGTTAATAGTGTTCCTTATGAATTTAGAGGGCAGAGATGATCATTTGGTAGTTTTGGTAATGGCTTTGTATTTTTCAAGGGGATGGAACTTTAGAAAAGTCTTTGAGGACAGCGATAGAGTGTGGGTGGTTGAAGAATCAGTGACATAAGTGGAAAGTAAGGGAAGCTGTGGGGATTGGATCAGTGGAATAGAAGGTTTAGGGAACTCATTTCAGCTAGGGAGACTGACATGAGTAAAGGATGTGATGGAAATTAGCAGGTCATGTGCAGAGTCAAAAAGTTGTATCTGAGAAAAGTCAGAAACCCAAATTGGAGAGTACAAGTGAGGTTGTAGAGAGTCATTTGATGAAGAACTTTGAATTCTAGATTTAAAACTTTTTAAATGGATGATGTGGTCACCATAAGTTGCTATTGCAAGAATCTGTATGTATCACTGCAGAAAACAGTGAAGCAAATCCAGAGGCAGCGTAGAGCCTGGTTCCTACATGCAAACAATCCGCAGGAACTGGAGCCCTCTAGCCAGCCAGGGTCATCACTTAGACTCCTTTAGTCACCAACTAGCTCCTGTGGGTATCTGAGTTTGCAACTCATGCCCTTAGGAATTATAGTGGAAAGGGGGAAAATTTGGCACTAGCAGCACTTATTTCTGTAGATGACAGGTGACCTTCAAATACTGTTAGTCCTTCCAACATGTATACTGACCAAGAGGCTAAGCCATCATGCCTCTCTGTCAGTGGGCATCAATCACTCCCTTCACCCAGGAAAATGCCAGTCACCTGACTGGTTATTTAGAATGGTACACAGCAACTGCCATAAAGTTTCCATGTTATCAAGTAAAACTTGCCATTCATGGTGTTGGCATACCAGAGAAATAACCTAAGGCAGAAGTTCAATTCAGATGAAAACGGGTTCACTTGTTGACCGAGGTTTCTCTAGGATACAAGCCTCAAGAAGGTTTTCAAGAGAGTCATCATAGTATAATCACTGCCCTGTCATTGAAAGATCTGAATTTATTTCTGCCAAGACACCACCCTTAGAGTTAGTGGTTTAATCAGTCTGGGGTAGGCCCCATGCATCAGTATTTTGTGTAAGTTCCCCCACATGATTGTATAGTCAAGTTTGGAAACTCTTGATCTAAGTTATTAATACACATATGCTTCTTGCTCATGTGCCTGATGTGAACGAAGTTGGATAGTTACCCAAACAGGTGATTCTGGGTGGAAGATTCTTACAACTGAGACAAAGAAGTGGGGAGGTATCTTGAAGTCAAATAACTGGAGTAATAAAATTCTACAGGTACTATCAAGAGAAACCAAGCCTGTAGCTAGAAAAAGTATACAAACATCAAGTCTAAACATTAAGCTGGGGCGAAAATGGAAGAAAGAGGAGCAAGCTAAGTACCTAAGAGTGAAGCCGATAGGTTGTCAGGTGTGGAGAAGGTCTAAGAGAGATTCTCAGGACTGAGTTTAGCATTAAGCTGTGAGTGTGTTTTCTCTTTCCCAGTGTTTCTCCTGAATTTTGTACAGGCAACAAAGTTACAGGCAGGTTGAATGCCACTGGCAGTTGCTTGAACTTCAGAAGATTAAAGACTATAATACTGCAGAGTATACAGAGCCAGGGATGCATTTAAACCTGTTGTACTTGGAAAAAAGCATTTTAAAAGCACCTTTATCCCCTCTCTCCTTCAAAAGTTCACACATAAAACCAAATCAGTGGACCTATTTGAAACGATCTCAAGAAAAATTGACGCTCCCACCTCCACCCAGACTGTTCCTCATTCTCTCTCTAAAATCTCTAAAATATCCTAAACAATATTCAAACAACTGTTTTCTCTTACTCCACCTTCTGTTTTACTTTTAATTTAATGTTTTAAAAATCTCTAGTATTGCTAAGCCATCCTTTTTCCTTCTGGAGTAGCAGCTGAGGCTTAGAATCAGTTAGACTGAGTTCAAATCCCAGTTTCTTAATTTACTAAATGTACAACCTTGATCAGGTTACTTAGCTTCTCCCAGTTTCAGGGTTAGTCATCTTTAAAATGAGAATAGGTCTCTTATGGTTCTTGTGGTGATTGGATGACGTACTTCATTTTATGCCTACGTATAGTAGCTACTCAAAAAACCCTAACCTTGGAGAGAGAGAGGAATACAAATGCCTTATGCTGCACAGGGAAAGAGCTACCTGTTCTAGGAGGTATGCATCAGTAGCAGTCGGTTTTGATTTAAACATTTTCCCATAAATTTTACCTTGTTCCTGTTTTCCAGTGAGTAAAGTTGGCATGGGTTGTGAGTTTGATGGATTATGCCCAACTTTGTTTCACAATCTTTACACCCACCAGTTGTTAGATGTAGATAGCATTTTACTTAGAGGAATGCAGAACTATTGGAAAATCACAGCCTTAACACTGCATGAACATATATGTTATTTCTTACTTTAGTTTAAAATACCAATGCATGACTTTTTTTTACCTGAGATTTTGAGATAGCTTAAAAATTTCAAAAGGTATTAAATCAATTTGTTTCTCAGGCAGTAGAATGTAAAAGCTTTTCCCCCCTTTCTGATTAATGGCATCAACTTTAGTTGTCAAAAGAGTGTTGGAATTGCTGTGTTTTAAAAGGTATGCCTGTGGTTACTGTAATACTTTTTTTTTAGGTTAAGAGTGTTTTTTTTTTTCACATTTCTTAGTTATTGATGACATCATGTATGTATCCTAGAGTTGCCCATAGAACAGAAATAATTCATTGTTTGTTTCTTAACTTGTTCATAAAGCCAGCAGATTTTTATTAAACTTTTTGCTTGCTTTTTGGCCAGGTCTTGTGCTTCTAAGCACTGTAGCTACTGACAAGGAAGACCTAGATACTGCTTTCAAGACCTTAGTCCAGCAGACAAACACCAATAACAAGCAAAATGATATTTATATAGAAGCAGCAATGAATAGTGAAAAGAGAATGACTCTATCATTAGACAAATCTGTCTTAAAAACTGCCATGTCATAGCTATATGCTCTTGAGCAAAGAAAAATTCTCAGTAGTTAGTAATACCTCCTTTCAGTTCAGTTCAGTTCAGTTCAGTCGCTCAGTTGTGTTCGACTCTTTGTGACCCCATGAATCGCAGCACACAAGGCCTCTCTGTCCATCACCCACTCCCGGAGTTCATTCAGACTCACGTCCATTGAGTCAGTGAGGCCATCCAGCCATCTCATCCTCTGTCGTCCCCTTCTCCTCCTGCGCCCAATCCCTCCCAGCATCAGAGTCTTTTCCAACGAGTCGACTCTTCACATGAGGAGGCCAAAGTACTGGAGTTTCAGCTTTAGCATCATTCTTTCCAAGGAAATCCCAGGGCTGATCTCCTTCAGAATGGACTGGTTGGATCTCCTTGCAGTCCAAGGGACTCTCAAGAGTCTTCTGCAACACCACAGTTCAAAAGCATCAATTCTTCGGTGCTCAGCCTTCTTCACAGTCCAACTCTCACATCCATACATGACTACTGGAAAAACCATAGTCTTGACTAGATGGACCTGTGTTGGCAAAGTAATGTCTCTGCTTTTGAATATGCTATCTAGGTTGGTCATAACTTTCCTTCCAAGGAGTGAGCGTCTTTTAATTTCATGGCTGCAATCACCATCTGCAGTGATTTTGGAGCCCAAAAGAATAAAGTCTGACACTGTTTCTACTGTTTCCCTATCTATTTCCCATGAAGTGATGGGACCAGATGCCATGATCTTCATTTTCTGAGTGTTGAGCTTTAAGCCAACTTTTTCACTCTCCTCTTTCACTTTCATCAAGAGGCTTTTTAGTTCCTCTTCACTTTCTGTCATAAGGGTGGTGTCATCTGCCTATCTGAGGTTATTGATAATTCTCCCGGCAATCTTGATTCCAGCTTGTGCTTCTTCCAGCCCAGTGTTTCTCATGATGTGCTCTGCATATAAGTTAAATAAGCAGGGTGACAATATACAGCCTTGACGTACTCCGTTTCCTGTTTGGAACCAGTCTGTTGTTCCGTGTCCAGTTCTAACTGTTGCTTCCTGACCTGCATACAGGTTTCTCAATAGGTAGGTCAGGTGCCCTGGTACTCCCATCTCTTTCAGAGTTTTCCACAGTTTATTGTGATCCACACAGTCAAAGGCTTTGGCATAGTCAGTAAAGCAGAAATAGATGTTTTTCTGGAACTCTCTTGCTTTTTTGATGATCCCGCAGATGTTGGCAATTTGATCTCTGGTTCCTCTGCCTTTTCTAAAACCAGCTTGAACATCTGGAAGTTCAGGGTTCATGTATTGCTGAAGCTTGGCTTGGAGAATACCTCCTTTGTGGGGTACAAATTAGGATGATCAGGAATGGATGTCAAGGGCCAACCGCCAGTGCCTGGCACTAAAGGTATAAGCAAATCACTATCATATTTAATACACTAATGCTGTTAGCTAAGCACTATGGACAATATTATAATTATTCACATTTGAAAATGTAGATTCGAAGATTTAATGCAGTTTAAAAAAAAAGACACTTAAAGCTACACAGTTTCTAAAAGATGATGCCTTGATTCAAACACAGCCCTGTCTTCAGGGCTTGAAACCTGAACTCCATCCACTTAGATCTTCCCCATGCTATGCTGCTGGTCCAGCTTTTAAGATGGTTTCTATTAGTGGCTTAGATATGTACTTGTGATTTGGGAAATGCAGTAGAAAATATTTCAAGAATAGGGAATTCCTGTTATCCCACAAACTTTCACAAAGAAGAAAAACACAATATGAAGTAGGTAAGAGGGTACCATATTTGAATTAAGGTGAGAATTAAATGTTTATGACCAAGTTTGATGAACAGTTGCCCAATAGGTTTTTGACCATTGATATGTATTTACTGAGCAATGTGGCAGGAAGTCCATTTGAATGAGCCCTGAGGATTTTTTTCAGAGAACTCATCTGAAAGATCCCTGAATTGGACTTGACATGCTGAGAAAGCCTTAGCTGTGTAGGATGGGCATTAAGGAATTATGGATACACAGAAGTGTCTATTACTTGCCACTTGCCACGCTGGGACTAATGCCTGAAGGTAGGGTGAAAAACAAAAGCTAGAAGAATTTTCAGGAAGACTCCTTCAAACCCTGTCAGGTGTTAGGACTGTGGTAAGAGACAGGAAGCAAGTGGCACTGTTTGGGGACCTTCTAACCGTGAGCATCTCGAAAGTAACAGATGCTTCAATCTTTACCCCCTTTCATCCCAGATAGGTTCTGTTGAATTAAGGACAATACCCAGTGAATATGAAGAGAGTCTCTGGTCCCAACTGACCAGGTCAGAAGCTCTGAGCCCTAACAGAGTAGAAGTGATGCTCAGCATAAATGTTATTGCTTGTGAGCAGGTACTGAACAACTGTATTCCCAGGAATATTTGATGGGGAGATTTTAAAGGAGAGCGCTCAACTTCTAGAGAGAGGAATCAATAAAATTTGGGTGTCACAGAAAATATAACTCCACATGAATTCCCAGGCTCTGTTTTCTAGGAGTATTAGAGTCATATGTATGTACAATAGATATTGCTACAAAGGAAACATTCCATATTTGCAGCCACTTCAATATCTGGGCATATTGCACTGTACATGCTATATTGTGTGTGTGTGTGTGTGTGTGTGTGTGTGTGTTTAAACTCTGGTTGTAACAGATTCTGTGAAGCAAATTATCTTGGTGCTAAGATGCTTTGCTCTTGATACCAGTTAAATATTTCATCCACCTGCAAATCTTCCACCTGTAACACCTCTTGCATTCCAGTTAGTGTTGTGTTCATTGTTCAGTAGCATCTGACTCTTGGCGACGCTATGGGCTATAGCCCACCAGGCTCCTCTGTCCATGGAATTCTCCAGGCAAGAATACCAGAGTGGATAGCCATTCCCTTCTCCAGGGAATCTTCCCAACCCAGGGGTCAAAGCCAGATCTCCCACATCACAGGCAGACTTTACCATCTGAGACACAAAGGATGCCCTCCAGTAAACACCTGTCCAAATCTTATTCATTCTTCAAAAGCATTCTTTGCCATGGAACTTTTCCAATTCCCCAGTCTAGAAAAGACAGCACCATGGAATGGGGAAAAAAAAAAGCCATCTTGGAGTACTCAGGTCAGAGTTTGATTTGAATCTCAGCACTGCTTACACTTTATCTCTTCAGTCTTTGCTTTTCTCTCTGTAGAGGGGAATGGGAAGGCCATCTTTTTTCATGATGTGATGAAAGTCAAATGAGATGATTTTAGAGAAACTGTTTTCAGTTTGGAAACCATAGCATTATGACAACTTGACAGCTAATAGGAAAAAAATGGGAATTTTATGTCAGACAATGCAAGTTACAGGTTTTTAATTACTTGTGGACTTAAATGACTTAACATTTTTTAAGTGTAACCTTTATTTATGTAAAATAAAGAAAAACCTAACACCTCCCTTATACAGTTGTGGAGGAGAAGGAATAATATATTTAAAACATAGGCTCTAGGGGGGTTGCTCAGTAATGTTAGCTTTTATCCTTTATTGAAGGAATCTGTGCTTTGTAAAGATTCTTTCTTTAGATACTAATCATTTTATGCACTTTATTTGAGCTCTTTATGAGTTTTTCTTGAGACTAAGTCCAGAACAAAGTGTGGACCTCATTTATGTTTGCAGCCTTAACATCCTCAGTTCAGTTCAGTCACTCAGTCATGTCCGACTCTTTGAGACCCCATGAATCGCAGCATGCCAGGCCTCCTTGTCCTTAACATCCTAGGACTTAATAAAACTCAAATATTTATTGAGTGGCTAAATGAAAGATTGAGTAGGAAAGCCAGATTCCTTGCCTGAGAGGCTTTAAAAGACAAGATGACCATCACAGCAGTTAGTTGAGACAGTTGGAAGAAGACATAGATATTAAAGGTAAAGTGTGGAAGACATGTGCAGACTGTGAGACTCATTTTGCTGCTCAGAGGAGCACATGCAGTATTCACGAAGGCACAAGGAGCATTTTGTGTTTTCTGGTCCAAAGATTTATTGCATTAGATACACTAAGATAAAAATCTCTGGGCCTTAAAGATTAAAGTATATGCATAAGAGCAAAAGAAACTTCTGAGTAACTTCTTAGCTCCCCTCTCCTTGGGGCCTACCTCTCTTTGGCATTATTGTTGTTCAGTCACTCAGTCGTGTCCAACTCTTTGTGACCCCATGGACTTTAGCACGACAGTTTCCCCTGTCCTTAACCATCATCTCCTGGAGCTTGCTCAGCCTCGTGTCCATTGAGTTGGCGATATCATCCTATCATCTCCTCTGCTGTCCCGGTCTCTCCTACCTTCAATCTTTCCCAACAGGGTCTTTTCTTACGAGTTGGCTCCTTGCATCAGGTGGCAAAAGTATTGGAGCTTCACCTTCAGCATCAGTCCTTTCAATGAATATTCAGGTTTGATTTCCTTTACAATGGACTGGTTTGATCTCCTTGCAGTCCAAGGGACTCTCATGTGTCTTCTCCATTACCGCAGTTCAAAAGCATCAATTCTTCAGTTCTCAGCCTTCTTTATGGTCCAACTCTCACATCTGTACCTGACTACTGGAAAAACCATAGCTTTGACTAGACAGACCTTTGTCAGGAAAGTAATGTTTCTGCTTTTTAATATGCTGTCTAGGTTTGTCATAGCTTTTCTTCCAAGAAGCAAGCATCTTTTAATTTCATAATTGCAATCACCATCTGGAGTGATTTTGGAGCCCAAGAAAATGAAGTCTGTCACTGTTTCCATTGTTTCCTCATCAATTTGCCATGGAGTGATGGGACCGGATGCCATGATCTTCGTTATTTTGAATGCTGAGTTTTAAGCCAGCTTTTTCACTCTCCTCTTTCACTCTCATCAAGAGGCTCTTTAGTTCCTCTTAGCTTTCTTCTATAAGGGTGGTGTCATCTGCAGCATATCTGAGGTTATTGATATTTCTCCCGGCAATCTTGTTTCCAGCTTGTGCTTCATCCAGCAGAGCATTTCACATGAGGTACTCTGCATAGGCGTTAAATAAACAGGGTGAAAAATATATAGCCTTGGCATACTCCTTTCCCAATTTTGAACTAGTCCATTTTAATGTCCAGTTCTAACTGTTGCTTCTTGACCTGCATTCAGGTTTCCAAGGAGGCAGGTAAGGTGATGTGATAGTCCCATTCCCTTAAGAATTTTCCACAGTTTGTTGTGATCCACACAAAGACATTAACATAGTCAATGAAACAGAAATAGATGTTTTCTGGAATTCTCTTGCTTTTTCTATGATTCAACGGATGTTGGCAATTTGAATCTGGTTCCTCTGCCTTTTCTAAATTCAGCTTGAATATCTGGAAGTTCTTGGTTCATGTACTATTGAAACCTAGCTTGGAGAATTTTGAGCATTACTTTGCTAGCATGTGAGTACAATTGTGTGGTAGTTTGAGCATTCCTTGGCATTGCCCTTCTTTGGGACTGGAATGAAAACTGACATTTTCCACTCCTGTGACCACTGCTGAGTTTTCCAAACTTGCTGCCATATTGAGTGCAGCATTTTAACACCATCATCTTTTTAGCATATTGGGAAACAAAAAAGCCTGCTGTGTAGGCACAACTAACTTGTTCAGGAAGGAGCTCTCCCTCAGCCTTGTGTGCTTCGATATGCTGCTCCAGCTCTGCAGTGTAGCAGCAGGGTGGTTGTCACCCCAAAAATCTGGGCATAGTTCTTTCTGTGGAAGGCTGAGTCCTAAGAATTCACCTTGTGCATGAGTGCTAAGTCGCTTCAGTCTTGTCTGCCTCTTTGTGACTCTATGGACTGTAGCCCACCAGGCTCCTCTGTCCATGGGCATGTCCAGGCAATAATACTGGAATGGGTTGCCACGCCCTCCTTCAAGGGATCTTCCTGATTCAGAGATTGAACCCACGTCTCTTAAATCTCCTGCATTGGCAGGCAGATTCTTTACAACTAGAGCTACCTGGAAGAAGGCAATGGCAACCCACTCCAGTGCTCTTGCCTGGGAAATCCCATGGACAGAGGAGCCTGGTAGGCTACAGTCCATGTGGACGCAAAGAGTTGGACACGACTGAGCAACTTCCCTTTCACTTTTCACTTTCCTGCATTAGAGAAGGAAATGGCAACCCACTCCAATATTCTTGCCTGGAGAATCCCAGGGATGGGAGCCTGGTGGGCTGCTGTCTATGGGGTTTCACAGAGTTGGACACGACTGAAGCAACTTAGCAGCAGCAGCAGCAGTAGAACCACCTGGGAAGCCCATGAATTAGCCGCAGCAAAGGAGAAGATGTGGGGCCGATACCTTCTCTCTCTATTCACCTGTCCTTCTACCTTTCACGATGCCTTAATCCAAGCTGCATGGCTTTCATTTTTCAGAGTACTAAAAATTGGGATAACCAAAGAAATTTCTACTTTGAGGAGAAAACTGGTAGGCATACATTAAATAAGATTCCCCCCTCATAATTCAAAGGAAAGGAAACTAAGAAATTAAATCCTCAGAGAATCTGCTTTTTCTCAAATCTTATTCCTCTTTCTTTGATTTCATAGCACCTTAAAATTCCCGCCTCATCTCTGCTAAAAGTCCTCCAAAACCTTGTGGCTTAAAGTGACTTATTTTGTTCACAATTTTGTGGGTGAAGGCTTTAGAAAGGGTTCAGTTGGGATGCTCATCTGTGATTGTACATGATTCACTTCCAAGATGGCTTCTTAACTCACATGTCTGGCCCCTCTGTACCCACTGTCTCTCTCTCTCTCTCTCTCTCCACATACAGCTCACTTTTCAGAACCTGTGGAATCTGCAGTTTTCTTCACAGCATGACAGTCTCAAGGTAGTCAGCTTCTTCCCTCAGACTTCCTGTTCTAGAGGGCAGGAAGTAGAACCTACTGTTTCTCAAGACCTGAACTCAGAAACTGGTACATCCTGACTTATGCCCTATTCTATTTGTGATACAGGTCACAGGGCTAGAGCCAAGAGAAAGAAATACAGATCTCATTTCTAGATGGGCAAGTGATGAAATATATGGAAGCTTTCTCCATCCACACATTTACCATTTTTAACTTCTGAAAATCCTGAACCACAGAATATCTAGGAGTTCCTTCTCCTATCCTCAGTAATACATTTAGCAAAATTTGAGTTATTCATCCAAGTCTGGTTATGAGTTGTACACTTGCCTTTTTATTCTCCTGATTGTCCAGCAGGTAAATATTGAAACAGACACATAGGCACAACTTTCCAAGGCATACATTACTTTTCGAAGACTGTACAATTTAAATTTATAAGAAGGACAAATACTTTCATGACATCCTCCATAATTTACAAGGCTCTACTTTCACAATGGAATTATTATTTCATATTTTCATGTGAAACATTTCATGTTATTTTCCTTAATCCTGCCTTCATTTCCACTTTGCCTATTTTTTTTTAATATTCTGTCAGTTTGAGAAGAAATTACACCTTGGCTAACCAAATATATCTCACTATCCAGCCCTTTAGGAAAAAGAAAAAGAGAAAGAAATAGACCGCCAAAACTTTGGAATAACTATAAAAGAGATTTTAATTAGATGACTAAAGTCCCTTCTTGTGTCTGTTTTGGAAAGAGAGACATGATTTTGCCCTTTGGTTACATGAAATTTAGCATGTGTACTCAATCATGTCTGACTCCTTGCAAGCCCATGGACTGTAGCCCACCAGACTCCTCTGACCATGGGATTTTCCAGGTAAGAATGCTGGAGTGGGCTGCCATTTCCTCCCAGGGGATCTTCCCAACCCAGGGATCAGGTCCGCATCACCTGCATCTCCTGCATTGACACAGGTGGATTCTTTACTACTGAGCCCCCTGGGAAGCCCAGACGTGTACACACTGCTATATTTAAAATGGATAACCAGCAAGGACCTACTGTATAGCACATGGAACTCTGCTCAATGTTATGTGGTAGCCTGGATGGGAGAGGAGTGTGGGGGAGAACAGATACAAGTATATGAATGGCTGAGACCCTTCCTGTTCACCTGAAATTATTACAGCATTGTTAATCAGCTATATAACCGATATAAAATAAAAAGATTTTAAAAAGATAAAAACTTTTAAAAGTCAAAATCGATATTCTCCCCCAATTTATGTATCAATTAAATAAAATTGGCTACAAATAGATAAAACACATAAAAGCATACCTACCGTATCTCAGGTTAAGGAAGAAAGAGTTGTAGCTCAGTCATTGTTCTACCCCTTCACTGTCCATCTTCCCTTTTCTAAAGTGGCCTCTGAGGACCTTTGAGAAGATCTAAAATTCAGCAAAATGCATTTCACTCCCCTCATGAAGTGGAAGAACTTGAAATCTAATTTGAGTAAATGATTTTCCTAATAATAAATACTCAGAGCTAACAATGTTGAGTGATTAACCTGAGCCAGTCATGCTTCTAAGGCTTGGCGTAGTTTAAAGCATCCAATCTCCACATCAGCTCTGTCGTGTAGACTCTCTCATTATCTTCATCTTACAGATGAGGAAACCAAAGTGAGAGAGCTTACATGATCAGAAGCAAGTCCAAGACTAGAACTTGGGTCTCCTTAACCCTAAGTTCAAGGATCTTGACACTGACAGTTCTGCCTCTTTCAGAAACACCTTGAAAACCTTCCTGCAATTAAAGCTGAATTTGAGGATCAACAAAAGCATACTATTCATTTTTAGTGCTCTGTTGTCTTAGGTTCTTTCCAGGAGTTAACCTGAGGTTTCGTCGTCATGGTAAAGTCGCTCAGTCGTGTCCGACTCTTTGTGACCCCATGGACTGTAGCCCACCAGGCTCCTCCCTCCATGGGATTCTCCAGGCAAGAGTACTGGAGTGGGTTGTCATTTCCTTCTCCAGGGGATCTTCTCAACCCAGGGATCAAACCTGGGTCTCCTGCATTCCAGGCAGACACTTTAACCTCTGAGTCACCAGGGAAGCCCTGAACCTGACATTTAGTGATCTGCAAAGCTTAAAGCCTGGACAGTCCCACATGTTCTCCTGATTTAATCAAAGCTCCAGGATGCTATAGGCCATGTGTACAGAAGTTGCCTCACACTTGGCCATTATAGGGAACTTGGGGTGTGAAAGCTCCTGAAAACAGTGGTGAAGAGAAGAGTTGATAATGCCTTTCCAGTATCTGTGTGCAGAATCAGATTTTTGTACCACCTGTGAGAATGAGATAAATTTTCTTCTTTTTTCTTTTTTTTTCTATTTCTCAGCAGAAATTGTGCCTACAACTGTATCTTGATTTTCCCCTTGAGTGTTGCAGAACTGGAATATATATTTGTTTAACTAGTGGATAAACTGGCAGCAATATCTCTGTAATGAAGTGTCCTAAAGCCAAATGGCTTGTTTCCTCCTCCCTCCCCAGGTTGCCTTGCTATTAATGGTACAAGGGCCAGCTGAAGAGTGATGGGAACAGCTGTCTGAAAATTACCGTTAAGGGTTAGACAAGAGGTCTAGGGTGTCTGAATGACCTACCAATTGGATAATCCACTTGTAGTTAATTGAGAACAAGATTCAATTAACACATTTGTACACTGTTCAACTGAAAAATTCCAAGAAGTTTAAAATCATAAAGAAATTATCCAAGTTGAATGCTTGCTATATGACCGTGTTTCTGAGTGGGTGAAATTGTTTAATTTGTGTTAATATGAGGAAGAGTGATTAACTTTCTTATCTGAAGTCAGATGGGTAGCTGGGAAGACGATGGTGTTTGAAAGGCTAAGCTGAGTGGAGTCATGAAGTTTACTCAACCTTAATTTAAAACAGAAGGTTCAGATCTTGTGAATTCTGACACATGCATATAAGGAAAGAAGGAAACACACTTTTAAAATACCACTATTTTAGGTAGTATAAAGTCTTTAGCTCAAACTTATAAAGCCCAATTTAGATGATGATTCTGTCTCCTGGGATGGCCTATAAAAGTATTTGTTCAACATTTTAAGATCCTCAAATTGAAAGTGCTGTGTAAATACTGGGCCAGATTAGCTCGCCATGTGTCTCCCTATGTGCACAGAGCTTTCACTGACTTCAGTGGGTAGAATGTGGTGGGAGAATCTGGCTCATTATTAGTTTTCCTATTTTGATTTGATCAACTGTTGTCAATTACAGACATTGGTAATTACCCACAGAAAAGGAGAGGAGGGAGAAAAAAACTTGCTATCATAATATTTATTTTATCAGTTATGGTATTTTCCTATATCAAAAAAAATATTGTGATGAATTGTGTAACACAGCAAGTACTGATTTTTACAGTGCCCTTCACTTGAGTGTATTTTTATGCAGATTCTTTTGAATTTCTCAAATAAAATACTCATGACTCTATAGAGTAGTGCTGCTTTACTTATCACTGTGCCCTGTTAATCCCTCTTTTCACCCCATATTCTCACTCAGATTTGACCTTTAGATTCTGTCCCCAATTCTAACATCATGTTTGAGGCTACTGCTGTCCAAAACACTTTCTGTGATAATGAAAATGTTTTATATCTACACTGCCCAGTGCAGTAGACAAGAACCATGTGTGGCTATTAAGCACCCAAATTGTAGCTTGTGTGATTGGAAAACTGAAATTTTAATTTAATTTTAATTAATTTAAATCTAAATAGCCACATGCAGCTAGTGGTTACCATATTTCAGTGCTGTCCAAACTCATATGCCTTAATTATTGTGATAACCTATTGACTCTTCTACTTACTGGCAGGACATTTGTCTTCAGCCTCTCCTCTACAACAGAAATTAATCATCTTTAAATTTTGCTTTCATCAGGACATTCCCTGCCCTGCCCAGAAAGGTATGGTGGTTTCATTCAGTCTATCTACCACAGTATTTGGTATAGCAAAATTTACCCTAAATCTGACTGCCCATCAGAATCACTTGGGGACACAATTTAGAACATATAATCATTAGGCCCAAGATAGAGCCTAGGAAGCTGATTCTGATATAGCCAACTTTAAAAATAACTGGTTTTGATATCTCCACTCCTCTTCATATCCTCTGTATCTTTTTAAACGTATCTATGAACACATCTTACCTGGAGACCTACAATATTCTTTGAACTTTTATCCCTCTTTTCTTTCATTCCTCACATACTCATATGCACATTCCATTCTCCTAATAACAGCTGAAGTGATCTTCTTAAAATTTATAATAGAACAGGTTATTCTGATAATTCAAATCCTCCACAGCATCTGGATTGTCTATAGAATAAAATGAAAAAAAAAATTGTTCATTGTCTACAAGACCTACATAGTATGCTTCTCCTTTACCATTTAAGCCTTATTAAAAATGAACACACGCATACACATATTTCCTCTTGCTTATGACTAATATTTTCCTTCTTTGAATATGTATGCATTAGGTTTCTTCCCATCTCAAAGCCTTCGACTTGATGTTTTCTCTGCTTGGACCATCCTGCCCTGGGATCTTCAAAAGGCCGTTCTCATTCTTCACATGTCAACTACCATATCACCCCAGAAAGATAATCCTTGTGCATACTATCTGCTGCCTGTATCCCATTTTAATCACTCTGTACACAGCATCTTTTCATATTTGCAAGCACTTATTATTTCATATATTACATTTGATTAGTTTATGTGTCTATTACTTATCTACTACTACTAGAAAATAGGTCCCATAAGAACAGATATTTTATTTTTCTTATTTTAATGCTCAGTTTTTAAAATCATAATCATCTTTTCCACTCACATTGTCCTTAACCTTCTCCTCAGACACAGAGGTTTACAAACTCTAGTCTCTAGACCAGCTGTATCAGCATTACCTGAAACATGTTTGAAAGATAATTCTGTGACTCTACCCCAGACCCACTGAATCAGAAACTCTGGGGTGGGGCCCAGTGGTCTGCACTTTAGCAAGCCTTCTGGGTGATTGTGGTGATGTTGAAGTTTGTGAGCACATATGTCATAACATTCAGCAATTAATTTTCATATTACCATCTAGTTCATGGAAGTTCACTTTCCTTTCTAAAGTAACATTATTTGAAGATGCGCTCTGTGAAATATTTCCTTAATTTCTGTGAGACTGGGACACACATCATATCCTATTATATGTAGCCAAGGCACACAATAGGGTACTATGAGCTTTATATCAGAAGCATATTTCGTTTAACTAGTTCAAGTTGTTTGTTTTTTTTTTTTTCCCATATAGGTTCTTTCCTGATTGACTTTTTATGTGTGCTTGTGACAGAATATTAAAAGTTCCCAAGAATATTTTTTAACTTATATGCTGGGTTATATGTTTCTATAGACATTACATTCTGGTCTGAGAATGTGAAATGCATAACTTGCGCTGCTGCTTTACATTTGTTGAGCATGTCAGAAAGGGCTCAATAAATAATTGAATGGTTGCATGTGCTTTCAGTCACCTTTGGGGCATCTTGATGAAATCTGCTAACGTGTGAGACAAGATTAAAGCAATTATCCTAGTTTCAGTATTGTGCTCTAGCTGGCCACACATAGTGAGGAGAAAGTGGAGAATTTATTGTAGGGAAGTGGGTTTAACTTCCAAAAGAAATGAGAGAAGGAAAAGAGTCTGGAAGAGAGAGACAATGCAAAGTAATACACAATGCTATCATACTCCTTTATACATTGCTTTTTCCCCTTTAATGCTTATTTGGTTGTGGATCAGTTAGACTCCTGCATTGACAAAGAGCAGCTTAAACCAGAGGGAGAATTTATTGGCTCATTTACATGAAAAGCCCAGGGATATCCCACTTAAGGGCCTGCTTGACACAATGGCTCAGATGGTGTTATTTATCAATTTTTCTGCATCTTTTATTTCTGCTTTTCTCCATGTTAACTTAATTTCCAGGCTTCACACAGTGACAAGATGATTGCCCTTAGCTTCTGGTCTAATTTTTCCCTAATATAACATCAGCAGAGATGAGATGTTTGCTCTTCCCAAAGTTAAAACAAAAATCCTTGTCCTTACTGTAGTTGGTTGCAGTTCTGCCATGTGCCTAATTTTGAAGCATTTATTATGGATAAGAGCTTAACATGGATTTAGTTAGTGAAGGTGTTAGTCACTTCGGTGTGTCCACCTCTTTGTAACCCCATGGACTGTAGCCTGCTAGGCTCCTCTGTCCATGCAATTACCCAGGCAAGAATTCTGGAGTGGGTTGCCATTCCCTTCTCCAGGACATCTTCCCCACCCAGGGATTGAACCTGGGTCTCTTGCATTGCAGGCAAATTCTTTACTGGCTGAGTCACCAGAGAAACTCACTATGGATTTAGTTGCCCAAGAACAAATAATATTATATCTGGACTAGGGATTAGAATCAGTTTCATCCCTCCAAAATTTTAAATTATGGGGAAGGAGTGGTATTCAGGAGGAACTTCAGAGAATTAGTATCAAAAGAATAGAATAGATTTTAGGAAACCAAAATAAATATGCAAATAAATAAGCAAACAAATATATATCTTCAGAGTTTGAATAGGCAGTTTTAAATTAAAAATTATTTTTCTTAGAACTTTAGTGAAATTACTTCTTTCTCTTTACAAATAGGATTGACAATGAGAAGTCTGATTTACTTTGATTTTTATTGCCTCAAATATAATATATTATTATAATAATATAATTATTATGTATAAATATAATATGATGAGTTCACTATCATATCTAGAACATTTTAGGATGTTTTTCTTTAACCAAGGACCTACTCTACACTTTATAGATCTTATCATATTGATTGGAGATTTGTTTTTTAAATATATATGTATTTTTAGCTCAGGGAATTTTCCTCTGTCATTTAATTGGCTATTTCCTTTCTTCCATTCTCTCTGTTTTCTCCAGCCTTTTATTATAACTCAGTATAATAGGAAGGTAAATTTCTGGATTGATACTCCATTTCTCTCACCTTTTCTCTCATAATTTAGGCATCATTCTATATTTGTGCTGTATTCTGGAAGTGAAGTATGGCACAATTAAATCATCCCACTTATTTATTTATTCTTCAGCTGTGCCTTTTTTCTGTCATTCTGTTGCTGTGCCTACATCTATGGAGGGGTTTATTTTTATTATTATTTAAAAAATTTTAGCAAATACATTTTATTTCCAGAGTATAAACCTGGTTATTTTTAAGAAGTAATATTAATATTCTATAATTAGCATTCTTTGGACATTTACAGTTAGGAAGAGATATTTACTTACCCCCATCCTAAATAGAGCATGTCAGATAATATATAGGAGCAAAGTGGTTTTTGATTGGTTTAGCCATAAGAGAGTAAGAATGCAAAGAAAAATAAATAAACGAAATCCCACAAAGCAATGAATAGTTCTTGGCAGAGAAGTTCTTGGCAGTGATGCATGACTTTTTTCATCCCTAGTGGAGCTGTGGGAGAGAGGTCCATGATAGGTGAGTATAAGGAGTAATCAGCTAAACTTTTAATAAACTGTTATTAGTTATGTGTAGTCACATGAATGGTGGATAATAACCATCCACAGCCAGAGGCAAGTCTGTACCTAGGCACCAGCTCTTTTCTGAGTCTTCAACAGGTGCATGGATTATATGCTAAAGATTAGAGGCAGAGCACATTTGAGGCATTTGGGCACGTAGAGTTTTACCAAGTGCAAGGCAGTGTCCCCTTAAAGGGTAAATGTAAAACATGAGAGCTGGGAGAAATCCCTCCAGGGTAATTTGTACCTTCATCAAGTGCTGAAAACTGGGAGGAGGGCAGTAGAGCAAAGAACAATTTCACAAGATGTAGAAAGAGACTTCTCATGGTTTGGAAAGCTTACAAATAAGCAATAGAGCACAAAGAGATCACCGAAGGTTCAGATCCCAAATTTCAATAAAAGGATAGACCCAATCTTTTCCTCAAAACATCTGAAACCAGAGGTAAACTGCATCTAAATAAACTGCAGCAAAACTCAGCTTCACTTCAACTACAGACTAAAGGTGGTCAGCACTCAACACAGGCCTGACAGAGAAAAGGACATGCTTTATACTGGAAGTAACTTTATTTCTTTAATTTCTATTGTGCTTTATTTTTATCACAAGTAGCTTGTATGTAGTCAAAAGTTATAAGATTCACAAAGAAGCAGGAAAATAAGACCCATGAAAGAGAGGAAGTAGTCAATATATAGCAGCATACCCAGTGATAAGCCAGCCATTGTAATTATCAGACAGAAACATTTAAAAAGCTGAATATAGACATTAAGGTCTAGGGAAAAAAAAATAGACAACATATGAGAAGAGTTGGTAATATCACTTGAGAATAAAAGTATAAAAAGTGAGAGACACACATACACATTTATCAGAAATGAGTTATGCATTAATGCCATCAACAGATTGGGCAGATGAGAGGAAAGAATCAGTGAATTTGAATATAGGTCACTAGAAATTTCTAAATAAACATTAAAATTCTTAAAAAAGGAACAGAGCATCTAATATCTGTATATGGAGTAGAAAAATATGTATTCAGAGTCACAGAAGGAGAAAAGATTAATAATGGAGCAGAGGAAATATTTTAAGGTATAATGGCTGAGAATTTTCATAATTAATAAAGCTTAACTCATATATCCAAAATGTTCAACAAATCCCAAGCATAATAAATACAAAGAAAACTATGTGCAACCTCACTACAGTCAAACTGCTATAAACCAAGAATAAAAGGAAAATGTGAAGAGCAATTAGAGAAGAAAAAGCAAACTAACATGCAGGGGAGAAATGATACCAATGACAGCTGGTTCCCTATCTCAAACAATGGAGACTAGAATAAAATGAAATAACATCTTTAAAGTGTTAAAAATTAAGCTGTCAGCACAAAGTGGTGTATTCAGCAAAAAATCCTTCAAAAATAAAGATAGGATAAATAGATTTTTCAGGCAGACAAAAGCTGAAAGAAATCTTTCAACATATTTTCTCTACAAGAAAAGTAAAGAAAGTTTTTCTTGTTATAAGGAAATGTTGTGGGAATGAACGTCCAGAGGTTTATGGAAACCTCTGGTTTATGGTATGTTGTTTAGATACACATGTAACAATCTAGATTTGTGAATTAAAGTCTGAAGTAGGGGAAGGAGCAGTCTTGGAATTGACTTCTTAACCTGTGGGATCTGACACTGTCTCTAAGTAAATAGTATCAAAATGGAGTTAAATCGTTGGGCACCCAGCCAGTGTCAGAAATACTTGATGTGGGAAATCCTCATCATGTTTGGTGATCAGAGGTATCAGAATTGCAGTATTCTGTGAGTAGTAGGAAGAGTATTAGAGCAGAGGAGAAACACAGGAGGAATGCTTTCCTTCCAACAAAATTCAGGTAGCAAAACTTGATGAAACTAAAAGGACAAATAGAACACATCCATCCTGGTGGCTCAGTTGGTAAAGGAACTACCTGCAATGAAGGACACAACTTCCCTGGGTCAGGAAAATCCTCTGGAGAGTCAAATTGCAACCCACTCAAGTATTTTTCTTATAAAATCCCATGGACAGAGGAGCTTGGGAGGCTATACTCCATGGAGATGTAAAAGTCAGACACGACTTAGCAACTCAACTACAACCACAATGTAATTAGAGATTTGAACACCTCTCTATCAGTAACTGCTAGAATGAATAGTTAAGAAAAAAGAGTAAGCTTATACCTTATAAACTATTTCCAGCAAATTAATTGATATTTATTGGATACTACACCCAACAACTACAGAACACCCATTCTTTACAATTGTAAATGCAACACTCGCTAAGAAAGAACATATGCTGAATACCAAAATACATTTTAATGCATATCAAAGGATTGTAATTATATATATAGTTATTCTTTGATCAGTATGTAATTAAGTTAGAAAGCGATAATGGTGAGTTACCTGCAAATGCCAAATATTTTCCATTTAGAAAATATACATTCAGTAATCTATGGATTAAAGAAGAAATTTAAAGGAAAACAGAAATATTCAAAAATATTTTAAATGGAATTAAAATGAAAACTCAACACATAAAACTTTGTGAGATGTTGCTATTTTTAAACCTTTACTTAGGGGAATATTTATAGATTTAAATGCAAAAAAAGAAAGGCCTAAAATTACCAATAAAGTTAAAGATACTAGAAAAAAGGAACAAATTAAATCCAAAATAAATCAAATAAAATATAAAAAATAAGAGCAGAAATTAATGAAACAGAAATAGACAAGTAAATATGGTTCTTTATTGTCAGTATAATTGGTAAACTTGTGGTAAGATTGATCATAAAGAGGGGAAATACAAAATACACATATGAGGAATAAAAAAAGGAGACATCACTATAGTTCCTACAATTTAGTACAGTTTAATTGAGAAGAAATATAAAATATGAGTAGTTAAATATCCTATAAAGAAGTTGAATTAATAATTTTAAAACTTTCCTCAAAGAAAACCCCAGGACCAAACAGCTTCACTCACTGATTCTGTCAAATATTTGAATTTTTATATATATATATATATATATATATATATATATATATATATATATATAAATTTTGGAATATATGATCCCAAATTTACACAAACTCTGACAGAAAATAAAGTGGTAGATGGGAGCACTTACTACCTTATTTTATGAAGCCAGCATTATCCTAATTCCAGAACCTGATAAAGCTAAAGAAAAGAAAATTTAGGCCTAATATCCCCATGATTATAGACATAAAAAATTATTATCAAAATACTAGCAATCTGAATCCAATGATATATAAATAGATAATATATTATGGTGGAATAAATGTTACTTCAGAAATGCAACGTTTAATACTTTTTAAATGTTTATATTAATTATATTTTAGTTTAGTTTTTAGTCAGCATAACTCATCACATTAAAGGAACAAACAGAAAAATTATAATTATCTCAACAGAGGGGAGTGGGGAGAGGTTTGACCAATTCAGCACTCTTTCATAATACCTAGTCTCAGCAAATGAGGACTATAAGAAAACATCCTCAAGATTGCTTTGGCTATTCAAGGTTTTTTGTATTTCCATACAAATCTTGAAATTATTTGTTCTAGTTCTGTGAAAAATACCGCTGGTAGCTTGATAGGGATTGCATTGAATCTGTAGATTGCTTTGGGTAGTATATTCATTTTCACTATTTTGATTCTTCTGATCCATGAACATAGTATATTTCTTCATCTATTACTGTCCTCTTTGATTTCTTTCATCAGTGTTTTATAGTTTTCTATATATAGGTCTTTAGTTTCTTTAGGTAGATGTATTTCTAACTATTTTATTCTTTTCATTGCAATGGTGAATGGAATTGTTTCCTTAATTTCTTTTTCTACTTTCTCATTATTAGTGTATAGGAATGCAAGCGATTTCTGTGTGTTGATTTTATGTCCTGCAACTTTACAATATTCATTGATTAGCTCTAGTAATTTTCTGGTGGAGTCTTTAGGGTTTCCTATGTAGAGGATCATATCATCTGCAAACAGTGAGAGTTTTACTTCTTCTTTTCCAATTTGGATTCCTTTTATTTCTTTTTCTGCTCTGATTGCTGTGGCCAAAACTTCTAGAACTATGTTGAATAGTAGCGGTGAAAGTGGGCACCCTTGTCTTGTTCCTGACTTTAGGGGAAATGCTTTCAATTTTTCACCATTGAGGATAATGTTTGCTGTGGGTTTGTCATATATAGCTTTTATTATGTTGAGGTATGTTCCTTCTATTCCTGCTTTCTGGAGAGTTTTTATCATAAATGGATGTTGAATTTTGTCAAAGGCCTTCTCTGCATCTATTGAGATAATCATATGGCTTTTATTTTTCAATTTGTTAATGTGGTGAATTACATTGATTGATTTGCGGATATTAAAGCAATCTTGAGAAAGAAGAATGGAACTGGAGGAATCAACTTGCCTGACTTCAGGATCTACTACAAAGCCACAGTCATCAAGACAGTATGGTACTGGCACAAAGACAGAAATATAGATCAATGGAACAAAATAGAAAGCCCAGAAATAAATCCACACACATATGGACACTTTATCTTTGACAAAGGAGGCAAGAATATACAATGGAGTAAAGACAATCTCTTTAACAAGTGGTGCTGGGAAAAGTGGTCAACCACTTGTAAAAAAGAATGAATCTAGATCACTTTCTAACACCACACACAAAAATAAACTCAAAATGGATTAAAGATCTAAATGACCAGAAACTATAAAACTCCTAGAGGAGAACATAGGCAAAACACTCTCCGACATACATCACAGCAGGATCCTCTATGATCCACCTCCCAGAATTCTGGAAATAAAAGCAAAAATAAACAAATGGGATCTAATTAAAATTAAAAGCTTCTGCACAACAAAGGAAAATATAAGCAAGGTGAAAAGACAGCCTTCTGAATGGGAGAAAACAATAGCAAATGAAGCAACTGACAAACAACTAATCTCAAAAATATACAAGTAACTCCTGCAGCTCAATTCCAGAAAAATAAATGACCCAATCAAAAAATGGGCCAAAGAACTAAATAGACATTTCTCCAAAGAAGACATACAGATGGCTAACAAACACATGAAAAGATGCTCAACATCACTCATTATCAGAGAAATGTAAATCAAAACCACAGTGAGGTACCACTTCACACCAGTCAGAATGGCTATGATCCAAAAGTCTGCAAGCAATAAATGCTGGAGAGGGTGTGGAGAAAAGGGAACCCTCTTACACTGTTGGTGGGAATGCAAACTAGTACAGCCACTATGGAGAACAGTGTGGAGATTCCTTAAAAAATTGCAAATAGAACTGCCTTATGACCCAGCAATCCCACTGCTGGGCATACACACCGAGGAAACCAGAATTGAAAGAGACATGTGTACCCCAGTGTTCATCGTAGCACTGTTTATAATAGCCAGGACATGGAAGCAACCTAGATGTCCATCAGCAGATGAATGGATAAGAAAGCTGTGGTACATATACACAATGGAGTATCACTCAGCCGTTAAAAAGAATACATTTGAATCAGTTCTAATGAGATGGATGAAACTGGAGCCGATTATACAGAGTGAAGTAAGCCAGAAAGAAAAACACCAATACAGTATACTAACACATATATATGGAATTTAGAAAGATGGCAATGATGACCCTGTATGCAAGACAACAAAAGAGACACAGATGTGTAGAGTGGACTTTTGGACTCAGAGGGAGAGGGAGAGGGTGGGATGATTTGGGAGAATGGCATTGAAACATGTATACTATCATGTAAGAATCGAATCGCCAGTCTATGTCCGACGCAGGACACAGCATGCTTGGGGCTGGTGCACGGTGATGACCCAGAGAGATGTTATGGGGAGGGAGGTGGGAGGGGGGTTCATGTTTGGGAACTCATGTACACCCCTAGTGGATTCATGTCAATGTATGGCAAAACCAATACAGTATTATAAAGTAAAATAAAGTAAAAATAAAAATTTAAATAAAAAAATCCTAAATCTGATGAAGAGCACCTATTTTAAAAGTCTTTCAGATAGTTTTATGCTTACTACTGGAATAGTAAATTTCTCCTCCCAAGATTGAGATTGACATAAGAATATATGCTTTCACTGCATGCAAAGACTTGGTATTGTTAAGATATCCATTTTTTTGTTTGTTTCAAATTGATCTTTAGCTTTAAAGCAAGCTCACTTAAAACTCCAAGTTTTTCCTTTCCAGAAACTAACAATTTATTTCTAAATTTATTTGGAAATGTTAAGAACCTAGACTACACCAAATAGTCTTGAAAAAGAAGAATAAAGTGACAAAACCTAACATTATATACTTTCAGACTTACTATAAAGCTTCAATCATACAGACAATGTGGTATCATTATTTATATTTAAATAGAAAGTCCAGAAATGGACCCATATATACACAACTGATTGATTATTGAACAAAGTACTAAGTAACATATATTGCATACCCACTAGAATCGCTAAAATAAAAATGATTGACAATACCAAATGCTGGCTGGGATGTGGGACAAACAGAAATATAATCCATTGCAGGTTGGAGAGTAAAATGGTGCAAACTTTTGAGAACTGTTTGGCTTTTTTTCAAATAGAGTTAAACTAGATTCAAATAGAGTCTATCTACCCTATGGCCCTGAAATTCCATTCTTACCCCAAAATACTTATATAGGAATGTTCATAGCTGATCTATTCATAATAAGACCCAAACTGGAAATAAGCCAAATGTCCTTCAACAGGAGAATAAATCAATGATATATAATTATAGAATAGAATATTGCTTGTCAACTAAAAATGTGCACAATGTGGATGAATGTCAAAAGCATTATTTTTTTTAAAGAATATATCTTTGTGATCCTATTTATATGAAATCAGGAACATATTAAATTATTCTGAGGTAATTTAAATTGGAATGTTGCTGTCTATGATTGGGAAATTGAGGGGCAAGGGATAAGAGACAACTTTTTGAGGTGATATGTTTCAAATCTTATTTGGGAGTGTTAGTTATATAGTATATACAATTATCAAAATTTGTCGCACCAAACTCCTAGGATTGAGGTATTTATTTATGTAAATTATACCTCAATTTTGAAAATGTTCTTTCCGGGTCTCTTGTTTTCTCTGTTAAGTTTGTCCCCTCAGGTGCTAATTCTTCTTAGTGTGGTGCGTTTATTTCATGCAGTTGGTTTCCTTGAAATATTTTTTGATTGTGATTGGATGTCATCTTTGACATTAGAGTCTCTTTGTATCAGAATTGCTATTTACCTGTATGTTGGTGTGGTTCTGTTTATTGTAGCCATCCTAGTTGCAGGGGAATGGTAAGGCATGTGTTGGTGGTGTATAATAGTAGCTCAATATATCATCATTGAGACTTCCTTTTCCTCCTGACTGAGGATTCTGTCCTGCCTGTGGTCCCTCATCTAATGCTAAGTGCTGCAGCCTTTCAAAGATCTCTGCTGCTGCTGCTGGATGTGTGTACATGTTTGTGGTGTGTGTGGTTGGGGGCAGGGAGCAATTGCCTCGTCTGCTAAACTTCCCCAAATATGTCTGTACAATAAATCACTCTGATTTGCCTCAGCTCTCTGGGCACAGAGCAACTCTGAAGCGCCGTCTACCTTTTGTGGCAGTTTTCTTCTGTGTGTATTTATTTCAAATGCTCTCCATGTGGCAGATATTTCCTAACGTTTCTGGTCCAAATTTGTCTCCCTTATGCTTTTCAAGTGCTGTAATAAACTTACAATGAAAGAAAATGGGTGTGCTTTCTGTCATTTGGGTTGGAGATTTGGGTTAGGACTTAGAGACAAACACGTTTGCTCTGCTTGCTATCTTGATCCAATTTCCCAAGTCACTTTTAATTAGCAGCTGTGTTGCTGCTTCACATACTGATGTATCTTGGTGACTTTCATTATCTCCTTTATGTGGCCCCATTGACCTGGCAGTTACCTGGACTCTTGATATGTATAAAGTAGATACTTGACAAGTTCACAAAGGTTGATTATGAACTGATCTCTAAGGTACAAGTAGTTTTGAGGAAGGAGAAAATTACCTCAACACATGTGTGTTTGCAAGAAATGGGATTGCTTTTTCAGAATCTCTACTTAGAGATTCAGTTCTATAGAGAAGCAACCCTAAACTGAGAATGTAAGAAGGAGAGTCTTACTCAACATTGCTAAAATCTCCCCAAGCAACCTACTCTCTGACTATTTATCATTCTAATGTTGACCTAACACCTTAGGAGGCTGTGTCTGTAAATGAGGGATGTCTTTGTGCAATGAATTCAAGTGCTATTTGCTGAGGATACAATGACTTCCGTTTGACTTTCTTGCTGATAAAAGCAGATGGGAAAGGTTTTCTTTGGTTGTTTGCTTTCACATTAAAAACAAATACTTACTGCCAAAAACAAGGATTGAAATACTGCAGTTCCCCCTCACAGCTGTTATTTAGAGGTGGTCCAAGACTCTTTTTCAGAACATTAGATAATACAAATCCATAAGAAGCCAATGATGAAAACAGCATTTACTAGTTTCTTCGTCCGCCCTCTCTCTGTACACAGGTGGTTTATAATGTCAGGAGCTGATATGATATTGAATTCATGAAAGGTACAATTCTATTTACAAATTTTCCATGTTACAGAGCAGGAACCTGAATGAAGCACAGAATAGTCAGGCAACTGAGATTTATTCTCAAAAGAATATAGAAACGATTTTATGAAAATTTAAGGTTTCTGCAATGTCATTTAAAGGAAGACTGTACTTTGGTTATTATGATAAATTGGCTTTAAATCAGTAATTTTTGTCAAGCAGATTTTGGTGCTGTATTTACAACTTCCAAAAAGTGACATAACAGACTCTTCTGATTTTATAAAGACAAATATTCATTGTAAATCATTCTCAAGATTTTACTTTTTATTATTTTGTAGATTATTTTTTTTTTTGGAGTACAGTTGGCCTACAATGCTGTGCTAGACTCTGTTACACAGCAAAGTGAATCAGTTACACATACACATATACTCATTCTTTTCTAGATTCCCCTCCTATATAGGTCACCACAGGGCCCTGAATAGAGTTTCTGTGCTATACAGTGGGTTCCTATTAGGTATCTACTTTATACACAGCAGTGTGTAAATGTCAATGTCAATCTCCTAATTTATCCCTCCCCACGTGTCTGAGGTCAGGGGCAGCAGCCGAGAGTGTCAGGCTGCAACAGTGCAGGAGCAGCCGAGTGGAGCCACCCCAGTTCCGAGGTCAGGGGCAGCAGCCCAGAGGAGCAACCCCATGACCAAGGAACGGTGGCTGTGTGGGCGCAGGAGGGCCTAGAGGAGCTATTCCACGTTCAAGGTCAGGAGGGGCGGCAGTGAGGAGATACCCCTCATCCAAGGTAAGGAGCAGCAGCTGCGCTTTGCTGGAGCAGCTGTGAAGAGATACCCCATGTCTAAGGTAAGAGATACCCCATGTCCAAGATAAGAGAAATCCAAGTAAGACGGAAGGTGTTGCAAGAGGGCATCAGAGGGCAGACACACTGAAACTGTAATCATAGAAAGCTAGTCAATCTAATCACACTAGGACCACAGCCTTGTCTAACTCAATGAAACTAAGCCATGCCCGTGGGGCAACCCAAGATGGGTGGGTCACGGTGGAGAGGGCTGACAGAATGTGGTCTACTGGAGAAGGAAACGGCAACCACTTCAGTATTCTTGCCCTGAGAACCACATGAACCATGTGAAAAGGCAAAATGATAGGCTACTGAAAGAGGAACACCCCAGGTCAGTAGGTGCCCAATATGCTACTGGAGATCAGTGGAGAAAGAACTCCAGAAAGAATGAAGGGATGGAGACAAAGCAAAAACAATACCCAGCTGTGGATGTGACTGGTGATAGAAAAGCAAGGTCCAATGCTATAAAGAGCAGTATTGCATAGGAACCTGGAATGTCAGGTCCATGAATCAAGGCAAATTGGAAGTGGTCAAACAAGAGATGGCAAGAGTGAATGTCAACATTCTAGGAATCAGTGAACTAAAATGGACTGGAATGGGTGAATTTAACTCAGATGACCATTATATCTACTGTTGCGGGCAGGAATCCCTCAGAAGAAATGGAGTAGCCATCATGGTCAACAAAAGAGTCTGAAATGCAATACTTGGATGCAATCTCAAAAACAACAGAATAATCTCTGTTCATCTCCAAGGCAAACCATTCAATATCACAGTAATCCAAGTCTATGCCCCAAGCAGTAACGCTGAAGAAGCTGAAATTGAATGGTTCTATGAAGACCTACAAGACCTTTTAGAACTAACACCCCCAAAAGATGTCCTTTTCATTATAGGGGACTGGAATGCAAAAGTAGGAAATCAAGAAACACCTGGAGTAACAGGCAAATTCGGCCTAGGAATATGGAATGAAGCAGGGCAAAGACTAATAGAGTTTTGCCAAGAAAATGCACTGGTCATAGCAAACACCCTCTTCCAATAACACAAGAGAAGACTGTACACATGGACATCACCAGATGGTCAACACCAAAATCAGATTCATTATATTCTTTGCAGCCAAAGATGGAGAAGCTCTATACAGTCAAGAAAAAGAAGACCAGGAGCTGACTGTGGCTCAGATCATGAACTCCTTATTGCCAAATTCAGACTTAAATTGAAGAAAGTAGGGAAAACCACTAGACCATTCAGGTATGACCTAAATCAAATCCCTTATGATTATACAGTGAAAGTGAGAAATAGATTTAAGGGTCTAGATCTGATAAATAGAGTGCCTGATGAACTATGGATGGAGGTTCGTGACATTGTACAGGAGACAGGGATTGAGACCATTCCCATGGAAAAGAAATGCAAAAAAAACAAATGGCTGCCTGGGGAGGCCTTACAAATAGCTGTGAAAAGAAGAGAAGCAAAAAGCAAAGGAGAAAAGGAAAGATATAAGCATCTGAATTCAGAGTTCCAAAGAATAGCAAGAAAGCCTTTCTTCTTTGGAAGAAATGATGCTAAAGCTGAAACTCCAGTACTCTGGCCACCTCATGGGAAGAGTTGTTTCATTGGAAAAGACACTGATCCTGGGAGGGATTGAGGGCAGGAGGAGAAGGGGACAATAGAGGATGAGATGGCTGGATGGCATCACTGACTCGACGGACGTGAGTCTGAGTGAACTCCGCAAGTTGGTGATGGACAGGGAGGCCTGGCGTGGTGTGATTCATGGGGTCGCAAAGAGTCAGACATGACTGAGCGACTGAACTGAACTAAACTGAAATTTTCCCTTAATAGATTTTATTTTTATTTAACAACTTAGCTTTAAAATGTACTTTAATAGATACAATATGTGTTAGTATGGATGAAATTTTGTCCTTTTACTGGAAAAGTTTATTTTTCTGTTTTCTAATGTAAATTATAGTACAACCAATGTCTTCACAAGTAAATATACTAGTGTTATGTTCTGATTATTAGCTAGGAGTTGCTTTCACGGAAGGAAAATGGACACCTAAAAAAGGGATTTAGTAAATGATCTAGCTGTAACTTCTATCTCCTAAATTATTTCCAGTATTCTACTGGTCTAAGGAACTGAGTATTTCTTTATTCCTTCATCAATCCTAATGACATTTCCCTGGAAGTTGAAATGATCACCATTCTTCCATCAGGTATGTATAGGTAGTTGTGTTCATTACTGGAACTTCCAAACAATTACCCTATATCCATTTGTTTGATTTAAATATTTTTTTTAGGCTCCTGATAACTGTAATCAAATTGTTTCTAGAAATGTTCCTCAAATTTATGCTCCCACCAATGTTATTATAACTATGATTGGATATCATGATGTTTTTAGAAATTTAATAATTTAACATTTTAAAAGATGCCATTTGTACTCTCATTTTAATTTTCATTTGATCATAAAAAATTCATCAACCATTTGTATTTTTCTTTTGTGAATAGACATTTATGTGATTCATCCTTTTATGCTTAAATGATTTATCTTTATTGATATTCAGTTTAGATTAGTTAAAAACAAACTAGCAAAGTTACTTGCCATGTTTGTTAAAAAATGTTCTAATTTGAAATATTTAAAAAAATTGCTTTATATTGTTTTATGAAATATTTATATATACTTTTGTGACATGACATGAGTGTATGCTCAGTCATGTCCAACTCTTTGCTATCGCATGGATTGCTATCTGCCAGGCTACTCTTTCCATAGGATTTTCCAGGCAAGAATACAGGAGTGGGTTGCCATTTCGTACTCCAGGAGATCTTTTCTACCCAGGGTAGTTGAGTATATTAATTTTCTTTTTGATTGCTTTTAATCTTAGATTCAGTTCAATTCAGTCACTCAGTCGTGTCCGACTCTTTACAACCCCATGAATCACAGCATGCCAGGCCTCCCTGTCCATCACCAACTCCCAGAGTTCACGCAGATTCATGTACCTTGAGTCAATGATGCCATCCAGCCATCTCATCCTCTGTCGTCCCCTTCTCCTGCCCCCAATCCCTCCCAGCATCAAAGTCTTTTCCAATGAGTCAACTCTTCGCTTGAGGTGGCCAGAGTACTGGAGTTTCAGCTTTAGCATCATTCCTTCCTAAGAAATTTCAGGATTGATCTCCTTCAGAAGGGACTTGTTGGATCTCCTTGCAGTCCAAGGGAATCTCAAGAGTCTTCTGCAACACCACAGTTCAAAAGCATCAATTCTTTAGTGCTCAGCCTTCTTCACAGTCCAACTCTCACATCCATACATGACCACTGAAAAAATCATAGCCTTGACTAGACAGACCTTTGTTGGCAAGGCAATGTCTCTGCTTTTGAATATGCTACCTAGGTTGGTCATAAGTTTCCTTTCAAGGAGTAAGCATCTTTTAATTTCATGGCTGCAGTCACCATCTGCAGTGATTTTGGAGCCAAAAAGAATAAAGTCTGACACAGTTTACACTGTTTCCCCATCTATTTCCCATGAAGTGATGGGACCAGATGCCATGATCTTCATTTTCTGAATGTTGAGCTTTAAGCCAACTTTTTCACTCTTCTCTTTCACTTTTATCAAGAGGCTTTTTAGTTCCTCTTTGCTTTCTGCCATAAGGGTGGTGTCATCTGCATATCTGAGGTTATTGATATTTCCCCTGGCAATCTTGATTCCAGCTTGTGTTTCTTCCAGCCCAGTATTTCTCATAATGTACTCTGCATATAAGTTAAATAAGCAGGGTGACAATATAGAGCCTTGACATACTTGTTTCCTATATGGAACAAGTCTGTTGTTCCATGTCCAGTTCTAACTGTTGCTTCCTGACCTGCATACACATTTCCCAACAGGCAGGTCAGGCGGTGTGGTATTCCCATCTCTTTCAGAATTTTCCACAGTTTATTGTGATCCACACAGTCAAAGGCTTTGGCATAGCCAAGAAAGCAGAAATAGATGTTTTTCTGAAACTCTCTTGCTTTTTCCATGATCCAGTGGATGTTGACAATTTGATCTCTGGTTCCTCTGCCTTTTCTAAAACCAGCTTGAACATCTGTAAGTTCATGGTTCACATATTGCTGAAGCCTAGCTTGGAGAATTTTGAGCATTTCTTTACTAGCATGTGAGATGAGTGTAATTGTGCGGTACTTTGAGCATTTTTTGGCATTGCCTTTCTTTGGGATTGGAATGAAAACTGACCTTTTCCAGTCCTGTGGCCACTGCTGAGTTTTCCAAATGTGCTGGCATATTGAGTGCAGCACTTTCACAGCATCATCTTTCAAGATTTGAAATAGCTCACCTGGAATTCCATCACCTCCACTAGCTTTGTTCATAGTGACGCTTCCCAAGACCCACTTGACTTCACATTCCAGGATGTCTGGCTCTAGATGAGTGATCACACCATCGTTATTATCTGGGTCATGAAGATCCTTTTTGTACAGTTCTTCTGTGTATTCTTGCCACCTCTTCTTAACATCTTCTGCTTCTATTAGTTCCATACCATTTCTGTCCTTTATTTTTAACAGTTAACTTCCTTTAAATACAATTTTAAAATATTTTACATGCAATTATCATTAAGTAGTTATTAATGACCCTCATACAATTTTTAAAGACTTGGTAAGATTCTTTTCCCCTCCTCTATCTCTGGCCCAGAATTTTGTCATTCAAATGACAGGCCATCCTAGATCAGTTTTGTTAATATCTTTGGACACCTTAAGTTCTAAATTATTTGGTTTGAAGTTACTAGGCTAGTTTTAGCAAGCAGCTTTGAAGGTTAAGATCCGATGATTCAGAGTTGTAGGTGCTAAATTGTTTTTTGTTCAGAGTAAATAGGATGCTATCCATTTTGCATTTCAAGCAAACTGTAGCCCATTTGTCCCATAGATCTGTCATCAAACACAGCTAAGATTTCAGCTTTAACTTATCTAAATATAGGCTTACTGTGAGTGACAAGATCCTAGTAAATGGCATTCTCTGCCACCCTCTTTGAAATTGTTTCTAGTAGGATGACTCATGGCTTTTCTTTGCCCTAGAAAAAGTTTAATTACACCAGGGACTTCATTGAGTAAAAGCTTCATTGACAGATCAACTGCTACCCTGCCGACTTGGATTGTTATTCTGCTGTCTGGAGATCACACAGTATTTACTTTTTTAACACTGACCATTCAAAGGGAATTTCAGCTTTATTTTTCTGCAGTCTGATGCTGTTAATTAGAAAGACAATTGAAAATTCAGAAACAGAGATATCTTGGTTTCTTGGTTAGATCCTACCAAGAATAATAAATCCTAAGAATTCTCATCACAAAGAAAATGTATTTTTTTTCTTTTTGTTTTATTTTGTGTCTGTATAAGATGAGAGATTTTCACTAAAATTACAATGGTAATTTGTTCACGGTGTACGTAAGATGAATCATTATGCTGTATACCATAAACTTTTATACTACTTTATATCAATTATATTGCAATAAATCTGGAAGAAAAATAAAGAGCTTTGATATTTGGAAGAATAAAAAACGCTTTACCTTTTGTTTTTAGTCACCTAATGAAAGCATAGACAAGCAGAGCTTTGATGTATTTGGCAATGTAATTATGACACCTTGAGATATGGGTTTTATTGAGGAAACTGGATCCTTTGGTTCTATTGATGACAAATCTGCTGTCTCAACTTACATATATAGATTCTTGTTCAGAAGTCTACCTAGTAGCTAGAAATGGTGGTGAAATCTTCATTCTAGCCTTCGGTGCAGGTATCTGTTGTAAAGCAATCTTTCTTTGCCTTGCCTGACTGTAGCATCCTCATTTCCCACTTGGAGCCTCATGCATTTTGAGTGTATGTTAAGCTGAAAAGTGATTCCAGGGAGGAGGATTATGTTTCTCCTTAGCATGTTTTCAGACAGGTTAGAATCCTTTCTTCCCCACAGATGGGGAACACAGGAGGTTTCTTGTTGATAGGTTTTACAATTGATAAGGCTAGTACTGCCTCGCTTACTCTAGTATTTTTGTCGGTGGGAAAAGGTTCAGGGAGCAGGTTAAAAAATCATGTAAATCTTTAATCAAGAAAATTGTTGTCCTCTCTTTTAATCTGTCTTGATTGTTACTTCCCCGTCAGCTCCTCATTTTCTGTCCCAGTGTTCTTGAAGGATTAATTGCTCTTGCTTTTGAAAACCAGAGATGTAGAATCAATCATGTTCCAGATTTTACTGTTTCCTTTTGGCTCTTATAAATCAATTTAAGTGGGTAGAGATACAAACTGGATTCTTTATTATATGTTTATTATTATCTTCCTTTTTCTTCTGATTTTAAGAGAAATTAAAGTTAGAAAAAAATTCATAGGCCCCTCCTATAAGGGCCATGGGCTCCAGGCATTGTACCTAATGAATAAATAGGCCCGGCCCTCATCTATCTGACCTAATACATTGCTCTTTGTTCCATCATTTAGTCTGTAGCCTTTGCCTAGGGACAAGCCTAGACTTTGCTCAATCCTGCAAACCATTTCACTTGAAATGTTGCTATGACAATCAGCTGCCAACTAATGCTATATTTTCACTGGGAAAGACCACCCAGAACCATGGCTCTGCTACCTAACTAAACACTGTGACTTCCTATGAACCTCTGATGCCTCAACCAGCCCTTAAATCCAACACCTTGGATTCTGACTCAGGTCTGCAGTACATGTGAGTCATGCTAGCTCTGTTACTTCTATCACTAAATCATTTTCCAAAGGAGATAGTCCTACAGATAGTCTCTCTTGAGCCTGACTTTCTTCCCTCCCTCTTTCACTGGTATTGTAGCATGCCTTACTTAGGAAGCTAATAGTTACTGACTGCTGGCAAGATGATGCTAAAACAAGTAGGCTATTATGAGCACAATTTGTATCTTAAAAACAATTTTATCCTTCTTTTTAGTAATTTAAGCCTGAAGTAGAGCCTACTGTTCTCTGCTACTCAACTACTGTGATTGTGGTTTTCATTCTGTCTGCCTTCTGATGGATAAGAGGTTTATGGAAGCTTCCTGATGGGAAAGACTGATTGAAGGGGAAACTGGATCTTGTTCAGATGGGTGGGGCCATGCTCAGTAAATCTTTAATCCAATTTTCTATTGATGGGAGGGGCTGTGTTCCCTTCCTGTTGCTTGGCCTGAAGCCAAACTATGGTGGAGGTAATGAAGATAATGATGACCTCCTTCAAAAGGCCCCATGCATGCACTGCTGCACTTAGTGCCTTTGACCCTGCAGCAGGCCACCACCAACCTCTCCATGCCTTCACCGGAAGCTCCTGGACACTCACGGGTGTGACTGGGTCAGTTTCTTGTGGGGTCACTGCTCCTTTCTCCTGGGTCCTAGTGCACAGAAGATTTTGTTTGTGCCCTCCAAGAGTTTGTTTCCCCAGTCCTGTGTAAGTCCTGGTGGTTCTATCATGGGGTTAATGGCGACCTCCTCCAAGAGGGCTTATGCCATACCCAGGTTTGCTGCACCCAGAGCTGCTGCAACAGGCCACTGCTGACCTGTACCTCCACAGGAGACACTCAGACACAGTTCTGGCCCACTCTCTATGTGTTGGGCATGTTTTTCATGCCTTTCCCAGGTCTGAGTAGCTCAGGCAACCAGGTGCTTGGCGAGCACACTCTCCCAGGTTGGCCATGCACCTTAATCACCTCCCTGGTCCCAGCCACTTGGTTTCCTGGGTGTGCCATGAGAGCACCATCTCAGGTGTGCCATATGTCTCCTCTGGAGAGCTGGTCTCAGGCTGTGATTCTCCTGGTGGATGTCAACCATCCTAGGATCTCCGGAAGATGTGGTTAGCAGCTGAGAGCCTGCTCACAGTTTGGTGGAAGATGCCATCTCTGAGGCTGAGATTGTAGCAGCCCCTTGCCTTCTGGCTCTGGCTGTCACAAGGCTGCCTGTCTGCCTCCTGGTGGGGAGGGGCTGGTACACAGCTAGTCAGCTCTCCTTTGGTATTCACAGAATCCTTTGTTCTGTGAGCAGGCAAGACTGTATGTTAGGTTGTTAGGTTAGAGCTTTCATGGGAAAGTTCCCTTTTCTGCAGTTACGGTTGGGCATGTATTCTGTGGGGTTTTTCTCCTGGTTATGTTGCCTTCTAAGATTCCAAAACTCCCCACAGACCCGCCTGTGAGAGGGTTTCCTACTGTGTGGAAACTTCTCCTCCTTCACGACTCCTTCCAAGGACAGGTCTCCATCCGGCATTCTTTTGGGTCTCTTTTACATTTTATCCTACCTCATTTCAAAGAGATGGGCTGCCTTTCTGGGTGTGTGGTGTCCGCTTCCAGTGTTCAGAAGTTGTTCTGTGAAAGTCTCTCAGCATTCAAATGATCTTTTGATGAATCTGTGGATGAGAAAGTGTTCTCCCAGTCCTCTTCCTCCACCATCTTGGCAGCATTCTGCCATTTGAGTGCAGAGTTCCAAAGAAGAGCAAGGAGAGATAAGAAAGTCTTTCATTGCTGATGAAGGAAAACAATAGAGTGGGAAAGACTAGAGATCTCATCCAGAAAGTTAGAGATACCAAGGAAATATTTCATGCAAAGATGGGCTCAATAAAGGACAGAAATGGTAGGGACCTAACAGAAGCAGAAGATATTAAGAAGAGGTGGCAAGAATACACAGAAGAACTGTACAAAAAAGATCTTCATGACGCAGATAATCACGATGGTGTGATCACTCACCTAGAGCCAGACATCTTGGAATGTGAAGTCAAATGGGCCTTAGGAAGCATCACTATGAACAAAGCTAGTGGAGGTGATGGAATTCCAGCTAAGCTATTTCAAATCCTAAAAGATGATGTTGTGAAAGAGCTGACTTCAACAGGCCAGCAAATTTGGAACACTCAGTAATGGCCATAGGGCTGGAAAAGGTCAGTTTTCATTCCAATCCCAAAGAAAGGCAATGCCAAAGAATGCTCAAACTACTGCACAATTGCACTCATCTCACACGCTCCAAAGTAATGCTCAAAATTCTCCAAGCCAGGCTTCAAGAGTACGTGAACAGTGAAATTCCAGATGTTCAAGCTGGTTTTAGAAAAGGCAGAGGAACCAGAGATCAAATTGCCAATATCTATTGAATCATCAAAAAAGCAAGAGCATTCCAGAAAAGCATCTACTTCTGCTCTATTGACTACACCAAAGCCTTTGACTGTGTGGATCACAACAACCTGTGGAAAGTTCTTCAAGAGAAGAGAATACCAGACCACCTTACTTGCCTCCTGAGAAATGTGTATGCAGGTCAAGAAGCAACAGTTAAGACTGGGCATGGAACAACAGACTGGTTCCAACTCAGGAAAGGAGTATGTCAAGGATATATATTGTCATTGGGCTTATTTAACTTCTATGAAGAGTACAGTATGTGAAATGGTGGACTGGATGAAGCACAAGGTGGAATCAAGATTGCCAGGAAAAATATCAATAACCTCAAATATGTAGATGACACTACCTTATGGCAGAAAGTGAAGAACTAAAGAGCCTCCTGATAAAAGTGAAAGAGCAGAGTGTAAAAGGTGGCTTAAAACTGAACATTCAAAAGATTAAGATCATGGCATCTGGTTCCATCACTTCATAGCAAATAGATAGGGAAACAATGGAAACAGTAAGAGAATTTATTTTGGGGGGCTTCAAAATCACTGCAGATGGTGATTGCAGCCATGGAATTAAAAGACAGTTGCTCCTTGGAAGAAAAGCTATGACCAACCTAGACAGCATATTTACAAGCAGAGATTTTACTCTGCCAACATAGGTCCATCTAGTCAAAGCCACGATTTTTCCAGTAGTCATGTATGGATATGAGAGTTGGACTATAAAGAAAGCTGAGTGCAGAAGAATTGATTGCTTTGAACTGTGGTGTTGGAGAAGACTCTTGAGAGTCCCATGGAGTGCAAGGAGGTCCAACCAGTCCATCCTAAAGGAGATCAGTCCTGGGTGTTCATTGGAAGTACTGATTTTGAAGCTGAAACTCCAGTACTTTGGCCACCTGCTGTGAAGTGCTGACTCATTTGAAAAGACCCTGATGTTGGGCAAGATCGAAGGCAGGAGGAGAAGGGGATGACAGAGGATGAGATGGTTGGATGGCATCACCGACATGATGGACATGAGTTTGAGTAGGCTATGGGAGTTCGTGATGGACAAGGAAGGCTGGCATGCTGCAGTCCATGGGGTCTCCAAGATTCAGCCACGACTGAGCAACTGAACTGAGCTAAGTTGAACTTCCTGCAGAGTTGTTTACTTCACTTGTGGCCACATTTGTTCATGTAATGAATTCCCAAAAAAGGAAGGCCTTCTTCATGCCAGCTTTGCTGTGTGCTACCTTGCTCTCCACAGATACTGAGAGAATGGCTTGAAATTTAGAATCTCATAACTGTTTCTGTTGTTTGGTCTTCTGTTTTTGATTATGACAATAACACATGCTTTTAAAAAATACTCAAAATTGTAGCTAAGTATAACAATGCAGAGTGAGAGTGTTGTATTGTCTCCCAAATTCCACCAGTTATATTTCTCCAAAGGTAATAGTTTTCAATCTTCTGTCTTGTCTTTTTTTTTCTGTTGCTTTCAAAATTTTGGACCCCTTGTCATCCACATATTCTAAGAGAACGACATTGAATTTAGAGCTGAGACATTTTTTCCCTTCAGCTTTTGTGGCACTACTTTAACATTTTTCTGAATTTTTCATTTCCCTTTGTAAGGGTTTCTTCTTTCTATTGTGCTCTCAAATTTTGTCCTTGAGTCTTCTGTTTATGGTTTGTCTCTTCTTGTCTGGTGCTTTCAATCTGTCTTTGAGTTGGAGGACATGGGAAGTTGCAGTTAAAAATTTGGTACCTCTAATGTTTTGGAAAGAATTTTTTCTTCATTTTTATATATCTCCATTTTACAAGCCTGAAATCTTTATAACCCTAATGGTGTGTCTTTGCATATCAAAATGTATTAATCAACCTTTATCCAAAGATCTCAAATATTTTACCTCTTTTCTGTCTTGTAATTTCCAGTAAAATTTCCATCTGGCAGCTGAGGAGTCATTCCATTGTATGTACAAGAGGTACTGATGTCTTTCATCTGCCCTGGCAGACACAGCTCCCTTCATCCTCTTCACACTGCCCTTGTCCCAGGGGCTGACTTGAATGGACACAGCAAAAGCAAGTGCCTATTAGCTTTTGGTGGGGTTTGGCCAGTGAGGACCCCCAGGAAATTGGAGAGAAGGAGTAATGGGAGGTTGATGTGCTTATTCACTAACATCCTCCCCTGTCAGATTGCTGTGTGTTGGCTATGTCCCTCTATTGAAGGCTCCCTCCACTGGCATGTAGCTTATACCACAAGGGTCTCTCTCAAAGCACTAGTCACTGATTCTTTCCCAGCCCCTTCTGGCCTGGGATTTGTAAGCATAGATGCAAACCCAAAAATGTTTCATTTCTCTGTGGCTTTTCCTAGGCAATTCCTACACAGTCATAAATTGTCCCTTTATTGTGTTTTAAAGTATGTGTTAGCTGCTTAGTTGTGTCCGACTCTTTGTGACTCCATGGACTGTAGCCTGTCAGGCTCCTTTGCCCATGGAATTCTTCAGGCAAGAATACTGGAATGAATTGCCATTTCCTTCTCCAGGGGGTCTTCCCAACTCAGAGATTGAACCCTGGTCTCCTGCATTGCAGGCATACTATTTTACCACTGAGCCACCAGGGAAATTCTCCTTAATTATTCAGAAAAAAATGTGCCTTTTTTTTTTTTTCCTATTGGGGCCATAATTGCTGTGTCTAAAATCTCTTAAAGTTACTGAAGAGGTAAAATTAAAAGATGTTTGGTCCTTGGAAGGAAAGCTATGACAAACCTAGACAGCATATTAAAAAACAGAGACATCACTTTGCTGACAAAGGTCTGTATATTAAAGTTGTGGTTTTTCCAGTAGTCATGTACAAATGTGAGCATTAAACCATAAAGAAGGCTAAGTGCTGAAGAACTGATTCATTTGAATTATGGTGCTAGAGAAGACTCTTGAGTGTTCCTTGGGCTGTAGGGAGATCAAATCAGTAAATCCTAAAGGAAATCAACCCTGAATTTTCATTGGAAGGACTGATGCTGAAGCTGAAGCTCCAATATTTTGGCTACCTGATGTGAAGAGTCAACTCACTGGAAAATACTTTGATGCTAGGAAAGATTGAAGGCAAAAGGAGAAGGGAACAACAGAGGTTGAGATGGTTAGATAGCATTACCAACCCAATGGACATGAATTTTAGTGAACTCTGGGAGATAGTGGAAGAAGAGGAGACTGGCACTCTACTATCCATGGGGTCACAAAGAGTTGGAGATAGCAACTGAACCAACAGCAAATTCTTTAGAGTATCCTTTTTCTCACAACATACTTTAGGCTTGCTATTTATTTAAAATTCTCTAAGTATAATTGGAATGAAAACCGACCTTTTCCAGTCCTGTGGCCACTGCTCAGTTTTCCAAATTTGCTGGCATATTGAGTGCAGCACTTTCACAGCATCATCTTTCAGGATTTGAAATAGCTCAACTGGAATTCCATCACCTCCAATAGCTTTGTTCATAGTGATGCTTTCTAAGGCCCACTTGACTTCACATTCCAGGATGTCTGGCTCTATGTGAGTGATCACACCATCGTGATTATCTTGGTCATGAAGATCTTCTTTGTACAGTTCTGTGTACAAAACTTGCCACCTCTTCTTAATATCTTCTGCTTCTGTTAGGTCCATACCATTTCTGTCCTTTATCGAGCCCATCTTTGCATGAAATATTCCCTTGGTATCTCTAATTTTCTTGAAGAGATCTCTAGTCTTTCCCATTCTGTTGTTTTCCTCTATTTCTTTGCATTGATTGCTGAGGAAGGCTTTCTTATCTCTTCTCGCTATTCTTTGGAACTCTGCATTGAAATGGATGTTTCCTTTTCTCCTTTGCTTTTTGCTTATCTTCTTTTCACAACTATTTGCAATTCCTCCCCAGACAGCCATTTTGCTTTTTTACATTTCTTTTCCATGGGGATGGTCTTAATCCCTGTCTCCTGTACAATGTTACGAACTTCTGTCCATAGTTCATCAGGCACTCTATCTATCAGACCTAGTCCCTTAAATCTATTTCTCACTTCCACTGTATAACCATAAGGGATTTGATTTAGGTCATACCTGAATGGTCTAGTGGTTTTCCCTACTTTCTTCAATTTAAGTCTGAATTTGGCAATAAGGAGCTCATGATCTGAGCCACAGTCAGCTCCTGGTCTTGTTTGTGCTGACTGTATAGAGCTTCTCCATCCTTGGCTGCAAACAATATAATCAATCTGATTTTGGTGTTGACCATCTGGTGATGTTCATGTGTAGAGTCTTCTCTAGTGTTATTGGAAGAGGGTGTTTGCTATGACCAGTGCATTCTCTTGGCAAAATTCTATTAGCCTTTGCCCTGCTTCATTCTGCGTTCCAAGGCCAAATTTGCCTGTTACTCCAGGTTTTTCTTGACTTCCTACTTTTGCTACCACACAATTGTACTCATCTCACATGCTAGTAAAGTAATGCTCAAAATTCTCCAAGCTAGGCTTCAGCAATATATGAAGTGTGAACATCCAGTCGTTCAACCTGGTTTTAGAAAAGGCAGAGGAACCAGAGATCAAATTGCCAACATCTGCGGGATCATCAAAAAAGCAAGAGAGTTCCATAAAAACATCTATTTCTGCTTTATTGACTATGCCAAAGCCTTTGACTCTGTGAATCACAATAAACTGTGGAAAATTCTGAAAGAGATGGGAATACCACACCAACTGACCTGCCTCTTGAGAAACCTATATGCAGGTCAGGAAGCAACAGTTAGAACTGAATATGGAACAACAGACTGGTTCCAAATAGGACAAGGAGTATGTCAAGGCTGTATAATGTCACCCTGCTTATTTAACTTATATGCAGAGTATATCATGAGAAAAGCTGGGCTAGAAGAAGCACAAGCTGGAATCAAGATTGCCGGGAGAATTATCAATAACCTCAGATATGCAGATAACATCACCCTTATGGCAGAAGGTGAAGAGGAACTCAAAAGCCTCTTGATGAAAATGAAAGAGGAGAGTGAAAAAGTTGACTTAAAGCTCAACATTCAGAAATCGAAGATCATGGCATCTGGTCCCATCACTTCATGGGAAATAGATGGGGAAACAGTGGAAACAGTGTCAGACTTTATTCTTTTGGGCTCCAAAATCACTGCAGATGGTGATTGCAGCCATGAAATTAAAAGACACTTACTCCTTGGAAGGAAAGTAATGACCAACCTAGACAGCATATTGAAAAGCAGAGACATTGCTTTGGCAACAAAGGTCCATCTAGTCAAGGCTATGGTTTTTCTAGTGGTCATGTATGGATGTGAGAGTTGGACTGTGAAGAAGGCTGAGCGCTGAAGAATTGATGCTGTTGAACTGTGGCATTGGAGTCGACTCTTGAGAGTCCCTTGGACTGCAAGGAGATCCAACCAGTCTATTCTAAAAGAGATCAGTCCTGGGTGTTCTTTGGAAGGAATGGTGCTGAAGCTGAAACTCCAGTACTTTGGCCACCTCATGTGAAGAGCTGACTCATTGGAAAGGACTCTAACGCTGGGAGGGATTGGGGGCAAGAGAAAAGGGGATGGCAGAAGATGAGATGGCTGGATTGCATCACCAGCTTGATGGCCATGTGTTTGAGTGAACTCCGGGAGTTGGTGATGGACAGGGAGGCCTGGAATGCTTCAGTTCATGGGATCGCAAGGAGTCAGACACGACTGAGTGACTGAACTGAACTGAACTATAATTGCTGTCAGTCTGCTTCCTGAATTGTCTGCCATGAACAGTGTTTCATATGGGCTATGGTGATGTAGGTGGTGAGAGGAAGATTTTACCCTCTGTTTACTTCAGAACATCTTTTCTTTGCTGGGATCTGAGCAACTGAGTGACTGAACTGAACTGAACTGAGGTGAAAACAGCTCTCTTATTACAAAGTGCCAGAAAATTTCCCATGTAATACACTAAATATCTTTCTGGCAAGACCATCTCAGGGTGTACCTACTACCTCACACCCAGGTAGAGCCACCGTCTAAAATAGGGAAGTCTCCTATGACATGGACCCTGACAATCTGGTCCCATTCACTTATTGTAATTAAAGTATCTCTCTCTCTTTTTTTTTCTGCAAAAAGATTGGGATGGGGAAGACACTATTGTCTCCTCCCATTTACAAGGAAAAAATATGCCATATTTTGGATTTTTAATGTAACAACAGAGAGAACTTTGCACATTAAAGGTTTCTACCAAAAGCTCTTTAATTTGAATGGAATTTAAATACTTCTTCTGACATGTCCCATGATTTTTTTAAATCACTGATAGGTTGTTGCATTTAAATCAGATTCAGTTATGAAAATACCTTTTCCTTTCCATAAATATGAGAAGCTTCTGCTAACTATTTGTTTGGGAAGAAACTTGAAAGAGATTCTCTTTATATTCTTATTTATATTGTATATTATACACTCATATGTTTATTTACTTATGCATTTTTATAGAATTGAATCTTCTTATAAAGTGTGTTAGTGGAATGGTTGATCAGCAATCACATTTCAAGATGGAAGGTTTATGGCTAAAGAAATATTTGTTCTCATGTTCAAGAGACCTCCACATGTCCCTGCAGCCCTTATAGTGACTTCATGCATAAATGGGATAACCTTTAGTTGATTAAAATATTTCATTAGTCTCAACATATCTCTCCTTGACCTTGTCTAATAATGAAGGTATTAATTTCTTTCCTTAGATCTTTCAATCATGGACAAAGGGATAGTCAATAAATTGTATGATTTGGAGGAATGCAGTGGAAGGAATTTTTAAATCTTTGTGGCACACAAAACAGTGTTGCGTTTTCTAATTGTCATGGCCTTCTTTCCTGTGACATTTAGAACCGAGATTTAGGCAGCCTAGGGTATTGATATTTAGTGAGACATATTCCACATCAGTGTTATTTCTTTACATCGGTAGATCACCAAATCCTGTTTTCACATGAACTGTGAGATAAGGATAGTTTTACATATTTTTAAACAAAAAGAAAAATAATATTTTATCATTATCATTGTTTACTCACTAAATTGTGCCTGACTCTTTTGCAGCCCCTTGGGCTATAGCCCACCAGGCTGCTATGCCCATAGGATTTCACAGGCAAGAATACTGGAATGGGCTGCTATTTCCTTCTCCAAGAGATCTTCCCAACTCAGGGATGGAACCCACATCTCCTGCTTTGCAGGTGGATTCTTTACCACTGAGCCACCTGGGAATCCTAATATTTTAGTATATGTGAAAATAATATGAAATTCAAATTTCTATTTTCATAAATAGGTTGTATTTTATTTATTTAAACTTTTTATTTTGTATTGGGGTATAGTCAATTAGCAATGTTGTGATAGTTTCAGGTGAACATTGAGGGGACTTATCTATAAATATACATGTATCCATTCTCTCCCAAACCCCCCTCCCATCCAGGCTGCCAAATAACATGGAACAGAGTTCCCTGAGACATACAGTAAATTCCCATTGGCTATCTATTTTACATATGGTAATGTAAGTTTCCATGTTACTCTCTCCATACATCTAACCCTCTCCTCCCCGCTCCCTGTGTCCATAAGTCTGTTCTCTATGTCTGTTTCTGCATTACTGCCTTACAAATAAATTCATCGGTACCATGTTTATAGATTCCATATATATATTCCATATATATGCGTTACACAAACAAGTACAAAATCGCTTAGTCGTGTCTGACTCTTAGCGACCCATGGACTGTAGCCCACCAAGTTCCTCCATTCATGGGATTCTCCAGGCAAGAATACTGGAGTGGGTTGCCATTTCCTTCTCCAGGGGATCTTCCCAACCCAGGCATAGAACCCAGGTCTCCCACATTGCAGGCAGATGCTTTAACCTCTGCACCACCAATTTCTTTCTTTCTGACTTACTTCACTCGGTATAGTAGGCTCTAGGTTCATCCACCTCGTTTGAACTGACTCAAATGCATTACTTTTAATGACTGAGTAATATTCCATTGTGTATATGTACCACAACTTCTTTATCCATTCATCTGTTGATGGACATTTAGGTTGCTCTCATACTCTAGCTATTGCAAATGGTGCTGCAATGAACATTGTGGTACATGCGTCTTTTTCAATTCTGGTTTCTTCAGCATATGCCTAGGAGTGGGATTGCTGGGTCATGTGATGATTTTATTCCTAGTTTTTTATGGAATATCCATACCATCTCCCATAGTGGCCGTATCAATATACACTCCCACCAACAGTGCTAGAGGGTTCTCTTTTCTCTACCTCCTCTCCAGTACTTACTGTTTGTAGCCGTTTTGATGATGACCATTCTGACTGGTGTGAGGTGATATCTCATTGTAGTTTTGATTTGCATTTCTCTAATAATGAATGATGTTGAGTATCTTATTATGTGTTTCTTGTTTTCTGTGAAGAAATGTCTGTTTTGGTCTTTTTCCCCACTCTTTGATTGGCTTGTTTTTCTGGTATTGAGTTGTATGAGCTGCTTGTATATTTTGGAAATGAATTCTTTGTCAGTTGTTTCATTTGCTATTATTCTCTTCCATTCTGAGGATTGTCTTTTCACCTTGCTTGCATTTTCCTTCACTGAGAAAAAGCTTTGAAGTTTAACCAGGTCCCACTTGTTTACTCTTTTTTTTTCCATTACTCTAGGAGGTGGGTCATAAAGGATATTGCTTTGATTTATGTCATCGACTGTTCTGCCGATGTTTTCCACTAGGAGTTTTACAGTTTCTGGTCTTACATTTAGGTCTTTAATCCATTTTGAGTTTATCTTTGTGTATGGTATTAGGAAGTGTTCTAATTTCATTCTTTTACATGTAGCTGTCCAGTTTTCCCAGAACCACTAATTGAAGAGGCTATCTTTGTCCCGTTGTATGTTCTTGCCTCCTTTGTCAAAAGTAAGATACCCTTTGTAGGTGTGTGAGGTTATTTCTTGGCTTTTTATCTTGTTCCATTGTTCTATATTTCTGTTTTTGTGCCAGTACCATACTGTCTGGATGACTGTAGCTTTGTAGTATAATCTGAAGTCAGGAAGATTGATTGTTCCGGCTCCATTCTTCTTTCTCAAGACTGCTTTGGTTATTCAGGATCTTTTGTGTTTCCATATGATTTATAAATGTTTTTGTTCTAGTTCTGTGAAAAATGTCGTTGGTAATTTGATAGAGATTGCTTTGAATCTGTGGATTGCATTTGGTAGCATAGTCATTTTCACAGTATTGATTCTTCCTACCCAGGAACATGGAATATCACTCCATCTGTTTATGTCATCTGATTTCTTTCATCAGTGTCTTGTAATTTTCTGTATGCAGTTCTTTTTTCTCCTTCAGTTCAGTTCAGTCGCTCAGTTGTGTCCAACTCTTTGTGACCCCATGAATCGCAGCACGCCAGGCCTCCCTGTCCATCACCAACACTCGAAGTTCACTCAGACTCACGTCTATCGAGTCAGTGATGCCATCCAGCCATCTCATCCTCTGTCGTCCCCTTCTCCTCCTGCCCCCAATCCCTCCCAGCATCAGAGTCTTTTCCAATGAGTCAACTCTTCACATGAGGCGGCCAAAGTACTGGAGTTTCAGCTTTAGCATCATTCCTTCCAAGGAAATCCCAGGGTTGATCTCCTTCAGAATGGACTTGTTGGATCTCCTTGCAGTCCAAGGGACTCTCAAGAGTCTTCTCCAACACCACAGTTCAAAAGCATCAATTCAGAGACATTACTTTTTCTCCTTAGGTAGGTTTACTTCTAGATATTTTATTATTTTTGTTGCAATGGTGAATGGGATTGATTCCTTAAATTTCTTTTTCAATTTTTCATTGTTAGTATATAGAAATGCAAGTGATTTCTGTTATTGATTTTGTATGTTGAGTCTTTGCTAAATTCACTGATTAGTTCTAGTAATTTTCTGATAGTATCTTTATGATTTTCTATGTATAGTATCATGTCATCCACAAACAGTGAGAATTTTACTTCTCCTTTTCCAACCTGGATTCCTTTTATATCTTTTTCTTCTCTGATTGCCGTGGCTAGGACTTCCAAAACCACGTTGAATAATATTGGTCAGAGTGGACACCCTTGTCTTGTTCCTGGTCTTAGGGGGATTTCTGTTTTTCATCATTGAGAATAATGTTTGCTGTGCACTTTTCATATATGGCATTTACTATGTTGAAGTAGGTTCTTTCTATGCCCATTTTTAAAGAGTTTTAATCATAAATGGGTGCTGAATTTTGTCAAAGGGCTTTCTGCATCTATTGAGATTATCATTTGGTTTTTACCTTTCAATTTCGTAATATGGTGCATCACATTGATTGATTTGGGTATATCAAAGAATCCTTGCGTCCCTTGAATAAATCCAACTTGATCATGGTGTGTGAGCTTCTTAATGTGTTGTTGAATTCTGTTTGCTAGAGTTCTGTTGAGGATTTTTGCATCTATGTTCATCAGTGATATTGGCCTGTAGTTTTCCTTTTTGTGTGTTGTCTTTGTCTAGTTTTGGTATCAGGGTGATGGTGACCTCATAGAATGAGTTTGGAATTGGAATATAATCGCATTCATCCATTACATGCCCATAGCTGCTTTCATGATACAATGGCAAAATTGAGTAGTTGTGACAGAGACTGCAAAGTCTAAAAATCTCTGGCTCTCTACAGAATTTTACTGACTCCAGCTTTAGATAGCTAAGTATGCTTAAAATAATAACCCTACTGAAAAACTTAACCCTCTTGGTAACTACAGAATCCATGGTTTTCAAATAATCCCATGTGTAGGATTTTTACTACTAGAGGACAAGAAGAATGCTGGTATTTCTCCCACCATGAGGGCCATAGCTGGGAAGATGATGAAATCCTGTGAAATTGTTTAGAGTTCATGTTATTGTTTGGTTATCAAGTATAGCCTGTGGCATGGCTCCTTGTATTTGACAGTGCTACTGAATATCTTCAAAACTTTATATAGGATCTTTTACTGGCTTCTAAGTGGAACAACAACAAGAAAGGGAGCTAAATCATTGTTTGCTTCAGATGAAGTTGATTGCACCATGTACCTTATGAAGTAATAACTACTGTGGAATGGACACCACTACCACCCAAGTCCATTTTCTGGATGAAAGATAAAAGTAATCAATGGATATAGTATGAATATATTTTCCCTCATCTTTGCACTCAAAATGGGCACCAACAAGTATGAGAACAGGTGTTTCAATTATGATCTTATCCAGGACACTTGATTCTTGATGGACAATTGCACACAATATCTTTATTTGTTTTTTTTTTTTTTTTCCTCTTTGCAATCTATTTCCCAGCAGGAAATTTACTGAGCTGCCAACTTGTGATCATCTAATTGACTCAGAAAGAATCTGAATGAGTTTCTAAATATTCAACTGAAATCAATTGTGGCTCTCTTTATTTTAGGCCCCAGGCAGATTGAAATTGAGACAATAAATGGAAACACCTCATTCTGAAAGAATGAGTTTGCAGCTTTACAGTGAGCATCATTACACACACTCACACATACACTCATGTGCACACACATACACACATTTATAAAGTTTTACATTCAGGAAGAATGCGTGACTGGATATATGTTTGGCATCTTAAATCTCTGGCTTTCTGAGATCCATGATTGCAACAATCTAGGAGAACATTTAATTCAATAGAAGGAAATATTGAGGACTGTTGGCAGTAGTAGAGAGCTATAGTTAATATATAGCTCAATGTTGTCATGTTTTGCCCTGTGAGTTTCTACCCCAAAACCCTGAGAATCTCATTTTTTTCTGGACTCTTATTTTCCATTTTACTCATGAAAAAAGTTTTTCCCAAGGTTCATCTATTCATGCACATTTTATGTTTAAATGTTTTCATTAAATTCCAATTTGTGTGAAATAGAAACAAGAATTTCAAACAGCATTGTTATGGGTTTAGTAGCCCATCTGCCATTCTATCCTCTTTTCCTAACAGTTAGAGAAGAAACAACTGTGAGAATAAACAAAGTGTTTAACACCACCTCTCAATGTTAGAATTCTAACTACGAACTGAACCTTCAGGAAGGAGGGATCTGAATGTTCAGTTTTTACTGCGCTATGTAATCATGATGAGCACTATTAGAAACTGTGATTAGAGGTGAAGCATCGTAGCATAAACTCCAGTGAACATCCCATGATTAAACAAACGCTCTATGAGCTATTGTTTTCAGGGGGAAGTTTAATGGTGTGACCAGAAGTCTTCTGGTGCAGGGCAGAGAAAGACCTACTTCATTTCAGATTCTTCCAAAGAAGGTTCTCTTTTCAGCAATGAGTCCAACAAGCCCCAGCCCTGTCCCTCTGAAAGGAAGAGAAGAGACTGAAGGACTGTAAGAACACAGACAAGGACAACAGTCTGATTACATACAGAGAAAAGTTCTTTCTGACTCAAGCAGGAAGCTGGCATTTGGCAAACGACTTTGGAGGGAGGAAGGTCAGTATGGAACAGTTCAAGACAAAGCTTGAAGGAGCTTTGTTCCCAGGCCTAGTTTTTGCCCTTAGACAGATAAAAGCCAAATGGAATGGAGAACTGTGGGGGACCCATGAAAAACTGAATTTGAACAATGAATGAAACAGGGGTTTGTTTGCACACTGGACCAGACACACTGGCTAAGGGGTATTTTCAGGTGCAGCTCACTGGAAATTGATACTATGCCATTGCTTAATGGTCATAGCTGTGTGTGGTTAGGCTAAGTTGTGTGCTGTGTGCTTAGTCACTACGTTGTGTCTGACTCTTTATGACCTCACGGACTGTAGCCCTCCAGGCTCCTTTGTCCATGGAGTTTTACAGGCAAGAATACTGGGGTGGGTTGCCATTTCCTTCTCCGGGGAGCTTCCGGACCCAGGGATCAAATAAAATCTCTTGCATCTCCTGCATTGGCAAGGGGATTCGTTACTACTCCACCACCTGGGAAACCCTATGCTAAGTTAAATGTATTCAAAATGAAAGATATTTTTTCCTTTGACAATAAGAGGATGTTAATGTTAATAATTGTTAATAAGAAAATATTAAGACTATGTATAGACTATGTATTCTTAAGTGAGAATATTCTAAACATTCTTTTCCACTGTCTTCAAAATGACTGCACAAAAGAATCTGCCTCCAGTCCCATCACAGATATTGGAGATGATAAACAAAACAAACCAAAACCACTGTATTTATTTATTTATTATTAATTTTTATTGGAGTATAGTTGCTTCACAGTGTTGTATTAGTTTTTGCTGTACAGCAAAGTGAATCAACTGTATATATACATATATCCCCTCTTTTTTGGATTTCCTTCTTGTTCAGGTCACCACAGAGCATTGAATAGAGTTCCCTTTGCTGTACAGTAGGTTATCATTAGTTATCTATTTTATACATAGTAGGGTATATATCGGAGAAGGCAATGGCAACCCACTCCAGTACTCTTGCCTGGAGAATCCCACGGATGGAGGAGCCTGGTGGGCTGCAGTCCATGGGGTCGCTACTGAGCGACTGCACTTTCACTTTTCACTTTCATGCATTGGAGAAGGAAATGGCAACCCACGCCAGTGTTCTTGCCTGGAGAATCCCAGGGATGGGGGAGCCCAGTGGGCTGCCGTCTATGGAGTAGCAGAGAGTCGGACACGACTGAAGCGACTTAGCAGCAGTAGCAGCAGCAGGGTATATATGCTAATCCCAACCTCCCAATTCATCCCACCACCCTTCCCCACTTTGTATTCATACATTTGTTTTCCATGTGTCTGTCTCTGTTTCTTCTTTGTAAATAAGTTAATCTGAGACATTTTTCTAGATTCCATATATAAGTGATATTATGTGATGTTTTATTTCCTCTTTTTGACTTCACTCTATATGACAGTAGATCCACATCTCTGGAAATAGCCCAAATTTGTTCTTTTATCTGGTTAAGTAATATTCCATTGTATATATATACACCACATCTTATTTAGCCATTCCACTGTTGATGAACATTTAGGTTATTTTCATGTCTTGGCTATTGTAAATAGTCCTGCAGTGAATATTGGGGTGCACGTATCTTTTTTAATTATGGTTTTATTTGGGTATATACCTATGAGTAGGATTGCTGGGTCATATGTAATTCTATTTTTAGTCTTTTAAGGAACTTTTATGTTGTTCTGCATAGTAGCTGATCAATTTACACTCCCACCAACACCCTCTCCAGTATTTATTGTTTGTAGATTTTTGATGATGGCCATTCTAACTGGTGTGAGGTGATACCTCATTGTAGTTTTGATTTGCATCTCTCTAATGGTTAGTGATAATGAGCATCTTTTCATGTGTTTATTGCCAATCTGTATGTCTTCAGCCTAAAATAGGCTGAAGACCTATTTTTCTATTGGATTACTCATTTTTTAAATATTGAAATGCATGAGCTGCTGCATATTTTGGAGGCTAACCCCATGTCAGTTGCTTCATTTGCAAATATTTCCTCCCATTCTGAGGGTCTTTTTGTCTTATGATTCCTTTACCATGCAAAAGCTTGAAGTTCAGTTCCCATTTGTAAGTTTTGTTTTTATTTTCATTACTCTAGGAGGTGGTCAGAAATGATCTGGCTGCAATTTATGCAGTGTTCTGCATATGTGTTCTTGTTTTAGAGTCTTATAGTATCTGGTATTATAGTTAGATCTTTAACCCATTTTGAGTTTATTTTTGTGTATGGTGTTATGGAGTATTCTAGTTTCATTCTTTTACATGTGACTTTCCAGTTTTAATCACCACTACTTATCGAAGAAACTATCTTTACTCCATTATATATTCTTGCCTATTTTGTCATAGATTAGGTAGCCATAGGTATGTGGGTTTGTCTCTGGGCTTTCCATCCTGTTCCACTGATCCATATTTCTGTTTTTGTGTCAGTACCATACTATCTTAATTACTGTAGCTTGGTATTATAGTCTAAAGCTAGGGAGCTTGATTCCTTTGTTTTTCTTTCTTAAGATTGTTTTGGCTATCTGGGTCTTTTGTGTTTTCCTGCAAATTGTAAAGTCTTTTGCTCTAATTCTGTGAAAAGTGACTTTGGTTATTTGATAGGGAATTGCATTGAATCTGTAGATTGTTTTGAGTAACATAGTCATTTTCAAAATATTGAATCTTCAAATCCAATAACATGCTACATCCCTTCATCCAGAATGTAGGCATAGAGGGAAAAAACCTTAACACAATAAAGGCCATATATAGAAAAAAAAAATTTTAATAAAGGCCATATATAATAAACTCACAGCAAACATCATTCTCAGTGGTGAAAAACTAGAGCATTTCCTCTAAGATTAGGAAAAGACATGGATGTACACTCTCACCACTGTTGTTAAACATAGTTTTGGAAGTCCTAACCATGGCAGTCAGAGATAAAAAAGAAATAAAGGGAATCCAAATTGAAAAACAAGTAAATCTGTCATTGTTTGCTGATGACATGATTCTTTACATAGAAAATCCTAAAGATATTACCAGAAAACTACTAGAGCTCATCAATGAGCTTGGTAAAGTTGCAGGATATGAAATTAATGCACAGAAATCTCTTGCATTCCTATACACTAACAATGAGAGATCAGAAAGAGAAATTAAGGAAACAATTCCATTTACTATTTCAATTAAAAAGTAAAATACCTAGAAATAAACCCATCCAATGAGGCAAAAGACAGCCTATACTCAGAAAACTATAAGATACTGATGAAAGAAATCAAAGATGACAGAAACAGGGGGTGAGATATAAAATACACATATATTTAAAAGAGGGTCTTAGGTATCGAATATCTTGTTGTGTAAACAGCATCCCATGAGAAGGCAACATGATGGGATGGGAAACAGTTTGGCCCTAGAGTAAGGCAGAGGCAAATTTTAAAAACTGGCTCTTTTTGTTATCCATGACTCTCAGCAAGGTGCTAGGCCTCTCTTGAAAATGAACAGAGATCATTCTGCTGTTTTTGAGTTCTTCAGCACAATCTCAAAAAAGACAGAATGGTCTCTGTTCGTTTCCAAGGCAAACCATTCAATATCACAATAATCCAAGTCTATGCCCCAACCAGTAATGCTGAAGAAGCTGAAGTTGAACAGTTTTATGAAAACTTACAAGACCTTCTAGAACTAACATCCAAAAAGATGTCCTTTTCATCACAGGGGTCTGGAATGCAAAAGTAGGAAGTCAAGAGATACCTGGAGTAACAGGCAAATTTGGCCTTGGAGTACAAAATGAACCAGGGCAAAGGATAACAGTTTGGCCAAGAGGATGCACTGGTCATAGCAAACACCCTCTTCCAACAACACAAAAGAAGACTCTACACATGGACATCACCAGATGGTCAATAGCAAAATCAGATTGATTATATTTTTTGCAATCAAGATGGAGAAGCTCTATACAGTCAGCAAAAACAAGACCAGGAGCTGACTGTGACTCAGATCATGAACTCCTTGAAAAATTAAGACTTAAATTGAAGAAAGTAGGGAAAACCACTAGACCATTCAGGTATGACCTAAATCAAATCCCTTATGATTATACAGTGGAAGTGACAAATAGATTCATGGGATTAGATCTGATAGACAGAGTGCCAGAAGAACTATGGACAGAGGTTCATGACATTGTACAGGAGGAAGTGATCAAGACCATCCCAAAGAAAAAAGAAATGCAAAAAGGCAAAATGGTTGTCTGAGGAGGCCTTACAAATAACTGAGAAAAGAAGAGAATCAAAAGGCAAAGGAGAAAAGGAAAGATATACCCATTTGAATGCGGAGTCACAAAGAATAGCAAGGAGAGATGAGAAAGCCTTCCGAAATAGAGGAAAACAATAGAATGGGAACGACTAGAAATCTCTTCAACAAAATTCAAGATACCAAGGGAACATTTCATGCAAAGATGGGCACAATAAGGAACAGAAATGGTATGGACCTAACAGAAGCAGAAGATATTAAAAAGAGGTGGCAAAAATACACAGAAGAATTGTACAAAAAAGATCTTCATGACCCAGTAACCACAATGGTGTGATCACTCACCTAGAAGAATTGTACAAAAAAGATCTTCATGACCCAGTAACCACAATGGTGTGATCACTCACCTAGAGCCAGACATCCTGAAATGTGAAATCAAATGGGCATTAGGAAGTATTACTATGAGCAAAGCTAGTGGAAGTGATGGAATTCCAGTTTAACTATTTCAAATCCTGAAAGATGATGCTGAGAAAGTGCTCCACTCAATATGCCAGCAAATTTGGAAAACTCAGTAGTGGCCATAGGACTGGAAAAGGTCTGTTTTTACTCCAATCCCAAAGAAAGGCAATGCCAAAGAATGCTCAAACTACTGCACAATTGGACTTCTCTCACACGCTAGCTTCCCCGATAGTTCAGTTGGTAAAGAATCCACCTGCAACGCAGGAGACCCCAGTTCAATTCCTGGGTTGTGAATATCTTCTGGAGAAGGGATAGGCTACCCACTCCAGTATTCTTCGGCTTCCCTTGTGGCTCAGCTGGTAAGGAATCCACCCCAGCTCGATCCCTGGGTTAGGAAGATACCCTGGAGAAGGGAAAGGCTACCCATTCCAGTATTCTGGCCTGGAGAATTCCATGGACTGTATAGTCTATGGGGTCACAAAGAGTCGACACAACGAAGCAGCTTTCACTTTCACACGCTGGCAAAGTAATGCTCAAAATTCTCCAAGCCAGGTTTCAACAGTATGTGAACAGTGAACTTCCAGATGGTCAAGCTGGGTTTGGAAAGACAGAGGAACCAGAGATCCAATTTCCAACATCCATTGGATCATCAAAAAATCAAGAGCACTCCAGAAAAACATCTACTTCTGCCTTATTGACAACATCAAAGCTTTTGCCTGTGTGGATCACAATAAACTGGAAAATTCTTCAAGAGGTGGGAATACCAGACCACCTTACCTGCCTCCTGAGAAATGTGCACGCAGGTCAAGAAGCAACAGTTCGAACCGGACATGGAACCAACTGGTTCCAAACTGGGGAAGGAGTACATCAAGGCTGTATATTGTCACCGTGCATATTTAACTTATGTACAGAGTGAAGTGAAGTGAACTCACTAAGTCATGTCCAACTCTTTGCAACCTCATGGACTATAGCCTACCAGGCTCCTCTGTCCATGGGATTTTCCAGGCAATAGTACTGGAGTGGATTGGCATTTCCTTTTCCAGGGGATCTTCCCAACCCAGGGATCGAACCTGGGTCTCCTGCATTGTAGACAGACGCTTTACCATCTGAGTGACCAGGGAAGCATGTGAAATGCCAGGCTTTATGAAATACAAGGTGGAATTAATATTGCTGAGAGAAATATCAATAACCTCAGATACGCAGGTGATACCACACTTATGGCAGAAATTGAGGAAGAACAAAAGAGCCTCTTGAAGAAAGTGAAAGAGGAGAATGAAAAAGGTGGCTTAAAACTCAACATTCAAAAAAACTAAGATCATGGCATCTGGTCCCATCACTTCATAGCAAATGAATGGGGAAACAATGGAAATAGTGTCTGACTTTAATTTTCTGTGCTCCAAAATCACTGCAGATGGTGACTGCAGTCATGAAATTAAAAGATGCTTGCTACTTGGAAGAAAAGCTATGACCAACCTAGACAGCATATTAAAAAGCAGAGACATTACTCTGCCAACAAAGGTCCATCTTGTCAAAGCTATATTTTTTCCAGTAGTCATGTATGGATGTGAGAGCTGGACTATAAAGAAAGCAGAAGAATTGATGCTTTTGAACTATGGTGTTCAAATATGGAGAAGACTCTTGAGAGTCTTCTTGGACTGCAAGGATATCCAACCAGTCCATCCTAAAGGAAATCAGCCCTGAATATTCATCGGAAGGACTGATGCTATAGCTGAATCTCCAATAATTTTGCCCACCTGATGAGAAGAACTGCATCAGGGTCTTTTCAAATGAGCATGATTGAAGGCAGGAGGAGAAGGGTACAACAGAGAATGAGATTTTTGAATGGCATCACCGACTCATTGGACATGATTTTGCACAAGGTCTGAGAGTTGGTGATGGACAGGGAAGCCTGGCATGCTGCAGTCCTTGGGTCGCAAAGAGTTGCACATGAGTGAGTGACTGAACTGAACTGTGACCTCTCTGGATATCATCTCCTTATCTGCTAAAGGGAATGTACAGATTTCTTAGGACTGTCATAGCAAAGTACCATGACCTGGGTGGTTTAAAACTACAGAAATTTCTTATCACACAGTTTTAGAGGACAGAAGTCCAAATGTCAACAGGGCAAGTTCCTTCTGAGGACGCAGGGATAATCCATTCCAAGCCTGTCTCCTAGCTCCAATGAGAGCTGGCAGTCCTTCACATTTCTTGGCATGTAGCTGCTTCACTCCAATCTCTGCCTCTGTCCTAGCATTACAGTCTTCCTGTGTTTATGTCCAAATTTCTCTCTTCTTAAGGACACCAATCATGCTGGATTAAGGCACGCACTAGTGATTTCATCTTAACTTGATTATATTTGCGGGGTCCCTATTTTCAAATAGGCTTTCCAGGTGGCACTAATGGTAAAGTGTTGCTGTTCAGTCACTCAGTAATGTCCGATTCTATGTGACCCCATGGACTGTAGCACGCCAGGCTTCCCTGTCCTTTACTATCTCCTGGAGTTTTCTAAAATTCATATCCATTAAGTCAATGATGCCATCCAACCATCTCATCCTCTGTCACCGCCTTCTCCTCCTGCCCTCAATCTTTCCCAGCATCAGGATCTTTTCCTGCAATGTAGCCAGTGCAGCATACCTAAGAGACGTAGGTTTGATGCCTGGATCAAAAACGATCCCCTGGAGGCAGGCATAGCAACCCATTCCAGTATTCTTGCCTAGAGAATCCCATGGACAGGAGAGCCCACTGGGCTACAGCTCATAGGGTTGCAACGAGTTAGACATGACTAAACCAACTTAGTCATGCACTAAGTCATGCATGCACACGTTTTCAAATAAGGTCATATTCAGAGTATGAGTGTACAGGGTAAGGGGTTCAGTATGAGTTTTAGGGAATGCAATTCAACCTATAACAGTGGGTAAAAATCAAATGCCTATCTCATAGCACCAAGAGATGAATTAAATAAGTTAATAGCACAAAGACCACTGCAAGTAGGTTTGTGCCCATGGGGGGAAAAATCACTTTTTGGGCTCCCCATCATCCATCATGTATAACTTCATAAAAGAGTCAGTCTTTGGACCCTGTTGGCACCACTGGTTCTGCTACCACCAACTCTACTTGTTGCCTTGGCAAAATATTATTACCACGAATATTACTATAATGCTGTTCTAACTCTGCTTCTTCTGTGTGGGTGTGTTCAACCCTTTGTAAAGCTTGATGCCTGTCCATAAACTTTCTCTCTGTTCTAACTCTTCAAAGTTCTGCTTGGAAGTGGCATCAAGCTGGTATGAACTGGAAATCTGAATGGCTCTGTGAACACAAAGACAGATGGCAGAATCCCCATTGGAATGTGTGGCCAGCACATGGCTGCTATTTGTTTTCACTCTCAAGTAGTCAGCAGACACACTGTGATTATACTGCAGCTGCGGTGAGATTTACTTCCAGAACTTTTCAGGACCACGGGGCAGTGAATAGCAGGCATTACCTGGACAGGTGAATTCCTAAACAGGAATAAGAGAATCTTTCAATTTCCTGGGAATAGGATGTAGGTGGCAAGGTCTCTCATGAATGAGTAGCCCATATTTTAATATGCAAGAGGGACTTGAAAACCAATCTATGGCTTTTCATATGATTCTGACTCAATGTCTTCAGTGCTTTTCTGTCATCTGCAGGCTAATTCCCAAGTATCTTTACATCTCTTGCAGTCTAGTTCACAATCTGGCCATTTTCACATTTATCTTGCTATTTCTTGCCTCTCATGTCACCAAATTTTCTACGTTCCTGATACATGTACAATTTCCCTGGAATGGAATTTCTACTTACTTCTCTTGCATAACTCCTGTCTTCTTAAAACCAGCTTAGGCTGCATCTCTCCCAGGCAGTCCTTTTCATGTACCAATCTGGGATTGTTGGGCATCTATTTTATTATTTCTCAAATTATACCAAGGTTTTTCTATTTTTTTGTCTGTCTGGACAACATCTTTTTTGAGTCTTTGGGGTCTAAAAAGTAGTTAATAGTCAATAACTGTTAGTTGAATTGAATTTCATAAGAATAAAATTTCTAATCTTTTTCTCTCTCTTCTTATATCACTTGGGAGAAAAATAAGAAAGGTGAGATCCTATGTTGTCTTCTTTCAGAAGAATGAGGTACTCTCTTAATAGGACGTAAAGATCCTAAAGAACAAGAGGTAGAATAGACCATATCTGAAAGGTGTTCATTTATTCAACAAATATTTACTCATTTTCTTCCATGTAGTAGGCATTGGAGATATAAGATGAAAAAATTCTTGTCCTGAGTTATAAGGAACTCTAAGTATAAAAGGAATAAAACACGTAGAGATAATTTTTGTATGGTGAACAAGAGCATGAAGGAATTACTTCCATGCTGGCATAATCAAAGATTTCCGAAACATGGGAAGCCAGTCTTGCCTTAAAAATAGCTGAATAATTTTCTGTTTCTACTTTTCACTGTCCATACAGTCCATAACTGTGTCTAATCTTGTTTTCACCCCTCCTGTTCCACTTAAATGGTTCTGTCAAAATCAACAATGACCTTCATGTTGCCAAGTCCATTGGTTATTTTTCTCTTTTCATCTTATTCAACCTATCAGCAAAATTTGACAAAAAAATCATCTTCTTGATTTTTCTACTATAATTCTGATGACTCTTTACTCCCCTCATGTCTTCTGCAAATTTTTAGATTACACAATAAGAAGTTAGATTCTTCAGGCCACAGTTACATACATTATTTCAGGTCTTATGATGATTAGAGAAATAAAGAGTTCTTTGTTTTTATATGTTTAACTAAATTAAACTAGCATGATATGCTGACACCTTTAGCATTTGAATTTTAAGATAAAGAACAATTCTGGGTGAAAGGAAGTGTTTCAGACACAGCTGTAGAGACATGAAAGTGGGCTGGGACTGACTGAAAGAAGGCAGATTTATTGGAAAGTTTTTAAAAGTCTGGTAACACTTGGAAGAGGTTACCAATATTTTGGTGATGGAAGACAGCCTCCAGTTAATAGGGTAGATGCAATTTGAATTCATTCCAAAGGATTGCTGTACTGATTCAGAATCATCAATGACTTTATTTTGTAGGCATATGTATGGGTGTTATTTATTGCTGTTAATTATCATATTAATTACTTTAGGACTTTGGTTGTGTGTACACCTTACCTTTGTAGCATATTTTTCTGTCATCTATTATATTCCAGAGAAGAGTAATAATCAGTACACAGATTTTCCTAGCCATTGTGTCTGCCTAGTATTGAATTGGGATCCTCAGTTCCTATTGAGTAGGTACTGAGCTTCAGCTTGGCCTTTGAGGTACATTTGCAAGTGAATGAGGAGGATACATATATAGGAATTTAGGGGAGGCTATCTACTATGAATGGGATATGGTTGGATCCACCACAGGATAAAATTGTCCTGATAAATTTAGAAGCAAAAGTGAAAGAAAAATCAGAATTTGTAACCAGATGAAATTTGATACTTTGCAGGGTAAAAGGAGGGTTGCTGCAAAAGTGTGTGCATCACGGCCCTGCGTATATGAACGTCTCTATCTCTTATTCATGCTCGTGCATGTGTGTGTTCCTGTCTATATATCGTGTGTTTCTGGTGTTTTTATGTTTATGTGAAGGATGAGTGCATTCATCCAGTGAGTTCTGGGGCCTCTTTCAGTTCTGGAAACCGATAGTCCTGTGATTCTGTGTTTTTATCAGAGTTCATAAACACGTCAGTTTATATCTGATCTGAATATGCTCTACGTATTTATTTATAGCACTGCACATGCATAGTTGCAGTGGAAGTTGGTGGAAAGTCTTTCTGTCACACTTATGATCCAGCTGGAGTCAGGCAGGTGAATGTTTGACTTGCTTTCTTGCTTCGGGGTACACTTAGAACTTTGGAAATAGTCATGAATAAAGTTGATGGTACCTGCGATGATTAATTTTGTGTCAACCTATCTGGGCCACAGGGGGCCCAGATATTTGGTCACACATTATTCTGGGTGTGTCTGTGAGAGTGGTTTTGGATGAGATGAACATTTGACTTGGTATACTGAGTAAAAGGAGATTGCCCTCTCTGATACGAATGGCCATCATTCAACCAAAGGACTGAGGAGAATAAACACGCTGATCCTCCCACGATGAGGAGAGAACTCCTCTTGCTTGTTTGCTTGAGCTGGACATTGGTCTTTTCCTGCCTTCAAACTGAAACTGAAACATCAGGTCTTCTTGGATCTTGAACCTGTCAACTTTTGGACCAGAACTGTACCACTGACTCTAGGGTCTCCAGCTTGCTGCTTATATTTGGCTGCCTCCCAAAACACATGAACCAATTCCTTATTATATTTGTGTACATGTATAACTTCCTGATTTTTGGTTTGTTTGGCTTTGAAGAACTCTGATTAATAAACCACCTAAGCAAACTATCAGGATGGATGTGCTTCTGGAAACTTGCTAATAGTGTCCGACTCTTTGCGACCCCATGGACTGTAGCCTACCGGGCTTCTCCGTCCATGGGATTCTCCAGGCAAGAATATTGGAGTGGTTACCATTTCCTTCTCCAGGTTTTAGGAATAGCAACAGGGAAAGCTAGACAGAAGAGAAGACCGGAAGCGATTCCCAGCCCCCTCACACCTGAAGGGGGACAATTCAGATCAGCAAACATGTGCCTGGGAACCTTCAAAACATATATAAGGAGACTGCCCTTAAATTTCTTACACCTAAAAGTGGTCCATATAGAAGTGAATTGTTATTTCCCTGGGATATTCACTTCTTTTACTGCTTACCCCACTTTCTCCTTGAAACGTAACTGTGTATATAAGCTTCTTATAATTTTAACATTTCTAAATAATTTAAATGTAAAATGATTGGGAATGGGAAGACATTAAGGTATTGTTTAAGGTCTTGTAGAAAGTCTTTGTTAGTTTCTAACTTGCTTTGACTTGTATAACATGTTTGAAGGTAGATTTTTCAATCTCATGAAACAGTATTGGAAAAATTAAAATGCCCCAGTCCTTCTACTTCTTTCATATATTTGCCTGCATTACAACTGCACAGAAGAACTTCATGCTAAAAGCTATATATACCTCATTCTCCAAGGAAACTTGATCCTCTACTAGGATTCCATGACAGGTTTCTGGGCTCCTCTAGCCAGAGATTCTTTGGGATTGTGAAGAAGCCACATAGCTCTCACAGGAAAGATACTGGAATCTCATTACTAGAAGGTGGTTTAATTTAATTCAACTTTCAGAACTTCTAAGCTTGAGGTAGAATTCCTTGAGGTAGATTCCTTCATAATCCAGATCTAGACCAGCATCAATTCTTTCAATGATTTCTTCTTCACTCAAAAGTGATCCCTTGCCTTCAGGAGGAGATAGCATCTTCTAATGCCTGAATATTTTATAACTTTATATTTGTTAGTTTTAACTTTTCATGCCTTATTTTAAAAGGGCAATGGCAAAACTTTGCAAAAGGAGGTGATCAGGCTTTGAAGCAGAGGTCTTAAACTATCAGCTTGCCAGTCCAATTGCAATGCTTTTAAATGAATTGAGATTAATACTTCTCATCCTCACTGCTATAATATCAGGCTGAGCTTTCCTTTTTTAAAATTACATGCTTGGCCTTCAAAGGCATTTGAATTTGCAGACTTTGTGTTAAATAGCATTATGGGAGTCAGAAAAAAAGGAAGGGAAAAAGGGACACTTCTGCAGCGCCGAGTCAAAGAAATAGAAGGAATATATGCCAGCTTCAGTTTTTCATTTGCAGAGAACTTTGGAACCTGTTGTTGGGCACCCATCTTTCAGGGCTGTATTCTTGAAATTATGTCCCACCGTATGTTACTTTCTTTCCATCCATAAGCATCTCTCCTTTCTTTTCTGAAATGATGGCCACTGACTCTTTCTTGGAGTTGCTCTCAGTTACTCCAAGACAGGGTGAGAAGAAAGAGTCTTCACTTTAACCTTGTCTAGTTATCTTTTAGAAAGGGGGTGTTTTCCTTTTTCAGACAAGGGTTGTGTGTGTATGTGTGTGTATTCATTTCTAATCTCTAGCAGAAAGCACGCAGAGGATGACAAAATTAGCCAAAATAATATCATAATACTTAAAGAAATCAAATTTTATTTTAATTCTAGTTAGCTTTTTCAGAATCTCCTTCCTACCTAGTACTGAAAAATTTAATAATGTAGCTAGAATTGTATTTTATCTGTTTTTAGCTTAAGCTGTGGGGAGTTCAGCTCAAAGTAGAATCAGATTAGAACTGCTGCTGACCCGGTGGAAGACTCTACCCCTGACAAAACTGTTCACTAATTCGTTCTTACACTTGAACCCCTCCAGGTGCCCCTCAATCTTCTGAAGAGAGGAAGTCACTTTCTACCCTTGTGTCGAGGGCTCTCCTCTAGGGGATCCTTGATATTCTAAAACCATTTTTGCAGACATTTCCTTCAAACCCTCAGAGATCCCTCAGGACAAGAAAGGCTATTTTCTATCAGGTCTAAAGATTTGTTTCCTGGGTCTCAGACTGTCCTGTAGTCACCTTCTTGGAAACCTCAGAAGAGATCTCCCTTGGCCCAGGTCTTCCAGTGGGTGCCATCTCACTAATGGATTGCTGAAGCAGTTTTTATCTTGCAATATTGTTCAGATTTTCTTCACTTACTTTATTTATTTTTAAAAAAATTTTTTATTTTTTTAATTTTAAAATCTTTAATTCTTACATGTGTTCCCAAACATGAACCCCCCTCCCACCTCCCTCCCCATAACATCTCTGTGGGTCATCCCCATGCACCAGCCCCAAGCATGCTGTATCCTGCGTCAGACATAGACTGGCAATTCAATTCTTACATGATAGTATACATGTTAGAATGCCATTCTCCCAAATCATCCCACCCTCTCCCTCTCCCTCTGAGTCCAAAAGTCCATTATACACAGCTGTGTCTTTTTTCCTGTCTTGCATACAGGGTCATCATTGCCATCTTTCTAAATTCCATATATATGTGTTAGTATACTGTATTGGTGTTTTTCTTTCTGGCTTACTTCACTCTGTATAATCGGCTCCAGTTTCATCCATCTCATCAGAACTGATTCAAATGAATTCTTTTTTACGGCTGAGTAATACTCCATTGTGTATATGTACCACAGCTTTCTTATCCATTCATCTGCTGATGGACATCTAGGTTGTTTCCATGTCCTGGCTATTATAAACAGTGCTGCGATGAACACTGGGGTACATGTGTCTCTTTCAGTTCTGGTTTCCTCAGTGTGTATGCCCAGCAGTGGGATTGCTGGGTCATAAGGTAGTTCTATTTGCAATTTTTTAAGGAATCTCCACACTGTTCTCCATAGTGGCTGTACTAGTTTGCATTCCCACCAACAGTGTAGGAGGGTTCCCTTTTCTCCACACCCTCTCCAGCATTTATTGCTTGTAGACTTTTGGATCACAGCCATTCTAACTGGTGTGAAGTGGTACCTCATTGTGATTTTGATTTGCATTTCTCTGATAATGAGTGATGTTGAGCATCTTTTCATGTATTTGTTAGCCATCTGTATATCTTCTTTGGAGAAATGTCTATTTAGTTTATTTCTACATCTTGTCTTGGCCTCCTCAGAAGTCACTGGAGACCCCAGCAGCCTGGCCATGTTGCCTCTCACAAGGACTGGAGGGTCTCATCAATGCATCAGTTATAGTTTACAGCCCTGTTCTCTGATGGACCGTGCCTGATGCTTCTATTTCTACTTTGAAGAAGCATGGGTTTCCTATAAGGCAAAAGCAAATGTAGCTGGATATCAATGAGTGACTTAATCCAACATTTTCCAAGTCATGTTTTATAAAAGCCTGCTAATACTCCTCAATCAAATAAATTTAAGAAATTGCATATTGTAGCCCTTTAGGAAAACTTGCTATTTGCATAGCATATTGACAATCCTATGAAGTCCTTCAGTAAAGATACTTAATTGGTTTTTTATACCAACATATCCCAACTTAATTGATGGTGGAATAGTCATTTTCCCCCAATAAAATCACCTTTTAACATCTTTTAGTGTCCTGTAGACTACTGATGAGGAAATATAGATTTAATTATTTCTAGTTTCAGAACTGTTGATACTATTTTCCCAATCAGTGCCCTATCTCTCTGTCCTAGATGACTATTTCCCTCCATCATCTCTCTCCTCAAGCCTCCAGGTGCCCTTCACTCACCCTCCTTACTGAGTGCTGATGACTTGATTATGACTCCACTCACTAAGAAAATAGAAGTAATCAGAAGAAAACTTCTGTTCCCTCCCATCACCAAATTTAGCATGTTACTTGCACCTGTGCCACATACAGGATCTCATCTATCCTGTTGCAGAAAAGCGATTGCCCACATCCTGATGTGAGGCCAGAACTACTACTAACATAATGAAGTCCATCCCTTTTTAGCCACTTGGGAATTTTTCCCCTGCAATGATGCTGTTTGTTTCATGTCACCAATTGTTCACGGTCTACAAGATTATTTCCCAACATGCAAACATTTTCTACTCTCTCTGATATTAAAAACAGAACCAAACAAGAAACCCTAAATCCCTTTCTTGTTTCCCATATTCTTTCCATTTTCTGTACTCTGGTTTATAGAAAAAGTTCTTGAAGGAGTTTTCTGTACTCACTACCTCTCTCTGTCTCCTTTCATTTTCTCTAAAACCCACTCTAGTCAGGATTTTTCCCTCAGGAACTTTTCTTTTTGATAATATGATCCCCATGTTGACAAATCCTCAGTTTCTATTTGCTCATTCCCAGCATTTCCCCAGCATATTAGACAGGCTGATTATAAGAGGGGCATTTTCAAGTAGAAGGTACCAAGGAGGATTTCTGGGTGGTGTTGGAGAAGGCAATGGCACCCCACTCCAGTACTTTTGCCTGGAAAATCCCATGGACGGAGGAGCCTGGTAGGCTGCAGTCCATGGGGTCGCTAAGAGTCAGACATGCCTGAGCGACTTCACTTTCACTTTTCACTTTCATGCATTGGAGAAGGAAATGGCAACCCACTGCAGTGTTCTTGCCTGGAGAATCCCAGGGACAGGGTAGCCTGGTGGGCTGCCATCTATGGGGTCACACAGAGTTGGGCACAACTGAAGTGACTTAGCAGCAGCAGCATTTCACCCAGGTTATCCTTCCCTCCTTGTGGAAATATTTCTTTCATTTTCCCACAACCAGCCTAAGAAGACCTAGACATTTTATTATTCCTGGGACAGTGGATGGTATGAACTTCTTGTTTGCACCAGTTCCACTTGTCCCAAGTCCCATGGGAGTGTTCACTCGGGGGCCAGCCTGAGTGAATGGTGTATACACAGTGACGGTTGATGTTACAGCTTCAGAATTTTGAGTTTGGAGAGCCTCAACCTTTTAAAGTGGTTACTAGAAAACCTACTCAACTTTCGCCCTGGAAAGAGAGGGTCTTTGTTACCCTGATCAGGAAACAAATCTGCCCTCTGCCTGAGAGGGAGCCACTACCTCTAGCTTGCAAGGCCACCCTACAAATATCCTTGGAAGTATTTTCAAAGAATATTGTTACAAGTGAAAACATCATGGAGAATTGTTTCCCAGTCGACACTGCTGCTGTCTGGAATCCTCCTCTTTCAGATACTTACATGGCATTCTCCCTCATTTTATTCAGATCTCTGTTTAAATGTCACCTTTCCTGACCACCCTATCTCTCCCCCATCTCCTTTTCTTTGTGGCCTTGGCTCTGTCTGTCATATGAATTTACTGTTGGATTGGCTACCTGCCCTATTAAAATGCAAGCTTCAAGAAGTTTGTTTTGTTTACTGTTGATTCCACAGCTCCTGGATTAGTAATTGACAGAATAGGTGATCACTAAATAGTTGTTAAGTGAAATGGACATCTGAATAATTCTGTTTAGTAACCCTACCCAGTGTCTCAGTCTTTTAAAATAAATCACTTTGGTGCCGTCTCCATGCAAGGAAGTAAGATTTTTAAAGTTATATTATTTCAATATAAAAAATAAGTAGCTTAACCACAAAGAGCATGTGAATGCACTCAGTTTGCACAAAAGTAAATGATTTGTTAATCTATCCCTCTGTGAATGAGTGTTCTCAAGACCTTGCGTGACAATAAAAGGAAGTGTATAATACATGTTAGACTGATTTCCAACAAAAGTGGCTAATGTATTAGAAAGCCTTAAATCTCTAAGAAAAGCTTCATTTATCAGGAAAATTTACTGACATGAAATATAACTCTATGTGATTATCTTGGTTAATTAATGAGCTGTTCTCTATTGAATTATCTGGTTCAGTCCTTGACAGAACATGCTAAAAATAAACAGAATGCCTTTGCTCTAATCTAGCTTTGCAGCTAAGTTAAAAAAAATGCACATAAAATTGATTCACATAATTTCCACTGAGGGCTGATATGCATAGAAGCTATGTGTCCTACCCACAGGATTCTTAGCAAGTATCTTTTTTTTTTTTTAAATTTTTAAAAGTCTATGTCCTTCTGCATGATTTATTTTAAGACCCAGGTTCCAATCCCCTTCAGATGCTTTGTCAGTTGACCTATGTTGCTTTATCTGATTTTTCACCTGCCACTCAGCAGTCATTGCATCCCAAGACCAGATCTAAGCTGCCTTCTAAATTCCCAAGCTTATTAAGTGTTTTGTTTTTGTTTTTTTCTCTTTTCCAGTTGAGTTAGCTAGGTGTGAAGCTGATGAGCTTAAACCCACTGTACACTAATTCTTCAATGGATTAGGAGCTCAGGAATGGAGGATACTTTATCAGCAGCAAGCCAGGAAGCAGAGCACCAGGGCCCTTGCCTGCATTGCTGATTGAATTGTCTATATGCCTGGACAGCAGGCAGGCCGATTTCAGGCCACCATATGGGTATGAGGCCTGGCTGTGTTCTTCTCCCAGACTTTCCTCTGGGTGCTAATTGCTTTAGTGAGAGAGACTGTGCAAAGCAATTAAACAGCCCCTTTCTCCCACAGTCCTAGTTCTCAGAAGCTAGGGGCTGGAGAGGGCTCCTGCTCTCCCAGTAGGTTGCAAATTGCTCAGAGTGAATAAATACATTTGTTCACTTTTCAAACTGTGACCAGCCACCTGGTCTCTTGTGCTGCTCTCAGAGCAGAGAAGGCAGATGACGGGCTCCTCGTTGCTGAACTCCAGCCTATAAAAATGCTTCACCGAGCTCTGAGCTATTTTTGCAAGGACATCTGTTGCCAAAAAAGAATTTTAATTAAGCAAAAACACATCTCTGTTTTGTCCATGGCAAGGAGGCTTGTGAAAGCTTTCTTGTCTCAGATGAATGCTAAATCTGGAGAAATGGAAGCCTTAAGGTATTTTGTGAGGGATATTTTGCTGCTCAATTTGAGGGACACAACAGATTTTCCATGGGAAGGAAATTATTGGAAGTGCGTGTTTGTGCTTTTCAAAATAAGTCTCAGCCTGCATTAATAATTAATTGTACATAATATAATCTGACATGTTACCCCATGGTTTGATAAAGTCGAAAGCTATTTCCACAAGGCAACTTGCCAGTTCTTTTACGCTCGTCCAATCTTCTTCCCAGGTGATATTCATCATTTTAACATCAAGCTTCCAGAATACCACATTAACACATAAATTAGAGGACCTGATGTTGTGCTGGTTGTTATAACTAGCCCAGATAAAATTGTCCAATCAGGAAGGAGAAAAAAAAAGTAAAAATGATCAACAGAATCAGAAATCGGGTTGTAGACATTAATACTGCATAAGTTGGTTAAGATGTGATGGGGGAGGGAAGGCAGCCTTTCTCTAGTTTTCATAAATGAAATTATACTGAGTATTTTTTCCCTTTTCAAATATCAACATAATGGCAGATACAAATCCCTCAAATATGAAACTGATTCTGTAACCATATACCTTCAAATCCCTTAAGTGCCTTTAGGGGCACCCTCTCTGGCAGCACAAGCATATTAGGCAGGCTGATTTTCAAGTAGCAGGTACCAAGGAGGATTTCTGGGTGGTGTTGGGGGATGAATTTCCTGATAATATTAATCATTTTTGGCCACTTCTATTATTGGTCAGGATTACTCATTTACCCTCTTGGAGGGTGGAGAGAGAAAATCATCTAGGTGAAGGTAGTAAAGAGCTCATATTTCTACACAATAGGATCTTTGCAGACAGGAATCTAACCTTTATATTAAGGACGGAAATACAGAATCTCATGCTGGACATCACACTTAGAATGTTCCTCTCTATTCTGGAAACTTCCTGACAATTCAAAAGTCACTTCTGGGGATTTATCCTTCGTTGATAGGAGAGGGGGTGTAAGATTAACCCTCTCCTATCCCTTCTTCTCAACCATGTTACGTAGATCTTTCCCACTGTATTTCAGTGTTCCTGTGTTCCAGCATACTATTTTGCATTGTATTTTGTATTGTTTTCATTCATTTGTTATTGTTGTTCTTTTGTTTCTAAGTTTTCCTTTTTCAATAATAGTGACTGTGATTACTAGGGTTGCCCCATCCTGTAGCTCTTAACAAGATTAATTACTCTAATAACACATGATATTAAAAATAAATAGAAAATGAATCTGTCAGGTCCTGGTCCCTGTACCTAAGTATTTATAGAATTTTTAGAAATACACATGTGTATCTATCTATCTATATATACATAAACTTATCCGTGTGTGCATGCTAGGTTGCTTCAGTCATGTCTGACTCTTTGCGATCCTATGGACCATAGCCCACTGGGCTTCTTTGTCAATGGGATTCTTGAGGCAAGAGCACTACAGTGGGTTGCCATGCTCTCTTCCAGGTGATCTTCCCGACCCAGGGATTGGACCCATAACTCTTATGTCTCCTGCATTGGCAAGCAGACTCTTTACCACTAGCGCCACCTGGGAAGTCCCCCCTCCCCACCCCCCGCCACACCTATGTTGCTCACTAATTCTTTCAACATGTTCATTTTGTAATGATTTGTCTGTGGGTAGTGGTAGTAAGTGATAGCTGCTTTTGTATATGTAATCTAAATTTGGCTTTCAACTTAGTTTTCTTTGGGTTCTAGGTTTGCCATTTCCTTGTTTTTATTAGTGAACACATTTTTGGTGTCAGTGAGAGAACCCAGTGAAAAGCAGATTAAGAAGAAAAGGAAATGTATTAGTTGGTAATGCCAAGTTCCAGGTTAAAGGTTTCAGAAACTGCCAGAGCCAAGGCCTCCATCAATGCCATTGGAACCCAACCTGTTCTATATGCTTTCCTCTACGGTGCCTTTTATTCTCAGACAGGTGTTTCTGTACAATGTATCTCCTGCCTCAGCTTACTTTTGAAGAGCTTTGTTTCCAGTGATTCCAGCAAAGGGCTAGACTCTCAGCACCATAATCAGGGCACAAATTGGTGTGTACTGCCTAGGTTTGTATCCTGACTCTACCACCTACAAGCTTTTGACATCTGGAAGAACACTAATACTTTGTCCTTAAGTTTCCACATCTGCAAATTGAAGGTAATAATAGTGTTCAATTGTAGGTGTGTTGAGAGTATTAAATAAGTTTAATATATATGCCAAGCACATAACAAGTTTTAACAATTGATAGTAATAAATGTTAATTATAATTATGAATAATGCCATCCACGAAGCTTATTACTGTGACCAGGGCATAAAATACATTCACTACTGACCTGAGTCATGTGTCTTCTCTAGAGATTGGGATAAGATCTTCTCCCACTTAAGCCATGAGGATTTATAATGAGATAAGGGTAAAATTTGGGTGTCTCTTATAAGACAAGGTAAGGGATACCAAGACTCTTAGTAATTTATACAACTAGTTTAGGTACTCTGCAATATTGGTTTTGTTTGGAATATAATCAAGCAAAATGGTGGAGGAAAAATTGTTTTTGAAATAAGAAAGCACAATGAAAATGTGGTTGTGTCAATTACTTCACAGTTGTGAATCCTAAAAGCACAGCAGAAATGGTCCCTCTTATGCACTTCACCATATTATTGAGAACACAGATATTTAGGTACTGCAAAGAACCAACATGGGTTCAATAAAAAACAAGGGGAAAAGAGAAATGTATAAATTAATTATGGCCAAGTTGGCAATTATTAAGAAATCAGAGTACCTAGTTGTAATCATGAAAGTTTTATTAAAAGAAATCATTTTCTGATGGAGGTCTGAAGCCACAGTATAAAGCAATATTAAACTACTAAGTCCCTCCCAAATAATCTTTCTATGTCTCCATAATATTCAACTCAAGAGATCTATTGTTGAATTGAATCCAAATTAAAGAAATAATTCAACCACTTACCTAACCATAAAAACACTACCTGGCTTACACATTCCCTCAGCTAAGTCACAGAATTTAGCCTTGCCACTCTCTTAAGAAGTGATCCCAAGACCACACCAATCCTTTATTTGATCTGCTTTAGTGCTTACTTTCTTTTGGGTCATTTGGCAAAGACAGTCAGTAGCAATTGTATAAATTTGCAGCTGCCTGAGGTGGCCATAAGTGTTGGACAAACAAGAAGCTGACCAAAAGACTTAAGAAGCTGGGTAATGAGCTGTCCAGAGGGAGCTTTGAAAAGCTATAACATGCTTCTGATAGTCTAAAAGACATATGTAAGTCTAGAGCAATATCTGAGAAGTTAGTCTCTCACCTCTGACTGACCTAGAAGTGCTGCAGAAGCAGGAAATGAAAGTTAAGGCAGAGTTAGGCACTGCCTCCTGGAATATTAGAAGCATATCTCAACACACCCATGTGCCACCTCTCAGCAAAGGTTGAGAGACTAATTGATCCAAAGAATCTAAAAATACTCTGTCAAATAATTAGCTGACCATTAAGCAAACCACAGAAACTTCAGTGGCCTCACATGTTAAAGATTTCTTACTTTAAAGAACTAGTTGAGAAAAGTTAGTATGCAAAACGATAGCAACTACCACAGCAATAAGTAAAAAAACTCTGGTAGGATTGATCTAATATAGAGTTGTCACCTTACATTATTTCCAATGTCCAGTTTTTAATAAGAAATTACCATTCATGTGAAGAGCTAAGAAATTATGGCCCATCCATACACAGGGAGGAAAAAAAGCAGCCAATAGAGAATGTCTCTGAGGAAGTCTTGACATTAGATTTATCAGAAAAAAAATGATTTAAATCAACTACTATATGCTCAAATAATTAAAGGAAATCATGTATAAATAACTAAAGGAAAGAGGGAAGTATGAGAATGACATCTTGCCAGTAGAGAATATCAATAAAGAGAAATTATTTTTAAAAGATTCTACATTTGAAAGGCAGTGCAACAATTGAAAGAAAAAAAAAAATCCCTGAAAGTGCTCACCAGTGATTTAAACTAACTAAAAACCTTAATCTGCACAACAAAGAAGTTCAACAAACTCCAGTCCAAGGAAGATAAACTTTAAAAAAAAAAAAAACAACAACCTGACACTTAGACATAAAGTCATCAAAATTCAAAGACAAAGAGAATTTTGAAAGCAGTAAGAGAGAAGGAACTTACATGTACATAGTATCTCAATAAAGTTAATAGCTAATTTCTTATAGACAACCTTGGAGGCCATATGGCAATGAAGTGATATATTCAAAGTGCTAAAAGAGAAAAACTGTCAACCAAGAATTCTGTATCCAACAAAACTATCCTTCAAAACCTTGGGAGAAATTAAGTCAGCCCCAGATAAGCAAGCTTTGAGAGAATTTCTGTTTAGTTGATATGACCTACAAGAAATTCCTTCAGGCTGAAGTGAAAGGACACTCTTAAGTATCTCAAATCTACTTGAAGAAATAAAGAGCACCAGGAAGTGTAACTGTGGGAAATATACAAGACAACATAAGTGTATTTTTCTTCTCTAATCTTATTTTACAATATTCACATAAAAATTTACTATAAAACACTATTGATGGGCTTATGATGAATAAAGGTCTTGTGTGTCTAATAATAATAACAGAAGAGACTTAGCAGCAAAGATTTTTGTATACTTAAATTGATGCTAATATGAGCTAAACTGTTCTAAATTAAGATGTCATTGGTAATACCCAGGGAAATCACTAAAAAAAATAGCTTATATATATATACTCTTATATATATATATATATATTAAAATAAATTATACAGGAATTAAAATGCTACATTAGAAATATTTATCTGATATAAAATAAGGCAATAAAGAAGAAATAGACAATAAACAAAATGAGCCATAGAAAACAAGATGTCATCTGCAAATTTTTCTTTATCAGCAATGAAAGAAAATGAAAGTGGGTTACACATTGCAATTACAAGTCAGAGACTGGAAAAATGGATAAAAACACATTATTTAACTCTGTTCTGTCTACAAGAGACAATTTAGATTCAAAGGAAAAACAAGTTGAAAATAAAAGGATTGAAAAAAGGATATACCATTCAAAAAGAGCTATATTAAGATCAGACAAAATAGAACTTGTGACTGAAATTACTTGAAACAATGAAAGACATAATGAAGAAAGATAATCCATTTGGGAAAAAAGTCACAATTATAAACATACATACACTTAACAACAGAACCACAAAATACACAAAGCAAAACTGATACAACTGAAAGGAGAAAGGGATCATTCAACAATAATTTCTGAAGACTTCGAAACTCAATTTCAGTAGATTGAAGAGCAAATAAAACAATGCTTGATATCATTAGTCATTAGGCAAATAAAAACCACGAAACCATATTGAGGAAAAATTCTCGGAAGTTTTTTGAGTATAAGCACCAGGAATCCATCTCACAACTTAGACAAGAGCTGCACTGACAGAATCTGACTGATGTAGCCATTTTGGAGCTCTGGAGTGTTTTAAAGCCTTGCAGATTCTAAAGGAAGTCTTGGTCAGTAAATAGTGGTTAATTTGGTCAATTTCAATTCTTAGCATGGTAGCAATCACCTGTCTCCTGCTCATAGTTCCGTGGTTTGCAGCTGCACATGCATTCCTGGAGCAGGTTGCCCACAGCTAGTGGAAGCCAGAGTGGACAATAAAGAGTGCCCTCCACATTTGAGGGTCTGTCCTCTGACAACTGATTAGCACTTCTGATTTGGGAGGTGCAAACATAGAGTTGGGTAGCCATTGTTCAAACCTCCCCCTGCTCAGCCGAGTAGTTCTAGGAGATTTAAAGGACTGGTGTACTTTTCACTCCCTTTATTTTTCTCTTTTCTCATTTTGTGTGTCAGATATTTAAGGACTAAAACATGCCAAATACATGAGGAAATTTAGAAAGTCATTGTGCTTATCTAGGGAAATGCATAATCTCAGAAAAGACCTGAGAAAACCTTAAGTTCATACTTTAGGCGGGTCCCCAGCACAGAGACCCCTGCGCTCCCCCCCGCCCCACACACACAACAATAAACAACAAAATAAATAAATAAATAAAATGGCAAACTCTAGGGAAGGGGAATAATTGAATCTCTAGTTACTACATTATAAGAATCACAGGCCTAGTTTTCAACAACAATAACAAAAAAAATCACAAGGCATAAAAGAATAGGAAAGTAAGATTTTCAAAGGAAAAACAAACAAACCAGAAAATATCCCTAAGAAAGACCAGATGGTTGACTTAGTAGACAGAGCTTTAAACAAGTCTTTGAAATGATTTTCAGTTCAGTTCACTTCAGTCGCTCAGTCATGTCTGACTCTTTGCCACCCCACGGACTGCAGCATGTCAGGCCTCCCTGTCCATCACCAACTCTCAGAGCTTGCTCAAACCCATGTCCATTGAGTATATGATGCCATCCAACCGTCTCATCCTCTGTTGTCCTTTTCCTTCTACCTTCAATCTTGCCCAGTGTCAGGGTCTTTCCCAGTGATTCAGTTCTTCAGATCAGGTGGCCAGTGTATTGGAGTTTCAGCTTCAGCACCAGTCTTTCAATGAATATTCAGGACTGATTTCCTTTAGGACTGACTGGTTGGATCTCCTTGCAGTCCAATGGACTCTTGAGAGTCTTCTCCAACACCACAGATCAAAAGCATCAATTTTTCGGTGCCCAGCTTTCTTTATAGTCCAACTCTCACATCCATACATGACTACTGGAAAAACTGTAGCTTTGACTAGATGAACCTTTGTTGGCAGAATAATGTCTCTGCTTTTTAATATGTTGTCTAGGTTGGTCATAGCTTTTCTTCCAAGGACCAAGTGTCTTTTAATTTCATGGTTGCAGTCACCATCTGCAGTGATTTTGGAGTCCAAAAAAATAAAGTCTCTCACTGTTTCCATTGTTTCCCCACCTATTTGCCATGACGTGATGGGACCAGATGCCATGATCTTAGCTTTCTGAATGATGAGTTTTAGCTACCTTTTTCACTCTCCTCTCACTTTCATTGGGAGGCTTTAGTTCTTCTTTGATTTCTGCCATAAGGGTGGTATCATCTGCATATCTAAATTTCTCACAGCAATCTTGATTCCAGCTTGTGTTTCATCCATCCTGGCATTTCACATGATGTACTCTGCAAAGATCTAAATAAGCAGGGTGACAATATACCGTCTTGACATACTCCTTCCCCAATTTGGAACCAGTCTGTTGTTCCATGTTCAGTTCTAACTGTTGCTTCTTGACTTGCATACACATTTCTCAGGAAGCAGGTAAGGTGGTCTGGTATTTCCATGTCTTGAAGAACTTTCCACATTTTGTTGTGACCCACAGTCGAAGGCCTTGGTGTTGTCAATTAAGTAGAAGTAGATGTTTTTCTGGAATGCTCTTGATTTTTTGATGATCCAACAGATATTGGCAATTTGGTCTCTGGTTCCTCTGCCTTTTCAAATCTAGCTTGAACAACTGTAAGTTCACTCTTCACATACTCTTGAAGCCTGGCTTGGAGAATTTTGAGCATTACTTTGTTAGTGTGTGAGATGAGTACAACTGTGTGGTAGCTTGAACATTCTTTGGCATTGTCTTTCTTTGGAATTGGAATGAAAACTGACGTTTTCCAGTACTGTGACCACTGGTGAGTTTTCCAAATTTGCTGACATATTGAGTGCAACACTTTCATAGCATCGTCTTTTAGGAGTTGAAATAGCTCAACTTGAATTCCATCACCTCCACTAGCTTTGTTCATGATGATGCTTCCTAAGGCCCACTTGACTTCACATTCCAGGATGTCTGTCTCTAGGTGAGTGATCACACCATCGTGATTATCTGGGTCATGAAGATCTTTTTTGTACAGTTCTTCTGTATATTCTTACCACCTCTTCTTAATATCTTCTGCTTCTGTTAGGTCTATACCATTTGTGTCCTTTATTGTGCCTATCTTTGCATGAAATATTCCCTTGGTATCTTGATATTTCTTGAAGAGATCTGTAGTCTTTCCCATTCTATTGTTTTCTTCTATTTCTTTGCATTGATCACTGAGGAAGGCTTTCTCATCTCTCCTTGCTATTCTTTGTGACTCTGCATTCAAATCGGTATATCTTTCCTTTTCTCCTTTGCCTTTCGATTCTCTTCTTTTCTCAGCTATATGTAAGGCCTCCTCAGACAACCATTTTGCCTTTTTGCATTTCTTTTTTCTTGAGGATGGTCTTGATCACTGCTTCCTGTAGAATGTCATGAACTTCCATCCATAGTTATTCAGGCACTCTATCTATTAGATCTAATCCCTTGAATCTATTTGTCACTTCCACTGTATAATCATAAGGGATTTGATTTAAATCATACCTGAATGGTCTAGTAGTTTTCACTACTTTCTTCAATATAAGTCTGAATTTTTCAAGAAAGACAATTGTAAAATTTTTATTTCTTCCATAAGGATGGTATCATCTGCATTTTTGAGGTTATTGATATGTCTCTCAGCAATCTTAATTCCAGTTTGATTCCAAATGTGAAAAACAATTGTAGAAGACATTTAAAGAGCTGAAAGAAGACATGGAACATGGATGAAGTCAAGAAAATATGATGTATGAGCAAAATGGAAATATCAATAAAGAGATTAAAAAACATAAAAAGGAACCAAGAAAGAAATTGTGGATATGATAAATTACAATAATTGAAATGAAGAAGCCACTACTGAGATTCAAAAACATATTTGAGTAGATAGAAGGAAGAAAAAGAGAACTTGAACTTGGGGCAGTTGAAATTACTGAGTCTGAGGAACAGAAAAAAACAGACTGAAGGAAAACTAGAAGAGCCTGAGGGATCTGTGAAATGCCATCAAATCAAGTAACATATCTATTGTGAAAGTTCCAGAAAGAAAAGAGAGAGAGAGAGAAATTATTTGAAGAGATAATTCCTGAGAATTTCCCATGTTTTGTGAAATACATGGATATAGGCATCCAAGAGGCTCAACCAACTTCAAACTTGATAAACTCAAAAAGATTACTTCTGGAGCACAATACAATCAAAACTTTGAGAGCCAGAGAGAGAGACAATTTTGAAAGCAGCAAGAGACAAGTGAGTTGTCACATTCAAACGATTCCTAGTAAGATTATTAGCAGATTTCTCATTAGGAACTTGAAGGGCAGAAGGAAATGGGCTGGCATATTCAAAATGCTGAAGAAAGAATTTTATCAACCAAAAATCCTGTATCTGGAAAACTGTCTTTCAACATGAGGGTGAAATTAAGACAGTCCCAGATAAACAAGAATTGAGGGTAATTACAAGAATTACTCCTAGACCTACCCTACAGGAAATGCTAAAGGGAATCCTTCAAATTGAAATAAAAGGACATTAGGCTATAATTTGAAGCCATAAGAAGAAATGAAGATCTTTGCTAAAGGTAGATACACAAACAATTATACTATGATTTGAATGTTTGTGCCCCACCACCCTGAATTCACATGTTGAAATTCTAATACCTAATGTGATATTAAAAGTATTAGAAAGTTGGGCCTTTGGGCAGTGATTAGGTCATTAGGGCAGAGCCCTCATAATGAAATTAACACCCTTATGAAAGAGGCCTGAGAGATCTCTCATCCCTTCCACAATGTGAGGTCACAGTGAGAAGACACTATGAACCAGGAAAAAGGCCTTCAACAGAATGTGACCATGAAGTCACCTTGGTCTTGGACTTCCAATTTCCAGAAATGAGAGAAGTAAATTTCTATTATTTATATGTTGTCTAGTCTGTGGCATTTTGTTGTAGCAGTCAGAATGGATAAGACAAATTATAAAAGTTAGTTTTACTGTAACTTTGGTTTGTAACTCCATTTGTTTTCTTCATGATTTAAGACCAATTCATATAAAAACAATCCTTAGTCTATGTTTCAGACATAGGTATAATTTTGTGACATCAAAAACTCAAAGGAGTAGGGAAGTAGCTGTATAGGAGTAGAGGGTTTTTTCCGTATTGTCATCAAGTTGGTACAAATGTAAATTTGACTGTTGTAACTTAAAGGTATTAAATGTAATTCCCATGGTAACCATACACACACACACAAGCTCAGCTAGAGGAGTCAAACGTAGAGAGATAGAATGGGTAGAGTTTTAGTTTTGCAAGATGAAAATTTTTCTGGGGATGGATAGTGGTGATGATTACACAACAATATGAATGTATTTAATGCCCCTGAATTATACATTTAAAAGTGGTAAAAATGATAAGTTATATGTTTATGTATATTTTATCACAATTTAAAAAGCACAAAATGCATCAAGGTATTCATAATTACTAGGATAGATAAAATGAAAAGGACAGTGTGTTAATAAGGATGCAGAGAAGTTGAATTCTTCTTACATTCTTGGTGGATTTATAAGATGGTTTAACCACTTTGGGAAGGGCTTCTCTTGTGGCTCAGCTGATAAAGAATCCACCTGCAATGTGGGAGACCTGGGTTTAATCCCTAAGTTGGGAAGATCTCCTGGAGAAGGGAAAGGCTACCCACTCCAGTATTCTGGCCTGGAGAATTCCATGGACTTACAGTCCACGGGGTCCATGGGGTATATAGTCCATGGGGTCTCAAAGAGTCTGACACAACTGAGCGACTTTCACACTCACTCACTCACTCAACCACTTTAGGAAACAATTTGTTCCTCAAAATGTCAAACATAAAATTACCATATGATATAGAAATTCCATAATTTTTAATTATATAATCAACAGAATTGAAGACAATGTCCACACAAAAGCCTGTCATGGTTGTTCAGAATAACATTAGTCATAGTAGTCAAATAATGGAAATGACATCAGTTGACAAAATTGATAAACTATATGTGGTACATCCATAAAACTTATTATTACTCAGCCATAAAAATGAATGGCATACTGATACACGCTATAGTAAGGATGAACCTTGAAAGCCTTATGCTAAGGCAAAGAAAGACTATATTATATGATTCTATCTATATGAAATGTTCAGAATAATAAATTTTATAAAAATAGGAGGTAAATTATTGGTTGTGGGGGCTTCTGGGGAAAAAAGTGGGGAGTAATTCTAATAAACAGGGGTTTCTTCCTGTGGTGAAAATTTTCCAAATTTAGATAGTGCTAATCATTGCACTTGTGGCTTAGCTGGTATAGAATCCGCTTGCAATGTGGGAGACCTGGGTTTGATCCCTGGGTTGGGAAGATCCCCTGGAGAAGGGAACGGCTACCCATTACAATATTCTGGCCTAGAAAATTCCATGGACTGTATCATCCATGAGGTCACAAAGAGTCAGACATGACTGAACGAGTTTCATTTTCAATCATTGCACTACTTTGTGGATATACTAAAAAAGCTTAATTTTACACTGAAACCGTAATTTTTATGGTTTGTGAATTATATCTCAATAAAGCTGCTATTAAGAAAAGATTCACAGGAGACAGAATTTCGCTGTTAGTTCTTATAACGAGGCAACCTTGGCTGATGAAACAACCTGTGACATCTATAACCTAGTAAACAGTGGTGTTTATTTTCCATTATGAAAATGATTATAATTACAATAGAGTAATTCCATAAATTATTAAAATAGTTTCTCCTTTTTCCCCCTGGATGTGTTTCATTGATGGTTCTTATTGTGTAAGTGAGCACAGATTTTCTTGAGTTGCACAATGAACCCTTTCAGCCACATCTGAAACAGGGCTTGTCAGGGGCAGAAATGAAAATGTAGGCTTATTGTGGTGAATTACCAGACTGAGCCAGGTACACTTCTTGTTTGGTATCTATTCTCTCACACACCCATTTCTCAGTAAGCATTTTCAAAGAGTTGAGAGAGTTCTCTGAGCCAGGCCAAGTCCTTGCTGCTCAGAGAAAACATCTTAAACGCTCCTTCTATTTTTCCTGGCATCTTAGTATGATTCCTATCTTGGGGAGTATAATACTGTGTGTGCCAATTCCTAACAACTTTTAAAGTATTGAGGAGAAATAAAGGTCTTGGCAAGAGAATCTGTAAGTGTAGCATTGGACCCTGAAAGATACTAGGGTAGGTTCAGTGAAAAGGTAAATCAAGAACTATACATAGTCCTCCTTGCCATGAGCCTAGAAGGGGACCACACACTTCTCTGGCTTTTCTCCTTGGTGATACTGTGCTTCCCAAGCGTAGTCAGCATGTATTTGAGCAGCATGAAGATACAAGTTTGTTTAAAAGTCGATTTGGACATTATTTTGATGTTGTGGTTTTTTTACAAGAGTATGTTTGTCTTATAACTTTCTAAATTTTTTCTTAAACATTTCTTAATCCACTGTTCAGCTAAAAAATGGAAACAATAGTGAAGTTGTTCTAGATTTTTTTAATAAGAATTTTATGAGCATAAAAATTCTTTCAAACTAATGCCCATCTCCTGATTTTCTTAAAAAGTACTTCTGAGTCTTTTAAAATAAATAATTGACATTCGAATTCAGAGGGCTGGATAGAGTTGAGCCATTATGGAGTTTGTATGTACTGGCTCATCACGGTGATAGAAATTTCACCATTAATTTTCCTGTGAGGTTAGAGCCAATAATGCAAGGTTCCAAATAATTATAATTATAGCCAGAGTTAAAGAGCTTAAGCCCTAGACTTCTACTTACTGAGTTTCTACTACTAGGGTTCTTGAAAGGTAACATATAAATATAAGATCTTGAAGGCTGACATTGCCAGGCTAATAGCAGCAGGTAAATATAAGCAGCCATAGTATAAGCATAGGTAAATGAGTATGGATTAGAAAGGTATGCAAGAGGCAGGATTGAAGCTAAATTATACATGATCTTGTGTATGGTCAGGAATCCATGAGAAGGGAGATCTCAGGACAGAAGCATGAAATGACTAATAGAAATCCAGGATGAACTCTGCAGTTCTGGGGAAGAATAGTCTAAGGGTGGGAAAATAGAGGTGAAGTTGCAGAGTAATCAGGAGTTAACTGCAGGTAAAACTAGATCAAAATATAGGCATGGTTGTTATAGGTCAGCAAAGCCTGAGAAGGCCGACAGAACACATAACATAAAGGGATAATTGGTTAACTTCATTGAGATCTATCCCTGTTTCAATGGGAATCTATGAGATTGAGGGTGAGAATCAAGGCTGTAATTTCCTTCATTATTATCGTCATCAGCATTGTTGTCACTGCCATCACCAGAATCTCCGCTATTTATCGGTGGCTTCTTTACATTCCAGGAACTAAGAATTTACATGCATTGTTTAATTCTTTTAACAGTTATATCCTCTTAATTTGGGGCTTCCCAGGTGGTGCTAGTGGTAAAGAACCTGCCTGCCAAAGCAGGAGATATAAGAGACGTGGAATTTGATTCCCAGGTTGGGAAGATCTTCTGGAGAAGGGCACAGCCACCCACTCCAATATTCTTATCTGGGGAATCCCATGGACAAAGGAGCCTGGCAGGCTACAGTACCTGGGGTCACAAAGGGTTGGACACAACTGAAGCAACTTAGCACACGTGCACACATTCTTAATTTTATTATTTCATTTTTATATTAGCAACAACAGCAAAACAACTAATGCTCAGAAAAGGTAGATCCCTTGCTCAAAGGCATATGGGCAGTAAATAAAGAAAGCTGGCATTCAAGATCTACTCTAGAGTCTGGGTTTTTAAAAACCAGACTCTTTGTCTCCAGGACAGAGGAGCCTGGTGGGCTACAGTCCATGGGGTCACAAAGAGTTGGACACGACAGAGCAACTAACACACTTTCTGTCTCTAATAGCATCTCTTTCTCATTAATATAAGAATGGACAATATGCAGTGGGAGCTGCATAAAATCTTATCTTACCCTTGTCTCAGGTTAGTCATGGAGTGTGATTTATAGATGAAGGGGTGGAATTTCAGGGAAAGAACTGACCCACTGTAACAGGCAAACAGAGCTTGTCCTGTTCATTAGGTGTTATAGCCACACACTTGTTTCTATAGTCTGAATCTGTGTATGTGGAGAGGGGGAAGTATTTTTAACTATGTCTCAAGCTCAGAGGGTGGAACTGGCAGGGTCCTCAGAGATTTCCTAGCCCAACTCTCTTGCTCTGTTAGATGACCTCCAAACTTAATTCCATTGGCAAACAGAAGCCTCTGCCAGCCTTTCCTAACTCCAAAGCCCATAGGCCTAGAGAGTTTCTCTTTCTTAGGAGATCCATGACATTTTCCCCTGTGGCTATAAGAGCACTGGCTAGATTTTGTTACGCGTTATTCACAGTTTTCTCTTTTCCCATCATTATTGGGGCTGCAAGCAATCCAAGGTCAGAAGTTCTGTTCTAATCCTTTTTTTCTCAATACCTATTACCTAAGACAAAGGGAGTGTAGTTACCAAAATGTATTGAATTGAATTTCATATATGACTAAACTAAGTGCCAAAATGTTAAGCAATTTGCTGAAGTCACAGGTAGATAGCAAGACCAGGAAAGATTTCTTCTGCTCATAATTTATACTACAGAACTGTGGCCCTCAGCTGGTGTAAGTATTAGTCTCTTTCTCTTCGTATGATGTATGTAAGGGGGTGTTACTTTCTAACCATGCTCCTCTGAGCATGCTGTTATCACTCTCAGGTAATTTTCCAGGTTTTTTTTTTTGCTGTGTGAATACCTACAGAGTGAGGATGGAATTTTAAAAATTTACTTTGCACAGCATTAGCCCAAAAGCTACTTTATTGCCTTTTTTCTTTGATGAAAATATCCAAATGCTAATTCATAAGGAGCTAAATTGATTTTCATACAATCTTGTAGGGAACTGGTGATAAAATTAAACAAATTTGAATCTATGTAGGAGTTTTTGTTTCACTTTCATGCATTGGAGAAGGAAATGGCAACCCACTCCAGTGTTCTTGCCTGGAGAATCCCAGGGGGAGCCTGGTGGGCTGGCGTCTATGGGGTCGCAGAGTCAGACACGACTGAGGCGACTTAGCAGCAGCAGCAGCAGTAGCAGGAGTTTTTGCGTGTTTTTGTTTTTTAGCTCTAACAACATTGAACCATCCCCTGCATAGTCTTAGAATTTAACACAAATATATTATAAATATAAATTATATAAATACAAATGCTTAAAAGCAACAACAACAACAACAATATCCACAGCCAAACCAAAAGACCTTTTGTGTGTGTACCTAGTTTTATGTATGCTTTGTGAGTCTGGAGAAAAATGTGAAAGATCACTCTCAATTGTCTCCGTTGGAAGCAGGGTGGGGAGATTGAAGGGGATTTAGTTGGAGATGATTACATTTTTATTCATTTTTGTGTGGCTTCCCACAAAAATTAATAAACATATTAAGAATTCTGAGTGACTGAACTTAATATCTGAACACATTATTTTCATTCAGGGCCATCTATTTAGCTTCCTTATTGTAAGGAAGAGATGAGTTAGGCTATCACAAGTAAATGAGATTTGTTGTATTGATTAGTGAGCCATGACTGCATAGGACCCAGAGACAGGAGAACAAACTAGATTTTCTGAGAACTTTACCCAGAGGGTGAACTCTGAATTCATGAAGACTTTTGGAACTTCAGAAAAACCACCCAAGATTGACTCTTGTGCTCACTGTTAGCACCTCATAGCCATGTTTCCTATGGTGCCTTCCATAACTATCCCACTACCAACTGACAGATTCTCTGATTTTCTCAGTTAAAATTCCTGAGAGGGAGAAAGAATTGGATTGGCCAAGATCATCTCTTGGGGTCATACCTTAGAAAACATTGTTCTCCTTTCTAGTGTATGTGAAGTACAAAGTTGTCTTTCTATCAGATGCCTATACACCTGGTACAACCTGTTGCCTGGGAGGTGGACTCATGTGTTGTAAAAGTCATGTGGATGTGGGAGGAATCAGTCCAGTTCAGTCACTCAGTTGTGTCCGACTCTTTGCGACCCCATGGACTGCAGCATGCCAGACTTCCCTGTCCATCACCAACTCCTGGAATTTACTCGTGTCCATCAAGTCAGTGATGCCATCCAACCATCTCATCCTCTGTCCCCTTCTCATCCTGCCTTCAATCTTTCCTAGCATCAGGATCTTTTCAAGTGAGTCAGTTCTTTGTATGAGGTGGCCAAAGTATTGGAGTTTCAGCTTCAACATCAGTCCTTCCAATGAATATTCAAGACTGATTTCCTTTAGGATAGACTGGTTGGATCTCCTTGCAGCCCAAGGGACTCTCAAGAGTCATCTCCAACACCACAATTCAGTTCTTCTCCAACACCACAGTTCTTCAGTGCTCAGCTTTCTTTATGGTCCAACTCTCACATCCATACATGACTACTGGAAAAACCACAGCTTTGACTAGATGGACCTTTGTTGGCAGAATAATGTCTCTGCTTTTTAATATGATGTCTAGGTTGGTCGTAACTTTTCTTCCAAGGAGCAAACATCTTTTAATTTTGTGGCTGCAGTCACCATCTGCAGTGATTTTGGAGTCCCCCGCAAAAGAGTCTGTCACTGTTTCCATTGTTTCCCCATCTATTTGCTATGAAGTGATGGGATTGGATGTCATGATCTTAGTTTTCTGAATGTTGAGTTTTAAGCCAACTTTTTCACTCTCTTCTTCCACTTTCTTCAAGAGGCTTTAGTTCTTCTTTGCTTTTGCCATAGGGTGGTATCATCTGCATATCTGAGGTTATTGATATTTCTCCTGGCAATCTTGATTCCAGCTTGTGCTTCACCCAGCCCAACATTTCTCAGGAGGGATAGGGAAGTCCTTGACTGTCACTGGCTTTTGGTAAGCCCATTCAGTATTTATTTTTCTTGTCAGTTTTAGCCTCTGGAGAGGAATATTATTTTGCGTGTGCCTCACTTGTTATTTCTAGGACCATCATTATTTCTTAGCTGCATTTCTTGTTGAACTCTCATTACATCCTACTGAGGTTGCTTCTGTGTAAGTGTGTAACCATCACTAGACTGCACATTGTCTAAAGCATGGGCTTGTGACTGCTTAATGTGGTATCCCAGGCATCAATCTAGCCAGCAAAAGATCTTCAGCAAATATTATTGAAATGAATCCCAGACAACCATGAAATTCTTTGAATTTGTTAAAGCACAGCAAAGTTCCATTTCCAGGAGACTGAGTCCCTTCCAGTGCTCATCTCTAGCTGATATTTGTATTATTCATTCTGCAACACACCCTGGGCCTTAGCAGGTCTTCAGGGTGTTGATATGATTTGGGGTATCTTGGAAATGGTTATGGAAAGATGGTAGTGGTTAACAAGGTGGGGCTGGGCAAAGATGAGTGAGGTGAGAGGCTGGGCAGCTTGGGATTGATTGTGTAATGTGAAAGACAACCCACCCATCTGAAAGTGTAAAGTAAAAAGGAAGCGATGCTGATCTTATCTGTTTCTATCTCTGATATGGAAAGCTTAGAAACAGCTGTCAAACCCTGCCTAGGTCTCCTCCGTACACTGCCTTTGATACAAATCCTAAAGGGGTGATACCTATACAATCACAGCCTTGTTCCACATTGCACAATAAGCCTCCCATGACCTTGGACTCTCAGGTCTGTTCTGAGGGTGATGTACAGAGACACTGGAGCTGTCAGAGAAGCCTTTTTCTCTCTGAATAATTTTTAGGACAGTTTTAAATGTCACCTATCAAAGCATAGCTCCTTCCCATGGTACCTAGCTTGGGAAAGTATTTTTCAGGGTGCAAAGGGTGGGTGGCATGACATCAGTGGCTGCCTAAAGGTCAAGACTCCCCTTTGGCCCCAACCCTCAGTTATGCCAGACAAGCAAATCCATTCTCTAGCCTGGGAGAAACATGTCAATGGCATGAAAGAGCACAGAGCCTACATCTGTTTTAGCCAGAGAAATATAGAGCCAGTTCATAGTATCTTAAGCCATTGACATTCCAGAAATCCTCCTCAGGGTCCATCTAACCTATATCCCTCTCTTATAGATAGGAGAATAAAGAGGCTGGGGTAGAAGTAAAAAGATATGATTATTTTTAAAAACTGTATGAAGTTTACTGCCAAGTAGTGGCGATTGGAGATAGTGACCTAGATATTTTAAAAGAGAATTTACAACCTCTTTGTCTCAGCACTCTAGACAAATAAGGCAAAACTATTACACTCAGCATCAATGTTTATTTTTTTTCTCAATAGCTTTGTGGTAAGGAACATAAGTGTTGGTGTCATAAAAAATTAGATTTGAATCGAAACTTGAATGCTTACTAGCTGTGGGGTCTTGGCTGAGTTAGCCCCTTGAGAGCCTGAGTCTTCTCATGTGTAACAGGGATATTCAAATCTCCCTGGCATGTTTCTTGGGAGGATTAAGTACATTGGAGTGAAGTACTGGGGACAGTCCATGGCATAGTGATTGCCCAATACATAGTAGTTTATAGTAAAATTCTGTTTGGAATGTATCTTCTTACCTAGGGTCTGCTTATCTTCCTTCTCAGTCTTATCCAGGCTTATATGGAGCTTTTGATTGATGGGAACCTACAGAGAAACACTGAGCCTGCGGTTACTTCCTAGTGGACACTAGATACCAGCATTGGCAGAGGATCTAGGAAACAGTGAGATCTTACTGAAATACTGCTTTTGAACCCCTCATGGCTGGTGTCAGTGCCTCATTGTAAAATATGAAGTTACCCACTCTCTTTGCCTCAGTTTGGTTTGGATGACTTAACAGATACACCCACAGGTATATCAGGCTTGGAACTACATGTTACCACATGCCCTGTGTACCATTATAAAGAACTTTCTTTTTTTGCCGTTTGAATTTGTCTTAAGTTACTTTAAGTGTTTACTGATATTGGTGTTATGACTTTATCAGCTTTATGAAGTTCTGGCTTCTGTTTCTTAGTTTCCCAACTGTGAACTTTTAATTGTCCAATTTTAAACACCAACTCAGATCATTTCCAATCTTGAATTAATTAACTGGCTCCTAGTCTCTAAATTTCCTAGTATATAGATCAAGTTCTTTAAATGTGAGATGATGCATCTTACTAACAAGTACCTTATGTTTTTTTTAATTTACTTTTTAATGAAGGATAATTGCTTTACAGAATTTTGTTGTTTTCTCTCAAACTTCAACGTGAATCAGCCAGGTATACAAATATCCCCTCCCTTTTGAACCTCCCTCCCATCTCCCTCCCCATCCCATCCCTCTACGTTGATACAGAGCCCCTGTTTGAATTTCTTGAGCCATACAGCAAATTCCCATTGGCTATCTATTTTACATATGGTAATATATGTTTCCATGTTACTCTTTCCATACATCCTCCCCTCTCCTCCCCTCTCCCCATGTCCATTCTCTTTGTCTGTTTCTCCATTGCTACCCTGTAAATAAATTCTTCAGAACCATTTTTCTAGATTCTGTACATGTGTGTTAGAATACAATATGTATCTTTCTCTTTCTGACTCACTTCTGCAGCTCTATTTACAATAGCTACAACATGGAAGCAACCTAGATGCCCATCAACAACTATCTCATTTTTATGAGGGTTTGCATGGCATGGTATCATGGTTAAGGGCACAAACACTGGAGCAGACTGTTCAGGTTCTATTCCAGAACTATGGTTCACTATGTATGTGAGCTAAGAGAAGTTACTTAACCCTTCTGGACCTCAAGTTCCTCATCTTCATAGAATGCTTATATGGATTAAATAAGTTTGTGTATGTAAAGCACTAATAAACAGTCCCTGCATAGCAAGCACATAGAAGTGTTAACCGTTGTCATTATTGTTATGCATGTGAAATAGACTCGTCCCTCTTTTCTGGGGAAGAGCACTAATCAAACTGTAATCATCATCCTGCTAGTATTCAGGTCTAGAATTTCCAAGAGGATTGTATGATGGATCCCCCTGAAGGCAAGTAAGACTGGAGGTTAGAGCGGAGAACAGGGGACTCTTATAACCAGACCTGTGGGTTTGCTGGATACAAGGCCGTATCATATGCTGAAATGTCACTGGAATGCTGGAGAAACGGATTCACACAAGTCACAAAACAAGCTTGATGCATAATATATAAGCCTGTTGTGGGAAAGCTGACTGAGGTGAGAAGAGTAATATGCATTGTACTAGAGAATCATAAGATGACAACAGGGGCTAGGCCTAGGAAAATTTGTGATGTGGCATGGGTGGGTTGGCTATACTGAAATAAGAAGGATCAGAGTAGTCATGATGAACTACCCATTCTTTCCCCTAATAGGTTAAGTTTGACACTTTCCTTAGCTAACTTGTTAGAAAGTTTTGGTACATTCCTGGGCTGGATGAAGCACAAGCTGGAATCAAGATTTCTGGGAGAAATATCAATAACCTCAGATATGCAGATAACACCATCCTTATGGCAGAAAGTGAATAAGAGCTAAAGAGCCTCTTGATGAAAGTGAAAGAGGAGGGTGAAAAAGTTGGCGTAAAGCTCATCATTCAAAAAACTAAGATCATGGCATCCAGTCCCATCACTTCATGGCAAATAGATGGGCAAACAATGGAAATAGTAGCTGGCTTTATGTTGGGGGGCTCTAAAATCACTGCAGATGGTGACTGCAACCACGAAATTAAAAGGCGCTTACTCCTTGGAAGGAAAGTTATGAGCAACCGAGACAGCATATTAAAAAGCAGAGACATTACTTTGACAACAAAGGTCCATCTAGTCAAGGCTATGGTTTTTCCAGTAGTCATGTATAGATGTGAGAGCTGGACTATAAAGAAAGCAGAATTGATGCTTTTGAACTGTGGTGATGGAGAAGACTCTTGAGAGTCCCTTGGACTGCAAGGAGATCCAACCAGTCCATCCTAAAGGAATTCAGTCCTGAATATTCATTGGAAGTACTGATGTTGAAGTTGAAACTCCAATACTTTGGCCACCTGATGCAAAGAACTGACTCATTGGTAAAGACCCTGATGCTGGAAAAGATTGAAGGCGGGAGAAGGGGATGACAGAGAATGAGATGATTGGATGGCATCACTGACTCAATGGACATGAGTTTGAGTAAACTCCAGGAGTTGGTGATAGAGAGAGAGGCCTGGCATGCTGCAGTCCATGGGGTCCCAAGAGTTGGACACAACTGAGCAACTGAACTGAACTGAACTGAATGTATTCCTGAGACAGGAAACAGTTTCCCTTAGCTATTGTTGTGACCAGGTAAATCAGGTTCTAAGTTGGTCATGATGTTCACTGGGGCTGGGGGGCATCTACGACTTCTTCAAACAGTAGCTTAGCAATTGTAGATATAGAAAATTTTAAATCATACTCTCTACTACTTGGAAAATAATAAATAGCTCTTAATGCATGGAGATAATAGATTAAGAAATGACATAAAAATTTACTTCTTGCTTATGATGCTAACATTTAATGCATACTTTGTACTGAGTGTTATAGCAGTTTGTGTCTGTCATTTCATTTGTCCTTAGGTCAACCCAATAAAAAATAAAAGAAAATAAATATGGCAACATATTATTAGGTTTATTTTTTCATATGATCGATGTACTGCTCAGAGAGATTATATTATTTGCTGTATGATACCATAAACTGACTTAGGTTAAAGATAAGTAGAATGCAGGAATTAAGTCAATAGGAACAATTAGAAGGGTACAGTTACAGTCTAGATGAGACATAATGGAGGCTTAGACCTAGGTGGAAATGCTGGAGTTGGTGGCATATTGTCAGATCCTGGATACAGTTGAAGGTATATCTGACAGAATGAATGTGGGTAAGGATGGAAGCCAAAGAGTCAAGGAGGAAATGAAATTTGTTGGCCTGAGGAAATAAGACAGTTGAAATTTCCACAAACAAAGTGTGAAAGGCTGAAGGGGAAGCGGGTTTAGAAAGTGAGAACAAGAATTCAGTTTTGGACCTGTTAAGTTTGAGATATTGTAGGAAACATCCAAATGGAGATGTCAGGTAAATACTCTGAAATTCAAGACAGACCTCTTTGGAGATAGAAACTTAGTATTCTGGCCCATAGATTTTTTAAAAAATAGAAATATAGTTGATTTACAATCTCATGTTAGTTTCAGATGTATAGAAAATTGATTCAGTTATATATACATATGTGTGTATATATATATATGTATATATATGTATATATATATGTGTATATATATATATAGGGGTTCTTTTCTATTATAGGTTATTACACGATACTGAATATAGTTCCTGCACTATTTAGTAGGTCTTTGTTGTTTATCTATTCTTTATGTAGTAGTGTGTTCATCCGAAACTCCTAATTTATCCCTCCCCTTTGGCAACCATAATTCTGTTGTCCATGTCTGTCAGCCTGTTTCTGTTATGTAAATAAATTCATTTGTGCCATTTTTAAGATTATACATATGAGTGATATCATATGATATTTGCCTTTCCCTGTCTGACTTACTTCACTTAGCATGCTAATCTCTAGATCCATCCATGTTTCTGCATATGGCATTATTCATTCTTTTCTATGGCTGAGTAATAGATATTTTTAAAGATACAAGACTTAAGATATTATCTTAAGCATGACTGTAAATACAAGAAAAAAGAAGACCAAAGACAAAGTCTTGGGTGGGCCATACCTCTTATAAATTGGGAAGGAAGAGGCAGTGTTAGCAAAGGACAGTGAGAAAACACATCCAGTGGAACACAGGGGAAGAAAAGGATTGTGGTGGCCTGGAAGCCAAGTGCAAAAGTGCATTAAATAGAAGAGAGGGGTTCTTCACTGTTGGTTCAGTGGTAAAGAATCCACTTTACAGGATTAAGTGGATTAACACCAGCTAAGCTGGCATGCCACAACTGGAGATCCCACATGCTGCAACCGAAACCCAATGCAACCAAACAAAAAATTAAAAATTTAAAAAATTAAGAAAAGGGAGGGATTCAGTTGTGTCCAAATGCTGCTATCCATCAAGATGAAGGGTGATAGCTGACCATTTAGACTTAACAACATAGTCAGGGTTCATTAGTGGTCTTGAAAGGAAGGAACTATTTGATAATGTGAGTTTGCATGAATCTTTGGGGAAACAAGGCAGTTTGGAGTAGATTTAAGAGACGTGCGTGCATGCTAAATTGCTTCGGTTGTGTCCAGCTCTTTGCAATACCAAGGACTGGTACCCACCAGGCTCCTCTGTCCATGGGATTCTCCAGGTAAGAATACTGGAGTGGGCTGCCATTTCCTTCTCCAGGGATCTTCCCAACCCAGGGATCGAACCCACATCTCTATGTCTCCTGCATTGGCAGACAGGTTCTTAGTGCTGCCTGAGAAGTCCAAATTTAAGAAACAGTGGGAAGAAAATGTTTGGAGGCACCAAGGGTTGGGGGGAGAGAGATACTTCTGGAAATATCAAGCTGTATATTTTCACAGACAAGGGAGGGTGCATATGAGAGCTGGAGTTTGACCCTGACACTCTGGTCAGTTCATCATGACGCACTACCCTAAGGCTTTCACAGACTGGACCTGTATATTCATTATCCCTGTCTTCTAACCATCCTTGAAGCCATCGTCTTTAGTTGAGCACTGTTTCATTATTCTATCCTAAATGGAGATGTTTTGTTGTGAGTTGGCCATGTTTTGGTGACTATAGATCTTGCTCTGACAGAAAGGTGACAACTAGTCTACTGTCAAATTTTCTCTGGGTGACCTGGTGACCCACTCTAGAGAGTAGAGCCTAACTGGCCATTAAAATAAGGTTGAGTGTTGTTCTACGACCTATGAAGTTATTATCAGAATGTGGAGTTTGCTGTCAGGGCTTTGAAGGATCAGAAGAATAAAAATTAGTGGAAAAGAATCTGAGAAAAGAGAAGAGGCATCTAAAATTATTACTTTTAACTCTGCTCTCCTAAATAATAAATAAAGAGCTGGATGGTAGGAAGCATATAGATACAGATCTGTATAGTGTTAGTTGCTCAGCCACATCCGACTCCATGACCTCATGGACTGTAGCCGGCTGGGCTCCTGTGTCCATGGAATTCTCCAGGCAAGAATACTGAATGGGTAGCCATTTCTTTCTCCAGGGGATCTTCCCAATCCAGGAATTGAATCCTGGTCTCCTGCATTGCAGGCAGATTCTTTACCATCTGAGTCACTAGGGAAGTCCATATATCTTTGTGTGTATGTGTGTGTGTGTGTGTGTGTGTGTGTGTGTGTGTATGTTAAGGGATGAGTAGACACTCTCCAGGAAGGCAGTCATTAGATTTGAGGATTTGACTATCTTTGTCAATGTAGTTAGTGACTCATAGGACATTAATGGGCCACTTTAATAATTTCAGATGAAAACCACTTTTTTTTTTTTCATTAAACAAATTTAAATTCAAAGAAGTGTTGCCCTATGTGTTTAGAGGGTCTCCAACAGATTACAATCTCTTTGGAAGAAAGACCAGGGTTTTTTTTCCCCTCTTTTATTAGTTCTAATTTACCTATTTAGGAGTTCTGAATGTATTATACCTTCAATCAACATTTTTGATCAGTCCTCTCAACATGTGATGGAGGTGGGGCAGGTGGACAAAAACCTGTGGCAACTGAACTAGTAATCTGATAATGGGGAATAGCTGCACAGACATCCTTGATTGCTGTCTTGATGGTTGTCAGGGAGTGCCACAGGTGATTCTTAAGATTTTCTTTTATTTCTTAAAATTTTATCTTGAGGATTAGTCATTGTCAAGTCTCTATATGAGGAGATTTCTCATCAAGACTGAAAGAGAGAAAGAAAAGAAAAACAAGAAGACTGAAAGAAAACTCTTATACATTATGTACCTTACGTTGTGGTCAAGGTCATATTCTTGGGTCCCTTTGTGGCTTGCTTATCAGAACAATTGGCATTTATGAACCAATCCAGCTTTATGATACTTTTTATTCTAAAGAAAGTAACTATTATATAATGTGATAAATTAATGAAAAATTAATTTCATTTAGAAGCTGTTATTTTTTACTTCCATCTCTAGGGTTTCACTGGTTTGATCAACAAATATTGAACTACTGAAAGAAAACCCCTAAACCCTTAGCGGTTATCTACATTGTATACAATATGAGTGCAATGTTGTTTGTGCTTTTTAAAACCAATTTTTTCAATTTTTACTACCACAAACAATGATGTACTGAATGACATCATAAAGATTTTTTAATTTACAGGAATTATTTATATTTTACATATCCTTTGTTATATGTCTTTTAAATATTGTCTTTGAGGCTTTCCCCCTACTCTTGAGTTTTCTTGTATTTTTTCATATCTTATGTGTAACATAGACTAATCTCTGGTACAAAAAACATCACAGATATCCAAGCTAGGATTACCACTGAAATTTACAGAACAATCATATAATATACATTCATAACAAATGATCAATTAGTACATAACTCTCTGTCTTAACACCAGTTATTTGCCTAACATTCTTTATTGTGTTAGTGGTATAATTTGAAGTCTTATCTCAAATTATCTAAAACAACTTTAAGAAAAGTCTGTCTATTAATCCTAAGAGGGACATGTCTAGTTCTTGGAAATGGTGTGAAAAATGATTTGTAACAGAGTTTGAAGCTCTTAGAGAATGTGTTTTTAGAAACCAAAATAAAAGTGGTGTTATCGATTCAAACATTAATGCTATTTTTATTTTACTTGGTTAATTTCTTTAGTGTTCAACACCATTTCTCATGTCACTCTCTTAGTTTATACTGAAGCCATTTTTATTTTCAATCTTACATACTTAAATTTCTGGAATGAAAATCTATAGAAGGCGGCCTTCACTGAGTTACACTCTAATCCTCCCATCATTGTACAATTCCTTCACTGCCTGATGAAGAAGTATATGAACTTTAGCACTTTTAAAGTACTCTTGCTTGGAGTATCCCATGGACAGAGGAGTCTGGTGGGCTACAGCCCATAGGGTTGTACAGAGTCAGACACAGCTGAAGCAACTTAGCACTCAGACACTATTAGCTTATTTTGGGCTCCCCTGGTACCTTAGATGGTAAAGATCTGCCTCAGTGGGAGATCCGAATTCAATCCCTGGGTCAGTAGGATATCCTGGAGAAGGGAATGGCTACACTGATCTGCCATGTGTGTTCTTGTATTTGTGGTCTCCTCCCTTGCACTAAATGTTATAATGTTTCCTAAATGAAAAAAGAGTCTATTGCAGGAGTGGTCTTTTTTTCCCCCAAGCTAAAGCTCAGCTGAAATGCTGAATTGATATCTGAAGAAGTTGCATTGCTCCACCTAAGACCAATTTGCACCTAATTTCATTAAGCCTTTGGATCAAGTATTATGACAATGTTTCCTCTCCCTTTCATCTTAGTAAGAAATCCACAATATAATTTGGGATGACATTGAAGTCTTTTAGGCTACATTTTCCAATCTTTTAGAAAGGGGTAGCCATATAACTAAATCTGACCACTGAGATGGGGGAAAAAATATTGAGTGAGGGTTCCAGGAAGTTTCAGAGAAAATTAGGGCAAACTTTTGTACTTTCCTATGGGCTGATATGTGGATGAGATAGACAGAGCTCCAGCAGTCATTCTAGATTATCAGCGAAACGAATTCACACAGTGAGATGCCTGCATAGAACCCAAACCTGTATCTCTGAGGACTGCAGAGATATCAATTGACTCTGGACTGCTTAGTTCCAGAGTTCTTTTATATGAGGAGGAATTAACCTATACTTTATGCAAGCGATTTTTAGGTTTTCTTTTATGTGTAATTTTCTTCTTTTATTATTGCAAACCAGAAACCCAGTAGCCACAAGATAGAAATCTATAGTTGGTCCAGGACATGCTGCAGTTTTCCCTTTAACTGTAGATAAATAAAATATAGTCTCCTGAGTATATGTATTATTACCTTACCCAAATGTGAAAGAGAGCTTTTAGAGTTGAGGTTTTAACTTGTAGCCCTACTTTCTTGGTACCTGGACATCTTAGTTATATTCTGATTACCTTTGGAATATCTAGGACAACTAATAACAGTATACTTTCCACATTCATCTTCTCTCACTTCTTATCTAATTTCCATGGGCAGTGCTGTCCAAGAGTACACCTTCAGTCAATAATTCATTTGTTATTCACTTTTGACCCTGGCCAGGTCACCAGCTGCTGAAGAACTTAGCAATCCCTTGCCTCCTAGGTAGTATAAAAACTAAGTGACACAAAAAATAGGGGTTGCATATGTATGTTACTGGGGATAGTGGCACACAACCTATCTAACAATCAGAGGCACAGCATTCTCTGTATCCTGTGCGTGTTACAGATAGAATAGTGTCCAACCCTGAGGGAACTGCCTATCACCAATGGAGAGTACATGAGGACCTGGACGGGTCACTGCTGAATGCACCTTGAACACCTAGGAATCCTGCTGGGCAATTGTATCAGCGATGTCTTATCTCTACTAGTGTGTAATCTTTGTACATTTTAACATATTTTGCTTCCTTTTGTATTTTCACATTGGCAACCTGAAGCTTAAAAAGTCCGGAGTTTAGCATGGAGAATGAAAGTAAAACAAAAGCTAGTGCTGAACTGGAGAAAGAATGAAATGAACGTCTTGCCCTGAAAATGACTGATGTGCTGTTAAATTGCTCCGTGTAGATGGTGTGCATGCTCGTGTGTGTGTCTGTGTGTGCATATTATCATTGTCTTCCCATTTGTATCTGAAGGTGTTTTTTTCAGTTTTCTGTACATGCCTGGCTTTTTTCCTACTTTTCTCTTACTTATCTTTCCTCTCACGAAGTTTGGATTTTATTTATGTATATGAATTATTGTTTCAAAGTCTTTTCCTCTAAATTCCTCCCTTTTTTTATGTTAACAATTGCTGATCTTGTACTCTTTTTGCCTATCTCCTTCACATCATCTTTCTGTTCATAACACGTATCTTCATCACATCTTTCTGAACATTTCATTGTTCTCTCTTTTAACCACAAAATCAGAGAACTGAAGTGCAATATGTGTAATGGTGTGTTTTTTCTCTTTGAAAACAAACAAAAGGTGATTTTTTTTTCAGTTCAAAATAACTGTCTGAACATATTACCTCTAATCCCTCTCTAAGTTTTAATAAAAAATGTGCAAAAAATATAAAAATAACATTCTTAAGGATCTTGGAAAAGCTTGGTGGGGGTGTTGTTTTCAGGCTGAAACAATTGAGGGATTTCTGTGAGAAAATAAGCAGATGGAATCAGCTCCAAAATATACAGGTTTTTTGTTTGTTTTGCTTGTTTTAGTAGAACTGTAAAGTAATCCAGGGTGAGAGAAAGTGTAGACAGGAAAAGAAGGCCATACAGAGTTTGCTGTATAACAGCTTCATCTATACCACCTGCTTGGATTAGCTGTTTTCACTATTTGTCGGGTATAAACAGAGGTACACATCACTTGCCAAATACATTTGGTATTCCTGATACAAGAAGTTGCAAGATTGAGTATGGAGGTCTATCAAACCAGGACAGTTTTCTGCTGCATTTACAGCTGTTAGGAGGAAAGAGAAATTGATATTCTAAGAGTAATTACCAATACTTGGTAAAGAAAATCTAAATTTATGTACTCTCTTTCATGTCTCCTATGAGCACACAACCCAGGTTCTTACAATTAGAATCTTGATTTGCTGTAGTGGAAGAGATGTTTTCACTTGAACTTAGGACATAATATCATTTCCTAATGCACAAATAAATTGAGGAAAGCTAAGAGCGTGAAAGAAGACCTCTATATACAACAAAGAGAATAAAAATGTTAAGGGATACTGTTTGTGATGGGAACAAATAGATAATTTAATACCTATCAAATTATTACTCCTAAATAAATGTTTGAATATGATGAAATGTATCAATTCTACTTAAAAATGATAAAACAGTAATACCAACTATACAATCAGAGTGCTATTTAAGGAAGTTCTTATAATTCATGAAATTTAAAGACGAAGTCATTGATTTAAGACAAGATATAATAGATAAACTGAATGGACACAGTCCATCACCAACTCCCAGAGTTCACTCAGACTCATGTTCATCGAGTCAGTGATGCCATCCAGCCATCTCATCCTCTGTCGTCCCCTTCTCCTCCTGCCACCAACCCCTCCCAGCATCAAAGTCTTTTCCAATGAATCAACTCTTCACATGAGGTGGCCAAAGTACTAGAGTTTCAGCTTTAGCATCATTCATTCCAAAGAACATTCAGGACTGATCTCCTTTAGAATGGACTGGTTGGATCTCCTTGCAGTTCAAGGGACTCTCAAGAGTCTTCTCCAACACCACAGTGCAAAAGCATCAATTCTTCAGTGCTCAACTTTCTTCACAGTCCAACTTTCACATCCATACATGACCATGGGAAAAACCATAGCCTTGACTAGATGGACCTTTGTTGGCGAAGTAATGTCTCTGCTTTTCAATATGCTCTCTAGGTTGGTATAACTTTCCTTCCAAGGAGTAAGTGTCTTTTAATTTCATGGCTGCAATCACCATCTGTAGTGATTTTGGAGCCCCCCAAAATAAAGTTTACACTGTTTCCACTGTTTCCCCGTCTATTTCCCATGAAGTGATGGGACCAGACACCATGATCTTCATTTTCTGAATGTTGAGCTTTGAGCCAACTTTTTCACTCTCTTCTTTCACTTTCATCAAAAGGCTTTTTAGTTCCTTTTCACTTTCTGCCATAAGGGTGGTGTCATCTGTATATCTGAGGTTATTGATATTTCTCCCAGTGGTCTTGATATCAGCTTGTGCTTCTTCCAGCCCGGCGTTTCTCGTGATGTGCTCTGCATAGAAGTTAAATAAGCAGAGTGACAATATACAGTCTACGTACTCTTTTTCCTGTTTGGAACCAGTCTGTTGTTCCATGTCCAGTTCTAACTGTTGATTCCTGACTTGCATATAGGTTTCTCAAGAGGCAGGTCAGGTGGCCTGGTCAGGTGGCCATCTCTTTCAGAATTTTCCACAGTTTATTGTGATTCACACAGTCAAAGGTTGGCATAGTCAATAAAGCAGAAATAGATGTTTTTCTGGAACTCTTCTTGCTTTTTCCATGATCCAGCAGATGTTGGCAATTTGATCTCTGGTTCCTCTGCCTTTTCTAAAACCAGCTTAAATATCTGGAAGTTCACGGTTCATGTATTGTTGAAGCCTGGCTTGGAGAATTTTGAGCATTACTTTACTAGCATGTGAGATGAGTGCAATTGTGCAGTAGTTTAGGCATTCTTTGGCATTGCCTTTCCTTGGGATTGGAATGAAAACTGACCTTTTCCAGTCATGTGGCCACTGCTGAGTTTTCCAAATTTGCTGGCATATTGAGTGCAACACTTTCACAGCATCAATTTTCAGGATTTGAAATAGCTCAACTGGAATTCATCATCTCCACTAGCTTTGTTCGTAGTGATGCTTTCTAATGCCCATTTGACTTCACATTCCAGGATGTCTGTCTCTAGGTGAGTGATCACACCATCATGACTATCTTGGCCGTGAAGATCTTTTTTGTACAGTTCTTCTGTGTATTCTTCCCACCTCTTCTTAATATCTTCTGCTTCTGTTAGTCCATACCATTTCTGTCCTTTATTGTGCCCATCTTTCCATGAAATGTTCCCTTGGTATCTCTAATTTTCTTGAAGAGATCTCTAGTCTTTCCCATTCTGTTGTTTTCCTCTATTTCTTTGCATTGATTGCTGAGGAAAGCTTTCTTATCTCTTCTTGCTATTCTTTGGAACTCTGCATTCAGATGTTTATATCTTTCATTTCTCCTTTGCTTTTCACTTCCCTTCTTTTCACAGCTATTTGTAAGGCCTCCCCAGACAGCCATTTTGCTTTTTTGCATTTCCTTTCCATGGGGATGGTCTTGATCCCTGTCTCCTGTACAATGTCACAATCCTTTGTCCATAGTTCCACTGTATCTATCAGATCTAGTCCCTTAAACCTATTTCTCACTTCCACTGTATAATCATAAGGGATTTGACTTAGGTCATACCTGAATGATCTAGCAGTTTTCCCTATTTTCTTCAATTTAAGTCTGAATTTGGCAATAAGGAGTTCATGATCTGAGCCACAGTCAACTCCTGGTCTTGTTTTTGCTGACTGTGTAGAGCTTATCCATCTTTGGCTGTAAAGAATATAATCAATCTGATTTTGGTGTTGACCTTCTGGTAATGTCGGTGTGTAGAGTCTTCTCTTGTGTTGTTGAAAGAGGGTGTTTTCTATGACCAGTGTGTTCTCTTGGCAAAACTCTATTAGTCTTTGCTCTGTTTCATTCCACATTCCAAAGCCAGATTTGCCTGTTAGTCCAGGTGTTTCTTGACTTCCTACTTTTGCATTCCTGTCCCCTATAATGAAAAGAACATCTTTTTGGGATGTTAGTTCTAAAAGGTCTTGTAGATCTTCATAGAACCGTTCAACTTCAGCTTCTTCAGCTTTACTGGTTGGAGCAGAGACTTGGATTACTGCAATATTGAGTGGTTTGCCACGGAAACGAACAGAGATCATTCTGTCGCTTTTGAGATTGCATCCAAGTACTGCATTTTGGGCTCTATATTTATTATAATAAAGCATAATATCATATTAAAATCACAGATAAGAGTTGATTAAAAAATAAAATAAAATCCCATGAATAAATGGAAAGAAATGGTATCTGGCAGTAGGATTTAATATTGTAGAAATATCGATTCTCAAATTAATCTGTGATTTCAGTTCAGCTTCAATAAACATCTTACTGGCATTGGAGGTTTTCATTTTTCAAAATTAAAGTTTTGTATTAAGATAATTTTAAGCTAATAGAAAAGTCTGCATAAATAGTACAGAATTCCCATATATTTTTCCCTCAGGTGCCTCTTAAGTTAACATCTTACATAACCTTAGAACTTTTGTTGAAAGTAAAAAATGAACCTTGGTAATTTCTACTAATTCAAGTCAGGAACATAGATTTTACTGATTTTTCCAATAATATATATTTTTCTCTTACAGGTTTCAATACAGGATACCACACTGCATTTAATTGTCATCTCCCTTTGTCTCCTCTGATCTATGAAAAACTCTTATTCTTTTTTTGTCTCTGTTGGTGGGAATGTAAATTGATGCAGCCACTATGGAAGACAGTATGGCGATTCCTTTAAAAACTAGGAATAAAACCACCATATGACCCAGCATTCCCACTCCTATGCATATACCCTGAGGAAACGAAAATTGAAAAAGACACATGTATCCCATTGTTCATTGCAGCATTGCTAGAATATGGAAGCAACTTAAATGTCCATTGACAGATGAATGGATAAAGAAGTTGTGGTATCTATACATGATGGAATATTACTCAGCCATAAAAAGGAACACATTTGAGTCAGTTCTGATGAGGTGGATGAACTAGAACCTATTATACAGAGTGAAGAGAGTCAGAAAGAGAAAGATAAATATCATATTCTAATGCATGAACTTAAAAGACACTCCTTGGAAGAAAAGTTATGACCAACCTAGTTAGCATATTCAAAAGCAGAGATATTACTTTGCTGACTAAGGTCCGTCTAGTCAAGGCTATGGTTTTTCCAGTAGTCATGTATGGATGTGAGAGTTGGACTGTGAAGAAGGCTGAGCACCGAAGAATTGATGCTTTTGAACTGTGGTGTTGGAGAAGACTCTTGAGAGTCCCTTGGACTGCAAGGAGATCCAACCAGTCCATTCTGAAGGAGATCAGCCCTGGGATTCCTTTGGAAGGACTGATGCTAAAGCTGAAACCCCAGTACTTTGGCCACCACATGCAAAGAGTTGACTCATTGGAAAAGACTCTGATGCTGGGAGGGATGGGGGCAGGAGGACAAGGGGATGACAAAGGATGAAATGACTGAATGACATCACTGACTCGATGGACATGAGTCTGAGTGAACTCCAGGAGTTGATGATGGACAGGGAGGCCTGACGTGCTGCAATTTATGGGGTCGCAAAGAGTCGGACACGACTGAGCAACTGAACTTACTGAATGCATGTATATGGAATCTAGAAAAATGGTACTGAAGTATTTACTTACAGGGCAGCAATGGAGAAACAGACATAGAGAATAGACTTATGGACATGAGGAGAGGGGAGGAGAGGGTGAGATGTACGGAAAGAGTAACATGGAAACTTACATTACCATGTAAAATAGATAGCCAATGGGAATTTGCTGTATCACTCAGAAAACTCAAACAGGGGCTCTGTATCAACCTAGAGGGGTGAGATGGGGAGGGAGATGGGAAGGAAGTCAAAAGGGAGGCGATATATGTATACCTAAGGCTGATTCATAGGTTTGACATGAAGTTTGACATGACCTTGACACTTTTGAAGAGTCACTTATTTTGTAGACTCTCTCAGTCTGGGTCTGGGTCTGGTTGAAATTTTCTCTTCATTAGATTGTAGTTCTGCATTATTGGAAAGGATATTACAGAAGTATCTGAGATGTGCCTTTCTCAGTTCATCATCTCAGCGATACATGGAGTTGATACGTACCACTGATGATGTTAACCTTGATCACTTGATTAAAGTGGCATCTTCTAAGATTCTGTACTCTTGGATAACTATTTAATAACTTTGTAATTACAAATTTATAGAGTACAGTCTTTGAGGGGTTATTGTATAATATCTTAAACTTTACAATATCCACTAAACATTGTTTTCTAAAATTCTTCAATAGGTTCCTTAAAGTTACTTAATTATGATCATATGGCTCACATTTTTTCTTCTCCAAGACATTTAATTTGTTTGTGCTTAAATTTTCATCTATTAATTTAGCATCTTTTGGGTGGACTCTGACTGCAGTATTTGCTACTATGCCATCTTAATAGTAACTTTAAGTCTCCTTCTTTCTTTTTGTATTTATTAGTTGGTATTCTTCTCAAAAGAAGATTTGTCACTTTTATTTTTTCATTTGTTTGGTTTTATTTTTTTCTGTGCCGTATCTTTGTTGGTGTAAGAGAACTTTCACTAGTTGCAGTGAGCAGGGGCTGTTCTCTGGTTGTGGTACGTGGGCTTGTCATCGTGATGGTCTCTCTTGCAGAGCACAGGCTCTAGTCCTGAGAGCTTCAGTAGCTGCAGCTCATGGGCTCTAGAGCATGGGCTTGGGAGCTGTGGCACAGGGGCTTAGTTACCTTGCAGCATATGGGATCTTCCCAAACTAAGGATCGAACCTGCGTCCCCTGCATTGGTTGACAGACTGTCAACCACTAGACCACCAGGGAAGCCCTGCTTGTTTTTATTTGGGTTTATGTATGTATATATATGTATATATTTTATTCTTTGGGTTATAATATAGTATTATTGTTTAATCACTCTCATGTCCAGTTCTTTTGAGATCCCATGGACTATAGCCCTCCAGGATCCTCTGTCCATGAGATTTCCTAGGCAAGAATGCTGGAGTGGGTTTCCAATTCCTCCTCAGGGGATCTTCCCAACCCAGGGATCGAACCTGCATCTCCTGCATTGGCAGGCAGATTCTTTACCACTGAGGCACCAGGGAAATCCATGATTACAGTATTACCATTATTTATTTATTTCCTCAAGGCATTCCACATTGACCACTGAAAACTTTTAGACTGGTTCTTAGGGCCTTTTGAAATGTCACTGTTTTTGTTTTTGTTTTAATCACTTTCTTATCTCCTGGCATCACAAGATGATTTAGGTTTATATTTTATTTTACCTGCCTCAAAGGCTTCCCAGGTAGCACAGTGGTAAAGGACCTACTTGTCAGTGCAGGAGTGCAAGAGAGCTGGGTTTGATCTCTGAATCAGGAATATTCCCTGGAGAGGAAATCACAACCCACTCCAGTATTCTTGCCTGGGAAATCCCATGGACAGAGGAGCCTGGCCGATTCCTGTCCATGGGGTTGCAAAGAGTCAGACGTGACTGAGAACACACAGCAGATTTACCTGCTAAACCAGTTCTCCAGAGAACCCTATGTGTGTGTGTGTGTGTGTGTGTGTGTGTGTGTGTGTGTGATTTACTTCTTTGTTTTTGGTTTTAGTTTAACAGAATGGTATTTAGAAACCAAGATCCAGGTGCCAAGTATGCTCATTGTCATTGGGATGTCACTGCTTCTAAGCCCCCGAGCTAGTACACACAATACACTCAAAGACACATACTAATGTATATACCCTTTATTTATCTATCTATCCATCTATCTACCCATCTACCTATCTATGTATCCATCTAGCTATCAATATTTTTAATGACACATCTATATTGATACCTCTGCCTTATATCTTCCACCACAGGTTCATTCTGGTCTTTGTTCATTTTTAAACTGTTACTACTTATTCTAATTCTGGTTATCTACAATACCTTTACTTATTTGTTCACCTAAGGTATACCAACAAAGTAGAATTAGAATTTCTAATGCATATCCCCATAAAAAACAATTTAACAAGTACAGTGCAGTATTTGAGTAGTTTTTTCATCTTTAGCTTTATTGTATCCAATATCATTTTATAAAGTTACTTAATCATCTTTTTCTTCTCATTTATTTTAATATTATTGTGTGATTTATTTGTAATGCAGTTAGATACATTTGTTACAGTTTTCACTCCATTTTTCTCCTCCCTCCCACACGCATTATGTATGATTGGCTTAATTTTTAAAACTTCATGTGCAGTGAGTTTCACACTTTGAGGTTTATAGTTCTCTGACAAATGCACAAAATCATGTATTCACCACCACAGTTCCCCCCAGATTTCCCTGTGCATACACCCTTCTCCCCATCCCCCACCTGAGCTACTACATCTGCCTTTTCCAGAGTGACACATAAATGGAATCATGTTGGTACTATGTTGCCTTTTTGGTTTGAGTTCTGTAACTCAGTAAAAGGTATTGATGATTCAGTAGGTTGGGTGAATTAATAGTTTGCTACTGTTTTTACTACTGTGTAATAGTTTGTTATCCCTGGAGAAGGGAATGACAACCCACTCCAGTATTTCTGCCTGGAGAATCCCCATGGGCAGAGGAGCCTGGTGGGCTACAGTCCATAGGGTCTCAAAGAGTTGGACATGACTGGAGCAACTTAGCATGCATGCACACAATAGTCTATCGCATGAATATTCTACACGTTGTTTATGCACCATTGAAAGAGATGATTCCTCCCCCAGTTTTTAGTGTTTGGGGCTTCCCTGGTGGCTCAGATGGTAAAGCGTCTGCCTGCAATGTGGGAGACCCTGGTTCGATCACTGGGTCGGGAAGATCCCCTAGAGAAAAATGGCAAACCACTCCAGTACTCTTGCCTGGAAAATTCCATGGATGGAGGAGCCTAGTGGGCTATAGTCCATGGAGTTGCAAAGAGTGACTTCACTTCACTCACTTTTGGTGTTTATGAATCAAATTCCTGTTAATATTGTATATAGATTTTTATACATGCAAGTTTTTATTTCTTGCAGAGAGTTGGACACGACTGAAGCAACTTAGCAGCAGCAGCAGCAGCTCTTTGATGGGTTCAATAAGACTAATGAACTTGAAATTAACCTGGCTCTTTTTCATTGCAAATGTGGGCATGATCTCCTATAACCTCTATGTCTTAGGTGAAAGCTGAAATAACCCCATTTTAGATGTTTAGGAAACCAGAATAAGGGATTCCCAGTAAATGAAAAATACTATGCAAAATAAATAAATAAATAAATAAATAAAGGAGTAACAATAGGCAAGATTTTATTTCTAAACATAGTATGATTTACCTTATTATATTTAAATAATAGTTTACTGTATTATATAGCTCTATCAGTTGAAACAATGAGATTTGGTAGAGAAATAAGCACTGCAAATAAATGGAACAGAATTGATTTTCCAGAAACAGACTCTATAAATATGCCATTGTGTGCATGTGTGTGTGTGAGAGTTGTGTCCGACTCTGCAACCTCATGGACTGTACACCCATCAGGCTCCTTTGTCAGGTTGCCATCTCCTTCTCCAAATACATTATTAGTATATGACAAAGGAGATGACTAAAATCTAGAGACAAATATTACTTACTAAAGACTTAGGGACAATTGTCAATCCACTAGAACAATAAGTTAATTTTCTGTATCATAACTTTAACAACAATCATGTCCAAATATACTAAGGATATAAATATAAGGAAAACTAACAAGAAGGTATCATATATATGAAATTATACAGTGTTTTTGTAATCTTGGAATGGAAACACTAAGGAAGACACAGAACTCAGACACTGAAAAGAAAAGACTGAACATTTTAATCAACTAAAAATAAATATTTATTAAAATGTCTAATAGCATAACATCATAAATAGAGTTTAAAAAACATTAATAAGACAGGAGAAAGTATTTGTTTATATTTAGTTTCTCTATCAGTTCAGTTCAGTCTCTCAGTCATGTCTGACTCTATGCAACCCCATGAATTGCAGCACACCAAGCCTCCCTGTCCATCACCAACTCCCAGAGTTCATCCAAACTCATGTCCATCGAGGTGGTGATGCCATCCAGGCATCTCATCCTCTGTCATCCTCTTCTCCTCCTGCCCTCAGTCCCTCCCAGCATCAGGGTCTTTTCCAATGAGTCAACTCTTCACATGAGGTGGCCAAAGTATTGGAGTTTCAGCCTCAGCATCAGTCCTTCCAATGAACACCCAGGACTGGTCTCCTTTAGGATGGACTGGTTGGGTCTCCTTGCAGTCCAAGGGACTTGCAAGAGTCTTCTCCAACACCGCATTTCAAAAGCATCAACTTTTCGGCACTCAGCTTTCTTTATAGTCCAACTCTCACATCCATACATGACCACTGGAAAAACCATAACCTTGACTACACAGACCTTGGTTGGCAAAGTAATGTCTCTGCTTTTTAATACGGTATCTAGGTTGGTCATAACTTTCCTTCCAAGGAGTGTCTTTTAATTCCATGGCTGCAATCACCATCTGAAGTGATTTTGGAGCCCAGAAAAATAAAAGTCTGACACTGTTTCCACTGTTTCTCCATCTATTTCCCATGAAGTGATGGGACCAGATGCCATGATCTTTGTTTTCTGAATGTTGAGCTTTAAGCCAACTTTGTCACTCTCCGCTTTCACTTTCATCAAGAGGCTTTTGAGTTCCTCTTCACCTTCTGCCATAAGGGTGGTATCACCTGCATATCTGAGGTGGTTGATATTTCTCCCGGCAATCTTGATTCCAGCTTGTGTTTCTTCCAGCCCAGCGTTTCTCATGATGTACTCTGCATATAAGTTAAATAAGCAGAGTGACAATATACAGTCTACGTACTCCTTTTCCTATTTGGAACCAGTCTGTTGTTCCATGTCCAGTTCTAACTGTTGATTCCTGACTTGCATATAGGTTTCTCAAGAGGCAGGTCAGGTGGTCTGGTATTCCCATCTCTTTCAGAATTTTCCACAGTTTATTGTGATCCACACAATCAAAGGCTTTGGCATAGTCAATAAAGGAGAAATAGATGTTTTTCTGGAACTCTCTTGCTTTTTCCATGATCCAGCAGATGTTGGCAATTTGATCTCTGGTTTCTCTGCCTTTTCTAAAACCATCCTGAACATCTGGAAGTTCAGGGTTCATGTATTGCTGAAGCCTAGCTTGGAGAATTTTGAGCATTACTTTACTAGCATGTGAGATGAGTGCAATTGTGCAGTAGTTTAGGCATTCTTTGGCATTGCCTTTCTTTGGGATTGGAATGAAAACCGACCTTTTCCAGTCTTGTGGCCACTGCTGAGTTTTCCAAATTTGCTGGCATATTGAGTGCAGCACTTTCACAGCATCGTCTTTCAGGATTTGAAATAGCTCAACTGGAATTCATCATCTCCACTAGCTTTGTTTGTAGTGATGCTTTCTAAGGCCCACTTGACTTCACATTCCAGGATGTCTGTCTCTAGGTGAGTGATCACACCATCGTGTATCTGGGTCGTGAAGATCTTTTTTGTATGGTTCTTCTGTGTATTCTTGCCATCTCTTCTTCTATCTTCTGCTTCTGTCAGGTCCATACCATTTCTGTCCTTTATCAAGCCCATCTTTGCATGAAATGTTCCCTTGGTATCTCTAATTTTCTTGATGAGATCTCTAGTCTTTCCCATTCTGTTGTTTTCCTCTATTTCTTTGCATTGATTGCTGAGGAAGGCTTTCTCAACTCTCCTTGCCATTCTTTGGAACTCTGCATTCAAATGGGTATATCTTTCCTTTTCTCCTTTGCTTTTCGTGTCTCTTCTTTTCACAGCTATTTGTAAGGTCTTCTCTTGTGGCTCAGCTGGTAAAGAATATGCCTGCAGGGCGGGAGACCTGGGTTTGATCTCTGGGTTGGGAAGATCCCCTGGAGTAGGGAACGGCTACCTTCTCCAGTATTCTGGCCTGAAGAATTCCATGGACTTAGCTCCAAGAGGTCTCAAAAAAGTCAGACACGACTGATTGACTTTCACTTTCTCTATAGCACTTCACAATAAATGCTATCATTACTCAAGAGCTAAATATGGTTATTGGGAAAGATTAAAACTGACAATTCACAGAAGAAATGATCAATAAACAAAAGCTGAGATGCTCAACTTAGCAATCAGAAAATGACAACAATGACAGTTAAATGCTATTTTTCATAACAATGGCAATTTTTAAGCAAGTTTCTAATTGATGACAGTGAAAGGAACTGAGAATTTTTACGTATTGTTGATGAGAAAATATGTTTTAAATGCCTACTACCTAGACAGCATATTAAAAAGCAGAGATATCACTCTGCCAACAAAGGTCCGTCTAGTCAAGGCTATGGTTTTTCCAGTAGTCACGCACTCCATGGGGTCACAAAGAGTCGGACGCGACTGAGTGACTGAAATCTTACTACTACTAAGCAAGCTAACTGAGGAGGCTTTCAAACTTAAGCATGTTAAAAAAGAAAAAAAAAAAAAGCCTAATTCCTTTGTTACAGGAACCAAATCCTCTTTAAGCTTGCTTATTCAACTTAAGCAAATTATTAACTCTTCCAACTGAAAAATTCACTTGGAAGGAATTCAGCTTTGAGTGAGGCTGGATCAGCAAGCACCTATTTCCTACTGTCTCTCAGTTCTCCCTTCTGTCCTGTAGTTGCCTCCCCCTGTGATACTGAGATTGTGTTATGAGAACTGAATCATGTGCTAAAAATTCATATGTTGAAGTCCTAATGCCCAGTACCTCAGAATAAAACAGTATTTGGGGACAGGATTTTGAAGAAAAGGTCCTCAGGCTGTGCCCTAACCCAATGTAAATAGTATATTTATAAGAAGAGGGAATTTGAACATAGCACACACAGAGGGAAGACAATATAAAGACTCAGAGAGAAGTTGGCTATCAATAAGCCAAGAAGAAAGGCTTTGAACAGACCTTCTAACAAGGCCCTCGGAAGGAATCAACACTATAGAGACCTTTGTCTTGTGCTTCTAGCTTCTGGAACTATGAGAAAATAAATTTCTGTTGTTTAAGTCACCCAATCGTTACTTTGTTACAGTAACCCTGGAAAAGTAGTACAGTTGAAATCCAACATCTCCTGAGGCTCCTTTTTCTCCTGTGTATGTACAATAAGTATCTCAGAATCGCCATCAGAATCCCTGAGTTTCATTTGGGCTGGAACAGTTTTAAGACGTATGTCATCCTATAAGTGCATCACTGTTGTGATCAGAGGTTTAAATGTGCTCATTGCTTTAGCCAAGACCTAAGCTCCACTTCTACTGAAGCCTACTGCCCCAATACCAAAAGAGCTTGAATGGAATATGAGGCCAGTGCAAATGAGGGAGATAGGACTGGATGCCACATGTCTTCTCTGTTCTTTGACCTACAACTTTTCTTCTCATTAACTGAAGGAAACACTGACATGTGTGTTCAAAGGAACCATATGAGCTTTTTATTATGCCATCTTTGTTATAGTGAAAAATTAGAATCAGTCTCAATGCCTGCCCGTAAAATAATGACTGGTTAATCTGTGATAAAAGCATAGATTAGCATGGATTAGCATGCCTTCTATGCTAATGTTTAAAAGAATGAATTATTTTTACATGGTTTGAAATGAAAAGATATGCACAACCAAAATGGGAAATGGGAGTTCTGAACAATATCTATAGAAGGATAAAAGTTACCAAAAAAAGTCAACAAATTGCATTTTTGTGCGGACATATAAGGCTTTCCAGGTGGCCCAATGGTAAAGAAATCGCATGAAATATAGGAGATATAAGAGGTGTAGGTTTGACTCCTCATACAGGAAGATCTCCTGTAGAAGGAAATGGCAACCCACTCCAGTATTCTTGCCTGAAAAATTCCATGGACAGAGGAGCCTGGCAGGCTACAGTTGATGGGGTTGCAAAGAGTTGGACACCACTGAAGTGACTTAATATGCATGCATGTGGACGTATAAGTGTGTATACAAATTTTTTAAATGGCTAGGAGGACACCCACCTAACTGTCAACAATGGTTATGTCAGAGAAAGAGTTGAAGATAGGATTAGGAGGATTAAGTATGAAAATTTTGCTTTATTTGTGATTTTTCCTATTTATGAGGATGCCTGAAAGTAATTAGTATTTATAGAACTAAAAAAATGAGTAAGTGCTTAGTATCATAACTGGAATATAGTGAGCACTTGGTAAATGTTAGTAGTTATTATTAAGAACAAGTGAGACTTTTCAAATCAGATTCCTCCAGATGCATGTAAATTAGACCAGGGAAAGGGCCAGGTGCTTGGTAAGAGGGCCAGGCAACATGATGACATATACACATTACATGTACATGTACGGATTTAAGTGTACAAATGTAGAAAGTCACTCACCATGCTCATACCTGTGATTACGATTGGGAGCTCATGGACCACAGAAGGGAAGAAGTTGGCCTCCATTTTTATTTCACCGATTATATCCTTTTAATAAGCATGCATTGTTTTGGTACTATCTGAAGTAATAAAAATTATGCTTATGTAATCTCCAGTTTGCTTCTATAATCTATATCCTCATTTGCTTAAAAACTTATCCCAGCAAGGAAGAGCAATTTGCAAAAGCATTAATTGGAACCCTGTTTGTGTTCTTGTATTCTGGGCTATTGAGCGAGAATGAGGATTGTTTGTCAAAGCAGGACCAGCTGGGATTCTCTGGCTGACTCCCAGGCGCAACTGTGAAGACACAGATCCTGGGTGCTCTCCCACCTCGTCAGGAGCAGCGCTTCTCCTGTCTGCTCTTGGCACCCCACAGCATCCTGTGCCCCGCTAAGGTGTTAACTGACAACTGACAGGTTTTACTAAGAGCCTACTCTTCTCAGTAGTATTTTCATTTTAAAAGTTAACTTCAAAACTTAAAAAAAAAAAAGGAAAGAAAAAACTTCTAAGATTCAAGGCATAAAGTTTCTTCATGATAAAATAGCCCCAAAATATGATCACCAATCTCCCATCCTCTCACCAAATAAATTGTCTCTTGACCCTTGAGTTCCTACTAGCTCCCATACAGTGTTTATCAGTTTTTATGCAAAATTTTCAATAGAACAAGTCCTTGTCTCTTCTGCTAACTTCCAGATTACTGCAGTGTAATCTGGCTTTACCTTTTCTCCTGAAACTGCTTTTTAAGGTCACCATCATTAAGATCTAATCACCAATCCAAGGGACTTAAATTTAATTCAGTACTCTGTAGGAGAGTGGTGCTGTGGCACTTTTCATAATTTTTAATTTGTTTGTTTCTCTTCCTTGATGGAGAGCTCCTCTTTGTCTGAATCTTGCCTCATTCATCCTCATATCATAGCTGTCTTTTACAATGCTTAGCCCGTGATCATGCTGATCACAGATATCCACTTACTCCCTGATAACCATTGAAAGATTGGATGATTTGGAAGGCCCAGTGGTGGCCACACAGTAGGAGAGAATAAAATATATGCAAAAGCATGCCAGGCAGTGACAGTATTAGACTGGGGGAGGTATCTTATCTGGTTAATTCTTTTAGCAGTCTTTCAATGATGCCATATGCCCACTCTTCAGATTGGCTCTGATTATAAGAATTAGAATTCTGAAGGTATAACTTGGTGCCAGGGCTGGAATGATGTTTGGCTGAAAAAGAGGATGGCATCTCCATCATGACATTGGTAAATCATGCGAATAAGAAGAGGAGAGAGCCATTTTAATATTAGAGCAAGAATGTAATTCCAGTGCCCAAGGTTTAGGTCATACATTATTTTTAAAAAATAATTTGTTTAGCTGTACTGTGAATTAGTTGAGGCATGTGGGATCTAAATCCTTGACTAGAGATCAGAACCCATGCACCCTGCGTTGAGAGTGCAGAGTCTTACGGGACTACCAGTACTGTATGCATGCTAAATCACTTCAGACATGTCCAATTCTTTGTGCCCCTCTGGACTGTACCCTGCCAGGCTCCTCAGTCCATGGGATTCTCCAGGCAAGAATACTGGAGTAGGTTGCTATGCCCTCCTCCAGATGATCTTCCCGATCCAGGAATCGAACCCACATCTCTATGTCTCCTGCATTGGCAGGTGGGTTCTTTACTGCTAGCACCACCTGGGAAGTCCTATGAAAGTCCCTAAATTATACATTGTTTTATTCCTAAACCCCAACAACAACGACCAGGTCACTTCCATACTGCAAATGGAATTGAAGATGGCTTTTAGTCACTTCTAATGACATCTCCAAGCAAGTCCTGAGCTCTGCTGAAGAGATAGGTACAGGATCTCAGTTTTGAATGTGAGTTTTCAAAATGCTGTGGTGAAAAATAATAATTCTCATCATGATGCCACCTCTCACACATCTCCTACATATATTGCCCCAGGTTCATTTTGCTTTAGTCTTACTGTGGTGCAGACCATGTTTTGGCAGGTACTAGTGAGGGGTAAAGCAGAAATAGATGTTTTTCTGGAACTCTCTTGCTTTTTGATGATCCACTGGATGTTGGCAATTTGATCTCTGGTTCCTCTGCCTTTTCTAAAACCAGCTTGAACATCTGGAAGTTCACGGTTCACGTAAGGCTGAAGCCTGGCTTGCAGAATTTTGAGCATTACTAGTGTGTGAGATGAGTGCAGTTGTGTAGTAGTTTGAACATTCTTTGGCATTGCCTTTCTTTGGGATTGGAATGAAAACTGACCTTTTCCAGTCCTGTGGCCACTGCTCAGTTTTCCAAATTTGCTGGCATATTGAGTGCAGCATTTTCACAGCATCATCTTTTAGGATTTGAAATAGCTCAACTGGAATTCCATCACCTCCACTAGCTTTGTTCATAGTAATGCTTTCTAAGGCCCACTTGACTTCACATTCCAGGATGTCTGGCTCTAGGTGAGTGATCACACCACCGTGATTATCTGGGTTGTGAAGATCTTTTTTGTATGGTTCTTCTGTGTATTCTTGCCACCTCTTCTTAATATCTTCTGCTTCTGCTAGGTCCATACCTTTTCTGTCCTTTATCAAGCCCATCTTTGCATGAAATGTTCCCTTGGTATCTCTAATTTTCTTGATGAGATCTCTAGTCTTTCTCATTCTATTGTTTTCCTCTATTTCTTTGCATTGATCACTGAGGAAGGCTTTCTTATCTCTCCTTGCCATTCTTTGGAACTCTGCATTCAAATGAGTATATCATTCCTTTTCTCCTTTGCTTTTCACGTCTCTTCTTTTCGCAGCTATTTGTAAGGCCTCCTCAGACAGCCATTTGCTTTTTTGCATTTCTATTTCTTGGGGATGGTCTTGATCCCTGTCTTCTCCTATACAATATCATGAACCTCCATCCATAGTTCATCAGGCACTCTGTCTATCAGATATAGTCCCTTAAATCTATTTCTCACTTCCACCATATAATCATAAGGGATTTGATTTAGGTCATTCCGGAATGGTCAGATGGTTTTCCCTACTTTCTTCAATTTAAGTGTGAAAATGGCAATAAGAAGTTCATGATCTGAGCCACAGTCAGCTCCCAGTCTTGTTTTTGCTGACCGTATAGAGCTTCTCCATCTTTGACTGCAAAGAATATAATCACTTGATCTCAGTTTTGGCCATCTGGTGATATCTATGTGTAGAGTCTTCTCTTGTGTTGTTGGAAGAGGGTATTTGCTATGACCAGTGTGTTCTCTTGGCAAAACTCTATTAGACTTTACCCTGCTTTGTTCTTTACTCCAAGGCCAAATTTGCTGTTACTCCGGGTGTTTCTTGACTTCCTACTTTTGCATTCCAGTGTCCTATAATGAAAAGGACATCTTTTTTGGGTGTTAGTTCTAAAAGGTCTTGTAGGTCTTCATAGAACCATTCAACTTCAGCTTCTTCAGCGTTATTCATCGGGGCATAGATTTGGATTACTGTGATATTGGGTGGTTTGCTTGGAAACAAACAGAGATCATTCTGTCATTTCGGAGATTACATCCAAGTACTGCATTTCAGACTCTTTTGTTGACTATTATGGCTACTCCATTTCTTCTAAGGGATTCCTGCCCATAGTAGTAGATATAATGGTCATCTGAATTAAATTCACTCATTCCAGTCCATTTAAGTTTGTTGAGTCCTAGAATGTTGACATTCACTCTTGCCATCTCCTGTTTGACCACTTCCAATTTGCCATGATTCATGGACCTGACATTCCAGGTTCCTATGCAATATTGCTCTTTACAGCATTGGATCTTGCTTCTATCACCAGTCACATCCACAACTGGGTGTTGCCTCTGCTTTGGCTCCATCCCTTCATTCTTTCTGGAGTTATTTCTCCAATGATCTTCAGTAGCATATTGGGTACCTACTGACCTGGGGAGTTCATCTTTCAGTGTCCTACCTTTTTGCTTTTTCATACTGTTCATGGGATTCTCAAGGCAAAAATACTGAAGTGGTTTGCCCCCTTCTCCAGTGGACCACATTCTATCAGACCTCTCCACCATGACCCATCCATCTTGGGTGGCTCCACATGGCATGGCTTAGTTTCATTGAGTTAGACAAGGCTGTGGTCCATGTGACCAGATTGACTAGTTGTCTGTGATTATGGTTTCAGTCTGTCGGCCCTCTGATGCCCTTTCTTAGTGCCTAAGATCTTACTTAGGTTTCTCTTACCTTGGACGTGGGGTATCTCCTCTTGGCTGTTCCTGCGCCACACAGCATAGCCGCCGCTTCTGCAGAAAATTCTGTAAAAAGATGGGAATACCAGACCACCTGACCTGCCTCTTGAGAAATCTGTATGCAGGTCAGGAAGTAACTGTTAGAACTGGACATGGAACAACAGACTGTTTCCAAATAGGAAAAGGAGTACGTCAAGGCTGTATATTGTCACCATACTTATTTAACTTATATGCAGAGTACATCATGAGAAATGCTGAGCTGCAAGAAGCACAAGCTGGAATCAAGATTGCCGGGAGAAATATCAATAACCTCAGATATGCAGATGACACCACCCTTATGGCAGAAAGTGAAGAAGAACTAAAGAACTTCTTGACGAAAGTGAAACAGGAGAGTGAAAAAGTTGGCTTAAAGCTCAACATTCAGAAAACTAAGATCATGGTACCATCACTTCATGGGAAATAGATGGGGAAACAGTGGAAACAGTGTCAGACTTTATCTTTTGGGGCTCCAAAATCACTGCAGATGGTAACTGCAGCCATGAAATTAAAAGACGCTTGCTCCTTGGAAGGTAAGTTATGACCAACCTAGATAGCATATTAAAAAGCAGAGATATTATTTTGTCAACAAAGATCTGTTTAGTCAAGGCTGTTTTTTCCAGTAGTCGTGTATGGATGTGAGAGTTGGACTATAAAGAAAGCTGAGTGCTGAAGAATTGATGTTTTTGAACTGTGGTGTTGGAGAAGACTCTTGAGAGCCCCTTGGACTGTGAGGAGATCCAATCAGTCCATCCTAAAGAAGATCAGTCCTGGGTGTTCACTGGAAGGACTGATGTTGAAGCTGAAATTCCAATATTTGGCCACCTGATGCAAAGAGCAGACTCATTTGAGAAGATCCTGATGCTGGGAAAGTTTGAGGGCAGGAAAAGAAGGGGACGACAGGATATGAGATGGTTGGATGGCATCACCAACCAAATGGATATGAGTTTGGGTAAACTCCAGGAGTTGGTGATGGACAGGGAGGCCTGTCATGCTGCAGTTTATGGCATCACAAAGATCCAGACACGACTGAGCTACTGAACTGAAATGAACTGAAGCAAGGGATAATGAGAAGGGGCGAGGGGAGGACTTCACTAGGCCTGTAGACAGCTGATAAATGTGACTTTCCTTCCCCTGACCATGTCTGAAGTTAGACAGAATAATTGTAAGTTCAGCCTGGCCTGTCTGTAACAGAAATTATACCATTGTAATAGAAATGTCTTCCACTTCTAAACCAAACATCTTTGTTGTGCCTCTGTGTTTGTTTTGACCTTAGAAGCTGACTCCTTTATCAAACAGTAGGAGACAATTATCTGGTGATAATGTGTTTTGATTCCATTGTTGTTATCTTAAAACTTGTTTCTTCTGGGCCCATCCTTCTGGTGTTTATTTTATGACATGTTTAAAAATCTTTGTAAGAGTTATATTAAAATGACAAATATTTTATATTGCTGACATAAACCACAATCTTCAAGGATGATAAGAAACTCTGGTCTTGGTCTTGGCTACTGCATTTTTTAAAGCTCTTAGTTGCTTTAAATGTTGGCATAGTTGTCAGTCATTCTCTATCATGCTTATAGTTTGTGTGAGGAAGCCATTTGTTAAGTTGCCACCTCCTAGATTGAAAGAGAGCTTCTCACACTTGCTGAATGCTTTCAGATAGAATGCTGTCTTATTCTGTAAAATACTGGAAATCTTGCAAGGCGGAGAAATACCTGAGGGAAACAACAAATGATAGGAGAGAAAAGTAACAAAATACTTTTCTCCATTCTCTATTAAACTTTTGATAAGAACTGAGAATAGCACTTAATTCCTCTCTCTCTTATATGTGTTTTTGTTACTCCTTTGACTAGTATAGCTCTTTGGGGACAGGAAACAGATATTCTACTGTTGGCCTTGGGATTATAAAGGAATGGCCACCCTAAGATGGTGGTTCACTGTGGTGACCCTAGAATAATAATAAAAAAAAACTTCAGATTTTCCACATTTTCTACCATCCTTTCTATCTTTCTGATAGATCCTACTCTTCTCTAAGGCCAGAGAACTGATATGATTTTACAGTTCTCTTTCCATCTGGTGTTTAGAAAAAGAAATTGGTATCTTTTTCAAACAAGCCCCAGCATTATTTTATAGGATTCAGGAGAGGTTTGCTAATAGAAGTCTATGAAAATTCATTGGACAATTGAAAAAACAAGAGATATGTGACTATATTTGTATATCAAGCTTGTAAAGTGGGTCATATTACTTGCATATGGACATTGCCATGCTTCCCATGTATTCATTATGAATACATAGTAGTCTTTTAATGTTTTTTTTAATCTCATTAAGTGGCAGATATTATGTAGGAGTTTGGGAAGTTATTCAATATCAAAAAGAAACTCCCACTCTTAAAAAGAATTACTAAACTGAAGGGGGGTAGAAAAAACAAATTTTCAGGCTTTGTATGAGATTACCCGCTTGTTCCTACTGATCAAAACTCTTAACAAACATCAAAAAAGGCTGTGCTTAGATCCAGGGACAGTCACTAAGCAAAGGTCTAGAGTGCATTTCACACCAGGGGAAGGGAGAAATCCTTTCTGAAACAATTGGTGGGAACTTTCTAGTCTTCCAAGCCCTTGGAAGAATAAAAAGAGAAGTCAGGTTGCCCAGGTGTATTAGATTTTTAGGACTGCCATAATAAGCAAATACCACAGACTGGTGGCTCAAACAACAGAAATTTTTTTCTCACTGTTGTAGAAGCTAGATGTCTAAGATCAAAGCCTTTGCCAGGTTGGTTTCTTCTGAGGCCTCTCTTCTTGGCTTGCAGAATCATCTCAATGTGTCACTCCTCATTCTGTGCTGGCTTATAATCTCTTTTTATAAGGACACCAACTGTATTGAAATAGGACCCACCCATATGACCTTCCAGGCTCCTCTGTCCATGGGATTCTCCAGGCAAGAATACTGGAGTGGGTTGCCTTTTCCTACTCCAGGGGATCATTCTGACCCAGGGATCGAGCCCACATCTCTATGTCTCCTGCATCTCACATGTCTGCTGCTTTGGCAGTCAGATTCTTTACCATTAGAGCCACCTAGGTGGAGAGGGAAATGGCAACCCACTCCAGTGTTCTTGCCTAGAGAATCCCAGGGACAGAGGAGCCTGGTGGGCTGTGGTCTATGGGGTCGCACAGAGTCAGACATGACTGAAGCGACTTAGCATGCATGCATGCATTGGAGAAGGAAATGGCAACATACTCCAGTATTCTTGCCTAGAGAATCCCAGGGACAGAGGAGCCTGGTGGGCTTCCATCTACGGGGTCACACAGAGTCGAACACGACTGATGCAACTTAGCAGCAGCAGCAGCAGGAAGCCTATGAATTCGGAAGGGGGCACACATTGCAGCTTGTAACATCAGATGAGTCTAAGAAGGATCTCCAAGAATGGCTGCAGCAAGATATTTGGGTTCCTAGCTTTTCTTCCTCTTTGGATTTGGTGCTATGGTCTCAGCTCTTCAAAGCCCTCAAGTCCCTGAACTTCTAGCTCCTGTGGTGTTGGGGTAGGGGATTCAGCTCCTGTTGAGTGCTGAAGGAAGAAGGGGATGACTAGAGGTATAAGGAAGTCACTCTTGTGTGGGGCGGATTAAAGCAACCAGAGTTGGACTGGAAATCAATTTCAACATAGAAACATCTTTCTAAGTCATGATCAGTTTCTTTTACACTATCAGTTTTCAATTTCAGAAATGGGTTTAAAATGGCTCTCTTGGCCAGGCTGAGTATTTGCCACCAGTAATGTGGTATATTGTTTGCAAGCAATAGAAAAAGAGAAATAAATGATAACATTCACACAGAGAATCTTCCAGTAACCATTCTCCCCCTCTGTCTGAGCCACCAGGGTAGCCTCAGGGCCTATCAGTGCTTCTTAGATATGCTTTGATTGATCAGCTTTTGGTACAGTAAATTTTACAAAACACCTTCAGGCTTCCTCAGTCTGTGCCTAAAGGTTTCTTGAGAATGGTCAAATTAAACAAAACACAGACCTGACTCTGTATATTTCTTGTGGTTGTGTTTTCTGATGGCTGTGATTGGGATCAACTAGATTGAGTTGAGACATAATTGACACACCAGATTCACGAATTCAGGCAAGAATCCTTACAAGAAAATGATTACACATTTTTCCTTAATAGAAACAGCTGGTATCAGTGATGCGGATAGCTGAAGTTTTATTTGGATGACAGCAGTTGGTATAACAACTCTCCTGCTGCTTACATTTAAAATATCCCCACAGACACATGGCACTGAAAGGATAGCAAGCCTTGAGTCTTCCAGTGTGGGATTTAAACCCTAGCTTGTCCTGAGACTCCACAAGAGGTAGGAGCAATGAGAAAGCTGCCCTTCCTGGGTTGCACCTGGCAAGTCTGAATCTTTTTTTTTCTTCATTGAATCCTCCCATGATTTATCCATTTCTATGTGGACCTTATTTTAAATTACTATGATCCCTGTCTTTCATTTTTCCTGAAGGAAAATAAGAAAAAAAAATGAAATGAAGGCTGAGTTAGTCTTACTAAAAAGTATTTATTAAAATATTGAATATTTTCAATTTAGTTTAACCAAAAATTCTCTTCTTAAGTTTCTTGGGGAAATGAATTTTTACAAGGGTTGGAGTAAAATGCAAGCTAGAATAAGAGCTTAAGGTATTAGAAAATAAAGCACATTGCCTCCTGGATTCTTTATGGACTTCACCAAGCAGGAGAGACTTAATCATGATAACCATAACTACAATTTTTGTCTACTTGCAATCTGCTAGGTATTTTGCATACATTATTTAAGTTAATTCTTACAAATTTCTATGGGGCTTATTCTTAGCTTTAATTTCATATTTGGAAAACTGAGGATCAGAAAGGTCAAATAACTTCCCTATCATTACAGAAAGCTAATGCAGTGAAGCAAGAATCTTGAACTCAGTCTGGCTCCAAACCTGCTGCTTTTAATCATACTCTTAATATAATAATTCTACTACAAAGCCACAGGTTGGATCTAAAATAGCCCCCACTCTAGATCAGCTTTAACTAATCTAAGTTTAATCTAATTACTCTCAGCTTTGGTTTCTAAAGAAATAAGAACCAAGGAGCTATTCCCCTCCTTTGCCTGCTTTCCTCCATGCTATACGGCTTCATACTCTATCTAAGTTGCCAGTTTTTGCTTCATATCTTATTATATTGAAGGAGGAGGAAAGTGAGCAAACACTAAGGCTTAGAAACGTGTTAAGAGCCTGATGTGCTTTATCATTCACTGCTACTTTCATTTGATAAGTATAGCCACTTAGTCCCACTTAAAGCAGCTAATTTGAATAGTTCTTAATTATAAATATTCATTCCCTCAAGTAGCTGTTCCTTTCTTGGTTTTTAAAAGTTATCATCTAGTCTATCTCAGGCAGGTATTTCACAGGGAAAAAAAGACAGGTCCAGATGAATCTTTATGATAAAGCATGACTTTGGTGCATCTTAGAATCTCCTCCACAGCCAGTTTTCCTGAAGATGTGATGGAAAATCGCACTAGATTATGAACTGGATTACAAGGCAACAAATTGGGAATTTAGCAACAGGTTTGTAAATCCAAATTTGTATGTATAGTAAAAGGGCTAAAGCCATGAAAAATTTTAACTCAAAGACAGAGACTGTGATACTCAATTATTATGTTTTCAGATAGCAACATTTCAATTGACTGGAAAGCTGTGGGATGGAGTGCTTGTCCATTGAATCTTTTGGAAAATTTGAGATTACGTATTGTACTCTTTGCTTCAGTGTGATGATGTTACTGTGAAACTCCCTGACGCTTTTCTTACAATCTGTATCTTGGAATATGCCAAGTTAATTCTTTGAATAGCAGGGACTATATAGAATTTTAAAATATGTAAATAACACCAGTTTCCAACAGAACCGTGCAAATGGAACTCGCATAGTGCACCTGTCCTCAATGTTTATTCCTTTCTTTCAAGTGTATTTCCCACTCTCAGTTGAAAACAAGTGCCTATAGCAAAAGAAGGAAGGTGCTTGTAATATTATGGTACTTGGTGGCAGTATCATTAGTATTTCACATTAGTTTTAAGTGACAATAGCTCATAAAGTTATCCTTCTGTAAGTATATTTGTTTTTAATAAAAACTGCATCCTAAAAGCAGAAGGCATACCCAGAACCTTTAAAATCTTCACAGTAACTATGTACTTCCACATTCATCCCTCCATGACTTACTTTGATCATCACTTGTGAAATAGTTTCTTTTTGATGAGGAACTGGGGGAAAGAAGTAATATCCTTCCATTGTTCTGCAAATATGAATGGTAAATTGAACTGTCAATTACTAGGTGAACTGTCCAAATTATTAGTGAACTTTAGTGAATTTAGGACTTTTGCTGGAAGCATTTGTGAACTTCCTTAGGTAATTATAAGAAGTCCTGGACTGTTGCTGGAGAAACTGCAGTGAATTCTGCTTCTACTCACTATATGACTTTAAAATGGAATATAATCTCTCCAAACCTTAATTCCTCATCTGTAAAATGGGAATAATGATGGCTACAAGACAATGTATGCTTATACTTGAATAGTCTTGTGTTATAGGATGTTGGGTCATGTGCCTCCTTGGGAACAAGCCAATAAATACACCAAAGTTCAGTGTTTGGTGTATGAGGTTCAGAAGCCTGGTTTTTTGATATAGGGAGAGTAGCCTCATCTCTCAAAACAGTAATTCTGTTAACAAACCCGCATGTATTTGTAAATGAGGAATGGTGCTGAATTGATTCACAATGAGAAAAAAAAATTCACAAGAGCAGGAATACTGGCAGTCCATTCTCTCCTTGAAGTGTTAAGCCTTACAAAGGGAATTAAGTTTTAATGATCTTAAGTCCTAAGAATCTTGAGATTGATAAAAAGGGAATTGGGTGATGCAAAAACTGAATGACATAACTCTAAGATGACCTGATGGATCTACCTCAAAGTGGTGATAATTTTATGACTGGGACAGGAATGTTGCAGATGCACTGGCCAAAATCCTATGCGGTTATCTCAGTATTAAAAATGGCTTTGTTGGTAGCACAAAGCTACAGATAAGGCTTTTGGTTATCCTCTCCCCAAAACAACGAAGTCTGCCAATATACAGTGTGAATCTTTGATTTCTATGCTCAGTAGCCACCCAGTCTCTTTATATTTGACTTTTTCTTATTGAGCTATGATCAAGTATTTATTCAAGTTGTAGCCTTATCTCCGAGGCAAACAATCTATTTCTCTCTCTCTTTTTACATCATTCTGCCTATTTTGTTGTTGTTGTTGTCGTTGCTGCTGTTGTTCAGTCGTTCAGTCATGTCTGACTCTTTGTGACCCCATGGACTACAGCACACCAGTCTTCCCTGTCCTTCACTATCTCCCAGGGTTTCTCAAACTCATGTCCATTGAGTTGGTGAGGCCATCCAACCATCTCATTCTCTGTCATCCCCTTCTCCTGCCTTCAATCTTTCCCAGCATCAGCACCTTTTCCAAATGAGTCAGCTCTTCACATAAGGTGGCCAAAGGATTGGAGTGTCACCTTCAGCATCAGTCTTTCCAGTGAACATTCAGGGTTCATTTCCTTTAGGCCTAATTTGTTTTATCTCCTTGCAGTCCAAGGGACTCTCAAGAGTTTTCTCCAGCACCACAGTTCAAGAGTATCAATTCTTCAGCAGTCAGCCTTCTTTATGGTCCAGCACTCACATACATACATGACTACTGAAAAGAAAGATTGCTTTGACTATACAGACCTTTGTCAGCAAAGTAATGGCTCTGCTTTTTTTTTTTTTTTTAATTTTTATTTTTACTTTATTTTACTTTACAATACTGTATTGGTTTTGCCATACATTGACATGAATCCATCACGGGTGTACATGCATTCCCAAACATGAAGCCCCCTCCCACCTCCCTCCCCATAACATCTCTCTGGGTCAACCCTGTCCACCAGCCCCCAGCATGCTGTATCCTGCATCGGACATAGACTGGCGATTCGATTCTTACATGATAGTATACATGTTTCAATGCCATTCTCCCAAATCATCCCACCCTCTCCCTCTCCCTCAGAGTCCCAAAGTCCACTATACACATCGGTGTCTCTTTTGCTGTCTTGCATACAGGGTCATCATTGCCATCTTTCTAAATTCCATATATATGTGTTAGTATACTGTATTGGTGTTTTTCTTTCTGGCTTACTTCACTCTGTATAATCGGCTCCAGTTTCATCCATCTCATCAGAACTGATTCAAGTGTATTCTTTTTAATGGCTGAATAATACTCCATTGTGTATATGTACCACAGCTTTCTTATCCATGCATCTGCTGATGGACATCTAGGTTGTTTCCATGTCCTGGCGATTATGAACAGTGCTGCGATGAACACTGGGGTACACGTGTCTCTTTCAATTCTGATTTCCTCGGTGTGTATGCCCAGCAGTGGGATTGCTGGGTCATAAGGCAGTTCTATTTGTAATTTTTAAAGGAATCTCCACACTGTTCTCCATAGTGGCTGTACTAGTTTGCATTTCCACCAACAGTGTAGGAGGGTTCCCTTTTCTCCACACCCTCTCCAGCATTTATTGCTTGCAGATTTTTGGATCACAGCCATTCTGACTGGTGTGAAGTGGTACCTCATTGTGGTTTTGATTTGCATTTCTCTAATAATGAGTGATGTTGAGCATCTTTTCATGTGTTTGTTAGCCATCTGTATGTCTTCTTTGGAGAAATGTCTATTTAGTTCTTTGGTCCATTATTTGATTGGGTCATTTATTTTTCTGGAATTGAGCTGCATAAGTTGCTTGTATATTTTTGAGATTAGTTGTTAGTCAGTTGTTTCATTTGCTATTATTTTCTCCCATTCAGAAGGCTGTCTTTTCACCTTGCTTATATTTTCCTTTGTTGTGCAGAAGCTTTTAATTTTAATTAGATCCCATTTGTTTATTTTTGCTTTTATTTCCAGAATTCTGGGAGGTGGATCATAGAGGATCCTGCTGTGATGTATGTCGGAGAGTGTTTTGCCTATGTTCTCCTCTAGGAATTTTATAGTTTCTGGTCTTACATTTAGATCTTTAATCCATTTTGAGTTTATTTTTGTGTGTGGGGTTAGAAAGTGATCTAGTTTCATTCTTTTACAAGTTGTTGACCAGTTTTCCCAGCACCACTTGTTAAAGAGATTGTCTTTACTCCATCATATATTCTCGCCTCCTTTGTCAAAGATAAGGTGTCCATAGGTGTGTGGATTTATCTCTGGGCTTTCTATTTTGTTCCATTGATCTATATGTCTGTCTTTGTGCCAGTACCATACTGTCTTGATGACTGTGGCTTTGTAGTAGATCCTGAAGTCAGGCAAGTTGATTCCTCCAGTTCCATTCTTCTTTCTCAAGATTGCTTTGGCTATTCGAGGTTTTTTGTATTTCCATACAAATCTTGAAATTATTTGTTCTAGTTCTGTGAAAAATATCGCTGGTAGCTTGATAGGGATTGCATTGAATTTGTAAATTGCTTTGGGTAGTATACTCATTTTCACTGTATTGATTCTTCTGATCCATGAACATGGTATATTTCTCCATCTATTAGTGTCCTCTTTGATTTCTTCCATCAGTGTTTTATAGTTTTCTATATATAGGTCTTTAGTTTCTTTAGGTAGATATATTCCTAAGTATTTTATTCTTTTCGTTGCAATGGTGAATGAAATTGTTTCCTTAATTTCTTTTTCTACTTTCTCATTATTAGTGTATAGGAATGCAAGGGATTTCTGTGTGTTGATTTTATGTCCTGCAACTTTACTATATTCATTGATTAGCTCTAGTCATTTTCTGGTGGAGTCTTTAGGGTTTTCTATGTAGAGGATCATGTCATCTGCAAACAGTGAGAGTTTTACTTCTTCTTTTCCAATTTGGATTCCTTTTATTTCTTTTTCTCCTCTGATTGCTGTGGCCAAAACTTCCAGAACTATGTTGAATAGTAGTGGTGAAAGTGGGCACCCTTGTCTTGTTCCTGACTTTAGGGGAAATGCTTTCAATTTTTCACCATTGAGGATAATGTTTGCTGTGGGTTTGTCATATATCACTTTTATTATGTTGATGTATGTTCCGTCTATTCCTGCTTTCTGGAGAGCTTTTATCATAAATGGATGTTGAATTTTGTCAAAGGCCTTCTCTGCATCTATTGAGACAATCATATGGCTTTTATCTTTCAATTTGTTAATGTGATGAATTACATTGATTGATTTGTGGATATTGAAGAATCCTTGCATCCCTGGGATAAAGCCCACTTGGGTCATGGTGTATGATCTTTTTAATGTGTTGTTGGATTCTGAATGCTAGAATTTTGTTGAGGATTTTTGCATCTATGTTCATCGGTGATATTGGCCTGTAGTTTTCTTTTTTTGTAGTATCTTTGTCAGGTTTTGGTATTAGGGTGATGGTGGCCTCACAGCTCTGCTTTTTAATATGCTGTCTAGGTTTGTCATAGTTTTTCTTCCAAGGAACAAGTGTCTTTTAATTTCATTATTGCAGCAACCATCCACAGTGATTTTAGAGCCCAAGAAAATAAAGCCTGTCACTGTTTCCATTGTTTTGCCATCTATTTGCCATGAAGTGATGAGACCAGATGCCACGATCTTAGTTATTTGAACATTGAGTTTTCAGTCAGCCTTTTTCACTCTCCGCTTTCACCTTCATCAAGAGGCTCTTTAGTTCCTCTTAGCTTTCTTTCATAAGGGTGGTATCATCTACATATCTGAAGTCGTTGATATTTCTCCCAACAGTCTTGATTCCAGCTTGTGCTTCGTCCATTCCAGAATTTTGCATGATGTACTTTGCATATAAGTTAAATAAGAAGAGTGGTAATATATAACCTAGACATACTCCATTCCCAATTTTGAACCAGTCCATTTTTCCATGTCTGGTTCTAACTGTTGCTTCTTGACCTATATACAGGTTTCTCAGGAGGCAGGTAAGGTGGTCTGGTATTCACAACTCTCTATGAATTTTCCAGTTTGTTGTGATCCACACAGCCAAAGGCTTTCACATGGTCAATGAAGCAGTCTATTTTTACTTGAAAATAATTTCAACGTCTAGTCCTCAGAAGTAATCCAATTTCTTTTTCCAAATTCCTGATTCCATTTATGACAATGCCTACCCCACACTGTTATTATGACTGGTAATTTATATATAATCCACATTGTTCCTAGTAACTTTCGGACATTCAACAAATGATGTTTGTAAATGAATATGAATATCTTCTCTGATAGACTTTGTTATTTTATCTGTATATTTTTGTTGGTTATTGGCACCATAGCATACTTATTTCATCCCAATTAAAAATTTTTTTCTCACTTTTTGCTAAGCAAACAAATCCTTCTAAAAACTCCACTTTTTGAGCATCTAAACTACATCGTCTAGATGCTCTTACACCTCTGACACATTTTGGGGGCTGTGGTACATGACTTTAATTAAAGAAAATACTCATTAAGATTTAAAGTATATATAGAACAACACTCAAAATTTGGACATATCATAATGTCACTTTATAATTTGTATTACACTGAGATATTATTTAACTTATATGCAGAGTACATCATGAGAAACACTGGACTGGAAGAAGCACAAGCTGGAATCAAGATTGCCAGGAGAAATATCAATAACCTCAGATATGCAGATGATACCACCCTTATGGCAGAAAGTGAAGAGGAACTAAAAAGCCTCCTGATGAAAGTGAAAGAGGAGAGTAAAAAAGTTGGCTTAAGGCTCAACATTCAGAAATCAAAGATCATGGCATCCAGTCCCATCACTTCCTGGCAAAAAATGGGGAAAGAGTGGAAACAGTGGCTGACTTTATTTTGGGGGGCTCCAAAATCACTGCAGATGGTGATTACAGCCATGAAATTAAAAGACACTTGCTCCTTGGAAGGAAAGTTATGACCAACCTAGATAGCATATTAAAAAGCAGAGACATTACTTTGTCAACAAAGATCTGTCTAGTGAAGGCTATGGTTTTTCCAGTAGTCATGTGTGGTTGTGAGAGTTGGACTATAAAGAAAGCTGAGCACAGAAGAATTGATGCTTTTGAACTGTGGTGTTGGAGAAGACTCTTGAGGGACTGTGAGGAGATCCAATCAGTCCATCCTAAAGGAGATCAGTCCTGGGTGTTCATTGGAAGGACTGTTGTTGAAGCTGAAACTCTAACACTTTGGCCACCTGATGTGAAGAGCTGACTCATTTGAGAAGACCCTGATGCTGGGAAAGATTGAGGGAAGGAGGAGAAGGGGAAAACAGTGGATAAGATGATGGTTGGATGACATCACCCACTCAATGGACATGGGTTTGGGTGGACTCCAGGAGTTGGTGATGGACAGGGAGGCCTGGCATGCTGCCGTTCATGGGGTCATAAACAGCTAGACACGACTGAGTGACTGATCTGAACTGATCTGAGATATAGTTACTCAAGTGTGGCAGGTAGTAGTTACTACCTTTCTACTTGTATCATTGTTTGTTGTCAATGTAAATATTTTGCTTTTCATGTTCTCCTTGAGTTTCTGTAAAGATGGGGACAAAGTTTCACTTATCTTTTTATTCTCTAGGTAGTTGGTAAATTCATATTAAAAAAAACAGGAAAAGTAAAAAAAAAGAAAAGAAAAAGAAAGAAAGAAGAAAAGAACCAAGTCCTAACATTAGGGAAGATGAGCTTGATTTCAAGATGCTACCTTTTTTCATCTTATTGTCTAAAACTGTCACAAAAATTTATTAGCATAAAAGATGCAATACTATTCCAGATTGTATTCAGAAGGAGCACTTCTCCCAGCTATATTTCTGATAAAATATATGTTAGAGGATTGGTAAAGCAGCTAGCTGAAATCACTAACATTTCTGTCATTGTTTACCTCTTTTCTCAGTTGGTCCAAGTTAATTCTGTTAGTTTCTGTGACTTTGAATAAAATTCCTTATTATGTCACTTTGTAATTGACATAACTAAAGGTCCTGTGTAGGCTTAAGTGTGGATTTCCTAGACTCTCCCAGATTTTAGTCTGACATATCTTGAAGTCTGTGTAGAAAAAAAAAAGTACAATCTTTTTGTCATAAACATGTATAATTACTTACCTTTTCCCTTTATCCTTATATTACCATGACATTTCTCAATTACAAATAAAGTGTCCATAATAAATGGACATCTCTCAATAGATTTCTCTGTATTCTCTATATTCTATATTCTCTATATGTTAAAGTGACTTTTAATGATGGAAAATCTACTTCAACGTAAAGCAGCTATTTGGAGCCCAAACCAGCCTCTCCATAATCCCCACACCTTGGTTTCCTCTTTGAAGTCATGCAAATATAACATATTTTCTTATGTCTGTCTTAAAATGTCTTAAGAATAATATGTGACTTACTATAGTAAGCATGGCAGAGAACCAAGTGATAACCCTTTTCCTGGGCTCTGCAGTTTCGTAAAACATCATCACCCTGTTTGGATCCTTTTCCTACAGTGATATGAAATGACATTTTCTTGTGTTTTCACATTTTTAGGTCAGTGACATTCCATCTCCTAATTAGTGTTCCGTTGCAGTTGTGTGAATATTGACACACTGTCTTGGTATTTTACTGATAATTTACTGAAAAAGATCTTCCTAAGATATTTAAGAAAGAACATTCCAGCCTTCCTCTTTATCTTCTTATTTTTCAATTTCATTAAAATTTATAAACATTTTAACTGTAGCATTGTTAAAAACGTGATATATCAAAAGTCATTAAAGAGAGAGGGATTATGGGGGTTTAAAAACATATCTCCAGAGTCTTTGATACCACTCTCATCAGGAGGTGGAGTCTGATTTCATTTCCTCTGAATGGAAGTAAAATGCAGCAGAAGTGATGCTCCATGAATTCTGAGACTGGATCCTAAAAGCAGTGCTAACCTCAGTCTGACTCTCTTCCTGGGACATTTGCCCTTGGGACTCTAACACCATAGTGTAAGGAAGAAAGTGCTGATCACATAGAGAGGAATCATGTAGGTATTCTGAGATAAAGCTCCTAGTTGAGGTCCTAGGCAGCAACCAGCATTAATCAGCAAAACACGAGAAGCCTTTGAGATGGTTCTGGCCCCAGGCACCATCTGACTACAACCATATGAGAACCCCACAGCGAGAACTGACTAGCTGAAACAAATTGACACTCAGAATTCTGGGAAATGATACTAGTAAATTACTGTTGCTTTCATATGATGCCAAGTTTAAGATGGTTTGTTTTACCACCATAGATAACAAGAAAATAGTTTATTGCCACACTGGGGACTTCCATAGCCCAATGTAAAATGCGAGGCATTGACTTTGAGTTGTGAGGAGTAACTTTCAGAGGCTAAAGTTTGTTAGCAAAGTCAATACAGTCTGGAGGAGTTTGTCAGTGAGAACTTAAACACACATGGGTAAGCAATTATTAAAAGTTGGAGGAAAGGAGCCCCTAGTTATGTAGTTGTGAGAAGTTTAGCAGCACCATTGGTCATTGAAATGTGGAAGGGAAATATACCTAATGAATGGATGATCTGCCTAAGGAAATTTCCAGACATAGTGTTCAAGTTTCAACCTGGTTTCTTCAGCTGCTTGTAATGAAATGAGAGAAGAACTAAAGAAATAAGAGCTTAAAAAAAAGCTGTTAAATATAAAGAATCCAGGACTTGGGTTCAAAAATAAAACAGTTTCTCATTCCCAACCTCTCCAGATGGTAAACTATTCTCAAATTAGGAAATAGTTTTCAGGCAAAGATCAAATTCAGGGCACTGTCAGGAAAACATGTTGGTCTGAAAAATTACTTTAAAGCAGTTGAAGACTTCAAAAGTATTTAAGGTGGTGCCTCATATACTTTACAGAAAAAAAAAATCTGAAGAGTAAGCCTCACATTTCCTCTCAATTAAAAATTAGGGCTTGTAATAATTTTTAGGGCCTCTTCCTACAGAAAATTGACTGGGAAGTAAAGGTAGAGAAGACTTTACCTTAAGACTCTTTATGTTAACTGGGTATTTTTGTTTAATTAAATGAACCCTGAAAGATTCATTGAAAATCCATAAGAATTTTAAGATAATTGTATTAACAAAACACTGCCAGCTTGGACTAAAAGGGAAAGCAACAAGATGAAATGAAAAGTGGCATTGGTATGCCCAAATGTCTATGGGAAGGAAACAAGCAGAGAAGATCATTCAGCTGTAGTCATGAGTCACATTTATGCAAAAGGAAAGATGATTCAAAGGGAAGAACCAAGAATCATGGAGAATTATTGTCAGACACTGGAACTAAATCCTAATCAATGACCTGGGAGTCTGTGCTTATTTGAATTCCAGAATTATAATGGACCAATGCCTATTGTATATCTTCTATTTTTCTTTTCTTTTCTTTCCTTTTTCACCTCCTTATACAATTAGGTCATTTGGTAAAGAATCCATCTGCAGTGCAGAAGACCCTGGTTCAATTCCTGGGTTGGGAAGATCCACTAGAGAAGGGATAGGCTACCCACTCCAGTATTCTTGGGCTTCCCTTGTGGCTTAGCTGGTAAAGAATCTGCTTATAGTGTGGGAGACCTGGGTTCAATCCCTGGTTTAGGAAGATCCCTTGAAGAAGGGAAAGGCTACCCATTCCAGTACTCTGACCTGGAGAATTCCGTGGACTACACAGTCCATAGTGTTGCAGAGTCAGACATGACTGAGTGACTTTCACTTTCATACAAGAGCATCTGTGTTATGTCTCTCCCACCACTGTATTTTTAGTGTGGGGGAGTAGACAATCCATTTCTTTAGTATACACACGCACACACAAATGTACCCAATAGAAGAACCACTGGCAAATGTATTTATCCATGAAGATCTCTTAGACTGCCAGTGAAACCAGAGATGTAGAAATAGCCAAAAATATTTATTAATATTATTGGTCCTCTACAGAAAAACAAGTTGTTGATCCTTGGTCTAAAAAACTGACATACCACTAATGAAAAGAAAATTGAAATAGTTATATTAATATCAGACATAATATGTTTCAGGGAAAAGAATATTACCAGAGGTAAGGAAAGCCATTTAATAATGATAAATGGGTTAATTTATCAAGAGTACATAAAAATACTAATGGAGTATGTATATAACAGTTTAAAAAATGAATGAAATTTGCTAGAACTGCAAAGCAAAACAGACACATCTGCAATTAGTTGGAAATTTTTACTGTATCTCTCAATATCTGATAAAATATATAGACAGAAAATTAGTGAAGATATTTAAAACATGAACAGCACTATCAATCAACCTTATCTAAGATGTAACATTTATCAGTAACATTTATCAGTTCAGTTCAGTTCAGTTCAGTCACTCAGTCATATCCGACTCAGTGACCCCATGAACTGCAGCCCACCAGGCTCCTCCATCCATGGGATTTTCCAGGCAAGAGTACTGGAGTGGGGTACCATTGCCTTCTCCAAAAGGAATGGCAGGATATAGTTAAAGTCTTGAAAAGGGAAAATCTACAACCAAGAGTACTGTACCTGGCAAGGATCTCATTCAAAATTGATAGAGAAATGAAAAAGCTTTTCAGACATGCAAAAGTTAACAGAATTCAGTACCACCAAACTAGCTTTACAACAAATATTAAACAGAATAATATTTTCCTAAAATACAAGAGAATAATAAAGATCTACAGAAGCAACCCCAAAGAATTAAGAAAATGGCAATGGGAACATATATATCAATAATCACTTTAAATGTAAATAAATTAAATGCTGCAACCAAAAGACACAGACTAGCTGAATGCATTAAAAAAACAAAACCCAGATAAATGCTGTCTACAAGAAACCCACTTCAGACCTAAAGACACATATAGACTGAAAATGAAAGGATGGAAAAATATATTCCATGCAAATGAGATAAAAAAAAAGCTGGAGTAGCAATCCTCATATCTGACAGAATAGACCTTAAAATAAAGAAGATTACAAGAAATAGGGAAGGACACTACATAATAATCCAGGGATCAATCCAAGAGGAAGAGATAACAATTATAACTATCTATGCAACCAACATAGGAGCAGCTCAATACATAAGACAAACACTAACAATCATGAAAGGAGAAACTGATGGTAACAAAATAATAGTAGGAGACTTTAGCACCCTACTCACACCTAAGGACAGATCATCAAAACAGAAAATTAATAAGGAAGCACAAGTATTAAAATGATACATTAGATGAGACTGATCCCATTGATATCTTTAGGACATTTCATCCAAATGCAGAAGAATACACTTTCTTCTCAAGTGCACATGGATCTTTCTCCAGGATAGACCACATCTTGGTTCACAAATCAAACCTCACTAAATTTAAGAAAATTGAAATCATATCCAGCATCTTCTCTGACCACAAAACTATGAGACTAGATATCAATTACAAGGAAAAAAACTGTAAGAAACACAAACACATGGATATTAAATGACATGTTTCTAAATAACCAACAGGTTACTGAAGAAATCAAAAGTGAAATAAAAACATTTCTAGAAACAAGTGATAATGAAAACACAACTCAAAACCTATGGGATGCAGCAGAAACAGTCCTAAGAGGGAAGTGTATAGCAATACAATTCTACCCCAAGAAACAAGAAAAACATTGAATAAGCAACCCAATTTCACACCTAAAACAACTGGAAAAAGAACAACGACAACAACAAGTTAGTATAAGGAAAGAAATCATAAAGATCAGAGCAGAAATAACTGAAAAAGAAATGCAAGACAATAGTAAAGATAAATAAATCTATAAGCTGGTGCTTTGAGAAGATGAACAAAATTGACCAACATTTAATGAGACTCATCCATAAAAAGAGAGAGAAGAATCAAATCAACAAAATTAGAAATAAAAAAGGAGAGGTTACAACAGACAATGAAGAAATATAAAGGACTATAAGAGACTATTAAAAACAACTATATGGCAATAAAATGGATAACCTGGAAAAAATGGACTGATTCTTAGAAAAGTTCAATCTTCCAAGACAGACCAGGAAGAAATCAAAATTATAAACAACCCAATTACAAGCAATGAGATTTAAGTTGTGATAAAAAGTCACTATGTTAGATGGTATGGAGATTCCTTAAAAAAAAAAAAAAGAAAGAAAGAAAACCACCATATGACCCAGTAATCCCACTCCTATGCATATACCTTGAAGAAATTGAAATTGAAGAAGACTCATGTATCCCATTGTTCATTGCAGCACTATTTACAATAGCTAGAACATGGAAGCAACCTAGATGTCCACAGACAGATGAATGAATAAAGAAGTTGTGGTACATATACACAATGGAATATTAATCAGCCATAAAAAGGAACAGATTTGAGTCAGTTCTAATGAGGTGGATGAACCTAGAACCTATTATACAGAGTGAAGTGAGTCAGAAAGAATAGATAAATATCATATTTTAACATACATATATGGAATCTAGGAAAATGGTGAAAGTGAAAGAAAGTGAAGTCGCTCAGTTGTGTCCGACTCTTTGAGACTCCTTGGACTGTAGCCTATCAGGCTCCTCAGTCTATGGGATTTTCCAGGCAAGAATGATGGAGTGGATGAAGAATTTATTTACAGGGCAGCAATGGAGAAACAGACATAGAGAATAGACTTATGGACATGGGGAGAGGGGAGGAGAGGGTGAGATGTATGGAAAGAGTAACATGGAAACTTACATTACCATATGTAAAATAGATAGCCAACAGGAATTTGCTGTATGGCTCAGGAAGCTCAAACAGGGGCTCTGCATCAACCTAGAGGGGTAGAATGGGGAGGGAGATGGGAGAGAGGTTCAAGAGGGAGGGGATATATGTGTTCCTATGGCTGATTCATGTTGAGGTTTGATAGAAAACAAAAAAATTCTGTAAAGCAATTATCCTTCAATTAAAAAAATTAAGAAAAAAAACCTAACATCACAAGCTGTTTTTTAGAAGTATCAAAAAATTGATAAAGCCCTAGCCAGATTGATCAGGAAAAATGACAAAAATTTCTACACTTACAGATAGGAAAATGATAGCCTCTACTACATTCTACAGAAATTTAAAAAATAATATGAAATATGATAAAGAAATTTATGCTTATAAGTTTAGTAACTTAGATGAAATGGATGCATATTTTGAAGGACACATATAACAAAGCTCACTCAAAAAAAAAGAAAATCTGAATAGATCCATACCTGTTAAATAAATTTTCAGGTAAAAGTACTTTCACAAGTAATATTCCAAACCTAGATTACTTTTCTGGTTACTGATACTAAATATTTAATAAGGAAATAATACCAATTCTATACACTTTCAGAAAATGGAATTAGAAATTCTTCCCAATACTTTTATGACTTCAGTATTACCTTGATAAAAACCAACCAATGAACAAACAACAGAAAAGAAATGATCTAACAAGAAAGGAAAACTACAGACCAGTATCCCTCATTGGCATCAATGAATAAATTCTTAACAGAGTTTTAGCCAGTCAAATCCCAAGAGATATAAAAATGATAATATATCATGACCAAAAATGATTTATTCCAAATATGATTTAACCAACATCCATTCATTAAACAAATATATATCAGAAAAGCAGAAATAGGAAGGAATCTCCTCAACCTGATAAAGACCATCTATGAAAATCTACAGCTAACATCATTATTAGTGTTGAAAACAACATTTCCCCTCTAAGATCAGAAACGTGGCAAATGTGCCCACTCTCACCACTTCTATTCACAACTGTGCTCTGGAGGGTTTATCTGGCATAATAAGGCAAGAAGAAGAACTAAAAGGCATCCAGAATGTAAAGGAGGTAATAAAGCAATCTTTATACCCAGATGACATAGTAGTCTATGAATTTAATCTAGTGGAATGTACCTAGAAAGCTAGTAAATTAATAAGGTTAGAGGAGTTATAGAATACAAGGCCATTATGGAAAAACCAATTAGTTTTCTTTATACTGCTGACAAACAATCAGAAATTGAAATAAAAAAAATACCATTGATAGTATCATCAAGAATAACTTAGAGTTACCAGAGGGGAGCCTGGTGTGCTGCAGTCCATGGGGTTGCAAAGAGTTGCACATGACTGAGTGACTGAACTGAACTGAACTGAACCAGAGGGGAAGGTTAGGAGGGAGAGATTGTAAAGAAGCTTGGGATTGACACACTGCTCTATTTAAAATAGATAACCAACAAAGACTTACTGTACAGCACAGGGAACTCTGCTCAATATTCTGTAATAACCTAAATGGGAAACAAATTTGAAAAAGAATAGATTACATGTATAACTTGATCACTTTGTTGTACACCTGAATCTAATACATTGTTAATCAACTATACCCTTATATAAAATTTAAAAAAATGAATTTGTTGTGTAGTTACTAAGTCATGTCCGACTCTTGTGATCCCATGGACTGTAGCCTGCTCTGCTCCTCTGTCCATGGTATGTCCCAGGGAAGAATACTGGAATGGGTTGCAATTTCCTTCTCCAGGGGATCTTCCTGACCCAAGGATTGAACCCATGACTCCTGCATTGGCAGGCGGATTCTTTACCACCGAGCCATCTATGAATACCAGAATATGAAATTTTTGTTGTTGTTTACTCACTAAGTCTTGTCCAACTCTTTTCCAACCCTATGGACTGTAGCCCACCAGGATATGAAATACTTAGGTATAAATCTGGCAAAGGATGTAAAAAACCTTCTGCACTAAGAATTACAAAATGTTTCTGAGAGAGTTAAATATGACTAATTTAGTAAAAATATATACTTGATGTGAAGAACCAACTCATTGGAAAAGACACTGATGCTAAGAAAGTCTGAGGACCTGAGAAGGGGGCGACAGAGAATGAGATGGTTGGATAGCATTGCCAACTCAATGGACATGAGTCTGAGCAAACTCTGAGAGACAGTGAAGGACAGGGAAGTCTGTCATGCTGCCATCTGTGGGGTCGCAAAGAGTAGGACACTACTGAGCGACTGAACACCAACAACAAATACTTTGTTAACTGATGAAAAGTTAATATTGTTATCACGACAGTTTTGCACAAATTTATTTATAGATTCATTACAATAGCAAACAAAATCAAATAAGGCTCTTTTTTTGTAGAAATTATCAAACTGATTCTAAAATTTGTACAGAAGTACAGAAAACCTAAAATAGCCAAAAGGTCTTTGAAAAATAACAAAATCAGATAACATAGAATATCTGATTTCAGACTTATAAAGCTATGGTGACTAAGAATGGATTATTGGAACTGAAAGGGGTGTCCAAAATAAACTCACACATACATCATCATTTGATTTTTAAATTTATTCATTTTAATTGGAAGATAATTACTCAACAATATTGTAATAGCTTTTGCCATACATCAACATGAATTGGACATAGGCATACATATGTCCCTTCCCTCCTTAATGTCCAGCCAATTTAAAATTGGGGAATTTTGAGAATTCTTAAACAGAACACAAAAGCATGAACTATTAAAGAATAAAATCAATAAGTTGCTCTTTAGCAAGAGTAAAACTTTTATTCTTCTAAAGCCACTGTTAAGAGCAGGCAGCTGACTAAAATAAAATATTTGCAAATCATGTATCTGACAAAGGACTTGTAATTTGCAAACAATTTTTTATAAGACAACAAATAGCCCCACTGGAAATGGACAAAATAGTTGAATAGCCATTTCACCAAAAGAAAATATGCATATAGGAGATGAGCACATGAAAAAATGTTCTATGCCAACTGAAATTAGAGAGTGCAAATTAAATCCCATTGAGATATTCCTTAATACCAACTGGAATGGCTAAATTTTTAAAAAATACTGATCATATTAAGTGTTGGCACTATTGTGCTGCTAGAAAGCTCATACACATCTCTTGGAATATAAAATGCTATAAGCACTTTAGAGAACATATTGACAGTTTAAAAAAAAAATGTAAGCTTACATCTACTATACAACCTTGTCATTCTACCCCTAGGTATTTACCCAAAATAAACATGAGTTAATATCCACACAAAGACTTTTTTCTCATTGTTTATAGCACTTTTATTTATAATAATCAACACTGGAAATAACCCATATATTCATCAACAAGTGAGTGGTTAAATTATGGAATACTGTAAAACACTATGTGTACTGCCATTTTAAAAACAGATAGCTTGGGGGAACCTACTGTATAATGCAGGAAGCTCACCTCAGTGCTCTTGGAGACCTAGATGGGTAGGATAGGAGTGGGATGGGAGGAAGATCCAAGAGAGAGGGGATGCACGTTTACATTTAGCTGATTCACTTCATGGTACAGCAGAAATGGACACAACACTGTAAAGCAACTACGCCACAATTTAGAAAATAAGAACTGTTATTACATGTAGTAACAAGGATAAATCTTAAAGTACCCATGTTGAGTGAAAGAAACCAAACACGAAAGAGTAAATATTCTATGATTTCATTTATATAAAATTCTAGAAATTGTAAACTAACCTATAGTGAGAGAAAGTATATCAGTGGTTGCCTGTGGGTGGAGGGAGGGAAGGTTAGATTACATCAGTATGAGGAAGCTTTTGGGGGTGATGGACATGTTTGTTAACTACATTGTAGTAATTACTTCACAATTAAACGCATGTCAAAGCCTATCAAATCGAACATTTTAGATGTATATATTCAGTTCAGTTCAGTTTAGTTGCTCAGTTGTGTCTGACTCTGCAATCCCATGGAGGGCAACACACCAGGCTTCCATGCCCATTGCCAACTCTCAGAGCTTGCTCAAATTCATGTCCATCAAGCTGGTGATGCTATCCAACCACCTCACCTACTGTCATCCCCTTCTGCCTTCAATCTTGCCCAGCATCAGGGTCTTTTCCAAAGAGTAAGTTCTTGCATCAGGTGGCCAAAGTATTGGAGATTCAGCTTCAGCATCAGTCCTTCCAATTAATATTCAGGACTGATTTCCTTTAGAATTGACTGACTGGACCTCCTTGATGTCCAAGAGACTCTCAAGAGTCTTCTCCAACACCACAGTTCAAAAGCATCAATTCTTTGGAACTCAGCTTTCTTTATGGTGCATCTCTCAAACCATAGCTTTGACTATATGGACCTTTGATGGCAAAGTAATGTACAGATTATTATACCACAATAAATTTGTAAAAAACAAATTATGTAAAATATTACATAAACTTAGTTGATAAAGCAGCAGCATGGTTTGAGAGGATTAACTCAGTTTTGAAAGGAATTCCATAGTGGATAAAATTCTATTGAACAAGATTGTATGCCACAGAGAAATTGTTCATAAAAGTCAGTCAGTCAATGTGGCACACTTCATTGTCTTATTTTAAGAAACTGCCACATGAACTCCAACCTTCAGTAATCACTATGCTCCTCAGTCTGCAGATATCAACACTGAGGTGAAACTCTTCATCAGCAAAAAATTTACAACTCACTGGAGGCTCATATGATGGTTAGCATATTTTTTTAGTAGTAAAGCATTTTTAATTAAAGTATGCGCATTTTAATATATAATGCTGTTGTACACTGAGTAGACTACAGTGTAGTATAAACATAATTTTTATATGCACTGGGAAGCCAAAACATTTGTGTGACTTGTTTTATTTTGTGATACTTTCTTTAGGTTCAATGGAGTATCAGATGAAAAAATGAATGAATTCCCTAATGTAAACAGGGGCTTCCCTGATAGCTCAGATGGTAAAGAATCTGCCTGCAATGCAGGAGACCCCAGTTCCATTCCTGGGTCAGGAACATCTGCTAGAGAAGGGATAGGCTACCCACTCCAGTATTCTTGGGCTTCCCTTGTGGCTCAGCTGGTAAAGAATCTGCCTGCAATGCAGGAGACCAGGGTTCAATCCCTGGGTTGGGAAGATCCCCTGGAGAAGGGAAAGGCTACCCACTCCAGTATTCTGGCCTACAGAATTCCATGGACTGTATAGACCATTGGCTCACAAAGAGCTGGACATGACTAACTGACTTTGACTCACTTCACTAATGTATACTGTAGACTATTTGGGTAATTATGATTGATGTATCAGTGTCAGTCCATCAACTGTAACAAATGTATGATTCTGGTAGGGGACACTGATAATAGAGGATGATGTGCATGCATAGGGCCAGAATATATAGGAAATTTCTATGCCTTCTTATAAATTTTGCTAAATCTAAACAATAAAATCTCCAAAAAGAATGACCTACTGTTCACCCGAGTATAGATACATTTCACAGTCATAATGTCAAATAAAATAATATGGGTCCAAAAATGTGTATGTGATATTATTCTTACTAATATAAAGTTTTTGATAGGTGACAAAGGGGACCTTGTGAGGTTGTGGAAATAATCTAGTTATGTGACCATGTATTATGTAAAATATCATCAAATTATACATTTTTTTGTCCTTTAACTTATATCTCATTTTTAAAATGAACTGTAAATCTCTGCAAATGTAAACTCCTCAAAAAGATGATGTGTGTGTGTGTGCGCATGTGCATGGATTTGTATGTGTGTGTGTATATGTGTGTATATATATGCTACAGCTTCTCTCGTAGTTCAGTTGATAAAGAATCTTCCTGCAATGCAGGAGACCTGGGTTTGATTCCAGGGTTGGGAAGATCCCCTGGAGAAGGAACTGGCAATCCACTCCAGTATTCTTGCCTGGAGAATCCCCATGGACAGAGGAGGCTGGCAGGCTACAGTCCATGGTGTCACAAGAGTCAGACACGACTTAGCAACTGAACCACCACCACATATATATACAAGCATATCTAGGTAGATTCAGAAATACTAAATACAAAGGTGGATATATGCAGGTATACTAATGGAATACTTCTGATAAGATGTAGGAGCAATTGGTTATTGTAAGAAATGGGAGCTGTACTGGCTTTTGTAACTTTTGGAGTTTGCACCCTTTACATGCATTTCCTATTCAAATAGCAAACAAATGGACTGCAAGAAGAAAATATTAACAAAATACTACATCACTGCTCTGGAGTCTGCTTAACTTGAATTAATCCTTTGCTTCTCTAACTAGGAATTAAAATAATTTTTAAATGACCTAACAATATGTAGAAAATCATATAGATTTTTCTGATGTTAGAAGTTTTTTTTTATTGAAGGATAATTGCTTTACAGAATTTTTCTTTTTTCTGTCAAACCTCAACATGAATCAGCCATAGGTATACATATATTCCCCTCCCTCTTGAACCTCCCTTCCATCTCCCTCCCAATTCCACCCATCTACTTTGATATAGAGCCCCTGTTTGAGCTTCCTGAGCTATACAGAAAATTCCCCTTGGCTTCTATTTTACATATGGTAATGTAAGTTTCCAAAGAAGGGCAATGCCAAAGAATGCTCAACCTATTGCACAATTGTACTCATCTCACACGCTAATAGAGTAATGCTCAAAATTCTCCAAGCCAGGCTTCAGCAATACATGAACCATGAACTTCCAGATGTCCAAACCAGTTTCAGAAAAGGCAGAGGAACCAGAGATCAAATTGCCAACATCTGCTGGATCATGGAAAAAGCAAGAGAGTTCCAGAAAAACATCAATTTCTGCTTTATTGACTATGCCAAAGCCTTTGACTGTGTGGATCACAATAAACTGTGGAAAATTCTGAAAGAGGTGGGAATACCAGACCACCTGACCTGCCTTTTGAGAAATCTGTACGCAGGTCAAGAAGCAACAGTTAGAAATGGACATGGGACAATAGACTGACTGGGTCCAAAGGAAAAAGGAGTACTTCAAAGCTGTATATTGTCACCCTGCTTATTTAACTTATATGTAGAGTATATCATGAGAAATGCTGGGCTGGAGGAAACACAAGCTGGAATCAAGATTGTTGGGAGAAATATCAATAACCTCAGATATCCAGATGAAACCACCCTTATGGCAGAAAGCAAAGAAGAACTAAAGAGCCTCCTGATGAAAGTGAAAGAGGAGAGTGAAAAAGTTGACTTAAAGCTCAACATTCAGAAACTAAGGTCATGGCATCTGGTCCCATCACTTCATGGCAAATAGATGGGAAATAGTGGCTGACTTTATCTTTTGGGGCTCCAAAATCACTGAAGATGGTGACTGCAGCCATGAAATTAAAAAGACGCTTACTCTTTGGAAGGAAAGTTATACCCAACCTAGACAGCATATTCAAAAGCAGAGACATTACTTTGCCAACAAAGGTCCATCTAGTCAAGGCTATGGTTTTTCCAGTGGTCACGTATGGATGTGAGAGTTGGATTAAAAAGAAAGCTGAGTGCCAAAGAATTGATGCTTTTGAACTGTGGTGTTGGAGAAGACTCTTGAGAGTCCCTTGGACTGCAAGGAGATCCAACCAGTCCATCCTAAAGGAGATCAGTCCTGGGTGTTCATTGGCAAGACTGATGCTGAAGCTGAAACTCCAATACTTTGGCCACCTGATGCGAAGAGCTAACTCACTTGAAAAGACCCTGATTCTGGGAGGGATTGGGGGCAGGAGGAGAAGGGGACAACAGAGGATGACATGGTTGGATGGCATCACCAACTCAATGGACATGGGTTTGGGTGGACTCCAGGAGTTGGTGATGGACAGGGAGGCCTGGCATGCTGTGGTTCATGGAGTCACAGAGTTGGACGCTACTGAGCGACCAAACTGAACTGAACTAAAGGTAAGTTTCCATGTTACTCTTTCCATACATCTCACCCTCTCCTCCCCATTCCCCATGTCCATAAGTCTATTCTCTGTCTGTTTCTCCACTGTTGCCCTGTAAATACTTTCTTCAGTACCATTGTTATAGATTCCATATATATGCATTAGAATTCAGTATTTATCTTTCTTTTCCTGACTCACTTCACTCTGTATACAAGGTTCTAGCTTCATCCACCTCACTGGACTGACTCAAATGTGTTCCTTTTTATGGCTGATTAATATTCCATTACGTATATGCACCACAACTTCTTTATCCATTCATCTGTCAATGGACATCTGGTTGCTTCCATGTTCTAGCTATAGTAAATAGTGCTGCAATGAACAATGGGACACATGCATCTCTTTCAATTTTGGTTTCCTCAGGGTATATGCCTAGGAGTGGGATTGCTGGCTCATATGGTGGATTTGTTCCTAGTTTTTAACGTATCTCCATACCGTATTCCATAGGGGCTGTACCAATTTACATTCCCACCAACAGTGCAAGAGTGTTTCCTTTTCTCCACACCCTTTCCAGCATTTACTGTTTGTAGACTTTTTGATGAGGGACTTTCTGACCGGTGTAAGATGATAACTTATTGTAATTTTGATTTGCATTTCTCTAATAATGAGTGAATGTTGAGCATTTTTCCATGTGTTTGTTAGCCATCAGTATGTCTTCTTTGGAGAAATGTCTGTTTAGTTCTTCTTTCCCACTTTTCGATTGGCTTGTTTGTTTATCTGGTATTGAATTGTATGAGCTGCTTGTATATTTTGGAAATGAATCCTTTGTCTGTTGTTTCATTTGCAATTATTTCTTCCCATTCTGTGGGTTATCTTTTCACCTTGCTTATAATTTCCTTTGCTGTGCAAAAGGTTTTAAGTATAATCAGGTCCCACTTGTTTACTTTTGTTTGTATTTCCATTACTCTAGGAGGTGGGTCTTAGAGGATCTTGCTTTGATTTATGTCATTGACTGTTCTGCCTATGTTTTCCTTTAAGAGCTTTAGTTTCTGGTCTTACATTTAGGTCTTTATTCCATTTTGAGTTTATCTTTGTATATGGTGCCAGTAAGTGTTCTAATTTCATTCTTTTTACACATAACTGTCCGGTTTCCCCAGCACCATTTATTGAAGAGGCTGTCTTTGCCCCATTGTGTATTCTTGCTTCCTTTGTCAAAAATAAGGTACCCATAGAGGCATAGGTTTAGTTCTGGGCTTTCTATCTTGTTCCATTGATCTATATTTCTGTTTTTGTTGCCAATATCATATTGTCTTGATGACTGTAGCTTTGTAATATGATCTGAAGTTAGGAAGGTTGATTCCTCCAGCTGCGTTCTTTCTCAAGACTGCTTTGGCTTTTCAGGGTCTTTTGTGTTTCCATGTGAATTGTGAAATTTTTGGTTCTAGTTCTGTGAAAAATGCCATTGGTAATTTGATAAGGATTGCATTGAATCTGTAGATTGCTTTTCATAGTATAGTCATTTTCACAGTATTGATTCTTCTTAACCAGAAACATGGAATATCTCTCTATCTGTTAATGTTGTCTTTGATTTTTTTCATCAGTGTCTTATAATTTTCTGTGTACAGTTCTTTTGTCTCCTTAGATAAGTTTATCCCGAGATATTTAATTCTTTTTGTTGCAAAGGGTGGATGGGATTGATTCCTTAATTTCTCTTTCTGATTTTCCTTTGTTAGTATATAGAAATGCAAGTGATTTCTGTGTATTGATTTTATGTCCTGCAACTTTGCTAAATTCACTGATTAGCTCTAGTAATTTTCTGATACTATCTTTAGGGTTTTCTATGGACAGTATCATGTCATCTGCCAACAGTGAGAGCTTTATTTCTTCTTTTCCAATCTGGATTCCCTTTATTTCTTTTGTTTCTCTGATTGCTGAAGCTAGGACTTCCAGAACTATGTTGAATAATAATGGTAAAAGTTGGCACCCTTGTCTTGTTCCTGATCTTAGGGGTAATGCTTTCAGTTTTTCACCATTGAGAATAATGTTTGTTGTAGGCTTATCATATATGGCCTTTACTACGGTGAGGTAGGTTCCTTCTATGCCCATTTTTTGAAGAGTTTTAATCATAAATTAGTGCTGAATTTTGTCAAAGGCTTTTTTTGCATCTATTGAGATGATCATATGGTTATCTTTCAGTTTATTAATATGGTATATCACATTGATAGATTTGTGTATATTGAAGAATCCTTGCATTCCTGGAATAAACCCAACTTGATCATGGTGTATGAGCTTTTTGATGTGTTGCTGAATTCTGTTTGCTAAAATTTTGTTGAGGGTTTTTGCATCTATGTTCATCAGTGATATTGGCCTGTAGTTTTCTTTTTATGTGTTGTCTTTGTCTGGTTTTGGTATCGGGGTGATGGTGGCCTAGTAGAATGAATTTGGAAGTGTTCCTTCCTCTGCAATTTTTTGAAAGATTTTTAGAAAGATAAGGCATTAGGTCTTATCCAAATGTTTCCTGGAGTTCTCCTGTGAAGCCATCTGGTCCTGGGCTTTTGTGTTTGGGGAGATTTTTGATCATGGCTTCAATTTCAGTGCTTGTATTTGGGTTGTTCATAATTTCTATCTTTTCCTGGTTCAGTCTTGGAAGATTGAACTTTTCTAAGAATCTGTCCATTTCTTCCAGGTTATCCATTGTATTGCCATATAGTTGTTTATAATAGTCTCTTAAAATCCTTTGTATTTCTGCATTGTCTGTTGTAACCTCTCCTTTTTCATTTTTAATTTTGTTGATTTGATTCTTCCCTGTATTTTTTCTTGATGAGTCTGGCTAAAGTTTTGTTTATCTTCTCAAAGAACCATCTTTTAGTTTTATTAATGTTTACTATTGTTTCTTTCATTTCTTTTTCAGTTATTTCTGCTCTGATATTTATGGTATCTTTCCTTATACTAATTTTGGGGGTTCTTTGTTGTTCTTTTTCCAGTTATTTTAGGTGTGAAATTAGGTAGTCTATTCAATGTTTTTCTTGTTTCTTGAGGTAGGATTGCTCGAGGTAATGTATATTGCTATACACTTCCCTCTGAGGACTGTTTTGGCTGCATCTCATAGGTTTTGAGATGTCATGTTTTCATTGTCATTTGTATCTAGAATTTTTTTTTTATTTCACTTTTGATTTCTTTAGTAACCCATTGGTTATTTAGAAACATGTTGTTTAATCTCCATATTTGTGTTTCTTACAATTTTATTCTGTAATTGATATCTAGTCTCATAGTGTTGTGATCAGAGAAGATCCTTAGTATGATTTGAATTCTCTTAAATTTATTGAGGTTTGATTTGTGACCCAAGATGTGGTCTATCCTGGAGAATGTTCTATTTGCACTTGAGAAGAAAGTGTATTCTTCTGCATTTGGATGGAATGTCCTGAAGATATCAATGAGATCCATCTCATCTAATGTATCATGTAAGACTTGTGTTTCCTTATTAATTTTCTGTTTTGATGATCTATCCATTGGTGTGGGTAGAGTGCTAAACTCTCCTACTATATTTGTTACCAAGAATTTCTCCTTTCATGTCTGTTAGTGTTTGTCTTATATATTGAGCTGCTCCTATGTTGGGTGCATACATAGTTTCAATTGTTATCTTTTCATCTTGGATTGATCCCTGGATCATTATGTAGAGTCCTTCCTTATTTCTTGTAATCTTTGTTTTAAGGTCTATTTTGTCAGATATAGGATTGCTACTCTAGCTTTCTTTTACTTCCCAGTTTCATGGAATATATTTTCCCGTCCTCTCACTTTCAGTCTATATGTGTCTTGAGGACTGAAGTGGGTTTCTTGTAGACAGCATATGTATGGGTCTTGTTTCTATATTCATTCAGCCAGTCTGTCTTTTGGTTGGAGCATTTAATTCATTTAAAGTAATTATTGATATATTTATTCCATTGTCACTTTTTTAATTGTTTGGAGTTGATTTTGCAGATCCTTTTCCTTCTCTTGTATTTCTTGACTATATAAGCCCCTTTAACATTTGTTGTAAAGCTGGTTTGGTGGTACTGAATTCTCTTAACTTTTGCTTGTCTGAAAAGCTTTTTCATTTCTCCATCAATTTTTAATGAGATCCTTGCCAGGTACAGTAATCTTAGTTGTTGATTTTTCCCTTTCAGTTCTTTACATCCTGCCATTCCTTTCTGGCCTGCAGAGTTTCTGTTGAAAGATCAGCTGTTAAGTGTATGGGGTTTCATTTGTATGTTACTTGTTGCTTTTCCCTTGCTGCTTTTAATATTCTTTCTTTGTGTTCAGTCTTTGTTAGTTTGATTAGTATGTGTCTAGTTAGTTTGATTAGGCATGTTTCTCCTTGGGTTTATCAAAGGTCCATGGGACTCTTTGTGCCTGTTGGACTTGATTGACTATTTTCTTTTCCATGTTGGGGAAATTTTCAACTATAATCCCTTCAAGAATTTTCTCATACCCTTTCTTTTTCTTTTCTTCTTCAGGGATCCCTATAATAATTCAAATGTTGTATTTTATATTGTCCCAGAGGTCTCTGAGACTGTCTTAAGTTCTTTTCATTCTTGTTACTTTATTCTGCTCTTCAGAAGTTATTTCCACCATTTTATCTTCCAGAACACTGATTCATTCTTCTGCTTCAGATATTCTGCTATTGATTGCTATTCCTAATACACTATCTCTAGAGTATTTTTCATTTCAGTAATTGTGTTGTTTGTCTCTGTATGTTTATTCTTTAATTCTTCTAGGTTTTTGTTAATTGATTCTTGCATTTCCTCCATTTTGTCTTCAAGGTTTTTGATCATCTTTACTATCATTATTATGAATTCTTTTTCAGGTAGTTTGCCTATTTCCTATTCATTTATTTGGACTTCTGTGTTTCTAGTTTATTCCTTCCTTTGTGTAGTATTTTGCTGCCTTTTCCTTTCTTTTCTTTTTTTTAACTTATTGTGTTTTAGGTCTCTTTTTGCCAGGCTTCAAGGTGGAATTCTTTCTTCCTTTTGTTTTCTTTCCTCCTAAGTTTGGTCCAGTGGTTTGTGTAAGCTTTGTACGGGGTGAGATTTGTGCTGAGTTTTTGTTTGTTCGTTTTTCCTCTGATGGGCAAGGCCAAGTGAGTTGCTGATCCTGTCTGCTGAGGAGCAGGTTTGTACTTTTGTTTGTTGTTTAGAAGAGGCATCCTGCCCAGGTTGCTACTGGCATTGTATTCCAATGGTTCCCTTTGTATGAGTTTTCACTATTTTCTTGGAATCAGTGCTCCCACTCCAAAGGCTCAGGGCTTTATCTCTGGTCAGGAATGAAGATTCCACAAGTGGTTTGTTATGGCATTAAGTGAGATGAAAACAAATATCCAAAAACGAGAAACCAAAGATGAACCCTAGACAAATGGCAGTTACAAAATCAGGCAAATGATAATTAAAATAATGGAATATACATGTATACATATACATCCATGAGCAAAGAAAATAGAGTTCAAGAAAAATAAAGTACAATCAATTGACCTGATGAACAAAGGAAATCCAAAATTATATTTACCAGTTGAGAGCAGTCTAACTAAAGCGCAAAGTGGAAAACAAAACTAAAGCAAGCTGCCAAGTGGGGAATAAAGCAATGAAAACAAAAATAATAAATATGTTGAAAGGAAAGAAATATAAGAAAGAAAGAATGGATATGCAAAGTTAAATAGAGGCAGATGAAGAAGATATATATACATTAAAGATTAACTGCAATTGGAAAAGAATAGTAGGAAAGGCAAACAAAGGAATAACTGTAGAAAACATGTAATAGGTTTAAAAAGTGAAACTTTTAAAAAAGAGAGAGAGGGGAAAAAAAAAAAGGAAAAAACACCCCAGAACTGCAAAAGCCCAACATAGATGCAGAGGTTTATAACAACAATAAAAAAAAGTGACGGAGAAAAAAAAAAAAAAGCTCTAAAGCTTAATTAGATTTCGTGGTTCCAATAAAATTGACGACTACAACAGAGGAGGGAAGAAAAAGGGGGGAAAAAAAAAAGAAATCCAAAAAAATCTACAGAACAAATCAAAACATAAGAATAATAAATGTTTTTCTTCAGTCACTGCTGTCAAAGTCCTTTCCCTCGCTGGAAGTCCCAGTCCACTTCACCTCTGTAGGATGCCCTCCAGCACTGTGCTGATCTCTGGACCTGTTCTGGGGGGTGGCTCAGATTCTAATCTGGTCCTACTCCTGTATGTTCTTGCCTCCAATGTCCACAGCTATCAGAACTAGCGCACTTTCTTTTGTGGGAGCTCTCAATGACCTTTTATATATTTCGTAGACACAGAATCTGCTTAGTTGATCAGGTGGATTTGATCTGCAGCTTGTACAGCTGGTGGGAAGGTTTTGTACTGCCCCTGGGTTTCAATTATGGTTTTATTTCCACTTCTTCATGTGGGTTGTCCACTGAGGTTTGCTCCTGAGGCTGCCCTGGAAGACTTGGGTTTGCCCTTGTGAGATCCAAGGGTGGAGGTGGTGCAGCTGCTTGGGTTGCAGGGGTTCCAGCAGCACCAGGTACTCAGGGGAGTTGGCGGCTAGGGCAGCAGGAAATATAGTGCTCTAGAAGGGTATGGCAACCAGTATTGGCCAATGTTCTCCAATATTCTTGCCTGGAGAACCCCCTTCCCTGACAGAGAAGCCTAGCAGGCCACAGTCTACAGGGTCACAAAGAGTAGGACACTAATGAAGTGACCCTCCACACACAGAAGCAAGACTTTTTTTTGCCTGTGGCAACTCTGCCCCAGTGAGAGTTGAGTATGAAAGTGGCGTAGCTGCTTGGCTTGCAGGGACCTTGGCGGTGCCAAGTGTGCAGCAACAACTGACTGCCTTCGCCGCAGGAGTTATGGCCCTATCAGAGTCTTTTTTTGAGCCTCTTGTAACTGGTGATCAGAAGGCCTCTTTGGCCAATCTTTCTCTGTAGCTCTGCCCATTCAGCCTCTTAGATGTCTCCCTGCCTGGGGTCCTTTTCTGTTGTTTGGCGCATCAGACACATAGAGGGGACCCCCTTGGCTGGGGTCCTACTCTGTAGGTCATCACATCAGGCACTTAAAGGAGCACCCTGGGTTGGGTCCTACTCTATAGTTCAATGCATCAGGCATCTGATGGGCCAGCCTCTCTATTGTTCAGCTGCTGATGGTGACATATAGAGGGAGAGAGGCTATGGTGATGGCTCCACCCAATACACATCTCTCAGAAGTATCGGCTTGCTTCCATGGCTGCCTGGCTTTCCTCCACAGGCATTTCCCACTACAATCTCCCCCCTCACATCCCCTCGATCTGTCTTCTGCAGTCGATAGCAGCCCTCGCCCTGGGATTGCTCCACAATCCCTAAACTCCAGCTCCCAGGCACTGCACCTCCCAGGGCATCTACATCCCTGTCCAGCATATGTATGGCTGCTGCAAGGACTGTCTGATCTCATTCCATTTAGGCTGCCACAGATCAGCTGTTTCACTCTCAGTCTTAAATGTTTCTCCTCCAACTCAGACAATTGCCCTGATGTGGGGATCGGACACCTGCTTCAGTTCCCCTACCCTCAAGGGCAGATCCAGTCTTACTAAGACCCCAGTGTTTCCCCCTAGTTCCTTTGCCCTACCAAGTTTTGCTTGGGTCTATATATTCCTTTCTGCTGGTCAGGTACTCCTGTCCGCTCTCAGCTGGTGTTCTGCATGTATTTCTGTGTGTGAAGGTGTATTCCTGATATATCTGTGGAGAGAGATGTACTCTATGTCCACCTACTCCTCCACCATCTTGTTCTCCTCAGAAGTTGGTTTTTAATCCTAAATATTTATGAATTTAAGAACACAACCAAAATTCTCTAATAGTGTTATAACAGTGAGAGTCACTTCATTCTCATCCCACCATGTCAAGAGCATAATGGAAATGAGGAAACGGAATATTGGTTATATTGTCCTATTGTTATGAGGTTGAGCTTTCACAGTACAAACTGGATGAATTTTGCTGTTTTTCCTATCAATTCTCTGAGTTTTCTTCACTCCACAAATTGGGATATCATCTGACTAAAAATTTAACTAGCAGTAAATCCCAAGGCCCATGAGGGCCTAAACACCTTTGTTTAGAAGCAAATTTGGAGAAATGAAATCACTGATGGATGTTGGGAAATTACAGTACACTGACCTTAGATTTATTCTCCAGAGAAGTTTAGTTCAAACTGAAGAAAACCTGCACGTTTTCTTGCATTGGCTACAATCTAGAGAATCTTATGTCTGTCTGTATGGCCTTCCCAGGGATGTTGGGAGCCAATGTTGAAACAGTACTTTAAAGAGCACCAAAGTTAAAATTCACAAGCAGGGAACAACTTGTTTTCACAGCAATGAGAGCTGGCATGGCAAACACTTCTCAGTGGTGACTTACATACTTATTCAGTGATTTAGACTGCTTCTCTGGCACGGGTCAAATGGCATATTAACATGGGATATAATCCTTTCTCACTCTGTAGGCAATGGCTCAGTGTGATATTGGCACCATATTAAGCTTCATTAACCCTACAACACGTTGCCTTCTTACTCTTGGCACTCTCCTGCAGGCTGCAGGCAGTAACCCATGAGTAATCTGATTACCTACAACCGACTGTAGCCACATGGAATGGAGGCTGACTACAGAGTGGAACACAATTACAGTCTTTTGAGATTCAATTAGAAAGCTGTTCATAGAGCTTCGTTTGGAATTCTGTAACTGGCTCCAATAACCCCTCATGAACTGCATGTTTCTTTGAGTCCACAGTAAATAATGAACTTAAAAAGCTTCACCTGTTCTTCATATGCCTTTTAAGAATTTGTCCTCCTAAAGAGTGTAATAAACCACACTTGCAGTTAGAGACAACAATAACTATTTCCAGACTGTGGGATTTTTTTTTTTTTTTTGCCTTCTTTAAAGGAGAGATGTTATTTTCCTCCTCCACAGAATTAGTCTGATTTTAGTCTTCCTTGTAAATGGACATTAAAAACAAATGCTACTTAGCATGGAGCTAAACATTATCAGAGGCTAATTGTCCTTTAAATAAAACCCGAGGTTAAGAAAAATTAAGCTTCACATTTGAAAAGACAAAATTAAGACAAAGATGTTCTAGACTGGATTATGTCATTCTGTGGCATCTTACAAACCTCATTTATGCTATATATACATATTTAAAAGATGACATTCTTTGCTTACTGGTGGTCTGAATTTCTAATTTCACATCTAAAATGAAACAATTCTAAAATGTGTTGTTGGAAGAAACACATTATTTAGAAGATGTTTCCAGTTTATAAAGTGGATTCCATAATGAAGTGTTTGTTTTCTGTATTATTTCTGCCTCAATGTACTTATTGTGATATTTGCTTTTTCTATTCTGACAATTATAAAATAAATGTGAATTTGGCAGGCAAACTTGAACTTCAGTCCTAGCTTTGCTACAATCTATGAAAACTTTACCAGTTATTTGATTTTTTGATCCTGAGTTTTCTCTTTTATCAAAAAGGGAATAAAATACTTTATAACAGTGTCATTGCAGTGTTTAACAGTACATGATGAATGAAATGGCACAGTGTGTGGGATATCATAAACATTCAACATGTGTGCCTTTCTTACTAAATTTCTAGCTCTCTTTATCACCTTGTTGTGAATTCATATCTGTGTTTTTATCACTGTGTATAATATAATGATGATCTAGTTTAATCATATAAGCATCTATTTTATGCCATAAAACTGGAGAAATCATCACAAATAGTGAAATGCATTACTTATAGGCATTTATTTGAGCTGCTGAGATGCAGTGAATGGAACCTGAGTTTGAACTGATATGATATTTTCCTTCTATTCCCATTGTTCTTTCTTTGAAGAAAATGTGAATATACATTCAGTTCATTAAGTTCAACCAAGTTCCAAAAAACTCAAGCTAACACTTCAGATTAATGCCAGTTCTTTGACCTTTGTTCCTGTAAAACAAGTCTGAAAATGTAAGCATTTTCAAATCTGAAAGTGGATGGATGGTTACAAATGCTCAGAGTATATGAAAAAAATCTCTCCACTTGACTCTGCAAGCAAACAGACAGTAAACTGCTGAAATGCTAAACAGTTAATGATATGGAAAAGATATGACTGAAGAAATCACTTTCCTCCCTTGACTCTGTAGATAAGCATGTGTTTGGGGAATCCCCTATGGTACTGGTTTCAACAGGAGGCCTAGTATGAGTTTGAGAACTCCTGGTGTGGGAGGTTTTATCACTCATTAGCACCCATGAGTCAGATGACTTAGTTAGGTTCAGTCATCACTTACGATAATTTAATCAGATTTGCTCTTATGCATTTTGTAGTCTAACGTGACACACTTTACTTCATCATAATTCATAATGAGTCACTCCACATCAACTCGTCAAGGTTGGCATTTATTATTCACCAAGGTTTTAGGGACAATTTCCCAAAGTTTGTCAACATGTTTTGCAGGATTTCCATTACTGTAATTAATAAAGGAAAGCCAAATGGAGCCCTGATTCTAAACTGACTTGTCTCATACTTTTCAAAGAATAATCCTAAACACAGCACTGCCTATGTTACCAGGCATAAACACAATTGGAAGAGCAGAAAGCTGGTGTACTTAGTTTATTTACTTTTCATTCTTAAGTTTCAGTTGACCCTGAGGCATGTCCATATCACCAGTGGGAAATATGGATCAATAGCAGTTTAGATAAAGGAAATGGAAATGGGGTTGGTTCAACTTTTCAAGCATCAGATAAAACAAGCTCTCAAAAACAGTACAGAAACTCAATTTTTTAGATTGCTTGTTCAATACTGTTCATGACTCTCATGAAAGTATTACCATCTTTTTTTGTTTGTTTGTTTGTTGTGTTTTTTTTTTTTTGCTTCTCTTTTCTTTTTTGACTCTAAGCCTAGAGTATAAGAATCAACTGGGCAAAGCCTGACAGCAACTTGTTATTTTCATTTGTTCTCATATTATCCCCCACCCATTGCCCTCCACCCACATTTTTATCTGTTTGCTTGTCCATAGCTATGACTATTATCACTGCCTGAGCTAATAGATTTTATACTTTTTTTCTTTCTCTCAAGTATCTTATCCTTCCAACCCATCTTGATTACTCCTATCAATGTATTTTTCTCTTTTGTGTTGATCTCCTTCAACAATGCCACCAGCAGCCTCTTCTTATATGTTTTTTCTTAGGTCAATCTCAGTCAATTTTTATGTTTTTTTTTCACCCTATAAACACACTCTAAAAATATCAACAAATAATACAGCTGTTTTTGGAGCTGTGTTCGCAGAGAGAGACTGTAAAGTTACATGGAATGCATATAGTCAAATGACCCCTGAATGCTAAGTGTCTTTGCTTTTGTCCCAAAGTTTCTTTTTTTGCAAGCACTGACTCGTCCTTTCCTTTTTATTTAATTTTATTTTTTATTATTTTTTAACACCAAAAACATTTTGTATTGGGGTACAGCCAACTGACAATGTTGTGATAGTTTCTTTAAATAGTTAGAAAACTGTTTGCCCATTCATTCTCAGTTTTTTTTTTTTTTTCTGTGGTTCAGCAAAACAAAGCACCTACCGAAGCATCTGGTTAGGAAAGGGAATGAGAGGAGGGTATAAACAACACATCATTTTATTGTGAGTCCCACATGCATTATTTCATTTAAACTTCACAACATTCCAAATGAGGAAACAAAACACCAGAAAAGTTCAGTGCTTGAGATCAAAGTTAAAGGCCAAGTTCAGATAGAGACCAAGTCAGTTTGCTTCTGAATCACTTGAACTTACCACCAAACCAGTAGGAGAGATAATTTTAGATGATGGTTAATCAACTTTGATGATTATATATTTATTTCAATAAGTATTTTAAGAAATATAGAACAAGTCATGATTTTACAGATACTATTGTTAAATTTAACAAAAACAAATGAGTTGATTCAGAGTTATTTTTATTTAAATTATTAAGTGATAGCACAGATAGCCTACAGATGTGAAAAATAATTGTAAGGATGTTTTTCAGCTGAATAAAGTTCAGGAAATACTATTTGACTATATTACTTTATCCTTTTGCCAACTGTTCTCTAAGAGCCACTATACAATGTGTAGTTTGAATAATCTCCGTGCTTCTGCGCTACCTTGTCCATCTAGAATATCCACCTTGCCTTCTCATCAAAATCCTGCTTATATGGCACTCCCATCACACAACCTTTCCCGGCTACCTCTCTTTTGGAGATCTTCATTCATACATTGACATGGCACTGACATGGATTATATACTGGGCCTTCCCTGGTGGCTCAGACAGTAAAGAATCTGCTTGCAATGCAAGAAACCTGGGTTTGACCGCTGGGTCAGGAAGATCTCCTGGAGAAGGGAATGGCTACCTGTGGAGGAGCTGGAAGGCTTTGAGCAAATACTGCCAATGTATTTGCTCCACTCATGACGAAGGTTGGAAGCTGGAACGAGCATAACAAAGGGTTATGAGCGTTCCCCGAGTGCCTGAGGCTGGGAACAGATAACAAAGGGTTATACACCCGGCCTTGAGGCGTTCAAAGGCTTCCTTCTGACCACCTGTTTCTGAGAGCAAGGACTGTTGTTTCATGATAAGACTCCCTTTCGAGTTTCGCCAAAGCTATGTTATGTCTTGGGCGATGGAAACTATATTTTATGCTTGAATGCTTTAATGTTTACCTGAAATGGCTACGGGCAAGTCTGCCCTATGCTCTATTCCCTGAGAATTATAAAACTGCGCAGTTAGATAATAAACTTTGTCAGTCCACTAGAGGCTATCCCTGAGTGTCCTTTTCAGAGTGCGGTTCTCCGAGCCTTACAGCTACCCACTCCAGTATCCTTGCCCAGAGAGTTTCATGGACAGAGGAGCCTGGTGGGGTGCATATAGTCCATAAAGCCGCAAACAGTCAATTATATACTTTTTGAGAACATTTGTCAGTATGTTTGCTTTATTCATTCACCTTCTAGTCAGGGGCTTCCTCGTTTATATTACTGTAGCTCCCTTTCCCATAGTACTTGGCTTAAACCTAGATAACCAGTAGAAAAGAGCTGTAAAAAATGGGAAATCAAGGAAACTGGGTTTAGTTCTTACCTTCTAAAATTTATTAGCTGTGGGACTAAGGGAAAACAAGGTTTGAATCTCTTCAAGGATTATACAACATACAATATAAATGAATATTAAATCTTACTAGAGAGTCAATATGCATTAGTGCATTTTGTTTCCCCTTCCAATAAATATTTTCTGAATGTTAAAAATATACAGAAAAGGCTGATGCAAACACTGTACTGATTAATCTCCACCCCTAATTGTTTAATGTTCTTGCATATAACTTGGGTATTACTCAGATAAACAATATTTAACAATAGTATCCATTTGTCCAAATTATAAAATTCATATTTTGGGGGACTTATGGATGCATGTGACTGAATACCAACTCAACCTAGTGTAAGGTGAAGAAATCTTTAAAACGAGATTGGGAGAGAGAATGAATATTCATCGTCTCAGGAAACTACAGAGTCCCAGGATTAGCATTAGATTTAGACACAGATAGATCTGGGATACACAGGTAGTGTCACTAAGGCTCTGTCTCACTCCATCTTTTCTTCTCCCCTCCTTTGTGTTGGCTTCATTATTAAGTGATTTGTCTCTAAGTGCAGACAGTAAGGCCAAAAGCAGCACTGGGTTAATCTAGCCCTTTCAAGTAGTATCCTTACTTGGGAGCCTCTCTACCAACCTGTGTATCAGTCCTCAAGGACTCTTATTGGCTTTTTTTTTTTAGTTATATACCTTGAAATAATCACTATGCCCAGCATGTTGAGTTACTCTGAGTACCTCACTGGCCCAGGGATTTATAGAGCAGGAAGAGTCTCTGACTGACAGCCCCAACAGTTTCAGAGAGAAAAGATATGGCACAGATATAAAATAATAGATACCCTGTCTATAAAAAAAAAAGAAAAAGTGAGGTTGCATGAACACAAGTATTCTAGGACTGGTGTAATGGATGTTCTTTGTGTCTCACATTCCTTCAGCTTCTCACTACTGCAGCACCACGCTGACAGTATACTATGGGATGTACCTTTACCTTCACCAAGGACTTTCTTTTGGCCTCACTGACATATAGGGCAGGCAGGCAGTGAGGTGCAGTAAGTGCCTCTGGAAATATCACTTGACCAATGATGAGAGAGGAACTGATGAATATATACTTCAGCTCCCTCTCTCCTCTATTAGGATATCTTCAGTTCAGTTCAATTGAGTCGCTCAGTCGTGTCCAACTCTAAGTGACCCCATGAATCGCAGCACATCAGGCCTCCCTGTCCATCACCAACTCCCGGACTTCACTCAAACTCATGTCCGTCGAGTCAGTGATACCATCCAACTATCTCATCCTCTGTTGTCCCCTTCTCCTCCTGCCTCCAATCCCTCCCAGCATCAGAGTCTTTTCCAATGAGTCAACTCTTCGCATGAGGTGGCCAAAGTATTGGAGTTTCAGCCTCAGCATCAGTCCTTCCAATGAACATCCATGACTGATCATCTTTAGGATGGACTGGTTGGATCTCCTTGCAGTCCAAGGGACTCTCAAGAGTCTTCTCCAACACCACAGTTCAAAAGCATCAATTCTTCGGTGTTCAGCCTTCTTCACAGTCCAACTCTCACATCCATACATGACCACTGGAAAAACCATAACCTTGACTAGACGGACTTTTGTTGGCAAAGTAATGTCTCTGCTTTTCAATATGCTATATAGATTGGTCATAACTTTTCTTCCAAGGAGTAAGCGTCTTTTAATTTCAAGGCTGCAATCACCATCTGCAGTGATTTTGGAGGCCAGAAAAATAAAGTCAGCCACTGTTTCCACTCTTTCCCCATCTATTCACCATGAAGTGATGGGACTGGATGCCATGATCTTCATTTTCTGAATGTTGAGCTTTAAGTCAACTTTTTCACTCTGCTCTTTCACTTTCATCAAGAGGCTTTTGAGTTCCTTTTCACTTTCTGCCATAAAGGTGGTGTCATCTGCATATCCGAGGTTACTGATAATTCTCCCCACAGTCCTGATTCCAGCTTGTGCTTCCTCCAGCCCAGCATTTCTCATGATGTACTCTGCGTATAAGTTAAATAAGCATGGTGACAATATACAGCCTTGACGTACTCCTTTTCCTATTTGGCACCAGTCTGTTGTTCCATGTCCAGTTCTAACTGTTGCTTCCTGACTTGCATATAGGTTTCTCAAGAGGCAGGTCAGGTGGTCTGGTATTCCCATCTCTCGATGAATTTTCCACAGTTTATTGTGATCCACATAGTCAAAGGCTTTGGCATAGTCAATAAAGCAAAAACAGATGTTTTTCTGGAACTCTCTTGCTTTTTCCATGATCCAGCAGATGTTGGCAATTTGATCTCTTGTTCCTCTGCCTTTTCTAAAACCAGCTTGAATATCTGGAAGTTCACGGTTCACGTATTGCTGAAGCCTGGCTTGGAGAATTTTGAGCATTATTTTACTAGCATGTGAGATGAGTGCAATTGTGTGGTAGTTTGAGCATTCTTTGGCATTGCCTTTCTTTGGGATTGGAATGAAAACTTACCTTTTCCAGTCCTGTGGCCATTGCCGAGTTTTCCAAATTTGCTGGCATATTGAGTGCAGCACTTTCACAGCATCATCTTTCAGGATGATCTATTAGGATATCTTAGAGTCATGCTTTTCACTGTCTCCTAGAATTCCCTGGTAATACTGGATGGTAGATGCCATAGGAATAACCAACTTTGGAACACATCATTTATTGATTTCCTTCCCTTCCACTGGCTTGTATATCTATTTCCCTCTACCCGGGATAAACTCTCACATTAATTCCTTCTGCTTACCTCCTTATCTTGGGTCTGCTTCTTGGGGAATTCAACCACATCTCCACAACAAAATCTAGTAAGAAATCTCTAGTCCAAAGTTTTCCAGGTATAATTTGCTCATTGCAATGAATTTCACAAAGATTGAATAGTTACATTGGGATAGTTATTATATTTGTCTGTGATCTGTGAAAACCAGAAAAATTCTCTAGATGAGTGACCATCATAATGAAGGCTCAGAACACATTAGATGGGATGCAGATGAGAGACAATGCTGTTAGGATTTTTCTCTCACCTTTTCTTCCTGTTATAAATGTTCTGCCACTGCTGTCATTTTCAATATTTTGAGCTAGGTTTGAAAGCATTTGGCTCATGTTGCTGCTGCTGCTGTTGCTAAGTTGCTTCAGTCGTGTCTGACTCTGTGTAACCTCATAGACGGCAGCCCACCAGGCTCCCCCGTACCTGGGATACTCCAGGCAAGAATACTGGAGTGGGTTGCCATTTCCTTCTCCAATGCATGAAAGTGAAAAGTGAAAGTGAAGTTGCTCAGTCATGTCTGACCCTCAGTGACCCCATGGTCTGCAAGTTCCAGACTCCTCCATCCATGGGATTTTCCAGGCAAGAGTACTGGAGTGGGGTGTCATTGCCTTCTCTGATTTGGCTCATATCATGAACTCAATTCTTAAATCTAACAAGAGAAACAGAGTTACTTTCATCATTCAAACCTGTCATTGGCAGGCAGTTTACCCAGATTCAATTAATTTTTGCAAATTAAATATGTGGAAACCGAAAGAAGATAAACTCATATTGATGTGTTCAGTAAATACAGTGAAATTCTTGTTAACAACTATGAGGTTGTAAGAAGTAGGCAACATAGTTTCAGTTCTCAGGGGGAGTTTAATCTAGTGGCAAGAAAAGATTCAATGAATGAAGAGAATGGAGGGATTCTGACAATATATGTGAAGATTAATATAAGCAAATACCCTTTTGGAGTTTGGGAAATGAAAGGTAAAGATAGTCGGGACTAACATGAAGACAAATGGCCAAAAAATAACATATAATATGTTCTTAAAGATACTAAATTGATTGATTTGGCCAATAGGGCTTAATTAAGAATGACTTTTTCCAGATGTCCCTTACTCATGCAATTTGCATATTGGGGATTTTGAAGTGTTGCTTTTCCATCACTTGCATTTGGATGTTGGGAAGGGATGAAGTGGGAATGATATTGAAAAGAAGAATTTATGCCAAGGGTGTAAGGGAAATGTATAAGGTTTATGATGTCATTTGTAACTTCTTCTAGGTCACCTTTGTAAGTTTATCTTCTCTTCTCACAGGCTTCTTTACATTAGGGAATTTCATAATTCCATTCTAGATTCTGTTCTTTTATTGAATCATAGCCTTGATGGCCTTATTCATGCCAGTGTTTTTAAACATCATCTATATGCTGGTGATTTTCCGATTACCAGTTCAGTCCGGAGCTCTCTCATGAGCTGCAGACTGGGTTTATACAACTGCTTAATCAAACTCTCCATTTACATGTTTAACATATAAGGCACTTCAGACTTAATATGTCTAAGACTAACATGTTAAGTCTAATATGTCTGACTCTCTCCTTTCCCATAAAATTTTATTTACCTATAATCTTTTTCATCTCAGATGACGGTAACTTATCCTTTCAGTTACTCAGTCTAAAAATCTTGTCGTCATTGTAAAGTCTTATTTTTTTCTCATAGCCACACATCCAATTCAGTGGAAATCCTGTTGGCTCTAACTTCAAGATATATACAGACTTTTTCTCACAATATTCATTGCTACTATCCAGGTCCAAAGAGTAATCATTATCACCTGGATATTGCATTTGCCTTCTACTGATCTGCAGTCTCTTATCCTTATTTTACCTTGAGACTCTTGGTGAGCCTTATGTCTTGCTTCTGCTCAAAACCCTGCAATGACTCTCTCATTTTTCTCAGAGTAAAATCAAAGATTCAGACAGGTCAACAAAGCCCCATGTGATATAGCTTCCTGTCACCTCTCTGACCTGCCTCCTATTGCTCTTCCCTTGACAAGTCTGCCCCAAAGTATCACCTCTTTAGCCATTTCTGGAGCCTGACCAGCCCTGCCCTGCTTTAGGACATTTAACGGTACTGTTCTACCAATCCAAGTGTTTGTTTGACTCAGTGCCTCACCTCCTTCATCTCTTCACTCAAATACTACTTCCTCAGTGAGGCTCTGACCACCTGTTAATTCAACTGTCATCTGCACCACTCCAACCAAACAGCATTCTGATTCCTCTTGTCTACATTTTCCCACATTATTTCTTCATTTTACTTTTTCTTATGTTACCACTTACCTACATCATTCCTATATCTGCTTCCTTTCCTGGTACTTACAACTGCTAGTACACTATATTATTTAGCTTTTAGTCATGCGTATTGTCCATTATCTTTACTTGATGCGGGCAGAGCTGTCTCCCCGTCTTGTTCACTGATGCTTCCTGTGCTAGTTCTACTGCTGAGTAACAAACTGCCAACAAATGTAGTGGCCTAAAATGGTGCAAATTTATCAGCTCACAGTTCTCTGTAGGTCATAAGCCTGGCATGGTTCAACTGGATTTTCTGCCTAGGGTTTCACAAGGCTGACATCAAGGTGTTGGCCAGCCTGGGTTTTTATCCAGGGGCCCTAGGGAAGAATTCACTTCCAGGCTCATTCACTTTATTGGCAGAATTCAGCTCCTTGTAGTTGAAGAGCTGAGGTCCCCATCCTTTGCTGACTGTTGACCAGAGTCTTTGCTTTCAGATCCTAAAATCCCAAAGGCCTCTTGCAACTCTTTTTGAATGTGATTCATCATCATTCAACCAATAATGGCATATTGTGTCCTTTGTATGCTTCAAATCACTGACTTTTCCTTTTACCCTTACTTCTGCTTTTAAGAGCTCATGTGATTACATCAGGCCCCCTTGGGCAGTCTAAAACAATCTTCCTATTTTAAGGTCAATTGACTAGTAACCTTAACTGCATCTGCAAAGTCCCTTTTGCCATGTAATGTAACATATTCACAGAAGTACTAATGGGGAATAAAGGTCATGGGGGTCAAGTTTCTGCCAATTGCATTTCCTAAGCACTAAGAACTGTGTCTTCCTGGCATGTAGTACAGGTGAATGATTCTGTGGCAGTGGACACCTGGGCTAGAGGATTTATTTGCAGAAAGCTGGTTGTTTGCCTGATGCATTTGGAAGAAAAGTTTCCAAATCCTTCCAATTTGAGTGTATTAGAATGTAAAAAATCAATTGTTTGTTTTGTTCTTTGAAGAAGGAAGAATCTGGAAATGAGAGAAACAAAGAAAAAGACGAAAAGCCAGGGAAGAATCAAGGTGAGATCAGAATATGAGAATGTCCAAGGCCATGTGCCTAGGAGCCTCTGACTTTCTGTTTCACACACACTGAAAGTAGTGATTTTCCACCTTTGTTAATGTGGTCAGTCCCAAGACTCTCACTCTTGTGTGCCAGATGTGGTTTTTCCAGACTCTTAGAGCTGTAATTGTTTAACAAACCAGATACCCTTAGAGGTTAGCATGTATGTGCAGCCACACAGTCTGCCTGAAACAGGAGTTCTGGTAGATGCAGCGGGTTCACAGGGTGGCCAGGGACTGGGGTGTTTGGGATGGAACTCATGGCTTTTTCTCCTTCTTGGCAATAGCATATCATTTTATCTTTATTACATTAAAACGCAAGATATTTGAACTTAAATTTGAACAATTACTTCATTTCCTACCAGAATGCTTAAACTCCACAGGGAAGTTGATTGGTAAATATGAAAATGTTTGAATATCAGAAAACTTTAAATTAATTGAAAATGATAAATTAGTCATTTTTCAGCCTCGTGTCTGGATTCACTCAACCCCGAATGTGCTGCCAGTTTAGAACTCTTCTCCCCTTCTCCACAGTGAATTCTCAGAGTCCACATTCAAAGTACAGGGGTCCAGCTGGCCAATCTTTTCCTGTAACATTCAACTTGGCTCTTTTAACTGGCTCACTAGGAGAATCCTTCCCCTGACTGAGATGACAGCTTTGGGTGTCCTCCAAAAGTACGATTCTGCATGGTCTTTTCACTTTCTGATGAAGTTATGCTAGGAAAAAAGATATTATGTTAAAAACTTGTTTAATTTAAGAAAGAATGAGGAATTTTCCCTTCTAATTTTGTCATTTCTTCCACTAGCTTTTCTTCATCCAGTCATCTAACAGACTTGTGTTGGATGATCTCTCATATAACAAACCTGGGCTAGTATATTGGATAGATAGGTTTGGGAATAATTTCAAATAGTTTGAATTTGTTGACTGAATTCTAGTAGAGAGTTAGATGGGCACAGGAAGGGGGAGAAATTATTTGAGGGAACTGACGGGGGTATTCTGTGGCCTAGAGCAGAGGAAAGGCAATCTACAATCTGTATACAGATTGCAAGTTAAGAATGATTTTGCAATTTCAATTAGTTGAAAAACTTCAGAGAACTAATTAAAAAAAAAAAGCTTGTAACACATGAGACTTACATGAAAGACAAATTTCTGTGTTCATAAATAAAGTTGTATTGGAACACAGAATGTTCATTCATTTTATATTGTCTATGTTCATAATGTTAGAACTGAATAGTTACAACAGATGTGAGTGTGGCCAGCCAAGATAGTATTATTATAATAAACAAAAAAATTTATCACCTTGCCCTTTATAGAAAGAAGTTTTCTTGCCTCTGAAAAGGGGTTGAGAAAGAGATCTTCATTCATTCTTTAGGAGCTGAAGCAAAATAACTTACTGCAGAACACCAGGCTGTGGTGGACAGCTAGGGGCTAAGGCTTAGGAATTACAGATGAGATTTTAGGTAGTAAGAAGTTACGGGAGTAGAATAACGCATCTCCAATGGCAGGGCAGGGGAGGAGGCATCCCAGGGGCTTAGTCCTGGCAATGCACAGATGTCACTTGCTCAAGTAACAAGCAGTCTAGGTTCCATGGTAAAAACAGTATTAGAAGCTATTGGTACTCTTGTAGTTACAAATAATAGAAATCCTGCTGCTGCTGCTAAGTTGCTTCAGTCGTGTCCAACTCTGTGCGACCCCATAGACAGCAGTCCACCAGGCTCCCCTGTTCCTGGGATTCTCCAGGCAAGAACACTGGAGTGGTTTGCCATTTCCTTCTCCAATGCATGAAAGTGAAAAGTGAAAGTGAAATCGCTCAGTTGCATCTGACTCTTAGCGACCCCATGGACTGCAGCCCACCAGGCTCCTCCATCCATGGGATTTTCCAGGCAAGAGTCCTGGAGTGGGGTGCCATTGCCTTCTCCAATAGAAATCCTACTCAAATTTAAACCACAATGAAACTTACTGGCTCACATGACAAGTTTTGAGGGCTCTAGCTTATTCTCTAAGCTCTACTGATTTGTGTAACTTTACTTTGCAAGTATGCCATTTTTATGTGGCAGGTGAGATGGTAACCAGCCCCAGAATCACAGCCTTCCCGTTTAGAGCAGTCCCAGCAGGGGCTCTGATTTTCTTGGCATGGTTCGTATACTATTTCCTGAGTACTTCCTGAGAATGAAACAATAATAGAGAATTTTGATTAGCAAATCTGTGCTACCACAAGAATGGATTCTGAGCTAGAAAAAGGATTTCTATTATCAGAAGATTAGTCAGGGTTCCAGATAAAGACAGCAGATGTCAGCTTCGGTGAGGCAGTTGTGGAGAAACGGCATTGACATGGGGTAGCAGGATAATGAGTGTAGCATGTCTGGGCAGTCCCCCAGCAGCTCGGTGGGCCGAGAAGTTGAGTATAAAATAGATATTCCATATATATGTGTTAGTATACTGTATTGGTGTTTTTCTTTCTGACTTACTTCACTCTGTATAATAGTTTCACTCTGTATAATAGGCTCCAGTTTCATCCACCTTATTGGAACTGAAACCAATACAATATTGTAAAGTAATTAACCTCCAATTAAAATAAATAAATTTATATAAAAAAATAGATATTGTCTGCCTGTTGTGGGCTGCTTTTGAGCTCAGGCACACATCCTAAAATCATATAAGAGGCCTTGGACAAGGTCTAAAGTTCCAAGAAAGTCTAGTTACAAAGTCAGAGATTTGTGATTATTGGACCCTTGCACACAACCCCAGGTTAAAATGGTTTGGGGAAATATCTGTTACACATTGATGAATGTCACTTAGGCTCTTATAGTGTGCAGTCTGTTTCTCTTGATCCAAATGGTAGAAAGATAAATAAGTAACTATAATCTACTGAAGTTTAAATACTAAAATAGACTTATACGGTGAGATCTTAGAACACACAAGTGTTTAAATGGGGTCTTCTGAAAAAGTTACCTAAAAGGTCAATTAGGAAAAGATCCCTTAACAGGTAATACCATATTTGCAAAGATGTGGATATTAAAATGCATACTTTGTCCAGGTGCTAAGCTAGGTGCTGTCAATTCTCTATTTGATGCATAGTATAACCAATATCACACTGCTTATGGTGAATCCAGAAGATGAGGTTTTGCAACCAAAGGAGAAGTACAGGATGATAAAGACTTCTTACTGGGGCCAGTGGGTAGAGGGTGATATTTTCAATGGAGGAAGAGATTAAAACAGTAAGTATCTGATTAGCAGGAAAAGTAATGAGTTCGGATTTAGAAAATTTGAGTCCCTGATGCCTGTGTGATAATCAGCTGTCAGTATTTCATTGGTAGCTGGAAATGTGGATTAGAGCTCAGATAAATAGTTCAGGAATTTTGTACTTACTCTTCTCCTGGTATCCACAGGAGATTAATAAAAGCACTGTCATTGCTCATTATGAAGTTTGAGAATTTCTGTAGATCTACTTCCTCTGACTATTGGTGTTCTCTATTTTTTATTCATTAGCTGTCTTAGCTGCTCAAGCACCTCTAATTTTGTACTTGAAAGTGCCGGGATGATAATCTTCCATCCTGAATCTGAACAATAGCTTTGCATTAGCCACTTGGTATATTAGGTGTAATTCTTTGTTTAATTCTTCAACTTAGGACTAGGCTTCTGATTGACCCCTTAATTGGATCTTGGTCTTCTTAACGTTCTGTTCTTAGAATATGGTCAGTGGCTCCAAGAACCACAAAGAAGAGAGATATCTTGCCTTATTACCACCATGTATTTTTGCTGGACTTCTACCTTAAGGGAACAAAAGCTAGTATTGTACACTGAGAAGAATAATTGACATCCCATGATGCATCTAGTCTGATAGAGGGATGCTCTCCTGCTTCAGAACCAATAGAAGAAATTATTAAAATGAGCAGATCCCTGGAATGGAAGATCTAAAGAAACAGAATCTCTGGTGGGAGGGGTGGAGTCCAGGATCAGTTTTCTGTTTTTCTTTTTTTTGTAAGCACTGTGGTCATTCTTATGCACACATCTGCGCATATCTGTGAACATAGCTGTGAACCACAGACTTAAAGCAAGAAGAAAAGATGCTTACAGTGAAAATTTGACTATTTAAAAACTGAAAAGTTGAAAAGGTTAACAATGATATTTCCTTTACAAACTGTATCTCTGGAAAAAAATTGTTAAACACTTAAAAATAATAAAAATTTATAAACATGAAAACAGGGTCACCCACAATTCCACACACAAAAAGGCTATCAAAGTCAACATCTTGGTGAATATCTTTTAGTCTTTTCTAGATGTATATTGTCTTCTATTATGTGTATATATATATATATATATATATATATATACATATTTCAAACTTCATCAATAGCTTTTAGAGCACTTACTCAAAGCATTGCACATATTTTTGAATTTTATGTAACTTCTTCAAGAATATTATATAAATATATATATAATTTCCCATCTACAGTTCATTTTACTCTAAATGTTATCCTGTGTTGCTCATTGTTTATGTTTGTGTCTGGGTTACTTCCCTAATCCTACTAGTCCAGTCTCAGAAGTGAGCTCCCCGTCTTCTCCAGCTTTGTGTTTCCAAGATTCAAGCAGGCCTGAGATCCTACCTGAGTTTCAGTTATTGATGACATCATCAGAGCAACTTTAATAGCACAATAGTGGAAACAGAAACTAAGCTGAGGAATAAATGGAAAATAATGAATTAAAGGCTGAGAATTTCAATTACTCTTTCAAAAAATTACTGCTATTGGGAAGTGAAAGGAGAGCATGAGTGCTAAAAATGAAACAAAAAATGAAGAAATTATTTTGGGAGTGAAAGACACCTGAATATGCTGTTTGAGGGGAATGAATGGGCGGAGAAGAAAAGAGTGAACCTACAAAAGGGATTTATTAAGAATTAACTTTTCAGATGATATGAAGGGACTGAAATCTTGAGTACACATGGGAATGTTTGCCTTGGAAAGGATTAGAGACAAGACTTTCTTTGAGTTAGAGGTGGCAAAATACACGATGAATCTAATGGGGATGAATGGAGGTACTTTGACGTAGTTTGCACATATATGCTTGATGTATAAGATAAGATACTCTGCCAAGGCTGAGGTGGGAGTGCAGAGGGAGCTTCTGGGGTGGCAAAAGAACCTACAATATGGTGATGGAAATTAAAGGACCAAAAGCAAGGGAGAGGAGGCCCCAGCAATGAGATTCACATGTTAACAGCTCCACACAGAATGACTTTGTAATCTTTAGTGAGACCAAGCAGGCAAAGCATGGTTCAAAACCCAGAAGTTCAGATCAATGTAGGGTTTAACTGGGAAGATATACTGAAAGACAGCTTACACTATTCTTTGTTCTCATCCATCTAGATTATTCTAATGACAGTATCTAATCTAGTATCCTCTCCTTCGTTTTGCACAGTGCCCCTAAGTCAGGTTTGTTATTCATTTATCCATCCTCACTGCTAGGTAGCAGGATACTGATTCTCAACATAGTTGTGAAACGTGTGCAATTTGTTTACCTTTCCTTGTCCTCACCAATATCCCTACCCAACCTCCACAATATGTGACCTATGGTCTCAGCATGTTCTGTGCTGGAAGCATTTCTTACTTTCTTCTCCTGCTTTCTGACACTTCTACAGGAACCAACCTACCTATAAAGGATCACTGAATTGAGGGCTCAGCTACTCCGAAAGAAAGAAGAGGGCGTGAGGAAGAGTTTAGAGAATAAAGCTTCCTAAGAAACAAAGCATGAGGCCAGAAACCACAGGAAGACAGGACCAGGAAGAAATGCTTCAGGGATAACAGGAGCGGTGCTGTCTTCCGCTGAGTTGTTTATTTCTCTCTGCTGCAGTGATATCCTAAACTTAGGCGTGCAGGAGACCTGGGTTCGACCCCTGGGTTGGGAAGACCCCTGGAGAAGGAAATGGCAACCCCACTCCAGTATCCTTGCCTGGAAAATCTCATGGACGGAGGAGCCTGGTGGGCTGCAGCCCATGGGGTCACAAAGAGTCAGACACAACTGAGCGACAACATTAACACTAACACTAGTGACGATTCATATAGCCATCAGTAAAAGTTGTTAGATGCACAAATCAAAGACTAAAGGGAGGAAGGGGTGTAGATTAAGGGTGTTATTTTTTTTTTTACTAACTGGTTGCTTTCCTTGGACAAATTAGCTTCTATCTCAGTTTCTACCTTTGTGAAATATCATGACCTTTACCTTGAAAGATTATTATAGGCCCCTCATTAGGTGTTATTCTGTATTTCTTGTCCTCAAAGCATTGGTAGGTGATGGATTAACTATGACAGGAAAACTAAAATAGTACAAATGTATTGGCAGGTGTATTTGTGGTAGTAATTATTTATACCAATTTTCCTTTTGGGGTATATTTTCAGTTTTATTAGAGGACTTGAGTGCCTGAGTTTGGAAGACTTCTTACCATTATGAGATATTTTTGTTTATATTTTTGTTACACAGTGTATGAGATAGCTTGTGTCCTGTCCTGGCAGGCCATGGCTAACTGGAAAGGTGGAAGGTAGCACTGCAGGGTCCAGAGAGACCTGGAAGCAGGCCTGGCTGGTAGAGTGAAGCAGGCTACAAGGATAAGCCCATCTGGAGGTATGAGGAAAAAGTCCAGGTCGAAAGGAGGACAATATTTGAGCAATGCACCAAAGGATCATCAGTAAGCAGAGCAGGTCATGGAAGTCCAACAGAAAGTGCAAGATCGATGTCACAAGCAGATGGAGCATAGTAATGACCAGCAGCAGAAATCTTAGAGAGGTTAATATTCACCAATTAGCATTTAGTCAGATGCCTCAGTGGATGTTTCCAAGGGTGTCCATCAGCAGAAGACAAGCTTTTGGATCAAAGTGGCTAATAAGGAACAAGAAATGCCCCCAAATTCCAAAAGGCTATGAAGTGCTTACTACAAATAATCAGGATGAGGACCTGGGCGTAAGAAATCAGATAAAGGAGTTGAGGGGGTAAGATCTTAACACAAGTCATAACTGGAGCTGAGGGTCAGAGCTGTTCAATTACAAGAACAGCAAGATACTGAGCACTGTATTAGAGTTCTTTAGAGCCCATCCTTATCTCCTACTGATCTCACACACACATATAGACCTTAGGGTTTTATGTTTTGCTATTAGGACATGGAAACTATGCAAGCAGAAGACAGACAATCCATTAAAGAGAGAAGATAAGGCTCCAGAACTTATAGCCAGGATAACCCTAAACTGTTGCGTGTACCATTCACATGTGTGAATAAAAAGGCAGACTTGGGAATGAGCCATTAATAATGTCACACCTGTAGCCAATGACGCCATGCAATCAACAGATATTTGTGCTGTCACCTGTCCCTTTGTATAAACAGCATGATATGAAAAGTCCTTCACAGCTCAAGCTTTCCAGCCCCTTCTTGCTGTCTGGGAAACACCTACTCATCCTTTAAGATCCAGCTAAAATGTTACCTTCTCTGTGGAACTCACCTAAAGCCCCTCAAGACAATATGAATCACTCTTCCTCCCTCCTCTCCAAGCAGAGTGCATAGTGTCTTCTATAATCCTTTTATCATCTTCATCTCTTTACATCTCCATCTCTCCCACTGGAGGTGAACTCCTCCAGGGCAAAAACTGCCTTATTTACTCTGGTTTCCCAGTTTCTCATTTTGATCTTGCCATAATCTCATGTGGTTGCCCAGTGAGGATACTATAGCCCAGAATGTGAATGACTTGCCCAAGGATATCCAGCTAGTTTAGAGCAGAACTGGGATTAGAAATCAGGTCACCTGATTTCTAATCCAGTGCTGTTTCTTCAGCACTTTTCTGCATCCTCCCCCACCTCCATCTAATGATTACAATGATCTTTAAAATTTCACAGCACCTTTAGTAACATTTAAACATTTTATTTTTTATTTCATGGTTATAGAGTTCATCCAGGGGCTTCTCTGGTGGCTCAGATAGTAAAGAATCTGCCTGCAGTGCAAGAGACCTGGGTTCGATCACAGGCTCATGAAGATACTCGGAGAAGGGAATGGCTACCCACTCCAGTATTCTTGCCTGGAGAATCCCATGGACAGAGGAGACCGGCAGGGCTACAGTGCATGGGGTCACAAAGAGTCGGACACGACTGAGTGACTAACACACACACACATACACGAGTGCCTCTGAGGTGGTAGAGGTAGGTAGAGGGGTCCTCATTGCCTCCTTTTAGGTATTCCTGAGTTGAGGCAATTAGTGAATTGTTCAGTCTCAAAACGAGTCATTGAAAGAGCCTCTAACTTGTGCTTGACCACCAGGCCACCCTGTCACATAGTACAGGCTGTTAGCTTTTTGAGACTGTTATCAAGGCAACAGGAAGAAACGAGTTAGACTATGCTGGTCACCTCTTGGGTTGTTATTTATTTCTCCCGCAGTTTTAGAAAAAAGTTAGAACTCTTCCCTAGAGGGACTCTACTAATGTGGGTGATTCCTCACTGTCCTTTATTTCGCACATATGTCTTAGGAGTTAAAAGTAGGTGAGCTGGAAGCAGGAGACCCCCTGAGCCAATGTGAATTCTCTTTCTCAGAGTCTTTGTCCAACTGGCATAATTCTCTACCTGCCTTGCCTGAAAAAGCTTTTTACTATAGTATATTTTAAAGAAAGGTACTTTCTGCTCACACTCATTTCCCTAAAGGAACTTTTTATTGGGAATCTGAGATGAAACACTATTCTTAAGGAACATACCCAGTGTGGCTAGGTCACATTTCATTCTTGTTTACAAGGGCAGGGTTCTATATAAGACCATATGGCACCATGCTGACATTTTAAAGGCAACACTTGCTTCATAAGTTACTTTGTAGCACTAAATGAGAGCCCCAGTATCTTGAAAGATTATGTCTTTCTCAATTCCAGTGTAAGTGTGACTATGCTTAGTCTCCAGTGAAAGGTCTTCTTCAGGGAGCATGTTTGTTAGCAACAAAAAAAAGGCTGTCTCAAAACTAGCTTGATCCTAAACATTCACACGGTCAGAAATTGTCTGGATAAAATATTTCCAGCCCATTACCTTGATGTACTAATTTTTTTTTTCCTTTTAAGCCAGATCTAATTAGTTACATGTGTAGAAATAAATGTGGGACTCAGTAATTTCAGATTTTTATGCACCTTTCATAATGAGAACAGGGAATAGAATTTCTCAACAGGGTAAAAGGAATAGGGGTGTGTAAGCTTGCAATTACATAAAGTAGCCCTGGAATTTAAAGACAGATAGAACTCTAAGTTTAGTGCAAGGGCTCACTAAAATTAAAATGGACTTACATATTATGAAGTTTGCTTAGAAAAAATAATAAAAAGTACCTTCTAAGAAAATATTATTTTCTTTTCTCTCCATCACAATGTTGCTACATTAGCTTCAAAAACAAATAAGCAAGACACAAACAGATGTATTTTTCTTTTATGTAAGAAGTCTTGGTTGAACTTCATGAGATTTCGAAAGTTATTCAGATTTGGAAAATAAAGAAAATGAGGCTAGTCTTGTCTATCAAACAAGACATACTAGCATAATTTTTATGTTTTTTTCTCTAGTTTCCACAAATTATTTGCTTGAATTGAATCTGTTTTATTGTATCTGATATGGTATAGGTAAATATATTTGAATTTCTTCAAGCATGTTGAAACACTACTCATGAGATTGGTATGGCAGAAAAACTGCAAAAATGTGTAACAGAGAAGACTCCATACTGGACCTATTCCTTTAGTTCTAAATCTTGTGTCTGTACTGAGTCATGCTGGTTTTGGACCTTTGTAAAAGAATGTTGCCTGCAGCCTAAAATGTACATGATAGCCCGTTCAGCCTAAAATGTACACGATAGCCTGTTCTCAAAGCTCTGACCTTTGTAGGTACAATTTTCCACTCATGTAGCAAAAAAAGTTGCAGAACAGAAAATAACAGTTGTCTTGTTGGAACAGTTGTGTTCCAGTTGTATTTACTGAAACACTGTGAACAGATCTAAGCAGGCAACTATAAGGGCAAAGGATTCTGACACCAAGAAGCTTGCAACAACTAGCTACACCCTCTCCCCTTTTAGTATAAAAGATGCCTGAATTCTAAGATGGTTCTTTGGGATACTAGTTCAACGTCTTCTTGGTCTGCTGGCTTTTTGAATAAAGTCGCTGCTCCTTACCCCAACAACTCTTCTCAATTTATTGGCCTGTCATGCAGCAAGTGGTAGAAGTTTGGACTTGGTAACAAACAGAACAATTATTCCCCTCACTCTCATACCTTCACCCCTGGCAAAGTGACTTTGCAGCTCCTCTCACTAGAAGATAGAATCACTTTCTCTACCTCTTCAGCCTGGAGTGGCCTTAGCTCAGATGGTGGTATAGTTTTCTTTGACTAACAGAATGTGGCAGAAACGATGACCTCAAGAAGCCATATATGTTTCTGTTCTTTCTCGGGGACTTTTGCATCCATCTTGAGAATCAGCCCAGGCATGCCTGCTCTAGGATGAGAGACCAAGAAAAGCAAAGCTAAGTCATTCCAACCGAGAACTTCTAGACAGGCCATCTCCTCACCAGACTGAAAACTGATCACAGTCACACGAACAAGTTCAGCTCAGATAAGCCAGTTTAGAAGCACCCAGGTAACTGACAGATAGCTGAGGAAACTAAATTCTGCCGGATGCCTGTGAGGTTTGTTTGCTTATTATGCAGTATTGTTGTGGCAAAGGTAAATGATTACAATGGTAAATATTTATTTATGTTGACACTTTCAGTCATGATAATGAAACCCCTCTACTTATGGAACTTTCATTTAAAAGCATATATAAATAAATGACAAGCTAAATTTAAGGGGGAAAAAAGTGTCAACTTTGCATTCCACCAACAGATAGTAAGCTATCTTAGTATAGTAGCTCTTGGGGACATTCTGACACATGAAATTACAGAAAGCCTTTTACAATCTAACCTGTTTGTGCATGGAAGAGCTTCTGCAGAAGGTGGTTCTTCTTAAGTTAGCCAGGAGTTTCTTTTATCATAGTTGATATTTAAACTGAAATGAATTTATAAATTAACTTTTTTCCTGCCAAAGACATCTCCTTTGACCAGGTTTTTGACATTCATTTTGTTTTTCTTTTTAAGACATATTTTATCTGCCTGCATCTGAAATGATGATATAACTGCTCTAAGAAACTATCCTTTGGAAAGAGGAATCTTACACGTGATAAACCACAAAGCCCCACCTCACCCCGCCTCCTAGTTCAAAGCCAGACAAGCAAGTAAGTCATTTTTACATGAGAGTTTAGTTCCTAAAGGAGCATGTAGGCTCACTGAACAGTCTGGAAGATGAGTGATAAAGCTTGCCAAACAAGGTTGACCGTGGTTTACCTGGAAAAAGTGTTACCAAGTTCAAGCTCATACTGCTTGCCACATGCCAGGCCAATAAACTGAGAGACAAGTTGTTGGGGCAAGAAATAGTGATTTTATTCAAAAAGCCAGCAAAGCAATAAGATGGTGATTTAGCATCCCAAGGAACCATCTTAGAATTCAGGCATCTTTTATATTAAAAGGGGAGATAGCATGGCTGGTTGTTACAAACTTATTGGTACAAGAATCCTTTGTTCTTGCAGCTGCCTGCTTAGTTCTGGTCACAGTGTTCCTGTAACTTCTAACAAGATCACTGTTATTTTCTGTTCTGCAACTTTTTATTCTTACATGAATGGAAAAGTGTTGTATCTTTAAAGGTCAGCGCCTTGAGAATAAGCTATCATGTATATTTTAGGCAATAGGCAACATTCTTTTACAAAGGTGCAAAGCCAGCATGACTAAGTACAGGCACTGGAGTACAAGAGTTAGGCCTAAAGAAATAGATCCAACATTTAAGGTTTGTTTCCTGTTACAAAAGTAAAAGCCAAGAGAATATGTAAGAGCAACTCAAACCCAGTAGATACTCAAAAGATAGGAATTCATGATGAGGGAGTACTTTTCTTCAGTTCATTGCAGAGAGAAACTATACTTAGAAACTATACCTTGTTGATTTTATCTCTTGTGAGTAAAGTATGCAGAATCCCAGCTCCACCCACACCAGTCCTATGACTTCTGTGACTCTCACCTGTAATAATATTACCTGATAATAATATTAACTGTCTCATAGGGTTAGTAGGGAGATTAAATGACTGAATATTTGTAAAACTCTTAGGACAGCACCTGACATGTGGTAAATGTTTAAGTCAAAAGCTAAAAACTAGAAGCTGAGGACTTGTGGTTTCTAGTCCAGCATGTAAGAAACTAGAAGTTGACACTGTCTTAACAAGTAAAAGACTGGATACAGTGCAAAATAAATACTTCTTTTTAGATTTTTTAGATTCATGAGGTCACAGGGCAAACCACTTCCCACCCCTCACACCCTCCTCCCTGCAACCCCAAATTGGAGAAACAGGTAAATATAGAGAATCACATCCTGCTGGAGCAGGATCCAGTGTCCTGAGAAGAAAGATTTGAACTGTAATTGATGAATTGCTGGAGGCTCAGAGTTGGCAAGTCTTAAAGCTAAAAAGTCCTGGGGGAATCAATCATCAGAGACTCTCACACTTTTGTGAATTTTACCTCCAGAAGCTTGACCAGGTTCTCACAGAGAGAAATCCTCTCAGGATTCCTACAGTGGAGGGGAAAGAAACAATTTTGAAATACTCCAGAATACTTTCTCTTTTCTACTTGATGAAGTCTGTCCTTGGGAGAAACTATTAATAATAGTTAACCAGAGACCAAAGTGCTAGAGTTTTATCAGAGTCTAAGTGACCCAAACCACCCTCTTCTCTGGTGGCTCAGATGGTTAAGCGTCTGCTTACAATGTGGGAGACCCGGGTTCAATCCCTAGGTCGGGAAGATCTCCTGGAGAAGGAAATGGCAACCCACTCCAGTATTCTTGCCTGGAAAATTGCATGGACAGAAGAGCCTGGTAGGCTACAGTCGATGGTGTCAGAAAGAGTCGGACACGACTGAGCGACTTTACTCACTTACTTACTAAGTGACCCAAGGGGAAGGAAATATTCAACTTCAGCCAACTGTAGCCATCCTGACCGAGCTGGGAGGGGGCAGAGAAGAGTGAGGAGCACAAGTGAACTTCACAGTCCAGAAGTGGAGTGCCGAAAGACTGAAGCCTATTCGTCAACCTACCCGTCCCTCATAACTCACCACTACATTACCAAAGACCTTTCTAAAGCAGTTGCTGTTACCTGGCAAATTATGTTCAGTTATCAGGAAAAACTTATAAAACACATCAAAAGACAAAAGCAGTATGAAAAGCAGAGCAAGCATCAGAACTAGACTCAGATATGACAGAGATTTTGAAATTGTCAGACTATTAACTATTTTAATGTTGTCAGACTTATGATCATGTCAATAATATTAACTGAGAGCCATTAGCAATACGAACTGTGGTCTCTGTTCCTGTGCACACTGTGTTTCAATTGGGAAGTTGGAACCCACCAGCACAGATGACATACCAAATAACTCAGCAACACAAGAACTGGGAAAAGTTAAATCCTTTCTGGAGTAGCCAGAGAGATGTTGGGTTGTATCAGAGAAGCAGTGCCTAGAAAAGCTAAGTTCTGATGTGGGTCAATGGGAGGTTTAAGAAAGTGAATGTCAAAGATTGAAAAAAATGTTGTCAATCCTTTTCATTATAGAAGCAACTCAGATCCCTAGAATTACCCATGATAAGTGAAAGAAACAATTTATACTCAGTCTCTTAGCCTCTGGAAGGAGTTTATGCAGCTTTCAAAGGCAAATAATTTAGACCCAGAGGAAAGCTTACACACTGAGAGAATCTGGTCTGATATTTGAGGTGTTTCTGGGAACATCATTTTCCGAGACAGTAGAATACTAAAAAGTCAGCTGTGAGAAAGTGAAAATTAACTTACAGGCAACAGTGGAGTTGTCAACTACTTTGCTTCTTTTAATTTTTTTTGTCTTGCTGAAAAAGATGAATTTGGTACATGGTAATTAGCTGCTCTGCTTTGCTTCCTCTTTGTAACCTGATGGGCCCTACCTTATGAAACAACTGGTGTTCTTGCACCATAGACATTTCTTGACAAATGTGAAAGTGTGTGTTCACCCAGATGGATGAAAACACCACTTGTAATGACAGGAAGCCATATTAGAGGGCAAGATTGCTGTGGATTTGCATTCCTCCAGCTAAGGTGTTTGGGAGGTTTATTCTTCCTTTTTCAAATCTTTTGGGAAGGTGGATACAGCAGTTCAAGAAAAGAGATGCCACGATTCTGACAAGTTAATTAAGCTTTCACTTCTGAGTATTATATGTATAGCAAAGAAGAAAAACCTTAATTTCTTTGTACTGTCTGACAAAAAAGAAACACAAGATAAATGCAGGCAGATTCTTTCAAAGTTGTCCTTATTACTGATTCCTAGTCTGCAGAACAGAGATTTTAAAAGTCTAAATCAGAACAAATGAAAAGTCTCAGCACCTTTTATCTTTCTGTAATTTACATATGTATCTACATATATCGATAGATATAAGGATGTTTTTCACCAAAATGAGAAAGATGAAGAACCCACCCTTAGATTCCTGCCTATGTGTGCTTCCTCAAATTTCACTTAATTTCACCTCCAATGTGGAAAATGAAACATCCAGTGTGGGAGTCAGAATTCTGACCCCTTCTTGTCTTCACTCTCTGTTGTTGTACCTGTGATTGTATTACATGGCCAATGGATGCTTGCAAACATAATTAAGTTTACTAAGTCAGTTCAGTTCAGTTCAGTCACTCAGTAGTGTCTGACTCTTTGCAACCCCATGAACCCCAGCATGCCAGGCCTCCTGTCCATCACCAACTCCCGGAGTTTACCCAAACTCATGTCCATCGAGTCGTTGATGCCATCCAGCCATCTCATCCTCTGTCATCCCCTTCTCCTCCTGCCCTCAGTCTTTCTCAGCATCAGGGTCTTTTCAAGTGAGTCAGCTCTTTGCATCAGGTGGCCAAAGTACTGGAGTTTCAGCTTCAACATCAGTCCTTCCAATAAACACCCAGGACTGATCTCCTTTAGGATGGACTGGTTGGATCTCCTTGCAGTCCAAGGGACTCTCAAGAGTCTTCTGCAACACCACAGTTCAAAAGCATCAATTCTTTGGTGCTCAGCTTTCTTTATAGTCCAACTCTCACATCCATACATGACCACTGAAAAAACCATAGCCTTGACTAGACTGACCTTTGTTGACAAAGTAATGTCTCTGCTTTTTAATATGCTGTTTGGGTTGCTCATAACTTTCCTTCAAAGGAGTAAGCATCTTTTAATTCCATGGCTACAATCACCATCTGAAGTGATTTTGGAGCCCCGCAAAATAAAGTCAGCTACTGTTTCCACTGTTTCCCCATCTATTTCCCATGAAGTGATGGGACCGGATGCCATGATCTTCGTTTTCTGAATGTTGAGCTTTAACTTTTTCACTCTCTTTCACTTTCATCAAGAGGCTCTTTAGTTCTTCTTCACTTTCTGCCATAAGGGTGGTGTCATCTGCATATCTGAGGTTATTGATACTTCTCCCTGCAATCCTGATTCCAGTTTGTGCTTCCTCCAGCCCAGCGTTTTTCATGATGTACTCTGCATATAAGTTAAATAAGCACGGTGACAACATACAGCCTTGACATACTCCTTGTCCTATTTGGAAACAGTCTGTTGTTCCATGTCCAGTTCTAACTATTGCTTCCTGACCTGCATACAGGTTTCTCAAAGGCAAGGTCAGGTGGTCTGGTAATCCCATCTCTTTCAGAATTTTCCACAGTTTCTTGTGATCCACACAGTCAAAGGCTTTGGCATAGTCAATAAAGCAGATTACTAAATAGCTGACTTTAAAATGGGAGATTTTACTGTATTATCCAAGTAGATGTAACATAATCACACAAGCCTTTAAGAGAAGAAGAGGAAAGCACAGAGATTCAAGGCATTAGAGGGATTCAATGAACAAACCCCATTAGCTTCAAGATGAAGGAAGTCATGTGTCAAGGAAATGGCAATGTCATTCCTATAATCACAAGGAACTGGATTCTATCAACAACCAAAGAGCTTGGAAGCCAATCCTGAGTGCCACATGAAAAACAACCTCAGATGATGCTCTGATTTTATGCTAATGAGATCTTAAACAGAGTCTAGTTGTGCCATGCCATAAAGCTGGCCTGCAGGGTCTATGTGCTAATAAATGGCCAGTGTTTCAAGCTGCTGAGATTGTGGTGATTTGTTAAGACAGCAGTAAAGAACTAATACTTTTGATTTTAACCAGTTTATTATGTTGCATTTATACTGGCCACATTATAACTTACTATTCATTTTCAGATACTATATCCTGCATTATCGATGAACACGTCCTAAGTATATCTGTTGTATATATCATTCATGTGTGCTCAGTTGTGTCTGACTCTTTGAGACTTGATGGACTATAGCCCACCAGGGTCCTCTGTCCATAGAATTTTCCAGGCAAGAATAGTGGAGTGGGGTGCCATTTTCTGCTTCAAAATATACATGCTTATATAGGCATGCTGCTGCTACTGCTATGTCGCGTCAGTCGTGTCCGACTCTGTGCGACCCCATAGATGGCAGCCCACCAGGCTCCCCAGTCCCTGGGATTCTCCAGGCAAGAACACTGGAGTGGGTTGCCATTTCCTTCTCCAATGCATGAAAGTGAAAAGTGAAAGTGAAGTCGCTCAGTCGTGTCCGACTAGTAGCGACACCATGAACTGCAGCTCACCAGGCGCCTCCGTCCATGAGATTTTCTAGGCAAGAGTACTTGAGTATTCAAATAAGGTTTTTTTTTTTCCTTCAAAAATGTTTCTGTAGGTAGGCTTTCAAGTGAGTTCTGAGATATTTCTGGGTTAAGTGAATTCATATGAATCAAGGGGCTAACTGAATTTAGGTACTCATTAAATGGCATTCTGGCTCAATACATAGAGTCAAGGATTTAGTATCTACAAAGGGAGTGTTATACTGGGCAGCCCTCCTGGATTGCTGTCTGATACTGTGTCTCATCCTTCCTGGCATAGAGTCTATGTTTTTCTTAGCGATGTTCCACCCCCAACACACACATACACACATATACACACAATCACATATGCACACACCTTGCCCTCACTGTTAGTCATTTGGGTGTTCTTGCTTGAAGAATCCCAGGGACAGTGGAGCCTGGTGGGCTGCCATCTATGGGGTAGCACAGAGTTGGACACAACTGAAGCGACTTAGCAGCAGCAGCAGGAGAACTCATTCCTACTTCCAGAGGTGGACCTTAATTTCATTAGGATAATCTGAGCAAGCCATTCTTATGATCCTGGTAAATGAGTTAGAAATAGGTACATAACACAGACATTAGTCAGTCAGAGGGCAATTACGTTACATTGCCCTCCTTCAGTGATTTGTGTTCTAAGCGGCTTGTGTTCTAAATTGGTACTATCAAAGTGAACCAAGAGGACTTTGCTAAGAAATGATAACATGTAGATTTTCCCCTTCCTTGACAGACCCAAAGAAGGAAGCACACAACCAAGCACTTGCTGGCAGCCATCTTGGGACAACATAGTGGAATACACCTGAAATTAAAGCCAACATCAAGGATATGGAGTGAAGGCAACAGAACCACAGAAATACCCTCCTGAGCCCTGTTTGGCTTCTGAATGAGGTCTGTTCTGGCCCTAGGTTCCAGTGAGATGAACCGGTACATTCTGGTTTTTTTGTTTGTTTTGTTTTTTAAATGGAGCTTGTCTTGACAGGGTTTTCTGTTTCTTGCATTGAAAGATAGGAGTGAAAAATACAAAGCTCCCACTTCACAAAGATGCCCAGGGCTAGCTCAGCCTACATGTAGCCTTTCTCACCTTGCTCCTCTCAGGTGTGAGTCCAGGTTGTAATTTCCCTGAGTGCAGCTTTCTCAGAGCAGACAGTGCTGTGGGACAGTGAACACTTCACATTATTTCTTTTGCTCCTTCTTTACAGTTGACTTCTCCCTTTGATCATGCTTTTTGCTTCTAAGTAACATACCTTTTTTCTTTATAGTTCTCATGTGATTATTCGGAGCAAGTCGATGAGAGATGAAGGTGAATCATTACAGGGAATATACTATTGGGGAGACTTCTCACTTGGGCACTGTACTTCTGTTTGTAGTCTTTTATGTTCCAGGCCATTCACTTAATCCTCTGTCCTTGCCTTTGTCCTGCATATGTCTTTCCATCTGATACATTAATATTTCTTCCTCATACACTCTGAATAAATTTTGCAAAATAAAAAAAAGTGAATAAAAAATTTCAAGTATACTAGTGCTAGCTGAAAATCAAAACAAATCTTAATCTTGGTCTCCTGTTGCACATCCACCTGACAATTTGCCCTGGAGCATAGGGTGAGATGAATTGAGAAATCTGTGTCACTCACACACATATTTGAACAGAACTGCCAAAGCTTGTATAGGCAAGTTTTCTCAGCAGGTAAAAATCTATTTATTCATTTGTTCATTTATTGTCAATATTACTTCATGAGAGTATGTGTATTTCCATATATAAACTGTACATGCTCCACCCTGAAAATCCTTAACCATGAAGTAAATCCATTTCTTTTAAATTAAAAAAAGCATAAGAAATAATTTTATAAGAGGAAATTATAAAATAAAAATAAGATTTGTAGTAAACCCTTGTATGTTATAATTGTTTAATTCAAGACCCTTCTGCAAGCTTTAATGGCCACCTAAAATTCCTTTAATATGGATAGAAAGTTTTACTTTGCAATAATTTATAAAAGGGTTAATGTATAAGTGCAGATGTCTCTGCATTAGGGTTTAATGGCAGTTACACCTTCCTTTCCTATGAAGTTTAACAATGGATAATGATGGTGGAGACCCACAGAAAGAGATATAAAGTATGAAAATAGCAATATTTAAGAAGTTGGAGATGAAATTCAGTTTTTATAATAAAATATTTTTCATGCTTTAGCCTGTGACAGAAAGCTGATTTGTGATTTTTTTCTTTCAAATGAAATCATTTGTCAGGGTCCTTAGATGATAGCCAAATTGGTTTCCCTTATTTTGTGGCAATTTCTTATGCTCTCCTATGTAATGCCTAATGGGAGTTAGAACTGGTGGGAGGAAAGTAGACTTTTCCTTAGAACCTATTTACAACTGAGGAGTTGAAAACATTCTTTATGTCATTAATTTTCAATACTATCATTTTAACATCTTCTATTTTTCTCTCAAGATAATATGCTCAAATATCCTCTTAGATACTGATATTGGCCAATTAAGTCTGGAAACATTTCTCTTAACCAGGATTCTTCAGAACAGCTTTCCTCAGAATACTTTCTCTGTTGATGTAGATCGTGAATTTCAAAGAGGGGCATAATGTATCCAGAGATTTCTGAACTCATGGAATCTTTTTCTGTCTTCCAGAACACCCATTTGTAACTCATATGACAGGTATTTCTCAGGATAGAGAGATTTTCTTTAATATAGTGCGGAGAAAAAAAAAAAAAAAAACAGGGATGTTGTCATTAACTCCAGGGTCAGGGTTTTCAGTCTCTGTGTGGACCATTTAACTTTGTTCTTCTCTGAGAACCTGAGTTTTTGTCGAGCTCCTTTTCACCTTTCCACAGGCTCCAAACTGAGATCAGAAGTAATGGCAACATCAGTCCAAACTTACAGCCGGTATTGGACAAGACAATCTGTAGCATAAATCAAACTCAAACTGGGTTGAAAATAGTGCCTTTCACATCCAAAAAAACTTTCACCATTCAAAATAAAGGTTAGCTTTTCTCCCCAATTTCTCTCTCCACACTTATTTTATCTACTCAGAACTGAAAAAGAGTAGAATCTGCAAAAGAATTTAGAATATAAGTTATACAGGTATATCTGCTTTTGATCCAACCAAATGCCCTCTTTTCAGATTTGAATAAATAATAAAACAATTATTGAAAAGTAAATATAGGGTATTTGATTCTAAAACCAAATAGTCATTTAATTTCAAACTTTCCATTTCTTATTATATTGGTATTCCTGGCTTTTGCTTCTTACTCATTTCTTTAAAAGTCAGTATTTTTATTTTTTGAAATATTATATTTTTATTGGATTGATATTAGTACTATTGTCATATCAACAAGTTCACAGCTTTTATTACTTGGAAGTGAACATGTGTTATTCAGATTTGAACAAGTGTGTGTGCTCTAGAGTATGCAATTACAATGATCAAGCATTTATAAAATAAAATTAAAAAAAGACCAAAGAATTGTAGAAAGATTAATGCAGAATACCCACGCTATGCAAGTTTAGGACTTAAAGGTGTGTGTGTTTGTGTGTGTTATGGATCTGAAGGAATGAAAATAACAACAAAGTGCTGATTGCTTCCTAAAGGACAGAAAATCCACCATACTGTGTGCCTATGTGACTAAAAATAAAATCAATAAAAGGAAGCTTTAGTGAGATGAATTTTAACTCGGTATAAGTAAGAATAAGGACTGAACTTAGACCTTCTGATGCCTTTGTCTAGTGCTTAGCAAGAATGTCCTAAGAGTCTCCTAACCTAGTTTTATTTATTTAAGGTTTATGTTTCAATTCTTTCAAATTGATCACTATGTTAATTGTGCTAAGTGAAGCCTGCCATTAGCGCCATCATAAGAATCCTAATATCCACAGGTTCACACTAAAAAAGGCCTCATGGAGTTTGCTCCCTCTGCTTTTCCAATTTTATGTGAGCCACTTCAGTTGAGCTCATAATCCTCCTATTTCTAATTGTTCTGTTTCCAAGACATTCTCTGAAACAATGATGCATTGTTCACTGTACTGTTTTTCAAGGTGTGCAGATTTTACCTTGAGTCCTCAATTCACCTTAGAGCCGTTCCATTTCTATTGAAATGGGACTACATATTGTATAAAAAATTACATTCTTTGTCACCAGAAAGCTACCTCAAGAGGGATGGAAAGGACATAGAATTAAATGTAGCCCGTCTGCCATTAGTTCCTCATAATCTATTTTGCTGTCTCTGCTCATATCTCCATGGAGAGATGGTCAAAGCAGTCCAGTGCTCAGCATTATCACCATGACCCTGTGATAAGTTTAAGCTGTGATTTTCCAAGATGGGCCTGACTTTGAAACATAAATGTTTAGACAGCTGTATAGAAGAGAATAATGGAAATGAGCCACTTGAAGAAGAGATTGCACTAATTATGGGGCATGAGACAGTAGTAAGGGCAGTATACAAATACTGTGTACTTGCACTCCTGGCTCAACAGATTTTGGTTCAAGTATGCTGAACCTTCTAATCTGGTAGAAAAATGTTCTTCCTGTTTATATAAAACATTGGGCTTGCCTGTTAGCCAATGCATGGAGTCTCATGGGACTTCCCTAAATCTTTCAACACATGTGAAGGGAAGAATTAAGGATATCCAAGCTAAGTCATCAGGCATCTTAATGGTTCAGGCTCAAACTGTTTCTCTAAATATGGACCATAATCAAGTGCAGTGCTCAGTTAAATTACCAATAAAATAAACGTGGGACAGTTTATTCTGGAATCTAAAATAAAGCAATGCTCAAATCCTCCAGAACCGCAAAAAACTCTGGAAGTCACAAATGAGGAAGCATAATAGAATAATTGGCACTTGGAATAATTAAAGAACTTAGATGTGACTAAGTCCAAGTTTATCCAAAGTATTGAAAACCATTTTATATCCTAAATTATCAAAAGGAAAAAAATAATGTTAGAGGGAAAACTCAAAGTGTGATTGGACAAAAATGACCGTAAATGGTCTAACAGCATATTCTGGTAATTATAGACAATGACAAAATTTTTAGAAATGTTTGTTAATATCTCACGGGCTTCAAATTTGACCCTTGCTCCATGTTGTGTAAAAGTGACCTTCTTTTTTTTTTTTCTATCCCATATCTTTTGCAATACTTGGTATAATTTTTCACAAGTTTGATAAGGAATAGGGCTATAACCAAGGAACAACAAACTTGGATTGCAAAGGAAATGGTTTCATATCTTATTAAAGTATTTATGGAAAAATAGTTCATGAGTTACAAACTAACTCCTCCCTTGAAATACTTTAAATTAAGTGTGGTGGGACTGAATCTGCTGGTGTTTACACATAGCTGATGACACAGAATTCGCCAATGCGCCTGTTTGTTTGGAACCTTAAGAATCTTCTGCGCCATCTAATGGAAACAATGCAAACTGCAGCTTCTTTTGAAGGACAACACTTTGAAGTCCTTCAGCACAGGTCAATGCAGAATAGATGAAAGCTACAGAAACTTAATAGATCAAATACCAGCCTCTAAATGTAATGACTTTGGGAAACTGGCCCTTAGTTTTATAATATGCACAATTCAAATATGCCTAGGGTATTTTGATTTCAACATGCAAATGAATAAAAATACAATGTGTCCATTCATAGCAGTAAACAATGGTGTTTACTCATGTACGATTTGCCAAACCAAGATAAAGAACATTCCAGATTTTATTTCTTTAATTAAGTGTTCATCTGCAAGTTAGTGCTATATCTATTTTTCACATTTATGCTACAGACACAATGTCATTTATTTTCAAGGTGTTTACCACTTTCAAAAACCGTGAATTTCATGAATTTCATATCAGAGCCTATGCTTAGAATTATAAACTCGAATGCAGACAGAGGAAAGGAGGTAATTTAAATGAAAGGTGGAAAAGGCATGGTTCACTTCAGTGGGGACTTGTGGCAAAGTGGAAATCACACTCTGTGTCTAATGGAGTAAGTGCTACTTGGAACAGCTGATTGTTGTCCACTAAGAATGTCCAACAGGAGTCAGAAATCTGTACTCTTGTGTAGATCTCTTATTTTTTGAACACTTGTTCAGCATCCCTGAATACACTTGTGGTCCATATACGACCTAGACCTAAGCCCTACCATTTGCAATTGCTGGTTTATCATAATCCAAGGCAACGCAATGAGAACATAATCATAAAGTCCCACGGTTACTGGAATCATTTGGGATACAAATCCTTTGAGAAAGGAGTGCTCTCATATTCTAATTAATATGCATAGGTTTAACTCTATATGGTAATTGGGAATATCAAATCACAAATATTATATAATCTTTCTCTTATTCCCTAGCCAAGTAACTCTAAGTCTAAAATGCACTGAATCTGGAGTCAGACTGTCGCCTGTACAGCCCTAGGATAAAGGCAGCTGTCCAATTTTATCAGACCACAGTTGCTATTACTCACAGCTCTTGGGTTGGGAGACAAGCACACACAAATGAATGAAAAGTGGACTTCAGCTTTTGAAAGGTGTATTAATGTGATTATCAACACATTTTTAGATTTCTTGGGCAAATAAAGAAAAGGAATTGACTAGCAGTCAATTCTTTTTTAAAAAATTTATTCATTTTAATTGGAGGATAATTACAATATTGTGATAGTTTTTGCCATATATCAATATGAATCAGCCATAGGTATACATGTGTCCCCTCCATCCTGAAACCCCCTCCTACCTCCCTTCCCACGTGAAGAAAATATAAAGAATGATGAATGATATAAGGATGTTGAATATTACTGAACCCAACCAGACAGTGATTTGCTTTTCCCCCTAAAAATGTTTCAGATGTGAGGGTTTTTTTTCCAACTCTTTCCCTCCTCTTTTCAGACTCTGCAGCTCAACATCACTATTCTGAAATATTTCTGTAGAACTCTGTGGGTCTCTCATAGACTCCCAGAACCTGGAGGGACCTCTTTAACCAACCTTAGGACAGGCGAACATCTGATCCTTCTAACAGTACCTTTGACAGCAGATTAGCATCTTATCAGATCAAAATATCTCATAGCCTCTTCATCAGTTAATTTTTTCTGTCACAAAACTGGGTCCTTAGTTCAGGAAATACTCATAGTGCAATGCATATTAAGTACTTAGCACAGTACTGGGCAGTAGCTCTAATGCATTAGTGTTAGTCGCTCAGTTATGTCCAACTCTTTGCGACCCCATGGACTGTAGCTGCCAAGCTTCTCCCTCTATGGAGTTCTCGAGGCAAGAATACTGGAGTGGGTAGCCATTCCTTTCTCCAGGGGTCTTCCAACCCAGGGATCAATCCAGGTCTTCTGCATTGCAGGCAGATTCTTTACCAACTGAGCCACCAGGGATATCTTGTAATAAATGTAGGTAAATATTATTTTTATTGAAGGATTCAAGTTGTCAGAAGAGCTATTCCTTTGTACATTATAAGAAGCAGGTAGGGATTCTAGAGTGATAACAAAGCTAGCAAGGGTTGAATATACTTTCTGGATGCTACCTTTTGCATGGTGTATGCAGTTTTTAGCTGAAGTGGCAATGAGAGGGTGTGCTTCATCAGACAGTGAAGGAAGAAGGAATGATGATGGTGAGACTATTTCAGCTGAAGGGACTAATCTGACCATTACTATTTTCATTATTAAAATATTTCACATTCATTTCTTATCCTTTAAATTTCAAGTTTCTTAAAGGTAAGAACTATGTCTTATTTCCTTGGCAATCTTCTATTATACCTCAACATCAAGTTTAACATATCATAACTTTTCAAAAAACGAGAGGCAAATGAATAAATAAGATACCACTTATTTCTGTTTCATTATATTATCTTTGGGACCTTTGATTGTCAATAAATAAATTGCATAACACGTTTTATTTGTTATATACTGATATTAATCCTGCTATATGGAAGTTAGGATTCACTGATGGCAATGCCTTACAATCTTAGAAGGTGTAGAAATTGATGAGTTAATATTAAAATAATTTTTATGTTTGTGTTGATCCTTGTATGAGACTTAGTATTGCTTACTTGGTAGTGTATTGAGTTAGTAGTCAAGTAGTCTAGATAAAGTTAAATCATTAATCTTTCCCTTTGACACTTAAATGAGACACTTGGGCACATTTTGAAGAATATATTATATTTATAAATGAGTGTATTTAAGGTACAAGCGACTTAGGATTTTCTTAAATGGTCCCTATACTGCACAGTATACATTTCAACTCTTTAATCTTGCCTGATTTGTCACTCTTGCAATCTCATAACTACTACCCAGGATATCAGATACTCTTTGAAATTATGACCCTGTAATGCTGCTTAACTAGAACTATTTCCTTTATGGAATATTTTTGCATTAATCTCAACTTCATCTCGTTTTAGTCTCTTAGAACTAGTACACCTGAACTCAGGTTCCACCTTAAGCTCTTTGCAGTGCAGATATTAAGCTCCCCCAATATCTGAATAGAAAATATTGGTTTTCTCCACACAAGCCTATCCTACTCTATTCTATATGTCCCCAGTTTTTAAAGACAAAATCTAGCCTCTCCCCAAGCTTCATCAGCTGGGTGAGAACCCAGCTCCTATGCCTGGTCTAAGAAACAGTCACACAAAAACAACTTTTCTGCTCTAAAACCCTGTTAATAGAATGAAAACTATATATTTTAATGAGACTTGAAAAAATATCATATTTTGTGCAGTGTACCCTAAAGAGGTTCAGTATTGGGAGTTCAATATTGGGAGTTCAGTTGAGATTTATAAATCCATTCATTCTCGATTCAATTCAGTTCAGTCCCTCAGTCGTGTCCGACTCTTGTGACCTCATGGAGTGCAGCACGCCAGGCTTCCCTGTCCATTAATTCTAACATATCTTAAATGCCAAAATATTATGGGAAGATTGTTCCCAAGAGTGAGTGATCTGATGTGAAGGCCTAAGTGCTGGAGGTTACTGGGAAGAGAACTGGAATAGGCCATTTCTCTCAGCTGAATCATAGACACTAGGGATTGGCTGAAACACTGGAGTGGAGTGAAGCAATTCCTATGGAATGAGCTTTGGCCAGGAAAACACGCTGGTGTTGTTGAGGGAATGCAATATCTATGGCTTCAGCTTTGTTGGAACAATATCTTAATTAGCCTGATTCTCTCTTCCTCTGGCTTTCACTGTTTTTTAGACTTGCAAGGAAATGATTTATAATACATGGGCACCTGGATGCCATTTTTTTCCCCTCAGTTTTTGGTGGCCCCTTGTTTTGCACAGAGGAAGTATTAGTTTACTTTTATTCACATAACACTGTGTATTTTCTCAGTTTTAGAAATAATACATTCCCATTATACAAATTGGGAAATTTCAAAAGTATAAAGAAAAAATTACAGTTCCCAAACTAGATTAAAAAATTGTTAAAATTTTTGCTACATTTCTTTCATATGCTATGTATTTTTTAATGTATTTATAATTGTGCCATTCTACCTTCTATCACTTAAAAATACAATATAAATGTTTTCCTTTTCATTTTTAAGTATTTTAGCATCTTTTGGATATATTCATGTCTTTATGATTTTGCTTACATAGGTAGACTATAATTCACTTAATTATTCCCCTTTGTTGTCCATTGTGGTTGTGCTTGTTTGTTATTTTGCCTTATTTTTCTCTCCTTTATGCAAGCCAAGTGCAACTTTCAAAGCCAAAGGTAGATTCTCCCATCCTGTGAGGCCATTAACTTGGAGTGAAAAAGGTGCAGGAAGGACTGAGACAGCAAACTTTTGTCTATCTGTGATGTAGTTCAAAGGTGAACAGTGAACTGCTTAGCTATTAAATCAAACATCTGTTGTCAAGTCTAATTTCCAACAAATCACATGGAAAATTATCTTTCTTTACATGTTTTGCCAAGAGGAAATTTGGGAATTGGAGAGGTTTATTATCTAAAGGTAACCTGATATTTTTTCCTTTGCAGTCTGTATATTAAATGCTGTGTAATGTCTTCCTATGGAGTTTCATTAGACAGGAACTCTGGTGCTCTTCATTTATGCATATTCATGTTTTTTTAATTTAAAATGCTCTTAACAAATGACTCCTTTATGTTTATCATATAAATCCAATCCAATATTTATTGATTAAAGAAACAATAGGCATTTATGTATTCTCTGTTCAACATATCGTTCATACTGAATTCTCCATAGACAGCAATAAGAAAACAATATAAACCCATCAATATTAAATACCAAATCTTAATCACAAATGAATTGTAATTGGATTCAACTGCAAATGGATTTTTTCCCTCACAGCACAATTAAAATTTACTCACAGATTTTTTTTCATTAGAAAATAAAATCAGCTGCTTAGTTCTAAAAATGTACTGTGACAAGAGCAAGGACATTTTCTCTCTGCTGGCTTTGCTTCTTGGAGGGTGTAATACTTTGGCTGTTTGTACTTGAGTGTCAGTAATCTATTCTACAGGGGAAAATACCCTATAAGGTAAAATAGAGTGCAAGACATTGTAAAAGAACAGCATTACAAAATACTTTAGTTGCCCAGATGCCCAACGCATCTTCATTTCAAATATATCCAGGGATTGTATATGTTAAAATTAAATCAAGAGCAAATTTCTGTGGTAGTTCGTGCCAGCTTCAGCCCACCCTTCCCATGTAGATTTTGTCTTTGCTAGGAACAGAAACATATTAAACCAATTTACTTCCTTCATTTCAACTCTCTCTCTCACACACACACAAAATTAAAAAACAAACAAGTAAGACTTCAGATTCAAACCAAGATCTACTTCTCAAACATTCTGGTAGAAGCCAGAATGGAAAGACGCATGAGACAAAGAGTTGAGAGTCTGGCAAAGGTGAGACTGAAATTTTGCTTTGTTAAGAAAAAAATCTAATTTCTCTCTCCCTAAAGGTTTGTCTGCTGCTGCTAACAGCAGCAGTCGTGTCCAGCCCTGTGCGACCCTGTAGACGGCAGCCCACCAGACTCCCCCGTCCCTGGGATTCTCAAGGCAAGAACACTGGAGTGGCTTGCTATTTCCTTCTCCAATGCACGAAAGTGAAAGTGAACGTGAAGTCGCTTAGTTTGTCTAGACACTTAAATATTTGCCTGGAAAATCAATGAATTAAAATGTTTTCTGGGAGACATTCTGACACATTTTTGGTGACCAAGAAATCTGGCTACATTAAGGTACTCAAAATGTGACTGATTTTCATTCAGAACACACAGTGTGACGCATGTCTTTAAGCTAGTGTTTATAAATTCAACATTTTGAAGTTAAGTCTTAATTTTTGTCCTTTGATTTTTGTCATCTTATGTCCTCCTCAGTAGAATCCAGTTACTGAGAAGAGATTACCTCTTGAGCTCTGTAAAGTGTCATAAAACTTCCACAGATTAAGAGTATGAGAGACACACAAGAAGTGTGTGTACACGCACACGGGCACGCAGTCGTGGTTTCCCTGATCCTTTGTTCAGCAAGTATGAAAATGACAAAGAACGTTTTGATAGCATTTTCTTCCCTTTTAACTGAAAGTCAGCATTCATTCCACCGAAAATTTTCTAAATGAAAAAGACAAAATTCTCATAATGAATATGAAATGAGATAAAGATCAGCTCTGAGAAGTGAGTATTAGAGAGGTAAGTTTATAGGCCTCTAGGCCAATCTTTTGATCTGCTTTAAAAAATATTCTCAAATAAAGATGTACTTTTCTTAGTTTTTAAAACAGTATTATAATATTTAAGGAGAATACTCAGTTCTTTAGTGATATGTTTGAGGCAGACTTCACGAAGACTTGGGAAGAAACGAGTGGATATCTTATTGAACTCTGAAAAGAAGAAAGAGTCTAAGCTTCAGTGGTACATATACACAATGGAGTATTACTCAGCCATTAAAAAGAATACATTTGAATCAGTTCTAATGAGGTGGATGTAACTGGAGCTGATTATACAGAGTGAAGTAAGCCAGAAAGAAAAACACCAATACAACACACTAACACATATATATGGAATTTAGAAAGATGGTAACAGTAACCCTGTATGTGAGACAGCAAAAGAGACACAGATGTATAGAACAGACTTTTGGACTCTGTGGGAGAGGGAGAGGGTGGGATGATGTGGGAGAATGGCATTGAAACATGTATAATATCACATAAGAAACAAATCACCAGTCTAGGTTCGATACAGGGTACAGGATGCTTGGGGCTGGTGCACTGGGATGACCAGGGAGATGGTATGGGTAGGGAGGTAGATGAGGGGTTCAGGATTGGGAACTCATGTACACCCATGGCAGATTCATGCTGATGTATGGCAAAACCAATACAGTATTGTAAAGTAAAATAAAGTAAAATTAAAAAAAAAAAGAGGAAAACTAAAATAAAATGGCAAAAATAAAAAAAAAGAAAAAAATATGTTTTCATCTTTTCCCAAAGATGGTATTCTCAGTTTTAAATGAGCATAGATTTTAAACTCCCCTTTTCCCATTCCCTATTTTCCTCCTAGTCTTTCTTAGGTCCATGTCCAGCTGAAACTATTAATGAAGGAAAGGCTTGAGGTTGTCTGAAAAAACGAGCAGGCACATAGTTTTTTCTCAAGACTCAGCTTATTGTTGTTGCTCAGTCACTCAGTCATGTCTGAATCTTTGTGACACCATGGACTATAGCACACCAGGCTTCCCTGTCCTTCACTGTCTGCCAAGTTTACTCAAACTCATGTCCACTGAGTCAGTGATGCCATCCAACCATCTCATCTTCTGTCGCCCGCTTCTCCTCCTGCCCTCAACCTTTCCCAGCCTCAGGGTCTTTTCCAGTGAGTCAGCTCTTTGCATCAGGTAGCCAAACTCAGCTACAAACTGGGACACATCTAATATCTTTTTAAAATTAATTTTTATTGGAGTATAGTTGCTTTACAATGTTGTATTAGTTTCTATTGTACAGGACAGTGAATCAGCCATACACAAATACATATCCTCTCCTTTTTTGGCTTTCCTTCCCATTCAGGTTACCACAGAGCTTGAAGTTCCCTGTGCTATATACAGTATGCTTTCATCAGTTATCATTTATAAATAGTGTCAGTAGTATATATAGGTCAGTTCCACTCTCCCAAACCTCTCATCTCCCTTTCTGCCTTGGTATCCATACATTTGTTCTTTACATCTGTGTCTCTATTTCTGCTTTGCAAATAAGATCGTCTATTTCAATTTTCTTGATTCCACATGTACATATTAATATATTTGTTTTCTCTTTCTGACTTACTTCACTCTGTATGACACTCTCTAGGTCCATCCGAGGCTCTATTAATGACCCAATCCTTTCCCTTTTAATGGCTCAGTAATATTCCACTGTATATATGCATACCACCTCTTCTTTATCCATTCCTCTGTTGATGGGCATTTAGGTTGCTTCCATGTCCTGGCTATTGTAAATAGTGCTGCCAAAAACACTGAGGTGCATACATCTTTTTGAATTATGGTTTTCTCTGGGTATATGCCCAAGATGGGGTTGCTAGTAATTCTATTTTTAGTTTTTTTAAGGAACCTCCATACTGTTCTTCATAGTGGCTGTATCAATTTACATTGTGGCAATTTACATGGCCACCAACAGTGCATGAGTGTTCCCTTTTCTACACGCTCTCTCAAGCACTTATTGTTTGTAGACTTTTTGATGATGGCTATTCTGACTGGTGTGAGGTAATATGTCACTGCAGTTTTGATTTGGAAAATATCTCTAATAAATGAGGTTGAGTATCTTTCCATGTAAGTGGTGCTGGGAAAATGGGACATATCTAATAACTTTTTTGTCTTTTGGTCCATGCAAAAGGATAAATTGAATAATGAAATCATTGCAGGGAAGAAAAACAAATCCATAAAAAAACCCACAGACAATCAATAAAAATTTGACCTAATCCCAGCTTAAATTGTGTTGACCTTCCTCTTAGCCATTGTATCTTATGAACAGAGGATGCCATTAGTTAATGTGTTAGGGTGGCTCCTTGGTGAATAAATCTATTAAAACTCATCCTCTAAACTCATCTACCACATGATATTTGTTGATGCACCAGCAATAAATCCCCAGGGATAAAGGATGAAACCCTCAAGGAGATCTGGAAAAGTCTAGAAACAGAAATAGACCATCTGCCTTATGAAGAAACTGACAAAGACTTATAACAGATGGAAGTACCCCTTCACCACAATGTGGATGAATAAGGACAGAAAATAGGACCCAAAGCTGATTCTGGGAGACAAATAAGGCATAGGAAAAGGGTGGTTCTGAAGGATAAAGCATAACTTAAACAGTCTAAACTTAAAGCCTATCATAGTATGACTCCACTCTAGTATTCCACACCTATCCTTTACCACTCCCCTCAAACACACGTTCCAACCAGAAACACCAGCTTAGCATCATCTAGACACGACTGAGCAACTTCACTTTCACTTTTCACTTTCATGCATTGGAGAAGGAAATGGCAACCCACTCCAGTGTTCTTGCCTGGAGAATCCCAGGGATGGGGGAGCCTGGTGGGCTGCTGTCTATGGGGTCGCACAGAGTCGGACACGACTGAAGTGACTTAGCAGCAGCAGCAAACATGACATTTACATACATGACCCCCCGCCTGCCTCCTTTTGAGCCATGCATACTTTGCCCTCTTTTAAAGGCTCTTTTCTCTGCAAGTCTTCCCTAACACGACTCATAGTTACCTTTTTCCTTCATGAATGTCAGCATCTGATGTTTACATCTCCCATTTTACGTAGATAGTCTTCTCTGGCGGCTTAGATGGTAAAGAATCTGCCAGCAATGCAGGAGACTCGGGCTTGATCCCTGGGTCGGGAAGATTCCCTGGAGAAAGGAATGGCAACCCACTCCAGTATTCTTGCCTGGAAATCCCAAGGACAGAGGAGCCTGGTGGGCTATAGTCCATGGGGTCCCGAAGAGTTGGACACAATTCAGCAGCTAACAAAACACTTTACATTGATATTGTATTATGCTTTGGGTAAAAATTCAAAATTTTCACCACTGAACTCTAAGGTTTTATCTAACTAAGCCCCATTTCTCCAATCCTGTCTGTGTAAATCTCTGTTTGGCCATGTACCAGCCACATTCAGCTTTGTAGAGGTCTTAAACACATTTTGTTGTTTTCCACCTCTTATTGGCACAAGGTTCTTTTTATTTGAGTATTTGAGAGACAAAAGACTGTTAGAATAAAAGGAAGAAGAAACCAGAGACATGTCAGGGCAAAGCTGATAGCCAATGTGACTTATGAATACAGAAGATATGGGAGGAGCATCTTTGGGATCAAGTAAGCAGAGGGAATGGAACAGAGTTCAGAGTTTCCAGGAGCTAAGGGAGAACAGTCACTAAGGGTCTACCATTTGATAATTGACTTCCTTGATCTTGATGGCCAGACATAGCATTTGTTTGGAGACAACAGGGGAGAAAGGAAGAGGGAACCGTGTTGATAGCAATGGACTTGGCATATGTTTTGTTTCCTGATAATTAAGGTCAGGCTGGTTAGGTTTTCTTCAGCTCATCTCCCAGAGTTATTTTATTCTATAGCTAAAATATGTTCCAAATATGAATAGAAAAAACACAATCATATTTAAGCAAAGTTAAGAAAAGCCAGAATTAAAACCTAGGTTTTTAATGTTTTATTCAGAGACCTAACATCATTCAGTAGATGTTTAACCAGAAACAAGATTAGCATGCCTGAATTTGTTAGGCCCTTAATTCCTGTTATTTAAAAATTTTTACATAATCAGTAAACTTTGTTATATAAATGTCTTTTACATTTAACTGCATGTGTGTGTGTTTGTTTGTGTGTGTGTGTACACCTTGGGCATATTAGGTTCTCAAGTAATATTTGTTGATTTTATGTATAACCATATGCCACCAGGTTTCACCAGCCTGTGGATAAAAATAAGATTGGCATTTATACCACATTGCATTGGCATTTCAGTACCTTAACATGTCTCTATTGCTTCTGTGAGACCGCAGCTCCCTCTAACCCCATGTGTTTTGGTGGTCCTGGCAGTGCTTCACAAGCTGCTATATGAAACGAGGTGCTGGGCACAGCCGCTCTCTAGCCAGCTGTGGGCTGTACCTCTTTGGCACCTGCTGTCTTGTTCTCTAGAGTTCTGTGGCTTGAGCAAACAACCTGGAGAAATTGTGCAAATAACCTGGAGAAAGAGAAGCCTGAGGTGACTGCCACTCAGGTGCATGATCTCAATTTAACCTCAGTTTTTACCCTTGGTATTCACATATACCAGCCAACTTCAAAGAAACAGATTTTGAATAGAGGACATTTTCTTGGAATATCCAAGACTGAATTATTTGTGAGAATACCACAAAAACATATCCACTACCATTGTAGCTCAATTTCAAGCATTTTCAGAAGGTGAAAGCCTAATTTCAAACTCCATTAAGAGAACATATGTTCCAGGAAATTGCATGTAAACCGCAGGGCAGCAGAAACATGGATCCACTCTATCTCTTTGCTGTTGATGACCATTACTGTTGAAAACATTATATCATATGTTAAGACAATCTTGAAGCAGAAAAAAATAACTATCATAGGAATTTAAACATCGTCTCTGACTCTGATCAAGTGATCCACAAGAATAAAGACATTTCTAGCACCTCTGTCAATGAAAAGAGAATGAGCTTGGTTATGTGCCACAGTCTTGCATCATCTTGATTCCTCAGAATGGACTAAATCAATTGAAAGATAAACTCACTGTAGTCAGGCATATGCTGACATGTTGGCCCCTTCACAAAAGCTCATGGACAGATTTCCTCTAGACCCAAACAAACTATGTAAAGAGTCTGTTTTGATTCTTGTTAGCTTTGCACCCTCTCAGCAAGCTGCTAAGAAAATTCAAATATGGCTACTCTTTTGGAAAGAAATGGCATTCCAGGATCTTTCAAGGTTTTTTTTAAAATATAAGACAAAGTTATTTTTACAGAACAGTGCTACTCTATGAGACATTCCTGGGATGGCATACAGTTCTGGCAGTTCAGTTAATTCAGAATTTGGGCTCAACGTGTGGCTTGAAAGACTTAAACTGATGAAAATGATGTACAAATTGACCTTTGATGTCATGGTAATGCTTGGCTCACTCTCTGTATCTGTTGGTCCCCCAAAATGTGATTTGAGTGCCGCACTATCCCCAATAATTAAAAAATTAAAAATGCACAGTTAATACATATTTGTTGAATGGAAGAATAAACATATGTTGAGTATGTATGTTCTGGAAAATTGAAGGAACTAGTATAAAGGTTTCAACCCCTTGTTGTTCATTTGGAAGCATGTTTACACGTTCTTGCCTCAGCAAAGGGGACTATCTGATAAAACCTTACATGACTACTTTTGAAACACTTAATTTTATTTTGTTCATTCTTATAACCCTGTGAGGTAGGTGTTAGCATATGCCTCAGTAAAATTGGGATAATAAGACATATTAAATGATATTTTTAAGAGCATATAATCAGCAAGTGGTGGAACAAAGACACAAAGACTTATTTTCTTTTCCAAAATTCCCAAAACTAAGGTTAAGAAAAGTGGGAGATTATATACTTCTGGGTCTCAATATAAGAGTTTAGTATATATTCTGCCCTGATTTAGGCAGAGCATTAGCTGTAAATACTCTCTCCATAATGAGCCCTTAAACAATAAGCCCTTAAACAATTGGGGAAAAGTTTTGTACTGGCCAAAATGAAGTGAGAATCTAGGTCTGGATTATGTCTGGACCTACTTCATATTACAAGTTGTGCAATAAACCCAGTGTCTTTATTTAGTGTCACTCTCATTCTATGGGGGTCTTTTACCTACCAGTGTTCTCTCAAAGTGATGATTTTCTAATCCAAACAGTAAGAAAAAGAAACTGTACAATTATAGTGCTACCTGCTTAGAAAGATCTTAGCTTTCAAATTAATAAAGCTTATACATCTTCATGGGTTTCCCAGGTGGTGCTAGTGGTAAAGAACCAGCCTGCCAATGCAGGAGACATTAGAGGTATGGGTTTGATCCCTGCATCAGGAAGATCCCCTGGAGGAGGGAATAGCAACCCACTCAGTTATTCTTGCCTGGAGAATCCTATGGACAGAGGAGTCTGGTGGGCTATAGTCCATAGAGTAGCAAAGAGTTGGACCCAACTGAAGCGACTTAGCATGCATGCATACACCTTCGTGATTTTCCCATAACGATTCTAGTGTAGAATAATAAGGCAATGGGTAAGAGACTCCAGTTTTGGAATATACATACATATTTCTGAGGACTATAAATTCTTGCATCATTGAGTAAAAGAGTAGAATAAAAAATACATTGTTAGAAAAGAGTGAGGCTTTCTCAAAACCATAAGACATAGATCATTTCCTTAAGGCTTAGCAATTAACCAATTATAGATCACCTGAATCCTGGGTACTGAACTTTTCTCCAGTAGACAGTATTCCCCTCATGATCATCCTGAAATATGTTGTGGTTTGATATTTTGAGTATTTTTTTGAAATGAAGGGTTTTGCTTCTCTCAGAGACTTTTTAACCACACATATGATTCTCATTATCAACTTCTAAATATACTCATTAATGAAGGCAGGAGGTCCAAAGAACAGAACAGATAACCCAAGGCTGTCGATAATTTAGATATAACTTGTCATTGGTATCAGAATCTAAATTAATACTTACAATTTGAGTCATGGAGTTTTTAATATTTTAAGCAAAATCATAAATCTCTACAAGGAAATTTATGAGTTGGAAAATTTTCCCTCATTGCATACTACCCCAAAGTGCTTGCAAATAAACTATCCAGAAAAATAAATCTCTTTTCTCTATTCCTTCTTATATTAGTTCAACAAAGATGTACTGAATGTCTGCTCTGTGCCATCTGTTCCATATACTGAGCCAATCTTATGACTATTACAAGTTTTAAATGCAAGTGGCTTTTAAATATTAGCCAATGATTAAAGAACCTTGATTTGACCCACATCTGTTTCCCCTCTCCACTATCCTGTATAGTCTTGTTTCACAGGCTGGATTTCAGGTTAAACATTTTCAATCAGTGTTCTCTGCTTCAAACTTCCCTTTCCAGAGATTGAGTCTGCTTGGCTCACTCTCAGTCTACATATGCTTCTTTTAGGAAGACTTTCTTGGTGCCCCAAGGCAGGGTTCGAGGCACCTTTTATGGGTTCACACAATTGCCTTTTACTTGATATAACTCCTATTAGATTATCATGCGACTTGGGGGCAGAGACCAAATCTTCTTTCTCCTTACAGCCTCAGCAGTTAACATGGTGCCTAACGATGGTTGTGCATCTTTAAGTCGCTTCAATGTCTTTGCAGGCTTCCCTGGTGGCTAAGATAGTAAAGAATCTGCCTGCAATGAGGGAGGCCTGTGTTTGAACCCTGGGTCAGGAAGGTTCCCTAGAGAAGGGGGTTGGTGAAAGAAGTAGAGAAAGCAGGGAGGCTGGTGTCAGGAAGATTTTTCAAGGGTTCAAGGGAGGGACTGTAGGTATGAAGGATGATGGAGGAGAGGAAGTGTTGAAGGGAATCAGAAGCTGGCATACTCTAGGGTTATACATCCACGTGTCTTTCTGAGAAGAATATTCATATATTTCATCACATTTTCAAAAGGATCAGACCCAAAAGTGTTAAGTATTGATATGAACCAAGTCACATTAAATGTTCTAATCTCAAAGACCTTCTATTAGAAGTGGCAGCCAGTCCACAGAAACACTGCAACACAAATGAATAAATGTTTATAACACAGAATGAAAGGACTATTTTGTAAAAAAAGGGTTTCTAAAAAAGAAAAAAACTGTTTTGGATAATTTGTGATTTGTATAACTGAATTGTATAATTCACTAAGTTGTATCAATCTTTCTTTGACCTTCCTAAATAGTAGGGCAGTGGAAAAAACTAGAAAATAAGATTATTGAGTAGCTACTAGGTTATAGGCCTAAAGAGTATTTGTATCAATGAGGCCACATTTACACTTATATTCCAAATGATGATGGTTTCCAAACCTCACTTGTATTACTAAGAAGCTCTCTGATTCTTTCTTGTAGTTTTTCCTTGCAAAATTTTCAAACCTCCAGAGCTTGAAACCTGTGTCTACAAGACAGTACTCTGTATTTTCTCACTTGCCTTTCTCCACTTGCTCTCAAGTGGGAGCTGAACTGTCTTCCTGGAGGCTGGGTTGCAACACTGCAGTCTTTCAGATAGCCATGTGGAGGTGGAGAAGCCAGGACTCTGAGTGGCTCAAACCTGTTACCCTTGGTTACATATCAAAGTCCTCTGTTGTGCTGCTGATAGTAGCTAAGGCTGCCTCTTCCTGACAGCTTTATGGAGAGGTGGTTCACCTTTGGGGTTATCTCCTGCCATCTTGATGACAAAATTTACAAGAGATTGGTTAACAGTTTGCTGACACAGCATGTTTTCACAATGCAAGTGGGCCATTTTTCACTTCTGCCTCTTTTGTTAGTAAGGAGTGTCCCTCGGTGTCTGGATTGCAAAGTGCTATAGCTCTTTAGTGACACTGCTTTATAGGACACACACACACACACACACACACACACACACAGTTTTTTCCCAAAGGTTCAACTGATGCTCCCAGGTGACAGGATTGTGATGGGTTCTTTTAAGCTATTTGAGGGTCTCAGAAACTGCAGGCTTTCCTGGTGGCTCAGTGGTAAAGAAATCTGCCTTCCAATGCAGGAGACGAGGGTCCAGTCCCTGGGTTAGGAAGATCCCCTGGAGAAGGAAATAGCAACCCACTCCAGTATTCTTGCCTGGAGAATCCCATGGACAGAGGAGCCTGGCGGGCTACAGTCTGTTCCAAAGAGTAGGACATTTCCAGAATTCTGGGGGGTGAATCATAGAGGATCCTGCTGTGATTTATGTTGGGGAGTGTTTTGCCCATGTTCTCCTCTAGGAGTTTTATAGTTTCTGGTCTTACATTTAGATCTTTAGTCCATTTTGAGTTTATTTTGGTGTGTGGAGTTAGAAAGTGATCTAGTTTCATTCTTTTACTAAAATTAAAAGCTTCTGCACAACAAAGGAAACTATAAGCAAAGTGAAAAGACAGCCTTCTGAATGGGAGAAAATAATAGCAAATGAAGCCACTGACAAACAACTAATCTCAAAAATATACAAGCAACTTATGCAGCTCAATTCCAGAAAAATAAACGACCCAATCAAAAAATGGACCAAAGAACTAAATAGACATTTCTCCAAAGAAGACATACAGATGACTAACAAACACATGAAAAGATGCTCAACATCACTCATTATTAGAGAAATGCAAATCAAAACCACAGAGAGGTACCACTTCATACCAGTCAGAATCTCTGCGATCCAAAAGTCTGTGAGCAATAAATGTTGGAGAGGGTGTGGAGAAAAGGGAACCCTCCTACACTGTTGGTGGAAATGCAAACTAGTACAGCCACTATGGAGAACAGTGTGGAGATTCCTTTAAAAATTACAAATAGAACTGCCTTATGACCCAGCAATCCCACTGCTGGGCATATACACTGAGGAAACCAGAATTGAAAGAGACACATGTACTCTAATGTTCATCACAGCACTATTTATAATAGCCAGGACATGGAAACAACCTAGATGTCCATCAGCAGATGAATGGATAAGAAAGCTGTGGTACATATACACAATGGAGTATTACTCAGCCATTAAAAAGAATATATTTGAATCAGTTCTAATGAGGTGGATGAATCTGGAGCCGATTATACAGAGTGAAGTAAGCCAGAAAGAAAAACACCAATACAGTATACTAACACATATATATGGAATTTAGAAAGATGGCAATGACGACCCTGTATGCAAGACAGGGAAAGAGACACAGATGTGTAGAGTGGACTTTCGGACTCAGAGGGAGAGGTAGAGGGTGGGATGATTTGGGAGAATGGCATTGTAACATGTATACTATCATGTAAGAAACGAATCGCCAGTCTATGTCCGATGCAGGATACAGGATGCTTGGGGCTGGTGCACGGGGATGACCCAGAGAGATGTTATGGGGAGGGAGGTGGGAGGGGGGTTCATGTTTGGGAACGCATGTACACCCGTGGTGGATTCATGTCAATGTATGGCAAAACCAATACAGTATTGTAAAGTAAAATAAAGTAAAAAACAAACAAACAAACAAAAAAAACCACAACCAGAGTAGGACATGGCTTAGTGACTAAACAACAACAACAAAAACATGGGGGTCTCAGAAATTGTACTCCTCTATCTCCCTCATCCTGGGGGGCTATTTTAAATTCATATGTCCTTACTCCTTTCCCTCTAAGGTATACCCCGTCTCAGGAGCCCGTTATTCTTTACCTGCAATTTAACCTCCATCCAAGCAGCTGCTCCACTGGACATGTATTTCTGTACACACACATATCTCCATGAAGTCCTGAGCCATGGTCTTTCTCCTTCTGGGACTCTGGGTAAGTCTGCTGTGTAAATCAGTAATTGAGAATCAATACTCAGGATTAGCTAAGGATCCAAGCTACAATGCAAATAGATGTTAGGAAGGTGTTGCTCCAGTTTCACTGGCCAACAGTACTGGAGCCTCAGAACACTCATTAAATAATTTTACAAAAAAATTCTAAATATATCATTTGTACTTTTACATTAATAAAAAATAATTAGATGTGTTTCGATTTTTGACTGTTCAGTCTGTTTGGCTAATAGTTTTTATACTTTTATTGTTTATCTTCATATTTGGGGAATGTATCTTTCTCACAATTTTTATCTAATTAATTGAAAATACAAAGCTTTAAAATTATTTTCTAATATTTTTTTCTAATAATTTTCAGTCAAGGTCCAGATTATTTTTCTCTTTAATAAATTTAGTTTTTTAAATGAATTTAAATTATTAAATAAATAACAGAAGTTTTCCATGATTATAAGAAAAACAAAAGCAAAAATCTTTGTCCTCTTTAATATGGTGGTCAAAGGGGAAAAAATAGAGCAGCTTGCAAAACTTACAAAGTGGCCTAATATCTAATATTTTAATAAACTCATACTAGAGACCTCTATGTCATAAAAGCTATCTTAAGAGAGTGCAAGTCTTACTCATTTCAATGAATGCCTGATGTGAGTTTTCCAGAGTGGGGATTCATTTAAATATGTAAAATAGCATAGAGGTGATAGCAGCGGCCAACTGGAAACTCAGAGGTTCTGATGTTCCAAGGTCATCACCTAAGAGAGGCTGAACCTCTCTCAGAGCTGCCGTCAGAGTCGCCTCACCTCTGGGTTTCAGCATTGCAGAAGAGTAAGGACTCCTGTTTACTTTGTGCATTCATTACTTTGTAAAATAGGGAATTATGTCTTGGTAGGTTTCTGAAAGAATTTTCTGAGGATAGTATCTGTGAGTCAGCCATATCTGATTTTCTGTAGCAGTTTTAAGAGACCCCTGTGGAGGACTATAGAGATGGGTGGGACCACTCCACACCTTTGCTTAATCAGTGTCAGGGAAACACCCTGGGAAAACCATTTGTGAGGTTGGTCATCCACCTCTATTTTTATCTGCCCCAGAATTAAGAGCTGCACTTTCAGCAGGGAAGATGAGTGCTAGGACAAGCATGGTCCTGGCATCTCAATGGCTATTTCTGGTCCTGAGACTGGGCACGTGGACAGGGAGATGTAGAGAGTGAGGAAGCCCCCTCGTGATCCAGGAAACTGTGAAGAGCAGATGCTTGTCTTCTTATCTCCTTTCTCTTTCACCCTTAAGCATCTTCTCATGACCTTTGGCTTTTTTTGTAGTTATCCTTGTTTTTTTTTTTTTTTTTTTTGCTGTTGTTGACTTAACTAGATATTAAAAGGAGCAAAAAGACAAAAACCATTGATATGATGTGTTATTCTTCCAGTGACATTTGCATTTTAAAAGAAGGTAGGCAAAGGGTGAAACAAATGCTTAACTCAAAGCAATACATTAGTAGCAGTGATCTTTCATTCTTCTATAAGGGAGGTATTTTTAGTCAGCAGGACTTTCTAATACCCCACCTATGAAAATTATGCTTTACATTTGTCTTGAAAAGACAGTAATCATAACACAGAGATCTATATAAAAACAAATGCCCTTTAACAATATCATTAAGCTCTATTTAAAAACATGGTGCATTTCTTTCCTGAAATTGCAATTTACTGACTGTGTGGTGTTGAATAAGTCACTTAGTATCCCTGAGCTCCAAATTCCTGGTCTTCAAATGAGATTCATGTTAACCTTAAGAGTTTTTCTGAGGGCAAATGAAACACTGGTTTACAAAGTTTAACACCGCCAAGCAAGGCTTGGTTGTGAAGAATATGGGCACTTAGCAATGGAAAGGTTGCTATAGGGATGGAGCCATGAAAATTAACATTCTGGGAACAGCAGGACTGCTGTACTCAACAGTGAGTTTATAACTTACAATTCACAAACTGCCACAATGTGGATTAATTATAGAATTCAGTTGTGTGTTCTTATTTTGGGGAGCTGAGTTATGGATTTCTACAGAGTCAATATGACTATGGTAATTTCCCAAGATAGTCTTCACTGGAACATGTTGTGAATGATGCTTAGAAAGTAGCAGGATTAACTTTGGGCTGGTTTAAGTCTCCATCTCTCCAGATCTGTATAGATTTCAGTCACATTGGAGAACTTGAGACTGACTGCTCATGTATACAGAGAAGATAAGGAAGAGGATGATAAGGTATCGACAGAGCCACTAGTGATGACCCTGGGAGGATCACTGGAATGCACAAAGGAAAGGGGCTCCTCTGCTTTCCACAGTTAAATTGGTGCAGACTTCTTGTGCACACATAAAAGATAGCCTGTATTCCCTTAGTTTCAGTGGGATGTTTGGCAGGGCTCTGTCCTGCTCATTTCTCTTCCCCTGATAGTCTTCAGATGACTTTTGTTCAAATAGTGCTTTGGGATTCAAGTCAATCTTCATCCAACTTATTCCAAATATTTCTCAGTAGAAACTTTCATTTTACATCTTCCAGGCATCATTTTCACCATGCATTACACATATCCATTCCAGTGTATAATAATTATGGTTCTTACTGCAAGCAACAGAAGCAAATTCTGGCTAAATAATTTATTGGAAGGGTATCAGTGTCAAGGCTATAAAGCCAGGATTGGCAGGAACTAAAGGAGGCAGATACAGGCAGATCTCTGCCACAAATCTGATCTGTTGAAGGATACCACCGATGGCTCCATGGGCCCTTGGAGAATGCATTACATTGCAACTACTGTGAGTAATCTCCACCTGATCCCATTCATTTTTGTCCCTCCCTAAAAATCTAAAGATGACACCACCCTTATGGTAGAAAGTGAAGAAGTAAAGAGCCTCTTGATGAAAGTCAAAGAGGAGAGTGCAAAAGTTGGCTTAAAACTCTACATTCAGAAACTGAAGATCATGGCATCTGGTCCCATCACTTCATGGCAAAGATGGGAAAACAATGGAAATAGTGACAGACTTTATTTTGGGGGGGCCCAAAATCACTGTAGATGGTGCCTACAGCCATGAAATAAAAAGACACTTGCTTCTTGGGAGAAAAGCTATGACCAACATAGACAGCATATTAAAAAGCAAAGAAAGTACTTTCTCAACAAAGGTCTGTCTAGTCAAAGCTATAGTTTCTCCAGTAGTCATGTATGGATGTGACAGTTGGACTATAAAGAAAGCTGAGCGCCAAAGAATTGATGCTTTTGAATTGTGGTGTTGGAGAAGACTCTTGAAAGTCCCTTGAATGGCAAGGAGATCCAACCAGCCCATCCTAAAGGAAATCAGTCCCGAATATTCATTGGAAAGCCTGATGCTGAAGCTGAAACTCCAATACTTTGGCCACCTGATGCAAAGAACTAACTCATTTGAAAAGACCCTGATGCTGGGAAAGATTGAAGGTGGGAGGATAAGGGGACAACAGAGGATGAGATGGTTGGATGGCATCACCGACTTAATGGACATGAGTTTGAGTAACCTCCAGGAGTTGGCGATGGACAGGGAGGCCTGGTGTGCTGCAGTCCCTGGGGTCACAACTGAACTGAACTGAGACTGCATATTAAAAAGCAGAAACATTACTTGGCCAACAAAAGTCTGTTTAGTCAAAGCAATGGTTTTTCCAGTAGTCAGGTATGGATATGAGAGTTGGACTATAAAGAAAGCTGAGCGCCGAAGAATTGATGCTTTTGAGCTGTGGTGTTGGATAAGACTCTTGAGATTCTCTTGGATTGCAAGGAGATCCAACCAGTCAATCCTAAAGGAAATCATCCCTGAATATTCATTAGAAGGACTGATGCTGAAGCTGAAACTACAATATTTTGGTCACTCAATGGCAAAGAACTGACTCCTTGGCAAAGACCCTGATTCTGGAAAAGATTGAAGGCAGGAGGAGAAGGGGATGACCGAGGAGCAGATGGTTGGATGGCATCACCGACTCAATGGGCATGAGTTTGGGTAGACTCTGGGGGTTGGTGATGGACAGGGAGGCCTGGCGTGCTGCAGTCCATGGAGTCACAAAGATTCTGACACAACTGAGCGACTGAACTGAACTGAACTGAATTGAAAGTTCTAAAGTCCTGGCAAGGCTTCTGACTGGCTGCAGAGGTCATGTGCCACACTTGAGCAGGCAGAAGACGGGATATTGCCCTTACTTTTCATTTATACTGAGATTGACTGCAAATTGGAGAGTCAGCACATGAGAAGTGGTCTTCTTGTAGAGGACTGGCTTTGTCTAAGACATTTTTCATCTCAGCTTCTCAAAGCTTGCTCTTCTCAAACCTCACCATCCTTCCCAACTACACCTCTTCCACTTTTTCTTTTACTCTCTGGATTTTGACTCCTCTCTCAGAGTTTCTCCCCAACAGTCTTGATCACTCAAATGGTCTCTCTCTTTCCCCAGGCACTGAAAGTCCAAGGTTCCTTTACTTACTATGGTAAAGGAAGATAATTACCACCCTCTCCTATCCTCCAAAGATCACCCTTCATGAGAGGTTCAGAATTATTTTCTTTTCACTAGATGTTTTCAGATCTATCATTCATATTCTGCCATTACTTCTCACTGCAATGTTACCACAAAATATTTTGGGAAAATCTTCACTTTGAATATTTTACTACCTTGAGAAGCAATTTTAGGCTATGGATAAAAGGAGAATGTTAGCGCAATGTTACATCTCTTCACATGTGCTTCTCACTCTCTGCTCCCCCTTTTCACCTTAGAAATGCCCAGATTCACAACAGACATATGGGACAAAGTACATACATTATTGTAGTAGTTCTTGGACTTTAAATAACTAAAAATTTATCAATAAGTGAGATAGTTTTAAAGAGCAGAGGATTTGGTATGAGATAGGCCCACCTTTAAAATCTAGCATCACAACTTCCAAGCTTTGTGTCCTTTAGCAAGCCTTTAATCTCTCAAAATCTCAGTTTTCAATTCTGTGGGATTATTTGAAGGACTAATGAAGAGTTAATTAAAGCACCTAGGACAAAGCTTAACACATAGTAGGAACTCCATAAAAGGATTATCACCGGTAGTTCTGAAGGGGAAGTATTTTCCAAAGAACTTTCCCAAATCCTTACAAGCAAGTTTTTGCAGACACCTGTGTTTCTCCAGAATCCAATTTCCTTGGAAATGCATGAGTTTTCTATAGATATCTGTTACTAAGTTCTATTTCTCACTGAATAGTTGTTTCTCAAAATAAAATTAGCTACTCTTGTTCAAATGATGAAAGGACAGCAACAATTCCATATTGAGTTAAAATGGTGTGGCTGATCATAAAGAGTCACTCTATTAGCCCTTACAGACTTTGTGCTTCAAATATAGTCCTCAGGCGAATTCCAGATGATTTTGCATTGCTATTACATTATTTATACTTTACAAGGTATTTTACCTTGCATTAATTATTTTACATTATCATTGGTTTGTAACACATTGTTGAAATCATGTCACTTATGTGAGTCCCACAAGAATAGCCTTCACTGAGTATAGAACATGCGTGTGATAACTTCAAAGGTTCTAACTCACAGCTACATAAGACAATCAACCTGTCATTATACGCTTCATTTAAATCCTAGACTGTTTACCCTTAAATTCATTTGGATATTTCTAAGTGAAACTAAATATTTCAAAACCTCATGTCAAGGAATAAGCTATTCTGAGGAGATTTCTTCTTTCCAACAAACAAGGTGACTGAGTGTGAACTTTCTCAGTAATTCTGAGATGAGAAAATTAAAGTCCCTTTAAATCAGTTGAAATACACCCCAAGGCTCACCTCAGATCTTACTGAGACTTTTGCCCACAAAATTTGACTTTTTCGTTAATTTCATCTATGTTACTTTATATCCCATGCATTGCCAATCTACTGATACAACTTTCTCTAGAAGACAAAATTCCTTTTACCTGAACACTTTTAGGAGTGATGATACCAAAAATGAACTGGGTACAAGTGGGATTGATTGATGAAGAAAGACTTTTCATGCCCCAGAGCACAGTAGTAGTTTCATTTGCTTTATCCATCTGTTAACAAATCACTCTAGTATAATTAATTGATTACTTACTCTGGGTTACAAGGTGCTTGCTCCAATAAGGTAGTATTCTACAGAAGTTTTGGTCATATGCTTCTATCAGTGAAAATCTTATCTATTTATAAATTATACACAGATACTACTGTACTAATCTATGTACATTATTTAGTGTTTGTAAGAGTAGCTAATAAAAAGGAAGAAATAAAATTAGACACAAATGGAAGTCTTACTATTGCCTTCACACCCAGTATTGTGCTTGTACCCCATTTTGAAGACATTGGTCTAAACGTATCAGATAGCTCTCAAGAGGTGAAAAAAAAGTAGAGTTTTAGCCAACAGCCAGCTTTTCTAAAAGAGGTTGTTATCTTCATCTATGATGAATATAACCACATCTGTGAAAGTTGGAAGTAAAGCCAGTCTTCTGTCTCCAGACTCTCACCTGGTGTTAACATACTGGCTCCACAGCACTCTTGAGTATGAAAGGTAATTTGGAGAGGAGAGGAGTTTGGGGTAAACATGGACATGGGAAGGAACAGCAGTCTTAGGGGGAGTTTGACAACTTTAGAACTCAATTCCAAACAAATAAATGGCTGTTTTAGTTCAATTGCATGACAGGTAGGACTTGGACAAGAGCACATGAAGTTGGAGTCTAGTATAATTGGTAAAGTCTCCAGTATGATGTGAGAAAAGAGGGGTTGGCATGCAAGCAATAAGCTGAGGAAGGGCTATGGCAGAAAACAGGTCTTAAATGCATGTCTGACGAGGAAGACAGGACTCCCCTCAATTCCAGGTGCTAAAGTATCAGACAGAGGTGGCAAGAAGGGTCAGGTTCCCAACTAGCCCTGGTCAGACTCTCTTCTCACTTTCCCTAAACTCGGCTGCCCCCACATCACCACCTCAGTGTTTTTTTAAGATGCTAATTTTGCTTCCAACAAAGCATAGAAACTGATCTACAAAGCTCCTGACAGTTCCTTATATCCTTCTTAAAACACCACTTCTAGATTTGGGGTTGGAATTTGGGAGAGTGCATATGACCTGAGAAATGTTTTCTGAGAAAGTGAAAGTGAAAGCATTAGCTGCTCAGTAGTGTCTGACTCTTTGAGACGCCATGGGTTGTAGCCAGCCAGGATCTTCTGTCCATGGAATTATCCAAGCAAGAATACTAGAATAGATTGCCATTTCCTTCCTCCAGGGGAACTTTTCAACCCAGGGAACCTGGATCTCCTGCACTGCAGGCAGATTCTTTACCATCTGAGCCACCAGGGAAGCCCAAGTTTTCAAACAATTTGGACAACAGACGGGGACTGACACTGAGCTCTGGGACTGACCAGCAATTTCCTCACAAGGAGAAAAAAATATTAGAAAGGTAATGCTTTCATTTTGTCTGTCTTAATGTTTTGATGCCTGTTTCCAGTTTCTGATATACATCTGCACCTCTGTTTTCTGATCCACGTGACCACTCCATTTTGATAAACTCAGTGGTTACTGGAGACTCTGCTTTACTACATTAATCTCCCCAAACAGACTTCCTGTATCCATTTCATCAAATCCTAAAATTAAAAGTTATTCAAAGAGATATTAATTCTCCATTGGCATTCTGTACTGCCAGATCATGATACCAACTGGTAGAGTCACATTTAAATCAAATGATGGAAATAAAACATAAAACTACCCCTTCTTATAGTTCTGTCCATTAGGGCATGGGTCCCCAACCTCTGGGCCATGGACTGCTACCTCCTATCAGATCACTAGTGGTATTAGATTAAAGTCCACAATACATGTAATTTGCTTGAATCATCTCAACTGTGGAAAAACTGTCTTCCACAAAACCAGTCCCTGGTGCCAAAAAGGTTGAGGATCACTGTATTAGGGAGACAGAATTACCATAGCTAATGGATTACTCACATTAGACATATTGATAGAAAGCTGGCTTTACTTGGAAAAAGAGAGAAAATTAGATTTGAGACATAATTAAACTGTTTAACAAATACATTTTGTGAGTTGCAAGATGACACAATGAGAATGTCAGGAGAGATGTTCAGGAGAGATGTCATAGGAGAGAATGTCAGGAGACCTGAGTTCCAGATCTTATTCTTTATTAAGCTACAAAATATTTAGTGTATTTACACCTCAGTTTTCTTATCTATAAAATTAGACATATGAGCTAGAGTATCAGCAATTCCTTCCGGCATTAATACCCTATGATTCTATATTATAATGGTGTGGCTCATATGGTCTTGGCATAAAATATTATCATTCTCAGTTTTCCAGGGCAGGGATGAGGGCTGTTGCAGAATGAACTGTGCCCCAGCTGAAAATCAGTATTCACAAAAGCAGAAATACCTGAAGACATGCTCCAATAGCTTCCTACCAACCCAGTTCTGAAATAAGAGCAGCTTTTCTTTCCCTCGCAATAGGGCTGTGGCATCTCCAGTTCTATAGTAAGCATGATAAGAAGAAGATTCGTTTGTAAGAGAGTGCTAGGGAACAGCCAGAGTGTGTGTGTTCCAAAGGAAAACAGAAACTCATGCAAATTAACAAGAGTGTTGACTTTGAAAATAGCATATTATTAATTCAGAGAATATGTACTTAGCTTATAATAACTTAATAGTTTCAGAAAAAGGAAGGATGGTGCTAAAATATGTCATTATTTCTGAAGGTATATTTTCAGAAACGCTCACAAGAAGGACAAGTTGAAACCAGTCTACCTGTTCATTTTGGCCCTGAGGGCGATTTGGATAAATTTTGAATTCAACAGGTTCTTACATGTCACCTGAAAAACATTTGCTGTTTGGGTAGATTTGAAATAACTTCCAAAAGGCCACAGTTGGAGCATTTTTAACTTTTTCTTTCTAGTTAAAGTCAGTTGCTAAAATTCTCTTTTACTCCTTTCTCCTGTCCTTTGGTTTTAGAACACACTTCAAATGGTTCTTGGCTCAGTAAAAAAACCATTAAATGTTTGGCTTATTCTCAGACATATGAGCCCCAGGATGAAAATAACTCCCTTGTTTAGAAAAGTAGATGCTATTGTTTCTAAATGATCTCTTTCCACTGAGAGAACAAAATGTAAAGAATGACTCTTTCTCCTTCCAACCAGTAAGTTATATGGAAATAAAACCCTGAATTCAGCATTTTTAATATGATTTTCAAAGAATGACATACAATATTTTAAGGGCAGCAAAAGTTTAACCTTTAGAACAAATAAAACAACATGAGCAATAAGCGTGTAATTTCAGAAGGGAACACATTGCTCTCTGGCAGCCCTGCTAACAACTGGCTACTGTAGATTGTGTAGTTCTTCCAGTAATATGATTTCTATATATGCTGGGTCTATTATAGGTAAAGGCTACAATCTAGGAATTCTAGACATTTTCTGGTAATTTTTCATGAATATTCATGTTTTTAAGGGACTAGGGGAAATTTTATAACATAGATATCTTGATCTCTTACATGTAATCAAGCAGCCTTTGAAATTTATTAACATATTTGGAATGGTCCAAGTGGAAATGGGCAATTTCTTAGGGAAAAAACAAGCTGAAAAGGGCAATTTCTTAAGTCATTCACCTGAAAGGAGGACCCAGAATGTGGCAGAGGAGGGCACCTGTGGAATCTACAAGTTAACATAATTCTGGAGACTCTAACCAGACTCTTCAGAGAATATGTAGGTGAAATCCACATTTGGTAAATTCTTTTTTACAATCTGAGTACCCAGAGCAAGGACATGATTTGTTGACTTTTTACATTACAGTAAAAAAAAAAAAAAAAGAACCACTTCTGGTTTGACCCGTAGCGAAACAAATCTAAGTTACTATAGTGTTCTTTATAGGTTGCTAGCTAATAAGTAGATTATTATTACATAGTAGTTATAATAGGTTAAGAAGCATTTACATTCTCTATATATGTTGAGACATTTCATATATCAGTAAGATAAACAGTGCCATCTTTTGCAATGAAGAAAGTGGGCCCAGTGGTGGGATGACTTGCCCAAGCTCACACAGCTGGGAGAGGTATGTTTCCATCTGAGCTCAGGCCGTTTGGCTCCAAGGTCTCAGAACTGTCTTATCACAGTCCTTCTGAAGTCATAGAACCTAAACATGATGTTAAAATTCAAGCTGGCCAGCCCTCAAATTTTACCGGTAAGAAAACTGAGATGAGACAGGAAAGAACTTCCTCATACCACAGTGAGTTACTGCAGAACCCGAAACAAGACTCGATCTTATTAGTCCCACTTGAAAACTCTCCTCTGTTTTTTTGGTAGAAAGCAAAGCACTTAATAGTGCCTTTAAACATCCATAATTAGATCACTCTGTCTCTTCTTTGGTCTAAACAGTCAGTTGAAGAAGAACTAACTAGAATTGTCATTGCCCACTTAGCAGGAGATGAGGTATATGCCATTAGCCAAATGACCCAGGAGCAGCTGGAAGCTCAGTCAGGAGAGTGCTTGCAATACATTATGGGCAAAGCACTCCTTTCCTCAAAATTAATTTTTCCTGCAGACCACGTTTCCTATAAATATGTGTGAGTTGCTCGGTTGTGTCCGACTCCTTGTGACCCCATGGATTGTATGTAGCCCATGAGGCTCCTCTGTTCATGGAATTCTCTTAGCAAGAATACTGGAGTGGGTTGCCATTTCCTACTCCAGGGCATCTTCACCTCCGAGTATTTGTTTTGGAGAAAGAGTACAACTTCATTTCATCCTTTCTCCCTCTGTCTCTGTGTTTCCTTGGGAAAATGAAAAAGTACTATATTATTGAGCTCCTGGAATAGCTTGCTCCTCTTTCCCTCATGGTGAAGTCATTGCCTGTTTTGTTTTTCTTGCCTGGTAACAAATGCATCAGGTGGGGGCAAAGGTGTAATGAGGAATGAAAACTGCTGTGCTTCTACGAAGACCTTAAAACTAGATTGTTGAAACTATTGGCTAAAATTGAGGTGCTCTTAAAACAGTACTGTTTACACTTCTGGATTCTTCACTGTGATAGGAAGGGAAGCTAATGTTAAGAGTCACAGTGGACTTCCAGGAAACATATAGGATTTTTAGGGAAAACTAAAGCTTCATGTGTCATTTGAAATCCCCAAAACTGTTAGAGGCTGTTTATTAGTGGCTATAGAATAGATGGACTAGGCTTTGGTATTATGTGTTCCCTACTTCTGTAGATGGAAACCCACTCTTTTTCCTCCCACTCAAGGGAACATGTGAAGTGATAGTCACTCAGTCGTGTCTAACTCTTTGCAACAACATGGACTGTTACTCGCCAGTCTCCCCAGTCCATGGAATTCTTCAGGCAAGAATATTGGAGTGGGTTGCCATTCCTTTTTCCAGAGGATCTTTCTGACCCAGGGATTGAACCCAGGTCTCCTGCATTGCAGGCAGATTCTTTACTGTCTGAGCCACCAAGAAACCCTTTCATGGGAAAATATTGAAATGCAAATGATTGAAAGCCATGTTATTATAGACATTACCTTGAATGTGTTTTCCTTTGTTTTTTAAAAAGTAAATATTGACCTATTTTAGCACTCTCAAAACTTCCCGTGTTAATGCATCTCACAACCACTGGACATCCCATTTGTGCCCTAAACTACAGGTGTACTGTGCCCTAAACTGTTCATTAGATGAACAAAGGATTTATAGAGCAAGGTCAAGCACATACTTATTCATTTATTCAACCACATATATGGAGCACCTGCTATGTATGAGGTCACATGCTGGGTAGTATAAGATACTAAGGTAAGCAAGGAAAGATCCTAAAGCCCAAAGCCTACATTCTAATGAGGGAGGCAGAGAAATCTGCAGATAATTGTGGTGTGACAGAGTAAGAAAGGTAGAGGTAGGTAGAAAGTTTATGGGATCACTCGAGGTGTTTGTCTTACGTAGAGCCTGGGGAATGTTTGCAAAGCCTTCTTGATTTTTCAGAGGATGCAATGCCTGAGCGCCGTAAAGAATGGGTAATAAGTGGCCAGGTGTAGTGCATCCTGAGGCACTCTTTCAGTGCTAGAAACAGTGGAAGCCATTGCCTCCATCAGAAGACAGCTGCCTGGGTCAAGGTCATGCCCTCTCATGGAGACTCTGGCATCCCCTGACTTGTTAATGGAGGATAATTAAAAGCCGAGCCCCCTTTCGTCAGGGCAGGAAAGTGCGAAAGGCCCATTTTAGCTCCAGAGCTTACCCTGGGATCCTCTGAGGCTTCTGTTGTTCAGTCCTATCCCTCTCTGCCCCATCCTCCTATCTTAACTTTCCTGCAGAGGCACTCCCCAGTAAACTTCCTCTTCACAACTCAGACTGTTTTCAGACAAGATGACTGAAGATAATAAATTTAGAAGCAAGCAGAAGAAAGACATTTCTGCCAAAAAGAACATATTAAGCAAAAGAAGAGCGTCCTGACCTTGTTAAATTAACATTGTTAAGTAGAGGCTGGGGCTTCCTTGGTGGCTCAGATGGTAAAGAATCTGCCAGGAATGCAGGCTCATTCCCTGGATCAGGAAGATCCCCTGGAGAAGGGAATGTCAACCCACTCCAGTATTCTTGCCTGGAGAGTGCCATGGACAGAGGAGCCTGGTGGGTTATAGTTCAGGGGTTGCAGAGAGTTGAACACGACTGAGCGACTAACACACACACACACACAAGTAGAGGCTGAGCCACAGTTCAGTACAAGGGCATGAAAGATGGAAGCAGAGAAATTATTACTCACAGGTCCACGTTCTGCTTCAGGTGGCCAGATAGGGAGATCAAGCCAGGATGCAGGCAGAGAGATCAGCAGGGCTGGGTCACGTGCCTTTATTAGGGTCCACGGGTGAAGGGCCTTGGGGCTCCCAGGCTAAGGCCAGACTGGTCAATTCAAACTAAAGAGCAGCAGTTTTAGCAAGCTCTGAATGTAAGGGAAAGGTTCTGGGAAGCTGGGGAGATTATTTACCACTAGGGAAGTTGTATCAGGAACTTATATTTACTTGTGACTCTGCAGGCTGTTATCTCGGGTGCTTCTATAAGGGGCTAATGTCAGCTCATCAAACAATTGGATGCCAGGCAGCAGTTCCATGGAGGAGCTTAGGAAAACTCACACACGGAGAGACAAGAAACAGCAGGGTATACACAAGCACCTCAAAGATCTCCTGTGTTCTGGAGCTTAATCAGAACATGAAGCTTAATCAGAACATGAAGCTGAATGATGAGGTGGGTTTTCTGAGAAAATATTTGTAAGGAGCCCTGAGGTACCACTTCTAAATAAAAGCTGAGTGCGGTGTCACTACTTTTTGGAATGCTGCCAGCCCTCATTTTATTTGGATTGATGGAATGTGATGTGACCGAAGGAGGTCCCCACCAAAGTAGATTCGTAAGCAAAATGTCTCTACAGTAGTTTTTACAAATTGGAAAATATTGTGCTCCACAAAGCTTCTTCTTGGTTCTCGCCATTAGAATGCTTTTGAGATTCCATTTTAAGTAGCTAATATCATCCATATTCAAATCATGTTGGATATTTGGCATATCTGAGGGGAGATGAATACTTAAAATACTAATTTTGACATAACTGTGGTCACTGTCAGATAACGCTGCTGAGTTCTCCTGCAATCCTCCTAACTAACTTGTTTTTGCCACCTGTTTTCTGTATCAAATTTGATGTTCTGTGCAAAAGACATGGGATATTTCTGTTAGGAATGAAGTGACACAAATATTTTACAAAAATACCATGTAAACTTCATATCTTGTCATCTATATCATCAATTATACTGTCATCAAACACACCCACTTTACAAGAGAAAGAATTCATAGGAATAAAAATGGAGCTGGTCCTCCTTAGTCCAGAAATACAGTTAGGTCAAGGCTTCACAAACACATTGTTGCCTGGTTAAATGCCATTCTATCTTTGGCCCTTGCTCTTAAATATCAAGGTTCCTCAGAAACCCTGTAGGAATGAGAACACTGTCCAGTTTCAATTACTTTCAGATTTCCCATTTCTAACCTGCAAATGCCTTTTGAATGATGTCTGTGACCATTGGCTGGGTGCTTCTCTCTATGAGTTGACATGAATAAACAGGATAGCATAGCAGGGCACTGGACATTTAGCTTCTCTCTATCTAAGTTTCCTCTGTTGCAAAAGCAGAAAATAGCTTTTGATGTGTGTGATAATACACGTGAAACTCCTTGGAAAGGATATGAGATAGTCTACGGATATCAGTAGTTCTATTCTGTGTTCAGTGAAATTGTCCCTGGTGACCTCATGTTACCTATGGCACAGTACTCCTCCAGTGGCCCCAGAAGACAGGAAAATGTGGAGTGAGGGGCAAAGATGTTTCTGCTTGTTTCTTAGCAAAGTCCTGAATTCATTATTGCAGTTTTTTTGATGGACCTTTACATTGAATTCAGAGTTCATTTCCCCTACTTTTTCCTGTTACTGAGTCATGATAATTTGCGGAGGCATAGGTCTTGCTGGTGTGATGTAAGAAAAACTCCTTGGACACTAGTGCAAACAAAGACAAGGAAATGGGAGCTCTTTTATATTTTTAGTAAACAAATGTCACTTGAATTCAAGGTAGTATTGTAGCTATAAGAAGAGAAGTCTTCAGATGAAAGCATTCACTCACAAAGACAGTGTCCTATTTCTGTTTAAAGCACCTCAGGTGACTTACCTGTCAAAATGATAAAGTTATTTATTGCCTTCTAAGGGCACATATTTGAGTAAGTCCAAATTGTTCTTTCAACTACTCATATTGCAGCTGTAGTTTTGTCAGTGATACTAAATTGACCCAGAGGCTTTATTTTCACAGCAGAATACTCATTTGAGCTTTTACAAAATGCATTTTTAGTCTTGACTGAAGAACATTCTAGAAGGTGTTTACACTTATTTCCAAAGTGCTATATAACCATTACTCTGCACTTACACTGTTTTTACAGGTAGATTTGATATTCTTGTCAGCAGCATCAAATTTATAGCCATAGGATCTCAAGGGGTTCAGTAATTTTGCTAAAGGCAAGAAAATATAGTTTCAGAGTATTCTATCAGTCCTACATTTAGCCCAATTCCCCATGGTGGATTCTGCCTTTTTCATAAAGAAACTTCTGCCTGTTGGCTTCAGAGACATTTCAGGGCTTCCTTTCTTTGGGCAGGCTCATGACCTAGTTTCAAATAAGCATCTTGATATCACTGGCTGGGAGAGGCCCTTTATTCAATATTTGGCCCTCCTTTTACTCTGAAATCATTTGAAATTTAGCCTTTTTAGATGTTACGTGATAAATTTTGCATAATTAATACATTTAAGAACCATTTAAAGAGGACTTTGAGCATAGTTGTAAGAAAAGCCAATTTGTGAAATGGAAATTATCACCAATCTCAATAGCAATTATAAATACTTAAAACATGTCCTAGCAAAAATAGAGGAGTAGGAAGACTGACACCCTGTCTTCTAATGAGTCTCATGAAAAGACACTACTTTAGGATTTGTTAGTTTGTTGGGGTACATAGCCAAGGATGGAAAAATATGGCCCACTTTTATCAAACACCTACACTGTTCTGGGCACCTCACAAAATGCTTTATATAAATTGACTGTATCATTTGTTCTTTACCACAGTCCATGGGATCACAAAGAGTCAGACACAACTGAGCAACTGAGCTGAACTGACTTTTGGTATTTGGACTGTTTTTAAGGTAGGGACACTAGGACTTAGAGAAATTATGCACCAGTTTTAAGATTAGGATTTGCACTTGAAGATACAAGATATGATTTGAATTCTAGCTCTGTGCTCCTAACCTATGGACAACACTGCCTCTAATCTCAGCGCGGAATGAGGGAAAGGAAGAAAAAAGAGGGCTAATGCCTCTCCAGGGTGGGGTAATAAAAAAAAAATGAATATTCCATCTAAAGCAAATCTGTTGTATTACTAGCTCTCAACGAAAATATTGAGTACTAGGGAAAGGTTTAGAATTAAACCAGATTCAAAATCAGTTCTATGGCTGATAATCAGGAGGATTTATTTTGTGAGTGTGGCTGGTATGGCCGGATGTGGACTCTGCCTTTAAATTCTGTCTGGGTTCACAAACAGGTCAACTACATGCTCCACGCGCCACCCGTGTATCACGTGATTCTCTGGGCACTCAGTCTCAGGGGCATCAGGACGGGGTTGTGTGCTTGCCGATCTAGAGGCTTCATTTAGAGCTCTGTTCATCAGACGCGTCCATGGGGCCTCACTGGCTCCTGACACTTGAAACAATAATGATTTGGTTCCTGCTCTAGATACCACCTCATGAAGCAATCTTTTTAGACATTTACTTCCCTCTTTTTAGATGTTTCTGTCTTGGTACCTAAACCTGCCACAGAATTCAGCTTTGGCCGATGCTGCCCTGAAGGCTTTTAGTTCTCTCGGCTGCTGGAGTGACGTCTGGCCCCATCAGTTCCCTCTCGTGGCCATGTTTGGTTTTGCCCCTATTCTGTATAATCGCTGGCTGACCTTATCACTACCTCCCCTTTCCAGCCTAAAGGCCTCTAGAATGAATATATATTTATATATATTTCTTCCCCCATGAATAGCTCCTTGCTGCCCCCTTCTGGCTCAAATTATAATTAACCCTTCGGTTTGCAGACCAAAGAATGAGTCAAACCCAGGCATCCGGTAAGTCTGTGGCAATTTCATATTCATGCTACTTAGAGGAAAGGAAACATATGTATCTCTTCTGTCTCCTACAACTCTAATTATTATTTTTTCTAATATTGTTTCACTGAGAAGAATTTTTCTGAGACTTATCAAATCACTAAAACTTGTATATACTTTTGATTCATAGCAATAACTCTCCCCTGCTCTTATTTTAAACATATCTTTTCCTTATAAAGACAGTATGCATGCTTAATATTGAAAACTTTCAGAAAGGCACATAGAGAGCCAACATCACCTGCAATTCAACTATGACAGATAGCAACCATTAACGTTATGGTGTAACCTATGCATCTTATTTATATGATTCTGTATGCATGGTTCCATAGCCTGCTCTTCATCTTAGTGAGATGACATTAGCTATTTTGGTCCTTTTAAATACTGATAGCTTCCTTTTGGAGGAGATCATCCTCAACTTTGTTGGGTCTCAAATTATCATAAGATGATAAGCATCTGCAAGGCAGATTTTGGATATATGAACAGCCGCTTCTTCTGTATTCTCCCCACACCATCAAAGCTAGGCTCTTTATGCTGTGATGCTCAATAAATGTGGTTGACTGGCTGTTTTGAGTTCATGATGTGTTTTCCAAAATGGCAATAAAAATGGTAATGAAATGTTAAGTTATTCTCAGCTACTAAATTCCTAGTACCAGGGACATCATAAATTGTCTTTTTGATAATAAAAACTATTTGACCATCAATTTCAACTAAGTCACAATAACCTCTGAATTTCTTTCCAGCCCCTTTTGTCCCATATGTTTCCAAAGTATCTGTATCCTGACTGAATTACCTTGTAACTAATTAGACATAAGAGGAAATTACAAACAACAACAACAACCAAAACAACAATGTATGTTAAGGTGATTTCGGCAAGTAAACAAATATAGAAGAATTATTCTATTATAAAGGGTAGTTAGAGGAATATTTCACCCCAAATACACTTACTGTCAATAATTCATCTGTCTATCTTGTCTCCTCTAGTCATAGTGAAGTCAATTCATATAAACACTTTTCTGTGAGCTAGAAAGCAACGAAGAGGTTCAAAGTCAAGGCAGCATTGCTCAAAATCACCAACACTGATGCTATACTATTGCATGCTAATGTGTCTAATTTATAGAAGCTGGTGAGGTTAGTAATCTCTAGTGGAATAATAATTCTGAGCCTGAAGGAGAATCTGTGGACAGGTCTTTTTCACCTGTACAGGGGTCAGCCTTGAGGTGGAAGGGATCTCTCCACTCCCCTTCTCTTTTAATGGTTAAAAATAAGAAAGTGTTACAAAATTAAGGTTGGATTGAAGAAAGCACTTAATTTACACATACTTGTTCACATTTATGGAGAAGGCAATGGCACCCCACTCCAGTACTCTTCTTGCCTGGAAAATCCCATGGACGGAGGAGCCTGGTAGGCTGCAGTCCATGGGGTCTCTAAGAGTCGGACACGACTGAGCGACTTCACTTTCACTTTTCACTTTCATGCATTGGAGAAGGAAATGGCAACCCACTCCAGTGTTCTTGCCTGGAGAATCCCAGGGACGGGGGAGCCTGATGGGCTGCCATCTATGGGGTTGCACAGAGTCGGATACGACTGAAGTGACTTAGTAGCCGCAAGAGCAGCAGTTCACGTTTAAAGGAGAAAATAGCAATAGAGAACATAAATATGCTTTTTCTTTCAATTAATAAGCTTTATGTTTTAGAGAAGTTTTACCTTTAGAGCAAAATTGAGCTGAAAGTACAGAGAGTACCCAAAGAGCTGTGCCCTCCCACATACACAGCCTGCCCCACTATTAACATCCCACATGCATTGTTAAAATGGATGAACACATGGTTATCACCAGAGTCCTTGGTTTATATTACTGTACACTCTAGGCATTGTGTATTGTATGGAACTGGATAAATTTATGATGGTATGTACCCACTATTTTAGTATTTTACGGAATAGATTGTCCTAGAAATCCTTTGTGCTCTACATAGTCATCCCCTGCCCCAACTCTTGAGAAGCACTGATCCTTCAATTGCCTTCCCAGTTTTTCCTGTTCCAGAATGTTGGAATCATACAGTATGTAGCCTTTTCTTATTGGCTTCTTTCACTGAGTAGTATGCATTTAAGTTTCCTTCATGTCTTTTCACGACTTGAGGGCTTGTTTATTTTTAGTGCTGAATACTATTCCATTGTCTAGATGTACCACAGTTTATCAATTAATCTACTGAAGGATATCTTTCCTGATTGTTTCTAAGTTTTGGCAGTTACCAACAAAGTTGTTCTAAGCCATTACATGCAGATTTTGGTGTGGACATAAGTTTTCAACTCTTTGGCAGTAAATCAGGGAGGATGATTGCAGGATTGTATGCTAAGAGCATGCTTATTTTTGTCTTCCAAAGTGACTGTACAATTTTGCATTCTCACCAGCAGTGAATGAGAGTTCCTGTTGCTATATGTCCTTGCCGACATTTGACACCATCAGTATTTTGGTCCTTCTGATAGATGTGTAGTGGTATTTCACTGTTAATTTGCAATTTGCTAATGACATGATGTTGAATATATTTTCATGTGCTTACTTGCAATCTGTATACCTTCTTCAGTGAGGTGTCTGTTAAGATACTTTGCTCACTTTTAGTTGGGTTGTTTGGTTTCTTATTGTTAATTTTTAAGAGTTCTTTATTCTGGATAATAGTTCTTTATGAGATGTATCCTTTGCAAATCTTTTCTACCAGTTTGTGGCTGTCTTTTCGTTCTCTTGAAAAACGTGTATTTTTAAAATCAACTTTCTTTCCACTTTTTGCTCTATGGATGACCAAGGCAGAGAGTTCTTCTTACCATATTTAGAAAGTAATTGCTTAATCAGAAATGGAATAAATTATGTTTGCCTGACTATTCTTGGTTCTAATTCAGGAAGTTTAAAATGCACTATGATCTATGAATGCTCAAGTGCAAGCTCTTCCTTCTCTAAATGTTAAGTGGATGTGACCCTGCAAGAAAGAATATAGCAAAGAGACTTCTTACATTATGTCTAATGTTTCTGAATGCATTGCTTTCTGGTATATTATTTCCTGTTCAAAAGTATTTCTGCCCAAGGAGATCCAGGACTTTTTTTTTTTTTTAATCCCTGAGAGAAATAGCCTGACGAAGCCCAAGAAACTGAGATCAAAGATCAAAAACTGATATTATATTTCAGGTCTCTAATACTCTCAAACATCCTACAAACATTGGTGAGAAAAGACTTTGTGATATTCTCTTTAGGGCAAAACGTTAAAAAAGGAATTTGTGCTCTCTCTTTTTTTTCTGGTATCATATAAAATAGTCTCCAAAAAGAAATAGCTTTATAAATTCCTTTTAAAATGCTATTTGTGCTATTTCCTTTTCTTTTTCTCTCTTCCACCCTCTCTTAGACATTTTCTGAATGTAGCTGAAATTCATCATTAGTGTTTGAATACCTTGTAATTTTTTGTTTGTTCTCTGCTGGGTCATGATAGAGAATGATGAGGAAGATAAGGTTAGAATTTTATAAAAGCTATGTGTAAAATTTAATTATAGATATTGAGTACATTGGGGTCTTAGGTAATTTCTCCTTTTTACTTTGATTGTATAGATATAAAAATAATTTCAGAAGTGTTCAGACAAGAATTTTAGATTAAATCAATCAGATACTTAAGCAGAATTAGATCGTCCCAATAGATACACACACACATGCACCCTCTTCTTTTTGATTGCTCTTCTTTTGATTGCTCTGTCTTCATGCACATTAAATATAGTTTCTCTCTCTCTCTCCCTCCCTCTTTCTCTCTGCCCTTCCCCTCTTCTCCTCCTACCCCTTCCCTTTGAAGTGTAAATGTAGACACTAAGAACTTCACCATGAACGATACTAGAAAAACATGACCTCTCTCAGCAAATATAACACTCAATAAGAGACCTGTCTATATTTCCATCTTTCATATGATAAACCCTTCCCTTATGGCTCAGCTGGTAAAGAATCTGCCTCCAAAGCGGGAGATCTGGGTTCGATCCCTGGGTTGGGAAGATCCCCTGGAGAAGGGAAAGGCTACCCACTCCAGTATTCTGGCCTGGAGAATTCCATGGACTGTATAGTCCATGGAATCACAAAGAGTCGGACACGACTGAGCGACTTTCGCGTCACTTCACTATGATAAACCCAACAATCTGTCCACTCTGTAGAGAAAGTCATTATATCAGTTAACTGGATAATAATGGAAGTGGACTTTGTGCCTCTCCTAAAGAAAGTATAGATAGGTTCAGAACCCTTCAGGATTACAATAATTTGAGAAGAGCTGCCCTCACTAACTGCTTTTTTAAGGGCATATTAGAACTAGGACTTCAAGCTTTTCAACCTGTCAATAGCCAATTAGATGCACTACAAAATACCTCTCCTCTGCAACTAGTGTCTTCAGTGTGTTTAAATTGGGTGAAGTCACAGTTATTAGCCTGATAAGCAGTGATGTCATCTGCTTTGGCTACATTTCCCCTGATTAAGCATGGCTGCACAGGAGAATAATTCTGGACTACGACCTCAGATGTTGCTGTATTTTTACAGATCTCGCTAACATGGAAGCTTCTTCTCTATTGAATTTGGGGTCTCTGCACTGGAATAAATTCTCTGAAACCATTAATAAAGTAATTTGAAAATGCTCCTGCCATTTCTGTGAACTCAGATTACAGCAGTTACAGTAATTATTGTTAGTGATATGCAATATACCTGGGGCCTATTGAGGAGATTTTTATGGGCTTCTTTTGTGCAATCTTTGCACCTAAAAGTTTGTAAAGGAAAAAGGGTGCTAATGATGGCAAGCCTCAGCACTGCTCTCAACTTACTGTTTATTATGTTTGTAAGAATATTTACAAACTCTGGTCTTGTCTCATTTACACAGACTCCTCCCAGGCCATTGAGAGTTGCCACCTTGAGGCAGTTTGCATAGTCTAATTAGGGTTCCCTTAAAATTTTCTTGAAGGGCAAACTAGGACTCCTACAGTGGGTAAGACAATTATCAAGGCTCATCATTTGTCATCTGTGTTGGCTGCCAGTAGGCCAGTGGAAAATCATTTTCTTGTAATACCCATAGCCATTTATGTCTGAGGCTCTTAGAGAACTGATTTTCCCATAGGGCCCTTCTAAGGCAGCAGCATCTGGCTCTGGTCTTCTGCTTCCTACTTGAATGTGGCCAAGAAGCAGGATTATCTCTCAGTGAGAACTCTCTATATAAGGATCCTGTTCAGGCTCTCTAGCAGTCACGAGACTGGCTCTAGGAACAGATTGGCGTTTTCGTCTCAGGGCTGCATCAGTTCAGTTCAGTCACTCAGTCGTGTCGGACTCTTTGCTATCCCATGGACTACAGCACACCAGGCTTCCCTGTCCAGCACCAACTCCCAGAGCTTGCTTCAACTCATGGCTGCATAGTCAGTCATTTTTACACAATCTCTGCAAGCTGGGGGATATATTCTCCCTCCCATCATCCTATATCTCTCCGTTCTTCCCTTCTTCCTTCCTTCTTTTTTTTTAATTTCATTCCTTCCTTTGTCTATTACATTTATTTATATGTAGCTCTTTTCTGCACAGGGAGCCTGGGTTGGTTTGTGGTTTGTTTATGAAGTACTGTCTCCCTATCTTCTGTTTGGAGGTGGGCATTTCATCCAGAGAAGATTAAACCTGTGAGTCCTTTAGATATCAACACAGACAGAGCACTGAAGTCATAAGAAAGCAAGGTCCAGAATAACCACTGTAAAAACAGGCTTCCCATTAATTACATGTCACTTACCCAAGGAGGGGAAGGGTTGTCCCTTCAGCAGAATCACTGCAGAGTAGAGAAGGGGCCAGGACATAAAGAAGAAGGAAGAGTGAAGAGTGTTCATCTCAAGTCAGTGAGTGGTCTCTTTGCTTATAAAGAAGCAAATGGAAGAGGCAACTTAGAAACAACCTCACTCAGCTTTGAAATCTATAGACAATTTGAATGATTTTCCTCTTATAACATCATCAGCAGTGCTAGAATAGTGCTAGAATAAGTTTGAAATGTTGTCTTTGTTGAATAGTCAAAGTTATCCAGATTCCATCCAGAATAAAAATTTCCATATGTGAGAGTAAATGGAGCGGTTAAGAACACAGACTTGGAATCCAGGTCACCTGTGTCCGCATTTTGGCTCTGTTTTGTGGACTTTGTAACATGTCTATGGCTCAGTTTCCTAGTATATACAGTGGAGTTAAAAGCATCTACCTCACAAGGTTGTTTTGGGGATTAAAAGAGCAAAAATTTATAAAGCAATTAGAAGTGTGTCTGCATATAGCAAGCAAGTTAATAGTGTTTTCTCAGTGAATAAAATGTCCAGCCACTACAATAAGATGGAAAATTTAACACTAATAAGAAAAGGAGTGGCATTGAAAGTAGCTTATACAGTATTATGTCAATGCAAGATGACATGGCTGTGGTTTACTTCCCCTGAAAAAAGTTTAGATATACATTTGGTGGATAGCCTATAAATTTTATTGCATCATTGAGCACTCTGCTCAGTATTTGGTCCACATTGCTATTTTTCATATAGATTCTGTTTTACTAAATCTTTTCATTAGATTTGAACAAAACTTATGGTCACGGTGGTTCCTGGGATCATTCACCATAGATTATTGCTATAGAAAGCACTTAGATAAAGGCATTAAATTATTATTTATTGATAAGAAGCTAACTTGGTGAATTAATTTTTTATTTATACATTAACCTTTAATAGTCATTTAACTTCAGAAATAGTCATAGACATATGGTCTTTCAATATCTTCCAGTTAAGATGTTCTAAAATCAATCTTTTCATTTCCAGAAATAAATCCATTTTGATCATGTCATTTCCCTGATTAGACATATTTAGTGTCTCTCCATCATCCATGCAAGATGTGATATAAGTGCCTTAGTTGGCTTGCATGGCCTTTCATGATCTAGCCCTAAGCTTTTTTGCATAATCTCATATCAGAGCTTCACTTTCCCCTCATATTAGCTCTGCAAATAAAGCTTACCAGGGCTTTATAACTTTCACTTTTGCATCTGACAAAAGCTGTTCTTAGTGCCTATAATATCCTTTCTGACTCCTCACTGTCCACTTTCTTCCTCTCCTTTTAGCCCATGTTGAATTGACTCAGCTCTGTCTAATCAAACTTCTAGGATATATAAACTCTCTTCTCCATGTTGTCATCATAACAAAAGTAAACCCACCCTATATAGAGCCTACAGTGTATGAGACTCTATTCTAATCACTATATGTATGTATAAACTCATTTGACCCTCATAAGAAACTTGTAAAGCAAAAGTTCCCCCATCTTACAGACTAGGAAACTGAGTCACTGATGGTTAAATAAGTTTCCCAAAGTCATACTGTTTGTTAATTACAGAGCCCTCTAACTTATATATTTTTATATTTACTTATCAGATCTTTGTAAGTATTTATATATGTGGCCCTTTGTTTCAGTAAGCACCCCCACAACCTAAGAGCCTCTGTGTCATAGATTATCAAAGATATTTCTAAAAGGTGATTGTTCATTCACTTAAAATACTTGAATATAAATATACATTTTTAGCTAGAGACTTTTTCTTTCCCATTTTCTTTTCATTTATTTATTTTCTAATTGAAGTATAATTGCTTTACAGACTTTTGTTTTTTCTGTCAGACCTCAACATGAATCAGCCATTGGTATACATATATCCCCTCCCTTTTGAACCTCCCTCTTATCTCCTGCCCGATCCCCCACCTCTAGGTTGATACAGAGCCCCTGTTTGAGTTTCCTGAGCCATACAGCAAATTCCTGTTTGCTATCTATTTTATATATGGTAATGTAAGTTTCCATGTTACTCTTTCCTGTTTTAAAAATTGAAGTATAGTTAGCTTATTAATACAACATTTTATTAAAGTGTGTTAATTAGTAAGTGTAATTATTAAATCCAAAGAAATGCATATCATTTCTCCATTCAAATCTCCATTGCTCTTTTTCATGTTCTGTATTTAAGATTATTAGAAACCATAGCAATGATATTGCCCACTATTTTCTTTTTAATATATGTGAACCTTTATAGTTAAACTACAGACTGGCCTTCTCTTGTCTCTTTTAACTTGACATTACCAATAGCTTGCTAGTTTGGCCATCTTTTTATTCCAATTACAGTAGTTCCAATCAGTGAGTGTACATGTGATTGTAACATTTCCTCAATCTCACAGACATAACTAGCTCTGTTTTTAAAGTTTTTATTTTTTAATATAAATTTATTTATTTTAATTGGAGGTTAACTACTTTACAATATTGTATTGGTTTTGCCATACATCAACATGAATCCACCACAGGTATACACGTGTTCCCCATCCTGAACCCCCCTCCCTCCTTCCTCCCTGTACCATCCCTCTGGGTCGTCCCAGTGCACCAGCCCCAAGCATCCAGTATCATGCATCGAACCTGGACTGGCGATTTGTTTCATATATGATATTATACATGTTTCAATGCCATTCTCCCAAATCATCCCACCCTCTCCCTCTCCGACAGAGTCCAAAAGACTGTTCTATCTCTTTTGCTGTCTCACATACAGGGTCATCATTACCATCTTTCTAAATTCCATATATATGCATTAGTATACAGTATTGGTGTTTTTCTTTCTGGCTTACTTCACTCTGTATAATAGCTCCAGTTTCATCCACCTCATTAGAACTGATTCAAATGTATTCTTTTTAATGGCTGAGTAATACTCCATTATGCATATATACCTCAGCTTTCTTATCCATTCATCTGCTGATGGACATCTGGGTTGCTTCCATGTCCTGGCTATTATAAACAGTGCTGCAATGAATACTGGGGTACATGTGTCTCTTTCAATTCTGGTTTCCTCGGTGTGTATGCCCAGCAGTGGGATTGCTGGGTCATAAGGCAGTTCTATTTCCAGTTTTTTAAGGAATCTCTACACTGTTCTCCATAGTGGCTGTACTAGTTTGCATTCCCACCAACAGTGTAGGAGGGTTCCCTTTTCTCCACATCCTCTCCAGCATTTATTGCTTGTAGACTTTTGGATCACAAAAGTCTGACTGGTGTGAAATGGTACCTCATTGTAGTTTTGATTTGCATTTCTCTGATGATGAGTGATGTTGAGCATCTTTTCATGTGTTTGTTAACCATCTGTATGTCTTCTTTGGAGAAATGTCTATTTAGTTCTTTGGTCCATTTTTTGATTGGGTCATTTATTTTTCTGGAATTGAGCTGCAGGAGTTGCTTGTATATTTTTGAGATTAGTTGTTTGTCAGTTGTTTCATTTGCTATTATTTTCTCCCATTCTGAAGGCTGTCTTTTCAGCTTGCTTATAGTTTCCTTTGTTGTGCAGAAGCTTTTAAGTTTAATTAGGTCCCATTTGTTTATTTTTGCTTTTATTTCCAATATTCTGGGAGGTGGATCTTAGAGGATCCTGCTGTGATGTATGTCGGAGAGTGTTTTGCCTATGTTCTCCTCTAGGAGTTTTATAGTTTCTGGTCTTACATTTAGATCTTTAATCCATTTTGAGTTTATTTTTGTGTGTGGTGTTAGAAAGTGTTCTAGTTTCATTCTTTTACAAGTGGTTGACCAGTTTTCCCAGCACCACTTGTTAAAGAGATTGTCTTTTCTCCATTGCATATTCTTGCCCCCTTTGTCGAAGATAAGGTGTCCATAGGTGTGTGGATTTATCTCTGGGCTTTCTATTTTGTTCCATTGTTCTATATTTCTGTCTTTGTGCCAGTACCATTCTGTCTTGATGACTGTGGCTTTGTAGTAGAGCCTAAAGTCAGGCAGGTTGATTCCTCCAGTTCCATTCTTCTTTCTCAAGATTGCTTTGGCTATTCAAGGTTTTTTGTATTTCCATACAAATTGTGAAATTATTTGTTCTAGCTCTGTGAAAAGTACCATTGGTAGCTTGATAGGGATTGCATTGAATCTATAGATTGCTTTGGGTAGTATATTCATTTTTGTTTTTAAAGTTTTTAGCCAAAGGGGGAAACAATTGAAATAAGAATGAAACCACAAATTTTGCCATACTCTAAAATATTTTAATAACATAATACCAAGATGTCCTGGTTTTGAAATGAAAGTTCAATTATTCATCTTCCACTAGATTAGGGAATTGTAGGTGGATAAACTGGCTCTTTGTTTCAGTCTTAATTCCCACATTTATTTCTATGTTACGTATTTCTATATAGGTCTGATTGATTTTTTTCTCAGACATTTAATAGTTTACTCCATGATTCTTTGTAGAAATATCACAAGTCCTTACCTTAGTACCTCTTTCTTTAACAATTGTTGTTGTTGTCGTTTAGTCACTAAGTTGTGCCCATTTCTTTTATGACCCCATGGGACTGTAGCCCACCAGGCTCCTCTGTCAGTGGGATTTCCCAGGCAAGAATACTGGAGTGGGTTGCCATTTCCTTCTCTATTCTTTAACAATACTTTATAGCAATTTAGCAGGGATCATACAGAAAACATGACAATACTTTTGTTAAGAAAAAGCATTTGTAATCATCTCCATATTGACAAAAAATATCTAGTCCACTAACTTTAAATATGGGGCAAATTGATTGGTTACTGACAGGATACCACCTAAATCGATCTATTTTTATGTTGAAGTTTTGCTGTACTTTGTCAACCAGTTGTTTCTGTCCCAAGGAAACCACTTTTGAGGCAGCTGGATAAGTTAGGCAACTGAATAAGTTAGGCGTGGTCAATTTTTTTGCTTTTTCTAATATATTGCTTGTCTCTTTGTAACAACATCCATGGAAAAATAACTCAGAATTTTACCGCTGGAAGTCTGGATTTTTAAAATTAGAATGGTGGAGTCTTTCTTTCTAACAGAATTTGTCAGTGCCTATGTGTGTATGGGGCTGCAGAATGCAATGCTAGAATGACCTTGTGCCCTCACCAGGCTGGAGTTTGATCTTTATCTCTTACCCACATTTTGCTTCTCTAGAGGTATTTCCTATAAGATTTCCTGTTGCATCAACACAGTTTTATTTTTTCCCATTCTAAGTTCTGTCGAGACTTACAGATCTAGCTTTGAAGATTTTAAATTTTATACTCTTTGCAAAAAATATTTTCTCTCATAATTATTATTTCCACCCCTCCCCCCAGAATAATCTTTTTTGAAAAGTGAAATGTCCCTAATAAACAAATGCTAGTCCATAAAATAAGACTATGAGCTTTAAAAAGCATGCTACTTTTTCGTTTGATTTCTCTCAGCTGAATCAACCTACAAATTTTATTTAAATGGTAAACAGTAGGAAACAGAATAAGGTAGCCAGTGTAGTATGAATACAGAGACAGCAAATCGTATTGCTTGTTTTGTCACATTTTCTGCAATGTGTTGCTTAGCTTGGTAGAATTTTTTTGCAAATTTTTGAGACAACACATAAGTATAATAGTATCCATTTCCAGCACTGTCAGAATGAATTCCAGTTGATAAACTCAGCTTTTAGCTGTATGTCATAAACCAGGTTTGTGAACACAGATAATGTCTCTGTTCTCCTACCTTACTTTCTACCAAGAACCAAGCAGTGCTAATTTGCTATTTTAAACTTAAAAACAAAAATTCTTTCTTACCTATGTGTTCCAACCCCACCTCTCAATTTGGTGGGTTTTGTTGACTTGTCTCTACATATACCCAAGCGAATTTCTTATTTTTCCCTTCTTCTTCCCCAAAGTCAGTTCGCTGTCTCTTCCTCTGAGATTCTGGATCGAAGGAGATACTCAATAAAGATCTTCAATTACTCTTATCCATCCATTCTATTAAAAATATCTTAAAATACATTTACTGTCATTATAATAGAATTAACAAAATTGACAATGTCTTATTTTTTGTATGGATGTATTATGTTTAAATAGAGTCTGATATTTTCTTATATAATATATTCCTTTTTGGGTAAGCATGGTATCCCTGTAAATTTGAGAAATCGGGTAGTTCCTACAATTCTACACACTCAAATTGTTTCTGGGCCCTGTTTCATCACCTCTTAGTCCACAGATTGGGAAAGTAAGAGAATGATAAAAGTATCTTAAACTCCCTCATCCTCACTACTATTTTTTCCCCAGAGTGGGGTGAAGATTTAAGCAGATAAGTCATTAATTAACTTGTCCACACAAGAGGGTCTGGTGAGGTGTACTGTCTGATGCCAAATATTCTCCCAATGCTCAATGTTTAAGGCTCCCAGAGAGGGAGGCCGCAGGGCTCTGAACATGTCAAATTCATTGGATGTTTCTTAGTAGCTTTGCCCAGGGTGGCCCTTGCCACGTCCAATCTAACTCTCTTTCCCTAAGGGCACAGTTTGAATCAACATTCCTCACTTGTTGAAGACTCCAAGAAGTCATGTGACCACTTGATCTTTTACAGCTCAAAATGTGTGAAGTTTTAATCTGCATACCTCTAAAGTCTAAAAGCTATTTTCTGGTTTATGGAAATTTCAAATCATATGGGCAGGCTTAGCCTAATATGTTAAGTGTGTTAAATTGATTTTCTTAAGGATCTCAGAGCACATGAAAAAAATCTAGAAGAGAAGAGCTATAGAAACTTCCCATGGAACCATTAAATCATCATGGTGACTCATCAAGAGACATTTGATGGTCAGTCCAATTATGTTGTAGACATCTTGGTTCCAAGACTTTGGGTTAGACTCCAAAAACTATTCATTGATTTTGATGACTGATTTAGAAATAGGACTAATGAATTTTGGAAGAAGTATCAGAAAGTCAATGGAGAACAAGACCTCTTAACTTGTTTGAAGGAAACAGTTAATCAGGCTCAAAACCTGTACAACAACAAAAAAATCATAAACACTCAGGGAAAGAAAGAATGCAAAGCATTTCAGTGACAAAATACCATGAAGAAATTAGAGGATGCATACAGGAAAACCTTGTTGGAATGAGTCTTTTGCACCTTGACTCTTTTTCTCAAAATAATTGACATGCCAAATACATATTTTGAGGTAGCAAGTTTTGTTTCCCTAAGGTGTATTGCTAGCCCAGGAAAAGATCAAAAGTCGAAATTTGGAGTATCGTTTCTACTGAATGTGTATCAGTTTTGCACCATTGTAAAGTCAAAAAATCCTAAATTGAACCATTGTAAGTAAGTAGGGGACTCAAGTAATTTCTTTAGTCTTCAAGTTATAGTCACAGTTTTCTGATGCACTACAAAGAGATTTCTCTGGACCCAAAAGTAATCTGGGATAGTGAGGTTCCGAAGGCCTTGTTCAGCGGATGGCATGGATCTAGGATGGAGAACTGGGATAAAGAAGGGGAAACATGACTTCCTTACATTCAATTTCAAGTCTCTACATATACACACAGCCAGTTACTTCTTAGGCTAAAAAGGGAGTGCTCTGAAAGGGGAATGCACTTTCATAATTCCAGATAACTTGATTTTCTCAGGCTGTAATAGCAAGATCTTAGGTACTTGTTTGCTCTCCCTGTTATTTGGGTTGCACATTGAAACAGTTATTTGTTCTTCATTCACTCATTCAACAGGTGTTTTTTGGAATATGTTGGCCAATGCAGGCTGTTCTATGTTGGCAGACTGTTTGCTTAGTCTGCTCAACCCAAATGTAAATTAGTTTAGGGCATCAGTTCAGTTCAGTCGCTCAGTTGTGTCCGACTCTTTGCGACCCCATGGACTGCAGCACTCCAGGCCTCCCTGTCCATCACCAGCTCCTGGAGATTACTCACACTCATGTGCGTTGAGTCGGTGATGCCATCCAACCATCTCATCCTCTGTCGTCCCCTTCTCCTGCTTTCAATCTTTCCCAGCATCAGGGTCTTTTCTAATGAGTCAGTTCTTCACATCAGGTGGCCAAAATATTGGAGTTTCAGCTTCAGCATCAGTCCTTCCAGTGAATATTCAGGATTGATTTCCCTTAGGATGGACTGGTTAGATCTCCTTGCAGTCCAAGGGACTCTCAGGAGTCTTCAACACCACAGTTCAAAAGCATCAATTCTTCAATGCTCAGCTTTCTTTATAGTCCAACTCTCACATTCGTACATGACCGCTGGAAAAAACATAGCTTTGACTAGATGGACCTTTGTTGGCAAAGTAATGTCTCTGCTTTTTAATATGCTGTCTAGGTTGGTCATAACTTTTCTTTCAAGGAACAAGCATCTTTTAATTTCATGGCTGCAGTCACCATCTGCAGTGATTTTGGAGGCACCCCCCCCCCAAAATAAAGTCTTTCACTTTAGGGCATTAATGAGCTAATATTTTCTTTATATTACCCACTCTTCCAAATCAGTTCTTTATATACTGCAAGCAGTTAATACCTATCTAATTAATTTAGTTTAACTGAAATAACATTCAGAAGATGTATGGATTTCAAATGAATCAATACAAATAAGTAACTCATTTCCACAATAACTTGTCAAAAACTAACATTCTGAATAAATGAGACCAGATATGTGAAAGTTTTATTTCTAAGAGCAGTACAGAGAGACATTAATAGTTGCCTCATCAGTGTCACGCTTGAAAGAGAAGGCTTATTTTGAAGAGACTTGGACACAAAGGAAAGCCCTGAAGTCTTTCCTGAATTGTTCTTAAAACTATAATCCAGGGAAGAAGTTGAAACTGGTAAATAAAGAACTCAGTCAAGTGTCAGGTTTCCAGAACACAAGTTCACTCACAGGGCAATTGTGAAACTTGGTTTGATAATCTTCTTTGGATGGCTCTTTCAGTGCATAGCCCATGTTAGACTATATGTGGCAAATTTTACCCAAATATAGTCAGTTGTTTCAGTGGAAACCTTGGATGACTGGAGACATTTAATGATATCCCACAGTTAAATTAGAGAAGTAGTTAGTGTGCCGTGTCAGGGTCAAAAGTAGCGTTAGAAAGACGTGTTGGAAAAGCAGAGTCTTCTGACTTTGCTCAGGGCCGGGCCTGCTTTTACTCATAGAAGCCTGGAGCTTAGAAACACAATGGCCTGTAGGTTTTAGGGGCCCTCTCAAAGGTGTGTATTATTCATTTATTTATTTATTTATTTATTTATTATTTTTACTTTATTTTACTTTACAATACTGTATTGGTTTTGCCATATTTAAAAACTTGTATTCCTGCCCACAAGGAGATCAAGTTCTTCCTGTGGTTGCAGCGTGAGTGTTGCAGTGCGATGGGTTTAAACATTTTGAAAACGGGGGTCCTTGTGTCAACCCTGCCATCTCCTGCAATATTCCTTTATATTTTTGTCTGAATTTGACTTTAGTCACAGAAATCAGCTCTTCCTGGTGATTCTGGTGGAGCAGCCACAGAAGATAAAGTGTTTCCCAGGCGTTTTCACGTGCAGTCTTCCTGCTTCTCAAGTCCCAGTCATCTGTATGCTGCCTCAGGGTGTGAAAATTTCTTGACTTCTCCTGGATACTCCCAAAGAACTTTTACACTAGATTCTGCCTGATGATTGTTCCTCTTGTCCAGGATTAGCTTTTCCTCCTCCATGAGGTATCTGCTAGGTATTACTATTTGATTTCTTTGCTGACCTGTGTAATTTTCTCACTCATGGCACAGGCCATTTCTTCTATCATGCCTCTTTCTAGGACTTAAGTTTTAAAGTGCAATCACGAAATCAGGTTAAAAAACATTCTAAGGACAACCCAAAGAAGGAAGAAAATTATAAATTTTCAAAAGGACATCCAAAGAGATTTGCAATGAAGGCAGATCATTTAGTCGTGATGGTGGTAAGGAAGTATATGGATTGCTATCATGCATGAACAATCTCAGATTTTACAAACAGGTTATATTCCAGAACCATTTGTTTGAAATTTGGAAAACATCTGTCATAGAAACAGTGTGTTGATTAGGGATAATGGTGTCAGGCCAGTTCATGGAATTTTAGTTAATTCATGCTATGGGCATGAACTGCAACATCCATTGTTCGACCACCTGGGAATAGGAATAAGGAAGCTTGACATTTAGAATGTCAAGAATGTCATTTAGAATGTCAAGAAGAAGGATGGCTTTTCCTATTTCCTAAGGTTGGCCCTAAGCAAAAATTTGAAACCTGTGAGATTTACCCTGAACTTCCTTCTATAAATCCTCTCTGCTATCCTTCCTTCCACTCAGTAATACCTGGCAGTCCTAGCACACCCTTAACCTGCCCTAAGACACTTGTATTGAGTCACCTCATCCACCATTTCCATGCTGTTTTGAATGACGTACTTCCCTCATTCCATCTGTTTCCATTTTTCTCAGTATATTTACTTTCAGATAGGTGCTAAGAACAAATCAATCAGAACCAACTCAATCACACTGAGGCATGGAAAACTAATGATTTCCTTGCAAGTGTTTTTTTTTTTTTTTTTCAAGAGTCTTGTTGACCGAAATATATGAATTCAGATGACATGATGCAGTTACAGCAGTTGAAGGAGTTCTTGATTTGTGGGGCCATGGAAAGCATCATAGAAGCTGGCTAACTTGTAGTTCCTACCGTGTAACTCAATCTGTGTATTACACCTTGGCTTTTTATTTGTGTTTGTGGTATAGATTCATGTGCTTCAGCTATTGGTTCTAGCTCTGACACCTCAAGACACCATAAAATTTGTCATTAAAAGCCTTGTGTTTAGGAATAATTAACAGTACTGACTGAAACAAAGAGGTCCCAAATCCTGATGGAGTTACATGATAAAAGTTTATTACTGTTCACACAAAGTCCTGAGAAAGTTGGGCAGCTCTTCTCCAAGAGGAGAATCAGGTGGCTCCGTCAGGTCAGTCCTTCAGTTCCAGACTGAGCTGGCTGTTCCAGAGGTAGACAAGACACGTGACCTACAGATTCTCTGCTGTTTGCCTGGCCGCACTCCCTTACCTTGTCCAATCTAACTGCAGGGGAGTCAGAAGTGTGGAGAGCCATGTGACAAGGGTGACTGTTAGCACTCTCTGCTGCACTCTTCCCTGTGGGTCTTTGTCCTTAGAGTAAGCTCATCTTTTTCTTTCCTTCCTGAAGATCCAAAGCTCCTCCCCTCACTTCTTGATACAACAACACCTATATTGTGTGTGTGTGTGTGTTTTAGCCTGGAAAATGCATGGTTCAATTTAATGGCAGTGACCTGAGCAGGAAGATGGTGAGGAGGCGAGAAGTAGCGGGGTAATGTAGGAGATGAGAAGAACTGAGCAGCACACACAGAAGTAGGAGGCATAGAAAGGTTGTTTGTATATAGTGTTTCCTAAATCAGAGACTCTTTTTCTTTGGTCCTCTTCTGTTTGTTTCAATAGTAGCTAGTAAAATCACTCCTTTTTTTCTCTGCCAGTTAACTTCTTCACACAATTTTTCAGATACAAACAGTAAGTCTAAAAGTGCAGGGACCAAGATGGTTATGTCCAGTCCTTTAAATTTTAAGATAACTATACTAACAAACTCCAAATTTGTAGAAAACTGTTTATATAGTGCAGTTCTAAGATGAAGTGCACACCACTGAGAATTATGGAGAAGGAAGTCACTCCACTTGACTTTGCTTATGTGCTGGTGTGGACTGCTTGGGACTTGCTATGAATGTCAGTTACTTGTGAAGTGGAAAGGGTCATATCTTATATCTTAATGGGCTTAGGTTCTGAGTTTGGCTTTGTACTCAGGAAACACTCAGATTCCTGCTTGAGTGAGCATTCCCCTGAACTGGCTAATGTGTTCTTACTGTGAAAATTTCTAGCCCCAATGTTTTGTTTTGTTTTACTGTGGAGGCTGTAATTCCTCAAATTGATATATAACTTCTGACTTTGCTTTTAAAGCTCAAACATTTTAAATTTCATTTATTATATCTTCTTTTTCACAATAATTTCTATTATTTATTTTTAATTTTCCAACCATATTTTTCACATAAGCAAAATAACTGCATGCTACCAAGAGCACAGAGCAATTGACCTGGCTTGGAAATGAAGATAAAGTTACATGTGCATAGAAAAACATTAGTATGGAGGGTTTCTTTCTGTAGCTGAAAGGACAGTCTTCCAGCTCTCAGACAAGTCTCAATTTCAGATACATTGTATATGGAAAAAAAGTTAACTTTACTACCAACAATACAGAGACCTGCTAAATCTGGAAAGGAAGAATTCTTATGTACTTCAGTATTCTACACTTTAGAGTTTTTAGGATACTTTCATCTACTTTATTTTATTTGTTCTTCATAAAAACCTCATGAGTATTTAGGACAGTAGTTTTATGCCCACATCATAGTTAAAGTAAATGAAATCAGAGGGCTCAGGCATCTGGCTGGGGTCACACCCTCCTTAGGTGGTTTAGTCAGAACTGGAGCCTTGTTCTCCCAACACACGGTATAGCTTTCCTTGTACTATCACAACCTTCAGTTTTTACCATGTGAAGACACAACTGCTAGGAAAGCTAGTAATTTACTGGCTTTTCTAGAGACAGTTTGCACATCTCTAGGGAGAGTCTGTCTCTTGACTCTCATTCCCATTTCCTGGAAGGTGGAAATAAGCCTATTCATGCCCTTTTGGTGAGTGCATGAGCGGGTACACTATGATAGTTAAAAAACATCACTGTCATTCGTTCTTGACTCACATCAAAATGCAACCTTTGAGCAAGTCCCTGGGCTCTGTCTCTAAAGCCTATCCTGAATTCGATCCCTTCTCATCACCTCTGTTACCATCACATTCTAGTTTGAGCTCTTTCAGGGGTCTGCTGACTGATCTCCCTCCTCCCTTTCTCACTGAGCCCTCTCCAAAATCTGTTCTCCTCACAGCAGGCTGACCATCCCCTCCCAAGCTCAAAACTTTCCAAGGCTCCTGATCAACCTCAGAGTAAAATGTGCCACAGGGCTCTACAAAATATGCCCTTGTGAACCTTTTTCTCCACATTTCCCACCAGTCCTCTCTTAGCTTACTTCTTTAGTCCCATTCACCTTCTTCCTATTTCTTTAATGCAACAAGCCTTCACTGTAAGCATTTCATCCTTGCAAATGTGCAGATGTCTGGCTACCCTCCCACCTTGATCTGGTCTCATCACAAAGATGCCTCAGAACTGAGGCTTTATGAGACTATTCTATCTAAGCTAAGCTGTACCCAAAACATATTAGCACTTTGATCCGTTAACACTGTTTATTATATTAGAAACATTTTTATTCATTAACTTTCTGTCTTCTGCACTGGTTTGTGAACACCATGAGGGTAGGGGATTTGTCTGAGTTATTGTTATATTTCCAGTACCTAAAGTAATTTGAAATTTAACAGATGTCTAATAAATATTTATTCAATGGATAAATTTGTTGAAGGAACAAAAGACTAATGGGGAAAGCCACTTGGGTTTTAATATGGCTTGGCTATTTCTTACTTTGATTAGATTGAATCTATTACTTTTCTTAGCCTCAGTTTTCACATCTGTAAAATGGTAATTACACAGTTTCTGCCTTATTTTTGGTTTGCTACAAACATTAGGTGTATTCATTCACATGCATTGCATCATAGGTACCTAGCATAGAATAGTCACCCAAAACTTTTTGATAACTATTGACTCTGCTACCCATGGATAAAATACAATTTTGTTATTCTCAGTGGAGCTTTGCCATTTAGAACATGTGAGCAATGGAACAAGTGACTCAGCTCTTACTGGAAGCTGTACTGAATCTTGGATCTTAATATTTGGAGACTGCACAATTGCCTTTCAATAGGAAATGTGACAAAAACATGTTCAGATTTTATAGGCTGTCTTTGTTTCCACTATCTGCCAATAACATGGCTTTCTTTGCAGAGATCTGACTAGGGGCTGTAGAACCCTTCACTTCACCCGATTTAACACCGGGTGTCAGGGGGGCCCTTGTGTTAGATTTGGGGGAGGAGGTTTTGTGAAAATGGAATTACACCCATTTTCTTGAGTGGAGGGCTTAGTCTGGGCATAGAGCCAAGCATTCTGGGAACAATGGTCTGGTCCAGTTTGCTCTACAAAGGTCCTTGCTTTATGGACTTGTTTAGAAAAGTCCAGCATTACCTCACATTTGTTTGGCCTAGGGGTGCCCTCTAGATGTTCCGCCTAAGTGATCCTGGCAACTCACTCTGAGGCTGAAGCTGATGGCTGGCTTCTGACCCTTCCCTGCCTAGTCTTTCCCTCTGACAGAAGAGCCAACACCAACATCTTTTTAGCTGTTAGTTCAAGACGGTGTTGGAGGTCTTCATGCTGCTGCTGCTAAGTCACTTCAGTCGTGTCCGACTCTGTGTGACCCCAGAGATGGCAGCCCACCAGGCTCCGCCATCCCTGGGATTCTCCAGACAAGAACACCGGAGTGGGTTGTCATTTCCTTCTCCAATGCATGAAAGTGAAAAGTGAAAAAAGTCACTCAGTCGTGTCCAACTCTTAGCGACCCCACGGACTGCAGCCTACCAGGCTCCTCCATCTATGGGATTTTCCAGGCAAGAGTACTGGAGTGGGGTGCCATTGCCTTCTCCTGGAGGTCTTCATAGAACCAGTTAACTTCAGCTTCTTTGACATCCGAGATTAGGGCATAGACTTGGATTACTGTAATGTTGAATGGTTTGCCTTGGAAACAAACCACTGAATCACTTTGTCATACACCAGATATTTAACACAACATTGTAAATCAACTATACTTCAATTTTTTAAATTAAAAATAAGTTAATAATCAAATATAAATAAAATAAATTTGCTACCTAATATCCCACTGTTTGAATAATCCACATTTTTTATTATTTTTGCTTTGATAGACATTTAAATTGTTTTCTTTTTGGCTACTGTGACTGAGTCTACTATAAATATTCTTAAAATTTTCTTTTTGTGAATGTAAGTTTTTGTTTCTCTTGGTTACTCAAAAGAGGGAAATTTGCTCATAGGATAGATGTAGGTTTAAATTTTTAAGACACCAACAGACTCTTCTCCAAAATGGGAACATCATTTTTAACTCTCAACAGTTATGCAGGAGAGTTCCAGTTGCTCCATATCATCACCAACATTTGATGTTGGTATATTTTTAAAATAATTAATTTAAAAATCAAGCATGACATTTATATGTTTAATGATCATTTATTTGTAATTTCCTCTACATTGAGTTGTCTGTTCAGATCACTTAAACATTTTAATGAGGTTCTTTGACTTTTCATTGTTGATTTTTGAATCCTTTAATATATTTTATTTTATAATGAAATATATGTGTTATAAATGCTTTTCCTAAACTGTAGCTTATCATTTTAAAAACTTGCTTTTTAGTTTTGAGTTTAATTTATTAATTTTTTTTTATAGGTAGTACTTTTGGAGGATTGTTTCAAGAAACCTTTCATCAGTGAAATTGCAAAGATATTTTATATTATTTCTAAGAGATTTACAGTTCAGGACTCTGATAAATTTGAATTTGTGTGTGGTATGCATGTGTGTGTGTGATAAGAGAGAAGGCTGAGATTCATTTATTTTACATATAGATACAGATATTTAGTTCTTCCAGCAAAATTTGATAAAAAAAACTTGAATTAACCTGATACTTAGTTTCTCCATTTTAAATAAACACTTTAGATGTTTCTGATGTAGAACATTCTAGGATTGTTTAATATATACTGCTGAGGAGGAAAGCTAAACAAGTGTTTATTTTGTATTCTAATAGAGAAAATTACTAGCAGTGGAATAACATTATCAATAATAACTAAAAGAGACTAAATTTTCTCAAGCTTTTGCTGATTTACCTCCATTAAAATGAGTGTATTTTATCTGATTTAATCTTTGTAACAGTGCTATGAAGTAGATATTACTATCTGCTCATATATGAAGATATAGAGGCTCAAGAGCTTAATTCACTTGTCCCAAGACACTCTTTAGTAAATATTGAAGCTAAAATCCAAATTCCAGTGTTCTGACTCCAGAGCCACTCTCTTGATCATTGTGTTCTTTGCCTTCTTTCATGGTATGCTGACTTTATTTTACCACTCACATCTGAATGTAATGGCTCCTAATGCTGTGTTCCTCAAACATTTTTCTATCAGGTCTACTTTATACTCATAAATTACTGAGGATCTCAAAGTGCTTTTTATAATGTGAGTAATATTCATGTACATTTGTTGTATTAGAAATTAAAACTGAGAAACCTTCAAAATATTGATTAATTTATTTAAACAATAATAATAATGAATCCATCACAGGCTAACCTAAATAATGCAGTTAAATATAAAGTATGTTCCAGGGAAATAATTAATGAGAAAATGGCATTGTCTTACATTTTTGCATATCTCATTAATATCTGGCTTAATAGACAATATCAGTATTCTCATATCTGTTTCTCATTCAGTCCGTTGAGATATGTTATTTTTATTGAAGTACAATATATGAAGAAAATCTCTCCACACACCTAAATGTGATTGGACAATAAAATAATTAATAGTCTTTTGATTTTGAATAATAGCCAGATGATTATGGCTATTCTTTGATACTATATCAAATCCAGACAAATGGTGTTTTTTTAAAATAATATTACTTAAATTTGTTGCAGCATGGAATCCAAAACCATAGTTCACATCAGTGAGCCTTTTGTACTCAGTGTTGGTGAATATTTTATCCATGCATGATTGTATAAAAATATGCATTGGTTGGAAAATGTCCAGTTACTTCCTATGCAGATTCTCGTGAGCATGAAAATGTACAGCTTTGATCTCCTACTGCAGGAAATATAAGTGACTAACAGCATCTGCTACTGCCTTTCTGGATGTCTACAACAACATTTGTACAAAAGTCATGCTTCTGATTGCTAGTCGCAGCTAAGGAATGAGCGTAACAAAACTACTAAAGTTGTTCCATCCCTGCAAATTATAGACATCCTTAAAGTGCTGGCTTTGGCTCCATCACTTGCTCATGGCTTGGCAGGAACATTCCTGGGATGCACTGTAGCCTGAAGTTCTCCCTACCCCATCCATGTTCTTTCCTCTCTCCTTCAGAAGTGTCAGACCTGCATTGTACTCTGAAGGCTTTCTTTTCCTTCTCTGGCTCTCTCTCTCTTTATCCTTCAGAGATATTTTCAGTAACTTTGAATGTCTAATCTCATTTTAGCACCTGCTTTTGAGGAAGCTAGAACTAACAAGCAAGTATCAAAATGTTGACGTATTTTATAATAGACTATCTAAACTCACATTGGTAAATATCACCCCCATCTCATCAGGAAAGTTTAAGCACTGAAGAACTGTCAAATACAAAATGAGAAATAGGAGTTTTTGAAAATTCTAATATTTACTAGAAATTTTGAATTTTATCTCTTGCAACATATACTCAGTTGTTATATATAAAGTAGCAGGCTTACTCTATTCAATTATGTGAAAATTTCAGCCAAATTCCCAATCTGAATAACTATAGTTTACCTGTCAGTAGTTCTTTCTAAGGAAAAAGTAGCTAGTTCAACTTACAGCTCAACCATACAAGGGTTTTTCCTTGAGAAAATCACTGGACTGAAGAATTCAGCAGAACTATGTTTGATCTATCTGTGCCATTTCATCATATATAGATGCATCTTGAAGGTCAAAATTTGATAGAATTAATATTTTTTTTTTACTGCTTCCTCAGGGGCATTTCTAAGTAGAACTGGCACTCTATTTACTGCAAGTGTTTAGCAGTGAAGAATATAATGACTAGTAATAGTGTTTGTTGCTATTAACTTTATTTATACTCTGACCCCAGTCATTTTGCCCATCATTATTTTTGCTCTATCAGTGCAAAAGTCGACACAGTGAGAAAGGGAAATGACTCCTTAGTAATTTAAAAATAGTTTTGAGCACATAGACCCTCTGAAAGGACTATGGAACTCCCAGGTGTTCACAAATTATATTCTGAGAAACATTTCATGGAGATATCAAAACTTTATTGAGTACCCAGTAAGTATAAAACTTCTTAATAGCTTCTGAGGATGCAGAGGTGGACAATGCCAAATACCTGCTCTCAAGGAACTCTGCATTTTTAAAAGTCATTAAATAACTATATTAGATTTAATAGACTGTACTTGGGAAACAGACAAAGGATATTTGGTTCCAACCGTAAGGGTCAGAGGAGTCCATGCCAGGGTGGCAGCAGGGAGGTGATTGCTGAAGCAAGACTTGAGGATTGAGAAATGACTTACCTAAAAAATAAAGGAAGTTGAAATTACAGGAAGAGGGAAAAACATAATGCAGAGATACATAGGCATGGCAGAATATGGTATGTTTTTATTAATACAATTATCTGAAAAATAGTAAAAACATTATTTTAATCTACCTTAAGGATCCCAGAAAGTTTTAGTTACATATTTTGCTAGAATTTTGATTTCTGTGTTATTATTTAACTAAGTAGATCATTGTATAGCCCCCTCCCTTGTGCCAGGTACAGTGAGAAACCCAGCCTTACATTGTGACCCCTTTATTTCCCCTCATGGTGGCTACATCTTAGTCACTTCATGGAACACTTTTTCTGGTTTTGTCTTTATGTTTTAATAGGATCAAAAAATACGCATCTGAATATCTTCCTAGTCATTCAAATGTGACTGATGTCATCATTAAGAATTATGTTGTCCTCACATATACGCAGTTCAAATGCCCACATTCTCCAGTAGCTTGGATTTGGTTTATTTAATATATATAAAACCATGAATCTTGAAAGCCAAGCTCTTATGTTTCCAAACATGCTTATGATTCGCTAAACCATAAGGAAAGTGGATGCTTTCGATCAGAAACCCACAGTGCAAATAAATGTATTAGTGTGGTGCGTATTGAATGTTTATTTATGTAAACCCAAGATTGCTAGGGAGAGTTCACCAAACAAATCACTATGATTCAGATGTTTCCTAACAACCACCTGGGGGAGGAGTGCGATCTTCTCATTTAGTCTTAATCACTGGCAATCAGGGACATTTGACAACTGGGAAATATCACAGAAATTATTAGAAGAGAAAACATAAAACATCATAAGGGATAGAAAGAAATACAGTCTTCCCTGTGCCAGGGATTTATGTACAGTCGCTTAAAATATTTAAAAGATCTGGTCACATCCCTTCTCAAACTAACAGGTTTAAATCCAGGTTATCTTTTTAACTGAAGTCCTGCCCAAAGGAACCACAGGCTCTGGCAGGCCAAGTCTTTTTATATGCAAATAAATAAATAAAAAGATGAATTTTAATACTGATATTTAAGTTTGACTTTGTATATCTCCTCAATATTTGGTGCCTAGGTGGAAGTTTCAGCTTTGTAGTCTGTCTTTATAAACATGTAAATATTTCTAGACCAAGAAGTTTCCAAGTGCTGTCACCTGAGCTTTTGTGTGAAAGAACATCAGAAATCATAACAAGTAGCGCTTGTTTCATGAGCTTCCATGCTGGAATTTCTGAGACCTAGGGTGTTCTTTTTGCTCTCCTCCCTGTTCTAAATATTTTTATACAGGTGGAATTGTATTAAGGTAAACAATAACAATAGGAAATGAATGGGGACAGTAAGTCACATGAATGCAGTCTGGGAGTGTATGAAAAAAAGAAGGGTAGGCAAACTGCTGTAACAATGGCTCCAAAAATCTCTGTGGCGGTGTTTAGATGTGATGCCAAAAACATAGGCAAAAAAAGTGAAAATAAATTTAATAGGACCATATCAAACTAAAAAGTTTCTGCACAGCAAAGGAAACAACCAAAAACATTTAAAAAGCAGTCTAGGGACTGAGAGAAATATTTACAAATCATGTATCTGTTAAGGGATTAATACCGAAAATATAGAAGGAACTCATACAAACTAATAGCAAAAAATTAATTAACCAATTTTAAAAATGGGCATTGGACCTGAATAGACATTTTTCCAAAGAAAATATACAAGTGGCCAACAGGTAATGAAATACAGCACCCTTCCCTTGTTAGGATAAAAGAAAAAAAGAAAAGAAAGTGAAGTCCCTCAGTCGTATCCAACTTTTTGCGACCCCATGGACTGTAGCCTACCAGGCTCCTCTGTCAATGGGATTTTCCATGCAAGAATGAAGGAGTGAGTTGCCATTTCCTTCTCCAGGAGATCTTCCTGACCCAGGAATTGAACCCAGGTCTCCCACATTGTAGGCACACGCTTTACTGTCTGAGCCACAAGGGAAGTCCTCTTGTTATGATGGCCATTATCAAAAAGTCAAAGATAACAAATGTTGGCAAGGCTGTGAAGAAAAAGGAAACCTTATATGCCATGGGTAGCAATATAAATTGGTGCAGCATTTAATGCAAATTCATGCGCCCAGTGCACAGTGAGGCCAAACAAATTGAAATGGAGTTTGGAGCAGAGCAAGTTTTATTACAAGGCCATGCAGAGATGAGATGGCTCATGCCCTGAAAAGCCTTGAGCTCCCCAAAGGGTTTCAGCAAAGGATTTCTAAAGGGTAGGTGACATACAATGGAATATTACTCAGCCATAAAAAGAAACAAAATCGGTTCATTTGTAGAGATATGGATAGACTGACGTAGAGAGTGTCATACAGAGTGAAGTAAATCAGAAAAAGAAAAACAAATACTGCATATTAATGCATATATGTGAATTCTGAAAAAAAAATGGTATAGATGATCTTACTTTCAAAGCAGAAATAGAGATGTAGAGAACAAATACATGGATACCAAGGGGGAAAGGTGGAGATGGCATAAATTGGGAGATTGAGATTGACATATATACACTATTGATACTGTATGTAAAATAGGTAACTAATGAGAACCTACTGTATAGCACATGGAACTCTACTCAGTGCTCCGTGGTGACTTAAATGGGAAGAAAATCCAAAAAAAAGAGGGGATACATGTACATATGTATGGATACATGTACATGTATATGTATTCATTTTTCTATACAGTAGAAACTAACACAAAATTGTAAAACAACTATATTCCAATAAAAAAGGGCAGGTGAGGGGGTTACAGGGTACATGATCAATTTGTGCACAGTTCTGATTGGCTGATAGTGAGGCAGCAGTCCTTAGGCTCCAGGAAGCCTGGGGTTTTGTGCTTATGGTCATCAAGTAGTTCTTCCATTTGCTAGGGGTTTTCACATCTGCAAAACAACTCAAGAAATTTGCATTAAGTATTATTACCTATCTTCATGGAGGAGCTAAAGTAGAGCATATGGCGGAAGGCTTGTCCCAGGAAGCCTGGGAAGGTTACACAGCCACTATGGAAAACACTCCTCAAAAAATTAAAATTAAAACTACCATATGATCCAGCAATCCTACTTCTGGCTATCTATCTAAAGGAAATGAATTTAATTTCTTAAAGAGATATCAGTACTCTTAGGTTCAGTGCTATTCAATAGCCAAGATATGAAAACAATCTACATGTCTGATGATGAATGAATGGATAAAGAAATATACATATATAATTCAGTCTTAAAAAAGGAAATTATATGATATGTGACAATATGGGATGAACCTGGAGGACCTTGTGCTAAGTGAAATAAGCCAGATACAGAAAGAAAAATACTACATGATCTCACTTATATGTGGAATCCAAACAAGTTGAACTCGTGAAAGCAGAGAATGGTGGTTGCTAAAGGATATAGTGAGGGGAAAATGGGTATAAACTTTCATTTATAACATGAATAAGTTCTGGGGATCTAATGTACAGCATAGTGACTGTAGTTAACAATACTGTGTATACTTGAAATTTACTAGGAAAATAGATCTTAAATTTTCTCACCACACACATACACAAAGATAATTATATGAAGTGATCTATATGTTAATTAACTTGATTGTAGAAATCATTTCACAATGTGCACATATATCAAAACATCACATTGTGTATCTTAAATATATACAATTTGCATTTGTTAATCATATCTCAGTAAGGTATTCTGTTTTATGGACCCACAGTCCTTCCATCTAGGATGCCTCCATATCTTAGGTTTTTGGATTTCACCGCTGGACTCTTTGCCCCTACCTGGTAGGAAAAGAAACAAAGTGTTGCTTGTGAAGTTTGGGCAGCCTGGCCTGAAGATAGTGTAGCTCTCTTTTGTTCCTATTATTGGCCAGATCCAAGTCTCAGGCCCCCACGTAACTGCAGGGGAAGTTGGAAAGTCTGGCCTAGTTGTGCCCTGGAGAAATAGAAGCAGAGTTTGACATACACCTTCTGTTGGCTACATATTGTCTTAGTGATAGTTCATAGTATTAAGGGTAGGTTGCCTATAGAAAAACCTCAAATGTGTGCTGCTAGGCATATATTCATAATTCAGTTCTGAGCAGTGCATTAGTGAGGCACTCGGTATGCAAAACTAAGCAGAGAATATAACAGAGATACATCACAGTCCCTCCCTGAAGAGCTCACCATCTCCTACTAGCTAACACACTGACTTTCTCTTCAGCTGTCTTCATTCATCCCTAAGCTGCTGACAGCATAGAAACAGGAAGGAAGGGAAAGCCAGCACTTGTTCCAATTCGCTATCCCAGAGGTAGCTCCAGCAATCAGTTTATCCTCTGTAGCTGTCTTAGGGATAATCCAGAAGAATGTGGGTTTTTTTCTTAATATTTTATAGTGCTACATGTTTTTAACAGTGCTTACATATACTGGTGAAGAGGTCTTGAAATTACCTGCATGACCTTAGGCAAATAACTGAAGCACTCAAGGGTAATTTTTAATGAATAAAATGAGAATGATAGAATCTACCTTTTAGGGTAATTGTGAAAATGAAATTCATGAGCAGCAGAATGCCTAACCCACCATAATAAAAAAGGTGTTATTAACTAGTGTTTTCATTTTTATTTGACTTTAAAAACAACCCTGTGGAGTAGATTTTATTTTATAAATGAGACTACAGTTCAGAGAAGTGTCTAGAGAAAGGTTGCTCAACTTAGTAATCAGAGTCAGGATTGATTCCTAGATCAGTGCCTCTTCATTGATCCATGATTCCTTTCAAGACCTACAAGTTATGAAATACTTTTGAGGATCATTTACTTTCTTCTATATTAAAAAGAAACTGGACTAACCTCTTTAATAAAATGGAAAAGCAAGTACTACTTCCTCTGTGTAACCAGCCATGACAGTTTTCATAAGCATGAAATTTTAGGTTACAGGCAGCATATTATCCAAACACCTGTACTTTGCTGCCTTTGTATAAAGGTTGCTGTAGTTTGCAGATGGTGTGGAAAGAAAAGAGTGGGTGTAAGATTTGGAATTGCTAAGTTCTAATATTTGTTCTACAGGTGGCCAGCTGAGGTGAGAGAAGTCATCTCGCCTCTCTTGAGTTTTTCATCTTTAAAACAGATTTCTGTAATGTCATGTAGTCACTAACACCCTGCCAGTGGAGCATAAAGCAAATTGAGTAAGGACAATGAAGACAAAGCAGTTTGAAATTAGAAGTGAATTCTAGTCATGTTTAGATCCAGGCTGCCAAATCTATCCTCTGATCTTAGGCCACTTTGCTGTTAGTAGAGATTAAACCCTTCAGCGTCCTTAGAAAGTAGGGAGAGTCTGAATAGTCCCTGTTGCCATGGTAGAGGATATTCTGAACATATGAAATGTGTCTGTGTTGAGGGTCTAATTATGAACAAACCAGGATTCATATTCTACAAGTATTTCTGTGCCCCCGTAGAAACAGACATGATTCTGGTAAGTCTATGAGTTTAATTGAATAAATTTGTGTTTTTAGATAATTGCATTTATTTATCTATATTTATTTTTGGCTATGCTGGGTCTTCAATGCTGCGAAAGGCTGCTCTTTAGTAGCGGTGCCCTGCTTCTCACTGTAGTGGCTTCTCTTGTTGCAGAGCGCAGGGGCCAGGGCACGTGGGCTCAGTAGTTGAGGTTCCCAGGCTCTAGAGCACAGGCTCAATAGTTGTGGCTCACGGGTTTAGTTGATCCAAGACACGTGGGATCTTCCCGCATCAGGGATTGAACCGGCATCTCTTGCATTGCCATGTGGATTCCTTACTGCTGAGCCACCAGGGAAGCCCCAATTAAATAAGCTTTTATACAGTTGTATACTTTTATACAATTAACTTGTTATCCTCTAAAATGTCATTGTGACCATCATAGAGACTTTTACTTTGTTTACTAAAAATACCAGGGAATACCATTCTTTTAAAGAAAAAAGACTGTTACTGATTTTAAGATTAGGATGGAAATTCTGTTATCTTATTGAAATAATATAGTTACATTTCAATCAAAATGTTACAGTTCAATTGGAGTTGATAGTCTTTTTTATTCTGCAAAATCAAGTTGGCAAATAAGTGCTGATGAATCTTAAGATTTTGAGGGAAAAAATAGATGATTAAAAATTCTTATTATATCTGTTTAAAAAGTACAAAAAAGTCAGATGCTTATTTCATCATTAATCTTTCAAAAGTAATTTATTTTTACCTATGAAGAAACTGAGGCACAGAGAAGTTGGACTAATTTGTCACAGAGGAGGGGATAAGGACCTGGATATGCCAGATTCCTGATGGGACCTCTTCTCATAAACTGCATTTTGGTACATTCATCTTGAACTTGCTTTAGTGTGAAGAAAAATCTTGTGTGAAGGATTTTATTATCAGAGTATCAGTAGAGAGAAAGTGAATCTTAGGGAATAAAAATAGACTCATAATTAAATGATTCAATCTGAACCTAAATCTCAGTTGCTAACCTGTAAAATGTGTAGAACACATAGACTTGCTTCTAGGATTGTCATGAGATTTAAATGAGATAGGAGACAAGAAGTGCTTGGGACTTAGTTGGATTCAACAATATTCAGTTCCTTTCCTTCCTAATAATATTAGCTCCCATTTGTGTACATTCTGTGTCATAATCTGTGCTTAAACTGCCATGAATCATCTCATTAATTGCTTGGAACATGAGGAAGCTGAAGCTTCTGGAAATTAAATCCAGTCCCAAGGTCAACGAGTCGGAGAGAGTTTCCTATTTTAGATATCCTTGCCACTAGAGACAATGCTCTTGATCACAGTGTGCATTTTTTCCCCTGGTGCTGCTGTAACACATGATCACAGATTTAGTGGCTTCAATAGCAATAATATATTCTCCTATGATTTTGAAGGACAGAAATCCAAAATCAGTTTCAGTGGACTAAAGTCAAACCGGAGGCAGAGCTGATTGCTTCAGGAGGCTTTAAGACAGATGGCATTCCTGGCCTCATCCAGTTTCTGGAGGCTGTCTGCATCCTCTGCTCAGGACCCCTTCCTCTGTCCACAAAGCCAGCGGTGCAACTTGCTTCCTTGTCATATTGCCTTCTTCTGTTCCCCTCATTTAGGATACTTCAGATTACATTTAAGGCCCATCTGGATAAATCCAGAATAATCATATCTCAAGATTTTTAATTTAATGATGTTTCCAAAGTCCCTTTTGTGCATAAGGTAACATTTACAAATTCTGAAGATTAGGATCTGTGTACTAGACTATGTTACCTTATTTTCTTTTCCTTTCCTGTTTGTTATATAGTAACCAAGCTTTGGCTTTATCTCCTAATTGCCATGTGCTGATTGGGTTAAAATCCATCCCTTGATTGATTTAACAAACTTAAAACAAACACTTTGGAGGGAGGTGCCGAGATCCACATGCTGAGAGCACTTAGATAGGACAGGTGGGTTCTGGACTTCCTGCGAAGCTGGCACCCTTGCTCCTATTTCAACAGCTGAGCACACCAGGTTTTACTCATCTTAACTTTGAAAAAGGTTAAATATATGACTCCTCCATGACCCATGATGTTAACTGGTATAGGTGGATTTGAGTATCTACAAACATGGCCAGGACTGACTCCAAAGTGTCTTCTGAAAATTTTAAGTTTTCCTCTCTGATTCTAAGAGCTCTGTTTATATTTCTGGAAAGCGGTCGGTATGATTTGTTAATGGCAGAGATGGGATCTTAAAATCCTTTCACGATTCACGTCAGACAGATCATTCTGTAAATTTTATATCTATTTTCCATCACCTATTCATCTAACTTTCTGTTTATTTATATTTAAATATAAACATGAGGAGTTTCATAATATTTTTAATTCTTGATGTCTAGATAAAGTAAGGCAAACTACCTACACTGATCCTTTAAATATTTCTCATAATAACCTGATTCCTCTATTCTTATTAATTTTTATCATAAATGATAATCTAAAGGATTTTGAGAGTTATTTTAAAATTAAAATTAATATATTAAAAATCTGTAAGCCTGCCATTCCATGAAATAAAACAATAGATTTAGTTTTTCCTCTTGCTTTCCTGGCAATTCAACAATCTGACTCAATCCCATTTGTTCATTTTCAAGATACATATTGCTTTCTGCCATCTGCAGATAGAGGGGGCTGCAAAAATGAACTTGAACTTCATTGTTCTTTCATCTTAGGCTATCACCCCTACACTGAAGGACAGTTAACGGAACAGCCCAGTAAAAGGAGCCCAAGCCAAATGTTGGTATTAAAACCTACTTGAACAAGACATACATTCTTTCCTTTTCCTTAGCCTTATGCAAATCAGACACCTGGATTCATGCTTTCTCTGTGTTTTGAGGACCCAACCCTCTACTTTGAAGATACTGTCTTTCAGGGCCTCTGTTTGCCATAGAATGACAAAATCCTACGTTTCCTCCCAGAACAGTGCAGCATGTGTTCTTACAGGTGGTCAGAGCATATTTCTCACATTTGCAGTCTTTACGTCCTCTCTCTGCTATGTTGCCAGGATTGATTCTTGAACTCTTTTTTTCCTGATTTCTTAAAGGCTCTTGGCACTGTTCTCATTCATTTGGCTTAGCTGATTTTGCCCCCACCATATCTCTTAGCATGATCACATTCATTTGTTTAGGATCAAGGGGATTTGGTACTCTCGAAATGATGACTTGTACTTGGCGATCACACTCAGTTTCATTTGTTTATAATTTTGTGTCAGTGGATTTAAGAGTTTGTTGGCCTTTTCTGAGCCTTTCTTATTCTTTTTATTCCCCCTGAGAGTTGTGTTGTCTCTTTGAGAAGAGAAAACTGCATGTGACTCAGAATGTATTAGATTGGTGCAAACATAATTCCAGTTATTGCATTGTTGAAATTTGCCTTTTGATATTGGAATATATTCTAAAACGTTTTGTTATACACCATTGTAATGCATATTCCTCAGTTTGTTTTTTTTTGTTATGACTTATTACTTGCTGTTTATTTTATATTTATTGTACACTATGGAAGTGATGTTAGAAAATTCAAGTGATTTGATCTTCTTCTGCAAGTTCAAAATGGGTCATAAAGCAGCAGAGACAGCTTGCAACATCAACAACACATTTGGCCCAGGAACTGCTAATGAATGTACAGTACAGTGGTGCTTCAAGAAGTTTTGCAAAGGAGATGAGAGCCTTGAAGATGAGGAGCATAGTAGCCAGCTATTGGAAGTTGACAACAACCAACTGAGAGATATCACTGAAGCTGGTCCTCTCAGAACTACACCACAAGTTGCTGAAGAACTCAGTGTCTACCATTCTGTGATCATTCTGCATTTGAAGCAAATTGGAAAGATGAAAAAGCTTGATAAGTGGTGCCTCATGAGCTGACAATTTTTTTAAGTTGTTTCAAAGTGTCATTTTCTCTTATTCTATACAACAGCAATGAACCATTTCTCAAATCAGATTGTGATGTGTGACGAAAAGTGAATTATGTATGACAGTTGGCAAAGGCTAGCTCAGTGGTTGGACTAAGAAGAAGCTCCAAAGCACTTCTCAAAGCCAAATTTGCACCAAAAAAAAAAGTCACAGTCACTATTTGGTGGTCTGTTGCCAGTCTGATCTATCACAGCTTTCTGAATCCCAGTGAAACCATTACATCTGAGAAGTATGCTCAGTAAATCAGTGAGAGGTACCAAAACCTCTAACACCTTGCAGCCAGCAATGTTCAACAGAAAGGACTCGATTCTTCTTCATGACAACCTCCAACTGCATGTTGCACAACCAGCGCTTCAAAAGTTGAACAAATCGGGCTGTGAAGTTTTGCCTCACCTGCCATATTCACCTGACCTCTTACCAACCAACTACCACTTCTTTAATAATCTTGACAACTGTTTGCAGGGAAAATGCTTCCACAACTGGCAGGAGGCAGAAAATCCTTCCCAAGAGTTTCTCAATTCCCAGAGCATGGATTTTTACACTACAAGAATAAACAAAATTTCTTGTGGGCAAAAATCTTTTGATTGTAATGGTTCCTCTTTTGATTAATAAAGATGTGTTTGAACCTAGTTATAATGATGTAAAATTCGCAATACAAAACCACAATTACTTTTGCACCAATCTAATAGATTTGGTCTCTAGCTGACCAATTTTTACAGGTGACTTCAAGAGTCTCTCTATTTTCCTATTTATTCTGGTCTTGTGTACCTCAAGCTACTATAAGAATTGATGTCTGTGTAGCAGTTGCTAGAGTTCAGGGCTTTGGAAGGGAAGGCATGATATTAATAGTGATATAAAACTTTGTATAGAGATGGTAAAATAACCTATCAAAAATAAAACAAAAAGACAAAAAACCCCACAAAGCCTGAGATAGTTTTGACTGAAAATACCAAGGAGTGAGGATTACTCATTCCTGAGAATAATGACACATTACAGTCCAGCTTCCTGGAGAAAAATTCAAGATAGATATGATCTAAGGTAAGGTTTCAAAATTCTAACATATGTTACTTCAAGAAGTTGATTAGAATCTACTTATTCTTGGTAGGGTTCAGAGGGTAAAGAGTTTGCCTGCAAGGCGGGAGACCCAGGTTCAATCCCTGGGTCAGGAAGATCTCGTGGAGAAGTAAATGGCAACCTGCTCCAGTATTCTTGCCTGGAGAATCCTCATGGGCAGCAGAGCCTGGCAGGCTACAGTCCATGGGGTAACCAAGAGTTAGACACAACTGAGCGACTTCACTTTCACTTTTCAAAGCAACAATAGAACAAAGATCATTTTATTATTCTTTAATGGAAGTTTGAGGGTAGTTAAAATTTCTGGGAGACGTTTATTATTTGTTCAATTTGAATAAGCTGTGCATTATTTGAATTTTTGCCTTCAATGGGGGAAAAGTAGATGCAGGAAAGGAAAACAAGAAGGGAAATGTCTGAGTAACCAATAAGATGTGGGCTTAAATTTTTTTATTTCAGTAAAACCCTTCCAACTGCTTTTTAAATTTATAACTTTTCTGTTATTTATTTTTAAGAAGAAACCCATTATCTGAAAGTTTCTGTCAACAATGGCTAGGAATTTCTGTTCAGTTCAGTTTAGTCGCTCAGTCGTGTCCGACTCTTTGTGACCCCATGAATCGCAGCACACCAGGCCTCCCTGTCCATCACCATCTCCTGGAGTTCACTCAGACTCACGTCCATTGAGTCTGTGATGCCATCCAGCCATCTCATCCTCTGTCATCCACTTCTCCTCCTTCCCCCAATCCCTCCCAGCATCAGAGTCTTTTCCAATGAGTCAACTCTTCCCATGAGGTGGCCAAAGTACTGGAGTTTCAGCTTTAGCATCATTCCTTCCAAAGAAATCCCAGGGCTGATCTCCTTCAGAATGGACTGGTTGGATCTCCTTGCAGTCCAAGGGACTCGCAAGAGTCTTCTCCAACACCACAGTTCAAAAGAATCAATTCTTCAGTGCTCAGCCTTCTTCACAGTCCAACTCTCACATCCATACATGACCACAGGAAAAACCATAGCCTTGACTAGACCTTAGTTGGCAAAGTAATGTCTCTGCTTTTCGTTATGCTATCTAGGTTGGTCATAACTTTTCCTCCAAGGAGTAAGTGTCTTTTAATTTCATGGCTGAAATAACCATCTGCAGTGATTTTGGAGCCCTCCAAAATAAAGTCTGACACTGTTTCCACTGTTTCCCCATCTATTTCCCATGCAGTGATGGGACCGGATGCCATGATCTTCGTTTTCTGAATGTTGAGCTTTAAGCCAACGTTTTCACTCTCCACTTTCACTTTCATCAAGAGGCTTTTGAGTTCCTCTTCACTTTGTGCCATAAGGGTGGTGTCATCTGCATATCTGAGGTTATTGATATTTCTCCTGGCAATCTTGATTCCAGCCTGTGTTTCTTCCAGTCCAGCGTTTCTCATGATGTCCTCTGCACATAAGTTAAATAAGCAGGGTGACAATATACAGCCTTGACGTAATCCTTTTCCTATTTGAAACCAGTCTGTTGTTCCATGTCCAGTTCTAACAGTGTGTCTTTAAGAGATGTTCTAAGGGTTAAATGACAAAATATGTGAGTTGTCTGACATGCAGTAAGTGCTCAAATATTATGATTGCTAATGGGTTTATTGTTGTTTCTAAATATTTAAGTGAAATATCTGAGTGGTATGTGTTAAAGTGAAACATTAAAATTATTTTTTGTCTTTTTGTGACAATTTCTTAATGGTGAAAGGAAAAAATAATCATTTCTCTGAAATTTCAGCATATATACAAAATTTGCCATGATTTACATACAAAATATGTCTTAGCAAGTTAAGTGCTTAAGATACTGAATTTTCTCTATATTTTCACCACATATACTTTAAAAAAATAGTTTATATTAGAGTATAACTGATTAACAATGTTGTATTAGTTTCAGGTGTACAGCAAAGTGATTCAGTTATACATCCACATGTATCTGTTATTTTTCAATTTTCTCAGTTAAGTTATTACAGGAAATGTTAAATGAAAGTTAAATCATGATTAAATGTGGAGTGGGTGAACAAAAGGTTCAGAGGAAAAACGTAAATCAAAGGCAAACTTTTCCTGAATGTTGACTGGAGAAAAGCACATTTTTAGCTACAGCAAGCAAAGTTATATGCCTGAGATCTAAGCCCTTCAACAGGTCCATGGAGCCAAAGGTCTGTGAGTGTGCCATCTCCAGCCCAGGTCATCTAAACTGTCCCAGATCTATGGGAAGCCATTAGCGAGAGTCGGTGCTCGCCAGGTCAGGAAATGTGAATCAGAAAGAGGATGTGATCCTGGCAGAGAACACCCTCATTAGGATGATCACTTATGGAGCTTATTTTGAACTTGAAGAAACCTGGTACCTATTCATTGATGATTATGAACCTGAAGTTATGAGAGAGAATAGCTCTGGCAGGTAGGTAGGAACCCACATTTCCAATTAGATTTTGCCGATAATGAGCTAGAAAGTTATTTCTGAGACATATAAACTCTCAGAGCCTTAGTCTCCCTTTCTGAGGGAGAAGATTGAACGAGATGACCTTTGAAGTTTCTTGTAATGTTTTTTTGTCAGCTAGTCTATTAGACTATAATTAGTCAGTTAGTCTTTGTGATTGCACATTTGCAATGCATAATTTTTTCACTGGAGATTTATACCTTTTTAGCAATAAACAAAACAATTTCCCCACCATTGGCTGATCCACATTAATGTTAAAAATATGAATAGGAGATTCAACTTAGAGTTTTCCAAGTTAATTGAGTATTAGCTAGTGAGTCAACAGAGTTCAAAGAGTTAACATATAGGGTTAAAACTTTTAATCTCATTCACATTTATATAGGGAATTTTTTTTAAGAAGGTAAATATTTATGGTGAGCAAGTGAGGAAGAGTGAAAGTATTTGCATGTAGCTGTGTCTGAACATTTGGGAAAAGTTTAAAATTTTAAAACCAGAGGCCACAATGATTAATTACTTTTGTCCCAAGTTGTTTACTAAGAATATGAGATTCTATTATTTATTTATTTATTTATTTTTAGTAGACAAACATTTTTGCTGTTGTTGGTTTTTAAATTGAGATCTGGGTATATATTTAACGTAGAAATTCAAGTACATTCAGTCAACTGACTTGCTCTCTAACAAAATTTAGAATGGGAAGTGGGCATTGATAGGATTTATGGGAGTGTTCCTTGGTGGCTCAGATGGTAAAGAATCTGCCTGCCAATGCAGGAGACACAGGTTTGATCCCTGGGTTAGGAAGATCCCCTGGAGAAGGGAATGGCAACCCACTCCAGTATTCTTGCCTGGAGAATTCCATGGAAAGAGGAGCCTAGTGGGTCACAAAGAGTCAGACACAACTGAGCAATTAACACTTTTCTGAGGTTGTCTTAATTGCATACCCTCTTCCTCACACTGAATTGCTAAACAATATCACTGACTACATTTTATTTTTCAATGCCTTTCAAAAAGCTCTGGAGAGTGTCTCTCAAAGAGATATTTTCAATACTTTACATGTCATTTTTTCTCCTTGGAATAATCACAGGTTTCCAAGGCCTTGTGAGAGTTGCATTCCATATCTTCCTCAGTATTAGGTGTAAGACTTGATCTTTTAAAATTTCCACATGGGGAAAATCATGTTTGTATGCATACTGTCTTGGGTTACCCATAAAAGCAGTGGCGCGGTGGTAGCCATGCCACCTGCTAGAGCAGTAGAAAATGTCCAGATATAAAGACATTTTATTTTTTTTACTTGTCTCATAGATATTTTACTCTGTCTGAATAAATGGAGCACAATGATGGGGATAATCTCTTGTTCAAATTTTCTTTGGTCATGTAACATCTACAGTATTAAGAAAATAAAGATCTATGTTCACCTCCCCCTCGTCTCTCTAATTTCTCCAGACTGTGGAATGTCGGGATTCATACTGTGAATGCTCTGAAAATCAATTATTGTCAGATTCTGTTTTCAGGGCTGCCAGACAATATTTTGGCTCAACTTCAGTCCATTTGGAACACAGCTGTTAAGTTGTTGACAAAAACTAAGGAAATATGAACATGTTCCACCCTTTAAAAAGAATTCCATTTGCTGGCAACCAATCCAATGGATTTGATTTTTTTCATATTGGAGAGCAAGTTAGTACCACTCTCTGGCATCATTACAGGCTAGACTGGTCATCCCTGTGTTCCAACACACATGGCACCCTTTGGTTCACCACTTGGGATAGAGAGAATTTATTTTTATTGTAAACTTGAGCTTTAAATTATTCTGTTAAAAATTGCCCCACAACTTTTAAGTTATCCTGGGACTTAGTGTCTCATTGGTCTCTTTACACCTATAGGAAGATTAAAAAGAAAAAAAAAAAGATTACTATGGCAATTTAGCATTGATTACTTTAAAAAATATTAGTTATGTGACCATTTGTCAAAAAGGGAAATTATAATTATATATGTATATGTATGAATACGTGTTTACATTAAAATAAAGCCAATGGAAAGATAAACCAAAAAAAAATTGTTTTTTAAATTTACCCATAGAAAGAGGAAGAGAATAGGTTAGAGGGGAAAGAAAGAAAAATTAGACTTCCTTGAGCATATCTTGTTTGTAGAATGGTCTTTAAAAAGCAAGATAAATATGAAATAGATTTCTAAAAATTAAAAAATAATAGACTTTACCCATGTAACTAGTAGCCCTTGCTCCCCAATTAGTTAGTTAGTTCAGTCACTCAGTCGTATCCGACTCTTTGTGACCCCATGAATCGCAGCACGCCAGGCCTCCCTGTCCATCACCAACTCCTGGAGTTCACTCAGACTCGCATCCATTGAGTCAGTGATGCCATCAGCCATCTCATCCTCGGTCATCCCCTTCTCCTCCTGCCCCCATCCCTCCCAGCATCAGAGTCTTTTCCAATGAGTCAACTCTTCGTATGAGGTGGCCAAAGTACTGGAATTTCAGCTTTAGCATCATTCCTTCCAAAGAAATCCCAGGGCTGATCTTCAGAATGGACTGGTTGGATCTCCTTGCAGTCCAAGGGACTCGCAAGAGTCTTCTCCAACACCACAGTTCAAAAGCATCAATTCTTCGGCACTGAGCCTTCTTCACAGTCTAACTCTCACATCCATACATGACTACTGGAAAAACCATAGCCTTGACAAGACGGACCTTAGTTGGCAAAGTAATATCTCTGCTTTTCAATATGCTCTCTAGGTTGGTCATAACTTTTCTTCCAAGGAGTAAGCATCTTTTAATTTCATGGCTGAAATAACCATCTGCAGTGATTTTGGAGCCCCCCAAAATAAAGTCTGACACTGTTTCCACTGTTTCTCCATCTATTTCCCATGGAGTGATGGGACCGGATGCCATGATCTTCGTTTTCTGAATGTTGAGCTTTAAGCCAACGTTTTCACTCTCCACTTTCACTTTCATCAACAGGCTTTTGAGTTCCTCTTCACTTTGTGCCATAAGGGTGGTGTCATCTGCATATCTGAGGTTATTGATATCTCTCCTGGCAATCTTGATTCCAGCCTGTGTTTCTTCCAGTCCAGCGTTTCTCATGATGTACTCTGCATAGAAGTTAAATAAGCAGGGTGACAATATACAGCCTTGATGTACTCCTTTTCCTATTTGAAACCAGTTTGTTGTTCCCTGTCCAGTTCTAACTGTTGCTTCCTGACCTGCATACAGATTTCTCAAGAGGCAGGTCATGTGGTCTGGTATTCCCATCTCTTTCAGAATTTTCCACAGTTTATTGTGATCCACACAGTCAAAGGCTTTGGCATAGTCAATAAAGCAGAAATAGATGTTTTTCTGGAATTCTCTTACTTTTTCCATGATCCAGTGGATGTTGGCAATTTGATCTCTTGTTCCTCTGCCTTTTCTAAAACCAGCTTGAACATCAGGAAGTTCACGGTTCACGTATTGTGGAAGCCTAGCTTGGAGAATTTTGAGCATTACTTTACCAGCGTGTGAGATGAGTGCAATTGTGCGGTAGTTTGAGCATTCTTTGGCATTGCCTTTCTTTGGCATTGCCTTTCTTTGGGATTGGAATGAAAACTGACCTTTTCCAGTCCTGTGGCCATTGCTGAGTTTTCCAAATTTGCTGGCATATTGAGTGCAGCACTTTCACAGCATCATCTTTCAGGATTTGAAATAGCTCAACTGGAATTCCATCACCTCCACTAGCTTTGTTTGTAGTGATGCTTTCTAAGGCCCACTTGACTTCACATTCCAAGATGTCTGGTTCTAGATGAGTGATCACACCATCGTGATTATCCAGGTCGTGAAGTTCCTTTTTGTACAGTTCTTCTGTGCATTCTTGCCACCTCTTCTTAATATCTTCTGCTTCTGTTAGGTCCATACCATTTTTGCCCTTTATCGAGCCCATCTTTGCATGAAACGTTCCTTTGATATCTCTATTTTTCTTAAAGAGATCTCTAGTCTTTCCCATTCTGATGTTTTCCGTTATTTCTTTGCATTGATCAGTAAAGAAGGCTTTCTTATCTCTTCTTGCTATTCTCTGGAGCTCTGCATTCAGATGCTTATATCTTTCCTTTTCTCCTTTGCTTTTTGCTTCTCTTCTTTTCACAGCTATTTGTAAGGGCTCCTCAGACAGCCATTTTGCTTTTTTGCATTTCTTTTCCATGGGGATGGTCTTGATCCCTGTCTCCTGTACAATGTCACGAACCTCATTCCATAGTTCATCAGGCAATCTATCTATCAGATCTAGGCCCTTAAATCTATTTCTCACTTCCACTGTATAATCATAAGGGATTTGATTTAGGTCATACCTGAATGGTCTAGCGGTTTTCCCTGTTTTCTTCAATTTGAGTCTGAATTTGGTAATAAGGAGTTCATGATCTGAGCCACAGTCAGCTCATGGTCTTCTTTTTGTTGACTGTATAGAGCTTCTCCATCTTTGGTGCAGAGAATATAATCAATCTGATTTTGGTGTTGACCATCTGGTGATGTCCATTTGTAGAGTCTTCTCTTGTGTCGTTGGAAGAGGGTGTTTGCTATGACCAGTGCATTATCTTGGCAAAACTCTATTAGTCTTTGCCCTGCAATAGAACCTCTATAACCTTCTCTGTGATGAAAATGTCCACCAACTGCACTGTTGTATATGGTAACCTCCAGCCACCTATGGCTATTGAGCACTTGAAATATGCCTAGTTTCACTAACTAAGTTTTAGATTTTATCTAATTAATTTAAATTATTCTTTTAATAGCCACATTTTGCTAATGACCATATTTCTGGACAGTTCAGAAACAGAATATTCCCACAGATGGGAAGTACAGCAAATGATCTTATAATGCATTAATTTGGTTGAGTATTCCTATGGGATAATACCCTTAGGTCAAAAGAACTTAAAAATAATACTAAACTATTTTTAGTAATGACTTTTTAATTAATAACATTGGTGTTATTCTGAGTCTGTTGGGTATATATTATGAATTAATCAAATAAATAATTACATTGGTGTCTGAAGAACTCAAATTTTGGGGTTGTTTGGAGAGAGATTCAGACTGAAGTTTGGTAAGATTAAGTTAAAAAATTCTGAAACAACCATATGAATTCATGATGTATGTTTTCAAAAAATATTTCCCTACTCTGTCTACCAAAACGTCCTGAAACCAATGACCAACCCAGCAGCAATAGCATCTCTAGTGCTCAGATTATGGTCTCTAAATGCCTTTTCTCACTAAAAGGAATCAAGACTCTTTGGACAAACAGGTGTTTCAGAGTTTTGGGCAGGGAATTTATAAGATGACTCTGGAATATTTTGCTGTTGCAAAAAACTGAGCTGCTTTCAAAGACTGGTCAATTTATGTCAAAAAGACTAGGAGCTAATTTGAAAAGCTCCCATGCAACAAAAATGGAAATATGTGTGCAACAATTTGAATAAAACTGCCATGGTTGAACAACTTTATATACATATATATATGTATACCTATATATGTATACATATATATATGTATATACCTTTTTGTATATGTGTGTGTGTGTGTGTGTGTGTGTGTGTGTATCATAAAGTGTGTGAAAGTGTTAGTCACTCAGTCTTGTTTGACTCTGAGACCCCATGGATCGTAGGCTACCAGGCTCTCTGCCTTTATGGAATTCTCCAGGCAAGAATATTGGAGTGGGTTGCCATTCTTCTCCAAGGGATCTTCCCTAACCAGGGGTCGAACCTGGGTCTCCTGCATTTCAGACAGATTCTTTATGTTCTGAGCCACCAGGGAAACTCCATATATATCAGGAGTTTATACTGGTACTTGAAAAACTCGGTTATATTTGAGGATACTAGGGAACAAACTCATCATTTTGAAAACCTAAATAATCATTATTCTGCATTTTCTGTAAGAACTGTAATACTTAAAACAAACCAAAGAGTCAATGAAAATTTCTGTTTATAATATACTATTCTATTAAATGAAGAAGTAATGATAAAATTAGAATATCACTATTTTCCCTGACAAACTAATGGATCTGAGCAGTCATTGCCAATGGATAATATCTTTAGAAAATGATGGAGGTATGTTATGATGGATGTACACTGCTTTTTGTTTGATTTTATTTTATTGGCATAAAGGTATTGGCTTTTTGGAGCGGGTAGCTGGTATGGAAACTTTGGAGAGGGTAAACTTGTATATAAGCCATTTATCCCACTTCTAAATCTGGATATGGAGTCAGTTTCCTGAGTACCACTTGGGAAAACTAATCAGCCTAAAGCAGTGCTTGTAGACATGAACGATGGAACTCAGCTTTCTGGGTCTAAATCCCAGCTTTGCAACTTGCTCACTGTGTAAGCTCAGGCAAGTTCCTTTGCCTCTCTGTGCTTTTGTTTCCTCATACTGTATAAACCTTTGATACGTGTTTAAAAAATGTTACTGATATGGGAAGTGATGCTGAAAGTGTTCATTTTTAATTAACAGCTCTTTTATCAGTACAGTAAGTTATTTTTCAGGGCTTCCTAAGTGATACAGTAGTAAAGAATCCACCTGCCATTGCTGGAGACACAGGAGACCTGGGTTCAGTCCATGGGTTGGGAAGATCTGCATCTGCCAGAGTAGGAAACAGCAACCTACTCTAGTATTCTTGCCTGGAAAATTTTGTGGACAGAGGAGCCTGGCAGATTACAGTCCATGAGGTTGCAAAGAGTCAGATGCAACTGACCATACACACACACACACACACACACACACACACACACGCTAGTTTTCAGTATTCAAAGACACAGGTTTTAAACTTTAATGTGCATTAGAATCAAACTACTGCACACTTGCACTAATCTCACATGCTAGCAAAGTAATGCTCAAAATTCTCCAAGCCAGGATTCAACAGTACTTGAACCGTGAACTTCCAGGTGTTCAAGCTGGATTCAGAAAAGGCAGAGAAACGAGAGATCAAATTGCCAGCATCCGTTGGATCATCGAGAAAGTAAGAGTTCCAGAAAAGCATCTACTTCTGCTTTATTGACTACACCAAAGCTGTTGATTATGTGAATCACAGCAAACTGTGGAAAATTCTTAAAGAGATGGGAATACCAGACCACCTTACCTGCCTCCTGAGAAAACTATATGCAGGTTAGGAAGCAACAGTTAGAACTGGACATGGAACAACAGACTGGTTCCAAATCAGGCTATATTGTCACCCTGCTTATTTAACTTATATACAGAGTACATCACGTGGAATGCTGGACTGGATGAAGCACAAGTTGGAATAAGGATTGCCGGGAGAAATACCAATAACCTCAGATACACCGATGACACCACCCTTATGGAAGAAAGCAAGGAGGAACTAAATAGCCTCTTGATGAAAGTGAACGAGAAGAGTGAAAAAGTTGGCTTAAAACTCAACATTCAGAAAACTAAGATCATGGCATCTGGTTCCATTACTTCATGGCAAATAGATGGGGAAGCAGTGACAGTTCAGTTCAGTTCAGTCGCTCAGTCGTGTCCGACTCTTTGCGACCCCATGAATCGCAGCACGTTAGGCCTCCCTGTCCATCACCATCTCCTGGAGTTCACTCAGACTCATGTCCATCGTGTCCGTGATGCCATCCAGCCATCTCATCCTCGGTCGTCCCCTTCTCCTCCTACCCCCAATCCCTCCCAGCATCAGAGTCTTTTCCAATGAGTCAACTCTTCTCATGCGGTGGCCAAAGTACTGGAGTTTCAGCTTTAGCATCATTCCTTCCAAAGAAATCCCAGGGTAACAGTGACAGAGTTTATTTTTCTGGGCTCCAAAATCACTGCAGGTGGTGACTGCAGCCATGAAATAAAAAGGTCCTTGCTCTTTGGAAGAAAAGCTATGACTAACCTAGACAGCATATTAAAAAGCAGAGCCATTACTTTACCAACAAAGGTCTGTCTAGTCAAAGCTATGGTTTTTCCAGTAGTCATGTATGTGACAGTTGGACTATAAAGAAAGCTGAGTGCTGAAGAATTGACGCTTTTGAACTGTGATGTTGGAGAAGACTCTTGAGAGTCCCTTGGACTGCAAGGAGATCTAACCAGTCCATCCTAAAGGAAATCAGTCCTAAATATTCATTGGAAGAACTGATGCTGAACCTGAAACTCCAATAGTTTGGCCATCTGATGTGAAGAACTAACTCATTAGAAAAGACTGATGCTGGGAAAGATTGAAAGAAGGAGAAGGGGATTACAGAGGATGAGATGGTTGGATGGCATCACCGACTCAATGGCCATGAGTTTGAGCAAACTCTAGGGGTTGGTGAAGGACAGGAAAGCCTGTAGTGCTGCAGTCCATGGGGTCGCAAAGAGTCAGATACGACTAAACGACTTCACTTTTACTTTTCACTTTCCTGCATTGGAGAAGGAAATGGCAACCCACTCCAGCGTTCTTGCCTGGAGAATCCCAGGGATGGCGGAGCCTGGTGGGCTGCCATCTATGGGGTCACAGAGAGTCAGCCACGACTGAAGCGACTTAGCAGCAGCAGCAGCAGCATCTCCCTCCCGACCCCAGAGTTTTAAATTCAGTGGGTCTGGTGGGGAGCCTGAAATGTTGCAACTCTAACAGTTTCTCAAGTAATAATGATGATGCTGGTCTGGGGACCTCACTTTGGGAAGTCCTTCATAAATAATTCCCTTATTCTGCTGTTGTCAGTCTCAAAGAAAAGAGGAAAAATAAACAGCATTACTTAAAACAATATTTTAAAAGAATAATTTGCTAACCCTGACTTCATGTAACAGAAAATCACATTCTGCCCCAAACTGAGAGTTTGAGGTTGCTTCTCTTGGATTTTTTGACTGAATGAAAGAACTTTGCTTATGGGGTAAAAATTATATACCAGCTGCAGATTATTTTTCCCATTCTTTTTTTTTAATAAAAAAAATTCAGTGTAGCCAGACAATTTCTCACCTACTCACTCCATCTAAAACAAGACGCCATCTGTTATGTATCCACTTAATCAGTACTGTGACAAATTGAAGCACACTCAGGCCTCTGATACCATATACCACTCACTAGGAGTTTCTGACTAGACCTTTGGAAGGTCCTGATCAGAGGCTGAGAAGACAGCTGGCCATTATACTGCAGCTGGAGGCAATCAGAGGAGATGCCCCCAAGGACTCCCACCAAATAAGTAGGGTCAAGCAGCCTGGCCAGGATGATGCTTGGAAAATGAGTTACCTGGGGCCTGGGAGGATTCTGAGTTTGATTTACTTTTCCAGAAGGTTATGTTATCTTTCAAAAGTGAGTCTCTTTTTTCTTTGTGTCCACTGAACATGAAGTAGGAACGTTGAGAGTTTTCACCATGTCCCCAGTCTGTGTCTATGCTATCACTGGGGTGCTGGCTTGCAGACAAAATGCCTCTATGCATGAGATAGAAGATCTAATTTCTTCTCCTGCTGGTCTGAGGTGACCTGTAGACTGAAGCCAGACAATCCACACCGCTTCAGAACTCTCCTCCAGCAGCTACAAAGGTCTCTCATCTCTTTGCTAACAACCTATTTGAGTTCAAGAGCAGAGAAAGCAGGTGGGCATTTGAAATGAGAAGAAAAAAAAATCAGCCAGAGAAAAGGAATCAGATGAAAAGTGATATTATAAGAAGAGAAAAAACGGATTTGAAATTTGGAGACTGCAGTTAGGGGCAATGAGGTTAGCAACTGAAGTTTTAAGAAATAATGTAGGTGATTTTTTTAAAAATATAGGACATAAAGGATGCAGGCCTCTCCAGGTGGAGCAGTGGTTAAAAAAAAAAAAAATCCACCTGTCAATGCAGGAGATGAAAGAGACACAAGTTCGATCTTTGAGTTGGGAAGACCCCTGAAAGAGAAAACGGCAACCCACTCCAGTATTCTTGCCTGGAAAATTCCATGGACAGAGGAGCCTGGTGTGCTACAGTCCATGGGGTCACAAAGAGTCAAACACAACTGAGCAATGAGCACACATGCACACACATAGAGGATGAAGAGTGAATATAAGATGCAGAACAGAAAAAATTATGCAAATGATAACTATAACCTTAAAAGGAATTTTAAGCTTCCATGATCATTTTTGTATCTTCAAATATTAAGCCATTAAGAAGTAAAAATAGTGTATTAACTTTAAATGGCTCCATGAAGGGGTTTTCCACCATTCCAATTTCCACATATAAAATTAGCGAAAGATGAAAAAAAAAATGCTTACTTTTTTAGTGAATAGGGTAATAGAACAAAATTCCTAAGCCTTTAGAAATATATGTCTACAATGCAAAAGATAAATTATTTATTTAAGAAATAAGTAGGAAACAAGTCTTTGAAATATTCTTAGCTCTTTTCTTTTTTCTTTCACTCAGCAAGCATTTATGAGAAACTGCTATGGATCAGGCATTCTTTCAAGGAATTGGAGATTCAACAGTAAACAAAAGAAAAGAAGTAAAGTCTCCACTTTCAACTTTCATTAATCAAGAGAATATCCTGAAAATTTTGTTGCAATACAGAGTTGAGGACCCAAACCCAAGATTCTGATTCAGTAAATTTGAGAAAAGGCTTAGAAATCTATCAGTTCAGTTCAGTTCAGTCACTCAGTCCTGTCTGACTCTTTGCGACCCCATGGACTGCAGCACACCAGGCCTCCTTGTCCATCAGCAGCTCCTGGAGTTTACTCAACTCATGTCCATTGAGTCAGTGATACCATCCAACCATCTCATCCTTTGTCATCCCCTGCTCCTCCCGCCTTCAATCTTTCCAAGTATCAGAGGCTTCATTGAGTTAGTTCTTCGCATCAAGTGGCCAAAGTATTGGAGTTTCAGCTTTAGCATCAGTCTTTCCAGTGAATATTAAGGAATGACTTCCTTTAGGATGGACTGGTTGGATATCCTTGCAGTCCAAAGGACTCTCAAGAGTCTTCAACATCGCAGTTCAAAAGCATCAATTCTTCGGTGCTCAGGTTTCTTTATAGTCCAACTCTCACATCCATACATGACTACTGGAAAAACCATACCTTTGACTAGATGGATATTTGTTGGCAAATTAATGCCTCTGCTTTTTAATATGCTGTCTTCAGTTCAGTTCAGTCACTCAGTGTTGTCTGACTCTTTGCGACCCCATGAACCTCAGCACGCTAGGCCTCCCTGTCCATCACCAACTCCCGGAGTTTACCCAAACTCATGTCCATTGAGTCGGTGATGCTATCCAACCATCTGCTCCTCTGTTGTCCCCTTCTTCTCCTGCCCTCAATCTTTCCCAGCATCAGGGTCTTTTCAAATGAGTCAGCTCTTCGCATGAGGTGGCCAAAGAATTGGAGTTTCAGCTTCAGCATCAGTCCTTCTGAAGAACACACAGGACTGATCTCCTAGGATGGACTGGTTGAACCTCCTTGCAGTCCAAGGGATTCTCAAGAGTCTTCAACATCACAGTTCAAAAGCATCAATTCTTCAGCAATCAGCTTTCTTCACAGTCCAACTCTCACACCCATACATGACTACTGGAAAAACCATATCCTTGACTAGACAGACCTTTGTTGGCAAAGTAATATCTCTGCTTTTTAATATGCTGTCTAGGTTGGTCATAACTTTTGTTCCAAGGAGTAAGCATCTTTTAATTTTATACTTTTAAATATAAATTTAGGTGATTTTGATGCAAAGACTACTCCCCATAGGTATCTCATTCACTCTTAAGGCATCAGTTGTTTCTCACATGATTCCTGAATCCATTAAGCTCTACCCCTGGGCTCCAGACCTGTCCATTCAAACTGTCTCCTGGGTTTTTACACCTTGGCCTGAGGAAGTCAAATATTATATATAAAAGCAAAATTGAAATGACCCCTAAAATCCAAATCTACACTTCTTCCTGTATTCCCATTTCTGTGAACAGCATCATTTGGTAACCTCTAGTTACAAAAGAATGAATTAGAAATTTATCCTAAAATCACAGCTTTTCCTTAATTCCACTACAAGTCTTGTTTTAGGTATTACCTCCTTGTGCATTCTTCGCTATTGCTTGTGCTTTAGGTTAGCTTTGTTAACCACCACTGCGACTATTTCCAGAATCTTATTGTCTCCAAGAATCTGCCTCCCAAGTCAACTATATGCTGTTTCCCAAGTCAACTATATGATTGTTTAGAAAGGCAATCTTTCTAAAATGGAAAACCGATCATGAAACTTCCCTGCTGAACTCCTTAATGACTCAAAATTGCTCACGAACAAAATTCAAGTTCTATGAAAACGTTAACTTTAATTCATGATCTGGTGACCTCTCCAGAATTTTTCCTCCTTACAGAATCTCCTCCAACATGCCAACTCCCTACACTTCAGCCATCACTCAACCATAATTTTCACTCTGCTGCCTTTGTTCATGCTCCTCCATATGCCTAAAATGGTTTTCTTCATGTTCATAACCACTCAATGAATGCCTACTCATCGCTCAATGCTCACATTACTATAAAATTTCCTGAACACCCCAACATACCATCCCACTTCCCCAAGAAGGGACCTCCTTTCTTCATGCCCTTTATTATATGTTTCTATCATGTGTTACCCCCTAGGACACATATGTCTTCATCTGTGTGTCTCACTTGAATGTGTCTGCAAACCTCCTGAGGACATAGAGCTTATTTTGCTCTGTATGGGAAATTCGATCACAGTCTATGCCATCTTGAATGAATGAATGAATTAGAATAAAAATGACTCTTCAAGAAATGTAGCTGAAAGTTTTGTGACATGGATTTTTTAATATCCTATAATTTGCTGTAGCACATAATTTTTATTTGCTTGTCCTATCATACCAAGTCTAAATCAAAAGTAAAGAATGGTGCCTCCTTTGGCTGGATAATATTTCAAGGTTAGTCATGTACCTTAAACAGTTAAGTCTCTAATTAAGTTCCTTGATCTAAGTATCATACATCTTAGATCTTCATTTTTTGGCAGAAGAAGACTTTTTCAGTTCCTCAACTTTCTCCTTGCATATAAATTTTGATTTACACTGGTTTTAAGCTTTGTTTATATTTAAGGAAAGAAACTGATTATTAGCCACATTTTGTAACAGTAGAGGAATGACTCAGATTTATGGGTTTATCTAAACTATTTTCACTGTATCTGGATTAGGAGGGGATAGAGTCTGTTTTCTTTTGTACGAACAGATTCCAAGTACTTAGCGTGTTCTAGTGGGTCAGCTCTTGCTTTCTCTATCTCAGATACTATTATTTTAAACCAACACCAGTCGAGCCTTATGTATTCCAAGTCTTGTGTATTGCTCAAGAAACACAGAGGTGAGTTCACAACTGATCTTGTTAACAAACTAGTGAAGAGATAGTAATGTGTTACTTATTTGTCGCCGTGATTTCTTTTTTAAAGAAAATTGGGTCATTGCTTATTCAGTGTCTTATTGTACATTGAATTGTTCTTTAATCAGTAGTGATAGGTTCATGATTTTCCATCTGTTACCCAACCAAGCTTCCATGAGGCTAATGTGAGGTATTTGGCAGATGATGATAACCCCACATTTCTGTGGTGCTTTATATTTACAATGCACTTTGCCATGAATAATCATCCTTATTTGATGCCTGGCAGTTTTATGAGAATAGACTGAAATTTACTGGCTGGTAAATGCTGGCAGACTCTCATGTGTGTCCTTGTAAGAATCACTTCCTAATCTGGGATAAGTGACACCCTTATACCCCCTCACCAAATAAATTTCCAAAACAGTATGCAGGGAAATGTTTAGAAAAAGAAAAAAAAATTAGATTGTTTTCCTGTGTTCCTTTCCTCTTACATATTACTTGTTCTGGCTGAAAAATAATGAGAGAGACAAAGCTTTACCTTCAGGTAAAAGTGTCTTTGAATGAATCTTTTAGAGATTCCAGATGCTTAAATGCACATTTAAAGCTGTAGCTAGAAAAAAAAAAAAAATTGAAACAGAACTGTTTGCCCTTGATTTATTCCTTAAAATAATCCTCATGCTAAAAAAAAAAAAAAATAAGACAATTGTGTCATGGTTAACTGTCAGTTGTGAGAAATATAATGGTGTAAATAGCACTTTCAAAAGATATTTGTCTTTTCTGTACTTTAAGGTTCAAAATTAAGTCTCCTGATTTTTGAAGCAGCAATTTTGAGTTGTTTAAATTCAAGGACCTCATCTGTTTAGAGCTGAGAATTGCCAAGATATTAATACCTGCATTTTTATGACACATTCTAAAGTCAATAGGAAAGAGATTTCTGAATAAAAGCCTTAAAATTACCTTATGAATTATTAATTGCAGAGCATATTACCTTTGAATTATAAAAGCCCAGAAAAATGGAAAGGAGAATTGAAAAACATCAATCTCAGGTTCTTTAAAAATGTAATACCAATCATTTGAGCAGTGTACAAATCTTTTATTAAAGATAAAAAGGAGGTGATACGTTTTTTATTAACTGGAGGATATGTTCAATCCACATGATTAAAAATCTCATTACTAACTCAAGTCAGGAAAGTGATTTATTACTAAAACAGAAAGGGAGGCATTCGGTTGTCCACAGCAGCGTTTATCAGGAGCAGAGCTATCAGTTTGTATCTATTTTAGCATGCTTAATATATTTTAAAGGTGGCTTTGCCATCTGTTTGAAGAATTGAAGATATTTTTCTAAAGTTGGCAAGCTACCTTAGAGCAAAAACATTAGCTGTTTTTCATTTAGCTTAAAGTTTTAAGTTTTAGAAGTTAAGATTCATTCTGTGTTCTAATGAAGGTAAAGTTTTCCTGTGTAAAGGGAAAAAATTACACAGCCTAATATAGTTCTTTCCTCATTTTTTTTTACAAAAGTTTCTAGTTAGTAAATATTTATTATAAGAGGACATTTTTCAGGGGAAAGAGAGATAATGTAATGTTTGTTTGGTACTTGGAATGGCAGAGATGATTATTATTATCTTTTAGATACATTTTTTCCTGTGTTTGTTACCACTTTGTTTTTAAGAGTAATGTGATAATTGCTTTTTGAATGATTTCAGACTCCCTCAGGTCTTAATTCAATATCTAAGATATTACATTTAGAAAACAATTCCTTATTATTAACCTAATTATTTGGTACTGAAGCTCATTTGTTCTTATCTATAAGATAATGAAATATCCCTCCAGATGTCAGGGAAATAAATGAGGATTGATGCTATCAGGATGTGCCTCATGGTCATTGAGTAGAACCCGGAAGCTGGGCACGATTTGGCCTGATGGAAAGAGAGTAGAATTTAGTGAAGGGAAAATGACACTAGCTTCTATTTTGTTTCATTTTATTTTATTTATTTTAAAAAAATTTTATTCCAGTAGAGTTGCTTTATGATGTTGTGTTTCTGCTATACCAAGTGAATCACCTTTATATATAAATATATCCCCTCTTTTATGGATTTCCTCCCCATTTAGGTCACCACAGAGAACTGAGTTTCACCTGCCAATGCAGGAGACTCAAGAGATGCGGATTTAATCCCTGGGTCGGAAAGATCCCCTAGGGCAGGAAATGGCAACCCACTGTAGTACTCTTGCCTGGAAAATTCCATGGACAGAGGAGCCTGGTGAGCTACTGTCCACGGATGTCAGACACAACTGAGGGCATACAGATAGACACACGTGCATAGAGTGCTGAGTAGAGCTCTTAACATGCTCAATTGAGGATGAGCTTGGTGTGTGGGGATCACAGGTAGGTGAGGAGACAGCCTTGGTTTTTCGAGAGCTTTTAAAACCTGAGTTTGGTTTAGCTAAAACAACTCAGTTATGAAAGACTAATGATTGGATTGAAGTAACAGGAAGCCAGGGGAAGCTTTTAGAACAAAGTGGTGGGAAGAGAAAACAAAGGCTGTTCAGTGGACTGGGACATTTAAATCAGGCCAGTCAGAGCTAGAAGGAAATGGTTCCATGACCAGGAAGTAATAAGGCCGCAGAGAGTAGGAATTGAGAAGTGAAGTTGATAAAAGTCATCTTGAGGGAAGAACTTATTAGATAACTCTGGTTTTCATGTTGTTTGCTTATGGTTAATTTTAAAATTCTGCTTTTTGGTCTGAGAATTCTTAATTTTTTCCTTCAGCTTTCTGTGCTTTGTCACTATGAAGGTCATCGTTGATTTCAGATAGTTATATCAGGATCACAGATCTTAGGAAACACATACCTTTCTCTTCATGTATTCCTTCATGCAGAATCAGACTTCAAACTCTTTCAGAGTTTCTGTTCTACCAGCAAAGATCATTTGACTCTGCTCATTCAAGCTAGGGACAGCTGAGATTGCATCTGTGTGTCCATTTTGAAATGATGCCTTCAGGGATTGCTTATTTTAACTAACACTATGGGTACCTTGCTCTCAAGGCTGCTTTCGAATTTGGGTTTCTAACTGTAAATATTAAACAACAGCTACCATGATATAGGTTGCCAGTATCACAAAAGATAAGAAAGACTGAGAACTTACCATTTTTTTCTCTCTCATTTAAAAAGAAAATTTTGCTTAAGAATAGTTGCCATAGATATGCTCACATTGTCTAGTTTCTTGGCATTGATATGTGTGTATATCTTCTCTGACTTATATAGTGCTTTCTGAAAAAGAAAAGTCTACAGAGTCTCATGTCCTTCTATCTATATTTATACATTTGTGAGTATATATATGTACTTTAAAAAGAAAGAAAGGAAAAAGTGTGCTGCAAATGCAAAATGCCTGTTACAAAGCATCATATTTCTTCAAGCTGTTTTGTCCCTTTGAGTATTTGAGTTTAGACAAATGCCTTTTCCCTGTTCCTTTTTTTTGAAGCTGGCACATTCTTGTTCAATGAAAACAAGGGAGCAAGGGATTATTCTAGCCATTGAAATAGAAATGGTGTTTGAATCTGACAGCTGGAGCTTGGGTGTGAGATATTGCAATTTTTGCTGTAGGGAAAGGAGATAAAATGAGGGTTTGAATTTCATAGCATAAGGGGTTACCTAAATAGCAGCTGTTAGGTATGAGATCCCTGCTGAAGATTAGAAAATGGTAAGGGTTAGGTATTCCTAAACCCAGAGAGTTGGAGATGGGAGTGGGGGAAATGCATTGCTTTATTTGAAGTAATTTTTTTTTTCCCTTTTCTAACTCATGGCAATTTCTTTCTGGGTATAGAACTGCACATTCATAAATTCTGTTCACTTGCCGAGACTAAAAATACCTTCAGCCTTAGAGTTTTCATTTTGAAAGAGCTGAATAATATCCACAGATTACATGAGAGGGTACATATTTTGAAACTGCTGAAATTGTTAATAATATTTCAGTGGGATCAGTTGTGCATCTCAAGAGGGAATGTTGTAATGAGTTTGACTTCCAGCTGACAATAAAGTGATCTCTCTCTCTCTGAATAGCACTTAGTTGACAACTTTTTTATGCAATTATTATTCCCTTCTATTATAGATTTTTGAATATGCCCTATCTTTCCTGAAAGACAGATGCTTTCAGCATACATCTTTTTCCTTATTTTCCTTCTCCCCATCACACACCTTTTCTATGTTCCGAGGCAATGTACTCCTTTTAACTCCATAACATAAGTAGTTATCTCTCACTTCTGCAATTATAGAGGAGTAGAAGTATAAAGAATGATGAAGCTCTTTCTGCCAGGACCCTCTCTCTTCCCTCCAAGGTAACCTCTGCAATTAGTTGCTTGAATGTCATAGTGTAGTGATCATTGTGTTTGATCCTGAACATATCTATCAAATTATTAGTCTAAAGCAAAGCTTATCAAACTTTGTGATAACAGAAACCTCTTTAAAATTCTTGAGGTCTCCCAAAGAACTTTTATTTAAGTGCTTATATCTATCAATAGTCACTGTATTAGAAATTAAAACAGAATAATTTAAAATGTATATTTATTAATTCATTTTAAACTAACAATAACAAATCTATTACCTGTTAACATAAATAACATAGTATAACAAATGTTCTGAAACAAAAAAAAAATACCATTTTTTCTAAACAGTAATTCTCCAGACTGTAGATTCTGTTATAAATTATACTATTCTAATACTATTAAATTTTTGAGACTTATTTTTTGGCCTATTATATGTCCTATCCTGGGGAATATTCCATGACGTAAAAGAATACACATTCTGTTGTTGGTGGGTGCGAATATCTGTACTATCAATGTCTATTAGGTCCTGTTGGTTTATAGTGTCATTCAAGATTTCTGACATTTTGTTGATTATCTCCCTAATGTTTCTACCCATTATTAAAAGTAAGATAATGAAGCCTCCAACTATCATTTTTGAATGGCCTATTTCTCCCTTCAGTTATGTGAGATTTGCTTCATATATTTTGGAGCTCTGTTGTTATATTTTGGAGCTCTGTTAGCTCTGTATGTTTACACACACACACACACACATACACACACACACACATACATATATATCTATGCACATATACATATCTTCTAAAATATTAAGTATTCCTGATAGATTGACCCTTTTATCAGGAACAAAAAGTCCTTCTTTGTCTCTAGTTTTTTGCCTAAAGTCTAGTTAATCTCATGTTAGTATAACCTCTACAACTGTCTTTTGGATACTGTTTACATAGTATACAATTTCCTATCTTTCTACTTTCAACCTATTTGTGTTATCAGAATCTAAAACATGTCTGTCGTAGACAGTCTGGAATTATCTTTTCTCATGTGAGTTTGCAGCCCATTCCACTAGGACTTCTTGGCAAATGTCATGACAGTGACCCAATATGTATTTGTCAAATAAATAAATTTAAACCTAATCTATCTAGAGAAACTTAAATTTTATGGCTTAATATTAAAGTACAAAACCTCTACTACCACAGCTTCAGAAATCCCATTCAACTAATTGTTAACAACCCATCATTTATTGGACTTCCCTGGTGGCTCAGATGGTAAAGAATCTGCCTGCAATGTAGGAGACCCAGGTTCAGTGTCTGGGTTGGGAAGATCCCCTGGAGAAGGGAATGGCAACCCACTCCAGTTTTCTTGCCTGAGAGTCCCATGGACAGAGGATCCTGGAGGGCTACAGGACATGGGGCTGCAAAGAGTTAGACATGGCCGCACTTTGTTACTTACAATTTTTAATGAATTCTAAAGAAGAATATCTAGAAAAGCATTTCCAAAATGGCAAAGTAAGGATTTCCAAAAAAAAAAAAATTATTATTTTTCCATAGAGCAACAAGAACACTGAAACAAATTGTCAAATCAACTTTCTCAGAACTCTGAAAATTAACCAAAGGCAGACAGTCAGAATGATTCATTCAAGGAAAATGGCTAAACCTTGGTAAGAATAGAGAGCTTAATGTTGTTTTACCTTGAACTATCCAGTCTTGCTCATCCCAAAAGCGTGGTAGCATTGAAAACCAGAGCAAAGGTCCTGAGGCACAAAGAAACCTGCTTGGAAAGTTTAAAGCTCAGCAAGAAGGCTGCAGGTGAGGAAGTGGAGTAAAAGATAGGAAGACTATGGTGAGACCAGAGCTGAAACTAGAGGCCAGATTGTGTAGAATCTTGTGGGTCCTAATAAGTTTGGATTTTATTTTGAGGTAATGAGGGACTATTGGAAGCTATTGACTAGACAATATGATTTATGTGTTAATGAGATACTTTAAACTCTGCCCCCTTTGGAATGGTTCACAAACTTCAGCTTCGTCATTTTCTCACTTTTTCTCTCTCCTGAAGAAAGTTTCTTTTATGTATTAAGATACCTTTGTTTCCAACTATGGATCTAATCTAAGGAACTAGGGAGCCTGCACCTGTGTGGTACATACAAGGTTTTTAGTTGAGGGTTACAGAAGGCTTCATTGTGCATCTTATGTTCATGAAAAGAAATCCTATTTTTAAAACACACTTAGAAAACAAGCCACACTCTTGGACTATCTTAAGCAGAGAAATAATTATTTACCAAATAGCAGTTTAGTTTATGAAAGACAGGAAGGAGAAGATTAGTTCTCTCTCCTTCTGTTATTTACATTGAATAATAAGAAAAAAGAACCAGTCCTGAAATATTTTATTGGTAGTCAGAAATTAAACAATGCTACTTCTTTAATTTCCTAAATTTGTATTTGTTAAAATACAAATTGAAAACAATTCTTTCTTTTTATTTTAAAACCTCTCATTCTTGAACAACAAACTTGAAGAACTGGAATTGAACAGGGCCATGAAAAGTTGTCAAATAAGCAAACTAATGTTAATCCTTAATAAGTCTTATCAAGTATTCCATCTACTTGTTCCAACTTGGGATTATTTCATCAACAGTTTGTTCAATGTTTCTAATTAGTTTCTGGAAATATCCAAGTTTTACCTAACATAACTATCATCTCTTTTCAGTAAAGAGTTTTGGAGACATGCCATTGCCATGTCTGGTAAGCCCACCTCCTGTGGTAGCCCCTGGTTCTCATATTTGAATACAATTATATTAGAGAGCACAGATTAATTTGTCTTACATATTCAGAGCTAGTTTGGGGAGAAAATGTGATGCAAATTTATGTAAATTGGAATACATGTTTATGTAAAACAACATGTGATTATGCATCCCTACATTTACAAGAAAAATTCTGCTAGTCTTCTCTTAAAGTAGAGAAAATACAAATATACTCACAATCCCAGTTTGGACTAGGATTCTTGCTAGAATGGTTTGTCTGGCATGTGGAAAGGCTCTCGTGTGCCATGGCATTGGTTAAGGATTCTGTGTTTCCTTTGCTGAAACATGGTTTTCAGCTTGAGTTTCAGAGGACGTTGCCAATTTTATCTCCCCTTCTCTGCTTTTCTTTATTTCTGTGATGAAAGATTTTGATTTCCACTAAGTAATTCAAAACGGTTTTGTGGGTTGTTACTCAATTTTATAAATAAACATACATTGGTTGAGGCCATTGCCTGTGCCTTTTTGTAATGAACTATCATAAAGAGAATGACATGTCCCTCATCTTTGGAGACACTCACTCTGCCCTCTGTTCTTTTTTTTTCTTTTGCAACACTTTGGAAGAAAATTGCTTCATCCTGTTTGGTGAGGGTGGCCACATATATACTATTTTACCTGAGCAAGGGCACCGTTGAGAGTAAACAGGGTATAATTATTAATTATGCCAGTTTTAAGGTTTAAGCTAGTAACTGTTCCAAGAAAATCAGGGCATGCAATTACCCTAACTGTGGCTAATTCTAAATAGTTTTTTTCTCCTCTTTTTGGCAGCTTTATGTGACTGCTCCATTGTATGGCTAATCCTAATTTTTTGATCTCCCAAGCCTCACAATTTTAATCAATCAGATGTTCTCTAAAAAACTATTATCTTTACCTATCAATTGTTTTAACTATTAGTTTTAACTTTCCCAAACAATTCTTCTTCACTGCTGTTTGGCTTGGTGAAGAGGTAGATTTTTTTTTTATTGGGTTTTATATTTCTGTTTCTCAGAGAGAGAAAGGGAGTAATTGAGACACAAGCTCCTATGCTTAAAGAACCTCAGGCATTGTTTCTTTTCTTCCCAAGTTCTGTCAATTGCTTTCGTTTTAGGAGTTTGCATGTTGCCAAACTGAGAAAAATCTTACCTTCCAAGAAAGGCTTAAGGCTGAGATAGGCAAAAAGCACTGAAGGTTGCAATAACTAAGTAGTGAGCTATTTTACTTGTTGAAGGTCATTCCATTCTACCAAATCTGATGATAGTTGAACTGAGACATCTTGAAAAAAGCAGAGAGTCATGTGAAATTTGTGAAAAGTTTCTTGGGAAAGGCCATAACCCTAGCAACCTAGGGGTTTAGGTGATATAAAATTAAACAAAGTTTTGCAAAGTAAATTATTTTCCACTGTTGATCAAGTATGATAGGTAAAAAATTTTTTTATAAATAAGTGTCATATGGGAGAGAGAACATAGTGGGGGCAGTTCCTATACTTTTGAGAGAATATGAGGTGGAGATTGGAGAAAATCTATACTGCTGAACAAGAGTCTGTGATTTCACAAATTACTATTTTTTTAAGCTTAGAGTTTTGCTAATATCAAATGGGGGAGAGTGATCATTTTCTTCAGATAATGCACTCAAAGTTTGGAGGACCAAGTGAGACATTAAATGAAATATTTTAGACATCACATCAATTTTGTAATGTCATGTATCTACATGGTCAGAATTAAATAAAAGTTAATTGAATGACTATTAAGTGATTAAGTGAAAGTATCAATGTTCAATTCCATTTCCTTCTAATTTTAGCAGATGGACATATTTTTAAATCTCTGATCTTCTAAAATACATTTATTTTAGAGAAAGGAAAATTAATCTCAGGACCAGCAACTTCCTCTTGGATGGTATTCTAGTCATGGTATTCTGTTGCTTCATATCCTTTTTGGAATAATGCAAAGCATGAATAAATATTAAAAATGGTTCTTGAAGGAAAGCCTAATAATTCAATGAGTATATCCACGTGAAGCTAGAACAATGGATGAGAACTGAATAAATATTTGGGAACATCCATACTGCTTATTTTTTCACAATGTCTTGTTGAGAATTTCTGAAATGTAAATGATGGTTGCAAGTTACACACAATGTCTAAAATCAATAGATGATCACAAAATAACCATCAATATTGCAGGGATTTTAACTTTATTGTCCTTAATTTCTATATGTAACATTAATTGAGCTGTAGTTAATTTCAGTTATAAATATTATTCATTTATATGCATATATACACATAACACTATATGTATATGCGCATATGTGTGTATGAATATATATTCATAGCATTTTATATGTATATGTGTATGTGTGTTTATATATTTTTGCAACCCTAGCATTCTATTAATTATGAAGTTCAGCTTCAGTCTGTATCATCACATTTTTAGAGAACTTTCTGGATGTCTTTACCCATGTTAAAGGACCAAGGTAAAATTTATTCTAACCCTACTATTCATCCTGTCTCTTTTTAAAATTTTTATAAAGGAAACTGCCTAATTAAAGGACCATAGTTGCATGGAAAGCAAATTACTGTTTCAGCAATGACTAAGGAAGTGTGTTACACACTCTCTTTATCCCCATTCTACCTTCCCCTTCATCTTGTCCAAGGCAAGGCTTTCTGCTAACTTTAACAGAATGTAGCTTGGGTTCAAAAACCTTAATAGAGACTCTTTCTTGTTCTCAATTTTGGGATTCTTATATTCAAGACCGTCTGTAGAAAGAGAGAGACCTATGATTGGACACACCTGAGTCCATTTACTCACCAGCATAAAGATGAATAAGAAGGAATAAACCAGTATTTCTGCTCCCGCAACCACCCATGTGTTCGTGTATACTGCACTGGAATAGGAATCCAAAGACGGCAGGAACGTGGATTATTGCCTCTAAGGCAGAGTAATCTTACATATTAGTAAAATCTAGCCCAACCAGTGCCCCAGGTGTCTACCAACCGGATTATCCGGTCTTTCTTTTTGGAGCAGGGGCCAGTGATAAATGCAAGTAGAAGAGCAGGCAATGCCCAGACCTCCATGGAAAAAACGGAAGTGGTAGTTCCCTCTGATTTACCAAGTGTTTGTCTTATCATGCTAGTAGGTTTAAGGGATAATCTTGGTCTATGTTACCTGTTCTTCAGGACAACTAAAAGCCTTTGAAAATTCTAATGTAACATACAAGCAATGCTATTGATGTGAGTTCTTGAGAGTATGATGACCTTAAAATCTGTATCACACAAACAAAATATTCAAGAAAATTTACCACACTGTTGACAAGCTTCCAAAGGAGAGAGATATTCAGAGGACAACAGCTCCTCCTCTCACTTCTCTTGGCTGATCACTATCCCCTAACCTATTTTGTATCGTCTTTCAGCACAAGGAACCAAATAACTGGTATACATTATGGCATCAGGTATGTTAGTCATTTAAGCCGTTGTTAATTGTAAAACATGTTACAATACTGTAGTGACAAATCAAATTCTAGCAATGAGTATCACTGCTTATGGGCCTCCCCTGTCTTTAGTGTGTGCTTACGTGTGTGTACAGATGTGCGCACACACACATACTTACTCATATGACAGACAATGCTTTCTGTATGATATAATGCTATTCCTCTTTTATGCAGTATAACTTGTGTATGTCAAAGATAGCGTCCTATCTGAATTGTAGAAGCTCATGGAAATACTGATGTCCAGTAGACATAACCAAGAAGAAAAATGAGTAACTTAGAAACTGTAGACCAAATAAAGACTGATCTATATTGAATAAATAGTTGAGTAGTAGCCTGCGTTTGGAACTCTAATGTGTGGCCTAATTTAACTTTTCAAAGTCTAAATCTAAGTAGAGTTATATCTCGATCAGTCCATCAGTTAGTGAAAACTAGCATTTATTAAGTATTCACTAATTGCCAGTTACTTGCTAAACATTTTGGAAGCCTTCATTTAATTGTCACACTGGTTAACCCTGCTATTATCATTTTGATTTTACATCTAGAGGATACATTTTACATCTGAAAATTAAAGAAGTTAGAAACTTATTTGTATGAGGCAGAGTTTCCTTTGAATCCAAAACTAAGCTCTTAACAATCTACTATCCTATTTCTTCTGAGTCAATTTTCTTTTTTAAATTTTCTTCTATCGTTTTGTTTTATATACTCATCACAGATATATGGTGGTAGTGGTGGTTTAGTCGCTAAATTGTGTTTGACTCTTGAGACACTATGGACTGTAGTCCTCCAGGCTCCTCTTTCCATGGGGTTCTCCAGGTAAGAATACTGGAGTGAGTTGCCGTTTCCTTCTCTAGGGGATCTTCCTAAATTAGGGATTGAACCCACATCTCTTGAGTTTCCTGCATTGCAGGCAAATTCTTTATCAACTGAGCCAGCAGGAAAGCCCTCACAGGCATATGAAACCTTGTTGTTTTGAGGCATGGTTATCTATTTACAGGTTGGCCAGCTGATTAAATCTAAAATGCAGCATCTATTTTTAAAATATAATTTTTCATGTAAATTTACATATGAGTGTGTGTGCATAAATATATGTGTAGAGATTTTCTCAGTTTACTCATACAATTCAACTCAAGATCTGTTTTTAAGAAACAATACATAATGCTGAATAAAACAAACATTATATTGTTAGAGTCTAAGAGAATATAATGTTGAACAGTTGCTAGGCACAATGGGACAGTCTTATTCTCTCCCAATTTATTAAAGTAATGCCACTTATTTTTAAACTGTGCCAACTATTTCAGATGACTTTGAATACTGACTTGGTAAATGCTTTACTGAAACAGTCATTAAGTTCTCCCACTCCTGAGGCAACCAAATTTTTATCTCTCAAGATGAAATAAAACTGATCTGAATGTTGCCCAAATCAGCATCTGAGAGGGAGGAGAAAGGTCATTCATGAATGGAGTCAAGTTCTGACTACTTTGCAAAAAAGGAAGCAAGTCAAATTGTAAGTCATGCACTGCTGATTTAACGTGTGGGAACAAGAAAGACAGGAAGAAGCTTAGAATGCTAGAGAAAGCTCTGTGCCTGCCAATGTCATCAAATTCCCTTTGTAATTCAAGAAACAAAGTCAAACTGTTGGAAATGATTCAGATCTGGCTGCAATAACTTTCTATTCATATATCCTAAAGGGTTATCAGTGACTTTTTCCAGATTGGCATGATTTTGTAGCAACAGTTTTCTCTTAGGAATTGTAAATTGATCACCTGGACTGGACAATTAGTCAAATTCTTCAGTTTGGGAATATCTGGCTCTGTGTGTAGAAGAGTGGTGGGACTAGAGCTTAAGGGTGTTCTGGCCTGGAAGGCTAAGGAAAAGGCGCTGCCAAGGCAGTTTGTTCTTGGTGTGTGACTATTTATCTCCTCCCTGTTCTTGCCACTACCCTTTCACACTTGGGGCTGTCATCTTCCTCTACTTCAGTCCCTACTTGCTGTCTACGCTGAACTTTTTTTTTTTTTTTAAATTTTTTTATTTTTTTAGTTTTTTATTTTTTAAATTTTAAAATCTTTAATTCTTACATGCGTTCCCAAACATGAACCCCCCTCCCACCTCCCTCCCCATAAAATCTCACTGGGTCATCCCCATGCACCAGCCCCAAGCATGCTGTATCCTGCGTCAGACATAGACTGGCGATTCAATTCTTACATGATAGTATACATGTTAGAATGCCATTCTCCCAAATCATCCCACCCTCTCCCTCTCCCTCTGAGTCCAAAAGTCCGTTATACACATCTGTGTCTTTTTTCCTGTCTTGCATACAGGGTCGTCATTGCCATCTTCCTAAATTCCATATATGTGTTAGTATACTGTATTGGTGTTTTTCTTTCTGGCTTACTTCACTCTGTATAATTGGCTCCAGTTTCATCCATCTCATCAGAACTGATTCAAATGAATTCTTTTTAACGGCTGAGTAATACTCCATTGTGTATATGTACCACAGCTTTCTTATCCATTCATCTGCTGATGGATATCTAGGTTGTTTCCATGTCCTGGCTATTATAAACAGTGCTGCGATGAACATTGGGGTACAGGTGTCTCTTTCAATTCTGGTTTCCTTGGTGTGTATGCTCAGCAGTGGGATTGCTGGGTCATAAGGTAGTTCTATTTGCAATTTTTTAAGGAATCTCCACACTGTTCTCCATAGTGGCTGTACTAGTTTGCATTCCCACCAACAGTGTAGGAGGGTTCCCTTTTTAAACAGATTTTGCAAATGCATAGTGACAAAGGGAGGACTGAATCCCCACATAACTTCTGTGCTTCCTTCTTGGCATCCTCAGAAAAGGCTGGAGTGTCAGACAACCATTCTTATAAAATTTGAGATTGCCAATGTCACTGTCATGAGAGTACAGTCCTGGATCCTCAAAGAGAATTGATTCATAATACCCCTAGCCATGGGCTTCTCAGGTGGTGCAGTGTAAAGTACCTGCCTGCCAGTGCAAGAGGCTCAAGAGAGTTGGGTTTGATCCCTGGGCTGGGAAGATCTCCTGGCAGAGGAAGTAGCAACCTACCCCATAACAGTACTCTTGCCTGAAAAATTCCACAGACAGAGGAGCCTGGTGGGATAGAGTCCAGGGGGTCGCAAAGAGTCAGACATGACTGCTTTCACACACATACACCTAAACATGACTCGTATTCACTCTAGTTCCCATGCCTCATCTCTTCCTTTGTGCTTATTGGTTCTTTGACTCTAGGATAACCTAAGACTTTAAGCACTTTCTTTGTTCAGCTGTGCCTTTTCATGGCAGCCACCTAAGTGTCTCACTGTGGCCATGATCCCTCATCTGTTTTAGTCTAGAAACTAGCACTGTTAACCTGTTCTTACTTTTTTTAAGTTTAAACCCCCTCCTTCACTCCTGTTTTAGATTTTTTAAAGTTATCTTTTAGTAATGAAAGCTTCTTCCTGTGTTATCTCATCACATAGCTATGGCAGAGTACTGGTTATACTTCTAGAATCCCTAGAAAATAGCTCATACTTTAATTTTTTGTATATTTGAGTGAAACAGTTCTAAAATGAGGAAGAAAAACTGAGTGATAATTTTAAAATTAGGTAATAATGAAAAGATATTGTTTATCTTTGTTAGTTTTACCCTATGATGAGAAAGCATGAAGAAATAGGCTCGTGTCCATTCATTTACTCCTACATATCTTTACTGATCAGCTATTACATTTATGTTTCAGGCACTATTTGAATAAGATTTTTAGTCTTTTTTTTTAAACAAGAAAGAATTTCTTGGCTATCAATGGGATAAGACATTGAAATTAAGAAGAAAAAGGAAATAGGATCTGATTTATAGTCATTTTCAAGAAAGGATGATGCAATAGAAACAAATTAGGAGATTAGTTAAGTATATTTTTGTACAACTGTATACTGGAATATAGTATATTATCATTATACTAAAACAGCAAGACTCCAAAGGGATTAAGAGAAAGCAATATTTTCCTTTCTCTCTGTATAAGCTAGTTTTCCCCTATCCCTTGGATGAAATCCAGAAGTAGTTCATAATTTTTATGGTCACATTCTGATAATAAAATATCCTTTATTCACTTTTTAGTTGCAATTTAATTTTAATAATTAAAATAACCATTTCCACAGTCAAAACTTTGAACTACATTTAAAGATGCTTCTCTTCTGACATGCTGACTCTAGAGATTTCTGGTGGGAAACAGTGATCTGCTCTCTCCTTCAACATTCCTCCTCCCATCTCCTAAGCCAAGACTTCTCAAATCCATCCAGGATTTGGGGAAGAGAGAAGTGAGGAGCAGAAATTACTTTATAGGTATTTTTATGATTTGACATTGACATACTTTGAGATTAGTTGATGTTCAAAGCAGTCTCTTTTTTGTAACTTGTTTGGTGTTCATTGGATGTTGACCCTGGGGAATCTCTGGGTAGTGTACTTCTCAGATATAGGCACAGTAGCATCCTCCCAGCTCCTACCCCAATGGTACCTTTCATAGCTTCTTATTGTGGAAATTCCACCAAGATATCTCTAGCCCAGTTCCTTCCTGCAGTATCCACTTGGGCCACTGTGTATCCTTATCATAGCATGTAGAATGTTGTTGCTCCCACTGTTACCTTTTTTACCTCTGGACACAAACTTCTGTATTTATTCTTCTTAGGTGAGGTTCAAACAACAGTCTCTGTGCTCATTCACATTTCAGGAAATACGTATCAAATGTTCCAAGGTCCTTCCAAAGCCCTCTCACTTATTGTGATAGAAGGGGCACCTCTTTTCCTTTCCTTTAAGGGGAAGATAACCGAGAACTCAGCAACTTTCTCCAATAAAATATTATCTTCTGGACTCTTTAACCTAGTTCTTTTTATATCTTTGTATAAAGTGCATACTCATCTCTAAAAGGAACTGGTGGACAATTTGTTTTTCCTCCCTATGCTTTTCTACATTTTTTAAGTTTTCCTCAAGTAAATATCTGTCTTTAAATATCCCCCAAACAAAGACTAATTAACATGAGTGGTACATAGTTTACATTCACTTGCGCAAAGGCAGATATTAGCAGTTCCTCACTATATGTGATAACTTTACCTATTCATCTGACACAATCATATGAATTATGTCATACTTTTAAAAAAGTTTTAATATGATCCTAATGTGGCATGTTATTTGATCAATGATATATTTTAAAAGTATTATAATTAGTAATTGGAAAATGGGATGGGATTTATTTTTCCTCAGTTTTATAGTAGAATGAAAATCATTCTGGTTGAAAATTCTCTTTGCAAATTTAGAGACTGCTCTCACAAAAGAGTAAAGTATTTGGAACCTCTAATTCTACTCTCCTTTGACTGAACAAGGGGGAACTCTGTAGCAATTACCTTATGAGTTCTGAGGATCACATTTGGGAGGCATGATTACAAAGACTGGTATAAGAATTTTATAAAACCTCAAGAAGGCATTGAATTGACAAGTAAGAGACCTACCATTTGAGATCTGTGTTAGAGGAGTATGTCTCGGATGTACAATTTCAGAGTGGGACTAGGGTGTGCAAGAATGAGTAACTGATTGCCCAATTGCCTTCAGTCTCTTTCCCTTTTAGAGGCCTGTGTTATCTTAAGAGTATTATAGCTGACAGCTAGCATAAAAACAGGTCATCATTTACAAATGATTTCACAATCACTCATGTAACCAGGATTCTTTCTAATAAAAAAGGCTTATGTTGGCAAATTCAAACAGAACACAAGGCATTAGAAAATATTTAATAAAATAATCACCTTATAGAGTACTCTATAGAAAAATATGGAGAAATCTCTGATGATTTTCCTGGGAAATTGTGTGCAGAGATCTAAGACTACCCAGAACAATTTATAATGTTAGTTAACAATGAAATTTGAATCTACAATGTGGTTTATGTTTATGTTTGTCATTCAAGTACACAAATCACTAAACTATGCAAAATTTTATCACAGTCATTAGAATTTGAACATACCAAATATAATATCATTAAATGTTTTGCTCATAATCCCTTTTGTTTTTGGCTTACATACATGATGCGTAGTTTTCAAACTAAGAACCTTAAACCAGCATGATCATCATCTGGGGACTAGTTAGAACTGTAAATTCTGAGGTTCTATCCCAGATCTACTTAATTAGAAACTCTAGGAATAGAATCCAGAAATCTGTGTTTTAACAATCTGTCCCAGTGATTCTGACAAATCCTAAATATGAGAACCATTAACTAGAAGAAACAGAGTTTAAAATGTGTATAGTAATTCACTCTGTCCTGGTTAAAGGACTTTGTCTGATTTTTGTGGATCTATCCAAGAAAAAGATACTCTTACCATAGAGATGGAAGTAATTTATGAAAGATAAAAATGAACATGTATTAGTTATGCAGCAGTGCAGGTATTAGCAAATTTGTAATATGTTGTATAATCCAAGGTTTTAAGTCTAAGAAAGTCCCTTTACTTCAACTCTCTTCAGTTTCTAGCTGTTGTTAATAGCTGCTGATGTTCACCTCAAAGATCTACGTCTTTGAGGAATATTATGAATCTAGGTATGTTTTAATTACATTAAAACACTTTAGGTGAGAAAAATATGTTTGAGGGAATGAAATTAGTATACTGAATTTATGATCACATTGTGAGAATGAGACATGATTACAGATAAATATTAAAAGGAGTAGAGGGAAATGTCTAGAACTTGTCTCCTTCAGACAATCTTTCTATTTCTGGGGCAAGACATCTATTCAGGCTAGTAGTTTAACCGGAGGAAAAGAAAGATGCAAAGTAAATGTGATCATCCCATATTATAACTTGTTGTTCTTGTATAATTTGTTATATAGTACGTTGTTGTATAATTTGTTGTATAATACGTTGTTGTTTTAGTTGCCCAGTCATATCAACTCTTTGTGACCCCATGGCCTGCAGGGCACCAGGCCTCCCTGCCCCTCACCATCTCCCGGAGTTTGCCGGAGTTCACGTTCATTGCATCAGTGATGTTGTCCAGACATTTCATCCTCTGATGCCCTCTTCTCCTCCCCTTGATCTTTCCTGGCATCAGGGAAATGAAAATATGTGTCTCTCATCATAAATTCCAAACACAGTGTTTGGATCTGAGGAAGGAAAAAATGGGAACTGAAATAATATAAAATAGGAAATATAAAAGAAAAAAATTATATAATGGGTACAACATTCTGGTGTTCTATAACAGTGTAAAAAGTATAAATTTTTTAAGAGAGGATCAGAAAACAAATTTAGATCTTGAAGATAAATTCATGGAAAAACCACATCATAGTTGACCATATTCCTCCAACCATCTTTCTGATTTTCACCTTATGACTTTTGGTGTTCTGCTGTTCAAAATCAAGCCTAAGTGAAATGTGTAGCACCCAATAAAAATCCATGTAAGAATTAAAGATTTTAAAATTTAAAAAATAAAAAACTAAAAAAAAAAAAAATGTATCTGTGGCTGATTGAGTTGCTTGAGAGGATGGAGGTTCTTGAGGTCCCAGGCAAGAATCAGGTTATCTCTGGGCCCCTAGTCCCCAGAGGCTAACAATAAAGGAGATGCATGTTTTTAGGATGGTTCTGGTGGGTCCTCTCCGTATGCCCATGGCCCTTAGGAGAACTGTTTGGCAAGTTAGGATAATACAAAATGGTAACATTGGTCAAGTTGGAATGATCTTTATAATAGCTTCCCTCATTTCGCACTGTCACCAATGGTGAAGAAGTACATACAGGACAAGAAATACTGAGAATTTTGTAGAAGTCTCAGATGATCAAGGAAGGGTATTACTGCTGTGTCTGAGAAAGTTCTAGCTTTTGTCCACTGGGCTGTACTACCACATGTCAGACTCTCTCCAATTTATTTGTCCAGCTTAGAAGTTCTTGGCCAGAAGAAGGATATATTGTTAGTAATAAGCTGAAGAGTTGGTGTAGAAAATGGCAACCCATTCCAGTATTCTTCTGGAAAATTCCACTGACAGAGGAGCTTGGTGTAGTGAGCTATGTAGTCTCTGGGGTCACAAAGAGTCAGACACGACCGAGTGACTGAACACATATGCACACAAGCCATAGGAGAGTTAGGCACCATAGAAACTGCATACGAAAGAGTTTGGAGCTTGGGAAAATGGTATAAAATTTATTTGCCAGGAGTATCTTCAGAGTGGGGTGATGGAAGCAGCACTGGAAGGATTATATATATAATACTATATAAGAAAGTACAAAAGGCTGGATGACTTAACAATTATGTTTTAAATCCAGAGTGAGCCAGATTCAGGAATTTGAGACTGTATATGTATACAGTCTCATATAACTTGGCAAATTCTGCCACTTGTACAGGGAATGGATTTTCTTCGGTGTGCCCAAAAATTGCTGCTTGGCAGAGTTTTTTCTGTGGAGCCAAGTGGAAAAATCTCCTTTTGTTTTTATTATTATTTTTGCTTTCCCACATAGAATCAATTTGTGGATTGCATAAACCGCAGGATATAATTCCACTATTTCAGCCAGAAACTTTCCCATCTGACCAAGACAATTGCAAATATGCTAAACTTGCTTTAATGAAAAGTCATTCTTTACATAGCTTACATCGACATAAGATGACAAGTCACTCACCAGATAAAAGCTTCTTTGTTTGAATCAAACAATAAGCCAGCTCTTCCACACACACACACACACACAAAACTGCCATTCTATTCTGAACTGAATGCATTTTCAACTAATGCTGTATTCAGGATCAAAACCAAAGGAGGCCCATCTGCTAGGAAGGCCAAAAGCTCATTTTGTGGCATGTCAGTTCAGTCTGTTATAGAAATGGTCACTCTAAAACTGTTTGCAATTTAGAAGTGCACACTGAGAATTATGTTAACCTCTATTGACTGACTTTTGTTGAATACACCATTAAGAATCCAATTTACCCTGGCTTCCTCTAAAATGTTGTGCTCAGGGCATTCCAATAGGTACATTATGATGGTCAATTGTCACAGGCTAAAAGTCAGTACCTTGTTAGCTCAAATACACCAAGCATTTGTCCCTAATTTTAATAGGGGCCTCTCTTGCCCTGGAATTATGGGAGCACTGATGGAATATAACCTTATAAGATGATTTAAGGGGTGTCAGGCTGGATCCATGGGTAAACACTGATTGAACAAGGCTAAGAGGCCCTAGATAGTGAACTCTGACATCACTCTTCACCAGTCTGGTTCTGCCTTTTCTGCTTAGAGTGAATATTTGCAGAGGTTAGAACCTGAGTGTCAAGTCAAAATGAGATGATGAATTAGGTCAATTACTACATGGTAGACATGCCAGTCACACTAATGCTTAGTAAATATAGCACACTTTTAATTGTGCTTACTGACATTCACATTTATTTTCTTTTGTCATTTAAATCACCACAGGATTGTTAATAAAGTTGTCCCTTAACTGATTAACTCTTACAAGACTTCACATTGAGTTCTGAAATGCAGTACCACCCTGAGGATGGCTTCCTCTCCCATTTAGAGGGCAGGTTTCCAGCAAGCTCCACCAGCAAGGTCCAAACAGCCCTGCCCATTCCAGAAAGGTCTTGACCTCACCTCTAGTCAGGCAGGCATGGAGTCATTCAGGCAGGAGCCACTTGGTCATTCTATCTCAGCCCTAGGACTAAGAGTAGTAGCTGTTACCTATATCTGTTATTCCTGTATTCTTTCTATTTCTCTTTAACTCTTCCTAGACAATTCTTTATTCTTCTAATCCTGTTAATAATTCTTCATTTAAAATTTCTCTGTTAAAATTTCTGTTTGGTTTCTATTTTCTGATTGAATCAGGTATAATAAACCTTTTACTTTGCCTTATCTCTGATTTAAACCATTATTGGGTATCAATAGACCTCCTGAAATCTTACAAGAATAGGTAAATATAAATAAGAATCCCAACAAATTCAAGTATTTGAACAGTGTGGAGATTCCTTAAAAAATTGCAAATAGACCTACCTTATGACCCAGCAATCCCACTGCTGGGCATACACACCGAGGAAACCAGAATTGAAAGAGACACATGTACCCCAATGTTCATCGCAGCACTGTTTATAATAGCCAGGACATGGAAACAACCTAGATGTCCATCAGCAGATGAATGGATAAGAAAGCTGTGGTACATATACACAATGGAGTATTACTCAGCCGTTAAAAAGAATTCATTTGAATCAGTTCTGATGAGATGGATGAAACTGGAGCCGATTATACAGAGTGAAGTAAGCCAGAAAGAAAAACACCAATGCAGTATACTAACACATATATATGGAATTTAGGAAGATGGCAATGACGACCCTGTATGCAAGACAGGAAAAAAGACACAGATGTGTATAACGGACTTTTGGACTCAGAGGGAGAGGGAGAGGGTGGGATGATTTGGGAGAATGGCATTCTAACATGTATACTATCATGTAAGAATCGAATCGCCAGTCTATGTCTGACGCAGGATACAGCATGCTTGGGGCTGGTGCTTGGGGATGACCCAGAGAGCTGTTATGGGGAGGGAGGTGGGAGGGGGGTTCATGTTTGGGAACGCATGCAAGAATTAAAGATTTTAAAATTAAACAAAAAAATAAATAAAGGCAAAAGGAGATTGTAAAATTTAAAAAAAAAATTTACTGATGATCTATTTCTCTGCTCTAAACACAGATGTTTTGAAGTTGTTGGCCTCGCTGCATCAGGCACATGAATTTATGATTAGTTATATCTCTGTTAAAAGGTAATTTAAATATACTTGGAAGGGAAAAAATGGAAGAGTAGAAGGACTTGACGTGAAAACACTAGAATCCCAACTCACTGCTGAACAATCATCGACAAAAAAGACTGGAACTTCCCAATAAATATATCCTATACCCAGCGACAAAGAAGAAGGCATAGGTGATAGGAGGGCACTTTCACAATATAAATCAAATCCCACACCCACTGGGTGGATGACCCACAAGCTAGAAAATAATTATATTGCAGAGATTCTCCCACAAGATTAAGAGTTCCAAGCCCTAAGTCAGGCCCCCAAGCCTAGGCGCCTGGCACTGGGAGAAGCAACGCCAGAGTATTTGGCTTTGAAGGCCAGACAGGTTTGATTACAGGAGCCCAACTTTCATTGCTGTGAAAGTGCTGCACTCAATATGTCAGCAAATTTGGAAAACTCAGCAGTGGCCACAGGACTGGAAAAGGTCAGTTTTCATTCCAATCCCAAAGAAAGGCAATGCCAAAGAATGCTCAAACTACTGCACAATTGCACTCATCTCACACAATAGTAAAGTAATGCTCAAAATTCTCCAAACCAGGCTTCAGCAATACGTTAACCATGAACTTCCAGAAGTTCAAGCTGGATTTAGAAAAGGCAGAGGAACCAAAGATCAAATTGCCGACATCCGCTGGATCATTGAAAAAGCAAGAGAGTTCCAGCAAAACATCTATTTCTGCTTTATTGACTATGCCAAAGTCTTTGACTGTGTGGATCACAACAAACTCTGGAAAATTCTGACAGAGAAGGAAATACCAGACCACCTGACCTGCCTCTTGAGAAACCTGTATGCAGGTGAGGAAGCAACAGTTAGAACTGGACATGGAACAACAGACTCGCTCAAAATAGGAAAAGGAGTACGTCAAGGCTGTATATTGTCTCCCTGCTTATTAAACTTCTATGCAGAGTACATCATGAGAAACACTGGGCTGGATGAAGCACAAGCTGGAGTCAGGATTACCGGGAGAAATATCAATAACCTCAAATATGCAGATGACACCACCCTTATGGCAGAAAGTGAAGAGGAGCTAAGAAGCCTCTTGATGAAAGTGAAAGAGAGGAGAGTGAAAAAGTTGGCTTAAAGCTCAACATTCAGAAAACTAAGATTATGGCATCTAGTCCCATCACTTCATGGCAAAGAGATGGGGAAACAATGGAAACAGTGGCTGACTTTATTTTTGGGGCTCCAGAATCACTGCAGATGGTGATTGCAGCCATGAAATTAAAAGACACTTAGTCCTTGGAAGGAAAGTTATGAACAAACTAGACAGCATATTAAAAAGCAGAGACATTACTTTGTCAAGGCTATGGTTTTTCCAATAGTCATGTATGGATGTGAGAGTTGGACTATAAAGAAAGCTGAGCACTAAAAAGTTGATGCTTGTGATGATGGAGAAGACTCTAGAGAGTCCCTTGGACTGCAAGGAGATCCAACCAGTCCATCCTAAAGGCATGAGTCCTGGGTGTTCATTGGAAGGACTGACGTTGAAGCTGAAACGCCAATACTTTGGCCACCTGATGCAAAGAGTTGAATCATTTCAAAATACCCTTATGCTGGAAAAGATTGAGGGCAGGAAGAGAAGGGGATGACAGAGAATGAGATGGTTGGATGGCATCAGTGACTCAATGGACATGAGTTTGGTTAAACTCCGGGAGTTGGTAATGGACAGACAGGGCTGGTGTGCTGAGGTTCATGGGGTCGTAAAGAGTTGGACATGACTGAGTGACTGAACTGAACTGAACAGAACAGGACTAGGGGAAATAAGAGACTCAACTCTTGGAGAGTATACACTGAATCACTTCTCTGTACTCCTGAAACTAGTACAACATTGTAAATCAACTATACCCCAAAATAAAATAAAAATTATATTAAAAAATAAATTTAAAAAAATTACTGATAACTATTAAAATAATTGAGAACTATTTGGATACTGTTTCAATAAGGCCATCTAGATTTTTAAAAAGTATCTTACTTATTAAGGTTATTATTTAACTTTTCTATTGCTAAACCAACCTAATTTGAATGTATTAGGACCAATCAATGAACAAATCTTTTGTAATTTTATGGGTTGATTTTTATCCACAAGCATACATCACCATTAACATTTAGAAAATGGTTATATAGATTAAAATTTGGTTTTATGTTATCCCAAAAGTATAAGTTGTTTAGTAAATAAAATGTCATGAAAGAGCTCTAATTAAAAATATGAAATACCATTCTCCATCCTACTTTTCTAAAAAACAAAAATACTTATATCCATGCTCAATTCACGCTTTTAATAAAGTGACTTTAATTTACTATTGTGTAGTTCTATAATACGATGGTTACATTTAATCACTTTTAGATTTGCTTTTTAATTCATCTTTGCTATTTGTGTGTTTTCTTTCTGATGAAGGATAATTTCTTCAACCTTGTTATATTTCAGTTTTTCTCATTTTGAAATATAAATAATTGTTTGTTAGATTAAAAATATGTGGTCATCCTATGAAGAATATTTGGAAGTACAAAATCTTTAAATGGCCAAGGAAAGCAGTAAATATTAGTATATCTGAGATGGTATAAATAGTAACAAAACAATCAGCTCTTCTGTAACTCACAGCTTCATAACTGATGTACACAATGAAGTAACTGAGCCAATGGAAGTTTTGACAATTTAACATTTTCAATATAGCTTTGGTATTGGCATTTAATTGTTTCATCATTAAAGATGATTAAACACAATACACATAATATATGCTACACATTAATTGAAATATTAACTCTCCTATGCCTATCACTATCTTCCATATTATTACATTCTAAAGCTAAATAATTAACTTAATCTTGTGTAATAAGGTTTTTTTTTTAATAAATCTTTGGTCTCTCAAAATATATTTAATGTGCTATTATCTTTTGGTATAAAACAATAAAAAGGAAATGGTGGATCTCTATTTCCGTTTAAGCCTCCAAATAGGGTTTTCATTACAGCACAAATGAAAATGCCAGCTAAAAAATGCAAAACTTAGATCTCTAGCTATTTGATCTCCCCTTATCACCCTCCTACACAACAGTTTCATTAATAAAGGTTAGGTAAATAAGTGTGAATTCATTGACAATTGTTGGAGAGGAAAAATCCTGAGACATTTCAACAATAATAAGGGATGAGAGTTTCCTCTTCACTGCTAATTTCTTCATAATGTCTCTCACTACACCAGAAGAACTTTATCTGCTTTTTCTAATGTAGTTTTGGGGTAATACATCACACCAAATTACTTAGTCCAACTGGTCACTCTTTAGTAACTGACAGGTAAGATTAGTAGTTGTATCTTTGTTAAAGTCTAGGTAATGGAAGTCACATTTATGTGGCAGTTGTGGCTATTGAATTTCAGTAGTATAATTGTTTATATGGAAGAAATAGAAGAGTGTTGAAAGTGAATAAGTGTTGAAAATATTGAAAGGCTTTAAATAGCCTTTCTTTAGTCTCTTTCAAGTTTCAAATTATGGTACTTATAATTCTGTTTTCAATTACTGTATGTATATCTTTTAAGAAACAAGGCAATGTTTAATTAACTATACTCTAAGTTCTTAGTGCTACTGTGACATGAAATTTTTTTCAGTGAAGCCTCTCTTGAATCTCATGTTACCAGTCAAAGGGGACTTTTTAGCTCTTGCCTTAATTATAGTCCTACCCTTTTGAGAGGTTATCAGTCAGTTTAATCGTTGTTCCTCTGTACATAATAAGTCATTTCTATCTGGCAGCTTTAAAATATACATATATGTATAATATTTATATTAATTCATTCATTTATTGTTAGATTTCAGAAATTAGATTATTATGTGCCTAGGGAGTATGCCAAGGCTGTATATTGTCATCCTGCTTATTTAACTTATATGCAGAGTACGTCATGAGAAACGCTGGGCTGGAAGAAGCACAAGCTGAAATCAGAATTGCCGGGAGAAATCTCAATAACCTCAGATATGCAGATGACACCACCCTTATGGCACAAAGTGAAGAGGAACTCAAAAGCCTCTTGATGAAAGTGAAAGAGGAGAGTGAAAAAGTTGGCTTAAAGCTCAACATTCAGAAAACAAAGATCATGTCATCTGGTTCCCTCACGTCATGGGAAATAGATGAGGAAACAGTGGAAACAGTGTCAGACTTTATTTTTTTGGGCTCCAAAATCACTGTAGATAATGATTGCAGCCATGAAATTAAAAGATGCTTACTCTTTGAAAGGAAAGTTATGACCAATCTGGACAGCATATTCAAAAGCAGAGACATTACTTTGTCAGCAAAGGTCCGTCTAGTCAAGCCTATGGTTTTTCCAGTGGTCATGTATGGATGTGAGAGTTGGACTGTGAAGAAAGCTGAGAGCCGAATAATTGATGCTTTTGAACTGTGGTGTTGGAGAAGACTCCTGAGAGTCCCTTGGACTGCAAGGAGATACAACCAATCCATCCTAAAGGAGGTCAGTCCTGGGTGTTCTTTGGAAGGACTGATGCTAAAGCTGAAACTCCAATACTTTGGCCACCTCACGCAAAGAGTTGACTTATTGGAAAAGACTCTGATGCTGGGAGGGATTAGGGACAGGAGGAGAAGGGGACGACAGAGGATGAGATGGCTGGATGGCATCACCAACTCGATGGACATGAATTTGAGTGAACTCCAGAACTCCTGACGTGCTGCAATTCATGGGTTCACAAAGAGTAGGACATGACTGAGCGACTGAACTGAATTGAAGGAGACTTAGTTCAAATTTATTGTGTTTGAATTTGGAATTTATAACTTTTGCTTTGTTACCAAGTTTGGAGGTTACCAACCTTTATTTCTTCAAGAATTTTTCTGTCATTTTCTTTCTCATCCTTTTTGAGAAATTGCTTACAGTTTCAGACTATTTGACTTTGTTCCATAGGTAATTAAATTATACTCTTTTAAAAATTTGTTCTCTTATTCAGATCACATGTCTTGATCTGTATTCAAGTTTCATTAACTCTTTACTCTGCAGTCTCTAACCTGTTACTAAGCCCATTGATTGAATCTTTTATTTCAAATAGTGTATGTTTTAGCTTTAAGTTTTCCATTTGGCCCTTTTTCATATTTCTTATTTCTTTGTAGATTTTTCTTATCTGTTTACTCATTATGAGCATATTTTTCTTTACTTCATTGAGCATCATTTTAAAAAGCCACTTTAAAGTTTTGTTGAATAATTTAACCACATAGGTCTAGGGTTAACTGTTCTTTTCTTCAGGAAGACTTCCCTAAACCTAAGTGTGTTGAGTTAGGTTCCTCTCTTTTCTCTAAGAGTTCAGGATATACCTCTTTTTTATACATTATATGAAATTAAAATAATGCATGTATGTGTCCATGTACTCAATCAGAATGTAAACTATTAAAGGACAATGGCACTGTCTTTTTCATCTATATTCCTCTCAATTCCAGAACAGTAATTGAAAAACAGTATGTATTCAGTAAATATTTGCTTAATTAAGTGTAATTCAGGAAGACTGTGTGGTTCGTTTTTCAGGTAGAACACACTGAAAATCAAGAACTGGGGTGTGGGCCTTAGTTTTGTAATATAGAAACTACATTTGGTTAATATACCTAAAGTTGGCAAAGTTTGGAGAACTGATTTATGCTATCCAATTCATCATTATAAGTTAATGCAGAAATTAAAGTTTACTGTTTGTTAAAATATAATAATATACCTTTCTAATGATTAATGTATGTAATCAAAGTCTTCTTTACAGAATATATAATTTCTGGTGTTATGGGTCTGGGAAATAAATATAATCAAAATATTGTTTACTATAGTGAAATAAAGTTGGATATATATTAGAGATAATTAATTTAAGGTGAAAAGTCTTATGAATCATCCCTACCCCTCGACCTGGTGTGATCTGAACTTAAGTATACTCCCTACATGTTCTCCTTTGGACAGTTCTGGGTGAATATATATACCCTTCCTTTTCAACTCACTCATTTTTTTCCCCTCTAAGATCCTTGGAGACCATCTTTTAATCTTAAATTCATTCTTTCCTTGGATACATTACAAGTTTAAAAATTCTGCAGTGTATTTGTAAATCTTTCTGAGTTTATACACTGGTTTTGTTTGAATTTCATTAAAACTCAGCTTTTATGTAGTTTCCCTTTCCCTAAGTTGATTTCAAGATAGTTAATTACTCTTATCCATTTATATTTACTATAATTAACTTAGCCCTACAGCTAACATTATTTTATAGTTTTGCAGACATTTTCCTTTAGTCCTTAAAAAGCTACACAAGTTCTTAACTAAGTGATAAACAACTTTCAGTTATATATTCAGGCTTCCATACATCTATTCTTCTATCTAAAACCCACTCCATTATTTATTGAGAGCCAGTAAATTTTCTAGGTGAGCCAAGAAGTTACAGCCCTGCCCACACAGTGCTTCTTGAAGTCTAATAAAGAAAACTGTTATTAAAAAAATAGAAGTGTACTGACTGTTATAAGAAAAAGTTAAGGGACATTGAAAACACATATTAGATAATTGAACTAAACAAGAACTCATGGAAGTTTTCTTGAGAAAAGAAAGTGAAGTCGCTTAGTCGTGTCTGACTCTTTGTGACCCCATGGACTGTGGCCTGCCAGGCTCCTCAGTCCATGGAACTTTCCAGGCAAGAGTACTGGAGTGGGTTGCCATTTCCTTCTCCAGGGGATCTTCCCAGGCCGGGTCTCCCACATTGCAGGCAGACACTTTACCATCTGAGCCACCAGGGAAGTAGTATTAACTTGAATAATGGCAATAGCTGGAGTTAGCTATAAGAAGGGACTAGTAGGAGGAGATAGAGACATTTTTTTTAAAACAGAAAGGAATTCAGTTTATTTGGTGCAGAATATAAAGAGAATGATGGGAGATGAAATCAAAGAGAAGACCAAATAGAGATATCTCTCTGAAAGATTCCTAAAAAATGTTTTTTAGAACTTTATCATCATTAAGCAGTAATTATTAATTTCTTTTTTTTTTTTTTTTACCACGATGCTTTCCAAGGCACAGGCCCCTCTCTCGGGGCGAACCCATTCCAGGGCGCCCTGCCCTTCACAAAGAAAAGAGAACTCTCCCCGGGGCTCCCGCCGGCTTCTCTGGGATCGGTTGCGTTACCGCACTGAATTATTAATTTTTGATGCACACGATTTTAAAAAGAGCTAGAAAGGGGTGTAATCCAACTATCCAAATAACATCTGTTGATATTAAAGAGAACTACTGAAGCTACAAGTGTCATTTCACATGATATAAAAGCAATAAAAAATGACAGCTTCCATTCTCAATTATTCTAACTCCCTAAATTTAAACACCACTTAAAGTTTTGTTGAGTTTCTTCCAGGGTGAGGAATTGAAATATTTATCTATCTAATTATCTATCTATCTTTACCATTACATATTATCCTATTCTCAATACTAGTGTGCATTTATATGTAGTGTGTTATAATATATTTTAGATATTGCCTATATTAACACTCAGAATCATCTAATTCTTGTTAACAGGTTGTATATTACTCCATCATATGAATGTGCCAATAATTTATTGCCTCTCCATTTCAGACCTATTCTTCTATACTTCTTAATGATGCTAGGTCTAGAACTCCACAAACCATGTTTTTCTTTTCCATGTGCTGCCCCACTTCTTTCCCTGACTCTGCCAATGGGGGTAGTAGAAGGAGAACAGAAGGCTGGAGGATGAAGTGTGTTGTTTTCTTTCTATTGCTATTTCCTTCTAGTCCTATTCCTATTCACTTTCTGTCCCATCTCTCTCTCCAGCATCGCTTCTGTCTTTTGATAGTAACAGTTAATTTCAGTTGAGTTCACAATTTTTGCCAGCACACTGAAAACTGATGCATTTCTACCCACTTAGACACACAAGTACAACCTCAGGCAGGTACTTCTTAGAAATTCAGGAAGGATCGCATTATAACTTTGCGGGCTCTGGGCCCTTATGCCTTTGGAGACTACCTCTACTGTTAACAACTTTTTAAAACTATATTTTCTGATGACATTAATGAAGAAAAATATATTATTGTTATTTATAAAAAATATTTCCATTTTTGGACTCAGAGGGAGAGGGAGAGGGTGGGATGGTTTGGGAGAATGGGAATTCTAACATGTATACTATCATGTAAGAATTGAATCGCCAGTCTATGTCTGACGCAGGGTGCAGCATGCTTGGGGCTGGTGCAAGGGGATGACCCAGAGAGATGTTGTGGGGAGGGAGGTGGGAGGGGGGTTCATGTTTGGGAACGCATGTAAGAATTAAAGATTTTAAAATTTAAAAAATAAAAAACTAAAAAAAAAAAATTTCCATTAACCTAAAAATTCACTCTTATTTTAAAACAAATCAAAACATTTTCATGGTTCCCTGAAAGTATTTTGGGTCTAGGCACTGTGCCTACATTGCCTAATGGAAATGTGGCCATGGTTCTGTGTCTCAGATCTACAGGGTTCTTCCTCATAGCTTAGAAGTACCAGTATCAACCCAAAGGTGTTTCCTCCTCAGGGCTGTAAGTCTCATCTTCATGGATCCCCTTTCTCCAATTTGTTTTAAGAACTCTGACCTCTGTTGGCAGAGAGCTCCACTGTTGGCTTACAGATAACCACCCTTTTGCTATGTCTTCACGTTGGTTCCTCTGTCCATGTTGTCTGTGTCCTAACCCCTTTTAATAAGGACGCCAGTTGTATTGGTTTAGGGCCCACCCAAACGATCCCATTTTAGCTTAAGTAGCCCTTAACATTTCCTATTGTCACGTTCTGAGGTACTGGTGGTTAAGTCTTCAGTATGTGAATTTTAGAGGAGGACACAATTCAACCCATAAAAAGTAGACTTGTCAACACTTATTAAAGCAGAATATTGATAGGTACTTTTGTTATTTTTAGGTTTAGCCATTACAAACATATTTTAATGACATTTTTGAATACACATTTGAATAAATTCTTATAAGTGTAGCTTTTGCATTAATTTCTTAGGAGTGAAAGAGTAGGGTACCTTCATTTTTAATTTATAGTTTTCATAAGTATTGCCTTGTTGTATTCCTTAAAATTTCATATTCTTGCTCAAAATAGATGGGTTTGCAAGCATCATCATCAAACTGTACATTTTGCTGATCTGATGTGTGAAATATGGTTGTACATTTGTTTTGATTCTCATTTCTTTAATTATAAGCCAGGATACGCATTTGTGTTATATGTTTATTGTCTATTTAGATTTATTCTGAAGACTACCTGTTTATATGTATTGCTGGTTTTCCATTGAGAGTTTGTTTTCTCTAACTGATTTTTATGTCATAGATATCTGATTTCTTTAGCCATCCTCATATTTTCACATCAATTAGTTAGCTTGTCATTATCTTTGGGTCTCAAGTTAGAAATAACCTTCAACATAAATTTTCCTGTGGTCTCTCCTACAAAAAGCTTGGATCAGGAAACCCCTCCTAAACACTGGGCTTATTTATCCATATTTAGAGTGTATCAGTGCAGAAGGAAATGGCAACCCACTCCAGTGTTCTTGCCTGGAGAATCCCAGGGATGGCGGAGCCTGGTGGGCTGCCGTCTATGGGGTCGCACAGAGTCAGACACGACTGAAGAGACTTAGCAGCAGCAGCAGCAGAGTGTATCAAACCTTTTTATACACAACTGAAATTGCTTTTTATTCTCTAGTCTTTCCACTGGGTTATAATCTTAAGATCAGAGATCTTGATTTGTTTATTGAAGCAGCCCAGGTAATTAACAGTGTCCGAATTTAAAAGGTATTTGATAGAAAAATTTTTTTCTTTTTTGGTTGGAGGAAGGAAGAAAAGGGAAACAGTTAAAGTTCATATTAAGCCGTAATCCTTATGGTTTTGAATTTGGAAACCATTGATTCAAAAGTGTTTGGAGATACTCAGTTAGCACTTTTCATATGTATAACTCCAGTTCTTGAATTTAGCTGGTGAAGTTAATACACTGGTGGTGAGCAAAATGTAGTACTTTCCATCATAACGTGGTTCATTTTTTGCTCAGAATTTTAAAAAGTATTTTGATTATTTTTATGGTGGAAGCCATCCATGTTCCTCAAGGATATTTCATAATAGAGATTTGTTTGCCTTCTCTTGTCAACAGAGACAATTCTGCATAGCACTTAAAAGCTTGGTTTTGGTCTTATTTCTACCATTTCTAGCTTTGTGACCCTGTCCATGTTATTTAAATGGTCTGGTCCATAGTCTTGCCATCTGTAAAGTGAGGATGATATTATTATCTGTTTCATAGCATTACTGGGAGAATGAAAAGAGATGTCATCTATTAAACACTTGTAAAGCATCTGTCTACAATGCGGGAGACCTGGGTTCAATCCCTGGGTCAGGAAGATCCTCTGGAGAAGGAAATGGCAACCCACTCCAGTACTCTTGCCTGGAAAATCCCATTGATGGAGGGTTGTGGTAGGCTACAGTCCATGGGGTCTCAAAAGAGTTGGACACGACTGACTTCACTTTCACTTTTCACGGTGCAAGTAAGACACTAGATATCATTATTATTACTATTGTCTTCCTTTCTTAGGAAGTTGGAGCTTCCTTTGAGTACAGTGAATTGGAGTGTTTTCACTGACCTATTGCTTTTCAGGGATGGAAAGATAATGTATACTTTGATTGCTATGGATTAGTAAGGACTACAATAGGCAGTTACAGTGTGAGAAAGAAAGCTGCCTATCAGTTTGTGATGAAACAGAGTATAAGCTGTTATCTGGATGACCTCTACCCTTATGCATCTGCATGTACTCTTATATACATATCTGCATAACTGGCTTAGTAACATCAGGAAATTATGCTATGCCCCAACCAGTAACGCTGAAGAGGCTGAAGTTGAACGGTTCTATGAAGACCTACAAGACATTTTAGAACTAACACCCAAAACAGATGTCCTTTTCATTATAGGGGATTGGAATGTAAAAGTAAGAAGTCAAGAAACACATGGGGTAACAGGCAAATTTGGCCTTGGAGTACAGAATGAAGCAGAACAAAGGCTCATATAGTTTTGCCAAGAGAATGCACTGGTCATAGCAAACACCCTCTTCAAAAACACAAGCGAAGACTCTACACATGGATATCACCAGATTGTCAACACCGAAATCAGATTGATTATATTCTTTACAGCCAAAGATGGAGAAGTTCTATACAGTCAACAAAAATAAGACCAGGAGCTGACTGTGGCTCAGATCATGAACTCCTTATAGCCAAATTCAGACTTAAATTGAAGAAAGTAGGGAAAACCACTACACCATTCAGGTATGACCTAAATCAAATTCCTTATGATTATACAGTGGAAGTGGGAAATAGATTTAAGGGACTAGATATGATAGAGTGCCTGATGAGCTATGGACAGAGGTTCATGACATTGTATAGGAGACAGGGATCAAGACCATCCCCATGGAAAAGAAATGCAAGAAAGCAAAATGGCTGTCTGGGGAGGCCTTACAAATAGCTGTGAAAAGAAGAGAAACAAAAAGCAAAGGAGAAAAGGAAAGACATACCCATTTCAATGCAGAAAGAATAGCAAGGAGAGGAAAAAAAGCCATCCTCAGTGATCAATGCAAAGAAATAGAGGAAAAGAACAGAATGGGAAAGACTAGAGATCTCTTCAAGAGAATTAGAGATACCAAGGGAACATTTCATGCAAAGATGGACTCAATAAAGGACAGAAATGGTATGGACCTAACAGAAGCAGATGATATTAAGAAGAGGTGGCAAGAATACACAGAAGAACTGTACAAAAAACATCTTCACGACCTGAATAATCACGATGGTGTGATCACTCACCTAGAGCCAGACATCCTGGAATGTGAAGTCAAGTGGGCCTTAGAAAGCATCACTATGAACAAAGCTAGTGGAGGTGATGGAATTGCAGTTGAGCTATTTCAAATCCTGAAAGATGATGCTGTGAAAGTGCTGCACTCAATATGCCAGCAAATTTGGAAAACTCAGCAGTGGCCACAGGACTAGAAAAGGTCAGTTTTCCTTCCAAACTCAAAGAAAGGCAATGCCAAAGAATGCAAAAACTACCACAAAATTGCACTCATCTCACACGCTAGTAAAGTAATGCTCAAAATTCTCCAAGCCAGGCTTCAGCAGTACGTGAACTGTGAACTTTCAGATGTTCAAGCTGGTTTTAGAAAAGGCAGAAGAACCAGAAATCAAATTGCCAACATCCACTGGGTCATGGAAAAAGGAAAAGAGTTCCAGCAAAACATCTATTTCTGCTTTATTGACTATACCAAAGTCTTTGACTGTGTGAATCACAATAAACTGTGGAAAATTTTGAAAGAGATGGGAATACCAGACCACCTGATCTGCCTCTTGAGAAACCTCTATGCAGGGCAGGAAGCAACAGTTAGAACTGGACATGGAACAACAGACTGGTGCCAAATAGGAAAAGGAGTACGTCAAGGCTGTATATTGTCACCCTGCTTGTTTAACTTATATGCAAAGTACATCATGAGAAATGCTGGGTTGGAAGAAGCACAAGCTGGAATCAAGATTGCTGGGAGAATATCAATAACCTCAGATATGCAGATGACACCACCCTTATGGCAGAAAACTAAAAAGCCTCTTGATGAAAGTGAAAGAACAGAGTGAAAAATTTGGCTTAAAGCTCAACATTCAGAAAACGAAGATCATGGCATCCGGTCCCATCACTTCATGGGAAATAGATGGGGAAACAGTGGAAACAGACTTTATTTTTTTGGGCTCCAAAATCACTGCAGATGGTGATTGCAGCCATGGAATTAAAAGACGGTTACTCCTTGGAAGGAAAGTTATGACCAACCTAGATAGCATAATGAAAAGCAGAGTCATTACTTTGCCAGCAAAGGTCCATGTAGTCAAGGCTATGGTTTTTCCAGTGGTCATGTATGGATGTGAGAGTTGGACTGTGAAGAAAGCTGAGCGCCGAAGAATTGATGCTTTTGAACTGTGGTGCTGGAGAAGACTCTTGAGAGTCCCTTGGACTGCAAGGAGATCCAACCAGTCCATCCTAAAGGAGATCAGTCCTGGGTGTTCATCGGAAGGACTGATGCTAAAGCTCAAACTCCAATACTTTGGCCACCTCTTGCGAAGTGTTGATTCATTGGAAAAGACTCTGATGCTGGGAGGGATTGGGGCAGGAGGAGAAGGGGGCAACAGAGGATGAGATGGCTGGATGGCATAACCGACTCAATGGACATGAATTTGAGTGAACTCCGGGAGTTGGTGATGGACAGGGAGGCCTGGCCTGCTGCAATTCATGGGGTCGCAAAGAGGCGGACACAACTGAGCAACTAAACTGAGCTGAAATAAACTGAGACAGTTATTTTCCCCCACTAAATATCCCTAAAATTTTGTTTTATATATTTTTCTTTCCCCTTCTAGGATGGTCCTGATATTCATTTTAACTTTGTTTAAGCTATATAAAAAGATTTGTGAAATGTGATACTCATGGAGCTGTGCCTTCAGCCACCATAGGATTGATTCTGGCTAAGTAGAAAAATGAAAGCAGAATTCTTAATTTGTTCTAGTGATGCCTCATTATTCTGGAGTCTATCTGAAATGGAATGCAATTTTTTGTGATCAGTTTTGTGGTTGAAAGAAGAGGCAGCTGCCTCAATGCTGAGATTTCAGAAGGTCCCATAAGTGCCATTTCTCAGTATCTCTTCATAATCTGAATTAGAGGTCTATTTTGAGTGGGTAAATCTTTGCATTTTTCACACGTGACTCCAAGAAATTCAAGCACTGTGGAAAGAATAAGCCATTCTTATTTATTATCTTTTTGATGTAGTTGCTTTCCTGTTATTTTCTAATATAAAGGGTAATCTGAATATACAAGTAAAACAAACAGGTAAAGACCTATGACTTTCATAAGTCCATGTTTGGTACTCTAGGAGAGGGACTTAATGAAGTAAAGTTGTTAAATATACATAGATAGATATCTATATCCACATCTGTATCTATCTATCTATATGTGTATATATATATATATATATATATATATGTATGTATGTATCTACATGCCAATGCCAGATATGAGAATTAGTTATTTCAACTTAATGTTTTAATTTTGAATCCACTGACTATTCTGATACTGCCTTGAGAGGAAAACATGTTTTTTAGCAGTTTGTACTTTTTCAAGTCTAAAATGCATTTTATTACACTTATATCTGTTAATATGATTGTTTTTGAGTTGAAAGTGAAAAGTGAAAGTGAAATCACTCAGTTGTGTCCAACTCTATGTGACCCCATGGACTATAGCCTAATCGATCCTCCATTGATGGGATTTTCCAGGCAAGAGTACTGGAGTGGGTTCCCATTTTCTTTTCCAGAGGATCTTCCTGACCCAGGGATCGAGCCAGGTCTCCCGCATTGTAGGCAGACACTTTATTATCTGAACCACCAGGGAAGTCCTTCTTTTGAGTTCAAGGAACTCTCAAGAGTCTTCTCCAACACCACAGTTCAAAAGCATCAATTCTTCAGTGCTCAGCTTTCTTTATAGTCCAACTCTCACATCCATACATGACTACTGGAAAAACCATAACCTTGACTAGACGGACATTTGTTGGCAAAGTAATGTCTTTGCTTTTTAATATGCTGTCTAGATTGCTCATAACTTTCCTTTCAAAGAGTAAGCATCTTTTAATTTCATGACTGCAGTCACCATCTGCAGTAATTTTGGATCTCCCCCCAAAAAAGTCAGCCACTATTTCCACAGTCTCCCTATCTATTTGCCATGAAGTGATGGGACCGGATGCCATGATCTTCGTTTTCCGAATGTTGAGCTTTAAGCCAACTTTTTCACTCTCCTCTTTCACTTTCATCAAGAGGCTCTTCAGTTCTTCTTCACTTTCTGCCATAAAGGTGGTGTCATCTGCATATCTGATGGTTATTGATATTTCTCCCGGCAATTCTGATTTCAGCTTGTGCTTCTTCCAGCCCAGCGTTTCTCATGATGTACTCTGCATATAAGTTAAATAAGCAGGGTGACAGTATACAGCCTTGATGTACCCCTTTCCCTATTGGGAACCAGTCTGTTGTTTCATGTCCAGTTCTAACTGTTGCTTCCTGCCCTGCATAGAGATTTCTCAAGAGGCAGGTTAGGCGGTCTGGGATTCCCATCTCTTTTAGAATTTTCCAGAGTTTGTTGTGATCCACACAGTCAAAGGCTTTGTCTTAGTCAATAAAGCAGGAATAGATGTTTTTCTGGAACTCTCTTGCTTTTCGATGACCCAGCAGATGTTGGATATTTGATCTGTGTTTCCTCTGCCTTTTCTAAATCCAGTTTGAACTGGAAGTACACGGTTCACCTGTTGTTAAAGCCTGGCTTGTAGAATTTTGAGCATTATTTTGCTAGCGTGTGAAATGATTGCAACTGTGCAGTAGTTTGAGCATTCTTTGGCATTGCCTTTCTTTGGGATTGGGATGAAAACTAACATTTTCTAGTCCTGTTATCCACTGGTGAGTTTTCCAAATTTGCTAGCATATTGTGTGCAGCACTTTCACAGCATCATCTTTTAGGATTTGAAATAGTTCGACTGGAATTCCATCACCTCCACTAGCTTTGTTCATAGTGATGTTTCCTAAGGCCCACTTGACTTCACATTCCAGGATATCTGGCTCTAGATGAGTGATCACAGCATTGTGATTATCTGGGCCATGAAGACATTTTTTTGTACAGTTCTTCTGTGTATTGTTGCCACCTGTTCTTAATATCTTCTGCTTCTGCTAGGTCCATATGATTTCTGTTCTTTATTGTGCCCATCTTTGCATGAAATGTTCCCTTGGTATCTCGAATTTTCTTGAGTAGACCTCTAGTCTTTCCCATTCTATTGTTTTCCTCTATTGTTTGCACTGATCACTGAGTAAGGCTTTCTTATCTCTCCTCGATGTTCTTAGGAACTCTGCATTGAAATGGGTATGTCTTTCCTTTTCTCCTTTGCTTTTTGCTTCTCTTCTTTTCACAGCTATTTGTAAGGCCTCTCTCAGACAGCCATTTTGCTTTTTTGCATTTCTTTTTCTTGAGGATGGTCTTGATCCCTGTCTCCTGTACAACATGACAACCTCCATCCATAGTTCTTCAGGCACTCTATCTCTCTGATCTAGTCCCTTAAATCTATTCCCAGTTCCACTGTATAATTGTAAGGGATTTGATTTAGCTTATACCTGAATGGTGTAGTGGTTTTCCCTACTTCCTTCAATTTAAGTCTGAATTTGGCAATAGGAGTTCATGATTTGAGCCACAATCATCTCCCGGTCTTGTTTTCATTGACTATGTATAGCTTCTCCATCTTTGACTTCAAAGAATATAATCAATCTGGTTTCGGTGTTGACCATCTGGTGATGTCCATGTGTAGAGTCTTCTCTTGTGTTGTTGGAAGAGGGTGTTTGCTATGACCAATGTATTTTCTTGGCAAAACTCTATGAGCCTTTGTTCTGCTTCATTCTGTACTCCAAGGCCAAATTTGCCTGTTACTCCAGGTATTTCTTGAATTCCTACTTTTGCATTCCAGTCCCCTTTAATGAAAAGGAGATCTGTTTTGGGTGTTAGTTCTAAAAGGTCTTGTAGGTCTTCATAGAACGGTTCAACTTCAGCTTCTTCAGCATTATTAGTCGGGACATAGACTTGGATTACCATGATATGAGTGGTTTGCTTTGGAAACGAACAGAAATCATTCTGTTATTTTTGAGATTGCATTCATGCACTGCATTTCAGACTTTCGTTGACAATGATGGCCACTCCATATCTTCTAAGGGATTCTTGCCCATAGTAGTATATACAATGGTCATTGAGTTAAATTCACCCATTCCAGTCCATTTTAGTTCGCTGATTCCTAAAATGTCAACGTTCATTCTTTCCATCTCCTGTTTGACCACTTCCAATTTACCTTGATTCATGTTATAATTATAAAAGTTTTTAACTTTTTTATTACACTTATAAGTTTTCTAAAAGTGTTAGCTACATATTTGCTTATTAAGTAAGAAAAAACAAGAAAACACCCATTAGATTTCTACCCACACAAGGAATTGACTTGTAGTGGCCTAATTCCCTAGATCAATCATGAAGTAATCTGTACTCTAGAGAAATTTGAATAGAACAATATATAATTATTTAAAGTCAATACAAATAATTGGATTTCAACCATAGCATCAGTATAATCAGAAGGAGAGTTGACAAAATGCAAAGTAGATGTTACTTCAGTGATTTTAGCTTAGCAAAATAAATCCTAAGAGAAAATCCAAATCATTTCAAACTTCAATTTAAGAGAGAAAAGTCAAAACGTTTTACCAAACTTCATACAGAAATGAGTCAGAAAATTTCCACTCAATTCAGTAAATGTTTATTCTGTCTGTACTGTCTATCTACCTGATACCACACATATGAAGATACATACAGTAAATCAAAGTTTATGGAGAAAGTCTTTTATATAAATGAGCATGTCCAGGAGGATGTAAAACAAAATTATCTTAGGTTTGCTCTGCAAGGTAAGATTATGGGCAATGGTTCTTCTCATTTTGCTCGTCTGTTCTCGTTTGCACTATGATATATATTTCTGTGTGTTTTGTGTGTGTGTTCCTTATGTGACTTGTATGACTTTGCTATCCACGTTTGATCCTTATCCTCGTTTGCAACCATGGTTTATGCTTCGTCTACAATTCTTCTGCACTACTAAGTAAGAGCATGTGTGTGGGGAGAGGGCATTTTATACAGCAGGTTTTTACCCCACTTCCTGTCCCTGTCCAATGCCCAACCACTGCCCATCTAAATACTACCTATTTCTAGCAGTCCCACATCCTCTGTAACCTTCTCTGACCCTGAATTCTTAAACACTTGTCTCTTTCAATGATGGGCATTTTGTGATAAGGTGTGTCATACTGTTATTTGACTTAATGCCTCACCCTATACGGTACTTTACATTTCAAAGCAATTACACACAAATTATCTTAATTCCTTCTGTGAGGTAGTCTGGGTAGATATGGTCTCTAATTTTAGTGTGCAGAAAAAAAAAAGGATTATGTGACTTGCTTAAGTTTCTAAGTGCAGACTAAGAGCATAGTGCTTTTGACTCTTTTTTTTAAAGTTTTATTCTATACTGGAGTATAGTTGATGTTCAGTGTTTTAGTTTCAGGTGTACAGCGAAATGATTCATATATATATATATATATATATATATATATATATACATAGATACATACACACACACATCCATTTTATTTTCAGATTCTTTTCCCATTTAGAGTATTGCAGAATACTGAATAGAGCTCCCTGTACTACACAGTAGGTCATTGTCAATTATTTACATTTTATATATATTTGTATTTATTTAAGAGATAAGCAGGACATTTGGAAAAAAATCATCATCTAGAAAGAGAAGACAACACTTTGATTTACCTGGAAGAGGAAGTTTACTAGAAGAATGACTAATTGAGCAGGGTAGGAAGACAAAAACTCTCATTGGACTAGGAGAGAAGATCACAGAGGAAGAGAATGGTGTCATGAAATGCGATTTGGGGTTCTTTCTGTTCTTTTTTTTTTTATATTTCTGACATGAATGGGGAAGAGAAGAATTTCATAGAAATAAGATGAGATTCAAGGTTTGCAAGATACTGATGAGTTGACATTTCTGATCATTGGTTATTTCCAAAGTGTGTAACATCCTAGCTAGCTAACCTAAGAGTGGTAGAATTTCATGATGCACTTTGACGTTTCTTGCTGAGATAGTTGGAATGAGGAGCAGGGTGAACCCCTCACAAACTGAGGATAGGCAATAAATATCCAGGGGAAAGTGAAAGTTTTTCTTGTAGCAAAAGACTACAATGAAGAAAACAATGATGACAATGAACTAGGATACTAATGGGTGAAATAAACATATTGTACAATTGCTTCAATCTTTGTATATCATCTTCAGAAATACTCAAAATATTAGGTCTTTTGACCACTTTAAAATTTTTATTTATTTTTTTATTTTGGTCATGCCATGAGGCATGTGGGATCTTAGTTCCCTGACTAGAGATTGAGCTATTTGAGATTGAGTTTTCATTTATTGTTAAATTTTAAGAATTCTTTACAGATTCTTGATACAAATTGCATTTTAAATATTTGATTTGCAATATTTTCTTTCATTTTGTGGATTGTCTTGTGCATATTTGCTGGCATCATTTGAAGCACTATAGTTATTCATTTTAATGAGGTTGAATTTTTCTAACTTTTTATTTCATTGTTTGTGTTTTTGGTGTCATATCTGAGAAACTAATTGGTTATGAGTTTTCTGATGTATAAACTTGGTTATGCTATAGTTCCCAGTTATTCAGTTAACACTAATCTAGATGTTACTGTGAAGTCATTTTGCTGATGTAATTAAAGTTCCTAAGCTTTAAGTAAGGGAGACTATTCACTTGGAAGACCTGTAAAGCAGGGCTGAAGCTCCCATAGAGAGAAGTAATTATGGATGACAGTTTGGACCTGTGCTGGTAGAGTTCATTTTGCTCTTCTCTTCCTTTCCTGCGGAGAAGGCAATGGCAACCCACTCCAGTACTGTTGCCTGGAAAATCCCATGGACAGAGGAGCCTGGTGGGCTGTAGTCCTTGGGGTCGCTACGAGTCAGAAAGGACTGAGTGACTTTACTTTCACTTTTCACTTTCATGCACTGGAGAAGGAAATGGCGACCCACTCGAGTGTTCTTGCCTGGAGAATCCCAGGGACAGGGGAGCCTGGTGGGCTGCCGTCTGTAGTGTCGCACAGAGTTGGACACGACTGAAGCAACCTAGCAGCAGCAGCAGCTTCCCTTCCTGATTGCCTCGCTTATGAATTCAGATACATGTTACCAGCCCCAATCGTTGTGTAAGGCAATTCTTTTTTTTTTTTTTTTAAATAAAGAATACATCAACATCTGTATCTATATCTTGAGATATATAAAGATAGATAGATATAGATGTGCAAATGTATGCATGTAGTAGATAGACATTTCTATTGCTTCTGTTTCTCGTTGAACCTTGAATAATATGAATATGGTATTAAATCTTATCATCGTAGGATAGTGCTTCCATATGAATAAAATTTCCTTTTTCCGGTTTTATAGCCTGCACCACTCCCTATCCCCTGCTCCTCAGCCTTCTCAGAATCTATTCCTATGTATACTTTCTCCATTTTTTCTGGGATATGCTGGTTAGGTCCTAGAGGTCTTTTATCATGCACTACTTTCTTCCTCCCTCTTGTCCTTTCTCCCTCTCCCCCTTCCTTGCCTTCTCCTCCCTTGTCTTGCAAGATAAATACCTTTGTATGATTCTTAAGTAAGAGGGAACACACTGCTTTAACAGCAAGGAGAGACCACATTTTCAGGGAAGCCTGGGAATTCAAGATTTTTGAGTACATTAACCAGGATAGTTCCCTCCTAACTCTCAGATCAGAACCTAGATTATGGTGACCAGATTTTCATCTTCTCTGGAGCTCTGCTAATCTTCTATACTAGTTATAGGTTTAATACCCACCCTTTCTGCCTTTCAACTTTAGTTGATTTTCTCTACATTCTTTTTTTTTTTTAATTTTAATTTTTACTTTATTTTACTTTACAATACTGTATTGGTTTTGCCATACATTGGCATGAATCCACCACGGGTGTACATGCATTCCCAAAGATGAACCCCCCTCCCACCTCCCTCCCCATATCATCTCTCTAGGTCATCCCCATGCACCAGCCCCAAGCATCCTGTATCCTGCATCAGACATAGACTGGCGATTCATTTCTTACATGATAGTATACGTGTTTCAATGCCATTCTCCCAAATCATCCCACCCTCTCTCTCTCCCTCAGAGTCCAAAAGTTCGCTCTGCACATCTGTGTCTCTTTTGCTGTCTTGCATACAGGGTCATCATTGCCATCTTTCTAAATTCCATATATATGTGTTAGTATACTGTATTGGTGTTTTTCTTTCTGGCTTACTTCACTCTGTATAATAGGCTCCAGTTTCATCCATCTCATTAGAACTGATTCAAATGTATTCTTTTTAATGGCTGAGTAATACTCCATTGTGTATGTGTACCACAGCTTTCTTATCCATTCATCTGCTGATGGACATCTAGGTTGTTTCCATGTCCTGGCTATTATAAATAGTGCTGCGATGAACATTGGGGTACATGTGTCTCTTTCAATTCTGGTTTCCTCGGTGTGTATGCCCAGCAGTAGGATTGCATTCTTCCATAAATGTCTCCTAAATTGTATGTGTGTGTGTGTGTGTGTGTGTGTGTGTTTAAGTTGGTAATCAGTCTTCCTCAAACTTTCATTAGCCTGTTCAGTTAATTGACAGTTTCCAGAAAGAGCCATCCAAAGCCATAGTCCAGAACCTCTCAGTTACATGAGCTAGTGTACCAACCAGTGCACTTCCTTCTACCAGTATTTCATCCCAGTTACCATCTGTAATAATTTTAACAGTTGCGCCACTATAGTGTGCCACATTAGCCATCAATGTCTATCAGTGTCAGGGTTCTCGTCTCCAGTCTGCTAGTCGATGATTCAGGTCCAAAATCCCATTTTAGATTTTGTTTGTAAGGACCACAACAAACCCAAATTATCTTAGATTGGATACTTTAAACAGACTCTGAAGCAGAGATTTGTGTTGGGAGAACTTTCTGGAACAATTCCAGTAAAGGAGTAAGAAGTAAGATGGAGCAGTAAGAGAAGCTGGGCTGCATTAGACAAAGGCTTCAAATGTGTCTATAGGGAGCACTATAGCTGGGGCAACATTTTAGAATTGTTCTGAATTTTATCCCATATTTTAATGGGGCCTGGTCTTGTTAGGCCATTATCAACCATGTTTTGGATAGGGGCTGTCTCTAAAGAGGATTTTCAATTTTGGACAAGGCTATTGCTTTCATTAGAAAGCAATTTCTGGGGAAGGACTTGGCTATGAACAACCAGCCGTTAATACTCCTAGAGGCTAAAGGAATGAATGCCTTTCCTGAATGAAGGGGGAGAAGATTTGGGCAGCACACCACAGCATCTGCTCCAACACGCCAGCATCCACCCAATCTTCAGGCTCAAAACCTGGATTCTTTCCTCTCACATCCCACATCCAGTCCATCAGAGAGTTGGTTTGATGACCTGAATTATTTTACCTATCACCATTTCCACTGCAAAAATCCATGTTATGTACTGTTTTCCTTTATCTGGACAATAGTCCTCCTGTGGTGTTCCCTGGGTAGCCTCTTACCATTCTATACTCCATTTTCTTCAAAGCAGAGTGATCTTCTGAAAACATAAAGCATGTATCATATTTTAAAACCTTCCAGTTGTTTCCTGTTGCAAGTAACATAAAGCTAATGCTCTTCATCATGGCCTACTCTAGTAATTACAGTTCCCATGCTTTGAGTCCAGAACCTTATGATTCCTTACATTCATTACTTCATACAATCCTCACAATAGCCCTCACAAATGCTTATTGTCCCTACTTTACAGATGAAGAGATTATGTCTTAATGAGGTTGAGTAACTAGCCCAAGGTTGTACAGTTGGGAAGTAGTGGGGTCTGGATTTGAACCCAGTACTGTTCAATTCCAAAGCCCTATTATTGTACCTGTTCTTAAAATGTCTACTGATGTAAAAATTACAAGCTCTTGCCCTTAGTTTAAACAAACATTGTTTTGGCTCCTTAGATAGCTCCCTCACCTATGGAATCATCATCATTATTAGTAATTTATATTTATTTCTAGGAACATACTGTGTTCAATAAATATGATGTAATTGTGTGTTTTATCCTCATAGACTATCAGGAAAATTATTGGGTGGGGAACTAATTTCAGATGGGAAAAAAAGAAAGATGTAAGGTGGTCATGTGACCAGTTAAAGGTAACAAAGGTAGCTAATTCTGGGATCAAGAATTGAAGTATGTTACTAACCTCTGACCACTGGCATTTCCTGCCTTGGCCTCCCACCCTCAATGTGGCAGTTTCCTGATGGGATTGCTGCTGCCATATCTTCTGCCACTCCCGAGTAATATTCTGAAGAAATGCTCCAGACAATAGTGGAAGGAACTGGGACCCTAGGAGAAGCAATCTGAAGGATATCATCATCCAATTTGGAGCATGGCCAGCAGCTGGATGGCTCGAGAGCTGTAACCCAACTATAGCTTGAAGTGGCTACCATCTTTGTGCAGTTGAGAACATTAAAACCAGATGCCTCACTGCAAAAGCTTGGTCTAGAAGAGAGAATTCATCCACACATTTAACTGAAGCTTAAACCTGGGTCATTGTCTTTACTGCAAGAATTGAAAGATGGAGAAATTGACATCTTTCTGTGTTCTTTGTCTATTCAGAGAAAATGTCCCAACACTGCATGTAAATAATTATAAATAAAACAAAAAGTCAGAAGAATTGCTAGTTAATATTTAATGACTAGTTCTCTGGCAGCAGTGCACATTCCAAAGATTTCCCAACTGGTTGTGTTTATATTGCTATAAACTCCAGCAGGCCTAGCTTTCTCTGAACTCAGAGCACACTTCAAGAGCTAATATTTCCCCTACCTGAGAGCTTCGAAAATGGTCTGAAAAATCATAGCCATATACTGTGTATTGGTGCTTTGATGTTGTCAATTGAGAGACATTAGCAGCAAAACCACCTTGTTTATTACTGCAAAGATTATGGGAATATCCTTTTTTGCCAGCTTTGTCAGAGAAGGGATCATACATCCAAAGAGGCCAAATCATTTCAAAACTTGGTACGCAAGCTATTTGTTTCTGGAAAACTAGGAAAATAACCTGAGCTTAAGGGAAATGAAAGCACTCCATTTGTAACTGTAATATTACAGTTACAAATTTGTAACTTGTAATATTCTGAGTAAATATTTCTTTTAAAAATACAGATACTAGGTTTATTAAACAAATAAAGCTAATATTTTTGTAGGTGTTCATGTAAAGAATACTTCACAGTTGCTGTTGCATTTGACCCTGTTAAGTTTTTGAGGATTCATAAAATTCTAGAGTCATGAGAAGCACCACTCTGAGCATGTCAGAGATATGAAGTTGATACTTGTATATAGCAATAAAACTACTGAATCTTCCCCAAGGAATTTCATAAGGTTGTATTCTTATAACAGCTGAGTTAGCTAAAGGATTCTTATTTCAGCTTTATTAAATAGTACTGAGTCAGGGTTGTATGTGTGCATGCTTAGATGCCCAGTCATCCCAGCTCTTTTTGACCCCATGGGCTGTAGCCTGCTAGGCTTCTCTGTCTATGGGGACTCTCCAGGCAAGAATACTGGAGTGGGTTGCCATGCCCTCTTTCAGGGCATCCTCCCAACCCAGGTATCGAACTCAGGTCTCCTGCATTGTGGGCAAATTCTTTACTGTTTAAGACACCAGGGAAGCCCAGGTCAGGGTTATCTATTTCTCAATAAATATACTGTATGTACACAAAACCGTACAGTGTGAAGATCAAAACTTTAATTAGTAGTTAGCATAAGAAAATCTAGAAGGAAATGATGTGGTTTATGGGAAAAAAACTTTAAGTCACAAATCTAGAGATGAGAGTGCTCATGAGAATAAGAATAATACTAGCCTATGTTTATTTAGTTTTCAGTTTGTGCCAAGAACCATTTTAGGCTTTTTCTATTTTGCCCATTTAATCCTTGTAACCACTCTCTAGAGTAGAGACTGTTGTTATTTCTGTTATATAGAAGAGGAAACTGAGGGATTGAGGGGCTAGGTAACTTGTTCAAGGGTGTTGAACTTCTAAGTGGAGTTGCTGGGATTTAAAACCTGGAAATCTAACTCTGGAGTTCATGCTATTAGCTGTTCTGCTAAATTGCCTTTTGATTAGCAGCTCTACCCTTACTAAGTGAACATGATCTTTATTTTTTTTCCCAATCTATTGAAATAATCTGATACCTACCATTGCTACTCCCACAAAGTTGTTTTTGAGATTAACCGAAATGATATATTTAAAAGTACTTTAAAAGATAATATGCTCTTCAAATGTGAGGTGATATTATTATATTATATACAATGGCTAGTTACTCAGAGCAATGGTCCGTGAAATGGTCAGCCATGGGTGTATTTGGTATACTAATAAACCAAACCACTGCAATAGGCTTCTAAATATATACACATTAGTTCTTCCCAGAATTCAAGTGAAGGCTCAAACTGCCTCTGCACACAGTTATTTGGAGATACATGGGCATATTTCTGGAAACAGGGAGGAACTGCTGTAATTGTTTGCACATGCAGACATTGTCTCAAATATGATTTTGCTATTTCAGAGATTCCCTTGTCATAACTACCAAAATGACACAAGCAGTACTTTTTTGTAATCTCCATATTTGACGCATGAAAGAAGACTTAATTCCTGTTTGAATAAACAACATAATAAGGTTATTGAGATTAGAGACCATTACTATATAAAATTATGTCTAAGTGGCAGATATAATTAACATTGGATTGTAATTACACTAATTACAAGTCACATTAAGACACTCCAGTAATGACAAAGTGAGAACCCTATAATTGAATGGAATAAGTAGGGAAACATGCTGCTCACACTAATTACCTAAATGAGCTAATATGTCTTCAGAGTGACAGTCATGTTCACTGTTATTACGCAGACAAGGCAGTTGAGTGAGGTATTTTTAAAATATACATATATATTTCTAATTTTCTTTCTTTATTCTCTCCAGGACCTATTTCAACTCATCAGAAACTTCAGAATTTTTCTCCTGGGCCAAAGATAGCAAAAATTGCAATGAGGGCTTTCTTTAGGCTTGTTAAAGAAGAGCATGAACAGCCACAATCCACCAATCCAGGTAAGATTCCAGTCTTAGAGCATGTGAAATACTCTGAGCACCAGCCAGTTTCTTGGACTGGGTACTGTTCTCCAGTTTCTCCTCTGTCCTAGCATTCCCAGCTTACTGAATCAAGTACCTGCATCTCACTGTATAGTTTGTAGCATTGAGAATCATCAGTTGTATGTTCTGAAGTACCAAATATGGCTTCCAGCAGCCTGGCTCCAGAATGGCCCTGGAGAGTGATAAAGCATGAATTATTCAAGGCAATTAGTACCAGCATCACACTGGAACCCACATTTTAACCCAAACTGTTAAGTGAGGATATAAACTAATAGTAGAATATGAATTCGTGGCATTGTGAAAATTGTCTGTATTTTGTTGATCCTTTCCCCCGTTCATGTTACCTTTTCTTTATGTACCTCTGTCTGGGGTACTACTTGGGTAGGAAAGGAAATTGGAAATTAAAAAAAAAGAAAACAGACTGCAGCTTATTAAAACCTTTTTTTGAAAGGAGAGATTTCTTCTTTTCCTTTTTTTAAGGCAAGGAGGTCCCAATATGTGAAAAACAGAATTAATGCACTTAAATTGATAAAATGCTGAGCACAGCTTTTCTTTGTCTTGTGTCAGTGAAGAAAGGACAGTGTGTCAAGCATGCCTTTGTTAGCAGGACTGTGGAACTGTTTCTGTACATTCCTCTTTATTTTTGTTTGACTACAAATAAGATTTCCTTTTTTCCATCCAGACAATATAGTTTTGCCTTTAAGAAACCAGGCTTATGGGTTTCTAATAAAAAGCAGTAAACCAAATACACAAGGTTTATAAATAAGTGGATACCATATGTATTAGCCCAAAGGTGGCAATTTGACCCTCCCACTCTGTTAATATTTGGCATGTAACTCAAAAATAATGACCCTGTTCTGTTGATATACTCTAGTTGCAGGGTTCTACAATTCTTGCAATCAATCATATTTTAGTTCAAAATAGACTTAATGTTGAATTTGAATTATGGGTTATACTCAATTAATTCAGTACTTGTACAAACTCATATAATCAAGCATTAGGAGTTTACATAAGAGGATGTTGATTGAAATAAATAGTGCTGGAGGCCAGCCTTCTGCTAATGGCCATGCAAATCAGGGGCTAATGGAGCTTAGCAAGTTTAATCTAAGACAAAGAGTAGGGTGACTTAGATTTTATCCTTATAACTATCTTTTTCTCACTGATGATTTTTCATGTTGTTCATTATCTCTGTTTTGGTGAGATAGCAATTTCAGTGGTTCTTTGCAACTTACTTAGAGTCCTTGAGTCTTTAAGCAGCTCAGAAATATTTCATTTTATGTCCCTGAGGAAACAGTTAATCCCCTAGAGTTCCAGAAAGAGTGTAGTTCTGCTGACATCTTGATGTTAGCCCTGTAAGGCTTCTATCTACAGAACTCTTTGTGACCCTATCAACTGTAGCCTGCCAGGTTCCTCTGTCCATGGGATTATCCAGGCAAGAATACTGGAGTGGATTGCAGTTTCCTTCTCCCAGGGATCTTCCTGACCCGGGGATCAAATCTGTGTCTCTTACATCTCCTGCATTGGCAGGCAGGTTTTTAACACTAGCAGTACCTGGGAAGTGGTATGTCACTACCACCTGGATGAGTTGGCCAAGTGGACAGAGCACTCAGAAATCCCAGGGCTGGGTTGGCAAACATTTTTTGGTAAAGAACCAGATAGTAAATACTTATGGATTTCTAGGTCACGTATGGAAATATAGATAGATAGGTAGCTAGGTAGATAGATAGAGATAGAGATCAAACCAATCCATCCTAAAGGAAATCAACCCTGAATCTTCATTGGAAGGACTGATGCTAAAGCTGAAGCTCCAATACTTTGGAAACCTGATTGGAAGAGCTGGCTCATTAGAAAAGACCCTGATACTGGGGAAGACTGAAGACAGGTGGAGAAGGGGATTACAGAGGGCAAGATGGTTGGATGGTATCACCAACTCAATGGCATGAGTTTGAGCAAACTCAGAAAGATAATGAAGAGCAAGGAAGCCTGGTGTCCTGCAGTCCATGGGGTCGCAAAGAGTCAGACACACCTGGGTGATTGAACAACATAGATATAGATATGGACATATATATCTATATATATGTTCCAACCCTTGAAAAATGTAAGGAAAAAAAATCACCATTCTTAGCTTGCTGGGCTCTACACCAAGAGGCTACAGGCAGAATTTAGGCCTCAGGGCCAATCCCTTCCCCAAGCAAACATAATTGAATATGTATCACAGTGAAGAATCATTCTTTAATGGAAGCTAAATATAAAACTACTGAAATCAACTTTTTCTAAAGTACTGAAACATGTAGATCATAATTATTTAAAGTTATAGATGTGTTTGTTTATACTTGAATAAGTTGTTTCACTGGGAATATCAGAGATTGAGAGAGGAAAGGTCTCTTTTGCACAGATCATGGGAGCAGCCTAGTATGAGTCAGAGTCTAAGTAAGGTGAGGAGGGCATCCGTGTAAGACTGGAGATGGAAAACTGGTTATATTGAGGGGGTTGATCAAATAAGTAACTATATTAAGGATAAAGCCATCCGGGTATCAGTAGAGAACTACAAATGTGGAAAGGAATAAAACTAGAGAGGGCCCTGAAGTTTTAATGCATACAGATACATAAGGAAATAGATATAAATGTAAATTAAGTACATACACACAAGCACACACACACTCATACATACCTTCACTAGCTCTGTCTACTGAGAGGCCTGGGAGCAGCAAAACTTTATCATCAATGAATGGACCTAGTGCTCAGATCATGGCTTCTTACTGTCCTTCTCCAATGAAAAAAACCAAGTCTTGTTAGAGAAATACTTGATTTTAGAACTGAGGCAGAGAATACAGAAGCTTGGAAAAATCTTACTTATTCCAAGAGCAAACAAACCAAAGGTCACAGAATAATTGGATCATGTCAAGAAGGTACAGATACTAGTTTGAAAGGATTCCCACTAGACAAATAGGGATTAATTTCAGCATCAAAATGGATAATGACAGTAACAGAATGGAACTTACTCAGTAAGTTAGGAAATCATAAATAAATTAAAAGTTTGATGAAATTTACATGATTTTAAAATATCTCCTTACAAAGTGCTTATTAATTACAAGAGGGCTAGGAAAATTTACTTTATTGAGGAAAATCCTGATATGTACTACTTCAGTCAGTGATAAAAGTGAATATCATTAGTCATAGGGTAAATATAAATTGTGGGCCACCTAATAAGAGGCAGTTAGGAAACCATAGCATCACACTTGTGATATCCCCATCAAATAAACACAACCTGAGTCTGATCATGAGGAAACATCAGACAAACTTCAACTAAGGGATATTTTACAAAATAACTGCTTTTTAAAAGCATCAAGGTCATAAAAATTAAGGGAGAACTAAGAAGCAATTCTAGTGTGAAGAAGAATAAAGAGATATGATAGCTAAATGCAACATGTAGAGGCTGGTGCACTGGGACGACCCAGAGGGATGGTACGGGGAGGGAGGATGGAGGGGCATTCAGGATGGGGAACATGCGTATACCTGTGGTGGATTCATGTTGATGTATGGCAAAACCAATACAATATTGTAAAGCAGTTAACCTCCAATTAAAATAAATAAATTTATATAAAAAAGACATTATAGGAACAATTAGCAGAACATGAATGGGATTTAAGGATTAAATGATAGTACATATCAGTGTTAGTGTTCTTATTTTGATCATTGTATTGGTTATGAGGAAAAATACCCTTACTTGTAGGAAATACATAGACAGGGTATTAGAGCATCAGGAGGACAAATTATTCTCAAGTGACTCAGAAAAAAGAAGTTCTTTTCCTGTGCGTCCTGTAATTTTCTAAATATTTTAAAATATAAATAATTGTAAATGAGATTTAATATAAGTATCATATTAAAATGTAAACACAATTAAAATGTGCATTCTGAGATGCTCTCCCATAGGAGAGATGGGAGATGGCGTAGTGGAGTAGATACAGAGTGAATTTTGAAATCTCTAAGATCTGGATTGGAATCTGTTTCAAATGTTTAATAGCTGGATGGTTTCAGCCAAGCCACTTGGCCACCTCAAATATTAAATGTTTATGATATCATTTATATTATAATGCCATTAAATAAATGGAGAGGATTATATTTAAATAGACTATAAATATTGTCTGGCACGTAAAAGATGCTTACTTCAAGCTAATCATAATAGAGAATAATAGTGGTTAACAGTAGCACTATTAATAATAATAGTAGTAATCATAATAACAGTATGAGTAGTAGTGACACATATAGTGTTGTTAATGACATTATCAGTAATAATGGCAAGTAGTGGTAGTAGAAATAGATGTTTCACTATTAGCAACAGAGGCTATTGTTGGCATAGATGGCATTGTCATCCTAATCATTATGGGCCCTCTCGGGAGAGGGAGGTGGGTAGTCTGCTAAGTCAAAGTCTTCAATAACCATAATCCATCATGGAAAAAGGAGTAGCAGGCAAGAGGATGAGAGGCAGGAACAACCATATGGATGGAAGACATCCTCAATATCTAAGGTAAGTTAATACCTTAAAACATCCATGATATTGTCATCTAGTGATTCCACTCTCTTACTAAACATTATAGAAAGACACTTGGTTCCCCTCTTGGTCACCCTGCACACCTAGACATGCAATTCTTTTTCCAAACTTTATTTAGAAATCTTTATTGGCCATGCAATTCTTACACCCCATCAAGGATACCCACCTCCTATCCTCTGTGTTTTGCTCTGTCTTCAGAGTATTGTCTCTGTCAGGAGACGAATCCATGCTGAAGTCAGCTGAGTACCTTGAAGTCTCAACAGTAAGTCAGTGCAGGATTCTTCATATTCTTGCTCTAACTGACTTCCTATAACAATTATACTAACATCTAAAGTCTGAATGGTAGGTATAAGATGGTAAGATGGTAGGTGTTGCAAGAGGGCATCAGAGGGCAGACACACTGAAACCATAATCACAGAAAACTAGTCAATCTAATCACATTAGGACCGCAGCCTTGTCTAACTCAATGAAACCAAGCCATGCCCACGGGGCAACCTAAGATGGGCGGGTCATGGTGGAGAGGTCTGACAGAATGTGGCCCACTGGAGAAGGGAATGACAAACCACTTCAGTATTCTTGCCTTGAGAACCCCATGGACAGTATGAAAAGGCAAAATGATAGGATACCAAAAGAGGAACTCCCCAGGTTGGTAGGTGCCCAATATGGCACTGGAGATCAGTGGAGAAGTAACTCCAGAAAGAATGAAGGGATGGAGCCAAAGCAAAAACAATACCCAGCTGTGGATGTGACTGGTGATAGAAGCAAGGTCCGACACTGTAAAGAGCAATATTTCATAGGAACCTAGAATGTCAGGTCCATGAATCAAGGCAAATTGAAAGTGGTCAAACAAGTGATGGCAAGAGTGAACGTTGACATTCTAGGAATCAGCAAACTAAAATGGACTGGAACGGGTGAATTTAACTCAGATGACCATTATATCTACTACTGCAGGCAAGAATCCCTAAGAAGAAATGGAGTAGCCATCATGGTCAACAAAAGACTCTGAAATGCAGTACTTGGATGCAGTCTCAAAAATGACAGAATGATGTCTGTTCATCTCCAAGGCAAACCATTCAATGTCACAGTAATCCAAGTCTGTGCCCCAACCAGTAATGCTGAAGAAGCTGAAGTTGAACGGTTCTATGGAGACCTATAAGACCTTTTAGAACTAACACCCAAAAAAGGTGTCCTTTACATTATAGGGGACTGGAATGCAAAAGTAGGAAATCAAGAAACACCTGGAGTAACAGGCAGATTTGGCCTTGGAGTACCCAATGAAGCAGGGCAAAGTTAACAGAGTTCTGTCAAGAGAATGCACTGGTCATAGCAAACACCCTCTTCCAACAACACAAGAGAAGATTCTACACATGGACATCACAAGATGGTCAACACCGAAATAAGATTAATTATATTCTATGCAGCCAAAGATGGAGAAGCTCTATACAGTCAACAAAAACAAGACCAGGAGCTGACTGTGACTCAGATCATGAACTCCTTATAGCCAAATTCAGACTTAAATTGAAGAAAGTAGGGAAAACAGCTAGAACATTCAGGTATGACCTAAATCAAATCCCTTATGATTATACAGTGGAAGTGAGAAATAGATTTAAAGGACTAGATATGATAGATAGAGTGCCTGATGAACTATGGACCGACCTTCATGATATTGTACAGGAGACAGGGATCAAGACCATCCCCATGGAAAATAAATGCAAAAAAGCAAAATGGCTGTCTGGGGAGGCCTTGCAAATAGCTGTGAAAAGAAGAGAAGCAAAAAGCAAAGGAGAAAAGGAAAGGTATAAGCATCTGAATGCAGAGTTCCAAAGAATAGCAAGAGGAGATAAGAAAGACTTCCTCAGCAATCAATGCAAAAAATGGAGGAAAACAAGAGAATGGGAAAGGCTAGAGATCTCTTCAAGAAAATTAGAGATACCAAGGGAACATTTCATGCAAAGATGGGCTTGATAAAGGACAGAAATGGTATGGACCTAACAGAAACAGAAGATATTAAGAAGAAGGTGGCAAGAATACATAGAAGAACTGTACAAAAAAGATCTTCAAGACCAAGATAATCACGATGGTGTGATCACTCACCTAGAGCCAGACATCCTGGAATGTGAAGTCAAGTGGGCCTTAGAAAGCATCACTACAAACAAAGTTAGTGGAGGTGATGGATTTGCAGTTGAGCTGTTTCAAATCCTGAAAGATGATGCTGTGAAAGTGCTGCACTCAATATGCCAGCAAATTTGGAAAACTCAGCAGTGGCCACAGGACTGGAAAAAGTCAGTTTTCATTCCAATCCCAAAGAAAGGCAATGCCAAAGAATGCTCAAACTACTGCACAATTGCACTCATCTTACCCACTAGTAAAGTAATGCTCAAAAGCCAGGCTTCAGCAATACGTGAACCGTGAACTTCAGATGTTCAAGCTGGTTTTAGAAAAGGCAGAGGAACCAGAAATCAAATTGCCAACATCCACTGGGTCATGGAAAAAGCAAGAGAGTTCCAGAAAAACATCTGTTTCTGCTTTATTGACTATGCCAAAGCCTTTGACTGTGTGGATCACAACAAACTGTGGAAAATTCTGAAAGAGATGGGAATACCAGAGCACCTGACCTGCCTCTTGAGAAACCTATATGCATGTCAGGAAGCAACAGTTAGAACTGGACATGGAACAACAGACTGGTTCCAAATAGGAAAAGGAGTACGTCAAGGCTGTATATTGTCATCCTGCTTATTTAACTTATAGGTAGAGTACATTATGAGAAATGCTGGGCTGGAAGAAGCACAAGCTGGAATCAAGATTGCCGGGAGAAATCTCAATAACCTCAGATATGCAGATGACACCACCCTTATGGCAGAAACTGAAGAGGGACTAAAAAACCTCTTGATGAAAGCAAAAGAGCAGAGTGAAAAAGTTGGCTTAAAGCTCAACATTCAGAAAACGAAGATCATGGCATCTGGTCCCATCACTTCATGGGAAATAGATGGAGAAACAGTGGAAACAGTGTCAGACTTTATTTTCTGGGACTCCAAAATCACTGCAGATGGTGACTGCAGCCATGAAATTAAAAGAAGCTTACTCCTTGGAAGGAAAGTTATGACCAACCTAGATAGCATATTGAAAAGTAGAGACATTACTTTGCCAAGAAAGGTCCATGTAGTCAAGGCTATGGTTTTTCCTGTGGTCATGTATGGATGTGAGAGTTGGACTGTGAAGAAAGCTGAGCGCCGAAGAATTGATGCTTTTGAACTGTGGTGTTGGAGAAGACTCTTGAGAGTCCCTTGGACTGCAAGGAGATCCAACAAGTCCATTCTGAAGGAGATAAGCCCTGGGATTTCTTTGGAAGGAATGATGCCAAAGTTGAAACTCCAATACTTTGGTCATCTCACGTGGAGTTGACTCATTGGGAAAGACTCTGATGCTGGGAGGGATTGGGGGCAGGAGGAGAAGGGGACGACAGAGGATAAGATGGCTGGATGTTATCACTGACTCGGTGGATGTGAGTCTGAGTGAACTGTGGGAGTTGGTGATGGACAGGGAGGCCTGGCATGCTGTGTCGTGGGGTCGCAAAGAGTTGGACCTGACTGAGAGACTGAAATGAACTGAACTGAACTGAAAGTCTGAATACTCAAGACGAATGTATATGCCTCATAATTCTTGATCTAGATGTTAAGCTCTAAATGTAGTGTCTTGCATTTGTTTCTTACTCTCTTGAGTTTTCAATATGTTGTGCTATGGGGAATGGACCCTGTGCTAACATCACTTGTGAATATTCATCTTAGTCTAAAAGACCTTTCCAGAAATCATCTCTCTACTTAAGGCTAGAGGTGCTGTGTTGTCCACGTCCCTATTTGAAAATATGTTTTTAAGCATTTCTACTTATGCTGAGTAAGGTGGGCATCCAATCTGGGCCTCATTTTCCCTACTGTTGTTTTCTGCAACACTTCTGCTGCTGCTGCTAAGTCGTTTCAGTCATGTCCGACTTTGTGCGACCCCATAGATGACAGCCCACCAGGCTCCCCCATCCCTGGGGTTCTCCAGGCAAGAACACTGGAGTGGGTTGCCATTTCCTTCTCCAATGCATGAAAGTGAAAAGTGAAAGTGAAGTCACTCAGTCGTGTCCGACTCTTCACGACCCCATGGACTGCAGCTTACCAGGCTCCTCTTCCCATGGGATTTTCCAGGCAAGAGTACTGGAGTGGGGTGCCATTGCCTTCTCTGCTGCAACACTTCTGGAGATATGCAATTAAGTCTTCAAATGCAGACTCCATCTCCTGCCTGTTCCTGAAGGATTCTTGACTACATTAGAAAACATACCAATTGCCTCACTCCCTCCACCTGAAGAGGCTTAGAATTAAGACTCTTAGCACAGGATTGATCTAGTCATAATTGTGTGGCTTCCCTGCTGCTCCTCAATTTCTTTGCTACCAAGAAACCTATGACCAAAGCTGCAGGAGCCTTCCCTGTGAGGCTGTACATCCGAACCTTCCTTCTCTTCTCTTTCCTGGCCCCATGCTGGCTTGATCCAAAAGCTTGGTTTTGCTGTGCGTCCTGCTGTTTACTTCTGGCTGGAGCTCAATCTCCTGGTTGGAGCACTATAATTTTCTCCTGTGCCAATCCTTCCCATCCAGGAAAAGATTCCTGACCTGTGTCAAATAAATAAATGTTTAATAAAATAAAATGTCTTTCCCAGCATAAAAAAGTAAAATATTTTTGAAATGTGGTCTGAATTAGGTCCCTTCATTGGTATTTGGTGCAAATGGATCCTCTTTGGGGACCTGCTATAGTAATTTCTTCTCACAAGCCCCTATTGTGCTGGGTTCCACCCACCTTCCTTATCCTTCCTGCTCTCTTGCCTGTGGCTCCTTGAGCTTACACTTCCCTGAGTTACTGCAGTTGTAGCCATGTCAGTGCTCCCAGCCCTCACTTTGCCTTGGTTCTTCCTTTTGAGCCACATCCTGGTACCAAATATTGTTCCATCTGCCAAGTGTCCCTTTGGATGGCCTTACATTGTTTATGGAAACTGCTAAGATGCTATTCTATATTTGAGTCCCTCCCAGGGCTCCAGAACAGAGTCAAGAACAGTTTTGGAGTTAAGCTCTCACCTTGATTCTAATTCTGGACAAGTTATTTAACTTCTCTAAGTATGGTGAGCATAATATGAGGATAATGTACAGATACGATGGGGATGAAAATTCATACATCATAAAGTTGTGAAGTACTGATAACAACAGCTATGTAGGCCACTGTCACTGTGTGAGGGCACTGTGCTAAATGCTTTACATATATTATTTCTAATTCTTAGAGTTATACTGAGTGGTGTCCTGTACTCTCATTTCATGATGAGGAAATTGAGGCTTAGTATGGTTAAGTAATTTGTTATACCAAGCAAGTGGCAGAAGCAGGAATTCAGTTCCAAGGTTTGGCGACTCTTAAACTGGCATATTTCACTACTGTGCTGCCTCTGCGGGGAAGGTTTTTCTCCAGAGAAACAAAGAGACACATTTCTCTGTGGCATTTCCTGTTTTCCTATTTCAAACATCTTTTTAGTTGCTGAAGAGTTGCCAGGATCAAAGGCATAATTTATGTATTGAACTGCTGCAGACTGGAAAAAATTTGCATTTTATCATGTCTCATCCTTTAACTCATTCACTGCAAAAACTTAAGTATTTTGAGGTAGGTGGCAATAGACATATTTTAATGAGAAGGAATATACACCAGACATTGGTGGGGCTGAAGGACATGTGGGACAGAAATGGTAAAGTCCTAAGGATCCTAACCTGTAATGTGTCAGGTGCTGCAGAAAATGGAAGGAGAAGAATTTAAATCTTTGAGATTTAAAGAAAGGAAGTCTCCTCTGTAAGCTGGAAAGTATATATATATATATATATATGTATATATATATATATATTTTATATATATATAAAATGTACATGCATCATATGTGTGTGTGTGCACGTGTGTGCATGCTTAGTCCTGTCTAGCTCTTTGGGACCCCATGGACTGTAGCCTGCCAAGCTCCTCTGTCGATGGAATTTTCCAGACAAGAATACTGGAGTGGGTTGCTATTTCCTTCTCCAGGGGATCTTCCCGACCTAGGGATCAAACCTGCATCTCTTTGTCTCCTGCATTGACAGGTGGGTTCTTTATCAGCTGAGCCACCAGGAAGCCAAGTACAAGCATAAAACACTGAATCACTGTGCTGTACACCTGCAACTAACAGACTAACAGCATGTGCGTGCTTGCTCAGTCGCTTCAGTCATGTCTGACTCTTTGCAGCCCTATGGATTGTAGCCCAACAGGCTCCTCTGTCCATGGCATTCTGCAGGCAAGAATACTGGAGTGGGTTCCCATGCTCTCCTCCAGGGGATCTTCCTGACCCAAGGATCAAACCTATGTCTCCTGCATTGCAGGTGGATTCTTTACCACCGTTCCACCAGGGAAGCCCAATACAACATTGTAAATCAACTATACCTCAAAAAATATTTGACTGGGTGGTGCTGCAAAGCCTCTCCTAGCCAGTCCCAAGTGGTCCCACCAGGTGGTCATCATGCTAGCCCAGCAGGGCACGCCTAACTCCAGGCATGCACAGAGGTCCTCTCCTCCCAAGCTGGGAAACAGGGCATTCCCTCGTCCATCACCCCAGGCACATCTATCACATGTCGAGAGAACCTAGTTCAAAACCACTCATAGAGGACCTCCCCAAGGATGTTGGATGCTGGACTCTGTGTGGACAGGAGTAGGAGAGCCAGGGCAGTGAACCTTGATCCCTAAGGCAAGGGCTTGCTGGAGCAGCAAAATTAAAAATAATATTAATAATGAATATTGAATGAATATTCAAAAAGACCAAAGAAGATTCCCTCTCTTTGTGAGATCTACATCAGGTACTGCCAGACTAAAACCCACCTAACAGTACAGAGATCACCAGACAAGATAATATAATGCATGACAGCTTGTTTTTATCAACACTCCCTCTGTACACTTCTCATCATAAAAACAGACTTGGAAAGAGGACGTGCTGGTATTTCACCCATGAGGACAGGCAAGGTGGAAAATAGGATCAGGTGGGGCTGAAAAATGAGGCTGCCAAAGTTCTTGACTCTGGCACAGCTGGTCAGGCAATCCAAGGCAAGCAGTTCAAAGACTGTGTTTAGTGGAGCAAATGTTTTCTTTTTTTCCAGGTAGGTTCACTGTTGTAGGCTTGAGGGAAGTGTAGGCTGTGTAATACACAGAGTCAGGTGGTGTCACACTGGGGACTTGGCTCAGGGCGGCTCATCTTGGCGAAGAGTCAAGACTGAGAGTGTTCCAACATTGAAAGGAGGAGACTGGTGAGATTTGGGCAATATCAATTTGCCTATGAGTTTCTTGGGTCATCAGCACCCATAGGCAGCACACCATACACCATACCTGAGCCCAGTAGCCTTTAAATCATGTTATAGAATCTGGGTGACTAGGAAAATATTCATAGAAAATAATTGAGGGATAAAAAAGAGTTAAACAACCATATGTACCCTATGAGGCAAAATAGCTCTATTTTTGTATTTTTATCTATACCTATATATGCAGAGGAAAGGAACAGATTGGGAAGAAATACACGAAGATGTTATTAGTCATTATCTCCAGGTGGTAGAATCTCAGGTGATGTATAGTTTCATCTGTATGTTTTCCAAGTCTTCTCTAGTTAACATGAATTACTTATAGAAAAGAAAAAAAAAAATATATATATATATATAGGGAAGAAAAAAAAAAAGAGAAAGACTCCTCCAGGAAGAATAAATCTAAATAAATCAGACTGTGTAGGTAACTTATCTCATATTTCTGTTTTTCATTCAGGGGAGTAAATTTCCTGGATCTTCTTTGAAGTATAGACTGGTACCTCCTCTGGCTGGGAGGCACCGATTACCCACTGCTTGCTCAAGACTCTATCTTTCCCCTCAGAGGTCAAACTTCCTGCTTCTCACAGTGTGTAATCATTAAGGTGTTCCTCTCCTGTTTTCTCTTTACCCAGCATTCAATGGTGGTGGACATAATACACCTGAGCTTCAGTTTTGTTCAAAGACAAAGGAATTTCCAGGAAAACTAAGGCAGGTATCACATTTTGGCAATGCCCCTCCCTCCCCCGATACACCACGTGTTGGAAACCTTGATGTGGAAACAGCTCCATAGGCTCCTGTGCATATGGTGGACTAGATGCTGGGATTTCATGAACATTTGAGAAACCAAATACTGAATCTGTCGGTTTTTTGCACAAATTGCAATGGCTGGTTTAGAACCAAGGATGAATCTAGACCTGCAGTTTTTAATGAAGCTGGAGAAAGCAAAGAGAGTGATTTATTCCTCCAGTGTTTAGTCCCTCCCTGTCAACCTCTGGTTGCCCTTCACCCTTATTTTCCAAATTATACCTACCTTTCCTAACTCTGTCACGTTTTCCTCTTAATTAAAATGTACAAGTCCTATATTTTGTTCTCTCAGGTCCCCTGCTAGGTGACTGATTTAACTGATTACTTGAATCCAAGTTGAGGTGTTGATAGCTGATAAAACACTGGATGCATTAGATGTGTTAATGTGTATGCTGATAACATTGGCATTTCTTCAGTGACTTTCAGAATCTTAGATCTACTGGGCATTTAAGGCACCAAGAGGTGTTGTTAGATAAAAAATGTGAGGGCAAATGGGACATTCATAACCCTAGGTAATATAGGCTACTAATTAATTGAGCTCAACACTTGGCCACTTCTATTTTCAGAGCAAATTCTCTGGGGTGAGTAATGTTTATCTCTGATTTCTGGTTAGGTGCAGTACCTGATACTTGAAACTCAAATGAAAAAAAAAAATTTTAACTAGTTATTCCAGAGGGGTTTTGATGTTGAATTTAAAAGAAAGTCTTTTTTGGATATGATTCCATTGAGATGAGTGTTATGTACTGGCTCCATCAAAATACTAGCATAAATGGAAGCATAAATGATAGCTGTGACATGGCATATTTAATAATGTATCCTTTTGTAAATTAGTCAAGGATAAAGAATATAAGTTGCCTGGAGGGGGGGAACTATAAAATTCAGTGATAAAACCTCTGATCATGCCTAAAAGGTCAACTGAAATGGGCTGATTATAGTTTATAATGAAGTGGTTCTTAACCTATACCATATTGCTTTTAACTTCCTTGTTGTGGCTTGTTTTAGTGAAATTCACATTTAGAGTCCTGATTAGGGCTGTGTGTATGTGTATTGGGAGGAAAGAAAGACAATCACTTTTAAATTTCTAATCATCCATGAATTCTTCCCTCTTTTTTTCCCATGCTTTGACTTTAGTTGAACTGATTGTCTATGTCATTTTATTTTAATGCATACAGCAATTTTTGCTTTCTTATCCCTTTAAGAAACTTGCCAAGTTTGAGTCTAATTTTTATTTGACTATCTTTTGTAATTCAATGGATGTGAGTATGCCTGTGTATATAATTTTGAAATTAAAAAAATGAAAAAGAATACAATAAAATTGGCTTTAAGACTTGTAAAATCACTTTATTTCTATATCTGTCCTCTTATCTAGAAATTAAGTATAATAGTATCTGTATTTAATATCTCAAAGTGTAGTTGTAAAGTTCAAAATGAGATAGTAAAAGTGAGTATTTTTAAAATATAAAATCCTGTTAATAATGATAAAGATGTAACTTATATTGCTTTGTTTTTCAATAGTTCTACTTTTAAAAATATACATTATCTAAAGATAAAAAATCTACATGTTTTAATTTGACACACATATGTACAAATATTTTTCCTTAAATATGTTTTTCATTTAGTGTAAGATTTTCATTTTGACTCTCAGTGAATAATTATTCCAAATTTAGCAATCTAATTAAGATTCGTGTACTTTGTCTTTATAAAATTATGGTGAAGCATTTAAGTTATAGTTCATTAAAATGGAATGAAACAAATTCTGATTAGGATTGCAAATATTCTGTTTTGCCAAGTGGTTAGAAGACAGCAGAACTTACATTTTAAGAGCTAAATAAATAAAACAAATTGTTCTGCCACCAGACAAGAGTCTCTAGTAGAATATGACCATTCTGCAAAATACTGGATAAATATTCAGCATGAATTTACAAAAATTTTAAGAATTTTTTCCCTTTCTTTTTGATACTATGCTTCATTGATCTATTAAGCAGGTCATGTTAACATCCAGTCTCTTTACGTAAGACATCCCATGCTAGATAATCCCTGCACAGGTTTTGAGGTCGTTTAAAATGAATGAAGAAGTAAAGAATTTGGTATCTATGGGATTCTAGAAAAAAAGATTGAGCAATTTTATGCTGCAAATATTAGAAGAATTCACACTGGTAAATACTATGTTCATGTAAAAATGCATGCACATTTTTCAAGAGACTTAAAATAATAAATAAACTCTTTGGCTAATGCTTGTCCCTGTAATAAATCTGTCATTTTAACTTGGAAATGTGCAGTTACTACCTCACTTGGGCAGATATTTTTTAATGTTTGCCAGAAAATAAACAGGAAGCAAATCTGAAAGTAATTCAAAAAAGTCAGAAGGATACTCTCCTTCCAAGAATCTAACTCATCTAGCTCCGCTCTCCCTGCACTCAGAGGTTTTTGTTTAAAGATCCAGGTGATAACAATAAATTAAGTAGTTTTCAGCACCTCTGGACACCTCTAAACAAAATTATCTAGATTCTTTTCCCTCTGCTGCCACACCACCCTCCTCCCATTAAATGGAGAGCTGTATATGCTGCAGGCGACTATTTGATCATTGAAGAGAGACAAAATGTTCTGCTTTTCAGCACATTTTAATCCACAGCTGGTGCACAGATTGGCATAGAGTATATGTTAGTTTTAGCTGTGAATTTTTTCAAGTTGAGGTTGCCTATATTTAGATCTCTGGAGTTTTAGAATTGCTGAAAGTAAATGTTTGAATGAGAAAAAATATTGACTGGAGGAAAACGCTGTTTAATAGAGGTGTTGATTTTGACCAGTCTAAAAAATGCTTATGTTGGATGAACATTTGTAATAGGAGAGATGAAATTGTGGGTATTACTGGGAACCGCATTTATTCGGTAGATATGCATTAAAGATATACTATGGTGTCTAGTAGAGAAGGGAATGGCAACCCACTCCAGTATTCTTGCCTGGAAAATCCCATGGACAGAGGAACCTGCAGGGCTACAGTCCTTTGGGTTGCAAAACAGCTGGACACAACTTAGTGACAGAGCACACACACACACCTGGTGTCTAAAGAACACTTAGCTTTTCTGGTGGAAAAAAATGTTTTTCTAGGTTCATTTTAGAAAGCAGAGTATTACACTTTAGAGACAAAGAAACTGACACAAAACCTAATTTAGACTTTTAAAGTTTATTTTCAAATTTATTAAAATCCTAAAGTAATTATTTTACTACTGATTTTTGGACTAGCTTGTAAGACAGGCTCTTCATCCACAAGAGGGAATGTTATGGGTGATCTATTTTATTTTCTCCTGAACAGGCTTTTAATTCATTCAACAAATATTTATTGAATACCCATTAAGTGCCAGGCAGTGTGTTAGGCACTGAGGCTTTTTGGCTATAACTTTGATTGTTATATGCACTGTAATATGTAAATAAACACAAGATTTTTTTTTACCATGATAATACTATGTTATATGCTTCTCTAGTCAAGTAGTTTTAATCGCAATTTTATCTAGTAACTCGAATAATTCAGAATGCGTATGTTTTGCTTAGAGCTTACTCTCATTCAGTAAAGGATGCATGGTAAATGGACTCAATTAAAACAACAAACAAAGTGATTAAATCATCATTTTTTCCCCAATACTTTTCCACACAAAAATTGAAAAAAATGTGATTCTATTCCAGTGTATAAGTGTTTTAAAAAGGAATTATTGTTTCAAAATGACTATATAGAAATGGATTGTTTAGATGGATACCCCCAGGTTAACTAAAAATTCAAGAAAATAATTTTTATTTCATTTAAATCTTATCAGTACATAAAGATTCACAAAATATTCTAAATTAATCTGCATGGGAAGAGGAGAGATTGGCAACATGTATTCAAAGCCTTTATAATGTTCATTATCTTTGAATTTAAACTACCTCAACTATGAATTTAGGGAAATCATCCAGATGCACAAGGAAGTTCAGAATTATGCTATTTGTTAATAGTGAAAAAGGGACATAAATGGAATATGTGTTTGAAAGTATTTGTTAGATAAATTGTGATACAATATGGATTGAACACAATGGCATGCTGTTACCATTATCTTCTTATTAATATATCTGAGGTATATGTCTATTGAATTCCATTGAGACTACTTATATCAAGATAACCAATAAGCTTATAGAGCAAACTGCTCTATATTTTTCTGCATATCTTCTATGACCTCTCTGTTCGTCATCCAGCAAGATGTGTACCAGATACACAAAGCTGCAGAAGTATAAGATGCCTAAATAAGGAAAATAAACACATCACAATGAACCCTAAACTGACACAGATGATAGAATTAGCAGAAAAGGACACAGAACACTGTTATAACTATCCTGCATATTTAAAAACTATGTAGAGACATGTGGATGTGAAAAAGTACCCAAATCAAACATCTAGAGATGGAAAAATACAATGTATAAGATAGGAAATACACTGAATGGGATTAACAGTTGATTAGACATTGAGGAAGAAAAGATGAGAGAACTTACAGTCATGGCAATATAAGTGATGAACAAAGGAACACACGGAGGAAATAAAAAAGTACCACCACAACAAATACATGAACAGATCATCAGTGAGCTGTGCACAGTTTCAAGTGGCCTGATATATATGGAATTAGAGTCTCTGACGGAGAGAAGAAGGCAGAGAAAATATTTGAAAGTATAATAGTCATTTTTTCCTAATTTGGTAAAAATAATAAACTCACAGATCCAAGAAGCTGAAGTAAACTCTAAGGGTAAGAAACATGAAGACAACTACCCCAAGACACATGATAATCAAGTGCCCAAATCCAGTGAAGAAAAGGACATCTTCAAAGCTGGCAGAGAAGGGAAAACAGATATTACTTATAGAGGAACACAAAGCTTTTGCCACCTATAATATTTTGATATATGATCTTTTACTGTTCAATTATAGCTTAATTTGCTCTTTGACTTTAGCAAGCCTATTGTCTTGTCCAGTCTTAATATCCTCAGTCATAGGCAACCTCATTACTTCTGCCAGCCATGCATTTCACATTTCTTTTGCAAGGGCTAAGTCTAAAATAAATAGATACCTTTAATAATCTCATTACTTTCTGTTTGTTTGTAAACATAATGATTGACTGGTTAGTGTGTCTTTATAAAAACTGCTTATTTAACCCATTGGTCACTAGATTATAGAGTCATTTAGATATTTACTTAGTTGGTCATGCTTACACTCCTTATTAACAAAAAATATAAACTTAATCAAACCATCAAAGTTATAATAATTTACTAATACAGTAGATCACTGCTTACTGTACAATGAAATGTAAATATGTTGATTAAAAATTAATAGATCCAACAGGAAATGTTATTTTTAAAAAGTAGAGCTTATAACTTTTCAGTATGATAATATTCACTGCTATCAATTCACTGTCAACTGATACTTCGTAATGAACACATCAACAAGGGTTGATTATGGGAGATAGTATTTAAGATTTCTGAAGTTGATAAATTTATTTTTAACCTACCTTTAGAACATTGACCTTTAAATTAGAGAAACTCCAACAGATTTCTTTTATTTATTTATTTATTTTGTTATTTAAACTGTGTGTGTTTTTAGAAATATTATTTAGTTTTCAAAAGCAATATGCCTGTGTTTTGAATAGAATTAAGTAGTCACTACAAAAGAATTAATGACTTTTATAGACTACTCAGGGAGCCTTTTTTCAGTTCGTAGGTATTATTATTATTATTGTTTAAAAATCAAACCAAAGTACAAATCTTAAAGAGAATGTGTTAGAGAGCTTCAAGCTAGGAACAGCATCTGAGTTTGTTTTTTCCATGAAATTCCTGGGGGGAAAATAGCAACATTATATCAAGCCCTATGGTTGCTGATTCACGCAACTATGTGTCTTCAACACTCAGCTTCTCTGTCTTGAATCGAAAGCCTGTGTGATCATATTTAAGTACTTAGGCTTTATTCTGCTTGGCGAATGATTTTTTCTAATTGAGATATAGCTGCTTTACAACGCTGTGTTAGTTTCTGCTGTACAGTGCAGTGAATCACTATATGTATACGTGTATCTCCTCCCTCTTGGACTTCCTTCTCACCCTCCCCACCATCCCGCCTATCTAGGTCACCACATAGCACCAGGCTGAGATCCCTGTGCCGTGCCTTCTTCAAGATTCAAAGTTAGCTCCTCAGTGAAAATTATCTTCAGAACTGAAGATGAGTTAACACATAGCTCTGGTATATTCATACTGTGTTACATGTCACATATTTTCCTTAATGTTCCTATCCCATGGAATGATCACGTTTGTTAACCTATCTATTACTATTTTTTGTGTTAGCTGATGAAGTCTTTGAAGGAAAGGCCGTATCTGAGTCTCTACAACAGTAATTGACATACTCTGGCTTAAGAGTAAAGACTTTATGATTGCTATATGGATAGTCATGTTTAAAGAAATTAACATTGAAAGGTCGTAAAATTTCTATCATGTAATTTTAAAATAAGCTAAATCTAATATTCTGTTCACTCCTCACCCCATTGCTTTTATCCTTTCCATTCTTCCAGTGAGGGTGCCGGGGAACAGACACTCTTCTTTCTAAAATTGTTTCATGGAAAAAAAGACAGAAATCAGATATTTACTAATATTTTCTACACTAGTGAATGACTTCAATTTTTTAACCTTTCTTTAAAATACGTTTTTAGAATTGAAGTCATAATTTTAGTGAGTATTAATTTAGAGAAAACAATTTAAAATGCTTTAAAATCATAGAATGCTATGCAGAGATGAGATGATAATAGAGAGATTTCAAATCTAAGTTTCATTCTTTCCCAATTTGAAGAAATGAGTCCTATAAGGTAAAGTTTGTAAACATGGTATCATTTTTGTTATCTAAATGGCATTTTAAAAGCTCTGCCACTGCCAAAAGAAGAAAAAAAATCAATGGACTACACAACGTTGTCAGAAGGTTATAGGAAACAGAATTCAAAACATTATCAGACCTTGGCTGTCTGACTAAAAACATAAGAGAGTTGAAGATGAATACTGCATCCAAAATGGGATTTAATATGTCTTATGAGAAGTAGGGATGGGTCAGAGAGAAGGTCAAAGGGCTTGGAGTCATTTTATCCTCAGGATTGCATTCAACCATGCTTTGAGGCCAAATAATTCACCAATAACATGAGAACCACAAAACAAGAGGAACTGTTATTTTATTTTATTTTTAATATAAATTTATTTATTTTAATTGGAGGCTAATTACTTTACAATATTGTATTGGTTTTACCATACATCAACATGAATCTGCCATGGGTGTACACGTGTTCCCCATCCTGAACCCCTCTCCCACCTCCCTCCCCATACCATCCCTCTAGGTCATCCCAGTGCACCAGCCCCAAGCATCAAATTCAAATTTCTAGTTGTGATTGGGCATTTCTTTTTTAGCTCATACCATATACATTTTCTCTACTAAAATATACAGTTATTTTGTAACTACTTTAATTCTATATGAGTTATCTAGTACAGTCTTCCAAGTGTGTTAAATTGTAATTGTGGTAAGTATGATCTGGCTCATTCATTCTTGCATGTAATTTTGTCATATAGGCTGTGACCATGAAGTGATAGAGTGTGTGGAATATCAATGATCTTTATTATGAGAGAGAAGTTCTATGTTTAGATTCATTAAAACTTCAGTATGAAAATTCAGTATGGTTTATTTATTTATTCATATGCTCAGCTATTTCAATTTAACCTCTCATTTTAGGAGAGTCATGTGTATGTCAGTTTATATGTCAGAGTCATCAGCCACCTAAAACAATTACCAATTTGCAGAACTATTTAGATATCTATCATAAAGGGCATTTTTAAAATTTAAATTTATATATTTTAATTGGAGGCTAATTACTTTACAATATTGTATTGAACTGATTTTTAACTTAAACCTTCACACGGTTGCAGTGTGAAAGGCTCATTTCATTTTACAACAGCATAAGGTTGTTAGAAAGATCTAGGGAAATGTGGTATGTGAAAGTGCTTTATAATTTTTAAAAAACTATCCAATTATAAGATATTAATTTTCTTTATTAGAGTACCTAGTGTGTGTTGGATACTGATAAACCTCGTAATCAGCATGATTTAAATTGATACTAGGAAATCCCAAATGATATTATAGGTTTATTATTTTAACCATTCAACCACGATTATACATTTTAGAAATGGAAAAGCATTTTCATTCACTGATAGAGATTCATTAATTTAGTGAAGGAAAAACAATTTAAATCCAATATATTTTACCATTTGATATTATCTAATAGATGAGTTCATCTCCCTTTAGTCTTTAGTGACGGTTTATTGACAATGTTATTATATGATCTAGCTGCATTATAATTATGGAAATAAGTAATAATAAAAATTATTAGTGAGACCATAAGTCATTTTAACATGAATTGTGAATGCTTGCAGTTTATGTCTATGACTTACCTCCATGCTATTGCACTGATACTCAGGCAAGTACCTTTCTTTGTTTGTATTTTTCTTTGTTATTCTTTCTTTTTGGTAAGCCCATATAACTAGTTCACTGGATAATTTTGTGATAGTATAAACATGTTACGTGTTGGAGAAACTTTATGGAGTCATTTATAACCAAAAGATAGTATAACAACCATTTCTACCTGCCAGATTTTCAGAATAAATTTATTCTTTGATTTCAATTGCAAAACTAGTTTCCAACCATGCACCATAATTTTTATATCTAAGAACATTAACACAATTGAAAGCAGTGACTAGCATTGTTAACCTGATTTCTCTCTCACTCTTTCTGTAGTATTCACTCACTTGTTTTAGCTCTGCACAGTCACATTACCAGTCAATTTGAATTTTTTCAGTCTTTTCAGGCAATACCAAATAACCTCTCTCCAGTGCAGTATCTGCCTATAGAAAACACCTGAGTAAACCAAAAGGAAGGGATTGTTTGTAGAGACTTTTGCTCCTGGACTTCCCAGGTGGCTCAGCAATAAAGACTCCACCTGCCAGTGCAGGAGATGCAGGTTTGATCCCTGGGTCAGGAAGATCCCCTGAAGAAGGAAACAGCAACCCACTCTAGTCCTCTTGCCTAGAAAATTCCATGGAGGGAGGAGCCTGGTGGACTACAGTCCATGGGGTCACAAAGAGTTGGACACGATTGTGTACGCACACACACTTGCTCATACGGATCTCTGAAATTAAAAAAAAAAAAAAAGAAATTTTGTGTGAATTTCTCTAGACATGAATTTGAGGGCATAGGTCCTAATTAAAACTCCTACTGAAGGCTAGGAATATGTATCTCATGCACTATAATTTTAGTTCAGAAATGCTCCCAGGACCACTGCCTGGTTGAGTTGGTCTACTTGATGCTGGCTATTTTCCAGTTGGTCTATGACTTCCATGTCAGGCTTGGGTCATCATTTGACAGTCTTTGCTCAGAGTTACCTTGCCCACTGTACAGTAGCCTTTTTGATAAGATCCTCAAGCTGTGATCTGAGTTTTCTTTATAGCACATAGGAACAGAGGGCCACCAGGAAGAGCTGAACCTCAGGAGCATCTTCTTTTTTGACATCGCTGGGCACATGATGATGTATCTGTGGCCAGACTGTTATAGTCTCTTTCCAGAGTGAAATAGAACAAGTTGGAGTAAGAGCTTCCACTGCCCTTGGTGTGCACCATGCTAACTAACCTCCTTTTCTCTAGACGAAAACCCAGTGAAAAGAATATTTACACAAGAGCCCAACTTAGAGTTCCTTTGTAAGCTCTTGGTTTCCGTTTCTGGAATTAGAGAGTGCATAGTTTTTATTTTTCTTGCCCTACATGTACCTTCTTTTGACTCCATCAAAACCTTAATGATAGAAAGACAGAAGTTCTATTGTTTCAGGTGAACTCTGTGAACTGATTTCCACAAGCCGAGTTGTTAAACTGCTGCAGGGTTGGGAAACTTGCAGAAGGGATAAAAGAATAGAGACAATTAAATGACATTCAAGACAACCAGTGCAGCCTGAAGGTTTGATTGTTTTTTGAGGAGTGCAGTCTGGGCTAGGGCCTCATATTCAGAAAAGCAAAAAAGAAAATTAAATAATTATACATATTTATTTGTGTATGTATTCTTTTTTCTTCCCTGTTAGAATGTTTTAAATACTGTTAACAGCAGAGTCCTTATAGTGGATGCTCCATAGAAGATGCTCAGAGAATATTTATTTTGTGAATGAAAAATATATATTAGAATAGTAACATGATTATTGATTTTTAGACTCATTGTATTGTGCTAGGAGAACATGAACTGTTTTATTCTGTTTTTGAGAAGAATGTCTTCTTTATACTTAGGAAAATATCTGTGATTAGTCCATGATGCTAAGTAAAAGGCATATTCTTTTTCGGGGAAATTTTAATCTAATCATTCAACTTTATTAATTATATCAATAATTCATTTTCTCTTTCCTGTTTTTTGTCACTTTCTGACTGTTGGGAGAAGATGGAAATATTTTAGACATTTGTTGTTATTGTATTTTTTAACTGTTGATACATACTTTCATTCTGTCTGCCTTACTTTTTCCTCCTATCCTTTTTCTTCTTCCTCTTTTTTCTCTTTTTATTTCCTTTTTCTTTCTTGTTATCCTTTTTTTGTTGTTGTTTTCCTTCTCATTCTGCTTTTCCCTTGTGTCATCATTATTTCATACTCTCACAATCTTTTCTATGGTATTTGATATGTAACACTTGATAATTTTCTTTGATACCAGTTATAAACTTTATTATTAAAACAATCATTTATATATTTCTGTTTTGTGACTGAATTAGAATTTCACATTATAAAATTTAATTTTCTTTTTCATTGCATGTCTTTCTTTTAAATAATCTGAGCTACTTTATTTTATGGAGAAGGAAATGGAAACCCACCCCATTATTCTTGCCTGGAGAATCTCATGAACAGAGGAGCCTGGCAGGCTACAGTCCATGGGGTCACAAGAATCGAACAGGACTTACTGACTAAACCACTACCACAACTTTATTTTATGTACATCAAATATAGGTAGAATCTAATTCCTGTACTTTAAAAGAGAATATGATTCTCTTTCACTAAGGGAAATGAATTCACTTATGATTACTGCAGCTTACTGCCCATATCAGATGTGCATATTTTATTTTTGTTTTCTTGGTGTAGTGATGTCATGGTTCCATGCTTCTTTGCTATTTCCTATTTTTTCTTCTCATTTTCCTCCACTATGTTGGCCATAAATTCTTTTATTCTTCTCTTTGTACAAAATGTATGAGTGTTTATATTTTGTTTCGTTGCTCTTCAGTTGCTAAGTCATGTCTGACTCTTTGCAACCCTATGGACTGCACCAAGCTTTCCTATCCTTCACTGTCTCCCAGAGTTCACTCAAATTATGTGCATTGAATCTCTGATGTCATCTAACCATCTCACCCTTTGTTGCCCCCTTCAGCTCTTGCCCTCAATCTTTCTCAGCATCAGGGTCTTCTCCAATGAGTTGGCCCTTCATATCAGACAGTCAAATATTGGAGCTTCAGCCTCAGCATCCATCCTTCCAATGATTATTCAGGGGTGATTTCCATTAGTATTGACTGGTTTGATCTCCCTGTGTCCAAGGAACTCTCAAGAGTCTTCTCCAGCACCATTTTTCTTTTTATTCTAACTGCAGTTAAATGTACATTTTCAAGGCACATGTTTTATGGAGAGTTTTTATTATAAATAGATGTTGAATTTTGTCAAAAGCTTTTTCTGCATCTTTTGAGAAGATTATATGATATTTATTCTTCAACTTGTTTATGTGGTATATCATACTGATTGATTGATTTGCAGATATTGTACCATTCTTGCATCCCTGGGATAAATCTCACTTAATTATGGTGCATGATTCTTTTAAAATATTGCTGAATTTGGTTTCCTAATATTTGTTAAGGTTTCTTACATCCATGTTCATCAGCAATACAGGCCTGTAACTTTTTTCACGATGTCTTTTTCTGGATTTGGAATTAGGATGATGTCAGACTTATAATATGAGTTCTCATCCGGTATATTTTTAATCTCACATATTAAAGTTTTCATCTCACATACTGTAGTTTTTGGTATGTTTGTATTCTAGCTCTTGACTTTTTAGACAAATTGAATGTAGTTATAATAATTTTTAAATTATTCTTGTCTGGTAAATCTAATATCTGTGTCAGTCTATATTTCACTTAAAGTTTTTCTTTATTGTGAGTTGTATTTCCCTACTTGTTTTAATGCGATGGTTTTAGTTTGCAGAGTAAATTTTATTGTTAATTTCATCTTTTGAGTACATTGTATTTTTGCATTCCTATAAAAATTCTTAAACTCTGTTCTTAGATACAGGTAAGCTACTTAAAATATTTCTATCCTTTCCAATATTGCTTTTCGACATTATTTAGGTAGGGTCAGAGCAGTGTTACTTAAGAAGTAAATCCCCACTATTGATCACTATTGATATAACACCCTTGTGAGTACATGATCAACCATCCAGTAAATTGGGAACTTTTCCAGATTAACTGGAATAGGCTCAATTCCTGGACAGGTACTATTCCCTCTAATTATTTTAGGTGTTTCTCTCCCCAACCTTTAGGTGGTTTCTTCACATGCTATGTTGATCAAAACTTTGTTGGGTACTTACAGAGGACAGTTCGCATGTCTCTGAAATTTTCTGTGTGCAGCTCTCTCCTCTTCAGTACTCTATCTTGTGAATTGTGCCTGTCTCGGTCTCCTTAGACTCTCAGCTTTACCTCTCAGCTCAGTGAACCTGCTGAGTTTAGCCTAGATGCTCCCCATTTCTGCTTCAGTCTGAAAATTTTATCAGGACAGTAAACTGAACAATTGTGATATTCATCTCTGAGAGAGTCCCATTTCTCAGACATCACACCACTTTCACTTCCATTGTAAAGAGTCTTGCCATATATTTTGTTTGGCTTTTTAGTTATGATTGTTGCTTCACGTGAAAGGGTAAATCCGGTCCCATTTGCTCCATCTTGGCCAGCTATTTCTGTCATATCTATTAATTCTTTTTTGTTTATTTGTTTTTTGTTGTTGTATTGTGTAAAGGTTTTCAATTTGATGCTATATATTTGTAAGAAAAGTTTATGCATACTTGTGCCTGATTTTAGTGCTTGAAATTCCATTTTAAATACTAGTTTCTATTTTCCTTTACTTAGGTTTTTAATTTATTTTATGCTTTGATTTTTATATCTCCTGATATTTGGTTACCTCTTCATTTATAAATGTTTTATATTATGTTTACTTTTTATATAATCTTTCTTTTTTAAAAAAGAATTTGAGACTACTATGTATGTATATTTTTTAAAAAGTTAATCTGTTCAAGACTTCTGATATTCCTAAACATGGTAACAGATAATTTTCTGGTGTGGTACAAATGATGAAGTTTACTTTCTTTTACATTTACCTATATTTTCTAAGTATTCTTTACTGAATTTATAATTCTATCATATAAAAGTTTATTTTATAAGAAAAAAATGCTTTTCTATTCCCTCTGGTTTGTTGGTGCTTTAGAGGTCCCTGTTCAAACTGGTTTTAGAAAAGGCAGAGGAACAAGAGATCAAATTGCCAACATCCACTGGATCATGGAAAAAACAGAGTTCCAGAAAAACATCTATTTCTGCTTTATTGATTATGCCAAAGCCTTTGACTGAGTGGATCACAATAAACTGTGGAAAATTCTGAAAGAGATGGGAATACCAGACCACCTGACCTGCCTCTTGAGAAACCTATATGCAGGTCAGGAAGCAACAGTTAGAACTGGACATGGAACAACAGACTGGTTCCAAATAGGAAAAGGAGTACGTCAAGGCTGTATATTGTCACCCTGCTTATTTAAGTTATATGCAGAGTACATCATGAGAAATGCTGGGCTGGAAGAAGCACAAGCTGGAATCAAGACTGCTGGGAAAAATATCGATAGCCTCAGATATGGAGATGACACCACCCTTATGGCAGAAAGTGAAGAGGAACTAAAAAGCCTCTTGATGAGAGTGAAAAGAGGAGAGTGAAAATGTTGGCTTAAAGCTCAACATTCAGAAAACGAAGATCATGGCATCCAGTCTCATCACTTCATGGGAAATAGATGGGGAAACAGTGGAAACAGTGTCAGACTTTATTTTTGGGGCTCCAGAATCAACTGCAGATGGTGATTGCAGCCATGAAATTAAAAGATGCTTACTCCTTGGAAGGAAAGTTATGACCAACCTAGATAGCATATTCAAAAGCAGAGACATTACTTTGCCTTCTAAGGTCCGTCTAGTCAAGGCTATGGTTTTTCCTGTGGTCATGTATGGATGTGAGAGTTGGACTGTGGAAAAAGCTGAGCACCGAAGAATTGATGCTTTTGAACTGTAGTGTTGGAGAAGACTCTTGAGAGTCCCTTGGACTGCAAGGAGATCCAACCAGTCCATCCTAAAGGAGATCAGTCCTGGGTGTTCTTTGGAAGGAATGATGCTAAAGCTGAAACTCCAGAACTCTGGCCCCCTCATGCGAAGAGCTGACTCATTGGAAAAGACTCTGATGCTGGGAGGGATTGGGGGCAGGAGGAGAAGGTGATGACAGAGGATGAGATGGCTGGATGGCATCACCGACTAGATGGACATGAGTTTGAGTAAACTCTGGGAGATGGTGATGGACAGGGAGGCCTGGCATTCTGTGATTCATGGGGTTGCGAAGAGTTGGGCATGACTGAGTGACTGAGCTGAACTGAACTGATGTATTCACATCCTTTAGCTATTTTTCCCTAGGGTTTTTCATTAGTCTGTAATGCTCTTTATATAGAAAAATTATTAACCTTTCCATATTTTTATGAACAATTTCCCAGTTTTTTCTCATATGTTTTACAAGCACATTAGGTTAATAGGTTTTCTTCTCTCTCTCTATGTGTGTGTGTATATGTGTATTTGTGTGCATGCAGGGGTATACACACATACTTTAACATGATTAGGTTAACCAAACTTATGTGTTCCTTTGGATTCTTCCCATTATTTTACTTGGAAAGCTAATCCTCATAGAGGAACCAGATAAACAAAGATAATTAAATCTACTTATTGCTTCCCTTGTCTTAGTTGAATATTTGTTATTTGAATCAACAGATAAAACTGTATCTTCCCTCCCACCTATCCATCCACCTTGTACTGCTTGCACAGCTTACAGGTCTTACTTTGTTAACATTATTAATATTTTACATCTCAAGATGCAATGTTAACTCTCTAATGTCTCCCTGTATACCAATTTGCAGTTCTATTCAACTCCATTTCTAGTGTCTCTGAAGATGAGGAAGAGTTAGTCAGCAGACTGACCAGAAAGAATGAAACGTGATAGTGCCTAAATGGAAATATTATGGTTCTGTAAAACATTATCTCAAAATCTAGTGATGTATACCAACCAGTTATTTTGCCTAAGGTTTCTGTTGGTCCAAAACAGGGATTCTGCAAAGTTTCACATTTAAAAAAATAATTTGTTAATTCATTTCTTTGGCTGTGCTGGGGCTTTATTGCTGTATAGACTTTCTCTAGTTGTGTGCAGACTTCTCATTGCAGAGCACGGTCTCAAGGGTGTGTAGATTTCAGAAGCTGTGGCATATGGGCTCAGTAGTTGCAATTCCTGGGCTCTAGAGTACAGGCTCAATAGTTGTAGTACCTGGGTTTAGTTGCTCTGTGGCATGTGGGATCTTCCTGGACCAGGAATCAAACCCATGTCTCCTGCATTGGTAGGCAGATTCTTTACCACTGAGCTACCAAGGAAGCCTGAAGTTTCACATTTTCACATGAAGTGTGAGTTAATTGTTTTTTTGTGTAAATGAGGATGCCTGAAACAGCTATTCTCAAAGTGGTGTACTCTAAAGGAAATATTTACTTAGCGCCTAAAAGCATCTCAATCCATTATAGCGTAAGAAGGCAAAACATTATTCCCAGTTTCAGTTTTCTATGACTTGTATGCAATTTGTGTCTTCATAGAAATAAGAAGTTGAAATATACCTGAAAGGTATGAGTTGAGAAGATGAGATTTAAGTTAAAAATATTCTATACCATCAATACATAACAGATTTTCTTTTAGCTGAAAAATTCATCAACTAGTTTTTAAATCAATCTATTTGGTTGTAAAAACTACCCTTCTTATTTACAGTGGGTCATAACAAGAAAACTTGCAGCCTCATTTACTTTGCATTGGGAAGATAATGTTTGAAACACTGGTGGACATTCTAAGACACATTTGTAGATTATATGTTATATGATGTAGATTGTAAGTACTGTGGGTTTTGAGAAGGAACTGTGAAAAATAATGGGTTATGTTAACCTTCATGGAGCAGATAGGACAATCCTAAAAGTGGAATTTGGAACATTCTTTCTGAATAACTCACAATGTGTGATAAGGTTTTCTGATCATTTGGGAGCAATGGCAGGTTTACTGTTAGTTTAATGAGGCTGAAGCCTTGGCCCTTCAAGCGCAGGAATTTGTAGTAAATCTGTGGGGGTAGGGCTAAGAAGCATATCTATATAAGCATTTCTGCTAACTTATGTAGAAGTATTTCAAAAGAGATTTTTACTGTGATTTCTTGTTTCATTCAAAGCAAACATTTACCTTCATGCCTATTTTTGTATTTGTAATTATATACTCTTTCTTTTAAAAGGTCTTCTAGTTCATATAAATCAGACCCCACAAAACCCACATCCATCCCTGTTTGGGGGATAATGATGGAGTCTGCAAATTAGAAAATTAATTTGCATGATTCCCTTTGATTTCACAGAGACAGCCAATTCATAGCTATTCAGTATCAGTGTAAGAACAAAACTCAAATCTCTTCATTTCTAAGTCTATGCTCTTTCCTTACACAGCAAGATCTTGTATAGGAATCACCTTCAAGAGCTCTTCATTTGGTTTATTAAAGTTATCTGGATCTAATCTAATAAAATATAACAGAAAATTATGTCATTGATAAAGTGAAACGCTAAAATCTGCTGTATGAAATGGCACTGGCAGCATTTACCTTTCCTTTGTAGATATTATAGTTTCTTAATTACCTCCATAGCTGAAATGCCTAGTGTTTAGAAATTGGAACGAGTTCGCATAAGCACTTACATTATCAGGAAATATAAATAGCTCATTTATTCATGGTAGCATTACTGTGTTCCTAATATAGTTTTTATTGATGGACACTTGAACTGTATCAATCCACTTAAAATTCAAAATGGTTCTTTTGTGCATGGCTTTATGGCAAGAGCAGTATAATTTAATTTAATATAATCTTTTAAAAACAATGATGTTTGTTTCATAAATGAATATTTTATATGTTGTGTTTAATTAAAATAAAACTATGCTACTGATCTAGAAAACACAAAACAGACTTGAGTTCATATTTATGAAGTGTAGCAATATTGGCAAGGCACAACTTATCTTGTTTATGAGACATGCTTGCTATTACTTGTACAGATTGCAGTCATTTTATTGCTGAATTTTACATGGTTTACAACCCAACAAATGCAATGAAACTGTCACGAGGAAAATAAGCCTATAAAATTTTTTTTTTTTTAAACAGGGTGGCACTCACAGATCAAAATGCAGTTTTCGCTGAAGCTTTGGTAGGTTTTGAACTGTTACATCCTTCTAGGCAGCAGGTTTTCGGGATATAGCTATAAATGAAAGGGAGAAAGCTAAGACAAGACACCAAGGTTATTTTTAACACCTCTGCTTTGAGTACAGTTCCTCTGAGACCTAGCGTTTGCTTTTATTCTACTGGTAGGTTCCAGAATTCCAGGTAATCATAAAAATATTTCCAACAAAGGCACCATTTGGAAATCAGGAAACAGAGTGGGAAAAAATGTGAAAAAAAAAGTGTCTATGTAAAAAAAAAAAAAAGAGGGGTGTGTGTGTGTGTGGATGACAAGGTCCCTATCTCTTTACTTAAAGTGTTCAAACTGAATATTAAATTTGATTCATATTTTAGGGTCTGGAACAAGAAAATGTAGTAAGGACATCTGCGGGCTGTGGTGGTCAGGTGAATTTGGCTCTCTCTCCCTGGCTTTGCATGGCCTTCCCTGTTGGCTCAGTGGGAAAGAATCTGCCTGCAGTGCAGGAGCTAGAGGAGGCCTGGGTTCAATCCCTGAGTGGGGAAGATCCCCTGGTGGAGGGTATGGCAACCCACTCCAGTATTCTGGCTGAGAGAATCCCATGGACAGAGGAGCCTGGTGGGCTACAATTCACAGGGTTGCAAAGAGTCAGACGTGACTGAAGTGACTTAGCCCACATGCATGCATGCACATGGCTTTACATAAGTAATGTATCTTTCAGGGCATTAAGTTGTAATTTTAATTTACTTTGTAGGTTTTCTCTTTTATCTGAAAAATAATTTAATTTCTTGGCCAGTCATAAAATATCAGTGGACTTAAATCTTGTATTTTTTCAGGTATATTTATGTTTATCTTCTCAAGACTTAGAGAAAGTAACATGAAAACAACCTTTAAATGAACTTTGTAATTATTTACAGAAAGAACTCCCAGGGGAAAATGTTTTTTTTTAGAGAGTCCCTATTTGTTGCATATCCTTCCATAACTCTGCCTGGTTTTGATCATAACTGCAACAATCATTTTGTTTTCTGACACAAGAATAATAAAGTTTTACAGTAATATCTTTCTGATTGGTTAGATCTTTGATGGTATCCAAAAGGTAGAAAAACAGAAGTGTTTAAAAGGAATTCAGGGAAGAGAAAGGAGAAACTTCAAAAAAAATAAGAATATAAGCTCTTTACTATATAGAATGAACATTTTCAGAGCAGTTAGCAATGATAAACATTCTACTTATTGGTTCTGGAAAATATCCTGCATGTCTTCCTTGTCAATATTCTACCCATATCGCAAGATGCAGTTTACATCCCATCCAGTTATCATCTGCAGATACATTTCGTAGGTTTTTGTTTATAGTCCCTTTTCTGGAATTACTGATGCAACCAGTCTCTGGACCCAGTTCAGTTCATTCACTCAGTCATGTCTGACTCTTTGTGACCCCATGGACTGCAGCTCGCCAGGCTTCCATGTCCATCACCAACTCCCTGAGCTTACTCAAACTCATTACCATCGAGTTGGTGATACCATCCAACCATCTCATCCTCTGTCATCCCCTTCTCCTCCTGTCTTCAATCTTTCCCAGCATTAGGGTCTTTTCAAATGAATCAGTTTTTCCCATCAGGTGGCCAAACTATTGGAGTTTCAGCTTCAGCATCAGTCCTTCCAATGAATATTGAGGACTGATTTCCTTTAGGATGGACTGGTTGGATCTCTTTGCAGTGCACAGGACTCTCAAGAGTCTTCTCCAATACCACTGTTCAAAGGCATCAATTCTTCGGCACTCAGCTTTCTTTATAGTCCAACTCTCACGTCCATACATGACTACTGGAAAAACCATAGCCTTGACTAGATGGACCTTTGTCGGCAAAGTAATGTCTCTGCTTCTTAATATGCTGTTTAGTTTGGTCATAATTTGGCCACCTGATGCGAAGAGCTGACTCATTTGAAAAGACCCTAATGCTGGGAAAGATTGAAGGTGGGAGGAGAAGGGGATGACAGAGGATGAGATGGCATTACTGATTCGGTGGACATGAGTTCGGGTAGACTCTGGGGGTTGCTGATGGACAGGGAGGCCTGGCGTGCTGCGCTCCATGGAAAAGCAAAGATTTTGACACAACTGAGTGACTGAACTGAACTGAACTAGTTTGGTCATAGCTTTTCTTCCAAGGAGTAAGCGTCTTTTAATTTCATGGCTGCAGTCACCATCTACAGTGATTTTTAAGCCCTCCAAAATAAAGTCTGTCACTGTTTCCATTGTTAACCCATCTATTTGCCATGAAGTGATGGGACCAGATGCCATGATCTTAGTTTTCTAAATGGTGAACTTTAAGCCAACTTTTTCACTCTCCTCTTTCACTTTCATCAAGAGGCTCTTTTGTTCTTCTTCGCTTTCTGCCATAAAGGTGGTGTCATCTGCATATCTGAGGTTATCGATATTTTTCCCAGCAGTCTTGATTCCAGCTTGTGCTTCATCCAGCCCAGCATTTCTCATGATGTACTCCTCATAGGATAAATAAACATGGTGACAATATTGAGCCTTCATGTACTCCTCTCCTTATTTGGAACCAGTATGTTGCTCCATATTCAGTTCTAACTGTTACTTCTTGACCTGCATACAGATTTCTCAAGAGGCAGGTCTGGTGTTCCCATCTCTTTCAGAATTTTTCACAGTTTGTTTTGATCTCTTGGCTTTGGCGTAGTCAATAGCGAATGTTGGCAATTTGATCTCTGGTTCCTCTGCCTTTCCTAAATCCAGCTTGAACATCTAGAAGTTCATGGTTCACATACTGTTGAAACCTGGCTTGGAGAATTTTGAGCATTACTTTACTAGTGTGTGAGATGAGTGCAATTGTGCAATAGTTTGAACATTCTTTGACACGGCCTTTCTTTGGGATTGGAATGAAAACTGATCTTTTCCAGTCCTGTGGCCACTGCTGAGTTTTCCAGATTTCTTGCATATTGAGTGTAGCACTTTTTAACAGCATCATCTTTTAGGATTTGATATAGCTCAACTGGAATTCCACTACCTCCACTTTGTTCGTAGTGATGCTTCCTAAGGCCCACTTGACTTCACATTTCAAGATGTCTGGCTCTAGGTGAGGGATCACACCATTGTGATTCTCTGGGTCATTAAGATCTTTTTTTGTACAGTTCTTCTGTGTTCTTGCCACCTCTTCTTAATATCTTCTGCTTCTGTTAGGTCCATACCACTTCTGTCCTTTATTGTGCCTATCTTTGCGAGAACTGGACCCAGGCCCCACCCCAATTTTTCTTGTTTGTGTTATTGTTCTTTGCTCAACTGACCAATACATACAGAAGACAGCAGGGGCCTGCAATGTGGTTACACTACCATTAGAGGGCATTCCTTGTTAGACTTGGGTGTCTATGAGGCACTACCTACTGCCCCTGCTCCAGTTGCCTGCTATGTTAAAGCCTTGCTGAAGTATCATTCTGCTCAATTCTGGGACTGCCACATTGCCTTGCTCATGCCAGCCTCTCCCACTGAGAAAACTGACCTTCTTCTTATTTCTAACTGTTCTCCACTCATACCTTTCCTACTTCCTCAGCCTATTCAATCCCTGCTATCAGTTTGTGTCCTGTCTTGAATGGATGATTTTATCTAGACCGTACTATGACTACCATCTTCTAGACTTTAAATATCTCTTAGTTCAGTGTTCCATATATTAGATTTTTTGTCCCTCCTTTCCTACCTCAATTATGACTTCCACAAAAATCAAAGATACCCTGAGCTATACTTGAATTATTCAATGCACATGTTAAAAAGTCAGCATTTTATTACCAATGTGTACTCAGAGGTACATGGCTCATGATTTATCTATTTCCACAGCCCCATCACAAGTAGTCAACTTCAACCCCTTATCCAGAGATTCATACTTTTGAGACCTCAACATTTCTTTTATTTAAACAATCTGAATTGAAGTTGGTCAAAGACTTCACAATCTGACTGAAGTTGGAGCTTCCCTGGTAGCTCAGATGGTAAAGAAACTGTCTGCAAAATAGAAGACCCACCCAGGTTCAATCCCTGGGTCAGGAAGATCCCCTGGAGAAGGACATGGCAACCCACTCCAGTATTCTTGCTTGGAGAATCCCACAGACAGAGGAGTCTATTGGTCTACGGTTCACAGAGTTGCAGAGAAGGCAATGGCAACCCACTCCAGTACTCTTGCCTGGAAAATCCCATGGACGGAGGAGCCTGGTAAGCTGCCGTCCATGGGGTCGTGAAGAGTTGGACATGACTGAGCAACTTCACTTTCGCTTTTCACTTTCATGCATTGGAGAAGGAAATGGCAACCCATTTCTTGTCTGGAGGATCCCAGGGATGGGGGGAGCCTGGTGGGCTGCCATCTATGGGGTCACACAGAGTCGGGCACGACTGAAGTGGCTTAGCCGCAGCAGCAGCAGCAGCCAGAGAGTTGCAAAAGCGTTGGACATGACTGAAGTGACTTAGCACACACGATGACTTCACCTGATTGTGTGATTTCTTCTTCACTGTGCTATGCTGTGCTTAGTCAACTCAGTTGTGTCCGACTCTTTGTGACCCTTTGGACTAGAGCCCACCTAGCTCCTCTGTCCATGGGATTTTTCAGGCAAGAATACTGGAGTGGGTTGCCATTTCCTACTCCAGGGAATCTTCCTGACCCAGATATTGAACCTACGGCTCCTGTGACTCCTGCCCTACAGGCAAATTCTTTACTTGCTGGGCCACTGGGAAATTAAAAGAAGTCCACACAGGCACTCTGCAGGAAAAGTTCAATTTTAGTTGTTTTGTTAATAGATAACATGTGTACATAATGTAAAACTCAAAGATTCAAAGAAAGCTTAATAGTCTTTCACCTTTGGCACTTCTCATGCCACCCCCTGCCGTAGTCTTTCCTAGTCACAGCCACTGTTGATAGTCACTTTATCATCCTTTCTGATAATGCCTGCATATGTAGTACATGCAAGCACATGTAGATATGGTGATTGTGTCTCTTGTGCTTACACATATATAAATCACACACACATGTATACGCATTTTACACAAATGTAAGCAATACTAATATACAATTCTACATGTTTTTTTTTTTTTTCCTTGAAGATCATTCCATGTCACATATGAAGAGTTATCTCATTCTTTAAGTGACTACACAGTATTCTATTTTGGACTGTCTCCTAATGATGGATATTTAGAAAGAGTTTCTCTGGTGGCTCAGATGGTAAAGTGTCTGTCTACAGTGCGAGAGACCCGGGTTCAATCCCTGGGTTGGGAAGATCCCCTGAAGAAGGAAATGGCAATCCACTCCAGTATATTGCCTGGAAAATCCCATGGACAGAGGAGCCTGGAAGGCTACAGTCCATGGGGTCGCAAAGAGTTGGACACGACTGAGCGACTTCACTTTCACTCCAATATCTTATGTTACAAACCAAGCTACAATGAGTATTTGTCATACCATAATGTGGTGCTATATATATAAAATGCATATGTATATGTGAAAGTGCTGGGCCAATTGATCTGTGTATTTATAATTTTGATAGATATTACATAGTTTCCCTTAGCGGAAGTTGTACCATATCATTGCAAATAAAACTCTTGAGGATGTCAATGTATTCTTAGGATCCCAGCAGGAAATAGACAGATCAATTGGGTAGATAAGTTGTTTACCAAATGTGAACAGGATATAGAGAACTCCCAAGGCATGATGTAATATCCCAGAGCTAATAAAGGAGTGGGATTATTGCCAGTATACCTGAAAGGGCAAGAGGTGAGCCCACTTACTGGTACCAAAGACAGAGAAGAGGACATGTGAGAAGGACCTCCTTAAGTGTCCTGTGATCTTTGGTTCAGGAAATAGCCAGCCAGAAGCAAACCCTTGGAGAGGAAGTCTGGAGGATGAATATTCAGACCTCACTCTCATCCCTCTTTCTCATGTCTTGCTGTTGTTATCTGTTGTCTAAATTTGACAGATGGCCAGAGGGAAAATGAGACCCTCTCTTATTTTCTTGAGGTATAGAGCAGGGTCACTTCAGTCGTGTCCAACTCTCTGCGACCCCATGGACCACAGCCCTCCAGGCTCCTCTGTCCATGGGATTCTCTAGGCAAGAATACTGGAGTGAGTTGCCATTTCCTTCTCTAGTGATAAAGTATGAAGTGAGTGAAGTGAAGTTGCTCAGTCGTGTCCAACTGTTTGCGACCCCATGGACTGTAGCCTACCAGGCTCCTCCTTCCATGGGATTTTCCAGGCAAGAGTAATGGACTGGGTTGCCATTTCCTTCTCCAACAGAGCATGGTAGAGAATCATAAACAGGAGATATCTAGCTCATTCTACTATCCCATATCTTTACCAAAAAATTGATCAACAGTCCTTTTTTTTAATCCTTGTGTATCTGAGTGGTGAGATACTGTACATGTATTTTTCTAAATATGAGTGGAGTTATGAATATTTTGAAGTGAATAATTTTATTTCTATTTCTGTATCTATTCTTAACCTTCCCCTATGACATATATATATATATATCACTTTTTAAATTTTGAAATGATTTAAAATTTACAGAAAATTTGCAAAAACAGTATGAAAACTAGAGTTCCTATATTTTTTTACTCATATTTTCAAATGGATAACATTTTAGCACAGTAACTTTTCATTCCTTTCCTCCTTCACCTTTTCTCCATGTGTGTGTAAACATTATCAATTGATAAATATAAGATATGTGTGAATATAAACAAACATATATATATACACACATATATACATATATGTATCACCATGGGCTTCCCTGGTGGTTCAGTGGTAAAGAACCCATCTAACAACCAGGAGATGTGAGTTCAAGCCCTGGGTCAGGAAGATCCCCTGGAAAAGGAAAAGGCAACCCACCCCAGTATTCTTATCTGGGAAATGCTATGGACAGAGAAGTGTAGCAAGCTACAGTTTGTGGGGTCGCAAAAGAGTCAGACATGACTTTGCATCTAAAAAACAACATCAACAATATATCACTATATTGTTGAATTATTTGAGAACAGACATTTTCCTACTGAGTCATAATATAAAATCAAGAAATTAACTTAATTTCATAATAATCAGTTAATCTTCAGACTCTATTCAGATTATTCCTGATATCCACACAGTGTCCTGCCGTGTATTTGATTGTCATGTCTCTTTAATCAACTTCAAGCTGGACAGTTTCTCTGTCTCCCTGTCTTTTATGACCTGACTTTTTGAAAGTTATAGGCTAGCTACTTGCAAAAATGTCCCTTAATTTGAATTTGCTGATATTTTCTCATTTTCAGGAAGATTACCTCAAGATGTTACTGTATTTATCTTTTATCATATCAGAAGATATTCAATGTCAATTTGTTTCATTACTGATGATATTAAATTTCTATACTTGGTTAGCACATTTTATCCAGGCTTGTTCACTCTAAAGTCATTTGATAAGTGTCTATGATCATTAATTAATAAACAATTAAGTATCTTATGGGAAGATACTTTGAGATTTTCACTAAGTCACAGAGCTCTCTTTTCTCATTCACTCATGCATGTATTTTTATCAATCCCGATTTGAACAGGAAGAACAAAGAACTTATTATAGGGGTATCATTAGATGCAGAAATGAGAGCTGATTACACAGTTTTGTGAGTTCTGTTTCTGTGTCTAGAGTCTCACTTGGACTTGCCCTGGGCAGGCGGTCATGGAGGGCCAGTGGATATGAAGTGAGGGAAGCAAGGGCTGGAACTGGTGAAGATAGAATGGAGTTCACTTGAGTCTGTCATCGCCTCCAGGTTGGATTACGGAGTGTCCTGCAGGAGAGGCCAGTGTCCTTCACTATGGAGCTACACATGCATCTGGCTAGGCATCAGTGGGACTGGGGCCAAAGATCTAGTGGTTGTTCCTACCTAAGAAGACAAGATAAGTACCATTGTAGAGTGGGCTGCAACAGCATCTTGTTCCTCCAACTGACTTTCTAGTCATAAAGGAATACTGCTGCTCATTTACTTCCAGCTTTCAAATCTAGGACAATATCGCTTCCAGGTCATGACAACTCAGAATTCTGAGGAAAGGGAATTCTGGGACATGTAGTCACAGATTAGTTAAGTTGATATAAGACAAGTCCACTATAGTATTTGTAGCAGTTTGAATTCCTGAGTTTTTATTTTAATCAAGGGATTACTACTACAGTTATTATTTATTTAGATGCTTAAATCATTCTACACTTGGCCAGTGGAAGCCTTTCATGCTGACCGTTGTGTTTTTTTGACATTTTCCCAACATTCTTTGGGTATTTAATTACTATTAGATTCAAAAAGATGTTACAGGATCATCTTACATTTTTCCTGTCATAATCCCAGAATGAATCCTTTCTCCAGAGAGCTTTTGTTCTTTTAGTATAAAATGGCATTTAGAAACCAAGATCTAGAAGACACTTGACCTTTTTGTTACGCAGGATCACTGCTTTTAGGTCCTCTCAATAGACAGAACTAGGAAATATAGGCAAAAAGGAAGGAAAAACAAGACTTCCCTGTTTATTTTCCTATTAGGATGTTAGTCTTATTTTGTATTGAGTCTTGGGAGCTCTTTCTGTGTTAGGAAAATAACCCTTTGTGATGTGAGATAGTTGAATATTTTTCCCAGAATATCATTTGTGGATAGTATTCTGTTGCGACTGGCTTGTTTTCTTTTCTCTCACTCTTGAGGCCAGTTTGGGTTACAGTGTAATCTGGATATGTAGAAAGCAAGGTTTTCATTCTAGTGATCATGTGGAAAGCAGAAAACACCTAAAATGGTTAAAGGCAGGGGGTGGTTATATTCTTAAAAATGCATATGGGGGAGATATTGTGACTGCTCTGCTTGTCTGAAGGCAGATCTTTAAGACAGAGATTATAATGTGCAGGAAGACAATTTTTCAAGATGGGTTTTCATGGGGGACAAATTGAAGGTATTTATAGTTCTTTTTATTAATCATTCTGCCAACTGTTTAGAAAGAAGCTGTCCTGGGCATCTTTCCCTTGATTTGGACCTTCATTTTTCCCCTACGCATTTCTTGATTCATTAATTCATTCTATGCATAGTTCTTTCATTCATTTAAACTCCATGCATTCACTAATGAGTTTCTACAGTGTACATAGAACCGAGCAAGCTTTTGGAAGGGTTAGAAAGTGACTGAAACTGTGGTTCTTATATTCTAGGCTTACTGTGGTATTGGAAGGGTCAAAATAGTATCACATGAATAGCTAGAAAGTAATAGCCCAACGTCATAAATAATCATAAAATATCCAAGACAGACTGAAGTCTTAGCTTATCTAAAACATTACACATGTTAATTCAAAAAAGCATTAGATTTCTTTGGAATGTTTTAAAACTTATTTTATATAAGTATATTTCATGCCAAGGTTGTGACTTTTGTGCCTCAGAATTTAGGTGGAAAGAAGAGACAGTGATTTAATAATAGTCTGAGAACTTGAGAAATCACTGGGAATTAGATGTGGGATAAATAGAAGCTGTTTTGAACTCAGTTCTTGTTTGTTTTTAATATATCCCTATATTTGCTTTCATGGCTTATTCTATATCATTTAAAGATTGTCACTCACCTATTAAGACTCACAGGCTCGCCTCCTGTAGAAAGTCTATGTAAAGATGGCTAACAAACACATGAAAAGATGCTCAACATCACTCATTATCAGAGAAATGCAAATCAAAACCACAATGAGGTATCTACATCTCATGCCAGTCAGAATGGCTGCTATCAAAAAGCCTATAAACAATAAATGCTGGAGAGGGTGTGGAGAAAATGGAATCCTCTTACACTGTTGGTGGGAATGCAAACTGGTACAGCCACTATGAAGAACAGTGTGGAGATTCCTTTAAAAACTGGAAATAGAACTGCCATATGACCCAGCAATCTCACTGCTGGGCCTACACACCAAGGAAACCAGAATTGAAAGAGACACGTATGCCCCAATGTTCATCGTAGCACTGTTTACAATAGCCAGGATGTGGAAGCAACCTAGGTGTCCATCAGCAGACGAATGCATAAGAAAGCCATGGTACATATACACAATGGAGTATTACTCAGCCATTAAAAAGAATGTATTTGAATCTGTTCTAATGAGGTGGATGAAACTGGAGCCTATTATACAGAGTGAAGTAAGTCAGAAAGAAAAACACCAATACAGTATATTGACGCATATATATGGAATTTAGAAAGATGGTAACGATGACCCTGTATGCAAAATAGCAAAAGAGACACAGATGTAAAGAACAGACTTTTGGACTTTGTGGGAGAAGGCAAGGGTGGGATGATTTGAGAGAATAGCATTGAAGCATATATATTATCATATGTGAAAGGATTGCCAGTCCAGGTTCGATGCATGAGACAGAGTGCTCAGGGCTGGTGCACTGGGATGACCCAGAGGGATGGGTAGGGGAGGGAGGTGGGAGGAGGGTTCAGGATGGGGAACACATGTACACCCACGGCTGATTCATGTCAATGTATGGCAAAAACCACTACAATATTGTAAAGTAATTAGCCTCCAATTAAAATAAATAAATAAATAAAATAAAAGAAAGAAAGTCTATGTAAATACTATCGATACCAGGACAGGGAAGCCTGGCGTGCTGTAGCCCATGGGGCCTCAAAGAGTGGTACATGACTGAGCAACTAAACAACAACAACAGCATCCAATTATTAATAATCATTTTCTTCTTTGCTCCATACTCACTTGTCTTTCTATAATATCATTTATGCGAGACTATATTTCACTTATGTGTTTTCATATTAGTATCCTCTCCAAGCCTAACTTACCAGAAGATAGGATTATATCTTATTCATCTTTGCTTTTACTGCCATATATGTGCTTAGTCTTTCAGCTGTGTCCAACTCTTTGCGACCCCCTGGACTGCAGCCCACCAGGCTCCTCTGTCCATGAAGATTCTCCAGGCAAGAATACTGGAGTGGGTGGCCATGCCCTCCTCTGGGGGATCCTCCCAACCCAGGGTTTGAACCCAGGTCTCCCATATTGCAGGCAGACTCTTTACCATCTGAGCAAAGAGGGAAGACACCCCCCGTGGACTGCAGCTACTGCTATGTATCAGTTCAGTTCAGTTCAGTTCAGTCACTCAGTCGTGTCCGACTCTTTGTGACCCCATGAATCGCAGCACGCCAGGCCTCCCTGTCCATCACCAACTCCCAGAGTTCACTCAAATTCATGTCCACCGAGTTGGTGATGCCATCCAGCCATCTCATCCCCTGTCGTCCCCTTCTCCTCCTGCACCCAATCCCTCTCAGCATCAGGGTCTTTTCCAGTTAGTCAACTCTTTACATGAGGTGACCAAAGTATTGGAGTTTCAGCTTCAGCATCAGTTCTTCCAATGAACACCCAGGACTGATCTCCTTTAGGATGGACTAGTTGGATCTCCTTGCAGTCCAAGGGACTCTCAAGAGTCTTCTCCAACACCACAGTTCAAAAGCATCAATTCTTCAGTGCTCAGCTTTCTTCACAGTCCAAATCTCACATCCATACATGACCACTGGGAAAACTATAGCCTTGACTATAGTGTCATATATGCTGCTGCTGCTGCTGCTGCTGCTGCTGCTGCTGCTGCTGCTGCTAAGTCACTTCATTCGTGTCCGACTCTGTGCGACCCCAGAGATGGCAGCCCATTAGGCTCCCCTGTCCCTGGAATTCTCTAGGCAAGAACACTGGAGTGGGTTGCCATTTCCTTCTCCAATGCAGGAAAGTGAAAAGTGAAAGTGAAGTCTCTCAGTCGTGTCTGACTCTTCGAGACCCCATGGACTGCAGCCCACCAGGCTCCTCCGTCCATGGGATTTTCCAGGCAAGAGTACTGGAGTGGGGTGCCATCACCTTCTCTGACTGCCATGTATAGTGCCTGGTAAATAATAAGTGCTCAATAAATGTTTGTAAGATAAATGAACGTATGAGTCTCTCATATGAAATATTATTGGCTTTTTGGTAGTGAAAGTGGAAAGCTGTTCCAGTCCAATCATTTAACCCAAATGGATTTTTTTTCTCCCAACTACTAATGCAGTGGCGGGCCTGATCATCCTGGTCTTGTTAATCTGGTTCATTGGTTGGGATGAGAAAGATTGAGAAACGAGTTTTCAGATGCTGTTTTTATGCCGTCTGTCAGACATCTCCTGTTCCATGCCATGTACAGACACATTCTGTTCACCAGCTGCTGATTTCTGTTTGTTCACATCATGTTGTTTCCTGAGCCAAAGGTGATGCTGCTGCTACTGGCCTCTTTTCTGCAACAGTGTCCCCTAATCACATCACACAGATGTGAAATGTGTTACCTATACTCCTTTCTGTCCTCCTCTGTGTTTTTTTCCTCTAAGAAATAATAGGGAAATGCTTGCCAATGTATGATTTGCAAATTTTCCCAGTCCTCGTAGTTTAACCTTAGTCCCTCCCCTAAGGAGATTAGGTACTTCTCAGACATACCAACAAAATTTGGAATTCTATCTGGTGCTCAGAGCAGATCAAAAAAGTACTCTGGGGATTTAAATTTCCATAAATTTGAGTATTGGTGTCAAAAGGTTTTGACTGTAAGCCTGTAAAAATGAATGCAGTACAATTAAGTCATTGTTGCAGCTACTAAATTCGTATTTTAATTTGCTTATAAGGAAAGGTGAAAAATAGTATGAAACTTAGACATTTCATGTGTCATGTTAGTTATACCCTGACTTATAGGAGGTGGTCCCATGAGATTGTCGTTATGTGACTTATCTCCCCTTGCATTATTGAGAGTCTTGTCCCTCAAAGTCTACCTATAATTTCTACTATCTGGACCAGTTTAAACTTGAGTAGACATAGCTTCTGCCAATGTATATAGACTATAAGCCTGATATGCCTTCCAAACTGTGAAAAAAAGATACATTTGGGGATTTCTCATTGAAATACTAATAAAGTCTGAGAGGGTGAGGAGAAAGACACTTGGATTCATATTTCCTTCCTATTTTAAGGTTAAATAACTGTTGGCATCTATCAGTTCTCTGACCACATATTCATCCAATTTTCAATTTATTACTTTTACCAAGAACTCAGCAGTTGGTAGACACTGAGGCTCTGCAGAGGCAGGAAAAGGTGCTGACCTTAAATAACTCTAGACTCAATGAAGGAACATACATGCAAATCAGCTTTTGATTGCCCTCCACAGAGATAATATTTTGAATGTTCTCTACAGACTGAGCTTGTGGGAACAAGAGTGGGCAGCTTCTTTCCCTTAAGAGACATCCTCAAGAAGATAAATTCTAGATTAAGTGTCAAAATGTATTAGTAAGGCAGAGAACAAGTCTTAGATCTGTGTATGTTGTTAGTGTATGGATGGCTCAACAATTACAGATCTTGTGTGACTGTAGGCTAGAAAGCATAACAATAACTGGGCATCTATTAAACATTTGGTTAGACCTGTTATTATCTTATATTTAATTCTCCCCCTCCCCCAAAACATCTCTGGCTGATATTATCATCACATTGGACATGAGGTGTAAGAGAGAAGCAGGTACCATATCATGAAGATTTTTGTGGACCAAACTAAGAATCTTGGCTTCAGTCCTGCAAGTGATAAAGTACCTCTAAAGGGATTTAATCCAGGAAATGCATGATTAGATTTGCATTTACAAAGATGTCTCTGGCTACAGGGTTCAGAAAAGCTAAAATCATAGGCAAGGAGGGCTGCTGTTGAATTGATCCAGTGGAGACATGACAGATGAGTTTAAACAGCTCATTAATAGCAGATGAGCCACACCAAAAAGTCATCTGTTTTCATAATCATCTTGATCCTACTTCCTTTTCAGGTCTTTGGTATCAGCTGGTTTTTCTAATTTCAAGCCGTTCCTTCCAGTTTTTAATTGATTTCATTCCAACCTGCTAAACAGCGCTTGCTTTTGAAGCCTTGGACTGAATTTCCTGTTAATTTGGCATTGCCAAACGAGCAGTTGTCTTTTTGATAACTTAATATTCACCTCACTTAAGTGACCTAACATTTGTGATCTGAGTTACTTTGATGCCTTTTACTTCAAATTGTGTATTGATAATAGATTTGGAAAGTGTGTTTGCATAATTCTTCTCTTGTAAAAATAGGTATGTAATTGCAGCGAGAGCTTATAGAACAAAGTATCAGTTTTTTTTTTTTGTTTGTTTGTTTTTCCCCCAAGAGAATGATAGTAAACTAGCCAGTTTGAAGATGGGAAATAAAGGAAGTTATCATGCAGCAGAGTTGACCAAGAGTGAAATCTAGAAATCTAAGCTTGTGGAAGGAAGTTGGCCATAGCTGGGTAAGTTAGACTCGGTCTGGAGAGTTAGGGAATTCTGTAAAGAAAATGGTGGCTGTGACTCTTCAAGCAAGCAATAAATCCAACCCATGAATTCCGTGAGGGTTGAAAGTTCAGGAAGACTTTGGAGGATCAAAGAATAAGTTAGGGTAGCTGCCAGAAGCAGAAGACCTAGAAATTTGAAGTGGTTTGCTTTATGTCCTCTTTTATGTTGCCTCTTAGGTATGAATTGCTCAGAGCCAACTGCTGTGTGCCATGGCTGGAGGATAAGACTCTGTTCTTAGTGTAGTGTGATCCTCATCACATGAGTTCTTGAGCTGAAAGACAACTGAGCATCTAGAATCTAATTGCAGGACCACGATGAGTGGTCTATTCTGAAAATGCACGTCAAAACCAGACAGCCCAAATAAATGTACTGCAACTTTTAAAGACTTTTGTATAGAGCTTTGCAGATTGCAAAACTCCTTTCATATATATGTATCACACCTATGAAAGTTAATTATTACTATTATTTTTAAGTCTACTTTTTATTACTGTCAGTTCCTAGTATTTTATCATTTATGTATTTGTTGGTCATCCACACAGATCAAACCTGTGTCCCCTGCAGTGGAAGTGTGGAGCCGTAACCACCAGACCACCAAGAAAGTCCTTTATTTTTATTATTAGTGATACTATATTATTCTATGGATTTGGAATCAAATCATCTGATCCAAAATCCTGTCTTTGAAAAACACAATGTCCACAGTGTTAGAAATGGCGACTGAATCGCTGAATGATGGTTTGAGAGTACATTCCCTCTGACTCTGTTTCTTCCTTACATATTTATAATTGTTCTACCTCCTATGGAAGAACCATCTCAAGCACTAACTGCTGTATTCTCCCTGATACATTTCAAGTCAGAAGTGGTTTTTCTCTTCTTGGGCCTTCCCTAGCACACTTGCTTTTCATCTTTCTATGACAGTTATCTAACCTCACCATGTGTCATTGCTTTGGCATAATACATCTATCCATAAATGCTCTCCTTTTCCTCTCATCCCAGACTCAATAACAGACTTCATACCATGAACATACACCGTGTGTCTTCCATAGATATGTGTTTCAGAAGATTCTACCTGTGTTTGACTCTTCTAGATTTGAATTTGGGCTCAGTGTTGAAATTGGGAATAAAATGTTCAAAAGAATAAAAGGAAAAGTGCAAAAAATTATTTACCAATAAGGAAAAAGAGATGTATTGATAAAAAAAGTTTACCTTTGTCATTTCCAGTCCCATATCTGAGAATGTGGCACTTGCCTTTCAATATTTTATTTAAAAATTTTTCTAAAAAATTTATTTGGCTGCATAGGGCCTTAGTTGTGTCATGCAGGATCTTTTAGTTGCAGAATACAATATCTTTAGTTGCAGCATGTAGGATCTAGTTCCCTGATCAGGGATCAAACCCAGGCCCACTTCATTGGAAGCAGAGAGTCTAGCCACTAGACCACTAGGGAAGTTCCATCTTTCACTATTTTATATGCTTACATGACACCAGCTCATGTGGAATCATTTTATTTGAAATAAATTCTTGTAACATTGAATAATATTGTTACCTTCTTTAGTTTGGTAAAGGAGTCAAGGGAGATGGGTATGGAAAGAGAGACTAAGATAGTGGTTAGTGACAGATAGAGATCCTGTTAAAGAATTTTATCTAAAGAATTACAGGAGAAACTAACACTGGAAAAGAAGCCTGAACACGGCAGGAGAATAGCAAGGCCTAAAAATTTGGTAGATTCTTTGGATATGATCTGCCTACCTGGCAAACCTGTGCTATATCTTGAAAATGATCAAATTGGCCAAAACTGGGTGAAAACCAGTGGATCGTCAGCTCTTGCTGCAGGTAAAGTTATCTGAATTGATTCTCTAAAAGTCAGGTGGGAATTTGTCTTCTCTGTGATGGATTTGGGTTGTTGTTGTTACTGTTGTTCAGTCGCTCAGCTGTGTCTGACTCTTTGTGACCTCATGGATGGCAGCAGGATAGGCTTCCCTGTCCTTCACCGTCTCCTGGAGCTTGCTCAAACTCATGTCCACTGAGGCGGTGATGCCAGCCAACCATGTTATCCTCTGTCGTCCCCTTCTTCTCCCTCCATCAATCTTTCCCAGCATTAGGGTCTTTTCCGATGAGTCAGTTCTTTGCATCAGGTGGCCAAAGTATTGGAGTTTCAGCTTCAGCATCAGTTCTTCCAATGAATATTCAGGATTGATTTCCTTTAGGATTGACTGGTTGGATCTCCTTGCAGTCCAAGGGACTCTCAAGAGTCTTCTCCAACACCACAGTTCAAAAGCATAATTCTTCAGTGCTTAGCCTTCTTTATGGTCCAACTCTCACATCCATACTTGACTACTGGAAAAATCATAGCTTTGACTATATGGACCTTGGTTGGCAGAGTGATATTTGTGCTTTTTAATATGCTGTCTAGGTTTGTCATTGCTTTTCTTCCAAGGAGCAAGTGTCTTTTAGTTTCATGGCTGCAGTCATCATCTACAGTGATTTTGGAGCCCAAGAAAATAAAGTCTGTCACTGTTTCCATTGTTTCCCCATCTATTTGCCATGAAGTGATAGGACCAGATGCCATGATCTTAGTTTTTTGAATATTAAGTTTTAAGCCAGCTTTTTCGCTCTCCTCTTTCATCCTCATCAACAAGTTCTTTAGTTCCTCTTCACTTTCTACCATAAGGGTGGTATCATCTGCATATCTGAAGTTATTGATATTTCTCCCAGCAGTCTTGATTCCAGCTTGCGCTCTTGGAGCCCAATATTTCACATAATGTCCTCTGTGTTTAAGTTAAATAAGCAGGGTGACAATATATAGCCTTGACATACTTTTCCCAATTTGGAACCAATCTGTTTTCCATATCTGGTTCTAAATGTTGCTTCTTGAACTGTACACAGGTTTCTCAGGAGGCAGGTGAGATGGTCTGGTATTCTCATCCCTTTAAGAATTTTCCACAGTCTGTTGTGATCCACACAGTCAAAGGCTTTAGTGTAGTCAATGAGGCAGAAGTAGATGTTTTTCTGAAATTCTCTTGCTTTCTCTATGATCCAACACATGTTGGCAATTTGATCTCTGGTTCCTCTGCCTTTTCTAAATCCATCTTGAACATCCAGAAGTTCTCAGTTCACATACTGTTGAAACCTAGCTTGGAGAATTTTGAGCATTCCTTTGTAGCATGTGAGATGAGTGCAGTTGTGCGGTAGTTTGAACATTCTTTGGCACGGCCTTCCTTTAGGCTTGGAATGAAAACTGACCTTTTCCAGTCCTGTGGCCACTGCTGAGTTTTCTAGATTTCTGGCATACTGAATGGAATACCTTCATAGCGTCATCTTTTAGGATATGAAATAGCTCAGCTGGAATGCCATCACCTCCATTAGCTTTGTTGGTAGTGATGCTTCCTAAGGCCCACTTGACTTCACACTCCTGGATATCTGGCTCTAGGTGAGTGACCACACCATCATGGTTATCTGGGTCATGAAGAACATTTTTGTATAATTCTTCGATGTATTCTTGCCACCTCGTCTTAACATCTTCTGCTTCTATTAGGTCCATACCATTTTTGTTCTTTATTGTACCCATCTTTGCATGGAATGTTCCCTTTGTATCTCTAATTTTCTTGAAGAGATCTCTAGTCTTTCCCATTCTATTGTTTTCCTCTGTTTCTTTGCATTGATCGCTGAGGAAGGTTTTCTTATCTCTCCTTGCTATTCTTTGGAACTCTACATTCAGATGGCTATATCTTTCCTTTTCTCCTTTGCCTTTGGCGTCTCTTTTCTCAGCTATTTTTAAGGCCTCCTCAGTCAACCATTTTGCCTTTCCTTTTCTTGGGGATGGTTTTGGTCACCACCTCCTGTACAACGTCACGAGCCTCTGTCCATATTTCTACAGGCACTCTGTCTATCAGGTCTAATCCATGTGTGACTTCCATTGTATAATCATAAGAAATTTGATTTATATCATAGCTGAATGGCCTAGTGGTTTTCCCTACTTTCTTCAACTTCAGTCTGAATTTGGCAATAAGGAGTTCATGATCTGAACCATAGTCAGCTCCCAGTCTTGTTTTTGCTGACTGTATAGAGCTTTTCCATCTTTGGCTGCAAAGAATATAATCAATCTTATTTCGGTATTGAGCATCTGATGATGTCCATGTGCAGAGCTGTCTCTTGTGTTGTTGGAAGAGAGTGTTTGCTATGACCAGTTATTCTAGTCCTTAGCAATAATTCTCAAAGTGTGGTATCAGAAATTCTCAGGTATCACATTAGATCTACTGAATCAAAAGTTCTGGGGATGGGCCCAACAAACTGTTTACTAAACCCTCAGTTGTGACTCTTATGTTCATTATGTTTAAAAATGACTGAATGAGAAGAAAGAGAGTTAGAAATAAAGATGGGGGAAGGTGATAAGTTAGCTAGAGGAAAATTCTTTCATGGAGAGAGGATTGAAATTAGAATGATTTTTTTTTCCAAGCAGGAGAGCACTTAAAATTTTTGGATAATTTGATGATCAGGAAACCAGAGTTTAATGCTTCTGTATGTTGCCTAACCCTATTTCTACTGCTAGAAATTTTGAGGTCTCTGGTTGAAACCAACGTGGAAAGTTGGAACCAATATGGAATTTCTTATCTCATGGCGATTGTGGTGTGGTGGTAGACCAGCATTTCATCTTGCTTTCCTTTTAAACCCTAGCCATTGATTTCATTAAAACCTAAATTTGGATGATATAGTTTCTCATAAAATAAAATATGTATGTGGATATAAAATGCATCCTTATGGTGTTAACTTCTCAGAATTGGGTCTTTCCACCCATGGGTGATAAGGTTGTGTTGGAGAGTATCCTGCCTTGGGTACTGGGGAAAAGCAGGAAGCGGAGAGAAAAAAGTCTTCTCTTGCCTCATTTGTAAATCAAAGAGCAGCCACAAAAATGTTGGAAACTTAAAAAGCTTACATTGATGGAGTGTCAAGCAGAACTGCATAGGTTCAGAAATATATATATTTGAGAAGCAGAAAGTAATGGCAACAGAAACTCTTCTGCCCCTGCCCACCTTTCCTGTCAGCTGCTCAGTCATTTCCAAGGAGTTTGAAGTTTCTGTACAAGGATCTTGCTAATGATTGTAATTCATCATAGGAGGTGTTTAGCTTTGAAAATGAAATATAACTATATATTTTTCAGATTGATAGTGAGGGCTTGTTTATTGATTATACTCTTAGGGGAAAAAAGAAAAGAAATGTAACAAAGAAAAATGCATTTTCAAGGTCCATCATAATAGCTAAAGTAACTTGACATGTAAAACATTAAAAATATTCTACATGTAACCTTACCTAAATGATAAAAAAAATTACTGAACCTGACTTTTTAAAACCCTTTTGAGAAGACCTAAAGACATAAATGCCAAAAGTAAGTAACAATAACTAAGTCAATATCAAGGACACAAATTAGTGTTCTAATCATTTTCTGTTCAGTTGCTCAGTTGTGTCTGACTCTTTGCCACTCCCTGGACTCCAGGCCTTTACCATCTCCCAGAGGTTGCTCAAACTCATGTCCATTGAGTCAGTGATGCCTTCTAACCATCTCGTCTCATGTATTTGCTATTACTGTGCATTAGTTTTGCCTCTTAGTTTCCTAATGACTGTGGCAAAAAGAGAAATATGGGAAGATTCAAATTCCTTAATAAAGAACTGGTTTTAAGGAAAGAACTTACCATTTTGGATTTTATGTTGGAGGTACAGAGTAGTGCAATGAATACTTCTCTCTGTAGTCATTTAAAGATGATGTAGAAGAGTATATGATTGAACGACCGGAGCCAGAATTCCAGGACCTAAATGAAAAGGCACGAGCACTTAAACAAATTCTCAGTAAGATCCCAGATGAGATCAACGACAGAGTGAGGTTTCTGCAGACAATCAAGGATATAGCTAGTGCAATAAAAGAACTTCTTGATACAGTAAACAATGTCTTCAAGAAATATCAATACCAGAACCGCAGGGCACTCGAACACCAAAAGAAAGAATTCGTAAAGTACTCTAAAAGTTTCAGTGATACTCTGAAAACCTATTTTAAGGATGGCAAGGCAATAAATGTGTTCATAAGTGCCAACCGACTAATTCATCAAACCAACTTGATACTTCAGACCTTCAAAACTGTGGCCTGAGAGTTGTATATGTTAAGAGATGTACTTCTCAGTGGCAGTATTGGACTGCCTTTATCTGTAAATTTTAAAGTTTGACTGTATAAATTATCAGTCCCTCCTGAAGGGATCTAATAATCCAGGATGTTGAATGGGATTATTGCCATCTTACACCATATTTTTGTAAAATGTAGCTTAATCATAATCTCACACTGAAGATTTTGCATCACTTTTGCTATTATCATTCTTTTAAGAATTATAAGCCAAAAGAATTTACGCCTTAATGTGTCATTATATAACATTCCTTAAAAGAATTGTAAATATTGGTGTTTGTTTCTGACATTTTAACTTGAAAGCGATATGCTGCAAGATAATGTATTTAACAATATTTGGTGGCAAATATTCAATAAATAGTTTACATCAGTTAAAAAAAAATAAATAAATATAGAAGTGATTGTCCTGTGACTTTTTTAAGTAAGGGGATTAAGTGAATACAAGAGCACTTAAGGGTACAATTTATGGAAGGTGAATTTTTATGAGAAATTAAGCCAATGAACTTCACATATATAGGCTTCTTATGAATAATATATGTTAAAAGATAAGAAATCTCCTCCCTAGAATGCTTAAAACTCATGTATTATAAGTCAAAATCATTGTAACTTCTTACATTCTATTATCTTGTGATACTGGCTTATTATAGTTCCATATACTTTGAAGACTAGAAGACCAATAATTAGGTAGAGTTGTCATTATGTTAAGGAGAAGCTGAAGGAGTATTCTCACCTGGAAGGAAATCATTCTTAAATAAGAGTAAACTGAAGGGATAGTACAAACTTTCCTCAGGAAAGCGTCTTTAGATTTTTCTATAGCATTTAAAAAAATGCTTTAAGCATGGAGAATGGCAGAGAAAGTGTTGACCAGAATAATCTTCCAAGAAGTGCCTCAGTAGAAAAATCAAGGGTTTATTTTCACATAAATGACACTAAGCAATAGTCAAAAGATTAGTCTCACTCACTTGGGACAGTAAGATGAACTGGATAGATATGAGGACTTTCAGAGGAATCTGAATCACAGGTTAAATTAAGTCATTCAATTCTCATTTCTCTGGATAGTCCATTAGGAATCCCACTTTCTCCAAATAAGAGTAACTTCCCCAAAGATGACTCTTTTTCTTCCATACTCATTGAAAATCATCCTCTTAGAAATTTAAAGAATTTGAAGAATTGTCAGCAGAATTCTTAACTTTTAATTAATTGCAACTTAAGTTTTTGAAGCTAACTAAAATTTTTGTCCTGATGATTGGAATGTTCACATTTAATTTGCCAAACAAAAGTTTAAAAATATATTGTTAGAAATGCTGCAGGCTTTGTAAAATGACTTTCCACTGGCTAGATGTTAGAGCAAGACCAAATGTTTATTAATTTTCTCTGCCACAGAGCTAATAGAACTGTTCTTTTAATTCAACAAACAGAAGCCTGTGTTCTTTGGATGGTTATTTTATTTCCCATGGAGTCTGCATGCTGTTGGCTGACAATCACAATGGCTATGTATCTTTTTGGCTCTAGATGTCTCTAACGAAAATTTTAAAAGCAATCTTTTAATTTGTTTTGTAATATTTCTGAAAAGATAGATTCAAAAGCTATTAACAAAGTTTTTAGAAATGATTTTTTCCTGGGATACATTTTGTGTGTGTGTGTGTGTGTGTGTGTGTGTATGTGTGTAGAACTGCTAAAATCATAAGGTAAAGACTGATTTGGTCAATAGCTAAAGAATTTAATATAGGCCACATATTCTTCCAGTTGTGTTTAAGGCTCCTCTTTGAATCAATCATTTTCTTCTTTAATGCATAAAAATAGAAAATCATTAACTAGTCTCCTGTACCCCCCGCCCCTTTCCAAACACAGTCCATGGTTACTGCCTTATTCAGGATGATGAGTAGTTAATAGCAAACTGCTATGATAGGATGGCAATGGCACCTCACTCCAGTACTCTTGCCTGGAAAATTCCACGGATGGAGGAGCCTGGTAGGCTGTAGTCCATGGGGTCACTAAGAGTTGGACACGACTGAGCAACTTCACTTTCACTTTTCACTTTCCTGCATTGGAGAAGGAAATGGCAACCCACTCCAGTGTTCTTGCCTGGAGAATCCCAGGGACGGGGGAGCCTGGTGGGGTGCCATCTCTGGGGTCGCACAGAGTCAGACACGACTGAAGAGACTTAGCAGCAGCAGCAGCGTGATAGGATGGAGGTAGGGAGTGTGCAGTCAGGTACCTGGACTCTGGGGCATGGCCCTCTCAGAGAGGTTCATGTATCCTCTCTGCACTTTCAGCCATGTGATCTGGAGTAGATTACTTCATCTCTCCATGGCTTATTTTTCTTATCTATGAGATGAGCATAAAGATAATTGTGACTCCTCCACAGGAGTGATATAAACATTAGATTATTTTACTTCACAGAAAAGCACCAGAACTGTACCTAACTAATAGTTAATGCATCCCATGAGTTGAGGGTGTTCTTCTTGCCCTCAAGCAGCTCCCCTCCTGATAGATTTCCATCCAACTGCTTATATTTGTGTGAAATTTACCTGTTTTTGTTAGGAATTCAGTATTACTTTATTTCTTTGTTTTTAATAACAGCTTTATTGATATATACTTCACATACCATAAAATTCACTCTTTTAAAGTGTATGATTCAGTGATTTTTAGTATAATCATAGAATTGTACAACTATCAACATCATATAACCATGGAATATTTTCTCTCAATGACATTTTAGCCACATAATATTGCAGAGTCTAAATATGTTAAATCTTAGCAGAGAAGGCTAACCAGTTTTCCAAATGAGTGTAGCAAATGATATGTCCACCAGGTATGAGAATTCCAATAGCTTCACAACCCTGCCTTCATCTGGTATTGTCACTCCTTCTAATTTTAGCCACTCTGGTAGGAATGTCTTTCACTGTGTTTTTAATAAAAACTTCTTGATTATAGCCACAATGACTGAAGCATTCCTGCCAGCAATAAATGAGGGTTTGTGGAGAGAAGTTTTAAATACTCATCTTGTCTCATGCTTCTTGAGGGGCCAGGAATGCCCCAGGTGAATCTAATAAGGGTCTCCTAAATCCATCCTCTCATACTTTAGCCCACATCAGAATCACATGGACAGACTGTTACACTGCGAGGACAGCCTCCCTCACCCCATCCCCAGGACTGGAGTCAATAGGTCTAGGGTAGGGCAACCCAGCTCTCAGGCCTTGGACAAACCGTGTTATAGTTCTTAGACAAATCAGTGTTACAGCTCTGTTTTATTTAGAAGATAGCAGGAGGATCCATCCTTGAAGTGTGAGGGCATGCCAAGCCAAAGATGCAAAGAGATGAGAGTGAAGGAGTATGTGCAGGGTTGGGAGGCCGGGGGAGGAGAGTTCATGAGAGAGACAGAAAGAGCTCACGCAACCAAGGGAGAGAGAGAAGGTGCTTTGGCTCCTCCTTTTATATGTTTTTTCCTCCCCCTGGGCCTGCCCTATGCAAACTGGGCTTAGCCAGGAGTGCTCTTTGTTCTACCTGAGGTCTTCACTCCAGTCCTCGGACCTTCCTTTGACCTTCTTTTGTTCTACATTCATGGGCTTTTCTCTTCCTTGTCTTTTATTCACCGCCATTTTGGACTCCTTTTCCCTATTCTAACTACCTAACAGTAGGATCTGTTTCGCTTTCCAGGGACCTCTTTTGCTTTTAAGGTGAAGATATTAGGTAAAGTTGCCATGGAAAAAGTGAGGTGTTACACTATTAAATTGAATTTCCTTTTGACCTCAATATTTACTGTGCTTATTGAAAGTCTGGCTGAAGAGTGAAAAAAAGAGATAGTGGAGGCAGTGAGAAACTGTAGCCGCATTTGTTGCAGGAGTGCAGGAGTGAATGAGACAACCTGCAAATTTGTGAATTTACACATTACCCTGACTACATTTCAAAATATTCTGGCCTAGGCTCACTACCTATTGTTCTGCTTCAGGCAAATACAATTGATGGCTGGGGTCACTACAGCGGTTTTCAGATTTTGCTCCCAGTTCAGTTCAGTTCAGTCACTCAGTCGTGTCCGACTCTTTGCGACCCCATGAATCACAGCATGCCAGGCCTCCCTGTCCATCACCATCTCCCGGAGTTCACCCAGACTCACATCCATCGAGTCCGTGGTGCCATCCAGCCATCTCATCCTGGGTCGTCCCCTTCTCCTCATGCCCCTAATCCCTCCCAGCATCAGAGTCTTTCCCAATGAGTCAACTCTTCGCATGAGGTGGCCAAAGTACTGGAGTTTCAGCTTTAGCATCATTCCTTCCAAAGAAATCCCAGGGTTGATCTCCTTCAGAATGGACTGGTTGGATCTCCTTGCAGTCCAAGGGACTCTCAAGAGTCTTCTCCAACACCACAGTTCAAAAGCATCAATTCTTCGGCGCTCAGCCTTCTTCACAGTCCAACTCTCACATCTGTACATGACTACTGGAAAAACCATAGCCTTGACTAGACAGACCTTGGCACAGTAATGTCTGTGCTTTTGAATATGCTATCTAGGTTGGTCATAATCTTTCTTCCAAGGAGCATCTTTTAATTTCATGGCTGCAGTCACCATCTGCAGTGATTTTGGAGCCCTCCCAAATAAAGTCTGACACTGTTTCCACTGTTTCCCCATCTATTTCCCATGAAGTGATGGGACCGGATGCCATGATCTTTGTTTTCTGAACGTTGAGCTTTAGGCCAACTTTTTCACTCTCCTCTTTCACTTTCATCAAGAGGCTTTTTCATTCCTCTTCACTTTCTGCCATTAAACAGTGTTTAGATATGCAGATTCTCTGCCCTACCCTAGACCTATTGACTCCAATCCTGGGGATGGGGTGAGGGAGGCTGTCCTCGCAGTGTAACAATCTGTCCATGTGATTCTGATGTGGGCTAAAGTGTGAGAGGATGGATTTAGGAGACCCTTATTAGATTCACCTGGGGCATTCTCGGCCCCAGAAATTACATTATTTTAAGGTAAAAACAGAAACAAAGTCAGAACCAAAGTGATTTCACCAAAGTGATTTCAATGTAAATAAAGGTTGATGCCTATTTCTCTTGGCGGTGCTTTCAAGCACAACTTCATTTAAAAGCTGTGATCCAGAGTAGCTCCCTTTTAGTTTCTGTGGTTCCTGAACTCCTCTCTAATTGTTTACTGCTTACTTCAGCTTGGAAGCCCTTTGTAAAAGTGCAAAGGTAGCCTGTGAGAGATGACAGGGGAATTAATATAGATAGATACATTGTCTCCTACTAAGTATTTATGTAGCAGTGCTTCTCAAAAATCAGCCCGCTTGGTAATAGCTGGAAGACTCCTTTAACCAAAGGTTGTTAGGCCCACCTCCACAGTTTCTGATTCTAGAGGTCAGCAGAGGGGCTCAGTAATTTGCACTTCTAACAAGTTGCAAGTGAGCTGGCAATGCTGGTTTCTTGACTCAAAACCAGAGCTTTAAGGAAAGGTGGCTCCTGGGAAGAGAGTTTCCTGAATGAGGTTTTGCTGGATGGAGAAGGAAAAAAACTCAGGCTTCTCTTCCCCAAGTGGGAGACCTGAGTAACAAGGAAGCCCTCTCCCCTACTGCAGGGGGTAAAAATGCAGAAGGGCTATTGAATCTAAATTCAAGTGATTAGTATTAGAATAATTTAAGTGATAAGATTAATTTCTGGTTTCCAAGTTTTTAGCAAGTGTTTTCCAAAACTTAAGGTGAATCAAAATGGTAGCTTGTTGTCAAGATATTGGTAGATGCTTGTTAAAAATGCAGACACTTAGGCCTCCTCTTTGTAACTTCTACTCAGGAAATCTCTGCTGAAGCTTTCCCAGAAATAAGTGGTCCAGGTAAGTTTGTTGCAAATGGCCCTTTTTACTTATTTATTTGTACTCTCTATTTAGGGGAACTGAGGACCTGTGTTATTATTATATCATCATTTTATTGAACATTTCTGGAGATTTAACTGGAAAATAGAAATATTTTTCCAAGAGTAGTTTAATTATACTTTGGCTCTCTTACATTTCTAGCTGGGGGGCGAGGGGGGTGTCTCTTTGAAATTTGTTCCGTTTACTACTTAAAAATAATCTGAAAAGCAAATTCATATATATTGAACATTTTTATATGATAAGACGTGTGGTATGTGCTCAGTTGTGTCTTGACTCTTTGCGACCCCATGGACTGCAACCCGCCAGGCTCCTTCTGTCCATGGAATTTTTCAGGCAAGGATATGTGAGTGGGTTGCCACTTTCCACTCCAGGGGATCTTCCCAACCCAGGTATGGAACCCGCGTCTTCTGCTTACTCTGCACTGGCAGGAGGATTCTTTACCACTGTGCCACTTGGGAAGCAATAAAATTCTGTAAAGTCCATCCAAATTCAGGAGAGATGAGAGATCCTTCTATAGGTCCGCTATTCCCAACTGTAGAAATCAATTCAAATAAGGGGCATGTGGTGAAAATATTTACAAGGAGCTTCATTCTAACAAATTCCAGTAACTATTCAGCTTTCCATGTGATGATAGCTACCATATTCTTGCCATACTGATGGAATCTCTACAGATAGGGGTGTTGTCAACAGACTACTGTGATTTGAAAACATATAGAGCTTTGAAAAAAAAAATTGTCAGCGATTGTTGCTAGGTTTTTATTTTCTTATACCTTTTGTAAACTGCAGTTTAGGATCTAGTGTACTAACAGGATAGTAACATGCTTATAATGAACATCAAATCTTCCTTGCACAGGAAAAAAGCTTGCTTTCCTAGCTGCCCTCAATAGCTACCTGCAGTTTCTCTGAGGGTTATGAACAGGGAGTGATCCCTCAAGAGATGTAGCTGGCATATTTAAATCTTTAAGCAAATTATAAAAAGTGATGATAAAAATCTGTTCACTGGGTAGGTAGGGAGGAGGGTTGTATTTCTTCCAAGAACATTTAACTTTCTTTTTTTTTGTAATTAAAAAACAATTTTTTTTTTGGCTTCAATGGGTCTTCATTGCTCTGTGCGGGCTTTCTCTAGTTGCAGTACGTGGGGGCTATTCTTCATGGTGGCGTGAGGGCTTCTCACTACAGTGTCCTCTCTTGTGGAGCACCAGCGGTAGGGCACAGTAGTTGTGCGTGAGTTTAGTTGCCCTGTGGCCTATGGGATCTTCCTGGTCCATGGATCCAACCCTTGTCCCTGGATTGGCGGGTGGATTCTTAACTACTGGACAACCAGGGAAGTCCCAACAACCTTTTAAAAGCAAGTTTAGTTGGATGAATCATTGTAGCAAAATACTGCCACAAAAAGGGGAAACTTTTCTCTCTAGAAATCTAATAATATCCATCAAGAAACCATGAAAAGTATCAATTGAGGACATTAAAAAAGAAGATGAAGGAACATTTGATGTTTTAAGGATATGTATACCTATTGTTGGGCTTCCCAAGTGGTGCTAGTAGTAAAGAACCTACCTGCCAATGCTGGACACATAAGGGATGTGAGTTCGACCCCTAGGTTGGGAAGATCCCCTGGAGGAGGGCATGGCAACCCACTCCAGTATTTTTGCTGGAGAATTGCATGGCGAGGAGCCTGGCGGGCTACAGTCCATGGGTTGCAAAAATCGGATATGACTGAAGCCAATTAGCACACACACATGCCTATTGTTAAACTTAGAATTTTAGCCTGCATATTATGTTTCACTAACAATTATTGATAATACTTACAGGGTGACCCATTTTGTTGACTGCTCTGGGGATTTTCCTTAGAAAACTTTCCCTCATTCACTTAGTCTGTATTTTAATTGTGTGAAAAGTTGTGGAACTGAAATGGGCATGTAGGTGGTTGCCTCAAAGGGACACGGTTTTGAGGTCACTGTCTTACACTACTCATCAGTTTGAACTGGGCTGATGCATATATTGTCTGGCATTGCGCATTTACTTCCCTGCTGTGAGGAAACAGTAACTTTTACCCAGACATTGAACCTTCTCTTAATCTTTGTTTCCTGTATTCAGCAGAGAGACAGCATGGGAACAGAAGTAGCTGCCTATCAGAGAAAGTTGCCAAGTTTTGGGTCCCTAGGGAAATGTCTTGAGTAGAACAGAATATTTCCTAATGTTGTTGCTGTAAAACAGTTAGTATTCTGCTCAGGCTGATAGGCAGTTCCCGTATTCACACTGTACTAGGTGTTATACTATAGAAGGCACAAAAATTGCTTCAAACAGTGTGTTTTCCTTTCTAGCATTTAGGAGAAACTAAATGTGGGGATATGTGAATGTCCCTCTGGATTCACTTGTGTTCTCTAGGAGAGGGTTATTTGTAAAGAGCATGGAGTTACTTCTGTGAATGGTACCTTATAAAATAAAAGAATATTACCACCTCTCGTTCGGTTACTGTTACCCTCTTTCAGCAATAATATACTTCTGATCTTGGTGTAAATGTCATATTGTGTGAATATGCAAACACCACATCCGCCTACATATGTTCTGTTGCTTAGTAATTCTTGGCACTGGAGCACTGTGAATTCTGTACTTAATAAATGAGATACCCATCAGAATGAAAAATGAACTATGTTGGTCTCCTGAATAAGATATCATTATTTCAGGGTTTAGTTGTGAAAAAGCGGGCTGCATTCTTGTCTGTGGTAGTCTAGAAATTTAGAAGGGAATTGAATTTAGGAATAACATTTGTTTACTTTTTCACTAAATAAGGCTTATACTGCCTAATACTTTTCCCTCCACATGGTCCCATATTTCAAAGCATTTATTTAAAGATAGATTCTAGATACCTAGATAAGGATTTGTTTGAAAAAAATCTTACTCAAGAATCTGTAAATATCTCCTTTTATAGTAAAACAAAAACCTATATTCAAGAGTGACTGTTGGAATTATGCCTTGAAAAGCAAATGAATTTTTTTCATCTAGTATAATTACTATCGTCACCCTTTTCAACTCTGAGCTCATATCCCTTTTTGTAATGTCCATTCATAAATCTGAGTTTTTGTTAATGCAAGTTTGTGTGCCAGACTCACAGTGAAGCCAAACAAACTGAAGAGTTTGGCAAAGCATTTTAAAAGGTGAGGGGGCGGGGGAGAGTCACAGGGTATAGGATCAGATCCTGCTCATTTCTTTGATTGGCTAATAAGGGAACAGGACAAAGTCACAGGGGTTAACTATATCAGTTCTTAGGCTGCAGGAGGCCTGAGGCTACATGTTCTTGATCATCAAGTAGTTAATATCTTCCATTTGGTGTGTGTATGGGGGAGGGAGTTTTACATCTGCAAAACAATTCAGGAAATTTGCATCAAATAGTATTATCTGGGTACTTCTGTGCTGGTTCACTCATTCATGGCCCCAGGAACTGTAACCCACTAGGTTCCTCTGTCTAAGGGATTTCCCAGACAAGAATACTGGAGAAGGTTGTCATTTCCTTCTCCAGGGGATTTTCCCGACCCAGGAATTGAAACCGAGTCTCTTGCGTTGGCAGCTGGATTCTTAACCCCTGAGCCACCTGGGAAGCCCAAAAGCTAAAGTAGAAGATATGAGGGAAGGCCCTACAGGGTCCTGCTTGGTTACATTTTGAGGTTTTCCTTAGGGATCCATCCATTTCAGCTTCAAACATTGAATTAAAAGATATATCTCTATTAACACAATTTAAACTCTGAATTTGAGAGATACAGTCTCTCTGCCCCAAATAATAAAAATGCTTTTTCACCAATGGGGGGTTTTGAATCTACCACACAGGATACCAGATGTCATACTCTATTCATATGCCATTGCTTCACTCCTAGATGCTCAATTTATCAGCTGCTCATTTTATCACTACTGTTTTCTCAGTTTTCTTACCTTGTTCTAAAAACTGGGGGTACCAAAAAAAAATTCACTCTTCTCATTTAGGAACTCATGCTTCTCTGGGAGATACAGATGTGTACTTTTATAGCAGCTGTTACAACAGGTACTAAGAAAAACTATATACTACATGATAAAGGAGGTAAGAATCAGTTCCAAAGGAGGACAAGAATCAACTGAACATCTCCAAGTCCTCAGCATGTTTTGAGTCACATCTTTTCCCAAGAGGAAAGACTGTGGAGTGTCCCCACTCCACATCAAATCATGAGAGGGGGCATTTAAACAGACCAGTAAGAATTTGAGACAAGAATTTTGGAGTTTTAGGGATGAATAATGAGTGCAAAATTGAAATGATTAGAAGTATACCTCGAGTTTTCAAGGGCATCAGTGGATCAGCTACCTGTGACATGACGGGATAAAGCCAATATAGGGCCACCTTATACGTACTTTATATCCCTTACCTGAGGGGACTGCGGAGTGATAAATGAATGAGGTTTTATAGCTAGGTTATTTTTACCTCAACTGATACAGTGTGCTGCTGTGCCTTTGCCTGATCTCTGCATGCTGATGCTTTTCTCTTTTACTCCACACATTGTCTCTTGGGTATTTTACTCTCTCATGGTTTCAGCCACCTACTCTGTGGATGATAGTTTTAAAGTTTTTATAAATGTACTTTGGGTTTATATCTAATCACACTGGGGGTTTTCACCTGGGTATCTCATAGGTGCCTCAGCGGTCCAGATAAACGAACTAATCAATTTTTAAACCACCCTTCAGTACGCTCTTCTTTTTGTGTTAATTGTGTCATCTGGTGTAGATGACACACTTATCCATGCCGTTGCTACTAAATCTAGAAAGGAAGTCACCCTAGATACTTCAGTTATACCTTCACCCCTCATTTCCTACGAATCGTTACACAGTGTTGTGTTCCATCATTCTTTCCTCTTTATCGTCATTGCAACTAGCAGAGTTCAGACTTTGCATCACTTGCTCAGACTCTCACTTAAAAACTGACCTGCCTCCCCCCTTGTTCCATGAAATTAATCTTCAATAAAATATCTAGAATCTCTTTTTCTAAAACAAAAATCTGAATACATCACCCCCTTGATTAAACTTCCTTTAGCAGGTTGTTAAAAATCAAGCTTTGAAATATAGTAAATAATTGGTTCTGTTAACATTCTCCTGCCTATACTCTGGCTATATCTTTTGTCCCATGCCTTTGACTTAACTCTCATGATATATACATATATATATAAACTGTCTGCAGTTTCCACTTACGTCATGCTGTATCTCCCTTCTGTGTCCCTGTTCTCATGCTATTTTCACTGCCTGTAATGCCCTTTCCACTACTAATCATGTTTTAAGATTAAGGATAGCCATTAATACTAGGAAGCTTTCGCAGAAAATGACATACAGGGTGGTAAAACTTACTCTGAATATTTTTATCTTTGTACTATCACTATATATATAAAATATTGATTTATTTGGGTCCCCTGCCAAAGTCTTAGTATTGGATCTCCAGTGTATAACAAAGTACTTGGCATACTGCGAGCACTGAATGAATAACTGGAGTAAGTGGCTGCTAGTCCTACTTGCTAAATTATGCTCTACATATCCACATTCTGTGATGGGATAGGGAGATGATATTTGAAATACTGGGTTGGCCAAAAAGTTCATTCAAGGTTTTCCATAAGATGTTACAGAAAAACCCAAACGAACCTTTTGGCCAACCCAGTCATTGCTCAGTTATGTCTGACTCTTTGCAACCCCTTGACTACAGCATCCCAGGCTTCCCTGTCCATCACCAACTCCCAGAGCTTGCTCAAACTCATGTCCATTGGGCTGGTGATGCCATCCAACCAAGTCATCCTCTGTTGTCCCCTTCTCCTCCTGCCTTCAATCTTTCCCAGCATCAGGGTCTTTTCCAATGAGTCAGTTCTTCTCATCAGGTTACCAAAGTATTGGAGTTTTAGCTTCAGCATCAGTCCTTCCAATGAATATTCAGGACTGATTTCCTTTAGGATTGACTGGTTTCATCTCTTTGTAGTCCAAGGGACTCTCAAGAGTCTTCTCCAACACCTTTCTTTGTCCAACTCTCACATCCATACATGACTACTGGAAAAACCATATCTTTGACAAGATCGACCTTTGTTGGCAAAGTAATGTCTTTGCTTTTTAATATGCTATCTAGGTTGGTCATAGCTTTTCTTCTAAGGAGCAATTGTCTTTTTATTTCATGTCTGTAGTCACCATCTGCAGTGATTTTGGAGCCCAAGAAAACAAAGTCTCTCAGTTTCCATTGTTTCCCCATATATTTGCCATGAAGTGATGGGACTGGATGCTATGATCTTAGTTTTTTGAATGTTGAGTTTTAAGCCAGTTTTCTCACTCTCCTCTTTCACTTTTATCAAGAGGCTCTTTAGTTCCTCTTCACTTTCTGCCATTAGTGTGGTATCATCTGCATATCTGAGGTTGTTGATATTTCTCCTGAAATCTTGATTCCATCTTGTGCTTCATCCAGACCAGCATTTCACATGATGTACTCTGCCAACCCAATAGTAGCCCACAAAGCCAGTCTAGCTTGTTGATTAGACTGAATGTGCTAATGCTAAGATGAAAGTGGTATTTGAAGAATTATAATTTTGAAATTACTTTTATATGGTGAAAGCAGAATGTGAGTTAAGAACAACAGTTAGGAGATCATGGCAGTTGCCCAAGATGACTATGTTTAAAGTGAGGGTGGAAAAGGAAGTTAGTAGGTTTGAAAGACACCTTCAAGAAAGAATAGGCCAGGAAAATCAAGTAAGTGGTAGTGAGGAAAAAATATCAGCTGTTGGTAGTGAGGTAAAAAAGTCTTAAATGTTGAAGATTTAATCATATAATTTATGATTTCTTTCCATGGGGCTGAGCAATTGAGAAAAGTTTATAATCTCTGAAACTTGAAAGATCCTAGGTTATATAGAATCAACACTTTTATGTACATTAAAATTTTTTAGAATTCTATTTCTGCTCTGATGGGCTAAGTGGCATTAGTCCTGCCTAACCACTGCAAACAACTAGAAAATTAGACAAAACACACAAGAACTGATTTTCGATGCTGGACAACAGACTATACAGAACTGTGAGCTCTAAGAGAAGGAAACGTGAGGTATTTCTGGCTTTCTAGATGGAATTACTTTCAGAATCAAAGCAAGGGGGCCAGCTCAGCAGGTAGAAAGATAGGAATTTGAAGAGGTTGAATCAGCTTGAATTTGCATAACAGTATAAAAAAGTTCAGTTCAGTCCATTTGCTCAGTCATGTCGGACTCTTTGTGACCCCATCGACTTCAGCACGCCAGGCCTCCCTGTCCATCACCAACTCTTGGAGTTTACTCAAACTCAAGTCCATTGAGTCGATGATGCCGACTCAATCTGCTGTCGTCCCCTTCTCCTCCTGCCCTCAATCCCTCCCAGCATCAGGGTCTTTTCCAATGAGTCAGCTCTTTGCATCAGGTGGCCAAAGTATTGGAGTTTCAGCTTCAGCTTCAGCCCTTCCTGATTTCCTTTAGGATGGAGTGATTGGATCTCTTTGCAGTCCACAGAGTCAGAAACCATGAAAAAAGAATTTCTTGAAATATTCATAGACTCACCTTCAATCTTTTGCCGAATGGTGATGGATGTGTGTGAAACCTTGTGAGAACAAATATAGTGGAATTGTAAGTCAAATAATTTCCAGAGCCAGACAAAGTGGGAGTTTCCATCATATAGAATCAAGAGATTTCGTCACTTGAGGGCTTCTGTAGGATACCAAAAATTAGGTTCAAACTACACCTGAGTAGAAATTAAACAGGTCCAAAGAAACCTTGAAAGCAAAGAAATGACACACCATCTTTGGTAGAAGAACATGAAAGGCCTGAGAACACATTATTTAACAAAGTCAAAGGTGAAAGTTTGAAGTGAGTTTTTTTTCCAAAATATTTTCACTAAATGTAGAATTCTGTTGGAATATTTAAAAGACCTGTACAATGAGGGGAAAAAAAAAAAAAGACCATGCTGACAGAGATGGAATAAAATCTAAGTGAATGTAGTGACATATCTTGTTTACAGATAGGAAAGCCAGAAACTTGAGCTTACACTGGTTACTTTCAAGAGTTACTATCAAATTTCATCAATGAGTAATTATGATATTGGTATAAACCAATAGAATAGGAATAGAATAGAGAAAAAAAAAACCTTTTGGTTAGGAACAGTTACATCCTACTTGGAGTTCAAAATATATGCAGAAACTCAGATATTACTAAGCAGCAGAATTTTTAATACAATACCATAAGTATCTGTCTGTGGCAACTTCACATGCAAACTGATGTTTGTAACATGTAGGCTAAACATTGTGTTAGGAATTTGTAGTGTCCCCTATATCACTTACATATTTGAATTTTCCACAATTCCAGCTAGACATCTGAGTCTGTAATTTGATTGTATGCTGCTAATGGGCATCAGTGTTTATAGGGTACATATCTATGGTTTGTATAACCAACAGTTCAGTTGTGCATTCTCACAAAAGTATATTGTTACCATATTGGCTATTTAAATATAGAACATGTCTTAAATGTTCTGTGGCTTTGGTATACAAGTGACATGAGATATGTTTAGAATTACTTGGATCTAATACAAATATGGGAGTCATATTAATGGAATTTTTAGAGAGATTCTTGACAATATATTTACTGTAAGTTGCAAGAACAATTTGCTTAATGTATTACTAAATGTGATTTAAATAAAAAGATTATCTTGAAAGGAGCCAGAGAACAATACTTTACATACAGAGGAAAACCAACGTGAAAGGTGGTTGACAAATCTTCAGAAACAATGAAGATCAGAAGACAAACTAAAATTTTAAAGTATGGGAAGAAAATGTCAGCCCAGAATTCTATATTTAGTGAAATGTCCTGCCAAAAAACTCATCAGTTCAAGCTTTCACATTTGACCTTGTTTCTTCTACTTGTGTTAATAAAAAATATGAGGGCATTCTTAGAACCATGAAAATAAGTCCTGATTTTCCAGACTGGACAAGAGCCATATACATACATATATATATACATGTATATATATATGACTATATATATACAGTCTGTAAGCTAGATTTAAGAAAGACTCTCTTGACACTGAGTTTAATGGTATCATCAAGTGTAATGTGTAGTTAACTCTAGGCAAAAAGAAAGGCAGTTTAGAAGTAAAATGTCTCCTTGTTAGAAACAGATGCAGACTTTTCAGTACCTGAATATTTAGCACCTGATATTCTCATCCACTCTACATGCTCTGAACCATGCTCACAAAGCAGTCCTCTGATAATTGATTTTCCATCTCTATCTGCCAAGAAGAAAAATGTAACAGCTATGCTCATGCAAGTCTTACATCCCATTTAGCAGTATCATTTGTTGTTGCTGTTGTTGTTAAATTAATAAACTGTCATTCTACTTGATGTATCAGTGTCTTAGGAGCTTGGTTAACATGAGTTGGCCTTCTTTAACATTATCATAATTGGATCCTGAATGATCACTTTTCTAGCCCTTTAAAAATTCTCTGAAACCTAATTTCCCCATCCATAGGAACCTGCAGAAGATTAATAAAGCTCTACACCCCTCAATCTTTTTTATTTGATGTAACTTCAAATTGACAGGAGAGTTGAAAATAATCCAAGGAACTTCCGCTATATTTTTTTACCCAGATTTAGAAATCGTTTATATTTTCCCCATTTTCTTTATCATTTTCTCTGTATGGTGGTGGTTTAGTTGCTAAATCATGTCCAACTCTTGCAACCCCATGGACTGCAGCCTGCCAGCCTCCTCTGTCCATGGGGTACTCCAGGCAAGAATACTGGAGTAGGTTGCCATTCCCTTCTCCAGGAGATCTTCCTGACCTTGAACCTGGGTCTCCTGCATTGCAGGCAGATTCTTTACCAACTGAGCTACAAGTACAAATTTGTGCAAATATATGTGCATAAAGGAATATTTTTTCTAATATGTGTTAGAAACATAATATTTCCTTTCCCTAAATATTTCAGTATGTATGTCTTAGGAAAATGGGCCTTCTCTCAGATAAAAATATATTATAAAATTAGCATTTTAATTTGATATATTATCTAATCCATAGTTACATTTAAATTGTTAATTGTTCCAAAATGTCCTTTACAGCCCATTCTATCATCCCCTGATCCAGTGTTCAATACATAATATTTAGTAGTCGTCTTTTTTCTCATTTTGCTGTGTCTCATGTTTCCTCACCCAGCTTTTTTTTTTTTTTTTAACAGCATTTTGTAGAATATTTGTTACAGTTTACTTCATATTTCCTTAACATTAGTTTCAGGCTCTACATTTTTGGTGAAAGAACACAGAAGTGATATATCCATTTTTAATGAGTCATATCAAGAGGCAACATGATGTTATTATTTGGTAAACTTTGATCATTTAGTTAAGGTGCCATCCAAGAGGTTTCTCTTTTAAGTCACTATTTTAACCTTTGTAATTATCCATTCACCTTCCTCCTGATGGTAACATTGTTTTCTAATATCATTGGTTAATTTTGCAGGTTTTTAAGCCATATGTGTCTAGAATTATATAGTATGTACCCTTCGTGTATATATTCTTTCATTTTACATTGTTTTGAGAGCCATCCGCTTTGCTATGCCATTGCCATTTGTTTGTTCTCATTATTATATGGTATTCCATTATGTGACTATACCTCAATTTATTTATGCATTCATAAACAATCGAGCAATTGTCTAGGCATTACTATTAAAAATGTGTTCTATAAACATTCTTATAAATGTCATTTGGAGAATCTATTGGGAGTATAACTAGAAGGAAGAGAATTGTTCAGTTGCAAGGTCTCCATTTATTTAGTTTTGGTGGGTGTTTCCAAAAAGTTTTAAAAGAGTTGTATGGTAATAGCTTATACTGTGACCAGGAGTAAATGAGAGTTCCAGTTGATCTGAAGTAATATCACCTTTATTTCTTCCTTTCCATTTTTGTCATGTTTTATAGCACTTGCTAGAGTTCTAGCACAACTGAGAAGTGTCAAATAAAATTTTTTACCATGAGTCAGAGTTGAATTTTATCAGACAAATTTTCTTCATCTACCGGAGATATGATTTTTCACCTTGTTTTCTATTTATGTATTAAAACATGGATTGATTTTCAATTTTTTTACATTTTATTCATTTTTTATTGCGCTATAGTTGATTGAAAATATTAGTTTCTGGTGTACAACAAACTGATTCAGGCATATCAGTAGAAATAGATGTGTGTATACGCTTTTTCAGATTCTTTTCCCTTATGGGTTATTACAGAATATTGAGTATAGTTTTCTGAGGTATGCAGTAGGTCCTTGTTGGTTATATGTTTTATGTAAAGTAGTGTGTATATATTAATCCTAAACTCCTAATTTATCTCTCCCCTGCTTTCCTCATAGGCAATAACTCTAAGTTTGTTTTGTATGTCTATGGATGTATTTCTGTTTTGTAAGTAAGTTCATTTATATCTTTAAAAAATTCCTTATATAAACAATGTCATATGATATTTGTCTCTGGCTTGCGTCACTTAGTATGTTAATCTCTAGGTCCATCTATGCTGCTGAAAATGGCATGATTTCACTCTTCCTTATGGCTGAGTAGTAGTACATGTTGTGGATGTGTGTGTGTGTATGTGTATGTATGGCATCTTTACCAATTCATCTGTCAGTGGACATTTAGGTTGCTTCCGTGTCTTGGCTATTGTAAATAGTGCTGCAATGAACACTGGAGTGCTTGTATCTTTTTGAGTTAGATTTCTTTCCATAAATGCCCAGGAGCGGGCTTGATGGATCATATGGTCACTCCATTTTTAGTTTTTTAAGGAAAACTCCATACTATTCTCCATAGTAGCCACACCAACTTACATTCTCACCAAAGCGTAAGTGGGTGACTTTTTCTCCATACTCTTCTCCAGCATTTATTATTTGTAGGTGTTTTGGTGATGGTCATTCTGTCCATGGTGAAATGATACCTCATTGTAGTTTTGATTTGCATTTCTCTAATAATGAACAATGTTGATTATCTTTTGTGTGCCGTTGGCTGTCTGTATGTCTTCTTTGAAGAATGTCTATTGAGATCTTCTGCCCATTTTGATTAGTTTATTTATTTATTCTTTTAGATATTGAGTTGTATGAGCTGTTCATATATTTTGGAAGTTAACACCTTGTTGGTTGCATCATTTGTAAATATTTTCTTCCATTCTGTAGATTGCCTTTCAGTATATGGTTTCCTTTGCTGTGCAAAAGCTTTAAGTTTAATTAGGTTCTATTTGATTATTTTTATTTCCATTGCTCTAGGAAATTTATCCAAAAAAAATACTCCTGCAATTGATGTCAAAGAGTGTTTTGCCTATGTTTTCCTTTAAGAGTTTTATAGTATTTGGTCTTACATTTAGACCTTTAATCCATTTTGAGTTTATTTTTATATATGGTATTAGAGAACATTTTAATTTTATTCCTTTCACATGTAGTTGTTCTATTTTTCCTGCACCACTTATTGAAGAGACTATCTTTTCTCCATTGTATATTCTTGCCTCCTTTGTCATAGATTAATTGACCATCAATTAATAGGTGTGTGAGTTTATTTCTGGACTTTTGATACTATTCCATTGATTGATAGAAATGCAACAGATTTCTCTGTATTAATTTTGTATCCAGCAGCTTTACCAAATTCATTGAGCTCTAGTAGTTTTCTGGTAGTGTCTTAAGGATTTTCTTTCAGTTTAGTCGCTCAGTCGTGCCCAACTCTTTGCAACCCCATGAATCACAGGTCGCAAAGAGTTGGACATGACTGAGCGACTGAACTGAAAGAAAATCCTTAAGACACTACCAGAAATATACAACATCAACAAATTGAAGAATCCTAGGGATTTTCTGTAGGATTCTTCAATTTGTTGATGTTGTATATCACACTGATTTGTGGATGTGGAAAAATCCTTGCATCCCTGGGATAAATCCAACTTTTTGGATTTGGTTTGGTATTCTTTTGTAGAGGATTTTTGTATCTATGTTTATCAGTGATACAAGCCTGTAATTCTCCTTTTTTGTGATATCTGTCTGGTTTTGGTATCAGGGTGGTGGTGGCCTCATAGAATGAATGCAGAAGTGATCTTGTCTTTGGAATTTTTTGAAATAGTTTCAGACAAATAGGTATTAACTCTTTTCTAGATGTTTGATAAAAGTCCCTTGTGAATCCCTTTTATATTGGAGTTTGGTTTGTTGGGGATTTTTAAATCCAGCTCAATTTCAATAGTTGTAATTGGTCTGTTCATATTTTCTGTTTCTTCTTAGTTCAGTCTTAGGAGATTATAAACTTTCTAAAAATTTTTCAGTTTATTCAGATCATCCATTTTATTGGCATATAGTTGCTTGTAGTAGTCTCTTATGATCCTTTGTGTTTATGTGGTATCAGTTGTAACTTCTCTTTTTTCCAAAGAGTTTTTCAGAGGGCTTGCACCAACTTTTACTCTGTTCAGAAGTAAATGAGAATTCCAGTTGATCTGAGTATCACTTTTATTTCTTCTTTTCAAATTTTTTTCTGTATCACACTTGCTAGAAACTCCAAGAAATGTTGAATATAATTTTATCATTAATAAGAGTTGAATTTAATAAAAAAAATTTTATCAATGGAGATGATCATATGATTTTCTATGAAAATCATATGTGTAATTTGATTTAGTGTAATTTCTATTTATGTGATAAAACATGTAGATTGATTTTCAAATGTTAAGCCAACCTAGATCTATAAGATTGTAATAATTTGGAAATTATCCTTTTAATGTACATCTGGATTACATATGTTAAGATTTTATTAAGTATTTTTGTGTCCATGAGAGAAATTGTTCTCTAACTTTCCTTCCCTTTAATATCTTTGTCAGGTTTTGGTATCAAAATTATGCTAGCCTCATAGAAAGTTGGAGAAGTTCTCTCTTCTTCTGTTTCAGACAAACATTAGAGACATTTTTTTAAATTCAGTAGAGTTTGCTGTTGAAGCTATTTAGGCCACAGCTTTTGTTTGTGAGAAAATTTTAAATAACTCAGTTTCTTTGTTAGATGTAGAATGTTCAGATTTATAATGTCTCTATCAATTTTTGGTAAATTATAAGCTGAAATTGTTATTTTTTGGCATGAATGTGATTATATCTCCTTTAAAAATATCTATAGGATCTCTGCTGATGTCCTCTTTTATTCCTGACATTGTCGTTTGTTACCCTTTCTTCTTGTTTACTCATGCTATCTGGTTATCAGTTTCATTAATATTTTCAAAAAATCAGTTTTTGGCTTTGATTAACTATATTGTGGATTTATTTTCTACTTGTGAATTTCTGATTTTACATTATTTTTCTTTTTTTTAATGTGCTTATAATTTTCTGGATTCTCTTTATTACTTTCTGATACCCTCACTTAATACTATATGTTTCCCTTTGTTTAAGAGTATCTACAATTTTGATTCATTGTTTGTGATGTTTAATATTCACATATTTTAAAATATTTTCTACTTATCAATATGGTTATTCTTAAACAAATAGCAGTTAAAGTTTATTAATTTCTAGTTTTAATTTGCAATCTCTGATGTTAATGTTCCACATCTGAGATGTTCAGTCCAGTAGTTATTAGTCATTTGTGGCTTTTGAACACTTGATACTTGGCTGGTACAATTGAGAAACTGAATTTTTTATTCTAAAATTTAATTAAACAAATGTAAATAGTCACATGTAGCTACTCTTTTCTCTATTAGCATAGATAGGTCATCAAACAACCTAATTTCTACATTGGCATAATTAAAAAGAAATTAATAGATGAAAAATGAGATACTACTGATACTTCAAAATCTCCTGATCTGGGGCAGAATGCATAGCACTCTCTGAAGCCCAGATAGGAGTGTTAGATTTGGAGTCAGAATGGAAATTGTTTGATCCCAGATTAGCTTGGTCATTCTCCTGACTATGGAGTAGATGACTTTTTGATCTCTGAGGATACAGTGAAATAATATCCATTGTGTTTGACAGCTCTGATTATCTGATTTAGAAAGCTTAAGTATGGCACTTAGAAAAAGTGGAGGAATGTGAAGAAAATCTAGTATGAATCCAAAAGGAACACGGATAAACATTTTTAAAACTCGTCTTTATTTAGATGTGCCTTTCCTCCCTATTTTTCAAATTCAGCATTCATAAGCATTCCTAAACATTCATCTTGTTTCTCTCTTTGCTGGGGTGGGAAATTTCCATAGTAATGTCCCAGGAAAAGAGATGGGAAAGTAGAAAAACAAAGGAAGATCAAAGAAAAAGTTTGAATTCAGGATATAACTGAGCTTGTACTTAGAAAATGTTGCACCTGAAAAATTAAAATTCAATTAGAGTTCAGTTGTCTTATTGAGGAAAACATGATTACAATCTTTATACCTTATAATTATCATTATGCTTTTCCTTATCCTTTGTTAAGTATTTCAGTGACTTATCTCACAACTTCTGTAATTTTGAGTAAATCAGTGCTATGCACTGATGTGGACCTTAGCTAGCTGAGAATGTGTACCTTTCACTGAATCAAAGGTGATTATAATTATTTTCAGGGAAAAGTCATGAAATTACCACCTACTTTGAAAAGGAACTCTAACAAGTCCTGAATTTCAGAGAATAGAATCAGACCCTTGAGTTATAAACAGAAGAAAAAAAATTCTCAGAGGCCTGTGAACAATAATTTCTAAAACTAAAACTCTTGTCTTTAATAACATGTCAGAATTGTACTCTAAAGTTGGTAACAGTGCAGAGAAAAGAATGGAACAGTTTAAAGAATATTTTATTGCTTGGGGACATTTCAAGATAAAAGTCTTTTAGGATATTGTCATATTGGTAGAATACCAACATTATAAGTTCCTTTAAGAAATGTCACTATCAGAGAGATTAATTTTAGAAGTATAGGATCACAGAAATGTTTCCATTGATGTAGGTTACTTTGCTGAACTCCAAAAATGTGTCAAGAGTAACAAATCTATCTGACATGTCCAGTCAAGGACTTGTTTTAAGCAGAAACTGTGGCTTGCAGGACACTGTTACATTTTAATTTTGTTTTTCAACCACAAAAAGGAGTCTTTGTTTGTAGTCAGGATGAACACCTGTGGAATCCTAAAACATTTACAGACATGTCTTTAAAAGCTCTACGGTACAGTTAAGATTTAATCTACCAAAGTGGTATAAATAATGTAGACATAGCCTTAGGTGCCAATTCTTCCCACAGCAGATAGAAAAACATAACAGTAAGAACTTCTTTGCTGATTTTTATATAGTGCAAACAGACACTGCCAAGGGCAGAGGGGAACAGTGTAATCTAGAGATGAAGACTTCTTGATATTAGTAATAATGTTCTGAAGTCTAGAAATGGGAAATATAAGGGTTCTGGCAAAGCTATAATTATGCAGAACAAATAAAATTCAGATAGGTTTGTGCTTGAAAACTTGGACATCATTTTGAAACTTATAATTCAGAAAAAAGTAGTAAAAGAATGATCAACCATTCTGGGTCTAAGCATTGACCTTCCATATCTTTTAAGTCTAATCTAAAGGTATTTCAATATTTATTCATGCCATTAAAACAACTCTGCTAGAATTGAATGTGTAGATTCAGTCTACAATTTAAACCATTGATTTATTAAAAATGAAATAAAGCGTGCCAGTACTACATTGACTACCATGAGGAATAAAAAGAATTGTAAGATGGGTTCTAATTCTAAAGATGACTAAGATCTAGCTGGAAAGATGAGAAAATATTTGAGTAGAAATTAAGATTCAAGGTGGTATATTTGAAAGTTATTTTTGGTTGAGTTGTTCTGGAAAGCATCTTTGTTAGAAAAGAAAGTGAGAGTTAATGAAGGCAAAGCTTGGCATATGGAAATGTGATGAGGGAAGTGAGTTCTTAACAGGAGTACTGATGTAGAGATGGAGAAACCAGGAGACAAAGTGTCACCGATTTTAGCTGGAAGGATAGCGACATTGATATTAGAGTAATACAGAAGTAAATTTGGAGAATTATTTCCCAGAATGTGGAGGAACTGGAATCACAGAGAAGTGTAGTCATTGAAGAAAAAATAAAAGTGTCTTGGAAAAGATTACCATTATAGATAGAAACCACCATGAAATAGATGTTCAATGAATATTCATTAAATGAATGAATTGGGAGACTATCACTAGATATTTATTACCAGTCTTTAACAATAAGGTCCATTATAGAAGCAAACAGATAAACCCAAAGCAGATACATTAGAAAAGAGATCCTATTTCATTTAGAATAGGATTAGAGATGAGACGAGGAACTAAAGAAGAAGCAAGTGCTCTTTCTACAGCTACACAATAAGGTAATAAGCTAGACATTCAACTCTCTTTTTGAAGTGAAAGAACTCTAAGCTTCATTGCACTACCTATTTCACCTAGTACTACCCAAAATCTGTTGTTTATTACATAATCTCCCCCTATGAAAGACTTTAACTTCCTTCCCTTTTGCTCTGTCTTTATAGGATAACAAATGTCTGTGTTCCAGGTCACCTTCTTAGGAAGCAATGCCTTGATCACTTTCAGGCAGTGTCAGGTACCCCCACTCTGTACAGCAAAGGTATGTACAACTCTTACTATATTGTACCTTTCAAATACAGTTCATTCCTTCGCATGTTTGTCTCATGTTTTACTCTGTTCCTATTAATCTGTTTCTAGCATAGTGTATGATTGACAAATATTTAATGAATTAAATAACTATTTCCAGTATCATAATTTTGACAGAGTAGAAAACTTATAAAACATTTCATTATCTCTAGAAAATGAAAACAAAAGGATTTCTGGCTCTCAAATGATGCTTTTTTAATACCTGGAGGGAATAAATAGAAAGATGATAATTTCAAGTTTCCTTATGAATTCTAGGTTCAGCCTAAATAAGGTACTTTCATATTAGACATTTCATATCCCTCTCTCTACACACATACATATATACATATATTTATGTATGTATATATAATATATAATCTTAATGATCTGTTTTCTACAAACACACACACACACGTAAATTTTTACTTGATGGGAATATCTTCAAAAATACCATGCTTTTGCCATGTGGCTTTCCAAACAATTTCCATAGAAATAAATAATCAAGACAAACCTTATTTTTCCTTCAACCATACTCTTACTTTATTTCAGTTCAGTTGCTCAGTCGTGTCCGACTCTTTGCGACCCCACGAATCGCAGCACGCCATGCCTCCCTGTCCATCACCAACTCCCGGAGTTCACTCAGACTCAAGTCCATCGAGTCCATGATGCCATCCAGCCATCTCATCCTCTGTCGTCCCCCTTTTCCTCCTGCCCCCAATCTCTCCCAGCATCAGAGTCTTTTCCAATGAATCAACTCTTCGCATGAGGTGGCCAAAGTACTGGAGCTTCAGCTTTAGCATCATTCCTTCAAAGAACACCCAGGACTGATCTCCTATAGGATGGACTGGTTGGATCTCCTTGCAGTCCAGGGGACTCTCAAGAGTGTTTTCCAACATCACAGTTCAAAAGCATCAATTTTTCAGTGCTCAGCTTTCTTCACAGTCCAACTCTAACATCCATACATGACTACTGCAAAAACCATAGCCTTGACTAGACGGACCTTAGTCGGCAAAGTAATGTCTCTGCGTTTGAATACGCTATCTAGGTTGGTCATAAATTTTCTTCCAAGGAGTAAGCGTCTTTTAATTTCATGGCTGCAATCACCATCTGCAGTTGATTCTGGAGCCCCCCCCAAATAAATTCTGCCACTGTTTCCCCATCTATTTCCCATGAAGTGATGGGACCAGATGCCATGATCTTAATTTTCTGAATGTTGAGCTTTAAGCCAACTTTTTCACTCTCCTCTTTCACTTTCATCAAGAGGCTTTTTCATTCCTCTTCACTTTCTGCCATAAGAGTAATGTCATCTGCATATCTGAGGTTATAGATATTTCTCCCGGCAATCTTGATTCCAGCTTGTGCTTCTTCCAGCCCAGCATTTCTCATGATGTACTCTGCATATAAGTTAAATAAGCAGGTTGACAGTATACAGCCTTGACATACTCCTTTTCCTATTTGGAACCAGTCTGTTGCTCCATGTCCAATTCTAACTGTTGCTTCCTGACCTGCATACAGGTTTCTCAAGAGGCAGGTCAGGTGGTGTGGTATTCCCATCTCTTTCAGAATTTTCCACAGTTTATTGTGATCCACACAGCCAAAGACTTTGGTATAGTCAATAAAGCAGAAATAGATGTTTTTCTGGAACTCTCTTGCTTTTTTGATGACCCAGTGGATGTTGGCAATTTGATCTCTGGTTCCTCTGCCTTTTCTAAAACTAGCTTGAACATCTGGAAGTTCACAGTTCACATATTGCTGAAAACTGGCTTGGAGAATACTCTTACTTATGTTTTATTTATTTTGTGGAAGATTTCCAAATTTTAATATTTAGAAATGAGCAATAAGTAGATGTTCCATGGAATAAATCATGCAATAAAGACATAGTGATTAAAGAGAATTTTCCAGGAGTTTCCTACTTAAACTTTTTGTATCTTTGGGTATTTTTTGTTTGTTTGTTTTGTTTCATTCTGGAAATCCACAGTTGGCCTTAAAAGGGCTGTGTGCTCTTGAAATTGTGTGCTGTGCCTTGTAATATAAGCATTTTTTTCTTTGGGAAAGTTTTTTGCATTTTTCTTGTCAATGTCAGACATTGAAAGTTATCTATGACTGAAACTATTCTACTCTTTCCATTTTAAAGAGTTAGACAATGAAATATATGCTCAGTGAGAATAGTAATTGTAGTAGCAATAAAGATAGATAATTTCAAATTGATTGTATCTTTTAATCTTAACCTTGAGAAGTAAATTTTTTAAATCTTAATTTTTCTGATTATTAAATTGAAGTTCTGATCTCAAACATCTTGCATAAGCTCAGCAAGTTATTCCACGGTAGACCATGTAACCAAGCTTCCCATCTACAAATCTACAGCTCATTTCAGTAGACCTGGTCCTTGCCCCACCAACTCTCTTCAGGACTCTTTCTCCTTCCATCTGTTTTCCTCCATGCATAACCACGATTAGTGCTTGAACAGCTTGTCCAACTGTTCCCAGCCTCACTTCCCACCATGGTTTCAGGTCTCCTAAGCTTGGCATGTTTTAGGGCTGGGAAATCTGACTCAGCAGAATTGATATTTTGAGTTGGCCATAAGGAAATCTGTATGGTCACACTTCACTGCAGTGGTCAGGAAGGTGGTACACAAGAATGGAAACAGAACTGCCAGAAGAGCTTTGTGCTGGAAATTTGGACAGGAGGGTGAAAGAAAATACATGAACTTGGAATAAAGCAAGGAGAGGAAGGTAAAAGAGAGACCATGTGGCATCAAGGAACTTGGCTCAAGCAGAAAAGGCCCCATATATCAGTAACAGAGAAGGCAGACTTCCACAGTGTCAGCAGAGCCTGCTCCTAGTAGGTCTCAGCGACTCTGTCTCTAACTACTGCCTGAAACGATCCTCTCTGGACAAAGAAAAGCAGTTTCTAGGAAGTTGAAGCCAAACCCATCCTTCTGATCCAACTTTTGTAGGGACATTTAAAGCATCTTAAGTCATTAGTTCTGCATACTACATGAATTCTGTCAGTTGGATCTTTGCGATACAAAACCATCTTCATTATATTCTCATTTAATTTTGAAATTCTGTATCAGCATGACAGCATCAGTGTTTCTCCCTGCTCCCACCATTCCTCATCCTCTTCCTGGATGCTTTCAGATACCAAAATTAAGGGACAGTTTTGCAACGTAACTAAAGCCTGAGGAGGAAACAATACTGGCTTCTGGTTACTAGGGATTTCAGATATCTTCATTTATTCTTACTGTTTTATTAAGAAATTGAGGTTCAGAATTGTCATATCACCTGATGGGGATAGAAACCTTGAGTTTTCAAATTTCTGACTAAGAACCACTCCGTCTGTATTGTGCAGTGTTCAATACACATATTCCTAATACTGCTGATCGACCAGAAAGGAAATTGGTTCCTGATGCTTATTCTTCTTGGTATTAAGCTTAATAAGTCTCTTATTAGTCCAATAACATTGCCATATAAATCCACAGCCCCTTGGTACTTAGTTATTTGTATCCATGGATGCACTCAACTGGAGCTTCCCAAGTGGAGCAGTGGTAAAGAACCCACCTGCCGATGCTGGAGACATAAGAGACACAGGTTCGATCCCTGGGTCGGGAAGATCCCCTGGAGGAGGAAATGGCAACCCACTCCAATATTCTTGCCTAGAAAATCCCATGGAGAGAGGGGCCTGGTGGGATACAGTCCACCAGGTTGCAAAGAGTCAGACATGACTGAGCAACTGGGCACACACACACATGCACTGCATTAATCAGGTCAGTGTTTACACCTATCATGGACCGTCTCGTTCTCTGTCTTTCCACATTGGTTTAAGCCAAACATTATGATTGGAAATATCACAGGGCACAAATGGTTTTCACAAATCTGTAGATCATTTTCCACCACTAAATTAAGTCCCCTACATATGAATGAGTTCCATTCCAAGAGCATGTTCATAAACATAAAAGTTGGCACTAGTGGTAATGAACCTGCCTGCCAGTGCAGGAGACATGAGAGGCATGGGTTCGATCCCTGGGTTGGGAAGATCCCCTGGAGGAGGGCATGGCAACCCACTCCAGCATTCTTGCCTGGAGCATCCCCATGGACAAAGGAGCCTGGTGGGCTACAGTCCATAGGGCTGCAAAGAGTCAGACACGGCTGAAGCGACTGAGCACATAGCACACAAAAAAAGTTAGCTTAGATACCCAACTAACACAATTGGCTATATATTCAACAGCTATACTGTAATAGGTATATGATATTTTCCACACAAATAACACATACAAATACACTAAAAAAGTGAAACATTTTTACCCTTACAGTATCCTGAACAGTACGATAGTACAATACAATAGCTGGTGCTTCTCAGTACTAGCTACATCACTGCTGCTTTCCTGCTTGCTTTGGACATCCTGAGCTTGAAAAGGAGATACTGTACTACTGTACTCTTTGCAGTACTGCGGAGTAAAGTACACAGAGCCACAGCCACTTGCATGGGATGCACACAAGCACGTGACCACGTGCACCAGACACATGAACTCACTCACATGACTGGGCAGGTGAAAACGTATTTGTGCCTTTGAAAGTCCGCAACTTGAAGTTTCTTATGTAGGGGGCTTTCTGTAGATTCTATTATTATGCTAGAGGCCACGCAAAGCACTAAAATATAGATCGGCAGGATATGTCAGCATTCTGTTTGCTTAGTCTCAAGGTTCCAGGCAGTGGAGGGGAAGACGTGGTAGAGACAGGAAGGGGAATGGACCAGAGATCTGTGATACCTGAGTTCACTTTTCACGTCAGAGAAAGTGAATTTCAAGTGAATCTTTGAGGCCAGTGAAGGTTTATTTTGTGCTTTCCCTTTATGGTTCTCTATTTTAATCACCAAGGAAACCTCCTCTTTTTCTACTGAAGTCCTGGAGCTCTGATGGAACAATGGCTTTTGGCTGAGGCTGTACTTCATTTGTGAAATGTATGGTAGAGAAGGAAAGAGTAGAGGTTTTGCAGTCCATTCTTTCCTCTACTGAGATGGTCAGTACTGGTCTATTTAGAGACTGTGCTCTCACCCTCTAGCTGGTGATGGACTGGCAATATAATCCATGACTCTCAAGCCACTGAAATTTTGGTTTGGCTTGTTGCCAAAACCTCAGGACAAACTAGCCTGTCCTAACTGGTACATTTCCCACTGTTTTCCCTCCTGATGAAAAGTCCATGGACTTTTGTCTTTTGAACTAGGACATTGAAGAATTGCTTATATATTACAGTTAGTAATTTAGGCGTAATTAACTGTTATTATAAGGCCAAATTAGTTGAAAACAAAACAGTGCTTCACAGTTAGAGCAAATTTAGCAAAATGAGCAAGAGGAAGGATTGGTTCTTCCATTGTGAAGTGGCTGTGGGACACCATGTATAAAAGAGGACTTTTAGGATATCTCCTTGTAATCTGTCATCCCAACCACTACTGGCATAACTTTCTTAACTTCTCTAAGCCTCAGTCTTCCCATCTGTATTTATTACTAACAGTATCTTTCTCATATTGTTAATAAGAGGATTAAATGGGATACTGCATGTAAGATACCTAGCACAATGCTTGGATATTAGTAATAAATTAATAAATGGAAACAATTGTTTTTATTCCAACATTTTTCCATCCCATCTTAATTCCTGTCTGAGTATAGTCATGCTTGCTTCAGCATTGTAAAAATAATTATTTTTGTTCATATGAACAGCTTACCATTTATGCCTAATGATGTGTAGCACAATAGCTGCTATACATATCATTAAATATGTGTCCGATTAACTTTGTTGTAATTTTAATTGCAACACAAAATTCCTCTTGTGCATACTCAACCGTCAAAGACTATTGCTCATGAAACATGGTCGACTGCTTTCAGCCTGAAAGGATTAGGGGGAGTGTTGATCACACATAGCATAAATCATAGACCTGAGAGCAGCAGAGCTCAAAGGAAAGAACACGAGGTTGGGATTTATGTAGACCAAGGACTAAAAGCTTCAGCTCCATGACTGCAATTTGTGCAAACTTCTGAGAGTTTTTCTCTGTGGAGCATGGCTAGTGAGACCTACTGTGTAGGATTTTGTGAGGAATAGAGATGCTATACATGAGATGATCAATAAGGATCTTGGAACACAGTAGACAGTTTTGGACTTTGATTTGTAAGAGACTTCTGGAATTCCATTATATGAGTCACCCTCTGCTTTGGAAGTATAACCTTATCATGTCCTCCCCTCTCATTGTGTACCAAAGCAGAGTTGAAGATACCAGCATGATTTGCCCAGGGTCATGTAGCTTCTAAGGGAAGTAGAGAAGCTGAGCCGGCAATGAGTGCCCCACCTCTTCCTTTCCTCCCTTCTTTCACTCGGCCTTTACCCACTGCTAGCAAAACAACCCAAAGCACACATTCTTCTGGGGTTGAGTCAGTGGCATCCTGTGCCTTCCTACCCGGAGAGAGGAAGCACATTTGAGTCAGGAGGAAATGGAACTGCCACATAGGAAAGGACATCAAAGAAGAAACAGAGGACAGCCAACCTGCTCTGTGCTATAAATGTGGCAAAAAGCCACATCAAAATAGTTTTGTAGACTCAAGAAACTTGAGAATATAAATAACAAAATGGTATCTGAGTAATACCCCCTCTTCAGGAAGGAAATTAGGGCTCTCTCCTGCTAATCAGAGCCTGTCTTCATGGGGCCTGAGTTCCAACTTTCACAGGAGAGCTGCCTTTTCTGGGTAAGCATGTCTGAATACTTCCTTCCTTTTAGAGTCTTCTTTCACTTGACAATGACCCAGTGTCTGGACAGACTGAGTAATCTGAGCTGCCTAGGGTGATGACTGCAAACTGTCACTATGGAGTAGCTGTTCATCAGAGGACCCCATCTGCTGTGTCCTGTCCTTTCTTAGAATGGACAGCTGCTTTCTCAGAAGGTCTAGTGCTGGTGAACAAACCTTGATTCAGAGCTTTGAGGGAGATTAATAGACAATTCAGACTTGACTGCTCTCTCTCTTTGCTACTTATTTGTATCTTGCCCTAGTCTTTTCTCTGAAGTCTTGGGAATAGTTGATTTTGATCATTTGAATGTTGGTATAGTATTTCATTAGGGAGGTGAGTTACTTTACTTCCCATATACTCCTATAAAAGTGTAATTGCAAGGATGAAATCAAAAAATATGAGTGAACATGCATGATCTTAGATAAATATTAAGTGTGAAAAAAATGGTAGTTTTTCTGTCCTTCCTGTAAAATATTTTCTAAATCTTGGGAAAGAAAGCTATAGTAAATATAGGTATTTTTGAGTATTTCAAAAACAAGAAGGGTAAAAGATGGGAGAGGATTCTAATTCCTTATCATATTGAATATTTCACTTTATATCACTTTAAAATTTTATGATTAAGAAGAAAAATGATAAAATTAAAAATTAAATCATTATAGATAAGTAGTGTACCCTTAGTGAGTGTTGTCTGTATTAGATATATAGTTCATTTTTTTTTTTTTTGGTATTTATTTATTTATTTATTTATTTTTAAATTTTAAAATCTTTAATTCTTACATGCATTCCCAAACATGAACCCCCCTCCCACCTCCCACCCCAAAACATCTTTATGGGTCATCCCCATGCACCAGCCCCAAGCATGCTGCATCCTGCGTCAGACATAGACTGGCGATTCAATTCACATGATAGTATACATGTTAGAATGTCATTCTCCCAAATCATCCCACCCTCTCCCTCTCCCTCTGAGTCCAAAAGTCTGTTATACACATCTGTGTCTCTTTCCCTGTCTTGCATACAGGGTCGTCATTGCCATCTTCCTAAATTCCATATATATGTGTTAGTATACTGTATTGGTGTTTTTCTTTCTGGCTTACTTCACTCTGTATAATCGGCTCCAGTTTCATCCATCTCATCAGAACTGATTCAAATGAATTCTTTTTAACGGCTGAGTAATACTCCATTGTGTATATGTACCACAGCTTTCTTATCCATTCATCTGCTGATGGACATCTAGGTTGTTTCCATGTCCTGGCTATTATAAACAGTGCTGCGATGAACATTGGGGTACATGTGTCTCTTTCAATTCTGGTTTCCTCAGTGTGTATGTCCAGAAGTGGGATTGCTGGGTCATAAGGTAGTTCTATTTGCAATTTTTTAAGGAATCTCCACACTGTTCTCCATAGTGGCTGTACTAGTTTGCATTCCCACCAACAGTGTAGGAGGGTTCCCTTTTCTCCACACCCTCTCCAGCATTTATTGCTTGCAGATTTTTGGGTCGCAACCATTCTGACTGGTGTGAAGTGGTACCTCATTGTGGTTTTGATTTGCATTTCTCTAATAATGAGTGATGTTGAGCATCTTTTCATGTGTTTGTTAGCCATCCGTATGTCTTCTTTGGAGAAATGTCTATTTAGTTCTTTGGCCCATTTTTTGATTGGGTCGTTTATTTTTCTGGAATTGAGCTGCATAAGTTGCTTGTATATTTTTGAGATGAGTTGTTTGTCAGTGGCTTCATTTGCTATTATTTTCTCCCATTCAGAAGGCTGTCTTTTCACCTTGCTTATATTTTCCTTTGTTGTGCAGAAGCTTTTAATTTTAATTAGATCCCATTTGTTTATTTTTGCTTTTATTTCCAGCATTCTGGGAGGTGGATCATAGAGGATCCTGCTGTGATTTATGTCTGAGAGTGTTTTGCCTATGTTCTCCTCTAGGAGTTTTATAGTTTCTGATCTTACATTTAGATCTTTAATCCATTTTGAGTTTATTTTTGTGTGCGGTGTTAGAAAGTGATCTAGTTTCATTCTTTTACAAGTGGTTGACCAGTTTTCCCAGCACCACTTGTTAAAGAGATTGTCTTTACTCCATTGTATATTCTTGCCTCCTTTGTCAAAGATAAGGTGTCCATATGTGTGTGGATTTATCTCTGGGCTTTCTATTTTGTTCCATTGATCTATATGTCTGTCTTTGTGCCAGTACCATACTGTCTTGATGACTGTGGCTTTGTAGTAGAGCCTGAAGTCAGGCAAGTTGATTCCTCCAGTTCCATTCTTCTTTCTCAAGATTGCTTTGGCTATTCGAGGTTTTTTGTATTTCCATACAAATCTTGAAATTTTTTGTTCTAGTTCTGTGAAAAATGTGGCTGGTAGCTTGATAGGGATTGCATTGAATTTGTAAATTGCTTTGGGTAGTATACTCATTTTCACTATATTGATTCTTCCAATCCATGAACATGGTATATTTCTCCATCTATTAGTGTCCTCTTTGATTTCTTTCATCAGTGTTTTATAGTTTTCTATATATAGGTCTTTAGTTTCTTTAGGTAGATATATTCCTAAGTATTTTATTCTTTTCGTTGCAATGGTGAATGGAATTGTTTCCTTAATTTCTTTTTCTACTTTCTCATTATTCGTGTATAGGAATGCAAGGGATTTCTGTGTGTTGATTTTATATCCTGCAACTTTACTATATTCATTGATTAGCTCTAGTAATTTTCTGGTGGAGTCTTTAGGGTTTTCCATGTAGAGGATCATGTCATCTGCAAACAGTGAGAGTTTTACTTCTTCTTTTCCAATTTGGATTCCTTTTATTTCTTTTTCTGCTCTGATTGCTGTGGCCAAAACTTCCAGAACTATGTTGAATAGTAGCGGTGAAAGTGGACACCCTTGTCTTGTTCCTGACTTTAGGGGAAATGCTTTCAATTTTTCACCATTGAGGATAATGTTTGCTGTGGGTTTGTCATAGATAGCTTTTATTATGTTGAGATATGTTCCTTCTATTCCTGCTTTCTGGAGAGTTTTTATCATAAATGGATGTTGAATTTTGTCAAAGGCCTTCTCTGCATCTATTGAGATAATCATATGGTTTTTATTTTTCAATTTGTTAATGTGGTGAATTACATTGATTGATTTGCGGATATTGAAGAATCCTTGCATCCCTGGGATAAAGCCCACTTGGTCATGGTGTATGATCTTTTTAATGTGTTGTTGGATTCTGATTGCTAGAATTTTGTTGAGGATTTTTGCATCTATGTTCATCAGAGATATTGGCCTGTAGTTTTCTTTTTTTGTGACATCTTTGTCAGGTTTTGGTATTAGGGTGATGGTGGCCTCATAGAATGAGTTTGGAAGTTTACCTTCCTCTGCAATTTTCTGGAAGAGTTTGAGTAGGATAGGTGTTAGCTCTTCTCGAAATTTTTGGTAGAATTCAGCTGTGAAGCCATCTGGACCTGGGCTTTTGTTTGCTGGACGATTTCTGATTACAGTATCAATTTCCGTGCTTGTGATGGGTCTGTTAAGATTTTCGATTTCTTCCTGGTTCAGTTTTGGAAAATTGTACTTTTCTAAGAATTTGTCCATTTCTTCCACGTTGTCCATTTTATTGGCATACAACTGCTGATAGTAGTCTCTTATGATCCTTTGTATTTCTGTGTTGTCTGTTGTGATCTCTCCATTTTCATTTCTAATTTTATTGATTTGATTTTTCTCTCTTTGCTTCTTGATGAGTCTGGCTAATGGTTTGTCAATTTTATTTATCCTTTCAAAGAACCAGCTTTTGGCTTTGTTGATTTTTGCTATGGTCTCTTTTGTTTCTTTTGCATTTATTTCTGCCCTAATTTTTAAGATTTCTTTCCTTCTACTCACTCTGGGGTTCTCCAACTCTTCCTTTTCTAGTTGCTTTAGTTGTAGAGTTAGGTTATTTATTTGACTTTTTTCTTGTTTCTTGAGGTATGCCTGTATTGCTATGAACTTTCCTCTTAGCACTGCTTTTATAGTGTCCCACAGGTTTTGGGTTGTTGTGTTTTCATTTTCATTAGTTTCTATGCATATTTTGATTTCTTTTTGGATTTCTTCTGTGATTTGTTGGTTATTCAGAAGTGTGTTGTTCAACCTCCATATGTTGGAATTTTTAATAGTTTTTCTCCTGTAATTGAGATCTAATCTTAATGCATTATGGTCAGAAAAGATGCTTGGAATGATTTCGATTTTTTTGAATTTATCAAGTTTAGATTTATGGCCCAGGATGTGATCTATCCTGGAGAAGGTTCCATGAGCACTTGAAAAAAAGGTGAAATTCGTTGTTTTGGGGTGAAATGTCCTATAGATATCAATTAGGTCTAACTGATCTAATGTATCATTTAAAGTTTGCGTTTCTTTGTTAATTTTCTGTTTAGTTGATCTGTCCATAGGTGTGAGTGGGGTATTAAAGTCTCCCACTATTATTGTGTTATTGTTGATTTCCCCTTTCATACTTGTTAGCATTTGTCTTACATATTGTGGTGCTCCTATATTGGGTGCATATATATTTATAATTGTTATATCTTCTTCTTGGATTGTTCCTTTGATCATTATGTAGTGGCCTTCTTTGTCTCTTTTCACAGCCTTTGTTTTAAAGTCTATTTTATCGGATATGAGTATTGCCACTCCTGCTTTCTTTTGGTCTCTATTCGCGTGGTATATCTTTTTCCAGCCCTTCACTTTCAGTCTGTATGTGTCCCTTGTTTTGAGGTGGGTCTCTTGTAAGCAGCATATAGAGGGGTCTTGTTTTTGTATCCATTCGGCCAGTCTTTGTCTTTTGGTTGGGGCGTTCAACCCATTTACGTTTAAGGTAATTATTGATAAGTATGATCCCGTTGCCATTTACTTTATTGTTTTGGGTTCGGGTTTATACACCCTTTTCGTGTTTCCTGTCTAGAGGATATCCTTTAGAATTTGTTGGAGAGCTGGTTTGGTGGTGCTGAATTCTCTCAGCTTTTGCTTGTCTGTAAAGCTTTTGATTTCTCCTTCGTATTTGAATGAGATCCTTGCTGGGTACAGTAATCTGGGCTGTAGGTTATTGTCTTTCATCACTTTAAGTATGTCTTGCCATTCCCTCCTGGCCTGAAGAGTTTCTATTGACAGATCAGCTGTTATCCTTATGGGAATCCCCTTGTGTGTTATTTGTTGTTTTTCCCTTGCTGCTTTTAATATTTGTTCTTTGTGTTTGATCTTTGTTAATTTGATTAATATGTGTCTTGGGGTGTTTCGCCTTGGGTTTATCCTATTTGGGACTCTCTGTGTTTCTTGGACTTGGGTGATTATTTCCTTCCCCATTTTAGGGAAGTTTTCAACTATTATCTCCTCAAGGATTTTCTCATGATCTTTCTTTCTGTCTTCTTCTTCTGGGACTCCTATAATTCGAATGTTGGAGCGTTTCATATTGTCCTGGAGGTCTCTGAGATTGTCCTCGTTTCTTTTAATTCGTTTTTCTTGTTTCCTCTCTGATTCATTTATTTCTACCATTCTATCTTCTATTTCACTAATCCTATCTTCTGCCTCCGTTATTCTACTATTTGTTGCCTCCAGAGTGTTTCTGATCTCATTTATTGTGTTATTCATTATATTTTGACTCTTTTTTATTTCTTCTAGGTCCTTGTTAAACCTTTCTTGCATCTTCTCAATCCTTGTCTCTAGGCTATTTATCTGTGTTTCCATTTTGATTTCAAGATTTTGGATCATTTTCACTATCAATATTCGGAATTCCTTCTCCGGTAGATTCCCTACTTCTTCCTCTTTTGTTTGATTTGGTGGGCAACTCTCCTGTTCCTTTACCTGCTGAGTATTCCTCTGTCTCTTCATCTTGGTTATATTGCTGCGTTTAGGGTGGCCTTTTTATATTCTGATAATTTGTGGAGTTCTCTTTATTATGGAGCTTCCTCACTTTGGGTGGGTTTCTATCAGTGGCTTGTCAAGGTTTCCTGGTTAGGGAGGCTTGTGTTGGAGTTTTGGTGGGTGGAGCTGGGTTTCTTCTCTCTGGAGTGCAGTGGAGTGACCCGTAATGGGTTATGAGACATCAAAGGTTTTGGGATAATTTTGAGCTGCCTGTATATTGAGGCTCAGGGGAGTGTTCCTGTGTTGCTGGAGAATTTGCGTGGTATGTCTTGTTTTGGAACTTGTTGGCCCTTGGGTGGAGCTTGGTTTCAGTGTAGGTATGAAGGCTTTTGATGAGCTCCTATTGTTTAATGTTCCCTGAATTCAAGAGTTCTCTAATGTTTTCAGGCTTTGGGTTTAAGCTTCCTGCTGCTGGTTTTCAGTTTTATTTTCACAGTAGCCTCTAGACTTCTCCATCTATACAGCACCGATGATAAAACATCTAGGTTAAAGATGAAAAGTTTCTCCACCTTGAGGGACACTCAGAGAGGTTCACTGAGTTACAAGGAGAAGAGAAGATGGAGGGGGTAGTTAGAGGTAACTGGAATGAGATGTGGTGAGATCAAGAGAGGAGAGAGCAAGCTAGCCAGTAGTCACTTCCTTATGTGCGCTCTATAGTCTGGACCACTCAGAGGTATTTACAGAGTTATACGGGGAAGAGGAGAGGGAGGAAGTAGACAGAGGTGACCAGGAGGATAAGAGAGAGGAATGAGTAGGAGAGAGACAAATCCTGCCAGTAACCAGTTCCTTAGGTGTTCTCTACCGTCTGGAACACACAGAGATTCACAGAGTTGGATAGAGAAGAGATGGGGGAGAAAAGAGACGGAGGCCACCTGGTGGAGAAAAAGGAGAGGCCAGAGGAAGAGAGAGTGGACAAGCCAGTAATCTCGCTCTCAGGTAAACTTGGGTAGTGAAGTTTGGGTTTTTAAATGTACAAAATTGACAACAAAGATTAAAAATCTGGAGTAGAGGTTGGATTTTCAAAGATACAATATTAAAGAAAAGCAGAAGGAAAAAGGAAGAAAGAAAAAAAAGAATTATTAAAAAACAAACAAAAAAAAAACAAAACAAAACACCAACAACCATCCAAAGAGTATATATGGTGTTTGCCTTAAAAAAAAAAAAAAAGTCTTTTTTTAAAAAAAATAGTAATACTAGGTTATAGAAATAAAAATTAGAGGAGAAATAGAAGATTTAACAATTAAAAAAAAGCTCGGAAAAAAAAGGAAAAAAAAAGCAAAAGGCAAAAAAAAAAAAGAATGATTTTAAAAATATTAAAAAATTAAAAATATATCTGGCTCTTCTCTGATGTTATGGGCCGTGTGGGCTCACTTCCAAGGTGGTTCCCTCTGTTTAACTTCTTCTGTTTGCTGGTTTTTAGGCTCACTAGTTCAGTCGCACTGTGGGGAGGGGGGATGCTGATTTTGAAGACAATGGTCTGCTTTTCTGGTTGCCTGATGTCCTCTGCCAGCCTACAGAAGTTGTTTTGTGGAGTTTGCTCGGCGTTGAAATGTTCTTTTGAGGAATTTGTGAGGGAGAACATGATCTTCCCGTCCTATTCCTCCGCCATCTTTCCCTCCCTCTGTCTGTTCATTTTAATATTAACTAAAATTGTCTTTCAAAAGTCACCACCTCTATTCATTTAATAAATGAAGCAAAATTAGACATTTGATATGGTTTGTTGTTAATGAATTCAGAGTATGAATGAAGCCATTTGAGGATAATATTTTTCTGGTTATGATAAAAGCTGTTTATGATTTTTCTGGTTATGAGCTTGTGGTTTAAAAAAATTAAACACTGTTGCTAGAGGAGTTGTTGTTCATCAGCTCAGATTTAATTTTCTCTGGTTCTTGGGAAAGGTCCTGGAAAAAAACAGTCCCATGATTAAAGCTGAGAATTCTATGATACCCAATGGATCTTTTTTTTAAATGTAACACTGAAATAACTAAATACATTGTTTCTCAGTGTCCTTCATCAAAGCAGTTGTTGAGCAGTGGAGGAGCAATTAGCTTCTTTTGCAGTATTAAGTGATGTGTCAAAGAAGGGGGAATGGAAGTTCTGAAATGTCTTTTTCCTAGAGGTCATATCATTTATATAAGAGTTCATCATGATATACATATATAATTTATTTGATATCAATAAGCCCATCTATCACACTACTGATGACTCAAATAGTCTGAGAGAGGAAAACGAAATAATTGGTGTCTGCCAGGGTTGCTTGTTTGTGAGACTTGATTACTCTAGGCCTGTCTGGGCCTATGGACCTGGAATGTGGTTTCCTCTTAAGCTTTTATATGTAACCAGTAAGGGCGGCATGAATACATATGAGGAGAAATACGTAGCTGTTACACACTCACCTAATAACTGATGGTTGTACATGGATAGCAACGAATGTTGTCTACCTTGCAAGCTTCTGAAGAAGATGAGAATGGTCAGAGTGCAAATGGTGTATTAAATAGCAATGACATTTTCGTTTTCTAGGTAACTGTAGAGTAATATAAGAGTATCTATTAGAGGGACCTAAAATTGCTGTTATTGCCATGGGTATAGTCGAGCTTTTAGTGTTGATAGTCTTGGGAAAATAATAAGATAATAAAATATTAATTATGATAATGGAGACAATGGCTTTTATACATGTATGTATGCATGTATACACACATACATGCGTACACACACACATGCACACGTGTATATGGTGTTTGCAGTTTTCCAGGAGTGGTGCTGATTTCTTTATATGTTCAGTAAGAACAATTGTTGTATAACAATCCAAGTGTGATTATTGTTTGTTTCCTTACACTGAAACTTCTTCCCTTCATTTAAAACACAGATTCTAGAAAGTCTAGAATCATGCTGTTATTTCATTTATCCTTATTTTACAGATAAGGAGTCCATTTCAGAAAAGTTAAATAACTTATACTGAATACTAATAGTATGCAATTCTAACAACATATAACAGTGAGAGGGATAACTTCGAAGTTAGGTGAGCAGAAATTATTCACATTAAGAGTAGGCTGTTTTGGACACTGACCAGATTGTTTCTCAGCCTTTCTTTTCCAAGATCATTATTTACTTTAAAATATATATATATGCTCCAACTCCCCTCATATTCTTTATGGATAAAGCAAGAAGTCTTCATATTGAAAATTACTTAGCATGTACTTTATGACAGGCATTGAGCTGTGCTAAGGATGTAGCTATAAACAGCAGTCATCGTCTCTGTGCTCATGAATGCAGCTGTGAAAAGATAAGCAAGCAAATCAGCAATTAATATGTTGATGGTTAGTTTTTCAAATGCAGAATATTTGTGAAGGGAATATACAGCAAAGCAACTAATACACAAAGCAGTTAATACATAGTTACCTTTTACAAAATTATCCTTGAGGTAATTATATAAATATGGAATCATAGATACACTTTACACAGGTTTAAGACAGATATAGAAGTTTTGACCTGTCTAGAAAAATGTGCATCAGTTTTCTATTGCTTAGCAAATTTATCACAGACTTAGTGGCTTAAATATCACACATTGTCCGATAGTTCAGGAGTTCAAAATGGATCTTACAATTCTAAAATCCAGGCATCAGCAGAGCTGCATGTCTCTCCATATTCAAGGGGAGATGATGTTCTTTGTCTTTTACCGCTTCTAAAGAGATTGCTTACAGTCCTAGGCTTGTGGCAATGCCACTTGGACCTCTGTTTCCACTGTTACATCTCCTCCTTTGCCTCTCAATCTTTTTTCTCCTTCTTTTACATGTAAGGACCTCTGTGATTACATTGAGCCCATCTGGATAATTTAGAGTGCTCTTCTCATCTAGATACCTTAATCATGTTTGTGAAGTCTGTTTTTGCCGTGTAAGGAACAATTCAGGGCTTCCTAGGTGGCTCAGCAGTAAAGAATCTGCCTGTCAATGCAGGAGACAGAAGAGACATGGTTTGATCCCTGGGCTGGGAAGATCCCCTGGAGAAGAAATGGCAACCCACTCCAGGATTCTTGCCTGGAAAATCCCAAGGACAGAGGAGCCTAGTGGGCTACAGTTAATGGCATTGCAAAGAATTGGCCATCACTGACTGAGCATGGAATCACGTAACTTCTCAGAAGTTCTGGGATTATGACGGGAACTTCATTGAGAGGGATGTTATGTTGCCTAACATGGAACATTACATTAAAAATAATAAATATGTGAATTTAATACTTAATCTATTTGACATAGATAAAATACAGATGGAAAGACATTTTAGGTTGAGTTCTTAGGAAATTCTTTTCAAATTCATTATTCTCAGATTTGTAACCTGGCTGTTTTTCAGTTTGTGTGAAACATGGATTATGATTAGATCTTTCACACTTATGCCTTGTTTTTTATTTAATAGAATGATACCATGTCCAAGTGTTTGTCCTTCCAAATAACTCCAAAGAGAAATTGAAGCCAACTGTAAATCAGAACGACTCCTCTTTGGAATAAAATAAAAAATAATCTGCTTACCCAGTAACAGGGTGTTTTTTTGTGGAAAAACAAAATAGACCAAAAAAAACTATGATATTTTAAGTGTAGGTGTTAGTCGCTCAGTTGTGCCTGACTCTTCGTGACCCCATGGACTGCAGCCCTCCAGGCTCCTCTGTCCATGAGATTTTCCAGGCAAGGATACTGGAGTGGGTTGCCATTTCCTTCTCCAGGGAATGTTCCCAACCCAGGGATCAAACCCAGGTCTCCTGCACTGCAGGCAGATTCTTTATCAACTGAGCTACAAGGGTACCAATTATGAGTAAGGGAGTGCATCAGTTCAGTTCAGTCACTCAATTGTGTCCAACTCTTTGCAACCCCATGGACTGCAGCATGCCAGGTTTACCATAGCACTGCAGATGGTGACTGCAGCCATGAAATTGAAAGACGCTTACTCCTTGGAAGGAAAGTTATGACCAACCTAGACAGCATATTAAAAAGCAGAGACATCACTTTCCCAACAAAGGTCCATCTAGTCAATGCTATGGTTTTTCCATTGGTCTTGTATGGATGTGAGTTGGACAATGAAGAAATCTGAGCACCGAAGAATTGATGCTTTTGAACTGTGGTACTGAGGGAGACTCTTGAGAGTCCCTTGGACTGCAAGGAGATACAACAAGTCCATCCTAAAGGAGATCAGTCCTGGGTGTTCATTGGAAGAACTGATATTGAAACTGAAACTCCAATATTTTGGCCACCTGATGTGAAGAGCTGACTCACTTGAAAAGACCCTGATGCTGGGAAAGATTGAGGGCAGGAGGAGAAGGGGACAACAGAGGATGAGATGGTTGGATGGTGTCACCGACGCAATGGACATGAGTTTGGGTGAACTCCGGCTATTGGTGATGGACAGGGAGTCCTGGTGTGCTGCGGTTCATGGGGTTGCAAAGAGTCAGACATGACTGAGCAACCGAACTGAACTGACTAGATCAACCTTTGTTGGTAAAGTAACATCTCTGCTTTTTAATATGCTGTCTAGGTTGGTCAAAGCTTTTCTTCCAAGGAGCAAGCATCTTTTTATTTCATGGCTGTAATCACCATCTGCAGTGATTTTGGAGGCCAGAAAAATAAATCTCTCACTGTTTCCCCATCTATTTGCCATGCAGTGATGGAACCAGATACCATGATCTTAGTTTTCTGTTGAGTTTTAAGCCAACATTTTCATTCACCTCTTTCACTTTCATCAAGAGACTCTAGTTTTTCTTGGCTTTCTTCCATAAGGGTGGTATCATCTGTGTATCTGAGGTTATTGATATTTCCCCCAGCAATCTTAATTCCAGCTTCTGCTTCATCCAGCCCAGTATTTCTCAAGATGTACTCTACATATAAATTAAATAAGCAGGGTGAAAATATACAGTCTTGACATACACCTTTCCCGATTTGGAAGGATTCTGTTTTTTCATGTCCAGTTCTAACTGTTTCTTCTTGACCTACATACAGATTTCTCAGGAAGCAGGTCAGGTGGTCTGGCATTCCCATCTTTTGAAAAATTTTCCACAGTTTATTGTGATCCACACAGTTAAAGGCTTTGGCATAGTCAATAAAGCAAAAGTAGATATTTTTCTGGAACTCTCTTGCTTTTTTGATGATCCAGCAGATGTTGGCAACTTGATCTCTGGTTCCTCTTCCTTTTCTAAATCCAGCTTGAACATCTGGAAATTCACAGTTCATGTACTGTTGAAGCCTGGCTTGGAGGATTTTGAGCATTACTTTGCTAGTGTGTGAGATAAGTGCCATTGTGCAGTAGTTTGAGCATTCTTTGTCATCGCCTTTCTTTGGGATTGGAATGAAAACTGACCTTTTCCAGTCCTGTGGCCACTGCTGAGTTTTCCATATTTGCTGGCATATTGAGTGCAGCACTTTCACAGCATCATCTTTTAGGATTTGAAACAGCTCCACTGGAATTCCATCACCTAAGGGAGTGCATACTTCAAAGTTATTGGCCACTAAAGTAAAACAAAGGAAATCTTCATGGGTTTTTCAAATTTGAAACTAATGTAAAAGGTGGATATTAGATTTTATACTTTAGAATTGTTTATATGTGTTTCAGGTTCTCCAGAGAAACTGAACCAATGGAAACCAATGCAGCTACTGGCTCATGTAGTCGTGGAGACTGATATGTCTGAAATTCGTAGGGTAGGCTGGCACTCTAGAAATTCAGTTAGGGTTTCTGTGTTACAGTCTTGAGGAATTATCTTTTTTCTCTGGAAAATTTCAGTCTTTGCTTTTAAAGCCTTCAACTGAATGAGGCCCACCTACATTATGGAGAGTAATCTGCTTTACTGAAAGTCAATGGATTGTAAAAGTTATCCCATCTTAAGTGACCTTTAGACTAGTGTTTGACCAAACAACTGGGCACCACTCAGCCTAACCAAGTTGACACATAAAATCAACTATCATAATGCCCAGCACCAAGAGCAGTATTCTTATTCCTTTTGTTAGGGGCAGAGAAGTTTTTTGTTTTTGCTGATTTTTTGTTGTTATTGTTTGCTATTTGTTTCTTAGTAGACAGTCTTGAAAATTATCAATAATTCTCAACACTAAAGATTGTGTTAAAACAGGCTGACACTTAAATAGAATGAAAAAAACTCAAAGGTTTTGAGAATTGCAGATTGAGAAAAAATGGAATATTTGTATTTATTATTATACATGATTTCTCAGTAATAACTCCCATAACTACTTTATTGCACAGATATCAATTCATGTAGAAGGACATGGGCATAAACCCTGTGTTGATTAATTATTTTGGGAGCCTGGAATCACCTTGAATTAATTTGACAGGTAACTTTAGAATATGATAGCTAACATTAATTTTATTATATTATGACAAGTATGGGGAAACCAGCTGATTTGCAAATGGACCACCTATCATATTGATAAAGGGGAACTGCCCAAATGTATAAGAGAGTTTCCCAGAGAAACAGCACTACTAACAGAAAGTGTGTGTGTGTGTGTGTGTGAGTGCGCATGTGTGTGTGTGTGCGTGTGCGCATGCACGTGCACGTGCGTGCACACAAAGGCACACCTGTGGCAAGAGGGAGAGAGAGTTGAATAGTTTAAGAAACTGGTTCATGTGATTATGGAATGCTAAAGCTTTTCAGGGTAGACCAGCAGACTAGAAACTCAGGGAAATGTTGCAGTTTGAGTTCCAGTATAGTCTGCTGGTTCCATTGCTTCTTGTTTGGGAGAGGTTGTATATCTTGTTGTATTTGTTGCATTAAGGGCTTCAGTTAGTTGGGAAAGGCCAGTTTGAGAAGAGCAGATTACCTTCGCAATTGCATAGCTGATCCTTGAGCAACATGGATTTGAACTGTGTGGATACACTTATATATGGATTTATTTTTAGTAGTACAGTACTATAGGACCCAAAGTTAGTTGAATCCCAGGATATGGCGGAATCCCAGGATATGGCCCTCACATGTATGGAGGGCCAAGTACAAGTTATAAATTGATTTTTGACTTTGTGGAGAGCTGGAGCCCTTAACCCCTTTGTTGTCCAAAGGTCAGTTGTATATACTTTGAAGGATAAATTGCCCATGCAAAATCCATTGACATAAATGTCAAAAAACTACCTTCATAGAAACATACAGAATAATGTTTGATTAAACATCTGGGCACTGAGGCCCAGCCAGTCTGACACTGGACAGTCTGACATAAAATTAACCCTCAGATTCTTCACTGATTTACACTATGAATTGGAATAACCTGTGGATTAGTAATACCAAGAGGAAAAGAGACTAGGAATTAATATATAGTTTTTTATAGGCTTGATATTCATAAATTTCATTTCTCAATTTTGAAAATTATTTTCAGGATTTTTAAGTGAAAATAAAATTCTAATATTGACCACAGCAGAAAAGACTATGTAAAATGAAAATGACTGTGAAGCAGCAGGAGAAGAGGTGTAAGGGTCAGCTCAGCAGGAAACAAAAAGTAGTTCTTTTATGCTGGTAAAACATCCTATTCATCTCCTCCCTAATGGGCATGCGCTCCATCTTTCCTCTGCACACTGACAACAGCTGTGGAGTAGTATGCAGAGCTTATCTTGTGGCTTCTCTGACACCCGCATGGTTTTCCTGAAGCAAGGGTGTTCAGTGAAGAGAGGTTGCCAGTAGAGGCAGAGTTGAACTCAGGGATTTGTAATCCAATCAGATTTGTAGATAATCCTTCTTTATTCCCCACTGTGAGATCAAGCTGGCTGTAGTGATATGGAGAGACACATATTTTTCTAGCTGGCCAGTAATCAAAAACCATAACAATAAAGCAAACTAATTCTAGTCAGCCAAGAAGAGAGTTGTTTACTCATTCACCTTTCTTCCTGTCTCTAGTCAGAGTTGGGTGTTTGGGTGACTCCAGGCCTGTGTGCCTTCTGATCAGCTGCACTAGCCCTTTACTAAGCTGTTTCACTCTTACTGCCCCAAACTTCTATAGAATTGTTCCCATGTCTTTCACCACCAGGCTTCTCACCTTCTGCCAGTTCCAAGTCCACACAACCAGACAGACTAAAGCAGAATTAGAAACCTTTTCAGGTTAATTTTATTTACCTTCCAAAATTCAAGAAAGATTTCTACAGAAAGAAACTGTCATTAATGATATCAATTTATGTACTATCCATCTTGGGAAATGAACATGGAATTAGACATCATATGGAGACTAATGGCATCGAAGATCTTTATAGGCTTTTTTTCTCATCTGAAAAGATGGTTTAGTTATATTTGAGCAAATGTGTTTTAGCATAATTTCTCGATATCCTTTGATACTGTCTCACAAGATCTTATTCATTTTAACTTACAGAGATACACAACAACAAAAAATACACAGAATAGGCATACTATACAAAATTAACCAACTAAATTTCTCAATGCTACTGCTAAGTCATTTCAGTTGTGTCTGACTCTGTGTGACCCCTAGATGGCAGCCCACCAGGCTCCCCCGTCCTGGGGATTCTCCAGGCAAGAACCCCTGAGTGGGCTGCCATTTCCTTCTCCAATGCATGAAAGTGAAAAGTGAAAGTGAAGTCACTCAGTCATGTCTGACTGTTCGAGACCCCATGGACTGCAGCCTACCAGGCTCCCCCGTCCATGGAGTTTTCCAGGCAAGAGTACTGGAGTAGGATGCCATTGCCTTTCTCAATAGGAAGCAGTTATTTTAACTAATGGGTTCTTTCTTAATTAACATGGCAAAACAGTCTAGCTTAATGTGTTTACATTTATTCTTCTGTTCCCTAGGCCAATTGTGTTTTTAATCTCTCTTTTATCTTGCCAAATTCTATTAATGAGTTTATTTAAATAAATAAAACATTAGGTTAGTAAAAATAGTAACATACATCAGCTAATCACAGTTATCTAACCATAGTTTAGCTTTCTTCCCACCACATACTAAACTGGTCCTTTCATTAATGCACAGATTTTTTTCAAGGTAAACATTAAATTTTTCTGACAGAATTTTTTTGGTACCAAAATAAATTGTGCATATGCATATGTGTGTGCGTGTATAAATGTTGCCAGTTTTGAATGGATACTGCAAGTTGAATCCCTTGGGAAGCAGACTGAAAGATGGGCATTCAGGAAGTTTATTAGGGGGTGCCCATTAGAGCAATTCCTATGCAAGGAAGGGGGAAGGAACAGAATTGGCAGATAGAGAATTACAGTCGAGACGGTGAAGCTGAGATGGCCCTTGAGGGTTGTCCAGTTGAGCCAAGGGACTGGGCCTGATACTCTCATTTGGACAAGTTGTGGGATGATGGCTGACCTAAGAAGTGTGAGACAGGCAAGATAGCTTTCTCCAGGCAAGGGCAATTTCCAGAGAAGGCTAATAGCTGAGGAATACCATCCAGCAGTAGACAAGTAAAGTGAGTCTTAGTTCATAAAAATAAATTATTAAAGGAGAAATTTGAAACAATGTCTCAACTTATTTTTATCAATACTTTTTTCTTATTTATCATCAAATAACGGAGAAGGCAATGGCACCCCACTCCAGTACTTTTGCCTGGAAAATTCCATGGATGGAGGAGCCTGGTGGGCTGCAGTCCATGGAGTCACTAGGAGTCGGACATGACTGAACGACTTCACTTTCACTTTTCTCTTTCATGCATTGGAGAAGGCAATGGCAACCCACTCCAGTGTTCTTGCCTGGAGAATCCCAGGGACGGCGGAGCCTGGTGGGCTGCCGTCTATGGGGCCGCACAGAGTCAGACACGACTGAAGAGACTAAGCAGCAGCAGCATCAAATAAAATTTATCTAAACACTTAGTTCCCTCTTCAATGTTTCTCTGAGAGTAGTAAGATAATAATTTATCTTTTCATTTTTGGGGTACTGTCTTTAGATAATATTGATGGGGATTTCATTTAAACACACTGTAAATCTAAATTTAGGCTATTTAAGCAACTTGAAGAAAGAGAAAGAAAAAGACATAAATATATATAATTTCTAAATAATCACCATGTAAGTTCTACCCAATTTTACTTACATTTTCCATCTGGATTTTACACATATGTTTCTATTCTAATTAAAACAAAATGCAGAGATAATCCAGTTAGTGTCAGAATTTTATGGTGTACTTTGATAAGGTTCATGTTTTAAGCTATATTATAATCTCAAGTGAAACGTGGTTTGTAAAACAATAGTAGATTAAATACCAATAAGAAATTTTGATGGCATATTTGTTTAGTAATGAAAAAAAATAAACTGAAATTTTATAGCAACTTAGGAAATAACTTGGTTAATTTTAATTGAGTTTAACACTAATTTGTTTTCTTTGAATCATAACTTTGAAGTTGATTCCCATATTTTGAGATTTTCCTTTAGAACAGTGGTCACCCCATGGAAGAAGGAGAATCTTGAGATTGGGAAGAGCATCCTGGACTGTGATGCTATGGGAAGAGTTCTTCACATTGTTGGTACATGGATGTTCTCTCTGTAACTATTTGTTCAGCTCTAGGCACATTTGTGGCATGTAGACATGACATAAAAGACAAGTGCTCACTATATCTGGATCTCCTTTCTAGTGGGTGGGAAGACCTCTCATCCCTCTTAGAATTAAGCATGACAGGGTGGCTATTTATGACCAGATAGCTATGAGCAGCTCAAAGCCCTTAAGGATAGGTATGAATTCAGTACCTCTCATTTTCTCTGCTGAGTGTTGTGGTAATCTACATATTGAGACAGCAGCACTTCAAAATCAAGTTAGCCTTGATCCCTAAATTACTATTTGGAAAGTAATTCATTTTTGTCTGTGGTATAGCAGTAAGATAGTGGTCAGTTTCATTCTCTTGTTTATGGCTGACCAGTTTTCCCAACATCATTTATTAAAGAGACTGTCCTTTCCCCATTGTATATTCTTTCCTCCCTAGTTGACCATGTATATAAAGGGTTATTTCTGGGCTCTCTACTCTGTTTCATTGATCTGTGTGGGTATCTATTTTTGTGCCATTACCATACTGTTTTGATTACTGTAGCTTTGTAATATAGTTTGAAATCCAGGTGCATCATGCCTCCAGTTTTGTCCCTCTTTTTCAAAATTGTTTTGGATATTTGAGATCTGTTGTGGATACATTCAAATTTTAGAACTTTTAAAATTTTATTTTTGTGAAACATGCCATTGAGCCTGTAGGTTGTCTTGGGCAATATGGACATAATAACTATTACTTCATCCAGTCTGGGAGTACAGACTATGTTTCCACTTATTTTTGCTTGCTTCAGTTTCTTTCATCAGTATATTATAGTTATCAGTATATAGAGCTTTCTCCTCCTGGATTAAATTTATTCCTGGATATTGTTTTTGATCAACTGTAAATGGGAATTTTTCTTACCTTTTGTTCTGGCGATTCACTTTTAGTGTATAAAAATGCAACTGACTATTTTACATTGATTTTTTTTTTTTCCCTGAAACTTTACTACTTTTGTTTATTATTTCTAATAGTCTTTTGGTGGATTCTTATAGAATTCTCCAGGCAAGAATACTGGAAGGGGAAGCCGTTCCTTTCTCCAGGGGATCTTCCTTACCCAGAGATCAAACCCAGTTCTTCTGCATTGCAAGGAGATTCTTACCATCTGAGCCACCAGGGAAGCCCAACATTTTCTATATATAAATAATTTTGTCCACAAATAGTGATACTTTTACTTTTTCCTTTTCGAATTGTATGACTTTTTTCCTACCTATTTGCTATGGCTAGAATTTCCAATACTATGCTGAATAAAAGTAACAAGAATTACTTTTCTTGTTCTGATAATAAAAGAAATAATTCCAGCTCTTCACCACTGAGGATGATATTAGTTGTGGGCTTGCTGTATGTGGCCTTTATTAAATGGAGACATACTCCTTCTTATACCCACTTTGTTGAGAGTTTTTAATTATAAAGTTGAATTGTGGTGAAAGCTTTTGGTGCATCTGTTGAGATTATTAAATGATTTTTATCTTTCATTTTGTTTATGTGACTTGTCACATTGATATAAAGATATTGAACCATCCTAGCACCCTTGGAATAAATTTTATTTGATCATAGCATATAATCCTTTTATTGTATTATTGAATTCAGTCAGCTAAGTATGTTGAGAATATTTGCATCTTGTTTTTATTACAAATACAAGTTTATTACTATAAAAGTTTCAAAAATGAAATTTTGAGTAATTTTTGGTGAATTTTATGCAGATACTTTTTCTCATTGTCTGAGTGACATATATACTAGGGTCTCAGAAGATGACAGTTCTTTAGAATATAGTTCTGATTCTGATGATATGAATATTAGACCAACAAAAAGGCAGAAAACCTTAGTGATTCTGATACAGAAAAGTGAAAATGAAACTCTTGGTCCTAAGAACACTATGGGCATATCAGGTGTAATTATTGAACATAATAACCCACAAAGTGTTAGCAAAAAACAGAATTAGATTTTGGCTGGCCAAAATAAAAATCACTGATCATAGGTTTAGTTTCAGTTTCTGCAAAAATCCTCTGGTCAATAAAGAGTTACATTAAGGTATGGGTATTCTTTTCTTAGACATGATACTATTGCACACTTGATAGACTACAGTGTAACTACAACTTTGTGTGTACTGGGAAAACAAAAAATGTGTGTTAACTCACTCAACTGACTTTATTTTGATATTTTCTTTATTGCTGTGCTCTAGAACTGAACCTATAATATCTCTGATAGGCTTGTATCTAGTATAGATTTTTTACTTTTCAGTTATTATGTAGATCACATGTAACAGCTTGTATTTATCTATTTTATGTTGATACCAAGTTAAGTTTGAATGTACTCTATATTTTTACCCCCAACATATTTTATGTTTTGATGTCACATTTTCATCTTTTTATTTTGTTTATCCATTATCTAATTACTGTAGTTATAGTTATTTTTTACTACTTTTATCTTTTAACCTTTATGCTAGCATTAATGTGATTGATTCATTACCTTGCTGTATATTTACATTGACCAGTGAAGTTTGTAACTTTCTGTGTTTTCTTGTTACTACTTAGGACCTTTTCTTTTCAGTTAAAAAAAAAAAATTCTTAATATTTTCTGTATGGCTGATTTACTGGTGACCAACTTCTTTACCTTTTGTTTGTTTGGAAGTTCTTTATCTCTTTTTTATTTCTGAATGTTAACCTTGCCAAGTAGAGTGTTTTTGGTGGGCTTTCTTTTTCTCTATAGCACTTGGAATCTATCCACACCACTCCTTTCTGGCCTGCATTTTTCTGCTGAGAAATTTGCTGCTATTCTTATGGTGGCTCCCTTTATGTTACAAGTTGTTTTCTCTTGCTGCTTTTAGATTTTTCTCTTTCTTTCTAACTTTTGCCATTTTAACTACAGTGTCTCTTGGTGCCCATCTCTTTGGTTTCTTGTCTGGAACTTTCCTGGCTTGCTGAGTCTGGATGTCTGTTTCCTTCTCTAGGTTAGGTAAATTTTCAGCCATTATTTCTTCAAATCAGTTTTCTGCCCCATTTTCTTTTCTTTCTCTGGAATCCCTAAAATGCAAATGTTATTCTGCTTGATGTTGTCCCATAGGTCCCTTAAGCTATCTTAACCTTTAAATTTGTTGCTCTTTTTGTTGCTCTGTTTGGATGAGTTCCACAGTCCAGTCTTTCAGGCCTCTGACTTGTTCTTCTGCTTCATCTATTCTGCTGCTGATCCTGTCTAGTATCATTTTGAGTCAGTTATATTCTTCAGCTCTGTGGCTTCTGTTTGCTAATTTTTTTATATTCTCAGTCTCTTTAATTTCTTGCTGTATTCATCCATTCTTCATTCAAGTTCAGTGAGCATCTTTATGACTATTATTTTAAACTCTTCATTAGGCAACTTATTTATTTCATAGATGTTTTTATTTGGGGTGTGGATTATCTTGGTTTTGTTTCAAGTATACTCTTCTCTCTCCTGATTTTGCTTGGTTCTCTGTGTTTATGTATTACATGAAAGTACTATCTCTCCTGGCCTTCAGAGAGTGACCTTGTGTAGGGGATGAGCTTTATCATTTACCCTTTCCCCAGCTGTTGGTTGTCTCTTGAACCTTTATGATTGCCCAAGCAGCCTGTTATTTTTTTCTTGATAGGGCCCAGTTTTTGATGGTGTCAAGAACTGTCTTTTTGTTTCATATTCATGGTACCCAGAAAAGCTGTAGTTCTGGCGTCCAGAGCCAGATGATTAAGGGGCATCCCCCTTGTGGGCTGCATTTGCTAGCTGACTTGTTGAAGGGGGACACTGCATTGACTCAGGGCCAGGGCACTGGGCAGCTGGCTTTAACAGAGCTGTGGGAGTGGCATGAGGGTGGGGCACACCCATTGGCTCTAACAAGCTAGAAGGAGAGTATAAAAATGGTGCCTGCTAGTGGCCGTGCTAGCAAAGTATATGGAGAAGACAAAAATGGCACGTGCCATCACCTCCATCCTCGAGAGAGTCCCAGCAGGTTCTGATGTTTTAGCAGATGCTCTCAGACTACCAAACGAATCTTCTTCACATATGGTTGAGGTTTTTCCTAAACAGCTGTTTCTGTGCTGAATCCCAGGGTGAATGAGTCAGCATGAAGTCCTTTTAAGGGCAGAATCTCTGTTTCATATTATCCCATGGTTCTCCTGCCAGCAAGCCCTATTGGGTTTTAAAGCCAGGTGTTTTCAGAGCTTGTCTCTGGTGTAAGACCCAGGGACTGGGCTCCATGATATGGGGCACAACCCCCTTACTCCTCAGGGAGAAGCTCCATATTCATGAGATCCTTTTCAATTATAGGTTGGGGGTGGGGTTTTGAGTGAGATCACATTTCTTTTTCTCTTAACTATCTGAATGTGGCACCTTTATGCTCTGTGATGAGGAAACTGTTCAGCTAGTTTTCAGCCATTTCAAGATGCAATTGTCCCAAATGTAATCTGTTGTGTAGACATAGATTTGTGTCTGTGGGACAAGAAAATTTCAGAATCTTCTTTCACTGCCATCTTGAACTGCCTCCTTTCTAAATCAATCTTTTACTTGTGTTTTCTTCAAAGACTTCTCTCGGTTTTACTGATGGGTGCCTGTTCAGTTGTGTCTGAGTCTTTGCGTCCCCATGGACTGTAACCCACCAGGCTCCTCTGTCCTGGAGTGGGTTGCTATATCCGTCTCTAAGTTTTGCTGATATTTTCTACTAATTCTTTACATTCTTCTACTTTCTTTGGGCTTGCTCTCTTCACATTTTCGTGTTCATATTTTTAATCCAGTAATTAGATCATAAATATATCTCTTGAAAACTTGAAATTCTAAACTAACTATATCCAACAAGTTTTAATTCATTGTAATGTAATTATTGTTCAATTCTATTTTCTGATTTCCATTGTGATTTGACCAAAGAAATATTTACAAATATTATTTAAATGTTCAAATGTATTTGTACATGTACTTCTAAATTCTAATTCCATGGTGTTTTGGCAAGAGAATTTGGTCCGATCAGGAATTTGGTTTGAGTTTGCTTAGACTTGTTTCACGAGATAGAACATAGGCAATTTTTGTAACTTTTATGTATGTTTGGGAAAAGTGTACAGTCTATAAATGTGGTCTCATGTACAAATTCACATCTTTTAGATCATATTTTTTATTGGGTCATTTGTGCTATATGTTTTGTCTTTCAAATAAAACCTTTTTACTCTACATAAAATATGCATATCTGAGGATATTTTAGGTGTGTATACTTACTAATACACTAATACAGAGATGTGTTTAATCTGTTACTGGATTTACTGAGTTTTTCATACATTTCTATGTTATCTATATGTATTTTGAGACTGTCTTGTTAAATACATGCAAAGGTTTATTATATCTTCCTAGTAAATTGTTGCTTTGATCTGAGAATGATTTCTTCTAATTAAAAGTGAATTTCATAGTTATTAGATGAGTATATTTCTTTTCTCTTGGTTAATATTTGCCAGTTGTGTGTTTTTCTATCCCTCTCTTACAATATTACTGAGTTATTGATACATGTAAATGTATATGAGAGGGATGTTGTAGTTATTCAGGTACTAAGTTGTGTCCGACTCTCTTTGTGACCCCTTGGACTGCAGCATGCCAGACTCCTCTGTCCTCCACTACCTCCCAGTTTGCTCAGATTCATGTCCATTGAGTTGGTGATGCTATCTAATCATCTCATCCTCTGTCACCCCTTCTCCTTTTGCCTTCAATCTTTCTCAGCATCAGGGTCTTTTCCAATGAGTTGACTGTGCATCAGATGGCCAAAGTCTTGGAACTTCAGCAACAGTCCTTCCAATGAATATTCAGGGTTGGTTTCCTTTAGTATTGACTGGTTTGATATCCTTGCAGTCCAAGAGACTCTCAGGACCTTCTCCAGCACCACATTTGGAAAGCAATAATTCTTTGGGCATCAGCCTTCTTTATGATCCGTCTCTCACATCCGTACATAACTACTGGAAAACCATATTTTTAACTATATACAGACCTGTGTCAACAAAGTATTTCTGCTTTTTAATACACTGTCTAGGCTTGTCAAAAAGAAAATGAAATCTGTTGCTGTTTCCTTTTTCTCCATCTGTTTCCCATGAAGTCATGGGACTGGATGCCATGATCTTCATTTTTGAATGTTGAGATTCAAGCCAGCTTTTTCACTCTCCTCTTTCACCCTCATCAAGAGGCTCTTTAATTGCTCTTCACTTTTTGCCATTAGATTGGTATCATCTGTATATCTGAGGTTGTTGATGTTTATCCTAGCAATATTGATTCCAGCTTGTGATTCATCTATCCTGGCATTTTGCATGATGTACTCTGCATAGAAGTTAAATAAGCAGGGTGACAATATACAGCCTTGACATATTCCTGTCCCAATTTTGAACCAGTCCATTGTTCCATGTCTGGTTATAAGTGTTGCTTCTTGACCTGCACACAAGTTTTTCAGAATACAAGTAAAGTGATCTGGTATTCTGATCTCTTTAAGAATTTTCCAGTTTGTTGTGATCCATGCAGTCAAAGGCTTTAGTATAATCAATGAAACAGAAGTTGATTCTTTTCTGGAACTTTCTTGCTTTTTCCATGATCCAGCAAATATTTGCAATTTGATCTTTGGTTCCTCTGCCATTTTGAAACCTAGCTTGTAAATCTGCAAGTTCTTCATGTACTGCTGAAGTCTAGCTTCAAGGATTTTGAGCATAACCTTGCTAACATGTGAAATGAGTGCTATTGTATGATAGTTTTAACATTCTTCGGCATTTCCTTTCTTTGTGACTGGACTGGAAACTGACTTTTTCCAGTCCAGTGACTGAGTTTGCTGAGTTTTCCAAACTTGCTGACATAGTTAGTGCAGCACTTTAACAGCATCATCTTTTAGGAATTGAAATACCTCAGCTGGAATTCCATCACCTCCGCTGGCTTTGTTCATAGTAACGATTCCTAAGGACCACTTGACTTCACACTCCAGGATGTCAGGCTCTAGGTTAGTGACCACATCACTGTGGTTATCTGGATCATTAAAACCTTTTTTTGTGTAGTTCTTCTGTGTATTATCACCACCTCTTCTCAATCTGTTCTGCTTCTGTTAGGTCCATACCATTTCTGACCTTTATTTTCCCATCCTTGCATGAAATAGTCCCTTGATAGTTCTGATTTCCTTGAAGAAATCCCTAGTCTTTCTCATTCTATTGTTCTACTCTATTTCTATGCATTGTTCATTTAAGAAGATCCTTTTATCTCTCCTTACTCTTCTGTGAAACTCTGCATTTAGTTGGTTATAGCTTTCTCTTTCTCTCTTGCCTTTCGCTTCTCTTCTTCTCTCAGCTATTTGTAAGGCTTCCTCAGACAACCACTTTGTCTTCTTGCGTTTCTTTTTCTTTGGGATGGTTTTGGTCACTGCTTCCTGTACAATGAAATGAAAGGGAGAGTGTTCAAAAAGTAATGAATATATCTCTATTTTTTCCAGCCTCATTTCAGTTGACCTGGCATGGCCAATGGGCCATACTGACCTCTGGTGTGGTGACTGTATCTTATAGATAGAGAATAGATAACTACTATATTGAAAACTCATGAGAGAAATAGCAATTTATTTCTTTAAGCCACTGAGATTATAGAATTACTGTATCACTAGTCTATCTTGAGTAGTCTTATGGTGAGATTATAATTGAATTTCTGTTGTTCTTGTTAATTTGAGAATCTGTCTTTCAATCTTTGGGATGAACCTGATACAGATTTGCCATAATTGCTGCTATATATGGACTGACTTCTGTTACTTTGTGCTTTCTTTTGACTACATGCTTTTCTTGATATTTTCCCCACCTTTTTACCTTTTATGGATTATCAATCTGTTCCTTCCTTTCAAATTCTACTTGTATGGAATTTTCTTTTTCATTTTATTTTTTAGTGATTGATCTTAAAATTTTAACATGACATATTGTCTTAATGTTTGCATTTAATAAGTTTATCCCTACCTTTCAATCAGAATCTGAGTAAACAAGTAAATGCTCTCACTTTCTCTCTTAACTACCTCTATTTTCATTAATATGTGATATTATTTCATTAGAATTTATAATTTTAGATTAATCTTATTTATTCCCAATATTTTGAAGGTATTTTTTCACTGTCATCTTAAACTTTTACTGAGAAATAACCTTTTATAAGATTTTAATTATTTTTTAAGTAATGGTTTTTTCTTTAAAACCTTATTTTCTTCTAGAACTTTTACCTGTCTTTCAGTATATATATATTTAAAAACATATACAATATATACATATATATATATTCATTTTCACCATAAAATGTATCTATGTCTGGATTTTTTAAAATTAAAATCAGGACTCATTTTAGTTATATAATTCAAGTCTTTCACCTGGAAACTTGTTAGTTACTATTTCTTGAAATATATTTATCTCCAATTAACTATATTCTCTTCTCTTGAAACTTTTATGTAATATAAATTGGATCTTCTCATTTAAGCCTGCTCAATTGTTATTTTATATTGTATACAAATTATCTCTCTTTTGCTTCCTAGATAATATAGTTTTATCTATTTTCCAGTTTACATATTCTTCTTGAATGAAAATTTATTTGATGTTATTTAAACAAGCTCTTAGTTTTAATAACTGTATTTGTAATCTATGTATAAATATATAGAAATATTTATAATATGTCTATGAGAACTTATAAATATGTATGGAATCATAGTCAGATACACAGACTTGGGACTTTTCTGGACCTGAGGATATAATTTCTATAATTCTATTTTCATTAGAGAGGATTTCCCAGGGTCCATTTCTCATTTAGGTACTAGAGTTCCAACTCTATGGCTTTTCTGGTATCAAAACCATGTCTTTTCCCCCTGCCTATGTAATAACATCCTACTCCTTTTATGTTGGGCTTATTTTAATATTGTATTTCCCCCATATTTTAAATCTCTTATCTGTCTTATGTGCTTTGCTCTTCTGACTTAGAATCATTTTTTTTCCTATCAAGGTCAGTTATGATTTTTTTTTCTTTTGTTTAATTGTTAATATTTTATTCAGCATTTTTAAGTGTTTGAAATGAGGTAGAAGCCTATATTTCAGTTCATAGGCTAATGGATTATATGATTGAATTGTATTAGGAAAAAATGACACTTAAAGAGGTTTGAGTGTCAAAAGAAGGTGGTAAAATATTTTCAAAGCAGTACTTGAATGAATTTAATACAGGTCAGTTTGGCTTTATGATGTAAACTAGTTCTACATTTTGATGGTGAAGTCTTGATTGAACTCAGGTGCAGTCTCTTGCTGTGTAATAGTCACAAAGACAACTTGAAGTCCAGAATATTAGCTTGTTGATTCACAATAAGTAATGTGTCAAACAGAAGGAAAAAAAGAATTCTTTTGTTAGCCTGATTGTTACATTTTCTCTATGTAGATAAATACCTGAAAAGAAAAATTATCAGACACTTGTTTGAATATTTTGGAATCACAATAAGAAGTATTGTTTTAACAATTTTTTGAGTTTTAATGTCATCAGGACCTCATAACTTGATATGTCAATTCCTTTGATAGAAACATACTTGTCTGATGGACCTATACTCAACATGTGTCAGCTACAACTTTCCCACATTGAAAGTGCTTACCTAGTCAGTGCCCATGTTTTCTTAGTGGCTGTTCCATATCTATGCTTCTGTTGCTGAATAATCTTGCTTTGAGATAACATCTACTCTTTTGAATTATGTTCCTATCTTCAATCAGATTCTGACTAAGTTTTGTGAACCTAAAAGGCATTCTCTCTCCTTACTGTGACTAACTTTGGGGTTCTGCTGCTAGTGCTGTCTTTGTCTACCATTGGTATTACTATAAGTAGTTGCTAAGATTCATTGAAGTATTCCTATTACTTAGTCACCATACTATGCTTCTTTATGTGCAGTCTCTCATTTATACTTAGAAAACAACCCTGGGAAGCTGAAATTGTTATCCCTACTTGGCTGATATGTAGAGTTCTAAGTTACCAACTTACCCAGTGAGGAAATGACAGGTACATAGTTTATATTTAGACAAGTATATTAACTCTAGAGCACTTTTGCCGGCTTTAGTGTTCACTGATTTTTGGAATAAAGAGAGAAATACCTTTCTCACATTTCTCATTAGCACCAAGTCAAAGTATATAAAATCTAGACTATAGTGATCATCTTCATTTTATCATGAGGAGACAGATCCAGAAGGTTAAGTGTCTTAACTAAAATCAAAAGTCAATCAGTTACTCATCAAGCTGGGACTAGAACCAGGATCTTCAGACTATTTGCCCTGGTATCTTTCCAGTGTTCTTTTCTCTCAATTCTCTTTCAAATCTTTTCTTCTTGTTAAGTGAACCATTTCATTTACAGGATTGCCTAGCAGAGATCAGTCATGAAATTATTATAGTTACATATTGATTAATGGTATTTATCTACATAGACATATCATATATAAATGTGAAGGCGTGGCTAATTTCTGTTATTACTAGGACATATATTCTGAGTTTTTGGATGTGATGGTCATATTTTTTCCCCAAACTCTATATACTTTTTAATCCATTGAGCAAGTGTACTTATGACACAGTAAGAATTAGGGGTACAAACTCTAAGCTTCAAGTAAAACCTTAACCAAAATCTATGTGAAAACTATCTAGTTCTCATCAGGCTTTGATTAGCTAAATAGCTAGTTTATAGAGACATCTCACGGAAAATGTTTTCTTTTTCTTATATTCTGAATGGATATTTTGGGTTCTGCAAAGCGTGGATACTTTCTTATTAAAATTCAGATGCTTTATCATTGTCCAGCTGAGTTTCTATGTGGGGCAATCATCTCAAGTCTCTATCCTCTTATTTTTAAAAATGACTGAAATAGCATGTTAAAAAATTCAGTCTTTTGAAGCCAGCAAGATACAGAAATTATATGACAGTAATCCCAGATGGGAGGGTTTTGTTTTGAAATTTTTAGGGAACGTATGCCTGTGAAGGATGTCAGGTTGGCGGAATTGAAGATCAAAGTTACTTTTTTCAGGTTCGGCATATATGCTGAAGCTAAGACATCTCCTCTGGCTTATTGTGCCCATGTGTACTAACTCTTAATAATAGCTGCCAGTTCCAGCAAGAGAGAAAGCAGTTAAGTGCCTATGCTCATCCCTCCTTCGCTGAGCCTGACAGGCAAGGTGACATTGTGATGATGCATTACCGATGATGGAATCACAAGGAATTGAACAAACTAAGCATTGTTATCCTCAGTCGTCAAAAGAACATTCTTCAAGAAAACAATTAATTCATCAGGTGCTCTCAGATACTGAGAAGTCTGTAGATTTAAAGTTAGAATTTCAAACTTGAGAAGTAAATAATCATTATAAAATGTAAAGGATTAGAATATTTTTCTTTCAATGCAGTCTCCTTTTGCTTTTCTTTTCATTTTTAGGGGGTTTATTCTAGCATTATGATATATTCAGTTTTTAAACCATACTTAAAATATAATTTTCCATTAAAACTTGATGTCTACTCAGTTATATTAAATCCAACAACTGAAAAAGATAATAACTTTAGACTTTGGTTTTCTTATTTAAGAAAATCTAGAGGCTGGTTTTTTCCTAACATGAACAGCCAGTATTTTAAAATTTAGTCTGAAATGCAACAAAACTTATCAACTAAAATTTGTAGAACAGAGTCTGGCAAGTTAGAAAATTTCATTCTTTATCAGTCTCTTCTTCTATAAACAGAGTATTGACATGGATACTTAGTAAACATTCATGTGCCATGTCTTATGTTATACATTGAGTTTTTCAAAATGGTTCCTACTTTACATGGATTTACTATATAGGTGGAGAGACATACAGTAAGTAGGATAAGAACACACTACACCTGCAATTAGAAAGAAGATGGTGACATGCCCCAGACTGGGGAAGGAATTGTGTACTAGAGGTGACCTTGAATTACTGGATAAAACTCACATTGGCCATATAAATGGGAGGGGAAGGAGATGCCAGTCTTAAAATAAGTATAAGGGCAAGCACTAGTGAAAACAGTTTCATGGAATAAAATCATCTTCACCCAACACTCTTTTACAACTGAAGTTTTACTTACAATTATTATTTTCCCATCACTTGAAAACCCGTGTTGGCTTTTTCCTGCAAAATTATATAATGAAACAGTGTTACCGGTAATGGACTTATTGATTTGCATTGCAATAATTATACTATTTTGTATTTTCTTTGCTTTTTGGTATCATCTTCCTTGACAAGGAAGAAGTTAATTTTATCTTATTTGGTATTTTATAGGCCCTACTGTATGTTATGCCTAATCCAATTGTGTTTTTTTCTTCTCTGTAATGTTCTGAATACAGGGATTTTTCTATCAATTTTGTCTTTTAATCTTTATTCTTTCAAGGTGAACTATCTATATATCTAGATCTAGAATTTCTTAATGTCAACAATAATATTTTAGTCAAGTTGTTGTGAAGAAACTCATACCTATTATTTCCAATGGAGAGAAATTACTTCATTGAGATTTTGCCATCATACTTAGCATGATTATAACTCTTGGTCCATTACGTTTATAAGTAAAAGGGACCATTTTTTTCTAGTTTTATCTATTTTTTATTCATAGCTCAAACAGCTACTTACCTTCCATACAAAATCCAGTTGCTTTCATCATTTACAAAGTATATGGAAAAAATATTCTTTCTTATTCACAGATTAGTTGGAAAAATGTGAGAAGTTAGTTAAACATCAGATGCTTGAAAATATTAACACTTACAGGGTTTCAAATCTTGTAGATACAATGCTTTGAAATTTCTCCTATGCAAATCCCAAAGGGTGTATGATATAGTACTTTAAAAAATCAGTCTTTTTTTGTTGTTAAACACAGTAGCATTTTAGGACAATGTGTACTAGCTTCTCTGTTTGTATAACTGTTCTTGAAATGGATCTTTCCAAGCATAGTAACGAGTATGAATTGTGCTTGCCTAAAGGCTATGAAACCCAAAAACTGTGAAATGGAGTTCAAGCACAGCCCTTTATTGCTGGCAGAAGTTCAACTACAGTTTGGGATATTTTGATCAGCAATTTCAACAAATACTTGAAAAAGTTTATCTACATATAAACATTCTAATGCTGCATAGTTTTGAATATTGAAAAGTGAGTTCTTTATTTTTCTATCCATTATGCATTTCCTGCTTTGCAGGAATAAAGACTACTCATTGAACACATTTGCTATTATCATTGCCAATTGAGATATATGAATAGTTGATACACACTGCATAGACAATCTTTCATTGCAAATCCTTTTATTTATTGTCCCAGGGTTTTAGTTTAGGAAATGAGGTAGTTGTGAACTACATTTCAGGAGTTCAGTCTTACTGTCCATCACTTCAAACACTTCTACTTAATTTTTTTTTCAAAAATTTAATTCAACCACAGATAATAAGACTAAACAACAAAGATCTACTCAGCCTGCTATCTTACTCTGTATCTCCTCTAGTCTTCTGATTTTGTGTTTCAAAATGAAAGTTCATAGTCAAATTCATTGTTTCAAAAGATAACATAATGAAAACTATGGCAAAAACCCATTAGGCTCACTTTAATCCCAAAAACCTTTAGTAAAGGCCTGGTTTTCACTTAAAGCCATTAGAGTAGATGGAATCACTGGAAGAACAAGTGTTGAAAAAGTTCTCACTGTAAGTTCCAAAGATTCTTTCTGATTTCTTTTTAAAGGAAATTCCAAGATTTATGTTTAATCTAAAATTGTATTATACCTTAAATATCTATGGTGAATTATAATTTATGAAATTTTTCACATGTAAAATTTTATTCATTTCATAAAAATGAGTCAGAAGGATCTGGAGATGAATCCTGAATATTCTGCTTAAAAATGGTCACTTGAACTCAGGAATGGAACTGTACCTAATCCAGTCTGACTTCAGCAGTACATTCAGCAGTGGCTGCAAATTCTAAGAGACTTTAGTTCCCTCTTAACAGCTTAAGAGGGAGTAAAGGGAATTTGCACAGGATGGCCCTGATGCAGACTGTCTTTCCTATTGACTGCCAACCCTGGGGGGAGAGTCTTTCCTTTTTTGTGGGGCTAATTCCTGGATTCCCTCAGCTACCGCTGAGAGCTTTTTCTGCTTTTCCATAACCTGTGTAAATAATTCCTAAGTTTAAATTCCCTCTCTTGGAAATACTAAGAGCGGTATTTATTTTCCTGATTAGAGTCTAATTTGATATAACTCTGTAAACTTCCATTTCCTCCTTTGAAAGTTGAGATAAAGTTACCTACTTCAGAGACTGTTTTGAGGATTGTTGTTCAGTTGCCAACTCGTATCCGACTCTTCGTGGCCTCAGGGATGGCAGCATGCCAGGCCTCCCTGTTCCTCACCATATCATGGAGTTTGCCCAGGTTCATGTCCACTGAATCAGTGATGCCATCCAACCATCTGATCCTTTGTCACCGTCATCTCCTTCTGCCTTCAATCTTTCCCAACATCAAAGTCTTTTCCAATGAGTTGGCTGTTCACATCAGCTGGTGAAAGTATTGGAGCTTCACCTTCAGCATCAGTCCTTCCAATGAATATTCAGGGTTGATTTCCTTTTCAAGGTTGACTAGTTTGATCTCCTTGCATTCCAAAGGACTCTTAAGAGTCTTCTCCAACCCCACAGTTCAATAGCATCAATTTTTGGGCGCTCCGCCTTCTTTCTGGTCCAGCTCTCACATCCTTACATGACTACTGGAAAGACCATGGCCTTGACTATATGGACCTTTGCCAGCAAAGTGATGTCTCTGCTTTTTAATACACTGTGTAGTTTTGCCACAGCTTACCTGCCAAGAAGCAGTTATCTTCTAATTTCGTGGCTGCAGTCGACTGTAAAATACCTAAATGATGAAGTCAGGGGATAAAGTAACAGACATATCAGCATAAGGAAAGGGGGAGAAGCTAAGAAAGGCTGATAGAAGGAAAAGAACCTTTATTATTTCCTTTGTCCTAAAAATCCCAACTCTCAAAATCTGTAAAATAATGATCATTACTTTCATTTCATTTTAATTTTTTTTTTAATTTTAAAATCTTTAATTGTTACATGCGTTCCCAAACATGAACCCCCCTCCCACCTCCCTCCCCATAACATCTCTCTGGGTCATCCCCATGCACCAGCCCCAAGCATGCTGCATCCTGCGTCAGACATAGACTGGCGATTCAATTCACATGATAGTATACATGTTAGTATGCCATTCTCCCAAATCATCCCACCCTCTCCCTCTCCCTCTGAGTCCAAAAGTCCGTTATACACATCTGTGTCTTTTTTCCTGTCTTGCATACAGGGTCGTCATTGCCATCTTCCTAAATTCCATATATATGTGTTAGTATACTGTACTGGTGTTTTTCTTTCTGGCTTACTTCACTCTGTATAATCGGCTCCAGTTTCATCCATCTCATCAGAACTGATTCAAATGAATTCTTTTTAACGGCTGAGTAATACTCCATTGTGTATATGTACCACAGCTTTCTTATCCATTCATCTGCTGATGGACATCTAGGTTGTTTCCATGTCCTGGCTATTATAAACAGTGCTGCGATGAACATTGGGGTACATGTGTCTCTTTCCATTCTGGTTTCCTTGGTGTGTATGCCCAGCGGTGGGATTGCTAGGTCATAAGGTAGTTCTATTTGCAATTTTTAAAGGAATCTCCACACTGTTCTCCATAGTGGCTGTACTAGTTTGCATTCCCACCAACAGTGTAGGAGGGTTCCCTTTTCTCCACACCCTCTCCAGCATTTATTGCTTGCAGATTTTTGGATCGCAGCCATTCTGACTGGTGTGAAGTGGTACCTCATTGTGGTTTTGATTTGCATTTCTCTAATAATGAGTGATGTTGAGCATCTTTTCATGTGTTTGTTAGCCATCCGTATGTCTTCTTTGGAGAAATGTCTATTTAGTTCTTTGGTCCATTTTTTGATTGGGTCATTTATTTTTCTGGAATTGAGCTGTGGGAGTTGCTTGTATATTTTTGAGATTAGTTGTTTGTCAGTTGCTTCATTTGCTATTATTTTCTCCCATTCAGAAGGCTGTCTTTTCACCTTGCTTATATTTTCCTTTGTTGTGCAGAAGCTTTTAATTTTAATTAGATCCCATTTGTTTATTTTTGCTTTTATTTCCAGAATTCTGGGAGGTGGATCATAGAGGATCCTGCTGTGATGTATGTCTGAGAGTGTTTTGCCTATGTTCTCCTCTAGGAGTTTTATAGTTTCTGATCTTACATTTAGATCTTTAATCCATTTTGAGTTTATTTTTGTGTATGGTGTTAGAAAGTGATCTAGTTTCATTCTTTTACAAGTGGTTGACCAGTTTTCCCAGCACCACTTGTTAAAGAGATTGTCTTTACTCCATTGTATATTCTTGCCTCCTTTGTCAAAGATAAGGTGTCCATATGTGTGTGGATTTATCTCTGGGCTTTCTATTTTGTTCCATTGATCTATATGTCTGTCTTTGTGCCAGTACCATACTGTCTTGATGACTGTGGCTTTGTAGTAGAGCCTGAAGTCAGGCAAGTTGATTCCTCCAGTTCCATCCTTCTTTCTCAAGATTGCTTTGGCTATTCAAGGTTTTTTGTATTTCCATACAAATCTTGAAATTATTTGTTCTAGTTCTGTGAAAAATGTGGCTGGTAGCTTGATAGGGATTGCATTGAATTTGTAAATTGCTTTGGGTAGTATACTCATTTTCACTATATTGATTCTTCCAATCCATGAGCATGGTATATTTCTCCATCTATTAGTGTCCTCTTTGATTTCTTTCATCAGTGTTTTATAGTTTTCTATATATAGGTCTTTAGTTTCTTTAGGTAGATATATTCCTAAGTATTTTATTATTTTTGTTGCAATGGTGAATGGAATTGTTTCCTTAATTTCTTTTTCTACTTTCTCATTATTCGTGTATAGGAATGCAAGGGATTTCTGTGTGTTGATTTTATTACCCTAATACCAAAACCTGACAAAGATGTCACAAAAAAAGAAAACTACAGGCCAATATCACTGATGAACATAGATGCAAAAATCCTCAACAAAATTCTAGCAATCAGAATTCAACAACACATTAAAAAGATCATACACCATGACCAAGTGGGCTTTATCCCAGGGATGCAAGGATTCTTCAATATCTGCAAATCAATCAATGTAATTCACCACATTAACAAATTGAAAAATAAAAGCCATATGATTATCTCAATAGATGCAGAGAAGGCCTTTGACAAAATTCAACATCCATTTATGATAAAAACTCTCCAGAAAGCAGGAATAGAAGGAACATATCTCAACATAATAAAAGCTATCTATGACAAACCCACAGCAAACATTATCCTCAATGGTGAAAAATTGAAAGCATTTCCCCTAAAGTCAGGAACAAGACAAGGGTGTCCACTTTCACTGCTACTATTCAACATAGTTCTGGAAGTTTTGGCCACAGCAATCAGAGCAGGAAAAGAAATAAAAGGAATCCAAATTGGAAAAGAAGAAGTAAAACTCTCACTGTTTGCAGATGACATGATCCTCTACATGGAAAACCCTAAAGACTCCACCAGAAAATTACTAGAGCTAATCAATGAATATAGTAAAGTTGCAGGATATAAAATCATTTTAAAATTTTAAGGTGAAGAAAATGAGGTTTGTAGACATCAGGCACAGCACAGTTAATATATAGAATTAGAACACAGTTCTGTCTGAACTCTAAATTCATACTTTATTTTCTGTCTCCTATAATAACTCCTATTGGAAAAGTTTCAGATAATAAACTATCTACTAAACAGTGCTAAATATGTGCAGGCTCTGTTTTCAGGGATGGGATCTGTGATCACTGACAAAAGGCAGAACAAAACTGAAGCAGCACTTCAGCTTTACTTACATAAGTTGAAAAAAAATTGCTACTCATTTAACACACATGTTTTAGAAGAAGGATAGGATTCTAACCTTGTCCTGGCACTCAGTTTAGAAAATCTCTTTATCTCCAGTCATTTGCATTTTTCGCCTTCATCAAGTTGATTGAGATCAGTCATGAATCAGAAATGTTTTGCTTTTACTTGCCCATAGTATCCATGTAAATGCCACTTTGAATTACCATCTGTTTCCCTTTACTATAAGATGTTTTTATCCACAGGGTCTGGTAAACCTGTTTTCTCTCATGAAAAATAAGTCAGGTGACAATGTTCAGAAATTAATTGTGGAAAAAAGAAAATCTTTGATATGAACAGGAAAAGGATGCCTTACAATAAATATTCCAGGTGTGGAAGTTAGACATCATAGCAGGTGCTGTTCCCACCTCAGGTTTTTTAAGTTTGTAAACTTTAGAAGGACTTGAAGTTATTTCTTTTTGATGAAAATAAAGATCTTTGAAATTTGTAAAAAACATTCCTTTATGCTTTGGCAGTCTTACAGGCCAAACAATATAGTTTATTTAAGGAAAATAACATGGAAAAACAATTTAATAGCATGACAGGATACATGAAGAGAACTTCAAAAGCTCCTGAAAGCTGTGGAGGGTGAGCTCATATTTTATGGAATGCAGTGAGAAGACAGGTAAGCACAGACCTCAAATTTCCCACATGTAAGATGCTTGGGAGGTCTATATACTACTCTGGAAAGCAATAGTTTAAAGAAAGAAAACTTCAACTAGACACATAAATGTGGGAACCAATATTGATAAAAAAGGAATTTCAAGGAATGTGGCTATCGCTTCCAAGAATTTGGTTCACATTCTCTTAATTGATTTTTGCTTTGCTCCTCATTAGATGTTGTGGTTTTTGCATTCGTTTGCCTAGGGGCATACCACCCTGGACTGTGATCTTAGATGTGATAGACTGAGCAAAGTTTAGTCCAACTTTAGGTTGTGATGGCCAGAAAGACCACCCAGGAAAGTAGTGCATGTGATCACTTAACTCCCAATTTACTAATGCAATAAGAAAGCCAGGAAATAATATGGATTCTTAAGCAGATTTTAAAAAAAAATCTGGAATGGAGACAAGGAAGTTAGAAAATGGTTTGATGATCCTTGATTATACTTGAATCATTTTATTCTTTATTTGGTAGGTATATTATAGGATACTTAATAAGTAAATTCATAGATAAGATTTATTAATAGCTACTAAATGCCTAGCACTGGGCTGTCTCATTTACTCTTAGAACATGACTATCTCATTTATTCTTAGAATGAGGAAACTAAGTCTCAAGGATGCTAATCTATTAAAACGGATCTCTAAGAGGAAGAAAAGGAGCCAAAGTGTGGGATAGGTGAATCAGACTTAATCTATAGAAAAGTGCCAGTTTTTAAACTTTTAGGTGTCTAGTGATTTCAAAACATTTCAAAAGTTAACTTTTAGACTGCAGGATTAGGCCGAAGTGAAACATCTACTGGGTGAAACATGACTTCAAGCCTTTGATACTCCTTTAAGAAATGTGGCAGCTTTTAAATTGTACGGAAGTAGAGATGCCAGGATTTATGCCAATCTCCAGTTTATCTAAAAGTCCTCCCACAGTGTCAACATGCTACTAGCACTGACTGTGAATGAGTATGGCTATGAAAATACATAAAGTGTGGCTGTACCATTAATCAGGTGTGATCTTTCAAAGTATCATAAATTTCAGTGATCAATGCCAAGTCTCATTTTGATGACTTGGGGACTAAACCCATGGGTCAGACTGACAGAGACAAATAAGAAACTAAATAAGGATGTGATAGTCTGTTAGGGGTGGGAAATACTTTTTAGAGTTTCAGAAATGTCACTTGTGAAAGATGATAGGTAATTTGAAACTCTACATATCTCTCATCTATAATTCCTATGCTTGAAAGTGAAATTTTGTATCATTACTAACAGACTTTAATTGGTTTGAATAAAAAAATTTTCATTTAAGTAATTAAAAAATTATTTCTGCTTGCATTTCAAATGAATTAAAATTAAAAGCAATGAAAATAAATCTACCCATTTGTTTCTTGTGAGTTTATGGAGATTCAGTGGGAAATTTTAGGTTGATTTCCTAAGAATATTTTTCCTGACAATGTAATACAATTAATAATTTTATCTTAAAATTAATAACTATGAAAAAATGTATAATTATTATTATAATGCTTGTAAATATACTTTTAGATATTTAAATATTAAAGAATAGATATATTTCTTGAACAGCCATGCAGTATAATCTATTCAGTTCAGTTCAGTGGCTCAGTCATGTCCGGCTCTGTGAACCCATGAACCTCAGCACGCCAGGCCTCCCTATCCATCACCAACTGCCGGAGTCTACCCAAACCCAAGTCCATTGAGTTAGTGATGCCATCCAACCATCTCATCCCTCTGTCATCCCCTTCTCCTCCTGCCCTCAATGTTTCCCAGCATCAGGATGTTTTCAACTGAATCAGCTCTTTGCATCAGGTGGGCAAAGTACAGGTATTTCAGCTTGAACAATCAGTCCTTCCAATGAACACCCAGGACTGATCCCCCTCTAGGATGGACTGGTTGGATCTCCTTGGAGTCTAAGGGACTTTCAAGAGTCTTCTCCAACACCACAGTTCAAAAGCATCAATTCTTCAGCACTCAGCTTGCTTCACAGTCCAACTCTCACATGACCACAGGAAAAACCATAGCCTTGACTAGACGGACCTTTGTTGGCAAAGTAATGTCTCTGCTTTTCAATATGCTGTCTATGTTGGTCATAACTTTCCTTCCAAGGAGTAAGCGTCTTTCATGGCTGCAATCAATATCTGCAGTGATTTTTAGCCCCGCAAAATAAAATCAGCCAGTTTCCACTGTTTCTCCATCTAATTGCCATGAAGTGATGGGTCTGAATGCCATGATCTTAGTTTTCTCAATGTTCAGCTTTAAGCCAACTTTTTCACTCTCCTCTTACACTTTCATCAAGTGGTTCTTTAGTTCTTCTTTGCTTTCTGTCATAAGAGTGGTGACATATGCACATCTGAGGTTATTGATATTTCTCCCAGCAATCTTAATTCCGGCTTGTGCTTCCTCCAGCTTGTGCTTTCTCATGATGTACTCTGCATATAAGTTAAATAAACACGGTGACAATATACAGCCTTTACGTACTCCTTTTCCTATTTGGAACCAGTCTGTTGTTCCATGTCCAGTTCTAACTGTTGCTTCCTGACCTGCATACAGCTTTCACATGAGGCAGGTCAGGTGGTCTGGTATTCCCATCTTCCTTAGAATTATCCACAGTTTATTGTGATCCATATAGTCAAAGACTTTGGCATAGTCAGTAAAATAGAAATAGAGATTTTTCTGAAAATCTCTTGCTTTTTCGATGACTCAGTGTATGTTGGCAATTTGATCTCTGGTTCCTCTGCCTTTTCTAAAACCAGCTGGAATTTCTGGAAGTTCACGGTTCACATATTGCTGAAGCCTGGCTTGGAGAATTTTGAGCATTACTTTACTAGCGTGTGAGATGAGTGCAATTGTGTGGTAGTTTGAGCATTCTTCGGCATTGCCTTTCTTTGTGAGTTGAATGCAAGCTGACCTTTTCCAGTCCTGTGGCCACTGCTGAGTTTTCCAAGTTTGCTGACATACTGAGTGCAGCACTTTCACAGCATCAACTTTTAGGATTTAAAATAGCTCAACTGGAATTCCAACACCTCCACTAGCTTTGTTCATAGTAATGCTTCCTAAGGCCGACTTGACTTCACATCCCAGGATGTCTGGCTCTAGGTGAGTGCTCACACCATCATGATTATCTGGGTTGTGAAGATCGTTTTTGTCCAGTTCTTCTGTGTATTGTTGCCACCCCGTCTTAATATCTTCTGCTTCTGTTAGGTCCATTCCATTTCTGTCCTTTATTGAGCCCATCTTTGCATGAAATGTTCCCTTGGTATCTCTAATTTTCTTGAAGAGAGCTCTAGTCTTTCCCATTCTGTTGTTTTCCTCTATTTCTTTGCATTGATCACTGAGGAAGATTTTCTTATCTCTCCTTGCTATTTTGGAACTCTGCATTCAAATGGGTATATCTTTCCTCTTCTTGCTTTTGACTTTTCTTCTTTTCACAGCTATTTATAAGGCCTCCTCAGACAGCCATTTTGCTTTTTTGCATTTATTTTTCTTGGGGATGGTCTTGATCCCTGTCTCTGTACAGTGTCACAAACCTCTGTTCATAGTTCATCAGGCATTCTATCTATCAGATCTAGTCCCTTAAATCTATTTCTCACTTCCACTGTATAGTCATAATGGATTTGATTTAGGTCATACCTGAATGGTCTAGTGGTTTCCCTGACTATCTTCAATTTAAGTCTGAATTTGGCAATAAGGAGCTCATGATCTGAGCCACAGTCAGTACCCAGTCTTGTTTTTGCTGACTGTATAGAGCTTCTCCATCTTTGGCTGTAAAGAATATAATTAATCTGATTTCAGTGTTGACCATCTGGTGATGTCCATGTGTAGAATCTTCTCTTGTGTTGTTGGAAGAGGGTGTTTGCTATGACCAGTGCATTCTCTTGGCAGAACTCTATTAGCCTTTGCCCTGCTTCATTGTGCACTCAAAGGCCAAATCTGCCTGTTACTCCAGGTGTTTTTTGACTGCCTACTTTTGCATTCCAGTCCCCTATAATGAAAAGGACACATTTTTTGGGTGTTAGTTCTAAAAGGTCTTGTAGATCTTCATAGAACCATTCCACTTCAGCTTCTTCAGCATTACTGCTTGGGGCATAGATTTGGATTACTGTGGTATTGAATGGTTTGCCTTTGGAACGAACAGAGATCATTCTGTTGTTTTGGGGATTGTATCCAAGTACTGCATTTCAGACTCTCTTGTTGACTATGATGGCTACTCCATTTCTTCTGAGGGATTCCTGCCCACAGTAGTAGATATAATGGTCATCTGAGTTAAATTCACCCATTCCAGTCCATCTTAGTTCGCTGATTCCTAGAATGTCGATGTTCACTCTTGCTATTTCCTGTTTGACCACTTCCAGTTTGCCTTGATTCATGGACCTAACATTCCAGCTTCCTATGCAATATTGCTCTTTACAACATCGGACTTTGCTTCTGTCACCAGTCCCATCCACCACTCGGTATCATTTTTGCTTTGGCTCCATCCCTTCATTCTTTCTGGAGTTATTTCTCCACTGATCTCCAGTGGCATATTGGGCACCTACCAACTTGGGTAGTTCCTCTTTCAGTATCCTATCTTTTTGCCTTTTCATACTGTTCATGGGGTTCTCAAGGCAAGAATACTGAAGTGGTTTGCCATTCCCTTCTCCAGTGGACCACATTCTGTCAGACCTCTCCACCATGGCCTGTCCGTCTTGGGTGGCCCCACGTGGGATGGCTTAGTTTCACTGAGTTAGATAAGGCTGTGGTCCATGTGATCAGATTGGCTCTTTGTCTGTGATTGTGGTTTCAGTCTGTGTGCCTTCTGATGCCCTCTCACAGCCCCTACCATCTTACTTGGGTTTCTCTTACCTTGGACGTGGGGTATCTTTTCACAGCTGCTCCAGCAAAGCACAGCTGCTGCTCCTTACCTTCGAAGTGGGGAGCTCCTCTCGGCCGCTCCTGCACTGTCTGTGGTTGATGTCAAATGTCTTCCACAGGATGTTCAGTATTACTTAGGTATCAGTCAGTGTTTGTTTAGAAAAACAAGAACTGGTCAACCTGTCTTTGATAATACATAGAATCAGAGGCTTCTACAGTTGTGGGATGCCAGAAAAGAGAAAGGCAGTAAGCTGTCACTAGCTTGCTTAGCCAGCAGAGTGGAAGTGGTGGATCTCAGGAGCTTGTGTTGGAGCCGTTGCAGAGCTCAGGTGCCTCTGAGAAGTGCCCTATGTTTGCCTCAGACAGTTGCAGTGAAGTTAGAGTGACTCCCAAGGGGCCTTATCAGCTATGCCAGCTGCCATGAGCACCGAAGTGCAGACTTTGCAAAAGGTCTCCCTGAAGTACCTGCAGACTTCACAATGATACCTGCTCATGTGTCTGGCTGCAACTGCATCTACTAAATAATTATATGTTCTTCCCTTTTATTTTCCAAAGCTCAAATGCATGACTGTCAGTGGTAGACTCTAACTCCACAGGAAACCATTCTGGAAGGATTCTGGGGAATGTGATGCTAGTCCCTTCTGCAATGAAGAGAAGACCATCAAAGGGGGTGACAGTGATACTGACTTAACAGCAGTTAATCCAGCATAGTCCAACCATATCTCATCTCAGCATCCCATCACGTTCTTTTACCCACGTTTTAAATTCTGATTACCACCACCAGCAACTAAACATGGTGTTAGCATGACACACACACATACACATCCCTCGTATGATGGAAGCTCTGATCACCTTCTCTATATAAAGTGTGTGTGGGGGGAGACACAAAATCCCATATGTCACCATATCTATCTCTAGAATATCTTTAGATATTCATTCCTTTACTGGACTAGTGGAATCCCTCTTTAACATCCTGTAACTTAAAGACCAAATTATAGGGTCAAAGTATGAACATACCATATGATAGAAAGTAACGTAGTAGGCTTGTCTTTTTATTTCATATTGATCAAGAGGGATTCGAACTGGCTTTGATGAAAAGGCAGCAGGTATTATTTAGAGATTCTGTATTTTGAGCTTGAAAATGTGACTACATGGATTGTTTCCTTTGGGGAGGGTGAGAGAACATGCAGGGAAGAGAGTGAAGCAGGCTTTTTCGTCTTTATCAAAAGACGAGTTTTAGAGTTCTTTAGCAAATCTTTCTGGTCCATTTGAGTAAGCGGTGGTGTGGTATTTCTCCTTTGTTTATAAATAGGTATGGTTATGTGACTGGTTTTGAACAATGAAACATGAGCAGAGTTATGGTATATGTGACACTGGTTGTAAACTCTGAGAGCCAGTGTACGATTTGCCACGCTCTCTCTCTCTCCCATGGCTACTGGAAATATTTCAAACACCAGCTGCTCCATGAGCCTGAATCTTGGAATGAGGATGATGAGTAACAGAGCCTCCACCAGAGCTCTGATAGGCATATAATGTGTTGGAAAAAGAAAAGTAGATACAGGATAGACAACAATATTATGTTATAGACATCAAACTTTCTAAGAGACTCAATCTAAATTATTCCCAGCACAAAAAAAGAAATAACTATATAAAGTGACAAAAGTGCTAGCTACTGCTACAATGGCAATCATACTGAATTATTTAAGTGTATCAAATCAGCATGTTGTAGACTCTATACAATAATATATCAAATAATTCAATAAAGTGAAAAAAGTGTTTTAAAAAAGACTTTTACAATGTGAAGCAGCTGAGACTTGGGGTGTTTTATTATTGTAGTCATGTCCCATTCTGAATAATGTATCCAATATTAAATATGAAAAATATATATATATATAAAATCAAGTTTTAAATCTGCAACTTATCAAACACTCAGAAAGCAAAAGTTATTAGAACATGATCTTAGCATTTCATGCAGTTAAGAAAATAGGAGGAGACTGAACTGGTTTAGTATATTTCTGATTATGTCATGGTTTATTATATAGCATAAAACTTTTCATAAACTTTCATCACATTCCATATTATGGGGCATGGAGGACTAGCAAATTAGCCATGCTGGTGATTTGTCTACATAATATCTGGCAGTGCTGCTGATCAGCAGTTTTCTTTCCTGATACTTTTACAAGCATGGTCTAGACCAGTCTATTGAATGTAGGCATATGCTTAGCTCTGTTTTAGGTGCCCACAGATATATTGAAGTCACTTTTCAAACTGTTTTGAAAAGTTGATACTATTACGGATAATCCAAAGTATTCTTAATTCTTCAGAAGCAAGGTGTGTTAGATTAAGGCCGACATATCTAGGAAAAATATACTTCTGTGAAATAAATAAGGACATGAACAAAGGGTCAATAAAGTTATTAATAGCTATATTACTTTAAATATTAAGTTTTCAATTCAAATTTTAGCTTATAAAAACTGAGGGTAATAAGTACTTCATAAATTTGTAGTAAGTTTTGATCAGTGCATCAAAGTAGCTGTTCAACATATATATTGGGTTTTTATTTAAAATTTTATCCTCAATATAAATGAAATCAGAGAAATTTCTTAGTGATTACTTCATAGTAAATAATAAATGTATGTCTCCCCTTACCCCACTGCCTATTACTTGTGCAATGTGACGAGAGCCTATGAATTTTTTCCCACGTGAATAGTTGAACAGTTAGTAGGCAAGAGAAAAGAAAAATTGATTTTCTCTGCATGTGTATGGAGGCAGCTATCTCCATCTACACTTGAAAGGATCTCTTTGGAAGTGTAGTGGGTCTCAGTACTATCTTTTATTTGATGGACATGCTAATGGCTCAGACAGTAAAGAATCTGCCTGCATGCAGGAGACCCAGGTTTGATCCCTGGGTCAGGAAGGTCCCCTGGAGAAGCGAATGGATCTCGGTACTATCTTTTACTTGATACTGTCTTTGGCGTGGTGTATCTGCAGTAGGTACAAGCAAACCTCCCCATTGGCAGGATCAACTGCTTAGCCAAGAACAACATTATCCCAGCATCTGCAAGACAACTCCTTAAAGATAATGTTTCTTTCTTGATCTTGTCAAGGGTCACATGATCCATCATGATGCCACTTAGACCTAGATTGAATAAACTGCCGATAATACGACATTTGATATCCAACCTCTGTCTCTAAAACCTTACCTGTCTTGTATATTTATGTACACATACTCACATCAATTGAATTTTTGGATATTTATTTCAGTTTTTTTAAAGAGTGACTTTCTCGATGTTTCGCAGTGATGGAAAGCCCTCAGTCGCCTAAGCCCCATGGCGCCACCTTTTCCTTCTAACAGTCCTGTTATCTCAGCTGTTTGGCAGAATTGAAAAGTTTCACCAGCTGACAATGTCTAGAAGGCATGTGGCCATGGAACAGGACAGTAGCTGCAAGATGTTTTCTTCTGAATCTAACTAGGAAGCCATGGAGCATGAGAAACTCTTTCCTAGACAATGTGAAATGAAACAGGGAAATACACTCCAATTACTGTCCCACATCAATATCCAAAGGGAACACAGCGCATCAGTCAGGAGGCTATTGTCTCCCTAATTAAGTTCCAAATTGGAAATGGCAACTTGTTTTCTTCCTCACATAATAGTTCTCTAAATAAATTGTCTTCTCTGGCTGTCTGCTGCTCTCTTGAGGATTCGGTTATTTAGGAATAAAGAACCTGTGGTTGTGAAAAGCATGGGTTACAGCCAGCTCCCTGCCTGAGAGAGAAAATGGAAATGAGCACTAGGGTTAAAACATGCTGAAAATCAGATACGTTTCGACAATTCATTTGTGGTGACTTGGATACCCTAGAAGCCTTTCATACATTTTATATACATCTCTTATTGACTGTTGACCTGGCCCACTCTAATGAATGACTTTGCTTCCTGAACATCACAAATGGAATGTTTGATACCTCTTCTTAAATTATCTTGATAGGTGTTCAAAATAAGAATTTATTTGGGGATTTAAGAGAAAAACTTTCATTAGTATTAGTTAATCTGTACCATAAGTGTATGTTTTCTATGTATTTTTATAAAAAAACTATTTATCTTCAGAATGTTTCCAGAATTCAACCTTAACAGAATTTGATGCTGGAATATATATATATATTTTTGCTTAAAGATTTCCTCCAATTATGAAATACCTTCTATGATTTTCCTTAAGAGAATGTTACTGTGTTTAAGCCTTGTCAATAAAATATCTCACTTGTAAAGTAAAAAATTCAGGGGTGGATGTTGCATGAATAATCTATCCCAAGTTTATTTACTTGTTTTTAGTATTTTTGTCTTATATTCATAGAACCTACTTTCATTCTTGAAAATGGTTATCAACTCATTACTGTCTGTGAATATGGTCATGAAATGATATCTTTATTTTGGTCCTAAACTAATTTCTTCTGAGCCGTCTCAAAGTGTTTTTAAATTACTAAGGATGTGAATCATTCATGGTTTCTAATGTATTGATATTGTCCTTAGGAAGGTTTATTTACTTTGTGGTCTATATATTACTTAAATCTTATGTATCAAAAGTGATTAGAAGATAGTACATCATAGATTTTTAATCTTAATATTCTGTCTTTTATTATAGTATAAATAATAACAATATTTTAACAAAGTGAGTTATGAAAACTAAAGACATAAAACACTAAGAAGCAGAAGCTTGAGATACCTTTAAATGAAAGTTACAGAAACTTAATTCTCAAGGAAGGTTATATATATCAACGTCATTTTCCTGAGCATAAATGTAGCATAGAATATACTGTGATAAAAAATTAATCCAACAGGTTACTGTCAAGTATAAGAATACAAATAATAAGTATGTTATTATTTGAAAACTTATTCTAGTTACTTTGGATTTTTCTTTTTGCATATTTCCTCTTTTTTAAAGTATAGTTGACTTCCAACCTTGATTGATCAGAAAGGCTCTCTGTTGAAATATGTTTTCATGTAAAAGTATAAAAGCTAGTACCTCTTTTGCTGTTTTGGAGAGTTCCATGTTTGTGTGATCAACAATTTTAGAGTTAATAAAAACTTGCAAAATTCTGCATAGACCCATTTGTCTCCCCGCTTCCCACTTTTGGTTCTATTTTGGAGTTTTTCCCCCCAAACTTAGGCATTACTTTTTCTTTGAGACTTACATGCATTTGTTTATTTAGTCATCAAAATAATCCTGCTGATTAAAGTTCATTTATCAATTTGATACCACAGAGTTTCAGAAACTTTAGTAATTGGACAAAATTGCATGTATGCAACACCATGTGCATTTAAAACATAGTGTAAGAAGTGAGACAGATACAATTACAATTTGAATTTTTCCCTTAGACATTTGTTTTTGGTTACTGATTATGTTTCACAAAGTATCCATTTTTCTTCAACTTCATTGTGGAGATTTGGTTTTCTTGGCAATCGGTGACACTTTTTTAGGTAAACTCTAGATTTTAATTCACAACTCATAAAGCAGAGTGAATTATAAAACATAAATAGCAAGACTGACCATTCATAATTGCATTGATATAATAAAACTATACATGCACAGGCAGGAAGTAAGGAGTGGTGTTGAGGAATACCACTTTTGCTCATAGGTGTTTTTTAACATTCCTGAACATTTTATGTTCACAAATGGAGTGGGATGAATGAAAAACCCAGATTATTAGTGATGGGCAGTAGAGATAAAGTTTCTTTCCATATACTATGCCCCACCTGAGCTATTACAGATCATCTAATGCTATCCAGTGAATATGAAATAACTGATGGAAATAAGGCATGACATTTTCATCTGAGGCTTCTGATTATTTTCATATACAGCTAAGCCTTTTTAGATATCATGTCAGGTTCACTAAAACAAAAAGAGCAACGAAACAAATGGACACCCTCTTTTTCTGTTAAATCAAATATAATGACATTCATTTGCCTAACCTTGGAAGCAGACTGTATTAGGAAGCAGAGCACTATCTAAATTTTAAGCTAAATCTAAAACCTATACCTAAAATATAAGCAGGCCTAATAACTACTCTGGTGGTGACTGACAAGTAAAAAAATTCCTCTTGAATTTCCCTGCAGCTCAATTTAATTCATATAGGCTAATATATAAATTTTCTTCCTTCCTGTCTATGTGAATACTTAAGGCTAATTATTCATGGAAACAGGTAATTAAGGATCCTGTTTAAATATCTGTAAATACTATGTTGTCTCATAACAGGAATGTACTCTGACGTTTCAGTAAATAAGCTATATATTATGATATATATAACCGAAGTTTACTAATCTTCATACAAGTCCAGTGAATTAATGGCAGATTTAGTTTCAGATGAGAATATACAAATTAACATGAGTAGATCAGACTACAGTATTCAATTATTTGCTAAAATATACTTTTTTATAGCATTTTCAATTATCAGGGCAAACTCATGTGGAACTCTTTTCTAGCTTTCTTCACAATGTGTTAGTGTGATAGGTATGTGTATTTCTGATGAAAACTCAGAAACCTTAAGCTTCTTGCTCAGTAACCCTGACTATCAGTTGCTGCACTCTTTAGGGGTCACAAGCCTAGACTATGTTGCAGATTTTCTTGAAAGATCTGTTCAGCTGCACTTTGGACTAAACATGTTTTGGTTGGTGAATATGTTATTTGTGTTGGGAAAATGGTTATCTGTGCAATGGTTTTATGATAACAACCAGTGATGATAAATCCAGGTAAGCTGATAAGCTTTTTCACTATCGATAGGGTGGCTTTGATCTTTTTCTTTGCATGAAATGGACCTTTTCCCAGACATATTCCTTAATGTAATTAGTTACATGTGCATACAGCTGTGTGTGTGTCTATGGGTCTGTGTGTGTAAGACAGGCAGGCATGAATAATATTGCACTCTCTCATAAGAATGAGTTATGGTTGAAATATCAAATTCACTCCTTCAGAATATGAAAAACATGGGACAGATGAGACTATTGATTCCACAATGTCACATGCCATGTGAATTAGTCACTAATGCAGTTGGAAAACTCAAACAATAGCTTTTGAGATTGCTGTTATGTGTTTGGATAGATCCTCAAGGTTTTATAGATGAATTCACTAGCTTCAGATTCACATTTTATTTCAGAAGAGAGCATTGCAAATTTATTTTTTGTTTTATTTTTTGTCAAATCAACTATATTTGAAAGGAGTTTGTATATAATGTAGTCTGTAGTTAAACTGGAAAATACATTCTGGTTTTCAATAAGTAACAAATTAACCAAGATTTGAGTAATTTCTCTTAGGTTGAGTTTCTATAAGCTGTACTGGGGAATGATATATAGTGTTTGAAGCATTTTCTGTATCACTTGTGATATAAAACTAATAGGATGGAAAATTACTTTGAGAAGAGAGTGAGTTCCATGTTAGTTAATTGGCCCTTTTTATTTAGAAGTATTCAATAACTGAATGACAATTGGGGAATTCAGCATTTATGATGCTGAAATAATATCTCTATGTAAAAATCTATAATTTAAACAGGTGTATTTCTAGTACATAAGTGGAATATATTACCTAGTAGCAAGAGGCAAATTTTTTTCAGGTTTTTTTGAAAGTATACATTATTGGGTATCTCACACACTGTGAAATCACAATATTTTACTTTTATTGTCATTATTTTTATTTCTGACTTTATGAAAAATAAGATTTTCCCCTTTAATTCTCTCCAACATTAACTTTATTCTTAAATATTAGTAAGTTCAAGGAAGATAGAAGCTTTGAAATAGGCAAATAAAACATCATTTTAGAAAATTGAGTGTTCCTTGATATATTAATTTTCTACATCCCTAAAAAACTAATTGTTTTAAATTATTAGTAAATTATAAATTCTACATATATCATGTATATCTATATCCATACAGCAATTTTAATTCATTTTTGATGGTTGTTAATACATTTGCTTGGAAAATGGAATACATTAAGATTGTGGTAAAATCTACTAATTGGAGAATTTGGTCAACAGTAGGAGAAGCTCCCCTGTCCCTTTTGTCTTTTTCAGCCCTCTTCTCATTGTCCAGAATTAAGAAGTACTGAGCAACTATCTTTAAGAATAAACAACATCTTCTTCCGGAGTCAGATGAAGAGCTTTGGGCACTCTTAGTAATACAAAGCAGTCCCCAATACATAATTTTAAATAGAAATAATGCTAAATGTAATGTAGAAAAGGTCCCAATTTTTAAGTATATAACAAAATTTAAAAAAAAAAAAGAACAGACAACAAAATATTGACTCAGTTAATCCCCAAAGGCATTTTTTTTTTTTAACTTCTGCGCCTAGTCAGGTCAGGTTCTTTCTTTCACTATAGTATGGTTGTGCCAGTAGTTGGTGACAGCTTTCTGAACCCCCTTGCTAGTAGTTCTTTCTACACTTTGTTAGCTAAAGTTTGTTTTTCCTGGATGGCCTCCTTCTACTCTACTTCATTCCTTTCCTCAAACTTCCATTGATCTCTGCTAATTATTCTTCATTTCCCTTCAATCCCACCCCTTCTCCAGAACTGACCTCAGTTTACTTTCAGCTGCTTCAGCCTAGAATATGAATGTGTTAGCAAGTATCCTCTGCCTCCTTATCTTCCATCTTAAGTTGACTTTTCAGTCAATGTTAGATAGTCCATTCTGAAGGAGATCAGCCCTGGGTGTTCTTTGGAAGGAATGATGCTAAAGCTGAAACTCCAGTACTTTGGCCACCTCCTGTGAAGAGTTGACTCATTGGAAAAGACTGTGATGCTGGGAGGGATTGGGGGCAGGAGGAAAAGGGGACGACAGAGGATGAGATGGCTGGATGGCATCACCAACTTGATGGATGTGAATCTGAATGAACTCTGGGAGCTGGTGATGGACAGGAAGGCCTGGTGTGCTGCGATTCGTGGGGTCGCAAAGAGTCAGACATGACTGAGCGACTGAACTGAACTGAACTGAACTGTACCTAGTCTAACCCAGGTGCTTTATATGGATTTGCTCATAGGATTCTTTCAACAACATCATGAAGTAGCTGCTTCAGTTATCTCCAATTTATAGCTTGAGAAACTGAGGCTTGCTGTGGTCACCAGGCTAGGAGCTGGCAGAAAAAAAGTCTGAACCAGGGTTATTGTTTTGCAGAAGCCTCGTATCTATGTAGGAGGGATTTATCATCTACAGAGGCAGGATATCTAACTAGTGAAAAAAACAATATCGAGACCTCTAAGTTTTCTTACCATTTATAGGGATCCTCACACCATGACCACATCCAAATTTACACTCCATTAAATAGATGTTTATTGATCACCTACTAAGTCTTAGGCAGTATTCTAAGTATTGAGGTAAGCAATGAACAAAACTGATTAAGTCACAAATATGCCATTTTCATTCTAATGGGATTGAGCAGGTGATAGTACAAATATAATATGTATAGTAGAAGTAAGTTCTATTAAAAAAATAAAGCAGGATAAAGAAAAAGAATGTAACTGTGCAGATGAATAGCATTTTTCCTGTTCATCCCCTTTAATAAAGTGAAGTTTGAATAGAGACCAAAATAAAGTGAGGAAGTGAGCCATTAAAATATCTAAGGAAAGAGAATTACAGGTTGAAAAAACAGTATATACAAAGCACTTGATGTGGAAGTATGTTCTACTTGGTGTTTGTAAGGACAGCCAAGGACTAGATTGAAATGAACTTCAGACTAGATTGAAATGAACAGGGAGAAATAATAGGAGAAGAGATCAAGGATGGAGAGAAGTCACAGGTCATAATGAACCTTGTAGATCATAAGCAAGCTCTTCACAATTTGCTTGGAGAGATATAAGAAGCCACAGAAAGCTTTTGAACAGATTGGTTGAATTATCCTGCTCTGGGGAGAATAAACTCTAGGGAGTAAAGAATCTACAGGAAGCTATTGTAATAATCCAAGTGAAAGATTCAGGTGGTATAGAATAAAGCAGTTGTAAAGGTGGTCATTGTAGATGTATATGTGTGTGTGTGTGTGTGTGTGTGTATACATATAAATACACATTTATATACCCCCAAACTTTTTAATTGAAAATGTCTCTGGCTAGACAGCATATTGAAAAGCAGAGATATCACTTTGCTGATAAAAGTCCATATAATCAAAGGTATGGTTTTTTTCAGTAGTTAGGTATGTACACTTGTCAGAGTTAACAACCATAAAGAAGGCTGAGCACTGAAGAACTGATGCTTTTGAACTGTGATACTGGAGAAGACTCTTGAGAGTTAAGGAAATCAGTCCTGAATATTCACTGGAAGGACTGTTGCTGAAGCTAAAGCTGCAATACTTGGGCCACCTGATCTTAAAAGTCAACCCATTGGAAAAAGACCCTGATGCTGGGAGAGATTGATGGGAGGAGGCGAAGGGACAGCAGAGGATGAGATAGTTGGATGGCATCCTTGACTCAGTGGACATGAATGTGAGAAAACTCCAGGAGTTAATGAAAGACAGGGAAGCCTGGCGTGCTGCAGTCTATGGGGTCGCAAAGAGCTGGGCACGATTTAGCGACTAAACAACAATATAGTGTGTGTGTGTGTGTGTATACACACACTTGTCAGGCAAAGAAAAGAGAGCAAATGTATCATAAAGGGAGATGTTGCACCCTTCACTAGGGGTATACACACACACACACACACACACATTTACATACCCCCAAACTTTTTATTGAAATGTAATATTCATATATAAAACACATGCACCATAGGTGTACAGCTGGATGAATTTGTTTTACTGAGCACTGAAAGAAAGAAAGAAAGTGAAATCGTTCAGTTGTGCCTGAGTCTTTGCGACCCCATGGACTGTAGCCTACCAGGCTTCTCTGTCCATGGGGTTTTCCAGGCAAGAATACTGGAGTGGGTTGCCATTTCCTTCTCCAGGGGATCTTCCCGACCCAGGGATTGAACCCAGGTCTCCCGCATTGCAGGCAGACGCTTTACCAGGGAAGTCCTTACTGAGCACTAGTGCAACTAGTCCTCATATCAAGAAACAGAATGTTAGGACTTTAGAAGCCCCCTTATGCTACATTCTAATCATTACCCCTACCACCCTTGGCAAAGATAAGCACTGTTCTAAAACAGAGGTTGGCAAACTCTTTCTGCAAAAGATCAGATAGTAAATATTTTAGGCTTTAAAGGCCACATGTAGTTTCTGACACACACACTGTTTTTCCCAACTGTCTTTATAGTTTTGTTATGTGTATAATTCTCTGCTGGAAATAAGTATGCCATTATAATTTTGAGAGCCTTCGTCTTCAGTCTTCTACTTTCCAGAAGAATATAAAATTTTTAGTTCATAATCTTTCATTTCTGACTTAATAAGCCCTCAGATGAGGCACCTTTTGATCTAAAGATTTGGACATTTTCCCAAAAAGAAAGCTACCTGTCACACTCCCCATCCCTGGCATATAATGTGACTCAGTGACTCAGTTTTGTCTTCATTGGATTGTCCTATATGTCAAATATTGAGTGATCAAATGTTTTAGAATGCAAACGCTATTCAAATATTGGTCTCATTTTATGAAATTAAACAGGCCCACTACGTTTAGATTGCTCAGGTTTCACAGTACTCAGAGAACCAGATATTTCTAATGTTATACCAGAGGCTGTCCAACCCTGGGACAGTCATTATCTAATCCAGAAGTATACTTTCCTCAGAGCCAATATTTTAAAAGAAAAAGGGGACCTTGACTACCAACAGAGTTCTGGATATTTGGAGGGGTTTCCTAGAGATATTGCGACACCCTTCACTAGGGATTTAGTGACATGCCTTCACAATACATTTGCACTCTTTTCTTTGTCTGGCAAGTAATCAGCTTTTAAGAATGTATGAGGCCAATAGTATTGATAGGGATCCCCAAGACCACCTTCAGTTTCAGGGATTTCCTAGGAGAGCTCATGGAGCTCTGAAATCTGTTAGGGTTTATTAAAGTGAACGGATACAGATTAATATCAACAAAAGTGAAAGCCATGTAGGGCAGAATCCAGGATAGACTAGGTGTAAGCTGCAAGGAGATCCAACCAGTCCATTCTAAAGGAGATCAGTCCTGGGTGTTCTTTGGAAGGAATGATGCTAAAGCTGAAACTCCAGTACTTTGGCCACCTCATGTGAAGAGTTTACTCATTGGAAAGGATTCTGATGCTGGGAGGGATTGGGGGCAAGAGGAGAATGAGAGGATGAGATGGCTGATAGCATCACTGACTCGACGGACGTGAGTCTGAGTGAACTCCGGGAGTTGGTGATGGACAGGGAGGCCTGGCGTGCTGCAATTCATGGGGTCGCAAAGAGTTGGATACAACTGAGTGACTGAACTGACTGACTGAAGCTTCTAGTTGGCCTTTCCTAGAAGTCTCTAGGAGTCTCTCACACCAACTAGGAGTCTCACAGCATCTAATTCTTCCAGCAACACTATGTGACGACATATATGAGTTTTCTTAAGCCAGGATGTACACCCAAGACTTCATGTCTAGATTATTTTTTTTTAAATTTGGGGTTGGTTATGTAGACATCGAGTGCCCATGTGGTTGACCTTACTCTCCAGTCCCTCTGAATGTCAAACCAATACCATGTGATCCAAAGCCCCCAACATAAGTTACATTGTTAGCATAAACTACCTAGCTTAGCTGAAGGCACAAGATAAATGAAGACACTCTTTGAGGCAGAATTTTTCAAAGACTTAGAGGTTATCTCCCAGGAGCGAGTCAAGTACCAAACCTCTATTTGAAAAGCGTGGGGTTTGAAAACCTCAGATCCACTGAATCAATCCCTCCCTATATAAGTAAATTTTATAACTCAAAACTAGGGTTAAATTCCATGCAAGGTATCTGTGATAGGTTTCTCAAGCTCAAATTTGAGATTAAAATATTACCTTACATATTGAAAGATCTGTTTCCCCAGTTTCTGGTTGAAATTCACTTATCTTCTTATGATAAATTGACTTATCAAGTAATAGAACATTTCAGGCTGTGAAATATTTTGTTATTGCTATATAATTCAACATTGGAAGACTCTAGAAAGCTGTAGCAGTCAGATTTTGCTAGGCAATATGCAATAACAAAAATCTCCATGGGGCAAACAAAACTTGGTACTTCTTGCTCCTGTGTAAGAAAGCACATCCTGGTAGCCTGTGAATCATCTGTAATTGTCTGTGTCTGTGAGGCAAGGCAACTCTGCTCCGTTTACCCCATTTAGAGAACTCAGCTGGAGGGGGAGCAGCTACCTGGGTATGTTCTCCCCATGGCTATGACATGAGCATAAGAGGAAACCAGAAGGGTCTAATCACATTTCAAGCTTCTGCTCATGTCACATCTATCAAGTCATTGGCCAAAACAAGCCACATGGCCAATACCAAAGCTTAGGGATCATTCCACCTACCATAAGGCCATCATAAAGGAATGCATGAGTGTTAACAGCACAGGGGAGAGGATTGGGACCATTGTTCAGGCAACCACAGCGGTCATGGTATAGTAGAAAGGTTCAGAATGACTTGCAAACCTTGGCTTGATGACTGTCTTGATCCTAGATGTGGATGTAGTTAATCGACATCTTTGGGCTTCCCTGGTGGCTCAGTGGTAAAGAATCTGCCTGCAGTGCAGCAGATGTGGGTTTGATTTCTGGGTCAGGAAGATCCCCTGGAGAAGGAAATCACAACCCACTCCAGTATTCTTGCCTGGGAAATCCCCTGGACAGAGGAGCCTGGTGGGCTACAGTCCATGGGGTTGCAAAAGAGTTGGAAATGACTTAGTGACTAGACAACAACAATCGACATCATTATTACTTGGTTTTCTTATATGTAAAAAGGAAGTCAAAATAACTACTTAGGGGTTTGTTATAAGGATTAAACATAACATATGAAGTACCAAATAACAATGTTAATTGCTATAATATTGGTGAAGACCCATTGCTTTCTCCTTAGATGCACTAATAAGGGTAAACTGATATGGACTGAGCATTTATTGTATACATATTGAGCATTTATTCTGTGTATATATGTGTATAAATACATATATGCTATATATTGTATACAATAAATATATATTGTATATATTTATTATATATATGGGTATATGCATATATGTATATGTGTGTATATATATGTATGGGCATATGTGTGTGTGTATAACATGTACATATATGTATATATGTTACCCTGAGTGCTTAACTTAAAAGGTAGGTACTCTTTTTATTTTTCAACATTTTTTAAGTGAGGAAGAAAAGCTGAGAAAAGTTTAAGCAATGTGCCCAAAGTTAGCTCTCATTGTATATCAATAGTCACATTGCAAATGACATAGATTACAAGGAAGAATGATGGATTATTACCAGTTTTGGAATCTGCCAGTTTGCCTTCTGGCTACAATTTTCATATCCCTTCCCATGCAACATATATTCTTCCTTATCTGAGTATCTCTAGAAGTCAGACCATGGAACTATAGTATCAAACTTAAATTCTAGGATGTAAATTATCCTATAAAATTCAGATGAAACGTATGTGAATTTCCCTGATACAGAGACTCATAAAATGAAATAATCTGTCCCACAAACATCTGATATAAACTGATACAGGAAATGTGTAAATTCAATAGATCTACCATTCCAAAAGAGCAAACAATGAGAGGTGCATAGCAGTGACTGGCCAATAGCACTTTTAAATCTAGGTGGGAAAGTCGTCAGGCTCTCTTAACTTGGAATAATAAATATTCTTTGATTAAGGCAAAATTATTTTCCTTGGGTATTTGCAATGACCAGTGTGTTCTTTTGGCAAAACTCTGTTAGCCTTTGCCCTGATTGATTTTATACTCCAGGGCCAAGCTTGCCTATTACTCCAGGTATCTGATGACTTACTACTTTTGCATTCCAATTTCCTATGATGATAAGCACATCTTTTTGGGGGGAAGCCTAGCATGCTGCAGTCCATGGGTTGCAAAGAGTTGGGCAGGACTTAGTGAGTGAACAACAATAACAATGTTCCTTGGGAGTAGGTCATTTTTCATGGCCCTTGGATCTACCCTCTGGGCTCCTGGTGCTGTCCTCTAGAACATCTTTCCTTTACGATTTTATTCCTTAGTTTTTTGAAAAATTTTCTTAGCCAGCTTCCTGACTATAAAGTTGGAGTCCAGAGGGTATTTTGCAATTTGAGCAAAGTCATTCTCAGTGAGACAATGTTGCTTTTACGTATCCAAGTCATATGGACTTAGTATTACTGAGTTTGATTTGTGCTTATTCCATTTGTTAAAAACCTTACCCTTGGTTGTCTCTAAGACTTGTGCGTCTCCAAATAGACTTGTTTATGTCTCTTTGGAATTGGACTTTTGTGAAAGCACACTCTTAAGAATGTGAGGAGCAGTTTTGTCTATTTGAGAGAGTCTATTTGACAACATATTCTTTCAGATATCTCAAGAAAGGGTTTTGGAGCTACACTCTTGAATAGATCTTTTTCCTCAGGCCTCATTTTACTTTGAGAATTTTTACTGGCGGGGAAGACTAAAGATAAAAAACAGATTCCTTTATATCCCAGAAAATTTTGTCCCCTCTCTATTCCTTCAAAATTCTTCTTGCAAACTGGCCAGGTCTTTATTTAGCCCATTTCTTTCTTCCTGTACGTACATGCAGCTAGGACTAACCAGCTGACATTTCAACATTCTGTGGAGATCTCTTTAGCCAAAATCAAAAGTTAATTATATACATTCACCATCTTTCAAGTTCCTGTAGGCAGCTCTTTTGCCAATTATTTTATTCTAAAAAGCATAGATCACCATTTTTTCTAACCTTCAATAACAATTTGCTTTATTTTTTCCCCCAGCATTTGCTAAGAGTTTGTTTGCCATTTTTTTCAGCCTCTGCTCGGTGCTCACTGCCAATGGTGCTTATTTTAGATTTTTGTCATGGCAGCACCTCAATTCTAGGAACCAATTACTTCTGCATCAGTTAGCTTTTCTCATGGGGAAAAAATTACAAAACTTACTGGCTTAAAATAATAATCATTTAAATTTTTTTAAGGATAATTCTGCTGGTCATTAGTACGGGCTGGGCTTCGCAGCTTATGTCTGTAGTCAGCTTCCAGGTTAGCTGGGGGCTGTTTAGTCTAGAATGGCTGCTGTTGAGGCTGCTCATCTTGGGTCCATGTGTTCTTTCATCATCCAGTGGGTGGCCTGTGATTGTTCTCATAGTGGCTACTCAGGGTTCCAAGAGAAGGAAGAGAGAGAGGCCAGTACGGCACTTGAGACCTTGGACTGAACTGGAACACCATCCCTTCTGTTGCATTTTCCTTCCCCAAACGAGTTACAAGGCCAGTCAAGATTTAGGAGAAGGGAATGTGGACTCAAGCTCTTGATGTGAAAAGCTGCAAAGTCACATTGTAAAGAATACAAATGTAGAGAGTAGGAGAAATACGCTATGTACAATATGGTGGCACTGGTATTGATGGTAAAGGACCCACCTGCCAAAGCATGAGATTTAAGAAATGTGAGTTTGATCCCTGCTTCAGGAAGATCCCCTGGAGGAGGGTATGACAACCCACTCCAGTATTCTTGCCTGGAGAATCCACGGACAGAGGAGCCTGGTAGGCCACATTCCATAGGGTTGCAAAGAGTTGGACACAACTGGTGACTTAGCATGCATAGCATGAACTGACATATCCAGTGAAAGGCTCTCCCACTGTGGGGGCACTGATAGGTCAGCTTGCAAAGGGACCTGCTGCCAAACACTGGCCTGAGGTGTATTGGTGCCAGCTTTGATTCCCTTAGACATCCTGTACCTGTATCTTACTATCAGTAAATTTTGTTACAATTATTGTTTTCTCAAGAAACACAACAAAGTAATTATTATTCCTTCCAAAAAAGGATGGCTGTAGCCTCACCAAACTTTTGTTTCTTTAGGAATTTATTCTGATTTTCTTACCACACAGCTCACTTACCCCACATCTATTACTAACATACTCCTGATACCCCTCAGTAGGCCACTTGTTTGATTAGACTGGGATAAGGAGTTGTCATCTCCCAATCTAACTCTTGCTTGCCTGCCTGTCCCCATCTCTGAACAAGATCAATAGGTTGGATCCAGATCTGTGGATTTGTCTTTGGAGGGGCTTCTGATACGTCACCCACTTTGTAATCATTGTTAGCACTGCTTAGCCTGTTGTTGGAAGGGACACTCAGCTAAGTCTCTGTAAATCTCATCTCAGTGGTGAACATGGTCTAAAGTACCATTTCCCCACACACTTTCTTTTGATTAGCTCGATGACTGTTCTTGTCTCATGAGGTACAAGTTTTCTAAAAAACTCAACATGTAAAATATATAACTTAGTTCGCTTTTTATAATCTATGGAGAGTGAAGTCTAAGTTTGATTATTGAGGTTCTTGTATTTTGCTGAGGTGAATTTCCTACATAAAAATATCCTTCATTTAACATTTTTGCTTAGAAGATACATGGGTATGATTGGCTCAGGAAGAGGTGACAGGGCTTAAAAAAGGTAGAAGTTTCTTTTATTACATATTTTATATAACAGAAATTAGCTACTACTCAACTTATCATGGTTGATTATTTAATAATTAATTTGGTAATATTTGACCTAATTGCTGATCAGTTTTCTCAACGCTGTACAGGAGTGTCATGCTGATTTCTTATAGTGGTAGAAGTTTTTGCAAGAAAGAATCTTCTCCACCTGTCACACAGAAACAGGGGTGCAATAATCTGTGTAAAAACATATTGGGAGAGTCGTTTGCTGTTCTTTGAAGAAGCATCCTGAGCCGAGTGATTCATCCTGTATTTCAGCTCTGTAAGAGAATTTTAATCAGATTGATTTGACACTCCCAGCACTGGGCAGTTTATGAACATTCTCTCAAAGGGGACCTGCATTCAAATACATTTGTTTAACCATGTAATGTCTTAGACATTAAAAAAAAATTGCTGTGGTATTGTTTATATGGCTTTGACAGTAGTCTCCAGCCTAATCTAGGGTAGCATTTAATTTCATGCCACATATGGTCTGATTCCCATAAGTGTTGGTTCTGTATCTATAGATTCAACCGACCATGTAATGAAAATATTTGAAAAAAAATTCCAAAAAGGTCCCGAAAGCAAAACTTGAATTTGCCACATACTGGCAACTAATTAAGTAGCATTTACATTGTACAGTTGACCCTTGATCAACGTAGGTTTGAAATGCACAGGTCAATTTATATCCAGATTTTTTGAATAAAACATGCTATAGTATGGATAATCTGTGGTTGGTTTGATATATGGATGTAGAACCACAGATATGCATGGCTGACTCTAAAGTCATATGAGAATTTTTGACTGAGAAAAGTTCAGCACCCTTAACCCTTGCATTGTTCAAGGGTTAATTGTAATTGCAACTATTTGCATAGCATTTACACTTTATTAGGTATTATGAATAATAGTGTCTGAGCCTCCAAAGAGGAGAGTGAAAAAGCCAGCTTAAAACTGAATATTAGAAAAACTAAGATCATGACATCCAGCTCCATTACTTCATGGCAAATAGGAGGGGACAAGTTGGAAACAGTGACAAATTTCCTCTTCTTGGACTCTAAAATCACTGTGGATGGTGACTGCAGCCATGAAATCAGAAGACAATTCTTTCTTGGGAGAAAAGCTATGGCAAACATAGACAGTGTGTTGAAAAGCAGAGACATCACTCTGCCGACAAAGGTCCATGTAGTCAAGACTTCCGAGTGGTCATGTACAGTTGTGACAGTTAGACCATATAGAAGGCAGAGTGCCAAATAATTGGTGCCTTCAAACTGTGGTGCTGAAGAAGACTCCTGTGAGTCCCTTGGACAGCAAGGGGATCAAACTAGTCAATCTTAAGGAAATCAGCCCTGAATACTCATTGGAAGGACTGATGCTGAAGCTGAAGCTCCAGTATTTTGGCCACCTGATATGAACAGCCAACTCATTGTAAAGTCCCTTATGCTGGGAAATATTGAGGGCAGAAGAAGAAGAGGGCATTAGAGGATGAGATGGCTGGATGGCATCACTGACGCAAGGGACATGAACTTGGGCAAACTCCAGGAGATGGTGAAGGTCAGGGAAGCCTGGCGTGCTGCAGTTCTGAGGTGAGGCAAAGAGTTGGCTACGACTTGGTGACTGAACAACAACAAGAATAAATAATATAGAGATGATTTAAAGTATATGAGAGGATGCAAATACTACAGAACTTCATATAAGGGACTTATAGTTTGGTACCTGAAGGGGTTCTTGGAACCAATCCCTGTGAATCCTGAAGGACATATGGATATGCCCCATTGTGACAGCAATTACTAAAGTAGGGAAAATTTGTTGGAGCCACTTTCTTCAAAAACTAGCCATGATGAAAAGAGTAATAGAGTGCTTAGCTAGGTCAATGGTAACAACTCTGTAAAAGAGTATATTGTGGTGAAGTCGCTCAGTCATGTCCGACTCTTTGCAACCCCATGGGCTGTAGCCTACCACGCTCCTCCATCCATGGGATTTTCCAGGCAAGAGTACTGGAGTGGATTGCCATTTCCTTCTCCAGAGGACCTTCCCGACCCAGGGATGGAACCTGGGTCTCCTGAATTGTAGGCAGACGCTTTACTGTCTGAGCCACAAGGGAAGTCCTGTATAACTATCTTTTTCTTCCTACAGTGAAAGTAAAACTTACTTTGTCTGAGAAACTTCACCTGTAACATATAGAAGCAGGCACTCAATATTTGTTGAATGACTAATTAATAATCCTCCTCCAAGGTTGTAAGATAATTGATCTTATGTTAAAGGTTGTGAGAACTGTATTTTTACTTTTTCTACAGTTATGAAAATGATGAGGACAATGAAATAGGGATGTGTTCATCTGACATGTTAGTGTCATACCTGGTTGTTAGCTGTTAGGTCATGTTTGAGCTCTCCAACCTGCTGAGGTTATGTTGGAACATTCAAATAATGCTTTCTGCCCTCATATCACATATGGTAGAAATCCTCAAATCTTTCTAATATATCCCATGATTTTTGAGGAACTTTTCTGATAATGTTGAGAAAGGTGGTATGGTGGAAGTTTTCAAAAGTGTTTTTGAAAAATAGAAAAGGGAGTTGACTAAGAAAACCAGAAGGATTATCAGGCAGATGTGAAAGTCTAGTTGAAATTATGGCTGCTGCTGCTGCTAAGTCGCTTCAGTCCTGTCTGACTCTGTGCGACCCCATAGATGCAGCCCACCAGACGTCCCCATCCCTGGGATTCTCCAGGCAAGAACACTGGAGTGGGTTGCCATTTCCTTCTCCGATGTATGAAAGTGAAAAGTGAAAGTGAAGTCGCTCAGTCCTGTCTGATTCATAGCGACCCCATGGACTGCAGCCTACCAGGCTGCTCCGTCCATGGGATTTTCCAGGCAAGAGTACTGGAGTGGGGTGCCATTGCCTTCTCCGTGAAATTATGAGCATAGGTTTTAAAGTTGAATGAACGTGTGAAGTTGTAGGATTTTTTTTTTTTCTTCAGTAGTGTGATAGCAGAAGTAAAAGCATCAGATAACTAATTAACCCAAGTGTGTTTTAACCCTATGGGGAAATTAGCAAAACAAATAGTTATTTTATGATAGAGATTGCAAATTTATGTAATGATTACCTTTTTTACATTCTTCGGCTTTTAATAGGAAGTTTCTTGTGAACAGATCTCTAGAACTTCTAACCCAATGCCATTTTAACAGAAATCTTTAGATTACTTTGGGAGCCAAACTATTTGTTTCAAGAAAACACACACAAACCCAAAAAAATTGAAGCCCAAAGACCTGTTGCTATATACAGAAATTGTTATAAATTCATGTAAGAAGTTACAGCCCACTCCAGTATTCTTGCCTGGAGAATCCCAGGGACAGAGGAGCCTGGTGGGCTGCCGTCTATGGGGTTGCACAGAGTCAGACATGACTGAAGTGACTTAGCAGCAGCAGCAGCAGGCTACTAGTCTGTGGGATCGCAAAGAGTCAGATGTGACTTAGCAACTAAACAACAACAACAAACTCAGCTTTAGCTGTTTTACTACTTTACCTTTCAATTTCTCCAGTCATTAGTAAGTTTTCTTTTTACCTTTCATGTTTTTATAGATAGTTCTTCCACAAATGAGATATAGAATTCAAATGAGACTGTTCAAAGAATTCAGTGTTCAATGCACAGAATAATACCAAGGGCACGCATTCATTAAGTTGAAGAGTATAATCACAGTGTACCTCTCAAGAACTATTTAAAAGTCTGTAACGTATTTATTTGTGAATAAATGCTTATTCTCTTATTTTTCATAAAGGATAAAATAATTTTGAGGTGATTTTGAATTTTTAAGTTTGCAAATTAAAAGCCCAATATTCCTTTATTGTTCACACACACATACAATATAGATGATAAAAAGTATTCCTTTCCTCTTATATAGCTTCAATAAGAATTTTACCACAAAAGAAGCAAATATATATATATATATATGCAAATTGGCCTTTGCTTACTTTAAATAGAAGACAACTCTAGTTTCTAATCGATTCATCAAAGTATACCATTATAATACTAAGAAACTGAACAATAGTTTTGAGAGTTGGTATTGTAAAACCAAAATATTGGTATATTCGTATTTTTCTTATAGCCACGGATGTAATATTTAGCAAGCCAACATTTACTTTAGAATAGTGGTAATATAATCCATTATACATTTGAGAGAAACAGGTATGACTAGGTATATAAATTATAGGAATTGTTAATATACCCACTTAAATTTAAGATGTACAAAAAAAATTGATGCTTAGGAAATACAAAAGGGAAACAATTACTACAGCAGTTTTTTTTTGTAAAGCCTACCATATTATATGGTTATATTTTTGTAAACCAAGCTATATAGGATAGCTTTTAACCTTTTTTTCTAGCAAGAACTAAATATAGTCCTAAAATAAAGTTGCATATAATTTACAAATTCTCACTCATATGTGTTCTCCAGCCTTTTTTTTGACATTCAGTAAAGAATATAAGAATTTGAAACTAAAAATTGGTCAGTTCAACTTTACAATGAAAAGTACTTTAACATAAAATCTTTAATATCATAAAATATATATATATTTTTTTTCTTCATATATGTTAGAACATAAGACTTTTTCCCTTGAGTGTCCAATCTGCATTTTAATGAATTTAAAGTTTTCTTTTTCAGCATGGAATCTGAGGAACTGAATGAGATGGTGGTGTCAGCAGAGACTCTTTAAGGTACGCTTCCCTTCTCCCCTCAGCCCAACCGGCAGATTAACATTGTCCTACAGCATACCCCAGGGCAATATCTAGACAATATCCTTATTTGTTCAAAAAATCCATCCAAGAATAAATGTTCCATCTAATCTCTCAGCTGTAATGGAAAGGAGCTGTGACAACAATTAACAGATTTACAAAGTTGAACCAAAATGTCTAGAATTGCACAACAAAACTTGTTCAGAAATGTTCTGAAAGGTACATGAAGGGCGACTAGTTCTTGTCCTTTGGTGGGGACATGAGACAGATGGCGTCATTGAAAGTCTCAAGCTGCCCACCTCTGGAGGGCAGAAAATTCTGTCTAGCACTCGTGGAGATCATAAGTAATTTTAAGGAAAAAAAAAAATCAGGAATGGTGAAATTATCTAAAGCACAAAGCAACATGCTTTTGTTTAAGAAAAATCAGCTGCTACTGGAATTCTGTCTGGACCTAACATATATGCAGTTGGGTCTTCTCCACTCAGATAAGGAAGTATTGAATGGGGGCAGTTAAATTCAGATGGGAAAACAGTGAAGCACCCTGAAAGTTCTCTCAATTTGTCCTGCTGTATACATAGCACATTGCCTTTGGGTTTACAAGGTTCTGTCCAGGAAAGATACACAGAAAGTAGCATATCATAAATATGACTGGAAGAATTGGTATATAATGTTGTCCCACATATTCAGAAAATGGAATCCAGACTCTAGTTCCATTAATGGTTATGGCACACTGGTCAAATTTTATTGGAGAAGGCAAAGGCACCCCACTCCAGTACTCTTGCCTGGAAAATCCCGTGGACAGAGGAGCCTGGTAGGCTCCAGTCCATGGGGTCACTAAGAGTCGGGAACGACTGAATGACTTCACTTTGACTTTTCACTTTCACGCATTGGAGAAGGAAATGGCAACCCACTCAAGTGTTCCTGCCTGGAGAATCCCAGGGACAGGGGAGCCTGGTGGGCTGCCGTCTATGGGGTCGCACAGAGTCGGACACAACTGAAGCAGCTTAGCAGCAGCAGCAACATAGATTTGTGACAAGTATTCGTCTGTTTTATGATATGCAGTGAATATCATGTGAAAAAGAAACATCAACCTTAAAACTGTCCTTTGTAACTTATCAAGAGACCTGTTTTCTTTAAAATTTAAATAATCACAGAGAAGGAACTATTATATTTTGACTAATTTTAACAATAATCGGTTCATTTTGGAGCATACTTTTGTCAGATATACCTTTTAATACCTAACTATCTTCTACTTCCTAGAACAGTCAATTGTTTACAATTTGATTTTTCTTGAATAAGAATACAAGTGTAAAAAAAATTGTCATTTTTTTATAAAGAGTAATTCTATTGTAATAGTTACTGTTATTTTGACAAACTTGTTTATGAAAACAAACTATCTTGAACTCTTTGGGACTTAAAACTGGAAGGTTTATTTCTATGCTACATACCCTTCTCAGATAAGCTCTCCTCTGTTCTGCCCTCACTAAACGAACAAACTGATGAAGCAGTTGCTATTTGGACATTTTCTTTTACTGTGGTGTGGGAAAGGTGGGTTGTAGTGAAATATGTAGCGTGTTATAATATTTCTACTAATTTCATGTTATTAGCCAAAGTAAATCATATAGCCATACATGAAATTATTCAATGAAGGAGGAAAGTGCAATCCAGTCAGGATCAGGGCTTTGTTAAAAGCCTCAGTGACCATCTCAGGGAAAACTTGGCAAAAATCACTCAAAATTAAAAATGTATAGATTTGATTGAGTGATTTGATTTCTAAGAATTGACACTATAGCACAAGCATGTTTATTTCTCTGTTTTTATAATGGAAAAAGAGAAAATCCTTAAGAAACGTTTTTGGTTAAATAAATCTAGTGCAACCCATTTAGTGGCATACCTCATGAGTGAGTGAAGTTACTCAGTCGTGTCTTACTTTTTGAGACCCCATGGACTGTATGTAGCCTACCATGCTCCTCTGTCCATGGCATTTTCCAGGCTAGAGTACTATAATGGGTTGCCATTTCCTTCTCCAGAGGATCTTCCCAACCCAGGTATCAAACCCAGGTCTCCCGCATTGTAAGCAGATGCTTTACCATCTGAGCCACCAAAGAAGTCTCATAGCCTTGAAAAATGAGTGAGGATGTATTTGGGTTAATGTGGTAAACTATTTTAAGATGATATTTTAAATAGTAATTAAAGTGCATGCGTCTTTGATGGTGGCGTGGTGATTTGGTGCTGGAGTTTGTGTGCGTGTGTGTGGATGTGAATGTGTGGGTAAATAAATACCTGCAAAGCACTTAGAGCAGTGCTTGACAAAAGCAATGATTATAACAATTTACTGTGTATAAGGTACTCTGCTAAAAGTTTCACATTTTTTAAGTCATTGGATACAAAAGCCATTTGTGGTAATATTACTATTTTTAGTTTTCAAATGAGGAAACAAAGAGTATAGGCATGAACAATGTCTAGAATGATTTTGAGAACTATCTGCGAAGAGTGCAGAGTGGGACTAGGGGATGTAGTGGGCTTTTAAAATTTTGCTGTGTTGCTTACTTTTACTATTAGAATTTTTTTTATCATGACCACATATTACTATCATAGTAAAACTTTGGTAATAAAAATATATGTCATGAAAATGAGCCAAGAGGAGCTGACTTACTTTTGCTAGAATGTACCCTGCACTCTGATGAAGATGGAGGTGTTCCTATGTAGGAAGAATACTTAAGATCTAAACTCTCAACTCCAATTCTTCTCTTGGTCATAATGAAAGAAAGTCTGAGTGGATCACTTAAGAAAAATTAAAATTAAAAAAACACTCCCTAAATCCCAACAACTTAGCTCATTTCTCCAAGAACTGATCACTGTTGATATCAAGTTATTAATTTGAGTGTGATGATCTGTAATAAGTTTGATTATTGTTCAATATGTTCCCTTCTTGCTGGATGCTGCATCCACGTGCTATAGCCATCAGGCTTGGCCCAGTGACTTGCTTTGGAAGTGGTGTGTTCTGCTTTCAAGAAGATAACTTAACCATAACTGCAAGATTATACTTTTCTATTTTCTCTCTGTGTTGGGAATTGTAGTATCTAGACAGGGCTGCTTCTTTATCTGGGATCTTGGAAGGAAGAGTACATGAAGAACAGCTGTAGAACATATTACATGAATGAGAGATTAGAAATAAAATTTATGGTGGCAAGTCACAAAGACTAAAACATTTCCTACCATGGCATATAATATGGGACCTCAGAGAAGCAGTAAGAAAGCAGCATTGGAGAAAATTCTAGACATCCTCTGGGACAGGGATTGTGAGACATTTCAGCCTTTTGTGCGTGCACGTGTGTGTGTGTGTGTGTGTGTGTGTGTGTGTGTTTTGCAGCATTTTGTTCCTGGAACTGCATTCTCTGAAGTTCTTTATAACTTGTTCTCCTAGAAGAAGGAAAATATGTATTGTCCCACTGCTTTTATATTGGCAGGCTTGTTATACAATTTCAACTTGGTTTTTATTTCTGTGTGAGGAAGACTGACTTGTGTTACATGTCCTGTCATTTGAAAAAGAAGTGCCAATATTATAGAGGGTATAAATAGTTACAGTTGTATTTCCTTTCCAACAACTCATTTATCTAAAGTTTCTCGCTTAATTGCAAAATGCTGGAATCATTTTAACTTCCAGTGATTTTTTATATTATATAAACTAAAGCATGCAGTAAGACTATAGCATTTTTCCTCTAGGTGATCTTTGTATTTCATTTGGCACGAAATGCCTAAAATAAGAACTTCCAATTCTGTAGTTTGGTCTTGACTCTGTGTCCTGTTTTAATGATCAAATTAAGTGCTGCCATTAAAAGAGTCATGCTGTAAATTAATCACTCCATCAAGCATAATTGCCAAATAATATAAAAATAATTTTCCTGAGAGTAGTTAAGATGTGATCCTACTTTTACTCATTTAAAGCAAAAAGGTTTGATTTTTTAATGGAGTTAAATTGATTGCTTATATCTCGTATCAAAAGAAGAGAATAATCTGATTTGTTTCTCTCTTTCAAAAGTCCAAATGTCATCAATTTTTCAGCTAAAGAGGAATATACTAATTTACATGTGTGTTTATTTCTGATAGTTATGCTGCCCAGTGGAGAACTCTTAGAAATATTCTTAGAATATGTGATGTTTGGGAGTTTGCCTTGGTCTCTAATAATACTGTACATGAGCACCATTTCAGGACTGTTGACCAAGGAGGAGGCAACTTTGCCCCAGTATTAAACAAAATATCTAGAGAAAAGTTCATAAATATTATACAATCAGTCATCAATTAAGCAGTTCTCCTACTGAACAACCTGTTGAAGGGGCTGTACCCCTTTCTTACATATTATACAAAGGATAGAAGCCCTTCTGTGATATCTTGTTGTTGTTCAGTTGCTAAGTTGTGTACAACTCTTTGCAACCCCATGGACTGCAGCATGCCAGGCTTCCCTGTCTTCCATTATCTCCCAGAGTTTGCTCAAATTCATGTCCATTGTGTCAGTGATGCCATCCAACCATCTCATCCTCTGTTGCCCCCTTCTCCTCTTGCCCTCAATCTTTCCCAGCATCAGGGTCTTTTCCAATGAGTCAGCTCTTCACATCAGGTGGCCAAAATATTGGAGCTTCAGCTCAGCATCAGTCCTTCCAACAAATATTTAGGCATCTATCAAGAGACTAACCCTTGTATCCTGATTGCCAAACACAACCTCAGTAGGTGGACTGACTGAGAATACCATGTGATTTATGCTGTGGTTTACAAGGTCTAGAAAGTACCTGATGACCACACAGAAGCCTGTATTGAGGCAACTAGGAGACTTCAAGGATGATCCAGCCTTTCCTCCTTCCCCCTCCAGAGCCACAGACAGAAATCTTCAGATAGCATTCTAGATACAGTAAACCTTTAAGATTTAGAAAAGGTAGAGAAGCTTGGATGGTTTTCCAAAGATGATAGGGAGTTATAAAGCCTGTAAGGGTGGTGCCTCTATCTTTAAAAAAAATGCTTTATGCACATGACCTCAATTTCAATCTAAACTATATGCATTTTAAAGTTATTACTAAATATATAGAGGAAATATAAATGGGGGAAAATAAGAATTCAGATGGTTTACATACAAGATGAATGATTCTATCAGCATTTGGAAATGTTTAAGGATATGAATCTGAGAGAACAAACAGTTTCCATATGAAAATACACACCAATTCAAAAATGTTTACTCTCAATGACTAGGGTGTTTCATTAAGTAATGGGTCATTTGATTGAGTCAAATGTTATTACTGAATGTGATTCTTTGTATAACAAGATTCCATCTTGATGATAAATATTTTGATTTATACATGTATTTATTTACATGAGACCTGTTACATTTATTGCTGGTATATTTAACACCAAACCGTATACTAATGATATGAGGTCAAGCTCAAATGACATAGTGTAGTATCCTGAGGGATGGCTTTCAAGTCTGAGTCCTAAGAGAAGGCCCAAGGAAGAGAAGGGATGTAGTTGATGGAAGAACACAGGAATTTTTTATTCTGACATAAATTTTCCTAAAATACTCTCTAAAGGCAGGAAGAAGAAGTGTTGGTAATGTTAAGGAGACTAGTAAAATACTGAGTTATTTGAGGTTCTTTTTCAAGACTTTATCAAGCATAGAAGAAAAACTTTTGTGTATATATATATATATAAGTAATATGTAGATGGTGATTGCAGCCATGAAATTAAAAGACACTTACTCCTTGGAAGAAAAGTTATGACCAACCTAGATAGCATATTCAAAAGCAGAGATATTACTTTGCCAACAAAGGTCCGTCTAGTCAAGGCTATGGTTTTTCCTGTGGTCATGTATGGATGTGAGAGTTGGACTGTGAAGAAGGCTGAGCACTGAAGAATTGATGCTTTTGAACTGTGGTGTTGGAGAAGACTCATGAGAGTCCCTTGGACTGCAAAGAGATCCAACCAGTCCATTCTGAAGGAGATCAGCCCTGGGATTTCTTTGGAAGGAATGATACTAAAGCTGAAACTCCAATACTTTGGCCACCTCATGTGAAGAGTTGACTCATTGGAAAAGACTCTGATGCTGGGAGGGATTGGGGGCAGGAGGAAAAGGGGACGACAGAGGATGAGATGGCTGGATGGCATCACGGACTCGATGGATGTGAATCTGAGTGAACTCCGGGAGTTGGTGATGGACAGGGAGGCCTGATGTGCTGCGATTCATGGGGTTGCAAAGAGTCAGACATGACTGAGCAACTGAACTGAACTGAACTGATAATATACATATATATTTTAGTAAACTTATGAATTTTTGCCTAACTAAAAAATTTATGATATTTTGATTCCACTTCTTTGACTTGGTATGAATAGAATGCAAGATTTATAATTTTAAAAAGTAGATGTGCAACAAGCAATGAAGATTTACTGTATAGCCAGGGAACTGTAGTCAATATCTTATAATAACCTATGATGGAAAATATTTTCAAAAATAATATATATTTATATGTATAACTGAAATACACACACACACAAAAAGAATTCTGCTCTTTGAAATTTTGTAATGTTTATCTTTTTGCCAGTTTTTCTAACTGTCCTATGGACATCTAGTGACAACATATGATATACAAAATTTTAAATATATTTGTATAGGATATGATTAATATAAATTAATTAAATATAAATCTCTTCTGTTTCAATTATTAATGATATAATTAAAGATGATTATATTCTTACTTTTCCTGAACTTGAGAAAATATTCTGAGAAATGTTAATATGTCTCACTATGATTATGTATTTTTTCTTTTCCCTTATATTTCTTACGACTTTTGCTTTATGTATCTTTGTTTCTTTGTTGTTAAAGTGGCTAGTAGTTTATGATGTCTCTCTTCTTTGTGAATTGTACCTTTTATCATTAAAAATATTAACTTTGTTTCATTTAAAATTAAACAAAATCTAACTTCCGTCCTGTTAGCTATTGTCTGTGGTCAGTGGCTGGATAGTATATGAAGAGATTCACTTGCTGGCTTTGATGGAGCAGCCTAGCCTTTGGGTCTATCCCAGATGGCCAGAAAATGAGACCTACTAGGAACCGAGGCCCTTAGTCTGAGGGACTTTGAGGAACTGAAAATCTGCTAATTTCATGTGAATTTAGAGTTATATATTTCTCTGTCTGAGCCTCTATATAAGCCATCAGCCTTGCTTGATTCTCTGACTGCAGCCTTGTGAGAGAGACTGAAGCAGAGGACTCAGTTAAGATATGCCCAAATTCCTGACCCATAGAAACTGTAAGATAAATGTGTTGTTTCAAGCTGCTGTTTGTGGTAATTTATTATATAGCAATAGATGCATACCAATCAATCATAATTTTATGGTTCATTTTGTGACTAATTGCTTCAGTATGATGTGGCTTGATATTAAATTGCATATTGTTGTTCAGTCACAAAGACTTGACCGACTCTTCGCAACCCCATGGACTACAACATGCCAGTCTTCTCTGTCCTTCACTATCTCCTGGAGTTTGCTCAAGGGCATGTCCATTGAGTCAGTGATGCCATGCAACTATCTCATCCTCTGACACCCTTTTCTCCTTCTGCCTTTAATCTTCGCCAAAATCAGGGTCTTTTCCAATGAGTTGGCTGTTCGTACCAGGTGGCCAAAGTATTGGAGCTTCAGCTTCAGCATCAGTCCTTCCAATGAATATTCAGGACTGATTTCCCTTAAGACTGACTGGTTTGATCTCCTAGCTGTCCAGGGGACTCTCAAGAGTCTTCTCCAGTACCATAGTTTGAAAGCATCACTTCTTCGGTACTCTGCCTTCTTTATGGTCCAGCTTTCACAAATGTATGTGACTATAGCCTTGACCATAGGGACCTTTGTCAGCTAAGTGATGTCTTTGCTTTTTAACACAGTCTAGGTTTGTCATAGCTTTCCTGACAAGAAGCAATCATCTTCTAATTTCATGGCTTCAGTCACCATCCACAGTGACTTTAGAGCCTAAGAAGAGGAAATCTGTCACTGCATCCATCTTTTCCCCTTCTATTTGCCATGAAGAGATGGGACTGGATGCCATGATCTTAGTTTATTTAATATTTAGTTTTAAGCCTATTTTTTCACTCTCTTCCTTCACCCTCATCAAGAGGTTCTTTAGCTCCTTTTCACTTTCTGCCATTAGAGTGGTATCATTTGCATTTCTGAGGTAGTTGATATTGCTCCCAGCAATCTTGATTCCAGCTTGTAACTCATCCAGCCTGGCATTTCTCATGATGTGCTCTGCATAGAAGTTAAATAAATAGGATGACAATAGACTGCCTTGTCGAACTCCTTTCTCAATCCTGAACCAGTCAGTTATTCCATACAGGGTTCTTACTGTTGCTTCTTGACTCACATACAGGTTTCTCAGGAGACAGGCAAGATGGTCTGGTATTCCCATCTCTTTAAGAGTTTTCCACAGTTTGTTAAGATCCACACAGTCAAAGGTTTTAGCCGAGTCAATGAAACAGAGATAAATGTTTTTTTGGAATTCCCTTGTTTTCTCTATGATCCAGCAAATGTTGGCAATTGGATCGCTGGTTCCTCTGTCTTTTCTAAACCCAGCTTGAACATTTGGAAATTCTCCATGCATGAAATGCTGAGGCTTAACATGCATGATTTTGAGCATAACCTTACTTGCATGGGAGATGGGTGCAACTGTCCAGTAGTTTGGACATTCTTTAGTACTGCCATTCCTGGGAAATGGGATGAGGATTGACCTTTTTCAGTACAGTGGCCACTGCTGTATTTCCCAAATTTGCTGACATAGTGAGTGCAGCACTTTGATAGCTTCCCATCTTTTACAATTTTAAATAGCTCTGCTGGAATTCCATTGCCTTCACTAGCTTTATTGACAGCAGTGCTTCATAAGGCCCATTCAACTTCACACTCTAGAATGTCTGGCTCTGGGTGAGTAACCATACCTTCATGGTTATCTGGGTCATTAAGATCTTTTTGTACAGTTCTTTGTATTCTTGCCATCTTTCCTGGATCTCTTCGGTTTCTATTAGATGTTTACCATGTCTGTCCTTTATTGTGCCCAGCTTTGGATGAAATGTTCTTTTGATATTTCCAATCTTATTGAAGAGGTCTTCAAGAAATACATATTGGGTGCCTGCTAAGTCACTCAGTCATGTTGACCCTATGGACTGTAGCCCACCAGGCCCCTCTCTTCATGGGATTCTCCAGGCAAGAATACTGAAATGGGTTGCCATGTCCTTTTCCAGGGGATCTTCCTGATCCAGAGATCAAACCCGTGTCACTTACATCTCCTGGTTTGGCAGGTGGGTTCTTTACCACTAGCGCCACCTGGGAAGTCCAAAATGCATATTGTTTATTGTATATTTAGGCAAAGCTCAGTGTGTAAGAGGATTTGGTATAGAATAATAGTTCTCAATGTTTTGTTGTTCATTCACTCAGTTGTGTCTGTCTCTGTGACCCCATGGACTGCAGAATACCACGCTTCCCTATCCTTCACTATCTCCTAGTGCACACTCAAACTCATGTCCATTGAGTCAGTGATGCCATTCAATCATCTTATCTTCTTGTCGTCCCCTTTTCCTCCTGCCTTCAATTTTTCCCAGCATCAGGGTCTTTTCCTATGAGTCATTTTTTCACATCAGGTGACCAAACTATTGGAGGTTCATCTTCAGCATCACTCCTTTCAGTGAATATTCAGGGCTGATTTCCTTTAGAATTGACTGGTTTGATCTCCTTGCTGTCCAAGGGAGTCTCAAGAGTCTTTTCCAATACCACAGTTCAAAAGCATCAATTCTTCAGTGCTCAGAATTCTTTATAGTCCAACTCTCACATCCATACATGACTATTGGAAAAACCATAGCCTTGACTAGAGGGACTTTTGTTGGGAAAGTAATGTCTCTGCTTTTTAATATGCTGTCTAGGTTTGTCATAGCTTTTCTTCCAAGGAGCAAGCATCTTTCAATTGCATGGCTGCAGTCACCATCTGCAGTTATTTTGAAGCCCAAGAAAATAAATCCTGTCAATATTTCCAGTGTTTCCCCATCTATTTGCCATGAAATGATGGGACCAGATGACACAATCTTTTTTTTGTTTTTGAATGTTGAGTTTTAAACCAGCTTTTTCACACTCTTTCACCTTCATATAGAGGTTCTTTAGTTCCTCCTCCTTTCTGCCCTTAGGGTGGTGTCATCTACATGTCTGAGGTTATTGATATTTCTCCCAGCAATGTTAATTCCAGCTTGTGCTTCATCCAGCCCTACATTTCACATGATGTACTCTGCGTATAAAAATTAAATAAGCAGTGTGAAAATATACAGCCTTGACATACTCCTTTCCCAATTTTGAACCAGTCTGTTGTTTCATGACCGGTTCTAACTGTGCTCAATGTTTAGTGTATACAGAATGACCTGGAGGGCTTGGTAAAACAGCTATCCCTCCCCTAAGTTTTTTATTTAATAAGCCTTGGACAGTTCTTCACAATTCATATTGCTAAGACATTCCAAAATATTTTAATTTCCTATGACTCTATGACACTTTACTTTGATCTTTAGTGATATAAAACCATCAAAGTGAATGTATTACCTTCTAATTCTAGAGGTCAGCAGTCAGAATCTGATCTGTATGTGTTAAAATCTAGGTATTTTTCTGGAAGCTCTAGGGGAGAATATCTATCCTTGCTTTCTGCTGCTTCTAGATGTTGTCTGCATTGCTTAGCCTGTAGCATCTTCCACCATCTTCAGATTTCTTTCTGATTCTGACCCATGACTCTCTTGTATCTTTTTCATTTATAAAACCCTTGTGATTACATTGGATCTATCTAGATAAATCTAACATAATTTTCCCACCTCGAAACCCTTAACTTAATTGTATCTTAATCAACAATCTCTTTTGCCATGTAGCAATGGTCCCCAACCTCTTTGGCACCAGGGAATGGTTTTGTGGAAGATGGTTTTTCCTTGGACCAAGATTAGGGGGATGGTTTTGGGATAATTCAAGTGCATTATATTTATTGTGCACTTTATTTCTATCATTATTACATTAATGTCACTTCAGACCCTCAGGCATTAGATCCCAGAGGTTGGGAACCCCTAATGTAAGGCAACATAATCACAGGTTTCAGGGACTGTGATATAGGTATTATCGTGGGTTCATTTTTCTGCCTACCACATCAGGTAGTGTTGATGCTGCTGGCCTAGGGATTACAGTGGGAATATTAGCCACTATAAGTTATTGAAAAATCAAGTTTTCTCTTTCTTGGATTTGGTCTGCCTCTACTGTGGCTCTTCTTAGCTTTCCTCTTCCTGAGATCCCACAGTTGCTGTTCTCTTAGCAGGGATGGGGAACAAATGACTTAGTTTTTTCATGTATGCCCCATAGAAACTCTCAGGGATCTCATTTGAATGTAGGCAGAAGTTGCTGTATGGTTGACAACTGAAATGCTTATCAGTAAGATAAGTTTTTATGATTTTTTATTTTATCTGTATTTTCCCACAATAAAAATTTTTCCTTTGGAGATGTTGTGGGGTTTTTCTTTCTTTTTTTTTTTTCTCTTTTTCTTTTTCTTTTCTGAGTTAATTCCAAATAGGGTTAAAGCTCTAAAATGTGTTTTCCAAGATTAAGTGAGAAGTTTCAAAGATAACACCAAGCTAACTAGAAATAATAATAGGCTGGAAATATCCTCTGTGAAGACTTTGCTCACATTTTCATGTTCTTTCTAAAAAATAAGAAAACGTTTGATTATTTCTTCTTCTATTGCATGTATTCACGGGTATGTGGGTACTGAGTTCAGCATTTAAACATGTCCTGACTCCAAATAATTAAGATACTTTCTTATCAGTGATTGCACTAAGAGAAGCATAATTGTTGTCAGTAAATTAAAAGATTGAGATTTAAGGTTTAAAGAAATATGTCATCTGCCCTTGTCTGTCACTATGTGTGTATCTCCTTGTAGATCACAGAACTCTCTTACAGGGCAGAGATATGTCTTTAGATTTATATCTTTGTGTTGTGCCTCCTAGCTTGCTCAGGCAGACACTTTGGAGGTTTTATCTCTTCTAGGGACTGTATCCTTCTCAAATAACTCAGGGCCATCCAGAATTCCAAGGAGTTTGCTTGATTCTGTCTGGGAACAATAAGTATGATAAGGGTCCAAATAAAAATACTCTAGAATCTTAGTATGTATTACAATTGAGTGTTATTTTGGATCTGTTATAATATGCAGGTGTTAGAATTAAAGAATCATATCTTGTTGCATGATGTCTTTGATCTTCTACCAGTCCTTGTGTTCCAGAATATTCAGGATTCCTATGGATAAAGTACTTTATTCATCTCTTTGTATCATGCTTCTTTACCAGTACAGCACCAAGGTCAGGGACCTTGGTGATCTCACGTGCCCTGCCTTAATCTCCACTACCACTGGCATCAGATGCTATCTAGAGCAAACATAAACTAGGTCATATCTTACTCCCAACCTATATTAGCAGTTAGGTTTTCAGATACCTGATGTGTCGGTTCTTCATTTGGATGGCATTAAAAATGGAAAGTATAAAATCTTTTCATTTTTTTCCAAATTAAATATAAACTGGATTTAGAAGTGCATGCTGCACTGAATGCTTTTGTGTATCTACAGATCTGCTAAAAATGGAAAATACATGTGAAAGAGAAATAAGTGTTAATAGGCCTCAGTAAAACTTCTAAGCGACATCTGTGGCTATTTGACCACCACTGTAGGTGAATTTCAAGTAAGTAAAGCCCCATGCTGTCCTCAACAAAACTATCATAAAGCATTTTTGAAGAACTTTAAGTGTGTTGTGTCTAAATTAACTATGAAATGAAAAATAATTTTGCTACTTTCTTTTAACTGAAAATTGTGTAATAAACCTACCAGCCCAATCATTCATAATACAAGATTTTTCAGAGGAAAGAGTTGACACGTGTACGTTACTTGTGATTTTTTAAAAATAAATATTTTTGCTTGCTTTGGCCATGTTGCTTACGTAAATTCATTGTTTCTACGGATACTTTTCAAGAGTCAATGTAAGTCATTTTAGATTTTTCTCAACATTTTAAAATATTTCACTTCTATTAAAGTTTCCTAGATTGTGATGTTAGGGATGTTTTGAGAAATAGTTGACATTTTCTACTGGCAAATTAGTATTCTCAATACATTTATGTAAAAAAAAAAAATCCCTGCTTTCACGAACCACAAGAATTATAGATATATATTGCAATGCTGGTTAAAGAGACCAGCTAATATACATTTATTATCCTCTCTCTATAACATTCAAAGCAGATATTTTCTGAAATTTTTTAGATTTAAAGACATTTGCCTCCTCCTGAATTATTTTAGTCCATCTCTAGGGAGGAGTTCTGTTGCCGACTTATCAGATGTGAGACAATTTACACGGTATAAAAATAAGTGAAAGTAATGTGATGTGCCAGATTTCTTGTGGAATATGAGTAATCATCCTGTTGGCATGGCAAGGAGATTCATAGAAAAACACTCTTTTGTGATTATCGCTGGAAATTAATTGTAATTAAAGACTTTATGTATAAAAGAAGAAATACAGTAGGTTGGATTCCTAACTGAAAATGAAGAGCTTCTTCTGTTCCTTAGCATGCTTTCCTTGAAAGATGTGTTTTCTCCCTGTATCACTGATTAATAAGTAAATAATTATTATCACTTTCTATGGCTAAGATACTATGGTAGGTAAGGAGAAGAATAAGGAATAAAAGATGCTCCAGAATATGCAGTGTAACTGGTCACTGAATAAAGAGTGATGCACATACCAGGAGTGATAAGGAAGCAAGCTAGAGAAAAGAAGAGATAATTTCTATCTAGGGCTTTAAAGGGAAAGCTTAAAAAAGACTCTGACAAAGGAAATACAAATGAATATGATATAATATGCATGCGTGCATGCTAAGTCACTTTAGTTGTGTCCGACTCTTTGAGGCCCCGTGAACTACAGCCCACCAGACTCCTCTGTCCATGGGATTCTCCAGGCAAGAATACTGGAGCAGGTTGCTGTCACCTCCTCCACGGGATCTTCCCAACCCAGGGATCGAACCCCTATTTTGTATGTCTCCTGCATTGACAGGTGGGTTCTTTACTGCTAGTGCCACCTAGGAAGCCCATGTAATATGCAAGCATAGGCAAATGGGAGAAGCTAGCACAGCTAATGTTTCTTCTATTCCTGATATGGACATTTGACCACATTAAGAGGCTACAAAAATAATTATTCAGTTGCACTGACACATTATCTTTCAAAAAGTTGAAATTGTCAATAAGTCCATTTAAAATATGAATGTATATGTAGGATTGCTAATGATAAACCATTTTCTAAGTATGACATTTAAACATGTTTATTTCAGCTTTAGCTCAACTTTCAAAAGTGTACTTTCATTTGTGTTTCGTAATATTTATATATAATAATGTTATAATGGTAACCACAAATATTTCAAAATAAGTAAACATGCATATATCAGGTGTGTCCTGAAAAATGGTTTACTGATAGATTGCTGTTGTTGTTCATGTCTGACTCTGTGACCCCATGAACTGCAGCTTCCCAAGCTCCCCTTTCCTTCACTATCTCCCGGAGTTTGCTCAGATTCATGTCCATTGAGTTGGTGATGCCATCCAACCACCTCATCCTCTGTAATCTCCTTGTCTTCATGCCCTCAATCTTTCCCAGCATCAGGGTCTTGACCATGATGCATTGGCTCTTTGCATCAGGTGGCCAAAGTATTGGAGCTTCAGCATCAGCCCTCCAGTGAACATTCAGGGTTAATTTCCTTTATGATAGACTGGTTTGATCTCCTTGCTGTCCAAGGGACTCTCCAGGGTCTTCTCTAGCACCACAGTTTGAAGGCATCAATTGTTCAGCTTACTTACTGATAGATGGACATTGTCAAAACAAATTAGTTCTTTTTCTAAAGCAGAGAATATATTTCTTTCCTCAACATTAGTCATCCCTCTCTTGTTAAGCTCACCCAGAAGGCTTCAGCTTCTCCTCAATCTCTTCCTAGATTAGAAATGGACAGAACTGATGCTTTATTATCATCTTTCCCTAGGAAAACTGATGCATTCCCTAAGCCATGGCACTTAAATACCTTCTCTCTGAATTGCTCATGCACTTGACAGGCATATAGATATTTTTATATTTTATTTGCTATTTATTCTTGCTGTTCTGTAGCCTATAGATTTGTCCATAAACCTATCAACTCAGTTTTTAAAATGTTAGAAATGAGGAGTTGAGTCAATGCAGCTTTGGGGGCAGTTATAGTTAACAGTGGGAATCCACAGATACATGCCTGTTTTAATACAGATGAAGCTCTTCTAGTGGTTTGTTTCCTGCACAAATCATTGTTTTCTCTTGTATGAATATGCGGATTTTAAGCAAGGAGGCATGGTTAAAGGGGGAGGGCATCATCGTGTGATATGTTTGGTGGAAACTACTATGCTACCATTTCCTAAATGTCATATTTTATTGAACAGACTTAATCATGTGAGCTAAATGATGGATATCCCTTTTTATAACATGCAAGGATGGATTTTAGTGTCCATTTGTTATGTATATTTAAAAGGACATCTGAATGGCTCTTCCAGGAGAATGAAGGTAGAAGCCACACAGGGTAGTAGCTGTATTCACTTCATCTGGGAGCTTGTTAGAAATGCAAACACCTTGGGCCCTAGGTCAGGAATTCTGGAATCAGAACCTCAAGATATAGGACCCAGAAATCTGCATTTTAACTAGCTCTCAGGGCTTCCCAGGTGGCGCTAATAGTAAAGAACCCACCTGCCAATGCAAGGAGATATAAGAAACTCCGGTTTGATCCCTGGGTTGGGAAGATCCCCTGGAGGAGGGGATGGAGATTCCTTGGACAGAGGAGCCGTTCTGGCTACAATCCATGGGGTCACAGAGTCTGACGCAACTGAGCAACTATCACTTTTTTCACACGATTCTTATATACATTAAAGTTTGAGCAGCACTCTTAGGGGAAAACAATAGTAATTTAGATTGTCACTTCAGAATAGACATGAGCTCTTTCAACATTCTCCAGTAAACTATGTCACAGGTTCTTGTTAGCTACCATGACCCAATGATACATTTTAAAGCAGGGCATGAATTAGTCACATGATATTGCATGGCAGTGAAAAATTACATTGTAATTTTTCAAACTGGTAGAGAATAAAGCCAAATAAAACAGTATTTTGTGGAATTATATTTGATGAGCATATAAAATACAAGAAAGAGTAAAGATAATCCACGAAGGAAAGTAGCTTAATTTATGTACTAATTATCACAATCATACTGAAACAATGAAAGTGAAAGTCCAACGGTTGTGTGTCCAACTCTTTGCTACCCCACGGACTGTACAGTCCATGGGATTCTCCAGGCCAGAACACTGGAGTGGTTTAGCCTTTCCCTTCTCCAGGGGATCTTTCCAACCCAGGGATCGAACCCAGGTCTCCCGCGTTGTAGGCGGATTCTTTACCAGCTGAGCCACCAGGAAAGCCCCATGGGTTCAATAGTAGCACTTAACTTATGCCACCTATATTTCTGTTTTCCTTCACAGAAGAAAACCATGCCTCTTTTGAGAGAGGTGAATCTAGGCACTAGATCTGTAGGAGGGGTAAGAAGGCCTGGGTGATGAGGCATAAAAAAAATAAAAATAGAAAGAGTTAAACATTAAAAAAAATTGTCAGTATTTTCATGAAAACACAAGCTCAAGCTTGTTTATATGTGATTCAGTTTCAGCTTGTTAATTGCTGCTTGCCTTCCAGTGTTAAGAGCATCATCTAGGCATTGAACTGTTACACTATCAACAAAAAGGAAGAAAATAGACAGCAGTGCTTAACAACTCACTAACACTGATCCTATTTACTATGTGTCAATTTGTCACCCTTGGCTGAATAAGGAAAATATGCCATGTAAAAACTGATAGCCTGTTTGCCTAAATTACACATGCTTGTGTATATCCATTTATATTTTCAGCAGGGAGTGGCAAAATTTATGCTGTTTATTATCTATTGTGTCTAATTCAGATCCTAGCAATTTGAGGGCTGTTTATAGTTTCATTTAAATGAACATTACCCAATGTAGGAAATCAGGCTTACTTATCCTCCCTTAGTGCTTAGTGGCTTAATGTAGTAGATGAGGATGAGGAAACTTTGGTTCTACCCTCATTTATACTTTATTTTTTTGTTAAAATATAATTTGTACTTAATATTGTTTCTTCCAGTTTTACTGAAAAATAACTGATACACAGCTCTGGATAAGTTTCAAGCATTTAGTATAATGACTTGACTTGCATATATCATGAAATGATTACCATAATAAGTTTAGTGACCATTCATCCTCTTATATAGATATGAATTCATTGACCTACAACACTGTTTTGGTTATTAGTGCACAATGTAGTGATTTGGTATTTTTGTTCATTTCAAAATGATCACTATGATAGGTCTGATTACCATCTGTCACCATTCAATGATGTTACATAATTATTGACTATATTTCCCACACTGTATGTTTCATACTAGTGACTTATTTATTTTGTAGATGGAAGCTTGTACCTCTTATCTTAATTTATCTCATTACCCCATGCCCCTCTCCTCTGGCAACTGCTTGTTCTCTGTATCTAGGACTCTGCTTTGGTTTGTTATTTTTATTTGTTTTGTTTTTCAGATTCCACATATAAGTGAAATTGTATGGTACATGTCTTTCTTTTACTTAGTTAACACAAAATCCTCTTGGTCCATTCATGTTGTGGCAAATGGCAAGATTTCATTCATTTTTATCCCTGAGTAATATTACATTGTGTATATATAATATACCCATTATATATATAATATAATATAATTACATTATTACATTGTATATATTATTAAAATTACATATTACATTGTATATATATCATATACTATATATAATATAATATGATGCAATATATTATATTATATAACTAATTACATTATATTATTATATTGTGTATATTATTATACATTACATATTGCATTGTGTATATTAGTACCTTGTGTATAATATTATACTGCATTTATATACTATACTATACTATATATAATATAATTAGAGCTTCCCTCATAGCTTAGTTGTTAAAGAATCTGCCTGCAATGCAGGAGACCCTGGTTCGATTTCTGAGTCAGGAAGATCTGCTGGAGACAGGATAGGCTACCCATTCCAGTATTCTTGGGCTTCCCATGTGGCTCAGCTGTTAAAGCATCTGCCTGCAATGCAGAAGGCCTGGGTTTGATCCCTGGGTTTGATCCCTGGGTTGGAAGATACCGTGGAGAAGAAAAAGGCTACCCACTCCAGTATTCTGGCCTGGAGAATTCCATGGACTCTATAGTCCATGGGGTTGCAAAAAGTTGGACATGACTGAGTGACTTTCACTCACTATATATAATAAATCATTTTTATCCATTCATTTGATGATGGGCACTTAGTTTGCTTCCATATTTTGACTATTGAAAAGCTGCAATGAACATAAAGGTGCCTATATGTTTTTAAATTAACATTTTTATATTCTTAGTATAAATACCTAGGAGTGAGACTGCTGGATAAATCTGTTGCATATATTAACTAACAATGAACTATCAGAAAGTGAAATTAAGAAAATAATGTAATTTATAATCACATGTGAAAGAATAAAATATTTGGGAACTTTAAGGGGGTAAAAGAATTGTACTTGGGAAACTATATGACACAAGTGAAAGAAAGTGAAGATGAAGCAAACAAATGGAAACATAAAATCTACTTATGGATTGGAATAATTCATATTGTTAAAATGATCATAAACTCAAGGCTATCTGAAGATTCTACATTCAGTTCTCTTCAGTTCAGTTGCTAATTGTGTCCAACTCCTTGTGACGCCATGGACTGCAGCACGCCAGGCTTCCCTGACCATCACCAACTCCCAGAGCTTACTCAAACTCATGTCCATTGAGTTGGTGATGCCATCCAACCATCTCATCCTCTGTCATCCCTTTCTAGTCCTGCCTATGATCTTTCCCAGCATCAGTGTCTTCTCAAATGAGTCAGTTCGTCACATCAGATGGTCAAAGTGTTGTAGTTTCACCTTCAGCATCAGTCCTTCTAATGAATATTCAGGACTGATTTCCTTTAGAATGGATGGTTGGATCTCCTTGCAGTCCAAGGGAGTCTCAAGAGTGTTCTCCAACACCATAGTTTAAAAGTATCAATTCTTCAGTGCTCAGCTTTCTTTATAGTTCAACTCTCACATCCATACATGACTACTGGAAAAACCATAGCATTGACTAGACAGACCTTTGCTGGCAAAATAACATCTCTGCTTTTTAATATGCTGTCTAGGTTGATCATAGCTTTTCTTCCAAGGAGCAAGTGTCTTTTAATTTCATGGCTGCAGTCACCATCTGCAGTGATTTTGGAGCCCCCCAAAATAAGTCTGTCAGTTTCCAGTGTTTCCCCATCTATTTCCCATGAAGTGATGGGACCAGATGCCATGATCTTAATTTTCTGAATGTTGAGCTTTAAGCCAACTTTTTCAGTCTCCTCTTTCATTTCCGTAAAGAGTCTCTTTAGTTTCTCTTCACTTCCATAAGGGTGGTGTCATCTGCATATCTGAGGTGATTGATATTTGTCACTGGAATCTTTATTCCAGTTGTGCTTCATCCAACCCAGCATTTCTCATGATGTACTCTGCATATAAGTTAAATAAGCAGGGTGACAATATATAGCCTTACCATACTCTTTTCCCAATTTGGAACCAGTCTGTTTTTCCTATGTCTGTTTCTAACTGTTGCTTGCTGACCTGTGTACAGATTTCTCTGGAGGCAGGTCAGGTGGTCTGGTATTCCCATCTCTGGAAGAATTCTCCACAGTTTGTTGTGATCCACACAGCCAAAGGCTTTGGCATAGTCAATAAAGAAAAAGTAGATGTTTTTCTGGAACTCTCTTGCTTTTTCAATGATCCAACTGTTGTTGGCAATTTGATCTTTGGTTCCTCTGCTGTTTCTAAATCCAGCTTGAACATCTTGAAGAACTATGGACAGAGGTTCATGACATTGGACAAGAGGCAGTGATCAAGATCATCCCCAAGGGAAAAAAAAATGCAAAAGGCAAAATGGTTTTCTGAGGAGGCCTTTAAAATAGCTGAGAAAAGAAGAGAAGAAAAGGCAAAGGAAAAAATGAAAGATATACACATTTGAATGCAGAGTTCCAAAGAATAGCAAGGAATGATAAGAAAGCCTTCTTCAGTGATCAATGCAAAGAAACAGAGGAAAACAACAGAATTAGAAAGACTAGAGATCTCTTCAAGAAAATTAGAGATATCAAGGGAATATTTCACACAAAGATGGCACAATAAAGGACAGAACTGGTATGGACCTAACAGAAGCAGAAAATATTAAGACAAGGTGCGAAGAATACACAGAAGAACTATACAAAAAAAGATTTTAATGACCAAGATAATCATGATGGTGTGATCATTCACCTAGAGCCAGACATCCTAAAGTATGAATTCAAGTAGGCCTTAGGAAGCATCATACAAACAAAACTAGTGGAGGTGATGGAATTCCAGCTGAGCTATTTCAAATCATAAAATATGCTGTGAAAGTGTTGCCCTCAATATGCCAGGAAATTTGGAAAACATAGCAGTGGCCACAGGACTGGATAAGGTCAGTTTTCATTCCAATCCCAAAGAAAGGCAATGCCAAAGAATGTTCAAACTATCAGACAGTTAGCTCATCTCACACACTAGCAAATAATGCCCCAATTTTCCAAGCCAGGCTTCAGCAATACATGAACTGTGAACTTCCAGATTCAATGTAGCCCCTATCTAAGTACCCAGTGGCATTTTTTTATAGAACTACAACAAATAACTTTAAAAATAATATGAAAACACAAAAAATACCAGATAGTTATAACAATTTTGAATAAGAACAATAACACCAGAAGTATCATACTCTCGCTCTGGTTTCAAACTGTACTATAAAGTTACAGTAATTAAAGCAGTATGGTACTGGCCCCTGGCTATACTTTTAAGTTCTCCATAATGACCCTGGTACTTGTTTTTCCAGTATTTAAAACAAAGGACTTTAAGTAAATGATTATTAAAAATTATATGATTCTATAAACATGAATTACTTTTGTAGCATAGTGCAGGGGAGGATGACCAGTAGAAATCCAATTTGAAAATAAGTTTAAGAGAAATTTACAATTCAAAATTTAGCCAGTGATCAAATGAAAATTATTTTGGAACCCAATATTAAATTATGCTTTTAAAATTTCTTTTTAAGAGAAAGTATAGTATTATCTCATGACGAGAAGTCTTAGAAACACTACTAATAATTGTAATACCATTGAAAATTTGGCTCTCTTCCTGTGCCTTAGGTGCCTTTTCAGAGGCTTGTTGATATCATCAAAGTTTGCACTTGCACATGCTTTAGTGTAACAGTCTAGCACACTAGAATGCTGCTACTGCTACTGCTAAGTCACTTCAGTCGTGTCCGACTCTGTGCAACCCCATAGATGGCAGCCCACCAGGCTCCCCCGTCCCTGGGATTCTCCAGGCAAGAACACTGGAGTGGGTTGCCGTTTCCTTCTCCAATGCGTGAAAGTGAAGTCGCTCAGTCGTTTCCAACTCTTAGCGACCCCATGGACCTCAGCCTAGAAGGCTCCTCCAAGCACACTAGAATACTTCCATATATAACTTAATAGCTCTTTAACAGAAAAGCATAACTTATCTTACTCAATTTTAATGGTTTTCTAATACTTATATTTAAATAGTTATTTCATTATTTAAATTAGAAAAAGAAATGTCTGCACCCAAAGGTAGACAAGACTTCTCCAAAGAGTCTCCTCTATTATGGTCATGGACAAAAGGAAAATCTTTCCTAAAATACCCAGGGGAGATTTTTTTTTGGAGGCAATCTGTTGGTTCAGATCATGGATTTGAAGATTTGTTCCTCAATCTGAATGGCAATCTCTAAAGATGAAATGAACTATGTTTGCTTGGTGCTTTTGCTCTTGAGAGACACACCCTCCAACTTGAAGACGATTGTGTTTTCCTAGGTTTTCTTACTCAAAATAGGTAGTTTATTTTGTGATTTGGTCTTCCCTGGTGGCTTAGTGGTAAAGAATCCACCTGCCATTGCAGGAGATGTGGGTTCAATCCCTGGATCCAGAAGATCCTGTGGAGGAGTGGCAACCCACTCCAGTATCCTTTTCTGGGAAATCCCATGGATGGAGGAGCCTGGCAGGCTACAGTCCATGGGTTCACAGAAGAGTTAGGAATGCCTTAGTGACTAAATGACCCCAGCATTTTGTGCTTTAAAAGCTGCATTATTTTCCTTTGTTGTGCAGAAGCTTTTAATTTTAATTAGATCCCATTTGTTTATTTTTGCTTTTATTTCCAGCATTCTGGGAGGTGGATCATAGAGGATCCTGCTGTGATTTATGTCTGAGAGTGTTTTGCCTATGTTCTCCTCTAGGAGTTTTATAGTTTCTGATCTTACATTTAGATCTTTAATCCATTTTGAGTTTATTTTTGTGTGCGGTGTTAGAAAGTGATCTAGTTTCATTCTTTTACAAGTGGTTGACCAGTTTTCCCAGCACCACTTGTTAAAGAGATTGTCTTTACTCCATTGTATATTCTTGCCTCCTTTGTCAAAGATAAGGTGTCCATATGTGTGTGGATTTATCTCTGGGCTTTCTATTTTGTTCCATTGATCTATATGTCTGTCTTTGTGCCAGTACCATACTGTCTTGATGACTGTGGCTTTGTAGTAGAGCCTGAAGTCAGTCAAGTTGATTCCTCCAGTTCCATTCTTCTTTCTCAAGATTGCTTTGGCTATTCGAGGTTTTTTGTGTTTCCATACAAATCTTGAAATTATTTGTTCTAGTTCTGTGAAAAATGTGGCTGGTAGCTTGATAGGGATTGCATTGAATTTGTAAATTGCTTTGGGTAGTATACTCATTTTCACTATATTGATTCTTCCAATCCATGAGCATGGTATATTTCTCCATCTATTAGTGTCCTCTTTGATTTCTTTCATCAGTGTTTTATAGTTTTCTATATATAGGTCTTTAGTTTCTTTAGGTAGATATATTCCTAAGTATTTTATTCTTTTCGTTGCAATGGTGAATGGAATTGTTTCCTTAATTTCTTTTTCTACTTTCTCATTATTCGTGTATAGGAATGCAAGGGATTTCTGTGTGTTGATTTTATATCCTGCAACTTCACTATATTCATTGATTAGCTCTAGTAATTTTCTGGTGGAGTCTTTAGGGTTTTCCATGTAGAGGATCATGAAGGTGAAAAGACAGCCTTCTGAATGGGAGAAAATAATAGCAAATGAAGCCACTGACAAACAACTAATCTCAAAAATATACAAGCAACTTCTGCAGCTCAACTCCAGAAAAATAAACGACCCTATCAAAAAATGGGCCAAAGAACTAAATAGACATTTCTCCAAAGAAGACATACGGATGGCTAACAAACACATGAAAAGATGCTCAACATCACTCATTATTAGAGAAATGCAAATCAAAACCACAATGAGGTACCACTTCACACCAGTCAGAATGGCTGCGATCCAAAAATCTGCAAGCAATAAATGCTGGAGAGGGTGTGGAGAAAAGGGAACCCTCCTACACTGTTGGTGGGAATGCAAACTAGTACAGCCACTATGGAGAACAGTGTGGAGATTCCTTTAAAAATTGCAAATAGAACTACCTTATGACCTAGCAATCCCACCGCTGGGCATACACACCAAGGAAACCAGAATGGAAAGAGACACATGTACCCCAATGTTCATCGCAGCACTGTTTATAATAGCCAGGACATGGAAACAACCTAGATGTCCATCAGCAGATGAATGGATAAGAAAGCTGTGGTACATATACACAATGGAGTATTACTCAGCCGTTAAAAAGAATTCATTTGAATCAGTTCTGATGAGATGGATGAAACTGGAGCCGATTATACAGAGTGAAGTAAGCCAGAAAGAAAAACACCAATACAGTATACTAACACATATATATGGAATTTAGGAAGATGGCAATGACGACCCTGTATGCAAGACAGGGAAAGAGACACAGATGTGTATAACGGACTTTTGGACTCAGAGGGAGAGGGAGAGGGTGGGATGATTTGGGAGAATGACATTCTAACATGTATACTATCATGTGAATTGAATCGCCAGTCTATGTCTGACGCAGGATGCAGCATGCTTGGGGCTGGTGCATGGGGATGACCCAGAAAGATGTTATGGGGAGGGAGGTGGGAGGGGGGTTCATGTTTGGGAATGCATGTAAGAATTAAAGATTTTAAAATTTAAAAAATAAAAAACTAAAAAAAAAAAAAAAAAAGCTGCATTAATAGGTTTATCATGAATTTAAGGGCTTGTGAGTTAGGAGGGTCCAGGTTAAATCCATTCTCTGTAACTTATGGGCCATGTACTTCACCTCTTTGAATCTGTTTCCTTATCCATAACATACAAAAACTACCTATCTTCAAAGGCTGATATAATGCATTAAATTCTTTCCATAACGTCTGGAAAACACTGAGCAGTTGATTAAGTGAGCAATTTTTATTATAATTGAAGAAAAGATGGAACTTAGATTAGGGAGCTTAGGCTATTATAGATTGGGGAGTGGAGGGTATTACGCAGGACAGAAATAGCAACTGTGAAGTCCAGGACAAGTATAACCAGTGAAAGAAAGTAGATGCAAGAGTAAGGGCAGACTAGACAGAAATAAGGATGTAGAAATACATTGGGTTGGCTCCTAAAGGGCCTTCTATACCAAAATAAGAAATTAGAATTTTGTCATAAGGACAGTAGACAGCAATAGAAATATATTTATCTGATTTGATTGACCTGATTCATGTTTAGAAGTTTTATTCCCTGTCTTTGACGCCTTGATTTGTTCCAGTTATTGCTACCACCCTGTCCCACTGGTTTTGTACCCTTTTTTCTTCAGGGGCTGGCTCCATACTTTAGTTTTCTGTATCCCTGAGTTGTCTGTTTGACAAAACCCAACTTTATTCATTCCTTGGCTCTTTCTTCTCCAGGTTTTCAGATTTACCATGTAATTCTGGTCTTTTAATTCCCCAGGGCAAGTCCATCCACCAACCCATATCCTGCCTGAGAACCCCTTTTGGGCAGAAGTAGGGAAAAAAAAAAAAACAAACAAACCACAACAGTCCTGCTTTCACTGAATTTCCTTTGCCTTTGCCATTTAAGATTAGCTCTTTCTCCTCCAGACAATTGCTCCCCTTAATATAACATTATGCTTTCACTTTAATCTTCTTTTTAAACTCTTCTATGTCTTGTCCAGTAATATTAAAAAAAAAAAGAAAAAATTTACTGTGTGGTAGCACAGTTTAAGGCAAAAGGCAAAATCTTTGATGTCAGATTAAATTTTAATGTTAGTACTAACTCTTACTAATCACATTAATTTGAGCAGGTTGTATATATAGTCTCTGTGTCTCAGTTCCCTTATCTATAAAATGAGATTGTTATATTTATTGCAATTTTAAGTTTGTTAAATTTATAGCAAGTCATGATTTGGTAAGAAGACCTGCAAATAATGAGCTGTTGGCATACCAGCATTTTCTTGGTGGTCGTATGTAGACATTTGAGCATCTGCAGCCTCTTTCCCAATGTCATAATTCTTATTTTCCTTCTTCTCCCAGAAGACTTGCCTCTCTTCTTCTGACTCTGAGCACCTCCTAGGGTACACACCTCTCTCTGTTTTTCTATAGATATGATTTAGGGTGATCTTGATAATTTAGACTTGAAAAGCAAAATCTAGGAAAAGAATATCATTTTCATACAACTCTTCTTTGGGACTTTTCATACAAATTTGGACAAATTTAGGCAAAAAATTTGATAACCATGTTAGGTGAAGAGAAAAATATATAAATTAGTTTAGAACAAAGTATAAATATCTCAGTAAATTTCTTGACATGTATGTTGTAATATTTGGATTATATTACAATCTCAAGCAATGTTAGCTTCCTTCTTCTTGTTTCCATTTTTTTTCATTTTCCTCAAATCTGATGTATTGATTAATTTAAAGGAAAAAGGCTATCACTGACCAAGTAAAACAGCAATTTGAGGTGTAACGGTGGTAGTAAGAAATTCCTTCCCTCTGTCCACATTGTCACTGCTCCCACTTCGCTTCCAGACCTTTCTACATGCAATGCCTCAGTGTAATGAGAAGGGTGAAGCCCTTTTTAAATATTTCCTAATAGCTTTTAATCTTCACCCCTCTGTCTTCCCTTTTGCCAGATCAGTTAATTACCCACATCTGGACCAGATGGTAAGAAAGCCTAGGTGCTTAGTCTCTTTTCCTTGGCTCTCACAAACCATTTCAAACAAGGTTCCAAAATTCCATCATTATGTAAGCTCTAAACCTTCTTAAACTCTCTTGATGTATGTGTGACATTCAGTCTAAACATCAGAACCAAAGTTTGAGTGAGAGTCCAACTGCCTCTGCAAGTGACCAGAACACTTAGCAAGATGATACAACTTAAATATATATATATATATATATATATATATATATATAACCAAGTCATTGACTTTAAATTTTAAAAGTCTTTGCAACTTAAAGCATACAGTGGTTATGTATCTAAAACAAGCTTTATTTGTGTGCCCAGTGTTGTTTGACTGTGAGGTTCAGCATCTCGGCAACTTTTAGAAAGTATTGAATATGCAAGTAGTAGCTGTATAAATATGGGTTTGCAACCCCAATTACAATTCCAGTAAGCAAATGGAGTGAAGAGTTTTAGGAATAAAAATCACCATGCATGCTCAGTCCTAGAGGTAAAATCCCAGGGGCTTCTGCGGAGGCATAAAATGGCTTCTGCCTCACTTTCCTAGCTATAGCTCAAGAAACCTGAAAACTTCTTAAGAGAAGTCTCACCCAGCATGGCACTAGAAGAGCATGACACCTGACCCTCAACTCCTGTATAGTATAGAGAAAGCAGGTGGCCCAGGAGGAAGGATGAAATGTGAATAGGCAATGAAAGCTGAGAAAGTTGAAAGGCTGAGAAATCTGGGAGGAGGCCAAGGAAGGTGTAGGGAAAACCTGAGTAGAGGCCATATCTGAGGCCTTAGCTACCAGAGAGGTGGGTAGTGCATGTTTCCTGGAGACCAGGCAGGACTCAGATCTAACTGCACACCACCTTCCCACTTGCAAAATCTAACAGACAACCTCGAGTTTAATAGTGCTAATCTTTCTCCTGTGTTAATCTATAACATAATAATGATCCAATAACATTAAACCCTAAGTACTGGTGGCTTACAGCAATAAATATTTATCTTTTTACCCATGGATCTTCAGGTCAGCTGTGGTTGCTCTCTTCCAGGCTGTGAGTCAGGTTTAGGTTTGCTCTGCATGTTTTCTCAGTGTGAGACCTAAGCCGCAGAGAGAGATCCTATGGAGCATCTGTCTTCATGGTAGAGGCCAAAGTACAAACAAGATAAAAGAAATGTGCAAAGCCTCCATGTTGGATACCACATAGTCACTTCTGTCAGTGTTCCACTGGAGAGGAGACGAGTCATAGCTTTAAAAATGGATTTTAAAAAAATCCATCATAAAAAATGTTCAGATGTTTATACCAGAAAGTCTGGGACACACAGGAAAATGTCATAGTCCACTGATGATACTTTGATGTATGCATTATATAGCCGTTAAGATTGTATTGCATACGTAGTTTTGCTTCTCTTTTTTTAGACTTTCGCTTGTAAAGTATTATGAAAATTATATAAAAATTATTTCAAGTACTGAATAATATTCCATAGTATATATGAACTATAGTTTTCTCTCTTTTTTTCTGGTAAGGGGGATTTATAGTCTTCATTTTTAAAAAAAAATTTATTGGAGTATAGTTGATTTGTTAATTTCAGATGTACTAGCAAAGTGAATCAGTAATACATACACATATATCGACTCTGTTTTAACTCTCTTTTCTCATATATGAACTATAAATTTCTTAACTATATTCCTCCTAAAGGATATTACAACTGCTTCCAATTATTTAATCATATTTTTCTGCAATAAGCATCTTTATGTATGAAACTATAAATTATATATCTGGAATAAAATTAAAGAACTAGTTTCAAATCACAAGGCATTTGACAGTCATTCCATTAATATGAATCCCATGAAATTACTGATATTTGATAACATTGACTTTAAAAATAGCAATTTCATAATTAAACTGAATGAATACATTTATCAATAAGTCTAAAATAAAATCTAATTCATAATCTTACACCTTAATTTATCCTCTTTAATTAAATCTATTTTCTTAAACATTATGTTATAAATTGAAATCAACTTCTTATTTCTGTTTTCTGTTTTGTTTAATTACTTGTATTCAACCAAAGGTTTTCTTTAATCAAGTATTATTATACATAAGCATTATATCACCTACCTTATTTTGCCAGGAGTTGGCAGGCATGGATGAGCTTTAGGAACATAACCAATTTGTAATGCTGAAGAAATTTGATACTTAAAATATTAATATTTTAATGTTTTTTGAATATTAAGAAGTGGGGTGAATTTTTTTAAAGATCTGTGTCTTTTAACTATGTATAATTTCTGTGCCTTTTGTTTACTAAGCTGTTTATTCTTAATTGTCTTTGTAGTATACAAAATATATACACTGATACTTGTTTCATTATGTAAAATTTATTTTTATTCCATTGCTTTAGTAAATATTACTAATGAAGTAGAAAGATGAAAAACATGCAATTTATAACATATTATCAAAATAAGTTTTAACATAAATAGAGGAAAATACCAATTTCACTTATATATTAAGAAATAGCTTAATATAATGTCAACATAATTATATTGTTGTTTGAATATATCTCCTGATAAAAGTAACTAATAAAAGTTGATTATTCAGCTACTCTTGTTTATTTATGTACCATGTATTATATTTATTCCTTGAAAACAGTTTTACAGGAAGGCAATTTGTTCAACATGTATTTTATATTATAGATTTAGTAGATTTGTTGGTAATGGATAAATGTAGCTTACTCTGTCCCTGGTGGCTCAGATGGTAAAGGATCTGCCTGCAATGCAAGAGATGTGGGTTTGATCCCTGGATCAGGAAGATCCTCTGGAGGACCACGTGGCAACCCATTCGAGTATTCTTGCCTGGAGAATCCCATGGACAGAGGAGCCTGGTGGGCTACAGTCCATGGGGTTACAGAGTCAGGCACAACTTGAGTGACTAATACTATCACTGTTAAATTAAGAGGAATTCTAAGGTAGAAAACTATCTCAAGGGCTAACTTATAAATATCTATAGGCAATAAAGTTACAATAAATTCAGAGATGTAACTTATATTGACTTGTGTGGCAATATTTGGTGAGGGAGAATCTTTAACAGATCATAAATATATAAGAAGGATTTGAATAGTTTTATAGTCAGACATATAATTTAATATAATAAGCTGCTCTATCATCACCATTAGCAATATTTGTATAGAACTTTATAGCTTTTAAGATAATGCCTCATCTAATATTTCCTATGGTCCCAGAAGTGCAGTGAAACTTTCCATACATTAGAGATTTAGGATAAAAGGGACTTCAGATATCCTTTGGTCCAACAGCCTAATTTCACAGCTGAGTAAACCAAATGTCAATGTAGTGATACTCTTTGTGCTTATGATTGTGAGAGGATTACACTCACTGATAAATCATCGGAACTGCTTCCCATAGCTTATCTCAGCAGCGGGGCCAAGGCATAGAAAAGTGGAAATGCCAGCAGGGTTCAAGACAAAATACAGAACATCCATTAAACTTGAATTTCAGATTAACAGTGATTTTTAAAATTGCAAATACATTTCATTTAAGATTTGGGATATACAGGTTTACCTTGTTTTATTGTCCTTTGCTTTATTGTGCTTCACAGCTATTGTGTTTTTTACAAATTGAAAACTTGTATCAATCTTAAGTCTATCAGAGCCGGTTTTTCAACAACATTTACCTACCTTATGTCTCTGAGTCACATTTTGAAACTTCTCATGATATTTCAAACCTTTTCCTTATTAGCATGATTGTTATGGTGATCTGTGATCATTGATGTTACTGTTGGGGCATGTTTTGGGGCACCACAAACCATGCCCATATAAGACAGTGGACTTAATCCATAAATCCTCTGTGTGGTCTGACTGCTCCACTCACTGGCTGTTCTCTTACCTTTCTTGCTCTCCTTGGGCTTTCCTACTCCCTGAGACACAACAATATTTAAATCAGGCCAATTAATAATCCTACTGCTGCTGCTGCTAAGTCTCTCTAGTCATGTCTGACTCTGTGCAACCCCATGGATGGCAGCCCATCAGGCTCCACCATCCCTGGGATTCTCTAGGCAAGAACACTGGAGTGGGTTGCCATTTCCTTCTCCAATGCATGAAAGTGAAAAGTGAAAGTGAAGTTGCTCAGTCACGTCCGACTCTTAGTGACCCCATGGACTGCAGACTTCCAGGCTCCTCCGTCCATGGGATTTTCCAGGCAAGAGTACTAGAGTGGGTTGCCATCACCTTCTCCAATAATCCTACAGTGGTCTCTAAATACTCAGGTGAAAGGAATAATTGCAGGTCTCTCACTTTAAATCAAAAGCTGGACATGATTAAGCTTAGTGAGGCAGGTATGTTGAAAGGCGAGACAGTCAAAACTAGGCTTCTTGTGCTGAATAGTTAGGCAAGTTGTGAATGCAGAGGACAAGGTATTGAAGGAAATTAAAAGTGCTACTCTAAAAAAAAAAAAAAGAAAAAAAAAAGAAAAACAAAACTGCTACTCCAGTGGACACGTGAACGACAAGAAAGCAAAACAGCATTATTAATAATATGGAGAAAGTTTCAGTGGTCTGGTCTGATAGAAGATCGAACCAGTAACATTACCTTGAATAGTTAAATTGAGGAATCTCAACACTGTTCTCCATAGTGGCTGTACTAGTTTGCATTCCCACCAACAGTGTAAGAGGGTTCCCTTTTCTCCACACCCTCTCCAGCATTTATCGCTTGTAGACTTTTAGATCACAGCCATTCTGACTGGCGTGAAATGGTATCTCATTGTGGTTTTGATTTGCGTTTCCCTGATAATGAGTGATGTTGAGCATCTTTTCATGTGTTTGTTAGCCATCTGTATGTCTTCTTTAGAGAAATGTCTATTTAGTTCTTTGGCCCATTTTTTGATTGGGACATTTATTTTTCTGGAATTGAGCTGTGGGAGTTGCTTGTATATTTTTGAGATTAGTTGTTTGTCAGTTGCTTCATTTGCTATTATTTTCTCCCATTCTGAAGGCTGTCTTTTCACCTTGCTTATAGTTTCCTTTGTTGTACAGAAGCTTTTAATTTTAATTAGGCCCCATTTATTTATTTTTGCTTTTATTTTCAATATTCTGGGAGGTGGGTCTTAGAAGATCCTGCTGTGATGTATGCCAGAGAGTGTTTTGCCTATGTTCTCCTCTAGGAGTTTTATAGTTTCTGCCTTATGACCCAGCAATCCCACTGCTGGGCATACACACGGAGAAAACCAGAATTGAAAGAGACACGTACCCCAATGTTCATCACAGCACTGTTTATAATAGCCAGGACATGGAAGCAACCTAGATGTCCATCAGCAGATGAATGGATAAAAAGCTGTGGTACATATACACAATGGAGTATTACTCATCCATTAAAAAGGATACATTTGAATCAGTTCTAATGAGATGGATGAAACTGGAGCCTATGATACAGAGTGAAGTAAGCCAGAAAGAAAAACACCAATACAGTATATTGACGCATATATATGGAATTTAGAAAGATGGTAACGATAACCCTGTATGCGAGACAGCAAAAGAGACACAGATGTATTGAACAGTCTTTTGGACTCTGTGGGAGAGAGAGAGGGTGGGATGATTTGGGAGAATGGCATTGAAACACGTATAATATCATATATGAAATGAATCGCCAATCCAGGTTCGATGCATGATACTGGATGCTTGGGGCTGGTGTACTGGGACAACCCAGAAGGATGGTATGAGGAGGGAGGGGGGTTCAGGATGGGGAACACGTGTATACCTGTGGCGGATTCATGATGATGTATGGCAAAACCAATACAATATTGTAAAGTAATTAACCTCCAATTAAAATAAACAAATTTATATAAAAAATAAATTGAGGCGAGTTATAAGGCACTAACTCTCCTCAGTTCTACAAAGGAGGAGAGAAGTGAGGAAGTTGCAGGAAAAGATTCGGAGCCATAAGAGGCTGGTTCAGATTTAAGGAAAGAAGCCGTCTCTATAACGTCAAAGTGCAAGGTGAAACAGCAAGTGCTGGTATAAAAGCTACAGGAAAGTATCCAGAGGATCTGGCTAAGATGATTAATTATGGTGGCTACACTAAACTGCTAACAATCCACTCCAGTATTTTTGCCTGAAAAATACTATGGACAGAGGAGCCCAGTGGGCAACAGTCCATAGGGTCACAAAGAGTCAGACACGACTGAGCACGCACATGCTAAACAACACGTTTCCAGTGCAAGTGAAACAGACTTCTACTGGAAGAAAATGCTGTCTAGGATGTTCACAGCTAGAGAAGAGAGGTCAATGCCTGGCTTCAAAAGACAGGCTGATTCTCTTATAATGGGCTAATGCAGCTGGTGACTTGAAGTTTAAGCCAGCGCTCATTTACCATTTTGAAAATCTTAGGGCCCTTAAGCGTTATGCCAAATCTATTCTGCTTGTGCTCTCTAAATGGAATGACAGAGCCTGGATGACAGCTCATCTGTTTACAACATGGTTTACTGAATATTTTAAGCCCGCAGTTGAGATTTACTGCTCAAAAGAGAAGATTCCTTTCCAAATGTTACTCCACATTCGTAATGCGCCTGGTCACCCAAGAACTATGATGGAGATTTAACAGTGTTTTTATGATTTGCCAACACAACATCCATTCTGCAGTCCATGACTCAGGGGGTAATTTTGACTTTCAAGTCTTATTATTTGCAGCTAGAGCTGCTATAACTACTGACTCCTCTGATGGATCTAGGCAAAGTAAATTAAAAATTTTCTGGAAAGGCTACTATTCTAGATGCCATTAAAAACATTTTTATTGATAATTCATGGGAAAAGGTCAAAATGATAAAAAATTAACAGCGGTTTGGAAGCACTTGATTCCAGCCATCATAGGTAGCTTGAGAGAGTCAACACTTCAGTGGATGAAGTAGCTGCCAGTGTGGTGTGCCAGAGCAACAAACTGATGAGGGGTTGCTTCTCATGGATGAGTAAAGAAAGTGGTTTCTTGAGATGGAATCTACTCCTAGTGAAGATTCTGTGAAGACTGTTGAAATGACCTTAAAAGATTTAATTGATAAAGCAGCAGCAGGATTTGAGAAGATTGACTCCAGTTTTGAAAGAAGCTCTGATGTGGGTAAAATGCTATTGAACAGCAGTGCATACTACAGAGAATCATTTTGAAAAGGAAGAATCACCCCAGTGTGGCAAGCTTCATTGTTGTCTTATTTAAGAAATCCCTATAGCCACTCCAGCCTTCAGCAACCACTGCCCCGATCAGTTAACAGCCATTAAAATCAAGACAAGACCTTCCACCAGTAGAAGCAACTTACTGAAGGTTTAGTTGATAGCATTTTTAGCAGTAAACTTTGTAATTAAGGTATTTGAATTGTTTTTTTTTTCTGACATAATTCTATTGTACACTTAATAGACCACAATACAGTGTAAATATAACTTTTATAAGTTCTGGGAAACCAGTGTGGCTTACCCTATTGCAATGCTTGCTTTATTATGATGGTTTGGAACCAAATCTGCAGTATTTCCTAGGTGAGCCTGTGCTTACACTAAATTTTTTTTTGCTTATTTAAAATTCAGAATTAACTGTGTATCTTGCATTTTTATTTGCTGAATCTGATGACCCTAATAACTAAAGTTCTCGATACAGTGTTGGAAAATAGTCTATACTTAATAAAATGTTCCTGTTCCAAATATTCAAACAAAAGTCTGTTAAAAATCTAGTGTCCTGTCCATTAGGTAACCAGCATTTGATAAAAGTAAAAACCCTTTTGCAGAAGGAATATCCTGTTAGTTTTTAGGTAGCACTTTTATTGTACAAAAAAAAAAAATAAAAATAAAAGAAACACAATTTCAGGCACTCTTGCTAACACATCTAAACTGGGTAGTCAGAAATGGACACACAAAAAAAGCACAAAAGTGCTAATTTTTCCATTAAAAGCTCTGATAAAAGTGTTATGGAAAGTTACAATTTATTTATTGTTTCCTATCCCAGTCAAAAAATCTCCTTGAGAAATGCATTGTTCTTCTAATTTTAAGATGAAATCAAGGTGCCTAGATATGAAATAACTTGTCGTTATCCACAAGAGGTAGGAATTTGATTTCCAAACTGTTTGAATTCAACAGCTCAAGGTCTTTCTACTGCTTTTACTATTCCATAACAAAGGAATGTTAAAAGGTTAGTTTTTCAACATTTATTCACTCATCCTTCCACACACCCATCATCTGATATCGCCTTTGCTAGCGGAATACTGTTTTGTTTTGTATTCAGTTATCCCTCAGGAAAGGCCCTTATTCTACACTCCAGGCTATGTATTCAGGTAGTTTAAACAAATTGGAGTAATTTTTCATTTTCCGTGATTGGTTGAGGGAAATGCTCTGCACATTACTGTGTGTTAAAATCTCCTGGAGAGCTTGTTAAAGTGCAAATTGTTGCTTCCTAGAACTTCCAGATGTTCAAGCTGGTTTGAGAAAAGGCAGAGGAACCAGAGATCAAATTGCCAACATCTGCTGGATCATGGAAAAAGCAAGAGAGTTCCAGAAAAACATCTATTTCTGCTTTATTGACTATGCCAAAGCCTTTGACTGTGTGGATCACAATAAACTGTGGAAAATTCTGAAAGATAAGGGAATATCAGACCACCTGACCTGCCTCTTGAGAAACCGGCATGCAGGTCAGGAAGCAACAGGTAGAACTGGACATGGAGCAACAGACTGGTTCCAAATAGGAAAAGGAGTACGTCAAGGCTGTATATTGTCACCCTGCTATTTTAACTTATATACAGAGTATATCATGAGTAATGCTGGGCTGGAAGAAGCATAAGCCAGAATCAAGATTGCCGGGAGAAATCTCAATAACCTCAGATATGCAGATGACACCACCCTTATGGCAGAAAGTGAAGAGGAACTAAAAAGCCGCTTGATGAAAGTGAAAGTGGAGAGTGAAAAAGTTGGCTTAAAGCTCAACGTTCAGAAAACGAAGATCATGGCATCCGGTCCCATCACTTCATGGGAAATAGATGGGGAAACAGTGGAAACAGTGGCTGACTTTATTTTTGGGGGGCTCCAGAATCACTGCAGATGGTGACTGCAGCCATGAAATTAAAAGACGCTTACTCCTTGGAAGAAAAGTTATGACCAATCTAGATAATATATTCAAAAGCAGAGACATTACTTTGCCAACAAAGGGCCATCTAGTCAAGGCTATGGTTTTTCCTGTGGTCATGTATGGATGTGAGAGTTAGACTGTGAAGAAAGCTGAGCACTGAAGAATTGATGATTTTGAAATGTGGTGTTGGAGAAGACTCTTGAGAGTCCCTTGGACTGCAAGGAGATCCAACCAGTCCATCTTAAAGGAGATCAGTCCTGCGTGTTCATTGGAAGGACTGATGTTGAAGCTGAAACTCCAATACTTTGGCCACCTCATGCGAAGACTTGACTCATTGGACAAGACAGGAGGAAAAGAGGATGACAGAGGATGAGATGGCTGGATAGCATCACTGATTCGATGGACATGAGTTTGGGTAAACACCAGGACTTGGTGATGGACAGGGAGGCCTGGCGTGCTGCGGTTCATGGGGTCGCAAAGAGTCAGACATGACTGAGCAACTGAACAGAATTGAACTGAGCCCCATAGTTTTTGATTTAATAGGGCTTCTGTGAAATTGGAAAAATTAATTCTAACAAGTTCCTGCTGTTGCTGATGGCGACACTTTGAGAATCTCTTTTTAGAGATACTCTGCAGTTGTTTGGCCAATAAGCTGAGTGAAAGGCTTCTGGAAAATGTTTAGTGTTTTCACATTCTTTTTTTTTTTTTTTTTTAATTTTATTTTTTTTAATTTTATTTTTTTTTAAATTTTAAAATCTTTAATTCTTACATGCATTCTCAAACATGAACCCCCCTCTCACCTCCCTCCCCATAACATCTTTCTGGGTCATCCCCATGCACCAGCCCCAAGCATGCTGCATCCTGCGTCAGACATAGACTGGCGATTCAATTCACATGATAGTATACATGTTAGAATGTCATTCTCCCAAATCATCCCACCCTCTCCCTCTCCCTCTGAGTCCAAAAGTCTGTTATACACATCTGTGTCTCTTTCCCTGTCTTGCATACAGGGTCGTCATTGCCATCTTCCTAAATTCCATATATATGTGTTAGTATACTGTATTGGTGTTTTTCTTTCTGGCTTACTTCACTCTGTATAATCGGCTCCAGTTTCATCCATCTCAACAGAACTGATTCAAATGAATTCTTTTTAACGGCTGAGTAATACTCCATTGTGTATATGTACCACAGCTTTCTTATCCATTCATCTGCTGATGGACATCTAGGTTGTTTCCATGTCCTGGCTATTATAAACAGTGCTGCGATGAACATTGGGGTACATGTGTCTCTTTCCATTCTGGTTTCCTTGGTGTGTATGCCCAGAAGTGGGATTGCTGGGTCATAAGGTAGTTCTATTTGCAATTTTTTAAGGAATCTCCACACTGTTCTCCATAGTGGCTGTACTAGTTTGCATTCCCACCAACAGTGTAGGAGGGTTCCCTTTTCTCCATACCCTCTCCAGCATTTATTGCTTGCAGATTTTTGGATCGCAGCCATTCTGACTGGTGTGAAGTGGTACCTCATTGTGGTTTTGATTTGCATTTCTCTAATAATGAGTGATGTTGAGCATCTTTTCATGTGTTTGTTAGCCATCCGTATGTCTTCTTTGGAGAAATGTCTATTTAGTTCTTTGGCCCATTTTTTGATTGGGTCGTTTATTTTTCTGGAGTTGAGCTGCATAAGTTGCTTGTATATTTTTGAGATTAGCAAAAATAAACAAATGGGATCTAATTAAAATTAAAAGCTTCTGCACAACAAAGGAAAATATAAGCAAGGTGAAAAGACAGCCTTCTGAATGGGAGAAAATAATAGCAAATGAAGCAACTGTTTTCACATTCTTAAAATACAACACATTTCCTTACTATTTGAAATAATTTGTATTAGGCTTTTCTGTTACTTTCGGCCAAAGACATCCGAAGTGATACAAAAGAATGAGAAGTTATTATCCCAGTATTATTTGTAAATTTAAGCTACTCTGTTGTACAGTTATAGGTTAGCAAATTAATGGATCCTGCTGTATTAGCATATGTGTTCACAAAATACTTAATTTCTAATGTGCTTTCTTAGAGGTAGTCATTACATTAAGAGATCTTAAAAGTGCCTATTAAAGTTATTAGTAGAAATAGTCAAAATAAATAGAATTCATGACTTTATTACACCAAAAATTCTACTAGTAGGTTATGCAGTACATGAAGACATGCTTTGAAATTTGTATCTCTAGACTTCTACTTTGTTTTGTGTGTGCTATTAAAGGATTTTCACACTAGATGTCACATATATTTTATTTAGTAGCTAAGCACTGCCATCCAAGGGTCTCCAGGTGTTTTTTGCAGGCATTGAATATAGTTGTTCTGAAATTGTTTTAATGAAAATATCCACTGTTATACAATGTTTTACATAACTCATTCCTGCTGCTGCTGCTAAGTCGTGTCAGTCGTGTCCAACTCTGTGCAACCCCTTAGACCGCCGCCCTCCAGGCTCTGCCATCCCTGGGATTCTCCAGGCAAGAACACTGGAGTGCGTTGCCGTTTCCTTTTCCAATGCGTGAAAGTGAAAAGTGAAAGTGAAGTTGCTCAGTCATCTCTGACTCTTAGCAACCCCATGGACTGCAGCCCACCAGGCTCCTCTGTCCATGGGATTTTTCCAGACAAGAGTACTGGAGTGGAACTCATTCCTAAAATACATTAGATATGGTGATGGCATTTGAAACAATCAAGAGCTATTTTCATTCTTATATGAATAGCAACTGTTGTTCATTTGCCCAATCATGCCTGACTCTTTGCGATCCCATGTATTGCAGCATGCCAGGCCTCCTTATCCCTCACTATCTCCTGCAATGAACAAGTTCATGTTCATTGCATCGGTGATGCTTTCCTGCCATCTCATCCTCCAATGCCCTCTTCTCCTGCCTTCAATCTTTCCCAGCATCAAGGACTTTTCCAATGAGTCATCTGTTCACATCAGATGACCAAAATACTGGAGCTTCAACTTCAGCATCAGTCCTTCCAGTGAAGATTCGTGTTGATCTCCCTTAAGTTTGACTGGTTTGAGCTCCTGCTGCTCAATGGACTCTCAGGAGTCTTCTCCAGTACCACAGTACAAAGGCATCAATTCATTAGCATTCTGCCTTCTTTATGGTACAGCTTTCACTACCATAGGTGACCACTGGTAAGACCATAGCTTTGACTATACGGACCTTTGTCAGCAGAGTAATGTCTCTGCTTTTCAACACGCTGTCTAGATTTATCATTGCTCTCCTGCCAAGAAGCAATCATCCTCTGATTTTATGGTTGCAGTCACAGTCTGCAGTGATTTTGGAGCCCAAGAAGAGAAAATCTGTCACTACTTCCTCCTTTTCCTCTTCTATTTGTCATGAATTAATGGGGCCAGATGCTATGATATTAGTTTTTTTTTTTTTTTTTTTAAGTCTTAAGCAGGCTCTTTCACTCTTCTCCTCCACCCTCATCAAGAGGCTCTTTAGTTCGTCTTCACTTTCTGCCATTAGAATGGTATCATCTGCATATCTCAGGCTGTTGATGTTTTTCCCACCTGTCTTAATTCTAGCTTGTAACTCATCCAGCGCAGCATTTCTCATGATGTGCTCAGCATATGGGTTAAACAAACAGGGTGACAGCAGACAGCCCTGTTGTACTCCTTTCTCAATCTTGAACTAATCAGTTGATCCATAAGGGTTCAAACTGTTGCTTCTAGACCCATATACAGGTTTCTCAGGAGATAGGTAAGATGATCTGGTGTTTCCATCTCTCTAAAAGTTTTCCACAGTTTGTCATGATCCACACAGTCAAAGGCTTTAGCATAGTTGATGAAATAGAGATAGATATTTTTGTGGAATTTGCTTCCTTTCTCTACTCAAATAATTTAGTATTGTTAAGAAAATAATTTGATTATTATATCTAGAAAAGTCTTTGGCTAATGTTAACCACAGTGATCTGAGAAAGCTAGATCATCTGAGTCTATTCTGTTCCTGAAACTGTTGAATTTTGTATTTTTTTCTCAAATAGGAAAACAGTTTATTCTCAGTCCATCCCAAAACCTTAACCAATTCCCCAAATATCACTAAGATATATTTAAACACATACATAATATCTGCCAAGGACTTATGCAGAATATAAAGTATGAAAAATACTAATTACCTAATTATGTGTCATTTAACAAATTCTTAAGTGGGCCTATTTTGTGTGCAGTATGAGACAATACTGTGTTATGTTGGATATGAATTGTTTTTCTTCTACATGGAAATAAAATGTGATGTAAAAAATACATTTGTTAAAACAACATGATCGATACAGATAAATCTTAGCAAATAAGCAATAATGCAGTTAAAATTAACTACTTCCTGGCTGAAGGATTGCTTGAGTGGCATTTGATGGCAGGAAAAAATGCATCCTCATCCTTAATATGTGGGAAAGATAGTTGTTGTTGTTGCTTAGTCAGTCGCTATATCACATCCAGCTCTTTGCAGCCCTATATACTATAGCCTGCCAGGCTCATCAGTCCATGGGATTTTCCAGGCAAGAATACTGGAATGTGTTACCATTTCCTTCTCCCAGGGATCCTCCTGGACCAGAAATTGAACCCATGTCTCCTGCATTGGCAAGAGGATTCTTTATCACTGAGACATCTGGGAAGCCCTGGAAAGATGATAGCACATCCTAATATTGAGTGTTTTTAGACAACATAAGCACAAGATAAAATCCTATCCGAAAAATAGTTGAGATACAATTATTGGGTACTAAACATTCTCTCCCCGGTCTCCCATGTAACTTGAGTGTTTTCCTGGTGTATGCATGCACATTCTTTGCAATGTCTTTTCAATTATGAAAGTAATTTTTCAGGATTACTCAGAATGAGCATCTGCATGATGGAATTTCAGATAGCTTCAGATGCTTGTATTAACTTCAGCCTGTTGGAACATGCCTTGTATAAGTCCCTCTTCTGACTTAAAAGTGAAGTGACTGAATCTTGACATAAAAAGTTTAATTAATAGAGCTAGCTGTTGGTACATTGATTTTGATATAATTTCATACATTTTAGAGGAGAATAAGCCAACTCCTTTTTTTATATTCTAAAGACAGATACCTTTGATCAAAGTTAACTTGTAAATTTGGAAGTAAGCATCCTGTTAGTCCCTGAATTAATGTTAACTCAAATGGAAGAATAGGCAGTTTGTGGTAATTTGAACTGATTGCATCAAAAGTTGATTTTTTTTTTTAAACGGTAATGAATTATACCTCTCAAACAGTTTGACTTAGTTTAGATTTGTAGAAGATAGCCTCTCAAAATGCCATGGAGTGCATGTAGCAGACTGTTCTTTGCTTCAAGACAGCTCTCCTGAGCTACCTCTAGTTGATTTCCAGGAGGAGGGATGGGTTTTGCTGAATCTCCAAGGCTGCTTCAGTTGAACTTCCTTTTGACCATCTACAGAATTTTCCACAGAAAGCTATGAAATTATTTGGCAGTGCTAAGAACTGACTGACTTCAGTCCCATGAACTTAGGTTCTTTAAGGTTGTTCTTAAAATTAAAAGTAGGTATTGTCCTGGGTTTAGGAGACTAACAAGTATTGAGTAAACACAATATATTACAAAATTAACTAAGTGCGGTAATTCTGTAAAGTAGACATTTTATCTTTTGGTTTCCCCAAATGAACTTTTAGGCCAACCCAATAGATTTTATTCATGATAAAACTGGGAGTCAAATTTTTAAGCAAAGTCACATGACCAATAAGCCTATGAACCAGATTGATTCCTTGCTTGACTCCAAAATGTATAAAAACCTTTTCGTGGATTCTGTGTTGCTTTTCAAAGCCTGTATTCAAAGCCTGAAATCCCTAGGATCTTCCTGAAAGAAAATCCAGTGTGATTCCTCTGGCCAACCGTACGTCTTAGAGAAGGAACAATTACAGCTTTAGAGGATACCTCCTGTTATAGAGGATACATCCTAATTCACCTTCATGACATAAATGGAGCCATTATAAATAAATGTGGAAGGAAATATAAAGCCAAAAATAAATATGGAAGGAAATTAAAACCTTTAAATGGCAATGATGGTGGCAAGGGAGAAAACAAATACTGGGGAGAGTTTATATAATATATACATGGAATCATAAGAATAGAAGTTTATGAAGTCATGGGATAACCTTGCATTTAATTTCGCAGCTCATAGCATCACCTTTGCTGTGTTGCCTCCCCAGTCTTCTAAGAGTCTAGCAAAATAAGATATACCATGGTGAATTGACTATGCATGTTCTGCTGTTCTATTAAAACCGTGGATTTAAATGTGATTTTTAATCTCAGCTGGAAGAAATAGAATGAAACCCTTCTCATTTTTCGTATGAAGACTAAAGCTTAGAATGGTGGCATGACCTAATTCAGACCATGTTTATAAGTCATTGTAGAGCAGCATGAGACTCCCAGCTTCCTAACACTCAATCTTTTTTTCCCAAAGAAACATTTTTTATTTTTATTTTTGTTTTAATTTTTTTAAATTTCACTGAAGATTTAACATGCCAGAGTTCTACTAAGGAGATACAGAAACCTTTTATATTAGAGTTCATAAGTTTTCATATCAAACTGCATTTCCACAACTGAGACTTGACTCTTAATCTAATAAAATCTCTTTTTCACTGCTGTGTGAAATATTACATATATGACTACCTTACTTGGGAACTATTTCAAGTGGTTTTTGTTTTTTAAAATTGCATTGAATTTATCCTGTGGACTGCCTTAGAGGTCTGTCAAGGGCCACTCTTACTGAAATTTCCTCTACATTTAAAACAAGTAATAAAATTATATTTGGTCAAAAGATGGAAAGATTTTATCAAGCTTTTGTGTGAGAATAGGCTTATGTCTACAATAAATACACATACTCAGCTTCTTGAGGGAGGTGCCCTTTGTAGAGTTTGGAATGGCTTATGGGTGTAGCTTATAAGCCTTGTATCTTGTGAGGGCTGGTGCTCACTTAGTTTATTGATGGCATTTTATTATATTGATTAGAGGACACAATTTAGCTCCTTCAAGTATCCTGTGGCACTTTCTAAATTGGTATAAACTCTTTATTTTTCTTATGAATTCTCTTGTCATCATCCATCATTTTCACTGTTGAAGCAGGCACAACATTTCCATGGCTTGATCTCATGCCTATGCATTTTAGCTTCGACATATTACCCTGGGCTAGAAATGTTTCATCTTTTTAAATGATCATTCTTATCTTCATTAGCATGACAGCACATATTGCTAAATGCTCTGCTAAATGCTCTGCAGAGCATTTATATATATATGTGTGTGTGTGTGTGTGTGTGTGTGTGTGTGTGTGTATGTATGTGTGTATGTATAACCATCCCAGGAGAGACCGTGCAAAGGGGTCCTGTCTATTGGCACCATTGATTCAAATAGTCTGATTTCATCCAATTTGTGACTGGTGATGGTGGAAATTTAATTTGTCAGGCTTCTCAGATAAAGAGGTTCCAGAGACTTACCACACTTTTTCTTAGAGTTTATCTCAAGGAGTTTTTTTTTTTTGCCTACAAAAAAATCAAAGTGTGTTTTAATTAGAAAGGAAAAAATCCCTGAGGGGTTTTAAAATATATCCATTAGACAGGGCCATAGCTATTCATTTAGAGCCATATCTGTGCCTGAAACAGCAAATTTAGAGATTCTGATGCCTGGGACCTGATTTTCTCCCTCCCTCCCTCACTACTTGTTTCTTTCTTTTAAAATTTCTTCTTTTTTTATCTCTTTTCCTTTTGGTCCTATTTCCTCTCTACTTTCTCTCAGCTAAATGTGGTTTAAGCACAGCAGGTGTTATTGAAGTTCCTTTTAAACATAGGTCATCCTCTGTAAGTCATGAAGCACTTATCTTACACAGTAGAAAAGGTCTTTAAGAGGCAGTTTCATGAATGTGTCTAAAACAACCATTAGAGGCACCTGAGATACCCTTGGCCAAAGGAGCTCTGGCAAGGATTTTTCTGCAGACTCTCTTGATAATATCTGCAGATGTTGGATAACTTGAAGTATCATTAATTTGCTAATTACTTAATGAACAGAGATTATACCCTTTGTCTAATAGAAGTCTCCATGGGCTCATTTTTAAGAATTTTTTTTTCCTATTTAGTTTTCAGTGAGAATGGAGTATAGGATATCAATGACCTTGCAATTATATTTCAAATAGTTGGAAGTCACCAAACTTTAATTGAATTATCTTCTAAATAATTTTGAATTTCTTCTATAATTTCATCATAGGTTTTAAATTTTAAAACCTTTTTAAATTTTATTTTCTTCATGGCCTCTTTTTGGCTTTGCCCTCAAATTTTTGCTCTTGATAAGTTTCTGGGCTTTTGCAATATAAGTTGGAATGGAATTGATGAATCAGCAGTCATTGTCTTAGTTAAGATAAAGCTATATTTTAAAGAGACAAGGATAAAAAAAAGTTAAGCCAATCATAGGAATGATGAAAAGGGAAATGTATTTATTAGGACTAAGCTTTTCAGCATTGAGTTATGATTTATTAAGAACTGTAAGTGTGAATTCTAGCATTTTGGCTTACTGCTGTTCATAGCAGCAAGGGTGTTTTCCAAAGATCATGGTTCCTTAATGCCAATAAAGACCTATAATTCAGAATGTAATAATTAAAAGAGTAGCCAGTGACTTAACAGTGAGGCATTAGATTTTGTCTTTCTCCTAAGAGAAACTGTAAGTTTTAAACTGTGCCTTCTTGTGTCACACATAAAGTAGATAATCTAATGGATATTTCAGAGTAAGGCAAAACATGGCTATCCCCAGAAAGATAGTTTGGAAGAAGGAAGTTGGCAAGATAGCATGATGCATTCCTAAACATTTATGTTGTTGTTCAGTCCCTCAGTTGTGTCTGACTCTTTGTGACCCCCATGGACTGTAGCATGCCAGGCTTTCCTGTCCTTCACCATCTTCCAGAACTTGCTCAAACTCATGTTCGTTGAGTAGGTGATACCATCCAACAATTTTGTCCTCTGTTGTCCCCTTCTCCTCTTGCCTTCAATCTTTTCTAATGAGTTGGCTCTTCACATCAGGTGGCCGAAGACTTGGAGCTTCAGCTTCAACATCAATCCTTCCAATGAATATTCAGGGTTGATTTCCTTTAGGATTGACTGGTTTGACCTCCTTGCAGTCCAAGGGACTCTCAAGAGTCTTCTTCAGCACCACAATTCAAAAGCATCACTGAGTAATTCTTCATCACTCAGCCTCGTTTATGGTCCAACATTCACATCCATACATGACTACAGGAAAAACCATAGCTTTGACTAGACAAACCTTTTTTAACATGTTGTGTTAGCTTTTTTTCAAGGAGCAAATGTCTTTTAATTTCATGGCTGCAGTCACCATGTGCAGTGATGTGGGAGCCCAAGAAAATAAAGTCTGTCATTGTTTCCATTGTTTCCTTATCTATTTGCCATGAAGTGAAGGGACCAGATGCCATGATCTTCATTTTTTGAATCTTGAGTTTTAATCAGGCTCACTCTCCTCTTTCACTTTCATCAAGAGGCTCTTTAGTTTCTCTTCACTTTCTGCCATAAGGGTGGTGTCATCTGCATATCTGAGGTTATTGATTTTTCTCCCGCAATCTTGATTCCAGCTTGTGTTTCATCCAGCCTAGCATTTTGCATGATGTGCTCTGCATATAAGTTAAATAGGCAAGATGACAATATACAGCCTTGATGTACTCCTTTCCCAATTTGAAACCAGTCCATTGTTCCATGTCCAGTTCTAACTGTTGCCTCTTGATCTGTATACAGGCTTCACAGGAGGCAGGTAAGGTGCTCTGGTATTCCTGTCACTTTAATAATTTAACACAGTTTGTTGTGATCCACACAGTCAAAGGCTTTAGCGTAGTCAGTGAAGCAGAAGTAGATATTTCTCTGGAATTTTTTTGCTGTTTCTATAATCCAATGGTGGCTAATATGATAAAGCGTCTTCCTGCAATGTGGGAGACCCAAGTTCGATTCCTAGGTCGGGAAGATCCCCTGGAGAAGGAAATGGCAATCCACTCTTGCCTGGAAAATCCCACGGATGGAGGAGCCTGATAGGCTACAGTCCATGGGGTTGCCAAGAGTCGGACACGACTAAGCGACTTCACTTCACTTCTTCATGATCCAATGGAGCATTTGTGACTTAACCAGTAAAATGTATTGAATTATTTGACATGACTCTTTGCTCAAAACTATAAACCAAAATATTTTGTTTTATAACCTAAAACTTCCAAGTTATCATTTTTCATATTTAACCTCACACTTATTATAATTGCGCAAGAAATATAATATTAAGAGTAAATTTATAAATGTGATATAAAACTACTAAGAATTCCATCTTTAATATTAAGGAACACTTTAATATTACGGAACGTTTTGGAAGTAATAAAGCCAAAGGGTTGCTTTGAATTCCGACCTCTCAATTTTCAAGAAACCTGAAATCTCATGTAGTTTAAAAAAAAAATCTAGAGTGTATATTTTCTGGTCAGAACTCTGAAACAGTCTGACATCAGATGGAACATGTGTTAGAATTTTAAAGGAGCAGTGGGAAAGTCTGAGGGTAAATTGAAGGGGTGGGAAAACGTTCTGCCAGTTACTTCTCTCAGTGACAGCTGTGGTGCCTATCCTGAGTCCAGCTCAGTGTAAATAAAGGGAATGAGCTTTGTAGAATTGCCACCAATGCACTGGAGCTAAAGAGAGAGACGGACTGCTGCTGTAAGGAATTCCTCCTGCTCCTCAAGACTTGGAGCTCTTTATCCACTTACTAAAACTCTTACAATAAAATTTATTTCTAAGCCTTGGACCGCAGGGATTTTTATTTGAATTAAAGGAATCCAAGCCAGCTGTCAGTACTAGTCAACCTAGACCAGTGGTTCTCAGATCTCTATGCATATTTTAATCACTTGGAAAGAATTAAAAACACAAATGCTTGGACTCTACTTGCAGATATTCTGATTTAATTAGTCTGGAGTGAAGCCCAAGTATTGATATTTTTAAAAGCTTTCCAAATATCAGAAAGAGTACAGGTTGTTGTCATGGCAGAGGAGCAGACTAAGCCTCCTGCCAATAATGATGGTTAAAGCTGGACAAAATGTAAAAGGCGAGCATTTGAAGAACAACTAAAATAGGGAGGATAAACTAAAAACGAGTCTGATCCTTGAAAGAAGGGGAAAATACTAGGTAAGTTCCATAGATACCAAACTCTTCCAGTGAGGATATCCTCAAATTCTCTGGGGACAGATGAACCCTGTAATAAGCTACAGTCTCACTGGACTGAGGAAACATAGAGCAATGTTGAGTTTGTCAGGGACTGAAAACTGAGAAGAAAAATATCAGAGGAAGCCATAGAGAGGGTAATCTCAAAATCTGCATAAAATTTCTTTCAAGTAGTTAGCTGACTCCCACTGTATACATAGGATTATACTGTAAAGAGCTCAGAAGAAAAGTAAGTCTTGGAGGATGAAGAGTGACACAAAGACTTTAGCAGCTTCTAGACATATGTAGATATTTTGGAGTTCATGTCCTACCAAGTTAGAGGGACTTGGTAAAAACATTCAGGTTTTCTTTGAAACCTCAGAAGTACTATGCCTTAGAACAATGGGGAAAAAATAAAGTGTACCAGTTCTTATTAAGCTTAATCCCCATCCTCAACAGCGTCAAAGTGATGGGTGGCTACTCTTTCTTCTTGCCAATGGAAAATTTATTTTGGGGGGAAAGTAACTTCCTCTGGAGACTATAACTTTTTTTTTTAATCTACAATGTCTAGCGTGCAATTAAAAGTTAAGGAGAGATTTGATTCTGCTCAAGTTGGAGTAAAGTGGATTGGGGTTTACCCTGTCACCTGAAACAACACAAACATTTGAATAATATATAAGAAGCAGCACTCAACACTCAAGGTCACCTGTCAAAGGTCAGTCTTTTTCTGAGAGATAGGAAACCAATGAGATATACCCTCTGACTAAATGGTTCACTGCCTGGAGAAAGTTTCCAAGCCAAACCATAGGGAAAACAGACCTAAATAAAGTGCAGTGGCTTTGTTAAGTTGAGGAGACTTTACTATGATTCCAGGGAAGCCAAGTCAGCAAGAGATCACAGAGCAGAGCATCAGATAGGAGAGAGATGCAAAGAGAAAGCTCCTTTTCATGTGATCCCCCAATATATGCAGCAGAGCACTGATCAATGAATGTGTTGGGGGGTACTTCTTGATTTTAGGATACAAATATTAAGGGCTTCCCAGGTGGCACCAGTGGAAAAAGAACCCACCTGCCAATGCAGGTGATGTAAGAGATGAGGGCTGGATCCTTGGGTTGGGAAGATTCCCTGGAGGAAGGTGCAGCAACTCACTCCAGTATTCTTGCCCGGAGAATTCCATGGGCAGAGGAGCCTGGTGGGCTATAGTCCATGGGGTCTCAAAGAGTTGGACAGGACTGAAGCAACTATCCCTTTTACTTTTCAAAGTATGAGAAGAAAGAGTAGCTGAAGGTCTCACAGACCAAGAAAAGTGACTGTTCCTAACAAAGCAGAAGGCCTCATAATGTGTGAAGGATTGGTTATGGTATCAAGATGGTATTACTTCCGTCCTAGGGAAAATTAATTTAAAACTAAATGCTACTCTGGTCCTGCTTAAATAAGGGAAAAAGGGAGATGCAAATATATTAAATTGTTTCAAAGTAACTACATTACCTCCCAGAACAAACTTCAAGCATAGTTGCAGGAATTAAAAAAAGAAAAAAACTAAAACCAAAACCAAGAAAAAAAACATGAAATGTAAACTTCACAAAGTTATAGATTTAATGTTTGGGTTCTCCAAATTCATATGCTGCAACTTAACCACCAGTGTGATGGTAATAGGAGTTGGGACCTTTGGGAGGTGATTAGGCACTGAGGGCAAAGAGCTGTGATGGGATTAGTACCTTATAAAGAGACCTCAGGAGCTCCTTCACCCATGGTACCATCTGAGGACATGGTGATAAGATGCTTACCTATGAACCACGAGCTGGATCCTCACCAGACATTAAGTTTTTCAGTGCCTTGACCTTGGACTTCCCAGTCTCAAAAAATATGAGAGATAGATATTAGTTGTTTAAGCCACAAAAAAGTGAAAGTGAAAATCGCTCAGTCATGTCCAACTCTTTGCAACCCCATGGACTGCAGCAAGCCAGGCTACTCTGTCCATCAACAACTCCCAGAGCTTGCCCAAACTCATGTTTATTAAGTCCATGATGCCATCCACAATCTCATCCTTTGTTGTCCCCTTCTCCTGCCTTCAATATTTGCCAGCTTCAGGGTGTTTTGAAATGAGTCAGTTCTTCTCATCAGGTTGGAGCTTCGGCTTCAGCATCAATCCTTCCAATGAATATTCAGGACTGATTTCTTTTAGGATGGACTGGTTGAATCTCCTTGGCAGTCCAAGGGATGCTTAAGAGTATTCTCCAACACCACAGTTCAAAAGCATCAATTCTTCAGCACTCAGCTTTCTTTTTGGTCCAACAATCACATCCATACATGACTATTGGAAAAACCATAGCTTTGACTAGATGGACCTTTGTTGGCAAGGCGTAATGTCTCCACTTTTTAATGTGCTGTCCAGGTTTGTCATAGTTTTTCTTCTAAGGAGCAAGTGTCTTTTAATTTCATAGCTTCAGTCACCATAAGCAGTGATTTTGGAGACCAAGAAAATAAAGTCTGTCACTGTTTCCGTTGTTTCCCTATCTATTTGCCATGAAGTGATGGGACTGGATGCCATGATCTTTGTTTTTTGTATGTTAAGTTTTAAGCCAGCCTTTTCACTCTCCTCTTTCAGTTTCATCAAGAGGCTCTTTAGTTTCTCTTCACTTTCTGCCATAAGGGTGGTGTCATCTGCATATCTGAGGTTATTGATATTTCTCCCACAATCTTGATTTCAGCTAGTGTTTAACCAAGCCTGGCATTTTGCATGATGTAGTCTGCATAGAAGTTAAATAAGCAGGGTGACAATATACAGCCTTGACGTACTATTTTGCCCAACTACTTCTTTTACCTTACATTTCTATTAACTCCTCTAATGGTGTACAGACAGGTGGATTTGGCAATACAGATAGAAAACAATCCTTATGGACATCAATAGTATCTGAATATGCACGACCAAATATATATCAAAATTAATGGCAAAAGATATTCTGGTCTCCTTGATACTGGATCCGATATTACTATTATTTCCAAACATTTATGGCCCAAATCTTGGCCAAACAGAGAATTTCTTACCAAATTATAGGAATTTCTCAAACCAAAATACAAGTCGATCAAAGTACTCAAATTTTATCCTTGTGAGGGACCAGAAGGCCAACCGGCAACATTACAAACTTATGTGATAGATGCACCCCTTAATTTAATAGGAAGAGATTTACTTATGCAATGGCAAGCTCAAATATATATTCCATATTTTTCCTAGAGGCCACTTCTCATTTGACATAATGCAGTTATTAAAATAACTTGGAAGAATGACAAGCTTACTTGGACAGAGCAGTGGCCCCTTACAAAAGAGAAATTGGAGGCTACTAAGGAACTCATAACAGAGCCTTTTTCACAAAAATATCTACAGTCACTCCCAATTATGAAAAAATTAAAAAGGGGAAGTTGTCAGGGGACGTTCAACTTTAAGGGATCCAATATGTTGCATTTTCTTCCTTTGTGTGCCATTTCTCAAGGACTCTTTGTTCCTTAACAGTTCCTGGAATACAGGAATGAGTAGAGCTTCCCGCAGTTCTCAGGACTGAGATCATGGGAACGAGCACCTGCTTGGATTACCTTCAAGTGACTCTCTTCAGCGACCTTGTACTTTAATAAGACTATCCATTTTGTTGCAACTGGTGGAATTTCATTCTTTTTAATGGCTGAGTAATCATTTTACTGAAAATATATAAGCATGCATTTCTGCTAATAAAATACCCTTGTTCCACTAGAGACTTGGGTCCCCCATGTCCTTCTTTCTGTCTCCGGCTAATTCTTCACAGCATGGAAACCTACCGAGCTCACTTTCTCACTAGGGCTTTCAAGACGCCCTTGTGCCTTCATGAGTGTTGCAAGTCCTGTGTATGGGCTTTATTGGTTTTCCACATAACCTGAGGGATATTGCTCTTTCTCTCTTTCTTTTTGTCAACTCCAGTCCCCAGGTCCTAGTCTGTAAAAGACTGCAATAGGTGGTTTCTTTACCACTGAGCCACTAAGAAAGCCCTTGGGTGCCCCTAGCTGTGACAGTTTTTCTGAATTCTGTTTTTGAGGACTTTGGCGGTTTTGAAGAGTACTGGTCAGATATTTTGTAGAATGCCCTTCAATTGGAATTTGTCCTAATCTTTTCTTATGGTTAGACTTAGATTATAGGAGGAAGACTACTGAGTTAAAGTGCTTTTCTTAATCATATTAATCAAGGCCTCACAGTATCAACATGACTCCTTGATGAAGTTAAACTTGATCACAAGCTGAAGTTGTGTTTTTGAGGTCTCTTCATTGTCAAATTTTGTTTTCCCCGTTTCCAAAGTCTATTGTTAGGGATCAAATTACTACATGCGACCCATGATCAGGAGGGGTCAGGGATGACTTAAGCTCCTCTTCTGAAGGGCAAAGTATCTGCACAAATTATTGGAATTTTTCTCTAACGTTATGTGTTTTTAATAGGGAAAGAAAAATTTACAGAACAATGTGTGGTTGGAGTAATTCCAGGGTAAATTCCATAAGCCAGGTCACTCTCTTCACCATTGAATATCTAGTTTCTACAACAGAAAGTAACATATGAAATATGATTTCCATAAATTATATTGAATGAAAATTTTTGTGAAAAAACAAAGCACAGAACAACTACTTCTTCCTAAGGTTCCAAGTCTATATTGTGTATTCTTATACTAATTATATATAGAGTTAATTTCATACAGTTTATAAACTATTGTTTTAAGCAAGATATACCCCAGCATATAAGCTAAAAATGTTTACATCATGAAGTAGAAAATGACTTCAGAAATAAACGTGTGCTTTTCTCTACTCAAAACAGAGGTCTCACAGAAATTCTCTTTCTTATCTTTAGGAAAAGCTCTCTCCATTGAGGCACATTTAGTATTTTCTGCTCACAATGGGTGAACAATTCACTGTCCTTTCAAAATCTGGGTCTCTCTTGGTAGCACTCCGCTATTTAGGAAAAAGGGAATAAACAGCTTGTGCCATTTAAGGATTAAAAATTAGAAACTGACTAAAAAGTATGACATTACTTTGCCAACAAAGGTCCGTCTAGTCAAGGCTATGGTTTTTTGAGTAGTCATGTATGGATGTGAGAGTTGGACTGTGAAGAAGGCTGAGCGCTGAAGAATTGATGCTTTTGAACCGTGGTGTTGGAGAAGACTCTTGAGAGTCCCTTGGACTACAAGGAGATCCCAACCAGTCCATTCTGAAGGAGATCAACCCTGGGATTTCTTTGGAAGGAACTATGCTAAAGCTGAAACTCCAGTACTTTGGCCACCTCATGCGAAGAGTTGACTCATTGGAAAAGACTCTGATGGTCGGAGGGATTGGGGGCAGGAAGAGAAGGGGACAACAGAAGATGAGATGGCTGGATGGCATCACTGACCCGATGGACATGAGTTTGAGTGAATTCCAGGAGTTGGTAATGGACAGGGAGGCCTAGCGTGCTGCTATTCATGGGGTCGCAAAGAGTCAGACACGACTGAGCGACTGAACTCAGCTGAAAAAGTGTGAGATTTTGGTTGGGGAAAAAATTGTAATTAAAGCTGTTCTGCTTTTTAAACACATGAACACTTTTGTGCAATAAAGCTTCACTGTCCAATAAATTTGTAAGCAAGAGGTCTTTGGTGTTAACAGTCAGGAGGTTTAGCAATAATAGCAATAATAGCAATTTGTGGGAAGAGAGTGAGGGAAAATATCCTGGCTCTGACTTCAGAAAAGCTAAGATTTGAGCTCCTTCAAAAACATGCTTGGAATAGTTAGGCCTAGGAGGTTCTGGGGAGAGGTCATTGGGAGTGGGCCTCATGCAGAGATCAGAGAAGTGCTTCATCAAGAGAATTCATCAGAAACACCTGGCTGAGATGGGGACCATGACACAGACAGGGCAAGTGTGACACAGATAAGCCACCCATCAAGCTTCTGGTCATAGCAGGACCTTGAGGCTTGAGTTTCTTAATGGGACTCTGGCAAGACCCTCCCAGACACTCATGGGTTATGGAGGAATCACACCTGTGAAATGTCCATGGCCACTGATCATTGGTTGAGACGTCTATCTTTATATATTCTTTAGAATATTTGAGGCTAGGCTGTCAAGGTGCAGTTTGTTAACATTTGAAGTATCCTGATTAACCATCTACATTCTAGAAGTAGCTAAAACAAAAGCCACAAATATCACTGAATTTGTCTTTGAGATATACATAGTTAACAGGGTATATTGAAATTAATTTTTCAATTGTCAAATGAATGTTGGAGTTAATATCTGACCTGTTGTACCAGCACGTGAGCCTTTGTGACTATGTTATGTGAATCTGGGCAAATAGGAATCTTTAGAGAAGGGCTCTAGGTAAAAACTCAGTTCTGTCGTATTCTACTCACTTAAAAGAGGATCTATCTCCTAGTGTAATTTGAAGGTGACCTTATTGTTTCTTTCGTGTAGTTTCACACCTGCCTTTGAGCTGATAGAATAAGGTCAAATGTGGGAACTACATTGAGCTTATGTGTATATTATGTATATTTTGTGCCTTGAAAGTGCTTACATGTGTGGACAACTGGCCCTGAAGTTGCTTTGACTCTAACATTCTACCTGCTAGTGAAGGTAGGAGAAGAAAAACTTCTGCTCTCAGTTACCTACAGCCACTGAAGACTGCCCACGCTATCCACAGGGGATCTGACTCTCTAAGAAAAGCTAAGTTGGCACAGGTTAAGTTCCTAAATAAGGGTGTGAGTACTAGATTCTGGAAAGAAGCTGTGACACATGTGTTTATCTTGAAAAGGTCAGGAAATAAGGGAACAAGTTCTATATCTAAACTTAGAAAGATATGCAAGAAATAGCCCAAAGTGTGGATATTTATGGTACATGAAGGGAAGAAGAAACAGATAAGGCCTTTTACTTTAGGGTTTTACACAGCAAATATATTTCTTTCAGATTATGTGTGTCCGTGTGTATATATGTGTGTATTATATGCATGTAAAACTATGGATAAATTTGTAACATATTAATTTTAGCTTAGAGTGACTATTATTATTATTTTTTTTACTTGAGATTGGAGTGGGTACCTGATTTACTTATTTGGAAAGGTTTTCTCTGCAGGTGTGAATTGTTATTTAAAAAGAAAAAAAAAAAGTCAGCTTTCCTTTGTCAAATACTGCCAGCGAATTCTTTTTCAAGTTTAAATCTACATCAAGTGATTTCTTTTATAGAAAAAGGTGTTAAAAAGCCATGCATTACATTGTACAGTATCTGCCTGCTTGTTTTACACTGAATACATAGGCAATATTTTAATTTCCTTTTTCCTTGTTAGACTTGAGTAAAGACACTTTGTATTAACAATTTAGAAGTTCTCAGTACTTATACAGAAAGTGAAATTAAAATTCTGTTGTTTTAATCCAGGAAATATTTTTTGAGTGTCTATTATATGACATTTATTGTGTGTGTGGTGGTTAGTAACCTAAGTTTAACAAATAACACTTTGATACAATGACATCTCAGAATGGAACAGAAATTAATTTTCCCCCAGATAAAAGGTAACCCTCAATTTCTTCTTGATTCTTTATCTTTTGATTTGTTGCTTTTCTTCGGACGCAAAAGCTTCACCGTTTTCTCTTCTGATGCTTTAAGTTCAGTCAGTCAGTTCAGTAGCTCAGTCGTGTCCAACTTTTTGCAACCCCATGAATTCCAGCATGCCAGGGCTCCCTGTCCATCACCAACACCCGGAGTTCACCCAAACTCACGCCCATTGAGTCAGTGATGCCATCCAGCCATCTCATCCTCTGTCGTCCCCTTCTCATCCTGCCCCCAATCCTTCCCAGCATCACAGTCTTTTCCAATGAGTCAGTTCTTTGCATGAGGTGGCCAAAGTATTGGAGTTTCAGCTTCAGCATCAATCCTTCCAAAGAATACCCAGGACTGATCTCCTTCAGAATGGACTGGTTGGATCTCCTTGCAGTCCAAGGGACTCTCAAGAGTCTTCTCCAACACCACAGTTCAAAAGCATCAATTCTTCGGCGCTCAGCTTTCTTCACAGTCCAACTCTCACATCCATACATGACTACTGGAAAAACCATAGCCTTGACTAGATGGCCCTTTGTTGGCAAAGTAATGTCTCTGCTTTTGAATATACTATCTAGGTTGGTCATAACTTTCCTTCCAAGGAGTAAGCATCTTTTAATTTCATGGTTGCAGTCACCATCTGCAGTGATTTTGGAGCCTGCCAAAGTAAAGTCTGACACTATTTCCACTGTTTCCTCATCTATTTCCCATGAAGTGATGGGACCAGATGCCATGATCTTCGTTTTCTGAATGTTGATCTTTAAGCCAACTTTTTCACTCTCCTCTTTCACTTTCATCAAGAGGCTTTTTCATTCCTCTTCACTTTCTGCCATAAGGGTGGTGTCATCTGTATATCTGAGGTTATTGATATTTCTCCTGGCAATCTTGATTACAGCTTGTGCTTCTTCCAGCCCAGTGTTTCTCATGATATACTCTGCATATAAGTTAAATAAGCAGGGTGACAATATACAGCCTTGATGTACTCCTTTTCCTATTAGGAACCAGTCTGTTGTTCCATGTCCAGTTCTAACTGTTGCTTCCTGACCTGCATATAGGTTTCTCAAGAGGCAGGTCAGGCGCTCTGGTATTCCCATCTCTTTTAGAATTTCCCACAGTTTATTGTGATCCACACAGTCAAAGGCTTTGGCATAGTCAATAAAGCAGAAATAGATGTTTTTCTGGAACTCTCTTGCTTTTTCCATGATCCAGAAGATGTTGGCAATTTGATCTCTGGTTCCTCTGCTTTTTCTCAAACCAGCTTGAACATCAGGAAGTTCTCAGTTCACATATTGCTGAAGCCTGGCTTGGAGAATTTTGAGCATTACTTCATTAGCATGTGAGATAAGTGCAATTGTGCAGTAGTTTGAGCATTCTTTGGCATTGCCTTTCTTTGGATTTGGAATGAAAACTGATCTTTTCCAGTCCTGTGGCCACTGCTGAGTTCTCCAAATTTGCTGGCATATTGAGTGCAGCACTTTCATAGCATCATCTTTCAGGATTTGAAACAGCTCAACTGGAATGCCATCACTTCCACTAGCTTTGTTCGTAGTGATGCTTTCTAAGGCTCACTTGACTTCACATTCCAGGATGTCTGGCTCTAGATGAGTGATCACACCATCGTGATTATCCGGATAGTGAAGACCTTTTTCTTACAGTTCTGTGTATTCTTGCCACCTCTTCTTAATATCTTCTGCTTCTGTTAGGTCCATACCATTTCTGTCCTTTATCGAGGCCATCTTTGCATGAAATGTTCCCTGGTATCTCTAGTTTTCTTGAAGAGATCCCTAGTCTTTCTCATTCTGTTGTTTTCCTCTATTTCTTTGCATTGATCACTGAGGAAGGCTTTCTTTTCTCTCCTTGCTATTCTTTGGAACTCTGCTTTCAGATGCTTATATTTTACCTTTTCTCCCTTGCTTTTTGCTTCTCTTCTTTTCACAGCTATTTGTAAGGCCTCTCCAGACAGGCTATCTTTATTCAACTAATTCATTATGAGAGAGATGCTCATTGCAATATACATGGTGCCACACCCCTCTGTGACCTTGGGCAACTTATCTCATTCTTTAAGACCCAGTGATCTCCTCTGTTGGAAACATATAATATTACATACCTCTTATGTTTATTAGAAGATGTAAAGCTCTTAGTATAGAACATGCTCTTAAATGTATGTGTATACATGTACCAAGAGAGATAAAATGGATAGTCAAATCTCTGAGGTTTTGATGTTTTACCATTATCTTAATTAACTAATATTAAACTAATTTTAATGTGTAAAAATAATTAGGTATGAAAATGTAAGAATTTATTAACAATTAGAAAACACCTCAATTTTGTTCTATGTTAAAATATAAACACAGAAATTCATTTTTGAAGCCAAACACAATTTACCTTATGTGTAGTATAGTTTAACTCCACTCTTGAAAAAATGAAGACATTTTCAGTTACACATATTTCTATTTCCACTGCTCTGTTTATTGATTTTTTTCTTATTTTGAACTTGAGACTTATAATATTGGTATTCTAGGGCACTATTTCTTATTTAGAGCCCTAATGGTGACTCAGACAGTAAAGAATCTGCCTGCAATGCAGGAGACCCTGGGTTTGATCCTTGAGTTGGGAAGATCTGGAGAAGGGAATGGCTACCCATTCCAGTATTCTTGCCTGGAGAATTTCAGGAATGGAGGACCCTGGTGGGCTATAGTCCATGGGGTCCCAAAGAGTTGGACATGAATGAGTGACTTTTGATGTTTTTATAATACTGTCTCTAATTGAATTAATTTTAATTCATCTCTAAGTTGTTAGGGTTTATTTCAAAGAGCTTTTCTAAATGACTAAATCATGTAAGATTACAGTTTTATGCTTATGTGACAATATATGTTGTTTGATGTTTAAATGATGGTCTAACTGATGTGTTAATCAGTATAGACTAGATTTTACTCAAGTAGCAAAGTGTGGTCTATTTGTTTCATCTGTTCTTTGTTTCTTTTTCTTCTCTATTTATATTGAGTATTTTTGTTTTTTAGGTATTTCTTTATTATATTATTCAGGTAGTTATTTTAGGCTTTGTATTATCTATATTTAAATTATCACAGTCTTCTTTGAGTGATGTAATATCATTTCAGATATAAGAAATTAGCAGTAGAATGTTTTCATGTCTCCCTTCCAGCATTTATGCTATATTTTACACTTTTACTTTGGCGTACGTTATAAACCCCTCAATGCATTTCTATTGCTTATTGTATTAGTTTCTTATGGCTGCTTACCTAATTATTATAGACTTAATAACTTTAAGCAGCACAGATTTATTATGTTACCGTTATGAAGGTGAGGGTCCAGAAATAGGTCTCAGTAAGCTAAAATGCTGGAATTAGCAGGCCTGTGTTTCTTTTGGAAGCTCAAGGGAATAATCTATTTCCTTGTCTTTTCCAGATTCTAAAGGCTGGCACACTCAGATTATAATGTACTCCGAATTCAGCAATAGTTGATCAAGACTTTCTTATACTGCATCAGTCTGACACTTTCACTCCACTGCCTTCCTCTTTTACTTATAAAGACCCTTTTGATCACTTTGGGCCCTCTTGGATAATCCAAGATTATCTCCCTATGTATCTCAAGGTCATCTCAAGGTTTCACCTGCACTGCTTTTGCACTTTGAAAAACATTTCACATTTGACTGGAAATATATTTTTTTGCTGGATAAATAATTCTAGATCAACATTTACATTTGTCCTTTAAAGATGTTTCTCCACTGTTTTCAAGATTAGATTGTTTCTGGTGAGAAGACATCTCTCATTCTTACCTTTGTTCTTCTGTACGCATGTCTTTTTCTGTCAATGTAAGATTGTTCTTTCATCATTGGTTTTATGATGTGCCTTGGTATAGTTTCTTTTTCCATATTTCTTTTGCTTGAGTTTTGTTGAGTATTTTGAATCTGAGTGTTTATTATTTTCATCAAATTTGGGGGATATATTTGAGTTTTTTTTTTTCTCTAGATACATTTTTTTTTTTTCTCTCTCTTGTCTCCTTAAGGATTTCCTTTCACATGTAGATTAGATCACTTGCTATTGCCTCATAGAACTGATTTTCTTTTCAATATTTCATTCTTTTTGTTTCTGGGTTTTATTTTATATATGTTTTATTCATGTATTTTCAGGTTATCTAGTATTTCTTCTGCAACATCATATTGGCTTTCGATCCTGTCTGCTGTATTTTTTCATTTTAGATGTCATAGGTAGTTGGTGGATTTGGGTGTGCATATCTGTGTTTGTGATTTGTGGATTATCATGTAGCTGAGTTCCTGTTTTGCCTGGTTTCACATGGATGAAATTGCACACAAGCAATCATGAAATTTTTGTTGATGCTCAAATCATTTTCTTAATCAGCTGATTAAGATGACTGTTTTCTTAGTATTAAAACCAACTGTACATGGTATCATTTTGTGGGTACTCTTGAAAAACATGTAGCATTTGACATGTGCCCCCCAAAAAGCTTAACACCCAAATCAATGCCTATATTAACAGTTTTTCTTCAAAGTTTCAAGAGCATCATGAAAATAAATTACAGTTTTCACCACTAAAAGTTTGATATGTTTTTGTTGGTCTGTATTTAGCATGTTTAATCCATTTCCTAACTTCTTAAATTTAGCAAATACAGTTATAATGACTGCTTTAATACCCTTGTATGCTAAATCTGTCATTGATGTCTTTTAATTATTTCAATTATGATTTTTCCTTGTTATAGATTACATACGCTGATTCTTTGGATGTCTAATAATTTTATTAGATTCTAGACAATATTAGTTTTACATTGTTGGGTTCTATTTTTGCACTTTTATCTGTATTCTTGAACTTTGTTTTGGAACACAGTTAAATTAATTGAAAATCAGTTTGAGTCCTCAGGTATGACTTTCAAGCATTGATAAGTAGTAGCAGCATAATGTTTATGGATAATTTTATCCTTCTACTAAGGCAAAAGCTTTCTAAGTACTTTGCCAATGCTCAAAGAATTATTAAATTCTATACTCAGTCTGGTGAGCCGCCAAAGTCTTGACTGGTGCTATCGAATCAGTTTCTGAACTCACTTATGTGATTTTTGGCAAGAGGCTTCATTTCCTTGCCTGCCCTTGGGAAGGGAACTCAGTTTTTCACTACATGGGCGTTTGCACAGACTATGGGAGTGCCCTCACTTCATCCAAGGTAGCTTTCTCCATGTGGCAATCTGAAATAGAGCATTATGGAAGCCATGACGCCTCTCTGACCTACACTGGGAAGTCATACACCATCACTTTTTCAGGAGTCTATTCACTGAAAGCATATTATTATCAATAGCCCACACTCAAGGGACAGTGAATAAAGGGAAGAGAATCAATTTATTTGTGTACATGATTTACACCCACCATAGTCAGGCTTCTGAACTCCAAGTAATATTTATATTTTTCTCACATGCAAAATGCACTTACATTCTATAAGACCCCCCAAATTTTCATTCCTTCATACCTTCAGTTTAAAGTACAAGTTGTTGACATCTAAATTAGGCCAAGATATGGATGAAGCCCACTTTAGGTAAAGTTTCCCATGGATAGTGTCTTCTGAGTTGAAGATCTGTGAATTAACAAAAATAACAATCTTCCCCCATGAATGCACAGTAGTCAGTGGTGGGACAGGTGTAGGATAACTCAAGGAGAAAGAATATATAAAAATGTATGGACATATTTAAAAACTAACCCATTCCTGAAAAGAGTTATCTTTTTATGTTTATGAAAATTTTTGACATGATCTTATTTTTCTTTCCATCTATAAAGGTAAAATTGATAAACTCTTTGGTAACTCCCCCATCAAATGAAATGTGTTCATCATACTTGACATTATTCCTCAGATTCAAAATTTACTTCCTCTGGCTCCTTTTATATTTCTATTTTATTTCCTCTCAAAACTAGGTTCTGTATGAATAGGCAGGATTTTATCAATTCACCTCCTTTTCCTGCCACTATTACTGTGCGTAGGGGTAATCAAAATTAACTCTGCTTAAATACACTAGCACCTCTCCTTCTTCCTTTTGGCCAGCCAGATTCAAAGAATATGTTGGGAGATGGTGCTTCCTTTTGTAGATAGTGCTATCAGTAAATTTTGTCTGAATCCTCTTGATTTTTCTATTTTATTATGTATTGGAGTAGGAGACTCTGATCTCATTTAACTTGTCTTTACTAAGGAAGGATCTCATGGATCTTAAATGAAAGGGCCTAGAACTGGTTCAGGGCCTGAGCTTTACTTTTGTGACCCCATTTTTGTGCTCTCTCTTTTCTACTGACAGCATGTTCCCTGAAAAATGGAATTCTTTTATTCAAGAAAGTACTGATAACATGGAAAAGTATGGTTTCAAAAGCTGTAAAGTTCAGTAGGAAAAATGTCTTTTAACTTTATCTGGGGATTTCACTTGCTTATATATTGATTTTAATATACATATTTGAAGTTTCAGATTTAATGTTTATTTTAATTGATGTAGATGAGAATGAATTGCAATTGCTACATACACCATTTACTTAAAATACTTCTAATTTTATGCTTGCTCAGGAAGCATCAGATATGTTTGGGCAGGAATCAATGACACACCTGAATTTTTCTCATATTTTCATCACTCAAAGTCAATAATGAGGGTGCTGCCTTTATATTCTATTTTCTAAAGTACACAGATAGCATTCAAGCCTTTTTTCTGAACTGCAGCATATTTTAACTTCTGTTTATAATGACTGGATAATACTTATATTATTCTCACATCTGTGACATAGATTGAACGAAAATTAGGGCCATAGTTTGGATTGAAAATTATAGTTAGCAGTGTTGAGTCTTTATTGATTTTATATTTTTCTTTATAATTTTTATAGTGTCTTTTAAGATTCTGTCTATTATTTAACCATCAGAAAACAAAATTTTAGAATCACTGAGGTTTTATCACCCTCTATGTCAAAAAACCTATGCAAAGTGATCTTAGGTCCAGAACTGAGATGTTATGACTTTTAAATTGCTTCTACTCTCCAAAACATAACACATACTTGATTCATGGATATCAGCCTATATAGTCTTTTATTTCCACAATTATCCATGCTAATATATGTGTATTTTGTTTAAAGAAGCTGAGATGAACATAATTTTTCTTAAATTTTGCTGAACTTTGATTCAGAGAACTGGTGACATCAGTGGAGAACAGGGAGATTTTTATTTCTTGCTAGGTATTGATTTTTAAAAAAATGAACCTTTATGATGAAGACTTTATATTATAAAAGACTCTATGAAAATTATAAAGACAAATATAAAGTCAACAAAGACTCACTATTGCTACCTATAAATTTCAATCCAAATTATGATCCTAATTTTCATCCAGTCTACATCATAGATGACACCTTTACTGGTGTCAGAGGAATAGAAGACTAAAGAGGAAATATTTTTCATCCAGTGACATATCAATATTTTGACCAAATAATAACTATTACTTAATTGCAATTACTCCCAAAGAAGAAAAACACTGGTATTTTTAGAGATCATTTTTACCTACACTGTTACTGGAAATGCAAGGAGGATAATAAGCCTTGGAAACAGTATGTGAATGCCAAATTTACATACACAAAACCCCTCAAAATTGAATAAAAAAGCTTTGCATGAGGCTATCCTTTGGTAATACCATGGAGTTATTTTTATAGTTAAGAATGAAATAATTACACAATGTTAGATGAGAAGATGATACTTTATATAAATTTAGTTTGAAAACAAATAATGTTTAAGGGATTTGTTTTAAGACAGTGTGATATTGTGGTTTTGGAAGAGAGATTAAGTACAAGAAATCATTTTTTTAATAGTAAATATGATAATATAGGAGTATTTGATATTCTGCTTCAAGATAGGGGTAACATAGATTAAAATCATAATGGGTTTCAGATATTGAACATTAGATAACACTGTGATTCTGAAGAAAAGAGACATAAGTTGCACAAGTTATGACTGGAAGCAGTGGGAGTGGGCTCAAACAAAAACCAGCATTCTCAAGGACTTGAAGAGACAGGCAATCTTTGCAGAGACTCAAGAATTCAACTAAAGAAATCTAATTCAGAGTTTACAACTGTCCTACCAAGAAAATTATGACTAAGCACACAAAAAAAGTAAAGCTGTCTTTTATTTGTAGATGAAATAATTTTCTGAACTTCTAAGAAATCTATCCAGAAAGGTCTAGAAAACAATAAATTAATTTAAGGTCAATATATATGAATTAATTGTGCTTCTGTAGATTAGGAACAAACAAATGAAAATTGAAATTTTATAAAGCAATGCCATTTATACTAATATAAAAATACAATTATTTGTGAATTTAAACAAATATCTGAAAGACCTGTTTACTAAACTCTATAGCATTTGCTAAGAGAAATTAGCAAATTAGGTATAGAAGGAAGCTTCATTAATCTGTTAATTGTAGCTACAAAAAACCAACCACAAACATTAAACTAAATGATTAAAATTGCAAATATTTCCTTTGTAATGGAGAATAAGAAAGAAAAATAAAAAAGCCATAATTAACAGATGATATTCTAAGTTGAAAACTGTAAAATAACTTGTAAATGAATAATTTTAATATATAAATTTTGTAATTTTACTGGATACAAATCTACATATTAAATTATATTTCTTCTGTCTCCTGTAAATAAAACAGATTTTTAAAAAAAGTAATACTATACACAAAAAATAAAATATCTATAGATGAATGTAGTAAACATAAAGTCACATAGCAAATTTGAGAAAAATGAGAACTTAAATAAATGCAAGGGTATACCATTTTGGTAATGTAGTTTTCATGGATTGGAAAACTCAATATTGTAGAGGTGTCAACAAATTCAATGACCTGCCAATAAAAAATTAACAAGTTGATTATAAAATTTATTATGAAAATACAAATTGCAAAAAATATTCAGTATTGAAGAAGATTACAAAACTGGAGGACTTACTTTTGTCAGACATCAGAACCTTTTATAAATCTGCCCTAAATTACATAGCAAGATATTGGTCAAAGGATAGACAAATAGCAAGCAGGAAGTAAAGTTCCAGAAATAGACCTATGTATATGAGATACTAAATTGATGACAATGATTTAATTTCAGAATAGGAAGGTTGGGATGGTGTGTTCAATAATTGATGTCAGGTCAGTTGGATGGTTACACAGGAAAAAGTAAATTTTTATCTCTGCCTTATATCATATGCAGAAATAGATTCTGGATAAATTGCAGGTCAAATTGTGAAGATAAAGCAATGAGGCTAATTCCCTTTCTAGGCATTTGTTGTTGTTCAGTTGCTAAGACGTGTCTGACTCTTTGAAACTCCATGAACTGCATGCAGATGCTACACTTCCCTGTCCTTCACTGTCTCCCAGAGCTTTCTCTGGGAGAGCAGAGCACAGTGTCCATTGAGTTGGTGATGCCATCCAACCATCTCATCCTCTGTCTCCCTCTTATCCTCAATCTTTCCCAGCATCAGGATCTTTTCCAGTGAGTCAGCTCTTTGTATCAGGTGGCCAAAGTATTGGAGCTTTAGCTTCAGTACCAGTCCTTCAATGAATATTCAGGACTGATTTCCTTTAGGATTGACTGGTTTGATCTCCTTGAAGTCCAAGGGACTTTCAAGAGTCTTCTCTGGCACCACAGTTCAAAAACATCAATTCTGAGCACCTTCTTTATGGTCTAGTTCTCATAACAGTACATGACTATGGGAAAAATCATAGCATACATTTTTTGGCAAGGTGGTATCTCTGATTTTTAAAACATGTCTAGGTTTGTCATAGTTTCCTTCCAAGGAGCAAGCATATTTTAATTTCATGGCTGCAGTCGCATCCGCAGTGATTTTGGAGACCAAGAAAATAAAGTTTGTCACTGTTTCCATTTATCTCCTATCTATTTGCCATGAAGTGATGGGGCAGGATGCCATGATCTTAGTTTTTTGAATGCTGAGTTTTAAGCCCTCTTCTTCACTCTCCTCTTTCACAGGAGGCTCTTTAGTTCCTTTTCGCTTTCTGCTATTAGGGTTGTATCATCTGCATGTCTGAAATTGTTGATATTTCCCCCAGCTAACTTGATTTCAGCTTGAGCTTCACCCATTCTTGTATTTCACATGATGTGCTCAGCATATAAGTTAAATAAGCAGAGTGACAATATACGGCCTTGACATACTCCTTTCCCAACTTTGAACCTGTCAGTTGTGCCATGTTCTAACTGTTGCTTCTTGTCCTGCATACAGGTTTCTCAGGAGACAGGTAATCTGTTGAAAACAGTACAATATTTTGTTTTTTTGTTTTTTAAGTCACTTTCTCCTGTTTCTTTCATTCCTCTGCCCAGTGCCTACAATGAATTAACTCTTACTGTGTGCCAGACACTATGCTGAGAACTTTACACAGATTAATTTAATTGTTACAACAACTCTGTGACATAGGTACATGATTCCTATTATACAGATGATGAAATGAAGCAAAGATAAGTGAATGAAATTAACTAATTCATTCATTTATTTCTCTTTGCTTCTTAAATGTTGTAACAGAATTTGAACCAAGTCTGTGAGACCAGGTTTAATGGCTATACTCTCTCCAAGTCTCTGTTTCTTCACAAAAAAGAAAAAAAAAAAAAGTAGGGCTGGTACTATCTGTAGGAGTTGTGAAGATCAAATTAGACAAATATATGAAGGAGTTTTATAAACTAGAAATTATAATAAAAATGTGTTTCCAATAGAAGACTTGCCCAAGGGAAAAAGGCAACACAGTTTAGAAGGCACCAAGATTTAGAAGTGTTTGAAACTTAGCAGCATTTGAAACATCTCCACCCCTTTTTAGTGATAAGATCTTGGCAAACTACCTGATGTCTCCCAACCCACTTCCTCCTATGAACTGGAGATACTATCATGCTATTGGTATATGCTGGCTATTATTATATGCCAGATACTCTTCTGAGAGATTTACATGTATTAACTCACTTAATTCTCATGATAATCCCATCAAGTAGGCATATGGCTCTCATTTTCAGATGGCAGATAAAATGAAGCACAGAGAGATGGAGTGGCTTATCCGAGTATACAGCTAATAAGTGGCAGAGTCAGGGTTTCAGCCACTGTTGGCTTCACAGGTTTATTGTGACAATTAAACAAAATAACGTAGGGTGAAAAATAAGCATACTCTATAAAACAGTGTGAATACTCAACAAATTTAACTATTACTATTATTTTAATAAACTAAGAATTTATGCCTTAAAGATGGATAGAGAGGAGTAATAAATCCACAGAGTAATGCAGCACAGAAACTAGAACTGAGAAAACAAAAAGGAATGCTTCAATGTTTGGCAAGGAAATGGGGGTACTTTGGTTGATGGCAGCAAAGCACAGAGATGCGAGAAACTGAAGAAGTCGCAGCAAGTATGATGTAACTGGCAAATAGGAACTGCCTGCCCTGGCAACAATGAAGTCATATCAGGTATCTAGTGGATTGAGTAAATATTCATCTTTGAGGTTGTTAAGGGTTGGTAACTTGTTGCCATGGTGACTTTAAATTCTCTTAGAGTGTGTCCTGGTAAAGGTCCTTAAATTAGCTCGTTTTTGCAGCTTTGTGTTCTACATGAGTTATGTGACTCCAGAAAGTGCTTATAAATATATATGTGTACATGATCAACCAACACAATCCTAAAATCTTCACGTGTAGCTTCATAGATTGACTCTTGAATGGAACAGAGCAATCTGTCACTTGACTTTCTATGACATTCAAGATATTGAAGTTTAGAAGAAAAGATTGATTTAGACACAAGTTTAATGGAATTAAAAATGTGTGATTAATGACATCTGTTTTTTTTAAGCATGATAGCTGAAGGAAAATTAATTAATGTCTTATATAAGTTACTCATTCCACTGTATTTTGCAAGGTAAATTTGTTAAGCTTTTCTTAAGATTTTTTGATTTTAATACCTGGTAGATATTAGATCATATAATTGCATGGCCTTCATTATATCTCACTATTCCCCTTCTGAATTTCAGCATTGTTTGAATATCATGATTCTGTTTTCTAGCACTTTGGATTATCAGAGGAGCCAGGTAATATCCAGCTTTATTAGTTACTTTATAAAAAAGAAGCCTAATATGAGCTTCAAATGTTTTGCCTCTAAGGCATCATGCTGTGCAATGAGCTAGGCAAGCGTTTTTCCTTTGTACATTTGTGATAGATTAAATAAAACAGAAAAACGAAGGATGTATTTCCTTGATAAATCCTGGTACAGCATATATACAAAGTGTGTATAAATACACCCCCAAAAGCATTCATAATCTTTGTAAACAAGTTTCATTTCACATCCACGTGGAAACTAAACCAAAAAAAATAGGTCTTTAATCTGAATCAATAGGAAGTTATAGCCCCATTTTATGGCAGCCTGGCTAGCTTTCCAGTTCTCCTGAACATATACACATAGTTCTGTGCTGTTAAATATGCTAGGATTCAGACACATTGAGAACACCTGGAAGGTTAGAGAAGTAGGTCTGTCTTGAATTCAGACTGAGTGGTTCTAGTGTTAATATCTGTGGTCTTTTATATTTTGAGGTTTTCAGTTTGGTTTTATCCCTGTGGCAACTAGCAAGGAATGTCAACAAATCCTTTCACTGTTGGTGCTGTTTACTGCTCAGAAAACTGTTTAGAGAGCCTGGGGTGATCTACAGGAGTTTATGTATATAATCTGGTATAACCATTCAAAAAGGATATCTGAATTGTTGACATGTAGCTTCGATAAGTTAAAAATATATCAGGTCCTTTCCTGTCTCAAAGCAGTAGTACACTTATATGTAGTGTGAAATAGGGAGACATTTTCATTTTTTTCTTGTGAAAGTCACTCAGTCGTGTCCGACTCTTTGCAACCCCAAGGACTAGTCATAGAATTCTCCAGGCCAGAATACTGGAGTGGGTAGCCTTTCCCTTCTCCAGGGTATCTTCCCAACCCAGGATTTTGTTTTTGTTTTTCTTTTCTTAGTAGCCACTAAATTATACAACTTTGTGCTTTTCCCCATAGTAGCCACTTAAATTGGACAAACTGCTTTTGTGTAAAATTAGAGATTAAAAAGAGCAGACCAAGTGGTTGATTCACAGTATGCTCTGGCTATTACTTTAAGCAGGAATTCCTAATCTTTATGCTACATTCTGCAGTGCAGTCTATTATTTATGAGTCATATAGAACAAAGCTATTGCCCATGAGTGTTTGAATATCTATACCAGATAGTTTGAATTAAACATATTGTTAGAAATGTGGTCCACAATAGGAAATGAAGTAAAGGAAAGATTATTTGTTTTCTTCTGTCAGCTTAGAGTTGGAGGGTCAAATAAATAGAAAATAAGGGTAGGGTAAGGAATATCTGCTTTATTGACTATGCCAAAGCCTTTGACTGTGTGAATCACAATTAACTGTGGAAAATTCTGAAAGAGATGGGAATACCAGACCACCTGACCTGCCTCCTGATAAACCTGTATGCAGGTCAGGAAGCAACAGTTAGAACTGGACATGGAACAACAGACTGGTTCCAAACAGGAAAAGGAGTATGTCAAGGTTATATATTGTCACCCTGCTTATTTAACTTGTATGCTGAGTGCATCATGAGAAATGCTGGGCTGGAAGAAACACAAGCTGGAATCAAGATTGTCAGGAGAAATATCAATAACCTCAGATATACAGATGACACCACCCTTATGGCAGAAACTGAAGAGGAGCTAAAAAGCCTCTTGATGAAAGTGAAAGAGGAGAGCGAAAAAGTTGGCCTAAAGCTCAGCATTCAGAAAACGAAGTTCATGGCATCTGGTCCCATCATTTCATGGGAAATAGATGGGGAAACAGTGGAAACAGTGGCAGACTTTATTTGGGGGGGTGGGGGGCTCCAAAATCACTGCAGATGGTGACTGCAGCCATGAAATTAAAAGATGCCTACTCCTTGGAAGAAAAGTTATGAGCAACCTAGATAGCATATTCAAAAGCAGAGACATCACTTTGCCGACTAAGGTCCGTCTAGTCAAGGCTATGGTTTCTCCTGTGGTCATGTATGGATGTGAGAGTTGGACTGTGAAGGAGGCTGAGCGACAAAGAATTGATGCTTTTCAACTGCGGTGTTGCAGAAGACTCTTGAGAATCCCTTGGACTGCAAGGAGATCCAACCAGTCCATTCTGAAGGAGATCAACCCTGGGATTTCTTTGGAAGGAATGATGCTAAAGCTGAAACTCCAGTACTTTGGCCACCTCATGCAAAGAGTTGACTCATTGGAAAAGACTCTGATGCTGGGAGGGAATGGGGGCAGGAGGAGAAGGGGACGACAGAGGATGAGATGGCTGGATGGCATCATGGACTCGATGGATGTGAGTCTGAGTGAACTCCGGGAGATGGTGACGAACAGGGAGGCCTGGCTGTGCTGCAATTCATGGGGTTGCAAAGAGTCGAACATGACTGAGCAACTGAACTGAACTGAACTGAAGGAATATCTGAAAATTTCACAACAAGAAGATCTTGAAAATTATGAAGCCCTTTCGTTCTTTTTTCCCGAATGATAGACTCATGCTCCTGAGGTTTGTGATGGGATGAAGGCATCACAAGTAAATGAAAAAAATCGTGTTTTGATTAATTTTAAAGACAGTCTTTCAACATCTTTCAGTAACTTCAGACTTATATACTCATCATCAGGATGTTATCTAAATGAAAAATTTCTACTGTATGCTATGATTTAAGGTCGTATCCTTTTAGTGAAGACAGATCATCATTTTGCCCCTCCTACCCTAACCCTTGTTAATAAATAAATAAAGGAAAGGCTTCTTTTTCATAATAAGAATAATTTCTGAAGGAGGAGGACTTCTCTGCTTGAATAGCCATTGATTACTCATTTTAATAGGATACATATGAAATCCTTAGCTTGACACTTGCCAATTTCTACCATTTTATCTTTGTCTAATTTTCTTGCTCTTTTTCCTCCCACTACTTCTCTATGTGACATCCCAATGGCAGTCAAATATGCCTCCCTTTCAGGATCATGTTACAGAGTATTATAGTAATGGCCTCAGTGAATCACATGTCCTTGTTACACGCTCCTCCACAATATGATTGTCTCTCCTTCCTCTAAGAGATGGAGCCTGTTTCTTCATGTCTGGTATCACAACTGGCCTTGTGAATTGCCTTGAGTGGTAGGATGCAACAGAAGTGATCTTGAATGTATTCTGAAGCCCATGCCTAAAGAAGCCTTGCAGTTTCCATGCTTGCCCTCTTGGAGCCCTGGGAACTGCATGCTGTGAAGAAGCTAGTCTGTTTAAAGTATGAGGGGCAAGTGGAGAAGGACCAAAGTACCTTAGAAGATAAGCAGCACCAACTCTTTGGTCCTTCTTGGTCAATTAGTCCTCTATTTTGAAAGCAGTCTCATCTGTGAATTCAGATGAAACCAGCAGAAGAATTTCCCAGTCAACCCACAGAATCATGAGAATGAAGCAGTCAGTTCAGTTCAGTTCAGTCACTCAGTCATGTCTGACTCTTTGCGACCCCATGAACTGCAGCACGCCAGGCCTCCCTGTCCATCACCAACTCCCAGAGTTCACTCAAACTTATGTCCATCGAGTCAGTGATGCCATCCAGCCATCTTATCCTCTGTCGTCCCCTTCTCCTCCTTCCCCCAATCCCTCCCAGCATCAGTGTCTTTTCCAATGAGTCAATTATTGGCATGAGGTGGCCAAAGTACTGGAGTTTCAGCTTTAGCATCATTCCTTCCAAAGAACACCCAGGGATGATCTCCTTTAGAATGGACTGGGTGGACCTCCTTGCAATCCAAGGGACTCTCAGGAGTCTTCTCCGACACCACAGTTCAAAAGCATCAATTCTTCAGTGCTCAGCTTTCTTCACAGTCCAACTCTCATAGCCATACATGACCACAGGAAAACCATAGCCTTGACTAGATGGCCCTTTGGTGGCAAAGTAATGTCTCTGCTTTTTGTTATGCTATCTAGGTTGGTCATAACTTTTCTTCCAAGGAGTAAACGTCTTAATTTCGTGGCTGCAATCACCATCTGCAGTGATTTTGGAGCCCCCCAAAATAAAGTCTGCCACTGTTTCCACTGTTTCCCCATCTATTTCCCATGAAGTGATGAGAACAGGTGCCATGATCTTTGTTTTCTGAATGTTGAGCTTTAAGCCAACTTTTTCACTCTTCTCTTTCAGTTTCATTAAGAGGCTTTTTAGCACCTCTTCAATTTCTGCCATAAGGGTGGTGTCATCTGCGTATCTGACGTTATTGATATTTCTCCTGGCAATCTTGATTCCAGCTTGTGTTCTTCAGCCCAGCGTTTCTCATTATGTTCTCAGCATATAAGTTAAATAAGCAGGGTGACAATATACAGCCTTGATGTACTCCTTTTCCTATTTGGAACCAGTCTGTTGTTCCATGTCCAGTTCTAACTATTGCTTCCTGACCTGCATACAGGTTTCTCAAGAGGCAGGTCAGGTGGTCTGGTATTCCCATTGTTTTAAGCTACTAAGTTTGGGGATGGTTTCTTATACAACAATAAATAACAGTAATGCAAAACAGTAGATGATTTACACATGATCCACTCTCTTATTTTATTCAATACTTTATTCCTTGACATTTACTTCCTCTTAGAATAATTATGGAACTTGTATGTGATAAAAGTCTATCTGGTCAAAAGTATGGTTTTTCCAGTAGTCATGTATGGATGTGAGAGTTGAACTATAAAGAAAGCTGAGGGCCAAAGAATTGATGCTTTTGAACTGTGGTGTTGGAGAAGACTCTTGAGGGTCCCTTGAATATCAAACCAGTCAATTCTAAAGGAAATCAGTCCTGAATATTCATTGGAAGGCCTGACGTTGAAGCTGAAGCTCCAATACTTTGGCCACCTGATGCGAAGAACTGATTCACTGGAAAAGACCCTGATGCTGGGAAAGATTAAAGGCAGGAGGAGAAGGGGACAACAGAGGATGAGATGGTTGGATGGCATCACTGACTAATGGATATAAGTTTGAGCAAACTCCAGGAGTTGGTGATGGACAGGGTAGCCTCGCATGCTGCAATCCATGGGGCTGCAAGTGTCAGACATGACTTGAGTGATTGAACTGAACTGATATCACTTAATGTTGTCTTGTACTATTCATATATTTTAAGAAACTTCTTTTATATCTCAAGAAAAATGTGAGCTCTTTTTGGTATAGACTCTCATATTTTAAAGAGAGAGAGGGCCACCTAAGCTTTAAATGGTATTTAGCATCCTTTAAAACCCACACTCATCTGTCTAGATTATAAACTGGTTGGTTTTGCATTTCTTTATGCATCTTGTTTTTAAAATTTTAGATTCTGATATACAGAGAAAGGGAATTGAAAGGTGCATGCAAATATTTGTGTCAGTTTTATTCTAGATACATTTACTTATTGATCTTTTGCAGTATGGAGGACAAATGCTAGAAATCTTTCAGGAAATACATAAAAAAATAAAAAATAACTTCTGTGTTTAGTACATATATCACTTAGAACAGAGTTTGGTAAACTATGGTCAGGTGGATGACTGCCTAATTTATGTAAATAAGGTTTTTCTGGCATCTCTTGTGCCTCTATGCTGCTTTTGCACAGCAGTGCAGTTGAGTAGCTGGCTAAGCTGCTATATGGTTTGCAAAGCCTAAAATATTTAGTCTTTGTCCCTTAAAAAATGTCTGATCCATGGTTTAGAATAAGTAATAAATATAACTATACTCAGAGAAGAGATATAAAATGTGAACACTGGCAGAGAGATGAAAAATGAAATATTTTATAAAGAAGAGTTTGATCCTTTTTGGATGGAATACTAAGGAAAGGCTGCATGAATAAGAAAAATTTGAGATAGATAATCAAATGGTAATATCTGGCTCAGATGGTAAAGTGTCTGCCTACAATGCAGGAGACCCAGATTCAATCCCTGGGTTGGGGAAGATCTCCTGGAGAAGGAAATGGCAACCCATTCCAGTATTCTTGGCTGGAAAATCCCATGGACAGAGGAGCCTGGTAGGCTACAGTCCATGGGATTGCAAAGAGTCAGACATGACTGAGCAACTTCACTTTCACTTTCAATATTTTAGAAAGCAGTGAATTTTAGAGTAAGAAATTTGAGAGCAAGAAAAATAGAAGACATCTCAGGAGTAAGAAGAGAATAGAGTGTAGTTGAGAACTGGAGAAAGGGTCAGATTGTTATAATGACTTTGAAATCAAAGATTGAAGAGGATTTTAAAGCAGGTTGGTCCATAGTATAGACTACTGAGGGAGGTATTGTGTTAGTGTCCTGGGGCTGCTGTACAATGTACCAAGAACCAAATAACTCCAAACAAATAGAAATTCTTTTTCCCCCCCAAGACTCAGAGACTAGAGGTCTGAAATCAAGTTTTGGTGGGACCAGTACTGCCTTTTGATGCCTCTAAGGGAAAATTCTTCCTTTCCTCTTCTAGCTTGTGATGTTTTCAGGAATCCCTTGTCACAAGGCCATCTTTTCCCTGGCATCATCCTCCATGTGTATGTACCTTCCCCTTTGTCCAAGTGAAAGTGTTAGTTGCTCAGTTGTGTCCAACTCTTTGCGACCCCATGGACTGTAGCCTGCCAGGCTCCTCTGCCCATGGGATTTCCTAGGCAAGAATACTGGAGTGGGTTTCCATGCCCTTCTCCAGGGGATCTTCCAGACCTGGGGATAGAACCTAGGTCCCCAGCATTGCAGGCAGATTCTTTAGCATCTGAGCCACCAGGGCTCCTTACTTCTCCTTTTTATAAGGAACCAGTCGTAGTAGACCAAGGCCTACCCTCAATTTAACTTGATTACCTCTGTAAAAATTTTATTTCCCAATAAGCTCACATTCTGAGGTGTTGGGATTTCAGCATGTCATTTGAGGGGAGACCATTCAACCCAAAGCAGGCAAAGACCAAAAAACTGTGAGAAGTCAGGGGATGAAAAGATTAAGTTGTCATTATTGAACTTTGAAGAAATACTTTAAGTTAGATTGCCAAGTTTCAGAACTAGATCGCTATTTTGTGTGGTATACTTGAAGGGGAATTAGAAGCTGTTCAGGTGAATAATTTGTGAAGATTTCAAAATTAACAAAAGCAAAAGAACAGAATAGCTTGAGGCAATCATAGAGCCATCATTTGTTTTAGGAAAATCAAAGAAGAAAATGAAGAACAAGAGAATAAAACAATGAATAGAGCAAGTCTTACATTTAAATATAAGGGCTTTTCTGGTGGCTAAGATGGTAAAGAATCTACATGCAATGCAGGAGACTTGGGTTCTATCTCTGAGCCTGGAAGGAGGAAATGGCAACCCATTCCAGTATTCTTGCCTTGAGAATTCCATAGACAGAGAGGAACGTGGAGAGCTACAGTCCATTGTGTTGCAAAGAGTTAGACACAACTGAGTGACCGACACTTTTACTTTCACTATATTTAAGTATAAGAGAAGCCACAAAAATTACAAGTGATGGAGGAAATTTGGTCAGAAGGAGGCTTGGAGGGAGATTCTCCTTCAAAAATTGAAAGAAAGAAAGGAAGTCCCCATAAAGTTACTGAGATACTTCACGTTGGATTTAGGATTTCTACTTAGGAAAGCAGAGTGTGGCATCATGTGCTTACCGTGAAAGAGTGAAGATTGTGTTTATGAATTAAGACAAGCGGAAAAAAGTCTGAAATAGCCATCCTTATACATTTGTTTTAGTATAAGCAGCAAATAAAGTATATGGACATGATTCAGCAATGAGCACCAAGTTGAGACGAGGGAGCTTGGGTCTGTAGTGCATCTCATTGTATAGTTATGTGGTTATTCCATTATTAGCCACCCCAGAAACAGGACAGAGAATGCGGATTGTAGGAGCTGAGCCCTAGGGATTGACAAAGACTATTTGAAATGGTAAAATTCTTCAGTAGAAGTGAATGCACATTGATGTATATTTTTGATACTAATGCCAGAGTTTCTTTAAAAAGAAGTCAAGGGAAAGGATAAAAGATGGGATGAATTCAGGAGTTAAGAAAACAGGAAAAATCTAGAATTTTTGATAAGAACTAAAAGCCCCAATTCAGTAGCTGTGACTCAGTGAGATGAGGAGATTCTAACAATTTGACATCTTAGAAAGAGAGGAATGTGGAATACTGGTGAGCAATGTATGGCTAGGCTGGTAGGTTGTTGAAATCAAAAGATTTTTAGGAAAAACAGAATAAAAACAAAAACAAACAAAAAATCACTTCAATATAAATGGAGAACATGAAATCAGAAAAGAGACTGAAGGAACAGAGACCTAAAGCCAAACTTACTTTATAGCTTAGTTAATATAAGAATTTGAATAAAATACTTTTTTATCAGAAAGAGATCATTTTTCATATGATTGACAGAATTAATGATAGTTTTTAAAATCATTGGATAGGTATATACAATTAACATAAGGCTAAATTCTTTTTTCACTTTGCAAAATTTTGTGGAGGGTGGGAAGAGGAATTATCACAGAATATTTAATTGTTAATGGGAAGTTGTATGGGTGGCTTGTTTTATTTCTAGGCAGATCTTAAGGAATAAGTGCCTCATATTAGTGGGCCTTGATATTATAAAAGTTTGAGCTGAAGTCATCTTTTCTATACTTCTCATATCATAAACTGTGAAAAGCTGTCCAGGGCAATGCATTATCATTGGTCTTTGAGACGTGAGTAACGTGACCTTGTCTACGGAGTACGTTGGCCAGACTGAACTCAAAGTAAGTACAAAGAGGAAATTCCTTTATTTTTCTCCTCACTGAGCCTTTAAACAAGTTCTGTCAAATTTCCCCTGCCTGTCTTTGGCATTTCAAAAAGATCCCATATCATTACTCTCTCCTTTGACTATAAGAATAATTTCATTTCTAGTTATTAAAATGCTCAGTCTAGTTTAAATTAAAATTTCCATTTCACATCCAATTAAAAACTTTTTCCTCTCATTAGTTTAGGCATGATCTTTGTCTAATTAAAAAAAAAAAAAACAGAAATAAACAACCCATTAGTGAGCCATGGTGGGGAGAGGGTGGTCTACTCTTTTTTTCCCAAACTTAAAACTTTTTCTTTTGTATCAGATTATATAGCTGATTAGCAATGTTGTGATAGTTTCAGGTGAACAGTGAAGGGACTGTTCATATACATGTATGCATTCTCCCCGAAACCCATCACTTTCCTCTACCTACTCTTCCTGTCCCTTCCCACCTTCATATCCTCTCTTTCTAGGATTGGGGCTGAAAGTGGGGAGGAATGATTAGAGAAAGAGGAGCAAAGAGTTTGAACCTTACTGATCCTCTCTGTGGCTTTCTGTTGGTTGACATTTTCTGTCTTTAATCATCGTGATTATGGAAGATATTTGAAACCTGGAATAAGTGTGCAGTTTGGGGGAGATTGCCTGTGAGGTCTTCGTGCACTGTTGGTGTTCTTTTCCCCTGACTGAACTCTGTCTTTGATAGAGTCCATTAAGGGTGCTTTATGCTTGCTTCCTTTTGCAAGTGTATACATGGCCCACTAGAAACTCATGCATCTGCGTGTCACCAAGCCCTGGGACAGTTCGCATAACTTTTGACTCATCTTTTATCCTGCCAAGCAGACAGTCCTTTTTCAGACAGACCAGCTTTCTGCTTTTAGACCTTTCAGTATTAATTATAAGCACATTCTCTATGTTGTTGTTTGCTCCTAAAGTTTTCTCGAGCTTTCTTCCTCACCTTACCCCATCAAGATGATGGGACAGAATGACCTCTCATGAGCCTGTTGCTGGGGAGTTAGTTGCCTTTCCCTTTCTTATAAGAACCCTCACCCTAATCCTAATAAGTAGTTCTCTTGGGATGTTCATCACTTACTTAAATGAGGACGGAAGACCATGCATCTTCTTCTCCCAGAAAGAGGAGAAGAGTTAAAGCATTCTGCCTTTCTAGGAATTCCTTTCAAATGTTTTCATTTTAAATTTTGTTATCTTTCATATAGACTCTTAGGGGTCCAGATACCTTGACAGATGTTAGGTAAGTGTTTCATTACTTCTCTTTAGAACATAAGGATATATTACATCTCTTGTTCTCTACTTGGAGTTTTAGCTAAAATCTGAGACTTTAGAGACAGTCCCAATTTCTCTGTAGATTAAATATGAATGGTAATTTGGAAAGCTTAGTACTAAATTAGGCTTATAGAGAGTTGTAGCCTACCTGGCAGAAAGCACAATAAGGAGGAGACTGTTTCTCATTACTTTCTCATAGGGTTATTCATGAATATGAGAACAACTCAGAGCATTTACACTAAAAATTTTAGTAATTGGCTAGAGATGGACCTTAGTCGGCAAAGTAATGTCCCTGCTTTTGAATATGCTATCTAGGTTGGTCATAATTTTTCTTCCAAGGAGTAAGCGTCTTTTAATTTCATGGCTGCAATCACCATCTTCAGTGATTTTGGAGCCCCCAAAAATAAAGTCTGATACTATTTCCACTGTTTCCCCATCTATTTCCCATGAAGTGATGAGACCGGATGCCATGATCTTCGTTTTCTGAATGTTGATCTTTAAGCCAACTTTTTCACTCTCCTCTTTCACTTTCATCAAGAGGCGTTTTAGTTCCTTTTCACTTTCTGCCATAAGGGTGGTGTCATCTGCGTATCTGAGGTTATTGATATTTCTCCTGGCAGTCTTGATTCCAGCTTATGTTTCTTCCAGTCCAGCGTTTCTCATGATGTACTCTGCATAGAAGTTAAATAAGCAGGGTGACAATATACAGCCTTGACATACTCCTTTTCCTATTTGGAACCAGTCTGTTTGTTCCATGTCCAGTTCTAACTGTTGCTTCCTGACCTGCATACTGATTTCTCAAGAGGCAGGTCAGGTGGTCTGGTATTCCCATCTCTCTCAGAATTTTCCAGTTTATTGTGATCCACACAGTTAAAGGCTTTGGCATATATTTAAATACTTGCAAAAATGAAATGGTATATATCAATTAACAGTATTTGGAATAAAAATGCCATATTCTTTAAGTGTTTCCAGTAGAATCTAATTACTCTAGTAATTTAATATTTATGCAAATCAATTTGAGGTATACAAGCAAGTTCTTTTAGCCAGTGAATAGGAAAAACTCCCTTCTCCCTGCTATGTTTCTCCTTTGCTCTCATACTACCATCACTTTCACAATACTGCTGACACCAGATATGTGGGTTTTTCTGGACATCAAGCAATTTTCTGTGATACCAGATGGGTGCCCTACAAATTCACCCAATTCTAATACTAATCCGAGTTACTGTAGACCCCACAGGTTAAAGGCTCAGTACTATGAGACTGCCCCCCATTTCAGCTGCCGATCTTAAGAGGGAGGTCCCAGGTTACCTACAACTTCTGTCCACATTGGCTACAAATTGGAGGGTGTCATCAGACTTCCCCTTGGATTCCATGATATGCTAGAATAGTTCACAGTACTCAAAGAAATGATTACTTATGTTTCAGTTCAGTTCAGTTGCTTAGTTATGCCTGACTCTTTGCGACCCCATGGACTGCAGAACACCCAACTTTCCTTTTCATCACCAACTCCTGGAGCTTGCTCAAACTCATGTCCTTTGCCAGTTTATTATTTAATAAAAGATATGATAAAGAATATAGATAAACACCCAGATGAAGAGAGACATAGGACGAGATCCCAAGCACAGAAGCTTCTGGCCCCAGGATGTTGGATTATGTATCTCTCCTTGCATGTAGATATATTCAAGAACTGAGAAACTCTCCAAAACTTTTGCTGTGGCAAATTTTATTGTGGCTTTATCATATAGGCTTTATTGTTCACCAGCTTAATTTCCAGGCCTTCTCTGAAGAATGGGATTAAAAGCTCCAAGCCTCTAGTCATTGCTTGATTGTTTTGGTGACCAGCCCCAACTAGGAGCCCACCAAGTGTTATTTCATTAGAACAAAAGATACTTCTATTAGCCAAGAAATGTCAAGAGATTTAGGAGCTCTGTGTCAGGAACTGGGGTCGAAGACCAAATATTAGGGGGGAAAAAAGTGATTCTGGTGTTCTGATCATTAGGAAATTACAGGGGCTTATTTCCATCGAAGATCTAGAAATTGATTGTGTGAGCTTAAGTGCCACTTGCTAAGTTTTTGTGTTCTCTCAGAGGTGTAATCAAATCCCCAGATACAGATATTTATCAACTAAATATCTGTTCAGATGTTTAGTCTATCAATTTGGCTTTGGAAAACTCTGGATATTGAGGCTGAATTTCTCTGCTTTAACTGTAGGAATTTTGTATCATTGGTATATTATCCGTCTCTTAATCACTATCCTGATTTTAAGAACACAGATTAGTTTTGCCAATTTTAAAAAAATTATATACATAATATAATGTATATTTGTGTGTGTACATATCTGATTAATTTCCTTTAAGTTAATTTTTGGGAGATTCATTCATTTATATGTACTGTAGTTTTACTTTTATGTTATATTCTATCCTTTGAATATACCAAAATTTATTTGATTTACAGTTGATGGAAATTTCAAGATTTTTTCATTTTGAGTGTTTGTAAATAAGACTGCTATAAACTTTCAGAAATTTCTTAGTTCACTGAAGGCAGTGATCATTACCAGCCAACATAGAGAACTTTGAATCTTCTTCTTATGTTAGGACTAGTGGAATTCCTTATTAAGGTTCTAACCATTACTCCTTGGAAGGAAAGTTATGACCAACCTAGATAACATATTCAAAAGCAGAGAAATTACTTTGCCAACAAAGGTCCGTCTAGTCAAGGCTATGGTTTTTCGAGTAGTCATGTATGGGTATGAGAGTTGGACTGTGAAGAAAGCTGAGTGCTGAAGAATTGATGCTTTTGAACTGTGGTGTTGGAGAAGACCCTTGAGAGTCCCTTGGACTGCAAGGAGGTCCACCCAGTCCATTCTAAAGGAGATCAGCCCTGGATGTTCTTTGGAAGGAATGAAGCTAAAGCTGAAACTCCAGTACTTTGGCCACCTCATGCAAAGAGTTGACTCATTGGAAGACTCTGATGCTGGGAAGGATTGGGGGCAGGAGGAGAAGGGGACGACAGAGGATGAGATGGCTGGCTGGCATCCCTGACTCAATGGACGTGAGTTTGAGTGAACTCCAGGAGTTGGTGATGGACAGGGAGGCCTGGCATGCTGCAATTCACGAGGTTGCAAGGAGTTGGACACGACTGAGTGACTGAACTGAACTGAAAGGAACTGAACCATTGTTACAGAGATGATGCTCAGGGAAAAATGCTAAAAAAAATGTAAAGCTACCATATGCAATCACTACTTCAGAAATCACATTTTATCATACCAACGCATGCTCACCAGTTAAAGCTGTTTCTCTACAAAATTAACATTTCAAAAATACAGGCAAAATTGGCAGCCATTTATTTACTCAGTTTAACTACTACATTCTAGATGTTTCATTAAAAAGGCAAATAATTAGGAAAAACTCCTAGAAGTAGAATTGTTGGAAGAAATAACAAATGTGTTTTGAGATTTCTGATAGACTAGCAGTGACATTTTACACCCCATCACAATGTATCAGAATGCTGATTCCCTTATGCTAATGACACATGCTATTGATTCTTGCCAATTTTATTGGCTGGAAATGGGATCTCTATGTTGTTTTTATTTGCAGTTTTTGATTGCTAGTGATGTTGAAATAGTATATCTAATAGCAATACAGAGCTTGAAGTAAGGAGAAATAGAAAGAAAGAAACTTCTTTTTTAAGGTTTACATTCTGATTTCTGTTATTAAAATCTGTAAAGAGAATTTTGGTTAACCCCTCATTAATAGTCAACCTGTTGGTTCTGCAACCCTTTTCCTATTTAAGTATCTCTCTATTTTTCTAATTTTCATATTTCTAGGTGGATCTGGAGGTAAAAACATAGGTCTAAGAGATTAGGGAACTTTAGGATTACATGGAATCAGCAATGTATTTTATTTTCTTTTTCCCTCTTCTCCCAAAAGCTAAATTATGAATTAGATACACATATGTTGTGATAGTTCTACTTTGTCTTTCTAGAAAAATCAAAACTCCTAAATATTAAAATACTTTTTTATCGCTGTCTTAGCAGTAATGAAACACAAGGAACCACCACTGGGCAAAGAAAGTTCATGACAAACCATTTTTCTTCATGTGTTTCAGCACCTTGTATATACTAAGCATTTTTTAAATACAGAAAGAATGAATTAATAAGAAAACAAATGATTATTTGCTTGAAAGATGTGAATGTTAGCAGAAAAAAAATCACAACCAAGTAGGGAAATCCAAATCCAGGTGTTTGGTGGAAGGTTGTTATTGGGCATACAGTTACTTTATTTGGTAATGAGATTAATTACCTATGATGAAAAATTTCACTCAAAATATTATCAAAGAAAAATTTGATATATATGCATTACTTAAGGAGATTTATCAGTGTGTTATAATTAAACATAAAATTAGCCCTCAAATTTATATTGTTATGTGTTTAGAAACAGGATCATAATAGCAATAATGTAAATTATTAATGCAAAATCACTTCAAGAAGTAACATTTGATTCCCAAGAAGGATTAAGAAGTATGAAAATGGAGAGGAAACTTAAGACACACAGGTGCTGACAAAGAACAGAAATCTCAAGTTGGCTTAGGTGACTGGAAATGTTTATAAGATGGACACAGAATTAAAAAATAAAAGTAAACTGTCTTATTAGACCCCATGAAATATTGACACACAGTTTAAAACAAATTATATAGTCATCCTTCTTGAGAAATGAAATATTTAAATGTAAAGTATCTTGGGGAACTACCTCGGTAGAGCCCACTATTCACTACTCTAGAGTTTCATCTTTTTGTTGAGTCGAATTACTTTAAGTGTCAACTTCTTATTCTTGGAAACTAAAGTCTTACTTCTTTTCCCAGTCATAATATATCTTTATTTAAGATAACTGCTTACTTATGGCTTGTATTGGGTTTCATTATTTTAGAGATCCTGTTTATTGCCTTCTCTTTTTGTACATATTCAATTTTGTTCATTGCATTACGTAACTCCTACTTTGTGTGTCTTATATTCCAAATTCAGAGAGAGAGCATCTAATTGAGTGAATGAATTACAATAATACATTTCTGGTGTAACTCTTATGTCAAGAAGACTTAGGAGTCATTTCAAGAAAATCACCACTAGTATTTATTTGTTACTGACTCTTTTGGAGTTTATCTTGAGAGTAAACATTTAGGTAACAAAATGCTGCCTTGACATAAAAATTCCATTCTTGGGCAAATCACCTTGGTGGAGTTCTGAGGTTCATTTACTTGTAAGGACACTCTTAGAATAGAGTTGAAGGTAAAGTAAGAGTTACACTGAAATTTTTCAGGAATTTGCAGAACTGATAGGTACTTTTCATGGTATATCTTCTAACCTACATTAATGGTAGTATTAGGTAAAAACTCTTAAAGGCTCTTAAAAATAAAAGAGCTGAAACTCCCAAATATCACTTTATCATGAAATAATTTATTACACTACAGTACTATCTTTTGTCATTTATTTTGCCAAGAAAGTACAATTATAATGAAAAACACTTTAATCTAGGATGGTATTAAAATACTGTTGTTAACAGTTTATACATGATCAGTCTATGTAATTAAAGTGCAGTGCTATAATAAATATTGATTCCACCATCAATTTCCTTAGTAAGATTCTATTTAAAATTTATTTATTAAAATAATAAGTTAAGCAAAATAGTATAGTCTTTAGAAAGGGCCACCTGTATGAATGGTGAAGTGACTTATTCAAAGAATTCCCTTGCTTTTTATGGTAGATACCCATGTAGAAATAAAACTTGTTTTAGGAGGTGACGGAATTGGTGATCTTCAAGAGATTTCCCAGTAGTAGTTACTTTTTTGAATTAAATGTAATGGAATTTATCTTGAAAATAAAAATTCAGTGACCAAATCCATATCATTATTCTGTTTCTTGAACTTGGGACTTCCCCTTTCTCAGTGAACTAGAAGATACAATGGTTTCAGGGAGGGGAAAATGTGAGTTTTTTTGTAATCTGTTTTGGGTGTTCTTATGCACTGGTGAGATGTTTTCCTATTTTAGGTTAAGTCTTAAGTAGAGTGAAGGTGGATGCATTATATTTATTTGTTATTGTTCAGTCGCTCAGTCGTGTCTGAATCTTTGCGACCCCATGTACTGCAGCACACCAGGCTTCCCTGTCCTTCTCCATCTCCCGGAGCTTGCTCAAACTCATGTCCATTGAGTCAGTGATGCCATCCAACCATCTTGTCCTCCATTATCCCCTTCTGCCCTCAATCTTTCTGAGCATCAAGTTCTTTTCTGATCAGTTGGCTCTTCACATCAGGTGGCCAGAGTACTGGAGCTTCAGCTTCAACATCTGTCCTTCCAATGAACATTCATGTTTTATTTCCTTTAGGATTGACTAGTTTGATCTCCTTGCAGTCCAAAGGACCTTCAAGAGTCTTCTCCAACACCACAGTTTGAAAGCATCAATTCTTGAGCTCTCAGCCTTCTTTATGGTCCAACTCTCACATCCATGCATGACTACTGGAAAAACCATAGCTTTGATATGAACTTTGTCAGCAAAGTAATGTCATTACTTTTTAATACACTGTCTAAGTTTGTCTTGGCCTTTCTTCCACAGAGCAAGTGTCTTTTAATTTCGTGGCTGCAGTCACCTTCTGGAGTGATTTTGGAGCCCAAAGAAATAATGTTTATCACTGTTTCCATTGTTTCCCCATCTATTTGCAAGTGATGGGACCAGATGTCATGATCTTCATTTTTTGAATGTTAAGTTTCAAGCCAACTTTTTCATTTTCCTCTTTCCTCTTTGAACTTCATCAAAAGGCTCTTTAGTTCCTTTTTGCTTTCTGTCATGAGTGGTGTCATCTACATGTCTGAGGTTATTGATATTTCTCCCAGCAATCTTGATTCCAGCTTATGCTTCATCCAACCCAGCATTTTGCATGATGTACTCTGCATGTAAGCCAAATAAGCAGGGTGATGATATACATCCTTGATGTACTCCTTTCCCAATTTGGAATCAGTCTGTTGTTCCATGTCCAGTTCTAACTATTGCTTGACCTGCATACATGTTTTTCAGGAGGCAGATAAGGTGGTCTGGTATTGTTAAGTGACATATACTTCCAAATACTATTTGAAATAATAAGTGAGCAATTTGAATTAAGTGTAAGTGTTAGCAGCATTTGCAGAATTTTGCCCTTGTCTCCTGCCAGTAGACTTTTAACCATTAAGAAAATAAAGCCAAAGACACTTTGAGTGATAACACTGTCTTCCTTCACAGTGCCAATATAGAACTAACGTTTTCCCATGAAGCACACAATGTTCAGTTTTGAGGAGAATTTTAGGATGGCAGTAGCAAATCTAGGATAGTGCATTAGAGATCATGTGTCCTTTTGGTTTTGAGAAAATAGGCTCAGAGAGATTGTTTGGATAAAAGCAAATAAACTGCAAGTCAAAATATATATTTTAACAGAGAGGATGATGCTGGGAGCCAGCGTGAGGAACTCTGCCCATGGCAAAGGTCATGAGGAAGGAGGCTTCCTCATATGCAAAGGCGGATCGAGCCTCAGGAAACCCCCTGTTCCTGAGCATCTACCCCCAAAACCAGAGTCTACCTACTTTACTGTTTCATGCTCTCACCTATACCTCTGACTTTATGGCGGGCTGACCCCCATTACCTCTCTCGGAGAAGGAGTTAACTTACAGCTCCAAGTCAATAAAAATTCCTGGGCGTGACAAGAGTGTTTCAACTTACAAACTCCTCTGAAGGTTATCTAGCCCGCCTGTACAGGTTCGTCCGGCCACTTGTGATTGTTTACTGCCTCCCAACTGTGAGAGGCATGAGATGTTTTAGACTTACTAAAGGCAAATTTTTTTGGGAAGTTAGAAATTATTAGTATAGTGGGTTGGTTAGGAATTATATTGGTGAAGGGTTTTTCATTTGTTGTGCCAATAATTGCTGCTAATTCCCTGCCCTGGGTGTGACAAGGGTGTCTCAGGTCAAACCTCTCTGCTGACAGACTAGCTTGTGTGACAACCTCTCAACCATAAACAGCACAGAGAGTTTGGAGTATTTTGAAAATCTTAATTATTAGCATAGGGCTTTTCTCATTGTTGAGTCAATGATTGCCGCCAGGCCTCCATATCCTTAGGCACCTGGGAACATATTAATGTATTTGGAATATAGGAAAGGAAATATAGTAGTTTTTTATGTTAGCAATACTAGACCTTTTGAGTTAATTTTCTCTTTTGTTATAGATCACTGTACTTTGTTATAAATCACTGTGTCCTTTCTATGCAAAAATGTAAATTTGTCACTATTTCAAGACTAAATAGATCTTAAGGGGAACATTGGTGAAGGGTTTTCATTTGTTGGGCTGATGTTTGCTGCCAAATCTCCATATTCCCTGCCCTTATAATGAATATAACTAGCATATAGGAGAAATAAGTATTAACCTTTAAGATTAATCATGTTAACCTTAGGTTAAATAAATTCCTTTCTTAGTTGTAACCCACTACACCCTCACCCTATAGGAATGCAACTTTATCTGCTGCCTTCAGAGGGTGGTGCCTGGTTTAAGAAAAAACACCTCTGGAAAATAAGTTTTTTGGTTAGTAGAAAGAAAGGATCATAAAATGTCAGCAGGCCTCATGGCCAGAAGATGATGTAGAACCCCTAAGACCTGTTTTTTTTTTAAACATTTATGTGAAGCACCTGATCTTGATAAAGGTCAGGACTGCTGACCCCTGCATGACTTTAAAATTTCCATTTGTCTCTATGTGTAACCAAAGGTATATAAGCAAACCTAAAAAATAAAGAAATCAGATCAGTTTCTGTAAAGACTGATTCCCCCGTGTCGTTTCTTTCTTGCTCCCCATTTTTCTGGTGCGTGGGTGCTCGCCACGTCTACTTGCTTGCCCTGGCTTTTAAGTTCCACGTGAGAAGCAGCCCAAGGAGGGGCACCTTCCGATATTCAAGTGGCGCTGGTGGCCCAACGTAGATGGTGCAAATTCCTTATCTTGGAATTTTATTGGTATCCCACGTAAACCAAGGTATTCAGCCTCTTTTTCTCCACTAATTTTCCTACTACACTATTTCTTTCTATCTCCCTCTATATCTTTAATTAATTAATTAATTCCTAGGAGCTGACTCCATCTCCCCTTCGAATTACCCTGGATCCACCTGGGCTGGACCCTGGCAGGATATATTTGGAGAGATTTTAACTAGAGAGTGTGTACTCTTTTTTTTTCTCCCATATTTATAAGAAGATTTTTCATATTTAAAATCTTCTATTTTATTTTGAGCAAAGAAATTTTGAGGACTTAATTTACACTTAATATGTGAAGGAAACTACCTGTTACAACTCTAGTAACTGCTTTAACTTAGTAGTTGTTCTAGGGGTTTATAAAAATTTTACACAGAGTGTTCATGATTTTGCACTTTATTTTATTTTTTTTCACAGACCACAATGCTTTATTTATTTTGTTTTATTTTATTATTTTACTTTACAATACTGTATTAGTTTTGCCATACATTGACATGAATCTGCCACGGGTGTTTTGTTTTGTGGAATGGTATCTGCCTTTTGGTGAAAGGTATTTGGCCAACATTTTGCCCATTATCATAAGAAAATCCCATTAATTTTATTAGATAAGTAACAAATGAAATATAAAACTTCTTAGCTCACAAGTATTTTGTGGGACAGATTATGTACTCTTGTTCATATGCTCCTTGATGCTTTTGTGTTGGATTCCCTCTCAACATTTTAATCTTCTAGAGGTCAGGAACAGTATTTTACATTTTCCAGTACTCCTCCTTAGTGCCTGGTGCATTTCTGTGAACATAGTTGTTTCATGATTGTTTGAAAAGTAATTATAGGATTATGTTTAAGAGAGTTCATGCATAAGGTGGGTTATTAAGCAAATAGTAATTAAGCAGGTGAAGTCATACATGCCTTTAATTTAGTTTCTCTTTCATTTTTGTTTGTTGATAATGTTCCCTAGGAATACTTAAAACAAATCCTCAGATATGTATGCCTTGTGCATTGTAAGAAAATAATTGCTATATACATACTTGTTCTCTGTGAGTCAAATTTCTGAAATTAAATTCTGAGTTTATCCTGGAACTTGGAGATGAAGACTTGCAAGATTGATAACATTGTGGCTAACACTCAGAGCCTCACATCATATTATAGAAATCTATCAGGATTGAGAGCTTTTATTAATTTTTTACATCTTATTGGCTATTTTAAACAATTCTTATGAGATCCTTATCAGAAACTGTTAAGTGTTAAAGTGGAAGTCTTCTGAAATGAATGAGTGAGGTTACACAGAATCTTAGATTAGCAAAGCCTATTATTAGTTAAAGAAACAGAGATAGGGCACATGATCAGGATGGGCACTCATGCATAGATTGTACTTATTAGGGTACTGTAAAGATGTCAGATAATTTATCACAAACAGGCAGCTTCTAGGCATGTCTTATTTGACATGTGTACTATTTAATAAACATTTGAATATATTGTTAACACGTTCAGTTCATTTCAGTCCCTCAGTCATGTCTGACTCTGCAACCCCATGAACTGCAGCATGCCAGGCCTCCCTGTCCATCACCAACTCCCAGAGTCTACCCAAACCCATGTCCATTGAGTTGGTGATGCCATCCAACCATCTCATCCTCTGTCGTCCCCTTCTCCTGCCCCCAGTCCCTCCCAGCATCAGCCACCTTTTCAAATGAGTCAGCTCTATGCATCAGGTGGCCAAAGTATTAGAGTTTCAGCTTCAACATCAGTCCTTCCAAAGAATACCCAGGACTGATCTCCTTTAAGATGGACTGGTTGGATCTCCTTGCAGTCCAAGAGACTCTCAAGAGTCTTCTCCAACACCCATAGTTCAAAAGCATCTATTCTTTGGTGCTCAGCTTTCTTCACAGTCCAACTCTCACATCCATACATGACCATTGGAAAAACCATAGCCTTGACTAGACGGACCTTTGTTAACAAAGTAATATCTCTGCTTTTGAATATGCTATCTAGGTTGGTCATAACTTTTCTTCCAAGGCGTAAGCGTCTTTTAATTTCATGGCTGCAGTCACCATCTGCAGTGATTTTGGAGCCCAGAAGAATAAAATGAGCTGTTGTTTCCACTGTTTCCCCATCTATTTGCCGTGAAATGATGGGACTGGATGCCATGATCTTAGTTTTCTGAATGTTGAAATTTGGGAAATTATAATTAAAATTTGGATTTGTGCTTTTCTTGAAAATTAGGTCTGACAATTCTGGTTTTGCTTCTTAACCTAACTACAATTGGCTGAATCACTGGCCCTTTTGATGGAGTAGCTACTATTGTTTTCTAAAATGATTATATGTTTTTTAGTCTCCCACAGTCACCACTAGACTCCTTCACTTATTTATCTGATCTGTCTGGTCTGAAGTCACTCAGTCATGTCAAACTTTTTGCAACTCCGTGGAGTGTAGCCCACCAGGCTCATGTCCCTGGAATTCTCCAGGCAAGAATACTGGAGTGGGTAGCCATGCCCTTCTCTAGGGGATGTTCTCAACGCTGGGATCAAACCTAGGTCTCCTGAATTGCAGGCAGATTCTTCACCATCTGAGCTACCAGTAGTACCTTTAACTTTTGGGTTTATGCTACTGCTAAGTCACTTCAGTCGTGTCCGACTCTGTGTGACCCCATAGATGGTAGCCCACCCGCTCGCCCATCCCTGGGATTCTCCAGGCAAGAACACTGGAGTGGGTTGCCATTTCCAGGTCCTGTCTTAAACCCACCAAGATTTTTATCCTTGAATTATTATAACTAACTTAAGAGACTTACTGAACTACATTCAAAGATGGAGCAAAATTAGCATAGATCTGCACTGTTCAATAAAGTAACCACTAGACATATGTAACTATTTAAAATTTTATTACAATCAAATAAAAATGAAAATTTGCTCCCTCAGTTGTGTTAGTTACATTTCTAATTGTATTTGAAGCTATCATTCTGCATAAATGGAGAATATTTTTATCATTGCAGAAAGTTGTATTGGACAATACTAATATATAGGTAGTAAAATTTTTATAATAACAGTGACAAAAGCAAAATTTAAGGATGATAGATTTCAAATTGAAAATGCAAAAGCACAAACAAGTAAACAAGCAGCACCCACTGAATTAAATGACAGGAAATAGGAAGTGTTTAAAAAGATTGTCTAAATTTCCCTAGATTTGGTTAAGCACACCAGCCCATATACATTTCATTCTAAAGAAATGGAAGTATTCATACATGGAATGAAATTAAAAAAAAAAAAAAGCAATTGCCCTTGACAACAATTGAGATTATAGACAGATGGATTTCCATGAGAAAGACCTGGTAAAAGAAATGTCCTGGAAGCTATATACAAGGGCACTTACTAATCTTTGGGTGGATTTAATTATAATATATAGAGGATCCCCAGTGGATTCCAGTGGTTTAGGAATACTTAAGAAAATAGTTTCATAATGAGTCAACTTATAAGAAGAACAAATAAGGACAAAGTATCTATTAATTAGACCAGTATATCAAAAGAAGTTAGCCTCAAGACATTTATTGTCTTTCCTGATAGTGATTTGCCTGGTTGATCTTTAAGGTCTCTTTAAGTTCAAAAATACTATGCTTTTTAGAACAATTAAGTGGATTTATTGCTGAGTCAATAACTCTTCTTAAAATATAATTACTAAATAGATGACAACTCAGGAGGGATTTCTTGAGGCATTTCGTAAAATCAAAAGATTATATGTTGAGATGTGTCATGTTTTATGTTTTTATCAATGACTTGAATGAATGAACTCATAGAAGGCAAGCTTATTAAGGTGACACAAAGCTTGGAGGAAAAGTTAGTATATGCAGTGTCAAAAGCAAAATTTGAACAGATTTGATGACTCTAACTAGAGTTAAGAGGGATTTCTTTTAAGGTGATATTTAATGGAAAATTTATTTAAGGGCATTCACTTGCATTCCTTGAGAAGTTGTGGACTTTAGACTCAAGGTTCAAATTAACTTGATAGCCTAGAATTCTGGGTTAAATTGAACAAAGTGGTTAGCAGCGAATGCCCCTGTGTTCAGCTAAAAGAAAACTACCTATGATGCACTTCCTCCTTGAAATGTCTTCTGGTTCTGCCCCGCCTTGTTTTCCTCCTGCTTTGCAAACCACAGCTCAGTCTACTTTTCTGAATAATCATCTCCCTATTTCTTAGCATTAGAGAGCTTCTGTGCCTGTGCTGCCTATTTCACTTCCACCTAGTATGAGGGATCATTTACTGATAACTTAGACTACCTCATGTCTGGGGATTTCTCTAATTTTAAATCTCAAGTCTAGATCTATCTCTGAGCCCTATATTAATATATTCGGTAGCATACTTGGGTAGGCATTCCTCTCTTGAATTCCCAGCAGATACCTAATACGTAAGCTGAGTTCCTATTTTTTTCTTCCAAACATGCACAACCTTCCACATCTTAATGAGTGGTACTGCAGTTCTTCTGTAGATTAGGACAAAAGATTAAATTCACATCTGTGTCTCTTCCCCTGTCTTGCATACAGGGTCGTCATTGCCATCTTCCTAAATTCCATATATATGTGTTAGTATACTGTATTGGTGTTTTTCTTTCTGGCTTACTTCACTCTGTATAATCGGCTCCAGTTTCATCCATCTCATCAGAACTGATTCAAATGAATTGGACTCAGAGGGAGAGGGAGAGGGTGGGATGATTTGGGAGAATGACATTCTAACATGTATACTATCATGTGAATAGAATCGCCAGTCTATGTCTGACGCAGGATGCAGCATGCTTGGGGCTGGTGCATGGGGATGATCCAGAAAGATGTTATGGGGAGGGAGGTGGGAGGGGGGTTCATGTTTGGGAATGCATGTAAGAATTAAAGATTTTAAAATTTAAAAAATAAAAAAAAAAAGAAAAAAAAAGATTAAATTCATCCTTGACTCGACTTTTTCTGACATTCTAGATGTAATCAATCAGAAAAATGTGTCTGAGATTTCCAGAATTCCTAGGTTTTCGGCCACTCAATTACACCACCCTGATCCAATCTACTGTTAAATCTCATCTGAATATTTTAGCAGTCTCCTCTCATCCTGTTTTCACCCATGCTACATCTTGTGTGCTTTGAACTCTGGAGTCAGGTTAATCCATTTAAATAGAAGCTTGTCACTTAGCTCAAAATCCTCTAATCAAATCACTCAGAGTTCTGAAGTCTGTAAAACGGTCTACAAGTCTCTCCTACCCCCTTTTGCAGTGGGGTGCAGTGGTAAGGACTCGGCCTGCAATGCAGAAGACACAGGACACGTGGGTTTGACACATGGGGCAGGAAGATCCCCTGTAGGAAGAAATGGCAACCCTCTCCAGTATTTTTGCCTGGGAAATCCCATGGAGAGAGGAGCCTGGTGGGCTATAGTTCATGGAGTCACAAATGTCAGACAGGACTGAGTGACTAAACCACCAACTACCTAACATGATTCTTTGTCCCTATATTGTCCCCTCACTGTTCCTTTAACGCTTCAGGCCCACTATTGTCTCAGAGACCTTGTACTCCGCCTACAGTGCTTTTCTCTAAGATACCTTTGTTGTTCACTCCCTCATAGCCTTCACGTTTTTTATTGATGGATGTTATTTTCTCAGTGAGACTGTCCTAATTCTTATATTTAAAAATTTTTGATTTTCCCTAATCCCAAACTTGCCTTCATACTTACCTTTTCTCCACGACACATGTTACTTTCTGCATTACAATATAACTTATATTTATTATTATTGTAACCAACTTCCCCTCTGAAATTAAAACTCCACACTGTCAAGGACTTCTGCCTGTTTTGTTCAGTTTTATTTCTTACTTTTAGAATAGTGCTGACATATAGTAGATGTGCAGAAATTACTTTTGAATGGATGTCTGCCTGTGGGAACAAACTAAAGAATGACTAAATAAAGCTACTGTGAAAAAGATGAAGAACTTAGATATCCAAGTAAAATGTTCATCATTGCTGAGACATCTAAGAAAGGAAAACCTCTTGGTTTATAGGCATGAAGTCCAGATTAAGAGATATAAAAATCCTCTGTCTTCTGTACAAGCACAAACTTTATTTTGCATTTATGTCTTTGAAGAAGGCACTCAAAAAACATCAACTTTAACAGATAGTGTTAAAATTAAAAAAAAAAATAACTTAGGGATTGTAAATATAGCAGCAAATTGGTAAAGTTAAACCCAATTAACATACGTTATATTTTTGAGATGTTAGATGAAAGAAATAACTATGAGTAGATTCAGAATATTAATGATTCACTAACATTAATAGTCTATATAACTACTATTTAAAATAGTGTGGTTCGTAACAGTTAGTAGGAAACTTCCTTTTCTAGGGGGCACTCAAGCATAGGACACAGATGGTTAACTATTTAGAAAATTATAAGATATGCACTGGATAGAAGGTGTAGTTGGTAGATTCCATCTGAGTTGTAATGTTCTATAATACTAAAAAGTATAGTTCTATACACAAATATGTATATATTTGAAGATATATATATGACTAGATTTATATAAAATTATATACATTTATATATGTGCATATATATCTTATATAAATATTTCAGTTTTATTTCTATGGATATTAATTTGATCATAGAGATCACCTAATTGGATGTAATACTCATTAACCTTTTCCTGAGGCTGGAGCCCAAATACTACATCCTGTCCCTTTCTAGTACTTTTTCTTCTCTGACATGAAATTCCATGTATGGTCAGGCTTTTGGATGATAACCATAACTTTGGGTCTTTAAAAGATCAAGAGTTGACCATGCTGATAAAACATTTGTACCAAGCATTACTTATTGCTAAACTCAAGTTTTTCTTTTTCTGTGATATAAATTCATTTTCCACAGAAAATACAAATATAACTACAATTCTGTTTTATAACACAAATATCTACCTTATAAATTAGTTCTTAAACTTCAGACCATTTTCTGAAAATGACAAGTATCGGTTAATCTTATAGGTGTGAAGTTTACATGTTGAAACATGGAGTTATTTATTTACTCAACTAGGTCAAAAGGAAAGAAAAAAAATCAATGGACTTGCAAGATGAATAAAGTTCAGGTTCTCTTTGTCTCAGAGAGCAGATGTTATATTTATTATATCTGTAAACGTTGTGAGAATGTTGGTTGAGAATTTTTACTTGTTTTTCAGATTGAATTCCCTCTTGATTGAACTGTTTCTAAGCATTGATGATACTGGTCACAGAATTATCTACTTTATTAGATTTAAATATTCACATATATGTAGTGTTTACAATAGTAATCATTTTAAAATGATATCATGAGTGCTTTTTAAACTTTAAGGTGCATGAGAATTACCCAAGATGCAAAATGTGAATATAAATTTACATTTTGGGCCTGGCCTCCAAATATCTGTAATCTATAGGTCAGGTAATACAGTCATGCTTATTTAATGAGCGCATACGCTTGCTCTCCCTCTGCCATCAGGTTTCAGGTGGTCCATGGATCCTGCTTTGTGATCACTCAGTTCAGTTCAGTCGCTCAGTCGTGTCCAACTCTTTGCGGCCCAATGGACTGCAGCACACCAGGCCTCCCTGTTCATCACCAACTCCCAGAGTTTACTCAAACTGTAACCTTTATATAGATGCATATTTTAAAATTAAAGTCATTGTTTTGTACTGATTCATACTGTATAGGTTTGTATAGAGCATATGTCAATTTGTGTTTAGGTCTAGGTTTTTTTCTTCTCCTCACACATGTTTATTCTAAAAAATCCTTTCACAACTTTCAAAATGCATATGGAAGGAAACAACAAAACAACTTTCTTCCCTGGCTAAGGCCTACTTACTTTATAGATCCATATTTGGGGAGAGAGCACCCTCATGTGGTAATAGGATGCTAAAAATATTCTGAGATTTTCTTTTCTATCTTAAGCAACCACAGGAAAACAATTGCTGGTAACTATATCACCACCCCACTGGATCATTTTGTTTCTGAAGAGTTTTCAGAGGAACCATTTTCTTTTCTTTTAGGCCTAAAGACAAACGTATTATCTTGCAAAATTGTTATCTTATTGTTGTGAATTTTCAGGTACCCCAACTGTGGCTTTTTCTATTGATTCAAGACACCTGTCTTAATGCTTCTGTTAAGTCATAGTGAATGTGAACCAACTTAAGCTGCTGGGTCACAGGGCTCATCAGCACCCAAACACAATATTCTGTTATTAGTTCAGTGGTTTTCCAGAACCATGAAGCAAACTTAACTCTGTTTCAAAGTCATAAGTGAAATATCTAAAGTATTCTAGGCATTAGGGAAATTTTTGAATGAACGTTAAATGATTCATAAGCAACAATAAAATACCTTTTTCTGTAAATGAAAGCACCCCCGAAAGCACAAAGTCTTTTAGATGAGAAACAACGCCATAGAAGACAAGTATCCAGCTCACTGTACTGCTGTGTTTGTGGAATGCTAGACTGTCTAATCGGAGAAGGCAATGGCACCCCACTCCAGGACTCTTGCCTGGAAAATCCCATGGACGGAGGAGCCTGGTGGGCTGCAGTCCATGGGGTCTCTAGGAGTTGGACATGACTGAAGTGGCTTCACTTTCACTTTTCACTTTCATGCATTGGAGAAGCAAATGGCAACCCACTCCAGTGTTCTTGCCTGGAGAATCCCAGGGATGGGGGATCCTGGTGGGCTGCCGTCTATGGGGTCTCACAGGGTCGGACATGACTGAAACGACTTAGCAGCAGCAGCAGCAGCAGACTGTCTAATAAACAAAAGTAGTATCCCCAGCCAAAAGAATAATATTAACTCTAATAAACATCAAAAAGTTGCAGTCAAGTATGATGGCTTAATTAAAACTTATTATAATGTAAGGAAATACTTTCAGATGCTTACAAAGAAATTGACAATCAATTAAAATTAAAAGCTTGCCATTCCAGTGCCAAAATTGGCATGATTATTATGTAAGGAAGGCAATCCACTTAATATATATTAATATATATCTCCCCTCTCTGAACATGCCCTGAGGTTAATCTGATTTGATTCAATACTAACTTCTCAAAAATTGTATCTTTCTTTTAAAAATGTTACTTTTTCAAGGATTTTATAAGCATTCAAATTTATTATTTCTGTTGGATATTTTCCATTTGACAAATGTAACATAATCCATAAGTTTTTTGATAATTCTACAATATAGATTTGTTTTTTATTAATATTATTTTTAATATAAGTAAAACACATGTCCTCATTGTAAATAATATAGTAGATGCATAAAAATGAAATGGCATGTCACCAGCAGTCTCTTTACACGCTTTCTTGCAATAACGGTTTTTAGCATCTTGATCTAATTGAATACAGTATTTTTATGCCTATGAAGAATATCTTTACAAACTATTATATTTTACATAGAGAAAATATATACACATATGTATATATATATATATATATATACACACATATGGTTGTATTTGTAACCCCATTGTATATATAATTTTATAACTTTTGACCTTAGCTCATAATAATTTTGTGTGTAATCAGTATTTAATACTCCACTAGGTGAATATATTTATCAGAATTTATTTAGCCATTCCTTTATTTGGGTTGTTTCCTATGTTTTCATGTTATATAACACTGCCATTAATAGCTTTGTTCTAGAAATTTTGTGTGCCGATTTAAATATTTTTAGGATAAGTTGTTGAATAATTTAAAACTGCAGATCAGTTCAGTTCAGTTGCTCAGTCGTGTCTGACTCTTTGTGACCCCATGAATCACAGCATGCCAGGCCTCCCTGTCCATCACCATCTGCTGTAGTTCACTCAAACTCATGTACATCGAGTCGGTGATGCCATCCAGCCATCTCATCCTCTGTCATCCCCTTCTCCTTCTGTCCCCAATCCCTCCCAGGATCAGGGTCTTTTCCAATGAGTCAACTCTTCGCTTGAGGTGGCCAAAGTATTGGAGTCTCAGCTTCAGCATCATTCCTTCCAAAGAAATCCCAGGACTGATCTCATTTAGGATGGACTGGTTGGATCTCCTTGCAGTCCAAGGGACTCTCAAGAGTCTTCTCCAACACCACAGTTCAAAATCATCAATTCTTTGGCACTCAGCCTTCTTCACAGACCAACTCTCACATCCATACATGACCACAGGAAAAACCATAGCCTTGACTATATGGACCTTAGTTTGCAAAGTAATGTCTCTGCTTTTGAATATGTTATCTAGGTTGGTCATAACTTTTCTTCCAAGGAGTAAACGTCTTTTAATTTCATGGCTGCAATCACCATCTGCAGTGATTTTGGAGCCCCCAAAATAAAGTCTGACACTGTTTCCCCATCTATTTGCTATGAAATGATGGGACCAGATGCCATGATCTTAGTTTTCTGAATATTGAGCTTTAAGCCAATTTTTTCACTCTCCTCTTTCACTTTCATCAAGAGGCTTTTGAATTCCTCTTCACTTTCTGCCATAAGGGTGGTGTCATCTGCATATCTGAGGTTATTGATATTTCTCCCAGCAATCTTGATTCCAGCTTGTGTTTCTTCCAGCCCAGCTCTTCTCATGATGTTCTCTGCATATAAGTTAAATAAGCAGGGTGACAATATTCAGCCTTGACATACTCCTTTTCCTATTTGGAACCAGTCTGTTATTCCATGTCCTTTTCTAACTGTTGCTTCCTGACCTGCATATAGGTTTCTCAAAAGGCAGGTCAGGGGGTCTGGTAGTCCCCTCTCTTTGTGAATTTTCTGCAGTTTATTGTGATCCACACAGTCAAAGGCTTTGGCATAGTCAATAAAATAGAAATAGATATTTTTCTGGAACTCTCTTGCTTTTTCAATGATCCAGCGGATGTTGGCAATTTGATCTCTGGTTCCTCTGCCTTTTCTAAAACCAGCTTGAACATCTGGAAGTTCACGGTTCACGTATTGCTGAAGCCTGGCTTGGAGAATTTTGAGCATTGCTTTACTAGCATGTGAGATGAGTACAGTCGTGTGGTAGTTTGAGCATTGCTGCTGCTGCTGCTAAGTCACTTCAGTCGTGTCCGACTCTGTGTGACCCCATAGACGGCAGCCAACCAGACTCCCCTGTCCCTGGGATTCTCCAGGCAAGAACACTGGAGTGGGTATTGATTATACTCTTAAAAAAATATGTCAATTTATATTTTTACTAACAAGATGAGTAAAGTATTAGTGATAATAGTAGTGGTAGTAGTGAAAGGAGTAGTAATAGTAATAAAAGAAATGCTGAAGAATAACATGGAATTTAGGGCAATAGATTACAGGGAAAATGAATAAAGTGTGGAGATAGTGTGATGCAAGTAGGAAAAGAGAATAGATAATTTACTATAGGAAACATCAATTTTAAATTACAAAGTCTGGGGTCATAATAGCATTTGAAGAATGAAAGCAATTTCAAAAACTGAAAAACTACAAGAAACAAGGAAATAAATTTAAAAGAAAAATAATGACTTAGCAGAATCTTAAAGCTTGTTAAGCAAAGCTCTTAAAGCAAAGAATGGAAATACTCGTAATTAGAGAAGACAAATCAAGAAAAATCATAAGGAAGCCTAAGAAAATTATAGTAGTCAAGGTAATCGTAGAGAAGATACTCTAAGGATCTAGAGAAAAGATTTATTAAGGATTTGAATCCATAAGACAAGTGATCAGTCGAGTATTAGAATAAGAAACTGAATAATGACCAAGAACAAGAAAATTCACAGAACAAATGGAGGAAGAACTTCTTAGCTGCAAAGCATGTAAGCTACATAACAAAGCAAGGCAGAGACATTTTCAAATATATAAGGCTCAGGGATCATACAGGCCATTTGTTCTTCTAAAAAAAGGTTTACTGGAAGACATAACCCAGACAAATAAGAGGAGAATGGAAATTAAGCACTATGAGTGAAGATATTGTTGGGGGCCAAATAGGTACCATTATATTACTTTTAATATAAAATTATGTAAAAGATCAAATAAAAAACAGGCAGCATCATATAAAAAATTTTAAAAAGCAATATGGGAGCAAAAAAAACCCCATAAGTTAAAGTAACAAATAAAGATGAATATATCTATTATAACAAAAATGTAAAAATTATAAGCTTATAAATTAAAGAAAAAATATCTTCAACATGAGTTAAAATATAACTTTATGCCATTCTTAAGCTATATACTCAAATTCATACTTAGTTTATAACAATGCATGCAAATTTAAACTTTTCATTTAAAACAAACATTTTAGCTACAAGACAAATTTGGTTATTAAAACTGCTCACTAAAGCAGGTACGTCTCTCCCTATTTTTATATATAAGAAGACTGACATTTATAAATCTTTATAGATTTGAATAAATCAGTTTTTTAGTTAATGCTGGAACCCTGATCTTCTGGTCACTAAAATTTCTTTCTGGCATATAACAAAATTTTCACTTTCTAAATTTCTAATGTATGTTATATTTAGAATTTTTATTTTTTTAAAATTTTATAATTACCTGATTACTAATTGTGGACCATCAAGAAAATAGAGACTAAACAGAAATAAGATGAATGAAACAAACAAACATGTTAAACTGATTAACTCTGTATAGCATGACCTGGGTTTTAAGGTACCTCTCTTCTCCTGACTTTGCCAGGAGCAAGAGCTTACTGTTTTTTTTAAATAATTACTTGATTTCTTATCTATAAAATGAATTAATACTATTAATCTCACGTATCACATATACTTCAAAGAAGAATGAAGCAAAATAATACCTTCTAATCTGGTCATTAGCATCTACCTACCATAAAACCTTTCTATTAAGAAGGAGGACTATAGTCTGAAACTGTCTGTGGATATGTGGGAAGCAGGGATTCATGTCTCTCATTTACTTTTGCATTGCCAACATCCCACCTAATGGTTGCTCCACACTTGTTATTTAAAAAACTGTTGAATTAATTGATTCTAATTCAATAACAAAAGAGATTTAAAATAAGTTTCCAAGTGGAAGGGGTCTTTACTTAGAATTTTCTAGAGGAAAGAGTATTTCTTGAGAAAAACTAAACCTACGTTTAGAAATTATGTTAATATTATGAAACATTTAATATAAACATAAGCATGTTTGAAAACTGGAAACTAGTTATAGCTACAACTTGGGGCCATAATTAGCTATCCATCTTTGCTTACAAAAGGAGATACAGTCTAGCTGGCTATTCACCAATTTACCTTCTCTCTCACATATAAAAGATAATATTCTGAGCAGCATGATTCATTTTAGGCTGGCAGTATCTGTATTTGAACTTATAATTTTCAGAATTCTGAGTTATTGTACATAACTGGTTGTAAGAGATGGCTGCTGGACTTTGCTGGAAAGATTTGATTTAAGAAAAGGAAACAACCAAATGGGAATTCCCATGAGAAGTCTGTGCTTCCATTACAGGGGGCATGGGTTCAATCCCTGGTCAGGGAACTAAGATCCTGCAAGCCATGTGGCATGGCCAAACACACACACACACACACACACAACTTAATGCCATATGGGTGTGGATTTCTTAATTATTAAAATTTTGTTGCTCTGTAATTACTTCAATTGTGTTTGTATCTGGAGAAGGCAATGGCACCCCACTCTACTACTCTTGCCTGGAAAATCCCATGGATGGAGGAGCCTGGTAGGCTGCAGTCCATGGGGTCGCTAGGACTCGGCCACAACTGAGTGACTTCACTTTCCCTTTTCACTTTCATGCATTGGAGAAGGAAATGGCAACCCACTCCAGTGTTCTTGCCTGGAGAGTCCCAGGTATGGGGGAGCCTGGTGGGCTGCCATCTATGGTGTTGCACAGAGTCAGACATGACTGAAGCGACTTAGCAGCAGCAGCAATGTTATGTATCATTTCTTGTTGTGTAGCATCTATGGTGGCACGTTGTACCTGTAACTGGCCATTTCCAATTTTCAAACATGCTATGTTTACCTGCTGTCCTCTCCTCCCTCAGTGCACTTTCTGTGGTTAGACACTATCCACCTCCAGCATCCTGATAAAGCTTACACAAAAGTACCCCTTCTCCCAACCCCCTATATGTATAAGCTCATGCAAACACACATACAAGCACACATTGTACGTGTTATTCAGTTTCTTTTCCTTCAGCTCTGAGCACTAGATCTAAGAATCAGTCTATTTTAGTATGCGTGGAAATATTGGGAGTTATAAGTTATGGCAGTTCAAGGATATATTATTTTTTGTCTGCATCTGGTTCTTCCTTTATATTACCAATAAATAAAGAAAGGGAACCCTTGATTTAGTTTATGCAAAATATCTAATTTCTACTCCTAATTCACTAGCTTTATGACTCTAAGTCATTATTTTTCTGGTCTACAGTTTCATCATCTATGAAAGGAATGAATTAAACAAATGACCTCAAAATACTGCTTAATTTCTAATATATATATGTGTGTGTGTGTGTGTGTCTGTGTCTGTGTATGAGAAAATCAGTAGGTTGAAATGTGAAAATGACCCTTTCTAGATCAAATTGTTGATTGTTGGAATTTCATATAACTTTTGTTGGTAACGATATCTTGTAGGACTACAGATATCATTAATCCTTGTTTCAAGGTGTCATTACTATTAGATACCATTGAGATTATGTCATTCCTTTGCTTTTTTCAGTAGCCTGAGACACTGCAATCTATTAGAGCAAGGACTATAATTTTTACTGTTTCATGCCCCAGTGCCTACAACAGTGTCTAGCAAGTACCAGACACAGTATGTTTGCTGAATGAATAGTGTTGTGACTTAAAATTATCAAATTCTACAAAATTATAATTATTAATAATGATGATAATCAGACATGTTGAAATACTAGAGTAGATAATACCAAAGGTGAAATTTCTGACAGCACTGTTAATGGGAAGGTGACAAGTTAATCTTTGCTAAAATAATCAAAGGTGTGGCATAGCAGACAAGATGTAAAAGCTATGTCAGGTTCAGTTCAGTTCAGTTCAGTCACTCAGTTGTGTCCGACTCCTTGCGACCGCATGGACTGCAGCATGCCAGGGCTCCCTGTCCATCACTAACTCCCAGAGTTTACTCAAACTCATGTCCATTGAGTTGGTGATGCCATTCAACCATCCCATCCTCTGTCATCCCCTTCTCCTCCTGACTTTAATCTTTCTCGGCATCAGGGTCTTTTCCAATGAATCAGTTCTTTGCGTCAGGTGGCCAAAGTATTGGAGTTTCAGCTTCAACATCAGTCCTTCCAATGAATATTCAGGACTGATTTCCTTTAGGATGGACTGGTTGGATCTCCTTGCAGTCCAAGGGACTCTCAAGAGTCTTCTCCAACACCACAGTTCAAAAGCATCAATTCTTTGGCACTCAGCTTTCTTTATAGTCCAACTCTTACATCCATACATGATCACTGGAAAAACCATAGCCTTGACTAGAAAGAAATTTGTTAACAAAATAAGGTCTCTGCTTTTTAATATGCTGTCTAGGTTGGTCGTAACTTTTCTTCCAAGGAGCAAGTGTCCTTTTAATTTCATGGCTGCAAGTCACCATCTGCAGTGATTTTGGAGCCCCTAAAAGTAAAGTCAACCACTGTTTCCACTGTTTCCCCATCTATTTCCCATGAAGTGATGGGACTGGATGCTATGATCTTAGTTTTCTGAATGTTGAGTTTTAAGCCAACTTTTTCACTCTTCTCTTTCACTTTCATCAAGAGGCTCTTTAGTTCTTCCTCACTTTCTGCCATAATGATGGTGTCATCTGCATATCTGAGATTATTGATATTTCTCCCGGCAATCTTGACTCCAGCTTGTTCTTCATCCAGTGCAGCGTTTCTCATGATGTACTCTGTATAGAAGTTAAATAAAGAGGATGACAGTATACAGCCTTGATGTACTCCTTTCCCTATGTGTCAGGTTAGTGCAGGGCTTATACATGGTTTCATGAATATTTCCTTTAAATTACATGAATTTTTATGTTATAAATGTTTTTAATATTTAAAAATATAGCACATAAAGCCATGTTTAAAGAAAATATTTATAATGGTACCATCCAGAGAAAAATAATAAAACTGGACCATATAAATATAATAGCTTCTTATGCCATGATCATTTTTCCTCTGTGATGAAATATTCTGTGAAAACATTCTTTTATATTTTACTTACTTGTTAGGCTGTATGGTGTGATTTAAGATATGCAATGTAATAACTTAATGTATTTATACATTGTGAAATTATTATCCCAATTAACAATGCATCCATCACCTTCTATAGTTTGTGTGTGTGGTGAATACTTTAAGGCTTACTGTCATAGAAAATTTTAAGTATACAATAGAGTAGTTTAAACTATAATCACCATGCTATACATTAGATCCCAGAACTTATAACTGAAAGTTAGTACCCTCTGACAAACCTCTCTCCCTTTTCCCCATCCTCTGCCCCCAGTCTATTCTCTGCCTCTATTATTTCAACATTTTTTAGATGCCATGTGTAGATCATATAATGTGTGTCCTTTTATATCTGACTTACTTTACTTAGCATAAGGTTCTCTAGGTTCATCCATGTTTTTGCGAGTGACAGGATCCCTTCTTTGTTATGGCAGAATTATACATATAACATTTTCTTTATCCACTTACCTGTCAATTGACATTTAGATTTTTCCATATTTTGTCTATTGTGACTAATGCTTCAATGAACATGGGAATGCAGATGTTTTTTAAAGATACTGATTTCATTTCCTTTTGTTATATACTCAGAAGTGGGATTCTAGATTGTATGTTAGTTCTATTTTTAATTTGTTAAGGAATTTTTGTGCATGGTGATTGTACCCACTTACATACTTACCAAAAGTACAAGGGTTCCCTTTTCTTCACATCCTTGCCAACAGTTATTTCTTGACTTATTGATGATAATAGTTATACTGACAGATATGAGGTGATACCTCATTGTGGTTTTCATTAGTATTTCTCTGATGATTAGTGATGTTGACCTGTTAAACGCCTGTTCAGTATTTGTATGTCTTCTCTAGAAAAAGGTCTGTTCAGATCTTTGTCCATTTAAAAAATTGGATTATTATTGAGCTTTTTCTATTGAGTTGTAGAAGGTTTTTAAGTATTTTGGATTTTAAAACTTAATCAGAAGTATAGTTTGCAAATATTATCTCCCAATCTATAGATTATATTACACTTAAGTCTAATTCATGTTGAGTTAGTGTTTGTGAGTGGTGTAAGATAAGGGTCTGATTTCATCCTTTTACAAGTAGATTTCCAGTTTTTCCAACACTGTGTATTGAAAAGATTATTATTTCCCAATTGTATATTAATCATGCCCTTGACCAAGTTTTTGTTATTGTTGTTCAGTCACTATTGTTGTTCAGTCAGTCATATACGATTGTTTGCGATCCCATGGACTGTAGCCTGCCAGGCTCCTCTGTCCATGGTATTTCCCAGGCAAGAATGCTACAGTGGGTTGCCATTTCCTTCACCAGGGGATATTCCCAACCCAGGAATTAAAGTCACATCTCCAGCACTGGCAGGCAAGTTCTTTTCCACTCACGTACCAGGCAAGCCCCATCCAATTTCAGTTGGCCATAATGCATGGATTTATTTCAGAGCTTTCTAGTCTGTTCCATTTCTCTATGAGTCTGTTTTTATGCCAGTACTGCACTATTTTGATTAGTATGGCTTTTTGTAATATAGTTTGAAGTCAGGAAATGTGATGCTTCCAGCTTTGTTGTTTCTCAAGATGGCTTTAATTAATTGTTGTTGTTGTGTGTGTGTGTGTGTGGTTCCATATAAATTTTAGGATTTTTTCCTATTTGTGTGAAAAATATCACTGGAATTTTAATAGTGATTGTATTAAACATGTAGATTACTTTGGGTAATATAGACATTTTTAGCAATATTAAATCTTCTAAGTTGTTAACATGGGGCCTTTTTTCATTTATTTTTATCTACTTCAATTTTCTTTCATCAGTGTCTCATATTTTCCAGGGTATAAATCTTTCACCACTTTGGATAAATTTGCTAAATATTTTGGGCTTTCCAGGTAGCACTAGTGGTAAAGAACACCCCTGCCAATGCAGGAGATTAAAGAGAAGCAGATTTGACCCCTGGGGTGGGAAGATTCCCCTGGAGAAGGGAATGGCTACCCACTCCAGCTTACTTGCATGAAGAATCCCATGCACAGAGGAGCCTGGAGAGCTGCAGTCCATAGGGTTGCAAATAGTCAGACATGACTGAAATGACTTAGCACACACAACCATAAATATTTTATTCTTTTCGTTGTTATTGTAAATGGGATTATTTTCTTAATTTTTCAGGTAGTTTGTTGTTAGAGTACAGAAGCATAACTGATTTTGTATAGTGATTTTTTTTTAAAATCCTGAAACTGGAATGAATTCATTTAGTTTTCTGGTAGAATATTTTACATTTTGGATATATCTGTTTATTTCTGTAGTGTCATTGAACTTTTGTTTTACCATGCTCTATACATGGAATTTAATGCCAGAAACTTGAGCTTCATATTCAACTATTTAAGACTGATTTCCATATTGTAAAACTTTCCATCAACTTCTCATCTAATTTTCAACTGTTGGTAATTGTGAACTGCATTATTATTTTATTAGGGTTGCAAAATGTTGATTTTATAGTTGTATAATTTAGTCAACATATATTAGCTAGAATTCTTTGGCTAAAACTGTCTGTCTTCAATGAGGACAGTTACCTTGAAACAGTGTTTGTAAAAGTAAAGATGAGCTTAATGTTTAATGATTTCCTTTTATTTGTGATTTTTCAGAGTAAAGATTAGATACCTTCTTTCCATTATCCTATAATATTATGTGCATGTTAGTCACTCAGTTGTGTCTGACTCTGCAACCCCATGGACTCTAACCCTCTAGCCTCCTCTGTCCTTGGGATTCTCCAGGAAAGAATACTGGAGTGGGTTGCCAGTTCCTTCTCCAACCTATAATATTATAAATTGATTTCAAAATGATACTACTGTTACTAATATTTACAGACTAGAGGATAAAGGTTAAGATTTTTTATAGGTCCATTTTTGCTACAACCTATATTCCTCCAGGCAAAATATAGTCAATATGCTGTGCTGTAAAGTCACTTGAAATAATTCCTCTTTCTGATATGTGATTAAATTTGTTCACTTCCATTTTAAGTTTACATATTTTATGTAATTATATTTTTGAAAATATAAAATACTTTCATTTCCAGTGTTAAAACTATGAAGAAAATTATATTTGGAGAAGTCACACTTTCTATTCCTGTCTCTGATAACTCATTCCCTTTCTCTCTCTAGAATAAACATCATAATAAGTTGATATATCTTTCCAGTATATTCAAATATGTATAATTTTATATTCTCTTCTTTCTTACAAAGAAGGGAACATTTGATTCATGTTATTCTTCAGTTTGCTTTTTTTCACTTTAACTATACATCCTAGTAATCACTTTATTTGCAGTATATAGCAGTGGTTCTTAATAAGGAGAATCCACCTGCTCCCAGAGAGCAGTTGGTAATGTCTGAAGCATTTGGAGGTGTTACAACTTGAGCCAAGGAGTCATTATATCTGGTTAATACAGGCCAGAGATGATGCTGAAAATCCTACAATTTACTGGAAAGAAACCAGCATGTCAATAGTGCCAAGACTGACAAATCATATAGGGCCCTGCTTTTCTAGTGTACTTACTTGCTAATTCAAAACATTTGTGTCACCTTAAAGTCTCTTTTTATTAATCAATATTTCTCTTGATTATGAGTCTATTTCTTGCTATGTGTCTAGGAATTTTTTAAAGTATATTCTGAACGGTGTGGATGTTATTTTACAGTGAATCTGGAATGTGTTCTTTTACTTTAGGTGTTCAGTTTTCTTCTGGCAGTAGTATGAAATTATTGCCAGACTATTGATTCTGTCAAGGTTAGATTAAGACTGTGTTAGAATTTATCTATATATTTTTCTTTAGTTCTTTTACATGACCCTCGATCTAATTTGTAATCCCTATTTCTAACTTTTTCTGGCTCTCAGAAAATTTCTAGAGAGTCAATAGTTTCTTATATAGTAGCATTTCTTATACTCTTAATTCCTTCCTACAGTTCAGTGATTCCATCTGGAGTAATTTTCTATAGCCTGAAGAATTCCTATCAATATTCCTTACAGTTTAAGCATTCTGGTGATATGGTGTGTGTGCAAATATGTGTGTGTATATGAGTGTGAAAATGTCTTTATTTGGCATTCCATTTTGAAGAATAGTTTAATTCAACATAAGTCTCTATGTTGGCAAGTTATTTTTTTTAAAACCTAAAACATAAAACACTGTTTTCTGATTTTCATAGGGACTGTTGAAAATTCATCTCATAATTGAATTTATCCCTAGGTAATAACTTTTATATTCCCTGGCTGCTTCAACAACCGCTTTACTATTTAGCAGTTTTGGAGAAAGCAATGGCACCCCACTCCAGTACTCTTGCCTGGACAATCCCATGGATGGAGGAGCCTGGTAGGCTGCAGTCCATGGGGTCGCTAAGAGTCGGACATGACTGAGTGACTTCACTTTCACTTTTCACTTTCATGCATCGGAGAAGGAAATGGCAACCATTTAGCAGTTAGCAGTTTAATTCTTATGTGACTATGTGATTTGTTTGTATTTACCGTACTTGGAGTTTTCTGAACTAATAAATCAAAATTGTTTTGTGCAATTTTAGATTTTATTTACTAATATTTTGTTGAAGATTGTTAATATCTGTATTAATGGCTGATAACAATCTGTAGTTTTCCTTTCTTGTAATGTCTTATCTGGTTTTAATACTATGGTAATACTGGCCTCATGCAATGAGTTAAGAAGTGTTCCTCTACTTCCATTTTCTGAAAAAGAGTGTGAAGAATTGGTGTTATTTCCTTCTTAGATGTTTAGGAGAATTCACTAAAGAAACCTTATGGGTCTGATGCTTTCTATTTTGGAAGGTTATTAATTATAGCCTAATTTTTTATAGTAGATATAGGCCTATTTAGATGATCTATGTATCCCTGTGTGAATTTTGGTAGATCGGGTCTTTCAAAGAATTGGTTCATTTCATATACATTATCAGATTTGTAGAAATAGAGTAGTTCATAATATTCCTATATTATCATTTTAATGTTCATGGATCAACAATGATCACCTCTCTTTCAATTCTGCTATTAGTGATTTGTGTCTTCTCTGTTCCCTTTGGTTAGCCTGGCTAAGGTTTTATCAATTTTATTGAACTTTCCACAAACGAGCTGTTAAAATTAATATATATATATATATATATATATATATATATATTCTACTTTTAATTTCATTGATTTCTACACCAAAATTTTATTATTTCCTTTCTTTTTCTATCTGCATATTTATAATGTTTTTCTTTCTCTAGTTTCCTAAGGTGGCATTTTAGATTTTTGATTTTATGTCTTATTTCTAAAATGTGTATTTCTTTCAAGCAGGGTGTTTGCTGCATCCCACAGATTTTGATAAGTTGAATTTTCATTTTCATTTTACTTAGTTCAAAATATTTTTCATTTTCTTTTAAGACTTTTTCTTATCCAGTGTGTTATTTAGAAGTATGTTGAATAATCTCTAAATGTTTTGTAATTTTCCAGCTATCCTTATGTTATTGATTTCTAGTTTAATTCCATTTTGATCGAGAGCATATGTAGTATGATGCCCCTATGCAAAATTTGTTCAGAGATGTGTTTTATGGCTGAGAATGTGGTCTATCTTGGTAAATATTTCATGTGACTGTCAACTGAAAAAAGAATGCTGAGAGTTATATTTTTATTCAGCAGGTAATCTGAGGGCTTCAAGCCCCAGATACAGCATCTCAGGTAATGCTGAGAAACTGTTCTGAAGAGTCAGAATACGTAAGAGTTTTTACAACAAAAGTCCAGGTGATCAGAACATCAAAAGATTACTGTTGTAAAAGGAAAACAGTTATCTCAAATTAAAGAATTTAGCACTTTGCTATATGTAGAAAGATGCAAGAGTCTGTGTTTACTGAAACCATTCCTTTGATATGCACCTCAGCTATTTATGGCCAGTACCTTGTGTTTTCTTATCCTGAGTCTCCTCAGGGTGAAATGTTGAGGTGACTGTAGAAGTTGGCTTTCTTTTTTTCCAGCCTGGTTCCCTCAAGGCTCCTCGGGGTTGGGGCAACTTTGTAATGTGGGGACTTGATGGCTGCAACAGCCTGTGTTAACTGATATGGCAGACAGTAGTTCAGTTCATATGACCTTGAGGAGAATGTATATTCTGCTGCTGTTTAGAATAGTCTATATACCTTGTGTGCTTAGTCACTCAGTTGTGTTCAGTTCTTTGTGACCCCATGGACTGTGGCCCGCCAGGCTCCTCTGTCCATGGGGATTCTCCAGGCAAGAATACTGGAGTGGGTTGCCATGCCCTCTTATGTCCTATTGAGGGATGGTATGACCCAGTTAAGCTATATCTTTACTTCTGTTGTTGTACCCATCAGTTCCTGATAAAGATGTTTGTGAAATCTCCATTATAATAATGGATTTTTTAATATTTTCCTAGAAGTTCTATCATTTTTCTGCTTCATCTATTTTGATGCTCTATTTTTAAGTGCATACTCATTAAAGATGTGTCTGTTTGGAGAAATGAACACCCCATTTTCTTTAGCTAATGCCCCTCTTTCCTTGTTTTAAAGTCTGCTTTGTTTGAGATAAATATAGCTACCACAACTTTGTTTCGATTAGTGTTAGCCTGGCATACTTTTATCTATCATTGTAATTTTTTTCTATGTCTTTATATTGGGTTTCTTGTAAGCAACATATAGTTGCATCATACTTTTTTTTTGTTTGTTTGTTTTTTGTTTTTTAATTTTAAAATCTTTAATTCTTACATGCGTTCCCAAACATGAACCCCCCTCCCACCTCCCTCCCCATAACATCTCTGTGGGTCATCCCCATGTACCAGCCCCAAGCATGCTGTATCCTGCGTCAGACATAGACTGGCGATTCAATTCTTACGTGATAGTATACATGTTAGAATGCCATACTTTTTTTTAACCATTTCATCAGTCTTTGTATTTATTTATTAAGACTACTCACATTTAACATGATTGTTGGTATAGCTAGATTAGTATAACTTTCCTATTAATTTTACTTGTTCTTTGTTTCTTTCCCTTTTTCTATTTTCTATGATTTAAATTAAGCGATTTTGTATGATTCTATTTTCTCCCCTCTTTCAATGTTACTAGAGTCGGACACAACTGAGTGACTGAGCACACACACAACATACTTTTCTTTAATTTATCTTTTTAGTAATTACCATAGATTTTATCAAATGCATTTTTTAAATTTAATTTTATTATTTTTGATATATAGCTGATTTACAATGTTGTATTAGTTTTAGGCATACAACATAGTGATTTAAATTTTGTATAGGTTACACTCCATTTAAAGTTATTATAAAATGCTCACTATATTCCCTGTGTGTAGAATGCAATTCAATCTCTGTCCATTTTCAAATAACACTTTTTCCCTTCAGAGGTAGTAGAAATAACTTAGAATATTCCCTTTCATTCTTTTTGTTCCTTATATTGCTGTTATCTATTTCAGTTATCCAGAAGCTAAGCTATAACCCCAAATAAATGTTATCATTATTCAAGTGACTATTAATTTTTTAAGTATTACAATATTTTAATAGTTATTAATACATAACAATTACCTATTCAAGCAGTTATTAATAGAAATAAAGAAATTAAAAAGTTAAATTTTGCTTTCATTTATACCTTTTCTAATAGTTTTATTTTTAGATCTGGGTTTTTAAATTTTATCATTTTCCTTCTCTTTGAATGACTTCTTGTTGTTCTCTGACCTTGCTAGATTTGCTCATCTTCTGTCATGAATTTTGAAAGATTTATAGCCATTATTTGTTCAAATATTTCTTGTTCTCATTTCTCTGTCCCTTCAAGTGTTTCAAATTCTTTTTTAAAATTTATTTTTTAATTAATTAGTTTTAATTGGAGGCTAATTACAATATTGTAGCGGTTTTTGCTATACATTGACATGAATCAGCCATGGGTATACACATGTTCCCCATCCTGAACCCCCTCCCACCTCCCTCCCCATCACATCCCTCAGGGTCATCCCAGTGCACCAGCCCTGAGCACCCTGTCTCATGCATCAAACCTAGACTGGCGATCTATTTCACATATAATAATGTACATGTTTCATTGTTATCCTCTCACATCATCCCACCCTCGCCTTTCCCACAGAATCCAAAAGTCTGTTCTTTACATCTGTGTCTCTTTTGCTATCTCGTATATAGGGTCATCATTACCATCTCTCTAAATTCCATATATATGTATTAATATACTGTATTGGTGTTTTTCTTTCTGACTTCCTTCATGCTGTATAATAGGCTCCAGTTTCATCCACCTCATTAGAACAGATTTAAATGTATTCCTTTCAATAGTTGAGTAATGTTCCATTATGTATATGTACCACAGCTTTCTTATCCATTCATGGGCCAGTGAACATCTAGGTTGCTTCCATGTCCTGGCTATTGTAAACAGTGCTGCAATGAACATTGGGGTACACGTGTCTCTTTCAATTCTTGTTTCCTTGGTGTGTATGCCTAGAAGTGGGATTGCTGGGTTGTATGGCAGTTCTACTTCCAGTTTTTTTTATGGAATCTCCATGCTGTTCTCCACAGTGGCTGTGTTATTTTGCCTTCAGACCAACAGTGTAAGAGGGTTCCATGTTCTGTACACCCTCTCCAGCATTTATTGTTTGTAGACTTTTTGATAGCAGCCATTATGACCAGTGTGAGATGGTACTTCATTGTGGTTTTGATTTGCATTTCTCTGATAATGAGGTCATGGGAAATAGATGGGGAAACAGTGGAAACAGTGGCAGACTTTATTTTTTGGGGCTCCAAAATCACTGCAGATGGTGATTGCAGCCATGAAATTAAAAGACGCTTACTCTTTGGAAGAAAAGTTATGACCAACCTAGAGAGCATATTGAAAAGCAGAGACATTACTTTGCCAACAAAGGTATGTCTAGTCAAGGCTATGGTTTTTCCTGTGGTCATGTATGGATGTGAGTTGGACTGTGAAGAAAGCTGAGCACCGAAGAATTGATGCATTTGAACTGTGGTGTTGGAGAAGACTCTTGAGAGTCCCTTGGACTGCAAGGAGATCCAACCAGTCCATTCTGAAGGAGATCAGCCCTGGGACTTCTTTGGAAGGAATGATGCTAAAGCTGAAACTCCAGTACTTTGGCCACCTCATGGGAAGAGTTGACTCATTGGAAAAGACTCTGATGCTGGGAGGGATAGGGGGCAGGAGGAGAAAGGGACAACAGAGGATGAGATGGCTAGATGGCATCACTGACTCGATGTACAAGAGTTTGGGTGAACTCTGAGAGTTGGTGATGGACAGGGAGGCCTGGCGTGCTGCAATTCATGAGGTTGCAAAGAGTCGGACATGACTGAGTGACTGAACTGAACTGAACTGAACCGATAATGAGTGATGTTGAGCATCTTTTCACATGTTTGTTAGCCATCTGTATGTCTTCTTTGGAGAAACCAATGGATAAGAAAGCTGTGGTACATATACACAATGGAATATTACTCAGCCTCCATATGTTGGCATTGTTGATAGTTTTTCCCCGTAATTGACATCTAATCTTACTGCATTGTGATCAGAAAAGATGCTTGGAGTGATTTCAGATTTTTTGAACTTACCAAGGCTAGATTTATGGCCCAGGATGTGATCTATCCTGGGGAAGGTTTCATGTGCACTTGAGAAAACGGTGAAATTCAATGTTTTGGGGTGAAATATCCTATAGATATCAACTAGGTTTAACTGGTCATTGTATCATTACAGTTTGTGTTTCCTTGTTAATTTTCTGTTTAGTTGATCTATCCATAGATGTCAGTGGGGTATTAAAGTCTCCCACTATTACTGTGCTACTGTTAACTTCCCTTTTCATACGTGTTAGCATTTGCTTTACATATTATATATTTATATATATTTATAATTGTTATATCTTCTTTTGAATTGATCCTTTGGTCATTATGTAGTGTCTTTCTTTGTCTCTTTTCACAGCCTTTATTTCAAAATCTATTTTATCTGATATCAGTATTGCTACTCCTGCTTTCTTTCGGTCTCCATTTTCATGGAATATCTTTTTCCAGCCCTTCACTTTCAGTCTGTATATGTCACTTGTTTTGAGTTGGGTCTCTGTAGACAGCATATATAGGGGTCTTGTTTTTGTATCCATTCAGCCAGTCTTTGTCTTTTGGTTGGGGCATTCAACCATTTTACATTGAAGGTAATTATTGATAAGTATAATCCCATTGCCATTTACTTTGCTGTTTTGGGTTCAAGTTTATACACCTTTTCTGTGTTTCCTGTCTAGAGAAGATCCTTTATCATTTGTTGAAGAGCTGGTTGGTTGGTGCTGAATTCTCTCAGCTTTTGCTTGTCTGTAAAATTTTGATTTCTCCTTCATATTTGTTTTTTTGTTTTGTTTTGAAAATTTTTTTAAATTTTACTTTATAATACTGTATTGGTTTTGCCATACATTGACATGAATCCGCCATGGGTGTACATGAGTTCCCAATCCTGAAAACCCCCTCTGCCCCCGCCCACCTCTCTCCCCATATCATCTCTCTGGGTCATCCCAGTTTACCAGCCCCAAGCATCCTGTAATGAGATCCTTCCTCAGTACAGTAATCTGGGCTGTAGGTTTTTCTCTTTCATCACTTTAAGTATGTCCTGCCATTCCCTTCCAGAGAAGGTCATGGCACGCCACTCCAGTAATCTTGCCTGGAAAATCCCGTGGATGAGAGTCAGACATGACTGAAGCGATTTAGCAGCAGCAGCAGCAGCAGCAGCAGCAGCAGCAGCAGCAGCAGCAGCAGCAGCAGCAGCAGCAGCAGCCATTCCCTTCTGGCCTGAAGAGCTTCTATTGAAAGATCAGCCGTTATCCTTATGGGGATCCCCTTGTGGGTTATTTGTTGTTTTTTCCTTGTTGCTTTTAATATTCGTTCTTTGTGTTTGATTTTCATTAATTTTATTAATATGTTTTTATGGAAGTTTTCAACTATTATCTCCTCAAGTATTTTCTCATGGTCTTTCTTTTTGTCTCTGGAACTCCTATGATTCGAATGTTGGGGCATCTGACATTGTCCCAGAGGTCTCTCAGGTTGTCCTCATTTCTTTTAATTCTTTTTTATTTTTTTCCTCTCTGCTTCATTTATGTCCACCATACTATCTTCCACCTCACTTATCCTATTTTCCACCTCACTTATCCTATCTTCTGCCTCAGTTATTCTGCTGTTGGTTCCCTCCAGAGTGGTTTTGAACTCAGTTATTGCATTATTCATTATTGATTTGGAGAAGGCAATGGCAACCCAGTCCAGTACTCTTCTTGCCTGGAGAATCCCAAGGACGGTGGAGCCTGGTGGGCTGCCATCTATGGGGTCACACAGAGTTGGACACTACTTGTTCCAAATAGGAAAAGGAGTACGTAGGGGCTGTATATTGTCACCCTGCTTATTTAACTTATATGCAGAGTACATCATGAGAAACGCTGGACTGGAAGAAACACAAGCTGGAATCAAGATTGCTGGGGGAAATATCAATAACCTCAGATATGCAGATGACACCACCCTTATGGCAGAAAGTGAAGAGGAACTAAAATGCCTCTTGATGAAAGTGAAAGAGGAGAGCGAAAAAGTTGGCTTAAAGCTCAACATTCAGAAAACAAAGATCATGGCATCTGGTCCCATCACTTCATGGGAAATAAATGGGGAAACAGTGGAAACAGTGTCAGATTTTATTTTGGGGGGCTCCAAAATCACTGCAGATGGTGACTGCAGCCATGAAATTAAAAGACACTTACTTCTTGGAAGAAAAGCTATGATCAACCTAGACAGCATATTCAAAAGCAGGGACATTACTTTGCCGACTAAGGTCCGTCTAGTCAAGGCTATGGTTTTTCCTGTGGTCATGTATGGATGTGAGAGTTGGACTGTGAAGAAGACCGAGTGCTGAAGAATTGATGCTTTTGAACTGTGGTGTTGGAGAAGACTCTTGAGAGTCCCTTGGACTGCAAGATCCAACCAGTCCATTCTGAAGGAGGTCAGCCCTGGGATTTCTTTGGAAGGAATGATGCTAAAGCTGAAATTCCAGTACTTTGGCCACCTCATGGGAAGAGTTGACTCATTGGAAAAGACTCTGATGCTGGCAGGGATTGGGGGCCGGAGGAGAAGGGGATGGCAGAGGATGAGATGGCTGGATGGCATCACTGACTCGATGGACGTGAGTCTGAGTGAACTCCGGGAGTTGGTGATGGACAGGGAGTCCTGGTGTGCTGCAATTCATGAGGTTGCAAAGAGTCGGACACGACTGAGTGACTGAACTGAAACTGAAACTGAAGTGACTTAACAGTAGCAGCAGCAGCAGCAGCAGCAGCAGCAGCAGCATTATTGACTGACTCTTTTTTATTTCTTCTAGGTCCTTGTTTAACATTTCTTGCATCTTCTCAATCCTTGTCTCCAGACTATTTACAAGTAATTCTGCTTTGTTTTCAATTTTGGATCATTTTTACTACTATTATTCTGAATTCTTTCTCAGGTAGACTCCCTACCTCCTCCTCTTTTGTTTGGTTTGGTGGGCATTTATCATGTTCCTTTACCTGCTGAATATTTCTCTGTCTTTTCATCTTGTTTAGATTGCTGTGTTTGAGGTGGCCTTTCTGTATGCTGGAAGTTTGTAGTTCCTCTTTGTTGTGGAGGTTCCTCCCTGTGGATGGGGTTGGACGAGTGGCTTCTCAAGGTTTCCTGGTTAGGGAAGCTTGTGTTGGTGTTCTGGTTGGTGGAGCTGGATCTCTTCTTTCTGGAGTGCAATGAAGTGTCCAGTAGTGAGTTTTGAGGTGTCTATGGGTTTGGTGTGACTTTTGGCCGCCTGTATTTTAATGCTCAGTGTTATGTTCCTGCATTGTTGGAGAATTAGCTTAGTGTGTCTTGCTATGAAACTTGTTGGCTCTTGGGTGGAGCTTGGTTTCAGTGTAGGTATGGAGGCTTTTGATGAGTTCTTATCGAATAATGTTCCCTGGAGTCAGGAGTTTTCTGGTGTTCTCAAGTTTTGAATTTAAGCCTCCTACTTCTGGCTTTCAGTCTTATTCTTATAGTAGCCTCAAGACTTCTCCATCCATACAACACTGATGATAAAACATCTAGGTTAATGGTGAACAAATTCTAGGGGAGGGACACCCAGAGAGATTCAGAGTTACATGGACAAGGGAAGAGGGAGGAGAGAGATAGAGGTGACCAGGAGGAGACGAGGGAGAATCAAAAGGGGAGAGAGCAGTCTAGCCAGTAGTCAATTCCCTATGTGCTCTCCACAGTCTGGAACACTCAGAGAGGTTCACAGAATTACATAGAGAAGAGGAGAGGGAGGAAGGAGATAGAGGTGACCAGGAGGAAAGAGGGGGAGTCAAAAGTAGAGAGACAGATCTAGCTAGTAATCAGTTCCCTTTGTGTTCTCCACAGCCCAGAACACCCAAAGAGATTCACAGAGTTGGGTAGAGAAGAGAAGAGGGAGGGAGGAGATAGAGGTGACCTGTGGGAGAAAAAGGAGAGTCAAAAGCGGGAGAGAGCAATCAAACCACTAATTACACTCCTAAGTAAGAATGGGTACTGCAGATTAGATTTTTAAAGGTACAAAATTGATAACAAATAACAAAAAGCAGAGATTAAAAATCTAGAGTAGAAGTTAGACTCTCAAAAATACAATATTGAAAAAACCAAAACAATATCACAAAAATTATATATATATGAAATTTGCTTTAAAAATAGTGTCTTTTTTGCAAGTTAATAGTAGGTTATAAAAATTAAAATTAAGGGAGTAATAAATAACTTAAAATTAAAAAAATTAAAAAGTGATAATAGTAAAATATATCTAGGAATTTCTCTGGATCTGATGAGGGCAGTGTGGAGTCAGTTTAGTTTCAGATAGTTCCTTGTTTCAGCTTATACTTCTTCTCTAGGTCTATAGGCCCTTTCCAGTGTAGCCAGTGCTAACTATGGGGTTTTAATCTGTTGCACCTGTCTCTTCCAAAGCAGTTGCCTCTTCTTTCTTTATTTTGGCTTCCTCTGTTTGCAAGTCTCTTCAGTGTCTAATTTCAGCCCTGACACAATGGCACGAAGATGGTCACTTTTTAGGCTCACTTGTTCAATTGTGCTGTGGGGAGGAAGGAACACTGCAAACAAATATCACTGGTGTGTGTGGGGAATGCTCACAGTGTCTGGGCAATACTGGGCTTGCCCCCACTCACGGCATGTGTGCTATCCCGGTCTACACTGCTCAGGCTCCAGAGTACTCTGCAGGGGAACTGTCTAAAGTGAGCCCTGGGTTGCATACACTTCCCAGGTCTAAGCTGCTCAGGTTCAGGTTCTCAGGTACTCCACAAAGGCACAGACTCAGTTGGGCCTGCATTTTGTGCCCTTCCCAGGTCTGAGCAGCTCAGGCAACCAGGTGCTTGGTGAGTGCACTCTCCCAGTTGGGCGGTGTATCTTATCACCTCCCTGGTCCCAGCCCCTTGGTTTCCTGGGTGTGCAGGGAAAGCGCTGTCTCAGGTGTGCTGTGTGTCTCCTCTGGGGAGCTGATCTCTGCAACCCTCCTGGCAGATGTCACCCATCCAGGATTGCAGGAAGACTTGGTTAGCAACTGGGAGCCTGCCCATAGTTTGGTGGAGGATGCCATCTCTGGGGCCAAGATTGCCCCTTATGTTCCGGCTCTGGCTGTCGCCTGCCTGCCTCTCTGTCTCTGGTGGGGGGATGGGCCGGTCCCCAGCCAGCTAGCTCTCCTCTGGTATTCACTCAATCCTTTGTTCTGTGAGTGGGCCAGGCTGTGCCTTAGAGCTTTTTGCAGGAAAGTTCACTCTCTCTTTCTCTCTCCCCCCGCCCGCTACCTCTTTTATTTCTCTCTCTCTGGCTATCCCACAGTTTGGGTTGCTATCTCATGTTAGCTCCCTCAGATTGTCCTCAGGGCATTCAAGCCCACCCTAAGCCTGCAGCCCACACCTCCCCATTTAGCCCCAGCTCACCACTGGCCTACACAAGCATCTGGGCTACCTCTATGCTAGGAGTTGTGGTTAGCTGTGTAATCTACCGGGTTTTAAGTAGGGTTTAGTAGGTTTAAGTAGGGTATAAGCTGTTGTTGGTTTTTTTTTCCCCTTCCAGTTATGTTGTCCTCTGAGATTCCAAAACTCCCTACAGACCCACCAGTGCACGGGTTTCCTGGTGTTTGGAAACTTCTCCTTCATGACTCCCTCCAAGGGACGGGTCTCCGTCCCTGACACTTTTGTCTCCTTTTATCTTTTACATTTTGTCCTACCTCCATTCGAAGAGAATGGGCTGCCTTTCTGGGTGCCTGGTGTCCTCTGCCAGCGTTCAGAAGTTGTTTTATGGAATTTTCTCAGCGTTCAAATAATCTTTCAATGAATTTGTGGGGGAGAAAGTGGTCTCCCTGTCCTATTCCTCTGCCATTTTAGGACTATCCCCGCCCCCAGTGTTCCAAATTCTTTAGAAATTACGTCTTTTACTTCTACCCCAGCAGTACTTTCTTTTTATTCTGAAATCTAATACTTATTCTCTTTATACTTAAAATAAAAATCAACATTTTTTTCTAGACAATTAAAATATTTCAATTTAGGTTTTATCACATTAATTCTTTCCTTGCTATTTGCATTGCTGATCACACTATCTTTTTGGCATTCTTTATCTCTGTGATTTCTAATGTTTTGAGTATTCCCCTAGACTATTCTAGCCCTTGTTTTCTCTAAACCTTCTCACCCAATTTGGAGAGACTATTCTGACAAAACAGTGGTTTTCTAACCTTTTACTGTTAAAGAACAGTTGGACTCTTCAATTTGTCTGTCTTATCTATCGGATCCCACCTTAACTATTGACACTCATCTTTCCTGAGTTTTTAATTCTGAACTGCTTTGACAATGATTTTTGTTCCTCACTAGAGAGTGTCTCATTTTAACCTCAGAGTATCTTTTTATGCTTTTTCTCTTCCTAGATGCTCTGCCTTGCTTTTTCCTGGAATGCTTCTACTTGTCTTGCCATCTACTACAGTCCATTAAAATTTACCTTTCCTTCCAATATAGGACTTATTACAAATAAAAACAACTCTCTTCCTCCTTCAGATATTTCTTTCGGAGTTATCTAACAATATCTTTACCCAGAGAGTTATTCAACTAGAATTGTTTTAGTTGATGTCTTCTTTTCTGTATTTAAAGCACTTGAAAGATACAGATTGTATCTTGTTCTTTGTTGTGGTCCCAGTACTTCAGGGCTTCTTTGGAGGACCCATAGTATGTACTAAATAAATACTTTTGTTTTATTCAACTTTATCAAGTCATATAAAATACATTCAATACAGTTTATTCATATGGAGATAAAGAAGATAGTTTTAAAACCTAAAAATTTTAAGCTGCCAGTGAGCTTAGTGGAAATATTGGCCATTAAGCCTTAAGTGAAAGTGAAGTCGCTCATTCGTGTCTGACCCTTTGTGACCCGTGGACTCTAGCCCACCAAGCTTCCCCATCCATGGGATTCTCCAGGCAAGAATACTGGCGTGGGTTGCCATTTCCTTCTCCACCAGGCCTTCAGTTCAGTTCAGTTCAGTTCATTTGCTCAGCCGTGTCCAACTCTTTGCAACCCCATGAATTGCAGCACTCCAGGCCTCCCTGTCCATCACCAACTCCACCTACCTAATTCTCTTACTGTTAAAGGTTGGTTCAAGGGAAAGCCTGAAGTCCTCTTAAACAGTGGGGTGTTAAGACCTGACAATGGGAGGGAGAAGGTGAAAGGTAAGGGAGTATCAGGCTATGTGGCTCAGTGGGGTAAAGAATCCGCCTGCAGTGCAGGAAATGCAGAGACATGGGTTTGATCCCTAGGTCAGGATGATCCCCTGGAGGAAGACATGGCAACTCACCCCAGTATTCTTGCCTGAAAAATTCCATGGACAGAAGATCCTGGCAGGCTACAGTCTATAGGTTCACAAAGATTGGGACACAACTGGAGTGACTGGCACACACGCATGTTTCCCTCTTTACTTCTGGCCTCATCCTTACATTTATGTTCTGATGCTGTTTTTTAAACCTGTTTCCTTGCCTACCCAAATAACCTTCCTTTCCCTGTTTTCATAGACATGACCACATATCCCCATAGAAGAATGAGAGACAAGGCTGATAAAATACCTGTGATGTTGCAAGTGTGAAGTAAAACTCAATTTTGACTAGAGAGTGTCAGAGTAGGAGATAGTGATTTGTTTCTTTCCCCTATTATTGCTCTACCTAGAGCTTCCCTATACACATCTTAGTAGACCTGAGGAAAACAAGGGAAAAAACATGACCACATAAACATGACAAATTCCAGTCTTCAGTTTTCTGGGACTCTGTTACCTTTTCCTAAACTCATATGCAGATGCAAAACTCCTCTATAAAATAAATAGTAAACACCCAAATCTATAGGATGAAGCAGAGTATAGTCTGATTCACAGATACTAAGAAAAATTATTGAATTCCAAGCCTACTTAAGATTTTATATTGGAGATTTGTAAAGCTTAATCATCGCAAATTTCCTTCCAGCTAAAAATTGCCATATAGATAAAATGACAGCGATGGTGGAGGTAATGATGAAATCATTAATTAAGCTGATTTTTTTTTTTTACTTTACAATATTGTATATTATAAAGTAAAAAAATAAGCTGATTTTTAACTTAGTCATAGCTCTTTGTGAAATCTCAGGTAGAGATAAATTATTACCTCTTTTCTTGTAGTCTTAAACTAGTTTGCTAGAAAGTAAAGATGCATGATATGAAAATTAATAACCATACTAGTTTCCTAGGTCTGTCATAACCAAGTTCTACAAACTGGGTGAGGTTTAAAATGCTGACTCAGCTTTGAAATTACAAGAAAGTGGAATAGTAGTTTAAAGAACAATAATATACAAGAGAAATAGACAAATAACATGAAGAGTTGAACCTTTTTTATTCATTCACATACCCAGATACTTTCTCACTTAATGTGCCTTTATTAATGTATTTGTTTGCTTGGTGGTGTATGAAGCAATAATTCTTTCTTTAGCATGGTAATACATTTCACATTGATGTTTTCAGAAATACTTGGGTATACTCATAAAAATTAAACATAATCTAGAATCCATGTTTACATATCATTCTTATTAATTACAAAAGTTTCTCATACTAGTTTCTTATTTGAGAACCTATTTACTTATAGTTAAGATGAAACAGATTATTAATATGTATTTACAGTGTATACTATAAATTATTTTAGATATGTAATTCTGATAGTCCTTGCATTTATAAGCTTATTGGAGAAAGGAAACTTATCATGTACATCCTTGGAAATCTCTAAGTGACATAACACAATGTTGAAAATAAAATGTATGCTCAGGAAAAATAATAATTTGACTTCAGTTATTTTAAATTATCATTAAAATTTCACTTTGATTATTTGCTTGGAAAGACAACTAAATATGTTATTAAAATATTTACTGACACTTATAGCATGAGATATGACTGACAACCCAGTGTGGTCTCAGTCCCATATTATTGTTTCTTTATTAAATGAGAATAGCATGGGGACTAAATAATTATGCTCATTTTTAGTGTTAAACTGATTCAACATGCTGCTTCTAGAAGGCTGTATTTTAGAATTTATGCTTTGAAGTAAATATAATGTCTTTGTCTAACCCTTTCTGAGAGAACAGTCTATCAATATTTAATTTGACCAGCCAAAGAAAGTATTAACATAGCATAAAACAGTTTATGAGATTGGCTCAGTCTTGGATTTCCTTATTACATGTAGTTAAAATTTATCAAGAAGAACATTATGGGTGCGTGTTTGTTATCTTAATAATTCTAATTAACTTCTGGTAATTGCTGAGAATCTGCAAGTGACTAACTCTTTCTATTTTTCATTGTTATAGTTTCCAACAATCAGCAGAGAAATTAATAAAATAAGCCTGTGAGTAATAAAATAATGCCGACCAACTAAGTTTTCTTTCCATTGGAGAATATACATATCAATGCAAATATTCTATATATAAATATTTGAAAACCGGAAGTTCCAGGACAGCAATAGGAAAATATGGGAATTCTTTTAAATATTATATACATACATGAATATACAAGTGTGTGTATGTGATTTTTTTAAAAAGAACTTTTCTTATTACTAATTACTGAGATATGTAATTCTAAGAATAGCTTTTCCACTGATAACAAGTCTCCTATCTTTGGTGCTTAATTCATATCAGTCTTGCTCTAATGGACATGGATTGTGAAGATACACACACAGGACTGAGCTACACAAATGACTCAGATTAATTCTGATTTCAGTCAGTCTCACAAAGCAACATGGTTTCACTCATTTGCCATTATTCATGTCACAAAGCCAATTCGTTTCTAGTAATAGACTGACAAGGTTTGGAAAGATATATTTTGTAGAGGTGACATCTATGGTCCCTTTACCACATTTAATGATGTGGAGTATATAATATAGTAAAGCAAAAAATGCAGCAAGAGACTATCTGTATGAATCAATTAAGAGAAAAAAAATTGGTTGTCAGAACCATGAGTTATAGTAAATTATTAGTTTAAAGTCATGCTGAGTATTTTATATATTATGTCTTTGAAACGCTGGACTGGAAGAAACACAAGCTGGAATCAAGATTGCTAGGAGAAATATCAATAACCTCAGATATGCAGATGACACCACCCTTATGGCAGAAAGTGAAGAGGAACTAAAAACCCTCTTGATAAAAGTGAAAGTGGAGAGCGAAAAAGTTGGCTTAAAGATCAACATTCAGAAAACGAAGATCATGGCATCCAGTCCCATCATTTCATGGGAAATAGATGGGGAAACAGTGGAAACAGTGTCAGACTTTATTTTTTGGGGCTCCAAAATCGCTGCAGACTTTATTTTTTTGGTGACTGCAGCCATGAAATTAAATGACGCTTACTCCTTGGAAGAACAGTTATGAGCAACCTAGATAGCATATTCAAAAGCAGAGACATTACTTTGCCGACTAAGGTCTGTCTAGTCAAGGCTATGGTTTTTCCTGTGGTCATGTATGGATGTGAGAGCTGGACTGTGAAGAAGGCTGAGCACTGAAGAACTGATGCTTTTGAACTGTGGTGTTGGAGAAGACTCTTGAGAGTTCCTTGGACTGCAACGAGATCCAACCCATCCATCTGAAGGAGATCAGCCCTGGGATTTCTTTGGAAAGAATGATGCGAAAGCTGAAACTCCAGTACTTTGGCCACCTCATGGGAAGAGTTGACTCATTGGAAAAGACTCTGATGCTGGGAGGGATTGGGGGCAGGAGGAGAAGGAGACGACAATGCTGGGGTCCAGCCCCAGTGGATCCAGGGAATTCGAAGGGGGGACGGAGTCGGCAAGGAAAAACTTATTTATTTAGAAATATAAAGAGAGATTAGGAAAAAATAGTGTAGTAGGAAATTTAGTGGAGAAAAGAGGCTGATATTCCTTGGTTTACACAGAAAGCCAATAAAGTTCCAAGACAAGCAATTTGCACCATCTACGTTGGCCACCAGCGCCCGCTTGAATAGTGGAGGGTGACCCAGTGCCCAGCCTTGGACTCACTCTTGCGTGGGTCTTAGAAGCCAGGGAAAATAAGTAGACTCAGTGAGCCTCCACGTTCCAAGGGATCAGCCTGAAAAGGAGAGGGAGGGAGAGGGAGAAAGAGAGAGGGAGAGTCGACACAGGGGAGGCCAAGCTTGTGCAAAAACCCCATAACTTTATTTTTAAAAGGTGTTTCTATACCCTAAGTTTTACATAAGGGAAGATACAGAGTCATGCAGGGGCAGCAATCCTGACCCTTTCTGTATATCTTTTTTGTATACAAAAAGTCTCAAGTGATTTACATTTTCTTCTGGCCAGGAGGCCTGTTAACACTTTATGGCTCTCTTCCTTAATGAATGTTAATCTCATTTCCCCTGAAGTGTTTTTCTTTAATCTGCATCACCCTCAAAGCACTAAAGTTACATCCCTATAGAACAAAGGTGCAGTGGGTTATAACCAAGAAGGTACTTAACTCAAAGATCTATGTTGCTGCTTGTTTTTTTTTTCCTACATACCAACTATATCAACAAATAAAAGATATGAAAATTTGACAGCAAGTATTGGCTCAACAAATGAAACCCTTAATCAGTCCTATTCTAATGATTTTGACTCCTCCGAAGCCCCTACATTCCTAGGATGTTTTAAGCCTCCTGTGCCTCTTGGGTCTCTCGGGAGGCTGCAAACAATCACATGTGCAGCTGTAAGAGTCCTGTAGGCAGGCTAGAAAGCCATCAGAGGGGTTTTTGGATCAAAACACTCGTATTATGCCCAGGAGACTTATTATCTAAAAGCTCTAAATTAACTTTTTCCAGAAAAAGGTGGTGGGGGGACAGCCCCCTGTTAATGTCAGAAAAATAGGTGAAAAGCACAATGCAGTAAGGCAGGCAGACTCTGGTTTGGGGGCAGATGCACTAGCAGATTCAATGAGGCTCCCTTAAGGCCAGACTTGTCTTTGCCTGTTGGATCCCTTAACCTCACGACCTTTGCAACGGGCAGGACTCCTCGTGCTGGCTCCCAGCACAACAGAGGATGAGATGGCTGGATGGCATCACTGACTCGATGGACGTGAGTCTGAGTGAACTCCAGGAGTTGGTGATGGACAACTGTGCTGTGATTCATGGGGTCGCAAAGAGTCGGACACGACTAAGCAACTGAACTGAACTGAGATATTAGATACTTAATTTTGTTAAATAAATTCGTAAAACAAAACAATGTATGTATGTTGAAGAACTACTGTCTTATCTTATTCTTAACTGTAGAGAAGTAGTTTATTTTTATTGATTTATCTATTTCAGTGTTAGAGGTACTTTAGTCACCTTCATTTTTTTCTGAAATGAGGGTATGAACAAAAATTAATAATCGTTATTTGAAAATCAAAAGTAAGACAAGTAATAGAATGAATCCAGCCAACATTCTAGAATAAAGGTGCATTACATAATAAAGGAGTTTTTCATCCATTAATGCAACTATTGATGTAATGGTATCTACATACAAAAAATGTGAGCGAGACAAATACCATTACTTTGAAATATTTGAGTAAATTATAAATAATGTAAGCAGTTTATATTGATTGAAACTCCAGGAAAGGTGCAATTATGAGAAGACCAAAAGATTATTTTCTTAAGAGTTCTGGTGAAAGGAATTATTTAAATCTAGAATTAGATGTTATTAACCTAACAAAATGTTACAGTACCAAAATGTCTTATAAAGAAAATATCAGAATTATATAAGGAAGATACAAAGATTAATCACAGTAAGACCAGAAAAGAGAATTCTTTATTTGCTAAAAATAATTGTCATGAAATTTAAAAAGACCTATAATCTTGAGCTGTATAATAGTTTTAATTTCCTAATCTGGAAAATACACAAGTAAAATAGTTTTCCAGGTTATGTTTACCAAGTTTCATTTCCTCCACTATGCTCCTAAAGTACTGAAATTCCTTATTTAGATAATCCAAATTCTGTTAAGTTTTACAGATATTACTCATTTGTTTTTCCTATTTCAGAATACTTTCTGAAATTTAGAGTAGTTTAAAATGACCAACTTTATAATTAGATATTGTTTCAAATTTCAAGTCTATTAGTTTTTCTACTTTATGAGACTTGATTTCCATATCTGATGATTGGTTTTAATGAATATTACCTCATAAGACTGTTGCCATGATTAAATGTACTGTGGAAAGAATCTGGGGAAGGGGGTGTTTAAGAGAGCATGGTAGTGTTGCTTGACTCTGATTATTTCTTCTTTATTGGAATTAGTTGATCTGCATTATTTTTATTTTAAAGTTTACAGCTACTAAGATATGTTTTAAATATGCATAGAAGGAGAGAAAACAAAATCCTGGGCCTGTAAAAATAGGGAGATGGAAGGCATAGTGTTGCATAAATCTGAGGTGTTCAAAGGAAATTATCAAATGATAATTATCCTGGTTTCTAGGTAGAAAAAAAATTAAACTTTTTATTGTCAAGATAGGAAAATATACAGTCATTGACTTCACATTGTATAGGCTTCAATATCTTATTTTGTTATGATTTGCTTTTTGCACTTCACAGGTAATGTGTTTTAAAGGTTTGTGGCAACTCTGCAGTAAGCAAATCTATCAGTTCCACCTTTCTAACAGTATTTGTCCACTTTGTGTTTCCATGTCACATTTTGGTAATTCTTGGAGCATTTCAAACTTTTTCATGATGATCATATTTGTCATGGTGATCTGTAATCTATTGCAAAAAGATTATAGTTCCATTAAGGCTTGGATAATAATTAGATTTTTTTAGCAATTAGTAGATTTTAATTAAGGTATATACTTTTTTAAAGACATAATGCTATTGCACAGTTAATGGACTATAGTATTATATAAACAAAACGTGTGTACACTGGGAAATCAAAAAAATTTTGTGACTTGTTTTATTGTGGTCATCTGGAACTGAAACTGCAGTCTCTCTGAGGTATGCTTGTATTCATCGTACCTGTTTGTCCATGAATCACCCAAAATAATATTTTTTAAAAATGGTCTCATGCTGGTGATACAGTTGAGTCATTTGACATAACTAACAAAATAAGCAGAGACATAACCTTACAAACATGTGTAGTGTTCCAAGAGAAAACCAACCAATATGAATTAGATTTTTCCAGCAAGATGTATAGCTGATTATTCATAGTGATATAACATATGAAAGATAATAAAACTTGTAAGTTTTATGTGATTGAGATATAAAAACATCTACAAATAGTAATAAAATAATATAAAAAATTACTGGAAAAAATTATCTTGAATCTAGAAATGAAATTAAGGAAAAGAGACAGAAAGAAATGAAAATTACCTTGGATTCTAGAAATGAAATTTGTAGAAATTAAAATTAAGGAGAGAGATTAAAATTCATGGGAGATATAACCCAAAGGTCCAACATTGAACTATAGCATTCCAAGGGGAAAGACAAGAGAGAAAGGGGGACTAAAATCAAGGAATGATCAGAATTACATGTATGTTGGAAAGATATAATTCAGAAACATAAAAAAAATTTGTTTCTGAACAACTCTGATTTAATAAGCAGATTATATATTGAATTAGAATTATATAATAGAAGTAGCAGCTCCTTTGGAGAGTATAAGATTGTTCACAAAAGTTTGCAGAACAGATATAAGAGAGAATAAAGCAACCAGCTTAAAAACATTATAAATGTTGTTCAGCAGGATTTAGGGATATTTACTAACTGGGAAGAAAAGTTACAATCAACCTAGATAGCATATTGAAAAGCAGAGACATTACATTGCAAACAAAGTTCTGTCTAGTCAAGGGTATGGTTTTTCCAGTGGTCATGTATGGATGTGAGAATTGGACTGTGAAGAAAGCTAAGCAATGAAGAATTGATGCTTTGGAACTGTGGTGTTGGAGAAGACTCTTGGGAGTCCCTTGGACTGCAAGGAGATCCAATCAGTCCATTCTGAAGGAGATCAGCCCTGGGATTCCTTTGGAAGGAATGATGCTGAAGCTGAAACTCCAGTACTTTGGCCACCTCATGCAAAGAGTTGACTCATTGGAAAAGGCTCTGATGCTGGGAGGAAAAGGGGACGACAGGATGAGATGGCTAGATGGCATCACTGACTCGATGGATGTGAGTCTGAGTGAACTCCGGAGTTGGTGATGGACAGGGAGACCTGGCGTGCTGTGATTCATTGGATCGCAAAGAGTCGGACACAACTGAGCGACTGATCTGAACTGAATTAACTTTAGACTAAGTTAAATATTCATGTTAAAATTTAAAATTAAGCATGAAAAGGATATAAATACACTGCAGAACTTACAAACTAGTGGGGAGGGAAGCTGATATTTCATTAATAAAATAAAAGCTGAGAAATAGGTAAAATGAGCAAGAAAAAGCATGGCAAGGATAAAAAAGAAAATTTTATTTCGTTGTAGCTAAATTAATAATTAAAGAATTACCGTAAACATAGTGGCATTAAAAGGCTTCCCTGGTGGCACAGAGGTTAAAGCGTATGCCTGCAATGTGGGAGACCTGGGTTCCATCTCTGGGTCAGGAAGATCCCCTGGAGAAGGAAATGGCAACACACTCCAGTATTCTTGCCTGGAGAATCCCATGGATGGAGGAGCTTGGTGGGCTACAGTCCACGGGTTGCAAAGAGTCGGACACGACTGAGCAACTTCACTTTCACTTTCAGTGGCATTAAATATGTTTGGTTTTAAATACACAGAATTTCAATATAAATAATAAAATTTCAGGTTTATGTTTAGAAAAGACTCAGGGAGATAAACTAACAAACTACACCTTTAAGTAAAATCAGTATTTGAACTGTCAGTTCAGTTCAGTTGCTCAGTTGTGTCTGACTCTTTGCGATCCAAGAATTGCAGCACACCAGTCCTCCCTGTCCATCACCAACTCCCAGAGTTCACTCAAACTCACCTCCATCGAGTCGGCCATCTCATCGTCTGTCGTCCCCTTTTCCTCCTGGCCCCAATTCCTCCCAGCATCAGAGTCTTTCCCAGTGAGTCAACTCTTTGCATGAAGTGGCCAAAGTACTGGAGTTTCCGCTTTAGAAACATTCCTTTCAAAGAATACCCAAGAGTGATCTCCTTTAGGATGGACTGGTTGGATCTCCTTGCAGTGCAAGGGACTCTCAAGAGTCTTCTCCAATACCACAGTTCAAAAGCATCAATTCTTCGGCACTCAGCCTTGTTCACAGTCTAATTCTCACATCCATACATGACCACTGGAAACACCATAGCCTTGACTAGACGGACCTTTGTTGGCAAAGTAAATGTCTCTGCTTTTGAATATGCTATCTAGGTTGGTCATAACCTTCCTTCCAAGGAGTAAGCGTCTTTTAATTTCATGGCTGCAATCACCATCTGCAGTGATTTTGGAGCCCCCCAAAATAAAGTCTGACACTGTTTCCCCATCTATTTCCCATGAAGTGATGGGACCGGATGCCATGCTTTTTGTTTTCTGAATGTTTAGTGTTAAGCTAGCTTTTTCACTTTCCTCTCAGTTTTATCAAGAGACTCTTTAGATCCTCTTTGCTTTCTGCCATTAAAGTGTTATCATCTGCATATTTGAGGGTTTTGTTAGTTCTCCCAGCAGTCTTGATTCCAGCTTGTGAATCATCCAGCCCAGCATTTTGCATGATGCACCCTGCATATAAGTTAAATAAGCAGGATGACAATACATAGCCTTGGCGTACTTCTTTACTGATTTTGAATCAGTCTGTTGTTCCATGTCCAGTTCTAACCGTTGCTTCTTGTCCTGCATACAGGCTTCTCAGGAGACAGGTAAAGTGGTCTGGTATTCCAGTCTCTTTAAGATTTTTCCACAGTTTGTTGTGATCCACACAGTTAAATGCTTTAGTATAGTCAATGAAGCAGAAGTAGATATTTTTTTCTGGAATTTCCTTGCCTTTTCTGTGGTCCAGCGGATGTAGGCAATTTGATTTCTGGTTCCTCTGCCTTTCCTAAGTCCAGCTTGTACATCTGCAAGTTCTATGTTCACTTATTGTTGAAGCCTGTCTTGAAAGATTTTGAGCATAATCTTAAAGCATGTGAAATGAGTGCAATGGTATGGTAATTTGAACATTCTTTAGCATGGCTTTTCTTTGGGATTGGAATAAAAACTGACTTTTTCCTGTCCTGTGGCCATTGCTGAGTTTTCCAAATTTCCCTGCATATTGAGGGCAGCACTTTAACAGCATCATCTTTTAGGATTTGAAATAGCTCAGCTGGAATTCCATCACCTCCACTAGCTTTGTTCATAGTGATGCTTCCTAAGACCCACTTGACTTCACACTGCAGGATGTTTGGCTCCAGGTTTTGATTTCTATCAGAGAGTATTTAGAACCTAGTGATAATAAAAATACTATATATAAAAAATTTAAACTTGATAAAGCAGTCTCTTTGAGACTAAATGTATTTGAGACTATGACTCAAATATATTTAGCTGGGAAAAATAATTGAAAATGTATACGTTTAGAAGCCTTTCTAAGAGAAATAAAAACATAAGACATTGCATTTTGCTTCTAATACTATTTCCAGTGACTTCTTCCCTGGTGGCTTAGGGATAAAGAATATGCCTGCAATTAAGGAAACACAGGATCCATCCCTGGGTCAGGTAGATTCCCTGAAGAAGAAAATAGTAACCCTCTCCAGTATTCTTGCCTGGGAAATCCCAGGACGAAGGAGCCTGGTGTGCTATGGTTCATGGGGTTTCCAAAAGAGTAGGGCATGACTTCGTGACTAAACATTCTCCAGTAGACAGAACCAGAGCTCCTTGGGGAAGTGGCTGAATTTAGGGTTGGGCAGGGAGAATACACACACAGTATGAACCTATAGCATCTTGTAGTTCCAGAAAATAAGGTGATTAAAAAGCAGAATGGTATCCATCAAAAGGACACATAAGTCAACTGAAAGAGATTCCAATAGCCAAAGCTGGAACATGTTTAAGCAAATAAAATAAGTACTGTTAAATTATAACCCAAATATGGAAAATATGCATGTGCCCAAACAGATGATATACATAAATGATTGAATAAAGAAATTAATGGAGGATAATAGACAAGTCTCCTGTGCAGAACAATTGCAAACAACTGTGAAGTATTTTCCTTTAAGAAACTGGTACATGACTTCCCAACCCTTAACCATGGAATGCACACAGTGACTTTCATCCAAAAAGTATAGAATGGAAAAGGGGGAAAAAAGGAAACTTGACAAACACTATCTCAGCAAGGTAATCAAGATAGCATCATCAATAATAATTCATGTTCATTCTGTATATCCTTGATGTGATATGATGAGAATGTTACCCCAATTTACCAATGAAAAAAGAAATCTGAAATTGAGGAAAATTCTATAAAATACGTATCTGAAGTGAAGTGAACTGAAGTCGCTCAGTCATGTCTGACTCTTTGTGACTCCACGGACTGTAGCCTACCAGGCTCCTCTGTCCATGGGATTTTCAAGGCAATAGTACTGGAGTGGATTGCCATTTCCTTCTCCAGGGGATCTTCCCAACCCGGGGATTGAACTTGGGTCTCCCACATTGTAGACAGACGCTTTACCATCTGAGCCATCAGGGAAGTCCTAAATACATGTCTAGTATATCTTAAAACTGTCAATATCATCAAAACCAAGGAAAATCTGAGTAACTGGCGTAGTTCAGAGGAGCCTAAGATATGACGGCTAGTGTAATGTACTGTGATTGGGATTCTAAAACAGAAAATTGATTTTAGGGAAAAACTAATGTTTAAATAAAGTATGGACTTAATATTAAGTTATCAAAATTGTTTCTAAAATTAGTCAATCAAGATGTGTCATAATAATGTAATATATTAACAATAAGGGAAAAGAGGTTTTATATCCTCTGTATTAAAACTGAAAATTTTCTAAAATTCTAAAACAACAGTGAAATTATTTTTAAAAGTAGACATTGGACATCTAAAGAAAAAGTCTTACCAGGATATTAAAAAGGAAAAAAGGAATATACATATAAGATTTTATCATATTAAAAAAAGAAGAATTACGTGTGTGGCATGCTGTAATTTGGCTGTTTGAAAAACAGACTTCTGCCTAAATGGATCCTGTAAAATAGAGAAAGTATATATACATATGGAAGGAATTAGACAGGAGATATATTATGGCAGATGTTTTATAGTCAAAGTAAAATATCATACATAATTTCATAATTTAAGTAGTTGAAAATTTAGACCTAATATATCTGAAAATATTTTTAAATATTTTAAAATTCAGACCAAGTAAACGATTTTCAGGAAACAGTGAAATTTAATAAAATGTGATTCTGAAGAAACTGAAAATATAAATACATATTTCTCAATTAAAGAACATAATCGTTAGGTTGTAATCCACAATCCACCCTACTCAGACATATACCCACAAAACACCAGACCCACATAATTTTGAAATTAAGAATCATTAAATCTTTAGGAAATAAATAGTTATTTATATCAATTTTCGTGAGAATAGAAAGAAGTTACTCAAAAATAATTACAAGAGATTGTTGTCTTAAAATAATTGTGACAAATAAAGACATAGGCAACCTGATTTCTGAATAGAGATAAAAATGTAAATAAAATCCAACAATGTACATAAAAATACATTATAGCAAAATGGATTATATTCCCCAAGGAAACAAGAAATTTCAATATTTGAAATATTTCAAAGTGATTCACCTAAAAATTCAAAGAGAAAATACATATTATTCTATAAATGGCTGATGAAAAATATTTGATACATGTAAACATCCATAAATGATTTTTAATTAAATTCTGGTAATATATAGAAAAAATTTTTGAACAAATTTCTGAACCAAATTTGGCAATACATCTCCTTTTTGATACTCAAAAAGAAATAACAGTCATGATTTATTGAGGGATAAGAGAAGAATGTTTAAAATCATGATTGTTACAGCTTTTATATTGGAGGATGATTAAGACAAGAATAAAATAAAAGTATGAGACTACAAAAGAAGGGACTATATTGTCATTCTTTTCAGATATTATCATTGTTATTAAGCAATTAAGATTTCTTATAGAGGAAAACTGGGGGAAAATTACTTGCAGAATATCATTACACACCAAAAACTTTGTTAGAAACTGAATCTTTCCACAAAAACGTCATGCATATATTTAGCAAAAATTATAAAAAACTGAATAATAAACCTAACAAAAGTAGAAGGTATTTGTAATGTAAATTATGTCTCATTTAAAAATATGAAAGAATGCACCTGTGAAGCAATCTGGTCCTGAACTTTTATTTTTGGAAGTTCTTTAATCACAGTTTCAATCTCAGTACTGATGATTTGTCTCTTCGCATTTTCTTTTACTTCCTGGTTCAGTCTTGGAAGGTTGTATGTTTTTAAGAATTTGTCCACTTTTTCAGACTGTTCATTGGGTTGGTGGATAGCTGCTTGTAGTAATCTCTTATAATCCTTTGTATTTCTGTGGTGTCAGTTGTACCCTCTCCCTTTTCATTTCTGATGTTATTAATTTAGGCCCTCCCTTTTTTTTCTTGATGTTAGTCCAGTTCAGTCACTCAGTCATGTCCGACTCTTTGCGACCCCATGAATCGCAGCACGCCAGGCCTCCCTGTCCATCACCATCTCCCGGAGTTCACTCAGACTCACGTCCATCGAGTCAGTGATGCCATCCAGCCATCTCATCCTCGGTCATCCCCAACTCCTCCTGCCCCCAATCCGTCCCAGCATCAGAGTCTTTTCCAATGAGTCAACTCTTCCCATGAGATTGCCAAAGTACTGGAGTTTCAGCTTTAGCATCATTCCTTCCAAAGAAATCCCAGGGTTGATCTCCTTCAGAATGGACTGGTTGGATCTCCTTGCAGTCCAAGGGACTCTCAAGAGTCTTCTCCAACACCACAGTTCAAAAGCAACAATTCTTCGGCACTCAGCCTTCTTCACAGTCCAACTCTCACATCCATACATGACCACAGGAAAAACCATAGCCTTGACTAGACGGACCTTAGTTGGCAAAGTAATGTCTCTGCTTCTGAATATGCTATCTAGGTTGGTCATAACTTTTCTTCCAAGGAGTAAGCGTCTTTTAATTTCATGGCTGCAGTCACCAGCTGCAGTGATTTTGGAGCCCCCCAAAATAAAGTCTAACACTGTTTCCACTGTTTCCCCATCTATTTCCCATGAAGTGATGGGACAAGATGCCATGATCTTTGTTTTCTGAATGTTGAGATTTAAGCCAACTTTTTCTCTCTCTTCTTTCACTTTCATCAAGAGGCTTTTTAGTTCCTCTTCACTTTCTGCCATAAGGGTGGTGTCATCTGCATATCTGAGGTTATTGATATTTCTCCCAGCAATCTTGATTCCAGCTTGTGTTTCTTCCAGCCCAGCGTTTCTCATGATGTACTCTGCATAGAAGTTAAATAAGCAGGGTGACAATATACAGCCTTGATGTCCTCCTTTTCCTATTTGGAACCAGTCTGTTGTTCCATGTCCAGTTCTAACTGCTGCTTCCTCACCTGCATACAGATTTCTCAAGAGGCAGGTCAGGTGGTCTGGTATTCCCATCTCTTTCAGAATCTTTCACAGTTTATTGTGATCCACACAGTCAAAGGCTTTGGCATAGTCAATAAAGCAGAAATAGATGTTTTTCTGAAACTCTCTTGCTTTTTCAATGATCCAGCAGATGTTGGCAATTTGATCTCTGGTTCCCCTGACTTTTCTAAAACCAGCTTGAACATCAGGGAGTTCACAGTTCACGTATTGCTGAAGCCTGGCTTGGAGAATTTTGAGCATTACTTTACTAGCGTGTGAGATGAGTGCAATTGTGTGATAGTTTGAGCATTCTTTGGCATTGCCTTTCTTTGGGATTGGAATGAAAACTGACCTTTTCCAGTCCTGTGGCCACTGCTGAGTTTTCCAAATGTGCTGGCATATTGAGTGCAGCACTTTCACAGTATCATCTTTCAGGATTTGAAATAGCTCAACTGGAATTCCATCACCTCCACTAGCTTTGTTCGTAGTGATGCTTTCTAAGGCCCACTTGACTTCACTTTCCAAGATGTCTGGCTCTAGATTAGTGATCATATCAAAATGATTGTCTGGGTCGTGTAGATCTTTTTTGTACAGTTCTTCCATGTATTCTTGCCACCTCTTCTTTTTTTTTTAATTTTTATTTTTACTTTATTTTACTTTACAATACTGTATTAGTTTTGCCATACATTGAGATGAATCCACCATGGGTGTACATGCATTCCCAAACATACCACCTCTTCTTAATATCTTCTGCTTCTGTTAGGTCCATACTATTTCTGTCCTTTATCGAGCCCAGCTTTGCATCAAATGTTCCCTTGGTATCTCTAACTTTCTTGAAGGATCTCTAGTCTTTCCCATTCTGTTGTTTTCCTCTATTTCTTTGCATTGATCGCTGAAGAAGGCTTTCTTATCTCTTCTTGCTATTCTTTGAAACTCTGAGTTTGGCTAAAGGTTTATCGATTTTATTTATCTTCTCTAAGAATGAACTTTTAGTTTTATTGATCTTTTCTATTGCTTTCTATTTTGATTCTGTTTATTTCCACTCTTATCTTTATTATTTTTTCCCTCTCCTAACTTTGGTTTTTATTCTTCTTTCTCTAGTTGCTTTAGATGTAAGGTTAGGTTACTTATTTGAAAATTTTCTTGAAGCTTTAGGTAAGATTGTATTGCTATCAACTTCCCTCTTAGAACTGCTTTTGCTGCATCCCATAGATTTTGGGTCAACGTGTTTTCATTGTCATTGTCTCCAAGTATTTTTTAAATTCCTCTTTGATTTCTTCAATGATTCATTGGCTGTTTAGTAACATATTGATAAGTCTCCATGTGTTTGTGCTTTTTACTTTTTTTTTTCCTGTAATTTCTCATGTTATAGCTTTGAGGTTGGAAAAGATGCTTGATATTATTTCAGTTTTCTAAAATTTACTGAGGTTTGATTTGTAACCCAAGAAGTGATCTATCCTGGAGAATGTTCCAAGTGCATTCAATGAACACTTGAGAAGAAAGTATATTCTGCTGTTGTTGCATGGAATATCCTATAGATATCAACTAAATTTATCTGGTCTAATGTGTCATTTAAGACTTTTGTTCCCTTATTAATTTTCTGTCTAGATGGTTTATCCATTGGTTTAGCTGGGCTGTTAAAGTCCCTCACTATTGTTGTGTTATTGTCAACTTCCCCTATTTTGGCAGTTAATATTTAGTTGATTTATATATTGAGGTGCTCCTGTGTTGGGTACATCTATATTTACCATTGTTATATCTTCTTCTTAGATCAATCCCTTGATCTTTATGTAGTATCCTTCCTTGTCTCTTGTTGCAGTCTTTATTTTAGAGTCTATTTTTTATATGAGTATTCCAACTTTCTGTTGATTTTCAGTTTCATGGGATATTTTTTCCTATCTCTTCACTTTCAGTTTTTATGTGTCTCTAGTCTAAAGTGGGTCTCTTGTAGACAGCATATTTATATGTTTTGTAAATTGTTTTATTTAAAAATATGAAAGAAAATAAAAATAAATGAAGCAATTTCCAGTTATTGTTGGAAAGACTCAATATTGTAAAAATAGCATTAACTGAGTTTGAACAAGCTCTGGGAGTTGGTGATGGACAGGGAAGTTGGTGTGCTGCAGTGCATGGGGTCGCAAAAAGTCAGACACAACTGAGTGAACTAACTGAACTGAGAAAGCAATAAAGTAATGATAAAATCCTAATCGATCAATTAATAGAATTTGGCAAATGATCTCAATATTGCTATGCAAGTGAACAGAGCATGAAAAACCAAGAAACATTCTAATATGCAATATGTCTTTGGATCTTGCTTGTTATTGATCCTGACTTTTTTTCTGTTTTTTTTTTTTTTAATGTACAGTATTTTATATATAACATTTAAGGCAATATTAGGTATTGTATTTAATTCTATCATTTTATCATGTATTTTCTGCTTATTCCCTTCATTTTACTTCCTTATTTTTCTATTCCTACTTTTCTGACTTCTTTTTAGAATGTTTTATCTTTTGAAAAATTTAATTTGAGATCCTCTGTAGGATTTTTAGCTATACCAGTTTGCATGGGTTTTAATGGTTGCTCTCAGGATTACTTTCAAAGACTCTGAAAGTTCTAAATTTTTACCTGATTTGCAAGCTAATAAATTAGCTTGCTGTAATATCATGGATGCTGGCAGAAGACATTTCTGGGTCAGATATAAAGGATTCTTTTATTACTTATAGTAATAGTAGTTGACAGTGCATCAGAAATATATATCATGAGACCCATTTCTCATAGGGCAACATGATGAGAATCACATGACATTTGTATGCATACTGAATTGCAAAACAGAAGATGGATCCTACCCTGGTGGTTCAGTCAGTAAAGAGTCTGCCAGCAATGCAGGAGACCCGGTTCAATCCCAGGGTCAGAGAGATCCCCTGGAGGAGGAAATGGCAACCCACTCCAGTATTCTGGCCTGGAGAATCCCACGGACAGAGGAGCCTGGCGGGCTACAGTCCATGCGGTCACAAGAGTCGGACACGACTGAGCTACTAAACCCACCTACCTGGGTGTATCCTGTTTATTTTATAATAGAGCTGTTAATCTGCCTGCCCTTTGCTTTGGAGGATACATTATCCTTATTAGACTACAGTTAGTATGCCTGCCCCAATGCTCCAGAAGGATTCACTACATATCCTAGTACTGCTTGCTTTACAAATAGCCTTGAAAAGATAATCTGGAGCAAAGATAGAAGTCACCTTTATGCACAGAATGTGTGGAGTGTGAGAGACGCAGAAAGAGTTGTCTTCCAGAGTACACATGCTTCATGTCTATACAGCAGAACATTTTCCCTGAATACACCACGCCATTGACTACTGTGATTAATTGAACTACTACCGAGAAAAAATTTACTCAGTTCATCTCATGAAGCATTTTATATTTACTAGAAAGCAGTGGGATATGTTCCACTGCAGTATAAACCTTGACCATGCCCACAAACAGCTGGATGCATCTCTTACACCATCTCAACCTACACTTGAAAGACAGATGGCTTTCTTAGTAAGTTTTTGGATTGCTGTTTTACTCTACTATGGCCTTCATGGACTAGTGATGGGGTACATGGTGAGTAATGTACTCAAATCAGTGGTCATTATTCTTATGATCTAAGACCATTTCAGTCCAATGGAAAATCCAAATGGCTAAACTAGAATTAAGTTAGGATTTCCTAGATTCTTTTTTGGCTGTGTTGCTACCTATAGACAGCATCAAGCAATCTGCACAGGTGTTTCTGACAGGAGAGAAAAGAAGCATCATGCTCTGGAATGTTCAGTTTGAAATCCCAAATTTTCAACATAGATCTAAATGACTCCCTATTTCTTTGTCCTGATTTTTGACCAGGAAGTGGCTGAGAGGCTATGATCTTTTTCTTGATCTAAGTGTCTTATGAATTTGTAGTGCAAGAGGAGGTTAAGGAGATAGAGTCAGAAATCTTTAGACTTTATATCAGTCTTGAGTTCATTTTTGAGGATGCCATCCAGGTCTCAAGTATACCAGATTCACATGGATGGTAGGGAGAGTGTCATGTCCATTAAAAACTTTCAGTGTCAGCTCATTATTGTTTCATTACAAAAGTTGAGTGAATGCAAAAATAATCTGATGAAAATGCAAATGAGAGATGAAAATATAGCAAAAATTAATTTCATGGGTCATAGTGGTAGTGCCAGAGTTAACTAACTAGACTGTAATACCATCATGGTAACTTGAAAAATAGGAGTGACAGCCTCAGCTTCAGAAATCATAAGAGTCCTTTACTTTATACCCCTGTGTGATAGTGGCTATGTTGCCATTCTTGTACAGTGTTTCTGAGAAGAAATGGCAACAGTCTAGGGAGTGTAGACTCAGTCAGCAGCTTGATTCTAGTTGGTTTTATTAGAGAATGGATCTTTTCTACCATGTCCATGTAAGTGACCCAAATAGTCTGACAGCAGCTGAAATGTGTTTCTCTATAGTTTGTGGACTCAAAGAAGGCTAATTTTAATCTGACAGTCTAGTTTTTCAAGTAGCTAATCAAAGAGCCAGACTATTTGCAATAACCCAAGAGGCATATAGCTGTAAAATTTCTAAAGTGAAGAACAGAGCTGTAACAGCCTTGAGTTCTGACTGTTGGGAGTGACCACATCTGCTTCTATTCTCCATGTCTGGCAATGAGATAGGAGGTTGCCCAGTTCACACATTGGCTTTCCATTTAGCTAAAGCATCAACGTAGATTATGTCACAGGTATTTAGGAGAACATTTGTGAATCAAGAGCATATTGCAGAGTAAAGGATGAAGTTTTCTCCCAAAGAACAGTTGCTAGTTTTCCATGTAAAGCCAAGATGGTGTTGGGGCAGGACTGGTTATGCACTTGAATAAGCAATTTCCCTTTGACAAATGTGGCTAATTAGGTCCTCCCTACCTTGTTAGTTGTTGAGTCTATTTGATCCAACCCCAAATAGGACATCAGGATGGAGAATGACAGATTTCCATGTGTCAGACATTCAGCTTCCACAAGTGCCCAGTGACAAGCTGTTAGCTGAGCCACATAAAGAGGATAGCAAGTCCAACATCCAAACTGTTGCCTTCTCATGGAAGCTCCCTGCATTTGGTAGAATTTCCAATTGGTCAAATCATCATTGACAGTGATGGAGATTTATGGCTCAAAGAGGTATTGTTACTGTGGGATCCCAAAGGTTCTAGCATAAGTCTGCCTGTGGCTGTTTCAGTCAGGATGGTCCCCTCTGCCACTTACAAGCATGTAAATATTAACAGTGGTTTTATATTTAGTTGTTGAAGCCACAGCAATAATACGTTGAATCAGCTCTTTGGGGTTGATTCTCATCTGCAAGGTTACATTAGGTTCCCTTCCCTACAGTGAACTCTGATCAAACTGCATTAGCTGATTCTGGACATACACTACCCTGTGAAACTGGATAAGATTTAAACTTGAGAACCTGTTACAAATAAAGCTACATTTTTGAATCACTCCTCTCCTGCACATCTCTTCAGTATACTATGATACATGTGGATAACTTTTGTTCTTTGGGGACAAGGCACTCAGTGCTACTATTAAATCTTTCCCCTTAAAGTTTCTGAGGTCAGACTAAAAGTGTTGGGAGCTATCCAGATGGGGAGTGGAGAGCACACCACCACCCGAGTAGGTAGGAGACATTTACTTTCAGTTTGCAGTAGTTGGGCAGCTGCTCAGAGCCAAAACTGGATCAATTTCTAATGTTTTCTACTTACCAGAATCTCTGTTCATCACTTCTGATAGCACTTATTTCTCCTGTTGGGGTTTCTTGACTCAGAAGAAGTTCTGGAACTACAGTGAGGGAACATGACATTCACTTTGGGCAAAAAAAAAGTTTATGGAGGTGTCAAAATCTCTCAAGCAATCAAGATAAAATAATATTTTAAAACAGTATTTTAAGAGATAGAAAATGAATACAGAAACCCCATGGTGAACAAAATACCAAATTTGAAGATATTATCTGACTCTGCAGTTAGATGATTTACTCTCTTGTTCTACCCTAATCCTGTCAGATTCTGTTTTGCAGATGCTGGAAAAAGACATGAGACTCCTTAGTGAGAAGGCAAGGACTTGTCTACTCAAAGTGTAGCCAATAGCTTGAGCTTTATGTTTGCATCAGCGCACTTTTACCCTGAGTCCCTTGAAGATGATACGGAGGGACCAGGTAGGTGCTGCACGTGTGGCAGAGGATCTTGTGCACAGCTAAGGAACTCTGAGCTTAGAGAACCTGAACCTTTTATAGTGGACAAAGCCAGGCTGACACTCCAGAGGAAGACAGCATGTCAATTATAGTGGACAGAGAACAAACCTGCTACTTGTTCCAAAAAGAGACAGTATATCTTCATAGGCTGTCTCCTATACAAACATCCTTGGTAAACTAGGCTGGAAAAAAAGGCTCTGCTTAAAGGATATGTAGAAATGTGGTAACTCATAGAGAATCCAGTAAATATCCAGTAAAACACTTAATAATAGAATGGGTAACTTCTGAATCAATAGATGAAAAAAGGAGGCATCATGCAATTGTTCCTATTCAATTCAAACATATAATAAAAATAATAACAAGAAGTATGGTCAGATTAAATTTACTTGGGAAAGCAAAATATTCTTAGGTGGGTGAAATAAAATCTAGTTATATTGTCTTTGAAAGACGAAGACCTAACCCTCTTGTTCCTCTCTTATGATGTCTAATCCCTGTTTTTATTTAACAAACACATAGCACTTATTATTTTTGGGAGTCAGTTCCGCATGTTTTATAAATTAATTTAATTCTTATAATAACCAAAAGAGGTTGTACTGCTACTATTACCCATTCATTTACCGATCAAGAAAAATGAGATACAAGGAGGTTAAGTGAATTTCCCCAGACCATTAGGTGGTACCTGATCAAGACAAGGTTTGAAGCCTGTCTTTGTAGCTCCAGGGATTTCTTCTCTTACCATACTCTGCTTCCTCTTCAATTCTTGTAAACATTATGCCTGTCTTCAACCCCTGCCGCAACCATCCTCAGTTTCTCAGAAATCATTGTAGTATCTCAAAGACTTGAACTATTAATGTTGCCAGAAAAATGGAAAGTTGAAGAGTTGAGGGATTTATACCTGTGAACATTAATTACAAAGGACCTAGAGTAGCTCTGTGCATACCAGGTAAAATAGACTTGAGTAAAATCAAAGCAAAATAAAACAATCTCTGAGGGATAGGGTAAATAAAATGAATTCACAAATAGAATGTGATTTTTTCTGAAGCTGTATGCAGAGTAATATCCTCAAAATATATGAAACAAAACCTAATGAAATAATTTGGTTAAAGAGGCAAATTATTTGAATAAATAGGCAAATCTAAAACCATCATGGAAAATGTTAATAAATTTGAGTTTAGAAATTGATGACACAACATCAGGGGACTGTGTTCCTCCATGATGCAATAAATGGTTAAGGACTAACCTTCATAGCATAAGAAAAAACTATAAAACTGGACAAAAAATATAAGGAAACAGTTTAAATGTATTCAGGCAGGAGTTAAAGATCACACAAGCCCTATATCTAAATATCATGACATTGAGGGTTAGGGCTTCAAAATTATGAGCTTTGAGAGAAAGCAAAGATCCAGTTCATGACAGTCTCACAATAAAATTAGGTTGTAATGGATACACATTTGTATCATACCCATCCCCTAAAACCAGACACAAATCTTTCCCAGAATCTCATGCTACTTTCCGTTTATTGCCTTATCTTTCTCTTCCGTTTGGTTTTCAAATTTCTTATGATTTAGAAAGACTGACAATTTCCACTTATGTACCTCTAGTTACTGCTTGTCCAATCTAGTGTTGATCTCAACCACATTATCAAAGCCACCAGTGACCTTTGTGTTACTAAGTCGATGCGTATTCTTCAATCTTCTTTTGACAGGATCACTTTCTGTATCTTGGAACAATCTGTTCTTTTAGCTTTTGTAATACCACACATAACCTTTTTGTCCCCTCCCCACCACACCCCACCATGTCTCAGATGGTTTTTTGTTTAGAGATGCAATTTTATAATACTATTAAACTGTATCATATGTACATATGCACATACATATAAAACCACAGACTGCCAGATTCTCAAAGCCTTTGTTTACTTGCCTTTTTTAGATATACCATAGATGTTTTTCCCTGAGTCATTTTTAATTAAAAAAAAATATTTTATTGAGGTATGATTGATGTGTAAAAAGCTAAAGCATTTTAGTATATGCAACTCAGCTGAGTTTGGGGATATGTATATAGCTATGAAGCATGATAGGAATGGGGTCCCTGTGATGGGATTAAAGTAAAAGTTGCTCAGTCGTGTATGACTCTTTTCGGCCCCATGAACTATACCGTCCATGGAATTCTCCAGGCCAAAATACTGGAATGAGTAGCTACTCCCTTCTCCAGGGGATCTTCCCAACAGAGGGATCAAGCCCAGGTCTTCTACATTGCAGGTGGACTTTTTAATCAGATGAGCCACAAGGGAAGCCCATGTGAAGGGATTAGTCTCTTATCAAAAGAGGAAGAGAGATCAGAACTCAGTTCAGTTCAGTCACTCAGTCATGTCCAACTCTTTGCTACCCCATGAATTGCAGCATGCCAGGCCTCCCTGTCCATCACTATTTCCCGGAGTTCACTCAGATTCAAGTCCATCAAGTCCGTGATGCCATCCAGCCATCTCATCCTCGGTCATCTCCATCTCCTCCTGCCCCCAATCCCTCCCAGCATCAGAGTCTTTTCCAATGAATCAACTCTTCGCATGAGGTGGCCAAAGTACTAGAGCTTCAGCTTTAGCATCATTCCTTCCAAAGAAATCCCAGGGCTGATCTCCTTCAGAATGGATTGGTTGGATCTCCTTGCAGTCCAAGGGACTCTCAAGAGTCTTCTCCAACACCACAGTTCAAATGCATCAATTCTTCGGCGCTCAGCCTTCTTCACAGTCCAACCCTCACATCCATACGTGACCACAGGAAAAACCATAGCCTTGACTAGACGGACCTTAGTCGGCAAAGGAATGTCTCTGCTTTTGAATATACTATCTAGGTTGGTCATAACTTTTCTTCCAAGGAGTAAGCATCTTTTAATTTCATGGCTTCAGTCACCATCTGCTGTGATTTTGGAGCCCCCAAAAACAAAGTCTGCCACTGTTTCCACTGTTTCCCCATCTATTTCCCATGAAGTGATGGGACCGGATGCCATGATCTTCGTTTTCTGAATGTTGAGCTTTAAGCCAACTTTTTCGCTCTCCTCTTTCACTTTCATCAAGAGGCTTTTAAGTTCCTCTTCACTTTCTGCCATAAGGGTGGTGTCATCTGCAGCATATCTGAGGTTATTGATATTTCTCCTGGCAATCTTGATTCCAGCTTGTATTTCTTCCAGTCCAGCACTTCTCATGATGTACTCTGCATAGAAGTTAAATAAGCAGGGTGACAATATACAGCCTTGACGTCCTCCTTTTCCTATTTGGAACCAGTCTGTTGTTCCATGTTCAGTTCTAACTGTTGCTTCCTGACCTGCTACAGGTTTATCAGGAGGCAGGTCAGGTGGTCTGGTATTCCCATCTCTTTCAGAATTTTCCACAGTTAATTGTGATCCACACAGTCAAAGGCTTTGGCATAGTCAATAAAGCAGAAATAGATGTTTTTCTGAAACTCTCTTGCTTTTTCTATGATCTAGTGGATGTTGGCAATTTGATCTCTGGTTCCTCTGCCTTTTCTAAAACCAGCTTGAACATCAGGGAGTTCACAGTTCATGTACTGCTGAAGCCTGGCTTGGAGAATTTTGAGCATTACTTTACTAGCATGTGAGATGAGTGCAATTGTGCAGTAGTTTGAGCATTCTTTGGCATTGCCTTTCTTTGGGATTTGAATGAAAACTGACCTTTTCCAGTCCTGTGGCCACTGCTGAGTTTTCCAAATGTGCTGGCATATTGAGTGCAGCACTTTCACAGTATCATCTTTCAGGATTTGAAACAGCTCAACTGGAATTCCATCACCTCCACTAGCTTTGTTCATAGTGATGCTTCCTAAGGCCCACTTAACTTCACATTCCAGGATGTCCGGCTCTAGGTGAGAGATCACACCGTCGTGATTATCTGGGTCATGAAGATCTTTTTTGTACAGTTCTTCTGTGTATTCTTGCCACCTCTTAATATCTTCTGGTTCTGTTAGTTCCCTACCATTTCGGTCCTTTATTGAGCCCATGTTTGCATGAAATATTCCCTTGATATCTCCAATTTTCTTGAAGAGATCTCTGGTCTTTCTCATTCTATTGTTTTCGTCTAGTTTTTTGCACTGATCGCTGAGGAAGGCTTTCTTATCTCTCCTTGCTATTCTCTGGAACTCGGCATTCAAATGGGTATATTTTTCCTTTTCTCCTTTGCTTTTTGCTTCCCTTCTTTTCACAGCTATTTTTAAGGCCTCCTCAGACAGCCATTTTGCTTTTTTGGATTTCTTGTTCTGGGGGATTGTCTTGATCCCTGTCTCCTGTACAACGTCAAGAACCTCCATCCATATTTCATCAGGCACTCTGTCTATCAGATCTAGTCCCTTAAATCTATTTCTCACTTCCACTGTATAGTCATAAGTGATTTGATTTAGGTCATACCTGAATGGTCTAGTGGTTTTCTCCACTTTCTTCAATTTCATTCTGAATTAGGCAGTAAGCAGTTCATGATCGAAGCCTCAGTCAGCTCCCAGTCTTGTTTTTGCTGACTGTATAGAGCTTCTCCATCTTTGGCTGCAAAGATTATAATCAATCTGATTTTGGTGTTGACCATCTGGTGAACTCCATGTATAGAGTCTTCTCTTGTGTTGTTGGAAGAGGGTGTTTGCTATGACCAGTGCATTCTCTTGGCAAAACTCTATTAGCTTTTGCCCTGCTTCATTCTGTACTCCAAGGCCAAATTTGCCTGTTACTCCAGGTATTTCTTGACTTCCTACTTTTGCATTCCAGTCCCCTATAATGAAAAGGACATCTTTTTTCGCTATTAGTACTAGAAGGTCTTGTAGGTCTTAATAAAACTGTTCACCTTCAGCTTCTTCAGTGTTACTGGTTGGGGCATAGACTTGGATTATTGTGATATTGAATGGTTTGCCTTGGAAACGAACAGAGATCATTGTGTCATTTTACATTTTGGACTCTTTTGTTGACTATCATGGCTACTCCATTTCTTCTAAGGGATTCTTGGCCATAGTAGTAGATAATGGTCATCTGAGTTAAATTCACCCATTCCAGTCCATCTTATTTCACTGATTCCTAGAATGTCAACGTTCACTCTTGTCATCTCCTGTTTGAACACTTCCAATTTGCCTTGATTCATGGACCTAACATTCCAGGTTCCTTGGAATATTGGTCTTTACAGCATCAAACCTTGCTTTCATCACCAGTCCCATTCACACGTAGGTGTTGTTTTTGCTTTGGCTCCATCTCTTCATTCTTTCTTGAGTTATTTCTCTAAACCTATCACTTCTCTTCATTCCTATCCTCTTATAATTTGTAAACATAATATACCTAAAATATAGATGCAAGTGTTGGTAAAATCAGTAGCAGAGAAGTGTTACCAGCTCTAATAAGACCTGAAGTTGCTTATATATAACCCTCTGAACTGAAATATTTGGAGTATTCACCCAGGTGAATAGCAATAGTGATTTGATGTAATGTGGGAAAAAAATATTAGAACTTCTATCTATTTGGATTATATATTATATACAGAAAATAAAGCTTTGCCAATACATAACATACTAAGTGGAAAACATTTATAATTTATGAAAATATGCATATATTAGGATGATTTTAAGGAGATCACCATTTAGACAGTTTGGGGACCACTGCTGTAAATAGCTGTACTCATCAAGTAAAGGTGAAAAAATTTATTTTGTTTCATTTTTAAATTCATTTATTAATGTCATCAGAACCATAGAGAATAGATTATATGTCTTAATTCAGATATAATGATAGAGCCTGATATACTATAGTAGGAAGAATCTAAATGTGGATAATAAGACAGCACAAATATTTCCACAGAGGGGACACATTCTTCAGTTGACTCATCTCTAGTATCTGCAAAGAACAATTTTTAAGTGCCAATGATATTTTGAGTGACTTTCTAATGGTTTAAACAGTGTGCTGATGTAGACGTGGGAGCTATATTGAGCAATGTGAGGATCGTCATTATTATTTGAAGATTTTCTTAGCAACTTTTCTTTAAATATTCCCTTTCCTCTGCCTAGTGGGTAAAGAACTCATCTGAAAGTGAAAACTGAGCAGATACTTTACATAGAGAGGATTTGAAGTGATTTTCTTTTTCTAATGTGTTGATATACCCACATAGCAACTCCAAAATATATTCTATGCTATATTTGTTGTTACTGTCTACATGCTCTACATTTCTTGAAAAAAATTACTGTTTTTATTTGTTGCTATTTTTCTTAATCATATATTTATATACATTTATATAATACATAGAATGCATTCTTTAAGGAATGGAATTTGGAAGTAGATAGGTGCTCTTCCTTCCTAAATGCTTTAGATTTTGTGTGCGTGCTAAGTTGCTTCAGTCATGTTTGACTCTTTGTAACCCCATGGACTGTAGCCTGGCAGGCTTCTCTGTCCACGGGATTCTCCAGGCAAGAATACTGGAGTAGGTTGCCATTTCCTACTCTAGCATTAGAGTTTGCTTTTCTCTAAATATATTTAGACTGTGTGATAAACTTTAGACTGTAGATAAAAAAACAAAATAAACTTGTTTGTTCTTGTAATCTGAAGCTAATTGTCTTAACAATGTAGCCATGCCAATAAATTGCAATACAAGAAGATTATAAACTGATGGTTAGATGTTAATAACAGTAACACAGAACATTAAGGCAAGTGACATTTACATAAGTATCTTGATCTTAATACATGTAATTTACATATGAAAATTTAATCACCATAGAGATAAACAGCTGCAATGTTTAATTAAACTCTCCACACAAAATCAGCTTGCAAGAAGTAGTTTGTCACTGCTAATTCATCACAATTCTCTTAAGTATTCTTTAAAATAAAAATGCAAAATAAATGACTCTTATTGATAATTTAACTTCTGGTTACTTTGTATTTTAATTGTATCATCAAAGCCTGTTGAGAATACGATAAAGATTTTAGGTTCATAGTCACTCTGTTTAGAAGGCAAAGCACAAACATATAGAGAACAAATGTATTTGTTTACAAACTTATGAGAGTCACCAGCGCAACAGCACTAAAGGATAATTTAAGAAATTTTAATGCTCAAATAAGTTGTGGGTAATGAAGGGATATAAGAGTCTTTCTCAATGGTATTTTGAAGACAGAATGAATTATACCAGAAATTAATGCCAACATTAGCCAGAAAAGGAGTAATAACTGCTAGCCTAGAAAACATAAACTAAGACATTTTAACTGAATTTTAAGATTTCAGAGACTGAACAGAAAAGAGAATGGTTAATACATAAATGCTGTAGGAAGTCATCTTTGGGAAATAGGACATAAGCAAATGGCAGATTTTGTTTCCATGCATCTTATTTGGATAAACAGATGCATTTATTCATTCATTTACTTAAAAAAGAAAATTCCTGCTATATACCAGCTATAATGGTATACACTAGCGGAAAATAGTTAGCTTTTAACTACTTAAAAGCTTTTGGTTAGCTTTTACTGTGACGTTTACGTTGATTGCAGCCTTTTCTGTATAGATACTCAAAATGTAGAAATAGGAGACAATTAGATATATTCATGGTAAAGCAAAGGCTTCTGGCAATCAGCACTATGCTCCAAGCCTCTAATTTTTTGCTCTTAAGTTAACCACATTATACATAGAATGCATAGCACTCACTTAAGTAAAAATAAAATTAAGTTGAACCTTGGAAAGTGGACATTGTTCATGAGTTGGTCCCTAAGATAGGCTTTTAATGTTGAAGGCATCCAAGTTCTATCTCAAAATGTTTCTATAACTCACTAAGCTTGTAACAGTTGTCAGGGAAAAGTAAAATTGATCTTTTCCAAGTATACCAATAGTATATTGTAAATTATATTATTAATTTTAATAATTTTGTTTTCTGTTAAACTGACCTTTTTTTCAGTAAATTAATAGCATGGTGAGTACTTAATAGTCTGATATATATGAAGGAATTAAGCCAAAACTTTCAGACTTGTAAGAACAAAACCATGTGATGAAGTAAACTGGGGTACATAATATCTGGGTGACCGACGGCATCACCAACTCAATGGACATGAGTTTGAGTAAACTCCAGGAGATGGTGATGAACAGGGAGGCCTAGTGTGTTGCAGTCCATGGGGTCACAAAAAGTCATACACGACTGAGCAACTGAACTGAACTGATAGCACAGGAAACTCTGCTCAGTTACGTGGTAGCCTGGATGGAAGGGGGGTTTGGTCAGAATGGATACATGTATATGCATGGCTGAGTCCCTTTGCTGGTCACCTGAAATTATCACAACATTATTAATTGGCTATAGTCTAATATAAAATGAAAAGTTTTTAAAAAAAAAACAAATAAAAAATACTTTATTCTGTATTTTTTCCCATTGAAATGGATACAATTCATGGAAAGAAATCCTTCGTAAGAAAAAAAATATAGTTTCACTTACCTTTTCTTTTCTGGATTAGTGAGCCAAACATTACAGCTGCCCATGTTGTCAAAATGCCATGAGAGAATTTAGTAGAAGAGAAGCCAATAATGTAGTCAGATTGTGACATTTAAATGAATGTTTTTACTGTTCCATCAAAATTAATGATTAACTTCAGCATTAGAAGCATGTATTTATATAGTAGAGGGAAATTTTCCCACCATCTCTTCAGAGCAAAAGTAACCCTATGGCGTTATAAATATATATTTTAGACTATGAGAAAAGATTGATCCCACAGGATCTCTCTCTTTTCCAACCATTGATGATGTCAGTTGAGTCTCTGATTAGCTGCTGACATTTGAAATTATGGGGGGTCAGCAAGGTTAATGAAAGCTTTCTTTATATAGCTATGTCCCCATTGCCTCTGTGCCTTCCTGGGCTTTTGGCTTGTTTGCTGATCTCAAAAAGCAAGGCAAAAATAAGGATACACATCAAGAGAAGTATAGTCTGAGCACTCATCTATTGATGGTTTCTAATGCTGCTATTTAACAAGAAAAGGGAAGGTTAATGAATAGTGACTTAACTTATTTAGGAATGCTTGAGTACAAAGGGTCTAGTTAATAACCTCAGTGACCTTGTTGAGGATAAACTCCATGTGGATGAAAATATTTCAATAGAATTGTCTGGACTAAAATTTTTCTGCCTTTAAGTGACAGAGTTACATACGTTTTCCATTTTATAATGTTGAGTCATCATCTGTTGAGGTAAGGAGACGGCATAAAGCTGAATTAAGTTTCCTGACTCATTGATCATAGTGTCTTAGAGATACAGAGGGCCCTTGAGACCACATTTGGTGTTTTTCAAATTGTATTCTTTGACACTTTCAGGCTCCCCAGTGTGACCTTGTTGCAAGTTGCTGTATAGGAGAGGAAAGGGGTGCTTCAGGCTCTCATTCTTATCTGTGTTTATTGTGCCATCTTGGATGTCATGTAATAAAAGGCTTTGCTGGCCAAATAAACTTTGAAAACCACCAAGCTACAACTAACACCTCCAATCTATAGTTTAGGAAACTGAGGTATAATAGATAAAATGAAGTTGCCAAGATCCTATAGCTCTTCTATGTCACAATAAAAGTGGGGGGATACTTGCATCTCTTGAAATACAGATCTTTCCAGTATTCATTTTTATCCCCAGAGAAAAGAGTACCATGCATTTTCAGTCTAATCTTCTTTCAAAATGCCCTAGATCCTAACACAAGATGTGATAAGGAGGCTTATCGTTCCCCAATCATTCCCCCTCTCATTTTATCTCTGCAAATAGAAAGCTGGATTTCAGTGTAATTTTATGTGAGCTGTTTAATTTCCATTACATGGCAATTCTGAGGGGATCGAAATTGACACTGGACTCAGAAAACCTTTAGTGACTCCAGAAAAGATTATGTGGTTCTAGAGTTCTTCGCACCATCCACTATAGATGTTAGCAACACATTTCTACCTCCAGTGGTAGGACAAGTGCAGGGCAAGTCCACCTTGGGGAGCTCAAAATGCTGGGGTGCGTGTAGGATAAAATGTAAAGGTAAATCACTAAAGCATTCATTTTATTCATTTGAATCTAAAAATAAGAAGGGAAAAAAAGCTCAGCATATCTGCACGGCCTGTCACTGGATTGGTGTGTTAGAAATCTGTCTCTAGAGCCAGAAAGGGAGGAGCAGGAAGTAATCTTGATGGTGACTCCTTCTTTCTCTGGTTTGCTCTCACTGGATTGCAATCGTTTGCAATTCTCGTGTGCCAGGTGTGATGGATTTGGTATGTTTTTGATAAAATCTTTCTTTACTATGTGAAGAGATTGAGAGTGACCATGAAAAACAGTATTATACACAGAAATTCATTATTTTGTGACCAAGTATGTTGAAGGCTAATGTTCAATTTTATAGAGAAAAAATGTACCAAAGTTGCTGTAATTTTCTGGGAAGATAGATACCTTTCTGTACTATAGTATACAGTAGGTATTTTTAAAACACATACACACTTTTCCTTATGTTTTGCTGTTCTTTCAAGATACAGTACATGACTGAGAAAGTACAATTTTATGAAAGAATCCTGATAACATTGAAAGTTGTTAGAACATGCTGTGGAAATTGCTTTCACCTATCAAATCTCTTATATATGTATCTTCATGTTTGAATAGACATCAGAAATAGGACCTATTTCACAAAATTACAGTATAGAAAAATTAAAGAGACTGCCTTATATTGGGAATTTTTCAATTATTATTAGTTATTATGATGGGCTTCCCTTGTGGCTCAGCTGGTAAAGAATCTGCCTGCAATGTGGGAACCTGGGTTCAATCCCTGGGTTGTCCCCTGGAGAAGGGAAAGGCTACCCACTCCAGTATTCTGGCCTGAAGAATTCCATGGAGTATTTAGTCCATGAGGTTGAAAAGAGTCAGACACAACTGAGTGACTTTTTTCTAAAGGGCTTTGCTAATGGCTCAGTTGGTAAAGAATTCACCTGCAATGCAGGAGAGCCCGGTTCCATCCTTGGGTTGGGAAGATCCCCTGGAGAAGGGAAAGTCTACACACACCAGTATTTTGGCCTAGAGAATTCCATGGACAGTCCATGGAGTCACAAAGAGTTGGGCAAAACTGAGCAACTTTCACTTTCACTTTCTGTTCAATACTTGGAAGCTTACAATATTTTAAAACACACTAGGTGAAAAGCTCAATGAATATTAAATGGATTTTATCAATGTGCTATCATTTACAAATAGTAAAGAAACAATGGGCTGACATCAAGGACAGTGGAAATTTACTAGATAAATTTAAACATACAACCTTTGCATAATTCGTAGGTAAGATTGAAAAGATGGATATAAGTAGAAATTACAAATACGGACATTCCGATTATGTATTCTTGCAAGATACACTTTTAACCTATGAGAGCCATTAAAATCAGTGATTGGCATAAACTGAATCAAGAATTGCTATCTCATTAAAGTGTTAAAAATATTTTCACAAATAATATAGTGAATTCAACTACATTACTTTGACTAAAATAGGTTGATAATATTTTTGTGAGGACACAAAGCTATTGGTACTTTTAACAAAAAATTAGAATATAAGGTATAAATATTGTTTATCTTTTCTCACCCTCTGTCTGGATTTTGTATATATTCTAATTATGCACAAGTCATTATTAGAATAATAATTTGTGATTAAGTTATCTGATAAATAAGTAAATATCCATAAATAGGAAAAGTCTGTTCCAAAAAGTTTGAAGGCCATCAGATGTAAGTTATTTAAGATATTATTAAAAGAAAACTGAGGTTTGAGAGGGAATATGAAGTTGGTTCTAAAAATGAGGCTGTTGAGGAACATTAGTGCCTTTGGTTAGAACTTCTGAAGCTTGGTAAACAGCTTGAGTGAAAAGTTTTCTTCCTGCTCTAGGTTGGGCTCTGAAGTTGAGATATCCAGGGTAAAGTCAAATTCACTGCGCACTGAGGATGGAATGGAGAATCTCTCTTATCCCCTTGCTACTTCTGTTACTTAAGAAGGGCTAAGCAGGTCCCCCACAGTTTTGTCAGAGCCAAAAGTACCTGGGTTGACTGTAGTGACAAGGTACCTACATTTCTTCTCAAGTCTTCCCTACTATGAAAACTGATTAATATTTTTAGGTCTAGATTAATCGTAATTTTCTCTTGACAACCAATGGCTCTGTTAATGTTGCATTAGTTTAAAATTATGTGATATTTCTAAAGAACATATTGTCTCATGGCTATGTTTTATCTCTCAGTCTTCACAATCTGGAATGCTATATTCCATAAAGATTCCATTTAATGAGTGAATGACTATATATATGCCTGGAAGCTCTTTCATACAGGTACTGGGAAGGCCGGCTGCTGCTGCTAAGTTGCTTCAGTGGTGTCCAACTCTGTGCGACCCCATAGACAGCAGCCCACCAGGCTCCCCCGTCCCTGGGATTCTGCAGGCAAGAACACTGGAGTGGGTTGCCATTTCCTTCTTCAATGCACGAAAGTAAAAAGTGAAAGCGAAGTCGCTCAGTTGTGTCCAACTCCTAGCAATCCCATGGACTGCAGCCTACCGGGCTCCTCCCTCCGTGGGACTTTCCAGGCAAGAGTACTGGAGTGGGGTGCCATTACCTTCGCCGACTGGGAAGGGAGAAGGAAAAAAAAATTAATAGAAGATAAGTCAATAAACTCAGGCAGAAAAGAAGACAAAATATTTCAGTGATAATAGGAATTGTTAAAAATTATGCTGGAATAGGAATCTGGTGTCAGACATCCATTTAATTGCATGGCATTGTTGAAAGCCCTCATCTTCTTTATTTCTTTTTCTTAAGTTGTAAAATAAGAGGATTCATGAGATATCTTGTAAGTCTTTGTCTGTCTCTAAAATGCTTTAAATAAGAAAATAATCAACAGAATTAAGCTTCCTATCAATGATTAAAATTGTTTGAAAATAAAGAAAAATACTATTCACCCTAAATTTTCTCCCAGTGCAATGGGATTAAAGTTTAAAGGGAAAGGTGGGAGAAAGGAGATTGTTGATTTAATAGCTGTTGAGAGTATATCAGTGTCACGACTACTACCTCAGTCATTTAACTGTCCTATAAACTCCTCTCCTGATTAGCCAGTTTTCAGTAAGTTTATTGTCAGTTAGGATACAAAAATGTGTTTAGCTTCATATGGAGAGGAAACAAAAAATCAAGATTTTTAATATAGAAAATTTTCATTCCAGTTTTCAAGGTTATTAAACATAAATAAAAAGCCTCTCAGAACAATAATCAATTCTATGTAATTACTTTGCTTAAAACTAATCCAGCACCACATGAAAGTAATATAATTCTTGGCAAGATAATAGTGGGTCTGATGACATGAGGGCAGAATTTAGATTCAAGTCTTAGGTTTAAGATAAAGGCCATCCTCAACTTGTTTTCCATTCACAATATGTACAATTTTCAACAAATATGAGTTGAATTTTGAGATGTTTCTCTTTTGATCCCATTGGGAAATACTTGTGTTTTCATGTTTGCATATTTCCTTCTTTCATAAAAGGGTGGTTTTGAAGATACTTAGGCATTTGTGATGCACACAGAATCTTTGCAGTACAAGCATCCTCCTTGCTTCTCTGCAGTTATAAGTAGACCATTTCTAGAGTTCAGTTTCCTAAGTTTTCATCTGTTTCCTTTTAAGGTAAATCTCCAGAAAGGAGCTTATTTCTTGAAAATTAAAGCTGGCCAAATTTATTCAATGAGAATCAACATTTTTTTCTCCTATAAAGGAAAAAGTAGCAAAGAAGACACACCAAAAAAAACAAAAACAAAATAAAGACTGATTAGTAGTTAAACATGGTAGCAAACTCTAAATAAACCCTTTTAAAACCACATGAATGAGAAGTAGAGTTCTGTGAGGGTTACTGCTGAGCCCTCTGCCCAGAACAATATGCCATGTAGTTAATTGTGACAGGTGATTTGAAAAGAGGCACAGCAGAATAAAATACATATGTCATTTTTCTTCTGTATTTGGGGATTATATAATAATTCCTTGGCTGCTGCTGCTGCTGAGTCACTTCAGTCGTGTCCAACTCTTTGCAACCCCATGGGCTGCAGCCCACCAGGTTCCTCCATCCATGGTATTTTCCAGGCAAGAGTACTGGAGTGGGGTGCCATTGCCTTCTCCGAATTCCTTTGGCACTAATAGTTAAATTGATACAATATTTTCTCAAGAAATATAAGAAATGAATTTAATTTTACAATTCAATTCTAGATGTTGTGGCATGGAGAGTTTGTTAAGAATGACTCTAACACCCTACAACAGTTTGAAAGGAAAGAGCAGTTCAGTCGATTAGCAGTATTTGCCATGGTTATTTTTGGTTAAGTGACATTTATTTCACCTCCCTCTATGAGAAAATTTATTGATTAGAGCCACTTATAACTTATTTAATGTTAAAAATTTTGTCTGAAATAGTGCTTCCTGATTTTAGGTGTATGTGTGTTTTGACAGTGGCATTGGTGAAGTTTGTTTTGCTTTTGGTTGAAGAGGCTAAAGGTAGTTAATAAAGGTGTGGCAGCTGCTGAATGGTGCAGGAGTGGCCAAGAGGAGCTACCCCACATCAAAGTTCAGGGGCGGCAGCTGACAGGAGCTACCCTATGTCCAAGGTAAGAGAAACCCAAGTAAGATGGCAGTCGCTGAGAGAGGGCATCAGAGGGGGCACAAACTGAAACTGCAATCACAGACAACTACCCAATCTGATCACATGGACCACAGCTTGTCTAACTCAATGAAACTAAGCCATGCCCTGTGGGGCCACCCAAAATGAATGAGCCATGGTGGAAAGGTCTGACAGAATGTAGTCCACTGGAGAAGGGAATAGCAAACCACTTCAGTATTCTTGCCTGAGAACCCTGTGAACAGTATGAAAAGGCAAAAAGATAGGACACTGAAAGATGAATTCCTCAGATCAGTAGGTGTCCAGTACGCTACTGGAGATCAGTGGAGAAATAACTCCAGAAAGAATGAAGGGATAGAATCAAAGCAGAAACAACACCCAGTTGTGGATGTGACTGGTGATAGAAGCAAGGTGTGATGCTGTAAAGAGCAACAATGCATAGGAACCTGGAATGTTAGGTCCAAATCAAGGCAAATTGGAAGTGGTCAAACAGAAGAATGCAAGAGTGAACATTGACATTCTAGGGATCAGCAAATTAAGATGAACTGGAATGTATGAATTTAACTCAGATGACCATTATATCTACTACTATTGTCAGGAATCCCTTAGAAGAAATAGAGTAGCCAACATAGTCAAAAAGAGTTCAAAATGCAGTACTTGGATGCAGTCTCAAAAACAACAGAATGATCTCTGTTCATTTCCAAGGCAAACCACTCAATATCATGGTAATCCAAGACTATGGCCTAACCAGTAACACTAAAGAAGCTGAAGTTGAATGGTTCTATAAAGACCTACAAGACCTTTTAGGACAAACACCCACTAAAGATGTCCTTTTCATTATAGGGGACTGGAATGCAAAAGTAGGAAGTCAAGAAATACCTGGAGTAAAAGGCAAATTTGGCCTTGGAGTACAGAATGAAGAAGGGCAAAGACTAATAGAGTTTTGCCAAGAGAACACACTGGTCACAGAAAACACCCTGTTCAAACAACACAAGAGGAGACTCTACACATAGAGTTCACCAGATGGTCAACACCAAAATCAGATTGATTATATTCTATGCAGCCAAAGATGGAGAAGCTCTATAGTCAGCAAAAACAAGACCTGGAGCTGACTGTGACTCAGATCATGAACTCCTTACTGCCAAATTCAGACTTAAATTGAAGAAAGTGGGGAAAACCACTAGACCATTCAGTTCAGTTCAGTCGCTCGGTCGTGTTCAACTGTTTGTGACCCCATGAACTGCAGCACGCCAGGCCTCCCTGTCCATCACCATCTCCCGGAGTTCACTCAGACTCAAGTCCATCGAGTCCGTGATGCCATCCAGCCATCTCATCGTCTGTCGTCCCCTTCTCCGCCTGCCCCCAATCCCTCCCAGCATCAGAGTCTTTTCCAATGAGTCAACTCTTCTCATGAGGTGGCCAAAGTACTGGAGTTTCAGCTTTAGCCTCAATCCTTCCAAAGAAATCCCAGGGCTGATCCCCTTCAGAATGGACTGGTTGGATCTCCTTGCAGTCCCAGGGATTCTCGAGAGTCTTCTCCAACACCACAGTTCAAAAGTATCAATTCTTCAGCACTCAGCCCTCTCCACAGTCCAACTCTCACATCCAAACATGACCACAGGAAAAACCACAGTCTTGACTAAACGGACCTTTGTTGGCAAAGTAATGTCTCTGCTTTTGAATATGCTATCTAGGTTGGTCATAACTTCTCTTCCAAGGAGTAAGCGTCTTTTAATTTCATGGCTGCAATAACCATCTTCAGTGATTTTGGAGCTCCCCAAATAAAGTCTGACACTCTTTCCGCTGTTTCCCCATCTATTTCCCATGAAGTGATGGGACTGATGCCATGATCTTCATTTTCTGAATGTTGAGCTTTAAGCCAACTTTTTCACTCTCCTCTTTCACTTTCCTCAAGAGGTTTTTTAGTTCCTCTTCATTTTCTGCCATAAGGGTGATGTCATCTTCATATCTGAGGTTATTAATATTTCTCCTGGCAATCTTGATTCCAGCTTGTGCTTCTTCCAGCCCAGCGTTTCTCATGATGTACTCTGCATAGAAGTTTAATAAGCAGGGTGACAATATACAGCCTTGATGTCCTCCTTTTCCTATTTGGAGCCAATCTGTTGTTCCATGTCCAGTTCTAACTGTTGCTTCCTGACCTGCATACATATTTCTCAAGAGGCAAGTCAGGTGATCTGGTATTCCCATCTCTTTCAGAATTTTCCACAGTTTATTGTGATCCACACAAAGGCTTTGGCATAGTCAATAAAGCAGAAATAGATGTTTTTCTGGAACTCTCCTGCTTTTTCCATGATCCAGCAGATGTTGACAATTTGATCTCTGGTTCCTCTGCCTTTTCTAAAACCAGCTTGAATATCAGGAAGTTCACAGTTCACATATTGCTGAAGCCTGGCTTGGAGAATTTTGAGCATTACTTTACTAGCATGTGAGATGAGTGCAATTGTGTGTTAGTTTGAGCATTGTTTGGCATTGCCTTTCTTTGGGATTGGAATGAAAACTGACCTTTTCCAGTCCTGTGGCCACTCAGATATGACCTAAATCACATCCCTTATTATTATACTGTGGAAGTGAGAAATAGATTTAAGGGACTAGATTGGATAGATTGAGTGCCTGATGAACTATGGACCGAAGTTCATGACATTGTGCAGGAGACAGGATCAAGACCATCCCCAAGAAAAATAAATGCAAAAAGGCAAAATGGCTGTCTGAGGAGGCCTTACAAATAGCTGTAAAAAGAAAAGTGAAAAGCAAAGGAGAAAAGGAAAGACATACCCATTTGAATGCTGAGCTCCAGAGAATAGGAAGGAGAGATAAGAAAGCCTTCCTCAGAGATCAATGCAAAGAACTAAAGGAAAACAATAGAATGGGAAATACTAGAGATCTCTTCAAGAAAATTAGAGATACCAAGGGAATGTTTCATGCAAAGATGGGCTCAATAAAGGACAGAAATGGTATGGACCTAACAGAAGCTGAATATATTAAGAAAATGTGACAACAGTACACAGAAGAACCATACATAAAAGATCTTCACAACCCAGATAATCCTGATTGTGTGGTCACTCACATAGAGCCAGATATCCTGGGATGTGAAGTCAAGTCGGCCTTAGGAAGCATCATTATGAACAAAGCTAGTGGAGGTGATGGAATTCCAGTTGAGCTATTTCAAATCCTGGAAGATGATGCTGTGAAAGTGCTGCACTCAATATGCCAGCAAATATGGAAAACTTAGCAGTGGCCACAGGACTGGAAAGAGTCAGTTTGGATTCCAATCCCAAAGAAAGGAAATGCCAAAGAATGCTCAAACTACCACACAATTGGCAGTCATCTCACACACTAGTAAAGTAATGCTGAAAATTCCCCAAGCCAGGCTTCAGCCATACGTGAACCGTGAATTTCCAGATGTTCAAGCTGGTTTTAGAAAAGTCAGGGGAACCAGAGATCAAATTGCCAACATTTGTTGGATCATGGAAAAAGCAAAAGGGTTCCAGAAAAATGTCTACTTCTGCTTTATTGACTATGCCAAAGCCTTTGACTGTGTGGATCACAATAAACTGTGGAAAATTCTGAGAGAGATGGGAATACCAGACCACCTGACATGCCTCTTGAGAAACCTGTATGCAGGTCAGGAAGCACCAGTTAGAACTGGACATGGAAGAACAGACTGGTTCCAAATAGGAAAAGGAGGACATCAAGGCTGTATATTGTCACCCTGATTATTTAACTTATATGCAGAATACATATGAGAATCGCTGGGCTGGAAGAAGTACAAGCTGGAATCAAGATTGCTGGGAGAAATATCAATAACCTCAGATATGCAGATGATATCACCCTTTGGCAAGCGACTCCAGTATTCTTGCCTGGAGAATCCCATGGATGGAGGAGCTTGGTGGGCTACAGTCCATGGGTCGCAGAGTTGGGCACAAATGAGCAACTTCACTTTCACTTATGGCATTAAGTGAAGAAGAACTAAAGAGCCTCTTGATGAAAGTGAAAGAGGAGAGTGAAAAAGTTGGCTTAAAGCTCAACATTCAGAAAACAAAGATCATGGCATCTGATCCCATCACTTCATGGCAAATAGATGGGAATACAGTGGAAACTGTGGCTCACTTTATCTTTTTGGGCTCCAAAATCACTGCAGATGGTGATTGCAACCATGAAATTAAAAGACACTTGCTCCTTGGAAGGAAAGTTATGACCAATCTAGACAACATATTAGAAAGCAGAGACATTACTTTGTCAACAAAGGTCTGTCTAGTCAAGGCTATGGTTTTTCCAGTAGTCATGTGTGGATGTGAGAGTTGGACCGAAAAGAAAGCTGAGCACAGAAGAATTTATGCTTTTGAACTGTGGTATTGGAGAAGACTCTTGAGAGTCCCTTGGACTGCTTAAAGATCCAACTAGTCCATCCTAAAGGAAGTCAGTCCTGGATGTTCGTTGGAAGGACTGATGTTGAAGCTGAAACTCCAATAATTTAGCCACCTCATGCGAAGAGCTGACTCATTTGAAAATACCCTAATGTTGGGAAAGATTGAAGGCAGGAGGAGAAGGGGATGATAGAGGATGAGATGGCTGGATGGTATCACCGACTCAATGGACATGAGTTTGGGTAAACTCCGGGAGTTGGTGATGGACAGGGAGGCCTGGTGTGCTGCGATTCATGGGTTCGCAAAGAGTCGGACGTGAGCAAACGACTGAACTGAACTGAGCTGGGGACATAGGGTACAAGGCATTAGTGATACATGGAACTTAGCATGTTTGTGTGTGTGTGTGTTGCAGATTGTTTCTGACTTTCCCGCCCTGATTTCTTTATTGTATGTGAATAGTATTTCTAGATATGACTCTTTTTTTCAAATAATGATTTTTAAGGCATTCTCCCTAGATTTTACTCATTTATCAAATACATGTCTGTAGTGGATTGAGAGAAGCCAAATAGTACAAGGTGAGATTGTGCCTATGGACATATTTATCCTCATGGGTAAAAAAATCTGTTTCCCTTGAACCTGATTTTGAATCAAATGGAATTTGATGGCAATTCATATAATATCAGCCATCTCATGGACTTGGTGTCATACTGCTTAAAATGTTGAGGAGTAGGAAGAACATGACTACCATCTCTGTATGTTGACCTCCTCAATTGCCATCTGTGTTCAGTGTCCTCATTTGTCTCATCAGTAACATGGGATTTTGAGAACTGAATGAGCTAATCCAAATAAGTGAAAGTGAAAGTGAAGTTGCTCAGTCATGTCCGACTCTTTTGACCCCATGGACTAGTAGCCTACCAGGCTTCTCCTTCCATGGTATTCTCCAGGCAAGAGTACTGGAGTGGGTTGCCATTTCCTTCTCCAGGGGATCTTCCCGACCCAGGGATCGAACCCGGGTCTACCACATTCTAGGCAGACACTTTAACCTCTGAGCCACCGGGGAAGCCCAAATAAGGAATGTGGAATATGGTCTATCTATCTCAAAGGGCTCAGAAACAGAATCTGTCTTTTATATATAGGTGGTATTTGTCCGAATAAAAGAGACTCTCCTTTCCGAGACTGCTGGTTCAGACAAAAAATAAAAGGCTTTAAAATGATTATGCAGTAGCGTGAGAGCTCAAAGGAAGTCTGCAATGAACATGACAGTGTGGGATGATGTTAGCTGATATCTTAGAGAAAGTGTAATGAAAATTTGATTATCAGTACTTGAACTTGCTTATGACTTTTGAGATGTAGAAAAGAAGGTGAGTAGACTAGTATGTAGAGAGTAGAGAAAGGCTCATTGATTACACTGATCTTTCCCACCAAGCCCCTATAGAATAATAGATTCTCAAAGTCTCTCACACAGTAACATTTGGAGATGGAATGAAGGCTGAAATAAACCTCCCATCTTTAATCACATTCTATCATATGCAAATTTCCCAAGACAGGAAGTATGATTTACCAGTTTCTTGACACCTACAGTGGCCTGAATGTTTGTGGGCCTTCTTAGAACAGCACATAGGGGTCTTTATGACTCCAGTTTGCCAGCACTGTTATTTTAGTTACGACAATGTGGGCATCTGCTCCCTAATGGTTAAGACTGTCTTCTCACCAGATGTGGTCTTTTGGAAAAGAGTTCAAACTGCTTGGCGGGTCAGTAGAGGGGAAGCAAGTATTGTCCCTTCAAGTGCTCTGCCTATTTTGTGAATAAATGGATGACTTTACTTTCCAAGGTTGTCAGTCTTTCACAAGAACTTACATTTAAATCATAATAATGATGCTATTTAAACTCCAGTTCATTCTGCCAGTATTTGATTAGCAAGCTGGCTGGATGTAGTGATAGAGAGGATGGCAGATTTTTATTTCATCTAGGGTATCATTACAGCTCAAACTGGCTCTCACATTACCATTATTATTATTGTTAATTGTTATTTGAGGGAGGTACTGATAAAGTTCCTACCATTATTCTCAATAGGGGAGATGACATGATCCCTTTCATAGGGCTTCATGATCAAAGTTAAGTAGACATTGATATTATCCCACCTCAGAAAAGGCTGAGAAAGCTTCAGTTCTACCATTTTCATGTATATAGTTGGAATTCAGATAAAATCACCTGTGGAAAATTGAGTTCAAAGACATTGACAGTGTGAATTTTTGCATTTGTAAGCTTGCATATGTGTTTGTATGTATATATGTTTTTGCACATGGATATATCTAGTCCTTATTCCTGAATTGTCCTTATTCCTGAATTTAATAGACAGGAATTTCAAATCAAAATTCTACATAGCATGCAACACTAAATGCATACAGACATCACTTATACACATTTTCTTGACATACACGTGATGGCTGGCTGCATTTACAGCTCATTGTGCATAAGATTTCAGTTTTTGTTTTAATCATTTCTGATGGAATGGCTTAAGAATAAAGGATTTAGGGGTTGTTTGAGTGAAGAAAGATCATGAATCTGTCTCTTCGTCTTTCACTCTGAGTAGTTATATGAACATTTTATGGACTTGTTGAATCAGAGGCTCCCTTTTACTAATTCCGTAAAAAACAAGTTTCATGGAAAATTGAAAGGACATGTACTATATATTTTCTGATACAGTTTATTTTTTAATTAATATTTTTAAGCAGCTTTAGGTTTAAAAAAATGAATAGAAAATAGAATTGATATACAATATTGTGTAAGTTTAAAATTTGCAATGGGATGATTTGTATATCTTATGCTCCGGGAGTTGGTGATGGACAGGGAGGCCTGGCGTGCTGCGATTCATGGGGTTGCAAAGAGTCGGACACGACTGAGCAACTGAACTGAACTGAACTGAACTGAAATATTTACCATAAAAATGTTAGTTTACACATCCTTTATTACATATAATTATGATTTTGTTGTTTATGGTGAATACATTTAATATCTGCTCTCATAGCAACTTTCAAGTATACAATACAGTATTGTTAATTAGGCAGAGGAGCCTGGTGGGCTGCAGTCCATGGGGTCGCTAAGAGTCAGACACGACTGAGCGACTTCACTTTCACTTTTCACTCTCATGCATTGGAAAAGGAAATGGCAACCCACTCCAGTGTTCTTGCCTGGAGAATCCCAGGGACCAGGGATCCTGGTGGGCTGCCATCTATAGGGTCACACAGAGTCGGACAAGACTGAATCGACTTAGCAGCAGCAGCAGCAGCATGCTGTACATTAGATCTCCAGAACTTATTCCCCATATAGCTAGAAGTTTGTACTCTTTGAGTAACATCCCCTCATTTCCCCCAACACTCAGCTCCTGAAAACCACTGTTCTACTTCTGTGAGTTCAACTTTTATAGATTCTACATATAATATCATATAGTTCTTATCTTTAATTGTTTGATTTATTTCACTTACCAAAAAGCTCTCACAGTCTATCCACAAAGTCACAAATCTTAGGATTTCTTTCTTTCTTATGGCTGAATAATACTTCATTATATTTTCTTTATCCATTTATCTATCAGCGCTTAAGTTATTCCATGTCTTTCATTGTAAATAAGGTTTCAATGAATGGGACCGTAAATACCTCTTCAAGATACTGATTTCATTTCCTTCGGATACATTTTTTAGAAGTAGGCTTGTTGGTTTATGTGGTAGTTCTATTTTTAACTTTTTGAGGAATTTTTTTGTTGTTTTCCATAGTGGTTGTACCAACTTACATTCATACAGTTAGTGCACAAGAGTTCACTGTTCTCTGTATCATCACCAGCACTTGTTATCTGCTGTCTGTTTGATGAAAAGTATTCTAACAGATGTGAGGTGATATATCATTGTGGACTTGATTTCTGTTTTCCAGATGATTAGTGACATTGAGCATGTTTTCGTGTCCTTGTTGATCATTTGTTATGTTTTCTTAGGGAAATGTCTGTTCAGGTCCTTTCTCTTATTTTTAATTGGATCATTTACTTTTCTGTTATTGAGTTCCTTATATATTTTAAATGTTAACTCCTTATTATATATACATATACACACTTATACACAAATATATATGTGTAAATATTTTCTCTAATTCTATAGATTGCCTTTTCATTTTAATTGTTTCTTTTCCCAAGATAGGTTTCTGAAGAGAGATGTTTTCATTTGGTAAAGGTCCTGAAGACAATGATATTTTAACAAGATTCCCAATTTGCATTGGGAAAAGCTGGCAGACTCTTCTTCATAAGGCTACTTACTGCATTTGCCCTTTTGGTAACATTACTATGTGTTTGTACTGAAGCCTATTATTAAATGAATAAAGAGCAGGAAAATGCAGTTTTAGACTAAAGAAAGTGTTGGGCTTTCAAATGGCAAACAGATGTGTTCAAAAGTCTTGTCTTTAAAGGTGGCTCTTTGGGCCTCTGAAAGACTATACAAATGACATAGAAAACTTGTGATGCACAGATAGAAAATGTTATTGTGGGTACATGAACCTTAGAAACAAATAATCTATGGAAATACGACACAAGTTTTCTTTGTCAGGTACAAATTACTTCCAGCATTTTAATGTATATCTGTCTACAAAAAAAAAGTTGCTGTTGGGATTCAGCTTTGCATTCAAGAACTTATAGAAAAGAATTTCCAGTGCCTTGATTGCCCTTATATCTCTCAGAGTTAGGCTTTCAATCCTCATGCCCCTCTTAATTAATCACACTACTTTTGATAATCCACAGTAGACCATAAACTGTAAACTTTCCTGTAAAAATAAAACTGGACCACTGTATGGTTTAACAAATAAGAAAAGGAAGGATTCTAAGGGCTTCCTTTTGAGTCTTCTGGCTATTTGCCATTCCCTGAATGGTGGCTAATACAAAATCAGGGTCCAATTTTATGCCAATTTTGTGCCCCAGTTAGCAGTGCTAATTGGGGCACACAAGTAAATTGTGCTCTGCCCTGTGGAAATTTTCAGTTAGTCAACTAAATCAGAAAATCATTGAGAACACTAATCCATTGCTCAGTCACTACTTAATTAAGTGCAAAACCTATGGTCCCTCCAGGAAGGACAAAGTTCAGGCATGTACTCTCAGTGGTCAGCTGTTTGGAATTTTGTCTGTCTTTTATCTTTTGTTGTAATCTAAGTTACAATATAAGTATGTTTGTTTTTGAAGAGTGGGACATGGAACATTTTATTGAAAATTAACAAAAAGTATGATTAAAGTGGACAGGAGTAGAGGTCATTTCATTTCCCTCACACTTGAAAGACATAGATTTTCTGGGGGCGGGGGAGGATGATTTTTACACATATGGAGCATAAATACATTGATAAATTTAACAGCAAATGCTCCACATGTCATAGGGTCAGGTTATAGTTGGGCTCAACATCATAATATGAACTGCAACCATATTCAATGAGAGGGCAAAGATGTTTCTCTGTTTATTTACTGATACATCCTAAGTGCTCAAAAAAATAGTTTTTAGTGAATGAATGAACGGGAACATGGTACCTAGGCAAAAATTTATTAAAAAATGTTATGTTTACCTGATGTCTTAAAATATAAAATAATATTTGTAATGTTTCTGGTACATTGGCCACAGCACTTAAAGAATATTATGTCACTGGTAGAATGTTTCAGTAAATCTGAGAGAAAACATGGCCTTTAAAATATGGTAAATTTTCTAGAATGCATGAAGGTGATTTTGCTCCTGCAATCTTTGGTTTTGGCTACAATATAATTTAAAAGTCTTTAAAAGCCAAATATATTTCTAAAATTAGAATTATAGCTTAGAATCAGTGTCTTTAAACTTATTTCCTTTATTGATAGAGTATATAGTTTTTTCTTTCTTTCTTTCTTTCTTTCTTTCTTTCTTTCTTTCTTTCTTTCTTTCTTTCTTTCTTTCTTTCTTTCTTTCTTTCTTTTTTTGTACTATATAAGTTACTTACAGCTCAAGAATAGCTAGAATCCTAAGGGAATGAATCTTGGTAAGAATCATTGCTAAAATAAAGCCACACTTTCTTTCAAAGTTTTTGTTTTTTTAATTAAACTGTCTCAGTTACTTACAAGTTTTAATGAAAGATAATTGACAATTTTAGAATTTAAATTTTGATCATGAAGATCTAATTATATTGCTGAAATAGTCATTGATTCGTGTTTTGAAAAAGGGGACTTCCCTGCTGGTAGTACTTTGACTGTTTTCTAATTTCACTGAACTTTCTAAGCAGTTTCTTTGCTGGGTCATCTTCTTTTCATTCTTTATTTAAATCCTACTCTTTTCCTTTAAATAGACAACTGATTCTAACAGTTTTCTGTTCCTTTGATGTCTTTCCTTCTGCAATAGCTCTATGCAAATCAATTTTCTCTAAATTTTCCTGAAATATATCTTCTGAGATCATGTTACACTCTTACTGAGAGACAATTGCTTATAGACATCTTTTCAAAATCCTTCTGCTTTCTTATATTCCACCTCCTATCCTGGCTATCACCTGTATTTCTACCATATGATTCATATCTTTTCTATAAACAAAACCTCAAATGATGTACTTTGATGTACTTTGCATCAAAACAGTGAGCTTTGCAAATTTCACATATTTTTCAGGTCTCCAATTTCTATTTGGGCTGCTGTAACAAAATTTCATAGACTGGGTGACATGCAAACAACAGAAATTTATTTCTCACAGTCCTGGAGGCTGGAAGTCCAAGATCCTGGTTTGAGCATATTTAGTATATTTCTGATTCACAGATGACTGTCTTTTTGCTATGTCTTCACATGGTAGAAGAGCTGAGGGATCTCTCTGGCATCTCATTTATAAAGGCACTAATCTCATTCATGAGGACACCACCCCCAGGACTTAACAACCTCCCAAAGGCCCCACCTACAAATACTGTCATATTGGGGGTTAGATTTCAACCCTGGGAGTATATAAACATTCAGTCTATAGCACCTCCATACATCCTCTGACCTATTAAACTCATTCTTTGTTTGGATTCATTTTAAAAAATCACCTTTTCTGAATCCTTTCCTGATTGAATGTTTTAAAGGACTAGAAAATGGGGTGATATGAAACATTTTTCCCTTTTAGGCACCACATTATTTAACCAACTCTTTATAGAGAACAATAAGAAAATTAAGAAATAAACATTATTCAGGAGGACTTAAAAGTAGATAAATATTAACTTAAGATAACCTTAGTTTATAATCAGGTGTTATACTATCACTTCATACCTCTAACAGTTGTTATTTCCCTTTGAACAGTTTCAGAGTGAGCAGAGCTGATTGACCACTCCGCTCACTATGCCTTCCACATGAGGTGACTTGTTTTTGATAACTGATGTTTGATAACTGGTATTTGTCCTTCCTCTTTAGGGCCCTGAGTAGATTTCTTCTTGTTAGTATTAGAGAATTTACCAAATAGCATGCTCAAAACATAATGCAAGGTATAAAGACGGTGGATCATCTTGTGCTTTTGTCTTATTACCATATTAGACCAGTAGAATATTAGACTTTCATAGGCTTCAAACAGTCTAGATATTGGTGGTGACAGTATGCAAGCGCAAATGTTTTCAGAGGAAGGCATTATTCACACACAGAAAATAGTAAAGAAAACCCTTGGGTGGGCTGAAGTAGAACTATTCAAGAATTTTCTGGTATATTACCTGTAAAAAAGATACTCTATTCCTTTATATCGGGGGTTAGATTTCAACACTGGGAGTACACAAACATTCAGTCTATAGCATCTTTATACCTCCTCTGACCTATTAAACTCTTATTCTTTGTTTGGATTCATTTTAAAGAGATCCTCCTATGAAATTAAAAGCCCTTGAGTCTTTTATTTTCCCACTAAAATGTTGGTTGTGTTATCATCAGGTGAAACTTGTATTTAGAGGTAGTAAATTTGGATTTGACCCTCATCCCTGCCCCTTTCTACCTTTGAGAACTTTGGTGAGATTAAGAATCTTTTAATGAATAATCCCTTAAATGAATAAACTTCATTTATTCATTCTTTTGACATACATTAAAAAGATTCAGAAAAACATATTTTTTGTGGAAATGAAATATTAAAAAAAAAATTTTTTTTTTGCAACTTACAAAGTATCAAATACATTTTAAAGTTAATGAGAATGAGACTTTTAAAACATTTTTGGATTCAGTATCCAGAAGTTCATCGGTGGTATGAGGGAAAATTATTTCATTAGAATGAGAAATATATATATATGTGTGTGTGTGTGTGTATAAGTGAGTGATGATAGTTGCTCAATCATGCCTGACTCTTTGCAATTCCATGTATTGTAGCCTGCCAGGCTCCTCTGTCCATGGAATTCTCCAGGCAAGATTACTGGAGTGGGTTGCTATTTCCTTCTCCAGGGGATCTTCCCAACCAAGGGATCCTGCATTGCAGGAGAGTCTTTACCATCTGAGCCACCAGGGAAGCCTACTATTAAGAGACATTTCTAAGTGTAAAGAGAGGTCAACTTAAAAAGTATCAGCAGATACATGCTTGATTTTATCTTATAATCTATAGACAATACATTAGAATATGTAATGAATCCATACACCATTTCCAAATGAATACCCAAGACAGAAGTAGCAATAAAGTTATAAATGACAGTTATCAATCAGATGAAATAATTTAGAAATATATATATAAATATATAAATTTATATATGTATATGACCTTGATGTTTCTGCATTTTCAAAATAACTGTAAATGAGAGAGAAAAGTATTTGTGTGATCACATCTCAGTTTCTTCACTTTTAAGAAGAGAAGACAGATTAAGAATTTTTTTTCTTTTAACTGGAACACAAACTCAGTGTCTTCTCTAGTGTGAGCCCCTCAGTAGATTAAATTACTTTCAAAAGAAAATCCTGGGAAGTTTCAATTATGATAGTTCTATGGCGTGTGTCCTGCCTTTTTCTCTCTAGTTTTCACTTGCTGTCACAAAGGAAGCCCACTAGATGGTGTTAAAACCACAAGCTACCTACTTTGATTTTATTAAAAAAAAAAAAAAAAAGTCTTCCAAGGAGAGTGCTCACAAGATTGTATTTTGCCTGTTTTTATTCAATGAAGAAGAAGCAAGAAAAATTAGAGTGGTATTTTCCATGCAACTTAATTGTATATAGTTATGAAGTAAAGTACCTTTTGGCCTTGAATTATTTTCCAATGAGCTGCCTTCAAAATTAAGCTGTTTTGTCAGGATAAATATCGAGTAAAATGATTATGAATCATTGTGGCAAGTTTTAATACAAATCAGAAAGTAAATTAATCCAACTCTGTCTGACTCATCATGGTTTTTTTTCTTCAGATACAAATGAAGAGTAAACAATGTTTTGGTAATTTTTAGGTTAATCATGTAGAACTGATTACTCAAAAAGAATGCTATTAACATTTAGTCAATTTATATCCTACAATATGACAAATTAAAATTAATGTTGCTGTTTTTAAGATATCAAATGGGTCATGATTTTATGAAAAATGAAAATTACCAAACAAAACTGGTTATGTTGTCTGTGGGCCCAGTGAATGAAGTTACTTTTGAAAAGCCTACTGAAATTCCCTCAAGAAAAAGTGCATATAATTGAGTAAAAACAACTCTGATTTAGGTAGTCTGTGTCTTTAAACAGGTCTTCTTTTAAAATGTAACAAGGAATAATAATCAAATTTCTCATGTGAAATAGCTATGCTAAAATCTTGCCAACAGCTTAATAACAAAAGTAAGATTTTCTTTTTAGATTGAGTATATATTCTCCTGATGAAGCTCTATTTGATAATTTCTTCAGTGTTTATAATCAGTTCCCATTAGTATTCACTTAATTAGCTCATTTCAATACACTTCCTGATGGCATATGTATGTAAATATATATTTTAAATCATTCCCTTTATTTGATGTAATTGATGTAATGAAAATATGTAACTATTAACTTTTGAATCAGGTCTTAAAAAATACAATACTACACAATATAATATAAATTACCTTACAGGAGAGAGAATTTTTTTTTAATTTTGCACATCAAACATCTCCATAACTGTCAACTTGGTATCTTTCTACATGTATCTATATCAAATGCTCGCACACTCCCTCTGAGCCCCTTACTGTTAAAATGAATTTAATAATAGTCATGACCATCATCTAAGAGTCATAGAGTGACAGCCAGTGACCTTCTCTACACTGATAGCAATTCCTGGAGATCATAAAAAAATGATCTCCTGACTCGAGATCATTTAAAAAATCTGCTTCCTTTTATATTGGCGTATGCATTGGCATAAGTCTATTGAGCGTTATCTACATGTGGTCACTTTCAGTGGTGAATTTATCCATCTCTGGGGGCATGACTGCTCTGCTCTTCTATTATTTGACTGAATTAAGTAATTTTAAAGCTTTCGATTTTCTGCATTTTATTCTAGAACATAACAGGAAGAAATCTGGGAACTATTTTTGGTCTAGGGGTAAAGTTCTTCAAACAAAGATTCTGTTAATGTGCTGATCATATTGACCTGCTGTCCAATTCTGGACATATCATCTCTGAAACCTGCCTCATCGGCTCAAGCTCTGTTACTTCTGAATAGTTTAGCAATACCCAGGTCAAATTCTAGAGATTAGACCACTTTGGTTTCTTCTTAGAAACTGGACTCTGCTTTCTGTTCTGACTTGACATTTAATAGTAAGATTGTCATTGGTCACTTACACAAACAATATCTCCTGTACTATTTTTAAACATTTATTATGATGTAATTTTAAAACTATAATTTGCATTTTTAAAGTGATCAATTTCATGTTTTTTAAAATTATATGCACAAAGTTGTACAACCATTACCACAACCAATTTAGAAGACTTTCAACATCCCCTAAATAAATCCTACATCTATTAGCAGTCACTTCCCATTTCTGTACCACCCTTTAGACTTGATCAATCTCTAAGAATATATTTTCTGTTTTTCTACATTTGCCTCTGGAATGGAATCATATAATTCATAGTCCCTTGTGACTGATGGGCTTCTTTCACTTAGCATAATGTTTAAACAGTTTATTCATATCGTAAATATGAATGTAGTATGTATCAGCACTTCATTATTTTTATAGCTGAATACTACAATATATGTATATGCCACATTTTATTTGTATATTTATCAGCTCATAGAGATCTGAGATGCTTATACTTTTTAATCTATTGTAAATAATGCTTCTATAAACATTTGTGCCCAAGTTTTAGAGTGACTGTACACTTGTCTTTTCATTTCTTGGTGATATATTGAGTGTAGAATTGCTGGTCTGTTTGATAACTTTGCATTTAACATTTTTAATGAACTGCCAAATAGTTTTCTAAGCAGTTGAAACATTTTACCATCAACAATAGAAGAGGAGTCCAATTTCTCTACAACTTTGCCAACACCTGTTGTTATCCATCTTTTTGATTATAACTATCCTAGTAAATACATGTGAAGTGATACCTGATTGTGGTTTTGATTTATATTTTCCTAATGGCTAATGATAGCAATTCTTCATGTATTTACTGTCCATTTGTATATTTTCTTTGGAGAAATATTTATTCAGATTGTTCATTTTCAATTGAGCAGTTATTTTTATTGTTGTTTTGTCAGAGTTCTTTATATATTCTTGATTGTCATTGTTTATTCACTCAATCATGTCTGACTTTTTGTGACCCCATGGACTATAGCACATCAGGCACCCCTGTCTTCCACTGTCTCACAGTTTGCTCAATTCGTATTCACTGAGTCAATGATGATAGCTAATCTCTGCTTCCCAGCATCAGGATCTTTTCCAATGAATTGGCTGTTTGCATCAGGTTGCCAAACTTGTGAAGCTTCAGCTTCAGTATCAGTCTCTTTAATGAGTATTCAGGGTTGACTTTTCTTTAGGATTGACTGGTTTGAGATTTGATCTCCTTGCAGTCCAAGGGACTCTCAAGAGTCTTCTCTAGCTCCACAATTTGAATATATGAATTCTTTGGCTCTCAGCATTCCTTATTGTCCAGTTCTCACATCCATACATGACTACTGGAAAGACCACAGCTTTGACGAGATGGGCCTTTGTCAGCAAAGTGATGTTTCTGCTTTTTAATATGCTGTCTAGGCTTGTCATAGCTTCCCTTCCAAGTAGCAAGCATCTTTTAATTTCATGGCTGCAGTCACTGCCTACAGTGATTTGGGAGCCCCCAAAAATAAAATCTATCACTGTTTCCATTTTTTCCCCTTCTATTTACCATGAAGTCATGGGACTAAAGAGGCTTCTTTGGTAACTCAACTGGTAAAGAACATGCCTTCAGTGCAGGAGACCCCGTTTTGATTCCTGGGCCGGGAAGTGACCCTGGAGAAGGGAGAGCTACCCACTCTAGTATTCTTGGGCTTCCCTGGTGGCTCAGATGGTAAAGAATCTGCCTGCAGTGTGGGAGACCTGGGTTCAATCCCTGGGTTGGGAAGATCCCCTGGAGGAGGGCAAGTCAGCCAAATCTAATATTCTTGCCTGAAGAATCCCCATGGACAGAGGAGCCTGGTGGGCTACAGTTAATGGGGTTGCAAAGAGTGGTACATGACTGAGTGACTAAGCACAAGCACTTAGTCCTACCTGTCATGATCTTAGTTTCTTGAATGTTGAGTTTTAAGTCAGCTCTTTCACTATACTCTTTCACTTTCATCCAGAGTCTCTTTAGGTCCTCTTTACTCTCAGGTTGTTGATATTTCTCCTAGCAGTCTTACTCCAGTTTGTGATTCAACCAGCCCCGCATTTCACATGGTGTACTTGGCATATAAGTTAAATGAACAAAATGACAATATACAGCTTTGCCTTACTCCTTTCTCAATTTTGAACCAGTTAGTTGTTCCATGTAGGTTTCTAACTGTTGTTTCTTGACCCACATACAGATTTCTTAGGAGACAGGTAACATGGTCTGGTATTCCCATCTCTTTAAGAATTTTCCAGTTTGTTGTGATCCACACAGTCAAAGACTTAGCATAGTCAATGAAACAGAAGAAGATGTTTTTCCTGGAATTCCCTTGCTTTCTGTATGATCCAAAGAATGCTGGCATTTCCATCTCTGGTTCCTCTGCCTTTTCTAAACTCAGCATGTACATCTGGAATTTCTCTGTTCACATACTACTAAAGCCTACCTTGAAGAATTTTGAGCATAATCTCACTAGCACATGAAATGAGTGCAGCTGAGTGGTAGTTTGAACATTTTTTTGTCATTGCCCTTCTTTGAGACTGGAATGAAAACTTACCTTTACCAGTTCTTAATACAATTCCATTTTCAGATATATCATTTGCAAGTATCTTCTCCTATTCTCTGGGTTGTTTTTTTTTTCACTTTTTGATGGTGTCCTTTTAAGCACAAAAATTTTTAATTTTGATAGAGTTTAATTAATTTATTTTGTTTTTATTGTTAAATGAATACTGCCTAATCCTAGGTCATGAAGAAATAACTCCTATGCTTTTGTACAAGATTTACATATATTTAGCTTTTCATTTAGATACATGATTCCTTTTCAGTGAAGTTTTCTGTCCAATCCTCTTATTCTCACTTTTCTTTATAAGAAAAAGGGATGCCCTCCCCTAAAAAAAAAGTTCTGATTAATTGTTCAATGGAGATATAGATTTTAACCAGGGAATATCTGCATTTCTTTCTTCTCATTTTAGGCAGTGACTTTATAAGTCATCTAACATTGAGAATTATTTTTAATCTATGGGTTGAAGCAACCAAGAGAAACCTTTCTAATATTGGTTAGAGAGATCTGGGATATGGAATTCAATATACTTCTATTGTTTTCCTTTTTTAAGATATTGAATGTCTGGGTGGACATGGTTGAATTCAGTTTAAGACTTTCCCAGGACTGAGGAAGAGGTGCTATAGATCACAAAACATCAAGTTTCCACGAAAAGATAATGAAACCACCTGATAGAAATTCATAAGGGCAAATAACTCCAAATTATAGGAAAGGTTTTTCTCAAAGACCTGTTCTTCTTATGTCTTCTCATAAATTCTTGCTTCTTATAAGATATGGATTATTTCAGCAATTGCTATGTCTGTGGGGAGATGGGGAGGGGTGGAATGTAAAAGAGTTATGAAGTGTAGTGAAAGATATGCCTTTTTCCCAAGCTACTGCTTTGAGCAGGACTTGAAATGTAGCAATGTCACTCTTCCAGTACCAGCAGGCATTATTAGGTCACAAGGACTGCCATGATACTGAGTACTAGGATGAGCCCTATCATTTCTGAATTATATCTAAATTATCTAGGCAGAGATTCTGGCCATGTCCACATATAGTTTATTCATCCCCAGCTCCCACAGCAAGTTGTTTGCTACTTATTTTATTACCAAGGGACCCTGAGATTCTGTATAAAAATCAAGCATTGCTTTTTCTGAGAAATTAAAATGTTGAGTACTTTTTTTTCTGTGTAGAATGTGTTAATGTCTTTAATACATATTATAGATTACATCATCTAAATATTTTAATTGGTAAAGAAGCCATACCTTACTATCCATGTATATGGCAAAGTCAGCAAAAGCAAAATTATAATGTCATGTAATGTGGGTAAGTAGCTTTATTGGGGAAATACAATTCAAGGGCCAGTTAAAGAGAGGCAAATGGTCTCTTGTTGCCTCTTAATCCAAAAGAAAGACAAATTGGAGCTCTGGCACTGCTGGATACTCCAGTGGAATAATCCTCCAGGAGGGAAACCCAGCCCCCCTGCTCTTCAACATTCTTTTGGTACAAGAGTGAGAACAGCCTTGGATATAGGATATAAAAAGATAGCACTTAGCTTGCAGATCGTTTTAATGAGAGTTCCAGCTGTACAGGAAATTAGCTGAGAATGCTGGTGGTTAGCACCTGGTGATCCCCCTGATAAATCTGACTCAGATTTTTGGGGAAAGGAAGCCTTTGCTCCAGTCAAGCAACCTTAGCTATTTGGGGGATCTTTTACTTGAAGACACTTTGTACTGTACCCTAATATATAACTCAGTGCCAATAAGAAAAACGGGTTATGAGCAAGTGCTTGCTGAATAAAATTTGCAGTATCCACATATGTAAAATAAGATGGATAACTATATTCCTTTCCAAATATGAAACTAGAGTCTCTTATTTATTTATTTATTTTGTTCTACCCACTACCTTTTATTCTCACAGGAGCCGTGGCCGGAGGGCTGATGACAAGCTTGGCTGTGCAGAGGAAACTGGGAGGTGGCAGAAAGTGAGGGGAGGGGCTGCAGTTTGGGGAGGCTGGTTCTTCCTGGGTGTATGATGCTGGAGATAGGAAGGGGTGGCTCATGCCCCCAGTTAAAGGGCTGGAAAGCCGAGGCCTGGAGGGGAGGGGACAGCAGAGGTGTCCGTCCTGGGACTTGGGACAGTGCTGTCCCTTCTCCCTGCACCTGCCCACCACTTCCATGGGCCTTGATCTTGGAGTTCCATGTCAGCCTGCTGTGGTGTCAGCAGTGGGGGTCAGCCTCACTCATGGTCCATGTCCCTGGGCCTTGCATTCCTGCTAGTGGATGGGAGTTTGGGCAGCAAGTGTATCGCTAATCTATGCCGTTCTGATATGATTGCTATGTCCAAGGATGATGGAGAGGCAGAGTCTCATAGAATGAGGTGCACGTGGGAGACAGCAAGGGGAGGGGTGTGTAAGGGAAGGACAAGGGCTGGGTCAGGGAGGGAAGCTGTGGCCTTGCAGGGCTGTCTGGGTGCTGGCGTCTGCGTCTGCTGAGCTCACAGGGCGACTGACTGAAATCCTGCTTACACCTCCAGCCAGATGATGGATATTTTCCTATATAATAATTGATTTGCTATACTAAACATCATAATGATATATTATTTAAGTATTATCCACATTTCCTGAGGTTCATTGAAAGTGAAAGCATTAGTCGCTCAGGTCATGCCCTACTTTTTGTGACCCCTTGGACTGCAGCTTGCCAGGCTCCTCCCTCCATGGGATTTTCCAAGCAAGAATACTGGAGTGGGCTGCCATTTCTTTCTCCAAGAATACTGGAGTGTGTTGCCATGCCCTCCTCCAGGGGATCTTCCCAACCCAGGGATCGAACCCAGGTCTCCTACATTGCAGTTAAATCCTTTACTGTCTATGCCACCAGATAATTCCCGTGGTTCAATTAGAGGTTAAATAAACTGCGTGGTTCTGGATTATTTAGACAATCTATAACTTAAATTTAGATATACCTGATTCCAAAGCCCACATATTCTCATTTTGATTTGTCAAGTGATAATCTTCTAAAACTCTACATAGCTGTACCCACTTTCGTCTCTTGCCGTGCATTGAAAGATTTCTGTTTTCCACAGCGGAATTCTTTTTTGCTCTACCATTTTTCCACTATAGCTTGAACAGAGCTTTCCTCTGAATTTGTTATAAAACTCAGGATTATAGGATTGGTACTGTGGCAAGAAGAGCTGAAAAATGAGGAAGAATAAGGAGATTTTTGGTTCTATTCTTTTTTGTTCCATTCTATTTAGAGCAAATTTGGAATCTGAATAAAGGTCAAAGTGAGGGTAGAGTACAGAATACCGTGAGTGATTGTTGTTTTTGAGTGGCTATAATGTGTCTGACTCTTTGCCATCCCATGGACTATAGTTTACCAGGCTCCTCTGTCCATGGGATTTCCCAGGCAAGAATACTGGAGTGGGTTACGATTTTCTTCTCTAGTACCATGGATAACATCTCTTAATTTTTGAAAAACTGTTTCAGGAAACCCTATAAAACAGAATACTGGGAGAAGTTGATGTCAAAGAAATTCACAGGCATAGAAGGAGGGAGGAACTTGTCTCAGTTACGGTATATTGATCTGTAAACTGTGAATAGTGAAAGGGAGTTACAGTCTGGTGGTTTTTGGACTCTGTTTAGGCAAGAAATTCTTGGTTCAACCCAAATATTACTTAGATTCACAATGAAATAACAAATAAAACATAACTGTTCTGTTTGTTATTATGTGATTGGGAACTATACTCTATGTTCCATTTTCATGACTTTTTTTCTCCCTCTGACATCTTCAAGTCAATGATTTTATACATCCCTACTTAATATAGTTTAAGATTGGTAATTATGTTTCACATTAAATTTTATGTCCCTTGAAGTCTAAGGCTATCTTTTGACCTTCTCTGTGGCTTTACTCAGTGCCCAATAAACAGGGTTATGTATTTAATCACTACTCACAGTGTTGGTTGAAAATCACTGAGTGATCATCTGCTGAGGAGAGAGGAGTGTGCAGTACCTGCATGACTTAATTTTGCATCTGTTGTCAACCTCTGCCTTCGTTAGGTGGTTGGCTTATCTATTATTCTATCTATAGTGTCTACTTTGATACCTGAAATTCAGCATGCTCACAATAAATGTGTTGGATAAAAGGACTTTTCAAGTTCCAACTATAAATTGGTTACTGTTAGGGTTTGAAATGGATTTTATATGGAATTTGGTAGAGATCGGCAGCATCCATGAAAATTGCTTGACATGGAGCCTGGTAACACATATGTTGAAATGCCCCCAGTTTTAACTTATTTAATCATCATACCAACCCTATGAAATATGTGTGGTTAATACTCTATTTTACAAATAAGGAAACAGACAAAATAGATTTTATGCCCAAGGTCACACAGTCAGTGAATGGCAGAGGATCGGAGCCCAGGAGGACTGACTCTGGTATGAGTTCCTCAAACAAAACATATCTTGCAGAATAAACTTTAACTTTCATGTTTTTGACCCTGTAGACTAGCTTAATTTTTAACTCTTGGAGAAGGAACAGTTTCTACACTGTTTGAAAATCCATAAAGTTTCTAACTTGGTCAAATATCCTCTCAGGTTCAGACTGTCTGAGGTTTTTTGATGCTTCACACTCGTTTGCATGCATCTCTGGGTTATTGACAGGCTGCTTTCTCTTGACCTCTAAAGCAGGTGTATTTCTTATTCCCACTTGTGTTTTCGAACCTCTGATGACTGATATCTGGCTTTTAATTCTCAAATTATCCACCACTATTTTACTTACTCTGTGTGTGTGTGTGTGTGCGTGCGTGCGCACACACACATAGTCGTATCTGACTGTTTGTGACTCCAAGGACTGTAACCTACCTACCTGAATTTTGAGTGACTGTTAATATTCTGTCTATGTTTCCATCCATCCATTGTGGGATAATTTCTGCTCTACCCTTTCTCTGAACCTGTGTCAGACTACACATCGTTTATAGGCTCAGCAGTACAGAATAAGATAGTATGACTCCTGTTTATTATTGATGTGAGTTATCCATGTGTATTTCAGGCTAATTTCTTTTAGCTACTAGCTCTAAATGATGTGGGAAGACTAAAGAAAAAAGATATTTACATTTCTTATAAGAAGGGTCATATAATACAGAGGCCAAGATACATGTTAAAACATAATTTTGATTATTCTATCAATAACAAAATTTCACATTTGAATAAAGTTTTCAGTTTGTAATTTCACAAAGTTTTCAAAGTTATTTCTGACAACAGATGCTACTAGTAGTATGATTATTGCCATCAGTACTTGAGAATAATGGCTGGGTGTCTCTGAAGAACCTAAAAATATTCTTTTCCTCTCTACAAGTAGTAGTTTTAAAATCAACATTTATTAGATGAAGAAAGAGATGAGCAGAGTCACCTGTAAGATTCAACTTAAAACACTATAGAATATATTGCTATATTAAAAAAATTCTGTCAAAATGGGCACATATGAGTCATGAATCTAGGATAATTATTCACAAAGAGATATCTTAGGAGTAAGTATTATTCCAAGCACCATCCAGAAGAGAGAGCCTAAGAAATGGACTTGATGTATTACAATCCCATTGGCAAGTCCTTGCTATTATGACATTAAAGCATAAGGCTATGTGATTCTGATACTACTAATGGTTCAATTTAGATAACTTATTTTGTGCCACTTACACATTTCAGTAAACAAAAAACTTATGATTTACCTTCCCCCAGAGGTCTACCTATAGGAGAAAAAAAGACTGATTGTGCAGCTTCAAGTATACTGGGTTATAGGATAGTTATTATATTAATTGTATAATTGGGGCTGCAAGTAACAGAAACCTATTCATGCCAGCTTAAACACACAACTAAATGTGAATGTGTGACTTAGTAATGAAGATGTGCTGCAGGAAAAGAGTGTGTCTTCGAATTTGTGGGGATGCTTGCAGACAGGTCTCAGAAGTAGGCTAAAATGAAAAACTGGAAAGCACAGAATACACATAAAAATCCTCTCTCTCCAGTTCTCATTTTTCTTTTCCACATGGATGCTTCCTTTTTCATTTTCTAGAAACAATTATTTCTGTTTCTCTAGACTACATGGGAATGAAAAGATTATTGCTTTTTATTTCCTTGGCATGCATATTTTTACATTTAGCCATGCAAATAGAAATTATTCTAATTTTTCTTTTTATTACTGAAGTATAATTGACTTACTGCTCACAGGTCTATGGACTGAAGGCCTTCCTCTTCCTGAGAAGTTTACAAAAGCCCTTCTCTTTTTGGTTTGAATGACCAATCTGGCCTTAGCCTAAGAATATCAGAGAACTCCACTCGTGGGCCTTGATAAAGACATTTGCCTTAGGTTCTGCCATTGTCTTTCCCTAGACACTGCCTTGATGTCTCCAACATGGCCCCTCAAGGTGTGCCATTTACCTGTGAGTTCAAGACCTGTGAGTAATAAGCTCTTATATTTCAATTTCTTGTGCTCTTTGGTTAAATCATTTGTTTAATGAGTGCTAATTTAATGGAGTCACAACAGGTATGAATTTTAAGGTCAACTTGTCACTTTCTGCAAATAAATCCTTCTGGAATATTTCTTGAAATTATGTTGAAACCATACATCAATTTGGGCAGAACTGACTTGTTAAAAAAGTTTGTCTTGTGACTAATGAACAAGTTTGTTTTGGGTCTTCGGGTCTTCTAAAATTTTTCTTTCAGTAAAATTTTACGGTTTTCAGTATATAGTCTTTGCACATTTCCAGCCAGATTTATCTCTGCATATGTTATAATTTTTAATCTATTGTAAATGGTAAGTTCTATTTCAATTTTCAGTTGTTTGTTGCTAGCACATAGAAACTCAATTGTTTTGTTTTTTAAATTAATTTATTTTTAACTGAAGGATAATTGCTTTACAGAATTTTGCTGTTTTCATCAAACCTCAACATGAATCAGCCATAGGTATACTCTTGTATCCTGTAATGGTACTAAACTCATGTAAAAGTTATAGTAGCTTCTGGGTGTTTCCCCTACATTTTCATCATAGACAATTACATTATTTGTGAAAAAAGACAAGTTTGATTCTGTTTTTTTTTTCTACTTGGATACCTCTTATTTCTCTTTGTTATTGCATTGGTTAGAAACTCCACTAAAATGTTGAAAAGTGGTGATGGTGGACATCATTTTCTTCTTCCTGATAGTAGAATTAAACATTCAGTCTTTAAAATATTAAACATGTTGTTAGTTGTAGGTGTTTTCTAGATGCCATATATCAGTATTAGGATACTCTCTTCCTTCTTTGCACAGAGGTTTTTTCAGGAATGGATGCTGCATTTTGTTGAATGCTTAGACTAAGATGATCATGTTTATGTTAGTGTTTGTGTTGGGTAGGTGATGTTTTAGGTTGGTAATATGTTGACTAGTCTTCCCTAGTGGCTCAGATGGTAAAGAGTCTGCCTGCAGTGTAGGAGACCTGGGTTCAATCCCTGGGTTGGGAAGACCCCTGGAGAAGGGAATGGCAATCCACTGAATGGATATGTTGAATGAGCATGATTTCTAATGTTAAATTAACCTTGTATTCCAGAGATAAACTACATTTTACCTTGATGTTTTTTTTTTTGATATGTTGTTGGATTTTTTTTTTTTTTTTAGTTGTTGAACCCTGAATATTTATGCAGTTTTGTCCATGAGGCATATTTATCAGTGATTTTCTTTCTTGTAATGCCTTTGGCTTCTGAATTAGGGTAATACTGGCCTCTGGAATTATTTGGAAATAATTTCATTTTTATTCTCTTATAATGGACTTATTTTCTTAATTTGCTTTTCAGGTTGTTTCATGCACATTGATCCTATACCCTAAGACATTGCTGGAACCATCTGTTAGTCCTGATAGCAGTTTTATGGATTCTTTGGGATTTTCTATATATATTATGCTGTCTGTGAAAGATAGTTTTACTTTTTTCCCCCCAGCTTGAATGTCTCCTGTTAATTTCTATTGCCTATTTGCTCTTGTTAGATCATCCAGTGCAAAGTTTAGTAACTGTGACATGGGGAGCATCCTTCTGTTATTCTTCATCTTAGGGTGAAAAACTGTCATTTTTTAATTTCACTGCTAAGTGTAGTGTTAGCTCTCAGTTTTTATAAATGCCCTCTATCGATTTGAAGAAGTTTCCTCTTATTCCTAGTATTCTGAGTATTGTATTATGAAAGGTTTTGTCCTTTTTCTGCATCAAAAGCAGAGACATTACTTTGCCAACTAAGGTCCGTCTAGTCAAGGCTATGGTTTTTCCTGTGGTCATGTATGGATGTGAGTGTTGGACTGTGAAGAAGGCTGAGAGCTGAAGAATTGATGCTTTTGAACTGTGGTGTTGGAGAAGACTCTTGAGAGTCCCTTGGACTGCAAGGAGATCCAATCAGTCCATTCTGAAGGAGATCAGCTCTGGGATTTCTTTGGAAGGAATGATGCTGAAGCTGAAGCTCCAGTACTTTGGCCACCTCCTGCGAAGAGTTGGCTCATTAGAAAAGACTCTGATGCTGGGAGGGATTGGGGACAGGAGGAGAAGGGGACGACCCAGGATGAGATGGCTGAATAGCATCACTGACTCGATGGACGTGAGTCTGAGTGAACTCCGGGAGATGGTGATGGACAGGGAGGCCTGGCGTGCTGCGATTCATGGGGTCACAAAGAGTCAGACATGACTGAGCGACTGAACTGAACTGAACTGAATCAAAATGATCCTGTTTTTTCTTCATTGTGTTTATGTGGTGTATTACATTGATTGGTTTTCATGTGTTCAACCACTCTTGCTTTCCTAAGATAAATTCTACTTTGCTCTGATCTATACTCCTTTAGCGTGGTGTTGTATTTAGTTTGCTAACATTTTGTTGAGAAATTTTCCATCTATGTCCATACAGTATATTGGCCAGTACATTTCTTTTCTTATGATATCTGTATCTGACTTTAGCAACAGGTAATAAATGCTCATAGAATGAGTTAGAAAGTCTTCCCTCCCCTTCTCTTTTGGAAGTTTAGAAGAATTGGTCTTAATTAATTCTTCTTTAAATGTTTAGTAGAATTTGCCATTGAATCCATCAGGTCATGGGCTTTTCTTTGTTAGAAAGTTTTACTTTGTTTTTTTTATTATTGAATCAATCTCTTTTTAAAAATTTTTATAGCTGATTTATAATATTGTGTTAGTTTCAAGTGTACAGCATTGTGAATCAGTCATATATATGAATATATCTACTCTCTTTCAGATTATTTTGCCATATGGGCTGTTACAGAGTATTGAGTAAAGTTCCCTGTGCTATGCATTAGGTTTTTATTAGTCTCTTTTATACATAAGAATACCAATCTCCCAATTTATCCCCTCTCCCATTCCCTGGTAAGCATGGTTGTTTTCTACATCTCTGACTCTACTTCTGGTTTTTAAAGTAAGTTCATTTGTACTATTTGAGATTCCACATAAAAGCAATATCATATGCTATTTGTCTTTTTGTGTCTGCCTTACTTTACTTAGAATTGCATCTCCAAGTCCCACATTGCTGAAAATGGCATCATTTTGTTCTTTTTATGCCTGGGTAATATTCCATTGTATATTGATATATACCACATCCTTTTTCTCCGTTCCAGTATTGATGTACATATCGGTTGCTTCCATGTCCTGGCTATTGTAAATAGTGGTGCAGTGAACACTGGAGTGCATGGATCTTTTCCAATTTTAGTTTTCTCTGGATACATACCTAGGAGTGGGATGGCTAGGTCATATGGTAGCTCTATTTTTAGTTTTCTAAGGAACCTCCATACCATTCTCCACAGTGACTCTACCATTTTAAATCCCACAAATAGCATAGAAGGGTTCCATTTTTCTCAACACCTTCTCCAGCATTTGTTGTTTGTAGACTTTTTGATGATGGCAATTCTGAATGATGTGAGATGATACCTCATTGTAGATTTGAGTTGCATTTCCCCAATAATTAGTGATGTTGAACTTCTTTTCATGTGCTTTTTGTCCATTTGTATATCTTCTTCGGAGAAATATCTGTCTAGATCTTCTGCCCCTTAACTGATTGGAGTTTTGGTTTTCTTGATATTGAGCTATATGTGCTGTTTGGGTATTTTAGAGATTAATCCCTTGTCTGTTGCTTAGTTTGCAAGTATTTTCTCCCATTCTGAAGGTTGTATTTTTGTTTTCTTTGTGGTTTCCTTTGCTGTGCAAAATCTTTTAATAGGGTCCCATTTGTTTATTTTTTGTTTTTATTTTCACTACTCTAGGAGACAGATTGAAAAAGGTCTTGCTGTGGTGTATGTCATGGAGTGTTCATCCTGTGTTTTCCTCTATAGGTTTTATAGTGGCCAACCTTACATGTAAGTCTTTAATACATTTTGGGTTTATTTTGTGTATTTTCTAATTTCATTCTTTTCTGTGTAGCTGTCCAATTTTCCCAGCATCACTTATTAAAGTGATTGTCATTTCTCCATTGCATATTCTTGTCTCTTGTCATAGGTTAGGTGACCATAGGTGTGTGAGTTTATTTCTGGACTTTCTATTCTGTTCCATTGATCTATATTTTGTTTTTGTGCTAGTACCATATTGTTTTGATCACTGTAGCTTTGTAGTATAGTCTGAAGTCAAGGAGCCTGATTCCTCCAGCTCCTTTTTTCTTTCTCAGGATTACTTTGGGCTTCAGGGTCTTTTGTGTTTTCATATATATTGTAAATTTTTTTGTTGTTCTAATTACATGAAAAATGCCTTTGGTAATTTGATAGAAATTACATTGAGTCTGTAGATTCCTTTGGGTATTATAATAATTTTCACAATTTTGATTCTTCTAATCCAAGAACATGTTATATCTCTCCATCCCTTTGTGTCATCTTTGATTTCTTTCACCAATATCTTACAGGTCTTTTTAGTAGAAGTCTTTTGCCACTTTAGGTAGATTTATTCCTAGGTATTCTGTTATTGTTGTTGTGATGGTAAGTGGGATTGTTTCCCTGATTTCTCTTTCAGAATTTTCATTTTTAGTATATAGGATTGCAAGAGATCTCTGTGTACTTATTTTGTGTCCTGGAACTTTACCAAATTCATTGGTGAGCACCAATACTTTTCTGGTGACATTTTTTGAATTTTCTATGTATAGTATCATTATCATCTGCAGACAGTGACGGTTTTACTTCTCTTATCCAGTTTGGATTCCTTCGATTTCATTTTCCTCTCTGATTGCCTTAGCTATGACTTACAAAACTGTGTTGTGTAATAGTGATGAGAATGGACATCCTTGTCTTGTCCCTAATCTTAGAGGAAACGCTTTCAGTTTTTGACCATCGAGAATGATGTTTGCTAAGGGTTTGTTATATATAGCCTTTATTATGTTGAGGTAAGTTCACAGTATACCCACTTTCTGGAGTATTTTTATCATAAAAGGGTATTAAATTTTGTCAAAAGCTCTTCTGAATCTATTGAGATAAACACATAGTTTTTATTCTTCAATTTGTTAATATGGTTTATCACACTGAATGATTTGCATGTATCAAAGAATCCTTGCATCCCTGGGATAAATCCCACTTGATCATGGTGTATGATCCTTTTCATGTGTTGTTGGATTCCACTTGAAATAATATTTTGTTGGGGATTTTTGTGTATACATTCATCAGCGATATTGGTCTGTAATTTTCTTTTCTTGTAATATCTTTGTCTGGTTTTGGTATCAGGCAGATGGTGGCCTTGTAAAATGAACCTGGGAGTGTTCCTTTCTCTGTAATTTTTTGGAAGTGTTTGAGAAGGATAGGTGTTAGCTCTTCTCTATGTTTGATAGAATTTGCCTGTGATACCATCTCATCCTGGACTTTTGTTTCTTGGAAGATGTTGGAAGATTTTTAATCACTGTTTCAATTTTATTACATGGGATTGGTCTGTTCATATTTTCTAGTTCTTCCTGGTTCAATATTGGAAAGTTGCACCTTTCTACGAATTTGTCCATTCCTTCTAGGTTGCCCATTTTATTGGCATAGAGTAGCCTGTAACAATCTCTTAACATCCTTTGTATTTCTGTGGTGTCAGTTGTAACATCTCCTTTTTCATTTCTAATTTTATTTATTTGAATTCTCTCCTTTTTTCCTTGCTGTGTCTGGCTAAAGTTTTGTGTTTTTTTGTTTGTTTGTTTGTTTGTTTATCTTCTCAAAGAACCACCTTTTAGTTTTATTGATCTTTGCTATTATTTTCTTCATCCCTATTTCATTTATTTCTATTTTGATCTTTATGATTTATTTCCTTCTTCTAGCTTGAGTTTTGTTTCTTCTTTCTATAGTTTCTTCAGGTGTAAGGTTGGGTTGTTTGTTTGAGATTTTTCTTGTTTCTTGTCATAAAATTGTATTGCTGTAAACTTCCCTCTTAGAATTACTTTTGCTGAATCCTGTAAGTTTTGGATCATCGTGTTTTCATTGTCATTTTTCTCTAAATATTTTTTAATTTCTTTGTTGATTTCTTCAGTGATCCATTGGTTATTTAGCAGCATATTGTTTAGCATCCATGTGTTTGTGTTTTTCCCCCTGTAATTGATTTCTAATCTCAAAGCACTGTGGCCAGAAAAAGTGCTTAAACATATCCTGGAGAATATTCCCTGTGCACTTGAGAAAAAAGTATATTCTGCTGCTTTCAGATGGAATGTCCTATAAGTTCCAATTCATTTTATTTATTCTAATGTGTCATTTAAGCCTGGTATTTCCTTATTTATTTTCTGTCTAGACAGTCTGCCCATTGGTGTAAGTGAAATGTTAAAGTCTGCCACTATTGAGGTGCTCCTATAATGGGAGTATGTGTATTTGCAGTTATTATATATTCTTCTTGGATTGATTCCTTGATAAGTATGTAGTGTTCTTCCTTGTGTCCTGTAACAGTCTTTATTTTGAAGTCTGTTTTGTCTGACATGTGTATTACCTCTCCAGCTTTCCTCGATTTCCATTTAAATGTAATATTTTTTCCATCTCAGTCTCTTTATTGTAAATTTATTATGACATTTTTTTTTCTTTTAGTCACATGGCAAAGCTTGTAGGATTTTAGTTCTATGTCGGGGTTGAACCTGGGCCCTCAGCAGTGAGAGTGCAGAGTCCTAGCCCCTGGACCACCAGGCCATTCCCTATTCAGATTTTTATTTCTTCTTGAAATTCATTTCAGTGGCTTGAGTGTTTCTAAGAATTTGTCTATTTTATACAGGTTATAGCATTTATTTGCATATAATCATTCATAGGATCCTCATAATCTTTTCTCTTTCTGAAAGTCAGTAAGAAAGCCTACTTTCATTTCTAATGTAACTTATTTGTATCTCTTTTTATTAATCAGTCTAGGTAAATGTTTATCAACTTAATCTAGCTAAAATTTTATCAACCAGTCTAGCTAAAACTTGGTTGATCTTGTGAAAGAACAAGGTCTCAGTTTTATTGATTATATTGTTTTCCTTTTTTTGTTTGTTTATATATGCTCTAATCTTTATTATATCATTATGGTGGAAAAAGCCATTTTGAGTTAGTCATTTTACAGTATAACAACGCTTATTACACCCAGAATCTGGACATTTAGATTAGGACCTAAATTTAGGATTCCCAGCCCAAGTTCCTACCTTGCTTTCCTTGAGGAACCTTTTAAAATAACCCCTTAGATTTGAGCCCATGAAAAGTTTGTAACCACTTCCCCAACTACTTTATAGTAATAGTTGCTTGCTGTCTTTTCTGTTATGTCCTGTTAGCTAGCTAACTGGGTCAAAGGGTCTAAATTGAGTTGCTCACTCACTGGGACCCTGTTCGTTTATTTGTAAGTAACTATGACTTTATTTTCCTTGTGTGAGTATGTTGAAACTGTACCTTCATTCAAAACAAGTCCTGGGTTTTCACTTTGCCAAAGATGAAACTTAGATGCCGAGGAAGCTACATGCTACCTGTATTCAGGTGGCTTGAGCCTCATCATTCAGCAGGTCATAATTGGTATATTCTTAACAATATACCAGCTGCAGGTTTTCCAATGTAATCCCTCCTTTTGCTGGCTCTGGGTTTAGTTTGATCTTCTTTTTCTAGGCCACTTAGATATGAAGTTTGAGCTGTTGATTTTAGATTTTCTTTTTATATGTTGGCATTTACAACTATAAGTTTACTTCTAAGCACTGTTTTTCTCTGCCACTAAACATTTCTCTGCAATAATACATTTTGGCATGTTGGGCCTTCATTTTCATTTGTCACAAAGTGTTTGCTAATCTTCCTTGCAATTTCTTCTTTGACTCATTGTTATTTTAGGAAGGTGTTTAATTTCCACATATTTCTTAGGATTCCAATTTTCTGTCTGCTATTGATTTCTAGTTTTATTTCATTATGATTAGATGAGATATTTTTATGATTTCAGTCTTTTTATGTTGAGGCTTGTTTTGTGGCCTAACACATGGTATGTCGAGAAGAATGTCTCTTATGTGTTTGAGAAAAATGTGTACTCTCCTTTCCTGTTGTTGGGTAGAGTATTGAAATTGTGACTGTTAGATCTAGTTGGTTTGTGATGTTGTTCAAATTGTCTTGTTGATCTCTCTGTATACATTCTGTGCATTACTGAAAGTACAGTACTGACATCTCCAACTATTACTGTAGAACTGTTATTCCTTTGAATTCTGTCAATTTTTGTTTTTATTTTCCTGTATTATTTACTGAGAGGGAGTGTTGCAATTGCCAACTGTTTTTGTGTATTTATCTAATTCTCATTTCAGTCTTATCAGTTTTCAGTTATAGCAAAAAAAAACTGATATAAAGAAAGGTATTATGCGTCAAGGATTAATTTTCCTCTTAGCTAACTGACCTCTTTATTATCATTTAATGTTTCTGTGGTAATATTTCTTGTTCTGAATATTTTTATCCAATATTAATATAGCTCTCCATGCTTCCTTTAGACAAGTTTTTGCACAGTATGTATATTTTCCACTCTTTTTCTGTCAATTTATATACATCCTTATTTTTAAAGTTTGTTTCATGTAGAAGACATGCAGTGTGTCTTAGTTTTGTATACAATCTAACAATCTCTATATTTTACTGATATATTTAGACTGTTTACATATAGTGAGCTTGTTAATATGGCTGAATTAAAATCTACCATCCTGTTATTTTTCATTTGTTATCCATGCTTTGTTTCTTTTTGTCCTTTAGTTTCTTGCCTTACTTTAAAACTTAATGTTGTATTTTTGATTCCATTGTATTTCCACTAAGGCCTTACTAAATTTGTTTCAATTTTTTAAAAATTAAATGGTTACCTTATAATTTAAAATATTTATTTTTAGTTGATCAAATTATATATTTATATACTGTTGCCTCATGTGTTGTGAAAATACATTAAAGCAATATTCTCCTTTTTCTGCTTTCCCTCCTTTATATCTATGTCATGAACTAGACTTTCTAATATATGTAACATATATACAATACCATTGGTTCTATTTTTGCTTTTTGAAAACAATTAAAATAAGAAAAATAGTTTTATATAACTGCCATTTATTCCTTTTCTCATACTTCCCATTTTTTTGTGTCCAGGTACACATTTCTACCTTGTATCATACTTTTATCTGAACAACTACTTTTAAAAATCTCTTGTTATACAAATTCTGGCAATGAACTTTCTCTCTCTCTCTTTTACTTTTCTTCTGAGAAGTTTTTGGATTCTTTTTTATTTTTTTTTAAGATAATTTTGCCCAGTGGAGATTTTTCCCTTGATTGTTCTAATTTTGTTTAGCACTAAAGATGTCACTCCATTGCCCTTTGGTTTCTATGGATTATTCCATGAGTAATAAATTACTTTATTTCTCATTTTAATATCAAATAATGATACAGTTGTACATAAATAATTTATGTACAATTACTTATAGTCTTCAAGTATTATTTTATATTTAAATGTTAATTTTAATCTCCTGTGTTTAAGAAAGTGAATTTAACTGTTTTTTATACTTCTAGAAGGAGTAAACGTGTACACATATAAATACATACAAATGTATACATTAAAAGGAAAGGTAAATAACTAGTGTCAAAAGTAGCTAAGAGAGCTACTGTGAAATCTAAAGACTGTTTATTTAATTTAGAAAATGAGTGGTTGCTAATGTTCTTAGTAAAATTATCTTTTGTAAAATATTTATAGTGCTAAAATCAGATTATACAATGTTGCAGATTTAAAAGCAATGGAAAGGAAGATAAAATGATAAAAGCTTTTTTTAAAGTTTGCGTGGGGAAATGGAAAGGTGTGGAAAAAAATAGTGAGAATAATTATAAAATTGTCTGTACTGCGTCCCTCAGTTGTGTCTGACTCTTTGCGACCCCTGGACTGTAGCCCGCCAGGCAAATCCATTGGGATTTTCCAGACAAGAATACTGAGGTGGTTTGCCATGCCTTCCTCCAGGGAATCTTCCCAACCCAGGGACTGAACCAAATTCTCCCACATTGCAAGCATATTCTTTACCATGTAAGTCACCAGAGAAGCCCATAAGATTGATTATTGTTATAAAATGAATATATAGTGCTAATTTTAAGCGTTATTTACTTATTACAATGGGGACTTTAGATATGATATTTTAGTTCATTTTCATTTTTATAACAATATTTTGAGGAAGATTGTGTTACTTATCTCAATTTTACAAGTAAACTGAAGCATAAAAATGTTAAGTAACCTATCTATGTTTTGAAAGCTTTGTTTTGAAAGCTTTGTTACAAACAGCACTAGGAATATTCTAATTAATTGAATACAGATTCTGTTTCTTTGTCTTGGTTGAGATAAATGGCTCAGGATAACTGTCATTTAAAAAATATATTTTAACATTAAGAAGTCAAATGTTTACCTACTTATAACTGCCAGTTGAAGCATAAATTGTAAAGCCAATGTGTTGAACAATTTGGCAAAATCTGTGGAAATTTAAATACTCATTTTCTTTTGCTGCAAATGGGATTTTCCAAAAATGACTGCCCCAATGTGATGATGACATTATTTCATCGAAAGTAACGTCTGTGATTCATTTCCTAGTTATTAGACAGCTGAGGCCTTAGGCATCATAATGCAGACATAGCAATCTCTGTTATACCTGTTTGAATATCTATCTCAGAGGAACTATAAGAGTTAGAAAATAATTTTTTGTGTATAGCCATGAGGTTTTGAAATAATTTGTTACCAAATATAGTAATTTCATATTTGGTAAGAGAACAGTAAGGTACAGAAGGGAACATAACATGTATCTAAAACATGCAGATACATACCTCCAAAATAATACTCCACCTTTTCAACTGTAATATAAAAGTAAGTAAAAAGTGGTATATGGTATGGTGGTGATTTAGTTGCTAAGTCACATCAAGTGGTTGCAAACCCAGTGGACTATGCTCCAGTTGGCCATGCTCCTCTGTCCATGGACTTTACCAGGCAAGAATACTGGACGTGGCTACCATTTCCTTCTCCAGGGGATCATCCTGACCCAGGGATCAAACCCGGGTCTCAAACCCAGATCCATTGGAGGAGGATTTTTTTTTTTTTTTAACCAACTGAGCTACCAGAGAAACCAAGTATATGGTGTACACTTATCGAATGCATTAAAGAGATGAATAGTATCATAAATTCAACTAAATATGAGTTAAGTAGAAAGAGAAAAGTTATTTGGTGGCCTGTTCTATGCTAGTTACTGATCTATGAGTTTCTGATATTTTATGTATCTCTCAAATAACCCTATGAAGTACAATTATCATGTATTTTAAAAGAAGATAAACTAGGATAAGAATATTTAATATGGTGGTACAGAGACTAACCATGGTTAATCAACTATATAATTGCCTCTGGAGTCTAATTTCTATCCGCTTAGTATTATATGGACCCCTTTAAAGGTCATATTGCTTTTGAAATGTATCCTTAATTAAATAATTTAGTAAACCTACTTAGGTTTATTTTCTTCATGTACAGTACCAAGAGGCTATCTAGATATATTACATGATATGTTTAACTCTGAAATTCTGAAAGCACATTGTACTTTAAATCAAACAAAATGGACACAAGTTAGTGTTTTCAGGTTGTTGTTGTTTAAAGATTTCAGTAAATATCAGTAGTTTTGTGTGGTGCGTGTGGTAAGTCGCTTCAGTCGTGTCTGACTCTTTGCACCCGTATGCACTATAGCCTGTGAGCCTCCTCTGTCCATGAGATTCTCTAGGCAAGAATACTGGAGTGGGTTGCCATGCCCTCCTCGAGGGGAGGGCATGTTCAAATTAAGGACATTTGGAATTCTTCAACATTCTCTTTGAGGATTATGGAGAATGATGAAGAAAGTTTCCATGCCTGTTCTGAAAATAATTTCTAAATGTTACTTGTATGAAGCTTGTTTATTCATTGATACCAACCCCACAGGCAGATGCAACAGATATCCAGCTGAGTGTTAGCAGAGTTTGGGTAAGGCCGGATTCAAAGCTCGTCACCATGTGCGAGGGAACTGGAACTTCGTCTGTGAAAGCCTCATCAAGACTATTTCCTAATCACTGGGCTGTGCCGTAGTTCTGTGAGAAGTGGCTTGTCTCATGTGGCATCCACAATTTGACTTAAGTTAGTTCCAGTTCACTTTCTTTTTCACTGCAAATCAAATGTTTCTGGAAGAACCAGATCTACTCTGGTCTTAAATTAGTAGAGCAAAGAGTAAGGGAAGGAAAGTGGTTTTAAGAGGAGGGTATAAGCAGAACAAAACCCTGGTCAGGTACAAAAGTAGCCAAACTGAGGGAGGTCAGGGTGGCTGGTTACAAGTGTGTCCTTTCATGTGTCTCTTATGAGTACTGCCTGTGTATGGAGAGAAATGGAGCAAGAGAACAGGCAGGGGAGTGGGCAAAAGAATAAGCATCACATGATGAGATTCTCTCTCAGGAAAGGATCCAGGTAATGTTGGCCTAAGGCATAAAGAATTTGTTATATTCAGATTTTCTATAATGTTGGTTCTCCTTAATTCTCCATCGCACTTTTCTTAACTGAATACAGTTTAATCCCCATGAATGTTCAGGTACTCGTTTATCATCTTATGTCAATGCTATCCATCTTGTGTGTATAGTGCCGTGCTTTGTCATGCGGCCATTATACCACCCATTAGTTTCCTCGAACATACTCTTTTCTGTAATAACGAGACAGTGTCAAGAAATCTGGTGGTAAGATCTTGATATATTTTTAACTGGAGGACTCCTTTAAAAAATGAGTCAATGATGAAGGATTATCTTGTACAGAAGGAAAAAAAAAGAGGAAAGGTAATGAATCTGCTCTTTGACATGCCATATATCTTACGCGGGGACACCCAAGAATTGTTGAAAAATGTTGGAAATATGCCAGAAATCATCGTGCCGGGATGGTCGCCAGGTTGGTGATGATGCATTGTCGTTTTACTTTTGGAAAATCCTGTGAGGCTCACTATGGAGTCTGGCAATAGCAATTACAATTACTGTACTTCATTTTATTCACTTGGGCAAAATAATGTCATTCCACTTAAAACATACAAAATTACAAACTAATAATAAAGCGCTCTTAATGGCCCTTAGAGTGAGGAGTTACCCTTGATGATAAAGTGATCTAAGGCTTAATAAACCTTGTTTCTGGCTAAGTCCCAGAGAGAATGAAGTCTGTGTGATTCAGCTGTGTGGAATCAATAATAACTGGCGGCTGCCTGGTGCTAGTTGAGTATGAGGTACTTATGCACAGTACTTACACAGGTACAGAGGTTCCCAGGCTTTCTCTCTCACCCTCACTTTTTTGCTTTGCTAGCTGTCAGATGGCTCTCCTCTGTGAAGTGCTCTTGGTGTGTTTTTGACTATGCTTCCCCAGCAAATAGAGTCTCACTTACAGAAACAAGTTAAGCACAGTTAAATGTTTTGGACATTTATGTGCTTAACAATAGTGTTAAAGTGTTAATCATGCAGTTGTGTCTGACTCTTTGTGACGCTATGGACTGTAGCCTCCCAGGCTCCTTTGTCCATGGAATTGTCCAGGCAAGAATACTGGAGTGGGTAGCCATTCCCTTGTCCAGGATATCTTCCTGACCCAAGGATTGAACCCTGAGTCTCCTGCATTATAGGCATATTCTTTACCATCTGATCTCCCAGGGAAGCCCAAGTAACAATAAACCTTGGATAAATATTTATAAACAGCCAATAACAGCCAAGTTTTGCAGCAAATTGGGTAAATGCACCAGAATTATAGTCAAAGATCTGTTATCGTTGAGCAACTCTACTTCAAGTGGTCACTTAAAAAATTCACACAGCATTTATACTAGTTGATATTATAGACCAGGAATGTGCATGCTGTAGAATTTTGAGAAAAGGACATTGGGACTCCATGTAAGAAGACACTTTTGAAAGTAAATTTGCTATATTTTCAGTCTTGTAGACACAGAAAAAAAGTCTTTCTTGTAAGTATTCTGACATCAAATAGGAAGTAAAACTCTTGAGAGTGTGGTACACAAAATATGCTGATATATTCATATACAATAAAGTGTATGAGTGTCCACCAGTACATTCAGTTCAGTTCAGTTCAGTTCAGTTCAGTTCAGTCACTCAGTCGTGTCTGACTCTTTGAGACCCCATGAATCGCAGCATGTCAGGCCTCCCTGTCCATCACCAACTCCCGGAGTTCACTCAAACTCACGTCCATTGAGTCAGTGATGCCATCCAGCCATCTCATCCACTGTTGTCCCCTTACCTCCTTCCCCCAATCATTCCAGCATCAGAGTCTTTTCCAGTGAGTCAACTCTGTGCATGAGGTGGCCAAAGTACTGGAGTTTCAGCTTTAGCATCATTCCTTTCAAAGAACGCCTAGGGCTGATCTCCTTTAGAACGGACTGGTTGGATCTCCTTGCAGTCCAAGGGACCCTCAAGAGTCTTCTCCAACACCACAGTTCAAAAGCATCAATTCTTTGGTGCTCAGCTTTCTTCACAGTCCAACTCTAACATCCATACATGACCAATGGAAAAACCATAGCCTTGGCTAGATGGGCCTTTGTTGGCAAAGTAGTGTCTCTGCTTTTCAATATACTAAGTTGGTCATAACTTTCCTTCCAAGGAGTAAGCATCTTTTAATTTCATGGCTGCAGTCACCATCTTCAGTGATTTTGGAGCCCCCCAAAAAATAAAGTCTGATACTGTTTCCACTGTTTCCCCATCTTTCCCATGAAGTGATGGGACCAGATGCCATGATCTTCGTTTTCTGAATGTTGAGCTTTAAGCCAACTTTTTCACTCTTCTCTTTCACTTTCATCAAGAGGCTTTTTAGTTCCTCTTCACTTTCTGCCATAAGGGTGGTGTCATCTGCATATCTAAGGTTATTGATACTTCTCCAGGCAATCTTGATTGCAGCTTGTGCTTTTTCCAGCCCAGCATTTCTCATGATGTACTCTGCATATAAGTTAAATAAGCAGGGTGACAACATACAGCCTTGATGTCCTCCTTTTCCTATTTGGAACCAGTCTGTTGTTCCATGTCCAGTTCTAACTGTTCCCTCCTGACCTGCATATAGGTTTCTCAAGAGGCCGGTTAGGTGGTCTGGTATTCCCATCTCTTTCAGAATTTTCCATAGTTTATTGTGATCCACACAGTCAAAGGCTTTGGCATAGTCAATAAAGCAGAAATAGATGTTTTTCTGGAACTCTCTTGCTTTTTCCATGATCCAGTGGATGTTGGCAATTTGATCTCTGGTTCCTCTGCCTTTTCTAAAACCAGCTTGAACATCTGGAACTTCACGGTTCATGTATTGCTGAAGCCTGGCTTGGAGAATTTTGAGCATTACTTTACTAGCTTGTGAGATGAATGCAATTGTGCGGTAGTTTTAGCATTCTTTGGCATTGCCTTTCTTTGGGATCAGAATGAAAACTGACCTTTTCCAGTCCTGTGGCCACTACTGAGTTTTCCAAATTTGCTGGCATATTGAGAGCAGTACTTTCACAGCACAGTACATTACTTGTACAATTTAAGGTAGTCTGTCAGAATACTATTTAGAGGAGGGTAAATAAGTATAGGAATAACCAGTTGTATGGTCCAAGTGTGGAGAGGCCTGGTGGCATAGTATTTGAGGCAGACAAGAGTCTTGGGTTACCTTGACAGGCATGAACTAACATATCCAGTGAAAGGCTATCACGCTGATCAAACCAGAAGAGAAATGAGAGTGCTAATGGTTCAGTTTGCAAAGGGACGATGCTGCCCAACACTGACCAGAGGTATGCATGCCTGTCAAGGTCATGTCCAACTCTTTGTGATCCTATGGACTGTAGCCTGCCAGCCTCCTCCGTCCATGGGATTTTCCAGGCAAGAATTCTGGAGTAGGTTGCTATTTCCTTCTCCAAGTGATCTTCCAACCCAGGGATTGAACCCACATCTCTTATATCTCCTTTACCACCAGCACCACCTAGGAAGTTCTGTTTTGCTTAAATTGTAACAAAAGTACATTTATCAAATAAATAATGATGATCATTGGAATATAATGAAGTCTAAGATGAGTTTAACTGCTGAGAATTTGTAAGCATAGAATGAGAATCTGTAAATGGGAACTCTGTGCTCAGAATTCCAGGCTGAATTGGGGGGTGTGATAAAACACCATGGTAGTTTTGCGGACTGTGAAACTATAAGAGCTGTGTGATCCACTTCCTATATGGATGACTGAGACAGTAAGTGACGGAATTTTTACAATGCACATTAAGTGGAGCAGAATACAGCATTTGCAGGGCATGAGAAAGAGTTCAAATGAGCTGACCAGGATGCTAGAAAATATCAGATTGGGTTATGTAATTGGTGACCAGTGGAAATTGTGTCCAGTAAAGCAGCTGCCAGTGTGGAAGCACCATGATATCTGGGATGTAAGGAGAAGTTTAGAACTCAGCAGGGCCATCACAGACAGAAACTAACCCCTCATCAGACTTTTCCTCTTGAGGTCATGAAAAGTTTAAGCATGGATACCTAAGTCATCCAGCGCATGGATACCTAAGTTATCCAGCCCATGGAAAGGGGAGAGTGAGAGAGAGAGAGAGAAAGAGAAATCTTGATTGCCTGAATTTAAACTTGAAATGACTGAAAAAAAAAATACTAGAGTGATCAAGTTTACCTAATGTTAACTAACTGATTTTTCTACCATAGTGAGAAAAGAGTCTGAAAATTAAAATGAATTTAGTATACAAAACTAAGTTATATTTCACCAATCAGAATTTGTGGCTTGAAAAGCCACATTTGCCTTTTGTTTGCATATATGTGTAAGTGATTATGGAGTTTATATTGGGATTTCAGGCACTTAGAGCATTATAAAAAAGATGAGTTGTTGAGTTTTTTTGAGGAATACAGAATTTGGGCAGCTATAATTCAAATTTATAAAACAACCGTTTGCAAATATTTCGATATTGGTTTAATGACAGCAGATATGCTGCTTGATGCAATTTTGTGATGAGATTTGTAATCCAGAAGTAATGTTATTGACTTTGCTGTCGGGTTTCTTTAAAAATTCTGTTCAGTAAGTGTGTGACGTTTTAATGATGGCATGTGGTGAAGAGGAATTGGGACATTCCTGACCAAATTTTGAGCTATAGTGGCCTCAAGATAGCTTTAACTTCTTTATTTCTCTTATATAGCAATTTATACTAATTACAACAATTCATTTTAGCTCACACATGTGGAAACAAATAAAAATGTGGAACTATACATAATAAAATTGAAACCAATCATAAAATTTTAAAATAAATTGTAATATGTGCAGTTCCATGCAGCTGCATATTCAGACTTTCCTTCTTCCTGTTTAGTTCCCCACAGTTTGTTAGTTTTAGTTATTTCATGATCAGTGTGAATGCCATAGCCCAAACAATTCTGAGCAATAAATAAAATAGGAGAAATTCATTACCATATAAACTTCCTAGAAATAACAATGAGTTTCAAAACATTGGAAACAGTAATAACCAAATTGGATGTTATGAGACTTTACTAATATAAAATATGTTTTCACATTCTATTACTTGACTACTTGAGCAATTAGATGCCTCTAGCAATGTTAGATGTTGATTAAGGGTTTTAGGCCTAGTTAAAAAGCTTAGCTATGAATATAGCCGACTACCTTTCAGAGCTGGGAAAAATAAGCAGATATTACCAATACATTTGATTGCTTTTGATCATGTTTGATTGTATGACACCATAAATCAGGACAATGAAAGTAATAATAGTAGCAGAAAGGAACAAATTTGCTTCATCCAGTAAATAAGTGAAATATACATTTATTTTTTCCTTCCCTGTACCAGGTAAAATTCTGGACTCTGAGAAAACACAATTATCAAAGCTTTATGTATTCTCACAATAAATTCAGAATCTATTTGGAGAAAAAAATCATGAAAAAAATAATGCAGAATGTAATTTAGTATAGCAGATCCTATAAAAGAAGTGATGTGTAAGGGCTGTCAGTACTTAGGTACCAAGTGAAGAAGAGCTAATTGACTGCTAAAACAGAATTGTCCAAAAAGTTGTTTTCCCATAAAAGGGCTGCATATTCATGTATCAATGTGCCATCTATTTTTTTCTTTAACATTTTTCTGTGCCAACAAGGAAAGTAGTACCTTGAGATGGAAGGATGCAATCCATTAATCATCACTGACCAAGAACATTGTCACTGGACTAAGTATGTAAACATATCAGTTCTCTGACGTTATAAGGGAGTTTATTAAAGCAACACAGTGCTACTCTAACTAATTGCCAATTTCTACCTAAAAGGATTAGAGAATACTTCAAAGCTGACTCCTTAACTATATGTGAGTTTTTTTTTTTCTTTTTTCTTTAAGGCATACATATAGAAGAGCTGGGAGAGGAGTGAAAGTGGATCAATTATATGTAGAAAACTGCATGAATAAAGGCATAAGAATCTGAAAAATCTTCATATGAAATGTTTCCCATCATTTTGTATATCTGCCTTATCTGTTATAAGGAGAGAGGTATGGAGTGGGCTGGAGCCATATTATTGAGAATCTTGTAGTTCCATGCATAAATTTAGGGCATTATTTTCATGCTGATTATTCTAATAGACATTTCACAGAGGTATAGGGTTCACTTAATTATTGTGACTGCCATTTTCTTAAGAGATAGAAAACAAATTAGGGTTGATTATGAGTCTTAATGGGATATTAACCACTAATATTCAGTGAGGATGGAGAAGGAAATGGCAACCACTCCAGTGTTCTTGCCTGGAGGATCCCAGGGACGAGGGAGCCTGGTGGGCTGCCGTCTATGGGATTGCACAGAGTCGAACACGACTGAAGCGACTTAGCAGTAGCAGTCAGTGAGGAAAATGGTAAAGTGTGTAACAAATGAACAGGACAAGTGTTTTAGAGTGATGTGGGGTTTAACTAAGGTTATGCATCAGAATTTGTTATATTGCCCATAGATAGTTTTATTCAACTGGGTCAAGCAGCCATTACATTGGAATAGAAATGCTGAAAAGGAAAATTGTGCAGAGGTGGTATTGTTGTCAGTGGCCAAAATGTATCTGACTCCCTGCAGCCCCATGAACTGAAGCATGCCAGGGTTCCCTGTCCTTCACTCTCTCCTTGAGTTTGCTCAAAATCATGTCCATTGAGTCAGTGATGCCATCCAACCATCTTATCCTCTGTTGCCCCTTCTCCTCTTGCTCTCAATCATTCCCGGCATCAGGATCTTTTCCAGTGAATCAGCTCTTTGCATCAAGTGGTCAAAATATTGGAGCTTCAGCTTCTGCATCAGTTCAAAAGCATTAATTCTTCAGTGCTCAGCCTTCTTTATGGCCCAACTGTCACATCCATACATGACTACTGTGAAAACCATAGCTTTGACTATACTGATTTTGTTGGTAAAATGATGTCTCCGCTTTTTAATACACTGTCTAAGTTTGTCATAGCTTTCCTTCCAAGAAGCAAACATCTTTTAATTTCATGGCTGCAATCACCATCTGCGGTGATTTTGGAGCCCAAGAAAATAAAATATGTCACTCTTTCCACCTTTTCCCCCTCTATTTGCCATGAGGTGACGTGACCAAGTGTCATGATCTTAGTATTATAGCATAGAATAAGTCATAGTATAAGATAAGAATAGAAGCTATCCTGTGGTGTGTGTATATATATATATATATGTATATATATATATATATATATAAAACCTCAATCCTCTTATCTCAGTGTGCTGAAATGTTAAAGATTGATTTCTTGGTTTCATGTGTAATGCAGGTTGAGTGGTTTTTTTCCCTGCAAAAAAAAAAAAAAAAAAAAATGTTGAAACCCAAAGCACTAGTACTCAAGAATGTGACCTTACTTCAAAATAGGGTCTTTGCAGATGCAATGAAGTTAAGTTGAAATCATTAGAGTGGGCCCTTATACAATTTAACAGTGCTGTTATAAAGTGGCAGAATTTGGGCACAGAAACAGATACACAGAGAGGGTGGTCAGTGTGAAGAAACACAGGGAAGAATGGCTATTTACAAGCCAAGTGATGTCTGAAGCTACCAGAAGCTAGAAGGAGGTAGAAACCCAATTCTTCTCTGGAACCTCCAGAGAAAGCACAGCCCTCCTGATGTCTTGATTACAGAGTTCTGGCCACAAGAACCAGGCAATAGTGAATTTCTGTTCTTTAAGTCACTTGGTTTTGTAGTACTTTGTTAGGTCAACCCTAGGAAACTAATACAGGTAGACTTCTACATTTTTGTAATTTCAGCATCTGAAACATGTCTCTAAACTAGCCTTAACAAGAAGAAGCACTTCCTTATCTGCCTTGGTGAGAAGCTACACTCTTCACTTCAATTCGTAGTCCAGTAACTAGAGATAGACATGCAGATAAACTGGCCTCAGTTTAGCTGCAAGGGTGCTTGGCATATATAGGAAAGTACTTTTAGTATTTGGCATACAAATACTGTCTTCAGTGCAGTAGCCATTTGAAACACGTATATCTCATCTGTTAATTCATTTTAGGCCTCTTAATAACAATGGGGAAATTATTCATATCACAAACATTAATTTCTAGCTACACTAAATGAGAGTATTTGTGTCACATTGGTAAGAAGCGCTCAGAAGAACACCTGACACAGAGAAAATAAATCCTCAATCAGTTCAGTTCAGTTCAGTCGCACAGTTGTATCCAACTCGTTGTGACCCCATGGACTGCAGCACACCAGGCCTCCTTGTCCATCACCAACTCCCAGAGTTTACTCAAACTCATGTGCATTGAGTCGGTAATGCCATCCAACCATCACATCCTCTATCATCCTCTTCTCCTCCTGCCTTCAGTCTTTCTGAACATCAAGGTCTTTTCAGATGAGTCAGTTCTTTGCATCAGGTGGCCAAAATATTGGAGTTTCATCTTTAACATCAGTCCTTCCAATGAACACTCAGGACTGATCTCCTTTAGGATGGACTGGTTGGATCTCCTTGTAGTCCAAGGGACTCTCAAGAATCTTCTCCAACAAATTCTCGATAAATTCTTGTTATTTTGTGAATTAGGAGTTTACAGACTGACTTCTACAGAAGGCTATAAAGACTAAGAATTTTCGTGTTCTTATGGTACTTCTAATATTTTGAAAATTGGGGGAAATAATTTAGATTTTACATATTACCAAAACATTGGTGGAGTTCAGTAAGGATCCAACAATTTAGGAACACCTATTTAAGCACCCTCTCCCTTTACTTTCACTGACTCCTCATCATCCATAAATAAATCAACATATCATATCTGATAACTTAATATTTAAATTTCTTCATTTTCTGTTTTGATCACTAAGGAACAAAATTTAAAAAGTTTAATAATAGACCAAATATAAGAGCATGTAGGCAAATAACCAATAATTTATCCTGGATAAAAGTCACGTTATTTGATGTCTTTTTTTATGTTGAATGTTTCTACTAGCCTGACATATTTTCTGTTATACTGAAAATGAAAGATAAAGAAATTCTGAAGTTTATTCTTTATCAAGTAAAGTTTTAGAAATTTACATTTCCAAATAAGTTTATTTGAAACAAAACCATCATGCAATTATATATGGTATTGGAAAGAGAAAATGTCCTACAGTCTCTGTTCATTAATCTTCTAAACATAATATTTATTTGTATATTTAAAGACTTTTGTTTAAAAGAATGGTGCCAGGAAACAGCTGCAATGAACAGCATTTTTTCAAATTGTTCTCAATGATCATCTTAATAAAATTTATGAATAATAAGCTGAGTAGTGTGGCTTATATTAATGAAGTCAGATAAATAAAGATGTTATCAGAATGGGAAGAACATGTCAAAAGGAATCCATTTGCAAATTATTACTTAATCTTACAAAGGATTCCAGGACTAGGAGAACACTTAGCATAAATAATTGTAAAACGGAGGTGGGAAAAGACACAGAAAATCATTTGGAAGTGTGCTTGATGATTTGACAGTTAAAAAATACAGTTCTGAGAATATTACAAATAATTGCCACATTACAATAATCTATTAGGATTACAGAAGGAATATGATTTTTTTTTTTTGGTTAAATCATGGGACAATTTCATCTTCTATGCTGTTGCTAAAAGTGTGCCAGAAACAAGTCCTTGCCATCCGGAAAGTAGGAGCATCACAAAGAATAATCATGGAATTGACAATGATTAAAGAGAAAGGCCTATTAAAGAATAAAGCAGATTAACATTTAATGTTGCAGGATGATTAATATAACTTCCGAAAGTCATTGATTCTACACCATGCTACACATTTATCATGGGGTGATAAAAGAACAGAGTCAGGTATGACTGTTACTTAATGCATGTGATCTATTGTGAAATCTTCCCTATCATGAGAGTCCTTGGTTATATCCTACAATTGCAGAAAACAGCTTTTCTCTGTTTTGACAGGTTAGAAACTTCCACTTCCTCTGAGGACATTCAATCTTCTATTCAGTTCTGCTCCCCTTCACACATTGTGAGTATAAGACACGGGAGCTTATGATTCATGAGGCTGAATTTGACTACATGCTTGGGTTTGCCCCAAAGGTAGATTAATGGCAGCAAGTCACTATAAAGCTTACCTCCTAAAACCCTTATCCTTTTGCTTCAACAGAGGTAGCACTTTAGACTGAACAGGTATATCAGAGAAAGGCAATACAGATTAAATAATGACTAGGTTAAGACTAGAATATCGTGCCCTTTGAGTGATGTGGAAAACCAACGTGTACTAATGATCTGAATCCTGAAATATCATGCCAGTTTTTGTTTTGTGAAAGTCAGAAATTTGACAGGCCTAAACCTGGTCGGCTGCAGTCCATGGGGTTGCGAAGAGTTGGGCACAACTGAGCGACTTCACTTTCACTTTTCATTTTCATGCATTGGAGAAGGAAATGGCACCCACTCCAGTGTTCTTGCCTGGAGAATCCCAGGGACAGGGGAGCCTGGTGGGCTGCCGTCTATGAGGTCGCACAGAGTTGGACACGACTGAAGCAACTTAGCAGCAGCAGCAGCAATTAAAGAATGGTAATTATTTTCTTTTTCTTTTTCATGCATTTCCAACCATGTAGCAGCAATAAAATAATATTTTCAAATTGGCCTTTTGAAGATTTAAAGCATTATTTAATGCAAATGACTATCCACTTTCTTTCAAGTCCCTGTAACTCTGTCAGACAGTTTCAACTCTCTAAAATATTCTCCAAATATGGGTGAAGAATAATATTAATAGCTAATATTTATTGAGTATCTATTATATGCTTGATACTAAGTCTTTCATATCTGTCAAATAATTATTCTTTTCAACAACATTATGGGGGTTGGCACTATCCTTATTTCTATTTTATTGAAGGAAAAACTGAGGAAGATCCATAGTAAGTGACTTTCCCTGGGTCACATTATAGAGAACTTTAAGCCAAGATGCAGATTTAGAGGAATGCCCTCTATTACCAGTGACGCTGGTCTACGGTAGAAGCAGGTTTCTGCCATGTGTCTGTCTTGGATCATTTTACTGGTAATAAATAACACAAAGAGAAAAAAGACTTATTCAAGCTTCCCAAATTCCTTATTTATCAGGCCCAGTGGAGACTTCATTAAATGAATCCCTGAGCCCCATGCCCAGAGATTCACATTCAGGAAGCTGAGGCCCACACATTTGCATTGTCACAAGTTTCCAGGGTCCTATTGGTACTATTGATCTATAGACTACATATTCAGTTTCCCTAGATTCAGTTCAGTTCAGTTCAGTCGCTCAGTCGTGTCCGACTCTTTGTGACCCCATGGACTGCAGCACTCCAGGCCTCCCTGTCCATCACCAGCTCCTGGAGTTCACTCAAACTCATGTTCACTGAGTTGGTGATGCATCCAGCCATCTCATCCTCTGTCGTTCCATTCTCCTTCCACTGTCAATCTTTCCCAGCATCAGGGTCTTTTCAAATGAGTGAGCTCTTCACATCAGGTGGCCAAAGTATTGGAGTTTCAGCTTCAGCATCAGTCCTTCCAATGAATATTCAGGACTGCTTTCCTTTAGGATGGACTGGATGGAGCTCTTTGCAGTCCAAGGGACTCTCGAGAGTCTTCTCCAACACTAAAATTCAAAAGCATCAATTCTTGGGCACTCAGCTTTCCTTATACTCCAACTCTCACATCTGTACATGACTACTAGAAAAAACATAGCCTTGACTAGACAGACCTTTGTTGGCAAAGTAATATCTCTGCTTTTGAATATGCTATCTAGGTTGGTCATAACTTACCTTCTAAGGAGTAAGTGCCTTTTAATTTCATGGCTGCAGTCACCATCTGCTGTGATTTTGGAGCCCCAAAAATAAAGTCTGTCACTGGTTCCACTCTTTCCTCATCTATTTGCCATGAAGTGATGGGATCGAATGCCATCTTAGTTTTCTCAATGTTGAGCCTTAAGCCAACTTTTTCACTCACCTCTTTCACTTTCATCAAAAGGCTCTTTTGTTCCTCTTTGCTTCCTGCCATAATTGTGGTGTCATCTGCATATCTGAGGTTATTGATACTTCTCCCAGCAGTCTTGATTTCAGCTTGTGCTTCTTCCAGCCCAGCGTTTCTCATGATGTATATTCATTAGATTTTATTTAGTTGTCATTATCTATTCCTTACTAACAATATATCCCAACTGTTTATCTTTTGTAATTTAAGCATGTGGTTGTGTTTTGAACCAGATCCTGAGTTAAGTACATAAAAAGCCAGGCCCT